>NC_065579.1:150549112-155549112 GCF_024542745.1 Macaca thibetana thibetana | reverse complement strand
AACTTTCCTTCACACTGTGGACACCCTCTGATATACTGAACCCCCTAAGAACTAGAGAGGGAGCCTCACAACATTTCAATTTAATCCTTCAGAAAATTCATTACTCTTCAAGGTTGTCTGTGGTTTTGTGACAAAGATATTACTAGGTGCAAAATGGCTTGCAACTAATTAACAAACATAGAAACATCCAACAAACATATACATGCACAATCTGAGGATTTAGGGATGAAATCAGTTATCCAGGTTAGATATCAACAAAAGAGCAGTAATTATAAAGTTTCATGAAGAAAGTGGCTGTTGAGATGTGGATTATAAGAGTAAGACTGACAAATAACAAGAAACGATTTTGTCATAATCAAGAAGTGAAATGAAATAAATGTTCCTTAAATTGATGGATAAATAAGAATTTATTTACAACAGTAAATAAATCCAATACTGTTATAAATAAGACAAAGTTAGCTATAAATTCACATTTTCATGTGAGTGTTTTGAAGCATGTGGACATAAAGAAAAAACACACACCTCAAGTATACTTCTCAATGATTTCTCATAAAGAACACACCTTTGTAAGCAGCACATGGCGTAAAACAAGAAACAGAACACTACCAGATTCCTAAACAAGCCCTCTTTGTGCCCCTTTTTAGTCACTAGCCTCCCCCATTCAGGGTAACTTCTATCTTGACTTTTAACATCATACTTTTAGTTTTGCCTATTGTTAACCTGATATAAACAGAATCATACTGTATATTTTGTGTGTGTTTGGCTTCTTCTGCTCCAGCTTTTGTTGGGAAGATTTATACAGATTGTTAAATATAGCTACAGTTCATTTATTTCTATTACTATGTAGTATACTTGGATTCAGGAATACACCATAAGCTAATCATCCATTCTATTGTTGACTGGCATTTAGGTTATAAGCACATGCACAGATGTAGAACAACCACTTTTTAAAAAATGGTTTGGCAATTTTCTAAACATACGCAAATTCTATGAACCAGCAATTCTATCCCATGTATGGGTATATACACACCCATGTTAAATATATACATAGAAACATGCTGTGAAAGTGCTTTGCAAATGGCAAAATGTAAAATGTAAGGAATGTTACCAAACAGCTGAAATGCACTGTGTCTTTCTTGCAACACAGATTCTTGGACATATCAGATAATAAATGTATTTTGTACTGAAAATAAGATATTGTCACTGTTACCCTCAGAAATTACTATAAGAATTCAAGAGTCATGGGAGGAAAAGGCAGAGGAGTACTTCTCTGCAGGAAATCTGCTGGGACACGGCAGGTCTCAGGGACTTGTGTCTACGTGAAAACTTGAGACTTCAGAAAGCAGTGGATATGAAAGCAGCATGCTAAGTCCCAAAACACAAGAAATGAAGTTCCCACAAAATGGGAGATTACAGAATCCTTGACTTGACCAGAAACTCAAATTAAGCAGGGAAAAGGTCTACAGGTTAAACTTTGGGTCTGGTAAACAGGGTGGTAATAGTCAACAAGGGGGATCAGTGTTGGATGTCATAGTAAATACAGCCATTTGTTATCCTGTTCTCTGACTCAAATGCTGGGAATTTATCCCTAGTTCCTTACGAGAAAACTGTAAGAACCTTAAAAAGCAAACATTAGGCCGGGCGCGGCGGCTTACATCTGTAATCCCAACACTTTGGGAGGCTGAGGCAGGTAGATCACGAGGTCAGGAGATCGAGACCATCCTGGTTAACATGGTGAAACTACGTTTCTACCAAAAATAAAAATTAAAAAATAAAATAGCTGGGCATGGTGGCGGGCGCCTGTAGTCCCAGTTACTCAGGAGGCTGAGGCAGGAGAATGGCGTGAACCCGGGAGGTGGAGCTTGCAGTGAGCCAAGATGGCGCCACCGCACTCCAGCCTGGGTGACAGAGCAAGACTCCATCACAAAAAAAAAGAAAAAAAAAAGAAAGCAAACATTACATTTAAAGGCACAATTTTTTAAATAAAATGATAACGAAGGCAAAGACATCCTGATAAACTTCATAAAATAACTGATAGGAAAATGATACTCTTTGGCCCCCAGCTCAACCAGGGTAGCACAGGGGACAAAGGGCACAAGAGGCACCAGAGAGTCCACAGAAAATGTCAACAGCCACCAAGACCATCGTCCCAAGAAACCAAAAAAGAGAACAAAGATTTTTACCATTCTACTATTGGAGCAGAAAGTCACAACTGCTTAACTCCTCTGTTACTATTACTCATGCACTGTCTCACTAGGATTGCTTTAGCCACCTGAGGAAAAAAAAAAAAGGTTATACTCTGCCTCAGAGTTGCCCAGAAGCTTAAAAAACCCTACGGGTAGTCTGACCACTCACATCATTGAAAAGAAATACAACACATGAACATACACAGACACAAAAACCACACAAACACCACTTCAATAATAAGATTCTCCTGAACTCTAAACAGACTCCATAATTGTTAACATCTAAGAGGCTTTAATAATGAAGTATGCATAACTGAAATGTGATGAAACCTGAACCTGAGATCTGTTATCTTTCCTCTGAGGGCTCTAAGCAGTTTCAATTTTGCATGTATTATTCTCAACATTCTCGCAAATTAGGTGGGCATTGCTGCTGTTACCTTCATTTTACACACAAAATAAGGAAGGACTCAGAGTAATAAAGTAGCTTGCATAAAGTAATCCAAAACATTTATCAAAGCCAAGACTAAAATTCAAGTCTCATGATGTTCATTTTCTTTCTACTGTAACACACAGCCCCAGGAGAAAGGATTAAGCAAACAGCTGTTCCAGGTAGGTCAAAAAGCCTCTGCGTATCTTCCCTTGGGGAGAAGTGATGCATTTACTCTAATGTGAGGGTAATATTTGAAATTAATTTACCAATGAAAATTGGCCTTAGTCCTCAAGCCCAAGGCCTAGAACAAATTAGGTTATGCTGGAGAGGGGAAGGAATAATTACCAATGCAAACCCTCAATAAAAAAGGGAAATATAAAGAATTATCCCTAATATTTATTGAGTCAGGAATGGAAGCATAAATTTATACTTCCCATGAAACATGTAATACTTGATGCTATCACTCTTTCTAAAGAAACCACAGCACATACATGTTCCCTCTATGCTTTCTCTGCTTAAGGAGTAACACGTGGGCTCCATCATGAATGGCAAAAGAGACACAATCCTATCCACTAACCTGAATAGCCCTAAGGGATCTGATCTGTTATATCAACTCTTCGCCAGATCAAGCTCTCTCCGGTTAAGTTCTAACACAGTAAAAATTCTTCAAATCACCATTAAGGTTAAAATTGTGCTATTTCCTATTATAAACAATAAAGCATTATTCTAGTGATAGCAAATGTTGATTGCCACGACGAGATACAACAGTATGATGACACAGTAAAAAATTCCTAAGGTAATATGCCTTTTATATATTTTATAGACAATATTCAAGGTTAAGCTTTCTCACTGATGTATTTCTCCTAGTAGGTGAAAAAAATACATACATGCAAGCATATATATACCCCAAATCAATTTTCCCCTTCTTGCCTGGAAAGGCATTAATAACGTATCCGTTGATGTTCATGGGGGAAAATAAACTACTTTGTTCCCCTATCAAATTTTCTCCTCAACCTGGAGAATCAACTAATGCCAGAGGCCTATAGTCACCAAACCAAGAGCTTTGCGAGGTTGGGGGAACCTCAAAAACAAACTTGTAAGCCGCTGCTGGGAAGCAGATTAACAGCTAAGCAGTATAAGACCAATCTTACAGTACTGAGCATAACCGGTCTACTGGCTCTGGCTTGGTGATTTCTCATCAAGGAACGGATAACTTGGTAGACAGTAATAAATGAATATGTTTATAAGCCATTAGGTCAGCTCTATCCAACAGAACTTTCTGTAATGATGAAAATGTCCTGTATCTGCACCACTCAACATAGTAGTAGCCACATGTGTCTATTCAGCATGTGAATTGTACCTAATGTGACTGCGGAACTGAATTTAATTTAGACGTCCATATGTGGTTAATGGCTAGCATGATAGCACAGCTTTAAATACTCAGTCTTTTTATAGAACTAAGCTATGTTTCATGCATGTATACCTTATATCAGGGATTGCAACTGGTGATTCATACATCAAAGCTGGCTGACAGATGAGTATGGTTTGGTGATTAGAGTATTTCAGCTTTTAATCTAAATTGAAACTTATAGGCAGGCTACTCCCCAGTTGGCCACTGCATCTTAACATTTTCTAATTCTCCATCACACAGATACAACTACACACACACATAAGCATTTGATTTTTCTATCCTACAAAATGTGGTAGTATTATTTTTCAGATTCTTTTTCACAAAACATCAAGAAAGCTTCAAGTGATACTTCTTTTAAAAATAATAGTAGACTAATAATATCTATCCCTTTTTTGGTTATTAACTATGTGTTAGGAACCATTCTAAGTCCTTCGCCTGTATTAGTTCAACCCATCAGTATCCACTGAGATTGGTTCCAGGACACCCCCCAGACACCAAAATCCCAAATGCTCAAGTCTCTTATATAAGGTGGTACAGTATTTGCATGTAACCTACAAATATTCTCTCAAATACTTTAAATCATCTCTAGATTACATACAATACCTAACATAATGTAAATGCTATGTAAATATAGTATTGTGTTTCTATTTGTATTTTTTATTGTTGGTTTTTTTTAATTTTTTTCCCCAAAATACTTTCAATCTGTGTTTGGTTGAATCCATGGATGTATAACCCACAAATATGGAGGGCTGGCTATATACATGCAGGCATACTTATATGTATACATACAGGCATACTGTATGTAAACATACAGACATACCTCAGAGATATTAGAGATTTTGTTCCAGACCACTAAAGTAAAAATCTCAATAAAGCAAGTTACACACATTTTTTGATTTCCCAGTGCATATAAGTTGTATTTACACTATACTGTAGTCTACTAAGTATGCAGTAGCATTATGTAAAAAAGTACATATCTTAAAGTAAAAAATACTTCATGGCTAAAAATGCTAACGATCATCTGAGCCTTCAGTGAGTCGTCATCTTTTTGCTAATAGACAGCTGCTGAATGATCAGGTTAATGGTTACCGACAGCTTGCCTGGCTGTGGTAATAAGGCAACAACGAAATTTGCTACTTTGACACTCCTTTCATTAAAGATTTCTCTGTAGCAGGCAATGCTGTTTGATAGCATTTACCTACAGCAGAAATTCTTTCAAAATTGGAGTCAATGAACAGACATTTCTCAAAAGAAGACATTCATACAGCCAACAGACACATGAAAAAATGCTCATCATCACTGGCCATCAGAGAAATGCAAATCAAAACCACAATGAGATACCATCTCACACCAGTTAGAATGGCGATCATTAAAAAGTCAGGAAACAACAGGTGCTGGAGAGGATGTGGAGAAATAGGAACGCTTTTACACTGTTGGTGGGATTGTAAACTAGTTCAACCATTATGGAAAACAGTATGGCGATTCCTCAAGGATCTAGAACTAGATGTACCATATGACCCAGCCATCCCATTACTGGGTATATACCCAAAGGATTATAAATTATGCTGCTATAAAGACACATGCACACGTATGTTTATTGCAGCACTATTCACAATAGCAAAGACTTGGAATCAACCCAAATGTCCATCAGTGACAGATTGGACTAAGAAAATGTGGCACATATACACCATGGAATACTATGCAGCCATCAAAAAGGATGAGTTTGTGTCCTTTGTAGGGACATGGATGCAGCTGGAAACCATCATTCTTAGCAAACTATCACAAGAAAAGAAAACCAAACACCGCATGTTCTCACTCATAGGTGGGAACTGAACAATGAGATCACTTGGACTCAGGAAGGGGAACATCACACACCGGGGCCTATCATGGGGAGGGGGGAGGGGGGGGGGGGGGAGGGGGGAGGGGGGGGGGGGGGGGGGAGGGGGGAGGGGGGAGGGGGGAGGGGGGAGGGATTGCATTGGGAGTTATACCTGATGTAAATGACGAGTTGATGGGTGCAGCACACCAACATGGCACAAGTATACATATGTAACAAACCTGCACGTTATGCACATGTACCCTACAACTTAAAGTATAATAATAATAAATTTAAAAAGAAAAAAATTGGAGTCAATCCTCTCAAATCCTGCTATTATCATCTAAGTTTATATGACATTCTAAATCCTCTGTTGTCACTTCAACATTGTTCACATCTTCACCAGGAGTAGATTCCATCTCAAGAAACCATTTTCTTTACTCATCCATAAGAAGCAACGTCTCGTTTGTTAAAGTTTTATCATGAGATTGCAACAATTCAATCACATCTTCAGGTTCCATTTTTTTAAAGACAGAATAAGCTTTTAATATAATAAAGATGATTGAGCATTTGTCAAACTAGGGTATAAATATTACCGGAATTTCCCATGATTTTTTCAGAAAACTTGTAGATACGCAAAAATGAGAAGTAAAAATGGGATCTTATAACTGAAATACGACTCATAAAACACAAGCACTTAAAGGAATTATAATAATAAAGTTTTGAATGCACTGATCAAATGGTGAAATCACTTTATTTGGAAAACTCCCGTTTTTATGTTGTTATTTTTCCTGAGATCTTAAAATTATTTTTTCATTTTTATTTTTATTTCCACAGGTTTTTGGGGAACAGGTGGTGTTTGGTTACATGGATAAGTTCTTTAGTGGTGATTTGTGAGATACTGGTGCACCCATCACCTGAGCAGTATACACTGTAACCAATATGTAGTCTTTTATCCCACACCCCCCTTCCAATCTTTCCCTGCGTTCCCAAAGTCCCTTGTATTATTCTTATGCCTTTGAGCCGTCACAGCTTAGCTCCCGCCTGTGAGTGAGAACACAGGATGTTTGGTTTTCCATTCCTGAGTTACTTCACTCAGAATAATGGTCTCCAATTCCACCCAGGTTGCTGCAAATGCCATTATTTAAACCCTTTTTATGGCTATTATTTCATGGTATACATGAATATATACCACAATTTCTTTATCCACTTGTTGATTGATGGGCATTTGGGCTAGTTCCTTATTTTTGCAATTGCAAATGGCGCTGCTATGAACACACATGTGAAAGTATCTTTTTCGTATAATGACTTCTTTTCCTCTGGGTAGATCCCCAATAGTGGTATTACTGGATCAAATGGTAGTTCTACTTTTATTAACATTTATTTAAGGAATCTCCACACTGTTTTTCACAGTAGTTGTACTAGTTTACATTCCCACCAGTGGTGTTAAATTGTTCCCTTTCTACCTCATCCATGCCAACATCTAGTATTTTTTTATTTTTATTTTTTATTATGGCCATTCTTGCAGAAGTAAGGTGATATCGCATTGTGGTATTGATTTGTATTTTCCTGATCGATAGTGACGTTGAGCATTTTTTCATATGTGTATTGCCCACTTGTATGTCTTCTTTTGAGAACTGTCTCATGTCCTTAGCCCACTTTTTGGTTGGATAGTTTTTTTCTTGCTAATTTATTTGAGTTCCTTGTAGATTCTGGATATTAGTCCTTTGTCAGATGTATAGACTGTGAAGATTTTTTCCCACTCTGTGGGTTGTCAGTTTACTCTGCCGATTGCTTCTTTTGCTGTGCATAAGCTTTTTAGTTTAATTAAGTCCCATCTATTTATCTTTGTTTTTGTTGCAGTTGCTTTTGGGTTCTTGGTAATGAGGTCCTTCCCTAAGCCAATGTCTAGAAAGGTTATTCCAATGTTATCTTCTACAACTTTTATGGTTTCAGGTCTTAGATTTAAGTCCTTGATATATCTTGAGTTGATTTTTGTATAAGGTGAGAGATGACTCCATTTCATTCTTCTATTGCATGTACCTTGCCAATTATCCCAGCACCTTTGTTGAATAGGGTGTTCTTTCCCCACTTTACCTTTTCATTTGCTTTGTCGAAGATCAGTTGGCTGTAAGTATTTGGCTTTATTTCTGGGTTCTCTATTCTGTTCCATTGGTCCATGTGCCTATTTTTATGCCAGAACCAAGCTGTTTTGGTGACTATGGCCTTCTAGTGTAGTTTGAAGTCAAGTAATGTGAAGCTTCCAGATTTGTTCTTTTTACTTAGTCTTGTTTGGCTATGAAGGCTTTTTGGGGAGGGTCCATATGAATTTCTAATTCTAGCTATTTTGCTATTTCCGACACATCTGCAGTGACTTCCTCTTCTAAAGTCTTGAACCTCTCAAAGTCATGCACCAGGGTTGGAATCAACTTCTCACAAATTCCTGTTAATATTTTGACTTCCTCCCATGACACAAATGTTCATAATGGCATCTGTAATTGTAAACCCTTTCCAAAAGGTGTTCAATGGACTTTGCCCAGATCCATTAGAGGAATCACTATCCATGGTAGTGATAAAATGCATCAAACAGCCAAATTGTGAATGAAAAGGGTAAGTTGTGTGTTCACTGGAGTAGCATTTTTAATTTCCTTCAATACTTATGAAATATATTTCTTAAACGAGAAGACTTGACAGCTGAAGTTATTCCTTGATTGATAGATCACAGAATGAATAAATATGGGTAAATGCTATCAAATGGTGAAATCACTTCAAAACCACAATGCAATACCACCTTACTCCTGCAAGAATGGCCATAATAAAAAAATAATAATAGATATTGGCATTGAGGAAGTAGAAAGGGAACAATTTTACACTGCTGGTGGTAACGTAAACTAGTACAACCACTATGGAAAACAGTGTGGAGATTCCCTAAAGAACTATTAATAAAAGCAGAACTACCGTTTGATTCAGCAATTCCACTACTGGGTATCTACCCAAAGTCATTATATGAAAAAGATACTTTCACATGCATGTTTATAGCAGCACAATTTGCAATTGCAAAAATATGGAACCAGCCCAAATGCCCATCAATCAACGAGTGGATAAAGAAATTATGGTATATACATATATACACACACACACACACCATGGAATACTACTCAGCCATATAAAGGAATGAAATAATGGCATTCACAGCAACCCAGATGGAACTGTAGACCATTATTCTAAGTGAAGTAACTCAGGAATGGAAAACCAAATATGTGTTCTCACTCATAAGTAGGAGCTAAGCTGTGAGGGTTATCTTCTATAATTTTTATGGTTTCAGGTCTTAAAGTCTTTGATCCATCTTGAGTTGATTTTTTTTATAAGGTGAGAGATGGGGATACAGTTTCACTAGCTGTCATGAAAACAACATTAATCTCCTTGTATGTCTCCATCAGCACTCTTGGGTGGCTAAATGCAATGTCAATGAGCCCTAATATTTTGAAAAGAATCTTTTTTTCCCGAACAGTAGGTCTCAACAGGTGGCTTTAAATTTTCAGTAAACCCTGCTATAAACAGATGTGCTATCACCCAGGCTTTGTTATGCCATTTACAGAGCACAGGTAGAGGAGATTTAGTGTAATTCTTAAGGGCTCAAGGATTTTCAGGATGGTAAATGGGTGCTGGTTTCCACTTAAAGTCACCAGCTGCATTAGCTCCTAACAAGAGAGTCAGCCTGTCCTTTGAACCTTTGGATCCAGTCACTGACTTCTCTAGCTATGAAAGTCCTAGATGGCATTTTCTTCCAACAGAAGGCTGTTTTTCATCTCCGCTGAAAATCTGTTGTTTAGTGTAGGCATCTTCTTCAATGATCTTAGCTAGATCTTCTGCATAACCTGCTGCAGCTTCTAAATCAGCACTTGCTGCTTTACCTGGTACTTTCATGTTATGAAGACTACTTCCTTCCCGAAACTTCATGAACTAGCTTCAAACTTTTTTCTGTGCCTTCCTCACCCCTCTCAGTCTTCATATAACTGAAAAAAGATAGGGCATTGTTCTAGATTAGGTTTTGGTTTAATGTTGTGGCTATCCAGACCAGCTTTAATGTTTAACATTGTGGCTATCCAGACCAGGTTTAATGCTGTGGTCTATCCAGACCAGCAAAACTTTCTCCATATCAGCCATAAGGCTCTTTCACTCTAAGTTGTGTGTTCACTGGAGTATCACTTTTGATTTCCTTCAAAAACTTTTCCTTTTCATTCACAACTTGGGTGTTTAATACCAAGAGGCTTAGCTTTTGGCCTATCTAGGCTTTCAACATGCCTTCCTTACTAAGCTTAATCATGTCTAGCTTTTGATTTAAAGCAAGAGACGTGTAGCTCTTCCTTTTCACTTGAATACTTCGAGGTTATTATAGGGTTAGCAACTGGCCTAATTTCCATATTGTTTTGTCTCAGGGAACAGGGAGAACAGAGGAGAGAAAGACAGGCAAACAGCTGATCAGTGGAGCAGTCGGAACACACAGTATTTACTGAGTTTGCCATCTTGTATGGCTAGTTTGTGGCATCCCGAAACAATTACAACAGTACTATCAAAGATCGTTAATCACTGCAAAGCTGCAGAGTTAAGAAAAAAGAGATCACTGATCACAAATCATGATAGAGTAATAATGAAAAAGTTTGAGATATTGTGAAAATTACCAAAATGTGACAAAGAAACACAAAGTGAGCATGTGTTGTTGGGAAAACAGTACTGATAGACCTGCTAGATGCAGGGCTGCCTTAAACCTTCAATGTGTGAAAAATGTAGTATCTGTGAAGCATAATACACTGGAGCACAATGAAACAAGGTATGTCTCTGTGAGTGTGTTGTGCGGGGGAGAGGGGGGTTATTATGAGGAATTGGCTCACCAGATTAAGATTAGAGAGGCTGAGAAGTCCCATGATTTTCCATCTACAAGCAGGAACCCCAGGAAAGCTTGGGTATAATCAGTCCAAGTCTGAGGGTCTAAGAACCAGTGGACCTGATTATGCAAATCCCTGTCCAAGGGCAGAAGATGAGATGAGACCTGTCAACTCAGACAGTAAGGCAGGAAAAAAAGGTGAATTCCTCCTCCTTTCATTTTTTGTTCTATTCAGGCTCTCAACTGACTAGACGATATCTACTCACACTGGGGAGGACAATCTACTTTACTTAGTCCAACTACTCAAATGCTAATCTCAGCTAGAAAGACCCCATAGAAACATTCAGAAAAAAATGTTTAATCTAGGTACCCACAGCCCACTCAAGTTTACACACAAAAGTAACCAGAGTTAATTATTAATTCAATATCTTTAACAGACATAGGCTTGTTTAAATTATTTCTTCTCGTATGAGTTCTGGCAAATTGTGTCTTTTAAGGAATTGGTCCATTTCGCCTAAGTTAACAAATTTGTTGACATAGAGTTGTTAATAGTATTCTCTTATCAGAATCAAATTTTGAATATAAGAAATCTGGTCCCACATGCATGCTCTTAACCATCACACTCTCCATTCCTTGTAGTCTAGCTTATTTTCTCCAATCATCATTTATTTCACAAGCAACATATTTTAAACATAATTTTTCAATGCAATTACTAGTCCCCACTTTACCTCTGTTTTGAGGTAAAGTAGAAAGTAATTCCTATTTTGAAAGAGCAGTCAACTGCCAGCAGAGTCTTAAGCAGAAAGTGCTCTGTCAATTGGCTAAATATAGGAACACGTGGTTTTGTTACCAACTTGACCAAGGGAAAAGTAACTAGCATTCCTTTCTTTGCCTCCAAAAAGGACATCAACCCACAAACTTCTATCTTTCTTACTTTCTCTAGGCTACTAAGCTTATTACATATTTCCAATTTGACTAGGAAGACATTAGCAAAATAAGTTAGTTTTACAATAGCTGAAAAGCCCTCCTCCTAAAATCAAAGGTGCTAAAATACAAGAGTCGAAGTTCAGAAGGAAAAGAAGTCTTAAGCTTAACATTGCTTATTCTAGAATCACTTAAAAATCACCTTTTTTTCTTCTATTTCTCAGAATTGCACATACTGCCCCAAATATCTGTATAGTATTTCAGAGGAGGTAGGAAAAAAATTCAAAGTCGACTAAAAGAAAGGTTAAATAAATTTCATAATTAGCTTTGCCAATGATGAACACCATGACTGTCTTTCCATAACAAAAGAATTAATTACATGAAAGTTGACAAATGTTGCCAACAAACTGGAATCCAGAAACCATTGTTATTACCGTTACTCTGACCACCATTTATGCTTTAAAGTGAAAAGGAGGAGGAACATAGACATATTTTGTAACTAAATTTGTTAATTTTTCCCTTTCCTTATCACATTGTATTCAGAGATGCTTATATGAGGACTATGGCCAGGAATCTTATAGCCATGCATTTCATTAGTCTCCAACTTTCCCTAGTCAGTGGAAAAAAAAAAAACAAGAAAATGTTATAAGCAGTAAGATAAAAAGAATTATTACAAAGGATGCATGCACATTCACTACAACTTCAAGAAATATAAACATTTTATAGTTATGTTTGTTTCTGCCACTGGAATGAATTCAAAAATGAAGAAAGATAGATTCACTTGCAGTGAGTAAAAACTGATATAATGACAAGGTCAGTCTGTGACATTAAGGATTAATAAGTGTGTTTTATAATAGATATTCTTCAACACTTAATTATCACCAAAGGCATTATTATAATAATATGATGAAACAGAAGTATAGACAAACAGAGAACAGCTATTTATTAAGGGCGAGTTTTGCCCTTAGCATTGAGTTAGGCATTGTGGAGAACACAAAAGCAGCAAATGAGATTCTCAACATTAATAGAAGTCATCATTTCATTTCATAAATTCCAAGTGCAGACTCCCCCTATTTCCTTCTGGCAGAAATTCTACTTTTGCTGAATTCTATGGACTGGAGAGACACCTACAAAATACGTGTAGGGGAGAGAAGGCTGTTTTGCTCATAAAGTTGGACACACCATATCAGATGTTAAAGCTGCACTTTAGAGGTGCTGTACGGATTAGGTAAGGAGTACAAACAGAAAACCCATTCTGCAATGTGTGTAGGAGTTTTCTTTAGACAGAGAATCCATTAGGATGCTCCCTGCCATGAATTGTGGGCCTCAACTCTCTGCTTAGAGAAGATACAAGCTTCTAAGTAAGATTCCTGATTGAGATTACATACGCTACTGGATGTCAGAAAAAGAAGAGATAGACACGGCTTGGCTCAAAAGGGAAAGACTGTGGACAGTTTGAGTAGTGAGAGATGGAAAAACAGGGAGAATAATTAAACAGCAAGGAAGTGGTACCATACTCCAGACAAAGGAAACTGCAATAAATGCGTTACAGAGAGATATGTCAAGGGTTATTCATGATGGAATAATAGGTAAGTAATAATATTCACGGATAACGTGACCCCACCAAAGAACTACCAAAGCCATTCTTAGCCAGTTGTGACTGTTGAATTCACAAAAAGAGAGCAACTACTATGAATAGTAAGTGGCTTTCCCCAAAGAAAACAGATAACAGGTATCCTAAATTTTTAGGGGAGCATGGCCTGAGGAAGTCTTGATTAGAGAGAATAGCTGTGTATGTGTAAACATGTGTGTTTAATTACTGCTCCTGCTGTTGTAAGTAAGAAATAACAAATGTGGGATGGGTGCAGTGGCCCACGTCTGTAATCCCAGCGCTTTGGGAGGCTGAGGTGGGCGGATCACAAGGTCAGGAGATCGAGACCATCCTGGCTAACACGGTGAAACCCCTCCTCTACTAAAAAATACAAAAAATTAGCTGGGCATGGTGGTGAGTGCCTGTAGCCCTAGCTACTTGGGAGGCTGAGGCAGGAGAATGGTGTGAACCCGGGAGACAGAGCTTGCAGTGAGCCAAGATCACACCACTGCACTCCGGCCTGGGTGACAGAGCAAGACTCCATCTCAAAAAAAAAAAAAAAAAAGAAAGAAGTAACAAATCTGTCGAACAAAAAGGTTATACACCCAGGTAATAATGTGGCTCAGTCCTTAAAATTAAGGCTCTCAAACGACCACTGAAATTAAAACTGTTTAATATCTAGAACTTTGAAAATGGTCCTACTATCTAGCCCAGTAATTCCATTTCAAGGAATATATACCAAGAAAACAATCAAATATGTCAAGATTTACAAAGAAATGTGTGTAGTACAGCATTACTTAAGATGGTGAAATTTAAAAAATAACCTAAATGTCCAGCAACAGAGAAACTGTTCATCAAAAAACTATTATACGGCAACTTTTCTAACTGCTTTTGTAAACTACTTAGGGAAAAGGAAAACTGATCATGTTATAATATTAGATGATGAAAATGCAGGATAGAAAATTCTATAAAATGTATTTTATCATATACATATGTATAAAATGTATCCTATACAGGTATTAATAATGCAAATATATCTAATAAAAAATTACTATTTTGCCAGTTGATTATTCTTTAATAGTATTTGTTTCTCCTAGCTACAACATATACAATTTATTTCAGACAATTTAAGGGGAAAACAACAACAACAACAAAAAACTTATAAATATCACTACTCAGAGATGAAGACTGTTGTTGTATATATACACCTAATCTTTTCTCATGCATTTATTATATTCCTTTTATAACCACATAGTAAGGCTACAAATCTATTTTTTGGCAGGGGTTAATTTTTGTGGTGACATATTACAAATTTACTTTCGAAACATTCAACTGTGTAAAGAAAACGCAGCTTCTTTCATTTATATAGTTGATTTAATCATCCTTAGGAACCCCATCCTAGTGTCTAGTAGGAAAACAGACTTGCTAATCAACAATATTTCAAGCTTTTCCAGCTTAGACAATCCTTTGGTTTAAACATTCATTTATTTGAAATCTGACCTGCCAAAACAGCTGGTTTAAATGATCCCCTTTGGATGACTCAGGGACTTCAAGACAGTCTCTTAGAGCTGCACTCCCACCCAGGAAGATTAAAAGACAATCTGTAAAGAGGCTCACAAGAGCCTTCTGGTGAGGGGGAGGGCTTTGGTCCAGCTGATGTCCCTAGGCATCATTGCTGTTGTCAGCTACAAAGTGACCCTCTTCCTGGGGCCAGTTCCTGCTGAGATGTGGCTGGTCCTAGGCTTTTTTGAAGAAACTTGCTGGCACCTGCACTGTGGTCGTAGACAGTGGACTCTGCTCACAAAGTCCCTGCATAGAGCCGGCTCTGCTCCAAAACTAGGCTTCTGCAAGTTCACAGGCTCTTTCATATATCCCCACCATACTCATTCCTTAAAACTCAGGGCACTACAACACACACAGGGGCAATTTTCCTGTATAAAAATTATACCTCGAAAAAGCTATTTTTTACAGTGGCAAAGGAAAATTTGTTTAAAATGTTCACATTAACAAAAAGAAAAGTCTCAAAATAAATGAATTAACCACACAATGAATAAGTTAACCACTTATTCACTATTATAAGTTATTTTGAGAAAAGTCTCAAAATAAATGAATAACCACACAATGAGATTGCATAGAAAAATAAACTCTAAAAACACAGTAGAAAAGGAATTTTTTTTTATATATATTTCTTTTTTTTTTTTAATTTCTTTATTATTATTATACTTTAAGTTGTAGGGTACATGTGCATAACGTGCAGGTTTGTTACATATGTATACTTGTGCCATGTTGGTGTGCTGCACCCATCAACTCGTCATTTACATCAGGTATAACTCCCAATGCAATCCCTCCCCACTCCCCCCCCCTCCCCATGATAGGCCCCGGTGTGTGATGTTCCCCTTCCTGAGTCCAAGTGATCTCATTGTTCAGTTCCCACCTATGAGTGAGAACATGCGGTGTTTGGTTTTCTGTTCTTGTGATAGTTTGCTAAGAATGATGGTTTCCAGCTGCATCCATGTCCCTACAAAGGACACAAACTCACCCTTTTTGATGGCTGCATAGTATTCCATGGTGTATATGTGTCACATTTTCTTAATCCAATCTGTCACTGATGGACATTTGGGTTGATTCCAAGTCTTTGCTATTGTGAATAGTGCCGCAATAAACATACGTGTGCATGTGTCTTTATAGCAGCATAATTTATAATCCTTTGGGTATATACCCAGTAATGGGATGGCTGGGTCATATGGTACATCTAGTTCTAGATCCTTGAGGAATCGCCATACTGTTTTCCATAATGGTTGAACTAGTTTACAATCCCACCAACAGTGTAAAAGTGTTCCTATTTCTCCACATCCTCTCCAGCACCTGTTGTTTCCTGACTTTTTAATGATCGCCATTCTAACTGGTGTGAGATGGTATCTCATTGTGGTTTTGATTTGCATTTCTCTGATGGCCAGTGATGATGAGCATTTTTTCATGTGCCTGTTGGCTGTATGAATGTCTTGTTTTGAGAAATGTCTGTTCATATCCTTTGCCCACTTTTTGATGGGGTTGTTTGTTTTTTTCTTGTAAATTTGTTTGAGTTCTTTATAGGTTCTGGATATTAGCCTTTTGTCAGATGAGTAGATTGCAAAAATTTTCTCCCATTCTGTAGGTTGCCTGTTCACTCTGATGGTAGTTTCTTTTGCTGTGCAGAAGCTCTTTAGTTTAATGAGATCCCATTTGTCAATTTTGGCTTTTGCTGCTGTTGCTTTTGGTGTTTTAGACATGAAGTCTTTGCCCATGCCTATGTCCTGAATGGTAATACCTAGGTTTTCCTCTAGGATTTTTATGGTATTAGGTCTAACATTTAAGTCTCTAATCCATCTTGAATTAATTTTCGTATAAGGAGTAAGGAAAGGATCCAGTTTCAGCTTTCTACTCACGGCTAGCCAATTTTCCCAGCACCATTTATTAAATAGGGAATCCTTTCCCCATTTCTTGTTTCTCTCAGGTGTGTCAAAGATCAGATGGCTGTAGATGTGTGGTATTATTTCTGAGGACTCTGTTCTGTTCCATTGGTCTATATCTCTGTTTTGGTACCAGTACCATGCTGTTTTGGTTACTGTAGCCTTGTAGTATAGTTTGAAGTCAGGTAGTGTGATGCCTCCAGCTTTGTTCTTTTGACTTAGGATTGTCTTGGAGACGCGGGCTCCTTTTTGGTTCCATATGAACTTTAAAGCAGTTTTTTCCAATTCTGTGAAGAAACTCATTGGTAGCTTGATGGGGATGGCATTGAATCTATAAATTACCTTGGGCAGTATGGCCATTTTCACGATATTGATTCTTCCTATCCATGAGCATGGTATGTTCTTCCATTTGTTTGTGTCCTCTTTTATTTCACTGAGCAGTGGTTTGTAGTTCTCCTTGAAGAGGTCCTTTACATCCCTTGTAAGTTGGATTCCTAGGTATTTGATTCTCTTTGAAGCAATTGTGAATGGAAGTTCATTCCTGATTTGGCTCTCTGTTGGTCTGTTACTGGTGTATAAGAATGCTTGTGATTTTTGCACATTAATTTTGTATCCTGAGACTTTGCTGAAGTTGCTTATCAGCTTAAGGAGATTTTGGGCTGAGACAATGGGGTTTTCTAAATATACAATCATGTCATCTGCAAACAGGGACAGTTTGACTTCTTCTTTTCCTAACTGAATACCCTTGATTTCTTTCTCTTGCCTAATTGCCCTAGCCAGAACTTCCAACACTATGTTGAATAGGAGTGGTGAGAGAGGGCATCCCTGTCTTGTGCCAGTTTTCAAAGGGAATTTTTCCAGTTTTTGCCCATTCAGTATGATATTGGCTGTGGGTTTGTCATAGATAGTTCTTATGATTTTGAGGTACGTTCCATCAATACCGAATTTATTGAGCGTTTTTAGCATGAAGGGCTGTTGAATTTTGTCAAAAGCCTTTTCTGCAACTATTGAGATAATCATGTGGTTCTTGTCTTTGGTTCCGTTTATATGCTGGATTATGTTTATTGATTTGTGAATGTTGAACCAGCCTTGCATCCCAGGGATGAAGCCCACTTGATCATGGTGGATAAGCTTTTTGATGTGTTGCTGAATCCGGTTTGCCAGTATTTTATTGAGGATTTTTGCATCGATGTTCATCAGGGATATTGGTCTAAAATTCTCTTTTTTTGTTGTGTCTCTGCCAGGCTTTGGTATCAGGATGATGTTGGCCTCATAAAATGAGTTAGGAAGGATTCCCTCTTTTTCTATTGATTGGAATAGCTTCAGAAGGAAAGGTAGCAGCTCCTCCTTGTACCACTGGTAGAATTCAGCTGTGAATCCATCTGGTCCTGGACTTTTTTTGGTTGGTAGGCTATTAATTATTGCCTCAATTTCAGAGCCTGCTATTGGTCTATTCAGGGATTCAACTTCTTCCTGGTTTAGTCTTGGAAGCGTGTAAGTGTCCAGGAAATTATCCATTTCTTCTAGATTTTCCAGTTTATTTGCGTAGAGGTGTTTATAGTATTCTCTGATGGTAGTTTGTATTTCTGTGGGGTCGGTGGTGATATCCCCTTTATCATTTTTTATTGCGTCGATTTGATTCTTCTCTCTTTTCTTCTTTATTAGTCTGGCTAGCGGTCTGTCAATTTTGTTGATCTTTTCAAAAAACCAACTCCTGGATTCAATGATTTTTTGGAGGGTTTTTTGTGTCTCTATCTCCTTCAGTTCTGCTCTGATCTTAGTTATTTCTTGCCTTCTGCTAGCTTTCGAATGTGTTTGCTCTAGCTTCTCTAGTTCTTTTAATTGCGATGTTAGAGTGTCAATTTTAGATCTTTCCTGCTTTCTCTTGTGGGCATTTAGTGCTATAAATTTCCCTCTACACACTGCTTTAAATGTGTCCCAGAGATTGTGGTATGTTGTATCTTTGTTCTCATTGGTTTCAAAGAACATCTTTATTTCTGCCTTCATTTCGTTATGTACCCAGTAGTCATTCAGGAGCAGGTTGTTCAGTTTCCATGTAGTTGAACGGTTTTGATTGAGTTTCTTAGTCCCGAGTTCTAGTTTGATTGCACTGTGGTCTGAGAGACAGTTTGTTATAATTTCTGTTCTTGTACATTTGCTGAGGAGTGCTTTACTTCCAATTACGTGGTCAATTTTGGAGTAAGTACGATGTGGTGCTGAGAAGAATGTATATTCTGTTGATTTGGGGTGGAGAGTTCTATAGATGTCTATTAGGTCTGCTTGCTGCAGAGATGAGTTCAATTCCTGGATATCTTGTTAACTTTCTGTCTCGTTGATCTGTCTAATGTTGACAGTGGAGTGTTGAAGTCTCCCATTATTATTGTATGGGAGTCTAAGTCTCTTTGTAAGTCTCTAAGGACTTGCTTGATGAATCTGGGTGCTCCTGTATTGGGTGCATATATATTTAGGATAGTTAGCTCTTCCTGTTGAATTGATCCCTTTACCATTATGTAATGGCCTTCTTTGTCTCTTTTCATCTTTGATGGTTTAAAGTCTGTTTTATCAGAGACTAGTATTGCAACCCCCGCTTTTTTTTGTTCTCCATTTGCTTGGTAAATCTTCCTCCATCCCTTTATTTTGAGCCTATGTATGTCTCTGCGTGTGAGATGGGTCTCCTGAATACAGCAGACTGATGGGTCTTGACTCTTTATCCAGTTTGCCAGTCTGTGTCTTTTAATTGGAGCATTTAGTCCATTTACATTTAAGGTTAAGATTGTTATGTGTGAACTTGATCCTGCCATTATGATATTAACTGGTTATTTTGCTCATTAGTTGATGCAGTTTCTTCCTAGCCTCGATGGTCTTTACATTTTGGCATGTTTTTGCAATGGCTGGTACCGGTTGTTCCTTTCCATGTTTAGTGCTTCCTTCAGGGTCTCTTGTAAGGCAGGCCTAGTGGTGACAAAATCTCTAAGCATTTGCTTATCTGTAAAGGATTTTATTTCTCCTTCACTTACGAAACTTAGTTTGGCTGGATATGAAATTCTGGGTTTAAAATTCTTTTCTTTAAGAATGTTGAATATTGGCCCCCACTCTCTTCTGGCTTGGAGAGTTTCTGCCGAGAGATCTGCTGTTAGTCTGATGGGCTTCCCTTTGTGGGTAACCCGACCTTTCTCTCTGGCTGCCCTTAAGATTTTTTCCTTCATTTCAACTTTGGTGAATCTGGCAATTATGTGTCTTGGAGTTGCTCTTCTCGAGGAGTATCTTTGTGGCGTTCTCTGTATTTCCTGGATTTGAATGTTGGCCTGCCCTACTAGGTTGGGGAAGTTCTCCTGGATGATATCCTGAAGAGTGTTTTCCAACTTGGTTCCATTTTCCCCCTCACTTTCAGGCACCCCAATCAGACGTAGATTTGGTCTTTTTACATAATCCCATACTTCTTGCAGGCTTTGTTCATTTCTTTTTCTTCTTTTTTCTTTTCTTTTGGTTTCTCTTCTCGCCTCATTTCATTCATTTGATCCTCAATCGCAGATACTCTTTCTTCCAGTTGATCGAGTCGGTTACTGAAGCTTGTGCATTTGTCACGTATTTCTTGTGTCATGGTTTTCATCTCTTTCATTTCGTTTAGGACCTTCTCTGCATTAATTACTCTAGCCATCAATTCTTCCACTTTTTTTTCAAGATTTTTAGTTTCTTTGCGCTGGGTACGTAATTCCTCCTTTAGCTCTGAGAAATTTGATGGACTGAAGCCTTCTTCTCTCATCTCGTCAAAGTCATTCTCCGTCCAGCTTTGATCCGTTGCTGGCGATGAGCTGCGCTCCTTTGCCGGGGGAGATGCGCTCTTATTTTTTGAATTTCCAGCTTTTCTGCCCTGCTTTTTCCCCATCTTTGTGGTTTTATCTGCCTCTCGTCTTTGGTGATGGTGATGTACTGATGGGGTTTTGGTGTAGGTGTCCTTCCTGTTTGATAGTTTTCCTTCTAACAGTCAGGACCCTCAGCTGTAGGTCTGTTGGAGATTGCTTGAGGTCCACTCCAGACCCTGTTTGCCTGGGTATCAGCAGCAGAGGCTGCAGAAGATAGAATATTGCTGAACAGCAAGTGTACCTGTCTGATCCTTGCTTTGGAAGCTTCGTCTCTGGGGTGTATCCAGCCGTGTGAGGTGTGGGGTGTCAGACTGCCCCTAGTGGGGGCTGTCTCCCAATTAGGCTACTCAGGGGTCAGGGACCCACTTGAGCAGGGAGTCTGTCCCTTCTCAGATCTCAACCTCCGTGTTGGGAGATCCACTGCTCTCTTCAAAGCTGTCAGACAGAGTTGTTTGCATCTGCAGAGGTTTCTGCTACGTTTGTTATTGTTTACTGTGCCCTGTCCCCAGAGGTGGAGTCTACAGAGACAGGCAGGTTTCCTTGAGCTGCTGTGAGCTCCACCCAGTTCGAGCTTCCCAGCGGCTTTGTTTACCTACTTAAGCCTCAGCAATGGCGGGCGCCCCTCTCCCAGCCTCGCTGCTGCCTTGCCGGTAGATCACAGACTGCTGTGCTAGCAATGAGGGAGGCTCCGTGGGTGTGGGACCCTCCCGGCCAGGTGTGGGATATGATCTCCTGGTGTGCCTGTTTGCTTAAAGCGCAGTATTGGGGTGGGAGTTACCCGATTTTCCAGGTGTTGTGGGTCTCAGTTCCCCTGGCTAGGAAAAGGGATTCCCTTCCCCCTTGCGCTTCCCAGGTGAGGCAATGCCTCGCCCTGCTTCAGCTCTCGCTGGTCGGGCGGCAGCAGCTGACCAGCACCAATCGTCCGGCACTCCCCAGTGAGATGAACCCAGTACCTCAGTTGAAAATGCAGAAATCACCGGTCTTCTGTGTCGCTCGCGCTGGGAGTTGGAGACTGGAGCTGTTCCTATTCGGCCATCTTGCTCCGCCCTCGGAATTTTTTTTAATGATCCTACAATTCTTGGCCTAAGGTGAGTGTGTAAATGGTAGGATCCAGTGGCGAGATCCAGTGGATACTAAGGGTATGGGAGTGAGTTCAGACAATAAGGGGGTGCACCGTTTGCAATCAATTAAAAAATAATAGTATAGCTCACTAAAAGTCAGTTTGCTTCTTGTGGTCACTACAAAATAGCAATTGTAAATAATGTCATTAATAAATTACTATGTAATTTATGTACCCAATAATTGCCATGGTTACCGTTAAGTTTTAGTAACAGCTACGTAATATATGTGTAAATGTTGAACTGACACATTCTCATTTCATATACTTTAATAAATGTGGTATGCCCCATGAAAGTTATTTCAGAAGGAACACTAATTATATGGGATTTACAGATAATAGGTAATTTTACGGCCTGGACTCTGATACATGTTTGTTGGAAAGAACTGGAGCTCATTTCAGGTGCAGTTTCTGTCTCTGACCCATATATGTCTCCAGTTACATATTCCTGTGCTTAAAGATTAGATTCCAAACAAACCATGAAAGAAAGAAACACAATTTGAGGTATTTCCATTTTGTTCTTCTACCTGCAAATTATTTTCTGAAATTTGCAGAGTTCACTCTTTTGGAAGTTTCTTCACAAGTTCTCCCCTTCCTTTTGTCAGTGATTATATTATTATAATTACATGACTATAATTTACAAAATTTCCTTTTTGTACTGTAACACTTTGATGCTGATATGATTATACGCAAACAGATTTCAATAAAAAATATTTTTTGGCCATTATTTGTTTCATTTCATTATTAGTAGTGAAAATAATTTTGTCATATAGGAAAGGTGAGTCTTAAAAAATAATCTACTCTGGTTGTCAAGCACTCTGGAGAGGTCACTGGTGGGGCCATTTACTAAAATGGAAAATACAGGTGGAGGAAGTATTTGGAGGAAAATGACTTTCAGTTCCATTTTAGACACTGAGTTTGAAGGTTCTGAGGGACAGACAGGTGAAAACAACCAGTATGTAACCATAAATAAAGGTAAAGAGCAAGATCTGGAAATCACAAAAAACTGGGCCATCAAGGTAGTGAAACTGAACAAGAGATCATCCAAGTAAAAGACACAAATAAAAGCTAGAATTTTGTGGGTATACCTACAAATGAGTGGTAGGCAGAGGAAGGGGAACTGGAGAAAGAGTATAAGAAGGAATAACTGGAAGGGCGAGACAAGCACCTAGACAAGGGAGAAATAGGGAGGAAAATGGTAATCACAGGTATAAGAAGCTATAAAAATCAATTTGTAGGTGTAAGTCAGTTTATTATGAAGCTTGCAAGCCAATAACACTAGATTTGGCTACCAGGAGGTCTCTGGTAGTCTTTACAAAAGCAGTTGCCAAAGAGTAGTACACCTGGCCACTTTGCTGACACAGATGATTGGACAATTAGAAGCCTACATTGCCTACTTTAGGTGAGCCACAGTGGAAATCTCTGGGCTCTGGTGAACTATAGAATGTGGTCCCTGAACCACATGCATCAGGATTATCTGTCGTACCCGCTTAAAATGCTGATTCAAGGACCCTACTGCAGATACTCAAATCAGAATCTCAGAAGTAAAAGTCAACACTATGTATCCTAAGCACCCAAGTAATTCTTATGCATGCTAAAATTTGACGACCACTGCAGTATATGTTCTTCAAGGTCCATTCTATCTCTGATATTCTGGACTTCAATGGATTGTCTCTCTCTGAAAATAGGATGTGAAATCATGATGACTAAAGTCAATACAGAAGTCAGCAATTACATGATAAACACGCAATAATCAGAAGCACTGAGGGCAGAAATAATACTTTTTATTTATATTCATTTTTGATCATTTGATATCTTTATTCTGATGAGGGCTGAGGTGCTATAGCCCTGGGGGATAATTATGTTCATAGATAGCTAAGAGACTCATGGAGACAGGATTCTGGGCCAGGAAAACTGTGAAACAAGAATAAAAAAAAAAGAAAAAGTTCTGTTTAGTAGTACTGAGGTGCTGAAAAGAAGTCAGAGAACCTAAAAGCACTAGATTCCTATTGTTGGATGTATTCAGAAATATTTAGTTATTGTCTTTCTTTTGGTTGGGAAAAGAACAATATTTCTATTTATCTATATACAGAAATAAAGAGTCAATGTTTCTAATCTATATATAGAGACAGAGAATCAATGTTTTTTTTCCTTAGGGAATCTACAATTTTAATTAATATTCTCTAATTGACATTGACTTTAATTGACTGGTGACAGTCTTATGATGGGCCCCTCTGCCAAGCTTCCTGAGTGAGAATCACAACAAGCTCCATTATGAAGAGAACCCTTTTGTTCTCAGTGATCTCGTCTAAGCAATGTTTTTTAGGTCTCAGAATATGAGAGCCAGAAAGATCCTTGAGAGACCATTTAGTTCAACCTTCTATACCTTACTTTCTAAAATCATTACACCTACCCATCCCCACCCCCACAGTCTAAAGGATCTGCTCACTTCACTTGAGTTCTTCCCCAGTTACGTCCTTTGGACTCACCTACAGCATCCTATACATTGGATTACCTTGGGAAAACTGGTATTCAGGTATACATTACATTGTGGGTTTGTATATTTGTTTCAAAGAGTTTTTAATAAAAGAGCAACTAAGTGAAAAAGAAATCATGAAAGTTGGGTGCATTAAATCTGTATATGTGTACTAATCATAGCGTTCCATAGACAGTTAACCAACATGCAGACAATGAGTGCGAGTCAGAGGATGGGATGAAGAATGGTCAGAGCTAGAGAGGAAAAAAAAGGGTCAAGATAGAAGACTTCCCACCAGTATGTCACAGGCTAAGAAGAGGGTCTGAAAACACTAGCTTAAGGTAAGTACACACTTTACAGCAAACACACAAATTATTTGCAGGAAGAAAGCATGGAGAGGGGAGGAGACACAGACAGGAAGAAGGGAAGACATTTTATACTTTTAACTGCCTATTAGGATTTCTTAGACTCTGAGCATATGGAATATTTCACAGGTAATGAAAATTGTTTTAAATTCAAATCAGATCACTTCTAAAGTACTTAATTCAAATAAAAATCTTACCCAATTTATGAGAAGAGTATTACACAAACTCATTCTAATGTTTGAAATTCCTATTAGGAAATGTCTACCAAATCTATCATATAGTCTACCAAATCTATCATACAAGAGTTTAAAGCAGTATTTTGTCTTCAGCATTCCATAGCTCATAGTTAGCCTCAGAATACAATAGTTGATATGGTTCAGACTAGAAATACACTGTCCCTTGACTTTTTTCCTAACCACTAAACCCAATTTTCATAATTGTCTTTAAATTTTTTATAATTTCCATGTACTTTACTCACAAGTGACTCCTCTTTCCAGAGAGGTTACGTACCTTGCCCAGAGTTGACAAGAATTCAAGGGCTAGGCCACAAGCAGATCTTAGATTCAGATCCTGAATCTTTTTTCTGGTCACAGAATCATTTAAAAATCTGATAAAACTCATAGGCTGATAATCCTCCCAGAAAAACAAACATATAAAATATACTATAACATATAATTTTAGAAAATATAAATAACCCCCAGATCAGGAGCCTTCAATTTAGATAAAGCATGTCTTCTCAGGGACCATACTCAAATTCTAATATGAGCTACATAAGGCACCCCAAGGAGACCCAGTGGGATGCCACTCCTTAGCTAAATGTGTGAGCTGTAAGGAGTATAAAAAATAAACGGAGGGAAAAGTAAGAAGCAACGAAAAGAAAATTAACTATTTGATGAGCATCTAAAATGTATCAGGAATTACTAAACAAAAGAGTTCTTTTCTCTCCTAATTTATGCTTTGTTGCTTCTTCTTTTGGCTCAAAAATGAATCAATGTTAGTAAACACAGTCATCTTATGCCAGATAGAGGTAAAAAAAAAAAAAAAAAAGTCATTAAAATTCTTGAGGAAAACTAGTCCCAAATTATCATAGATCATAAATAAATGTGGTGCTGATCTTCTAAATCTAACAAATATATGTGAGTTACACTGAAAATCCAAACATTTCCTAAATAATTTTTTAGGAGATAGCAGATACATTAAAGCTCTAGGTGCGAAGCATTAGGGTAATTTTAATTTTCTTCTTTGTACTTGTCTACCACTTCTAAAATCCCGGCAAAATGTATATTATGTTTGGAATTAGGGAAACATTTATTAAAACATGTTTAATGCATAGTAATAAAGTGTCATTTTAGAGGGATGAAAGAAAGATGAGGAAAGGCCAACTTATTTTATACTCAGCAGTTGGGTGGATGAGTTCTGGGTATGAAGCAGTTCACAGGGTTCAGAAAAGACCAGACAAGATTAAGGAAAGGTAAGAAAAGGCCACAGAAATGAGAAAAAAAATAGAAGAGTAAAAAGAATTGTGTGAACAAAACTACAATAGTAGTTAATCAAAGAACCTAGTGCGATGCAAATGTAATCAAAACCCATGTCAGTGAATAAAAATACTATCTCCTTTTATATACATAATGCATAATGAATAATACAAAACCAATACCAAGTATTACCCACTTGGTAAATTTCACCTCGCTACATACCACCAGTCTCTGTGTTCAGGCTTCATCACAGTTTCATCAAGCAATCTCTGCATGCCAACTCTGCTGCATTTCCAGCATCACTCATGTGATCACGGAGGCTCTCTTCCACCTATCCTGCTCTGGCGGACTGACCCCCCACTTCATCAACTTGCACAGCAGCCAAACCAGATGATTCTCATGTTGCGTGATCACATGTCATCCAGTAAGGTGGCAAGACAGTCTGCTTCCTGTCCCGTCGTCCTCCGTCTGAGGCAGGACCCTGTGAATGACCCCTGCCTGGTCTGGCCACTGAATTGAAGCATGATGCAGAAATGGCACTGCTAATGCTTCTCAAACAACACATGAGGCAGCTACAAAGGATTCAGGTCGCACAGCTACTGAACTGTGAACTGCTTAAAGGCAGGAGCTAGGACTGTCTTGCCCAGCATAACCCTGCACATAATATATGTATGATCAACGATTACTTAATTAAACTCATCTGAAGGTTAGGGACCACACATATGTGTGGAGCACTTTCACATGTGATCTTCACAAATGCCCCTAATAAAGTAGGCGTTATCTCCATTTCATAGATGAGGAAACAGCTCAGAAAGCCTGTATGTTTTCAGTCTAAAGTGGCACAGCTCTTTCGTGGCAGAACTGAGGTGTTAAAAGGCCCCTGGCTCCATGTTGCTTCTTATCTACACGACAGCACCTTTACAAGCTTGGTTATTTGGTTTACCTTAATTATATTCTACATAAGCTAAATATCAGAAAAGTATGGTAAGTTTACCGAAAGACATCTAGCCTTTCTGATTTGCATTTCCCTTCAAGCATTTAACAATGTGCTTACTACGGACTGGAATTAAAAAGGTAACTTTCATCTCCATATCATGTATCTTCAGTGACAATCATAAGGATCTCCAAGTTCAGGTTAGCACAAAGGCAGCATTAAGAGAGCATATCAAAGATTATATATTTACCCAAATAAAAAGCAGCCAGATAACTTTAATAAGGGTCAGGTTTGGATTTAAGTTTAAGTGAGTCAAGTGAAAAACCATTTGTCACTTCTTATTCTTTATATCTAGTTTATCCTTCCACAAACTGAATGTCCATGTAGCTTAGCCAAGCCAATCTTCCTCTCTCTTTGTCTAGTTTCCATTCCCAGGACATCTTTGGAATGCACAGGGCTCTGCCTGCACAGGAGGTGGTAACACAGCACCACATTTAGGAGAGACAACTGCTCCTACTACTTTCTGTAACTCTATCTAAAAGATAAGCTAAGAAAGGGAAAGGAGAGGAAAGAAAAAAAGATACACCTTCCAAAGTAAACTCAGGATTCTGAAGGAGGGCTCTAATTTAAATATATTGTTATATTCTCAACTAAGATAAGCTATAAAAGGTTCCTAAACATATGGGGATGCTAAATAAACTGAGCTTCAAGAATTAATGCCAAAAAACCCAAAAGACTATCCATATATATATACACACACACACATATATACATACATATATATACACACATATAGAGAGAATCTTTTAAGTAAATGTCCAGATATAACACTCATAACTTGAGTAAAAATGTTTATAAAAGCCACTGACCACATGGCATGATCTGCATTAAATCTTAAATCTCTAATCTTTCTTTACATCTCTATTAAGATTAAGATATAACTTTACAAAATGATGCTGTTTCAACCATATTAACTCTTCAAAACAAACTATTCCACTTTCCACAGCTATTTGCCAATCGAGAGCCCAAGACACATCTTTTAAAAATTAAACATAAGCATTTCTAGATGAAGCTGCCTCCATCTCCTGCCATTCTCCCCCTACTGCTGTGCCATGTTGTCTAGACTTCAGGTCCTCCAACGTAACTGGCTATTTTCAACTTCACTGTAACAATCTCTTCAACTCTTTTGCTCTTTAATTCCTACTGACTTGTCAGTAGGAATTTCTACTAGTCAGTAGGAATTCAGCTTAGAAATTTAGTAGGTCCCAGCTTAAAAATTACTTTCTTAAAGAACCCTTCTCATAAAGGACCCCCTCTCCTGTCCATTTGTTTGCATAGCACCCTGTGCCTTTTCTTGTCTGCACTTATTGAAAACATGTCAAGTAAATAAGCAAATGAGAAAGCAAGTGAATACATATAGTTGTGTTGTCTTCCTCTTTGTAGGAGCCTTTCTATCTTATTTTTTTATTACGCATTGGCAAGCAGTGCCACTGAATGAGGTGGGCATTCCTCCAAAAGTCAGTGCACGTTCTTCCTTATTCTCACAATAAGGACACATTTGCCAATAACTTTAACGTAACACAGGGTACTTTCAGGTTCACTCCAGTAGAAAAGAGAGAAAAAAAGAGAAAATTTTTGAGATCTTAACCAAAAAGCACCTCAGATAAGGGTGACTTATACACAGAGCACTGCAAAGCTCAAATTATTTGTCAGGTGCCATCTGAGATTTTAAAAATATCAAAATATCAGATGCACATTTTTAATATGTGAAAAATAATACATGTTTTATAGGTCATCCCTAAAGAGAGGCATATGGCCTACTTCTGCAAAATGGGTTTTACGTTCTTCTCTGGATCTGGGGGAAACCAATGCACGACTAGGGGAAGGTGCTGAAGGGGAACAGAATGACATTCCTGTGTGCCTGAAGCCTCTCAGGTTTCCGTTCCTTCCTTCCCAGGTCTCTTGCCTGCTTTGGGTCCCCAGGGAATTATACATAATAGCCAGAGGAATAACAAGAGAAAAGAAGATCAAGTGTCTTTAAAACCCAACGGGGAAGGACTCTTCTGTGAAAAGGTCCTTAATGTTGAATAAAAAAATAAAGTACAGGACAGAGAAAGTCAAGTCCAGAACGGGGAAGGAAACTTATCCAAGCACATAAATGAAACACTAAGCTAGAATTTAGGACAAAGCATTCTTCTGAAGCTACATCAAAAAAGGGGATCCTAATTAACAACAGATAACTTAGCAATTAAAAAAAATATTACACAAGACAGAGCAATAACTCTCTTTATCTCTTCGATAACTCTGAGCAAGTGTTAACTAAAGACGTTAAATCTGTGATACCCATATTCCAGAGGCCCCTTTATAAAAGTATCCCATTGCATTAAAAACACTCAGAGTACTTATTTAGCTACCTATTTTTAAGTGACATTTGAAAAATTAACACCATCAAGCTTTCTAAAAATAGAGCAAGTCAGCTTTGTTGTACTTGTCAGAGACAGGAACAGTGCATCCACCCACTGCTTGCTTCCTTAATTTAACTGCTAGTGTGGTAGAGACATAGAAATACATAAAAAATAAACCAGATAAAGATAAAATTCATCTCATACACATAATGTAAATAGAAATGGCTTCCGCCCCATTAATTAACGAGTAATTTTTCAGTATCTGCTCTATGCCCACCATATGCTAGCACTCAAGAGAACACAAGAAAAAACAGGGTATGGCCCATGTTCCTAAGAAGCTTATCATCAAGTTGGAGGAAAAAAAACTAACAGCCATAGAACAATAATCAAGAAACAAAAAGCACTATGTAAGTGCTAAGTGGTAAATATTTTAAAAATAATAATAATAATCCAACACTGTAGTGACTATGAAAATAAAGAAAGGTCATTAAATGACAGCTCTGTCAGGGCTGAACCATGAAAACTGGTAAAGATGTAGACTGGCAAAAAAAGAGGAAGAAGACAGCTCATGTCTGAATGTAAGTGGGAAAAGTATACACAAACAAAGAGCAGTTAGGCAGGAAGCTGAGAAGTCTCCCGGTAGGCATGAGGCTATGAGGGGACTGGGCTGCGTAAAGGAGAGGTTCAGGTTGGAAAACAGCGGGAACAATGAAGCGGACACAGACCATGAAGAATCAACACGTCCAGGCCGTGTATTGCCAACAGCCATGGTAGCTTCCCCCATGAAAGCAGCAAGATTAGAGAGGCTTCACTGCAAAGGAACTAGTGCAGCAGGTACCAGGGCAAAGCACAAACTCAGGTGTGCAAGTAATTGGGAGTTTATTTCTGTACAACTGAACTTAATCTCTGTTTTGAAACTCCTATTCTGCTGAATGGGGAAAACTAAATTTCAGCCAAGTCAGGGTAATCTCAATTTCTGGTTTCCCCTTCCTCATGGGCTGCATCTAAATTCCAAAAGATTACAAAATGCTAGAGTTGTGTGGTAGAGGAATGGAAGGATGGTGGAGGTCATTAGCATTTATCCACAAACATCTGTAGCTCTCCTACAGGTAGGTCTACCCAGATCCTTAGCTCCTTCCCTCATCCTCATCTCTGCCACAAGCCTTCTGCAAGTCTGACTTTCTGTTGGCTACATCCATGTCCCTCTGGGCATACAGGTATCTCCTCATCGCCCCGTAAGTTATCCTTGCCATGGGAAATTTGCAAAGTTGCCACAGGTCCCTCTAACTTAGACAGCCATATCTACTATTCTCCAGCCATGCTGGGCACAGGGGATCTGAATGCCACCACCCCACCCTCTACTTTTCTGAGGACAGACATAACTCATTCCAATTCTTCCAAAACAGTTACCTTCATGCCTAGAATTTGACTTATAAAATTCAAAAGTCAAGAATTCAACTCTTTTGCAGTATGAGATATGCTACATTTATCTTTTCCTGAAAAAAAAATCTGATTTCCAAACAAAAGGAAAGGGCAAGTATAATATAAAATAATAATAGGGAGAGACACTGATTAAAACTCCAATTGTTACTGCATCAAAATAACTAGACACAAAGAGGATCTGAACTAGGGGATCTCTGAAAATGAAATAAATATGTATGGAGGTGCTAAATGGAAAAACTGGCAGGAATCGTCAATGGGAGTGAAGGATACTACATAAGCAAGAAAATAAAACAAATTCATGGTTTCCTGCCTTTAAGATGATCAGAATTCTGGCAATATCAAAACAGAAGCCAGTTTGAAGTGGAAAGGTTTTGAATTTGGTTTTGAATTATATTCACATACTTTTTTCATTTCAAGTTATGATTTAAAATAGCAGCAAAAAGGATATGTTCTAGTAGTTGGTACTATTGCATTCTCAGTAATACACATTACTGTGGTTTTCAAATACTATTAGCTTTCAAACAGCTACACAGTTTTACAAAAAAAAAAAAACACACAACTAATTTTAAAAGTTTTTAAAATCTTAAAGCATTAAAATCTGCTTTTCTGTTCCCACTCCTCTATTAAATAGTCTTTTCCTTTGTAGAAATAGGTACATAAGTTACTTATTATTTGAAAAAAAAAAATGTTTAGCTAAAAAGAAGACCGAAAATAGTGTTTGGTGTCACAGCAGTATTGGCAGCTGATGCAGAACAGGCAACAATAAAGCTGGCAATAATGAGGTGCCAGCCCCAGCTTCACATGCCCTGCCAAAGCCCAGGGGTGAATCCTGCTGAGCTGTGGAACTCACAGATGTGCCTCATGCTCCCTTATGAACTAACACTCTGCCCAGATGATAACCTGAAGAAATAAAAGAGGCAATTATACTATTAAAGAGCAAAAAGCACTGGAATGACTGAAGCATACAATGGGCATTTATGGCACACTGTATTTACGGGGCAGAAAGCAGAGAGACATTTTTACACTCTATATTATTAGGTCAGCTTCCATCAGATTAGCAAACTTCAGGGAGTGACAATCTAGTAACAGAAAATAAATACTGAAGGGGAAAACATTTTAGGTTTATGTGTAAACACGAAAAACAGAACACCAAAATTCAGGATTATGCCAAAATAAGAAAACATACCTTAAAATTAAAATCAGTGTGGTTTGATTTTAATTTTAAGGTACGTTTTCTTATTTCAATAACATTAATTATCCCGAAAAGAAGTGACTGGAAGAAAAAGGGAAGATAAACAATAAAAGTATAGTTGGGCCAGGCGCAGTGGCTCACGCCTATAATCGCAGAACTTCGGGAGGCTGAGGTGGGCACATCACGAGGTCAGGAGTTCAAGACCAGCCTGGCCAAGATGGTGAAACTCCGTCTCTACTAAAAATACAAAAAATTAGTCAGGAGTGGTGGTGGGCACCTGTAATCCCCACTAGTCAGGAGGCTGAGGCAGAGAATTGTGTGAACCCGGGAGGCAGAGGCTGCAGTGAGCCGAGATTGTGCCACTGCACTCCAGCCTGAGAAACAGTGAGACTCCGTCTCAAAAAAAATAGACAGTATAGTTGCTGGATAGAAGAAACTTCTGCTCCAGTGCCTTCTCATGCCTTGACTGATACCTGAAAATTTTAGTTTATAATTAAGAATAAAGAACGGCATGTTTAAGATAACACATTCCCAACATCATATTTAAATATATTCAATACAAAGATATTCAACCAAACCACCTAAAATTCAAATTATTATTGCTTTACATTGAAGACAAATATTAGAACAAATGCATTTCTATCTTAAAGGAACAACTCCCAAGTTCCTAAGAACAGAAAGGAAGAACTCAAGCTTCTCCTTTGTTTGGGGGGTTGCTATCACTACATTTTGATTTGGACTTGAGATTTGGGGGTTTATTCCTGTCCTTCTCTCCAATTCCCAAATGGCGAGAACTAAATGGCCAATTATTCCTGTAGGATCCAGACAGACACAAGGATTTCAATGCCTGTTTCCTTTTAGTTCTGTAATCTAAAAAGGAAATGGAAAATACTAACCTGTAATTAATCTTGTTCATGTATCTTCAACTCATGCTCTTACCACTTTTTCTATTTTGCAATGTACTTATGACTTCCTAACACACTTAGCAGCAGCATTATACTTATGCTTCATGTCTGTTATCTTCTCTCCTGGCTAAACTGTACATTCCTCAGGGGCAAAGATCTCCTATTTTTTCAGTATATCAGAGAATACTGCTCAATAGTTGCTGAATGGATAATTTTGCATAGTCTATGCAAATTCTGACATCCTATTAATTTGCCATTTAGAAACAATACAATTCATGTGCCTGACACATAACACGTGGGTACAGGGCTGGACAGATAGATCCTCGTTATTCAGGGTAGACACCATTACTAAATTTGTAGAAGCTATAGCTTAATGCATGGGAGGTATAATTCAAGGATAAGTGAAACATTTTCAGATATGTAGCCCAGGGTTTCACTGGCATAAACAATAAAGCAATTAAAGAGTTAAGTAGCCCCTGAAGAACTAAAATATAGACATTTTCAATAAAGAATTAACATCTCCCAGTAACACTGGGATAAAGCATAGGCCACACCATAAATGAATAGAGTTGGAGTCAGTGACCTTCGGGCAATGCCAGAACCTGGGTAAATTCTAGACAAAGATGCGCACACTGAGAAGGACAAAACCCTGCTCTATGTGGCTCTTTCCACCGGTAATATGGATATCAATTTCCTCTATTATTAATATCTCCTTTTATGTCTGTCCTAACTGCTTACTTGCAGTCTCTCATTGCCACTGTTTTGTTCTCTCCGCTGCTCTCTCACCCAGGATCTCTCATCCAGGGATATGCCCCACCCAGCAGGGAGCAGAGCTTGTCATATGTACACAAAAGCCAGGCCTCTCTTGCCCACCAGCACATGCCAAGCTCAGCAGCGGCTTGGCACATATAAATGAGTCCTGATCAGAACAGAATGGAGCATGGACATCCCCTAGAATTAACTGTTCTATGTATAAGGCACTGGGCATACACCCAGAAGCTGAATCTATTCAATGCATCTAGAATAAGTCCCCTCAAAACCAGGGAAAATCATTTTCTCTGGCAAGTGCCTGGGCTGTGTAGAATTTGGTGACACCAGGGCTTTGACAGGAAATTAAACAAAGGAGTGAAATAAAAACCGAATTCATTTCTCTAACCTGACTTGTCTGGGTTCCCAAAGGCCTGGTGCCACAGCAACTTGAAATACAAAGTGAAGTAAGCCATCCTGATCTCTCCTAAAGACCTATGCTTCAAGCACTAGCATCAACTTTTCAGCATTGCTACGCTATAAACAACTATGCTAAGCACTGTAAGGTCTCTTAAGTAAAAATATAACAGAAAATAAGTGTAGAACACAATTAAGATGGTGAGGTACTGAATCGGACCTTAAAGGATTTAAGACTTAGAGAACCAAGGAAGTTTCCAAACAAGAGCAATCATAAGTGCAAAGAAGCAATGGCAGAGACGAACACGACACATTTTAAACACAGGCAGGACATAGGCTAGTGGAAAATAGGGTTCATCAGAAAACCAAACACCGCATGTTCTCACTTATAAGTAAGAGCTGAACAATGAGAACACATGCACACAGGGAGGGGAACAACACACACTGGGGCTTGTTGGAGGGGCCGGAGGAGGGAGAGCATCAGGATAAATAGCGATTGCATGCAGGGCTTACTGCCTAGATGATGGGTTGATAAGTGCAGCAAACCACCATGGCACACGTTTACCTATGTAACAAATCTGCACGTCCTGCACATGTATCCTTGAACTTTAAATTAAATTTAATTAAAAGAAAAAAAAAGAAAATAGGGTTCATACAGAAGAGCTATAGGAGACAAAGTGGGTTGGTCTCTCTTCAGGTGACCTTGAACGTCAAGATAAGATGCATGGTATTGTAGGCAATGTGAGCCTTTTCTAAAAGTATTTGAATAAAAAAGAGACAGGGATAGAGCAGTATTTCATAAAAATGTATTTGTTGACCACAAGTAGGTTGAATAGATAATAGTCTTTACCTGAGAAAGATCCGTTGGAAGAACAGGCAATAGTTCAGTATTAGCACTGAGAATCATCACTCATGTGTTGGCAATTGTAAATAAAGGGTGCAGAGAGGGAGATTAGGAAGAACAGTTAGATGTTACAAGAAGCCTCTTCCAGGATTTGGAATGACATGCTAATCTTACGAGAGGGTCGAGTGGCACTGCAATCTACCCTAAGAATCCTACAGTGGTTTAGCACATTTGTGGTTGCAGTACCTAATCTCCTGGCGCCTCTTCAGTACAAACCACATTCCATGACTGGCTTCCCAAAAGAGAGTTTTGTATATCCCTAATTTTGCCTTCTCCTTTAAATTTTCCTTCCTCCTTTTCTCCAAACTTCTTAGCGTTGAAAATCTGGAGTGAGGTTTCCACCATATCACCATATCACGAAACTCATCTTCTTTCATTCTACAATCTTTCTTCTTATCATTTTCTCTATCACTATCACTTTCTTCTTTATCATGAGTTAATCTCATTAAAAATATATTTGTCAAAACACCTAGTTACCATGGTGATAAGAAAGCAATGTAACAGATAACAAAAAAATTGCCCTTCTCCATTTCCTAGCTTAAATATATCTCAGTTTCTATCAATTTACCTAAAAGATTAGGCCATTAATCTCCAGTCTCTCAAAACAAGCCTGGAAATAGCTCAACCCTCCTTCCATGACCAATATACAGTGCAAGCCTCATCCTAATTGCTCTAATTACATGAAGAACATAATGAGATACAGCAGCAGATGGCTACAGATTACACTCTGGAGAAGAAATTCTCCTCTATCTCTCTTATTGAAGAGATTTTTGCCTTGAACAACAAAAAAAAATCATCTTGTTCACAAAGCCACATATGTTTTTTAAAATGTTATCCCACCACTTTCCTATTTCCTTCAATAATATATTTCCTTAAAAAAATTTACTCATTTCATATAGATTTTAACATATGTGACAAATAAATTTGTAGCCCTGTTGGATTTTAAAAAAAAAAAAAAAAAGCACAAAGATGTGCTCATAGAAAGTTGTTAGGAGTTTATATATTGAATCACATACTTCCGCAAACCTGAACTATAATCTCAAAGACATGCTCTATCAAATAACGAATAGGGTCTTTAATTTGAGCCTAACAAAAGGTCTCTAAACAAAACATTGTTAGCCCTAGCTTTGCACAAAAGATGAAGTGTCAACTCATATGTTTACTGCAGCACTATTCACAATAGCGAAGACATGGAATCAACCTAGATGGCCATCAACAGTGGACTGGATAAAGAAAATGTGGTACACATACACCATGCAATACTATGCAGCCACAAAAAAAAGAATGAAATCATGTCCTTTGCAGTAACATAGATGCAGCTGGAGGCCATCATCCTAAGTGAATTAATGCAAGAACATAAAACCAAATATTGCATGTTCTTATTTATAAGTGGGAGCTAAACATTGGGTACATATGGACAAAAAGATGAGAACAACAGACACTGGGGACTACTGGGGGGCAGGGGGAGGAAGTCAAGGGCTGAAAAACTACCTATTGGACACTATGCTCACTACCTGGGTGACAGGATCATTTGTACCCCAAACCTCAGTGTCACAGGATATATCCATTTAACAAAGCTGCACACATACCCTCTGAATCTAAAAGTTGAAATTAATAAAAAATTTTTAAAAAGAGAGAACATGAAACTGATACATGAAATAGAAGAGACAGCCTTAACTAAATTCAAGTTATGTGTTCCCAACCAGCCCTAAAGGCAGTTTAAGCTGTATGCATTTCATAGTTTGGTTATATGCCCCAGTAAATTCCTCTTTTTAACCTTAAAAAAGAAAAATAAGAGGGAGTGTCAAACTTCCAGACACCATTTTAATAATCATCACTTCAAAGTCAATGTCCAAAAATGAAGTCAGTGTCTTCTCCTTAAAAATTAGTTTGTTTTCCCAACTTGTTCTTTTTCGGCTAATGGTAACAGGCTCAAACCTTGAAGTTATCTTTTCTAGTTCTCATGTATTGTCTGTACTTTCAAATAGCACCTTGTATATAGGAAATCCCCAAGGCATGACCCCAAAACCACCATCATCACTGAAGGGCCCAAAGCTCTCTTCGCCTACTTCCCAATATCTCAAAGTAGGAATCCACCACTGCTGCCGTGATCTGGGGTTCCAAGGAAGTTTCCATGCTGCTACAGCGAGCACAGTAAAGGAGAACAAACCTCCTGCTACCAGGGAAACTAGAGACAGAATCAAACTTTTATTCCAGTCTGAAGATAAAGGACATTCTGAACACTGCATATTGGCAACCCTCCTTCCCCGAAGTTATAAGCCTCTTGCTTCATCTCATATAATTTCTATGTGGACTATATTAATGTATATCAAAGTTCCTACTACCATGGCAATCTACAGTGGACCTGGAGAGATATGAAAGGTAACAGGAGAGTCCATCCTTCCTCTGACCAACCCCCATAATGTAACATTCTAGCCTCAGTATCAGAAATTACTTTTCATAACCATATTTTCAAAAACAGTGATAAATTCTCTAAGAAGTGAACTTCCTGTCATCCACTTCTGTAGGAAAAAAAAGAGATACTGAATTTTATCAGTTGCTCTTAGGGGTCCTAAGCCAGGGCAAGTTCATTTATCAATGGAAATTGATATGTGAAAAAATATTTGATCCACAGCATTAGGACAGTGATCATTTATCCCACATTTCACTTTATGTTATCATAATGTCTGCTCTGAGAAAATGGCAGCAAGAAAACACATATTCCCCAAATTTTCCTTTAACATTGCCCTGGCTTGGATCTCTAAGTAAGCCACCTAAATACTTTATTTGGACACTCCTGGGAGGGTGAGCTCAGAGGTCCCAGCACCTTGGTTTGCATGAGTTTATTGGTTGAGCTCTGTTTCTGCTGCCCTCAAACAGGCAGCAACAGCTTGCAGGGCCCTTGTGGCTGAGGGGCAGGACCACATTCCTCAGTGTCCCACGCTATACCTGGAACCTCTGAGGCATGTTCTAGTTTGGTCTTGGGTAGTAATTCTTGAAAAAGACAATGTCCCAGCTTCAAGATGGCTCATTAGAGGCATCTCCTAATGTCTACTCATCTCCTCCACTAAGAAGAAACAAAATAGTGAGGAGAAAAATAACACTTCAAATAGATCATCCAAGAGAGAACACTGAAATTCAACAAAGTGACAGGAAACACCTAAAGCAAGAAAGCAGAGGGAAGCGAGGCAGCCTGTTCAGCAGGGATCATCTTGGAACTCCCTAGTGTGGGGAAAGGGTGAGAGACCCCAGTGGTCCACACTCCCATCATGGACTACGACTATCCTAGCCAGGGAAGAGCCCTTTGACCCTCAGAGGCCTTGAAAGTAACATAGAGTGTGCCCTAGAAACCACATGAAGGCACTGTTCCAGAGAGGGAGCTCACACTGAGTCCCACAACCTGCTGAGTCCTAAGTAGCTGCAGCACAGTGCCATTTTAAGAGCCCAGCCCACACTGGACTGCATCCTGCCCTGCAACCAGGCCCAGGTCAAGAGTCTCGAGCAACAATCCCACCCCCAGCCCAGCAGAGGGGCAGCCACACATTCTCATGCATCCTGAGGACAAATTCCACTGCCCACAACCACTGCAGCTACAGACTACTGTGGGATGAGGTGCAAGAAAAACCCACACCCTCCAGCTGCCTGCCTATGGCTGCCCCCAGGGAAAGCAACCAAGCTTTCTCCAATAGCAGGTCCACAGCACAGATGGTGCTGCTTCCACCTGAGCACACCATCCAGGAGCTTGGAGACTGCCTGATCCAGTGCCCATGGTACCTGAGCACTCCTCCCAGCGTCTAGGATCAGGTCCACTCAACCTGCTACTACCACCACAGCCGGCACCCACCCCCCACATGCCACCTGCTGGTCATCAGCCCACCCAACTGGTCACAGCCACTGCCAACACTAGCACAGACCACTTGGGTTTCAGAGGGTTGTCTCACTGCTGCCACTGCCATTGCTCATGCCACATCCCCTGCCAGGGGCTCAATAACTCTTCCATCCACCCAGCCCACCACTGCCATGCCTGGACCTGCTAACAATGGTGCCAATGCATGCCACCTTGGGCCCAAGGGCAGGCACAGTCAGCTCCCTGCTGCCACCACTGAAGCCTGAAGACTGGCAACCAAGATCCCAGCAAAACTTCACCACAGCCTTCTCTGACAACCGTACCCTAAGCCACCAAGGAAATCAGACACCACTGATGCTGTTTATAGTAAAGAAATCATACAGACACTGCACTATTGCATGTACCCAGAATCAAAGCCAAAATGCCCTACCCAACCAACACCATATATTCATCTTCAGGAAAAAGTCCTCCCCTATGAAAGCAAAATCACAAAATTGGAAGACGCAACTGTTACACCAGATGCACAGATACCAATGTGAGGACACAGAAAACATAAAAATGCAAGGAAATATGAAACCTGCAAAGGAACACATCCAGCAATAAATCCTAATTGAAAAGAAATTCATGAAATCTCAGGAAAAGATTTCAAAATGTTGAAAATGTGAAAAAAGAAAATCTCACTGAGCTACAAGATAACTCTGAAAAACAATGCAAAGAAATCAGAAAAACAATTCAGGATGTGACTGCGAAACTTACCGAAGAGATAGATATAATAAAAAGAACTAAATAGAAACTCTCAAATCATTGAATGAAATACAAAATACATTCGAAAGTTTTAATGATAGACTAAACAAAGCAAAAGAAAGAATCTTAGAACGTGAAGACAGGTCTTTTGAAATAACGCAATATAAATAAATAAATAAGAGCAAAGCCCTCATGACATATGGGACACAATAACGTGACTCAATATTCAAATTATTGCTTACCTAAAAGAGAATGAAAGAGAGAAACTATTTAATAAAATAATAGATGAAAACTTGCCAAGTCTAGAAAGAGTTTAAGACATCCAGATACAGAAGTTCAGAGATCCCCAAATAGGTACAACGTAAAAAGAATACACCTCTTTAATATATGGTGCTGGAAAACTAGATAATCATGCAAAAGAATGAAACTAGAACACTCTCTCACCATATACAAAAATCAACTCAAGATGGATTAAAGATTTAAAAGTAAAACCCAAAACTATAAAACTACAAGAAGAAAATTTATGGAAAACTCTTTAGGACATTGGTGTAGGCAAAGATTTTATGGCTGAGGCCTAAAAAGCACAGCAACGAAAACAGAAATAGACAAATGGGACTATATTAAATTTTAAAACTTCTGCATAACAAAAGAAACAAAGGAGTTAAGAGGCAACTTCTTGGTTGGAATAAAATATTTACAAACTATTCATCCAACCGGGGACTAATATCCAGAACATGCAATCGACAGTAAAATATAAATACCACGTAAAAAGAGTCAAAAGACATATACAGAAATTTTCAAAAGACGACATATAAACGGCCAACAGGTATATGAAAAAAATGTTCATCACTAATCATCAGGGAAATGCAAATCAAAACCACAATGAGGTATCATCGTACTCCAATTAGAATGGCTATTAATAAAAAAACAAGAAATAGTAGATGTTAGTGAGGACGTGGAAAAAAGGAAACTCATACACTGTCGGTTGTAATGTAAATTAGTACAGCCACTATGGAAAACAATATGGAGATTCAAACAACAACAACAACAACCACCATCACAAACAAAACGACCATACAATCCAGCAATCCCACTACCAGGTATTTATCCAAAGGAAAAGAATTCAGTATATCAAAGGGTCACCTGTACCCTCACATTCACTGCAGCACTATTCACAATAGCAAAGATATGGATGCAACCTAAGTATACATCAACAAATGAATGGATAAAGGAAATATTCTATATTTATACCATGGAAATCTATTGACCATAAAAATAAAGGAAATCATGTCATTTGTCACAACACAGATGGAGCTGGAAGTCATTATGTTAAGGGAAATAAGCCAGGCACAAAAAGTATTCTGTGTTCTCACTCATACATGGGAGCTAATAAAGTTGATCATATGGAGGTAAAGAGTGGAACGACAGATACCAGAGACTGGGATGGATGTAAGGGTAGAGGGTGGAAGTGAGATAAAGAGAGGTTTGTCAAGGGGTACAAACATACCATTGATACACAGAATATGTTCGAATGTTTGATAGCAGAGTAGTGTGATATCATTATTTTTGAAAAAAAAATGGTTGTATTTTTCAACACAAATAGTAGAGAGGAAATGAAACGTGCCCAACACATAGAAATGATAAAGACTTGGGCAATGGATACCCTAAATATCCTGACTTAATCATTACACATCTACACATGTAACAAAATTTCATGTATGCCCCATTAATATGTACAAATATAATGCATCCAAAATTTTTTTAAATACTTGATTTGTATTTTTTCTTACACTTTATTCTGGTATTTCTTTTTTATCTTCGCAATGAGTCAACCTAAGAAGTACATTTTAAGAAGTCACATTTTCTTGTTAAGTGGTTAAAGGTACTTGAAAACTCATTTCCCAGGAATCAAACCCATTTACCACTTTATGTGGTATGTGAGGGAGGCAGAGTTAACATCTGGGACAGTGGTTGACAACACTTTGCCACTCACCAAGTTTCACCTCAAGGATCACTTGTGTTTATGACTAAGCTGAGTCCTAACTACATTTTCCACTGTAGCAAATTCTTATAATTATTTTATGTTGCTTTGGCATCCATTTTATTTTATTTTTTTATTTTGAAACAGGATTTCACTCTGTCACCCAGGCTGGAGTGCACTGGCATGATTTCAGTTCACTGCAACCTCCACCTCCTGGGTTCAAGCAATTCTCCTGCTTCAGCTTCCCAAGTAGCTGGGACTACAGGCACGTGCCACCATGCCTGGCTAATTTTTGTATTTTTTATAGTAGAGACAGGATTTCACCATGTTGGCCAGGCTGGTCTCAAGCTCCTGACCTCAAGTGACCTGCCCGCCTTAGCCTCCCAAAGTGTTGGGATTACAGGCATCAGCCACTGTGCCCAGCTCTCGGCATCTATTTTAAACATAAGTTGAATTTTTTCATATCAGAAGGAAGGATAAGTCATCCCTGACACAGTATCTAGTTCTTCACCTCTTCCCTATTCCTCAATGTGATTTATCCAGATATCCCCCTTACACAACTGCCTCCTGGGCCACCTCCCTGTGGGAGAGCTAAACACAACCTACTGGACTTGCCCCACTGACTTCCACACCCCACAAGTACTGTGCAGATATGCCACCATGACCTCCTCTCACGGACACAGCATGCCTACATAGAACTTGTGCCTGCTTCCTCTAAACCCACCAATTGGAACTCCCTGTGGGAAACTTACTTGGGTAACACCATGGACCCCAATAAAGACTTTGCTATCTCTTTCTCTCTTCTTCCCACCCCCTGGTTGAGAGTACATGTCCTGGATGACTCCCCTTCCTCCTGCTGGCCCTGAGGTGTGCTGCCCTCTTCTTTCTGGGTCTATAAATAACATTGTGGCTCTCCTAGAGAGTGGCTATCTCATAAACTGGACACAAGTCAGGCATGAACCACAAAGGTACCTGCCAGTATATTCAAGTTCCCTGTAAGAGGGACACCTGGTCATGAGTTAGACGCTTAGGTTAGACTGTCCACCAGGATAAAGAAGTATCACGTAAAGCCACTTTGTAAGTATCTAAGACCACCTCCCTTGGATCCCCATCAGGGCAGAGCTAGAGTTTCTAGCAACTCTCCGGAGAGAGACCTCAATACCAAATTAGAGGAAAATACAACATCCACTGTGCTCCATCCTTAGCCTGCATTTAAAGCCCCCTCTTTTCCTCAAAAACTTAATTGGAACTCTTAACGTTTTCTCCTCCATACCCTTTGATAAAATCTTCTCCCAAAAAAAGGAGCTGATAAACTCATTCACCATTAAAATTATTAATGACCACTCCAGAATACAACTGTTTCACATTTAGAAAGATGTAAGAAACTTTAAAGAAAGAAAATCTATTATAGGATATGTGACAATAAAAAGAAGGACAAAGGGTTTTATCACCAAAACATGCATTTACATAAAACCCATTTCAAATAGAAAAATTAAGGTTCCTTTTTTAACCCTGTTTCTGTTTCTTCAATAAAATCCTCCCTCCTCCTTAATATCATTAAGGAGGATATCTTAATGAATACCTTAATTCACTGAAAAGGCCTTCTCCTAAAAATGACCCCTCAACAGTTTGTTTCATTCCGTATTCATCTACCAAAATTAGTCATATTAATCTACATAGGCTCATAGGCTAGATTACGCCTTGACAGCACAATGACAAACTCTCAGCAGCTTTACACAAAGATTATTTCTTGCCCACACAATGTCCTATATGCACCCAGAAGCTATATTCCAAATGGTGATTTAGAAATTCAGTCTAGTATCACCTTGTGAATCCATCATCTCAATATGCAGCCTACACAATCCACGTGGCAAAGGCTTTGGCTCATAAATGACACATATCACCTCTACTTACAGTTTACCAGTTAGAATAAGCACATAGCCCCAACATAATTGCAAGGAAGGCAGAAAAAAACAGCTTATGTCTGGCTCTAAAGGTGAAAATAAAACAGGACTAGGTGAACATGTAACCACTGCCTCTGTCACAATGAGATATTTACTCTATGTATAATTAACTAACATGTGCCTATAGGTCTTTATCTGTATTAACATCTTTTATATTCACAACTAACCAAGGAGATAGGTATTATTAATATCATCTCCAGTTTACAAATAAGGAAACTGAGGTTCAAAGAAGTCAGGTAACTTACCTAAGTGTGTAAGTGGGCTAGCTGAGATTCCAATCTAAGAAACGAACTCCAGAATACACTATGGCACACTGCTTCTCAAATATTCAAGACACAGTTAAGGACACTGGCCCTCAAATATTTGTAGAGCTGTCATATGAAAGAAGGGTTTAGATGTAGTCTATAAGTCTACACAAAATAGACTTAATAGAACACAAAATAAAGACGTAATACTGAGATTAAAATGCAAGCAGAGTATTTCTGAGTACCTACTGTGAGCCAGGCACCATTCTAGATATTGTACATATATCCTATCCAAGCATCAAAACACTTCAAACAAGGTGGGTATTATTATTCCAGTTACATAAAAGAGAAAACAGACCCAGAGAGATTAAATAACTAGACTAGGGTTTTACACAGAGCTAGTATTTAAACCCAAATCAATCCGGCTTCAGAGCCTAAGCAATTTTCCACCATATCTCACTGTTACTCAATATAGACATAGTAGATGCAAATCCCACTCCATCAATCACGGGGGTAAAAAAAGTAATATAATTCTTTTTATTTTTTACTATGACTAAACAATTTCAGTTGTGAGTCCCCATTTAGTTGAGAGGTAGAAACTTAATCTTGGCACATTTCCTCTCAGGTCTTTCTGCTTTCTTAGCTTCCATCAGAGGTAGGGCGAGTCATGGCAGGGGGAAGTCCACTCTCCTCTAGAATTTATAAAACCTTCCTAGGGGGTTCAAATACAATCCCAGTACCTAGGTTCATTCAACTCCCTACCCAGCTCTCCTTCCTCTTCTAGTCTATAAAATCTTTTTTCTTGACTTTTGTTTTTTCAAATTCAGTTTTATAGCCAGACTCAGGCTTTGTAATTTCTGAAATTCAAAAAACAAAAACCAGACATTTGCCCCTTTTTATATATCCCCTTATAACCTCTTTTTTACATCCTGCTGAAGTGTCCTTCCCCTCCCCTTATAACCAAAAAAAGTAAAGTCCTCAGAAGGTTGCAGGAAATAACAGGAACAGAAAGCACACTGGTTAATGTATCACAATATCACCATGTTACATAAAGAAGACCCTTCAACAATTAATGTTGCTGAAAATGAAATGAACCATATGAGACCATGAACCTCCCAGTCAATACAAAACATATATAAGAAAAGAACAGTTGGTCATGTAGCTAGGATATTACAGAGGTTTAAAAGATACATATGAATTGGGGGTAGGGTATAGTGATTGGACCTGGAATGTTTTACTTTAATGGATAGAAAAAAATAGAAGGAAGGGAAGAAGAGAGGGAAGGAGGAAGGAAGACAGATAAACCCATAATTTCAAGGGAGCCAGGACACAATGGCTGATTTTCTATGTAAATTCAAATGAAAGAGGGTAGGAAGAGACAGGTTACCATAAATCTCAATATTGGCATGAAGATAATTAAGGAAAAATATGTCTAGAAAGTTAAGGAATAAATCAAAAACATCCAAGAATATGATTTCCTAAGATTTTCCTGAACTAAAATGAAGTCTACCTTCCACGCTGAGAAAAGAGGAGGGAAGGGTAAGGAAGCAAGGTGAAGGTGTAGAAGATTCTCCCAAAAATGCAGAGATGCAAAAACTGACTGAAAGCTGCCACTGAGTGACACCTTGATTCTGATCTAAAACCACAGAGCCCTTCTAGGAAAGAGAAGGCAGGATGAGTCACGTGAGAAGATAAGAAGCCATTGCCACCAAGGCATTTACATTTATCCCTTCCACAGCCTAAGGAATACATCCTGACTTTTTCTGATAATTTTCTCTAAACTTCTGTCTGAGATCTAATAATGAAATAATAATAATAATAAATTACTTTAAAGCACTCCCAGAGGCATCAGAATATATGCTGAGCCACATTAAAATGCAGCTTAGAGTTACGTAAAGTATCACATTAAAATTTAAAACCCTTCAAAATTCAATCTTGTTTAATTTCAAAGCTATATCTCAAATCAAAAGGCACTATGGGAATTGAAAGAGAAAAGGGAGATAACAATATTCTATCTCCATTAATGAGAGAATTGAGGTAGGAGGGAAGTGGGGAATCTACTGGATATTTTTAACGACAGCTTCATTTGTGACATATTCTACATTTCTGTCTCTGTCACAATGCAAGGACAAAGGGATCGTTCTACTTGTTGTTTCTAAAGTCACTGTCATCAATGAAGACTAATGTTAAAAAGCTGTATTTCTGGCCTTGACCTCTGTGAAGCCCCAGACCTACCTATCAAACTGCCTGCTGGTCTTCCCTCCCCTTGGATAACATCCCACAAGCAGAACAAATTCAGTTTGTCTGAAACTGAATCGATCATGTTTTCCCCAAAATCTGATCTTTATTTGCCACTCCAATTAGATACACCCAACAAAAGAACTTGAGAGTCACCCTTGACACTTTCTCATCCTTTACAATGAAACTATCACTCATTTTACCTTCTAAATTGGTCTCCTCAATTGGTCTCCTCCTCTTTAACCCTCTGCCATTTGCTCTTTCAGTTCAGCCCCTTATCAGCTCTCCTCTGAACCCCTGGCACCAGCTTCTTGATATGTCTATTCCTCCTTCTCCCTTGTCTTCCTGCAATATATTCTGAGCACCAGCACCAGAGTGATTCTTAAAAAATGCAAATTTGATCTTGTCACAACCCCAGTATAGAGCCTTGAAATGAATGGCCCCCATTCTTTATAGGATATAAATCAAGTTTCTCAGCACGACAAAAAGGCCTTCCATGGGCTGGCCATTAACAGCTTCCCCTCCTGCCACTTGCCATGTCACAATCTGCAATTAAGCAAGCCTGAACAATTTGCAGTTACACTTGTTATGCAGCTTCTATACTTCATCTTCCCTCATGTACCTCCCTCTGCCTGGAATGTGTGCCCTCTCTTCAAGGAGCCACAGTTCAAAAATCCACTGCTTTACCTCCCTGACTTTGTGCCACCCCTCACCCCTCTCCCACTGAATGAGAGCAAGTGCCCTCTACCTTATGTGCACAGCAACCATCATGCCTCTAAAGCACCTATCACACACCCCATTTAAATGTCTATTCACTCATCTGTTTTCCTCATTAGACTGTAAATTTCCAAAAGAAGCTGTCTTCTCCACTCACAGTGCCTGGTGTGCAATAAATGTTCATTGAACTGAACTGAATTTTATTCATTAAGTGCCTCAATTTCTACTTTATACTATCTGTAACATTTTCTGTTAGTTTCTAATATAGGCACAAGTGGGGAATTTATAGTAAATAATAATTTGTATGCTCAATTTAACAGGAAAAAGGAAAGGAGCTTTTACTAAAGTGTTCTCCAGGTCAGCAGTGCATGGTGCCAAGTACATACTTCCACCATGTTATTTAACATGTAATATAACCATGCATGTTAAGTAGTGGCTATCGCCTGTTTTCACAGAGAAGGAAACCACAACTCAGAGGGGATAGCAAACTCTTTCAAGATTATCTAGCTGGAAAGGATGGGTTCATATTGCAATACAGGTTTTACATGTATGCACTAGTGCTTCTCACATAAGAAAGAGAAGAACACAGAAATTGAGCAAAAACAAAAGGCAATACAAAGATTAAATAAAAGAAAATTTTCTAAGTTCTCCTCCAGTCTCACAACTTCCTCTTTTCTCCACATCCCTCAGCAGAATATGTGACTCTGGGTAATAAGGTCACTCTAAGACCATGGCTGTTGCTTAGAACACAGTTGTAAAGGAGACTTATGGTTAGCAGTTCCATAAAGTTAGGCATTAGTTACTTTCTCTAGACATCTGTCCACTAAACCCTTGCAACCTATCTCACAAACACATGGACCAGGAAAACGTGTAGAAGCTCAGGTTGAATCCATCATTACAAATACAACTGGAAGTACTAACTTTCCGAATGGTGTTTTCACATTTTGGTATTTGAAAGACACTATAAAGAGGTACAAGGCTTAGCTCTGCAAACGGAATGCAAAATAGAATGCCTAACTAGAAAAGCGAGGCCAGGTAAGTGTGAGGGGTATTTCTTGTGTTCATCCCAGAGGATGAGAACACCTCTCCTCCAGGAAATGGGTGAGGATAATAAGCTGCCTCTCATACGACACCCGTACATATTCTAGGTTTAGGGACACTGGGAACAAGTGGTGAACACTGAGAACTATGAGCTGATATGAATCAGGGCTTCAAGTTCAGGAGTAAGGACTAAACCAAGTCCAAAGCCTGCCACTTCTAGAAGTCCTGCCTAGTAGTGTGAAGCCATAAAAACAAGCCTGGCCTCATCAGTGGAGGTAATCTAGCCCCAGTAAAAATTGCTTCTGCTGCTAAACAATGTTTGGAGTTCATCACTCAGAGAGTTAAAAGGGCTACAGTTCAGGGACACCAGGCAAAGAGCCCAACATCAGTAGCCTTGAAAAAGACAAGGAAGAAAAAATGTAGCAGTAATTCACTAGGCATGTGACTTGAGACTTGGCAGGCTGCCTTGGCGGGGCTGGACAGTCTGTGGGCAAAAAATTCACATATTTTTTCCTGCAGCCAGAAGCCAAGAAGGCACAGACAGAGGAATATCAACTCAGATCCTTCATCAAGCTAATAATCAATAAGACCTTCCTAAGGAGAACAATGAATGAATAACCACAACTTTCATCTGTTTGACACATGCATATGACTGATCAGCATTACTCCAACTGAGCTTTATTACTTTTACAACCTTAAACAGTTCTGTAATATATTAATTGGATATCAAATACGCAACCAATCCAAGTTTTCTCACCTGACAGACTGCTAAACAAAGGTCTGAAACAAAAGCAAGGGACAGAGTTCAGCTCAACTCAACCAACATTAATAGTGCATGAATTAAGATACTGGGCCAAGAGCAGCTCATACAAACATGAATAAGGTACCTCTGAGGAAAGTATAGTACACTGCAGGAGGAAAAAAAAGCAAAAAGAATGTCAATATAATATCCTAATTGCTGGCATAGTATGTACATGATAGTGTATGAAGATCATTAGCCAGGGTTAAAAGACCAAAAGCAAGGCAAGCAAATGTCAATCAACCCCTGTGAGGACTAAAAGGAAGAGTTAAAAAGCCACCCTACAGATAACTTAGTCTGGATTTCAAATGAGGACACATGTTAAAAAGGGAGTATGACCTGTGCAGAGTCATACAGTTAGTTGCAAAACCTAGGCTGGAACTCAGGTTTACAGTACTTTCCACCACAGCAGAACACTTTTCCAAAATCACAGGAAATTGGGCAAATTGCAGGCTTCTGAAGCTGGGAATATGACTTTCAAAAATGCAAATTCTAAAGACATATTGATTAATGATCTGTGAATGAGGATGGGGGAAGTGCATGGCAGCTGGCTGTCCTCAGGGTGGGAAACTTGGAGGACAGAATGGCATCTGCATGTGGTTTGTCAGTAAAAACAAAAAACTTAAAAAAGCATTGCATTTGTAACTCAAAGCAACTATTTGCTTAAAAAAACTTGCTTCAATGGTGCTACTAGTTCTATTCTCCTCTCCTACAGCAAAGAACTGTTTTATTACTTGTGCTAATAATATGGAAATGTCTCCTTCCTGAACCGTGAGGTTTCTCGGAGATCAGCAAAACTAAAGCATGTTACAACATTAATACCTCTACTTCAGACTGAGTTAGAAAGCTCTTTCTCCAGTAGACTTTCACTATGACATCATGAAGTTCTAAGTCCCACATGAACTAAAAGAAAACCCTACCCAATGAAACGCAAGCTAGTTGTGATTACAGGGTAATGAGACCAATCGTTAATTCATTCAACGAACATTTACTGATTAATCCTGTGTCATTGAACTATTTTAAGACCTAAGATTTTGAGAGGAGGGAACAAAAGATGGGAAGACAAAACACAAGATCAATCAGACACAACCCTTGTCTAGTGAGGAAAGCAAATACACAAGCAAAGGATTGTAAAATTGTTCGATAAATGTTATAAAGCAATGCTACTCAAAATGTGGCCCTGGACCAGTGCAGAGCTCTGAATTGTTGGTTGTTGATCCACAAGAAGATGGCTAAGTACACACCTTGAGAGTAAATACACAGAAACCTTTATAGCATTCTTTTTTCTTTTTCTTATTTTTGAGACAGAGTCTCGCTCTGTCACCCAGGCTGGACTGCAGTGGCTTGATCTCGGCTCACTGCAACCTACACCTCCCAGGTTCACACCATTCTCCTGCCTCAGCCTCCCAAGTAGCTAGGACTACAGGCACCCACCACCACACCCGGCTAATTTTTGTATTTTTAGTAGACACGAGGTTTCACCGTGTTAGGCAGGATGGTCTCAATCTCCTGACCTCGTGATCCGCCCACCTCAGCCTCCCAAAGAGCTGGGATTACAGGTATGAGCCACCGCGCCCGGCCCCTTTATAGCATTTTAATAGTAATTTTAGGTCTGTTGAAGCTAACAATTTTTAAAATGAGGCTATTTTATGTTTTTTACACTTCATTTTTCTAGTATTTCATTTTTATTACATTTTACAAAATCATCAGTCCAAAAATAGTTTAAGGAGCAATGAATACAGTGATGTAACAGAAGTACTATTTACTATACTATACTATACCTTTGAGATTTAAGACAGGCTCCAAAGGGGAGATAACTTTTGAGTAGCAAAGGATAAGTAGGGGTTTTCCAGAGATATTAAGAAGTATCAGGCAGAGGAAGAGCATCCGCAAAGGCTCGGGGTCATACTAGTGAATGGTATTTTTATAAAAATAAACTTTGAGGCACAGTAATAAACAGTAAAAGTGCAGAAAGTTAGGCTACAAAGAGATTCACAGAGACTGGCATGATTTTATAGTTCAGGCTTTGGACTCTCCCCCAAAATGCAATAGGGAACCACTGAAAAGTTTTATAAGCCAAAGAAGGATATATTTATGTTTTCATTATTCTGACAGCACAGCAGTGTGGTAGACAGATTTGAAAGGGAGAGAGGGAGGGACACAGACCAGTTGTGAACATACTGAAATAACCTAGGTGTGAAGTGAAGAGGACCTGCATTATATCAAGGAAAACAGGCAAGAAATAATGGCTTAGAGAAATGTTTTGAAGGTATGGATGCATAATGTGCCTTACTTAAGATGGGTCAGAATCTGTAATTAGTTGTTCACTCAATTCAATTAAGTGTCCTGATCATATGAAGAGGAGATCAGTAAGCATAAAGATACTAAGTGAGTTAATGAGAGACAGGAGATAGACCTGGGAGTGAAATACGAAATTCTAGAAAAATCTTGGGTTTTAATAGTCTTACATAGATTCATATATATACATATATATATATGGAGAAGAAAAATGGATAAAGAGTTACAGCCAACACATTTATTTTCCACATTTTATGTACAGAGCAGTATTGCAGACACTATGGGAAACACAAAGGGAAAGAGTAATAGTCCTTTTCACTGTTTCTAACCCCTGGGCAACTTGAGAGTCTCCACCTAGAAGTTAGTTCTGGACGACAGAAACCTGATGTACTTATTTCAATAGATTTCAAACCGAGACTCATTTTCAACCCAGAGAAATTCTGTGGGTTCAGGGAATCTCTAAAGGGCAAGGGTATGTATATATGTGTAGGTAGGAAGGGACAGTTCCTTGATTGGAAGAAATGAATATTTCCTGAAATGTTCCCAAGGAAAATATGAGTCCCTCGGATGAAATCTGTTGAATCAACCAGCTCCTCTGAAATTACCTAGTCTCCACGGAATGCATAGCCCTCTTAAATCCAATGTAAACTCCACAGAGATCCAGAGAATTGCATCGCCTAAGAATACGGGTCACCGGCTTAGAGAGCCTGTAAAACTCACTTAGAAAGGACCAAAGTAGAAGCACTGGGCAAATATATACCATTTTTCTTAGAGTATTTTTTAAAATGCAACAGAAAATCAGATGGAGTCAGAAACAATTCAATTATTGTTCTATCACAGATATTCTGTACCTCCACTAACCATCACACATATAGGGAACACCACTTATCATAACACTATTGCTGTGGGCAGGCCCAATATCTATGTCATGGTGGTCTGATTGTGTCTTGTAAGTGCCTACTATATTTCAGGGCACATGATTTTACCAAAGTATGTAACAGGCTTAGTTTTATAACAACGTCTACTGTATTCTAGTCATGAACTGGGACAAATAAGCCTTTTTGTACTCCACAGCTGCATCTATCCAAGTGAAATACCACAATTAACCTGTGAATTTAATCTAAATATTCAACAAGTATACAAAATTAAATATTAAAAAGTTTAATTTACCTAAAGAGTAATAAGCTTTTAACATAAAATCTTCAACTGCCACTTAATTTTCTTTTATAAAAACATTATTAGCCTCTGCCTTTGTAAAATGACAATGGATATAAGATAAATGCTCCCATATAAGAGAACAGAACATAAAATTATCTCCTAAGAGCATTAACTACCATTTTTTAAATTTTGAAAATGAACAAATTCTCAATCAGTGCCTACCATCTGCAAGACACTATTGGGAATCAATGGAAAACAAAAAGATCTAATTATCCACAAGGTCTGGAAAAGATAGAGAACAGAATCACTTAATACCACCAGTGTATGGAGGTAAGCAAGGAGAAGCTCTCCATTCAGTATCCAAGATCCTCTGCTAGTCCCGTACAATGCACCAGCATGGAAAGTGATGAATAAGCTTCATTGATAATAGTGACTACGTCACAGCTGGCTGAACATTCAGTCCACAAACAGAAGGCTTCTGTATTTGCTCGAATCAACCATAGGAAAGTTTTAGCAAAAAGACTGTTATATTCAAATGGAAATCAGTACTTTCCAGCAAGAATGGACAATTAGCAATTCCTTAAACTGGCACTAAAAGGAAGAACAGAGAAATGTACCAAAAATTATCACAAACAACCTATATTCCAAAATGTGAAACAAATAAGAAAGATTACTATTGTTAGCATTTTGAAAAACTCATGTACCAGTCATAAGGTAAGTCTGGATGTTGAGTCTCCCAGTTATCAACTTATACTGATAAATTTTACCCAACTACTCTCCCTTTGTAAATTTCTTATCACATAAAGTTTAAACTGTAGTCCAAGATTTCAGCACACGGTTAATTTAGATGGCATTCTTTAAACATTTAGCAAAAAGTGCAAAGTCTGTTTATACAACATTTGAATCTACATTTTAAAAGTGTTTATTCACCAGATTAACAGATTCTTGCAAATACTTCTTCAAGACTAGCAAGGCAAATAATCACCAACCTCACTCCAATCTCCAAGCACACACACAATTATGGCCTATCTGACTTATGAATCTGATCCTGCGACTAGAGAAGTTTGCAGGCCCTTAATTAAGTTACAATGATTCCATGGCTACCCTTGGTGTTGAAAAACACAAAGGTCAAGGAAATAGGCAAAAGAAATTTCACCGGAGTTAAAGCAATTATTTCCTAGATATAATGTCAAAAGCACAAGCGATAAAAGAAAAAAACTGAGGTTCAACTTTATGAAAATTAAGGATTTTGGTGTTTCAAATGTGACACTACCGAAAAAGTGAAAAGAGAGCCAACAGAATGGAAGTCATATACAAGGGACTTGTATCCAACATAAATAAAGAAATCTTAAAATTCAGTAACAAAAAGACAAATAAAGGTTAGGTGCATCACATCTAGAATACCAGCACCTTGGGAGGCCAAGGCAGGAGAATTGCTTGAAACCGAGAGTTCACGACCAGCCTAGGGAAAAATAGCAAGACCCTGTCTCTACAAAAAATTTAAAAATTAGCTGGGCATCGTGGCACATACCTGTAGTCTCAGCTACTCACAGTAGGTTAATGTGGGAGGATCATTTGAGCCCAGGAGTTCAAGGATGCAGTGAGCTTTGATGGTGCCACTGCACTCCAGCCTGGGCAACAGAGTGAGATCCCAATAAAGTAAGTAAATAAATAGGCAAAGACATGAAAAGATGTCCAGTATCATTAATCATTATAAAAATGCAAAACCACGAGACACTATTTCAAATCCACTAGAATGGCTACAATTAAAAGACAATAACAAGTGTTAACAAGGATATGGAGAAACTGGAGCTCTCAGATAATTCTGTGGAGAATGTAAAAGAGTATAGTCATTTTGGAAAACAGTCTGGTGATTAAACAGAGTTGCCAATTCTGAAATCACTAAGCAATTCCACCTTTAGTTATATATGCAAGAGAAATAAAAACATATCACATAAAAACTTTTACCTATATTTATAGAACATGTGTTCACAGCATGACAGCCAAAAAGTAGCAACAACCCAAATATCCATGAACTGATGAATGAAAAAATAAAGTTATATGTCCATACATGTAATATTATTCAGCAATAAAAAGGAATAAAGTAGTGATAAATGCTAAAACACGGATGAACCTCGAAAACATTATATAAAGTGAAAGAAGCCAATCACAAAAGACCACATATGGCATGATTACACGGATACAAAATGTTCAGAAAAGGCAAGTCTATATAAACAGAAAGTAAATTAGAGGTTTCCAAGGACTGAGAAAGGGTGCAAGGGTGTGGGAAGTGAATACTAATGGGTACAAGTTTTCCTTCTGGAGAGTGATGGAAATGTTCTCAAATTAGATAATGGTACTGGTGGCATAAATTTTTTAAACATACTGCAAACAACCAAATTGTACACTTTACATTGGTAAATGTTGTGGTATATAAATTATATGTCAATAAAATAGTTTTGCACTGTGCTGAACTGCAAACCTTTTCACACTTCTGAAAGCAGTCCCTCAAGTTACCTGATATTTTATGGGGCAAGGCACATATGAAGTAGAGCAATTATTCTCCTATCAACCTGTGTCTTTATCTCAAGCATTAATCTAGAGTTGGACTGGCTCTGGGGGCACCAGATAACTCAATGGATACACTCTAAACATTACAAATTCCTAAGAATTACCGAAGCCTAGCAGCACCTACTGCCAATTTTGGTTCCATTTACTTCAATAAACATTGATTGAGGCCCATAAATGGCTAAGGACTATCTCTAGAATACAAAGACAAAAGAAATATTGGGGCTGGGCACAGTGGCTCATGCCTGTAACCCTTGCACTTTGGGTGGCTGAGGCAGGAGAATCCCTTGAGCCCAGGAGTTTGAGACCAGCTGGGGCAACATAGTGAGTCCTCATCTCTACCAAAAATAAACAAAATTAGCCAGGTGTGGTGGCACACAACTATAGTCCCAGCTACTCAAGAGGCTGAGATGGGAGGATCACTTAAGCCTGGCAGGTTGAGCCTGCAGTGATTCAATATCGCACCACTGCACTCCAGCCTAGACCTTGTAGAAAGAGATGAGACGAGAAGAGGAAAATAGTGGGCCTGATACCCAAGAAGTTCACCGCTTGTTAAGTCTAAGACAGATACATACACACATGGTTGCAGTTCAGTATACCATGTGCAAACTACAGGAATAAGCATGGAGGCAGAGAAATAGTACAGAGAAGGGAGTAGTTAATTTTATCTCAATATGACCCACAAAGGTTTCACAGGAATAAGAATACCTGAGCAGGGCTTTAAAGGATTGGTAGACAGGAGAGGAATGGTACACGGAAGAACGTGGAGGAAGGAAAGCAGGCCACAGTCAAGGCAATGAAAAGGGGTATGTAATAGCAAAGCGGCTTGAAGGGCTGAAAGAAATTTGGAAACAAAATTAAGGGTCATGCAAAAAATGTCAGAAGATGAGTTTGGGGAATTAAGCTAGATTACGGATATGCTACAAATTCCAAACCTTATCCTAAGGCAATGGTGAGGCTTTGAAGGGTTTTAGGCAGGTGAATGAAATTATCAGATTTATTCTAGAAATATTATCCTAGCCAATCATTTGCAGAATGACGATTCACTAGAACAAGGGTTCTCCAGGTTTTATTTACCTAAGTAATCACTTTTAATGTGCTTTCAAATGCAATGTTATATAGTAACCGGAGACAAAAGAAAGCAAAAAGCAAAGCACTTCTGGTTGAAACACTGGAAGGCCTGGAGCCCTGTACAGGCAATGACCACCGTTTAGCCCCCACAACTGAAGAATCCCTACAGCTCAGCAGAAGATGGTGTGGAAATTTTTGGACTAAAGAGAGGTATTAATAATAATGGAGGACTGGAGATTAGTTAAGAAGCTAGTTTAATAGTCCAGGACTAAAATGATCAGTACCTAAAACAACAGACAAAGAAGAAAAGAGAGTCCAGAAAGCTCTAAACAAAACAATTAATAGAATTTCTAGACTGACTAGATGTAGCATAAGAATGAAGAAAGAATCCAGGATGACTTCAGGGCTTATGGTTTATTTATTTATTTAATTATTTATTGAGACAGAGTCTCACTCTGTTGCCCAGGCTGGAGTGCAATGGCATGATCTTGGCTCACTGCAACCTCTGCCTCCCGGGTTCAAGCAATTCTCCTGCCTCAGCCTCCCAGGTAGCTGGGACTACAGGCACCCGCCACCAGTCCCAGCTAATTTTTTTTATTTTCAGTAGACGGGGTTTCACTCTGTGTGAGCCATGATGGTCTCTATCTGACCTCGTGATCCGCCCACCTCGGCCTCCCAAAGTGCTGGAATTACAGGCGTGAGCCACTGCACCCGGCTAATTTTTTGTATTTTTAGTAGAGACAGAGTTTCACCATGTTGGCCAGGCTGGTCTCAAACTCCTGATCTCAGGTGATCCACCCACCTCAGCCTCCCAAAGTGCTGGGATTACAGGCGTGAGCCACCACGCCTGGGCAGCAAGAAGGCGTATGGTTTAGGTGAAGAGACATGACTGTTGATAAAATGGACAGGGATACTCGGCTTACCTAAAGATACTTCAAATTTAGTAATCCCCAAAATTGAACTCTCTTGCTCCTCATCAAACCTGTGTTAGCAGTGTTAGTGGTTTCATATCTCAGTACCATGGCTCCAGATTATGCTGGTGCTTGAGCCAGAAGCCTCAGAATCACCTTTGATAGCTATTCCCCCACATTCCCTACATTAAGTCCATCAGCAAGTGTCATTGATTCTAATTTCAAAATTTGTTTCATTTATCCATTACTTCCACCACCACTGCCACCACGCTACTTCCATGCCACCATCATCTTATACCTTGATTTCTACAACAGCCTCTTAACCCAGTTTCCTTGCTACTATCCCTAACTCACTCCAAACCATTCTACATACGATAATGAGCTCTGTAAACTGTAAACCCTTCCGTGGATTCCCATTGCACATTAAAGACAAAGAACATGCCTTGTTTTATTCATCTTGGGACACTCAATGCCTAGTACACTGTAGACAATAAATTTTTTTTAAAAGAATAAAAGAGAAAGGATCAGGCGTGGAGTAAGATGATGAGTTTTGTTTCAGGATTCTTGGGTTTGAGGTGTCTATGGGATGTGCAAGGGATGACCCTATGGCAACTGGTAGTAGGAGCCTGAATCCAAACTGACATTTGGCCTCACTATTTCAGGACTAAATAAATAGAGTTATCTACGGTAAACAGGACTAAGACTATTTTAGATAATCATGAACTAAGTTAACAAAGCTTGAAGCAAGCTCAGCTTCTCAGAAAGATTAAAGTGTCTCTCTAATCTGGAATTCTGCAGCTCTGGGTCAGGTCTGGGTCAGCATTTCAAGGACCACAGAAACCACTGACCTAGCACTAGATTTGTGGTGGAATCTTTACAAGAAGCTATTTGGCAGCAAAGCCTGTGATTTGCCCACTTCCTTCAAACTATTTTCACAACACCTCTGCCCACCCCCACCCACCCCCCAGCTCCCCAATGTCCTCACCAATTTCCAAATGACTTCTCTATTAGTTAATCATGAACCTTACCTGACTCTCAGACAGCACATCTGCGGTGGTGCCTGGAAGCCTGTATTCTGACAACTATACCAGGCAATTTCTCAGCCTGGGGAAAGTTAACAGTTTAGAGAACACATGCAAAAGTTACTTTCATTCCTCTCTTCTACTGACCCTAGAGAGCTGCCTTAGGACGTTACTGTTATAAGGACTTTCAAACAATAACAAAATTGTAATTTATTGCAGATTTCCTATGGTACTACACGAAAATATTTAATATAATGTACTGATCACAGCAAGTGCTAAGAGCTTCCAGGTTTCTAATAAGTAACCATTACTTTTCCAAACACACATGTAAGAGACATTGATTATAATATCCAACATCCCTTTTCCTCCTTAATTTCTGCCAACATCAGTGTTTACCTACTGTATACAAACCCTTCAAGTTCAGTAAGCTTGGTAATGGCACCTCTATTTTGATTTTTAAGTCAATATATAAAATAATTATGTATTTTCTTTTAAAACAGAGCTTCTGAGAACTTCTGCCTACATATCCAGGGAATGTGTAAAACAGTAAGTGTCAGATGAATTGGCTTATGACCTAATCATTTGGTTTACTATTCAGGTGATTAGAGGTGATAGCCTGGTAACTCTGTCAATCCTAAGGTTTTACACTGACTTATGCTTGGTTGCATATCAATTGTTTTACATCTATAAAGGACTACTGGTTAAATGCAAGACATATTAGAATTGTTGAAGACAATAAAGAACATAAATGCTAAATCCTGAAACTTCAACTCAAGACGACTTTTACCAGCTCTGTATATTGCATTATCTGATCAAATTCCTCAAGATTTTAAATGTCTCCAATACTTCAAAATCCATTCGGGAAAAAAAAAAAGAAAAAATGAAAACACAGCAAACATAACATCAAACTGACTATTTTTCTTTTTTTTTTTTTGAGACGGAGTCTCGCTCTGTCACCCAGGCTGGAGTGCAGTGGCCGGATCTCAGCTCACTGCAAGCTCCGCCTCCCGGGTTTACGCCATTCTCCTGCCTCAGCCTCCTGAGTAGCTGGGACTACAGGCGCCCGCCAACTCACCCGGCTAGTTTTTTGTATTTTTTTTTTTAGTAGAGACGGGGTTGGTCTGGATCTCCTGACCTCATGATCCGCCCGTCTTGGCCTCCCAAAGTACTGGGATTACAGGCTTGAGCCACCGCGCCCGGCCAAACTGACTATTTTTCATTTATGGTGAATAAGTATTATCTGCACTCACAATGTATTTTTTGCAAAAAAAAAAAAAAAAGTTTGCAAATAGCAGTTTGAAATATGTCATATTTTACTGTATTTTAAAAGAAAGCCCCAAAACTATTTTTATAAATAAGCAGAAAATACAAGACTCTCAACTGCTGGGTGGCAGACTAAGGTTTTTATTTATTTTTGAAGCCTCAATATAACCTTAAATTTCAATCTGCCCTTTAATCGACACTCATTCCCAAAAGCATGTGATTTTAAAAGTTGACAAATGGTATCTATTTTATGTGGTTAAAGCAAATTAAGCAACCTTTACATATGCAAAACGGTATGTACAAAGTTGTTCATTTTGGCACTGTTTGTAATAGTAACAGTGGAAACCATCTAAGTATTCATCAATAGAGGGTGCAAGTTATATTACATTCATACAATGAAATGTTATGAAGAAATTTTTTAATAATAAGGAAATGGGTATAATGTGCTACTACCTGTGTAGGAAACGGGGGTGCAGTGGGGAATATGTAAATATATTAAATTGTATATGGGTAATATAACTCTAGAATTATACTTAAAAAAAAAAACTGACAATACTAATTCCCTGTGGGGAAACAAATTGAGTGAAGGGGGCCAGGATATAAGAAAAACTTACTAATAAATATCTTTTTACATTTTTAAAATTTGAGCTATATGAATATATTAGCTAAGAAAGAAATGGTTAAAATAAACATTTTTTAAAAATGAACCATGTATAAGAGTACTTTAAAAGAAATGAACACTTTGAAAAACATATTGCTCAATGACTAGGTTATATATAATTACATAGATAAAACCAATGTGTAAAGAAACTGTTATAATTATGTCTTCTCTTAAAACTTCTCACTATGTACTCCATTGAGTTGTATGACATATAAAAATACTAGAGTTAATCTCATCCCAAACCCTTTAGATGTCCCATCAATGGCTGAAACAGCAACAACAATAGGTTCCTTCATTCCTCAGGTCTACGGCAAAAAGGCAGCAAACATGAGGTTCTTGACATATCCCCATAAGTGACTGAGCAAAAAATTTTGAAAATATTCAACTTTTCTCATCACACTGTATGTCACTTGTTAAATGAAAAGTCAAAATCTCTTCATTCATAATGCTATATTAAATCATATATTTAAAAAACTTTATAACACTACTTAATAATAAAATATCCATTTAAAATCTCTATCTTATTCACATTATCTTTTATAGACCCAAAATGACAGAATGCTTTTTAAAAAATAATTCATAAAGCAGTTCTTGAGAAATAAGATCTTGGGTCCAAAAAAGTTGAGTACAAAGCAAGATGACTACAGTACCAGCAATCAACACCCAGAGTTGTTGAAAAACAAAAATCAACAATGTAAAATAAGATGAACAAAAAGGGTTGGCTTCTCGATTAACCATCTAAATTCAAATAGATACTCACATTATTCATCCCTCACTGAGTTCCTGACAGATTGGCTTTAAAAGCTCTTCCAAAGATTCATTATTCTTAAACTTTACCCCATCACACCCGTCCAACCTTTGGCAAACACCTCATTTTTTATCTTTATTAGAATAAATTGAAGGAATTCTCCCCCTACCATCTCAGAGTATCCACTTTTTCACCTGTCCTTTCCCCTTCTCTCCCACACCACAGGAAGCAGTGTAAGCCCCATAGTTGTTTTAACCCATCTCCCAACTTCTACCAAGATCTTGCTTGCTTAATCATCCTACAACTCGACATCTCAAGTTTTCCCTTTTCTTTGGTCCCTTGCTTTGTGCCTTCAAAAAAGCAAAGATCTTCTGATATTTTGAAGAATGTGTCTTGATCACGCTTCCTCCTTTAACTATTATATTTCTTTCCTTTTTCTAGTCAAGTTCCCTAAATATGTAATTCACATCCATTGCCTCCTCCTTCTTCCCTCAGAAAATATATACTTCAGCTTCAAATCCTCTACTAAAATAGCCTTGTCAAAGTTCCCAAATGTCCTCCTAATCATCAAAAGTGAAAGCGACCTCCACGTTAATCTACTCCATTCGCTTCCCTCTATAGACAAGGAAGCTGAAACCTATGAGAGATTAATTTTACCAATATTATAGTGAATCTTCAGGGCTGAAATCTCAACCACCTTCCATTCAGAAGAATAGAATTTTCTTGGTTAAGAAAGAAACAAAAAACAAGAAAAAAAAAGTAAATAAAAACTCCAGATTATTTCAGAAATCTCCACAAAAGAAAAAGAAAAAGCCATATTTGTCTAAAATATAAGTCAATAGGAATATACCAAGAGATCATCCAAAATCCATTCCAATTGTCTTTGGAATACGGCCTTCCTTGCACTTCTTGAATTCCAAAATCTCCAAACCAAATAATAAAGTTCCACTGTGAAAGTTTTTCAGGAAAGTCAATTTTTTCTCTACTCCTCCATCTGGCATGCACTATAGTACACAGTCTAAATTTGAATATTGAAAGATCCTGCACAGAAACCTAGGGATTATTCAGAGAGGTAGAAGGAGAATCAGGGAAATAAGGAGGAGGAAGTTTTTAGGAGGAGGAAGCAATCAACAGTGCTAAAAGCTAATTTTTCACATCTTCTCCCCTATACACCTCCACGACATTTTTGGTCATTCTGAATAGGTCCGTAGAGTGTTCCTGAATTAGGGTATAATCTCTTCTACAAAGAAACATGCCTATCACCTGTGAGGGCTAACGTGCCAAATTGACTGGACTATGAGGTGCCCGGATATTTGGTCAAACATTATTCTGGGCATTTCTGTGAGGGTGTTTTTGAATGAGATTAACATTTAAGTCATTGGACTGAGTAAAGCAGATTGTCTTCCATGTGTGGGTGGGCATCATCCAATCAGTTGAAGGCCTGAATAGAATGAAAGACTGATCTCCCAAGAGCAAGAGAGAACTCTCCTGCCAACTGAAACATCACTTCTCCCTGGTTCTATAAGCAGCTTCCAGGCTTCAGAGTCAAACTAGGACACCGCCTCTGCAGATTTTGGACTTGCCAGCCTCCGTATTCACAGAAGCCTATCACTTATAAGAAATCTCTTTATACATACATACACACACAGATACACACACACAAATTTCTCTAGAGAATCCTAATACAACATCTGAGCATGAAAAGTATATATTCTTTAGTCTATTTGCTTCAATGTTCACCCTTTCAGACTAAATTTTAGAGGCCAATTAATAATCTTAGAGTAAAAATTCTGTTACCCAAGCTTTCTCATGATAAAGCCCTTTGCAACATCCATGTTACCAGAAAAAAAAAAAGCAATATGAAGACCAAAGACAAAGAACCTATAAACAACTGATATGGTTTGGCTGTGTGTCTCCAACCAAATCTTATCTTATCTATCTTATCTAGAACCCCTACATGTCAAGGGAGGGACCTGGTGGGAGGTGATTGGATCATGGGGGCAGTTTCCCCATGCTGTTCTCATAGTGAGGGAGTTCTCAAGAGATCTGATAGTTTTAAAAGTGGCAGTTTCCCCTGCATTCGCATTCACATTCTCATTCTCATATTCTCATTCTCACATTTTCACATTCTCTCATTCTCTCTCTCTCTCTCCTGTTGCAGCTTTGTGAAGAAGGTACTTGCTTTTCCTTCACTTTCCACCATGATTATGTGTTTCCTGAGGCCTCCCCAACCATGTGGAACTGTGAGTCAAATAAACCTCCTTTCTTTATAAATTACCCAGCCTCAGGTAGTATCTTTATAGCAGTGTGAGAACGAACTAATACAATGACCAACAGGAATTAACAGAATTAAAAGATTATTTTCCTTATCATTTAGCCTCTCTAACTATTTTGATGGTCAAGTAGTTGGGAAATTTCACAGATTTTTTGCTTTATTTATTCCTATTTTGTCATGATATTTTCAACTACCACAGAAATTGAGAAAAGGCAAGGCACTATGAGGAACATAACATCTACCTTGACATCTACCTTGAATTATACATTACCTAGATTACAAATTAAACAATTTAAACAAAGTAAAATCGTGTTTTATTTTGATATTTTGAATATGAATTTAACAAAATAATCAGAATGAGTAGAAGCAGCATAATAAACAAAAAAAGGGAAAAGAGATGGAAAGACAGATGAAAAAAGTAGAGAAAGTCATACAGAGAAGAGTCATCCTATTGGCCTCCTTCTGGGGCGCTGTGAAGTGTCAGTTTGTTTTCCTTTCCTTCAGACTCCTATTTCAGAGCTGAGAAGATTCCCTACAGGAACCAGAGTATACCCATGGAACAGGACTCCTTCTGGAAAAGCAGTGTACATGAGGTTACTGAAATTCAGCTGGGATTCCCCAGCAACCTTCTCACTCCACTGTCTTGTTTAAAAGGAATAAAAAATAGAAATACCACAAGAAGGAGAAAAGCAGGAAAAGATGAGAGTCCTCCTGCTATGGTTAATTGTTTGTGTCAACCTGACTAGGGTAAGGGATATCCAGAGAGCGGATAAACGTTATTTTGGGCGTATCTCTGAGGGTGTTTCCGGAAGAGATTAGCATTTTAATAGGTAAGCTGAGTAAAGAGGATGGCTTTTCCTTATGTGAGTGGGCCATTCAGGGCCAAAATGAAAACAAAAGGCAGAGGAAAGGTGAACTAAACTCTCTTCTGTAGCTGGGACTTCCCTCTTTCTTGCCCTCAGACATAAACTCCCCTGATTCTCAAGCCTCCAGGCTTGGACTGGAGCTACACTACAGGCTTTCTTGGGCCTCCAGCTGACCAACAGCAGATCATGGGACTCTCAACCTCCAATGCTGTGTAAGCCAATCCCTCGTAATAAACTTCTTTCCACATATCTATATGTATCTAATGGTTTCTTTTCTCTGGAGAACCACGAATGATATACCTTCCCAGGTTAGCAAACACCAAGGACGCTTCTCTAAGTACCTGTGTACTCAGGAATGGCAGCCAAAACAGGACGTATGGCTCTCTTAATATAATTTTAGAATTAAGGAATCATACTAGTTAAAAATGAACTAAGAAGTCATTCAATTCATTCTTCCTACTTAGAAGTTACTGAGATAAAAGGCACTTGAGAAAAAAAATCATTGCAAGGTTTCATATGGAAGGATAAGCCTCTAACAAATTATCCTTCCACAAATAACAACTTTGGACAACATATTAAAAACAATTACCGGAGGGCTCTGGCAAGTGAATATAAGGAGCCATGTTTCGGAGGGAAGTCTAAACTGTGGAAGTGACTGGCATAGGGCCAGTTTCCGGGTTTTGCAGCTTTTCCCTGAGGACCGTGGTGATCGTGGTGCTAGGCAGCTAAGCTCCCACTGAAAAATAATAAAACATCTAAATGGCCTGTAGAACCTAGAGCAGGAACTCAGAGAAACCAGAGCCCCCGGATAGTGAGGGAAAACTGTAGAAAAGAGAGACCCAGAGGAGAATGTCAAATTCTATACTAAAAGTTTGCCCAAGTTTTAGACCCCTGAAGCACCTGTGCGTGGGACAGACCAAACAGCATAATCTGTGAGAAGAGCCACCACCTACTGTGGCCACAGCACGTGGAGCCTGAAACTCCAGTAGAAAAATCTGCCATCCTTCTGCCAGAAGAAACCAGGGCCCAAGGCAACATAGGCCACCAGAGAGAGAAAGAGGAACCCTGGAAAGAAGAGATCCACGGAAGCAGAACCCAAAATTTTATAGAAATACTATATAAGTCTCTGGCTAACCAAGGAGCCATATATGTACAGGCCAGACTCAAGGCAGCCTGAAATTAGATCTGAGTCACCATCTACTGCAGGCATGACAGAGGTTGCAGCTTGAGTCTAACCATGTTAAATGCCTGCTTACAAAGGAAAATATTCAACATACTTTGAATCAAGATAACAGAAACAAGAATCTTACAACACAGCATTCAAAATGTTGAACATATAATCTAAAATTATTCCTCTAAAAAAAGGCTAAGAAAATCTGATTCATTCTCAAAGAAAAAGACAATCAACAGATGCTATATTAACCAGTGTTCTCTCTCTGTGTGTGTATATATATATACACACATATATATATGTATAAATTCTTTCCTCTGGCAGTATGGTGTAAACGCACGCGTGCGCACACACACACACGCACGCAGAGAGAGAGCGCGCGAGCGCACTAGAAAGAATTACTGGTGGAAAGCTGAGGATTGGCGTTGCAAGGGTCCATTCCCAGGAAGCATAAGATAGAAAAGAAAAGTGACACACAGGCAACTCAAGACCCCCAAAAAGACCCTTAAGGACAAGAGTTTGCCAGAGATTCTTGGGGACCTCTGAGAAATATGGAGAAACTGGCAAACTATCAGTGATTAGTCTCTCAAGGCAAATTCAGGAGAAAAAAACTACAAAGGTCTGCTATTCTCAGAATTATTCATTATGATATTTCCAAATCTTTCATGAGCTTCCCAAATAAGTTCTAAACTATAATTTTACAGGTTTTGTTCAACATACCTGTAATTTATATACCAACCCTCCAAAAAAAGATGCCTTAATTTGTGCTCAGAGGTATATTGTTTAGTAAACTGAAACTGAATTTCCACTTCACAATGCAATCTAGATTTCTAAGATCTGGCTGGCTCATCAACACAAGAACTAGAAAATGGATACAAATGGCTAGGATTCAGTCTCAATACAACACCAATAACCTCTCAGTTTTTCACATTTCTCATCTCTTAAATAAAACTCCCATCAACATTTTTCCCTTCATACATTTCCCCCATTCTAAAAAAAAAAAAAAAAAAAAAAAAAAAAATCTTTTTTAGGAGTTTTCCACTCCCCTCCATTAATTTTTTGCTTTGAAACATATATTATAACAAGTATTTTAAAGATCTATTGAAAATCCATCCCTCTTCTTAAACTTAATTTACCAGCACTTACAAGGAATTTCACATGATCTTTAACGACCATGACAGCCTCAACTGATCTCCCCATCTCCCTCCTGGTCCACTTCCAATCCATCCTCCACACTGCTGCTAAAGTCGAATTGCTAAAAAAGCAAATTTAAGCAAGTTATTCCTCTGTTTAAAACCCTTGGATGTCTTCCCACTGCTCACCGGATAAAGTCCAAATATCTGGTGCTTGCCTATCCTTCTGGCCCCATCTCTAGCCTCTGCTTCCCTTAAACCCTACCCTATTCTCCAATCATGTAGAACTACTTGTGGCTCCCAGGCTATTTTATGCCTCTGTAACTCTGCTTACCCGTTCTCTTTGCCCAGAAAGGCTAGCTCTCCCATTCCCTCTCCTTTCCCCATTACCTCCTTGCTTCCTGAACTTCTATGGAGTTCTGTGAACACTAATCACATCTTGGAGGATAAACAGAAGTTCAGCAAGTCCATCCTTCTAGGCTCACTTCTTCGGCCCCTCATCTTGCAAGACTTTCTTTGGTGATGGACTCAGACTGTTTTCTGCAATTTCCTCTTGGAACTTTGGAATAAAAGTGGTTCTATCAACATATTCATTTGTATAAAATGTGATTCCCCACAAAACTCACACTCAATGAAAGGCAATCTGCATATACAAACCTCCACACTTGTTTGGTTATTGCTTTTTTTATGTACCTGGATCCCTTTTTGGTCTCCTCAACTTAACTGTAACAGAGAGAAGTAATGTCTTCTAGTGGTGGCCAACATTTACTTTCTAAATAAGTTTCCCAATGAATTTTAGTAATTGAAAATATAAGGCAAACAGTATCAATTCTTTTGACAATGTTTATTAGACATCGACTAATAAATGTGTGCCAGGCACTGCGGTAGATTCTGGCGACACAACAGTATACAAAAGAATTTACAGACACAGATTCATTTATAAAAACAAAGAACTTTGTAACTTACAAAGATACATTAGAGACCAACCAGGGAGTCCAATCCACTCATTTTACAGTGGACAAAGTGTCTTGCCCAAATTCACCCATCTAGTTAATTGCAAAGATAAGATACAAGAGTTTTCTCATTCAATGTCTCTCTTTCCAACTTATTTCACCAGTTTGAAGGAATTTTGAGTAATAAGATTAAACACTATTTTTGGTTTCAGATACAATATACATCTCAAAGTTTAAAATAATATTAATCTATATGTGAAAAGAGACTTGACACTACTTTTACAGAAAGAAAAGCAGCAACATAAAACAAATCTAAAGGGGATGAAATAACAGAAACCCAGCAGTGGAAGCTGAGCTTCATCTAAGTCAGCAGATGACATCTATTTGCACTCGTTAGCACTGCCTGGCATGTGCTACACCACCCCCTCGGGTAATTTACATTTTTTTAAAGCATGTATTTCTAAATTTAGGAAGTTAGGATAATCAGGGTGGAAAAGCCCATCTGTTTGACGTTCACTCCAGCTGCTGCAGATTCTGAAATGAAATTTGAGTATTTTCTTCTGTTTCATCTTACCCAGTCTGGAATACAATGGCATGACAGAGGCATAAACAGGTAGCTACAGGCAATGTATCCAATATATATTTCATTTGATCACACAACATCCCCATGGTGCCTAAATAACCCTGCCACAATTACACAAGCACATGCACTATTTATACACAGTGCATAAATATATCTGTGTACATTCATGGTACATACACATTTTTCTTGTGTAATATTTGATTGCGATGGAAAGACAGAGACAGAAAGGCATCAAGAAGAGAAGATTTTTGACCCTGAAGAAGTTAAAGTTAGTTTGAATAAGACAGAAAAAGTAACTGAAATATTGCTTAGTTTTATTATTTCACTCATGTTATTGGAAAGAGCATCAACGTGGATTCTGGCCTAAACGCTGCCACTTACATGCTGTGTGGCTTTGAAAAGATCACTTTACCTCTCTAGATTTTTAATTAAATGACATGCAAGAATAGAAGCAGGAGGAAAGAGTTGAGTATAAAGGAGAACCTAGAAGACTAAAGGTATCTTCCAGATCTACAATTCCAGGACTGTATGACAGCTACATAAAATTTCACAAGGAAGCCATTGTAAGTGGAAGAAATCTTCACCTTCTGGTTTGGAATTATCAATATTAAACCTTCAGAAGCAAATCAATAAATGCCTATTTATATACCTTTTTATGTACCTAAAAAGTGCGTGAGTCATATACAGTATGCTAAATGTCTTTTTAGTAGTACTAAAACAACTTAGAAGTACTTTTAAAATAAACACAATTCAAACAGAACAACTTTACTTTTCTAAACTATACAAATAAATTAAGAGACAGATATTATCTAGGATGATGTTTATTACTGCAAATAAACATCACATGTAATTGCTGATAAAGCCCCCAAAATGGAAGTATAAAAGTACCTCCAGAAATAAACATTTGCTGGGTCCACACGTCTTTCCTAAATACCTTCCCTCTGTAAGGCACTGTGGTATAGGCAATATTGGCCAATGAATGTCTCAGACAAAATTATTAAAGTTTCATTACTGCTCTTCGCAATAGTCATTTATTTAGAAATGAAAACAATGCTTGTGTAAGATCTACCTTATTTAACGCAATTAACTGCAGGGGTGACAGAGACCCTCTACGCACTACAACCCTGTCACTTCACTAAGGAATCCATTATAAACCTGGATGACACAAACAAAACTGAAAGGTTGTAAAAGCTTTAAAAAGTATATTTACCATGACTTAAGGACACCTAAGTACCTAACATAACATTTTTTCTGTGTCATGTTATTCTTCACATGCCTCTATTTCAGAGGTAAGTAAACACTTTAAGAGGCAGGGACTTGAGAAAAAACAATGTAGTCCCATCTCATTTTTTACTGCCTAAGTTGTTGTTACAAATGTCTTTAGTCTATTTTTGCCTCTGCTATATCCTCAGTACCTAGAACATAGCCTAACACAAAGTGGGCACTAGATAAATATTTACCAAATATGAGTAAATGCTTTAAAAAGCTGTTTTATAATGTTAAGAGCTGGGGAAAAGGAAAAGTTAGAGACTCCTATTCACTAAGCACCTGGTGCCTGAAGTCCATCACTTCATCCAGTCTAGCCACTTGGTGTGGGTAGGCATTACCTGTCCCACTTTCCACAAGAGAAAAACGATTCAAAGGTTAAACAGTACTCTGACCAAAGAGAAGAAATGGACCATCTAGTCTAACCACTGAACGGGGGCGCAGGTGCAAAACTCATCTGAAAGGGGGAGGGAGGACATAAAAAGAAAACCAGTCTGAGTACACCAGGCAGAAAGGCTGAGCTAGGAAGTTTAGGGATCCAGTAAGAGACAGCATGGGAAAAGAAGAGCTGCAAACACAAAGGTGTAACTGGCTGGGCCAGAGCCAGGAAGGAGGCACAAAGGGTGTCACACTGGGCTGTGGGGCACAGAAGAGAAGGGACAGAGGTGTGGCAGCCCTCAGGAGTGAGGCTGTAATGGTCCTGGGAGCTGGGAAGCTGGGGAAGCCAGGTGGCATGTGGCATGTGTTCAAAGGTTCTCAAAGTAAAAACTGCCCAGAAATATGTCAATTCCAGCAAATAACAGCATGCACATGAGTGACAAAGATGATGGTCATTTATGGTAATTTACTATTCATGCTGTCATTCTTAATTCTTTTTAAAAAAAAATCTTTAGAAATCTAAGAGGAAAAGCCAATTTTCGCCAGAAGAAAGAGAACATTGTAAATATAGGATTATTGACTATGCAAGAAAATATTTAGAATGCTGAAGCAAATAGTTCAATGTGTACAAATTACATGCATAACAGAGCTTCAAATGAGTTACCATAGCTACCAAAGGATAATTAATTTTGAGGAAACAAAAGAAAAGACATATCATTAGGGGCAGTTTTCAAAGAGCTGAAATGATAAACGTGGCATCCAAATTTAACTCATGTTACTTCCTAACAGGAACTAGCAACGCTCCTTTCCATACGACTATTTCTAACATCATCTCCCACACTCTTCCCTCCCCAGTCTTGTGTACCAGGCCACCTCTGTGCTAGTCTACATCCCACTTAGATCCTGCAAGACTCAATTAGTTCCTACCTGTTCCATAAGGTCTCTGACTCTAGTTGTACTTCTAACCTGACAATACAATTATCATGTATTGTTTATGAAATAAACGTGTATCAAGCACTGGCTAAGAAAGAAGAGGGTTAAACAAATAGGCAAGTGCATAAATTACAGTAAACAGATAAAGGCTAAAGTTTGAGCAAAGTTATATGGATGTAGGGGGGGGAAAGCTAACTCTAGGGAAGCCTTCACTTGGGAAGTGACATCCAAGCTGGGTACTAAAGCATAAGCATTATTTTCCAGGCCCAGAAAAAAGAACAATAAGGGAAATGTGAAGGTGAAATACAGTCATGTTTCACTTAATGACAGGGATATGTCTTGAGAAATGCATCATTAGGTGATTTTATCATTGTGTGAACATCGAGTGTACTCACACAAACCTAGACGGTATATAGCCTACTACACATCTGAGCTATATGGTGGAGCATCTACACTACAAACCGGTAGGGCATGTTACTGTACTGAATACCGTAGGCAATTATAACACGATGGTAAATATGTGTATCTAAACATATTTAACACAGAAAAGGTACAGTGAATATACGGTGTTATAATCTTATAGGACCACAGTCACTGTATGTGTGGTCCATTGTTAACCAAAACGTCATCATGCGGCTCACAACTGAAACTCTTCTCTGTTCCTTAAGCCAGGAAGACGAGTTTTGGAAACCAAAGGAATTGAGCCATGTGATCTTATTTAACCTTTCTGATCATCATTTTTCTTGTTTATCAAATGAAAGCAATGCCAGGTTGTGGTAAAAATTAATTATATAATGCACACTGAAAGACTAGTTAGGCATTCAAAAAAAATTTTTCCCTTTTCTTTTCTAAAAGTATAAACTCAGTGGAGGCAAGAACCGAGTTTTTTGTTTCTTCGTTTTCCTTTTTTTTTTTTTTTTTTTTTTTTTGAGACAGAGTTTCACTCTTGTTGCCCAGACTGGAGTGCAATGGTGCGATCTCGGCTCACTGCAACCTCTGCCTCCTGGGTTCAAGCAGTTCTCCTGCCTCAGCCTCCCTAGTATCTGAAATTACAGGCATGTGCCACCATGCCTGGCTAATTTTCTATTTTTAGTGGAGATGGGGTTTCTCCATGTTGGTAAGAACTGAGTTTTATACCTCTTTCCTATCACCTACATTGTCTAACCCAACAGTCGAGCACAATTTCTTAATGACTGGTAATCTCTAAAACAGGATTTTTAATAATTCCCCTTTGAATTTGATAACACAATTATTTGATACAAATTAAAATAAAATTGTAGACTCTCATAGCTAGTGCTTTATTACTTAATAGGCACACCAAACAAATAAATAAGGCATCAGCAAGGCAGAGAGAAAGAGGTAGATGAGTGAGAGAGACAGAGAGAAAGAGAGAGAAGTCCTCTTGAGGACAAAAAACTCAGAACTGTATTACCTCCTCACCTATACTTCACAGTTTACTGTTTGGAGCTTCACAGTGCTTAAGATTCTAATGTTTAGGGTTCTAAAGCTCTGCTATAAGATCTGCCCATAACTTCTACAAATGCTTCCCAAATTCTCCAGTTAGGCCCTAGAATGCAGACAAAATCACCACAAAGGTAAATGGAGCTTACAAGAGAAAATGTAATCCACTTACTGATCACCTGAGCCTGACACAGTATTAGGCACTTTATTATTTTTACATGTTACATATTATCTTTACCTACCATCTTAATATTCCAGGCTCTTAACTACAGGTACTGGAATTCATTCTGCTCTACAACTGAATCATCTATTTCTTCACTTGGAAATAGGACTAATACTCATCTATCTCACAGGCTTAGTTTAAGGATTAATGTACATACATACATAAAATGTCTAGGCAATATATGGCACATGGTGGTAACCCAACAATGACAGCTATGCCCTTAATGAAAATGTGACATCCAGACTGGACACTTGTGACACTAAAAGAAGAAATGTGTGAGACTCAGAGAGGCATGCAGAAGTGCTGGCAGCAGCAGAACTGAAGCTCATCAGAGCTGGCACTGGAGGCTGGATGACTTGGCTTGCCATCCTTTGGCACATGTGCCCAGAAACTATTCAACTCCAGTGTTCCAAGCTGTTTAACCACATTCAGTTTACTGTGAGCACCTCAGTATCAGAAAAAGCCTGCCAAATCCAAGTATTTTTAAAAAGCACTTCAAGTGATCAAGCGAATAAAGAGGCTTTTCTTAAAAGAAAGTATCATTTATTAAGATTCAATAAACCATTGCAGTGCAGTTCTTGCAACTGCTTATATATTTGCTGCCCTGTTGGTATATCAGCTTAAGTTAAAAACTAGGACAGAGGTCAAAATTGGTGCATCTGGCCAGATAAGGATCCTTGATTCTGTGGGATTAGCCATACATCTATAGCAAATTTTATCAAGAGGACAGCAGTAAGTACATTTACATTCCTTTGTTAATAAATAGGCATATGCAAAGAAACAGAGTCTATTTTCTCTCAAACCGATCTGATCTTACTACTTCTCACTCACACACACCCCCAACTCACTCTCATACTAGATGGGTGACAGGGGTCAGGAAGATGATTAGATTGGACTGAATTTAGTTATTTCAGGCAGATCCAAGAATTTGCACAGCCTAAGAAACCTCTAGATTTCTCTTTTCAATAGCTCAGAGAAATTCTCGGTCTTTCAGATTTCTTTCCCCTTGTGCTGCTTTGCTTCAAGACGGTATCTTCCTGCATGAAGGAGAGAGTACTCAAATTACCCCCAGCCAGAGAAGAAAAGAGTTGCCCCCATAGCCACACCAGGTTCTCTGGTTTCTTTACCTGCCTCTGCTGGAGAGTATCTTGACAGACTAGGCCAGACTGGTAACCAGTAAAATATGAATGCTCCTTTGTGAGGGTTTTCTTTCCATTGTTGCTGTTATTGAACGGGAACAGTGGTGGGTGTGTGCAGGTTCCCACCCCTGTACTGTGATCCTGGCCATTTGTCTCTGATTGCTATAGACTGAATGTTTGTATCCCCCACAAAATTCATATATTGAAACCTAAAACCCAAAGTGGTGATACCTGAAGGCGGAGTCTTTGGGAGATGATTAGGTCATGATGGTGGACCTCTCATACATGAGATTTATGCCATCATAAAAGAGGCCCCAGGGAGCTCTTTGCCCCTTCCACCATGTGAGGACACCGCAAGAAGAGAGCTGTTCACAAGCCAGGAAGCAGGCTGCTAGACATTAAATTTGCAGGCACCTTGATCTTAGACTCCCCAGCCTCTAAAACTGTGAGAAATACATTTCTGTGGTTTATAAGCCACCAAGTCTGTCGTATTCTGTTACTGCGGCCCAAACAGAGGAAGACACTGATCTTGAAATCCCTGCACAGACCTCTACATTGTAACACAGGCCTCTGTCAATCCCCTTACAAGGACACACAGACACTGCTTGGTCTCTCATATACTTCATGTAATCCTGAGTAACCAGGTGCACTGCCTCAGACTCCACCTGTTTTCTGTCACTGCCTCAATGTCATCACTTTTACATACTCGTGCACAGTTGCACAGCGTGCAGACTCCAAAGGACCATACTCCAAAGAATACATACTACCAGGGAAAATCGAATGGCTTGGTGAGGACAAGAATGAGAATTGAGCAGGAAATTACACTTCACTCACTCCACAAATGTAATACATGACACCATAATGAGCTAAGTCATGTCTGTCTTTCAGAGTAAATCATGGAAGTTTAGTCTAAACTTGAACACTGGATCATCCACATTTGTCATCCTTCTATCCCCAGATGCCTGGAGTATAATAAACCCTCAGTTGTTCTTTTTCTCCTTACAAACCACTGAATACATAAGAATCAGATGTGCCATGCCTCACTGGCTGGGATAAAGACCAGACAGGCAATACACAAGTTTATTAGCTATCTGGCTATATCTTCTTCCACATGACATTTTAACTATGATATATCTATACTTCTGTTTCCCCACACAATCCTGATAATAAGTATTCTGCAATTACTTCTTTCCTGATTCACATACATCTCCAAACTGTAACTACAGTTATAATTCCAACTGTAGTTATATAAGTATAAAGTTACTTAAGACCAGATATATTGAACATCTCTTTATAACTCACAGTGGTGTATATAGAATAGGTTCTCAATAGTTTGTTGGAAAATGAAATACCATATTTTTAAAAGTTGATGAGACACTCTCCCCAGGGAAACGAATAATGTCAAATGCATATAACACTAAATTTGGAATGAAATTTCTGTGACCTCCCCGAAAACCATCTTTTGGTCACAGGTTAAAATCCCTTGTACAATACAAATGTAGGCAGTGGTTATATGATGCAAAGGATTCAACAATGTAAAAGGCCATTTAAAACTAAAATGATTATTTTAAAACAAATTACTATATAATAGAAAAATTAATATTGTGAGATTAAAAACTTAACCTCAACTCCAGATGATGAAGATTATGTTAATGAAGTAAAAGGATATGACAGTGATAAAGATGATGGTGACAACAGAGGAGGAGGAAAAAGACAACAAAAGGAGGAAAAAAATAACGCTTACATAGCATTCATATACAGAATTCTGTTTGGGACCCTATGTGTTTTTTGGGAGATGAGTCTTCATGACTTATTTATTAATAAGAGTTTATTGATCACTCACCATATGCAAGGCACTGTACTAGATTCTACAGGTAAAACAAAGTATAAGACCACATCTTATCTTCCTAAAAAGGCTAAACATAAATAAGCCAGCCATCACCAAAAAAAAAAAAAAAATTTGTCCTTACCCCCAACTCTCATTGCACACAAGACAATGAATTCCAGATACGCTGTAGGTTGAAATATAAAAGGTAAAACAGTATAGCTTACAAAGGATAACAGGAAATATCTTTATGACATTAGGAAAGGCAAAAAATTTGTAGTCAAGACACAAAAAATGCTAGTAAAGGAGAAAAAAGTTGCTTAAATGAATCACTTAAAATTAAGAACTTCTGTTCTTTAAAAGACGCCAAACTGAGAAAGTAAAAAAGCAAGTCACAGAGTAAGAGATTTTACAACACATATAAACAATAATGTGCCAGTACGTCAACAAACATGTTTTTTAAACCCACTGAAACCAAGGGAGTGGGAGGGGACACTGACTCCTTAATTTTGAAAACTGGCAAGAAGCCCAAGTATCCGTCAACAGATGAGCATATAAAATGTGGTATATTCATACAATGAAAAATTATTCAGCAATAAAAAGAAATGAAGTTCTGGTATATGCTACAACATGAATGAACCTCGAAAACATTATGGCAAGTGAAATAAATCTACTATGCCAAGTGAAATAAATACCCAGACACAAAGGATAAATGTTGTATAATTCTACTTATATGAGGTACGTGGAACAGGTAAATTTATAGAGATAAGAAGTAGATTAGAGGTTACCAGGGGTTAGGTGGAAACTGGGAGGTATTGCTTAATAGTTATAGCTTCTGTTTAGGGCAACATAAAAGTGTTGGAAATAGTGGTGATAGCTGCACAACAATGCAAATGTACTTAATGCCACTGAATCATATACTTAAAATGGTTAAAATGGTAAATGTTATGTTATATATATTTTACCACAATTTTTAAAATAATGTAAAATACCAAAAATTATTGATCTGTATACTTTAAGTGGGTGAACCATATCGTTTGTGAATTATATCTCAACAAAGTTTTTTAAGAACTGGCAAATGACTTCAATAGAAAATTTGTAAAAGACAATACCCAAATGCTAGTAAAAAGGTGAAAAGGTGTGTAACTTCATTAGTAATCAGGGAAGTACAAAACCACCTACATACATACACACACAGACACAATGAGATATCATTATGCACCTATCAGAATGGCTGAAGTAATAAAATAGATTGACAATACCTAGTGTTCACTGACAAGGATGTAAAGGAAATGAAACTCTCATACACTGCTAGTGGGAGAAAGATCAGCACAGCCACTTCAGAAAATGGGCCATACCTACTAAAGTTGAACATATGCAATTTGTTTCGTAGGGATATACCCAACAGAAATTCATTCTGATATGCATCAAAAGACACACACAAGAACATGTGCAGCAGCATTACTCATTACAGGCCAAAACTAGAAAAAAAAAAAAACAAATGTCTTTGGCCAGGCACAGTGGCTCAGGCCTGTAACCCCAGCACTTTGGGAGGCTGAGGCGGGAGGATCACTTGATGTCAGGAGTTCGAGACCAGCCTGGTCAACATGGCGAAACCCTGTCTCTACTAAAAATACAAAAATCAGTCAGGTGTCATGGCTGATGCCTGTAATCCCAGCTACTCAGGAGGCTGAGGCAGGGAGAATTGCTCGAATCGGGGAGGCAGAGGTTGCACTGAGCCAAGATCGCGCCACTACGCTCCAGCCTGGGTGACAGAGCGAGACTCTGTCTCAAAGGAAAAACAAATGCGGTGAGGAACGAAAGGATAGTAAGAAGATCACAAAGAAGAAATACTTCAAAAATTCAATGCTTTTCAAGATGTTAAAAAAAAATAACTATTTTTGCCTACAAATGGGCTATGGGATCATGCACTTTTACAGCATAGTGTTGCTACAACTGACATAGTTCCTAAAGTCTGGACAATATCAGAAACCTGAACCAGATATAAAATCAGTCTGCCAGAGACTTAAAAACACATATGCACATGTATGCACCCCCTACACTCAGTTTACACATATGTAAACTGCCACATATAAAATTAGATAAATCTATGTGCATTTCTCTAATTAACATACATGAAGTAGAAGAAAAAGTAAAGTTTTGTGACGTTTAACCTAAACATGAAAAAGCTGAATTAGTTCACTTGCCACAGTTGGGACAAATATAATGAAAAGGACTAGGAGAATGGACTTCACTACTCTCCACTCAAGTGGAAGAAAAAGCTGACACGCCAACCCCCACTATGTCAAGAGAATCTGAGCTGAGAACTCAAAAGGAAGTGCTGAAGACTGCAAATTATTTTTGTGTTCATGGTCTTCATCATCATCAGTTTATAGAATATTTGTTAGACACTGAAGGAGTAAGCAGATTTGATTTATTTTAATGCAGGCAGATGGCTTGGTCATGGAAATTGTGAAGAGATTTACCGAGCGGCTTCATCAGATCAAGGACATTATGGAATTAAAGGGCTCTAAGAGACCTTACTGGTCCAGCTCCCTGTGGCTCACAACATTATACTTTCTTATTAATGAGAAAGATAACTCAACTCCCTAAATTCAAAATAACTGCAGTGGGAGTAAGGGGTTGGGAGGATAAGAGCACAATTAATTTGTTCAAAGAAATGCAAATGTTGAGACTGAAAATGAAAATACATATTAATCAACAGGCAACTAAAACTTGTCCTGTTCTGAGGACAATGAACAAATTAGAAAGAATCAAAAGTCACAATTTTAGAAAACATTCTCATGAAAATGAATCATGTTTAAATTCCTTTTACTATTAATATTTTGGAGTACAAAATTCAAGAAGCATCTCTTATCAGTATGGTTGTTTCAGGAAAAATTTAATGACCTGAAAACAGATTCTACTTACCAAGATAAAATACTAGGCAGTGAGTTTACGAATCTCAGAATTATTTAACAATGTAATTAATTCCATCAATTTTAGAGACCACCTGGCTTTGTGTAAAAACCACCTCTCTCATGAAAATGCAAAAAAAAAGAACAGCTAGGCAACACTATTGATGATATAATCAATGATATACAATCAAAATTAAGATGTGCCCTAACCACACCCCTCCAAAGCTTTCAGTTTAAGTATCACTATATTCCTGCCTAAAACTTGTTTTTTTTTTAATGCTCACGAGCTTTTCCCTTTTAATCAATAATAACACTAGTAAAATGTCTATATTTATCATGTTACCTAGTATAGCTAAAATTTAGACATCTATGCTTGGCTTAAGACAAAGAAAGCTCATTATCAGAGAAAAGCAGAGAAAGATCACAGAAATTACGTTAAAGGATTAGAATGCACTGATTGAGGTAAAACGAAGATATTGTCATACTTACAGCCTGCTTTGAACTGACCCTTTCCTGATACATACAAGATCTGTCCGTGATACAAAGAACTGAAGAGAAAAAATAGGTATGTACACAGCCTAAGTCAAAGTGAGTAGCAATCAATTTTAAAATAAATTTTTAAAATAAGACTATATTCAAATGACATTTTGTAATCTTTCTACAACAGACAGAGATAGTTTTAATTCTGAGGACAGAAATTACTATAACATTTTATTATATTGGTAGGGGGAGGGAGAGAGAAAAGTAACTATTTTAGGAAAAATTTTATAAACATGTTAAAACCAGCCACATAATATCTCCAGTTTATCTTATTACAAATATTTTCAATACTGGAAACCATGTCAGAGAATCACAAGATTATAGAACTGGAAAAGAACAAGAGATTACCTAGTCTAATTCCCTCATTTTGCAAATGAAAGCAGGCCTGGAGAATTACATGATATGCCCTAGGCCACAGCTCCAGTGGCACACCCTAAATAGACTCATCTCCTGACTTAAAAATTGGGACTGATCAATCCTTGTAACAGTAACTGCCACTAACTGAGCACTTGCTGTCAGTCAGGCACTATGCTAGACACTTTACAGATAACAGTTCTCATTTAATTTAGTACCTCTCAACACAGTAAGAAGACCATCTCCATTTCACAAGAAAAACTCAAGCTCGGGACATTAAATAACATTCTCAAAGTCACAGGGCAGAGAAATGATGAGTCATAATTTAAACCCAATATGTCTGACTATACAAAGCCCATGAACTTTTACATAGGCTTTGTATAGTCAGACATATTGGGTTTGAATCACGACAATGCTATTGTCTCCCCCCAAATGTTAAATGTGTACATCCAAACAATTGCACTTTGGGCAAGCTAGACCACAGAAATATCTATACAAATGTATAGGGTATATGTACAAAGATGGTCACTAAAACATTATGAATATCAAAAAATGAGAGACAACACAAATGTGCATAATGGAGAAACAGCTAAAAATTATGGCATACTTGCTATGAAATACTAAACTTCCATTAAAAAGAATGAGATAGATCCATGTAACAGATGTGGTAAGATGCCTATATTAGGCTGGGCACAGTGGCTCACACCTGTACTTTGGGAGGCCAAGGCAGGCGGATCACGAGGTCAGGAGTTTGAGACCAGCCTGACCAACATGGTGAAACCCCATCTCTAGTAAAAATACAAAAATTCTTCTTAAAAAACTTCTTAAATACTTTTTCATTGAGTTTTTACCCTAGAATGTTACTTTTACATGTTTTTAAATTATAATACAAAACAATGAATTTGAAATGAGTTCCTTTTTTATTTTAAAATAACACATGTATATTCCATTTAATGCCACCCCATATAGCACAGATTTATTGTATGGCTAGTTGTCTCTACAGCAATTCCAAAAAAAAGAGAATCCAACATTCTATTACGGATACCAGCATTTCAAGTATAGTCCATGGGCTGATGCAGATTCCCAAGACCCTTTCGGAAAGTCTGTGTAGTAAAAACTATTTTGCTTACTAACAGTGGAGTTTTATCCCTTTTTTCCTGGGCTAACATGTGCATTGATGGTACAAAAGCAGTAGTGGGTGAAACTGTTGGCACCTTAACACAGGTCAAGGACTTGGCATTAGACTGTACTAGTAGTCACTGTAGTCTTTGCTATCATGTAGTCACAGTTAAAAAAGAAAAAAAAATCCAGTTTCACTAAAGAATGTCTTTGATGAAACAATAACAATAATTTCATTAAATCTTGACCTTTTGTAATATTCTGTGTGACAAAATGGGTAGTATAAAACAACTTATGCTGCACACTGAAGCAAAATGGTCATCTCAAAGTAAGGCACTGGTGCAATCATTTGAGCTCAAGGCTGAAAGAACTAATCACTTTCCTTCATATTTACTTGAATGAACAACTCGCAGACTATGGTTAGTCAAACTTATATATTTAGCAGACATTTTCTCAAAACAGTACCAAATGAGACCATCACTTCAAGTGAAATAACTGACAGTCATTTGTAGGCAATGATAAAATTCAAGCAAATATTAAAACTTTGGAAAACTTGTATCTGACACTGTGAGCTTAACAGCTTCATAATACTTAAAAGACTATTCTGAATTATCTCAGTGGTGATATTGATAAATGTAATTTTTAAATGTTACATAATATAATATGTTAACATTTGTAAGATCTGTGTAACAAAGTGAACCAATATTTTCCAATGACCAATGCATAGATTTATGAAAAATCATGCATGAGTAAAAGATCCATTCAAAGTGCAAGATAAACCAATGGATTTTAATATAACAAGTAGGAAGTGTCCACTGATATGGTTTCTGGTTCCACATTTCAACCAGTCTGTAAGAAACTACTGCATATCATGTTTTGGTAGAATATCAAAGATGAATATCCAAAATTATCTGAAAATGCTATCAAAATACTAAGTATCAGTGTGAGACCAGATACTCTTCACATTTTCCACCAAACCAAGATGACATATCACAATAAATGAGATGCAAAAGCAAATAGGAGAATCTGTTGTCTTCTAATAAGCCAGACATTAAAGAGGGTCCCAAAAATGTGAAAGTGCCACTTCTCTCACTAATATTATTCAGTTTTGGGGAAAAAAAGTTAATTGTCATAAAAATATTTATGCCAATGTGTAATGGATGTCTTGTTTCTAAACAGATTAATAGATTCTTTTAAATGTTCTCACTTTTAATTTCTAATACAGTATCAATAGACATAATCCACATAAACTAAAGCTCTTTGCAGTCCTCAATAATCTTTAAAGCCCCAATAATCTTTAAGGCCAGGAAGTTTAAGAATCTTTGCAGTACACTGTTAACTAATTTTTCACATGCCCTGCATACTGTCTTAAGTCTTGATCAACAAAGCTATCTGTATTTACACATGAGCAATATACATAAGTGAACTGTACTATAGACTTTCTTAACCAATAAAAGCCTAAAATGTTAGCCTGATTTGAACATATTCTTCAAGAAGTGATGTTTACTACAGTAGTGCAGCCTCTGTTTTTGCCATGTATTCTGTGTTCTGGCAGATGATCTTGACCCATGGGGGCTAAAAGAAGTTCTATACCTTATCATCATAGACCTGGCCCAAAGAAAAAAAAAGATTAAGTATTAAGCCTTGATGTTTGATGTTATTTAAGTCATCTTTAAGTATATAGTGCAGGATTTATGATTAGTAAACGACTTTTGACATTTTGAGAGATGTATAAATACTTCGGACTGACAGTGTGGTCCATAAGGGTATAAATCATGTCTGGGATAAACTATGAATGGAAATACATAGACTTCAGGAGGAGGGAAGGGAATAGGAGAGGCAGACAACTGGCAGTCTTGCAAAACTCCCCCAACATAAGGTTGATTTATAGTTAATGCTCCTATTTCTAGAAAAGTGTCTCCAGTACTTTGTATACGGTAATGTAGGAAGAAAGAGGGTGGCCTCAGGCTACAAAAGATGTTATTTTAACTAATTATCTCCATCTTTGGGAGACTAGTTCTAACATACAGGTCCCTCAGGACTAAGAACACCAGACACGAAAATGGTAAACTTCAAGGTTCTAAAGAAATTGCCAAAAGTCCAAGATCATTCCTTACAACATGAAGCAAAAGCTTCAGAATTCCTTAGGAAAAAATTTTTCAAATATTTAGGATTAAAGATAAGCTAAAAATCTATTTCAAAAGATCTGTAAGTATTGAAATTTTGAATAAACTTCCATAGAAGTCATAAAATTTGAAAAAAAGAAAACACTATGAAAATTGATCTCTATCACCTGTTTCACAAAATATTTACCAAGGTGTAAAGATTAGTTGAAGCTGACATAGTCACACCAAATCCCTAAAGAAACTTGTAACAAAAATTTTATTTTTCTTTAAAAAAGAAAATGTACTTAAATTTTCTTTGCCCACTGAATAAGTTCTGTGGGCATACCAACACCAATTTCCTGGTTTTGATTTTGTACTCTGGTTTTGGGGGATGGTAACATCAGGGGAGGCTGAGTGAAGGGTGCATGGGACCTTCCTATACATTTCTCACAACTTGCTATGAATCTATACTTCAAAATAAAAAGTTTAAAATATAAAAAAAAAAAAAGAAAACAACAGTCTTCTCAGGGGTACCACCTACATTAGTAAACCTTCATTCACAAGTGTCTACTGAGCATTACTATAGTGCCCAGCATGGTACACATGGTACTGCCTTTTGGGGATAATACACACACACACACACACACACACACACACAGAGAGAGAGAGAGAGAGAGAGAGAGAGAGAGGTAGGGGGGAGAGAGAGCAAAAGAGAAAGAGCACAAGCACAGGGGGAGAAAGAGAATTCTATTATAAAGTTAGCTTCATTAAACAAGGGGAAAATATTAGCATATAACTATGCCCACACTCCCACATACCCCCACCAACGCTCACCTTCTATGGTGATTTCTGTGTCTGCCTGGTTGGCTCCAGTGTTAATTTTTTGTAAATATCAATCCTTGAAATGGGTAGAACTGAATAATTGGAAAGAACCAGGACTGGATTTATTACCATAGAAGAACCTGATGTTACTAGCAGAGGAACATAACATCTTGCAAAATGGAAGGAGACGATGACAAGTAAAAAGAAAAAACAATCATTAAGGGGAATACAGAAGAGAAAGGTTTTATGTGTGTGACTGCTGTGAACAGTGAAACTTTGGGCAAAAGTGAGTAAAGGGGTTCTCTAAATTAGGACACTGTTATGTTTCCATTGTTGGGATCTTCAACAGACTTTGGTAAATATTTAAACTTAAATTTCTAAAAATACTGAACTGATAATTCTTTTAAGACCAGCCTACAAGTGGCCTCATTACATTAGAGTTACATTCACAAAGTCATATTGTATTTAATTACCTATTTGTTACCCTCAGTGAAAAAATGGCATTGGCTTTCCAGTCCCACAAACCTATTATACTTTAACCACCTATTCCAACCCTAAACCCTGGTCTACTACCATTAATGGCTGCTAACGTTAACCTAATTATCTGAAGATCTTCCCAAGGAACTCTACGTGATACAAGAATTTTCTGAACTCGGTCCTTCTAAGATCTGTTTCTTTCCAGGAATCCTTTTCTAAATAAAAGTGTCCTCTAATACTGTCAGCTTATATCTCTCTCAAGATCAACAGAGTTAACTGCTAAATGAAAACAAACCAGTAAGTAGACTTTTTCAAATAACTTTTTATTGAACACACTTTGCCCATAATAGTAAATTTGTATGGGTTTTATTCTATTCTGTAAATATTCTAGTGACACTTATCAAAATATGATCCTTTCTGTAATATATGAGTGAGGCAGAGCCATACTGTACCTATATAATATCTGATAAAGGCAATGATGATGTGGTAGATCATTGGCTGAGTCTATTATGTGCAAATTGGAAACACATTTTCTCTCTGTGGCTAACTTCATACTTCTACAATTTAAAACCATTACAAATGCAAACCACTACTCTGGTCTTGTTCTTGGGTGGTAGAAAACCAGGTACACAGAAAATTAATTACCCAAACATTAACAGAAAAAAAAAAAATCCTTCCATGGCTTAGTAAGATAGGCTTAACTAATAAGTAAACTAATTAACTTTCCACTTTTAAGACCAAACTCAGCTCAAATCAGATGGCTTTTTGAATACCACCCAAGAACCAACAACCTCTCTGAAGCCAGTTGCTCACAAAGTACGATCAAGAGAAGATTTCAGATCCTCCAGATGGTGTGGGGGCAGTTCCCAAAATGCAGGGATGAGATGTATTAGTGCCAGCTAGTCCTCACCAAACAAAGAAAGAGAAAGTTGAGATGACTGTGTTCACTTGAAGTAAATTAGAAAACAGAAATTCAGCAAATCCTCCTCAAACTGCCTAAAATAATTAAGTGTTGAGAGAGTATAAAAAATTATCATTAGTCTAGACGACAATAGATTTGGAATCCCTATTCTAAATAAACTAGTTATGCGGCCAGGCGCGGTGGCTGAGGCCTGTAATCCCTGCACTTTGGGTGACTGGGGCGAGCAAATCACTTGAGGTCAGGAGTTCAAGACCAGCCTGGCCAACATGGTGAAACCCTGTCTCTACTAAAACTACAAAAACTACAAAAATTAGCCAGGGGTGGTGGTGGGCACCTGTAATCCCAGCTACTCGGGAGGCTAAGGCAGGAGAATTGCTGGAACCCGGGAGTCAGGGGTTGCAGTGAGCCAAGATCGCACCACTGCACTCCAGCCTGGGCAACAAAAGCCAGACTCCATCTCAAATAAATAAATAAACAAACAAACAAACTAAGTAGTTACGGATGGAAAGCCTTAGTGGGAAAGCCACCATTTTCTGTACTTTCTCCCAGCTCAGTAAGTACTTCCTGTCCCTTGTTTTGTAATACTCACTGCAACTAAAGAATCTTTTGCACCAGCACATCACCTTGTTTGACAATAAATCACATGGCGTAAGTATGAAGACTCAAATGAGAATTTTCATTATAAATCTTTCCACTATGAAAGTGTGAAAACACATTTCAAAATGTGCCACATACTGTTATCCGGGGAGGGGAAGCCAAAACAAGTACTTTTACCCCTTGCATCATTACCTAGTGTCTGACAACAGTTCCAAGCATAACGCTTTTTAAGTGCTTGGTAATTTAATATTTAAATTTCTTCCTGAATAGTCCATGTTGAATATACATGTGTATTAGGCTCAACGTCTCTGAAATTTTCATCCCGTAGCTGTCACCTTTCATGTAGGTTACACTACAGATTTTTACTGACAGGTGAATCCTTCTAAAACAATTACAGTATTAAATTTAGAGCTGAGAAACTGGATTTTACAATAAATTTTTAATAATGGTAACAATGAAAAGGTTCACGACTTTTTTCATTTTCATAGCATTTTATGTGGTCGTTTCTTTCTTTTTATACATTTTCTCAAATTCTGAAAAGTTATCTGCTATTTCAAGGAATCACAAGTACAAGAAACACTTTAGTTATATCTAACCCATTGGAAGAACTATAAAGAAGTCAGCTTTTCAATTCAAATTACCTTTGAAGTTACTCCACAAATATAAACAAAATTTAAAAAAAAAACAGAAATAGAAACAGAAATTTATTAACATCGATTTTCTTTCATTTATTGAAAAGACCCTCTATTTCTACCTTTGGTGTATTATTTCACTGTAGTGGCCACTACTATTGGTTATTTATCTAACATCCATTCCCCTTTACTCCTTTGTAATAGAACCAACTTTGTTCAGATATACACCCCTCCTGCTATTCCACATTGAAAGTTCTGGGGATGAACCATAATTCATTCAAACCAAGTTTGCCCTTGACTAGTTCAAGAATAAAATTCGATTAGGGCATAGTACTCTCCTGGAGATAGGTGGGCTAGCACAAACAGGCACGCTAACTGTTCATCCTCTTTCCCTCCCCCCCCGCCCACAGTAAGGAAACTGAACATCAATACTTTTTCCATGGCCAGCTGAATAAAGCCCAAACGCAGCATTCAAGATTCTCTACTATCTTGCCCCCAACTACTTTCTGGCTCTTTCTCCCTTGCACACATCTCCTGCTCTAGCAGCTTGGCCTTTCAAGAGTATACCTCTGCCTGCTCCACTTCACATCCTTCCTTCAGGCTGTTCCTTTGGTTAAGAAAGCCCGTCCACTACCATCTGAGCCAATTCATACCCTACTCATTCAATGCCCAGAAAAAAAAGAAAACTTCTCCAAGAAGTCTTACTTGATACCCACATTAACAAATAGAACTCCTCATACATTCACTGTATCATAAATTATTTGTACATGCTTATAGCCTGTTTTAAAAATGCAAACTCCTTACGGGCTGCAGACACTCACACACACACATCTTTGTATTCCACCACCACCTTTCCCCACCAGATATTCAAATGCACAGACTGATGGCTCTGTAAATATCTGTTGAACAAATGAACACTGTTTTTGAAAGTGGAAAATGCCTCTACATAACAGGTTATTGCCAAGACTGGGATGTCCTTGAAAGTCTTTAAAAACATTCTTGTATGGCTTGGGAATAGTTTTGCTGAAGAAAAAAAGAACAAATCAGATGACCTTGCAAGGCTGATTCTGCGAATTATATCAACTCTTTTAAAGTACTGCCTGATACTTCAAAAACAAACTATACACAAAAAAGTAGTAGGGCAGAGAGAAAAACTGGCCATCTCAAACTAGTAACAGTACAAAAGATATTTGGAAGCACAAGTTCATAACGTACATATTGATGTTATTGTCTGCACACCATCACTAAAAATATACCTACTGAACTCTAGAAAATTATCTGTAATTTTGATGATTACAGCTTCACTAGTTTCTATGGAGAAGACATACAAAAAGTTCTCGTATTCTCTTCTCCCCTATTCAATGAATCTGCACAATTTAAGTTGGCTAGAATTAGGTTACTTCAAAATCAGTTCGAATAAGGCCATAAAATGACTGGAAACATGCTGGTGTCTCCAGCAGAAAAAAAAAAAAAAAAAAAAAAAAAACAGGGTTAACCACAAAGTTCCATAAATCACTGAACCCGCTTTTTAAATAACACCCTTTAGAAAAAAACTCAGTAAATCTCAGCAATAAATGGGACAGAAAACTGGATTGCACAGGACAATGCACACACAAAAAACAAACAGCATAGTATAGGATGAAAATCAGGATCTAAATATGACGGCTATTCACTGAAAATAAAATGTAAGAAAGATTAAGCAGAGAGTAGAAAATTAAATTTATAAACAGATGTTTTTAAAACTGTTAACAAGAAATTTAAAGACATTTATTTTGTTCTAATATTGTTATATTCTATATATTTTTGTGAGCCAACTTAAGTCATCTGGAGATGAAGCTAGAGTATAAATAAATTATTGTTTTCTAATATAGCATAGCACAGTATACAATTATTTTTTAAAATAAAGATCATTTTCGGCCAAAACGTGTGTAGGCTTCCAAAAGATTACGTTAAAGCTATAAAGCTTTCCAAATGATTTTAAAAGCCCTTCTAGTTTTCCTAGGGCCGCCTAGTAAAGGCAACTGGTTCTAACTACAGTTTCTAACTGGACCAGTGAGTAAGGGAGTTCGTTATCTAAAAACGATCCTGCATCCCCCACAGCGCAGCGAGGTGAGAGTCGGGGCCCAGCCCGGGACCGGAGGTAGCGGGGCGAGTTTAGTTACCTCTCTGATGAGGAACACCTGGGCTGAGCGGGCGGCGGAAGCAGCCGCTGCAGGTGCGCGCGAGCCTCGGTCGCAGCAACGAACACGGACCCTGAGAAAGTTGGACTCTCGACCCTCGGCAAAGCAAGGAGGCTCTTTGCCGTCCCCAGACAGCTTCGCCCCAGGCCCGCCGACCCAGCCTGGCCCCACTGGGAGGAAAGGGTTGGGGCTACTCACCGTGCAGAGAGAGGAGCAGCAAAGGCGCCAGTGGGGAGCGCCGAGAAGTCATCCCGGGGCCGCAGGGAGCGCGCCTGCCGCCTACCCGGCTCCCGGTCGCGGCAGTAGAAGCGCGGGCGTGACTCTCCGCGCTCTTTGGGGCAGCCTGGTCCTCCCGGACCCAGCGCCGGGCCGCTGTCCTCCGCGCGGAGCTGGGACAGTCGGACGCACAGAAGAGCCAAGTGCAGCTGCAGCGCCGCCCGGCTCCGCGGACGCTGAGCTGTGACCAGAGGCGTTCCAGGCTCGCCAGCCGCGCCCCGCAGCTCACGGCCACCTAGCCCTGCCCCAGGACCAGTCGACCCCTCGCGCCGCCCGGGGAGCCACTCCCCCCAACTCACGCCCGCTACTTCAGCCGCAGCTCGGCTCCTCGCCGCGCCGCCCACTCGCCCCACTCGGTCTCCAGGGCAACCGCGGCTCCAGCGCGACGCCTGGCGGCCCACCCGCGGAGCAGAGCGTGGCGCGCAGCTGGCGCGGCCCCCGCCACCTGTGCACCGCGCCGCCCGCTCCCCAAACGCCTCCACCGGCTCCGGGAACCGAGGAGCGGGCGCCCTCCTCACCGGAGTTAGGGCCCCTTCCTTGCTCTAAACCCCTCCGCAAACAGGTGGTCGGCCTGATGCATCCTGGAGAGTTCTAGGAATGACTTTTCCACAGCCGTCTTCTGAGCCTGCAAGAGTCTTTCCTGTGGCAGTTTTCGGCTTTTTCATTTTCACTCCTCTCTTATAAAACCTAAATAATCTGAAAGAACCTGACTCTGGCAAAATTAGGAATTCCTAATTTTACAGTTTTTTGGTTTTGTGCTGTTTCCTGGATACCTTCTCACCGTTCTTCCTTGAAAAGTGGATAGGGGCTGTACCATGCCGCTAACTCCCCATTCCTATCAGAGAGACTGCCGTCTTCTCTTGCCCCTTTTGTAAACCTTTTGTCAACTACTAATATTTTAAGTTTTCCATCTTAAACGTTAGTGCTTTCTTAAACTGACCTTTAGTATACATGTTAACTAGTGGGAGAGGTGCATTTATTGTAATGGTTGTTTAGTTGGGTTTTTTGTTGTTGTTTCTTGTTTGGGTTGGGTGGGGAGAAGGACTTTCCTAGCATCTGAAATTATTTTACTTAAATATCTACCTACATCTTTTCTTATAAAACCTATCTTTATTGCCTTACACTGAACTCTGCTCGTTATTGTACAGCTCATAGTCACTTCCTGCTTCAGCCTCCAAACGGAGCCTTCTAAATTTGAGGACATACCTGCCCAGGGGATGCCAACCCATTTTGGTCAGTTTCTACAGCAGCATAAATTAGGATTCTCAGAGCCATTCAGAAATTGAGCCCTCATCTGGCAAATACAGTACTCCCAGGGAAACTCAGAAACAAAAATAATATGCACAGAAAAAAATATGTAAAATATTTTTAAACATACATTTGGACAAGGATTGGAAGATATATGTAAGATTAAAATATCAAGATGGTGGAGTTATGAATGTACTTCTCTTTTGAAAATGTGGATATTTTTAAGGTAAAAAAAGGAAACATGTTAAATGTTAATAATTTTTAAAAAGAATATCCTGAAAGGATAAATTTTGATTATGAATTAGAGATGCCTCAACTTTGCTCACTGCTTCCAAGTTGCTAGAATTCCCTACCAGATCTCTAATGGCAAGAAATAAATGATGTGACGGTAGAGTTTTTCATATTAATAACAAGTTTAAATTTCCAACTATGATATCACGAGGCTCATTCTCATTCTTTTAAACTCCAGGGTGAGGACTAGTGTTTCTTTTTTCCATCCAGTTCAATTCCTCACCCTCTCTTGTACATATTCCTGCAGTCTAATCCGGTCCTAAGCAGGGTATAAGAGTAAGCAATATAAGAAAAACAAGGACGCTGTCAAGTGATAGGAGCTACTCAAAGCAATTCTTCATGTCACCATAATCCCAGATACAAATATAGAGACAGAATATTTATCCTTTAAATAACCCACTAATCTGAGCTTAAAGCCCTGATAAAGCAAGTTATCTGATATATTTATCACATCAATTTAAGAACTATTTACCAAGTACCTACACTTTGTAAGGCACCGGGTTTAAGGTTAAACCAAAAAAAATGACCCCTGACCCCAAATAAGTTCCAATTGCATATGGGCTACGTCTGTGCTATCATGAATCAGCAGATAAGAGTTCTGCCTCTTTGTCACCTAAGGATAATTCTGCCTTGCCACACAAGAGCTACTGAGTCATTTAAGAGGACAGTGCTCACAGTTCAGTGGAGGAGCCCTTTCAATAGAAAAAGAAGTGTGGCTTCTGAAGGAAGAGTGAGGATGATCAGATTTAAGGAGGCAATCCAGCTGCCCAGAATCATGGGGGCAGATGGTAGCTGGTGGACCAGAAGAAGGCAGATCAGGAGTACTGGAAGCTCCAAGTGCTGTGTACAGAGGCTTCCAAGGACACTCTCCCAGGAAACAAAAAGTGTGGTTTAAAAAAAAAAAAATTCATAGAGACAGTACCATTGGCATATACTTTGAGTAATTTTTTATTAGTAATGATGAGTTTCACCAGCTTTTATTCTAATCTGCTTTACGAGCACAGAATGATTTCTTTAAATCCCTTAAGTATTCTAAGTACTAAAGACACAGACAACATGTTATATTTGTATAACACTTTACACATTTCAAAGTACTTTCACACCTATCATCTGATTTGATCTTCACAGCAAAACAAAAAAAAGGGTTGGGTAAGGCACGGATGATGACCCTGTCTTCACACAGGAAGATACTGTGTCTCAAAAAGATCAAGAGACACCCCAGAGATTGCAGATGTAAACAGGGAGACCTGGAACCAGGATCTTATTTACCGTATAGTTTTTTCTACCACACCATGAAGTCTTTTTCTTTTATCTCTTTTTGGACCAACTTTTTTTTTTTTTTTTTTTTTTTTTTTTTTTTTGAGACGGAGTCTCGCTTTTGTCGCCCAGGCTGGAGTGCAGTGGCGTGATCTCGGCTCACTGCAAGCTCCGCCTCCCGAGTTCACGCCATTCTCCTGCCTCAGCCTCCGAGTAGCTGGGACTACAGGCGCCCTCCACCTCGCCGGGCTAGTTTTTTGTATTTTTTAGTAGAGACGGGGTTTCACCGTGTTAGCCAGGATGGTCTCAATCTCCTGACCTCGTGATCCACCCGCCTTGGCCTCCCAAAGTGCTGGGATTACAGGCGTGAGCCACCGCGCCTGGCCTAGACCAACTTTTAAAAAATTATAAATGATACTGTCTTAAAGCTATCTGAGGGTAACACTGTACTTACCTCCTAATGATTTATCCCACCTCTGCCCTACCACCATCACTACCACACCCAGACACCACCTCAGAAGCTATAAGATTTGGATGAGATTGGCCCCACCCTCATCTCTGAGGGAGCTGTAGTTGGTCTACCTTACCAAGAAAGAAATGGAGAGGGGAATGATCAGAATGAGGAACCCTGGTAGAAGACTCTGCTATATAGCACCTTTGACTCAAAAACATTGATGACGTGAAAATAAGTTAACTTCTAAAGTTCACGTTTTAATCCTAGGCAAGCTTCTCTCCTCAACCCATCAAAATGCTGGACCACTTCTTTCCACAATCAGTTTATCTGCATTCAAGAATGGAAAATTAACTTTCTTATTAGCTTAGGAGGAACATAAGAAAGAAAAATGATGTAGGGAATTATAAGGATTTCCAATGCCAAGTATAATTTACTTTTGAATTAGCTATTTTAAGTTTTTAATGCCTCAGATCCCTCTTCATTCATGTACATAAATTAAAGGTTAATTGCATTTAAGTTTTGGTTGTATTTGTCTATGGAGTGTTTTATAAGATCATTGTTCTTAAAGTTAGGAAAAACCTGTTTGATCCTTGTTTGAGCCAGTAACTCATTCTGTATATATTTTAACCCAGCTGCTTAGAGACAGCATATAGTCTAGAGCACAGCTTAGTCCTTTTAGAAGTAAAATTTTTGAAGAATTTTTCTCCCTTCCCCGTTGCAAAATGTCAAGAAAAGCTCTAAAATAATAAAGGAATGGAGAAGAAAATAGTGGCATCATTACAGTAAGACAGAAAGCAAACCAACAAGTGTTTATTGTATGTTGACATAAATAGACCACTTAATATTTTAAAACAACACTCTCGAATTCTGGATTAACTCATAACCTAGATATATTGATATCTTACTGTCTTTCTTATGTATCTTTCTTCCCACTCCGTCAACCCTTGCTAGATAGGATTTACAAGGAGCTAAACAGCAATACCCATCCTCCTCCCCATAGCCCAATCCCTATCACTCTTGTGAATATTGTCAAAGTTTCCCATCTTCATTCATTTTGGGAAAAGTTAGCTCTTTTTCTTGAAGCCCTAATTTATTTTTAGGTAAAGTCACTCTCTGAGCAGGGAACATTGTAATGAAATGCTACAGAATTAATTCAAATAGCAAATTTAAAATAATACCACTATGTTTTTTAGGACTTGAAAAAGGCAATAGCATAAGTAGCATTTTATATGTCACCTGAACATTTTTTGTATTTTCATTTTTATAAGGAATATAATTTTCAAATATTCTTACAAATTTCTTTACCAATTTTCATTAAAGGTAATATGCTTCAGATTAATTCACTCGATTTTATATATTGGGGTATAGGCAGTTACCTCAGTATTTTTCAATTCTGAGGTGTTTTACAGAGAGGTTTAATTTAAACTGCAGTTCACACTTTCACTTCCAGCAACAAAACGGGTCAGAGACCTTGATTTATTAAAAATGTGAACTTATATATTTTTATAATCTTAAATGAATAAAATACAGAAAGGTAAAGCCAAAGGCTGCACAAAGGAAGGAATCCATCTACAGTCTATTCTTAACACAGCATCCACGATGATCCTAAGAAGTCAGATCAGGTCTGTCTAAGACCTTCCAATGGCTTCCTGTATCACTCAGGATGAGTCTTACTGTAAATCACAGGGCCTATGTTAGTTGTCTATTGCTGCTGTAACAAATTACTACAAACTTAGTGGCATAACACAACACAAATGTGTTATAGTTCTTGAGGTCAGAAGTCCAACATGATTCTCAGTAGACTAAAATCAAGGTGTGGGCAGGGCTGTGTTCCTTTCTGGAGGTTCCAGAGGAGAATCATTTTCTTACCTTTTCCAGATTCTTGAGCCCACCAACTTTCCTTGGCTCATGGTCCCCTTCCTCTATCTTCAAATCCAGCAACATCAGGCCAAGCCCTTCTGACACTCCTTCTTCCACATTTAAGGATTCTTGTGATTACACTGGGCCCACTCAGATAATCCAGAATAACCTCATTTCCAGATCAGTTGAACAGCGTCCATCAGCAACCTTAATTCCTCTTCGCCATAGGAGGTAATATATTCACAGGTTCTGGGGATTAGGAAGTGAAGAATCCCCTTTGTGGGGGGCCCTTATTCTGATTACAAGACCCTACTGGATCTAGTCCCCCATTATCTCTCTGACCACATCTTCTGTTTTTCCCCTCAGTCATTCTGCTCTCACCATAATGACCTCCTCAATGTTTCCTAAATAAGCAGGAACGTGTTTGCCTCAGGACCACTAAAATTGTTCTTTCCCTACATTTTTGCATAGCTCTCCTTTCACTTCTTAAGACTTTTTCTCATATGTCATCTAAGTAGTAACTGACCATTGAAACCACCTTTGCAAAATTATGACTGAGACAGTGAAAGAGATCTAACTTAACCAACTCCATCTTGCTTCTAACCTCCAACCTGTCCTCGTTCATTCCTGGGCGTAGGCTGAACTAACTTTGGGAGAAACTTTATAGTTTAAACAAAGACGATAACAGCCCTTTCCTAAAGCAGACCTTCTTCTTGCCTGGGGACTAGATTGCCTTTGTAGGACTAACATTAGCCACAAGGTTAGAAATTATGGTTTAGGAGTCATGCAGCCAGAGGTTACACGATTCTGACCCTCCCTAAACTGCTCCTAAGATCAGTGCTTGAGATATTTTGCAGACCCTGCACAGGATGGATGGATCAGCTGGCACCACCCAGATCAATAAACTGGCTCATCTGATCTTGTGGCCCCCGCCCAGGAAATGACTCAGTGCAAGAAGACAGCTTTGACTCACTATCATTTCATCCCTCACCAATCAGTACTCCTGGCTCACTAGCTTCCCCCCACCCACCAAGTTATCCTTAAAATCTCTGCTCCCTTAATGTCTGGGGAGATTGATTTGAGTCATAATAAAGCTCCGGTCTCTCACACAGCCGGTTCTGTGTTAATTACTCTTTCTCTATTGCAATTCCCCTGTCTTGATGAATTGGCTCTGTTGAGGCAGTGGGCAAGGTGAACCCCTTGGGCAGTTAACATCATCCTTCTAAAATAAAAAATTTAAAAGACATTTTAAAATCTGTCTCCCTGTTGTATTTTTTTCTTAGCATTCTGTCATTAACATACTCAATTATTTTAATAATCTTGTTTGTTTGTTGTCTGCTTCACCCAATACAATCTACAAGGACAGGAACTCTATTCATTGTTGAATTCTCAGTCTCTTTAACAGATCATGACACGTGTAGATACCAAATAAATATTTTGAATGGATGAATCGATGAATGAAGAAATTCTCAAGAAATTTGACAGGATTGAAATTATTTACAACACATTGTTTGACCACATGATATTAAGGTAGGTATCAATAACAAATACACACACACACACACAGATATTACAAAAAGCAATTCTAAATAATTCAAAATCAAGAAATCATAAAGGAAACTAAAGTGTATCTAGAAGAAAATAAAAATATTTTATATTGAAATCAGTAAAATGCAGCTAGAGTATCTATTTGAAGGAAAACTTAAAGTCTCAAATGCTTATATTAGAAAAGATGAAAACCTAAACACAAATAAATTACTATATAGCTTAAGAATTTTGACAAAACAAAATAGGTCTAAAGGAAGTATTAATAGAAGAAAATAATATAGAGGCAAAAACAATAAAATGTTTAACAAATGTATAATACAGAAGATTGACGCAGTCAAATATTTGCACCTTGAAATCGTTAATTAACCAAATTCTAGTGACACTAATCAAAATTAAAAATGAGAGAGACCTCAAATAATATCAGAATAAAAATGGTGGCCAGATGAGGTGGCTCATGCCTGTAATCTCAGCACTTTGGGAGGCCAAGGCAGGTGGATCACCTGAGGTCAAGAGTTTGAGACCAGCCTGGCCAAAATGGTTAAACCCCATCTCTGCTAAAAATACAAAAATTAGCCAGATGTGGTAATGCATGCCTGTAATCCCAGCTACTACTCTGGAGGCTGAGGTGCGAGAGTTGCTTGAACTCAGGAAGGAGAGGTTGTTGTGAGCCGAGATCATGCCACTGCACTCCAGCCTGGGCAACAAGCAAGACTTGATCTCAAAAAATAAAAATTAAAAAAGAATAAAAAAGGAGACATTACTACAAATGCTGCAGATATTTAAAAGATAAGAAAAATGATGAATAATTTTCTGCCAATAAATCTGAAAATTTGGAGGAAATGGGCAATATCCTAGAAAAATATAACTTACCAACATTTGCTCAAAAATAAGCAGAAAACCTGGATAGTCCTATACAATTAAGGTAATTGAAGCAAGAGTTTAAAATCTTTCTGTAAATAAAACTCTAGCTCCAGGTAATTTTATCAGCAGATTTCACCAAATGTTCAGAAAACAAAAACAAACCCAATCTTTTACAAACTATTTAAAAATAGAGAAAAAAATGAAACACTCCACTCATTTTATGATGCTACTGTTATACTACATACCAAATATTGACAAGAATGATAGGAGAAAAGAAAATAGGCCAATTTTTCCTATGCAGAGATGCAAATGAGCATTAGTAAACTAAGTCTACTAATACATATATGAGATAATGCATCACACCAATTGGATTTATTTCATGAGTGTAATGTTTAATATTTAACAATGCAATTCACCATATTGAGGTTAAAGGAAAAAAATTAGATGATCATCTTATTAAGTGCCCACTGAAGGCAAAGAAGCCATTCCTGGACTTATCTAACAGAGGTCCTTGGGGAAGAAAAGGCAGCCAGCGGAATCAGAGAGGGCCACAGGGTGAGGGAAGCTCATAGTGCAGATCTGAGTGCTCAGTGGGCAGGCAGAGAAGCCTGAGAAGCCTGAGAGCCCTGCTTGCTTTCTCAACAGGGAGGATTGTAGCCTTGGACAAGATCTCAGCCCTGATTGCAGGCTGACTGGATATAAAATCAATGTGGTTGCAGAGGCATGGCACATGACTGACCTTGCTGATTACGAGGAGCTGGGTAAGGCCTGTCACTGCTGGCTTTCCCCCACTTCCCTGGTGACGTGTACGATGCAGCAGAGGCAGCCATAATCCCCCTGGGAATAAAACTCCATTGGCTTGGGAACCACCTCCCACCCCCCACAGTGGTGGCAGCAAGCCCCATCCAAGAAGAGCCTGAGCTCAGACCCACCTAACAGTGCCCACACCTGATGGTTTTTCTCTACTCACTCTGGTAGCTGAAGACAAAAGGCATACGCTCTTGGGAGTCCTATGGCCCTACCCATCACCTGAGAAACCCGAGTACCCATCCTGCCAAACATAGGAAGATTATATACTTCTACTGCCTCAGCTGGCGCTCTCTTGAAAACACCACCTCCTGGCTGGAAGCAAACCAACTCAAGCCATTACAGCAACTCATAACAGAACAACTGTTACTAGGGGGTCCTTGTTCTTAGAGCTTCCAAGATGGTGGCGGGCCACTTCCAAGATGGTGGCAAGCCTCTTGTTCTCTGACCTGGGGTTCTTGGCCTCACGGATTCCAAGGAATGGAATCTTGGGCCATGCAGTGAGTGTTATAGCTCTATTAGAAGCCATGGGTCACAGAAGAAAACTGTGGAACCCAGCGACTAGTTTTCAGCTCCATTTGGATGAACCTGGGCACTTAGCTGTACATGAACAATGGCAAGCCTTTAGCCTGATTGTGCAGTTGCAAGATTTAATAGAGTGAAAACAGAGCTCCCATAAAATGGGAGGGGACCCAAAGGGGATTGCCATTGCCAGCTCGAATGCCTGGGTTTATATCCCAATCATTGTTCCTCCCGTTGTGCTCTCAGGTGATAGATGATTGGCTATTTCTTTACCTCCAGTTTTTGCCTAATTAGCATTTTAGTGAGCTCTCTTTACTACCTGATTGGTCTGTTGTGAGCTAAGTTGCAATTCCCATGTTTAAAGGTGGATGTGGTCACCTTTCCAGCTAGGCTTAGGGATTCTTAGTCGGCCTAGGAAATCTAGCTTGTCCTGTTTCTCACAACCATGCTCCAAAGAAGAAGGAAACAACAGCTGATTCCACTGCCTGCAACACCCCAGCTAACCAGAGGTCCTGAGTCCATTCACATGACAATTTCACTGCTAGCATAACTACCATTCAAGAACACCAGTGCAGTAAGCAAAACTGCAACCAAGGACTCCCACAGAGTTCACTACACACCTCTGCCACCTCCACTAGAGTAGGTTCTGGTATCCATGGCTGGGAGACCTAAAGGTGGATCAGAACACAGAACTTTTTTTGCAGGCATTCCCCAATACCAGCCTGGAGCCCATTTAGCCCCACTGGGTGGCTAGATGCAGAAGGGCAATAACAATCACTGCAGTCCAGCTCTCAAGAAGCCCCGTCCTTAGGGGAAGCAGGAGAGTACCACATCCAAAGGATCACCTCATGGGACAAAACAATCTGAACAGCAGCCCTTGAGTTCCAGATCTTTCCACTGAAACAGCCTACCCAAAAGAGAAGGAACCAGAAAAACAATTCTGATAATATGACAAAATAAGGTTCTATAACAGCCCCAAAAGGTCACATTAGCTCTCCAGCAATCCAAACCAAGAAGAAATCTCTGAATTGCCAAATTAAGAATTCAGAAGGTTGATTATTAAGCTACTCAAGGAGGCACCAGAGAAAGGTGAAAAACAACTGAAAGAAACCTAAAAAACAACACAGGATATGGATGAAAAAGTCTCCAGAGAAATAGACATCATAAAGAAAAGACAATCACAACTTCTGAAAATGAAAGACATATTTAGAGAAACGCAAAATACACTGGAAAGTTTCAGCAATCAAATTGAACAAGTAGAAGAAAGAACTTCAGAGCTTGAAGATAAGACTTTCTAGTTAACCCAATCAGAAAAGGGTAAAGAAAAAAGAATTTTAAAAAAAAATGAACAAAGCCTCCAAGAAATCTGGCATTATGTTAAATGACCAAACATAAGAGTAATTATTATTCCTGAGGAAGAAGAGAAATCTAAAAGTTTGGAAAATGTATATGAGGAAATAATTGAGGAAAACTTCCCTGGTCTTGCTAGAGATCTAGATATCCAAATATAAGATGCTGAAAGAACACCTGGTAAGTTCATCACAAAAAGATCATCATCTAGGCACACAGTCAACGGTTATCTAACATTAAGATGAAGGAAAGACTCTTAAGAGTTGTGAGGCAAAAGCATCTGGTAACCTATTATACAAAGGAAAAGCTATCAGACTAACACCATATTTCTCAGCAGAAATCCTGCAAGCCAAAAGGGATTGGGGTCCTATCTATAGGCTTTTTAAACAAAATAATTATCAGCCAAGAATTTTGTATCCAGCAAAACTAAGCTTCATAAATGAAGGAGAGATAAAGTCTTTTTCAGACAAACAAATGCTGACAGAATTCACCACTACCAAGCCTGCACTACAAAAAATGCTAAAAGGAGTTCTAAATCTTGAAACAAAACCTGAAATACACCAAAATAGAACCTTCTTAAAACATAAATGTCACAGGGCCTATAAAACAATAACACAATTAAAAAAGGTATTCAGGCAACAATCAGCATGATGAATAGAACAGTACCTCACATCTCAATACTAATATTGAAGGTAAATGGCATAAATGCTCCACTTAAAAAATAGAGAATGGCAGAATGGATAAAATCCCACAAACTGAGTATCTGTTGTCTTCAAGAGATTCAGCTCACACATATGGACTCACATAAACTTAAGGTAAAGGGGTGGAAAAAGATATTCCATGCCAATGGAAACCAAAAGTAAGCAGGAGTAGCTGTTCTTATTTATATCAGACAACACAGACTTTAAAGCAACAACAGTTAAAAAAATAAAGAGGGGCATTATATAATCATAAAAAGATTAGTCCAACAGGAAAATATCACAATTTTAAATACACATGCACCTCACACTGGATCTCCCAAATTTATAATACAATTACAACTAGACCTAAGAAATGAGACAGATGGCAATACAGTAATAGTGGGAGACTTCAATACTCAACTAACAGCACTAAACAGATTATCAAGACAGAAAGTCAACAAAGAAATAATGGAATTAAACTATACTCTAGAACAAATGGATTTAACAGATGTTTACAGAACATTCTACCCAACAACTGCACAATATACATTCTATTTATCAGCACATGGAACATTCTCCAAGATAGACCATATGACAGGCCACAAAACAAGTCTCAATAAATTTAAGAAAATTGAAATTATATCAAGTATTCTCTCAGACCACAGTAGAATAAAATTGAAAATTAACTCCAAAAGGAACCCTCAAAACTATACAAATACATGGAAATTAAATAACCTGGTACCAAATAATCTTTGGATCAACAATGAAATCAATATGGAAATTTAAAAATTCTTTGAACTCAATAATAGTGACACAACCTATCAATACCTCTAGGATACAGCAAAAGCAGTGCTAAGAGGAAAGTTCATAGCATTAAATGCCTACATCAAAAAGTCTGAAAGAGCACAAATAGACAATCTAAGCTCACACCTCAAGGAACTAGAAAAAAAGAACAAACCAAACCCAAACCCAGAAGAAGAAAAGAAATAACAAAGATCAGAGTAGAACTAAATGAAATTGAAACCAAAAAAATGGACAAAAGATAAATGAAACAAAAAGATGGTTCTTGGCTGGGGGCAGTGGCTCATGCCTGTAATCTCACCACTTTGGAAAGCGCAGGTGGGTGGATCACTTGAGGCCAGGAGTTCAAGACAAGTCTGGCCAACACGGTGAAACCCTGTCTCTACTAAGACTACAAAAATTAGCCAGGTGTGGTGGTATGCACCTGTAATCCCAGCTACTCAGGAGGCTGAGACAGGAGAATCACGTCTGTCACAAAAAAAGAAAGGAAGGAAGGAAAGAAGGAAGGAAGGGAGGGAGGGAGGGAGGATTTAAAAATTGCCAATAAAAAAATTCAGGACCAGATGCATTCGCAGCTGAATTCTGTCAGACATTCAGAGAATTGGTACCAATACTGACGAAACTATTCCAAAAGACAGAGAAAGAGGGAATCCTCCCTAAATCATTCTATGAATTCAGTATTACCCTAATACCAAAAGCAGGAAAGGACATAGCGAATAAAAAGGAACCTACAGACTGATATCCCTAATGAACATAGATGCAAAAATCCTCAACAAAATACTAACTAATCAAATCCAACAGCATATCAAAAAGATAATCCACCATGATCAAGTGGGTTTCATACCAGGGATGTAGGGTTGCTTTAACATATGCAAGTCAATAAATGTGATACACCACATAAACAGAATTAAAAACAAAGGTCATGTGACCATCTCAATAGACTCTGAAAAAGCATTTGACAAAATCCAGCATCTCTTTGTGATTAAAACCCTCTGCAAAATCAGCATACAAGGGACATACCTAACTGTAATAAAAGCCATCTGTGACAAACCCACAGCCAACATTATACGGAATGGAGAAAAGTTGAAAGCATTCCCCCTGAGAACTGGAACAAGACAAGGATGCCCACTTTCACCACTTCTATTCAACATAGTACTGGAAGTCCTAGCCAGAGCAATCAGACAAGAGAAAGAAATAAAGGGCATCCAAATTAGTAATGAGGATTCAAACTGCCACTGTTTGCTGATTTGCTGCTGTTTTCTAGGTATATGATCTAAACACTCATCCAAAAAGCTCCTAGATATGATAAATGAACTCAGTAAAGTTTCAGAATACAAAATCAATGTACAGAAATCAGTAGCACTGCTATACACCAACAGCAACCAAGCTAAGAATCAAATCAAGAACTCAACCCCTTTTACAAGAGCTGCAAAAAAATAAAATACTCAGAAATGTACCTAATCAAGGAAGTAAAAGATCTCTACAAGGTAAACTACAAAACACTGCTGAAAGAAATTATAGGTGACACAAACAAATGGAAACACATCCCATGCTCATGGATGGGTAGAATCAATATTGTGAAAATGACCATACTGCCAAAAGCAATCTATAAAGTCAATGCAATTCCCATCAAAATACCAACATCATTCTTCACAGAGCTAGAAAAAACAATCCTAAAATTTATATGGAACCAAAAAAGACCCTGTACAGCCAAAGCAAAACTAAGCAAAAAGAACAAATCTGGAGGCATCACATTATCCAAGTTCAAACTATACTACAAGGCTATAGTTACCAAAACAGCATGGTATTGTTATTAAGTACAAGCACATAGACCAATGGAACAGAAAAGAGAACCCAGAAATAAAGCCAAATATTTACAGCCTACTGATCTCCAACAAAGCAAACAAAAATATAAAGTGGGGAAAGGACCCCCTATTCAACAAATGGTGCTGGGATAAATGGCAAGCCACATGTAAAAGAATGAAACTGGATCCTCATCTCCCACCTTATACGAAAATCAACTCAAGATGGATCAAAGACTTGAATCCAAGACTTGAAATCATAAAAATTCTAAAAGATAACATCATAAAAACCTTCTAGACTTTGGCTTAGGCAAAGAGTTCATGACCAAGAACCCAAAAGTAAATGCAAAAAATCAAAGATAAATAGATGGGACTTAATTAAACTAAAAAGCTTCTGCACAAAAAAAGAAATAATCAGCAGAGTAAACAGACAACCCATAGAGTGGGAGAAAAATCTTCACAAATTATGCATCTTCACAAACTATGTATCCAACAAAGGACTAATATCTAGAATCTACAAGGAATTCAAACAAATCTGCAAGAAAAAAACAAAACAAATAATCCCATCAAAAAGTGGGCTAAGGACATGAATAGGCAATTATAAAAGAAGATATACAAATGGTCAGCAAACATGTGAAAAAATGCTCAACATCACTAATTATTAGGAAATGCAAGTCAAAACTACAATGTGATACCACCTTACTCCTGCAAGAATAGCCATAATTAAAAACTAAAAAATAATAGATGTTGGCATGAATCTGGTGAAAAGGGAACACATTTACATCGCTGGTGGGAATGTAAACTAGTACAACCACTATGGAAAACAGTGCAGAGATTCCTTAAAGAACCAAAAGTAGAATTACCATTTGATTCAGCAATCCTACTGCTCCTTATCTGCCCAGAGGAAAAGAAGTAATTATATGAAAAAGACACTTGCACACACATGTTTATAGCAGCACAATTTGCAATTACAAAAACACGGAACCAGCCTAAATGCCCATCAACCAACGAGTGGATAAAGAAAATGTGGTGTGTGTATATATACCCAGATACACACACACACACACACACACACACACACCCCACCATGGAAATGACTCAGTCATAAAAAGGAATGAAATAATGGCATTCATAGTAACCTGGATGGAGTTGGAGACCATTATTCTACGTGAAGTAACTCAGGAATGTAAAACCAAACATTGTATGTTCTCATTTATATGTGGGAGCTAAGATATGAGGATGCAAAGGCATATGACTGATATAATGGACTCTGGGGACTCAGGGGAAGGGTTGAGGGTGGTGAGTGATTACAAAAAAGTACACCTGGGTTCAGTGTACACTGCTCAGGTGATGGATGCACCAAAATCTCAGAAATCACCACTAATGAACTTATCCGTGTAACCAAATACCACATGTTCCCCAAAAACTACTGAAATAATTTTTAAAAAGGATACATTTATTATTTTTCAGTATAACTACAAGGGAAAGGGTATTGGTGGATGTGGGACATCCAAAACTGCAGACACTGGTGATTTTTTTTTTTTTTTTTTTTTTTTTTTTTTTTTTTTTTACTGCCAAGCTTTTCTTTTTTTTTTTTCTGCTAAGCATCCAATGTTCTTCTTCCAATGTTCGGGCAATTTTCCAGAGTTTGATTTTCAGTGGAAAGTAGAGTCCACCTTCCCCTGTAGAGGCCAGAAATACCCCCTAACAACCAGGGTGCAATCACATAACAGAAGGTTCAGCCAACTGGAGAGCCTCATATTTGGATTTTTAAGTCTTGAGCAAGTGTAACAAAAATTTACGGATAAGGAAAGAAGAAGGAAAAGGAAATGATAAGAGATAAAAGAAGGAAGAGATGAAAAAGAGTTCATTCCACTGTCCACTGACCAGAGGCAGTTGTAGGTGTGGTGCCAGCAGTGGTGGTGGTGCCAGGAGCTGTCCAGTGAGTCCCCACCAGAGTGTTCCTTTGGTGTCATTTGGCTATTCAGCCTCCTTTGGTTGCTGCTTATTTTCTAATCCCTCAGACTTCCCATCTTTTCTATGAGCTACCTAACAGCCTGGACCTTTTCTTCTTTAATGAACCATCATCAGTTTCTGTTTCTTGCAACCAAGAACATTGTCTTTAGGATTAAAGTGTTCTGAAATTCTTGTCTTTCCAGAAAGTTAGAGATATTGATTAACTTATACTTCAAAGAGGTGAGGAGGGTCCTACCTGATGAGAGCCATCAGAGATCTTTCTAAACCAGCAACATCCAAGAAGATATTCAAAAGATAAGAAAAAACAACCCTGAGAAGAACCAGAAGATTTTGAAAAAATGGCCTCCAGTCTGATAGAACATACGATCAGTGTGTGGATCAGAACCAGTGACAGGTGTACGTTTCACACTAAAATTTAATCCGTATTTATGGCATACTTACTATGTTCCAGGCACTGTAACTACACTACACTTTAACACAATTGTCTTATTTAAATCCTCACAACAATGCTGTGATACAAGTAATTTTACTTCATTTTTCCAGATAAAGAAAACTGAGATTCAAAGAAGCTTTAAACTGCATAGTCAAGATGATACAGCCCATAAATAATAAAGCTTAGAAAGTAAAACTCAAGTTTTCTGTCTCTATGGCCAGTGTTCTTTCCACTATACGCAGATACCTCCATTTGAATTAGCACCCTGATTGACAATTTGAAACGGATAACCTTTCTGCTACTTTTTAATACTAAAATATCTTTTGTTCAGATTTTAGCCTGTCTTTTTTATCTGTTAATGAACACTCTTCCTTAAAAGATGCAGACATATACAATTAAATAGATAACCCACCTTTTAAAAATTAATCAGAAGTTTTATATTTTGTAAACATGAAAGGCTAAGTAAATACCTGGATTTTAAATGTTTTTAATAATAAAATCAGGAATAACCCACAAAAATTGGAACTCAAAAACAGTGAGCTATGCTGTTTCTATGGTAACTCAATGAGGAAAAAATTAGATGGCCTAAAAGATATTTTAATTCAAATAAATTGGTTCACAGTTTTAATATCATTTTTAGAAAAATCAATATATATCTAATCATTATTATTACCAAAATCCACATATTAATACCATGTATTCTTAAAGAAAGAGTGCCGCAGTATTAGAATCTTCTTATGCACCATTTCATATCTTCTCAGTCCTACCTCTTATTCTAGTTTCTGCTGCAGGCTTAGATCAGCTTCTCACAGGTAAAACCTAACAATGTCATGCTTTGCCTTGGACTATATCAAGTACCTCTCTCTTTCTGTTCCAGAGATTCTCTGACACCAGCAGGAATCCGGTGCCATAGACATGTGCAACCTGGAAGCACAGGGGCCACTCTTGACCAATGTAGAGTGGGAGTCAATAGACAATCCTTCTCCCTTGCATCCTCCAAGTAGCAGTTCGTAGCCACATTTCATCAGGCTCCCCAGAAGTTCCTGGCATGATCAATAGCAGCCAACCAACAACAAATGCATCTTTGGCTTTTCTTCTTGCCTTTTTCATTTCCCCATCAATTACTCTTTCTCCCTGAAATTACTTCTTAAATAAACTAACTATATATCAACCTTTAACTCAGGATATACTTTCAGGGGAACCCAAACTAAGACAACTAACTTCAAATAGACTTTATGTATCTATGTACATGGTTCCTACTAAGATTAACTATAGGATTTTTTTTTTTAATTTTTCAGTAGCCAGCTCTTTTTAAATATACATCAAAATTATGATAATAGTATACTTCTTGTTCTAGAGATTTGGGTGTGTCTATAGTGTATATTTCTTGATGTCTAGAACTAAATAAGGTAAATACAAAATAGAGCTTTTGCATTTGACCTTCTAAATGATAAAAGGTTTGCTTAATTTCAACTCTGCTATATTATTAACATTGGGAAAGTCACTTAACCTCTATATGTCTCAACTACCACCTTATAAAAATGGAATATAATTCCTACTTTGCAGGTTATTAGAATTGAATCAGGTAATATGTATGCAAATGCCCATTACAGTCCCTAGCTGATAATCAGCCTGGCAAGTCCGATTAGCTGCTGTTATTATTACCATTATTAGTAGAATTGGTTTTATTTGAAAGTTTGCCATCATGGGGATAAAAGATCCATTGACTTGATATTTCCACCCAAATAGTTCACGGCATTGTATTTTGCAGCCATAAGCAAATATTTGAATTTAATTTAATGTGGAGAATCAAGATACCTCCCCAGAATAAACTGAGAATACCTCTGTATAGACCTTTGAAATGAGAGACTGCAAAATATTATCGCTTCCACAAATGCCTTTGCCTCACAACCAACCCCACTCTGTCCTTCCATTGAATTTGCACTGCTCTTGTGCAGTCTTTCATCAATTCAACAACTATATAAAAATTCTGCTATGATGTGTTGAGTGGAAATTAAACAGTCAGAGCATGCAAAATATACAGTCATATTATTATGAGGTTCTAAAATGATTGGGGTAATAAACTGCCTAGCAAGATGGCCAAGAATTACAGAAATCCTGTTGCTGAATCTGCATCTATTTATGTCCTAGCTATGGTTTAGCAAGGTGGCACTTCAAACTAAAGCTTAGCTATTGATGGAAATGTTTCTGTGTCCTATATTGATTGGTACTTCCAGGGTTGCATCAGTGATACCAGGAACAGTGAACTGACACTTGTTTCATCAGCTTGATGCAAGAATACTGGGCTGTGATATACAGGAACACACCCTCTGCTTCTCAAGGCAGGATTAGGAAGGATTTAACCCTCTAACTTCATTCACCCCACCACATCCTCCACTTTAGCCTCCACTCCCTTTAACTCCCCTCCCCGCACTATGAGAAAAGGACTAAACATAGGACAGGAATTGTCAATAGAATTATATATTCATTCTCATTATTAATGGGGTACACTGGATTGGGTTTTACAGTGCTTTTTGAGAATATACGATCTCCCAGGCTTTGTCCAGGATACTGGTGATAATACATGAAGTAGAAAAAAATCAATAGGTCTTTGCTCTTATGAAACCTTCAGTCTAGTGGAAAAGGCAGAAATTTACCACATAATTCTACAGACAAATGTGAAAAGTGGTATGAAGGAGAGGGGCTGAGTTCTGAATGGACCTGTAACAGAACAATTTGACATAATCAAAGAAAGCTGGAACGAATTCCCCGAAGACATGATTTCTCTACAAAGACTAACGCTTGGCTAGGCAAAGGGTAAGTGGATAATTTTTGGAACAGGTGAAAAAATGGAGATATTTTGAAACAGAACTCTGCATTTTAATTTCCCTTTGTAAATCATGTTTTCTTGAAAATTTTCCCTTTTGAGGACAAGCCATGAGGGTTATTTTTGTTATGTTTTGTTTTGTTTTTGTGCACAGACATGAACAGTGCAGGTACCTCGAAAAAAAAATGTCATTCTTCTGCTTTAAGTATGATGGTTTCATTTTTTACTCCCATGCAAAAATACTTTCTCTTAGCCAGGCTTCAAGATAGGGGACGTCTTACTTAGTTGTGTTCTTGTTACTATAGTGTATAGTTTTGTTTTTAATTTCAATAGTTCCTTTTAAAATATCTAAAGACAAGTCAGATGTATTCACACAAAGGTGTTATATCATGTCTTCCTGAATACAAATCAGAGGATATCATATAGATGATGTTCCAGCCCTAGCAAGAAGGAAAGGAAAACTTTTCAAAGAGGAACCAGGGAGAGAAATAAAGAGGCCAGGAGGTCAAACGTGAATGTCCTCACTTTCTCTGTAATGTGTAGTAGTGCAAGAAGGCACTGCTGCATTTTAGCAAATGAGCTGTGGAAGAGTGATGGTTGGGAAAATGTCTTGATGAGTAGGCCGAAAGATGGTCTCATGGAGTTGCCCACGTTCCATTATAGTGGTCCAGAAAGTGCAGAGTAGCGTTAGGTTCCTGGTTGAAAGGAGGAAGGGGACTCTGAGATGCCACGGAAACTGGTGTGCCAGAGGAACCCTGAGTCGGAATAAAATGATCACAGATCAGGGACTACAACAAAGTCAGAAAGAAGTTCTCCTACATTTTACTCTAAAAGCTTTTTTGTTTTACTTTTCACATTTATATCTGCCGTCCATATGGATTTAATTTTTATAAATGGTATGAGGTAGGAATAGCCAAAATATTGAATGTAACTAAGCATCATTTTTTTAAAAAGGCTTTTTCTTACTGAACTGCAGCACAGCCCTTGTCATAAAGTAGATGGCTGAGTATGTGTAGGGGGTTTTCCCTCTATTCTGTTCTCACTGGTCAATTACTCCATCCTAATCCCAATACCACACTGTCCTACACACTGTAGGTTTTTAAGTCTTGATGTCTGGTAGTATAAGTCCTCCAGCTTTGTTCTGAAGATGGCTTTGGCTGCTCATTTTTTTTTTATTTCCATGTGAACTTAGGAATCAGCACCTCAATTTACACAATAAAATCTCTGGGATTTTGATTGGGGTTGTACTGAAACTATAGATTAATTTGGGACAAAATATCTTTATAATATTAAGGCTCCCAATCCAAGAACATGGCATATCAATCAATACATTTAGGATTCTTTCATTTCTCGCAATAATATTTTGTAGTTTCTTGTTCCTTTTTAATTAAATTTATTGCGAGTATGTGACATTCTTTGATGCAATTATAAATAGTATTGTTTTTCAGATTTAATTTTCTATTTGATTATTGCTGGCATACAAAAAAATTAACTCTTATACATCTAACTTGTTTCCAAAAATCTTACTACATTCACTTATTGATTCTAATAGTTTGACTATAGATTCTTTGGAATGGTCTACATACACAATCATGTCATGTAAAAATAAGTTTATTTCTTCCCTTTCAATCTTTATTCACTTATTTTTCTTGCCTTATTGTATTTCCTGAGACCTCCAGAATATGTTGAATGTAAGTGTTGGTAGCTGGCCTCTTTGACTCATACCCAATTTCAGAGAGAAAGTTTTGAATATTTCATCTTTTCAAGTGATGTATCACATTGGTTTTTAATAGATATATTTATCAAATTAAGAACATTCCATTTTATTGCAAGTTTGCCAAGATTTTAAAAAATCATTAATGTGCACTAAATTTTCTCAAATACCTTCTCTGTATCTGTTGCAATGATAATGTCACCTGTCACTTTTTCTTGATAATATATAGTCTTCATTGATTTTTTTGAATACTAAACCATCAGTGTATCTGTGAAATCTCCCTGGTCGTCATCATGGGATATGTTTTTTACATATAACTGGATTTTTTTAATGTATCTACTTTCATGAGACAGTGGTCTATAATTTTCCTTCCTTGTAATTTCCTTGTCAGGTTTTAGAAGCAAAATTATGCTGGCCTCACAAAAAACAAGGAAGCAGGCCGGGGCAGTGGCTCACACCTGTAATCCCAGCACTTTGGGAAGTCGAGGCAAGTGGATTACCTGAGGTCAGGATGTTGAGACCAGCCTGACCAATATGGTGAAACTCCCTCTGTACTAAAATTGCAAAAATTAGATGGGCACGGTGGCATGCATCTGTAATCCCAGCTACTCGGGATGTTGAGACAGGAAAATTGCTTGAACCCAGGAGGTGGACGTTGCAGTGAGCCAACATCGCACCACTGCACTCCAGCCTGGGTGACAGTGAAACTCTGTCAAAAAAGAAAAAAAAAAAAAAGCAGCAGCAAGGAAGCATTCCTTGTAGTATTCTGTTTTATAAAAGAATTGTGAAATATTTGTTTCACAAGAATTTCACAAACTCTTAGAAGAATTTACTTGTGTATTCATTGAATGTGTAATTTTCATCATGGGAGGGCTGTTTTTTAACAGCTAACTTCTAAATAAACATAATACTTCAGGTTTTTTATTTCTTCTATCAGCTTTGGTTAGTTGTATTTTTTAAAAATGCATCCATTTCATCATAATTTATTGAAACTTTGAGATCTGTAAAATACATAGTAATGTCCCCTTTTTCATAACTAATACAAGTAATTGTATTTCTTTTTTTATCATGGTGAAACAGGCAGACAACAATTAGGGCCCACCTGGATTAACTGATCCAGGATGATCTCATCTCAAAATTCTTAATTATATCTGTAAAGATCCTTTTTCCAAACAAGGTAACATTTGTTAGGACATGGACATATCTTTTTGGGTGTCACCATCTAGCCCATTATATCTTGGTTTGCAACAGTTTCATGATGATATGCCTACATATAGTCTTTTATGGATTTATCATATTTATAATTTGCTGTGGTCCTTAATCTGTGGCTTGATTTATTTTCAAGATTTTGGAATATTCTCAGCTGTAATCTCTTGAAAAACTCCTTCTTTCCCATCTCTATCTTCTCTCTGGATCTCTAATTAAACATATTTTAGATTCTAAGTATGATTCATACAAAGTGGTGTGCTGGAGCAGCTCATATCAGCTTGTCAGAGCCAATGGTTAAATATTCAGGAATTCTGTGAGATTGTTGTTAAATCATTGGTAGCTTGAAATCATCCATGGTGACAGTATCTACACCATGACAGTCAGCAAACACTGCAAGTTGATACTTTATTTTTCCCGGAGAACTGGATTGTCATCATACCACTATACCTGTTTGCTATACTCCAGTTTGTTCTTTTGATCCTTTTGTCTTGCTGTGCTTCAACTTGGATATTTTCTCTTGAACTGTCTTCTAGTTCACTTAATCTGTGTTCTGCTGTGTCCATAAAACCTATCTATTGAGTTCTTGATTGCAGATATTATACTTGTTAATTTTAAACATCTATATCATTTCTATTATTTGGCAAAATTTTCCATCATTTTATCTAGTAGTCCACATTTTCCTTTATTTTCTAAACATATTAATCACAGTTATTTGAATTTATTGTCTGCAAATTCCAATATCTGGACCACATGTGGCCCTAGTATAACTGTCTGCTTTTTTTTTAATTATAGATCCTATTTGTCTTGCCTCAATGTAAATCTAGTAGCTTTTTATTGTATACTAAGCTCCATGTATTTAAAAAATGATACAAAACTCCAAGTAATGTTATCTTTCACCAAAGAGTTTCTTCTGTACTGTACTAACATATATGATGAGTGGTTGGCTGATCACCTCAATCCAATTACTGAACCGGTTGGAGCTGAGTTTCAGTGTTAATAAAAGTCAAGTCTACCTCTGGCTCACCTCTTTCCCTCAGGCTCTCATGAGTTTTCTTATGGAAATCCTGGTGAGCTTTCCATTTCTTCAGTTCTGACAAACTGTAGATCCAGCTCTGCCCTTCCAAGGTCCTCAGCCCACCTTTAGCCTTTTGCCTCCTACATTTTAAAATCTAGCCAATATCTTCAGAAGGAAATCAGCTGTATATTTAAGGAAGGTCCCCTCCCTTGGTGGGTCTTTGTTTCCCAAGTTTCATGAGACTGCAGGGAATTTCACTCTGCCTTTTAGAAGCTTTCAGCTTAGCTCTTCAGCTCCCTGTGCAACACCAAAAATTGGCTAACACACTGTGGGGAAAAATCAGATATGCATTTAAAGTGCTTCAAGTTTCCTCTTTTCCATTCTAACCCTGCATGACCACTAAAAACTATTTCTTGTATTTTGGTCTCCATAAAGTCCCTCTACTTACATCAAGCAAGATACTCAATCCATGCCCAGAACAGGCCAAGGCCCCAGAGGGAGGCATTTGCTCATTCACCTACCCTCTCTAGGTTCTTCCCTCTCTAGGATTTTAGTATTATAAACTTGCTTTTACAGGTATCTGATACCTTTAAAAATAAATTCATAATTTATTTGGCCATTGCAATGGAAACATTGGCCTGCTGCAATCTATATACATCTTACCCATTAGTAGAAGTCAATATTCCTAGCAGATTCTAATGAGTAGCCAATCTTAAGCAATACTGACTGCATCTAAGAAACTATTACAAGGCTGAGGTCTAGGCTGAAGTACTTAGGTTCTCTCAGCTTTCCCTCACTGCTACAAGATAAATGGGTCTTCACCTATCATGCCTATCATGTTTCATGCAGGAGAAAGGAGACCATCCACAGAGCAGAAAAGGCATACCAACAGTGGATCACCAACTTTTGAAGTATTTGCAGAGGTCCTAACTATAAACTTCCATTTGTTTATGTCATTGACCTAAACCATATTAATCTGTCCACTTTTATCTATAAGGGAGGCTTGGAAATGTAATATTTTAAACTTGAGTACATTATTGCCCCCATGAAAACGTCATAGCAAAGAAAAAGAGAAAATGGATATTAGGTGGGCAGCTAGCAATCTCTGCCACAGTTCCATTCTTAGCACTTCTTTTAGCTTCTTTCTTATCTGACTAATAAATTCCTCTCTATAATTGCACAAGAGAAAAATTATTTTCTGCTCCAAGTACTTATCAAAAGCCCAAAGAACATTAGGCCATTTCACATTTGCATGCTAGCAGCACGACTTCCATATCTGTAGTGGTCCTTTATCAATGAGAAGGAAGTAATTTTACTGGCAACATGTTTCTCTGTCATTCCGTTCTTCTCTCTAATAAGAAATTTTTCAGTAAATAATTTATTTACTGATCTCTGCCAAACTGCTTTTGAGGACTCTAGCTTTCAAAGTAACTTTTTTAAAATAAGCTTTAAGCAGAACAGTATTTTAAAATAGCTTCGTACTGACTCACATGATAAAAGGACAATGGTTTCTTTATTCTAAAAAAGAGATCATAACTTAAGAGTCTTTCTTAAGTAAAGCATGTAATTAGAGCATATAAAGGTATGATTTATGAGTGACAATGGTTATTTTCTTTTTTTTTTTTTTTTTTTTTTCTTTTTTTTTTTCTTTTTGAGACGGAGTCTCGCTCTGTCGCCCAGGCTGGAATGCAATGGCACAATCTCGGCTCACTGCAAACTCCGCCTGCCGGGGTTCATGCCATTCTCCTGCCTCAGGCTCCCGAATAGCTGGGACTACAGGTGCCCACCACCACGCCTGGCTAAATTTTTTGAATTTTTAGTAGAGATGGGGTTTCACCATGTTAGCCAGGATGGTCTCGATCTCCTGACCTTGTGATCCACCCACCTCAGCCTCCCAAAGTGCTGGGATCACAGGTGTGAGCCACTGCGCCTGGTCGACAATGGTTATTTTCTATATCTTTGGTAGAGAGAGGAGAGACAACACGCTTACATTTTAGTAGGCTGGGTTGGTAATCAAGACCACAAAAAAAAAATGAGTGACTGAAATATATTGCCGTGGAAATTAATTGAGTCAACATTAGGTATTTTGAAACAACAAGTAGAAAAATCCTTTTGGAAATGAGCCTCTTGAGAGGGTGAAGGAAATACTACATGACCATTGTAGTCTTTGAGATTTTATGAATATAGTATAATTATGGCTTAAAGACATCTGACAAATACATATATTGGTTATGGAAAGGCCTAATTTCAGATAATAATAAAACCCCAGGTACCCTCCACAATATCCTGCAAGCAGCAGTGTAAGTGATATAAAAGTGCTAGATATTACTGTCAACATTTTCACAGTAAGTAGAAATTCAAAAACCAACTTCTCTTTTTGGTCCTTTCAGAATAAACAAATAAAATTAGGAAAACTAGTTGAAGCAAAAAGGGGAAAAAAAAATCACATACTTGCCACCAATTAAAAAGGTGCTACTTTGTTAACAGTTGTTCACTGTTTCAGGAGAAAATTTTTTACTTCTCGAATTCTGTTGTCATGGCAATAAAAATTGAAACCTATTTCTTCCCAGTTCTAAAACTCCCATATAGCAATGATTCACTCGAGTATGAGACAACCCTGTAAGAAAAAGCAATGGGTAGGAGGAACTAACATCTGTTGAGCCCCTACTAGGTGCTAGGCACTTTGCAGCATCTCCTTAACATTGGGAAATATATTCTGTTTACAAAGGAGGAAACTGAAGCTCACAAACTTGATCAAGAATACATAAGAAACGAAGTTGGAATTCAGATGTTCTAGACTTTAGAGCTCATGCTTTACTCCCTTTATCACAGTTCTTCTAGACTAAAGCAGATTATATAATTTTTAATCCCAGGCCCTCAGCAAGAATTTCAGATGTGTTTTTTCCTTACTCTTTTGAAAACTGAAAACAAAAATAAATGAATCTTCAACCAAAAGGACTTACCACTTTTCCTGGGTGCCTGCATATAGGAATTGCTGGTAATTATACCTATGTCTGAAATAATGTATTACAATATTGTTCTAATTAGAATATTGATATATATTTGAAATACATAATGGAAGAATGTATAAAGTGATGGGAGTTGAAGTGACTAAGCAAGCACACCAAAATAACTACCGATTAAGGATATTTTGTGCAGTCTCAAAATTTAACTACTTTAAGATGATTTTTAAAATTGTGTTCTATCTGAACAGCTAAGGATCACATCTTCCGATATGCAGGTAACATTCAAGTATCTACATTTAGAGTTTATGTGCATGTTTTTTATTCATCTCTTTTTTTGTTTTTTGTTATTGATGATGTTTGCTTTGTTTAGGTTTGGGTTTTGGGGTTTTGAATTTTTTTCCTAAGTGAATATAGAGTAGTATAGAGGCACCTGTGGAATAAAGACAAGAGGAAATTGGGGACAATGATCAAGATGCTGTGCCATTTCTCTCCATGTTTATACTGGTGGATGGGTTCAAATTCCTCCAAGAGCAGTATTAGGGAAAAAGGCTAAAGGAAGTATATGCATGACAGGAGGCTCTGACCATAACATAGCTACTTTTCTGTCCAAGTGATCATGTGCAATACAAAATCACAGAGATTATTTTCCCTTTCCTCCAACCCTACCATGAACATACTTTTGGCCTACAGTAGGTAGAGAACAGCAATACCCACTTGAGTAGCATCCTCAAAAAAAGCTGTTGGGAGAAATGTTTCTCCCTGGTGGCTTGCGTTAGGAGGCTTACACAAGAGTGAAATAACACAGATAGAAGTATTCATGAGCACATGTGAAACACCAGAATCATACAGCTTCTATGAAATAACTAGAAAAAAAATTCTGAGAGGAGGATGAAGTCCTGAAAGACTAGAAAGAGCTAAGAGGCAAAATGGGCACAAATGACCATGGCCACAGTCCTACTCACATAATTTGTAATTATTTATTCCCATTCTGTGTGTCATCTTTTCACTTGATACTGTCCTTTAATGCACAAATATTTTTAGTTTTGATGTAGTCCAAATTATCTATTATTTCTTGTTGCCTGTACTTTTGGTGTTATATTTAAGAAAGCATTCCTTAATCCAAGGCCATGAAGATTTAGACCTATTATCCCTTCTAAGGGTTTTATAGTTTTAGCTTTTATATTTAGCTTTTGATCAATTTTGAGTTAAATTTTGTATATGGTGTGAGGTAGGGGTCCAACTTCATTATTTTACATTTGGAAATATAGTTGTCCCAGCACCATTTGTTGAAAAGACTATTCTTTTCCCATTGAATAATTGGACATCCTTGTCAAAAATAAACTGACCATATATATGAGCATATATATAATTTCTGAACTCTCAATTATATTCCATTGCTCTATATGTCCATCATCATGCCAGAGATACATTGTCTTGATTCCTTTAGCTTTATAGTAAGTTTTGGAATCAGTAAGTGTGAGTCTTCCCACTTCATTTTTCTTTTTCAAGATTGTTTTGTCTACTCTGAGCCTCCATGATATCCATATGAATTTCAGAGCTTGTCAATTTGTGCCCAACAAAAACAAAACAGCTGGAATTTTGATAGAGATTGTGTTGAATCTCTAGGTTGATTTGGATTGCCATCTTAAAAATATTAAGTCTTTTGATTCACAAACACGGAATGTCTTTCTACTTATTTAGGTATTCTTTAGTTTCTTCAGGAAATACAAGTCTTACACAGGAAGCAAAAATAAGAGACTCTAGGAGAATCTTCCAAGAAAAGAAAAGTTGCCTAAAATCTTTCCAATTTCCATAAGATCTGGCTATATTTAGCACATGTCTTCCATGAGATTTCTTTGTTTCCGTACAGTAAGTTCACTACATTTAATCTAGCTTGAGTTGGATTCTCTTTGTTACAAGAAAATGATCCTGAGCTAAGGCATTATCTATCAAGATTAACAAATACGCCTTATTAAAAATCAGAAACTGTCCCCAAATCAGAGCAATACTAAATACCAAAGTTGAGATTTGAACTCAGATCCAGCTAATACTACAATATCCATATTTTTCCCACTACCATCTTTTATGACTCCTTTAATTGCTTGCCAATGTAACTTTAAGAGTTAGGTCACCTAAATATATATGAACCCAACACTGGAGCACCCAGATTTATAAAACAAGCTCTTAGAGACCTACAAATAGACTTAAATAACCATACAATAATAGTGGGAGATTTCAACACCACATTGATAATATTAGACAGATTATCAAGGTAGAAAGCTAACAAAGATATTTGGAACCTAAACTTGACACTTGTCCAAATGGACCTAACAGACATCTACAGAACACTCCACCCAACAACAACAGAATACACATTCTCATCTGCACTTGGCACATACTCTAAAACCGATGACATATTTGACCATAAAGCAATTCTCAACAAATTTTAAAAAATAGAAATCACACAAACTACATTCATGGACCACAGTGCAATAAAAAAAGAAATCAATACCAAAAAGTTCTCTCAACCCCATACAATTACGTGGAAATTAAACCATCTGCTCCTGAATGACTTTTGGGTAAACAATAAAATCAATGCAGAAATCAACAAATTCTTTGAAAATAATGACAGTACAGATACAACATAGCAAAGTCTCTGGGACACAGTTAAAGCAGTGTTAAGAGGAAAGTTTATAGTGTTAAACACCCACATTAAAAAGTTAGAAAGATCTCAAATTAACCCAACAGCAGACGTAGAGGAACTAGAAAAACAAGAGCAAACCAATACCAATGCTAACAAAAGAAAAGAAATAACCAAAATCAAAGCTGAAATGAATGAAATGGAGATGCAAAAAAAAAAAATACAAAGAATCAACAAAACCAAAAGATAGTTCTTCAAAAGAATAAGTAAGATAGATATACCACTAGCTAGACAAATAAAGAAAGAAGAGGATCCAAATAAACACAATCAGAAATGACAAACAGGACATTACCACAGACCTCATGTAAATACAAAAATTCCTTAGGAACTCCTTTGAACACCTCTGCACACAAACTTGGAAACCTAGAAGAAACAGATAAATTCCTGGCAATATACAACATCCCAAGATTGAACCAGAAAGAAATCGAAACCTTGAAGACACCAATAATTAGCTCTAAAATTAAATCAGCAATAAAAAACCTACCAACCAGAAAAAACGCTGGACCAGATATATTCACAGCTAAATTCTACCAGACATAAAAGAAGATCTGGTACCAATCCTACTGAAACTATTCCAAAAAAAAACAAAGAGAAGAAGGACTCCTCCCTAACTCACTCTATGAAGTTAGCATCATTCTGATACCAAACCTAGCAGAGACACAACAACAAACAAAAACATTCAAGCCAATATCCTTCATGAACATAGATGCAAAAATCCTCAGCAAAATACTAGCAAACCCAATCCAGCATCACATCAAAAAGCTAATCCACCGTGATCAAGTAGGCTTTATTCCTGGGATGCAAGATTGATTCAACATACACAAATCAACAAATGTGATTCATCACATAAACAGAACTGAAAACAAAACCCAAATGATCATCTCAATAGATGCATAAAATCTTTTTATAAAATTCAATTATCTCTTCATGTTAAAAACCCTCAACAAACCAAGCATCAAAGGAATATACCTCAAAATAAAAGCCATCTATGACAAACCCACAACCAACATCATACTGAATGGGCAAAAGGTGGGAGAATTCCCCCCTTAGAACTGGAACAAGACAAGAATGCCTACTCTCACCACTCCTATTCAACATAGCACTGGAAGTCCTAGCCAGAGCAATCAAGCAAGAGAAAGAAATAAAAGGCAGCCACATAGAAAGGAGAGGAAGTCAAACTCTCTCTTTTCACAAATGATATGATTCTATACCTAGAAAACCCCAAAGTCTCTGTCCAAAGGCTCCTAGATTTTACAAATAACTTTAGCAAAGTTTCAGGATACAAAATCAATGTACAAAAATCAGTAGCATTTCTATGTACCAATAACGTCCAAGCAGAGAGCCAAATCAAGAATGCAATCTCATTCACAAGAGAATAAAATACCTAGGAAGGCAGCTAACCAGTGAGATGAAAGATCTCTACAACAAGAATTACAAAACACTGCTGAAAGAAATCAGAGATGGCACAAACCTATGAAAAACCATTCCATGCTCATGACTAGAAAAACATCAATATTATTAATATGGCCATACAGCCCAGAGCAATTTACAGATTTAATGCTATTCCTATCAAACTAAGGCATTTTTCATAAAACTCAAAAAAACTATTCTAAAATTCATATGGAACCAAAAAAGAGCCTGAGGAGCCAAAGTCATCTGAAGGAAAAAGAACAAAGCCAGAGGCATCACACTACCTGACGTCAAGTACTATACTACAAGGATACATTAACCAAAACAGCACGGCACTGGTACACAATCAGAGACCATGACAAATGGAACACCAGCACAACATGGTACTGGTACAGAAACAGAGACCATGACCAATGGAACAGGTTAGAGAACCCATAAATAAAGCCACATACCTACGACTGTCTAATCTTTGACAAAGTCAACAACAAGATAAGGGGAAAGGACTCCCTGTTCAATAAATGGTGCTGGGATAACTGATTAGCCATATGCAGAAGATTGAAGTTGGATGCGTTCCTTTCACCATTTACAAAAATTAACTCAAGATGGATTAAGGATTTACATGTAAAACCTAAAACAATAAAAACCCTAGAAGAAAATCTAGGAAATACCATTCTGGACATAGGCCCTGGCAAAGATTTCATGATGAAGACTCCAAAAGCAATTGCAACAAGAAGAAAAATTGAAAAATGGGACCTAACAAAACTAAAGAGCTTCTGCAAAGCAAACAAAACTATCAACAGAGTAAACTGACAACCTATAGAATAGGAGAAAATATTCACAAACTATGCATCTGACAATGATCTAGTATCCAGAATCTATAGGGAATTTAAACAAATCAACAAGCAAAAAACAAATAACCCCAATTAAAAATGGGCAAAGGACAGAACAGAAGTGAACAGACATTTCTCAAAAGAAGACATACAAGTGGCCAAAAAGCACGTGAAAAAATGCTTCACATCACTAATCATTAAAGAAATACAAATCAAAACCACAATGAGACACCATCTCACACCAATCAGAATGACAATTATTTAAAAGTTTAAAAAAATAGGCCAGGCGGGTGGCTCATGCCTGTAATCCTGGCACTTTGGGAGGCCGAAGTGGGCAGATCACCTGAGGTCAGGAGTTCAAGACGAGCCTCATCAACATGGTGAAACCCCGTCTCTACTAAAAATACAAAAAATTAGCCGGGTGTGGTGGCAGGTACCTGTAATCCCAGCTACTCGGGAGGCTGAGGCAGGAGAATCACTTAAACCCCAGGAGAAGGAGGTTGCAGTGAGCTGAAATCACACCATTGCACTCCAGCCTATGTGACAGGAGTGAAACTCCGTCTCAAAAAAAAAAAAAAAGTTAAAAAATAACAGGTGTTGGTGAAGCTGCAGAGAAAAAGGAATGCTTATACTCTGTTGATGGGAATGTAAGTTAGTTCAGCCACTGTGGAAAGCAGTATGGAGATTTCTCAAATAACTTAAGAGAGAACTACCATTCAATCCAGCAATCCCATTATTGGGTATATACCCAAAGGAATGTAAATCATTCTTTCATAGAGATACATGCATATGTGTATTCATTGCAGTGCTATCCACAATAGTAAAGACAGGAATCAACCTAGATGCCCATCAGTGGTGGACTGTATAAACAAAATGTGATGCATATATACTATGGAATACTATGCAGCCATAAAAAAGAATGAAATCATGTCTTTTGCAGCAACATGGATGCAGCTAGAAGTCATTATTCTAAGCAAATTAATTAAGGATCAAATACCACATGTTCTCTTTTGTAAGTGGGAGCTAAACAGTGAATACACGTGGATACAAAAAAAGGGAACAAAAGACACGAGGGCCTACCTAAGAGTGGAGGGTATGAGGAGGGTAAGGATCAAAAGACTACCTATCAGGTACTACACTCACCACCTGGGTAATGAAATAATTTGTACACCAAACCCCAGCAACATGCAATTTACCCATGTAACAAACTTGCACATGTACTGCCTTGAACCTAAAATAAAAGTTGGAAGGAAATTAAAAAGGGTTAGGTCAAATTGCAACCCTACTAAGTAATTATTTATCTATCAAATTGCATATCTGCCTCCATAGGCAATTTTTCTTAAATCGTATTTCTAATGTTACATATGACTCCTAAACTGTTTAGCTGAAACTCCTAGAAGTTTCCCTTTTATAATTTTTCTGTGCTTAGTAATGGAAGCTTTGATTCTTTACACTCTGAGGATTATGGGAAACATTTTTTCTTTATTCTTGAATATGCTTCTATTAATATATTCTAGCATCATATTGGCTTTTAATAATACCACAATTCTATGATCCCTCTCATGTTACTCCAAAAAAATTATGGACATTTGCAAACCACAGCTTTGTACCAATCAATATGACAGTGTGCAAAAAAGTAAACACTATCCATACAATTTCAGCCGACAGATTTTCTTCTCTTATTTCTTAATAACAGTGGGAAGTCTTCTGCAAGAACAAGTAACATTGAAGAGACAAAGCCCAGAGAGGAGGGGCAAAAGCCTGAGATGGTGTATTTTTAGTCATTTTGATTAAATTATGGAGATGTGAAGTTGATAATTTATTGAAGGGGAACAGGGAAGTCTATGTAAATGTTTGCAGATGAATAATTAATGTGACTTTCCTACATAACTAGACCTTTAATTAAAGCCACTGTGAAACAAAGAAAGAACCAAAGAGCACAATTATTATAGCAGCTAATTGTAACTTTCCTATCCTAAGTACTATTTGAAAGTCCATGCTTAATTTGCATCTTTAAAGAAAGATAGCCCAGACCCAGGGTGACAGTTGCTTTTTATCCCAGTTTAACTAATTCCCTGCAAATCAAAAAATCTATTAATATATTAATGAATTTCCTCCTACTAAAATTTTACCCAAAAAGTTTCAGGGTTTATTTAATTTTTTTTTCAATGTATTAACTTTCATTTTAGGGCAATATATTGGTGCCTCTCAGTAACTTAGAAAGTAAAATGAATACTCAATGTTTTTAAACACTAATTGTGTAATGTGTTGTTTCACCTGTTATTTACAACAGCTGATTGAGCATTTGACTGTCTAGGGAGTATTTTTCATATCTTTCATATTTTATTCTTTATTATCTCCTTCTTACTTTTCATCCTCACAATCCCATTTTTCATCTGTTTCTCATCTGCTCATTTTTATTCTCCTATTTCTTTTACTTCTACTTTTGTCTCTATCTTTCCATCTGCCTTGCCTCTCCTCATAATCTTATCCTTTACTTCTTTTCCCTCTACTTTTTATTGCTTCTTGTTCCGGATATTCTTTTTCCCATTCTGCTTCTTTGTGCTCTACTCGATCATTATCATGACCATAATACCTAGGTGAATACTGAATCCACAAGGGCAGCGTGGGTCCGTACCAGCTCCAAAGGTGACAGTCCTTTGGTAGAGTATTTTATATATACTAAGCATGGACTAAATATACATAAAGATATAAAGAACTGTCCCATGTCTTACAGTTCTTTTAAAAAGCCGTTTTCTAACATACACTGGATTTGTATTTAGGAATTCTAGTCCTGGTTTTCAGCAATTACAAACTGTATGCCCTTTGGCACATTACTTTACCACAGGGAGCCTCAATTTCCTTACTTATAAAATGAGAGTTGTCTGGGATTTCTAAAGACCCTTTCAGTTTTATGATGCTGTTACTTACTCACACCTACTTGTGATGACAGGTAGGAAGATTTAAATCTTACTACTTCCATGGGTATTTGCTTGTCCAAATAAATCTGTGTCTGGTGGAAATTTATGAAATATATTTTGGGACAAGAAACCTCCTTTGGGACAAGAAACACTTCTTGGCCTGTGAAGCCAAGGTAAGCAGTGAGAATGAAGAATAGGGAAAAAAGGGAGTTTGAGGTCACAGTACCCAGACGACCTGAAATGTAGGAAACTCCAATGTGAGAAATTATAAAGCCTAACCCTCTAATCCCTCCTACATTCAGAATCCTGAGATCCTCAGATAGAGAAACTTCCTGCTTCATTTAGTTTGCCTATAGTTAGCTCCAGTCCTGAAATCTGACTATGTAAACACCTTCCACTTGTAATTATTTATATTCACTTTATTTATTCAGACCTCTTGCTAATTGAAATTTAATGGCTTACCAAAAACTAAAATGAATATAATAAGTTGTAAAATGTAATAGGTAAGAAAAAGTGGCAACATAAAAGTAAGATAAAATGTGAAGTTAGGACATATACTTTATGCCATAATATCCTCCACACTTAACTACAGATTGGCCAGAAGTCTGGCTCTGAGCTTCCTGGCAGGCAATGTGAAGAGGAATATGATCGGTTATAAAATACAGAGTCTCTAAAAGGTAAATAAAACAATAGTTTATAACCAGCAGAACTATTACAGGTTATAAGAATAGAGAAAAATCTTCCATGAGTATTGATACAGAAAATAATACATAATGAATTAAATCCTATCCTCGATAACATCCTTACAATCAATACAATAACATGTTTTATGGGTTACATCTATACTATTCTTCCACAGATAAATTACATCAAAGTTCAATATTTATCTTTAAATTTCATAAAGTTCAACAGCAATCATGCTCATCATGAAATATTTCAGATTAATGTCACTGTAAGTTTCATTGGTTGCAATATCAAATTCAGTTTGTGTTTAGTCTTTAGTGTTTGTATGTTCAAATATTTTTAACAAAAAATTAAACTTTACTGAAATCTTAAGGGAAGAATCTAGGAGGGTAAACTTTCTCTAAAACCATCAACTTAGCATGCTTCTATGACTAAATCTACATAAAAAGTAAGGTTTTCAAATATAAAACAAACAAAAAAGTTCTTTTGTCTCAAGGGAATATAAAAAGAAAAATACCAGTAAAGATTATATAGACTTAAAATCAATTGTTAGGGCTATGTTTTAGGACAAAACTATAATCAAGCAGACTAAATTGACCACTTATTCAAGTATAGCACCATAAGCTGTGGGTTCTTTCATTGATTGCTCCAGATACTTATCTTCCTAGACTAATTCTTTTTTGGGGGGAGCGTGGACAGCATCTCAATCCTGTTGCCCAGGGTGGAGTGCAGTGGCACGATCTTGCTGCGGCCTCGACTTCGTGGGCTCAGCCCATCTCAGCCTCACGAGCAGCTTGGACTACAGGAGCATGCCACCATGCCCAGCTATTTTTATGCATTTTTAGTAGTGACAGGGTTTTGCCATGTTATCCAAGGCTCAAGTAATCCTCCAGCCTCGGCCTCCCAGAGGGCTGGGATTACAGGCATCGGCCACTGCACCTGGCCAGACTATTTCTATGTAGTAATTTATTCCCACCTCCTTTCCTATCCCTCCTGGGAATAACTGACCTAATTGATCTATAGAACAAACACTCTTACCACAAAGATCACACACACATACATACACATGTACACGCACACACACACACAGAGTCATGTACCACATAATGATGTTTCAGATAACAGACCTCATATATGATGGTGGTCCTATAAGCTATAATAGAATTGAAAAATTCCTATCGCCTAGAGACATGTAGCCATTGTAACATCTTAGTGGAACACATTATTCACCAGTTTGTGTAAACAAACCTACTGCTCTGCTAGTCATATAAAATATAGCACATACAATTGTGTGCAGTACACAGTATTTGCTAATGATAAACTACTAAGGTAATTGTTTATGTATTTATCATACTATGTTTTGATCATTATTTTAGAGTACACTTCTATTTATTTATTTTTTAATTTAATGTAAACAGCCTCAGACAGGCCTTTCAGGAGGTATTCTAGAAGAAGGCATTGTTATCACAGGAGATAACAGCTCCCTGTGTGTTACTGCCCCTGACGACCTTCCAGTGGGACAAAGTATGGATGTGGAAGACAGTGATATTAGTGATCCTGACCCTGTGTGGGCCTAGGCTAATGTGTGTGTTTGTGTCTTTGTTTTTAACAAAAAAGTTTTAAAAGTATAAAAATAGAGGAGTGGGCAAGATGGACAACTAGATACAGCCAGGAAGTGCTGCTCCTACAGAGAAAGACAAGGATTTTGTCTAAACCAACATAATTTGAACAGATCTTTGGAGAGAAGACACCAAATGTGGATGGTGAAAAGGCACAAACACTGAGGCTGAAGGTAAGGAAGCTGGGAAGCTGGGAATCTCGCGTGGGGTGCCTGAATGCTAGGACTGGTTTCCTGCCTCGAACCGCGCTTAGGGAAAGGGTGAGTGAAGAGGATGGGGGACTTCCCACTTGCACCACGGACCTCTGGGATCCTAGCTGCAGGAGACCCCACATCCCTCACGAATGCTTGAGCTAGCAGGGGCATTTCCCCAGAGATTAGACAGAAATGGACCTGCAGCAAGCATGTGAGGGGTAGTTCCAGTGGAGCACAGCCACAAGCACCCACTCCCACCTCAGGCTGCCCATCTCCCTCTCGAGTCTCCCAGCTAATCACCGGGAAGAAAGCAGGGCTTGCTTCCACATGGGACTGGGGCACATCTGTCCTGCAGTCTTGCCTGCCAGCCAAACCTTCCAGGGCTCCTCCCTGGCTGCCCTGCAGAAGCGTGCAGGCTCTGCTGCCCAACCTGGGTCCCTTGCTTCACCTGAGTGCATTCTGGCAGTTTGTAAGCCCTTCATATCCCTCGGTGCACCCAGAACCCAGCCCTGAGGGCCTGGAGGAGGAAGCCACAAGCAGGTCCTGGTGTTCCAGGGTTGTGGCCAGTAGCTCCAGACTGCTAAGACAGGATCTGTGCCCAGCACTTGAGCTGGGGAGGAGTCCACATTCTCAGAAAGCAGAAAGGGCTGAGTTGCACAGGTTCACAGGCTGGTGTGGAACCTAGGTATACCTCCTTCCACAGGGCTTGTCCGATAAGGGTGTGGCCTAACTCCCTACTAGACCTCTTCTGGAGGGAGCCTCGCCACCCAAAAGACCTAATAACAACAACAACAAAATTGTGGGCACAGTGCCAATGATGGGAGGTGGCTCCCCCAAGGCTCAAGAGTGGAGCTGGTGAGGTCACCTCTCTCCCTCTCGTAACACAGAACACAGGTGCAAATGTGAGGATACACAAAGAAGATGGGTAGCTGAGTAACAACCTGGTGCCCATTTTCTCAAGCGTCACCTACTGGATCGTGGCCCAAATGACAATGTCAAAAAACTAATTCTCCCACCTGTGAAACTAAGAGCAAGAATTTAACAAAGACCCTGTACAAAGTTTTAGCCCTCTGAAAACTTCCATAAATGAAGCCAACTGACTGTGTACTCAAATGTACACCACAGTTAAGAAATAAAAATCATCCCAGTGAGATAGAATCAGTGCAAGAAATCTGGCAATTCAAAAAGCCAGAGTGTCCCCCTACCTCCAAATGAGCCCACTAGCTTCCTAGCAATGGTTCTTAACCAATCTGAAATGTCTGAAGTAACAGATATGGAATTCAGAATCTGGATGACAAGGAAGCTCATCAACATCCAGGTGAAAGTTGAAACTCAATCCAAGGAAGCCAAACAATCCAATAAAATGGTTCAAGAGCTGAAAGATGAAATAGCCATTTTAAGAAAACCCCAAACTGAACTTCTTGAGCTGAAAACTTCCTTAAAATAATATAATAATACAATCTGAAGTGTTAACAGCAGAATAGAGCAAGTTGAGGAAAAGATCTCAGAGCTTGAAGACCAGTTCTGTTCATGGTGGATGGTGTCCAGGTTCTTGGCGTCTTGAACAAAGAATCAGACAAAATACACAAAGCAAGGAAGGAATGAAGGGTTTTATTGAAAAGGAGAAAGTACACTCCATAGTGTGGGCCTGAGTAAAGGGGCTCAAAGGCCCTGTTACAGAATTTTTGTGAGTTTCAATACTCTCTACTTGGGGTATGCCCTATGTAAATGAAAAGGATGAAGTAAAGTTACAGTTACAAAGTCATTTACAGAGTATGCCCTTTGGAGAGGATATTTCCTGTTATAGCTGAAGTGTGAATCGGCTTTATGTTCCCTGCCTTTGGACCCTATTTTCCTGCCTCGGTTCTTCAAATAAACTCAGTCAGACAAAAATAAAGAACTTTAAAAAAATGAACAAAATCTCTGAGAAACAAGGGATTATGTAAAGAGACCAAATCTATGACTCACTGATATTCCTAAGAGAGAAGGAGAGAGAATAAGTAACTTGGAAAACATATTTGACGATTCAATCCATGGAAATTTCCCTAATCTTGCTAGACAGGTTGACGTGCAAATACATGAAATACAGAAAACCCTGACCAGACACTATACAAGTCACCATCCCCAAAGAACAGTGTCATCAAATTCAGCAAGGTCAACGCAAAAGAAAAAGTCCAAGTTGGAGGGGGAGGAAGAAAAAGAGAAAGTCTTAAAGATAGCTAAAGAGAAAGGTCAGGACACCTACAAGGGGAACCCCGTCAGACTAGCAGCAGACCTCTCAGCAGGAACTTACAAGCCAGAAGAGATGGGGGCCTATTTTCAGCACTCTTAAAGAAAACAAATTCCAACCAAGAATTTCATATCCCACCAAACTAAGCTTCATAAGTGAAGGAGAAATAAAATTCTGTCAGGACAAGCAAATGTTGAGGGAACATGTTTCAACAAGATAAGCCTTACAAGAAGTCCTTAAGGGAGTACTAAACATGGAATCCAACACCTGCGACCACAAAAGCACACTTATGCACCTAGCCCACAGGTACTATAAAGCAACTACTTAATCAAGTCTACATAACAACCAGCTAACAATATGATGACAGGATCAAAACCATACATATCAATACTAACCTTGAACGTAAATGGGCCAGAAGCCCCACTTAAAGGACAAAAGTGGCAAAATGAATAAAAAGACAACACTCAACTATCTGTTGTTTTCAAGAGACCTATCTCACATGTAATGACACCCACAGGCTCAAAGTAAAAGGGTAGAGTAAGATCTAACATGCAAATGGAAAGTAAAAAAGAGCAGGAGTTGCTATTCTTATATCATATAAAACAGACTTTAAAGCAATAAAAATTGAGAAGGACAATATGGAAAATAGCGTGGACATTCCTTACAAAAGTAAAAGTAGATCTACCATTTGATCCAGCAATCCCACTAGTAGGTATCTACCCAGAAGAAAAGAAGTCATTATATGAAAAAGGTACTTGCACATGCATGTTTATAGCAGCACAATCTGCAATTGCAAAAATATAGAACTAGCCCAAATGCCCATCAATCAATCAATGAGTAGATAAAGAAAATGTTATACACACACACACACACACACACACACACACACACACACCATGGAGTACTACTGGCCCATAAAAAGGAATGAAACAATGACATACACAGCAACCTGGATGGAATTGGAGACGATTATTTTAAGTGAAGTAACTCAGGAATGGAAAACCAAATATCATATGTTCTTACTTATCTGTGGGAGCTAAGCTATGAGGATGCAAATGTGTAAGAATGATACCCTGGACTTTGGGGACTTGGGGGAAAGGGTGGGGGATGGCAAGGGATAAAATACTACACATTGGGTACAATGTACACTGCTCGGGTGATGGGTGTACCAAAATCTCAGAAATCACCACTAAACAACATATTTATGTAATCAAATGCCACCTGTTCCCCCAAAACCCTACTGAAATAAAGTAAATTTTTAAAAATTTTAATAATAAATAAGGAAAAAAGTTAAGAAGGACAATGAAGGGCATTACATAATGATAGAGGGTACAATCTAACAAGATGACTTAACTCTCCTAAATATATACCCGCTCAACATTGGAGCACCAAGATTTGTAAAACAAGTTCTTCTTGGCATACAGAAGACTTAGACAACTATACAACAATCATGGGAGACTGCCACACCCCACTGACAATGTTAGATGAATCACTGAGACAGAAAATTAACAAACTCTGGACTTAAACTTGACACTTGATCAATTGGACCTAATAGACATGTACAGAATACTCCACCCAACAACCACAGAATATACATTTTTCTCATCTGCACATGGAACATATTCTAAGATTGACACATGCTCAGTCATAAAGAAAATCTCAATAAATTCAAAAAAAATAAAATCATACCAGGAACACTCTGTGGACCATGGTGAAAAAAAAAAAAAACAAAACGGAAATCAATATCAAGAAGATCTCTCAAAACTACACAAATACACGGAAATTAAACAACTTAACTTCTAAATAACTGCTGAGGGAACACTGAAATTAAGGCAGACATTTTTAAATTCCTTGAAATTAATGATAATAGACACACAACTTACCAAAATCTCTGGGATGCAGCTAAAACAATGTTAAGAGGAAAGTTTTACAGCCCTAAACACCTTCATCAAGAAGTTAGAAAGATCTCATATTAACAACCTAACTTTGTGCCTAAGGCACTACAGAAAAAAAAAAAAGAAAGAAAAGTAAAACAGGAAAAACCAACCCCAAAGCTAGCAGAAGAAAAGAAGAAACAATTAAATTTGAGAAGAACTTAATGAAACTGACATGCAAAAATCCATACAGAAGATCAATGGAACAAAAAGTTGGTTCTTCAAAAAATAAATATGATTGATAGACTGCTAGCTAGATTGACAAAAAAAAAGAGAAGATCCAAATAAACACAATCAGAAACGGCAAAGACAGTATTACAACTGATCCCACAGAAATACAAAAGAAAGATTCTCAGAGACTCCTATGAACAACCCTATGCACACAAATTAGAAAATTTAGAGGAAATGGATAAATTCCTGGAAGCACATAAACTCCTAAGATTGAATCAGAAGAGACTGAAACCATGAATAGAGCAATAACAACTTCTAAAATTGCATCAATAATAAGGAACCTACCAACCATAAAAAGCCCTAGACCAGATGCATTCTACTGACATACAAAGAATAACTGATACTAATTCTGCTGAAACTATTCAAAAAAAATCGAGGAGTAGGAGCTCCTCCCTGACTAATTCTATGAAGGCAGCATCAGCTTGATAGAAAAATCTGGCAGAGACACAATGAAAAGAGAAAACTTCATATCAATATCCCTCATTAACATAGATGCAAAAATCCTCAGCAAAATGTTAGCACATCAAGTATTTCACCTTCAGTCATTAGCACTGTACTTTTTTGGACACTTCCCAGGGATTACACTGCATCAGCTCCATGTCAGTGGAATGAGCTCTGACTCAAACACACTACCATGGAGAACTCCCTGAAGAAGCTGCTGGCCATTTACACGTGTGGGCTTCGGAGACCCTTAAACCAGACTATTAAACTTACTCTGGTTGAAAACACTTCTTAGGAAAAATTTATGTCCATAAATGCCCGTACCCAACCACATTTTAGGATGACAAATCCTTAGTAACCACCAGGCATCTTCAATATCAATACTGAAAGCAAAGTATTGTCCTCCACATTAATTTGGGGCTCAGCAGCAGTTTACTTCCCTCTACCTTCCAGAAAGTTCACTAGATATTTTCATAAAGCTTTGACAGTCAAAAAGCCTAGGTTCCTTTTCTGTCAGGGGTCTGACATCATCAGAGGTAAAGACAGGTCCCTAATGCCAGCAAACCACTTGCCTTTGAGATTTCTCAGTGTAGGGACTATGGTTTATTCAACTCTCTGATTCTCGTACCCAACTCATACTGTGTGGCACAAATAGTAGGCCCAAAAGAAGGCTTAACCTGAATTGAATATATGAATAATTTATCATGAGAAATAGAATATCCAAGAGTATTTATACATCTCAGCTAATCAACATGAGCACTTCTAAGGGAGAAATCCAATTAAGATCAGAAGATAGCCTAGATTCAATCAGAAAATAGGATCTTAACAGATTATAAGAGACATTTTCATAAAGGTGCAGTATCTTGGTAAATTACCTCATGAGGTATAACATGTAGCAGGAATATACTGGCCGAACTAATGATATTAATAGTTATAGTTGATAAAAATTTTGATATGTGAAGGAGTGGAAATACAGCTTCTCCATTTTTTCAAGTCCCCACACAAAATGTAAAGAAAAACTACATAGCGAAGTAAAAAAAAAAAAAAAAACAACAACCACCACCAAAAAATGAGTAATATTTATTTACTAATTGAACAACAAGGTACTCCTATAAACCACAACATACAAATGGGTAGTGGTGAACCACTGACAGCCAGAACACCTGGATGGTATTAGCATTTGTTTGGTAGGAAAGATGAAGAAGTAATTAGGCACCTTCTGACAGATATAACAACAGAATCCTTTTATCAGTTCATGTCTTCCAGGAAGGAGATGCTGAAAAAGAACTAGGAGTGCTAGAGAAGGGTGGAACAAAGAGAGAATCTGCTGTGAGTGCAATCAAAATTGAACAGAATAGGAAAAAAGGAACGAGAATATCCATGCCAAAGTAGGGTAGGTGAACAAAGCCAGAAAATCCCAGGGAGCAACTCTATTTTTTTTTTTTTTAGATGGAGTTTCACTCTTGTTGCCCAGGCTGGAGTACAATGGCGCAGTCTCGGTTCACTGCAACCTTCACCTCCCAGGTTCAAGCAATTCTCCTGCCTCAGCCTGCCAAGTAGCTGGGATTACAGGCTCCTGCCACCACACCCAGCTAATTTTTGTATTTATTAGAGATGGGGTTTCACCATGTTGGCCAGGCTGGTCTCAAACACCTGACCTCAGATGATCCGGCTGCCTCGGCCTCCCAAAGTGCTGGGATTACAGGTGTGAGCCACCGAGCCTGGACAAGTCTCTATATTTTTAACACCAGATAAAGGAAGGAGTTCTGTAATATTATGAAAAAGTTTCCTAAAACCCACCCTATTCCAAAAGTTCAGGAAAACTAATTTCACATTGAAAAATGAGCTAAAGAAAAGTATCAAAGTAAAAACTCAAACAAAATTGGTATTTGAAAAATGACAATAAGAAGCTGAATCTGATACATACACACTTTGGATGGTTCATGCTCGTATCTGAGAATGTATAGTCTTTGTTAATACCTTCTCCTTCACACTAATAACTATGGACTATAAAAAATCTGGCACAAAGAGAATATACACAATATTTCCAAGAACTGAACAATGAACCAAGTAGATATACAAGGGTCAGAAATAACAAGAGAGCTAAAATATTCACATGGTGGCCTTGCCTGACTCTGTTATCTGACATGGTAGAGGTGACCTTATTGTCAGCCTAAAAATCCACATTCATTCTTCAAGTGTCAGCTGAAATATCGTTTACTTTCCCAAGGTAGAGTACAGTCAGGGATTGTGAAGGGTCTAGGATTCTACCCTACTTACAAGCTAACAAATTAACCTATTACTGTTCATGGATCTTGGCAGAAGACATGAGATTCCTAGATAGGGACAAAGGATTTCATTACTTATAGCAAAAGTAGTAGCCAAAGCTTCATGTTCATGCCAGTTCCTCGCATCCTCCAAGTCTCACAGAAAAAAACAACATTGAGTTAGGGACCGTGACCTACACATGCAGTAGGTTGCCTTACAGGAGAGAAACACTAAAGTTGGAGATTCAGCACTTTTACAGTAAGCAAGCCTATTCTTTGGGGGAAGAAATTCCCTGAACCCTCAAGGTTGCATGCTGTAAACCCAACGCTGCGAATGGCTTAGGTAGAGATAAATCAGAAGCTTTCATTCTTGGTATACCCAGAAGGAGTATACAGGGATACTCAGGGCCCACGGAAGATTGTGTCTTATAAACTTCTTTATTTTTTACTTATCTTATATCGTGCTCTAACTATCCTTGCATGTCTTTCAAGTATACTTAGAACTCCTTAAGGATGAAAACTGTTTTATTTATTTATTTATAGTTAACTCCAGCAACTACCTAGCACAGTGTTTAGTACTTAGTAGAAACTCTACGAAAACAATGAATGTATTGAATAAACTCTATCATGGTTACGGTGACTTGGCTTTCAAGCACTCTTCTTGATGGGAGAGTACCTACTGGTGGGAATACTCACCCTCAAGGCTTTATTAACTGGTCTATCCCTTATGGCCCAGGCTTTTGGACATACACGTGGAAGTGGGAAACATGGCTCTGACTTCAAGTAGAATATATATATACACACACACACACACATACACACATATATACACACACGTATATAACTACATATATATACATGCACACACATATATACATGTGTATCTATACACACATATCCAGCCATATACCATATATATGGCTGTAAATTCTTAAAATGAAATGTAAGCTATATTAATGATAATACAGTCCAGAAATACCAAGGAATCTTCAAATGGAGAAAAGCAACTGAACTACACTACTTCATCCTGTCTGAGACTCTTTCAACTCCTTTGAATCTTCTTGCAGATTACTAATGCCATCATCACATGTGCCTCTGCGTTGGGAAGTTGTGCTATTTTGTGCTGCCACCTCTATTATTCTTTCACATTTCTCTTCTACTTTTAAGATTTATTACACTGGATCCACCTAGATAATCAAGGATAATCTCCTATTTTAAAGTCAGATGGTTAGTGAACTTAATTTCATCTACAACCTTAATTTCCTTTTGCCATGTAACAGGACATTTACAAGCTCCAGGACCAGAATGCAGACATCTCTGGGAGCCCCTATTTTGTCTACCATAATACCATTCTCAAAAAAAGGAAATCACTGTCAGAAGTTGGGAAATATTAGGGAGGAATGCATCATCTCCACTACTTCGGATGTTTCCTTCCCTGGAGGAGCTCAGTAACTATAATTACGGCATCTCTGCTCACAGGAGACGAACTGGTTTATCTTATTGGTAAATTGGGCATGCTTGGCTCAGAACCTCCCATTTTCCCTCTGGGGAGCAAACTGCTTATGGAGAGCACACATGTCACTACTCCTCCAGGGAATCTACCCCAGCAAGCACAGGTCGGGGGTGAGGCTCACCCCACACCTAGCCTTCCTGGGGTGGAGAGGTAGAGAGCGCCTGCTAACTTGGGGACTTGATATCATTTGGCTAACAAATCCTCCAGTTTGGCCTCTATCAGAGTGTGATATTTTGACCCCATCACCCAACTCTTTTGTTTTATTCCTCAAACCGTTCAATAATCCAGGGGGAAAAGGAGAGTACCTTTATTGAGACTCCATTACAAACCTCAAGAGAAAGCACTTACTTCATATGATGCTGTTTATTTTTCCAAGAAGTCTCATTTCTCCATATGTGATTGGTTTTTTTGAGGAAAGGTCTTGCTCTGCCACCCAGGCTGGAGTGCAGTGGTGCAAACACAGCTTACTGCAGACTCAATCTCCCAGGTTCAAGCAATCCTCCCACCTCAGCCTCCCAAGCAGCTAGGACCACAGACACGTGCCACCACATTCACCTAATTTTTTTTTTTTTTTTTCAGAGAGACAGGGTCTCGCCATGTTGCTCAGGCTGGCCTCCAAGTCCTGGGCTCAGGCAATCCTCACACCTCAGCCTCCCAAAGTGCCGGAATTAAAGGTGTGAGCCACCACACCCAGTCAATTTGGTTTTCTTTTGGAGAACAAAGCTTATGTGGGAAACAGTACAGTACAGTGATGAAGTATGCAGGTGTATTAAAACCACCTTAGTTCAAATGCTGACTCCATCATTTATGTCGTGTGATGTGTGGCAGATTACTTAACCTTGTCTGTGCCTCTGTTTCCCACCTATAAAATGGGAATACTAATTCTTACTCCTTAGAATGTGAATAGTAAGTGATATAGTGGAAGCAAAACACTTAGAACAGTGCCTAACATATTATAAGCATTTAACACATGCTATGTATTACTATGTCTTATAACATATTTGCATACTCCATTGTATTTAGTATAGAAACACTAAAACAATTTTTTTTTTTCATGAAACAGTGTTCTCTGAAGCAGGGACTATGTCTTATTCAGTTTTGTACCCTCAAGAACAGCACAGTGCCTAGCACAATAGAGATTAACACGTGTTTGCTGCATGAATAAATGAAATAAGGAATGAAGACAAAAACTAAGTTAAGAAAATTGTTCTGCCATATAGCACAATTTGCTTTACTAAACTTAAAAGCCTTTACTAGGGATTAGTTTCCACTTGGCCAGAAAGTCAATAAAACATGTTTTTTAAATTAATGGAAAAGGCATTTTGTGCAATTTAGCATTGGAAACTGTATATCAAAAGTAATCCCAAAGCATTTTTAGCTATTGCCTGATTCAATTATGAATCTTTGCTGCCCTCTAGTGGGAGAAAATGTAAAGCACACAAAGGTGATGTCCTCAATTGGCTGGCATATATTTTTTAAAAATCAAAACAACTTTTCTACTCTATCTTATATGTTTTCCAAAAAAAAGCTTCAAAACTTGCATTATTATCTCAGGTAACAAATTCTTTGCATTCATAATCTAGTCCCTTTGGGAAATCAGTCATATTAAGTATAATGTTTCACTTTTTAAAATATGCCCCAATTGTAACAAATTGCAAAATAAATAGGATATGAAAATTGGGGGAAAAAGGGTCACAGGTTCAGAATGACATTTAGAAGTATAACACATTTCAAGGGTACTTTTGTTCCACTATTACTTAAATGTTTGTGGATAATCCCTCTGGTGTCTAACCTCAGATTTTACCTCAGATTTTAATCCAATTTCAGATTAACCTCAGATTTTAATCCAATTTCAGATTACTGAAGTTCTGCAGAGGAGTCACAAAGAGTTCTCAATTCAATCCAGAAAATTTTCTGAGCACTGAGAATGTGCAAAAACTGGGAAAGGGAAGGTTAGTGTAGTATACCAAAACGAAAAATACATTCTCTCTTCATGAAGGAAGGTACATGGACACAATACCACTAAGTAGAATGGAAAGCAAACTGTGAGAACATAATTCCATTGGTGGTACAAATTCAGAGACACGGGAGCACAGGGAAAGAAAGTTTGCTCTAGAAATGCTTCCCAAAGTAGATGGCAGATGAATGAGCTCTTTAAGGATACTTAAATCATCAACAAAAAAATAAAATAAAAGTTACTTCACATAGATGGAAAAAGGTAAACTACTGCACATTAGTAGAAAAGCACAGCTTGAATTTTGGGAAAGATGACGAGTCAGGTATGGCTGCAGTGGCAAGTGTATTCAGAAATCAAATAAGAAACAAGGGCTATTTAGAAATCATGGAGGGCCTTGAATGCCATCAAGAAATCTGGACTTTGATCTATCTGCTTTGAAAAGTTATTGAACATTTTACAAGAGGTCACAGTAAAATCCATGGCTTTAGAAAGAAACATTTTGCTGTGTATTAGTCCCTTCTTATCCACCAGCGATACATTCCAAGACCAGCAGTAGATGCCTGAAACTCTGGGTAGTATTGAACCCAATGTACACTGTATTTTCTCAATCTGATAACTGAGACAACTACTAAGAAACTAATGGGCAGGCAGAGTGTACAGTGAGGATACGCTGGACAAAGGAATGATTCATATCCCGGGTAAGACAGAGCGGGATGACATGAAATTTCGTTCTGCTACTCAGAGCTTCATGCAACTTAAAATATAAATTGTTTATTTCTGGAATTTTCCATTTGATATTTTTGGACTGCAATTGTGGGTAACTGAAACTTCAGAAAGCAAAAGTATGGATAAGGAAAAACTACTGCAGTTTCAAAGACAAACTGAAAAAGAGAAAGCCTAAAATCAAGACCAGTTTGAAGGCCACTGGTATCATCCAGAGATGAAAATGTAAACCACAGCTGTAATAATGGTGATAGAGAAAAAGACACGGATATAAGATGTTTCAGAAAAAGAACCAAAGTCACTCAACAGTGGGTTGATGTGGAGTGTTGGATAAGAGAAGATCCTTAGAATAAGAGAATGAAGAAGTCTCTGAGGCTTTGAGTCTAGGCAGCTAGAGAGATTCTGAAGCCAGTGTGGCAGAGATCACAGAGATGATGACAATTTGTCATTAATTCCCATATGTTGCCTATGTGTCACATGTGGTTAAAGGACAAACTTGTTCTAGTATTCACTGCTTAGAAATGCTTTAGTTTACTATTTAAATAAGGAGTAGGGAGATCAAAAATATGTAACTTCATACTCCAACTTATTTAAATTTATAAGAAAAATCCAAAAGTCACATAATGCCTCTGTGTCTTAGGCTTTTCATTGGTAAAATAAAAGGGTCGGACCATGAGGCATTTCTAAGGTTCATTTTAGATCTAAAGTTTATGAGGTTGGGTCTTGTGATTAGTTAAGGATAAGTGCTATAAGTTACATCCAGGGGGCATCTGACAACCAGGTAGTCTAGAGTTTATGAAAGATACGGAAACTGTTCACAAATATGTAAAATCAAAAGTCATTGAATGGGATGAGATAACAGAATTCTATAGAGGGAAATGAAGAATGAATCCTGAGGACAGATCCATGGGAAACAGTAGAGTCCATCTTGTGGAATGCCACCTCCATCTATCTATCCAGTTACCCAAACTAGAAGAAACATAGATGTTGTCTTTGACTCCTTTCTCTTCCTCACTACTCATCATTCTAACACCAAATCTGACTGATAATACTTCCAATCCATGCCACTGCCATTTGTCTAACATGGGCTATCATCATTTCTAACACAAATGATTTAAATAGCCTCTTTTTACAAATTTACTTTTAAAACTAAAAAAAGTTATATTTTAACAGTAAAGCAGGCTGGGTGCAGTGGCTTAGACCTGTAATCCAGCACTTTGGGAGGCCAAGGCAGGCAGATCACCTGAGGTTGGGAGTTCAAGACCAGCCTGACCAACATGGAGAAACCCTGTGTCTACTAAAAATACAAAATTAGCGAAGACTGGTGGCACATGCCTGTAGTCCCAGCTACTAAGGAGGCTGAGGCAGGAGAATCACTTGAACCTGGGAGGCAGAGGCTGCAGTGAGCCGAGATCACGTCATTGCACTCCAGCCTGGGCAACGGGAGCAAAACTCCATCTCAAAAAAAAAAAAAAGTAAAGCATATACATACATGTCACAAAAATTGTTAAATTACCAAAAGGCATACAATAAAATGTATCCCTCCCTCCCCTGAGCATTACTGAATGGATATACCATCATTTATTTCACTGGTTCCAATTAATGGGCATTTCCCTGATTCGCAGTCCTTGGCTTCTACAAATGATGTTGCCATAGACATTTTTTCATATACCTTATTTCTCACATTTGCAAATATATCTGTGGGCTAACTGTAAGTGTATAACGTATTTAATTCTCTATTTCACTGGATGGTATCTATTGACACCACAGTATCAACAATGATTAAATAAATTAGTCTATTTCCATTTCATTTTCACTTTCTTCTTACTCCAGTACCTAACGTTAGTGAATTATAAGATTTGCCTTAGTACTTGTCTTTAAAGTTTTAAATATATTTACTTTCAATTACTTCATCTATATTTTAATTAATTTTAGCTTCTAATTATAAAAAGTGCTTACACTACCTCCTACTTTTTCTTCCCCTTTCCATCTTTTGTTTGTTCTATTATTTCCACTTTCTCAGAGTTTATAAAACAGATTCCTTTCTAACTGTAACCTCCATGTGTATTTTCACCTTAATTCTACATTTAATCATACCGGTACATCACTGCCACTCTTTTTGCCATAATTTCTTCATTTATCTGTGGTTGTTGAGGTTTTCCATCTGCTATAAAAATTCATGGAATTATATTCTCTGGGTTTTTGCATATTCAAAGATGTCTGCTATCTTTTCACTAAAAAGATAACTCATCTGGAAATGCATTTCTGGAATCCACACTTTCTCTCCTTAAGGAATTTTAAGCATTATTCCATTGTTTCCTAGCATTGATTACTGCTGTGGAGAAGTCTGAGCCAGTCTGAATTACTTTCTTACATGAAATTAGGCTGTTTTGCCTAGTTGCATAAAAGAGTCTTAATCTTTGAGAAACAGTAATTTTGTTTGAACATAACATAAATGTTAACAATTCCATGTCAAGTTTTCCTGGGCTACAGAATACCATTTCCATACATATATCCAAGACATTTTTTGTTTCTAGAAAATATTTTTTAATTATATATCTAAATATTGCATCTAGTCCTTTGAATCTATACTCATTGTTATATATTGGACCTCCTTAACTTTCCTATCAATTATTTTTGTCCCTAATACTTCTAAATATTTTGTGGATTCTGCTTCATTTTTCTTGCTTTTCTTTATTCCATCTTCCGCATCTCCAAAGTGTTTTAAGTTATATCTAGTTTTCTTCGGGCTTCTTCCAATAAGACCTTTATTTCTAAAATAGTTTTTTAATTCTCCATTTCTTCCCTGAGCTCATTTGTCAAGTCCCTCTGTGGTCTTAGTACGTCTTCTGTGAGCCCTCGGAGTTCTTTGTTCTGAGTCCATATTTACAGAAGGAGTGCGTAATTAATGTTTGTTGTTTTGTTTTATATTTTAAATCATACCTGGCCAAATTTTTTTTTTTTTTTTTTTTTTTTTTTTTTTGAGACGGAGTCTCGCTCTGTCACCCAGGCTGGAGTGCAGTGGCGCAATCTCAGCTCACTGCAAGCTCTGCCTCCCGGGTTCACGCCATTCTCCTGCCTCAGCCTCCTGAGTAGCTAGGTCTACAGGTGCCCGCCACCATGCCCGGCTAATTTTTTAGTAGAGATGGGTTTTCACCGTGTTATCCAGGATGGTCTCGATTTCCTGACCTTGTGATCTGCCCACCTTGGCCTCCCAAAGCACTGGGATTACAGGCGTGAGCCACCACGCCTGGCCCAAAATTTTTATGTGATCTATGACAACTTTTATTCTGATGAGAGTTTTTCTTTCTCTGCTTGTTTTGGTGTCTACCGTTCCTTTCCTTCTTTTTTTTTTTTTAAATACTTATATAAATCCTGTGTTAATTCCTCTTCGATTACTACTCAAGTTTGAATGTGATGAGTTTTTCTTATGATCACTATTGGCAGGAGGTTTATAAGAGGAAGGAGCTAAGACCCTCCTTTCTGCTAAGCCAAAAATTTCTGGATTAGCAGAAATTCTTCCCAGTTGACAGTGATGTTTCTTATGACACAAGGTTATGCATAAAAGTTTCTTTTTTCTTTTTACTTCTCCAAAGTCATCAAAGATCAGTTGCCATAGGCTTGTACCCAATGCGAGTCTCTTTCCTCCACCCTGTACTGCTAATAAAATAAAATGTAAAACTCAGATATGGCCTAGTAGTGTGATTTTTCCCTCATTCCTACCAATCCTGCTTCTTACTAGTATTGACTTGAGTGGGTTAGGGAGGCTTCCACTACCATCTTCCCATAATTCCACATAAAATTGTTGGGTATTTCCCCAGTTTTGCTTGAGGTATACAGATGCGAGCAGCACCTAACTGCTCTTGGTAATGCCCCTTCATATATTGTGGCTAAGGTTCATAGGTTTCATCTAGTTTTTTTAAAAAGATGAAGTTAACATTTCTGTTTTTTGTTCTTCTTACCTTGGGTTGATTTCTGAGAGAATAGGAGGACAGTACCGTCTTTACTTAGCCATTTTTTAAATAGAAATTTCTATAATAAGGTCATCTTAGTCGCCCAATTTCCAATCTCTTCCTCAATCCATTTTTCCCAATTATAACTAGCATGATCTAAAGTGCAAGTCCAATTGTGTCAATACCCTGCAAGAAACCATTTGATGACTCTGCATATTCTTGGAATAAAAGCTAAACATCTCTATATGTCCCCTGTCTACCTCTCCTGCCTCATCTATTATTACCCAGTCCCTTCACACTCAATATTACAGCATATTGAATTTCTTTTCGTTATTCAAACTCCCCGTAATCTGTTCTGCCTCCAAGCATGTAATATGCTCTTCTCTTTGCCTGGAATATGCTTCTCCTGACACTGATCACTCCCATTCACTTCTTAAATCTTAATAACCCTTCAGCTCTCAGCATAGTAATAATGAGCTTCCATTTTTTATTATTTACAAAAGCACTGTGCTAAGCAATTTCTATGTATTAACTCATTTATTTTCACAGCTAGCCAATGAGGTGAGTGCTATTATTGCCCCTATTTTAAATACAAGAAAACTGAACCTTTAAAAGATTATGAAACTTGTATAAGGAAACACAACTAGTAAATGTTGTAGCTGCGACTGAACTCCAGTACTCCAAAGGCCTTATAACAACAAACTGACTATACATTTTACTATATTTACGTCACTTCTCCTTACCCTTCAGCTTTGGGTTATGTGCTTCTTCTACAGGCACCAATAGCTGTTTATACTTTTCCCATCAAAGCTCTTAACACAGTTCGTTATAATTGCATTGCTTATTTTCTTATCAGAGTCACCCTCCAGCATATGGATTCTCGAGGTTAAGAATTCTGTCTTATTTCCTATTGAATCCACAGTGCCTGACACATAGCAAGGGCTCAATAAATGCTTTTTGAAAGAAAAAATGATTTTTCTCAGGATTTAGAAATGGAAGGTTTTTTTAGTAGTAGGAGAATGTAAATAGAGGTCAGTGTCACAAAAAGCCTTTCACTCAGCCAGGCCATAAGAGATAATCACTACTAATAGTAATAAAACTTTTCCAATGTCAAGTCACTCACTAGTTCTAGAAAAGCAGTTCCACCAGAGCAAAAGTTTCACCACAGACATTTATTCTTCTTGCCTGCGGAAGGTGAGAACAGGGGAAGAGAGACTTTATGTTATGAAAACATTATATGAATTTCATTTTTTAAAAATTTTTAGTTTCTTTTAGGAAAACCTTCTTGGGTACAGGATTTGGAGCCATAATAAAATATTAGGATGGAAACCATTTCCTCATACCAATTAATCACACGGAAACTTTAATAGGAGAATGGATTAACTAAAGCTACCCCAAACTAGATCTGTATGGGGTTACCCACAGTTGTATCAAGATGGATCAGGGTAATAGAATGGATACTACTTTTCCATCATGGCTGCCACCATCCAGAGACCTTGACCTTTTTTTTCTCCTATATTACTCCTTGTAGTAGGTCACTTGCATCAATTACAACAAGTTATCAGAACAATAACACACTTATCCAATTTTCTTTAGTAATTTAAAAAGCTCCTCTGACATAAATAGTGAGGACTTTAAAAAGTTACAAGCTCTTTCAGATTAGGAAACCACACATACCATACATGAAGTCCTTCAGCTTGCAAGATGGCATTTACTGGTTTCTTTCCTCAGTCTGGATGAGCGTTCCCAATGCCCATATCCGGGTCTTTCTTAGCCTAGATTCCTTTGGCCTACCACCACAAAATAGGTCTAAATTATCTCTCACTTTAGTTGAGGTCCCTTTTTGCCCTTTCCTACTCCAAAAATTAAATTATACTTCTTTTCTTGTTTATACTTCCCTTGAACCCCAACCAACAAGCTTTCTGGATCTCTTTCTACAAGGAGGCAAAAAGTTGGCTCATATTTATTTGTCATATTACAAACATATTGAATGCAAAACATATATAGAGCAAAGGGATCATACATCGAAGGATCCATGTTAAGAGGTATGTCTGCCATAATTCCCTGTATCCTCTTGATTTATTTACAGGATATATGAGATGTTTTGATACAGGCATACAATGTACAATAATCACATCATGGTAGATGGGATATCCATCACCTCAAGCATTTATCCTTTGTGTTTCAAACAATCCATTTTTACCATTTTAGTTGTTTTTGAGGATACAATTAAATTATTATTGACTATGGTCACCCAATTATGCTATCAAATAGTAGGTCTTATTCTTTCTAACTATTTTTTGTACCCATTAACCATCCCCATTTCTCTCGAAACTTCCCACTACCCTTCCCAGTCTCTGGTAACCATTTTTCTACCCTCTACCTCCATGAGTTCAATTGTTTTCATTTCTAGCTCTCACAAATAAGTTAGAAATTTGCTTTCCTGTGCCTGGTTTACTTCACCTGACATAATGACCTACAGTTCCATCCATGTTGTCAAAAATAACAGGATCTCATTCTTTTTTATGGCTGAACAGGACTCCATTGTATATACGTCCCACATTTTCTTTATCCATTCATCTGTTCATGAACATTCAGTGTATTAGTCCATTCTCACATTGCTATAAAGAACTACCTGAGTCTGGGTAATTTATGAAGAAAAGAAGTTCATTTGGCTCACAGTTCTGTAGGATGTACAGAAAGCATGACTGAGGAGACCTCAGGAAACTTACAATCATGACAGAAAGCAAAGAGGAAGCAGACATGTCCTACATGGCTAGAGAAGGAGGAAGAGAGCAAATGGGGAGGTGCTACACACATTTAAACAACCATATCTCATGAGAGCTCTCAGATCTCACTACTGAGAACAACAAGAGGGAAGTCTGCCTCCATTATCCAATTACATCCCACCAGGCACCTCCTCCAACACTGGGAATTACAATTTGACATGAGGTTTGGGTGGGGACAGAAATACAAACCATATCATTCTACCCCTGGCCCCTCCCAAATCTCATTTTTTCCCCATTTCAAAATATAATTATGCCTTCACAACAGTCCCCCAAAATCTTAACTCATTCCTGCATTAACTCAGAAGCCCACACTCCAAAGTCTCATCTGAGACAAAGCAAGTCCCTAACTCAAAACCAGTTAGTTATTTACAAGATACAATGAGGATATAGGCATTGGAAAAATACTCCTGTTCCAAAAGGAAGCGATTGGCCAAACAAAGGTGTACAGGCCCCATGCAAGTCCAAAACCCAGGATGACAGTCATTAAATCTTAAAGCTTCAAGGCTTCAGAATAACCTCTTTTGACTCCATGTCTCACATCCAGGCCACTTTGATGCAAGGGGTGGGCTCCCAAGGCCTCAGGCAGCTCCGCCCCTGTGGTTCTGCAAGGTACAGCCCCCATGGCTGCTTTCAGAGGCTGGGGTTGAGTGCCTGTGGCTTTTCCAGGCACATGGTGCAAGCTGTCAATGGATCTACCATTCTGGGGTGTGGAGGATGGTGACCCTCTTCTCACAGCTCCACTGGCAGTGCCCCAGTGGGGACTCTGTGTGGGGTCTTGAACCCCACATTTCCCCTCTGCACTGCCCTAGTAGAGGTTCTCCATGAGGGCTCTGCCCCTGCAGCAGACTTCTGCCTGGATATACAGGCATTTCCATACATCCTCTGAAGTCTAAGCAGAGGTTCCCAAGCCTCAATTCCTACCTTCTGCACACCTACAGGCTTAATACCATGTGGAAACCACCAAGGTTTACAGCTTGCATCCTTTGAAGCAGTGACCTGAGACATAGCTGGGGCCCTTTTAGCTACAGCTGGAGCTGGAACAGTGACCTGAGTCATATCTGGGGCCCTTTTAGCTACAGCTGGAGCTAGAGCAGCTAGGATGTAAGGAGCAGTGTCCCAGTGTTGTGCAGAGCAGCAGGGTCCTGGGCCCAGCCCATGGCCCATGAAACCTACGCCTGCAGGCCTGTGATGGGAGGGGCTGCTGCAAAGGTATCTGAAATTCCTTCAAGGCATTTTCCCCATTGTCTTGGCTACTGACATTTGGCTCCTCCTTACTTATGCAAATTTCTGCAGCCAGCTTGAATTCCTCCCCAGAAAATGGGTTTTTCCTTTTTGCCACATGACCAAGCTGCAAATTTTCCAAACTTTTATACTCTGCTTCCCTTTTAAATACAAGTTCCAATTCCACATCATTTCTTTGCTCACAAATATAAGCATAGGCTGCTAGAAGTAGTCAGGTTACTCTTGAACATTTTGTCACTTAGAAATTTCTTCTGTCAGATGCCCTAAATCATCACTCTCAAGTTCAAAATTCCGCAGATCTCTAGAGCAAGGGCACAATGCCTCCAACCTGTTTGATGACACATAACAAAAGTGATCTTTGCTACAGTTCCCAATAAGTTCCTCATTCCCTTCTGAGACCACCTCAGCCTGGACTTCCTTGTCCTTATCACTATCAGCAGTTTGGTTACAATAGTTTACCAAGTCTCTAGGAAGTTCCAAACTTTCCCTCATCTTCCCGTCTTTTTCTGAGCCCTCCCAAATGTTCTAACTTTTGCCTGTTACCCAGTTTCAAAGTTGCTTCCACATTTTCAGATATCTTTATAGCAATGCCCCACTCTTAGGTACCAATTTTCTGTAGTAGTTCATTCTCGCATTGCTATCAAGAACTACCTAACACTGGGTAATTTATAAAGAGGTTTAATTGTCTCACAGTTCCATAGGCTGTACAGGAAATATGGTTGGGGAGGCCTCAGGAAACTTACAATCATGACGGAAGGCAAAGGGGGAAGCAGACATATCCTACATGGCTGGAAGAGGAGGAAGAGCGTAAAGGAGGAGATGCTACACACTTTAAAACAACCAGATCTCCCTCACTGTCACAAGAACAGTAAGGGGGAAGCCTATCCCCATGATTCAGTCATCTCCACCAGGCCCCTCCTTGAATACTGGGGATTACAGTTGGATATGAGATTTGGGTGAGGACACAAATCCAAACCATATCACTCAGGTTGCTTCCAAATATTGCTTACTGTAAATAGTGCTGCAATAAACTTGAAAGTGCCACTATCTCTTTGATACACTGGATTTCCTTGCTTTGGGGTATATACCTAGCAGTGCGATTACTGGATCATAAGGTAGGTCTATTTTTAGTTTTTTGAGGAACTTCCAGACCTTTCTCCATAGTGGTTGTACTAATTTACAGTCCCACCAACAATGTACAAGGGTTCCCTTTTCTTCAAATCCTTGGCAGCATTTGTTAATTGCCTGTCTTTTGGATAAAAGCCATTTTAACTGAGGTGAGATGATATCTCATTGTAGTTTTGATTTGCATTTATCTGCTGATTAATTATGTTGAGCACCTTTTCATATACCTGTTTGCCATTTGTATGTCTCCTTTTGAGAAATGTCTATTCAGATCTTTTGCCCATTTTTAACTGCATTATCAGATTTTTTCCTATAGAGTTGTTTGGGTCCCTTATATAATCTGGTTACTAATCTCTTGTTAGGTGAATAGTTGCAAATATTTTCTCTCATTCTGTGGGTTGTCTCTTCACTTTGTTGATTGTTTCCTTTTCTGTGAAGCTTTTTAATTTTATATAATCCCATATGTCCAAAAGTAGAGAAATCTTAACTAATAAATGTACAATCTATATAACCTTCTAAAATGAGGTGATAAGAAAATCAGTGGTTTGCCATTTGGTGTCTGCTGATTCCCGTGAAAATTTATAAAAGTGGTGCAAAACTTTATTTGCTATCACAAAAGCCTTCAGAAAACATTTTAAGTCTTAAGATTATATAATTAAGGTCCTACTTCTGAAATGGCAAAATGAGGAGCTTGGTGAATTTACTCTACCTCTAAACAAAAATATGAGCCAAACAACTGTAATGGTAAATTTTGTGTGTCAACTTAATTGCACAACAGACTGCTTAGATAAAACATTATTTCTGGGTGTGTCTGGAAGGGTGTTTCTAAATGAGATTAGCATTTGAATTGGTGGGCTCAGTAATGTAAATTATCCTTCCCAATACAGGTGGGCATTATGCAATCCATTGAGGTCCTGAACAGAACAAAAAAGCAGAAGATGAAGGAATTTGCCCTTTTTTTCCCCGCCTGCCTGCTTGAGATGAAATATTGGTCTTTTGCTCTTGGACTGGGATTTATACCACTGGCTCTCCTGGTTCTCAGGCCTTTGAACTCAGACTAGAATTATACCACTGGATGTCCTGGGTCTCCAACTTGCAAACAGCAGATCATGATATTATTCAACCTTCATAATCACATGAGCCAATTCCTCACTACATGTAAAATCACCTTTGCAGGAGTTATATCAGTGAAAACATTATTACAGTAAACAAAGCTAAGCTAACCCCCATCTTGCCTTTCCTTAATTATGCCTGGGATATTGGGCCATGCTAACTTTGGAAGACATTTAGGCTATAGTTTCAATGATAATACACATTGCCCAAAACTCAACTGCTTTTGTAAAGCTAATAGGAGGCCATCAGGCTGAAGGGAAGAGAGGAGCCTGAGTCCTGATAAAGTGCAGACATTATTCCACAGGTTATAAGATATGCAAATTCATCAATTACTCCTGCAAATAACACCACTATGGTAGATTGACCTTTTGAGATATCTTTCCAGAATTTTTTGCATATCTGACATCCATGTCTCCACCTGGACCTGATGGCTCTACTTGGACCAACAACCCCACTCCTGTAGCCCCACCCAGAAGTTATTTGGCCTGCAGGAGGAAAGCTTCAACCCCAATGATTTCATCTCTGCCCCAACCAATCAGTGGCAAGCACCTGGTACTTGGCCACCCTAACCCCTTTTCCCAAATTGCCCTTGAAAAACCCCTAACATATGGGCTTTGAATGAGATGATTTGAGTACAAACTTCATCTCCCACATAACATGTCCAGCCTCATGTCTATTAAACTCTCTGCTACAATTTCATGGTCTCTCTTTATGCAATGGGCAGGAAGAATCCCTCAGGTGATTACACATGGAGGTCAAAAAATAAACTGGAAGTTATCTATCAAAAAAAAAAAAAAAACTACTGAATCTTGGTAAGATGGGGGAGGGGGTTGTATTAGCCTGTTTTCATCATGCTGATAAAGACATACTCTGAAACTAGGTAATTTATACAGGAAAAGGGGTTTAATGGACTTACAGTTCCACATGGCTGGGGATGCCTCACAATAATGAATGAAGGCAAGGAAGAGCAACTCACGTCTTACATGGATGGCAGCAGGCAAAGACAGCGTGTGCAGGGAAACACCTCTTTTTAAAATTATCAGATCTCCTGAGACTTATTCCCTATCACAAGAATAGCACAGGAAAGACCTGCCCCCATGATTCAATTATCTCCTACCAGGTCCCTCCCACAACATGTATATAATTCTGCCCCTGGCACCTCCAAAATCACATGTCCAGACATCTCAAAACCAATCATGCCTTCCCAACAGTCCCCCAAAGTCTTAACTCATTTCAGCATTAACCCAAAGTCCACAGTCCAAAGTTTCATCTGAGATAAGGTAAGTCCCTTCCACCTATGAGCCTGCAAAAAGGTAAGTTAGTTACTTCCTAGATACAATGAGGGTACAGGAATTGGTTAAACATTGCCATCCCAAATGGGAGAAATTGGCCAAAACAAAGGGGCTATAGACCCTATGCAAGTCCAAAATCCAGCAGGGCAGTCAAATCTTAAAGCTCCAAAATGATCTCCTATGACTCCATGTCTCACATCTGGATCATGCTGATGCAAGAGGGGGGTTCCCGTGGTCTTGGACAGCTCTGCCCTTGTGGCTTTCCAGGGTATAACCTCCTTCCCAGTTGCTTTCACAGGCTGGCATTGAATGTCTGCAGCTTTTCCAGGTGCACAGTGCAAACTGTTGGTGGATCTACCATTCTGGGGTCTGGAGGATGGTGGCCTTCTTCTCACAGCTCCACTAGGCAGTGCCATAGTAGGGACTCTGTATGGAGGTCTGATCCAACATTTCCCTTCTGCATTGCCCTAGCAGAGGTTCTCCATGAGGGCCCCATCCCTGCAGCAAACTGCTTCCTGGACTTCCAGGCATTTCCATACATCCTCTGAAATCTAGGTGGAGATTCCCAAACCCTAATTCTTGACTTCTGCACACTCACAGGCTCAACACCACAAGGAAGTTGCCAAGGCTTGGGGCTTGCACCCTCTGAAGCCACGGCCTGAGCTCTACTTTGGTCCCTTTCAGCCACAGCTGGAGTGGCTGGGATGCAAGGCACCAAGTCCCTAGGCTGCACACAGCACAGGAACCTTGGGCTCAGCCCACAAAACCATTTTTTCCTCCTAGGCCTCTGAGCCTGTGATGGGAGTGACTGCCACAAAGGTCTCTGACATGCCCTGAAGACACTTCTCCCATTGTCTTAATGATTAACATTCAGCTCCTCATTACTTATGCAAATTTCTGCTGCCAGTTTGAATTTCTGCTCAGAAAACGGGATTTTCTTTTCTATCACATTGTCAGGCTGCAAATTTTCCAAACTTTTATGCCCTGTTTCTCTTTTAAAATTGAACGACTTTGACAGCACCCAAGTCACCTCTTGACTGCTTTGCTGCTTAGAAACTTCTTCTGCCAGATACTCCTAAATCATCTCTCCCAAGTTTAAAGTTCCAAAAATCTCTAGGAGAGGGGCAAAATGCCACCAGTCTCTGCTAAAACATAGCAAGAATCACCTTTGCTCCAGTTCCCAACAAGTTCCTCATCTCCAGCTGACACCACCTCAGCCAGGATTTCATTGTCCATATCATTATCAGCATTTTGGTCAAAGCCATTCAACAAGTCTCTAAAAGATTCCAAACTTTATCACATTTTCCTGTCTTCTTCTGAGCCCTCTAAACTCTTCCAACCTCTGCCTGTTACCCAGTTCCAAAATCGCTTTCACATTTTTGGGTATCTTTTCAGCAGTACCTCATTCCTGGTACCAATTTACTGTATTAGTCCATTTTCATGCTGCTGATAAACACATACCTGAGACTGGGTAATTTACACAGGAAAAAGAGTTTAATGGACTTAAACTTCCACATGGCCAGGGAAGCTTCACAATCATGGAGGAACGGAAGGAGTAGCTAGTCACGTCTTACATCGATGGCAGCAGTTAAAGAGAGCTTGTGCAGGAAAACACCTCTTTTTAAAATCATCAAATCTCCTGAGACTTATTCACTATCACAAAAACAGCACAGGAAAGACCTGCCCCCATGATTCAATTACCTCCTACCAGGTCCCTCCCACAACGCATGGGAATTCAAGATGAGATTTGGGTGGGGACACAACCAAAAATATCAGGGTTGTCTGTGATATTTTAAACTTGGGTCTATTCCCATGACTCCTCCCTCTCCAGCTTACTGGCAGAGGTCAAAAGCCAGCATCTCTGACTGCTTTTGGAATCCATTAAAAGAGCCATCCCCAGAACATAGTCAATGTTTTGTCTGAACATGCATCTCCCAGAAAAATCTCAATTCTCAGACTATGGTGACTACCTCACTCTGGTTCTCCTCAGAACTCAGCTCAGCAGGTAGGGGAGGGGGGTTATCCTCAGGCAATTATCAAAACAATAGCAAACTGCTGGCAACATTACAACTGCCTAAGGCTATCAGGTTAGTTGGGCAAAGAGGAGCCTGGCTTAGAATTTGAAAGAAAATTCTTGAGAACTAGATTACCATAGGGAATTTTAAAAAGTTCCAACATATTCATAAAATCTAAAAGATTGTGCACATGCCAAGGAAAGACCTGGCAAAGATGGCAATAGTCATTCATCTCTGACTGACCTGAGGTTCTGTCCAAGCAGGGAATAAAGCAGTCTTAAAGTGTCTGAAGGCTAGTGGCATGATATCTCACACAGAACCCTTTGGCAATATATGAAAGACTACTGTCAAAACATTTAAGAAAATCTAACCAACTATCAGTTAGCCACTAAATTATACTAATCCAAGAGTGATCCCTAGAAAGCCAGGGCTTAAAAACAAAAGCACTAACTTAAAAAAATAAAAGCAGCAAAGAATTGTGGCTATACACTACAACACAGCAAAGAATTAGTAAAATGGCTTCTTTGTCTGGGGTATATACCCTGGTTCTTTGTCTTGGCTGAGAAAGAATTCATAACACAGACAAACATGAGGAGTGGGTTTAGGAGTGGAAGGTTTAATAGACAAAAAAGAAGACAGAGAAAAAAGGTTTCCTCATGCTGAGAAAGCAAGTGTCCCAAGAAAAGGTCTCTGGTTTGCAGTGGAATGCAATCAATTTTGTGCAGAGGCTTAAGGAGGTGGTAATAGATTTACAAAGGGATCAGGGGATCAGTTTGACCAGGTGTGCCATTTACATAGCCTGTGAAAAGACTGGCCTCCCACCCTAACCTTTTATTATGCAAATGTGGCTTCTACCTGGTGAGTCGCCATGATATCTGTACCTGTGGTTTTACCTGGAGGTTGCCAAGACACCAGCACAAATGGTGACAAGGAAAAGAGGGCAGGAGACGCCATGTTGAATGTACCTGGCTTCCAGGTACAGCTGACAGAATTTACATATAAAAGCTCCCAATTTACATATCTATGACTTACTCTTCAGGCTGATTCCTGTTAGAGAAGAAATGGTTTGGGGCTGCTTTTTATTAAATCAAAATTCTACTGAGAACTCTTTTACCCTTTCTAATTGCCTAAAACTAATATCTTAATAACTCCTGTATTATCATAACCTATAGAATTAATACAGAAAAATCAAACAGAAACAAATAAGCAACAACAAGAAAAACCACAGCCAAAATGGCAATAATGACAAAAGAAACAGGAAACTACTACCACATGTACATTGAAAAAAGCAACTAATAGAAAATATCCATGAGGGGACCATTTTGGATTTAGTAGAAAAAGACGTTAAATTAGCTACTATTAGTGTGTCCAAAGAGGTAAAGGAACCATGAGTAAAGAGCTAAAGGAAGCCAGGAGAGTGTTTCAACAAATAAAGGATAGGAATAATGAGATAAAAATTACTAACAGGAGCCAAATGAAAATTCTGCAGCTGAGAAGTACAATAACTAAAATGAAAAATTTATTATAGTGTTTTAATAGCTGATTTGAGCAGGCAGAAGAATTACCAAATTTAAAGATAGGTCAACTGAAATCATTCAGTCTGAGGAGAAGAAAGAAAAGAGAATGAAAAGAAGGGGAGTAGAGCCTCAGTGATAAACAAGAAACCACCAAGTAAACCGCATATGCATAATAAAGATCCAAGAAAAAGAGGAAAAAGAGAATGGAACTGAAAGAAAATTTGTGACTAAAACCTCTGAATTGATAAAGATAAATGAGTCTATAAATCCAAAAAGCTCAATGAACTCCAAGTAGAATAAACTCAGAGATTCCCACCTAGACATATGCTAGTCAAATGGAACAAAGTCAGACACAAAGAGAGAAACCTGAAAGTGGCAAGAGAAAAACAACTTACCATGTACAAGGGATCCTCAACAAGATCAATAGCTGACTTCTTATAAGAAACCATGGAGGCCAGAAGACAGTGGGATAAGATCTTCAAAGTATTAAAAGAGTGAGTCCCAGCCTGGGCCATTCACCACAAGCTTCCTTAAGAGCCCATGCACCTTAAGTGAACATTGGTGGATGCCTAGCAGTACTCTCCCTGGGCCTGTGGTGGTAGTGGCCACAGGGTCAGGTTCCTTTGCCTGGGTAAAGAGGAGGGAAGAATGGGAAGGACTATGTCTTATTGTTTGAGTGCCAGCTCAACAGCAATACAAGAGAACACCAAGTAGATGTCTAAGGTTTTTTACTCCAATCCCTGGTTCCTGGACATCTTTGGACCCACCTGGCACATGAAGTAACTCATTGACCTGAGGACAAGAACTGAAGCTTGACTAGCCTTGCCACTTGCCACCTGCTGATTGTACAGCCCTAGGGCCTTGAGCGAACATAAGCAGTAGCGAGGGAGTGATTACAGCAAGCCTTGGGCAAGATCCAGTGCTGTGTTGGCTTCAAGTATGACCCACTGCAGCAGTCCTAGTGGTGGTGGCCACAGAGGTGCTTCTGTCATCCCACTCCCAGCTCCAGGAAATTCAGCACAGAGAGAGAGAGAGAGAGAGAGAGAGACTGTTTGTTTTGGAGAAAGTAAGAGAAGGGAACAAGATTCTCTGGTAATCCAGAGAATCCATCTGGATGTTATCCAAGACTGCCAAGGTAGCACCGCTATGAGTCTATAAGAATCACAATGTTACTGAGCTCAAGGTGCCCCCTAATGTAGATATGGCTTAGGTCACAATACCCAAGTCCTTTTGATTACAGGGAAAACTTTTTGAAAAAGGATGGGTACAAATAAGCCCAGACTGTGAAGACTGCAATAAATACCTAAGCCTTCTGCCCAGACGCCAATGAACATCTACAAGCGTCAGCACCATCCAGGAAAACATGACCTCAACAAACAAGCTAAATAAGGCACCAGGGACCAATCCTGGAGAAACAGAGATATGTAACTATTCAGACAGAATTCAAAATAACTGTGTTGAGGAAACTCAAAGAAATTCAAGATTTCTTTGAAAGAATTCAGAATTCTATCACAGAGATAGAGAAGGAATTCAGAATTCTATCACATAAATTTAACAAAGAGATTGAAATAATTAAAATAAGCATAAATTCTTGAGCTGAAAAATGAAACTGAAATATTAAGAAACACATCAGTCTTTTTGTTTGTTTGTTTGTTTTTTGAGATAGAGTTTCTCATCATCCAGTCTGGAGTGCAATGACGCGATCTCAGCTCACTGCAACCTCCACCTCCCGGGTTCAAGCGATTTTCATGCCTCAGCCTCCCAAGTAGCTGGGATTACAGGTGCCTGCCACCCGCCTGGCTAATTTTCATATTTTCAGTAGAGACGGGGTTTCACCATGTTGGTCAGGCTGGTCTCAAACTCCTGACCTTAGAGTTCGAGACCAGCCTGACCAACATGGTCATGGGCAGAATAAATTAAGCAGAAGAAAGAATTAGTAAGCTTGAACACAGACTATTTGAAAATATACAGTCAGAAGAGATGAAAGAAAAAATAATAAAAAATAATGAAGCACACCTACAGGATCTAGAAAATAGTTTCAAACGGGTAAGTTATTGGTCTTAAAGAGGAGCTAGAGAAAGAGATAGGTGTAGAAAGTTCACTCAAAGGGATAATAACAGAGAAGTTCCTAAACCTAGAGAAAGATATCAATATCTGAGTACAAGAAGATTATAAAACACCAAGCAAACAAGTCTACCTCAAGGAGGTACTAAATAGTAATCAAACTCCCAAAGTTCAAGGATAAAGGATCCTAAAAACAGCAAGAGAAAAGAAACAAATAACATACAATGGAGCTCCAATACATCCGGCAGCAGACTTTTCAGTGGAAATCTTACAAGCCTGGAGAAAGTGACACAAATTTAAAATGCCAAAGGAAAAAAACCTTTTACCCTAGAATAGTATATCTGGCAAAAATATCTTTCAAACATGAAGGAAAAGTAAAGACTTTCCCCGACAAACAAAAGCTGAAGGACTTCATCAATACCAAACCTGGTTCTACAAAAAATTCTAAAGGAGGTACCACTTCAGTCAGAAATAAAAGAATGTTAATGAGCAATAAAAAATCATCTGAAGGAGCTGGCAGTGCCAAGATGACCAACTAGAAGCAGCTGCATTTGGAGGCTCCTGTTACACGCGTACATATAAGAGACCAACTGAACAGGCTTAGTGTAAGCAACAAGGCTGTTTATTCACTTGGGTGCAAGTGAGCTGAGTCCGAGAAAGGGGTCTGCAAAGGGTGGTGGGATTATCATTGGTTCTTATAGGTTTGGGATAGGCAGTGGAATCAGGAGCAATTTTTTGCGGGCAGGGGATGGATTTTACAAAGTATATTCACAAGGGCAGGAAGGAATGTTAACAAAGTACATTCACAAGAGCGGGGAGGGTGTATTGTCACAAGGCAGGGAGGAATGTTACAAAGTACATTCACAAGGATGGGAATATCACAAAGTACATTATCACAAGGGTAGGGGAATGTCATGATGGCCTGACCATGGTGCAGCCAGCTCAGAGGACTTTACAGCTCCCATCAAAAAAAAATCATAATAGATGTGTGAATCCTTTACTGGCAACCAAAGTATCCAGGTTCTCTCATCAAAACTGAGTAGAAGGCTGGCATGACCCATGGAAAGAAGGGAGAGCAGTGTGGTGCTGCAGCCCACCTGATAGCCACACATGGGGAAGGGGAACCACCTCTCCCCAGCCAAGGGAGGTAGTGAGTGAGCATGCTACCTAGCTGGGGAAACCATGCAACCCACGGATCAGAAGACCCCATTTGTGAACCCATGCCACTGGGGCCTAGCATCCCAGTCCTGGAACGTGTGGATTCTTACAGCCTTTCAGCTGGAATCTGCTTAAGCCTACCAAACTCCTCGGGGGAGGGGCAACCGGCACCGGCTGCTGCTGCCTCCTGTCTAAGCTGTTTGAGCTCCTTGAGGGAGGAGCAGCAGCCAGCACTGGGACTCACAACTGCCTAACATGCTAAGCTCCCTAGGTGGGAGAAGGGTGACACCCATTTCTATAGCTCCAGGCTGTGCTTTTCCGCCGCTGGAGCCAGGGAGGCTCGACAGCTTGGTCCCAAGACTTGTCCCCACAGCCGAACACACTGGCTATGGCAGTCAGCAGCCAGAGTGCCTCTTCAGGTCCAACCCTGACCCATCCTTCCTCAGTGGGTGAGGCTTCCCTGCAGGATCTCCAATAACTCCAGCCAGAGGCTCAGGGACAGAGTTCAGATCTCCCTGGGCCTAAGCCCCTAAGGGGAGGGGTGGCTGCAGTCTCTGCAGACCAGCAAACTTAGCTGATCCTCCTCGTGGTTCTGAGGAATCCAGGCAGCCCAGACAAGTGTGTTTGCCTGCAAAACACACCCTCTCCACCAAGGGACAAAGTGCTTCACTAAACGGGTCCTGCTCCCTGTACCACCCAACTGGGTGAGGCACTTCAACAGGGGTTGTCAGACACTCTATATAGGAACGATCCTACTGACATCAGGTTGGTGCCCCTTGAGGTCAGAGGTCCCAGAAGAAGGAGCAGGTACCAATGTTGGCTGCTCTCCAGCCTCCTTGAATGACATCTCCAGGCACGGGAGCAAATCAGATAAGGCCTGAAGCAAATCCCTAGCAAACTGCAGCAGCCCTAAAGAAGAGGGACCTGACTATTGAAAGAAAAACAAGCAGAAAGTGTGACAACAACAGCATCAACAACAAAAACAACAACAAAAAGGCATCTACAAAAACCCCATCCAAGGGTCAGCAGCCTCAAAGTCCAAAACTAGACAAACTCATGAAGATAAGAATCAATGAAAAAATGCTAAAAACCCAAAAGGTCAGAGCGCCTCTTCTCCTCTGAATGATTGCAATGTCTCTCCATCAAGGGCACAGAACTAGATGGAGGATCAGATGAAGGAATTGACAGAAGTAGGCTTGGGAAGATGGGTAGTAAAAAACGATGATGACTTAAAGAAGCATGTTCTAACCCAATGCAAAGAAGCCAAGAACCTTGATAAAAAGTTAGAGGAATTGCTAACTGGAATAACCAGTTGAGAGAGGAACATAAATTACCTGATGGAGCTGAAAAACACAGCACAAGAATTTTGTTAAGAATATACAAGTATCAACAGCTGAATCAACCAAGCGGAAGAAAGGATATCAGAGTTTGAAGACCACCTTATTGAAATAAGACATGCAGACAAGAACAACAACAACAACAAAAAGAATGAAAAGGAATGAACAAAGCCTCCAAGAAATGTGGGACTTCATAAAATGACCAAACCTACGAGTGATTGGAGTAGCAGAAGGAGACAGGAAGAATGGAAACAAGCTGGAAAACACACTTTAGGATATGATCCAGGAAGATATCCCAAGATATGATCTCCTGGGAAGATCCAGGAAAACTTACACAACTTTGCCAACATGCAAATTCAGGAAATACAGAGAACACAATTACTCCACAAGAAGATCAACCCCAAGACACATAATCATCAGATTCTCCAAAGTTGAAATGAAGGAAAAACTGTTAAGGGCAGCCAGAGAGAAAGGCCAGGTCGCCTACAAAGGGAAGCCCATCAGCCTAATAGCAGACCTCTCAGCAGAAACTCTACAGCCAGAAAAGATTGGCAGCCAATATTCAACATTCTTAAAGAAAAGAGTTTTCACATATGTAACAAACCTGCACGTTATGCACATGTACCCTAGAACTTAAAGTATAATTTAAAAAAATTAAAAATAAAAATAAATAAATAAATAAATAAAAATAAAAATAAAAGTTTTCAACCCATAATTTCATATCCAGCCAAATGAAGCTTCATAAGCAAAGGATAAATAAAATCCTCTCCAGACAAGCAAATGCTAAGGGATTTCATTACCAGCAGGCCTGCCCTACAAGAGCTCCTGAAAGAAACACCAAATATGGAAAGGAAAAGCCAGTATCAGCCACTGCAAAAACACATCAAAATATAAAGACTAATGACACGTGAAGAAACTGCATCAACTAGTGTGCAAAATAATCAAAGAGCATCATGATGACATGATCAAACTCCAAACATAACAATACTAACCTCAAATGTAACTGGGACTGGGCACAGTGACTCACACCTGTAATCCCAGCACTTTGGGAGTCCCAGGCAGGTGAATCACCTGCAGTCAGGAGTTTGAGACCAGCCTGGACAACATGGTGAACCTCCATCTCTATTAAAAATACAAAAATCAGCCGGGTGCAATGTCAGGTGTCTGTAGTCCAGCTACCAGGGAGACTGAGGCAGGATAATCATTTGAACCTGGGAGGTGGAGGTTGCAGTAAACTGAGAGTGTGACACTGCATTCCAGCCTTGGTGACAGAGTGAGACCCTGAAAGGAAGGAAGGAAGGAAGGAAGGAAGGAAGGAAGAAAGAAAGAAAGAAAGAAAGAAAGAAAGAAAGAAAGAAAGAAAGAAAGAGAGAGAGAGAAAGAGAGAGAGAAAGAAAGAGAGAAAGAGAGAAAGAGAAAGAAAGAAAGAGAGAGAAAGAAAGAAAGAAAGAAAGAAGGAAAGAAAGAAAGAAAGAGAGGGAGGGAGGGAAAGAAAGAGTGAGAGAGATTGAGAGAAAGAAAAGAAAGAAAGAAAGAAAGAAAGAAAGAAAGAAAGAAAGAAAGAAAGAAAGAAAGAAAGAAAGAAAGAAAGAAAGAAAGAAAGGAAGGAAGGAAGGAAGGAAGGAAGGAAGGAAGGAGAAAAAGAAAATATAACTGGGCTAAATGCCCTAATTAAAAGACACAGACTGAGAAAAAAGGAGTCAAGACCCTTTGGTGTGCTGTATTCAGGAGACCCATCTTATGTGCAAAGACACACACAGGCTCAAAATAAAGGGATGGAGGGAAATTTACCAAACAAATAAAAAGAAAAAAAAAAGCAGAGTTGCAATCCTAGTCTCTGACAGAACAGACTTTAAACCAAAAAAGACAAAGAAGGGTATTACATAATGGTAAAGGGAACAATTCAACAAGAAGAGCTAACTATTCTGAATATATGGGAGTGTAAATTAGCTCAACCATTGTGGAAGACAGTATGGCAATTCCTCAAGAATCTAGAACCAGAAATACCATTTGACCCAGCAATCCCATTACTGGGTATATTCCCAAAGGAATATAAATCATTCTACCACAAAGACATATGCACATGTATTTTTATTGCAGCACTATTTTCAATAGCCAGGACATGGAACCAACCCAAATTCCCATCAATGATAGGCTCTTTAAAGAAAATGTGGTACATATACACTATGGAATACTATGCAGCCATAAAAAATGAATGAGATTGTGTCCTTTGCAGGGACATGGATGAAACTGAAGCCCTCATCCTCAGCAAAGTAACACAGGAACAGAAAACCAAACAGCACATATTCTCATTCATAAATGGGAGGTGAACATTGAGAACACATGGACACAGAGAGGGGAACAACACCAGGGCCTGTTGTGGGGTGGGCGGTGAGGGGAGGGAACTTAGAGGATGAGTCAATAGGTGCAGCAAACCACCATAGCACACATATACCTATGTAACAAACCAGCACGTTCTGCATACATGTATCCCGTTTTTTTTAGAAGAAATAAAGAAAAATAAATCATCTAAAGGTACAAAATTCACTGGTGATAGTAAGTACAAAGAAAAATACACAGAATATTATAACACTAAAACTGGGGTATGTAAACTACTCTTAAGTAGAAAGACTAAATGGTGAACCAATCAAAAATAATAACTAAAATATGAACCATATGAAAATAATAACTTTTCAAAAAATAGTACTATAAGATATAAATAGAAACACCAAAAAGTTAAAAAGCAGGGGGATGAAGTTCAGGTGTAGAGTTTTTGTTAGCTTTTTGTTTGTTTTCTTATTCAAACAGTGTTAAGTTGTTATAAACTTAAAATAACTGGTTATAACATAGTACTGGCAAGCCTCATGATAACCTCAAATCAAAAAACATACAATGGATACACAAAAGATAAAAAGCAACCATGTACAAAGGCTTACATCTGTAATCTCAATGATTTGGGAGGCCAAGACAGGTGGATCATTTAAGCCCAGGAGTTCCAGACCAGCTTAGAAAATACAGTGAGACACTGTCTCTGAAAAAAATTAAAAAATTAGCCAGGTGTGGTGGCACATGCCTGTAGGCCCAGCTACTCAGGGAGCTGAGGTGAGAGGATTGCTTGAGTCCGGGAGGTCAAGGCTGCAGTAAGCCATGATCACACCACTGCACTCCAGTCTGGGCAACAGACCAAGACCCTGTCTTAAAAAAATAAATAAAATTTAAATTTAAAAAATTAAAAGCAAGAAATTAAATTATACCATGAGAGAAAACCACCTTCACTAAAAAGAAGACAGAAAGGTCTGGTTTCTGTTCCAAGATGGCTGAATAGGAAGGGCTCCGGTCTGCAGCTCCCAGCATGACTGATGCAGAAGACAGGTGATTTCTGCATTTCCAACTGAGATACCTGGTTCATCTCATTGGGACTGGTTGGAGAGTGGGTGCAACCCACGGAGGGTGAGCTGAAGCAGGGCATCACCTCACCCAGGAAGTGCAAAGGGTCGGGGGATTTCCCTTTCCTAGCCAAGGAAATCCATGGATAGACTGTACCTGGAAAACTGGTACACTCTCACCCAAATACTGCACTTTTCCCATGGTCTTAGCAACCAGCAGACCAGGAGATTCTCTTCTGTGCCTGGTTTGGCGGGTTTCATGTTCACAGAGCCTTGCTCCCTGCTAGTGCAGCAGTCTGAGATCGAACTGCAAGACTGCAGCCTGGCGGGGGCAGAGGCGTCTGCCATTGCTGAGGCTTGACTAGGTAAACAAAGTGGCTAGGAAGCTTGAAGTGGGTGGAGCCCACTGCAGCCCAGCAAGGTCTCCTGCCTCTACAGACTCCACCTCTGTGGGCAGGGCATAACTGAACAAAAGGCAGCAGACAACTTCTGCAGACTTGAACATCCCTGTCTGACAGCTCTGAAGAGAGCAGTGGTTCTCCAGACAGACTGCCTCCTGAAGTTGGTACCTGACCCACATGTAGCCTAACTGGGAGACACCTCCCAGTAGAGGCCAACAGACACCTCATACAGGCAGGTGCCCCTCTGGGACAAAGTTTCCAGGGGAAGGATCAGGCACAATATTTGCTGTTCTGCAATATTTGCTGTTCTGCAGCCTACACTGATAATACCCAGGCAAACAGGGCCTGGAGTGGACCTCCAGCAAACTCCAACAGACCTGCAGCTGAGGGATCTGACTGCTAGAAGGAAAATGAACAAAGAGAAATGAATAGAATAAATATCAACAACAACAAAAAATCCTCACCAAAACCTCATCTGTAGGTCACCAACATCAAAGACCAAAAGTAGATAAAACCACAAAGATGGGGAGAAATCAGAGCAGAAAACCTGAAAATTCTAAACACCAGAGCACCTCTTCTCCTCCAAAGGATTGCAGCTCCTTGCCAGCAACAGAACAAAGCTAGACAGAGAATGGCTTTGATGAGCTGACAGAAGTAGGGTTCAGAAGGTCGGTAAATAACAAACTTCTCTGAGCTAAAGGAGCATGTTCTAACCCATCCCAAGGAAGCTAAAAACCTTGAAAAAAAGGTTAGATGAATGGCTAACTAGAATAAACAGTGGAGAGAAGACCTTAAATGACCTGATGGAGCTGAAAACTATGGCATGAGAACTTCATGATGCGTGCACAAGCTTCAATAGCCAATTTGATCAAGTGGAAGAAAGGATATCAGTGATCGAAGATCAAATTAATGAAATAAGTGAGAAGACAAGATTAGAGAAAAAAGAGTAAAAAGAAGAGAACAAAGCCTCCAAGAAATATGGGACTATGTGAAAAGACCAAATCTACATTTGATTGGTGTTACCTGAAAGTGACGGGGAGAATGGAACCAAGTTGGTAAACACTCTTCAGGATATTATCTAGGAGGACTTCCCCAACCTAGCAAGGCAGGCCAACATTCAAATTCAGGAAATGCAGAGAACACCAGAAAGATATTCCTCGAGAAGAGCAACCCCAAGACACATAATTGTTGGATTCACCAAGGTTGAAATGAAGGAAAAAATGTTAAGGGAAGCCAGAGAGAAACATCAGGTTACCCACAAAGGGAAGCCCATCAGACCAACAGCAGATCTCTTGGCAGAAACCCTACAGGCCAGAAGAGAGTGGAGGCCAATATTCAACATTCTTAAAGAAAAGAATTTTCAACCCAGAATTTCATATCCAGCCAAACTAAGCTTCATAAGTGAAGGAGAAATAAAATCCTTTACAGACAAGTAAATGCTGACAGATTTTGTCTTCACCAGGCCTGCCTTACAAGAGCTCCTGAAGGAAGCACTAAATATGGAAAAGAACGACTGGTACCAGTCACTGCAAAAACATGACAAATTGCAAAGACCATCAATGCTATAAAGAAACTGTATCAAATAATGGAAAAAGTAACCAGCTAGCATCATAATGACAGGATCAAATTCACATATAACAATATTAACCTTAAATGTAAATGGGCTAAATGCCACAATTAAAAGACACAGGCTGGCAAATTGGATAAACAGTCAAGACCCATCAGTGTGCTGTATTCAGGAGACCCATCTCAAATGCAGAGACACATATAGGCTCAAAATAAAGGGATGGAGGAAGATCTAGCAAGCAAACAGAAAGCAAAAAAAAAAGCAGAGGTTGCAATCCTAGTCTCTGATAAAACAGACTTTAAACCAACCAAGATGAAAAGAGACGAAGAAGGCCATTGCATAATATTAAAGGAATCAATTCAACAAAAAGAGCTAACTATCCTAAACATATATGCACCCAAAACAGGAGCACACAGATTCATAAAGCAAGTCCTTAGAGACCTATAAAGAGACTTAGACTCCCACACAATAATAATAGGAAACTTTAACAACCCACTGTCAATATTAGACAGATCAACGAGACAGAAGATTAACAAGGATATCCAGGACTTGAATTCAGCTTTGCACCAAGTGGACCTAATAGACATCTACAGAACTCTCCACCCCAAATCAACAGAATATACATTCTTCTCAGCACCACATCACACTTATTCTAAAATTGACCACCTACTTGGAAGTAAAGCACTCCTCAGCAAATGTAAAAGAACATAAATCACAACAAACCGTCTCTCAGATCACAGTGCAATCAAATTAGAATTTAGGATTAAGAAACTCACTCAAAACCGCACAACTACATGGAAACTGAACCTTCTCCTGAATGGCTACTGGGTAAATAATGAAATGAAGGCAGAAATAAAGATGTTCTTTGAAACCAATGAGAACAAAGACACAATGTACCAGAATCTCTGGAACACATTTAAAGCAGTGTGTAGAGGGAAATTTATAGCATTAAATGCCCACAAGTGAAAGCAGTAAAGATCTAAAATCGACACCATAACATCACAATTAAAAGAACTAGAGAAGCAAGAGCAAACAAATTCAAAAGCTAGCAGAAAACAAGAAATAACTAAGATCAAAGCAGAACCGAAGGAGATAGAGACACAAAAACCCTTCAAAAAATCAATGAATCCAGGAGCTGGTTTTTTGAAAAGATCAACAAAATTGATAGAATGCTAGCAAGACCAATAAAGAAGAAAAGAGAGAAGAATCAAATAGATACAATAAAAAATGATAAAGGAGATATCACCACCAACCCCACAGAAATATAAACTACCTTCAGAGAATACTATGAACACCCCTCTATGCAAATAAACTAGAAAATCTAGAAGAAATGGATACATTCCTGAACACATACACCTTCCTAAGAATAAACCAGAAAGAAGGTGAATCTCTGAATAGACCACTAACAGGTTCTGAAATTGAGGCAATAACTAATAGCCTACCAACCAAAAAAAGTACAGGACCAGACGGATTCACAGCCAAATTCTACCAGAAGTACAAAGAGGAGCTAGTACCATTCCTTCTGAAACAATTCCAATAAGTGGAAAAAGAGAGAATCCTCCCTAACTCATTTTATGAGGCCAGCATTATCCTGATACAGAAGCCTGGAAGAGACACAACAACAAAAAGAGAATTTTAGACCAATATACCTAATGAACATTGATGCGAAAGTCCTCAATAAAATACTGGCAAACCAAATCCAGCAGCACATCAAAAACCTTATCCACCATGATCAAGTTGGCTTCATTCCTGGGATGCAAGACTGGTTCAACATATGCAAATCAGTAAATGTAATCCATCATATAAACAGAACCAAAACCACATGATTATCTCAGCAGATGCAGAAAAGGCCTTTGACAAAATTCAACAGTGCTTCATGCTAAAAACTCTCAATAAACTAAGTATTGATTGAACATATCTCAAAATAATAAGAGCTGTATATGACAAACCTATAGCCAATATCATACTGAATGGGCAAAAACTGGAAGCATTCCCTTTGAAAACTGGCACAAGACAAGGATGCCCTCTCTCACCACTCCTATTCAACATAGTATTGGAAGTTCTGGCCAGGACAAACAGGCAAGATAAAGAAATAAAAGGTATTCGATTAGGAAAAGAGGAAGTCAAAGTGTCCCTGTTGGCAGATGACATGATTATATATTTAGAAAACCCCATCATCTCAGCCCAAAATCTCCTTAAACTCATAAGCAACTTCAGCAAAGTCTCAGGATACAAAATCAATGTGCAAAAATCACAAGCATTCCTATACACCAATAACAGACAAACAGAGAGCCAAATCATGAGTGAACTCCCATTCACAATTGCTTCAAATAGAATAAAATACCTAGGAATCCATCTTACAAGGGATGTGAAGGACCTCTTTAAGGAGAACTTCAAGGAAATAAAAGAGGACACAAACAAATGGAAGAACATTCCATGCTCATGGATAGGAAGAATCAATATAATGAAAACGGCCATACTGCCTAAGGTAATTTATAGATTTAATGCCATCCCCATCGAGCAAAATGACTTTCTCCACAGAATTGGAAAAAGCTACTTTAAAGTCCATATGGAACCAAAAAAGAGCCCACATAGCCAAGACAATCCTAAGCCAAAAGAACAAAGCTGGAGGCATCACACTACCTGACTTTAAACTATACTAAAAGGCTACAGTAACCAAAGCAGCATGGTACTGGTACCAAAACATATAGACCAATGGAACAGAACAGAAGTCTCAGAAATAATACCACACATCTACAACCATCTTTGACAAACCTGACAAAAACAAGAAATGGGGAAAGGATTCCCTATTTAATAAATGGTGCTGGGAAAATTGGCTAACCATATGTAGAAAGCTGAAACTGGATCCCTTCCTTAAACCTTATACAAAAATTAATTCAAGATGGATTAAAGACTCAAATATAAGATCTAAAAGCATAAAATCCCTAGAAGAAAACCTAGGGAATACCTAATGTCCATTCAGGACATAGGCGTGGGCAAGGACTTCATGATTAAAACACCAAAAGCAATGACAACCAAAGCCAAAATAGACAAGTGGGATCTAATTAAACTAAAGAACTTCTGCACAGCAGAAGAAACTACCATCAGAGTGAACAGGTAACCTACAGAATGGGAGAAAATTTTTGCAATCTACCCATCTGACAAAGGGCTAATATCCAGAATCTACAAAGAACTCAAACAAATTTACAAGAAACAAACAAACAACCCCATCAAAAAGTGGGCAAATGATATGAACAGACACTTCGCAAAAGAAGACATTTATGCAGTCAACAGACACATGAAAAAATGCTCATCATCACTGGTCACGAGAGAAATGCAAATCAAAACCATAATGAGATACCATCTCACGCAGGTTAGAATGGCAATCATTAAAAAGTCAGGAAACAACAGATGCTGGAGAGGATGTGGAGAAATAGGAACATTTTTATACTGTTGGTGGGAGTGTAAATTAGTTCAATCATCGTGGAAGATAGTGCAGCGATTACTCAGGGATCTAGAACTAGAAATACTGTTTGACCCAGTGATCCCATTACTGGATATAGACCCAAAGGATTATAAATCATGCTACTATGAAAGCACATACACATGTACGTTTATTGCAGCACTATTCACAATAGCAAAGACTTGGAACCAACCCAAATGTCTATCAATAATAGACTAGATTAAGAAAATTTGGCACATATACACCATGGAATACTATGCAGCCATAAAGAAGGATGAGTTCATGTCCTTTGCAGGGAAGTGGATGAAGTTGGAAACCATCATTCTCAGCAAACTATCACAAGGACAGAAAACCAAACACCACATGTTCTCACTCATAGGTAGGAACTGAACAATAAGAACACTGGACACAGGGCAGGGAACATCACACACCGGCACCTGTCATGGGCTTGGGGGCTGGGGTAGGGATAGCATTACGAAAAATATATAATGTAAATGACGAGTTGATGGGTGCGGTGAACCAACATGGAACATGTATACCTATGTAACAAACCTGCACGTTGTGCACATGTACCCTAGCACTTAAAGTATAATAATTAAAAAGAAAAAAAAGAAGACAAAAGGAAAGAAAGAAGGAAGAGAAGACTACAAAACAACCAGAAAATAAATAACAAAATGGCAGGAATAAGTCCTTACTCATCAATAATAATGTTGAATGTAAAGAGATTTAACTCCTCAATAAAAAAAGACATACAGTGGCTGAATGAATAAAAAGATAAACATGACCCAATGATCTGTTGCCAATAAGAAACACACTTCACCTATAAAGGCACACATAGACTGAAAATAAAGGGATGGAAAAGGATATTCCATGTCCATGAAAATCAAACAAAGAGCAGGAGTAGCTATATTTATATCAGACAAAATAGGTTTCAAGACAAATACTACAAAAAGAGACAAAGAAAGTCACTATATAAAGATAAAGGGATAAATTCAGCAAGAGTATCTAACAATCATAAATACATATGCACCTAACATGGGAGCACTCACATATATATTATTAGAGGTAAAGAGGGAAATAAATCCCAGTACATTAATAGCTGAAGATTTCAACACCCCACTTTCAGCACTGGACAGATCTTCCAAACAGAAAATCAACAAAGAAACTTCAGATCTTTGTCTGCAGATGCAGATATAATCTTGTATCTGGAAAAACCTCGGGACTCCAAAAAAAAAACTATTAGAACTGATAAAGAAATTTAGTAAAGGTGCAAAATACAAAATCAACATACAAAAGTCAGTAGCATTTCTATATGCCAACAGCAAGCAATCCGAAAAAGAAATCAAGAAAGTAATGCCATTTACAATAACTAAAAATAAAATTAAATATCTAGGAATTAACTAAAGTGAAAGATCTCTATAATAAAAGCTATAAAACACTGATGAAAGAAATTGAGGAGGACACCAAAAAATGGAAAGATATTCCATGTTCATGGATTAAAAGAATCATTATTTTTTAAATGTCCATACTACCCAAAGCAATCTATAGATGTAATGCAATCCCTATCAAAATACCAATGATTTTCTTCACAGAAATAAAAAAAATCCTAAAATTATATGGAACAACAAAAGACCCGGAATAGCCAAAGCTATCCTAAGCAAAAAGAAAAGTGGAGGAATCACATTACCTGTCTTCAAATTATACTACAGATCTGTAATAATAATAAAGATGGCATGATACTGGCATAAAAACAGACACATAGACCAGAGGAACAGAATAGAAAACCCAGAAGTAAATCTATACATCTACAATGAATTCATTTTTGACAAAGTTTCCAAGAACATACATTGGGGAAAGGACAGTCTCTTCAATAAATGATGCAGGGAAAATTGGATATCCATATGCAGGAGAATGAAACTTGACTCCTATCTCTCACCATATAAAAAAATCAAATCAAAATTAATTAAAGATAAATCTAAGACTGCAAACTATGAAACTACTAAAAGAAAACTTTGGGGAAACTCTCCACTACGTCGGACTGAGCAGAGTTCTTAAGTGATACCCCACAGGCACAGGAAACCAAAGCAAAAATGGACAAATGGGATAACATCAAGTTAAAAAGCTTTTGCACAGCAAAAGAAACAATGAAGTGAAGAAACAACCCATAAAATGAGAGAAAATATTTTCAAACTACCCATCTGACAAGGGATTAATAACCAGAATATATAAGGCACTCAAACAACTCTATTGGAAAAAATCTGATAATCCAATTAAAAAGGGACAAAAGATCCGAATACACATTTCCCAAAAGAAGACATACAAATGACAAACAGGCATATGAAAAGGTACACGACATCATTGATCATCAGAGAAATGCACATCAAAACTACAATGAGATGACATCTCACCCCATTTAAAACAGTTTTTATCCATAAGACAGGCAACATTGAATGCTGGTGAGGATGTGAATAAAAGGGAACCCTTGTAGACTGTTGGTGAGAATGTAAATTATTTTCACTATGGAGAAAAGTTTGGATGTTCCTCAACAAGAAAAAAACTAAAAATTGAGCTACCATAGGATCCACAATCCCATTGCTGGGTACACACCCAAAAGGAAGGAAATCAGTGTACCAAAGAGATATCTTCACTCCCATGTTTATTGCTGCAGTACTCACAATAGCCAATCTTTGGAAGTAATCTGAGTGTCCATCAACAGATTAATGGACTTTTTAAAATGTGATATGTATATATACAACGGAGTAGTACTCGGCCATAAAAAAAGAATCGGGCCAGGTGCAGTGGTTCACGCCTGTAATCCTAACACTTTGGGAGGCCAAAGCAGGCAGCTCACTTGAGTTCTGGAGTTCGAGACCAGCCTGGCCAACATGGTAAAATCCCATCTCTACTAAAAATACAAAAATTATCTAGGCATAGTGGCACATGCCTGTAATCCCATCTATGTGGGAGGCTGAGGCCCAAGAATCGTTTGAACCTAGGAGGCGGAGGTTACAGTGAGCTGAGATTGTGCCACTGCACTCCAGCCTGGGCAACACAGCAAGACTCTGTCTCAAGAAAAAAAAAATGGGATCCTGTCATTTGCAACAACCTGGATGGAACTGGAGATCATAATGTTAAGTGAAATAAACCAGGCACAGAAAGACAAATTTCACATGTTCTCGCTTATTTGTGGGAGCTAGAAATAAAAACAATTGAACTCGTGGAGATAGAGAGTAGAAGGATGGTTAACAGAGGCTGGGAAGTATAGTGAGGAATTGGGGGAAAGTGGGGATGGTTAAGGAGAACAAAAGCACGGAAGGAATTAATAAGACGTAGTACTTGCTAGCACAACAGGGTTAGAATAGTAAAAAAATTAATTCTACATTTTAAAATAAAAGAGTGTAATTGGATTGTTTAAGACACAAGGATAAATGCTTGAGGTGATAGATACCCCAATACCCCATTTACCCTGATCTGATTATTACACATTCCATACTTGTATCAAAATATCTCATTTAACCCATAGATAAATACACCTACTATGTAATCAAAACACATATATAAATAAAAATGAAAAAATAGGTTATACATTTCCAGAAAATAAAAACTGACATAATCACTATCAAATCATCCTGCCATATAAAATACTAAAATGAGTCCTTCAGGCCAAAATGAAAGCATACTTGATGGTAATTCAAATCTATGTAAAGAAATAAAGAGCACTAGTAAAGGTAAGTACTTAGATATTTGATGTGGTTTGGCTGTGTCCCCACCCAAATCTCTTCTTGTAGCTCCCATAATTCCCACATGTTGCAGGAGAGACCTGGTGGGAGATAATTGAATCAAGGGGGTGGATCTTTTCCATGCTGTTCTCATGAATAAGTCTCATGAGATCTGATGGTTTTAAAAACAGGAGTTTCCCTGCACAAGCTCTCTCTTTTTGCCTGCTGCCATCCATGTAAGACAGGACTTGCTCTTCCTTGCCTTCTGCCATGAGTGTGAGACCTCCCCAGCCACAACTCTAAGTCCATTAAATCTCTTTATTTTGTAAACTGCCCAGTCTTGGGTATGTCTTTATCAATAGTGTGAAAAATGGACTAATATAATATTATAAAAGACGTTATAAACACACTTCTCTATGTAACTCTTTCCTTCTCCTACCTGTTTTAAAAGATAACAGCATAAGTCAATTATAATAGCTGTGTGAATGGGTTTATATTCTGTAAAGGTATAATTTGTATGAAAATAATAATACAAAGAATGGTGAAGGGAACATAGATATACTGGAGCGAAGTTTTTATATAATGCTGAAGTTATGTTAGCATAAATCCAAACAAGATTATTTTAAGTTAAGATTAAACTAACTCTAATACCCAGATAAATCGGTAAGAAAATAACTCCAGAAACAGTAAAATAAACAGCAATTGAATTTAAAAGGTACACTAGGAAATATCTATTTAACACAATGAAAGAAGGACTTGAGGAACAAAAAATATATGACATATATAAAATAAACAAAACATGTATATCCTACTTATAAATCAAAAGGCAGAGATAGTCAGAATGGACCCTCCCCCGAAAAAAAAAAATCCAACTATACCACTACGTCTGTACTGTCTACAAGAGACAAACTTTAGATCAAAAGACACAAATAGGTTGAAAGTAAAAAGGTTTTTTAAAATATGCCATGCATGAAGTAATCAAAGACAGCTGGAGTGGCTATACTACTACAACCCAAAATAGATTTTAGGACAAAAATTGTTACTAGAAAAAGTACATTTTATAATGATAAGAAGGTCAATCTATCAGATATACATAATGATTATAAACACATATGGCCCTAACAACAGAACTCCAAAAATATATGAAGCAAAAACTTACAGAATTGAAGTGAGACATGGATAATTCAAGAATATAGATGGAGATGTCAATACTCCACTTTGAATAATAGAATGAACAGCTAAGAAGAAGATCAACAAAAAAATAATAGAATGAACAACTAAGAAGAAGATCAACAAAGAAAGAGAAGACTTAACTAACACTATAAACCAACTAGACCTAACAGACTTCTAGAGAACATTCCACCTAACCCAGCAGAATATACATTCTTTTAAGTGCACATGAACATTCTCCGAGATAAACCATATGTTATACCATAAAACAAGCCTCAGTAAATTTTAAAAGATTAAAATCATACAAGGCCAAACACAGTGGCTCATGCTTGTAATCTCAGCACTTTGAGAGGCCGAGGAGAGTGGATTACCTGAGGTCAGGAGTTCGAGACCAGCCTGGTCAACATGGCGAAAACCAGTCTCTACTAAAAATACAAAAATTAGCCAGGCATGGTGGCACATGCCTGTAATCCTAGCTACTCAGGAGGCTGAGGCAGGAAAATCGCTTGACCCAGGAGGCAGAGGTTGCAGTGAGCTGAGACCATGCCATTGCACTCTAGCCTGGGCCACAGGAGACTCTGTCTCATTAAAAACAAACAAACAACAACAAAAAAAACCCATACAAAATATATTCTGCAATCACAATGAAATTAAAAGATAAATCAACAGAAAAAAATTTAGAAAAATTCGAAATATGTGGAAATTAAACAACACATTCCTAACTAGCCAATGGATTAAAGAAGAAATCACAAAAGAAATTAGAAAATACTTTCGAAGTATTTTCTAAAGCATAAAAGTATAAATCCAAATGAAAACACAACATACTAAAACTTATGGGATACAGAAAAGCAATGCTTAAAGGAAAATTTGTTGCTATAGAGGCCTATATTTTAAAAACAGCAAAGGTCCCAAATCAATAACCTACTTTTCCACCTTAAAAAACTATAAAAAAGAACAAACTATACCCACACCAAACAGAAGGAATGAAATAATAAAGATTAGAGAGACGTTAATATAATGGAGAATATAAAATGAGAATATAAAAATCACAGAAAAATAATTTAAAGGTGGTTTTTTTCAAAATATCAACAAAATTGATAAGCTTTTAACTAGGTTGACAACATTAAAAAAAGACTCAAATGACTAAGTAATGAAAAAAGGGACATTACAATATAGATTATATTATCTAATATATTAGATACATTAGATAAAATATCTAATATGTATTTCTAATATCTATATATATCTAATATAGATATACATTGTCTAATACATATGGGCATATTCTCAGAAAGGCTTAAATATCAAAACTACTGTGCTACCGTGTTTATTGCAGTATTATTGTGAATAAATAGCCAAGATATGGAAACAACCTAAGTATCCATCAACAAAACTCTATCAGGATGGAAAAGTGGCTATAAAGAGAGCACTCCTCAAAAACATTGAAACGCAACCTGCTGGCATCTGGGTAAAAAGACTAAACTCATGGTTAAGTAATGGACATACTGAAAGCTTGGGAGGAAAAGCTGGGGAGAGAGATTGTTTGAATAATTAGTTTATCAAAAAGTTTCTGCATGTATTGGACATCCAGAAAAGCACATGCATGCCCAGGGAATGATGCATGTAATATACAAACTGTCCCGACTTTACCTTTTGGTTTTTTATTATGAAGTATGCAAAGAAACAAGAAAGTATGGCTAGGAGAAATTAAAATAAACTGCTACTAAGGAAGCACAGATACTGGACCAAAACTTTAAATCAACTGTCTTAAAAATGTTCAAAGAGCTAGGGGAAGACAGGTCAACTGAAATTGTTCAGCCTGAAGAAAAGGAAGAAGAATGAAGAAAAATTTACAGAGCCTCAGAGACCTATAAGACACCCTTAAGTGTACCACTTATGCATGGTGGGAGCTCCAGAAAAAGAGGAGAGAGAGAAAGGGAAAGAAAAAATATTTAAAGAAGTAATGGCTGAAAATGTTACAAATTTGATAAAAGAAATGAATGTACACATTCAGGAAGCTCAACAAACTCCAAAAGAATAACATAAAAAGATCCACACTGATACATGACAGTAAAACTTTCAAAAGAGAAAGATATTTTGAAAGAGAAAATCTTGAAAGCAGCAAAAGAGAAGTGATTCCTCACATATAAAGATACTGAAGATGAACAGCCAATTTCTCAGCAGAATTTATGGAAGTGAGAAAGCAGTGAGACAACATACTTACAGTTGAAAAAAGTACCATCGACCAGAAATTCTACATTCAGCAAACTACCTTTCAGAAATAAAGAAGAAATTAAGACATTCCCAGATAAACAAATCCTAAGGAGTTCATCTAGAGTAGGCCTGCCATACAAGAAATTCCAAAAGGATATCCTCAAGTAGAAATGAAAGATACAATAACTTGAAGTCATATGAAGAAATAAAAAAAAATACTGGTTTTGGTATCTATATAGGTGATTTAATAGCCAGCATCATATGTTTGGTTTGAACCTCTTTTTATGTATGATTCAAATGATGGATGTACAAAATAATTACAATAAACCTATGTTAATAGGCCCACGCTGTATAAAGATGCTATTTGTGACAACAATAACACACAAAAAAAGAGACAGACATGTATTATATAAGAGCAGGGTTTTGTATACCATTGAAGCTAGGATGGTTTTAATTCAAAATAGGCTGTTATAAGTTTAGGAGGCTAATTGTAATCCCTAAGTAACCACTAAGACAATAACTAAAAATATATACACAGAAAAGGAATGAGAAAGGAATCAGTATGATACACTATAAAAAAAATCAACTCAACACAAAGGATGGTAGTAATGGAAGAACCGAGGAACAAAAAAGATATAACATATAAAAATAAATAGCAAAATGACAGAAGTCCTTCCATAGCAGTAATTACTTTAAATGTAGATGGATTAAGCTTTCCAACAAAAGACAAAGATTGGCAGAATAGATTTTGAAAAATATGATCCGACTACTTAGTGTGAGATTCTTTTTACTTTCAAAGACATTAATAAGTTGAAAACACAACTATGGAAAAAGATATTCCATGCAAATAATAACCAAAAGAGCGCTAGAGGTGCTATACTAGTATCAGACAAAATAGACTTTAAGTCAAAAACTGTTATGAGGGATGAAGAAGTGCATTATATATTGATAAAAGTGTCAATTAAACAAGAAGACTTTATTTCTTCTTGTTTATAATATTTATTTATAGAAAATAATTATTTGTAGAACACAACAAGCTCAAATTTTGTGAAGCAAGCATTGACAAATTTGAAGGGAAAGGCAGACAGTTCTACAATAATAGTTGGAGATTTTAATACCCCACTTTTTTTTCGTGAAATAGGGTGTCACTCTGCTGCCCAGGCTGAAGTGCAGTGGCACAATCACGGCTCAGACAGCCTCAACCTCCTGGTCTCAGGCAATCCTCCCACCTCAGCCCACCAGTAGCTGGGACCACAGGTGCATACTACCACACCTGGCTGATTTTTGTGTTTCCCACTTTCAGTAATGAGTAGAACACTAGACAGAAGAGCAGTAAGAAAATATAGGACTCGAACAACACTATCAACCAATTAGACCTAACACCTATGAAGAACATTCCACCCAACAACAGCAAATACACATTCTTTCCATGGAATATTCTCCAGGATAAACCATATGTTAGGCCACAAAACAAGCCTTAATGTATTTTAAAAGACTGAAACCATACAATGTATCTTCTCTGAACACAGCAGAATGAAGCTAGAAATCAATAAGAGAAGGAAAACTGGAAAATTCATACATATTTGGAAATTAAACAACATACTTTTAAACAACCAATGTATCAAAGAAAAAAAATCACAGAGAAAATGAGAAAATATCTTCAGATGAATGAAAACATAACACCAAAAACTTGAGAGATGCAGCAAAAGGATCAGCTCAGAGGGAAATTTGTAACTACAAAACAGCTACATTAAAAAGAATAAAGATCTCAAATTAATAAATCATCATTTTGTAAAATATATACATACCTATAGATATAAACACAAAGATTTGCATGGGGGTATTTCCAGAAGGATACACATCAAAATGTCAAGAAAGGTTCTCTCTTGAGTGTTTGGGAATTTTTTTCTTTATGCTTTCTTTTTTATATTTCTATGATTATTACATTTAAGTTATAAAATGGAAAAATAAATCTCCAAAACCAATAACCCTTTGAAGCTACAAGCCATAGCCCAAGAGCTATTTTACTCTAAACACAGTATCCAATTGTGTCATGCACTTTTAAATAAGTAAGGTAGATAATTCATAAAGTTACATTCAACAAGCACTTCTTGAGCACCTGTTATGTTCTAGGCACTGTTACATAAATGACTTTACTTCAGAGTAGTGTGCTTAGATTCTCCTTTCCATTCCTAAGTATGGTGTCAAGTGTATCCACTCTCCCTGTCACACTTTGATCACAAGTATTTGAATTTGGATTTTAAGTCTCATTTCTAATTGTTTAATGCAGTTAAATCCTTACTAAAGGAATATCTGGCATCACACTACCAAACCTTGGCCTGCCTCAGTGATTTCAGGCTTTGCAAGGTCAAATATGTCTCATCAATCACCACCTCTGTACTGGCCTACTCCTGAAAGTAGACAGCCTACTGACTCTGAGGTGCATTCTTAAGGTTGATTGCAAAGGGGGAGGGCCAAATGTCAAAACCTGGGCCCCACTGGCCGACACCATCAAATACAAATTCTCCACTTGTTAAATATTCCTTCTGGTATCTTTCTCCACTTTCCTTACTCCCTTCCTTTCTGGAACTCTGGTTTGGCCTCCTTCTAACTCGCCTCTCTGCGGTAAGACCACTAGATGGTGCAGTTTTAGAACCCATTCTCACTGGATCTTCTCTCCTCTCTCTGGCTCTCCCGCCATAGATCACATGTCTAATTCAGCAAGAAAACACCTTGGGGCAGGAGTTTCCACTGCCAAGACAGCTATACCCAAAGGGGATGGAAAACAACTGGTGACCTGTCCTTTGGATGGGGGAGAGGACGCTCCTGCAGGAATAAACTGCCAATGGGTGTGTTAGGGGTGGAGAGCAAAACTCTTTTCTTTACATTCTTTTCTTGTGAGGGCAGATCCCTAAGATTGTAATAGCATTAGTGTTAGTAAGACTAAACTTCCTGGTACTACTGAAAACAGCACTGGCACTGTAAAGGTAGTACTGAAAAATGTAAAAGAATATAATGTGGTTGTGTTACCACAACACTGAATAGAGTCAAAGAAGAGTAACTTTTAGCAAGACTATTTACTTAGCACAGCGCCCAGTCTAGCATCATACTGTGCATTACATCTGTGATTAGAGACAAACTCAGTACCAAAGTGTGAATTTGAGTTATTGGCAATAGCAACAACCTCTGTTCAGGTTTGTGGTCCTCGTGCAGCTGGTTGTGTGTTCATCTGCTAACATTTGGAGGTGCGGTGGGGGATGTTAATCAGGGGAGCAGTACCTGAGAGAGGGCCTTTTTCTCACACACTGCCGAGAACCTCCGCGAACAAGGAAGAGGGTAAATCTCGAGGTGGCGATGCACGGAGCCCCGTGGCCTGGTCGCTCGGCTTGGGGAGGAGAAGCTCTAGCTGCCAGAGCCTGGGAATTGCCTCTTCTCAGGAGATGGCGTAGTCCCTGCGCTCGCCTGCGCCCTGCAGGGTCAGCTAACGGCCATCCCTCCACTTACAACAGCGGGGCGGCCACTCGCCCTGACGCGCGCAGAGACCCGAACAAAGCCCGTGGGAATCATGTGGCGTTCCTGAAGGGTCACCTAGACGACCCAGCCCAGCTCCGCCCACAGTGCCTGGCAACCTAGACCAGTCAGGGACGCAGCAGGAAATGGAAGAGCCTCCGCAAGACGATCTGGCTGAACCCTTGGAACATGAAAGCCCAGCCGCTCCCTCAAGTGCTGGCCACACTAATGGCCAGGAAGACGACGACCAGAAGAACCAGGCCGAAAGGAAGGCAGATAACCACACTGCTCACAGAATAGCTGACCAGACTGCCCTAAGAGTGCCTAGCCAGGCTAACTTCAACATATTTAGCCAAACTACCAATGGAGTAGCTGAACAAAATGGGCGTAGTACACCTGGTCAGGCTGGCCACAGAGCATCCGACCCTGCTAATGTTTCTGACCTTAGAGCAGATGATCAGGTTGACCAAACACCATCTGAACAAACTGAAGGCAAGGCATCTAGCCAAGCTAATAATGTACAGTATGAACAGAGTGATGGTCAGGTGTCTGGCCTGACCGAGGAAAGAACTGCTGAACAGATTGAACGAAGATTATCTAGCCAGGCTGAGAGAGTAACTGCTGGGCAGATTGATGGTAGACTGTCTATGCCATCTGACCAGAGAGGTTCCAGACAGACTGACCACAGAATGTCAGGCCAGGCTGAGAGAAGAACTTCCGAGCATATTGGTGGTAGATTATCTACACAGTCTAACCGAAGAGCTTCTGAACAGACTGACCGCAAAATGGCAGGCCAGTCCCAGAGAAGAGCTTCCGAGCAGATGGACCGTAGACTATCTGACAAGGCTGAGGGAATAACTTCTGAGCAGATTACATACACATTATCCAGACTATCTGAGAAAAGACCTTCTGTGCAGATTGACAGTGGGTCATCCGTACCATCTGACCAAAGTCCTTCTGTGCAGATTGACAGTGGGTCATCCGTACCATCTGACCAAAGTCCTTCTGTGCAGATTGACAGTGGGTCATCCGTACCATCTGACCAAAGTCCTTCTGTGCAGATTGACAGTGGGTCATCCGTACCATCTGACCAAAGTCCTTCTGTGCAGATTGACAGTGGGTCATCCGTACCATCTGACCGAAGTCCTTCTGTGCAGATTGACAGTGGGTCATCCGTACCATCTGACCGAAGTCTTTCTGTGCAGATTGACAGTGGGTCATCCGTACCATCTGACCGAAGTCCTTCTGTACAGATTGACAGTGGATCATCCGTACCATCTGACCAAAGACCTTCAGTACAGATTGACCGCAGAATGTCAGGCAAAGTTAGGAGAACTTCTGTGAAGACTGACTACAGATTGGCTAGCCTGGTTGACCAAGGAACTTCTGAGCAGATTGACCTCAGATCGCATGGCCTCGTTGACCACAAAACATCTGTAAAGACTCACCACCAAGTGTATGGCAAAGCCACTGAACTAGCTGAACACCAGACTATTGACCAAGCTCATAGTAATGCTGATCAACCTCCAGTTGACAAGGCTGACTACAGTGAATCTGACCAGATTGACCACTTAGCAGACAGACAAGCTAATCACAAAGACCAACTGTCTTACTATGAAAGACATGGCCAGTCTGAAGACAGGATATTTCCCCAGTTAGGCAATAGCAAGAAGGACAAAGAGGCTGACTACAGAATACAACCCTGCAAATTTGAGGACAGCCAAGTAGACCTCAATTCCAAGCTTTCAGTTGAAATGGAAACTCAAAATGCAACCACTACCCCAGCCTACCACCCAGTTGATGCCAGATTCACCAGTAATTTCCAAGCAAAAGACCAAGCCCTTTTCCCAAGACTCCCCTCCATCTCATCCAAATTGAACCATATTAGTAGTCAAGAAAAAACTCAAGCCGTAGTAACCAAATCTGTAAGTTAAATGGGCATTTGATACCTACCTGGGAGATCAGAGATCTAGATGGGGCCTGGAGAGTAGAAATAGGGGTACGATGGAAGGGCATATATTGCATCAAGGATAAAGAAAAAACCCACATGTTGTGGTATGTGTGACCCATAATTTCAGGAAGGGCAAAAGAAGGATGGGAAATAAAAGAGAAGTATTGCCTTCTCTACTCCCAAAGGCCGTTCAGGAAGGATTAAAAACCAGGATTCAGGAAACCTGCCTTTTACGTCCTGGTTCTGCAACTAACTCTGTGATATTAAGTCATTTTCCCTCTCTGGGCTTCTACCAGGAGACGGGAATTTGGAGTCGATTAGAGATCCCTGCAAAGGGAAAAGTATTTGAAGTTGATTGGCAATGCCTAGGGTACCCCCCAGGACATGAGGTGCATTATATTGCACCTGGAGACCTGGAGGAATATCCAAGTCTCTCTTAAAAATGTGTCTTTTCTCCAGCTCCTGGTGTTAAGATCTCATTGACATCAGATTTCACTGATAACGACAATTCCTAGGCCCTTCAGGTTTACTAAGGATTCTTTGGTGGGGGGATTTAAATTTCAGGATGAATTTTCAGAAATTGAGCAAGGAAAGAGTTATCGTATACGCAATCAAACTTGTAGAAGGTTCCCTTCTATAGTTTATGAAGATCCTTATCAAGTTTCACTCCAATACATGGAAGAACACCACATTCTGCAAATATTCCAGGTAAACCTCTCAATTCCTCTCTTTAATTGTAAGTTTTTCAAGAGGTACAAGAAAGGGCGTATTCTGTAAAAAGGGATATATTCTAATTGAGAAATTAATAAGTGCATTAAGATGTAGTTACCATAAGTAGTAAATGATAAACACCAAATAGATGATACCATTGTATGAAGCCATTCAGAGGGATTATAGATCAGGTAGGTTGGTTGATAGGGAAAAACTTGGCCAAAGGTTAAAGAGCCAGACTAGGAAGGAAGGACAAAATATTATCAATTGAAAAGAAGAGAAAAAGGAAATCCAGGCAGAAGTATTATACCATCCCGTGTTGCTAATAATGAGGATATATTCTGAGAGTTCTGAAACATGCATCATCAGGCAATTTTGTCACTGTGTGAACATTGGTGTACTTACACAAATCTAGATGATATAGCCTACCACACACTTAGGCTATATGGTATAGCCTATTGCTCCTAGGCTACAAACTTGTATTGTACATTATTATAATGAATACTGTAGGCAATTGTAATACAATGGGAAGTATTTGTGTATCTAAACATAGAAAACATACAGTAAAATTACCATATGAGAGATAAAAATGGTACACCGCTATGGAGTACTTAACTATGTATGGAGCTTGCAGGCCTGGAAGTTGCTCTGAGCGAGTCAGTGAGTGAGTGCGTGGTGAGTTAGTGTAAAGGCCTTGGATGTTACTGTACAATACTGTAGACTTTAGAAACATTGAACACTTAGGCTACACTAAATTTTTTTAACATGTTTTTCTTCAAAACTAAATTAACCTTAGCTTACTGTAGCTTTTTAACTTTATAAACTTTTAAATTTTTTAATCTTCTGACTGTTTTGTAATAACACTTAGCTTAAAATACACATTGTACAGCTATACAAAAATATTTTTCTTTACATTCTTATTCCATAATCTTGGTGCTATTTTTTAATGTTTTTTTACTTTTATTTTTCTACTTTTTTAACATTTTTGATTTAAAACTAAGACACAAATACACACTAACCTATGCCTACAGGGTCAGGATCATCAGTATCACTGTCTTCCACCTTCACAACTTGTCCCACTGGCAGGTCTTCAGAGGCAATAAATGCATGGAGCTGTCATCTCCAGTAATAACAATGCCTTCTCCTGGAATACCCCCTGAAAAACCTCCCTGCTGTTTTACAGTTAACTTTTTTTAAATAGGTAGACAGAGTACATTCTAAATAAATCACATAGCAAGTACATAAACCAGCAACATAGTCATTTATTTTTCAAGTATGAGGTACTGTCATAACTTCATGTGCTATATTTTTATACGACTGGTAGCAAAGTAGGTTTGTTTACACCAGCATCACCACAGACACATGATTAATGTTTTGCACTATGGCATTATGACAGCTATGACAGCTATGACGTCACTAGACAATAGGAATTTTTCAGCTCCATTAAAATCTTGAAACGCATCACTATATGGAACATGACTATACTTTCAAAAGATGACCAATCTCGTAACCATCTAAGAATCCACATGCTCTAGAGGGGAAAAGAAATACTTTAAAATTGCTTCTAATTCTTCAAATTACAAATCTCATTGACCTCAGTATGTGGTGCTGGAATTTGTGGTTAGAAAGGTGTAAAATAAGAATGGCTTACCTCAAATGAAAACCTTTAAACTGAAAATTTTTGAATGTAAAGAAGTAGAGCATAGAGGAAAGAGAACAGATTTTGTAATCTGTTAGCCCAAGGCTCAAATCCTAACTTTGTACTTCTTGTCTTTGTGATTTGGGAAAAATTACTTAACTTTTGTGAACCTAAGATTCCTCACATAAAATAAGGATAAGTGATGTCTACTTCATTAACCTTGGTCTATGCCTTTTCCTTTTTCGAATGTCTTTTTGTTGGAAGAGTACTAATGTCTGGGTTTCTGGCTTTAATTAAAGAACTACTAATTATTAAACTGAAGGATGAAACCTGTTGAGACGTCCATTGAGACAGTAGTTTTAATCATTTTATAATTTTCTTCACCTGTGAAGAAAAAATGCTTATGCATGCAATATTGTTATACGAAAAAATAGTAATTAAATATGTGTTCAACAGAAATAGATATAAAACACATAATGGAATGACGTTGGTGCCTTAGATAGACCTGAATATTTTATCCTGAAATCTGCCTGATTGTTATGCCCTGCAAGTGAGAATTGTGCTTACTTTATTATAATTCTTTAATTTATTCAATAACAACAAAAGTATGGAAGTGTATCTAAAGTTTTATGTATACTTTTTCATAATATTATAATACTGAACATCATTTTTGCCATTTATAATCAAATGTCTCAGAAGGAAGATTCTATGCAAAATTGTGCAGTGTTTTAAAATTTTTATTCAAAAAGTTTTTCTCGTACTGTTCTTCAAAGCAAATAATTTATTAATTTCTCAATCTAGCAAGATCACAATTCTCAAAACAAATATTTTCTTCCAAACTTTCTCACTATCTCTTTGATCTTGGAAACTAGTGAAAATATCAATCGCTATTTATACTAAATTTTTATTTCTCTAAATTTTACCTTAATTTGCCTAATTTTATTGGTAATAATAAAGTAAGCTGTTACTTAATTTCTTCAAAATACCATAGTGAGCCGGAAATAGTGGTGTGCACCTATAGTCCTAGCTACTCAGGATGCTGAGGCAGGAGGATTCCTTGAGCCCAGGAGTTTGAAGCTATAGTGAGCTATGAACTATGATAGTACCACTGCATTCCATCTTGGGTGACAGAGTGAGAACCCATCTCTGAAAAAAACAAAAGCTATGGTATGTGTTAGGTTAGTGGAAGAGATAGCATCAAATATAACCTGACCACATAACTTTTGCTCAGAGCCATAATATGTTGCCTTATGCTCTCTCTCAGCAGATTACTGAAAACTTAGTCTATGAAAAGCCAGAGGACCCCCTGAATTTTATGCTGTGCCAGGTATAGAATTGGAGAAAAAGAACAACCTTTTAATTCTCTTTATTGTAAAATACAGCACACATACAGCAAAGTGTATAGAACAAAGTACGTACAACTCTGAATTCTTATGAAGTAAACGTACCTTTGATTACCATTCAAGTTTTAAAAAAATAAATAAAACATAACCAGCATCCCAGAAGCCCCCCTCCTTTCCCTCACAGTTATTACTTCCCACAAAAGGATTCTTTATGACCTTTATGGCAATGACCTCCTCACTTTTCTCTGTAATTTTATCACTAAACCTGAATCATGAAACACTTGTGTTTATATTTGGCAGCTTTTGAACTGTATATAAAGGGAACCATATCATATGTAATCAATTGTATCTGGTTTCTTATGCTCAAAATTATGTCATTGGGATTGATCCATGCTGTTGTATGTGGCAATAGTTCATTCATTTTAATTGAAAGGGGTGTCCAATCTTTTGGCTTCCCTGGGCCACTTTGGAAGACAAATTGGGGCCACACGTAAAATACACTAACAATGATAGCTGATGACCTGATGAGGAAAAAAAACGCAAAAAAAAAATCTCATAATATTTTAAGAAAGTTTATGAATTTTTGTTGGGTCTCATTCAAAGCTGTCCTCAACCACATGTAGCCCACAAACTGCAGGTTGGACAAGCCTGCTGTGCAGTATTCATTGTGTAGAATACCATAATGTATCCTACCTTCAATGGGAATTCAGGTTGTTTCCAACTTGGAGTTATTGCAAAAATTTTTGCTGTAAACCTTCTTGCACATGTCTTTTGGTAACACATTTCCCTTGAGTGCATACCTTGAAGAGTAATTGCTGGATCATAGGGTATGTGTTTCCTCAGCTTTAGTAGATTATTTCAAACAATTTCCCAAAGTGATTATACCCATTTATGTTCCCACCAGCAGTGTGTAAGAGTTCCAGTTGTTCCACATCCTTACCCATGCTTACTACTATCAGTGGTTTTAGCATCAGCCATTTCGATAGGTGAATAGTAACATATCATTGCAATTTCATTTTGCTTTTTCCTGATTACTAAGGCAGTTGCATATCTTTTCATTTGTTTATTGGCCATTTGGAAATACTTATTTTTCTATTGCATTGTTTGTCTTTTTCTTAATCATTAGTAACAATTTTCCATATATTCTGGTTATGACTTCTTTGTTAATTATGCTTGTTGCAGGTGTCTTTCCACTGTGTCTTCCCTTTATTTCTCTTAAATGTATCTTTGCGTGAACAGAAATTATTAATTTTAATATAGTCAAATTTAACCATCTTTTGTTTTATGATTAGCATTTTCAGTGTCCTGTTTTAGAAGCTTCCCCTTAGCCCAAGCTCTTGACGGGCTGTGGCTGGAGTGCAGTGGCACGATCTTGGCTCACTGCAGCCTCTACCTCCCAGATTCAAGGGATTATCCTGCCTCCCGAGTAGCTGGGACTACAGGCATGCGCCACCCCGCCCAGCTAAATTTTTTGTATTTTTAGTAGAGACAGGAATACACCATGTTGGTCAGGCTGGTCTTAAACTCCTGACCTCAAATGATCCGCCCGCCTGGGCCTCCCAAAGTGCTGGGATTACAGGCATGAGCCGTAGCACCCAGTCGACCATAGTTTTCCATAATATCTCATGAAAGTTTCTTTGTGGTTGGTCTTTTTAAAGAGCAGGGGGTGGGGGTTAGTTTTGTTTGTTTGTTGCTTTCACATTTATATCCACAATTGGTCTGGAATTGATTTTGTGCAGGGTGTAAGCTGGGGTCAAGTTTCATTTTCTTCCAGTCAGATATCGAGTTGAGCAAGTGCCTTTTAGTAAAACAACTATATCTTCCATATTGCTCTACTTGAATTATATAGTATATTTGTCCATCTTTGCTTCAAAACAAGACTGTCTTATTGCTTGTACAAAGTATAATTAAGCTTTTTGTTGATCTTATATCCAGCAACCTTACTAAACTCAAATTATTAATTCTAATAATGTATGTGTTTATTCTTTAGGTGTTTCTACAGATATATGTAAATAGTAACAGTTTTATTTTGGCCTTTACAATCCTTTTCCTTTTTTCCTCCTTGTTTTATTGCATGTATGATATATCTTCTCTTTGACTCTTCAGATCCACCTTCCTGTCTTCTCTACCACAAAAATACTAACTTGGAATTACCAAATCAACAGGCTCTCATTCCTTCTGACTTCCAATTGGGTTAAGCCAATGGAAAACCCTGGAAGATGATTATAAGGAGGAAACAAGGTGAAATCAGGTTTATTCTCCTGGCTTTCTCCCCTAAGAGGTCACCTTGATCTGTCTGTCTTAAGCTGTCTCACAGTATCTTATTTTATATGACTATTTTCTTCTGAATTCCAGCAATGTTCTCTCTTCTTGACCCTTCAACCCTAAAGTAAGTTCAACTGCTACTAGCTTTGGATTATTATATTGTCCCATGTGACTCCCCCTGCCTAATTCTTTTCAAATAGCCCATTTATAAATAAACTCTCATTGAATTCTATTATAAGTATGCCATCCATTTCCTGTTGGAATGCTGATGCTGGTTAGGGATGTCCTGTTTAATTAATGCTGAATAGAAGTAGCTACAGTGGTTCAACTTACTTGCTTTTGTACTTTTCTCACTGATATATAATAGTTGCACATATTTTTAAGGTGCATGTGATATTTTCATACATATATACAATGTGTAATGATCAAATCGGATAATTGAAATATTTACTACCTAAAACATTTATCTTTTTTTTCTTTTGGGAACATTATAATTCTTCTCTTCTAGCTATTTTGAAATATACAATAAAATATTAACTATAGCTTTCTTACTGTACTAAATACGAGAACTTATTCCTTTTAACTGTATTTTGTACCCATAACCAATTTCTCTACATCTTCCCTTCCCCTTTTCCCTTTCTAGCCTCTGGTAACCATGAATCTATTCTGCCTCCATGAGATCCACTTTTTTAGATCTCATATGAGTGAAAACATGCAATATTTGTCTTTCTGTGCCTGGCTTATTTCACTTAACATAAAGACCTCCAGTTCCATCCATGTTGCTGCAAATAACAGGACTTCCTTCTTTTTATGTCTGCATAGTATTCCTTTATATATATGTGCCACATTTTCTTTATCCATTCATGTGTTGATAAACACTTAGGTTGATTCCTTACCTTGGATCTTTTGAATAGCGCTGTAGTAAACATGGGAGTGCAGATATCTCTTCAAAACACTGATTTCCTTTCCTTTGGAAATAATAGCCAGCAGTGGGATTGCTTGACTATATCGTAGTTCTGTTTTTAGTTTTGTTTAGGAAACTTGATATGTTTTTCATAATGGCTGTAATACTTTACATTTACACCAATAGTGTGAAGTATTCCTCTTTCTTTGTATCTCCACCAGCACACTTGGTTTGTTTGGTGGTTTGGTTTTTCTTTTTTTTAAGTTGTTTGTTTGTTTTTTGGTCTTTTTGATAATAGCCATTCTAACTGGGATGAGATGGCATCTCATTGTGGTTTTGATTTGCATTTCCCTGATGATTAGTAATATTGAGCATTTTCCCATATACATCTTGACCATTTGTATATCTTATTTGGAGATATGTATATTCAGATCTTTTGCTTATTTTAAGTTGTGTTATTTTTTGCTGAGTTGTCTGAGTTCCTCTAGTTACTAATCCTTTGTCAGATGAATAGTTTGCAAATATTTTTCCCACTTTGTAGGTTGTCTCTTAGCTCATTTTGTTTGCTGTGCAGAGAAGCTTTTTTTAATGAGGCTAGATTACATCAAGTAATCTCATTTGTCTAGTTTTGCTTTTGTTGCCTGTACTTTTGAGGTCTTACCTAAAAATCTTCATTCAGATCAATGTCCTATTGCTTTTTTTCCAATGGTTTATTCTAGTATTTTCGAAATTTCAGGTTTTACATTTAAGTCCGTAATCCATTTTGAGTTGATTTTTGTATATAGTGAAAGATAGGGATGTAGTTTTATTTTTCTGCATATGGACATCCTGTTTACCAAGCACCATTTATTAAAGAGTCTGTTCTTTCCCCCAATATATATTATTGGCATCTTTGTCAAAAATTAGTTGACTGTAAGTGCATGGATATATTTCTGAGTTGTCCATTCTGTTCCATTAGTCTATGTGTCTGTTTTTATGCCAGTACCATGCTGTTTTAGTTACTGTAGCTTTGTAGTATAATTTGAATTCATCTGGTGTGATACCTTCTAGTATTCTCTGATGGTTATTTGTATTTCTGTGGGGTCAGTGGTGGTATCCCCTTTATCATTTCTCATTGTGTTCATTTGAATCTTCTCTCTTTTCTTTTTTATTACTTTAACTAGCAGTCTATCTATTGATATATTCTTTTTAACCAGCTCCTGAATTCATTGATTTTTTGAAGGATTTTTTGTATCTCTATCTCTTTCAGTTTCACTCTGAGCTTGGTAATTTCTTGCCTTCTGCTAGCTCTGGGGTTTGCTTGCTCTTAGTTCTCTAGTTCTTTAAGTTGTGATGTTAGGGTGACAATTTGAGACCTTTCTAGCTTTTTGATGTGCATTTAGGGCTATAAATTTCCCTCTTAACACTGCTTTAGCTATATCCCAGAAGTTCTGGTATGTTGTCTTTTTGTTCTCATTGGTTTCAGATAACTTCTTGATTTCTGCCTTAATTTCATTGTTTACCCCAAAGTCATTCAGGAGCAGGTTGTTCAATTTCCATGTAGTTGTGTGGTTTTGAGTGGGTTTCCTAATCTGGAGATCTAATTTGATTGGACTGCAGTCTGAGAGACTGTTTGTTATGATTTCACGTCTTTTACATTTGCTGAGAAGTGTTTTACTTCCAATTATGTGATTAATTTTAGAGTAAGTGCCATGTGGCACCAAAAAAATGTATATTCGGTGTTTTAAGGTGGAGAGTTCTGTAGATATCTATCAGGTCCAGTTGGTCCAGAGCTGAGTTCTAGTCCTGAATATCTTTGTTAATTTTCTGTCTCAATGATCTGTCCAATACTGACAGTGGGGTATTAAAGTCTCCCACGATTGTTGTATGGGGCTCTAAGTCTCTTTGTAGGTCTTTAATAACTTGTTTTATGAATCTGGGTGCTCCCGTATTGAGTGCATATGTATTTAGAAGAGTTAGCTCTTCTTCCTGAATCAAACCCTTTACCATTTTGTAATGCCCTTGTCTTTTTTGTCCTTTGTTGGTTTAAAGTCTATTTGGTCAGAAACTAGGATTGTAACCCCTGCTTTTTTCTGCTTTCCATTTGCTTTGTAAATTTTCCTCCATCTCTTAATTTTGAGCCTGTGTGTGTCTTTGCATGTGAGATGTCTCTTGAGTTCAGCACACCAGTGGGTCTTGTCTTTTATCCTGCTTGCCATTCTGTGTCTTTTAATTGGGGCATTTAGCCCATTTACATTTAAGGTTAATATTGTTATGTGTGAATTTGGTCCTGTCATCATCATGCTGGCTAATTTTGCAGACTTGTTAATGTAGTTGTTTCATAGTGTCATTGGTCTGTGTACTTTGGGGTATTTTTATAGTGGCTGGTAATGGTTTTTCCAAGTTTGTGCTGAGAGGTCTGCTGCTAGCCTCATTGGGTTCCCCTTGTAGGTTCCTGATCTCTCTCTCTGGCTGCCTTTAAGATTTGTTTTCTTTTATGTTTATCTTGGTGAATCTGATGACTATGTGCCTTGGGGATGGTTGTCTTGTATGGTATCTCACAGGGGTTCTCTATTTTTCTTAAATTTTTATGTCCACCTCTGTGGTAAGATTGGGGAAATTTTTATGAACTATATCCTCACTCTGTTTTCCAAGTTGTTTATTTTCTCTCCTTTTCTCTCAGGAATGCCAGTGAGTCATAGATTTGGTCCCTTCACAATCCCACTTTTTTTGGAGGTTTTATTCATTTTTTTAAATAAAAAATAAAAAACTTTTGTCAACTGAATTGATTCAAAAAACTGGTCTTCCAGCTCTGATATTCTTTCCTCACCTTGGTCAATTCTGCTGTTAATGATTCTAACCATATTAGTCATTCTTGAAGTGAATTCTTCAATTCTATAAGTTCAATTTTGTTCTGTCTTAAAATGGTTATTTCATCTTTCAGTTCCTAAAATGAATCATTTTAGTGGATTCCTTGGGTTGGGTTTCAACTTTCTGCTGGATCTCAATGATCTTTCTTGCCATGCAGATTCTGAATTCTATATCTGTCATTTCAGTCATTTCAATCTGGTTTAAAACCATTGCTGGGGGACTAGTCTGTTAATTTGAAGGTAAAGGGTCACTTTGGTTTTTGGAATTACCAGAGATTTTGCATTGATTCTTTCCCATGTGTGAGGGCTAGTGTTTCTTTACCTGTGATGGGAGTTGAGTATAATCAGTTGGCTTCATTTCTGCTTGCTTTCAGAGGGCCAATGCTCTGTGCAGGATTTTTGTGGCTGGGTTTTTACTTTAGGTTTCACAGATGCTGTATACTGGCAAAATATTTTTAGTGTTATAATTTGGGCTGAAATCCAGTAGTGGTGCTTAAGAGTAGTAGCCAGCAGATAGGCTGTTAGCCCTCTGCTCTTTCGTATTTTGACACATTCACAGTAGTGCTCTGCAGTAGAGGGGAGAGAGATGACCACTCCCCCTCAACTAGGTTCACTCCTGGAGTTTGGGGTAGCTGTCACCAATCACTAGCTCTGTACCTGCCTTTCCTTTGTTAGGTATTCTGGACTGCAGGGCTCCCTCAGGCATGGAGCCACAGCTGGCAGTCAGGCCATACCCTTCCCTAACTGGCCCTGTGGAGGGAGGCACACCCGCTCCCCTACCAGCCTGAGAACCTGGGCGTCTCACCCCTTTCATTGTTCTGAGAGTTTCCCTTTGCTTGGGAGCTGCACAAATCAGTAAGTCCCACCTAGTTAGGAATAGCAGGGGTGAATGAAGTCACCTGGTCCATTATCCAGGCATATCCTGGGGGAACACAGAGCTGTGCCCACCCATAGAGTTCAGGCAGAGGTATGGTCACTGTGTGGAAGCCCCAGCCAGGGAGTGCTGCATGTCTAGGAGCAGCGGTTGGATGGAGTAATCTGGCCCACCATCCAGGTGCTTCCTGGGAGAACACGTAGCTGCACTGCCCACAGAGTTTAGGCAGAGGCAGGTCTTCTCTGTTGGAAGCCCCAGCCAGCATGTTACACTTGCCTAGGAGCAGCAGGGGTGGGTGGAGTAACCTGATCTGCTGTTTGGGTGCTTCCTGGAGAAAAGCAGGAACTGTGTCTCCTGCCAGAGTTCAGGCAGGTGTGGGATCACTGTGCTGGAAGCTGACACTGAGCCTTATCTGGTGACTGGGAGTGGAGCAATCTGACTACTCTCTGGCATCATGACTGTGGCCTTTATTGGGGCTATGGCAGCTTGCACCAGGCTGCTCCAGCACCCAAAGCCTGTGGGTGTCCCTGTGGACTTTAGTGTTGCTTCTGCAGAAACTCTAGACGACTTTCAATATCAGTCTAGAGGCTCTGTGAGAGTCATGGGTGTTCTTCCATACCTAGGATTGCATAAGTCCCTGTAGGTAGTGTGGATTCCCTGGGGGTTCTCACCCCTTCCCCTTATTGGGGAGCTTCTCTTGCCTCCAGGCCAGTCCCAGGTGACTGGCTGCTCAGCTTTGCTCTTCTCTGTTTTCTATGTCCTCTCACTCCCTTGATGGATCCCCATGTGGTTTCTTCAGTTCATTTTTTTTTTACTTTCTATCTGTCTTCTATTTCCTATACTTTCCTTCATTCCCAGTGTATTTTCCTTTATTTGATTGAGCATAGTTAGTTATTACAGCTGCTTTAAAGTGCTTGTCTAGAGCCAAGTGCAGTGGCTCATGCCTATAATCCTAGCACTTTGGGATGCCAAGGTGGGCAGATCACTTGAGGCTAGGAGTTCAAAGTCAGCCTGGCCAACATGGTAAAACCCTGTCTCTACTAAAAATACAAAAAATTAGCCACCTATGATGGCAGGCACCTGTAGTCCCAGCTACTCAGGAGGCTGAGGCAGGAGAATGGTGTGAACCTGGGAGACAGAGGTTTCAGTGGGCTGAGATCGCGCCACTGCACTCCATCCTGGGTGACAGAGTGAGATTCTGTCTCAACAACAACAACAAAAAAATTAGCTGGGTGTGATGGCGTGCACCTGTAATCCCAGCTACTTAGAAGGCTGAGGCACTAGAATCACTTGAACCCAGGAGGCGGAGGTTGCAGTGAGCCAAGATTGCACCACTGCACTCTGGCCTGAGTGACAAAGCGAAACTCTGTCTCAAAAATAAAGTGCTTCTCTAGTAACCTCAACACCAGATCATCTTAGAGTTGGCATCTGTTGATTGTCTTTTTCATTTAAAGTGAATTTCTATGCTTTCTATAAGTAGAATAATTTTAGACAACCTGGGATATTGTTATTATTATATTGCGTAGTCTGAGATTAGCTATAGTTTTCTGATGAATGTTGATTTTTTTTAAATGGCAGTTAATATGCTTAAATTCAAAGTGTAAGTTCTCTCTTGCCTCATGTGATTAACAGGTCATCGCTCAGATCAATTCACATTACTTTGAATCTATCCTATGAGTACATGTTCTAGGGGTCAGCCTGAAGTTCATACACAATATTGGAGAATCTTTTTCTCCTTTCAGAATTCTCCCTCACTCTTCAGAAGTTCATATTTGGCCAGGCTACTTCCCCTGATTCTTCCATACAGAAAGACAGCAGGATTTCTTATCAGAGTTTTAGGCATTCTTGCACTGCCACAGCTGTCTATGACTGTGATTTCTATTGGGTCAAAGCGGAAAAAATGAAGAACTCATTTTGGTCACTTGGTCCAAGTTTAGACTTTCCTTTAAAATATATCTGTCTTTGTTTAGGCTCCAGAGCCTTCAGGAAGTTATGTTTTGGTTTGGTTTGATTTTTGCATTGGTTTGTTTGTGGTGGGTGAGGTGGGTGTTGTATTTTGTCCATTGTATACAGCTGTTATCTGCAGGAGTCATTTTTAAGTGCCTTTTCCTGTATTTAGGAAGCAGAACCTCCTTGTTAAAAAATAATATATGCATTTAAAGTTTTATCACATAAATTTAAATATATAGTATTTTCATTTAATTTAGTTCTAAATAGTTTCTAATATGTATTATAATTTCTTCTTCAACTCATAGGTTTGGGGACATTATATTATTTGTACAAATTATTAGATATTGGATTTTGTAGTTATCTTTTGGTTTCTAAGTCAATTGCACTTTGCTCATATAACATACTTTGTATAACATCAAATCTTTGAAATGTGTTTACTTGCTTTATGACACAGCATATGGTTAATAGTTGTGAATAAATTTTTTGTAGTTTTAAAAAAAGGTTTATTTACAATCATTGGTAAGTGTTCTGAATGTATCCATTAGGTCAGGCTTACTAAACATGTTATTCAAGTCTTCTAATATGATTGTGAATTTGTCTATCTCCCTGTAGTTCAGTCAGTTTTTGCTGTGTATATGTGCTTGGGGTTATGTTATTAAGTGCATATAAATTTAGAATTCTTATTTATTTCTGGCAAATTGAACTATTTATTATAAAGAGGTATATCACGTACTCTGACTACTTGGTTCAACATTATTGTGGCTATACCAGATTTATTTTTGTTAACATGTAAATGGTATTATATTTTTCTATCCTTATTACTTTTAATTTTCCTCTGTTCTTAGGTTTCAGATATGTTTTCTATAAATAGCATACAGTTGAGTTTTTGCTTTTTATCATTAATACTCAAATCTGGCAAGTTTTTAACCATTTACAATCAATACAATTAAAGATATATTTGAGGTTAAATCTCTTGTTTTGCTATGTGCTATTTGTCCTACTTGTTATGTTTCTTTTTCTTTACTTTTAGCCTTCTTTTATCATTCCATTTTCCCTCTATTGGCTTAGAAGTTATCTACTTTTATTTTTTGTTGTTTTTTATTGGGGAAATTTTTTAAATTAGCAAACTTTATTTTTAGAGCAGTTTTAAATTTATAGAAAAATTGGGCAGAAAGAACAGTTTCCATATATCTCCTTCCCTCATCTCCCACCACAAATTTCTCCTATTATTAACATTTTGCGTTAGTGTGGCACACCTGTTACAAATTGGTGAGGCAGCATTTGATATATTATTATTAACTAAAGACCATAGTTTACATTAGGGTTCTTTCTTTGTGTCGTACATTCTATGGGCTTTGACACATATATATGATCTACTGTGACATGGATCTACTGTGACAGTATTATACAGAATGTGGTCACTGTTCTAACAATCCTCATGATATTTTATAATGGTTCCCATAGAGACTGTAACATATGTCCTTGATGTATCAAAGTACAAATTATTTGCACCAGCTCAATATACGGATTTCTGTATTTTGAATCTCTACATATTTTAGCCTAACAAAATATGGTAATTCCAAGTAAACCAAAATTGCAAGTGGAAAAAAATTGTTTTTCATTCTCCCTAGGTGCAGGAAATGATGAAAAACAGAGACAAAATGTGAAATCTACAAAGAACGAGCCTCTCTTCAGCATTGTTTACAATCATGTGTCAATACTATGTTCTGTTTTCCATCTGGAAAAAAAATGGTTTTGAATAGACATTGGTGGTGACTCTACCTGAATGTGTTCTTAATTTTTAAGTAAAAAATCTATAGGATATCTATGTAAACTTTACATAACAATTACAGATATCTCTGGATAATCATACAAAAATATACACATTATACATATGCATTCATTGATATTTCAGTACTCATTCCCCTAAATCCCCGAATAAGAAGTTCACAAATCACAACTAGCAATTTATATGTACTTCTTATAAAGCATACAAATCTGTCTCCAAGCTATTTACAAAATGTGTAATCAGAAAATGTGTGAAAAAGAATTTATGACAGCATTTTTTCTCTTAATGAAAGATTATTGTTGTAATATCTCTTTTTTATTTTTACTGTTTCTTCTTTAACTTTGTTTGTTATATTTTGCTGTTAGTGGATGTGATTCTAATTTTTTCCTATGGATAGCTCGCTTCTGATTTTTAATCTACAGCAAAACTCAAACATGTTATACTACTCCATACACACCTGTGGGTGAGGCAGAACATCACTTTCTCATTACCATTTCCCCTAAAGAGTATCTGCATCATGTGGAATGTATAACCAGTTCAACTGGTATTTTAATGCAAAAAACCTTAACTTGGTCTGTCTGGTATGAGTGTGTCTGCCTAAAGATCATAACTGAGATGATCATCTGATACTACTTTTGTGATATGAATCTTCCATTTAATTTCTATTTGAACATTACAGGAGACTTGATTTTTTTATATTGTTTAGTTGATGAATTGGTGTGGTTATATGATTGAATTACAATAAATTAAGCTTCTGTTTGAACAATCATGCACAAACTCTAATTTTTTATATCTTTCATTTCTTAAAATTACATAAAAGTCGCTTTATAATTTCAAAGTTTACTTGTTTTTCTTTTCAGTTGTCCACAAAATGTATGTGTGCTCAAACTCAATAAATTGTTCTTATTCAAACAGATAAGGAGCTCTGTTGACTGTGGGCTGGCAAAAGTAGGTGAAAGCTGATAAACTTGCAGTAAACCTGTGGGAAAAGTTTGAGTTACACAACTAAGGTCATACCAGTTAGTTGGGTGAATAAAATAATCCAAAGATAAATGGACCGATAATATTTTAGTGATAAAAACTCAAATGTTATCAACAACAAATGAAATTAATGATTAAATTTAGTTCACTAGTTTTCAATCCTAAGACCAGACAGTTTTGCTATGTTTCTTAAAGCAGAACATTTAGGACCCAACCACACCAGCCACTTTAGCTTTCTTGTTGGCTTTCTGGGATGCCTTTCACAACTGTCATTTTTGACCTTTCAGAATGAGGCAATGGATCAGAGGGATGGGCTTGGTATGGTACAGCGAACCTGTCTGAAGATGTTTGTCTAAGAAGAAAAGGGAGAAAATGAAGATCAAGCTTCATATGCAATGACTCAGGCTCTCTACTGAAAGAGCTATCTAATATGGAAGCTCAATCAGCTAAAAGTGTATTCAGCTCTTAGTTCCTAAGTGGAAGGAAGTAGTCCCAGGCCAGGAGTAAACACTAAAGAATCTGGGTGGAACTTACTGTCAAGCAGAAAAGAAAGAGGCGTCTCAGAACTGACCCTTTTGGAGTAAAACTGACAGAGGACATGGATGGCTATGTCGAATATAAAAGGAAAATAAATGTTTCAATGTCAGAGTAACTGGAGATCAAAATACATGACCTCCCTTGAAGGAATCCTTTAAAGAAGCTTATGAAAAACAGGTTTTTTATACAGCTATGAAGTATGAGCGTCTCAAGTGTTGTTAGAGATGTTTATGAAAACACTTAGAATACTAATGGGCATTGCTAGTCCTGATTATTTTAGTAATATTATTATCAACAGTAGTAGTATGGGATTTTACTTGATTACCCTCACTCAAATAATTCCCCAGCCACCTTGATTTCCTCACGGTAAGAGCAAAGCTACTTGAGCAGTTTTCCTTCATCTTTCTCCTCCCTTCTTCTGTTTAAAGAATAAATATGACACCATTAGTCATTCAAAAAATGTAAATCGAAACCACAATGAGAGATCACCTTAAACTCACTATAATCAAAAAGACAATAAGTATCAGTGAGGATGTAGGGAAATTAGAACCCTCATATGCTGCTAGTGGAATGTAAAATGGTGCAGCCACTTTGGAAAACAATTTGGCAGTGCTTCAAAAAGTGAAACATTGTGTTATTACATGACAGTAATTCTACACCTAGGTTGATAGGGTTTGGCATGTTCCCAGTCAAATGTCATCTTGAATTGTAGCTCCCATAATCCCAATGTGTCACAGGAGGGACCCAGTGGAAGGTGATTGAATCATGGGGGCAGGATTTTCCCATGCTGTGTTCATGATAGTGAATGAGTTTTCATGAGATTTGATGGTTTTATAAAGGGCAGTTCCCCTGCACATGCTCTCTTCCCTCCCACCATGTAAGACATGCCTTTGCTCCTCCTTCTCCTTCTGCCATGATTGTGAGGCTTTCCCAGCCATGTGGAACTGTGAGTCCATTAAATCTCTTTTTCTTTATAAAGTACCCCCATCTCACGTATCTCTTCACAGCAGTATGAAAATTGACTAATACATAAGTATATACCCGAGAGAACTGAAAACATATGTCCACAAAAAATCTTGTACATGAATGCTCATAGCAGCATTCATAATAACCAAAAAGATGGAAACAACCCAAATATCCATCAACTGATTAATAGATTTTTTTAATATAGTCTATACATACAATGGAATATTATTTAGCCTTAAAAAAGAAGGAAATCTTTTCAATTGCTACATCATAGATGAACCTGGAGGACATTATGCTAAATGAAATAAACCAGTCACAAAAAGCAAATATTATGTGATTCTACTTATATGAGGTATCTAAAGTAGTCAAATTTACAGAAACAGAAAGTAGAAAGCTGATTACCAGGGACTAAGAGAAGGGCAAATAAGGAGCAATTTAATGGATTTACTTTCAGTTTTGCAAGATGAAAAAGTTGTAGAGATCTGTTGCACAACAATGTGAATATACTTAACACTACTTAACTGTACACTTTGAAATGGTAATAATGGCAAATTTTACTTTGTGTGTTCTTACCACAATCAAAAAAATTTTAGTTCAAAATGAAAAATGGGACATATCTATACAATGGATTTTTATTCAGCCATAAAAAGGAATAAGGAACTGATACATAACTATGACTTTTATAAGCCTGGAAAACATTGTGTTAAATAAAGGCAGCCAGACATAGAAAACCACTTGATTTCATTTCTATGAAATGTCCAGAATAAGAAAATCCACAGGGACATAAGTAGATAAGTGGTTGTCAGGGGTTCCAGTGAGCGGGTAATGGGGAATGACTGCTAATGGGCATGAGGTTTCTTTTGGAGGTGATGAAAATATTCTGGAATTAGGTAGTGGTAATGATTGTGTAACTCTGAATATTCTAAAAACTACTTAAATTGTACACTTCAAAAGGGTTAATTTTATGGTGTATGAATTATATATAAACAAAGCTATTTTAAAAAAAAGAAATGTGGAGGTTAATATTTTTAAGTTCCACCTTACAACAGGGAAGAAGAAGAATAGTTGTGGAACTCAGAAACAACAAAAACAAGAGTATCTTAACCTTCCAGGAGAATTATTCTCCTATTTCCCCTACTCTTCACAAATTCCCTTGTTTTATTCTTTGGTCTCTTGAATATGATTTCCTCCTAGTATTTCATGACTAGTAACTCATTCTCAGCTCTACTCACCTACTCTTCTCCACCTATCTTCTTTGCTCTTACATATTTAACCACTTTAATAACTCTATCCAAACTCACCTATTCTTGTGAATAAGTTATGAGTACATACGTGTAACTATGTCTGTTAGTGTTTTCTGCTCACATGTGCCTAGATATATGTGTGTGTATAAGGATGTGGACAAGTGTGGTTTCAGGTGATTCTGTGCCTATGCTTCAATCTTCATGTCAATATTTTGGTTGGAAACATTGTAAGGATAAAACTCAGAAAACTCTGTGTTTTTATTTGTAAGGATAAAACTCAGAAAACACTGTGTTTTTATAAGGGACAAACAATATGCTAATATTGCCAGTGTGCTAGTACCTTAGAGGCTCAGGCTATTTTCTTTTTATACTGTTGGCAGAATTTGTAACAATCTAATACCAGATGGAGAGTAGTACTGTGGCCTATTATTATGAACACCTAGGGGATTCCAATAGGCAGAATAAATTGTTTGCCTAATTCAGTATTTTAATTTTTTAAGAAAAAAGTCCTCCTCAAACTCCACTAAAATTTCAGTAAAAACTTACAAAAGGAACTAAATTTACAAAGGGAAGTAAATTCACTGTAATACTCAAAGCAGACCAGAGATTTTTATGATTTCTGATAACAGAAAGCAGATGGGATAGCAGTGACAGATAAACTAGAGCACAAGCCACTGCTCAGAATTCACAAGGGTAGCTAAGTGGAGGCAGAGCCTCAGAGGACTCCAAACTCAGTAGTGACGGATACAGAGAAGTAGGCTATGAGTATCTAAAGGACTGTTCTTTTCCAATGACCTTTACACTGTTTTAGTCACCTTCTACCAGAGCCACAGTTGGTCATCACCAAAACTGTTCCACTTATGAAATCACTCATCTAGACAGGCTATACTTTCAGAAATTGCACTGAACCTGGTGAATTTTATAGGGGAAAAAATGTGTCAAATTTTTATAATAAGAAAAAACTGGAGCTAATTGTCCAACCACACTTTGGTCAAATTGTGGCACATCCATGCAATTTAATTCTATCCATACAATAAATGCTTCTGTAATTGTTGCTTAATTATTTGGATGAATACAAGTTGATCTACTCCATATCATATAACAATATAACTCTACATATAAACAACATATTTACACATGTACACACAAAAAGATTCAAATGAGGAAAGAGACAAAATGAAAGGAATAAAAGAATAGAAAAAAAAATATTAAAATATGAAATCTTGAGTTGGGATGCTTTTTCTAAACATAATACCAAAGGCAGAAATCACTAAGAAAAATAATTACATACGTGACATGAAAAACAAACAAGAAACTATGGAGAAGGGGCTTCAAGATGGCTCGCTAGGTACATCTGGTACTCACCTCTTCCACAAAAAAAGAACCAAAACAGTGAGTGGAGAATCACACTTTTTGCAAATTGTCTAAGACAGTGGTCCCCAACCTTTTTGGCACCTGGGAAATGGTGCTATGGTTTTGCTGTGCCCCCACCTAAATCTCTTCTTGAATTGTAGTTTCCCATAATCCCTATGTGTCATGGGAGGAGCCCAGTGGGAGGTAACTGAATCATGAAGGTGGTTACCCCCATGGTGTTCTTGTGAGTTCTCACAAGATCTGATGGTTTTGTAAGGGGCTTTTCCCCCTTTGCTCAGCATTTCTCCTTCCTGCCACCCTGTGAAGAAAGTGCCTTTCTTCCTTTTTGCCTTCTGCCATGATTGTAAGTTTCCTGAGCCTTCTAAGCCATGCAGAACTGTGAGTCAATTAAACCTCTTCTCTATAAATTACCCAGTCTTGGGTATTTCTTCATAGCAGAATGAGAATGAACTAATACAACTGGTTTCATGGAAGACAATTTTCCATGGACTGGAGGAGGGAGATGGTTTCTAACTGAAACTGTTCCACCTCAGACAATACAGGCATTAGTTAGATTCTCATAAGGAGCATGCAATCTAGATCTTTCGCATGCACAGTTCACAGTAGGTGTTGTGCTCCTATGAGAGAGAATCTAATGCCACCACTGATCTGACAGGAGTCACAGCTCAGGCAGTAATCCTTACTCACTGCTGCTCACCTCCTGCTGTGTGGCCCAGTCGCTAACAGGCCGCATACTGGTACCAGTCTGCTGCCTGGGGGTTAGGGACCCCTGGTCTAAGAGAGAACACTGGAATCCAACAGAGAAGTGATAGGAAGCAATGAAGGAGAGGGAAGTGAGGCAGCCTGCTCTGCCAGGATCAGCTGAGAACCTGGAAAGGCTCCTCAATGTGGGGAATGGGTAACTGTGAGATCCCCAGTGGTCCACATTTCCACTGTGGACTCCTTCTATCCTAGCCATGGGAGAACATTTTGACCATCACAGGCCCCGAAACCAACATAGAGAACTGCCTGGAGACCACACATTGCTCCAGAGAAGGAGTTCAGGTTGAACTCCACAAACCTCCACATTCTATGAAGCTACAGATGGTGCCATTTTGAGAACCCAGCCTGCCCCCAACTAGACTACCCTGCTCTGGAGCTCAACAGCCCATGCTATCTCCACATCCCTGGAGCCCCAACTGAGATTCCCCAACTGGAGCAGATGCCACCAGGACAGAGGCAGTAGCCATCAGCAGTGACCCTAACCTCCAACAGAGGAGCAACTGTGGACTTTCATGCATCCCAAGCACAAATTCCACTACCTGCAGCTGCTGCTACCACAAGCTACTGCCACTGGGGCTGAAGCATGACAGAAGCATGTGCCCCTCCAGCTGCCTGCCTATGGCTGCTCCCACTGAAAACAATCATACCCTCCCCAGTAGAAGGGCAGTAGCACAACTGCTGCTGCCTCCACTTGAGCATTCCAGTGACAGCCTGGTTATCACCCTAACCAGAGCTACTACCAAGGAGCCTAAGGACATATCCAGTTAGCCTGGCTCTACCTTTCAACCCCCAGTATCCAATCATGCCATCTAGGGCCTGGGGATCAACCAGAACAGTTTAACACCATTGGCACCTGAGTACTCCTCCCAGGAACCTGAGGCCAGAACCACCCAGCCTGCTGCTACCACCACAGCTAACACACACCTTCATGCACCACCCACAGGCCTATGGATGGGCCCACCCAACCCGCTGCAATAACCACCAACACCAACACAGACCACTTGGGACCCAGAGGATTGTCCCATCACTGTTACTGCCATCACCATGCCACACCCACTTCCCAGGGATCAGAGAATCTGCCCACCTGCCCTGCCCATTTCTGCCATCCCTAAAGCTGTCTGGAAACCCAAAAATCAGCCTGCCTGGACCTGCTAACACCAGTGCCAGTGTATGCTGCTCTGAGGCTCCAAAACAGGCATGCTTCACTTACTGCTGCCACCACTGGGGCCCAAAGGCTGGCACACCTGAGGTACTAGTCCCCAAAGAAATCATACAGAGGCTATACTACTGCACACAACCGGAACCAAAGCCAATACTATAAATCCATCTTCAGGAATAAGTCCTCTTCTATGAAAGCAAATTTTGAAAACTGAAAGAAGTGATATTACATCCAATGCACAGATATCAAGGTAATGATATAAGATGAAAGCAAGGAAATATAACAACTACAAAGGTACATAATAATTCTCTAACAACAAATTTAAATCAAAAAGAAATTTATAAAATCCCAAAATTATTCAAAATATTGATACTAAAGAAGCTCAGTGAGATACAATAAAATGCTGAAAAATAATGCAAATAAATCAGAAAGACAATTCAGGATATTAATGAGAAATACATTTAAGAGTATCATAAAAAGAACCAAATAGAAATCCTGGAAGTGAAGAATTTCTTTAATGAAATACAAAATGCATTAAAAAGTTTCAACAATACACTAGATCAAAGAGAAGAAAAAAATCTCAGAATTTGAAGAAAGGTCTTTTGTGATGACTCAGTAGACAAAAATAAAGAAAACAGAAAAAAAATAATGAGCAAAGCCCATGTGACACATGGGAGAACATAAATTGACCAAATATGGTAGTTTTGGGCATTTTGGAAGGTAAAGAGAAAACTAAAGGGTTAAAAGCCAATTTAAGAAAACAATAGATAAAAATTTTCCAAGTCTAGTAGGAGATTTAGACATCCAGATACAGGAAACCCAGAGATCCATTGTATTGAATGGACACAATTCAATAAGGTCTGTTCCATGGGACATAATAGTCAAACTGTCAAGTCAAATACACAGACAGCATTCTAAAAACAGCAAGAGAAAAGGTATTTAGTCACTTACAAAGGAATCCGCATCACACTAACGGTGGATTTCTCAGCAGAAACCCTGTGCATGCTAGGAGAGAATATGGATGATATATATTCATGGTGCTGAAAGACAACAAAAAAACCTGCCAGCCAAGGATACTACACCTAGCAAAGTTCTCCTTCATCAATGACAGAGAAATAGTCTTTCCCAGACAAAGAAAACCTGAGGGTATTCATCACCACTAGACTGGCACTGTAAGAAATGCTTAAGGGAGTCCTATACCTGAAAGTGAAAGGACAATATCTACCATTATGAAAACAAAGGAAAATATAAAACCCACAGATAGAGCAAACACATAAACATGAAAAAGACTCAATGATATCACTACAGAAAAACCACCAAATCACAATAATAAACAATGAGAAAAAAGAATATGCAGAACAACCAGAAACCAATTAATAAAATGACAGGAATAAGCCTTCACATATCAATAATAAGCTTGAATGTAAACGGATTAAACTTTCCACCTAAAAGATACAGACTGGCTGAATGAAAAAGCATGGCTCAACTATATGCTGCCTACAAGAAACTCATCTCACCTATGAAGACCCATATAGACTGAAGTAAAGGAATGGAAAAAGATACCCCATACAAATAAGAACAAAAAAATGAGCAGGATTAGCTAAACTTACCTCAGATGAATCAGACTTTAAGTCAAAACCAGTAAAAAGAGATAAAGATAGTCATTATATAATGACAACGGGATCAACTCAGTAAGAGGATATAACAATTCTAACCCTATATGCACTCAACAGCAGAGCACTCAGATATATACAGTAAATATTATTATTAGATCAAAGGGAGAGACAGACTTCAATACAATAATATTTGGAGACTTCATCACTCCACTCTCAACATGAGACAGATCATCTAGACAGAAAATCAACAAATGTCAAAACCTTGTTAATGTCAAAACATTGTTGAAGGCTGGGCATGGTGGCTCATGCCTATAATCCCAGCACTTTGGGAGGCCATGGCAGGTGGATCACTGGAGTCCAGGAGTTCGAGACCAGCCTGGGCAACATGGCAAAACTCCATCTCTATAAAAAATACAAAAATTAGCCAAGTATGGTGGTGCATACCTGTAATCCCAGGAGGCTGAGGCATGAGAATCACTTGAACTCAGGAGGCGGAGGTTGCAGTGAGCCGAAATCACGCCACTGCACTCCCGCCTGTGTGACAGAGCAAGACTCTCTTGGTGGGAGTGTAAACTACTACAGCCACTAAGGAAAACAGTATGGAGATATCTAAAAAAAAAAAAAAAAAAAAAACTAAACTAAAAATAGAACTACCACACTGATTTGGTTTGGACGTTTGTCCCTCCCTAAATCTCAAGTTGAAATGTAATCCCTAATGTTGGAGGTGGGGCCTGGTGGGAGGTCTTTGTGTCATGAGGGAGGAGCCCTCATGAATGGCTTTGTGCTCTCCTCATGGTAATAAATGAGTTCACACTCTGAATTAACATGAGATCTGAGGCCGGGCGCGGTGGCTCAAGCTTGTAATCCCAGCACTTTGGGAGGCCGAGACGGGCGGATCACAAGGTCAGGAGATCGAGACCATCCTGGCTAACACGGCGAAACCCCGTCTCTACTAAAAAAACACAAAAAATTAGCCGGGCGAGGTGGCGGCGCCTGTGGTCCCAGCTACTCGGGAGGCTGAGGCAGGAGAATGGCGGGAACCCGGGAGGCGGAGCTTGCAGTGAGCTGAGATCTGGCCACTGCACTCCAGCCTGGGTGACAGAGTGAGACTCCGTCTCAAAAAAAAAAAAAAAAAAACATGAGATCTGGTTGTTTAAAAAAAAGTGGCACTTCCCAACTCTCTCTTCCTCCTGTTCTTACCTTTTGACACTGCATACTCTCTTCCACCATGATTGTAAGCTTCCTGAGCCACTCTCCAGAAGCAGATGCTGGAGCCATGTTTGTACAGCCTGCAGAACTGTGAGTCAATTAAATCTTTTTTCTTTATAAATTACCCAGCCTCCAATAAATATTTCTTTATGGCAATGTAAAAACAGACTACACATACTATCCAGCAATCCCACTACAGGGTATTCATCCAAAAGAAAAGAAGTCAGTATATCAAAGGGGTACCTGCACGTGCATGTTTATTGCAGCAATGTTCACAAAAGCAAAGATATGAAATTAACCTCCATGTCCATCAATAAGATAAGTGGATAGAGAAAATGTGGTACATATACACAATGGAATACTTTCAGCCATAAAAAAAGAATGAAAAATCATGTCATTTGCAGCAACATGGATGGTACTAGAGGAAATTAGGTTAAGTGAAGTAAATCAAGCACAGAAAGATGAATAGCACATGTCCTCATTCATATGTGGAAGCTAAAAAGGTCAATATCATGGAAGTAGAGTATGATAGATGCCAGAGGTTGAGAAGGGCATGCAGGTGGAAGGAGGGGATGAAGAGAGATCAGTTAATGGATACAACCATACAGTTAGATAAAAGGTATAAGTTCTAATGTTCAACAACAGAGTAGGTTTGATTATCTCAATTCCAGGACTTGACTCTTGGGCATGTCTGGACTTTCCCTGGGCCAGAGGGAGTCTACTACCCTAAAGGGAGAGTCCCAAGCCAGGCATCATTCATGACACACTCACTTAAGAGACCCTAGGGCTTAAGGGAACACCAGCAGTAGTCTGGCAGTACTCTTTGTGGCCTGGGGAGACAGTGACAATGGGGTGAGTCTCCTCTGCCTTTGGAAAGGGGAGGGAGGAGTGGGAAGGACTGTCTTGTGATTTGAGGGCCAGTTCAGCTGCAGTACAATAGAACACCAGATAGACTTCTAAGGTTTTTAACTGTAGTCCCTGAGTCCTGGACAGCACTTACAGACCCACCCAGAGCCTGGGGGACCACATTGCCCTGAAGGGAAGGACACAGGCCTGGCTGGCTTTGCCATCTGCTGACTACAGAGCCCCAGGGGCTTGAGCAAACATAGGCAGTACCAAGGGAATGGTTATAGTAGGCCTTGGGTGAGAACCAGTGCAGTACTGGCTTTAGGTCTGATCCAGTGCAGTCATAGTAGTGGTGGCCACAGGGCTGCTTATGTCATGCACCCCAGCTTTAGGTGGCTCAGAACAGAGGGAGAGACTCTGTATGTATGGTAGAAAGTAAGGTAAGAGAACAGGAGCTTCTGCCTGATAATCCAGAGAATTCTCCTGGATCTGGCCCAAGACCAACCAACAAAGTGGTACCTCTACAAGTCTACAAAAACTACAGGCTTGGGATGTCCCCTAAAGTAGATAGAACTTAGATCAAAACTCCAGAGTCATTTAATTATCTGGAAAGCCTTCCCAAGAAGGATGGCTACAAATAAACTCAGACAGTGAAGACTACAATAAATACCTAACTCTTTAATGCCCAGACACCAAAGAACATCTACGAACATCAACATCAACACCATTCAGGAAAACATTACCTCACCAAATGAACTAAGGACCAATCCTGGAGAAACAGAGACATGTGAGCTTTCAGAGATTTCAAAATAGCTGTGTTGAAGAAACTCAAAGAAATTTAAGGTAACACGGAGAAGGAATTCAGAATTCTATCAGATAAATTTGACAAAGAGAATGAAATAATTTAAAAGGACCAAGCAGGAATTCTGGAGTTGAAAAATGCAATTGGTACACTGAAGAATGCATCAGAGACCTTTAATAGCAGACTGGATCAAACAGAAGAAAGAATTACTGAGCTTGAAGACATGTTATTTGAAAATACAGTCAAAGGGACAAAAAAGAGTAAATAATATTGAAGCACACCTACAGCATCTAGAAAATTGCTTCAAAAGGGCAAATCTAAGATTTATTGGTCTTAAAGAGGAAGTAAAGAAAGAGATAGGGGTAGAAAGTTTATTCAAAGGGATAGCAACAGAGAACTTTCCAAACCTAGAGAAAGATATCAATATCCAAGTACACGAAGATTATAGAATAACAAACAGATTTAACCCAAAGAAGACTACCTGAGACATTTAATAATCAAACTCCCAAAGGTCAAGGATAAAGAAAGAATCCTAAAAGCAATAAGATAAAAGAAACAAATAACATAAAATGGAGCTCCAATAAGTCTGGCAGCAGACTTTTCAGTGGAAACCTTACAGGCCAGTGCAAACCTTACAGGCCAGTGGAGAGTGGCATGATATATTTCAAGTGCTTCAGTATAAAAACTTTTACCCTAGAATAGTATATCCAGCAAAAATATCCTTCCAACATGAAAGAGAAATAAATACTTTCTTAGACAAACAAAAGCTAAGGTATTTAATCAATGCCAGGCCTGTCCTACAAGAAATGTTAAAGGGAGTACTTCAATCGGAAAGAAAAGGACGTTAATCAGCAATAAGTAATCACCATAAGGTACAAAACTCACTGGGATATTAAGTACACAGAAAAACTCAGAATATTATAACGCTGTAACTGTGGTGTGTAAACTACTCTTATCCTAAGTAGAAAGAGTAAACAATGAACCAATCAAAAATAATAACTACAGCAACCTTTAAGATATAACTAGAAACAAAAAAAAAGTTAAAAAGTTGGGGGATGAAGTTAAGGTGTAGAGTTTTTATTAGTTTTATTTTGCTTGTTTGTTTTTCATGCAAATAGTGTTGTTATCAGGTGAAAATAATGAGTTATAAGACAATATTTGCAAGCTTCATGTAACCTCAAAACAAAAAAATACAATGGACACAAAAAAAATAAAAAGCAAGAAACTAAATCATATCACCAGAGAAAATCACCTTCACCAGAGAAAGATAGGAAGGAAATAAAGAAGGAAGAGAAGACCAGAAAACATAACAAAATGGCAGGAGTAGGTCCTTACTTATCAATAATAACATTGAATGTAAATGGACTAAACTCTCTAATCAAAAGACATAGACAGGCTGAATAGATGAAAAAACAAGACCCATTGATCTTTTGCTTACCAGAAACACACTTTACCTATGAAAGACAAATATAGACTGAAAATAAGGAGATGGAAAAAGATATTCCATGTCAATGGAAACCAAAAAAGAGCAAGAGTCACTATACTTGTATCAAACAAAATAGATTTCAAGACAAAACTATAAGAAGAGAAAAAAGAAGGCCACTATGTAATAATAAAGGAGTCAATTCAGCAAGAAGATATAACAATTTTAAATATATGCCCCCGAATACTGGAGCACCTAGATATATGAAGGAAATATTCTTGGTAAAGAGAGAGGCCCTAATACAATAATAGCTGGAGACTTCAGCACCTCACTTTCAGCATTAGACATATCTTCTAGACAGAAAATCAACAAAGAAACATTGGACTTAATCTGCACTATAGACCAAATGGATCTAATAGATGTTTATAGAACATCTCATTCAATGGCTGTAGAACATTTCATTCAATGGCTACAGAAAAAGAAATTCTTTTTCTCAGCGCATGGATCATTCTAAAGGATAGACCATACTTTAGGTCACAAACAAGTCTTAAAATGTTCAAAAACCTTGAAATAATATCAAGCATCTTCTCTGCCCACAATGGAATAAAGTTAGAAATTAACAACAGAGGAATTTTGGAAACTATACAAATACATGGAAATTAAACAATATGCTCCTGTATGACCAGTAGGTCAATGAAGAAATTAAGAAGTAAATTGAAAAATATTTTGAAACAAATGATAATGGAAACACAAGATACCAAAACCTATAGGATATAGCAAAAGCAGTACTAAGAGGGAATTTTACACCTTTAAGTACCTATGTCGAAAAAGAAGAACAACTTCAAATGAACAATCTAACAGTTCATCTTAAAGAACTAGAAAAGCAAGAGCAAACCAAACTCAAAATTAGTAGAGGAAATAATAAAGGGCAAAAATAAGTGAAATTGAAATGAAAAAACAAAATACAAAAGATTAACGAAAGTTGGTTTTCTGAAATGTTAAACAAAATTGACAATCCTTTACCCAGGCTAACCAAAAAAAGAGAGAATACACTAATAAATAAAATCAGAAATGAAAAAGAAGACATTACAACCAATACTTCAGAAATTCAAAGGATCATTATCAGCTACAATGAGCAACTATTTGCCAATAAATTAGAAAATCTAGACGAAATGGACAAATTACTAGATACATGCAACCTACCAAATTGAACTGGGAAGAAATCCAAAGCCTGAACAGACCAGTAACAAGTAATGAGATAGAAGCCATAATAAAAAGTCTCCCACTAAAGAAAAGCCTGGAACCTGATGGCTTCACTGCTGAATTCTACCAAACCTTTAAAGAAGAATTAATACCAATTCTACTCAAACTATTCCAAAAAACAGACGAGAAAGGAATACTTCCAAATCCATTCTATGAGGCCAATATAACCCTGATACCAAAAGCAAATGAACAAACATCAAAAAAAGAAAAAGCTACAGGCCAATATCCTTGATGAATATTGATGCAAAAATCCTCAACAAGATACTAGCAAACCAAATTCAGAAGTACTACATTAGAAAGATCATTCATCATGACCAAGTGGGATTCATCCCTGGGATGCCAGGATGGCTCAATGTATGCAAATCAATCAATGTGATACATCATATCAACAGAATAAAGGATTAAAACCATATCATTTCAATTGATGCTAAAAAAGCATTTGATAAAATTCAACATCGTTTCATGATAAAAACCCACAAAAACAAACTGGGAATAGAAGAAACATACCTCAATGTAATAAAAGCCATATATGGCAGACCCGCAGCTAGTACGGTGAATGGAGAAAAACTGAAAGCCTTTCCTCTAAGATCTGGAACATGACAAGGATGCCCATTGTCACCACTGTTATTCAACATAGTACTGGAAGTCCTAGCTAGAGCAATTAGACAAGAGAAAGATACAAAGGGCATCCAATCTGGAAAGGAAGAAGTCAAATCATCCTTATTTGGAGATGGCATCATATTTGGAAAAACCTAAAGACTCCACAGAAAAACTATTAAAATGGATAAATTTAGTGAAGTTGCAGGATATAAACTTAACATACAAAAATCAGTAGCATTTCTATATGCCAACAGTGAACAATGTGAAAAATAAATTAAAAAGTAATGTAATTTACAATAGCCACAACTAAAATTAAATACCAAGGAATTAACCAAAAACATAAAAGATCTCTATAATGAAAATTATAAAACAAGGCTGAAAGAAATTGAAAATGACACCAATAAATGGAAAAACGTTTCATGTTCATGGATTATAAGAATCAATATTGTTAAAAATGTTCACACTACCCAAAGCAATCTACAGATTCAATGCAATTTCTATCAAAATACTAATGACGTTCTTCACGGAAATAGAAAACCAATCCTAAAATTTATATGGAACCACAAAAGACCCAAAATAGCCAAAGCCATCCTAAGCAAAAAGAACAAAACTGAAGGAATCACTTTACCTGACTTCAAACTATACTACAGAGCTATAGTGACCACAACAGCATGGTACCGACATGAAAACAGACACATAGACCAATGGAACAGAATACAGAACCCAGAAACAAATCTACACGCCTACAGTGAACTCATTTTTGACAAAGGTGTCAAGAATATATGCTGTGGAAAAAATAGTCTCTTCAATAAATGGTGCTGGGAAAACTAGATATCCACATAGAGAAGAATGAAACTAGACCCCTATCTATCACTACATGCAAAAAATAAAATCAAAATGGACCAAAACTTAAACTAAGACCTCAAACTATGAAACTACTATAAGAAAATATTGGGGAATATCTCCAGGATATTGGTCTGGGCAAAGACTTCTTGAGTAGTACCCCACAAGCACAGACAACCAAAGCAAACATGGACAGTGGGATCAAGTTAAAAAGCTTCTGCCCAGCAAAGGACACAATCAACGAGTAACGAGACAACCTACAGAATGAAACAAAAATATTTGCAAAGTACCCATCTGACAAGGGATTAATAACCAGAATATATAAGGAGCTCAAACAACTCTATAGGAAAAAGTCTAACAATCTGATCATGAAATGGACAAAATATTTGAATAGACATTTCTCAAAAGAAGACATACAAATGGCAAACAGGTATATGAAAAGGTGATCAACATCATTGATCATCAGAGAAATGTAAATCAAAACTACAATGAGATATCATTTCACCCCAGTTAAAATGTCTTATATCCAAAAGAGAGTCAATAACAAACGTTGGCAAGGATGTAAAGAGAACCCTTGTAGATTGTTGGTGGGAATGTAAATTAGTACAACCACTGTGGAGAACAGTTTGATGATTCCTCAGAAAATGAAATATTGAACTACCATATGACCCAGCAACCCACTGCTGGGTATATATCTAAAAGAAAGGAAATCAGTATATCAAAGAGATATCTGCACTGCTATGTTTGTCAAAGCACTGTTTATAAAAGCTAAGATTTGGAAGTAACTTAAGTGTCTATCGACAGATGAATGGATAAAGAATAGGTGGGTTGGGCACAGTGGCTCATGCCTGTTATTCCAGCACTTTGGGAGGCCGAGGCAGGTGGATCACCTGAGGTCAGGTGTTGGAGACCAGCCTGGCCCACATGGTAAAACCCCATCTCTACCAAAAATACAAAAATTAGCTGGATGTGGTGGTGCACACCTGTAATCCCAGCTACATGGGAGGTTCTTAATCCAGTCTACCATTAAAAAGTCAGGAAACAACAGGTGCTGGAGAGGATATGGAGAAATACGAACACTTTTACACTGTTGGTGGGACTGTAAACTAGTTCAACCATTGTGGAGGACAGTGTGGCAATTCCTCAGGGATCTAGAACTAGAAATACCATTTGACCCAGTGATCCCATTACTGGGTATAGACCCAAAGGATTATAAATCATGCTACTATAAAGACACATGCACACATATGTTTATTGTGGCACTACTCACAATAGCAAAGACTTGGAACCAATCCAAATGTCCATCAATGATAGACTGGATTAAGAAAATGTGGCACATATACACCATGGAATACTATGCAGCCATAAAAAGGATGAATTCATGTCCTTTGTAGGGACATGGATGAAGCTGGAAACCATCATTCTCCGCAAACTATTGCAAGGACAGAAAACTAAACACCACATGTTCTCACTCATAGGTGGGAATTGAAAAATGAGAACACTTGGACACAGAACGGGGAACATCACACACTGGGGCCTGTTGTGGGGTTGGGGGACAGGGAAGGGATAGCATTAGAAGAAATACCTAATGTAAATGATGAGTTAATGAGTGCAGCACACCAACATGGCACATGTACACATATGTAACAAACCTGCACGTTGTGCACATGTACCCTAGAACTTAAAGTATAATAAAAAGAAAAGAAAAGAAAAAGTGTCCACCAAATTTGGCAAAGTAGAGGTTGTTCATAACTTGATAAGCAGTTTCAATGGATTGGTGAGAATGGAGGCAAGATTGAATTTGATTGAAGTTTAGAGTGTCCAATAGGTAAAAACAAACCAGTTGCTTAGGAAAGTGTAATTCTTCCAGATACTGAGACCAAAAATGTTTTCCCTTGGGACCTCTTATGCCCAGAATGTAAGGTTGTACACAACATCTTCAACAACATCTCTACAATAAACACAATGTTTTATAGAGTAGCCCGTTAATATTGGACATCAGAGATATCATAGAGGGCTTTCTTCATTGGGTGAAAATTTGAGCTAAATGATTATTTTATTGGTATATAGCTATTACATATAATAATTCCATATAATTACCATATATGCTTATTGAACTGAACTAAAAGGATTTAGTTCAATGCAAGAGTCTATTAATTTGGGATATCCCTTTCTTGGAAAAGGCCTAGACATACTTTAAGAAGTCATCTTGTAGTGGTCATAACCTAAACATATGAACTAAGTATTTATCATCTCTAGCAGCTGAAGGAAATATGCGAGTGTCAATTATAGTTGAGTGAAAAAAATAGCTGTGTAAGAGAGAAGACACATTAAAGGTCAAAACCCTAAATATATACATATTTCAGGAAAATTGTCAAGGAAACCGCACCAAAAATTTGTCAAGACCAACTGGAGAAAAGGTCATTTTAGACGCCCTAAAGAATTGCACGGACCGGGACACTTCAGGTACATAGTTTGCTGGTTTGATTCAGCTGTTTTCAATATAGAAGCTGAGACATGATCAGTAACCTGCTTTCCTCCACAGGGAGCCTGAGTGCTCAGGCAGACTTACTCTCCAGCCAATAAGAAGCAGAAGATGGCTTCTTACATATCCCAGGAACAAAATTCTACTCTCTATTAACCTCACTGAGCAGTTAATAGAAAAAAAATCATATTTGTGATTTTAAATTTTAATACCATTTTAAAAGTTACACAGATCATGTAACTGCACTCTAACAGTAAGAGTGCAGACTGTAAGGACAGGTTGATTGCAGTCCTCACCTTTAAATGGCTCTATAACAGTGGGCAGTTAGCATCCTTAGCCTTCAGTTCTCTGATCTGTGAAATGGGAGGATAATAGTATATACCTTAAAGGGATATTGTGAAGAGTAAATCTGGCAGTACCTGGGACTATTACTATATGTTAAAAATATTCTAGACAACATCATGTTTTAAGAAGTATTTTCCCTGAAATTGGTAACTAGAGAAAGCAAAAGGCATTAATTAACCCACTTTCTAAACTTCCAGTAGGGAGGCAACCTCTTTCCCACCCAGTTTGCACTACAACTCCCTACCTCGCCACAGGAAAGTCAATTTGAAGTGAGGGGTCTGTTAGGGAATGCAGGGAAGACAAACATTCCAGTGGTTCTTTGCCCCAAAGATGACAGAGGAAAGCCTCATGAGGATTGAAAAGTTTGAGTGTGTATATAGGACCAATTCTTTTAGTCCAGTTAAATATCACGAGTCACCAGGCCTGCTAACTTGCCTTGGAACTACCACAGAGAAGGAAAAACTTGGGAGGGTGATGGTGCAGTGGTATGGCCTGACAGAGAGGGCGCAAGCATACCACCTTTAGTTCTAGGTTCCTGAGATGTGCAGAAGGTAGAACCCAGCCACTTGAGAGCTGGGGTCCTGGAGGGTAGGTGAGATTGAAGGACAAAGACTGACTGCAAACCAATGAATGAGGCAGAGCACCCTCTGGGGCTTAGGGGAACTGGTGGGGTTCAGTAGGCCTCTCCTCGGTCAGCCCTGTGCACTGGCCCCTGTCTACACTGCTGCTGCTGGTGGTGAACTAGACAGTGGGGATGACCCACAGAAAGGGACAGAGCCTCTCTCTGGCCACTCACACAGGACATCATTTCCCTCTCAAATGAACATATACAGGGAATCGGGGGGTTAATAAAGACCTTACCTTCTCCCCAAAACTACCAGAGTCTCCAGTTTGAATTGTGGTGATAGGAGGAAAATATCTAAGTGTTTCTAACAGAACTGAGATATTAGTAATGGGAATTCACTGATGTGCTTGGAATCAGGTTAAGATGTGGTTAAGGGAGCCACTTAGCCAGAGAGAAACAGGGATTAGCAGAAGAGAGTTAGAAATCAATTAACTGGAGAAATAAGCCTGTCATACATTACGGATTTGACATTCCTCATCTATTCAGTTGCAGTTATTATCCGAAAACTCATCTTCCTTTTCCTAGCTAGTCTCTTGTCTCTTGTTATTGGGTTTGTGGTCACATTATCTATTTTGAAGATTTTCAAATCTTTTTGTTTTCTCCCCATATAATCATGGTAATGGAATATAAAATGCCTAAGACACGAATAGAAATTCATATGTCCTTGTTCGCTTCCTTACAACTTTATCACAAATCTTTCCAGGACAACACACATTTTTAATAACTTCTATGTTCTTATAATTATAATATAGATCCTTTGTAAACATACGAACTGCAAAAATAGAAGACTGTAAAAGTCACCCATATTTTACCATCCAGATATACTCTGGTTAATGTTTGCTGTATATTATTCCTAACTTTTTAAGTCATAGGTAAACTTTCTTAAAAATTAAAATGTGTCAGATTACACAAACTGTTTTGTAAACCGCTTTTTCATTTGCAGCCTCTAGAAGACTGCCTGCACATCCTAAGTTTTCAATAAATATTTATTAAGTAAATGACTGAACTTATTTCCATGACATTAAATGTTTATCTGTGGTGTCATTTTTAACCATTGCACAGAATTCCATTGTGTGAAATATGATAATTTATCTAATCAGGCCCTGGAGAGCTGCAGAGGAATAAGGCATTGTGATGGACACAGAGGTGCTCCACGCAGTCCCCTTCAAGGGGGAGCTTGCCCTGCTGCTGGGAGTACTTGCAACCTCCAGCCTCCAGTTATCAGCCCCTTTCAGGACTTGCCTCAGCTACAGAAAGCTGCCTTCCCAGGGCAACCCACATTGAAGGGCAGATGATAGAGGAGCCCAGTGGCAGAGCTACATTGACAGGCCATCTTCCTCCAGAGTTTCCCAAGGGGGACTGCTTCAGACTGTCCCACCTATATTGCAGCTCAACTTCTTTCTCTGCCCAGTCCTGTTTCTTCCCTGTCCCTGCCATGGGTGTTCCTCTCAGGGCACTCCCTAATAAATATATTGAACACTAAATTTTGTCTCAAAGTGTGCTCCTGAACAATCTAACCTGAGACAGAGATGATGCTGACCCTTGAGGAACTCCCAAGTCTATTGATTAAAGCACTCAGTAAATTCTAACATTACTGCTGTTACCAACTCCTAACTCAGGTTAAACAAGCTATGGTGCATGTATACTACGATAGGTTATGCAGCCATTAAAATGATGCTCTGGGTGCCATGTATAACACATGATGGCTCCGGAAGTCAGGAAAGAAGGAAAAAAGAAAGGAAGGGAAGAGAAGAGAAAGGAAAGGGAGGAAGGAAGAGGGAAGAGAAGAATTGGACATCAGATAATCACTTGAGCCCTCTCTCTTTGCCTGAATTTTTCTCAATCTGTTTCTTTCCACATCTCTTGCTCCTTATTGGTCTTTGGGCTACCTACAGTATGAGCATTACTTGGGCAATGACTATTGCTATGAATTTGGCATATGCAAGGGTTATAGAAACTAAAGCTGGACATGGCCCTGCACAGGTAAGCACATATCATTATCTCTGTGAGCAGTCAGGACTAACAAGCCTTCAACACACAAAAGCAGGAGTAAGGATCAAATTACACTAATCAAATCAAATCAAAATAAAAGCCCTGAGTTTGTATTCCAGTAAAGTCCAGACCTAGGAGGGATCTAGGAAAGCAATGAGTGTGGCTGTCAAGGTACTTCCAGATGTCAGAGTCACACATTCCAAAGCAGCAGAAATCTACTGACAGTCTCCGGTTACTCCCCCGTCTCAGCGAGGCAGGGCAGGCAGCGGCAAGCTCAGCCCATGTGAGGTGCCTCCTGCCAATCACAGACCACCCTTCCCTGGTCCTGGAGGTTCAAAGGATTGCAGGAGGGTAGAAAAGCACCTGGGGCTGGTGCAGACTGCGGAGCGGGCCGCACCCTGTGTGCAGAAAGAGGAGGCGCTGTGAGTAGACTGCTTTCCCTCTACAGGGAATCCCGCGGGCTCAAGGGTTGGGTTGCTCTCCTGGGAGGGAAGCTAGTGGTCTGGGAGCGAAAGGGGAAGAAGTTAGATTCCTGATTCATAAAGTCTGTCATTTTTTTTCTTTGTAATTTAGGGTATTGTGACTGTCCTGTTCTCTTTTACTTTGAACTGTTCAAATTGCTTTCTTAAAACCTTTGATATAAGTCTTGTTCTGTTCTGGAGATATTACGCAGCCATCCTGCTTTCAACCTGAAATATCCCCAAAGAAAGAACAAGAAAATCCAAGCACCTGAGAAACCCCGTATCTCCTGATTAAATCGCACATAGACAGACACCTTTGTAGACCCCCAATTTCCTTGTGGAGTCAGAAAAGCAATAGAAAATTTAACGAAATAGCTCGTGTCATTTCTGAATAATCCGTTCAGGCTAGCAGAGAGAAAGTTTCTTGGTCTTCTTGTCAGAAATCATTTGGTCCTGCCAACTTGTAATGAAATGCGTGAGGCAATTTACTCCCAGTTATTCTCTGCAAACACTTCTGCTTAATAAATGTGTCAGTTGAAGTAAGTCAACAAAGTAGCTTTATCTATGCAATGTTATTTTTACATAATTTGTTTTTACTCCTTACCAATTCTTTGTTCCACAAGGATGTGCAGGACATAAAGATATTTTTCGTTCTAATGACATTTTCATACAAAATACAAATTTAAGTTTCAAATAATGCTAGTATTATTTTATGTTTGCATTTGTTTATAAACCTAAAACTCTACTTCTAACTAGTTTTAAAGATTTTTAAGCCATTTAAGAATTTATAGCCAGTTGCAGTGGCACATGCCTCCAGTTCCAGCTATTCAAGAAGCTGAGGCCATGGGATGAGGAGTTCTAGTCCAGGCTGGGCAACATAGTGAGATCCTGTCTCTAAAAATATATAAATAAATTTTTAAAGAAGTTTTGTTAACTCGAATGTCTTCTTTTAATGAAAGACAATGTTTCTTGACCATTTCTTGCCTGAGTTGCTAAGCACAACAGGAAATAACTCGCTAGGTTTTATAGATATATATATATACTTTCAGTATAAATAAAATTTAGGTTACATAGTTTTCAGACCCTGTGAAGAAGTGGATTTTCTTTTTATTAACCTTTTCAGTGAGGAGAAAAATTTCTTACTTTACTTTCGCTCCAACAGATTGTTTTGTTTTCTGCTATAAAATAGTCTTTAAAATCAACTCACCTATATATTTTTTTTTAACTGCTGGGAAGAATCATAGACTTTTACATTCAAAGGGGACCTTAGACATCCTTTAATCAAGGAGAAAAAAAAAACTCAGAACTGTTTTTGTTTTTTGTTTTTTGTTTTTTTGAGACGGAGTCTCTCTGACTCCCAGGCTGGAGAGCAGTGGTGCGATCTCAGCTCACTGCAAGCTCTGCCTCACGGGTTCACACCATTCTCCTGCCTCAGTCTCCCAAGTAGCTGGGACTACAGGTGCCCACCACCACGACCGGCTAATTTTTTGCATTTTTTAGTAGAGACAGGGTTTCACTGTGTTAGCCAGGATGGTCTGGATCTCCTGACCTTGTGATCCACCTGCCTCAGCCTCCCAAAGTGCTGGGATTATAGGCGTGAGCCACAGCACCCGGCCAAAACTCAGAACTTCTTTTTGACTTCTCCTGCTTACGTTCTTAACCAGAGTAAACACCAGTCAGCCTTTAAATATGCTCTGGAATTTGGGCCTGATAGCCATGCAGGCCGCCCACAAACTTGATGGGCCACCATTCGCCAACTGGGACAGAGACCACATTGGTGAGGGGCACCATCATCACACACCACCCTCCCCGCCTCGTCCCCCTGCCCCAAGGATTCTCCACAGTACTCCTTTCCTGGAGCTGGGCATCCCTCTGGCAATGCCCACACCTGAGGCCTTCATGCAACTGAGTGCTCCTGAGCCATTGCTTACAGCTAGTCCCTGATTTCCAATAGATGGATGACTCCCATCATACTGGGAGCACCAGGAATCAAGAGTAGTGCTGTCCAGTAAAACTTTCTGTGATAAGGGAAATGTTCTAGACAATAGACACTAACCACATGTATCTAGGGAGTGCTTGAGATGTGGTTGGAGCAACTGAGGAACTGGTTTTTACTTTTATTTGAATTCATTTGACTTTGAATAACTGCACGCAACTACTAACTACTGTATTAGTGAACACAGGTTTTGAGCTTTAAAGCAAGAAAAACTTATGGGCACTGTGAGCCGTGGGTGATGGCCCTAGGAGAAAGCTCCTCTTTTTGTTATTTCCAGGGACTTATCCTACCTTAAGTTGAAGCACACCAGCAATTGTTGTGACCTACAGTCTCCACACCCATCTTTACTCTGAGCCACGCAAGTGTCTGTTCTTGTTCTGAGTTTCAGGGTCAGGGCTAAGGCAATAGCATATTGTGTTTCTTCGTTTCTTCCTCTCCTATTTTTCCTTTTCTTTTTTTTCTCCTTTGTTAATTCAAATTTCTCTAGCATGAACTAGAGTTTGAGGTGTGGTTTGTGTGTTCTCTGGTGCAACAAACTTGGGTGAGGAAAAGAGGTAATGAACTTGAAAAAATGATCTCATGCTTACTGGGCGAGTCACACTTCTTTTTCTTCTGCTTTGCAAATTGGTTTGTTTAGTGACCAATTGTTTTTAGAACTTTTCAATGTGTCTGGAAACATCAACACTATGGGTATGATTAATTTTTATAAGAAAACAAACTGAATGAAAGCACAAGAAAGAAAAAACAGGAAATATAATTCTAGTTTTTTAAAAATCTGCACTCTTTAAAGCAAAGGAACTCCCAGGGTGTTGAGCAATTTGAGTAAATCACCATCGTACCAGGCCACAGGGCAGTTTTCCCACAGGGCGGGGTGCCTAGGGGCTATTCCTTTACATGGAAAATATTTCTAGGTGAGTTGCGTACTTTCAGTCTGGGGCGTTCCATCTCTAACGTGGGCAGTTGCTGCTCTGCCCTCTGCCTTCCACCACTTTCCACTTGTTAGATTTATCTCATCCCATTGGTTTCCTTCCCACCCCTGCCAGATAAATAATCCAATATATGTGAGGGAGGCATTGTTTTAGAATAATGTGGGGACGGTTCAGAAGACCACATATTTAAAACAGCTTCTACAAACTGTGGGCTAAAAAAGAAGGCAGGAAGGAGGACACATCATATCATTAGAAGTCAGTCTAACCACAGAGACAGACCCAAACCCCCAAATCATAAGTTATGAGGTTTGTCTTTTTAGGTTCTACCCTCTCCTTGTGTCTCTTTCCTTCTCATGGTGTCTTCCCTCACCCTTTGAAAATTAAATAAAAGAAGGGAGCTGATAAATGAGGCATTGATATGGATGGCTCATGAAACTCAACACGCCTCTTTTATATGAGCTTGTATTTTAATCAGGAACGAAGGAGTGAGTCTCAAGTTGTGGCATTCCGAAGTTAGGGTAAACGGTGAGGAAGCCTTTGAATGAAGGAAGAGGATAGAAGGCTTTCTCCCTGCCAGCTTTGTTTATGTGGCTCCCTTTCTGGCTTACCTTGTAGTGAGTCTCATGGATAGGCTCACGGGTGGGAGGCCAAGAGTTTCTCTTAATTTAAAGAGACAAAAAGGGGAAGTGGATCTCCCTACCTTAAAAAGAATAATGATTGGTGACAAACCCAATAGAAGGCTGGGTTAAGAGTTATGAAACCTGGACTTGAATCTTAACTCTTTTAATAACACGGTATGATCGTGAACAAGTCGCTTCCTCTCTATGAGCCTTAAATTCCTCACCTGTACAAAGCCTCCAAGTTTGCAGCCAGAACTGATGTATCATGCTATGAACAGGCACCTGGCCAATAACTTTCCTAGGATAAATGACACTTTAATTTCTCTCAAATTACATATCTTCTAAGACAAACAAAAACTTCCAAAAGTGTAGTCATTGACTTCTAAGTGTGACACCCATCAATTAATTTAAAAGTTTTTAATTTGCTTTTTAATGCAATTCTTTGTCAAATTGGTTTTTTGATAGCAATCCATTTTTTGTGGGTTCAGAATATCTTATTAAACAAACTTGGGTGAAGAAAAGACGTAACAACATACCAGACTATATGGCTGTGACAGAGGCTAGTATGGAAGAAAAGCCATGAACACATATCCACAATGGTTTGAGCTTCCCTGGAGAGCTAGTTGCTAAAGGCAGAGAGAGGGATATAGGGAAGGAAGGATAATTCTGGGAAGTTGAGGAGAGAAGAGGTTTTTCAGTTGGGCTTCGGAAGATGGTAAAGAGTTCGATAAGCAGAAATGGAAGAAGGGATTCCAAAGACAGGGACACCCTAAGCATAGCATGGTGGCATGACCAGGACACCAAGGGGGGTGGGCAGTGAAAAATGGCAGGCAGGCCATTTGGAACCTGGATGAGTACTGCCTTGAATGCAGGCTGAGGAGTTTGTACTTTATCTCTTAGGTGGTCCAACCACTCTTCCACTGGCTGAATGGAGAATAAAATAGTTGACTCTGGCCAAATACTATAAACTGGTCTTTCACAATGGAACAGGAGCAAATCTGGATTCAAAGAAACTGGTCAGCAACAGAGAGTGGGTGGACAAGTGATGCACCTGGCAATAGGAAGTAAGAAGGAGCTGGTACTGGGCTCGTGAGTGTAGAGGGAATGACCTAGGGCTCTCCTTTAAATTTAGGCTACAGGGAACCTTTGAAGGGTTTTAAGCAGTGGGGGAGATATAAATTCAGAGCTGTGTTTTAGGACAATGGATCTCAAGATTGGCTAACTGGCTGGCACTTGGAAGCCATGTTTATCTTTGTGGAATACCAGAACATTTTGGTCTACTAAATTTAAAATAAGTAAGTAGATCATTTTGGCCTAAATTCATACCAAAAACTAGATTCTAGCATAGACAGGTGGTAGTAGCATCCACAATATAAGAAAAATGTATAAGAGGAAAATGTTTAAAATGACAAATTTTGATAGTAATTCTTCCTCAAATTAGGAAATGACTGGAATCATTCAATATTGGCATCAAAACATGTCCCAGCAAATGGAACATCTGTGCTTTGGAGGATCATTTGAGAACCTCTGCTTGAGAAAGTTCACCATGGAAGCTCTGTATGGAATGGAAACAGAAAATGTTTAATTCATCTGATCCAGAAGTTAGGGGCTGGCAGTGAGAATTGGTAAAATGGTATCAGGAGACATCAGAAAATGATCATATGTGCTTCTATCAAAAATATACATCAATCCCAATTGGGATGGTGTGTTACTCAGGGCTCTAACAGAGATAGAACCAAAAGGAGATACATAAAGAGAGAGGCAACATATGGTGGCTCACACCTATAATCCCCACACTTTGGAAGGCAGTTCCACACTTTGAGGACAGGAGTTCAAGACCAGCCTGGGCAACATGGTGAAACCCCTTCTCTACAAAAAATTTAAAAATTAGCCAGACATTGTGCATGCACCTGTGGTCCTAGCTACTTGAGAAGCTAAAGCCAGTGGATCACTTGAGCCTAGGAAGTCAAGGCTGCAGTGAGATATGATTGTGCCCCTGCACTCCTGGGTGACACACCAAGACCCTGTTGAGAGGTTGAGAGAGAGACAGAGAGAGAATGAGAGAGAGAGAGAGATTAATTCTAAGGAATTAACCTATGTGATGTGATTGTGGGGGCTGACAAGTCCAAAATCTATACAGCAGGTGGGCAACCTGAAAATTTGGGGAAGAGTTGATGTTGCGGTCTTTTTTTTTTCTTTGAGACAGAGTCTCGCTCTGTCGCCCAGGCTGGAGTGCAGTGGTGCAATCTCAGCTCACTGCAAACTCTGCCTTCCGGGTTCACCCCATTCTCCTGCCTCAACCTCCCGAGTAGCTGGGACTACAGGCGCCAGCCACCACGGTTGGCTAATTTTTTGTATTTTTAGTAGAGTCAGGGTTTCACCGTGTTAGCCAGGATGGTCTGGATCTCCCGACCTCATGATCCACCCACGTTGGCCTCCCAAAGTGGTGGGATTACAGGCGTGAGCCACCACGCCCGGCATTTTATTATTTATTTTATTTATTTATTTATTTATTTATTTTGAGACGTAGTTTTGCTCTTGTTGCCCAGGCTGGAGTGCAATGGCGCAATCTTGGCTCACTGCAACCTCCGCCTCCCCTGTTCAAGCGATTCTCCTGCCTCAGCCTCCTGAGTAGCTGGGATTACAGGCATGCACCACCATGCCCAGCTAATTTTGTATTTTTAGTAGAGACGGGGTTTCTCTGTGTTGGTCAGGCTAGTTTCAAACTACCAACCTCAGGTGATCTGCCTGCCTCAGCCTCCCAAGGTGCTAGGATTACAGGTGTGAGCCACTGTGCCTGGCCTGATGTTGCAGTCTTAAAGCTAAAATCTGCATACTGAAAACCCAGACAGAGTTTCTATGTTACAGTCCTCTTAGGGCAGAAATGCTGCTTATTCAGGAAACATCAGTTTTTGCTCTTAAGGTTTTCAGCTGACTGGAAGAGGCCAGCCACGTTATGGAAGGTAATCTGCTTTACTCAAAGTCTACTGATTTAAATGTTAATCACATCTAAAAAATATCTTCACAGCAATATCTAGACTGATATCTGACCAAACAACTGAACACCATATCCCAGCCAAGTTGATACACAAAATTAACCAGCACAAGGTGTTCATTACAATACTTCTTTATCACGCAGGCAGAGACAAAACTCAAGAAGTTATTAACAAAGGCAAAAGTACTACCAGGACCTAGAGAACACCACAGTTTATATCCTGTGTGGAGAGAAGTCACCATTTGTCCTTCCCTTTTGTTCTTCCTCCGTGCCTATCCTCTCTGGAAAGGTCAACAAATTCTTAATGTCTTTTTTTTGTTTTAATATCCATTAGTGTGGAACTGTGTCAAAGCTTTTCTTTTTTAACCTAAAAAATAAGTGCATTACTCTACCCCTTTGCACAGGCATTTATTAGTCTTCAAAAAACCCTAAACATCAGCCAGGCCTCATCTTTTCCTTTTGTAGAAATTATGTCACCTTTCCTCTAAGCATGCCAGGAAAGCAGCTCTTCCTAAAGATCCATCCAGCTAACGTATTATAAAAGTAAAGTCACTTTTCTCAGTTTTCCAGGACTTTTCTAGACGTCTTCCATTGAATGGGGGGCAAGGGGGAGTCTTTGACACAGACTTTGTAAGGTCAGCTTACACGTTGTAACCAGAGTTTTTCAACTTCACTCTTGAGTGTCCTCTTACTTCTTGGGTAACTGCTTTCTGAGCTCAGTAATTTGCCTATTTCTTTCTTTTCCTTTAGTTCTAGAATAGTAGTTTTCAATTGCTCTGGGGCTAGCTATGTGTTTAGGAGGTTTAGAGCTGGTGAGAAGATGCTCTGTGAGCCCAGGATTCCTACTCCTGTTTCAGCCAGAGAAGTACCATTCTGTTCTGGTTTCATATATTAGAGTTCCCTATTGAAATCATATTTCCCTATTTCCTTTGAAAATGTTTCTCTGTATCAAAAAAATAATAATAAATAATCACTGGTTTTAGGTACCTTCACCAAACACTGGGCTATTAGCTCTAGTCTGTCTCCTTTATAAGACAAAAATAAGCAAAATGAGTATTGGGTAACTAATATTGTATTAAAACTTCACATATATTCTCATTTAATTTTCGTAGTAACCCTTGAAGTTAAGTATTACCATACTTATTTGATGATAAAGCTCGAGAGACTAAGTAATTTCTTGGGACCACAAAACTAGTAAGTGGTAGAGCTAAGATTCATACCCAGGTCTATACAAAGGCCACATTAGTTTCACTTCACCATATTCTCTAACTTGCTCTTCAACAAAGCTCTAGGCAAATTATTAATCTGCACACTCATTTATTCAAATAAACATTTATTTATTTACTTTATCCTTTTATTTAGCAAAATAATTGAGTGTACCTACTATATGTCAGGTACTATGCCGCTTTGGACCTAGAAAGACAAATAAAACAGGGTCCCAAATGCCTCCTCCTACTTCGGAGACTCTTGCAATAAAGTGAAGGATGCCCTCCACAGGTTGGCAATGGGAGGAAAGAATGCAAAAGGGCAGCAGAGCAGAATCCTCTCTGAGTAATGTCTGTGTCAGGGAGAAAGTGGTCCCAGGACAAGGACAACCTCAGGGGCCATCTCTGTATCACCTCGCAGTCTGGGGCAGAAGCCTCAGAGCTGGCCAAAGCCAGAGGGATGAGGCCCAATGGCGAGTGTTAACTGTTCAGGAATGCTAATGGCATGCAAGGCGGGCCCCTCCCATGTGGATGTGCAGCTCGGTACCTGACTCTGGCCTCACCCCAAGCACAACTAGGAAGTGTTTTTCCTTTTCTCTCATGAATTCATCTATGAAAATAAAAAGAAGTACAAATGGGTATCTTTGTGTAAGGCCTCCCAATCCCTCAAGCAGAGCAGCCCCTGTGCAGTGAAGAGAGAGAAGGTGGAAGGAAGGCTGCTTCTCCTCAATCTAAGAGCCCTTGGCCTGTGACCAGTCACTGTTAAAACCTCCCTTTTATCCCCCTGGGGTCACTGATGCAGAAAACAAAATCATAACCCAATACCCTGCCCTTCCTGAATATCCTCTGATTATAATTAATAGTTTCTTATGTGTGTAAACAATCTGAGTGCTTACCTATTACTTTTGTATCTTTTATCTCATTTAGTGATCACAGCAACCCCATCTAACAAGTTGTAGTCTACTAATTTTATAAATCAGGAATTAGACACTAAGGAAAATAATTGTCCAACTTTACACAGTAATGATAATGACAACACAAAGCTGGGACTTGAACTCTGGCATTCTGATGCCAAGTCCAGTGTGGTCACCATTATACTGCAGACATTAGACTATGATGTGAGCCACTGGAAGCCTACACTTGGCTCCCTCTTGACATTTGTGGCCATTTGGGGGATGCAGCAAATGTTTTAGGTCCTCTAGACACCAACCTAGTCTAAAATACAAGTGGCCAAGTAGAAGCTATGAAATGCTAACCTCTCATTGACTTGCACATTGCACCTTTTACTTCTAAGAATTCTGGTCTTGGGGGTAGGTGGATGAGCTGTAGATTTTTGATACATCTAGACAGGTTTTCTGGAAAAGCATATGGGTGGAGCACCGAGTTTGGGGGAAGTATGCAAATATGAGCATCATATCAAGGGGTTAAAGAGACAAGAAGCTGGAGATGTGAGTGAAGAAAGGCCTAGTGTTTCTGACCTTCACAAAGGTAGAGTCTCCTGAGCAGGGAAATGTAGCTGGTCTCTCCGCTCCAGGTGCTTCTATTTCCACTGAAAGCATTTGCTATGTAGCAGGACTTGATAAACTGTAGAGTGTTTAGCAAATGATCTGGGGCCAGGCAGACCTGTGTTTCAGTCTCATGCAGTCTCAGCTTCTGCACTTTTTAGCAATGTGGCCTTGGGCAAATTAATCTCTCCAAGCTTCCTTTTTTATTTTTTTTTTTTTTTTGTGAAGATGGAGTTTTGCTCTGTTGCCCAGTGCAGTGGCCCAATCACGGCTCACCACAATCTCCACCTCCTGGGTTCCAGCGATTCTCCTGCCTCAGCCTCCCAAGTAGCTGGGATTACAGGCATCTGCCACCATGCCCGGCTAATTTTTGTATTTTTAGTAGAGACAGGGTTTTGCCATGTTGGCCAGGCTGATCTCGAACTCCTGACCTCAGGTGATCTGCCCACCTCAGCCTCCCAAAATGCTGGGATTACAGGCGTGAACCACCGCGCCCCGCCCCTTTTCTTTATACAAACAATGACAAGACAACAGATTCTCCCCCTAGATCCTTCAGAAGAAACACAGCCCTGATTTTAGCCTGGCATTTTCTGTCATGTCCTTGCCTAAGGTTTCTTCAATTTATGCTTTTCTTTTTGCTCAGAGCAAGTTTCTGCCTGTCTTCCTTCTTTTCTCCCACTTTTATCTGCATTTTCCACCCTAATTCTGACTCCTGCAGTTCTCCCACAGAATATTCATTGGCTCTTTCCCCTTTGTAAGGACTAAACTCTGTGTGGCAGAGTCATCTCTGGAAAAGTCTGTAAGTCACGGGGCATAATTGAGTCACCCAGGCCACCTCCCTTGATGAGGGCCCCTGCAGTTCCTTTCTGGACCAGTAAAGCCCCTCAGTAATGCCTATCTAACTCTGTCCTTCTCCACAGCCCTCCTTGTCCCCTTGATGCGCACAGTCATTTTTGCTTTGAACCCATGCTGTAATCATACTTTAAATTCCTTGAGGTCAGGTGCAGTGGCTCACGCCTGTAATCCCAGCACTTTAGGAGGCCAAGGCAGGAAGATCACAAGGTCAGGAGCTCGAGACTAGCCTGGCCAATATGGTGAAACCCCATCTCTACTAAAAATACAAAAAAAAAAAAAAAAAAAAGCCGGGTGTGGTGGTGGGCGCCTATAGTCCCAGCTACTAGGGAGGCTGAGGCAGGAGAATAGCTTGAACCTGAGAGGTGGAGGTTGCAGTGAGCCAAGATCATGCCACTGCATTCCAGCCTGGGTTACAGAGTGAGACTCCGTCTCAAAAAATAATAATAAAAATAAAAATAAATTAGTTAAAAGAAGAAATTGTCTTCTTTCACACGGTACATAATCAGCACAAGTTGATATCGGTGCTGAATTTGGCCTCTATTGATTTCTGCCCTTTCCTCTCTATGCTTCTGTTATCTGAACCCATACCTTTCACAGTCTATTTACTTTTGTCTCTAGTTTAGATACTAACCCAACTGGTCAGGAATAATGTCTGTACATACCAGTAATGAACTTTACAATGTGACTCAACCAGCTACATGAGTAAGTCTCCCCCTTGGGGGAATTTGTGCAGTCTAACACGCAACAATAACTGGCAAGAATGAATGAAATTTCTAAGCAGAAAGAAATGAATGGCATTTAAACAGAAACTACACAGAGACCCAATGGCCCAGATTCTTCCATTTCTCCAGCAAACTTGAATTGAGTACCCACTGTGTGCCAAATTCTGAGCCAAAAATGCTCATAAATTTTAACTCAAATTGTCACAGCTACCCAGGAAACAAAGGAAAATATTTACAGATGTCTAAACTTACTCGGAAGGCTGTTAATACTTACAGTGTAACAATGAGGTTAAAATTAGCAAGGCTTGAGACAAATAGAAGGTTTGCCTTCCACTGCCACCCTACGAAACTAGGACTTTGGCCAAATTGACTGGTTTGCTATCTTGTGGGCACCTTGCTCTTCTGTTTCTACTCCCTAACTTTCCCTTCCTCTTTACCTGAATGTCACCCACCCCCACCTCACTCCCACACATATCCACCTCCACTCTATGTATCAAACCATACACATCCTGCAAGACTTACGTCTTCCCGCCTCAGGACTCCCACAATATTTAGTCTCACTACATGTAGTATAGTTATGTGGGAATGCATCTTAGTTTCCCTACTAACACAAAAAATCCTAGAATACAATAATCTCCCTTACATATTTTTGTATGCCTCAAAATGCATATTGAACCATTTAATACACTTTTTATTTACAGCAGGAATGCATGAATTGATGAATTAAATGTTGAGAGCTGTAGATTGCTTTTCTCAAGGTGCTTCAAGTGCAGAAGCCCAAGTGATTGACCCACATGCTTACCTTTGTGTTCCTTCCAGAAAACCCTCAGGGAGGTGAAAGACCCATGTTCAGCTGTGTATGGCACCAAAGTCTATCAATAGTTTCTGGGAGTCATTGTGGGCTGTGGTGAAGCGCGTGGACTCTAGAGTATCTGGAGTCCACACACACCAAGGTCTCTAGCCTAGCTCTGCCACTTACTGGTTGTGTGACCCCAGGGAACTTAATTGACCAATTTAAGCTTTAGTTTCCTCATCTGCAAAATGGAGCCTCCTCACTTTTCTTCTTTTTCTACCTAATTGGGTTATGAGAATTAGATGTGTGCATGCAAAGCACCTGGTAGAGTGGCACACACCTGGTACAAGGAAGTAAATGCTAGTCCCCGTTTTTCACTTCCCCTCATATACAACAGGGCACTTTTCTATTTGCCAACTATTTCTTTGAAGATAATAAAATATTCAGAAAATGATAGTTTTTAAAAGCAACCTACAGTCCACATGGGAACCAACCACTAACTGTAGCCATGAGTTTACCCTTCAGGTTTCCACTTGTCATGGCCAAGGGCAGTGAGGGCTATGCCAGTGACCCTCAGTGTGCTTTGGCCCTGCCCAATCACCACCTCAGGTCCACCCCTTGTGCTTTCCACCTTGCGGGGCTCAGTCTACCACTCAGAAGGATGCATTCTGCACACTCCTTGCCTGAAAGAACTCCTGAAAGGCACTGACCAGGCTCTGGAAGGCTATATTCTTTTCCTTCTCTATAAAAGTTATGTGATTACTAAGCTCAATAATCAAATGTCCTTCATTGCTCAAGGATTATATGGCTTTGGTTTGGTTCATTTGGGAACAAGGAGGCAATATGCAATGGCATGGTTTACTCATGTTACAGAAACTGTAGCAGTTATTTGGTAATGCTTTCAACTGTGCCTTCAGCTTGTGGGAAATCCTGAAGATGGCCAAAGACGACTCCACTGTTCGTTGCTTCCAGGGCCTGCTGATTTTTGGAAATGTGATTATTGGTGTAAGTAATGCTTATTTCTCAGGAAATTCTGCTCTTCCTGTAATCATAACTCTACATTAATCAAAAGTAAGAGTTTCAAGGAAAATAATGCTGTAATTACTGGCTTCCTATATTTTTGCTTCATTTTAAGAAATATGTTAGTAAATATGCTAGCTAGAATTTAACCATATGTCAAAAGATCATGGTTGAAAAAATAGATATTTCCCTCTCAACTTCAAATTATAAGTATCTAAAAGGAGTCATGTCAACCATAGTCAGTGTCTAAACACTCTGACTACAAACACACTTCAGTGTTTCTTTTCTATGTCACCTTGGTTCGATTTCCGTGGGACTCTGCTGTTAAGGTGTTTTGGGACAGATGTTTGCATCTTCTTGTTCTTACACAGAGGCCAGTACCAGGGTGTAAAAATAATACAGAGGTCACACTGTGTGGGTCTGATGGCATAGGAGAACATTTGTTTTGGAGTCCAGAGCTCTTGGCCCGGCTCTCCCCCTGACTCCCCATATGACTCTGGCCATCACCTTTCAAGGCCGAGATTCCTCATCTATAAAATGCGGGTGTTGGCAAAGATAAGCAGCAAGGTTCCTCCCAGCTGTCATTGATAAATATGACCAGGACCAGCTCAAATATTACAACCCAGAAGTGTGGGTCATGACATGGGGGCAGGGGGAGATCATTCTCATACCAGAAGGCATTGTTTGAGTGATTCATGCCCCAAGGACATTGTGGATGGTCTGAAATTGTGTGGGTCTGTTTCTAAATAGACAGAATAACGTGTGAAGGGGTGTATGCAACCAGTTAGTAGGATGGAAGTAGTTGTTTGATTTTGTGGCAATGGGGAGTTTAGATTAGTTGCATAAAGTCTGTGCAGGAAAGGGAGCCAGTCTCTTACCTTCGCCGCCCTCCACCCCCTTTCCCAAAGCTGCACTTCTGATGGAGCCTACCCTTCATTTGCCCCCAGTGTTGCGGCATTGCCCTGACCGCGGAGTGCATTTTCTTTGTATCTGACCAACACAGCCTCTACCCACTGCTTGAAGCCACTGACAATGATGACATCTATGGGGCTGCCTGGATCGGCATATTTGTGGGCATCTGCCTCTTCTGCCTGTCCGTTCTTGGCATCGTAGGCATCATGAAGTCCAGCAGGAAAATTCTTCTGGCGGTAAGACCTCAGATTTCTCTGGAGTTGTCTCCCTGAGCCAATTTTAATGGATTCTTTCTTCTTTACTGAGCAAAGATTTGGCTTTCAGTGGGGGAGCAGCAAGTACCAGATGAGGGGTGAGGAGGGGAACACTTTCCCTGCAGTGAAATCGTCCACGTGGAGGCAAAAATGCCCTCCACTATTGCAAGTCCAGAAGACTCCAGTACAGAGAAGCCAAAGGGGAGACACCTGGGGGTGGCCTGATGAGTATTTTCCATATTGTGCCTCTACAGCTGGTGTCTGCATACACCCAGGTACAACTAGCAGCAATATAGGCCAAAGGAGAGACACAGTGAGAATTCATTCGTTAGATTTTTTCTCTTGGCAATAAGTTGTTCAAAACATTTTATATTAATTAGGCATTAATATATTGGGATATAAAATACAAAATATGCATACATTTTTAAAAGAAAGTATAAGCTTTCAAAGATTTTTGAGCTCAAGGTTGATGATTCTGTATCATACCTATACTCCCCACATTATTATCCAATCTGCTTTTCAGGGACCCCAGAAAACTTTGATAAGCACCACTGTAGAGTTAGCCTTCAGCTCATACCTGCCTGTGGGGGCTTTACCTCTGTGCATCAAATAGAGGCTTCTGCCCCAACACAGATAGCAAGACCATGCCCTGCCTTTGCAGAAGAAAGCAAATTTGCAGGCAGCAGAGCTGAGAAGCCTCAGTGTTAGGCCTGGACCCCTACTCTCTGCCCCAATACTTAGGGCAGCAGTTTCACACTATGATGGAACACGCCTCCAATGCCCCACCCCTGAAATAAACCTTTTATTCAAATGCTGCAGGACCTCAGTTCCCCCTTTATAGACTCAGTCCAGCAACGTAAGGTGCTTCTTAGTTCACTCTTTCTTTGAACTAACCATTGTCCTGGTTCCAGCGGAATACAGAACATTTACATTCTCTGGTTCCTTAGTGTGGGTAAGTTCCAGGGCAAAAGTACCCACTTTTGGTGGGTGGGGAAAGGAATACAGGAAAAAAGGGAGAGGAGACACAGGTGTTCCTAAAGACAAATTCGCTTGCGTCCCAGCCTCACTTTGGGCCATCCATGTGCGTGCCTGACAGCCAGGAGAAGTGAGCTGGGGAGGCAAAGGGGCTAAAGGAGGAAACACCTCACTGTGTGCCTCCTTTCTGGAGCGTCTTTATGAGCAGCCAGCAAAGCTCTTGGCAAGGAGCAAGGCAGCAGCTAATACAGGAAAAAAATGTTCTGGGGCCTCTCAAGGTGTTCCTGCTGTTGACTGCAGCCAGAGCTTTATTCTGGGCTGGGTAGTGAGGGCGGCAGAGCGTCCTGCTCGGAGAGCCTCCCATACCCAAAGAGGACAGTTTTCCCTGCCTGCCCTGCTGACACTGACCACAGTGCCCCTTCTCCCAAGAGTGTGTGCAAGGCTGAGGAAGGCAAAAATGGAACTCTTGCAAACAGTCCCCATCCCAGATTCAGAGGTCATTTGCTGCTCAGATATTTTCCAGCCAGAAATTTTCCAGCACTGTCATGTGGAGGCATCACATGCACATGCACCCATGTGCCCATGCACCCATGTGTCCATGCACCCATGTGCCCATGCACCCATGTGTCCATGCCCACACACACACACACACAACACCACTACCACACACAGCAAGTACCACTTCACTCACCTGAGCCGATGTACTTTGAATGCAGGTGCATGTGAAAGAACGCCCGGCAAATCGCTGTGCACTTGGAGGCTGCCTCTCCTCTGATGAGGCTGGATGCTTGTTAGGAAGGACCCTAGATATTCAACATAATCCAGTTCATCTTTTTCTGAACTCTGTGATTCTAAATTCTCAGCAAATTGTAAAGAAAATTTCTCCAAAATTCCAAAATTAAAGTGGATTTATGAGGCCCTATATTGTATGTGATACACTAAGACTCTTTTGGTAGGCACTGAGCATGCACATGCATGTAAATGCACACACACACACACACCAGTTCATTCTCTTGTACTTGTTTTTCCCAGTTAAAATAAAAACTCAGGAAACTGGACTGAGGAAGCTCTCTATTCAATGGCTATTTGTTCTCTGGAGAAAGGGAGAGAATTGAGCTGACTAGCACCAAGCCCCAATCCAAGCCACTGATCAATGAGGGTTTGTTAAATAACTACATGAATGATTACATGATTATATGATGAATTTGCTGAAAAATCATAATTATTTGGGCAAGTCGCTCTTTGACAGGTAAATGTAATTATTTTATCTCATTTGTTTCCCTTCCAGTATTTCATTCTGATGTTTATAGTATATGCCTTTGAAGTGGCATCTTGTATCACAGCAGCAACACAACGAGACTTTGTGAGTACAACCTCAAAAAGCAAAATGATAATATGAATTATCATTATTATAACAACCAACATGTATTAACCCCTTACTGTATGCCCAGGCAATCCAATACGCATGGTAATAATACATACATCACTTCACTTAATCCTTATAAATCTATGAAATAGGCATTATCACTCTTGTCATTTTAGAAAAGAAAAAAATGAGACAGAAAGGTAAAGTGACTTGTCTAAAGTGACATAGTTGGCAACTGAAAGAGCAAGAATTCTGAACTCAAACAGCCTGACTCCCAGGGCCCAAGTTTGTAATTCCCTGTGGGTTTCACCACTCTGCCACGGCCATGGGCCTTCCAATGGGAGGATCTCTATTCTACCTCAGCTAAGACTTGCTCTCAATTCTATGTATTTCCTTCTCTCACATTCTCTGTTGCCCTAGCCTAAGCCACGCTACAATATGTGTTCCCCTGGCCTCATAGTGATTTCTTTTAACACGAGAGTCTCTTCTCTGCGTGGCGACTTATGCCAACCTCAGCCAGCTGTACTCGGTGTCTCTGAGTACCGTTTTGCTCCAGGAGAGAATGCTCAGGTCCCCGGGAACTGACAGAGAAAAATATTTTCCTCTCCTTGAAAATCAGTGTGCTAACTCTCCCTCTTGTGTTGCCTCTTCTTATTATAGTTCACACCCAACCTCTTCCTGAAGCAGATGCTAGAGAGGTACCAAAACAACAGCCCTCCAAACAATGATGACCAGTGGAAAAACAATGGAGTCACCAAAACCTGGGACAGGCTCATGCTCCAGGTAAGACCTGGGGTCTTGGGGAGATGCCATTTTTATTTACTGGTGGGAGTGGGTGTCGTACACATGACTCAGTGGGACCCTATATGTTATTCCAAGCCGATGATTAGCTTACATTCGTTGGAATGATTTTGTAAAGAAATTTAGATTAATCACATACTCTCCCTCTTAGAACTCAGGTATCATTTACATTAAAAGAAAAATATTTTCTCTGCCCCACAGTGAACTCGAGTGGTAATTACTGCCCGTTTCGCCTTTTTGGTACCTCTTCACAAGCCCTGTGAGCCAGTCTTGCCAAGGACCAGGCACTATGTCTTGATTTGATCACCCAGTTTTCTCCAACTGGCAATCATAGTTTATGTCCATGTTTATCTCCAATGCCATCAAAAGTCCAAGTCTTCCAGAATATCCATCATCACCCCCACATTGCCCTCTGCACACAAATTGTTATCCTCTACATAACTACCAATCTGACCCAGCTTCCTCACTGGCCCCTGCCCCTACTCCACACCCCATCACCAACTTTTTACAGTCTGTCATCAGCAAACTCCCTTATAGCCATCACTCCTTCTATGAACTCTTTAGTATCTTTTTCTTGCTTCATTGGAAATTTGGCTGTCTCCTGGGAGTACTGCCTGCCCTTCATTTTCCTCCCATATCCAGGTACCATAGGACCTGGAAATTGGCTAGGCTCCTTCTTGCTCCCCTTGGCTGCCATACTATTTGCTTCCTCGATCTACATCACCCTTTATCCCTCCTTGTCATTACTTACCAGCCTCCCTACCCCCAGTTGTTCTCCTGCCTTCATTAGGGATTTCAATATCTCACTCACTGTCTACCTCTTCAGTCATACTCCTGGCATCCCACCTAGAAACTTCAGCAGCCACACGGATGACTCCGCAACATCTGGTCTCACAATTCCTTGTCCTACCCCGTTCCAAAGATTTTGCTTTCCACCCTACCTCCACCCTCTTCCATGACCATAGCCAGCATGCCATCACCAATAACTGTGCCACTAAGAACATTCTACTCTCTGACCACTAATTTCTGTTATTTATTTCATTTATTCTAATATCTCAATTCTAATAATTTTACCCCATTAGGACCTCCAATTAATTGACCACTTTTTAACTTTCTATCACCCCTTTCATGCTTTCTCTTTGCCCTCTGCCTAACCCATATTCAAGTCCAGCCCCATAGCCATTCCTTCCCTACCCTTCTCTGTTGGTCACTCTTTCCTAACCAAGCCCACTGAGTAGAATACAGCTTTTTGCTCACTCTTCATTTATACTCTAAGAGCTAAACATTGCTGAGAAAAGTCACACAACTGTGATAATTTCAATTTAAACTTGTGACCACAGAGCTCAGATGGGCAGATAATATTTCCTAGTATATTTTCCCAGGAAATTCACTTGTCACTATTTCACATGTTCTTCCTTCATGCCTGCCACATTGCTCCTCACCCTCCCTCTCAGCTGATGACCTGACCTCATATGTTTTTAAGAATATAGAAGCAATTAGACAAGAACCAGCTCATCTTTCTACCGCCAAATCTACATTGATCTACACCTGTGCATTTTGCCTTCTCTCTTGTTATGACACACGGGCTGTCCTTTGTCCAGCTCTTTTGCTTCTGTTCTGCATTCCATCTCCTTTGCCCCGACAGTCTTCCCTGCTCTGATCTGCCTCATCAGTTTCTCCCTTTCTTCAGCCTACATGGACACCTTAAATTGTCCATCTTATAAAAAGTCTCCCTTGTTCAACATTCACCCACTCTTCTGTTCTACTACTCTTTTGTTTTATTCCACAGCAAATCTCAGAAGAGACGCCTACACTTGTGGTCCCCATTTTCATCCCCCTCATCTTCTTTCATCCAACTACAATTGGCCTCTGGCCCCACCACTCAACAAAAACAACCCTGGTCTTCATTACCAATTACCTCCATCCTGCCAAATCCAATGGCCAAGTTTCTGTCCTCATCTTCTTTGACATCTTATCAGAATTTGTCTCACTGGCTACTCCCGCTTAGTCTCCTCTGCTGGGCTGTCACTCTTTACCCAAATCTGAAGCTTGGAGCACTGCAGAGCTCAATTCTGGATGCTTAACTTTTCTCTGTCCCCACTTAAATCCTAGTTTGAAATAAGCCTGGCTTAGACTTAACCATTTTTTCCCAGAATGCAGAGCAATTCTTTTTCTTAGATATTTCCCATAATATAGTGACAAAATTGTATATCCTTTAAAGATGGTTGATTTATCATCAAGCTTACTTGAATATATTCATTCTAATAGTTCCAAGATACCCATAGTTTTAACTTCCTCCCTTTTGAAGGATTGTAGCAGAATTGATAATAAAGAAGGAAAGTTATATGAATTGTGTTTTGTCCTGTATTCTCAATTCTATCCAGAGTGTAAGGGATGCATTAACTGATCTCCCTTCCCTACGTGGAGACAGCTGTGTGTCACCAGGTTAATTTTTTCACTTTATTTTCTCCCATTATAAAAATAATACCTAATTACTCTTAAAAAATGTTTAAATGTACAGAAAAGCAAAACAAGAACAATTACTCATAACTTCATCACTAAAATTTTTAATTTTACGATTCTCAATTTGCTCATATATCACAATAATTATTCCTCTCTCACATTGTTATATCAAGATATCAGTACAGTATCAATCATAATTAACATTTATTAAGAGTTTAGCATAAGCCAGGCACTGTATTGAGCACATTAAGTAAATTAACTCATTTAATCCTTAAAAAAACTCTATGAGATAGGTACTATATTCCAATTTTACAGTTAAGGAAACTGAGGCTTAGAGAGTTTAAGTAACATGTCAGTGGCTACAGGGCTCACTAATGACTAGTAAAGTAATAGTGTAAAAATTATTTTACAAACTGTAAAATGTCAGTTGTAAGTTATCAATACCTTCAGCTGTCATTTGGGGACTTCTTAGTAAATGTAAGATACGGTACACTTTCCGTATCTTCTTTCTCTATAAAATTTCAGTTGCTACATCGATGGCTCTAGTAGGGACCACGAAAGAGAATTTTGTATCTCTCATCTGCTGACAGGATAACTGCTGTGGCGTAAATGGTCCATCAGACTGGCAAAAATACACGTCTGCCTTCCGGACTGAGAATAATGATGCTGACTATCCCTGGCCTCGTCAGTGCTGTGTTATGAACAATCTTAAAGAACCTCTCAACCTGGAGGCTTGTAAACTAGGCGTGCCTGGTTTTTATCACAATCAGGTGAGTCCTCTCTCCTCCCAAGACTTGCCAGGAGGTTCTGCTGCTCTTTATGAGGAAAATATTGGTCAACTGTAGGAAATAGTCTTTCAGTAAGGAATTCTATATTCTTTTCCCTAAACCTCATGTTAACTATTTCCTTCTCTGTTAATAAACTGCAAATGCTAAACTAGGACTGACAGGGGCAAATTTACATTTTAATAAAATTAACAAAACATGAGAACTGCAATAGCGGAATCCAACTTCGTTTAAATAAAGACAATTTGTTCAATGTATAGAATTGGTATTTCAAGAAATATTTACATTAAACAAAGTTTTCCTCTAGTTTTGCAAAACGTAAATTGGAAGGGATGATGTGCAAAAAGAATGTTTTGCCAATTCCAAAGCAATGACTATTGCTGAGGATAAATGTAGTAATTACACATCCACATTCCTTATTCAATGGTAAAGTAGTACAGTCTTAATAAACATTAGGTTGGTGATTTGGATGGAAAGTAGTTTACATACAGATAGTTTTTGAAAAAGTTTCCAGGCTGATGAGGATAATGTGATTACAATCATGAAAACTAACATTTATTGAGTACTTACTAAATGCCAAACACTGTTTCAAGTGCCACACATCTACTATCTCCTTTAATGCTCAGTAGTAGGTGCCAGTAGGATCCCTGTTTTACAGATGAAGAACTTAGATATAGAGATGCTAACAAATACCTTGCCGAGTCCACACAACTAGTAAATGTCCATCTTTTCAAAAAACCCTCTGGCTTTTGAAACACGAGTTTTCTGGCTTCAAGCACAGACTCTAAGCCAATGAAGACTTGCTAATATTCCCCAAAAGTCCTGGTGAGAATCCCCATATACTTGCAGTCAGCATCTGCTGACACTGTACACTGAAACGCTGTGCTCTGCTCAGGAAAGCTTTCTTTAAGGAAAGCTAGTGGTGTACCAGCTCATTAAATAACTGAGAAATGTCAGGCTCTTTTGTTTGGGAGTAGAACAAACTGCACTTTCAGATTGAAGGACATGGCACTGTTGATCACCACATACCTGACAGGGTGCCGGGACTGGAACTGGATGCATTATTCCAGAAAAGGGCATGGGAGTGATCTAGATTATTTTGTAGCAGTGTCCAAAGCAACCCTCATTGAGCTTTACTGCAACATTGTCTGGCACTGTTTTAATCAATTATATTCAGACTTATTAAAAATTAAATTCGCTGCTTATAATCATGCTGTGCAATATAATTATTCTCAGGACTATAAAAGGCTTTTGATATTTCAACATTGGAACTGGCTCATGCAAGTTGGATTGTAATTGTGTACAATTGATTGATTGTAATTGTGTACCAACGGTATTACCTCTTTGAAAGGGAGGAAAATAAGACATTTGTCTTCAGATAACCAGTTTATTTCATAGTTACACATTTTTTCCTAGCACATATAATATTGTAGTTATGAGGACAAACCTGAAGCAACTTCCTTTTCTCAAGTTTAGATACATGAGAAATTGAGGAAAAGATACAAATGAACTCTTTTCCTCTATCTTGGGACCTCCACACCCATTTTGACAATGCTTCTAACACGTTCCCTTGCAGTTCCCTGGCCTCATCTGTTCTAACAACTCCACCTCCACTGCCTACCAACTACAAATTCATCATCACTCAGCCCTACTCCTCCACTAAATTCCTGAATTCCGAAATTCCTCTTTTTGTTCCTGACATCCTGTGCTCCCTGTTTCTCAACCTCACTCATTCTGCTCCTTTGACATCATCTCTTATCTATTAATCCTTTCTGATTCTCCCTAGCCCAGCCTCCCAGATTCCCACACACCACCATTCTCCCTGGCTCATAGATCTTGCTAAGTCCCCTCTTGCTGTCCTTTTCCACCAAGCAAAAGGTGCCACCCCAAGACCTAGTATACTTTATTTCTATTATTGCATTCACCACCTGAAACTATATTTGTTCCCAAGTCTATTTTTTCTGAGTCTCCTTGAGGACTATGTATTATTTGATTATACAGATTTGATATTTTTAGTACTTAGCATAACGCCTGGCACAAGGCAAGCACCGATGTTTGATAGATGGGTGAATAAAGAAGTGAATAGGGAATGGTTTTCCTTTTCTTTCTTTTTTTTTTTTTTTTCTGAGATGGAGTCTGTCTCGCTCTGTCGCCAGGCTGAAGTGCAGTGGCGCGACCTTGGCTCACTGCAACTTCCACCTCCCAGGTTCAAGCGATTCTCCTGCCGCAGCCTCCCAATTAGCTGGGACTACAGGTGCACACAACCACACCCAGCTAATTTTTGTATTTTTAGTAGAGATAGGGTTTCACCATGTTGGCCAGGATGGTCTCGATCTCTTGACCTTGTGATCCGCCCACCTCAGCCTCCCAAAGTGCTGGGATTAAAGGCATGAGCCACCGTGCCCGGCCTGGTTTTTGTTTTGTTTTGTTTTGTTTGAGAGACAGGGTCTCACTCTGTCACCCAAGCTGGAGTGCCATGCCACAATCACAGTTTATTGCAACCTGGAACTCCCGGGCACGAGTCATCCTCCCTTCCGCCTCAGCCTCCTAACTAACTGGGATTCCAGGCGTGTACCACCAGGCCTGGCTAATTTTATTTTTTGTAGAGATAAGGTCTCACTGTGTTGACCAGGCTTCACTTTTTCACATCCATATCGTAGGTTTTCAGGATCTACAATGCACAAATGTGCTGCTATAGCTGTGAAGACTAATGAAATTAGGGAAGTCACTATAAGCCTGGTAATAGTAGAAATTAACTAGAATTTCACACAGCATGTCAGATGCAAATATATATATTCTATGTTATGGTTTATGTGACTCAGAAATGCTATATGCAAATTGTCATCACTATACCTCAAAAATGTTATCATGAAATGAAGGAAAATCAAGTAAAGAACCACTAAATTGACTAGCATCACGAAAAGGCACTAAATGAGAAGAGGTGAGAAAAATGGGGCTTCTGTCTGTGACCTTCATGAAGGCAAGGCCTACTTCTGTTTGCCACAGCTAAATGCCCAGCCAGTACTTGGTACCTGACATAAGTGGGCTCTTATATATATATAATTAAATGAATGCCCACCTCCTGGGATTGTTGGGAGGACTCAGGAGTAACAGACATGGGAGTGTTCTGTGAACCCTCAAGTGTGTTGCAAGTTATACTGTTGTAAACATTACTTAATGTTCCATTCATTCTGTCAATGCTTATTAGGTGTCTACTATGTGCCAGGCACTTATTCTAGGTTCTAGAAATTCAACAGTGAACAACATAAAATCTCTGCCCTCATGGAGCTTGCATTCTAGCATGGGAGACAGAAAATAAACATGTTACCAAACAAATACATGATAAAATTCCAGGCCCAAAAAGGCCATGAGCAGAAATAAAGCAGGGTGAGTATATAGAGTAGGATGGAGAAAGGGTCTTTTTCTCTGTCACTGTCAGGAAAGGCTTTGTTGAGATGATATTTGCAGAGGTCTGAATTAAGTGAGAAAATGAGACACTGGAAGACTGGAGAGGAAAGTTCTACATGAAAGGAGCTGTGAGTGCAAAGGCCCTTAAGTGGGAGCAGGCCCAGCTTTTTGAAGGAGCACAAAGGAGATCAATATGACAAGGCCAGAATGAGTGAATGACGAGTAGAAGACAAGGATGGAGCTAGATTTTTTGTGGCTGGAACCCCCCACCTCCACCCTCACACACAAATTATAGGGAAGGATCCTTCTTAGGAAAAACAATAAAAATACGCATAAAAAATTAGGCACAGGGCCTTGAAAGGGTCTTTCAAGTAAGGGGCCCTGAAGCTTAAGCTCCTTCGCTTTATAGAGAAACCTCCTCTAGTAGTGGAAGATGGGGTGAGAGGCAGGGCCGCATGGTCCATGGAACCAGCCCTGGTTATAGGATTTCCTAGGCGTTCCCTTTGGTTCCCAGAGCTTTGGTAGAGGCTGCTCAGATGGCAGCTCTAGCCTTACACGTGTATATCACTCCAAAACTTAGCACAGTGACTAGGATAGAGTGTGCCATGTATAAATACTTACTGGATTGTGACATGCATGAATGAATGATTTAGTGAATAAAAAAATTATTCTTTTGCATGCTCACTGTGACCCTTCAAGGTCTCATCAGAATTCAGTAATGTTGAAATATAACATCAAATGAGAATTCAGGGAGCATAATGCAGGGGTTCCTTTAGTGATTATTAAAAATGGCAACAGGAGACCTCTGGTTTTCACGGACCGAAGCATTTTTATTTAAAAACAAACAAATCAAAAAGTAATTGCCTCCAAATAAATCACCAATAAAACCTTTGAGGAGGAAAAAATTCTAATTGAATTAAGATTTTTGAATTTATTGTCCACGTATTCAGTATAGAAAGAGTGTTATGCTAAAATAGCAGTACTTTGTAGTGAGATTAAGTGATAAAGACACAAATAAATGTGATGTAGAATCATTGTTCAACAGCATTGTTTGTGTTCCCTCAGTAAAGCACTGGTAGTAGCTGGCTGTCCCCAGAGACGTGGAAATAGCCTGGGTATGTGAAATCAGACTCTTGGGCAGTATTGATTCCAAGAGGAACCTGCTTTCCATCAATCTCTTCTCTGCTTTCTGGTTCTTCTCACACTAATGCGGAATTGCCCACTCCTTCAGGGCTGCTATGAACTGATCTCTGGACCAATGAACCGACATGCCTGGGGGGTTGCCTGGTTTGGATTTGCCATTCTCTGCTGGACTGTGAGTATTTCCCAGCACATATTTTATCTCTGAGAGGATGATGATAGGGCGAGACCTTGAGAGTGCCACTGGTTACCTCAACCACACTAGAAAGTCTAGAAACAAAACCTCAGGCCTGAAGGCTAGCGGGGAAACTTCTGGCACCGGAGGAAGGACAGTTGGTTCCCTTGAGAGGCAAGGAGTTAACTTCCCCTACCAGGGAAAGGCTGTGCCCTGCCCACCAGCTCCTTCTTCCGGCTGACTGATGTGCAGGTGCCTTTAGAGGGCTGGAGAGCCGCTTTCCCTTGCCAGAGTTCTTAGTGAACTGCTCCTCCCGGTCTCCAGATCTCATTCATTCATTTCATCCACATATCAAAGACTGTCACCTATCTAGATGGCCCCTGCCTGACACTAATAAGCCCAGATCCTTCCAAAGAGCTGCCTCTGGCAGATCCATCCTTTCCTGCTGCCCACTTTATCTGACGCGTATGCAGCAAGAGGTTGGAGCAGTGGTTCTCAGTCCCGGCTACACATTAAAACCCTGTGGGGAAACGTTTTTAAAAAATTGCTTGGATCCCAACCTCTGAGACTTTGATTTAGTTGACCTGGGGGTTGAGCTGAGGCATTTTTTATTTTCCTCAGATGATCTGCTGTCAGGACTGAGAACCATTGCCTCAGAGAAGCAGTCGCAAACTTTTGATTTCAGAACCCCCTCACACTCTCAAAAATTATTGAAGACTCCAAAAGGCTTTTCTCTATGTGGCCTCTATCTATTGGCATTTACCCCATTGGAAATTAACATAGAAAATTTTAAAATGTTTATTTATTTTAAAATAATAAGCCCATTAAAAATTATCACATCATATTTTTTGGAAAATAACTATTTTATAATAGTGACTTTTTTGTAAATCTCTTCAATGACTAGCTAAATAGAAGACAGCTAGATTCTCATATTTGCGCCTTCATTCAGTCTGTTGTAATATGTTGCCTCGGTTGATTTGAAGAAAATACATTCTAATTGAAAAAAAATAGTGTTTTAATAATATTCACAATTATCTGAACTTGTGAAGTGCAATCTGAAGATAATTGTGAATGTGAAGAAAATTGTGAATATTCTTCAATACTACACAAAACTCCACAAGTAGTAGTTTCATTTCTTTTCTTTTTTTGAGTCAGAGTCTCACTCTGTCACCCATGATGGAGTTCAGTGGCACAGTCACAGCTCACTGTAGCCTCCAACTCCTGGACTCAAGTAATCGACTCAAGTAATTGGCCTCCCCAGTAACTGGGACTACAGGTGCACACCATTGTGCCTAGGGCTTGCTTTGTTGCCTAGGTTGGTCTTGAACTCCTGGCCTCAAGCAATCCTCCCACCCTGGCCTCCCAAAGCACTGGGATTATGGCCATGAGCACTGCACCCAGCCCACAAGTAGTAGCTTCTTAAAGATCAGTTGCAATTTGGAATCTGAAATTCTGTTAATGAGCTTTTCATACTCTGTTATGTTAAAAATACATTACATTGGTTTGTCTTGCACTTTGCATATATCTTTCAGCCATTTATAACTCTATAACATCATAGATTGCTTATTTGGAAAAAATATTAGTTCATTGTGTTATGTAGATCTTCCAAATGTTAACTGATTCATTTATGCAATATCCAAAAAATCACATGTGGCATTGATATTGCCACACAGAAAATACCTTAAGCAATGGGATGCTATCAAGTTCATGGTGACAGCTACAAGTTTTCCAAGGTTCTGATTTTTGCTTGAAAGCTCAAATTTATCATTAGCAATGAATATTGTCAGTTGTTTTCCTTGAAGTGACAGACTCACTTTGTAAATTTTCAAGAAAATATCTGCCACCTGTCCAAGTCTGAACAACCATAGCTTGTCTGTCATTTTTTCAAGTGGTATTTCCTTAAAAAAAAAAAAAAAATTCAGTACACAACACAATCATGCAAGTGCTTTTAAGACAACCATATTACACTATGCAACAGACTCCTTTATCAATGAATACTTCCTTTATTGTCATGCAGAATATTTAAAAAGATGTGTACTCAAAGACCAAAATGTAATAAAATTAGTAGTTCTTACTGCTTCATTGAGGACAATCTCAAGTGAAACTGGCTTTTTAAATGTTTTTATTTTTTGGCCGGGCGCAGTGGCTCACGCCTGTAATCCCAGCACTTTGGGAGGCCGAGGCGGGCGGATCATGAGGTCAGGAGATCGAGACCATCCTGGCTAACATGGTGAAACCCCATTTCTACTAAAAATACAAAAAAATTAGCCAGGCATGGTGGCAGGCACCTGTAGTCCCAGCTACTCGGGAGGCTGAGGCAGCAGAATGTCATGAACCTGGGAGGCGGAGCTTGCAGTGAACCGAGATCGAGCCACTGAACTCCAGCCTGGGTGACAGAGCAAGACTCCATCTCAAAAAAAAAAAAAGTTTTTTTTTTTTTTTTTACTGTAAATGCATAGCAGTGAAGACACAATGACCACTAACACAGTTTAGTGACTCTGCCTTGATTCTTGCTGATACTCCAGCAGTTTTACTTTCCACTGCTTTTACACCATCAGTGCAAATAGGAAAACAGTGAAAAGGCAAATAAGTTCTCATTATTATTCAGATAGTCTTACATCATGGACTCCTGAACCATCCTTCAGGTGTTTACTATGTGTATTAGTCCACTTTCATAGTCCTATGAAGAAATACCCAAAACCATGTACTTTATAAAGAAAAAGAAGTTTAATGGACTCACAGTTCCACATGGCTGGGGAGGCCTCACAATCATGGCAGAAGGCGAAGGAGGAGCAAAGGCATGTCTTACATGACAGCAGGCAACAGAGCGTGTGCAGGGGAACTGCCCTTTATAAAACCATCAGATCTCACGACACTTATTCACTGTCAGGATAACAGCATGGAAAAAACCCACTCCCATGATTCAATTATCTCCCATCAGGTCCCTCCCACGGCACATGGGGATTATGGGAGAAACAATTCAAGATGAGATTTGAGTGGGGACACAGCTGAACCATAACATTATGCTTTAAGAAATGCTGGCCTTTGGGAGGCTGAGGTGGGTGGATCACGAGGTCAAGAGATCAAGACCATCCTGGCCAACATGGTGAAACCCATCTCTACTAAAAATACAAAAGTTAACTGGGTGTGGTGGCATGCACCTGTAGTCCCAGCTACTCAGGAGGCTGAGGCAGGAGAATCACTTGAACCCAGGACACGGAGGTTGCAGTGAGCCGAGATCATGCCACTGCACTCTGGCCTGGTGACAGAGCAAGACTCTATCTCAAAAAAAAAAAAAAAAAAAAAAAGAGAAAGAGAGAAAGAAATGCTGGCTTAGGGGGTGATAAACTGAGTGAGGCAGGAAGGAGAGGGAAATCAACTCCTTCAAGGGGTCTTTCATGATCCCTGAACCCAACCTGTTAGGAGCTCTCACAACATCCTGTGCACACCTCTATGATGGAACGTGTCCATGATAACGTATTTGACTGCAAAAAGCTGAGAACCAGCTGTTCTTTGTAACCCCGGTGCCAAGCACAGCAGGTAGTAAGAGCTCAATGATTTGTTGAATGAATGAAAGATAACAGCGAAGTTTCTATTTGTGCCATATTAGCAGGAACTATGGGATAATGTTTAAAGGCTTTGAGTATCTCAGAACTCCAAACCAGTTGTAACCCTTGATTTTCTACAAGTATCAAATAAACTCTGTATCTAGTTAATTCCCTCTTGAAATTCAAAAGAGAGAAGGGAAGGGAATTAAATGATTAAATGTATTGAGAGCTGCTATAAACAAGGCGCCATGTCAAATATTTTTAATATTAAATTCCCACAACAGTAGCTAAGCAGGTAGCCAGTCTCCCGTGTTACGAGGAACAGAGAAATTCAATGGGGCTCTCAAGAATTGTGCTTAATGAGAGCTTTTAAGCATGCCTGTTTCACTGTTGCTTGCAAGGGGCTTTTTCTTAGTGATTAACTAGCTAAACTCTGAAGCTGACTGCTTGGATTTGAATCCCAGCTCCACCACCTACTAGTTCTATGACCTTGGGTAAGTTACTTCTCTGTGCCTCCATTTCTCCATAGGGTTTTGGAAGCATTAACTTCAGTTACATGGGTAACACTTAGAACAGTGCTTGATGCATAATAAGGTATTCTAATAAACATTAGATCCTATTATTTCATTATCTCATTCACTGCTCTAGCTCTGGGGTAGGTAGAGATGTTACATTTATTTTATAAATGTAGAAACTGGAGCTCAGGAAATTTAAGTGACTTGACTAAAGTTACCCAGGAGTAAGTGCCAGATCTAAAACAGAGCCCAAATAAACTAAAATAAAACTCAGCCCTTGCCTAAGTCAGGTATCTTCAGTTCTGTGGCATTCTTCAGAGGAAGCCATTCCAGGTCACAAGCATTTTAGGAAAAAAGAGAAGTTCCCTGGGAGAAGTTTAATACTAGAAGCAAGGAATGCTTACCCCAAAATGGTACGTATTAGAAACATGAAGGCATTGGAGGATAAGTGGCCTTGATGGCAAAAAGAGTTTAGCACAGACAAAAAGGGCAACCCCAGAAGAGAAGGAGTCTAGGATGAGAACTGGGATCAGAATGTGGCGAACAGAGAAGCTGCCTCTGAGTGGCAGGTAATAAGTGATGCTTTGGAGCAGGATGGATTTGGTGTCACATCTGGCCCAGTGATGTTGCTTATAACGAGATTACTCTTAAAAATCTGTTGTCTAACAAAGACATGGAACCAACCCAAATGCCCATCAGCAATAGACTGGAAAAGAAAATGTGGTCCATACACACTAGAATACTATGCAGCCATAAAACGGAATGAGATCACGTCCTTTGCAGGGACATGGATGAAGCTAGAAGTCACCATCCTCAGCAAACTAACACAGGAACAGAAAACCAAACACCGCATGTTCTCACTCATAAGTGGGAGGTGAACAATGAGAACATATGGGCACAGGGAGGGGAACACCACACACCAGGGCCTGTTGAGGGGTGATGGGTGAGGAGAAGGGACCGTACAGGATGGGTCAATAGGTGCAGCAAACCACCATGGCACATGTATACCTGTGTAACAAACCTGCATGTTCTACACATGTATCCCTTTTTTTTTTTTTTAAGAATAAAGAAAAACAAACAAAAATATCTGTTGTCACCTAAGCCTGAATGAATCTAACATTTTTTTCCAAGAATGAGGTATTTCTAAAACAATCCCTTATTTATTTTTCCTTGTTTTTTTCTATTCCAGTTTTGGGTTCTCCTGGGTACCATGTTCTACTGGAGCAGAATTGAATATTAAGCATAAAGGATTGCCACCATACCTCCTTCCCCAAGTAACTCTGGATTTGGTGCTGGAACCAGCTCTCTCCTAATATTCCCAGTTTGTGCCCTACACTAACGTGTGTGTCTTACATTGCCAAGTCAGATGGTACGGACTTCCTTTAGGATCTCAGGCTCCTGCAGTTCCCATGACTCCTACTTTTCATCCTAGTCTAGGATTCTGCAACATTTATATAGACTGTTGAAAAGAGAATTTGAAAAATGCATAAAAACTACTTCCATCCCTGCTTATTTTTAATCTGGGAAAATAAATACACTCGAAGGAACCTGTTATCACAGTAACCCAGAGCTGTATTTGGCTAGCAATCTGCCCATATCTCTTACCATTATCTAAAAGAAGCTTCCAAGGCTTCTATTGATCTCAGTATTGTCAGGGGAACAGAGAAGCCAGGAAAAGATTACTGAAATATACCTTTTGCATTTCTTTCTAGAGTAGCTCCCATGTATGGAGATAGGTGATTCTCTTCATGCCACCTTCAGTTCCTTTTATTCTCCAGAATAATTCTTAACAGTGGTTCAAATTTTCTTTCATACCTTGCAGAGTGGTATGTGTTTAGTAGCCTCAATTCTCCGTTAATTAAAAGTGTGGGCTGGGCACGGTGGCTCCTGCCTGTAATCCCAGCACTTTGGGAGGCCAAGGCGGGCAGATCACCTCATGTCAGGAGTTCAACACCAGCCTGGCCAACATGGTGAAACTCTATCTCTACAAAAATACAAAAATTAGCCAGGCATGATGGCAGGTGCCTGTAATTCTAGCTACTTGGGATGCTGATGCAGGAGAATCACTTGAACCCGGGAGAGAGAGGTTGCAGTGAGCTGAGACCACACCACTGCACTCCAGCCCTGATGAAAGAGCCAGACTCTGTCTCCAAACAAACAAAAGAAAGTGTGGGGACTTCTGTGGACAGACAAGGCGCCTGTTATATATTTACTCAGTCTTTGCCCTGAATGGTCTCAGCTTGAGACCATTTCAAACTGGAGAGAAGCAAGCCAGCCAATAGAATGGGATGATTTACAGGGATTTCTGTTTACTGTCAAAATATTTCTCATCTGAACTGTTTCCATTTGTGGTCCTGAAGGAAATTCTTATAACTCAACATTTGTCTAGTCTTATAAATAAAGAGAGCTTTAAAATCTGTTCACTTTCATTTTTACCAATGTCATATATGCGTCTAACAAAATAGTTTTCCAACAGAAAAGCCTAAAGCCCGGGACTTATAGTGGAGGAGGTTGAAACTGCAGACACAGGGTGTGGCTTCCTGCTGGATGCTGGCAAACCCTGCCATACAGTTGAACGGTGGGAACTTCTACGCTCACTTTTACTTTTCGCTCCTGCTACACTTACCCCAGAAGCAGTGATGAAACTAAGGCTCTGCAAATCCTTTTCCTCTTGCAATTGGAAGCAGTGGAAACCTCGCCAATGCTAACTGCAGAACTGTGTGTCCTTCATGAAGAAAACATACCTGTCACTTGGGCGTCCTGCTCCCAGCTGACTCAGACGCAGGCAGCACCCCCATCCCATGTCCCCACCAGGTACCTGTGAGTGAGGCTGAGCGGTGGGGCAGCGGAGGGACAAGGAGGATTGGACGGGACTTGCCTCGGTTGTAAAGCTGGTGCAGGAGCCCAATCCCTGATTCCCAGAAGAGGGAACCAAAGGTCCATGTCCTGACAGCACAGCCAGCTCTCCTCTCCTTGACCTCCTTGTCTCTCCTGAATGAAGATCATGGGATATCGAGATAAATGACACCTGTGCTTGGCTGAGAAGGTTCTCTCTGTGGTCCTTGAGAAGACGGGAGGAGAGGGAAGGAGGTTCCTCTGGGCAAAGCTTTGAAACAGCTGTGCTCTCATCTCCCTCCCCACACTCTCTCCTGTGTGTTCTGGTGCCTTTTGCCTCTACCACTCACTGGGCTTTCCAGTGCCCTCATCTCCCCACTGCCTAAGCAATTCCTGCCCCAAACGCACTCCCGCCTTCCCTTGCAGGGCTTCATGCTCCAAGATTCTCTCTACATGCAAAATTCCCGTCTTATGATTGGATCTCGGCTAGGTCAGGGGAAGGCCTTTTTGGAAACCAATTCATACTAAGGAGTGGGTGACAACTCATCTCCACTCTCTCAATCTCTATGACATTTTCTTGATAACTGAGGTTGATCTCTAGTTGGTGGAATCCAGCACAGCAGTGGCAGCGTGAAAGAGCCATTGTGGGACAAGATGGCCCACCTGCTGCTCCTTCAGTCGTATCCCCTGACTTCCTTACCAAGCAATAACTAAAAGAGAAAGGGCCTTCAGTGAGCCCCTGCCCCCTGCCCCCTCTCCAGGTAGCTTCCTTCCTGGAGCCTCAGCCTCCTCCTTAATAGAAGGTGCAAAGTCTGCCGTAAATGGAGGTAGGCTCTGCTCCTTCCAAAACCAAATGAGGTCCTAAACACAGGCACCCACTATGTCCTGGGGCTCCAACACTTGAGGAGGACACACTTTTCAGCTAAGACAGAAACGAGGTCTGAGGATCACCCTGCAGAGTCCAACCATTCAGGACTCCTGCGCTTCCCTCTAAGGGCTCTCCTGTTTTGACCTCAGGACAGTTTCTGTTCCGCCCAATTCCTGCTCCCACCTCCCTCCACCTTCCCTGGAGGCCCAGCCTTGCCCCTCTTCCTTCTGGCTCCAGGGACTGGAAGTGGCCCCAAGCCAATGCTCAGGCAGGCCCAGGCTCAGCCCCAGCCCCAGCCCCAGCAAACCAGGGAGGCAAAGGGGAGCCAGGCGGCTTGGCTCTAGGGACCTGGCAGCTTGCTGAGCATGAGACAGGCCCAGACACAACTCTCTTGTGAAGTTTCCTTCTTCAACAGTTGGCCTGCTTATCAGGTGGGCAAAGAATGATTACTACCTAACACCAAAAATGTGTCAGGCTAATTTGCGCAAGTTTTACTTGATTGCAACACCAGGCGGGTCATCATGCTCTCTTGGCTGGCCATTTCCCTCCCTAGATTGCTCCACAGGCTCCTGGCAGGCAAACAGTTTGTCATTTAATGTTTAAAAGCCCACTGCTCCTACTTGTCAGCCTTGTAGCTTTTCTTTGTCTACATCAGCTGGAATAAACAGGAACTGCTTCTATTTTAAGCAGACGATCAGATATTTTCTGGCTACCCATAAAGAAAAGGAATACTAGTCATGTGAACTTGAAAATCTAATCTCCTCTCAATCTCACACCCCCACCCCAACCAATCTGACTGACAACCTGTGTTGTGGTTGAGGAATTAGAAACTAAGCTGGTTTCACCTTTCTATTGATGGAACAATTTCCTTTCTCCTTCTGGGTCTAGTATTTCCTGTAATGCCTCTTCCAGTTCCTTCTCAGCTTGTATAAGTGAGACCGAATCAAAGAAGAACCCCAAAGGAGGGTAGCTGTAGACTATTGTGTTTGCTATTGTATTATAAGGCTCAAGTGGCCAGATCCCGTGAAGGGATCCAGGAACATTGCAGAGAAAGGCAGCCTTGCCGAGAAACACAGAGATCCCATGCCCTTCTCCAACCAACCCTTCCCCCAGCACACCCTCCCACTCCACATTGTTAAGACACAAATAGCCAAATCCTGGAGTTTGGAGAAATGGTACCGTCATGACCTACTTTCTAGAGGTTTCTACCCTGAGTTCCTCTTGAGAAAAAGAACAGAGCAACAGAAGCTGGTGAGGCACTCACAATTAGGCTCAACTATTCTCCTGTTAGACATAAACAATCTCACAGAATACCAGCCTCATAGGGTCACTCTGAGACCATGATAAAATGAGGCAAGCCAAGGCCACTGCATAATTTTGTCTACGCACAAAAACAAGGTCACTGTGCCACCCACAAAAAACCAAACACCTGCTTTCTTGGCTAAAATTAGTGACTGCTCTGTCTTCCCAATTACAGCTTTATTCTCTTGCTAGTCTCCCTCCTAACAAATAAAACTTACTGAAATACACAACCAGAGACTTGCCCCTGCTTTCTGATAATATCCAACAGAGCAAACCCTTTCTTGGACCCTCCCCAAATGACCCAACCAAAGCCCAAATGCTGTAATAGTTCTAACTTCCTTCTACTGAGTTGCTTCATGGATCCCCCATGGTGTGTTCTCACTCACTGCAACGATTGCAACTAGTCACTATCCCAATGTTTTTCCAAATAGAGCTCTTGAATTTATTCCTCCACTGAAATTTTGTACCCTTTGATCAACTCTAACCCAATTAATTTATCTGCAATGTGTTCCTGGGGGGGTTTGGCTGAAAGGCATTGACACTCTCCAAGTTAGTTTTCCCATCCTTATTTCCTCAAGGAAATAAGGTTTATTTATTCCTCCCTGGTGTAGGTATATTTATTTATCCATCACCATGAAGTGGTTAAGAACATGAACTTTGGAGTCAAAGTACTTGGCTCCAAATCCCAGTTCTCTGACAAGTCACTTAGCTTCTTGGAGCCTGCTTCAGAAAAACTGGTCTCTCCTCCCACAGGACTGGGAGGATTCAGTAAGATACGTAAAGTGTGCATCAGCCTATAAGAGATGCCAATCAGGAAGTTATATCAGGGAAACTGATACACAGCAAGCACTTAGTTTATTATGTCCCACCCTTCACCAACCTCTGCTCCAAGCCCCCACATCCCTCTCTCATTCTCTCTTTCTCTCTCTCCCCCCACCCCACCCACACACACACACTCCACACATGGGCACACAAGGTTTGATAATTTTATTTAAATCTTAAAAATTATCAATGGAACAATGGAGCCTTTACCTGTACAGGTATACTTCCTAAGGGTGGAGCCTCTAAACCACTCCCTTGTGTATATTTTTAGAATGGTCATGCCCTCTCAGCAGGTATAAGATGGTTACGCATATACAAAAAAATCAACGATGGTAGAAATAGTGTAAAATATGGAAGGCACTAAGGATAGAGGGTTTTTTTTTTAAGTTATAGAATGTGATTGGTGAAAAGGAACTTATGAAATGTACCTGAATATGCTTCACCTTGCAGAACGTGTTAATGGTTTTTGGTAGGGACTGCATATATGAATAGGATTGGGGAAAGTGAATTTCAAATCTGGGAGAAAATGTCTTTTATCTCACTCAAGTCCATTCACAGAGCATTTTGGGGCTCCCAGGAAATCTATCCATTGGGGCTTGAGTGGAAGTGACTGGGGTAAGGGCAGAAAAACTAGGGAGGGAGTTGGGGACAAAGTTCTGAGAGCAGCTGAGAACAGGAATGCACTTTTCACGGTCCAGACCATACTAACCCTCTGCAGGAATTCCGACAAGGATATACATTCACGAAAATTACTGCAAAGAATAAAAGAAGCCAAGAAGAAGGCAATATGGTGTAATGGTCTTGCAAGTCAGACGGCCTGAGTTTGGCTCTGACTCTGCCATTTGCTGCCTGTGAGACTCCTGGCAAGTCACTCTCCTGGCTGGGACCTCTACTTACTCATCTGCCCTCTTATCTCAAGAGTCAGAAGCATCGGCCAGGCACAGTGGCTCACGCCTGTAGTCTCAGCATTTTGGGAGGCCGAGGCAGGCAGATCACCTGAGGTCAGGAGTTCGAGACGAGCCCGGTCAACATGGTGAAACTCTGTCTCTACTAAAAATACAAAAATTAGCAGGGCATGGTGAGGCATGCCTGTAATCCCAGCTACTTGAGAGGCTGAGGCAGGAGAATCACTTGAACCTGGCAGGTGGAGGCTACAGTGAGCCGAGATTGTGCCACTGCACTCCAGCCTCGGTGACAGAGTGAGACTGTCTCAAAAAAAAAAAAAAAAAAAGTCAGCAGCATCAATAAAGTGTGTCATAAAGATATCACAAACTGTAAAGCGCTATGGAAATGAATGCCAGTATAGGTGAGGAAAAAAAAATCAATAAAAACTTCAAAGTAACACACTCTTTGTGTTAGGCAGTTGTGATATCCAAATAGCCTGCCCCCATATAATCCTTAGAAATTATAGTAGGCACAGCTATCTCTACAATATTTAAAACGGTAGGCCTCTTTGTGGCAACTATGAAAAAATGCATAGGGCGGGAACTGGAGGAAGCCAGTTCCTTTGAAGCCTAACCCCCGCCCAGCGGGGAGGCAAGAGCATGGAGAGAGGCAGCAGTGAATGGGCAGGTAGCTTCATGCCCCATGTCACCAGTCTTTGACGCTCCAGTGCAGGGAAAGTGCCACAGTGGCAGTGTCAAGGTCTTAAAAATCTATCTTCCATCTCAAGAAGTTTCATAACAAGTCATTTAAGGGACTTTACGATTATCTTGGTTGAAAGAACTACCTGAAGAAAAGTAAAAGGCATCGTTCAGTGTTTCCAACATTGAAAAATTGCAGATGTCAAAAAAACACAGAGAGTTTCTGCATGGTACTAGCTATGTTCCATTTCCATTGAGTAAGAAATTGAGTTCTCAAATACAGATCTTCAAATTCCTTGCACACACCATTCTCTTCCATTGCCCTTCCCAACCATGATGAGGGAGGGACCTACAACCTCTCAGTTACCATCTGTTAATATGGTCATAGTCAAGCAAATTGGGACAGAGCTCTAGAGAAAGGTTCTAGAGAAGAGAAGGGACAGTGAGGGGGAGATTCACTCAATACACTACAGCCCCATTAGCAACTCTCCCAAGAATGAAGCTCCTTTACAAAGTTTGAGCAAAAAACATGAAAACCCTGAGTATTTCTCTGCTAGGTAAAGAAAAACCATGGCCGGGCACTGTGGCTCACACCTGTAATGCCAGCACTTTGGGCACCCTAGCCAGGCGGATTGATTTTGAGCTCTAGAGTTCAAGACAAGCCTGGGCAACACGGTGAGACCCCAACTCTACTAAAAACACAAAAAAATAGCTGGGAGTGGTGGTGAGCACCTATGGTCCCAGCTATTCGGCAGGCTGAGGTGGAAGGATTGTCACTTGGGCCTGGCGAGCGGAGGCTGCAGGAAGCCGAGACTGCACCTCCACACTCCAGCCTGGGTGACAGAGCAAGACCCTGTCGCCAAAAAAAAAAAAGGAAAAGAAAAAAAAACCACTTTTGCTCTTTTGCTCCCTGTGCTGAGTTAAAAGCTAAACTAAAACCAAGCCAGCCCTAGGTACACCCGTCATGTCTATAAAGTGTATTGCCCTTTCAAATTCTCCTTCCCCATTTGGGTGGTGATAACTCTTGTTTTTTCTTAGCACCAAACCTTCCTACTCCCTCTCCCTGCTTGGGAAGGATTAGATATTATTTAAACTTCCTGGCTGGCACTCATTCATGTTAAAGTTTAACTGTTGAGGTGTCACACAATAATCATGGATTGAGAACCCCCAGGGCTTGCATGATAAGCATAATGCATTCCTGGAGGTGCCCAGGGAGTGAGACACAGATGGGCCTATCATAAGACTGGAGCTGGTTCCACAAGGAGGTCACACATGAGACGAACAAGAGAGAGCGACAGAAGGATGGGAGACAGAGGGAGTGGAAGGCTTTGTTTCATTTGTTCTGTTTTTAACCTCTTTAGAATTATGGATACTGAAATGAATATATCTGTAGGCCTCAAAGATAAAAAAAACACGAAGGAACACTGAAAGCTTTTTCACATTTTACTACAGAGGTATTTGATAGACATACTGATTATCAGTTAATATGTAAACTTGTAAACTGCTACTTCATATCCTACTTGTACAAAATCATTTTACAAAAACTCTAAAAACTAATAGATAATGTGTCCTCTGGTGGGCATCACTGGAAGGCATACCTAGGCAGGTGCCTCCCCTGCAGGCTATCAGCAGCTGCAACCAGCTCAGCTGCTGCTGCCTCTGCAGGAGACACTCTGCCCTCCTGCTACCTCTTCATTCCCAAGTTCACTCCATCTTGATTCGTCACCTTTTCTCCCCTCTTTTGTGGCCTTCTTCTCACCTGGGACCCACCACTTCACAGACGATTGTACAGGATAAATGAATAACAGTATTGTATCTTCGTACCTTTCTACACTGGACAAGAACAACTCTGGTTCTCTCAGACATTCAGCAGTCTTATTTCCTGTGGCCTTTTATCCCATAATATATCACTTCAAATTTAAATAAATCTCCTTCAACCAGAGTCCTCAAATCGCATTCATTTTATCCTGTGAGTCATCATTTTATATAAAGTCCTTCAAGTATCCATATTACAACAGTTAACCCTCATGATCAAAACGACTAAGAAAGCTGCCTTGTTACAACTGTTTTATACTCCACATCACCAGGAGCTCTGCTAAGAAAATACAAAAAGGAAAAATTCAGCCCAACAATGAGCTGAAACAGGTTCTTAATGTGTGCTACTATTTGAAGTCTCTAGGCCAAAATTATTGCAACCAAAGAATCAGTTCTTCCAAACATCACCAAAAGATCCAGGATCACGCACCAGACCAGAAATCCACTGTGATGTTGACATACAAAGGATTGTGTTCCACGGATACTAATTTATAAGAACAACTACTCAACCCATCTGTTCTCCAGACTCGTGACACTTGGTGTAAGAGCTTCATCCTAAAGATAAAAAGAACAAATGTGAATGATAAGACAAGAATTTAATGTATGTCTCCACTGCATTTTGCCTTGCCCCGAAATGTAGCAAACATATTTTTGTAAATTATTGTACCTGTTGTGTTTCCTACTATCACAAAGTTTGTTTTCCCCATTGAAGGTGACAGACGTGATAGCCATGTATTCATGTGTCTGACTACATGTGAGAACCCAGGGACCCATGATGAAAACGGTCACTGCACTCAGTGAGCCCCCAGTCTACAGGACAGAAGGATGTGCAAGGAACACAGATACAACAGGATATGTGCCATCCACTGCTAACTGATCCTCAGCTGAGCTTCAGGGGATCTCTGAATCTTCCTGTGTTATAAGGAAAGTTTGTGTCTGTAGGTGGGTACATAGCGTTCACAAGCCTCCAAAAATTTTGGAATGTATGTAGGTGAGGATGAATGAAGGGCGACCTAACCTAATGAGGAAGTCTGGCGAGGCGTCAGGGAGAAGGGAAATTTCAGTAAGGTTAAAACAGAGAAATTCAACAAGTGAAGAAGGTGAAGGAAAGCGCACTCCAGGCAGAGAGACCACCCTGGGCAAGATACACAGACACGCAAAAGAGCAAGATGCATTTAAAGAAGTCACTAGTGTGGCCAGAGCCACGGATTCTGGGAAGACAAGCAGGCAGTGAACTGAATAGGTTCTACTTGCGCAGCAGTGAAAACAATAAATGCTGGTTACCCATGACAATATGGATGGGGATCAGATGCATCACGTTCAGCTAAATAAAGTCAGAGAAGAATAAATGCAGTGTGATTTCATTTACATAAAGTTGAAAAACATGCAGAACTAAGCAATCTTTTGTTTAGGGACATAAACATATGGGAAAACAAGAAAACCAAAAAACAGCAGAAATAACTATCATTATCACAAATACTTATCACGAAAATTCAGAGAGGTGTTACCTGGGTAGGTGGATAGGGGAGATGCAAAGGGGGAGACTACAGGATTAGGGAGGACCACACAGGTCATGCACTCAGAGTGGGGGTGGGAGATACCAGCAGTGCTCATGGCATCAAGAATCTTCACACTTTTCATACAATTTAGGAGCACTCTTTTATCTATTCAATAATTAATTTTTTAATATAAAAGAAAAATGCACACCTATGGACAATGACTAGAAAAATGTAGAAAATAGAAATAGCTATTTTGTTGGAGTGGTTGACTCTATCAAAAGGGCAAAAAGACATTTAATAATGCTTTAAAATATAAACTTTAGGCCAGGCGTGGTAGCTCATGCTGTAATCCTAGAACTTTGGGAGGCTGAGGCAGGAGGATTGCTTGAGCCCAGGAGTTTGAGACCAGCCTTTGGCAACACAGGGGGACCCTGTCTTTACAAAAAATAAAAAAAATTAGCCAAGCATGGTGACACATGCCTGTGGTCCCAGCTACCTGGGAGGCTGAGCTGGGAGGATTGCTTGAGCCTGGGAGGTTGAGGCTGCAGTGAGCCATGGTCACGCCACTGCACTCCAGCTTGGGTAACAAACAGAGTGAGATCCTGCCTTGAAAAAAATAAATAAACTTTTAACAGGACTCTTTAATATCAGGCTGAAAGCACTTTAATATTGCTTTAAAATGTAGACCATAACAAAAGCACAAAAAGCCCCTTAATACTGTTTGAAAATTTAAGGGGAAAAATCAGAACAAAGAAATACAGAGTCTTCAATCAAAGCCTCATAAGAACTGGCTTATCTGCCAGGATTCCTTGGTGAATAGGCCAATTCCCAAGGCATGAAAAGTACAAGAAGAACCTAGAACATCTCGTCACGGCAGAGCAGGGGGAGGGAAGCTCTTGAGGACTACTGGGATTCAGGACCCAGCTTGAAGAAGATTCCATTGGCCAAAGATGAGACAATATGAGTACCAAAAAGTACAAGAACTACATTCTGAAGGATGCTAGGAAACACCAAGCATTAGTCTGAAAAAATTTTAATCAGTGCTTGACTCTTTCTCTTTATTTTGCCTTTCCTATAAAAACTATACCCCAGAGTACCCAAATACATGAAAAGAGAAAGTACTTTGTAGAAAAATCTAATAAATGCAGAAGGAACAACAGAATTAGAATATTACAATTTTGCAACTCCTAATCAAATAATACTTTTAGAAATCCAGCATCAACGACTGCTGAAGTCATTAGGTAAAAAACTGATGGGGAATCTCACAATGCATAGGTTAGACTGGCGATATCGAAACTCACAGATCAATCCTAACATCCCAAAATGACACAACCGGACATTATATCCTCCTGCTGTGACACTGGAGGAAGTACACAACACCATAGATGAAAATTCTTGCCCACAAATAGTATTCAGATTCTGTTCAAGTCTCCAGAAATGAAGAGAAATCCCAGTATGACAGTTAATACTGAGTGTCAACTTGATTGGATTGAAGGATGCGAAGTATTGTTCCTGGGTGTATCTGTGAGGGTGTTGCCAAAGGAGATTAACACTTGAGTCAATGGGCTGGGAGAGGCAGATCTACCCTCCATGTGGGTGGGCACCATCTAATCAACTGCTAGCGTGGCTAAAATAAAGCAGGCAGAAGAAGGTGGGAGAAGCCGACTTGCTGAGTCTTCTAGCCTTCATCTTTCTCCTGGGCTTCCTGCCCCTGAACATCAGATTCCAAGTTCTTCAGCTTTAGGACTCTTGGACCTACACCAGTGGTTTGCCAGGGGCTCTCGGGCCTTTAGCCACAGACTGAAGGCTGCCCTGTCGGCTTCCCTACTTTTGAGGTTTTGGGACTTGGACTGGCTTCCTTGTTCCTCAGCTTGCAGAAGGCCTATTGTGGACTTCACCTGGGGATGGTGTGAGTCAATACTCCTTAATAAACTCCCCTTCATATATACATCTATCCTATTAGTTCTATCCCTCTAGAGAACCCTGACTAATACACCCAGTTTATGAGAAAACAGAAGTCAGGAGGACACATTAGTTATACTACCAGGATGCAATTGGAAAAATCCGTAATGCAAGGAATTCTATTGGACAAATAAGCTGGCTTCTTCCACAAATAAATATCAAGGAACTCATAAAGAAGGGGAGAGGGAACCTACAGATTAAAAGAGATCATTCAAATGCCATGTGGACCTTGTTTAGACACTGATCTGACCAACTGGTTTTAAAAATAAAAAAGCTTTTAACACTGACTAGACATTTGATGACATTAAGGAGATAGTGTTAATTTTATTCTAGGTATGATAATGGTATTGTGATTCCTTTTTTAAAACCTCCTATATTTTAAGATACTGAAGCAGTTACACATGAAATGCTATGACATCTGTCACACGTTTCTAAATCCAGTGGGGTGAGAAAAAAACTGAGGGAAAGAAGAGAGGCCATGAGTTGAGAACTGTAGACATGAGAGTTCAGTGCACCACTTTCTCTCCTTTTGTGTCTGTTTGAAAATTTCTTTAATACAAATCTTTTAACACAATAAACTGGTTCAAATCTGATCGAATTCAACACAGTCCTTATTGACAGAACACACTAGGGAGGTAGCCTGCCAGGCAGGTGAATCCAGGACTTACCGTTCCGCGTTCACCTCGTTGCCTTTGTCTCTGGTGTGGAAGACCATTGTATATTTACCCACTTCAGGCAGGGGCCGGGATATTTTCATTCTATGGAGCTCAACCCTAGAACAATAATAGAGATTTTTTTTAAGTCCATCCTATTCATCTACCAGTAGGCAAATAAAAAGCATCATTTGCGAAAATGTATACACACACACAGAGAGTCACAAACAGCTTGACTACTGGGGTATTAAAAAAAGAGAAACTTCTAAAATTTCCAATTTCTTATAATGGTGGAACTTCAGGTGATAAGCCCACAAAAAGAATGAGATTTAACACTTATTCCTGGGGTACAAAGGAGATGCATTAATTTATACTTAGTCATTTTCAAAAAGAAAAAAAAAACTGATAAAGTAGTTATTTCAAAACAACATGAAGAATAGGAGAATCAAGTCTGTTAGGATCCCCAATTTACTTAGAGTTGCCTTCTTTTAACAAAGAAAGGAATGGCCATTTATGGTCACAAGCTTTAAAGCTACAATCCTAGGTTCAAATCTGGACTCCGTTATTTACAACCTCAGTAAGTCAGTTCACTATTCCAAAGTCTCAGTTCCCTCATCTGTAAAATGACAGTGGTGACAGGGACTTGATTTCAAAGATTCAAATGATATAATCTGCATGGAACATGCTTGTACTCTGTAATGTATTATATGTATTATATAAGTACAAAGAAGGGTAGTGCCTGTTGCACAGGCGAATTAAGTAAGCAGTAAATCTCAACCAACTTTCCTATTCAAATCATCTTAGTTTATCCACCACATTAGTCAAAAACCATTCTGAAGGCCATGATGGTCTTTTCAAATTAAAGCAAAATTGGAGGCTCCCCTCTACTTTGAAGCTGAAGCGTAGCAGGAAAGAAGACAGTGAAGACATGAGATCAGGGCAAAATTCTACTAATCACCCCAGTGAAGTAGATTTGGGGAAGATAATGGGGATTGTCTGTCATTAGCCTTTGCTACTGTTGTCCTGAAATGTAGCAGGTACCCTCCGTCCAGTTCCTAAGTCATGACCACATAGGCTGCTGATGGGCTGGGCTGCGAAGAGCTGTTGCCCATCACTACAGCCATTTCTGTAGAGCCCTTGGTCAGGGAAATGCACTCCCTCCTGCTAGAAACATTCCAGAGGCTCTCAGGCTAGACATGGTAACCAGACCAGCATGGAGCTCTTGGGTTCTTTATCATGACGCAAGAAAAAAATTTCTAACAGTCACATATCTAATAATTCAGAACCCCAGGTTAGAAATTTCCTTTCCAGCCAGGCATGGTGGCTCACACCTGTAATCCCAACACTTTGGGAGGCCAAGGCAGGCAGATCACCTGAGGTCAAGAGTTCGAGACCGGCCTGGCCAATATGGTGAAACCCGGCCTTTACTAAAAACACAAAAAAATTAGCCAGACACGGCAGCACATGCCTGTAGTCCCAGCTACTAGGGAGGCTGAGGCTGGAGAATCACTTGAACCCAGGAGGTGGAGGTTGAGGTGAGTCAAGATCACATCACTGCACTCCAGCCTGGGTGACAGAATGAGACTCTGTCTCAAAAAAAAAAAAAAAAAAAAAAAAGAAATTTCTTTTCCAAGAGGCAACAGCAAGAGGGAAGGGAGTCTCCTGACACCCAGAAGGGCCTTGTGATGACAAGTCTAAAGATACCAGCCCAAGCTCTTGAATAATTACTTATTTCTGCAAGGTAGGGATAACTATAACTATCTGGCCCCCAAATCCAAGTTCAGGGGAAGAAGCTGTGGGTGGAGGCCAGACTTATTCCCTTTGAGCCCCTCAGAGCAGAAAGCAGTCCAAGAGAACTGAGTCAGGCCTGGGGTCAGGCCACCTGCAGTCCCCACAGTGTGCAGGGCTGTCTAAAGCTTGAGGAGAGGACCTCTTTGCCTGCTTCAACATGTGCAGCTCGCCAGAGGCTGCTGGCACTCCCTGCAGGGGATACTGGGACTGTGTGTGAGGACCCCCTGAGGTCTGACAGAAAGCATGAGGCTCTTAATAACCCAGTCTCCAAACTGCAGGTCAGCAGACATCTTGCAGTTTGAGGTTTCTCACTCACTGGCGTCTCAGTACGTCTTTCCCACTGACAAGTCCATGAGGCCTCCACCAACACTTCTGGACCCCAAATGCCCCCAGACCAGCAGTAAACTGCCACTGGCACAGAACGATGTGGGCCATCCTGCCTTCCCTCCACCCCCTGCACCCTTCAAGCCCAAATCTGCAGCCTAGTGACCTGCTGGACTGGCATCTAAAGGAATAAATATAAATGCAGGTCTCCAGAGCCACAGATCTCCAGATCGCAGAGCCCCGTGAAGGGGACCTTTCTCTGTTGTTCACCTGAGTCTGAGGTCATCGTCTTCGCCTCCCCATCCCCAGTAGTTGTTAGAGAATCCATTCACCTTGAAAAATTGCTCTCTGCTTAGGGCAGTAACACCCCCAAAATATCCACTGTAACGTAACCTGGAGCAAAAGAGATGAGAGAAATGGTAAGAATATTAGCACCACAAGTCTCTGATTTCAGGGCTGGCATTCTAGGAACACCTGGGAGACCAAGTACTTCCAGCCACCCACTCCTGCTTCTCCTGCTTGACACCCACCTCCCAATGCTCCTGGCCTTCCCTGTCTTGTCTTTTTCCCTCTATTTAGACAAACGTTCACCTCTGCTCACTGAGCAAGGTGCCACCTGGCTGTTAGTGGTGGTGTTTGTGTGTAGAGGCCTACAGAGATATCTGTTAATGTGAACCACACCGTCAGATATTGATAACAGAATTCATCTCATGTGCCAATCCAAGGAATGGTAACAGTTGCCAAGGGCACTGGGTTAAGGAGGATTCTGAGGCTGCATCCGGGTTCTGCATGAATGTGTGTCATGATGAATATACCTTTTTTTTCACTTTCACTTTTGCAAGGGAGGGTTGAAGGCAGGAGACAGCTCCTGCACACACACTGCATGCACACACTCTGTATGCAAATCTCCACTTCTCAGCATGCATCTCCAGCTCAGAGTCTGTTCCCTGGATAACCCAACATATGTCAACCCCCCTGAAGATTCTGGCCTGTCAACCAGATAGAGTCTAGGTAGTGCTTTTCATGAAAATAGGCTGTACAGAACAAGAACTAGGTTTTGAGAGGAAGGACAGTGAATCATGCTTCAGATAAGCTGAATTTTAGATACACCTGGGGCTTTGCCAGTAGGCAAAAGGATAGAGGGTCCAAGGTCACAAGAGAGGGGTGACTACAGATATGGTTTTGGAAATAAGCTGTTATCATGTAGTACCTGAAGGCACAAGTCGAGAAATCTCCAACAATCTAGTTGGTGAGAAGAGTACAAAGGGTAGACCCAAGGGGCTCAGCTCTGTGGAACCCTAGGAATACCGAAAAGAAAAGAGGCAAGAGGAGAAAGATCAGGAGGTAAAAGTAAGAGAGCACCTCCCAGCCTCCCAGTTATATAGGACTCTTATTACCAGTGAACGAATTTGTAAACCTCAGAAATAAAGGTATTCCTTAAATATAACATTTCAACAATCCAGAAATGCAAGTTAAGGTAGCTTAACAACTTGGATGTTACTAAATAAAAAGATGTGAATATCTAGAGAATTTTTAACTTTAACTTCAGGTCAAACTGTTCCAGGACCGATAAAATATTTATGATTTTATAGATAAAAAGAAAAACCGAAAAGAAAGATCAATAAACATGTAGACACTGGCCAGTGAACAAGTGGCATCCCAAAAGCTAATTTGTAGTTCAGTTGTTTCTTTCTATGTTCTGAGAAAAGACTGGGGACTCTGTTTAACCCATAAGAGAAACAGATTTACTTATATGCCCCCAACTTAAAATTCTGGGAAACTGTACTTTTGCAGCCTATAATAAAAAATAAAAAAAAAAAAGGAAATAAAGTGCTTAGAAGGTAAATATCACTGACCAAGACATCTACTAGGAGTGTCTCATTACCACGGTTATCAGAATGCATTTTATAGAGGGGAGGGATTCTTAGCTGCCTGAACAGGACATGGTGATAAGGCAGGCATAACCTGCTGATACCAACAAGCAATCAGCATGAGAACCAGGGCGATGATGTGGTAGCTTATCACAACCAATATCCACCCCATGCAAGACGGCTGGCTAAACACGGAAATGTGGAAGCCCTGCCCTCAGAGTTTATAACCTAACAAGAGAGGTGAACATTATCAGGGTTCTAAGGAGAGAGGTGTCACTACATCAGGAGGAGGGCACCTGGAAGGATTCAAATAGGCAGAAAAATAGGGGATTTCCTGGTGACCATAACTCTGTGAGGCAAAGCACAGGAGGGAGAAAGGCACAGGCTGCCCGAGGACCACTTGGAGAGGGGTGAGCTGGAGTGGGGAGGGACAGAAGAAGGCAAGTCAGCAAGAAGGGTTAAAGAATTGTTTCTCCACGCCTGTAATCTCAGCACTGTGGGAGGCTGAAGCGGGTGGATCAAGAGGTCAGGAGATCGAGACCATCCTGGCTAACATCGCAAAACCCTGTCTCCACTAAAAATACAAATTATTAGCTGGGCATGGTGGCACATGCCTATAGTACCAGCTACTCGGGAGGCTGAGGCAGAAGAATTGCTTGAACCCGGGAGGTGGAGGTTCCAATGAGCTGAGATCGTGCCATTGCACTCCAGCCTGGGTGACAGAGTGAGACTCTGTCTCAAAAAAAAAAAAAAAAAAGAACTGTTTATCAGGTGCCTATCAGATGGCAACAATCTCTGTGTTTATTGATCTTTGCTTCTGGATTTTCTTCTTACCTGTAAAAGCATAAATATTTAATTGGCCCTGGAACCGTTTTATTTATTTTTTAAAGTGCTGTAAGGCCCAAGGGTGGGGAAAACGTAGTCATAAAATAACAATAGACTTCCTTGTAGGAAGGAGGCAGGTAACAAAGGAGTTCTTGCCAGTAAAATTTGCCACCGGCTGGTCCACAGCTTCATCACTGACCCCACAGCCAGTGAGAAACAAGATTTGTTTCTGGCTTCATCAGAGTCTGAGACACTTGGGGCAACTTACTTTAACTTCTTCACTCTGCATGTGTGTAAGGAGAAAAGCTTTTCTGCACTTGTACTCATGGGGCTGGTGTGACAGTGATGAGGCATGTGCTGACTTAAGCTCTATGGCACGGGGGCACACAGTTGCCAGCACGGGGCAGACACCCAGCTGCCTGGAAACGAACTTGCCTGCCACAGGGACTTTGCTTAGAGCAACAAAAGCAAGTAGTCCAGGAGGAGGGCAACTTCTGCATACCTCTCTCCAGCCACAAAAGATGAGGCTGCTTACATGATACATACAAAACAGAGAAAATCATAAATGATAAACCAGGACTCTAGAAACATTTAAATCAGAACAGAAAATTAAGATGGGAAATACATTAGAACTCTGATCTGCAAATAAGATTCTTTTCAATTTCTAAAAGAGGGCCATGGATTTGGCTCAGAGCCTCTCAATCAAAACATTCAATTACCTGAATCATATTAAGAAAACCTGTCAGTTACTCAACAAAGGCTTTCTGATACCTAGTTATAAAAGAAACATCTGGCCAGTTAGAATGGCAAGTTAGAAACAGCAAGAGTCATACATGCGCTGTTTCTCAGAGTGAGCAGCATCTGATGAAATCCACGACTGCGACACCAAAGCATGAGTGAAAATCAATTCCTGGCAGGAATGTCCAAGAGTTCAGCCTTCTTATGGTTCGGCTTAATAGAAAGATAAAATCTAGAATCCCAGCAAAAAAGCCTGTCCTTAAGCAATCCTCTGTGATTGCTTAGAAATGAATGGTGCAACCAGGTGTTTAAAAAAATCTGGGCAATGAGAAGTTTAAGATTATCATCTATGGCAAGTGTCTAAGGTATAGGTGTTCTGTGTTGTAAATAGTGACATCTTACTACGGAAAAAGTGAACAGATAGTGACGTGCTTCTGAAAAAACCAAGTTGCCCAGCCATGATGCACTGTTTTCCTCAATGCAGAAGTGACTCAAAGAAACCAGAAAACAAAACCCCTAGATAATAAGATTAGATCCAAAGATCAAGTTTCCCCAAAGAGAAAAATCGTGGGATTCTCTCCTTGCCCTCTGGATCCACAGCCCTCACCCTAACTCAGACATGTAGCATCTCTCCCCTCAGTTTTCCCCTCTTCCCTTGCTTCATCCAATACATTCAAAATCAGCTGAACCAAGCTTTCTCCCGTCCTTCCCCAGCTGTAACATGTGTCAACAGCTGCCCAGCCCCGTCACAGCAAATTCAAACTCTATCAGAGTAAACAAGGCCTGCGTCATCTGGCCCCCACCTAGCTTTAGATCTTGCCTCTCCTCACAGACATTCCTTCTAGAGTACCAGTGAACTACTTGCATTTCCCCCAAAACTGTACCGTGCTCTCTGGCGTGTCTTGGAACTCTGCTGAGCAGCTCTTGTTGATTCCACAAGATTAAGGTACCACCTTACCTGGGGAACAGCTTTAAACCCTTCCCTTCAAGGTGTTTCTTAAAGGCACTGTGCCCTCACCCACCATAGTTTGTTGTAGGTGTTTATGTCCTGCAGCTTACATAGGGCTTGGGTTTAAAGTCAGTACCTGAGGCAACAGTCACTTACATCAATGTTACTTAAGAATTCTCTTTAATTGCCCAATGTGAGGGAGCAACAGGGAAGCCCAGAACAAATGAGGTATCAAAAGACTCACTTTCCACTTCACACTCATGTAGAGTATATACTGGTGGAATCTCCAGCACCATTTGATAGTTTCACAGTTCTCTCTCTCCTTCTGCCTTCCTCTTCCTCTCTTCATTTGTCCCTCTCTCTCCTCCTTACCAAGTGCTTATAATTTTATTTGCAGAAATGCAAAATTAACACAACTTCACTGTAGCTACCTGTCCTCCCCACACTGACACTCAACGGGGAGCCCTGTGAGGGCAGGTGCTCTGCCTTATTCAAAGTGGTCTCATGGCCTCCAGCACAGTCAGCACCACAGACATGAGCACCCATGAACGGCAGGGCTTGGGGAAAGCTGACAGGTAAGTGTGCAAACAAATGAGGGAATATAATGTTTCATTTGCAGAGAAACATTCTGGGTCACTATTTCCCCATGGTTGTGCTTGAATAGGAGGTGGTGTAATCAAATAAGGCTGAAAAGCAGCTACGCCCTTCTTAGAGGTGGAGGGGATGGGGAATGAAGACACAGATGATGGCATCTGGCACTTCTCACAGTGGCTTTGAGAGAAATGGACTTGTCCTGGGTGTCTGGGCTCCTGAGAAGACTACTCAGAGGATATGCCCTCCCCACGCTCTAGAAAGAGGCCACAGTCTGGAAAGTGGTATCTCAACAGAGGTCTCACTAAGGCACACCAGCCTGTTGCCTCCTAGAGGGGGAGTCAGGAATAGACAAATAAGTTACTTGCATTCCAGTCAGTGTGGAAAAGCTTGCAGAAGTCCCCCCCAACAGGGGCGCTGTGGGTGAGGCTGGCCACCACCTGCAATGCTCGGACATTTCTCTCCAACGCTTTCCCTTGTCTTTGTGATCCTCTGCCGAAGCTGTTGTAGGGTTTTTTCCTCATTACGTTCTCTCACTTCTGTTTTGCACTTTAAGTGATGTATATATCATGGAACATTTTTCCTATTTCTCATTTTCTTAAGACACTCTGGATGCTTGTTCCACCCAGTCTTGATCACAATAGTTGAGCTTCTCGACCTAAGCCACCCTCAGCAGACCACCTTACCTGTACCCAGTGCTGTTCCTGCCAACCACCAGATGCTTGGGATGCTCCTCACACTTGTAAAGGTTAAAGTCATTCTCAGGTACCAGGTCCACGTCATGGAATATAAAGCAGTCCCAATTTTCTTCCTTGAGAGCTTCTAGATAGCCCACATTCAAGAGTTTGGCTCGATTAAACTTTTTACCTTCAGCCTAGAGATATGAAAATTAAAACTTGAAAAGCTCCTGAGATAAAGTTTCATATTGTTCCCCTCTTAGTTAGGATTCAGGAGGTGGTATTATTCTTGTTAACGCACAAGACTATACTTGTGACATAAAGATCTGACAGAAAAGATGCAACGGCAATAAAAGACCATTTGATTTTTTCTTTGTGCTTCACACATACTTATATTCCAGAACTTAGAAACATTCCTTGAAATCTGAAGAGCTGTTGTGTAATGATAGAAAGTTCCAGTTTTGCAAGATTAAGTTCTGGAGATTGATTTCATAAATACACTGCATATATTTATGCAACCAATATATTGCATAATTATGCATAGATACATTGCATGTAAATATTCTTAACATTACTAAACTGTACACTCAATAATGGTTAAGACAGTAAAAATAAATAAAAGTTAAAAAAAAAAAGGTTAAGATGGTAAATTTTACATTGTGTGTTTTACCACAATTTAAAATTTTTTAAATGCAGTTTTAAAATACAAATAACTCAAATTATCAATAATAATGTATTGTACACTTAAAATGTATTAAGAGTACAGATCTCATGTTAAGTATTCTTACCACAGTTAACAAAAATAATTTTCACTTAAAATTTTACAAATACCTTTATGTATTCTGTATAAAACTACAAAACCTTTCTTTTATACTAGTCATGTCAACTAGTATTAGTGATTCACAGTTCAACCCCAGGTAATCCTAATCTTACCCTCTGTTATGAATTTACACTAAGCTTCTAAGAGACTTAGTTAACAGCCTGCCAGAAAGGATCAAGAAATCTGGACCTATAAAAAGAGAAGGTTATTGCTAACATTTCTAAGCTACTTTAAAGTTTCTTAGAAATCCCTGTAAGAGAATCCTGTTATAATGCTACTGGTAGAGGCTAATCCTCCCAGTGGCCTTATGGAGAGAGATTCGTCACTGGGTAATAAAAGAACACAGTTTAGCCGGGCGCGGTGGCTCACGCCTGTAATCCCAGCACTTTGGGAGGCCGAGGCGGGCGGATCACAAGGTCAGGAGATCGAGACCACGGTGAAACCCCATCTCTACTAAAAATACAAAAAATTAGCCGGGCGCGGTTGTGGGCGCCTGTAGTCCCAGCTACTCGGGAGGCTGAGGCAGGAGAATGTCGTGAACCCGGGAGGCGGAGCTTGCAGTGAGCCAAGATCGCGCCACTGCACTCCAGCCTGGGCGACAGAGCGAGACTCCGTCTCAAAAAAAAAAAAAAAAAAAAAAAAAAAACACAGTTTGACCTGTGATATGATTGAAGCTGTAATAAAAAATTAAATAATGTTTTCATGGCTGCTTCGTTCAAATTCCATTAGAATGAATTCCAGTTAAGTGGTTTATCATAAAAGTACAAGTATTTCTCAGAAGTTACCACAATGTTTTCCTGATAAGAATAACACAAAGCAGACATATTTTTCTCTTTCTCTTTCATTTTTAATTTGAGATGGAATCTTGCTGTGTTGCCCAGGCTGGAGTGCAGTGGTATGATCTTAGCTCACTGCAGCCTTCACCTCCTGGGTTCAAGTGATTCTGCTGCCTCAGCCTGCCCGGGTAGCTGGGACTACAGGTATGTGCCACCACACCCAGCTAATTATTTTTTTTTTCTTCGTATTTTTAGTAGAGACAGGGTTTCACCATGCTGGCCAGACTGGTCTCGAACTCCTAACCTCAAGTGATCCACCCACCTCAGCCTCCCAAAGTGCTGAGATTACAGGCATGAGCCACTGGGCCGGGCCCAAAGCAGACTCGTTTTTCGATTCATAAAAATAGTACTATACCTTGTGGGTTACTGTCCTGAGCAAAAACTCAGAATCAAATAAATCATACCTATGACCAACAACCTTAAAAACAAAAATAGCTATAAAACAATATAATAGTAACATTCTGTTCCAAGTACTAAAATACAGACATAGATGTGCTATATAAGCACACTGATTTTCAAGAGCCCCAGTTTATCACCAAGTCTATACTGAAGAGCTGGTCCTCTGAGTTGTCCAAAGTTTTACCTAAAAGAAATATTACCAGTTCTAACAGTAGTCATGATTTTGCTGACATTCTTAGAATTTGTAAGAAGTTGAGGGGGAGTTATTTAGATGGCCAAGGATAATTGTGAAAAGTTTAGGCACTGATGTTTAAACTGATGTCTTAGTTTTTTTTCAATAAACTTTAATGCCAAATAGAGGTATCTTTAATCACCCACTCCACTGACCTCAGAGGTAAGCTCTTCAAAAGCAGCCGATGATTATGCTGTGCTCCTACCAAATCATGCTTCTGGAAGCCAAATAAGTGAATCCAGAAAGTGAAAATCAAACATAACATGTTTCACATAATGAATAGTGGCAAAGTTCGGGGCAGAAATGTGGTGGCAGCCATAGCTACTGATACAGAATATTTTTTCAAATCCTCTGTCTAGATCCCCATTGAGTAGCTATGGTCGATAATGACAAGACAATTCCAGAATCTCATCATGTAGTGCACGTCACGCACAGAAAGAAACAGAAGGGGCCAGGAAGCCTCCGGGAAAATCTGAAGGCAGTCATTGGCTAACAGAAGGGTTCACAAAACAGGCTTCCTCCAGAGGTTCCTTTAAGGGTAGTAAAATTTCCCAGAACTTGAACCCATAACTCCATGCTCTGAGACAATAATTTCCTCTACTCCTTTCAAGGATAAATGAGGTAAGAGAACTCTTTTTTGATGATAGTCTGATGTTCCTTTTACCCAACATAGACAAAGAGTCACATGGCCAAGTCTGGCAGAGACAGGAGGGTCTAGGGCAGGCCCTGGTCTGCCCCCATGCTCACCTGGTGGATGACGTAGATGCCATAATCCAGCTGCTGCCTCTGCAGGAAGGGATGCAGATGTTCCAGCAGGTACATCAGGTGTTTCTCTCTGTTCCGGTGGGGAATGAGGATGGCGACCCTCTGTAAAGCTTTACATTCCTCAGGGCGATACCGGCCTCTGGACACCTTGGGATTTTCTGCCTGTACCTCTTCCAAAGTGAGATCTGGTTTGAAAATGAGCTTGCTCTGGCCTCCTACAATGAACATAGAACACAGACAATAACAGTAGCTACTTCAAAAAGTGTTGAGGTTGACATGAGCTAATATGCATAGAAAGAACACTGACCAGTTCACAGTGAGCGCTACAAATGTCAGCTTTTATCATGATTACTTTAAAGGCTCATTTAGTCATGATGATAGCCAGAGCATCATGTCACTAAGGTTACTGGCTGCAAAAGCAAGTGGCGGATATATAATATAAGCACTTCCTTGTGGCTGGTAATCAACTTGCTCTATGATCCATCTGTAAGAAGGAATATCCTGGTGAATCCTGGTAAGAGCAAAGGTCAGGGCTAGACAGAGTAACTTCAACTTTGGTCTATCCTCTTTTCCTTCTCCAAAATCCAGGAGGATGGGAAAATCTCTTAAATGTCAATAGCATTCCACAGAATCAAGCTCCTGGACAAGGCACTCTTCCTCCCCCTTCCCTAAACTCTGGAACTACCCTGGCTCCCTGTAAGCAAAGCACTAAAAAGAAGTAGAAACCAGTCTCCCTCCCTAACCCAGCTGTAACAGGTATGTGTGGCACTGCAACAACTCTCCCATTTTGCCACCACAACAGACGTTTCCAATCCAGCACAGCACTTGCTCAGTGTCTGGAAGCAATCCACACAGACGAAGCCCAAAGCCATCGACAGGAAGAAACAGCTCAGGTTTTTTTGTGGCTGTTGTTGTTTTCTAAATTCCATGTATACTGGTCAGGCTGTCAGATCTCAAGATGCTTGCAAATTGAGCTATCCCCTTCTGAGTAAAGCAGTCATAGGCCCTTCCTGTGCATAAGTCTCTATGCCTTGTTCCATGTAACCATCCCCTACCCTGGTCATGGCTGCTTACACCAGGCTCACGTGTCTAATGGCACCTTGGGGCTCTGCCCAATAGCAGGCAAGGTAAGCAACTTCTTCAAGCCACCCAAAGAGAATAATTGGCCTACAAGAGCCTTCCTGAAGGGTCTGTATACAAGACACAGCAGTCAGTAATGCCCTAAAAACAAAGAGTAAGGAATGGAGTTACACAGATGACAAGTACTACAGCTGATGCTGGGCTCTCGAGCTACCAGAGAAAATGGGGTAGCTGTTGAGATGGTCTCCTGTGTGGCCTGTTCACAATTCCCATCATTAACCTGACCGTGTCTCTGTTCTTGCACCCTCAAAGAGCCTCATGCAACAGGTCTAATATAAACTAGTCCCCCGCCTTACCTTCTCATTGTCATAACTTTTTACATGCCCTAACCTAGTATCTGCTTCCATTTACCCTCTATCAGTCTCCCTATCACTCCCCCTACTCCAACATCTTCTCAAGATCTGCCCCTCCTTGGGTCACTAACGGCCCATTTTAAGTCATCACCAACCACATCACCTTTAGTCCAGTACTTGCCCAGTAATGCATCACTGCCCTCTATTCTTTATGAATGAGTTTACTGTTTAAATATCCTGTGAACATTTTAAGCAAGCGGAATAATCAGCCATATTTGCATTTCACTGACTCATTTTTACATCTCAACTTGTACTGTCTGTGAAGGAACACACAAAGGAATAACACTTTGGCTCTTCCGTGAGTAAAGAGAAGCAGCACGCCAATATGAATACAATACAGGACTGTGACTCAACTAGGAAAGGGGTGCACAGACTGAATGTCTGTGTCCCCAAAAATTCATATGTTGAATCCCTAATTTCCACTGTGGGGCCTCTGGAAAGTAACTAGGTTTAGATGAGATCATCATAAGGGTGGAGCTGCCATGTGGGATTAAAGCCCTTATAAAAAGAGCAAGAGGTATGGGATCTATCTATCTCTGTCTTTCTCTCTCCCTCCCTCTTTCCCTTTCCCCCTGCATGTATGTGTGTGCACAAACACACCAAGGAAAGGCATGTGAGGACAATATCCAGTAAGAGGGCTCTCACCAAGAAACTGACCATGCTGGCACCCTGATCTTAAGACTAATTTACTGTTTAATATAAGTTGAGAGGCAAGACATAAAAGGTGAACCAAAATATACTACATATTTAAGAAATAAACTACTAAAGACTATATTGAAAAACTTACCTAGTCTGTCTCTTGACTCCATAGTTTTGGCCAAAGGAATACAACAGATGTGACCCCAGTGAAGCTTGAATGTGCTTGCATTTCTCCTCCCATGCTCTGGTGCTCTGCCGATGCCATGAGGAGAACATACCCAGGCTAGCCCACTAGTTTCAGCAGGAGAACAGGAGGCACATGGGGCAGAGCCACCAGCCTAGATCAATGGACCCTATAAATGTGTGCTGCTGAGACTTTTGTGGCTGGATAATAAAAGTGGGTCTGTTCCTATGACGGAATACTATACATCAATGAAAATGGACAAACCATAGCCACACGAAACCATAAGAATAGGTCTCACAAAAATAATGTTGAACAACAGAAGCCAAACACAAAAGAGTACATAACGTATGCTTCTAATTTGTAAAGTTCAAAAACAGGAAAAATCTAATGTGTAGAGTTAGAATCTTGAAGCCAGAGTGGTGACTGAAAGAAGCATGGGAATTCCTATGGTTCCCGCAAGATTCCATTTCTTAATTTACATGCCAGTTAGACAAGTATGTTCATTTTCTGAAACTTAACCAAGTGGTACACTTCTGAGTTTTGTACTTTCATGTACATGTCATAGTTATTTTATTTGAATTGACAGTTTTTGTGACACAGGAGATATATATATTTATGGAGTACATGAGATGTTTTGATACAAGCAAGTACCTGTTATTTTTAAATAAAAAAAAATGCATACTACTTAATCAAAGGAAAAAGAGAACACTTACTGAGGTAAGGAGATACAGAAGGGCAGTTGTCAAGTTCTGCTTTCTGCGTGGATGCTTCATTAGTCAGAGTTTTTCCCTTCCCCAAAATGAGGGCCTTATGGAAATTAGCCACAAGCTCCTTTGCTTTAGGAATCTCTTGAATGGCACCCACGAAGTAGTTACTGGTGGCCCACCCAACCACCGTAAGGCACAAAGTCAGAAGCAACAGTAATCGTAATTTGTAGGAAAGGTGGAAAGTCAGGTTGAAGCCCATGTTTTTTATTACGTGAATAATATGTATCTCTCTGCTTCACTGCAGGCAAGAAAGCTTCAAGTTGAACTTTTCCAATCTGATTGCGAACTTGATGACAACTGAGGATACAATGCCTGCTTTTGCTCAGTAGTTCTGCTCCAACAATCTAAAACACAATCACAAAAGACACATTGTTTCAAATGGAAATGCTATCCTGAAATGATTCACTCCAGCACAAACTGAAAACGCATCCCTGATGGACCTTGACTAACCATAATGGTAGGTCTCCCACTTAGGGTTTAGAGATCCGAAAATCAGAGGTTTAGAGGTTCTAAGCATCGATACATCACAGAAGCACTCTCTAGGTTATCAGTCAGGCTGCCTGTCACCCAAGAAGGGAAGCCATTTCCAGATGTTGGACAGAACAAATAGGCAAAGGAGACAAGGGAGACTGCAAACGCCCTAAGACCTGAGCTGGGCACAGCCTAAGACACAGCCCTAATGGTTCTCTGCCTCAGCTGCCCCTTCCTGGCACAGTTTTAAGGGAGGATTTAAAAAATGTGAAGCCTTGTTACAGAAGCACATTTTGACCCAAAGAGAAAATGAAAAGGGAAAAGTCCTTCTTCCTTGTGAGAGCCAGAAAAACATGGTCCTCAACAACAGGGAATGAATGCTATATTCTCAAAGAGGCACTGGCACAGGGCACATTGCAATGGGAGCCAGAAAGAAGCCTGTCAAGAAACATAGAGAATCCCCAACAGGAGGTCAACAATCTATCTGTAAGAATAACAAAACTACAGCATAGTGTTTAAGATCAGGAGTCTGGACTTAGACAGAAACTATAGTTCTACTACATAACAGCTACATAACCTTGGGCCAGTCATTTAACCAAGCCTCAGTTTCCTTATCTGTAAAATGGGGATAAAAATAGTATCTACCTAGAAAAGTTATTGTGGGGCTTAGATGACTTAATTTATTAATATATAAAGTGTTATCCCACCTTGGCCAGCAAGCAGACACACTGAAACACCACTTTCTGTACTGTATTTCTCACTGTCAGCTGACAAATTGCCACCCTGATTTCATACTTCAGCAGCATGAGATGGGATAATATGAATTCACCTCAAAGAGGGGCCTATGCCCTTAATTGACAAAAATCATGTTTTTAAGATCACCAAGCTGAGGGCCCACCCCGGACCACAGAAAATACACTAAAGTGGTAAAGGCTACCTGACAAGGATCCCTGGGTTGCCGCCAGCAACATCCGCTATATCCTCTCTGTGTGGACAAATCACGTCTCTCCTCAAATTCTAAACATGTTCTCAGAAGAACACAGAAAATGCTAAAGCTAAGGAATAATCTCCATAGACAAACATATTCTCAATTACACAAATAAAATGGAGACCAAAATATTTTCTATGCTAAATAATCACATGGAAACACTGATGATTAAATCTTAAATGACAAAAAGAAAAACAAAAAATAAACCCTGTATCTGTGCTATGATTACAACTAAAGACATACAATTAAGGAAAGTCTAGAAAGAAATATACTCAAAAGCTAATAATAATTATATTAGGAGAATGGGATTAGCTAGGGGTGGTTTTTTTCTCTTTTCTTTTTAGAATTTTTAATAATATAGTTTTTATATTATCATACATATTTTTGTATATCACATATTGTCATATTTACATATATTTTACATATATCATTTTAGATACTCTTACAATGAAAACAAAGTGAATTTTTTTAATGGTGAATACAGAGGCAGTAAGTAACTGTAAAAAACAACCACCACCTCAGAAACTCTTAGGATAGTGTCACACTTACTAAAGGATACAATTCCAAAAATTTAGTTTCAGGTTAGTTGGAAGGAAACCTAGAAACTATTTCTCTCTAAACACAATGCTATAGATAAAATGGGAGGTTAGGTTCTTGGGGAATGTTTGACCCAGGAAGCAATTAAACAGTATGGCCTGTATTCAGGGTCCTGTGAAGGTATCACAGGAAGTCAATGCTGAAGGCAGTAACAACTAATAAAAAAGGGCAATTTATGTGTGCATTTACTCTGTGCCATGCAGTGGGGTAAAATCACTTGTATTAACCTATTTAATTCTCATTTAACCATATGATGGAAGAATTACTAGTCTCCTCATCTTACAGGTAAGAAAAGGAAAGGAAGTTTTGGACAGATTTAAGTACCTTGCCAAAGCCCACACAACTAGTAAGTGGTAGCATGCACTCTCAGCCCAGGTGCTCAGCTCCACATCCTTCACATGGATATTTCCTCTTTTCTCCCCTTGGTGCCTGGGTCGTCCCAACACAAACCCTTGAATATTCAGGTTCCCTTGGGGGCCTTCTATCTCTCTCCCACATCTACCTTCCCTTTCCTAGGACCTGTCTGTTCAAATGCCTTCCTAGAGGTCTATTCTTTTCCCACCTGCTAACAGTAAGTCATCAGGTTCCTGAGGCCAATCAGACAACCTCTTGCAGACTTAATTGTAGGAGGCTTAAATGCTACGATTGGCAATTTTTAAAATAAAGATCTCAATCTTAGAAAATTCAGACTGGGAACATTGCTTTTCTTTATTTTTTATTTTTATTTTTATTTTTATTTTTTGAGACAGGGCCTCACTCTGTTGCCCAGGCTGGAGTGCCGAGGCGCAATCCCAGCTAACTGCAACCTCCACTTCCTGGGTTCAAGCAATTCTAGTGCCTCAGCCTCCCAAGCAGCTGGGATTACAGGTGTGCACCACTATGCCTGGCTAATTTTTGTATTTTTAGTAGAGCTGAGGTTTCACCATGTTGACCAGGCTGGTCTTGAACTCCTGGCCTCAAGTGATCCATCTACCTTGGCCTCCCAAAGTGCTGGGATTACAGGCATGAGCCATTGCACCCAGCCCTGGAAGCATTGCTTTTCTAAGAACTATTTTCAGAGGGAGAGTCCCCTGGAAGAGAAAATCGCAGAGTGGAAGGAGGTTATGACCCTAAAATTACTGCAGTGTTGAAATCAGAAAAGATCTTAAAGAACACACATCGACCTCCCGCATTCTACAGACGGGTAAGAGATTTAAAAACCTACACAAGGCAGGGGATACATGGGAAATATCTGTACTTTCTGCTCAGTTTTGTTGAGAATCTAAAACTGTTCTAAAAAATACAGCTGAACCTTGAACAACACGGGTCTGAACTGCACGGCTCCACTTACACTCAGATATTTTTCAAACAAATGCGGACCAAAAATACAATATTCCCGGGATGCAAAACCTGTGTATACAGAGGGCCAACTTTTCCAATATGTGGGTTCCTCAGGGCTCACTACAGTACTTGAGCACGCATGAATGTGGGTAGATGCAAGGGTCCTGAAGCCAATCCCTTCCACATACTGAGGGATGACTGTAATTTAAAAAAACAAAAACAGAAACACCTACCCAAGAACTAAATAGCTGTGAATATTCATAAACTAATATTGCTCAACTGTAGCTTATGGACTCTGTTCAAAGGTAAGACATTTATTCTAAAAGCAAGGAGCCTGGCCGGGCGCGGTGGCTCACGCCTGTAATCCCAGCACTTTGGGAGGCCGAGATAGGCGGATCGCGAGGTCAGGAGATCGAGACCATCCTGGCTAATATGGTGAAACCCCATCTCTACTAAAAAATACAAAAAAGTAGCCGGCCTGGTGGTGGGTGCCTGTAGTCCCAGCTACTCGGGAGGCTGAGGCAGGAGAATGGCGTAAACCCAGGAGGCGGAGCTTGCAGTGAGCTGAGATCTGGCCACTGCACTCCAGCCTGGGCGACAGAGCGAGACGCTGTCTCAAAAAAAAAAAAAGCAAAGAGCCATTATTAATAATTACTTAAGTATTAGTTAGGCCTTTATTACTAATCCTGCTTTTGAGACAACATCTGACCCAGTTAAAAATAATTACTTACCTATCTTTCTAAGTCTAAGTGCTCTCCCAAAAACTGTACAGAAAGCCAGCATAAGTAAGTTCAAAGGTAAGATTTCCTTAGCTCCTGTGAGTAAACATCTGAAGTGTGAAGGGTCTGTCATCTGTCTGTCCATCTATGTTTCAAGAGAGACCAGCCAAGTGACTGGAGGCAACCCCTCTCAGAGTGTGTCCCAGCAACAAAATGATGAAAAATACTTATCTCACAAAGTTGCTCTAAGAATTTAATGAGATGATGCACCCAAGTACACTGGCATATCTGGTACATTTCCAGGACACAAGCTTTTTTTTTTTTTTTCTTTTTTGAGATGGAGTCTACCTCTTGCTGCCTGGCTGGAGTGCACTGGTGTGATCTTAGCTCACTGCAACCTCCACCTCCCAGGTTGAAGAGATTCTCCTGCCTCAGCCTCCCAAGTAGCTGGGATTACAGGCTTGCGCCACCATACCCAGCTAATTTTTTTTTTATTTTTAGTAGAGACAGGGTTTCACCATGTTGGCCAGGCTGATCTCAAACTCCTGACCCCAAATGATCCACCCACCTCAGCCTCCCAAAGTGCTGGGATTACAGGTGTGAGCCACTGTGCCTGGCCAGGAACACATGTATTTATTGGCTCTAATTACCAATATGATTCATGTTCAGATGTTATCAGAATATTGCCCAAGATAATGTTATCTCTGGAATTAATGAGATGATTTTTACTTTCTAACTCTGTAATTTCCATTTTTTCTTTTAATGAGTATGTAATATTTTTATAATCAGAAAAACATAATGACGTTTTAAAGAAAGTTATTTTTAGGGCAAGTGACTCCCGATTGGTGTTTGGGAAAGTGCCATCATATTGGATTTATTTACACTAACGTTTAAATAATTGAGAGACCTTTAATTGTCACAAGAGTCTCAGAGTTTTCTTTTTCAGTCATGGCTGTCTTGAAGCGGCAAGGGAATCATCATGACTACCGAGAACAAATTCAGGCAACATGAAAGAAGTTATTTAGGGCAAGATTTACCACTCTTTCCCTTTCTAGAAGTCTGCCCTGTAGTTAAAAATGATCATGTTCTCATATTTGGTTTTCTTCCACTCGATTCAACCAGTCTTTTCTGAGTACCTGCTATTTTTAAGCAAAGGGGATATGATATAAAGAGAATGAAAGCCCAATCTTTGTACTCAGAGTTTATTTCTATCTTTTTCTAGACCTCAATGTCTGCAATTTCCTGTCAAATATGAGAATGACTCCATCCCAAAGTGGGAGAACAGATGAAACGAGATGGATAAAATACTGAGAAGTCTTGAAGATAGGTGATAGGTACCTGAGAGTCCATTTTCTTTCTCTCTACTTTTGTGTATGCTTGAAATTTCCCATAATAGTTTTTAAAATCTGGCAAGGAAGATAAGCTATAACAAAAGGAAGGGCAACGTAAGTGCTAAGTATCATTCCTGGAGAATCTCTAACCACACACATCTTTACTCCACCAAAGTGGGTGGGGAGGACACCATGTATCACTCTATAAATATTTACTAAGCATTTGCACCAAGGAGAAAGGGTGTGTGTTCATTCGGCAGCTAAGAGCACCAAAATCAGCATTCCAATGTCTCTGAACCTATCAGGTAATTTTGCAGACACAGGGCATCTGAGTGGGCTTGATGTTATGCCACGCACATGATCCTGATGCCTTGGGACTCCGTGGGGCAACACTAGAAGAAAGACTGATTATTTTGCTACTCTTTTGACTCCTGCAGAGTTCCTAGGCGTTTACCTTTTACACATGCATTGTCCCACCTTCCTTAGGCCTTGGTATTCATTATCCCAATTACAACTCCTTTAGGAGGCTTCTGAATGATCACTGGCCAGATTCTAAAGGGGCAGTGGTTCCCTGGGCAGGGTAAGGAATGGGATAAAAATGATGACAGCCATTTACATGTACAAGTCATTTAAACCCAAAGATTAAGCTCCTAATGGCCCAACCTACAAGCATTTGAGCAATAAAAAAAAAAAAAAAAAGGCACTGTATTTTAACCCATAGGATAAAGTGAATATCCACTAGTCTATACTGATAAAAATGATCAAACAAATAAATGAATAGAAGAGAAGGGGTGGTTCTTTTCTTACAGTAAATTAAAACTAGTAAGAAAGTGAGAGATGGAAAAAAAATCACCCTCGGCAAACACCACTGAATAACCGTTGCAGACAAGGTTCACCAATGGATGCTAAACTAATAGGCAAAAATCTGAGGATAAACAGTATAGTCTCAAAGTATGTCCCCCAAGGTAATTCTTAACTACAAAGGGAAAGACAGTAACTTTGTAGTGGAGAAGCCCAATCGCTCACCACAAGTTCATTCCACAACACACCTAACTGGTACTCTTCGAAAGAATCAAAATCATGAAAGACAAGGAAAAACTGAGGAACTATTTCAGATTGGAGGAGACTAAGGAGAAAGAAAAACTAAATAAAATGCAAGATCCTTGATAAAATACAGTGGGAACAGAAAAAAAAAAAAAAGAGAGAGTAGGAAAATTGATGAACTTTAAATAAAGTTTGTAGTTTAGTTAATAGTATTGATCAATGTAGTATGGTTATGTAATGGGTTAATATTAGGGGAAGCTAGGTGAACTCTCAGTACCATTTTTACAACTTTTCTGTAAGTCTAAAGTTAACTAAACATAAAAATAAAGAGTCAGAGACTAGGTATAACCCAAGTCAACAAATGCTAGTAAATTAACTTACTTCTCAAGGAGAATCATTGTTTTTGTATTTCTAGTGCCTCAAACCAACCTGACACACAGCAGGTACTCAATTTAGTAACAAATGATGGACTAGGATATACTAGTTGAAATATATAAGGACACATCATAATTCCAGGCTACTGCTAAAAGGAATGAAACATAAAGAAGGTGGGAAATAAAGATTAATCAAATGAGTACAAAATTCCATCTGAGGAGGATTTTAAAAACTAAAAAGGCTCACCCCGACACTAGCTCCCTTCAGTTCACTAATATCAACACTTTTCTAAGGGTAGGGTCCTCACCTTTAATAAATGACACTTTTGCTCACACCCACTGCCTTCCGCTCCTCTGCCTCTAAAAGTGCTACTTCTCCTTGGCTTGGGGAGGAAGTGTTGCGTGGCCTGCCTCTTCCTTCATGAAGCCACAAAGTGCCACTGTGTGAGTTCCATGGCACACTGGAACACAGCGTACCCGCCTCTGAGCAAGAGCCGTGGAAATCCACACTTGAAGCGAGGTGGTCCTGCAACACCCAAACGACCAAAGTTATTTTATGTAGTATATGCTATGCAACATAATACAGAATTCACCAGAATTTCTGATGGGAGGTTTCAATAGAAGTTCATCATGTACTTACATGTTACTTTCAGCTGTCCCTAAAAAATCAACAGTGGAGTCAGTAGGAGTTTACTTTCTGCAGTCATTAGGGGCACCTCACCCTAAACGTTCTTAAAAAGGTTTAAAAAGCTCTGAGATCATGGGTATAACAGGGCTCTGAAGTCACATACAGCTGAGTTCAAATTCTTGTTATCAGATGCATGAATGGCTTTTGACAAGTAACCTAAATGTTTTGAGTCTGTTTGGCCATTTATTTAAGAAGCATTTCTCAACGTCTGGTTCCAAGAGTGCCTTTATCAAATACATAAGGGAATGTGTTAAAACTGTAGATTCCTGGGCCCCACTCCAAAGCCAACGGGTCAGAACAACAGCCTCTGGGACTCAGAAAAATGAAATTTTTAACAAGCTCCCCAAATGATTCTTAGCTGCATTAAAGTTTGAGAACCACTGATATAAGAGGATGGACCTGGAATGCAATAGATCTTTCAGATATGTTAATTTTCCCTCTGGTTAGGAAAAGCAGTAAGAAGATATGTCAAAATGAGATTTTAAAAATGCATTTGAAAGGTTTTTGATTCCATCATTTAGAAATGTATTCTAAGAAAACAATCAGAGAGGTACACCACAATATTGAAACCAACATTGCTAAAATAACCAAAAATGTAAGAGTCTAAATATTAACAATAGCAATCTGATTTAATTAATTATAATACATCCATATGATGGCATATATGCTTCCATTAAAATGTTTACAATAACTACATGGAAAAGTGCTCATAATAGCTAAGTAGAAAAAAGATATAAAGATGTATATAAAATATAGGCTGGGTGTGATGACTCATGCCTGTAATCCCAGCACTTTGGAAGGCAGAGGCGGGCGGATCACTTGAGGCCAGGAGTTCGAGACCAACCTGGCCAACATGTTGAAACCCCTTCGCTACTAAAAGTACAAAAATTAGCTGGGCATGGTGACGCATGCCTGTAGTTCCAGCAACTTGGGAGGCTGAGGAAGGAGGATCACCTGAACTGGGGACGCGGAGGCTGCAGTGAGCCAAGATCATGCCACTGCACTCCAGCCTGGGTATCAGAGTGAGAACCTGTCTCTAAAAGAAAAAGTATATAAAATATACTACCAACTATGCAATACATATGTATGTGCATACCTTTTACATACAAAATGACAGAGTCACTGGTGGTCATCTCTTAATTGTAGGATTAGGGAAAAACTTTTATTTCTTCTGTATCTTCTAATTTTTCTAAAATGGAGTTTTCATCAACAGAAACAATGTTGTTTTCTGATAAAATGACTACATAGTTTTCCTTTAAAATACAGTCGTCCTTGGTTTCACGTTCTGCGGTTTCAGTTAACCGCAATAAAATACAGTAAGATATTTTGAGAAACAGGTGACATTCATATAACTTTTATCACAGCATATTATAATAACTGTTCTATTATTAGACATTATTCATCTCTTACTGTGCCTAACTTATAAGTTATGCTTTATTATAGATATGTATGTATATAGAGAAAAAAACAGTGTATATAAGGTTTGGCACTATCTATGGTTTCAGGCATCCACTGTCAGTCTTGCAACATATCCCCCAAGAATAAGGGGGACGACTGTACATTAAAATTTAAAGATAACATCACAGACAGGAATTCTAACTTTTAGTTACATAAGTTTGACAATTCATTCACATAACCTTTAAGAAAACCTGTTCTAAATAGGCCAAAAAGCCCCAATCTCAAAGAAAAACTTCAGAGGCTGTTAGTTATCTTCAGTGCCAGAGAACCCTGTGGTCTCTGTTTGAAATGCCTATTCCCAGGCTGCAGCCCCAGAGATTTTTATTTCAAAGGCCTCAAGTGGGGTCAAGAAACTGATATTTTTGCCTGGACCCGTGGCTCACACCTGTAATCCCAGCACTTTGGGAGGCCGAGGCAAACGGATCACTTGGGGTCAGGAGTTCCAGACCAGCCTGGCCATCATGGTGCAACCCCACCTACTAAAAACATAAAAATTAACTGGGAGTAGTGGCCTGGGCCTGTAGTCCCAGCTACTTGGGAGGCTGAGGTGGGAGAATGGCTTGAACCTGGTAGGTGTAGGTTGCAGCGAGCTGAAATCGTGCCACTGCACTCCAGCCTGGGCCACAGAGCCAGACTCCGTCTCAAACAAACAAAAAAAAAATGTATATTTTTAACAAGAACCTAGGTAACTCTGAGACATGCAGCCAGGTTTTAGAAACCACTGTTCATTGATGGCTTAAAACAAAGAACAGAAAACCATCACTGACTTGCTTTGGATGTTTCCACTGAATAAAAGATCTTCAAAGAGAAGGTTAGTTCCCAAAACTTGTGCAAGCGTTTCTGGAAAAGGCAGGCATTACTATTAGCTCGGCTTAAAGTAGATACTAAATACTTATTATATTAAGTGGCATATAAACTATAATCACAGAGCTGATTTTATTGCCCTCTCTACCCACTTCCCCTTAGATTATGTAGTCAGACAGTTCAATTCAGGTCAGTACTTCTTCACAATGTATGTTTTCAATCCGATCAAAGCTATAGGTAGACGAAAGTTATTGCAGTTTCATGGGGTTTACAATTTCCATAAAGAACAAACCTGCGGCCGGGCGCGGTGGCTCAAGCCTGTAATCCCAGCACTTTGGGAGGCCGAGGCGGGTGGATCACGAGGTCAGGAGATCGAGACCATCCTGGCTAACATGATGAAACCCTGTCTCTACTAAAAATACAAAAAACTAGCCAGGCGTGGTGGCGGGCGCCTGTAGTCCCAGCTACTCGGAGGCTGAGGCGGGAGAATGGCGTGAACCCGGGAGGCGGAGCTTGCAGTGAGCCGATATCGCGCCACTGCACTCCAGCCTGGGCGACAAAGCGAGACTCCGTCTCAAAAAAAATAAAAAAAATTAAAAAAAAAAAGAACAAACCTGCTCTAGAAGACAAAATTCCAAAAACTTCTGAACTATATCCAATCAAGCATTATCTCCTCCCGCAAGAGAGACCTTCCAGCACTCCCCACCTGGGTCTCGGGAATAGCTTTCCGCATCCTCTTCTGAATCCCAATTTCTCAATCTGGGCCCTGAATCCCATTCATCCTCATCTCTCCTTGATTTTCTAGGATCTTCAAGGTGTTATTTTCCTTTCTTTAAAAATTTAAAAAAAAAAAAAAAAGCCACGACTCTCCTCCACACTCAAATTACCATCTTCTCATTCCTCCTCTTCATCACCAAACGGCTGAGGAGGTCTACCAGTGCCCTCACCACCTCCACGTCCCCATCCCTCACCCACTCTGGAACACTTTGCAACAGGATGCACACCCACCTTCTGTTGATAACTACTCTCCTAAGGCTACCAACCCATAGGCCTTTTCTCGGTCCAGAGCCCCTGGACTTGTCTGCTCTTTTCCAAACCAAAAGTTAACAGCTCTTAGCTAATGGAAGACAGAACATCAAGAAATACAGATCAACAGACAGTGGATGGCTGTCTCCGAAGTCCTTTATAATCCAGGTGACCAGGCCCTTCGGAGAAAGGTCAAAGGTTGCCCGCCCCTCGCAGGACTAGGGCTGGGGTCAGCTGATCAGTTTCCCCGTTGAAACGCTGGAGAAAGGGTTTCCAGGAAGAAGGGGCTTTTTCAGGTTGATGCACCCGGCGGAGAGGTGCTGGGGGCGACCCCGGATCGTGACCTGGGTTATGAGTGAGCCCTGGATCTTTTCCTACCTGGCAGCAAGCACCTCGCCTGGCTCCCGGCCTGCAGTAGAGGCGGGGCTGCGCGGGATGCCAGCACCTGAGCCGGTGCCTCCCGCCAGGCTCGGCCTCCGCAGGCCCCCGGCCCGGCCCACCGCTCCAGCTGAGGAGGGACGGCCCACGGAGGCCGCGCTATCCCCACGGCCGCCCCGCCCCAGCCCCGGGAACGACCCCGGCCGTCGCCCGGCCACCCTCGCACGGCGCCCGTGTCCCGGGAACTGCATTTCCCGAGCTCCGGCGGAGCCAGGGCCGCGTGTACTCACCCCAGACGCGGCCGCAGCGAGCTAGTACTGCCCAGGGAAACGCGAGGCCGCGGAAAGCGGCTCGGGGACCGCCCCGGCCGCCCGGGAGGCGGCTCCTGAGTACGAGCTCCGCCTCCCGCCCGGCCTTGGCCCGAGGGGCGGGTCCGCCCGGCTCTGCACGCGCCTGGCGCTCCACCCCTGCCAAATCGACCACACCAGGGGCTGGAAGGAGCACCGGCAGGGAAACGGAGTGTTGACGCCTCGGCCTCTGGGTGGCTTTAAAACCCTGTGCCAGTAGTAGACAAAGTGCTGGGCGCTTCCCAAATTATATCCCTTTAAATACTCACAAAGCAGTAGGAAAGTACTTCCATTTTACAGAGTAGGAAACTGAGGCTTTAGAGAGGCTAATAAACTTGCTTTAATCACCCTACGAGATTTCAGCCCTCTCAACTGCAAAAATAATAATAATATTGTTCCCATGTTGCAGGTCTACTTAGAATATTAAATGAATAACTTTTTTTAAATCCTTATTTCTTCAAAGGTATTATTACAGAAGGCCAAGACAATTAGATTTATACTAAAGATGTGAGTGAAAAATTATGGTAGGCTCTGTGTAGGCAGTCGGGATAGCTAGATTCTCCAACACAGCCTCCCACTGCACGCACGGGAAAGTAGTAGATTCTCCAAGAACCACCCATCCACTCCACCCAAAAAGAAACAAACCATAGCTAGAGCCAGTGCTGGGCTCATTAAGTTCATAGCAGGAAATCTGAGGCTATACTGAGGCCACATAGGCCAAATGTAGGCCCTTGGAAGCTGGAAAAGAGGGCCACCTAGTGGCAGTTGAGCATAGGTCAGTGAAATAGGTCAGCACTGCTCCTGAAGAAGGTCCAATGTGAAACTTACTTTTTTGTTTGTGTTCCCTTTGTAATATGCTGTAAGGTTGTATAACCACATTTAGTGAAAAAGGACATTACTGAATTTAATCCAGTGACATTATACAATAAGTTACTTGTACCTACATAGATTGTCCCCAAGTCTTCAGTATGTGATGCCCGGAAGCATAATACACCTTTTGCAAGAATCACTCAGCTTTTCTGTATTTGGTAGCTGGTAGGTTATTAATTGGAAAAGTTAGGCTATTGCTTTCAGTAAGTGTAGGAAAGCAAGTAGCAGTGATATCTACAAAATCAAAGATAGATTTCCAATCTGCTTTTGAGGTTTTAGGGTGGCTTTCATTGGAACACAGAGAGGCACTGGCATTAATAAAATGGTTTCCTAGGGTAGTGTTTGTTTTTTTTTTTTGGCATCAGTCCAGAAACCCAACAGTTGCGTTGGTTTTTCTTGTTAGAGCATGAGCCTTAGCTAAAGCCATCTATAAATTATGGTCCCATGGATTTCCCAGCAGGAAATAAGGGGAAAATAGAAAAAAGGATAAGATATTCATGATAGCAGAGAAGTCTTGATCCATGATCTTGAGAAAGCTGTCCATGTCTAGGATGCCATCTGCTTCTGGGGAGAAACTTCCCTACCTTAAGGTCTCTAATAGGTGTATAGTTCCAAGAGTTTGAAGGGGCTCTTTTGAGTCACAAGGTATGGACTCAAGACTCAAGGCCCTAAAGTTTTACTGTGGGTGGTGAAAGGAGAACATGATATAATCTCTGCTAATGGGGTACAAGAGCAGTTTTTCTCAGATGGGATGTTATTTCCAGAAGACTCAATATCTGAGTTCTAGATTGTGAAAGGTTGGTCGTACTCAGTGTATCACAAAAGGCTTTTACTTGGTGAAAATATACTTTGGTATAATGGATTAAAGCTTTGCAGTATTTAGTTATAGCAAAGCTTATAAGAGCAGGAGATACAGGAGATTCTGTTATTAAGGATATGGGTCTTCCCAGAACTAGATTTTGTCTACTCCATGATGAGTAATGGAGTACAGAGTTTTTAATAATGGAAGATTTAAGGACTCAGGAAGAACCAGGTGGCCATATGGGGCCTCCATGAGTCCACACTTAGCAATAAATTTACATCCTTTTAAATGTGTTTTGGTTTGTCTGTTCTAAGATGGCAGATAGTAGGCAGTGCTAGTGTGTCTCTCCCACTTGGAAGGACAGAACAGTGTGTAGCAATTAACACTGTGAACTTTTATTCCAAGAACCACTGCAGGAAGTTAGCAAGAAACCAAAAGAATTCGCAGATCCTATGAAAGAAGGAACACACCACAACAAACTCCGTGGAACAGGCAAAAAACTGTGAATTCTCAGTGTAGGAGAAGGGGAGAGCCTGCCTCTGAACACACATTCCTACTGGGGAATCTGAAAATCCAGATCATGGGAGAAGGCTTTAACCTTACCTAGAGCTGGGATGGACTTAGGGAGAAGCACAAAATATAAAAGTAGAAGCAGCAGCAGGAAGAGCCTTGGAGGCATTCTCAGTCTCCAACTCAAGGCCAGGGAAGCCATCCCTGACTATATCTCACAGGGGCCCCCAGAGAAGGCAGCCACCAAACTTAGGAAGGAGTCACAGAGTGAAAGAAGCTGCCAACTGAATTTTTTGGTAATTTCAAGTGGGCGTGAACACCCTTGAACAGAATCCGGGGGTGGGCGGACAAATGGAAACTAATGCAGATACAAGGGCAGAAACTGAGCACCCGCATTTCAGGCAGATGGGAGGGGTGTGACCTGAAAGCCATGTTTCTTTCTCAGCAGGAAAGCTCATGGCCCAGGGCAGGTCTGAGTTCTGCACACCAGCTGTCTGAATCTAAACTCAGTGCCGTTAGTGGGTCACCATGGGAACAAGACTGGCCTCGCCAACTCTGTGGGAGCTGGATGAGGACTTTCACTATGAGCTAATCCCCACTCCCCTCGCAAACTCTACTGCACAGCAGAGGGAGCCATACTCCCCTCTAGAACATAACCCCATTGGCCTGACAACCACCCCTCCTATCCCCTAGAGGGGCCACAGCAGGCCTTGCCCGGGGAAAATCTGAACTCAGGCCCGCCCAACCCTGCCCCTACCTGATGGTATTTCTCTACCTGCCCTGTAGCTTAACACAAAAGACATAAACTCTTGAGAGCTTTATGGCCCTGCCCATTGCCTGGGGAACCAGAATACTTCCCCTAGACAACTTAGGCCAAGCTCAAATGTCGTTACTACTACCACAGCTGGTGTTCTCTTGCAAGTGTCCCCTCCTGGCTGGAAGTCAACCAACTCAGGCCATTACAGTAACTCTTGGCAGAATAACACTGCTTACAGGAAGGAGAAAACAACAGCTAACACCACTCCCTGCTAAACCCTGGCTAACCAGAGGTCCTGAGTCTGTCCACATGACAACTTCACCACTAGCATAACCAGCATTCAAGAAAGCCAGCACACTGAGCCTATCTACAACCAAGAAATCTCACAGACTACATCACTCCCCTGCCACCTCCATCAGAACAGGTGTTGGTATGCATGCTGGGAAACCTGAAGACAGATAACATCACAGGACTCTTTGCAGACATCTCCCAGCACCAGCCCAGAGCCTAGCTGGGTGGCTAGACCCAGAAGAAGAATAACAATCACTTCAGTCTGGTTCTCAGGAAGCCCCATTCCTAGGGAAAGAGGGAGAGCACCACATCAAGGGATCACCCCATGGGACAAAAGAATCCGAAAACCAACCCATGAGTTCCAGATCTTTCGCTGGTGGGAAGTTTGTCACAGCAGAGACACAATTGCAGTGCTGGGTACAGTAGGGAAAGTCTGAACCTATACCCCAACAGGCAAGTGGCCTCTGTGATCATGAAGGGCCTTGGAGAAGGGATCCTTGTTCCCCTCTGGCACTCCACTGCAGACACAGCTGGGGCTTCCTCCACAGGAATGCAGCATGGAGGCAGCTATAGACAGCCTTGCTGGAACAAACCAGAGTCAGCACAGCCCCACAGGAGAAGCACCCCCCAGATTGAAGCCTGCACAAGGGGCAGGGTCACAATTCCTCCCTACTTGAAACATCAACATTCCTATAGATGAAAAGAGGTGCCTGACTGATCCAAATAGCTGAAACAATGGGACAAGAATGAGACTGTGAGGTGAGCAGCTTGCTGGCCTAAGAGGGGAGCTGAGGTAGCTCCTACTCCTCACCCTGATAAAACCTCAGGACATCAAATTGCGAGCTCCCCCAGCTATCCTCATCAAGGCTGGGGTCTGAGCCCACCATTGGGATTATATCTATTCACCTGCTTTAGCTACAACTAGTACCTACCCAAGAATACCTCCCCTATTGGCCTGAAGCCTGAATCATCAACTCAGTAAATAAAATACTGGGGGAAAAATAAATAAATAAATATAGACCACAAGAGAATGAGATAAGCTTCAAGAGATCCCTGCCATTCCAACTTCATAGGAGACAGTGAACTTGCCCACAAACCAAGTACATAATTACTACAACCAGCATCAGGAAAGCCATCATACAAAGACTCTCTGTAACTAAGGAACTCATACAGAGTCTTCACCCCTACAAGCACCAAGAATCAAATTAGGCTGAAATAAATATTAAGGTCTAATCCTTAAGAGGGAAAAAATAAATTAAAAAAACACAATTCAATCAAAAATAAATTCAAGAACAATTCAAAGAAATAGTCTACCAAAAGAAACCAGAAAAGTAATTCTGATAAGATGACAAAACAGGATTCTCTAATACCCCCAAAATATCACACTAGCTCCCCAACAATGGATCCAAACAAACAAAAAATCTCTGAATTGCTGATAAAGAATTCAGAGGGTTGATAATTAAGCCACTCAAGGAGAAGCCAGAGAAAGATGAAAACCAACTTAAAGAAATGTAAAAAACAATATAGAATATGAATGAAAAATTTTTCAAAGAAATAGATATCATAATGATAAAGCAATCACAACTCCTGGAAATGAAAGACACACTTAGAGAAATACAAAACACAGGGGAAAGTTTCAACAATAGACTAGAACAAGTAGAAGAAAGAACTTTAGAGCTCAAAGACAAGGCTTTCAGATTAACCCAATCAGACAAAAAATAAAATAAAAAAGAATTTTAAAAACTGAACAAAGCCTTCAAAAAATATAGGATTATATTAAATGGCCAAAGCTAAAAATAATTGTTATTCCTGAGGAAGAGAAATCTAAAAGTTTGGAAAGCTTATTTGAGGGGATAATTGAGGAAAACTTCAAAGGCCTTGCTAGATATCTAGACATCCAAATACAAGAAGCTCAAAGTACTCCTGGGAAATTCACTGCAAATAGACCACCACCAAGGCACATAGTCATCAGGTTATCTAAAATCAAGACAAAGAAAAGAATCTTAAAAGCTGTGAGACTGGCCGGGTATGGTGGTGCACATCTGTAATCCCAGAACTTTGGGAGACCAAGGCAGGAGGATCACCTGAGGTCAGGAGTTTGAGACCAACGTGGTCAACATGGTGAAACCCCATCTCTACTAAAAATACAAAAATTAACCAGGCGTGGCGGCACATGCCTGTAATTCCAGCTGCTTGGGAGGCTGAGGGAGGAGAATTACTTGAACGTGGGAAGCAGAGGTTGCAGTGAACTGAAATTATGCCATTGCACTCCAGCCTGGGCAACAAGAGTGAAACATCATCTCAGAAAAAAAAAAATCTGTGAGACAAAAGCACAGGGTAACCTATAAAGGAAAACCTATCAATTAACAGCATATTTCTCAAAAGAAACCTGAGAAGTTAGAGAGTATTGGGGTCCTATCTTTAGCCTCCTTAAAGAACATAATTATCTAGCAAGAATTTTGTATCCAACAAAACTAAGCTTAATCAATGAAACAGAGATAAAGTTTTTTTCAGACAAATGCTGAGAGAATTTGCCATTACCAAACCAGCACTACGAGAAATGCTGAAAGGAGTTTTAATCTTAAAACACAATGTTTAAATACACCAATATAGAACCTCCTTCAAGCATAGATCTCACAAGGACTATAACGCAATAAGACAATTAAAGAAAAAGGTATTTAGGCAACAGCTAAAATGATGAATAGAGCAGTACCTCACATCTCAATACTAACGTTGAATGTAATGGCCTAAATGCTCCACTTAAAAGATATAGCATGGCAAAATGGATAAAAATCCACCAACCAAGTATCTACTGTTTACAGGAGACTCACTTAACACATAAGGACTCACATAAACTTAAGGTAAAAGGGTGGAAAAAGATATTTCACGCAAATGGAAATCAAAAGCAAGCAGGACTAGCTATTCTTATATCAGACAAAACAGATTTTAAAGCAACAGCAGTAAAAATAGGCAAAGAAGGACATTATATAACAATAAAAGAATTAGTCCAACAGGAAGATATTACAATTCTAAATATATATGCACCTGACACTGGAGGTCCCAAATTTATAAAACAATGACTACTAGACCTAAGAAATGGGATAGACAGTAACACAATAATAATAGGGGACTTCAATACTCCACTGACAGCACTAGACAGGTCATCAAGACAGAAATTCAACAAAGAAACAATGGACTTAAACTATACTCTAGAACAAATGAACTTAACAGATATTTACAGAACATTCTGCCCAACAACTCCAGAATATACAATACACTTTTCTCGTCAGCACATAGAATATTCTCCAAGATAGTCCATATGATAGACCGTGAAACAAGTCTCAATAAATTTAAGAAAACTGAAATCATGTCAAGTATATCCACAGACCATAATAGAATAAAACTGGAAATTAACTCCAAAAGGATCCCTCAAAACTAGACAACCACCTGGAAATTAAATAACCTGTTCTTGAATGATCTTTGGGTAACAGTGAAATCAAGATAAGAATTTAAAAGTTATTTGAACAGAATGATAGTACTAACATAATTTATCCAAACCTCTGGGATACAGCAAAAGTGGTGTTAAGAGGAAAGTTCATAGCATTAAATACCTACATCAAAAAGTCTGAAAGAGCAAAAATAAACAACCTAATGTCACACCTCAAGGAACTAAAGAAACAAGAACAAACTAAACCCAAATCCAGCAGAAGAAAATAAATAACAATGATCAGAGGAGAACAAATGAAATTGAAACAACAAAAAAAATACAAAAGATAAATAAAACAAAAACCTGGTTCTTTGAAATAATAAACAAAATTGATAGACCATTAGTGAGATTAACCAAGAAAAGAAGAAAGAAAATTCAAATAAGCTCAATTAGAAATGAAATGGGAGATATTACAGCTGATACCACAGAAATCCAAAGATCATTCAAAGCTACTGTAAACACCATGAACACCTTTATGTGTGCAAACTAGAAAACCTAAAGAAGATGGATAAATTCCTAGAAATATACACCGTCCTAGATTAAAACAGAAAGAAATAAAAACTCTGAGCAGACCAATAACAAGTAGCGAGATTGAAACGACTGAAACAGTAATTTAAAAATTGCCAACAAAAAAAGTCCAGGACCAGATGGATTCACAGCTGATTCACACACTCAAAGAAGAATTGGCACCACTGCTGAAACTATTCCAAAAGCTAGAGAAAGAGGGAATCCTCCCTATATCATCCTGAATCCAGTATTACCCTAGTATCAAAATCAGGAAAGGGCATAGCAAAAAAAGAAAGTTACAGACCAATATCACTAATGAACATAGATGCAAAAATCCTCAACAAAATACTAAATCATCAAATCCAACAGCACGTCAAAAAGATAATCCACCATGATCAAGAGCATTTTATACCAGGGATACAGGGTTAGTTTAACATATGCAAGTCGATAAATGTAGTATATCCATGAATAGAATTAAAAACAAAAATCATATGACCATCTCAATAGGCTCTGAAAAAGCATTTGACAAAATCTAGCATCCCTTTATGATTAAAAAACTCAGCAAAATGGGCATACAAGGGACATACCTCAATGTAATAAAAGCCATCTATGACAAACCCACAGCCAACATTATGGTAAATGTGAAAAAATTGAAAGCATTCCCCCTGAGAACTGGAACAAAACAAGGATGCCCATTTTCACCACTTCTATTCAACATAGTACTGTAAGTCCTAGCCAGAACTATCAGACAAAAGAAAGAAATAAAGGGCCTCTAAATCAGTAAAGAGGAAGTCAAACTGTCACTGTTTGCAAGTGATATGATTGTATACCTAGAAAACCCTAAAGACTCATCCAAAAAGCTCCTAGATCTCATTAATGAATCCAGCAAAGTTTCAGGATACAAAATCAATGTACAAAAGTCAGTAGCACTGCTATACACCAACAATGACCAAGCTGAGAATCAAATTAAGAACTCAGTCCATTTTACAACAGCTGCAAAAAATAAAATAAAATACTTCAGAATATACTTAACCAAGGAGGTGAAAGATCTCTACAAGTAAAAATACAAAACACTGCTGAAAGAAATCATTGACAACACAAACAAATGGAAACACATCTCATGATCATGGATGGGTAGAATCAATATGGTGAAAATGACCATATGGCTTAAAGAAATCTACGGATTCCTGCAATTCCCATCAAAATACCATTATCATTCTTCACAGAACTAGAAAAAACAATACTAAAATTCACATGGGACCAAAAAGGAGCCCTAATAGCCAAAGCGATACTAAGCAAAGAGAACAAATCTGGAAGCATCACATTACCCAACTTCAAAGTATACTACAAGGCTATGGTTACCAAAACAGCATGGTACTGGTATAAAACAGGCACACAGACCAATGGAACAGTATAGAGAACTGAGAAATAAAGCCAAATACTTACAGCCAACTAACCTTTCACAAAGCATACAAAAACATAAGGCGGGGAAAGGACATCATATTCAATAAACGGTGCTGGGATAACTGGCAAGCCACATTAGAAAAATGAAACTGGATCTTCATCTCTCACCTTCTATAAAAATCAACTGAAGATCAATAAAAGACTTAAATCTAAAACCAGAAACCATAAGAATTCTAGAAGATAACATTAGAGAAACTCTTCTAGACATTGGCTTCAGCAAAGACTTCATGACTAAGAACCCAAAAGCAAATGCAACAAAAACAGAAATAAATAAATGAGGCCTAATTAAACTAAAAAGCTTCTACAGAGCAAAAGAAATAGTTGGCAGAGTAAACAGATAACCTACAGAGTGGGAGAAAGTATTTGTAAACTATGGATCTGGCAAAGCACTAATATCCAGAATCTATAAGGACCTCAAACAAATCGGCAAGGAAAAAATAATTCCATCAAAAGGAGCTAAGGACATGAATAGACAATTATCAAAAGGATATACAAACAGCCAATAAACATATGAAAAAATGCTCAGCATCACTAATTATCAAGGAAATGCAAATAAAAACCACAATGAGATACCACCTTACTCCTTCTAGAATGGCCATAATCAAAAAATAATAGATACTGGCATGGACGTGGTGAAAATGGAACACTTTTACACTGCTGATCGGAGTGTAAACTAGTACAATTGCTATGGAAAACAGTATGGAGATTCCTTAAAGAACTAAAAGTAGAACTACCATTTGATCCAGCAATCCCACCACTGGGTATTTACCCTAAGGAAAAGAAGTCATTATATGGAAAAGACATATGTACACGCATGTTTATAGCAGCATAATTCACAATTGCAAAACTATGGAACCAACCTAAAAGGCCATCAACCAATAAGTAGATAAAGAACATGTAGTATATATACACCACAGAATACTACTCAGACATAAAATGGAACATAATAATGGGCTTTGCAGCAACTTGGATGGAATGGGAGGACATTATTTTACCTGAAGTAACTCAGGAGTGGAAAACCTATTATCATATGTTCTTGCTTATAAGTGGGAGTTAGGCTATGAGGATACAAAGGCATAAGAGTGATATAATGGACTTTGGGAACTTGGTGGGAAGGCTGAAAGGGGGTGAGGGATAAAAGACTATATATTGGGTATAGATACACTGCCTGTGTGTTGGGTGCACCAAAATCTCAGAAGTCACCACTAAATCACTTATCCATGTAACCAAAAACCACCTGTTCCCCAAAAACTATTGAAATAAAAATAAAATAAATAACAGTTTTGTTTCTCTAATTTAGTGCATAGCACTGTTTGTTAAATAGGTTAATGAATGTAATTTGAGTCAGATCAATCTTTACTCAAATTTATTCAAATTGCATATTGTATTAATCTATTCTCACGCTGTTAATAAAGACATACTCGAGACTTGGTAACCTATAAAGGAAAGAAGTTTAATTGACTCACAGTTCAGCATGGCTGGGAAGGCCTCAGGAAACTTACAATCATGGCAGAGGGGAAGCAAACACATCCTTCTTCACATGGCAGCAGCAAGGAGAAGTGCCAAGCAGTAGCGGGGGAAGCACCTTATAAAACCATCAGATCTCATGAGAACTCACTATCACCAGGACAGCATGAGGGTAACTGCCCCCATGATTAAATTACTTCCTACCAGGTCTCTCCCACGACACATGGGGATTATAGGAACAACAATTCAAAATGAGATTTGGGTGGGGACACAGCCAAACCATATCACATACCTTAACAATTTTGATACTAGCTCACTTAGCGTGAAAATCTGGCAAAGCATTTCTTTGATTTCAGTTAATTCTTGTTCTGCTTGATGTTGGGTTAGTAGTTTTATGAACCAATCAGTTTCCTCATTAGACTTATGGAAATTCTTAGTCCAGTGGTATGATATTAAAGTTATCAGAAAGCTGTACTTGTCAGAGTCTCTTCCATGAATCTTCTAAAAGATAAAATACTCTATGTTTATACTGTAGTTGCCTGCAACAGCTTTTAGGGAAGTACAAGAGTAAAGCAATTAACTGTCTGTGAATCACAACACTTAAAATGGCCATGTTAAAGATTTGCTGAGAGTTCATCATAACAATGACACAATTGACAAGGAACTTTGGTTATTTCAGCAGCACGCAATATTTTAAGATAATAACTAGAATCGTGACTGGATTGTAACTGGGTTATATTAAGACTATCAGATTTCTAGGAATTTCATGGAATACATATTATTCCATGTACAACTTCTGGAATACATATTAATAACACATCCATACAAATATAACTCAGTGAAGGCTTATCATTTCTTATTTGAAAATGCTTCATAGCTGGGCAAAGTGGTTCATGTCAGTAATCTCAGCACTTTGGGAGGCCAAAGGGGGAGGGTCACTTGAAGCCAGGAGTTTGAGACCAGCCTGGGCAACAAAGCAAGACCCCATCTCTAAAAAGCTAAAACATAAGTAAAGTAAAAGAAAATGCTTCCTATATAATTTAATATATAATCCTAATTAGTTTAATATTTTGTTTTATAAGGAGGGAAACAATCCTTTAAGACTGTTATGCCCAGACCGTTTATTCCCCGAAGAAGACCACCAGAGTCCAGAGTCAAAGCTAAGCAGCAAGGATCTTTATTACAGGTTTGAACCTAGAACTCTCACTCACTCGCGAAACGAGACGGGCAGGAGAGCTCCCCCACTGAGCTCCGAGCAGTGTTATATAGTCTAAGAAAAGTGGGCATAGAGTTATTATACAAATCAGATATATGATTGGCTAGTGTTTGAACAAGGCGATTTGGCTAAGTATGATTGGTTCCCGCCATTTCTGATATTTCGGTTCAACCTTTGAGGCGGGAGAGCAGGTTTATGGCAGCAAGAGTTTATCTTACTTAAACACGTCTTGTGACCTTGCCTCAGAACTTACAAAATCTCTGGTACGTGCAGAAAAACAGGTACTCACAGAACTTACGAAATCTCTGGTATGTGCAAAACAAAATCTCTGGTACGTGCAGAAAAACAGGTACTCACAGAACTTATGAAATCTCTGGTATGTGCAAAGATTAGAGAGCAGAACAAAGGGTGTAGCGGGGGGGGCGGGTACACATCTATCTTTGTGTCCTTTCATTTCCCCCTCCCATAAATAACTGGATGTCCAATCTTGGATTTCCAGAGTCTTATAATGTAGCCTCACTTTCTGGGTGCAGGAGAGGCTGGTGATGGCTACGGAGGACCATTAGTTGGATGGTATCAAACCTTTCTCTGACAAATTGTAAAATTTTATTTACCACACAGGGGCCTATAGTGAATAGAAGTAGTAAAGACATTAGGGGGCCTAAAAGGGGTGCCAGAAGGGAAAACATTGAAGAGCTCCACCAATTGTTAGCGGCTGTAGTGAATTGTTGCTTTTTCATTTCTAAGCTTAGTTTGTGTAGGCGTTGGACTCTTTCCTCAACTAACCCTGACTCATTTATATAGAAACAGCATTCTTCTTTGAGGAACATACAGGTACCTCCTTTCCCAGCCGTGAGTAAGTCTAAGGCTCTGCAGTTTTGAAGGGTGACCTGTGCTAGGGAGGTGAGCTGCCGCTGAAGGGAGGCTAGGGAATAGGCGGAGTCTTCCATAGCAACAGAGAATTGTTGTAACAGCTTGTCGTTTTCTATCATGGAGTGTTATAGGGCCCCTCCTGCTAACCCTGCTGCGACGACAGAGGTGGTTAAGGATATTCCGGCAATTAGTGGTAGAAAAACTGCTCGTCTATGTCGCGCAGTTTCAGTTGAGGCAGTCCCTGCCCAGCCTATGAACTCTGCCGGAGTTAGCAGGGTCAGTCGGGGGACTAGTGTAACAGGGATGCACAACTGTCCATCAGAGATGCTTTTGGACAGAGTTTTTAACAGAGTCATATTACACCAGAAGAACACACCAGGGGGAGCATATATGGGGCTATTAGGGTATGTAGCCGATTGGTTGCAGAGGCTGTTGCTAAGTGCAGGATAACAGAAGGGATATTTCTCTTGGTATGGGTCACGGTACAGGGCCACATCGGGTATTGTGACTGTTGATGAATTAAAATCTGTATAGTTTGTGGGTGGGGAGGAAAGGGGAACAGCGGTTAATGGTGGTCTTCCTAAGGTTGCACACATAAAGCAAGAGGACAGGTCGCCTAAACCGGTGAGGTTGGCGAATGCTAGCCCTTCTTGTAATAGGGTTAGCCAGGAGAAGGTCTGCAAGTCTTGTGATAGCTTGGTTTCCTGTCTGTGGATTTGTGTATGGATTGAGGGTTGAATCTGGACTAGACTCTGCCACACCTGCATTCTGGTGCCACCAATAATTCTTACAATTATATTCAGTCTGATCATATTCAAAACAGATCATGGGTATCCCCGGTTGGGCAATTTGGAAATTAGTGAAATTGAGGTAAATTGGAGTATTGCACCCGGAGGGGGGGCAGTCTGCACTAGCTAACAGTTTACCCACCTGGGGGGTTTCCCCGGGGTGAGTTTTGTTCTCATAGAGCCAGAACCTCCAGACATAGGGATTAGATGGCGCAGTAGTGAGGACAGTCAGATGCATAAGGCATAAAAGCATAGGTAAGCTAGACATGGTTACGGCTATGGGGATGATGGCGCAGGGTTAGCTTTAAGGGATTGTTCTTACCTTTGTCTACAGTCCATGTAACCAGTGCTCCAGACGGCCCGAGAAGGTCGGATGTTGGGTCCACTGGTTTGACGTGTGTGTAGTGGATCCACGAAGCGATGCCTTCTACCTTGAGAGCGGTGGGAGTAGTCAGGAGTACTTGCAGTGGTCCTTTCCACCTGGGTTGAAGAGTTTCTTGCCGGTGGCGCTTGACTAGGACCCAGTCTCCCAGCTGGAACGGATGAGGCATCGGCGGAAGTCCTGCCTCGTACAGTTCTCGTAGTCTGGGCCAAATTTCCTGGTGAATTTTCTGTAAGGCTTGTAAGGAGAACAAGAGCTCAGAGACATTTTCAGTTTCAGGTTTGAGTAAGTCATCTTTTAGACTGGGGACCAGGGGTGGGGGTCTGCCATACATGATTTCATATGGTGTGAGGCCCAGTCTGTAAGGGGTATTTTGGGCCTGGAACAGAGCGTAGGGGAGAAGTACTACCCAATTAGCGCCAGTCTCCATGGTCAATTTAGTTAAGGTCTCCTTTAGAGTCTGATTCATCCTTTCTACCTGTCCTGAGCTTTGGGGCCTATAAGCACAATGTAATTTCCAATTTGCCCCAAGAATGGAAGCCAAATCCTGACTTACCTTAGCAACGAAGGCTGGTCCATTGTCTGACCCTATCTGGACGGGAAAGCCATACCTGGGGAGGATTTCTTCCAAAATTTTCTTTGCTACAACCTGAGCAGTTTCTCTCTTAGTTGGGAACGCTTCTGTCCATCCTGAAAAAGTATCTACAAAGACAAGTAAGTACTGATACCCATATTTTCCAGGCTTTATCTCAGTAAAGTCTATTTCCCAATAGATACCAGGCCTAGTTCCTCTACACCTAATTCCTGCGGCGGTCTGGGTTTGGGGGCAAGCGTTGTTCAGTTGGCAGGCTTTGCAATTTGTTGTGACATCGCTGGCCAGTTCAGCTATGCGCCTGATTCTGAACTTGGCGTGCCTGATTAAGTCTATCATTCGCCGGGCACCCAGGTGAGTTGTCCGGTGGATGTGTTCCAACACCTGCCATCCTAATTTCTCTGGCAGGATGGTTTGGTCATTTATATCAGTCCACCACCCATTTTTAACCTGTTTTAGGGGAAGCGTGTCCATCCGTTCGCGATCCTGTTCGGTATAGTCGGGAAAACATGGCAATTTTCGCGGGCCAGGATCGGGGAGCTGGAGCGCGAGGAGCTGACTGGGAGCTTTTGCTATGCTCCTTGCGGTTTGGTCGGCTAAGAAGTTGCCTCGAGCAATTGGCATAGTTGGTTTCTGATGCCCAGGGCAATGTACGATAGCCAATTTCTTTGGTTTCCACAAAGCAGTTAATAGAGCTAGGATCTCTTGCTTGTTTTTTATTTCTTTGCCTTCGGCTGTTAATAGTCCCCTCTCTCTGTAGATGGCCCCATGTATGTGCGCAGTAGCAAAAGCATAGCGGCTATCCGTGTATACTGTTAGTTTTTTCTCTGACCCTAGGGTGAGGGCCTGTGTGAGTGCTATCAGTTCGGCTCTTTGTGCCGATGTCCCTGGAGGCAAGGGTTCCGCCCAGATTACCTCAGTTTCTGACGTTACAGCCGCTCCTGCATACCGCTGGCCTTGGTGGGCGTAGCTGCTGCCATCAGTCAACCAGATGAGTTCTGTGTCGGGGAGCGGACGATCTTGCAGGTCCTCCCGCACCCCATGCACCTGAGCCAGTATCTCAGTGCACTCATGGAACGGGGCGTCCAAGTCTGGATTTGGCAGCAGTGAAGCAGGGTTTAAAGAGGTTGGGGGCAGAAAAGTTATTCTGAGGGGGTTTAACAGCAGTCCTTGATAGTGGGTGAGCTGGGCGTTACTCATCCATCGGTCCGGCGGCTGCCGGAGGACGCCTTCAATGGCATGCGGGGTTATAACGTGCAACTCTTGCCCCATGATAAGTTTATCAGCGTCTCGGACCATTAGGGCGGTCGCCGCGATTATCCGCAGGCAGGGTGGCCAGCCAGCAGCCACTGAATCTAATTTTTTTGACAAATAGGCAACTGGCCTCTGCCAGGGGCCTAGGTACTGTGTTAACACGGCTTTTGCAACACCCTTACTTTCATCCACATATAAGTGGAAGGGCTTGGAGACATCAGGGAGCCCCAGCGCGGGGGCTGATAACAAGGCAGTTTTGATTTGTTGAAAGGCCAGCTCAGCCTCTTCCGTCCAATTGAAGGGCTGCCGTTCCTTTGTTGCCTGGTATAGGTGCTTGGCTAACTCAGCAAATCCGGGTATCCATAACCTACAGAACCCTGCCGACCCCAGGAATTCTCTCACTTGCCGTGTCGACTGGGGTCTAGGGATGCGTAGGACTGTTTCCTTTCGGGCTTTGGTTAGCCAGCGTTGCCCCCCTTTTAATAGGTACCCCAGATAAGTTACCTCCGACTTGCAGATCTGAGCCTTTGTTGCTGAGGCTCGGTAGCCTAGCTCCCCCAGAGTCTTCAAGAGGTCCTCAGTCCCTTGAACACAAGTTTCCGGGGATCTGGCTGCTATTAAGAGATCATCAACATATTGCAAAAGAGTTATTTCAGGGTGTTGCCGCCGGTACTCACCCAGATCTTCATGAAGGGCTTCATCGAACAGGGTTGGCGAGTTCTTGAACCCTTGTGGCAGCCTGGTCCATGTTAGCTGACCATTGATGCCCCTCTCAGGATCCGTCCATTGAAATGCAAAGAGTCCCTGACTTTTGGGAGCCAGAGGAAGGCTGAAGAAAGCATCTTTTAGATCAAGAACGGTATACCACTGTTTTTCGGGATGTAAAGCACTCAGAAGGGTGTATGGATTGGGCACAGTGGGATGTATGTCCATGACCCTTTTAACTTCCCTTAAATCCTGTACTGGCCTGTAGTCCGTACTGTTGGTTTTACGAACAAGTAACAGTGGAGTATTCCAGGATGAGTGGCAAGCCCGTAGGACTCCCTGGTCTAGGAGTCGGCGGATATGGGGCGTAATTCCTTCTCTTGCCTCCAGGGGCATAGGATATTGCCGAACCCGAACCGGGTCCGTCCCTGGCTTAACTTCCACAAATATGGCAGGTCGATGTTTAGCTAGCCCTAAGCCCCCAGTTTCTGCCCACACTTCAGGGAAATGCTGGAGCCAAGAGTCAATTTCCTGATCGGGGGGCTTTTGCTCTTGATGGAGTCTGTACTCATCTTCTAAGGTGACAGTCAGGATAGATACTGGCCTGTTTTGGGAATCAGTTATCTTGGGCCCTTCTGGCTCAAAGTGGATTTGGGCCCCCATTTTTGTCAGCAAGTCCCTCCCTAGTAGAGGGCAGGGGCTCGCTGGGATGACTAGGAAGGAATGGGAGACTTTTCCCGTTCCTAAGTCTACAGTCCTCTGGGTTGTCCAGGGGTATTTTTTGATGTCTGTGGCCCCGTGCACCCAGGATGTTTTCTTAGACATTTTTCCAATTGGTTTGGTTAGGACTGAGCGTTCCGCCCCAGTATCGACCAAGAAGCGAACTGGGGACCCCTCCACTTGCAAAGTTACCCTGGGTTCGGGGAGGGGGTCCGAACCCCGTCTTCCCTAGTCAGAGTCCTGGGTAACGAGTACGGAGGTAGGGTTAGCTGGTCTCCGTTTCTTTGGGCAGTCTTTAATCCAGTGGCCACGTTCCTTGCAATAAGCACACTGATCCTTTTCTAATCCTTGCCTAGAGCTTTGCTTTTTCTGCGTTCTGCTTTGGCCATTCCCTGCCTGGGGGAAAGCTGCTACTAAGACTTTGGTCATTTCTTTGGTTGCCTTGAACTGTTTTTCTTCTGGAGTATCCCTATTATTATAAACTCGCTGGGCCATCTGGAGGAGGTCCTGAATCTGCTTTCCCTCTAAACCTTCTAATTTCTGGAGTTTTCTTTTAATATCTGGTGCTGCCTGGTTTACAAAGGACATTACTACCGCAGCCTGATTTTCCGGTGCTTCCGGGTCCATAGGGGTAAACTGTCTGAAAGCTTCCATTAATCTCTCTAAATACACAGTGGGGCTTTCTGTCTTACCTTGTAACACAGAATATACTTTAGCCAAATTGGTGGGCTTGCGAGCTGCAGCCCGGAGATCTGCCATTAGAGTCTGGCGATAAATGAGCAGTCGTCCCCTACCTTCTGCCGTGTTGTAGTCCCATCTGGGCCGGGTCAAAGGAAAAGCCGCGTTAATGAGGTCAGGATTTGCAGTTGGCTGGCCGTCATCTCCTGGAACCAGCTTTCTGGCCTCAACTTGGATTCTTTCCCGCTCCTCCATTGTGAACAGGATTCGGAGGAGCTGTTGACAGTCATCCCAGGTCGGCTGGTGAGTAAACATGATAGTGTCTAACAACGAGGTTAGATCTTTGGGATTATCGGAGAACCGAGCATTTTGGGACTTCCAATTGTATAAATCACTAGTGGAAAAAGGCCAATACATGAGACAGGAGAGCCCAGTATCATCGAGCGATCCTATTTCTCTGAAAGGCAGGGCTACGGTGGAGTCAGGGAGTCAGGAAGCTTGGTCCCGCAGTACGCGGCCTCGCATTCGGCCGGCCGGCCCCCCCCGGTTACTTTCGCTCTCGGCTGCTTCCGCTTCTCGGTTTCCCTCTACGGAAGCACCACCCTGGGGGACTGGGTCCTGTGGGATAAGGTGCGGATATGGTGGGGGAAGTGTGGGTTCTAACGTTAGGGGGTCCTGGCTGTCTGGCAGCACAGGGGCCGAGGGAGCAGAGGGAGTCATTTGTCTTGTAGGTCGCGTTACTAGGACCTTGCAGGGCTCAGGGATGAATGGAGTTACCCAGGGTGGTGGGTTTACCACAAGATCCTGCCACACTAGAATATAAGGAATTTGATCAGGATGTCCTGACTGCCCTGGCAGGAAAATCTTAGTTTTTACCTTAGTAATAATAGAGAGACAGAAAGTTCCTTTGGAGGGCCACCCTACGACGAAAGAGGGCCACTCCGAACGGCAGAAAGTAACTAGCTTTCCCTTCTTTAGTGCTACGCTTAGGTTACGCCCCCGAGCCTTCACATCCTTAAAATTGGTAACAAGGGGTGAGAGCGGCGTGCTCTGGTTGTTGCCCATCTTTGGACTGCTCCTACAAAGAGAAGGAGGGACGAAAATGAGTGTGAAGCAGAGGGGAGTATCCGACAGGTCTGGTCCTGGAAGGGGAAGAAAAGGTTTTATGTTTCGTTTTGGACTTACACTTAACACTTAACAATAACAGACAGACAGTGAGAAACGATGAGCCTTCGCGAGCACGTGTCGGACTTCCGACCTGAGTCAGACGGGGCAACCAAGGATGGAGGCCCCCAGATGGGCACTGGGGGACGTCTCCCACCAGTCCCGAGTGGCTGTCTTTTAGCGCATCCGCCAAGACCGTGCCACTTACAAAACAGACCAATACAGATTACAGATTACGGATTTCGTGAAATTTCAGGGAGACAGACAGAGACAAAGACAGAGACAGTGACAAAGCTGGCTTACCTACAGATTAAGATCCATTGACTTGGTGGTCTGGTGGGCTTGGGGGAAATCCCGGACGAGCCCCCATTTGTTATGCCCAGACCGTTTATTCCCCGAAGAAGACCACCAGAGTCCAGAGTCAAAGCTAAGCAGCAAGGATCTTTATTACGGGTTCGAACCTGGAACTCTCACTCGCTCACGAAACGAGACGGGCAGGAGAGCTCCCCCACTGAGCTCCGAGCAGTGTTATATAGTCTAAGAAAAGTGGGCATAGAGTTATTATACAAATCAGATATATGATTGGCTAGTGTTTGAACAAGGCGATTTGGCTAAGTATGATTGGTTCCCGCCATTTCTGATATTTCGGTTCAACCTTTGAGGCGGGAGAGCAGGTTTATGGCAGCAAGAGTTTATCTTACTTAAACACGTCTTGTGACCTTGCCTCAGAACTTACAAAATCTCTGGTACGTGCAGAAAAACAGGTACTCACAGAACTTACGAAATCTCTGGTATGTGCAAAACAAAATCTCTGGTACGTGCAGAAAAACAGGTACTCACAGAACTTATGAAATCTCTGGTATGTGCAAAGATTAGAGAGCAGAACAAAGGGTGTAGCGGGGGGGCCGGTACACATCTATCTTTGTGTCCTTTCAAGACATTCAAGATGCCTGCTAGAACATTCTAAAGTTAGTTCAAGGTTTAAAAAACTTAATTTAGAATATGATATTGAAAAGTTGTCAAAAATGTCAGAAGGTTTAAAATAATTTTAAAAGATCACAAGTTACTATAAAGCAATATCATAGTGACAAAATATTTTAAAAGCAAAATGCAGAAAGTTACATAGTTGTAAAACAAAATGAAACAAACAAAAACCTTATCTCTAATACTGAGAAGGCTCACTTTTCTTAAGTAATTGAAGACCTAATAAAAGATAACATGAGGCACAAGAAATTATCTTGATAAAACCCAAGTCTTTGTTTCCTAAACCGATTACTTAAGAGGTAAAAATATCTTTACATTATCAAACTAATAATACTCCAGGAAAATGTGATTTTAATCAAGAATACTAAATTATAGTTTTGCATCAGTGTACTATAAATGCTAAAGCTAATTTTAGTACAGGCTTTTAAATAAATTCATCCAATCTCAGCCAGCTATGAAAGAAAGATAAGATTTATTTCCCCGAGCTTTTTTTTAATCAGCTTTTTTCTCTTCCATTTTTTTCTCTCATGCTGGAACAAGCAGTCATTCTACTTCAGTACAGAATTAATTACTCCTTTTTCCTTTAACAGAAAACACACTCTCATGCCTTAGAACTTTCCTTATCAAAAATACGTTTTGTTTTTTCTATATTTGCATACAGAATTGTTTCCCTTGTGATTTCTAGTTTTCATTACACATATTAATTAGAATTTTAATCCTTAGTAATTGTGAGCAAGCATTCTGTAACACTATAACTTTTAGAAATGTGCTTCTTCATAGTATAATTGTTCATGTCTACTAACAAATTCAAATATATTTAACTTCTCTATAACCATACTAAAACAAGATGCCAAAAGCATATAAAGTTAAGCCTATATTCAGCAATTAGAATTTCAGCATTTTATCTTATTTGGAAATGATCTAAATATTCAATAAATATCCATTACTTAGGAGTCAGGAGTTTGAGACCAGCCTGGCCAACATGGCAAAACCCTGTCTCTATTAAAAATACAAAAATTAGCCAGGCATGGTGCCGGGCACCTATAATCCCAGCTACTCAGGAGGCTGAGGCAGGAGAATCGCTTGAACCTGGGAGACGGAGGTTGCAGGGAGCCGAGATCGTGCCTTTGGGCTCCAGCCTAGGCAACAAGAGCAAGACTCAGTCTCAAAAAAAAAAAGAAAAGAAAATTGACATCTCAAAGGCACATGCTTCAGGCTGAAAACCATCATTTTCCAAAACAAAGAAAGGTGAAAAGTACCTTAAACAAAGGTAAGGCTTGTTATGTACATTTAAACCAGATTCCTTCCCCATTAAAAGAGTTTTCGATGATTCAGTCCTCTTTCTCCTGGTGCAGAAAGAGAGACAAACTTAAAAACTGAAATTTCTTTTATAGATGTAAATTTATCTTACAAAAGAGTCTCAAAATAACCAGCTGAATGCCAGAATGAGTATTTTGGAGACCAATCCAGCTAGATAGGCAGCTTCTCAGCTTCTGTTTTCCAACTAGACTATTGAGTCAGATTGGTTCATTCTTTTTTTTCTCTTTGTAAGATTCAATAACAGATCAGTCAGTTTTTGTATTTTTTTGTTTTTATTTTTGCTTTGTTTTTCAGAAAATGCTTTAGGGATGAATTCTAAGAGATCATCTGCTATTTTCCTAGTTTCTTCGGTCCATCCCTAAAAGAAACAGGAATTGAATATTTGATATCTTCTTTGGGTACCTCTCATTTGGCCTCAGCCCTCCATTTATGGGCTTCTTCAGGTCCCCATGTCATGTGTATAAATTAGTAAAGATCACTGAGTCCTGGATGAGATGCTCCGGTTAGAATTCTAAATTTCTTAGCAAATTTCTGGGAGTTCTCCTTTGAGAGAAATATTTCAATATTGCTCAGAACTCAAGATTTTGAACAAGGGGTAAAGGTGGTTAAAGCAGTAGACATGGCTGATCTGAGGACCTAAATTTATAAGGCATTTTTCTAGCTTTCTTTTTTCCTTTGGAATGAAAAGTTAACTGAGTGAAAAGTTTAGACGGTTCAGAGTATGCTGAGGAAATAAAGAGAAAGGTAGAGAGAAGTGCAATCAGAGTTAAGTCAGTCAATGTACAATTCTAAATTACTTGAGACAAGGTTGACTCATTTCTCTAGAAAAGCACAGGTTTCAAAATGGAGAAGCCCCAGATGCCTTGGATTCAAATGAACCCATCATTGCAGGTCTTCTTGTAACCTTACCTACCAGATGCCTTTTACTGAACTCAGTCCAGTTTTGGTTGAGTCCAATCTGACACAAAACCCAGTCCAACTTGTGAATCCAGTCTGGATTTAAGATGCTCAAATAAACTCGGGGATCGCAACACAAGTTATGGAGCTCATATTCAAATGGGACTTAATGATGACAACATCCAAATGTGCAGTGCGAAGCAGTGAGCACAAGGGGTTTAGGAAGATACCTACAACTGTTTGCTCCTTGCTTCTAAAGGTCATCATCAGGAGGGCACCTTTGGATCTCACTTACAACATAGCAGGACAAGCTGCAGACAAAACCCCTCAGACACTGAGTTAAAGAAGGAAGGGCTTTATTCGGCCGGGAGCATCGGCAATATTCACGTCTCAAAAACTGAGCTCCCTGAGTGAGCAATTCCTGTCCCTTTTAAGGGCTTACAACTCTAAGGGGTTCCGCGTGAGAGGGTCATGATTGATTGAGCAAGCATGGGTACGTGACTGGGGGCTGCATGCACCAGTAATCAGAACGGAGCAGAACAAGACAGGGATTTTCACAATGCTTTTCCATACAATGTCTGGAATCTATAGATAACATAACTGGTTAGGTCAGGGGTCAATCTTTACCTACCAGGCCCAGGGCAAAGCACCAGGCTGTCTGCCTGTGGATTTCATTTCTGCCTTTTAGTTTTTATTTCTTCTTTCTTTGGAGGCAGAAATTGGGCATAAGACAGTATGAGGGGTGGTCTCCTCCCTTAACAACACCAGATCTGTTCAAATAAAAACTTTTGACAAACTAAATTTAACAGTTTGTTTGAGAAAAGAACAATTTATGAATCAGGCAGCACTCAAGACCAGAAAAGGTTCAAAGAGCTCCACTCTGCAAGGGGAAGAGTGAGTATTTATAGACAGAAAAAGGAAGTAAAGTTCAGAAATAGCTTGATTGGTTACAGCTAGACACTTGCCTTATTTGGACATGGTCTGAACAGTTGGCAGCCTGTGATTGTCTGAAGCTCAGCTGCTTGTGATTGGCTGAAACCCAGCTATCTTATATGAAAAATGTGCTTCTAAGTTAGATTTCAGTTTGTTTACGTACTAAATTAGGCTGCAGTTTGTTATGCAAGGACACAAAATATGTTTTTGTTTTTGTTGTTCTTTTCTTTTTTAAAACGAGCTTTCTCTTTTCATTTTCCAAAAAGATTCAAAATATGAAGACAGCTTCAAGGACAAATTTAATTTAACAGACAACAGATATTGGAATTGCCTGACACAGAATAGAGAAGAGCTTCTTTTTGAAATTTTTAAAGAAAAAAAATTTTCCCTAGAGATTACTTACCAATTACAAAGGGAAACAGGGACCTTTCCTTCAGAGAAAACTGGCAGATACCACCTTAACCAAGCACTAAAGTTAATTTCACCAATAGTAGAAATTGACATCACATCACACGTGAGATGATACTTTGAGGACATAACATTATGTTATTGTACTCCTACCAAAAATGCATACCTGTAATGAGGAAACAGACAAGCTCAAATTAAGGAACATTCTATGAAACAACTAACCCATACACTTCAGAAAGGTTAGTGTCATAAAAGACATGGAAACATGAGGAACAGTTTCAGATTACAGGAGACTAAGTAGATTTTACATCTAAATTTGATATATGGTCTTGGATTTCCAAAAAAAGTTACTATAAAGTACATTATTGAGAATTGGAAATAACTACGTACAGTGTGGTAGATTAAAAACAACCTCGTCTCAAAAAAAAAAAAAAAAAACCTCAAATTATTTAACATTCCTCTCACTGAGGAATGGGGACATATTTCCCTTCCCTTTAAATCTTGGCTGGTAGTCTGTGACTGCTTTGACAAATGTATAGTGAAGGAGGAAGCAGAATCAGCCTTGTAAAGGCTGGGCTCAAAATTGGCTTAGCTTTACTTCCACTCTACTCCATTTGTCAAAGCAGTCACAGACCAACCAAGATTTAAAAGGAGGGGAAATATGCCCCCATTCCTGAGTGAAAGGAATGCCAAAAAATTGATGCCATTTTTAATCTACCATACTATACATATTCATTTCCAATTTTCTTGATAATATACTTTATAGCAGCTGTATTTCCAATCCAGGACCACACATAAAGAAATCCCTTTAGTCCCTGTTATGGGCTGAATTCTGACTTGTGTCCCTCATCCGCTGTTCCCAGCCCCTACAATTCATGCTGAAGCTCTAACTAACACCTAGTACCTCAGAATGTGACTATATTTTAAGACAGGGTCTTTAGAAAGGTAATTAAGTTAAAATCGGGTCATAAATACGAGCCTTAATCCAGTATGACTGCTGTCTTTATAAGAAGAAGAGATTAGGACACAGATGACACGGACGGATGACCACATGGCCGTGTGAGCACCTCAGCAAGAGGGTAGCTGCCTGCAAGTGGAGGAAAGAGGACGGAAGAAACCAAACCTGTTGTCTTCAACTTGGACTTCCAGCTGCCAAATTTGTCAGAAAACAAATATCTGTTGTTTAAGCCACCCAGTCTGTGGTATTTTGTTATGCCAACACACTAGCACACAGATATAGTCTCCTTTAATCTGAAACAGTTTGTAATTTTCCTCATCTTTAATGACACTGACATTTTTAAAGTATACAGGCCAGGTGTTTCATAGAATGTTTCCTAATTTTGACTCAGCTGATTGTTTCTCATGATGAAATACCAATTATGTATTTTGGGCAAGAATATGATAAAGATAATGTTATGTCCTCAGAGCATCATCTTGTGTGGGATGCCAATTTGTATTATTAGTGACCCTAGAGGCACTCATGCTTGGAACTTTGAGCCGCCAGGTTGGAAGTTCCGCTGTCCTGAAGGTACCGCGCTGTGGAAAGCCCAAACTAGCCAGCGGGAGAAGCCATGTTGTGGGGCGGGGCGGCGGGGGGGGAACAGATATCCAGCCACCTCCCAGCTATTCCAGCCCTCAGCCACTGAGTCACCACAGCTAAGGTTGAAGACATCATATAGCGGAGATGAGCCCTCCCCAGTGTGCCGTATCTGAATTCCCCTGATCCGTGGAATCGTGATACAGGAATAGTAAGTTGTTTTAATCCTCTAAATTTTGAGATCATCTGATACACAGCAATAGACTATCAAAGCAGAACATATATTAGATAATATTCTATCGATGTTACATTTCCTGAAATTTATCATTATATTGTGGTTATATAGGAAAATTTCTTTGTTCTTAAGAGTTATTTAATGATGAAGTATCATAATGTCTGCAATTTACTCTCAAATGATTTAGCTAATGTGTGTGAAAAAGAGAAAGAGAGATGGGGAGGAGAGGGATAGAGACAGAGCACACAAACAGAAAAATGTTAATGATTGGTGAATCTAGAGAAAATGCATACAGGTGTTCCTTGATAATTTTTACAACTTTTCAAAGACTTGAAACTCTTCAAAATAAAAAGCTGAAATGAAAGAGAAAATATTAAATCTCAAAGAGAAAAAGCAATGACTAGACTTCCCTTTCTGGCCATGAAGAAGTAGCAGGAAAGAGATTTACCATCCCACCTGAAGCATCTGGAAAAAAAAAAAAAAGACAAAACATATAAAACAATGTTCAATACATTTGATATCAGGCAACAAAGAACACTGATTTCTGCGAGGCAGGAAACGAACAAGTTGAGTCCTACAGTTACGTCATCTTACTACCTCAAGGGAGTTTCCAAACTGTGACAGAGGGAGGGAAAACAGAGGCAGAGCTTAGCAGACTCCCTGAATTGAGGAGACAAACCATGAAGTCCAAGAGACCCAGGCAGCTACAGTTCATAGGACAGAATACCAGAGATAAGACAGATGCACACAGGCAGAATCCTGGAGATCTTCAGGGAGTCACCCCCAAATATGCATGATCAATGCCTATGTGTAAGGAAAACACCCCAGGCCAGGAAATATACATCTGTAAAGATTAGTGGGAACAGTTCCTGTCACTCACACTGGCCTGAAGATAATGTGCTTCCAGGAATTAGACAGGAAAAACTCATAATTCACAAGGCATTAGGTGGAATACTAAGGATGGTCTTGCCTCAGTAACCAAGAAGAATAAGCCCTACGCTGAGCAATGGTCCAGACCTGCCTGACATATTCTCAAAACAAGACCCAAAAGGATCAAACTTTATCCAAGTAATTTAAGTATCTCCCAGAACAAAGCTCAAGAAGATGTATATAAATGCAACAATATCTAGCACACAAGATAAAATTCACAATATCTGGCATTCAAAGATTACCAGGCACACAAAGAGGCAGGAAAACGTAACCAATAGTAAGGAGCATAATCAATTGAAAGCAACCCAGAGCTGAAGTAGATGTTAGAATTCACAGAGGACAGTAAGACAATTAATTTCATATATTCAAAAAGTTAGAAACATTTAAAATATAAAGAAAAACCAAATTGAACTTGTAGAGATGAAAAGATCCATGACAACAACAACATACATGCCGGAAGAGAAGAAATGGAATTATCCTATTGTAAGATTCCTATACTATACGGGAAGGTTTTATACAATGTGAGTATAATGGGTAGACTGTGATAGATAAACATGTACAGGCATACCTCAGAGATACTGCAGGTTCAGTTCCAGACCACTGCAATAAAGCAAATATTGCAATAAAGTATATCATACAATTTTTTTGTTTTTCAGTGCATATGAAAAGTTATGTTTATACTATACTGTAGTCTGTTAAGTGTGCAATAGCATTATGTCTAATGAAACAAAGTAAATACCTTAATTTTAAAATACTTTATTGTTAAAAATGCTAGTGGAGTGAGCTGAGCACATGCTGGAGGGAAAATGGTGCCAATAAATTTGCTTGGTAAAGGATTACCACAAACCTTAAATTTGTAAAAACAAAAACAAAAAACAAACGAACAAACAAAAAAACACAATATCGGATAAGCACAGGGGCTCATGCCTGTAATCCCAGCACACTTTGGGAGGTCGAGGTGGGCAGATCACCTGAGGTCAGGAGTTCAAGACAAGGCTAGCCAACATGGAGAAACCCTGTCTTTACTAAAAACACAAAAATTAGCCAGGTGTGATGGCGGGCGCCTGTAATCCCAGCTATTCCTACTCAGGAGACTGAGGCAGGAGAATTGCTTGAACCTGGGAGGCAGAGGTTGCAGTGAGCCAAGATCACACCATTGCACTCCAGCCTGGGCAACAGAGCAAGACTCGGTCTCAAAACAACAACAACAACAACAACAAAAACCCACAATATCTGTGACGTGCAATAAAGCAAAGTGCAATAAAATGATATATGCCTATATACAATAAACCCTTGAGCATCACTAAAAAAACAAAATAAATAATTATAGCTAATATGGCAATGAAAGGGAGAAAACAAAATCATTTAAAAATTGATTGGTTCAAAAGAAGATGGCAAAAGAGAAAAACTGGAACAAATAACAGATGGGACAAATAGAAAACAAACAGCAAGATGACATATCAAACCTACAACATTAATAATCAAATTAATGTAAATAGTGTAAACACCCTGATTAAAAGGCAGAGATTGTCAGATTAGATTTACAAAGACCCGACTGTATGCTGCCTACAAAAGCATACTATAAATATAAAAGTAATATAATAAATAGATTAAAAGAATGGAAAGGGCTATACCCTGCTAACCCTAGTCAAAAGAAACAAGACAGGCTACTTTAAAATCAGACAAAATATTGCAGAGCAAACAATATTATCAAGGATAAAGATCATTTTATAATGATAAGAGGTAAATTTATCAAGAGAAAATAATAATCCTACACACTTATGAACCTAATAACAAAGCTTCAATATACATAAAGTAAAAACTATTAGAACTACACAAGGAAATAGACAAATGCACAATTATAGTTAGAGATTTCAACATACCTATCTCAATAGTTGCTAGAATAAGTATAAAGAAAATAAGAATATAGAAGATTTGAACAATACTATTAACACTTGACCTGATTGACAATTTTATAACACTGTACCCAGAAATAGCAGAATACACACTTTTCCTAAGTGCACAGAGAACTCTTCTGGGTTACAAAACAAGATTCAATAAATTCAAAGGAATTAAAGTTTTACAAAGTATACCTTCTGACCACAGAAGAATTAAATTAGAAATCAATAATAGAAACATCTTTGGAAAATCCACAAATATTTAACAACAAAACAACACCCTTCTAAGTAACCCAGAGATGAAAGAAGAAATCAAAAGAGAAATAAAAAAATATTTTGAACTGAATGAAAGTGAAAACACAATATATCAGAAATTGTAGATGCCGCTAAAGCAGTCTCTAAGAGAAAATTTATAGCATTAAATGTCTATATTAGAAAAGAAGAAAGTTCTCAAAGCAATGATCTCAGTGTCTACTATAAAGAACTAGAAAAAAAAAGACCAAATTAGACATGAAGTAAGCAGAAGGAAAGAAGTAATAAAGATCAAAGTAGAAATTAATGAAATAGGAAAGAGAAATTCAATAGAAGAAATCAAAAAAGGCAGGGCGTGGTGGCTCATGCCTGTAATCCCAACACTTTTGGAGGCCAAAGCGGGCAGATTGTTTGAGCTCAGGAGTTCGAGACCAACTTAGGCAACATTGTGAAACCCTGTCTCTACAAAAAATACAAAAATTAGTTGAGTTTGGTGGTTCACACCTGTAGTCCCAGCTACTCAAGAGGCTGAGGTGGGAGGATGGCTTGAATCCAGAAGGTGGAGGTTGCAGTGAGCCAAGATCATGCCACTGCACTCCAGTCTAGGCAAAAGAGCCAGACCCTGTCTCAAAAAAAAAGAAAGAAAGAGAAGAGAAGAGAAGAACTGGTTCTTGAGAGGATCAATAAATATATTAAGCTCCTGAAGGAGATCAGGACAAAAGAGAAAATATGCAAATTACTAATATCAGGAATGAGAGAAGCGACATCACTATAGATTCTACAGATACTGAAAAGAGATAATTTTGAATCATTTTATGCCAGTGAATTCCACAATTTGGAGAAAATGGACACACTCTTGAAAGATACAAATTACTGAAGTTCACTCAAGAAGAAACAGGCTGAGCGTGGTGGCTCATGCCTGTAATCCCAGCACTTTGGGAGGCCAAGGGAGGTAGATCACCTGAGGTCAGGAGTTTGAGTCCAGCCTGGCCAACATGGCGAAACGCCGTCTCTACTAAAAATAGAAAAACTAGCCGGTGTGGTAGCACACACCTGTAATCCCAGATACACGAGAGGCTGAGGCAGGAGAATTGCTTGAACCTGAGGAGCGGAGGTTGCAGTGAGCTGAGATTGAGATCATGCCACTGCACTCCAGCCTGGGCAACAGAGTGAGAGTCTGTCAAAAAAAAAAAAAAAAAAAAAAAAAAAAAAAAAAAAAAAAGAAGAAGAAGAGGAAGAGGAAGAGGAAGAAAGAAGAAGAACAAAGAAGAAAGAAGAAGAAGAATTAGACAACCTAAATAGCCCTATATCTCTTAAGGAAATTTAAATTGTAGATAAAAGCCTTCCCACAAAGAAAACTCTAGGTCCCAGATAGCTAGTGAATTCCACAAACAGTTAAAGAAGAAATACCCAGGCATGGTGTCACCTGTGGTCCCTGGACTTTCGGAAGTTGAAGTGGAAGGATGGCTTGAGTCCAGGAGTTCAAGGTTACAGTGAGCTATGATTGCACCACTGCACTCCAGCCTGGGCAGCAGAGCAAGACTCTATCTCTTAAAAAGTAAAAATAAAAACAAATTTTAAAAGAAGAAATAATACTAATTTTACACAAACTTTTCCAAAAAAGTTGAAGGGAGGAAATACTTCCCAACTCACTCTGAGCCCAGCATTATCCTGATACCAAAGCCGGTCAAAGACATTATAATAAATGAAAACTAAAGACCAATATCTTTCTTGTACATACATATAAAAATTCAAAACAAAATTTTAGCAAATTGAATCCAATACTATAAAAAGGATACTACAAAGCATGACCAAGTGGGCTTCATCTCAAGAATGCAGGATTGGTTTAACACTCAAAATTTATTCAAGGTAATTCATTATATAAACAAACAAAAAATATGATCATCTAAATAGATATAGAAAATGTATTTCACAAAATCCAATTTCCTTTTTCTGATAAAAATTCTCAGCAAATTAGGAATGTGAAAGAACTTCCTCAACCTGATAAAAGGCACTTATAAAAATCTGTAACTAACATCATACTGAATGATGAAAGACTGCTTTTATACTAAGATCATTAACAAGACAGGGATGTCTTCTGTCACTACTTCTATCCAACATTATACATAGGTGCAAAATTTCTAAACACAATTGTAACAAATCCAATGCATCACAACTAAGATCCATTCCAGGAATAAGTATTGGTTTAATACCCACAAATCAATAAATGTCATTCATCATATTTGTAAACTAAAAAGAAAATCCATATAAAACCATAGTTTTTAAAAAATGAGAAGAATCCAGATTAGAAAGGAAGAGAAAAACTATACTAATTGATGGTGCCATTGTCTTTGTAGAAATTCCAACAGTGTATACAAAAAAGCTACTAGTAGTAATAAGTAAGGTCAGTGAGATTGATGGAACAAGATCAATATACAAAAGCAAATTGAATTTCTACATATTGGCACTTACAATAGCATGAAGCCATTAAGAAAGATCAATTAACCAGTAGTAAAATGGGCAAAGTATCTGAAGGGATAATCACAGATATGGAAATGTAAAGACATCTTTATTTTATGAAAAGAAGCTCACTCTCTTTTCTACTAAAATTAATACAATTCAAATGTCAGTTAAAACTACACTGAGAGCATCAGAGGCACAGATTTTTTAAACTTGTATTGACATTGGTGTGGAACAACAGGCAATCTTTTAGACAGCTAATGAGAATGTAAATTAGTTTAACTTCTGTCAAGGACAATTTGTCAATATTATTAACTTTTAAAAAATGCACATTGTGCCTGGGTGTGGTGGCTCATGCCTGTAATCCCAGCACTTTGGGAACTCAAGGTGGGCGGATCACCTGAGGTTAGGAGTTCAAGACCAGCCTGGCCAACATGGTGAAACCCTGTCTTTACTAAAAATACAAAAAAAAATTAGCCAGGCATGGTGGCATGCACCTGTAATCCCAGCTACTTGGGAGGCTGAGGCAGGAGAATTGCTTGAACCCAGGAGGCAGAGGTTGCAGTGAGCCAGGATCGTCCCATTGCACTTCAGCCTGGGTGACAAGAGCGAAACTCTGTCTCAAAAAAAGAAAAATGCACAATTGCATCCCATAAATATGTATACCTATTATATATACCTACAAAAATTAAAAGTTAAATAAATAAAAATAAAGTAAAATAAGGTATATTGCCTCTGACATAACAACTCTTCTGTAGATATTTTTCTACAGATATTCAAGCATATGCGTCTGTGGGTAGTCAATGAAGCATCAATTTATCATAGCAAAATCAGAAACTGACTAAAGGCCATCAGTAGGCCCAGTTAAACAAATTATGGCACTGATTAGGCAGTAAGTGCAGCACATAGAGGGTGAGCAGAAGCAGGTTCAAATGTCGCCTCACCAGGGAAGTGCAAGAAGCCGGGGGCCTCCCTCTCCCACCCAAAGGAAGTCATGAGGGACTGTGTTATCCAGCCCATATACTAAGCTTTTCCCATGGTTTTTGCAATCTGCAGACCAGGAGATTCCCTCGTGTGTCTACACTACCAGGGCCCCGGGTTTCAAGCACAAAACTGGGCAGCTGTTTGGGCAGGCATTGAGGTAGCTGCAGGAGTTGTAGCACCTGGAACCCCAGCAAGACAGAACCGTTCACTCCCCTAGAAAAGGGACTGAAGCCAGGGAGCCAAGTGGTCTCGCTCAGCAGGTCCCACTCCCAGAGAGCCCATCAAGCTAAGAACCACTAGCTTGAAATTCTCACTGCCAGCACAGCAGTCTGAAGTTGACCTGGGACAATCGCAGGTGGAAGAAGGGGCGTCCACCATTACTGAGGCTTGAGTAGGCGGTTTTCCCCTGACAGTGCTAAGGAGGCCCAGAAGTTCAGACTGGGAGGAACTCACCAGCATGGCAAAGCAGCTGTGTCCAGACTGCCTCTCTAGATTCCTCCTCACTGGGCAGGGCATCTCTGAAAGAAAGGCAGCAGCCCCAGTCAGAGCCTTAGAGATAAAACTCCCATCTCCCTGGGACAGACACCTGGGGAAAGGGGTGCTGTGGGCGCAGCTTTAACAGATTTAATCATTCCTGCCTGCTGGCTCTGAAGAGACCAGCTGATCCTGAGAAAAGGGATTCTCCCAGCACAGCACACCAGCTCCGCTAAGGGACAGACTGCCTCCTCAAGTGGGTCCCTGACCCCTGTGCCTCCTGACTGGGAGAGACCTCGCTGCAGGGGTTGACAGGCACCTCATACAGGAGAGCTCCAGCTGGCATCAGGCCAGTGCCCCCTGGGATGAAACTTCTGGAGGAAGGAGCAGGCAGTAATCTTTGCTGTTCTGCAGCCTCCACTGGTGATACCTAGGCAAACAGGGTCTGGAGTGGACCCCCAGCAAACTGCAGCAGACCTGCAGAAGAGGGGCCTGACTGTTAGAAGAAAAACTAACAAACAGAAAGCAGTGACATCAACATCAACATCAACATAAAGGATGGCCACACAAAAACCCCATCCAAAGATCATCATCCTCAAAGAACAAAGGTAGCTAAATCCACGAAGATGAGGGAAAAGCAATACAAAAAAATGCTGAAAATCCCAAAACCCAGAATGCCTCTTCTCTTCCAAATGATTGCAACCCCTCTCCTGCAAGGGCACAAAACTGGACTGAGAATGAGCTTGATGAATTGACAGAAGTAGGCTTCAGAAGGTGGGTAATAACAAACTCCTCTGCACTAAAGGAGCATGTTCTAACCCAATACAAGGAAGCCAAGAACCTTGATAAAAGGTTACAGGAACTGCTAACTAAAATAACTAGCTTAAAGAAGAACATAAATGACTTGATGGAGCTGAAAAACACAGTACAAGAACTTCATGAAGCATACACAAGTATCAATAGCCAAATCAATCAAGCAGAAGAAAGGATATCAGAGATTGAAGATCAATTTAATGAAATAAGGCATGAAAACAAGATTAGAGAAAAATGAATGAAAAGGAACAAACAAAACCTGCAACAAATATGGGACTATGTGAAAAGACTAAATGTATGACTGATAGGTATACCTGAAAGTGACAGGGAGATTGGAACCAAGTTGGAAAACACACTTCAGGATATTATCTAGGAGAACTTCACCAACCTAGCAAGACAAGCCAACATTCAAATTCAGGAAATACCAACAACACCACAAAGATACTCCTTGAGAAGAGCAACCCCAAGACACATAATCATTAGATTCTCCAAGGTTGAAACGAAGGAAAAAATGTTAAGGGCAGCCAGAGAGAAAGGTCAGGTTACCTACAAAGGGAAGCCCATTAGACTAACAGCAGATTTTTCTGCAGAAACCCTCAAGCCAGAAGAGAGTGGGGGGCAATATTCAACACTCTTAAAGAAAGGAACTTTCAACCAGAATTTCATATCCAGCCAAACTAAGCTTCATAAGCAAGGAGAATTAAAATCCTTTACAGACAAGCAAATGCTGAGGGATTTTGTCACCACCAGGCCTGCCTTATAAGAGCTCCTGAAGGAAGCACTAAATATGGAAAGGAAAAATCTATACTAGCCACTGCAAAAACACACCAAAATATAAAGACCAATGACACTATGAAGAAACATCTAATGTGCAAAATAACCAGCTAGCATCATGATGACAGGATCAAATTCACACATAACAATATTAACCTTAAATGTAAATGGACTAAATGCCCCAATTAAAAGACACAGACAGGTAAACTGGATAAAGAGTCAAGACCCATCAGTGTGCTGTATTCAGGAGACACATCTCACATGCAAAGACATACACAGGCTCAAAATAAAGGGATGCAGAAACATTTATCAAGCAAATGGAAAGCAAAGAAAAAGCAGGGGTTGCAATCCTAGTCTCTGATAAAACAGACTTTAAACAAACAAGGATCAAAAAAGACAAAGGAGGGAATTACATAATGGTAAAGGGATCAATTCAACAAGAAGAGCCAACTATCCTAAATATATATGTACCCAATACAGGAGCACCCAGATTCATAAAACAAGTTCTTAGAGACCTACAAAGAGACTTAGACTCCCACACAATAATAGTGGGAGACTTTAACACCCCACTGCCAATATTAGACACATCAACAAGACAGAAAATTAACAAGGATATTCAGGACCTGAACTCAGCTCTGGACCAAGCAGAGCTAATAGACATCTACAGAACTCTCCACCCCAAACCAACAGAATATACATTCTTCTCAGCACCACATAACTTATTCTAAAATCGACCACATAATTGGAAGTAAAACACTCCTCAGCAAATGCAAAAGAACAGAAATCATAACAAACTGTCTCTCAGACCACAGTGCAATCAAATTAGAACTCAGGATTAAGAAACTCACTCAAAACTGCACAACTACATGGAAACTGAACAACCTACTCCTGAATGACTACTGAGTAAATAACAAAATTAAGGCACAAATAAAGGGAAGTTATGTGAAACCAATGAGGACAAAAACACAACTTACCAGAATCTCTGGGACACAGCTAAAGCAGTGTTTAGAGGGAAATTCACAGCACTAAAAGCCCACAGGACAAAGTGGAAAGATGTAAAATTGACACCCTAACATCACAATTAAAAGAACTAGAGAAACAAGAGCAAACAAATTCAAAAGCTAGCACAAGACAAGAAATAACTGACATCAGAGCACAAACGAAGGAGAAAGAGACACAAAAACCCTTCATAAAATCAATGAATCCAGGAGTTGGTTTTTTAAAAAGGTTAACAAAATAGACCACTAGCTAGACTAATAAAGAAGAAAAGAGAGAAGAATCAAACAGGCACAATAAAAAATGATAAAGGGGGATATCACCACCGATCCCACAGAAATACAAACTACCATCAGAGAATACCATAAACACCTCTATGCAAATAAACTAGAAAATCTAGAAGAAATTGATAAATTCCTGGACACATACACCCTCCCAAGACTAAACCAGAAAGAAGTCAAATCCCTGAATAGACCAATAACAAGTTCTGAAATTAAGGCAGTAATTAATAGCCTACCAAAAAAAAAAAAAAAAAAAAAAAAAGCCCAGGACCAGATGGATTCACAGCCGAATTCTACCAGAGGTACAAAGAAGAGTTGGTACCATCCCTTCTGAAACTACTCCAAACAATGAAAAAGAGGAACTCCTCCCTAACTCATTTTATAAAGCCAGCATCATCCTGATACCAAAACTTGGCAGAGACACAACAAAAAAAGAAAATTACAGGCCAATATCCCTGATGAATATTGATGCGAAAATCCTCAATAAAATACTGGCAAACTGAATCCAGCAGCACATCAAAAAACTTATCCCCCATGATCAAGTCAGCTTCATCCTGGGATGCAAGACTGGTTCAAAATATGCAAATCAATAAACGTAACCCATCACATAAACAGAACCAATGACGAAACCCACGTGATTATCTCAATAGATGCAGAAAAGGCCTTCAATAAAATTCAACACCCTTTCATGCTAAAAACATTAAATAAACTAGGCATTGATTGAACGTATCTCAAAATAATAAGAGCTGTTTATGAGAAACCCATAGTTAATATCATACTGAATGGGCAAAAGCTGGAAGCATTCCCTTTGAAAATCAGCACAAGACAAGGAGGCCCTCTCTCACCACTCCTATTCAACATAGTATTGGAAATTCTGGCCAGGGCAATCGGGCAAGAGAAAGAAATAAAGGGGATTCAAATAGGAAGAGAGGAAGTCAAATTGTCTCTATTTGCAGATGATGTGAATGTATATTTAGAAAACCCCATCGTCTCAGCCCAAAAACTCCTTAAGCTCATAAGCAACTTCAGCAAAGTCTCAGGATACAAAAATCAATCTGCAAAAATTACAAGCATTCCTATACACCAATAATAGGCAAGCAGAGAGCCAAATGATGAGTGAACTCTCATTCACAATTGCTACAAAGAGAATAAAATACCTAAGAATACAACTTACAAGGGATGTGAAGGACCTCTTCAAGGAGAACTACAAAATCACTGCTCAAGGAAATAAGAGAGGGCACAAACAAATGGAAAAAAATTCTATGCTCATGGATAGGAAGAATCTAAAAGGAACTTAAACAAATTTACAAGAAGAAAACAACCCCATCAAAAAGTGGGCAAAGGATATGAACAGACACTTCTCAAAAGAAGACATTTTTGCGGCCAACAAACGTACGAAAAAAAGTTCATCATCACAGGTCATTAGAGAAATGCAAATCAAAACCACAATGAGACGCCATCTCACACCAGTTAGAATGGCGACTATTAAAAAGTCAGGAAACAACAGATGCTGGCGAGGCTGTGGAGAAATAGGAACATTTTTACACTGTTGGTGGGAGTGTAAATTAGTTCAACCATTGTGGAAGACAGTGTGGCAATTCCTCAAGGATATAGAACCAGAAATACCATTTGACCCGCAATCCCATTACTGGGTATATACTCAAAGGATTATAAGTCATTCTACTACAAAGACACATGCACACGTATGTTTATTGCAGCACTATTTACAATAGCAAAGACTTGGAACCAACCCAAATGCTCATCAATGATAGACTGGATAAAGAAAATGTGGCCGATTGGCCGGGCGCGGTGGCTCAAGCCTGTAATCCCAGCACTTTGGAAGGCCCAGACAGGCAGATCACGAGGTCAGGAGATCAAGACCATCCTGGCTAACACGGTGAAACCCCGTCTCTACCAAAAATACAAAAAACTAGCCAGGCGAGGTGGCGGGCGCCTGTAGTCCCAGCTACTCCGGAGGCTGAGGCAGGAGAACGGCATAAACCCGGGAGGCGGAGCTTGCAGTGAGCTGAGATCTGGCCACTGCACTCCAGCCTGGGCAAAAGAGCGAGACTCCGTCTCAAAAAAAAAAAAAGAAAGAAAGAAAGAAAATGTGGTACATATACACCATGGAATACTGTGCAACCGTGAAAAAGGATGAGTTCATGTCCTTTGCCTGGACATGGATGAAGCTGGAAACCATCATTCTCAGCAAACTAACACAGGAACAGAAAACCAAACACTGCATATTCCCACTTATAAGTGGGAGCCGAAAAATGAGAACACATGGACACAGGGAGGGGAACATCACACACCAGGGCCCACCGGGGGGTGGGGGACAAAGGGAGGGAGAGCATTAGGACAAATACCTAATGCATGCGGGGCTTGAAACCTAGAGGACTGGATGATAGGTGCAGCAAACCACCATGGCACATGTATACCTATGTAACAAACCTCACGTTCAGCACATGTATCCCAGAATTTAAAGTAAAATTTTAAAAATATATAATAAAAATTATTAATGGAAAAAAAGAATTAAAAACAAGCTCTTGAAGCTAGTTACCTTTGGGTGGTGAGACATAGGGGTGAGATGGAGGTTTGGAGAATAAAGCAGGAAATGTTTTTCTTTTTCCCTTTAATGTCATTCTGTACTTTTGAATTTTTTAACTAAGTACATGTATTACTGTTAAAATAGACATTCCTTCTATAATTTCATCATTTTGGTTTTGTTTAATTTTAGGTTTAAGACACATGAGGAAAGTATAATGTATCTATTTTTAAAGTTTTATGGTCTGAACATTTATGTTTTCCAGATAAAGCTAAGCCATTTCATAGCCTATCTCTGCATGGTACTATTTTCCAAAGAAACACTAACCCATATCCAAAAATAACAGAAAGGCAATTTAAATCTTTACTTCAGTGCCATGAAAGCATCAAAGGGGGATTCCATTTACAATACATAACAAAACCTCTTAAAATCTTCTTGCCCGACCTCTCAATATCTCACACCATATGGTAGCTGCTTCTAAAACTCTCTCCACCCATCTTCAAACCTTTACAGAATGCATCCCATACTGTCTCTAGTTTCCTCTACTCCCCATTTCTCTCCCTTCTCTTTCTGGGCCTATTGTCTTCTAAGTCTCAGTCCTTTCAAATATAAATCAAGCTGTTCCTGATGTTCATTTTATCCCTTATCACAAGGATCCTTCTTCTTAGTCTGGGAAAACTAGCATTATTGTTTATTTGTCTGTTTGTTTGTTTTTGTTGGAGACATAGTCTCACTCTGTCACCCAGGCTGGAGTGCAGTGGTGCAGTCTTGCTTCACTGCAACCTCTGCCTGCCTGGTTCAAGCAATTCTCATGCCTCAGCCTCCTGAGTAGCTGGGACTACAGGTGCGTGCCACCACTCCCGGATAATTTTTTGTATTTTGATAGAGATGGAGTTTCACTATGTTGCCCAGCTGGTCTCAAACTTCTGAGCTCAGGCAATCTGCCTGCCTTGGCCTCCAGCATGCTGGGATTACAGGTATCATCAACCATGCTAGGCCAGCATCATTGCATTATTACTTCTAAAGAAAACCCAAATTCATATTTACAAAACATCTACCACAACCAAAGATTTGAGACATAACCTGCTAGAATATAGTCGTAAAACTGAAAGTTTCTCTCCTGTAAGCATCTTAGAGATAGGTACTGGGTTTTATTCATGTTTGCATTCACTGGGCCTACAAAGTGCTTTACGCATCAAGTACACACAGAACTATTAAAGCTGTAATTTGGAATTATAGCTTTTATGAGAGAGGTCGTAGGGAGAAAAGGAAGGAAGCTAATTTTTACTGAGTATCTGCTATGGAGCAGTCACTGTACCTTTCTAGTGGTGAAGTGTCTTTCTCCTTTTCTAGATCAGTAATTGTCACAGGGGAGCAAGAAAGGCAGATGGGAAGTACGTAAAGTTTGAAGAGACCCTCCGTGTGATGCTGGAATTCCCACATTATACAACATCCTCATACCTCCCACATGTAAACTAAGTCACTTCTACAAATGCGGATGTATCCAAAGTACCATCCTGACCTTTAAGTGCTGGGGATGAGGTAGAAATATTAGGAACTACTGATGGAAACTCTGTGTGTGTGTGTGTGTGTGTGTGTGTGTGTGTGTGTGTGTGTGTGTATTTAAAACACATACACATTCAAAAATGCCCACTAGATGGCAAACCCACATCTCAAATGTTAACCATTGCTGGAGTGACCCTTCTGGAAGGCGAAGGCACTTTAATAATTCAAGCCAATTGCTAAAAGGCCAAGATTTTGTATACAGTTTAAGGGGCATGCAAGTTAGCTTTGCGATGATGGTCTTACAAATAGTTTCTAGGAATAGAGGCTAAACTTATAACTCCACCATTTCCAGAACCTACTGTGATTTATTTTCCACGAAAATTCGGTATGAACGCAGGTAAATTAAATTTCTTTATTAGACCATCTGATTTCATATCTAGGTTTCATAACTTTGTGGGAGTAAAGCAAGTGATGGGACTAGGATGTGACCCTATGTAGTCCCATTCTGGAAGTTAGGCATTTTATCCAGGATGCATTTCAACCTTCCGCTAATGTGAGAGGGAAGGCACCAAGGAAGAATACGTAGCTTGCCGCCCTCCTCCCCAGCCTCCTACGTTGCTGCCAGATTTAGCTAAACCTGCACTGCTCAAAATTCTCCAGTGGCTCCCCACTAAAGGATCAACTCTATCAATGGTATCACACACACAGTTCCACCTTACGGACAAGCTAGGTATATCACCAATCTCCCTCACACCCAACCGCACTGATTTGCTCTCCAGTCCCTGAACAAGTCCTGATCTCACACACCTCTGTGACTCTAGAAATGCTATTCTTGCTGTCCTGAAAACCCTCTCCCCTATTATCTGCAGGAGCAACTACTCTTCAAGTCTCCACAAGGGTCACTTTCTCTAAGAGGCCCTCTGACTCTGCCGGCCAATCAGGTACTCCAACTTCAATATAACTGTTCATGCCGTTTGTTGCACAGTGCACCTCTCTCTTGCCACAAAAATGAGGGCTTCGTGAGGGTCTGGATGGTATCTTTCCAACTTTGTGTCCTCAGCGCCGAGCCCAAGGCCTAGCATACAGACAGTGCTTAGTAAATTATCGACTGGCTGGCCAAATAAATGTATAAATAGGCTTTGCACATATCCTTTAAAATTTCAGTGCTCAGCTCCCAGAATATAGCAGGGAGATAGCTCCTTCACTGAGTCCCTTGCAGAGGCATAGGTGGGGATGGAGGATCAGGGAGCCAGAGCCAGAGAGGTCAGCTCAGGGAGGCTACAGGGCTGATAGAGTGGCTCTGCAGAGCTTCCTGTCTCTGGTGCTACAAGAACAGTCTTTGAAAACATGAAAGCCATGTGGGAAAGAGCCCCGTGACCTCCCACCTCCCAGCATCCTCTATAGTCAGGTGAATCCCTGGCTGTTTCCAAAACTATCCTCCTTGACCTCCACTGGAGCTCCTTGCTGAAACCAGCATTTGTATAAAATTGCTTAATCCTAGTGCCAGCTAGAGATACAGGTATTTACAGGGGGCTCCACCAAGAGAGACTTCTGAGGTTTGACTGTTACCAATTTGATCATTAAAGTAATAGATTCCGGTGCAGGACTGAGGGCTAGTTCTGTTCCTTAATTATGTTGGCTGGATTCATCTGCTAGGGCTGCCAGTGTCACAAACCAGGTGGTTTAAAGAATAGAAATGTATCGTCTCACAGTTCTGGAGGCTAGAAGCCTGAGATCAAAGTGCCAGCAGAGCTGCTTCCTTTTGAGGGCTGTGAGAGAGAATCTGTTCCATGTCTCTTCCCTAGCTTCTGGTGGCTTGCTGGCAACGTCTGACACTCCTTGGCTTGAAGCATCATTCCAATCTCTGCCTTCATCTTCACATCTTCACGTGGCATTCTCCCTGTATAAGCGGACAGGGAGGATGTCCACATTTCCCCTTTTATAATGACACCTGCCAGACTGGATTAGTGACTCACCCTACTCCAGTTTGACTGTATATTAACTAATTAGTAGCACCCATCCTATTTCCAAATAAGGTCATATTCTGAGGTACTAGGGGTTAGGACAATAACGTTTGAAACTGGGGGCACACAATTCAACTCAAAACATTAGCCATGTTTGCAAAGCAAAAATCAGAACACATCTTTTGGCACATGGTTTGAATATAGGGCAGAATGTTTGAAATCAGGACTATCAGAGCAATATGGGTGTATGGGGGAATCCTTTTCAAGAGTAAATCTAGGCAAGCTCATATTATAGAAAAAATTTAAAAACATCCAGGTGGATACCCAGTTGAAAAAGTTCTGCTAAATACCTGGCCGGGTGCAGTGGCTCATGCTTGTAATCCCACCACTTTGGGAGGCCAGGATGGACAGATCACTGGAGGTTAGGAGTTGGAGGCCAGCCTGGCCAACATGGTGAAACCCCGTCTCTACTAAAAATATAAAAATTAGCTGGGTGTGGTGGCACAGGCCTGTAGCCCCAGCTACTCTGAGGCTGAGGCATGAAAATTACTTGAACCTGTGAGGTGGAGGCTACAGTGAGTCGAGATCGTGCCACTGCACTCCAGACTACGTGACAGAGCGAGACCCTGTCTCGAAAAAATTTAAAAATAAGGAAAAGTTCTGCTAAATACCTAGAATTAGAACAGAACCTGTGGCTGCTTTAAATAATCAGGTTCCACAAATCAAATTAATGTGAGCAATGCAGGTATAGAAATAGATAGAGATATATACATATCTACATACATACACATGCATCTTACTTTGAAAAAGTGCATAAGTAAATGAGATCTGTGTGCATTTGACTGGCTTCTTTTAAGATCAAAATGGAGATTAAAATACTTCTGTATTGGAGATTGAAAAAAGAAGAATGTTCCCTGAAATAAATGTTAAGATTCCAGTGTGATTTTGAGTACAAAGTGGGACCCCTTCTCCCCCACTTCTACCCATCCCCCCACAAGCTTAGAAACATATATCCAAAAGGTAGAATGAAAAACAACAGGACTGTATTATCCAACTTACAAACGTTCACAACTTTAGGGGAGAGATTATATATTGAGCATAATTTGTATCTGTGACCTATTAGAACTCTTGTCTCCAAACTAACTTCTGCATACTGTATTCCCAAGATGGGAATGAAAGCAGGTCCTGGGATACCAGAGATGTAAGAAAAGTGTGAGCCACAATCAAAAATCATTTCCCAAATAGCCCACAAAAAGCAATGTACCCTCCGTGTTAGAAAACTGTTTTACGGCCAGATGCGGTGGCTCAGGCATGTAATCCCAGCACTTTGGGAAGCCAAGGCAGGTGGATCACCTCATGTCAGGAGTTCGAGACCAGCTTGGTCAACGTGGTGAAACCCCGTCTCTACTAAAAATACAAAAATTAGCCGGGGGTGGTGGCACGCATCTGTAGTCCCAGCTACTCGGGAGGCTGAAGCAAGAGAATCGCTTGAACCCAGGAGGTGGAGGTTGTGGTGAGCCGAGATCTCACCCCTGTACTCCAGCCTGGGTGACAGAGCAAGACTCCGTCTCAAAAAAAGAAAAGAAAAGAAAACTGTTTTACAAGAAACAGTCTTGTCCTTTCTGAAAAATTTTCCAGGTTCTAAGCACTTAAGTGTAAAGTAAATCATCTCAAACTACATTGGAACTGGGAATGGTAAAAAATAAATTAATGAAAATAAAATAAACTTAAAGTCTTATAAATATATTTAACATGGGACAAGGGACCAGGATAAGGAAATGAGAAAAGGACACGAATAAATTGGATGATGATGGAGGAAATGGAAGAATTGCTCAGTGACAAGACAATAAAAATCACTCTCATTTATGTACCAAGCTTTTACCTCGGTATAAACAAAGTGCTAGGCATTTTCATTACCTTATTTAATCCTCGCAACAGCCTTACAAGGTAGATACTATCACTCCAATTTAACAGATGGGAAAACTGTGGCTCAGAGGGGTTATGTGTCCAATCACTGGGCAAATCAGTGGCAGAGTCAGGCATGGAGCCTAGGTTGGCCTGAGTCCACAGTCTGTGTGCCCAGAGCTGGGGAGGAGCCTCTGGGGACACAAATGTTTACAAGAACCTTCACAGCACCTCCATCTCACAGACAGAACTGAGTAGGAAAACCAGGCCTGTAGGGAGGGCTTAAATGGAAGGGGAAGAGAGTACAGAGGCAGATTACTAGGCATCAAGGCCTAACAACAACTGTGTATTGGGGAAAACAATTTTGTTCAAGAGGGCTATTTATAGGGATGTTTTTCCTCAGTACTCCCTTCCCCCATCTCCTCCCTTTTGTGTTGAGAGGCGCCTGGCAGATTGGTAAAGGGTTACAGGCAGTGGACAGGAAACCATGGAACACAATGAACGGGGCGGGGACAGATCCCCACCCACCTAAGAAAATCGCTGGCTCCAGTATTCAGAGACCCTGGGGGGAGACAGACTGAGCTCAGGGTTCTGCTCCTTCCCTGGTTGTCTTTCTCAAAGCCAGAAAGAGGCAACATGCCCAAAGGGGTGCGAAACAGAGCAAGTTCGGGAGAAGGGCAGAATGAGGTAACAAAACATAACAAGATTATTAAAAGTAAGTCAAATGGGCAGTTCATTGTCTTTCAGGAGGACTGCTGTATTCTGTGAGAGATGAAGGTTTTTCTGCCCAAAGATACTGTCCAGTGTGGGAACTCCAAAGATACAGCACAAGAGGCAAGAGAAATCATCTCAAACCCAGCTGCAGAGAGGGACCCCAGAGCCCACGGTGAGGTCCTTGGGACACACCCTGCCAGGCTTCTGGGGGCTGCTACTTCAGGCAACAGCCCCCTGTATCCTTCCCTCTGGGCCACTGGACACAAATCTCAACCCAAATGGATCAAATTCAGACTTAAAACCTAATGCCAGACCCTGTGAAGATTCAGGCATTGGTATAATAATAATTCCACTCACGGCACTTGGCTCTTTCGGTGGCCTTGTGAAGTCTCTTGTCCACATGTGACTCTAGGAAGGAAGTGTCCCGCTGCTGTTTGGCAGTGTCTAGTGCCCATGGTGGAGTGGGACAAGGGGGTCTTGTGCTGCCTGGTTTGTTCATTTCTGAAAAACTGAAGTTTGATTTAATGCTACAACTGTGCATATGGGTCAAATGTTATTATTGTTTTTTAAGCACTATAGAACACAAAAGATTTCCAAACCTCTATTTTTGAATACTATTCAATACAAAGAAATTAGAGCATAAGTAAAATATTGGTGAGGAAAAACTTACTTCTCAAATAATTTCAAATAATGCATGTTGATGTCTCATCTAATCTCTAGTCCTAACTTCTCAGCTTCTCCTGAGTCTTGCATTTTATACTATCGAGGACATTTCCTCTTGACATTTCTGATATGGCCCTTGATGTGTAGAGAAGTATGTATTGTCATTCTCCAAAAAAAAAAACCAACAAAAAAAACCAGGTTTTACTCTTACCAGTCCCCAGTCTTATAAACCTGCAGAAGTTTTGGACTCTGTTCTCTCCTACATCTAGTCTTTTAAATAAATGTCTGAGATTTTGAGTTAGCAGTTAGGGGCTCTGATCAATGCACGGTTACGATAAAAAATAAGACTTCATTTGTCACCTACTCTTTTTCTTTCTTGCTATTCACTTTACATCGCCCTTTCTACCCCAAAATTGGCAGTTGATGGTAAAGTTACTGAATTACATTCTCAGCTGGGGAAGTGAGGATATAAAGCAGTCTTCCAGTGCTTTTTTTTTTTGCCCTAACTAATGCAGCTTTGCAATTCTGGGAACTATAATATTCAATGTAGGGGGAGGAGAGAGAAAGACGGAAAGAAATTATGTTTAATAATGACAAGATCTGTTCAACTTTTAGGCTGAGAGTGAAGTCATTTAAAGCCTTCTTTTTCTCCACTTTTATTATGGCACCTGCTTGATCTTGGAAGCCCTTTTAGAAGGAAAACTGACTTTAATAATTGCAGAGATGGTGGAGCAATGGGAGGTCAGATGGTCAGGATAGCAAACTGATTCCAATTCTCATTTCTTCTCTCCCATCAAGTTAACTTCTCCTCCACTCAGTAATGTTTGATTAGGGATTGGTAATGTAGACCTCCCTGCTCCAGTCCACTAAGGATGCTTAATTTGGAAACTTAGAAGAAACAATTTGCAGCATAACCTAAATCTGGAAACAGATGCACAGGGAAATACAATAATGGAACTTGGGATACACAACTTTTTAGAAGATCTTTTGCTCTGGTCAAGTGCATCTTCTACTGGCTTCAGAACCCCATGACATTGGTGGCTGCATAAGTCCTGTCTCATAAGAGAGCATCACCTAACAATTGATCTCAATACTAGACACCACTGATATGATTAGACTCTGTGTCCCCAACCAATCTCATGTCAAATTGTAATCCCCATGTGTCAAGGGCAGGACCTGCTGGGAGGTGATTAAATCATGGGTGTGAATTTCCCCGGTGCTATTCTCATGATAGTGAATTCTCATGAGATCTGATGGTTAAATGTGTGGCACTTCCCTGCCCACCCTCTCTCTCCTGCTCTGCCATGAGAAGATGTGCTTTGCTTCCCCTTCACCTTCTGCCATGATTGTAAGTTTCCTGAGGCCTCACAGTTATGCTTCCTGTTAAGCCTGCAGAATTGTGAGTCAATTAAACCTCTTTTCCTCATAAATTACCCAGTCTCAGGTAATTCTTTACACCAGTGTGAAAATGGACTAATACAGAAAAATGGTACTGGGAAAGTGATGCTCTGCTAAAAAGATACTTGAAAATGTGGAAGCAACTTTGGAACTGGGTAACAGGCAGAGGTTGGAACAGTTCTGAGGGCTCAGAAGAAGAAAGGAAGATGTGGGAAAGTTTGGAACTTCCTAGAGACTTGTTGAATGGTTTTGACCAAAATGCTGATAGTGACATAAACAATGAAGTCCAGACTGAGATGGTCTCAGATGGAGATGAGGAATTTATTGGGAGTAAAGGTCACTTTTGCTATGATTTAGCAAAGAGACTGGTAGTGGCATTTTTCCCCTGCCCTAGAGATCGGTGGAACTTTGAACTTGAGAGAGATGATACAGGGCATCTGGCAGAAGAAATTTCTAAACAGCAATGAATTCAAGATTTGGTCTGGCTGCTTCTAACAGGATACAGTCATATGCATTCACAAAGAGATGGTCTGAAATTGAAACTTATGTTTAAAAGGGAAGCAGAGCATAAAAGTTTGGAAAATGTGCTGCTTGAACATATTGTCAAAAATAAAAACCTATTTTTGGGGAGAAATTCAAGCCAGTTGCAGAAATTTGCATAAATAAAGAGGAGCCAAATGTTAATAGCCAAGACAATGGGGAATGTCTCCAGGACATCTCAGAGATCTTCACAGAAGCCCCACCCATCACAAGCCATGAGGCCTAGGAGGCAAAATGGTTTCATGGGCCAGACCCAGGGCTCCGCTATTCTGTGCAGGCTTGGGACATGGCACCTCAGTCCCAGTTGCTCCAGCCCCAGTTGTGGCTAAAAGGGGCCAAGGTACAGCTCAGGCCATTGCTTCAGAGTGTGCAAGCCCCAAGCCTTGGTGACTTCCATGTGGTGTTGGGCCTGCAGGTACACAGAAGGCAAGAATTGAGGTTTGGAACCCTCCACTTAGATTTCAGAGAATGTATGAAAGTGTCTGCATGTCCAGGTAGAAGTCTTCTGCAGCGGTGGAGCCCTCATTGAGAACCTCTACTAGGACAGTCTGGAGGGAAAATGTGGGGTAGGAGCACGCACACAGAGTCCCCTCTGTGGGGCACTGCCTAGTGGAGCTGTGAAAAGAGGGCCACTGTCTTCCAGACCCCAGAATGGTAGATCTGCAAAGAGCTTTCACTGTTCACCTGGAAAAGCCACAGGCACTCAATGCCAGCCTATAGAACAGCTATGGGGACTGTATCCTGCAGAGCCACAGGGGTGGAGCTGCCCAAGGCCTGAGAGCCCACCCCTTGTGTCAGTGTGTCCTGGATGTGAGACATAGAGTCAAAGTAGACTATCTGGGGGCTTTAAGATTTAATGACTGCCCTGCTAGGTTTCAGACTTGCATGGGCCTTGTAGCCCCTTTGTTTTGGCCAATTTCTCCCTTTTAGAATGGGAGTATTTACCCAATGCTTATACCCCCACTGAATATTGGAAGTAACTAACTTGCTTTTGATTTTACAAGCTCATAGGCAGAAGAGACTTGCCTTGTCTCAGATGAGAATTTGGACTTGGACTTTTGAGTTAATGCTGGAATGAGTTAAGACTTTGAGGGACTGTTGGGAAGGCATGATTGATTTTGCAATGTGAGAAGGACATGAGATTTGGAAGGGGTCGGGGCAGAATGATATGGTTTGGCTCTACATCCCCACCCAAATCTCATGTAAAATTGTAATCCCCATGTGTCAGGGGAGGGACCAGGTGGGAGGTGATTGGATCATGGGGGCAGATTTTCCCATGCTGTTCTCATGATAGTAAGTGAGTTCTCATGAGATCTGATGATTTAAAAGTGTGGCACTTCCCTCCCTCACTCTCTGTCTCCTGCTTCACCACGGGAAGATGTGACTTGCTACCCCTTAACCTTCTACCATGATTGTAAGTTTCCTGAGGCCTCCCAGTTATGCTTCCTGTTAAGCCTGCAGAACTGTGAGTCAATTAACCCTGTTTTCTTCATGAATTACTCAGTCTCAGGTGGTTCTTTATAGTAGTGTGAAATGGACTAATACAAGCACCTTTAAAATAGAGGTGACTGGATGTGTGGCCATTTCTATGTCTTCTTTTGAGAAATATCTGTTCAGATCATTTGCTAATTTTTTAATTGGATTGTTTGTTTGTTTGTTTTTGCTGTTGAGATATTTGAGTTCCTTGTATATTCTGGATATTAATTCCCTCTCAGATGAGTAATTCATAAATATTTTCTCCCATTCTATAGATTGTCTTTTCACTCTGTTGAATGTTTCATTTGCAGTACAGAAGCTTTTCAGTTTGCTGTGATTTCATTTGTTTATTTGTTTTCTTTCCATTGGCTAGGATTTTGAGGTCTCATTCACAAAATATTTTCCCAGACAAATGTCCTGAAGCATGTGCCCTATGTTTTCTTCTTGTAGTTTTATTGTTTCAGGTCTTACATTTAGGTCTTTGATACAGTTAGAGTTGATTTTTATCAAGAGTACATGGTGAGGGTCTATTTTCATTCTTTTGCATGTAGATATCCAGTTTTCCCAGCACCATTTATTAAAGAGACTTTTCTTTACCCAGTGAGTATTCTTGACACCTTTGTCAAAAATTAATTGGCTATAAACATATGTATTAGTTTCTGGGATCTTGACTTTGTTCCATCGGTCTGAGTGTCTGCTTTTATTCCAGTATCATGCTGTTTTACTGTTAAAAAAAAATCTGTACTACTACAGTTTTGTAGTATATTTTGAGATATAATATTGTGATACCCCCAGCTTTGTTTCTTTTGCTTAGGATTGCCTTGGCTATTTGGGATCTTTGTGGTTCCATAGAAATGTCAGGGCTTTTTTTTATTTTTATAAAGAATGTCATTGGTATTTTGATAGGGATTGCATTAAATATATAGATTTCTTTGAGTAATTTTAACAATGTTAATTTATCTAATCAATGAGCATAAGATGTTTTTCCATTTGTACCATCTTCAATTTCCTTCATCAGTGTTTTGTAGTTTTCCTTGTAGAGGTCTTTTACCTCCTTGGTTAAATTTATTTTCAGATTTTTTATTGTAGCTATTGAAAATGGGATTGCCTTCTTGATTGCTTTTTCAACTACTTTGTTGTTTGTGTATGGAAACACTACTGATTTTTGTATGTTAATTTTGTATCCCGTAACTTTACTGAACTTAAAAGTTCTAAAAGTTTTTTGATAGAGTCTTTAGGTCTTTCTATATGTAAAATCATTATCTGCAAATGGGGACAGTCTGACTTATTTCTCTCCTATTTAGATGTCCTTTATTTCTTTCTCTTGCCTAATTACTCTAGCTAGGATTTCCAGTACTATTTTGAATAAGAATGGTGAAAATAGGCATCCTTGTTTTGTTCTAGTTCTCAGGGGAAAAGTTTTCTGCTTTTCCTTGTTCAGTAAGATGTTAACTGTAGGTGTGTCATATATGGCCTTTATTATGTTGAGGTACTTTTCTTCTATTCTTAATTTACTAGGAGTTTTTATCATAGAGGGCTGTTGAATTTTGTCAAATGTTTTTCTGCATCTATTGAGATGATCATATAGTTTTTGTCCTTCATTTAACTGATGTGATGTATGACATTTATTGATTTGTATGTGTTGAACCATTCTTGCATCCTTGGGATAAATCCCACTTGATCATAGTGTAGTATCTTTTGGATGTGTTGTTGGATTTGGGTTGCTACTATTTTTTGAGGATTTTTGTTACTATGTTCATCAGCGATATTGACCTGTAGTTTTCTTTTTTTTATTGTGTCTTTGTCTGGTTTTGGTATCAGGGTCATGCTATACCCATAGAATGAGTTAAGAAGAATTCCTTCTGCTTCAGTTTTTTTTTTTTTTTTAATTGCTTGAGGATAATTGGCATTAGTACTTCTTTAAAGGTTCAATAGAATTCAGTGGTGAAGGGATCCCATTCTAGACTTTTCCTTGTTGGGAGATTTTTTTATTACTAATTCAATCTCATTACATGTTACTAGCCTGCTCAGATTTTCTATTTCTTCTTGATTCAATCTTGGTAGGCTATATGTGTCCAGGCACTTATCCATTTTCTCTAGGTTTTCTAATTTTTTAGCATATAGCTGTTCGTAGAGTCTCTAATGAGCCTTTGTATTTCAGTGGTATCCATTGTGACATCTTTTTCATGTCTGATTTTTTTTATTTGGGTCTTCTTTCTTTTTCTAATAATCTGGCTAATGGTTTGTCAATTTTGTTTATCTTTTTTTTTTAAAAAAAAAAAGCAGCTTTTTGTTTCATTGATTTTTTTTTGTTTTTAGTCTCAATTTTTAAATATTTTGCTCTGATCTTCATTGTTTCTACCCTTCTACTAACTGGATTTGGTTTGTTCTTGCTTTTCTAGTTCCTTGAGGTGCATTGTTAGGTTGTTTATTTGAACTCTTTCTACTTTTTTGATGCTGGTGTTTAGTACTCTAAATTTCCCTCTTAACACTGTTTTTGCTGTATTCCATAAGCTTTGGTATGTTGTATTTCAATTTTTATTTGTTTCAAAGAATTCTTAAATTTCATTCTTAATTTCTTCTTTCACCTGTTGGTTCTTCAGATATAAGTAGCCTAATTTCCATGTATTTCTACAGTTTTTAATATCCATCTTGTTATAGTGTCTAGTGTTATTCCATTGTAGTCCAGTAAGATACTTGATATGATTTTAATTTTTTAATATTTTCTGAGATTTGTTTGTGTGTTAATATATGGTCAAACCTGGAGAATGTTCAATGTGCTGCTAAAAAGAATGTGTATTCTGCAGCTGTTTGGTGAAATGTTTTGTAAACACCTGTTTGGTCTACCTGGTCTATGGTGCAGTTTAAATCTGATGTTTCTTTATTTTTATGTCTAGATGATCTGTGCAATGCTGTGAGTGGGATGTTGAAGTCCCAAACTATTATTCTATCAGGGTCTATCTTGCCCTTTAGATATAGTAATATTTGTTTTATATATCTAGGTGCTGCAGTGTTGAGTGCATATATGTTTATAATTGTTATATTATCTTGCTGAATGGATTCCTTTATTATTATATAATGACCTTCTTCGTCTCTTTTTACAGCTTTTAACTTAATGTCTATTGTTTCTGATATAAATATAGCTACTTCTGCTTGCTTTTGGTTTCCATTTGCATGGAATATCTTCTTCCATACCTTCACTTTCAGGCTATGTATGTCTTTACAAGTGAGGTAGATTTATTGTAGGCATCATATAGTTGGATCTGGGTTTCTAATGCATTCGGCCAATCTATATCTTTTAAATGGGGTCTTTAATCTATTTACATTTAAGGTTATTATTGACTGGTGAGGACTTACTCCTGTCATTTTATTGTTTTTTCATTATTTTGTATATCCTTTGCTCCTTGCTTCCTCTCTTGTTGTTTATTCCTGTGGTTGGGTGGTTTTCTGTAGTAATAAGATTTGATTCCTTTTTCCTTACCCTTTAGTGTATTGACTCTAACAGAGGTTTATTTTACATAAGTTTTGCATGCTTTTGTGATTGCAGTTATCATCCTCTCACTTCCAGATGTAAGACTCCCTTGAGTATTTCTTGTAAGACCAGTTTAGAGGTGATGACTTCCCTAAATTTTGCTTGTTTGTGAAATTTTACATTTCCTTCATTTGTAAAGGATAGCTTTGCTGGATACAAAATACTGGAGTGGCAATTTTGTCCTTCAGTATTTGGAATAGATCACCCCAGTGTCTCCTGGCCTATAACGTTTTTGCTGATAAATCCACTAATATTTATAATAATCTAACAGAGATTCCCTTTTGTGTGACTTGATACTTTTCTCTTGTTCCTTTTAAAATTCTTTGTCTTTCAATTTTGAAAATTTGACTATAATGTACCTCAAAGAGGATTTGTTTAAGTTGAATCTCTTTGGGGTTCTTTGAGCTTCCTGGATCTGAATGTCTGTCATCTGTCTCCCAAGACTTGGGAAGTTTTCTGCTGTGGGTTCATTAAATATGTTTTACTCACCTTCTTCTTTCTGTTCTCCTGGAATGCCCATAATACAAACATTTGTTCACTTAACAGTGTTCCATAAACCCTATAGGCTTGCTTCACTCTTTTTCATTCTTTTTTTTTTCTTCCTTCCTTCTTTCTTCTTTTTTCTTTCTCTCTCTTTCTTTCTTTCTTTCTTTCTTTCTTTCTTTCTTTTTCTTTCTTTCTTTCTTTCTTTCTTTCTTTCTTTCTTTCTTTCTCTTTCTTTTCTTACCTTCTTTCTCCTTTTCTTTCTTTCCTGCCTGTATTATTTCAAAAGACATAACTTCAAGTTCAGAAATTTTTTCTTCTAGTCTATTGTTGAAGCTCTCAATTGTGTTTTTTATTTCCTTCATTATTGTATAATGACCTTCTTTGTCTCTTTTTACAGCTTTTAACTTGAGGTCCTTTTTGTCTGATAAAAGTACAGGTACTTCTGCTTGCCTTTGGTTCCCGTTTGCATGGAATATCTTCTTGGTTGATGTTCTTGCATGGAATTCTCCAGCTCTAGAATTTCTGTTTGGTTCTTGTTTATGATATCTATCTCTGCTGAAATTCTCATTAAAATTATGAATTGTTTTCCTGATTTTGCTGAATTGTCCATTTGTATTATCTTGTATTTCACTGAGTTTCCTGAATATTATTATTTTGAATTATTTCTCTGGCATTTTGTATATTTCCTTATGATTGTGGTCTGTTACTAAACAATTACTATATTCTTTTAGGAGTAATATGTTTTCTTATTTTCATGGTTGATATGTCCCTACATTGATTTCTATGCATCTGGTGGAAAAGTCACCTCTTCTATTTTTTTGGAGAAGATTTTATAGGGAAAGACTTATTTGTGTGAATGGGTCTTGGGTGTCAGTTTGGTGGGGTATGTTGACCTTGACTGTAGGTGGACACAGTCATATAGTCTCAGTGTAGTTTCTTCAGCTGTAATCCATACTAGTGGCATTTGCAAGTTTCTCAGTGGCCTAGGCTGAGAGAGTTTGTGGTGACTGTGCTGTGGTTTTGCCAGGAGTGGGCTTGCTGGGCTGTTTCTCAGGTTGAGAGTACATGTATACATGTGATGAGTTTGTCAGTTTGTGGTCTGGCTCACTAAGGTTGGGGCCACAAGGCTGTTACTCTGGCTGGGAGCGTAGACTCATGGTTGCTCAGTCAGTTTGAGTGCATGCCTGCCAGGAGTGTTCTTCAGTGTTGAGATGCAGGTATACAGCTGCTTGGCTGAGCTGGGAATATGTCTGCCACAGGTAACTGGATGGGGTGTTTCTCAGGCCCAGAACATGGTGCAAGGCTGCTCAGTTGGTCTGAGGGTGTGCCTGCCAGGGATGGTCCATGGGGCTCTTTTTCAGTCCTGGTATATAGGTGCAGGGCTGCTTGGCCAGCTTGTCTGTAGAGGGCAATCCACGAGGCTGTTTTTCAGGCCCAGGATACAGCTACACAGCTGCTTGGTTGGCCTTGGGTGTGTTGCCAAGGAGTGGCCCATAGGAAACTTCTCAGATTTGGGACACAGGTGCAAGGCTGCTCAGCTGGCTCAGGGCTGTGCCCACTAGAGGCAGCCAACTGGGTTGTTTCTCAGGTCTAGTATGCAAATGTATGGCTGCTTGTCCAGTTTGGGGCGTGTCTGCCAGTGGCAGCCCATGGGGCTATTTCTCAGGTCTGAGACATGGACTTTTAGTGACTTGACTGTTCTGGGGGAATGCTCACCAGGAGTGACCTTCAGGACTATTTCTCAGGCCCTTTTAGGGAGTGCAGGGCCATTGGGCAGGCTGGGGCATGGTAAGGTAGAGGCTCTGGGGACACAGCGGGGCTGTTTCTTAGGTCCTGAGCATGGATGTGTAGCTACTTCACTAGCCTGGGAACGTATCAGATGCTTGGAGGCTCGGGGGCCTCTCCCACTCAGGGAAGGATATGTAGCGGTTTGGCTGGCTCATGGGTGGTTTCACCCTGGGCAGGACTGGCAGACTGTTCCTCCTTCTAGAATTGTGGTGGCAGGAGTTGGTTTCCCTGCTATATAGGACCAGAGTCACAGCTGATCCTTGGCCCAATCTCCATACAGCTGGGGTTGTGGCATTCAGCCACCCATGTGGGCTTGGTACAAGGAAGATGGAGCCCCAGTACTAGGGAGGTGCGGTAGCTGCCGGCCATCAGAGCAGGGCATACTCCAGAGGTAGCTCTGGTCTCAAGATGGTACCATGCTGCAGCAGCTTGCCTCACAGAGGGTGGGTGTGGGTGAGGAGTGCACACGTTGTGCTCTTAATCAGGGCCACGTCGCTGTGTGAATTTCCATCAGCTCTCCCAACTGGGCTCAGGGCTTGTGAGGACTGTGGAATTCTCCTGTTGTAAGGACTGTAGGCTGGGCCTTGTGGCTCATTCCTACAATCCTAGCACTGTGGGAAGCTGAGGCAGGCAGATCGCCTGAGTCCAGGGGTTTGAGACTAACCTCTGGCAAGATGACAAAACCCCATCTCTACAAAACGTTAGCCAGGCATGGTGGTGCATGCCTGTAGTCCCGGCTACGCAGGAGGCTGAGGTGAGAAGATCACTTGAGCCAGTGAGGCCAAGGTTGCAATGAGCTGAGATCATACCACTGCACTCCAGCCTAGGTGACAGAGTAAGATTCTGTCTCAGAAGTCCCTCCTGTCTATGGGCTGATCTGATTTGGGCAAAAGAGATGGGGATGCAAAGGCTCCGTACCTTCATGCTGCCTTCCTGGACTTCCAATCACCACAGGTCCATCTCCACTCCCACACTGCACTCCAGCAACTCTCCTTTTGACACTTCAGTAAAATCTTAGCTGTTTATTTGTTGCCTGGGTCCTTTATTGTCAGGGGGATGAATGCCAGGCATCTCTAGTCAGTCATCTTGCTTTTATATATCTCTTTATTTACAGGAGAGAAGGTTGTTACCATCCTTGGTAATGAAGGAAACAGCACATGTTGATAGGCATCAGTTCTCAACAAGTGCAAATAAGAGGGATCACAGGCAGCAACAGAATTCTGAGGTATCTCTGTGTGAGCAAAGAGCTTTTCTAGTAAATTGCACCATGACAGTCTGCTAAAGGTATAATTTACAAGATCACCAAATAACTTCTCAATTAGTCTTTCTGTTAACATTCCTACACTATCTCTATACCAACTTGTTTCTTAGGTAATGCTCAGCCAAACAGAAATCAGATTTTGGAACCAAATCAGATTTTTTTCCATAGACCCAGAAAAGACTCTGCTTAGAATAAGCAAGGAGAAAGAAAAAAATGGGAAGAGAAAGAGATATGTAGAGGAAGAAAAGATAAAGAAAAATTGGAAAAAAAACCCTAAAACAAGCACTAGATTCCAGTTTGGCATCTATCATAGGACATACTCAACATTAAGAGGAGGCAGAAAACAAATGGGGAGGGGGACAGCTTTCCAGCTCCCCAAATCAGGTTGTCACCATGTGACTTCATTATCTCGCTTGATATATTTTGAATTCATCCCACCATTTGATGTGGACAATTGAGTTATCATCAAGATAACCTTGAAACGCACATCATGTGTACATTTCAGATAAGATTTGTTTAACCAGCACAGGAATAATAAACACCTTGCTAGGTGCTCAGTGTTACCTCCACCTTGAACTCTTACAAACTTGAACCCAACTTAACATGAAGCAGGGATCAAAAGGTCCATCAGGCCATTCCAGGTTGAAAATCGTGTTAATGCCAGAGGCATTTGGGGAAATTCCAAGTAAAGCATAGAAGAATCTCAGGGCTATGTTAAGGTCACCAACTGGCCTCACTGGTTCACCTAGACAGCCCTGTTCTTCAACAAACTACATCTGCCGGGTTTGATGGTTATTATGGGGATTTTGTACATAGCTAAATTTATACTGTGAAGTGCTTTAAGAATTACTTATAAATTATTATTTGCATACTTAACTGATAGCCTTCATTATGAGAAAGACCATATTTAATAAAAATTGTATGTAATTAAAAAATTAATTCAGATTTGAATAAAGTCTTGATTAATATTACTGTATCAATATAAACTTTCTAATTTTGATAATTATGCTCTCATTATATAAGATATTAATATTTGGGAAAGTTGGGTGAAGGGTATACGGGAATTCCTTGACTATTTTTTTGTAAATTCTGTCTTTTTTTTTTTTCTGTCGCCCAGGCTGGAGTGCAGTGGTGCAATCTCGGCTCACTACCAGCTCCCCCTCCTGGGTTCACGCCATTCTCCTGCCTCAGCCTCCCGAGTAGCTGGGACTACAGGTGCCCGCCACCACCATGCCCGGCTAATTTTTTTGTATTTTTACTAGAGACAGGGTTTCACTGTGTTAGCCAGGATGGTCTCGATCCTCCTGACCTCGTGATCCACCTGCCTCGGCCTCCTAAAGTACTGGGATTACAGGTGTGAATCACCGCGCCTGGCCTGTAAATTCTTTATAAGCTGGAATTACTTGAAAATGAAACATTAAAAGAAAGTTTTAAAATATTTAAAAAGGTAATTCACAGAGCTTCACAATTTCTCCATTATTTGCACCCAGAAAAGGGGCTCCTTCAGCCTCTCTCTTTTGTTGACAAGATGATGAAATCCACCATAAGTCAGATGAAAGAATGAATGCAAAAGTCCTTGCTGAAGTAAACTGCTAAGCAAATGTTAATAGTGAACATTATAGTCCCATATGGAGCTGCTTCTCTGTAAATAAAGGGAGGAACAAGCCATTATACGAAATGCCCTACCAGAGAGTCTCCAAGCAGTTTACAAAATGCTTAGAAATTGCTGCCCTAAAAGTAGGACTCGGGGAGCTATTGAAAGGTGTTCAGCAAGGCAGGCAGGCATACAACAGCAGCAATCCTTCAGGATGACTCCTCAAGCTTTTAATACATAGGATGGAGGAAGTGGAGGAGATTGGACTCAACAAATCCCACTAGGAGTTACTTAATAATTGAGGAGTGGATGGTCCTCACTGAGTGGGCCTGGAAAGGAATATACCAAACCGAGAGGCATGGTGAAGAGCTCATCCGTCTGGGCGGGACTAGCTCGGAGGTGGAAGAGGAGGGAGACAAATGAGTCTGTGGTTACTTGAAGATGTTTCGCCAAGATGACTGGGGCAAATGCTTCTCAGTGTCACTGAGAGATGGAAAATGAAAAAAAAGGAAAGACAATTCATAGAGGTTCGGCTGCAAACTCAAGCGGCTGCAGAGGACAGGCAGGTGCAAAAGGGGGAAGACAGGTCATGGGGGCTGCAAAATTGCAAGAGTAGTTTCTCTAAAGAGGGTGCCTCCAAGGGGCCTGCCACAACTCAGCATCAACCGTCCTTGCCATATGGGAATGCACTTGTGGTGTAACCAGATCTTCCATATTTTCAAGAGAAGCCAGAAATTCAGATCTTATGTGAAATCTCTTAACCTTTTAATGCTAGCTTCTAATTTTAAAACATTTTAAAGCAGGGTGTCTGCCAGCCAAGCACATCTATGGGCCAGATCTGGCAGGCTGGCTATCAAGTTGCGACCTTTGACATAGAGAAAATGTCAAGTGTCAAAGTTCATAGACTGTTAAGGTGATACACAGAGAGACAGTGACTGTAAAGGGATTCAGTACCTAAAATGCTACAGATGCAGCTTTGCCAGCAATCTGAGCTGTATGACATACACCCCTACCCTTCAAGCCTGTATATGGATTTGAATTTATACAGAAGTTTCATCTAATCCTCAAATGGTTAAATCACAAGAATTTGAGTGCTTTCTGTGTGCTGAGTACACAGAAGTTAAAGAATTTAAAATCTAACTGGAGAAGCAAAAAACATGCCCTCTTGAAACAACTTGAAACAAATTGTGAAACAATCTGGGAGACTGCTTTCTTCACATTTAAGGTGTCAGAGGCACCTTAAATCCTGATTTGTCCCCCCCAACTCACTTCCATTTAGAAAACTTTGCAGTAGTGTGTGTGTGCGTGTGTGTGTGTGCGTGTGTGTGTGGCTTGAATTTGTAACCAGAAATCTGATTTCCTGGGCAGTGGTTACAAAGCTGCAGCCTCTCTTTGCCCAGGGGTATCTTTACCCAGCGTGGGGTGGGAGTGAGCTGAGGTGGGGGTGCACGGGCGCTGCAGCGGAGGTTGGGATGGGAGTGGCCGGCGTGAAGCCACTGCCTATCAAGTTTCTCCGCTGGAGTCCCCTCTTTGTCTCTGTCATAATTCTTTAAGTGTTTGCGTAGCAGACGGGCGGGCACCGAAATAGAAAGTGTCAAAGATACGATGACAATGAGGATAAAACCAGGGCAGAGGGTTCTGAAAGTCCCATCCAGCACGGTCCCCGCAGAATGCCAGCACACCTCCCGCCGCTTCAAAGAGCCGGCTCGGCGGGGCAGGAAGAGGCGGCTGCGGCTGCGGGTCCTGCGAGGAGAGCGCGATTTCCTCCGGGGCTGCCCAGCTATCTCTGGAGTCGCAGAACGGCTCTCGGGAGAACGCGTTCTCTACCCCCACCCCGTGCTCCTCAACCCACCCACCTACTTCCTCCAGCTCCACACACTCACAAGCACGGAGCTGCCAAAAATTTCCACCCTCCGCCCCCCTCCCTAGCTAACTTCCTTCCAGCGTTTCCTGAGCTGGATGATCCTAGGATTTGTAAGACAGGAAAAAAAGGAAGGCGTGAGGGCGGGCAGGAGGGACAGGATGCTTGTTTTTCGCTCTACCAAAGCCGACTGAAGGCGAGACAGCGGGCCCAGGGCGCAGGACCCACCGCAGCCCCCTGGGCAGTCTTCTCACCCCGCGTCCGCGTCCTCTCCGGGGCACTTAAGAAGCGGGGGAGAGCTTGCCCTCCGTCCAAAGCGGAGGAGGAACACCCGAAGACACCGCAGGAGCCTGTGAAAGTCCCTGGGACTCCAAGTGAGGAAGTGACACTCCCAGGCGAGCCGGCCCGCGGCTGCCAGTCTGACGGCCTCGGCACGGCGGCCCCGGAGCGGCGCGGGGTGGATCTCAGGCTCTGCCGGCCCGCGCCCCGCGGGGTCCATGCGCAGGGCCCCCAGCCCAGGTTCTTCCATCTTCCGATGCGGCCCCCCAGAGCCGCGGGGCAGCCGGTGATCTAGCCCGGGAGCCCATCTTACAGCGGTGCCAAGCAGAGGGGCGGCAGAGACGGAGGGGCAGCCTCTTTGGGACTAACTCATGAAGAACAAGGGTGCCAAGCAGAAGTTGAAACGAAAGGGAGCCGCCAGCGCGTTTGGCTGTGACCTGACGGAGTATCTGGAAAGCTCGGGACAGGATGGTAATGTGCCTTGGCCTTTCCTCCACTTCTTTTTGTTTGAGGGAGAGATGGACTCTCTCGAGTTGTGTTAGAGTCGGTTCACAAGTTAATGTATTCCAGGCCTGTGCGCTCATTGTACTTTTTTTTTTTTTTTAAGAACATAAACGATTCTTAAGGTGCACAGCGCTGCCGTCCCGACGCGCGGAGACTGCTGTGTCAGTCCTTCCATTTGTCTCACACAAGCTGTTAATGGGTGGTACTGCCGCAAGTTTACAGGGCCACCTCAGGGGATGGGGGTGGAGGCTGCAGAGGTCCCGATCCTAAATCTGGCATGTTGGTAGGGAGGGAGGAGGGCTGGACATGTGGGATGGTGATCAGTGGGCTTCCCTGGGTACAAAATCATAACGGCCTTAGCTGTCCCTCCTGGGCTCTCCAATTTCGTCTGCTCACATCTTTTTTTATTAATGTGTTAGAAGGCAGTTGGGGGTGGGTGGTGGGGGAGGATCCTAACTGGGGGAGTGGTTGCGCAAACATTTCTGAATTTCTGAGCTGATGCCAAATATATAGTACCTCCACCCCCTTTCCACACCCGCCCCCCCAAGACCTTTTCCCTCCTCTTGGCTTTCAGATTAACATTTGGTGTGTCAGGCAAGAAGAGTGTTGTAAAAAGGTCAGAGGGCCTCGATTTTTAAATAGTTTAGGGTAAGTAGAGGAAAGGAAAACTTCTCTGTTTTCAAGGTCAGAAACGGGAGGGGGGGAAGTTGGGGATGGCGGAATCCAGCGGAGACAATTTAAACATTTGTTGGGGAAGGGGGAAAGAAAACACCATCTAGATTACAATAACAGCGTTTGAGCTTAGAAGTGTTTAATCATAGGAAAGTTGGAAAATTGAGCATTAAATGACTCCTTTTGTAAGGTTGACTGGTTTTGCACTTACCCATGACAAAAAGGCCTTGTCTTCAGAAGCTTCAGCGAGAGGGAAAATAGCCTACTATATGGGCCATGTGTTTATACATAGATAGATACAACAAAGGGGAAAACATAAGGGCTGTGTAACTGTGCAGAATAATTCTGCCTCCAGGAAAATAATCTCAAAAACTATTTGATTAGTCCATATCGAATATGCATTTCAAAAACAGTGCGATGCTTTTGTTTCACTTCCGTTTTTTGGGAGACTCAGCACCACCTAGTAATTTGCAGTGGTGTGATATTCCTGTGGTATTCTAGAGTTCAGTGTGCTGTGTCATTAGGACAAATAGCTTAGGATTTTAGAGCTTGGAGAACCACAAGTTTCAAAACTGACTCTTTTGAAATTGATGCATAACTGAACAATTCGTTGAATCCTCACCAACCATCTGGAGAGGTAGATTTGAGATAAAAATCACTTGGTTTGAGTTTTTTTTGAGCATGAGAGAACTCTAAGTATGCCTCTTAGCCAGTGTCATCAGAAGTTTACAATGAAATGCTTCCCTTCACCTGTTTTTGCAGGGGCCTTCAAGTTAACCTCCAGGTACACTAGGAATGCTCCTGGGATGCCACCTTTCACCATGCGGGTGTTATTCTGGCCCCTCCCTCAAAGCTATGAGAGTTGCATAGGGGTGCTTGCCAGCCCTGTTCATTCTTACAAACTAATAGATCATAGGATGAGCCAGAACCCCAGGGTTCTGTGAAGATACCTCAGAGGCAGCTTTAGGCAGCTGTTCTTTCACCTGCTTTATATTTTGGGCTTCTGCATATGTTTCATTTAGACAAAAAAAAAAGGAAAGAGACTACTGCTTAAAAGAACAGCAAACCAGTACCCAGGGTTCCCCACCCTGGGGAGGAGGAAAAGAAGCCCAGAGGGGTAAATTGGCCTGCCTAAGGTGATACAGCTAATCATGAAGGATCAGAGGGCCCTCCCTGGCCTGTTAGGTTCCTCTGCCCTCCCTGGCTTCTATGTCTAAGCCAACATTCTCTTCTAATGATATTTTCCCCCTAAATTGAAAGCAGACAGCCCTGCTACAGGATCAGCAAACTTTCAAGACTGAACATACCTGATGAGAGTTCAGCTTTGAAAGGAAAGGCAACTGACCCACTTAATGATCCACACACTGTTATTGTGCTACACGGAAATTAGGCATGCATAATATACTGCTTATGTAAATAAGAGTAATTAGAATTTATTTTTTCCCACAGCTAAAACTAGTTGGATAGGTTTTTTCCATATATTTGTCATAGTGTAGCATCAATGAACAAAGTTAGTGCTAATGGTTTTCTCTAAAGTAATGTTGCTTCTTCCTGGACTCTCTGAAACATGTATTGGTTCACAGACAAAGCCTGGACTCTGCTTCTGGGAGGAAAAGCTGAGCTGGGCACTGGCCCTTTGCCCACCACCTTGGAAGATCACCCCAGAATGCTGAGGGTGACAAGTCAGTATGGTAACTGGGAGCCAGGGGGCTGGAGAAGGGCTCCCTGGACTAACATCATGGTTACTGAGCTTTGAAGGTCAAGGGTGGTGCAGTGGACCTGCACTGAGATAGGAAAAATAGGTTCGGGTCTGGGAGTACAAAGGGAGAGGGGAAGACCAAAGATTTAGGGACGCAAAGACAGCCCCTGTCCTTGGACAGGGAAGGAAAGCCCTGAGCTGGAGTGGAGGACAAAGCAGGGTGACAACGAGCTATGCTCAGGGCATCTGAACATGGGGACTCCACACGCTTGAGTGGGAACTCTGGGGAGACAAAGGCTGAAGACAGTGACTGAATGTCGTATGCTTCTGTAATTTGCTGAGGTTCAGCCCTGCTACTTTCAACTGGAGAAATCTGACAAGGCCGGGCGTGTGGTTTACAAATAGGTGTTCAGCTTAGGGCAGACATTGCTCAGGGCCAGTTGTCAACCTTAATCTTTGGGAAGCTGATGAAAAACAGAAACCCTTTCCTTAGAATCACACACACACACACACACACACACACACACACACACACGCACACACACCGTGTATGCAATTTCTGCAGGTATCTACATAGATGCCAATTTCAGACCCTGCTCTGATCACCCCTCACTGGCTACACAGCGGGGCCTGATATCCAGGACCAATTTTCCCTCTTCTTTGACCACTTTTCTCTAGCCTAGTAAGAAGGGAGCAATGAACACTCTTAGCCTGGTAAGAACACTCAAGAATGGCATGAAGTGGCTCCTGGCAGACTTGCCCAGAGCCTGTTGCACTTCCCCTCCAACACAGTGGCTGCTGTCCCCAACCCCCAGCTCTCCCCTGGGAACCAGCGAACTTTCTCTTCCTGTCTGCAATAAAGGGAGATCATCCCTTCCTTACTGCTGGTGCTGAAAATAGTACCGTTTTCTTTTTCTTTTCTTGACCACTGAATAAGAAGGCCCTTGCTTCAGCTGTATAATGAAAACCACATCACGTTCCTGCCTAAGGTTGGAAGGTTGTGGGTGAAGCTCTGCGAGGTCATAATGTGCCCATGGTCATTTGCTACCTCTCCTTTATACGCCAAGTGTTCTGGGTCTTCTAGTAGAGCTTGGAGATGGTTGGGGCCAGGAGCCAAGAGACAAGTAAGAGAGTGTTATAGGGAAAATTGTCTTCTTCCTCTGGGTTGGCTTTACTTTAATGGCTGAGGATTTTTTGCTCCTCTGAACAAACTTGTTCATTTTACCCACTCCCTGGTAAAAAGTGATACCGAGCTTCCCAGTTGACAAAGAAAAGAAGGGGCGAGGATTGTGCCGAAAAGGGCTGCAGCTACCTGCGGCCTCTTCGCTGCACAAACTGTGCCCAATGCGTGCCCAAAGACAAGGCTATTAAGAAGTTCCTCATTCAAAACATAGTAGAGGCCACTGCTGTCAGGGACATTTCTGAAGCAAGCATTTTCACCGCCTGTGTATTTCTCGAGCTGTATGTGAAGCTACATTACTGTGTGAGTTGTGCCATTCACAGCAAGGTAGTCAGGAATTGATCTCATGAAGCCTGCAAGGACCAAACACTCCCACCCTGATTTAGATGTGCCTGTGTTATCCTACGGTCTCCACCAAAGCCCATGTAAGGAGCTGAGTCTTTAAGGGCTGAGGGAAAACTGTCCTCTCGAGAAAAATAAAATGGAAGTTGTACTTAAAAAAAATTAAAAGGTGATATTGCTTGCTCTGGCCCCATGGCTCTCAGTGATAGCAACACATTAGAATTACCTGAGAGCTTTAAGAAAAAAATGCTGATGCTCAGACCCCTGTAAGAACGATGAAATCAGAATCTTTCCTAGAATATGTGGACACGTAGGCAGGGTGGTAATCTCTGCTCAGATTACAGACCATTTTCCCCTGGATAAGCAGCCTTAGCCATTCAGAATGCACCTTCTGAATGTTTGATAAGAACCGTCAGCCTTTTTATTCCTGAAATTTTTTTTCCTAGTTCTTACCGCACTGAAAAAATATACATTAACATATATATATGACATATCTTTAATATATAATGTATATGTTTGATTTGAGGCATGACAGAGGGAGGGTTCATAACAAATAAGTGCCCATTACAAGTATGACTTCAACCTTGATGAGAGTAAGCCCCAGTATTTCAAAGAACAAGGACAAGGCAATGGGAACTTTTTAGATGTGACTCTACGTTTCTGAGGCTAAATGATTCTCTTTCTTTGTTTATCTATTTATTTAACAAATATTTATTAAGGCACTGTGGTAGATACTGTGAAAAAAAAAGATGGGCTGCAGGCTCAAGAAAGTTATGGTCTAGGGGATATGAACAAACTTTCAGATCAATTAAGCTTTGAAATTAGCTGTCATAGCTGAAGGAAAAGCTGAAGAAGAAAATTTGAAAGTTTTGATCTCCAGTTAAATAGACAAGATACTCAAACATCAGCAGCAGCAAAGTCTTAGCAAAGAAGGTAAATATTTTCTGTTCAAGAAAATATTTAACCTTGAATGGAGAACGAAGGCAGGGGTTTTTTTTTTTGGCTTAGTTGCTTCCTTTCCAGCAGCTTGCCTAGCACATCATGGTCACACCTTCCCTGACTAACTCTTCATCCTTTGACTCTCAGCTTTGGAAGATTCTGGAAACCTCTGATCCTCCTGAGGCAGGTGCCCCTGCTGGAGGATCCCATTAGGAATTTTGGAACCTTACTGCCTGGAATAGAATGCCAGCTTTGCTTGTTCCCAGCTGAGTGACCCTGGAGCCAGTTGTTTACCCTCCCTGGGTCTCAATATCCTCACTCATGAAATGATAATAGGATTGATATGAAAATAAATGAGTTAATATAGGTAAAGCACTTAGCAGAGGAAAAGCACATGGTAAACCATAAGTGTAGCTATTATTATGGCACCCTGAGTTTACCCTAGCATCACCACCTACCATCCAGGACTGAGTGATGAGGCTCCAATTAAATGAGTAAATGATATGATAAGATTGAGCTAATCCATCACCAAAAGGGACCTGAAGCAGGCTGCTTGCCCTATGGAATGAAGAAGCCAATTTATGCAGGATTTCTCACAGTCACTACAGGGTGGATCATCAGTATACACTCAGGAACTAAAGGTCACCTTAAAATTAAAGGGCCCTCAAAAGGCCTGAGAAAGACACAGCCACAGCCGGGCACGGTGGCTCACGCCTTTGGGAGGCCAAAACGAGTGGATCACTTGAGGTCAGGAGTTCGAGACTAGCCCAGCCAACATGGTGAAACCCCATCCTACTAAAAATACAAAAAAATTAGCCAAGCGTGGTGGCGGGGGCCTGTTATCCCAGCTACTTGGGAGGCAGGAGAATCGCTTGAACCCAGGAGGCGGAGCTTGCAGTGAGCTGAGATCATACCACTGCACTCCAGCCTGGGCGACAGAGTGAGACTCCATCTCAAAAAAAAAAAAAAAAAAAAAAAAAAAAAAAGAAATAAAGAAAGAAGGACACAGCCACTGCTGAGTCCAGCAGAAATGAAGCAGAAGTCAGATCCTGGATGTGGAGCTTGTGGAGTGAGAACAGCAACTTTGTGGGCTTGAGTTTAGCGGGCACCCCCGCCTTTGGGCTCCCAGAATGAAACAGAAAGAATTGAAAAAGGAGAATTAGGCTTTAAACGTGGAGCAAACTGACTGGCTAACTTGAGGCCGAGCTGTAACTTACTCTGTGTAGTCTGGAGATGACAACCCACACAGAGACTAGAAAGAACCACTTCCACATGCCTCCCTTCTGCCCACTCTTTAGACCTCTGCCAAGAGCCCCTGGGCCACAAGGACAGCCTCACCCTTTCTTCTCCCCTGTCTACCCCCACTGGCTGCCAACCAGATGCCTTCCAGCTTCAGGAGGCTCAGGCTTTGGGGCTGCTAAGGAAGCCCACTCCCTTGTTGCCCCAGCCCTTCCCTGGAGCTAAGAACCGTCTGCAGGGTGAGGGAGAGCTGAAGGCCTGCTCTTGTACTGGCACAGAGGGAAACATGTTGAAACTGGGAACACATTTTCCCATAGCTGATGCTGTAAGCGGTGGACACTCTCCAGTGCCATTAGAACTGTAGTTTTTGATGCATTTGTTTTATCATCCTCCCCTTAGCTTGTTAGGCATCTGTGGGCTAGCCTGGGAACCTTTTCTGTAGGATGGAAGCAGGTGTGAGGGGAAACACATTCCGAATTCCAGAAGTTGACTGATCAAGACAGTTCTAAAGCACTTGATGGGGACTATTTTTACCAGGAATCACCTCACTGCAGAGAGGTTTCCTGGGCTTTTGTGGCTGTGGGTGAGGCTCTGCTGCAGTGGGTGGAGAAAGGGGATGGGGCTCTAAGTTCCAAGACTCTGGGCATAAGAACTGTCACTGCCCTGCCACCTCCTTTGCTATTAGCTAAGTCTAGCTAAAGATTCTGGAACAAAGTAGTGATAGAGTCTTCGAGTTGGGGCTACCCCCATTGCTCATTTCCTCCAGAACAGATCACACTTGCGCTGAGCCGCCTTCACACCCTGGCCTCTGCGTCTCAGGACTCCACTTCCTTCTGGCGGTGCCTTCAGACCAGCCTTGAGGCCCAGGAACATGGAGTTAGCTTTCTTTCCATTCAGTGCTTGCTGTGTATTTAAGCCAATGTGACATTTTTCCACTTATCCCCAAGCTTCAAGTTATTTTTCTTTTTGCCTATGGGTACATGGCCTACCCAATTTCCTGAGCTGTTTCCCCCTATGCACCAACACAAATGCCACTCTTGAGTTGAACTGATCTTGCTATTTCTCCCCCAAGGGGCTAGCCTCAAGTACTGATTGAGCGAGGGCCACAGCCTGCTGGAACTTCAGGAGTCTAGATAGCACTCCCTGTCTCTCCAGACTTTGCTGCAGTATACAATTTCAACCAAGGCTTCAAATTTAAAACCCCTGGGAACAAACAGGCTGACTGTAATTCAGAGGAGAATAAGTATTGGTGCTAGATTTTTTTTCTAAGAGCAGAATTTGATAGAGAGAGATGAAAACATCAGGCTGCTGAGTGGCTGAAGGGAAGAGGAGGAAGAGGAGGTCTCTTTGAGGAAGAAAAAGGATTTAGGCATGAAGCCTGAGTCCCACATCAGGCCTTGTTGTTATTTTCATTGGTAGTAAGTGCTACTTATCTGTGTGGATTGTTTACTCTGTGCCAGTTACTTTACACATGCAAAGTAATATTTCAGTATGTTTAAGAATTGGGCATTTTAATCCCCATTTTACAAAAGAGAAAACTGAGTGATTTAACCAAGTGATGCCGAGATTATAGAGATGGGAAAGGCAGAATTGAAATCAAGATCTGTATGACGCCTAAGGCCATGGTCTTAAGCATGAATCACATCTCCTAGGATAGCACATTTCATAATTTGGCATTAACAGTTTTGCCCCAACCTATGAAAAACGATTTTTCTCCCTTTGCTTTGTTTTTCCCCCAGCCTAAACCATGAAGGCTCCTAACAACAAAGGACATTTGCATAGCACTTTACCTTCTGCAAGGTGCATTTCACACACATGGATCTAAACCTACCAGCTTTGAAGCCCAGCCGGACCCTATCTTTTCCTCTCAGGTCCCTTGCCCACTGCAGCTACATCTTCACCTCTTGGAATACCCACTGCTTTAGGGTCAGGAGTACCCAATTTGTTATGCATTCTACCTGTTGTTTTCTTCTTTAACACTTTGTGTATGCAAATCGATGGTGAATTCCCCTGAAGGCAGATCTGGTAGCTCACTGTGGCTCTCTCAGGATGAGCCCCTTGTGGGACATGCAGCAGTTAATTCATTTACCCTAGTTCCTTCTTCAGAAAACCAGTGTTTGTGCCCTTCTAGGAAGCTCAGGACAAAGCACATTGCTAATGTGTTGGATTATCAGGAATCCAATTGCTTAATGGTCCCCACAGGGGTTCATTGCTACTCCCAAATAGAAACTGATCCAGGCTTTGCACAGAACTCCCCAGAAACACCGCCTTTTCCTAGTGCCTCACCAATCACTCCTTGGTATGAACCACATTCTTGGCGAGGCCCCAGAACCAACTGAGTTTCTGGGATCGAGTCTCAGGCAGTCTTTGTTCTTGTTTAAGCTTGGTTGATGCATACCAGGCCCTGGTACCACGCCCATGGCCTGATGCTGGCCCAGAATGCCTTGCAGGCCCCCTTCCCACCACCACTGGAGGGAGACGGGTGAATGTCACCCCTCCCCCCAAAAGCAACATATACCAGCTCTCACTGTTACGGACACTAGAAAACAGAAACCGTGAATAAATCTATAGCCTATGTGAAGGCAATTGAGCTAATTTGTGTGATTATGCATATTTCTTTCCCCAGCTCTTTTCATGGTTTTTTTTTTTTTTTTTTTTTTGATACGGTGTCTCGCACTGTCGCCCGGGCTGGAGTACAATGGCGCCATCTCGACTCACTGCAACCTCTACCTCCCAGGTTCAAGCGATTCTCCTGCTTCAGCCTCCCAAGTAACTGGGATTACAGGCGCCCACCACTATGCCTGGCTAATTTGTTGTATTTGTATTAGAGACAGGGTTTCACTATGTTAGCCAGGCTGGTCTTGAACTCCTGACCTCGTGATCCACCCACCTCAGCCTCCCAAAGTGCTGGGACTACAGGTGTGAGCCACTGTGCCTGGACTCTTTTCATGTTTTTAATCAGAACCTATCTGGAATGGGACTTTCAATTCAAGGCAACAAGTATATAATGGGATTCTAACATGCCAGACACTGTTGGCTTTACAGAGATGCTGTCAAGTTGCTCTTGACCTAAAGGATTCAAAGAGGGAAAACAACTAAAAGAAGTACAAAGAAGAATGGAATGAGGGCTGCAGAGGATGAGCAAGCAGGGGACATGCACGTGGGAGGCAGCCAAGTGAGAAAGAAGCATCAGACAGAGTGGGTTGTTTTCACCAGGGGAAAAATCAGTAAAATTATAAAACAAACATCATCTGACTGAGTATGACAGAGCTATGGGAGGATGGGGTGGTTGGTCTCTAGAGGCAGGAAACCACAGGGATTTGCCTGACACTTGGAATTGGTCACACCCCTCTGCACCCTGGGGAAGAAGAGGCTTACAGCTGAGGGTACTTAGAGCGGTGAGGCCGAGACTGGCTGGGCTGACTGAAGCCTGCCTTCAGCTGCAGGGGAGTGAACCTGCCCTCAGGAGAGGGCAAACCAGCTGATAGTAACAAGAGTGGCCTTTGATTTGCTTATCGTGGCTTTGTCTATCTCCTGCCCAAGCACAGAAGAATGGAGAATTCTGTTAAAATTAGCTAGGCTTGGTGGCGGGCGCCTGTAATCCTAGCTACTTGGGAGGCTGAGGCAAAAGAATTGCTTGAACCCGGGAGGCGGAGGTTGCAGTGAGCCAAGATCACGCTACTGCACTCCAGCCTGACTGACAGAGTGAGACTCTGTCTCAAACAAACAAACAAAAAAAAGATAAAACTTTTAAAAATGATGCTAGCTGACCCTCTGTTTCTTGATTAAATCTATCTGTATGGCATGAATGTCCAACTGCAGAGTCTTTGACTATATGTTTTATCCCCATCTTACAAAGGTGGACCAACTCAGAGAGGTTAAGTAACTTGCCTCATGTCACCCAGCCAGGAAGTGGGAGAAGCAAGACTCCAGCTGTGTCTGTCCAACATTAAATTCTCCTTCCATGGCTTTGTCTGCTCTTGACCCAACGAGACATAGCTATGCTAGCAGTAAAACAGGTCTGATACGCAGAGCTCCATTTTGCCATGCATTGCCAAGGTGATAAGTTCAGTAGGATTTAGTTAGACTTAATAAAACTTCTGGCAATTGAGTTCCCATCCCCAGTTTTTCAAAGTAAAACACTTAGGTTCCAAATGGCAGGATTCTAAACAGAGAGCATGCCCTGTTACCATAAGTAGCCCCTTCCACCACTTCTTTCCCATCTGTTTCCTGCATGCTGAGTATTATTGGGAAACAATGATGTCAACTCTTCCATATAAATCTACACCTCCCTGCCAGCCCCTCCCCTACAATGCATATTTTTGTTCCTCTTTCTGGCTTTTGTCTTGCTGTTCTGCTAAGGACTCACGCTTTTGGCGACAATTGTTGGCTTTCTTTTTAATAAGTTTTAGCGATTTAAGCTTTATTGTGGCCTTCAGAGTGCACATGCTTTTTGGGGCCTATATTTGGAAAATCCTTTGTTTGGCTAATAGCTGGAATATGAGGTTGGTGCTCATGGAGAAGAGCCATTTTGCTTTCTGGAAAAGCAAAGCCAAATGCAGGTCTCCGAGTCAAGCTCAGAGCTGAGGACAGAAACGCTGCTTGGGTTGGGGGCCCTCTGAGGCTGCATGAAAGCTGTAGCTGACCTGGGCACAGAGCCTATAGCTAAAGGCCAGGAGAATATCCCCTTCAAGTAATCTGTAAAGGTCCTGTTTTCCCCCATCCTAAGCCTGACTTCCAAATGGGGCATGGTTTCCTCAGTTCTCCTTTCTTAGTACCTCTAAAGACAATTTGGTTTCAGATGGAAAGGAGGCCTAGTTCTCTGGGTACAGTATGAGTTTTGAATACAGAGTCCAAGAATTCTGGACCTCTCTTGTTAACCCTTGGGCAGCATTTCTCAAACTTTACCGGGCATAAGAAAGACTAAAAATGTAATTCTTACTTTTAAATTTAAAATTAAATATTAGTCAAATTTAGTATACTACTAGAGATACTCTTTAAATCCAATTTTGGACTCCTTGAGACAAAATGGACATCTAATAAAAGTTTTCAAATGGGGCGGGTGCGGTGGCTCAGGCCTGTAATCCCAGCACTTTGGGAGGCGAGGCGGGCGGATCACTTGAGATCAGGAATTGAAGACCAGCCGGGCCAACACAGTGAAACCCCGTCTCTACTAAAAAAATTACAAAAATTAGCTGGGCATGGTGGTGCGTGCCTATAATACCAGCTACACGGGAGGCTGAGGCAGGAGAATTGCTTGAACCGGGGAGGTGGAGGTTGCAGTGAGCCGAGATCGCACCACTGCACTCCCGCCTGGGGGACAGTGTAAGACTTTGTAACAAAGAAAAAAGTTTCCAAGGCCGGGCGCGGTGGCTCGCGCCTGTAATCCCAGCACTTTGGGAGGCCGAGGCGGGCGGATCACGAGGTCAGGAGATCGAGACCACCCTGGCTAACATGGTGAAACCCCGTCTCTACTAAAAATGCAAAAAATTAGCCGGGCGTGGTGGCAGGCGCCTGTAGTCCCAGCTACTCGGGAGGCTGAGGCAGGAGAATGGCGTAAACCCGGGAGGCGGAGCTTGCAGTGAGCCGGGATCGCCCCACTGCACTCCAGCCTGAGCGACAGAGTGAGACTCTGTCTCAAAAATAAAAATAAAAATAAGTTTTCAAACGGGAATTTGCATAGGTTGTGTAGTGTCTGGGTCCTTGGAGAACATATGATTCTACTGAATGGGTTCCACAGTTTGTAGGGCAGCAAACTGTAAAGTGCTGCTGCAAGTCGGGATTCTGAGGTCCAGTTCCTCAGGGATTTTACTTTTGTTGGTCTGGGGTGGGAAATCCGCATTGTAAAGATGAGGTCCAGGTGATCTAATATCCTTGGCCTACTGATCTCACTTTGAGAAACACTGATTTAGCACATAGAAAGAAGCAGCTATGTGAAACGATGTGATTTTTATTTTCTTCATTATACTTTAATATTGCCCAACATTTCAACAGTGAAGATATATTTTTATCTTTTAAATTAGAAAGAAACATTTCTAAAATTATTGTAGGAATAGTGTGTCTGGAGTCACTGGCTTTTTCATAAATGCCCTTTGTTTCAATCCTTATTTTTAGAAAAAGACTAAGTCTGTTAGTTTTTTTTTTTTTTTTCCTGCCTTAATAGATGCAGTATAATGAAGCCAATTAATCTTTCCGCAGTGTAGCAGGGTGGTTGAGCATATGGTTTGTTTGCTGATAGTCTACCATGGTTCAAATTCCAACTCTACCACATGCTAGGTTTGTGACCATGGGCAAGCCACCAAACCGCTCTATGCCTCAGTTTCCTCATCTGTAAAGCAGAGATTATGATGATAATGGTACCTACCACATACAGTCATTATGAGCATTAAAGGAACTGGTGCACTGTTTGGAATTTAGTAAACCTTCCATACATGTTAACTATGTTTATCATTTCCTTGATGATTGGAAATCTTACCATGTTTCAGCCTTATTACTGAAAGTGTGGTTCCTGGGTTATGCTACAGATGGTGGAAGTTGAGAAAGCTGAGAACAAATGTTCCAAGGTCCCCATCTATTCCTAGGGGCTCCTTTCTTTAAGAAGTTCTCTTATATGTACACAATTATTTATTTCCCTTGGATGGATGTATAAAAATGCTAGTTTTAAGATTCTAATCTGTTGATAAATATATCTGAGGTGGGAATGTGGCAAACTTTCTAAGTTTTATATTTCTTTAGCAATTAGAAAAAGAAAATAATCTAAAAATAATTCTTCCTGCCTTACAAAGGTTATGGTAACAGGCTATAATCACAGTGACAGCCATCCAGCCTGCTAGTTTCCATCTGTATTTCAGGAGAGTTATAAATCTGGCAGTGAAGCCTGTTTCCATCATTGATGGAACAATGTAAGTCCTGGATTTTTGCTGGGCCATATTACATCTCTCGTATGCCTATTTATTTGCCCCAAAACTGCATTTTGGAAGTTGACGGAATGAGGTAAATCTGGCCTGAGAGTGAATTAACGGAAAAACAAAAACAAAAACAAAAACTCAATCTTAGGCTCTAGGAACAGCAGCAGAGCGTATAGATCAAGGGATCCATCCCGCATTCTTCAGGACTGGAGTCACACACGGCGCGTTGTCTTTATTCTGGAGCTGCATTTTAACATGGAAGCTTGTACACAGAATTATATTTAGGAAGGTGATCAGAAGAGTGAAGGATTGTAAAATGCTTCATTTGTAAAATGACAAATGAAGTTGCTGAAAATGTTTATTATAGACAAGTAAAAGCTGCTTCCTTTGCAGGCATGACCATGCTGGCCTCTCTGGGTTGTTGTGTTCATTGTCACTTGTCTTAGTTTCCTATTGCTCCCATAACAAATTACCACAGACTTAATGGCTTAAAAAAATACAAATCTATTAGTTTTGTAAGTTAGAAGTCCAACACAGCTGTCACTAAAGTCAAGGTGCAAGATGTATTTCTGGAGACTCTAGGGAAGAATCCATTTCCTTGCCTTTTCCAGCTTCTAGAAACCACCCACATTCCTTGGCTTATGGCACCTTCCTCCATCCGTCTTCAAAGCCAGCCATATTGCATCTCATCCACCATTTGTCCAAAGTCATGTCTTTCTCTTCCCACAGTGGGAGAGCTTTTCTACTTTCAATGACTCATGTGATCAGATTAAGCCTGCTTGTATAATCCAGGATGCTATCCCCATCTCAAGGTCCTTAACCTAATCACATCTGTAAAGCCTCTTTGCATAGAAGGTAACATATTCACAGGTCCCAGGGATTATGCATGGACATCTTTGAAGGGCATTATACTGCTTACTACCCTCCAGAAAGATGTCACACTGGGCAATTTGCCCATACCTGATGCCTTTGAAGTCTTCCCCAATTCCCCAATACCTAAACGTGGTCATTATATGATTTTTTTTTTTTTTTAATTTTAGACAGGGTCTCACTTTATCACCCAGGCTAGAATGCAGTGGTGCAATCTTGGCTCACTGTAGCCTTGACTTCCTCGACTCAAGTGATCCTCCTGCCTCATCCCCCCAAGAAGTTGGGACTACAGGCATGCACCCCCACGCCTGGCTAATTTCTGTATTTTTTGTAGAGACAAGGTTTCACCACATTGCCCAGGCTGGTCTCAAACTCCTGGACTCAGGTATTCCACCCACCTTGGCCTCCCAAAGTGCTGGGATTACAGGTGTGAGCCACCGTGCCTGGCCAATTAATCCTATTTGGTACACTGTTAGAAATACTCCCTAAATTCCATTTCCGATTGCTCGAAACAAAATGGACAGACAGAAAGCCGTGTATGTCAGGGTTTGTGGAGAGCATGTCATTCTACTAAATGAGTCTCTAGTTTGTAGACTGCAAGTGTAAAGTGTTGCTGGCCTGTCAGTAATATGTGTTCAGCCCTGTTGACTGCTGAGGAAGCCACAGAAGTGATGGAATCATGGTTCCCCTCGATTGAGAACTTGCCTCTTGCCAGGTCCTGTACAAATGTTAACTTATGTGTCTCTGAAAACAGCCCTAGGAGGTCAGAGAAGAAAATAGAGGGTGGGTGCAGTGGCTCACACCTGTAATTCCAGCACTTTGGGAGGTTGAGGTGGGAGAGTTGTTTGAACTCAGGAGTTCAAGACCAGCCTGGACAATATGGCAAAACTCTGTCTCTACAAAAAAAATACAAAAATTAGCCAGGCATGGTGGCACGGGGCTGTGGTCCCAGTTACTCAGGAGGCTGAGGTGAGAGGATTGCTTGAGCCCAGGAGATCAAAGCTGCAGTGAGCTGTGATCGTGCCACTGCACTCCAGCCTGAGACACAGTGAGACTCTGTCTCAAAAAAAACCATCCCCCCCAACCACCGCCACCACCATGGAAAAGTTGTCTTCTTCAAAATCCGTCCCTGGTGCCAAAAAAGGTTCGGGACCACTGGCTTAGACAACCACCATTTAGCGAGAGCACTTTCAGTTAGGTAATGCCTGTTGTAAATGCTCACATGCTTAGGAAGATTAAAGGCACTACCAACGGTTTTTTATAATCTCAGGTTTCAAAAAAGAAAACAAAATAAAATAGAATCTCAGAGAAGTGAAATGATGTGCCCAAAACCACATAGCTGGTACTTGGCAAAGCCAGAATTCGATCTAAGCCCTGTCTCATTCCATCACACTACATGGTCCCTTTCTAAATTATCCTCCCGTCAAGCTGACCAGCATTCGCAGGAGAAGCAGCTAGAGAACAATAGATTACATCAGATAATTGAATGCCTCGGCCACACAGGGAGCCCAGGCTCAGTCTTCAGGGGTCAAAAGAGAAAATCAGTTAGGGACTTGGCCTGGAAAAGCTTCCAGGAGAGCAGCCAGAGATGACACAACAACATTCTGTGGTCACCCAGTGGTGTGCAAGAAAGGAGATCCAGACTCCAGAACAGATTCTTAACCAAGTGATTCACCCTCCAGGGAGTTCTTGCCTTGGTAATATGGTGAAGACTGGGGGTCCCCAAACCTCAGGCTGCAAACAGGTATGATCCATGGTCCCTTAGGAACTAGGCTGCACAGTAGGAGGTGAGGGCAGGCAAGTTTCTACCGACTGAGCTCTGCTTCCTGTCAGATCAGCAGCATTTCTCATAGGAGCATAAATCCTACTGTGAACTGTGCACGAGGGATTTAGGTTGCAGGCTCCTTATAAGAATCTACCTAATGCCTGATGATCTGAGATGGAACAGTTTTATCCCAAAACCGTTCCCCCCACCCCACCACCACCATGGAAAAGTTGTCTTCCATGAAACCGGTCCCTGGTGCTAAAAAGGTTGGGGACCACTGGCTTAGATGACCAGCATTTAGCGAGAGCACTTTCAGTTAGGTAATGCCTGTTGTAAATGCCCACACGCCTGGGAAGATTAAAGGCACTACCAACTGTTTTTTTTTTAATCTCAGCGGGAATTCATTTAATCAACTTCCTTTTTCCCAGCCCTAAATTGGAATTAACTGAAGAAACAGGCTTTTAAAGGGGAAAGGACAGCTTTGAAGGATAGACATGCGGATGAAGTGGGTGGGCTGGTGGGATGCTAACCTCCAACAAGGCAGAAAGTGGTCAATGAAGAGCATAGAAGTGACAGCCTATATTCCCCTTCGTCTGCCTCCAGCTCCCCATCACTCCTGTCCATTTTAATGCCAGTAGATTCCCCAGTTGACCAATCGTCTCCATTCCCAGTGTTTCTGCCCTAGAGTAGACCCCTGTTACCTCTCACTTCCAACCGCTGTCATAGTTTCCTCCCTTGAGTAAAAAGAAAATGAGCTCCTTGAAGACTGGCACCCATCCTCTGTTCATCTGTGTATTAGGTGTCTGCAGGGCTGGTTCGTTTCTGGAGGCTCTAAGGGAGAATCCTGCCATTTCCGGCTTCTAGAGACCTTCCTTATTCCTTGACTCATGTCACCTTTGCTCCTCAGCCTCCATCCTCACATTGTCTTCCCTGTCTGATCTCCTGCGTCTCTCTTATGAAGTGATTACATTAGGACCACTCAGACAATCCAAAATAATCTCCCCATCTCAAGATCTTTAATTTGATAACATCTGCAAAATCCCTTTTGCCATATAAGGTAACATTCACAGATTGTAGGAATAAGGATGTGGACCTCTTTAGGGGGACATTACTCAACAAACCACAATTTGTTTTCCCACAGGACGTGGTTGGCTAGTAGATAGCATTCACTTCAGTGAAGAGAATAGAGTGGTGATTATGGGAGTGGAGGAAAAGATGGACATCAAATGCCACCATCTGCTAAGCACTTATCAGGCATTGGGTCAGCTGGGACACTGGGAGGAACAGGTATTATCTGTCCTGGCGAGGGAATGTGGGAGAGAGGGTCACAATCCCATGCAGGAGATGGACATATCTTCAACTGATTCTCACACAAACCACAATAGGAACTAGATTACATCAGTTCTGACTCAGAGGAGTGGGATCTTAAAAGATGACTGGAATCTGAGTAGTCTCTGTCTGAAGGGAAGATATTCCAGACAGAGGTAACAACATAAATCAAGGTAGAGTGGTAAAAACAGTACAGCAGGATCAACATTCTCAAAAGAGAACAAAGGTGACAGTATCTATCTGCCTGAACTCTATGTTTACAGGAACAAATGGCTAGATTTTAAATCTTCCAGGGAAAAGAGAGTGGTGAAGACAAATGTGTCCATTTAAATTCCAGACTGATAAAGGAAGGGGAAGCTCACAAGAGCCACATTTAAAACCACCTTGTCCTTTTTGTTGTTCTTGTTGTAGCTGTTGAGAAAAAATTGGACCCCCATCAGGGAATAAACTTATTTCAGGTGGAGAGAAAATGAGGTACCTGGGGCAATTCTAAACCAGAGTTTCAAAATTTGTTCCATTTATTTATAAGTTTAGGAAATTTCATTTCACTCAGTCCTGGGATGATAACTAGAAGGATGTTTAACGTTTCAAATCCAAGTTTTATTTGAGGTGAAAAACTTTGTAATACTCCTTCTCACCCGCTTCCTGGTCATGCTTCTACTCCCTCCTATCTCTTTTTCTTCCAGCCTTCTCTTCATCTGTGTCATTTCCCCAATTTGAGAAACAGTGCAGGATATGATTTAATAAGGAATAAACACCTGACACAAGTACAAGCTGTCTTCTTCTCTTGTAAAATTACAAAAATAATAATAAAATAGCAAAAGTAATTGTTAACAACAACAACAACAACAATGTGATTTATAAAGTATAAAGTCCCTTTTCACATCCTTGCAGTCCCATTTGTCAGTTATCAGTCTAGACAGATTCATCTAATTCGGTATAATGGAGCTTTCCGCAAAGATGGAAACTTGCTCTATCTGTGCTGCCCGGTATGGCAGCCACTAGCCACATGTGTCTGTTGAGCACTTGAATGTGGCTGGTGCTACCCAGGAACTAAAATTTTAATTTTAATTAATTTAAATGTGGCTATTGGCAGTTCTACTGCATAGCACAGAGACCTTTCTCCGTGTGTTTACTAAAAATTCACATGCAGATTGATATTTTTCTTTTCCCTCAAAAACAAAGTTATATCATACACATGTTCTGAAATATGCTATTTTCAAGTGAGAGTAGACCTTGGAGAACTATCGATTTTGTAACTATAATTGCTTTCTTTCTTTTTAATTACTGGATGGGATTCTACTGAACGGATGGTTTTTAAAGTGTTAATTATTTTTAAAACCAGATATCACATTCTTGCTGTTTAAAATGTAAAAGACTCTAAAGAGTATAGCAAAAAAACTTCCCTCCCATCCCTGTCTCCAGGTTCTCTGTTTCTCTTGCCAGAAGCAACTAGTGTTAATTTTCTTGGAAATCCTTCCAAAGATATTTTGTGTATATACAAGCAAATATACATACGTTTTATTTTTAAAATCATATTTTACCATTTCTTTGTGTATGAAACTTTCTCCTTTTACAAGTTCCTATAATACTTAATTATCTAAATATTGATCACTTATCTATTGAATATATGAGCCACGTATCATTTTCATTGATAATTTCTATTGTCTATAACTTGTTAAATATCAATAATGGCTTCCCTTTGCTGAAGGAATGAGGGTAGAATTTACTAGCCCACATAGTTCTAATTATAGTTTAAACTTGTTTTCCAGTATTCGTGAGGGATTTTGTCTGGTCAATTGATATTCTGTCAGCTGGACAGCTGGAGTTTAGACCCTGGCGTAAAGCAGAGGCTGAGAACAGGGGAGACTTAGAAGCTGTCTGGCCCACAAACTGGCATATCCATGCATCTTGGCCACAGTGGTTATCCAGGCCAACCTGGCACAGATCACAGAGACCCAGGAAGACTGGCAAAAGCAGGTGAAATGGAGGTGGCAACCTAAACTGAAAACGTATCCTGAAGTTGAGTATCTATATTTTTGCAGATGCTGTAACCAGAGTATATCTTAAGGTAGGATCAGAAAACATTTATACCCATAGATTCTTATAGTGGGCAAAAAGAGAATGTCTTGATAAGAGCTTGTCACCAGTGGCGCTCACTAAATCCGTCAATGGCTTTCCAATGCCTGCAAGACAAACACCAACTCCATCAATACCAAGGTTTACCGCCTTCACACACAGACACCTGCTGCCTTTGCAGCCTCAATGGACACATCTCCAGACAAGAGCATTATCCCTGGCCACACTCTACCTCTCGCAGTTCCTCAAAAGTGCCATGCTGCTCTTGCCTCCCAAGTTTTTGCTCCTTCCTCTGCTTGGAACACTCTCAACTCTCTTTTTAGCCTCACCTTGGGCCTTGCCAACTCCAACTCATCTTTTGCATTTCAGCTTAGATGTCTCATCCTCCAGGATGCCTTTCCTGGTCCTTCAGAAAAAGAGTTAGGTAGGTGCCCTTGGTGTGTGTTCTCATTTTATCCAGTACTTCCCCAACGCTGCTCTTACCATCCTCACGCCCGCCTTATCCCTGTCTCATCCTAGACTCTGAATGATCCTGGGTCATCTCTGTGAGACTCAGGAACTGTGTCTTCCGGTGTTCATTATTTTGTTACCAGGGCCTAGCATAATGCTCATAAATATGTGTTGACTGAGTGGCTGGGTCCAGAGAAGGGCAATGCTGTCTTGGGATTGCGTAGTAGTGAGGTGGAGGTGGAAGAGTGTTCTGTACGAGTGTTTTGCACATATGTGTGCATCTGTCATGGGTCTGTGTCCATCCAATGTGGAGACTGTAGAGATGGCGAAGGGATCCACTGATGGAGGTCAGGATTGTCTTCGTTCTGCAGATAATCATCATCTGGTCTTAAGCAAATCATCATACTCTCTGCTTCTCAATTTCTTCATCTAAAAGAGGGGTGAGAATTAGGTGAGATAATATAAGCAAAAGAACTTTTAAAATACATTTGAATACTATGATTGTCCGGTAGTTTAGGCACTTGTGTTCAGGAAAAGCTAATGGCCCCAGAGCCTGTATTTACTGATAGGCTGTGAATGGAATGAGTCCTTGTAGACATCCCCCACTGCCATAGTGGAAGGAAATTGGCAGAGCTGTTTTCCTGACACAACCCTCCTCCCGACCCTTGTGCCTCCCCCCAGGCCTGACAGCTTCAGCCATCTGCTACCAGCAGAATTCCTCCAGGGCCTTCTAGTACATTGTCCAGGTGCATAGCTGGGGATCCCCAGGGGACCCCCTTTCACGCAGTACCAAGGTCAATGCAGAGATAAGTGAACTAGGAGATAATAAGTCATTTTAGAGCTGAAAGAATCGTAGAAAATCTCTATCCAAACCTCTTATTTAACACTCAGAGAACCTGAGGCCCTGGCTGAATAAGTTGCCTGAGAAGACGCAGCTGGCTCGTCGCATTTCTGGCTGGCTGTTTGTGTTGGTCAGAAATCACAGGCCAGTGTGTTTCTCAGAATCAGCCAGCATCGAGGACCTCTGAAAGGGTGGGAGGAGGATAAGATGATGGTGCCTTTAGAAGAGAAGACTTCCAAAAGTAAGACTACCTCACAGCTTGTGAAAAATATCATTGATTATACAACTAGTTACAAAGATGACACATATTTAACGGCATGGAAAGATGTCCAAGAACATATTAAGTTAAAAAGTTTACAAAACAGCATATACAGTGTAATTCCATTTGGGTAACTATATAGATATAAGAAAAAGTCTGGAGGAAAATACTCAAAAACATTAGCAAGAGCTTTCTCTGGATGGATGCTTTTCTCTTCTGTGTATACTGCTGTTGCTGTGTTGTCTGAATTGCTTTTTGTAGCAATGAACATGTATAATGTTTATACTTTGAAAAACCAAAAAGGTTGCTTTCATTCTATAAAACGTACATATTCCCTAAATTATTCCAAGTTACTTTTACTTTGATTTCATTTTTATCAAACACATTTTATTATCTGCAACTTGCTCTCCTCAGTGAGGCCCCCATCTATCTATAAGAAGCCTAAACCCAATTTTGAACACCTATACAAAATAATTCAATTGCCATTTGACATTACAAAGTCATCCCCTCTGAACTTAGCTGCAGAGCACAGATCACCTTCTAGTGAACTTGCCAAATTCAGGTTATGATTCTGCCAAGGAAAAGACAAGACCCTGGCCTGTGATGACTCTGCAAAGGCCCAGCTTCCCCCTGCCACCTCTTAAGGCCTCGCTAAGACATCAGCCTGACCCACAGTCCCTGGGGACACTGCTTGGGACTAGGGGTAAGGCAGCCTTACAAACCTTTGGTGGTGCATACTCAAATCTCTGACTGGGAGAGATAAAGAGCCTGGTTTGGTGCAAAAGAGGAGCTAGCTGCTGCCTGTGGATGCTGACCAGCAGCTAAAAATAGTAAGAGGCTTGCACAACACAGAGAGTGTGCAACAAATTGTATTTGGTTTGTAAAAGTGAGGTGCAAGTTAACAGAAGGACAGCGAACTTGCCAAAATGTTGGGGTGGGGAAGGCAGAGAGTAACTAATCCTTAGATAGCACATGACAGACTACTTTTACAAATTGTCTCATTGTTCTTCAAAATCCTGTGAAGTCATGAGGCATGTAATTATCACACATGCTGTATAATGAGGGCACTGATGTTCCCCAGGGACATAAAGCTGGTAGCACCAAATCTGTGGCCTTTACTACTACCTCCCTAGGATGCAAGATCTATGTACACAGCATGTGTGTTTAAAGCTCGGGATGGGAATCAGAACTATGTATTAGTCGTGTGACCTTGTAGCATTCTCTTCATCTTTCTGAGCCTCAGCTTCCTCATCTGTAAAATGGGATCATAATACCTGTCTAGCTTGCCCCATGGAGTGGGGATCTAACAAGACAATGAATGCAAAAATAGTGTCCTTTGAAAATAGTGGGTTGTTAAAGGAATATAAAGTATGATTAATCTCCCGGTGCAGTACTGAGAGATACAGGTTGAGAATAACTTTCTCTAAACAGAACTGTTGTTTTAGGACTGGATAAACTTGATACAGCCCACAACAATCCTACAACCCCCGCCATTTCCCTAGGAAGCCAAACCTATTTTCACACCCCTGTCCTGTGTAGGGTACACTCAGCTTTAAAGATAGGTAATCAGGTTTCTGGGAAAAAGAGGAATCCCTGGCCAGCAGCCTCTTCTCTCTGAAACCCTGAACTGGAGTGAGCTTGAGTTGGGGGCTCTTTGTGAAATAGTTGCTGTGGGGCCCATACTTTAATCTTAAGAAATTGTGTTCGCCTGCTTATTTTAAAGGATGGTTTAGTACAAAAACCTCAAGGCTGTGCTATGCTTTTCCCATCACAGAAGCCACTAGCGAGGCCTTGGAGGGAAGGCTTTAGGGTTCCCCACCCTGCTTCAGCCAGGGAACTCTGCTTCTTTCGTGCTATTTGTTTTATGCTTTGGGGTGAAATTTATCTGAACAAAGCACTTCATGCTTAAAAAAATAAGCTGAAAACCACTGCTGCTTGAATCTGCAAATCAGCAGAACTTCTTTTGTGCCGCAGGTCACCCACCCAGCCAACCATTTATCCCCCATGTCTCTCCTGAGTCTTTGCTCTCCCTGACCTCGCTAATACCTGCTTTCTGCGATCAGGCTTACTCCAGAACCTTTCCTCTGGGCAGTCCATGTGTTTTGTTTTGCATAAGACATTTTGTAAATAGCCTGCAGAATACATATGCAAAGCCATGTATATTTTTGATAAAAAATGCTCCGCACTAATACGTCATGTGATGTTTTATGTTTTGTATGGTATGCCACATTTCTATTTTCAATAGAAGCAGTAAAGAAATAAAGCAGAATTGAAGTGCTGATATTAATGCCACTTAATACCAGCATTTCTATGAATAGTTCTCAGCCCTCCTGCCACTATGGGTATAAATATTTCTTATGTGAACACTAACAACACAGCATAATTCCTACCACTACAGATTCATCCCAATTACTGTAGGAGGAAAGGGAAGAAAGAAGAAGTGAGAGGGAAAAAGAAAGGAACGAGGATAGGAAGAATGGAATTAGAAGCTGGTACAGAAAAGTACAAGGTAATTTAGAATTTTTGAAGTAGTTGACTAAGTGGAAGTACTATTGTGACATGGGGTAAGATTCTTCCCCGAGCCTCAGTTTGCTTATCTGGAAACTGATGAATATGGAGATAAAAATATTTGCTTTGATAGACCTAAAAGAGATATTGTGAGGACCAGCTGAAGTAGTGAATAGGAAAGGGACTTTAGTTAAAGAGGGAATTGCTGTTCTTTCAGCTGAAGAGTCCTGTCAATTTTTTCACTGTTTTTAAATAGATGGTCTGAAGGGTTAGGATCTTTCCCTCTTTCTATTTTATTTTGGAGCAGCACCCAGGGCAACATACTGAGACTTGGTGTCTACCAAAAAAAAAAAATTTAAATTAGCTGGGCATGGTGGCTCATGCCTGTATCCCCAGCTACTCAGGAGGCTGAAGTGGGAGGACTGCTTGAATCCAGAAAGTCGAGGCTGCAGTGAGCTATGATCGCACCACTGTACCCCAGCCTGGGTGAAAGATCAAGACCCTGTCTCAGTAATACCCGGCAGTTTCTACAGAGTTTTCAGATGCTAGGTCTAATGGTTTTTCACTGGTGGACTTTCAGAATCGATTTAAGTTGTCTCCATTTGAACTCTTGAAGGTGTAATAAGAATATTTCAAAGATGGCATTATTGACACAGAGGTTGTACTCTGATCTTTTTAAAAGCATCATCTAATAATTTGAGTATTGCATTAAATATAATTTTTCTACCCAGTAGATGCAGGTCAGCTTGATTTTTCTTAAACCTTACCTTAGTTAGCAAATTAAGGAGATACTTTACTTCCTGATTAATTTAATTCTGTTTCATAGAGCCTATAGAAGGAACAGTTCTCTCTTTTCTTGGCTAGGGTAGAAATTCACAAATAATATATTTACTTATTTTACCTAGACTTTCTCTCTAAGACAGCTAGAACGTTTTTACTCTTTCATACTTCTAATTTAATACTGTAAAATCAGTCTCTCGCTTATAATTATTTTGAGTTAAACATTTAAATCTCTAAAAATTCAAAATCTAAGCTCTGGTAGTAGAGAATGCAGCAATAATTCAATAAACAAATATGCCTGGGAAAAAAATTGAGAAGATGAAAACGAGCTAAACTACATTCCAGTATTAGATGGACCTCCATCCCTTGGTCCAACAACCTGCCCATTTTTTTTACATACAGGTCAGATTGCTCCAAAAAAACAAAAAAATGCCTTTTCAAAATAAGCAGTGCTGCTGGTCTAGTCTATCTTGGGACTCATTGTTAAAAATTCTTCCCTTCTGCTGCCTTCTTTTGAGTGATACCAAACAAACATTAACAACTGTGGAACAGATGTTCTAACTGGTGAGGATTCCAAAGCTCGGCTCAAACACATTTTCAACCAGAACAAGACACCAACCAGAGATTAATCTTCTGGTATGGGTGTTACGAGATAAAAGCACCTTCTGGATTTCATCATATATTTTGTAAAAATAACCTCTAGAGTTTTTTTTTGTTTGTTTATTTGTTTCTTTTTAAGGATGGGTCAGAAAAAATTTCTATTTTGTGAGCCCAAGTGTCATACAAATACTTATGTTGGTGTTTTGATTTTAGACAAAGCAAAGATAATTGCTTTCTGTTCTGCTGTAATAACTTTTAAAAAGATAATTTCTCTGCCACCCTCTTTTATTTTTGTGGAAAATATTAAGAAACCACTGTACATTATAGCATAAGACGTCTTAAGAAGATAACATTTCACTGCATTCCATAAGTTGCAGGATATCAAGCAAGACAGTTCCCACCTTCTATCTAGGCGCCAGCACAAAGTCATATCCAACCCAAACGTTTGCGCTTATTTCATTTAACCAACAAGTTTCTGTAGATAACCTAACATTTTCCTAGTACTGAAGCATCATATCTCCTGGCTCTAACAGACTTTAATTTTAAAAGTCTAAAAAGAGCTATGAGTGGTTCCTCTTCCTTCCCTATAATCTGTTCCAGTGATTGGAAAATAGGGTGATGAGGCTGGTGAGATGGTCAAGTTGTTACAGGAAGGTCATGAATCCACGAATGCCCAGGGTCTGGCCCTCAACTTAGTGGGACCTCCCATTTAATTCCCAGTAAAACGTGTACAGCTTTCAATAGGTGAGGTTTTCAACGATGATAAAAAGCCCACACAAGGTGAGATCAGCAAGGGATCCCCCCAGGCAGGGGAAGAATCAAGGGAGGGGAACTGGAATGACCCAAGATTTCCTTAAGCCCAGACCCACAACGCTCTGTGTATGGCTTGGTAATTCTACATCTACCACCCAGAGAGTCCTATATTTCAATCCCAGTGCAAAAGCTTTGCCTTCTATCATAACATAGGTCCTTGCCACAGTTGATGCTACATTCCTTGTTTAAGGTATGGTATGTAGTGTTACTTGAAGGATATTGCTGCATTCTCCATTCTACCAGATCCTCCCACAAGACTGAACAGTTCTCAAACTAGGGAAACCTGGTTTTATTAGTGTCTATTCTCTGCTGCTACATAAAGATCTCCAGGGATACAGGGCACTTAGACATGAGGCTTTCCGGATATTCTTTCCTTCCCTCCCTGTAGAAGAGGAATAGGCCCCAAATAAGGGGCTACATGATCATTAGGCATTTTCCAACCCAAAATAAGCATAATCATTCTATTGCTAAGGTAAGATAATAATACTGGTATCAACAACCTTGGGACAAATGTGAAGATGTTAAATTCATTTTGCACACCTATTCTTCAGGATTAAAAAAATATTATCCTAATAAATACAGTGAACCCATTGTAAACAAAACTTCTCATGATGCTGTAACCTTACCCATTACTCCCTTACCTCCTATCTTAAGTAATGTTTATGAGTGTATTCTTCCCTTTGCCATTAAAAGTTCCATTCCTTCTGCCCGCGAACCAGCAAGTTCTCACCAGTCAAGAATCAGCTGCGATCTCATCGTTTTCTTTTTGTGTATTCTAAAACTCAGATGTTTTCTCTCCTCTGGCCCACTGTAGCATGCCCTTCCCTTTCACTAATATCTTGGACATTGATATGGTTTGGCTGTGTCCCCATCCAAATCTCATCTTGAATTCCCACGTGTTGTGGGAGGGACCTGGTGGGAGGTAACTGAATCATGGAGCCAGGGCTTTCTTGGGCTGTTCTTGTGATAGTAAGTCTCACGAGATCTGATAGTTTTGAAAAACGGGAGTCTCCCTGCAAAAGCTCTCTCTTCTCTTGAGTGCCTTTCATCTTCCACCATGACTGTGTGCCCTCCCCAGCCATGTGGAACTGTAAGTTCATTAAACCTCTTTCTTTTGCAAATTGCCCAGTCTCCAGTATGCCTTTATCAGCAGTGTGAAAACAGCTAATACAGACATATAAACATTGACCCATCCTCTTTAACTTCCATATACCCTTTTTAAATTGCAGAAAAATCATTCAATTAGTGGAAAAACTGCTCAAGTAAATTTTGTCATCTTTCACCTAGGCCCAGTGATTTCCTATTCAGCAGCAATTTCATATATATATGTATTATATATAATTTATATATTATATATGTAAAATTTTGAAATCAATGTTTTAATATTTTAATTAATAGTACATGCTTATCCTCACTGTAGAGAAACTGGAAAATACATAAATGTTTTAGAAAGAAAAAAATATTTGTATGTAATTCTGTCACCCAAAGATGTAACATTTTGGTGGATTTCCTTTGTTTTTTTTCTATGTGCATTTTCATATTGTGATTACACTCTGTGTGTGTGTGTGTGTATACATATATATATATGATTTTGTATCTTGCTTTCTTATAACCAAAGTCTTTATTCAAGTTATAAAACCCTACATATAACATTTTAAGGCTCTGTAGGTTTTGTTTTGTTTTGAGACAGCGGCTCACTTTGTTGCTTAGGCTGGAGTGCAGTGGCACCATCTCGGCTCATTGAAGCCTCTACCTCTTAGGCTCAAGTGATTCTCCTGCCTCAGCCTCCCAAGTAGCTGGGACTATACCACCATGCCCAGCTACCTTTTTTTTGTATTTTTCGTGGAGACGGGTTTTCGCCATGTTAGCCAGGCTGGTCTCGAACTCCTGACTTCGGGTGATCTGCCCGCCTCAGCCTCCCAAAGTGCTGGGATTACAGGCGTAAGCCACCACACGCCCTGTGCCCGTAGTAGTTTATTATATAAATATGCCAGTTTTTTCCCTGACTCCATTACTGGACATTTATATTTATGATTGTTTTAATTTTATGAACAAGCCCACAGTGAATATTGTGAGGCATATGGCTCTTCTGTTGTGTAATAATATTTCTTTGGAATAAACTCCCAGAAGTAAAATTGCTGGATTAAAAGGTGTGTTATTAGTCAGGACTCTCTTGGTTGTGAGTGAAGGAACTCAGACTGACATAAAAAAAAAACAAACAAAAAAAAAAAATGGGGGCTGATTACTGATTCACAAAAGCAAACTTTGGCAAAGACAAGAAGGGAGCTGGCTTTAGGGAGCTGGGACCAGAGGCTGGAATTTTAACCTTCTGACTTTCTCCTTGTCTCTTGAATGGGGTAGTAGCATTTATCTTAGACATAAATGAAAATAGAGGTAACTCAGTGTCTAACCCACAGTGACAATTGCTGCTCTGTTTTTAGAGCCGGGATTTTGTTCGTGGACTTGCCTTGCCTGGTGGTTGAACTTTGCAGCCCCTTCCTCCTCGGGGCAGCTTCTCTCAATGGCAGCTGTGTTCCCCATGGTTTGTCCTGGATGTCTCCCTTGTGCCATCCTTGCAAGCCCGCGACCAGCGCCTCCACCCACGCTCCGGCCTTGCTCCCACTCCCACCGCTCTGCCACCTCCCACCTCAGCCTCCCACCTTGGTGGGAAGGGGCCAGCGCCGAAGACAAAGGAATCTCTGACGAGGTCCGGCTAGTCCGGGAGGGACGGCGGGGAAGGGGGTACTGCTCTGGCGGAGCCCTCACTTCACTCGGTTCCCCTCGAGCGCCCCCCTAGCTGAGGACGCTCTGGGCCTGCTCCTCCTCCCGCGCCTGTTGCGGGGCACCGGGTGAGACCCTACAGGGGGCGGGCTCCGCCAGGGGAAGGGGAAGAGGGGCTCCCGCCAAACTCGGCCTGGCCGCGGGGGTCCCAGGTGCCCTCAGCTGGACTCCTTCCACGTCCTCGTCCCCCCTAAACTCCCGTTCCAGCCCTGCCCCCGCCCCCCAGCCGGGAACCGACTCGCTTCTGCCCCGCCCCGGGGTCCGGGCGCCCGCAACGTCAAGGCCACGTTCCCTCTGCTCCAGCTCGAAAGACGGTGGCGCTGACTCTGCTCTGCGCGCCGCAGCTTCCTCCCGCTGCTCCGCCCAGCGGTTTCTGATCCCCTTTCAGCGCTGGGGACCCACACGCTGCGGCGGCGGGAAAGCCCGCGCCCCGGGCCGCTTCCCGGAATGCCCTCGGGGATGGCTGAGTCACTCGGCGCCCGCCCGCGCGGCCACCGAGCCCAGAAGCGGGGAAACCCCAGGGACAGCCGCTGGCCCCGGGGGCAGCCAGCACTCCAGGCCGCTCAGCGCCTCGGGCCCGGAAGGGCTTTTCGCACCTCAGGGCTGCGGCCACACCCCGCCGGGCCAGATTCCGCGGGTAGAGAAAGAAGGTACAACCCTGAGAGCCAAGACTTGGGGCTTTGCTTTGCCTTCCTTTCTTTCTTCTTCTTCTTTTTTTAACCACATCCAGGAAGAGGAGAAACCTGCCTCATGACAGGAAACGAAGAGGGAGGATGCATCCGAACTGCAGGACATGGTTTCGGTTGCCTCACCTGACGTACTGTCTCACCTGAGAGAGGGAGGCCAAAGAGGGAGCCAGTGCTGGCTGGAGCAAGCCCTGCCCTCGGAACCTGGGCTGGGGCTGAGCCCTGGGGCTCGACAGCTGTATGGCCTTGGGCAAGTCCTCGGAGCCTTAGATTCTCTGCAAAGTGGAAATGATGTTTAACAGAAAATGTTTCTATAACTTTTATGGCTCACTTTTTGAAAAGCGAGAGAGGGATTTTTTTTCCCTCCTCGCATCTCAGTCGCAGTGCTGGTTCACAATCAGGCTGTTAACGCGGTTTCCACATTTTCTGTCCTCCCCCTTCTCCTTTCCTGCTGGGAATGGGAAGGTGGGCCCCCAAGGAGACAGAGGGTACACTCGTGCCTGGGCGACAGAGCCAGACTCCGCCTCAAAAAAAAAAAAAAAAAAAAGAAAAAGAAAAATCAGCACAAGGACCCCTTGCCGCAGAGATTTCTTTTTCCAGGTATCCTAGCTGGGGCTCTCGCCATCCCTGCCATCCCTGCCATCCCTGCTCAATACCAAAGGGGTGAAGTCCTGGGACTCTTATCCCTATCCGTATGTACTCCTAGGCAAGATTATTACAGTAGCGCTTTGCTCTCTACTTTTCTTCTTTTTAGAATATACCCTTGTCTAGCCCCTACCCCATCTTCAGGACAGTAAAGGTTCTCAACTCACTTCAAACCCTCCTAGCCGTCTAGAACAGTGGCTTACAACTGCAGACCCATAGGAAATGTAGGGCCATCTATGTAATAAATTTATCCGGATGTATTATCACAATTTTAAGGTTACACTTGTCCTTTTTTGAACAGGACAATTCTTTAAGACTGTATGCTTCACAGTTTTAGTTATTTTGAATTGTCCATTCTATTATGAAATATGATAGTTGTTACTGTTGGTTGATGTCCTCTCTCAGAAAAATAAAAAATGAGCAGTTCTAGGTGGATCCCCAAAATCTTTTAAAATCGATCTGTGAAATCCAGAAAGCTTGGGTACCATTGCTGTATTCCACATGTGGTTCACATCAAGGTCCCTTGTCCCTCCCAAGGAGATTTGTAGCTATTAAAAGAAACAAACAAACAAGTACAAACAACAAAAACCCTTTCGAGAATCAGATCCCAAAGAATGTTTAAGGATGGACATGGAAAAACAAAGATTGGGGAGAGGAGCCTTTCTCTACTCTCAACCCCTAGCCCTTAGTGTAGGTGAAGGCAGCACAGTTGTGTCTATTCTAACTGGTGTTTAGTATTGAGCAAGACTTTTAATGGACTACTCCTTTCAGTAAAACAGAGAACCTATTTTGAATAAGCCAGGATCTCTTGGTCTTTCAGTTTGCAGATCAGCGGAATGGCTAAATGAAGGTGCAATACTTTACTTGAAAGGTGAAAATGTGGTCGTTTGGGCAAGCAGTAAGTAGTACTCATGTCAATAGTGGCATAGTGTGGACTTACATGATGCCGTCTTAAATTAGGCCTCATTGGTTAATATTTATTGAACACTCTCAGTGTGTTCGGTGCTAATTAAAATATCTTCAAGTCACAGAACCACTGCCCTCCATAACTAGTGATGCAGCAAGCTGTAACTGTTGAATTATACCTACCTATATTGACACAGATACTGCACATGCATATTCATCTTTTTTTGGTTGCTAAGATAAAATTTTGCTTAAAATTCTTGCTTAGTTGTGTGGGAAGGAGAGGAAAGGAAGATTTTAAAATTTGAAATGGTTATCCTAGGACAGGAAACCATCCCAGCTGTCACGCACATTAATATTTTAAAAACACTTTCACATACCATCTCTGTTGATCTTCCCAGACCCTGTGACTCTACAGGCTGATTTCAGAGATGTTGTTGTTCCCCCTTTACAGACAAGATATTTTAGTGGCTTGCCCAAGGAGGCTTACCTAAGTCCGCACTGCTGGGTCGGGAGTCTGCCCTGGGTCTGCCTCCTCCTACTCTCACTGCTGTGGGCCAGTCCCAGAGCCTTTGAACCAGGGGAGAAAGGGTGGAGAGGAAGCATGCTTCTACTAGTTCTGTATACCCAAGAATCCACCTCACGGGGGGGGAAAAAATTACTTAGCCTGAAGGCGGGCTATTTGACAGCTAAGGCAAAACAGTGGCGAGAAGAAACTGAAGGAAAGGAGAGAGGAGCTACCAGTAATTTTCAAACTTTGCTTACTATTAGAATCACCTGGGAAGTTTTTAAAATTTTTTTGATGCCTAGGTCTCACCCATACTGATTAAATCAGAATCTCTGAAGGTGGAACTAGGCTTTGGTATTTTTAAAAGCTTCCCAGGACTGGGCACGGTAGCTCACGCCTGTAATCCCAGCACTTTGGGAGGCTGAGGTGGGTGGATCACCTGAGGTCAGGAGTTCAACACCACCCTGGCCAACATGGTGAAACCCTGTCTCTACTAAAAATGCAAAACATTAGCTGGGTGTGGTAGCGGGCGCCTGTAATCCCAGCTACTCAGGAGGCTGAGGCAGGAGAATCACTTGAACCCAGGAGGCGGAGGTTGCAGTGAGCTGAGATCATGTCATTGCACGCCAGCCTGGGCAACAAGAGCAAAACTCTGTCTCAAAAGTAACGATAATAATAATAATAATGATAAAAGATTCCCAGGGTTTTAGAGTGTGTAGCCACATTTGAAGACAAGTGGCCTACAGCGATTCTCAGATTTTTGTGTGCATTTTCAATCACCTGGGGATCTTGTTAAAATTAGGGTCTGGTACAGTCAGCCGAGGATATGACGTGCTACTGTACAGATCCAGAAAAAGGAAACCCTGGGTGCTCGGTGGGCAGAAAGAGTTTTGTGAAGGAGAACAAGTCAGGGTGGGCTTTGGACATTGTGTAAGATCTAATACTTAAGGAAATATAAGAGCATATTCCCGTCTGGGAAATGAGACAGAGGCCTAAAGGTGGAAATATCCAATGTTTCAGGGGACCGTGGTGCTGGTCCAGTATAACTCATGGGGAGAAGTTTTTCAGAGATCTGATCTTCCAAATTTAGCACTTGGCAGTTAACTAACTATTGTTTTTGGTGCGTTTGTGTTCTTCCCTCTTCAAGACCTTGGTGTTCAGAAACCTGCGTTTTAGTGTGTTTTGCCATACATGATACTAAGCATTCAGCAGGTATTCAGAACAGACTGGAATCTTGCATTTGTATCTGCTATTCCCTTTATGTTCTGACAGATACTTACCCTGATCACTCGCTGATTTCCTTTGTGGCTTACACCTCAATTTATGCCAGGTGGGTTGGCTCATGCCTGTAATCCTAGCACTTTAGGAGGCCAAGGCAGGTGGATTGCTTGAGCTCACAAGTTCAGGACCAGCCTGGGCAACATGGCAAAACCCCATCTCTACAGAAAATACACAGAATATTAGCCGGGCATGGTGGCAGGCTCCTGTAGTCTCAGTTACTCGGAGGCTGAGGTGGGAGTATGGCTTGAGTCCAGGAGGCAGAGGTTGTAGTGAGATGAGATGGCGCCACTGCACTCCAGCCTGGGCGAGCCAGACCTTGTCTCAAAAACAGAAGCAAAACCAAAACACCACAACAAAAAACCTCACTGTCACTTTCTCAGTGGGGCTTCCTTTATTTAAATAGAATTTAAAGGGGCTTGACCGCTCCATTTAAATTGCAACATCAGCCAGGCGCAGTGGCTCACACCTGTAATCCCAGCACTCTGGGAGGCTGAGGTGGGCGGATCACCTGAGGTCAAGGAGTTTTGAGACTAGCCTGGCCAACATGGTGAAACCCCGTCTCTACTAAAAAATACAAAAATTAGTTGAGCATGGTGGCACGTGCCTATGATTCCAGCTACTCGGGAGGCTGAGGCTGGAGAATCGCTTGAACCCAGGAGGCGGAGGTTGCAGTGAGCTAAGATCATGCCACTGTACTCCAGCCTGGGCAACAAGAGCCAGACAATGTCTCAAAATAAATTAATTAATTAAATAAAGTAAAATAAATTGCAACATTCTCTTTCTCTTCCCCCACCTCTCCCATGCACTTCTTCCTGCTTTAGTCTTCCCTTTAGTGTTTGTCACCAGTTCGTTTATATTTTATCTTGTATATATTTACTTCTTTATCTTATTTACTCTCTGTCCCCTCCATTAAAAAGCAGGTCCACAGGAGCACAGAATTTTGTTTGTGTTTGTTCACTGCGGGTTCCCCAGCGCCTAGAACAATATTGGATACTCCACAATTATTTGTTGAATGAATGAACAGTACATATTGAATTGAATGCATATTACTTTTGATGTTACCAGCACAAGTAAATTCAACATTCAAGGGCAAGAGAAACCGAAATAATCCATCTTGCTACTGTTTCATTTTAGAAGAGACACTTATAGCACTATTTGATCATTAGATAGAAACATTTTGAATAACGTGTTCTGGAAAATAAATTGCCTTCCCAAGGATCAGAAAGTTGTTTTTAGATGTCTCATATTAGAAATCCAGGAAAAATGTTTGATTTAAAAAATCAGATTTAAAAAATTAGTTTAAGAAAATCTCATAAAGCTACCAATAATTAGGTTAGCTTGATATTGAACTATTTTAAAATATAATTATGGCACAAGTGAAGGGAAAGAGTAAATGCCACCTAGTATAGCAGACTATGTGCAAATGAGACATTAATGGCGGGGGTAACCTAATCTAAGAAGACAGTTCTGATGGTAGATTAACAGGTGGATTGTGGAATTTGGGGTTGGAAGGGAGTGTGAAGGTTGGAGGGTCCTGATGCTTGACTCTCTTGTCTCTGTATGGACATCTCCAGTGATGGGAAACTCCTACCTCACAAAGCAGACGATTCCATCTGTGAACAGTTCCAAATACTGGAGGGCCCTTCTTTCTTTTGAGCAGTTAGCAACGTCCTTATACTGGTTTTAGAGCTACCTGTTAGCTGCTGTACTGGGGAATTCCATTCTTCTTCTGGACAGCATTTCAAGCTTTGAAGATACCGATTATATCCCTTTTCCTGCCTGCCTACCCAAACCCCTATATATCACCAGAAACTCCACCTTTTTCTTTTTTTTTTTTCTTCTGAGACAGAGTCTTGCTATGTTGCCCAGGCTGCAGTGCAGTGGCGCCATCTTGGCTCACTGAAACCTCCACCTCCTAGGTTTAAGCGATTCTCCTGCCTCAGCCTCTGGAGTAGCTGGGATTACAGGCACGTGCCACCATGCCCAGCTAACTTTTTGTATTTTTAGTAGAGATGGGGTTTCACCATGTTGGCCAGGCTAGTCTCGAACTCGTGACCTCAGGTGATCCACCCACCTCAGTCTCCCCCCACAAAGTGCTGGGATAACAGGCGTGAGTCACCATGCCTGGCCTCCAACTTTCCTTAAAGCCAAATAATCTCAGCTCCTCAGTTTTTCTACATAGGTTTAGGGTCCACTCACCTTCTGGGTCACACTCCTCTGAACATTTCAGATTCCTCTGAAACTCCAGTTTACCTATGTCCCTTATAAACCGTGTCCCCAAGAATGGAATACAGTGTTCCAGGTGTGGACTAAGGAGTGCAGAGAGTAGCATTCTCCTCCCTCTTTCCAGACATTGTGCTTCTAATGCAGCCTTAGACACATCAATGTCTTTATCAGCCACATCACACTTTGGACATAGTGTGCTCCCTGTTGTCTGCCATAGCCAGGAGGACAATGAGTTGTGTTTTCAGAGATGAAAAAGTGATGCTCAAAATGGAAAGCACATTATATGACATTAAATATAAAATATTTATAAGATATTTTTAAATTGAATGTAATGTTTGCTTACTACTTTCTCAACTTTATTTATTATTAGAAAGATACGGGCTTTGGGATCAGACAGGCCTCGGAATGAAAACTATCTTAACCCTTTCTAGTTATGCAGCATCAACCTCTCTGTACTTCTGTGTTTTCATTTATTAAAGGAGATAATACCCACTTTCCAGGATTGTTGAGGAGAGGAAATGAAACCATGTAACTAAATATGTGGCATATGATAAATACTTTAAATGACTCCTAGAAAAATAATAATCATTGTTACGATTCTAAAAGGTAACTATTAGACAATTAAATCACCTATATTGGAACCTCATGACATGATCACATAGCCATCTCATGTACCTTGGAAGGGACCTGAAAGTCGTATGGTGAGGCAGTCTGTCTGAGAATGCAAGTGAGTCCGGTGCGCACAGTCCCCAAAGGCTATCCAGAACCGGAGACTTTAGAGGTCCCTGCCACTTTGCTGCCTTCTAGATCGTGCTGGCCAATGGCCACCAAGCTCATCTTTCTTCACGGTTTATTCTCTTGTGCCACATGTCAATATAGCCTGCACCAAGTTACCTAGAATTGCCCAACATGCCATTTCATGACCAGAACTACACGCACATGCCACAAAAACACCACAGGCTCCTGGAAGTCCTCTGTAAAATCTTTGGCGCCTTTGTGAGTGGGAGCAGCTAAAAAGGAAACATTCAGGAGGTATTGAAGGAGAGCTAGAAAATACAGAATGCTTTTTGCAATGGATCTACACCTGGCTGGGATCCTTTCTTTGTGAACCTGCAGAAGTTCTGAAAAGAGAAGTTCTCTTTCTAGTTTTCTCCCCTCCTCCTTTGCAAGGCCCCCAAATCCAGCTATCCATAACCTCCTTCCCCGGAGTCTCCAGTTATAAACAAAGGCCTCTCACAGGGCCTTCCCACCCCCAGCCAGCTGTATCCAAGGTTACAGTGGGGAACTTCGAAACAGGACTTGGCTCTCAAACAGAAGATGCCCTGCCTGCCCGCTCACAGAGCTCATGCTCATTCCACAGTGCCCAGTGAAAGGACAGACTGTTCTGTGACTGAACCATGAACGTATTGAGAGGAGTCTGTCTGCAGTGTCCCCACCAAAGTGTTATCCAAGCCTCATTGTGTGAGTCCTCATTGGTGCTGAGAAACCTGGCAAATGAAGACCCTGTCTGGGTAAACAAACAAAGAGGCTGAAGAAGTCAAAGTGGAGACGAGAATGAGGCTGTGTCTATGTGGAGTGAGTTTCCACTATCATCAGTGACTCCATTAGCCAGTTGCTTCATAAAACCAACTAGTGTGATAGATATTTCCATTCAATCGTCTGGTTGTTTGAACTGATGTAATCACCCCAGTTAGTGTTGTGGAGAGAGCCTTCAGGAAAAGAGCAAATGAGGCTCAAAGGCAGGAGCTGCAGTTGGGAGAATGTAGGGGGTGGGATTTGTACATTTTCCTATGTGCCTCTTCTTATCTTTAGTGGATCAATTCAGCTATCCTAGAGAACCCAGAACAGCCAAAGCTGCAGAGGATGGCCTGGCTAGATCTACCATTACAAAGCAGGGTGATGCCATCGGCTCAGCGTGTGGGCATCTAGGAAAAACCAGCCATCTTGTATTCCATACCAATGGCATGATTATCCCATGACCCCGATGGTCTGTGTTGCAATGGCGAGGAAATCAGACAGGGTGTGCATTCCTTCGCTGGGATAAGAACCATGACTCCTGGCTCTCAGTGGCTTTGTTTGTTTTTAGGGTTATTTTGTGGTTGTTTACAGTGTGGATGGTTTCTTTTCACCATCACTTAGTAAACTCTAGTTTTGGAACCATAAACCTGGATTTATTATTATATTAGAGCTAATTTTCTGGTGAGCCTTAAGCAAGTCACCTCCCCTTGGAATCCCAGCTTCCTCGTCTATACAGTGAGGAAAATGGAGATTGTCTCCAAGTGACTGTCAGCTAGAGCCATCTGTGGTTCTGTGGGAAGGGCCCTTGCCCTTTATCTCTTTATCATTTACCCACACCACTTAGGAGAAACTATAACTAAATGGGCTTTGAAATGCTTTTAAATAGACTGTTGCATACACACATTATGCATAGGAACAGACCTGTTCTGTATATGTGCGATATATTTATAAAGTGTGTGCCTTTGAAAGCATTAAAAATAATCTCGGCTGTCAAACTCTTGCTTCACCAGGGTGCTTTCAAGCTGCTCTCCTCCTTATCAATGGCTCCTTCAGATCCACCACGCTGCACATTCTTCAGGAGGTGGCATGGCTAGTGGTGGGAGTGAGGTTGTTTATAATCTTTCAGATTAAAATGTCATTGGGTGCTCCTCTGAAACTGCTGACATGGTTCAAATGTCCACTTCTGATGGTCTGCCCTTGGTCAAATCTTGAGTTCCAGGGGTGCTTGGCTAAGACCATAGGGTCCACAAATCCGCCCCAGAGTCCCCATGCTAAATAATTAAACATTGTTTCAGCCCCGAATCACATTTCTGTAGCACTCCATGATTCAGATGAGATAACTAATGTAGTTTACATGGTTGTATTTGGGAAAAAAAGGCGATTAAAACCGGCCCTTTAATTACTTTTCTTCTGTGTGTACGTATAGTATATGTTCTGAACAATTTGAGAGAAAAGAATAAAAATGGAAGAGGTTAAGTGAAGCCATATGAATTACTTTTAGACTTTAAACTTAAAAATACTTTAAATTTTAGACAAAACAGGGAAAAATAAAACTCTGACTCCATGTCGGATTTTGAAAAGGAGTGAGGGAAGAAGGTGTGTATATAGTACCTGCAAACTCTCATAAATATTCATGAGTCCTGGACTAGAATGAAAATCATCAAAAACATTCTGAATCTAATTACAAAAAGAAAACAACTCCAAGAGCCCTAAATTCACTATTTCCTCTGGCTTTTAATGTATTCAGGCACAATCACCTCTTCAAACATTTTGAGTGACTTGAGATTGATAAAATATGATTTAATAAGGACAAAACAATTTTAGCAGGATTATGAAAACCAGGGCTCTTTTAAAGTTTGACTCAGAAGAAACCCCATAGGGCAGCTAATCCCAGCCCAACCCAGTACAGGAATCCTGGACCCGGGAGTCATCCAGCTTCTGCTCAGCTTCGGCAGTGCCTGGCTTCCTGCACCGCCTCACTCCACGGCCCGTTGCCTTAGGTGAAGAGCTCCATGGGACTGACAGTCCTTTCTACTACTGAGCTGAACAGCCTCTGTCATTTCTGACTTTGGGTCCTGTTTTGCTTTCTAAGTCACAAAGAATATGTTTCCACCTACTTCTGCTTGAAACCCTTTAATTATTTTAAAAGTTATTACTTCGCCTCTAGATTTCTCTTTTCCAAGTTAAATCCGCCAGCTCCTTCAACCATTCTCCAAATGAGCTAGTGTTTAGGTCCTCTGGATTCTCTTCATCGTCCTCTGGATTCCTTTTTTTTGTTTTGTTTTGTTTTGTTTTGTTTTGAGACAGAGTTTTGCTCTTGTTGCCCAGGCTGGAGTGCAATGGCATGATCTCAGCTCACGGCAACCTCTGCCTCCCAGGTTCAAATGATTCTCCTGCCTCAGCCTCCCAAGTGGCTGGGATTACAGGCACCCGCCACCACGCCCAGCTAATTTTTGTATTTTTAGTAGAGATGGGGTTTCACCATGTTGGCCAGGCTGATCTTGAACTCCTGACCTCCAGTGAGCCACCCACCTCGGCCTCCCAAAATGCTGGGATTACATAGACAAGAGCCACCTCACCAGCCAGATTCCCTGTATTTTAAGATGTGCTTCTACAAGCTGTAACCAGTCCTCCAGATGTACTCTCACTGGAGCGGAGTGCACAGCGCTCTCTTTCTTTCTGTCTCTCTCTCTCTCTCTCATACACACACACACACACACACACACACAAACACACACACGCATGCACGACTTCCAGACCTATAGTGGTACTCATTACTCATGCAGCCTGGCTGAGTGAGCCTTTTTTTGGCAGCTTTGCCCCGCTGCTCACTCATGTTGACAAGTAGCAGGCAATTGTCATGGTCTTTGTCCCTGACTTCCTGGCAGTGCTAAGCAGAGGTCAAGGTACTTTCACAGTGATAATGAGAACTTCCATTTACTAGTCCCTCCTCTGTGCCAAGCACTATACTTGAAGTATAGCAGATGTTATTTAATTCAACCTATTAGGTAGATACTGCTATCTTCATTTTGCAGTTGAGAGCAGCAAGGTTCAGTGAGGCTAAAAACTTGCCTAAAGTCATACAGAAGACTAAGGGCCAACTTGGATAAGAGCCCAGGCTCATCAGATTCCAGAGCCCATGCGTCTTCTATTGCATTGTGCTGCCTTCACCAAAGGTGCTGTTTGTTCCATATGTTGGAAATACTGGACCCAAACAGCCCAACCCAGCATTCTGGTTGGAACCAGTCATGTTTGTTGGAAAGAAATGTTGCTCTTTCTTCTTCAAAAAGGGACTCTGAATTTTCGTTAATATTAATTTTCCACTATGAACCTATTATCCGTGGATGTATCCTAACTTTTTGAGAAGATATTTATGTTTTCTAACTGTTGTACATTTCTGGAAGAGCCAAGGTTAGCAGCTCCCACTAGCATATTACCCACTGTATAAAGGAGCATTTCTTTAGTGTCTGAAGTTGTTCTGATTGTGCTGTAGTACTAGAATTTGTTCATCATGTTTACTCCAGCTATATTCTTTTAAAAAGTATTTCGTCTTTTCTGAGCTTTTTTCTTAAAACATGTGATAAATGTTTATTTTAGAAACTCCTACTTTATTATCATATTGGAGAGATGCCTAGCTTAGATTTGTGTAGCACTCCACAGCCTTTGTAATCTGTGCCTCCCCACACTTTTCCTTCCCAGCACTTATTACCTCCATTGACAGGCAAGCTCAGGGAGGTGAAGTGACTTACCTAAAAATTCTGAGTCAGGAAGAGGCAGAACAGAAACAGGATAGAACCTAGTTCTGACTCTCACCATTTTATTCCTTTCATTTCACAATGCTGCCTCTTGATTCTTCGTGCTTTCAATTATTACACCTCATTTATGAGAAGTGTTTTATGACTGCTACTTTGTGAGAAGTTAAGTACTGAAGTAAAATTGAAATAAGCTGCCAATCCTGCTCATTAAATGTGGTGGGAGGTTTAAATGACACTGCCTGCTTTAGGTTTGGTCTTTGTTATCACCAACAGTCTCAGAGTCACTGATCAAGCCTGGCACATGTGCACAGCACCATGGAGGAGGATATGACCCAAATGTGCCCTAGACGGTGCCTCAACTCCTTTACAGACAAAGAAGAGTGGAAGTAGGCTCCCGGAGGGGGACTGATGCCCTGGGACCCCCCTTCCCCCAGGCACAGTGAGACCTCTTGCCCTTCCGGCACCTTGCTGACCTCCCTTACTGGTGTCCCTGACACTTCATCTCCTGGCTTCCCCTCATCTCCTGTTTGGCCTGCCGTCTTGGCCCCCACTCCAGCCCCCACCCTGCCCTTTTGGCCTGGCTCCTTGGCAGGGCTCCTGTCGGACCAGACACTTGCGTGACTGCTGGTGCCTTTGGCTGGGCTCCCTTATCCCTGAAGACTCTCTTCCTGGCTTCAGACCCTCACTGGGAACCCAGACGCTGCTTCTGGAAACATCCAAACAGTAGCTCTCAGCTCCCTGGTGAGATGCTCTTGACAAAGGCCAAATTTCCCTATGATTAAGGAGCTCCAGCCTTGGGGCTTTGTGGTCCCCTAGAAGTCACGCCTTCTGGGCCCATCTTCAGGTAGGTTGACCCATATAACTTATCATCCAAGTTGGGGCACCTGAAGAGTACAAGGGAGTGCTGTTAATAATTTCATCTGCACTATAGGAATAAACAAGGACCATCCCTGGCCAGTAGGGGTATGTTCTAGGTTGTAGTCAGCCTGACTCTCCCATTGAACAACGAAGGTCCACGTTTATTGGAGGCTGACTCTGCACCAAGCACTGCACTAAGCACTTTACAAGCACACATCGTTCATTTAATTCTTACAATAATCTTCTATGTGTAATGTTGCCCTTATTTTACAAAGGAAGAAACGGAGGCCCAGATAAGTTAAGTAATTTGCTTGAGGTCACATCAATTAAGTGGTAGGCCCCCGTCTGACTCTAAAGCCTTTACTTTTCAATCCTCCTTTTGTGTCCTGACCAGTAAGATAAAGGAATCAATAGAAATGAAACCTTCAGTGGGGAGACAATGGAGATAGTCTCCAAATTAAAAATGAGTTACGCTCTAGAAGAACACTTGTATGTTGATTGCTCTGAATTTGAAATTCATTTTCCCATGGGAAAAAAAAAAAGATCTAAAACGGTGGTTAGGCTCCAAGCCCAGCCAACAGCAGTCTATGCAGACTATAATTTCACTGTGGCCGTCTCCTCTATGTAATACTGAACTGGCATGGGAAACAGAAGCCATAGATTCCTATCATAGTTTTTTCACGTACTCGCTGTGTGACTTGAGACAAATTATTTAATCTCTCTGAGCCTCAGTCTTATCATCAAAATTGAGATAATGTCTAGCTTCTAAAAAGTGCAAGAATCACAGGCGATAATGTACATAAAGTCTTTTGAAAAACAGCACTTATCACACTGTAGGAACTGACCATCATTTATGACATTGCCAGGATGGCAAGCCAAGTTTTGGAGAACCCTAACCCTAACTCAAAGGGGAGACATAAACTACTATGGGATGGATGGGGTAGCGGGAGGATGGATGACCAGGCCAGGGCAGGCCAGGGGACCTCTGTGGAAATGTGTTCTCCTTGGTGAAGCCAGTGGGCCTGTGAGAAACATAGGAAGAGAATGGTATCGGGGAGGAGAACACAGGCTTCCACAGGGATTTGGGGCCCAGTTAGGTGAAGAGGAGTATGTGGCAGCCACAGAGCAGTGGGGGTCTGCACTCTGAGGAGCAGGGGCATTGGTCTGTGGCTGCAAGGTAAGATAGTCTCGGGGGTGGTGTCTCCATAGCTGTCAGGAGCTGTTCTAGTTTTGGGGTTGGAAAGAGCAGCAGACATTTGTACCTAGGAATTGTTCATGGTTCAGGAAGACAGCCACTCTGCAAATGGGCATGAAGAGCTCCCCGAGTGCACAGGAAATCTAGATCCTGGGTTAATTGAGTTTAAAAACTGTTTCTGGCCGGGAGCGGTGGCTCAGGCCTATAATCCCAACACTTTGGGGGCCAAGGTGGGCGGATCACTTGAGGTCAAGAGGTTGAGACCAGCCTAGACAACATGATGAAAACCCGTCTCTACTAAAAATACAAAAAAATTAGCCAGGTGTGGTGGTGGGTGCCTGTAATCCCAGCTACTCGGGAGGCTGAGGCAGGAGAATCGCTTGAACCTGGGAGGCAGAGGTAGCAGTGAGCCAAGATCATGCCATTGCACTCCAGCCTAGGCGACAAGAGTGAAATTCCGTCTCAAAAAACAAAACAAAAATACTGGTTCTGTGTAAGAAGTCTACAGAAGAGTCATTTAACTATGTAGAAGGCTTTATTTCATTTGAAATGGCTCTTGACTTCCTAAAATGGTTTTCACCTTATTTTTCAAATTCTTAAAATTTCTTATAAGTCCCAGATTAGACTTTTTTCTACATATAAGCGATTTACATCAGCCAGTCGCTAGATGGGCCATAGCGTAGATCTACACTGACTGTGTTAGCAGGGATGTACCAGGTTGCAGCAGCGGGAGAGGGGCACCTTGCATGCCCAAAATAAGGGGATGTGTGGTCAGCAGAAAAGTGAAAAATGACAATAAAACCAACTAAGAGTGGGTTTTAATCACCAAGCACTGGTAATTCTAATATTGACAGTGGTAAAATATTCCTCCCCACAAAATCTTTTGTTGGTCTAAGTTCTAAACAATTGCTGCATTTACTGCTGGTTTTATTTTTAAATTTTATTGAGATATAATTAACATACCACACAGCCACCTATTTAAAGTGTACAAGTCAATAGTTTTTAGTATAATCACAGAGCTGTACAACAATGACCACAATCAATCTTAGAACATTTGCGTCACCCTAAAAAGAAACCTCATACCCATTAATAGCCATTTCCCATTCCCTCACCTTCCCACCTACTCCCCCAGCTCTAAGAAACCATGAATCTAGTTTCTATCTTTATAGATTTGTCTATGCTGGACACTTCATATGAATGGAATCATCTGGCTTTTTGTTTCTGGCTTCTTACACTTAAACAATGTTTTCAAGGGACATACACGTTAAAGCTTGTGTTGTTACTTAAGTCCTTTTTATTGTCTAATAATATTCTATTCTATGGATATACTACAGTTTATTCATTCATCAGTTGATGGACATTTGAGTTGTTTTCCACTTTTTGGCTGTTGCGAATAATGGTGCTATGAACATTTGGGTACAAGCTTGTATGCAGGTATATGTTTTTATTCATTTAAGGTCTATATATACCTAGGGCTAGAATTGCAGGATCATAGGGTAACACTGTTGACAGTGTATTGACATTTTGAGGGACTGTGAGTTTTAATAATATGTATGCAAATATATTTAGCATATTAGTACACTTTTATTATTTATCCTTTAATAAACATGGATTAGTACATTTTCATTCCTTGTCCTTTAATAAATGCTGTATCAACATGGATGTTACTTGGAGAACTCCTACCCATAGTGACATCCATGACCACGTAACACAAGGGTGTTACATGGGTGTTACTCCTAGTTGAGTCCCAACCCATGTCCACGTAACACGTGGACTCAACTAAGTGTTCATTTAACAATTAGCTCATACTCATTTAAATAGTGTGACCTTGTTTCAGGTGCAGTGTGTGTTTCTAGCTCCTGCAGTACTACATATTCCTGCATTTAATCAGCAGATGTGAAATAAACAAAAATAGCATAGTAAATACAGAAAGAATCAGAACTTAAGTCATTATATGACCACTTGAGGTTTTTATTTGTGTTTTAAACTGAAAACAGTGACTTGGGATGCAGACTTCAAGGTATGATATTTTTGTTTCATAAGTACAAATTTTAGTTAATATGTGAAATATTTGACTGAATTTGAGTATCTTTAAAGTAGAATTCTTTTTTAATTGAAGCTCAGAATTCAAAGCTAAAAAACAGAATTTTATTCAAGTTAAGCTTGAAAAGAGTTTTAGTTTTAAAATAAAACTAAAAAACAAAATCAGAAAATACCAGTGATTGCTGTTATTGCATTATACACTTATTACTGAACATAAATCCATTCTGTAGAGGAGAGTAGCATTAAAAATCACCTGTTCCAGATGTCAGATATGCTAGGCCTGCCACTGTGTATGAACTCGTACAAGATGACCAAGTTATTTAGGAAATATTTCTTGCATTGAGTAAGCTTAAATTGACAGAAGAAAATGGAAGCAGATTGGCAGAGTGGAAGGAATTCCTGGCTAAGTTATATGTTTAGGGAGCAGTTCAGAGTCATGAATTACTTGGGTGTATCAAGACTGAATGAGAAGTGGAAATTTGGGGAGTTGGAATAAGAGGGTAAACCTGGGCCTAGGTCTGGAGTAGGAAGAAATTTGAGATTCATAAACAAGACAGCAACTTTGGTGGGGGAGAGCTAGAGTTTCATCATTTTGGCAGCAACACACAGCATGAGTGGGAACAACAGAAGACCATAAAGAAAGGTGAATTATAAGGTTGGTCAATAATTTCAGGCATTAGCTAATGACATTCTCCTTGAGGGTCGCAGTTACGCAGAAGGAACAAATCAAAGAGATCTTATAAACAACACAGTAAAGATGTCTATTTTCCCCTAAGTTAACTATAAGTTTAATGCAATTCTTATAAAAATCCCAGCAAGGTTTTTTTTGTAGATATAGATAAGCTTATTCTAAAACATATATGGAAAGGCCCTAAATTAGCTAGAACAATCTTGAAAAAGAAAGATAAAGTGGGAAGAATCACTCTACTCAGTATCAAGGCCTAGTATATAGCTACAGTATAAAGGTGGTGTCCTATTAGCAGAAGAACACATAGATCAATGTAACAGAATAGAGAATCCATTAACTCCCCCCCCCCCCCCCCGCATCCCCAATCCTGCACAAGTACAGCCAACCAACTTTTGAGAGAGTTGTAGAACCAATGCAATGAATGAAGAAGAGCATTTCCAAAAAATAGTGCCAGAACAACTAGACATTCCTAGGCCAAAAAAAATGAACCTTAATATAGACTTTATTTTTATTTTTATTTTATTTTATTTTTTTTGAGGCAGAGTCTCACTCTGTCGCCCAGGCTGGAGTGCAGTGGCGCAAGCTCAGCTCACTGCAAACTCCGCCTCCTGGGTTCACACCATTCTCCTGCCTCAGCCTCCCGAGTAGCTGGGGCTACAGGCGCCCACCACCACGCCCGGCTAATTTTTTGTATTTTCAGTAGAGACGGGGTTTCACCGTGTTAGCCAGGATGGTCTCGATCTCCTGACCTCGTGATCCACCCACCACGGCCTCCCAAAATGCTGGGATTACAGGCGTGAGCCACCACACCCGGCAAGACTTTATACCTTATATAAAAGTTAGCTCAAAAGAGATCATAGACTTAAATATAAAATGCAAAACTATAAAACTCTTAGGAAAAAAAATTAAGGAAAATCCTTGGAATCTCGGCCCAAAAGACTTGACACCAAAAGCATGACCCACAAAGGGAAAAACTGATAAACTGGACCTCATCAATGTTAAAAATGCAACTGCAAAAGACCTTGTTAAGAAGCGGAACAATCAGATAGCGAGAGGAAGAAAATAGGTGCAAACTGCACATCCAACAAAGGACTAGCATATGGAATATATTTAAACATTTTTCAAACCTCAGCAGTAAAACACGAACAATCTAATTAGAAAATGTGCAAAAGACATAAGCAGACATTTCATCAAAGAAGATAGACAAATGGTAAGCACACAAAAAGATGTTCATCATCATCAGCCACTAGGGAAATGCAGATTAAAACCACAATGAGACACATGCCATTCGGCCATTTCTGATTTGCCTGGGCCACACATTTATGGCACACACAAAGGGTCTAGTGTCTAGAAATTAATAGTTTATCCAGGAAAAGAGCTTAACTGATACCAATGGCTATCTCTTAAAGTGACTTGTTCCCTTCTCGTTTTGTCATCAAGTGTTCTAATAGTATTCCCAAATTTGAAGATCCACAAAGGTCTCCAGAGGTCACTCTCCCAAATGCCATGTCTAAGTCCAGCAGGATTTAGTGACCAATTAGATATAGGAGTAGCTCAAGTGTCTTTGAAAATTAGCACCCTTTGACCTTACGTGGGGCAGAGCCTGGGCCACTTGCCAACTGTATGATGTGACAAGACATATTTCTTTGAGATTCAGTTTCCTTCTCTTAAAAGGAGAATGACAGTTCTTCCCTTACAAGGTCTTGTAAGAATTAGATCAAACACCATGAATGTGAGGTACCCAGCCTAGTGCGCAGTGTGGTTGTGGGTGCTGTTTCCACGCACAAGCCAAGGCTGTGGTCTCCAGGAAAGATTTAAAAGTGAGTCTCTTTCCGGAGTGATTTAATTTTGTTGACCATGTGGCTGAGAATATCTGAAAAAATCCCAAATCTATTCTTCTGCCTTGCTCTTCTTTTAAGTATGCTAATGTTTGTCTGAACACATATCTTGTTTTTTTCAAAACACAAGATCACTTTAACTATACCTGACTTCTTCCCGTGCTCACTCAGCTGGCCAGAGGCGCTGAGCAAATGTCTGTGTGAGCTTTCCTTCAGTGTGTGCGTTAGTGTGGGAAATATCATGGGATTTTTTTTCTCACCCAGCAGAGCCTGTACAGCGAAGATAACCATAAATATTTGCTGAATGAAAAAAAAAATGAATGAGTCTTGATGCTATAGAGGAGTTGGGAGTCAGGAGTCCACATATATTCTCTTAGCCAGGAAGATATTTGGAGTCAAGGACAGCAGATAGTCAGGGAGATAGGGCACATAGTTTAGTCTAGGTAGAGTTAGACAGATGGTCATAAAGGTCATGGAGGAGAGGATGCATCCAACTGAGGAATCCTGGAAAAGCTTCAGTGAGGACATGACATTCATGGTTGTCGTAAGCTGGTGTTGCTGTTGCTGATGATAATAATAATAGCAAACTAGTATGTAATACTTTTTATGTCAGGCACTGTTATAAGTGCTTTCCACAGGTTAACTCATTTAATCTGCTCAGCAACTCTGTGAAGGAGTTACTATTATTCTCCCAATTTAACAGATGGGGAAGCTAAGGCACCAAGAGGTTAAGAAATTTGCTCAAGGTCACATAGCTTGTGAGAAGAAAATCTCCCCAAAATTAGCATTATGAACCCTTGCAATATGGTTCTAGTGAAACCAAGGGAGTTCCATCTGCTCTGATAACAGTATGACTCCTGTCTTCTTAAATATGTATCTATAAACATGGGTAGTTGGACTTCACAGGGCTACTATATATACTCTTGTTGCACACTTAGAATGGTCGTGGTAACTTGCAGTAAAAAATGCATCACTGATACTATGTAACAACCAAAGATCTGTGTGTAAGACATTCCTGCTACCTCTCAGGGGTCTCCCAGACATCCTCTAATTTTTTTTTTTTTTTGAGACCGAGTCTTGCTCTGTCGCCCAGGCTGGAGTGCAGTGGCGCGATCTCGGCTCACTGCAAGCTCCGCCGCCTCCCGGGTTCACACCATTCTCCTGCCTTAGTCTCCTGAGAAGCTGGGACTACAGGCGCCCGCCACCACACCTGGCTAATTTTTTTTTTTTTTTGTATTTCTAGTAGAGACGGGGTTTCACCGTGTTTGCCAGGATGGTCTCGATCTCCTGACCTCGTGATCCGCCCGCCTCGGCCTCCCAAAGTGCTTTTTTTTTTTTTTTTTTTTTTTTTAATATGGAACGCTTCATGAATTTTCATGTCATTCTTGGGCAGGAGCCATGCTAATCTTCTCTGTATGGTTCCAATTTTAGTATATGCGCTGCCCAAGTGAGCACGCCTCTCACTTTCTGACATGAGACTTACAAGTTCTGGGCACTCCTAAAATGTTGATCAAAATGATAGCAGACCACAGGTCACAGCTTATATCTAACCTAGTCCCCACCACTTTTTTTTGTTAAGATCATGGTTGTTTTACTTTTTCATATTCATGGCCACATTCCTCAAAGTAGAGTCCCTCTCTGTTTCACAACCTGCTGTGACTCTGTGTGTGTGTTTGTGTAACAGAATGTGTGTTATGGCTGTGTGAGCTTTGAAAGAGCAGTTATAACCTAGGCCCCTCAATGATTTTTTGTTAATGAGCCCTGCATCCTCATCCAGCTCTAGCAATGCTTTGCTAAAAACAGACTGAGGTCATTCATGTGTAAATGGAAATACACCAAGAAAAAAATTAATACCAAATGTACATCAAGATCAAAAGAAAAAATAAATTTCTCAATGGACTACTCAGAGCTATGCAGAGACCATTGGTTACTGCTGCTTCCCATAAAATTGAAATTCAGAGCATGTTTCAGTAAGGTTCTTAAAAAGGCTGGGACAAACCAGAGACTGTGATTTGAGAATCCCACAAGGATGACGGCCCCCAAAACTGGCTGCATCCTGAATTACACAGGGAATATGTACCCACCAAAAACTGTAATACATGCCAAAAAAAAGTAAGAGCCTATGGAACTCAGGGCCTAGAACCAAAACATTTTCATTTAAAGACAAATACAGGCCAGGCACGGTAGCTCACGCCTGTAATTCCAGCAGTTTGGGAGGCCGAGGTAGGCGGATCAACTAAGGTTGGGAGTTCGAGACCAGCCTGACCAACATGGAGAAACCCCATCTGTACCAAAACTACAAAATTAGCGGGACTTGGTGGTACATGCCTGTAATCCCCACTACTCGGGAGGCTGAGGCAGGAGAATCACTTGAATCCGGGAGGTGGAGGTTGCAGTGAGCTGAGATTGCGCCATTGAACTCCAGCCTGGGCAACAAGAGTGAAACTCCGTCTCAAAAAAAAAAAAAAAAAAAGACAAATACACACAATGTTATAATAAAATTAGCATCCAGAGGCTGTGATTTGAACTATTTGATCACAAATTATAATTTGATGAATTTTTCAAAATCAAAAATATATAAACATGTCAGAACAAACCATTCTTCTGATTATCATTGACAGGCGAGTCTACAGAAATAAATGTAGACCTTAGAATGACCCATTCATTTATACATTCAATCATATATTCCTCCAGGGAGTATTTATTGAGCACCTAGTAGGTGCCAGGGTGAACTCTGAAAACAGAGCAGTATAAGAGGCTGGTTAAGAGTGGGGTTGGGAGTCAGAGAGACTGGGCTTAAATACCTGCCCCACCACTTTACAAACTGAATGATGTTCAGCAAGGCAGTAAACTTCCCTCAGCCCCTGATTTCTCAGCTGTAAAATGAGGACTGTTAAACTTGCCTTGCAAGGTTGGATTGGATGAAGTAATATGTGTGACAGACTTAGCCCAGGGCCTGGCCCACAGTAAATATTCTGAGGAAAAGGGAGGAGCCAGGGGAGGTGGTACTCTAACAATTCATACTTCCTAAACTCAGAGATACCCTGGCATCTTCCTCCTCACTTTTCTAGAAGAGTGCTCCAAAGGTACATCCCCCTGCCCCAGCCCATCCACATATTCATACCATCAAAAATGTGGCTGGTAGCCGAGGAGCAGAGCCACCAGGAGGTTCATGCAGAGGCAGGCTTAGAAGACAAAGACACCTATGGGAAGGGAAAACCTGATGAGGATTTCAAGGCTGGCTTCATCCTTGCTCTCCCTTTTCTCCCTGAGGCCAGGTAAGAAAACAGCTTCCCCTTATCTCTGCAGGGGGAGGAGCTCAGAGACACCCCTGGACATCTGGAAGTCTCTTTAACCCAGTGGGCAGTTTGGCTCCCTGACACACTGACATCTGCTGCTGCCCACTCTTCCTCAGTTCCTCCTCCTGGTGGAAGAAGCTAAATCATGAGAGGTGTCCCACGAGTAGGCCTACGGTTGGCCCTGGAGGGCAAACAGGAGGCGGGGAAAGATTTGTGGCTGTGGCTGTGTGAGTGTGATGCTGAGAGGGAGCACCGCTGCCGGCTGGGGGCCACAAAGAGTGGGAAAGGAACCCAGAGACAGAGTTGCCACATTCAGCAGATAAAAATACCAGACCCTGGACGAAACTTTGAATTTCAGATGAACAACAAATCACGTTTTAATCTATGTCCCATGCAATACTGGGGGCATACTGATACAAAAAATTATTCATTATCTGAAATTCAAATTTAACTGGATGTTCTGTATTTATCTGTCACCTCTAATCAGAAAGGGAAGGAGGAGAACATCCACCATTTTCCCCGTGTTTCCGTCTGAAACCAGATAGGACACAGTGTCTCTGAACAGTCCACCCATCCTGCAAGTACAGCCTCATATGGCTGAAGCCTGTATCCCAGTCTCTTTGAGGAGACATTGAGTCCAAGTCGCCACTGTGCAGGGTGTGGTGCTGGGTGCTAGGAATACAGAGGTGTACAACAGCCCCTCACTTAAGGACCCACTCACTAATGAAGGACCAAAGCCCAATGGGACAGTAATCACAATTAAAATAATAACAGCAATTGTTAATATGTATTGAGAGCTTATTGGGCCAATGTTCCAAGCCCTTCATAGATATTTTATCTATGTTTTTGTTTTGTTTTATTTGTTTGTTTCGTTCTGTTGCCCAGGCTGGAGTACAGTGGCGTGATCGTGGCTCACAGCAGCCTCAACTTCCCCCCATCTCAGGTGATCCTCCCACCTCAGCCTCCCAAGTAGCTGAGACCACAAGCATGTACAACCACCCTGGCTAATTTTTACCATCCTATGAGGTAGATTGTATTATTAACTTCAGTTTTCAAATAAGGAAACCGAAACTTGTAGGTAAGGTAACCAACCATACAGTTTTTTTACCCTAATTGAGATGTGTTTTGTTTATATTTATTTCTAAGAGAAATTTCACTACTGGTGGGATTTTAAAAAAAAATTTTAGAGATGTGTATTTAAGTGAAAGGGAGCACAATCCGTAACTACACAGAGCAGCAGGTGTCCTCTGGAGCTGCCCCAGCACACTGCGGTTATGGCGTTCTGCTTACAGGAGGCAGGCCTGGTCTCAGTGGTTGAAAGTGGCAGTGGGAGGCTTTGAACCCAGGCAGAATGGCTCCAGAACTCATGCCCTTAACCAGGAACAGTAAGAGAGGAGACTGATCAGCAGGTACTTCCTCCCACTGGATGCTAAGCTCCTGGGGATGGGGCCTCCTGTTTTGCTTCCCACTGTGTCCTTGGAACCTAACACCCAGCACCCAGTACCCAAGCACAGAGTGGGTGCCAAAAAGCACTTGATGAGCAAATGAAGCTGGGAAGCTTTTATGGAGAGGGCAGGATATGAGCAGAGCTTGAATAATGGAGCGGACCTGTGCAGGGACCCCTTTCTCTTCCTGGCTCTGTCCCTCTTCCCAGGTGTTTAAGGCAGGATCAGCAAGAGAGGGCCATTCAATGAGCTGTGCACGTGACTGCAAACCAAATCTCTGGGACGCAAAAAGGTGACACCTATTCTGGAAACTAAGTCATGAAGGGCTCTGTTAGCCCTGACTTGACTCTTTTACGTGGACACTCAGGTGCTCACTGCCTGCCCTCTCCAGTCCAGATCCTATAGATTTGGAATCTGTCACATTTCCTGCGTCCTGATCAGCTGACTGCCCTCTATTGGGTCCTGTAGCACCAGTGGTACTCTGTCTTCTGGGTGAGCTGACCCCCAGGGAAGTCTCCCCAACTTCCATCTCCTTAACCAACTCAGGACTGCTTTCCTCTGTGTTCCCACCAGAGGCCCTAGCCTGAGGCTACCCACTCCCAGCTGCTCTGACTGCACCCACAGAGCCTGCTGCTTCCATCTCTTCAGTGAATTTAAGCCTACAACAATCTACTGCAAGCCTACACCCTCTTTAAACAGGAATCATGAGATCTTTAGAACAATAAACAAACCCCTCCTTCTTGCTGAGGATCAGCTACTCACTATTTAAGAAGAGAAAGCAAATTTATAGAAGGGGAGAGACAGCCTCTGGCAGCTGGCTGTCCCCTCTCTCCAGAAAGATATCATTAAACCCAGTGACTCCTGCCTGACAGCTGTAGAATGAACAAGGAAGGGCTCTCTCTGGCATTTTTGTTCCACCCACGATTTAACTGCATGTAATTGAACTAACTAGACTGTAAACTGAGGTTATGGGCAGTGTCTTATAAGTATAAGCTACTACTTTGAATCCCAAAAGTCTAGCACAGTGTTTTACTTGTGGGAATCCAATAAACATAATTAATTTAGCTGACTGCTAAGGGTGTGTCTAAGCTTAAATACTCTAAATTACTTCTGACACCAAAGTGCTAGTTAGTCTGGGATAGAAAGAAGCCCAGGTACTTAAGCCCTAATCCTGAAAATCAGAGAGAAAAGGAAATCTTAATCACCTTTCAAATCACTCTGGTCCCCTCGTCTCAGTCTCTTTCCAACTCTAGGGCTTTGCTGCTGTCAAGCTGGGTGACCTTGGATACGTCCCTAAACTTCCTGGGTTCTTAATTTCCTGGTGCTGAATCAGGCAGGTTCAATACGATGATCCTACGGTCTCTTCCAACTCTGACATTCCAGGATTCTGGTTGACCAAAAAGTGGAGAGCTGGGATGGAATATGGAGTGGATACTTGGGCGTGGGGATGGTGTCTCTGAGAAGGAGAAAATACATATAGATCTGGGAAGAGATTAAAAAGCACTAGAGACTAGGGTACACTTTGTCATCCCTTCAAAGGCTCACTGTGCTCTCACTAAGATGGTGTCATCCGTCACATCCTACGTGGTGTCCAGCTGATGCCCATGCACCTGGGCCCAACCTTTTCTTCCACTCATTCCTCCATGTGTGTGCTCTGCCTTGTTCCTGGCACTGCTCAAGGCACAGGGAAATTACTGGACTGTAAACTTAGGCCAAGGACAGTGTCTTGGAAGTTGAGTAAGATAGGCATAGCTCTGCATATAGTTTACAGAATAGAGGGAAGGCAGATGTTTTAAAACAAAACAAAACAACTCAATTAAGTATTAAAAGCGAACCCATTGATTTAAGACTGTGTCAAGTATTCCCTACTCTTGGAAATCAGGGAAGGCTTCCCAGAGGAGGTGACCAGGAGATGGGTCACCCCATGCCTGGATCACTTCCCAGAGGGTCTTTCTGTCTCTAAATGATCCTGACAGAGCTTTTAAAACACCAGTGTCTTCATGGAAGCTTTACAGTGGCCTCCTTGGGTACAAGCTCGAGTAGAGATTCAGTCTCCATTTGAAACCTCTTCCTGGCTGTTGCTCCCAGGACAGGCTGTTGCCCTTGGGTGCCCAGAGTGCCCTGGATATAGCTCTGTTACCTTCTGTGTACCCAAGAAAAGGGATCAGAATATGAGCTTTACCTTGTGAAAGCTCATCATCCCTGGGCTACCCTTGAATCAGATCTGACCACTGACATTTTCAGTAGCAAACAACTGAAAATTCTAATTCTGAAGCTCTTAAAGGGTGAGGAGAGAAAAAGTTAGAAATTAAAAGCAAAAGAGATTTGTTTGATAACTCAGATTCTCTAATTCTAGAAATAAGAGTGTCTGCATGATAAACTAGCATTCTCTTTGCTAGTTATATGTGTCCTTTACATTAGGGGTCCCCTGGGTTACAAACCAACACCTGTCCATGACCTGTTAGGAACTGGACTACACAGCCTGAGGTAACTGGCAGGCAAGCCAGCAAAGCTGAGCTCTACTGTCAGATCAGTGGCATTAGATTTTCGTAGGAGCCTGAACACAGTTGTGAACTGCACAGGCAAGGGATCTAGGTTGCAGGCTCCTTGTGAGAATGTAATGCCTGATGATCTGTCACTGCATGTATTACATGTAATAGCATATACATGTATTTAGATTACAGATTACAATGTAATAATAATAGAAATAAAGTACACAATAAAGGTAATGTGCTTGAATCATCGTGAAACCATCCCCCTGACCCTGGTCCATGGAAAAACTGTCTTCCACGAAACCGGTCCCTGGTGCCAATAAGGTTGGGGACCACTGCTTTATATATGATTTATGACTTCCTCCCCCTATAAGGAGGTGCCCACGTATTTGACAGTAATCCTTTGTATCATCTTCATCATTAAGCCTTAATCCTAAAAAGAGTTGTCTCCTGGTACTCAAGGGGAATTGGTTCCAGGACCCCCATGGATACCAAATCTATGGATTGTCGAGACCTTGATATAAAATGGTGTAGTATTAGCATGTAATCTATGCACATCCTCTCGTATACTTTAAATCATCTCTAGATTACTTATATCTAATACAATGTAAATGCTGTGTAAATAGTTGTTACACTGTATTGTTTGGGGAATAATGACAAGAGAAAAAACCTGTATGTGTTCAGTACACACACAGCCATCCATTTTTTTTCCTGAATATTTTCAATCCTCAGTTGGCTGAATCCAAGGATGCAGAACCCACAAATATGGGTGGCTGACTGTATATCTGGTGCAAATTACTTCTAAAGACAGTGCTGAGAGCAGAGGTATAACAACTGTTAGTGAGAAGAGGAGTGAGCAGGTTTGGATAATATCTGGCCTCTGAAATGAATGCTGGTTCCTCATAGGAGGCATTTCAGAGAATACTAAGCAATTTTTGAGCTGTAAAACTTCAGGATAAAAGCTTCAATATCATCACCCCTTGCTGTTTTAGCAAACCACAAATTGCTACTATTTTTTGTCTGATTTTATATAAGGAATAATATATTATCTATAAAGGTAAAAGTATAGTCTCTCTGCAGAAAGCATATCTTTTTGTTGGGATCTGTCAGAGATATGGAGAGAAAATTGAGGAAGAGGCCAACGTGAGTCTCCAAAATACTTTACATCTTATCCCTCAAGTATATTCCCTGGGGCAAAACAGAAGCTCATAGAAATTCAAATATCTTGATTTGCACCATAAACTAGTGTCCAGAGACCTAGACACTGCAGCGGAGCTTGGTGTCCCATTTTTGGTGAGTTATTCTATTTGAGGTTACAGTAAAAGCCCTAGGGAGGACTTCTCTGGGCTGGGTTCTGAAGCACACAGGAGAGAAGCATATCCTGGGGACAATTTCCATCCTGGACGGAGAATGCAAAGGCAGAAGGGGTGTTCTGAAGAAAACTGTGGGGAGTTTACATGATTAGAGAGGGTGGTGTTGGGGAAGGGGTCACGAAGAACTTAGCATTCCTTGCTGTAGACAAACAACTAGATCTGTGTTTTCAAAAGCTCATTGGAGCAGCTGGCAGGCAGCTGGATTGAAGAGACTCCTGGAGTCCTGATAACAGTGGGCTCTCCCTCCTCCCTACCCTCTTCAATTGCCCCATGAGCCTCTCCCAAATTTAACAAACTATTTAAAGAAGATCTCTCTCAGGGTTTCTCCAAGTGTAGTCCTGAGAATTTGCAGGGGAATCTCCTGGAGTTTGCACTCTTGTTAAGCTCCTGGGAGGCCCTTTTGCTCAGAAATATGAGAACCTCCAGGAGAAAGGATTCTGGGCAGGCTTCCCTGCTTCCATTTCCACTATTGAGAATGGTCATCTATTCAAGCCCTGAGTCTTGTGGTAAATTTTCTGTACATAGATGCATAATCTTAAAGCATGAACACCAAAGAGATTTCAGTGCTAATAGAAGGGGAAGAGATTTGGTGATTTTTTTTTTTCTTTTGCTCATCTTTATTTTTAACTTGCACTACTTGTAGAATAGGAAAAAGGTTAACTAAAATAAATGCAATGAGCACTCAGTATTTGCAAGCACTGAACAAGCCCATGGAAGAAATGAATTGCCTGAAAAGGGTTACAAACTGCAGGGAAGTGCTGTTGTTTTCAGCAGGAAAGAGAGGCCTGGTAACAACAGGAAGCGCTGAGAGGCCTCAGTACCAAGGCTTCCAAGCAAAGCGGTTCTGGAAACAATGGCTGCCTGTGGCTCGGGAATATTGGGCAGGAAATGAAAGGATGCTGGGGTGGGGGCTGGGGCAGAGCGAGGAACTGATAAGCATTACCTGGCTGTTCTTCACATAGTCGTAGCTGGCCCAAGATGAAGTCATTTTTCATAACTGCTCCCCATCTCCCATCAGTAAAATTGATTTTAGAAAAATACAAAAATGAAAAGCACCCATAGTGCTGTAGGTCTGGAAACCATTAGGAAGCTCTACAGCCTGGGAAACCAGAGGGTACAATAAGCAAAGGAAGGGATTTCTCACTCTTAGGACATGGTCGTATCAGTGCGGAGAGGACCTTCGGATGAACTAGGCGTCTTTTAGAGCTAAGTCCCTGGAGGATTCCAGCCTCCATAAAAATAAAAATAGCCTTGGGGTTAACGGGAGTCTAGCCATACCAAAGGAGATATGTATAAACCTCCTGAGATTGCAGTTTATGTTTTATTTAACAGAAATTTCCGTTTATATGGGTGGAGTAAGCTGGGGAACCATTAACAGTACAAATGAGAAACAAAAACAAAACAAATAAAAAATTACCCTAATGTTTTGTCCTGAAAGACCTAGCTGTAAACCAGAGCTGGTAGGAGTCAGGACCTGAACGTCGGCAGATAGAAATCGAATCTGCCTTCTTAATTTCCAGCCCAGCCTCTCCTCCCAGTGTCATCCAAGAAGCTGACAGATCCTGGAAGGAGGTTAGACCTGGAAGAAACATAAAGATCCAGAAATCATTTGGATCCAGAACTTGCTTCTAGCACAGATGAAAGTCTGAGGCTGGCAGTGGCTGATTTGCTGGAGGACATACAACTGGTTCATGTTGCTGTAACTGATGGATACCGTAGCACCTACTGCCTGCAAGATACCTAGGGGAATTCAAAGAAGAGGAAAATTAGTCTCCTCAAAGGTCAAGAATCTCATACATGTAGATTAGGGCAAGAATCCATGTTTCTTAATTCATTGTCTAAGTCCTTCTCTCTCATCAAGTTGTGCTTAGTTGTGAAGTCAGTCTCTACCTTCTGCTGCTTTCTGGTCTTGCCCATTCTTGGTTTCCCTAGTGTGGAGGTTATGCTTATAAAATGTACTGGAAGGTGCATGAATTTTGGATTCAAACAGACTTATGACTGCACCCCAGTTTGCCACTAGCTGTTTGAGCTTGGACAAGTTGTCTAACCACACAGAATCTTAGCTTGCCATCTGAAAATAGGAGGAGTAATGCCTACATCTCAGAGTTTTAAGAATTAAATGAAATAATGATGGTGAATTCATCCCCATAACCACCCATGAGGTATGCAAGAAAAAAAAAAAAGAGGTGGCCTGGACACACTCAGAGTAGAAAAAAATTTACATTGTCCTCATTCTTAAGATGATCAGTGTTAGTGAAGCATACAGTTCAAGAAACAAGTTTGCTTCTCTCCCATCAATCTGCTCAGTTCACGACCTTCTCCCCTGGGGCTCACTCTCAGGCACATGAGGCCATTCTCTGTATCCATTAGCACTTAAGAGCCTCCACCAGTGGTATCCCAAGGAGCAGGTGGCAAGAAAGCTGCTCATCCAGTAAATGAAACCCTGATCAAGTGATTCCACTGATGTGCGCTTTATGCAGTTACACTGAGGATTTAAATGATTTTAAATGAGTTGTTGTTGCCTAGGAATGTGCTAGGGGTTGACTGAGATCTTCCTGTCTTCCATCAGCAGCCCCGTGGAGTGAGTGATGTCGGCCCCTACAAATCTGCTAATAACAAAGCTTTCTCCACAGACAGACAGTAGAAAGGATGAACCACATAAGTCTTTGTCAATTACACAAAGCCCAGCAGCTTCATCAATGGGACAAAACCCTTCTGTACAGTTTCTGTGTACAGATGAGCAGGGCCAGCTCTTAAGACCAAGGTCATATGGGGACTCCTTGCAGGTTTGTTTTCTATGTTATAGCATTTGAACCTTTTTCTCTACCCTTCCTCAGCCACAATCACTCCCACCGCAAACACACACACCCAGAGGCACCCTGTGGGAGTCCCTCCTAAGCTCTCCCCACTGGCTCTTTTGCCACTAATGACCTGTGGACCCAGACACATTCACCACTCTCAACCAGCCTTTTACGCGTGAGTCAGATAGGCTCTTACCTTTCCTAAAGAAATTTCAGGCAACAGCTAGAAAAGAGTGAGTCCTCTCACTTCCCCTTTCATTGACAAACCATGAGAGGTTGTCCCTTCTGACCCTAAAGGGACTCCTTATTTTTTTCTTTTTGTGGCAAGTCTTTTCTTCTAGATTACCTCCCATCCCTATTCCCCCCGCCCCTCCCCCCCACACACAAAGGCCTATTTATTTGAAGGGAAGAACTTCAGGGTTGGCCCTGATGAGGAAGCTGAAGGTCTAGTCCCAAAGCTGCCTGTATTGGACATTATTCTACAGGCAATGGGGAGCTATTGATTGTTTTGGTGTAGGGGAGCTTTATCATCAAGGTAGTGTTTTAGAAAGATTTGTCTGGAAGTGGAGATCAAGATAGAATGCAATCTTCCCAGGCAGTCAGTGAAAATGCCCCCAAGTTCCCTAATGTTTCTCTTCCACCGGACTGGTCTAGTCAGCATTCCTGGAATTCACCACATTATTTCTTGCCTTTCACCTTGTTTATACTGCTCTCTGTTTCCTGTCCCAAAAGAATGTGTATGACATTTACTAAGTGCTTACTCTATGCTAGGCACTTACATGAGCGTTCTGCATGTATTGTAATGTATATTGCATCACGTCAATTACATCATATGATAGCATCTCACATCCTTTCAAATCATCCCTCTGCACCAGTGTCAGAATTCTTATTGCAGCACCTTGACTTGTCCTTTATCCACTTAGCTCACAACATTGTGAGCCCCTGAGCGTGAGGGTCCTGTCTCAGCACTCCCCAACGTGGTCCCTCTCAGACAGCTGGCTCTCTATAAATGCACACAACTTCCTGTTCTTGTTCAACATCTAAAAGCTCTGCCTGACTTCCCCACCAGCTGTAATCTTTTTAAAAGAACTTTCTTTACATTTTTTGTGCCTGTCTAGGTTCCTTAGCATATTTTGTTTGATATTTTCATACTGGCCAAGTTACTTAATACCTTTGAGCTTCAGTTTCTTCATTTACAAAACAGAGATAAATACCTCCCTCATAAGGTGACTGTGAGGATTGCACTGGGTACAAATAATGGATAAGAAGTGTATAGCTCTGGGACCAGCACATACTAGGTTCACAATAATTACCCATTCCCTTCTTGGCTTCTTGAGGGCAAAGATCTTATTACCTTTTGTTCCTCTAGATGGGCCCTCAGTGCATCTGCTTTGGTAGAAGGAGAATCACTGTCATTGGGAAAGAGACAGCATTGGCAGCAGAGACCTGAGGGTCCCAGCAGGGATAAGTCACAGAGTGGACCAGAGGAGGACCTGGACACCTCTGCAGGAAAGTGCTAGTTTGGCTTGACATCTGAGAGCCTAAAAATGAGGAGGGCAGGGACCTGCAGCCGGTGAACCGGGCTCCACGCTGCCTTGCTCAGCAGGATAGCAGAGCTAGTCCTCAGCCATCCCGGGCCAGCAGATTGGGCAAATACTTCTGCTTCACAAGGGGTAATAACCTCAACAGGGTCACCGGAAAGGACTTCAGCAAACATTTAGAACTTGGGTCACTGATTTCAGAAGCCCCTCCATCTTCCTAAATGAAACTTGTTTTTCAAAATCCCATTTCTTTCTTTTAAAAAAAAATACTTTTACTATATCCCCTTCACGGAAAATTTAGAAAAGCAAAATTAAAAATAGAGAAAAGCAAAAATCATTTATTTTCTACCACTTAGCAGTAACTACCATTAACATCTCAGTGTGTGTGTATGTGTGTGTGTGTGGTTTGTGTGTGTATGTGTGTGAGAGACAGAGTTTCGCCCTTGTTGCCCAGGTTAGAGTGCAATGGTGCAATCTCAGCTCACTGCAACCTCCACCTCCTAGGTTCAAGCGATTCTCCTGCCTCAGCCTCCCAAGTAGCTGGGATTATAGGCACCCGCCACCATGCTGGGCTATTTTTTTTTTTTTTTTTTTTTTTTTTTTTTGCATTTTTTAGCAGAGACGGAGTTTCACCATGTTGGTCAGGCTGGTCTTGAACTTCTGACCTCAGGTGATCCACCTGCCAGTGTGTGTTATTTTTTGTTATTTAATATACTGGGGGAGAGGTAGTTTTAAAGAGACATTCTGTACTCTATATTTATATATAATTTTAATTTATCAACTTTTTTGCTATTTTTTTCAAAAGGAACTTAAAATTAGATACAAACCATGAGCTGTTGAATACTTAAAGATCAGCCCTGCAGTGGTAGGATTTAGGCATTTTGGCAGTCAACAGCAAGGAGCCAACCCACTCTACTCAAATCACACCTCCAAAGTTGCCACCAACTCATAGGACCTGCCTTCCTGTTGGGGAGTGTTTGAACCATGGTAGGTGTAGCTTGGGGCTTTTTCTATTCCTCCTCACTTGTGGTATCACAGAAAAAGCATGCACTTCGGCAGCGCACAAACCTGGGTTTGGATCCCAACTCTGGCACTTCCTAGCTGCAGGCCATTGGGCAATTTATCTATTCCCTCTGAGATTCAACTTTCCTATTTTCAAAATGGAGATCATTTTGTCTGTTTCATGGGTTGGCTACAGTTATAGAATGGAGAATGCTATAAAACAAACAAACAGGCCGGGCGCGGTGGCTCACGCCTGTAATCCCAGCAACTCTGGGAGGCCCAGGCGGGCGGATCACGAGGTCAGGAGATTGAGACCATCCTGGTTAACACAGTGAAACCCCGTCTCTACTAAAAATACAAAAAAAAAAAAACTAGCCGGGTGAGGTGGCGGGCGCCTGTAGTCCCAGCTACTCCGGAGGCTGAGGCAGGAGAATGGCGTGAACCCGGGAGGCGGAGCTTGCAGTGAGCCGAGATCGCGCTCTTGCCCTCCAGCCTGGGCGACTGAGTGAGACTCCATCTCAAAAAAAAAGAACAACAACAACAAAAAACAACAAATAAAAACCCACCTAAAGCCATGCCTGATACATAGTAATTATTTTCTTTGAGGAACCCAGATAGCAAAGGAGCACAGAAAATCCATCTGGAGAAAAATGACCAAGCTCCTGTTCAGGAAAACATTCTGAGTGCATCTGTTTTCTTTTTTTTTTTTTTCTTTTTTTAAATTATACTTTAAGACTTTAAGTTCTAGGGTACATGTGCACAACTTGCAGGTTTGTTACATAGGTATACATGTGCCATGTTGGTGGGATGCATCCATTAACTCATCATTTGCATTAGGTATATCTCTAATGCTATCTCTCCCCGCTCCCCCCATCCCACAACAGGTCCGGGTGTGTGATGTTCCCCACCCTGTGTCCAAGTGTTCTCATTGTTAAATTCCCACCTATGAGTGAGAACATGCAGTGTTTGGTTTTCCGGCCTCACGATGGTTTGCTCAGAATGATGGTTTCCAACTTCATCCATGTCCCTACAAAGGACATTAACTCATCCTTTTTTTATGGCTGCATAGTATTCCATGGTGTATATGTGCCACATTTTCTTAATCCAGTCTACCATTGATGGACATTTGGGTTGGTTCCAAGTCTTTGCTATTGTGAATAGTGAGTGCTTCTGTTTTCAAGGCTATTCTGGATGAGTAAGACATGGGACTGTCCTCATTGTCCCCAAGGATCTCACAACTTAGTAATGGAGATGAATTAGAAACAAGCACCTCACACCTAGTGCTAGACAGAGTAGGCTTGCAGTAAATATTTGCAGGATTAAATTTATTCTGACAAATTTTTTCAGAAAAGGTAATATATTCTTCTAGTTCAAAATTCAAAAGTACAAAAGAATATACAGTGAGAAGTCTCTCTCCTACTCAGAGGCCTAGCCCCAGCTTCCAGTTTCTTTTCCTGTAGACAACTAAAATTATTGCTTTCTTATGTATCCTTCCGTAGATATTGAATGCATGTATAAATAGATGTGTATATTTAATCTTTCATTCTCTCTTCACAAAAAGGAAAAGAAAAAAAAAAATCATGGCCAGGCACGGTGACTCATGCCTATAATCCCAGCACCTTGGGAGGCCGAGGCAGGTAGATCACCTGAGGTCAGGAGTTCAAGACCAGACTGGCCAACATGGTGAAACCCAGTCTCTACTAAAAATACAAAAATTAGCCAGGTGTAGTGGCACGCACCTGTAATCCCAGCTACTCAGGAGGCTAAGGCAGGAGAATCACTTGAACCCAGGGGGCAGAGGTTGCAGTGAGCTGAGATTGTGCCACTGCACTCCAGCCTGGGTGACAGAACAAGACTCTGTCTCAAAAACAAAAAAAAAAGAGAAAAAACAACCAGATGCTAGCATACTATTATTCTGGTCTGCTAACAATATATGTTGTTCTTTTTGCCTAACAATATATCTGAGAGACCACTCTATGTCTGTACATAAAAGTTTTCTCATTCTTTTTAGTGACCACATAGTATTCCACTATGTGAATCTTCCATTATTTGTGTTACTACCTGCTATTGATGACAATCTTGTGCAATTATGAAAACTGCTGTAATGAATAGCCTTGCACATGTCTTACATATCACGTGTACAAGAATATCTGTGGGATACATTTCTAGAAGAAGAACGACTGGGTCAAAGGGTATGTGTACTTATAGTTTTAACAGATATTGTCAAATTGCCCTCCAGAGATTGTATCAATGTCCCCTACCAGTTGCAACGCATGAGAGTACTTGTTTTCCCATAGCCTTGCCAACACTGTGTGTTAACAAACTTAGGTACCTTTGCCAATCTGAGAAGTGAAAAATGATATATCAGTGCAGTTTTAATTTGCAGTGGAATTGAATTTAGATAATTCTAGAAAGTGCCACAAAGGGAGGAGGCACAGGAGAGATGCGAACACGGAGGAAGGAGAACCTCGTTCTGCCTGAGGAAGGCCTTATAGAGAAGTTGGGGGTAGAGCTGAATCCCAAAAGATAAGCAGGAGTTTCTCAGTGGAGAAGAGGCAATGGGCTCGGACGAGGGAACATCGGGTGCAAAGCCGGGAAGGTGTGAAGGTGCAGAGCATATTCAGGAAGTGGCAGGCTGTCCAGCGTGACTGGAACATGGCATTCCTGTGTGGGGCTGAGAGGTTGGGAGAGCTCCGCAATTAGCAATGAGACTGGCAGCGGGGAGTGTGGCCAGATTGTGGAAAACCTCCTAGGCCTCCTTCTAAATCAAATCTCGGTTTTTAAAAGATAAAATATATTCCTTGTCTGTAGGAACTAAAGAGAAAACAGAACTAAAGCCCATTCTCCCCAAAATGAATTCGAAAGTGAAATAATAATAAAACAATCGCTTTGAATCCTGTAGGGAAAATGAGAAGTACAGTATAAACACTTCTCACTCTTTTTTTCCTCTTTTTCTCCTGGAAGGAGGTTATATTTGAGTTAAATGTATACAGTTTCTAACTAACAGTTCCCAAAGGATGTTTTCAAAAATGTTCTGAGCCAGATAATGCTCTAGTTTCTCAAAGGATAGTGCTCCTTTGGATTTATATGTTCTCATCTATAACAATAAGAAACAGTTGCATTACTTATAGCATCACTCTTTATGTATGTGAATAATGATGAACCATTATTCCAGTAACCAATAATGAAGGATATGGACAATATAAATCAGAAATAAGAAGCTTTTCTCCTGATATAAAAAGCACAAGCAACAAAAGAAAAAAATAGATAAATTGGACTTCACTGAAATGTAAAACTTCTGTGCTTCAAAGAACACCATCAAGACAGTGGAAAGACCACCCACAGCATAGGAGAAAATGTTTGCCAATCATAGGTCTAATAAGAGTCTAGTATTCAGAATACATAAAGAAATCTTATAACCCAGCAAAGACCACCCAACTAAAAATGGACAAATTATCCAAATAGACATTTCTTCAAAAGAGATGTACAAATGGCCAGTAAGCACAAGAAAAGATGTTCTACATTGTTAGTTTTCAGGGAAATGCAAACCAAACTGCAATGAATACCACTTCGCAACTACTAGGATGACTACAATAAAAAAGATAGACAATAACAAGTATTGACAAGGATATGGAAAATTGGAACCCTCATCCATTGCTGGAAGGAATGTAAAATGGCACGACTATTGTGGAAAACAGTTTGGCAGTGCCTCAAAAGTTCAATGTAGAGTCACCGTATGACCCAGCCATTTCACCCCTGGATATATATCCAGGAGAATTGAAAACATATATCCATACAAAAACTTGGACGTAAAGGTTCATAGCAACAATATTCCTAATAGCAAAAAGCGGAAATAACTCAAATTTCTGTCAACTGGTGAATGAATAAACAAAACGAAGGCTTTATTTGGAATTTTATTCAGCCATAAAGATGAATGAAATACTGACACATGCTACAACATGGACAGACCTTGAAAACACTATGCTAAATGAAGGAAGTCCATCACAAAGGCCACATATTTTAACATCTAATTTATAGGAAATGTCCAGAACGGGCAAACCCATAGAAAATAGAAAGTTGATTAGTGGCTGCTGGAGCTGGGAGAGGGGAAAATGGGCAGTAACTACTAATAGATATGGGTTGCTTTCTTGAGAGATGAAAATATTCTGGAATTAATGTGATGGTTGCTTAACTTGTGAATATACTAAAAATCACTTAGTCGTACACTTTAAAGGGTGAATTCTATGGTATTTCAATTATATTTCAGGTTTTTTGTTTTTAACTTTTTCTTTTTTTTTTGAGACAGAGTTTCACTCTTGTTGCCCAGGCTAGAGTGTAACGGCGCGATCTCGGCTCAGTGCAACCTCCACCTCTCAGGTTCAAGCGATTCTTCTGCCTCAGCCTCCCAAGTGGCTGGGATTACAGGCATGTGCCACCAGGCCTGGCTAGTTTTTTATTTTTAGTAGAGACGGGGTTTCTCCATATTGATCAGGCTGGTCTCGAACTCACCATCTCAGGTGATCTACCCGCCTTGGCCTCCCAAAGTGCTGGGATTACAGGCATGAGCCACCGTGCCTGGTCAACTGTTTTTTTTTTTTTTAATTTTATTTTTTTGAGACAGCGTCTCACTCACTCTGATGCCCAGGATAGAGTGCAATAGTGTGATCTCAGCTCACTACAACCTCTGATTCCCAGGTTCAAGCGATTCTCCTGCCTCAGCCTCCTGAGTAGCCGGGATTACAGGCATGCACCACCACACCTGGCTAGTTTTTGTAGTTTTAGTAGAGACGAGGTTTCACTGTTTTGGGTAAGCTGGTCTTGAACTCCTGACCTCAGGTGATCCACCTACCTCAGCCTCCCAAAGTGCTGGGATTATAGGTGGCATGAGCCACTGCAATTGGCCTATATCTCAGGTTTAAAAATAAAAAATAAAAGATTTAAAAGGAAACTTTTCTCCAAGGAGGACAAGCCAAAGCCTCAACATATTTTTAAATCTTTTTTCTTAGAAAATTAGAAATTGGTTAATTTTTTTTTTTTAAGAACAGAACACATTATGCTTCATTAAATAAATACCACAACTTTTCAATATTTCTTTAATTCCACATTAGGCCAGGAGGAAGAGAGTAGAAATAAAACAGGGCGGAGGAAGGAGATCAGAGGGACAATTGGGGTGGGCAGTGACCTCCAGGCAGGGAGAGCGTCGCAGAGGCCAGGGAGGAGCATGGGACAGAAGAGTGGAACAGGGATGGGGAAAGGATGGGACGGGAACAAAGAACAGAGGCTGGCAGAGAGAGCTCTTGGATTCTGCGGGGGAAACGCCCAGGAAGTTCTGTACTCAGAACCCAGAGAAATGAGGAAGTAATGTAAATCTTTACTGCATCTCTTGGGAAAATGCGGAAGAGGGGCCCATTCACAGCACAGCAAAACTGTTTAAAACTCCCCCCTCTCTCCCATGTGCATCGCAACAAATGCTCACAGGATTTCTTCCTGTGCAGTGTCTTGTCTCTCTCATTATCTTACCCTCTTCCCTCAAGTATCATAATTCTTTGCCCACCAGCAGCTCTTGGTTCTTTTTATTACCTCAAACAAGATGATGAACATATCCATCATGCCCAAATGTTTCCTCGGGCTCCTTTGTCATTCCTCACTCCCGCCTCTGCCCTGCTTTCTCTTCCTAGAAGTTAGTTTGCATTTTCTAGAGTTTTACATCAATGGAGTCCTACCCTGTGTAGTCTTCCATAATCTGGCTTCTATACCCAGCCGACTGTCTTTGAGCTGTACTCATAGGCTTTATCATATACTCCTTGTTGCCGAGTATATTCTGTTATGTGTACACACCATGAGACTTTACTTTGAAGGTCAGGATTGCAGGACTCAGAGAAGGGACGAAATCTGACCACATCAAGACCTTACCAAATTCCAGAATGGAGATAGGGGAGTGCCTGTTTCCCTAAAATACAAATGCCATTTGCACTATGAAAGAATGTGGCCACCACAACCACGTAAATGACCAAATACAACTGTGCTTCCTTCCATCTCTGTCTCCAGGTCTGATCAGGTCCCAGGCACACGGGGAGCTGAGGCAGCTTAGCAGTGTTGTGACTTCTGGGGGTAACTCTGAGAAATGTTTGACTTCTGGCCTTTTCTGCACTAAACCCTTCGAGAGGTTAGGACTTGAGGAAAACATGTTACTTATAAGTGTAAAATATGTTACTTGTAAATAAATAAAACAAAGGACTTTATAATGTTTTATAAACTGTAAAGCATAAACCAAAGGCAAGATTTTATTTTCCCTCAGAAACCACTTCAAGTTGTATTTTGTGCTCAGATTAAAATTTAACATTTAAGGTAACTGATCTAGGAAAAACAAAATGAAACAAGGGAGTTAGAGGGCCATCGGTGAAACGATTCTAAGAAGCTATAATATTATGTCATCAGCAGCAACTATGTGTACCTCTGTAGGAGGAGACTCAGAGTTCTGTGGGCCCAGGATGAATCCCACAGAATGAGCTCTGTGACTCTGACCTCCAGCGTCACCCCTTCCCATGCCTAAATCAACAATAGAAGCTTGCTTTCTGTCTGTAACTACTCAGCTATTTTGATCAAGCTTCTTCTACCCTGTCCAGAATCCTAGAGTGTCCCCAATCTGACTGGACCCCCGGGACAATAGTTTAAAGAATTCTGAAACTTTGAGACTAAACAGTAGCCACTGCAACACTACCCTCCAGGGCTATTTTCAGACCCTTGCTATTCTGAGTGTGCGCTGCAGATTAGCAGTACCTGCATGACCTGGAATTTGTTAGAAAGGCAAATTCTCAACACTCCTACCACCTACCTCCCTACTGAATTGCAATATGCATATTAGTGAAATCCCCAGGTGATTGTATGCACATTAAGGTATGTGAGAAGCCCTGGTCTAGACTAGTGGTTCTTCAACATTCCTTTTTTTTTTTTTTGAGACAGAGTCAGAGTCTAGTTTTGTCGCCCAGGCTGGAGTGCTATGGCGCAATCTTGGCTTATTGCAACCTCTGTCTTCCAGGTTCAAGTGATTCTCCTGCCTCAGCCTCCTGAGTAGCTGGGATTACAGGCACCCCCCACCACACTTGGCAAATTTTTGTATTTTTAGTAGAGATGGGATTTCACAATGTTGGTCAGGCTGGTCTCGAACTCCTGACCTCAAGTGATCCACCCACCTTGGCCTTTCAAAGTGCTGGGATTACAAGCATGAGCCACTGCACCCGGCAGTTCTTCAACTTTTGAGTACATCAGAATCATCTGGAGGACGCTGGGCTGCAGGACCTGATCCAGGGACTACAGCCTGAGAACCGCTGCTCTAATGTCTAGAGCTGGATGGTGACACAGAGATTGAGTCCTTTCCCATTACTGAGTAACAGTGATGGAGAATTCCTACATCTTCCAACTCAGCCCAAGATGAGAAATCCAAGAAAGCTAACACTCCACAGTGAGTGGCACCACGACCTCTTTCTGGGTTGTTTTAACATTGCCTCCCACTTAAGCAAAGCCACGGACAATAGGTTCTAAGGCCTTTGTACCAAAGCCAGAATAAATTTATGGCAGAGGCTCTGTCTCAGAATGTGTTTTCCCACCTTTGAGACAAATGGAGCCTGAAGTGCTGCAGATGAGAGCTACGGTACTGGGAGGTCCCTATCTGAGAACAGGCTGGAACAGGTTGGTTACCCTGTACTGCTCCTTTTGTGGAGTGTTCTTTATCAAGGTCCTTAGAGTCCAAGGCTTTTGTGCTTGAGTCCTCCTCCTTGTGAGTGTTCCGAGTTCTTAAGTCCACTTGTGCCCAGCACAGCACAGCAGCCATGCACTGTGGTACAGACTTGAAATGCAGAACACCCTGAGTGCCAAGCACAGCTCCCAGACTGCTAACTCACAACCCATACCCTGTTAGATCCTACTGCCTTTGTGCTGCAAAGATACACCTACGTGCACAGAGAAGACATCTCATGGAAGCAAAATTACTCCCAAATAAAAAAATTTGCTAAAGAAGGACACAACAGCCATTCTAAGAAGTAGAGATGAGGCCAGGCGTGATGGCTCATGCCTGTAATCCCAGCACTTTGGGAGGCCGAGGCAGGTGGATCACCTGAGATCAGGAGTTCAAGACCAGCCTGGCCAACATAGTAAAACCCTATCTCTATGAAAAATACAAAAATTAGCTGGGCGTGGTGGCAGGCACCTGTAATCCCAGCTACTCGGGAGGCTGAGGCAGGAGAATCACTTGAACCTGGGAGGCAGAGGTTGCAGTGAGCCGAGATCACACCATTGCACTCCAGCCTGGGTGACAAGAGCGAAACTGTCTCAAAAAAAAAAAAAAATAAGAGGGGGAAGTAGAGATGAGTTTTGACCTGTACAAGGTTGGTCATCTACCCCAAGTGCCCACTGGATGGGAAGAGGTAAGCTCTGTTTTCACCAAGAAAATCAGATTATACATTTATATTATAGATAAGTTGCAAGTAGAAATAATATTGGTCATTGTGGAATGCTTCTTATATGCCAGGGTCTGTGCCAAATATTTGTAAATATTATTTCAGTCCTAAGCTACAAGATTAATATCACTATTATCCTCCTTTCACACACGTGGAAACTAAGAAACAGAACTCTTGTATATTTTGCCCAAGGGTACAAAAGCAGTTTGGTATCCAAATCTGCACTCTCAACCATAGACTGTATGCTGGCAGGTTACCAAACAGTGAGGTGTGGTGGGGAAAGAATCCACCATCATTGTTCACAATAGGGATTTTGAGAGAGAGAGAGGGAGAGAAAGAAAGAGAGAGAGAGAGAGAGAGACTTTAAGTATCATTGGAACTGTTTCTATTTATCTATCTATTTGCATGAGCATGGGAAACAAAATGTCACGAAGAAGGCTATTTTATAAAACAGATCAAATCATAGCTCTTCTGGCTGAAGACAGGCAGAGGCTCTGGAACCCCGCCCACTCCCACAGCACCCCCCACCACACCCTACTCCCATGCTGTGCTCACTCCTAGGAAGTGGTTCCACCTCTATGGTCTCTGGCGGTTCCACCTCTATGGTCTCTGGCCTCAATATTTCCAATTCCAAGTCCATTCCCTGAGGGGCAAACCATGGATGTGTGCTGGAAGGGAACACTCCAGCCTTTGAGAATGCACAACCTTTGAGAGGCAGCAGATTAGTATGGTGAACTTTATTGAGCACTTAAAATTACAGTTACTTGAAGGTCACAAGGGAAAGGAATGCTTAGAGCACATCATAATAGGGAATTCAGGTAGAATGTTGAGTCTGAATGCCTTGTGTCTAACCGCATAAAGATCCAATCCAGCTTCAAATTGTGTGTAGGCATGAGTATATGTAATAAGCATTAATGAATTGGCATTGGTCTGATCTACAGCATTAATGGATTGAGTATGTGTTGGAAGTGTGAGCACAGTAGTAGCCCAAGCGTTAATTCATGGAGGTCCCACATCACTGTGGTAGCCTCGAGAAGCCAATGAAGATCTCAGCGCCCTCAGTGGGTTGTTTGGTGGGTGGGGTTGTTCTATCCCAAACGTCCATTCACAGCACTCTCACATGGGGGAACTCAGGTGCATCTGTCCAGGGACCAAAGTGGCAAGTGATCTGCTGCTCTCTCTGTACCATCCAGAAGGCCTGTATCTGCCCCTCTGGGTCACTGAGTTGGCTGGTTCTCTCAAAATCAGCCGCCAGGAGAGAACAGCACAGCCAGACCCTTCTACCAGGGCACTGAACCTCTGAAGAGGCAGGAACTCAGGAAGCCCTGTCAGTCCCTTTTATGTTGTCCATTAAATCAATGACTGGTTTCGATCCACGGCGGGCGGGGGGTGGAGGTGGGGGGGGCAGTTCTCACCTTAAGAAACAAACAAACAAACAAAAAACACTTTAACCTTTAAATCACCTTCGATATTCTGGCAGATTTTCTTCCAGTCTTTTTTCCTTCGAATTTTTAAAATACAAACTGAATTTACAATGTATATTCAATTTGTCGAAGATTTTCTTCTTCTAAAAGAATGGAATTGTAAGCATTTTCCAATGTATTAATTATTTTTTTTAAGCAACAAGTAATCATGAGTGACTTAAGTAAATTTGCCTGTGCCTTGATGTCCTCATGTTTAGAATAAAGCAGTGGCTCTCTAATTTTTGCATGCATCAGAGTCACCCAGAGGGTTTGTTAAAAGGCACAGATTGCTGGGCCCCACCCCAAAATCTCTGAGTTAATAGGTCGGGAGTGGGGCCTGAAGATTTGCATTTCCAACTTCTTAGAAGATGCTGATGCTCCTGGTCAGAAGACCATACTTGGAGAACCAGTGAAATGAAGAGACCGAGTTGTGGGATGTCCAAGCTTACCAATGGTCTCAAAATCTAAGTTTTTGAATATTTTTAAAAATTATTTTAAGAAAACAATTCTTGGCCAGGCGTAGTGCCTCACACCTATAATACCAGCTCTTTGGGAGGCCAAGGTGGGTGGATCACCTGAAATCAAGTGTTGGAGACCAGCCTGGTCAACATGGCGAAACCCAGTTCTCTACTAAAAATACAAAAATTAGCTTGGCCTGGTAGCGGGTGCCTGTAGTCCCAGCTACTTGAGAGCCTGAGGCAGGAGAATTGCTTGAACCCAGGAGGTGGAGGTTGCAGTGAGACAAGATCGCACCACTGCCTCCAGCCTGGGCAACAGAGCAAGTCTCAAAAAAAAAAAAAAAAAAGCAAAACAAAAAAACAATTCTTTAGCAACACCCTATGATTTTTTTTTTAATACGAAAGGAACATCACCTACCACTTACAAGTAATCGTTTCCACTTGTAAGTCATATGAGTTCCATACTTATATCTCTTTGAAGATACCTGGATTTTTAAAAGGATATCTTTAAAAGACAGGCATATTTACATCTAATACTTAATTGTTTTCTTCTTTTCCTTTACATAGTTCCATATGTTTTGAAGAGCTGTGCAGAATTTATAGAGACTCACGGCATCGTGGATGGAATCTATCGGCTTTCAGGCATCACCTCAAACATACAACGGCTAAGGTAAGCTAAAAGAATAGCCCTAAAAGAATTCTCCCATGATTCTTCCTGTGTCCATGCCTCTGTCCGCCGATGTCCAGAGTATTAAAGACCCAAAGGAACTGAGGGAAGTGTGGCAGCACTGAAGATCAGATGCAGTGGTTTTCAGATGCCTGACTGTTCTTAATCTAATCAGGAAACCCTCCAGCCTGATATAATTCTTTCCAACAGAAGCTCCTAAGGCTTTCAATCTGTTTCTTTGTCTTGCACTAGATATATTCTTCTTAGGTGAATTTGATTTAACTCAAATGATTTAAATGACAAGTTAAGGAAAACTTGATTTATTATCATTTGCTGGCCAGCCCAAAGCTCAGTTAGACTAGGTTCCTGTTACTTAGTGTTCAGAACCCTGAGATCCATGTCAGTTTTTCTGCTGGCGCACCCTCAAATCTGACGTTTTGTCTGGTTGAGAAATCAGAAGCCTGTATGATTGTACGTGTCTCTAACTGATGCTAGGATTTTAAGAATTACTGATGAGTGAAAAAATAAATAAAAATAAATAAAAAAATTACTGATGGGTGAACTATTTCCAATTTTATGTATTTATCCTAAATATTTGGAAGAAATTTTTATCACATTAAATAAAGGGGGCAAAACATTTTATACAAAACACAGGTATGTGTGTGTTTTATATTTATATAGAGAGTATATAGAAGGTAGAGTATATATATATATATGATTGTATATGACTTAAACAATAGATCTGTTTATTTTGCATATTGTTCCTTAACACCAAAAGGAACATAATTTAATGTTATTTTAATTATAACATTTTATTATTACCTACATTTATTATATGTTCTTTAGTTATAAATGTAGACTTTTAAAACAAAAAAATTATTGTTACAAGGTTAATATAATAAGTTGTGCAGGTAATTCAGTTTTCATATTCTTTCTCCTGTTTGGTTTCTGCCCTTTCACCCCAGATTTAGATTGTAATTAAATTATACCAAAGAAATAGAGCGTCTTTTTTTTCTTCTAGAGAAGTGGTAGCTGTTAAAAAAAAATTGGTTTATTGCAGCCATAGATTTTAATGAATCTATGTGTTTACACAATTTCACTAATTTACTAGTACTCCATTCAATGGCAAATACTTCTTAATGGTTTGAAATATACTGCATAGTAGGTTGCATCCTGGAAGGACACTTGGGTAGTAATGAATTATTTTTTATTTGAGCACTGACCTTATCCTTGACAAGAGAAATCTTTGGCTAAATAAATGAATAAGCTCTAGATTGCTCTTGTTCTGCTCTCTTAAAAACATTCTCTTTTTAAAAGAGAGCTATGCCAAGAGAACATAGCATGGCATAGTTCTGTTCTAAAACATAGCATGGGCCGGGCGCAGTGGCTCATGCCTATAATCCCAGCACTTTGGGAGGCCAAGGTAGGTGGATCACTTGAGGTCAGGAGTTCGAGACTAGCCTGGCCAACATGGTGAAACCCCATCTCTTCTAAAAATACAAAAATTAGCTGGGCATGGTGGCGGGCGCCTGTAATCCCAGCTACTTGGGAGGCTGAGGCAGGAGTATCGCTTGAACCTGGGAGGTGGAGTTTGCAGAGAGCTGAGATTGTGCCAGCGTTAGCGACAACAATGAAACTCCATCTAAAAAAAAAAATAGCATTTCATAGATCTCTTTTCAAAGCCCCACTCAGTTTCTTTCAAGTTCTGAAAGCATCAGGGATTTCCCTACCCTTCATTAAAGGGGTAGGCCCAGAGAATAGGAGAATGGGCAGTGAGCTGTTTTAAAAATGCTGGTTCTGAGAGTACTGTTGACTTTGTCACATTAGATGACTAAGTGAATACTCTCAAAAAGCTTAACTTCTCTTCTATATTAAAGCTCAAATTTGTCATTTTTAAAACAGATTTTAGTTTATAAGTATTAATATATATATTATTTGAGGCAGTATATTCATGTGACCTTTTTAGGAAATGTTTTCTAAATGTTTTTCAGGCCTGGAATTGGATGATGTTCCAAGACATCTGTCCTGTAGGAGTCACCATCAGGCAGTCTAGAAGGTTCTATTGAGCACCAAAAAGATAGTTGATTAGGCTGGGCATGGTGGCTCACGCCTGTAATCCCAGCACTTTGGGAGGCCGAGGCGGTCGGATCATGAGGTCAGGAGATCGAGACCATCCTGGCTAACATGGTGAAACCCCGTCTCTACTAAAAATACAAAAGATTAACCAGGTGTGGTGGCGGGCGCCTGTAGTCCCAGCTACTCAGAGGCTGAGGCAGGAGAATCACTTGAACCCGGGAGACGGAGGCTGCAGTGAGCCAAGACTGCGCCACTACACTCCAGCCTGGGTGACAGAGCGAGACTCCATCTCACAAAAAAAAAAAAAAAAAAAAAAAAAAGGTGGATTAAAGTTCTCAAAGTTTGGGTTTGAGTCTCCAGATAAAACAAGGTCGTTGATATGGATATATGGAGATGAGCGACAACAACCTGACCTACTCTAGTTTCGGTCTCTCCTGTAAGAAAGGGAAATTCATTTTGAACAATATTTTGGAAAAACTGAAATCTCAATAGGACTTTTTGGCAAATTGTGTTGCTATTTCCCCAATGTTCATAACCAAGACTGCAGACATGATGCCATGGGAAATCCATTTGTGAATGAGCATTGTGTCTTTCTCATCACAGCAGATTTTCCAAGGAAGATCCAAACCTGAAATGGAAGTCTTCCTGTGACTTCCTCGGGCCTGCAGTAGAAGATCTTTTTGAATTAAGGTCAAAAATATAGTCAGATCAGCAGTTTAGGGTCTTTTTACCCCTAAGCAGCCAAGCAGCTGCTGACATGGAACATACACTCCCTGGGATTGTTATGTCTCCGTCTGTGTTGTTTCAGGCAAGAGTTTGGCTCAGATCAATGTCCAGATCTGACAAGGGAAGTGTACCTCCAGGACATCCACTGTGTGGGCTCGCTCTGCAAGCTCTACTTTAGGGAGCTGCCCAACCCCCTCCTGACTTATGAGCTCTATGAGAAATTCACGGTGAGTGTTTGGATTTCCATTATGGTTACTGGGTGGGATGCATGGATGGGCCAAGAAGAGTTTCAGCACTAAAATAACAATAATAACACTCACCAGATGGTTGACATTATCTTAGCATGGTGAGGGAGGTAGGATAATATGGTAAGGAAAATAGGGTAGTGGAACTGTTTGCTAAATTTTTCTTTCTTGAATTTTCAGAATCATGTTGTTTGTTTTAAGAGCTGGGTTGAATTATCTCCATGTTTATTCAACTGAATGTGCCTTATTGTATAGGGAGGAAACTGAGAACCCCAGAAGTAAAGTGGCTGGCCCAAGGTCACACAGCAGAGGCAGGACAGGAACCTGAGACTTCTCATGCTACACCCTTTGCTAGCTTTTTTATCAGACGATTCCCTCTGTGTTTCTTTTGTGGGCTGGGGAAAGAGGTGGGTGGGTAGAGAAGGGAGAGGGAACAAACAAATGTCAAGAGGGGTCAGAAAGCTGGGAAGCAAAAAGAATATGAGAAAAACAGCCAAGAGGGAGAGCAGGATAGGACGGTGAGTTGGGCTGTTGGAGAGGATGGATGGGCATTAGCAAAACACCTAAGTAGCAGCTGTATGGTCACCAAATAGGGCACAGTAGAAAGAAGAATAAATGCTTACAGGGTGGCTGTAGAGATAGCGTGAAAAACATGACTTGAACATTTGGCAGCATGAGAGAAGGTGTAGAGTAGGCAGAGGGCTGGGTTTAACCAAGGTTGGGGTTCATCTGGCAAAGAGGGATGAGGGAGATGAGAGCGTGTGCTGGGGACATTGAAATAATTGACCATGGAATTTAGTGTAGATGCAAAAGGAAATGAGGGCACAAGGTAGATGAGTAACAGTGTAAAAGTAGATCATCCCAGTGAAGTCAGTGGAGTGTTGAAGTATGGTAGTTAGAGAGAGATGTTTGAGAGTGAGATTATGACGAGGTTACGGTTTTGGGTAAGGACTAGATCTAGTCACCAACAGTGGGAGGGATCGTTTCTCATGGCTCCTGTAATAAATTTATTTTGAGTATATGAAAGGTTCTTCAATTTGAAATGATATAGGAATAAATGAATGGTATTTCTTAAAAATGGGCTTGGGCTGTAAAAATATGTTTAGGAGTTTTCAGTGGTACAGGGAAATATTCAAATGACAATTGAAGAAAAACTAAATGCACAACTGTATATTAAGAAAGGATTAAAAGGAAAGATGTTCAAAAGACTAAAAGACTAACAGCTATTCATTTCAGTGATGGGATTTCAGACAGTTTCTCCTGTTTCTTTAACTTTCATAATTTTGCCCACTATTAGTTTTTAGCAAACAACAACAACAACAAAAATCTTCTGGTTATATATACTTAAAGAATTTTAAAAAGGGAAAACAAAATCAAGAAATAGGGAGAGAAATGAAGATTTAAAAAAAAAGAAAAAAATAGTCCAAAGCACATAAAAAAATGGGCATAAATGTTGACCTCTAGAGAAGTCAACATGTACCAGCTGGCATAGGTTAGGGGACCCCTTTCCTTTAGATCTAAGGCAGAAGGTAAAGAAGCCTCCAATCTGCGTGGCTAAGTTGGAAATAATGGTATCCCCTACCCATGGGACCACAGAAGAGTCTTTCCTAGGAACCAAGAAGGAAGGTGTTGTGAGCTTCATGTGGCTCTGTCAGATTATAATCACTTTCACCATATGTAAGTATTTGGTCATTTTAAGAGTAATCCTATTTAATAATAGACACTATGAAAAATGAAGGAAAGTAAAAAAGAACCATCGGTCTGTCTTCTTAAAGACCAAAGACAATTACAGTTAACATGTTGTCGATATTTCCTTCCATCTTTATTCTTTCCATAGTGTTTTTGCTGTGGTTTGTGTTTTGTTTTCCAAAATCAAAATAAAATTTTATTGCAAAAGTTAAAGTAATACAGAAACGTATAAAGGAGAAAGCATAAATCTCAAGTCACCTGAAATTCCATACCTCAGGCATATTTGCTATTAACAGATGGAACTATTAACTATATCTGTAGTAATAAATGTTAACAGATCTCACCACACACACACACATACACAAACACACACACACACACACTCTCACTTGTCACTACTACATATTGCTGTTTGGGGATGCTTTTAATTCAACAGTGTGATCATCTTTCTGTGTTAAGAAATACAGGAAGACACTGTGTTTACAGCATTCTCTCATGTGTGCCATGATTTCTGAAACCAAGCTCCCACTGATGGACATTTAGCTTTTTCATTTCTCAAGACGTTCCTTTTATAAACATTATAATACACATCTTTTCACCTATATTTTTACACTATTTTTTATTTGTTTATATCCTTAGAGAAAAATCATTGAATTAGATTTGCTGTGTAAAAGGTTCTTGTTTAAAATTTTGTCACATATTGCCAGTCTGGCCTCCAGAAAGACAAGGAATGCTCTTTTCCCTGCAGACTTTCCAACCCTGGGTATTTCCAATTGGTTAAATTATTTGTCGACCTGAATTAACTAAAAATAATACCTTATTGTTGCTTTAATTTGTGTGTAAGACTTTATTGTTTTCAATAGAGTCGTAATCCTCTTATCAGTACGATATTACCATCTTTGAATATGACAGAATGGAATATCATTATGTTAATGAACTGAATCAGTCTAATTTCTTTTAACTAATATCTCATTCTATTATAGTTGGGGGTAGATAGGAATTCTTTGTCTGGAAACTTTAGAAATACAATTTCTCCTTAGCTCTTGTCTACAGGCTCAGAATGAAACCCGTATTTATCTCTCCCCTCTCCTGTTCCCTGATATTGCTAATCATTCTGTTTTCTCACAGCAACTGAAAAATACCAAGGCAGCTTGTCAACCTGCCATCAGAGTTGAAGGAAATCTGACATTGTATTTAAACAGTTTATTTGACACTAAAAAACAGGGATGTTTTGTTATGACAACTAACTCCATATACCTAGGACCTAGTGAAGTTAACTATGTTGGAGAATGTATCATTTAATAGATTTCTTTGATCACAGATAATATAAGCAAACCCTCAGGGGTTTGGAAATAGCTCTGTTACATTGTCATACATTCTCCCTATAGTTTACCCAAACCTACTTGCACAGCTAAAGTAGAATAATACCTGTTTTTAACTTTTATTTTAGGTTCAGGGTACATGTTCAGGTTTGTTATATAGGTAAACTTGTGTCACGGGGGTTTGTTGTACAGATTATTTTGTCACCCAGGTACTAAGCCTACTCCCAGTCAAGTAGTCCCCAGTATCTGTTGTTCCTCTCTTTGTGTCCATGTGTTCTCATCATTTAGCTCCCACTTATAAGTGAGAACATGCAGTATTTGGTTTTCTGTTCCTGCATTAGTTTGCTAAGGATGATGGCCCCTGGCTTCATCCATGTTCCTGCAAAGGACATAATCTGATTCTTTTTTATGGCTGCATAGTATTCCATGGTATATATGTACCATATTTTCTTTATCCAATCTGCCATTGTTGGGCATTTAGGTCGATTCCATGTCTTTGCTATTGCGAATAGCACTGCAGTGAACATACGTGTGCATGTGTCTTATGGTGGAACAATTTATGTCCCTTTGGATAGATACCCAGTAGTGGGACTGCTGGGTCGAATAATAGTTCTGTTTTTAGCTCTTTGAGGAATCGCCACACTGCTTTCCACAATGGAAATTTTTTTACACTCCCAACAGTGTATAAGTGTGCTCGTTTCTCTGCAACCGCACCAGTATCTGTTATTTCTGACTTTTTTTTTTTTTTTTTTTTTTTTTTTTTTGAGACAGAGTCTCTGTCTCATCGCCCAGGCTAGAGTGCAATGGTGTGATCTCAGCTCACTACCACCTCTGCCTCCTGGGTTCAAGCTATTTTCCTGCCTCAGCCTCTTGAGTAGCTGGGATTACAGGCACTCACCACCACGGCCGGCTAATTTTTGTACTTTTAGTAGAGATGGGGTTTTGCCATGTTGGCCAGGCTGGTCTCGAACTTCTGACCTCAGGTGATCCACCTGCCTTGACCTCCCAAAGTGCTGGGATTACTGGCATGAGCCACCACGCCCAGCCTATTTTTGACTTTTAGTAATAGCCATAGAAGAATATCTTAATGGAATGATGAGAGAATTAGAAAAAATATTAACGGACTAATAATATTAATAATGATAATAGTCATCATTAGTTGAGTGCTTACTATATGATAAACTCATGATAAATATTATTTCATTTAATTCTCAGAATAACCCTGTGAGGTAGGTTTTATTGTCTCCGTTATACAGATCATTAAAATGTGGCTCAGAGTGACTCTTGCCTGGGGTGGTATAGCTAGTAGGTGGAGATAAAGATTTAGTTCTGTCTCGTAACTCGCACACTACTTAAAAGTAGAGTTAACGACACTTAATTAAGGCTCAGGTATTAAATAACTTAATATGAAATAAAATAATGAAGGAACAATGCCATAAACAGTGCTAGGAAAATTTGCTATCTATTGCAAAAGGAGGAAATCAAGTTTCGTCTTTACCATTTAGCAGATTTCAGGGTGGAGAAGGGCTTCCTAACTATAAAAGCAAAGGAAAAAAGTCACACACACACAAAAAAAACTTAAAAACTCTACTACACGTAAACTATTTTTCTTTATAAAAATATATTAACAAAATTAAAAGGCAAATGACTAAATACAGGAACTATTTACATAAAGGTGACAGGGATTAATGTTCTTTAATTATAAGGAACCTATCAATAAAAAGAAGTAAAACACATAATACCTCACTAGACAAGTAAACAAAGGACCTCGATAGATAATTTATAAAAAAAGAAATTGAATTGGGCTGGAGTGCAGTGACGCGATCTCAGCTCACTGCAAGCTCCTTCTCCTGGGTTCACGCCATTCTCCTGCCTCAGCCTCCTGAGTAGCTGGGATTACGTGCGCCCACCACCATGTCCAGCTAATTTTTGTATTTTTAGTAGAGACGGGGTTTCACCATGTTGACCAGGCTGGTCTCAAACTCCTGACCTCAGGTGATCCACCTGCCTCGGCCTCCCAAAGTGCTGGGATTACAGGCGTGAGCCACCACGCCCGGCTGAGACTGGTTTTTTTATAGTTTTCTGTTGGAAGTGTAAATTGGTTGGACATCCCCGAAAGTCATATGAAATTACTATCAAGAATACTAAAATGCTCATATTCTTTAATCCAGTAACTCTATTTCTAGGACTCCATTCTAGTGTGACGATCAGATCGGCACACAAATAATTGATGTACAAGTATGTCCATTGCAATATTACATATAATAGCAACATTTTGGAGAGTACCTGTCTAACAATGGGAGATGATTTAAATAAATGATAAATCTATTATTGTTCAAACTGTGTAGCCATGAAAAGTCACAGTTTTGAAGAATGTTTACTGACCATATGATATGGTTTGGAGGCTTGTCCCCTCTAAATCTCCTGGTGAAGTGTAATCCCTAATGTTGGAGGCAGTATCCTAGTGGGAGGTGATTGGATCATGGGGGTTGATCCCTCATGAATGTCATGAATAGCTTAGCCTCATCCCCTTGGTGATGAATGAGTTCTCACTTAGTTAGTTCGTGTGAGATCTGGCTAGAGTTTGGGACCTCCCACTTTGCTGTCTCATGCTCACTCTCTCACCACGTGGCATCACCTGTTCTCCCTTGGCCTTCCACCGTGACTGTTGGCTTCCTGAGGCCCTCACCAGAAGCAGATACTGGAACCATGTTTATACAGCCTGCAGAATCATGAACCAGTTCAACCTCTTTTCTATGTAAATTACCCAGTCTCAGGTATTCAATATGGTTTGGCTCTGTCCCCACCAAAACCTCATCTCGAATTGTAATCTCCACATGTCGAGGGAGGGACCTGGTGGGACTGGATCATGGGGGTGGTTTTCCTCCTGCTGTTCTCATGATAGTGAATGAGTTCTCACAAGATCTGATGGTTCAGAAGTGTGTGGCAGTTCCTCCTCAGCCCTCTCTCTCTCACTCCTGCTCTGCCGCGGTAAGGCCTGCTTGCTTCCCCTTCACCTTCTGCCATGATTATGTTTCACAAGGCCTCCTAGCCATGCTTTCTGTGAAGCCTGTGGAACTGTGAGTCCATTAAACCTCTTTTCTTCAGAAATTACCCTGACTCAGGTAGTTCTTATGGCAATGTGAAAAAGGGCTAATACAGTATTCCTTCATAATGACACAAAAACAGACAAACACACCATAATATCACGTTAAACAGGGAAGAAAGCAATATCTGTAACTAAATAGGAAATGAAGCCAGTGTTTATGTTCGCTGCTTGGAGGCCTGATTAAACTGCTGCTTTTGTTTTTTGTTTTGTTTTGTTTTTTGCTTCACCTGTAAGTAGGTTAGTAGTAGTTATTTCTGGGTGATGTGATAAAAGGGGATTTTTTATTTTCTGCAGATTTCCTACTTTAATTTTAAGTACATGTATTAGTTTCCTGTTGCTGCTGTAACTAATTGCCATAAACTAGATGACTTAAACAACGGAAACCTATTCCCTCACAGTTCTGGAGGCCAGAAGTCTGAAATTGGCCTCACTGGGCTGAAGTTAAGGTCTCAGCAGGGTGTGCTCTCTCCAGAGGCTCTAGAGGAAAAGCTGTTCCTTGCCCTTCCCAGCTTCTGATCGCTGCTGACATTCCTTGGATTGTTGGTGCATCACTCCGTCTCTGCCTCCAGGGCCACATTGCCTTTTCTTCTTCTGTCTGTGTCAAATCTCCCTTTGCCCTGCTCCTACATAGATACCTGTGACTGCATTTAGGATGCGACCAGATAATCAAGGATAATGTCCCCACTCAACATCCTTAATTTAACCACATCTGCAAAGAGTCTTTTCCAAATAAGGTAACACTTACAGGTTCCAGTGACTAGGATTTGATATCTTCGGGAGCAGTTATTCAACCTACTACATTTCATTTTTATCAGAAAATAACACCATTTATTTTAGGAAAAAATCAGTTTTGTTCAGATTGATCCAGCTAAAACTATTACACCCAAAATAGGAAAACTTTGCTGACATGAGATTTTTGGAGAAGGCCATTAAGAGAGGTGTTAAATTATGTATTTGCCTTTTTTCTTTTTTTAATTAAACTTTTCACCTGTCAGAATGTATATTTAATTTATATCAAAATAGTATCTTTTTAAATTTTTTGAAATTTATTTATTTTTAGAGATGCACTCTTGCCCTATTTGCGAAATGTGGAGTGCAGCGGTGTAATTATAACTCACTGCAACCTCAAACTCCAGGGCTCCAGCAACCCTCCTGCTTCAGCCTCTGGAGTAACTAGGGCTACAGGTGTGTGCCATCAAGCCCTGCCTGAAATAATGTGTTTACCCATCAGTCTCCCTCGGTTAAATTGTAAGCTTCCCGAGGACAGGAATTGTGTTTATTTTATTTATTGCTGTGTTTCTCTGCTCCCTAGCTACTGGAAAATGTTGTAACTGTTACTTAGGAAATATTTACTGACAGATTTGTTGACTAGCAACTCTCATTTGAAATGTCCCTTAGGGCCAGGTTTGGTGGTTTATGACTGTAATCCCAGCACTTTGGGAGTCTGAGGCAGGCAGATCACTTGAGGTCAGGAGTTTGAGATCAGCCTGGCCAACGTGGTGAAACCGCATCTCTACTAAAAATACAAAAATTATTCGGGCATGGTAGTATGTGCCTGTAATCCCAGCTACTTGTGATGCTAAGGCAGGAGAATCGCTTGAACCTGGAAGGTGGAGGTTGCAGTGAGCCAGGATTGTGCCACTACACTCCAGCCTGGGTGACAGAGTGAGACTCCATCTCAAAAAAAAAAAAAAAAGGCAATGTCACTTAGGGCAGACAACTAACACCTTGCAACAGGTAAAGTCAGGCTGGTTGTGAGCTCAAGATGGCTGCAAAGGGGAACAGTAGCCAATTGTCTTGGTTTGCCAGGGACTCTCCCTGTTTCAACACCGAAAATCTCATGTTCCAGGAAAACTGTCTTGGGCAAACCAGGACATTGGTCATCCTGCCGGGAGCCCAGAGTCAAAAGGAGCTGCCTCTGCAATGCTGGTGTTCATCACGATGGGGAATGAGCCCAGGATGCTGGTCTGGAAGTGTGGCCCAAATGTGGCTATTTAGCATTTTCAAGCACAAAGCAAAATACTGACTCATTCACTTAATCCTTCCATTCAACAGTGTTTATCGGGCATCTACTACATATATTTGGCAGGCACAGTTCTAGTTGTGGAGATTTAATGGTGAATAGAGCAGAGAAAATCCTTGTGCTTGTGAAACTTACATTTTAATGGAAGGGACAGATGATACACAATGTAAGACATAGACCCATAATGTGAACAGTTGATAAGTACTGTGAAGAAAAATAATGCAGGGCACAGGGGAGAGAATGATGGGGACTCTTCTTTTAGACAGGATAATCAGAGGTCTCTTTAGGAGGTGGCATTTGAACAGAGGCAAGGATGAAGTGAAGGAACAAATTGTGCAAGTATCTGGGAAAACAGGGTGCCAAGAAGAAGCAGCAGGTACAAAGGCTTTGGGGACAGCCGGGATACACTGGGCTTGCTTAGGGGACATGTGGAGGCCAGTGTGGCCTGTATGGAGCAAGGCAGGTGGAAATGATGAGAGACGGAGCAGGGGAATTTGCAGAGGGACCAGCTCAGTTAGGAGTACTTGCTTCCAAAGGTGTAACAAAGACGTAGCTATAAAGACTGCCCTGAAGGACACACAGTGGTTCCTCTGGAGTCTGTAGTTGGAAGGAAGGTTAACTTTCCTTGTACATTCCTTTGGATGCTTTCCTTTTTTTTTTTTTTTTTTAAATTATGTGCATGAATTACATTTTAAATTATGTGCGTAAATTACTTTTTAAAGGTCTAGTAAATAGCTTAAAATACCTTAAAATAATAAAAATGGTTTGATAATTTTAAAGTAATGAATAAAAAGTTAAAGTTGCAGCTGGGGTGCTGTTGGGAGAGCCTCAGACTGTGTTGGGCCACCCTGGTGACAGGGCTGCCTGGGCAGCAGGACTTGAGCTCAGGGACCGTGGTCGCTTTGAGTAAACAGAAACCCAGAGTGAGAATCCTACTACAGAGGACAAGAGCGCAGCCTCTGCTAGCGTCCTCCAAGGGCAGGAAGCTGGCCTTATTGATACTGATTTGAAAAGAACAAATAGTCACAGATTCATCTTAGATCTTTTAAGATTTAACCATTAGCCATCTTGGCCTGACTAATGCTGAGTGAAATTCTCTTATAGGCAAAAAATTGGGGTAGGTAAAATTTCCACTCCCATCCCCCAGTTGGCCAGCTATGGGTTCTGTGGTCCTAATGGGAGAACATAGAGAAGCTCAAAATAAGGTAGCAGTGGCCAGGCCCCTCCAGAAGGAAAACCTGGATTTAGAAAGCTTCCGGAGAGGTTTGGGGTAGGATGGGGAGAGGTTGCAAATAATGAAATAAACGCCAGTCCCAAATGGGACCTGCAGGCATCCGGGGATGAGCCTGCCCCGCCTCTTGGAGAACAAAGATGACTAACAGCTTCCTAAAATATTAAAGGAACTTTCCATGAGGGTTGTTAAATTGACCTACACCTTTATTCCCCAGACACATTTTTAAAAGGAGGGTGGGGTTAGTGGTACAACATATGTGAAGCATGAGTCGGGCTTTGCAGAGAGATGAAGAGAAGCTCCCCCTCCCGTGGCCCTGTGCGCACAGCAGAATGTGGGAGAGTCCACAGAGCATTCCGGCAGCCCTTCCCTCCCCCAGAGCTTCTCTCCCTCGGCTCCCCGTTGCAAGGTTCTCACTGCCTTGCGGAGCCAGGGTCCTCTCCACAATCATGTTTTCCAAATGACAGCCCCAGGGAAGAAAAGGGAGGTGTCAGGGTGCTTACCGGAGGCCCCATTCTTGCCCCTACCCTACACCCTGCGTATCTCACAAAGCGAGGATTGCGGCAGCGATGTTGCTTAGGCTGGACCTGGTCTCAGGCTGGCAAACCCACCAGAAGACTGGAACGCCTATGACTGTAATCCTCCCAGTCCCACGTTTTTCCCCACCTCTGCTTCAAATGTGAGACCTCAAGATTTCCACATAGAGAAGTCGGATTGCCTTTAAAAATGGTGGGCTTCTGTATGTTTGGTTTACTTCAATTAAATAAAAAAGGTAAAAAAGAAAAACCTTGGTGGGCAAAGCCCTGACCTGCTGTCTCACACATACTGTGTGCCAGGCACTGTTTTGGACACAGGGATTCATGACGTTCCTGCACTCACAGAACTTATGTTCTAGCAAGGGAGACAGACAGTAAACAATAACTCCAATAACTAAGTGTATTCTTGTAGTGTAATAGCAGTGAGTCCTGTGGGGAAAAAGTGGGAGGGATTGGGAGGCCCAGGCTGGAACAGAACCTCAGTGGTCTCCTCTAGGCTAAAACAGATCACACTCAGCTGGTGGGTCGTAGGAACTGAAGATGCTGGTAAAATTAATTCCCTTCCACTTTTCTGTGCCTAAAACTTCTCATTACTGCGAGTGTGAAATTCAGTATTTACATGCAACAAGCACACGGCAGCTAAAGGTTGAACAGAGGTGAGCAACATAAGAAAACCATCACCTCGTTAGGATCTTATTTTGGGTTGTATGGCAAGGGGCAATATTTATCAAATCAATTAAGATATTCCATGATTGTACCTTTTGTTATGTATCAATCTAAAGCAAGTTTCCAGCACTGGGAGGAAATATAAGACTACGTGATGTGTGCCTGTGAATTCATGATCTTAAAGCCCCTTTTAAGGTACATCTTGATCTAGGTGGGTTACCCAGGTATATACATATGAAGTAAACTCATGAAGCTATCGTTTAAGATCCACACATTTTTAATATACATAAATTATATGTCAGTGAAAAATAAAAGATAGCTGTGGTTACCATGGACCTTAGGCTCAGGCGCTGCTCAGATGCTGGCAGTTCGTGAGTACTCACACTGCAGTGGGAGGGGCCATGAGCACCGCAGGACAGATTCTCAGAACAGGGGTGCAGGGCTGGGACCAGGGGAATCTGCCCAGGGATGCCTGCATCGTGCAGCAACCCCCAGCAGGCAAGAGATGGACATGGGCCAGCCTGTAATCACTTTGCCTTTATTGCTATTCATGCCTCTCCTTGAAGGCACTTGGGCTGATGGGGGAACAAAATACCCAGACAGCAAATAACTGGAGAGCAAGTCTGGGCAAGGCCACCAGGTTTCAGGGACTATCCCTGCCAAGAAAGGCACGTCTTCCCTGCTTCCTGGCTTCTAGGACAGGCAGCAGCTGAGTCCTTGAGGTCATGGAGTAGTCGCGGGATAGGTAGGCAGTAGCTGTTTGCACCCACAAAGACAGCTGGCTGAGTGGACTTGGCACCACCCTGTCATCTCCATCTCATTCTGTATATGTCTCTTTTATTTATTTATTTACTTGCTTGTTATTCATTCATTCATTCATTCATTCATTCATTCATTCATATTTTAGGGATGAGTTGCACTATGTCGCTAGGCTAGATCCAAACTCTCGTGCTCAAGCAATCCTCCCACCTCAGCCTCCTGAGTAGCTGGGATAACAGGCATGTGCCACCATGCTGGGCCTGTCTCTCTCTCTTTATCTCTCTGTGTGTAAGTCTCTGTGTCTCTCTACCCCTGAGACACACCCGAGATTCTACACATTCTTACCAGATGCCTAGCAACCATCTCAGGATACCCAGAGTCCCAGGCAGCCCACCGCCCCCTGTGCACACACGGTGAAGCCCCTGCACACACATCCAGAACCGACAGAAACTGTCGTGGGTTGGTGGTTTTCATAGTAAAGCGTGCCTCTTGGAAGGGTGATCTCTAGGCATGGTTGTGAGGCTGGATATGAGGGCTCAAGTGATTCCAGCACATGCAGATGGCCGTCTCCACTCTCAGGCACTCACCAGGCTGCCTTGTGTTCTTCTCCACAGGAGGCAGTGTCGCATTGCCCTGAAGAAGGCCAACTGGCCCGAATCCAAAATGTTATCCAGGAGCTTCCTCCATCCCACTATAGGTAAGAATGGTTGGGGAAAGAAACGTGTGGCCTCTCAATGCAGTGTAATACCAAAGAGACAGGCTGGCATCATGGAAAGGAACCAATGTAGTGGACAGTAGCCAGTTTAGGCTTTCCCGAGGGCATTTTGAAGTGGGTGAACAGGTCACTATTATCAAAGTGAGTTGGTGTCTGACCAGGAACATTGGCAGCAAGGAGCAGGCCATCTCCAAATCACCTGCAGGACACCCCTCAGAACCCCTCAGGAAGTCATTCCGATGATGCATACTAGCCTCTTGGTGGCATTCTTGGTTCATACCCAGATTTGTAGCATAACCAAATCTATGGCAACCAAGATAGCTTTTCAGCATGGGTTGACTGTGGGCTCTTGAGCATTGGCTGATTGTTCTATTTGCTCATTAGTACCATCCCTATCATCATCCCCCACCCTTTCATTTCATTCTCACAGTTTAGCCCCTAATTTTGCCACCTTTCCCAGTGTTCCCTATGCCTGCCCATCTTTTACAAGGGGGCAGATTTTGATGTGGTATAAGAAAGAACTTCCTAATAAATGTTGTTTATCCGTGAAATTAGCTCCCTGACAAGTACCAAGATCCCTGTAGCTGGGAGAATTTTTATTAAAACAAGCCTAGAGGAGAGCCTATTTCAAAACTGCTTGAAGCCATCCTACCCTGGTTGAAAAGAGGAACAAATGGCCACTAAGAGCCTCCGGGCTCTGAGGTGCTGTGATTCCCTGGTTCTGTCTCCGACTGGTACTCCAGGGGCCTCTGACAAGATGGACCCCCTTCCCCACCCTGGGTCAGTGTGCCTAGGGCCAAGAAAATTACTTCTGGTCAATCTTGACATCTTCCCAATATTCCTTCCAAATTCAGTAAGATAGAAATACTTAGAGTCTCTTAAATCCAAATTTAGAAATTATCTCCATATGTCAGGCTTCACACGGACACTGAAGTTTCTTACTTTGTCAAAAAACAAACCATTCTAGGACCTTGGAATACCTGATTCGACACCTGGCCCATATCGCCTCCTTCAGCAGCAAGACCAACATGCACGCCCGGAACCTGGCCCTGGTGTGGGCGCCAAACCTCCTCAGGTAACCACTGTACCCTCCCCTTGTCACCACCCCGGGGGGCTCAGAGCAGCCCCCGATTGAAATGGAGATTGAATTCTTCACATTGAAGCCCCTTTAAAACAAATCTGTGGCTTAAGTGGTCATTTATAACACATATAGAATTAAAGGTGATTTAGGCGATAATAGCCTAAGCTCTCTGTCTGCTAACTTGGAAACTCTGAGTTCTAAAGACATTTTTGGCTACAGCTACAATATGGCTGAACTTATGGGTCTGTATGTTATAATTTCTTGAAAAGGCCTTTATTGTTTTGGGGCTCACTGGCTTGTTTTGGTGGAGTCACAGCTGGCTACAACTTGAATCAGCTGCTTCATATGATTTAATAGATGAAGACCTGCTCCACGGAACAGGTAGGTGGGAGTGGAAAGGCATACCATGCAGGAAACGAAAGTCCATTTCTGTATGTGTACGGGATAGTGTATATAGTATTGCAAGGTAGAGTACCTGGTAACTGTTTCAAATTTGTTCAGTTTGTTGGGTTTCACAGCCTTTGGGGAGTTCCTTTAATTGGCCCTAAATAATTAAAATATTCTATATACTGTATCAATTTAGGAGATGAGGCTTGTGCAAAAGGCCTACTGGCTCCCCTTGCTGCTTTAGGTTGTAAGGCAAACTCACTCACTGAATATGTTTCTTCCACACCGTAGGTCTAAAGAAATTGAAGCCACTGGTTGCAATGGAGATGCAGCTTTCCTTGCAGTCCGGGTCCAGCAGGTGGTGATTGAGTTCATACTGAATCATGTAGATCAAATCTTTAACAACGGTGCACCTGGGTCTCTGGAGAATGATGGTAAGGACTCCTGCTAGCATATACCCCACCAGCCTATCCTTCTTTCTTGCAACTAGTGGTGGGATTCAACAGAAAGTGAGGGTGGGCTTAGTTCTAGCTCTGAGTGTTGGCTGTGTGTATGCTGACTACTGCGTGTCAGTGTCTGAGGATCGTGCATATATACATCTGTATGTGTGAAAGGAAGCTATGGCGTGCTTGCATGTGGCTTTAGCATGTTTCTAATCAGTCATATACATGGCCTATCCTGTGAATGTGGTATGCTGAAATAGAACTAGAATAATGTTCTACTAGTTTTAGTGAGTTCTTAAACTCCAAGTTATTGTCTAAAAGAGGTACTGCCAGCATTCTTCTCCCTGACTGTTAGACTTCATCTTTACTTTCACTGTATTTCAGAAGACCCTTATGCCTTCACCTTGAAGTCTTACAGGAACAAGTTAAGAGGCAGCATGTTCATACTCACACATATATTCAGAACGCATTCTCTTCTCAATAATTTCTTGAATGCTTTGTTCTGCGCTGTGCCAGGCAGTAGGCATACAAAAATGAGTGTGTTTGTGGGCATCTTGTAATGAATATAATGAGCCCTAGGAGTGAATTAAACTCCCATGAACCCAGTTGGTAAAGACCAGAAATCTTGCTGACTAAGAAGCTTGGTACATGAGAGTGGTTTTCCAACATCAGTGTAAATCAAAATTACCTGATGAGTTTGTTAAACCAAGGTTACTGGACCTCATCCCCAGAGTTTCTGGTTTAATATGTTTGGAGTGTGGCTGATAATTTGCATTTCTAACAAGTTTTCAGGTGATACTGATGCTGCTGTTCAGGTCCACACTTGGAGAATCACTGGTGCATAAAAAAAATATCTGCAATATATTTTTTAGCTGATCAAAGAACTCCTTTCCAGTTTGTCCAATATTTTGGAAAAACCAGTTTTCAGAATAATCAGTTGCAATTAGTATCAAATTTTGATTCCTGGTATAACTGTTCCCATCCCTACCCTGTCCTCTATGTAGTTTATGACCATTTAAAAAATTATTTTATCTACATAACATAAAATTCATCATTTTAACCACGTTAATGTGTAAAATTCCGTGGTTCTTAATGTAGTCACAGAATTGTACAACCATTACCACTGCCTAATGCCATACTATTTTCATCAGTCCATAAAGAAACCTGTCTTACTCCGTTTTGTTCTGCTATAACAGAACACCATAGACTGGGTAATTTGCAATGAAAAGGAATTTATTTCTCATGGTTCCAGAGGCCGGGAAGTCCAGAATCAAGGGGCTGGCATCTGGTGAGGGCCTTACCTTCTTGCTGCGTCCTCCTATAGTAGAACATGGAAAGTTAAGAGAGTGTGAGATAGGGGGCTGAACTTGATTTTATAACAAACCCACTCCTACAAGAATGAACCCACTCCTGCAAAATGACATTAATCCATTTAGAAGGGCAGATTCCTCATGACCTAATCACCTCATAAAGGTCCCACGTCACAACAGTGTTGCATTGGGGCTCAAGTTCCCAACACATGAACTTTGGGGAACACATTCAAACCATAACAAACCCCATACCCATTTAGCAATCACTTCACATGTTCCTCTCCCCACAGGCCCTGGCAACCACTAGTCTACTTTCTGTTTGTATGGATTTGCCTTTTCTGGACATTTCATATCAATGGAATCATGCAATATATGGTCTTTTGTGACTTTTTTTTTTTTTTTTTGGATGCAGTCTCACTCTGTTGCCCAGGCTGGAGTGCAGTGGCATGATCTTGGCTCACTGCAACCTCTGCCTCCCAGGTTCAAGCCATTCTCCTGCCTCAACCTCCTGAGTAGCTGGGATTACAGGTGCCCAGCACCACACCTGGCTAATTTTTTTTTTTGTATTTGTAGTAGGGAAGGGATTTCACCATGTTGGCCAGGCTGGTCTCAAATTCCTGACCTCAAGGGATCTGCCTGCCGTGGCCTCCCAAAGTGCTAGGATTACAGGTGTGAGCCACTGTGCCTAGCCGACTGTTTTATTTTTATTTTTCCTTAGCATATGTTTTCAAGGTTTACCCATGTTGTTGTATATATCAGTACTTCATTTCTTCTTATGGCTGAATAATATTCTGTTGTATAGATATACCACATTTTTATCCATTCCTTAGTTTGGGTTGTTTCTGCTTTTTATGATTATGTATAATGCTGCTGTGAACATTCACGTACACGTTTTTGTTTGAATATATATTTTCAATTCTCTTTATTATATACGTCAGAGTGGCTGGCCTTTCTTTTTTATTTCGACTCTCCAGTTATAGATTTTTTTCTTTTAAACTATATAAAAACTTTTTTGAAAGTAAAAGAGAAGTAATATGCATACATTTATTCATTCACCCTTTTGAGCCCACAAAAAAATTTACTGAGGATTTATTTACTCTACAGCGGGAACTGTTGTAGGTTTTCCACATGCAGCATTTCACTGATTTATTACAGCAAACATGATAAAGTCATTATCAACCTTATTTTATACATGAAGAACAGAGAACCAGAATAGCTTACTTAGTAACTTCCCAGAGCCACCTAGCGAGTAACTTGCTGCATGTGGACTGCTGAACCCAAATCTTTTAGCCCACGCTCTTTCCTTAACTCTATTCTGCCTCTGTGAGGAAAAGAATACGAAAATAGATAAATAAATCATTGTGGAGAACTAGGCCTTTTGGGAAATATTCTTCTGGACAGCAAATCCCATCCATGACTGTTAATGTTAAGGCTCGTCCTAATTCCAACCTGAAAATGCCTTTTCTCTTTATGGCTATTGCCTTAACCATATTTTTGTCCTGCATATTAAAATCCAGTTTTCTCTTTAGCCTTTAACTCTGATTGCCTCCAGTGCTCATTGTTCACATACATTTCATTTAAAGGTTCTTATTATATAAATTGTTACTGAGTTTGGTAAAGTGCCATACTTAATATTTACACAAAATGGAATTTTATTCCCTATTCTCTGGAATTTTAGATTTGCACAGAGTTCTGCTTCAAACTGAAAAGGTTTTAGAAGTTGTCTTAGTCCATTTGGGCTGCCATAAAAAAATACCATGAACTGGTTAGCTTATAAGCAATAAACGTATTTCTCTCACTTCTGAAGGCTAGGAAGTTCAAGATCCAGGGACCGGTAGATTCAGTGTCTGGTGAGGGCCCATTCCCCACAATCGGCACCTTCTCACTGTTTTCTCACATGGGGAAAGGTGAAACAAGCTCCCTTGGGCCTCTTTGATAAGATCACTAATCCCACTCATTAGGGCTCCACCCTCATGACCTAAAGGCCTAAAGGCCTCACCTCTTAAAGGCCTCACCTCTTAATTCTGTTGCTTTGAGGATTCTATTTTAACATATGAATTTTGAGGGGACAGAAACATTCACAGCATAGAAGAAGGCATTGAATCCAGTAATTTTATTTGATGGATGAGAACACTGAGGCCAAAGAGATTGTGATATCTCTAATATTCACTGAAAAATAAATGTGTATTGAATATCTCCTATGAACTAGGTGCTGTTCTAGACAGTGGAGACACATCAGTGCACAAAATGACAGAGACCCTCTCCGGCATAGAACTATGGTCTGGTTGGGAAGACAAGCAATATATACCTTTACAAATAAATATATTATCACTTCAAAGACAATAAATACCAAGAAGAAAACGCAGCAGAGTAAGGCAATAGTCAGTGACTTGGGGGTATGATTTTGGGACAGAGTGGTCATGGTTTCTAAAGAAGTGATCTTTGAACTGAGACCCGAATGACATGGGGAACCAGGCATGTGAGGATCTATGAGCAAATGTTCCGAAGACGGAGAACAGAGGTTGTAAAAGCTGTGAGGCAGAAAACTTGCGGTGTTGCAGAACATTGGCCAATGTGGCTGGAACCAATGTGGCCTTCAAAGTGGGGTGCCCCACTCTGATGGGTACCAAAGACCAAAGTAATGAGTTATGGGTGTTGGGAGAAACTGTTCGAATTTCTTTTTTCCGTTTATTTTTGTCTTATACTGTGTAATTTCTATTATTTTTTATATGTTTGCTATTACACATGACTCAAACACAGTGCGCAAACACAGTGGCATATGTGTATATATATAATAGGTATATGTATAATTTATATATATATGTATATGTATACATTTTTAAATGTTTACTATATTTTTGTAGACTACTGGGCCAGTGGGCAAACAGGAAAGGGGAAGCAGATGAAAGATCCATTTAGGTCATGCGAAGGGATGGGTTTGTTCTGTGTCTTGGGAAAGCATTGGAGGGTTTTGAGCAGGCCAGTGCAGGATCTAAGCCTTCCAGCTGCTGTGTGGAGGAGAGGCTGAGAGGCTGGAAGCAGGGAGACCAGTTGAGAAGCTATGGCAAAAGCAGTGGGAAATCATGGCAGCCTGTAGCAGTGGGAAGGAGGAAAGTGGCTGGGTTCTGGATGTATTTTGGAGGTAGAGTTACAAGCCTTGCTTATAGGCTGTATATGGAAGGAGAGATGAATTAAGGAAATGAATAAATAAAAAATAACAACCCCCCAGGCTTTAGCTTAGGCACTGGGTGGTCCGTGGTGCCACCTACTGACACAGAGAAGATGAGAGGAGGTACTAGAGTAGAGCAGAGGAGCACGGATCACAAGCTCTGTTACAAAATGTAAAGTTAGAAATGGCTAAGCAGAGGCCAGGCGCGGTGGCTCATGCCTGTAATCCCAGCGTTTTGGGAGGCTGAAGCGGGCAAATCACTTGAGGTCAGGAGTTCGAGACCAGCCTGGCCAACATGGAGAAACCCCATTACTATTTTAGAAAATGCAAAAAATTAGCTGGGCATGGTGGTGGGTGCCTGTAATCCCAGCTACTCAGGGGGCTGAGGCAAGAGAATCACTTGAACCCAGGAGTCGGAGGTTGCAGTGAGCCGAGATTGCACCACTGCAGTCCAGTCTGGGCGACAGATTGAGACTCCGTTTCAAAAAACAAAAAACGAAAACCAAAAACGTTAACTAACACACACACACACAAACATCTAAGCAGAGACGCTGAACGGGCCTTAGTCCTAGGAGCCTGGAGCTGAGGGGAGAGGTGGGCACTAAACTTGGTCTTCTGCAGTTTATGTTCTTCCCATTGTTGCAGTTGCTCCCAGAGTGAGTTAATGTATGTATTTATTTTTATGTATTTTTAAGCAAATACATAATCATGAATAATAAAGAATATGTGAGAGTCTTTGAACAAATATTCAAAGTAGATTAAATTTAAATATTTTAACCCTCTTTGGATTGGGTCAAAAGACTGCGTTAAAGCCAGAAAGTTTACTGAAAAGTTTTCAGGATCCCAGGCTGTATTTAACAGTAGTCCTACTGAATGAGTGCCATGCTAGTCCTCCCCAGAAACACCCCATTGTCACATAACAGTTGTCTCCATTTTCCATGAGGCCCTTTTTCAATAGTTTTACTTCTCCCCACCCACAGAGGGTCATGCGCTGCAAAGAGAAATAGTGCCATCAATTTGCTTTCTGAAAATACAGTGAGTCTTCCACCAAAAGTGATTTCAATTGATCTAAATTATCCTTGAGTCTCTTTACTACTTCAGAAGTCATAGAAAACTGGCAAGGTCACCAAAAGCTAAATAGAAGCAAACCCAGACTATTTTTAAACTTAGATCAGCTTCACAACCTCAGCACTATTGGTATTTAGTGCTGGATGATTCCTACTGTGGGGCACTGCTCTGTGCATTGCAGGACGTTTAACAGCATCCCTGGCCTTTGCCTACTAGATACCAGTAGCACTCCCACACACATTGATGACCATCAAAAATATCTCCAGACATTGCCAGATGTCCCTGAGTGGGGAGGGGAGTGGTACACAAAATCACCTCAAGGTGAGAACCACTGACTTGGAGAAAAGAGAATCCTGTGCGTCAGTGATTGTCATCATCGCTTCCGTTCCTTAAAAAAAATGCCATAGAATAGGAAAGGATCCGCTACATACACTAGAAGACAACTGGGTAGTGAGTAAGAAAACCACAGGGCATAGTATAGGCTGTATCTTCCTGTGGCAGGGATATAAGCCTAGATGATCTGGGAAAGTAGAGGTTCTAACCTGAAATGGCCTTGGAGCGTGTGCTCTCCAGCTGTGGGGAGGAGAGGCAGCCTCCTATCCTACTCTGACCGTTAGGCTACCTCCGTGGCTGGACAGACATTCCCACCTGGCTGAAGCATGAGGCAGAGGCAGAGTTTTCAGGAGTAAAGACTCGTTGTTGTCACTCTGGCTCACAATGAGTGTTCAATAAATGCTTGTTATAGGCATGAATGAATGAACGAACGAATAAGTGAGTGGTCCCTCTCTGAAAAGTATGGAAGGTGCAGCTACCTCCTGAAGCCCCTGTTTGTCCTCTGGCAAGTCTGGCCAGGAGAGTCATCAGTTTCCCGTGTGCAGCCTCAGCCCCAGGCCCCACCATGCCCAAGAGAAGCCAGGGTGGCACTCAGCCCCCATCATGGGATCAGGAATGGAGGGACTGTGGATGGGGACTCTGGATGGATGTGATGAGCAGGCCTCCTCCAACACTGAGCTCTTCTGTTGCCTTTACAGCAAACCGGCCTATCATGAAGAGCCTGACCTTGCCAGCCCTCTCCCTGCCCATGAAGCTGGTGAGCCTTGAGGAAGCTCAGGCCCGCAGCCTGGCCACTAACCATCCTGCTCGCAAGGAAAGGAGGGAGAACAGCCTGCCTGAGATTGTCCCTCCCATGGGCACCCTCTTCCACACCGTCCTTGAGTTACCAGACAACAAGTAAGTGGCACTCTTTTAAAAAAATTCTAGGAGATGTGTGGTTGAAGAGGAAAGAGGAGGAGAGGTATACAGTCTCAGGATCAAGATGGCGGTGTGGGTTGGAGGTACCATCTGGGTTGGGGTTTAAGGAAACATTCCAGAAGAGAAGGGAGCTGTCTCTACAACTCTCTCACCAGCGGTTGATGCCTTTATGCATACACTGCCCCAAAGTTAACAAGACCCCCGATCTCCCATTGATCAAGCACCATGTTGGGAGAGTATTAGAGGGGTCACATCATAAGTCATGACTGAAATTCCTGACTTTTTAGTATGGATAAATCAGGCTTGGTGTTTACAAAATAAAGTTTACTAAAAACAAAAATTTGACCCCCTCCCTTGACCCTCCATCCCCACATGACAATACAAAAGGCATAGGGTTGAGTGTTCTGATGGAGGACACCTTGACAAATAGTGTCATTCTAGGCTGATAGCTCTGGGTGAGCAGCACTTGGGGACGTGCAAACCTGGCATCCTTGTCAGAGCCTGTCAGAGCCCTCCCTCATCTCCAAAACAAATAAAGCATTGTTTTCATTGGTAGAATATTTTCTTTCCTCATTTCTCCCTGTCACTTCCTCTGTTGCCACCTGGGTCTCTACCCAGCCCCTCACTCGTACCCCATGGTAGAAAGAAGCAGGGTTTGAACAGGAGTCCTAAATTCTAAGCAGATTGTAGGTGGAGGGGCTGAAAGGCAACCTTTCTATTGAAGGTGTCATCCCCACTGTTTGGTCAGTGAAAAGAGGTATGAAAGCAGGCACCTCTTGCACAGGCTGCCACCTTGCACAACTCGGAGATGCCAGTCATGCTGCATGCTATAGGAATGACATATCTGGAACTCATCTGGTGAGAAACCCATCTGTGTGCTGGAAAGTATATGGGTTGTGTTTTCTTGAGACTGAGCTCCACTGCTCCTTTCCCTATGTCCCTGGAGAATAAGTCTCATTTCTCCCTGATCCTCCAGAGATCAGGAAGAATACCTTGGAAAGACCATCAAATGCATTTTCTTTGTGCTTTAAACCACACCTGGGATGCACCATACCCAAAGGTATGCTACCCTATAAAATATTCCCCAAGGATAAAAGCTTGACAAAATGCAGGCCAAGTCCAAAGGAAACCACCAAGCACTGCAAAGCTATCTCAGATGGATCATAAAAACATCCTGGGTCCAGGTACAATGACTCACTCCTGTAATCCCAGCACTTTGGGAGGCTAAGATGGGAGGATCATTTGAGCCCAGGAGTTTGAGACCAGTCTGGGCAACATGGTGAAACCCAGTCTTTTTTTTTTTTTTTTTTTTTTTGTGACGGAGTCTCGCTCTGTCGCCCAGGCTGGAGTGCAGTGGCCGGATCTCAACTCACTGCAAGCTCCGCCTCCCGGGTTTACACCATTCTCCTGCCTCAGCCTCCCGAGTAGCTGGGACTACAGGCACCCGCCACCTCACCCAGCTAGTTTTTTGTATTTTTTAGTAGAGACGGGGTTTCATCATGTTAGCCAAGATGGTCTCGATCTCCTGACCTCGTGATCCGCCCGTCTCGGCCTCCCAAAGTGCTGGGATTACAGGCTTGAGCCACCGCGCCCAGCTGAAACCCAGTCTTTACAAAAAATAAAAATATCAGCCGGGTGTGGTGGCATGTGCCTGTAGTCCCAGTTACTCGGGAGGCCGAGGCAGGAGGATTGCTTGAGCCCAAGAGGTCAAGACTGCAGTAAGTCTTGTTTGCACCACCGAACTCCAGCCTGGGTAACAGAGCGAGATCCTGTCTCAAAAACAACAACAACAACATCAACAGCAACAAACATGGTGGGCTTGAGATCTGGATGTTCCATGAGAGCCCTGCAGAGAATAGGTGCCTTGTGGAACTCACAGATTACAGGTTTTCATCCTGAAACTTTATACATTCCAATGGCTGGGCAGAGCCACAGCAGGGCAAGGCCTCCATGGTGACCCCTGGGGTGCCAGGCTCTCTCGACCCAGCCTAGTGCTCCCCTTTGCCCATCTCACCAAAGCAGCCTGGTGTGAGGCTAAGCCAGAGACACACTAACTACCCTCTGCCTTTCTCTGTAGTGATCATTGACCACGCCCTGCAGGCTGCTACTCTCCTCAGCCTCACCAGGCCAGACTCTTTTCCAGGTCGACTTTCTCATCCAACCCTTTTCAGTCCATGAAAGTCTTCACCAGCCCTCTCTTTGCCTGTGGATGTCCCAGCAGTGTGGTTATAGTGCCGGAGCCTAACAGGACTCAGGTCCATATGGTCTTCAGTGCTTCATCCTGCATAAAAACTGGCCATGTGTGGTGGGTGGCCCAGTCCTGTCATCCCAGCACTTGGGAGGCTGAAGTGAGAGGATGGCTTGAGGCCAAGTGTTTAAGACCAGCCTGGGCAAGATAGTGAGACCCCCATCTCTATAAATGAATAAATGAATGAAATGAATGAATGGTGTCTTTGAAATTCCAGAACAAAAGTGCTTATCAGAATTCCCAGAATTGCGTGTTTGCTGAGATTCCCACCGATCCTTGCCTCTGTTTGCCCCCACCTCTGCCTTTAATATCACACTTTACCTCTTGCCCTGGGAAATACAGTTTGCTGTGACTCATGAAAGCCTTGCTTGGTCACCTGGGGCATCTCTAGACAAGGTAAGAATCAAGTTTACCTTGGATTTTAGAGGGGAATTTCCTGAAATATCAGAGCCATTCATAACTAAGGACATAAATGGAATATTTGGTCTCAATTTAAAAGTCCCCTTGAAATGACTAGTTAACAAACTAACCCCTTATGCCTTGGTTCTTTTAGGCGAAAGCTCTCCAGTAAATCAAAGAAGTGGAAATCAATATTTAACCTGGGACGTTCTGGATCGGACTCCAAATCAAAACTGAGTAGAAATGGGAGTGTATTTGTGAGAGGACAGAGGCTCTCGGGTAAGAATCAACAGTAATTGTTTTATGATACAAATATTAGTTTCCTAGCTCTGCTTATTAAGTCTTGGTTTGATCTTATCAAACACACTAACTCTGAAAGAGAAACTTATAAATTAACTGGGGGAAGAGGAGTCTTTTTAAAAAAAGTTTTAGACTTACTAAAAAAATTGCAAAAAAGGTACACAGAGAACCTGTATACCCTTCATGCAGCTTCTCCCAATGTGAACATCTTATATAAGTTATCAAAGCCAAACATTAATATTGATACAATACTCCTAACGAATTTGCAGATCTTATTCATATTTGGCCAGCTGTCCCACTACTGTTCTTTTTCTGGTCTAGGATCCAATCCAGGATCTCACACTGCATTTGGTTGTCATGTCTCCTTAACCTCTGCCAATCCAGAACAATTACTCCGTCTTTTTGACCGTGATAACTTGGAAGAGTACTGACCATTTATTTAGTAGAATCTACTTCAGGGAGAGTTTGTCCAGTGTTTTCTCGTGGTTAGACTGAGGTTAGGAATTTTGGCAGAAAGCCTGCAGAAGTGACCCTGTGCCTGACTCAATGTGTCATATTAGGAGGCACATGATGTCAGTATCTTATTGCGTGTGAAGAGAACTGTGATCCCTTGGTTAAAGTGCTCTTTGTCATGAATTTTAGGATCCTCTAATGGTTCTTGGATGTAACAGTTATTCCTATGGCATTGCTAAATGATGATTTTCTATTAACTGGAATTCTGCTGAAAAGACCTGTCCCTTCTCCCCCAGGGTCGTGATTTTTAAAGAAGGATGCTACCCCATGGGACTTATTTCTGAGTATTGAATAGAAATTGATACAGGAAGGAAATGAGGGAACCATATATAGTGGGGAATTTAACCAGTGCAGCTAAATATGATGTCAGGAAAGAGAAGACCAAGGAAATTTTTCATAACGATCTTTAGTGTTATAGATTGAAAGTATGATAAAAATGGAGGCAATAGTTATGAAACCAAGGTGTAAAAGAGAAATGTACAAATGCAATGAGCAAACTTTGACTGGATCCTGGTAAAAAAAAAAAAAATAATAAAAATAAAAGAGCTGACCGAGCACAGTGGTTCGTGCCTGCAATCCCAACACTTGGGAGGCTGAGGTGGGCGGATCACTTGAGCCCAGGAGTTCGAGACCAGCCTGAGGAACATGGCAAAACCACATTTCTAAAAAACAAAAACAAAAAACCTCCAAAAGACAATTTGGTGAACAAAGAGGGAAAATGTGGATATAGACTGGATATTAAATGATATTAAGGAATTATAAATTTTCATAGTGTGCTAATGGTTCTTAGGAGACATATGCTAAAATTAAAGTATTCAAGGATGAAGCAGCAAAATACTGACACTTTCAAATAACTAGCATATTATAGGTAGGTAGATAAATATCAATATAGAACTAGATAATGCAAATATAAGGCAAAATGTCAATAATTATCAAACTAGGTGGTAAGTTTAAGGGTGGTAGGTTTCTAAATGTTTGAAATTTTTAATAGAGATTTGGGGGAAAATTAATTCCTATAGGAAAAATGTGAGATAATGTTTTTAAGGACTTTCCTCAAACCCGGTAATAATCACATGCCAAGGATCAGAAAGTCCAGATTTTAGAAATCTTTATGTTTGCCTGTTAGAGTAAGGAGGGGTGTCACAGTACAGCAGTTACAACGATTTAGGCTGTAAATAATGGCAAATCAATTCAATCAACTTATGCAATGAGGGAATTTACTGGCTTCTGCAGTTGAACACCCTGATAGAGGGAAGGCTTCAGGGGGTTTAATACATGGGCTCTGTCATGATTTCTCCATGTTTTCCCCAGCTGTGTCCTCCTTTGGGTCAGCTTCATCCCCAGACTGGCTTCCTTTCTGTGGCAAAGTGGCTGCAGTAGTTCTAGGCTTTCCCTCTGACTATCCCTCTAGGTCCAGAGGGAGAAAGAACATTTCTGGTAGCTTGCTCCTAAGAGCAGGGACCCTTCTTTTCCAAAAGGCCTCATCAAAATTCCCCTTGTCTCAGTATCCTTCACTGAGCCACATGGTTCAGTCCCTGTTGTCAATGGTGTGCCTTGTGCTGATTGGCTTCAGCCTGGGATCCTGAGCCAACTCCTCGCATGAGGAATGGGACTCACACCCACGAAGTACAAGAGCCATGTGCGAAGGGCAGAAGGGAAATGGACTCTGGGTACGCATCTGTAATCACCGTATGGCAAAACTCAGCTTGCACAAAACGGAAAGATAGCCAGAATGAAGAGGACAGGTTGCCACAAGTGTGGCAAGACAGATACAAATCAGAAAATAGGATTCTTAAGGGAGAAACAGGGGAGAAGAGTACCTGACCAGAAACTCCTAATCTATGAAAAGAGCTTTGCTTAAGCACATCAAAGAGAGAATTTCAGTTGCAGAATTAGTGGTACAGCCATGAGAGAGGTTCGCCAGCAATGAAAAGTCAAAAAACAGCAAAACAAAACAACAAAAAGGAAATAAGTGGTTTGCTTTGATCTTAGGAAGATTTCCACCCCCATGTGGTTTTCAAAAAGAACAAGTCCAAGGCACTAGATCAAATGGTGGTAAACTCACAGAACATGCAAGATGCCCCTGGCCAGGGCTTCTCACACCTGGACCTCAGAATCGCCCACAGAGCGGATCACACCATAGCAATTTTGCCTCAGGAGGTCTGTGGTGAGGTCTGAGTATTGGTAATTTTCTAAAAACTCCCCAGGTGATTCTGATATGCAGCCAGGGTTGAAAGTCACTGGCTTATGATCTTATGAACAAACTAATCAGATCTTCACTAACTGAATGCAGGGGTGAAATTCAAGAATTGTCAGTGTCAGTATAAGTGGCACCCTGTGGCCTTAACTATTGCCTGAAGTGGTTTCTTTTTACCAGAAGAATATTGCTGGCAACTCTGGAAAATAAAGACCAATAGGCTTCATGGCCATAACTTCAATGGAATCTGTGATTAAAGTTAGGCCATTGAACCCCATAATAAATGTAATCTACCAGTGTGGTCTCTGTAAGTGGCATGTGAGCTCACTGTTGAAATATGTATGTGAAAAGGGGAACCAGTGGATTAACACATGTAAATAATATGCTTTAAAATCCCGTAACTAAGGACATTTAAAAACTTAATTCACCACGAATAGTATTGGGATCGTTTTGGGTGGGGAGGAGTGAGTGAAGGGGTGTTTAACCATATGTAGAAAATGAAACAGGTAAGAAAGAAAGTGTTGGAAAAAATGGAGAACTGAATTAAGACGCATAAACTTTAGAGCCTTCCAGATACGGGTATTTTAATTGATTCCATTTAAGTTGTTTGTACATTATTAAAGAGAAAGAAGAGTTCAGGGCACCCTCTTGAGCAGAGAAATTTCAAAGCCATATGGCTATAGCAGGTCCAGGCTCACCTTTGAGTAACGCAGCTAAGAGAGGAGGACTCAAGGACACAAAGGCTGCCAGAAAACTGGGGGGTGCACCTCTGTGAGGCCAGGCCAAGGTCCCAGACAGAAAAACGTAATCTAAATATAGTCATAGGCCACACCTGAGCTGTTAGTTACTCTCCAGAAAGGGGGCCAGGGAATGCTTGGGCACTGTCCCCCAAGCCACATCTCTGATGTGCTGCTGTGCTGCGCAAGGCCACAAGGAACTGCATCATGAGAAAGAGGCTTCAACACCACCAAAGGTGGGTGGACACTGATGGACCTACAGACAGAGCTGCTGCCTGGCCTCTGTGACGCAGTCAGGGGCACCTGGTCACTGCCTGTCAAGGTTGACACGTGGAAACCAGAGAAATTCCAGCCTGGAAAACAAAGGCAATGCATGTCCTAGAATACACAAACAAAGGGATGCTGACCAGGTAGGGTCAGGGCAGTAAATCAATTTATAGATTTGTGGAAATAGCAGATCTTCAAAGGATAAGAATTCTGGGGCACATTGGAAGTGAGGAGGTGAAAGGCGATCTCTGCCTTTGCAAAGGATTTGCATGGAGATGGCTGGGCATCCCACAGCAGGCCCCAGAAAGAGAGAAGCCCCACGCTGGGAGACCAAGGGGTTAATTCAGAACCTCCCAGAAGAAGCAGGTTTGGATCAAGGAGGAAGAACAGGGGAACTTTAAACAAGAAACAAAAACAAGCTTGAGTTACAACTCAATTTTGGTTAAGGCCAACTCTAACTGCTTCTCATAGAACCTTCTCCTGTCTTCCCTTTTGTTGCTGAGCCCTAATCCATCTGGAATAGCAGCAACAACAATCAATAATTATTACTTTTTAATGAGTACTTACTCTATTGCAGACTAGTACAATATAATTACCTTATAGTCATTACCTATGTAATCCTCACAACAGCTCTATTTTTTCTCATTTTACACATGATAAAACTGGAATTTAGAAAAGTTTAGCTGTCACTTTGGGAGGCCAAGGCAGGAGGATTGCTTGATTCTAGGAGTTTGAGACCAGTCTGGGCAACACAGTGAGACCCTGTTTCTAAAAAAAATTTTTTTTTATTAGCCAGATTTGTTGGTGTGTGCCCGTAGTCCTAGCTACTCCAGAGGCTAGGGCAGGAAGATTGCTTGAGCCCAGGAGGTTGAGGCTGCAGTTAGCTTATGATCACTCTACCACACTCCAGCCTGGGCAAGAGAATGAGACACTGTCTAAAAAAAAATTTAGCTGTTTGGCTGAGGTCACACAGCCCAAAAGTGGCAGAGCTGGAATTCAAACCCAGATGTTTCTGAATTCAGGTTACCTTAAGGGCTACTAGTCCTGGGCCTCCTGCTTCCACGTACCCTCTTTCCCCTCTTGACAAGCTCGACCTAGAAGGAACAACCTTTCAGCCAATTTAGTTCCCTGAAAAGAGATGGTGTTTGTGAATGCATCTATTTAATACTATGCCTGGAATACGTTTTTACTCATTTAAACCACACTTCCAAAAAGCTGCTAAGGTGGCTTACAAATATGCCTGGCGCACACCCAGTCACAGAGTAGGTGTGCAAAAATGGTTTTGTTGGGATCTGTTCCAGGGTGAGGTTGACGGGTGAGATCATTGGGGAGCACCCAGCCTGCAGGCCTCAAGGAACAGAGCTGCATCTGACAGAAACCTAACTCCAATTCCCTTGGGCCCTCTCACCTGCTGTACCACATTTGCAGTAGCTAAGATATGGTCTCAGCTCTCTGCTGCTGAATACAAAGAGTGGCCTGGAGCCTCATGGATTCTACCCCTGGATTCATCCTTGAATACTTTTTGTACAGTAAAATTGGGACTCCTCAGGCCGGGCGCGGTGGCTCAAGCCTGTAATCCCAGCACTTTGGGAGGCCGAGGCGGGCGGATCACAAGGTCAGGAGATCGAGACCACAGTGAAACCCCGTCTCTACTAAAAAAATACAAAAAATTAGCCGGGCGCGGTGGCGGGCGCCTGTAGTCCTAGCTACTCAGGAGGCTGAGGCAGGAGAATGGCGTGAACCCAGGAGGCGGAGCTTGCAGTGAGCCGAGATCGCGCCACTGCACTCCAGCCTGGGCAACAGCGTGAGACTCCGTCTCAAAAAAAAAAAAAAAAAAAAAAAAAAAAATTGGGACTCCTCATTTGCGATGAGCTATCTGACAAAATTGCAATTTACCTTTATTGTAAAATATTAATAAAACTTTGATCTATAACTGCCCTGAATTTATGAAGTCTGTCCCATTAAGAAAGTAGGAACATCTAGGGTGGGGTAGAGGAATGTTTTCAAGGGGATCAATTATACTAGAAATCTTTCCTAAAGAATTTTGTCTTGTGTACTTAAACAGCCTGACCTATTTTTCTGAATGCTTTCTGTTAATATGCATTCATCAAGGATATTTTTTCTTTTGTCTTTAGTGGAAAAGGCTACTATCCGACCAGCTAAAAGCATGGACTCACTGTGTTCAGTGCCTGTGGAAGGTAAGATTTTACAAGTAGTTTCTGAGTTGGAGATTACAACTAGGAGGCTGGAGCTCACTTGCCTTTATAAGCTGTCGTGCCTGCTTCTCTGTAGTCACAATCACACACAACTAACTAGTCCCAAATCCCTCCCTGACCCTACCCTAATTTAAGGGGTTTACATAGCCCCATAACCTCCCCTACCTTACTCCAGGGCTAGGTCTAAAGAGCCATCCTCTTTGCCCATCCTTCCTCTAGCCACAGCTGCAGTCCATGGCTATTTTTCATTCAAACCTGAACCAGGTAAAAGGTCAACACCTGAAACCTAAGGCAGAAGAGGCTTCCCCTTTGGGCAGAAAGAAAGAGCCAAGCATTGGTTTATGCCCTATGGTTTTATGCCTAGAGGCCTATGTATCTTGAATTTGGCTGTTTCCATATGCATTTGCTTCCTAGTTTTTGTGTCAAGTCATGATTTTCAGTTGGTAGGTTCATTCATGTATCCATTCATTCATTCATTTATTATGTATCATTAAACATTAATTAGGCACCAGCTATGTATCAGCCATGTGCAAACCACAATATCCTTTGTTGGGGCAAACGTGTATACAGTTGCACATGAGGTAACACCCACCACCAAAATAACACATAACATTTGTTCTCACAGCTCTATCCTTCAGGGCTGACTTGCCTGTATCTCTACCTTCTATTTCTGTTAAGTAACCAATAAGCACCATTACAAGTTACAAGGCAAAGGATTTGTCTGGCAACAGACTGTTAAAACTCCCCTATACTTATCCTATGACTTTCCAGCCCCTTTAATACAAGACATTTTTCTCTTTCAAAAATGGGTCAGACCGAAACAATACAGAAAATCTTTAGAACAACATTTTAAAAATAATTCTAAACCTGGGCCGGGTATGGTGGCTCACACCTGTAATCGCAGCACTTTGGGAGGCTGAGGCAGGCAGATCACTTGAGGCCAGGAGTTCATGACCAGCCTGGCCAACATGGTGAAACCCTGTCTCTACTAAAACAAATACAAGAAATTAGCCAGGCGTGGTGGTGCATGCCTATAATCCCAGCTACTCAGGAGGCCAAGGCATGAGAATCGCTTGAACCCAGGAGGCAGAGGCTGAGGCACAAGAATCATTTGAACTCAGGAGGTGGAGATTGCAGTTAGCCGAGATTGTGCCACTGCACTTCAGCCTGTCTCAAATAATAATAATAATAATAATAATAAATAATAATTCTAAACCTGTATAATACTCAGTGAGGTCTTCTTAAGTTAACTTGATAGTTTCAGCATTTTCTTACTTTTATATTCATACGTTTGCTTTGGTTTAGAAACTTCTTGGCAGTTCTTGCCCAGTTTTGCAGGAGTTAATATTTCAAAATATAGGTCATTATATACATGACATGTGAGTATTGGACAGTTCATCTAACTGCTGAGTCTCGGTGTCCTCATGTGTTAAAGACCATTACACTTTCTTACTGGGTGGTCATAAGAACTTTAAGCATAAACTTATGTAAGATGCCCAGTTTAGTGCTTAGTACCAAATTAGAAATTATTTTCTAGATCCCTGGCAACTCACATATCATCTCCAGGCTTATTTACTTCCCATGTAGACTTTTTTCTTCCTTGCCTTCATGTCTAAGCCAGTCAAGAACTCGGTCTGGGCGTAGGGGCTCATACCTGTCATCCCAGCACTTTGGGAGGCCGAGGCAGGCACATCACCTGAGGTCAGGAGTTTGAGACCAGCCTGGCCAACATGGTGAAATCTCCTCTCTACTAAAAATGCAAAAATTAGCCAGGCGCGGTGGCAGGTGCCTGTAATCCCAGCTACTCAGGAGGTTGAGGCAGGAGAATCGCTTGAACCCAAGAGGTAGAGGTTGTGGTAAGCCGAGATCACGACACTGCACTCCGGCCTGGGTGACAGAGCTGTACTCTGTCTCAAAAAATATATATATTCGCTCCTCACAACTGTACTTTCTAACATTTAGTTAATTTACATTTCTAGTTTCTCATCCTCTGAATCAACAGGAAGAAGCCTGAGAAAAGGTGGGAAAGGTCTAGTTGTTAACAGCATTTGTTTCCTAGCTGGGAAATCAAAAACCCCCGTCTGGGTCCATCTGCTAGAGAAAACTTAAAACAATAAGTTTTAAAGTTCTAAAATAAGACAAGATTCTGTTTATTTTTCATTTTTGTCTTCTTCATTTTGAGCAAATATCATCCTACCACCTCCCATCTGTCTCTTTATTTTTTCATGATCTACAATTAATGCCTGGTAGATGATGGCTCTGTTTAGCAACTTTAGCAGTAATCTTTTTTTGAAAACTGCTCTACCTGCAAAGTTTAAAAGTGATCTGTATGGCACGACAGCAAATGGTCCTACCAAAGCATCATGCTAAAATTCTGTGCATATAAGGAAGTGCTTTCTCTTTTGTCATCCACATGTTACCTGTCTTTATCTGGGCGGTTATGCCCCTATTAGAATGCTGTGCCTCTCTAGTATTCAAATGTCGTGTGCCTGCCCTTACTGGAAGGCCTGCCATTGTATGTGTGCCCAGGCTGCTGACCATACACCTGTTCCTTTTTACTAGGAAAAGAAACCAAGGGAAATTTCAATCGAACAGTTACCACCGGTGGATTTTTCATTCCAGCAACAAAGATGCACTCCACCGGCACTGGCAGCTCATGTGACCTCACCAAGCAGGAGGGCGAATGGGGCCAGGAGGGGATGCCTCCGGGGGCTGAGGGCGGCTTTGATGTCCATCTCCAGGGCGCTCAGGCCCGGCCCCCACCGGAACAACTGAAGGTTTTCCGGCCTATTGAGGATCCAGAGGGCGAGCAAACAGCCCCAAAGATGCTGGGTATGTTCTACACTTCGAACGACAGCCCTAGCAAATCCGTCTTCACCAGCAGCCTCTTCCAGATGGAGCCGTCGCCGCGTCACCAGCGCAAGGCGCTGAACATCTCCGAGCCCTTTGCGGTGTCTGTGCCGCTCCGCGTGTCCGCCGTCATCAGCACCAACAGCACGCCGTGCAGAACACCCCCGAAGGAGCTGCAGTCTCTTTCCAGCCTGGAGGAGTTCTCTTTTCATGGATCAGAGAGCGGAGGCTGGCCAGAAGAAGAGAAACCGCTGGGAGCTGAGACTTCTGCAGGTAAGTAGAGGAGGGAGGGTCTCTTTCCATCGCAAGAGAGAAAAACCGGACTTAAATTTGCTTCGAGTTTGCAAGGCAATACAGTGAAGTGGTTAAGCCTGTGGGCTCTAGAGCCCGACTGGGTACAAATCCAGACTTTGCCATTTCACTGCGTGATCTCCAGCAGGTGTAACCACTCTGTGCCTCGGTTTCTTAATCTGTAAAATGGAAATAATTATGTTAATAATACCTTTTTCATAAGTTTGTTGTAAGTATTAAATTATTTAATACATATGACGCTCTCAGAACAGTGTCTACATACAACAAGTATATAATAAATGTTACCTATTATTATTCTATTTGCTCACAGAGTGAGAAGGCACGAGAAAAACTCAGAATGGAATGCAGAGCTGCAGAGCTGGAATTGGGAATTCAGGTCTTCCAGTCTCCTTCTCTCACCATCCACCCATCCTCATTTCTACTTTACATTTGCAGACAAGATGGCTAGCAACCCTAGCAACGAGAAAGAGCATCCCTCTCCCAATTTTTTGATATCAAATGCAGGAAGGATTCTGATTGGATCTGCCTGAGTCACATGCCCAGCCTTGGACCAGTCACTGTTGCCCAGCTCACTGGGTTCTGAGATTGGCCAGACTTGAGTCTCTGGGTGTGTCTGGAGTGAGGAGAGGTTCTTTAATTAACGAGCAAACATGGGCCACATAAAATGGAAGCAGGGAGCACCCCAAAGGAAAGGATGGCTGACAATCAAACCAACAAATGTTTATTGTGATTTAGGAATGTTTCTTTTCAGTTAATATTAGTCATTTTCAGCACCTATTAGGTTGTCAGGCACTCTCCTAAGTGTCCTGCAAATATTATCTCATTTCTCCCCTCTATCCTATGATATAGGTAGTTACTATTATCCCCATTTCCTTAAAGAGGAATAGGTTATTTACTCAATCACTCATAGCAAGGAAGTGGAAAAACCAGGATTTTAATCCAGACTTTAAAAAAGTCCACGCTTGTAACACGACCACGCTCCCTCCTGTGTTCACTATGAGCTGTGGAGTTACAAAGATTGTTAAGGCATGATCCCTTCCCCACAGTGAGCTCACAAACTAAGAAGGGAAATTGAAACACTGCACTGAAGTCCAGCGCAGGGTCAGCCTATGGAAGAAGCATAAGAGCCTCCTCAGGATTTTTGGAATTAGGGAGGGGTTAGGTACCCAAAGCATCATGAAAGAGGTGTTCATAACAGATGGCAAGGGCATGAAGGAGAGGCAGTCCTCTCAGGAGGAGTCCAGGAAGATTTAGAAGAGGTGACATTTGGACTGAGCCTTCATAAATGGGTAAGGTTTCTCCATGCAGAAAAGATGAGAAAGGGCATTCCAGGCAGCTACATGTTGTGGGAAATATGTAGGTTTTAGAACCCAGCCTGGCTGATTCAGATGCTAGCTTTACTGCTTTTTGTCAGTGTGGCAGTGGGAGATTTTGGAGCCTGTTTCTCATCTGCAAAGCAGGGGAGGCTCCTATCCCAAAGGCTGTAGTGAGGTCTGAATGGGAAAATGTCCATAAAATACCTGTCCATAGTCCGGCTCACAGAAGATGTGAGTAAATATCAGTCCTCTCCTCCCATTTCCTTTCAGGATGGGTACACAGATGAGCACATTTCAGGGGATCCAGTGATGCCTTGTCTGGAAAACAGTGTCATGGGCTGGCGTGGATGCAGCAGGATGAAGGGTAGGGGAGGGAGTGAAGGCTTTGAGGAAAACAGTGTTTCCAAAGGCTTTTGTGAGATTTGTTATCCTCTGTGGAAGAGTGGGTCGGGGTCTTTTAGAGACAGTCTGTTATCCACTTTTCCCCCCTCTCTCCTCCCTATAAATTAGAATACCCATTTTGCATTAAGTTGGTCTGGGAAAGACACTAAGGGAGACTCCAGCCCGCCTTCCTACCTGTGGCCAATGGGCAGTCAGGGCAGAAAGGGGGGCCTTGTGAAAGGCAGCCATCCAGATCTGAGACCCGGGGTGGAAGGGGACTGCTGAAAGTCTCAGGGGCAACAGGTCCCCTCACCCTGCTCTCTGACGGGGTGAGGTTAACCTCAGTGTTAACCTCATGATAACGTCCATGATTATTCCAGGTGGAGAACTTCACCTTCATTAGTTAAATATTTTTCTTTCTGTTGTGAAGTAGCAGTGGGCAAAAGAAAAAGAATTAAAGACAATTTTCCAGGTTACCCATTTAAACTTTTAGTTGATCTAGTCAAACCAACTCTCCCACTTTTGGCCAATCTAAGTGAAATTCCAGTGCGACCCAAAGCGTAGAGGTATCGAGTAAGTGGTGCATTTTAACTAAAGTTAAATGATTGTAAATACCGATTACTCTGAATGAAAAAATTGAAGGATTAATCAATGTAATCGTCATGGTTGATTATCCGACTTTTACCTGATTCAAGAGTATGTCCTGCTAACCTCATCCTCAGCTGGTGGGGAGGAAGGACAACAAACAGAATCCCTCCGAAAGTGAAGGGTGAGCTTATGGGCTGGTGTAAAAATGACAACTAACACTCTCTGCATCCCGTTCTAGAAATGTTAATTAAGGAAGAGCAGAATAAACATATAGCTTTACAGAAACTTGATAAATGAAAATCCGGAATTTCCTTAAGAGATATTAGGAGTTGCCTCATTCTTTTACTGAAGAACTTACAGTAGAATTCTCTTAGTTCTATTTTAGTGCATCTGAAATATGATTCTGTAACATCCGCAAAAAGTTGTTTTGCCCTATTTTTTTTTAACCAGGAGCAAGCCTACCTTATAAACTCATTAGTTGATTATATTAGTTAAGGTACAGGCTAAGCTGCTATAATATAGAAAACCAAAAATACAGTGGCTCAAACAAGATAGAAGTTTATTTCTATCTTACGCACAAGTCCAGAGTAAGGTGACTGTGATCCAGGAGATCTGGTGTTCCAGGCTCCTTCAGCCATACCCAGGGGTGTTGTCCTTGTCTGCATGGTCAGAGTGGGCTCAACACCCCCGCAGTCACATTCCCACCCATGGGAAAGGGCTACAGGAAGAAGCTGAGCACCTTCCACTTAAGGATGTCACCTAGAAGCTGCTCACATCATTTCCACTGCATCCCATCTGCCAAACGTATTTCACATAGCCACACTTACCCTCAGGAGACTGAGAAATGTACTAGATGGAAAGCGATGTGCCCAGCTAAAACCTGAGGGGTGGGGGAGGTTCTAGCTCCAAATAAAGAAGAGGATAGATATTGGGCAGCGATTATCAATCTCTGCCTCTATGGTCACCCGCTTTGTGTATAATGCGTCACATGCTGGGAACGTGACAATGCCCTTCCCTTTTGAGCTATGGAGATTTCTTGTAGTTTAGAAGTAGCCACCAAATCTGTCAGCCAACAAAAATGTGTTGGAGATTTGCAGGTAATTTTTAGGAATAGATACTGCCTCTGTTCTGAGGAACCTACCCAAGGATAGAAGCCATGTACCTGAGAAGAGATCATGGTAACGTGAGGACTGTGCAGCACATAGATAATAACACTGAGTGCTGCGGTAGGACATGGTGTGGGAAAGCTACAAAGAGATGTTTTTAGGTTTATGTCTTGAGGAATGGATTCAATTGGAATCACAGGGAGGACCAAAGCTGTGGAGAACAAGGCCTGTTAGGGGAGTGGGAGAAGAGAGGACATGTGACTGGGCCACAGTGAGATGGGCTTTGCATGCCATAGTGGAGGCAATAGGGAGCCACAGAGGGTTTTCAGCAGGGGAGTGAGTGATAGGAACAAACTCATGGTTAGCATGGGCCCTTCCTCCACACCTCACACAGGAGTCCATATTAATAGTCATGATCAATGGAAAGAAGCTCTACCAAAAGGGACACTGGCAAGTTCTTCCAACTACTAGATTTTAGGAGAATGTTAAAAAATATGTGTTTGAAAATTACAGATGCATTTACCCTTTCACCCAAAAGTTTCACCTCTAAGAATTTATCCTAAATAAATAGTTGCATAAATACAAAATGACGTTTGCATGTCATGGCATTATTTGTAATAGCAAAGGACTGGAAACAACCCAAATGCCCCCTTTAGGGGTCTGGTTGAATAACTAGGATGCATCCACACAATGAAGTTCTATAGAGTCCATAGCTTCGTGAGCCTTGCACTACATTCCCCCAAACTCCTGTGCATCTGTCGGGGACAGTTTCTGTGCACACAAAAGGCACCTATTTCAGATGTCTGCCTTGCGTTTCCGGTTTTCTGCCTCAGAGCACTTTATGAAGGGACTGGCTCACTCAGCCTTTGTGTGAGACAGCTCAGAAGCATGGAGAATTAACTGGGGTAGCTCTCAAGTAATACAAGCCAGGAATCAGGAATGACCCAGCCTCTTATCATACGGAGGGATTGTTGGGGGGCTAGTGCTTCTTAGGGTTACCAGAGATTGAGTCCCTGCTGAAAATGGGAACCAACTCAACAAAATACTCTTCATTGACTTTTCCTCCGTTCCTCTCACTTTCTCATTTTTGCTTCCTGGGACCACCTTCTAAATGAGCCACCTGCTACTCGGACCCTGTTTCAGGATCTGCTTTGAAGGAAACCCAAACTAGGCCACATCATAAAGAATGATCAGGCCGGGCGCGATGGCTCACGTCTGTAATCCCAGCACTTTGGGAGGCCGAGGCGGGCAGATCACCTGAGGTCAGGGGTTTGAGACCAGTCTGACCAACATGATGAAACCCCGTCTGTACTAAAAAATACAAAAATTAGATAGGTGCAGTGGCAGGTGCCTGTAGTCCCAGCTACTAGGGAAGTTGAGGCAGGAGAATCGCTTGAACCCAGGAGGTGGAGATTGCAGTGAGCCGAGATCGCACCACTGCACTCCAGCCTGGGTAACAGAGTGAGACTCCGTCTCAAAAAAAAAAAAAAAATGACTAATTTCCCTCTCTACTAACATGGCATGGGCTTCAAGATATGTTAAGTGAGAAAATGTAAAGCAAACAACAATCTGTATCACATAGTGTATTTTGTGTACTAAGGATGGGAAACTAAAATATATATAAGTATCTGTTTAAATATGCAAAAATAAACTGGCAGAATAAACCAATAAACTAATAAAAGTAGTTATCGCTAAGAGACAGTGGGAGTATGGAACAAACCAGAAGCAACAGTGATGGACACATGGTGGGTGACCAAGGAGCGGTTGGTCTGGGAAGCCTTGAAAGAGGCATTGTTAGGTTTGCCTTGAAGAAGGGGTTAGATTGCAACCACAGGGAGGACCAGAGCAGAAGAGTGCAAGGCCTGGCAAGGGGACTGGTAGAAGAGCAGACCTGTGGCTGGGCCAGCAAGAAGGGGCCTTTTTATATACAGTGGGCCCCTGACTTTCAAAGGTTCCACATCCATGGATTGAACCAACCACAGATCAAAAGTCTCCAGAATAAAACATTGCATCTGTACTAAACATGTACAGATTTTATTCTTGCCATTATTTCTTAAACAATACAGTATAACAGCTATTTGCATGGCATTTACAGTGTATTACATATTATAAGCAACCTAGAGATGATTTAATACAAAAGGATGTGCATAGGTTATATGCTAATACTATGTATGCCATTTTATATCAGGGACTTGAGCACACATGGATTTTGGTATTGGGGGGAGGTCCTGGAACGAGTTGCCCCGTGGATACCAAGGAATGACCTGTAGTTTTAACTTTTGAACTCTGTAAATATTTTACATATTCAAAGATAAAACTGAATTTCAGGAAATAAGCCTACAAAGTGATGGGCAAAAGGAAATACCACTGTTGTGAATTCTGAAGCATTTTAGTTCAGACATCAGGATGCTGTCACTAGATCTGAGTTGCTGGGGTGGCCTTGTGGTGAGACACCTCAGAGTTAGGACACCAGTATAAACAATGGCAATGAGTGGTTTGGTCTTAACCAATCTTAACCAACAAACTTTTCTGAGCTTGTGCTGTATGCCAGACACTGCTATATGCTTTATCTCCACTGTCTACTTTATCCTCACATCAGCCCTGAAAAGCAAGTCTTATGATGCCTTTGTACCAAGATTACAAGATTCATTGAGAAATTAGCATTTGAACCCAGGTTTCTTTAATACCACTGTAAATGGTAATTTTTCTTGAGGGCCTGCTGTGTGCCGAGCACAGTCCTGGGTACTCGCTCAGTCTTTAATCCAGAGTGTGGAAACAGCTTTATGCAGTGAAATGGGGCTTTCCTTCATGCAAAGCAATAGAGACCAAATTTGAGATCTGCCTCCTGCTTCCTGATCTCATAGATGTTTAAGAACAGAGCTTAATCGCTTTGGATATATCCAAATTGACAAGAGATAACCCCTGGGAAGAGTCACACAGGAAGCTGTTAATCATAATTATAAGATATCTTTGCAGCAAGATGTGAATAATAGATTTTTGTAACCTTGGACACCTAGATGGACTTCTCAAAGTCTGACTAGCTATTTGAGAAGTCAGAGACTGGGCTGGAGCATGGTGTCTCAACTTCAGCACTACTGACATTTTAGACTAGATAAGTCTTTGTTGTGGGACAGGTTCTGTACACTGGAGGATATTTAGCAGCATCCCTGGCTTCTATCCACTAGATGCCAGTAGCATTCACCACTCCCCAGTGTTGTGGCAACCAAAAAATGTCTCCAGACATTGCCAAACGTCCACTGGAAGAAGAAAACGGTAGGAGTAAGATGGTCCCTGGTTGAGAACCACCAGACTAGGTGATCTTTGATGTCCCTTCCTTCTCTGACAATCTTTAACTCTGGGAACTGAGGCCAGGACGTTGCTAGGAGAAAAGAGTAAATGCAAGGGGCAGTGAGCTGGGGGAATTCCCTCCATCCTTCTTGAAGCAGGGCCAGGAGACAGGACAGTGACTGTTTTAGGACAGTCTCTCTTAAAGTGAAGCCTCCTTTAACTGATAACTCCCATTTTCACTGCAGCTTCTGTACCTAAGAAGGCAGCTCTTGAGGATGCCAAGCCAGTACCTGAAGCACCTGGGACAGTGGAATGCAGCAAAGGCCTGTCCCAGGAGCCAGGCGTCCACCTGGAGGAGAAGAAAACCCCAGAAAGCTCCTTGAGCTCTCAAAATTCAAATGAATTAGAGAAGAGACCAAATCCGGAGAAGGTGGTGGAGGAGGGACAAGAGGCTGGCCAGATGGAGTCCGGCGCCCTGCAGGAGAGCCCCAGGGCCAGAGCCGAAGTTGTCCTTCTCCATGAGATGGTAAGGTGCACTCTCCACCTGCTCCAGCCAGGTGGAGTTACTTTTTCCCAAGGGCTCTTGGTACAATGTAAAGTAAATTGAAAAAAAAATTTTTTTGAAAATCAGTTTCTGCCAAAGGGACTTTAAGAAACAAAATTCCAATGAAGGTCTGAGATTTGTTTTGCAGTGGACTTTTCAGAAGTCCTGCAGGGATGGGGAGGGAATATACTGCTCAGATTCCGTAGTACAGACTCAACTCTAAATATTCCTGACCTGAGGTCACCATAAGCCAGTAACATGTCTTGGAATGTAATGACATTCAATCCCAGAAGCAGCACAAGACCTGCTTGTCATACCCCAGTCCCAAATATCATGATCATTCACAGAGTCCAGCCTTCTTCTTCCAGACATCCTGATGGGCAGTTGTCTACACTTATTTCCAAAACCAGAAATATTTCCAGGATCCATTCTTTCCTCCTGTGGGCTCTGGGGAAGTTAAAATACAACACTGGAGCTGACTAAACCTTGTCTACTTTGTAGAGGTGGAATTTTCCAAGAAGGTTTTTATGGGATGTCCTTCCATAGAAGTGTGAGGAGGTTTTCCAGGGATACCCAAGGAAGAGTCATGCATTTGGGTGGCAGCTCTGTGACAAGAGGAGGGTACCAGAAAGGAGGATGCCTTTGAACTTGCTTCCAGAGTCTTAATTTTCAGGATGTGCACAGAAGAACCATGTGTTGGGAGTTAGGGCAGAGTGAGGTGACATGGAGGCCTCAGGATGGCTGAGCGAAGGTCTCTATAAGATCTATTTGCATTTGTTGAAGGGGAAGGATGAAGAGATTCATATGGGAATTGATTGAATTCTTACAGGGAGGACCCTGTAGGAATGAATGGCATTGCTTTGAGAAGCAGGTAAAGTTAGTGCTGGAATGAGAACCGGGTGGATTCAAGGGAACAAGTAAAGGCATCAGTTCATTCATTCATTCAAAACTTGTATTTAACATGAACTTTGTGCCAGACACTGGCATCACCATAGTGAACAAGGCTTTAGCCATCCCTGCCTTCTTCGAGCTAACAGCCTAGTTGGGGAAAGACATTGAACAAGTAATTCCTGGTGTGCTATGGAAGCATGGAGTGCATGGGAGCACATAGCAAGAGGACCCAACCTAGTCAGAGGGAGGAGGCATGCATGCCACAAGGGTCAGGGAAAGCTTCTCTGTAGAGCGCATATTTAGGCAGATAACTCAGACGGAAGAAAGGGGTAGTGGGTGGAATAGGAACGGAGAGACCTCCAGACAGAAAGAATAAGATGTGCCTTGAATCCAAGGTAGAAAAGAGCATTCCCATTCAAGGAATGGGAGCAAGCCTGGGATAGCCGGGCTGGAAAAAGTGAGACTCAGGGGGATGCAGGAGCCAGGACTGCTTGGAAGGATTTGGGGTTTAACCTACGGGCAATGGGAAAGTATATGAGGTGTTGAGAATTTTATCTTTCATGGGTCATTCTATTCTGTGCGGAGAACGGCTTGGAGAAGAAAGGAGGCACGAATGCATCAGGAGTGGAGTATGTGGTAAGCCAGGAGAGAAAAGCTGGAGGTGTAGACTAGTGTGGGGCCATGGGGATAGAAATGAAGGACTACAATCACTATTTAGAAGGTAGAATGGACAGGACTTGTTGAAGGATTAGATAAGGGCTGAGAAAGAAGGAAACGTCAAAGGCACCTCATAGGTTTCTGGTTTGAGCAGGATGATGCGCTGTGGGTCCACTCACCGAGAGGGCAGAGTGAAGTGGAAGGGAGTTTAGATGTTCATTTGTTCATCTAAATTTATGGTTTCTTAGTACTGATTTCTTAGTAAGAGCTCAGTTAATGTAGGTGCTGAGGAGAGTAAAGAGATGAGGCTGTCCCCGCTCTGAAGCAGGGCACAGTCTAGTAGGCAAAATAGAAATATTCACAGATAAATGCAGTGTAGTAGAAGCAGACTAATTTTGACAATCCCACAGAGATATGTAAAAGAAATAATCCAAAAGAAAACACTGAATTCATTACAGTTCAGCAGACCCTTTATTGAGCCCCCATTTACAGTATACTGGGCACCTTTTGGCCTTGATGAATCAAAGATGAATAAACACAATCCTGACCTCAAGAAGCTCACAGTCCATTGGGAATAATAAGACAAGCATAAAAGTAACTTTAATATGAAATAGCAAGTGATTAGAGCTCGGTGAGAAGGGACGAGAAGTCAGCAGCAAATATTACTTTCACAAAGGCCTGTGCCAACCCAGGATGGAGATTTGTCCCCCGGCTGCCTCGCCCTGAGATAGAATTAGGCCTTGAGGCAAGAAATGAAAGAAACTGGGCCGGGCGCGGTGGCTCACACCTTTCCCAGAACTTTGAGAGGCTGAGGCAGGCAGATCACCTGAGGTCAGGAGTTTGTGACCAGCCTGGCCAACATGGTGAAACCCCGTCTCTACTAAAAATACAAAATTAGCCGGGTGTGGTAGCGCATACCTGTAATCCCAGCTACTTGGGAGGCTGAGGCAGGAGAATCGCTTGAACCCCGGAGGAGGAGGTTGCAATGAGCCAAAATCATGCCACTGCACTCCAGCCTGGGTGGCAAAAGTGAAACTCTGTCTCAAAAAAAAAAAAAAAAAAAAAACAACCAGAAAGAAACTGAAATTAGTTGTCCTGGCCCTGAGCAGGCCTCCTTCCATCCCTTTCCTGTCTATAGCTTTGGGCTTTAGGCAGGGAAAGGGAGGAGTCTAGAAGGACAAAGGGAAGCTGGACTTGAGGGGAGACAAGGACAGCAAGCAAGGTGGAGAAGTAGGCAGCTCCACAAACCACAACAAAGAAATTCCCACCATGTTAACAGTGGTTATCTGTGGGGAGTAAGGATATATGATTTGGTGTCTTTGTATTTTCCTTTATTTTAATACGTATTTAAATTTTTTCCATGTGAAATGTGTATTCCTTGGTAATAAGAAAAAAGAGCCTGGGCATGGTGGCTCACACCTGTAATCCCAGCACTTTTGGAGGGGCCTAGGTGGGCAAATTACTTGAGCCCAGGAGTTTGAGACCAGCCTGGCAACATGGTAAAACCTCATCTCTACTAAAAATACAAAAATTAGCCGGGTGGCACAGGCCTGTAATCCCAGCTACTTAGGAGGCTGAGGCAGGAGAATTGCTTAAACCCAGGAGGTGGAGGCTGCAGTGAGCCAAGATCACACCACTGCACTCCATCCAGGGCAACAGAGCGAGACTCTGTCTCAAAAAATAACATTAAAGGCTGGGCGTGGTGACTCACGCCTGTTAATTCCAGCACTTGGGGAGGCCAAGGTGGATGAATCACAAGGTCAGGAGTTTGAGACCAGTCTGGCCAACATGGTGAAACCCCATCTCTACTAAAAATACAAAAAATTAGCCAGATGTGGTGGTGTGCTCCTGTAATCCCAGCTAGTAGGGAGTCTGAGGTAGGAGAATCACGTGAACCCAGGAGGCGGAGGTTGCAGTGAACCAAGATCACGCCATTGCACTCCAGCCCGGATGACAGTGCAAGATTCTGTCTCAAAAAAAAAAAAAAAAAAAAAAATTAAAAAAGAACTATATTTACTTATTTGGAAAGCAGGTGTCAGGGTAAGACTTAACATTTTCATTCCACTGGAAGACTCTCATCCTTGTGTGCCTTCTAGTGAACCTGAAGTTAAATGAGACCAGGGTTTTTGTTGTTTTATAAGGCAACAGTGCATAGAGATTAGGTACTTATGTTCTGGTGCAGACAGAACTGGATTTCAGTCCTGGTGTGCTGCCGTATGACTTAGGTAAATTGTTTAATCTATTTGAACCTAGACCTCTCATCTATAAAATGGATAATTATAGTAGTGTTTATCTCCTAGAGTTGTTGGGAAAATTACACAAGATACAGCTAAAGTATGTGCTGGTGCATGGTGAGCACTCAGAGAGTCACAGGTATTATCAGTGCTGCATCCTGTATTTGCTGAACTGGTACAGGCTGGCACTGCCAGTCTTTTTCCTCTCACTGGAAACGCTGATGTCAGCACCCAGAGGACTTGGTTCTAAGACAATCAGTTTACTGATGTTTTTCAGGATGAAGATGATCTGGCCAATGTCCTGATCTGGCCCGAGATTCAACAGGAGCTGAAAATCATTGAATCAGAGGAGGAGCTCTCATCGTTGCCACCTCCTGCTCTGAAGACCAGCCCAATTCAGCCTATTCTTGAGTCGAGTCTGGGGCCCTTTTTTCCCCCAGAGCCTTCTGGGAGCTTGCCTTGTGGCTCCTTCCCGGCTCCAGTCTCCTCCCCTCTGGAGGTGTGGACTAGGGATCCAGCCAATCAGAGCACACAGGGGGCTTCCACAGCAGCCAGTAGAGAGAAGCCGGAGCCTGAGCAGGGCGTGCACCCAGACCTCGCCAGCCTGGCTCCTCTGGAAATAGTTCCGTTTGAGACGGCATCTCCACAAGCAACAGTGGAAGTAGGAGGCCTAGGGAATCTGTCTCCTCCACTCCCACCTGCTCCTCCCCCTCCAACTCCTCTGGAGGAGTCACCTCCAGTCCTGCTTTCAAAGGGCAGCCCGGAAAGAGAAGACTCATCCAGGAAATTGAGGACAAATCCCTACATAGACCAGCAGAAGTCCCAAGACAGCCCTGAGATGTCTAACCGCTGTCAGGGAGAGGAGGCCACCCCAAGACACAGTGACAAGCAAAATTCAAAGAATGTTGCTTCCGAGGGGAAAGGCTGTGGGCTTCCAGGCCCAACCAGGGAGGTTGAGATCGCCTCACAAGGAGAGGAGGAGGTAACCCATTCAGTACAGGAGCCTTCAGACTGTGACGAAGATGACACTGTGACAGACATTGCCCAGCATGGCCTGGAGATGGTGGAGCCCTGGGAGGAACCCCAGTGGGTGACGAGTCCCCTTCACTCTCCCACCCTGAAAGACGCGCACGAGGCCCAGGTACAGGGCCTTCAGGGTCACCAATTGGAGAAGAGGCTTTCCCACAGGCCCAGCCTTCGCCAGAGCCATTCTCTAGACAGTAAACCCACGGTTAAAAGCCAGTGGACTCTCGAGGTTCCCTCCTCCAGCAGTTGTGCTAATCTTGAAACAGAGAGGAATTCTGACCCTCTTCGGCCCCAGGCACCCAGGAGAGAGATTACTGGGTGGGATGAGAAAGCCCTGAGGTCCTTCAGAGAGTTCTCTGGCCTGAAAGGGGCAGAGGCTCTTCCCAACCAGAAGGGACCACGTGGTGTGCAACCCAAGCCAGCAGAGACCAGCCCCATCAGCCTAGCAGAGGGAAAGGAACTGGGGACACACCTGGGGCACAGCAGGCCACAGATTAGGCAAGGTGATGTTCCTGGGCCAGAGGGCAGCAAGGAGACTTCACCCAGCATGCAGGACAGCCCTTCACCTGGAGAGCACCCCACAAAGTTACAGCTGAAGAGCACAGAGTGTGGGCCCCCAAAAGGGAAAAACAGGCCTTCTTCCCTCAACTTGGACCCTGCCATTCCCATTGCTGACCTCTTCTGGTTTGAGAATGTGGCCTCATTTAGTTCACCTGGAATGCAGGTCTCTGAGCCGGGAGACCCGAAGGTCACATGGATGACCTCATCTTACTGTAAAGCAGACCCCTGGAGGGTTTACTCCCAGGACCCCCAGGACCCTCAGGACCTGGACATGGTTGCTCATGCACTGACAGGCCGCCGTAACTCAGCTCCTGTGAGTGTGTCAGCTGTGAGAACCTCCTTCATGGTCAAAATGTGCCAGGCCAGGGCGGTCCCAGTCATCCCTCCCAAGCTTCAGTACACCCAGATCCCACAGCCCCTGCCCTCTCAGAGCTCGGGGGAGAGTGGGGTTCAGCCTCTGGAGAGGAGCCAAGAGGAAGCCAACTCAAGCAGTGGGAGCACCCAGAAACTTGCCAAAGATGATTCTCCCTCTTCCCTGGAAAGCCCAAAGGAAGAAAAACCAAAGCACGATCCCGGAACCGTTAAGTCCTCACCAGTGGATGCCACTGCACCCTGCGTGTGCGAGGGGCCCACCCTTTCTCCAGAACCAGGCTCATCGAACCTGCTCTCCACCCAGGACGCAACAGTGCAATGCAGAAAGCGCATGTCAGAGACAGAGCCATCTGGGGACAACCTTCTTTCTTCAAAACTAGAGCGACCATCTGGGGGTTCTAAGCCTTTCCACAGGTCAAGGCCAGGAAGACCTCAGAGCCTAATCTTATTCAGTCCTCCTTTCCCCATTATGGACCACCTGCCCCCCTCATCCACAGTGACAGATTCCAAGGTCCTGCTGTCCCCTATCAGAAGTCCCACCCAGACAGTTTCCCCTGGCCTTCTTTGTGGAGAGTTGGCAGAAAACACATGGGTCACACCAGAAGGGGTTACACTTAGGAATAAAATGACCATCCCTAAGAATGGCCAGAGACTAGAGACCTCAACTAGCTGTTTTTACCAGCCCCAGCGGAGATCAGTAATTCTGGATGGAAGAAGTGGGAGGCAAATAGAATGATTTCAGTTCACCTGCTGGTGTCTGAAAAATATCCTGATTCATCTGGAAGTTATTACAGGGCCAGCTTGCCATATTCCAGGCACAGGTTATCAAGTTTGGGCCTATTTTGGCCTCTGACTTCTCTTTCTTCAGCCTTTTGACCACTTATTAATTAGTCCATTTGCCAGAAGAGTGGTCAAGGGAAAAAACGAGAGATGAAATTTAGTTAAGTCTGTGTGAGCAAGTGAGAGAAGGTTAGGTAAGGGGAGAGGATGGAATGCTTACCTCCAATGAACTTTGGAGCTTGTATATCAGTCGGATTGCTCCCCTATTTCTTTTAGCTATTACTCTTGAGAGCTGGCTGTCCTTTGAAAGAAAGAAAGAATGTTCTTTGAAAGAAAGAAAAATCTCTTGCTGTGTCAAACCTCAAAATGTTGCTATTGGGGTTAGAAGGCCTCCTCTTCATGCTTTTTAATGCTCTTTAAAATGTGTTCTTTTAGACCAGTTTTCTAATAAGCTTTGTAAAGTGTACTATCCAAATTAGAAGTGGATTTGGAAATGCAAACTAACGTGCACTTAGATATCCAGGTGGGTGAGCTTACCCACTCTGACCCATGCTCTTTCCCTGGAATCCCTGGAGACCTGTCCAAGATGATTTCCATATACCAGCATAGAAAATCAGAATCAAGAGCAAACTCTGAGACTGGCACAATCCAAGAAGATTTCCTGGCTCTGGCTTTTAGTAATTTGGGGCTCCAACTGCCACTGTACTGGACTGTAATTTATAAATCCAGTAGCTGCGCAGGGTGGAGGCTGAGCTGAGGATTACCATAATGAAATGTACGAAATCTTCATTTAGGTATGCAATCGTGAAGTGAAGCCGTCTGCTTTCTTTACAGTATCAAGAGTCCAAGAACAGGATGTCATCATAGATAAAAGCCTCACACAAAGGCAGAACTACACTCCAAATGTAATGTGTTTAAATTGGTGGGGCACCAGCAGAAGACACTTCTAGCTCAGCTTTACTCTTCTTCCACACTAGGCTGGGCCCAGCAGTACAGGAGAGAATGAAGGGAGGAGCTCCAGGAGGAGAGGGAAGAGCCCTAGCAGGGTGATCATCACAACCACTCACTGAGAGTTGCCCTTCTTAGAAATGTATTTTATTTTAGCCAGTGGGTCCCTTCCTTTCTCCATTCCTCTCCACTGCTCAAGAACAGATTTGAGGCCAGGTGCGGTGCCTCACATCTGTAATCCCAACACTCTGGGAGTCTGAGATGGGTGGATTGCTTGAGCCCAGGAGTTCAAGACCAGCCTGGGCAACACAGCGAGACCCCATCTCTTTAAAAATAACAGACTTGAGGAACCCCTCTCCCTTCCATAATTCCCGTCATCCACCGCCCACTCTAGGCACTCACTCAAACTTGCTCTTCAACTCTGTATACAAGCAGAAGCAATAAACCAATCTGATTTTCTTTTCAATTATGTATAACTTTCAATGGTTCTTTCCTTTCCAGCTGGCGAGAGAAAGGAGAACTAATATACCTGCTGGCAGATTTTTGGTGCTACCCAAAAAAGGACTTCACAGGGCATCTCTTCTCAGGTTCAAGCCTGGCTGAATTCTGTCCAGAAGCTCAGTCATTGCAGAAATTTCTCTAAGGGCTGGGACATCACAACCAAGGGTGGTCCTGGGCTTAGTGGGGGCTGAGATGAAGTTACCTCCTCCATTGAGAAATTGGGAGCTGATTCCCTGCAACAGATACATATTCCTCTCTCTCTTTCTCTCCTCCCTCTCCCTTCCTCCCTCCCTTCCTCCCTGATAAACCTTACAGTTTTGAAATCTTGTTCTGTACCTTTTAAGCCAGTGTCTGTGACGAGGGTAACTGGCAAGTCAGCTGATGAGTTCTGCCTTCCGAGAGCACTGAGTGAGCAAGGCATTTCATCAGTGTTTTGGCCTCATTGGGTGAGCAAGACATTGGACCAACAGCCAATGAGATATGAACCTGAAAGAAAAGTCCTAGAATATAGTATTTTTCCCCTTGGCCAGAAAGTCAAGAAATAGAGTTGTGACAGATGAGAAAGGCCATGTTCAAGAGATCTGAGAAGTGCATTCCTGCCTTATCAGAAAACGTGGCAGATAGGTTTTATGTCAGCCTCAGTGCCCCTGCGGTGTTCACGCTTTGATAAGGACCACGTTCCAGTTAGAATGTGAGGGAGGGAAAGAGCTGCACTTTGCTTCACCATCAGAACTCTGAGCCAAATAATGAAATATGTAAACTATTTTATGATTATTTTAAATGTTTGATAACATTTATAAGATATATTTTTATTTGTGGATAGACTGAGAAGTCACCATTTACATATTAACAAGTGACTTCAGTTCTAAGGGTTGAGGTGCCTGTGTGGATTTATAAAATGGTTGCAAGATCTTTTAGACTCTGACATTTATAGCATCACCTTCAGGAACACAATTCTGTGGATGTCATCATGAGACACACTGACAGCTGTGGAGATAGTCCTTACTGTCAGCTTTCCTTGCCAGTCAAGTCCGGAAGCCTTAGAAACTGACTCACCTTCTCAGTCAGCGTCCTGCTGCTCAAGTGCGGACCTCCGCTTTGACTCTCGCCCAGCCTGCCAGCCGTCACAAAGGCATTCGTAAACTTCCTGTGGTCTGGGCTAGCCTGACACTGATAAAATTCCATTCGAAAGAAAAAAAACTCGTATTTCCTCCCCAAATTGTTCCCCCAAATGCTCTGGGATTGCCTATTTCACCACTCATTTGAGTCTCTGAGAAAAGAACTCCCTGAGAATGGCTGGATGGGAATCAAATAGTCTGCTTCCATTCAGGAGGGGACAGAACAGGAGCTGCTGTTTTTAGGAGGATTTACCTGGTGCCCTAGAAAGGGCTATGGAATCAAATTCTCAGAGGGCTCCTTCAAATCAGCTATCAGTCCTCAAAATGGGGGTGGCTGATGTTAAATGATGAATTGGAGGTGAAACCCATGCATGTTCTGTTGTTTTCTTTCAGCATTAGTGGTTGCTGAAGAAAATAGTAACCTACATTTTCTGCTACACTTGGAATATGAAGAGATCTGAACAAGAATCCCATTAAGACACCTAACAATCTAAACCCTAAAATTCAAAATACTGTCCAAATCAAAATTCTAGACTCTGAGGACATAAAAAATGTAAATGTCATCCTCCTCAACAAATATTTATCGGGAGCTTGGTAGTAGTGCGCTGGGTACCTTAGCACTCCCAAATCATTCAAGAGTCTAGTGAAAAAGGGAGAGGGATGGCAGCAAATAAAACACCCCCATAAACAACCAGGAGCAAGGTTGAGAACCATTAAGTTGCCAAACAAAAGCAGAAGAGGAAAAACGTGAGGGAACCAGCATCCTTTAATAGGATAGTCGATGGTATTCAAGTGACCTACTGACTTCAAATAATCAAATTGAACACAATTGCAAATCCAATAGAACATCCCAGTGAGGCACTCAGGTGTTTGAGAACTTTGCTTTGACTTAGAAAACTAGAAAGTGGCAACTAGGTTAGAATAAGTAGTTTGGAGGTTTCGTGTGGTCATAATTGGTTTGGCAAAGTGTGAGATCTCTGCAAATGAGCCAGGTAACATCAGTATTCCGTACCGCTTGAAAAGGGAATTTTAGAGACTTCTGTCATCACAAAGCAGGTTAACTCCTAGTTAATGATGAAGCAGTAGGCCCAAGATAAACTGTTTATTTCAAGATAAATTGTTCTTGTCAGTGTTTGGCATATGATAATCACATTTGGCTAAAATTGGATGGGACAGTCATTTGTCTACACAGGCACCTTGCATTCCTGCATGAAGAGATACTGGGGAGCATACCATTATTTTGTCCAGTATTAGAGTGGGAGAAGTTCACAGTAAGTCCAGTTCCCACCAGGATTTATTTGGGCCACATTCTACCATGGCCAGTCCAATCTGATGACCACATGAGTCTTGGGGTTAAGTGTTGCTAAGAGTATGATTTTAGACTTGTCCAGCAGGAAGGTCAGCTCAAAATGTGGCATGACAAAGAATGTGCTCTATTACCAAAACCTTTCCTAGCAAAACAAGGCCAGAAGAGGGAGCAAGCATCTGTCCAGGCATGGAGAGGAGGGGGCAATGGTGGAAGGGTGATTGCCTGAAATCAGTGCCAGTACAGATAGCATAAAATTGGGGGCCACCACAGATTGGCTGGCTGCTGTGTAGATCATTTAGTAATCTTGAGGTACATTAATAATGCAGAGATTACTTTTCTGTGAGGGTAAGGAGGATGTAGCTAAATATAAGAAGCTTACAAGGTCCAAAGCCATGTGTTTTACTGGATAAATCACAATGCTTTGCAATAACTTAATGCCATAGTACTTTCTGGCTTATAATTCTGCAAAGTAAAGCACTTTTTTCAAAGGAGTGTATTGGAAAGCCACATGATTTCAGCTGTGTTTTAAGCTCTACAAATACGTTTCCAAAGATGTAATCAAAATGTAATTCTATTGATTAAAAATATAAATATTAAAACTATCCATAGAGACATTTAAGTGTAATTAAAACAGATTGTTATGCTTTAAAAAATACTCTAATAAATGATATAAAATATAATGCTTATGATGGAACTATGAGCTAGAGGAGGACATGGAGTCACCAAAATCAATAATCAGAAAAGTAGATTATGTGCAGCAGGCTCATTGGTTCAGTTTGTTCTGTTTGATGTCATTTTTTGTTACTTCAATGTTTGATCTCACCAAAAAAGTCCGTGATGATTTGCTACCGTACATTTTTGTTGTTTTTGTTATTCTACATACTAATAATTGCCAGATGTTTGCAACTTCACCCTCTTACTGTTGCAAACACATAGTCATGTCACTCAGGAAACCCAGTGTGAGTCCAGGATATCATAATGAGAAATGAGAAGAATAAAAGCTCCTTGCTTCTCAGAACTCCACAGCTTATGGAGGCACATGGGTCCACCTGCACAGATGTGAACTCAATTTTTCTATTACTTGAATCAATCAAAGGGGACTCTTCTTTTATTTGAGTAATTATATTATTGATGCTCCAGGGGGAAAGGCAAACATTTGTTGTCCTGGCATATATCCTGTTATATGTATGACCAAAAACGTGGGGAGGGGGAAGTGAACAATCATACAACCTAGGTTCACAACCTAGTGATATTTGCAGTGAAATATTTGCAGTGATATTTCCCCTTTCATTGCCAACGGGATGAAAACACTACCATTTTGGCAACAACTTTCTGTTTAGAACCTTACACTACTCAGGCCTGCTCCTGCTATCCTTCACTACTGCCCTAGATGCCTTTTTCTCCTATATACTCCTGGATCGTCACACTCTGGTTTTTCTCCTGAACTTCCCCCAACCCCACTCCAACACACAGTTCCCCTCACTTCCAGTCTTTCCCACTGTTCTCTGGAGTCACTCTCTCCTTATAAACTCCCCTGCAGTCCCAGTCTCTTCACTGAATATTGTTGCCACTTCCTGAACTTCAAGAAAACTCATGTGAGAACGTTTCCTTCCCTCCACAAAAGGCTGCACATGTGCACATGCGCCCATATTATGCAGACTTATACGAACAGTCAGAGGACGTTCTCCCAGGTCCTCACTTCTGCTTCTGCACCATTGCTTCTTCCCATCCCATACAAAAAATCCCTCATTACCAAAATGTGTGGATCCAACTATTTCAACTTTTATCATTTGTGGCCATGATTATAGTTAATGTCCCAGATTCCCCAGTCTTGGGTACCAATCTCCGTTTCCTTCTACCTCATGTCCCACCATCATCCTGGATTACTTCAGTGTTTTAGAGGAAAGCCCACCCAGTACCCTTGCCATAACTGCTTACAGCTTTTTACATCTACTCAGTTTATGCTTCTAGGGTTACACATCAGGCTATTTCACAATAGAGAATTTTGTGATCCTAAATTCTCATTTTCCTTTTTCAGAACTTTCTCTAGCCTTACTACTTTATTCCTTGTATTTGTGCAAGATTACCATGCCTGCCCCCACAACCTCCTCTGATAGACAGCACTCCCACCACACTTCATAATTCCTTCCCTAGCCTTTCCAGACCTAAGGTGCATCATCCCCATTGTTCTCACTAGGACCATTAACTCCCTTAACCACTAGTCCTTTAGCCACACCTGCTTGACAAACCTTCAACCTGGAACCTGGACTCTTACCACACATCTCTGCCCTTTAACTGTGTCTGTGGATTAGATTAGAGAAAACAATAAAACCGTAATATAAGAGCTTTTAGATATTTGTGGTCCACCACCTCAACAGCAGCCTCATTTCCAAAACCTACAATGGCTGTTCCACAACCCACAATGGCTATTCCACTATTCTTGACTCTCTCCTATACAACTCTTTCTTCCCCACAAACAAATAACTGTTATTTCTTCATAAGTTTATAGTATCAGACATCTTTATTCAAGCCCACACTGCTATTTCCCCTTACCTGTATATGTGTGGACCTAACCTCCCTTCTAGTTCAGAGGAAGTGTTGCCCCTCTTTCCAAGAGCTCCCAGGCTTCTGTGTTCCCAGTCTCCTGACATCCACTATTCTTCCCTGTGTATTCAGCCAAAGCCTATTCTATCTTAAAAGTCTTCCTCAATTTTGTCCACCTTTACCACCTTGTGTCTAGGTTCTTGGAAGAGTCATCAGTGTCATCAGTGCGCAATTTATACTTCTTCATTACAATTCACTATTCTGGACCAACTGCAGCCTGACCTCAGCCCGCATAGCTCCAGTAAAATCTCTATTGCTAACGTCACCAGTAGTCTTTCATATTCAAATCCAACATTCACTTCTCAGTCTCTAGACTTCCCTGTTATATGTGATCTTATTGATCATGCCTCTTTTGAAACTCTCTCTGCTTTGCCTCCTTCCATGGTCATTCATTTTCTTAGCTTTGTTCACTTAAAAGGTTCCTCTTCCTGGCCGGGCACTGTGGCTTATTCCTGCAATCCCAGCACTTTGGGAGGCCAAGGCAAGAGGATTGCTTGAGCCGAGGAATTCAAGACTGGACTGGGCAACACAGGAAGACCCCATCTCTACAAAATAATAATAATAATAATAAATAAATAAATTAGCCGGGCACGGTGGCGCACGCCTGTAGTCCCAAGTACTCAGGAGGCTGAGGTAGGAGAATCACCTGAGCCTGGGCAACAGAGCAAGACTCTGTCTCCCCAAAACAAGTTTTCTTGAAAGTGATTATTTGCCAGAATTCTGTCCTTCTTTACCTTTTCACTTCATATGCTTTCCCCGCACTGTCTTATGTATGCCCATAGCTGCTTCTACCACCTTCACACTGGTGACCCACCTCCCCACTATTTTCTCTTCCATGGAAATTGAAATTATACAACTGCATACTTTCATTGGGGGTACAAACTGATATGATTTATGAATATAATGTTAAATATTAAATTGAGCTGGTTAAAATTTTTGTGGTGAGAACATTTGGAATTTATTCTCAGCAATTTTGAAATGTGTAATACTCCATTAACTGTATTCACCATGCTGTGCAATAGAACTAAAAAAAAAAAGACCATATTCTTTCTGAGACTTTGTACACTTTGACTATCACCTCCCCAGCCTCTGTAACTACCATCCCACTCATTCTGAAAAGTGTAGTGATCTCTTGTTGTAGTTTTAATTTGCACTTCTCCATTAACAATATTGAGCAATTTTTCATATGTCTATTGGCCATTTGCAGTTCTTCCTTGAAAAATATCTATTTTGATCCCTTGCCTATTTTTTAATTCAGTTTTTGTTTTCTTATAATTGAGTTGTTTGAGCTCCTTATATATTATGGAGATTAACTCTCCATTGGGTGTATAGCTTGCAGAAATTTTTTCCCAATATATAGGTTGTCTCTGCTGTTTATTATTTCCTGTTAATTGTTTCCTTTTGTGGTGCAGTTAATTGTTTCCAATTGTAACACTGTTAATTGTTTCCTTTGTGGTGCAGAATCTTTTTAGTTTGATGTAATCCCATTTGTCTGTTTTTGCTTTTGTTGCCTGTGCTTTTCGGATCAAATCCAAAAAATCATTGCGCAGATCGGTGTCTTGTAGTTTTCCTCCTATGTTTTCTTCTTCTTTTTCTTTTTTTTTTTTTTTTTTTGAGATGGAGTCTCGCTCTGTTGCCGAGGCTGTAGTGCAGTGGCGTGATCTCGGCTCACTGCAAGCTCTGCCTCCCGGGTTCACACCATTCTCCTGCCCCAGCCTCCAGAGTAGCTGGGACTACAGGTAACCACCACCACGCCTGGCTAATTTTTGTGTGTGTGTGTGTGTGTGTGTGTGTATTTTTAGTAGAGATGGGGTTGGTGGTTTTATAGTTTCAGGTTCTACATTCACATCTCTTAATCTATTTTAGGTTGATTTTTGTATATGATGTGAGATAAGAGTTCAATTTCATTCTTCTGCATGTGGATATCCAGTTTTCCCAATACCACCTATTAGACTACTCTTTTCCCATTGGGCATTCTTGGAACCTTTTTAAAATCAACTGATTGTACATGTGTGGGTTCGTTTCTGGACTCCCTATTCTATTCCATTGGTCAAGGGGTCTATTTTTGCCAGTACTGTACTGTTTTAATTGTTATAGCTTTGTAGTATAGTTTGAAATCAAGTAGTGTGGCATCTCTAGGTGTGTTCTTTTTGCTTGATTGCCTTGGCCATTTGGGGGTGTTTGTGGTTTTGTATGAATTTTAGGAATATTTTTTCTATTTCTATAAAAATGACATTAGAATCTTGATAGGGATTGTGCTAAATCTTTAGATTACTTTGGGTAGTGTGAACATTTTAACAATATTGATTCTTCCACCCTATAAACACAAGAACTCTTTCCACCTATTTGTATCATCTTCAATTTATTTCACCAACATTTTATAGTTTTTGGTGTACAGGTCTTTCAAGTCATTGGTTAAATTTATTCCTAAGTATTTCTTTTTGTAGCTGTTGTAAGTGGGATTGTTCTCTTGATTTCTTTTCAGATAGTTTGTTGTTAGTGTATAGAAATGCTACTGATTTTGTGTGTCAGTTTTGGATCCTGCAACATTACTGTATTTATTAGTTCCAACAGTTTTTTTTGGTGGAGACTGTTGGATTTTCTATATATAAGATACATATAAGATTATGTCATTTCAGCAAACTGACAATTTCACTTGTTCCTTTCTATTTGTGTGCTATTTATTTCTTTCTCTTGCCTAATTGCTCAGGCAAAGATTTCCAATACTGTATAATCTAGAAATGGCAAGAGTGAGCATCCTCATGTTGTTCCAGATCTTAGAGGAAAGGCTTTCAATTTTCCATCATTCAGTATAATGTTAACTATGGGCTTCTCATATGTGGCCTTCACTGTATTGAGGTACATCCCTTCTATTCCTTATTTTAGTGAGAGTTATTATCATAAAAGGATGTTGAATTTTGTCAAATGCTTTTTCTTCATCTAATGAGATGATCATATAGATTTTGTCCTTCATTCTGTTAATGTGACGTGTTACATGTATTGATTTGCATATGTTAACCATCCTCATATACCAGGGATAAATTCCACTTGATCATCGTGGATAATCCTTTTAATATGTTGTTGAATTCAGTTTGCTAGTATTTTGTTGAGGATTTTTGCTTCTATGTTCATCAAGGTTATTGGCCTGTAATTTTATTTTCTTGTAATTTCCTTGTCTGGCATTAGTATTAGGGTAATACTGCCCTCACAAAAAGAGGTTGGAAGTACTCCCTCCTTTCCCAATTTTTTTTGGAAGGGTTTGAGCAAGATTGGTATTAATTCTTTAAATGTTTGGTAGAATTAAGCTGTGAACTCATCAGGTCTTGGGTTTTACTTTGATGACAGACTTTTTATTACTGATTCAATCTCCTTACTTGTTATTGGTCTGTTCAGATTTTTCTATTTCTTCATTATTTGGTCTTGGGATTACACGCATCTAAGGATTTATCCATTTATTGTAGATATTCCAATTTATTGGCATTTGTTTATAGTAGTCTTTCATGATCCTTTTTATTTCTGGGGTATCAGCTGTAATGTCCTTTCTTTCATTTGTGAATTTATTTATTTGATCTATTCTTTTTTTCTTAGTCTAGCTAAAGGTTTGTCAATTTTATCTTTTCAAAAAAGCAGCTTTTTTTTCCATTGGTCTTTTGTATTGCCTTTCTATCTCATTTATTTCTGCTGTGATCATAATTATTTCCTTCCTTCTGCTAACTTTGGGCTTAATTTGTTCTTTTTCTAGTTCTTTGAGGTATAATGTTAGGTTGTTTATTTGAGAACTTCTTTTTTGATGTAGGCATTTATTGCTATAAACTTTATTCTTAGAACTGCTTTTGCTGTATCCCATAAGTTTTAATATGTTGTGTTTCCACTTTTGTCTCAAGATCCTTTAAAATTTTCCCTTGAATTTCTTCATTGACCCATTGGTTGTTCAGGAGAATGTTAATATCCATGTATTTGTGAATTCTCCAAAATTCCTCTTGGTATTCTTTTCTCATTTCATACCATTGGAATGAAAAGATATTTGATATAATTTGTGATTGGAAAAGATATTTGATATAATTTCAGTCTTCTTAAATTTGCTGAGGCTTTTTTGTGCCCTAACATGTGATCTATTCTGTTGAATGCTCTGTGTGCACTTGAGAGTGTGTATTCTGTTGCTATTAGATGGAATGTTCTGTATATGTCTGTTAGGTCCATTTGGTCCAGTGTTGCTCAAGTCTAATGCTTCCTTATTCTCTTTGGACGCTCTGTCCATTGTTGAGATGGGGTACTGAAATCCCCTACTATTCTTGTGTTGTAATCCATCTCTCCCTTCAGATCCTCTAATATTTGTGCTATATATTTAGGTACTTCAATATTGAGTGCATATAAATTTACAATTGTTATGTCTTCTTGATGAATTGACCCTTTTATCATATGATGTCCTTCTTTATGTTTTTCTTTTTTCCAGAGTTTTTGACTTAAAGTCTATGTTGTCTGATATAAGTATAGCCATCCTACTGTCTTTTGGTTTCCATTTGTGTGGAGTATTATTTTCTATCCCTTCACTTTCAGTCTATGTCTAAAAGTGAGGTGAGTCTCTTGTAGGCAGCATATAGTTAGGTCTTATTTTATCCATTCAGCCACTCTGTCTTTTTATTGGAGAAATTAATCCATTGACATTCAATTGTTGCTAGGTAAGGACTTACTACAGTCATTTTGTTAGTTGTTTCTGATTGTTTTGTACATACTTCATTTCTTTCCTCCTCTCTTGCTGTATTCCTTTGTGGTTTGTTTTCTATAGGAGTATGCTTTGATATTTTTGCTTTGTGCTTCTAAAGATTTTTGCTTTGTGGTTACTATTAGGCTTACATGGAACATCTTATACTTACAACCACCTATTTTAAGCTTATAACTACTTAACTTTGCATATAACCCTATACTTTTACACCATCATTACAATCCAATAGTATTCTGAATGGGCTCTGCTTTATTTATACGTTTGAGTTTTGTGCATGTTTCATGTTATTAATTACCAGTTTTTTGTTTCAGTTTAAGTAACTCCATTTAGCAATTCCTACAAGGCAGGTCTAGTGATGATGAATTCCTTTAGCTTTTGTTTGTCTGGGAAAACAAACTTTTTTTTTTACTTCTCCCTCATTTATGAAAGACAGCTTTGCTGGATAAAGTATTATTGGTTGGCAGTTGTTCTCTTGTGCACTTTGAATTTATCCTAATCTCTCCTGGCCTGCAGGGTTTATGCTGAGAACTCTGCCAATGGTTGTATGGCACTCCTTTTTATGTGATACGTTTCTTGCCTCTTGATGCTCTCAAAATTTTTTGCCTTTGATTTTTGATAGTTTATTATGTGTTGTGGTGTACTCCTCTTTGGGTTGAATTTGGTTGGAAACCTCTGCAGTTCCTATACCTGGATGTTGGCATCTACCACAGATTAAGGAAGTTTTTAGCCGTTATTTCTTTAAATATGCTTTTTGGCCCCTTTAAATATGCTTTTCAGGCACCTCTTTTTTTTTTTGCTCCTGACTAGATAATTTCAAATATTCTGATTCTTCTTGATTGAATCAGCTGTTGAAGCTTTCTGTTGAATTTTTCAGTCTCTTGAACTTCTATCCCATTCTTATTGTTTCTATTTATCAGCTTTCTTTTTAGTGTACCATTTTCAAATTTCATTAAATTTTTTATCTGTATATACATTGATAGTTCACTGAACTTCTTTACAGGTATTATTCTGAATTGTCAGTTATTTCATAAATCTCCATTTCTTTGGGGCCTATTATTGGAGCTTTATTAGTTTCTTTTGTAGGTGTCATGATTGTCTGATTCTTCGTAATCTGTATGTTCTTGTATTGTTGTCTGTGCATTTGAGGAGACAGCCCCCTCTTCTGGCCGTTACAGGTGTTCTTGGGCAGGGATAGCCCTTCACTATTTAGTCTATCCTATGATTCTGGAAGGATCAGCTGATGATAACCCCAGGCAGGCAGAGCTTCTTGTGAGTTCTCTAGCTGACTGGGCCACGGCCTTTGCTGTATTGAGTGGAATTGCTGGTTGGGTATTGCAATGACTTCTGGTCAGACTGGCCACTTCTGGTACTGCCTGGCTGATAATTCTGATATTTGGGACCTGCAATTGGGCAGGGCTGTAGACTGGGCTACAAGGTTAGGCGGAGTCACTACTCATAACATGTGTGTCCAGAGGCTGTACTCCTTAGAAATGTGCAATTAAGGGTTGCTTCCATCAGGATGAAGCCATGGAGTGAAATTTTGGCCGAGTTCAGTGGCTTTTGGTCTCCGGAGTTAAGCAGGTCTAGCCACTTTGCTTCTTCCGGATGTGTGGAGGTGGAAGTCTCTTTGCCTGGGCAGGGTCATTGGAAGTGCTTTTTGGCTTGGTGGAGCTGCTGCTTGACTTCTAAGGTCAAGGTGGTCTAGCCCCTTCACTTCTCCAAAATAAAAGGCAGGCATCTACCTTCCTGGCAGGGTTGTTGGGAGTTGGCTCTGAAGCTAGGCAGGAAGACCAGTAGTGTAGGCACTCAGGCTAGATTGTACTTCCCACTGTCTTTTTTTTTTTTTTTTTTTTTTTTTTTTTTTTTTTGAGATGGAGTCTTGCTCTGTCGCCCAGGCTGGAGTGTAGTGGCACAATCTCGGCTCACTGCAACCTCTGCCTCCCGAGTTCAAGCAATTCTCCTGTGTCAGCCTCGCGAGTAGTTGGGATTACAGGCGTGAGCCACCATGCCCAGCTAATTTTTGTATTTTTTGTAGAGACAGGGTTTCACAGGCTGGTCTTGAACTCAGCGACCTCAAGTGATCCACCCACCTCAGCCTCCCAAAGTGCTGGGATTACAGGCATGAGCCACCACACCCAGCCCCCACTGTGCAAATTTTGAAGGTCACCAGCTCAGCCTTGCAGGTGGGCTATGAGGTTGGCTGATATCTTTGATCAGGCACCTCAGCCAAGCAGGAACACAGAGGTCCACCAGTATCTGCATGCTGTTCACTACCTCTGCTTCCTTTCTTTGTTTCTACCTGATTCCAGGCAGTCTAGCCATGTGGTTTCCCCTAGTGCTTCTCATGAGATGAGACCGGACTGGGCTTCCTGGGAAGCATCTTGGAATGCTAGGGAAACTGGATCTGGTTTTCTTTTCCCCCTGTATAAACTGTTGGCCTAGGGAATTCTTCATCTGGCATTATGTCAACTTGGGGGAAGGGAGTGAGCAATATAGTCAAAGTGAGACTGTTCTTACCCTTTGAATTCAGATTTCATTAAGCTTTATGGACCATACTAGTGTCTCAGACTAGTTTCTAAGTGTTGGGGTTTTCAAAAAGATGTTCTAGTCTGTGGAGTTGCTAGCTGAACTTTCTATGAAAGCAAGTGGAGGCTGAGACTTCCTACTCTGCCGTCTTGCTCTGTTTTTTATTTTCTCTTACATGGACTTTTAAAAGAGTTGGCTAGTCTCCTACTTGTAGTCTCATCGACATTGCCCCATCTCCAAACCTTCTACATACTGCTTTCAAAGTTGTCTAAGAGAGGACAGTGGTTCTTAAACTTCAGCATTCCTAAAAATCACCTGGACAGCATGTTAAAACAGATTGCGGGCTCCATGTAGTTTCTTACTCAGCAGGTGTGGAGTAGGGCTTGAAAATGTCCATTTTTAACAAGTTTCCAGTTAAGTGATGCTGATGCTGCTGACCTAGAGATTACTTTGGGAACTACAACCCATTGGATCGTAAGTTATTCTTAGCTTAAAATCTTTCATTAGCTATCTTCTGTCTACAAAAGTCCCAAGACATCTGTCAGCTTATTTGAAGTACTTATGAAAAGTGCACTTTATTGGGCTTCACACTCAAGATTCTTAATAGATCTGATATCTATTACATATCTCATACATATTTCTATTAATGAACACCTTTGTGTGACAATTGGTTTACTTGTCTGTCTTCTATTAGTTAATGAACTCGAACATCACTATCTCCAGCACCAGTGTTTGGCATATAATTGCCCAGTACATAGAAATGAGATGCCTGGCTAGCTCAGTTAATAGAAATTTTAAAAAAAATTAATTAAAAAAAAAAGGGAGAAACGGCAGAACAGGTGGCAGTGGTGGTGACTGATAGGGACAGGAAGGAAAGGAGGATCAGGAATATAAACATGGAATCAGAGTAAATAGGATATTGAGGAAAACTTCTGTCATGCTCATTCCTGTGAACTGCCCTCCTCTATTCATTTATTTACCCACCTTAGACCACCCAGACTAGTCAAGTATCTTCTTTCCTTTTCCAGTATCCAAGTCCACCCAACTGAACTTTTGCTAAAGCATGCTTTCCACAAACATTTTTAACTTCCCAACAAAGAATTACAAAAAAGGTCATTATTTAATGATTACACATTTTTCCACTATCACTGAGCAAATATGGTGTCCCTTCTGTTACATGAACTATAATAGGATATCCAGGTAACTAGTAATTTTTCTCTCTTCCATGAACATGGCCCCTACAAAAACAAAACAAACAAAAACAAAAACAAAAAAACAGCTGGAATGTGTAGAACACATTGAACTAAACGGTCTTATGCCCCTTATGCTGCCATATCTGGAGGTGAGGGTAGGAGGAACTTTGCAATTCCATTAGCCAAAATTTATTTTTATTTATTTCTTATATCCATTTATTTATTTAGCCAAGCCAGTATCTGGTTCTGTGCTATTCCCTTAGGACAGGACCAAGACAGATCAAGCCAGAAGGGGCATCATATCAGTTTATAAGACTGGTCTGTTATCTCTAATCAGGGTTATCTGGGTTACTTTTCCAAGCTACAGCCAACTTGGGGCAATTTTGATGAGATATCTCTGTGCCCATGCCACCCATTTTGCTCTAAACTACTGAGTAATCTCATCAAAATGTTTGCTGCCAAGAGAAGCATACTTTAAGATCCTATGGAAAGCATAGAGATGGCAGATTCCCTATCCTTCTCACCCCTACCTCAAGAACCACTATATTTAGGCTGAACTACTTTAAAAAGCAACTAACTAATATACTTATTTTTGTGCTATTCTTCCAATATACCAACAGTGCCCTTGCTGCTACTGTAACATGGCATTCTCCCCAAAGCTATTTATATGATTCAGTCTTGCTTTTGCTTTTGCTCAAAAATCATCTCCTCAAAGATGCCTTCTAGCAGTGCCATTCTTACCACTATTTCCTTGCCCTGATTTCCCTTTGTTGCACTTATCACTACTACCAGGGAATGTTATATTATACATAAATTTATTTGCTGTATTTTCTGCACCACCTAACTCCCCCATCCTCATGCATATTTTAAGCTCTGTGGAGGTAGGACCTTTGCATTTCTTATTCACTGCTATATCCCCAGGGCCTAGTGTAGTGTCTAGTGGTTAATATATCTTTGTTGAATGGTTGAACAGACTCAGACTGAATGCCAAATAATGTTAACTTAAAAAAAAGTATACGCATCAAAATATTTAAGGAAACAATTATTAATTTAAACATAAACTGATATTGGGTACCTTGGTTTTATACACACTCCTCACAATGCTTCCTTTGGTGAAACCTTTCAGAACTCTTCTGCAAGAATTATTTTCAGAGCCAGCTTGTGAACTACATGATTGGTCTTTTTACTTCATAAGTCTTATTTTGTCTCACCAGAAGTTTCAGAGTGTAACAAACCAAACTCAGCACAGAAAACATAAGACAATATAGTTTAGATTCTCTAAGACAAGGTCTCATAAATTTAGATGACAAGTGACAATATCAATGGACTAAGTATATCACCTCCCATAACCTAAAGGGCTAATACTCATAAACATAAAAGTTCTGGAGTATGAAATTTAAAACACAAATTTTGGATATAAATTATCTGAATACAAAGCTGTAGGTAATTCTTATCTTTCACTTCTCCTCGTAACTCCAAACATAATGCCACTGTAGGTGGGTTGCTGCTAGACTACATCCAAGATTGTTCAGCTGAGGACTTGCCCATTCTCCCAGTTACCTGGAATTTTCAACCTTCCGATACTCTAGCCAACAAGGCATTTGCACTCAGCTGCTTCTACTGATCTAGCCACACATCATCTCCTTCATGAATGCGGGCAGTCTAAAGACTTCCTGTCTTGTAAAGTATTGTTTCAAACAACTAAAAGGAAAATCTTTGGAAGCAGAAGTGGAAAAACAGGAAAAGTGGCAGCAAAACCCTGAGCCTCAGGATAGTAGCTTATTCAAAAGTATATTTACACGTCACAGGGTAAAATAGACCAGCTGAGTCCCTATCTTAGAAAGGAAGCCTACTGCTTCCTCCTAGTAGGCAACAAAGAGAACCCCACCTAGGACTTTAACCCACTCTTTTCCCGATGTATTCCAATACTATTAGCCAGCTGAACTAAAAGAGAATGGGTGCTGGTAGGCAACTCCACTGATCTCCCTTTCTTTAGCAATAATTACTGGCCAGCTGAGGGCTAAAGATAATGAAGATTGAAAGAAAAGCAGACATACCAAAGGTACTGTGTCAAGTAATACATGAGATGTGTTCATAAACGAATGAGTTATTCCAGAGCCATACAAACAAATCAATCTCTTTACTGGACAGGCATACCTCTCATATGTATATTATTCAAATATACTAACACATGAAAGATCACATCACCTTGTTTACGGATACATTTAATATCCCTTACCCTTCCCGACTTTCAAAACATAATAGTATACAAAATATAAAATATCTTAAATATTTATAAAAATCACAAGAAAAAAATAGAACGTATGAAAATATTTTTATCTGAGTTCTCCCTCATTGTTGAGAGGCAGCTTAGTTTGCCTTGAGTTCATAACTGTTGAGTGGGTAGGAGTATGCCCTGCCTAATACTATTCTGTCCCGGAGAAGTTTAAATAAAACATAGTAGTTGCAGAAGAGGATGAGAGCCATGGAAAGTGTGTGGTTCCACTTCTCCGACCGCAGCAAGGAATAGAGCTGATAGAAGACGACACTGCCCTCAATAAGGATAAGCAGATTTAACAGCCTTAATGGTCGATGAAATAAGAACTGTAAGGAAGTTAAAAAAGCAAAACGTTATTTCATAGAAAAGTAATGGCTGTAGTTATTCTTGCATTTATTTTTCTAAAATAATTTAATATTTACAGGTTCCCATATATAATAACAAATAGATCTGTTTATTTACTATCAGGCTATTTCTTGCTATAAAGACTGAAACATTTTCCTTTTTGCCCAAGAAATAATGAAATAAGTTTTATTTCAATGCCCCTGAGACACGAAAAGAGATTATGCCCAAAAGAAAACTACTTATAAACATTTTTCTTAGACTGTATCTTAGGTATAGATTTTATTTAGGGTAAACACGAAAGTATATTTATCTAAGACAGAGGTGGATAAAGGACCAAATAGGAAATATTTTAGGCTTTGTAAGTCAAGAGGCAAAAGTTAAGGATATTACATAGGTACTTATGTAACCACTTAAAAATGTAAAAAACATTCTTGGCTTGTAAACTAAGACATAAATACCAACACTAGAGAAGTTTGGGGAAAAGAGAGGTTACAAATCAAATATCAATATAATAGTTTTTTAATTTTTCCTTAAACTGTTTACCCACCATGGTCACTTACTGAAATCCTCTACACCATATACCTGTGTGTTTAATTACTGATTTTCTTCTGGATATTGAGAAGTAGGGTACACAAAGACAGGATAAGGAGGAAGGAAAAATGAGTCAGAATTAGACTAAAAATAGGGCTTACTACTACTATATTTACTCCCACTAAATTCTCCACTCTAAAAGGCTAAATTCTGGTTTTCTAATACAAAGTTAAGAATACAAACATATAGGCCACAAGTTGTAAAGGAACATTAACAGTTCAGTTTAACCAGTCTAATCCTAAATCTAGATGAAGACAAACAGTACAGTAACAGCAGTGATCAGATCTAAAAGAACTAATTTAAATGGAACTTAGATCTCAGAGCTTACACCTCAGAATGAAGCCAAATTATCCTGACAGCTTTAAGTTTCCAGGTTCAAGAGGAAGAAAATGTTTAACCTGGAGTCTGACAGCGATAGGTAATAGGCACATTTTAAATGACTGTTTTGAAACTTCGGTGTGCCTAAGAATCATTTCCAAATCCACAAATGCTGCCAATTCCTGGGATCATCCAGAGATTCTGGTTCAGAAGTCTGATATAGGGGCCCTGAATCACTTTTTAAAAATAGTGGGCCAGGTGGCCCATGGATCACTTGGAGAAGCACTGATTTAACTATCTATCCAGTCCTGCAAAATCAGTAATAAATCAACTTGCCTAATCTTCTTTCCATGGATTCCATCTGATTTTTCAGCTGTCCAAAGCTAGCAAGGAAAATACCTAATTTTCACGCAGAAAATTCTAATGAACTATTTGGCTATCACAGGTCTCAAGGAGATAGCAAGGACCAACAGAAGTCATTAATGGCCTAGAGAATTCAGCTGGCTGAATTAAATATTCTATACAGAAATCAAATGCTCATGTACTTGTGACTTAAGTCCTTTCCTCCACCTTAAGGCATTTCCACTGGCGTCAAGAAGGAGATGCCTGTCATTTTCTCATTCAAGGGCCTTTCACCTTCCCCATGTTCCTCCCAACCTGCCCCACCCTGCATTCCCCTACCATGGTATTTATAAGCATCATGCCTGGTGCAAGTTCCCAATATTTAATTGAAGTGTCCCTCAGTAACAAACACCTGCAGAACCAGAAAGTCCATGTACCCCCCTCACAGGAACTGGGAAGGACTGAGGGAGAAAGAGATGCAAGTATTTTTAAAAGATCTTCAATTCTTGTTTAGAATATGATCCCCTTTCAAAAGCAACGCACTGCACTATGGGCATTTTTACTATAAACAGTCCCCCACAGGCACCTAGTTTTCCCCACTCGCATTGGTCAGCTGGTCTTTCTTTTATAAGTATATACTTTTGCCTTGTACAGATAATTTCTGGAAGGCTGAAAGACCAAATAGATCATAACCAAAGGGATGAGTTCAATGGAACAGAAGCTGGATATAGTGAGTTTCTATTGCTTTTTCCTTTTTTAACTTTTAAGCTTTTTTCCTTTTGATGGCATTTATCTGACTTCCAAAGGGGAAGCTAAAGCCTTTTTAAAGAAACAACATATATGACAAATACCTAAAAATAAAACCACCACACTATTAATATATTAAATGTCACTTATGGATACACAGATACAGTATATCTTAACAATACCACTAAACCAAACTCTTACAAAACAAAAATGGTAAGATGAAAAAGGAGTCTTAGATAGCTGCCTACTTGTTTCAAGTAATACTAGATTCAACAAATACCAATGTAACTACAGAAACCAGCTAAGCCACTAAAACTGGAATAATGGTATATGATCTTCAATCTGCCCTTCAGAAGACATTTCCAAAGTACAGGGACCACTGTTACGCTAGTGGCAATAATTACCTTGTAATAATTTCCTAGTATGTGCTATACACTATGCTACATGCTTCCACACAGGTGGCCTCCTAACACTTACCCCTAAGCTTATGTTTGAAAATAAATAAGTGGTACTTGCATAAAAGCGGGCATGGGATACATCTGAAGGCACTGCCACGTTGTAAGGCCCCATGGCTCTATATAAACATCTGCTGTGCCGCACCAGCACCCCTTGAGGCCATATTGTATTTTCTGACCAACTAAGGGAGAAAGAAATGCAATGTTAGCATATTGGCAATTACAGATAAGATAGTATCTGCCAAGGCCAGCTGTATTTTAATGGAAGGAATTAAACAATCAAGGCTTCATCTGCCTGAAAATACAGTAATTACTGAAAATACAGTAATTCCATGGTCAAACTGGAGTAGTTTTAGAAAGGATTTGTTACTTTAAATTCATTGCTATATAGTACACAGAGGTTGCAAAGAAGTACAGTTAACTCAGTGTCAAAGGACTTAAGAGGCTTAGAAGAATGAGCAGACATAAATGTGTAAGCCAGAAAATAGTGTGGCTATGAGTCACACTATGAGCCAGAAAATAGTGTGTAAGCAGGCAGACTGTCATCTCCATCCCAAGTGAGCAGTCTACTGGTGGAAATGCTAGAGGGAACAAACAAGAAGAGAAAGCTGATGGTAATAAGCGTAGTGGAGAAATTAGCACATTGTCAATCTAGCATGACATTTACTGCAGAATTACATCCCAAAAAACTATAGGAAATCAGTTTGCTTATCACACAATTCAAATACCTCACAACTGTAAGAAGGTATACAGTAGAACACAGCGACACATCTCACACACACACAGACTTTTCACTGCTTTTGTGGTTTATTTTTATAGGTTTCTCTGGGGGAAAAGAAGTTACAGAAGCAGCAGCTTCATTCTTTCCAGCACAATGGAGTTTGGGTGGGGACAGGGATCTTCAGGTTAAGCTTTTTTTAAAAAAATCTAAGTTAATTCATCTCTTCCTGATTTTGGAAAGGTTAGTTTCCTAGGGTAAGAACTGGGAGGCAGTTTAGATATGTTATTTAAAAAAAAAAAAAAAAAATTCTAGCACCCTGAAGCTTTCCCAGTTCAGAAAATGTTCCACCAGCCTTGCTGACACTTACCAGCATTAAAGTGATGATACACCTCATGGCCATGTGCCATCAGTAGCCTGAAGATGTACAGTACTAGTACTGTGGATTGTATTTTCAATTTTTATTGAAATCTGTCCTTTGCCCACAGTCGGGTTTCTTTTCAGCCTGGCCCAATCTCTTTCAGTTCCTGGGCTTGAAGGCCTGTGCTAATCTGTATCAGACATCAAGGCAGATAATTGAAGGGAGAACTCTCAGGGGGAGAGGGAAAGGGAAGGTCACCTCAATCTGTCCCACTTAACTAGGGAAAAATTTCTAGGAGATGAAATTTGTGAAATGTTCGAATTACAAAAGGGGGAAGATGAAGATGGTTTGGGTCTGAAAGAAAAGTATGATGAAGGACTCAGAAGTGACAGAATAAAACGGTCCTAATGTTAGCCATTTTGGATCACAGGAGCCATGTGGAGTAATGACTGATAAGGGGGACACAACGAGAAAAATTCTTCCAAAGAACTCACAGTCAGGCACAGTTCTCACTTAAACACAGGAGAAGCAGGGAAATATTCAGTAGAGAGTTTAGAAAGAAAATAATAGTAAAAAAGTACAGGTAAGGAAAATTACTAGAATAAAACTGCATGTATTAGAAAGAAAAAAATGAGAGAAGCATATTCCAGCTAAGTGTGAGATGAGTAGCTAGCAACTACTCAGCTGTGGCAATGAAGATGAGAAGACAAATCTTAAAGTCTTCTAAAGAGGAATAAAATATATGACTCTTTGCATTTGGGCAAAGGGGTAAGATTGAAAGAAAACTCCAATTGCATTGCTTGGGAGACAAATTATACACTCTAAGAGTGACTGGGCAGCTGAAAGGTAGAACGCATTTAAGAAGCTGGGGGTGGTGGTGGAAATGAGTTAATGTCCCTTGTATTCAGTTTAGCATGATGACAAGCATCCATGTAAGACAAAAACTAAAAATTAAATGTTCAAAGCCAAGAGCAAGAATGACATACAAAGCAAATAAACATGATCAGCAGCATGTAGGAAGTGTTACATGGTTTTACCCTCTAGCTTACTCACATGTGCTGGGGAGCATTGCTGTAGGACCCATGTTCCAGCTTCTGCCACTTGCCCAGGTGAGCAGCTGATTTATGTAGCAAATCACAGTATTTGGATGGCAACAGTTGCGTGGTGAGCATGACAAAAGCATTGATCCACACCATAATGAGGTGCTCGCATGACCAGCGCATGTCATAGTACTGGGTACTCTGGAAGAGATCAGAAGAGAGAGAAATGATACATGCACTGGTAAAAAGAGGCAGGGATGGGTGCGTGTACATATGCCCTGCAGACAAATGCCACACTGAATCACACATGCACTGGTGGTCCTGCTGTCCGTGCAGAAAGTTCAAGAGCAGAGTCCTCCACAATCCTTCAACCTGACTTTCTGGCTGTATGAGTTAGGGATGGGAGGGAGAGGCGATTATATTTTAAGTGTCTCCTTTCTAGAAGAACTGAGTGTTCTCTGAAGGACCATTCCGGCTGCAGAAGTACTTCTGAATGGGTAAAGAAAGGGCACTAAAATGTCCCAAAAGATTTTGGGCCCAAGTGACATCCAGACCATTTTTCTTTTCTATTGAAGTAAACTGAAGTTTAGATAAAGGTTAGATTAAATTCAAGGAAACTCCTGACAACCATGTTAAGATCAACCATAGTAGGCTGAGTTTTACTGAAACCTTGGTCCTCTTAAGCTACTACATACTGATTCTATTATAAGTACATTTTGATTCTCCCCAGAAACTAAAAATACTTAAAAAAAAAAAAAAAAAAAAAAAAAAAAAAAAGAGGGGACCACCACGGGTGCATCACATATATGGAAATACCTATCCGCCAACCAGGAGCGGTATTAGTGCACTCCAGATGCAGCCGAACTCCACCATCCAGGCTGCCAAAGGGGAGACAGAGAAAAGGGGGATTAAACAAGAAATACCCAGTTTATGTAATTCACACACAGATCCAGGAAGCACATAAAAGTAAGATAACCACTTACCTTCACAAAACACAGGGGGAGAAATGCAACATAGTAGGCACTGAAGAGGGAGTTGAAGAGAACCTCCTTGATTCTGTGGTTGAAATCTGCTTTCAGACATTCTACTTCATTGCGAATGAGGTCTGGAGATAGGGGACAACTGTGGGTGGGGATGGGTGTGGCATTATTAAACTGTTCTTTTAGAGACTCCAGCAACAAGGAGAGAAAGTCTTTGGATTTGGCCAAGCCTCCCACAGTCGAGGCACTTTCCTCTACTGCCTGGTGCTGAACCACATAGTTATAGTCTGTGAGAAGAAGGTGAGCTCTACTATCTTGATGAAAACAGCAAAGAGGAACATAAACACCAAACCTGTAAAACAAAGTGTGAAAATGAGACCCCAGATACCACCTTAAATCACACCTTATAACTTATGTCAATATAACTTACAACTTATGTCAATAAAATAGTCAGGACCCACAAGAGTAAACATAACTCAGGAGGGGCACTGCTGATAGTAAATTCATTATCTGGAGAGCTCTTCAATTTCTTTCCATAAAAGCCGTGTACATTCATTGTAGATTATAGAGAACCTACAGAAAACCACAATGGCAAAACACACATCACCTAGCAATACTCATTTTTATAACTAGATGCACATATTTCCAATATAAAGTTTCTAAACTTTATATATAGTTACATATGCTTTTTTCCTTTTATGTTTGGCCTCATACAGTACAATGTGTTTTGTATCCTGCTGTTTTAACTTTGCATGTGTGCATGTGTGTGTACTGAGTATTTTCCATGTGCACTGAGTATTTTCTCAAGTCTAAATATTTTTCTATGGCAATTTTTAAAGATACAATAGTATTCTCATATAGAGATGCCATAATTTACCCATTTCTCTCTTGCTGGAAACTTAGGCTGTTTCTTATTTTCCACTACTATAAATAACAATGTGATAAGGATTTTCCTAACACGTGTTTACATTTGGTCATTTTAGTACAGCTTGTCCTTCACTTCAAATGTCCCCTTCTTAGTAGGGGACCCTCCTGCCTCCCTACTGTATCACTCATCCCACTCCCACAGGCGACCCTAGTTCTCCTTTCCTGCTTATTTTTCTCCACAGATCTTACCATGTTTATTCGATTTTTAACTCTGGGGCAGTTTTGGTGTTTTCTTTCTGAGTCATTCTAGAAGTACAAATGAATTTTTAAAAGTAAAATTACTTGGTTAAAGAAGTGAATTATTTTTGAGACTTTTGATAACTTCTTATAGTATTCCAACTGTTGGTTCCTTAAAATTTTTTTAAATACTTCAAGTCCTCATTAAGTAATTTCCACATTGTGACCTAGGTATTATAAATTAAATGCTCATTTCACGGACATAAATTCAGATATGAAAAATAGCAAATAAAAAGATATTTAGGGCCAGCCACAGTCCCTCATGCCTATAATCCCAGCACTTTGAGAGGCCAAGGCAAGTGGGTCACCTGAGGTCAAGAGTTCAAGACCAGCCTGGTGAACATGGTGAAACCCTGTCTCTACTAATAATACAAAAATTAGCTGGGTGTGGTGGCGCGTGCCTGTAATCCCAGCTACTCGGAGGCTGAGGCAGGAGAATCACTTGAACCTTGGAGGTGGAGACTGCAGTGAGCCAAGATCACACCACTGCACTCCAGCCTGGGCGACAAGAGCGAAACTCCTTCTCAAAAAAAAAAAAAAAGAAAGATATTTAGTTATACATTTTATTACAAACTGAACAAATGACACTTATCCATAGTTTTCTACACAGGGAGAAAAGATGTTACTTGTAACTAATTAAGAACATTCTTAGCATTAGCTCTGGGATCCACTGTGAATGTGCCCTTGGGAGGACATGAGTGGGTAGGGGTAGAAGTATTAATTCTAATTTTTTTTTGTTTTTGAGACGGAGTCTCACTCTGTCGCCCAGGCTGAAGTGCAGTGGTTCCATCTCGGCTCACTGCAAGCTCCACCACCCTTTTCACGCCATTCTCCTGCCTCAGCCTCCTGAGTAGCTGGGATTACAGGCGCCTGCCACCATGCCTGCCACCACGCCCGCCACCACGCCCGGATAATTTTTAAAAATTTTTTTAGTAGAGACAGGGTTTCATCATGTTAGCCAGGATGGTCTCAATCTCCTTACCTCATGATCAGCCCACCTCAGCCTCCCAAAGTGCTGGGATTACAGGCATGAGCCACCACACCTGGCCTAATTCTAATTTTCATTTATTTATTTATTTTGAGAGAAGGTCTTACTCTGTCGCCCAGACTGGAGTATAGTAGCGAGATTATGGCTCACTGAAGCCTCAACTTCTTGGGCTCAGGCAATTCTCCTGCCTCAGCCTGCCAAGTAGCTAGGACTACAGGCGCATGCCACTACATGCAGCTAATTATTTTATTTTTGGTATAAACAGGGTCTCCCTATGTTGCTCAATCTGTTCTTGAACTCCTGTGCTCAAGTGATCCTACCGCCTGGGCCTTGCAAAGTGCTGGGATTACAGGTGTGAGCCCCCACACCCAGTCAGAAATAGAAGTATTAGACAAAAAAACTCTCATATGTGCATATTTGTGATGGCTACAGCAGGTCATCATAAGTTCAATACTGCCAAAACACAAGCTGCATGTGTAGGTGTAGGGATGGGGATAAGAGGCGGAGTGTGTGGTAGATTGCAATGATGGTCCCAATTCTTTACCCTTCTTTGTAGTCTCATTGCCACATAACTGCATGGCCCTCATTCTATGGGTGAGGCCACCTGCCCTATCCCCATACTGGGCTCTACAATGGAGGGCTTTGTAAGGTAAATAAAATAATTAATTAAAGGATTTTAAAGAGGGTTAGTAACATGATTAAATTTCCCATTGTGAAAATCATTCTAGCTACAATAAAAATGAAATGGAGGGGAACAAGAATGGATTATCAGAAGACCAGAAGAAGGTTAATAATGCAATAGTAAAAACTATGGAGAGCACTGGACCCAATTCAAGACACACTTAGGAACCACAACTGTTAGACTTTAGACTAATTTACCCTAATGAGAAACTATTTGAGAACCGAAGGGGGAAAAAGCGAGGCAGAAAAGGGCCTCTTTCTTATTTTAACCTATGAATAAACAGGAAATTAAATATGTTGCTATTGTCATAATCTAGTATTTTAAATTTCTCACACTTTCAATTTTTAAATTGAAGTTTAGATAAAAGGTAGATTATACAACTTCTTAAAAGTAAAGAAGGCTAACACAGGCAGACCTCATTTTATTGCATTTCACTTCATTGCACGTCCCAGACACATTATTATAAACTGAAGGTTTGTGGCAACCCTGCATCAAGCATATCTGGGGGTACCATTTTCCAAAGTGCTCACTTTGTGTCTCTGTCATATTTTGAGAATTCTCCCAATATTTCAAACTTTTTCATTACTATTACATCTGTTATGCGAAATGTGATCTTTGATATTACTACTGTAATTGTTTTGGGGTACTACAAACTGCACCCATATGAGATAGCAAACTTAATGGATGAAAGTGTGTGCTCACTGCTCCATCAATGAGCCATTCCCCTCTCCCTCTCCCTCACGTCAGGCCTCCCTATTCCCTAAAACACAAGAATATTGAAATTAGGCCAACTAATAACCCTAAATGGCCTCCGAGTGTTCAAATCCTACCACCTTTAAGAATTATGCAAAATCTACTCTGTCAATGCTCTAGAAATAGAACAACATGATCTGGATGACAGGACATCTGTTTATAGCATGGTTTACTAATAAGCTCACTGTTGAACCTACTGCTTAGAAAAAAGATACCCTTAAAAATATTATGTACGGCTGGGTGTGGTGGCTCAAGCCTATAATCCCAGCACTTTGGGAGCCTGAGGCAGGACAATCACTTGAACCTGGGAGGCAGAGGTTGCAGTGAGCCGAGATCATGCCACTGCATTCCAGCCTGGGCAACAGAGCGAGACTCCATCTCAAAAAAAAGATACTTACTTACTGCTCACTGACAATGCACCTAGTCACCAAAGGCTCTGATGGAGATTGTTTTTATGCCTGTTAACATAGCATCCATTCTGCAGCCATGGATCAAGAAGTAATTCTGATTTTGAAATCTTATTATTTAAGAAATACGTTTTGTAAGGCAAAACATATTTCTGCATTAAATAGAGATTCCTCCAATGGATCTGGGCAAAGTAAACTGAAAACCATCTGGAAAGAATTCACCATGCTAAATGCCATTGAGAACATCTGTGATTTATGAGAGGAGGTCAAAATATCAACATGAGCAAATCTGGAGGAAGTTGGTTCCTACCCTCATAGATGACTGAGAGGTTCAAGACTTCACTGGAGAAAGTAACTGCAAATGTGGTAGGAAAAGTAACTAGAATTAGAAGTGGAGCCTGGACCGGGTGCAGTGGCTCACGCCTATAATCCCAGCACTTTGGGAAGCCAAGAAGGCTGGATCACTTGAGCCTAGGAGTTCGACACCAGCCTAGGCAACATAGCAAAACCCCACCTCTACAAAAAAATAAAAATAAAAAAATTAGCCAGGCGTGATGGCACACACCTGCAGTCCCAGCTATGTGAGAGGCTGAGGTGGGAGGATCACCTGAGCTCAGGACAGATGTTGCAGTGAGCTGTGATCATACCACTGCACTCAAACTTGGGCGACAGAGTGAGACCCTGTTTAGAAAAAAAAAAAAAAAGTGAAGACTGAAGATGTGGCTGTACTCTCTCACGATCAAACTTAAACAGATGAGGAGCTGCTTCTTATGGATAAGAAAGTTGTTTCTTCAGATAAAATCTATTTCTGGTAAAGATGCTGTGAACACTGTTGAAATGACAACAAAGAATTTAGAATATTATATAAACTTAATAGTTGTTACAGCAGTAGCAGGGTTTGAGAGAAATTACTTCAATGTTGAAAGAAGTTCCACTGTGGGTAAAGTATCATCTATCAAACACATCACATGCTACAGAGGTATGTTTCATGAAAGGAAGTGTCAACTGATGTGGCAAACTTCAGTGTTGTCTTATTTTAAGAAAGTGACAAAGCCATCCCAACCTTCAGCAACCACCACCCTGATCAGTCAGCAGCCATCAACACTGAGGCAAGCCTCTCTACCAGCAAGAAGATTACAACTCATTGAAGGCTTAAATGCTCATCAGCATCTTTTAGCAATCACGTATTTTTTAATTAAGATATGTACTTTTAAAAGACATAATGCTATTGTGCACTTAATAGAATATAGATAGTGTAAAGCTGGGCATGTTGGCTCACCTCTGTAATCCCAGCACTTTAGGAGGCCAAGGCAAGAGGATCTTAAGCCAGGAGTTCAAGACCAGCCTGGGTAACAAAACGAGACCCAATTTCTACAAAAAATCTAAAAATTAGCCAAGCACGGTAGCACACGCCTACAGTCCCAGTCCCCTAGGACTGCTTGAGTCCAGGAGGGCAAGGCTGCAGTGAGCTGTGATTGCACCACTGTACTCCAGCCTGGGCAACAGAGCAAGACCTTGTCTCAAAAAATAAAATAAAATAAAATAGACTACAGTATAGTGAACACATAACTTTCATATGCACTAGGAAATCAAAAAATTGACATGACTTGCTTTATTGCGATATTCGCTTCATTGCAGCAGTCTGGAACAGAACTTACAATATCTCTGAGGTATGCCTGTATGTTTAAAACTAAAATGTATTTAAATTACATAATTATTTCATTGTTTTAAGGGGTGTGGAGAGCCTCTAAGAATAAGTAAGTTTCTTTATATACTTAAATTGAAACAGAAAAGTTCGTTAGCCATCTTGATGATGGTAATCCTCTTAAACTTGGCCAAAATGTTCTTCAATATATCTATAATTAGCCTTTCAAATCAGATATGGTTAATCTTCTCATTCAACCAGTAAGGAGAATGACTAAACATTTATTTTCAACTCAAATAGTTGAAATATTAATCTATAAACATAGAAACAATTGATGTAAAATATATTCCTCATGTGAAATCAGTCAAGAAAAATGTTTGTAATAGATAACTCATTTGTAGAAAACAAGGGTAATATTAATGAATTCAGTTGATGAGTGACTTACATAACTGTTTAACCAATGTAATCAGACCTACCATAGTATAACCAATAGAAAGACTCTTCCTGTCATCTTTATTAGCACAATCTCTGATTATGACTTGATTTTATACTTTGTAATTACCCACATAAATTCACGCTAACACTTCAGCACCATAAATAATATAAAGCAATAATTCTCAAACTTGAGCATGCATCAGAATCACCTTGAGGGCTTGTTAAAACACAACTTGCTAGATCCTACTTTCCAGTTTCTATGTCAGTAGGTTTGGTGTAGATTCTGAGAATTTCTAACAAATTTGTAAGTGATGCTGATGCTGCTGTTCTAGAAACTACATTTTGAGAACTACTGATATAGTAATAAGCACTCTGGAATGAAAAAAAAAAAAAACTTACTCCTCAGCCTGGGCAACATGGTGAAATCCTGTCTCTACAGAAAAAAAAACAAAAACAAAACAAAACAAAAAAAACCCTGAAAAATTAGCAGGGCACGGTGGTGTGCACATGTAGTTCCAGCTATTTGGGAGGCTGAGGTGGGAGAATCGCTTGAGCCTGAGAGGTCAAGGCTGCAGTGAGCTGAGATTACTCCACTGCACTCCAGCCTGGATGACAGAGCAAAACCCTGTCTCAAAAAAAAAAAAAAGCAACCGTCTCTGGACAGTGGTGGGGTCTGATGGGAAAGTGGCATGACAGAATCTTGTTGAGTATGCATAACGCTCTGAACTCTTGATAGGGGATTAAGTCACACAGGTGTGTCCACATTTATCAAAACTCCATATACACAAGATTTGGGAATTTAATTTAATTAATTTATTTATTTATTTGAGACAGAGTCTTGCTCTTGTCGCCCAGTCTGGAGTTCAACGGCACAATCCCTGCTCACTGCAACCTCCATCTCCTGGGTTCAGGTGATTCTTCTACCTCAGCCTCCTGAGTAGCTGGGATTACAGACACACGCCACCACGCCCTGCTAATCTTTTTTAGTAGAGACGGGGTTTCGCCATGTTGGCCAGGCTGGTCTCAAACTCCTAACCTCAGGTGATCTGCCTGCCTCGGCCTCCCAAAGTGCTGGGATTACAGGCTTGAGCCACCGCGCCTGGCAGGAATTTTATTTATATGAATTTAACTTCAAAAGAAAAAAAAGCTGTAAACAAATATCGAGCTCTAGTTAATTATACATACATGCTGCAGTATTTAGGGGGAAGTAAACTGAGGTCTGAAATTTAACTTTGAAATGCATCAAAAGTAAGATGAACTAATGGATACAGGGATGGAGAGATGGACAGGTAAGTATTACTATAGTAAAGCATTAATAGGCAGAATCATCTAGGTGAGGATTACACTGGTGATAGCTGTAAAATTCTTTCAACCTTGTTGAATGTTTAAAAGTTTTTGTAATAAAATGTTAGTTACAATCATACTACATATACATGTCTACAGCACTTGAATATGGCATACAGTGGACCCTCTTACCTGCAGGAAGACATTCCAACACCCCAGTGGATGCCTAAAACCATGGATAGTACCAAACCCTACATACACTGTTTTTTCCTATACTATATATACATACATACAATAAAGTTTTAACTTATAAATTAGGTACAGTAAGAGATTTAATAATAAAATAGAACAATGATAACAACATACTGTTTACAATTTCATGGATAGAAGATTCATTCTTACAGTAAATCTTAGCAACCTCAGCATGATTTTTCATCTTTCCTTATTAAGTCAAGAACTTTCCCTTTTCACTTAAAAGGAAGCACTTTACAGCTTTCCTTTGGCATCCCTAATTGTGAGCATAACTACACTTTGGAGCCATATTAAGTAAAATAAAGGTCACGTGAACACAAGTCCTGTGACACCATGCCAGTCCATCTAATAACCAAGTCCGCTACTAAACAACTAATTGGCAGGTAGCATGCACAGCATGGACATGGTGGACAAAGAGATGATTCACATCCTGGTGGGACAAAGTGGGATGGCGAGAGATTTCACCATACTACTCAGAACAGCACACTATTTAAAACATAAATAGTGACAAATTATTTAAAACATAAATATATGACAAATTATTTAAAACATAATTTTAAATAATAATTTTATTTAAATAAATAATAAAATTATTATTTAAAATTATTTAAAACATAATTTGTCATATATTTCTGGAAATTTCTATTTAATGTTTCTGGACCTTGGTTGATCGCAGGTAACTGAAACTTCAGAAATCAAAACCATGGATAACGGAGGACTACTTATTGTTATTTTGTTACAGGAACCAGAAGATCAAAGTAATATGTCCAACTAAGAGTAAGACTGGTTTTCGAACCACTGCATTCATCTAAAATTAACTACCATTTGCCCAAATATAGACAGCAAGAGGGGCCTTTACTTGATGAAGAGAGATAATTAAAATATTCTCCACTGACAAGACAGCCCTACATTTCAGGTTCCCCAGGAGTAGTCCTGGTTTATGCCTGTTGTCCCAACTGCACTCCAGTTTAGAAAACAAATTGTATGTTCACCACGCTCATGGATTTCCCAATTTTCCAAATGCTTCATTTATATTTGAAGAATTTCATTTTTCACTCTTTTATAGTATCGTTTACATGACCAAAGTATTTCTTAAGATTTACTAATGAATGGTAAAACTGGAGTACTCACGGGTAGCCAAGGAAAAGGAGATTGAGGACTGAATGGCTTCGAAAGAGATTGACGAGGGTCCAACAAAGTACCCATCCACACAAAGTGAGTAGTACCAAGCGAGCTGATATCAGAACCATGTAGTGAATCATTGATGCTGCACCTGCCTTAGTAGCCTGAAAGTTTGGAAGAACCAAAAGGAACATTTTATAAATGATCTTCTTCAAAAGTAGTGTGATTCAAGTAAGAACTTAATAGGTTCAGTGGAAGCTAAAATGTGTCTTTAAAAAATGAAATAAAAGAAAAACTGCTCCATCCCACCTTATCTTCATAATAACTGAAAATTCAGACTTCTCCAGGCACAGCTGTTTCCTTCTTGCACCTGATAGTGCCATCTACAGACCTCTTTTAAGGTCTTATTATATCATCTTATTTGTTTACATTGAAGCTTCTCAAAGTATGTTCCACGAATCGTTTATTTTGTTCCATCAGAATGACCTGGGCTACTAATTGGACATGTAAACTCCTAACAACTTCCCTCTCCAGGGATAAGGAATAAAGTCAAGCAACCTATATTTTAACAACTTAACCAGTGATTTATTTATGTATTTATTTATTTATTTTTTAATTTTTTTTTTTTGTGACGAAGTCTCGCTCTGTTGCCGTCGCCCAGGCTGGAGTGCGGTGGCTCAATCTTGGCTCACTGCAACCTCCGCCTCCCGGGTTTAAGCGATTCTCCTACCTCAGCCTCTTGAGTAGCTGGGATTACAGGCATGCACCACCATGTCCAGCTAATTTTTGTATTTTTAGTAGAGACAGGGTTTTACCATGTTGACCAGGATTGGCTTGAACTCCTGACCTTATGATCCATCCACCTCCCAAAGTGCTGGGATTACAGGCGTAAGCGATTGTGCCCAGCCTGATTTTTTATGTACATAAACATGGAGAGCCACTAATTTATCTGTCTTACTTCCCACTAAACTAGAAGGACCTCAACAGCAGTAACGATATTTTTATTTTTCTTTGAATCCTCACCTCTAATCTGTTTGGTGAATTAATGTTTAATAAATGAGTGAAGTTTCAAAAAATAATCTAATCTTCTCTGACAGATCCCTATATAAATAAGTTTCTTTTTTAACTTTTGCAAACATGGAAATAATGCATAATCACTTCCAATTCTTTTTATCACAGCTATTCAAATATGCTTCTTCAATTGCAAATCTTTAAAACCGACTAACTATAGTAAGTACTTGTCATAACTTACTCTGCAATGCCATTTTCTTTCCAAATTAACTAGGGAGAAGAGAATGAGCAAAATGTAGGGGAAAATGGAGGATCCCCATAACCTCTAAGAGAGCAGTGTTGGAAACCAGAAAGGAGAAAAAAAATATCTAGAGTCAACAGTACATGGTAGGGGATAGGAGCTTTTCAGTTTCCTCCTACATATCCGTTTCTTAGTTTACAGATCATATTATGGAGTACCTATAACATATATGCAATATACTGTACACTGAATACCATATATATAGAGAGAGCATATATATGTAATATATAGTTACTTTAAAATGCAAAAAAGCAGTTAAATAAATGCCATAATGAACGGCTTAAGCCTCAAACTATGGCTCAAGCTGTTCTCAGCCATAGCCTGGCACATAGCTTCACATAACTCCCCTGATACATACCTTCATGCCAATTTACCTCACAAATCAAAGCTTAGTAAAGTTACTTAAGCTATTGGAGTTACTCCATTACCTCCTTTTCAAAAGTTCAGGGTTAGAAATAAAAAACACTGCTTCTGCCCAATGTCACCAGAACACAGAGCTTGGATTTGTTGATTAATTTTGCCTTATTCCAGAGCCCAAGCTGCTAATCACTGTGCTATATGTGACAGACCCTTTACCGGGTCCTAGAGGCACAGTGGTAACCAAGACAAACAAAACCCCTGTGTTGATGAAGCTGACTAACCAAGAAAAACAAATATTAAACTTATATCTAATCATTTTTATAATTGTAATGAGTGCTATAGGAAGAGTAGGCTGCTATGGAAAGTAAACAACAGGAGATCCTATTCTAGAGATAGCTTGTGTTAGTAAATGATATTTAAGCTGAGACCTAAAGGATAAGCAAGAGTTCGCTAGGTGAAGGGCAGAAAAATATTCGTAACATTATGTTAATTTTAAAGTACAGGATATGAAACTGTATACAAATAATTCTCAAATATATTAAAATAAATGTAAATATAAAATCTTCATATGCATACGAAGATCAGGAGAAAATACAGCAAAATGCAGTCTTTGGCCAGGTGAGGTGGCTCACACCTGTAAACCCAGCACTTTGGGAGGCAGAGGCAGGTGGATCACCTGAGGTCAGGAATTTGAGACCAGCTGGGCCAACATGGTGAAACCCGGTCTCTATTAAAAATACAAAAATTATCTGGGCATGGTGGTGGGCGCCTGTAATCTCAGCTACTTGGGAGGCTGAGGCAGGAGAATCACTTGAACCCAGGAAGCAGAGGTTGCAGTGAGTCAAGATCATGCCATTTACAGCCTGGGCAACAAGAGCAAAACTCCGTCTGCCCTCCATCCCGCAAAAAAAGTGGTCTTCAATAATGAGACTGTGAGCAATTTTTAAACGTCCTGCTTTATATTTTAGTGTTTTCCAAATTTTTTTCAATAAAATATACTACTTTCCTATTTAGAAAAACAATTTTTAAAAAGAAAGTTGCTTCAGGTTGGTAAAAGAACAGCTAAATTTATTTCTAATCTTGTGAAGCAAGTACGTAAGTAGAGTTAGCCTGGAGGTGAACAGGCAGAGCTGGCCTGGAGGTGAATAAACAGACTCTACCTACATGGAGAGGTAGTCCTCTCTGAATAGCATTTCTGTTTATGAATTAATTACCAGTAGCCTCTCCTTTAATATTATTGATCTTTCTCAGGGTAGGGACCCTTTCTGTGATATATGCAAACAAAGGAGGAAAACATATTTTAATGGAAGGAAGGAAAGATGATTTATGATAGGTTTTATCCATCTAATTTAGATACTTTAGGAAGAAAATCACTATACAGCTCTTATTTTAAATTTTTGAATAGGTAATACATTCACATCACTCAAAACACAAAACATGTAACAGTGCTTGTAGTGAAAAGCTTCCCACCTGCTGATCCTGTCTCCTAGCCACCAACTGTGCAACTGTTATTAGTTTGTGTGTCCTTCTGGAAACAATTTATTCATATATAAGCAAATATATTTTGTTCCCTCCTCCTAATTTATTTTTTTTTTTTTTTGAGATGGAGTCTTGCTCTGTTGCCCAGGCTGGAGTGCAGTGGCACGATCTCGGCTCACTTCAAGCTGCGCCTCCCGGGTTTATGCCATTCTCCTGCCTCAGCCTCTTGAGTAGCTGGGACTACAGGCGCCCGCCACCACACACGGCTAATTTTTTGTATTTTTAGTTTAACCGTGTTAGCCAGGATGGTCTCGATCTCCTGACCTCGTGATCCGCCCGCCTCGGCCTCCCAAAGTGCTGGGATTACGGGGGCGTAAGCCACCATGCCTGGCCACTCCTGTCTCATTTTAAACACTGTTCTGCACCTTGCTTTTTTCACTTAACACCCTGGAGGTCAATACATAAACACATCTTTATGTTTTCAATGGCTGTATGCTATTCCATTATGTAGATGTACCAAAATTATTTAAACATTTCCTTCCTGATGAAAATTAAGTTACAGAATTAAAACTTTGATAAAACTATGTTTAAATTTAGCTTAAGTATTCTGTTCCCATTAAAAACTGCAAGCCTTGGCCAGGCGTGGTGGCTCACGCCTGTAATACCAGCACTTTGGGAGGCCAAGGTGGGTGGATCATTTCAGATCAGAAGTTCGAGACCAGCCTGGCCAACATAGTGAAACCCTGTCTCTACTGAAAACACAAAAATTAGCTGGGTATGGTGGTGGGTGCCTGTAATCCCAGCTACTCAGGAGGGAGACTGAGGCAGGAGAACCACCTGAGCCTGGGAAGCAGAGGTTGCATAAGCTGAGATGGCGCCACTGCGCTCCCACTTCAACCTGGGTGACAGAGCGAGTCTCCATCTCAAAAAAAAAAAAAAAAAAAAAAATTGCAAGCCTATTCCAAGTAAGGCTATGCAAAAGCTGCTATACTACTTTTAGGCCATTCAAGTTATAATCTTTGCAGCAACAAGGTAGAAACCCCAGTTTTGAAGGGTTACACACGAACTGGGCATACTAACTGGACAGGTACAAGCAGCCATTTCCAAGTAACTGAAGGGATGAAACAGAATCATTTCCTATTTTAACAAATGAAAACATAAAATTCCATTGAGATCCTCTAAAGAAAGAACACGCTTTCTCAATATACTAAAAAGTGAGTTTCTATTTTCATCCTCTAAATAAAAACTCTGAAAGAAAAGATTATAAACAGACGTTCCTACTGTGAAAAACAAGCAATCCTACTACCCGTGCTTTTTGGTTAACTTCAAATGGTTTTCAGATCTTGGCTTAGTATTTCCAATTACTCTGCTTCCAGAAATAGGGCTCCTGAAAATCAGAGCTTACACACACAGACTTTCCACATATGTTTTGGGAAAAACAAGTTGACTCTCAATTATTTGTGATTATAGTAACTATTCATTTAAAATTTCACACTGAATTATAAATTCCAAGATTAAAATCATTAGCCACTTCAGCTAAATTAACATTTTTTGTTTTTGTAATCACAGGGCACAAGATAACAATATTTTAAGAAAGCACATTTCCCTGCCTCATTGGGATTTACAAATATATGAAAAATGAGGCTAGGCGCGGTGGCTCATGCCTATAATCCCAGCACTTTGGGAGGCTGAGGCAGGTGGATCACCTGAGGTCGGAAGTTCGAGACCAGCCTGACCAACATGGAGAAACTCCATCTCCACTAAAAATACAAAATTAGCCAGGCGTGCTGGTGCATGCCTGTAATCCCAGCTACTTGGGAGGCTGAGGCAGGAGAATCGCTTGTACCCAGGAAACAGAGGTTGTGGTGAGCCGAGATTGTGCCACTGCACTCCTGCCTTGGCAGTAAGAGCGAAACTCCATCTCAAAAGAAAAGAAAAGAAAAATGATACCAATGGCTAGCTCTGTCAACAACTTTTAATTTTTTTTTTTTTTTTTTTTTTTTTTTTTTGAGACAGAGTCTCGCTCTGTCGCCCAGGCTGGAGTGCAGTGGCTGGATCTCAGCTCACTGCAAGCTCCGCCTCTCGGGTTTACGCCATTCTCCTGCCTCAGCCTCCCGAGTAGCTGGGACTACAGGCACCCGCCACCTTGCCCAGCTAGTTTTTTGTATTTTTTTTTTTTTAGTAGAGACGGGGTTTCACCGTTTTAGCCAGGATGATCTCGATCTCCTGACCTCGTGATCCGCCCGTCTCGGCCTCCCAAAGTGCTGGGATTACAGGCTTGAGCCACCGCGCCCGGCCAACAACTTTTAATTTTAAAAAGGATCATTTAATATTCTTATTCTTTGTCATTCTGCTCACTAAACTTAGATTCTAATCTTCAGATTAATCCTATACAAATTCTGATAAGTCACTGCTTTTTAAAAATTCTAAGAAACTCAAATAAATGTTTCTTGCTAACAATCTTCTCAAATGGTATATATAAACAGTATCAAGTGAATATTATCTGGAACTGAATGTTTTAGGTACTACTGTATGTGTACAGATAATACTTCATATTAATAGTTACCTGACATTCATCCTATTTTTACTGAAACTATTTAAATTTTTTAAATTGTACTGAAAAACTCAGAAACAGAACACAAGCTCCGACCCTACAAATGAATTTTCTAACAGTTTTTGACACTTGAATTTTAAAAAATTACATTGCAGGGAAACCTTTTTTAAAGTACTGGCAGAACTCACATGGGAGTAAAGCAATTTACTGTTTTATTAAATTGGGACTGGTCACATTTTCAACCTGCACCCATTCTAGTAACTAACTCTAGCTACATGTGATAGAATATAGTGAATGAACTGTTACCTCTGAGATGAGAGCCCATACAAGCCTCCTCGCAAGCATCACTGTGATGAATGCTGCCAGATGATAATCAATGAGATGAAAATTCTACAACAGAAATAAATAACTAAATAACTACATCAGAAAGAAATATGATGTGTATTCAGCTGGCACTACTACAAGAATAGAGGTTTATCCCTGAAAAGATCTTCCTTAGATCACCACACCCTTACAGATTATGGGAATATGAGAGATCTTGAACAGACTATGTACCTTCTACTTCTCCTTTCACAACAAATTGCTTTAAGTTTTTAAACACTATTTTAAACTACCTGGAATGTATTCTTCTCCCTTTTCAAAAGTATTACTGTACTAAAAGGTAAAGATTGCAGCTTTGAGTTAACAAGTTATAACCTGCAGAATTATGGCAAGAATAATTTATATAAAATATTATATTTATAATGTCTTAAAATTAATAGATCAGTTGGGATTCACAGTCTTCAGAAGTTTCTGTTGTTGGTCTCTTATGCAAGCTTACGTTAATCTAATTGGGCGTCTACTAAACTCTCTAGTAGATGGTACATCAATTATACTCATTTAGTGTTTCTCTCTAGTTTGATTTAGAAGTAGGCCTTACATTTGGTCTCTTCTATAAAATAATAGCATTTACCTAGATGCTGTCTACAGTTCCTTCTAGGTCTAGATCTGTATATATAACTGTGGTAATAAGCAAATGAAAAGTCTTTAGCAACAATATCCCAGGAACCACCAAAATCAGGATGTATTTTCATTTTGATGATCAAAAGGTCTATAGGTTTCCACAATTCCTTCCAGAATGAAATGTTAAATTTCTCAATTACTTAATTTAATAAATCTATACATAGCATCCACAATGTGCCAGGTACTCTCCTTCACACTAAAGATACAGCGTGGAAGATGACAGCCAAGGTTCCTGCTCTCCTGTCTTACTTTCCACTGTGGTGCTAGAGGGAAAGGAAATGGCAGAGATTACTATTCATTCCTTCTGCATCACCATAAAATTTAACTAGGCACTGACTCCTAGCCAACTAAAGGTTTATTTTCCAGCCTCCCTTGCAAAAACTACTTTTAGCCAAGGGATGAGTGAAAAAGTAATAGGCACAACTTCTAAGCCATACTCTTCTAAAAGGAGCTGTCCCCTTTTCTCTTTTCTTTCTCCTTCCTGCTGGTCAGGTATGATAACTGGAGTTGGAGTAACTATCATGGACCATGGTTTGGAAGAAGTATATTGGGGATGGAAGAGCAATATATACAAAGAGTTGCCATGCTGATGTTATATCATCCACCTAAACTTATATTAAATAGGGAAATAAGTTTCTATTTTGTTTTAGTCACCCTGTTATGGCAGCTAAACCCATATCTTCAATAAATTTGTTTGGAGAAGCAGGGCAAGTAACGACAATAAACAAGCTCCCAACAAAAGCATTTTAAATAGTTAAAACTGCTTGTAAGAAATATAACAGGAACAAATAATGACTAAGAAGGAGGTGCAGAGCCCATTTAAATTGGTGGTTAGGGAGGCTATCCCTGAGAGGATGGCATTTGGGCTGAGAGCTGAATGACAAAAAGGCACCCGGCATTAGAAGCTCTGGGAACAAAGGGCCCCAGACAGAAGAAAAAGCAATCACAAAAGCCCTAAGACAGGAATATATATGCCCAGTGTGTCTAAAAGGCAGCAAGAAGGCTGGAGTAAGATAATTATTATAGTGGGGCAAGATAGTTAAGAAGCTCTTGCTTTTAATTCAAGTGAAAAATGATCACAGACTGAACAGGGTGAGTAGCAACGGAGATGGAATGAAGTGGCCAAATTGAGTATACATTTTAGAGACAGAACAGCCAGAATGTCAACAAAGTGGTTTGCCACTCCTTAGATCATTTCCTGTTCTCCCTCTCTAGGTATTATGGATTCTAACAGTATTTATCCCCTCCTATTTTTGGGACTTCTCCCTACTCACCCTATTCCTCCAAAATAATGCACGCAGATTCACTCAACCCCTGGCTAATGTCTGGGTCTTATTAATGCATCACCAGTCCATCTAAGACATTTTTAAAAATCAAAACATTGGCCAGGTGCAGTGACTCACGCCTGTAATTCCAGCAATCTGGGAGGCCAAGGTGGGCGGATCATGAGGTCAGGAGATCAAGACCATCCTGGCCAACATGGTGAAACCCTGCCTCTACTAAAAATACAAAAATCAGCTGGGCATGGTGGCGCATGCCTGTAATCGTAGCTACTTGGGAGGCTGAGGCAGGAGAATTGCTGAACCAGGGAGTTGGAGGTTGCAGTGAGCAGAAGTCGTACCACTGCACTCCAGCCTGGTGACAGAGTGAAACTCCGTCTCAAAAAAAAAAATCAAAATATTTAAGTGCCTAATACATCTTTTTGTTAAGCAAATCATGTTATAACCAAATCAATGAACATGGTAATGTGGTTATGATTAACTCTTTGTAACCCAGAATATTTGATTAATCAGAGCCCTCTATTCCTATTCTGAATAATTTACTACTTCTAGCTTTTATGTTTCTTAGGGTTAAGACTCATTCAGTTAATTGGTTGACAGCTAGAATACTTCACATATTCAGGTGTCCACATTTTCTTTTTGATATTAAGATCTTGGAATGGAAAAATAAAAACCTAATATATAAATCTGACAAATTTGAGTGTCTGGGTGACACTCATAATAGAACAAAACTTAAAAGACAGACCACATATTTGGGACAGAAGTCCTTGCTAGAGCCTCCTGGTCAGGTAAGCACCTTCCACGCTTCAATACCTTCAGTGATGGGAAATAACTTGATCTCCAGCAGTCCATTCTATCTTTGAACAATTCACTGATACAGGCTCCTTTGAGATTCACAGGCTAAACTCATATTTGCTATTTCACATGTTACTCTTGGCTTCACAACCCAATTTTAAGCTTTGTGTTAGCAAAGATTATGTGCATCAGATAAGTGAGCCAATCTACTCTACAACCTCCGTTAAGTGTGCGTTCCTCTATTGCAGAGGCTGGAAAGCTAAAAATGACATTTCCAAACTTTCTTGCACTCAGACTCTAGATATGATTTCGGTTCTGTCAACCACAGACATCATATAAAACTTGAATTCAGAAGTGAGTGAAGTTAGGGGAAAAGGTAGCAAAAGGCATCCATTTTTGGTGGTAAGGGTCAAAGCAAAGGAAGCATTAATTCTGGAGTCAGCAGCTGTAGCAGCAGGTTCCTGATTATGACAAGAACACTGGCTCCCTCTGTTTCAAGGCAGTATTTGTAGGTAACTTTCTAAAGAGCTATAGTCAGATATGTTAGACTGGGCAAAGAACTCTTTGATGACACTGAAAATTCAACACATGAGAAGTTTCCAGGGGAATGTCAAACCAAATAGAAATTTTATAATGAACTACCCAAGAAGAACTTACGGAATAAATATAGGACTAAAACAAGAAGTAAAGCACAGTAGATTGGTCTGGACTTGGGCACTCACTATGCCACTATGTGATTTTTGAACCAGTTTATAGGTCTTACATTCATTTATAAAATGGGAGTCATATAATGGTACCTACTCATTTTTATAAAGAGTAAATGAGATAATACTTGTAAAGAATTTACTAAATATTGGCCAGGCACAGTGGCTCACACCTGTAATCCCAGCACTTTGGGAGGATAAGGCGGGCGGATCACGAGGTCAGGAGCCATCCTGGCTAACACTGTGAAACCCCGTCTCTATTAAAAAAACAAAAAAAAAAAAAGGTAGCCGGGCATGAGGGCAGGCGCCTGTAGTCTCAGCTACTCGGCAGGCTGAGGCAGGAGAATGGTATAAACCTGGGAGGCGGAGCTTGCAGTGAGCTGAGACTGCACCACTGCACTCCAACCTGGGCGACAGAGCGCAAGACTCCATCTCAAAAAAAAAAAAAAAAAGAAGAATCTACTAAATATTTTAATGTGTGTTTGTTACTGACACTGTTAAGACAATGAGTATTTATTTATATAACTATATACCTGGAAAAGGCCTTAAAGAATATCTAATCCAACTTCTTCTCTTTAAAACACCATGGCCAAAAAGGATGAACGAAGTACAGTTCCTACACTCAATAAGCTCATAATCCGGGTAAGAAAGAAAGACTATTAAAAAAAAATTGGCACTAAATCATTGCAATTTTCCAATACAGAAACTGACATTCTTATCACATGATATTAAGTAGACAGAAGGTCAATACAGCAAGAAAATTCTTAATAGTTAATACCAGGAACAACCAAATGATACAAATATTTAAAACAAAAATTTTTATTCTCTTTCCATACTATCTTAAGGATTTGGGCCCACATTTCCTTTCTATGTTCACCAGGCTAGGAAGGCTTTCTAATCTTTATTAGTCCCAAACACATATATAAGAAGACAATAGTCTTCTTTTGCCTAGAGCATCTCTCTATCACCCATTCAAATCTGCCATTGCCAACCACCTATCCGTCAAGTCATCTGACTAGCCTTAACAATACATATACTTACATTTTTAAATTTCATTTTTTTTTCTTTTTTCTTTTTTTTTTTTTGAGACAGGGTCTTATTCTGTCACCCAAGCTGGAGTATGGTGGCCACAATCGTAGCTTACTGCAGTCTCTATCTCCCAGGCTCAGGCAATCCTCTCACTTCAGCTTCCCCAGAAGCCAGGACCACAAGTGTGCACTACCAAGCCCAGCTAATTTTGTTTATTTTTTGTAGAGACAAAGTCTCACTATGTCGCCTAGGCTGGTCTCAAATTCCTAGGCTCAAGCAATCCTCCCGCCTTCGCCTCCCAAAGTGCTGGGATTATAGGCATGAGCCACCATGCCCAGGCCTTACCAATATTTTTTTATATATCCATCTATGGTGAACCTTCTCTGCATCAAGACTATCACGGTATTTTTTTTTTTTTTGAGACGGAGTCTCGCTTTGTTGCCCAGGCTGGAGTGCAATGGCTCGGTCTCGGCTCACTGCAAGCTCCGCCTCCCAGGTTCACGCCATTCTCCTGCCTCAGCCTCCCGAGTAGCTGGGACTATAGGCACCCGCCACCATGCCCGGTTAATTTTTTGTATTTTTAGTGGAGACGGGGTTGCACCGTGTTAGCCAGGTCTTGATCTCCTGACCTCGTGATCTGCCTGCCTCGGCCTACCAAAGTGCTGGGATTACAGGTGTGAGCCACCGCGCCTGGCCTATCATGGTACTCTTAATAAATGGAAAGAGAACAGAAGAAATCTACAATACATTTTTATGTACCTCACCAAAGACAGCCAATTTCTCAACTTCACTTGTGTGACAGAACCCAATTTTATTTAAGTTCACTATGTACCCAGCTAAAGGACTATATTTAGCTTCTCTTGTAGTTAGGAGTGGACATGTGTGGAAATGATGCAAGCCTGGCCCATAAGAAACTCTCCTTTATATTGCCCTAAGCTCTTTCCCCTTCTGGCTGACAGGGATGGGTCACAACCACCTTAGAGGTCACATGGTGGAAGACAATAGAATCTCCATCAGCTTGGGTCCCCTGATTGATCACATGGAAGAACTCCTGGCAACCAGGACAACTGCCTCAGAGTTTATTTGTTACAGAAGCTACCATTATCCTAATTCAGCCATTAAAAGGGTAGAGTTGTTAGAATGTAGTAACACTGACACCTTATACTTACAAATTTAAAATGGTGCAGAGAAAACTAAATACCAAAACCTTTCTGTGATATAATAAATTATTTAAATGTTTTCTGCATTTTCATTTACATTTTTACTTCCCCTGATAGTACTTATATTTTAACAATCTTATGAAATTTTATTTCTGAAAGTAATCTGTGGTCTAGAAAAAAATATTTTATTGAAAGAAAAATTACTAAGAAAAACAATTTCTACAGAAAGCTTTCCAGGTAGTTTCTTGGGTAACTAACATAAAGAACTTAAAGGCTGAGTAAGACTTACCAGTGATGTACAAGAAGCAGGATGATTGTAAGGATACCACCACACTGTTTTATAAATGTTGATGTACTGAATGAAAAGAGCAACCAACAGGTAGATGAAAAAAAGGAATTCAAAGAGTAGGCTCCCATCCACAGGCAAGTCAGGAATTTGGCAATGACGAACAGGACCTGGGGTGATTAAGGCTGTGATAGGTGGGACTGGAAGGCCAATAGCACTACCATTCCTGAAAGAGAAAACTATGGTTAACTCAATGGTCATAACCTCCACTGTCACAGAACATAAAGGGCTCCTGCTGTCTCCTCCATCTGTCCCTTCACTGTTGGCTTTCCCCGCAAGACTCCTTCCTGGGATCCTCTTACCTTCTCCCTTCACACATTGTCAGTGATCTAAGATGCAGCTATGGCCTCCATTATTTCCTACATGATGAAGACTGTAATTTCTCACCATAGAGCTCACTGCTAAATTACAGACACATTATTCAAATCTTTACTGGACATCTCTGTGTTCTTCCCTCTTATAGTCCTGACCTTAGTTCATGGCCCACTCAAGTTAGCTACCCACATCAGAAACCTGGGAGTCATATTAAAACTTCTCTTGGCCGGGCACGGTGGCTCACGCCTGTAATCCCAGCACTTTCAGAGGCCGAGGCGGGCGGAACACCTGAGGTCACGAGTTCAAGACCAGCCTGACCAACATGGCGAAACCTTGTCTCTACTAAAAATACAAAAATTAGCCAGGCACGGTGGTGGACACCTGTAATTACAGCTACTTGGGAGGCTGAGGCAGGAGAATTGCTTGAACCTGGGAGGCGGAGGTTGCAGTGAGCTGAGAACGCACCACTGCACTCCATTCTGGGTGACAGAGCGAGACTCCATCTCAAAAAAAAACAAAAAAAACCAACAAAAACAAAAAAAAACTTTTCTTCTGCCTCTCAATGTCCAATCACTCTCTAAATCTCCTAGATTCAACTTTATAAAACTTTGTCCAAACTGTACCTTCCTCTTTAATCTCATTTGCTTTAGTTCAAGCATTTACTATTTTCACCTAAACTATTGCAGTAATCCTCCTATACTCAATTCCACTTTCACCAAACTCTCCAACCTGTTTTCAGGGATCTTTCTAAGGTAAAACTCTTAATAGTGTTACTCTTACCTAAAAACATTTAATGGCTCTCTACTAATAGTGGGGTAATAGCCAAAAATTTTTAGTAGCCCTATGAGGTCCCTCAGCTTAACAGACTAGTTTCACCTCATCACTCCTTCACATGTACCCTATATGATACTTATGCTATTTGCTTTCTGGAACATATATGCTCTTCTTTTGCGTATGTTATTCCCTTTAAATGTACTAATCACCTTCCATAATCACCTTCCTTAACTTCTCACATACATATTTACTGACAAAATCCTTCAAAACTTTTTTTACTCCTTCTTCAAGATTTTTAAGCCACTCAAACACATTCTCTGTGAAGCTTATTCTACTCCATCAAAACTGATTCATCTCTCCTCTGTGCCACCATAATACTTAACTATACCTTTATTACTATACTTTTCACATTGTTACATAATTTTTTGTATACATCTATGTGTTGTCTACCAGATCATAATCTTAAGAACAGAGACTATACTCTTCTTAGTTCACTGCAAATATGTATCTTTAGGTTGAGAAGGCAGTAGACCAATATAGTTATGAAAAAGAGATATCCCTTAAAACACAAAAAGATGCAGATATTTTAATCCCTATCTTCTTATTGTTCTTTCTTCCATGCTCTTTTACAGATTAGAAATAACCAGGCTATCTAAAGGTATAAGACGGAAGTAGGAGAAAAGTTTCCTTTGTTTATATGCCTGGGAATACTTACAGAGATCTAAGGGTCTACTGTTATTTACAGACCAAAGAAAAAAAGCTTAGCTTAGATACTTCCAAAGAAGATTTGAGAGAAGGAACAAAACTAGCGTTACCATTCTACTCTAAAATTTCCAAATATAGAAATTGGTATGTAGCACTTACAGTACTTTAAGTGACTCATGGGAATATGAACTCTGCTCATTCTGAACAGTTAAGAATACTATGGCAGAAACTCAGAAGACCTAGAAGGGAAGAACAGGAACTGGTGGAGGAGGGTATGGAAAAAATTTTAAGTTTCTTCTTCTCATTCCCAGAGTATACTCCAATAGAACAAGCCTACCAAGTAATACATTGTGAACCACCAGTAGGTCTCAGAACCATACCTGCTCAATCACAAACCAGTCTTTGAGGTGGGCCACAGCACTGTAAAAACTCCAGAAGGCACCATTCCACAAAACACAACACGAAAGGCAGCCTCTGAAGTTTACAAGTTGGTAGACTTGCATGAAGAGGATTACAACAAGAAGCCAATCTACTCCCTCACTCCAGTTGATTTATGAAATTAAAAACTCTGATGAGAAGTTACAAGGTTACAAGCCTCTACTCCAGACAAACTAAAAATTCTTATTTCCCTTCAGTCAAAAATACGCTAAGTGGGAACACATGCTAAATTACTTGTTATGACTTAATGGTTAAAAGGTTCTTACAGAATTTTTCCCAAGTGAAGCAGACAAACGTGTTTTTACCATTAACAAAGTCAATAAAATGCCAGGCCTCAAAAAAGATATTCAAAACAAAGTAGAAAAGACCTACACTTGTCATACTCTATACAGCCTTGACTATTAAACGTCAAACCAGAAAACAGAGAGACCAAAGTCACATAAAACGAGATCTGGCTGGGTGCAGTGGCTCATGCCTGTAATCCCAGCACTTTGGGAGGCTGAGGCAGGCGGATCACGAGGTCAGGAGTTTGAGACCAGCCTGGCCAACATGGTGAAACCCTGTCTCTACTAAAAATACAAAATTAGCTGGGTGTGGTGGCATGTGCCTGTAATCCTAGCTACTCGGGAGGCTAAGGCACGAGAATTGCCTGAACCAAGGAGGCAGACATGGCAATGAGCCAAGATTGTGCCACTGCACTCCAGCCTGGTGACAGAACAAGACTCTGTCTCAAAAATAAAGAAATAAAAATAAATAAATAAAATAAACGAGATCTAGAGATCTGGAGCATCAGTGGAAAAAAAATACTCCTATATAAATAAAAAAGAATCTATGAGATTATGTCTTCTCTATCTGATCTATAAAGTTGAAAACTTGAGAAGAGATATGATCATTTTTAAAACTAAAATTAACAGATTTAGTCAATATATCTCAGAAAATCAGTCACAGAGGTATTATTTAGGAACAAATTTAAGTGTTATTCCTCTAATAGAATATTAAAAATAGGGCTGGGCGCAGTGGCTCACACCTGTAATCCCAGCACTTCGGGAGGCCGAAGCGGGTGGATCAAAATTAGTCGGGTATGGTGGCTCATGTCTGTAATCCCAGCTACTCGGGAGGCTGAGGCAGAATCGCTTGAACCCAGGAGGCGGAGGTTGCAGTGAGCCAAGATAGCACCATTGCACTCCAGCCTGGGCAACAAGAGCAAAACTCCATCTCAAAAACAAAACAAAACAAAAATACATATATATATATATATAAACAGATTTAAGAATCTGTTCAGAACCCATATAAATTCTCTAGCAATGAGTTGTGACAACACATGTGAAGTGCTATTCAACCAGGAAAGCTCATTAGAGACTTGATGTCCAGGGTTTTTATTGGGGGCTGGCCACATGGGCACCTTCTTCCTCGCAGTACCAAAATTCTAGACTTCCAAAAGGAAAGCAGGTGTTCAGCATAGCTACTCTTAGGAAGGCCTGCTTACAAGGCTTACATCTGGGAACCATGACTAGTAAACAGTTCCCTACAGTGAGATAAACTTTCCCTAAATAACAAGAATGGCTCACTGTGCCTAAACTGTTTATATAAACAATGTGGTTTATGCTAAACACCTGTGTTTTGTCCTTGCATATAAAGTTTGTGTGTGGGAAAGGGTTAACACAGCAGGCCTGAGACTGATTGTTATGGAGCGAGCAAGCAGCACAATTTAGGGAAGCAAATGGATGAAGGAAGAAAGATTCAAAGGCCTAAAGAGGAATAGAAGAGATAGGGAAAGCAGTGGTCATTTGGACATGTTCAGGTGATATTATTAACAAAGTATATATAAGCAAAGGAAAAAACAGTTCTTCTCAAATAAGATTCTCCCTCAATCAGGAGCTCTCTAAGAAATCCAGAAATACACAATATATCTTCCCTTTTTAAAAGGATAATACTCTATAACACACTGTTGCAAGAACAAATCCCTGCTCCCTAAAGGTGGAAAGCAGGACAAGGAACTACAATTTCAATCTTGACTGTGTTACCAATCTAGCTCCTTGACATTCTAGAGTTTAACTTCACCAATCAGACCACAACCACCTACCAAACAGGGGCAAATGCTCTCCTCTCCAGTTGACCTATGTCGGTCTTGCAGAATCAAATGTATCATCCAAAAGTATATAATACTTAAGCAATTATCTATTTCCCTCCAATACTCTACAGACACTCCAGAAGTGAGTTCTCCTCATCTGGACACTCCTTCTTTCTATATATCCTTCCTAAAACTATATTATAAGCTATCTGCTGGTTCTTTCATGCTTTTATACCTCCTCCCCAGGTCTTTTATAACAAATTATTCCAGCTGCTTGCTTCCTACCAAGAAACAAATATAAAGCTTTCTTTTTCCCAATTTCTCTAGGTAAACATGTCACAAAATAATCACTCAATAATAATAATCTTGGTAACTTTTCAAACCATAAACAATTATTTCTTTCATTTTAAAAGTTGAAAATACTTTCTTCTACCCAGTCTCTCCCTCCCCACAAGTTTATTGCTAAATAAACATATGTTAAAGGAGAAGAGAAAGGCAGATTAAAGCAACCACGGTTGGAACCTCTAATACCAGGATAGAAGAGCTACAGTGAAGGCAGAGAAAAGAATACCAAACCCAGTCAAGAGCACAGGTATTTTCCAAATGTTCCTACTTCTTCCCAGTAAATCATGTGCAGACTCCAAGTGCAAGCAGAAGCATCTACAAATGACATTTTCATTGGCTTTCAGTTCTTTTTAATAGCAGAACACTTTATTTTCCTTTCCCCATAATATTTTACATAGTATCTTAATATTTAAAACACATAGGAAAATAAGTCAGTCTAATTAAGAGAAGACTAGGAAACCTCAAGCCTAGACTATTAGGCCTGCCTGATCCATTTTCCCTTCTAAGCCCTCCTACAGCAACACCTGAGACACTGAAGAGCAATTTCATGGGACAGTTTGAGAACAAAATTATCTAGAGGAATCCTCAAAGCCAAAGTCAAAGAGAATGTACAAAGAACTGCTAGAGTTAATACAGAGGCAAAGTTAGAATTTTTTAGCTAGCTAGAATCCTAGTTAGGAACAGCTAGGATTTTCTATCACAACTTGAAAGTACTGAATCAATAAGTTGATAGTATATATTAATAAAATTAAGGTATGTACCTCAAATAGCAAACAACTTTTATCTCAATACCTATATTAGATAGTACTTTTCTTCAAAAGCATTTTCGCATATTCTTTCTTATTTTTAAACATATAAAATAATACTTAATATATGTAGAAAATTTGTAAAATTCAGTAAAGTTTTTTAAAGTTACTGCAATTTACTACTTCATTTATTTCAACATTCTGCTATGATGCAAACAGTATCACCATTTTTAAAATAAGGAAATCCAACGAACAGCAGAGTAAAAAATACTCTAGCATAAACTAGTTCTATATACATACATAAACAAAACTTGGATTAAAAATTAGTATGAGAATCGGAGACTGGAAAAATCCCTTCAAACTGGAATTTCAGGGAGAGCTCGACTGAAATGATGAGATCAGAACTAATTTTAAAGATTGGAAGAGGGATTGGAAAGTCAGGAAAAAAAAGGGCAAAGGTCAGGCCTAGAAAACAAAAGTGCATTAATGCCATCAGATAGGCCTGAAAACACAGTAGTACTGATTGCTAGCTCTGAAAATTAAAATCAAGGCAAGAGAAAAACTTTTTTCAGGGAGGAAGGAGAAATTAGCTGGCAGAAATTATCTTGAGCAAATACTTGATTAGGTAAAAGCATCTCTTTGCACTGCTACATTATCAAACCTCCTGATGGCATGAGCTACCCCAGCTAATAAACAGCTAACGTTTATTAAGACCAAACAATTTTTTGACAATTTAAAACCCTTGATGGAATCTGACTTATAATTTCAGCTGGGAGTTTTAATTTGCCCTCTAAAAAAAGAATGCTTATAAGTAGATAAACCATCACACTTGCCTTGTATTTTCATTCACTTCTCCCTTCTTCTAATAGATAAAAAGGGGATAACTAGAATTTAGATGATCAGCCAAAAGAAAGAATGGGACTGCTTTCACTTTGTGGGCCCCATATCACATCTTTTTACCTCGAAAGTATTTTGAAATTCTGAATTTTGTCTTCAAAGGCAGGATTTCTACCTCAGTGTCAAGAATTAATCTCAATAAGCAAATATCTGAATGACAAGATGACTTTTATGTTCGTCTTACTGATGATAGGACATTACAAATTAAATATAGCCTTATTTTTTCTTTACCTGTTTCTCAAGCCTGTGCCATTGCCACAGCCCCCACCAACCAAAGTCTGCAAAGAAGGTAAAGCTGAACGGCTTAGCTGTTGCCGACTAGGGCCCCTCCTTCCACCGGGCATGTCCAGGAACCAGTCTGCTTCCAGTGCCACCTGTAGTTGCAACCCAGGTTAATGGTTGTCAACCAGTTTCAACTCTGAACGATAACAAAAACATATAAATATCAGTAGACTATTTTTAAAGTAGGCAACAAAACAACGAGAAAAACTGAGTGAGCAGGCCTTACAAAAGATTTTCAAACGAATGTTCCCAGTGTCTACTACCTACATTATTCGAATTAAAGGACCATTCAGACTCTAATGGGTCAAACCCTAAGTTCTGATCTAAGCTCTGTTAAGCTTTAGGCAAGTCATGATTTGTGTCTTTCGTCAATTGATTTGTATCATATGTAAGATACTATAATCAGACAGAAGTTTACAAGAAACATCACACCTTATACATTTCCTGCTCAATGTTTCACAATTAAATTCCTTGAAATATAGAAGAATCGGCATTTTATAAAACGTTAGGTTTTGTTATCAAGGGATATGGGTTGTGAGTTCAGATGGTCACATATTATCTGACCTTATCCGAATAAATTAATTTCTGAGTGTGTTTCTTCACTGTGGGGGAAAAAAAAGTGTTCCCTGTTCTGTAGAGGTTGTCAGGACTGAGGAAGTGGAATGAAATGGTACCAGTAGTTCTCTTAACTGTTTAAAAGTAAAACTGTTCAAGTGGTATCTCTATATTTAGGGTTAAAATATTGAAAGTAACTCTTTAAGTGGATGTCCGCTCCAGAAAAGCTGGTGTAAAATCATATAGAAATTACTGAAACTGCAAGATTAAGAGGCAAGTAAAAGATAAAGATCCTCACTGGAGACAAAAAAAAAAAAAAGTTATTTTCATCATTCTACGGCAAATATCATGATTCTGCCAATACGGATACCAATGTTTCCTAAACAATACCTAAAACCCCAAGGATGACACTGCAAAAACCCTTGTTTTCAAGTGCTCCCTATTCCTAACAGCCTTCGGCTGTAAACTAATCCCAAGTGAAACAAAGCATTCAAACCGCTGGATGCAGGGGCTGCTGGTCCTTGCTCCATTAACGAGCAAAGGGAAAGAAAAGTGCAGGGAAAAACCTGGGACGGAAGAGGTGAGAGTATGGGGTGGGTGGGGTGGGGTGGACTGCAGGAGACCACAAACTTCAACAGACTGGTCCCAAACAGAAGTCCGCAGAGAAGTGGGCAGAGAAGTGGACAAAGCAGTCTCCGCCGCATATCCAAGAGGGCCGAGGCAGGTCCAGGACAGCCGGACCTTGCGGCAGCTCAGTAATACTCACGCATGGAAAAGTCCCAGCCGGTGGGGCGGGATCCCTAGAAAGCGGCGACAACTTTACAGACTGGACCCCAGGTAAGGGAACTCCCTCCCCGCGTTGAAACGCTGCAAACCAGCTGCTTGCACGCAGACAGCCCCCGCCTAGAGAATCAAGAAAAGGTGTCCAGGCTTCGGGCTGCAAGACTCAGACCCAGACTCCGAGGCAGTTCCAGTGCCGGAGCTAAAGCTAGAGCCAGAGCCTGGTACCTTCAGCACCCATCCCCAGCCTCCATTACCGCGGAGCTGAGCAGACGTGGCAGCGCACAGCGATGACGTCAGCTACGCGACCGCGGTCCGCCCCAGCCGCGAGTGGGCCCCCGGAACCAGCCGGCACGCTAACCCCTCCCATTTGCACCTGCGCAGTGGGGCTCGCCTGCTCCTCTTGACTCGCGGTCCCGCCCCTTCCGGCCAGTATTGGCCAACGCATTTCCTCCCTTGGCCTCAGTCAGCTAGCGGCTACGAGGTGCGGGCACTGTGCTACTGATCCTTCTTGTTGTCTCTTGGACTCCATGTAATAACCATGTACAAGTTATCACCCCCATTTTACAGATGAGTATAGATTAGGAGGTGTCGCCTAGAGTCACGTCATTGCTAAGTGAGGGAGCCTAAGTCATGAAGTCATGCGTCAGCATCCAACCCTGTGCTTATTGTTTGCTAAGAACTAGACAGATGCTGTGGTTACAAAGTCTCAGAGTCTAGTAGAAGAGAGGAGACACCAAGAAAATACAGTAATTACCATTTGTTACAATAAATGCAATATTAAAAGTATGTCCAAGGTCCAGAGATAGCATGCAACACCAATGAATTCTGTTGGATGGTGGTGGTGTCAATACCAAGAAAAGCTTTGCAAAGAGCTTGGGGTTTCAGCCAAGACTCCTCAAAGGCATAGGGGCTTTGTGGGAGAATGGCAGTCCTCCTGGAGAAGTGGCAGATAAAAAGGTAAAGATCTGTGAGCAATGTCACATTGAGTTCAGGAATTGCCTATAGTTTGGTATTAGAAGAAGAGTAAAAGTGTCAAAAGGAGCATTTGTGTAATCTTTCACTCCAGCGATTTTAAGCTCCTTAATAGAAAGTTGTTTGTATTGACTGCATGATTAACCTTTATTAAGAATTTTGTTGTGTCAGGCACTGGATTAGTAGCTTTACACATTTCATTTAAATCTCACAACATTTTGATAGTTTCTACTATGGTTCCTATTTTACAGAGGAAACTGAAGTTGTTGAAAATAGCCTTCCTGGCCAGGCAGGATGACTCATGACTGCAATTCCAACACCGGGAGGCCAAGGCAGGAGGATCACTTGAGCCCAAGAGTTGGAGACCACCCTGAGCAATATAGTGGGACCTTGTCATTACAAAAAAAGTTAAAAAATCAGTCGGTCATGGTGGCTCATGCCTGTAGTCCCACCTACTTGGGAGGCTGAGGTGGGAGGACCACTTGAGCCCTGGAGGTCAAGTTTGCAGTGAGTTGAGATCGTGCCACTGCACTCCAGCCTGGGCAACAGAGAGAGACCCTGTCTCAAAAATAATAATCAGAAGAAGAATAGAAAAAAAAAAATAGCCTGGCTAGTAAGTGCCAGAACCAGAATTTAGAGCCAGAATGACTGATATCGAAACCAGTAAATTTACTAATATTCCCAAATATTCCGAATGTCCTAAAGTATCACAGAGCTGTCACTTAGGAATACACACAAATCTCCAACTTAGGATGGTTTGACTCACAATTTTTCGACTTTATGATGGTGCAAAACCAACACTCGTTCAGTAGAAACTGTACTTTCAGTACTCATACAACCGTTGTGGTTTTTTTTTTTCGTTTTTAAGTACAGTCATGTGTCACATAATGATGTTTCAATCAATGAAAGACCACGTAAATGATGGTGAGCCCATGAGAGTATAATAGAACTGAAAAATTCTTATTGCCTAATGATGTAGCTGTCTTTATGTTGTAGTGCAATGCATCCTAGTGTACACAAACCTGCACTACCAGTTGTATAAAAGTATAGCACAGGCAATTATGTACAATATAGCATACTAAATAATGATAATAAATTACTTTGTTACTGGTTTATGTATTTACTATACTATACGTTTATTGTTATTTTAGATTGTACTCCTTCTACTTATTTTAAAAAAATGAAATTTAACTGTAAAACAACCTTGGACAGGTCTTTCAGAAGGTATTCCAGAAGAAGGCATTTTTATCATAGGAGATGGCAGCTCCATCTGTGTTACTGCCCCTGAAGATCTTCCAGAGGGACAAGATGTGGAGGTGAAAGATAGTGATATTGATGATCCTGACCCTGCGTAGGCCTGACCCAAACACACACGTGTGTGTTTGCATGTTAGTTTTCAACAAAATAGTTTAAAAAGTAAAAAAGAAAATAAAACATTTTAGAAATAGAAAAAAAAAGCTTGTAGAATAAAGATAGAAAGAAAGAAAATAGCTCGGGTGCAGTGGCTCATGTCTATAATCCCAGCACTTTGGGAGGCCAGGAGTTTAACAGCAGCCTGGCCAACATGGCGAAACCCTGTTTCTACTAAAAATACAAAAATTAGCCAGGTGTTATGGTGAACACCTGTAATCCCAGCTACTCAGGAGGCTGAGGCATGAGAATTGCTTGAACCTGGGAGGCAGAGGTTGCAGTCAGCTGAGATCACGCCACTACACTGTAGCCTGGGCAACAGTGTGAGACTGTCTCAAAAAAAAAAAAAAAAGAAAAAGAAAAAAGAGAAAAGAAAAGAAAATATTTTTGTACGGCTGCACAATGTGCTTGCGTTTTAAGCTAAGTGTTATTACAAAGTCAAAAAGTTGAAAAAAATTAAAAAGTTTGTACAGTAAAAAGTTACGGTAAGCTAATTTATTACTGAATAAAGAAAAATATGTTTATAAGTTTAGTATGGTCTAACTATAGTGTTTATAGAATCTATAGTAGCATAATGTCCTAGGTGTTCACATTTACTCACCACTCACTGACTCATTCAGAGCAACTTTCAGTCCTGCAAGCTCCATTCATGGTAAGTGCCTTATACAGGTGTATCATTTTTACTCATTTACTGTACCTTTTCTACATTTAGATACACCAATACTTACCATTGTGTTACAATTGCCTGTAATATTCAGTACACTAACATGCTGAATAGGTTTGTAGCCTAGGAGCAATAGGCTATACCAATATCCTCAGTATGCAGTAGGCTATACTAGGTAGGTTTGTGTAAGTATACTCTATGATGTTCACACAACAACAAAATTGCCTGACACATTTCTCAAAACATATTCCCATTGTTAAACAACACATGACTGTACTGCACACCTTCCTGGAAGTAGAAAAAAAATTGACTAAAGTTTCATTTGGATTCCAGAAGAAATATGCTGTAGTTTGGGGGATACATTTTTTCTTCCTCTCTATTCACCCAAAGTGAGCCTCACTCATACAAAAACTGGGTGGTTCTGCCCTGGTGGAATATAGACCAAATGCCCATATGGGTGTAATATGTGACTGATATGGCCCATTCCTAGGTAATCAACATTATTTTCTCTTCCACCATTCCTTAACGTGCATCCTAAAGCCTCCACTACTGTCAAGCTAAATTTGATCCCCACCTTCTGCATATTATGGCTCCCATATTTTTAGTGAGTCCAGAACAATATTCCTTAACTGCAACATATCCTTTTCTTCCGTACAAAATACACCCCTCCTACCCCTTTCTCCAGATTTCCAGTTCATATTGATCTTTTCCTCCACTGAAACCAGTGGCACTTAACTATTGTCTTAAATTGTAAACTATCTCTAAGGAAGCATATTTGTCTTCCCTACTAGTTCTAAACACGTGGGAGCACAGATTTGATCTTGTACTTCTCTGTATTTCCATATTTCCACAAAGCTTAGGGATATAACCATGTACATTTTAGAAAATAGATAAATATGGTTGGGTGCGGTGACTCACGCCTGTAATCCCAGCACTTTGGGAGGCCGAGACAGGCAGATCACCTGAGGTCTGGAGTTTGAGACCAGCCTGACCAATATGGAGAAACCCCGTCTCTACTAAAAATACAAAATTAGCTGGGTGTGGTGGCGCATGCCTGTAATCCCAGCTACTCAGGAGGCTGAGACAGGAGAATTCCTTGAACCCAGGAGGCGGAGGTTGCGGTGAGCCAATATTGAGTAATTGCACTCCAGCCTGTGCAACAAGAGCAAAACTCTATCTCAAAAAAAAAAAACAAAAAGGCTGGGCGCAGTGACTCAAGCCTGTAATCCCAGCACTTTGGGAGGCCGAGGCGGGTGGATCACAAGGTCAGGCGTTCGAGACCAGCCTGGCCAACATGGTGAAACCCCATCTCTACTAAAAATACAAAAATTACCCAGGCATGGTGGCGCTCGCCTGTAATCCCAGCTACTCAAGAGGCTGAGGCAGGAGAATCGCTTGAACCCAGGAGGTGGAGGTTGCAGTGAGCCGAGATCATGCTACTGCACTCCAGCCTGGGTGACAGAGTGAGACTCTGTCTCAAAAAAAAAAAAAAAGAAAATAAGTATTTGTAGTTCTATGATCACTAAATATATCTACGCTGACCTATATATACCTATATAAAGATATATACCTGTACTATACTATATACCTATATTGTCCAGTATCATGTTGCCCACTGTCAAGAAACAAAATTTCACCAAATTTAGTTTAAAGTTCTTGGCTGGGCATGGTGGCTCATGCCTGTAACCCCAGCAATTTGGGAGGCCAAGGCGGGCAGATCACCCGAGGTCAGGAGTTCGAGACCAACCTGGCCAACATGGTGAAACCCTGTCTATACTAAAAATACAAAAATTAGCCAGGCGTGGTGACGCACTCCTGTCATCCCAGCTACTCAGGAGACTGAGACAGGAGAATCACTTGAACCCAGGAGGCAGACGTTGCAGTGAGCCAAGATTGTGCCACTGCACTCCAGCCTGGGCAACAGAGCAAGACTGTACTCTGTCTCAAAAATAAATATAAATAAGTAAGTAAATAAATAAATCTAATTGGCTTTTATTAGTGATTCATGAATCAGGCAGCATCTCAGCTATGAAACAGAAAAGTGTTTCAATGAGCTGAGCAGAAGGGGTTGGGCTTATAGGCAGAAGAGGGCTGAAGAAAGCAGAAATAAGGAACAAAAAGCAGATTGGTCATTTTGAAGTTACTTTCCTTAAAGAGTTACATCAGAGGGGGCTTCTTTATCATGCCAGCACAGGTATATGGGCCCCTTCTCCTGTTTGTTGGAAAATTGGCCCCTTTTAAAGTTGAGTTTAATTATGTGGCACCTAGGACAAGTGCCTCCATTCTGATTTTGTCTACTGTCTTGAGGCCTAGTCCAAAACAATGACCTGCCATAAACTTTATTTAACACCACTGATTTTTTCCCCTACGTCTAAGTCACCCCAACTTTTATAAATTCATATTACAAAGGGACCCCTGCTATGCTAATTGCAACCTTTGGGTCTAACTGTGCTGTACACACACACACACACACACACACACACACACACACACGCTCAACGAATCTATGCTATTTGATAAGAGGCAATTTGATGTCAAGAGAAGAACTATTTAGCCTAGGCTCCATGCCAAGCCTTGGTTGTGCCACTAACTGTGAAACATACCCTCTCTGACCTTCAGTTTTCTGGCTGCAGACCTATTTTCCCTGGGATGCCAGGGAGGGAGGATAGGCAACTGGTCCATTGGTTTATTCTCCCCACCTTCCTGGCGCAGCCTTCTCAGGGAAACTCCGCCTCAAGGCTGGGGACTGGAGGAGGGGTGCGGGGGGAGGAGGCAAGGTGGCCATCTTTGTGCGGGGCCGCGCTTCCGCCAGCGCCGCGGCGGGGAATCTGCAGCAGGTCGGCTGGCGATGGAGTGGTGGGCTAGCTCGCCGCTTCGGCTCTCGCTGCTGTTGTTCCTCCTGCCCCCAGCGCAGGGCCGCCAGAAGGAGTCAGGTGGGCTCCGGGCAGTGCCGAGCCTGCCCCTTGGGCTCGTGGTCTGGTCGTAGTCCCGAGGCGCTCCCCCGCGCGGCCGGCGCCCAGGAAGATGCTGTGGCCGCTGTAGCGCGGATCTGGGCAGAGGGCATCGGGGCGCCTTGCGGCGGAGAGTGAAGTGCCGGGGTCTCTGCTCTTGCTCTGGATCCTGGAGAGTAACCCATCCCCCAGAATTCAGAATGACAGGGAGGAGAGAGAATTCCCCGTTCACCCGCAGGAGGCGTCGCCCGTGCTTGGCTACTCTGGACCTGCCTGAAACACTGAGGGTCGGGGATGGGGGTGAATGTCATTCGCGCGCGCGTGTGTGTATATGCGTTGCCAGAAGAAAAGAAGAGGGGTTTATTGTCTGTAGCTTTTAACCGATCCTCTTTGTGGAGTTCAATTTGATTAGTAGAAAGTGAGAGTCCGCGTCACTATCCATAGCATTCTGAGGGTTGGGCGTTAAGCTTGGGAATTTTCCAGTTTCTTGGACACCTGACACCCGGGTAGAGGAACACACAAAAATTCCTCCCTGGCGTTTCGTTTCCATCAGTTGGATGGGAAGGGGATTTCTGAAAGTTTTGGTCTTCTGTTGCTTCTGCCTGTGTGGTGTTAGCAAATAACGCTCAGGAGACTTTTTTTTAACTCTTATTTACTTCACTTTTTAAAGGTTCAAAATGGAAAGTATTTATTGACCAAATTAACAGGTCTTTGGAGAATTACGAACCATGTTCAAGTCAAAACTGCAGCTGCTACCATGGGTGAGTTCTTTTCTTTGATGTGTCTTTGAGAGTTTAGTTGCTGTCACAGGAAGTATTCTAACATCCTCGAGAGATTTTGGTTGCAGTGGTCCGAAAGGCAAGGATGTTTTTCTATTTCTAGGGAATAAATATGCCCTGGGATGGGAAGGGCTCAGGTGGTCTCAGCCTAACCACTGACTGGCTGTGGGATTCAGTGCACGTGCATCTGTTTTTCCCACTGGGCTGCAAGCTTCCTGAGGTCAGGGTCTGTGTCTTATTTGTTGTTGTCTCCCTGGTGCTAGCCCTCAGTACGTGCTCAATAAATATTGTTGAGGAAATAAACCCATCTATAGCTGAATCTAGTCCTAAATTTCCTGATGGTTATCTTTAGAAAATGCACATCAGGCTGGGCATGGTGGTTCATGCCTGTAATCCTAGCACTTTGAGAGGCCATGGCCGGTGGATCACCTGAGGTCAGAAGTTCGAGACCAGCCTGACCAACATGTGGAAACCCTGTCTCTACTAAAAATACAAAAATTAGCTGGGCGTGGTGGCACATGCCTGTAATCCCAGCTACTCAGGAGGCTGAGGCAGGAGAATTGCTTGAACCCGGGAAGCAGAGGTTGCATTGAACCCGGATCACGCCACTGCACCCCAGCCTGGGTGACAGAGGGAGAGGGAGAATGCACCTCAGGGCCGGGATGAGGTATGGTAGATAGATAACTCTGAAAACAGACTTGGGTGTTAGTGCCGGTACTCCCACTGGTAACCCCTGTGCCAAGCCACTTCAACTCCTCTGGGTCTCAGATTCTTCATCAGCTAAGTAACAGGGTCTTTTAAGCTCCACTTTATGTTATTTTTGACTCCTCAAAAAATTCCCTGGATGCTTATACTTATTGAAAACTTACTATGCACTCAACTTTAAAAGGAATTATAAAATAGTGTAATTTTGGTTACTGCTGTCAGGCTATCAGAGTAAGGGGGTATCTGTGAGAGCGTGGACCAGACAGACCAGAACAAGAGAGTCCGTGCTATACTGTAAGGCAGAAGCTTCACCTCCTGTGGGATTGGGAGGAGATGCCAGGAGGACTGAAGTGACTGGAAGGACACAGGTGTGGCATGAGTGGTGAAAGAGGAATACAGACCTGCCAAGGGAGGGGCAATCCAGATGGAGGGAGGAAGAAGAGACATTGACCCACTTTTTACTTTTTATTGCCTTATTGCCATTGATGTTTCAGATTACCTACAGGGCTTCTAGGGAAGAGCGGTTCATTCTCACCCTCGATTCTTTCCTTCCACTTACTGTGTTCTCTAATACGAAACCTAAATGCACTTAGGAAGTAGGTGGAATGGCACCACTCTCTTGGCCTGCTTTCCCTGATGACTCCCATTCTTTCCCAGTGTCATAGAAGAGGATCTAACTCCTTTCCGAGGAGGCATCTCCAGGAAGATGATGGCAGAGGTGGTCAGACGGAAGCTAGGGACCCACTATCAGATCATCAAGAACAGACTATACCGGGAAAATGACTGCATGTTCCCCTCAAGGTAAGAGTTACGAGGTAGATATATCTTCTGACTTTATTACATATAGGCTTACCTGATACCCTTTTATAGAGGAGCCAATTCATGGGACTAGCAAGCAGATCCCTCCTCCCATTTCAGGCGGACTACGAAAGAGTGACAAGCTCTTCTCCTTGCCTGGGAATTTTTCTTGCGAGCTACTCTCAAAGCCTGTCTCCTCTGTGAGACTTGGTTCATCACTGGTAGTACTGGTGGTGGCTCTGCCTCTTCTGCTCCTTCCCTGGGATACAGTAGCAGCAGGATACAGGCCGATGAGGCCTAGCAGGAGGGAGCTGGACTGAAGAAGGAGGAGGAATTGGTTGAATGTCATGGGCCAGTGCAGTTCTAGATACTGAATATTCAAGGGGAGGTGGTAGAGTCAAGAGGAGTAACTAGATGGGGTATGGTTGCTCCCACCTGTGATTCCAGCACTTTGTGGTGGATTGCTTGAGCCCAGGAGTTTGAGACCAGCCTGGATTATGGCGAATAATCTGACAGAGTGGCAAATAATACGACAGAGTGAGACCCTGTCTATAAAAAAATATAAAAAATAAAAAACAGGAGTAGCTAGTGCTGCAAATTACGCCAGCCAAGACTTCAGAAATTCAGGTGTGAGACCCGAGGTACCATGTCATTTGGCTGAAGGCAGGGTGGTAGGCAGGGAGGGTCATGGGCTGAGCGTGGAGGTTGAGTTTAGGCAGCATTGCATTTTGGAGTTTTTTGTTTTTTGTTTTTTAACTCAAATCTTTATCAAATTAGAAGATACAAAACTCAGAGGGCATAATATTCCCTTATGTAAGAGCATCTTTCTAAACAATCCCTATTCTGTCATTAAAAGTAAAATAAATGTGCAGAGTTGCAAAAAAATTATCAATTTGTACATAAAGATTTGTATTATTTGTATTTAATAACAACTTTGTAACAATTTAATATTTACTGTTATAAATATGTAAAGTAAGCCAGGTGTGGTGGCTCAGGCCTGTAATCCCAGCACTTTGGGAGGCCAAAACGGGCAGATCACCTGAAGTCAGGAGTTCGAGACCAGCCTGACCAACATGGAGAAACCCTGTCTTTACTAAAAATACAAAATTAGCCGGGTGTGGTGGCGCGTGCCTGTCATCCCAGCTACTCAGGAGGCTGAGGCAGGAGAATCGCTTGAACCCGGGAGCCAGAGGTTGCGGTGAGCTGAGATTGCGCCATTGCACTCCAGCCTGGGCAGCAAGAGTGAGTAAATAAATAAATAAATAAATAAATAAATAAATGTAAACGAGAAAACAGGCTGGGCATGGTGGCTTGTGCCTATAATCCCAGCACTTTGGGAAGTCAAGGCAGGAAGATCGCTTGAGCTCAGGAGTTCAAGACAAGCCTGGGCCACATGGCAAAACCTCATCTCTACAAAAAATACAAACATTAGCTGGGTGTGGTGGCATGTATTTGTAGTCCTAGCTACTTGGGAGACTGAAGTGAGTGGATCACCTGAGCCCAGGAGGTCAAGATTGCAGTAAGCCTGAGCCATGATTATGCCACTGCACTCCAGCCAGGGTGACAGAGCGAGACCTGTCTCAAATAAATAATAATAAGAACAATGAAAAAGAAAGATTATTTAATATCCCACAACCCTGAGGAAATCAGTTACCCTTTGGCTATCAGATATCAGGGGAAATAAGGTTGTAGAGGAAAAAATCATTAAGGTATTTTAAACAGACATTTGTTATTTGGGACTCAATAATAGAGACTTTAAATATAAATTGTGAGTCTGGAGGAATTTTTAATTTCCACAAATGAGAAAGAAAATAAGAATATAGACATTGTTGGACTTTGAAAGCTTACCCAGTGTTTAATAGTTTGCTGAACAATTGCCAAATGAAATGAAATGCTTTCAAAGTTTCTGAAAGGCACAATTCTCTTCTTCCTGAGCTCAGAACATTTTGATCATAATCATGAGCTTAGAAATGTTCTGAAGGGAGTACAGTACATTTCATTAGCAATAAAGTAATGTATATTTCCAATGGCACTGAAAGTTCCCTATCCTAGCTACACGTACAACTAAGTAAAACAGAGAGGGACAAAATACAAATAGAATGCAGTATTCCAGAACACAATACTGAATGAAATGCACACAGTTGTATGATATCTTAAAGATTCCCATATAGCTAGAAATAATATCTTTCTAGATCTAGATACGATCTTTTTTTTTTTTTTTTTTTTTTTTTTTTTTTTTTTTTTTTTGAGGCGGAGTCTTCACTCTGTCGCCCAGGCTGGAGTGCACTGGCACCATCTCGGCTCACTGCAAGCTCCGCCTCCCGGGTTCGCGCCATTCTCCTGCCTCAGCCTCCGGAGTAGCTGGGACTACAGGCGCCCACAACCGCGCCCGGCTAATTTTTTGTATTTTAGTAGAGACGGGGTTTCACCGTGTTAGCCAGGATGGTCTCTATCTACTGACTTCGTGATCCGCCCGTCTCGGCCTCCCAAAGTGCAGGGATTACAGGCGTGAGCCACCGCGCCCGGCCTTTTTTTTTTTTTTTTTTTTTTTTTTTTTTGAGAGGGAATCTCACTCTGTCACCCAGGCTGGAGTGCAATGGCGTGATCTTGGCTCACTGCAACCTGCACCTCCCAGGTTCAAGCAATTCTCTTGCCTCAGCCTCCTGAGTATCTGGGACTACAGGCACCCGCCACTATGCCTGGCTAATTTTTATATTTTTAGTAGAGACGGGTTTTCACCTTGTTAATCAGGCTGATCTCAAACTCCTGACCTTGTGATCCACCTGCCTCAGTCTCCCAAAGTGCTGGGATTACAGGCAGGTCTAGATACTTTTAATCTATCCAGTTTCAGAAACCTATGTGACATTTTAAAAATTCAGTTTTGAATAAAATGAAATATAAACTCCACATTTCAAGGATGAGCAGAGGAACCAGAGATTTATCTAATTCTAGAGACAAGTCATTTCAAAACTGAGTTGTAATAGTATTTTTTAATAACAGCTTTATTGAGGTGTGGTTAACATAAATTACATGTGAAGTATAGAATGTTCCCACAACAAAAAAAGTATGTGAGGCTATGTTAATTAGCTTGATATACTCATTCCACAATGTAAACATGTATCAAAACATTACATTGGATCCTGTAAATATATACAATTATTATTTATCAATTAAAAATAAAACCTACAGTGTACACTAAGTCTTCATGTATGTTTATGCCAAGATAATGAACCTTCCATCACAACCAAAATATTCTTTCTGCCTCTTTGCAGTCCCTGTCTCCTGCATCTCCCTGTCTCCCTCTCCTCCCCATGCCCCACCTTCAGGCAGCTGATGACTACTTTCTCGAATTATGGATTATTTTCTAGAGTTTTCTATAAATGGAATTATATAAGAGAGTACTATTTTAAAAGCCAAATGTGGCTGGGCGTGGTGGATCACACCTATAATCCCAGCACTTTGGGAGGCTGAGGCGAGTGGATCACCTGAGGTCAGGAGTTCGAGATCACCCTGGTCAACATGGTGAAACCCCGACTCTACTAAAAATACAAAAAAATTTAGCCAGGCATGGTGGCAGGCACCTGTAATCCCAGCTACTTGGGAGGCTGAGGCAGGAAAATTGCTTGAACCTGGGAGGCAGAGGTTACAGTGAGCTGAGACCACGCCATTACACTCCAGCCTGGTCAACAGGAAAGAAACTCCATCTCAAAAAATAAAAAAATTAAATTAAAAGCCAAATGTGAAAGAAATATGAGTGTTTTAGCTGTAATGTATAAATTGTACTGCAACTTTTAAAAAACTTTTTAACTAGATTTTTTTTCTTTTAGTGTCAAAGAATATTACATGCACTTTGGATATGTAAAATATCCAAATATTTTAGCATGGTAAAATAAGAAACAGAGAGGGACAAAATACAAATAGAATGCAGTATTCCAAAACACAATCCTGAATGAAATACACAGAGTGGTATGATATCTGGAAGATTCCCATATAGCTAGAAATAATATCTTTCTGGGTCTAGATACGATCCTTTTTTTTTTTTTTTTTTTGAGAGGGAATCTCACTCTGTCACCCAGGCTGGAGGCTGGCTGCCTTTTTGCAGTCCCTCTCTCCTGCATCTCCCTGTCTCCCTCTCCTCCCCATGCCCCACCTTCAGGCAGCCAATGACTATTTTACCATGCTAAAATATTTGGATACCTCCAAAAGACATTCAGTGAAAAGGAAGTTTCTCTTCCACCTCAGACTGCTAGTCCCTGAGACCTCTTTTCAAAAAACAATAAGAATTATGTGTCTTGTATATCCTTCTAGAAATAGTCTATACATATACAAGCATCTAGACTTATCAACGAACTAAAACGTGCTCTATCTTCTGTTCTGCACTTAGATGTCTTTTCCATATAACAGTAGATTTTGAGATTGTTCCATAAGAGTCCATAGAGAACGCCTCACTTTTTCATGGCTGTATAATAATTTATTATATGGATTTCTTTATTCAGCCCTCTATCAATGGACATTTAGATTATCCCTCACCACATCCCTTTGCTTTTTGGATAATGCAAGCAATGCTGCAGTGAATATCCTTGTTACCGTGAACACTCATGTAAATATATATGTAGGCTAAATTCCTAGAAGTATAATAACTAGGCCAATTAATGTCATTTTAAAATCTTGATAAATAGGCTGGGTGCAGTGGCTCATGCCTGTTATCCCAGCACTTTGGATGGCCGAGACGGGCAGATCATCTGAGGTCAGGAGTTCGAGACCAGCCTGGCTAACCTGGAGAGAACCTGTCTCTACTAAAAATACAAAAATTAGCTGGGCATGGTGGCCTGTGCATGTAATCCCAGCTACTCAGGAGGCTGAGACAGGAGAATCACTTGAAATCAGGAGGCGGAGGTTGCAGTGAGCTGAAATTGTGCCATTGCACTCCAGCCTGGACCACAGAGGGTGGCTCCATCTCAAAAAATATATATATATATATATACACACACGTATATATATATAGATAGATAGATAGATAGATAGATAGATAGGCTGGGCACAATGGCTCTCACCTGTAATCCCAGCACTGTGGGAGGCTGAGGTGGGAGGATCACTTGAGCCCGAGAATTCAAGATCAATCTGGACAACATACCAAGACTCTGTCTTTACACACATACATACACACACACACACACACACACACGCCAGGTGTGATGGCACACACCCGTAGTCCCAGCTACTCAGGAGGCTGAGGTGAGAAGATTGCTTGCTCCTAGGATTTTTGAGGCCACAGTGAGCCATGATCATGCCACTGTACTCTTCAGCCTGAATGGCAGAGCAAGAGACCCTGCCTCAAATAAAAAAATTTAAAAAAAAAGAGAGAAATCTTGGTAAATAGAAGCTAATTGTCCTACAAAGAGGCTAAACACTTCCATAGCTCATATATCATATGCTGGAAATAGATCTCACACCCTCACCGACACTGCACTATTGGACTTTTGATCTTTGTCAATCCGATTGGTAAAATTGGTATCTAGTTTCGTTGATATTTCTTTATTATTAATACAGTTGAGCATCTTTTCCTATGTTTGTGAACCGTTGATATTTTCTGCAATTATCTCCCTATATATAAAAAACACTTGTTTTTTTTTTTTGCTGGGGGATCTCACTACATTGCCTACTGTGTCACTATGTTGCAGGTCTAGAACTCTCGGGCTCAAAGAACCCTTCTGCCTAAGTCGCCCAAGTAGTAAAACAATATTTTAAATCAGTCATTTCCATGCTGCCAGGAAATTTTGATCAAGCCTTTGAATGCTGCCTCTAGCATCGTACTGGTCAGGACCTCAAAGAATGAGGCAGAAACCAGCTAAACTGTCAGTGTATCTTCTTTTTCTTTCAAGAAATCCTCTGAGGATTCCCAGGGAATCTAGTCAGAAAGCTATGTTACAGTGTTTATGATTCTGTATATAACACTTTTTCTGGCTTGCAGAACTGATTTTGATAGTGTTCTTTATTCAGGTTGAAGATGATGAAAGGTTTTCTATCTGTTCTCATAAACTAGGAGACTTAATTATAATGAAATAAAAATGGTGTCTGTGAGAAGCAAAGCCAAAGGAGCACAGGTAGAAAATTAGCTATTTCACCTACGAGAAATAGGTTACGAGAGTTTGTATCTTGTCTACTAATTAAACGATGCCATATAAGGGAAATAAAGAAAAGAAGAATGAATAAAGTGGTAGAAGTAGCAATAATATTCCCTTCAAAGCTATGATGATTTATTTGGAAAATTTTATTAAGTATTTTAAGCTGGAGCAGCTTAGCTAGGAGTGAACTTGCACAATGCAAAAAAGCAGAATGACCCCTTTAGAAGCATTGCTTTCAGGGAACTTTGCAGTAGGCTGATGATCTGGAACACTGAGTTGTCTTACTTTAAAATGTGAATGGGACCTCACCTTGTCGTAGAGCCTGCAGGCACTGCTCTGCTGAATTTATGGTATGTCTGGTTGACAGGTGTAGTGGTGTTGAGCACTTTATTTTGGAAGTGATTGGGCGTCTCCCTGACATGGAGATGGTGATCAATGTACGAGATTATCCTCAGGTTCCTAAATGGATGGAGCCTGCCATCCCAGTCTTCTCCTTCAGTAAGGTAAGTACAGGGAGAGCCACATGGGTGGATGGAGGGTGGTCCTCTAAGTTATGAGCATGAGATCATTGTCCTGTGACATAGTCTGATGGGCAATGGTAAGGATGAGGACTGAGGTACAGAAATGGGTCTGTGTCTCTATTAGTGTCACAGTGATTGAGCAAAAAGACAGAGGAGAGGAAGTTGAGAACTGGTAAGTCATGTAAGATTGCTTGAGTGTCTATAGGGCTAGAGATGGAGGCTAGGGCGTGAGAGGCCTGAGAAACCTACAGGAATTAGAGGTGGGTCCTGAAGATCCTACAGAGCATGGGAGGAAGGAGTCCAAGAAAGCTTAGAGTTAGGGAGCACCTTCATTCCAAAAGTTTATTGAGCTCCTACTATGTATATATTCAGCCATAGTGCTGGGTATCATCTGTCCCATTTGTCACCATATTCCAGGGGCCCAGCATGGCTAAAAGTGAACCTGAAGGTGCCAGATAACTCCACACGATGTGTGTGCAGGCAGTGCCTTGAAGGGATAGGCCAGAGATAGCCTAGAGGGCTATGCAAGGGGGTGATCTTTTAGACTCATTATGGAAGATTGGAGTAGCTAGGACACACCTGTAGGCTTAGGGAATTGGGGCAAGGAATATCTTGTCAGTGCTCAGGTTCATGTACATGTTGTATCGCCAGGGATGGGCCTTGGTTCCCCAGAGACAAGGAAAGCATTTGGGGGTGGGGGTGGAAAGGCTAGAAGAGAGTGGATGGAAGATTCTATGGGGTAAGAGTGAATTGAGGAAAACCCCATGGAATTTGGGGAAAGGAACACTATCTCTGATTGGTTTGTCCAAAGCAGAGGGACCTTTTATCCCCACTTTTTCTTTATCACAGTTTACTTTCTCCCTAGACTTGTTTTATTTCCTGTGTTGCAAGTGGGCAGAGGCCACATTTGTGTTGCATTTCCCATGATCTAGCCTCATTTCTCAAAAGTGCTTGGTTCCATTGTTTGTCGTGAAACTCACCCAGAAGAACAGATAGAGGCTCCCATGTAAGTCAGTAGGGACTTCGTGTTTGTTATCTATCTATTGTTTCTGCAGATAATAAAGTATGACCATCGGTATACTAACTTTCTGTTCATCTTTACTTCCCTCCTGTTTTTTAAATCAGTGACTTCTAGTTTCCAAGGGAGGGTTTTACTCTGTCAACTTTATAGTTAATTGTGCAGCTTCTATTGAATAGCTGTTATGTTTAAGGTGGTTGATGAATCACATCTTTTTTTTTACTTATTTGAGAGACAGCAAACAGCATATTGTGCATGTATTTCCAGTGGAAGAAACAGTAGAGTTAGAGGTTAATCAGTGGCCAGATTTTGAACAGAAGTAACCATAAAAAGGGAACAAATGGAGGCCAGGCACAGTGGCTCATGCCTGTAATCCCAGCACTTTGGGAGGCCGAGGCAGGTGGATTAAAAAAAAAAAAAAAAAAGGAACAAATGGTTTCAAACTTCTTTCTTTTTTTTGAGACAGAGTCTCACTCTGTTGCCCAGGCTGGAGTGCAGTGGCGCGACTTTGGCTCACTGCAACCTCCACCTCCTGGGTTCAGGCGATTCCCCACCTCAGCCTCCCGAGTAGCTGGGACTATAGGCACCTGCTACCATGCCCGGCTATTTTTTTTGTTTTGTTTTGTATTTTTTAGTAGAGACAGGGGTTCACCATGTTGACCAGGCTGATTTCGAACTCCTGACCTCAGGTGATCCACCTGTCTCGGCCTCCCAAAGTGCTGGGATGACAGGTGTGACCCACCGTGCCCAGCCTCAAACTTCTTTAAAAAGATGTGATAACACCCCTTCCTCTCATTCTGCTCATCCATACTTCTGACCCTGATCGATGAATAACCAAGAATGTATTGACCAATCAATGTGAGCCCAACAGTGCCATAGTATGAGATAACACTAGCTAATATTTATGAAGTACGTAAAATGTGCCAGATACTGTTCTAAGATTTTTATGTGTATCAACTCATTTAATATTCAAAATAAGCCTTTTAGGTAGATCATATTATTGATATTATTGTTTCCTCCATTACAGTGATAAGGAAGCTGAGGCATAAAACCATTAAGTAACTTGCCTAGAGCTATAAAGAGGTGGAGTCAGCATCCAAACCCATATGATCCACGTCAGGAGCCCACACTCTTAACCATTGCACTGTATTTCTTGGCTCTTGCTCTCAAAAAAACCCATTGGGAAATAACCAAAAACTGGTAAGACAGTGTAAACTCTTAAGCGTAATAGTCAAACAATGAGAGAGCTCTGTGATTATTCAGAATTGGGCATATTGTTTCCTTAAATTGAAAATCTTAACATTATATATCCTCTAGGAAAACAGAATTTGGGGGAACTAAAAATGTTGACCTTTAATGTGATTCTAAATTCTGGAATTCAGTGAGCCCATGACTTTTAATCCATAGTCACTTTTGCCTTTTAATGTCTACAGGCTAGACTTTGGAAAATAGGGAAAATATATCTTTGGCAATGTGACACTAAACCAAGGCTGTCCAGATCCAGTGGCATGATTGCAGTTGCCTCTTTTCACTCTATTCCAAGACTGATTTAGAACGACCTGTCTGTTTTTGTTGAAGACATCAGAGTACCATGATATCATGTATCCTGCTTGGACATTTTGGGAAGGGGGACCTGCTGTTTGGCCAATTTATCCTACAGGTCTTGGACGGTGGGATCTCTTCAGAGAAGATCTGGTAAGGTAGGTGCTTTAAAGAAGTTTTATTTTTTCCTCTTTCTGGGTTTTCTTGAAATAAGCCATAGAATATAACCAATTGTTTACTTTTTTTTTTTTTTTTTTGAGACGGAGTTTCACCCTTGTTGCCCAGGCTGGAGTGCAATGGCACGATCTCAGCTCACCACAACCTCTGCCTCCCAGGTTCAAGTGATTCTCCTGCCTCAGCCTCCTGAGTAGCTGGGATTACAGGCATGTGCCACCACACCCAGCTAATTTTGTATTTTTAGTAGAGATGGGGTGTCTTCATGTTGGTCAGGCTGGTCTTGAACTCCTGACCTCAGGTGATCCGCCCACCTCGGCCTCCCAAAGTGCTGGGATTACAGGCGTGAGCCACCACACCCAGCCTATTTACTTTTAAGTAACTAATTTTTAAGTTAAAAATTAAGGACAGAAAACTGTAACATAAGCAATTTTGTATATGTCTAATAATGTTTACATATCCATAGAAAAGGGCTGAATAGTCCATCCTAAACTATCAGCAATGCCTCTTTGCAAGGGATTGTCAGAGACTTTTGTTTTCTATTTTAAATTTTTCTTTTTTTAAATTTAATTTAATTTAATTGTTTTTTGCAACAGAGTCATGTTCTGTCTCCAGACTGGAGTGCAGTGGTGCTATCGCGGCTCACTGCAACCTCTGCCTCCTGGGTTCAAGTAATTCTCTTGCCTCGGCCTCCTGAATAACTGAGATTACAGGCATGCACCACCACACCCGGCTAATTTTTTGTATTTTTAGTAGAGATGGGGTTTCACCATGTTGACCAGGCTGGTCTGGAACTCCTGGCCTCAAGTGATCCACCCACTGGGTGCTGGGATTACAAGTGTGAGCCACTGTCAGTATTTTCAGTTTTTCTATACTTAAGATTCTTTAAATAAGAGTGTGTTCTTTCATAGTAAGAAAAAATGAATGACCGTGTCATGTGGGGGATAGAAAATTATTTGGAAGAATATAAACGTACTTGGCAATTAAGAATGAAATACTTTAGGCAAGGCTGAGGGAGCATAAATGTTCCATAAGCATCTCAAGTACAAGCTTATTCCAGATCCTCTCTGATTCATGACTGAGACATGCCTTGGCCTGTTGACTCCATCCTGCTATCATTTCAGAATTTAGATTGTGTAGCTCATCCAAGCTGTAGGTATTTCTTAACTAGCTACATTTTACATCATGATTCAAACAACTTTGGTGCTTAATTAGGGAACTTCCAGAAACACAGTCATTATAGGCCTTCTTTCAGGTATAAGGAAAGCAAACAATTCAACCTTGTTTCCATAAATACCTATCACCTCTCCCAAGTGTGGCTGAAGGTTCAAAGAGGGTTAAGGGAATATTCCCCTCCTGAAGAAGCGTACAGGGCTGCAGTCCTCAGTGGTGGGTAGAGCCCTTTGTTAAAAAACAAACTTCTTCAGTGGGTATAATTTGGAAATTTAAAAAAATAATAACAGTCTCATATTTTACAGAACTGGAACTAGAAATTGTCTTTGTCCAGCCCTTAATTTCAGGGATAAGGGAATGAAGGCACAGAAAGGTTTAGTGATCTGGTCAAGGTCAGAAGCAAATCTAGGCCTAAAGTCCTGGTTTCCAAGTGCTTTATGCAACCTTCTTTACTGGTTAATATTCCTTGTGTTTTCCTGACATTGAGACTGTCATTGCTTGTTTATTTTTGGGTTTTGAACATAATTTTGAGACGGGGGAAAAAGGTATGTTTTTTTTTTGTTTGTTGGTTGTTTTTTAAAATTTTTTGTAGAGACAGGTCTTGCTATATTTCCCAGCCTGATCTCAAACTCCTGGGCTCAAGTGATCCTCCCCACTTGGCCTCCCAAAGTGCTGGGATTACAGGCATGAGCCACCACACTAAGCTGGAAAAAAGGTTTTAAACTTTTTTTTCCCTAAGTTATTCTTGGCCTTGGCCTTGGTTTTCTAATCCTTTCCCCCACCCCACCCCCTCAGGTACTTGCAAATACCCTTTTCACATTCTTCTTTTTGTAGCTCTTTTCCCACCTGCCATGCAGCTACCTTGTTTTTAAAATCTTTAAAAACATTTAACTGATTATGAAACCTATATATGCTCATAAAATTTTACAAATATGTATAACTTAGGCAACTTTCCCCCTAACTTATTGGTGTATCTAAGTAATCTTTCCATGTCAGTACATATGAAGCAGTCACTTTATTTATTTATTTGTTTATTTGTTTATTTTTAAGAGGCAGGATCTCACTATGTTGCCCAGGCTGGACTCAAACTCCTGGGGTCAAGGTGTTATCCAGTTACTCCACCATGTAGTTATTAATACCATTTTCCCCCATGTAAACTAGTAAACAATTTTTAGGCAGATAGAATGTTTTAAAGTATAATCTTATATGAATGCTTTTTTTCTTTTGATACCTTCCTATTTTATTCAATTGAATTTATTCATGGTTATAGAATTGCCATTTTGTTTTTTAGAACCCTCCGTTTGGAATCTCTAGTGATGTTCATTGGTTACCTTGAAAATTTAATAATCTGCTTGTTTATCCATCTGCACTGATGTCTGCCTGCCATTTTCCATTCTATTTTTCTGATATTTTGGGAGTTTGTGCCCACTGATTTATATTTGACTCTGTAGAAGAATTCATTGTTCTTTACAGATTAAATATTTCATTTGTTATTGTCAGAGAGAGTTTGAAAAAGAGGGCTGGGGTAGCACCAGGCTGTGGTGGCCACTGTTAGCACTTGCCTGGAGAAACAAGTCCTAACCTAGGTCTTTTGAGGGAGGATGGGTAGGTTAGGAGAATGAAAGAGAGAGAACAGTGATACACAGTTTGGGTCCTGTGTATGTATATTAAACACAGCTTCCCCAGGAACCAAGGAAATAAAGAGAAGTAACTTTGAGTATAAATTGATACATTTTTTGTTAGATAGATTGACAATATGTATCAAAATTGGAAATGTATACTGTGTATCCTTTGACCCAGCTGTTTCACATCTAGAATGTATCCTAAGGAATTAGACAAGTGTGCAAAGATTTGTGTACAAGGATGTTTACTACCATGTTGTTTCTTAGAGCAGAAAGTTGGAAACTACCCAAAAGCCCATCAATAAAGGATGAAGTGAATCATAATATGACTGTAAAATGGAATTTTTGCAGTGAGTCTTTGCCAGAGGTTATAAAATGGAACATCGTGCATGAATGGAAAGGCAGTGTAGGTTTTAAAAGCTCTGCGTTCAAATCCTGGCTCTTATTAGCTGCATGACTCTGCGCAAGTTGCTTAACCTCTGAAGGACCTCATTTGTAAAATAGGGATCATAAAACCTACCTCTTAAGATAGTGAGAATGATTTTATATTTACAAAGCACTTATAACAATGTCTGTAACATAGTGAAGTGCTATATAGATGTTGGCTGTTATTATTATTTATATTTCCTATTAAGATTGTTACCTGGGCTGGGTGCGGTGTCTCACACTTGTAATCCCAGCACTTTGGGAGGCCGAGGCGGGCGGATCATGAGGTCAGGAGATCGAGACCATCCTAGCTAACACGGTGAAACCCCATCTCTACTAAAAATACAAAAAATTAGCCGTGTGTGGTGGTGGGTGCCTGTAGTCCCAGCTACTCGGGAGGCTGAGGCAGGAGAATGGCATGAACCTGGGAGGGGGAAGTTGCAGTGAGCAGAGATGCGCCACTCTACTCCAACCTGGGCAATAGAGTGGGACTCTGTCTCAAAAAAATAAAAAATGATTGTTACCTAACAGTATGTATGGTGTGACCTCTGTTACATAGAGCAAAGTTTCTCAGTATTAGTGTTGCTGACATTTTGGGCTGGATAATTCTTTGTCCTGGGAGCTATCCTGAGCACTGTAGGATTGTTTAGCAGCATCTCTGATCTCTGATCTATACCCACTAAATGCCAGTAGCAGTCCCCTAGTAGTAACAATCAAAAATGTCTACAGACATGGCCAAATGTCCCCTGGGTGGGAGGGAAGGGCAAAATTACCCCCAGTTGAAAGCTACTAATATGAAGAAATGATTGCCAGGAAATTCTTGGCTAAAATGTTACATTGTTACCTGTGGACCGGGAGATTCCAGAGGACTTCTTACTTTTATCTTTATGCTTTTTCATGAGAACTTTGCATGAGGAGCATGAAATATTTTCCACTAAAAACAAAACAACAAAAATCCAGTGCTATAGTGTCTCTGCTTGGGCAGGAAGAAGTAGGAGGTAAACAAGATAGTTCTGGCCTTAAGACTGGAGAATCAGGTAAAGGTGATCCATCCAGAAAAGGCCAGAGGATGAGCCAGGTTGGCTGAGGGTGGAGGTCTGAGGACCTGGAAGATACTGAGTGCATTCTCAGCTGAGTGAAAATGAGCAGCATGACATTATATGTATCTGAAAAGGATCTATGCCTAGAAAGTTTATATCCTGAGTTTCTCCATTACTGTAATACAGCCCACCAATCCCTCATTAACTTCAGTTCAGCCTTCCCCTCCTTTTTCAGAGGAAGATGCTGTGCAGACTTCTGTACAGGGAGGGTTCCTACAAAGCAAGTTAAGAATGATGCATCTGTGAGCTAGCAGTTTCAGTAAGGAAGGCTGGCCGTGGTAATGTGTACTGAGATCTGAGTTTCAAGGACTTCATCTTTATGGAGCACTTAGTCTGGCTTTAAGAATACAAAGGTGCTTTTCAAATATCAGACTAAATCCGATGACACTTCCCACCTATGCAAAACATAAAATGAGAGAGTGATTTCCCTTTCATTCCATTTCTGGTGCTTTTTTATTTTTTTGCAGTTTTGTTCACATAATTAATTTCATCAGTAGCACCCTACTTAAGGTACAGAGGAAATTCACATTTGCCAAATTATAAAGAGACCTAATCATGACCTTCACGGTTTGGGGGCTTTTCTTTCAATGTTGTTAACTTGTTAATGGGGAGTAGATTTGTAGATACAACTGAGTAGCACCTCCAGAGCCATGAAATGGTAGCAAAAGGAAACAAAGTGTCCTTTAGGGCTTTTTCTTTTGAGTAGCTTTGATTAGACTTATTTAGAAATATGAAGCTCTGAACTAATCTTCAGAAATGGTTTAAGCACATTCTTACATAGTTGAAAAAGATATATTGAAACTAATTAAATTCTGTATTCTTAGGTCAGCAGCACAGTGGCCATGGAAAAAGAAAAACTCTACAGCATATTTTCGAGGATCAAGGTGAATTATTTTCTGACATTTTACAAATACATTCTTCCAAGTAATGTAAAATATAAGTAACCTTGAGGGTATGACAAGCTCTGTAGTTCAAAGGGAAAGCTAAGATAACAAAGAAAGAAATGTGGAATCACAATTTTAGATTTGAGAATAATTCACATTATTTGCCCAAATCGCCATTGATTGAGTTGATATTCAAAGAAGTAAAGTTCATCCACTTCAGTCATTTAGCAGATATTTTACATAGTGTTACAAGTGTGTTGGGCATTGATTGTGTGATGTCAAACACAACAGATGGGTGTCTTCTTACAGTCCCTAGGAGTAGCTTATGATCAGTTTCTAGTAGCTTATGATCATGCCACGGTCACTCTGCTGGTTAATGCAGAGCAGGACTCAACACCATATTTCTTAACTGCCTTTTTTATCAGAACATGTGGCTGCCAAATAGTAGTTAAGAGCACAGACTGAGACTGCTGAAAATGAAGAAGAGAGCAGGGAGGAAAGAGAAGAGAAAAATGGCAAAGGTAGTAGAAGGACCCTGTGTTGTTCAGTTCCATAGTCCCAGTGCCAATAACAGTTCCTAGCATGTCAATATACGATAAGTATCTGTGGAGTAGATGAATAGAAAAGACCATGAAGGGAGAAGGGTTTTGTAGTTTTAGCAAGTGAGGCCTTGCCAGAGATTATACTCTCTCTTCACCCTCCTCTTCGCTTGGGAGATAGACTTTAGGAGGTAAATGGATTATCCAGCTACTATGTCCTGTTTCTTACCAACTTCTTTGATTCTTAAATCTTGAAGTCACAAATTAACTTGGGGACCATGTCTGGACTTCAAGAGTTTTAGGACTCCCTTGAAATTATGTGGGGATATGTGCATTTTTCTGGGAAGGAGAGGAGGTTGGTTCATAGTTCTTAACAAATTATCAAGGAATCCATGATGCCTCACATGTCAAGACCCTCTGCTACTTGGAACATCACTAGAAATTTTTCCACATATAGTCATTAGGTTTTTAAGCCCTTTGGTTTTTGTGCATTTTTAAAAAATTAAATATTATACTGGACTGTACAGAGTGTACATAACAAAGGTCATGTAGCTGTTTTAGTGAGTGGTGACTAGCTAGCCTCACAGTTATAAGCACCAGTGATTATAGAAGCTACATGAACTTTCCTAAAAGGGAAATCATCCCTGGAATTTGACTATAGTGACCTGAACAACATACCCTTTAAGACCAAACGCAGACAAAGAAGGGCCAAGCACTCCCCAACCCTAAAGGTACAGAGGGGACCAGCCCTGGACAACCTAGAGGCTGCAGTACCCAGTGTTCCTCTCCTCTGCTGTCACGGCACCAGTGAATTGTCCATTTGTGCAGAGTCATTGCCTTGGGTCCTAGTCCTGCTCACCTTTCAGGGATTGGGAACAGTATTCTAATACAGGCCACACAGTTTTATGTCACGTGTTTCTTTTATAGGACAAGTCCAGAACGAGATCCTCTCATTCTTCTGTCTCGAAAAAATCCAAAACTTGTTGATGCGGAATACACCAAAAACCAGGCCTGGAAATCTATGAAAGTAATCACCAGTCATCTGACTAGAACTACGGCAGTGAACATTCTCACTCAAAGAACATTGCCACCTGGGTAGAATTTGAGATTAGGTTTCCTCTCAGTGGTGAGGTGAATGTAAAGAAAGTTCCATGAACCAGCATTAGCATATATGTAAATTCTCCTTTTTCAAACTTACATTGCTTTTCTGGCCATATTATGACTAGTATATTGCACTACTTTGAAGGTTTAAACCAGGGGTCACAAACTTTTTCCAGGAAGGGCCAAATAGTAAATATTGTAGGTTTTGCAGGTCATATGGTCTCTGTTGTAGTTGCCAGCAGTAGTATGAAAGCAGCCATAGGCAGTGTGTAAATGAATGAGCCTGGCAGCGTTCTTATAAAAACTTTATTATGGCCGGGCATGGTGGTTCACACCTGTAATCCCAGCACTTTGGGAGGCTGAGGCGGGTGGATCACTTGAGGTCGGGAGTTTGAGACCAGCCTGGACAACATGGTGAAACCCTGTCTCTATTAAAAAATACAAAAATTAGCCAGGCATGGTGGTACGCACCTGTAATCCCAGCTACTTGGGAGGCTGAGGCAGGAGAATCGCTTGAACCTGGGAGGCAGAGATTGCAGTGAGCCAAGATTGTGCCATTGCACTCCAGCCTGGTGACAGAGCAAGACTCCATCTCAAAAAAAAATAAAATAAAATAAAATAAATAAAAAAATTAAAAGTTTATTTATGGGCACCGAATTTTGAATTTCATGTAATTTTGTCATAAAATATTCTTCTTTTGCCTTTTCTTTTAACCATTTGAAATGTAAAAATTTCTTAGTCCATGACAAAAACAAGCAGTGGGTCAGATTTGGCCTATGGGTCATACTTTGCCAACCCCTGGTTTAAATTAATGGTCTCAACCCTGGCTGTGCAGTACAACCAGAGAGCTTTAAAAAATGAATTAAATGAGTCAGAATCTCTGGGGCTGGTGTCCAGGAATCTTCATTTGTTTAAAACTTTTCAAGTGATTCTAAGGTGAAGCCAGAAATTGGACCATTGGTTTACAGTCCACTCTTTCCTCTTAACTCTATGGCTTTTTGCCTTAATCAAAGAAATTAAAGCCTTAACCTTCCTTTATATGACATTTCCATATACCATATGAGGATGCTATGAGAAAAAGCTTTAGACTTCTTGGGAGAAAACTAAGTAAATCTGAGGTGTATGTATTATTGCATACAGTTTTTTAATCAGATAGGAGCAAGTGAGCTTACAAAACTTTATTAAATAATAAAAATATGAAAAATGTATTCATTTAGAATACAAATTGTTAGCATCTACTGTGGGAGGCTGCAGAAGCAAACAAAACTTGTCCCCTCATCAAGGAGTTTACCATCTGCTAAGGTAGATGGAGTGTACATGGGGATCTCAAACTCAGATGTCCCCAGGGACCAGCAGGTGATATCAGTAGGTGAGCAAGAGAGAATACTAACACTTCCAAGTGTTAGTAAGAGCCCAGTTTGCCAGATCATCCTTTTTATTCCCCAAGAAAGATTGGAAATCTGGATTTTTGCAAGAAATATCCTACCACCTATAAAGGTTGGCAATGATTTGATTTTTTTTTTTTTTTTTTTTTTTGAGACAGAGTCTCGCTCTGTCGCCCAGGTTGGAGTGCAGTGGCCGGATCTCAGCTCACTGCAAGCTCCACCTCCCAGGTTTACGCCATTCTCCTGCCTCAGCCTCCTGAGTAGCTGGGACTACAGGCGCCCGCCACCTCGCCCGGCTAGTTTTTTGTATTTTTAGTAGAGACAGGGTTTCACCGTGTTAGCCAGGATGGTCTCGATCTCCTGACCTCGTGATCCGCCCGTCTCGGCCTCCCAAAGTGCTGGGATTACAGGCTTGAGCCACCGCGCCCGGCCTTGATTTGATTTTTTTAAAAAATACTTTGCATGCCCAACATAATTTGAGCATGGGCTGTATACACCCCTAAGGTTATCAGCCAGCACTTGGGATCTTCTCTGCATACATAATTTATACAGAGTGAAGTGTGCTGCGGGCTGTGACATCTGAATTCAAAGAAGGGCAACATGGCTTTAGGTGAGCTTAAACTCTGAAATCAGACAGGCCCTGGTTAAAACTCTGTCTTCTATTTAGAGCCACATTGACCTTGAGCAAATCTCAACTTCCGAAGCCTTGGCTTCTGCATTTATATAATGGGAATAATAATGTCTCCTGGTATATTGATTATGAAGCTTAAATGAGGTAATGTTGATGAAATGTTTAACAATGCTTGCTGCACAGTGATCACAATAAATGCTGTTGCTGCTAATACTAATAACTTCCTTTCCACTTAAAGGATACCTTAGGAAAGCCAGCTGCTAAGGATGTCCATCTTGTCGATCACTGCAAGTACAAGTAAGATTTCCAGTATGGTTTCCATACTGCTTTTGAAATAGCTTCACTTTGGGTGAGAACTTTAATATAAAGGCCCAGCTGGAGTAAATGAAAGTTGCATTAATGCATTTCACTGGCTTTTTCTGAGGGCCTGTATGCACTGACCTGAGTTCTACGGGGACTGTAGAGAAGAATGGAACATCTGTAGAACAGAACAACAGATAGCTGCATGCTAGCTAGCAATCACAGTAATGTAATTACCTCTCCATATGCCCCACCCACTCAATAGTTGAAGTTAGAATAAATATTTCTCAGTTAATAAGTATTAGAATTATTATCCTGGTGTGCTGGCATGCTCCTGTAGTCTTAGCTACTCGGGAGGCTGAGGTAGGAGGATCCTTTGAGCCCAAGAGTTCAAGACCAGCCTGGGCTACATAGTGAGACCCTGTCTTTAAGAGAAATAAAATAAAATTCTGGGACTAAGAATTCGATGAACAGGTAAAACCAGGTCTAGAGGAGGGCAGCAGTGGTGGGGGTGGCTCAGAGTTAGGAATGCCAGTGACACACAGAGTAGGATCTACATGGTGAAAGCAACACTGGTTGGAGACAGGTGCATGCATGAGAAATGCTGAGAAGACAGCCTTTTTTTTTTTTTTTTTTTTTTCCTGTGGGCAATCTCTGAAAATTGATTAGGTTTTCCTCATTCTCCTCTCTATACCAGAGGGCCCTTATCCCCGGCCATGGTACTGGTCGGTTAGGAACTGGGTTGCACAGCAGGAGGTGAGCAGTGGGGAAGTGAGCATTACCACCTGAGCTCTGCCTTCTGATCAGATCAAACCCTATTGTGAACTGCGCATGCAAGGGATCGAGGTTGCGTGCTCCTTATGAGAATCTAATGCCTGATTATCTGAAGTGGAACAGTTTCATCCAAAATCATCTCCCCCACACTGCCCATCCATGGAAAAATTGTTTCCCATGAAACCAGTCCCTGGTACCAAAAAGGTTGGGGACCATTGCTCTATACTTTAAGAGAAGAGGGTGATGTCTAGGAAGCAGTGGAGACCTTTGAGCAGATGGGGTACACTAGAGGAAAAACAAGGCTTTGGGAGGCCATGACTAGTTAGAGACGTTAGGCCTAGAAAAGCTTGGGAATTTTTTTTTCACTCTTTATATTTTATGTTTACCATTGAACATTTATTTTCTCAAATATGTTCCAAATCTACAAACTGTCATTTCCTTCTGAGCCCTGTATACACTCTAGCCGGCACCCAGCTCCTGACCCTATCTAGCTCTGTCTGGAGAAAATAATCCCCTATTTTTCCTCACCCTGACATTCCCAGAACAACCTGTAGTCCTAGCCCTGGCAAAGCAAAGAGTTGATAGAAACCCCTTAGGAACATACAATGTGTCCTTGAAAACTCAAAGTGGAAAGAGAGTGGAGAGGAATCATGAAAGAAGGGGAGGGGAGAATAAGCATAAAAGGTCATATTTGTGGCAGCAGGCATATAGTATCAAGTGTATTTTGCTCTTTTTTCCCCAGGTATCTGTTTAATTTTCGAGGTGTAGCTGCAAGTTTCCGGTTTAAACATCTCTTCCTGTGTGGCTCACTTGTTTTCCATGTTGGTGACGAGTGGCTAGAATTCTTCTATCCACAGCTGAAGCCATGGGTTCACTATATCCCAGTCAAAACAGATCTCTCCAATGTCCAGTAAGCAGTTATCCCCCAATGCAGAGTTTCTAAAGACCCTTCCAATCTGCTTTTAAAAATGCCTTAATGCCTTAAAACCAGTCATGTAAGACATTTAGTCCTATGATTTTTTTCCATTGAAAGCTTTTTTTCCTCTTGGTTTACATACATAGTATTGCATTATTATCCAAGTAGGCTATAAGTGGAATTTAATTTGAAAAAGCGCTTTAATACTGGTTTCAAATGAAACATTCAGACAAAATGAAGTTAAAAAGCTCTAATCTCTCCAAGACTAAAGATAGGGATATTCAATCTTATTATATTGTCAAAAGGATTTTCAGATACAGCGTGAGAATTGATTCAAGTGAAGCTTCGGCAAATTTCCTCTCATGATGGGAGGAACAAGGAAGAGGTATAGAGAAGGACCAGAGTTATCTGCATATTGTTATGATGGTGATATCTGTGTGTATATATATATTTTTCTATATATAAAAATATATTTATATATAAATATGTAAGATAAATATAAATATATAATATATTGTAAAATATACGTATACAAAATATATGTAAATATATAATGTAACTTCTGTATTTTCTCAAATATGTCCCAAATCTACAATAGGGTATCTTTAATCAGTGTGTGGGTTTTTTTTTTTTTTATTATTTTGTTCTTGAGAGAACCCTGATATCTTTGCTTTAAGGAAATAATCCACCATCCACATACCTAAAATTATCCATAGACCTCAATCTATATGGTCTTTCTGACTTAGTGCTAATGAAGTTGGTCTACATTTCAGAATCTAAAATTCTTTTCATTTTAGAGAGCTGTTACAATTTGTAAAAGCAAATGATGATGTAGCTCAAGAGATTGCTGAAAGGTGAGTTTTGTTCATTTTCCCTTTCCATTTTACTTTGTCATCCCCATTATGCCCTAGCCAAAGTTACCTGAATACTGTTATCATGGTGATATCTGTATTTTATCCTCATCATATGGAGATAATTCAGAACTAAAGCTGTCCTGGGGGGAAACATATACACACGTCTACATATGCCCAAGCTTTATAGAAGTAGACTAAAATCTTTGAGGTAGTTAAACAGGTATGAACCTTGGCTGTTTATAAGTTGTTTTAAAGGAAAAAGATGTTAAGTTCTATTGCTACATGCATGTATGTGGATATGATTGCCATATGGTGGGTTCTTGAGGCTCAAATGAATTAATTTATATAAAATGCTGAATAATGCTTGGCACAAGGTGAGCACTCAAATGCAGACTGTTATTATTATTAAATTCTGTGCTTTAACATTTTCTTGTTAAATCTTGTCTCTAGGGGAAGCCAGTTTATTAGGAACCACTTGCAGATGGATGACATCACCTGTTACTGGGAGAACCTCTTGAGTGAATACTCTAAATTCCTGTCTTACAATGTAACAAGAAGGAAAGGTTATGATCAAATTATTCCCAAAATGTTGAAAACTGAACTATAGTAGTCATCATAGGACCATAGTCCTCTTTGTGGCAACAGATCTCAGATATCCTACGGTGAGAAGCTTACCATAAGCTTGGCACCTATACCTTGAATACCTGTTATCAAGCCAAATACCTGGTTTTCCTTATCATGCTGCACCCAGAGCAACTCTTGAGAAAGATTTAAAATGTGTCTAACACACTGATATGAAGCAGTTCAACTTTTTGGATGAATAAGGACCAGAAATCATGAGATGTGGATTTTGAACCCAACTCTACCTTTCATTTTCTTAAGACCAATCACAGCTTGTGCCTCAGATCCTCCACCTGTATGTATCCACCACTGTGAAATTGACCGTGTCCATGTGATGATGCCCTTTGTCCCATTATTTGGAGCAGAAAATTCATCATTTGGAAGTAGTACAACTCATTGCTGGAATTGTGAAATTATCCTAGGTGTGATCTCTGTCACTTTATTTTAATGTAGGAAATCCTATGGGGTTTATGAAAAATACTTGGGGATCATTCTCTGAATGGTCTAAGGAAGCGGTAGTCATGCCATGCAGTGATATAGGAGTTCTCTTTTGTAAAACCATAAACTCTGTTACTCAGGAGGTTTCTATAATGCCACATATAAAGAGGCCAATTGCATGAGTAATTATTGCAATTGGATTTTGGGTTCCCTTTTTGTGCCTTCATGCCCTACTTCTTAATGTCTCTCTAAAGAAAAAAAAAAAAGACAAAGCCTCTTAATAAATTTAGGAAGTAGTCCTCATTCTTTAATGGAACTATACATAGAGCAGCAGCTCTTCCTCACCCTTTGCATACCTTTAATATTTTTCCTTCTTAAATTGGCCACAGCAGGGGTCATTCACACTCTCACTGTCTTGCAGGAACCACAAGAAGTCTTCATATGTGAATGTGCCGTTCATTTGGTAGTTAAGAGCTTTCAACTTCAAATATATAGGAGATGTTTGTTTTAGTGCAAATCCATGTTGGAGTGCCTCATTTTTCCTTTTTTCCCTTTTTGAAAAAGATGTTTTGGGTAGTAGTTTAATATCTCAGGGTGCTCTTTCTAACATAGTATAAAATGAAGAAAAATATTTAGATTAAAACTCTGGAGTCTGATGACTTAGAACTATCCTTGACCCTTAGGCCCACCCTTTCCACAGAGAAATCACCTCTCTTCTTTTGTCTCTTAAGACCTATTTGGTATTAACTAGTTTCAGAATTAGTAAATGTGAGATTCAGTCACATAATTATCAGACATTCCATTTGTCAGAAATCTATTAGGCTTTTTAAACTCTTTTCCACAAAATTTTAAGTCTGTTGACCTTCTTAGAGAAGTTGAACATGCTTGGCAAGATCATTTCACGGAATAAGCAGATGTTTAAAGTTGGATTTTTGTGTGTGTGTGTGTGTTTGTTTGTTTTGTTTAGTACTAGCAATGCACAGGGACTGTGTTCTTAGGTGCTGTGAGTCTGTCTATAGGCAGTCCAGATTTCTGAGTTGTACTATGGTTTTGCCTTGTCACTATGAGGCCCTACTAGGTGTAAGCATTGTCTCTGAATTTTAATTTCCTCTCATTAAAATAGGAACAAAATTTACTATCCTTTATATTAGGAGCTGAAGATTCATTTCCCTGGGAATGTTTCCCATTTAGCTTCAAGTTTTAGCTCAAACATCACCTTCTTTCTGACTCCTTTCATTCATTCCTCGAGGCAGTAAGGGGCTACCATAGTACTTTGCTTATGCCTGTATTATATGACATCACTGTAGTTGCTTGACTGTTTCTCCTACTGTTCTGTGAACTTATTAATAGGTGAGAATCTAGTTTTACTCATCTTGATGTCTCCAGGATCCAGCACAGTGCCTCATACAGAATAGATCCCAAAGAACTGGTGGGTGGGTGGATGGATGGAGGAATGGAGACAGTTGGCTTAACTGGATCCTATATACAGATTGTTACTGGCTCCAAAGGATGATTAGATAAGACTGTAAGAATTGGATCAATGTAAATCCTCACTTGCCCTTTGAAGAGCCAATAAGAGCATCTTTGTCTTTAAATACAGCAAATATTATTCAGATTTTGTACTTGTCTGTTTACCTCAGTGTAGATGATATGAGGATGGTATAACTATGTAAATGGTTTGTTTTTGAAAATAATTTGTTTCCCCACAACTTTTGAAGGTTTTATTTGTTGTTGTTGTTACTAGTTCAGTCCCAAACTTACCCTTTCCTTTTCAGAGAGCTAATGGCCATGCTTTTCTTCAAGGAAAGAATAGTTTATTTGAATGAAGTTGGATACTTGGATAACACAAATAATGCTTTTTATTTATTTATTTCGGGAGTGTTATCTATGTGCTGTCAGTGACCCACCTTATTCTACTATATCAGGTCAAATTTTCCTAGTGGTCAAGAACAGAAACTGCCTCTTGCTAGTTTAAGCAAAGTAACTTACTAGAAGAATATGAGGGCATCTCGTGGAATCTAAAAAGGTTTCATAGTGGTTAGAAGGATAGAAGCAAGGGCACCTCCAGGAATCTCAGTAAGAATTTTGACTGTTTCCAGGGTGCTACCATAATGCAGTTCCCTTGCCTATTGGACTCTGTCTCAGCCCAAAATTCCCAAGGGCAAAAAATTTAATTGGCTCATTTGGGTCCCCTCCAAGAGTTCCCTACACTTAACCCCCTAGACTGACTACAAACAAGAGCACAAACAGGCCAGACACAGTGGTTCACACCTGTAATCCTAGCTCTTTGGGATGCCAAAGCAGAAGGATCACTTGAGCCCAGGAGTTCAAGACCAGCCTGGGCAACATGGTGAGACCTCAGCTCTACAAAAAAAAAAAAAAAAAAAAAAAAAAGAGGCAGGAGGATAGCTGGAGCTTGGGATGTTGAGGCTGCAGTGAGCCATGATCACACCACTGCACTCCCACCTGGGCAATGGGAATGAGACCCTGTTAAAAAAAAAAAAAACAAAAAACGAAAAACAAAAACCACAGATACACAAAAGTCTATCTTTACATGCGTCTAAACATGCCCTCTCTTGGGATAATCTTACTGCATCCAGAGGTAAGGTGCTGTGGATGGAGCAGAGAGTTATATTTACAAGTCACTCATTTAATACTTACCAGATACTTCTTGAGCATCTACTATGCACAGAGACAAGGTAAGTTTACATGAGGCTTCCAAACTTCAAGAGGCTGTGCTGTTGAGATGATAAACAATATGAGAGGCATCATATATACGTGGAAGGTGATTAAGACAACAGGAGTGCTGAGTATTCATGAAGACAATGTGGATCTGGAGTTTAGAGGAAGAATAAACTTCCAACTGGAGCAGATGGGAAACTTTGTGGAGGTAAAAATTAATTTACACCATGAAGGATAAGTAAATGAAATGGTCCTTGGAGTTCTCAAAATTCATTATCTCTCTACATGTGGAAAAGTTTTATATCATACATAATGTAACAAAATGTAAAATATGTAGCAAGGGCAGTACTTGGTGAAACTGGCAGGGAAGGGAACCTGCTGACCCCTGGGAAAAAAATTCACTATGAGGGAAGAAACTATTAGGTTCTACAAACAGAATTCAGCAACAAGGGCTGATGGTGGAAGAATGGTGTTCCAGGCAGTATGGTGATTCCACTGAAATCCTTCCCTGATGCAGTTACTCTGCTGTCAAACACATGTCCTGGGGACAAGAAAGCCATATGTGAAACAGTGGTCCAGTAAACCCCATAACACCTTTTGGTTTAGACCAAGCTTGTCCGACCCATGGCTCACAAGCTGCATGCGGCTCAGGAAAGCTTTGAATGCGCCCCAACACAAATTTGTAAACGTTTTTAAAACTTGAGATTTATGCATGGACTTTTATTATTATTATTATTATTATTATTTTTAGCTCATCAGCTATAGTTAGTGTTATGTGTAGGCCAAGACAATTCTTCTTCCAATGTGGCCCAGGGAAGCCAAATGATTGGACACCTCTGGCTTAGACTGTGTTGATCTGAGAACCTTCAAAAAGAGCAGACTACAGACTACAGGGTTGGGCACGGCGGCTCACACCCGTAATCCCAGCACTTTGGGCAGCTGAAGCAGGCAGATCACTTGGGGCCAGGAGTTTGAGACTAGACTGGCCAACATGATGAAACACTATCTTTACTAAAAATACAAAAATTAGCCAGGCATGGTGGCACATGCCTGTAATCCCAGCTACTCAGGAGGCTGAGGCACAAGAATCGCTTGAATTTAGGAGGCAGAGATTGCTGTAAGCTGAGATTGTGCCACTGCCCTCCAGCCTGGGTGACAAGAGTTTAGACTGTATCAAAAATAAAATAAAATAAGTAGACTACAGAGGAGGGTGAGCATTTCCTTCATTCTAAAAGAAGGTAATCCCTAAGGGATTGGGGAAGTAGGAAATGTGGGAGGGCTCAGATGGAAGAGCAGCAACAGTGTGAGCAGTAGCCAAAGGACTGGGGACTTTTTTGAAGTACTAAGTGGCAAAAGAAACCTTACAAATGAGTCTTCAGTTACCCAAAGGAGAAACAAGTTATGGAGTTTAAAATTTGCCTGTTAATATGACCTCATCTATAGGCTAGTGAATCCTGGGGCACTTGAGTTGCACACAAATGATTTCGTCAGTATCTTCCCAACACCCACCCAAACCCTCCTACCCATTTCAAGTCCTCCTACATCCCAGAATAATTCTGGGGTCATCTTATGCATTTAGCTTTTTCTACATATGGGTTAGAAACAGACTGTACAGCCATTTTCTTGGGCTTCCAAGCTTTGCTAACTTATCTTGGTGCCTACTTCTACCTAACATGAGATAAGCAGCAACCCAGCGCCAGAAGTCAGGGAATCTAAATTATTCATTCAACAAATATTTACTGAGCACCTACTACAGTTCTAGGTCCTGGAGATACAGAGATGAATATATGTGGTCTGTGACCTCAAGGATAGTTTATTGAGACGGATGAACAAATAGGAAATTATGATGCAGTGTCATAAGTGCCATGATGAGTGCTGAATCAAATATTGTATCCCAGAGTAGTCTTTGTAGCGCCGTCACTAATTCAGCTGGTCACTCTAAGTGGTCAGCCACTTCTCGGAGACTTGTGTATAGAATTTCCAGCTATCAAATTCCAGAAGTCTGTTTACTGTATTTACTACAGTGTGGCAATTTTGATTTACAACTAGAAAGGAATAAAGGAGGTGAAGGGATTGGTAAAATGAATAAGGGAGCATGCTTGTTAAGGATTGAATGAAATTACACGAATACTGAAAATATTTTAAATGCATTCATTTTAATGAAAACTATACTTCGAAGCATGTTAGCAGAGGTTGTAGTGACGGCAAATTATACAAACACAGAAATTCCAGAAATTCTCCTGCCTTTTGAGAAGCAGTAGGCATATGAACTAAAGGGAGTGAAATCCACCTTATGAAGAGCTGCCAAAAAGCTGATTCTTCAAAAAAGTGTTCTCGAAATCTTGGTGTAACTGGCACCAAGACCCATCCCCTTTACCTGCACAAATCGCCTTTCCCTCTTTCCCTATTCCACTTGCACTGAATATTGCACTTTCTTCCTCACTGAAGCGGGATTCCTGGCTTTTTTTTTTTTTTTTTTTTTTTTTTTTTGAGACGGATTTTCGCTCTTGTTGACCAGGCTGGAGTGCAGTGGTGTGATCTCGGCTCACTGCAACCTCCGCCTCCTGGGTTCAAGCGATTGTCCTGCCTCAGCCTCCCAAGTAGCTAGGATTACAGGCGCCCGCCACAATGCCCAGCTAATTCCTGGCATTTTAATTACGCTAAATTACTTCAACCTATGACCACCTCAAGCTGAATGTAACTAGCCGCAGACGCTGTTTGCATGACCCAGGAACCACTAAGACACGGAACGAACGCCTGCCGGCAACACGCAGAGCTTCACTACCCGCAGCCAACTCACTTCCGTGGTGGACTCAGCACAGCAGTGGCCCGACCCCCCCTCAACCGGAAGTCTTTTGGGCTCCGGCTTTGCCGTCGCCCGGCCCCCTGGCCTTTGCCCCGATTGGGCGGGACTTCCTGTGTCGTATTTCCAAGGACTCTAAAGCGAGGCCCAGGACTGAAGGCGTTGGTGTCGAGCCCTTTGGCAGAGGGTTATCCTGGGCCAAATGCACGGATTCTCACCTCGTACAGTTACGCTCTCCCGCGGCACGTCCGGGAGGACTTGAAGTCTTGAAGGCTCAATTTGCCCGTAGGTCGAGAGAAGGACATGGAGGTGCCGCCACGGGCACCGCGGAGCTTTCTCTGTAGAGCCTTGTGTCCATTTCCCCGAGTCTTTGCTGCCGAAGCTGTGACTGCAGATTCGGAAGCCCTTGCGGAGCGTCAGAAGCGGCCTCTCTACGTCCCAGAGCCCTATTACCCGCAATCTGGATGGGACCGCCTCCAGGAGCTGTTTGCCAAAGAGTAAAAGTGCCTGGGGTCTGAAGTGGGTAGGGGGACGCGAAAGCGATGTCCTGCAGCGTTGGCAGCCTGGGTCAGCCTTAGGACGCCAAGTGTGCTTCATTTTTAAATTATATTTAAAGGTTCTGATATTTGTAACCCAAACTTGTATCTTTTTTTTTTTTTTTTTTTTTCCAGACAGGGTCTTGCTCTGTCGCCCAGGCTGGAGTGCTCTGGTGCGATCTCGGCTCACTGCAACCTCTGCCTCTCGAACTCGAGTGATCCTCCCACTTCAGCCTCCCGATTAATTGGGACTACAGGCGCGCGCCACCACGCCCGGCTAATTTTTTTAAAATACATTTTTTATAGACAGGGTTCTTACCATACTGCCCAGGCTGGTCTTGAACTCTTGGACTTAGGTGATCCTCCTACCTCAGCCTCCCAAAGTGCTGGGATTACAGGCGTGAGCCACCGCGCCAGCCCAAACTCGTATTTTTTTTTTTTTTTTTTTTTTTTTTTTTTTGAGACTGAGCCGTGCTCTATCGCCCAGGCTGGAGTGCAGTGGTGCGATCTTTGGCTCACTGCACCCTCCACCTCCGGGGTTCAAGCGGTTCTCCTGCCTCAGCCTCCCGAGTAGTTGGGATTACAGTTGCCCACTACCATGTCCAGCTAATTTTTGTATTTTTAGTGGAGACGGGATTTCACCATTCAGCAGGCTGGTCTCTAATTCCTGACCTCACGTGATCTGCCTGCTTTCGCCTCCCAAAGTGCTGGGATTACAGGCGTGTGCCACCGTTGTTGGACTGCGCCCGGCCTAGAAGGGAAATTATTTTATAGTAACTTAAGACAGCTATTTGTTAGAGCAGTTTCAGGATGACATCTTGGAAGCTTCATTAGCAGTTCTAGCTTCTTATGCGTTTAAGAGTAACAAACTGAATTAAATAGTAGCTTTTCCTTATTATTTTAGATTAGCATGTGCCACCCACTGCATAGTGAACTTTCTCAGTGCGTTTTTTAAAAAACATGTATTTATTTGTTTATTTTTAGAGCCAGGATCTTTGCTACGTTGCTATGCTGTCCAGAACTGGGCTCAAGTCCTGCCTCAGCCTCCTAAGTAGCTGTGACTACAAGCATGTGCCACTGTGCCCAGCCCAGTGCTTTTATTAATACAGTCCTATCTGAGTATTTCATGAAATTATTTAGTAAAATAGAATTTAGATTTTTTGTCTTAACGTCCACGTTTTTTTTTTCTTTGATACATTGCCCTAAAATCTCACGAGTTGGTGTGATTTCTTAAAGTTAGCTTAAGATTTAAACGGAAATATTGGTCTATCTAACTCACAAATTCTTCCTGTTTCTAGGGGTGTAATAGTCATCAAATAAAAGCACCTTTTAAAAAACTTTTTATTGAAGTAGGAAATGCGTTTCAAAAAATGTACATAAGTAGACTGATGAATGCATTTTCACAGACTGAACATAGCTGTACCCAACACTCAGAAGGAAACGGCAACTATTATCACATCCCAAAAGCTCCCTTTGTGCCTTTTCCAGTCATTGTCTTTTCAGGAGTTGCCACTATCCTAATTCTAACAGCATAGCTTCGTTTTGTCTGAGACTTACGTTCCTTTTAATATAACTGAACAGTTTAATTCATCTGCGGATTCTACCTATGATGAAAAATGTTGTGGTGTTAGCATTCGGGATAATTCTGATTATAGATTCTTTTGGAGAGCAATGTCCATAAACTAATCCCAAACAACATTGTCTTTTTGATGTTGCAGTGAACAGCAGAGAATTTCAAAGGAACTTGCTGATATCTGTAAGATGGCAGCTACAGCAGGCGTCCTCGGCTGGGTGTATGGGGGTATACCAGCTTTCATTCATGCTAAACGACGATACATTGAGCAGAGCCAGGCAGAAATTTATCATAACCGGTTTGATGCTGTGGTATGTACTGGTGGTCTAAAGAAATTTAGGGCACACTGACTTAGCAATTCACTTTACACTTAATCATTCAATTAGCTTGTGGGGATGGAGGGTTGTTTTAAAGTGTCAGAGTAAAGAAATAAAGTCTATACTTAATAACAGTGGAAGTACTAACATTAAAGTGCCTGCATGTGGCTTGAGACTACTTTCTTATCTTCAGAACAGACATGTTTGGCATCACCACTGTGGCTTTTCTTTCTGAAATATCTTTCTTCCAATCCCCTGCTAAATCATCAAGGCTCAACTGTAACATATTTACCTCATTCACAAAGCCTCCCTGAGTATAGGAGCTTACACTAAGACAATAGTTAACATTTATAACTTTATAGGAGTGCTAACTCATTTGTTACATCATTAGATCTGTACATCAGTTCTATGAGAATATTAAAGCTCAGAGAATTTTTAACTTTTTATTTTGAAATTATGGCAGGCTTGAAAGTTGCAAAAATAGTACAAAGATTTCCTATATAACTTTCATCCAGATACTCCACTGTTAACATTTTACCGTATTTTATCATTCTTCCTCTGTATAATATGTACTAATTTTTTCTGAACTACTTGACAGTAGGTTCTAGACATGATGAATACTTCAGTATGTATTTCCTAAAAACAAGGAAATTCTCTTATACAACCACGATTATAATATCAAGATCAGGAAATTAACACTGATATAGTACTATTACCTTATTTAAAGACCTGTAAATTTTGCTAGTTATGCCACAGTATCATTTATTTTAAAAATAAATTAAAAATATGTATTTTTCAGAAGTTAGGCTTGAGTTCTTATTAAAAAATTGAAAAAATTTTTTTGTCTGGTCCAGAAACTGACCCTGATCACAGGTTGAATTTGCCTGTGGTGCTGCTTTGGTCTCATTTAGTCTGGAAGAGTTTCTCTTTGTCTTTCATGGCCTTGACTATGGGTGATTTATTTTGTAGAATATCCCTCAGTTTGGGTTTGTTTGATGGTTTCTCATGATTGCATTCAGGCTATGTTTTTTGACAGGAATACCCTAGACCTGAAATTAAATTAGAAACCTGTGATATCTCTGTCCCTTTACTGGTGATATTTACTTTAGTTACTTGGTTAAGATGGCCTCTGCCAACTATACACTGTAAAATTACTATGTAATTTTATAAGTAATTTGTACGTTTGTAATTTATAAGTATTTTGAGTACTTGTTAGTTCCTTTGAGACTATGTAAATATCCTGCTTTACATCAAATTTCTACTATATAAAGGCTATTATAAACTATAATATTTCTACTATCTAAAAACTATTCTAAATTATAAATGCTATCTTAGCATTTGATTTAAAAAAAAAAAAATATTTTTTCATTTATTTATTTTTTGAGACAGAGTCTCACTCTGTTGCCCAGGTTGCAGTACAGTGGCACAATCTTGGCTTGTTGCAACCTCCACTTCCCAGGCTCACTCGATTCTCCTGCCTCAGCCTCGCGAGTAGCTGGGACTGTAGGCATGTGCCACCACTCCCAGCTAATTTTTTTTTTTTTTTTTTTGAGACGGAGTCTCGCTCTGTCGCCCAGGCTGGAGTGCAGTGGCGCGATCTCGGCTCACTGCAAGCTCCGCCTCCCGGGTTCACGCCATTCTCCTGCCTCAGCCTCCCGAGTAGCTGGGACTACAGGCGCCCACAACCGCGCCCGGCTAATTTTTTGTATTTTTAGTAGAGACGGGGTTTCACCGTGGTCTCGATCTCCTGACCTTGTGATCCGCCCGCCTCGGCCTCCCAAAGTGCTGGGATTACAGGCGTGAGCCACCGCGCCTGGCCTCAGCTAATTTTTGTATTTTTTGTAGAGACAGGGTTTTGCTATGTTGCCCATGCTGATCTCAAACTCCTCAGCTCAAGCAGTTCACCCTCCTGGGCCTCCCAAAGGGTTGGGATTATAGGTGTGAGCCACTGTGCCCAGCCTATTTTTATTTTTTAATTTATTATTTTTTTTTTTTTTGAAATTTTTTGAGGCAGGGTCTTGCTGCCTCAGTGCAGGCTGGAGCGCAGTGGCGGGATCATAGCTCACCACAACCTCAAACTTCTGGACTCAAGGTTTCCTCCCTCCTCAACCTTCCGAGTAGCTAGGACTGCAAACACACATCACGATGCCCAGCTAATTTTTAAATTTTTTTTGTAGAGGCAGGATCTCGCTATGTTGCCCAGGCTGGTCTTAAACTTGTTGGCTCAAGTGATCCTCCCTCGTTGCCTCCCAAAGTGCTGAGATTACAGGCATGAGCCACCATACCCAGGCAGTTTTAGCATTTAATGATGATTCTTGCCTGTAACAATTATGACTGTGGTGGCCAAATGGGCATTTTCTAAAGTCTATCATTCTTTCTACATTTATTTGTTAGTATTATGCTCTAAGGAAATGTTTTCCCTTCCCCCTCTATTTACATATTTATTTATCTATTTATAATTTATTTCTATCAGTAGGGTCTCATGGATTCTTATTTTATTCTGTAGATTTATAATTCGTTACAGGTTGAGCATCACAAATCTGAAATCCTGAATGCTCAGATTCAAAACTTTTTGAGCATTGACATGTCATTCAAAGAAATTGCTCACTGGAGCATTTCAGATTTCGGTTTTTTGGATTTGGGATACTCAAGCAGTAAGTGTTAAATACGCATATTTCCAAATCTGAAAAAATCCGAAATCCAAAACACTTCTGGTCTCAAGTATCAGATAAGGGATACTCAGCCATTTTTCATCTCCTGACAGGAAAAGCTACACATGGAACCTCAATAATTAAAGAATAATATTTCTAGAGATTTTCTAGTGTTTCTGTCTGTTTAAGTGTACCTGACTAATCCATGGCTAAAATTCCTCTACCACAGTTCTAGAATAGGGAAAATATGATGGTGTCTTAGAACCTCACAGTTTTTAAATTAACTTTAGCATTCTGCACATCGTGCTGCTACACGAGGCTTCATTCGTTATGGCTGGCGCTGGAGTTGGAGAACTACAGCATTTGTGACTATATTCAAGTAAGTTCACTCTGAATTGTGAGATAGTGACTTTTCTTGATACGGTTTTAGGAGTGTGTCTTTTGAGCGGGTGGGGTTATGAAAACTGAATACCCACATGAAAGTGATTCATAATGCCTTTTTTTTTTTTTCCAAGAACTTTTGTCTGTGTAAAAGACTGGTGCAGTTATGGTTTTATAGCCATGTCTGGAACACATTGAAGGGCCTAGGCTAGGACCAGGGGTTGATATAGTAGGCTTTTCTAAATCTATTAAGTCAGTGAAAATAACACTAAAGAAGGTAAATGGGATATGCTTTAAATCTTATATTTTCCTTCTCCTCCCTTTTTCCCAGCACAGTGAGCACTAGTCTGAATGTATACCGAAATAAAGATGCCCTAAGCCATTTTGTAATTGCAGGAGGTAAGACATTTTTGTTTATATTTTTCAATCTTCTCAAATATAGTTTAGAAAATATGTAAGGACTTATACATCAGAACTACTGAATTCTTTAGTTGGCTTCCCATCGCATCTCATCAACATTCATGCAAAATGTATTTATGGACAGTGTTGTGCTTCACCCTTGATATACTCAATGGGCAAAACAGCAAGGCCCTTGCTTTCTTTGAATTTTAATGTCTAATATGTATGTGATAAAACAGGTTGCTGTGATAGAAAGTAACAATTCGGTGGAACAATGGCATCTCATATGGACAGGGTAGTCGGAGAAGGCCGTTCTGAGGAAGTGACATTTGAGCTGATACCCAAAGAATAGGAAGGAACAAGACTTGCAAGGAAGGGTGTCCTAAATAGAGGGAACATAAAGGGGGGAAGGCTCTAAGGCAATACATTTCCTTAAAAGCAGGATAGTAACCTGGTGAGTGAGGGTAAGAGTAGCTTGAGATGAGATTGGTGAGGACGGTAGGAAGGGACTAAATTTTTTATGCTAAGAACTTGGATTTTATTTTAAAGCTTTCTGCCTCTAGTATATATGTCTTCTTTTAAATGAGCATTAAAAATAGAAAGTACAATGGTGATTACCAGAGACTGGATATGGGGTTGGGAAGATGTTGGTCAAAGGATATAAAATTTCATTTAGACAGGAGGAATAAGTTCAAGAGATCTATTTAGAACATGGTAACTGTGGTTAATAACAGTGTATTGTATACTTCAAAATTGCTTTTAAAAAGTAGATTTTTGTAATCCCAGCACTTCGGGAGGCCAAGGCAAGTGGATCACCTGAGGTCAGGAGTTTGAGAGCAGCCTGGCCAACATGGTGAAACCCCCTCTCTACTAAAAATACAAAAATTAGCTGGGCGTGGTGACAGGTGCCTGTAATCCCAGCTACTTGGGAGGCTGAGGCAGGAGAATCACTTGAACCCAGGAGGCAGAGGTTACAGTTAGCCAAGATCACACCATTGCACTCCAACCTGGGCAACAAGAGTGAAACTCTGTCTCAAAAAAAAAAAAAAAAGATTTTAAATGTTCTCACCACAAAAAATGGTATGTGAAGTAACATGTAGGTTAATTCGCTTAATTTAGACATTCCACAATATATACATATTTCAAAACATGTATACCATATGTGTACAATTTTTACTTGTCAGATTTAAAAAATAATTTTAAAATGAGCATTCGTTTCAGAAAGGTAAATTAAGTTAACTGCCGTATACACTCAATCACTAACTCATGTACATTCTTGTACGTACAAAAACACACATACATATTCTGAACATGTTTGTTTGTTTTTGTTTTTGTTTTTTTGAGAATCAGTCCCTCTTCTTGAATGCACTTTCTCACTACCACGATTAATTTTGTTCGGCTCCTACTTAACCTTACCTTTCAAAGTCTAGATCATTTGTCAGCCTCAGCTTCCCTAGAGAGTTCTCCCTAGCCATTTTCCTATGTTTAGTTCTGTTTAGGTGTCTTTCCCCTGTGTTCACATACTTCACTATTTTTTTCTTTATCTTTGATTTTCTGCAGTTTGAAAATGATATGCCCCGGTATAATTTTGAGAAACATTTACTGTGCTTGGTGTTTTCTGAACTTTCTGGATCTGTGGTTTGTTGTCTGACTTACTTTAAGATAAATTCTCAGTTATTGTTTCAAAGATTTCTTTAGCTTTCTCTTCTCCTTCTGGTGTTATAATACACTTACACCTTTTGTAATTGTTTCACAGTTCTTGGATATTTTATCTGTTTGTTTGTTTGTTTGGTTTTGGTGGGGGAGGTTCCCATCTTTTTTCTCTTTGTCTTTCGGTTTTGGAAGTGTCTGTTGATACGTCTTCAAGCTCAGGGATTCTTTCCTCAGCTGTGTCCAGTCTACTATTCTTGAGTTCTGTCACAGTGGGTTTTTAATTGTTTTATTGCTAGCATTTCTCTTTGATTCTCTCTTAGAATTTCCATCTTTCTGCTTATATTGCCTATCTGTTCTTGCATGCTATCTACTTTATCCATTAGAGCCCTTAGCATATTAGTCATAGTTGCTTTAAACTCTTCATCTGGTAAGTCCAGTATCCCCACCATATCTGAGTCTGGTTTTGGTGCTTACTCTGTTAGTCTTACTTGGTCTCTTCAAACTGCTTTTGCCTTTTGGGATGCCTTGTAATTTTTTTTCTTAATAGCTGGACATGATGTACCTGGGTAAAAAGGAATTGTGGTAAATAGGTCTTTAGTAATTTGGTATTAAGATGTGGGAGAGGGAAAGTGTTTTATAGTCCTGTGATTAGGTTCTTAGTCTTTTGGTGAGCCTGTGCCTCTGAAATGTTAACTTCACAAGTGCTTTTCAGTTTTTTTCCTCTCCTTTGGTGGGACAGGATACTACAGTGGGTTGGAATGGGTATTTCCCTTCTCCCACATGGGAGACTAGAGCAGTTGCATTTGGATATTCCCCAGATTGGTTAATCTCTGACAAAACCCCAGTAGGTTGGGCTGTGCAAAACCGTTTATCTTGAGGGCAGGCCTTGGTGAGAATAACAGAATGTTCTGGCATATTTCATAATGGTTACTTTTCTTCCCCCTTGCCAGAAGCCTGAGGGGATTTTTCTCAGATCTTTACTGGGAGAACCTGGTAGAGCTCCTGGAGTGTGGGGACCCTCTGTGACTGGGCCCCCTACAGTTTTTATGTCTTAGACTTTTCTATACTGAGCTTCCAGCGATTTATCATTTATAGTCAAGGTTTCCTACTCTGGTACTGGTTTCAATGGAGGCTTCTGCTCATGGGTTTCTACTATAATAAGGTGTGATTCTCTGTACTTATCTGTCTGTCTCTCCTATTTTGAGGGCAGCAGTTTACCCATGGTCTCACTTCTTTGATGCATCTAAGAAGAGTTGTCAGTTTTTCCATTTGTTTAGGAATAAGTGTTAAATTGTTGTTAACACTTGTTGTTAGGAATAAGTGTTAAATTCTAAACTTCTCACATGCCACACCAGAAACTGGAAGTCTCCCTTTGCTTTTTGCCCCACATCTTGAGAAGCTGATAAGAAAGCCCAAGTGCTACCTTGATTGACACTGGCAGGAAGTTTCAACCATTCAAGCTCAGGCCTACATGAGGGACCTCTTGCTCTAGCCCCACCTTCTAAAACCACAAGCCAGTCAGTCACCCTTCAGGTTCTCAAGTAATTTTGGGATGTGCTTGGGATCCTGCCTTGCTCTCCCTAGAAAGCCTCATTATGTGTATAATAAACCTAATACCTCTTAGTACCTCTCGGTACTTTCGCATCTCAATATCTAATTCAAATTTTGGGTAGGGAAGTTTATTGTCTCTGGAGGGTAACCACAACATCTTGGATGTAGAAAAGCCAAATGAATTCAGAAAACTGTTGGAAGGCCAGGTGCAGTGGCTCATGCCTGTCATCCCAGTGCTTTGGGAGGCCAAGGCAGGCAGATCTCTTGAGGTTGAGAGTTCGAGACCGGTCTGGCCAACATGGTGAAACCCCGTCTCTACTAAAAATACAAAAATTAGCTAGGCGTGGTGGTGCATGTCTGTAATCTCAGCTACTTGGGAGGCTGAGGCAGGAGAATGACGTGAACCCGGGAGGCGGAGCTTGCAGTTAGCCAAGATGGCGCCACTGCACTCCAGCCTGGGCTACAGAGCAAGACTCCGTCTCAAAAAAAAAAAAAAAAAGTTAAGCATAATTTAGTGTGCAATTCAGCAGTTCCATGTCTTAGAATCTGCCCAAGATAAATGAAAACATGTCCACGCAAAGACTTACGTATAAATTTTTATAGTGATGTTATTCCTGACAGCCTCAAACTGAAACAACCCATAAGTTCATCAACTAGTGAATGGGTAAATAAATACATGTCCATTCACTTGAATATTTTCATCAATGAAAAACTGATACATGCTGCAACATGAATAAAACTTAAAAACATTAAGTGAAAGAAGCTAGACACGTAAGACTTCATAATGTGTAATTCTATTCATATGAAATGTCCAGAATAAGCAAATCTGTAGAGTTAGAAAGTACATTAGTGGACTGAGGTAAGATTGGGAACCAGGAGTAACCACAAAGGGGCATGGGGGATCTTTTTGTAATGATGGAATCATTTTAAAATTGGATTTTGGTGATGATTATATAACAATGCAACTAATTTTTTTTTTTTTTGAGACGGAGTCTTGCTCTGTCACTCAGGCTGGAGTGCAGTGGCGTGATCTCAGCTCACTGCAACCTCCACTCCCGGGTTCAAGCGATTCTCCTGCCTCAGCCTCCTGCGTAGCTGGGATTACAGGTGTGTGCCACCATGCCTAGCTAATTTTTGTATTTTTAGTAGAGATGGGGTTACAGCATCTTGGCCAGGCTGGTCTTGAACTCCTGACCTCATGATCCACCCATCTCAGCTTCCCAAAGTGCTGGGATTACAGGTGTGAGCCACTGTGCCCAGTCCCAGTTTTTTTTTTGTTGTTGTTTGTTTTTTTTTGTTTGGAGGATCAGAAAAAAAGACTCACTCATTACTGACTCTGGGTAATGGGATTAAAGGTGATTTTGGTTCTGGTGAATTTTGAAAATTTTAAAAATGAATATATAGTACTTAAAAATATAAACCTCAACTGTTATTTCTTTTGTTTTTTTGAAACAGAGTCTCATTCTTTCGCTGAGGCTAGAGTGCGGGAGTGTGATATCTGCTCACGGCAGCCTCCGCCTCTGGGGTTCAAAGAATTCTCATGCCCTCAGCCTCCTGAGTAGCTGGGATTACAGGCGTGCACCACCACACCTGGCTAATTTTTGTATTTTTAGTAGAGACAAGGTTTTGCCATGTTGCCCAGGCTGGCTTAGAACTCCTGACCTCAAGTGATCTGCCCACCTTGGCCTCCCAAAGTGTTGAGATTACAGGTGTGAGCCACTGCACCTGGCCTCAAATGTTATTCTTTAAAAAGTGTTACCTCCTTAGATGGTATTAGTTGCATTGTGCATAGTGAAAGGAAAATGAATGAGCATGATTGATGCACAGTCCCAGCAGAAAGGAAAGAAGGCCAAATGCTGCTTTCTTGTCACCCTGCCTGAGCGGTGTCGTGTAGCAGTACAGAGAGAGTGAGTCTAGGGGAAGGCATAAACTGGAGGGGCTATTGAAGGTTTTTTTACTTTTTTATTTTCCTTGAAGAAAGAAGAAAGAAAGAAGGGGGAAAACATTTTCAAGTTTTTAAGGAGAGTTGGAGAAAAATGAAGCAGAATAAATGGATCCATAGAACAGATTGGAGATTTTTTTTGTAGGAGAGATGTTTCTTCCTTTGAATCTGCGGAGTGGATGAGAAACTGCCTGTGTTGGCATATTCGATTCAGGAAGTATAGGCTGTAGTGGTATATTAACATTGGATTCAGAAAGCTCACTTAGGGATTTGGGCCCATTTTATAGAAGGAAAGTTTTAAAATAGGATTCTAGTATTTAAAGATGATTTAATATTGCCTTTCTTGTTTTTAAATAGCTGTCACGGGAAGTCTTTTTAGAATAAACTTAGGCCTGCGTGGCCTGGTGGCTGGTGGTATAATTGGAGCCTTGCTGGGGTAAGCATTAACATGGTTTGGTTCTAGATTGGCACAACTTTCATTAATGCCTTGCCTATTAAAAAATCTCATTTATTTTCAAAAAACAAATTTAATCCTTAGAATCTATAAAAGATCTCTACTCTTGTATTGGTAGTTTGACTGTCCAGTTCTAATTCTACCCCAATAGTTTATCTTACTTACAGTTTTTTTTATAGTTTATTTTACTTAACAGCTATTTCAAAAAATAACATTTATTCAGTACAACTATCTAAGATAGGGCCCTTATTCAAAATTCCTTTTTACCGGGTAAAACTGTTTAAAAACTGCTAACACCTGAAACTATAGTTTGAACAAACGTATTTATGGGAGCAGGGAAAAAAGAACAAAAAACAATTAATTAACAGGCATATTCTATAAAAATTGTTGGTAGGATTTTATTTGTTTTGCTTAACCCCGTCTCTACTAAAAAATACAAAAAACTAGCCGGGCGCGGTGGCGGGCGCCTGTAGTCCCAGCTACTCGGGAGGCTGAGGCAGGAGAATGGCGTAAACCCGGGAGGCGGAGCTTGCAGTGAGCTGAGATCTGGCCACTGCACTCCAGTCTGGGCGACAGAGCGAGACTCCATCTCAAAAAAAAAAAAAAAGTTCTTACCCCAACTTTTTACTTTGAACAATTTCAAACCTACAGAAAAGTGGAATGAATTAGTACATTAAAATCCCATATACCCTTCACCTAGATTCACCAATTGTTAATGCCTTGGTGATGTTTTCCATATCTGTGTATATGTGTGGGATGTGAATATATTTCTTTTTCTTTCCCTTTGCTTCTTGGATAAACTGTTTGAGACCTCATAATACTTTGCCTCCATATATATTAGCGTGTATCTCCCAAGATGAAGAATACTCTTCCATGAAATCATAATACAATTATCACAGTAAACATCGTTTCAACACAACTATCTAAGTTAGGGTCTATATTAAAAACTCCTCAATTATCATACTAATGTCCACAATGTTTCTCCATTTTGTTTGATCATCCCATCATGATTACATTAATGTACTTCTGTCAAGAATACAACATAGGTGAAGTTGTATCCTCATGTATCACATCGGGAGATACTCTGTTACCCATTATAAGTAATATTAACTTCAATTACTTGATATATTGGTTTTCTGCTGTGTAACAAATTACCACGAACTGAGCATGTATTGCATGTGAAACAACACCCTTGTAGTTCTATAGATTATAAGTTTGGCTGGGTTTCACTGCTCAAGATTTTACAAGGCCAAAGTCAAGCTCTTGGCCGGGCTGGGCTCTTTCCTGGAGGCTCTGGGGAAAAATCAGTTTCCAAGCTCATTCAGGTTGTTGACAGTTTAGTTCCATGTGGCCAGGCACAATGGCTCACACCTGTAATCCCAGCATTTTGGGAGGCCGAGGTGGGCAGATCTCTTGAGGTCAGGAGTTTGAGACCAGCCTGGCCAACAGGGTGAGACACTGTCCCTACTAAAAATAGAAAAATTAGCCAGGCACGGTGGCAGGTGCCTGTAATCCCAGATACTCAGGAGGCTGAGGCAGGAGAACTGCTTGAACCCCATATACCCTTCACCTAGGCAGAGGCAGAGGTTGCAGTGAGCCAGTATTGCACCATTGCACTCCAGCCTGGGCGACAGAGTAAGACTCAGTCTCAAAAAAAAAAAAAAAACAGAGAGAGGAAAAGCAAAAAAAGAATTTAGTTTCTTGTGCCTGGAGGAGGTCTGAGGTCCATGTTTCCTTGTTGGCTGTGAGCCAGACTATTCTCTGTTCCTGGAGGCCACCACCCACATATCTTCTCCCAGGGCCCCTTTGTGTTTAAACCAGCTATAGCACATTGACTCCTTCTCATACTTCGAATCTTCAACTTCTACTCTGCCACCAGCCAGGGAAAACTCTGCTTTTAAGTGTTCACTCAGATATCTATCTCCTTTTTCATTACCTCAGATTTAACTAATTAGTAACCTTAATTACATTTCTCACATAAATTTTGCCATGTATGATAATATAATCATGGGCATAATATATTCACAGTTGAGTGATTAGGCAGGATATTTGGGGGGACCACTTTAGAATTCTGCCTACCACATTTGGTTAAGGTGTTATCTGTTCAGTGCCTCCATTGCAAAGATATCTTTTTCCCAATGTGATTAATTAGTAATCTGGAGGGTGACACTGAATATCCTGCTCTCCAACTATCTTTTCATCATGTGTTTTTAATGATCCATTGACGACCCATGCTGTAATCGGTTTGTTACTAGAAAGGTGGTTGTAAATGTTGATAAGCTAATTCTGTCAGTTCTTCTGTTTTTAGTAGTTGGTATTTGAGTAGAAGAGTGCTACCTTCCTCCTGCACCTGTTCACCCCTTTTTCTGCCTCCTTTAAAGGAGAAGATAATGCTATAGATTTAATGATTTTTTAAAAATTTAAATTAAATAAAATCAGCATGTCATAATCTACTACTGCCATTACTTTTGTTGTAGTGTTAATATACCAGTTTGGTTTGAAGGGAAGACTTGTAGAAGTTAGCAACAAAAATATTTTATATTGTGGTAATAAACACATAGCATAACATTCACCATCTTAATCATACTTTAAGTGTATAGTTCAAAAATGCTAAGTATATTCACATTGTGTGTGAGATCTCTAGAACTTTTTTCTCTTGCGAAATGAAACTATATCCGTTAAAAACTAATTTTCCCTCCTCATACCCTCCAGCCCTCAGCAAACATATTTCTACTTTCTGTTTCTATGATTTTGACTACTTTATATACTTCATTTGAGTAGAATCATACAGTATTTTCCTTTTGTGACTAGCTTATTTTACTTAGCATAATAATGTCCTTGAGGTTTATCTATGTTGTAGCCTGTGACGGATTGCCCTCTTTTTTAAGGCTGCATAATACTCCATTGTATGTGTATGTCACATTTTCTTTAGCCATCTGTCAGTGAACATTTATGTCGCCAAGTAAAAGTAGTTTTTAGTATGAGGTTACTTAAATTGTAGCTGGAGGAAATTTAAGGTATGTGAAGGTCAAATACTTCTAGTTTGAGAACACAAGAACCAAATTCTCTTCATCACTATAGCAATTATTATCTAAATCAGTTTCTCAGTGGGTTGCTATTGGCATTGTTGGTGAGACAGTTATGCCAGACTCTTGAACTTTAGGATATTTTGGTGATCCCACCCTCAAAAGCCAGTAGCATCCCTTCCTCAACCAAAAATGCCTTCCACATTTCCTGTCTCCTAGAGGAGCTGGTGCCATTCTGAACTAGAAATTTCATTTCTGAGAATTCTTTGGTGTGGGACTACTTACTAGATCCTGTCATAATTATATACTTTTTTCTCTTCGTTTTGATTTATTTCTCATTCCTCATAAAAACAACCAGTTTCTAGATCTGTTGTTTTATTATATATCAGTTAACTTTAGGAGGTTGTAGTGATTGTTTTTCTCTGTTGTTCAGACCAGAGAAGAGATTACCTCAATGTTTTTCTTTATTTGACAAGGACACTTTAATTCTCAAATGTTCCTATACCTAATAGTGAACAAGTGGCTCTGGTGTTGCTCACACCTTAGCAGAGAATCTCACATGTTGCAAGGTCTAATGATTCTTTTTTCCTAAGCTTTCCCTCTCCTTTCTTCTCAGTACTCCTGTAGGAGGCCTGCTGATGGCATTTCAGAAGTACTCTGGTGAGACTATTCAGGAGAGAAAACAGAAGAATCGAAAGGCGCTCCATGAGCTAAAACTGGAAGAGTGGTAAGGAACATGTTAAGCCCAGGGAATCTTGGCTGTCTTGCCCCAGGCCTTATATAGTGGTGCTCTGTTAAACTTGTGTACTCTAAACTGCCACTCAGTTCAAAGAAGAGTTTATTTTTACTGAGTCCTTCAACTCATTCTGTATATTGTCTTTTAATCTATTTAAGGAGAATGGAAAAATGAAAGACATTAATTTTAGTTTCAATTTAACAAAGGTCTTTCTTTGCATTTTTTTTTTAAGTTAAAATGTTGTAAATCTTACTTGCTTGCATATTTTTTATTTTCCTATGTTCTTGACTGCATAGGAAATTACCTAAAGGGAATATTCACCAAGGAGTGAGCTTTACCTGGCTTACTTAAAAAGTGACATCCTTAGCCAGGCAGGGTGGCTCATGCCTGTAATCCCAGCACTTTGGGAGGCCAAGACAGTTGGATCACCTGAGGTCAGGAGTTCGAGACCAGCCTGGCTAACATGGTGAAACACCATCTCTACTAAAAATACAAAAATTAGCTGAGCATGGTGGCACGTGCCTGTAGTCCCGGCTCCTCAAGGAGGCTGAGGCAGGAGAATCACTTGAACCCAGGAGGTGGAGGTTTCAGTGACCCATGATTATGCTCCAGCCTGGGCCACAGATCAAGACTCCATCTCAAAACAGGAGAAGAAGTGACATCTTTTTTTTTTTGCACAAATATGTATGTAAGACACAGCATGTTAAGTCTCCACAAAGATTCTGTTTCTTGCTGTAGACACAGAGGAATTAGGTGGACAGCGGTTGTTCATGCACTGAATGCCACTGAGGAGCATGAAAACTTTTACCTATTGCATCTAATCATTTCCTGGGATGCAATTTGTGGGGTAGGGCAATCAGACTGATAGCTGACTTTGCACAGATTCAATATGTAAGATGAATATAACAGGCTGCTATCTAGTGCTCCTGAGTACAAATGATTCTCACTAGTTCAGCTTCCTGGGTACCTAAGATAGCATTGGCTGCTGCTGCTGTTCTGTTTTGGTATTATAATTGGATAGATAAGAAATCATTTTTTTCCAATGTTTTCATTTGAAACCTCCATTTCTGCTAACCACACACACATACATGGAAATTCTTAAGAGCTGTAGTCCATTATCCAAAGACTTATGTGCTATATGAGAAAAAAAGCATTGAGGTTGCAGTGAGCCGAGATCACACCACTGCACTCCAGTCTGGGCCACAGAGCAAGACTTCATCTCAAAAAAAATAAATAAATAAAAATTTAAAAAATAAATGAAAAATTAAAAACTACAGAAGTTTGTCAGTGATTTAGGGGTCAGTGATTTTGAGATAGAAAAGCTTAAGAGTGGCTGGCTAAGGCCATTCTAAGGTCATTCACCTGGAGTCTTCCACCACTGGCAACACTGCCAATTCTAGTGGTTGAGCTGTCATGTGCACTGCCTAAAGACTGGCCCATCCAGGGCCTGCTGCCACCATTTACCTCCCCCCATCCGGTTAACAGCAGATTTGCCAGCAGAAAACTTACAGGTCAGGAGAGAATGGGATGACACATTCAGAATGCTGAAAGGAAAAAACAAACAAAAAAACCCAAAAAAACTCCTGCAAAGGGTATTATACCTAGCAAAGCTGTTCTTCCAAAATGAAGGAGAAATAGTCTTCCCAAGACAGGCAAACACTGAGGGAATTCATCACTACTGGACTGCCTTATAAGAAATGCTTAAAGAACTCCTGCATGTGAATGCAAAAGTATGGTAACTGCCATTATGGAAACACATGAAAGAATAAAACTCACTAGTAGAGCAGATAGATACACAAATAAGAACGAGAAAGGAATCAAACTTTATAATTACAAAAATCCACCAACTATGGAAGTAAATAAGAGGGGAAGAAAGGAACAAAGATTATACAGAACAACCAGGAAACAACAAAATGACAGGAGTAAATCCATACCCACAATAACAACGTGGAATATAAACACTTTAAATTCCCCAATTAAAGATTTAGACTGGCTGAATGAATAAAAAAGAATTTAAAGACTCAACTATATATACTGACTATAAGAAACTCACTTCACCTGTAAAGGTACAGATAGGCTGAAAGTAAAGGGATAGAAAAAGATGTTCATGCAAATGGAAACCATAAATGAGCAGGAATAGCTATACTTAGGCCAGATAAAATAGGCTTTAAATAAAAAACTACAAAAAGAGACAAGGTCATTATATAATGATAAAGAGATTAATTCAGCAAGAGGAAATAACTGTAAATATATATACATCCAATACGAGAGCATCCATTTATATATAAACAAATAATAATAGAGCTAAAGGGAGAGATAAACCCTAATGTAATAGCTGGGGACTTCAACACCGCACTCCCAGCACTGGACAGATCATGTAGACAGAAAATCAACAAAGAAACATCAGACTTAAACTGTACTATAGATCAAATGGATCTAGCAGACATTTACAGAACATCACATCCAAGAGCTGCAAAATACACCTTTTTCTTATCTTGGAATGTTCTTCAGGATAAACCATATGTTAAGCTACAAAACAAGTCTCAACAATTTTTTAAAGCTCAAAATAACATCAAGTATTTTTTCAGACCATAGCAGGATAAAACTAGAAATCAGTAACAGGAAGGACTTTGGAAACAGTGCAGATACACAGAAATTAAATAATATGCTCCAGAACAATGAATAGGTCAGTGAAAAAAGAAGGAAATTTAAAAATTTCTTGAAACAAATGAAGGTAGAAACACATCATACCAAAACCTATGGGATACAACAAAAGTATCACTAACAGGTACGTTTACAGCAATAAATGCCTCCATCAAAAAGTAGAAATGTTTCAGATAAACAACCTAACACTGCACCTGAGGGAACTCGAAAAGCAAGAACAAACCAAACCCAAAATCAGTAGACGAAAATAAATAAAAATATCAGAGCAGAGCTGAGTGAAATAGAGACTTAAAAAACACACACACACACAAAAGAACTAAATGAAAAGTTCGTTTCTTGAAAACAAACAAAATCAAGAAACTACTAGGTAGACTAAGAAAAAAGACCCAATTAAGTTAAAAAACAAAAAAGGAGACATTACAACTGATACCACGGACATACTCGTATCATTAGAGATTATTATGAAACAACTATATGGCAAGAAATTGGAAAAGCTACATGAAATGGATATGTTCCTGAAACCCTATAATCTATTGAGATTGAGCCAAAAAGTAATAGAAAACCTCAACAGACCAATAACAAGTAACAAGATTGAACTGGTAATAAAAAGTCTCCCAACAAAGAAAAGTCCAGGACCACATGGCTTCGTTGCTAAATTCTGCCAAACAGTTAAAGAAGAATTAAGACCAATTCTCAAACTATTCCAAAATATTGAAGGTGAGAGAATTCTTCCAAACTCAGTCTACAAGGCCAGCATTACCCTTATACAACAAAAACCAGACAAGGGCACGTTAAAAAACACCACCACCACCACCACCACCTACAGGCCAATGTATTCTACAAAACAATCCTTAACAAAATACTAGCAAACCAAATCCAAGGGTACATCAAAAAGATTATACATCATGAACAAGTGGGATTTATCCTAGGTATGCAAGGATGGTGCAACATACACAAATCAATAAATGTGGTACATCATATAAACAGAAGGAAGAACAAAAACCATATGATCATCTCAATAAATGCAGAAAAAACATTTGGTAAAATTCAACACCCCTTCATGATAACACCTCCCAAAAAGTTAGGGGTACAAGGACTATTTCTCAGTACAATAAAGGCCATATATGCCAGACTCACAGCTAATATCATACTGAACAGGGAAAAATGAAAAGCTTTTCCCTGAAAGAACTGGAATGAAATAGGAGTGCCCACTCTTACCAGTCTTATTCAACATAGTATTGGAAATCCTAGCCAGAGCAGTTAGGCAAGAAAAAGAAATAAAAGGCATTAGAGGCCAGGCACCATTGCTCACACTTGTAATCCCAGTGCTTAGGAGGCTGAGGCAGGTGGATCACTTGAGGTCAGGAGTTCAAGACCAGCCTGGCCAACGTAGTGAAACCCTGTGTCTACTAAAAATACAAAAATTAGCTGGGTGTGGTGGTGCACACCTGTAATCCCAACTACTTGGGAGGCTGAGGCAGGAGGATTGTTTGAGCCTGGAAGGTGGAGGTTGCAGTGAGCCAAGATGGCGCCACTGCACTCCAGCCTGAGTGACAGAATGAGACAAAAGAAAATTAGCCGGTCACAGTAGTGCATGCCTATAGCCCCAGTTACTTGGGAGACTAAGGCCAGTGGATCCCTTGAGCCCAGGAATTCAAGGCAGCAGTGAGCCATGATCGTGTTACTGCACTCCAGCCTGGGCAACAAAGTAAGTCCCTGTCTCTTCAAAAAAAAAAAAAAAAAAAAGAGTGGGGCAGGGGGTTGGGGGGAAACTTGTGTTTCTCAAAAAATACATACAAGTGGCTAAAAAATATATGAGAAAGTATTCAACGTAACTAATCAGGGAAATGCAAATCAAAACCACAGTGCAATGTGGTTTGGGGACAGTTTGGGGAATTGGGGTGATATTTACCCCAATTAGAATGTTATCAAAAAGACAATAAATTTTGGCAAGGATGCAGAAAGAAAAGGGAACTCATGTACTTTTGGTAGGAATGCAAATTAGTACAGCCATTATAGAAACGGTATGGAAGTTCCTCAGAGAACTGAAAAGAGAGCTACTGTATGATCCAACAATCTTCCCTACTGGGTATTTATCCAAGGAAAAGAAACCAGCATATCAAAGAGTTATCTGCACCCCCATGCTTATTGCAGCACTATTCATAATAGCCAAGGTATGGAATCAATGTCATTGTCCAACAGATGAATGGATAAAGAAAATGTGGTATATATACACCATAGAATACTATTCAGCCATAATAAAGAATGAAATTCTGTCATTTGTGGGAACGTGGATGAGCCTGTAGGACATTGTTGTGTAAAATAAGTCATACACTTACAAATACTGCATGTTCTGTTGCTCATGTGGGAGCTAAAAAATGGGCTCATAGAAGTAAAGAGTAGAATTATGGTTACCGGAGGCTGAGGGGACAGGGAGAAGCATAAGAAAAGGAGATTTAAGGGATTGATTAATAAATACAAAATTATAACTGGATTGGAGGGATAAGTTCTAGGGTTCTGTGGCACTGTAGGATGACTGTAGTTAATAATAATTTATTGTGTATTTTCAAGTAGCTAGAAGAGAGGATGTTCGAATGGTCCCAACAGTATGAAATGATAAATGTTTGAGGTGGTGCATATGCTAATTACCCTGATTTGAGGTGATGCATATGCTAATTACCCCAATTTGATCATTACACATTGTATATGAAAATATCACTTTGTACTTCATAAATATGTACAATTATTAGTTTCAATTGTAAGAAGGATAGATAAAAACAACTTGAATCATAGTAATGAAAGAATACTTTGGCAGAATGAAAGTGTCAAAATTGTATAGCATATACACCTATGTGTGTTTATGTGTGTGTGTGATATTTCTAAGGACGGTTAATTCAATAAACGTTTAAGTGTCTTGTATGTGCCTACTTCTTCGCTTGAAAATAATACAGGAAAATCAAATTGAGAGTCAAGAAAATTGCCTCAATGAGCAGAAAATGTAGAAAACTGACTATAGAGATATAGAAGAACAAATGACCAAATCTGTTTGTGAAGAGTTGAGAAGAAGCTTTAACCCTGATAATCACTTAAGGAAGATACTAATACTTGATTTAGAAACAGAACTGATCTATTATTTGGAAATTAGATTTTAACTCTTCATGAATGTAAATCTATAGTGTTGTTCTATCTGACTTTTCTCTACCTAGGATTACCTTTTTTTTTTTTTCTTTTGAGACGGAGTCTCTCTCTGTCACCCAGGCTGGAGTGCAGTGGTGCTATCTTGACTCACTGCAAGCTCCGCCTCCCAGGTTCATGCCATTCTCCTGCCTCAGCCTCCTGAGTAGCTGGGACTACAGGTGTCCGCCACCACGCCCGGCTAATTTTTTCTATTTTTAATATAGACAGGGTTTCACCATGTTAGCCAGGATGGTCTCGATCTCCTGACCTTGTGATCCACCCGCCTCAGCCTCCCAAAGTGCTGGGGAGGCATGAGCCTCTACGCCCGCTGATTACCATTGTTACAGCCTTTGTCCAGTTCCTACAAGGTCTGGTCACAGAGTTTAAGAGTGGCAAGGTACTCACATTCCCCCAGCCCTGGGAGCAAGAGGAGAGCAAGACTTCAAGCCTTCACACCTTAGCACAAAGTGTGTTGGTTCCCACACATCACTCCTGTGAGAACTCTAGGACCCAGCATACTAGGAATATCTTACGGATCAGAACTGTCACCACAACGGTATCCATTATGGTAATGTGAAAAATAATTGGCTTTCTTCTCTCCTAACCTATTAGAATATAGAATATAGTCTCCTCATAGAATATAGTTTTACAAAGGAGAGAAGAGAGTTACTGCATTTGAAGTGCAGGCAGCAGTGTTCACTTCTAAGTTGCTGTACCAAAGCAGGGAGGAAAAGACAAATGCTATCCTTTTTGTTTTAAATCTGTAAGAACTAAAGAAGTGGAGCAGTATTTGATTTATCCTTTTTTTTTTTTTGATTACAGGAAAGCCAGACTACAAGTTACTGAGGACCTCCCTGAGAAAATTGAAAGTAGTTTACAGAAAAATGTACCTGAGAATGATGCTACGAAAATTGAAGCACTGCTAAACCTTCCTAGAAACCCTTCAGTAATAGATAAACAAGACAAGGACTGAAAGTGCTCTGAACTTGAAACTCACTGGAGAGTTGAAGGGAGCTATGCTGCCATGTCCGTTGAATGCCAACAGACAGGCCACTCTTTGGTCAGCCTGCTGACAAACGTAAGTGCTGGTACCTGTGGTGGCAGTGGCTTGCTCTTGTCTTTTTCTTTTATTTTCTTTTTAAGAATGGGGCTGTTGTACACTCTCTTTACTTATCCTTAAATTTAAATACATATTTATGTTTGTATTAATCTGTCAATATATACATACATGAATATATCCACTCACCTAGATTTTAAGCAGTAAATAAAACATTTCCCAAAAGATTAAAGTTGAATTTTACAGTTCATATATTCATGTGGTCCTTTGAAAGGGTATTCTAGAAATCACTGGAAGGAGGAGAGGAAAGAACCAGGTAGGCAAATGGTCTGTGAAACCCTTGGGTCCTGGAAGCAGTGTGAGTGTAAACGTGTAGTAGTGTTTGGTTTAATCTTAATAAAGGTCATTTATTTCACACTTGAAATAAATACAAATTCAACAAAAAGTAGATCAGTGTTATTAAAGAAACTGTTCAACTTTGTTTCTTCCCTTAGTATTGCTGACAAAGTATTGCTGTAGAATACAGGAATTACTTAGAATAGGAACATAGTCATCACAACTGTTACTAAATGGAAAAGAAAAGAATTTCTGAATTAATTATTCCTGTCAATACAGGAAACACTGCTAGTATCTTATGTTGGTATTAGACCTCTCTGCCTGCATTGAGAATATAGTTTTACATAGTAGCAAGGTTTGTGAAGCAGCATAGTGAGGTAGCTAAAGCCATGGGCTGCCTCTAAAGGCTTTGAATCCCAGCCATGTGGCTTAGCCATGAGATGTGCATTTGAGAAATGTTGTCGTCTTTTGCTGTCCAACTCCAAATTTTCAGATGATAATGTGATTATCCCAGCTTAAGTTGCATCCTGAAGGGGTGGCCTGCCCCTCCACACCTGTGAGCGTTTCTCGTTAGGTGGAACGAGAGACTTGAGAAAAGAAATGAGACACAGAGACAAAGTATAGAGAAAGAAAAAGTGGGCCCAGGGGACCGGCACTCAGCATACAGAGGACCCACATGGTCTCTGAGTTCCCTCAGTATTTATTGATCATTATCTTTACCATCTTAGAAAAGGGGAAGTGGCAGGATAATAGGATCATTGTAGGGAGAAGGTCAGCAGTAAGACATGTGAATAAAGATCTCTGTGACATGAATAAGTTTAAGGAAAAGTGCTGTGCCTTGATATGCATATGCAGACATCTCCATAAACCTTTTTAGTGCATAAAGAGCAGCATTGCCACTAGCACGTCCCACCTTCACCCCTAAGGCGGTTTTCTCCTTTCTCAGTGAACAGAACATACAATCAGGTTTTACACCGAGATGTTCCATTGCCCAGGGATGGGCAGGAGACTGATGCTTTTCTCTATCTCAACTGCCAGGAGGCCTTCTTTCCTCTTATACTAATCCTCCTCAGCACAGACCCTTCACCCTTCACGGGTGTCAGGCTGGGGACGGTCAGGTCTTTCCCTTCCCATGAGGCCATATTTCAGACTATCACATGGGGAGAAACCTTGGACAATATCTAGCTTTCCTAGGCAGAGGTCCCTGTGACCTTTGGCAGTGTACGTGTCCCTGGGTACTTGAGATTAAGAGAATGGTGATGACTTTTCACAAGCATACTGCCTTCAGGCACTTGTTTAACAAAGCACACCCTGCACAGCCCAAAATCCATTAAACCTTGAGTCACCACAGCACATGTCTCTTGCAAGGACAGAGTTGGGGGTGGGGTCACAGATTAACAGCATCTCAAATACAGAACAAAATGGAGTCTTTTATGTCTACTTCTTTCTATATAGACACAGTAACAGTCTGATCTCTCTTTCTTTTCCCCACATGTCCCCCTTTTCTTTTCAGCAAAACAATGGTGATTTCAGCATAACAATGGTGATTGTTATCATGGCTCGTTCTCGATGGTCGCTGTCTCTTTGGAACTTGGGTATACCTGCAGACTAACAGCAGACAGGCACACAAGGATTAATGTGAAATTTACAATAGTAGTACTTTACATGGTCTTAACCGAAGTGACAGGGTTAAGATTTGTGAGGCCATCAGCAACTCCTGCAATTGCCTCAGTTTCTGCTACCAACACAGAGATCACATACTTCACAAGGTAATAAAATATCACAAAGCAAGTGGAGGCAGGATGAGATCACAGGACCACAGGATGGCGTTAAAATTAAAATTAAAACTGAAAATGCTAATGAAATTTTGGGCACACTTTGTCATTGATAGCATCTTATCAGGAAACAGGGTTTGACAGCAGACAGCCTGTGTGACCAAAATTTATTAGGCGGGAATTTCCTCATCCTAATAAGCCTGGGAGCACTACAGTAGACCGGGGCTTATTTCATCCCTTTGGCTTCTACCGTAAAAGGCGGCACACTTCCAAGGGGGTCGTTTATAGGCCTACCCTCAAAGTGCATTCTGTTTCTCAGGGATGTTCCTTGCTGAGAAAAAGAATTCAGTGATATTTCTCCTATTTGCTTTTTAAAAGAGAAGAAATATGGCTCTGTTCCATCCAGCTCACTGGCGGCCAGTTCAAGGTTACCTCCCTTGTTCCCTGAACATTGCTGGTATCCTGTTCTTTTTTCAAGATGTCCAGATTTCATATTGTTCAAACACACATGCTCTACAAACAATTTGTGCAGTTAACGCAATCATCACAGGGTCCTGAAGTGACATATATCCTCCTCAGCTTACAAAGAAGATGATGGGATTGAGAGATTAAAGTAAAGACAGACATAGGAAATTATAAAAGTATTAATTTGGGGAACTAATAAATGTCCATGAAATCTTCACATTTTATGTTTTTCTGCTGTGGCTTCAGCGGGTCCGTCCGTTCAGGGTCCCTGACTTCCCACACATCTGTTCTTCTGATATCACCACTTTGTTCATCTTGCAAATCAATGGTGCTCGATTGCGGTGTTTCCGACTCCGTGGAGGCGCTTTTCTTTGCATCTCTGATGGGTTCATTGTAGAACTTCAAATGTCTAGTGGGTATCCAAACAGGAAGCTGATTTTCTTCTGGTGAAACACAAGCAAAACCTCTTCCCCAGGTTATCACCTTCCTTATTTCCCATGTCTTATTTTTGTTATCTTTCCACCAAATCAGTTTTCCTTCATGTGGACTGTTCTTTTTACCAGTAAGATATTGCTCTGCAGAAGTAGTAGTCTGATTTCTATAAATGTTTAAAAAAATTAAAGTATAGAGTGCTAGATTAAGTTGCATCTGAGGAGTGGTATACTCCTTATTGTCTCCCCCTTCTTTTTGTTTAACTAACTGAGTTTTGAGTGTTCTATTAGTTCTTTCAACTATGGCCTGTCTTTGGGAATTATAAGGAATTCCTGTTATATGTGTAATTTTTCAGTGATTTAAGAATTTTTGGGAAGCTTTACTACAATATCCTGGTCCATTGTCAGTTTTAATTTTTTCTGGAACTCCCATTACAGCAAAACAAGATAATAAATGCTTTTTAACATGGGAAGTACTTTCTCCTGTCTGGCAGGTTGCCCATATGAAATGTGAATAAGTATCAACTGTTACATGAACATATGATTATTTTCCAAATGAAGGTACATGTGTGACATCCATTTGCCATAATGCGTTAGGACACAGACCTCTGAGATTAACTCCTGCCTCTTTAGTGGGCAGGTGTAGTACTTGACACTGGGTGCAATGTTGTACAGTATCTTTTGCCTGTTTCCATGTGACATCAAATTTGTTTTTTAACCCTGCTGCATTTACATGAGTCAAAGCATGAAGTTCTTGTGCTTTTATGAATGCAGAGGATACCAGTAAGTCAGTTTGTTCATTTGTTTTAGTTAAAGGTCCTGGTAAATTAGTGTGTGCTCGAATATGAGTAATATAAAACGGGAAATTCCTTTTTCTTACAGTTTGTTGTAATAAATTGAACAGCTGGTTTAACTGAGCATCCATGCTATATTTAATTAGTGCTGTCTCAACATCCCTTGTAGCCTGTACTACATTTGCAGAATCTGATACAATATTAACAGGTTGATTAAAATCTTGTAACACTGTAATGACTGCAACCAACTCTGCCCTTTTAGCCGATTGATATTGAGTTTTGATTACTCGCTCTTTTGGCCCTGTGTAAGCCACTTTTCCATTGCTGGAACCATCAGTAAATACTGTCAGAGCATTTTCTAAAGGTTCATGTCTGGTAATTTTAGGTAAAATCCAAGTAGTCAATTTTAAAAACTGAAGATTTTTGGTTTTGGGTAATGATTAGCAATAATTCCCACAAAATCAGCAAGACCAATCTGCCATGCACCAGAATTGATAAAGGCTTGTCTAATTTGTTCCTTGGTTAAAGGAACAACTATTTTGTCTAGGTCATTACCACAGAATTTTATTATTTATAATCTTGCCTGACCAATTAATGTAGCTATTTGATCCAAGTACAATGTAAAAGTCTTAATTGTACTGTGAGGAAGGAATGATCACTCCACAAGATCAGTATTTTGAACAATGATGCCTGTTGGAGAATGTGCAGTAGCAAAAATCAAAAGTTGGAATGGGGCTATTTTACTTATTTGCGCTGACTGAAGTTTTTCTTCCACTAATTTAATTTTTTTTTGTTGCCTCTGGGGTTAATATTCTTTTACTATTTAAGTCTGGGTCTCCTCTTAGGATAGAGAACAAATTTGACATGGCATAAATAGGAATGCCTAGAGTTGGCCGAATCCAATTAATATCGCCTAACAATTTCTGAAAGTCATTTAATGTTTTTAATGTGTCTTTTCTTACTTCTATTTTTTGTGACTTAATTTTTTTATTTTCTATCTGCATCCCTAAATAATGAAAAGGAGTAGAGGTTTGAATCTTATCAGATGCTATTGTTAGTCCTGCGTTGGCAACCTCTGCTTGCAGAAAAGTGTAACAGTCAATTCATTTGTCTGTTTCTGTAGCACATAAAATATCATCAATATAGTGAATGATATAACAATCTGAAAATTTGTCTCTAACTGTTTGAAGGACTTGACCTACAAAAGTCTGACAGATAGTTGGACTGTGAAGCATTCCCTGAGGTAACACTTTCCACTGAAACCTGGTGGCTGGTTCCTTATTATTTACGGCTGGTATAGTAAAGGCAAAGTTTTCACAATCCTGCTCTGCCAGAGGAATGGTAAAAAAGCAATCCTTTAGATCAATTATAATTAAAGGCCAGTCTTTTGGAATCATGGCCGCGGAGGGCATCTTGGGTTGGAGAGGCCCCATGGGTTGAATTACAGCATTTATGGCTCTTAAGTCCGTTATGCCATTTGCCTGATTTTTTCTGAATTACAAATGCAGGAGAATTCCAGGGCAAGAATGAAGGCTCAGTGTGTCCCTTTTCTAATTGTTCCTTTGCTAATAAATGTAAAGCCTCCAGTTTTTGTTTCAGTAGCAGCCACTGATTTACCCATACCGGTTTTTCTGTTTTCCAAGTTAATGGAATGGGTTTAGGAGGCTCTACAGTGGCCGCCCCTAAAAAGGATACCCTATTCCTTTTCTTTCTTGAGTTTTCTCAGTCTCAATTGGGACTTTAATGCCATTTTCATTTTTTCCCATTCCCTTTCCTGGTATATATCCCATCTTAGTCATGATTTTTTGACTCATGGGGCTGTATAATGGAGCAGGCATAATGATTTCTGCACCCCACTGTTGTAACAAATCTTAACCCCATAGACTAACAGGAATTGAAATAATCATTGGCTCAACAGTACTTTCTTGATTATCTGGCCCTAAACAATGTAAAATCATTGTACTTTGAGACACTTCTGAAGCTGTGCCTACGCCGACAAGTCTTGTAACAGCCTTTTGTTTAGGCCAATTTTCTGGCCACTGATTTAAAGCAATGACAGAGACATCTGCTCCAGTGTCTACTAACCCTTCAAACTGTTTTCCTTGAATAATGGCCTTACACACAGGTCTGCTCTCAGAGACCTGACTTGCCCAATATGCAGCCTTTCCTACAGGATCAGTGCTTCCAAACCCTCCTGTTCTTTTTATCTCACTGTTTCCAACTTTAATATAAGGTAGGAGTAATAATTGAGCAATCCTGTCTCCTGGACTGGCACTCCAAGGAATTAAGGAACTAATAACCAATTGAATTTCGCCTTTATAGTCTGAATCAACCACACCAGTACGAATTTGAACTCCCTTTAGATTTAAACTTGATCTTCCTAAGATTAGTCCTACAGTCCCCTCAGGCAATGGGCCGTATACCCCTGTGGAGATTTTTTGTGGAGGCTCCCCTGGAAGCAGAGAGACTGCTTGTATAGTACATAAATCTACTGCTGCACTGCCACTTGTGTGGGGGGGATAATTGCCTATTGTGATAACTGGCTCATTCCCTGAGGCACTTGTGGCAGTGGGGGTTGTTCCTGAAAACCCTGGGGAACAAAGGGCTGAATTGGGAATGCCCCAGTTTGTTGCGGGGCCTGAGGCTGGCCCTCCTCTGTTTCCCGACTGGTTGCCCATTTTTATCAAATTTAGAACGACATTGATTACCCCAATGTTTTCCCTTTTTACGTCTTGTACATAGGCCAGGTGGCTCTTTATCTGTTGTAGTAGCTTGAGTAGTTATATTTTGTTTATTTGAGACTAGGCAATTCTTTTTTAGATGACCAATTTGACCACAATTATAACATTTTCCCCCAAATGTTCTAACTTGTCCTCCTAAAGTAACTCCTGTGATTGCTTGAGCCATAAGCATAGCTTTATGCATAGCCTCTCCAATTCCATCACAGGCTTTAACGTACTCTGAGATTACATCTGATCCTGCTGGGACCCTTCCTTTTAATGGCTTAATGGTTGATTGACAGTCAGGATTGGCGTTTTCATACGCCATCAACTCCACTATGACCTTTCAGGCATTCTCATCGGTAACTGACTTTTGAGCAGCATCTTGAAGCCTTGCTACAAAATCAGGGTAGGGCTCTTTAGAGCCTTGTCTTGTTGTATTGAAGGAGGGGCAGGCGGTTCCTGGGTCTTGGATTTTCTCCCAGGCCCTAAGGCAGATAGCCCTAATTTGCTCAATGGCCTCATTTGGCATTATTACTTGTTGACTTAGCAGTGCTCCAATTTTGACCTGTTCCTAATAGTTGATCTACGTCTATGTTAATTGGAGGATTGGCAGTCATATTTCTTAGGACCTATTCTTGTGCCCCATCAATCCACCAAGTCTTACATTGTAAAAATTAAGAGAGTGAGAGTGATGATTTTGCCAGAATCTCCCAATATAAGGAATGAGTCTATGTCCATGAGCAATGGAATCTAATAATGTTCTCATGTGAGGAGAGTCAGGTCCATACTGTTTTACTCCCTCTTTCTTTTAGCATTTTTATAGAAAAGGACTCATATCTGGCTTCAGCTATGGGAGGCTCTCCCTCTTCGGCCCCTTCTCCAGGTGGTCTTGATTCTAATATTACTGGGAATTGCCACGCTTCAATAGCTCCTTATTTTCTTGCCTCATCAATAATTTTATGTAATGCACCACTCCGTCCACTAGGCAGTGCTGTAGGATTACGTTCCATGGTGGGCAGCTGAGGATTTAGCGCCCTGCCCTGTGGCGCTGGAAACATTCCTGGCTGTCCATATGGATTTTCTGCGGGCAGCCGATACTGAAGTTTGTCTGGTGGCCACTATTGATAGGCTACTGGCGGCTGGGTCTTATTTTCTACCAGCTGATATTGTGGACACTGTATTTGGATTGGCATTGCCATGACAGAGACTCTATCTTTTTCTATTTGATCTTCTTTTGGAGTTTGTACTTGTTTAACCTGCATTTGAGGTTGTAAAGTTACAGGCATCTGAGCTGCTGTAAGAGGAGTTGGCCATCGTGGTTTAGACTCTGATGGCTCTGCTAATTCTGGACCTTTTTCTTCTAATTTTAACGTTTCAGGATCTATCACCTCCTGTAATTGATTATCGCCAACATTTTGCATTGACCGAGCCATTACCGGCTCTGATTCACATTTACAATGTGAACTTTCCGTTCCTGTCCAGGATTCTATCCCTGCCTCTTTTTCACAATCTACTGCACAACTTTCAGGGACATCAGAAACTGAAACACTATCTTCTGTTTGAAACGGTTCTAAAGCTATTTTAATAATGACCCAATCATTCCATACTGTAAGTGGGATGATTTTACCTTCCCTACTTGCTTGTTGTAATTCTTTGCCAATTTTTTCCCATCTTTTAGTTCTAAAGTTCCCTGTTCTGGAAATGATGGACAAAATTGTTCTATTGTTTGAAATAGTATAATTAGATTTTTGGTACAGACTTTAACTCCCCCTCTTTTTAAGAGAATTTTAATAAAGCTGCGATAAGAGGCATATTTACTTTTAGTTTGCCCCATTGTAACCCTAGGTTCTTCCGAGTGCACAAGCTTACCGCAAGGCTGACTGTAGACATACTCAGGAGTCTCTCGTCGACTTGTCCTCAATGACCAAGCTCAAGCGTACCTTCACCTTAGAGAAAAGCACCCACGTCGGGCACCAGATGAAGGGGTGGCCTGCCCCTCCACACCTGTGGGCATTTCTCGTTAGGTGGAACGAGAGACTTGAGAAAAGAAATGAGACACAGAGACAAAGTATAGAGAAAGAAAAAAGTGGGCCCAGGGGACCGGCACTCAGCATACAGAGGACCCACATGGTCTCTGAGTTCCCTCAGTATTTATTGATCATTATCTTTACCATCTTAGAAAAAGGGAAGTGGCAGGATAATAGGATCATAGTAGGGAGAAGGTCAGCAGTAAGACATGTGAATAAAGATCTCTGTGACATGAATAAGTTTAAGGAAAAGTGCTGTGCCTTGATATGCATATGCAGACATCTCCATAAACCTTTTTAGTGCATAAAGAGCAGCATTGCCACTAGCACATCCCACCTTCAGCCCTGAGGCAGTTTTTTCCTTTCTCAGTAAACAGAACATACAATCGGGTTTTACACTGAGATGTTCCATTGCCCAGGGACAGGCAGGAGACAGATGCTTTTCTCTATCTCAACTGCCAGGAGGCCTTCTTTTTCTCTTATACTAGTCCTCCTCAGCACAGACCCTTCACGGGTGTCAGGCTGGGGACGGTCAGGTCTTTCCCTTCCCATGAGGCCATATTTCAGACTGTCACATGGGGAGAAACCTTGGACAATATCTAGCTTTCCTAGGCAGAGGTCCCTGTGACCTTTGGCAGTGTACGTGTCCCTGGGTACTTGAGATTAAGAGAATGGTGATGACTTTTCACAAGCATACTGCCTTCAGGCACTTGTTTAACAAAGCACACCCTGCACAGCCCAAAATCCATTAAACCTTGAGTCACCACTGCACATGTCTCTTGCAAGGGCAAGGTTGGGGGTGGGGTCACAGATTAACAGCATCTCAAATACAGAAAATAGAGTCTCTTATGTCTACTTCTTTCTATATAGACACAGTAAGTCTGATCTCCCTTTCTTTTCCCCACAGCATCCACTTCTGGTCTTGTGAATTGTGGAAGGCAGTTTTAGAGAAAGGAGTCATGAGTAACATGACAGCAGTTGGCTATGTCTTTCCAGTTCTCTGCTGATGTCGGAAAGACCCAGAAATAAAAAGGAGGAAAAGCCATCTTAGGGATCTAAGGAGGCCCTATGTGAAAAGTTACTACCTTAGACATTTGAAGATAGCTTACTGTTTAGTGCGTACACCGTAAACAATGATCTCATTTTAAATGAGAACTTTCTCATAAATGGTTTACAAATGAGGTGAAACTAGTATAAAGCCATTTAAAGAGATTATCAGTCCAATATGAACCAGTTAAGTCTTTGGACTATCCCTTTCCTCCTTGACTACTGCTTTGAGGTACATAAATCATTCATCTTACATGTCAGAGGAAATTAGTTTTGGATAGTTCTACTTTCTCCTGTGTCTCATGGGAGAGTGAGAGAGCAACAATAGAGAACACAATGAAAAAAATGGAATACTGGGTAAACACCAATAATATTTCCATTAGCCTTCTAAAGATGTTCATGCCATACTTCCTATGCATTGCATTGGGCTTTTGTAAACAGCAATATAAAATCTACTCTGACATTAGGAAATCAGACAGTCTCTGAAGTTGACCTGATATTGGACAAATTCTACTTCCAGCAGCACTTTGCCTGACATGTATATGTATACACCAGTTAACAGGCCACAGTCAAACTGATGAAAGAGCACCAGAGTTAGGACATCTGGGTTCTGGCTCTGGCCTTTATAATTCTGGTCACCTCCCTGGGCCTCAGTGCCTTTGTCATTAATAACACTGGTATTCTCTAAAGTCCCTTCTAGAACTCAAGAATTCTGCATTTCAAAACCTGTTGATCAAGGTCACCACAGCTACTTCTGTGCCCACCATATTCCTCTAGACACTTCCTGCAAAGCAACTGAAGTGAAGAAGCATCTAAGAACAGATATATAAAGGGCAAGGTGGGGTAATCTTGTCCATCTGAAGAAGTTCCCAGAAGAGGTCAATTGCAAACGGAGCTGGGACCTGAGAAAACAAATGATTACATCAAACCCTATATTGGCAAAGGAGGAGAACATCTTAAATTTATATATCCACATACATATAAATTTTAATGTTAATCTCTTAATTTAGATTTTAATCTCAAGATCAAGGGTATTCCCAACTTGTACATAGTAACCTTGATAGCTGAAGAATATGAAGGGAGAGCTAAATTATGAGAGAACTTAAAACTACTCTGGCGATTTTTATCACATGAAATACTGATCAGGCAAATGTTTAGTTATTACCAGCTATTACTAAACGACCACATGCTTGATGAAGGTACTCAGATTCTATGTATGGGGCTATCAGGCATGGTTGCTTTTCTCAGTAAGCCTACATACAGTCCGGTAAAGGATGGAAGGAAGATGTGGTACATGAAAATCAACCTATGCTAGTGGTATGAGATGTGCTCTACAGGTGGAACTGCTTGAGCTGGATAAGATGGCCACAGAAGGCCTTGTGTAGAAGATTGGATACATGGCTTCATTCTGAAGTATCAGCAGACTGAGCAGAAGACTTTTTAGATAGAAAGTCAAGAAAATAATGACAGAACTGAGCCACAGCAACATCCTGGAAAGGACATTCTGAGGAGTGAGCAAGCATTCAGTGGCAGTGAAAAAACAGGATAGGAAGTTGAGAGACTGCCTTGGAGGAAAATATGTATAGGCTGGCAGGTTGTAGGGAAAGGAACCTGAACTTGATGTCCAGTTTGAATCTTGGTTTTATTCCTCCTCTGTATGACCTTACAAGCAAATTAGTTAACCTCTGGGAGCCTCTGGTTTCTCTCCCATAAAATGGAAATAGATCTTGCTCATAGAGATTTTTATAAGACTAAGATGAAATCGTGTTTTTGCAAAACAACCTGTTGTATAAGTCTCAGGTATTATTTTTCATTTTTATTTCTATTTCCCCCTCCTGCCCAGGACAATTCTTGCTTTCTTTTATTTTTAAAGATAATTTTGTAGACTAGTTTCTTATACTGGTGTTACTCCAATCTTCACAAGTCAAAGCTGAACTGTTTAGGGAGGCTTGTAACTACCTTAGACCTGGTATCAGTCTCTTGGATTCTAATGTCCCATGTAAGTTTCTCTTGCATGAAAATACCTGGGGATTTGTGACTCACTAAAGCTAGTGCTGTGTTAGGATCTATTAACAGAATGGACATTCCAGACCCCAGATAATAATTATCTCATTGTATGTAGAGTCATTAAGACCAAATCTAAAGTCTTGGGTTCCGTTTTCCCCATTCATGTGAGGCTCTGGAAACCATGCCATGTGAGGAACAACTGACAGAACTCAAGGGTGTTTAGACAAGAGATCAGGTGGAATGTAGAAAGTTAAAAAGCTTTGAAGCTTTTCCTGTAGGCACGGGGGTCTCTTCTGAGTTTTTGAGTGGGAAAATGACATGACAGAGTAATTCTTTATGAAATTTGGCTCCATGATTGGTCAGTAGGATGAGTCTGTTAGTAAGAGGCAGAGAAACCAATGAAAACGTTACCATATTAATACAAAGTGGCCCCAACCCATGTCCATCAATACTGAGAGATATAGGGAAAAATGAATGATCAGAATAAGAAGTTACCACAGGAATATTCAAGACAAACTCAATTAGTGTTTAATAGGTAATGACAGACATTGAATTGGCTGACAGGGGAATATTTCAAGATGGCAGAATGGAAACATGGCAAAAGAAGAGGTTGCATTAAGCAAATTACATATGGGGAGAAAGGAGAGGGATGCCAGCCATCTTATAACTGTCCAGCTTAATCCAAAAGATTTTTGGGAAGGTGAGGTAGTAGGTAAAACAGCTTAAATTTACTACTAAGAGTAAGGGAACACTGCCTCATGATCCCCATGATCCATGTATCCCCAAAGAGATGACGGAGGCTACCTTCAGATCTTTTCAGCCCCTTGCTTCTGCCGATACGGTTATATAGGGCGTACACTTTCCCTTCTCAATGTCTCATTCCTTCTTCTCTCTCTGCATCTTGGGGCAAAACCTTGGAGACAAGAACAAACAATAAAAATGATTAGTGAGTTTCCCTTGAATTGTGCCCATATATTAATATTTACTTTAGCAAGGCTTCAGACTGACTTAGAACTGGAGCAGTGGTTCTTACATCAGGGGTGATTTACAACCTACCTCTTCATCTCTTTGTCAAGGGGACATTTGGCAATGCTTGGGGATATTTTTGGTTGTCACAACGGGCAAGGAGTGCTACTGGCATGTAGTGATTAGAGGCTAAGGAAGCTGCTAAACATCCTACAGTGCACAGAACAGCACTCCAAAACAAAGAATTATCTTGCCCAAAATGCCAATAATGTTGAGGATGAGAACCCCTGAATTAAAGGGGTAACACTGGATAGTTGGTATTAGAAACATCCTTGAGCCCACCAGACCTCTTTATCCTACCCTTGGGATAAGTTGTTAACAGCACATACTCTCTAAGGAATTCACTGAGCTTTGGGGTTTTTTTGGTGCTAAATCCTGGGAAAATCAGCAGATGTTGATCTTCCAATTTTATTTGATCAGCGTACATGATTTCTACTCAAAGAAGAATTGGTACCCCTTCATAGTGATTATGGCCTTATTTCAGACCATAGAACTAGCAGTTCCTCTTCATTTAATCATAGAGATTGAGGGCAGCATATGTCTAACACCCAAAGTGTAAATTCATAGGGTAAAATATCTTAGAAATCTCTTCTTTCATCAGCCACTCCTGATCTTTCATCCAAAAATGTATTCTAAAGAACTGAGAAAATTGACATTTTTCCAGACACCTATGTGTGTGGCACTCTACCAGGCACTGAAATTACAAAGACAAGAAGTCCTAGCACTTTGGAAAGCCAAGGCGGGCGGATAACGAGGTCAGGAGGTCAAGACCATCCTGGCCAACACGGTGAAACCCCATCTCTACTAAAAATACAAAAAACAAACAAACAAAAAAAAAAAACTAGCCGGTGTGGCAGCACATACCTATAATCCCAGCTACTCAGGAGGCTGAGGAAGGAGAATTGCTTGAACCTGGGAGGTGGAGGCTGCAGTGAGCAGAGATTGGGCCACTACACTCCAGCCTGGGTGACAGAGTGAGACTCCATCTCAAAAAAAAAAAAAAAAAAAAAAAAAGAACTGAAAATGTGTGTGTTTGTTTTTTGAGATGGAATCTCACTCTGTCGCCCAGGCTGGAGTGCAATGGCGTGATCTTGGCTCACTGCAGTCTCCGCCTCCTGGGTTCTTGGGTTCAAGCGATTCTTCTGCTTCAGCCTCCTAAGTAGCTGGGGCTACAAGTGCACACCACCATGCCTGGCTAATTTTTGAATTTTTAGTAGAGACGGAGGTTTCACCATGTTGGCCAGGCTGGTCTCAAACTCCTGACCTTAAGTGATCCACCTACCTTGGCCTCCCAAAGTTCTGGGATTACAAGCGTGAGCCACCTTGCCCGGCCCAAGAACTGAGAATTGGTAGGATCACCTGTAGCCATGTAGTTTCTCGACTGTATCAGTGCATCTTGCCCTCCTCCAAGAAAATGATTCTTGGCCCCAAAATTTGTCAATTTGCCTTTTCTCTAACTCCAAATCAAAATTAGAGTATCAGAAGGATGGTGGCCATGGAAGTTGGAATTCACTAAGGAGTGTTTAACAACTCACCTGCCAAATTGACTAGCCCTTAAAAAAAATTAGAATATCATTTAGCATCAGAAACATTTTCAAATTAGTTAGCAAACCCCAGTCTCCAAAAATATATGAAGTTAAGGAAAAAATAGATGGACTAAACTAGAATGTGTCTTGAGGGCAGCGACTTCTTAGCTCTGTAATTCCAATGCCTAGTAGAGTGCCACACGTGTAGGAGGTGTCAGAAAATGTCCAGTGAATGAACAGAACTTACTGAGACAAGTAAAGGAGATGCTAATGTTTCCATAGACTTTCTGTAAATATGAGAGAGAATAGGCTAAAATCTCAGAGAGCTGCTGAACCATGCTAATAAAGTTTGATCTTCCAGAATTGAGATCAGGATGATAGTATGATAGTACTTACAGTAGGTCAGGCAGCATATCACAAAAATTCCATTTACTGAGATTAGGGTAATGGCCCAGGATGGGAGCAGGTTATCAGGAAAATGCTCTTGCTTGGCTGTGGAGGGAAAAGAATAATGTCAGCTGTAATGTGTTTCCTACTGCCTGATATTCATTCTGTGCCTTTTCTATTGATGCAACTGTGGAGTATTCTTTGTCTGGTCACCTCTCCAGTATGCAGCTGCTAGCATTTTTCTTGCATAATTCTTCAATCAGGCACATACTTGTGGGCAACTAATATATCAGATGTCAGATACTAAAAGTGAAAAAGGCACTTTGAATGTCTGCATTTACTGAGTTAAGTTGATATAAGGAAGATTTTAAGGAAATCTTTTACAAGCCATCTTGTAATATCTCACTTTTATAGCTGATTATAACTATGTATTACTACTAACTGGTTGATGTTGTGTTCTATGTATACTTTATTTTTCCTTCTCTAGCTCTGTCATGCCTTCTCCCTTTCTCCTACCATATTGTCTCTCAACACATACACATCACACACATCCTTACCTCACAGTAGCTGCCCTAAGGAGCTACTGTGCATTCACAGGAGCCACTTTGCATTCACTTTCGGGTACAGGTTTTTCACCCTCTAGCCTAGAGCTACTGGAAATACAGAACAAGTCCAGCAAAGAACTAAGTGTGGATATGGCTTGGTATTAGGTGGGACCATCCTAGAAGAGAGCTCTGAAGGTTATCAGCTGTAGTTTCAGTCCCACAGAGCACAAGAAGTACACAGGAAGGATGAGGGTGGAGAGGAGAAAGGTGTTGGTGGATATGGTGCTGCTGGTCCATGCCTCCAGATCAGGAGCAGCAGCTACACTGTTTATTCTTCAGCTGCTTTGAAGAATAGTTAGCAACATCTGGAAAAAGGGCAGGGACACAAATTATAGCAGCTCATCTGGTTTCTCTGAAATGGCTTACAAATAAATGAATATTTAGTAACTTATTGTTTTTCCTTTTTTTTTTTCCCATGCTGAAGTTTTATTTAAAACATAAAAGAAATGTTCCCCAAAAATGCTGGTGAATAAAGCAAAATGGTACGATACAGTGCTCTCTCCCTCTGAGTTAGCCAGCCTATCCAAGTACAGGGTAATATACAGTACTCAATGCTGGTAGAATTTCACAGTAGTTTAGTGTTAAAGATTATCTGTGCCTAGATAACGAAGAGATTATCAGTGTGTGATGCTTAGTTCTGGGTTTACACCTTACTGGGCATGAACAAGAGCCCCTGCTCCTTGGTCATAGCCAAATCCCTTGGGCCCAGAGTTCTTTGCATAGCATCCTTTACAATAGATTTCACCTTCTTTTTCAGTGGAGTTGTTGATTCAAGATTCTTCCCACACTTTGCACATCAGAAACAGTTTTTGTGCCAGGGCTTTCCAGCTCCAATTATCTTCTCGGCAGCATATACCGAGTCCCCACATCTGGAACAGTTCTCAGCACCTCCAGATTTCTGAGCAAATTTAGAAGTGTTTGGATTTGTTGTAGGCCTGTGAGGCTGAACACTCTGGCTTGATGCCCAGCCTCTCGCCATGTTAAGCGTGCCAGCGCCCTGGCCATAACCATAGCCTTTTGGCCCATATTCCTTTCCATAGCAGGATTTGCAGTAGATCTCTTCATTGTGAATTGCCACTGTTGTGCTCTCTAAATTTTTCCTGCAAACCATTGAGTCAGAGGCAGGAGCATGCACCAGATGCGGAGCTAGCAAGGCTGGGCTGGAGACAGGGTCCAGGGACCAGGGAGTCCAAGATCTCTGTTTTTACTTTTCTGATTACCAAACCTAGTGGTAAGTTTTTTTTTTTAATTTATGTATTTATTTATTTATTTATTTGAGATGGAGTTTCACTCTGCTCCCCAGGCCAGGCGTGCAGTAATGCGACCTCAGCTCACTGCAGTCTCTGCCTCCCAAGTTCAAGCAATTCTTCTGCCTCAGCCTCCCAAGTAGCTGGGATTACAGGGGCATGCCGCCATACCCAGCTAATTTTTGTATTTTCAGTAGAGTCAGGGTTTCCCCATGTTGGCCAGGCTGGTTTCAAACTCCTGACCTCAGGTGATCCTTCCGTCTCGGCCTCCCAAAGTGCTGGGATTACAGGCGTGAGCCACTGCGCCTGGCCTAGTTTTATTATTTCTCTTATTGGACTTCTCATCAGCATTTGGCCAGTTGGAATCTTCTCCTTCTTGGACTTCTGTGACACCACATCCTTCTGTTTCTGTTTGTTGCACTCAGTTTTCTCTGAAGGCTTTGCTTCGAAGACTTTTCTTCCTCTTCTTGTCCTCTAATTATTGTTGTTCCCATAGTTCTGTTTGTGGTCCCATTTTGCCCTTCCTGGCCCCAGTCTTCCTGGGTTATATCCTCCACACCCAAGATTTGAAATGCCATTTGAGGCCGGGTGCAGTGGCTCACACCTGTAATTCCGGCACTTTGGTAGGCCAAGGTGGGCAGATCACCTGAGGTCAGGAGTTTGAGACCAGCCTGGCCAACATAGTGAAACCGTGTCTCTACTAAAAATACAAAAACTTATCGGGGCATGGAGGTGCATGCCTACAATCCCAGGTACTCGGGAGGCTGAAGCAAGAGGATTGCTTGAGGCCGGGCGTGGTGGCTCACGCCTGTAATCCCAGCACTTTGGGAGGCTGAGGCAGGCGGATCACGAGGTCAGGAGATTGAGACCATCCTGGCTAACATGGTGAAACCCCGTCTCTACTAAAAATACAAAAAATTAGCCGGGCGTGATGGCGGGCACCTGTAGTCCCAGCTACTCGGGAGGCTGAGGCAGGAGAATGGTGTGAACCTGGGAAGTGGAGTTTACAGTGAGCTGAGATCATGCCACTGCACTCCAGCCTGGGCCACAGAGCAAAACTCCGTCTCAGAGAAAAAAAAAACAAAAAGAGAATTGCTTGAACCAAGGAGGCAGAGGTTGCAATGATTTGAGATCACGCCACTGCACTCCAGTCTGGGTGACAGAGTAAGACTCCATCTCAGAAAAAGACAAAGAAAAAAACAAAAATGTCATCTGATTTTTAAATTTATATATTGGATGGATGCCAGAATCTCCACTTGATTAAAACTGAATTTACTGCATGCTTTCCAGATCATATCTACCGCCTGTATTCTCCCATTTCAGTGAATAACAATACCATTTAGTTACCCAAATAAGAGTGTGGTATTTTCTTTGTGCTCACTTCCCAGTAGTCTCCCATGTATTTTCTGTTCTATATTCAGAATATCTCTGGAACTTACTGCTTTTTCCCAAATCTCTTGCAGCAACTGCCTTAGCTGAGATTTTTCTCATCTCCCACTTAGTAGCCTGCAAACCGGTCTCTTTGCCTCAGGTTTCCTAGGCTCTAATAATTCCTGCACATTGCTGTCACAGTAATCATTCTAAAACACCTGTTTAATCATAGTGTATCTACCACTTAAAGATAGGAGAGTTGGTTTTTCTTTTTTCTCTAAAACACCAGATTGCATAGAGACATCAAGTGATTATAAGAGTTGACCTCTACAGATTAGAATGACACAAAAAATAACAAGCCATTGCTGTTATCTTGGGCGTCTAGAAGTTTCACAGGCTTCAGCTCATTCCTGGCTTCCACTCCACACCCATCCACAAGCCTCATTCAACCTAGAGAGAGTATGTGTGTGAGGGAAAGAGGGAGGCCTCGGTAGCAGCAAGCCAGGTCTGTCATGACACCTGTTAGAAACCTGGTAACACCCCACAGGGGCAGACCCAGAATCCAAGGTGCACAGCTGTGTGAGGGCATCTGCACATGTAGCTTATTAGATACCATGAGTATGACTCTCCTAGATTTATCTCCTTCCAGTTTATCAAGGGAAAACAAATTTGGTGGGACTACACTAAAAAGAATCATATGCCCAATCTGCTTAATTAATATATTTGGGCTTTTTTTTTTTTCCAGACCAGTTATTTACTGATACGGTTTGGCTGTTTCCCCACCCAAATCTCATCTTGAATTATAACTCCCACAGTTTCCACATGTCATGGGAGGAACCCAGTGGGAAGTGACTGAATTATGGGGGCGAGTCTTTCCTGCTCTGTCCTTGTGATAATTAATGAGTCTTACGAGATCTGATAGTTTTAAAAACAGGAGTTTCCTTATAACAAGCTCTCTTTTTAGCTGCTGCCATCCATGTAAGACATGACTTGCTCCTCCTTGCCTGCTGCCATGATTGTGAGGCCTCCCCAGCCACGTGGAACTGTGAGTCTAATTAAACCTCTTTATTTTGTAAGTTGCCCAGTGTTGGGTATGTCTTTATCAGCAGCATGGAAACAGACTAATACATTTTCACGTCAAAACTTTACTCACATTGACCTGTAACATTTCTATGAACTGTACATCTAATGTATATTTGTAAGTGCAGTCAGCCCTTGACCTCCCATAAATGCATTATTTGCTTTTGAATCTTATTCTAAAGAATCCCCACACAGTCCAATTAATGAGATTTCAGACATTTATACACCAAAGCTCTCCAACCACAAAATCTTTAAGTTAGCAAACTATAGCACATGGGCCAAACCTGTCCTGCCACCTGTTCTTAAAAATGAAATTTTGTGGCTGGGCGTGGTGGCTCACGCCTGTAATCACTTTGAGAGGCTGAGGCAGATGGATCACCTGAGGTCAGGAGTTCGAGACCAGCCAGGTCAGGAGTTCGAGACCAGCCTGGCCAACATGGTGAAACCCCATCTCCACTAAGAAAATACATAAATTAGCCAATTGTGGTGGCAGGCACCTGTAATCCCATCTACTTGGGAGGCTGAGGCAGAAGAATCATTTGAACCTAGGAGGCAGAGGTTGCAGTGAGCCGAGACCACACCATTGCACTCCAGCCTGGGCAATGAGAGCGAAATTCTGTCTCCAAAAAAAAAAAAAAGCAAAGAAAGAAAGAACGAAATTTTGTTGGAACATTTATGTCTTGTCTGTGGCTGCTTTCATGCTACAACCAGCAGAACTGACTTGTTGCAACAGAGACTGTGACTGCAAAGCTTAAAATATTTACTATCTGGCTCTATTCAGAAAAAATTTGCCAACCCCTGTCCTAGAATGTCACATATATCCATATTCCAATATAAATAATGTCCAAATCAAAATGCAGTTCAAGCTAGTATTACTGATTTAATAATCAGGACTCTACTGTTTTCTACCTTCAATCAGAATAATATAAAATTCGTTAAATAATTCTATAACAAGAAGGTAAAAATAGAGACTTAATAAACTATCTTTATGATTGAAGCCTCATTTTAATAAAATTTTTACAACACATAAAAGATGACTGAGACTGATAAGTTTGGAGTATCAATAGTCATGTCAATGTTTGGTTTATAGTTGACCTAATTTTCCCACGAAATTTTATCTCATTGAGGAAAATAAGGAATCTGCTGTAGCTGGGCGCGGTGGCTCACACCTATAATCCCAGCACTTTGGGAGGCTGAGGTGGGCGGATCACCTAAGGTCAGGAGTTTGAGACCAGCCTGACCAACATAGTGAAGCCCCGTCTCTACTAAAAATACAAAAATTAGCCATGCGTGGTGGCCGGCACCTATAGTCCCAGCTACACAGGAGGCTGAGGCAGGAGAATTGCTTGAATCTGGGAGGCAGAGGTCACAGTGAGCCGAGATGACGCCACTGCACTCCAGCCTGGGCAACAGAGCGAGACTCCGTCCCCCCCAAAAAAAAGAATCTGCTGTAACACTGAAAGATCTAGAGTAAATCATATACTAGCATGAATTACTAGACCATCTAAAATAAATTATCCACTTCACAACTATAAGTAAAGACATACTATATAATATATATTGTGCTATATACTTATGTGCAACTGTATATCAAACTCAGTGTATTGTTTCTTACTATAGTCACAAAACCTATCCTTGGGAGTGGGGCTAGGGGTAGGAGAGAGACTGTGGGCTTCTGTATGATCAGCCATACAATTTAAACAAGTATTAATATTTTGAGCATCTGAGTTCACCTTGTAAGCCATCTTAAGCCATTATAGGCCTAAGATGCATATATTCATGGAAACCCAACGATTTCATTTTATATTTTCAAGTGATTTCACCTCTTGGGGAAAGAGAATTCTCTGAGTTTACTACCAGTAGGGTAAAATATTTGCTCCAAAATGACCTCTTTTCAGGCGTTGTCTTCAAGGAGTTTGTCACTCACCTTTCCCAGACTTGGTTCAGAAGGAACCAATAGTTCTTAAAAAGCACATTCACCCACAAAAAAACAAAACAAAACAAAAAAAAAACAGTTGTTTGGTACCATGGAACCATGTGGGTGGCATGCCCTAAAAGAAAGTACCAAATCCCTAAGGGCAATTCCAAAGGGCACATTTTAATACTTTCAATAACAATATTGTTACAATAACTTTTTAAGATGATGGATAGTGGTTATTAGTATATATAAATTTTAGAATATTTATTACAAGAAAATAAGGCCAGGCACAGTGGCTCATGCCTATAATCGCAGCACTTTGGGAGGCTGAGGTGGGTGGGTCACGAGGTCAGGAGTTCAAGACCAGCCTGGCCAACATGGTGAAACCCATCTCTACCAAAGATAGAAAAAATCAGCCGAGGGTGGTGGCTGGCACCTGTAATCCCAGCTATTGGGGAGGCTGAGGCAGAAGAATTGCTTGAACCCGGAAGGCGGAGGTTGTGCCACTGCACTCCCGCCTGGGCAACAGGGTGAGGTGGTCTCAAAAAAATAAAATAAAAAGAAAATTAGTAACATTATCACACCTTGCACAGTGACTTTATTTTTTAAATTTATTTTAAAAATTATTTTATTTATTTCTTTTAGAGACAGAGTCTCGCTCTGTTGCCCAGGCTGGAGTTCAGTGGCATGATCATAGATCACTGCAACTTTGAACACCTGGGCTCAAGTAAGCCACCCACCTTACCCTCTCGAGTACCTGGGACTACACGTATGTGCCACCAAGCCCGACTAATTTTTTAAATGTTTCATAGAGTCAGGGTCTCATCATGCTTCCCAGGCTGGTCTTGAACTCCTGGGCTCAAGTGATCCTCCCACTTCAGCCTCCCAAACTGCTGGGATTACAGGCGTGAGCCACTGTGCTTAGCCCTCACAGTGACTTTAATAAGTCATAATAGGACATGGTCATTTGTGTATCTAAAAATACTATAAAATACTATCAAAGTAAATATGACAATTCTAAAATGTATCTGGCTGAGTTACAGGAATGTGCCACATAACAATGTTTTCAATGACCTACCGCATATATGATGGTAGTCCCATAAAATTATAATACTGTATTTTTACTGTACCTTTCCTGTGTTTACATATGCTTAGATACACAAATACTTATTGTATTACAACTGCCTATGTATTCAGTATAGTAACATGCTGTACAGGTGTGTAGCCTCAAGCACTAGGCTATACCATGTAGCCTAGGTGTGCAGTAGGCTACACCATCTAGGTTTATGTAAGTCTACTCTGATGTTCAGACAGTGGCAGAATTGCCTAATGATGCATTTCTCAAAATGTATCCACATCATTAAATGACACACGACTATATTGTCTTTTTAGATTCGATATAGTAGAAACTCCCCAGAACAATGTCACTTACGTGTATTCCAGTTGAAGGTCTGATTCACTCTTAAATGTCCATACTTGATGAGACACATGAAACTGTGATTGGTTGTCATATTGAAATCCAGTTTGCTGCTAACAGTATAGAGCTCAGTTTCAGGATCTTGGGAAACTGTTGTGCTGATGGCATTTAATTCTTCTCCATTTTCCAACCAGGAGAGGTGAGGCTCTGGAAAACCTCCAGAGGTTGAGCAAATTATCCTTCTAATGTTAGAAGGTGGAATTTCAAAGTCAGTTATACTAGGTGTAGGGAAGTCAGCTAAAGAAAGAACAAGAATATATAATTACATATAGTTACAAACCTATGTGTGTAGAGGTTTATTTTTAAATAATTTTCTAGCTTTAATAAGAGTTGATTAAGGCCAGTCGCAGTGGCTCACGCCTGTAATCCCAGCACTTTGGGAGGCCAAGGCAGGTGGATCACCTGAGGTCAGGAGTTTGAGACCAGCCTGGCCAATATGGCAAAACCCCATCTCTACTAAAAATACAAAAATTAACCAGCCATGGTGGCAGACACCTATAATCCCAGCTACTCAGGGGGCTGAGGCAGGAGAATTGCTTGAACCTGGAGGGTGAAAGTTGCAGTGAGCCGAGATCGTACCACTTCACTCCAGCCTGCGCAAAAGAACAAGACTTCATCTCAAAAACAACAAAACAAAACAGGAATGATAAAATGAGAGATAACTTGCAACTTCCTATTAATCATTAATAGTTATGTATAATCCAAAGACTAACTTTGATTTGAATTGGTTATATCAATTCTTTACCACTTTTGATGGAGATAGGAGGGCACTTACTAGAGAAAGGAGGTTCGTGTGAATAAATGTTGCCAGAGTACTTGCAATTGTAAGAGATGAAGAGAAGAATAATAGACAACATTTACTGAGCTCTTGTTTGTTAGGTCTGGACTTTATCTCATTTTGTCTTCACAGAATCCCTAGAGAGGTAAGTTGTAATCTAAAAAGGTCAAAGATCAGTAATTTCATATGATTTAACCTAATATAATTTCCATTTTATAAGTAATCAAACAGGTTTAGAGAAATTATTACCAACCAGTAGTGGCAGAATTCAAATCTGTCTGACACCAGAGCCTGTCTTTTCTTGACCTTGCCTTTCTTCCTTTCCTTTTCTTGTCTTCTCTTTGTTTCTTCCTGATGCCTGAGGTACACAGTGGCTTTCTTCTATGTTATCTATTTATTTACTAAACTATAGTGAACACCTGAAAACCCACCATTCAACTTGAGACCCAAAACACTGACAGTAACTGAGGTAAATCTGCTACTATGATGTCACCTATCCTGTCCCTCTCTTTCCCTTACCTAAGGTAATCGCTGTCCTAAATTTATGGTTAGCATCTCCTTCCTTTTTAAAAGGTCGTCTTTTACATGAGGGGCCTACCCCTTTGCTCTTGAGAATGGTTTCTCATGTCCTCCTTTCTGGTCTTATCCTTTGAACACTGACTCTTAAGTCTGATGCAGGTAAGGGCTCCATGAAGTTGTGTTCCCTCTTCTCTCTGACTACCTAAACTCAATACATAAATAGAGGAGGCTTCGCCTAACACAGAACTTTCGTTTGGAAAGGGTCTAGATGGGGAGAGAGAAAATATAAATCTGGTCAAGGAGAGGAGATCTTGGAGAAAGGAAAATGCTGCCTAATTTGCAAGCCTGTGACCTGGCTTTTGAGGGGGCATTGTGTGTGTGTGAGTGGGGGGCGGGCGCTGAACTATAGTCATGAGCTTTTGCTTCTACTGAGTCTCACCAACACCCCGCAGCCCCCCCAAAAAAAACACCCAGGATCAATATTTTTAAATTTGCATATCTATTTCTGGAGGGGGTTTCTCCTCTCTTTATTCTGTCCTGAGACCATGGGCAAAGCTCTTTATTTTAGGTGAGAAGAAAAACTGTGAACCATATCAGTAATATTTTCATTTGAAAATGTCATTGAAATTTATTTGAATAAATTTATTTGAATTCATTTGAATTTTTTTATCATTTTGATAGTAGACATGCTGTTTATTTATTTAATATGTATACGGAAGCCTGAAAAATAGAAAGCTGTATAGATTGAGTTTAGTTGTTAATTGGTTTGGGAGTCTTCCATGTATAATTTATGACTTCTCTGCGTTCTGTGTATTTGTCTGAATTAATTACTGGGATGAAACTATGCTAGCTTTCAAACAGGAGATACCTTTCAGAAATTTGTATATTGTGCAGTTGCCAGACCAATTAAATACCTGGTTGAAATTTAAAAAAAAAAAAAAAGTAGTCTTTTACTCAGAAAAACGTATATCCAAACTACAACATTGAGCCTATAACCTCATCCACCATACTTTATTGATTTTCTTAATATTTTGATATGCCTTAAAGGGACAGGAAGGCCTTCCTAGCATTCCTCCAAGACACTTGAGGCACTCTTTCATTTATATATTTGATCCCCATAAGATACTGAAGTACAAAGTACAGGAAAATAAATGCAGAGAACATAGGAGAAAGATCCCCTAGCGACTTCCTCACTTATTCTTACACGTAAAGAGTTTAACTTCTTAGCATGAGTGTGGGGATTCAATCTCCCCATAGAGTTATCTTTCTTTTCAGAATTCTGAGCCCCACAGAGATGTCAAGTAGCATATGATCGTCAAGAGCAGGTTTTAAAACCAGTTCTGCCTTGTGACCCTGGGTCAATAACTTACCCACCTTTAGTCTTAGTTTGCTCATCTATAAGATAGGGATACTAATACCCAGGGTTGTAAGAATTAAATGACATCATTCATAGAAATCACTTAGTACAGAGCCTGACACACAGGAAACTGTCTCGCTCTGTTGCTCAGGCTGGAGTGCAGTGGAACCATCTTGGCTCACTGCAACCTCCGCCTCCCGGGTTCAAGCGATTCTTCTGCCTCAGCCTTCAGAGTAGCTGGGACTGCAGGCACACACCACCACACCCAGTTAATTTTTTGTATTTTTAGTAGAGATGGGGTTTCACTGTGTTAGCCTGGATGGTCTCCATCTCCTGACCTCATGATCCACTAACTTCAGCCTCCCAAAGTGCTGGGATTACAGACGTGAGCCACCACACCCAGCCAATGATAGCTGTATTTAAGTGGGTCTTGAATTTATCCTCTCTTAGGTAAGCCCCCTCATTTAAATCAGGTTGCCAGGCAAACACTTCCAGGAATGCCTTGTGGCACCTAGAATAAGACGATAAAGGGAAGCCATGACAAATGATTATAATTGCCAGGAAAGGGGGAAAGCTGGATTTGGTTGGAGGTGAAGTTACCTTTTTTTTTTTTTTTCAATGAACCCTATCCTTAAATGAAGTTTGATATGTTCCCGAGCCATTTTTATTTGGCATTGTTATTTCCCACTTACTAACTTATCCTATAAGATCGACTCATGACACAGGCAGCTGACATCTAGAATATTCTGTTTCTTATAACATCAATATGTTTTGTGTTATAATTAGGAATAACAAATCCAAATAACTCATATCCTAAATTATTAATATGATTCATGTTAATTTTTGTTCTCTGCTTTTCTGGGAAATAAACTACAGGAATGCCACTTATACCAAGAATTGTATTAAAAATATTTTCAAGGCCAGGCACGCTGGCTCACGCCTGTAATCCCAGCAGTTTGGGAGCTCAAGGCGGGATGATCACTTGAGGTCAGGAGTTCGAGACCACCCTGGACAACATGGTGAAACCTTGTCCCTACTAAAAATAAAAAATTAGCCAGGCGTGGTGGCACACGCCTGTAGTCCCAGCTACTTGGAAGGCTGAGACAGGAGAATCGCTTCAACCCAGGAGGCAGAGGCTGCAGTGACCCGAGATCACACCATGGCACTCCAACCTGAGTGACAGACTGAGAGACTCCATCTCAAAAAAAAAAAAAAAAAAAAAAAAAAAAAAAAATTTCAAAATCTCTCTTGGCTTAGAACAGCCCAAACTCCATCTCCCACCATTTTTCTAGGGTGATCTGTTTAGGGTAACCACTCCTAAGGTCTTGTGAGATTGTGAACAATCAAAGACGTTATAAGACTGTGACCTTTGTATCTCATTTTAATTAGTTAACCCAAGTTTCATCACTCTTAATAGGGAAAGGTAAGAATATCTTATGAGTAAAGGAATAGGTGCACACGTTTTAGAAGGAAAAATCCATTAACCTAGTTAAGCTGTTAACTAATGTAGCTAGTTCTCATACATGCCAGTTAATGGAGGTTTTCATATAGCTATGCTGGTATTATATTACCATTTTGCAATCTTAGACAAATATAGGGTAACCAACTTGTCCTATTTGCCTAAGGACCAGTTTTAGCACCAAAAATCTTGTGCCCCAAATAAACTCTTTGGTTCTGAGCAAAGAGGATAACTGGTCACTCTAGCCAAATGAGAGCTTAATTCCTTGCTTCTCAAATTGTGGTCCTCCACAGCAGCACAGGCATCACCTGAGAGCTTGTTAGAGGTGCAGAATCTCAGATCCAAATCCTGGACTTACTGAACTTAAATCTGCCTTTTTAACAAGACCCTCAAGTGACTCATAGGCGTATAAACCTTTGAGAAGCACTGCTTTGACTCAGTTGGAGAATTCAGAATGCTTCTCGGTAAAGTTAAGCAAGTAACCTTTTTGTCTTCCCTTTACTGGATTTTGTCCACCCCCACACCCTCGGTTCTGAGTACCCCAGAAATGTCACGTTGTCCCCTTATGGTAATCTGCTAATAGGGCCTGCCCCCTTGAAATGTTTCAACAGGGATCTTTTAGGAGGAAAATGGAGAAACTAGCAGGAATGGCTATGATGATGAGAATTTCAGGAGTCAATGCAGGTGAAAATTGTGGAAGAGGTAGGCTTCTTAGTACCCCTCAAATCACATCACCATATAATAATTTATTCTATCCAAGAGCAGAGAAAACACTGAGTGAAGTTTAAGATAGTTCCATGTAACTTTGCCTTACTCCCCAAAACTTTAGGTGTGATCTGGATGTCACAAGGAAAGATTCATAGCTAATGATCAAAACGAAGAACAGTAAGGAATTCACTAAGGATCTGCTGAAGTTATCTATTATCAAGATTAATCATTATGTTTTATTAAGTGACAAGTTTGGTTTTCACTACAGTCTCAAGTGCCCAGGGAAAAAAAGAAATATGTTCAAATTCCAACTGTGAGAAAGTGGCTCAGGGCTATAATTTCTCAAGAAGGGCTCTGGCTCCTTCAGTATCCTCTGTTATACTGTGATTAAAGTGAAACCCCCTTTGCAAAATTATGACTGAGACAGTGAAAGAGATCTAACTTAACTGACTCCATCTTGCTTCTAACCTCCAAGCTGTCTTTGTTCATTCCTGGGCGTAGGCTGAACTAACTTTGGGAGAAACTTAGTTTATAGTTTATAGTTTAAACAAAGATGGTAACAGCCCTTTCCCAAAGCAGACCTCCTTCTTGCCTGGGGAGTAGATTGCCTTTGTAGGACTAACATTTGCCGCAAGATTATAAATTATGGTTTAGGAATCATAAAGCCAGAGGCTACGAGATTCTGACCCTCCCTAAACTGCTCCCTAAGATCAGTGCTTGAGCTATTTTGCAGCCCCTGCACTTGATGGATCAGCTGGCACCACCTAGATCAATAAACTGGCTCATCTGATCCTGTGGCCCCCACCTAGTGCAAGAAGACAGCTTCAACTCCCTATGATTTCATCCCTGACCAATCAGCACTCCCAGATCACTGTCTTCCCCTGACCCACCAAGTTATCCTTAAAAACTCTGCTCCCCAGATGCTCAGAGAGACTGATTTGAGTAATAATCAAACTCCGCTCTCCCGCACAGCCAGTTGTGCATGAATTACTCTTTCTCTGTTGCAATTCCCCTGTCTTGGTGAATCGGCTCTGTCTAGGCAGCAGGCAAGGTAAACCGCTTGGGCGGTTACAAAAGCCTTTCTTTCTGAGACCAGAAATGCTTGCCTTCCACAGTACGTAGATAAATAGGGCTATGATTCATAGATTAGTTTTTTTCCTTGTGGCAGGAATTAATTATGCATTCAATTCTCTAACTTTTTTTTTTTTATGACAGAGTCTCTACCACTAGGGAAATGTTCACCCTCCTCTGTAGTCTACTTTTTTTTTTTTTTTTGAGACGGATTCTTTGCTCTGTCACCAAGGCTGGAGTGCAGTGGCACAATCTCTGCTCACTGCAACCTCCGCCTCCCAGGTTCAAATGATTCTCCTGCCTCAGCCTCCTAAGTAGCCACCACGCCCCTGGCTAATTTTTGTATTTTTAGTAGAGATGGGATTTCACCATGTTGGGCAGGCTGGTCTCGAACTCCTGAGCTCAAGCCATCCACCCACCTTGGCCTCCTAAAACGCTGGGATGACAGGCTTGAGCCACCGTGCCTGGCCCAATTCTCTAACATCTAACTTTTCAGGACTGACTGCTAGATTAGAGTTTCAAATATGCAATAAGTAAATGATCACTTTGAAAATATTAGAATATAATAGTAAAATAGCCATAGTAATAGACATTCACATACTACCTGAAAGAGATTTTATGCCTCCATTGTTCTTTTTACTTCTTCTTTTCTTTCTTTCTTTTTTTTTTTTTTTTTTTGAGATGGAGTCTTGCTCTATCACCCAGGCTGGAGTGCAGTGGTGTGATCTCGGCTCATTGCAACCTCCGCCTCCCAGGTTCAAGCAATTCTCTGCCTCAGCCTCCAGAGTAGCTGGGATTACAGGCATGCGCCACTACGTCTGGCTAATTTTTGTATTTTTAGTAGAGATGGAGTTTCGCCATGTTGGCCAGGCTGATCTTGAACTCATGACCTCAAGTGATCTGCCCGCCTTGGCCTCCCAAAGTGCTGAGATTACAGGCATAAGCCACCATACCAGCCCCGTTACCTTTTCAGCATACTTTCACAAGCAGATATTGCTGGGTCAAGTGCAGTTAGTAGCAAGGCTATATCAAGTCAAAGATGCCCCTTGGTGATTGAGAGGCTCTTTAGGTCATTACAGTGCCCCAGGATGATTGTCATGAACTTGGATTGTCAAAGAACAAGAAATGCACATTAACAGATATTTCCAGGACATCTTTAGAAACCGGTTAGGGTTTATCGTACAACTAGAGACTTAACCCCAAGACATGAAGTGAGTTACATCCCTCTTTGGTAAAATTTTCACCTAAATCAATAGCCATGTGTCTTTAAGGGCATTAAGAATCTGCCGGCCTAAAGTAAAATCAGAAAATCCCACCAACCTTTGACGGATAACATCACTTCAGCCAGGTGTTCCCGCTTGAAAGCATCTTTTTCATACTTCAGAACAACACACTCGTATGTGCCCTCGTCAGATGGGCGCAGAGCCAGAATCACAATGGAGAGGTTATTCGTGATATCAAAGATGGTCCGGTTCTTGTACTCGGGCCATATATTCATGTCCCCAGACATCATAGTCAGCACCATTTTCTTCTCCTTTTGCCAGTAGATGCGAGTTTGTGCCAGCTCTTCAACAGAAACATTGTGACCACAGGACAGCGTTGCCACTTCTTTCACTTCCTTGGTCACGTGGATAACACCTATGGAGAGGCAAACAGAACAGGATTGTATATTTATTAAATATAGATTCCTGCATGGTCAGGAAAAGTTGGCAGTAACAGAACTTAGGGTGTTGTGTCTAGTGACTAAGCATGAATCCAGTTTGACTTTTTGGGTCCTCAATGCTTTTTTTCTCTTCATTTTTTAAAAATTGTGGTAAAAAACACATAACAGGCCGGGCATGGTGGCTCACACCTGTAATGCCAGTACTTTGGGATGCCGAGGCAGGCAGATCACTTGAGGTCAGGAGTTTGAGACCAGCTGGGCCAACACGGTGAAACTCTGTCTCTACTAAAAATTCAAAAAATTAGCCAGGTGTGGTGGAGGGCACCTATAATCCCAGCTACTCGGGAAGCTGAGGCAAGAGAATCACTTGAACCCAGGAGGTGGAGGTTGCAGTAAGCTGAGATTGCACTCCAGCATGGGCAACAAGAGTGAAACTTTGTCTCAAAACAAACACATAACATAAAATTTATCATCTTATTGATTTTTAAGTGTACAGTTCAGTAGTGTTAAGTATATTCACGTTGTTGTGAAACAGGTCTCTAGAAATTTTCATTTTGCAAATCTGAAACTCTATGCCCATTAAACAACTCCCTTTTCCCCCTCTCCCCTCAGCCTCTGGCAATTGCCATTCTGTTTGTTTCTATGAATTTGGCTACTTTAAATATCTCATAGAAATAGAATCATACAGTAACAGCCTGTTTATGATCGGCTTATTTCACTTAGCATGATGCACTCAAGGTTCATTCAAGTAGTATACGATAGGATTTCCTTCCTTTGGAATGGTAATGATGTGATCATGAGGATAATGAATAATATTATGCACACACACCCCCCGCACATTTTGTTTGCCTATTCATCTGTCGATGCACATTTTGCTTGCTTCCCAACTCCTGGCTGCTGTGCTGCTGTGAACATGGGTGTGCAAATGTCTCCTCAAGACCCTGCTTTCAATTCTTATGGATATATGGAATTTTGGGGTCATATAGTAGTTCTATTTTTAATTTTTTGAGGAACCTCAAAAAGTAGCAGTTGCACCTTCAATGCTTTTTAAAGGTTTTGGAAGTCACTATTTAGAAAAACTAAATGTGATTGCACAAAAAACAAATTTGGTTTCGAAAACAGTGAAGACAAATCACTAAAATTGGACTCGTGGACCAATCATTATAACATAAACTATCCCTTTCCTTTTTCTTGAGAATTTTCCAATGACATGCAAGATTTAGGAGCACATGAGCCTTCTCTTACAGCAGGCGTGTTTAGTCCTATTACTTCTTATTTGGTTTATCTAACACAATACCACCCCCAAGAGAAGTCAGTCCTGACTAAGGTTCTGGGCACCGTGGTGGTGGAGGAGGGCAAGGTGCTGCTGCCCACCTCTGTCTAGATAGCCTATATTGAATTACTCTTCATAATATTTCCTTTTTTTGCTTCCTCTGTGGTGGCTTTATGGAGGGGACAGGTGCTATTTCATTTAATCCCCCAACAACCCCATGAGATATGTATTATTTTCCCCATTTTGCAGCTGAGGCAACTGAGAGATTGCGAGGTTCAGGAAGTCTAGGACAGGGCAGGTCAGCCTGAGATTCCAAGGGCCTATGATTCTGCAGCCATGATGAAGAATAAGGGAGGGAGATGAGGTCAACTAAGAAGAAAAAAGAGGGCCATACTTTAAATAGGTAGGGAACATAATCAATCTTCATTATTCATGAATTCCCACTTACAGAAGGCCTCCTTCTTGGCTCTGTTGCCTAGTCACTTGATTAGGTAATTTTCAGCTACTACTGCCTTGAGAAATTAGAATTTCACTATAAAGACCTAGTCTCTGATGCTTACTGCCCTTTCCCTTGCGTTTCTCCTACAGCCCCTCTCCCCACAATCACGTGATGCAACAACACACACACACACACACACACACACACACACACACACAGAGAGATATGCACGTGTACACCCATTCATTGAAACTACAGAACTGCATTTAACCATGGAAAAAATCTAAGGATAAATTTTATCCAGATTAAGTGAGCTAAAGACAATCCATTTCATGTGACTTCACTGGCTTGGCACAGGAATAAAACCTTCATCTGTCACCTTAATACACATCCTGATTCCTCCTCTTTTCACTTGAGTGACTTAGGATTTAAAGCTCTCAGGACTGCCTACTTCCCTCCTTACCTTAAAGGCAATCATGACTAAGTGCCCCCTGCTAGCATCCTTGCCTAGAGGCTCCTGGTTGTTGATGTAGAAAGAACATGGGTTTTTTGTGTTTAATAAAATCCACAGTAGCTGTGTGACCTCAAGCAATTTGCTTTACTTCTCTGAACCCCAATCTTCACATTGGTTATTATGAGGATTAAATGAGATAATTTATGGCAAGCACATACTGTATTTCAGTGCCTAGATGCACACCAAATATGAATCCCATTCTCCTTTCTCCAAGGGGGTGGGGAATTTACTAACTTCTAAGGCTTTTGATTTCATCTTTGGACAGTTTGACTGAGGAAGTTTTGCTTTGCTTTATGTTGAAGTCTGTTTCCCTCTATCTTCTACATGTATTACAAAACACATCTCATTCTTCTTACATGACAAGACTTGCAGATATCTGAGTATAGTGATGTCCTCTCTCAGATAGTTCTGCAGGTTCTCATCTGCCCCTGTTCCTTATTGATGTATTGAAAGTGAGTGCCCTCACTTTCCTCACTACACAGTTTGATTTGTGTGTATATTTTTTTGAGAGAGCAAAGTCCACTAAATCTAACATTCCAGACATCCACTGTGTGATTGGCTCAGAGTAGAACTGGGTTGTCACCTCCTTTACCTAAATCTATGTTTGCAGCCTAAAGTTGAATTCAATATATTAGCAGCCACCTTACACCTTTGATATACCTATTGATATATTGACAAGCAAATTGCCTTATTTTTCCACCTGCACATACCACTGAGTGCTGCTCCTACATCCAGTTCAACACCCAACCAAATGGGTAAAGCTCTTCCAATGATGTTACCTTTCAAGAGTTATCCAGAATCTTCCCCTTCCCCTGCATCTCCATATGATGACACCTCTTTCTTTCTCTTCTTTCTCTTTCTTTCTTTCTTTTTTTTCTTTCCTTCCTTCCTTCCTTCTTTCTCTTCCCTTCCTTGCTTCCTTCTTTCTTTCTCCTTCCTTCTTTCCTTCCTTCCTTCCTTCCTTCCTTCTTTCCTTCTTTCCTTCCTTCCTTCCTGTCTCTCTCTCTTTCTTTCTTTTTTGAGACGGAGTCTTGCTCTTTTGCCCAGGCTGGAGTGAAGTGGCGCAATCTCGGCTCACTGCAACCTCCACCCCCAGGCTCAAGCAATTCTCCTGCCTCAGCCTCCCAAGTAGCTGGGATTATAGGCCCCCACCATCACGCCCAGCTAATTTTTGTATTTTTAGTAGAGACAGTGTTTCACCATGTTTGCCAGGCTGGTCTCAAATTCCTGATCTCAGGTGATCTGCCCACCTTAGCCTCCCAAAATGCTGGGATTACAAGTTTGAGCCACCACACCCAGCATGATGAGACATCTTGAGCATTCAGAAATATGGAAAGGCACTTGCTTGTTTTATGTATATAGCCAGATGCCTATGGGCCAGGAGTTGGGGACAGAGACAAGGATCCCTAGTGAGAGAGAAAGTCCACTGGTCCCCTGAGAAGGCCTGGATATAAGTGCCAACCATGGGTTAAACAATGTACTCAGCCCCAGGGGATATGAAAGTCATAGTAAGGAATGTGAGGTCTGGAAGGGATTTCCATGATCATTCATTCTCGTGGCCTTATCTTACAAATGAGGAAACTGAGCTGAGGAAAAGAAACTGCCCCAGTTTTACACATTTTTTTCTTTCTGGCCCAGGCTTTTAGAGCCATTCTTCTTGTTTATTGATTTCTTCAGTTTTAGGCCCCAGTTCCAGTAAGTAAGCCAACACTGTCCTCCCCCTACTCCAACCCAGCCCTACCACTGAGCCCTTTTGCTTTAAGAAACAGAGTCCCAGGCCGGGCATTGTGGCTCAAGCCTGTAATCCCAGCACTTTGGGAGGCTGAGGTGGGTGGATCAGGAGGTCAGGAGTTTTAGACCAGACTGGTCAACATGGTGAAACCCCATTTCTATTAAAAATACAAAAAAATTAGCCAGGTGTGTTGGCACACACCTGTAATCCCAGCTACTTAGGAGGCTGAGGCAGGAGAGTCACTTGAACCCAGGAGGCGGAGGTTGCAGTGAACCAAGATCATACCACTGCACTCCAGCTTGGGTGACAGAGTGAGACTCCGTCTCTAAATAAATAAATAAATAAGAAACAGAGTCCCTTTCTTTCCAGGTCTGATTGATCCCATGGTTTCAGACTGAAATGACTCCCATGCTTATACCTTTGGACTATTTCTACCGTCTTCAGGTACCCTAAATAGATCCTATAGCCTGCCTTTATCTCTTTGGCTATCTGCAGTCCATGCTATACAGTTACCCTCCAGCCTGGATTTGCTAGAAGTGTTGTTTAAAACATTCTGTTCATTTCTCCATCCGTATAACCAAGAAATATCAGCACATCAATATCTAAACTAGTCTCTGTGTCAATAGCACCAAAATTCCTTAGCAGGCTATATTTTCTGATTTTTGGTTTAGAAGGCATGGTCATTCTTCCTAGGCTGTTGTAGGACCTAAAAGCAGCATCCCTCTAAGGCCCCAGTGCCCCCTGCCCAGGGCTGTCATGCTATGCCTTCTGGGCCCTGTATTCCCTGAAGCCATACAGATCCCCTTAGGGAGACCCATGTCTAGGGACTTCATTTCCAAGCCCTCTCTCTTCTTAGATAGCAGGATCATGGGGCACTAGCACCTTTCCATCTCACCAGCCATTCTCAGGCCTCTGTGAGACTGGATACGGCCCCACCACAGCACTGAGCAAGAGAGTGTTGTGATGGTGGGTATTTGCATAGCAAAGTGAGGTAATGCAGAATAGTCCAAGCACCCCTTCAGCAATTGTGTGGAATGTTGCCAGTCCCTGCTTTAGGGAATATAACTGAAAGAAGGGAAGAAATGAAAAGATATACTTGAGGGGAGCGTATTTCAAAGTGAAGCTATATTAGCTAAAGATCAAATGACAACCCAGACACTCCTAGTGTTGCAAGGAAAGCAAAATGAGACATAGAAGGAACATGGGCTATCCATCTCCATTGATGGGATTCTAGTTCCAGCTCAGCCACTTGCTGTTTCATCTGTTTCCTCATCTCTAAATTGGTATGACACCTACCCCTTGGGATCACTGGAAAATTCAATTCAATTAAATGGTATAAATAAAAAGTCCCAAGGACATAGCAGGTCTTCTGTAAGAGTTTCAATTTTTCTTTCTCCCTCCTCCCACTGCTAACTCTTACCTTTCATTTCACTCAAGGGTTATGTCAGATATAGGACTCTGGTCTTGCTTTGGGCCAGACAGACAGCAACTCACTTATCTGGGCCCCCAATAATACAGTCTTTCCCCACCGAGCTATTTGTTCCCACCCAAAAAGAATCCAATATTTCTCACTGATTTGGTATAACATCTTTTGGTGATGTTAGCAAAAGAGATAGCGTAACTGAAAGAGAAACCATGTAATTTTGATGATGGCTTCTAAGGAGTTTTTGTCCAGCCTTCTGAGGATAAGCGTGAGGAAGAATAGAACTAAAAAGAGGAACCAAAATCTTCTGAACAATTTGGAAATTCACACAGAAACTCAGTTTTCAGGGTTCCACCACACAGAGACAGAAAACAGTCATTATAAATTTTCCCAACAAATTTATATCAGTTTTGTCTGTTTTAGGGACTCTGTCACACACGGACAAAAAGCGGTTGACACTGACATGTCTCTAACGGTTTTGTCTGCTTCAGTGACTCTGGCGGGGAGAGTCAGGGCCCGGAAATTTCAATATTACTGTTTCAAACCTGGTTGAACTTCTGAGCTTGCTTTGCCATTTTTGAATGGGCATTGTGAGACCTACCCATCCCAGTGGGTGTGAGGATTCAAAATGAAGTACTGCTCATAAAAGTCCTCCACAGTACCTGGGACATTAAAGGGAGCCAGTGTCTTCCCCAGAGATCCACACAGTTCAGGTCTCACTTTGCTCACATCTGCTCTCGTGGCCCCTTGTCAAAGAGGCCTTCCCTGACTCTCCTTGAACAGCATCATCCTCCTTGCCCAGCTCCATCCTGCCACTATTTAGTCTCTGCCTGATTTGTTTCTCTTCAGGCTTGTCTCCAACTGATATATATTTTTACAACTGTGATGTATATTTACATGTATATGTGATACATAATTACGTATGGATCTATGGAGCAGAGGCTTCCTCCTTTGTTCACTGCCATATCTGCAGTGTCTAGAACGGGACCTGGCCCATAGTAGGTGCTCAGTAAATACTTGCTGAATGCATGTCTAGGCATGAGGAAATGAGATCTGGCTCCATCCACTGTGTATTAGAATCATAACCATGAGCAAGGTGGGTAACCTCTTTGGGCTTCAGGTTCCATCTCTGTAAAACAGTCATAATACTATTGCTATGATTTGAATGTGTCCCCTAAAGTTTTGGTGTTGGAAATTTAATTCTGGGTGTAACAGTGTTGAGAAGTGGGACTGCTAAAAGGTGACTAGGTCATGGAGACTCTGCCATCATGGATGGATTCATGCCATTTTCTTGGGAGTGGGTTCACTACAGCAGGAGCGGCTTCCTTATAAAGGATGGTTTTGGCCTCCTTCCCACTCTGTGTCTCGTGCGTGCTCTCCTGCCTTTTTATCCTCTGCCATGGGATGATACAGCAAGAAGGTCCTCATCAGATGTGAGCCCCTTGACCTTGGACTTCCCAGCCTCCAGAACAGTAAGAAATAAATCTCTGTTCTTTCTAAATTACCCAGTGTCAGGTATTCTGTTATAGTAGCACAAAACAGACCAAGATAACTATCTTCCCTGCTTCACATAATTATCACAGTGATCACAGGATACCAGATGTAAAGTGCTTTCTTAAGTGTAGAAGGCTCTACAGATTTTTAATGGGGCTGTTCTTTCTCATGCACAACAGCCTGCTTTGCTGAACCACACCCCCACAGGACCACATCACCATGGTAACTGGCTGATTCTTGAAGTAAGTTCAGTGCCCCTAGCTGGCATGGGGAGCCCATCCAGCACCTCTACCCAGCAGCAGTCAGAAAGGGAGCTGCATTGCCACTGCTGGTGGAGAAGGGAGAGAAGCAGTTGACACAACATCTTAAAACTTACCAAATGACAGGGCATACATGATCTCCCTGTAAACACAAGTGTGCTTTTTAAATAAACATTTTCCCTGACTATAAAATAAACATTCTTAGAAAGAATGGAAGATATAGAAAAGCGTGAAAGTCACCTATTGTCTCACCACCTGGAGATTTTACCGCTCCTGGTTTGTGCACACCCTTCCAACAGGAGTGACCATCTTGGACCCCGCTCAATGTTTGATCAGGTGAACTAGCACCGACAGGGCTGGTGTCAGCCATGGGCTAGGTGCTAGCCACACAAAGGAGACAGGAAGAGCTGCCTCTGGCGGCCGCAGGCTTGAGACCTGTGTCTCCTGGTGTTCACACTGTTCCTGACTTTTCCCCCTGTTTAGACCCCGCTCATATACTCTGTACCATCTGATCCTTACTTTTTCTCTTTCTACACAGTATTTATATCCTTAAAATGCTCAGGGACTTGAACAACAGTTGTCAGGGTGATGACGGGAACAATCACTGGTCATGGGACCCCTGGGCCAGCAGCATAGCGGTATGTGTTGCGGGGAGAGGAGGATGTGTTCTGTGAATGGTGGCACTTTGGGGCATTCTCTTTTCTCCTAGCTCTGAGTTCTCAGGCTATAAACTTATAGGCAATGCTTTTCCTGCATCTCTTGCCTCCTCCTGCAGGAGGCCTTTCCCCTCTCCTTAGACCTGACCCTCTCTTAAAGGACTCTGGCTCCGAAAGAAAAGCTGCCCACATTGGTCCTTCTGAGGGCTGCCCTGGTAGAGCCTCTGCCTTACTGCCACTTACTTACTGACAAAGCACTTATTGTACTTTGCTGGAGTACAAAGTCAGGCGTTTCTGCCCCATAGACAGTGCCTGCCGACCTAGAGCGGGAGAGGAGCCTGGCTGGTTCCACCCTGTGCATGAAAGAGGGGTCCCTTCCCCTGGGCATCAGTGACTGGGCAGGAGGAGAGGGGGAACACCTTTGCCATGGTATAGCTTTCTGACCCAGGGCAGGAGAGGAAGACCTAGTGTGGCAAATCTCTGCCCTGAATAAAGCCCTCTATAATCCTACTCCACTTTATTCACTCAATCTCGCCTCCCACAGACCACGCACAACTCACACCTACACTCCCGTTGGGCAGTCTTCACTAATTTTACATGGTACACACTCTCCATCAACTTCCCTCTGACTCAATTCTTTTCATCAGACACATCATCAGTTACTGTAAGTACTGAAATAACCTCCTAATAGGTTTTGCACAGTCATGGGGGCTGCCCTACAAGCCCTTCTTCAGTAACACTTTTTCCTTTTTGAAGTTATTTACACCTTTACTACTGAAACTCAAAGTGTATGCGGAGCAGCATCAGCATCACTTAGGTGCTTCTTAGAAATGCAGAATCTCAGGCCCATCCCAGACCCACCTAAGTGGAAACAGCATTTAAAAAACTAGATAGACTTTATCTTTTAGAGCTGCTTTAGATTCATCGAAAAATTGCGTGTAAAGTACAGAGGATTTCCATATACTCCCTCCCCACATATTCACAGCTTCCACCACTGTCTACATCCGGCGCCAGAGCAGTCCACTTGTTACAATCAATGAACCTACATTAACACATCATTACCGCCCCAATCCAGAGTTCACGATAGGGATCACTCCTGGTATTGCATATTCTATGGATTTGGACAAATTTATAATAACTTATATCTATCATTACAGCATTATGCAAAATAGATTCACTTCTCTAAAAAATTCCCTGCGCTAGAGACTGCAATTTAGCAAAACCCCCCGGTTACGGGTATGTGGGAACAGAGCTGGGGTAGACCACGCCACTACCCTGGGTAAAGCCCTTCTAGCCTCCTGAATAACATGCGGATTCGTGACTACAGCCCACAAGTGCTGCAGGGTCTGGTTTTGCTCACTGGGCCAGTCCCTCCTCTGCTCCTCCCATAGCTCACTGCCACTCCTCACTGGCAGGGGAAGATAGCACTTTCTCAGGCAGTGCCTATGCCCTGCCTTCAAAGCACTTGGCTTTGTTTGTTGGCCAACAAACAAACACATTCATTTGAGTGGCTATTGGATTACTTTCCCTCTTCCCAATGATAGTAAATTTCACAAACGCCCGAGCCATGTCCCCGGGACCAAGAAAAGTCTCTTGCTTGTAGATGATGTTTGTTGAATTAATAAATGATTAAACAAAAGAATGAACACCTGTGCCAGCCTCATCCTTACCTTTGTGCCTTTGTCCAGGCTGTTGCCCTGACCAGAATTCTCTCTCCATCATCCATCTGCCTCTGTAAAGCCTGCCCTCCTTGCTGTAGCCCAGTCTGGTACTCCCTTTCCCAGATCTTGGGCTCCTACAATCAGGGCAAAGCATTTCATTGCTCTTTGCTTGTTTTACATGGGTTAGCTTTGCATTCCCCCAACTAACATATGCAGACCTCTTTGAGTGCAGAAATCCTAGCCTCGACTTTATGGCCCACCTGGCACACAGTAGGTGGTTCATTGACTTAGTCACAGCAGCAGTAAAATCAGGATATAGCTGGAGAACAAGGTGCTTTCCTAAACATCTTTCTTTAGCTCAAAGATCTCTTTCCATTTAACTCTGACTCTAATTTTCCTGGTACAGTTTCTAAAGTTTGGGTTTTAATTTTTATTTTATGTCTTCTTTTACTTTTTTATCGTTCTCCCTCTTTCTATTCTCTCTCCCTTCCCACCTCCCTTATTTCTGGGAAGCCTGTACAAATTTCCTTCTAAATATTTTAAACTCCTCTGTACTCCCCAGAAGACTAGTTTGGGAATGCTTCCCCAGCTCCCCAGAAGGAAATTGTAACTGTTGGAAATGTAATGTAACTGTCAAATATATACAAAATCTGAGGTGTAAATTGTGAAATGTAAGCCATGGTTCTCTTGGTCCTGAAAACAATGCAAAATAGCTCTGGAGAGAAAATTTTAAATGACCACCATTGCAGTCAAGTAATCTGTGTGCCCCCAACTCCTCTTCCCTTCCCTCTACCTCTCTCTCACACCTCTGATATTCTAGGCAGTACTTTACGTGAGAAGTTTTTAAGACAAGAACCCTTAATAGTCAGGTCTTTGCAGACTGGCAAATCATGCTGGAGCCCAAACTTCTTGATTTGTGGGAAACCAGGAGGTATGCTGCTCACTAGAAAACCGATCTTTTGTTTTCTGACTTAAAAAAAAAATCAGAACCATCCTGCCAGCAGGGACAAGCCTCACCCTTCTTGACAGTCCCAAAAGTTCAGCACTCTTAAGATCACCTGAGCAGGAACAAAAGCCTCTGGAAGTCAAATTATTACTTTCAGGACATATATGTAATACCTCTGTGGCAGATTAGAAACAACTAAAAATATAATTTTATGTTAAATCTGATACCACTTAAAGTCAGATGCCAATGTTGAAAAAAGATCTCAGCATCCAAAACAGAACAAATAAGATTAATGTATTAAGAGGAACTTAAGAAGGTTAAGAAGATTAACGTCATTAAGAGGAATTGTCCTCAACTACTCTCCCGCCTTCAAATTGGAAAGAAGATCACCATTGTTCAACTTTAGAAGCAGGACACTTTCACTGAGCTGTATCATGAAAATATAGTTTGGGAATGGACTCTGAGGCTGGTATTAGCACATCACAAAATGTACGTGAGCATCTAATACTCATCTAATGAAAGAGACCATTATGAATCGGCTCTATGGTTTTGTTAAAATAACACCGTCCCTTCCATGCTTCCTTGTACGTTCTTGAGTTAACTTGGTTGCTAACTTGCTGTGTGATGATAGGAATGTCCTTTAACCTCTTTGAACCACAGTCTTCTCATCTTTAAAATGCTCTGAAAACACCCTGAAGGTTCCTTCCAGCTGATAGGATAATAGAAGGGAGCAGCTCAGAGAACCCCACCTCCTTTCTCTTAACCCTGTAGCAGTTGACTCTGTTAAGTTCCTGAAAGTTGCTTACCTGAACAGAAATGAGAAAGACAAGCCAGCACCAAGAGCTGAAAGAACTTGAGGTATGGACACTTGGATGGTGATATTCCCTGCCTCCATGTGTGGCCCATGACTTCAGATGCTTCGGGTCAAAAGTGAAAGCCAACAATTTGGAGCCAAGCAAGACCAGGGCACTTCCCAGGCACAAAACAGGCAGGGTGGTGACAATCCAATTGCCAGCCCAGAGGATTCTCCAGTGACGTTTACAAAGCACACAGAGATTGGAGGGTGTTCCTGGGTCTCCAAAGGTTGTGGATTTAGTTTCACAACCTGAAAAAGGAACAAATAAAAGTCATCCAGGAAGGAAGGTGTGCCTACTGTGAGTTGTAAAACTCCAGAGTTGCCTGCTAAAATTAGTTAGAGAGTTTAACCTAAGCAACCGCTAAAGCAGGGCATGACCCTGAGGGAAAGAAAGTTGAAATTCTGTGAAGGGATCAGTTCCAAGAACCAACCACAGCCCTTCCATGTAAAGGCTTTCTACTTAATAGGCGGGATTAAGATTTGGTTAGAAACACAGAGAGCTCTAAGGACCCTCCATATCTGCTAGCCAGCCTCCAAAAGTTCAAATTCTCTTCTGAACATACCAAGAAACACAGAGCAGACAGTAAGGGTGTATTTTGTCCAAGGCAGGACCTAAGTTATGAAATAACTTCTTTCTTGACATATTAACATAAGAAAACAGGTATCTCAATTCTTTAAACCCGCTGCTCAAATAACATATCATAAAGGGGTATGAGATCTCAATAACCAGAAAAGTCTATCCATAAAAAGGGAGGGAAAAAAGACACTGCACACGTTACTTATTAAAATTATGTACTCCAGGGCCAGGCGTGGTGGCTCATGCCTGTAATCCCAGCACTTTGGGAGGCTGAGGTGGGCAGATCACTTGAGGTCAGGAGTTCCAGACCAGCCTGGCCAATGTGGCAAAACCCCATTTCTACCAAAAATACAAAAATTAGCCAGGTGCGGTAGTGGGTGCCTGTAATCCCAGCCACTTGGGAGGCTGAGGCACGAGAATTGCTTGAACCCAGGAGGTAGAGGCTACAGTGAGCCAAGATTGCACCACTGCACTCCAGCCTGGGTGACAGAGAAAAAAAAAATTATGTGATCTCATGTGAGACGGCTAGGGTTTAATTTTTCCAGTAAATATGTCAAAATTGAGAAATGAAAATGAACACTGTGCTCCACTGTCACGCCTTCAGGCTGCTACTAGGACACAGCCCCGTGCTGCTCGGAGAATACTTGAGTGTCCTCTTTGGAGACCACGCTGAAGCTAGAGTTCGTCACGCCATATTGTTTTGTTAGTCATCATGCATTTTAGGCAGGATTAGCTAAAAGAGACTTATTCACCAGAATTTGTTTTTCTTAAGATAGAATCTTGCTCTGTCGCACAGGCTGGAGGGCAGTGGCGTGACCATAGCTCACCACAGTCTCAACCTCCCAAGCTCAAGCGATTTTCCGACTTTCACTAGAATTTTACTGGCTTGAGAAATTCAAATACAGCCCACAAAAATAATATTTGCTAGCATCTAGGACATTTTAAAATAAAGGGCCACAATGCTGACTATGATGCTCCAAATGTGTTGGGAAGCCACAGCCTCCTGTGGGAATGAGACCCTGAAGTTTCCTTTGAGGGCAAGCATGGATCCAGGAGGTGGTAGTGGCGGTGTGTTTGTTTAAAAAGCAGTGAGGTTGCTGGTAACTAGTTCTACCAAGCTATCCCACAGTAAGATAATAGTAAATGTACTTACTTGCTGAAGAAAAATTCCACTTTTTCTTTAACTCCTTTGATTTCAGATGAGACTCCACTTCTGAGATGTTCTCTTCTTGTAGTCTATAAAGCAATGATGAGTCGCTCCGTTTTCTTCGGGTGGGTCGTCTATCAGAGAGGTGGCATTTCCCCTTCTAGCCTGCAGTTGCTTGACAGAAGATTTGAATTGACTCAGAAGTACTTTGTCAGCGCAAGCAGTTTTATTGGACAGCAGAGGAAGCTGCCTCTGCTGCTGACTTCTCCCAGTTGCTTTTGCAGAGGCTGTGTCTGGGGCAAATCACACAGCAGCCTCCCTCACCACCGTGCACAGATTAACAAACACAAAACACCAAGAGCACCCGGCGGCGCAGGGGAAGTGAAGAATGATGCCCAAGAAGAGGGAGGGGCATCCCGCTAGCCTTGCTGTGTGATGGAAGGCGAACTTCATGGGCTGGCTGTTCCTGTGCTGGTCTCAAGTTTTGTTTTAGCACCCAGAGTTACTCCTGAGTCCCTGCAGGAATAAGCTGTTGACCTTATATGTAGGGGACACTTGTGGAAGAGTGCTCAGCTCACAAGATCACCCTCAACTGTACTCCCACCTCTGCATCCCACCATCTTCAGAGAGTGGGCTCTTGCCAGCGACGCTGGACAGTGAATTCTGGTCACCCTAGCCACAGTTGAGTGCATCTCGGGTGGGGTGAGGAAGACTTTAGTCATGCCCATCACTCCCATTTCCAACTAGCTTGCCACCCACCCCTGTGTGCCCCTTTGCAGGATTCTGGAGCCCCTGTGAGTGAGCAGCTGACCCATGCTGGACCAGTGTACTTGTTTGCACAGGTGGAACCTGACAGCACCTTGCATGGGCCTGCAGGATCCACACTTTGATTCCATTCTGTCCTCACCCAGGGCTTCTCTGCTGTCTTGGCATTCTTTGAAAGTTCACTCAAGCATGTGCAATCCAGGAATACAGGGAAGTCGATGCCCATGGAGCTGCTCTTGACCAAGAGGGTTGGAAGCTGGTGGATAACTGCTTCCTCCTTTGCCTCCCAGGTGAACAGTTCTGACGGACATTGCGTGAGGCTCCCCAGAAAGTCCCTGTGGGATCAAGTACCAGTGGCCCCTAACAGTGGTCACCTCTGTGAGGCTTCCTTGTACTGGCTGTGCCTCCTTCCCAGGCCTGCATTGCTGGACCAATGTTTCCAAATAAATTACTTCACTCAAGCCTTTATCTCCAGCTTGGCTTTCTGGAGAATGCAGGCTAAGACAGCAGGGATATTCAGTGTGGTGGAGATACAATAGTTTTTTTTCTAAATTAAGCATGTAGAATGAAGAGTACATTTAGAGAGAAATAAGAAAATGATAGTAGACATGGTATATGAACGTGACAAACATTGTGAATATGGTATAGAAGTGTCTGAATATTGACTTAAGGCCATTAGAAAACAAACTTTCCTAGCAAAAATAGCAATTTGAGCTGCTAGCCATCCTATATTTTTCAGTGTTACTGAAGACACTGAGATCCCTTTAAATAAAAAGATGACTAGGAAGAATGAAAGCATGAGGCTTCTGGGTGTCCATTGGGTTGGGAGAGTGAAAATCATCCTAAAGAAAGAGAGAGGAAGAATACAGGCGTTTTCCACTTCTAAATAGGTCCACTTCTAAAGCGTCACTACTACTGGCACCCCACAATGCATGCACTTCCCTGCCACAAGATGCATTCACTTGGGCTGAGGCAAGCTCTTCAAACTGAAGTACTCGTATTCCTGAGAACAGTTGGGGATTTTCACAGGGTATGTGGGCACTGATAGTTTTTAAGAGAATCAATTTTTAGGTTTTCAGTCTTGTTATGTATTCTTTCCTAAAACTTAACTTGCAGTGAGAAGGATCCTGGCCTTAACCTCATGTAAAAAGAAAGGCTTACCTCTCACCCAACCTGAATCTTACTGTGGTACAACATTCTAGAAAGTAAAAAAAACTTCAGAGTGTCAAATAAAGGGACCATTTGAAATACTGGTGCTTTTATCAATTTGGCCTCCTTAAATCAAGACAATATAAGCCCAAGATCGGGCCAATGTGTCCTTCCTATCTTGCCTGTATTACTATTAAGTAGATACATGGCATTAGAAATACATGTATTGCCGGGCATGGTGGCTGACGCCTGTAATCCCAGCACTTTGGGAAGCAGAGGCAGGTGGATCCCCTGAGGTCAGGAGTTCAAGACCAGCCTGGACAACATGGCAAAACCCCATCTCTACTAAAAATACAAAAATTAGCCAGGTGTGGTGGCAGGAGCCTGTAATCCCAGCTACTCAGGAGGCTGAAACAAGAGAATCACTTGAACCTAGGAGGCGGAAGATGCAGTGAGCCAAGATTGTGCCATTGCACTCCAGCCTGGGGGACAGAGTGAGACTCTGTCAAAAAGAAAAACAAAAAACAAACAAACAACAACAACAAAACCAGAAACAAAAAAACAAAACAAAACAAAAACAACAAAAGAAATAGATGTATTGTAGTGGGGTGGCAGGAATGACGGCAGCTTTTATTTAATAAACTTGCGTCTTCTACTTCCTACCTATCATCAAAGACGCCAGCCGGGCACAGTGGCTCACGCCTGTAATCCCAGCACTTTGGGAAGCTGAGGTGGGTGGATCACAAGGTCAGGAGTTCAAGACCAACCTGGCCAATATGGTGAAACCCTGTCTCTACTAAAAATACAAAAATTAGCCAGGCATGGTGGCGGGCACCTGTAATCCCAGCTACTCGGGAGGCTGAGGCAGGAGAATCACTTGAACTTGGGAGTCAGGGGTTGCAGTGAGCTGAGATAGCACCACTACAATCCAGTCTGAGTTTTTTGAGACTCTGTCTCAAAAAAAAAAAAAAAAAAAAAAAAAAAAAGACACCGTTCTTCCCATACCAGCCAGAAAGAGAGCAAAGTGTGTGGGTGAGAAATACTGACTGCAGCGAGACTTCCTTCATCTCAGCAACAAGTTTTTGGCAGGGCTTAGTGGATACTACCCTATTCACCTTAGATTTGGAATACTCAAGCTTTGGAAATCACGCAGGCAGAACTTGCTATGAAAGGACTCCACTGCACTGTCACCTTCTGTATTGGCAGAAGGGGCCTAGTGAACACCCTTCTTCACCTGTGTCTTGTTCTGGTCTCAGATGCATATTTTGAATAATTGCAAGGAATATGGACGTGACAATTTCCGCCTTACCTCTGGTAGATCAACATTAAATTTTCAAGTAAAGGGAACACAGATTAGAGGTAAGTTCATGCTTTCTATTTTCTTGAACATTTACTCAGATCAAATAAATGTTTTCACTGATTTTTGCCACTTCTACTTGATACATTATTCCAATGCACTGGAAGTGATATTTTTTCCAGGTATTTGAAGTAATAGAAAGTTATAGATGTCAACTTAAAATGAACAAAGAAATACAGAGTTTTAGAAATTTCTTTTCTTTTCTTTTTTAGATGGAGTCTTGCTTTGCCGCCCAGGCTGGAGTGCAGTGGTGCAATCTTGGCTCACTGCAACCTCTGCCTTCTAGGTTCAAGCAATTCTTCTGCCTCAGCCTCCCGAGTAGTTGGGACTACAGGCGTGTGCCACCATGCCAGGCTACATTTCTGGATTTTTAGTAGAGATAGGGTTTCACCGTTTTGGCCAGGCTGGTCTCAAACTCCTGACTTAGTGATCAGTCCGCCTCGGCCTCCCAGAGTGCTGGGATTACAGGCGTGAGCCACTGCGCCCAGCTGAGTTTTAGAAATTTCATGAGGGACTATATGAATAAAAATTTTGACGATCACAGACACCCTCAAATTTTAAGAATCCCAGTGAAATCCTAACCTGCCTTGGTGAAACACCCATTAAACAACTTTGCCATTAGCATCTTGATGTGACTTAATCAAAGAGGCTGGAAGAAAGGAACACCAGGCAGGTACTTTACAGGGTTTCCCCAATCCTGATTGTAAAATTCAGAAGGCTCCTCTTCCAAGATTATGTACTAATGGGATGTGTTTAATTCCTCTTCCTCCTTCAATGGGTCTAGGAGCATGACCTGTGAACCACAGATTTCTAAGGTAAATTTCAGGACACTGGAGGTGGTGATGGATGAAGAAGGGCAAAGGAAGCTGACCCCGAACACCTATATTACTGGAAAACAAAACAAAACAAAACCAAGTAAAAGATCTAAAAGGAGGCCGGGCACAGTGGCTCACGTCTGTAATCCCAGCACTTTCGGAGGCTGAGGCGGGCGGATCACTTGAGGCCAGGAGTTCGAGGCCAGCTGGCCAATAAGGTGAAACCCCATCTCTACAAAAATAAATAAATAAATAAATAAATAAATAAATAAATAAATAAAATTAGCTGGGCATGGTGGTTCACGTCTGTAATCCCAGCTACTCGGAAGGCTGAGCCATGAGACTTGCTTGAACTTGGGAGGTGGAGGTTGCAGTGAGCTAAGGTTGTACCATTGCACTCCAGCCTGGGTGACAGAGCAAGAGTCTGTTTCAAAAACGAAACAAAACAAAACACAATAACAAAAACACTTTAAATGAGTTTGTTCTGAGGAGCAGACCCAGGGTTGGAGAAGAATAGAGCAGGAATTACTGCTCCTCAGTGTAAATTCGTCACCGCCAGTTATTTTTTTAATCCATCCTTGGCTTTACTGTAATAAAAGTGAAAGAAATTATTTTAAAAAATTTTATGTGAAAAATTTAAAGGATAAATTTATGAAAGTATATTTTTGTAATTCTAGGGTGAGCAAGCCACAAAACTTGGAAGCCATGAAAAAAGAAAAGATACACAGATTTGAGTTCATAAAAATTAAAAATATGTGTACAATGAAAGACACCATAAATGAAATGAAAACACAGTCACAGACTGTAGAGGACCCAGCAAGAAGAGATGAGGAGAGGGAGATGCAGCTTTGTGACTCAGGAAGCACACGTGGTGCAGAGGCTGTTGCGACACTGTAGGGGCTTTACCCCTGAGCAAGATGATCTCTGTGGAAACGAAGATTCCATCTTTCCACTCTTGACCTCAGAGCCACTTCACCTCCTCAGCTGATAAAGCCGGCCTGAGCTCAAACTTCCTACCCTTCCTTCCAGCATCCACAGGGAAGGCTGGGCTGGCTCCAGGCAGTGGCCTCAGAATTACTGTAAGTGCTGCCATTTGCAGGTTGCCTACTCAGGTCCCACGGTGCTAGCCTGACTGCTGGGAAAACCCGTTTCCCACAGTGCCACGCAAACAAAACCCGTTATTGCACTGACAAAAATTTTCAGGGGAGTTTTTCATGTTCTAACATTACCCTCCCATGGAGTTTAGAAGTTCATTTTTAGATGTGGCTGCAGTCTCGGCAGTGAAGGATAACAAGAAGCCTTCTGACCATTTCAGTACAATTCCCCAGCATCTTCACACTGTTTTCTGTCACAGAATATGGTGGCAGTGACCGTCAGCTTCTCTGTGGAGGGTTGAAATGCTCCTGGCTCCTTTCCCTACTTTAACCCAGCACGTCTATAAGGCTTGCACCCCGCATAGGGCAGCTGATCTAGGCTTTAAGGCTATGGGGCTCCCCAGGAGTGCCACAGTCTGCTAAAGCTGGCAGCAAATGTCATCAAAGTGGAAGAGTTCACCTCTTCATCTTAAAATGTTGTCACGTTCTTTCTGGTTCTTTGAGATGGAAATCACCAAAATGCTAAAATGAAGAGAAGTGGACATTCAGAGCTAGCCCTCATTCAGAGTGAGGGCCCTCTTCTTACTGCCAACTGCCCACTCTCCCTCCTATACTTGGCATCTTACTCTTCCTGCCTGTGACTCTTGACACACTGTCCCCCAACTTCCTTGGCTGCCTTTCCCCATTCTCTCTGCCCATCTAAACATCTTTCTTCCTCAAAGGACCAGGCCAAATGCCATTTCCCCAAGAAGCTTTCCTGACTCTTCTAAATATCCATCTGCTCTTTCCCTTCTCTGAGGTCCTATGTCTGTGCCACTCATTTGGCACCAATCCAATCCCTCCCCACCCACCCACCCCCAAATTTATTGAGTGCCTACTATGCGCCTGGAAGGGTTCAAACACTGGAGAAGCAAAATGGTTTGACCAGGAGAGAGAGGACAATGTGGACAGATCCTAAGAAAAAGAAACAGCAGAAAAAGAGCAGGGCAGCTAGCTGAATTTAAGTCTGCAGTGTGGCGAAAATGCCAACAACATATTGCGAGATATGAGTGGCAACATGACATACCATGGCCAGAAATTATCTTTTTGGATTCTTTCTACATGAACCCAGATCCTTATTGAAATATTACTTCCAACTTCAAACTAAATGTGGACAGGATCCGGCAGAAAGTAACAAACAATAACAAAAAGGATGCTAAACCAGGTAGCTCAGAGAACAGAGGAATGGGGAGCCGAGATGTTTTAGACGGGCCAAGTGGTTTTGAGGCATTTGGTAATGATCCTCTGTGGCTTTGAGGTGTGTCTGTTTCTTTGTTTTGAGCTAGTCAGGGACATAAATGCCCTCTACATCTGTAGGCAACCAAACTGGAGAAAATAATCTACATGTAAGCAGGATAAATTTTGATTGTGTTTAAGGAAAACTTTTTTTGTGTTGAAGCTGGAAAAGGTGACTTTCAAAGAAGGTTGCAAATTTTTATTGCCTGATGCTTTAAGAAGAGAAGAGACAAATCCTGTTTTGGAAAAACAGAGGTTTCTCTGCCTGAGAGTATGGAACTGTGGTGGAATCCTGGGCCGTCCACGATTCTAGGATCTGAGGCATTACATGTCACTGCCACTGGCTGCCACTCCCCAGCCCTGACACACTGTCCACCAGAACCACTAACAAAGTTATAAAAGTCACCCTTTTCAGTTTTCTATTTCATTTTCCCTGCCCCCTGAGAAACAGGAACCAAGGACCAGGCAGTAGGAGAAGCCAGACATAATCTATGCTTTCAAAGTGGGCCACCATGACGTGAATGAATTAGAGCTGAAGGGTCATGGAGGCAGCCTGTTCCTCCTCCCTCCCTTCTCCCCAGCTCTGACCCCTACTTCTTCCTTTTTGTGTATTATTCTGAAAAATAAATCAAACAGTTGCCATTTGTTTTATATTACGTTGGTCCACAACGTCAAAGGTCATGGTTTCCAGATTTCGGAAAAGGAGTTTGATTCTGTTCCTAAAATTAAAGAGAAATTGCAAGACTTGAATGGAAAGGGGAAGTTCCCCTTCACTAACTCTTTCTAGAAGGGTCAACATTTAAAACTTAACCTGTGGCCGGGTGTGGTGGCTCAAGCCTGTAATCCCAGCACTTCGGGAGGCCAAGGAGGGGGGATCACTTGAGGTCAGGAGTTTGAAACTAGCCTGGCCAACATGGCAAAACCCCATCTCTACTAAAAATTAAACAATTAGCTGGGCATGGTGGTGGGTGCCTGTAATCACAGCTACTCCGGAGGCTGAAGCATGAGAATTGCTTGAACCTGGGAGGCGGAGGTTTCAGTGAGCTGAGATTGAACAATTGCACTCCAGCCTGGGCAACCGAGTGAGACTCTGACTCGAACAAACACACAAACAAACAAAAACCAAAAAAGTTAACCTCGTGTGGATATTTACCTATGATTTGAATACGAGAAGGATTTGACCACTTGAGGGTCTGATTTATACAAGTACCACATGATGAAGAACAGGATTTTATGGAGTGAAGATCCTTAGCAGCACTCTCTGACTGAATCTCTCCGGAGCCTGAATTGATTTCTCCAGTGGCCACTGGTAGAAGTTGAGTGACTCCTCCAATAGCCCCAGACACAACTAGGAAATGTGCCTAAACTGGCTGCCATTTGAAACCTTTTGGTGTCCTTTTTTAGATGCACCACCCTAAACTTCAGGAGTTCTCTCCAGAGAGTAATTTTAGGAATGAATGCCAGAGACCAAGGAATGAGGGACTGTTGCCTCATCAGAGGGAGAAGGAGCTAGCTGGAAAAACGAGAGGAACAAAATGTCCCCTGACTAGATTTTTCTTTACCCTTTGTCTCAAGGACTCTTCTAGAAACAGAAATGAGAGTAGATTCGTGTATGTTTGCCCAGGTTGACCCCAATGGAGGGATTGTGGGGCAGAGGCCGCATGAAAGAAAGATAACTTCAGTAGGGCTCTCCAAACTTTTGGTTTCAGGAGCAGTCACTTTTTACTTCCTAGAAACTGTATTTTCACCTACTGAGAGTCTAGCAGGCAGTGAAGTCCCCTTAGGATGGGACCGTGGGCAGGAGGATTGATGTTTCATTGCAAACCCTGGAAGCGGAACTTGGGACTCAGCTGGCCAGCTGAGCTTCTCTTCCTGTGGGAAATCCCAGCAAAACCAGGAGAAAGGGAGCAACAGAGGTCATCTGCTAGGAAATGTACCAAAGAAGATTTGAAAAGTACTGGTGGATCTCCAGAGCAAAGGCTGGAAAGCCCTGACCTACAGGAGCAGGCTACTGCATTGTTGGGAGGGGCGGGATTCACATCCACATGGACTTCCCTCGGGTCTCTTTCCGCTCTGCAGGGAAGGGTGGAAGCTGCTCCTAGGGTTTTTTTTTTTCTTCTTTGAGATGGAGTATGGGTCTGTCACCCAGGCTACAGTGTAGTGGCATGATCTTGGCGCACTGCAACTTCTGCCTCCCAGGTTCAAGCGATTCTCCTGCCTCAGCCTCCCGAGTAGCTGGGATTACAGGCTTGCACCACCACGCCCAGATAATTTTGTATTCTTAGTAAAGAGGAGGTTTTGCCATGTTGGCCAGGCTGGTCTTGAACTCCTGACCTTGTGATCCGCCTGCCTCAGCCTCCCAAAGTGCTGGGATTACAGGTGTGAGCCACCACACCCGGCCACTCCTAGGTTTTAAAACACCAGTTTGTATCCACTTATCTCTTTTGCTCCTCTCCATATAGTCTCCCATCTCTACCTCTTGCTATATTTGATTACTACCTCTTGTTAGAATTACAATGCATATCTTAGATTTTTCTTTAAATACAACTATTAGAGTGTCATCAAGAAGAGACTTAACCCTCTTTGGGGGCAGGGTATAGAATATTTATTTATTTATTTATTTAGAGACAGGGTCTCACTCTGTCACTTAGGCTACTGTGCAGTTGTGTGACCCTAGCTTATTGTAACCTCAAACTCTCAGGCTCAAGCAATCCTCCTGCCCCAGCCTCCTCAGTAGCTGGGACTACAGGTGTGCACCACCACACCTGGATAATTTTATTTATTTATTTATTTTGCAGAGACAGGGTCTCACTTTGTTGCACAGGTTGGTCTTGCACTCCTGGACTCAAGTGATCCTCCCACCTCTGCCTCCCAGCATACTAGGTTTATAGGCATGAGTCACTGTACCCAGCAAATATTTTAAAAATCAGACTCAAGAGGTTCATATCTTTAACAGATGTTTAGTCTATCACGTAATTTCAATTTTTTCCTAAGTGACAGTAGAAGGAATGGAAGAAGTCCTGGCTGGGAGTTCAAGAGGCCAGGCCCACTTCTCTCCACGTGTGAAACTGAGTTATATAAACTCTGAGTAACTGTCTTCACTGGCCTCAGCTTCCTCCCTAGAAAGTTATTGTCAGCCAGGCAAGGTGACTCATGCCTACAATCCCAGCACTTTGGGAGGCTGAGGCAGGTGGATCACTTGAGGTCAGGAGTTCAAGACCAGCCTGGCCAACATGGTGAAATCCCCTCTCTACTAAAAATACAAAAATTAGCCGGGCGTGGTGGCAAGCACCTGAAATCCCAGCTACTTGGGAAGCTGAGGCAGGAGAATTGATTGAACTTGGGAAGTGGAGGTTGCAGCAAGCTGGGATCACACCACTGCCCTCAGGCCTGAGGGACAGAGCCAGACTCCGTCTCAAAAAAAAAAAAAGAAAAAAGGAAAAAAAGAAACTGTCGTCAACTGAGAATTGACAAGTTTATAAATCTGGAAAGGAGAGCTTTATTTTTCATAAAGGGTTGCAGACCGCAGGGTGTCCGTTCTCAGTCTGGGAAGTATAGCCTTCCAGCCAGAAGCCAAAAAGAGGCACTTCGAGGGAAGGGCAAAGGGAACAGGAATGTATGCTGAGCAGAGCGGCCAAATACACATATGTATTTATTTATGTATTTATTTATTGAGACAGGGTCTCACTCTGTCACCCAGGCTGGAGTGCAGTGGCACAATCTCAGCTCACTTCAACCTCTACCTCCCGAGTTCAAGCGATTCTTACGCCTCAGCATCCCAAGTAGCTGGGATTACAAAAATACACGTATTTAATAAGCTATAGGAGAAATCATGAATATTTATGAAAGGAGAAACATGTGCATGTGCAATTGAGCTTCATGCCCCTTTAAGGTGTGCCTTGTACAAAAAATGACAGCATCAGCATGATCTGAGGGTGGAGTTCTCGGCCCTCTGATGTTAAAAGGTGAAGCAGAGGACACAAAAACCCTCACTGCAGGTCCTCTGTAGACTGGCCAAAACCAATCTGTGACTGGTGGTCTCTTATCAGGACAGAATGATGGTCAGTTGTGTGTCAAAACTGCAAAAGGAAGGGACAGCAGTCATGTGGTTGGTTGAAATCAGCGGTGGAGTCTGAGCCTGTTTTCACTGATGAGCTGATCTTCTGGATGCCGCTCTCTGAACACCCTGACTGAGCTGATAACATTAACTCTCTCATAGGTGCCAACCATGTACCTTGACCGTTCTCTCTTTCCACACTCTCATAGCCTCGTGCCATTGTCCTGTACAGTGTCTCCTCTCCTCATGTGATTTTTGCCCTACCTCTGTAGCTGCAAGAAGCACCAAGCATGTGCTTGGCTGGCACATTTTATTTATTTATTTATTTGTATTATTTTTGAGTCAGAGTTTTGCTCTTGTTGCCCAGACTGGAGTGCAATGGTGCGATCTTGGCTCACTGCAACCTCTGCCTCCCCTGTTCAAGCAATTCTCCTGCCTCAGCCTCCCAAGTAGCTGGGATTACAGGCACCCGCCACCACGCCCAGCTAATTTTTGTATTTTTAGTTAAGATGGGGCTTCACGCTGTTGGCCAGGCTGGTCTCGAACTCCCGACCTCAGGTGATCCGCGCGCCTCGGCCTCCCAAAGTGCTGGGATTACAGGCGTGAACCACCGCACCAGACTGGCTGGCACATTTTAGATACTGTATTAGTCAAGGTTCTTCTGAGAAACAGAACTGATAGGATGGACACACACACGCACATGCAGAGAAAGAGAGTTTACTTTGAGGAATTGGCTTATACCATTGTGGAGGCTGGTAGGTTCGACAGGGTAGGCCAGCAGGCTGAAGACCAGGAAAGAGTTGCAGCTCGAGTCTAAAGGCAGTCTGCTAGCAGAATTCTCTCTTCTTTGGGGGAGGCAAGTCTTTTTTCTATTAAGGCTTTCAACTGATTGGAATGAGGCTCATCCACATTAGGGAGAGTAATCTGCTTTACTCAAAGGCTACTGATTTAGATGTGAATCTCATCTTAAAAAAATACCTGCACAGAAACATCTAGAACAATGTTTGACCAAATATCTAGGTACTGTGGCCTATCCAAGCTGACAAAATTAGCCATCACAGATGCTCACTAAATCTTCTTGAATTGAATTGAAAACACAGGATATGTGAGCAGCTGGGTTTCCTGTTTCTCCTGTACTAGCTTTCTTCTGCTTTCTTCATTTTCCTTCATTTAAATTCATTTTAACAAATGTATATAGAGGTCTAACCTGTAGTATGTTTTTCTTTAAGCTTTTTTGCTATTTTGTGTCTGCTAGTAAGTCCAAGCGGCCCTGCCTATCAACCATTTCTTGTTCAACCAACTCCCTTTTCTTTCACTTTTTTTTTTTTTTAAGCTCCGATTATTCAGCTAGGCAGTCATGTATGTATAATCCACATATTCAGGCCCCAAAGTGGCAAAGAGTTAATTCCTGTTTTTTGATTCTGTGCTTCCATTTGCCTTCTGTTGAAGCAGTTTTAGCCACGGTGTGGTAGAGGAGCTGACCACTAGGGCCTTAGACTTTTTTGTGTCAAATTGGAAGGGAGTTTATTCTAAAAGCATGACCTTATGTGAACATTTAGAATCAATTACGGTCATAATACTATTGCAAATGAGACAGACACACTTACAATGTAAAAGTAAGTAGTTTTATTTACAGGATATAAAATTGCATACACAAAATTATTCCATTTTTGTTCAAAAAACATGTACATAAAATAAAGACTGTAAATATATACAACCTGAATCATGAACTGTGGATGGTTTCTATTTTGTCTATGTTTTCTAAAATTTCTTCATACACATAATATACAAAAATGCTTATTGCAAGCATTAAGCTTCCCTTTCTCTCTCTTCCTACTCCCTGACAACTCTCTCATCCTCATCCTCAGAGATAACTGTAATCATTATTAGTAATTTGATATTTATCCTTCTATCCATTTTATACACATATACGTGCATTTGCACATGCACACACACAGAGCTTTTCTCACGAATATAAATAAGGCCATATATATTCATCTTTTTAAATCTTTTTAATTTTTTGTCTGTTTGTTTTGAGATGGAGTCTTGCTCTGTTGCCCACGCTGGAGTGCAATGGCGCGATCTTGGCTCACAGCAGCCTCTGCCTCTGGGGTTCAGTGATTCTCCTGCCTCAGCCTCCCGAGTAGCTGGGACTACAGGCCTGCACCACCATGCCCGGCTAATTTTTGTGGTTTTAGTAGAGACAGGGTTTTACCATGTTGGCCAGGCTGGTCTTGAACTTCTGACCTTAGGTGATTCACCCACCTTGGTCTCCCAAAGTGCTGGGATTACAGGCGTGAGCCACCGTGCCCAGCCTAAAATTTTGTTTTTTTTTCAGTTAAGTGTCTCTAAGCTCTTCCCATGTGAGCATGTCTATGTCTACCTCACGGTTTTAAGCAGCTCCATAGTTTTTCCATAAATAGTTATGTCACAATTTAGGGGAAGGAAATGAATACTCCCCTGTAGATGGATATTGAGGATATTTCCAATTTTCTGCCATTGGGAACATTTTGTGCAGAACATCCAGAAACATTTATATTTGTGAATGTGTGTGGGTATTTCTTTTAGAACATTTTGACTACAATTATACATTACTTTTATTATAAAAAGTTACTGTACTTATCTTCAAACTCATCAAGTTGTATACGCTAAATATGTACCGCTTTTTGTATGCCAGTCATATCTCAATAAAGTTATTTAAGAAAACATATAAACACTTGTTTTGGTAATTTTAAAAATAGTTAGCAGCCTAAAAGTAAGAAAACTTGGGTACTCCAGAGGAGCAGGGGCTGTCAGGGCCTAGCACATACTTACACAGCAGGTGTTTAATGTCTGAAGAATGTATAAAGATCTTTCTTGTAAGTGACAAGTTTGTTAAGAACAGTGTCATTGTTCCTACCTTATATATGAAGTGTCTGAAGGATCTTAGAGATCAGGTCCAAGGCCTACAAGTTTATTTCTCAGCAAGAGCCTCAACATAGCAATTGATTCAGTATTGGTGAGTAATGAAGATGCCTATGATATGTCTTCCTCAATAAAACTAAGAGCAAGGAACCAAGTATGCAATATATTTGTCTTTCTAGGACCTATGCTAATGCCTAGCACCTAGTAAGATGCCAAGTAACTATTGGTTCTTTTTGGCAGAACAACATTCACTGTTTCCTTCGCAAACAAACACTGGTTTTTGTAAAAGAACCTACCACTATCTTTCAGGGAAGACGTGTCTATCATTGATCTAAGGGAAACATCATAATCCAACCTGCCTGCCAGGAATTGGTTTAGACTTCCGGAGGATCTTTGAGAATAGTTTCTTTATCTTGAAAGAAGAGACACTCTCTTTTTGCACTGGACACTGTCTATAACTGCAACTGCAATGTATTATTATGCATACACATTATCTTGACTGCAATATAATCATAAATATATAATCTGAAATAATCAGAGCTAAACAAAAATTTTCAAAGGAATTAACAGTAAGTGATTAATAGGCAAGGCCTCTTGGACTCACTAGCAGACACAAAATAGCAAAATGGTTTAAACAAAAACACACCGAAGGATAGGACCTCTATACACATTTGATAAAATGAATTAAAATGGGGAAAAATGTGATCTTGTGCCAGTTAAAAACGTCAGTCTGGGGATAAAAATAACTGAAGATAGTAGGTCAGAAAGATAAGAAGAACAGGGCCTTTGATGATAGTATTGAGTTGCTGAATTAACCCTGGGACTTCTTACCTTTAGACATTTTGTTACATAAGATAATAAGTGTCTTTATTATTTAAGCCTGGTGAGTATGTGGTGTTTTGGGGGTGGGGAAGAGTGATGTTATTTGCCATTATTTGGAACCAGAAACATGCTAACTGATAAATTATCCTGTTGGTTTACACGACAATGTCCTTGATGCCCCAGAAACATTTTCTAATTTTGACAGAGGAGAAAGGATGTCAGTAGGTGTTAACTAATGTGAAAAGAAGGTAGAATGGCTCATGTGTGTGATGGACATGAGAACTGGGAATACAGAGAGGTATCTGATCTGGTAGTAATTTTTTCTTGCATGACTACTACATTGATAAGCACTGTGCTAAAATTTTTCAATTAATTATTTCATGCAATCTTCAAACCAACTTTATGAAATATGTACTATTATTTTTACTACTTTACAACAGAAAGTGAAGCTTAGCAAGATGAAGTGACTTGTCTAAAGTCACTTACTCAAGCTAGTGTTTTTTGTTGTTGTTGTTTGTTTTTGTTTTGTTTCGTTTTTTTTTAGATGGAGTCTCACTCTGTTGCCCAGGCTGGAGTGCAGTGGTACGATCTTGGTTTACTGCAACCTCCACCTCCCGGGTTCAAGTGATTCTCCTGCCTCAGCCTCCCGAGTAGCTGGGATTACAGGCACCCACCACCATGCCCGGCTAATTTTTTGTTTTTAGTAGAGACTGGGTTTCACCATGTTAGTCAGGCTGGACTCGAACTCCTGACCTCGTGATCCACCCGCCTTGGCCTCCCATAATGCTGGGATTACAGGCATGAGCCACCGTGCCTGGCCCCCAAGTGTTATCACAAGGATTTGAAACCAGATAGCATGGATGTGTAAGGAGTCCATGCTAATGGTCGCAAGTTCATAGGCACCATAAAGTTCAAAGCAAACAAATTGCTAACAACCCCAGTTTTTCTGTTTTGTTTTTGTTTGTTTGTTTGTCTGTTTGTGTTTTGAGACAGGATCTTGCTTTGTCTTCCAGGCTGGAGTGCAGTGGCACAATCTCAGCTCACTGCAACCTCTGCCTCCTGGGCTCAAGCAATCCTCCCAACTCTGCCTCCTGAGTAGCTCAGACCACAGGCGCATGCCTGGATAATTTTTGTATTTTTTGTAGAGAACAGGTTTCGCCATGTTGCCCAGGCTGGTCTCGAACTCCTGGTCTCAAGCAGTCTGTCCACCTCGGCCTCCCAAAGTGCTGGGATTACAGGCATGAGCCACTGTGCCCAGCCCCAGTTATTCTTTACATTTAAGCCAAAAACAAAAAATCACCCTTTCCCATGGATTCTCACAGAAAGATCACTATATAATATGAACAATATCCTCAGCAGACATCTTAAGCTGAAACTGTGTTGAGTTGTATCAGGATGCTTATTATTCGAAATGTCTCTTACTACGGAACTTGCTTTGACTGCATCCTCAGAGGCTGAAAATCTTTGATAGTTGAAAGAACGAAGGATGTGCCATCCCCAAATATGCCATATAATATATTGATTATTTCGAGTTGAAAACATTAAAGAAATTATAGTTTCAGAAAGGGTGAGTAAAACTGAGGTCTGACCTGATAAGGCCTCACACTTAATTTGCCTCGCTTGCTTTTAGTCCCTTGTTTCTAGTCAATTTTAAAACCTGCATAGCTAAAAGTCACGTAGCTATACAATACATAACTAAATTCCACTTGCCTCCTTAGAGATAACTTCTCTGATAGGACACCATGGAAATGATTGCTTAAGTTATTTTTCAGGAACTTAGAATCAGTTCTTGTCCAGTTCAAGCCACCAGCCCTTCATTTGCGCCTGCATAAGTGTCCAATGGGTGACCTTTTGACATCAGAAGGCCCAAAACTCCACCCTCAGATCATGCTAACATCGTGATTTTGTGAACATGTGTTCTATGAACAGCCATGAAGCTTGACTATGCTTGCTCAGATTACCGATTGCCTGTTTTCCTTACCTCATCTTTTTGGGCACCTTGGACCACCTTCCTCCCCTAACCTATAAGCATCCCTAAAATTCCATCTTTGGAAAGGCAGATTTGAGGCCTGTTCTCCAGTCTCCTGGCCTGGTTGCCTTGTGAATACGCCCTTTCTCTACTGCAAAACTCATGCGCCTCAGTGATTGGCATACTGTGTGAAAGGCAAATGAACCTGGTTCCCTAACAGGAGCTGAACTGTCTCTTCCTACATGTAGCCAGCAATAAAGATTCCTCTAGGAGAGGTATGTTCTCCACGCCAGAGTGAGAAAATAACCCTATATCCAGAGATTTGGAACTGGAGGTGGCATTTGGACTGGAATAAACATTCTTGCAAAGTAATCATTATCTTCCACCTGTTTTACACCCCACCCCCCATATATCTCCTAGGGGCTCCCCCAGAAATTTTTACCACCTTAGCCAGATTTTCTTTGTCCTGTCATTTCTTCTTTAATTTATCACTCTTTTTCTAAAAAGTATAAAAGCATCTTGCTTTGGCCGCTTTCTTCAGGATTCAGTCTCTTAACATCCCCGTGTACATGTACAATTAATAAAATTTGTATACTTTTCTCTGTTAATCTGCCTAGTGTCAATTTGGCTTCTCGATGCAGCTGATTAGCCCACTAAAAGCTAAAGGGTGTGGGGGGTTGAGGGTGATCTCTGCCTCCCTTACTGGTGAACTTGATTTTTGTAAAAACTCAAAAGTCACTTAGGCTAGAGTTGGAGATGGAGATGGGGATTCACTGGGAACGTCTCAAGAGAATGTTTTAAAGTAATGGAAATATTCCATATTTTGATTATGGTGTAAGGGCATTTCATTATATATAAATTAGATATCAATTTTTTAAAAAGCTCTCAGACCAAAGCTAGTCATTACAGCAAGAAAACAGGCATAGCAAATTTAAAACTTTGGAGAAATACATAGAATACTTGCATATGGTGATTCTGATTTGCTTTAAAAGTGGCATGATTAATGTATTTAGACGAAAATAATCTTCGTTTTTCTTTGCTTTTATTTACGATCAGGATAAAATAATTCTACGCTGCTGCCAAATAAAAGATGAGTTAAAATTAACTAACTGGATCCTTAACAACCATTCTAAGAGGCAGATATTATTATCCCACTTTATGCGTGAAGGCCCAGAACCCGGGCAAGGGCGGCGCACTCAGTACGCTCTTCCAAGCATCTGGGCACACCCGGTCCACTACAGCCCTACAGAGTCGGACGTGAGCACGGGCGAAGGCGTCAGCCGGGTCTACGCGGGAGTCACTGACCACACCCGGGCGAGAGCCGGCTTTCCGGTGCCGCCACATTCCGGGCACCAGGCTCCGGGCCCTTCAGAGCATTTGGGGCGGGCGACGGAGGTCCTGTCCACTCTCGCTTGGGTGCAGAAGGGCGCGGCGGTGCCGGGAAGCCGCCTTGGAAGTTCCAAGATTAGCTCAAACTCCGCGCGGCCGAGCGCAGGTGCTGGGGCGCTCGCCGCCTCCACTCTGACCTGGGGACAGTCCCGGAAGCCGGGGACCTGGCTCCGCCCCAGCCCGCGCCGTCGCCCACCGGCAGCAGCCAGGCCTCTTCCCCGGTCCCAGGAGCCCGCGCCGCGCCCTTCGCTCGCGCGTTCCAGTCCAGGCTACGAGCAGGTACCGCCCCCCGGCCCTCGGCCCCGCGCTCCCCTCCCCGGCCCCTGGCTGGCGGGGCCGTGAGGATTCCCACCCAGTCTTGCAAAGCGCGAGAGCTTGTCAACCGCCCCGTTTCTCTCCAAAGCCGGGCATGGCCCGGAAGCAGCTGATCAGATCTTAGTTCTGAATGTATAGTTCGGGTGCGAGAATGTGACCCGTGAAAGTTCAGAGGAGTTAAGGAATTGCAGCGTTCTGAAAGCGAACGTTAAAGGCAATTTACAAACGAAAAAAGATGCCGCTCTTCTTCCCCCATCCCAGCTTGCAACTCACCGAAACACACATTAGGGTGGAGCCAGAAGGAATTACGGAAAGTACAATGAGGACATTGAAATGGAGGGTATGGGGGGTTAACAGTTAGTCTTCAGAAGCCAAGAAGCGGAGCTAGTGTCTGAAAATCACAGCGCAGGACGGAACTTCAGGGAGCCTATACCTCCCCACTACCCCTCCAATTTACAGATGGGGAAACCGCGGTCCCGAGTGTCTGTTCTCCCACAACTCTGTCTCGGCAGAGTCAGGTCTAATAGCCCAGAACCTCAGTGCCTAAGCTTCACTGTAAATAATAAGCGACGTAAATAACATTTACAAATATCCTTTGTGAGCAGAAACAGCATTACCAGTAACTGGGTACTAGAACGCATCCGTCTTCGTCGTTTACTCCTCCAGGGGCTCCCTAGCCTGCATTCCATGGACAACAGCAGTGCAGCTGCAGAAGCACTTCTGGAAGCCCCGTGACTTGAACTAGACCTTGAGTAAATAGGGTTTAGATAAATGGAGGGGAGGGAAAAGTTTCACCTGAGGGGAGAACGAGCTAGTCTGCCGGACCCTTATAAAAGTATTGGCCTGGATGGGATGGAGGGCTTTGACCTGAAAGCCACAGGGAGTAGGGAACCCTGGGGAATTGGCTGAAAGAGGGGGGCTCTTAGGAAATGCACCAACAGGGAAGCCAGCGCTTTACCAGGGATTTCATTCATGGTGGGTATATTATTAGTCGAGATTCTAATTCTCTAGAAGCTGATCATTTCTAAGAGAAACAATATTTAAACATTGCTGTCGAAGGAAAGGTTGTGGGGATAAAATGTTCTAGTTCTAAAACAGAACACCCATTTTCCCTGGTTGTATATGAATAATACAAATACGTCAAAAATCAAGCTTACTATGTGCCAAGCACTCTAATAACTTATTTATTTATTTGTTTGTTTATTTATTTATTTATTTATTTATTTGAGACAGAGTCTCGCTCTGTTGCCCAGGCTAGAGTGCAGTGGTGCAGTCTCAGCTCACTGCAGCCTCTGCCTCCTGGGTTCAAGCGATTCTCCTGCCTCAGCCTCCCTAGTAGCTGGGGTTACAGGCACGCACCACCATACTCAGCTAATTTTTGTATTTTTAGTAGAGATGGGGTTTCACCCTGTTGGCCAGGCTGGTCTCAATCTCCTGACCTCAGGTGATCCACCCACCTCGGCCTCCCAAAGTGCTGGGATTACAGGCGTGAGCCACCGTGTCCAGCCAACTTTATGAAATTTAATTTGTTTATTCCTAACAACAAATCCAGGAGGTTGTTACTTTTTAAAATCAGTGCCATTTTACAAATGTGGAGGCTGAGGCACCCAGAGGTTGCCCAAGGTAAGAAAATCTGGGCTGAGGCTGAGTGGCGTGATGCCAAGCATCCTGGCTTGGCTGGAATCAGAAGATTTGGGTTCCAGTACTTCCACTCCTCTTGTTTTGTGAATTTAGCTTATCTGAGCCTTCATTTTCTTATCTGTGAAATGCATACTGTAATCCCTCCCTACTAGTGAGACAATGAATGTGCAGGTGCTTTGTGAACTACACATTGTGACACCAATAGGAAGTGTAAAGCCTTGCACTTCTAAGGCCAAATCCCAGCTAAGAAGAGAAAATGATGAGCTGGGTTTGACTTGCAGAATTTAATGGGCTTACTACTCACCAAGAGGCAAGAGATACAGTTGTAGTTATAATGATAGACTTTGGAGTCAGATGAACCTATGTTAGGATCCCAGCCGTGCCACTTATTAGCTCTGTGACCTGAGACAAGTCACTGAACATTTCTGAAACTGCGTTATCTCCATGATCCTCCACTTGCTCATACATAAATTGGGCTTTACTTTCTTCATAGAGCAGTGAGGAGGATTACATGAGATGCCCCTGATACAATGCCTGCAAGTAGTGAGTGCTCAATAAAACATAGCTGTAGCCGTTGTTTTTTCTGATTCTTCTTCATCCTCATCTTGTTTCCTTTGTCTTAATTTTCCCATGAAGACACCCTCTCCAGAGCCCAGCAAGTGTGAGGGACTGATGGAGAAGTATGTGGCTGCTATGGTGCTAAGTGCAGCTGGAGATTCCCTGGGGTACTACAATGGGAAGTGGGAGTTCCTCCAGGATGGGGAGAAGATACACCGGCAGTTGGCCCAGCTGGGCGGCTTGGATGCCCTAGATGTGGGAAGGTGGAGAGTTAGTGATGACACAGTGATGCACTTGGCCACAGCAGAAGCTCTTGTGGAAGCTGGGAAAGCCCCTAAGTTGACTCAACTGTATTACCTCCTTGCTAAGCATTACCAAGATTGCATGGAAGACATGGATGGACGGGCACCAGGTGAGCACAGCCAGTGGGAGGTACAAGGAAGGCAAAGAATAAAACAGACTCGAGGAAATCATTAACAATGTTGATGGAGATTTAAATAACAAAGAAACAATAGTGTTTCTAAATGTGATAAAAATAGAAACAACAGCGTGGTGGTGGCTCATACCTGTAATTCCAGCTCTTTGGGAAGCCAAGGTGAGAGAATCACTTGAGCCCAGGAGTTCAAGACCAGCCTGAGCAATATCCTGAGACCCTGTTTCTAGAATGGGGTAGCCAATCCCTGTTCTAGAGACAGGTACTGGTCCATGGCCTGTTAGGAACTGGGGCACACAGCAGGAAGTGAGCGATGGGCGAAGGAGCATCATCACCTGAGCTCTGCCTCCATCAGATCAGTGGCGCATTAGATTCTCATAGGAGCCTGAACCCTGTTGTGAACTGCACATGGGAGGGATCTAGATTGTGGGCTTCTTATGAGAATCTAATGTCTGATGATCTGTGGGGGAACAGTTTCGTCCCAAAAGCTCCCCCAACCAACCCCATCCATGGAAAAATTATCTTCTGTAAAACCGGTCACTGGTGCCAAAAAGGTTGGGGACTACCACTCCAGAAAAAATTTTTAAAACATTAGCCAGGTGTTGTGGCACATACCTGTAGTCCCAGCTACTTGGGAGGCTGAGGTAAGAGGATTGCTTGAGCCCAGGTCGAGGCTGCAGTGAGCTGGGATCATGCCACTGCGTTCCAGCCTAAGTGACAGAGCAAGACCCTGACTCTAAAAAATAAAGAAATAAATAGAAAGAACCTAAATCTCTCATAATTAATTAAGCTGACACATTTGGAACCATTTAAAATTATTCAGGGTGACTGTAGTCAATAACAAGGTATTGTATATTTCAAAATAACCAAGAGAGTAAATTTCAAATGTCTCGCCACAAAAAATAAGTGAGGCAATAGATATGCTAATTAGCTTGATTTGATCATCCCGCGTTGTTTACATATATCAAATCATCACATTATACCAAATAAATATATGTAATTATGATTTGTCAATTAACATTAATAAAAATTTAAAATTTGCAAATAATATTTACTAATACTGAAAGGTAATATTATACACCAATAGGTTGTAAAATAATATGTATGTTATGAACCTACCGTCCTTTAAAAAATAGATCCTGTGGGGCCATGTGCTGTGGCTTACACCTGTAATCCCAACACTTTGAAAGGCCGAGGGGAGAGGATTGCTTGAGTCCAGGAGTTTGAGACCAGCCTGGTCAACATAGCAAAAGCCTGTCTTTAAAAAAATTTTTTTTGAATGGCCAGTTGTAGTAGCAGGCACCCATAGTCCCAGCTCCTCGGGAGGCTGAGATGGGAGGCTTCCTTGAACCCAGGAGGTCCAGGCTGCAGTAAGCCATGATTGCACTGCTGCACTCCACCCTGGGTGACAGAGTGAGTAAGACCCTGTCTCTAAAAAAATTTTTTTCTTTTTTGAGATGGAGTCTCACTCTGTTGCCCAGGCTGGAGTGCAGTAGCACAATCTCGGCTCACTGCAACCTCTGCCTCCCAGGTTCAAGCGATTCTCCTGCCCCAGCCTCCCGCGTAGCTGGGATTACAGGCACGCACCACCATGCCTGGCTAATTTTTGTATTTTTAGTAGAGATGGGGTTTCACCACGTTGGCCAGGCTGGTCTCGAACTCCTGACCTTAGTTGATCCATCTGCCTCAGCCTCCCGAAGTGCTGGGATTACAGGCATGAATCACCATGCCCGGCCAAAAAAAATTTTTTTAAAAAAATAGATATGTATTTCTGTGTTGAGAAAGGTCTTGAAGAACATGTACAAAGATTACTAATTATATTTGGGTTATGGGAGTATTTATAGTTTTTTATTTTTACTTATTTGTATTTCTAAGTTTTCTGTGATGAATAAGTAAAAAGAAAAATGTGTATTTTTTATTTTTAAAGAAAAATGCGGCTGGGCACGGTGGCTCACGCTTGTAATCCCAGCACTTTGGGAGGCCAAGGTGAGCAGATCACCTGAGGTCAGGAGAGACTAGCCTGACCAACATGGTGAAACTCCGTCTCTACTAAAAATAAAAAAATTAGCTGGGTGTGATGGTGCACACCTGTAATCCCAGCTACCCAGGAGGCTGAGGCAGGAGAATCGCTTGAACCCTGGAGGCAGAGGTTGCAGTAAGCCAAGATTGCACCACTGGACTCCAGCCTGGGCTACAGAGTGAGACCCCATCTCAAGAAAAAAAAAAATGCAAATGGTTTTCTAGAGACTTCTGGCCACAGGTTTGCTCACAAGTGGTTCTTGCCCACTTCAGCAACTTGTCACAGCCACTTGGGCCACCAGGTGATTTTCTCTGGCCCATCTGACCTACCTCTCCTATTTGAGGCTACTAGGGCTGCCATAACAAAATGGCATAGATTGAGTGGCTGAAGCAATGGAAATTTATCTCTCACAGCTCGGGAAGCTGGAAATCCAAGTCAGGGTATTGACAGGCTTGCTTTCTTCTGAGGCCTCTCTCCTTGGCTTGCAGACGGCTGCCTCCTCGCTGTGTCTTCACATGGTCTTTCCTCTGTGTGCATACATCCCTGGTGTTTGTGTGTGTCCGCATTCCTCTTCATATAAGGACACCAGGTAGATTAGATTAGGGCCTACCCTAAAGGCCACATTTTAGCTTAATCACCTCTTTAAAGGCGGCCCTATTTCCAAATCGAGGTACTTAGAGCTACAGTGTTTGAATTGGGGGGACTCAATTCAGCACATAACACCTCCTGATGAAAGCTTCCTACCACCATACCAAGGGGTCCTTGTCACCCCAAAGATTGGCTTGAGATGCCAATCTCTGTTTATTCTTTCTTGGCATCCGATAGCTCATCAGTTTAGCAAGTGGAAACTTTTTTTTGTCCACCTGTGCCATCCATGAACATTGTTGTGAATACACTGACTAGTAAAGGAACAGCAGTGCCACACTCCATTGTATGTTGCTGCCATCGCTTGGCTCGCATGCGTATTCACAGGTCTCTAGTAGGACAGGTCAGGGCGACAAGCCTGCTTACGTCACTGCCACGAGGGGACAGCCGAGGCCCAGAGGTTCAGTGACTCACCAAAGACACATTGTTTCCCTAAATCCACTGCTCCTCATCTGAGCCCAGGGCTTCACTCTAGAATTTTTGGCCTCTTTCTCTCTTTTTGATATTCAGGAACTCCAATTGTGAGGTTTTTGTTTTTTGTTTTTTTGGTTTTTCTTTTGAGACGGAGTCTCACTCTGTCGCCCAGGCCGGGGTGCAGTGGTGCAATCTCGACTCACTGCAACCACTGCCTCCCGAGTTCAAGCGATTTTCCTGCCTCAGCCTCCCAAATAGCTGGGACTACAGGCAAGTGCCACCACGCCCGGCTAATTTTTTGTATTTGTAGTAGAGACGGAGTTTCACCGTGTTAGCCAGGATGGTCTCAATCTGCTGACCTTGTGATCTGCCTGCCGTGATCTCCCAAAGTACTGGGATTACAGGCATGAGCCACTGCTCCCGGCCTAATTGTAAGGTTCTTACTGGACTCCATAAGGGATTGGGCTTTGGAGTCCGATGGATTTTACCCAGCCATTAACTAGCTGATTATGTGATATCGAAGAAGTTTCTTAAGCTCTGAGTTTAAAAGACTTATTTACTTAAAAAAGAGAATAATATACTTATTTCTTAAATTTGTTGTGATGTCTCAGTAATGACTGGTAAAGATTCCAAGCGTCCCTATATGAGTCTGTTGCTTTTGTTAGCATTATCTTGCCAAGGGGGGCACATTGTTAGGTGGGGTTTGGAGTTTTGGGGCATTCATCATATTTTTTGGCTCTCCCTCTCCATCAAAAATACTTGGAGACAGAGTTTAGTTATTTATTCCTGCTGGAGCCTTTGCTTTGGTTATGCTAACCCCCATCCCTTATCCGACTCTTCCCCAGGTAATGCCTCGATGCACAACGCCATGCAGCTGAAGCCCGGCAAGCCCAATGGCTGGAGAATTCCCTTCAACAGCCATGAGGGCGGCTGTGGGGCCGCCATGCGGGCCATGTGCATCGGTCTCAGGTTCCCACACCATAGCCAGCTGGACACACTGATCCAAGTGAGCATCGAGAGCGGTCGGATGACCCACCACCACCCAACAGGCTACCTGGGGGCCCTTGCGTCCGCTCTTTTTACAGCCTATGCTGTGAATGCCAGACCACCCTTGCAGTGGGGAAAAGGACTGATGGAGCTGCTACCAGAAGCTAAAAAGTACATTGTCCAATCAGGCTACTTTGTAGAGGAAAATCTTCAACACTGGTGAGTCTGTAGGTGCATCCCCTGCTCAAACATGGTTGAATCTGTGTGTGCACATCCACCTGCACATATATATCTTGTATTCAGAGATCACAGCAACCCTCATGGTTTTCACCACCCAGCCCCCTTTCTACCAATCTGCTAAGGATTTCAAGGTCCTTTCCAGTAATGATTGTACAAAGTAGCCAAGTGGGTACCTCAATGAATAGGGCAGCTGTGGTGTTTCCTTCTTACACAGGGATCCTGTCGTTTTTATGGCTATCCTATGCTGCCATGAATTTTCATGCATATTTCCTACTTTCCTGGAATTTGCTTTTTCAGTGTTGTCTTGATACGTACACAAATAATATTTTGAAATCCTTGGTTAAAATGCCAGAGACAGGTTTTTCCACTAGCTCACTAATAAGTGGTAAGGCCACATCTTCCCCTTCTTGTGAATTCACTTCACACTCTCTTTCTTAGAATAAAAAGAGGCTTTCTGCTGAAGTCACCCACAGTTGTGATGTCCTGAAGTTCCCCCTTGAAAGGTCATTGCTCTCGACCCTCCCAGGAAAAACAAACCTTTATTTCCTACCCTTTAACATGATGTGTATCTCTTTATTTAGCAACAGGATCAGTGCCTTATTTATGTAGATCCTTATGAGAAATGTATTGAATGAATGGTACTTATATAGAAATAATTTTAATGTTTAAATAGTTTAAGATATTACTGCAAGAAGTCGAAGTTATGTTGGATTTTCCTCTGTTCACACATCCATCTGGTGCTTTTTGTTATGACTTTTCACCTTATTTTTTTCAACTGACTCTAGATTTTTTCCTTTCTACAGGTCCTACTTCCAAACCAAATGGGAAAATTACCTAAAACTTAGAGGGATTTTGGATGGAGAATCAGCCCCTACCTTCCCCGAGCCCTTCGGTGTGAAGGAGAGGGATCAGTTCTACACCTCCCTGAGCTACTCTGGCTGGGGTGGCAGCAGTGGGCACGATGCCCCCATGATTGCCTACGATGCTGTCCTTGCTGCGGGAGATTCCTGGAAGGAGCTTGCCCACCGAGCCTTTTTCCATGGTGGAGACAGTGATTCTACAGCTGCCATTGCTGGCTGCTGGTGGGGAGTTATGTATGGTTTTAAAGGAGTGAGTCCCTCCAACTATGAGAAACTAGAATACAGAAATCGGCTGGAAGAGACAGCTAGGGCTTTATATTCTCTCGGGGCAAAAGAAGACACTGTAATTTCCCTTTAGGAGATGTGATGTTCATTTCTGATGGATTCTTCTTTTGTGTATTTCCTTTTCTGCTATTTCTTTTCACTTTTTCCAAAGTCAAGAGTCTTAACCTTGTACTCAGGGAATTTTGAGATAACAAGTCCCTTGGGCACCTTGAGCTCAGTGTTTTCAGGCTCATCCTTTTCTTCCAGAATCTATCCCTGTTCTTACACTGAAGAGTCTTTTCACTCAGTTGATGGAGTCAGTGTCTCCCAACCAAAAAATCTCATAACCTCATATTTGAGTCTTCATTTTCATCATGTACTTGTTCTAAAAGTTTTTTCTGTTTGTCTCAAGTTGGGTTCCCACAAAGTGGACTTTGAGACAAAGATCAGAATGCAAGCAGTTTATCTGGGCGATGATTCCAGGAAATACCGATATGAGAATGGGGAAATGAAACCAGGAAGGGAAGGGGGCTAGTACCAGGTATGTCAATGAGCAGGTTTCCACTGTGAGCAGTTGGCACTCTGCCATCTGAGTCTTCTGCCTAAAGCAGTCCTCAGAACTATCCCATTTGAAGAGCAAGCAAACCTGGGGTATCTATCCACTGACTTCCATCTGACACTGCTTGAGGACCACTGCCAGGGGTGCTAATCCCTGGTACTTCTTGGCTTGCCCTTTGAACCAAACCAAACCTGAGTGTCTTCAGGTAAAGACTCAGAGATACTTGCAGGGGCAAGCTGTAAGGGGCATGGGAACAGTGAGGGATATATGTGGGGTCCTAACAATATCTGCTAGGCTGGTCTACCTCCTAAATATACTCTAAATCTATCACCTCTATTACCTTCTTGCCCTGAGGATTTTTCAGCTGGATTTCTGCAAGCCAAGCTACTCAAGTGTGGGACATGCTGCTCTGAGCTGCTCTCAGTACTCTCCTCATCATGGCAGTTAACACGTTACCAATTTTGTTATTATCTATTTGCTTGTTTGTATTATTTCTAGACAGAACCTAGCACAGTGCTTGGGCAGCCAATAGGCATTAATCAGTATCTATTGAGTGTTATAACTAGCCTCCTAGCTTGTGCTTCCCTCATTATCCTCCAGAGTTATGTTTACAAATAACAAATTGACCATGCTAAACTAATCATGGTCTAATCATGTTCTTCATTTCTTGATGCTCTTCCCAATCCGTGTCTACCTGATAATAAATTCTTACTTGTCCTTCAAGACCCAACTCAGATAGATAGAGCTTCCTGGGTGAAACCTGCTCTGATTGTTCAGGCACTTGGCCACCTTCTCTTCACTCCTCCCACAACCTTCTGTCCTGGCCTTGTCACTGCATCAATCCTATTGTGTGGTGCTGTGTGTCTTCTGAGTCAGTCCTAGGCACAGGCTGCCCAGCAGATGTCCACCTGGGAAATGAGATGCCATCATCATGTTCATTTGGTCACCCTCAGTCCAGCCAGTGGGCTTACTCTTATTTGGCCTATTCTCAGGGGTGGGAAGGAAGAGCGTCTCCTCCTTCTCCTTTTGAGAAAACCACAGAACTATGACTCATGATTTTTCCTTTGTGAAATCCCTGGTTTTCAGCTGGGAGTGGTGGGGAAATGAGGTCTGATGATAGCTGTCCTGCCACCTTCTGGTTTGTCCCATAGGAATGTTTTTCCAGGTCCTTCCAGTCTTTTTAGAATGTGGTGGAGGAGGGTTGTGTGTGTCGCAGGGGGTAGGGGTTAGGGGATGCAGGGAGGATCTTAGCATTTGTTGTTTTCTAGTGCAGTGCTTTAGCCACAATTGTAAACAACAGGAAAACGCTCTTTAGGGATCCTATTAGATTTGCTTTGCCAATTGTCACTCTTCATCACAGGCACATTTCAAAAAGAGGTTAGACTTTCAGACTTCTTTTTTCTCAAACCTCAAAACCTCCACCCCAAACTTCACTCTCAGCTGGTGACTTTATGTGTGTGTGTGTGTCAGAGAAAGAGAGAGAGAGAGAGAAAAGGGAGGATGAGAACGAATGAGGGAAAGATAAACTTTATGCATAACGTTAGGGTAAATCAATAAAGATGGTCTGACACATTGTATGAATTTGCCATTCTTATCAAGTTAATCTATGTGTATTGCACAACAGAGGAGGTCATATGTGACCTTTCAAATGATACTTTTTGGACCTGCTGTGTGATGCCGTTTCATTTGCTTTCTTTGTTAGCCAAGATTGCTACATGTTGTCTAGAAGTCTTGGCAATAGTTGTTTTTTGTTTGCTTGTTTGTTTGTTGTTTTAGATCTACAAAATTAGCATTGACCTCATTCACCCTTCTTCAAGATTCTCCAACCACAACATTCTTCATTTATTCTTCTTTCTGTACCTCTCTGGAGTGAGTAAACTTGCATCTTTTTAAAACAGCCACTGAGCTACTGGGACATTGAGGGGAAAGAATGGGGACTAACTTCACAATCCAACCGGCCTCCCGGGCCAGCTCCTCAACAATGGCTGCCTGGGGTCAGGCTGAGGACCCACAGGTTATTTAGATGGGACTGGAGGGCAGCCTACCATCATTTGTTTTACTCTTTGGGCTTGGAGGTTGGGAAGAGTAACTCCTAGGGAGTGGGGAGGCTCTTTCCATTTGGGGAAGGATAAAGAAGAGAGGAAGAGAATATTGCTGTGTGTCAGATCATTCACAACAACCCATGAATAGATGAAGAAATTGGGCTCAGAGAGGTTGCCATCTGTCCAAAGTCACTCAGGATGAGATGGAGCTGCGGTTTAAAACCAGGTCTGTTTCTCATACAAAGGATGGAACCAAACCACGGTGCTTTTCCCAGTCTCATGCAGCACTCACACTTCTGACACCCAAAGGTGTGGGAGTTGTTTCTCCACGCACCAAGCAAGTGTCTAACAGACGCCAAGTGGGTGTCCTCTGATTCAATTCTGATGGTATCTTCTGGATGATAGCATCAGATTCCACAAGTTAAGGCACAAGACTGCCCCTCCTCACCCATACCACTGCTTCAGATGTTGACCACAAGTCCCAGGTTCTGGCCTGTGCTTCTGACCAACCAGCTGTAAATCAGAGTTCCCACAAAACGCTCCTCAGGTTTGATTAATTTGATGGAGTGGCTCACAGAACTCAGGAAAACACTTAGTTTACTGGTTTGTTAAAAGATATTACAAAGGCTACAAATGTCTAGCCAGTTGGAAGAGATGCACAGGGCAAAGCATGTGGGAAGGGGTGTGGAGCTTCAGTGACCTCTCCAGGTATACCACCCTTTAGGAAGCTCCATGGGTTCAGCTGTCCAAACCCAGTTCTTTTAGGTTTTTATAGAGGTTTATTGTGTTGGCATGATTGACTAAACCATTGACCATTCGGAATCAACTCAGCCTTTAAGCCCCCACCCCTCCCTGCGGGTCATGAGGTGGGTGGGGACAAAAGTTGCAACCCTCTAATCACATGATTGATCCCCCTGGCAACAAGTCCCCATCCAGAGGCTATCCAGGAGCCCACCAAAAAGTCCTCTCACTAGAACAAAAGATGCTCCTCTCACTTGGGAAATATCAAGGGATTTAAGAGTTCTGTGCCAGGAACCAGGGTCAAAGACTAAATATTTGAACAAAAGATTAGCACCCCTATCTACAAGGGTTTTAGCAGCTCTGCATCAGAAACTCAGGGGTAGAGACCAAATACATATTTCTTACTATGTCATCATAGCACAGTCTTTAAAGCCCATTTTCTTTGTACACATTCTACTACACTCTAATTGTTAGCTGTTTAAGTATTAGAAAATCATTCCTTAGAGTCAAAATGGTATAATATGGTGACAGTGTAAGCCTGTGCTGTCTTCACCTTCCTACAATTAAGTGGTGATGTCAAGAGGAAAGACTAGGTGTGGGTTTGAGATCCACATTTGGCAGCAGGGGTAGGGAAGGGACAGAGTGAACCCAGGAAAAATTGTGAAGTGGGCAGAGAATCTTCACTCTCCTCTCAGGCTTTTTCCCCTTCTCAGGCAGTTCCCCCACCTCTGCACTCATTTTGCCCCTTAGCCACAGTGGAGACCCCACCCAATGCTTCGGACATGATCTAGACTTATCTGTTCACACTGTGGTTGGTTATATCTGTCTCCACTTGCCAAGGTCCTTCACTTTTGTGGGCCTTGAGGTTGTTGTCTCTACCAACTGGTGGCCTCAGGCAAGTGACCCCTCTCAGGGTATTTGAGCTTGGAGCCCCTGGACTTTCAATACTAACACCCAGAGAACATGAGTCTAAAATGGGGTTCTCTGACTTGGAGATAAGAGCAAAGAAAGAATCTTTTGGTCTCCCAATCTACAGAGTTGTGGATAGAAACATGTACTTACTAATAGAGAGCCATGCTTCAAAGCGGTGTTTCTCATCATTTTGCCCTCTTCCCCATTGTCAATGTCAGCAGGTGAAAGTGACACAGTCCATCTGTCGGCCCACTTCAGGGGCTGGCTGTGTCTTCTTACTATATCTTCCTTCTAAAATACACTTTCTATTGGAGACTGCTCTAGTGGAGGTGACATTCTGGGGTGAGGTGGACTCTCCACTGTCCCTTATTCCACCAGCCCTGAATCCAGGAGACCTAAGAGGAGGGTGCTCTGAAGGTGTGAATTTTTTCCTTGTTGCAGGAACATGGTAATTGCTATGTAATTAGGACTAAGAAAAGGCATGCTCTGTGATCTTTTCCAGAGAGCCACCATTGAAACCTGGCTCTGCCACCAGATGCCTCCAAGCCTCAGGTTGCTCAGGACTAATGTAAGTTGAGGCTAATAATGCCCACCTTGAGAGTATGGTGAGAATGAGAGTAGGTAGCATGAATTCAGCAGAAAGGATAAGGACCTGTTGCTGGTGGTAGTTTTTCAAATTCAAATCCATGCTATGCCACTTTGTGTAGCCTTGGGCAAGTTATTAAACCTTGCACTGCCTGTTTCTGCACATGGAAAATGGAGTTAATAATAGTATCTACCTTGTGCGATTGTTGTACATTTTACACAGCATAGTATCTACCATATAATAAGCAGTTAAACAAAAAATGGAAAAAGATATGTTAACATATACTATCTATATATTACTGGTGGCTTTTAAAAAGTGTATCTAGGGTCTTCTTTTTACCAAGCTGTCATGAAATGAGAGAACCAGGGAAATTCCCAGACAACCACCTCCAGCCAGTTTCTTGTGTCATGTGGGAAACTTTTGACACAACCCCGGGTGCTCACAGGGCCTTCTTTCCCTTCAACCTTCTCACAATACTCCCTTGCCATAATGCACACCCAAAGATAAGCCCTTAAAGTTCACAATTTTACTCTGAAGTTAAGTGATCTCAGAGAATAAACACAAAACCATTGAATTTTAGTATCAAATTGTCATTTTAAAGCTACAAATAATTTTCAGCTCTCTCAACAGTTGCAAGCTTGGCATCACCGGCAGGGTACACAGCTTCTCTGTTCTGGCAAAACCACAAGTGACCTTTTTGTCTGGGCTAATGTAAAGCCGGTCTCTACTTATTCTTTCTGGAAAAACAGAGACAGAATATAGATGTTTTTAAATGAAGGCTAAAATAATGTGGTTTGGTGTATTAGGGGCATGAAATGTTCTCTTTCTCCATAAGGTTTTAGACTGTCCTGTGTGAAAAGCAGGTTCACTGTGATTTGTCTGAGTCTTGGGAGACAGAATACCTATGCACGCAATAAGTTACAGGAATCTGGCTTGTTACTTACAGCTAGGCAGCAGACAACAGAAGCCTGAAATTCATGTCAGCCAGTCCCCCAAGGCTTAGGAAAGCTGCCTGGGGCACATGGAGCCTCATCTGCACATGCCCACTTGCACCACAGCTGAGGACCCCCAGGAAGGCAGCCCATCCTGGGTTTTATACTCAAGGGAAACAAGAATCACTGACTGAGCTAAAGCATTGAAGGATATTGTGTAGTGGGGGGACTGGAACAGGTCCCAGGATATTGGATTCCCAGCACATTCTACAGTTATTCTTGAGAACTATAAGCCAGAAAACTGAAAGAACTGGGCCCAGTCCAAGACCTTGAAAACTGTCCTTCACTATACTTGTATTTTATGACTTGTTCTGAGAAGGTGCATGTGTGTGTGCGTGCGTGCATGTACCCATGTTCACATGCAGGGCATATAGGACAGCAGGATAGGAGAGACTCCATAATTGTGCTCTTCACCTCAAATTAGAATCTGGCAAAAGATTGGACTTTCTGAAAATCAGGTAGGATAAGGGCTTCAGCCATTTTGGGTTGAGCACTAAAATTTCATGACACATTCTATTTGATGGAATTCTGTGCAACCTTAAAAGAAGAATGAGGCAATTCCAAAGTATTTTGTTTAGTGTGAAACTCAAGATTCAAAAGAGTTTGTGTAAGAATAGGCGTGGCTTACACCTAGAGTCTGAGCACTTTGGGAGGCAAAAGCGGGAAGATGACTTAAGCCCAGGAGTTCAAGACCAGCCTGGGCAACATGGCAAAACCCTGTCTCTACAAAAAAAAAAAAAAAAAAAAAAAAAAAAAAAAAAAAAGAAGAAAGAAAGAAAGAAAAATTAGGTGGCCATGGTGGTGTGTGCCTGTACCAGCCACCTGGGAGGCCAAGGTGGGAGAATTACTTGAGCTCAGGAAGCCAAGGCTGCAGTGAGCCATGATTGCACTGCTACACTTCAGCCTGGGTGACAGAGCAAGACACTGTCAAAAAAGAAAAAAAAAAGTAGTAGGTCAAAAGAAGGGTGTAAAAATCTAAAAAGCATGAGATAGAATATCTTTAGGAGGATGTGCAAGGAAACAATGACATTGCCTGATTTCTGTAGGATCTGGGAAACCTGGGGGAAGGAGATGGAGATTTATTTTTAACCATGTTTTTGTATTTTTTAAAAAAGTGTATATGTGTAGAGCTATTAAAAAATGCATGTTAGGCCAGGTATGGTGGCTCACACCTCTAATCTCAATGCTTTGAAGTTGAGATGGGAAGATTGCTTGAGACCAGAAGTTTGAGATCAGCGTGAGCAATACAGCGAGACCTCTATCTCTACAAAAAGATTTTTAAAAATTAGCCAGGAATGGTGGTAGGCGCCTGTACTCCAGGCTATTTGAGAGGCTGAGGTGGGAGGATCACTTGAGGCCAGGAGGTTGAGGCTGCAGTGAGCTGAGATTATACCACTACACTCCAGCCTGGGTGATAGAGCAAGACCCTGTCTCAAAAACAAACAAACAAACAAACAAACAAATAAATAAATAAAATTAGCTGGGTGTGGTAGTGTGCACCTGTAGTATCAGCTACTCAGGAGTCCAAGGCAGGAGGACTGCTTGAGCTCAAGAGGTTGAGGCTGTGGTGAGCCATTATCACACCACTGCATTTCAGAATTTTGAACATTGATTCCCTGGTCACTTGCTCCTTGTGTACCTGGATCCTAGGCAAGTAGAACCATCTGACTCCACTTTAAAATGGGTGAGTAGGACCCCCACTCTAAAAGAGGGGTGGGGACTGACCAGCACACCCTACCAGTTGAACAATGCCTTCCCCTAGCAAATATTTATTGACCACTGACTGTGTAGCAAGTACTGTGTTAGGTACTGGGATATCTCAGTGAGCAAAACAGGCCAGGACTCTGCCCTTCTGAAGCTGACGTTCTCCTTGGGGGAGACAGACAGCATACACTGAATATGAACTGTGGCTCTCTCAGTGTCTCCAGGTAGAAGGGTCTCATCCTCACCTCCTAAAACATGTAATCTCACTTTTCAGAAGGACGAGGTTTAGTCCAGTAAAACTCTTGCATATCTTGTTTCGCCTTGGCCCTCTCAAGCAGTGTCCCTAGGCCCCTGGCCTATCTGAGCTTCAGTTTCTCCACTGGTGAAATGGACATGGCTGTTGTAAGTATTAACAGAGGGCTAGCGGTTCTAGCAATCACCTGAGGAGCCTGCTGGAGCTGCAGAGTCCTGGGCCCTGTTCCAAAGATTCTCATTCTGTGTGTCTGGAGTGGGTCCAGCAGTCTGTCCCAAGTCAATTGGATGGTTGTGAGGCAGGTGGTTCTGGAAGGGACCACTCTGACCCCGCTCGGAGAGCACTGTGCTAGATGTTGGATGTGAAAGAAAGTGAAAGTGCTCTCTCAGTGTCAGCTGTGTTCATGCCAGGCACAAGGGCACCCGGGATTAACTATCTCTGGCCACGGTGTGGGCGGCCAGGAAAACAGCCCTCAGGTCTCCTGCTGTAGGAAAATGATTGACTGACAGCTCCAGCTGCTGCCTTCTGAATCTACCTCTGTCTTTGTGGGGAGGTTGACCCCAGCTAATGACTAAGCAGGATGTGGCTGCTAATGCAGGCTCATTTCTACAAAACACAGATCTGCTGTCACAAAAGACTTTGGCCTGAGGAGTCCCCATTGGCCTGATCAGAATATTCTAGAAACTGTGCTGCAGCACGAGATTCTTCCTATGTAATCCTCTGTTTCCTGCCCGTTCTCTTTCACAGGTGTCAGATGTGCACCACAACCTAAAGGCTCTTCCTGCCTTCTCTAGCACCTTTTATTCTTTACAGGTGTTAGTCCGATAAATCTCTTGTATATCTTGTCTTATCTTGGCATCTTCTTCTCCGAGGACCTGAACTCATACACTCGGCTTCATCTCTAACATCAAGACTGCTTTCAGTAGTGACCTCTGCTGTGCCCTACTTATTGCCACACTCCTTCCTGGTTGCAGCAACACTTGAGCAGTGAGATCGTGCACACAAGGGGAAGTAAGGGCTAGCCCCTCCAAAATAATCGTATCCTGTGTTCAGCCATGATGGCATGGTCCCAGTGCCTCTTCAGGAGTTGTTGCTGTACAGTATCATTGCTCAGAGCATGGATTCTGAGGCTGGCTCATCCTGCTTTAAATCACAGCTCTGCATGATCTCAGGCAAATGACTTAAATTCTCTGTGCCCTACCAGCTGTGTAAAACACAAATGTTTATACTTAATACACATTACTTAACTTCTGTCACAGAGAAGTAATTTGTACTTATCTGTGATTATTAACTGTGTAATTATCACAGTTAAGTAATTTGTACTTAATACAGTAATTATTAATACTCACCTCAGAGAGTTATTGTTCAGAAAAGATGATCCTGGCCCTGCTGGTGGGCTGTCTGCCTAACAGCAATGTGTTATGATTTAGGGAATGGCAGACAAGTGCCCCGCCCTCCGCCCCAGCCCCACTGACGTGCCTAGAAATAGTTCTGTGGTTTCTGCCACTCCTTTGGGTGGAGAGGCCATATGGTGCTGGAACCACCTTGGTTCCAGGCCCGGCTCTGCCACTTCCACCAATGTGATCTCTATAGGTCATTTTCTTTTCTAATATTCAGTTTCTTTGTGAATTCAGGAAGTTGAACATCTCCAAAGCTGGACTTGACTTCTAGCCCCAAGATTCTACAAAATGATAGTACTCTCCAGAGGGAAACTTTATCTTCTTCCCTTCTGTCCATTAAATGGACACTTAAAATATATTATTATTTCAGTCCTGTGCTAGGCACTGCGGATTAAAAAATGAAAAGAGAAAGCCTTTGCTTTCAAGTCACTCAGAATCTTCTAGGGAGACACACATGTCCACAGATAATTCCAACACGATGAGGGGTTTCTGGTCACCCAGAGATGAAGGACTTCTGCCTTGGTTATTAGTAACATCCTATCATGGGAAGTGGGAGAGGTGCAGGAAATAGTTTCCTGATCATGTTTGGCTCAAAGAGGAAGGACAGTGTGTTTCAATGCACTCTGGTTAACAAAAAAGAAAGTGTATTTATTTTCATTGAGAAGAAGAAACCGAAAACTCTGGCATTTAAATAAATAAGGAAGAATTTATTTTTCCTTTTCAGGTCATGAGGCTAGTTAATGATTAGTGAAATCCACGTGGGTGTTTTCTGAGAGGCTGGGTTATGTGATCTCTTTGGCTTTAGGGAATTACTCCATACCAGCTCTGAGATTTCCAGCTCAGCAATGCCCCCAGGTCCCTGGAGGAGCCGCTTCTGGGTGGGGGGCCTACTTTTGTGGCTCAGCGTTGGAAGTTCAGGTAAGCCAGGGCTCAGGCCTTGGGAGGAACTTATTTCAGCCAATGATCATATATCTCCAACTACTTATGCAGTACCAACTTTTGGAAGGTCCCCTAAAAGCCTTTTGCCTCTTCTGAGGTGAATTTAAAAGAGTAGGGGGGGGAAAAAAACCCTTTTATCATAATCAGAATGATGGTAAACAGGTCACAGAACCTGAACTTTCCCTGGTTATCCGACTCATTTTTTCTAAAACCCACATAAAAAACCCCTTTCACCTTGCACAAGCCAGGACTCACTGTAAGAAAATAAAATTTGGTTAATTCTAAGATATTCATTTTTCATCCCATAAATATCCACCATTCTAAGATATATTTAATTTTAATATGTAGGTTTTCCAAACTAATAATGATTTTGTCACTGAGATTGTTAGATGTCCTTTCTAATCCGGCAACCTAACTCAAGTGGTTTGTCATCCCAGCTGGGTGATGGGAACTAGTCCCTGCTAACCCCAGATGCCCCTAGGAAAACTTCCCTCAGATGCCAATTTGCATTTATCTTTCCCCAGTAAAGAACTGACGCACTGATCCCACTTGCCTAACATAGCAAATTAACCTGCCCTGCTTTGGGTTCTCAGAAGTTCTCAGGAGACTTCTTCTCACTCTGGTGGTGACCTCACCCTTAGAAAAATCCCCTCCCTCTGCTCCCAACAGCAGGCTGCTTTTCTTTCTTCTCTGCCGGACATTTAATTCTCATTCCCTGGCTCTAGAATATGTCATTGCTTCTGCCTGGAGTTGCTCACATCACCTTTGGATTGATTTCTGTTCTTTGCATCTTCCAAGGGGGCTTCTGTATTCCTATCTCCCTTGTATTCATTATTTTTCTGCTCAACACCCCTCCCTGCTACAAAGTTCCACTTAGGTGACTGCATGCTCTCCTTGCACTCATGGGTGGTTTCTCAGAGGTGCTGTTGAGCTCTGTATGTGCTTTCTCCTACCTCAATTATTTGTTCCTAAAAGGCGAGGATTTGAGGTTTCTGTCTCTTTTAGCATACTTAGTGCTGTGCTCTGTATACCACAGATGTCCAGTGAATGTTGCTGCATTGCTGCTTAGAGGAGGCAATGGGTTGAGCTGATGGGAAGTAGGCTCTGTCTGGGTCAGGCTAACCCTGACTGGAATCCTGGCTCTGTTTCTTTGTAGCTATGTGACCTTGAGGAAGTGGCTTTCTTTACCTGTAGTTGGAGATGATCCTTACCAGATAGGAATGCTGTAAGGACTGAATGAGATCATCTGTGCACAGGGTCTGACTTTTGCAGTTGCTTATTCCCTTACGATTTTACTATTAGCAAATGGTTGTCTAGGCTGATGGAAGTGGAGGGAGCAGGGCTGTCATGAGCCACCTTGGAGAGAAGGTGGGAGGTATCGCCTAGGAGAGCTGTGGGTCCCATTCTGAGAAGTGGGCTTGGCAGGCCCACTTTGTCCCTGCTCAGGAGCCCCAGGCCTCCTTAGGGGCTGGAAGGCATTTGCTAGTTGTCCTGGTTTGAAGGTTGAGGAGTGGGAGGACTAATAGTAAATTGGCATCAAACTCTTTTTGGAAGCTCATCTGTCCGGTAAGCCTGGGGCCTCTGTCACACAGATAAGAGAAGCTCAGAAATTCGGAACCAGGTAGCAGGGTTAGGATCAGGGCAGAAGCTGATCAGGTTCCAACCACATATGTGGGAACCATTCTAGATGCTCTGGGCAGGAAGTGGGCTTATGAAAACATGTTAGCAGGACCTGGGTGTTTCCTTGCCCTGTCCTCTTGCCTTTGTCTCTCGTGTCTTTCTTTTCACACTTACCCAGGGAAGTATTCTCTATTTCCCATCTGCTTCTCTTCCTTTCCCACTGTCAACAGCAACAATATTTATTTAGTTAATGTTCCTTATTCTTACTTTTAGCAGGGCTATCTCAGAAAGTAAGTAAGTTGATGGATAGGCAGAGATAGAAGAGTGTGTGTGTGTGTGTGTGTGTGTGTGTGTGTATGTGTGTGTGGCTGGCAAGGATAGAAATATGCCAAAGGGAAAAGGAAAAAGGATATAATTGTCTTCAGACAGCCTAGATGAAGTAGGTGGAAATAAAGAGGATGCCGGATGCAGAGAGCTCAAGGTAAAGGAAAGGAAGAGCTCAAATGATCGGGAGGGAGGAGGTTCAGGAGGTATCCAGGTGCCTGCTGTCACACAAGGGCAGTAGCTGACCCACATGGGCCTCTTGGAAGTTCAGCCTCCACTCACTTTCCTGACTGTGTGCCCACACAATCTTTCATGGCAACCCCAGTCACACCCAGCTTTTCCTTGGACTATGGAGCTTGAGATTGTTGAGCTCCTTGATCAACCTGGCCCTTGAGCTTCCAGGCCGGCTCAGGAGTCCTCTCCTCCAGATGGGTGCACAAGTCTTCCTCCATCTGGGGTAGATGGCCTTTCTGTGTGTTCTCTCAGTACCTATGTTTCCTGGTCACAGATCTTACATCCCTATTTGCTGTGGGGCTTCCGGCTTATTTTCCCCTTCTCCGCTAGATTTTGAGCTCCCAAAGGACAGTTATGGCTGGCGTCTTCTTCATCCTGGAATCCCCAGAGCCTCACCCAGGCCCTGACACACAGGACACATTCAATAAGCCAAAGGTCTTGGTAACTGAGAAGAAAGAAATTGAGCGGCCTGCAGTCCTCATCTCTACTTCCTGACATTAGGGCAGATTGATTAAATGACACTCATCCTGAAACAATTCAGCCAAAGAAGGGTTCCAGAGGTTGGCCCATTTCAAAGACACTCCTGGCTGCTGATGCCTCAATCCACAGGTCATCTGATGGCACAGCTCTGTCTGTGGGGAGCCCAGGGCTCAAGGGGGTGGCAGGAAGTTCAGGGGCCCATAGTGCTGAGCTGGCGGCAGAGACAGCTGAGTAGAAGCAGCCTGTGACACCAACCTCTCCAAGGCCAGCCTGGACCTGAAGGTGGTACTGCACCCTGCATGCATGGCAGAGCCACCCTCAAGTCAGCTACTGGGAGGGGGCCTCCGCCCTCCTCCCCTCCTGCAGTGTCCTCCCGAGGAGCCTGGAGAAGGGCACCCACTTCCCGACACATGCACCAATGGTTCCTCTGTCATCTCCACATTTGATAAAGTGTCTGATATGGTTTTGTGCCAACTCTGTCACTGCCAGAGCACCCATCCGTTCTTGGTCCAGGTCACACAATCAAAACTGTTTTAGCAAAATAACACTTCTATGAAACAAAAGCACATAGGGGATACCAATCTACAGAACACAGCTGAGAGAGATGCAGGTGGCAGCGTAGAGGAGCACATTTCCAGCATTTACAGATCACAGAGGCCACCCATGGGAACCACGAGCATCCCAGGAGGGTGAAGGGAGCTCTGTCATATATGCCTGAGAGTCACTTCCCATTATGGTAACATGGGTGTTACCAGGCTTTACTCACCCTTCTCTAACATTTCTTCAGTGTCAAAGATTCAAGAACAGAAAACTATAGGCTCTTTTCAGACTCAGACAAGCCAGTATTTCATTCTTCACCCCTCCTTTCTATTGTTTGTAAACCTCTGGTCAGCCTGGCCAGATACTCAGCTGTCACTGTTCTTTGGTTGGAGTGGTGGCTAGGTAGAGTCAGTATCTGAATTTGCTTCCCTATTTTTCAGCTTCAAATACTGGCAATTTTCTTCTCTCCCTTTTCAAACTTTATAACTTTTATCCCATTGTATTGTCTTGTTTCAGTGGTTAGGACTAGGACCTCTAGCACAATATTTAACAGAAGCAGTGGTAGCAGACATTTCTCATCTGTTCCCAGTTCTAGATGGAATACTTCTAATGTTTCCCAGTAAATCTAATCTTTACTATAGGCTTTTAGTAGATATCCTTTCTTATGTTAAAGAGTGTTGAATTTTGTCAAGCGTTCTTTTTTTCTGCTCATCCATTGAGATGAGCATATGATTTTTCTTCTTTAGTTTGTTCATATGTGAATTGCATTAGTACTTTTTCTAATGTTAAAATAAACTTTAATTCTTTGCAAAGAATTGACCCAGCAAACCCTGCTGGGCCATGATATACTTTGTGGTCTTGTTATCCCAGATGGATTTAGATTTGCTGATATCTTATCTTAGATTTCTGTTTATGTTCATACATGAAAGTAGCCTTTAGTTTTTCTTCTCGCCTGTCCTTGTGCAGTTTTGGTATGTTGGATATTCTCATAGAATGAACTGGAATCCTGTCTCCCATTTTCTATTCCTGGAACAGCATGTGTAAGCTAGGGATTGCTGGATTTATAGAATTCCTCTGTAAAACTCTCAGGCTTCTTAGACTTTTTTGAGGGATAGTTTTGAAACTAGTGTTTCAATTCCTTTATGCTATAGTTTTACATTTGATTTTCTGTTTTTCCTTTCTTGACTAAGTTTTGGTAAGTTACATTTTTCTAGGAAATTATCCATTTTCTAGCAAAATATCAGTATTTTCAGTTTTGGGGTACATATAAACTTTTTTATGGTTTAAGGAAATCTACTGTCTGTATTTATATCCCCTTTTTATTCCTGATATTGTTTACTTGTACCTTCCCTTTTTTCTCTTATTCTGTCTTATCAAAAGTACATCTAGCTCATTATTCTTTTTCAAGAGCTAGTTTTGAGTACTGGCTCTTCGTGTGTGACAGCTACTTCTTTAGGCAGTAGAGTGAATAAAATGGATTTTAAAAACCCCTGCTTTGTTCAAAAGTACATTCTAATGTGGACTGACCACCAATAGACAATAGTATAATAACTTGGCAAATTCCATAGTAGATTAGAAGGTGATGATTGCTAACAAATAGACCAGGGTAAGGAAGATTGAGAGAAATGAGGTGAGGAACACAAGCAGGTTACAACTGAAATAGGATGTGAGAATAGAGAAGACAGCACTTGACAAGCAAAGACTTGAAGGAGGGGAAGGAACTGCCATGTAGATACATAAGGGAAGTGCATTACAGGCAGAAGGAATGGCCGGGCAAAGACCCTCAGGCAGGAAGCCATCTAGAGTGAGGAAGGGCCAGGAGAATAACTGGCTGCAAAAGTGAGTGATTTTAGCATAAGGCAAAGGACTCTTGGAGTGGGGTGGATTAGCTCAGTTAGGGCCTTACAGTCCGTTGTTAGGACTTCAGGTTTCTATCTGAGTGAAAAGGCTTGGACACTTTTGCACAGAGATGTAACGTGACTCGACTGACTTAAAGAAAAATCTTGACTGCTGTGTTGCAAATAGACTGAAGGGGCCAAAAGAGAGGGCAAGAAACGCAGTTGCAGGCTATGGCAGTGGTTGTGAGAGATGATGATGGCTTGGACCAAGGTGGTGAGAAGGGTTAGATTCTGAATATTTCATTCTGATGTTCAAGCTAACAGAACTTACCAATTGTATGTGGGAAGTGAGAGACAGGGAAGAGTCAAAGACATCCCAGGCAACTTTGCAAAGCCTGAGAAATTGTAATGACTAGTTGCTACCAATGTTGCTCATATTTCCTTATTTTCTATTTCTTCCATTTCAACTATTACCTTTATATTTCTTTCCCTATATTTTATTTGGGATTACTGTGGTATTCTTTTCTGAGTTAAAATATTAACTTATTTAATCTGAGTCTTTCCCTTTTCCCCCCTAACATTTGCATGTAAGGTTATACATTTTTCCCTATTAAAAGGTAAACTTAGGCGCATTAAAATTTTAAAGAGATTATTTGAACAAACAGTGATTCATGGTTTGGGCAGCTTCACATTGCAAGTGGCTCAGGGCTCCACCAAAGGGGTATGAGGAAGAAATTTTATAAGGTGCCTATGGAGCAAGGCAAAGAAAATATTTGATTGATTAAAGTGGAGCAGTACCTTAAGGTCCCTAGGTTAGTTGGCAGCTTCTGAGTGCTAAAGCTTAAGCCTCATAGGACATAGCTGTTCACTATGAGTTGAGGTTTGGTGAGCTTCTATAGGAACTCAAGCACTAGAGCTGCCTCAGTCTAATGGCTTCCCAAGTAATTATTTTAACAACCCAAGTGCTGTTTTAGCCACTCTTTGCAAGTTTTGATATGTGTTGATTTTATTGTCATTTAGTTTTTAATATTCTGTAGTTTTCATTGTGATTATTCTTTAACCCATACATTCCTTAAAAGGTTAAAAGGGTGTTTTTCTGTGGGTAGGAGTGTAAATTAGTATAGCCACTATGGAGAATAGGATGGAGGCTCCTCAGAAAACTAACGATAGAACTTCCATATGATCCAGCAATTCCACTACTGGGTATATATCCAAAAGAAAGGAAAGGAAGTCAGTATATCAAAGAGATATCTGCACTTTCATGTGTATTTCAGCACTGTTCACAATAGCCAAGATATAGAACCAACCAACCTAAGAACCCATCAACAGATGAATGAATAAAAAAAAGAAGATGTGGTATATATATACAAAGGAATACTATTCAGCCTTTAAAAAGAAGGAAATCCTGTCATTTGCAGCAACATGGATGGAACTGGAGGCCATTGTGTTAAGTGAAATAAACCAAGAACAGAAAGACAAATATCACGTTTTCACACATATGCAGGAGCTAAAAAGGTGGATTCATGATGATAGAGAGTAGTAGATTGTGGCTCCCAGAGGCTGAGAAGGGGAGAGGAGTTGGGAATGAAGAGGAGAAAAGAATATATGTGTATTTATTACCACTGAACTGTACACTTAAAAAAGGTAAAGATGATAATTTATATATTTTTTTACCTGAATATAAAAAATTTTTAAAAATCTTGAACAAGTTTCAGCAATATATATATGTCCATGAGGAATTGTGCCCAGGAGCTTCTCTTTGTGTGGGCTGGTAAAAATACCACAGGCACATGGGATGGGCTTGTCTTATTGGAAAAAATGGGAGGGGGTGTTTTTACATTTCCAAATGTATATTAAAATAATTTTTGTTATTGATTTCTAGTTTTATTACATTTTATTTAGATGATATTGATTCTTTGGTGATTATTTGGGCCTGCTTTGTGACATATTATGGTTATTTAAAAGGACTCAGACTCTCTGATGGATGCAGGCTTCCCTATGTGAACAACAGAGCAGATTGACTCATTAATGTGGTTCACGTCTCATGCTGAAGCACAGTCCTTTCATCTTTTCTTTAAAGAGCCAAACGCTGGGGGAGGCTGATAAAAGGATGGCGTCAGGCATTAGCTCTCTCATGTGCTGTGGGAGTTCAAACCGCAGGCTAAAGAGCTTAGGGCTCGCACTCTCAGAGTGGGCTTCTTCCCAGGAGCCTCCAAACCTGTCTGCTTGGTCTGGCTCTGCAAGGGGATTGGGGATAAAGTCTGGGGCTCAGAAGCAGTGATGGGGAAATCTCTAGTCTACCTCAGCGATGCTCCAGAAGGCCTCGTGGCTTGAGGTATTCTCCACACTCATAGCACCATACACCAGAGCATCCCAGATCCACACCCCGGTTGTATATGGGCTCCCAGTTACCTCTGATAGCAGATGATCACTCCAGAAACGTAAGTTACGTCTTCCTTGACAAAGGGGCCCACACAAACCAAAGTCTGCAATCCGGACCTCTCCTCTGAACCTCTGATTCTGTGAATCACTTTGTCTGGTGGCAGCAATGCTGTGTGGGGCCCTGTTCTGTGGGTCAGCGTGCACCCTGCTGCTCCTGCCAGTCTCCCTGTGGGATGCATGGAAGTCAGGGACCACACCTCTGCATCACAGAAGTGGGGATCAGGGTGGGATGCTAGGTATTGAAAATGGGCCAGATTTTCAGCTCCCTGGGAAGCAGGAGTTTCACGTTACCTTTTCTGTTCAGTGTTTTTTAAAGGCCTACAGTTATCTTGGCCAGAGAATTTCCATTGTAAAGGTATCTATTGTAAGGTGCTGTGAAGTAGATGGGGCTTGTTAAGGCTCTTCTCTACCATCTCTCTAGGCCATGGGTTGGGCACTGGAAGGCTATGGCAGGGCTCTTGACTGCTCATAAGGACAAGAAGTGATTAGGCGGGGCTAAGGGGTTGGAAATCCTTCTGGGACAGAGTGTTCAGACTAGAGTGAGGCTAGTCCCCAGGGCAACTGTTCATTTGGTTGACCAGGGTTCTATTTAGACTTCTCTACTAGTTTGCTAGGGATGCCATTATGAAGTGCTGTGGACTGGGTGGCTTGAACAATGGAAATGTATTGCCTCACAGTTCTGGAGGCTGGAAGTCTGAGATCAAGATGTTGGCAGTGTTAGTTCCTTCAGGGCAATGAGCAAAGGATCTGTTCCAGGCCCCTGCCCTTAGCTTGTAGATGGCCACTGTCTCCCTGTGTCTTTACATTGTCTTTCCTCTGTCTGTGTCCAAATTTCCTCTTTATATAAAGACAATAGTCATATTGATTTAGGCCCACTCTGTTGCACTCCTTTTAACCTTTGTAAAGACCCTACCTCCAAATACTGTCACATTTTGAAGTATTGGGGGTTTAAAGATTTCAACATTTGAATTTTGGGGGATGAGACTCAGTTCAGCCCAGAACAACAGCCATTTTACCATGGCCTTTAAGCTCATCTAGTTGAGCAATATCTCTTCTCTTGCTATTTTGTCCTTAGGCATGAAAAATATTCACAGAGTTTCATTACAGAAGTGATGCAGGCTGTAATAAATGAGTGATTATTGCACTAAGTGATGTGTAATAAACCCCATGACTGCAGGCCCCTGTTTCTTGCTTCCTTCCAAGGTTGTCTTTCTTCCTTCTAAGAACAGATGACCTCACATTTGGATGTTTCTCGTTTGTTTTATTTTCCTCCAGGGGATGCACCTCCTACCCCACAGCCAAAGTGCGCTGAGTTCCAGAGCGCCAACCTTTTTGAAGGCTCCGATCTCAAAGTCCAGTTTCTCCTCTTTGTCCCTTCGAATCCTAACTGTGGGAAGCTAGTAGAAGGAAGCAGTGACCTCCAAAACTCTGGGTTCAATGCCACTCTGGGAACCAAACTAATTATCCATGGATTCAGGTGGGAGTTAACTAACTTGCAGGACCTCTCAGCTACGAATGATCAAGTAACCATAATACCATAAGAAGTTAGTGGGGAACAAGAGGGAAGAATGAGTTTACCAAAGGTCACATGTTCCATCCCTCATGTCCTGCTGTCTTTGATGGGTCTCATGTCAACATGCATACATGGTGTTCATTCTTATTGGTCATGTATCGTACTTCCCCAGCCAGTCTTGTCTACACACTCACAAACAGTACATGTCTGTGACTCTGGACAAATCTCCATACACAGAGCCTTTATTACCCAGGGTTGTATTTCCCCTTCTTCACTTCTTCCCTGGTTTTATGACCTAAGAAACTTCCATTTGTGGGTGCCACTTCCATCATACCCAGAGGTTATGGGTGTGATGGAGCTATGTAGTTCTCTTCTTCAATTTCTCTGACACTCTCCAGTCCACATTTTGTTGTAATATACAGTCACTGAGTCTCAATTCCAATCACCATCCTTTCTTTGAACAGCTTTTCTCCAAAGCCCATCAATAAGCCCAGAAATAGAGAAAGGTTTATGGGAGGAAAGAGGGAGAGAATATGGTAAAGTAACAGCACCATGGAACAAGTAGAGTTCGGGGCACCCAATGAAAAGGTAGACACAAAGGCCATGCACAAAGGACCACCATTTCCTGATCTCTGGCCTATCTCTGCCTCTCAGATCCCTGGACTCCAAGGACTCAGCCATGTTTCCTTAGGCTTCTCTTCTTGCTTCCTTGCTCTTGTGCCAAAGCCTCTCCTCTAGCAAAGCTTACATTCGACCACTTTCCAAGGCTGAGTGTGTACCTCCAACCCAGGGATAGCTAATAGAGGTGGAGAGCTCCGTCAGGCGAGGCACTCTGTCTGCTCTTAAATCCCGCAACCCCATTCTCTGGCACACACCCAGTCCGCACTCCTCTGCCCGCATGAGCGTGCTCTCTTTGCTTCTATACTGGGAGCCATCAAAAAACTTATTTCCTGATCCCAATCTGTTGGGAAAGATTTCTAAACATTTTTCTATCATTTTCCTTTTCCTGGAAAACTCCCATTATACTGTAAGTTCCAGAAGGATAGGGACGATATCTTATTTGTCTTTATTTTTTGGAAAGCACCTAGCATACTGCCTGGCCCATAGATACTCAATAAATGTTTGTTGAATAAATTGATGGGTGAATGAGAGAAAGAAACAAACAAGGAAGGAAAAAGAAAGAAAGAGAAAGGAAGAAAAGAAAGGAAAGGAAGGGAAAGGAAAGGAAGGAAGGGAGGGAGGGAGGGAGAGAGAGAGAGAGAGAGAGAGAGAGAAAGAAAGAAAGAAAGAAAGAAAGAAAGAAAGAAAGAAAGAAAGAAAGAAAGAAAGAAGGAAAGAGAAGGAAAGAAGAAAAAAAGAAAATGTCCACAAAGAAAGAGCCTATATTTTAGAATGAGAATTAAGATTGCAAATCTTAACTCTAGGGCACAAAGCTATCTTTTCCTTTCCACAAATAACACAAATGGAGCGATGCAATGTATACAGTTTATGTGGTTTATGCATTGTGCAAAGGTGCCTGACAAAAGGCTGATGGGGCTGAAATCCAACCTGAGTTCTGAACCCTGGCATGAGGCTGCCTCTACCTGGAACAAAAGGCAAAGTTTTATAATTTACACAAAGACTGCATATGTGCTGGCGGAAGGGCTGACAACTTTGGAATTGTGTCCTCCCTATGCTCCAAGTGCTGTGTAATAAACTCCTCTAGTTTTGACTTCTTTTCTGGGTTTGGGATTAATAGAGGTTTTAAATGACAATGAGTATCCACTTGGTGGGTAATTTCTCCATCCTTTTTTGGGCCCCTCTCTAGTGTTTTAGGAACAAAGCCTTCCTGGATTGATAAATTCATTAGAACTCTTCTGCGTGCAACGAATGCTAATGTGATTGTCGTGGACTGGATTTATGGGTCTACAGGGGTCTACTTCTTAGCTGTGAAAAATGTGATTAAGTTGAGCCTCAAGATCTGCCTTTTCCTCAATAAACTCCTGGTAGGTGCAGAAGAGCTTCAGGTGAGTTTGGGCTGCGTATGAGGAGAGAGGGTCAGAAAGACAAAAGCACTGCCTGAGGAGGCTTAGGGTGGAAACAGAGTCACCGGGTAGCTTGGTGGTCTTGGGTTCAAATCTTGACTTTGCCACTCACAGCACTGACCTTAGGCAGGTTATTGAACATTCTGAGCTTCCCACTGCTCCTCTGTAAAATGTGTCATGGCACATTGGACAGTGAATGCAGATGGCCTGGTACTTAGTTGTCCCTCAAGAGAGAATGGCCGTGGTCATTACTCACATACTTTGGGCACCAAAAGGAGAGTGAGTGGGTTGTCAGGGTGGGAAGCCCAGGAAGAGAAGAAGTGATTAATGATGAGAGTGCTGTCCATTTTCCCTCCAAAGTAAGTGTGGTGGTTCTGTCATGCCCAGGGCCTCGGCTTCTGAAGCTTTCGGGGAAAGCCTGCCACTGCGAAGCCAGCAGACTCTGTGGCCCACGGGGAGCTCACTGCCCCTGCTCTTCTAGGTGCTGGGTGTGTCGGAATCCTCAATCCACATCATTGGTGTTAGCCTGGGGGCCCACGTTGGGGGCATGGTGGGACAGCTCTTCGGAGGCCAGCTGGGACAGATCACAGGTAACATTCATCCCTGCCCATCCTCCAGGCTTTAGAGATAGAAAAGCTTTCCCGGAAAATGTCTCTTCTAAGGCAAGCAGAGGGGAGTATGGAGCCTTTGTTCTTACAATCAAGTCACCTATTACCACTAAAATTTATTTATTGTGGTTCTTTTGTATAAAATGGTGTGTGTTATTATTGCATGATTTCTAATATCAATGTGAAAGGCCATGTATTTCTTTTTTCACTTTTTATTTTTAAATTTCTTATTTAAAAAATTTTATTTTAGATTCAGGGTTTACGTGTGCAGGTTTATTACATGGGTATAGCATGCAATGCTGAACTTTGGGCTTCTAATGATCTCGTTGCCCAAGTAGCAATCAGTACTTGATAGGCAGTTATTCCACCCTTTCCCCTTGCTTTTCCTCCCCCTTTTGGAATCCCCAGTGCCAATCGTTCCCATCTTTGTGTCCATGTGCACCCAATGTTTAGTTCCCACTTGTAAGTGAGAACATGCAGTATTTGGTTTTCTGTTTCTGCATTAATTGGCTTAGGAAAATGACCTCCAGCTACATTCATGTTGCTGCAGAGGACATAATTTCATTCTTTTTTATAGCTGTGTAGAATTCCATAGGGTATGTGGACCACAGTTTCTCTATCCAGTCTACCATTGGTGGGCACCTGGGTTGATTCCATGTCTTTGCTATTGTGAATAGTGTTGCAATGAACATACTAGTGCAGGTATCCTTTTGGTAGAAGAAATTCTTTTTGTTTGGGTATATATCTAGCAACGAGATTGCTGGGTCAAATGGTGATTTTATTTTTAGTTCTTTCAGGAATCTTCAGATTGCTTTCCGCACTGGCTGAACTTATTTACATGCCCACCAACAGTGTATAACTATTCCCTTTTCTCTGCAGCCTTGCCAACATCTATTTATTTATTTTCTACTTTTTAATAGTGGCAATTCTGACTGGTGTGAGATGGTATATCACGGTGTGATGATTAGTGATGGTGAGCATTTTTTCATATGTTTGTTAGCCACTTGTATGTCTTCTTTCAAGAAGTCTCTTTTCATGTCCTTCACCCTCATTTTAATGGGGTTGTTTTTTCTTGTTGATTTGTTCAAGTTCCTTATAGATTCTGGATATTAGTCCTTTGTCAGATGCATAGTTTGTGAATATTTTCCCCCATTCTGTAGGTTGTCTGTTTACTCCATTGGTTGTTTCTTTTGCTGTGCAGAAGGTCTTTAGTTTAAGTCTCACTTGCCAATTTTTGTTTTTGTTTCATTTGCTTTTGAGGACTTGGTCATAAATGCTTTGCCTAAGGCTAATATTCAGGAGAGTATTTCCCAGATTTTCTTCTAGGATTTTTATAGTTTGAGGTCTTACATTTAAGTCTTTAATCCTTCTTGAGTAAGTTTTGTATATGGTGAGAGCTATGGGTCCAGAATCATTCTCCTGCATATGGTCAGCCAGTTTTCCCACACCATTTATCGAATAGGGTATCTTTTTCTCTAAAAAAAAGTGTTAATTTTTGTCAACTTTGTCAAATGTCTGATGGTGATAGGTGTGCTTCTTTATTTCAGTGATCTCTATTCTGTTCCATTGGCCTATGTATCTATTTTTGTACCAGTACCATACTGTTTTGGTTACTGTAGGCTTATAGTATAGTTTGAAATTGGGTAGTGTGATGCATCCAGCTTTATTCTTTTTGCTCAGGATTGCCTTGGCTATTTGGGCTCTTTTTTGTGCCATATAAATTTTAGAATAGATTTTTATAATTCTGTGAAAAATGACATTGGTAATTTGGTAGGGATTGAATCTGTAGATGGCTTTGGGCAAAATGGATATTTTAATGATATTTATTCTTCCAACCCTGCATAGAATACAGAATACTTTGGCAAATATTATGCAAAAGCATAGAATATTTTTGCATTTGTTTGTGTCACCTGTGATTTTTTTTTTTTTTTTTTTTTTTTTTTTTTTTTTAGCAGGGTTTTAGAGTTATCCTTGTACAGATCTTTCGCTCTTTTGGTTAGGTGTGCTTCTAGGTACTTTATTTTTGTGTGTGACTATCATAAATGAGATTGCATTCTTGATTTGGCTCTCAGATTGAATGTTCTTAGTGCATAGAAATGCAACTGACTTTTGTACATTGATTTTGTGTCCTGAGACTTTGCTGGAGTTGTTTTTCAGGTCTAGAAGTCTTTTGGTCAAACATTTAGGGTTCTCTTCATTGATGAAGAGAGACAATTTGACTTCCTCTTTTCCTGTTTAGATGCCTTTTATTTCTTTCTCTTGCCTGATTGCTCTGGCAAGCACTTCCCCTTCTATTTCTTTCTGAGCCTCAGTTTCTACATCTGTAAAATAGTGGTAACAGCCCACATCTCCTTGGCCCACTGTGGAAATAAACTTTACACAGTTTTGCTATATACATGTAAAAGTGTGGAGGACTTTATGCTTCCAGAGCCACTCTCAGTTAATAAGGGACTGGAGTTGTATGGCAAAAACCCTCAGCTTCCTGGCCTTTCAGTGGGACAATTCTGGGTCTTGTTTTACAGAATCTCACAGAGGCACTCCAGTGGGGTGAAAGCCCATGGGGATATCCTACTCACTACTATTTTCCTTTATTTCCTGACCTGCTTTCCCACTCCCTCACCATGCTTTCTGAGACTTTCTCCCAAATCTACCTTGAACTCTTGTGGCAGGGTCTGCTTTTTGTAGGGGAAGGGAAGAGATCCAAACTGAGACATGGGAATAGTAGTATTCACAGTTATCACTGTGTTATGGTGAGGACTACAGTGTGTAAAACTGCCTGGCGTAAAGCCTGGTCCATAGTTACTGCTCGAAGAAATTGTAGCTATTGCTGTTACTACATGAAGGCAGTAACAAGCTTTACATTATATTAACTTCTATCAAATAATTGGTGTTATCAAGCTCTTTTTTTTTTTTTTTTGAGATGGAGTCTTGCTCTGTTGCCCAGGTTGGAGTGCAGTGGCATGATCTCGGCTCACTGCAACCTCTGCCTCCCGGGTTCATGCCATTCTCCTGCCTCAGCCTCCCTAGTAGCTAGGACTACAGGCGCCCGCCACCACGCCCGGCTAATTTTTTGTATTTTTAGTAGAGACGGGGTTTCGCCATGTGAGCCAGGATGGTCTCGATCTCCTGACCTCGTGATCTGCCAGCCTCGGCCTCACAGAGTGCTGGGATTACAGGCATTAGCCACCACGCGCAGCCTCAAGCTCATCTTAGAGCCAGAGAAACTGGGTCATTGAGAGGTTACCTCTAGAGAGACAACAGAGAGTGGGGTTTCCTGAGGAAGATGGTCCTCAGCTAATTCTCCCAACCCTTGGGTCTTTTCAGGGAGGCTCTACGATCTGCACTGGAAGTGGTGGGTCCATGAATGTTCCTGCAGCTGAGAGGAAAGTGGTCCCTCATATCAGTCTCTTCTCACAGGCCTGGACCCCGCTGGACCTGAGTACACCAGCGCCAGTGTGGAGGAGCGCTTGGATGCCGGAGATGCCCTCTTCGTGGAAGCCATCCACACAGACACTGACAGTGAGCTGGGGTGACCTTCCTGGGGTGAGGGAATGAGCTCAAGGCAGCGCCTAGGAGGCTGGCATCTAGCTGTGTGACCCTGGGCAGAGATGCCCTGCCCCCTCTCTGAGATTCTGCTGCACAGTGAGGAGTTTACCAAAATGATATTGAAAATCTCTTCTGGCTCTGGCTCTGCGACCACTGAGGTGAATGGTTGTATTTTTAGCCACCATAGGCAGGAGGATTCTCACTCACAGACCAAAAGTACTTGGTTATGAATCTCACTTTCTTTCTTTTTTTTTTTTTTTTTTTTTTTTTTTTTTTTTGAGACGGAGTCTTGCTCTGTCGCCCAGGCTGGAGTGCCGTGGCCGGATCTCAGCTCACTGCAAGCTCCGCCTCCCAGGTTCACGCCATTCTCCCGCCTCAGCCTCCCGAGTAGCTGGGACTACAGGCGCCCGCCACTTCGCCCGGCTAGTTTTTTGTATTTTTTAGTGGAGACGGGGTTTCACCGTGTTAGCCAGGATGGTCTCGATCTCCTGACCTCGTGATCCACCCGTCTCGGCCTCCCAAAGTGCTGGGATTACAGGCTTGAGCCACCGCTCCCGGCCGAATCTCACTTTCTGATTCAAACGAATGCAGCAACAACAGTGTGCTAAGCAGTACTGGGTAGGGCATTGCTGTCTGGCTGACTTATGGGAAAGTCATGAAGCTTTTTTAGGATGGGTGTGCCTGGTCCCAAGGGATTGGGCCCCCGCAGGCAGGCAGGCGTGTCACAACTTCCCTCCTCCCCAGATGACAAGCTTGGCCCTTCAGTCCAGTGGAGAATAAGAATCCCTCTTCTGGGCAGGGCGCTGTGGCTCACGCCTGTAATCCCAGCATTTTGGGAGGCCGAGGTGGGTGGATCATGAGGTCAGGAGATCAAGACCATCCTGGCTAACACGGTGAAACCCCGTCTCCACTAAAAATGCAAAAAATTAGCCAGGCGTGGTGGCAGGCACCTGTAGTCCCAGCTGCTCGGGAGGTTGAGACAGGAGAATGGCGTGAACCCAGGAGGTGGAGTTTGCAGTGAGCCGAGATCGCACCACTGCACTCCAGCCTGGACAGAGCGAGAGTCTGTCTCAAAAAAAAAAAAAAAAAAGAAAGAAAGAAAAAGAAAAAGAAAAAGAATCCCTCTTCCAGTAGTGACAGGCACAGGAAAGATTCTCCAACTCTCAACCCGTTATGACCAACTTAAGTTCTTCTGACCAGTTGGGAAAGGCGGGGGCATTCCTCTTCATTTCTGCTCCGCAGCCAATGCCCATGAGGTCTGTGCTTAGTGTGGTGGGTGCAGGGAGAAATAACATCTGTCCCTGACCAGAGGAGCTTGCAGCTCAAGTGAGAGATGTCCACGTCTCTTTTCCTGTGGTCAGAAGTCTCTTTTTGGCATTTAAGACTCATGATTCTGAAAGAAACACACGCAGTTATATTGTCCAACTCTTCTTCCCACCTTTATTTCACAGATAGGAAACCAAAGCCCACAGGCCTCATCCTAGCTATATTAGGTGAGTTAAGCTTGTTCATTTAAAAAGTGAATCCTGGCCGGGCACAGTGGCTCACGCCTGTAAGTCCAGCACTTTGGGAAGCTGAGGCGGGCGGATCACGAGGTCAGGAAACCGAGACCATCCTGGCTAACACAGTGAAACCCAGTCTCTACTAAAAAAAAATTCAAAAATTTAGCCGGGTGTGGTGGCAGGCGCCTGTAGTCCCAGCTACTCGGGAGGCTGAGGCAGGAGAATGGCGTGAACCCAGGAGGTGGACCTTGCAGTGAGCAGAGATCCGGCCACTACACTCCAGCCTGGCCGACAGAGCGAGATTCCGTCTCAAAAAAAAAAAAAAAAAAAAAAAAAAAAAAAAAAAAAGTTAATCCTTTCTATCCTTAAATTTGCTAAATATGTGACTTATTAGGTACCCATTTATCTAAGCAAGGCCTCTCAGGCCCCTTCAAAGTTGGAGCCTCTCCCTGATGTGACTTAAAAAGAAAAAATTATATTTATTCAATCACTATTTATTAAGCTGCGTGGCAGGTGCTGAGAATTTAGCAATGATCAACACATTGAATGAGGTCCCTGCCTACATGGAGCTTACAGGCTACATGGACCGTAGGAGTCACCAAGGGAAGCCCGGACGCCCATTAGAGAGTGTCTGCAGTAGGAGTCCGGGTGAGAGATGATGGTGACTTGGGTAAAGGTGGTGGCAGTAAAGACAGAGAGAAGTAGACAGATTCAAAATATGTTTTGGAAGTAGAGTTGACTAGACTCGTGAAGGGCTGCATGTGGGGTATGAGGGAAAGGCAAGACTCAAGGGTGGCTTCTAGGTCATTGCTTAACCTCCAGGTTGATGGCAGTAAGCAAATAATACACAATCATTTTCTTCCAATAGTGACAGGTGATAGGAAGGAGAAAGTCGGGGTCTTCAGCAGCTGGGCCTGAGCCAGTCTGAGGGCTCAAGTCTGCCACAGTGGAGCATCCAGGAGTTGGTCACAGGGACACAATGAGGGCAGAAGATGCTCTCTTACCTCAGCTCTGGAGCCGTGTCCTATTTCCACTCAGGAGAGCACAAAGATATGTTTTAGGGGGGACTGTGGAAATGTGACCCCAAACATGTTTACCTGAACTATTACTCAAAAGGAAACTGATACTACTCAATGAGGAAATTTACCAAGTTTATAACATTTACTGAGTTACAAAACCTTGTGTTACAGGATATTTTTCTTGATTTTCTTAGGCAAATATGAGCATCTTACCAACTGAATCTCTTTGGTTCCTTTTAGCATGAAAAATCCCTTTAGAAAACTGAGAGGCTGAGGTGGGTGGATCAACTGAGGTCAAGAGTTTGAGACCAGCCTGACTAACCTGGTGAAACCCTGTCTCTACTAAAAAAAAAAAAAAACACAAAAATTAGCCAGGTGTGGTGGCATGAGCCTGTAATCCCAGCTACACGGAGGCTGAGGCAGGAGAATCGTTGAATCCAGGAGGCAGAGGTTGCAGTGAGAGATCGCACCACTGCACTCCAGCCTGGGTGACAAGAGTGAAACTCTGTCTCAAAAAAAAAAAAAAAAAGAAAGAAAGAAAGAAAAGAAAAGAAAAGGAAAGGAAAGGAAAATCTGTCTGAGGGCTCATCCTGTGAAGTCTCACAGCACTTAGAAGTGACGGGGCAGACAGTGGGTGGGCTCCTGAGGTCAGAGTTTGAGGTCTGCTGCCAGCCAACTCCCTGAAGCAAAGAAGTTAATGGAGTTCTGTCTCCTTTCAGATTTCGGTATTCGGATTCCCGTTGGACACGTGGACTACTTTGTCAATGGAGGCCAAGACCAACCCGGCTGCCCCACCTACTTTTATGCAGGTCAGAAATCCAGTAAAAGTTGGTATTTGGCGACCCCAGAGATTGGAATTCACCAACAGCTGTTGTGTTGAGTCAGCCAGAATGGCCCACAGAGGGTCTGCTTGACAAGTGTCCTTTGCTATGTCCCATAATGCCTTACTCAGAGTGTATTCAAGGATGGACGTCTTCAGAGCCCAGGCATTTGAGGGGAGGGTGTGGCACAGTCTACACCAACTGCATCCTCTACAGAGCCTTGCTTTGGCAGAAGCAAGCCATCCTGCCCAAAGCTGGTGAGCAGAAGGATCAATTCACTGCCCAGTCATTTCACCACATTTACCAACTCTAACAGTTCTCTAAAATTGTTTTCAAGATGATCTTTTTGAACACACTCAATGACCGTACATTTCCTCTCTTTAAATATAGCCTTCTGGAATGTTCTTTTTAATATATTTATTGATATATTCTTAGCATACTAAATGTGTCAAAAGCTAAGATCAATAATTATTTGGTTTTCTTATATCTTATGAATATAGCCAATATATCAGCATTTCATATAAAAATTTAAAATGCTGAGTTCTGTTTACTATGTTTTTAGTCTTGTCTTGCTTTACCAAATTTTTAACATTTTAAGGATTCCTTTGACAATCTTATTGAATAACTACTCATTGATTTTACCAAATTTACTAGTTTTCCAAAAACATGCTTCTTTTTGCAATTTGTGAATTTCTCAGCAATTCTGATAAAATAGGAGTTTGGTTTCAATGGCTTTTGAAGATTTGGTGGCATTTCAATTGACCACTTTTCACTTTTTCTCCATACACAATTTGAGAAGGGTTTAGTTTGTCTCTGCCCCAGTTCCCTGTTGCAGCTGGAAAGAGCTTGACCATAGAGAGTGTCCCAACCACAGGGGAAAGGAAAGTCAAAATTCTGCTTGGCTTTGGTTGCAGGTCTCAGCAACGAGGTCTCAAGGTGTAGGGAGAGTTTGAAGACCCCAGGACCCTGGAGTTGTAGCTCACCACATACTTCTTAGTTCCAACCAATTTAACCAATGTCGAATGCTGCAACCTTAAATAGTAAATAACAATGAAACTAAGTTTTGGTAAACTGGGATATTTGACAAATTCAGCATATCAGTCATTTGGCCCGGTGAACCTCAGCACATTGGCTGTAGAGAGTGATCGACCATAAACTGCGGCTGATGCAGCAGTCTCACTGCTGGGTTGGGTATAATGAGGTTGTAAAAAATTTGTTGTATGGGTGATGATGAAGAAAGTAAAAATATGCACAAATACCCATTTTGAGAAGTGGGGCAGCATCATCAACTCTCTATATATTCCCATTTTATGAAGGAGAGTTTGCATGATCATATAAGAATCCATCTCAAGGCCAGGGCATGGTGGCTCACACCTGTAATCTTAGCATTCTGGGAGGTTGAGGCAGGTGGATCACCTGAGGTCAGGAGTTCGAGACCAGCCTGGCCAACATGGCAAAACCCTGTTTCTATGAAAAATGCAAAAATTTGTGAAGTGTGATGGTGTGTACCTGTTAGCCCAGCTACTCAGGAGACTGAGGCAGAAAAATTACTTAAACCCAGGAGGCAGAGGTTGCAGTGGACCGAGATCATGCCATTACACTCCAGCCTGGGCAACAGAGTGAGATTCTGTCTCAAAAGAAAAAAAGAAAAGAAAAGAAAAGAAAGAATGCATCTCAAATCAAGCAATGTTCTTGATGGATTATGCTTATGTATCTCAGGAAAAGTAAAATGAAAAAGTAGAATGTAGTAACCATGTACACTAATATTTTGAAAAAGTGATTTGAGGGGACTCACATGCATTTATTTACAGCTTGCTGGAATATAAAATTCAATAGAGTTTCAGTGAGCAGCACAGAGGGAATTCCATTTGTCTTGACTGAAACTTTGGTTGTGTTTTTTCTCTGTTCAGGTTATAGTTATCTGATCTGTGATCACATGAGAGCTGTGCACCTCTACATCAGTGCCCTGGAGAATTCCTGTCCACTGATGGCCTTTCCCTGTGACAGCTACGCGGCCTTCCTTGCCGGACACTGTCTGGATTGTTTTAACCCTTTTCTGCTTTCCTGCCCAAGGATAGGTAAAGTGCTTCCCCTTTGACTTCCTTTGACAATGTGAGGAAAGTTCAAGCCCTACTACTTGTCCCCTCTTAATGTCCTGATCTCCTGTGGTCAAGAATTCTATCCAATTGGGGAAAAGAAAATTAAGCAATGAGGTGCTCAGCCTGTTCTTACTTGGAGATGGATGGTTGGTTCTCGTGCCCCAACCCTCACCCTCTATAGTGTTCCCTATGGCCATCCTTGCTCCACACACACCCTTCCCACATACAGGTCCCCACTCTCGGACCAGATGCTGCTTATAGATCTTTCTCACTTCTTGCCATTCTCCAGTTCTTCATAGACCCTAATTCTCTGTGTGGTGGGGAATCCCTAAGAGTGGAACACAAGACCCACATTAGAGGTCTGAGATTCTGGTGGTCTCATGGCAGCTGGGGGGATGCCTAATTGCTGGGGGGCTTGGGTACCTTCTTGGATGATCCAGGCCAGTCTGGGGAAAGGATGCCAGGAAGGCTGCAGGATCTGGCCTCTAACTCACTTGTGTAGACCATTGCTATGAATATCTTGTGGTTATCCAGGATGAAGAGCTCCAGGAAAAACTCCTGGGCATTGGAAACGGTTTCTCTCCTTCCCACACTCTCTTGCTTCCCGCTACCCCTGGCTGCCACTCAACTGTAGCAGCTTGCTACTGCTTATATGAGTGAAATGGGTACCAGCTTGACAAAATAGTAAAGTAGGGTAGCTTCCCATGATAGAACAAGTCAACATTATTTCTTACTCATTGTGCATATGTCAGTTTCCCCTACATGCCATGGACCCACAGACATAACAGCCGCTTCACACTGTCTGCCCAGCCTCATGTCTCACTACACTTTCCCTTGCACTGAACACCGGATGGTGCTAACTACTTGTACTTCCAAGTGTACATCAGGCTTCCTCACCTGTGTGCCTTGGCCGTAACCATACTCTCTTCCCAGAATGCGCTCTCCCCACCTGTCATCCACTAGTCTTCAGGTCAAACACTTCGTGCTTCACCGTGCTCCCACTGCACGGGATGTAAGTGTCATGAAAACAACTGCTATAGGAGATTGGTTTTGCAAGTTCGAGATGCAGTTTCAGATTTCTTATAATTACCTGCCGAGAATGAGTCAGATGATCTAAAAAGCATAGTGCCATTTATGTGTGTGTTTACTGCCCACTGGACCGAGTTGCTGGGATCCCAGGACTCACCTCAGAATACAGCATGAGGACTTGGGGCTTCTTACCGTCTATCTACTGATCCTATTTCCTCCTACCCTCCAAATTTACCCTCCAGTGGGTTTTCTCTCTAGAGTGGTGTTTAGGAGTGTCCTCTGGCTGTCTCCTTTCTGCATTCTCCTTTCTGCGCTCTCATAGTGCGTGTGGAGTGTAGATGTCTGTGGAATAAATGGGTGCGTGAATTAATAAACATGTGGCTGGGTGCTGTGGGACCCTAAGATAGCCTTCTCAGGACTCTGCTTCTTTGCTTCTTTATTTTCAGGCCTGGTGGAACACGGCGGTGTCAAGATAGAGCCACTTCCCAAGGAAGTGAAAGTCTACCTCCTGACTACTTCCAATGCTCCGTACTGCAGTGAGTAGGGGGAAATGCATGAGCTCAGCTCTGCCAGGGTGCCACCGGAAGAGTCCAGGGCTTCGGCTTGGGCTGTGCCCAGCCCAGTGTGGTAGTCTGGGTGGGAATGAATGATAAGGGCAAAGGCAACACCGGAGGTGGGACAACAGCCCCTGGTCTGAACCAAAACTTTCAGAGTCCAACCGATTGCTCTTCAGATGAGGACTTGGGGCTTCTTACCGTCTATCTACTGGTCCTATTTCCTCCGACCCTCCAAATTTACCCTCCAGTGGGTCTTCTCTAGAGTGGTGTTTAGGAGTGTCCTCTGGCCATCTCCTTTCTGCGCTCTCATTTCCCACTTCTTGGCGCCCACCCTATGTGGTTCTCACCCTGGCAGCCTCCAAGGTGGGGGTCCCTGGGAAATACTGAACCTTTCCCTCTGCTCTCCTTCCCCTTCACAGATGCATTCCGGCTTCCCACTGTTACTCCTAACCATGGCATTTCTTTGAAGCTAGGATGCTAATGGTTGTAACAATGTTAAATGTGAAAGAAAAGTGTGTCCAGAATCCATGAAATACATTACAAGCTGAACCATCATCCTTCTCTATATTATGTGCATCTTAACTAGGGTGACTATATTTCCTGGTTTATGCTGGTTATCCTGGGATCCTGTCTGCTTTATCATGTGTACAGGATAAAGCATGCTGGTTTGGATGATAAACTGTATGCCAACCCAATTTTAACTGATTTTCTGGTCAGTTCGTGTCGGGTCAGTGGAGGGATCTTTGTGACAATATCTTCCTGGTACTAGAAGGCCTGGTACCATGTGATATGGAGCCCAGAGCTCAGACTCTGTGCTCACCTAGACCTGGATTTGAATCTCAGCTTCTCTATTTACCAGCTGTGTGATCAGGAGCAGGTTATTTAAACTCTCTGAACTCTATATCCTTATGTGAATACAGGAACCATAACAGTACCTACTTTAAAGAATCAATTGTGAGTATAAAATAAAATGGACACAGGAGGTCACTAGTACAGGGACTGGAACCCAATCAGTAATAATTTCCTTCCCTTAGTCAATCGGAGAATTTGGGAGAGGAATAGTTAGGGTGTTTCTACCTTCATGCCAGAGAAAATTTATGGCTACCTCTTAGGAACCAAGTGGACTACAGAGTCAACTGTGGCTTTTCACATCCTTAACAGCTCATTTGACAACCCACTGGGAGACGTAGGGAAAGGGAAGCTCTGAGAGACCAAGTGGCATGCCTAAGGCTCCACAGCTGGGTGAAAAGGTCAGAACTCAATTCCAGGTCTTCTGACTCTAAAATCTATACTCCTTCCTCGCCACGACCATGGTTCCATCTTCTGAAAACCTGCTGTCTGCAGGCCGTATGTCTCAGCTCCCCTTCTGTCAGCGCCACCCCATCAGAGTTGGCATGTGGGAGGATGTTTTGTCTGGTGGTGGACGCGGTGCTGCCAGGACCAGATGTCCTGGCTTTTAATTCCAGCTGCTGGGCAGATTCACAGCAACCTGAGCTGGCGCCTCTATGTCTGTGCAGCTAAGAATACACCTGGCAGGAAAGTTTGGGGAATGCCTGGAGGTTAAAAGCATGTTAAGGTCCCTGCTGAGGGGGTTCACAGAGCCATACTTTTTCTGACTGTTTCATATTTGTTGTGAGACCACCTCCCCATGCCTCCAGAAGCATAGCCATGTTGGTTCCAAAACCACAGAGGGGTACAGAAACAGGCATGCCTGCCTGCATGCTCTGCCGTAAGCTGTCACTTCTAGGGATGGAAGCTGGATCCTCCCTGCTCTCCCTGGACAGATATGGGTATGTTCAGGAGTGGGTAGGGAGAAGCAGCTCTCCAGCTACTCTTAGGCCATCATGGCACTGGGCTCCCATGCCTAGCACCGTTGGCCTGCTTTGACTTCAGCAATGTTGACCTGCGCCAGGCATGCACCAACATGGGCAAAGGATCTTCTAACAAATAATTTTTATACAATATATTCCCTCATAGAACAGTTTTTCACATAGTGTACCTTCTCTCCGTTACTTCACCCCATCCTTACCGTGTCCTGTGTGATAAGTTGGGGGCTATTGCTTGCAGATGAGGGAACTGAAGCATGGAGAGGCTCAGTGTCTTAGGCAAGGCAGCATGGCTTGTAAGCAGCAGGGTTGGGGCTTGGATCCAGGCCTCCTGACCCACCACCCAGGACTCTATGTTGTATGACATGAGACATGTTGCTGTGCACATTTGATTCCACTAATTCCCACCCACCCAACATTAGGCCTGGCTCCCTTGGGGCCTCCAGGGTAATTTAGTGAAGAAAGAAGCAGGCCAGGCGCAGTGGCTCACATCTGTAATCCCAGCACTTTGGGAGGCAGAGGTGGAAGGGTCGCTTGAGGACAGGAGTTTGAGACCAGCCTGGGTAACATAATGAGACCCAGTCTCTACTAAAATTGTTTACAATTAGCCAGGCATGATGGTGCCACCTGTAGTCCTTGCTACTAGGGAGGCTGAGGTGGGAGGATTGCTTGAGCCCAGGAGTTGGAGGCTGCAGTGAGCTGGTTATGCTACTGCATTCCAGCCTGGGCAACAGAGCAAGAACCTGTTTCTTTAAAAAAAAAAAAAGGAAAAAAAAAAAAAAAAAGCAGAAACAGAATCTTAGAAAACTTTCTTAATCAATGATACCTGCTAGCAAAGGAAGAAGTATTAATAATATAATATAGCAAACTCAGCCCTGAGAATTAAATTCCTAAAGCTTATGTAAGTTAGTTATTTTTTCCACATTGCAAATATCATCCATTCCAGTTCAGCCCTTGCCTGTCCCCATAACAATTGATATCCCATAGTAACATCTCAGAAGGAGAAACAGATGGGGTGTGGTGTCAGATGTCCTCCTCTGTGGAGGGGAAACAGTCAAGGCTCTTTTCTTCTCGTGGATTCTTGGCATCTTGGCATCTTTTGGTGAGCCCTGTTACTAACCCCAGGGGGCCCAGATGGGCCATAGCACTCCTCCAACTTAGTGCTGAGTTCACCTGCATCCAGTTTATGTTCCCCTCCCCAATGTTAGCCCATAAAATATAGCAAATGAAAAAGTACAGGTAGAGTAGAGGTGAAGGATTGCATCTCTAGCTATATCTCCATCACCAAAGGAGCCTGGGAAAATTCCCTGAGACTAAAGCGATTGCAAAATGCCACCAGATGCACCTACCCCTTAATAAAAAAAGGACAGTGTGTTAGGGAAACTGTAATCTTTCTTTTCTTATTTATTTATTTATTTATTTATTTATTTATTTATTTAGAGACAGAGCCTTACTCTGTCACCCAGGCTGGAGAGCAGTGGCACGATCTCGGCTGACTGCAACCTCTGCCTCTTGGGTTCAAGCAATTCTTTTGCCTCAGGCTCCTGAGTAGCTGGGATTACAGACATCCACCACCATGACTGGCTAATTTTTTTGTATTTTTAGTAGAGACAGGGTTTCACCATGTTGGCCAGGCTAGTCTCAAACTCTTGACCTCAGGTGATCTGCCCGCCTGAGCCTCCCAAAATGCTGGGATTACAGGCGTGAGCCACCGCGACTGGCTTTTCTTAAATTTTTTAATTCTTCTTCTTTTTTTTTTTTTTTTTTTTGAGACATGGTCTCCCACTGTCACCTAGACTGGAGTGTGGTGGCACAGTCACGGTTCACTGCAGCCACAACCTCCCTGGCTCAGGTGATCCTCCCATCTTAGCCTCCTAAGTAGCTGGGACTATAGGCACATACCACATGCCCAGCTAATTTTTTGTTTTTGTTTTTTTGTAGAGACTGGGTCTTGCTATGTGGCCCAGGCTGGTCTTGAACTCCTGGGCTCAAGTTATCTGCCCACCTTGGCCTCCCAAAGTACCAGGATTTCAGGTGTGAGCCACCATGCCTGGCCTGTAATCTTTCTTACCTTCTCTTGTCAGAGGGACAACAGGTCCCAGGGATATCACCGTGGCCCAGGTTTTACATCCAGTCTACGTTGGCGATACTCACCTTGAGAACTCCAGCATCCACGCTGCTCAAAGGAGAGTCCGGATATCACATAGGCAACCAGTGGCCGCAGGGAGAGGAGCAGTCTCCTATACACACAGCCTCCTTCCCTGACGCTGGGTGTGTGGAGAGGAAGCAGGGCCGTTGCTATATTTTATGAGTTAATTCTCTCTCTCTCTTTTTTTCTTTTTTGAGACAGAGTTTCACTCTTGTCGCCCAGGCTGGAGTGCAATGGCGCCATCTCGGCTCACTGCAACCTCTGCCTCCCGGGTTCAAGTGCTTCTCCTGCCTCAGCTTCCTGAGTAGCTGGGATTACAGGTGCCCGCCATCATGTCCGGCTAATTTTTATATTTTTAGTAGAGACAGGGTTTCACCGTGTTGGCCAGGCTGGAGGCTGGTCTCAAACTCCTGACCTCAGGTGATCCGCCCGCCTCAGCCTCCCAAAGTGCTGGGATTACAGGCGTGAGCCACCGTGCCTGACCTTACGAGTTAAATCTTTAGTTTATGTCTTAGTCTATTTGTGCTACTATGACACCGTACCTGAGACTGGGTAACTTACAAAGCTCAGAAATTTATTTTCCCACAGCTCTGGAGCCTGGGAAGTCCCAGATCAAGGCGCCGGCATTCCATGTCTATAAGGGTTGCACTCTCTGCTTCCAAGAAGGTGCTTTGCTGTTGCGTTCTCCAGAGGGGACAGATACTGCGTTCACACACAGCAGAAGGCAGGACGTCAAAAAAGGGCCTTGCCAATTCCCTTGAGCCCTTGTATAAGGCACTATTTCATTCATGATAGTAGAGCCCCCATGATGTAATCCCTTCCCCCAAAGGCCCCACCTCTCAATACTGTTGCACAAAGCATTCAGTTTAAACATGAATTTGGAGGGGACACAAACATTCAAAGGATAGCCATATATGACAGATGCATTTGGCTCATTCAAGATCATCCCACCATGAAAATGTGAGCAACCAAGGGGAAGTAAAACATTAGTATTACAAAATAACAAAAACCAACATTACTGAATGCTTCCTAGGCACAGGCACTGGCCTGAGGACTTCATACATATTAACCTATTTATCTCAGGCCTAGGGTGTCTACTTTTTTTTTCATTTTTTTGAGACGGAGTCTTGCTCTGCCGCCCAGGCTGGAGTGCAGTGGTGTGATTTCTGCTCGCTGCAAGCTCCGCCTCCTGAGTTCAAGCGATTCTCCTGTCTCAGCCTCCCGAGTAGCTGGGATTACAGATGTGCACCACCACACCCAGCTAATTTTTGTATTTTTAGTAGAGATGGGGTTTCACCATGTTGGTCAGGCTGGTCTCAAACTCCTGACCTCAGGTGATCCACCCACCTCGGCCTCCCAAAGTGCTGGGTGTACAGGCATGAGCCACTGCGCCCGGCCAAGTGTCTATTTTTATTATCCTCAGTTTACACTTGAGGAAACTGAGGATCTGAGATTATAGGTAATCTCCTCCTGGGCACACAACTACTAAGAGATAGAGGCAAGATTCCCAACCACACTGCTGCTCTCTGGGGTTTTTGCTCATTGCACCTTCTGCCCTCTGGCCCAGTCTCTGTTGTGCTTTGGTTTCCTAGTGTATCACAGCCTCGTGGAGTTTCACTTGAAGCAACTGAGAAGAAAGGACACCAACATCGAGGTTACTTTCCTTAGCAGTAACGTCACCTTCTCATCTAAGATCACCATGTACGTAAGTGTCCCACCTGGTTGACCCCTTCCCTTAGGAGCTGGTTACTTTTTCATTTTACACACATGGACAACCCAGGTCAGGTACTGTGTGATTGCTGATTCCGGAGCCCAGCCAGCTCGGCTGGGGGCAGCACCTACTCTAGATCCAGCCACAGACACAGGCTGGGGAGCTGCTCAGTAGTGGGTCCAAGTATAACAGATTCAGATGAGAGCAGGCAGGGCAGGCAGGCAGCAGGGACGGCATGTCGCAACATGCCATGCCAACATGGTGGAGAGGACCTAGGAATCAGGTCCCTGAGAGGAAACAGTACTCTGGAATCCAGGCAGTGCGGGTATCAGGGATGTCAGTAGGGAGGAGGGCCTCAGTCACCAGCCCAGGGAGGGCTAGCCAGAGCCTGGAGAGCACCCACTCCTGGGAAAGGAGAGCAGTTCTAGGTTAGTTATCAGAATGGAATCTGAGGCACAGGGTCAGTCAGCAAAGGAGTGCAAGCTGAGGGCCAGACTGGCGGCCAGGAGGGCTTGATGATTCCTGGAACTGGGGCTAATCATTCCCTTCCTTTGTTGGGGCAGACTTGGGTTTGGGGGCTGGTGGAACTACGCTTGAAGTGAGAGGGTAAAGAACCCCAACTGTAGGGAGCCACAGCCTGCAGGGGATAGGAAGGCAGCAGCCATGGTGCATACTTCTTTAAAAAGCAACTGGTTAGTTATTCACAAGCCAGCGGGAGACAAACTGTCAGATAATGTCACTGTCTCAGTCAGAGTCCGGTCAGGAAAACAGAGGAGGTCCAAGAGAAGGAATTTAGCACGGCGAACTCATTACAAGTGTGTTGGATGAGCTGAAAAACTGAGAGATGGGGACACAATGCAGAGATTACTCACAACAGGAGCCACTACCACCCTAAGCTAGAGAGACAAAGCAGGAGTGGCACTGGCAAAGCTGGGTCCACAGGGAAGGCTGCTTGGCAGGAGCTGAACCCATGGGAAGTGCAGTCCGTCTGGAATCCCTGCCCAAAGCAGCCACCCACCTGAGCATGCTTCCACTGGGTTAGACCTCACTGGAACCTGCTGGTGGGGGAACCTGCAGGGGAACAGATCAATCCAGAGCAAACAGGGGAATGACCGGTGCATACACACTTAAATGTGTCAGCAATGCCCTGAGAGTGACAGCATGGAAGACGGAGCCTGACCGAGTCTAAGGAAATGATGAGCAGAGATTTCGAGGCTTTCCAGGAGCTACCCAGGCCAGGCTTAGGGAGAATGTGACACTTCTGGTGTGTATGGAGCACAGATTTAGGGTTACGGGGATGGTGTGGGGCTGGAGAGGCAAGTCAGGGCCAGACCCTGCCAGGCCTTGAAGGACAAGTTTTTTTATCCTGAGAGTAGTCTGGAGAGCCACTGGGAGTTTTAAACAGGACAGTGATGAGATCAGATGTGAGTTTGGAGATGTTTCTCAGGCTGGGATGTTGGACGTGAACTCTGCTAAGAGGCACTACAAGTTTCTGCTGGAAGGAGCGCACTTCTTCGCTCCCAAATCCCTGGCCACTAGCTGGTGTTCCTTCTGGCTCACCCAAGGTCACACAGCTACACACAGCCATCAGGATTCCAACACAGGCCTGCAGGTGCCCACAGGGCCTTGCAGACTGTGGCTATGTATCAGTAAGCCAAATACCTTTCCTTAGACCCGCTCAAGGTTGTGCTACTTCTAGAACGGTGTTTTCATCATCTTCTAGCCCATTGGTAGGTCCGAAAACACTGGCAGGAGTCATGAAAATGACCCACACCTCTGGCTGCACATTAGAATCACCTGGAGAGCTTTAAAAAATACTGATGCCGGCCGGGAGCGGTGGCTCAAGCCTATAATCCCAGCACTTTGGGAGGCCGAGACGGGCGGATCACGAGGTCAGGAGATCGAGACCATCCTGGCTAACACGGTGAAACCCTCTCTCTACTAAAAAATATGAAAAAAAAAATTAGCCGGGCGAGGTGGCGGGGGCCTGTAGTCCTAGCTACTCGGGAGGCTGAGGCAGGAGAATGGCGTAAACCCGGGAGGCGGAGCTTGCAGTAAGCCGAGATTGCGTTACTGCACTCCAGCCTGGGGGACAGAGCGAAACTCCGTCTCAAAAAAAAAAAAAAAAAAAAAAAAAATTGATGCCAAGCCCCCCACCCCAGAACAATCACATCAGGGTCTCTGGGCACAGGCTCCACAGCTACACTTCAAAAGCTCCCCGAAGAATTCCAGTCAACATCCACAGATTAGCGCTTCTTCCTCCCCGAGCAGGTTCACATAACTCTTTTGAAGAAGGCACCAGAACATGATTCACTTCTTGCAGATCAGAAACTGGGGGGAAAATGGGGAGAAGTTACGTGTGGTCTTTCTCCAAATTTCTATAGCTTTACGCGACTCTAAGATTTTCTTCTAATTGGAGAATTAACCTGGGCCAACTCCCCAAATCACTCACTTAAAAGATTTTTCATATTCCTTGAATTTTACAAACTCTTCAATCTAAGCTGTTTCTTAAAGGAAACAATCTTATTTTTTCCTCTGAGGTATTTCAAAAGACTTGTGAATTTAAAAAAAGAGGGACTGGTTTTTAAACAAAATTATAATGATCTTCTCTTAGAAGGAAAAAACAAGATATATGACTAACCCTGGACCAAAAAGAACACAAAGAAGCCTTGTCATCACTCTATGAAGGCCAGAAACGAACAGGAAACCGAGTTGGCAGGGGTGGCTCCCCACACCCCCTGGCCCCCGCCCCCCGCCAAGAGGAACGCAGTGCCCTCCTTCTTTCCTCTTTCTCAGAGTCCCCCTCAGAGGCCAGGGAGGATCACAAAGGGCCCCACAAATCAAATTCCTTCCCTAGCTGGGTGGTGCAGCCCTGCTGGGCGCTCTCCCTGATCCCCTGCTCACCACCCTCAGGCTCTGCTGGCTGGGCTGTGCCTTGCACTCAGAATGAAGACTGTCCTCATTGAATCTCACGATTTTTTGCTTTTGTCTCCAGTACCTAGTACCTAGGGGGTACCACAGCCCTTTTGGAAGCACCCTGCTAGGTTGATCACTTCATACTCCTCCCTCATCTTTGTCTCAGTCCAAAGTGGTGCCTGAATCTTTAAACAGATAGGGAATCTGAGGGGCAAAGCCAAGAGGGTGGGTTAAGACAGAACTGGATACTGTTTTCACTCTGAGCCTCCTAGGCTGAAGTCAGTATGAACCAAACCCCGTGGTTCAAGTTCATAGCAGCATGTAGGGAAGCTGAGACTTACACCTAGTTGCTAGTGACTCCACAGCCACCTTGCCAGGTTAGGTAACTTTTCCAAAGCCACACAGCTGGGAAGACAAAACCTGGGTTCCACCCAGCTCTGTCTGTGCCTCATGATCTGTTTTCTTGTCGCTGTTCTCACCCACACATTCATACTTAGCCTAAAACAGAAAAGTCCTTACACAGAATTCTTTGAAAAGGAATGTTCTAAAAGAGGGTTTCTACTTCTGGGTAATTGGATGTGAAGGTGAAGGTCTCCTCCAGCTGGGAATCCAAGAATGAGGAACAGTTTTTCCAGATATGAAAATCCAGGAGCTACTATTTTGTTGCAGTGTCCACTTGTTCACTCTAAAAAGTCAACAACTACTTTCTTGGTCATATTCAAAGCTGGAGGTGTGGGCAGAGGGGCGGGTGAGGGTGACACAAAGGACTGTGGTAAGGAGCTAACCCCTTGGTGCATGACAGCCAACCAGTGCCACCAGCAGAGCCTGATTGGAGCCAAAGGGAAAGTACAGGCCATAAGGGCTGCAGTCCTTTACTTTCCCTTGCCCCTTTCCTTGCAGACCTAAGCAGCAACTTCACGGGAAAGGAATCATAGCTCATGCCACCCCACAGTGCCAGATAAATCAAGTGAAATTCAAGTTTCAGTCTTCCAACCGAGTTTGGAAAAAAGACCGGACTACTATTATTGGGAAGTTCTGCACTGCCCTTTTGCCTGTCGATCACAGGTAAGCCCCAGTATCCACTTCCCCCCCACCAGACGCACACACACATCAAAGATCAGTCCTGGCCTTAGATGTGCTACCTGTTGAGATTCAAGCTCATCATAGTGATTACCATCTTAGAAGCAGAAATGACAGAGACCCAGCTTTCCAGAACCTCCTGTGGGACCATCTTGGGTTGGGGAAATTCCACTGTGTTTGTTCTACATATTTAGTTTCTATGTAAGATTTCATTAGAACACAGTTTTCTCATTGCATATTTTCTCCTCTGTGGCCTCCACTCCAAACATATCATGGGTCACATTCATGGGTGTGGATCCAGAATCCACATCCCCTTTCCCTTCCTCTAAAGGCATTTATGTCATTAACCTTACCACCCCCGGCCCTTGGACCACATGAACTGGCTCTTAATTGTAGGTGACTGCAGACTTCTTTCATCAGACATCATGGAAATTCAAAAGCCACAGAATGCCAAGCCCTTTCTGCTCACCAGCCACTGCTCTCTTATTGCTCTTCTCTTCCAGAGAAAAGGTGATCTGCTTACCCGAACCGGTGAACTTACAAGCAAGTGTGACTGCTTCTCATGACCTGAAGATAGCCTGCGTATAGTTTAACCTGGGCAGGACACATCTCCCTGCATTTTTTTTTTTTTTGGAGGGAGGTGTGATGAGGGATGTGTGTGTGCAGCTTATTGTAGACCATTACTGCTACGGAGAAAGGCAAAGCTCTTATTTTCTCCATAATGAGCCACCCTGGAGGGGAGGGAGAACTCATTTTACAGAGCTTGGTTTCTGCTGCTGATCTTATGTACATACCCATTTTAACTCTCCCATGCATACTTAACTGCACTTGCTTTAGCTCCTTGTATATCTGTACTTAGGATTCAGTAGAAACATGTACAGAGTAAACAATTTTTTAAAAATAAAACTTCATGGAGTACCTGAATCATTGAACTGTTTTACTTGAATGGAATTCTGTTACCTACAAAAAGTTGAGATTTATACTCCGTAGGATTGCAGAAAACAGTATTGCATTATCTGTATTAAAATAGCAACTAAAAGAAGTACTTGGAACAAGAGAGGGGATGAAGGGTGGGGAGGAAGATGGCACCATTTACTAACCCTTACCATTACCTCCTTTGGATATCTGGAAGGTTTGAGGGATCAGAGAGATCTTGGGGAATACAGGTGGATTTCCTCTGGGTTACTGTTTCCCAAACTTTGATCTTTGTAAATAACCTTGTATCAGCCGCAGCCCAGCCAAAAACAGATGGTGCGCTCAATCTGTGTTGGGAGAATTTAAGAAAAGGACTATTTGCCGTAGTCTTTTGTGGGGAAACCACAGGGATAATGTAGTTCCCTGAAGCTACTGGCAGTAGAAGCTGCTACTACGCTACCCTTGAAGAGGCCAGAGGAGGGGAAGCACCGGGGGCTGCAGACCTGCAGTACACAGTCAGCCAGCAGCAACCCCGCAGGGAGGGAGCAGGAGCAGATTCTCTGACTTCACTGTTCCTCCTCCCCCATTTTCCTGCTAGTGCTCCCCACTAAGGACCCCCAACAGAAGCCAGAGGGCAAATAACACATTGACATGGCCTAAACAGGCCTGGGGCATACAGCAGGACAGAGAAGGGTGTAGAGTGGATGGGAAGGGGGTGGGGAACTAACAGATATGGCACACGCCTTCACCACTTTCCTAAATCCAGGTTTCCCCTGGATTCTTTTATTCTTTAAATTCACTTTTTTAAAAACATAAATAAATGAGCTTTAAAAGGAAACTGCTAACTTGCTGATTTGCTCTCCACAAGAAAGACTGGGAGAATGATGGAAGCAACAGGCTGCAATTACTCCATCTGGGCCAAGTCAGCCAGGGCACTGAGAGCTTCGGCCTTCGTCCAGGCCTTGGAAATGCAACCAAAAGGACAGGTGAGGCTCACAAAGATGTTTAACTGTCTGCATGATCACAGTCATGTCTAAAGAATACACATGTTCCCTACTGCGTAGGCTTTCAATTTTCTATTTTCCCTCAAACCAAAAACCCTCCTTTCCTTTTCCCTCGCTTTACTCCACACAGGTTCCTCCCTGGAGACAGTCTTACCCTGAGCTGTATTACGCTGCACTTCCATTTGCCATCCTGGGAGACACTGCTTAGCACATACTTCTTCCTTAGTTTTCCCCACTGCTCGTTGCTTCATTTCCAAATGTGTATTACATTTCTGTGATGAAAATCATATTGTGGGCCAGGCACGGTGGTTCACATCTGTAATCCCAGCACTTTGGGAGGCCAAGCCGGGTGGATCACTTGAGGTCAGGAGTTCAAGACCAGCCTGACCAACATGATGAAATCCCATCTCTACTAAAAATACCAAAAAAAAAAAAAAAAAAAAAAAAAAAAATTAGCTGTAAATTAGTCAGTGTGGTGGCACACTCCTGTAATTCCAGCTACTCAGGAGGCCGAGGCACAAGAATTGCTTCAACCCAGGAAGCAGCGGTTGCAGTGAGCTGAGATCATGCCACTGTACTCCAGCCTAACAGACAGAGTGAGACTCCGCCTCAAAAACAACAACAACAACAACAAATCATGTTTTGTGATGTTGATGCTAACTGGTGTTAAACTGACTCAATCTGTTCGGCAGTGGCCTCACACTTCCATTCTGCTTTTGGCCATAGCCCTGGGTTTCTTTGGGAATATTTTCTTATTTTTAAACACTGTTAGACTTTCTCACATGTTATTTTGCCCCTAGTTAGAAACTTTGGATTACTACCTTACATGGAAAAACCAGTTTCTCTACTCATAAATTAATCCTAGAAAGAAATATAATGAGAACATTATAATGTTTAACATTCCAACTAGATACTGTGGTCCGATGCAGGCTCAAAGTCCCGGGCCAGTTTTTTTTTTTTTTTTTTTTTTCTTTCATGTTCAGGAGGCAAAATTTTTTCTTTACTAAAAAGGGAAAATTTGCAAGTATGTGAGAGATGTTAAAAATTTATCAACACTGGCCAGCCGCGGCGGCTCATGCCTGTAATCCCAGCACTTTGGGAGGCCGAGGCAGGTGGATCACCTGAGGTCTGGAGTTCAAGACAAGCCTGGCCAACATGGTGAAACCCTGTCTCTACTAAATATACAAAACATTAGCCGGGCATGGTGGCAGGCGCCTGTAATCCCAACTACTCAGGAGGCTGAGGCAGAAGAATCGCTTGAACCTAGGGGGCGGAGGTTGCAGTGAGCCGAGATTGAGCCATTGCACTCCAGCCTGGGCAACAAGAGCAAAACTCTGTCTCCAAAAAAAAAAGTATTAACACTGAGTGGAGACATTTTTCTATATATAATCACCGGATGGAAAGGATATAAGAAATGTATAACTGTCTATGAGATGGAATGTTGTTTAATGCTGGGTCTATGTGGTACCTAAAATCATCCTGTCCAGGGGTACGTGGCCCACACTTTGGGAAACATGGCTTTAAGTAGATGGGATGTCTGTGGGGTCAGGAAAAGGGAGAGCTAACACGGAATTCTGCTCCATGGCAGAGCAAAAGCAGAGCTTGGGTCTCCCTTCCACACCCACTTTGCGCACTCTGCTGCAGTCTTTTCATGAACAGAGACTATTACAGAGCTAATTAAATCCAACAGGCAGATTCACCACGAAGTGCGAGATACACTGCTGAAAGATACAGAGCAACGTGACCTTGGAATAGCCGTGCAACAAAAACATCCAACATTGCACAGCTTTTTACTATGTTCCAGGCACCATTCTGAGTGTGTCACATTCTGAGTGTGTCATATGTATTTTATCCTCTCAGCAAGCCTATGAGATACATGCTATTATTATCCTACTTTACTGATAAAGAAATCAAGAGGCTGAGGAACTTTCAAGATCACGGGTCTAGTAAGTAAAGGAGCCAGGATTCAAATGCCAGCTGTCCGCCCCAGAGCCAGGTGATTAATCACCACTCTAACCAGACTCAGAAACACGACAGAGAAGTCCCCCCTAAAGGTCCAAAGTGCAACCCTGTGGGACTGGATACATAATTCGCAGGGTCCAGTGCAAGATAAAAATGCGGCCTCCTTATTTAAAAAGTTGAGAATTTCAAGATGGTGACAGCAGAGCATGAAACCAAGTGTGGGGCCTGAGTGGAGCCCTGTGCCCAAGTGTATAGGTCGCATGCCCAGGAAGCCAGCCCTGCAGCCAGGTGAGCCACACTGTCAATCCCCAGAGCCAGGCATTCCAGCCAAGCTTGTGTAGTGCCGCTGACTGTGAACCCAGACAAACCTCAGGTGGCTAAGGAAGAAAGTTGTGAAGGATGAAAAAAAGGTTATAGGGCCTTTGAGAGGGGTGCTAGCGTTTCTTACAGAAAATATTCAGACCCGGTCGGGCGCGGCGGCTCATGCCTGTAATCCCAGCATTTTGGGAGGCTGAGGCGGGCAGATTACCTGAGGTCAGGAGTTCGAGACCAGCTTGGCCAACATGGTGAAACCCTGTCTCTACTAAAAATACAAAAATTAGCCAGGCATGGTGGTGGGCACCTGTAATCCTAGCTACTTGGGAGGCTGAGGCAGGAGAATCGCTTGAACCTGGGAGGTGGAGGTTGCACTGAGCCAAGACTGTGCCATTGCACTCCAGCCTGGGCAACAAGAGTGAAACTCTATCTCAAAAAAAAAAAAAAAAAAAGAAAAGAAAAGAAAAAGAAAAAAAGAAAAGACAAAAACAATACAGGGGACGTTCCTGTATTAACCATCACTAGATTTTCAGATGAATGTTATTTAAGGTTCCTCTACACTAGAGGCTGTGGGAGCTTGGTTCCCACTGCACGGCTTGGTGACAGGTAGGAGAGAGCCCATCTCCAGCAGCATTTTGGAATGCTGTCCCCAACATCTGGAGCACAAGATGCCAGGGAGAGATTGGGATGGGTTGATAAGGGAGAAAATGACTTCCTATCCTCTTTCGAGGTCTGATGATCCACACTTTGAGAATAGACGTAGGAAAGACCTTCCACTCCTGTGTCTACAGGTGAGATTGTCTCGCAACTGCAGAGTGGTTAACAGCAAAGAAGACATGTGTACTCACTTCTGAATAGCAGGGCTGGCTGCTTCAACAGAGGGAGAAAAAGGTGGGAGCAGAAGGATAGGGGAGAGGAGAGAGGAGATGGAAGCATGGATAGAGGTGACTGCAGTCAGATAAACAGTTGTTTGCACACAAACCCAGCATTCCATAAAGTCCTATGCAGACTCTGTGAGTTCACAATAGTTTCCCTTGCAGCTCACAAACTGTGCCTTGATTAAAACTCTTCTCATGACAAATCAAGCCCTTGGGCAGCAGGGACTTTGTCTTGTCTACTGTTGTACTCCAAGTCCCTAGCATACAGTAAGTTCTCGAATATTTGTTAGAAAATGAATAAATAAGTGGTCCCAGGAAGTATTTTCATGTCTAAGGCTTCATTATTGGCAGAATTCACCAGTGAAGCTATCTCAGTGTTGGCTTTTCTTGCCGAGTAGTTTTTCAATAATTTAATCTCTTCACTTGTTATAGATGTATTCAGATTTTCTTTTTCTCTTGAGTCTATTTCAGTAATTTGTACCTTTGTAAAAATTGTCCATTTTATTTATCTAATTTGTTGGTACACAATTGTTTGCTGTATTCTCTTGTGATTCTTTTTATTTCTATAAGGTCAGTAATGATGGCTCCTCTCTTATTCCTGATTTTAGTAATTTAAGTCTTCTCTCTTTTTTTCTTGGTAAGTCTAGATAAAGATTTGACAATTTCATTGATCTTTTCAAGGAATCAACTTTGGTTTTCTATTCTCTTGTGTGATAATTGCTACTCTAATCTTTATTGTCTTTCTCGATTAGATATTATTCCACATCACTTTGAAAAACAGCTAAAGCCACAAATCTGCCTTGACCCTTTTGTTTTTGCTTCTGCTCTGTCAGTCTTCCTTGAGGCACCAGATCTTTCATGATCTATTGCCCAAAAAGGATAGCGTCATAGGATCACAGGCAATTCTTGGAAAAATTTACATTGGTTACTATATCAAAAAGATATTCTGCTACATATGCCTAACTTATCTTCACTCTTGGACCACAAAGATCTATTTCAGAGACAAATTTGGAATGGAATTTTCCTTAACATTATCCTCAATAGAGCCTGAAGTACAGAATATACTCATTTTCTCACTCAGATCCTGAGACCTCGGTGGTCATTTACCAGACATTGGAATTCCTAAATGAATAACATTGTCTTAAAAATCATGTTCCTCAGGTCAGAAGGCTAGAGTGCTCTAATACAGGAGTCCTCAACCCCTGGGTGAGTGAACATTACCACGGGAGCTCCATCTCCTGTCAGGTCAGCTGTGGCACTGGATTCTAGGAATTGCTCATGCAAGGGATCCAGATTGTGCTTTCCTTATGAGAACCTAACTAATGCCTGATGATCTGAGGTGGAACAGTTTCATCCTGAAACCATCCCCCTCCCCACCGTCCCCGCACTGCACTGATCTGTGGAAAAACTGTCTTCCACAAAACCAGTCCCCGGTGCCAAAAAGGTTGGAGACCACTGCTGTAGTAGATACCTAGTCAGTTTGAGGTGTCTTTTTTTTTTTTTTTTTTTTTCAGGTGGACAGAAAGTAGGATTTATTGTCGGGCATTAGGAGGGGCAGCATAGTGGAAGCCCTCATGAGTTCAGGCCCACCACTTGTCCAGAGGGCCACGATTGGGGATGTACTTGACCCCGCAGTCATCTGGAATGAGCTGTTTCTCAGCCACCACGTCTTCGCATTCATTCACATTGAACTTGGTAATGCCCCACTTCTTTGAGATGTGGATCCTCTGGTGGCCAGGGAGCTCGGCCTTGGCCCTGTGCAGGGCCTCAATCGCATACTCCTTGTTCTGCAGCTTGGTGCTGATTGACACGATGACTTGACCAGTGTGAACCCTGGCCACAGTGCCCTGGGGCTTTTCAGAGGTACCTCATATACCTGTTTGGAGCCTGTCAGCCCAGCACAGGACAACGTCTTGTTGATGTGCATAACGTGGAAGGGGTGGAGCCGCACTCAGATGTGAAAGCCATCTTTGCCACAACTTTTTATCATGTACTTATTGGCACAAATTCGGGCAGCCTCCAGGGCTCCATTCATCTGATACCATGTGGCCACAGAGTGGAAACTCAACCACTTTTGCCCTCTTCTGCCCCAGGTCAAAGATGAGAATCTTGGCATCAGGAATACCTCGCGAGAAGAGAGGCTTTGGGTTGTTCTTACAATAATGGTAACACCAGTGGGGCGGCGGCCCATGGTGACACCAGAATCTTCAGTGGCGCGCCGAAGGGAAAGAGCTTGAGCGTCTTTTGAACTTAAGAGTCATTCCTTTCTCTAAGAACTGACCTCCATCTAGAAGATGGGCAGCCCCAATTGTACTGCATGACCCGGTCCTCAGGCCCAGGTGAGTGGACCAGAAGTAGACACACGACTGAATCTGGACAAGGTAGATTTCCTTCCTGAAAGTCTGAAATTACAACTAAGAGGCTGCCATACTTGTCTTCTGGTAGTTGGAATTGTTCCATATGAACTCAGGAGCTGAGGGCGAACATATTCCACTGTGAGAACAGAGAAACAGGAAAGACTGCTGTGTTGGAAAACAGAAACATGTTGCAGTTCTCCTAAGAGAAACAGAAACAGAAGATGGTGACTGGGTCCCTGACGGCTTTCTGCTTTCCCTGATGGCTTTCTGATCTAGTCCCATATTAAAATCTGGAGGCATTTCTGTCTTTGAATTCTATAAGGCACCCCCGTGTCCTTTTAAGTTCTCCTTCGCTTCGTCATCATAATTATCAACATCGTCAACATTATCAACAAAAAAGATAAAACTTCCTGAGCAGTTAGTATATGCTAGGTAAAGTTTCAGTTAGCTTACACAAATTATATTATTTAATATTCCCAATAAATCCATGTATTACTTCATTTTACATATGAGGAAACAGGAACAAGGAAATTAAGTAACTTGTCCACTATAGTTAGCAATGGATAAAATCAGGATTCACATCAAGGCCATCTGACATCAGAATCTGAGCTCTAACCACCATGTTTTTGTACAGTTTAGCCTGTTCACGTTGGTTTCTAGCACTTGCAACCAAGATGTATTAGCTCAATAGGGTTCTTCAGTCTGGCCCTACTCTGCCTAACTAAAATTATCTGCCACTTTCCCCAGTGTGCTGAAGCCAGTATTCCCCTAAAACATACTATGGTCAATGTCATCTCCATGTCTTTTTGTTCCTTCTCCTTCCCACCCCCGCACTTTTATATTCTACCAATAATTCAGGGTCCACTTCCATTTCTATCTTCCCCAGGGAACCTGGTCACCTATATGTTCTATCAGTCAGTAACTATGCTGCCTTGCAATGGTGGTTAATAGCTTACTGCATGTATGTCACGCCTCTATGATGAGATTGTAAGGTCTTTAAAAGCAGGGGCTATGTTTTCTCTTTCGCTGTGTCCCCAAAACACTGTAATTCATTGTAAGCATACAATAAAAGCTCCGTGAATTGAATTAAAGGCAGTAATCTTAGTGGTATAGACAAAGGCAGGGAGAGAAAGTCAGGCACAGAGAGGCTTAACTTTAAAAGAGGGCTTAATGTCTTTCCATAAGTGTCAGGAATGGCCTTCATGTACTCATCTTGTTTTAAAATTGTATGTGTAAACTTTTAAAAGTTTTAAATCTCTGTAGGAAAAAGGATATTACATTGAAACATAAATCTTCTGTAATTGCTGAATTCTCACCCAGCCCTTGATCTCCTGGTTGAGTGGTCCCAAGTCTGACATTCTGAAAGTGACATATGCTGCTCCCCACAGCCACAAACACATATCTGATCTCACTCTTGGGCACACCCCAAGCCCTGGGATGACCATCACAACTACCCCCTGCCCCACCATCTCAGAGGAGGTAGGTTTCGTACCCTTAAGAAGAACATGGGGGTGATGAGAGTATCCAGTGCCTGAGTCTTCCTAGGCCCTAAGAAGGCCTTGGAATCCTCTCTGATCCTTAGCATTTACCCTCATCTATGAAAACAACTGTTTGCATTTCTGTGTCCACTTAGTGTCCTGACAAGAGTCAAAACTCAATCCATCCAAAAGGGAATCAACATCTTCCCCAGTTATTCCTCCACTTTTTATGGTAATAGCTGCCACCACGATCCAATCATCCTGGCTTGAAGCCTGAGTCATCTTTGACTCAGAACATCACAGTGCTAAAAAAAAATTTTTTTAAAGCCGTTTGCCTCCTTCCCCCAATTTATACTCAGACTCTGTCTCTCAATATCTTAAAATGCATCTGAGATCTGTCCCTTCTTGTGTATTCCCCCTGATAAGGCTCTGGATTTTGGCACCAACCCCTGAACTACTACTCTCTTTTCCTGCTGGTTTGAATAGGGAGAGAAGAAAAGAAAACTGGAAAGTGGAACTAGAAATCTCTAAAACCCCAAGTGTTAACCTTACCCTTGCCGAAATGCGCACATGAATTGTCCTACTAGCAGTTAACAGCTGAGTTTAACCAACATTGAAGCATTACCAACTAAATGTCACACAAGTGGCCCTGTGTGAGGTGCTGGGGCCACAGCAAATAAGTAAGACTTCCCCAGCCCTCAAGTGCCTAGCAAGGGATGAGAGCTGAGGGGGGTGGCCCCAGAGGACTCTGCGAGTCCTGAAGGGGATTGGTCAATGCTGAGGGCGAGGTGAAGGCCAGGAGAGTGTGCATAGGGAGAGGACATGTGTATTAGGTTTGAGGGGTGAATAGGATTTCAAGTCTGAGGGCTGAGGGGTGGAGGGCAATTCCAGGCTATTAAGCAAAGGCTCAGTTTACAGGCTGGACTAAGCTGATTTCTGTGCTGTGTCCTGGGCTCCCCTGTGGCAGTGACGCAATCATGTGACAGTTGGTGATCATGTGCTGGGTGAAGACACTTTCAGGAAGGATGATATCACAGAAGTGAACCACAGTGAAATAAAGTATAATCACCAGATAAATTTCCGAGTAGGAGGCACATGTCAGTGCATGAAATCAAAGACAACGACAGACGTAAAACTGCTGACAGTATTGTTTTCACTTCTACCTCAAGATTTGTATGGGTGTCTACAGGGTGTCAAAAATAGAAAGAGAAGAGGTGCGGCCAGGCGCGGTGGCTCACGCCTGTAATCCCAGCACTTCGGGAGGCCGAGGCGGGCGGATCACGAGGTCAGGAGATTAAGACCATCCTGGCTAACACGATGAAACCCCGTCTCTACTAAAAATACAAAAAATTAGCCAGATGTGGTGGCGGGTGCCTGTAGTCCCAGCTACTCAGGAGGCTGAGGCAGGAGAATGGCGTGAACCCAGGAGGCAGAGCTTGCAGTGAGCCGAGATCTGGCCACTGCACTCCAGCCTGGGCAACAGAGCGAGACTCCGTCTCAAAAAAAGAAAAACAGAAAGAGAAGAGGTACTGAACATTGGAGATGGACTTAGTTTCCCCCTCCAGGCAATTCTTCTCCCCATGGTCTCTCACGGGTTTTTGCTTTATACATATATGTAATGCTATTTTTCAAATATATAAAGAGACTGTTGTGGCGAATTTTTAAAACCTGTAAATTTATCTAAAAATCCTACTGAAATCCAAATGTCTTTTGCCTTACATACACCATTAGATAATAAAAGCACAACTTTGACAATGTAAGGTCTGATTCTTTGGCGGAGAAAAGGGATTAAAGAGGTCCTCATCTTGAGAAACCACTGCTATATGCCATATGTGTGTAATGACAGCCCTGCCTTGGTGATCCTCCAGGTTGGGCACTGGCACCACATCCAGGTTATGTTGACTCTCAATTTACAGTGTACAGTGTACTTTTTTTTTGAAATGGAGTCTTGCTCTGTTGCCCAGGCTGGAGTGCAATGGTGCAAATCTTGGCTCACTGCAACCTCTGCCTCTCAGCTTATTCAAGCAATTCTCCTGCCTCAGCCTCCCGAGTAACTGGGATTATAGGTGCCTGCCACCGCGCCCAGCTACCTTTTGTATTTTTTTAGTACAGACGGGGTTTCACCGTGTTGGTCAGGCTGGTCTTGAACTCCTGACCTCAAGTGAGCCACCTGGCTCGGTCTCCCAAAGTGCTGGGACTATAGGTGTGAGCCACTGCACCTGGCCCAGTGTACTTTTTTGTTATTTGTTTATTGCTTTGGTTACTCTCCACAACAGCCCTCTAGGGTTACCCAATGCCTGAGTAATTCCATTCCTAGGTATATATCCAAGATATGTATACATATGTATACCGAAAGACATGTACAAGAATGTTCATAGCAGCACTATTTGTAATTGCCCCAAGCTGGAAACTATCCAAATGCCCATCAATTGTAGATTGGATAAATAAATTGTGGTATAGTGATACAAAGAGTACACAGCAACAAAAACGAAAAAGCTACTGAGAGGGAGAGGTGTCCAAGGATTCCCAGCTGTTTCAGCTCTCAGCTGTTTTGAGTCTTCCCAGACAGGTGAGTGAAGAAGCCTTAGAGATGATTCTAGACTGAACCACTATCTGACTGAAACAACATGAGAAACCCTGAGTGGGAACCGCCTAGCTGAGCCCAGTCGGGCCCCACACTCATGGGCACAACAAATTATTAGGACTATTTTAAGTCACTATTTTAGGGATTGATATTACACAGCAATAGATAACTGAAATATTGTTGAAGTGTTTAAAGAAAAAGAAAAATAGAATATATTAAATTTATAAATCTACTTTAAGATGTTGAAGAAAACCTAATAAACTAAGTTTGTAGAAGTTCCTCTAAAAACTATTGTTTAATACTAGGTTCATCAATAGAAAAAGAGATATAAGTTAAATGTCACAGTCTAAGGGAAAACGAGGTTTTTAAATTTCGACTTCCATAAATTTAAATCTTAATTGAAAAATAAAAAATAATCACCAGTGAAAAGTTGGATCTTTGACTCCACTGATCCTTTCAGACAATGCAAAGAAACAACATAGGGAAAGGAATTGAGTGATTTATTGAGTGCTTACTTGGTGCCACGCCATGTGCTAGGTGCTTACCTAAATCAACTCATCGGATCCTCACAACAACCCTGTGAGGTGGGTTTCATTACCCCCACTGTTTACCGATGAGGCTCACAGAGGCCGTGCAACTTGCCCAAGATTCTGCAGCTGGTAAAGAATGGAATCTGCGCCTCTGCACTTCCAATGCCTGCTCCTGAAGGAAGGCTTGCGAGGGTGAATTTCTCAAAGTCACTCAAGGTCCTTACTATAGCGACAGTGTTGGCACCTTCTGTGTCCTCTCTCACCTTGCCTGTGAGCCTTCCAGTGGGTGGGGAAAGAGGCGTGCCTATCAGTGGCCATTCTGTGAACACAGAAGAGAGCTGTGCCGGTCACAGAGAAGACAGTCCAATGATCCTTAAAGTTCAGGCGTGTGGGTTGGAGCCAAAGGGGCCTGTCCCCTGGATATAACTGGAGAGTAGCTCTGGAGAGGAATTCTAGAAGCTGTGGAAAGAAAAAGAGGGAGGATTTTAGCACTATGTCTCTGGACCGTTTGTCTAACTTCAAAGGGTTCTTTTCAATTTTTTTCTTTTCCTCTATCAATTCCCAGTGTTTTAGCTGTACTTACTGCCTGACGTGAGAGGGGCAGGTGTACCTTTGAATCATTTCGTACTAGAATATTAGGGCAAGTCAGCTTTGAAGTTATCTAGCCCAATCCTCTCCTATTGTAGAGATCAAGAGATCAACTTTTGTTGCTTCCTATGAACATTCTACAGAACTCTACTTCTTACCTAACCCTATCTAATTTAAAGAAAAAAACCAAAAGCCTGTATTGAATAATGGTAAGTTTCATAAGACTCCTGACTTTCATTTTTACAGAAAGATGGGTAGGAAAATGAGGCCTGTAAGGCAGAAGTGGAAACATGAGTTGGGAGCAGCCCCAGGCTGCTGTGATCCAGAGGGCAGGTGAGGACCTGCTGCCTCTAACTTACCTGACTGACAATGGAACCTGTGGCAGGTAGAGGTGGCACAACCCTCTAGAGACCACTGTTCTGGCCGTGTCACTTTCAAGAGCAAGTGTTCTGTGCCAGGACTCTTTCCAGTAGTTCTGTGAGAAAAGTGCTGTTTGCTAGCACTGACAGCTACCAAATACCTTACAGCTGCTTCTGAGGGGAAGAGCCTGATGACTCTAATCTGCCTCCTCCCAAACAGATGAAGGAGAGCAGACTGGGGTGTGACTTCGTTATTCAGAGGCTAAGGGGCTAGCACATGTTTTCTTTAGGCCTCCACTTTTTGCTGTACCTTTTGTTGTCAGGGGATTCTGCCAGCTGCCACCTTCCCTGGAAAGCCAAACTGGGGGAAATAAGAGGGAAAATCATCTATCTCTGATAAAAGAAAGAGAAAGAGAGAGAGAGACTGCTAAATAATTGTACATACAACAGAATCTTTTTTTATTTTTATTTTATTTATTTATTTATTTTTTTTTGAGACGGAGTCTCGCTCTGTCACCCAGGCTGGAGTGCTGTGGCCGGATCTCAGCTCACTGCAAGCTCCGCCTCCCGGGTTCCTGCCATTCTCCTGCCTCAGCCTCCCGAGTAGCCAGGACTACAGGCGCCCGCCACCTCGCCCGGCTAGTTTTTTTTTTTTTTGTATTTTTTAGTAGAGACGGGGTTTCACCGTGTTAGCCAGGATGGTCTCGATCTCCTGACCTCGTGATCCACCCGTCTCAGCCTCCCAAAGTGCTGGGATTACAGGCTTGAGCCACCGCGCCCAGCAGAATCTTAAAATACGCTACACATTTAACTAGTGCTTCACAGCTTAAAAACTGCCTTTATGTATTTTATCACAATCGCTCCTCACAGCAACCCGGTAAGGTAGACAGAGACACCTTGGTCCTGTCCTTCAGATGAGGAACCTGATCTTGATGGCAGGTGAATGGCAAGGCTAGAGTCCAGATCTTAGAACCACAGAATCCTAGAGTTAGAAGGTACTCTAACAGCAATAATCCAAGGCATCCTTTCCCCAGAGCGTGAATCACCTTATAAAATCTCTGAGATTTCTTTTGGCCCCTGCTTGAACTCTTCCAGTGATGAGTAACTCTCACTACCCATGAACAATCCAGTATCAATACTAAGCTAAAATCCTTCTTGTAACTTTCAGCCATTCAATTTCTGCCCACAAAAACTACACCAAATTAAGTCAAGTTCTAATTCACATTCTTTTTAAAATGTGAAGATATTACATTTGCCCTTTTCTTGCAGATTAAACATTTTCAGTTCTTTCAACTACTTATCATGTGATTACCTAGAACCATGCCTGAAATATATGGTAAATAGTAAGTGTTTATCGAATCATTTCTCTGGCCCTTGGTACTATGTCCTGATCCTCCTGTCGAAGGGCTCCTTCCCTTACCTCGAGCGTCCTCCATTTTGTAATCTGTTCATCATTTGTTTATTTAAATAATAGGGAGAAAAGAAACAGCACAGTTTTCGCTTTCCAGGCCACAGAGTTTTCAGAACAATGTGAAACAAAATTAAAATCCTCCAGATGTCAGACATCTTTCAATTTAGTCCGTGATAATGGATTCATTATTTCACTCAACAGCCTACATCGGAGCTGCATTGCTAGAAGATAAATCCTTCATTCACTGAGCATCTCCTATAAGTAAGACACAGAATGGATTCCTGTGGAGAGTGGCCATAGAATTAAACAGAAAAATTCTAGTGAAGGCAGTGATAATTTGGGGTCTGACTGGAAGACCCTGCATGAATACATTATCCTGCAGCATAATTTTGACTGTTAAGAGAAGCAGCACCCATTTTTTTGTTCAATTTTGGGTACCACCAGACTAAAACACATATGTGTCTTCAACAAGGAGTTCAAGAGGAAACTTTGGCTATTTTCAGTTGGTCTTAATTTGGATTGGTGTGAGAGACAAGCGCTGGTATCAATGTAATGAGACTGTGTCATCCCTAATGATGAAGAATTCAGCCAGCTTCATGCCTCTCATATAAGTGCTGTGATGGGATGAATAGCAATGAGCTTAAAATTTTGATAACTAAAGAGCCAGGAAATAGATAGTGAATGGTGCCGTACTTTGTGAAAGAAACAACAGTAAATTGCTCCCAATCATAAGGGAATAGGCCTATTAGTTACAGTAATAACCTTACAGCAAGTTTGATGGTAAATAAGTAAAACCAAACATTCAAAACACAATTCCAGAAAAAGAACTGAGGCTAAATTATCCCATTATCACAGACTACATTGAAAACTGTCAGAAGTTTGGCTAATTTGATCATGTTTTCAAGTTGTTCTGAAAACCTCTATGGCCTAAAAAGTAAACAACATAATTTTCTTTTCTCTCTATTGCTTAAACAAAGAAACATGAAAAACCTATTCTCTCCATATTGCAAATTCCAGTATTTTAGAAAGTGAGCCTCATCAGCAGTTTTCTCATCTTGAGTTTTAGAAAAGGTTGAATTTGGAAAGAGGCATGTATGTATTAAGGGTTGAGGGCTTGGGGAGTGAGTTGTGATCTCCTCTCACATAAAATATCTGCACTGTAGCCCGGGCGCGGAGGCTCACGCCTGTAATCCCAGCACTTTGGGAGGCCGAGGCAGGCGGATCACCAGGTCAGGAGATGGAGACGGTGAAACCCTGTCTCTACCAAAAATACCAAAAACATTAGCCGGGCGTGGCGGCGGGCGCCTGTAGTCTCAGCTACTCCGGAGGCTGAGGCAGGAGAATGGCGTGAACCCGGAAGGCGAAGCTTACAGTGCCAGTGCGCTGCAGCCTGGGAGACAGAGCAAGACTGTCTCAAAAGAGAGAGAGAGAGAGAGAGAGAGAGAGAGAGAGAATCTTCACTGCAATCACATGGTAAGTGATAGATTCTTCACAGCCACAGAATGGAGGGAACTTCTAGTGAAGCAAGACCCACCACCACAAGGGTGGGGGAGAGTCCCAAGGTGGCAGAGAAACTGTAGTGAAACACCGCAGAGAGTTCTTGCTGAAAGACACTCAGATGTCCTGGGGCTCGTGTCTACTGAACTGCGGTCTGACTGCTCCTCTTTTCTTCCTTTGAAAAACTTATCCTTGCCTTCTCAGATAAATCCAAGAGGGTTCCTGGCGACAGCTGGTCCAACACGCTCAAACGAAGAAAGTAAGGTTTAGAGAGGTTGTATGGTTTGCAAAAAAGTCACGTATTTGATTAGTAGCAAAGCCAGACATAGAAGCCAGGACTTTGGATTCCCAGTCCTGGTCTCTTTCTCATTTACCGTGCTGTCTGCCTCCTGATGTTTGAAAAATATTCCTGAAGTTGGGGATTTTACACCTTCACTTGAATGGTTTTTTCTTTTCTTTTCTTTTCTTTTTTTTTTTTGAGACGGAGTCTCGCTCTGTCGCCCAGGCTGGAGTGCAGTGGCCAGATCTCGGCTCACTGCAAGCTCTGCCTCCTGGGTTCACGCCATTCTCCTGCCTCAGCTTCCTGAGTAGCTGGGACTACAGGCGCCCGCCACCACGCCCGGCTAATTTTTTTGTATTTTTAGTAGAGACGGGGTTTCACCGTGTTAGCCAGGGTGGTCTTGATCTCCTGACCTCGTGAACCGCCCGCCTCGGCCTCCCAAAGTGCTGAGATTACAGGTCTGAGCCACCGCGCCCGGCCGCATGGTTTTCTTTATAGGCAGAGAGAAAAGTACTGATCTTTGGAAGAGTTAGGATTAAAAACTAATAAGATGGGGGTACAGGGTGTTTAGGAGGAAGAATACATAGAGCAAGGCAAAAAAAGTGGGAAAGAAAAAAGGAGGTAATAGGAGAGATAAATATATGGACAATAAAATGGAAGAAAACAAGAGACAACTGAAGAGGGAGAAATAAACTGAGAAGACGGAAGAAAATGGACACTTAAGAGCAGCAAACTGGCCAGGTAAGCTGGCTCATGCCTGTAATCCTAGCACTTTGGGAGACCAAGGCAGGAGGATCATTTGAGCCCAGGAGTTCGAGAACAACCTGGGCAACATGGGGAGACCTTGTCTCTACAAAAAACATTTCAAAATTAAACATTATCCAGGCACAGTGACATGTGCCTATAATCCCTGTTACTTGGGAGGCTGAGGTGGGAGGATCACTTGAACTTTTGGAGGTAGAGGCTGCAGTGAGCTGACATCGTGCCACTGCACTTCATCCTGAGTAACAGAGTGAGACCCTGTCTCAAGAAAGGAAAGGGAAAAAAAAAAAAAAAAAAAACAGCAAATGGAGACAATCAAGGAATCAAGGACTAAGAAGAAATTGGAGAAGAAAGAAGAGAAAAATAGAACCAAGGAAAGAGAAGAAAACCAGGAAGAACAACATGAGAAAACAGAGCTGCTGTGAGTCCAAGAGAGAGTGTATAGGTGGATGGGCAAGTTGGACCAAGAGGGATCCACAGGTCATAAGGAGCATGCGTGGGTGCAGGATGAATGAGTAGGAAGGCGAACAGCTGCGCAGCGGGAAAGGAGTGATCAGAGTGGCCAATACACACTTGGAGGAACTCAACAAAGTGATCTGGAATGTTAGACTGATCCTTGGAATTACCTCAGAATCAGCTGAACTATGGTTCTAAGGACGCTGGTAACACAGGAGATTGTAAATTCCATATCTACAAAACCAAATCTCTAACCTTTCATCAGTCACCTCCAGGCCCTCTTTCATCGTTTATATAACCTGTTTTTCAGAAGAGACAAACATTCATTCATTCATTTCATGTACTCTGGAGACCTTCCTCACTGGGCTAATTTCTCAGGTAATTTATTGGTGCTTTCTAAAGAACAGTGGGAAGCGCCTTCCAAATTGGAACAATGGGATTTTCCTCAGGAAATTCAGGCCTACATCATGGTTGGGTGGAGTTACAGAAAAAAACGTCACAGCATTGTGAGGGGGCCGGGGGAACACGAGAGCAATTTCCCAGAACCACTGGGCACAGACTTTTCTTGTGGACTCTCTGGGGAGGGAAATTCTGTGAGGGAAATCCTGCACGCACCGTGAGGCCCTCCAGGATTTATACACATCCTACCTCCCACAGGTGTGGGTGACGGGAAAGCCAGGCTGCCATATACCTATCTGATCATAGTAACATTTATTCATAGCAGTATCGAGTCCTCTGTCTGTGTGATCAACAAACACATTCTTCACTGGGTGAGAGGAAAGCAAGATGAGGACATTTTCCTCCCCGAGCTATTAGCCCATAATCACAATTCTCTTTAAAATATGCAATTTTAATAGAGATGCCTGCCCAGTCTAGGCTAAATAACAACTGCTTTCCAGGACGGGCTCTATACCAGGAAAGACAAGCAATCGGAATTAGAACCCTGCCACATTCTTTTTCTTTTAAAATGCATGCCACAAATAAAAGCCCCTTTAACTCCAGCTGTGGCCTCAGCTATTAGAACAAACTTGCAAAAATGCTTAGCAATCTACCTTCCTGGCTCAACATATCAACCAGCCCACTTTCCAAAATGCAATCACAGTTAATAATGAATGAGTTTTTAAAATCCCTTCATGCCTTGCATGCACCCGGAGTGAGTTGCTATCTGCAAAGTTGGGTTAATGCCACTTTCTGTGAGTCCTCTAAGAGGAGATGTTCCACAAATGATTTTTTTTTTTTTTTTTTTTTTTGCCCTAATAAGCTGAGTTAAGGCCAGCCGTTGACAGGAATGTGCGGCAGCTGCCTTCTGAGTACTTACATAGGATCCTGAGCCGGTGGCTGTGCCCATGTTAGTTCTCCCTTCACCTCATGTACTCCCCATCACTCCTATAATCCATAAATGATTCTGATCCTGACACCTCCTCAAAATCCTCCAGCACCAGACTGGTGGAGTCCTCACCCAGGATGCCGCTGTCTGGCCTGGACAACCTGGCCCGGGAAGGAGGTGCAGGAAAGTTGGTGGCAGCTGGAGGGGGAGAACAAGGAGGTGTTTGCTGAAGAGAGGTTGGCGTGGCCTGAGGAGGGGACGCAGCTGGCTCACAGGCTTCCTCATCACCCTTCTCGGACTCTGGTCCTGCATCTGCAGCAGTGGGACCCAGGACATGGTAGAGGCTGGGAAGGCGGATGTCAAAGCGCAGCCCAAACTTAGCAAAGAGCTTGTCATTGAGAGTGTAGAGCTTCTCTGAGATGTCATAACCCAGCAGAGCCGAGAAGAGGCAGGAGATGTATCGCTCTTTGGTCAGAAGAAGGTGGAGACTTTTCCGGGGCCAGGAAATGTAGCTACATGAGGTCTCAGCAGTCAGAGTGACCTGAGAGGGGTCAGAAGCAGACAGTAAAGGTTTAAACTAGAAAATGTGTCCATGCTGAGCACAGAGACCATACAGTCCCTTGGAAAACAGCTGTACTTGTACTGAAGAAGCTGTGTGGGAGTACCCCTCTATGACCTTGCCTGAAGGAGGTCTAGTAGATGACTTTCACTTGTGTGCACTGATATGGGGGTGTCTAGTATCAGGAGCCCTGGGATCAGCCATTCACTCACTCACCCATCACTTCCTGGAGCCTCAGGTTCCTCACCCATTTTCCTCAGCTCCAATTCTGTGGTTCCATGGCTAATGGTACTAGTGACTGCAGACGGTTCTGAGTCTTATGATTTTGAGACAGAGAAAGAAAGGGCCTTCTGGTGCTCTGAAGAGTGGTTGAAATGCTGACAACTATTCATGTTAAGACTGAGGAAGGATAAAATATTGGGGTAGGGACACAAAAAGAGCTAGAAAGTTCAGTTTGAGAAAAAGCTTCTGATGAGGTATGCCAAGCTACATCATGTGGATGAAGCATGGGCCTGGGATTTGGGTCCATGAAATTGCTCTTAACTTGGCCACTTCAAGTAACCAAAAGGATCTGATGACTGAAATCAGAAAAAAGGGCATAGAGGAAGACAAACTCTAAAGGACAGAAAATCAAAGGGCACCCCATTCTCCATTTGTTTATTCCTCTAGGAATTTCTGAGCACTCACTATGTGCCCATGATGCAAAGCTAAATTACGTTTGCATGGGAAATAAACAATAACGTGTGCCTGGCATGCAGCAGATGCGTGATAAATCCTTGTTACAATAATGATGAGTGGTAAAGCTGGGGTTAAAATGGAAACATGCTTAGGACAGTGCAGGAAAAGGGTGCAGAATCACACAATTTTTAATAATCTAATTGACCCTAATACTTTGGGCTGGCAGAGTTCATGATGTATTTTTGTGGATAGAGACAGTGGAAATGATGATAATGATGTTAGCAGCTAACATTTGTCAAGAGGTGCCAGGCATTGTGTTAAGTAGTTTATATGAATTGTCAAATTGAAGGTAGGGTAGCTTTCCAAACATTCTTTATTAGAGATTATATATAATCCTTTTCATTCCTGCATTGCCTACCAGATCTCCCACTAACCTCCTCTTCCTTCCTTTCTGCTATACCCCTCCCCCACATCCTTTATTCATTTCCTCCTCTCAACTTTTCCCCACTAACTGTTAGCACTGCAATCAGGATGTAAACTATGTTATCAAGGCCAGAAGTGGTTTCATGTTTCAACTTTACCTCTATCAGTTGTATGATGTCAGAAAAATTACTTAATCTCTCTTGCCTCGTGAGAAATAATTCTGAAAATAATACAATCTGTCCATGACTAATAGTTCAGCAAATAGTTGTCACAATCTGCCATAGCCTATACCTTAGATGTACTTATGAACAATTCCCAAACAAGAAATGAGTACCAAATATGAAGCAGGTGTGTTTGAGCAAGAGCTAAGCTGAATGTAAATAATGTCCTTAAAGTCAACACAAAGACTGTGAACCTTCTGAGAAATATGCTGTTACTTCTTCCATCTTAAAATAAAACAAAATTGTACAAATAAAAATTCTTTTTCTTGACCTCATTTCCCTGACTAGCTATCACTCCACTAATTTGCTTCCCTTTTTAGCAAAGCTCATAAAGAAAAAATAACCTGTTTATACTTACTGTCTCCAATTCCTCTCTTCTCACTCTCTTAAACCGATAAGACTTTGTCCCTAGCAGTCCACAAAGACTGTTCCTGTTAAGGTCACCAATGACCTCTAAGCTGCTGAGTCTGATGGTCACTTTTCATGGCATCCATCAATTTCCCCCTCCTCTTTAATACACCTTCTTTTCTTGGTTGCCAGGATGCCATACGCTCCTGGTCCAATCTCATGATTGTTCCTTTTCAAGTTCCTTTGCTGCTTTCTCCTTTTCTCTCCAACTCCTTACCACTAAAGTATCCCAGGACTCCCCTCTTGAACTATTCCCTCTTCCATCCACACTCACTCACTTGGTGAGCTCATCCTATCCAATGGCTTTAAATATCATCTGTATACAACCAACTCCCAAATTTATATCTCAGGCCCAGATCTCATTCCTGAATTCCAGACTTAAATATCCAGTTGCCTATGTAGCATCTCCATCCAAATGTCCACAGATCATCAAACACTGAACTTCCTAGTCCCCTGAAAGCAGCTGTACCTGTAGCTTTCTTTATCTCAGATGACAGCAGCATCACCCGTCCAGTTGCTCAGGCCAAAAGCCTTAGAGTCTTCCTTGATCTTCTCTTTCTCTCACATACTATATCCAACCCTTTAGAAAATCCTTTTGGCTGTATCTAGACAATATATGCTATGGCCCTACATAATCTTGCTACCTAGTCACCTCTCCAACTTTCTCTCCTGCTATTCCCTCCCCTTCCTCTCTCCATTCCAGGTCCACTGTCCTCCTTTCTGTGAGTCAAACACCACTGGCCCCACCTCAGGGCCTTTGCACTGGCTCTTTCCTCTGTCTGATACGCTTTTCCCAGATATTCACAGACCTCACCTGTCACCTCTCTCAGGTTTTTGCTCAAATGTTACCTGCTTAACAAGGATTTCCATGACCACCCTATTTAAAATCGCAATCATATCTCCCTTATACTACTCTAGGGTTTCTTTTTTTTTAACTAGCAGTTATTGTCCTCTAACATATTATATAATTTACTTATTCATTATGCCTATGGCTTTTTGACTCCCTTATGAGAATGTAAATTTCATGAGGGGAGGGACCTTCATCTGTTCTGTTCACTGATATATTTCAAGCCCTTTTAACAGTGCCTGGTACATACTAAGTTTTCAATAAATATAACTGAAGTGAATAAACGAATCAAGGGAAGACAGCCAATGTTGTATATTGCAAAACAACCTAATGTCACTTTCCTCCCCTCCTCTCCCCCAGGCTGGAATACAGTGGCGTGATCTCGGCTCACTGCAATCTCCAGTTCCTGGGTTCAAGCAATTCTCCTGCCTCAGCCTCTCAAGTAGCTGGGATTATAGGCACCTGCCACTGTGCCTGGCTGATTTTTGTATTTTTAGTAGAGATGGGGTTTCACCATGTTGGCCAGGATGGTTGAATGAAGTAAATGAGATAACCTATGTAAATAGGACTTAAGTCCAGTAAGATAGGATGCAAATTAGAAAAACAGTGATGATGTCTGTGTGATCCCTCCTGTGCTGTGTTCTCGGTGACTAATGAGTGTCACAGTGCTGAACACACAATGCATTCTGACTTAATTGAATTGTTGAGAGGTGTGGTGGAATGCTGATTGATTTGTATTAAGTACAATGTGAATTGTAATTTAGGCTGTCACTGTGGATTGCTCTGTCAACAAAGACTATGTAATTGCAAAAGGCAAGGACAGGATGAACTCTAACTTAAGATAACACTTGACATTTGCAAAGAGGAAATGGGACTTTACACAGCCTATAGCAAATGTGTGGCTCTCATTGCTCCCAAAGGAGGTGCACACTAAAAATATAAATGGGAGGAATATGACCGCACCTACATTCCAGGCTGAGAGGCCATGTGGGGTTACAGCCCTTCCTCTTGAGCGTAACTTAGGGGAGGACACCCGGCTTACCTACCACCTGTTCCTCCGTGTCAGTGTCAGAAAGAGCCCCGGTCCAGCTGGCTCAGGTCCTGACTCAGCCCTCCTAGAGGTTCTCATGTGCCTGAGAGAGTTCCTGAAGAAGGTTTCTGGGCTAGTTAGAGAGGGTGTGTGGAGGGAGGTCAGGGAGGAACATGATGGAAGTGGATCTGCGGCTGTGTGCCCTGGCAGTGGGATCAGGACTGCCTCTCAGGCTCCATTATTATCACAGAGCTAAGTGTCAGGGTGGGGGCGGAAGCAGGCCCTGCCAGGTAGCAATGCCTGTGTGTGTCTGTTCCGGGGTTGGCTCATATGTTGGTTTGAGGGACTCCCTGATAAAAGTAGTAGGAGACACATGGAACCCAGTGTTTCCAGTTCCAGCAAACTATTCAGGCAGGGGAGTCCTTAAAGGGGTGAGTGAGTGTGTGTGCATGTGTGTGCATGCGTGTGCGTGTGTGTGTGTGTGTGTAAACAGCACTCCTCTGGTGACCCTCCCATTTTAATAAAGAACAGAAATGGTAGATCCAGGCAACTTGGCTTTGTCACTTTCTAGCTGAAGACCCTGGGCAAATTACTTGATGATTTTGGGCATTAGTTTCCTCAGTTGTTAAATGGGGTAATAATCATATTCAACCCATAGAGTTGTTGTGAGAACCAATGAGGCAATATGATATGTAGTGCCTGCCACATGCTAGCCATTCAATAAGTGAGAGCTAAAGAGAAAGTGACCAAAGCCTGAGGGATTGGCAGAGATAAGAAGAGTAGGGGCCAGGCAGCCAGGCACCTGCATTGAAGCATGTATGTGAATGCCCCATGGAGTCCTCTGGGACATCAGCTGCCCAGTGGCAAACCAGTTCAGCAATTTTTTTTTTTTTTTTGAGACAGAGTCTTGTTCTGTCACCCAGGTTGGAGTGCAGTGGTGAAATCTCAGCTCACTGCAAGCTCCGCCTCCCGGGTTCACGCCATTCTCCTGCCTCAGCCTCCCGAGTAGCTGGGACTACAGGCACCCACCACCACACCCAGCTATTTTTTTGTATTTTTAGTAGAGATGGGGTTTTATTGTGTTAGCCAGGATGGTCTCGATCTCCTGACCTCGTGATCCTCCCGTCTCAGCCTCCCAAAGTGCTGGGATTACAGGTGTGAGCCACCACGCCCAGCCAGCAATTCTTTACTGAACAGCTGCTGTGCTCCAGGTACTTTCCTTTAGAGTCTGGGAACAGAGAAGGAAAAGCCTAGATTTTTACTTCAAGGAGTTCACGGTACAGAAGACAGAAAGGAGACCAGATTATTAGAACAGAGAGCAAGATGTGCACCAGTTAGCATAAGTAAAAGGACTAGAACAGGCACACCGGAGCACTAGGCTGTGGGGTGGATGTTGGTGAGGTCAATTCGGGCAGTTTTCACAGAGGAAGTGAGGTGCCGTGGTCTCATCTAGAAAGGGAAATGCATTTCAGAGGGGAGAGTAGGGGCCAAGGCACAGAGCTGCAAAACAATGTGGTGTGTTTAGGTAAGGACTAGTGGTTCAGCATGGCTAGTATGAGCAAAAAATATGAAGGAGGGAGAGCTGGGAATGTGGCTAGAGAGCACTAAAAGGGTTAAGTTACCCTGTAAGGAGTGTGGGTTTTTATCTTGTGGCACTAGAGTCTTCCAGAAGAGTTTAAGCATTCAAGTAACATGGTCTACCCAGGGGCCAGTATCTTCCTACCCTGCCTCACCTTGGCTAGGAGCCCAGGAACTCTTTTCACAGAGGAAGAGTGCCCCGGCCTGTAGCTTTACACTGGCAGTGGTGCAAAGGGCAGATGTGAGAGGGGAAACATGGAGGCACGGATACTGCTAGGCTACAGTGGGACGGGGTGAGGCGGTGCTGCCACGGGGCTCCCTGTTACCTGGAACACCCCCTCCTCAGAAGGCTGTAGTGATTCCCACTCAGGAGAGTCCATGAACTGGTATGGAAAGATGTAGTGCAGAAACTGCCCGTCCTGGCTCACACGAACCCTGGCAAGGGAAGAGAAGAGATCATGTGGGAAAAGGAAAATGGCTCTCCAAGTCATCTATTCTGAAGTTAGGTGTCGCTGATTAACACGAATCTTCCTGTAGAAATACTTTGCCTAAAGCATGGCAAAACCCAAAGCTAGACTAGCCAGCCTAGTTACTGCATGCAAATAGTTCAGAAATGGAACCCATTGAGACTTCCTGAACCCTCATTTTCCTTCTCCTTCTCCTTACTGGTGGTTCTCAATTTCAGGCTGCAGAGTAGAAGCCCCAGGGAAGCTTTTAAAAAAGCACCTAGGCTTGGGCCTTATCCCAGAGCAATGAAACAAGAATCTCTCTAGGTAGGATCTGGATATTACTAGTATTTACATCTCCCCAGTGATTCTAATGTGTAGCCAGGATGGAAACTACTGCTCAAGAACTCTGCTGCTGGCCCGGTGTAGTGGCTCACACCTGTAATCCCAGCACTTTGGGAGGCCGAGGCAGGTGGATCACCTGAGGTCAGGAGTTCGAGACCAGCCTGGCCAAGATGGTGAAACCCCATCTCTACTAAAAGTACAAAAATTAGCCAGGCATGGTGGTGAGTGTCTGCAATCCCAGCTACTTAGGAGGCTGAGGCAGGAGAATCACTTGAACTCGGGGGCAGAGGTGGCAGTGAGCCGAGATCACACCACTGCACTCCAGCCTGGGCAAAAGAGCAAAATTCTGTCTCAAAAAAACAGAAAAGAACGCTGCTGCCTATTTAAGTTTACATTTACACTAATTAAAATTAAATAAAATTAAAAATTCAGTTCCTTACCTAATTACATTATAGGTGCTCAACAGCCACATATGGCCTGTGACTACCATGTTGTACAACACAGATCTAGAACATTTCCGTCATCACAGAAGCTCTGTTGGATGCCACTGCCCCACAGATTCTCCTTTCTTCCTTCCCATTAGCTACGTGAAGATCCATGCTTACATTTAACCACTTTGTAGACTTTGAAGGAAGTGGCAAGTCTAGTATATGCCAGACTCTGCTAGACACTTTACCAGTGTTCTCTTATATAATGTTCACAACACCTCAAGGTAGATTGTTCTTTTCTGTATTTTATAGCTAAGGAAACTGGTGCTCAGAAGGGTTGAGTGGCGAGCTTAAGTTTACATAGCGATCAAGTGGCAGAACCAAAATTCTATGTTCTTGGCACAACACCGTGTTGCCACCCTATTACTAGAGCTTTGGGTAGACGGTAGTGGACTCTCCCAGCATGACCCCTTCCCTGACCTCTCTAACCACAGGGGACAATAATAGCTTGTTTCTTTAGACAATGAGATCCTACGCACCCTATCCAGTTGATGGTCCTAGGGTGAACACCTAACTCAAGCTGAGCCAATCAAACTCCTTCCCTGCGAATTTGGAAATGGAATTGAATGTAAATCATGCCTTGGATGGGGACAATTATCAGACATTAACAAAACTAACATACTCCTCCCTGAAGGAACTAAAAAAAATTTTTTTTGACACATAACTCAGACTTTGAAGAGCATGGGTCCCAACTGGCTATAGAGAAAATAGACTTGAAATCACATAAAATGTCCTAGTAGGACACGTTCTTGTTTCTAGTACTACCTGAGGCTCAGGTGCATGTCTTTCCTTGAGTTTCATGAGAAATCCTTGTATCTTTTTAAATAAAGACCTTTCCACCCCCCACACCCTTCTGCTGGCTAGAGTGGGTTTCTGTCTGCAGCCAGAAATCCTAATTAATATATTCACTTTAATTTTATGAATATTCTTATTCCACACTACCATCAGGTTAAACAATTGCTCTTGACTGGCCCATGACCCCAGGCTTGGTTTCACAACTTAAGGGGTTAGGAGCCTTACTATTGCTGCTTGCTGCTTTTGTACGCTTGTGGCTGTATGACGATGCCTGAGGACAGGGAATGTATTTCAGATGTGATGCCACATCTGGAAAAAGATTAGAATCCAGTATGGGCTTTATCCTTCCCTCTCAACCACTGCCCAGAAAACTTAAGAGTTCCATCTTTAACCTCTCTTCTAAAGTGAGTTATATTGGACAATGGGGTGCCTCTATTAGGCAAAGGGGGAAGATGAAAAAGATCTCTAAGGTACACCTTGTTCATTTGGTGGAGATATCCCTCCATTATTTCTGGAGATTTATTGGCTAAACAGACATTCATGGAGCATCTCCCATGTTCCTGGAGATCTGGGAATGCAGAGATGGATACAATCAGGTCTTTGTCTTTGAGGATTTCACAATTTAGTGGAAGTCACAGGCACATAAATAACTGACTGTAAGTCAATGTGATAGGCGCTATTGTGGAACAGTAACAAAGGAGGGAGAGAGATTGGTTCTCTTTGGGCAGCAGACTTCTTGAAGGAGATGACAGTTGAACTGAATTTTGAGGGATGCAAAGGGTATTGAGAAGCAGATAAACATGGGGATGAACAAAGACCTGGGAAATCCAGTGTGGCAGTCTGTTCTCCAGTAGCTGCTTTCTTCTCTTCCTTAATGGTGCTAGATTTTAACTGGACACATGACTGCAGAGCAAAAATCAACATTTCTCTACTTCCCTGACTGCTAGGCATAGGCATGTGATAAGTCCTGGCCAATGGGATATCAGCACTCCTGAGCCTTCCTTTTAATGAATGCCTAGGTATATATGCGTGTGTACAAATTACCAAAGATCATGACCAATTAAAAAACGATTGCACTTATTATCTGACAACCTAAAACTGGAAGACAGGAACACTCTGAATAAATATGTATGGAAGGGGGAAAACAAGGAAAGAAGGAAACAAGAAAGGATGGATGAATAAATCAACAAAGGAAACCAAGGAACAAACACACTTGTGTCACAATAAAAGGGGATCAAAACCTCAGTGAAAAGCTTCCCTAGGAAAGGAAGACAGCAGAAGAGAATGGTGCTGCTGCAGCACCTGTCAGATCCTTAGGCAATTTCAGCCACCCAGGCAAGCCACCAAAGATTGATGACTATAGAGTGTAGATAGTGTCTAATGGTCTTCATGGCTCGCTGAAGCCATTTTAATTGGAATGCTGTGCCCTTTATCATCTGTCTCTTCTTCCTTCTTGATCTACTGGATGATGGATGATCTTCTCCTATATGAATAGCTTAGATAGTTAGTTGCCTGCTCAGGGGGTTGTATATATGGAAGTTTGTGTTTTGAATTTTATATGACAGAAACTGTCTAAGTTAAGCTCTGCTTAACAGGGAGACAGACTTTGAGGAAGTCACTTTGCCTCTCTTGAGTTTTGAAAGAGATTGGTTTAGATTGGTTTCCTTTATTAAAATAAAACAAAATGACTTCCGAAGTTTGAGTGAAGGACTCTAGAGAACAGTGTGCATGTGAGATTGGGAAGTCTGCACAAGAGTCCCCACCTCCTGGCACAAAGTTCTTGTCTGCTGCTTTGAGATGTTTGCTCCCTTACTGCAACCAGCCCAGGGTTCAGCGATTCTCCTTTAAAACTAGAGCCCAGTCATAGACTAGAAGCCTTTTCCCCTATGTCCAGCTCAGCAAAGCTGAGACAGGGTGACATTGAAAGATAACAAAACTCTTACTCCAAACCTTGAAAGGCAAGAAAAAAAATCAAAATTGTCTAATTTCTGACTCGGCCTTTTGATGCTAAGTATACCAGGAAAAGCTACACCAAGGGCAAGCCCCCCTCTCCCCTTCACTGGGAAGTGATCTTATACAAGTCCACAGTAAATCTGTCCTACCTGAACTCTACAGTAACCCTACATGCTTCCAGCAAATGAGCACCCTACACTGGAGGAAGCACTTCTGCTGGTCTCAATTTCCTCCTTTGAACAGACGAGTTACAACGTCATGGGTCTCATGAATGAGCAAGTTCCCTAAATTATCTTTAAGCATGGAACTCTAGGTGAAAACATTTTGGCAATAGTTATATGTATTTGTATTTACACTTATATTTGTTTAGAAATAATCACATTGGTTTACACTATCAGTTCACCAATAAATGAAATGAAATTTACCCCCACAAAATGTCTCCCCTCATAGTTCATTCAACCCAGGACCTCTGAGTTCAAACAAAATCAAAACATACATACATGATATTTCAGGTTCTATAAATGAATACATAAACGTGTATTATTACTATTAGTGGTAGTTGTAGTACAATTAGCATCATTGTCAAACGTTTTTCCCCCATTGTGTGGTTGGCAGTATTATCTGGATTAGATTTGTTTTTTCTTGGAATTGGAGCCTTCTAATTGCCATCTTACCTTTTCTACCACATTCTCCTGGTCTCAAGAAAGCTGGTGGAGTGGGGGTTGTGGGGCTCAAGAGCCACTAGGGCAGTATCAAAAAAATCCACAATTACCTACTAAGTGTGTAGCACAGAGCCCCGTGATATTTTCTCAGAAGATATCCGTGCCCAACATTCACATCCAGGTTGACTGGGCATACACTGATCCTGACTAAGACCATCTCTGCCCATATCCGACTGTCAGCCTTCTCCAAAAGAGGCGGTGCTTCCACACAAGCCTTAATGAGATCAGCATAAGCATCACTTCTCTTCTCCCATTGTTAGGCCCTCAGATTAACAGTACTGTACTTGACTTCTTAGTTTGCAAGAGCCTCAATAGAACAACTGGAAATGCAAAGGTGGGCAAGGGGTATTCACTCTCCCTACCTGGCTGCATACAGGTACCCCAAACACAAGTGGGGCTGTTTCCTTGATGCCTTGGCAGGGAACAGGGATTATGAGAACCACCCCCCTTCCCTGATCTCCCATTTCTAGCATTGTTCCCTGAATATAGTTGGTACTTAGCAAATGTTGAATTTGAATAAGGAACAGATTAACCTTACTGAAATGTTAGTTTTTCAAAGCTTACAGAGATACTGCTGCAGCTTAGGCATGACACACTGATATGTGTGTGGTGGTGGTAGAGGGGTTCTTTAAGGCCCAGGCGCAAGACACACATGCTGCACACCTTCCAGCAGCAAGGGCACACACAACCATTCTTGCCAACCAAGATGCTTCACCAACTGGTTTCTTCTTGGAAAATGCCAAGAAAGAGGAAGCAACCCCACTCTTAGAAAAATCTATTTTGGTTTGTTTGACTTGTCACATCCTTCCCTCAATGGAATGGGACATGAAATGGAAAGGGACACACTAGGAAATGAGAAGTGTGGGCGGGGGAAAGAAATTCTGGGCAATGGACAGAGTAGCTTACCGGCCAGAGAGCAGCAGGGACAGGCGGTTGATGGGTGTCTCACCCTCCACGGCATAGGTCTGTTCAGTGACCAGAGTTAAGACCTGCTTCTCGCAGCAGTGAACAATCTCCTTGTATGTCTGTAGGGGCACCTGCAGGGGCAGGCACAGCGTCTTGTAGAGGAGGTCAAACTCCTCAGCGAGGGTGTCCTCACGCAGGCGGTATACCAGGTGTGCCAGCTGGAGCAGGCAGACCACAGCTAGCAGGAAGCTCCAAAGAACAATGTCCAGGCCACAGGCACTGAACCAGCCCCACAGCACACAGCACAGGTAACCTGCACTCAGGAAGCCAAAAAAATAGAAGCATCCATACACCCCACTGCCCCCCATGAAGCCCAGGAGTAAGAGGCAGTTGGCTAAATGGTAGACAGCCCCTTCCACATCCTGCTTCCAGCTAATGCACGCTGAAGCCTGCGAGAGAAGCTGGCCCGCTCTGCTGCTGTTGGCGCTCATCTTTGGGGCCTCTCAAAGCCTCACTGGGCTCTAATACGTCCTCACATAGGAAATTCAGAAAATGAATGAATCCGTTCGTTCAGGGTTCTTCTCACCTCCAGCTTCTCGCCACCAACTCCACCTTTCCTGGAAGGAATGCTTCCAGTGGCTTTGCGAAGGAGTGATGGAACATAGTATACTTCATGGAGAATTTTAAAATCTCTCTCTCTCTCTCTCTCTCTCTCTCTCCTCCCCCAACCTCTCCCCCTCCCCTCCCCCCCACCCCCGCCTCAGCAAGGCTCTGGCTCTCCCTGCAGAGCTCTGGCAAACTTCCTTGGTTCCATGTTTCTTGGGACAGTCTTCAAATTTGGTTCTTAGCAGAAAAACCTAAATAGTCCCAAGGGAAAGTAGCGCTACAGGACCGAAAAGCCCAGCAGTGTGGGATGACGCTGCCACATCCTGCTCTCTGTTTTTCCCAAGCAGAATGAGGAGAGCCAGCATGGGAGGCACACTTGTGTTCCATTTGGAATGTGTTCTCTCTTGGCACCGGAAGAAAGGGTGACCCCAGATGGATACCATGTTTGGAATTGGAATCCAAGAGGTACTGGCAGTGAGAAAAAACAGGCCAGGCACAGACAGCCTGGCAGAGCACTTAACATACCTCCCAGAGGACGAGATAAGACCTCAGGGTGAGAGAGGCAGACAAGGAGAGAGAAAGGAAAAGTGAGCACAGAATTCACCTCAACGCTTCAGGTAGGAAACTGTCCCCAGCTCCCTGTGGGGAGAGCCAGACAGTGCTCCTGAGTGAGGACACATCAGAGTAGGAAAGTGTGGGACTATTATCAGAAAAAGTCCTAACAGTGAAAGCTGGGAAAACCCCTGAAGGCCTTTATTAAGTCACACTACAAGTATCATTACATATTTATTTGACATCCATTTAGCAAAAGTAGCTATGTAAAGCGGCTTTTTGAATTCTAAGCTGGCTTTCCCCTGCATATATCTGGATCTGGTAATAGTAAACAAATAATAATACATTGCCCAGATCATCATCCCACCCACTCCAGTGTTTCCAAGTTATAATTCCCACCTATTAAACACCCATGAAGTACCAAACCTAGATTAGGCATTTTATACACTTATAAGTTAGTTGTGACAACAACCCTTCAAAATAAATACTATTCTCCTTCTAGATCTAGAAGAAACTGAGGCTCAGAGAGGTAACAAGCTCCCACAGATAGTAAGTGGCAGAGCCAGGATTTGAACCCAAGTCTATCAAACTTAATACTCTGTCCCAAGGGGTTTGCCAGTAAGTGGAAGTACAGTACTAGATCCATGACTCCCAACTCCACACTTCTATGAAGTCTGACAATTTTCAAGGAACTTCTGGTTGAACCCAGGAATCTACTTTGGGCTGCCAAGAGATAAAGCTGGAGTATGCAAACATTAAGCTAAGAAATGTTGGCTGGGTGCAGTGGCTCACGCCTGTAATCCCACACTTTGGGAGGCCAAGGCGGGTGGATGACCTGAGGTCAGGAGTTCGAGACCAGCCTGGCCAACATGGTGGAAACCCTGTCTCTACTAAAAATATAAAAATTAGCTGGGCGTGGTGGCAGGTGCCTGTAGTTTCAGCTACTGGGGAGGCTGAGGCATGAGAATCTCTTGAACCTGGGAGGCAGAGGCTGTGGTGACCCAAAATTTTGCCACTGCATTCCAGCCTGGGTGACAGAGTTAGATTCTGTCAAGGAAGGAAGGAAGGAAGAAAGGAAGGAAGGAAGGAAGGAAGGAAGGAAGGAAGAAGGAAGGAAGGGAGGGAAGGAGGGAGGGAAGGAGGGAAGAAAGGAAGGGAGAAAGAATGACTCTATGGATTCCAAATGACTCCTTGATTCTTCCTGCTGCTAGGTCAGTACTTACTACCATTACTCCTATTGCCCCTGAAGTGCAGGTGGGGCGCTCAGTAACCTCCCAGAACTAATCAAGCACTCAATCCATAAGGACTTTTACTATGCTGTTATAACTTGATAAAAATTTAAGAGAAATGAGAAATTGTCAAATATGGATGTTTTCACTCAACAAATACTTATTGAGTGCCTTTTATAAGCTAAGCACTTGGGGATCAAAAATCCTCAAGAGAAACTTTCACCGTTAGGGTAAAGAGACCTCAAAAAACAAAGGCAGTTCAGTGTGTGAAGCGCAACAACCAAGTTAAGTTTGAAGGATGGTGGCAGCCTAGAAAGAAGGGTGGCATCAGGGAGGGAAGATGCAAAGAAGGGCTGGCCTCTAATTTAAGGTTTAGAGGTTGAATTCACCAGGCAGGTAGAGGGAGAACAGCATTTCTAGTGGCAAGAACAGCAGAAGCACGGGCACAGAAGTATGAAAATGCACGGCATGTTGAAGGAAGCCATTTTTTTCTCAACCTAATTAAAATCATCTGACCAACAAATATATACCGTATTTCCTCCTTTCTAAAGTTAAGAGGAAAAAAATCAGTAAAGGAAAGAGCTGGAGTGTCTGGAGAAGAAATGTCATTGAGTCCACTTCATGGACATGATTTGGACCCCTGAAGTCATTTGAACAGTGGGGTTTGGGGATTTCCATATACTGTTTTTATGTCACTTGCCTGCCTCCCAAACAACCCCCCTACTTTAACAAGCAGCAGCTGCTCATCCTTCTACCACAGACATGCAGGCCCTGAGCTTCCAGAGTAGCTGTCCCTGCCAGCTCTAAGCAGGGAAGTCAGAAGCACAGAAATGGAGAAGCAACCAAGGCTCTGCCCAAGATAGAATTTCAAAGCAGCTCATCTTTCTCAGGAGACCCGCCAAAGAGGTTGGCCCTGACTCATTAAAGAGACAGGCAGACCCATTAACTCTATGGTTCACTTGTCCTGCTGCCCAGACTGCACTCAACCTTCTTTCCTGCCAATCCACGTATGTGCTGTCTCAGCAGAGGGGACTAACATTTACCAAGAAACTATTGTTTTCTCATGTTATCTTACTATACCTATTTTTTGTTTTAATAGAAGCAGCAGGCTTAGAGAGGCTAAGGAACTTGCCCAAGGCCACAAAGCTAGTCAGTCTGTGAATAAGGATTAAAGCCCAGGTCAGTGTGTATCTGAATTGTATATTCTCTACAATATATTAATAGCATCCTACCAGGTACTTTTGGGAGTTTACATATCTGCATATACAAGCTCATCTATTGCTGCTGGAAATCTGAGTATGTTGCTAGGGTGGCATACATGTCAGAGAATCATGGGTGCAAAAACCCCACACGTGGCCTGCAGTAATAGTGAAACTGATGCCCACAGGATAGGACCTGTGATTAGAACACAACAATGAAAAGTTGTGTCTTGTTTAAGTCCAGATCTGATAGAAAAGGAAAGAAAAAATGTATTATCTGTCAAAATGGTATGTTCTTACAAGGAAATACACAAACATGAAGGTAGAACACAATAAAAAACATCTGGGAAAGAAAAAAGGAAAGAAACAGAAGTTTTCTCATTTGTTGAGTTGATTCAATTCAGTAGGTATTTATTCAGGACAAACTATGTGTTCCAAGAACAGGGGATATAAAGATGAATAAGATAATTATCACTTCAAGAAACTTTCAGTCTATCCTGGATACTGACCCAGAAACTGTAATCCAATAAAACAAGTGTACCTAGGATTCAAAGAAAAAACACTGATGAGGGAGCAAATAATTCAATGCATAGGGACTTTTACTATACTGCTATAACCTAACTAAAATTCATGAGGTTGGGGCGTGATGGCTCATGTCTGTAATCCTAGTATTTTGGGAAGCTGAGGTGGGAGGACCACTTGTGCCCAGGAGTTTGAGACCAGCCTAGGTAACGTAGTGAGACCCCTGTCTCTTAAAAAAATATTTTTTTCATGAGAAAACATCACAGGGAAGGTGACTTTTAATCTGGTCTAAAAAATTTTCCCCAGCTAGAGGAGGGCATTCCAAGAAGAAAGAACAGATTATAAAGTCAATTCCAGAAGTGAAACAAAATATGTGGCATATTCTGGTAACAGAGAACAGCTTGTTGTAGGTGAACAAAAGGAGCACCAGACAAGGGGCAGGTGAGGCAGGCTGGGGCCAGCTTGTGAAGTCAGCAGAGTCAACAAGTGTGGTCATGAACTCAGCCTGGTCTTCAAACTGTTTGTTACTGGTCCATGCTGGTTCACACTGGGGTAAGGACAGAAATTGTGAGAGTTTAGACATTTTTTATAGCAATCCCACAGAGAAACTATGGCCTTTGAACAAAAATTCTGGGTTTGTATAGTATATTTTAAAATCTGTATGGGTTTATTTCATTTTCCTGGTGTTGGTCTGTGATGAATTGAGGGGGAAAAAGCTGGTTCTTCACCACATACAGTTTGAGAAACACTGAGCTTGAGGCTAACACTTTCCTAGTATGGATACTAAAATAAAACAGAGGCATAATTTTATGGTCTAGACACACAGTGTCCAGTTGAACTTAAGCAGACACTATTGGTTGACTTCCATAGCCATTTCCCCTTTTTCTTTAGTTTATGCAAATCTAGTTTTACTTGGGCAATATGTTAAGGAAGGTGGGCTTTTCCCCAGGTTGCCAGAGCCTGATCTAAGATTGGTTGAAGCCAAGCACAGTATCTCATTCCCCTTGGTAGTGACTGGCACAAAAGGAGACATGTGAGCAATGAGATGTAAGAGAAAGTATGTGGGGGAGCTTCTGGGAAAAAGCATACTCCCTGATAGACAGCAGGCCTACCTTTCATCCAGGCTCGAACAGTTGTGTGATGATGTAATGCTTGAAGTTACCATAGTCATGAGATATGATATGCCTAAGGATGAGAAGGATAAAGAGCAGAAAAATAGAACAAGCCTAGGTTTTTTGTTTGCTTGCTTTTTTAAGACAGGGCCTTGCTTTGTCAGCCAGGCTGGAAGGCAGTGGCGCAATCACGGCTCACCGCAGCCTCAGTCCTCTGGGTTCAAGTGATTTCTCATCTCAGCCTCCCAAGTAACTGAAACTACAGGCATGTACTACCATGCCCAGCTAATGTTTTTATTTTCTGTACCGACAGGTTCTCACTGCATTGCTCAGGCCAGTCTTGAACTCCAGGATTCAAGCGATCCTCTGGCCTCGGTCTCCCAAAGTGCTGGGATTACAGGCATGAACCACCACACTCGGCCAAGGCTAAGTTCTTGAAAGCACCACTGAGCCACTGTCTCAAACCTGGAGCTTTTAATTTCTAAACTTCCTAACAGGGAGATAAATTACTTTTCTATATTGCTTGCGTCAGCATAGTTGGGTATTCTAGTGCTTGCTTTTGAAAGCATCCTAATTCAGATCTCCCTAAGGACAACTCTTCAGGGAACAGTTCTCTGAACATCTGCTAATTGTCTTATTCTATAAAAACTGAACATCAGAATTATGCTCTACCAATAATTTTCTTTCTAAAGTTTGAGTAAACTACGAGAGGAATTCCTCCTACAAACTCAATTTGACCGTTCAGGGTGACCTGTTAGGTGAACAAGATGGTGCAGTGGAAATCTGGTTGTCTATTCAATATCCAATTACCTCTTCCTCAATTGTGACAGAATTTGTTTTGTCCAGATATCAAACCTGCACATGGATCTAAGCGGGGGTGGGGTGGAAGTGGGGAATCTTGTGTAAGCCAATCAGCATAACGTATTCCGTTGATAACTATTACTGGTCCATAAAAATACATATAACCTAATTTGGCTCAATCAGACTTTAGAAAAGGGACTAAGAGTCCATGCCCAGGAAATGGTTTCCCTCTCTTCTGCTGCACTTCAACAAGAAAGCACATGATGGGCTTCATCAGTCCTGGACGAGAAAGCTCTGAGATGAAAATAACTTGAGTCTTGGATGAAATTAGGGATCCTATGATATCATCACATTTAGAGCTGACTCTAACTGGACTTCCAGCTACGTGAGTTTTCCTTAAGAGGATTTTCTATTACTTGCTATCAAAAGCACCATAATCAACACAGACGGAACATCTAGCACTTTTTAATACCTAAAGAAATAAATACTGGGCATAATCACACATGCACTTTAGGAAAGCATCTTGGAATATCCATCATACCACTGAGCATTCAACTTTATATTTCTATGGTTTTTATATATATATATCCACTAGACTATAAGCTCTCTGAGGGAAGAGTCTATGTCTTACTACTCTTTGACTACTACTCTGTATAGTTGGCATACAGTATGTCCTCAGCAAGTGATGAATCAAACAGCCTCTCATCTTGAAAAAAGTATGTCTGATTCACACATGAATTATCAACACTAGGGCTATTACCTGCAAATAACAGGCCTTCACTAAGTATGCATTAAATGAATTTATAACTACAAATACATGTTTATACTGGATAACTAGTACACCAAAGAACACTGGGCTTCAACTTACATCACGGGTTACCAGCTATTGGATCAGGGTGATTTTTTTAACCTCTCCGAGCACCTATACTCACCTGTAAAATGAGGATCATGGTTTTTCCATCACATCACAGATCACATTAGACCTGTGAAAGACGTAGTAATCCCAAGATAGGCCTTACTTAAGGATATGATCCTGTTTTCATCAACCTTCAAGTTAAACATTTCAAGGTTAGACAAAGAGGGGACTAGAAAGAATAGTGTGAATATATCCGCATTGAGTTTAGTCATTATTGTGAAGAGCAAAGGCTTAGCAAAGAGGTGCATTAGAATGTGGTTGTTACCCACTAGGAGGCCAAGTTCTTCATTTTTCCAGTTACTGTGGTGATGCCTCTTATTATTACGGAAATGCTGCACATCATCTTTGGGAAGACTCAAGCACTAGGAAAGGGTGGGCAGAGGGTCTTGAGATGTAATTTTAAGTGTTGCAGAGGCCAAAAAGGGTGCTTTCAGGTCCTTTACAAATCAGGCAAGCATACCAAACTGGCAAAAGTTTTAAAAAATTGTGTTGCTCAGAGATTAGGGAAATCAGTGCTCTGAGACACTAAGGTGCAAATGTGTATTTTTTTTCTAGAGATCATTTGGGGGCAGTCCTCACTCAAAGCCTTGAAAACATGCATGGCCTCTGGCCCCTCCTTAGCTGAGTGATTAGTAAAGGATACTTGTACAGACTTTCCATAAGGAGACTTCTATTGCAGTGTTATCAGAGTAGCCAAAAGAAAAAAAAAAGTAAAAGGTGTATACACACACACACACACACACACACACACACAGAGGGAGAGAGGGAGAGAGGGAGAGAGGGAGGGAGGGGGAGAGAGATAGAGAGAGAGAGAGAGAGAGAGAGAGAGAGAGAGAGAGAGAATGCTATTGAAGAGGTTCTACTGTAGACTGGTGGGATTTCAGGATATTTCTTCCTTATAATGTTTCCATTAAAGCAACCAACAAAATAAAACAAAACTGTATTATTTTGTATGTTATCTGACATACATCCTGTTCCAGACTGAGATCCAATTCCTAGAACGGCATCTGACATACAGAAGACACGCTATATGAAGTATTTGTTTAATGAATGAATGTCCAAATGTGCAAAAAGAAAAAACAGGGTATTGGTTAAATTATGGTTAAGTCACAGATGAATTTATACATAAGTCAATACAAATGACACCGTAGACCTATACTCACTGATGTTAAAATACATTAGGGGCAAAACATGATAATGTTATAACTTCATTAAAAATATATAGCACAGAAAAAATTTTATTTTTGTTTTAAAAAATGTATAAAGGCATAGGAAAAGTCTGGACTAGTATATATTAGAAATTAACAACGGGTGATAAAGTTATTGATTTTTTTATTTTTTGTAGTTCCAGGACATATTCGAGCAGAGTTTGGATAACCATATGCCAAAGATCTGTATTGGGTGGGAAGTTGGTTCATACCTGTCTTAATTGTCCAAGATTCTATTCTTCACGTAGATTATATCTGTAAATCATAAAGTGCTTACTAAAGTATATCCAAATGAATATTCAAGTAAAAATATAAACAAAATAAAATAAGAGAATGCTAATAACAGTGCCAAATACTGTGTATACATCATTTTTAATTAGTACTTCCCATCCTGTAAGTTAGGTATTACTTCTATACCTGCTTTTTGGTTTTTTTTTTTCAGCTGAGAAAGAGACCCAAAAAAGCTATCCCTTGCTTGACGTCACATAGTCAGCTATTGAACCTAAGTCTGTCATACATCAAAGACATGCTCTTAATGAATTAGGAAAGAATCTTAAGGAATCATCTGATTCAGCTTTTTATTTTATAAAGGAGAGACTTTTTCCATCACACAATGACACATGAACATTACATATCCTCTTATGTTCTCAGTATCTTTTGTTCTTGAGATTTTAGACTCAATGTACTTTACAAGCAGAATATGACCATACTTCATTAGCCCATCAGCAGCTACAAGGATGACAAGATTGCTATACTAAGGAAATCACACTCTGTTCAACTCCAGACATCACCATGGCATAGCACTGAGCTGTTTGATTAGTGACTTTTAGTCCCAATTCAGTCTCCAGCCTAAGCCAGCTTCTAATTAAGAGACAACTGTCTAACCTGTAAGCACGAAACTTAAAATCCTAGTCTATTTTAAAATATAACTAGCCATGTACAGATTCATAATGCCAAACAGTTGAGATCTTCCAAGCCAAATCACCCTAATCTGATCCAAAATCTAAACTGACTTTTCCAAAAGACAGCTAATAAACAATAATGGTTTAAATAATAAGACTAACGGCTTGTTCTTAAATTTAAGAAAGTTAAAAAAAAAAAAAAAGTGTTGAAGGAGATGATATGGCTACCACACTGATTCTGAATTGGTAAAGGGTTATTTATCTTACTTCTATTCACCTAATTCTGGAGATTTCACTGGTTGAGATCAGTATCTGCTTTCTCCTGACAACAGATATCCAGAGTTCCCAGAATGACATTTTAATAAGAATATAAGCACTTTATGTTACAAGATTTGTTGATATATACCCTTTGGGGGAAAAAAGCCGCGTGAGCAAATGAGGAACACACACACACAAAGAAACATAACTGAAGATCTTTCGCTAGTAATATTTTACTTTCTTTTAAAAATAAATTATAAATACTTTTTCCACATATCAAAGTTCATCAAAGAACTCCCAAAATTAATCTTCTTCATTCTTCAGGAATTATTTATTCACACAGCAGACCACCTACAGAAAAAGATTTATTTTAGAAAGTCAGATTTCAAACATCATGCCAGATCTATGGAGTCAGGGAATTAAGACCACTAGAAATGAATGCCACAGATGAGTAATTAACTAATTGCCAGAATTATTCCAAATCAGTCATAAAATTCAAAATCAACATTTTAAAATTCTAGGTTTGCCTAACTAAAAACATCAGTGAAACTACTACGATACTGTTTACTCTTTAAAAGTTTTTGAAGTAAAAACTCCCTCTCTGTGTGTGTATATATACAGAAATAATACATGTGTTTGAGAAATATGTATTTCTCAAAAATATCCTCCAAAAAAGGCTACAGCAGTTATTTTTACAGATATTCAAGAAACAAGACTTGCAAACCCCTCTTTGCTGATTCAAGCATGACTGGCGAAGATCCACAAAGTAGAAGGCAGAAGGTCAGCTCAGTACTCAAGGCACTTCCTGTGGAAAGTTACTCCCTTAATCCCAAAGGCAAGATAAGGGCAACCCTTTAACATTCATTTGGAAAAATCAAAAAGGGAGAGTAGCATAGATAGGGTTGCTGATCCAGTCAAGTCAATACCAGGCTTCTCACACTGCTCCCAATGCCTATCCCAGAAGATTGAGAACAATGGTAGGAAGGTAATTAAATTGGAGTAGCTAACTCTTCAAGTCTAATGCAAATACTTGCCTCATTTAGCTGTTCACTTCATTTGGTTTAGATAAAGATAAATCACATCAAGACAAAAACATCTAAACTCTCTCTTTTCTAAAAGGCTCAAAGGAAGATTACATTTATAGAAAAGCTTGGAAAGACAACCAAAAGCGAAGTCATTCAACCTTTCAATTATAGCAGCTTATAGCATTGTTACCACTTTTGCTACTGACTACACATCAAAAGGGGCTACGTGGTAGAAGACCGTGGATTTAAACCTGTTTGGTTATATCTCTGGATGTAAAGTCCTTGACTGGAGGGATAATCTTTCTCCCCTCAGCATTTTCCAGGGTCTTAATAAATATCTGTTGAATGAATAAACGTTTGAATGGCAGAAATTACTCTTTCTGGATTATCTTGGGATCAGATTTTCATACATAATCAGTTTTGTGTGTGTGTGTGTGTAAAATTCAGCATATTTTAAGCACCCAACTGTTAAGTTGTTAAACTTAATACTGAATATCACCACTACTCAGTACTAGTCCTTTAATTTCTTTCAATGACTTTAGTCTCCAAAATGGGTTCTTTAGGCTTCTTCTGACTCCTAAAGGCAGAAAGACAGTAGCCATCCATTTCCTCCTTATATTTCTAATGAGGTTCTAGGTTCTTGTAATTTCTCTTTTCAGTAAAAGAAGCAGTCAAAAAATAGAAAAAATTGTCTAAAATCACCACCATACCCATTTTTTCTTGAGTTTTCAAGTTTCTGCCTTTGCTACTACTAAATTTTCAGATAATTTATGTCTAGCATTATCTCTGCTATTTGTCTTCAACTTAGGCCACTGGTTGTTAAAGAGGAGTGCACTTGAAAATTATCTAGGGAGTTTCTCAGTCAACAGGTGCAGACCAGGGCCCAAGTTGTGAATTTTGGAAAACATTCTTCAGATGATTCTGAGGTGCACCTCTGGGTAAGAACTACTGGGTGAATGTAGCCTACTTTCACATTAAGTATAAAAAATGTATAATAGATTTATTCCCAATCTACTGTACTCGAGGTACAATTAAGATCTACTTAGGAATAACATCAAAATCTACAAAGGTTTCTGAATTCAGGAACTTTCATGATCATTGCCAGAAAGATCTAAGTTTGCAAAATATTTTTCCTTTGAAGCTATTCTCAGAAAAATGTGATCTAACAGTCTAAGAAATACCAATTTAGGTTAAGTTTATCTTATAGCAATGCAGACAGTTGTGTTGGATTTCACCCTCCAGCCAATGGCCTGTTTACTCGGTTATATGCAACTGTACATTTCAGCAACAGGTCTTTCTAATTAGCATTCATAATGAGGTTTTAAGATTGAAGATCAAGATTATGTGCAATTCTAAAAATGAACATGTTGGAATAAAATCTCATTAAATACAAGGAGTGAAGTGTAAAGTGCCTGTGATTTGGAGAATATAAAAGATCTGAACTCTAATGTAATTTGACCACTATCCACTCTTAACTTGAGCAAGTCTTTTTTGACTTCACTGTGCCTCCATTTCCCCATGGAGGTTGGGGAAATAGGACACCTGGGACCAACGAGGATCCAACACCCAGTCCTCTTCCAAAAATATTATTACACTGAAAATGAAGAACATGCAGTTTGAATTCTTAGAAAGGTCCTACATGGATTCAGATTGTTCTTCCTGTAACCAGGATTCAATAATAATCAAGTCATACACTTAACAGACCTCAACTGAATGTCTGCTATCTACCAGTCTCAAGGTATGAGCTATTCTTTTCTGGTTTTTACAGATGATTTATTTTACATTTAATCATCACAACAACTCTATGAAGTAGTTTGGGCATGTATTATTGTCTCCATTTTACAGATGAGGAAACCAAGGTACAGAAAGTTAAGGACCTGCCCAAGACCACACAATCAGTTAAACAGTAGATTTTCTAAGTCTAAAGCTTTTGCATTTTCTTTTACACACAAATGAAGTACACAGACATAATTCTCACTCTCTGTCCCAATAACATAAAGAAAACTATGATATCATATGGTATTTTTGAATATATGCCACTTCTAACAATTGTACCACCTTTGTGGTTCAGATGAAGTCCAAGATAAGCTTTTGATATTCCTAAAATTAGCATTTTTAAAAATCACCCTTTTTTATCAAGGCAGGTTCAGCACAAGCCTACAGCTTATGCAACTGATGAGGGACTTAGATCATGAACAAGGAAACCACGTACAAATGTTGAGGCTGCATCTTTAAAAATAGTTAATAAAGTACACTTACACTTTTTAAGAACACACTCCCCTTCAAATTTACTTATTTTACAAAATAGTTCATTACGGCATTTCTTTAAATAACCATCTAGTCTAAAAGCTACTTAAGCGTATCATATACACGACAGAAGATATACCATACTATATATAGAATCACAAAATGTATTATGGTTCTCTTTTTATAAATAATACGTGAAATTCAGAGGAATAATGTCTTGATGAAGCTAAATGTAGCTAAAGTGAAAAACATGCTAAACTAAATATCAGAAGAATAAAAATAAAGCCTCAGGACTTTCAGCCTAGACTGTTTTCCATTACACAGTAACTTCTTATCAGCTTGCGACAAGTTCCTTATCCCTTCTTTTTTATAGCTCAGTGAGGAAGACCGGCCATATGTGAAATTCCAAAGAGGCAGGAAAGAGGTGCAAGGGAAAGAAGCCAGGCTCTCTAGTACTAATATATTGGCATGTGGCTTTGGCATATCTCTCAGCTGTTATTAAGTTAAAAGTGGTAGTGTGGTGTGGAAGTTAGGGTAGGGGCAAAAAGCAGAGGGAATCGGCCTGGAGACTGAGGCTCCAGTTCTGATACTGCACAACCCACCTTAGGGGTCATTTCATAACCATTAGCTTTAATTTCCTTATTTATTCATTCATTTAACAATCCTCCATTGAGCACCTACTATGAGCCAGGCACTGTTATAGGTGGTGGGGATATGACAGTCAATGAAATAGAAAATTCCTACTTTCTCAGAGCTTACATTCTAGCTGCCGTGAAGCAACACAGATAATTAAAAATATATATAATATGTAGGTGACAGTGTATACAATAGAGTAGCCACTAGCCACATGTAGCTATTAAAATTTTTAAAAACTAAAAATTCAGTACCTCAGTCTTACCAGCCACAATTCAAGTGCTCAACAGCCACATAAGGCTAGTGGCTACCAGACTGGCGAGTGCAGATACAGAACATTTCCATGTTCACAGAAAGCTCTGTTAGGACAGCACCATGATGGGCAAGGGATGTAATTTACATGGGGCGTTGAGGGAAAGCCTCTCTAATAAGGAGACTTTTGAAGAGAACTGAGTAAAGGGGGTGTGTGGGGGGGAGGTGAGCTAAGTTGATAACTGAAGAGCGAGCTTCCAAACAAAAGAATATCATTTGTTTGTGGAACTGTTGGACACATATCACTTAAGGTCCCTTTCAGCACTTAAATTTGGATTAAGAGTTCCAAGTTCTTTTAAAAAATGGCCTGAGGTCCACCACCCCATCTGGGATGTCAGGAGTGCCACTGCCCGGCTGCCCACTGTCTGGAAAGTAAGGAGCACCTCTGCCCAGCCACCCAACTGTCTGGGAAGTGAGGAGCGCCTCTGCCCAGCCACCCCGTCTGGGAAGTGAGGTGCCTCTCTGGATGGCTGCCCACCGTCTAGCAAGTGAGGAGCACCTCTGCCCGGCTGCCACCCCGTCTGGGAAGTGAGGAGCGCCTCTGCCCAGCTGCCGCCCTGTCTGGGAAGTGAGAAACACCTCTGCCTGGCTGCCACCCCGTCTGGGATGTGAGGAGCGCCTCTGCGGGGCCGCCCCACTGTCTGGGAAGTGTGGAGCCCCTCTGCCCAGCTGCCCACCATCTGGGAAGTGAGGTGCGTCTCTGCCCGGCTTCCGCCCTGTCTGGGAAGTGAGGAGCGCCTCTGACCAGCTGCCGCCCCACCTGGCAAGTGAAGAGGGCCACTGCCCGGCTGCCCCACTGTCTGGGAAGTGAGGAGCACCGCTGCCCAGTCGCTGTGCAACCTTCCAAGTGTGAAGTGACAGCATTGTGTGTGATCTTTTCTGTCTTCCCCAAGTTTGCATTTTTGACATTAAAGTTTACTTTTAATTTAAAAAAAAAAAAAAATGGGCCTGAGGCTTTAGTTTTATTCGAATAAAGCATGGCACAAAAGAAATAACTACAATTCCATTTTCATTTTTCAGAGAGCAATACTTCCATGGGATACCTACTCCCTACTTAAAAGCATTCATTGGCCAGGCATAGTGGCTCACACCTCTAACCCCAGCACTTCGAGAAACCAACGCAGGAGGACTGCTTGAGTCCAAGAGGTTGAGATCAGCTTGGGCAAGATGGCGAAACCCCATCTCTAAAAAAAACAAAACAAAAAATTAGCCAGGCATGGTGGCCCACACCTGTAGTCCCAGTTACTCAGGAGGCTGAGGGGAGGATCACCCAAGCCTGGGGGGTTGAGGCTGCAGTGAGCTGTGACTGGGCCACTTTTTCACCCCAGCCTGGGTTACAGAGTGAGACCTTGCCTCAAAAAAAAAAAAAAAAAAAAAAAAAAAAAAAGCATTTACTGAAGTCTCAAAATATTAGAAACAAGAAAGAGAATATTTTTCTTTTAGTTCCTTCAGTCAGACAATTTTCCTAAAGCCATGAGACTTAAAGACTGTTGTCAAACCCTTTCTTAAAAGCTCAATTCTCCCCTTCTCCAATCTGCTAAATGCCTGTCTTTACTGACATAATTTACTCCCTTCACTGGGAACTGAAAAATCATGGTTTTTTCAAATTGATACTTAAGCATTTTAGATTAACCAGGTGAACTACCTTTCAGAGAGAATGTAGCCCAACTGTTGCTAAATCTGTAAAGCAATACACAAATTTGAAGCAAGAAGCTTACCATTTCATATTTTAAATCCCAGAGCTCTCATACATTCCTTGTGGGCCTCAATTAGATGTCCACAGTGTTCTTCTCCTTTCTCGATGATACTATAAAACAAAATGTACTTGTTATCTAAATAGGCATTAAGCACATTATTAAGTATGCATGATAGTGATGGGCAGTGAGACAAAACATGGGTATAATGGAATGTAGCTGGAGTTACAACAAATGCTATTACCTCAACCAGCTTTGTTTTTATTTGATCTTATGATATTTCCATGCCTATGAAGACATTACACAGATAAGTGATTTTGGGGGGTAAATCTGATAAGAAATAATCACCCATATTAAATATTGCCTCTAGTCAATATCCAAGGAGTAACATTGCTCTATAAAGAAATAAACTGAATAAAACATTTATGCTAAATGAAGGGCACAGAAAACAGATCAATTTTTTGCTTATTATCACGGAGAAATTAACTTTCTGATTTTGCCCTACATTCAAATACAACCAAATAAGTCTACTTCTAATTACAAGACATTAAAAACATAAACACCAAAAACATCTGGTAGCCAGGAGACCAAGATGAGCACCCCCTCGTGATGATGAAAGAACATTTTACTTGTAAAATTCACAAAGACAAGACTAGGACTACACAGCTTTATTTCTAAGGCCTGAAAATGTGATTTAGCAAACAATCAAGTTAAGCCAAACTCAATTACAAGGAAAAACTGACTCCTGACTACGGATATTTGGGGAGAACCCACGTGGTCTGAGGCAATCGAGGCAAAAGGAATTTAAAGAAGGGAATAGGTTCTCCTTCCATCGAAACTCTACCCATCCTTCAATAGCTCAAGAGCTGCCTGCAAATGGGAGAGATTGCCTGGGAGAGTGAGATCATTGTGAAGATAATAGCTAGCATTCATTGATCATTTATTGCCATGTACACCGTGCTAGGCACTTGACATGGCTTGTACCATTAACCTTTACAATAATACTGGAGGTTCTTTTATTAGAGTCATTTTATAGACACATGAGGCTCAAGGTCACCAAGTTAGTGGATTAAGATTCAAACCTTGACTGTGGATCCCAGACTCTTAATCATGCTGTCGTACTACTCAAGGTTCAATAGCACTTACTGTTACCACTGGAACAATTTGTTCAGACGGCAGTCTTTCAATCCTGCCTTCACAGTATTATTCACAAAATACTGAGGATTAATAAAAGCACTGAGCTCCTACACTTTTATTATCCCATTACAGCACTAATGATTTCTTTCTTATATTATTTGCGAAGACAAAAGGGGCCAGACGAAGAGATGCACATTCACGTTATCTCAGGATGTCCTCTAATGAGATTTGCTCCACAAAAGAGGATATATAAAATAAGAACAAACCTTTTGTGGACTGACAATCTAGATGAACTATTCTGAATACTTTGTCCCCTGCGCCATAGACGTTGATTTTCAACTTTTGGTTGCCTTAAAAGGGTTGAAGGGGAACTCTTCAGCATGTAAGGAACGCACCGTGTCCTACTGTCTCTAAATTTTGGGAGGAAGCCTTAGAATTTACCAGAAAACCTTTCCTGTTTGGTCTTAACAGATCTTCTATCATAGCCCTTACCACGTGGTATACAAGTCATTGGTATACGTCTCCATTAACTTTAAGCTCCTTTATATCAAGACCCATCTTTATCCATGTCTACATCTTCGGACCTAACGCAGTGCTTAACCCAGAACAGATACTCAAAACACATTTGTAGAAAGGAATGAGTGGTTGAAGCTAGCGGTTCTCCTCTTTCTTCATCGCTTCCCGGGACTAAGCCACCGGATAAGTCAACAGAGAGCCGACCAGGAAACCTACGAGGCCCAGTAATTATCGCCAGAGCGCCACAATCGGGCCGGGAGAGGAGGGAGGAGGCGGGGAGTGGGGGAGAGGAGGCGGGGGGGGAGGAGGGGGGGAGGAGGCAGGGAAGAGGAGGGGGTAAGAGGGGAAGGAAAAGGGCAGAGGGCAGAGGGCGTAGGGCAGAGGCACCGGAAGGCACAGGCCGCGGCCCGAGGCTCGTCGGCCGCGCCCTCTCCGGCTGCACACTGACCACGCATCGCGCGCCTTCTTGGTCTCCGGACAAGCGCAGCAAGGCTTCAGCGGCTTCTTCTCCTGAGGCTCAGGCGGGGCAGGGTTTGAGTCGACCAGACCCGGCATCTTTCGCGCCAAAAGCAGCTACGAGCGGAGACAGCCAAATCTATGCGAGCCTCCGCAAACGCCGATTTGTCCGCTGCCACTTCCGGCAGTCGCTCTAAAAAAATACAGGAAGTCCTGCCTCTCTCTGACAGGTGGGGGATTTAAAAGGGGCGCGTGCGCAGCAGAGGCAAAATTCCGGCCTTAACGAGAGGGTGCCTCATCAGCGCATGCGCAAGGAGACCCGCTGACCGGTCACCTGGACTGTAGTATTTACACTCTAGGACTCTAGGTTATAGAGAATTTGTTAAATCAACTTGGGGAGGGCTCACGAAGAAGGAAAGCAGCAAGACAACTGAGAGATCTTGTAACACCCGTTCCTCCCCACCCAGTATCGAAACGGAAGCCCAAGATGGTGAAATGATTTGTTCAAGCCAAACAGGAGAAACCACAAGCGAAAGCCAGTTCTCTTGAATAACAGACTAGTTTCCTCGTTTTTTATCTGCCTTCTTCCTGATCCCCACACGCTGCAGGCCTTTCCTTTAATTGACCTATTTAAAAATGAATAGCAAAGACACAGAACCACCCAAACCACAACTGTTGGGGGAATTTAAAAGGTCCTCTAACCCCCTATACATCTCCTACGCACATTCAATCCTCAGCTAATTTGCATTTATAGCCCATCTCCAACTGATTTGAGTTCAGTATGAATTATTCAGTCATATATTCGTTAATATACTGATGAATAATATTGAAAAGTACCATTTCCATAGCATTTCCTCAGGTACATAGGTAAACTGGTGCCCGTCTTATTCGCAACGAAATGGATATAATCATTGGATATTTTTCCTGCAGAGAACTGTTGGAAACAGGCAATAAACTCTATTTAATTTAATTTTATTTTGTTCTGTTTTTTGGAGACAAGGTCTTGCTCTGTTGCCCAGGCTGGAGTGAAGTGGCATGATCTCAACTCACTGCCACCTCCACCTCCTGGGTTCAAGCGATTCTCCTGCCTCAGCCTCCTGAGTAGCTGGGATTACAGGTGTGCACCACCACGATCGGGTAATTTTTGCATTTTTTAGTAGAGACGGGGTTTTGCCATGTTGGCCAGGCTGGTCTCAAACTCCTGACCTCAGGTGATCCGCCCACATCAGCCTCCAAAAGTGCTGCGTTATAGGCGTGAGCCACTGCGCCTGCAATAAAATCATTTTTTATTTAAGCAGGACTTCGAGGCGCTGTTCAATAGCCGCCTGGTGATGGGTGTTTTTAAGTACTTAAACTTTCAGTATCACCTAATCAAAGTTTGTTTCTATATTATAGATATTTAGCTCAGGGAATCTACAGGTGTGTCTGTGAACTGGTGCTGTATAAGAGTAATTTCTATATGTGTATTTTTCTAGTTACTAAGACCATCCCCATTTTGTCATCTGAAAACTTTCAATAAGCATGATTTTTATTTCCTTCTTGATTGATATGTTTAATAATACAACATATTACCCTCATATTCTAAATTCACCCTCATCCATTATTATCAATTCTTTCAACTAGGTGCTAACTCACATTGTTTAGAATCTTGCTAATCAAACAGTGCTTCCTGGATGAGCAATATCAACATCACTTCTAACCTTAATATACAATAAAATGTCGTTCAACAAATCAATGGGGAAAAGAAAATAGGCTAACCATCTGGAGAAAATTGAACACTACATTAAAAGGAAGAGCTCCAGATGCATTAAAGGCCTACATGGGAAAGATTGAAATGTGAAATTAATAGCAAATTGTGGAGGAGAATATTTTAATACTGAGGGATGGAGGAATAACTTATGTTACAACATTTCGAAAGTACAAATTGTATGTCAAAAAATTGAAGAAATTGCATCAAAATAAAGGCTTGGGGTTTTACATACATTACTATAGACAAAGTTAACAAATAGATGACAGAATTGGGAGAACATATTTGAAATTAAATATTTTAAAAAATTTTTAGAGTTAAAAAAACTAATGTGTTCACTTAGAAGGTGTATTCAGTTGAAACAATGTCACCTTCAGCCACAATATCTTCCATATACATAGAGCTGTGGAGGTTGTGAGCCATCATTTAATCTTCATTGCAGTCGAAATTATTATCTGCATTTATAGATGGGGAAAAATTGAAGTTCAGAGGTGTACATGATTTGTTCAAGGCTTCATAACTTGAAAGTGGCACTACTGAGTCTCACCATCTTCTCCCTGTATTCTACTATCCTACTTAATTTATCTAAATGCAAGGCAAAGCCCAGTGCAGTGGCTCACACCTGTAATCCCACACTTTGGGAGGCTGAGGCAGGCAGATCATCTGAGGTCAGAAGTTCAAGACCAGCCCGGCCAACATGGTGAAAACCCATCTCTACTAAAAATACAAAAATTAGCCAGGAGTGATAACCTGTAATTCCAGCTACTTGGGGGGATGAGGCATAAGAATCACCTGAACCCAGGGGGTGGAGATTTCAGTGAGCCAAAATTGTGCCACTGCACTCCAGCTTGGGTGATATAGTAAGACGCTCAAAAAATTTTAATTAATGCAAAGCAATTTTTTTATTCTAAAACTAATCATTGATTTGCATTCACTTGTGCTGTTGCATTTTTATGTATAGGAAATGAACAAGGAAGAAAAGGAAGATAAATATCTAACAAGAGTTTAGAGAGTTAAGAGAATTGAGATAAACAGTAGGAACAGATTACAGACCCAAAGACTCAAAGAACTTTTCTGCAATTGAGACTTTTTGGCCCACTGTCCCTCCCTGCTTCAGGGAAGAAAGATTACTGGTTGTGATAACACTGTCTGTGACTTCCTCAGGTTCGCTAATACTGGCAGGCCTCAGGCAAAAAAATTGAGTAGCAGCCCTTTCTGCACCACACTTCCTTAACCTGCTATGTTCCAGACATTTACAAACCTTTGGTTTCCTTACTGAGCGCTGTAACCCTTACACTCTTTCAACAACTGCTTCTTCAGGATGAAATATTCTCCTGACTTTGAAAAAAAAGAACAGTGGCCTTTCCAAAGTGAAATATTTAGTCCTTTATATCTAGCTACTGAACTATCCTCTTGTTTCAGGATGGTACAGCTAACCGACATATGTGGGTTACTTTTCCTTCCACCTTTTTTTATATGAAGTAAGGTGGAGCACACTGGCTCACGCCTGTAATCCCAGCACTTTGGGAGGCTGAGGCCAGCGGATCACTTGAAGTCAGGAGTTAGAGACCAGCCTGACCAACATGGTAAAAGCCCGTTTCTACTAAAAGTACAAAAATTAGCTGGTTATGATGGCAGGCACCGGTAATTTCAGCTACTCAGGAGGCTGAGGCAGGAGAATCCCTTGAACCAGGGAGGCAGAGGTTGCAGTGAACCGAGATCATGCCACTGCACTCCAGCCTGGGCAACAGAGTGAGACTTTGTCTCAAAATAATAATAATTTATATAAAGTAAGCTTTAAGGTCAACTTTTGATTTTTATGTTATCACTATGCTTTTCTTCTTTCTCTTTATCATTTTTTCTTTTCCTACCTAGCCTAAATGCTTTTATATTTGTGGGATGGCCTGTTTTGGTATTAAAGGAAAAGTAGGAGTATATAACATATGAAATTTATCATTTCCCTTTCTACCCCCAACAAAAATCTTAATAGCCCACTTCCCCCAAGAAAAATAATTTTAGAGAGCTGTAATTAGAGTTTAAATTAACACTAGGTGGCTGATCAGTACCAAATAATAAAAGATAAAATTCACCCATCTGTTTTACAAAGGCAACTCTGAGATTAGTTTGATTTGTACCTTTTATATCAAGCTCTTGCTCCTCAATTTTGATTTTAACCAGAATTGGAACTCTTTTAAACCTTTGGAATGCTTTGCTATCACTATAATTGCTAAGTTAGTAGGCATTAAGACTTGAAGTGGTGACTGTAGTGGACTTTTTCATAACACAGTGAATATGTTTATCGTATGTTATTGAATGGGGACATTAGCTACCAGTGGCACCAAACAGCAATTTCGTGGATGCATGACAGCCCTGGTAATGCCAGAAGCAACAACTAAGAAAATACTTTCTAAAATCCTTCTATGATAAAGGTATTTTTAGCCATTTTTCAGGCCTAACTAATCCCAGGTGTGGCAGCTTTACCAAGTAAGAGTGGGTAGTTGTTGGTGGAGAAGGAGTGACACCATATGTTGAGAGATAAGAATTACAAGACTTAAATTCTCATTGGCCTAATGTACTATGTCTACTTTGTATAAACTAACTTACAAAAGTAAGTAAGGTGATTTTTCTACTTATATCTGCCCCTGCAAATAAAAAAATGCTTTCCAGTTTCCACAGGTAAATATGTACTGTACGACATTCTCTATAGCTGCAATTTTATTCAAATTGCCTGCCACAGTTTTATGAATGTTGGTTGTATTAGTCTGTTCTCATGCTGCTATAAAGAAATACCCGAGACTGGGTAATTTATAAAGGAAAGAGGTTTAATTGACTCACAGTTCTGCATTGCTGGGGAGGGTCCAGGAGACTCATGGTGGAAGGCAAAGGAGAAGCAGGGACCTTCTTTATGAGATGGTAGGACAGAGTGAGTGCCAACAGGGGAAATGCCAGACACTGATAAAAACCATCAGATCATGTGAGACTCACTCACTATCATAAGAACAGCATGGGAGAAACTGCCCCCATGATCCAGTTACCTCCACCAGGTTCTGAGAGACAGGACTACCTGGATTTCCTAGGCAGACTAAGAATCCCTAAGCCTAGCTGGGAAGGTGACCACTTCCACCTTTAAACACGGGGCTTGCAACTTAGCTCACACACGACCAATCAGATAGTAAGGAGAGCTCACTAAAATGCTAATTAGGCAACAACAGGAGGTAAAGAAATAGCCAATCATCTGTTGCCTGGGAGCACAGTGGTAGGGACAAGGATCCAGATATAAACCCAGGCATTCGAGCTGGCAAGGCGGCAACCCTCCCTTTATATGGGAGCTCTGTTTTCACTCTATTAAATCTTACAACTGCATTCTTCTGGTCCATGTTTGTTACTGCTCGAGCTGAGCTTTCGCTCTCTGTTCACCACTGCTGTTTGCCGCCCTCGCAGACCCCCGGCTGACTCCCATCCCTCCGGATCCGGCAGGGTGACCATGTGCTCCTGATCCAGTGAGGCGCCCATTGCTGCTCCTGATCAGGCTAAAGGCTTGCCATTGTTCCTGTATGGCTAAGTGCCTGGGTTTGTCCTAATCGAGCTGAACACTAGTCACTGGGTTCCACGGTTCTCTTCCGTGACCCACGGCTTTTAATAGAGCTGTAACACTCACTGCATGGCCCAAGATTCCATTCCTTGGAATCTGTGAGGCCAAGACCCCCAGGTCAGAGAACACGAGGCTTGCCACCGTCTTGGAAGTGGCCCACCTCCATTTTGGAAGCAGCCCACCACCATCTTGGGAGCTCTGGGAGCAAGGACCCCCGGTAACAGTTCCACCCTTGACACGTAGGGATTACAATTCAAGATGAGATTCTGGGTAGGGACACAGCCAAACCATATTATTGGTGGAATCCTCCAAGCAGTTAGGTCACAGATGAAGGACAATTTATTACTTATAGCAATAGAAGCAGCAGAATATCAGCATTTTTGTGCTCAGTTCCCTGAGCTCCAAGTTCACAGGCAGATGTGAAGAAACCCAGATGGTATCCACATATGCATTGGGCTGAATTATAGGAAAGGAACAGTGAGCTTAGGAAACTCAAATCTTTAGTTGTGGGTAGTAAAAATGTCTGACTTTTGCTCCCAAAGGAGACACTACTTTTGTCTTCCAAGATTGTTTCCTACACAAAGGAACAAAGGCAAACAGTGCCACCCATTGAAAGACATGCAGAAGGCCGGGCATCGTGGCTCACACCTGTAATCCCAGCACTTTGGGAGGCCGAGGCAGGCAGATCACAAGGTCAAGAGATCAAGACTATACTGGCCAACATGGTGAAACCCTGTCTCTACTAAAAGTACAAAAATTAGTTGGGCGTGGTGGCACATGCCTGTAGTCCCAGCTACTTGGGAGGCTGAGGCAGGAGAATCACTTGAATCTGGGAGGCAGAGATTGCAGTGAGCCGAGATCATGCCACTGCACTCCAGCCTGGCGACAGAGTGAGAGTCTGTCTCAAAAAAAAAAAAAAAAAAAAAAAGAAGACATGCAGAAACATGTGCACCCATGGAGAATTATCTCCCAACATTACTATGTACTTCATTTTAATTAAATTTTATGAACTAATATCCCTCTCCAATATCAAAGTTATTTTAATACAAGTAACCTAAATGACACGACCTAATTTCACAAAGGCTGTGTATTAGTCATTTATTGCTATTACTATGGACTGAATGTTTGTGTCCTGCCATAATTTATATACTGAAACCCTAATCCCCAATGTGATGATATTTGAAGATGGAGCCTTTGGGAGATAAGTAGGTTTGATGATGTCATGAAGATAGAGACCCCATGATGGTATTAGTACTCTTATAACAAGAGAAAGAGACCAGAGCCCTTCTGTTGTACCCACGTGAGGATACAACAAGAAGGCAGCCCTCTGTAAGTCAGAAGTAAAGCCAGGATCCTTGCCAGGAACTAAATTGACTGGCACCTTGATCTAGGACTTCCCAGTTTCCAGAACTGTGAAAAATAAATATCTGTTGTTTAAGCCACCCCGTCTATAGTATTTTGTTATTGCAACCCAAGGAGACTAAGACAGCTGTATAACAATATTACCACATACCTGGTGGTAAAACGTATTTATTGTCTCAGAGTTTCTGTAGGTTAAGGGCATTACTTAAGTGACTTCTTTGATTAGGGTCTTACAAGACTTGAATCAAGCTTTCAGCCAAGACTTGGTCTCATCTGTGGTTCTACTGGGGAAGAATATACTCCAATCTTACGTTGTTGACAGAATTCAGTTTCTTGCTATTGTAGGACTAAAGGCTTTGGTTTCTTGCTGGCTATCAGTTGGAGGCTACCCTCAGCTCCTAGAGGCCTCCTGTAGTTCCTTGCCACATAGGGTTCCCAACATGGTCACTTACTTCCTCAAAGCCAGCAAGGGAGAGAGAGCCACCCAGAAATATGGGCATTACAGTCTTATGTAAGAGAACCATGGAATTACATCTATCCTATCATATTTGGCATGTTCTATTGGTTAAAATACTCGAAAAGAGGGCATCACATGAGAACATGAACACCAAGAGATCAGGATCCAGGGGCCACCTTAAGAATCTGTCTACCACAAGTCGATTATCTAAAGTGAAAATTGATTATACAAATGGAGTCATTCCTGTTATACCCAACTAAAATTTAGAGTTAGAGGACCACAGGGGTGAAAAAACACTCAGGTCTCAAAAGCCTGCTCCAGAAACTATCCCAAAAGCCCAATCCAATGAAATAGCTGCTACAATTTTAAGACTAGTTTGACAACAAATGGCTGCCATGACTTCAAAGCTTGTTTTGCCTAGTAACTTTTGACACCCAGCAATCAGAGCTTTCCAGCTCCTGCAAAATGCCACAAGCATCAGTGAACTTTCTTTCATAACAACTTATATGACCTTTCTCTTTTCCCAATGAAAATTCAACCATTTCCTTTTTTTTTTTTTTTTTTTTTAAATATACTGGAGACCACCTCAGTTTGTGTGTTTGTCACAGATTGCAATCCTATTTCTTTGTTTATTGCAAAATAAACTCTTTTTGTTTGGAGATTAGCCTCTATATATTTATCTGTTATTGACATTACATGGTGTCAGAAGTGAGATGCAAAGCAGATTGACTTTGGAAAGAAAATGGCCCCTGGAACTATGGTGTGCAGCACTCACAGTCAGACCCCTTGAGCCGCCTACTTCCACTGGTGATCTTTTTCCACCACAGTGAGTTTTTCTTGGGTTAAACACCCTTTTTTTTTTGGATTTGAGTTCTTCAGCTTTATTTGGGATTTCTTTATGAAGGGCCTTTCCTCTCCTATTTATTAGGACTCCTATTTATAAGGGATTTGAAGAAGGTTTTGTCGTTCTTCCCGGTGAGTATGTACTTCACTCTTTGGTTCATTTTGTGTGCTTGGTTTTTATTTTGGCTTTTGTGTGTTTGGCTTTGCACTGACTCATTTGGATACATTTATTTACACATGGGCTCCCCAAATTCAAAGATATACCAAAATAGCTCCCCCGCACTGGGGACTTGAGCTTGTTATATGCTTAAGTATTATGGTCCATCTTCCTATTCTTTGTTATCTCAATGGACGAATTACACCAAAGAAAATTTGGAATTACAATGGCCATCTCTTGAACTCCCTAAATTTGTTTTTCTTAAAACTAAATTAGAAGGCTATGGCTACAAAATTAAATTGCCTGAAAGGGGCATATACTTTAAGTGATATCTTGAAACATCTAAATGTATTCCAGCCTCGAAACTCACCTAACTCCAAAATACCATCGCTAAGTTAACTGAGACAGATAAACAACTAAAGGAAGATTTAAAAAGGTCTTAGAAAATCAGAGTCTTTCTTTTGCCTGGTACCACCACCTCTCTCTCCTCTCTACCCTTCCCTTTCTGAAAACCCTACTCAATCCTGATGCTTCCTCCCCTACTACCCTCCCAGCTTCTGATCCCCATCCTCAACCTATAAAAACTCATCACTTTAGAGTTAGACCCATTAACAATCCTGAGGTTCCTTAGATTGTCTGTGTCCTTGGAATAAGGCTGAAATCCATGTTAAAGCTAAGGAATTTCCTAAAGTTACCCAGGACCTTCTTTGCTTTGCTGATGAATTTAACATTACAATTGAAGCTTACTAGCCCAGCTTCTCTGATCTTAATCAACTTGTCCACATGCTTGTGGGAGAAGGCCAGGCTAATCACTGGATGAAAAAGGTCAATTGTGCCTGGGCATGGTGGCTCACGCCTGTAATCCCAACACTTTGGGAGACTGAGGTGGGCAGATCACCTGAGGTCAGGAGATAGAGACCAGCCTGGCCAGCATGGCGAAACTTTGTCTCTACTAAAAATACAAAAATTAGCCAGGCCTGGTGGCACACATCTATAATCCCACCTACTCGGAAGACTGAGGCAGAGTCATTTGAACCTAGGAGGTGGAGGTTGCCATGAGTCGAGATCACTCCACTGCACTCCAGCCTGGGTGATAAAGTGAGACCCTGTCTAAAAAAAAAAAAAAGGAAAGAAAGAAAAAGGTCAATTGCACACACCCTGTATTAGTCTGTTTTCATGCTGCTGATAAAGACATACCCAAGAAGGGGAAACTTGCAAAAGAAAGAGGTTTAATTGGCCTTACAGTTCCACATGGCTGGGGAAGCCTCACAATCATGGTGGAAGGCAAGGAGGAGCAAGTCCCATCTTACATGGATGGCGGCAGGGAAAGAGAATGTGGAAGACGCAAAAGTGGAAACCTCTGATAAAACCATTAGATTTTGTGAGACTTATTCACTACCATGAGAACAGTATGGGAAAAACCACCCCCATGATTCAATTGTCTCCCACTGGGTCCTTCTACAACATAGAATTATGGGAGTATAATTCAATATGAGATTTAGGGGGGACACAGAACCAAACTATGTCATTTTGCCCTGGCCCTTACCAAATCTCATGTCCTCACATTTCAAAACCAGTCATGCCTTCCCAGCAGTCCCCCAAAGTCTTAACTCATTTCAGCATTCACTTAAAAGTCTGCAGTCCAAAGTCTCATCTGAGACAAAGCAAGTCCCTTCTGCCTATGAGCCTGTAAAATCAAAAGCAAGTTAGTTATTTCCTAGAAACAATGGGAATACAGACATTGGGTAAATACAACTGTTCCAAATAGGAGAAATTGGCCAAAACAAAAGGGCTACAGGGCCCAGGCAAGTTTGAAATCCAGTGGGGCAGTCAAATCTTAAAGCTCCAAAATGATCTCCTTTGACTCCATGTCTCATATCCAGGTCATGCGGATGCAAGAGGTAGGTTCCCATGGTCTTAGGCAGCTCCCCGCCTGTGGCTTTGCAGGTTACAGCCTCCCTCCTGGCTGCTTTCCTGGGCTGGTGTTGAGTGTCTGCAGCTTTTCCAGGTGCATGGTGCAAGTTGTTGGTAGATCTACAATTCTAGGGTCTGGTGGGCAGTGGTCCTCTTCTCACAGCTCCACTAAGCAGTGCCCCAGTAGGGACTCTGTGTAGGGGCTCAAACCCCACCTTTCTCTTCTGCATTACCCTAGCAGAGGTTCTCCATGAGAGACCCCCCACTGCAGCAAACTTCTGCCAGGGTGTCCAGGCATTTACACACATATTCTGAAATCTAGGTGAAGGTTCCTAAACTTCACTTCTTGACTTCTGTGCACCCTCAGGCTAACACCACATGGAAGCTGCCAAGGCTTGGGGTTTGTGACATTTGAAGCCATGGTCTGAGCTCTATGTTGGCCCTTTCAGCCATGGCTGGAGTGGCTAGGATGCAGGGCACCATGTCCCTAGGTTGCACACAGCTTGGGGACCCTGGTCCCAGCCCACAAAACCACTTTATTCTCCTAGACCTCCGAGCCTGTGATGGGAGTGGCTGCCATGAAGACCTCTGACATGCGCTGGAGACATTTTCTCCATTGTCTTGGAAATTAACATTTGGCTCCTGGTTACTTATGCAAATTTCTGTAGTTGGCTTGAATTTCTCTTCAGAAAATGGTGTTTTCTTTTCTATTGCATTGTCAGGCTGCAAACTTTTCAAACCTTTATGCTGTTTCTCCTATACAATTGAATGCCTTTAACAGCATCACCTCTTGAATGTTTTGCTGCTTAGAAATTTCTTCCACCAGACACCCTAAATCATCTCTCCCAAGTTCAAAGTTCCACAAATCTCTAAGGCAGGGGCAAAATGCCACCACTCTCTTTGCTAAAATATAACAAGAATCACTTTTACTCCAGTTTCCAACAAGTTCCTCATCTCCAACTGAGACCACCTCAACCTGGATCTTATTGTCCATATCACTATCAGCATTTTGGGAAAAGCCATTCAACAAATCTCCAGGAATTTCCAAACTTTTCCACATTTTCCTGTCTTCTGAGCCCTCCAAACTGTTCCAATCTCTGCCTGTTACCCAGTTCCAAAGTTGCTTCCACATTTTCAGGTATCTTCTCAGCAGTAGCCCCCTCCTGGTACCAGTTTATTATATTGGTACATTTCCATGCTGCTGATAAAGACATACCCAAGACAGGGCAATTTACAAAAGAAAGAGGTTTAACTGGCCTTACAGTTCCACATGGCTGGGGAAGCTTCACAATCATGGTGGAAGGTAAGGAGGAGCAAGTCCCATCTTACATGGATGGCAGCAGGCAAAGAGAGAATGAGGAAGATGCAAAAGCAGAAACCCCTGATAAAACCATTAGATCTTGTGAGACTTATTCACTACCATAAGAACAGTATGGGGGAACTTCCCCATGATTCAATTATCTCCCACCAGCTCCCTCCCACAACACATGGGAATTATGGGAGTACAATTCAAGATGAGATTTGGGTGGGGACACAGAGCCAAACCATATCACACCCCTAACAGAATTTAGAAAGACCCCTCCTCATCTCCCTAGAAACTGGCTTATAATATAGGGAGCAGGAACTGTAACGTTCAAAGTTTATATAGGGCCATCCCCAAAGCATTCCCTAAAGTCACTGATCAGAATAAAATTCAAGCATGTACCCAAGAACCAAATGAACCGGTTCATAACTATGTGATTATAATAGACTCCAGATTGTACTTAAAGAGAATTCTGGCCTTCCCATGGACATTGACTCTACTAGAGTTGCCTTTAACTTTATGTTTGTTAATGGTCTCTCTTAACAATTTGCTCAGTTAGTCAAAAGAGCTTGCAAGGAATGAGAACCCATGCCAATCCTTTACCTTGTTAATTTGGCAAATCAATTAGATAGCACCCTAGAGGACCAATAAAAAGAAGACTACAAAAATCCCAAGCCTCCAATTACAACAAATGAAAGGTCCCAGAGAAAACAATTAGGGCTCTGAATGGCACCACTCCTCTAATTCATGAAACTCACCTCCTGGCATCTGTCATTATTGTAAACAACCTGGACACAGCAAGAAAAACTGTTATAAACTTAACCAATCTAAATAGTCTTCTTCATTTAACTCTTTGACTCCTGCCTCCTAATGAAAGGGATCCAAAAATATACAGGGGCTTTTTCCAATTCTTCCCCTCAACCTCCTTGGCAATGAGGTCCTACCCATTCTCATTGACACAGAAGCAACCCTATCAGTGCTCAAACCCACCAACCTAAGCCAGGCCCTGCCTTGGAGTTATAAAATTATTCAAATAGTAGGAGTTTCTGATAAACCACTGATGGCATTTCTAGAGCAGCCCATTGCTTTTTGCCTTGAGTTTTTACAAGATACCTATCAGTTTTTACTAGCAGAATCTGCTCCAGCTAACTTATTGGGATGAAATTAAAAAAAAAAAAAAAAAAAGTCATGTTGGCATCTCTTTATCCCTAAAGGGGGAAATAATTTTGGAGTCTGATAAGCCAAATAGCCTGTTGAACTCTACCAATAATCTCCCACTCATTTGTTATGTTGTCTTATGCAGTAAAGAACTCTCCACTGGGTCCCAGAGTTCCCTACTGGAACAGAAAACTGTCTCTTCATCAACCACATCATCAACAGATGTTGGTAGAATTCATAATGCACCCTCAATCAAAATCCAAATTGATTCAACCAAGCCCTTGCCTGGTATTAAACAATATTCCTTAACCAAACTGCCTTAGACCCAATATTGAAGAATACAAAACTCAAGTCCTAATAATTCCCTGTATCAGCCCCTAACACTTCCATCCTCCCAGTAAGAAAACCTAATGGTTGAGGATGGAGAGTTGTTCAGGATCTCCATGCCATAAATAATATCATTATATCCTGTCACCTCATGGTCCCAAATATACATACTTCTGTTCCCAAATCCACATACAGATGACTTCTATACCTGCTGATAGTGAATTTTCACTAGTACTGACCTCTGCAGTGTCTTCTTCAGCATCCCTTTTGATCAAACTAGTCAGTATCTGTTTGCCTTTAGCTGGGAAGGACAACAATATACTTGGACAGTTATGCCTCAGGGCTATATGGAAGGCCCTTCCTACTTTTCTCAAATTCTGAAAGCTAATTTACAAAATGTGGCTTTTCTTCAAGGCTCACCCTTACTAAAATACGTGGGTAATTTATTTCTTTGTTCTCTCTCATGCAGGTAGCCTGTGAGATAGGCAGTGTGCATCTTTTAAAACTTCTAGTCACAAAAAAAAAATCATAAGGTTTCTAAGAAAAAATATAACTATACTTAAGACCCAAGCTAAATATCTAGGTCATCTGACTTCTTGAACAGGACTACATTTGGGCCCCGAACAGATTCAAGGTGTCCTGCAGTTCCCCAAATCTAAAATGAAATGGCAACTCAGAGAGTTTCTTAGACTTGCTGGATACTGCAGTAACTGGACACCAAACTTTTACTTAATTGCTCAACCCCTGTACAGCCTACTCAAGACCTCTAAAACCGATCCCATTGTTTGAGAAGAATCTAAAAATACTGCATTTACTAAATTAAAGGAAGAATTATTAAACCCCACATATCCTGAGATATCCCAATTATCCACTCCTTATTTTCCTTTTTGTTTATGAAAAAAGGGAAATTCCTTGGGCGTCCCAACTAAAAAAGCATTGAGAGTAACACTGCCCCTAGTGGATATTACAGCCAATAACTAGATCCAGTGGCTTGGGGATTATGCTCCTGTTTGGGAGCATAATCAGTAGTAGTAGCATATTCCAGCTACTGCTCTACTAGTTACAGCTACAGAATAAACAATCATGAGATCTCCTTTGACCACTTCTGTTCCCCATTCTGTTGAAGCTCTTAAATTCCCATCATACCCAACACCTTTCCACCAGTTGTCTTAGCTTTTATGACCTTTGTTTACTAGCTGCTCCTCACATAACTTTCTCTATGTAACAATCTTAATCCTGCATCTCACTCACCCCTTCTTTCTGATGAAACCCCCTATAAGTGTTTGACCCTCACTATCTTTGACTCCCCAGAAAGATTTGCAGAAAAGTCCATTAGACAGTGCTGAACTATCGTTGTTTATAAATGGATCATATTTAAAGGATGACACTGGCAAAGAGTGTGCAGGATATGCAATTATTACCTCTTTTGAAGTATCTGAGGCTAGCTTCCTACCTATGGCTACTTCTGTCAAACAGGCTGAGCTTTTGCCCTTACTTTGGCTTGCCTCCTTGCTAAAGGGAAATCTGCTAATCTTTATTTACAGGCAGTAGGTATGCTTTTGAGGTTGCTCATGATTTGGGGATGTTATGGAAATAATAGGTTTCCTCACTTCCATGGGAAGCCAAATTACAAATGGATCCTACACACAAGACTTACTGGATGTCATCTAGCTACCAGCTGCTTTGGCTATTGTCTAATTTTCTGGACATTAAAATCTACATTTTTACGGAAGTGAGAGTAAACCTCTTTGCTAATAATGCAGCAAAGAATGCTGCTATGAAAGGATCATTTGATCAAATCTCTGTTGTGGCCCCACTAAAAGAACTTTCAACAAATGATTTAAGAATAATTACCAAAGAGGTCAGGCACAGTGGCTCATGGCTGTACACTCTGGGAGGCCGAGGCAGGTGGATTGCTTGAGCCCAGGTGTTTGAGACCAGCCTGGGTAACGTGACAAAACCTCATCTCTACAAAAAAACACACTGAAAAAATGACCTGGGCATGGTGGTGTACATTTGTAGTCCCAGCTACCCAGGAGGCTAAGGTGGGAGGATCACCTGTGCTCAGGGAGGTAGAAGCTGCAGTGAGCCATGATCAAGCCTCTGTACTCCAGCCTGGATGACAGAATGAGACCCAGAAAAAAAGAAGAAGAAGAAAAAAAAGGACAATTACCAAACATGCACAGAATTAGGCATCAGAAGTCAAAAAAACAAAACTGAAGTTAAAAAACAAAACAGGGCTGGGCACAGTGGCTCACACCTGCAATCCCAGCATTTTGGGAGGCTGAGGTGAGTGGTTCACCTGAGGTCAGGAGTTCAAGACCAGCCTGGCCAATATGGCAAAACCCTGTCAAAATACAAAAAAATTAGGCAGGCTTGGTGGCACGCACCTATAATCCTGGCTACTCAGGAAGCTGAGGCACAAGAATTGCTTGAGCCTGGGAGGCAGAGCTTGCAGTGAGCCGAGATCTCGCCACAGCACTCCAGTCTGGGCAACAGATTGAGACCCCTCTGGCTCAAACAAAACAAAACAAAACAGGCTGGGTGCAGTGGCTTACCCCTGCAGTCCCAGCACTTTGAGAGGCCAAGGTGGAAGAATTGCTTGAGGCCAGAGATTCAAGAACAGCCTGCCCAATACAGTGAGACCCCATCCCTACAAAAAATAAGAAAATTAGCCAGGTGTGGTGGGGTGTGCCTGTAGTCCCAGCTACTTAGGAAGCTGAGGCAGGAGTATTGTTTGAGCTTAGGAGTTTGAGGATGCAGTGAGACATGATCACACTGCACTCTAGCCTGGGTGGCAGAGTGAGACCCTGTCTCAAAAACAACAACAATGAAACCGAAAAAGGACCATGATTTCTGGTTTGATAATCAAAAGGAACTCTGATCTGGACCTGATAACAAACCAGTTCTTCCAGATTCATGGAAATATCCACTATTAACTACAGTACATAATTTGATTCATTAGGCAACTGACATTAATTTCTTCCATAAAAATATATTGGTGGGGAAATATTTTAAAAGCCACTAAAATGCTTATTTGACTTTTACTACCTGTCCTAAATTTAACCCAGGAAAATCTGTATAGACTGCTCCTGGACATTTAAATTTACCTAATAGGCCATTCAACGTTTGGCAACTGAATTTTTTCCAACTACCTCCCTCCCATAAGTATACATACGTATTGGTTATGATCTGTATGTTTTCCCATTGGGTGGAAGGCTTTCTTTGTAGATAAGCTACTGGTTCAGCTATGGCCAAACTTCTCTTTGAAAAAAATTATTCCTCCTTGGGGAACTCCCCTTGAGCTTCATAGTAACCAGGGAACCCACTTTACTAGCCACATGGACTTCTTATTATGCTTACCATCTTATAGGACTTACATTGTTCTTATCATCCCCAATCTTCTGACCTGATAGAATAAACAAATGGAAGCATAAAGACTCAGTTGGCAAAATGTATGGAAAACTTGTACCTCCCTTAGTTTAAAGTTCTTCTCTTGGTTATTATTACTGAGAACCACTGCTTTTAGAGCTCACAAATTTTCACCTTTTGAAATAATCACAGGTCATCCTATGCATTTAATGCCCACTGTCTTTGACCCTCAATTGTTAACAGGAGAGATACTATATACAGTAGTGGACAAATATTATATTTTGGTAGATAAATCTTTCCACAGTGTGCTCCTGCAGGACAAAGACCTAAAGCACCAAGACCTAAAGCTACAACCTGGTGATTCTGTCTATTTTGAAAAGACACCTATATGAAGACTCCCTCCAACCTCATTGGAAGGTCCCCTATCGAGACCTTCTCACCAATCCCTGTATCACCAAACTCAAAGGCATTGACTCATTGATCCATATCTCTCATTTTAAAAGGGCTTCTACTTCTGCCTGGACCAGTACTCCAGCAGGTGATTTAAAGTTAAAGTTTATCTGTTATCTGAAGCAGACAACAATTGAAATAAACTGCTATTCCCAATATATCCAGACCAGGCCAATATACCCCTTTCCTTTTATTATTGGTCTCTTCTTACGTGCTTTTATTTTCCTGGGAAAATAATGCTCTAATTTGCATTTTCTAATCTATTTCCAAAATGAGAAACATAACCGATTTGTTGGATTTGGTACCAAAAAACTTCAATCTCCATGATGCAAGTGAACCCCTGGTCTAACTCATAATGGATTTTTTTTTTCTTTTTTTGAGACAGAGTCTCGCTCTGTTGCCCAGGCTGGAGTGCAGTGGTGTGATCTCGGCTCACTGCAACCTCTGCCTCCTGGGTTCAAGCAATTCTCCTGCCTTGGCTTCCTGAGTAGCTGGGATTACAAGTGCGCCACCACGCCCAGCTAATTTTTGTATTTTTAGTAGAGACAGGGTTTCATCATGTTGGTCAGGCTGGTCTCGAACTCCTGACCTCATGATCTGCCCGCCGTGGCCTCCCATGCTGGGATTACAGGCGTGACCAGCGGTGCCCAGCCCTCATAACAGATTTTACTGATATTCCCCATGTAACTGTTCTAATTATACATTTAGTCCTTTTTACAAGGTCAAGCTTTTAGACTCACATATTCAGATTTCCTGTTTCACCCTAACATTACCTAAGATCTACAGAAAAGCCCTTGAAGTTAGATTAAGATTATGCAAACAACATGCTGATAGAATTCAAGAGAAAAGAAATTTGATAGCTTATAAAAATATTTATGACCTTCATCCTCTAATTGTTGATGACCTCCAACAGTGCAATAGTTCAATAATAGAACCCCGGATAATTACTGTTGACACCCTCCCTACAAGTAACTGTTAATGCACAAGGTACCCATCTACATGGAATTACCTGTTGTGCCACATCGAGATACATTTTCATCTGTGAGGAAGCCTACAGTCAGCTCTATTCATGGGCAACATCATGTCTCACTAAATGGAAAAAAAAGCACCAATATGGTCTAGGATATTTCTACATTCAATTAAAACTAGCAAAATCTGAACATTGGTTGACACCTACTAACTTGCACCATCATATCAGAAAAGACACTCTACCTAGAGGCATAAACTCAGCAGGATGGGCCTCAGTTGTTAGATCCTTCTTCCTTTGGATTGGGGTTAGTACCTTAGAAATAATGGTGAGAAATTTATCCAGAACTATTGGAGCTCCAGTTGACTCCACAGCCAAAGCCATGGCAGCTCAACAGACTTCCTTAGATTTTCTGGCTAAAGTGGTTTTCAATAACAGGATTGCTCTAGATTGCTTATTAGCTGAACAAGGTGGTATTTGTGCAATTGCTTACACCAACTGCACATGGGAGTAGAAAACACAATTATGAAAGATAAAGGAACATGCCACCTGGCTCCAGAAACTTCCACCCAATGCATTTGGACTTTTCAATCTGTTTAGTGGCTTACCTTCAAAATAAGATTCATGGTTTAGAGCTATTTTTCAAACTGAATTCATGATACTATTGCTGCTTATCCTTGACATTATGATAGTTAAGTTACATTTTTGTTGCCTGTCTAATCTTTGCAAAGCCTGCTTTCCCAATAGGAAAATGGTAGTCCAGTGCTTCCAGACGATTGCTAATGCCTGTGTAACTAATAAGATGGAATCCAATGCTGAATCCCAAGTAGACCTACCCTGTAAGGGTCTTTCCTTCTGGCCCCTTTGTTGTACAAATGTGGTTTGGGCCTCTAATGTTGACTCCTATTGACTCACATTTTCCCTCTAGTGTGGGGTCAGAACAACTAGGACAAGCACATCCTAGCACTGAGGGACGATCAAGTCTAACTTCAAGGATAGTTGACCAGTGATGCTTTCAGAGAAAGATCTTAGTCAAAAAAGGGAAATATGGGTGCGGTGGCTCACGCCTGTAATCCCAGCACTTTGGGAGGCTGAGGCGGGTGCATCATTTGAGGTCAGGAGTTTGATACCAGAATGGCCAACAGCTGAAACCTTGTCTCTACTAAAAATACAAAAATTAGCCTGAAGTGGTTGCACTTGCCTGTAATCCCAGCTACTCGGGAGGCGAGGCACAAGAATTGCTTGAGGTTGGAAGGCACAGGTTCTAGTGTGCCGAGATGGCGCCATTGCCCTCCAGACTGGTCAACAGGACAAGACTCCGTCTCAAAAAAAAAAAAAAAGGGGGGGGGCGGCGGGAGCAGAATGTGAGAGTTGATTATCTAAATGGAGTCATTCCTGTCATACCCAACTAAAATTTAGGGGGCGGGGGTACATAGAGAAAAAACAAAAATGAAAACAAAACTCAGGTCTCAAAAGCTTGCTCCAGAAACTGTCCAGCAAGCCCACTTCAATGAAACAGCTGTTACAGTTTTAAAACTAGTTTTACAAGGAAACAGCCACCATGACTTTAAAACTAGTTTTACTTAGGAATTGTGGCCACTGACCAATCAGAGCTCACCAGCTCCTGCAAAAACGTGTTGCAAGCACCAAAGAGCTTTCTTTCATAACAACCCGCATAGTCTTTCTCCTTTCCTGATAAAACCTCAACCATTTTTTTTGTTCTACCACATATCAGAGACCACCCTGGTCTATGCATGTGTACCAGATTGCAACCCTATTTCTTTGTTTATTCCAAAATAAACGCTTTTTTGCTTGGAGATTCATCTCTCTACATATTTGTTATTGATAAAAGATTAAAAGCTAATAAGAGACTGTGTGAACATACACATAAATGAATAAAAGTTGGTGAACTATCTAAAATAAATGAGACCAAACCTGTGTTATTTTTGTCTTTAGCTACTGGTTGGGAAGAATTTCTTCATTTCTATAGCTGTGAGCCCATCAACCAAAATTCAGAACAAACTCCATAAGTTGCAAAACACTGATCAAAATCAAATGCTCACTGCAGCCTCAAACTCCTGGGCTCAAGCTATCCTCCCACCTCAGCCACCTGAGTAGCTAGGACTACAGGCACATGACACCATACCGAGCTAATTTTGTTGCTTTTGTTGTTGCAGAGAGTGGATCTCGCTATGTTGCCCAGCGTGGTCTCAAACTCCTGGCTTCAAGTGATCCTCTTGCCTCAGCCTCCCAAAGTGCTGGGATTACAGGCATAAGCAACCATACCTGGCCTAAATGCTATACATATATATATATACACACACACACACACACATATACACACACTAACCTGTAAATTTAAAATTTCACCTAATGAGCCAGCTTAAACTGGAAATTTTATTTTCTAATAACATTTGTTTTTTCTGATTGAACTGTTATGTTTTCCAAAAGTACCAAAAGCTGATGTATAGCATTTAGAAGCTAAATGTAACTACTATGTAATGTAGTAGTAAATGTTACTATGTAATAGTTACATAGTTACATAGTAACTAATAGTATGTACTAGTAGTACATAGTACTAATACTGCTGATACTACTGCTAGTACTACGTAACTACCAGTTACATAGTAGTTACATTTTGCTACTACTAGGGCAAGGGGGTAGAGTAGGGGGCATGGCATGCTAATTGGTTGGGTTGGAGATGAAATCATAGGGAATCAATACTGTCCTCTTGGGCTGAGTCAGTTCCTACGTGGAGGGCCACAGGACTCATTGGCAGGTCCAGGTGGGGCCATCTGGTTGTCAGAAATGCAGAGGCCTAAAAAGATAGTTCAAAAGGTCAATCTTAGGTTCTACAATAGTGATGTTATCTTCAAGAGTAATTGGGGAAGTTGCAAATCTTACGACCTCAGAAAAAAATGGTAATTATTTATCACTCAGGCCCCTCTCATCCTAACTTTGTGGCCTTTCACTCATTTTATAAAAATAGTTTAGTTTTTGGGAGGAGCTATTATCATTTAAACTATAAACAAGGCTGGGCGCTGTGGCTCATGCCTGTAATCCCAGCACTTTGGGAGGTCTAGGCAGGTGGATCACCTGAGGTCAGGAGTTCAAGACTAGCCTGACCAACATGGCTAAACCCTGTCTCTACTAAAAAATACAAAAAAATTAGCTGGGCATGGTGGCGGGCTCCTGTAATCCCAGCTACTCGGGATGCTGAGGCAGGAGAATCGCTTGAATCCAGGAGGTGGAGGTTGCAGTGAGCCAAGATTGTGCCACTGCACTCCAGCCTGGGCAACAGAGCGAGACTCCATCTCAAAAACAAAAACAAAAAACAAACAAAAAAAACTATACACTAAATTTCTCCCGAAGTTAGCCTGGCTCAGGCCCCGGAATGAGCAAAGACAGCCAACCTGTGAGGCTGGAGTCAAGATGGGCTCAGCCATGTCAGATTTTTCTCACTGTCATAATTTTCTGTTATAATTTTTGCAAAGGTGGTTTTACTGGCCTAAGAGATATGGATGAATTCAGGGTGAACAGGACATTTTTTGAGGTCTCTGGTCTCACAGAGCTTACATTCTAGTGGGAGGAGATATAATACATGAGCAAATCAGTAAAATTTCAGTGCTGTAAAAAAATCAAGGTAATAGTGTCTTCGGATGTGTTTATGGAGGCTGCTGGCTGTTGACTACCTTAGATCGTTTATCTGATAGAATGAGGAAAAGTCTTTCTTCTCCTTTTTTTTTTTTTTTTTTTTTTTTTGAGACAGAGTCTTGCTCTTGTTGCCCAGGCTGGAGTGCAGTGGTGCCATCTCAGCTCACTGCAACCTCCGCCTTGCAGGTTCAAGCAATTCTCCTGCCTCAGCCTCCTGAGTAGCTGGGATTACAGGCACCCACCACCACGCCTGGCTAATTTTTTTGTATTTTTAGTAGAGATGGGGTTTCACCATGTTGGCCAGGCTGGTCTTGAAATCCTGACCTCAGGTGATCTGCCTGCCTCGGCCTCCCAAAGTGCTGGGATTACAGGTGTGAACCACCATGCCTGATTGAGGAAAAGTCTTTCTGATGAGACTGCCAGAGGCGTTTGAACCTGGGCAACTCCATTTTGAGTAGGGGCTGGATAAAATAAGGCTGAGACCTACTGGGCTACATTTCCAGATGGTTAGGTATTCTAAGTCACAGTATGAGACAGGAGGTCAGCACAAGATGCAGGTCATAAAGACCTTGCTGATAAAACAGATTGCAGCAAAGAAGTCAGCTAAAACCCACCAAAACCAAGATGGCTATGAGAGTGACCTCTGGTCATCCTCACTGCTACATTCCCACCAGTAGCATGCCAGTTTACATGTCAGGAAGTTACTCTATATGGTCTAAAAGGGAAGGCATGGATAATCCACACCTTGTTTAGCATATCGTCAAGAAATAACCATAAAAATGGGCAATCAGCAGGCCTCGGGGGTGCTCTGTCTGTGGAATAGCCATTGTTTTATTCCTTTACATTCTTAATAAACTTGTTTTCACTTTACTCTATGGACTCACCCTGAATCCTGTCTTGCATGAGATCCAAGAATATTCTCTTGGGGTCTGGATCCGGACCCCTTTCCAGTAATGAGAGAACATTTTAGCTGATGTTATATGTTGAGGAGCTAAACATATAACATTTAGCTGATGTTATATGTTGAGAAGATAAGGAGGTGGGAGTGAGGAACATTGAGAAGAAGAAATGAAAAGTGGGAGGCTCTGAGAATGTAGCTGTACCCCAGATGGAAAAGTACTATACCACTATTACATTGTACTTTGCTTCTGTGTCAACTTTCTCTATCATCCAGTGGGCTGTACAAATTATCTCAAAATCTTTAACATCTATTATATAGTAGACATTCCGTAAATTTATTTAACAAAGGGATGGATTTAGTAATCATTTCATTAACCTTTCATGTACCAGATACTTCAGGGATACAAAAATGACCAGGTGAAGGGCTGTGCCCTCAGTGAACTCAAAGTTGTGGGAAGCAGAGTCGCGAGCAATTACTAATTACTAATAAAAGGTGGTCAATGCTATTGGTACTACTACAGCATTGGAAGGATGATATCTCACTGTATTTGAGAGATATGAGGAAACTGCATAGAAGTGGCAAAGTTAGAGGTGAGTCTTGAAATGTACCTAAATTAGTTGAGGGGTGTTAAAGAAAAAATTATTCAATGATCTTGTTAAAGCATGGACAGGCAGACTGCATTCAAGACCACTGCAATAGATATAGGAATTACTGCAACAGGGTCTTGTAGTTGGGTGAGAGATTGGGTTCGACTCCGAATATAGCATAAGCAAGTAGCAATTTATAGCAAAGAGCAGGGTGGGGGCCAGTGGATGAAAAATTACTAAGCGGAAATATCAGAGGTAAAGAGAATTCTGGTTAAACTCATCTCAAAGGATTCTTGCTGAAGACAGCCAGGGTAATCAGACCTCACCTGGGGGTGAAAAGCAAAAGCAAAGGATGAGGACCCCAGTCAGATATCTAGGATGGGGGATTCTTGCCAAACTGACTTAGCATGGTTCTTTGCTAAAACTGAATTTTACAAGAAAGTACACAGACAGACCTAGGACATAGCTGGTTTTCAAAAACCCCAAGAAATTTAGAAGTAGAGACAATAAGTTAAAACCAGGAGTACATGCAGAAAGAGTCGTAGGCCAGGAAGCATATTCAGGAAGTGTCTGTGGATCACATTGAGGGACTAAGTGGCTAAGCTGGCTGGACTTCCTGGTTCAATAGGAACTTCCCTACAGGACTTTCCCCTAAGCCAAAATCAGTCATAGCTGCAAGCTAAGGGATTGAAACTTCAATCAATCAAAGGGGACTTTCCACTAAGCCGAAGTGAGTCCCAGCTGCAAATTAAGGGATTGAAACTTCAACCAATCATATAGGGAGTTTAAGCTCTAGCTGCAGCCTGATGTTTTTAACCAACCAGGCCCGCCAACCTAAGGGAGGAGACCACCCCTCATATTGTCTTATGCCCAATTTCTGCCTCCAAGGAAAGAAGAATTAAAAACTAAAAGGCAGAAATGAAATCCACAGGCAGACAGCCCAGCACTGTGCCCTGGGCCTGGCAGTTAAAGATCCACCCCTGACCTAACAGGTTATGTTATCTATAGATTCCAGACATTGTATGGAAAAGCAGTGTGAAAATCCCTGTCCTATTATTTTCCATTCTGATTACCAGTGCATGCAGCTCCCAGTCATGTACCCACTGCTTGCTCAATCTATCACAACCCTCTCACGTGGACCCTCTTAGAGTTGTAAGCCCTTAAAAGGGACAGGAATTGCTCACTCTGGGAGCTCGGTTTTTGGAGACGTGAGTTCGCGGATGCTCCCAGCTGAACAAAGCCCTTTCCTTCCACAACTCAGTGTCTGAGTGGTTCTTGTCTGCGGCTCCTCCTGCTACAAACCCACAAGCGGATAGAAAATAAGCTAATCCTACAGGACAGAAAAAGGTAAAGGAGAGGAGTCATAAGGGATATAAACTTAAGACACCCAAGTCAGAAACGGCAACCCTTCGGGGTCCCCTTCCACCACGTGGAAGCTTTACTTTCACTTTCCCTTAACTTTTGCGTTGGCTTTAACAAATCTTGCCATGGGTATACTCTTTGGGTCCACGCATTTCTCTAGTAAAGCTGTAACACTCCCAGCTGCGGACCACAGCTTCATTCCTTGAAGCCCGTGAGACCATGAACCCTTCGATCAAGAAAAATCTTTGATTGGAAGACTTCTCATCTCAACATTAAAGGACAAAGAAGCCAACTCTAAGGCATGCCATTAGCTTTAATAATGTGAGTATAATAAATAATAATGATCATAATGGATTGAAACATCAGATCTGTAAAAAATGCATGCATTCCTAATGATATCAAACAAATAAAAACTTTGTGGTTAACTCTGGAGTTTGGTAGGGCACCAACTCATGTCTCTGAAATTTCATAATTAAAGAGAACGAATTCAGCATTTACCCAGTCTTTCCTCTATGGGGTTATCCTGGTTATCTCAGGATAACCAATGAGTTGGTATGAAAAAGTTCCTTTTATAGAAGAACCTCTGGTAATAAATAAAGAATTATTGAAAGTATTAGAAATTCACTGCTCTAGGATAAGAGACATACCAAAATGCAACATGTGGACTTTTTTTTTTTTGGATTTTGACTAGAACAAACCAACTATAAAAGACAATTTGGACTCAAACAGGAAAATTGGAATATTTATAGTACTAAGGAATTATTGTTAATTTTGTTAGATATGATAGCAGTAGTTAAATTTTAAAAATCTGTATCAGTTTGAGATGCAGACTAATTTAAGGGTAAAATAATATTATGTCTAGGATTTCTTTAAAAAAGAGGGGAAGGAAACTGAAACTTCATTGCCAAATGTTGCTAAATGTTGATTCTGAGGGATGGATTACTTGAGGGTTTGTTATTAAAAGTAGAATCACTTATGTTAATGTTTAAAATTTTCCATTATAAATACTTTTTAAAAGCAGAGCCAGTGCCTACCCCACATCATCTTCTGTTATCTAATGCCCAGGACTCAGAAAGGGTCCGCAGTCTCAGATCAACAGTTACTGATTACCTAACCCACCCTAAACACTGATGCTCACGAGTGTGGGGCAAAGTTCACAGCGTGCTAAGGAGCAACATTTAGGAACCTGACTGAATTCCGCAGCTCTCGGGACAAGTCCCCTGGAAAAGGGCTGGGGAAGCGGGGCGGGGAAGCACCCAATTATTCTAGAAGGTTCTGAGATCTCTCAGGGATTTCCGAGAGGCTACGAGGTATAACTGGCAAATCAATGACTTAAGAGTAGCTTTCTCCCAGCCTCCCCACTGTCTCTGGAGTGTAGAGGGAAGCGAGCCTTTTCCTCCTTCACCCTGCCTCTCCCCTCTCGTCTCATCTTTCCCTCCACTCCCCTCCCGACTCTTGCCCGGCCACTCCTGCTTTCACTTTTCTCCACTCCTCTTCGGCCCCGCCCCGCGGCCACCGCCCTCCTCCTGGCCCCGCCCCTTATCCCCTTGCGCCGGCGGCGGTTACCATAGCGACGTGCACGCAGCAGCCAAGCCAGACCAGCTGGTCCCCTGCTGGCCCGAGGGAAAAGGCGGTACCATGAGCCACGCAGTAACCATCCAGGAGCCCCAGGCCCAGCCTCAGGTGTCTCAAACTCGGTACCGGGAGAGGTCGCGGGCTGGGAGCCACATCTCCAATCGAGCGTATGATTTTCTGTACGGTAAGGACAGTCGCAGACCTTCCTCCGCGTCCGTCCACTCCTGGGCCAGGTGGGCTCCCAGATGGTAGGACCTGGCCAGGGGCATGGCGAACGAAAGACGACCCTCTGGACTGACCTCTTGCCCGCGGTTGTCCCTGGTCCGGTGGGGGCAGCTCCGAGCCCTCCAGGTGCCCGCACTCAGGGTGGGGTCGGGGGTTCGCGTGCATCGAAAGGCGCGGGTGCGCTCCGCTTCAAGGGGCGATCTTCCTGATACCTGTTCCGGGCATTTTGGTACCCAGAAAAGTATGCAACGATTTGTAGACTCGGAGATTCACTCAACGTTCCTGCATAAAATGCCCTACGAAAATAATCTTTTGTCTCCTACTCTCTGGGCAAATACAAGTTGGGCAAAAAGAAGTGCCAGTTTATCTCATGCTTGCTTTTAGGTTTTGTTTTTGTTTTTGTTTTCAACTTCTGCGTCAAAGCATTGTTTATAGACTAGGTCCGCTGGCTCCTCTTGGGCCAATAAAGGCCCAGTTTATTTTAACGGCTTGCTTGTCAGTTTTGTGTTTTCTCTCTCTCCATGCTCCTTGAGTTCCTTAGGTTCCTGTTCTGTATATTTTTGTAGCCTTGTGAGCACCTATTCTAGTGCTGATACATGTACTAGGCGCTTCAATTAATAAATGTTTATTGAATTTGCCGTGGCAAGAATTGTAACCAGCTAAGCATGCTTTTTTTCCAATTTTGCCCTCTGCAGTCCCACGTTTTTCACCTGAACCTTGCATTGCTTTCAGCAATGTGGTGTTGCCTCTGGGAATCCCAGGGTCTCCTTTGTGTAGGAATCTCTAGAGTACACATTCCTAGATAGAGGCTGTGTAGTGATTGCTGACATATTCTGGCCAGTGGTTTTCTGTATTTACTCTTGATTTTGTGAAATAAATCAAGTTAGCTCCTGTAAACACATCACCATGTTTTTTTCACGGGTAATTTGAGAAGGAGGACAAACATCTTCCCAAAGTATTTATTAAGCTGGTGGTTTCTTTGATGCATAAGTGTCTCTTTTGCAGAGGAATTGCTAAATGTTTCCATGTGCCTTGCTAAGAACAGAAATTCACTCAGAGTAGATCAAATTAAAGTTTGTGTTGTTATAAAACAGACAATCTCGCCGGTATTCATGGACAGGAAGCGAAGTATAGCCATGGCAGATGAGAACCTGGACGGGGAAGATCAGAACTAAGATGCTGTGCTCTCCTGCTTTCTTTCTTTGACCTTATGACCTTTCACCTTGTTAGGGTTGCCACATTTAGCAAATAAAAATACAAGATGCACAGTTAAGCTTGAATTTCAGATAACGAATAATATTTTAGTATTAATTTTTGTCCTGTGCAATATTTTGGAACATATTTATACTAAAAAATTATTCATTGCCTATCTGAATATAAATTTAACTAGACATCCTTTATTTTATCTGGCAACTCTAGCCTTCTTTCTATGTATAGTCAAGCCCCAAGTAATGATATTTTGGTCCACAGTGGACTACATGTATAAGGATGGTCCCATAAGATTATAATGAAGTTGAAAAACTCCAAATACCTAGTGACGTTGTAGCTGTCATAACATTGTAGCACAATGCATCACTTTTTCTGTTTAGATATACAAATACCGTTGTGTTACAGTTGTCTACAGTATTCAGTACAATAACATGCTGTATGGGTTTGTAGCCTAGGAGCAATAGGCTATGCTACATAGCCTAGGTGTGGAGTAGGCTATACCATCTAGGTTTATGTTAAACACCCTCTGATATTTACACAATGGTAAGCTCACCTCATGACCCGTTTCTAAGAACGTATCCCCATCATTAAGCAAGACATCACTATGCTTGCTTACTTCTTCCATCTGACAGAAAGCCTCTTGTGTATGGATTTCTCTTACTATGATAGGGACTAGGGTGGCCTGCTTCTTGACTAGTTAGCCCTAAAGCTCACCACCAATTGTATAGCATCTTTGTGTACTGTAGCTGAAAATTTAAGTTAGAAATTTAAGATTGGTTGTTGGCTGGCCAATGAATTGACTGGCCTTGGGCCAGGTTTCCACCTTGACAGAACTGTGGTGGTGCAAAGATGAACTCCTTTCCAGGCTCTTTTACCCTTCCCTACAAAGCCCTATGTGATTAGTTCCCTAGTTGCTTATCTGGCCTCTTATCTGCTCTCTTTTCCCACCTTCATTCTGCCTCATTTATCCTGATTTCTTTGCTATTCTTCAGATGTATCAGGCATGTTCCCATCCTAGGGACCTTGCTGTTCTTCAGATGTATCAGGCATGTTCCCATCCTAGGGACTTTGCTGTTCTTCAGATGTATCAGGCATGCTCCCATCCTAGAATATTCTTCAGATATCTAACTAGCTAACTCCCTTACCTTCAAGTCTCTATACATGCCACCTTCTCAAGGGCCTGTCCTGACCACCCTAGTTAAAATTGCAACCCAGTCTCCCTTACCCGATTTCTTCTTTTTAAAAAATAACAGCCCTCAAATTCTAATGTCTAATTTGCTAGTTTATTATGTTTGTTGTTTATTGTCTCTCTCGTACGAAGTCAAAGATTTTTGTCGTTTTGTTGATGTATTCTAAGCACCTAGATAGAGCAGCCAGTCAATAAACATGTGTTGAATGAAGGAGCAAAAAGAACCTGAGCCTCTTGCAGCTTTTCAGCCTTGGGGGGAATATCCAATGTCTGCATTCAGCAAATCATATTTGTTGGGTAACTGATGAATTATTAGCTTTTAGGAATTAACACACATTATCCAAATTCAAAAGAGACATTTCTAAATCGCAATTCCCAGTTTATTAATTTCTATGGAGAAATATGTGTTATCATGTTATCTAGACTAGCTGGTCAGGGTATTTGCCTCCCCAGAGACAAGTCTACTTGGGAAATCAAATATATCTGAAGGCTGCTGGTTAATTTAATGGCAAATCAGTTGATTTTAAAGGGCAGTACAGTATAGTCAATCATGAATACTCTTCATCACTTTAAAGATATACCTGATAAACAGATACTTATAATAGCAGGGCAATATTCTGTTGGACTTTGTAAAAATAATGGTACCATCATCAGCAAACTTACAAACTTAAGGGGTAAATTCTGAAGATAGCTGATTTTTTTAAATCATGTTCACCAGTTCTGAGATATCATGTAGTTTGCATCTTTCTAGTGCATCAAAGATGGGAGATAGTATAAATGTATTGCTTCTTTCCCTTGCAAATTGGCATAGTGCATATATACAAGGTCTTTCCCTTAAAGAATTTTTTGGGCTACCCAGGCTCAGAAGTAGTTTTGTTCATAGGAGAGATTATAAAGTGTGTTTAGGGTGTAGTACTTGAAAACATGCTAGACTTTCTTTATGCATTCCACTTCCATATGCTGACTTGGAATACTCAGAAAAGAAAATCATCTTGACAACTGTTACTGGTAGAAGTGGTAGAGTAACAGGGCCACATGCACAACAGAGCATGAGCTGCTGCCGAGTCAGGCAATATTTAAACTTTTAAATTTGTTTTCCAATTAAGAGATTACATTGCTTTGCCATTATTCTCAGCCTAGGGGTAGATATGTTCTATTTGTTATGCTACTTGATTGTTTATTTTGCAGATCCATTGTTTATTGTGTCAAGTGAGAAAGACCACACACAGGCAAATATCCAAGCCACCCTGATTCGCAGCAGACTGGTATGTCTAATGCATCAACCAAGGCGACCTAATGAACCTGAACCATCTAGTTTGCCTAACTGCATTGATCAGATTGACTAATCACCAAATCTTCACTGGATTTTAGGTTCCACAGAAATTACTTTGCCAAGATTACTGGGGGGCAAAGCATCTTAATACTTGTGGCTCGTTGCGAGGATTAAGTCACTGATAATGAATAGAGAACCCATAAGCTAATTTATTTTAATGGGATAAATATAATAATATATGCCCATGTTAAAAGAATTTAAGTAGTACAAAAGCATACACAGTATGAAATAAATTCTAGCCCTACCCTCACCCCCTCCACATAAACAGCCATTGTCATCAGTTTCTTGGGCATCCATTTAAAGATATTCTATGTATATAGCAATAACCCCTCTTCTTATACTATATACATTGTTTTGTATCTTTTTTAAAGAATTTACAATGTAATTAAAATACTTTAGAAAAGCTGATGGTATAATTTTGTCCTTTGCCTCCCTTCCCTAACGTTAGAGAAAAGTTCCCAGGTTTAAAACCATGTTCAGTAACCTGATCCATTATCCAAGATATTCCCTATATTGGAGCAAGTCAGATCCTGTCCCACCGTTTATCAGTCGGCAATGGAAGGGACATGAGGAGAAACACAGAGAAGCCCTCCGGCAGCTTGCCATGTAAGTGTCGGATGGCTCCAGGGCCTAAAATAAATGCGTTAAAAACATTTTTTAAATTCATTTACCATGTGTGGTTTTAAAATGTTCAGTCATGGTGTTATACCTAGACCAAATTTTCTTTTTAAACCTCTTTTGACCAAACAAGCCTGATTATATGTATTATATATATTTTTTCCATCATATATATCTATATAGATATATATATAATGACAACTGTCCACCAAAGGTAGGGATGACTGAGTTTGTTGTTGCTTGGATCCAACTTAGCAACTGAAAGTGCTCTTTTCTGCTAATATCTAAAATATTTTTTGGAACTTGCGGCCAAAGCACCTTCAAGGATAAGTTGAATTATTTATTATTTTAATTACTTACAAGTTCACATTTAGTAAATTTAAAAGTATAAAGTCTTTTAGCCTGGACATAGAAAAATTGTCTTTTGGCCAGGCATGGTGGCTTATGCCTGTAATACCAGCACTTTGGGAGGCCAAGGCGGGTGGATCATGAGGTCAGGAGATCGAGACCATCCTGGCTAACATGGTGAAACCCCATCTCTACCAAAAATACAAAAAATTAGCCGGGTGTGGTGGCGGGCACCTGTAGTCCCAGCTACTCGGGAGGCTGAGGCAGGAGAATGGCGTGAACCCAGGAGGTGGAACTTGTAGAGCCGAGATTGCGCCACTGCACTCCAGCCTGGGTGACAGAGCGAGACTCTGTCTGAAAAAAATAAATAAATAAATAAATAATTGTCTTTTAGTATTTTGTTATTCTTGTGTGCTTTTAATTAAAATTGGGCATTTTTGTATGTAGGATTTCATAAATCTACTCTTTTTTTTTTTTTTTTTTTTTTTTGTATGTAGGATTTCATAAATCTACCCTCTGACTAGGTCCTGGTCTCCTGGCTCAGGGCAGGGGAAGAATCATATATACTCTAAGTTGTATGACAGTCAAATGCAGGTTATGGAAGACTTTACTCTCAGTATGAGATACTTTGTGTAACTCCTACTCTATACACATAGAAATATTAAATAGAAATTATATGTGGAAATATTTTAGACTTAAATGATGTTTTCTTGCTTCACTTTAGAACTGACACTTCTTTTCAGATGCCTAGAGAAGTTTATGAAGATCCTGAAGTTACTGGAAAGAATCGCTATAAATACTTTGAAAGGTAGAATGTAATTGCTAATGAATATTTGAGCTCTAATATTATTAGAGAACCTCTTTATGATACTAATAACAGTTATCATTTTTCAGTGCATACAATGTGTCAGACTCTATTTTAAGTGCTTTACATGCATATGATCTAATCTTTTCAACAGAAATGTAGGATAAGATATATATGATCCCTGTTTTACCAGTAATGAAGCTGAGACTGAGAGATGATAAATAGATTGCTTCAGGTCATATAAGCTAGCCAGGGGTAGATCTGGGGTTCAAACTAAGCCTGCCTGACTTTAGAGATACTGATTGCAACTAAGAATATGTATTTGAAAACATTTGAAATGAAGTCATCAAATGAGTGAGACACAGTGGAGATACCATGAAGTCATGGTGAAGGGGAAACTTGTGTTCAAAGGGATAATGTTTGTTCTCTTTGTGTGAATCTTGCCCAAACCAACATGGCCAAAAGGTTAGTTTTATTTCATTTGTGATTTATGCTCATGTAATAACCATATACTCAAATCAAATAAAAATTAGATGGGGATTTCCTTATACATCTTACTGGAGTTAGAAAAAATAGTCTTGATACTACATCTGCATAAGCTTCCTTGAGAAAGTAAATTTCTAATCCACATTATTATTTATGAGCAACCTCCTTATGGAAATTTTGTGATGCTAACTTTTTCAGAGAAGTGTTAAATTTTTAACTGTTTACTATACAATTCTATACAGTTAACTGTACAATTCTTAACTTTTAGGGGGAGGCTTTAGATTAAATCGTTGTGAATTTCAGAATGTCTCAGGAACTTGAGAAGTTGCTGGGAACTAATGGCCAGCTGAAGCCCAAGTACAGGGCTTAAAGGGTGGCTTCTTCAGTTGTGACTTGTTTACTATCTGAAGAGAAAATACTGGAGTGTTTATTAAGAATGCACATTCATTGGCTCTACCCTGTATGTACTGAATATCATGGGCCAGACCTGGGAATCTGCATTTTAGACAAGAACCTCCCCACACCTCAGTGATTTTGTATATCCAGAAGTAGCACTGATATATGGGATATTTAAGCTCACTGATTTTTAAGGGACAAATATTAGAGCTGGAAGAGAGCTTAGAGTACATTCATTGCAAAAGTCCCACACATTTATGTTTTCCTTTTCCTCCCAGGCCTTTTCTTCCATTTTTTCAGCAGATGCCATTCAATGTTGTTTATGCCATATCCAAGTAAGTAATCATTATTTAAAAACTCTTTTTCAGTTTATTTATTGTTTGCTTCCATATTTTCTCTTAGAAGATAGTTATCTAAATCACTATTTTTGAAATTGGGATCACAAAACATTGGAAGGGTATGAAATCTTCTAGTGGGTCATGAGCAGTGTTTTAAAACATGAAACAGAATAGAAAATAACCAAAGCATCAGGTATATGGAGGGTAAGCTGGTTTTTGTTTATAACTTTTGTTTCAGAAAAATATATGCATATGTTTGTATGTATATGACGGATTATGATATAAAATGTATTTCTTACTGTTAGTTGTCCGTTTGTGCTGCTATAACAAATTAACAGACTTAGTGATATAAATAAAATACATTTGTTTCTTGAATTCTGAAGGCTGGACAGTCCAAGAGCAAGGGGCTGGCAGTCAGTGTCGGTGAGGGCCTTCTTGCTGTGTCTTCACATGGCAGAAGCAGCAAATGCTGTGTCCTCACATGGTGGAAGAGCAAAAAGGACCTATGCTAGTTCTCTCCAGTCCTTTTATAAGGCACTAATCCATTGATGAGGATGGAATCCTCATGACTTAATCACTTTCCCCAAAGGCCTCACCTCTTAATACCACCACAGTGGGGACTAAGTTTGAATGTGAATTTTGGAGAAGACACGGCCACATATTCAAATTGTAGCAGTTGTGGTTTAAAAAAGTTGAAAAGTGCTTTAAATATCTTCTTTTGCTTCTCTGAAACACTTATTTGATGACAGTTCTTCAACATTTCATCAAATAAACAAATCAGTCACGTAATATTTTTTGAATGCTAGAATTTTATAACTTAATAACGATCTAATCTACACAGACAACGTGGTATACAAAGATAAATAAAACATGGTTTTTGCCCCACAACAGAGTGCACCAAGGTAAGAGGGAGGTAAGGGACAAGGGCTGAATCTGAGACAAATGTGTATTTCTCATCTCTAGTTTCAGGACAAGGCAGCAGACTGGGTAGAGTATTCCTTTTAAAAATCTAATTTTTGCTACATTCTTTCCTCCATTAATAAAATTTAATATTTCTATAAGAGAAAAAAGTCCAAGGTATTCATGAAATTATTAGGAATAGAAACCTTTTTTAAGGTCTCATATTTCTGAATACAAATTTATTCAGGGCTGGGTTTTCAAGGGTGCATTTAAAGAATATAGTTATTCCTAATAATATATATCATCATATAAATAGGACACATGTTATTAAATGTCTGTAATCCTCAAGATAAATGCTAGTTATGATTCTACTTCACCCTTGACTTTTTTTAAGACTGTGTGGATGCCTTTGGCTCTTTATAGAGATGGAGTACAGATTCCCTGCTCTCCCCAGACAGCAACTTCCTGGGGTACCAGTTTATCCAGAGATAGCTGTAGACTTATATTCTATGAAGTGTTTTGTATGAGCAAAAGGGGAGCTATGAGCTATGTAGATCCCTAAAGATCCTTCTGGTAATTCTTTAAAATCAGGCTCACTGGATTACCTGCTTTGGAGGTCATAAGTACGTCAGTCTAAAAGTTGTTAAACTAATTCGAGGGAGTTCAGAGGCCTACAGTGATGAACACCATGACCTCTCCGACTCCTTCCTAAATAACCCTGACACAAGGGATAAAGATTCCATCCAACAGTTAAACTATGACATTTGACATTGTAGCTACTCTCTATCTCTCTTAGAACTTTTTAAAGAATGAATCAGTATTCCTGAGTGAGGTCAACTCTGGAATTCCAGTATGTTTGAGTTTCTGAGCAGTGAGTATAATGCCACCTTGTGTTATCAGGGATGGAATTGTCTTGGGACCAGCTGGCCTTCTCCAGCCACACCTTTCTCATGGCTAGCTGTTGGAGTCTTTCCTTTGGATTCTACATAAGCACCTTTTCAAAGATAATAAAAAGTTAATACTTCTAAAACATTCAGTGAAGCTCATAGTAGAACAGGATTTGCTAGGTTTGTGAAGCCTGTCTCTGTACAGCTCTGTTGAGGCTGGGAGAGAAAATCTAGACGACTGTAGGTATGGCAGACAGCGCATGCTCCTGGTTCCCGGGCAGTAGTGGAGGAGGAAGGGCCTGGATAGAACACACAGAGCAGCCCTGGCTGTCATATGAGTACTAAAGCCAGAGCAGGTGAGCCTGAGGACAGGGGCCAGGACACAGCAGGGGTCAGGCCAGCATGGAGCAGATGTGGGACCTTTCTGGGTTTGGGTCCTGTTTGAGGTTGGGGAGGAGGTGGGAAAGGGATCATTGCTCTTTGTTACTCATATTTTACTCTCCCCTAAAGCCAACTGAAATGGGGAAAAAATAGGTTGGAGAAATTAAGAAGTTAGTTAAGAAACCATGTATTAAGTTACTGGAAGGGTTCAAAGTAGCTTTCCTCTTTTACGTTCTATTCCCAGACCCACCTGGAAAGATAGGGAGACAGAAACCTTCACCAGAAGAGCTCATTAGGCCTTACCGTAAACTAAGCACATTTGATCAGATGGTCCAAATGTGTAATTATTCAATATGAGAAAAAAATAATTTATTCTTGGCGGGGCGCGGCGGCTCATGCCTCTAATCCCAGCACTTTGGGAGGCTGAGGTGGGTGGATCATGAGGTCAGGAGATCGAGACCATCCTGGCTAACACAGTGAAATCCCGTCTCTACTAAAAATACAAAAAACTAGCCAAGAGTGGTGGCGGGAGCCTATAGTCCCAGCTACTCAGGAGGCTGAGGCAGAAGAATGGCGTGAACCCAGGAGGGGGAGCTTGCAGTGAGCCGAGATCACTCCACTGCACTCCAGCCTGGGGGACAGAGCTAGACTCCATCTCAAAAAACAAACAAACAAAAAAACAAAAACAAAAAAAAATTATTTTATTCTCTTGATTCAAGATAATGGTGCACTAATATAATAAAACTTCATGTAACTTTGGATGACATAAAGCTGATTTGAAGTTATTTCCTCAACTAGAATTTTATAGTAGAATAATTTCTACTGAAAACATAAGAAGCCATATATTAGCTACATGTTAGAAATTTATAGCAACTACTGGAAAGTGATTTCAATAGCAGTTACAGTTCAGCTTTAAAAACTAAAGCCCAGGTGCAGTGGCTCACACCTGTAATCCTAGCACTTTAGAAGGCCGAGGCAGGAGGATCACTTGAGGTCAGGAGTTTGAAACCAGCCTGGCCAACATGGTGAGACTCTGACTCTACTAAAAATACAAAAATTAGCTGGGTGAGGTGATGGGCACCTGTAATCCCAGCTACTTGGGAGGCTGAGTCAGGACAATCACTTGAACCTTGGAGGCGGATGTTGCAGTGAGCTGAGATCGCACCACTGCACTCTAGCCTGGGTGACAGAGCGAGACTCAAAAAACAAACGAAACAAACAAAACAAAAAAACTATCTAAAGTAATTGCGCCAGCACAGGTTGAACTTTCAAACAGGTGTTTCTTTCTAACTGGCTTGAAATGCTTTTTTTTTTTTTTTTTTTTTTTTTTTTGAGGTGGAGTCTTGCTCTGTCGCCCAGGCTGGAGTGCAGTGGTGTGATCTCAGCTCACTGCAACCTCCACCTCCCAGGTTCAAGTGATTGTCCTGCCTCAGCCTCCCAAGTAGCTGGAATTACAGGGCACGTGCCACCACACTCTTTAGTAGAGACGAGGTTTCACCATGTTGGCCAGGTTGGTCTCGAACTCCTGACCTCGTGATTCACCTGCCTTTGCCTCCCAAAGTGCTGGGATTACAGGCATAAGCCACTGTGCCCTGCCCCCCACCTTTTTTTTTTTTTAAAGATCTTTGGTGTATGTATTTGCTGTGCTCTTATGTAAGCTCTTACCATTGCCTCTGTTTTTCAAAATGGAAATATCTCGCTTTTGCCTTCATCTTTAGTTATTTATATAATTTAACCAATGCTTTTACCAACTTGAAAAAAAAATGTCTTTTAAGTCAAAGTGGCTATATTGGTTTTTTTCTTATTCTAGAGGCAATGCATGTACATGTTAAAAAAGAAGTTTCAGAAAAGTATAAAGATGAAAAAAATTATCTGTATAATTCTATCTGGAAATAATTACTATTATTGTATATACATCTAGGTAGTTTTCTATGCATAAAAACTCAGTTTTAAAATGTAAAAATGGAATCATACTATACATACCCACTTAATAGTGTCATTTTTTTCTACTTTACAATGAATCATGGACATTTTTGAATGCTCACAGGTATAGATTACATTATTATTTTTAATAGCTGCATAAATTCCATTATGGCTGCATCATTTTTCTAAAGAATTCTTGTATTGATGTGATCATTTAAGTTTCTAATTTTTCACTCTTATAAATGAGACTTTATGAACATGTTTTCATATATATCTTTGTATACCTGGCCTGTTATTTCCTAGAATAAATTCCTAGGAGTAGAAATGCTGGATCAAAGGGTATTTTAACTTGTCAGTTTACAATTTACAGTTAACAGTTACAAAAATACAAATACCTATTTGTATTTCCATCAACAGTTTATGAGAAGGACTATTTCTTCACAACATAATCGATGCTAGGTACTTTCAATCTTTTAGATCTTTGCTTATGTGATAAAGTAGCATAAAATAGTATCTTGCCATTTTAATTTACTTTTCTTTGATTACTAGTTATCTTCATTATCTTCTCATGTGTTTGTTAGAAGTTTTACTTTTTGTTTTGTGAATTCTCCTTTACTCATTTTTCCATGGGATATTTAACTGCCTAATTGATTTACAAGGGCTTTTTATATAGAAAGGCTATTTAAACTTTTTATCATATATGTTCCAAAACCTTTTTCTAAGTTTGCCATCCACCTTTTAAATTTGTTTGTGATATTTTGAGGCATAGAAGTTGAAACTTACCCTCAATTCTATTGATCATCTCCTTTTATAGCTTCTGGCTTTTAAGCCAGGCTTAAAAAGACCTTCACTCAAAGATGATATAAATATTGACTTATGTTTCCTGTTAGTACTTTTACAGTCTCATTTTTACATTAATTTTTTAAAGATCTAGAATTAATTTTTCTGCAAGAGACAAGGTAACTTTCCCACATGTTAATAACAAAGTGATCCCAGCATTAATTATTGAATCATTTATCCAGATAGAGCCTGTCTGCCTGCCTGCCTGCCTGCCTTCATTTCTCCCTTCCTTCCTTTTTCTTTTTCTCTTTCTTTCTTTCAGCAGAAAGCATCTCTTTTCTTTTCTCTGCTCCCGTATTTCTGGAGAGAAACAGAGAGTGGGTATCGGACTGAAACACAGGAGAAAGAAACCAGAGAATGCAATAATTCTGAACAGGTCCGGAAGTGCTGTACAGCATTCTAGAATAGCTTTGTTCTACAACCTTGCCCAGTGACACACATATAAATAGGCACTTTTGTGAGTCAACTATGGTACTTAGACCCACTCAGTTTCTTGGCAGAGATGAGAATAACAAGGCAATTCTCTCAAGATTTGGGGGCATAATCCTGGTTATAATGGATTCATGACTTTGTACCTGACAACATTTAAAGGAGGAATGGACTTGATGAAGCTTCAAAGATTTGTTTCCACTTGATTATATAATGTTTTAAGTGATCATAACAGGTTTCAATTTTTAAACTGATTTTTCCCTTTTAGGGCAGAACCATACACTTTTCCTCCTACTTCTACTAAGCAGCTATCCATCCCTTCAAAGTTGACTGTGGGCACTCAGACTGATTATCGGGATGCTGACGTTCAAACAGATCCATACTCTCCAGAATATGTAGTATGTCAGGACTCTATCCCCGAGCTCTTGACCCTGGCTACGCTTACCTGGGGTGAGTTGGTAAATCTCCTGACTATTGGCAGATGACAGTGCTGATAACCACGCATGCTGTTCAAATGGCCCATGTACAGGCAATTGTGCTTTACAGTGTTGCTGTATAAAGTGTCTTACTCAGTACAGCAACTTCATAGACTCATAATTTTTCTGATACTTCTGGTCAAATAAAGATACTATGTTTAGGCCGGGCGCGGTGGCTCAAGCCTGTAATCCCAGCACTTTGGGAGGCTGAGACGGGCAGATCACGAGGTCAGGAGATCGAGACCATCCTGGCTAACAAGGTGAAACCCCGTCTCTACTAAAAAATACAAAAAATAACTAGCCGGGCGAGGTGGCGGGCGCCTGTAGTCCCAGCTACTCGGGAGGCTGAGGCAGGAGAATGGCGTAAACCCGGGAGGCGGAGCTTGCAGTGAGCTGAGATCCGGCCACTGCATCCCAGCCTGGGCGACAGAGCGAGACTCCCTCTCAAAAAAAAAAAAAAAAAAAAGATACTATGTTTTTGTTGTAAGTAGTTTTATCGTACTCTATCTGTGAAGCTGAATTTCAGCTTAATATTGTAGTTGCTTTGCTAACTAGTGACCTATGTCCTCTCTTTTCTCTCTCCTAATGAATCACTTCCTTTTTATTGAGCAATCATACTTCTTTACACATAAGCTTTTTTTGAGTGTAAAATACTGAATGCACATTCCTATGTCTGTAATATTATCTTAATTTGCCAAAATATCTTAATTTACCAAAGCTCCCTTATATACTTTATTAGATGATTTGGATGACCTGATATTATCTCTGAAATGCTAAATATCTTTCAGGCTCAGAAATGAACTCTTAGAATGTAATAAAATCTGGCCTAGGCCTGTATTATGTGAACCTATATAATTAATAAGTGAGAGTACTTTTAGAGATTATTAGAAATTAGCTTATCTAACTCACTTAGTTGTATTAATAGCTGGGAAACTGAGAACCAGAGAGGTTAACTAATTCCTCCAAGGACACAGAGACAGTCGGTACACAGTAATGATTTTTAAAGGAGATTGCTTTTCCCCGCATTGTAACAGATAGCTGTGATCAAGTCTGCATCCCAGGCAAAGAAAATGTTCATATCTGGGCTCTAGTTTTGACTTGTTTCCTTGCCCACTTTATGAATCCAGATTAAGCATTCTCAACACCCTTTTTTTTTTTTTTTTTTTTTTGAGATGGAGCGTCACTCTGTTGCCCAGGCTGGAATGCAGTGGTGTGATCTTGGCTCACTGCAACCTCCGCCTCCTGGATTCAAGTGATTCTCCTGCCTCAGCCTCCCGAGTAGCCGGGACTACAGGTGCATGCCACTGTGCCTGGCTAATTTTTTTATTGTATTTTTAGTAGAGACGGGGTTTCACTGTGTTAGCCAGGATGGTCTCGATCTCCTGACCTTGTGATCTGCCCGCCTCGGCCTCCCAAAGTGCTGGGATTACAGGCGTGAGCCACCGTGCCTGGCCCAAAACCTGTACTTTAAAGCAGAGGCTCTACTTTCAGGCCTAGATGGCAAATTAAAAATATGCTGAAACCTTCCCTTTCTGCTCTGAATGCATAAAAAGTATGGGAAAAAATTAATAAACATATAGACACACTTAAAAGCAAGAAAGAAAATATTCGTAATGTAGAAATGGAGACTTTTTCCTAAATAAAGAAGTAGCTGGGGACCTTTGGTGGTAAGTGGGAGCTGTGCATGGCAGGGAACCAGGTCCAAGTCACCTGCCTGAACTGGAGGGGCCAGCGTCCTTCTCCTGCACACAGGTGCAGCTGAAGCCTGGTGCCTGCCCGATGAAGATAATAGACAGAACAGAGTCAGGCATTCCTGCCTGTGGCCTTGGACTTTACCTCTTGGTGTGATAAGGTCTTGGCATTAAACTGCAGGAGGACAAGAGCCAGGCAGAGGCTCAGAAATGCTTCACTAGGCCAAAAAAAAAAAAAAAAAAAAAAATCTGGTGCACTGTCATAGCAGAACTGAGGTTGAAGTGTCAATAAAAGCCTCTATGAGCCAGGCCTACTCCTACCATGTGTGGGACCCAGGACTCTAAGGGAGGCCCACCTACCATGCGTATAGATATTTTAAAATTATAAATCAAGCTAAGAACTGTTAAGTAAAATACGTTGGTTTTTTTCACAAACATCTTCATAACAAGTTAAAAGGACAAGTTTAAATTGGAATTCTTAGGCTCCTGGGATTCTATACTGTAATGTGGCAGCGAGGCGAGAGCCTACTGTGGCCTGCCCCTTTCTCTCCCAACCCTGGCTGTGCTCTACATCTGAGGGGCCTGTCATTGCATGCCCGTGATTACCTCGCTCTTCCCAATGTTTACACATCCCTACAAACAGCTGCCGTTTGGCCCCACCTTGGGCTTAAGGGTGAACAAACAGCAGCATATAGTATGCCCTCAGGAATCTGAATCCTGTAAAGAGGCCCATGGAGACTTTGGAAGCAGGCTTGGGCCATTTGTAGGATTGCCAGGACCTCTACACGTGGAAATAGCTCCAGGTGGGCACGGGGCCTTGGACTCCTCATCTTGTGGTGATGAACAGGGCTCTGAAGGATGAGGTTAGGTAGTAGCCACTCGCAGGTCAAGGCTGCTTACTGACCAGGGTGCTTATGAGAGAAGCCAGCAGCTGATCTCCACCCAAGAACCCCAAAGCACACAAGGAACAGAGACACCAGGAGTGGCCCACAACAAATAAAGGAAATGGGAGAAGAAATTTCTGAGTGAACAGAAAATGGAGCAATCTGAAAAGGACTTGGGAAGTGCCTTCTATATTCTCAAAAGGATAAGGGGGAAATAGCAACACCAAAAAAAAGAATGGGAGTCATGAAAAAGAACCAGTTGGAATCAAGGGGGAGGAAAACTATAATGTTTGAAATAAAATGAACTCAATAGTAGAACAGACAGAACTGAAGAGCAAATTAGTGAAATGACAGATTGAATGGACACATATTCCAGAATGCAGCATATAGTGGTAGAACAAGATAAAAGAAAAGGGAGAGCTGTGGGTGCTAGGACATCAGTACAGGGAAAATGGTGGAGAAGCAATGCAGGAATCGGTGGCTGAGAACTCCCCAGAACTGAGGAAAGACATTAGCCTTCAACCTGAAAAATTCCACTGAGTACCAAGCAGAATGATTCTTCAAAAACTCACACCTCCTAATAAAAGAAAAAGAAAAAGTGAAAAAACTATTAGAAAGATAACTCAGATTACCTACAAAGGAAAAAAAAAGGATTGATATTTTATAGTATTGCCTTTAAGGTGATGTGGGAAAATGATTGCAAACCTAGAATTATTTTACCAGCCAAACTATTATTGACGAGTGAAGGTGAAATAAAGGCATTTTCATACATAAGAAGAAATCTATCTCATAGGATATTGTAAGGATTAAGTAAATTTATTTATGTAACGTGTTCATAGCTACACTCCAGCAATTTCACTCCTAACTATACACCAAAAAAAAAAAAAAAAAAGCACATTATTCTACTTACATAGGTGTGTTCACCAGAAGACATGCACAAGAAAACTCACAGCAGCATTATTCATAATAACTCCAAACTGAAAACAACCCAAATGTCCATCAACCATAGAATGGATGAATAAAATATAGTGTATTCACATAATGGAATGCTATATAATAATGAGAATGAAGTACAACTGCGTGTGGTTACAAGGGAGATTGTAGATGTGTATATAATCGCATATATAATGCTGAACAAAATAAGATACAGAAGAATGCCTACACTGTGATTTCATTTACATGAAACTTAAAACCAATCAAAACTAAATGAACGCATTAGGAATGAGGATGGTAGGCTATCCTTGGGGCACGTAGAGACTGGGAAGGGAGTATCATGGGCATTCTAGTGTTCTGGTAATATTCTATTCCTTGATCTGGGTGCCGATTAGCTGGGATATCTGTTTTTGTTTATGTATGCTGTACATTCATAAAAAGTTTACATAAAGATAAGGGAAAAATAACGACAGTGAAAAAGGATGACACTGTAAGCACTGCGGGGATAAAATGCTTATGATGTGCCAAAAACTGATCCAAGTGCTTTACATTTTAAACCTATTCAGTCTTCACACGTTAAATGAATAATAAAGTTGAAATAAATAGTTGATAATACAGATCTTTTAAAAGGCAAAAGAAATGGTCATTAGGGCCATAAGTAATTTTCTGATAAAGAGTGATAATACAGCCAAGCCTCTTGTAGGAAGCATCAAGAAAGAAGACAGAAGATGCAAGCAGAGTGTTGGGATTGAAAGTGGGACAGAGTAACTACAGAATGAACAATTTAAGAAATATGAGAGTGCTATGAATATCTTTTGCCCTATATTTAAAAACTTAGAAAGGCCGGGCGCGGTGGCTCACACCTGTAGTCCCAGCACTTTGGGAAGCTGAGGCAGGCGGATCACTTGAGGTCAGGAGTTCGAGACCAGCCTGGCCAACATGGTGAAACCCTGTCTCTACTGAAAATACAAACATTAGCCACACATGGTGGTGGGTGCCTGTAATCCCAGCTACTCAGGAGGCTGAGGTTGCAATGAGTGAGCTGAGATCGTGCCACTGTGCTCCAGCCTGGGTGACAGAGCGAGACTCCGTCTCAAATAAATTAAAAAAAAACTTAGATAAATTATATAATTTTTAAAGAAAATATAAATTGCTCATTTGGTTTTAAGAAGAAATCACAAACCTGAATAGAAGAGTAACTATGGAAATGGACTTAGTAAATAGAAAAAAAAATCCTTTTAAGAGCACCAGGCCTAAACAGTTTTACAAGTAAGTTTACCACTCCTTTAAGGACCAAATAAACTGTTTTATGCAACTTCTTCCAGGAAACACAGAATAGAAGTTAATTTATTCATTTTATGAGACCAGTATAGCCTTGATTTGAAAACTGAGTAAGGACAGTACGGTTGTTACTTAGTATTAATAGGAGATTGATGCTAGGACCCTGCAACCCTACCAAAATTTTTGGATGCGCAAGTCTCTTATGTAAAATGGCATAGTATTTGCATATAACCTACACACATCCTCCCATATATTTAATCTCTAGATTACTTATAATTCCTAATGCAATGTAAATTTTGCATAAATAGTTATTATACTGTATTGTTTAGGGAATAATGACAAAAAAAAAGTTTGTACATGTTCAGAACACAGTTTGTTTTTTTTTTAATATTTCCAAACTGCACTTGGTCAAATCCACAGATGTAGAACCCCTGGATATGAAGGGCCAACTATACTAGTAAGGAAACTTACAAGCCAATCTCACATATGAAGAAATATGCAAAAAATTCTAAATAAGACACTAGCAATCTAATCTTGCTGTATTTTAAAAGAGTGACTTATAACCAAATGGAGTTAATCAGAGAAATTCAAGTTTGTTGCAATACCAGAAAGCCATTCATGTAATTTACCATTTTAATGGAAAACATAGGAAAAATCCTTCTCTGGATGCAGAAAAAAGTATTTTATAACATGCAATGCTCATTTATGACATTTACTTGGAATAAACTGGGAGCAGAAGGAAACTTTAATAATCTACCCCAGCCTGTAATAAACATCATACTAAAGGTGAAACTTCAGAAGCTTTACCCTAAAAGAAAAAGACATTGATAATGCTCATTATCACTACTATTTAACAGCGTAGAGAAGACCTTAGCCCAGAGTTTATCAAGCCTGGCTATGATCCCTCCTTTCAGGAACATTTGGGAATATGAGTGGTGTTTTCTATGTAATAATGATTAGAAAGTGCTTCTGGCATTTAGCTCATGGGACAGGGTATAGCGGATAGGCTGGCATGGATACTAAACATCCTGTGCTGCTTGGGGTAGTTTCATACAAATAATTATCTGCCCATTATGGCAATAGCACCCTTGTTGAGGAGAGACAGTGCAGCAAGATAAGAGAAAAATGGAGGCATGGCGATGAGAAAGAAGCAGCAAAACTATCATTATATGCACACATGCTCACTTCGAAAATCAAATAAATTATCAGAACTAAAAAGAGAGTTCAACAAGAAGTCAACATAGATCAGTCACTTTCCTATATGACAGCAATATCCAATTAGAAAACATTGTTGAGGCCAGGTGCAGTGGCTCACACCTGTAATCCCAGCACTTTGGGAGGCCAGGGCAGGAGGATTGATTGAGGCCAGGAGTTTAAGACCAACTTGGATAACATAGTGAGACCTCCATTTCTACAAAAGAAGAATTAGCTGAGTGTGGTGGTGCACACCTGTGGTCCTAGCTACTCAGGAGGCTGAAGCAGGATTGCTTGAGCCCAGGGGTTCAAGGTTACAGTGTACAGTGAACTATAATCTTGCCACTGTACTCCCACCTAGGCAACAGAGTGTGACTCTGTCTCAAAAAAAAAAAAAAAAAAAAAAGAAAGAAAGAAAGAAAAAAAAGAAAAGAAAGAAAAGAGAAGGAAAAGAAGATGAAAGAAAGAAAAAGAAAAGAAACATTATTCACCTGAGATCAGGTGTTCAAGACCAGCCTGGCCAATATGGTGAAACCCCGTCTCTACTAAAAATACAAAGAAATTAGCTGGGCATGGTGGCGTTTGCCTGTAGTCCCAGCTACTCAGGAGGCTGAGGCAGGAGAATCACTCCAACCCAGGAGGCGGAGGTTTCAGTGAGCCAAGATTGTACCACTGCACTCCAGCCTAGGTGACAGAGCAAGACTCTGCCAAAAATAATTTATTGAAAAAAATTACATTCATTTATTTGTTTTAGAGATGTAGTCTCACTCTGTTGCCCAGGTTGAGGTGTAGTAATGTGATTATAGCTCACTGCAGCCTCAAACCCTATGGCTCAAGTGATCCTTTCACCCCACCCTCCCAAGTAGCTAGGGCCACAGGTCCACATCACCATGCCAGGCTAATTAAAAAAATATATTTTTTTGTGGAGATGGGGTTTCACTATGTTGCCCAGGCTGGTCTCCAATTCTTGGACTTAGAAATTCTCCTGTCTCAGCCTCCAAAAGTGCTGGGATTATAGGTGAGCCACCGCACTTGGCTGAAAAAAATTACATGCACAATAGCAATGAATAACAAAGTGCCTAGGGAATCACTTAACAAAAACGTGTGCAAGGGATTTATGTTGAAAATTATAAATTATTCTTTAAGCACGTAAACAAAGATTTGATGAAAAGAGAGAACATATTTATCAATGGGAAACTCAGGCTTGAAGAGATAAGACTTCTCCCTCAAATAATTTATACCTTCAAGTAGTTCTAATCCAGATTCCCACTCTCAATATAACTATGCCTGGGTAAATTAGCACTTTTCATCTTCTCTTCCCAGAAATTTTACAAAAGTAACAACAACAATACTCCCACAAACTCCATTTTCAGTAAAACTAAAAATATATGTAATTCACGAACCACTAAATATTTGTAAGGACTGCAAAAAGCAGCTGAGATGGGGCAGATGCAATGTGGGAGGAAGTGAAGCATGCACCATGGGAGAGGAACCATCAGGGGATCTCAGAAGGCAGGAGCAAAAATATACTTCTGAGGGTAAATTAAGCAATATCCAGAATTAAAAATGATCATATTTTGTGATGTAGCTGCTAGACTCTAGCATTTCTACTTCTAAGAATCCTAGAGAAGCTCACATATGGTACAATGAGACCAGTACAAGGATGTTTGTTGCAACATTATGTATGATCAAAAAATTAAAAGCAATCTAAATGTCATTTGAGAAGATAGATAGCTTAAATTGTAATAAAGCCTTACAGTGGAAGAAGGAAACCAGATCTGTATACATCAGTACAGCTAGGCTTCCAAAACAAAGATGAGTTAAAAAAGCAAGTTGCAGAATGGTTATAGTACAATACCATGTATATAAATATTAAATAAACATCAGTACTGTGTCTTGCTTCTATATAATTCATTTTTGGTTCATATTTGTTTTTACTAGAGAGGAAGTATAGTATAGTGCACAAAAATATAATGTTCAGACTGCTATGTGCAAGTTACTTAACCTTTTAGCCCTTCAGTCTCTTTATTTGTAAAAAAGGCATAATTATGTTTACATGATAGGGATTTGTTGAAGATTGAATGCATTAGAAAAGTGCTTGGCATAATACAAGTGCTTAAATAGCCGGCGCAGTGGCTCACGCCTGTAATCCCAACACTTTGGGAGGCCGAGGTGGGCAGATCACCTGAGGTCAGGAGTTCGAGATCACCCTGGCCAACATGGTGAAACCCCATCTCTACTAAAAATACAAAAAAAATGAGCCGGGCATGGTAGCAGGTGCCTGCAATCCCAGCTACTAGGGAGGCTAAGGCAGGAGAATCACTTGAACTCGGGAAGCGGAGGTTGCAGTGAGCCGGGATTGCACCATTGCACTCCAGCTTGGGTGACAAGAGCGAGACTTCGTCTCAAAAAAAAAAAAAAAGTGCTTGGCATAATAAAAGTGCTTAAGTAATGTTAGATTTCATTATTATTATAATTCATAGACACATAAATTTGTATATAAAATGTTAAGATTGAATGGAAATCCACAAATTCCTTTTTGTGTTTACTTTGGGAAATGGGAGAAGGCAATGGGACTCAATGTGGTAGTTAAAAGGTACATCGGCTTTATTTATAATGTTTCAATTTTTTATTAAAAAATGTAAAGTATATATGACAAAATGTGTACAGTTGTTAAGTCTGCATACTTATGGTATGATTTTCATAGTTATTTTTAAAATTACTAAAGAAAATGCCATGCAAGACCCACAAAATAATATGTAGATACATATATATACATATATACACATACATATATATGTTGTTTTGTATACAGATTTATTTACTTCTTTATACATCTATAAAAGTAAAAAGATGAGCTGGTAGTATTCCTCTTCACTAAATGCATCATTGTGACTGCCTCTGGGAAGGTGATCAGAATGAGGAAGCAGAGTACAGAGCTTTAGCCTTCTCTATAATACCCTAATTTTATTTTATTTTATTTTATTTATTTTTTGAGATGGAGTCTCGCTCTGTCCCCCAGGCTGGAGTGCAGTGGCGCGATCTCAGCTCACTGCAACCTCCACCTCCCGGGTTCAAGCCATTCTTCTGCCTCAGTCTCCCGAGTAGCTGGGATTACAGGCGCCTGCCACCACACCTGGCTAATACCCTAATATTAAAAACAAGAGATTGTGAATTCATATATTACTTATTTGCTTTCTAAAAGCATAAACATTACAAAAGATCTGAAATAAGACAAAAATCTTAGGCATGCCCTACTGTACATGGTAAAAATATGACTTGTGACTTATTTCCTTGGATTTTTCTGTATAATTATATTTTTTAATGAAAATAAAACAAAGATTGACTTATTGTGGTTCAGTGATCAAACAGGAAACTTGTTCCAGCCTCCCTTTCCTTTACTTGCTTTTGCAAGGCCACATTTAGAGGTGCTAGGTACCTAAGTGTGCTGGCATCCTCAAAACTTGATCCAGGGAGGCATACGTAGGTTTAGGTCTCAGCCAGTGCCTCGGAGCTGGTCAGGAAACATATCCAGCTGTCCCTATCCTCCTGCCTGACCTATGGGTATTGTGTCTTCGAATGCCTAAAGTTGGAGGTAAGAGATAGCCCTAAATTGTACATGCACTGTGGGGACAAAACCCAAAGATGGTGAATTCTCAGCTAGTGATTAGTATCTTCATTTTCTGTTACTTTTTAAAAACAGTATTTGGCCAAGTGGCTCACACCTGTAATCCCAGCACTTTGAGAGGCTCAGGCAGGAGAATTGCTTGAACCCAGGAGTTTGAGACCAGCCTGGGCAACATGGTGAAACCTTGTCTCTACAAAAAAATCAAAATAAATTAGCCAGGTGTGGTGGCACATGCCAGTAGTCCCAGCTACTCGAGAGGCTGAGGTGGGGGGATCATTTGTGCCGGGGAGGTCAAGGCCGCAGTGAGCTGTAATCATACCGTTCTACTCCAGCCTGGGCAACAGAGTGAGACCCTGACTCAAAAAAAAACATGTATTTTTCACCTTTATCCAACAAATTCCCTACCCCATATTTTTCCCACCTCTGGAGTCTGAAAACACCTTGTATTTCAGTATGTAAATTTGTTTATTACAGAGCATTCCACGATGTGATTATTCAGTAGTCCCTTAATATTCTTCAAATGCATTCCAGCATCTTACATGCAACTAAAATGTCTTATGGTGCAATTACTAACAAGAGGCAGTGAGGCACAGATAACACAAGCTGTGAGGCACATCTAGAGGCTGTTCCCTAATGTCATGTTATCCTGTCATGGCCCTCACATTTAGAGAAGAGGAAAGGAACTGACAGGGAGTTAATTATATACTGGGGGGGGGGGTGTGTGGGTTGGCCCACTTGTTCCTAAGCTGTGCTGCTTCATCCTGCAGGTCGGGGTCTCCCAGCAGGACAAGCTGAGGTGGAGATGATAGAAAGAGCCCGCGAGAAGCGTGCTTGGGAAGCCACTCTCCCCGCTCTGAGTGACACCTCCCAGTTTGAGAAGAGGAGGAAGATGATGAATGAAATGGAGAGGAAGGAGTGGGCCTTCAGAGAGCAGGAGATTGAAAAGTAGGTTCTCTGTCACCCAGGCAACTGTTCCTGTACTGGTGGGAATAATGTTAATACTTTATATCTGCAAAGCATTCTCCCGAATGTATGGGTTGAAAAGCAATCCTCAACATATAGAGATAGGAAATTGGGCTTCCGCTTCTTTCAGGAGCAGTCACATGCTTCTGAGGTGGTCCAGAAGCTCTGTATACTCTTCTCTCCAATAACATACAAATGTAGAATGCCCTCTGTGTGTGTGAAGAAGGTCAGCATGGAACCCAGGTTTGAACAACTCCTGAAGGGCATCTCTGATTCTTCTCTTCCCTTTTCTCTTTAGTAGCTATCTTAACTGTCACAGAATCCCACTAATTTCTGCAAAGCACCTTTCAAACTGTCCCTTCATGTTCATTCCCAGTGCCACTGTCCCAGTCCCTGGGCTCTCTATGTATCCCTTCAAACAGCCTTGGCACTAGTCCTAGCTCTTACCCACTGCCCCCCCATTCCACCCCCAAGACACTGTATTCACAGTCAGGATGCCTTGCGTTCTAGCTAGAGCTGATGGGGCATTTCCTATTCAAAAGACAAATTATGGAATTCTTCCATTAAGAGATGAGTTTATATAACAATATACATAAATAACAATATGCTGAGGTACTTGTGGTTGGATTTTGAATTATTTTAACTGATATATTTTCAGCAATGGAGTTGTTGCTGATATGTGGAAATGATAAGAGATTATGAGAACCAAAAAATTATAACTCTCTAGCAAGAACAAAGGAAGGGCGTTTGCTGAGTTTGTCCTTTGTGCTAGGCTGTGCTGACGTACTTTATTGTTCATAGCAATGCTACCAAGGACCCTTACACACAAGAGAGGGACCCAGAGAGTTAGAGACTCAGCTTGGTGCTAAATTTGGAATATGTTAATTTTTTCCAACACCTTCAGATTAAGCCTGAATCTAGGCTTTGGGATGTTTTGATAAAAGCTTGCAATTTAATTTAAAAAATAGTGTTTGGGGTAAAGTAGGTGTCAAATACTCAATCCTGTTGGCAGAAATTTAAATTTATTATTGTACTTTGGAAAGATATGTGTCTTTTCAAAAGGCATTGAAACTATTAAAAATGTATCTGGCCAGAGTGAAGGCGTCACCTGAGAAAGCGAGTACATTTGTTAAACTGAGGGCAATTTTGATACATGTATTTTGAGTCCCTTTTACCTGCTAGGCTCTGTGCTGTGAGCTGGGAAAATAGGGATGAATAGGAAACTGCTCTTCCTCACAGAGCTCCTTATGGTCCACTGGGGCAGGGGGAGCAGGGAAGGTGGACAAGGATGGGACAAAATATCTTAGACCAACCCCTCTCGGGCTGCGCCTATCAGGTGATGTGCTGTTCTGTACAAAAAGTGCTTGGTGGAACCCAGGTGAAAGAACAGTTAGTTCTATTTAAGGTGGGTGATTTGAGAAAGAAAACTACTAAGAGGAGGTAGCTTCTGAGCTGGGTTTTGAAGGGTAGGTAAGAAGCCATCAGGCAGATAGTAATATCAGACAGTCATATCAGAAACTATCAGGTAGACCAATACTTCAGAGGTGTTGGTATGAGATATTTTGCACCATCTCTTTGCCCATCTTCCTGCCCCTTCCTGCCCCAGTGAATTATAAGGAGCTCTGTCAATAATACCAGATTGACGATGATAATGATGATGATGACGATTAGTTGACTATAAGGAGCTCTGTCAATATCAGATGATAAGTGAATGGTAAGGAGCTCTGTCAATAATAATAATAACAATAATAATAATATGGTGATGAGTGGATTATAAGGAGTTCTGTCAATGATATCAGATGAAGAAGAAGATATCTATAGAGCATGGAACACTTATAGAGGGCTTACTACCTACCAGATGATGCTCTAAGCATATAGATCTCAAAGTATGGTCCACAGACCAGCAGCATCAACATTACCTTGGAACTTGGTAGAAATGCAGGTGATCAGGCCCCATCCCAGGACCTACTGAATCAGGGGTTGGGACCCAGCAATCCATATCAGAACCTGTGCTCTAGATTATGCTGCACTCTGAAATTTGAGACTACTGTTAGAGCACTTTGTGTATACATTAACTCACTTAATGCTCACAACTTCATGAAGAGGGTATTATTATTCCCTCTACTTTACCATTGAAGAGATTGAGGTCAGTGGTGACATGGAAAATTGAACCTAGCATTTCTAACTCTAGAGAGAAAAGTGACTGGGGTGTGTGGCTTAGTTTTAAAAATGCCTACCTCTCCAGTGAGCTGAGATCACGCCACTGCACTCCAGCCTGGGCGACAGAGCGAGACTCCGTCTTTCTCTCTCTCTCTCTCTCTCACACACACACACACACACACACACACACAAAGCCTACCACTCCATTCTCATTTGTCACTACACTCTCACCCCTCTCAAGTGCATTCACTCTGAGAAACCCTGCCTGTGTGACATCTTGTTCTCCCTCCAGTCCTTTAGAGTTGAACATTCAGCTTCCCCTGCTGAGGCCCTGCTTTTCCCTTGTCAATGTGGCAAATCCCAATCCTGAGTTTACAGCTCTTCTAAGGAAGGCTTCCCCACCTGTTCCCTCTTTTCCCCCTGCCCTATCCTTTCTTCTTCCAGGAAGAGTTTTCACTCTTCTAGCCTAGTGTGTATCTCCTTGTGCTGGAAATGTTGGTTCATATGCCTATTCCGCCGGAACAGTGCTTGTTGAGAGAAGGTGTTTTGTCTTGTACATTGTTGTTCCTGCCTGGCATATGGTGGGCACTTAATAAATATTTGGCAAATGAGTAAGTGAATAAATTCAGGTATGAATTTCTAAGCAGGAGTAAAATGTATGTTCAAATCTCTGTTTTAGGAAGGAAAACCTTGACAGCTGGGTGGAGCAAAGATTGGAAGGAGGACAGACTAGCAGCTAGGAGTCCATGTTAGGAGTGAGATGACCAGACACGAGCTAGGGAATACAAGAAGCACTTACGAGGAGAGATCTTTAGCAGCGGGAAGAAGGTGTAAGAGGGGCAGACTTCTGGGGGAACAAATGAGTAGGGTTTTGTTTTGTTTTTTTAATTGTCAAGTGGCAGCTGGAGATTCAAATAGATGGAAATTCTGGTTCAGAAATATCTAAGTTGGGCTGGACGTGGTGGCTCACGCCTGTAATCCCAGCACTTTGGGAGGCCAAGGTGGGATCACTTGAGGCCAGGGGTTCGAGACCAGCCCGGCCAATGTAGTGAAACTCCATCTGTACTAAAAATACAAAAATTAGCCAGGTGTGTTGGTGGGCGCCTGTAGTCCCAGCTACTTGGGAGGCTGAAGCATGAAAACCGCCTGAACCTAGGAGGCAGAGGCTGCAGTGAGTTTAGATCAGGCGACTGCACTCCAGCCTGGGCAACAGAGCGAGACTCTGTCTCAGAAGAAAAGAAAGAAAGAAAAAAGAAATATCTAAGCTGGAGGTACAGATTACACAGTCATCTGTGCATTGTTGGATGCACATGAGCAAGGTAGCCCGAGGAGAACAAGTTGAAGGTAGGGGGAAAAGAAACAAAGATTTGTTGAGTACCTATTATATGCCAGGCACTGGCATTTTTACCTCATTCCTTAGGACAGCATGCCAGAACCACATTTCCTCTTCACTCCCCCTATTACGTAACCCTCCAGGAATACCACTCGACCTGGCACTGTGCACAAACCTCTTACTGTTCCTTTAGGCCCATCTGCCTAGAGAGCCCTTCTTTTACCCCATCTGCCTGGCATACTCTTCTTCATCCTTGAGAACTACACCCATATATATTCCTATTATATAGAGAGTCTCTATTGAGTGCCACCCCCACGCCCTGAATTCATCTGTCATACTTTTGCCAGAGTGGTCTTTTGACAATACGTGAACATGATACCAGCCCACAGAGAAGAGCCTGTCTGTGGCAGCCGTTCCCTTCCTCTCCATTTGAGATGCCATATGCTTCTTTATGTTTTGTAATTTACTTGAAGACTGCAGGAGATTCGCCTGGAAGTTCTAAAAGAGCTGTTGAGGAAGCGTGAAGAGAATCAGAATGAAGTGAATATGAAGCACTTGAATGCACGGTGGTCTAAACTGCAGGAGGCAAAAGAGGCAAAAATGGCAAAAATTCAGCGCACACATGTATCAAGTAATGGTGTAGTATGAACAATGAAGACAGTGGAAAAGTGGGCTTTGCTTTGGATCTTTGACCAAACCTGACTTAACTATGATATAATTCTGTTTTGGTCCTGGGAATCACATAGGTAAGGGCTGAGAGATGAGTTATTTCTTAAAGGTAGAAGAGTGGAGGAAATTCCCTTACTAAGAAAATCAAGTGATGGTGTCCTAACAGGTAATCAAGTTATTGAGATAATGTGTGTGTGTGTGTGTGTGTGTGTGTGTGTGTATGTGTGTGTCTGTATGTATGTGTGGTGGGATAGGTGTTAGGTTCCCCATATTCATGGTCCACAGCCCTGGATAAAGAGCCCTGTTTCTTACCCTTTTTTCATTTTGCCCTTAAAGGTGACGTTTTAGACATCTTTTTCCTAATCACTTTGCCACAAGAAATTTTAATACCACATATATAACATATGTATGTTTACGTACTATATGTATATCTATACTTTATACATTAAAAGAGGAAGTATATGGTTTATTATTTTTATTCAGTGCAAGATTAAGAATGACTGAATTAAAGATTCAAGTTAAATTTATATTTTAAAAATTTAAGGCCAAGAGAGGTAGCTCACGCCTGTAATTCCAGCACTTTGGGAGGCTGAGGTGGGAGGATTGCTTAAGGCTAGAAGTTCAAGACCAGCCTGAACAACATAGTGAGACCCCATCTCTAAAAATTTTTTTAAAACTTAGCCAGATGTGGTGGTACACATCTGTAGTCATAGCTACTTGGAGCTGAGGTGGGAGGATGGCTTAAGCCCAGGAGCTCAAGGCTACAGTGAGTTATGATTGTACCACTGCACTCCAGCCTGGGTGATGTAGACCTTGTCTCAAAATAAATAAATAAATGGTATCAATTACATGTGCAGATTATATATGCACTCATTCACAATATAATCACATTTTAAAAAATCATTCAAAATTTTTTTCTAACAAAAATAAAAAATCACAAAACAAATTATTGCTTACAATTATGTTTAGTGAACTTAAATTTTAACTTTTTCTTGATGTGAGAAAAGAGCACTTAACTGCCAGATATTTATTTAGATATGATCAACATTTTTTTCAGTACTTGGCATAACTAATGATAGATCTGACTTTTGTAGGCAAATAATAAAATTTAAATCATTTTTACTTAATTCTAAAACCCAAGTCACACCCAAAAGTGCTGAGGATCAAACATAAACAACATCCCCAAGACAGCAGTGGCACACAGGCCCCCTTTGGCAGCATGACGTCACGATCTTGTGATAAGATTTTTACCCCCGTTGAAAGTGCACAATGTAGAGCCACCAAAGTGGCTTGGGTCTGTGATGGGATCTGAGAGAAAAGGAGCACAGGAGGTGGTGAGCGTGACTCTTTAGATGAGTGTACTCCTCATGTGCACAGTTGAGCCTTTCCCTCTGACTGCCAAAAAACTGTAAGCTGGGACAGTCTTTGGTTTATTTTGGTGTTAACCAAGATGAACCTATAGTCTTTGCTTTTGATTATTCTTGTAAGGGAGAATAATTCCCTAGTTCCCCCACTGAACATGTATTTTCCAGTTGCTTTGAGTTTCATTCATTTAACAAACTTTTACTGAATACCTCTTCTTGGCCTAGAGTTTGAAATGCAATTATAAAATATTTTTGACGAGTACCGATTGAGGGCACTAACTGATTCTGCTTCTGTGACTCCTGCCTGTCTCATGACAATCTGGGCCACACAGATGGCAGACCTCTGTTTTTAGTGTTACATTCTGGCTGTCGTGAGTCATCATGAAATTCATTCATTTCAATAGCTTCTCTGTGAATAACACTAGAATTGGCTTACTCTTCTGCATTTGTATAATTCAGAGCAATATTTTGGAGATAGTCATGGAGGTTATGTTTTATTTTAGCAATCAGAAAACTTGTAGGAAAGGGAAAGAACATAGAAGGGAAGTTGGAGAGAAGAAATATCATCAAGGATTATTCTGATTATGCATCACAAGTCTATGGACCTCTGTCTCATCTTGGGTGTTTCCCAGACAATAACTCAGAGGACTTTGTAGTAAAAAACTACTATCTCAACACCTATGAAGGTAAGCAATTTACATAATTGGAAATCCGCTATAAGAGAGTTATCTCAGAAATATGAGCAAGTATACAAAATGTAGAAATTTAGATTAAAAGCTAAGCAATAAAAATATCAGCAATAAACACTGATGAACAGGTTTAACATTATTAACGTGAGTTCATACAAACCAATAAAAACTGCTAAGACCCAAATAAATAAATAGACACACTATAGAACACACAAATAGACACACTATAGTCCTTGCTATAGAACAATTCAGCAAGGACTAAATTCAGTTAGCTACTAAATGTTAAAAAATGTTTAATGTCACTAATAATCAAAGTTATTTAACAATGAAATAGAGAAAACTTTTATACCAGGTTTTTGAAGCAAACAAGAAATATGTATAATGAAATCAACCCTTTATAAAGAAATGTCAAAAAACTAGTGGGCAAGAGGATGGGGAACCAGGGGATAAGTTCATGGAGAGGGCTATACCTCTTATGAAGTTCAAAAAAGGCTTATTTAGTTATTTAATTTCACTGACAAGTTAAAGTATCATGTGGCCAAGATCACGAGTTGCTGGTTACACTGCTGAACTTGTAGCTCTGGCTGGCCATCTCTGGAGCTAAATGTAATAAATTGGTGAACGTCTACTTTAGAAGGGTGGCACCACATATCATAGAATCATTAATTTTCTGTTGATTACTATTATTGAATTGCTACTTTTTTGTAGGGCAATAGTTTCACTTTAGAATGCATTTCTCATTTTACAGTCTAAGTCACTGAGAATATGAGTTAATTATATGGAAATGTGCTAATACATTTCAGGGACACTTCATTCTATTATATGAGATACACCCTCTCAACAATTCTAATGAAACTACTTGGCAAACAGCTACAAAAGTTAACAATATACCTTAAAAATAATAAACGTAAGCACTGGATACTAAAAAACATGTACTTCCTTCTCATAGGATTAGTCGAACTTGAGTCACGTCTCCCAGATTTTGTGACACAACCCCGAATCAGAGCTCCAAAACCTAAAGTCATTACCACCAAAGCTGGTTTTCTGAAGAGGGCAGCAAGGTTGGACTATGAGTTGGCAGAGGTTCATAAGGTATAATCATTATCTGGAGGACAAAATGCTTCTAATGTGATTTTTGCAGATAAATGCTACACTCCAAAAATTGCAGCAATGTCCAGTGGGTCAAACATAGACCTACATTCTCTGCTCTGCAGTTTTCTGAGATTGCCCATGCTCTGCTGAACCAATGTGTGGATTTCCCCTCATTTCACACTTCAGGAAACTTCTTGCCATTTTCCCCATTTGCAGAAATCATATTACTTTCTGAAAGCGTTTTCAACTTGGATCTCTATATAAAATTTGACACTATGCTAAGGTGTAGCAAGTTTCTATTGTTGGTGTTAATAGCTGTAATAGGCCTGATTTTCTCCCTTTTGTGTTCATGTGATTAGGGCATATGAAGAAAAAGAGTTACGTTCAACTCCTTTCTCATCTAGTTAAAGCTCTAAAGGAAAATGTGTGATGGCCTTCCCCAGGATCCGCAGCATGTCATCCACCAGCTGGGCTTTCCCTTTTGGTAGCTGGACTGCAGGTGTACGGAATCTGTGGTTTATGCTGGTGGTACTTATTCTTTCCTGTGCATCAGAATCTCATGGAGGACTTGTTAAGACACATGCAGCTGGGCCCCATCCCCAAAGTTTATGATTGAGTAGGTCTGAGGTAGGGCTGGAGTATTTGCCTTTTTGATAAGTTTCCTGGTGATGCTGCTGCTGCTGGTCCAGGAATCACACTTCAAGGCCCACTGGTTTATGATACGCTTTAATCACTGACCCATTCATGTTTGTTCAGTTGATTTTAGTAGTTAATAAAGATTGATGGTAACCTATCCTCAAAACAGGACCTTAACAGTAATTTATGTATATCAAAGTGATTCTTTCTCACCTCATCCCCATTCCCCCATCTCCTTTTACCCATCCTGAATGCTGTGTTCATCATTCTCTCACTTTCTATTAAGATTTTTTATAGATTCTTTTTATTAAGTTATGGAAGTTCCTTTCTATTCTTAATTTACTAAAGCCTTTAATCATGTGTTTATGTTGAATTTTATCAAATGTTTATCTCTATCACACAATTTTTATACATGTTATTTTTTAAATTATTGTAGCAACATTTATAATTGTTTACAAATGCTAATCTATCCTTGCATGCCTGGAAAGAACCTGCCTTGGTCAAAGCATACAGCTTATTTTCAATACCTTGTTGGATTTGGTTTACTCATATGTTGATTAGGATTTTGCTTCTACATTCATGAGTGAAATGGCCTTCTTGTTTTTCTTTCTCATTTTGACTATGTATGGGGTTGGTGTTATAATTATGCAGGTCTCCTGAAATTAACTGAGGAATATTCCTTCCTTTTTCTTTTTTGGGATGAGTTTAAATAAGATTGGGATGATCTGTTCCTTCAGTTTGGTAGACTATGCATATGAAATTATCTGGGACTAATGTTTTCTTCATAGGAAAAATTTTAACCACTATTTCAATTTCTTTACAACTTGTAGAACTCTTCTGAATTACTTTTGGTAAATTTTTTTTAAATAAATTCCATTTCACCTACCTTTTCAATTTTTTTTGGCATATGATTACTGATAGTATTGTTTTATAATCTTTTAAATGTTTGTTTTATCTTATGTCTACTTTTTTCATTTACAATATTGTTTATTTATGCCTTAACTCTTTTCCTTAATCAGGTTTACTGAAGGCTTGCTTATTTTCTTAATATTTATGTTTCCAAACAATGAACTTTTGATTTTGTTGATTTCCTGTATTATATGTTTTTTTAATCATATTAATTTCTATTCCTATATTTATTCTATATTTCTTTCTACTTTCTTAGAGTTTGTTTCACAGGTCTTTTCTTAAATTGCACATGTAGCTCATCAGTTTCAGGCATTCATCTGTTTTATATAAGTATTTTAGGTTAAACATTTCCTTCAAAATGCTGACTTTTGTTACATTTCATTAGTTTTGATATGTAGTATTTGTCATTCTTAATATCTAATATCAAAAAAACCATTATAATTTTTTAATCTGTGAGCATTTAATAGTGTGTTTTAAAATTTCCAAATATGCAGGAATTTTAACTCATTTTCTCATTAACCTCTAACTCAATTGCGTTGTAATCAGAGGTCATAGTCTGTGTGGTACCTATCCTTTGAAATTTCATGAGGCTTGCTTTGTGGACCAGTGTATGATTATACATATAAAATAATAAAATACACCTTCAAATAACACAATGCCACTTCATGGGTAGAGCGGACACCTTAGAGCAGATTATTCCCAACTCCTTCTTCCCATCCCTGTGATGTTCCTGTCATTCATTTCACTCGTCCAAATGCTATAATCAGATTATAATGCTATAATCATTTTACTTTTATTGCTTTAGTTAGCAGTTATCTTTTAGATCAATTAAAAATAAGAAAAACAATATAATTTATTTATTCCTTCTCTTCTGCTCTTCTTATACTTATATTGATCTAAGTTTTTGATCTATTCCATTTTTCACCTGCCTGCAGAACTTTTTTTAAAAAAATCATTTCTTGCAGGGAAGGTCTGCTGGCCACGAATTCCTTCAGTCTTTGTTTGCCCGCTTTATTTTGGGGAGCGGGGGGAATGTAATTCGCATACAATAAAATCACCCTTTTAAAATATATAATTCAGTAGTTTTTAGCATATTCACAAGTCTGTGCAACCATCACCACCATCTAATTCCAGAATATTTTCATCATCCCCAAAACAAACCCCAGGCCTAATAGTGCTCAATTCCAATTCCCGCTTCCCCTCAGCCCCTGGCAACCACTTTCCTTTTTTCTTTTTTGGTGGAGTCTCTCTCAGTCGCCCAGGCTGGAGTGCAGTGGCGCGATCTTGGCTCACTGCCAGCTCTGCCTCCTGGGTTCACGCCATTCTCCTGCCTCAGCCTCCCAAGTAGCTGGGACTACAGGCACCCGCCACCAAACCCGGCTGATTTTTTTTGTATTTTTAGTAGAGACGGGGTTTCACCGTGTTAGCCAGAATGGTCTCGATCTACTGACATCGTGATCCACCCACCTTAGCCTCCCAAAGTGCTGGGATTACAGGCGTGAGCCACTGTGCCCGGCCTATTCTACTTTCTTTTTATGGATTTGCTGATTCTGGACATTTCATATACATGGAATCATGCAGTATATGGCCTTTTGCATCTGGCTTCTTTCACTTAGCATAGCATTTTTAAGGTTCATCCAGGTTTTAATACATCTCAGTACTTCATTCTTTTTTTATGATTATGTAACATTCCATTGTGTGGATATACCACATTTTATTTCTCTACTCATCATTTGATGATGAATCCACCAAGAATATAACCATGTTTAGTCAGTGGGTAACTTTTTTTTTTTTTTTTTTTTTTTGAGATGGAGTTTCGCTCTTGTTGCCCAGCCTGGAGTGCACTGGCGCGATCTTAGCTCATTGCAACTTCTGCCTCCCAGGTTCAAGTGATTCTCCTGCCTCAGCCTCCCGAGTAGCTGGGATTACAGGCATGCACCACTATGCCTGGCTAATTCTGTATTTTTAGTGGAGACAGGGTTTCTGTTGGTCAGGCTGGTTGGTTAACGTATTTTTAGGAATATCGTAGCACCTCTTGGGAGATACACACATTCTTGGTAGTGTTTCTCAAACTGACCTAGCATCACCATAGAGAATATTAATATTCTGATTAATATTTATATCTGTGACCTAGATCTGGTAATGAAGGAAAATATAGGGTACAATATACGTTATTCAGGTGATGGGTATGCTAAAAGCCTAGATTTCACCATTATGTAATATATTCATGTAAAAAACTGCACTTTTACCCTGTAAATTTATGCAAATTTTTGTTAAAAAAATAAGAGATTCTATTAATTGGCATTATTTCAGGCACTGTTGGATAAGAAGAACAAAGTTCTTGAAGCCAGGAAACCCCCTCGCTTCCTTCAGAGAAACCCAATACCTCAACCTCGGCTTCCAACTCCAACCTTGGAAATGACTTCCAATGTAAGTTGCAAACTTTTTAGTTGAAATGTTAAATTCAATATCGTTGTCAGCTTATTCTTAGGATAGTTTAGCTTAAAGCAAATCTAATTTAGCAGTGTTAGTTTCCCAAGCTCTAACTTAAATATTGTCTTTATTCTTATGTAGCAAACATCAGACACACACAAAAACAAACGAGATGAAATGAAATCTAAACCCAGTTCTTTTCAAAAATAAAAACACAATTTAAAAAATCTTTCCATGAAAAATCAGCATCAGAAGGTAGTGCTCATGTATATGAAATAGAAAAAGAAGATTGAGTGATGATCAGTTACCATAACTATCTTCCCATATGGAGAGATGGCTGATGACTGTTGGAGTCGAAGAGGAACGAAATGCCAGAGGTGTCATCAAGATAGGCTTGCTTCTGGGGTGGGAATGACTCAAAGGGCCTGCCCAGGGCCACATCTCACCAGACTCAATTTGAGCAAGGTAGCAGAGTTGGTTAGGATTTAGAGGACTGACTCAGACTAAACAAATCCACAGGAAACTGTTAGAGATGCCATGTTGCAAATTTATTACTTTACGGAGAGAACCATAACTGCCTACTAGATCAGGCTATTCCTCTTGGCCAGTCAGCACATTATCTCTCAATATAGGACAGTCCTCACAAGAAGCCAAATTGTATTCAGAAGGCTGGTGTGTTTCTTGGCTGAGGGCAGGTGTTGGTGGGAGACCACACTAACCCCTGTTACTGCCTCTGATGAGTGGCTCCTGCAGAGGGACCAGAAAGCTCCCACCAGCCGGCTGGGATGTGCTGCTGGGTAACATTCTCTTTTCTAGACTTTGCGCAGGCCTTTGGTTGACAGATTGTCTTTTTTTTTTTTTTTTTTTTTTTTTTTTTTTTTTTTTGAGACAGAATCTCGCTCTGTCACCTAGGCTGGAGTGCAGTGGTACAATCTTGACTCACTGCAGCCTCTGCCTCCTGGGTTCAAGCGATTCTCTTGCCTCAGCCTCATGAGTAGCTGGGACTACAGGTGTGTGTCATCACGCCCAGCTAATTTTTGTAGCTTTAGGAAAGATGGGGTGTTGCCACGTTGGCCAGACTGGTCTCAAACTCCTGACCTCAGGTGATCCACCTGCCCCAGCCTCCCGAAGTGCTAGGATCACAGACGTGAGCCACTGCACTCAGCCTGACACATTGTCTTTCATGTGTGTTAATGTCATCGATTAGACTGCTGTTTTCTTTTTACATTCAAAGGAACCTTAATTAGATTTCCAGACCTTGCTTTTTCTGCTTTGGACACACAGTTTTTAAGATGATTTTTATATATGGTTAACCTTGTCTCTTATATTCTGATTTTATCAGCATAGCTGAATTCTTGTGAGAAGTACTTTACTCTGACAATAGACTAGGTGTATTTTTGTCTACTGATGATCAAATGTGAAAAATCCTATTGCAAAATGATGTTATCAGCAATACTTGTTGCTTCAAGGAAGATTTTGTTGGAAAGGAATATAAAGAAATGAAAGTGGCTTCATTTGTAGGGATAGCATGGCAGGGCGTGAATTTTTTGCTTGTAATATGGTTTGTTAATGATGAAAATAATGAATTTTAATGTAAGTAACATTAAAATAGTATATGTTCAATAAGGGCAGGGACCATGTTTTATTTCTCTTTAAATCTTTTCGGCATCTGGCACAGTCTGTTTTGCTTGAAATAAGTCTTCAAAAGAATATTTGATGCTTGGACTACTGCAGTTCTCAAGCTGCTTGGTTCTCCCTTTGTTCTTTTAGGAAGAAGAAGAAATAGAAATGGCTGTGATCTACCTTCAAAAGTTACTCCGGGGCAGAGTCGTTCAGAACATGGTGTGTAGGTCCAACTGCTGGCCCTGCGTTTCTCTTTTGAGAATAATTTTTTTAGAATGCATATGTGCTTGGTTCCTTGGAGTGAATTCCCTTTTGCACCCTGCTATCCTATTCAGCTAAACTCTTAAATTGACTACCCATTTCCTTCTGGTGTCCCATTTCCTTCTGGTGACATCGTTTGTCCAGGTGGGTGGCACAGTGTCAAGGAGAAAGGCAGGAAGGACCTACCTGCTATTTGCCATGGTTGTAACTAAGGCAGTGTGAAACTGACTTCTTCCTTGGAATTGTTAAATCCATACATTTTCTCACCTGAATTTTGGCTATTTAAGCATTATCAACTAGGTGGATTCCCTAATTTTTAACATAGTCATAATACAATTATTTGAGTTTGCGTATGTCTGGTGATACCTACATTATAAATGAAATAGCTAAATAATGAACTATGGTTTTGAACCCTTACGATATGCCCACACTATTTATTCTTTGCACTACATGTATTGTCTCATTTTTTTTCCTATCCATAATCTCATTTTACAGGCAAGTAATATGAGTCTGAGGGAGATATAGTTATCTGCCAGCAAATTCCGCTCTGGTCTTCCTGACTGTAAAGCCTCAGCCAGATTATTTGTGTTGCTGGAGCAGGCACACTTCACGTAAAAAATGGACTGATATAAAGCCCCAGTTAATTATTTTCCCCAGACAGCTATAACTCATAAGAGATTCAGATATGATGAGTAACTCAACTGGATGAATAACTTATGTTTAGCACTGTTCGTTACTCTCCTTTCAGTATTTTCCCAAGAGAAATGCCACAGTTAAATTCGGACAACAGATTATCACAAACCAGGGACAGATTTATTGGAAAAGGAAATATGGCCATGAAAAATGCCATCCTCAGGTTTATTATCGAAGGAGCACAGGAAATGAGGGGAAGGTTCTGGTTTCTTAATATGACCCTAGAGTTGTCATCTTGTCCTTGAGAGGTATTGTCAGAAACTAAGTACAGCTCACTGAAAACTATGCCCCTTCTCTGCCTGAGAAGCTGAAGGCACAGAAAAGAGGGCTGAACTCTAGCTCTGTGGGACACATCCGCTCTGTGGAACCCAAAAGGCAGGACAGAACCCACTGTTCACAAGTGTCTCACAAATCACTGCGTGTGACTCCTAGTGCTTGGCACAAAGGGATGGTAACTTATAGGTCTCTCTTTGATTTGATTTGATTTGATTTGATACAGATGTTTGAAGGGAAAGAAAAGCGACTGGAGTTGATCCAGGAGTTGCGCACCTGCCACGCACTACAAGAAGATGAAAAGCTGGTGAAAAAAGCCGAGAAGCAAGTGACCCTGGCCTTACAGCGGCAGAGGAACTTACATGAGCACAAGGTTTTCTTTTTTTTTTCTTGTTACTTTCTTGTTAAATTTTCTCCCTTGATTTTATCATGGCACAGCAACATTCTAATAAAAATTCATGAAATGGTGAAAAAGAAACAGCCCCACAATCCCATCACTCTGTGAGCTTTGTGTGTGTGTGTGTGTGTGTGTGTGTGACGGAGTTTCACTCTGTCGCCCAGGCTGAAGTGCAGTGACGCAGTCTTGGCTCACTGCAACCTCTGCTTCATGGGTTCAAGTGATTCTCCTGCCTCAGTCTCCCGAGCTGGGACTACAGGCATGCACCACCATGCCTGGCTAATTTTCATATTCTTAGTAGAGACGGGGTTTCACCGTGTTGGCCAGGCTGGTCTCAAACTCCTGACTTCAGGTGATCCACCCGCTTCAGGCTCCCCAAGTGCTGGGATTACATGCCTGAGCCACTATGCCCAGCCATTCCTGTGCTATTTCAAAGATTGTTGTTAATGACTTCAAAGTTATGAAAAGATTAAAAAATACCAAGGTTTTCTACTTTCATGTTATTCAAGATCTTAACTCCTAACTTGTGTGAAAGGAAAGATATTGAAAAATTAACAGGTATCACGAGTGAATTTCTAGGAGATTCAATTTGATTAAACTCCAATATTATCTTTAATAAAAACTTGACATTTCCCTTCATGTCTGGGAAGACACACTTTACCTTGTCGATAAAATTGAAAGGAAAAAAAAACCATTCTCTATGGTCACTAACAAAAACGTCTTGCTAAATTCTCTTGCTTATTTGAGGGCTGTGGTCCATCAGTGACTGACCAAACAATTGACTTTCTTATGCCTCCGTTTTCCTCATAAGAACCTGGGATGGAGTCAATCGAGACGTAATATTCCCAATAAAAATTAAATGCATTCTGAAAGTGAATTGACTGCCAAGAGTTTTGAGTAATCCGGTGCCTCTTCTAATAATCACCACTCATAGTGGAATTTGTGTCCTTAAAGTTATGTTATTCTTTTCAAGGTGTCACTGGTTGAAAACCATTTGGCTGGACTGGAAGGAAGGGCACTGGCAGACATGTTTGACTTCCTGTCCAAAGAGCTGGTGAGACTGCAGGAGGAGAGGAGAATCCATGCCTTTGTCATGCTGGCCGAGCGCCAGCGGCGGATACGAGAGGCTGAAGAGAGTGGTCGGCGCCAGGTGGAAATACAGCGCCTGCGGGAGGAGGACGAGATATTTAAGGAGGCAAGTAGGGGCAGCTGGGTGTATGGAAGCTGCCTAGAAGGAGCCAAGTCAAACCAAAGGATGCTCATAACATAAAATGGCATTTGGCTTTTGTTTATGCATTGGGTTCCTACTGTATGGCAGGCACTCTACAAAGGCATTGTGGGAAACTTTGGAGGGGAAAAAAACCCGGACGCGATCCCTTCTCTCCTAAAGCTTAGATAACACATAATACGCACCTGTGTATAGAATTAGAAAATGTATTGAGCTCCATGAAGGAAACAAATAGAGCCCAGAGACACATTTTAAGCCGGTTACTCCACTTGCTGTGTGGAGCACAGGCTGGAGGGAGGACAGAGGGGGGAACAAGGCGGCCAGGAAGTAGCTGTTGAAGTAGTGAAGGCCCGAGTGAGACACAGGAAGTCGAGTATTATGTCCAGTGTCAGGCTTAAGCAACTGGAAGATGATGGTATTATTTCCCGAGGTAGGAAAGTTGAGAGAGGAATAAGCGTAGGGGCAGGAGAAGAATCAGGAAATCAATTTATATTTAGTTTGGGATATCTAAGCAGAGGTATTGTTTCAGTAGGTGGATCTACAAGATGGAATTTAGAAACGAGGTTTTGGCTGAAGATGTAAATTTGGGAGTTGGTGACCAGCTTGTAGCCTCCTACCAATCTTAACACACTTTTCTTCAAAAAGGGTTACTGAGATTTAGAAATTATTGGCAAATCAGGCCGGGCGCGGTGGCTCAAGTCTGTAATCCCAGTACTTTGGGAGGCCGAGACGGGTGGATCACGAGGTCAGGAGATGGAGACCATCCTGGCTAACATGGTGAAACCCGTCTCTACTAAAAAAATACAAAAAAACTAGCCGGGCGATGTGGTGGGCGCCTGTAGTCCCAACTACTCGGGAGGCTGAGGCAGGAGAACGGCGTGAACCCGGGAGGCGGAGCTTGCAGTGAGCTGAGATCCGGCCACTGCACTCCAGCCTGGGCGACAGAGCAAGACTCCGTCTCAAAAAAAAAAAAGAAATTATTGGCAAATCAGAACTTGCCATCTCTACCTAATATCACTAAGGAAGAACCATCTGGGGATGGGAAGAATAGCTGGGGGTGAGAATAAGAAGCAATGGAACCGAGGAGCTACTATACACAAAAGCAGAGAAAGGAAGAAGCTGGTAAAAAGCTTCTTAGGAAGACATCTTCTAAATGGGAATGATGGCAGAAAACATCAGCTCTGTCTAGCAAGGGCAAGAAAGGGTTAAGATAGCCCTTCTAGCCTGATTTAAGAATCACTTAGGTAAAAAATGTACCCACTGTGGATCCACAGATTCAAATATCATCCATCATTTTAATTCCCAACCTTCCTAATTAAAATATAATGACTATTTTCCATCCTATTTCCCCAACCTCCATTCAAACAGATTCTCTTGAAGAGAAATATGCTTGCACATAAATTATAAAACAGAAATGTAATATTTAATAAATTTCCAAAATATAGCATATAGACAGAAACACAGATATAAAGTCATAGACTCATCTTTAAATACATATACAATTTTGCAGGCACATACATGAGGACATATTTATAAATATCTGGTGTGCACAATATTAGCAAGACATAGAGGAACACAGATAGCCACACATTTCCTTATTCATGTACATACACGCACAAATGTGTCCAGAAATTTACACATTTATAAAGATATACATAAACACACAGGTACATATATGGCTATGGATGGACCGTAGTAAACTTTCCACCTCTCTACTATTACATGACTGAGCTGTCTAATTGATCCATATAGATGCAACTTGCTTCCTGAATAAGAGGGTGGGCTCTATGAGAGCATGAATATTGTATATTCCGTTTGTGCCTTGCACAACACAGCATAGATCCCTGTACCTAATAGACCTTCAGCAGATATATTTTGGTTGATTAGTTGTTTGGTTGATACTGTATTCAACTGGCCATTGAGAGTCTCCCATAGAGAAGGATTGAAGGTTGATGTTTTACACATAGGTGTACAGTATCATATACTCAGAATTGTGCCAAAGTGCCAATCCAGAAACAGGTACTGAATTGTTACTGAGTCCCAGGCATTATCTCAGATACAAAGATATATTTAGACATGAAACAGAAAAGTGCCCTACCTCTAAGAAGCTGATAATCAGCATACATATACACGCAAAATTAAGTATGCCACAGTTGTTGCTTAATCTTTCTATGTGCATACACCTGTAAAACGGGAAAAACCAAACTACTTTGCTTATGGTTACATACTTAGGGAGCAAAAATATAGAGAAAACAAAGTGTTTACCATGAAAGTGGGAAGGTGCTGTAGTAAAGGAAGAAACCATGGTGGCCTTCTAAGATACTGGCAGTTACTATAGTACATGGGTTCTGACTTTACCCTAATTCATTACACTGTACATTTATGTGCTCTGTCCTTTTTATTTTGTTTTATTTTTCTAATCTCTGAGTTTGCTTCCAATGCACTTTTAAAATCTGTATCCTATTTCATGATATCAAGTAAGCTTTAAAAAGAAGCAGTCAAGGGCTGGTATGATAATTCAATAAATTCATTAGAGACCCAGGATCCTTCTAGCTTTCTGCTCTTCTCTTCCTAAGTCGTAGCCCTTCTGGCAATTTAAGATGATTGCTGGTGTTCCAGCATTATGTCCTCATGAAAGGAGAAATGAAGAGAGAAAAAAAGAAGCCAGGTCTTTCCCTTTAAGAATCCTTTCTTTGGTCAGAATGTGGTCATATGGCCAATCCAGCTCCTGTGGGTGCTAGGAAATGTAGTCTTTATTCTAGGCACCTGTTTGCCTAGCTGAAATCCAGGGGTTCTATTATGTAAGAGGAAGGAGGAAAAGGATACTGGAGAATACCTCCTTGTCTGTTCTTCTGTTAGGTAGTTTGACCAAATCACGTTGCTGGTAAGAACAAAGCCAGGATTTGAACCATCATTATTGACTCTGAAGCCCATGATCCTTCAGCAATGCTGTCTTGCCCCCCCACCCAATAAGATCCATAATTCTGAAATGGGCTAAATGGGTGTGGGCTGCCCAGAATGAGTAGGCAGGTGGATGAGAAATAGACTGATGAGATGCTAAAGAAAATGAATGATGAGTGAAGGGACTGTTGACTTAATAAATATATGAGCTAAAAAAAGTTAACCCAATGTTTGTGTATTTTTCTTGTGTTGTTTACAACAGCATAGCTGTTTTAGTGAGGGTATTATTGTATTTTGCAGGTAGTTAAAGTTCACCATAGTACTATAAGCTCCTACCTAGAAGACATAATACTGAATACTGAAGCGAATACTGCAGAAGAACAAGCCAGGGCAGAAATAGAGAAGATGGCTGAGAAAATCAATGACATTGCTTATGAAATGGAAAGCCGGTGTGTATCAAGAGAACAGATTGTAGAATGGACAGCCTATTTGCTGATACTCATATATATTTTTTCAAGAGCTTACAATTTCACCACCAAGGAGAAACAAATAACTCATACTTCAGGGTCCATTGTTTTATTAACATAACTCCTGAGAAGCCAATATGCGTGTACCTCTGTATGTATTCTCAGTTATCCTCTGCAATCTGGATTACTCTCATTACTTACTTTAAGAATACTCGGAAGCATAAAAACAATGTGAATACGTGTGTGCAACATTACTGGGACTTCATCCCAAGGTTTCTGGCTTCTATGTATAAGCTGTGTTTCCAACATTCTCTTCCTGGCAGGCAGGGTAACTGAAGGACAGGGTCAAATCCAAATTTTTTTTATGGAGTTAAACAAACTTGCCAGGAATGTGATATTTCAGATCACTTAATCAAGGAAAAGGTGATGTTGGGATTTGAATGGAGTTGCTTACACAGCAGGAAAGCATAAATCAGCAGCTCAAGTAAAAAAACCAAAGAAATAATTCAATTTGTTTTTATATTTTTTAGCCGAACCTATCTTCAGTCAGAGGAGATTGTTGCTGAGTTGGTTTATAGTTTTCTGATCCCAGAGGTGCAAAAATACTTTGTCAAAGAAAAAGGTAAGCCAATGTAAATGCTTTACTTTAGGATTTTTAAAATATGTAACTTATTTTCAATATCCCAGAGATTTAAAATTAAACAGAGGGATGGGGAAATTTCTGAAGGAGGATCACTGAGTTTTCTTATTTCAGAGTTTGTCAGGTTCTCTTCATGCTACCTGATTCTAGAATATAATCAACTCTAATACAGATGGGACGTAGTTCTAATAAGAGTGACAATATCAAAATCCAAACCTTGTTTAAAAGGATGTTCCCAAGTTTTCAGAAGAGGTGTATTTTTTTTTTTTTTAAAGCATAAAACAGATAATGAGCATATAAAAGATTTTCACATTGTAGCAGCCTTATGGAGGCAGGACACGTGAACCGTGAATATTAAAAAGCAGGGGTGCGGGAAAGGTCTAAATCTACTCTGCTGCTCTGCCTGCACCCCAAATAGCTTGTTTCTGCTGGAATTCCATCCAAGTATAAATATCCTAATTTATCATTTGTCACTGGTGGCATGTTTTTAAAGATTGATGCTTTCAGTCAATAGAGAAAGAGAAAATAATATATTAAACAGAAAAGTAAGATTCTTTCATAGCTCTGAGACTGTTGATGGCAGGCTTGATCCTAGACAGAGGGGAGCAACCAGGAGAAGAACAATATTTAAGTGAAATGGCAGCTCAAAAGCATTGAAAATTATACAGGGGAATTCCAGACAGGTTTAAGCAGAAAAATGCTTAACATTGCAATTTGCTTGACCAGGGATAAAGAAATGGTGGAGTTCTAACACATTTGGAGAGGACAAAGAAATGCCTGATTTTTCCATTGCATGGTTGTAGTGTAATTTTTAAACCAGTACCCCCTAAGGATAAGCATTTAGTTTGTTTCCAGTTTGTTTTCCTGTTACTAACGGTGCTTCAGTCAATATATTTTACACATATCCCGGCATGCTTCTGAGAGTAAATTCCTAACAGTACAATTGCTGGGATATAAGGTATGTGTATTTTCCATTTTGATAGATAGTACCAAATTTCCTACAAAAAGATTGTTCTCCCAATTTGATATTACCATATTGCCCCACAAAATGATCGTTGACTTGCATCAATAGCGTATGATAGTGCTTATACAAAAAAATTAATTTTCAGATCAAGTAATATATTTCTGTGTCACATTATGTTACAAAAGGACCTTATGTTTTCTAGGACCTTAAGAAAATATGCAACTCCTTTCCACTTCTCCTGGGTTCAAAGTGAGGCCAGGCTGCTTCAAAGCCATTACACCCTTGGTTGAATTCCACCCTAGGATTGAAAGAGAGGAGGAAAACAGTGGGTTTAATAATTACTAGTTTGTGGCGAGGCGTGGTGGCTGAAGTCTGTAATCCCAGCACTTTGGGAGTCTGGGGTGGGAAGATCACCTGAATCCAGGAGTTAAGACCAGCCTGGGCAACATAGGGAGACCCAGTTGCTACAAAAAATATTTTAAAATTAGCTAGGTGTGGTGACATGCACCTGTAGTCCCAACTACTTGGGAGACTGAAGTGGGAGGATCACTTAAGCACGGGAGGTGGAGGCTGCAGTGAGCCGAGATTGTGCCACTGCATTCCAGCCTGAACAACAGAGTGAGATCCTGTCTGGAAAAAAAAAAAAAAATTTACTACTTTGTGATCCCCTCTCTCACCTTGGGAGTCTGAGTTGAGGATCTGGAGGAAGACTTGAGTGAAAGGAATCCAGTGGCACTTATCTGCGGTCAAGTTGTGTGAGTCCCTAGCCTCTTCCCTTTATATTTTTGCCAAATCAAAAGAGCCATATGAACAGGGAGCACACTAGGACCTTTTTTTTCTCTTTTCAAATGAGAACGATATATATTATATATACACTCTTTACCCAAAATTAAGATAATATTACATACAGACGATTTTGAGATATATCACTTTTTAAAAAGCCAATGGATCAGAAAAACGTAAAGTGGATCAAAAAAAGGTAAATTATCTAATGTCTCTGTGTCCATGTTTCTTCTTCTGAGATTGAGGATATTAAAATACTATCTTTTAGGAGGATTAAATGAAGAATTACATGTCAACTGCTTAAAACAGTACCTGGTACAAAGTAAGGACAAATGCTAACTGCTAACATCATCATCATCACTACTCCTTTCCAAGGGCTTAGGTGCTTACCTGATAGTGAATATTCTTAGAATTTGGAGCTAGGACTACCTTCTAAAGCCATGAGCTCATAAACTCATCATCAATCAGTAAGTCCCCTCCACATTAAGAACTAAGGCTCAAAAAGAAGTATAAGACAAGGTCTTTATTTGTAAGTTATTTACACTCTAGGTATCAAACAAAATGTAATTCACATGAAATGCTTCAATGCTGAATAGGTTGGTACAAACTGAAGTGCGGTAAGTGGTAAATCTGGGCTGACGTAGTCAGAGGAGACTTCCTGGAGGATGTTGGACATGAGCTTTCCAGGTTTTGGAGTACAGGCATTCCAGGTGAGGGAAACTGCTGAGGAGTGGAATGGAGGCAAGCCTGGTGGGAAGGAGTATGACTGGGCTGAACCAGAGAGTGGGAACAGAGGGAGCAGAAAGAAATTAGATTTGGGTTGGGTTTACCTTTAGTTTGCAAAATTATTTCTATCATGACTCTCTTGAAACATTTGGGAATGGTTTCGTTCAGACTTTCAGAGTGAAAATTTTTCTATTGCTTTGGCACAGTGAGGAACGCACAGCGGAAACATATTCTTGCAGCCCATCAGATCATCCACAGTTGCACAGAAAGCATGGTTCAAAAGAGATTAACTGAGGGACAGCAAGATGAGGCCTCAAATGCTGCCATGTTACTTGAGAAAGAAATTCAAAATGAGAACAACAGCTAAGGTGAGTTTGATTTTCCACCTGGAAAAAAAAGCAGAGAAAGGAAGAAAAGCAGCATTGTTCAGCTTTGTGCTGTGTTCTAACAATCATAATTGCTGTTTAAGAAATGGAAGATTGTTGTTTAAGAAATGGAGGACTTCTGTTTAAATTGGCACATTTCCTCTAGGTTATAGCATCTACTGTTGAGATTATTAGAAAATTAGAGTTTATATTACAGCAAATAGACTCTTGTGATACAAAAAATAGGACTCTAAATTATTTTTATGGGTTCTTTTAGTGTGTATGTACCTTGTCAAATGAAGCTACAGAATGTGTCAGTGTTATACATTAAAAAAAAACTTGTTCTTATGGAAGTAGACAAGGTATGCCCTAATGCATTGTGCTAGTTGTAAGCATGGCATGAGACACATAGCCTGCCCAATTCTAGCTCAGACACCTTCTGCAGTGCCCACCAGGGGTTGGTCTTGGGCTCAACTAAAGGCTGTCATACTCACAAGACTAACATAGACCATATTTGGCATGAATGTACTTAGAAAAATATAGGACAGGAAACAGCTTCCAGCAAGGCAACATCAGACATTTCTCTTCCTGTAGGAGCCCTTGCCATAGCCATGCAGAAGAACACATAGCTATTTTCTTTAGTCCCTAGTTTATGGAGTGCAGATACAATACAAGGAAAAGAGGTAGGTGGGTGGGGGGGTGGGTACAGGAGCTGCCCTGGCGTAAAAGTTTCACACCCCAGGGGCCAGAATCTCTTGTAATAATTCCATAGGCATAGCTTCCAGGGTCCCCACCGTGGATTTGCCCGGCTATAAAAGTCAACATACTCACAGAAACTCAAAGCTATGGTTTTCTATTAGGTATTCATTCCTCCCAGTTCAGATGGAATTTGCCGATCAGGGGTCATTTTTAAGTAGTTCAAGTTGCTCAGTAACACAGTTGACACCTATCACCTTATCAGGTTACTAGGAGAATAGTGCTAGGGAGTCAATTAAAACTAAAATTCTCATGAGGAGGGGAATGGAGTGAACTTTTTGCCTATACTTTCTCCCTCAACCCTTTTGTGGTAGAGGCACATCTTCTGCTGTTTTGCCCTGAAGGTATGCCAATAATCAGGTTGGGGAAAGTACCAGGGCTAGGGAGAAATTTTAGTCTGGCACTCAGAAGTTTTGTGTATTGGCCAACTCTGCCACCAATTGTATAATCTTATACAAATAATTTCTCTGCTTCAGTCCTTGGTCCAATAGAATGGAATCTTAAGTCTCAATCAAAAGGAATCATGGAAGGAAGGTTGAGATGAGAGGGAAGGTAAAAAATACTGCAGAGAGAAAGCTAATAAGTGACTCTTAAATATCAAACTGTGGCTGTAAATTACAGCAGAAAAACTTTAGACTTTAATAGTAAAATAACCTCTGAAATAATTGAAAATATAAAACATCTATTACATGTTATGTTATATATTGTCTATAAAATGCAAATTCAAGGACCAAAGCATTTGCCTACCTTATTACTGTGACAAAAGCAAGCCTTAAGGTTGGGGTGGTCATTTTTCTGATGTGGAAATTTAATAAGATTAATAATTTACACAGTTTGCATTGAATGCATCTGCCTTTACTTCTGATTATGATACCTACTCCATGACATCCATAGTGACCTGTGAAATCAAGCCAGAGGAGAACAAAAATTATCTTCTATTTTATACTTAAAGTAAAATGTATTTCATTAAAGCCTATGTAAAGCGTATATGATAATTATAAAATCTACTTGCAAGAAAGTCTAGTTGTCAGGCTAATTACAGACACTCAATAAAGGTGATCAACTAATAAATTAAATGGTTGGAACATGCAGCTTAGCTGTCCCCAAAGCATATCTTCCCTCTTCCTTCTTGCAGAGGGAAGCAGAGAAGGACAGATGTGAGATTATTCAATGATGGCTAGGGAAAGGGGCAGTAGGCATGGACCACTGATTTAAAATACGTATTTAAAAATATGTATTTTTAATTAGCTTGAACAGAGAGCTAATAAATAGTGAAGAATTTCTGGGCCAAGATCTAGGAGAAGATAGAAATTTAGAGGGTTGGGTCTGGCATTTGGAGCTACTTTTTTCCTGGGAGAATATGAAGATTCTAGAAAATGTGGCTGAAAGACTGAGCAGTATTTTTAAAAGCTTTGCAAAACCAGGGGGACAAAAAACTTGAGTCAAGGATGGGGCCCTGGTAAACCTTCTTCATTTGGGTAGGGACTCTAAAAGGCTATGCCCTAGTGGTAAGGGTTGACTGGAAGTAAACTATCCCTGGCGTATAATGTAGTTTAGCTTCTCATCATCTGAGTGATTTTAAAAATCTCAATCCCAGAAATTGAACTTAATGAGGTTCTTGGTTTCTATTGCCTCAAGGAACCTGCCAGAAATAAAACGTAAATTCTCTTTACAGGAAGTTAACATTGTTCTAGACCTCTATTTTCACAATTTCTAGAACACAATCAAGAATATTCAGGTACATGAGGAGACATGACAATCTGAACAAGCGGCAAAAACAACAGATGACAGAAACAGACATAAAAGGATCTAAAATATTGGAGTTGTTAGACCCAGACTTTATTTATTTTTTCCATAAGTTATTGGGGTACATACAGGTGGTATTTGGTTGCATGAGTAAGTTCTTCAGTGGTGATTTGTGATATTTTGGTGCACCCATCACCAGAGCAGTATACACTGCAACATATTTGTAGTCTTTTATCCCTCGTCCCCTTCCCACTCTTCCCCCCAAGTCTGCACAGTCCATTGTATCGTTCTTATGCCTTTGTGATTAGACACAGACTTTAAAATAACTATGTTTACTACTGTGGACTTCTATCCTCCAGAACGATGAGAAAATACATTTCTGTTGTTTAAGCCATCCAGTCTATGTTGTTTTGTCATGGCAGCCCCAGCTGACTAAGACAGATTTTGGTAACAGGAGTCAGGTACTACTGTAACAACTACCTAAACATGTGGGAGTGGACTTGCCACTGGTTATGGGTAGAAGCTGGAAGAGTTTTGAGGTATATACTATATATATATGGACATCAAGGGTGATTCTGGTGAGTTCTCAGATGGAAATATGGAATATGTTATTAGAAACTAGAGGAAAGGTGACCCTTATTATAAAATGGCAAAGACCTTAACTGAACTGTGCTGTAGTGTTTAATGGAAGGGTGAAGTTGCAAGCAATGACATTAGATATTTAGCTGAGGATATTTCTAAGCAAAGTGTTGAAGGAGCAACTTGGTTCCTCCTGACTGCTTATCGTAAAATGCAAATGGCAAGAGATTAATTGAAGAAGCAATTGTTAAGCAAAAAGAAATCAGAATGTGAAGATTTGGAAAATTCTTAGCCTGTTCATATTGGAAAAAAAGAGAAAGCTCTTTCTGATGGGAATGCTGAGGGTCGGTTAACAGACATTTGATAAGTGTATGGGATTATATGAGCAGAAACATTGCAGGATGAAATTAAGGAAGCCTATTGATTGGACTTCTTGAATTAGACAGGATGGGATGATAGAACTATTCAGCTGCAAACGTGCACTATTCTTCAAGAAGAAGGAAAAATGATTCCACAGGAGATCCAGAGGTCATCAGGGCCATTGTCCCAGTTTCAACAGGCCAGGTGGCTTTCACCATGAGCTTTGGAGGAAGGATCACCCAGTGGACCCCAGCTCATCTGAGCTATGGGGTGGGACCCTGGGTCAGCAGAGCTACAAGGAGCAGACACTTACCTAGAGTCATGGGGATGGGGCACTGTAGAGTCAAAGGGGCAGAGCCATGGGAATGATGCTGCCACCCCAGTGGGCTTAGAAAGCAAGACACTAAGCCAAAGAAGACTATACTCAAGAATTAAGATCCAGTGGAATTTGCTTTGCCAGGTTGTGGACTTGCTTAGGATCCATCACCCATTTCTTTCTTCTGATTTTTCCCTTTTGGAAGGAAATATGTCCCCTATGCCTCTCCCACCATAGTATTTTAGAAGCACATAGTGTGGCTGGTTTCACAGGCTCATAGGTGGAGAATAATTTTGCCTCAGGACAAGTCATATCTTGAGTCTCACCCGTACTTCATTTGGATAATATTTATGAGAATTTGAACTGTAGACTTTAGAGTTGATGTGGGAATGAGTTAAGATTTTTGGTATTGTTGGTGTAGAATGAATGGTGAGGAACATGAATTCTACCTGGGGTAGAATGCTATGATTGAAATGTGTCCCTGAAAATGCATATGTTGAAGCTATAACCCCCAATGTGGTATTTGGAGACAGGACCTTTGGAAGAGAATTAGGGTTAGATAAGGTAATGAGGGCAGAACCCTCATGATGGGGTTATTGCTTTTACGAGAAGAGACATCACAGTGCTTCTCCTCTCCTTCTTCCTCTCTCCCTCTGCCATTCTCCCTCTCTCTCTCTCTTCCTTTCTCCCTCTCTTCTTCCACTTTCAATGTGAAGACACAGTGAGAAGGTGGCCATCTAGATGCCAGAAAGAGAACTTTCAACCAAAACTAACCATGCTGGCACCTTGATCTTGGACTTGTACCCTCTAGAACTGTGAGAAAAGAAATTTCTGCTGTTTAAGCTATTCAATCTATGGTATTTTGTTATGACAGCCTGAGCTAAGACACTTACTGTGTTCAAAGGGTAAATGCCAATATTGAAAATTTCAAGAGAACTGGACATAATAAAAATGATATAGCATATTTGAAGAAAATAGAAATTCCAGAATTTAAAAATACAGTAGCAAAAATGAGAAACTCAGTGAATCTTTCCTCAGAGATATTTAGAAAGAAGCATGGAAAGACAAAAGGATAGGAATTTATAGAAGAGAGAGAAGGATAGATTTAGAATAACTTAATGATTTAGAAAAGGAGAAAAAGTGAGTAGGTATGGACCACTGATTGAATAAATTTGACTACTAAAGGAAGGAATAATATGTTGGGAGATCATATGGAATATGAATTTTCCAAAAATAATAAAATAATTGTTTTCAAGAAGACTTCTTAACCCTAAGCAGAATAAATAAAAAGAAAACCATACCTAGATACATCTTAGAATACTAATACTGCTGAAAGCCAAAAAGAAAAAAACCTTTAAAAGCATTCAGAGAAAAATGATAAATTACCTTCAGAAGAGCAACAATTAAGCTGACAGTTGACTTCTCATCAGAAACAATGAAAGCCAAAAAGATGGAATGATATGTTCAATATATCAAAATAGCAAAATAAAGTAGGATTCTATGCAAATGTATTCTTCATGCAAACATATTCTTCAAGAATGGCAATGAAAGACATTTTCAGACAAATGAAACTAATAAAATTTATCACTAGGAGATCTGCAACACAAGAAATTATTAAAGCGTGCTTTTTAAGCAGAAGAAAAATTATCCCAGGTGGAAGGTTGGAAATAAATTTAAGGACAGGTATGTGGATTGGCTTATTGATTGCATAAAACAATAATTACAAGAAACAGCAGTAATAGGAGCAATGAAGTTATAAAACAAAAGAGTAATATATAAGTCAGAAGAGGGCTAAATAGATTAAATTGTTCTAAGACACTTGCATTGTCTAGGAGGAAGATAAAAGTATAAGTTGACATTGATAACTCAATGATCCGTGATAACTCAAGGATGCATTTTGTAACCTCTAGGGTAACTCTGAAGGGATAGTAAGGAGATATATGACGTCTAAACTAACAGAAGAAAATGGGATTAAGTTTTCAAAACACTCAATACAAAAAGCAGATAGAAAGGAGAAAAAAGGAAACAGAACCAATAGAAAGCACTGAATAAAATGGCAGATGTAAACCAAAATTTGTCATTGAGTACATTAAATGTGAATGGACAAAATATTCCAAGTAAAGTCAGAATTTACCAGACTGAATAAAAATCATACTAAATTATATGCTGCTTGCAAGAAGCCTATATAAAATCTAAATATACAAAATGGTTGCAAGTTAAAAGATTGAAAAAGATACCGTAAAAACGCCACCCATAGAAAAGCAGATATAGCAATATTCATATCAAAGAAAACTTTAAGGCACAAAGTATTAGAGAAAAAGAAGGACATGCCATAAAAATAAAGGTCTAATTTATTGGAAAGATATAATGTCACAATTTAAATATACTTAATAGCATGGCCTTTACCCTAAATATAGCAAAATTTAACAGAACTGCCTATAGAAATAGATAAATCCACAATAATTCTGGGAAATTTTAATCTTTATCAGGAACTAACAAGCGAGCAGAGAGAAAAAACATTTAAAAATGTAATATTTGGCTGGGTGCAGTGGCTCACGTCTGTAATCCCAGCAAATTTGGGAGGCCAAGGCAGGTGGATCAGTTCAGCTCAGGAGTTCGCAACTAGCCTGGTCAACATGGTGAAACCTTGTCTCTACAAAAAATACAAAAAAAATTAGCCAGGTATGGTGGTGTGCGCCTGTAGTCCCAGCTACTTGGGAAACTGAGGCAGGAGGATTGCTTGAGCCCAGGAGGCAGAGGTTGCAGTGAACTGAGATCATGCCACTGCACCCCAGCCTGAGTGACAGAGCAAGACCTTGTCTCAATAATAATAATAAAATTAAAATGGAATATTTTAGATACATAATTTTTAAAAACTTGGCCTACTGGACATTTGTAGAATATTATGCCCAACAACTACAGATGCATATTCTTGCCAAGGGCAGAGGGACATTACCAAGGGAAAGAGAAGCCAGGGGAGCTGTGTGGGCTGGCATGATGGATTAGGGTGCAGAGGAGCCCCTAGGGTGAGGCCAAATTTTCCCATATAATGTTAGCTTTAGGTTTTAGGTAGATACCCTTTTTCTGGTTGAGAAATGTTTGAATCCATCATGTTATTTAACCAGTTATGTCAGTAATAAAATTCACTCAGTTCCATGGACCTAACCATTGACACTTCTATCATTTTTTGTTTTTTGTGGGTTTTTGTGTATGTGTGTTGTTTGGTTGGTTGGTTGGTTGGTTGGTTGGTTGGTTGGTTGGTTGGTTTTTGGTCAGAAAGAGAAGCTGAATGTTCTGGCTTGCACCATCACTCTGACATTCAGTGATTCAGAGTGATAAAGTTTCAGTGTGATTTTTTCCAGCTCAGGGCCAAGACTGAGATTTTTGTAAGTAAGAGCACCATCCTCAGCTACTGTCGCAGAACACTGACTGGCTTTGGAAATTGGCTGTTGCTGCAGACTCGGTAATATTTTTTAATGAATCTGTCCTAATGTTGCAAGGCAAGCAGAATTCACATGCAGAGCTTATGCTATGGTGAAGTCCCTTCACTGGCAACTAACATTATTTGAATCCCAAATAATATACTTCCTATGTTATGAAAAGTTAAAACAAGAAGGAAGATCTTCATTCCTACATGTATTTGCATTGGATATATTTTCTGAGCCTAAACTACTTTTCTAGTAGCAATTTTGGACTTTGAAACAAGTGCAAAGGAAATGTCAAAATCTATTTATCTGCAATGGAAGCAAGTCCATTTTACCTTCAATTGGAAGTAATCTGTATTGTAATGAAGTGCTAAAAAGAAAATATCAAGAGAAGAATATAATAGAATTCTATAAATGCCTTCCAAGCAATACATATGGATATTTATATAAAAGTATATAATTGTGGATGGATACCAGTATTGGCCATACCGTTCTGAATGAAAAGACATTTTCAAAGATGACATAGGGATGAGATAAGATAGGGGAAAATCTCATTTTCAAAGACGAAATGAGAAAGAGGAAAATCTAATTACACATCGCTATTAATAAATGAACATTTGCAATCAATTTCAATGACTTGAACCCAAATTAAGCAAAATGTTATTCCCCCAAATAAGAATTCCATTCTTTTCATTAAGATAACTATATCACAAAAAGCTATAGTCAATTATTAGTAGTGTATTTTAAATTTTATCAAAAATGTTATGAAAATTTGTTTTCTCTTTTGTTAAATGAGTATCATTGATTTTGTCATTTGACTCACAAAACCTAAAATATTTACTATTAAGCCCTTTTCAGAATTCCTTACTCTACAGTAATTACAATGAAGTAGAACTAAATATAACATATGGAAGAATCTCACAAATATAATAAGCACCATAATAAGCCAAATCCAAAAATAATCCACAGTATGAGTTTATTTATATAAAGTTCAAAACCAACAGCATTAAACTATAGTGTTTAGGAATGCATACTTAGAAAGTTAAGGTATAACGAAAAGTAAGAAAGTGACTACTGTAAAAATAAAATCAGAATAGTGATTACTTTTAGGAGGTAAAGAGAGGATTGTGATTGGGAAGGGGTAAATGGGAGCTTATGGAATACTATTTCCTGACCTGGGTGATATTTACACAGATGAGTACTGTACATTAATTCATTAGGCTGTACATTGCTTTTAGGTACTTTCCTATATGTGTCATATTCCACAGTTGAAAGTTAGTAATACAAAAACATATGAAAGTATAAAACTCATTGGTAAAAGTAAGTACATGGTCAAATTCAGAATATTCTAATACTGTAATGATGGCGTGTAAATCACTTTTATCTTTAGTATGAAGGTTAAAAGACAAAACTATTAAAAATAATACCTATAATAATTTGTTAAGGGATATACAACATAAAAATATGTAACTTGTGAAATTGAAAACACAGATGTTGAGGAGGGTGGTTAAAAAGTGTAGAGTTCTTGCATGCAATCAAATTTAAGTTGTTACCAGTTTAAAATAGCCTATTGTAACTATAAGGTGTTTTATATATTTCTCATGGTGAGTACAAAGCAAAAAATGTATATTAAATACACAAAAGGTGAAGAGCAAGAAATCAAAGCATAGTACTAGAGAAAGTCACCTAATTACAAAGGAATACAGCAAGAGAGGAAGAAAAGAACAAGGACCTACAGAACAACCATAAAACAATGAACCAAATGATAGTAGTAAGTCTTTATCAATAATTACCTTGAATGTAATTAGATTAAATTCTCCAATGCAAAGACATAGAGTGGCTGAGTGGATAAAAACAAACAAATGAGACCTATGTCCAGCCTACAAGAGACTCACTTCACAGTTTAAGGACTCACATAGACTGAAAGTGAAAGGATGAAAAAAGATACTCAATGCAAATAGAAACCAAAATAGAACAAGTGTAGTTAAACTTACATCAGATAAAATAGATTTTAAGTAAAAAGCTATAAAATGAGACCAAAAAGGTCATTATGTGATAATAAAGGGGTCAATTCATCAAGAGGCTTTAACAATTATAAATATATGTGCACTCAACGTTGGAGCACCTAAATATATAAAGCAAATATTAATAGATATGAAGGGAGAGCTAGACTGTAATACAGTAATAGTGGGGACCTCCAGTATCCCACTTTCAGCAATGAACAGAACATCTAGACAAAAAATCAATAGAGAAATATCAGACTTATGCTACACCTTAGACCAAATTGACCTAACAGACATATATAGAATATTCCATCCACCAGCAGCAGAATACACATTCTCCTCAAATACACACAGAACATTCTCCAAGACTGATGACTGATAAACAAGCCTAACAAACTTAAGAAGATTGAAATTATAGCCAGTATGTTTTTTCCAACCACAGTGGTATATAAAATAGAAATTAGAACAGGAGGGATTTCAGAAAATTCACAATTACATGGAAATTAAACAACATGGTCCTGAACAACAAGAAGTCAAAGAAGAATTGAAAAGGGAAATTAAAAAAAAATACCGTGAGGCAAATGAAAATGGAAACACAAGACATAGTTATGGGATGCAACAAAAGCAGTTCTAAGATGGAAATTTATAGCAATATGTGCTTGCATCAAAAAAGAAGAAAGATCTCAAGTAAACAACGTAATATTACACCTCAAAGAACTAAAAAAAGAACAAACTAAGCCCAAAATTAGTAGAAGGAAAGAAATAATAAAGATTAGACCCGAAATAAGTGAAGTAGAGACTAGAAAAATAATAGAAAAGATCAACAGAACTAAAAGTCGGTATTTTGAAAAAATAAAATTGACAAACCTTTAACTAGACTACTTAAGGACAGAGAGGGAAGACTCAAGGAAAATCAGAAGTAAAAGAGGAGACATTACAACTGATACCACAGAAATGCAAAAGATAAAAGACTACTATAAACAACTACATACCAACAATTTGGACAATCTAGAAGAAATGGATAAATGTCTAGACACATGCAACCTATCAAGACTGAACCGTGAAGAAAATAGAAAATCAGAATAGACCATTAACAAGTAAGGGCATTGAATCAGTAATGAAAAGACCCTCATCAAAGAAAATCCCAGGCAGGACCCAATGGCTTCACTGCTGAATCCTACCAAACATTTAAATTGCAAAGTCTTCCAAAAAAATTGAAAAGGAGGGAATACTTCCAAACTCATTTTACAAGGTTAGCATTACTCTTATTTCAAAACTAGACAAGGATACTACGAGAAAGAAAAATTATAGGCCAATATCCCTGATTAACATAGATGCAAAAATTCTCAAAAAAAAAAGTAACAAACTAAATTCAACAAATTAAAAGGATCTTTCACCATGATCAAGTGGGATTTATCCTAGAGATGAAAGAATGGCTCAACATACACAAATCTATAAATGTGATATACCATATTAACAGAATGAAGGACAAAAATCACATGATCATATCAATAGATTCAGAAAAAAATTTGACAAATACTCTTTCATGACCAAAAAAAAAAAAAAACTCTTAACAGATTTGTTATAGAACAAATGTACCTCAACATAGTAAAATCCATATATGACAAACTCACAACTAACATCATTCTCAACAGTAAAAAGTTGAAGCCTTTTCCTCTAAGATCAGAAACAGACAAGGATGCTCCACTCTTGCTACTTCTATTCAACATAGTACTGGAAATTTCAGCCAGCACAGTTGGGCAAGAGAAAGAAATAAAAGGCACCTGCATTGGAAAGGAAGAAGTTAAATTGTTTTTCTTTGCAGGTGACATGGTCTTATATATAGAAAACCCTAATGACTCCAACAAAAAAACTAATAGAAATGATAAAGGAATTAGGTTACAGGTACAAAATCAACATACAAAAATCAGTAGCATTTCTATACATTAACAACAAGCTATACAAAAAAGAAATCAAGAAAACAATCCCATTTATAATAGCTACAAGGAAAAAAATAAAATACTTCGGAGTAAATTGAATCAAGGAGACCTGTACATTGAAAACTATCAAACACTGATGAAAGAAACTGAAGAAGACACAATTAAATAAAAGGATATCCTGTGTTCATGAATTGAAAGAATTAATATTGTTTAAATATCCATGCTACTTAATGCAATCTACAGATTCAATGCAATCTACAGATTCACTGCAATCTCTATCAAAATTCCAATGACATTTTTCACAGAAATAGAAAAGGCAATCCTAAAATTCATATGGAACCATAAAAGACCCCAAGTAGCTAAAATAATTTTGAAGCAAAAAGAACAAAGCCATCACACTAACTGACTTAAAAATCTACTGCAAAGCTATGCTAATCAAAACAGCATGGTACTACACACAAAGACCAATGGAACATAATAGAGAGCCCAGAAATACACCCACGGATTTGTGGTTAATTGATTTTTGACAAAGGTGCCAAGAACACACAATGGGAAAAGGACAGTTTTTTCAATAAGTGATGCTGAAAAAACTGGATATCTACATACAGAGAAGAATGAAATTAGAACATTTTCTCCACACCGTTTTCAAAACCCAACTCAAAATGGATTAAACACTTAAACATAAGTCCTCATACTGTAAAACTGCGAGAAGAAAACATAAGGGAAAAACTCCTAACATTGGTCTGGATGATTATCTTTTGGATATGACTCAAAAGCACAGGCAACAAAAGTGAAAACAGACAAAAGGATTACATCAAACTAAAAAGTTTCAGCAAAACAACAATAAACAGAGTGAAGAGACATCCTGCTAAATGGGAGAAAATATTTGCAAACTGTACATCTGGTAATATTCAAAATATATGAGGAACTCAAACAACTCAATAGCAAGAAAATAAATAACCCAATTAAAAAAGGGCAAAGGACTGAATATACATTTCTCAAAAGAAGACACATATGAATGGCCAACAGATACATGAAAAAAATGCCCAATGTTATAATCATTAAAGAAATGCAAACAAAAACCACAATGTGATATCACCTCATACTGTTAGAATGGCTATTATCAAAAAGACAAAAAATAAGTGTTGAGGAGGATGTGAAGAAAAGAGAACCCTTGCATGTTGTTGGTGGGAATGTAAATTAGTACAGCCATTGTGGAAAACATCACGGAGGTCCTCAAAAAATAAAAAATAGAACCACCATATGATCCAGCAATTCCACAACTGGGTATCTATCCAAAGGAAATGAAATCAGTGTGTGAAAGAGATATCTGCACTTCCATGTTCACTGCAGCATTAATCACAATAGCCAAGATTTGAAATCAACCTGTGTCCATCAACAGATGATGGTATACACACAATTGAATACTATTCAGCCTTAAAAAAAAAAAAGAAGGAAATCCTGTCATTTGCAGCAACATGTCTGAACCTGGAGGGCATTATGCTAAGTGAAATAAGCCAGGCACAGAAATACCAGCATTATGCCATGAACCAGGCATAATGCATCCACACACATACACATATGCTATCACTTACATGTAGAATAGAAAAAAGTTGAACTCATAGAAGTAAAGGGTAGAATGTTGGTTGCCAGAAGCTAGTGTGGTAGGGAGATGTTGGTCAAAGGATATAAATTTCCATTAGGAAGAATAAGTTCAAAGGATGCATTGTACAACCGCGGTGACTATATTTAATAACAATGTATTATATTTTGAAAATAGCAAAGAGAGATTTTAAGCACTCTTTCCCAAAAAAATGAAAAGTATATGAAGTAGTACATATGTTAATTAGCTCGACTGAGCCATTCTACAATGTGTACGTATTTCAAACCATCATGCTGTACCTGACAAATATATATAATCTTTCTTTGTCAGTTAAAAGTAAATAAATGAAATAGTAAAGGATGTTGGCAGTAAGTCAAAGTAAAATGGAAAGAGAATCAGAAACAGTACTTATGTCCTCCAATGTCTACATATTAACTTTTCCCAAACAAAAGTTCCATGGATAACTGCTCTTCAGGACATTCATAAGCAGGCCTGCTCCTGGTATTTGCAAGACCTAGGTCAAGAGGATGAATTGAAGCTTCATATCATATGAAAATATATAAAGTTGTAAATTAGGCTAACATACTGTTAGATAAAATTTATTCTACCCACCTACTTTCACAAACATGTCTTTGAGATGATAACATTGAAAAATGGGTAAGCAGCTATGGGTTTTATGTAATTGAAAGATGGCAAGAACCAAAGATGATAAACTTAGTTATTATTGTACATGTCTGACTCTTCTGTTTATGTTCCAGTAGTATTTGGACAAGTAATGAAATAAAGGCATACATGGTTTTTTAAAAGTTAGAAATACATATGTATATATACAAACAAATATATATATGTATATACATTATGCCTGCAATATACAGAGAATATTTCTGGAAAGGTCAATAAGAAATTGGTAGGTAGCTGTTGTCAGGCATGGAAACTGGGGACTGGAGTTCACACTTGGGGAAAAGAGATTTATTTTCCTCATGTTGACATTCTTTTGTATTTTTATTTTTTTTATGATGTATGTATATTATTTTCAATTACAACCTAGTTAATGTACATATTTTTTTAAGTGCTAGAATTTGGAAACTGACACACTGTGAAGTAAGAAACATCTGGATCCCTAAGGCTTATAAACGGCAGAGCTGGGATATGTGTGGGGCTGTCGGAGTTCAAAGCTAGGGCTCAGACACACTGTATCACAGTAATTTTTTGCATGTATTGATCTGATAATGAATGTTTCTAAAAGATGACATAATCATAAACATTTGTTTGGCTCTTTTTTACAGATTGTGATTAAAAAAATAAAAAGAAGCAGTGCGAATCATCATAAAGAATTCCAATGGTCTGCACTTCTCCCAAAGTGTGCACTGCTCATAAACTTGCCAATGTGTGTTTCGTGAGAAAGGAGATTTGTTTTCCTTAAACACCCAATAATTTATAATGGTTTTCAGTAATAATAATCAAATGAAAAATCTTCATTCTCTTCAGTGTCTTCTAGACGCCCTACTTAAAAAGAACATTTTCTTATGTCTCATTTCAATATTTTGTTAACTATGAGGATGTGCTGGTTTGTTGAATCAAACAAAAGGAAATGTTGTGGAATATTTTTCCAAGTAGTTTTGGTTCACTATTCGCAGGACATTGGCATTATCTACTAAGGCTGAAAATGTGCATATTCCATGACTCAGGATTTTATCTCCCAGATATATATTCAACAGAAATGCATGAGTATGCGCACCAACAGGCATGACAAAAATATTTATAGTAGTGGTATTCACAATAGTCCCAAACTGGAAACCCAAGTGTCCATCTTCATTGGAACAGAAAACTATGCTTTGGTCTACTTCTACAGTGGCACATCAACCCACTTCTGAGCTTTAGATCTAAGAAGTATGTTCATGCAACAGCCATAGAGATGGTGCTGTTGAAAGGCAATCTGCCCATCCTGTGTATTGACAAGCATCAGGATTCCATGAGGATTCTTCCTCAAAGACTGGCAAATAGGAAAAAACAGTAAATGAGCAAAAACATCAACATGGAGCTCAAGTAAAGAATTTATAAAGGAAAGTGTGTGCTACTCTGAAAACAATAAAAGCTTATGTTAGAAAATATCTTACTGTAAGAAACAAGTAAAATTTCAGAAACATTTGCTGGGTGTTTTTAATAGGAGTCAAAAAGAAAGGGTCTTTTCAGAAACTGAAGTAGGGAATAATAAGAACAGACAAGGTCAAAAAATAGACAGATGCGGGCTGAAAAGGAAAGAAAATGGGCTAAGATGGGAAAAATGTAAAAAGATTTAAAATCCAGCAACAAAATCTGCACATTCATTTGGATGCAGTGAAAAGGGCAGAAATATCACAGCAGAGAATAAAACTGGTAATGTTGGCGACACATTTATTAAGTGCTCCAACATGAGATGGGAAGGAATGGGCAAAGTGATTAAAATGACAGCAGTTAGCTGTAGATGACCTATCCCACAGCAATCGGAGTTCTTGAAGAAGAAACCAGAACAAATAAGATAGAAACAATAATCAGAGTTTAATAATTAATTTTCTGAGTTTTTTTTTTTTAAACTAAGTATACAAACTTGAAAGGGTTCACCTTGCCCTAGCAAAACTAGGATTGGGGCACCTTTTTTTCCCCTGAGGATCACTGACAAAAAAACACTGCACCAATAAGGAAGCAACTAAATTTTGTTTTGTTCTTTAAAAAATGCTAACCTGAACTAGGTAAAGTTATATCATTCGCTTTTGAAATAAAACATCAGGAACACAAAATGAGAAGTGAGTTAGGTTGGGCTGATGGGATAGAAGGTAGGAGGCGAATGCTATACAGCTGGGAACAGCAGACTTTCTGTAAAGGGCCAAATGGTAACTACATTAGTGTTTGCGGGTCAGATGGTCTCCATCATAACTGTGTACTCAACTCTGCTGTTGTAGGGTAAGAGCAGCACTAGGTGACACAGAAATGAATGAGCATGACTGTGTTCCAGTAAAATTTTATTTTAATTAAAATCAATTTTTAATTAAAATCAATGTTTGAAAAAGGATTTAAAATAGCTTCTGATAAAGGACATACGTAATGAAACTTAAAGTATGATATTTTCTTTAAAAGTCTTTATCCTTATGTAGACTTCTAAAACTATGTTTTGTGTTTAGACTGTCAAGGAAAATACAAGTTTTTATACAATTCTTATTGACTAATTGAAGTTTACCAGGAGAAGAAAACTTTTTCCTGGTACTGGCAATCTTTTACTTATAATGGCTTGAGTTAAAAAGCTCCAACTTTTCTAATTTTTGCTTTTCAAAATAAAACACCTATAGTGACAATAAAAACACACACTTACAGCCATGTGGTCATAGTGACTGGAGCCATGTAGTGAATTGGGGCCAGAATAGTACGATCAATAGCAATGCACAATCACAACGAACTGTCTGAGACAGAAAACTTTTTGCATGGATGCATAATCAGATATAGTGAATCATTGTAAAGAGAGGCAGTGCTTTAGCTGGAGGCAAGGTAAAATCCAAAAGGAAAGTATGCAGTGTGGGTAAAGGATCTCTTTAGGATGAGAAACTGTTAGCACAAAATTGTTGGGAATTCTAAGTTCCTGAAGTACAGAACTCCCAGACAAATTATGTTAGAGCCTGAGTGTTAGTTCAGGAGGAGCTTCCACTGCTAACTCCCATCCCCCTACTCAGTTCTAGGCCACTGGTACCCCCTTGAGGGTAGAGTTGTATTTACAAACACTTGGAGTGATTTTATGCAACAAACTGCACAGAGGACTATAGACTCGGTTACTAGGGGAGTGGAGAATGCCAGCAAGCCCCTGAGTAACAGTGAATGGCCTTCAACTGTGCTTACCAATTGTGGAACAAAAGCCAGCTAGAACCCTAGCAATATAGTAGTGTTATGGGATTTTGGGGGTGTTGCTTTTCTGGCCAGAAACCTCTGTGGACAGTGGGTCCTTTGCCTGAGTTCTTGTCCTGTGTCTGGGAAGAATGCGGTATGCAGACAAGTAGAGGGTGAGCAAGATGAAGAGCAGTTTTGTTGAGTGTTAGTACAGCTCAGAGGAGACCCACAGTAGGTAGCTCCTCTTTGTAGGTAGGTCATCCCATTGAGTGTTCAGCTCTCAGCAAAAAGGAGGCAATGGAGTGGATGGCTCCTCTCTGCAGGCAGGTCATCACGATGAGTATTCAGCTCTCAGCAGAGAAGGTAGCGCCTCTCTGCAGCTGGTCATTCAGACATCTCCTCTGCTCTGGCTGAGTCCATGGTTTTTTGATCTTCAGAGAGGGGAAGTGCATGCTGATTGGTCCATGCACAGCCATGGGCAGGCCCAGGAAAAAGCGATATAAACTCCCCCTCCAGGCAGCAGTACTGGCAGCCCGGCCCCCAGGCTTCAGGACTTCCCGGCATGAAGGTGGGACTTCACTGGGGCCCTGCCCCCTTCTGCCCAGGAGCTGTCTGCCTCCCTTGTCATTCATGGCACCCAGGCTCTTACTGCCAAGGGATGCCTGCAGGCCAGCACTGAACTGCCCTCAGCACCCCCTCAGCTTCCCTCCTGTGCTCTTCAGTGCCCAAAGACAGGAGGGGGCCAAGGCAGCAGGGGGCTGGCATGTCAGCACTGCCTTGAGCATGCGCCCACCCCGCTGGCCTGCGACAGTGCCCCAGCTCAGCCCCAACTTTGCTCCACAATCAGAGCATGCACCAGGAGTGGGGAGAAGCCAGGTAGCAGGAGCAGGCACTTCCAAGCCTGCAAGAGCAGGGGGGCATTCCAGGGCCTCCAAGAGTGCAGGGATGCCTGAGTCTACAGCCACAGTTTGGGCAGCTACAGCTGTGCCCAGCAGCAGGCTCCTGCCTGCTCCCAGTCCCCCAAGAGCAAAGGGAAGCTCACATCTGCAGCCACGGTTGGGTGGCTGCAGCCCTACTGGGAGGGCAAGGCTCCTGCCTGCTCTGTGGAGTGGGAGGCCAGGTTCTACAGCCATGGTTTGGGTGACTACAGTGGCACCGGGGGAGTTCCCATCCCAACTCAGAAGGGCAGGGCTGGCGCTTGTCCCCAGCTCCCACCAGCTCCACGGAGGGTGCAGCCGAGGCTGCAGCATGAGGGTGTAGCATGGAAGTTAAGGGAGCAGGCTCTGGACCCAGACTGTCCGGGTTGAAATCACAGTCCAAGTTCAGTGTGTCAGACAGGTTATTTAATCCCACTAAGCCTTAGCTTCCTCGTGTGTAAAATGGTATAACCATAGAATGTACATCACGAGGTTGATGTTGGGATGTAATGTATTAATTTACATAAAAAGCTTAGAGCAGCACGCAACACACGGTAAACACTCAATAAGCACCAAGTAGCTAATTTTACTATCCCAAAGGGATAAAGGACAAAAGAGAAATAGGTGGAGCATGTTTCCCGCTTATAAGGAAAATGACCACACCTACCACTGTATAGACAGTGGCGCAGTGGATATCAGTGTCTAACCCATCAGATGAGTTTCTCCATCACATTTGGGGAAGAATACGAGACTGAGAGAATATGGATGTGCTATCATCTGCCCCTCCCCTAACCCCTCCACCAAGAAAGGGATAGGAATGAGTACCTCATGTTCTGTAGAAACTTGAGGTGTTGAGAATAAGGGCTCCCTCCCTACCAGATATCAGTGCAGTAGAAGGAAGCCATAAGTATTGCACAGAAGAACTTCCCAGAAAACTTAGCTACAATCATTGAAGGAGGCATCTTTTATGATAGGTGTCAAATGTTGAGGAAACTGGAAGGGAGGACTACAGTGGTTCTTGGCTGTGGCTGCATGCTAAAACCACCTGAGTACTTTAATAAAAAAAAAAAATGTTTCTTGGGTTTCACCTCAGGCCAAGTGAGATAGAATCTTTAGAAGTGGAGCCCAAGCAAAGGGGATTTTTTTTTAAAGTTTCCCAAGTGATTTAATGTACATTCCAAGTTGAGAATAGATGACACGTTTCCTAAGGAAATTGTCCCTCTCCAAGCATTTACCATTCATACTTACTACAGAAGACATGTCTTCAGTCCAGGTTCTAATGATATTTTCTTTGTAAAGCGTAAAGAATTTCAAAGGCAAGAAAAAAAAATATGTGAGAAAACACTGATACTGGACATAGTCATAACACTCTGTACTTCCTCAGTAACACACGTGATAGTAATTTCCTGCGTAATCGTCTCTCTCACTAGCGTGTGAGGGCAGGGCAGCAGCTATACCTAGTGAATTCATTTGTTTGCATCTGTAGTGCTTAGTCAGTCCAGTCTCTGGCACGTATCAATCCCTCAGTAGGTATTTATTGAATGAAATTCTACATACTTAATGTTTGTAAAAACAAACATTTGTGTGGTTTTAGAGAACGTTTATTATGTCTTGGCATATTACAGTATGAAATGAGTTTCAAGGACAAAATTCTAATTTATAACATTCATTCCTTATAAATGTTTAACTTTTTGTGATTCAACTTGTGAATGTTATCAAGGAACCAAGTAAGTCATAAAGGAAGGGAGAGGCCTTCTGTATGACATCCTAAAAGGAATTTATCCCATTTATCCTTGTACAAATGACATTTGACAACTTAAGAAACCTCCAACAGAAGTTTCAGAGAAGCAAAAATGTTCTTTTCACTGTTTCTTTTATTTTTAATAAAAATTAAAGATATTTTATTAAAACATATCTATAAAATCAACTTTCATTATGTCAGAATGAAGAGGTCACCAATACTCCTCCACTAAAAAAAATCATACAACTGGACAAAATTGACAAAAGCACCCAGGAAACTAGAAACCTGCCAGAGATGGGCAGCAAGTTGAAAAGCTCCTAGAGATTCAAGGAGAAACAGCAGAAGGCTAATTCTTTCCCCCCAGCTCCCATCAAGCTCAATCAATCAGCAAGAATTATAGTTTTCTAGTTCGGAGTTGGCCAAAAACCCAGTGGTTCTGCTGCCAGAGGAGAAATACTTAAAAATATTAAAATTATAAAATTTAGGGTAGAGAAGTGGCATGAAACCTTACGACTTTGCATACTAAAAGTAGCAAACTCAGTTAGAAATGAATAGGGAAAGGCCACAGCTTTGTTAGCCCAAGGATGCAATCTCAGTTGGGGTGAGCAGCAAACCAACCAGAGTGCTAATGGGGAGATCCTGGAAGAGTTGAGACAAGTTTTCCACATACCCCTGGCTGACTGAGAATACAAAAAACTAACCCAGAAAAAGGAAAAAAAGGAGCAACATAACACTAAAATCAAGTTGGGACAAATAGAAAATAAATCACAAAATGGTACACCTCAACTTTAGCATGCATTAAATATTAGTGTATTAAACACTCCAGATAAAAGGCACAGATGTCAAAATGGTTTTTTTTGTTTTTTTTCCTCAAAATTGTTTTGAAAAAAAAAGCAAAACCAAGTATATGATTTACAAGAGACACTTTTCAATATAAAAACAGTAATAATGAAAGTAAATGGATGGAAAATGATATAATAGGAAAATATTTAGCATAGGAAAACTAGAGTGGTTCTGTTACTACAGCTGGCAAAAAAAAAAAAAAAAAAAAAAAAATTCAAAGCAGGAAGTATTACCAGAGACAAAGTAGGATACCTCATAATGATAAAAAATGAAAACTAAATAGTCGTATCTATTTATGCCCCTAATAACTGAGCTTCAAAATTCACAAAGCAAAACTAACAAAGAAGTAAACAAATCTCCAAAGTTGAAGACTTAACACCTTCTTCTCAATAGTATAGAATAATTAGATAAGAAATCAGTGAAGTTTAGAAGACTTTAAACACTGTATACATTTACTAAACACTAATCAGAACACTATACCCAGCCACTGCAGAATACATATTGTTTTCAAGTGTACTTGGAACATTTACCAAGATAAGCCATATTATGAGCCACAAAACATCTTTATATGTTTCAAAAAATGGAAATCTTATATAATATGTTATCTGACCACAGAAACAACCAGCTTAGAAATCAGGAACAAATACATATTTTTAGAAAATCCCAAACATTTGGAAGTTAAACAATATATCTCTAAATAACCTTTGGATCAAAGAAGAAATAACAAAGGAAATTAGAAAATACTTTGATGTGAATGATTGAGAAAATACAAATTCAAAATTTATAGGATGTAACCAAAGCAGTGCTTACAGAGAAATAGTAGCTATATGTACTTATGTTAGAAAAGAGGCTTAAAACCAGTTATCTAAGTTCCCACTTAAGGAAAATACAGAAAGAAAGGCAAAGTAAAACCAAAGTAAGTAGTAGGATAGATGTTTCAAGATACAGAAGAGCAGAAATTAATGAAACAGAAAGCTTAAAATGATACAGAAAATCGACAAGAACAAAATTTTATTATTTGAAGAGACTGGTTAAAAAAAGAGAAATCACAAATTTTCAACATCACAAACAAGAAAGAGTATCACTGTAGTGGAAGAGGGAATGTCACTATAGATCTTACAGGCATTAAAAGGATAATAAAGGAATAATTTGAAAACTTTATGATAATAAATGTGATAGCTTAGATGAAATGGAAAAAAGTCCTTGAAGCAGAATTTACCAAAAGATATACAATGATAAATAGAAAATCTATATATCCTTGTGTCTATTAAGTAAATTGAATTCATTATCAAAAACATTCCCCTAAAGAAATATCCAGGCCCAGATGGTTTCAGTGATGAATTCCATCAAACATTTAAGGAAGAGATCATGTCAATCTTACACAAACTCTTTCAGAAAACATAGAGGAAACACTTTGCATCACATTTTAAGAGTCCAGTATAATCATATCATCTGACAGAGGTAAGAAAATAAGGTTACAGGTCTATATCATGATTTTAATTGCAGCGTTGGTGGTATGGTGGTGAGCATAGCCACTTTCAACAATTATGAATGCAAAAGCCATTAATGAAATATGACCAAAACAAATCCAGAATTCCAAAAAAAAGAGAGAGTATTATTCAGTACAGAGCATGTTTATTCCAAAGATGCAAGGTTAGGACAGCATTAGAAATATCAATGTAATTCATCATATTAATAGAAAAAAGATAAAAAGACATATTATCTCAACTGAAAAATTAACAAAATTCTACACTCATTCATATTTAGAAATTCTCAAAAAACTAGTATAAAAAGGAACTTCCTCAACCTGACAAAAGCATCTATAAAGAAGACAGCTAGCATCATAACTAATGGTGAAATATTCAATGTCCCCCACAAGGATATCTACCCGCACCACACTGCTATTTAATATTGTATTAATCGTTCTAACTGGTGCAATAAGGAAAGAAAAAAGTATAAAGATCAGAAAAGAAGAAAACTGTCTTTCTTTGCAGAAAACATAATTATTTACATTGAATATCTTCACTAATACTAAGGAATAACTAATAGAACTTTTTAATAAAGTCACAGTTATATCTCATCAATATAAATATATATATATACACACATATATATATATTTTCTATATACTAGCAGCAAACAATTAGAACAGAGGTTTTTTTTTTTTTAATTGACTTAATATCCAAAAAACATAAAACACTTAAGAATAAACTTAACAAAAGACGTGGAAGGCCTCTGCACTAAAAACTACAAAACATTGCTGAGAAAAATAAATGACCTAAATAGAGAGTTAGCCATGTTCACATACTGGAACATTCAATGTTGTTTTGTAGTCATTTCTCCCCATATCGATCTGCCGATTCAATGCAATCACAATCAATATACTAACAGGCATTTTAATAACTTTTCAAAGTTGATTCTAAAATGTATATGGTAAAGCAAAGAATACAGGAAGAGCCAAAATGGCTGGGCACAGTGGCTCACACCTGTAATCCTAGCACTTTGTAGGGATAGTGTGGCGGCTGAGGCAGGAGGATCACTTGAGGTCAGCAGTTTGATACCAGTCTGGGCAACAAAGTGACACCCTATCTCTACAAAAAAATTTTTTTTAATTATCTGGGCCCGGTAATGCACACCTAGCTACTCAGGAGGCTAAGGCAGGAGGATCCCTTGAGCCCAGGAATTTGAGGCTGCAGTGAGTAATAGAGTGCACTCCAGACTGAGTAATAGAGTGAGAGCATATCAAAAAAGAAAGAAAAAAAGAAAGAAAGAAGAGAGAGAGAGAGAGAGAAAGAAAGAAAGAAAGAAAGAAAGAAAGAAAGAAAGAAAGAAAGAAAGAAAGAAAGAAAGCCAGCCAAAACCATCTTGATAAAGGACAAAGTTGAAAGGCTCATGCTACCTACTTCAAGACTTGCTATAAAGCCTTAGTGATCAAGACAGTGTGATATTGGCATAAGAATAGATAAATAGACATATATTGCAGAATAGGGAATCCAGACATCATCTCATACATGTATGGTTAACTGATTTTTTTTTTAACTAAAGTTCCAGAGCTTAGTAATGGGGGCAAGAGAGCCTTTACAACAAATAGTGCTGCAACAACAGAATAAATGAAAGAAGGAAAAATAGATCTTGACATCTACAACACACCAAACACAAAAACTAATTTGAGATGGGTTTCAGAATTAAGTTAAAAACTTAACGAGTGTCTAGAAGAAAACAAAACAAAAAAACCCAAAAAAACCGCAGAATGTCTTTATGACTTATCTACAGGACTCCAAAGACACTAGTCATTTAAAAATGACTTACAGATGCCTGCAGCCCATTCTGGGGAAAGGTCATTCATCGTTATGACCAATGTGGATACAAAGCCTAACACAAAAAGGTCTTGAACTTTTGGAATAAGGTTGCTCCTGTATTGATCACTGTTCTCAAAAGGAAAGCCCCAACACAAGCTGTATACCTGTATCATCTCCTTGTACAAAGAAGGGAACTGAAACATAAAGAAGAAACAAGTTGTCCACTAGCATTGCTGACATCAGCAAAATTGTAGAACAGGCAGCTCCAAACTCCCATCCCTCTACAGAAATACTGAAAAACAAGAAGCAACTGTCAGAGTCAACTTTGCTAGAACTCTGGAGAAGAGTCAAAAGTTTATGGCAATTAAGAAAGTGCTGAACCAAGAAAAAGCAACTTAAAAATGATAGGACATTTACCAGTTTTTAAAATGGGGGTGAAAATGATACGAAAACTTTGTGGCATTTTTTCTTGTCCTTGCCACATCTCCTCTTTGTCTCAGCAGCAGTCTTGAAGACAGCATCCCGTGTTCCCAGTATGGGACCCTGAACCCTGGTTCTGGAGGGAGCAGAGCAGGCTTCATTTGCAAATTACTGGGGTTTGTTTGTCTGTTCTAACCTATTTGGGAGCTAACTGAAGAACTGATCTGAGGTATGCATCTTGTTTTGCCTAACTGAGAACCCCTGAAGAGGGAAAAATGACAGTCATTGCTCAGAAACATTGTAAGGTGAATAAAAATCCTGTAGCCACCTGGGGGCAGAAGATTAAGGTTGAGACATACAATAGAATGCCTAAGGTCTGCTAGCAAAAGCCAGGAAGAGAGTTTCTTTGGGAAATTAGGGCAATTCAAAACTGCCAGTGTGTATTAGGGAGTTTAGAAAGCAACATGCATGCCAGGACAGGACACATGTTCAGAAAATACCTAAGAAGACCCTAATCTCTGTCTGATCTCTGGGCTCAGTACAAGTAGAAAGTGAAGGCTCATGTGAATTTTTTTTTCTTTTTTCTTTTTTTTTTTTTTTTTTTTGAGACAGAGTCTTGCTCTGTCATCCAGACTGGAGTACAGTGATGTGATCTCAGCTCACTGCAACCTCTGTTTCTTGGGTTCAAGCGATTCTCCTGCCTCAGCCTCCTGAGTAGCTGGGATTACAGGTGCCACCATACCTGGCTAATTTTTGTATTTTTAGTAGAGACAGGATTTTGCCATGTTGACCAGGCTGGTCTCAAACTCCTGACCTCAGGTGATCCACCTCCCTCAGCCTCCCAAAATGCTGGGATTACAGGTGTGAGCCACCATGCCCGGCCTCATGGGGAATTTTAAATGCCCTACCAAAGTGTTAATAGTGCCCTAAGACAGAGCCAATCCACAGAGACTAGAAGAGGAGGGGGTTTTACTTGTTTTGTTTTACTTAGCTCCTGGCAGTCAAGGAGTCAAAGTCACTGGCTGAACACAAGCTAAGCCTTCAGCAATCAAGACAAGCAAACCTTAAGGAACTGGAAGGTTCTGACTTCCAGAGTTAAAACACTGTAATATTTGAATGTTCAATTTTTAAAAATCACAAGGCATACAAAGAAACAGGAAAGGATAATGCATTCAAAGGAAAAAAAATAAACTGACAAAACTGTCCATGAGAAAGCTCAAACATTGAAATTATTAGGCAAAGACTTTAAAAACAACTGTCTTAAATACATTCAAAGGACTAAAGGAGATCATGGAAATGAAGAAAGGAAACCAGAAAAAATGATATATGAACAAAATGAGAATATCAATACAGAGATAGAAATTATAGAAAGGAATCAAATGGAAATTAAGAAGGTGAGAAGTATGATAACTGAAATGAGAAATTTCACTAGAGGAGTTCAACAGCAGGTTTGAGCAGGCAAAAGATGATTTAACAAACTTGAAGACAGGACAATTGAAATGATCCATTCTGAGGAGCAGAATGAAAACGAGTGAAGAAAAGTGGACAAAGACGAAGACACCTGTGGAACACCATCAAGTGGACCAACATATGCATTATGAGAGTCTCAGAAGGACAAGGGAGAGAGAGACAGAGAGAGACAGAAATTATATGTGAATGGCCAAAAATGTCCCAAATGTTATAAAAGACATGAGTCTACACACCCAGGAAGCTCAACAAAGCCCAAGCAAAATAAACACGAAGAGATACACCAAGATACAGTATAGGCAAATTGTAGGAAGACAAAGAGAATCTTGAAAACCCCAAGAGAGAGGCAACTCATCCTGTACAAGGGAGCCTTAATAAGATTAACAGTTGATTTCACATCAGAAACCATGGAGGCTTGAAAACAGGAGGCCTGATGCCACTTCACACCTAGAATGGATATAACTTTTTAATGGAAAATAACAAGGAGAGGATGTTGGAGAGGACATGAAGAAATTGAGACCCTTGTACGTTGCTGGTGGGAGTATAAAACGATGCCACTGCTGTGGTAAAGCTTGGTAGTTCCTCAAAAAGTTAAACGTAGAACTACCACATGACCCAATGTCTTAGTCCATGCAGGTTACTACAACAAAATACCATAAATTGGATAATAAACAACAAAAATTTATTTATCATAGTTCTAGAGACTAAGAAGTCCAAGTCAAAGTACCAGCAGATTCAGTGACTGGTGAAGCCACCTTCCTGGATCATACATGACAGTCTTCTCACTATAACTTTAGGTGGAAGAAGGGGCATCAACCATGAGGGCTCCACCTTCATGACCTAATCACCTCCCAAATGCCCCACCTCCAAAACCATCACCTTGGGGGTTAGGATTTCAACATACGGATTTTGAGTGGACTCAAACACCCAGCAGTTACACTCCTAGGTACATATCCAAAAGAATTAAAGCAGAAGCTCAAACAAATATTTATACACCAATGTTCATGGCAGCATAATTCACAACAGCCAAAAGATACATGGATAAGTTAAATATGCTATATGCATACAATAGATTATTATTCAGCCATAAATAGGAATGATGTTCTGACCCACGTTACAACATAAATGAACATTATGCCAACTGAAATAAGCCAGACACAAAAGGACAAATATTATGTGATACCAATTACATAAAATATCTAGAATATGCAAATTCATGGAGACGGAAAGTAGATTAGAGGTTACCAGGGACTCAAGGAAGGTAACAATGGGGAGTTGCTTAATGGATAGAGTTTCTATTTGGGATGATGAAGAGGTTCTGGATATGAATAGTGGTGATGGTTGCAAAACATTATAATTAATGCTACTGAATTGTACACTTCAAATGATTTAAATGGTTAATTTTATGTTATATATATTTTTTCCCATAATAAAAAATGTTGGCTGGGTGTGGTGGCTCATGCCTGTAATCCCAGCACTTTAAAAGGCCAAGGTGGGAAGATCGCTTGAATTCAGGAGTTCAGGACCAGCCTGGACAACACAGGGAAACCCGTCTCTACCAGAAAAACATAGCTGGGCATATGCCTGTAGGCCCAGCTACTCAGAAGGCTGAGGCAGGAGAATCGTTTCAGCTTGGAAGGTTGAGGCTGCAGTGAGCCATGATTGCCCCCACTGCACTCCAGCCTGGGCAACAGTGCAAAATCCTATCTCAAAAAAAAAAAAAAAAAAAAAAAAGTAAAGACTGATAAATTGTACCTTATAAAAATAAAATAAATACATAAAATGTAACTAGCAATTTTAAGACACTTAAATACTTGAATTAATGTATTGAATACCTACTCTGGGAATTAGTGTTATGTTTCCATTTACAGAGACAAAACAGGTCTAATTGATTGACTAAACAGTAGCTGTAAATATGATCAGTGTTTGGATGTCTATTCATAGAATAGGCACAATTTTTCTGAGAGATGATTTGACTCTTGGCTGCTTCCTGTATGACCCCTTGATTTACATTTTATTCAAGAGTTTCTAATATAATATTGTGGAGCAAAGAAACTCGACAGCAACGGCTGTTGAGAGAAAGTAACTGTCATATTAATATTGCTGGGAAGAGGTATTGTGGTGTTACCAGATTCCAGATTTGCACCTTTTCCCCTCAATCCCTTTATCCCTCTTATACATCATAGTGATTTATGAAAATATATGTATAATTCTAAATAATTTTTAGATAATTCCATATATACTGAACACCCAATTATCTCTTTGCTATCAAAGGATAATTTATCTTTATCATGACACTTGCCATCATTACAAATTTAAAGCCTAAAAATTAAAACTTAAGAGGTTTCACACATTTAAGAGCTAATTTATTTAATAATAAATCAAAAGTAAGTATGAGTTTCATTTAGTAGTAGCAAGAGCTAGCTGCAGGGAAGGTCCTCCCAAGGTGGTCCTTTTTCTTCTTTTCAATAAAGGCAGAACTCTATTAAAGCATATTAGTAAAAACCATACTTAAAATGATTACTGCACCAAACTGAGCAGCCACCAAATGCAATTGGTACCAACTGTAATAAGGGCCTCTGCTCTCAGGAGGCTTATGACTAACTAAGGCAAGAAGTCACAGATAGCATATTCTGCAGTGTAATTTATAGATGAGGTGAAAACAAAGTGTTCCAAAATTCTAAGAGAGACATTGGAATTCTGACCACAACAAGTGTAATTTATGGAGCCTCAGAGTAATTAGAGGATCTGGAACAGCTGGCGCTCAAATTTAGTTGTCCCCCCGGTTGCTGGAACCTGCCATTTCTGGGAAGTTAAAATTTGCATCACTGCTTCTACTTGTGATAAAATGAAACTGCTTTCAAAGAGAAGATTCCTATTCCTAGCCTTCTTGGGTAACTTCTACTACCTCCACTTAAGGATGAAAAGGGAGAAGGATCCTCCAAGACTGCCTCATGGGGATCAGAGTGTCACCTCCATGCTTCTGCCCTAAGTGCCCCTGAGCACACCCCAAAGGAAGGCTAAGAGATTTTTGAGAAAGACCATGTGACTGGCTAATAAACACCTATTTTCCTCAGATTCTACCTGAATTTATATCATCAGTGCATCACTCTTTTATCTTGTCCTCTCTTCCTCTTTTTAAATATAAATATTCTCTAGAGATGGGGTAAAACATTGAATGAATTCACACTGAGGAAACTGGCCAGGCACAATGGCTTATGTCTGTAATTTCAGCAATTTGGGAGGCCAAGGCAGACAGATTGCTTGAGCCCCAGAGTTCGAGACCAGCCTGGGCAACATAATGAGACCTCGTCTCTACAAAACAAAACAAAACAAAAAAATTAGCCAAGTATGGTGGCATGCACCTGTAGTCTCCGGTATTTGGGAGGCTGAGGTGGGAGGATTGCTTGAGCCCAGGAGGTTGAGGCTGCAGTGAGCTATGACCATGACATTGCACTCTAGCCTGGGTGACAGAGCAAGACCCTATCTCAAAAAAAGAAAAAAGAAAAAGAAAAAGAAACTCTTCAGGCTGATCAGATCTGCTTTTCTCTGATGAGTAGCTTAGGAGCTCTACATTTCTGGCTGCTGCAATAGACAAAGTGTAGAACAGAGGTCAAGACCTCAAATTTCTCTGACTTCCCAGCTGGGCTTGAGAGTGACATAGGCCCTCACCTGAGGGCATTAGTAAGCTGTCCTTAAGAACAAGAGTGTATTTTCTGGCTGTTTTCTTAACTCATTTCACTATAGAGCCATGCCTAATATTAACAGTGCAGTGCTAGACTACAGAGGCCCGACACTCCTACAGCCTTCTCCTGACTTCTAGCTGGGACCCCACACCACAGACCCAGAGGAAAAGAGACCCAAAGATCCCTGCAGAAAACTGAGAATAGTTCCTTTACCACAGTGGTTTCATAATCTGTTCTTAGTTTCCTGTTTCTGCTGTAAACGATTCACCATATTTTATAAGAGAGAGAAGGCCAGGCTCTTGTGAGCCAGGAGGGATTTGAGAGATGATGAAAGCTATGTATGTTACCCGTAACCTAAGGACTTCTGCAAGGTGCCCTACCTGAGCTGGAGTCGCGCCTTTTTCCCCTGGACATGGAAATACCTGTCAGTGCAGAAAGGCCTACTTTTGATCTTGGAAATAAGTTTTCTGGGGTGAGTTCTTAACCCTTTCCAGCTTTCCCACCCACTTTGGCTGTAGCCATGGCCTTCAGATCTATGTTTCTCAGGGGACCTGCAGGCCCCAGATATAGCCCTATGCTGTCCTCCTACCCCAGAGCACACTGTTCAGGCTACTTCCCCTGGGACTGAAATCCAGTGTTTCATTTACTCTTTTTCTTTCCAATATCCTCATGACATTCAATATTGCACTTACTCTAGGTCCTCCCTGCCTAAGGCCCAAGTCAACTTGCTGTCCGGTGGGATTTGTAATCCAATGCTTCCTCGCCCTAGCAGAATCCCCTGTGTATAATCAGAAATGTGACTGAAAAAAGGACAGAGCCCTATGACTGTGGGTCCCAGTCCCCCACTGCTGACAGTAAGTCCCCAGGAGTGAGCTGTGTAAGCACCTTACATTCTGCACTTGGCTGAAAACAGCAAGGCAAGCCTCCAGTTGAGAAATGTTAACCCCTAGGAAATCCCTGCCTCAAGTCCTTCTCATCCCTTGGGAAGTGCAAATTGGGTAGAAAAGAAACTGATTAAAAACAGAACAAAACAAATCATATTTAGATATTTTGGCTTTTCTCACCAGGGCTGGATTCAAGCATGTCCTTCAAAATAAAAACAACTTAAGTCAATAAATAAATGTAAGGAAGTCCAGATGTTCACGTGAAGACAACTGTGGTCATTTTTTGGCAATCCCCGGTTCTCTTTTCCACCTGTCTGCTCAGTTGTGGTCTCCCTCTCCCTCTCTTGTTGGGGCCCATGCCCCCGCTTTACTGTTGCCAGAGGCTTGTACTTAGTTTTCCTGTTAGGTAGGAGCAGTTACTTCCACTCCCCACACCTGCCATAAAGCATCTTTGTAAACAAAGTGAGTAGAAGGAAAATCTCCTGATATCCACCACATTCGGCTTTTGCTGATTCTGTTCACCTGGGAGCAGCTGCTACTGGGGAATAAGAAGGTTGAGACTGAGAGTGAGGACCGCTGCCTGCTGGCAGGACCCAGGAGAGCAAAGAACCCTCAGCTGGTCCATCCTCCCAACTCCTGGTCAGCCTTCTGTTCTGAGATCAGAGCGGTGGGGTCACACTCTCAAGAACTGTGCTCAGCCGCCTCATCTCACACCCTTTCCCTCTCGCTGTGTGTCTGCCTCCCTCTTACATAACCACGCTGGTGATTGGCACTGTCATAAATCAATACTTTGCTCACTTTCACATCAAGTAACACTATCCAGGGAGGTGGTTTCAACAAAGGAGGAAGTATCAGGAGATCTAGGTTCAAATTAACGTTGCCCCTAAAAGTAAAGGACAGAGACCCTCAGACTGATGAAATATGCTCAGAATTACTTAGACAAAGCAGATATTTGCCACTCTCTTCCCCTTCTCCTGTGTTTTTACAGTGAAGACACCTGAAAGAAAAAAGTAGGGGGAACATAATGAGAGTAAATACGGTAATCTCTTCATTTGCTAGTTCAAGCGCTGGACTTGGGACTTGGGAGTGGCAATGGGGCCGCTTAGAGCCTACATCTGACTTGGACTGAAATGTATGTGAGAGACAAGATTGTCTCATATCCGGGGAAATCATAACCTATGACTAGGACAGGAAGAGGAAGCACTGCCTTTACTTCAGTGGGAATCTTGGCCTCTGCCTGCAAGCCAGGTGTTCACAGTGAGAAAAGCAAGAGAATAAGCTAATACAAGGCAGCGGCTCCTTGGTAAAGCTACTCCTTGATCGATCCTTTGCACCTGATTGTTCAAAGTGGACCCCAGGGGAGAAGTCAGAGCGAAGAACTTACCGCTAAGCAGGTATGGTTTTTCTTTCTTTCTCTTTTGCTAGGGGATGACCGCCCTTCAGCTTCATCCAAAAGATGTGTGTGAACACAAGTATACCTTCTGTTTGAGGTCAGCATCATAGTGGGTGCTGAATCATGTTGGCCTTGCTGCTGTCTCCTCATTTCTAGGTTGGAAAAAAAAAAAGGCATGAAAACAGTCACTTAATGTTGCGCCTCATTACTGATTCTCTCTGGTCCTGCACTAGCCTTCTAGAAAAATCACCACGGGGACGCCTCAACTCTGCATGAGTTACCACAAGTCACACATACAGCCACCTCCCTGTTACAGGGCTGGAGTCCCTGGACCCAGGAAATTCTGCCCCCCCCTCCCAGGACTGTGGGAGCTGGGGGCTATAGGAACTGGGAGCAACTCATTCCTGATTCCTTTTGACCTGCTGGGTTAGTGCTGGCAGCCCCCTGAGGCCAAGGACAGCAGCATGACAGTCACCAGTACTCACCACCTCAAGGAGGGGTCCCTCAGTGCACCTGCCACAGCCCTGCACAGTCCTGCAGCTGAGTTGGCTTCAGACCAGTGAGTTTTCTACCTCTACTATTGAGAGGGCACTTTGTCCCACAGAACCGAGTCTTGCCTGCATGTGCTCAGTGCCACCAAGCCCTTCTTCTCTCCACATTACAGCCCGGCTTGGCTGAGGCTATGGCCAGAGGCACTGCTTTAAGGCCACTCCATATCTAGGACAGGTCAACAGACACCTCTGAGGCCACTGAGTCTTGACTCAATGAATCAGCTATAGCAGGCACTGTTCCTCTGCCACATGGCCTCTAATGATCTGGCCGGAGTTGAAAGGATGCTAAGGGAGGCCTCAGAGGCTTATTTAATCAGTTGGTTAATGGGAAAAAGTATTTTTTGGTACACAAATATGCTTTAAAAATAGTTATGTCATAAAAGTCTAAACCTGGGGTTGACAAACTATGGCTCACAGGCTAACTCTGGCCCACCAGCTGTTTTTATAAATGAAGCTTTATTGGAACACAGCCATGCCCATTAGTTTTGTATTGTGTACAGCTGTTTTTGCCCTACAACAGCAAAATTGACCAGTTGCAAATGAGAGAGTATGGCCCACAAAGCCTAAAATATTAACTCTCTGGCCTTTAACAGAAAAAGGTTGCCAACTTCTGATCTAAAACCTGTCAACTTGTTCCAAAATTATTATGGAATAAACCCAAGACAACCACAAAACTGACTAGACTATGTTTTTTAGGTAATAACTTTTTAAATTATAAAGTAATACATGATTTCATGCTCCTTGAAAATGAGAAAGCAGTATAGATAAACCTAAATTCACCTTTGGCCTTTCTGTCAATCCTAATCTCCAGTTTCCTCAGAAGTACTTAGTGTGATATATTTACTGCCAGACCATTGTGTCTGTGTGTGTGTTCATCTGTGCATAGATGTACCATTAAACATATCTGTTGTCATGTTGTTCTAATTCTGTTTTTCCACTCAATAGCATGACTTGGAGACTTTCCATGTCTGTATAGAGCTCTACGTCATTAATTTTAACAGCTATGTCATATTTCACAGTGTACACTTCTTTTATTTAGCCATTTTCTTTTTGATAGATATTTAAACTTTTTCCAATTTTTCAGTCTTACCAATGAACCCCACTGTGTTTGTCTGCTTGTAGACATGTGCAAGTATTTCACTAGAGGAACTACTGAGAAGTTGAATTACCACATCACAGGATATATATGGTTCAATTTTTGAATGCCAAACAGCCCTTCGCAGTGCCTAAACCCATTGTACTCCCTCCAGCAGAGAAGGATAGTTACTTTTCCTCCATACTCCAAGCAATGCTTGCTGTTTATTCAGCATTTTATTATTTTTTCCATTTGAATTAGTGCAAATGACAACCCATTATTTCAATATTTTAATTTCCCTGATTGTTAATGAAGTTGAGCATTCTTTTTATAGGACCTCTCTTGGCCATTGTATTTCTCTTCTTAAATTACCTATTCATATCCTTAGCTTATTTTATGTTGGACTTTTTTCCTTCTTTGTAGGAGTTTGTTATTTATTCTCAATGCAAATTATTTGATATGCGTGTAATATTCTCCCTAAGCCTGTCACTTGTGTTTTAACTTTGTTTAAATCATACTTTTTAGCCAACAGAAATTTTTACTAATATTTTTGTTGTTATTTTGATGTAGTTGAACCTATCAATTTCCCTCTTTATGGATTTTACTCTCTGAGGCTGATTTTTAAAAGATTTCGCAGCTTCCAAGATTATGAAGCTAGTTTGGTGCACCTTCCTGTAATACTTTTATTTAAAAAGTTAGTCTTTATTCATCTGGCACTTATTGCAATACATTATATCAATACTATTTATTGAAAAGTCCATCTTTTTCCTATTTGTCTGAAATGTCACCTCTATCATGTACTCAATTCCTACTTACACATGTCCATTTTTCTGTCCTTTTGTATTTATTTCCTATTCCTGAGCCAATTTCCACTATAATGTTTATATTTTTCTACTTGATATTTTCCCCCAATAAATAGAAAATCTATTTTGTGTTTTGACATTTTGCCTGGTTACCTTATGGAATTCTCTTAATAGTTATAAAAGCTTATCAGTTGATTCCTTTGGAATTTCTAGATAGACAAACATATCATCTTTATATAGTAAGAGTTTTGCTTCTTCCTTTCCAATCTTTACAAACCTTAATTTTTTGTGTCTTATTAGTTTTTCTTGGCTGAGTAGTAGCCATGAAAGAAGATAGTGTCAGAGCTGATACATACAGTTGTGTGGAAAGTATACTGCACAATTCTAGGGGATACTGTTTACAAACACTTAGATGTCCTAGGCATTCTTGTCATGTTCCTCATTTCCATTTTTATTTTGTACTATGAACTTATTTTTCTTGGAACCTTCTCTTTGGGATTCATTGAGATCGAAACTGTTTTCCTCTAGAGGATTTATTTTTGCTTTTGCCAGGAACCTGAGGACAGAACTAACTGGGACCACCATAAGCTTGGGGTCTACTGGCCACACAAATAGTGTGAATTCTGACCCAAACTTACTTGATCGCAGGCCTGTTGTTAAGAATCTCAAAGGAGTCTTTTCTTTTTGCTCTACCCAGAGCCAAGGCTGAGAAGGCCTGGGATACACCTGTCTCCCTCTGTGGTTCCTACTGACAATGTCACCCTTAGGGGATCTTGAGTTTATAGTCTATGATCTGGTTGGTCCCCAGGCTTTGTCTCCTATTCTACCATTAAAATCCAGGCTCCAGGCCTACAGGAGTCCAGAAAACCCCAGGATAATCATGCCTCCCCTTTCTTATGCCTCTGGCTTAGCATAATCTTATAAATTTTGGCCTCTTGAGACTTCCTTTACTTTCCTACCAGCTCAATCCTGCATGAAAGATGACATTCTTACAAATTTATCCAGTATTTTTAGGTGCTGTATACCAGGAGAATTTTCTCTAACCACCTTCTCCATCATAGTGCCAGCAATAAAATCTTTATTTTTTATTTTAATGAGATTGATTCTAATGCTTCTCCAATAAGATACATAGTAAAAGTGTTTAGTAACTATTCTATATCAGTTTAGTGAAGCTCTCTTCCATTCCTCTTGGTTAACCAAGAATTTTAATCATGAATGAATATTGAGTTTTATTAAATGCTTTTCAGCATTTATCAATTTCCTTATCATATTTCCATAGCTAATTATATAACTCATCCCAAGGGTGATGGAAGCAGAGGTGACCCAATGGCCACTAGGACCCTTGGAATGCAGACTCATGATTTTTCCATTAAAAAGAACAATAAATTCAGGGAATGTGGACAACATTAATTCAAATTCTTAGTGTGGTTGCCATGTTCTGTTTGCTGAGCCATTAGACTCTTGTCCTCACACTTCAGATATTGGTGTCCTGGGCACAACCTGGGCAGGACGGGAGGAATGTGTAGGGGACCCCTCTTGCATACAGGGGCCTTTTAGGTGGCACAACTTGAAGGGGGCTGGGAAAAGTTCTCTGCAACACCTCCTGAACCTCTATGAAACATCGATATGACAAACTGAATACCCAACTGGAAATTGACATAAAGAGGCATACCCAAATCCTAAATCCTAATTTTCCTGGATCTGTGTAAGTTCCAAAGGGTCAAACTATAAAACTACAGGCAATACTGGCACTACACATGCATTGATAAGACATAGGCAGTTAACTCGGAGGCCGCTGTGTCCTGTTAAATATCGGAGGAGGGTACTGTGTGTACTTATGACCTGGGCTGATAACCAGCTCTCAACCCTGATGTGTGTCTAGGAACCTTCTGACCTCTTGGATCTGATGACCAAGTCCCAGGAAGCATAAAGGTCAATTTTCATTTATGGCCCCCTGAAAATAGCAGCTGACTTCACTTTCTTGAATTCACAAACTGTGACTTCAGCTATCTGAGTTTCCTGTGGAGGCCTGTGCATGCCAGGGCCAATGAGGAGACTTTTGTTTACAATACTTGATTTGTTTCATAAAGAATTTAAAACATATAGCCTCATTTTGTCCCCATGAATTCTGTGAAAAAACAACTTGCGTCATGTATCTATTTACTTGACAGGAAGAATCAGAATAAAGGAAAAGAAAAGATGTTCTGGCCAGGCATGGTGGCTCACGCCTGTAATCCCAGCAACTTGGGAGGCCGAGGCAGGTGGATCACTTGAGGTCAGGAGTTTGAGACCAGCCCGGCCAACATGTTGAAACCCCGTCTCCACTAAAAATACAAAATCATTCAGGCATGGTGGCACACAACCTGTAATTTCAGCTACTCTGGAGGCTGAGGCATGAGAATCATTTGAACCCGGAAGGTGGAGGTTGCAGTGAGTAGAGATCAGGCCACCGCACTCCAACCTAGGGGACAGAGTGAGACTGCCTCAAAAGAAAAAAAAAAAAGTTCTGTCATTAATTGACTTCATGAACTGGAACACACCCCAGAGCCCCTGTTTCCTCATTTGCAAAAGGGATAATAAGAACGGCTCTGCCCCCGACTCACTTGTTCAACTTGGGATAAATCCTGCCCTGCCTTCCTCACAGGCACCTCGACATGAAGTTGCAATTTTGAAATGATTTTGTAAACAGCAAAACTTGTGCAAATGTGAGTTAAACTCACCAAACATGTCCCTTCACTGAACAGCATCAATGGTTTTATAGGCATCACTTGCCTGCATCTTAGAAATTCAGTATTCTTGCATTACATTCCCCTTACCTGCTTTTTTCTCTTTATCCTCTGGCCAATTCTGCCATTAATATGTGTGTGTGTGTGTGTGTATATGTGTGTGTGTTTTTGTGTGTGTGTGGTGCGTGTGTATGTGTATCTTGGAGATAGTGGGATGATTATATATAATGCATGTGTGTGTGTACATATATGTGTGTATACACACATGATTATATATAATGTGTATATATGTATACACACACACATAATTAAATATATATATAATCCTGCTATCTCCAAGAGTTTCTATCCCAAAGATTATGGTTTTTGTTTTTTTAACCATTTACCCCCTTTTACTTAGACTCTGTTGCTTCAACTTCAAATTGCCCACTCTTCTCTTCCCATAATCTCAGTGACCTGGTTCCAAAGGTTTTACTTTGACTCATTTGAAGACTAAATGTATCTATGTGTCCTCCCCACATCCTTTTCCGGGGAAGGAACTATCTCACCCTCAAATGTATATTGACTTTAAAAAAAATTATTATTATTATTATTATTAAATTAAGAGACAGGGTCTTGCCGTGTCACCTAGGCTGGAGAGCAGTGGTATGATCATGGCTCACTGCAGCCTCAAACTCCTGGGCTCAAGCAGTCCTCCTGCCCCAGCCTCCCAAATAGCTGGGACTACAGGTATGTGCCACCATGCCCAGACACTTTTAAAATTTATTTTTGGTACAGACAGAGTCTCACTTTGTTGCCCAGGTTCATCTGAAATTCCTGGCCTCAAGTGATCCTCCTGCCTCAGCCCCCGAAGCATTGGGATTACAGGTGTGAGCCACCATCCCTGGCTATGACATATGAAAATTTATTTATTTATTATCGATTGATTGAGACAAGGTCTCATTCTCTTGCCCAGGCTGGAGTGCAGTGGGACAATCATGGCTCACTGCAGCCTTGACCTCCTGGGTTCAAGTGTTCTTCCTGCCTCAGCCTCCCAAGTAGCCTCCCATGACTACAGGCACATGTCACCACACTCGGCTAATTTTTAATTTTTTTGTAGAGATGGCATGTCACTATGTTGCCCAGGCTTGTCTCAAACTCCTGGCCTCAAACGACCCTCCTGTTTCAGCTTCCCTAAGTGCTGGGATTACAGGTGTGAGCCACTGTGCCTAGCCTGTATATTGGCTTTAAACAGCAATTTAAAATGTGAGTCATTTCACATATCTGTTTGATTATTTCTTTTATTTCCTAGCACCATAAAGGTGTTTTTATTGACAAGATCATCTTCTCCATGCCAGTCTGTTTGCATACTGCCAATTTTCTGTCTGGTTAGTTGGATTTCTTAGGTCCTGCTACTATTGCAAGTGTGGACTGCAGACCCACAGCATCAGCTCACCCGGGAGCTTGTGAGATGCTGAAGCTCAGGCCCACCACAGACCTACTGAATGGGAATTTGCATTTTCATGAGCTCCCGGGTGATCTGTACGTACATGAAAGCTGGAGGATCACTCTCTTAGATTGTAAGCACAGGCTCCAGGTGACCTTAAATAGGGCCACTTCTGAAGCAGGCATGGGAGAGAAGGAAGGCAAAAATCTCAACTGCCAGGACCCTGCTTCCTAGAGATTAAAATGTGGTTCAGAACTCAGGTTGGGATCAAATGCAGTTTAATTGACATGGTTATCTTTTTATTCCTTATTGTAGTGCTTTTAACTACTGCATTAGTCCATGTTCACATTACTGATAAAGACATACCTGAGACTGGGTAAATTGCAAAGAAAAAGAGGTTTAATGGACTCACAGTTCCATGTGGCTGGGGAGGCCTCACAATCATGGTGGAAGGCAAAAGGCATGTCTTACATGGTGGCAGGCAAGAGAGAGAATGAGAACCAAGTGAAAGGGGTTTCCCCTTAAAAAACCATCAGATCTCATGAGACTTATTCACTACCACGAGAACAGTGTGGGGAAACCACCCCCATGATTCAATTACCTCCTACCAGGTCCCTCCCACATATGTAGCATTATGCAAGCTACAATTCAAGATGAGATTTGGGTGGGGACACAGCCAAACCATATCAACTACTGATGTTACTTTCCTTTGCTTCCTTTCTTTCTGCTGCTTCTCCACCTCACAGCTTCTGCTTCCTCAGAGCCCTTCCTGCTTCGCAGCTTCCCTGTCCTGCCTTCTCTCTGAGTGCACTATGGCTGCCATGCACAGGGCAGGACCAAGGTACCCAGAGCAATCTGCTATTTTGGCTTCCCTTTCAATTTAAATTCAATTTAAATATTCTTTAAATATTTGTTGACATTTATTTGGTGATGTTCTTTTTTTAATTTGTGGTAAAATATACAGAAGGAGCAGGATTGAAAAATTAATTAATTCTGGTAAAATTCATATAACAAATTTTACCATCTTAAGCATTTCTAAGTGTGTAGCTCAATAATGTTAAGTATATTTTCATCGTTGTGCAGCCAGTCTCCAGAGGTTTTTCATCTTTTAAAATGGAACCTCTACTCATTAAACAACTCCCATTCCCCTTGCCCCACAGACCCTGGCAACCACCATTCTACTTTCTGCTTCCATGAGTTTGACTACTATACCTTGTATTTGTCTTTCTGTGACTGGCTTATTTCAATTAGCATAATGTCCTCAAGGTTCATCCGTATTGTAGCATGTGTTAGAATTTTCTTTTTTTTTCAAGGCTGACTGTATTCCATTGTAATATGTCCCATGTTTTGTTTATCCATTCATCAGTTGATGAAATTTGGGTTGCTTCTACGTTTTGTCTATTGTGAATAGTGCTGCTGTGAACATCAGTGTACAAATAACTCTTCAGGACCCTGATTTCAGTTCTTTTTGGATATACACCCAGAAATGGTTGCTGAATTATATGATAATTCTATTTCAGTTTTCTGAGAAATTGCCATATTGTTATCTATAATGGCTACACCATTTTTACATTCCTACCACCTGAGTCCAGGGTTCCAATTTGTCTACAGCCTTGTCAACACTTGTTATTTTCTGTTTATGTGATAGCAGCCATCCTAAGGAGTATAAAGTGATGTTTCATTATGGTTTCCATTTGCATTTGCCTTATGATTAGTGATGTTATTTTTTCATGTGCTTGTTGGCAAGTGATGTTCTTTTAAATATGTACTATGTTCTTTATGGTCAAAATAAGTAATTTATTCTGTGTAATTTTCCAAACCACACAACTTCTTGGAAGGCATGTTTAAGTGTTTACATAATAAAACAGTACATTTCTTTCTTGCAAGCAGCCCTACACCACATATTATTCCATTTCTGGCTCTGTCTGCCAACTTCAATGTGCTGTCCTCAGGGTTGGGTTGGCTGGAGTGGCCCTGTGTGACAGGCATGTGAGTGTCCCTGAGCACCGTGCAGATACTAGTCTGTATTGTCAAGGAGTGTTTTAAGTCTCCACCTCAGGGTGATGACTGCTTTGGTAGGAAAAGAGGCAATTTAAAATTCACCTGATTTCTGATTCGTTCCAATAATGTTTTGGTGCCTTTGAATATGGCAGCCCCCTAGACAGCAGTCCAGCCAGCAGACCTTATAACTTAGCTCCGTCTGTATGTCTGACATCTAGACTCACGAGAAGAGGATCTAAATGGGTCAGGGAATTACTTGTCCCTGGGATAGAGCAATTACACCATTCTTCACAGGCCCCAGAAGGTCTATGGACCCTTTGTTTGGGCACCGGGAGCTCCTCTAAGAACAGGTTTGGGGTGGGCTTGGCCTCCACAGTGGCCTCCTCCTGCAAGGTCAGGCTGGATTAACATCTTGTGAGAGTCTCCTGCACAAGGAGAGGTGGGAGGCTGTGAACACTTGTATGTAACACCATTTGTCCCCTTGTGTAATTGCTTCACCAATGTTGACAGCTCATGTGACACACCTGTCTTCTTCTGATGGAGGAAGGAAGTAATACCATTTTCTATCAAAAGCATTCCTTGATCATCGCTGGCCTAAAAAACAGTTATTTGATGGGTCTCTTGTCAAAGTCAGTGATATGGTTTGGATGGTTTGTCCCTTCCAAATCTCATGTTGAAATATGACCTCCAGGCCGGGCGCAGTGGCTCACAACTGCAATCTCAGCACTTTGGGAGGCCAAGGCGGGCAGATCACCTGAGGTCAGGAGTTTGAGACCAGCCTGGCCAACATGATGAAACCCCATCTCTACTAAAAATACAAAAATTAGATGTGGAAGTCAGAGTGGAAGCCAGTGTGAGAGGGTTCAGCAGAAGAAAACATAGCTGCCAAGTGTTTGAGTCCATCAGCAAGTTTGGGCTGGCCTTAGCTGTTGCAGGAGGCATGGTGAACTCTGCCTTATATAACATGGATGCTGGGCACAGAGCTGTCATCTTTGACCAGTTCTGTGGAGTACAGGACATTGTGGTAGGGGAAAGAACTCACTTTCTCATACCATGGGTACAGAAACCAATTATCTTTGACCACCATTCTCAACCACGTAATGTGCCAGTCATCACTGGTAGCAAGGATTTACAGAACGTCAACATCACACTCTGCGTCCTCTTTGGGCCTGTCACTAGCCAGCTTCCTCGCATCTTCACCAGCATCGGAGAAGACTGTGATGAGCGTGTGCTGCCATCCATCACTGCCGAGAGCCTCAAGTCAGTGAGGCTCGCTTTGATGCTGGAGAACTCATCACCCAGAGAGAGCTGGTCTCCAGGCAGGTGAGCGACAACCTTACAGAGCAAGCAGCCACCTTTGGGCTCATCCTGGACGATGTGTCCTTGACAATCTGACCTTCAGGAAGGAGTTCACAGAAGCAGTGGAAGCCAAACAGGTGGCTCAGCAGGAAGCAGAGAGGGCCAGCACTCACTGGCCACTGCAGGGGACGGCCTGATGGAGCTGTGCGAGCTGGAAGCTGCAGAGGACATCACGTACCAGCTCTCTCACTTTTGGAACATCACCAGTCTGCCGGTGGGGCAGTCCGTGCCCCTCCAGCTGCCCCAGTGAGGGCCCACCCTGCCTGCACCTCCGCGGGCCAACTGGGCCACAGGCCCGATTATTCTTAACACTGCCTTCCTTCTGCCCCCACCCCAGAAATCACTGTGAAATTTCATGATTGGCTTAAAGTGAAGGAAATAAAGATAAAATCACTTCAAATCTCTCTAAAAAAAAAAAAAAAAAAAAAATACAAAATTTAGCCGGACGTGGTGGCGTATGCCTGTAATCCTGTAATCCCAGCTACTCGGGAAACTGAGGCAGGAGAATCGCTTGAACCCAGGAGGCAGTGGATATAGTGAGCCAAGATCATGCCACTGCACTCCAGAGTGGGTTGACACAGCAAGACTACGTCTCAAAAATAAAAAACAAACAAAAGAAATGTGACCTCCAGTGTTGGAGGTAGGCCTAGTGGGAGGTGTTTGGTCATGGGGGTGGATCCCTCATGACTGGTTTGGTACCCTCGGTAATGAGTGATTCTCACGCTTAGTTCATACAAAAGCTGGTTGTTTAAAGAGCCCGGCACCTCCTCCTCTCTCTCTTGCTCCCTCTTGCCATGTGACGTGCCGGCTCCCGCTTCACCTTCCACCATGCTTGGAAGCTTCCTGAGACCTCACCAGAAGCAGACGCTGGTGCCGTGCTTGTACAGCCTTCAGAAGCATGAGCCAAACAAACCTCTTTTCTTCATAAATTACCCAGCCTCCGATTCCTTTGTGGCAATACAAAATGGACTAACACAATCAGATCTCACTGTAACTCCAGAACCTTGCTGCCCACCGTTCTCTCCTAGCCAAAGTCCACTTTTTCCCCTCCAGAGTTACCACAAGGAAAATGAACAGCCTCAATCCTTGCCACTCAGGTGTCCGTGTAAAGAGAGTCCACCAACAGGTTTTGTGTCAGCAACAAGGCTGTTTATTTCACCTGGGTTCAGGCGGGCTGAGTCCGAAAAGAGAGTCAGCAAAGGGTGGTGGGATTGTCATTAGTTCTTACAGGTTTTGGGAAAGGTGGTGGAGTTAGGAGAAATGTTTTACGGGCAGGGGGTGGATCTCACAAAGTACATTCTCAAGGGTGGGGAGAGTTACAAAGAACCTTCTTAAGGGTTGGGGAGATTACAAAGTACATTGATCAGTTAGGGTGGGGCAGAAACAAATCACAATGGTGGAATGTCATCAGTTAAGGCTGTTTTCACTTCTTTTGTGATCTTCAGTTGCTTCAGGCCACCTGGATGTAAACAGGAGATATGATGGCTTAGCTCGGCCTCAGAGGCCTGACATAGATGAAATTTCTCTTCCAAACACCACTAGCTGGGGAGGTGGCTCTTGGCTGGGGCTGGTCCGTGCACAGGCCAATAAGGGAGCTGGGCAAGTGCGGAAGTGGAGACTAGCTGTGTCCCAGACAGCAACTCTCCCCGGCCTGTGACCCTGGAGAGTCCTTTAGCAGGGCAAAGTGCAACGTGGGCAGACCATAAGGGATGCCTCGGTAACAGACAAGCTTTGCGTGCCTGCAGGGGGACAGGAAGAGGGTGGGGCAGGAGAGGGAGATAAAAGGGCTCTGAGGCAGTGTACTCTGAGCTCCTTCAGTCTCCTGCTCTGCTCAGCCAGTCAGCCCGGCCTCCCTTGTTTACGACCACACAGCACTGCTGTGTGTCTGCCCTTACCTGTGACTCTTCCCTAGCTGCTGCATGGCTAGCAGCCCTCTTCTTTTCTCCTACTCTCTTAAGAAACATGCCCATCACCTGCAGTTTCTCTGGGCTCCCCGTTAATCCGCCTTCCTCATCTCCTAATGCTGCCACCTCCCTGTGCCTGGAAATAGTCAAGGCCGGATTCTGTTCTTTTGCTTGAATTTCTTTCACTTTGCTTCTTAACTCTTTCTAAACTACAATTCCCCCATTCTCACTGCCTTAGTTTTCCCTCTCTCCGTGTTTATCAAACTATATCCCACCGCGCCCTGACAAGGCTTCTCTCCCGTAGATAATCCCCTTTCTAGTATTTTGCTGGCAATATATAGTGGGGTTTTCTCCTTTGCCCTACGTTGTCACTAAACTTCCCAACCTAATAGGCAGTGTCTTGCACCTTCTACTGATCATTTCATTCTTTCTAGCACTAAAGATGACCACTTCCCATGTCTGTACCCAATTCCAATTCCTGGTCTGTTGGCCCAGATGTATCTGTAGCACTCACCCGTGTTCTCATGCCTAGTGTCTAAATATTTGACTCCAAAGGTCACTAGTGGATCACCTCCCTGCCTCTCACTTTCCCCCAAGGCACAAAGTCTCCTCCCAGCACCTCCCTTTAGTCCTTCCCTTCCTCGTGTCTCTTCTACAGGGAGAGGAACATGCTCAACTTTGTGATTTTTTTCTAGTTTGTAGTTGTGATCTACCCTGTACCACTGAATCATCTCACATGATTTAAACACTCACACAAAGTGTGCCACACTTCACCGCTTAATCCCCTGTTGATCAGAAAACCCCAGGTCCCTGGAACTGAAGCAGGGTCTCATTCAGCCTGACACAACCTGAAATTTCTCCCTGACTTCTTTCCCAGCCCCAAGACAGGGGACTTGCAAGAGTCCCTGTGTTGAGCCTCCTTGGAACTCACTGTCCTCCGTTGATCAAGGCCCACCCAGCAGGTTCTGTCTAGTTCTAATCCTCAAGGCTCCTTTGCATCCCTTCCTTGCTCCGTTGTCCAGCCCTGAGCTCTCTCAAGCCTTGTACTGCTCTCCCCTTTTCCCTTCCCTTCCAACTCTATTCCTCTCCTCTCTACATACTCCTGGGAGCCTTGCTCCTTCTGTAGCAGAAACTTCACACTGATTTTATTTCAAATTCCCCTCCATCACTATCTCCAGTTGCACTGCTCTTCTTAGTTTCTTTCCCTCCACGTTCACACTTGTCTTCTCTGGAGGGCAGGCTCTCCTGGGGGCTTCCCCTGGGCCAGCCTCAGAGTGGCATCTGCTTTTCTGGTTCCTCCCCACCTCCTCTCCCCTCACTTCTTGCCCTGCCAGATCTGTCTATGGCAACAGCCCCTGCAGCAGTGTGCTCTCCTCTTCCTCTTCCTCTTCATGCCCAAGGCCATGTCAGCCTCTCTTAGCAGCTTCCATTTTATTGTAGGGGCACTAAGCATAAAGCAGTTAGTGAGTAAAGCGAGTTAGTTCAACATCAGTGGCAAGGGCTAGGACCTGGCCTCCTGACTATGACAACAAGACAATGCCCACTATATCTCCCTGCCAGGAGCAAAAACCAAAGTCCTCTGACCTCCAGGAGGCTGCCTGCCAGCTGGGTCCTGTGTGGTCACAGTCAGTCATTCCCGTGTTTATGTGTGTGTCGTTCATGGAAGACCTCCCTTCTCCCTTGAATAGGGGATTTGGGGCCTCTTAGCAAATGAAGTAACGGCACAAAGACGTGTGTGTGTATGCGTGTGTGTGTGTGTGTGTGTGTCCCCTTCTCATTCTTATTCTCCACTACCCCCAAACAAACACAGGGGATCTTATACAGAAAATCAGCATTTCGCAGAAAGGAAATGGCCTCGTGAGGAAGCAGCAGGAACAGCCTGTTTATGGGACAGCTCAGTGGGCCAGGCAGGAGGTGTCCCGGCCCTTCCTCTGCATTCACCATACTCCCTTCTTCAAGCTGTTGAAGTGGTGCCCTGGGATGTCAGCCTCCGGGCATTCAGCCATCAGACTCTTACTCTAAAGAGGACAGGGAAAACTGAGGAAATACAGACAATTATAGAGGAGAAAATGAAACTAATTCCAACCCCAAATTCATCACTATTTCAATTCTCTATGTATAGATATCTACACACACAGATACATACATACATCTCTCTAAAATATAGCATGTACAGGACATTATTATTATTGTAGTTTTAAACCTTCAATATTGTTTTATATGCACCCATATATTTACCCTTTTTAGTTCTCCACATTCCCTCCTGAAGTTCCATGCTCCCCACTGGCTTTTGCCAGGATAACTTTCTTTGGTATTACTTGTAACGCAAGTATCTGCTGGCAAAAAAATTCTTCAGTCTTTGTCTGAAAATGTCTTTATTTCACCTTCACAATGGAAGGATAATTAAACTGTTGGTCAAATTCTTGGACAGCAATAAAGATATCAACCCATTGTCTTTTCTGTGTTACAATTTCAGCTGAAAAGTCAACCATTAATCTTATTTTTATTTCTTTGTGGTTAATTTTTTTTTTCTGGGTATTTGTAAGATTAGTTTTCTTGTCATCGATTTCCAACAATTTTATGATGTGTGGGTAGGTGTGTGGGTAGGTATGTGTGTTTTTAATCCTCCTTTCATTACTTTCAAAAACTTCTTGGCAAATGTGTGTTCCCAGATTGCTTCTGTCCCAGTCTTGTGTCTGTAACATATGTTAGGCTATTTCACTGAGTTTCATGTGTCTCTTACACCCTGTTTTTTTCTTAATGCTCTTTATTTTGTTTGTTTCTGTGCTTCGGTTTATATATTTTCTGTTGACCTAATTTTGAATCCACTATCACTGTCTTTTGCTGATTCAATCTGTTGTAAAACATCCAATGAGTTGTCAATTTCAGATATCATACAGTTAATTTCTGGAATATGCAGAAATGTCCAGTTGATAATTTTTAAAAATAGCATTATTGAGAGATAGCTTATGTATCATAAAGTCTAATCATTTAAGTGAACAATTGAATAACTTTTAGTATATTTACACTTGTGCAGCTATCATCAAAATCTAATTCCAGGACATTTCTATGCTCCAAAAAGAAACCTAATGTCCATTTGCAGCCACTCTCTATTCCACTGTCAGCCACAGGCAACCACAAATCTACTTTCTCTATGGATTTTCCTTTCCTGGATGTTTAATATAAGCGGAGCTATACAATATGTGGTCTTTGAGTATACTTCTTTCACTTAGAATAATGTTTTCAAGGTTCATCTGTGCTGTAGCATGTATCCTTCATTCTTTTAAACTACTGAATAGAATTTCATTGTATATTAGTATTCCAGGTGTATTCCACATTTTATTGATCCATGAACCAGTTGATGGCTATGTGGGTTGGGTTTTGGGCTATTATGAATAATGCTGCTATGAACAGTTGTGTACAATTTTTGTGTGTGGGCATAGCTTTTCATTTCTCTTGGGTGGATATGTAGAAGTGGAATTGCTGACTTATGATGAATTTATGTTTAAGTAACTGAGCAATTGTTTTCTTAAATGGCTGCACCATTTTACACTCCTGCTAGCAGTGCATAAGGGCTCAGTTTCTCCACATTATTACTGATTCTTATGTCTTTTTGATTTGTAGCCATTGTTGTGTATTGTAAGAGGTATTTCTTTGTGGTTTCAATTTGCCTTTCTCTAATAACCAATATTCTTGAGTATATTTTCACATGTTTATTGGTCATTTCATAGCTTCTTTGGTGAAATATCTATTTTAATCTTTTGCTCATTTTAAAATTGGGTTATTTGTATTTCTATTATTGAGTTGTAAGAGTTCTTCATATATTCTGAATACAAGTCCCTTATGGGATATGTGATTTTAAAAATAATTTCTGTCTGTGACTTATCTTTCTACTTTCTTAATAGTATAGAAAAGCACAAACATTTTCAATTTCAATGAAGTTCAATTTATCAACTTTTTTGTGCCATATTTTTTCTGATTAAAAAACAAACAAACACAAACAAACAACAAAAAAGACTTTTAAAAGCCAGGAATAGAATAAGTCTTCCTAATGTAATATGACAATCTGTCTTATCAGCCACCAGTAATATGCTTTATAAAGAAAACTAGGCTGGGTATGGTGGTTCACGCCTCTAATCCCAGCACTTTGGGAGGCTGAGGCTCGTGGATCACCTGAGGTCAGGAGTTTGAGACCAGCCTGGCCAACATGGTGAAACACTGTCTCTACTAAAAATACAAAAATTAGCCGGGCGTGGTGGCAGGTGCCTGTAATCCCAGCTACTCGGGAAACTGAGGCAGGAGACTTGCCTGAACCTGGGAGGCAGAGGCCGTGGTGAGCTAAGATTGCACCACTGCACTCCAGCCTAGGTGACGAAACTTTGTCTCAAAATATATATATATATATGTGTGTGTGTGTGTGTGTATAAAATACCTGAAGCCTTCATGCTTTTGGTGTCATATCTAAGAAATCTTTCCTTAACCATAAGGACTTATTCCTATGTTTTCTTCTCAGAGTTTTATAGTTATAGCTCTTACATTTAGGTCTATGATTTTGTAATCCATTTTGAGTAAAATTTTCTGTATGGCACGAGATAAGAGCTTTAATTCATCTTGCATGTGAATATCCAATTTTCCAAGCACCATTTTTTTAGCAAAGTTGGTCTTTCCTCCATTGAATTGCCTTGCATTTTTACCAGAGATCAATTAATGATAACAGTAAGGGTTTATTTCTTGAATCTCAATTCTGATCCATCAATCTCTATATCTGTCTTTATACTAATGCCACATTATCTTGGTTATTTTAGCTTTGTTGTAAGTTTTGAAATCAAAAAGCGTAAGTCCTCCAACTTTGTTCTTCTCTTTCAACATTATTTTGGCTATTATGGGTCTTTTACTTTTTCATAGATCATGGTTCTCCTTTGAAACTTTTCTTGCCTTCATCTCTTTGTCTATATTATCTTCAATTTCCTTTTCATTAATCATATGATTTTTTTTGGTCTTTTTTTTTTTTCCTTTTTCTGGAGAATGGGGTCTTGCTATATTACCCAGGCAGGTCTTGACCTCCTGGGCTCAAGCCCTTCAGAGGGTATGGGACAAGATAACTCTGGATGTGGTCAGAGTGGCAACAAGGTTCCTTGGTCCATTCTTCTATAGCTAGAATTGAAATGGCAAGAAAAGAAGTGAGGGTCTTAGGGAATCACTTCCTGCCTGAGAACAGAAAGCTACATTAAAGGAGTCCCATGGCATGGAGGGACCCTGTCTGGGGTGAACCACCTAGGAAAAAGTTTGCAGGCATGGAAATGAAGAAAGTTTAATGAACAGTTCATTCACTCAAAGACAAACCTTGTGAAGGATGCAGCATAGCACTGAATTAAGAACACAGGTTTTGGAGTCAGACTGACATGGATTGAGATTCTGGCTCCACCTCCTACCAGCTAAATAATGTCAATGAATCGCTCACCTGAAGAGGAGAGGAGCTGTGTGTGCTCAGTGCAGACTTACGGTGCCTTGAGCAAACTGACAAGTTTAGTCATGTAGAAAGACTAAGTTCATTGATTTATTCACTCATTTATTAAATAAATGAATTATATTCTTCCTTTCTGAGAACATAGTCCTTAGCTTTAATATTCACCTTGCATACTGGATTTTACAATCAATTATCTTTGCAAAGGCCTCTCTGAAGAAGTGTTTTACTTTCACTCGGTACAGGAGATGATACTTTCAACCCTCTTCTGATGAGACTTCACCAATTACTAAGCACCCTGAGAAGCAGGTGGAGCCCTCAGAAGCAAAAAGAGCTGTATTCAGTTAAAAGTACACATCTAATTGGTCTCACTAAATTTGCATGAAATAGAGATGTAGCTGGCACACACCAGCCACCCAGTCCATGTCATTTTCCTGCCCAAGGGTGACATTCTGTAAAGGAACAGTGATGGAAGAGTGACACGGGAGCAGGACTGCAGCTGCTGGCTGGCACCCCTTCACCCCAGTTCAGATCTATTTCTAACCCAACTCCAGGGGTTCTGCTTCCATTATTTCTTGCCACATAACAAATCATCCCTAAACTTACTGGATTAAACCCACCACTGTTTCATTTTCTGACATGATTTTCTGTGTTGGCTGGGCTCAGCTGGGGAGTTCTTCTGCACCACAGGACCTTGGCCGACGCTGCAGTCACCTAGAGGCATAACTGGGCTGGGGAGTCCAAGAGGGCTCACCCACACATCTGATGTTTGGTGAGGATGGCCAGGAGGCTAGGGTGGCTGGGCCTGTCTCATTGGTGTGATCTCAGGCCTCTCCCTCTTCACATGAACTCTCTGCATGGTCTCTTTGGGTGGTCACTAAGCAGGGTAGCCAGACTTTGTTACACAGTGGCTTAGGGCTCTCCAAAGACAAAAGTAGAAGCTACCAGGCTTCTTACTGCTTAGGCCCAGAACTGTCTCTTCCCCACATTCTATTAACTAAGCAAGTCACAGACCAGCCTAGACTCACTATAGGAGGGGGCTGCACAAGGGTGTGAATCTTTCAGGGCATGGCTCCTTGGGGACCACCTTGGACAACAGCTGTCATGGGTTCTCTAGCTGGAGTTTCGTAGGCATATGAGAGAAGGAACTACAGAATGTGCCAGAGTCGGCTTGCTTAACACTTGGGCCAAACAAAGTGAAAGTTATACAAATACCGTGGAATGAGATTCTGGCATTAATTCTACTATCTCCTCATTCAGAAATTGGGGAAAGTGTAAATTAGACATGGTTTAAGTAAATGTCCTTTCTGTGGTCCTTTGGTGACATTTCTTTTATCTTCTTGGTCCACGTCACCTGTTGGGCTTCTCCTGTGAATCATGTAGTCGAGTTGTAATTGTCACTTCCATTATGGGGAATAGCATTTATATTTATTGCTGAGAAAGCACCATCTCACCATCTTCAATTGTCCAAAGTTCATAATTGATGTGCAGAATCTTTGCCTACTGTCTCCATTGCCCCCAGGTGCTGCTATCCCTCATGGCTCCTGAATGATGCTGAAAACATAAGGGAGGTTGTTCTCCTCTAATGTAGACTCTGAAATACTATCCTGCTAATAAAATTTCCTCTGCCTGCCTGTGATGCGCTTTGATTTGGGAACACTCTTTGTGAACAGTTAGAGGGTTTTGTAAAGTCCCTGGGTTTTTGTCGTAAGAGTGACTTCCAAGTTATTTGGAATACATAACAGAATATATCTGGTGTATAGTAGATTCTCAACACATGTCTGTTGAGGAATATGATAAATGTCGTGATGATTGTTATGAGGAATAAATGAGTGCCATGTTCTGAATGTTTATGTTTCCCCCAAATTCATATGTTAAAATCCTCATCCCCAGTGTGATGGCTTTAGAAGGTGGGGCCTTTGGGGGGTGACTGGGTCATGAGGGTGGAACCCTCGTGATTGAGTTAGTGTCCTCATGAATGAGACCCCAGAGACGGGGCGTGGTGGCTCATGCCTGTAATCCCAGCACTTTGGGAGGTTGAGGCAGGTGATCACTTGAGCCCAGAAGTTGCAGACAAGCCTGGGCAATATGGGGAAACCCTGTCTCTACTAAAAATGAAAAAAAAAAAAAGTAGCTGGGTATGGTGGCACGCACCTGTGGTCCCAGGAGGCTGAGTTGGGGGATCGCTTGAGTCCAGGAGGTAGAGGCTGCAATAAGCTGAAATCACACCACTGTACTCCAGCCCGGGTGGCAGAGGTTTTTCTTTTCCTTTTTTTCTGTTTCAAAAGAGAGAGAGAGAGAGGCCCTAGAGACCCAAAGAGCTGGCTGGCTAGCCCCTTTCACTATATGAGGACACGGAGAAAGTGCCATAGATGACAGGAAGCAGGCTCTCACAGACATTGAATCTACCAGTGCCTTAATCTTGGACTTCTCAGCCTCCAGAACCATGAGAGATAAATTTCTGTTGTTTATAAGCCACTCAGCTTCTGATATTTTGTTATGGCAACCCGAATACACTAAGACAATGAATGATCTTTCACAAAGGACCTGAAACACTGAGTTTGAATAATCATTAGTTTCCATTTTGGTATCTGTTCCATGCCTTATTCTCTAATACAAAATCTGCCCCAAAATACTAATCCCGAACCTAAGATTGCTGCAGCTATGTGCTGAAACCATCTTTCTCAGTGTGCTTTTTTTTTTTTTTGAGACAAAAGAGTCTCGCTGTGTTGCCCAGGCTGGAGGGCAGTGGCACAATCTTGTCTCACTGCAACCTCTGCCTCCCAGGTTCAAGTGATTCTCATGCCTCAGCCTCCCAAGTAACTGGGATTACAGGCATGCGCCACCACACCCAGCGAATTTTTGTATTTTTGATAGAGATGGGGCTTCTCCATGTTGGCCAGGCTGGTCCTGAATTCCTGGCCTCAAGTGATCTACCCACCTCAGCCTTCCAAAGTGCTGGGATTACAGGCATGAGCCACTACATCCAGACCCACAGTGTCTTTTAATATATTTACATTTAACTAACAACATATTTGTTTGTTTTTTTTTTTTTTGAGACAAAGTTTTGTTCTTATCATCCAGGCTGGAGTGCAATGGCACGATCTCGGCTCACTGCAACCTCCACCTCCTGGGTTCAAGCGATTCTCCTGCCTCAGCCTGCTGAGTAGCTGGGATTATAGGCACCCGCCACCACATCCAGCTAATATTTTGTATTTTTAGTAGAGATGGGGTTTCACCATGTTGGCCAGGCTGGTCTCAAACTCCTAACCTCAGGTGATCCTCCCACCTCGGCTTCCCAAAGTGCTGGGATTACAGGCGTGAGCCACTGCACCCGGCCCCATATTTGGTATTTCTACCACACATCTGTATTTTCTATTTGTCTTACCCTTTCAGTTTCTTAACTCTCTAATTGCCTTCTTTTGAACTTTTTTTCTTCCATTTTTTCCTTTTTATTAGCTTCCAAGTTATGCATTCTATTTTTGGGCTTTTAATGATAACCCTAGCACACTTCACTAATCAAAATCTAAGATTTACCATCTTTTTTTCCCTTCAACAATACAGAACCTTAGTTATTGTGTCCATCCATATTTTAGTCGTATTTTGCTTTTCCTAACTCCCAAGATGTTGTTATTATTGGTTTAAGGAGTCGTTGTTTATTCCGATTTTTATAGTAAATTTTTATTCATTTTTCAAATCTGCTTGGTCAATTTTATGGTCTTTTGTTCTTTATTTATGTCTTCAACCTCTTGTACTGCTTATTTAAACATTTCTGTGTTTGATAATTCAGGGCATCTTCTCATGTCTAATTTTAGAAGGGTTTTTTTTTTTTTTTTTTTTTTTTTTTTTTGCTGATTCTTGCTCATCATGCTGTGCCAGTCTTTTCATTCATGACTTCTGAGTATTTGCTCATATTTCTTTGAAATTATAGGTAATTATTTGTGCCTAGTTAGAAAGTGGAAAGTGAGTTCCTCCAAAAAGGAGGATTTCTGGCCAGACGTGGTGGCTCACACCTGTAATCTCAGCACTTTGGGAGGCTGAGGGGGGTGGATCACTTGAGGTCAGGAGTTTGAGAACAGCCTAACCAACATGGTGAAACTCCATCTCTACTGAAAACACAAAAATTAGCCAGGCATGGTGGTGGGCGCCTGTAGTCCCAGCTACTCAGGAGGCCGAGGCAGCAGAATCGCTTGTACCCTGGAGGCAGAGGTTGCAGTGAGCTTAGATGGAGCCACTGTACTCCAGCCTGGGTGACAGAGCACGACTTGGTGTTAAAAAAAAAAAAGGAGGATTTCCATCTGCTTTTGTGGGTATCTGGGAGAATTCCCAACCCAAATGCACTTTAAATCAACTTTTTGGCTTGAGGTTTTTGTGAACACCTAAAGTATACATTTTGTCTGCAAGCCTACATAAAGTCAGGATCATGATTTGAAAAATCAGGCAGATTTTCCCCTATGCCTGTTCAGTTCAGGTTTCCAGTCAATGTATTTTATTCACAGTGCAATGGAGGGCCAGGGTCAGAGACAGATTAATTCCTTATTTACTCTTACAGGTGAAACCGTCAGATGTCACCTGTCATGACATTAGAAACAGAAATTTATGTGTTAGAATTGTATTAAGTTTCGATTTTGGCTTTAGAAAAAGGATCATCATTTGTGGTGGTGGCTGCGCTTGTCAGTCAGCGCCTAGAGAGACTTTCGGGGATGGTAGTAACAGTATAGTCCCCCATTTCTACTGAGCATTCTCAATGTCTGTTCCAAGTAGAATTCAGGTTATGCTCTCAAGGCGGAAGTTGCCTGGGGAGGACATCTTTGAGTACAGCTCATTTTTTTTTCTTTTTTTCTTTCTTTTAGAGATGAGGTCTCACTTTGTCACCCAGGCTAGAGTGCACTAGAACGATTCTAGCTGGCTGCAGCCTCAAACCCTCAGGCTCAAGAAATCCTCCCACCTCAGCTTCCCAAGTGGCTGGGACTATAGGCTCACGACATCCATCTTGGCTGTTTTTTATATTTTTGGTAAAGACGAGATCTCACTTTGTTGCCCAGGCTGGTCTCAAATGCCTGGGCTCAAGCAATCCTCTTGCCTCAGCCTCCCGAAGCCCTGGAATTACAGGCATCAGCCACCATGCTTAGCCACAGCTCTATTAATAGGCACAAGTTCTTCAATATCCACTTAGACCCCAACTCTGCTGGGACCACAGGCCATTTTTCTTCCCATGTTGTGATCTTGCCTGCCACGCCTCCACTTTTTCCCCATCTGCCTGGCTACTTAGTTGAAAATTCTCCTTCTGCCCAGCCTTTCCAGCTCCTTGAGGGAGCTTAGGCCACACCCCACCTGAGGGACTATCCTCCCTCAATGTCCCAATCCCAGAAATCATCTTGAACAAGTAATCTGTCCATGAGTTGCTCCCCGTTGAGACCTCTGGCCAGGTCGTGGCCTCCTAACCTCAGTCCACTCAGCTGTGGCCTCCATGATCCGACCCAGACAGCCTGCTCTCTTTTCTTCTCATTTCTGCCTCCCTCTTGCCCTTGTCTTTCCCATGCCCTTGTTCACAGGTTCTATTCCAGGGCTCTATTTTTGTGTACAAAACGTCATGATTACAGTTCTCTTTATAACAATTCCAACCCCATTCCCTGCTTTTTTTCCCCATGAGAGGTCAGTTCCTGAGTCCACAGGCCCAAATGTGAGTGATGCATGGAAGGGACAGAGTGTTTCCTCTGAGGCCTCTACACATGCCTGTCCAGTCTTTTCATTCTCTGTGGTTTTCTCATTTCTAGTCCAAGAGGCCCAGAAGCAAACCTGGAGGTGAGACCCAAAGAAGGCTGGAACCATGCTGACTTTGTATACTGTGAGGACACAGAGTCTGTTCCTGGAAAGCCCACTGTCAACGCAGATGAGGAAGTTGGGGGTCCCCAAATCTGCCGTGTATGTGGGGACAAGGCCACTGGTTATCACTTCAATGTCATGACATGTGAAGGATGCAAGGGCTTTTTCAGGTAGAGTTACCCATCAGCCTTCACCCACCTGCCACCACTGACACGCTGGGTCACACCTTACTGGGGTCTGCCACTAACCCACTGGGTAACGTCTCAGGGCCTCAGCTTGACCTGTCCCCCAGGTTCAGTGTGGGCTGGTGGCCCACCCAAAGGCCTTGTAATTAGTCTCAAGGGAGCCATTGATATCCCAGAGGAATCATTCATCTTCAGTCTTCCTGTTCTACCCAGGAAGGGTCTCCTTCCATTAAGATATACCTTGGTTTCTCCATGTGCTCTTGAATAAAATGGAAAATGACTCAGTGAAAGGTAAAGAATTTGAAACTCCCAAATCCAAGTGTTCACATTCGCCTTCTGGGGTGGTTGTTTCCTAAAGAATGGCATAAAATAAATGCTCAGACCATGGGAAGAGAAGCAGACCGAAGGGAGGGGAGGGGTGGGGAGGAGAGAAAGCCATGTGTGAGGAAGCCCTCCAGGGGCACCCTCCGGAGGGCACAGGGTATGCAAGGAGCAGCTCCCATGTCAGGAGCCACATGTGGGACCCTCATGCATTTCCAAGACAGCCTGCCTGATGGCCCTTTGCCGAGTTCTTCCTGGTGGCTGGGCACGCAAATGGAAAAGGGCAGGTTCCAGGGAGAAATGAACATTCGCGTTGCATGAGTTGTAACAGGGGTGAGACACATCAGCAGTGTCAGGCTGGGTTCAGCTACAAGTCGTAGGACCTTTATCGCAAATTGGTTTGGCAATAAGGAAAACGCGTTACCTCTCCTAACAGGAAGTGTGAAGGCCTCCAGGTTGAGTTCAGCAGCTCAGTTCTTTCCATTTTTCTCTTCAGCCATCCCACGCGAGAGCTCTCATTGCAGTCTGGCTCCCCTTATAGGGGCACAGTGCCGGGGCTCAGGCAGGAGTCATCATGTTCAGCAGACGCACAAAAAGGCTCAGCTTTGAGAGTAAGGAAATCTTTCCCAGGAGTCCCCTCACATTGGCTAGAGCCAGGCCCAGCCTATGCCTGAGCTAGTCACTAGCAAAGAGCAGCAGATACGTCCCTGAGCTGGCCACACGCCACGTGACTGCGTGGAAGAGGCTGGATGTCTGCACCAGCTCCAGATGCTGCTGGCACAGAAGAGGCTGCCCAAGGAGTGTCTGTGCATCCTGCCTCAGCATGTGGGAATCTTCTGCTCTCCCTTCCTCGTTTGGGTACTATTCCTGGGACTCTCAGAAAGAGGCAACATGTTGTAGTGGGCAAAAGCTAAATCCAGTATCAGGCAGACCTGGATTCAAATTTCAGCTTGTCGTGTACCCGGAGGACAGCTGGGAATCCATCGTCTCCAAGCCTCAGTCTCCCTCATCTGTGCCAGGCAGATGAGATTATGAATTTCACAGCGTTTGAGAACTAAATTTACAAAACTGCAAAATACCTAGCCTAGCATCTGATACATAGCATACCTTCAATCAGTGTGAGCCCCGGTTTCACCTTTGACCCATTCTCGGTGGACTTTGATGTAGCATCAGGGCTTTCTTACCCAGGCCAGTTGGGAAGGCAAAAGGCAGGGATGGCATCTGTGAAGAACATGACCCTGGGCTGGTCGCTGGTCCGAGGCCCGAGGCCACCAAGCTCAAACCTGCCCCTGCCGGGTCACTGCGGGCTTGGCTCAGCTTCCCAGGCCTGCCCTCAGGGAACTCTGCAGCCCCAGCTGGCTGTTCCATGCTCCTGGGCCAGCCTTCCCTCAGTTTCCACTCCGGACCAGACTCAGAGGCCAGAGCCAAGGGAGAAATTGTTTCTTTCCATCCAGCTGTGGAAATGGGGAAAGTAAAGGTAGGGCTGCAGTGACCGTGTCTTTTGTGGGACAAGGTGATCTTGTACCAGAGTCTCCAAAAGGCATCTGCCCCATTGCCTCTCTGTGCACCGCAGAGAGGGGTGTGCGGGGCCCGTGGGTCGCGCCTGCACGCTCTGCTGTTCCGGGCATTCGACCTCCTTGCCCCCTAGGTCAACGAGGGAAATCCACTCTGCCATGGGGAAGCCGCTGCCCCGTAGGGTAGAAAAGCTTCCCCATAGTTCACCCCTTCCTCCCTGGCCGCCCAGTCTGGAAGGGGAGCTGGGGAAGGCGGCAGGGGGCTTCTGTGGTTTCTTACCCTCCTGGGGTCATTTTTCCTCGGCTTCCTCCTTTAAGGAGGGGAAATCGAGGAAGAGGCCCATCTCCATGGAAACTTTCTGGTAACAAGGGTGTGAAAGAGGAGGGGACAGGTGTTTCAGGAGGAAGGGAAGGCGCTGAAGGTGGGCCTGGAGCGGAGGTGTCCCAGAAAGTGGTTCTGAGGCTGCAGGCCCGGCGAAAAGCACGTGTCCCATTTCCTGCGGGAATGGCCAGAAAAGATTTCCTCCCCGGCTTCTGCCCCCTCTAGCCGAGTCCTGGACCTCTAGGGACGCCCACCTACACCCTTCCCATAAAATCTGACCCAGCTGGGACGCAAAGGCTAGTGTCCCCCTCCCCGAGTTGGTAGGGGCTGGGGAGGAAGGTGGTGTAGCCCGGAGCCCCAGGCGGAGGGCCCGGGCACCCGTGCATCCTCCCTTCTGCTTCCTGTTCTCTCACAGGAGGGCCATGAAACGCAACGCCCGCCTTAGGTGCCCCTTCCGGAAGGGCGCCTGCGAGATCACCCGGAAGACCCGGCGACAGTGCCAGGCCTGCCGGCTGCGCAAGTGCCTGGAGAGCGGCATGAAGAAGGAGAGTGAGCAGTGGGCGAGCGGGCGGGCCGGGACCGGGGTGCACGGCTCTGTGTAGAGACGTGCTGTGGGTGCGTGCATGCGAGTGTGGAGATGCGCGGCGAGTGTGGGCGTGAACACACGTGCACATGCGAGCTGGTGTCAGTGTGCAACAGGCAGCCACCTGGGGGAGCGCTTGCAGCCGGCCCGCTGGGTGATGGAGGGAGTCTGTAATCTCCGTCCTGGGATGTGTGCTGGGCAACCCTGCCAGGGCGTGCCCTCTGTCTCCCTTCAGTTGCTCCTACATGATTCTTTTTGTCCCCTTCATAATTGTTGTAATGGTTTGAAACCACATTTGGGGGTAGGGGTGTGAATCTGGGGGAGGGAAGCAGGAGCCACGTGGGTGACAGGACCCCCGCTTTATAGCTACTAGCGCCCACCATCCGCACCAGACCTGGATCTTCACAGGGGAACTGTTAGCAGACAGGTGACAGGAGGTGTTCTCACTCTACCTATTTAACTTTGATATATTTGTGCTCCTAGGTCACTCTGAGATTAAGGCTCATGCAGAAAAGGCTAGATGCTTTTAGCGCATTTTTGTCTCCATGGAACACAAGGGGACCCAAAGCTGCTTCTTTCAGTTCTCTAGGCTGCTGGCAGGTGTTCTTGATCTCTCCCCACCAAGGACCTCATAGCTTTGCTCTACACGCATGAGTGGGCTCCCAAAATCCACAGAAGACCTAAGGCTCCGGGCTATATATAAAGTGTCTGGAGTTGCTATTTCTTGCTAAGCTGTAGCCCAGCTCTCTGGGGTCTTGGAGACCCAGACACCTCTGAAGAGTCTTGGTATATAATTCATCCGAAAAATGATAACAGTAGATGCCATTTACTGAACATGTCTTATGTACCAGGAACTATATTAGGCACCCTACATGCAAGGTCTCATTTAATAGCAGTGCAAGGTAAACACGGTTTCTCTGGATTACAAAGAAAAAACCTGAAGGCAGGAGAGGTTAAGGAGGTTGCTTGGGGTCACAGGTAGTAAGTGGCAAAGTTTTCACTCAAGCCTAGCGCCTTTGGATTCTGAAGCCCTTGCTCTTGCCAGGGCCCCACAGTGTCCTCACAAACTCCACTGCAGAGGGCGATACCCCAGCCGCACCTCACCTCTGTCCTCACCCAGGTGTTACTCCAGAGGAGCCCACAGGCCTCTTGAGTCCAGACAGGGGAGAATCGCTTGTCACCATTACTTTCCCTTTTACCCAATGCCTTCTGCTGCCTTGAGAGGGTTACGCAGCAGATCCCTGGGGGGCTGGAGGCTGACCAGGGGCATGTGTGCCTGAGCCAGCCTCGCTGTCCCTGCAGTGATCATGTCCGACGCGGCCGTAGAGGAGAGGCGGGCCTTGATCAAGAGGAAGAAAAGAGAACGGATCGGGACTCAGCCACCCGGAGTGCAGGAGCTGACGGAGGAGCAGCGGATGATGATCAGGGAGCTGATGGACGCTCAGATGAAAACCTTTGACACTACCTTCTCCCATTTCAAGAATTTCCGGGTAGGAGGAACTGCACAGTGACTGAGGTGTCACCGCCATCTTCATTCTCACATAGAAACAGGTTCCCCAAGGATAAGAAACTTGTACGAGGTCACAGCTAATCAGTGGTGGAGGGTAGATTTGCAGAGCTGGCCCTGTGTCTGTGCGAGCTCCTCAAAGCTTTAGTCTCATTCCCAAAGGCTCTCCAAGTGTGGTCCCTGGGTCAGCAGCATCAGCATGCAGATTTTCAGGTCGCCCCAGACCAACTGAATCAGAAGCTCCAGGGAGGGGCAGGATCCCCGGGTGATTCTGTTGCAGGTTCAGGTTTGAAAATCGCTGCTCTCTCATTTAAAGCAGGTAGGAACTGGGTCTGAGCAGTAAGTGGAGGGAAAGCTAGGCAGTCCCCCAGTGTGACTGGCATTCAGGGCTTTATGAGGACAGGGTCAGGACCTGTCGAGGGGTGTGACTTTCGTGAACCGGTGTTTCTTGATCCCAGGCACATTAGCCATGTCTGTGCTCCAAGTGCCCTCCTTCCCCTTTGCACTGATAGATATCTCAGGTGGCCCTTCCCAGCTCAAAGAACTGGATGAGCCCAGTGACCTCGGATCTGCTCTTCCCATCCATAGCGCCCTAAACCTTCTGAGTCTCCTGAGCCCAACATCTGGAATGCTTGGGATGACACACCATGGTTGGAGTCCCCCTTGCCCTCCATTTTAACCAAGCAGGGATGTGTGTGACCATTGATTCATAGATCCCCAAAGCACCTTCATCTGGTAGAGGACACCAGAGAGAAGAAACAAAGGCTGTGTGTCTGATGTGTGAGGACACATGCGTGCATGTGGGTGTGAATGCCTGCATTTGCGCATCCTCTCGGGCTGCAGCTGTGGCTGTGCACGTTTGGCTGGGGCCTGAGTTGGGACCTGTCTATGAAAACACGTGCTGTCTCTCCCCTCTCCGCCTCCTGGCATGTGTCCTAGCTGCCAGGGGTGCTTAGCAGTGGCTGTGAGATGCCAGAGTCTCTGCAGGCCCCATCGAGGGAAGAAGCTGCCAAGTGGAGCCAGGTCAGGAAAGATCTGTGGTCTGTGAAGGTCTCCGTGCAGCTGCGGGGGGAGGACGGCAGTGTCTGGAACTACAAACCCCCAGCCGACAATGGCGGGAAAGAGATCTTCTCCCTGCTGCCCCACATGGCTGACATGTCAACCTACATGTTCAAAGGCATCATCAACTTTGCCAAAGTCATCTCCTACTTCAGGTAGGACATGGAGACTGGGTGGTCGGGTGTGGAAAGGAACTGGAAGTAGCCAGGAGGTTCAAAGGACCTGGGGTAGATCCTGAATTTGGGAGATATTGGTGGCAGAAGACCCTCCTTTCCTGTGCCCTGCCCCCCAGGGCAGCCAGTGCTGCGGGGACGTAGAGGCCTCGCTGTGTGGCTGGTTAGCTTTGTGGCTGTGGGCCTGCCAGTGTCTCTGCCTATGCACCTGCCCAATGGAAGCTAACAGTGCTTCCCCTGCAGGGCTGTTCTGTGAAATAAGAACACATCTGAAGAGCCCCCAGCACAGAGTGGGCATTCAGATAGCCTTTCCTACTCTCCCTTAAAGGGGCAGGAATCACATGTTGACAGTTCCAGACCAAAGAATGAGAGAAATAGACAAGATAAGACTGCGAAGGCCGTGGGGAGGGTGGGTGGTCCTCAGAACTCAAGGGTCAGGTCTCCCCAGAGCTAGATATGGAGGCAACAACCACGGGGCAACTGGGGTTAGTGGGAGACATGGGAACTTCCTGGGGTGGCAGGAACCACAGCCCCAGAATATGTCTGCAATCTTAGGGTTAGGGATGGTGCCAGGTGTATCTGTCCTTGGGTAGGCCACCTTGCCCTGCCAAGCCTGGTCAAGCGGGGCTGAAACACACCCGCCAGAAGCTCCTGGTGTCTTCAGCAGGTTGAGGGTAGGTTATGGTCTGGGAGCCCAGAGGTGCTTCTCTGGCCCTGTAGGAGTCATGCATGACTTATTTAACGGGGTGATGCTGACAGCAGGTTTGGAATGGGGTTCAGATGGTGGCAAATTAGCTTAAAGGGGCAGGGAGAGAAGCCTACTTATAAATGTGGACATTGGAAGATCTTGGTGAAATCCAGTGACTGACAATTTAACACCAGGGCTCCCCACTTGCTATTTCTCATGGCCACCAATGTTGAGCACAGTGACCCAGGTGTCACTGCCATCTTCATTCTCAGATAGAAACTGAGGTTCCCCGAGGATAAGAAACTTGTACAAGGTCACAGCTAATCCATGGTGGAGGGTAGATTTGGAAGTACCAAAGCCAGCTCGATGCCGGGTCCTAAGCCAGGCAATGGGGAGGCACAGAAGAACAAGATCAATTCCGTGGCATTTGTAGCTCAGTGTTACGGATCTAAAAGAAGGATGGGTGCCAGTAGCTCAGGGCCGGAATTCCCAAAGAGGCCAAGGCCAGAGGTAGTGTTTCCTCACAACCCAGAGTAAGCAGCCTCCCTCTCAGGCTGTGACGCTTCTTTCTTGTAAGGAATGCCTCCTTACTGGGGAGGTGGGGGTCCCTCCCAGGTTGGGAGGGAGTGGTCCCTGCAGGACCAGAAGGGTATCCGTGTAACCATAATCTCAGAGGCTTGTTAAGCCACCTCCATGGTGAGGCCTGTGCTCCGGTGATAGGACTGGGGCTGCAGGCATCTGGGCTGCAGGGAAACAGTAGAAATACGTGTGTGCACCTTAAACCCAACACTGACCGCAGGAAGCAAACATCCCCACTGCTGGAGCTCAGGCCAAAAGGGCGGCACTTGCACTCTGGAGAGGGGAGACTGCATTCTGGAAAGACTTCTGAGAGGAGCAAAGACATAGCTTGGCTTGAGGGGCTAGCAGGATCTACTAAAGGGGCAGTCATTCCAAGGGGGGAAACTGAGGCAGAAAGGAGGCGGCCAGGGACTAGAAGCCAAAGCACTGGGTGTAGGTCAGGAGTTGTATAGGAGTTGAAGGAGATAGGGCCAGGCTGTAAGGGACCTGGATGCCAAGCTCAGTGGGTGGAGTTCCCAGAGGTAGCAGGGGAGGAGAAGATGCTGGGGGACACAGCTGTCTGCTGGGTTGTGAGGGGAGAGATGAGAGGCAGCCAGACAGCAGCCGCAGTCATCCTCAGGGAAAGGAGCCATTCTCCCTCTTCCTCTCGCCCCCAACTTCCGGATTATGGGATGGCAGCTGGGGCCGGCCTGTGGGCCGCCTCCCAGGGAGCTGTCCTCCCCTCCCCATCCTTGCTGCCAGGGACCTGCCCATCGAGGACCAGATCTCCCTACTGAAGGGGGCCACTTTTGAGCTGTGCCAGCTGAGATTCAACACAGTATTCAATGCGGAGACTGGAACTTGGGAGTGTGGCCGGCTGTCCTACTGCTTGGAAGACCCTGCAGGTGCCCGAGAGAGCCTGCCTGCCCTGGCAGAGGGAGGGAAACACTGCAGTTGTGGGAGGAAGGGAGCTACGCCAGGATATGCAGGTTCTGGGAGGGCAGGGCAGGAAGATGGAATGGTGGAAAACAAGATACTGGTGAGGGATGACAGGATCTTGGTCAGGTTGCTGAGAAGCTGCCCCTCCATCCTGTTACCATCCACAGGTGGTTTCCAGCAACTTCTGCTGGAGCCCATGCTGAAATTCCACTACATGCTGAAGAAGCTGCAGCTACACGAGGAGGAGTATGTGCTGATGCAGGCCATCTCCCTCTTCTCCCCAGGTGAGGGTCTCCCCTAGGTTGCCTGACATTCCCCCAGCCTTATCTGCCCTCCCCAGGGAAGGTCCCAATCCATGGCCTTGCTCCTCATTCACTGTGCAGCCAGGATGGGGGCTGTCGCTGGCTTCTCCTGGGGTCAGTGGGTGATGCCCAGCCCTGGTCTTCCCTCACTTCCCTGCCTGGGTGACTCCAGCTCTGGAATGTGGTTGGTGAGCAATGCCCTGACTCTGGGCTGGACTGAGCTTGTCTTTGCCTCATGATCTTGCACCACACCTCCCTCCCCTCCCCTCCAGACCGCCCAGGTGTGGTGCAGCACCGCGTGGTGGACCAGCTGCAGGAGCAATACGCTATTACTCTGAAGTCCTACATTGAATGCAATCGGCCCCAGCCTGCTCATAGGTGAGCACAGCAGGGGGTGAGGACCCGTGAGGGTGGTGTGAGGGAGCCAAGGTTCAGGGAAATTGCCCAAGGCTTCACAGCCAGAGGGTGGCATCTGGAGGTAGAGCCAGCCAGACCAGGTCCAAAGCTCACACTTTTGAGCACTACCTAACCACTTCCCAGGAAAAACACAAGCAAACAGGGGAAATGTGGCCCAGAAAGGGACTTCTATACCTTCACTGGTCCTCCATAGCTCCCGTGACCTAGTGCCCAGACTGATGCCCACAGGCCCAGAGACAAACTTGGATTGTACTGAGCCCAAGGCCATGAAGGGTTAAGGCCAACACTGAGTATTAGAGTGTGAACTTATAACCTGAAATCCTTATTTGGCCTGTACAGCTTTCTTTTTGGCTTGGCATCCTTTGCTCAACCCTTCCTTGTATGGAGGCAGGAGGCTGGAAGTGCCAGCTTTCTTTTCCATCGTGGGGAGACTGAGGCATATGGTACATCTCAGATACTGGATCCAAAGCTAGTTCCAGGAAGGGATTCCAGCCTGCAGCCCCTAACCTCCACGACGACTCTGCTCAGTCCTGGCCCCTGGACATTGATGAAGGCAGTGACACCCATACCCCCAAACTGGTAGCTGCAATATCTGGATTTTCCCACGGAGGTCTCTGTGTACAAAGATGCAGCCCCCGCAGCCGGGTGTCGTGGCTCACACCTATAATCCCAGCACTTTGGGAGGTCAAGACAGGAGGATCCCTTGGAGCCAGGAGTTCAAAGCCAGTCTGGGCAACATAGCCAGACCCCAACTCTAGAAAAAATTAAAAAAATTAGCCAGGTATGGTGGCATGTGCTCTAGTCCTAGCTACCCAGCAGGCTGAGGCTGGAGGTCTCCTGAGTCCAGGAGTTTGTCACTGCAGTGAGACCATGATCGTGCCACTACACTCTAGCCTGGGTGACAGAACGAGATCCTGTCTCAAGAAAAAAAAAAGACACAACTCCCATGGATGGGGTGGGAGTGGGGAGAGTACTGGGCAGGCTGTTCTGCCTTTCTCATCCACAGCGTGAAAGAGAAGCTTACGGAATTCAGCCAAGCCTTGCCTCTTGGCTGACCTGAAATGTCCAGAGATTATGCTTTTGCAGCCTCAGAGCAGCCCCGAGGCTTGCGGGCCAGGGAAAGGGCGGGCTGCACCCCCAACCTTTTCTCTGGCTGACACGCAGGTTCCTGTTCCTGAAGATCATGGCTATGCTCACCGAGCTCCGCAGCATCAACGCCCAGCACACCCAGCGGCTGCTGCGCATCCAGGACATACACCCCTTTGCTACCCCCCTCATGCAGGAGTTGTTCGGCATCACGGGTAGCTGAGTGGCTGCCCTTGGGTGACGCCTCCGAGGGGCAGCCAGACCCAGAGCCCTCTGAGCTGCCCCTCCTGGGCCAAGACAGATGGATGCTGCCGAGAGCCGACAATGCCCTGCTGAGCCTGTCTTCCCAGGGAACTCCTGCGAAGACAGCTGGCTAGCATTCCTCAGGAAGGACATGGGTGCCCCCCACCCCCAGCTCAGTCTGTAGGGAGTGAAGCTGTGGACCCTTATGTGGAGAGTACACTGACCTGTAGGTCAGGACCATCAGAGAGGCAAGGCTGCCCTTTCCTTTTAAAAGGCCCTGTGGTCTGCGGAGAAATCCCTCAGATCCCACTAAAGTGTCAAGGTGTGGAAGGCGAGACCAGGGCTGGGCCATCTGGGGTCTATGCCCACATACCACGTTTGTTCGCTTCTGGAGTCTTTTCATTGCTACCTCTAATAGTCCTATCTCCCACTTCCCACTCATTCCCCTCCTCTTCCGAACTGCTTTGTGGGCTCCAGGCCTGTACTCATCGGCAGGCGCATGAGTATCTGTGGGAGTCCTCTAGAGAGAAGCGAAGCCAGGAGGCCTGCACAAATGTCAGAAGCTTGGCATGACCTCATTCTGGCCACATCATTCTGTGTCTCTGCATTGAACACATTTTTAAGCACCGACAATAGGTAGCCTGCTGTGGGTTACACAGCGTTGACTCAGATATAGATCCTGAGCTCACAGAATTTATAGTTAAAAAAAACAAACAGAAACACAAACAATTTGGATCAAAAGGAGAAACGATAAGTGACAAAAGCAGCACAAAGAATTTCCTTGTGTGGATGCTGAGCTGTGATGGTGGGCACCGGGTACCCAAGTGAAGGTTCCTGAGGACATGAGTCTGTGGGAGCAAGGGCATAAACTGCAGCTATGGGTGCGTGTGTGTGATCTAGCGTAGGTAGGTCTGTCCCCATCTGATGGGGCCTGGGTTTGTTCCTGGGGCTGGAGTGCTGGCTATGCTCTGTGACAAGGCTACGCTGACAATCAGTTAAACACACCAGAGAAGAACCACTTACATGCACCTTATATTTCTGTGTACACATCTATTCTCAAAGCGAAAGGGTATGAAAGTGCCTGCCTTGTTTATAGCCACTTGTGAGTAAAAATTTTTTTGCATTTTCACAAATTACACTTGATATAAGGCATTCCACACCTAAGAACTAGTTTTGGGAAATGTAGTCCTGGGTTTAATGTCAAACCAAGGCAAGAGAAATTAAATAATGAACTTTTGGCTAGAAGGGTAAACTTTTTTTGGCCCTTTTCTGGGGAAAATAATGTGGGGGTGTGGAAATAGAAATACACACAAACATACATATTTTTACTACTTATTTTATTATTGTCCTTCATAAATCTGAAGACTCTGGCGTAAGAACATAAAAATGGTGCAGCACACCAACATGGCACATGTATACATATGTAACAAACCTGCACGTTGTGCACATGTACCCTAGAACTTAAAGTATAATAAAAAAAAATTTATACAACTGTTGTTAAAAACAAAAGAACATAAAAATGAATTATTTAACTTGGCTTACTTATAAAATGATTATTCTGTATAAAAGTTTAACATATGTGCATACCATAGTTAAAAATGTAGGCCAGGCATGGTGGCTCACGCCTGTAATCCCAGCACTTTGGGAGGCCAAGGCTGGCGGATCACAAGGTCAGGGATCGAGACCATCCTGGCTAACACAGTGAAACCCCATTTCTACTAAAAATACAAAAAATTAGCTGGGCGTGGTGGTGGGCACGTGTAGTTCCAGCTACTTGGGAGGCCGTGGCAGGAGAATCGCTTGAACAAGAGAGGTGGAGGTTGCAGTGAGCCGAGACCATGCCACTGCACTCCAGCCTGGGCGACAGAGCAAGACTCTGTCTCAAAAAAAAAAAAAAAAAAAAAAATGTAGGAATTGAGTTAATTTTAAACGTCTAATATTCCATTCAAATGAAACTTCACAGTAACTGAATTTTAAAGAACAGATAATTACTTAGCTTTTGACATTTTACAAGAAGCAGGCCAAACTTTGAGGACATGGTAAATCATCAGTAATAGAAATCAAAGCAAGTAAACATATTCTGTCATCCCTCTGACTTTACCAGACTTTTCTGCATTAAGGAGATATAGGGCGCACTTATTTTTAGAAAAGATACTGAGGGGAAAAAAGAGCTTCTCTTTCCAAACTCAGTAAATACAGCTTTTGCTCCCAGGAATTTTGTTTAATTATGAATCCATTTGTAATTAGAAATACAAATTTCTAATTTGGAAACATAGATTTCATTCCAGTGTATTCATAAATCATATGCATCTCCCTTTCCTTACTGAAACAATTCGAGTGCTATTTGTTCAAGAGCCTGAAACTGTTGTTAGCTGTAGGACAGGGTAAGGCGAGGTTAAGATGGAATGGAGGACAAATTTCCATCTTCCAGTCTTGATTTAAAAACTCCAGGGCAGTTCCCCAAACACTGAATTGATATATAGATTTATATAGATTATAAAAACTAAGCGTATTTCAAGAGTAAGGAAAGATTCAACGTTAGATGCACTGAGGAGTTCACACAGGGGACTTCCTTTCAGTAGTTTTGTGGATCACAAGTTTATGGGACTAGGAGCCAGATTGTAACTTTCCTACTCCAACATTTGGGTTTCTTCTTTACTCCCTTCCCTGAACTTTTGAGTACGCAGAATGAAGCATCAGTTTTTAGGCATCCCTGTGACCACTTTTTTTTTCTAGGTCAGTGAGGAGAGGATGGAGTCAGTCTCCAAAGCTCAGGACAAAAGACCAAAGCAAGCTACTGCATACCATCTGCCCCCTCATTAGTCAGGGCCACTCAACAGCCTCTCTCTACCTGGCCCTGAACTTTGTCTAATTAAGTCTTGATGTTGATGACAAATCTGTGGGGAGGGCCAGAGTGGCCACTCCCTTCTGGAGAAAGAGGATGTAAGGAGAAACATACATATGATTATCCATCCCTTCCTAACTCCTAACTTGTGGGCCTCATTATGCCATCTTCCACGGCAGCTTGGTTTTTCCTGGTAGCTTTCCCTTTATGTCCCTCAGCTCTCCTAAATCCGATGGTGGTGATGAGTGAAATATACCTACACTTGAGAAATGTGTGACCCTCCCAACACTTTTGTTCACTTCCTTTCACAAACTTCTCAACGACAGGGATCTAAAACCTGATCTCTCCTTTCCTCACTACCTTCCTAGAACACATTTCAAAATGACATCTACCGGCTGGGCATGGTGGCCCATGCCTGTAACCCCAGCACTTTGGGAGGCTGAGGCAGGCAGATCACTTGAGGTCAGGAGTTCTAGACCAGCCAGGCCAACAAAGTGAAACCCTGTCTCTACCAAAAATGCAAAAATTATCTGGGCATGGTGGTGTGTGCCTGTAGTCTCAGCTACTAGGGAGGCCGAGGTAGGAGAATCACTTGAACTAGGGAGGCGGAGGTTGCAGTGAGTCGAGGTCGTGCCACTGCACTCCAGCCTAGGCAACAGAGAAAGACTCTGTCTCAAAACAAAACAAAACATAACAAAAACAAAATTATATCCATCATCACTGCTCTCCTGAAATAGGATCCCAAAGGACTGTTTGTGGTCAGTACTTCTTGGAAAGACTTAAAAACGAAAAAGGCAGTCTTCCAGGATTCTAAATTGAAAGGGTCTTGCAGGACACTAACACAATGTTTAACTCAATCCCAGAACCTATACAAGACAGACACCCAAATGCACTTCAGTGCCAGCAGGAGGCCCATTGAACAAGTAACATCTTTTTTCACTAATCCAATCCTCCCGTCGCCTCTACTGGTTAAATGTGTTTAACTGTTTTACAAATGTTAGTGGAATTAGCCAACCCCAACACCACAGTAAATAAATAAGAGGACCACACTTTATCGAATATAAATTTGTTTTTATTGAAGCAGCAGTCACATGACCTTATATCTAGCCTTTAGATTAGGCCTGACAGAGTGAGCCAGCCCTAAAAAAATGATGTTTCTTTTTGCACTAAGAGACATAACATGTTTACATACATCATCCAGTATTGGAAATGAGCAGACTCAAACACAACATGTGTTGGTTACCTGGGAGGTACAGCCCCACTGTTTGTGGTGTCCATATATTTTACAGAGACTCCCAAAGACCATTACTAATAGGATGAAAGTTAAAAGAAAATACAGCCACACCAAATCATGAACACAGTAATCAAAGACAGCAGCTTATACACGTTTAAAAACTGTCCCTTTCAGAGTTGTTTTCTTTCTTTTCTAAGCAGTGTCTGCAAAGCTTCCTCTACATCAAATCCAAAGGTTTCCAAGATGGAAGCTGCACCTCTTGGGGCTACACAATGGAATAAAATCATTGGAAAGAACAAGAAGTGGTATTCATATCTTGTTTTTCATAACAAAGATTAATGTTTCCCTAATTAGAGGAACGGAAATGGTGATGTGACTACATATTGCAGTGGCAAAATAGTAGGGTGAAGAACGAGGGTTGGGTACTGAAATAAAGACCACACACTTGTGAATTTTAATTTCATTTCCAGGCTAACCTACTTTTTATTTAATGCAAATTACAGTACCAGTTAACTATTTCCAAACCAAGTCACATAGAACAAAATGTATTTACAAGGGAATGGGGAAAGGGAAAAAAAACATTGAGCATACTTTTCACAAAAAAGTTTATATTTAAAATGAAAAAAAAAATCAGTCACAGAGGCATTCAAGTAGTAATAATGTTATACAGATTTTGCTTTTCCTTTATATCAAGACAGATTTGCACAAGTGTTTGCAATAGTTTGTATACAACCCACAGTCCTTTATATATATATATATATATATATAATAAATTTTGTTTTTTAGGTTTTTAAGATGGAAGTGGTCACGCTAATTGGTATGTGTACAGGCCCAAGTGATCCATCGGCAACACATTTATAAATGCAAATTTTACAGGCAAGCAGATTTTCATACATCTATCTGTATCTGCCTGTAGACAGATATAGTAAGGAAAAAAAACTTTAAAATTAACACAAGGAAGTCTACTTTGTCAAGCTAACCCCTTATGTACTGGTTGTCATTTTGCTTTTATTGTGGAGGTGCAAAACGGAGCAACAAACTTGAATAAAACGGCATAACCCTTGTGAAAATAATCCAAACCCCAGGGATTACTTTCAAAGCCTCTCAAAGGTAGATCTCAGTCTGGGACTCTACTGTGCTTCTAGTTGTCTCTTTTATTTTCAGTGGCTCAGGTTTCCACCAGAAAAGACAGATTTTATTGTAAAGCATACCTACTTTTCTATACAGGGGAGGAAAGTGTTTGGCTCTGTGATTAGATGATCACTAACATGAACAGTAGGAATCAGATATAATATCAGTTGAAAACAAAGAAAACCCCCCAAATGTCTGGGGATCTGGCATTGGCCAAACTTCCTTTGGAAGATTCCAAAGTTAAATCCTTTAAAAAGGAAGGGAAAAATAGATGAAATGCCAGTGTCTTTATATCCACAGGGATAGAGAATATAATAGTCCTCTCAGAAACCTTTGCATTGGTGCAGACAAGATGACTGGTTAGGCATACTTTGTTAAAACATAAACCAAAAATGTGTGTCTAAAAATTAAGAGGACTTAAAAAAAAAATGACGCAGCATGTCATTGGAAAGAAGGTGCAGTCTTCTGCCTTGCTGGAATGAATACACGATGTTTCAAAAATAGTAACCTTTGGTTTGGTAGTTTTTTCTTCTATTCAAGACATTTTATATGGAGTACTTTGAGGCAAAACACTCTATTTTTCTTTCAAAAAAGGCCTTCGTGTTGGGCACACAGTAAGAATTAAACTGATTTTTTAGAAAGAAATTAAAATGATATTTCATTGAACAAGGGTAGAGATGGCGGGAGGGAGGAAATGGGCTAGGAGTTCCCTTGTTAAAACAACAGTCCTCTATTGGCACGGTGGCACTCCGTGCAGTAACTGCTAGTAATTGCACTATAGCATTTTAGACCACTGACGTATCAAAACCTGATACTATTAAGAAACTTCGATTTATAAAAAACCAATTCTCTCTCACTCTCTCATTTGGGAGGGAAGTAGATAAAAGAGGAGAGAGAGAGAGCATGGAAGGCTCCCAGAATCTGCTGTTTTTAAGACCCATGGTTAGGGCTTGTGGAAGAGACGAGCAAAATCTAATCTATTCGATATCCTCCAGCTCTAGGGCTCCCTGGTGCTACACTAAGTCCCTGAATGGACTAAGTATGAAATGAAACCGGTCACTGCTACTGAGGAGGAAACAGACATTCAGAACCAAAACAAAGGCAGGGCTTGAACGAAATGAGATTACGAATATGGTTTCCTCTTCCCACTCCTGAGTATGGTATCACTGAAACTTAACTGTGGAAGGGGCAAAGATACTGTTATGAGTGAGTTATTATCTCAAAGGGAAAGGGGGTGGACAGGGAGACATGGATACAGGAAACCAATTAAAATTTAAAAAGGAACAAATTAAAAAACAAAAACAAAAACAAACACATGGAAGCGAAGGCACTCCAAACTATATAGATACACTATACATTGCTAGAGTTATTGTTACAATAATACAGGCCGGTACCTACTGTACAGAGTTAAAACTATATGGCTTTAAAAAGCTCGTCTACATTTTGTCTGATTATTAAACAGAATCACTGCCCTGAACAGTAACTTTTTGCTCATTAATAACAGTTCCTGGGTCCACATATTTACATACAAAACAATAAAACTTAAATTTAAAAACATAGAAAGAAAATATAATGTACAAGCTTGAATTTGGTGAGGAGCTTTTTATTATTATTATTATATACAAAAAGATATTCAGAGACCTGGATCTCACTTGTATAAAAGAGTTCTGTGATCCCACCATGATCCTTGAGAAAGAAAAATCACACATCTCAGCCCACACACACACACACACACACACACACACGCACACATGCGCACACGCACACACAATGAAATGAGAGAAAAGCGTGACTTTTCTCTCTTCTTTTACCCCAGTTGTGGGGGGCAACCTGTTTCCTAAAATAAGCACTGATTTTTGTGGACTCTGGCAAGTATACCACGTCCAGAGCAATGTCTGTATCCAAACGCTTGCTGGGCAGTTGGATCTGAACGCAGGTCCATTTCTCTATCACAGACCTGCCTTTTCAGATTCTTTATAAATTCTGTCTGAAAATGGTCTATCAAAGCCATTACCTTTAAGGAGTTATGCTGCCAAATACTCTGATTTCAGGCTTCTTTCAAATCTTAACTTTCAGAAGCACTTTATAAAACATAAAATTCAATTTGTTTGATTTGGTTTGACTGAGCATGTTTCCTTTCTCATGAACTCTGATATATCCAGAGGTTTGTGAAACCCCTTTTGTGGCCCAAGACCTCAGCTAAACAGCCAGTGAAAACCAAGATGGCTCACAGTTGTCTTTCTGGGTACTGGTTCACTTCAGCAGGCAGGACAACTCTCTTGGAGAGTCACACACACAGTTAAGGAGCAGGACAGGGTGCTAGGGCCTGCAGGAGGGCTGCCAACAGACTCCATTTCCGAACCCTCTGGAGAACAAGACCCATAACATGACCTAAGGTGGCAATGAGGAGGGTGAGGGCAAGTTACACACAAGCAAGGGCTCAGCTCTGCAGCCCTACAGTTACCAGCTAACCTTGGAAGGCATGTGGGGAAGGAGCGGGTAGGAGGGAAAGGCGGCCATCACTCAAGTGATCTTTAAATGTGAAGTACAACTGATTGTGCCTTAAAGATTCTAGGTCAAGTAATGGCCCATAAGCACCAAGGTGACTAAAGTTCATTTTAGAGTATATAAGGCCCACATAGATGCCAACCTTAAAAGTATAAAACAAACTAGTCATGAAAATCTATTTCCTCACGGCAAACATAGTCCTTCAATCCTCCTTGCATTCCAAGGAATATTGCTTTTTCTTCAAAAAGAGAGACTGATTCTTACACCATTCACTGATACACAAAGAAAACAGACACAAAAACTCTTAACTGGGTGTGAGGGAAACATTCTTCTCATGCTTCAATCAGTCAATTTTGATACTGTAGACAAAAAAAAAGGCAGTATTGAATATATGTATATATAATGTATATACACACATTTATATCATCACTTTCCTATAAAGTCAGCAGGTATAAGTGACTATCATTCTGATGTATAGTTTTTAATATTCCTACCATCTGACATGCATCAATAAATAAATGTAAAAAGCATGAGGTTAAAAAACAAATACAGATTCTAGATTTGGATTTAAAATTAGAACTATGTGTAGAATGTGGCTATTTCTGCAAGCTCGATTTTCAATTAAAAAATATGAAAAATAAACCAGTAGACGACTGTTACAGTTCACATTATTTAACTACAATGTCCTCTCAAGTGTATCTTTCCAAGGGAAGTAATTTTAGAAAAAAATCTGGACAAACTTATTCACAGTGGTGAGATGTATTCCTGGCCTGTCCCCTTCCTCTGGGCTCGTCAGTCTTTGACCTCAGCAGCTAGCTCAGCCTGCTCAACACCCCTTCCGTCTCCTCCCAGGTCACTAGTTTGAAACTGTGCTAAGATTTGCAAAGAACTTTGGTCAGGCAAACAAAGAGCCACCTGTAGAGCATGTGTGCCTGAGTCTTGCTTGCTGCTTCCCCTCTGGCAGCCTCCTGTACAAGCCTCTACATCACTAGCGCTGACTGAGAGCAAAACAAAACCTTAACAAATCTACTAAGAATCTTCCCTGTAGAGTTCCAAACTTTACTGACCTCCCTGGGTTACGAATGATACACATTTCTTTGTCTGCCACACCTGCCACCAACATGCCAAAGGCAAGTCTATAAATACCCGAAGATATGGATTAATTTTACAAGTGACATTTAAGTCCCCGTTGAGTTATACCTGCTAAGCTCCCAACCAATTTCAAGCTGTGCACTATACCAAAGTCTGGCACTAGACTTTAAAAGAAAACAAAGTTCAAAAAAAACCCATCAGCACAGAACAAAGTTTTCTTCTTTTGTGGAAGGGGCATGAGGCAGGACTCCTGTTTTTAAAGTATACAACAGCAGACTTTTAATAAAAAAAGATTGTCGTGGGAGAGAGATTGTGTGTTCTAGTGCTCCGCTTTCCCCCTCCCCACAACCCCTCCCACCCCCTGGATCTCCCTCAAAGTGAGAATACAATGAAATTGGTTTGTATTTATAGATATTTTACAAGGTTAAATAAGAACAACAATAATAATAAAAAAATTGAACACTAAAATGAACAGGTTTTTTTTCTCTTTTTAATATTCTTTCCAAACGTGACCAGTGTTGCTGAGTGACACTCAAGTAACTGGTGGTTTTTCCTGTGCAGCTGGCTGCTCGGGACCGTTCAGGTGGAGTTGGAAGCTGATGCGGAAGCAGCATTATTGGTCTGTCCACGGTCTCCAGTATTAGCATCTGCAAGTCAAAAAGTCCCAAAAGAGAGCATGAGCAATGCTACAACAGCGAAAGAGAACAAGTACACTGTTCCAACTGCAGGCTGTGAATTGTATGGCCTTCCAAGCTGTTATTTGGAAGGTTGTTTTAAATAAGGCCAACACTATGAACTCTGAATTTCTCTTTTATTGGATTTAAGTTCATGCCTCACCATGGTCCTGGTACAGGGAAAACAGTGTCTTTGAATAAGTTACAGACTCAGGGAGCCAGAGACCACTTCAGTCAAAGCTCTTGCTACAGCTGGGATCAGCTGTATATGAACACTCAGCTGGAGTCTAGCTCACTTGAAAATAAATGAACAGTGCACAGCTGGGAAAACTTGCTAAAAATTCTGAACCATGTTACATCTGCTTAAGTGAGTAAATGGGTGGAGGCAATGAAAGTAACGTGGGTCAGTGTTGACAGGCAGAACAGTCCTTCTTCATTATTCATAGAGATGGAAGATAGACAACCAGCAAAAAAGAAACAGCAAGTGCAGTACCAATTCACTCAGTCAATTTAATAAAGCATCTTGTATCAACAGATGAATGGATAAAAGAAAATGTGGTATATACACACAATGGAGTAATATGTAGCTGTAAGAGAGAATGATGGGAGGCTGAGTGGGAGGGCTGCTTGAGTCAAAGAGATTGAGGATGCAAGTGAGCCAAGACCACCTGGGTGACACAATAAGATACTGTCTTAAAAAAAAAAGAAAAGAAAAGAAAAAAGAAAAAGAATGAGATCCTGCCATTTGCAACAACATGGATGGAACTGGAAGTCATTATGTGAAGCGAAACAAGCCAGACAGAGAAAGACAAACTTTGCATGTTCTCGCTGATTTGTAGGAGCTAAAATTTAAAACAATTGAACTCATGGAGATAGAGAGAAGGATGATTACCACAGGCTGGGAAGGGTAGCGAGGGTGGGGGAAGTGGGGATGGTTAATGGGTACAAAAAAAAAGAAATAATGAGTAAGACCTAGTATTTGCTAGCAAAACAGGGTGACTATAGTAAAAAAAAAAAAAAAATTTAACTGTACATTTAAAAATAACTAAAGGTATGACTAGTTTGAAACATAAAGGATAAATGCTTGAGGTGATGAATATCCCATTTATCCTGATATGATTATCACACATTGCATGTCTATATCAAAATATCTCAGGTAACCCATAAATATATACACCTACTATGTCCCCACAAAAATTAAAAATTAAAAAAAGGAAAGCATCTTGTAGTCAAATCTTGACTTAGAACTTACTTAGAGCTTACTTTGCCCTAATCTTTTAGAAATACGTACAACTCTACAACCATGGTCTCCTTCCCCCTTTTAAGGCCTATTATTATTTCACAGCATCCATTAACATTTAAGTGGGCATCTAACTGTGTCCAAATTGGTTTAGTAGACTGCTGTTTTAGTGGCTATCAAGTTGCATCCTTGTCATCTCACTTAATGACTGGGAAAGTACTGCTAGCCAAATTTTTTCCCAGAAGATTTCACACTAAGCCCTGAGCAAGAGAAGTGGCTTGACTGGGATGGGCAACTTTGAAAAGCCATCTCTCTAGAAGCCACAATGCCATCAAGGTTGGTGACACCAAAAGGCAGACTCAGAAGTTTTTTGTCTCTCTAGGACTGAAGGGATTTGTGGATCTACCATGTGCTATGGTGAGCAGAATAACCAATGTCATGGTTGAATGTTAACATTTGGTCCTGGATCTTTCTACTTTGAATTTCTGAATTAGAGGGAGACACAAAAGACCCAAGGACACATAGGGAACTCTATGATGGATTAGCTGTTCAGTTTCTCATTTCTAAAGCCAATCTATAAAAATTATACTTCCTAATTTCCTGATAATCTGCCCTTATATACATTTAGCACAGCCTTTGGGGAAGGAATGCGAATATCTCTTAATGTGAATGATTAGGTTTAATTCATTTAATTTCCTTCAAAATAGCTACAGCTGCTTCTAATCTCGTTATCATGTACACAAGTGAAGATATTATGGCATCGGAATCCACACATTAGGTTCATATAGCCCATGGCATGGGGTCATATTAATTTATTGGTATGGCAAATGAACAGGTGGCAGGAAAGGGTACATGACATAGAACCGACTCTCCAAAGCCAGAATGACCACCTTTTCTAATAATCACTGAGGAACTATGCTAACACTTCATTCGTACCTCCTGACCTTCCTTAGGTTTGCCCTGTTTAAAGGAAGTTTTACCCTCAATGATCATCCACATTCTGCGCATCAATAACCTAACATCAATTCCTGTCTAGACCACAGATTCCTCCAAGCCTTTCTCAGATAAAAATGTTCATTTTCATGATTCAGGCACAGGCTGCATTAAAAAAAAAATCCAGAGAAAACCTGGAACACCACAAACCCATGCTTATTGCAGCGTGTCACATGCTCTGATGACACTCAGAACCTATGCATGACCATCATCAAACAGCATTTCCTTCTCATTTTCAGTATGGGAAGATAACAGGTAGAACTGTCATTCTGGTCTTCCCCAGGACTTAAGAAAGGCACTGATCATCAGAAATTTATCTATCTGTTTGACCACTACATCAGTACCCATGCCAACATGGAGAGCAGCTCTGGCCACGGCACCCAATAACTACACTGGCTGACATCAGCCAGGGCTGACTTCAGTTTTACCTCATCTACATGGCCACCAGCCCATTTATGTTAATGGGCTCTTTAGCAAAATCCTATTTGGCACCAATGTGCAGATGTCCTTTCACTGACTACAGTCTGTGAGCTTGTGACACTGCCAAAACCAGTCTCCTCTTTCTTGGATACATTCAGTGACTGCTTGCATGATCACAGTAAAAAGCACAAGCCTTTTTTTATTTTATTTTTATTTTTATTATTTTTTTTTCAGACTGAGTCTGGCTGTGTCGCCCAGGCTGGAGTGCAGTGGCCAGATCTCAGCTCACTGCAAGCTCTGCCTCCCGGGTTTACGCCATTCTCCTGCCTCAGCCTCCCGAGTAGCTGGGACCACAGGCGCCCGCCACCTCGCCCGGCTAGTTTTTTGTATTTTTTAGTAGAGACGGGGTTTCACCGTGTTAGCCAGGATAGTCTCGATCTCCTGACCTCGTGATCCGCCCGTCTCGGCCTCCCAAAGTGCTGGGATTACAGGCTTGAGCCACCGCGCCCGGCCTAGCACAAGCCTTTTAAGTGAACATAAAACCAGAAACAAATTCACTTTCTGAATAAAATTTGATGGACACGCATGCTCTTCAGATCTGTAATTACCTCATATTTTTCTCTTCAGTTATTTTCAAATCACTTAGTGAACATAATTTTAATGGCTAATTATTTTGATTATAAATATCCTTGATATCAAAAGTCACAGTCCTATAGACATTCTTCAAAAAAACTTGCGTCTGATACAATGAGCTCCACTTAAAATCAAATCACACATGTCCTGCTGAGAAGAACAGAGTTCTCTTTTTCAGAGGAAGACGAAGTACAGAGAGGGAAAAAGTAAAACAAAAAAGGCAAAGTTCTATAAATTCGATACTCAATAGTAGGCCTAAAAGACCACCCAATTACTGACTGAATAAAGTTACATTTCATAATCTCTACAATCCCATCATAAAGATGGATTGGCCCCTTGGCCAAGAAAAGTAGGAGGAGCTGACCTCTTGGTGGCTAGGAAGAAACTAATTCAAGAACAATCAGGAAACAAGATAACACAGATTAACATCTTTTAGAAATAAGAAACAAATCTTGGCACATGCTTATTTTGTTCCCACCATCATCTGTAAATTTATTTTTACACAATGGAATCTGAATTAATGAGTTTTCTATTAAAAATGTTTATTCATTTAAAATTTTGATAAATTGTCATTGGATTTAGTGTAATTTCTGTAACTTTTCTTCTCAAACATTTAAATAGTGACTCCATAACATAAAAACAATAAAGTTCATTTGCTTCTCCTTACATTCCCTTCCCATTACATATGCACTGGTAAAGTGATGCTAAATGGCATTATGGTTTAAAAGAGAGTCTAAGATCATTTTCATTATAAATGATCTGACTACAGATCATTAACCAACTCTACAGTCTCTTGTTTTCCACCAGAGATGCTCTTCTGAACTTCACACTGATATATCTTTCTTAAAACTAAACCAACTCTATAAACATTTATTGAGTATGAAGCCTACTTGTACAACTTAATAGCTGTGTGATTTTGGAACACATTATTTAATCTCTCTCTCCTTTCCTCACTGGTAAATGGTAGTGATACTACCTACCTAGGAAATTAGGCCTATGAAGTGCTTAGCATAGTATCTGGCATACAGCAATTGTTCAATAGATGGGAAGGTAAAAGGGACATCTAAAAACACATATATGTATAATCTAGTGTGACTGCAATAACCAACATCAATAAAGTAAATACTAACGACAGCATACTGCTGACCAATATGCCAGACACCACACTAAGTATTTTGTAGTCATGTCATTTAGCTCACACAGCAACCCTGAGAAATAGGTACAACTGTTACCTCCATTTTGCAAATAGGAGAAAGGAAGCACAAATAGATTAAGGAATGTGCCCAAGACCATGTAGCTAATAAGCAGGGGAGTGGAACACAGAGCACAAGGAAGGAGAATGATCCATATTATGGGCATTAGGGGGCAGCAGAAAAGATTTCCTAGCAAAAGAAGAAAAGAGATTAAGGTGACTTTCATTTAGAACTAACCTCAATAAAATCACTGTGATTTCTACAGGCACATTTCTATTATCTGTAAGAGACGTTACATTAAAAGAGAAGAGTGAGTTTGTGATAAGAAAATTTAACAGCACAGTTACTTTGCTTTCAGTATGGGGTGTACAGAGATATAAGTGCTCTGGAAACAACTACAGAGCTAACATTTCACTGACTTTGAAGCTTCCTATAAACCAATCCCCATTATCACCTGTCTAATGCTACTATGGAAAAACAAACAAGTAAACAAAAAAACTCCCCCAAACCAAGGATGGACTTAAGAGGAAACCGAACAATCAGCTTTGTGGGGAAGGAAAGGAAGGTACAAAATCATCCTTACACACTGTGGTAGCTACTTTCCAAGATGACCCCAATGATTCATGCCTCTTGATATCCATGCCTAATGCAGTCCATTCCCACACTGAATAGGACTGACCTGTGTAACTAATAGGATATTCCAGAAACAACGGTGTGTGACTTCCAAGGCTAGGACATAAAAGACACTGTGGCTTCCGCATTGCCTTCTTTCTTGGATTACTTAGTCTAGGGGAAGCCAGCTGCCATGATGTGAGATACTTAAGTAGCACTATGGAGAGGGCCACTTACTGAGTGACTGAGGCCTCCTGCATACAGCCAGCACACATTTGATAACCACATGAATGACAGCCACTGTGGAAGTACAGCCTCTGCCCCCAGGCAAGTCGTCGGATGACTGCATCCCTAGCTAATGTTCTGACTATGTCACGAGACTCTGACCCAGAACCACCTAGCTAGGCTGCTTCTAAATCCCTGACCCACAGAAACTATGTGAGACAATAAACGTTTACTCTTGTTTTAAATAGCTAAATGTTGGGGGGTAAACTAATATGCAGAAATAGGTAACAAATACATATGTCAAAGAACTTAAATGACATTTAGGGTTTGCATTCACAAGCCAATGAGGGAATCACTGACAAAGTCTCCCTACATAATTAGGTGTGCTTCTAAGAAACTGTACAAGACAAAAAAAAGATTATATTAGATTTAAGTCTTTTTTCCAGAATTGTTTTCTCAGGAATCAATTATTTTCTGAAAAATTCATGGCTCTATGGCTTTGTACCAGATACTGCAAAGCAAATTGGCACATGTATTAAAACCAATTTTATTCTGTGTGACATAAGACTAAAACACAACTTAGGCAATCCCACAGTGAAGCCAAGGGTAGAACCCTTAAGTATCAGGTTCCCAAAAGAGTCCATAAGGCTGTGATTTTTGTCCTGGAGTAAATTTTCGTATGCAAAATTCCATATCTGGTATACATACATCTCTTTTTATAGGACAGGATCTACAGTGTTTTTTTTTTTTAAGATTCTCAAGAGATCTGTAAGAGTTGTTAGATAATGGAGTCATGGATTAATGGATCAACTGTCTCAATACTGAGGAAACTGCCCCACTCAAATGCTCAAGTCATAAACACAGAAGTTCTTGCCTTGATTCCTTGCTGTCTGCATCCCCCCACCCCCCGCCCACAAATGGTCCTGTCCATGCTCCCTGTCCCAAATGTGGTTGATCAAAGGTCCAAATGAGGAGCAGGAAGGAGAGTGAATGGAAGGTCTCCACTTACACCTACTGCCAAAGGATTTAAATGAAAAGAGAGTAAAAACAAGGAAATGGGTTGGGAGGAGAAGAGAGAAAATAAACATAGGAGACAGGATTCCAAAGGCTCTGCCACCATGAATCAGTATTCTAGATCTGTGTGTCCATAAAAATTTAATTCTTCTAATTTATTGAAATGCTCACTATCTGGCCCAGCAGCAATCACAGAAATGTTCTATTTATATTCTCTAATAGAGTAGTTGCTAACTACATAAGGCGATTTATTTAAATTTAAAGTAACTGACATTAAAGATTAAAATTCAGTTCCTTATTTGTTCTCAACACATTTCAAGTTCTCCAAAAGCTACAAAATTATTAAATATTTTATTATTTCTATTGCTGGCATATTAGTAAAATAACATATTTTAGATATATCAAATGAATCTTTTTGTGTTTTACATGCACTTTATAAGTACACTTGGAAACATTAGGTTTTTTTTTTTTTTGGAGACAGGGTCTCACTCTGTCACCCAGGCTGGAGTGCAGTGGCGCAATCTCAGCTCACTGCAACCTCTGCCTCCTGGGTTCAAGGGGTTCTCCTGGCCTCGCAAGTAGCTGGGATTACAGGCACACACCACCATGCCTGGCTAATTTCTTTTTTTTTTTTGTATTTTTAGTAGAGATGGGGTTTCGCCATGTTGGCCAGGCTGGTCTCGAACTCCTGGCCTCAAGTGATCCGACTGCCTCGACCTCCCAAAGTGCTGGGATTACAGGTGTGAGTCACTGCACCCGGCCAGGTATATTTTTATTCCCTTATTTCCTTTACTATGCTCTTGCCCAACAACAATCTCTTCCAAGCACATTTTATGTGTTTCTATTTATCAGGTGTCCTCTTTCTATAATAGTTAAAAATGTCTTATGACAGGTCAATCTCTCTAGAAGATAAAATTAACAGCCTGGGAGATATTATTTATACTGTGTACCTAACTCAGGATGTTCCTACTCAAGCTGTTCCAAGTGGAAATGCTTCTACTGTAAAACTATGTCTTAGATGTTAGTGTTATTAACTGGCACATGAACAAACAAGATAATTACAGAGAATCAAAGTATACCCTAAACTTATATTTAATTTGAAATTATAATTTACACTCATGAAATCAAAGTACACCTGTAAGGAAAAGATATGGCACAGAACACTAAGGTAGACTTCAGTGATTATAAAAATAGAAGTAAAATTCGGATGCCTGTGAGTCAACCCATCCACCAGGATACCTAGAAGACCTGTCAATAAGACTGTTTATATTTGATCTGCTGGCAGCTGAGAGGTCTCAGTTCCCTGTGAGGTCTGGGGCAGGGCACATTTTATTTAAGAAGTTTGGCTGCTCAGGGCAGAAAACTGAAGATCATGGGGACACACAGGTAACATTTTCACCGTTCCTTTAAGTTAAAATGCTTAATTTAGGAATAAAGAAAAAAAAAAGGGACATATAAATAAAAGTAGGTGACTTTAGGCAAGGAACTGAGGAACACTTCAGGGATACACGGAAAAATGTCTGATAGGGGATTCCAACTTAATCCAGATTTTAAATTACTTTTAGAGGGGGGGAAAAACCCAAATAAAATTTTTGACTTGATTGGAGAGAATATGTTTTGCACAGAAAGCGAGAACTTCTAGAAGTGATGTCTAGGACTGCTCTGGTGAGAATAATGACTAAGCTGGTTTGATTTTAGGTATCTATATACAAACTCACAAAGTGAACCTGAAACTCTAACATGGGGTAGATATAATCTCGGTGTCAGTGAATTTGTCAAAATGGTATAGTTCAAAATGGAAGTCTGTATTTCAGATGCAGAGCCAACAGGAGGAAACGGATGCAGCATTGTACCTAAAAGAGATGCACATATTAACTGGCTATCAAGTTGGTAACACCTAAAAATGTGTATGTGCACACATGCACACTGTACTTCCCCTACTCCCACTCTACGAGGAAATGGGGCAATGGGGAAATAGAAAAGTACCTGTATTGACAGTGGGGAGTATGAACTGACAGCGGGACAAGCTTTCAGAAAGCAATTTGACATTAAACTTTAAAATTCTTTATACTTTTTGACTCTACTTCTAAAAATTTAGAAGAATAAGTACAGCTTTATGCAAAGATATCTTCAAAGCATTTTTCAGAACAACAAAAACAAAAAACCCCATCTTCAACACAAACCAAATGTCCAAGAATAGTAAGTTAATTATGGTATAGCCTTAGGATATTGGCTGAATACTATAGTCATATACCTTCACCCTCTAAATAGCCTAAGCCCATTTTTTTAAAAAGCATCTCTCTCTGCCCATTCATATACAGACTAAAACATAATGTTATGTGTGATTATCTTTGAAAGTAGAATAGAGGTAATTTTTATTTCCTAAAATAACTATACACTATTATGTTCTTGATAGACAAAAATGCCTTTTTTTTTTTTTTAAAGTTGCAGACTTTTATGAAATTTAACATCTATTTGGGTTAAGATAAAGAGAAAACAGGAAGAACTTTACAAAGAAAAACAACAGGGCACGCACTGCAGCTTCTACATTAGACAGAATATGAATACAGCTTTCCCAATGTACACTGTAAAACTGGCCCAAAGGCCAGGTATAATATTAATAGTACTTGGGGAAAGGATGAGGGAGGGTAACTCTCATTTTAGAAAAGCAAGCATCTAATAAACTGACCATTTGCTTAACATTTCACCTCTCAAAAACAGTAGAAACAAACAATGAGAGAAATTATTCTGTGCTTAATTCTGCCCAACTAAAAAGAATTGGCTAGTATGTAGGTAACAGGAATTCTGAGGTGAAAATAATTGTAATTGTAAGACAAAGGGGCCACCAGCCATAGCAAAATCTGAACCAGATTTTAGCCAGATGAATTTTTAGAAGTTTGAAGAACAAACAGGTATGATTCGGTGCTAAAGTCTTCAAAAGAGGCTAACAACTAACAAGAAATAGAAAAGTATGAACAAACTTTGATCAAGTAATTGCAATAATCTCTACGCAAATAAAGTAACAGCAAGAGCTTTTCAAACCAAGATGAAGACAACTTAAGTTGGCTCACCACGTACAATGACCTCATCCAAATGTTATCATGATTCCCTCTTCTGTTAGAAGGGTTTTCAACTTGAAAGGATGTAACAAAAATCCTAATAAAAAAAATGTGCCTCAAGGAAGGTAAGGGCAATGTATACATTTTCAATGTCTTTAAACTCACAATCTATAGTCCAAGAAACAAATCTAAAATTGATTACAGAAACTCACAGCTTACAGATATTTAGGCACTAGAAATTTCCCCAAGTCTTAAAAACAACGGTTTGATTTCCATCTTTGATATGGTTACTTTTTTTTTTATGGAAAAAAGCTGAAAGTTTTCTTTAAAGAAAGAAGCATTTTACAAAGTGTTTTTTTAACAACCTCCTCACACAAATGAGTATTTTAAATGTTGGTCTGTAGTTAAGCAAACAAGAGGAATGACCAGTCACTAAGAGGAATGACCAATCAACTAAGAGACCACCAGAAGAGTAATTTCTAGGAAACCCAGTCCAGTTCCAATTAATTTATCAGTAACTTGAATAAAGGCAAAACATTTCTAGTAGGCTCTGCCTTGTCCTCTTTGATATGTTTTATTAGTTGCTTGGGTAGAGGTAAAAAACTGACATGTTTATGAAATGTACAGATGACATACAATTGTGTAGACAATCCAACACCCTAATACTTTAGAACAAATCCAGGATTAGGAGTTAAAGCTGTCATTAGTATGGAGGGCAAGTTAGCTATCATTAACATTTGAAGGACTTTTACATAGATCTGGATGGTTCTGTTATAATTTCACAGTAGAATCACTGACTGGAAGAAGGCATACAGAAATAAATTTCAGGGTGAAAAAAGGATAAACTTTTCTAATAGAGTGATGCAAAGATAAAAAGGTGTTCATTCTTGCAGTAATGTCTATTACTGAATATACATAACCATGGGATAGATGACCACTTCTCGGTAGATAATGAGGGGTGGACTGAAATCAGTGGTTTTTAACAGCAGAACCACTGCATTGAAAGAAATTTTATGCAGATGACCAATATACCAAAGAGATAAACACAGAAAACTGCTCTAGTTGAAATTCCCTACAACATCTCACATTCAACTCATCTGAGCAGATGATCTCTAAAACAGTTCGTATTTGATTAAGAAAACAGTAATGTCTTGAGATTTATTACTTTAGATGTTCCAGATGCATGGTCTCCTAAATGGAGTGAATGAGTTGACTGGGCATACAAAGAAAATAAGACACATATAATATATATTATATATTTTATATATATAAATGTTGAACATTTCCTATGTTGACCATTCATATATATATTATATATGTTATTTATATATATAAAATATATATGTATTTTTTTTTTCAGTCAACATAAGAAATTATACTATGAATTTTGGCTGGCCACAGTGGCTCACTCCTGTAATCCCAGCACTTTGGGAGGCCAAGGCAGGCAGACTACTTGATGCCAGGAGTTCGAGACCAGCCTGGCCAACAAAGTGAAACCCCGTCTGTACTAAAATTACAAAAAATTAGCCAGGTATGGTGGTGCGCACCTGTAATCCCAGCTACTTGGGAGGCTGAGGCATGAGAATCACTTGAACCCAGGAGTTAGAGGTTGCAGTGAGCTGAGATCACGCCACTGTACTCCAGTCTGGGAGACAGAGTAAGATTGTCTCAAAACAAACAAATAAACAAACAAACAAACAAAAAAACCCACACACACACCAAATAAATTATACTTTAAGAATTGAGAGTAGTATGCGTAATTTTCAAGAGATTCTCATGTCAATCAGAGCCATGATTAACAATAATGCCTCTAGATACTAAAGCATTTTAAAAACAACTTATAAAGAATATTTTTTCGGAAAAAAAAGTCAACATCCATACCCATTAATTTAGCACAACAGTTTACAGTTTTGTATATTTCTGTCTAGTCCCTATCCACATGAAAATAAACATTTTGACAATAGTAACCAACAAGGTTCATGAGATTTTAAAATTTTCTCTACATAAATTAGGATGAGTATTTCCACGAATGTCCATAAGCTTCAGGAAAATTGTTTTTTATGGCTACATAAAAACGGAGATTTCGTAATGTATTAAAACAACTTCCTACTGTTGACCATTCAGGTTACATTGGCTCTCCTTTTTGTTATATATTAATACAGAATTTTTATTAATTTATTATATATATTATGAGATTCCTCTGTCTGTACATGGTAGCCTTTTTCTTTCCAAAATATTTATCCTGAAGTTAAAATCCCTAAAGTGGAATTACTGAACTAAAAAGTCTAAATTCTGACAGCTCGTTTTATACTATAATACTTTACCATAAGTTTTTATCAGCTCACATACAGTTGCAGTACACAACAAAAGGAAAGTTGAAACATCTGCAAAAATAGTTCCCTCAGTGTTAATGTCCTCAAACTTAATACTGGCACATTCTTTACCATTTTCAAAGAAGGTGAGAAAGAATTGTGTATTTTGTTGTACTAGTCAGTTTGTTGGTGATGACAGAGAATAATTATATATTCCTAGAATTAGGACGGTATGATTTTAGGCCACAATCTGGGTATGAAAATGTCTATTTTCTTTTTTTTTTTTTTAAGACAAGAGTCTCACTCTGTTGCCCAGGCTGGAGTGCTGGGGTGCAGTGGCACAATCTCGGCTTACTGCGAGCTCCGCCTCCTGGGTTCACGCCCTTCTCCTGCTTCAGCCTCCCAAGTAACTGGGACTACAGGCGCCTGCCACCACGCTCGGCTAATTTTTGCATTTTTTAGTAGAGACGGGGTTTCACCGTGTTAGCCAGGATGGTCTTGATCTCCTGATCTTGTGATCTGCCCCCGTCGGCCTCCCAGAGTGCTGGGATTACAGGCATGAGCCACCGCGCCGGCTGAAAATGTCTATTTTCTTTTGCTTTTTTTCAGAAGCAGCAATATAGAGAATTAGATTTCAGCCTATAATATATTTAAAATATTAAGACTTAAATATCTGAAAACCATTTAACAGCTTTGGCTAACAACAGTAACTGACTAAAATCTGAAGTTGATTTCACCATAATATAGTCAGTATGATCATGGTTGATGGCATCTTTGGCAATCTGCTTTGTTTTTCTGCTTTTATTCCACATACTTTAGGATTGAGCTTTGTTTCCAGGTCTACACAAATGTCAGAAAACTCCATTCTTGTTTAAGCCAGCTATAAGCAACGTAAAAAGTGTCCCAAGCAGTTTATCTAGGAGCCTCTGTATTCCGATGATCTTGCTCTAGACACAAATATACTTGACAGAACCTCAATTGCAATGATGCTGAGCAATAATAGGAATGGTATTTTAACAGATCAGATGATAATTCAGTTATGGTACTCTTTTGAATTTGTATTTTAGTGATGCAAGGTCATTTTTAGATGATTTGCAGGCACATTCTCAGGCTACTGAAAACAGGTTAAGTATTATTTTGCTTCTTGTTGATATGACTGTTATAAACTAAAAGTAGCTCCACCTCTAAAATATGAATCATTTTGATGTTATGTGCTCCATTACACTGATTTAAATTAAGTATGACAACTAGTTTAGTTACTTAGGGGTTCATAGTGTAATCAATTCTCCCCAGGTTATTTGGGGTATATTACCGTGGTGATGTAGCTTAGGTGGGTGATAAGAAATTCTTTGAAAATTTAAATTTGAAATATTTCCAGGTTCAGATATTCAAGGTCTAGAACTTTATAGCTTAACAGTTTATTTATTTATTTTTTTTGGACTCTGGAGCAGATCCTGAAATGCTTTGTGAGGAAAGCTTTGGTTATGTCTGTAGCTTAGCAGTCCCTCACTCTGTCTAGACAGTGTGGAGAGATGCATGTCCATTTATCCAGGAAAGAAAAGTCATAGATTCTTTTGTCATAGAGGATGGATGTCAATCCTGCCCTCCACATGGCTTTTTAAAAAAAGCATGTCTGATGTGTCCTTAACTTTGCAAAAACAGTAATAAAAAAAGCAATAGCAGTTTCCTTTCACTGAGAGCCTACTGTATGGGCAGGCAAAGTGCTAATAAGCACTCTGAACACTTTATATCTTACTTCTTACAACTCTATGTAGTGGATATTTATTAATCCTGCTTTGGGACAAGGAAACCAAATCTAAGAGAAACAGAGGAGATATATATATATATATATATATATATATATATATATTTTTTTTTTTTTTGAGACAAAGTTTTTCTCTTATTGCCCAGGCTGGAGTGCAATGGCAAAATCTCGGCTCACTGCAACCTCTGCCTCCCAGGTTCAAGTGATTCTCTTGCCTTAACCTCCTGAGTAGCTGGGATTACAGATATGCGTCACCATGCCCGGCTACTTTTGTATTTTTAGTAGAGACAGGGTATCTCCACATTGGTCAGGCTGGTCTTGAACTCCCAACCTCAGGTGATCCGCCTGCCTCGGCCTCCCAAAGTGCTGGGATTACAGGCGAGAGCCACCGCGCCTGGCTGGGGACTTATATATTTTAAGGTCTTACAAAAGAATGTAACTCACACTGACAAATTCTTATTTAAAGTATACATGAATCTTTAACTACAGGCACCCAGAAGGCCAAGCAATCAATCACTTGGTCTAGACCAGCATTTCCTGAGGTATGTTTGGTGACATACTTGGGGCTTCACTACTGCAGCGCCATAGAAAACTGTTTAACTATACTGTGGTTAAACTGTTTTTGGGTTACAATGAGGGGAACTTTAAAAAAAGTTATCTATTTGAAACTCACATTTCTTGTTAAAATGATGATGTTAAGAGTTCACTTACTCTATCTCTTTCAGTAACAAATCTGAGACCCTAAAGGAGAAATATTTCTTAAACAGCGGGGCCGGAAACACCGTTTTTCCCACGACACCAGTGTGCTTTTATCTAATGAACAATGGAAAATTTTAACAGAATTGTAACACTTCTTTATTTACTTTAGCTCAGACCAATATCTGAAATATCCTCTTTGGTAATTATTAAGGTACTCAAAGCATGCATTTCTCTAAACTAATTTTAGCTCTGACCTCAGCTTACCATTCCTCTATTAACTTCCCCATACCCCAATTCAACTTTGGAGTAAACTCTCAGAGTCAAAGTTCAATGTCGGTTTCTATTTTTATGTTGAAATCTGATTTCTACAGCTGTAAAAATATACACATGTAAATTATTATTATTATTTTGCGGTTTGCTGTAGCCTGTATCAAAACAACATGAAAATCAGGTTATACTAAGCTCCTACTAAGCAGACAATTTGCTCAAAAACATAAGTCACAATCATTAATTAAGTTTGGTATCCTGCATTAAGAAAGTTAGTTTAAACTGCTCAAAACCTACTCATTTTTATACACCGTGTAAAGCCATTCTAAGTAAAACTGTGGAAATGAGCTCAATAAAATAAGTAAATGTGTTAGTTCAGGGTTAGGGCCTTTTTCATATTGTAAACAATTAATGTAACCTGGGCCAGTATTAAATTTGTTAATGGCTCATAGCAATTCTGTCTTGATTCTAAATAGGTCATACTTTAAAAAATATTTTTACCTTAAACACTTTAAAGCAGATTTCAGCACACTTTCTCAACTGTAAAATGGAGTGGCAATGCTGTCCTAAAGTACAGACAAATAAAGACAAGTAAAGACAAATGTCGTCCTAAAGTAATTGCCACTCCATTTTACAGACTGGGAAAATGAATAAGACACTAATAAAACTAATAAAGTTCAAATGACTTTCTCAAGGTAGCATGTGCTGATAAACTTGGAACAAGAAAAGAGATCGTTCTTTCCAGACTTTTCCTGAACATGAACTAGAATGTTTTATATCTTTATTAGCAACATTTTAAAAGATTAAGATTAGACAGAAACAACACCATATCAAACGGGACATGGTTTTTGACCTTACTGTTTAATGATGAGAACTAGTAATCAAAGATTTTCTCTCCTGCAGCATAAATACCCTTAGGCAAAAATGGATCTGATCCAACTCAGTTCAAGACTATTTAAAGAAAATGAAGTCAGCTCCTGCCATTAGCTTTTTGGACAGAGAGAGAGAAAATAAAGGTGCCAAATTCTGAGCCCCTAATTGTGCTACCTATTATGTTTCTAACTTTTAAAAGCTTTTAAGTTTTAAAAGCATCCAGTCATTATTTGGAAGAACTTCACTTCACTCTTAAGGGTTGGATATTTTCAGAGTATCTCCAAGGACACTGATTCTCACTAAATCAGGCCTCACCATTAGCTGGCTTCGGGCCCACAGTACACCTTAGCTCTAACCCGTGAATAACTTTTTTTTTTGGTATATAAGAGTCTCGTCACATTCTGATCTAAATCTCAGTTAAACGTATTTGCATTGCAGTTTTAGTCCTTTCAAATGATTAAAGAAAATGATTAAATATAAGTATAAACTTATAACTTATACTTCTTGGAAATTTGCCTCTCTAGTATACTACTACAATTTACATTTGAGGGGAAAAAAACAAAAGTGAATTATTTTCAGTAACAATATATTTATGTTTTCAGCTATAAACATCTCATTTGATTTGACATCCTACTGAAATTACATAAAAACCGTTAACTTAAAAAATTTTTTTAAATTTATTTTTATTTTTTAGATGGGGTCTCACTATGCTGTCCAGGCTGATCTTGAACTCCTGGCCTCAAGTGATCCTTTTGCTAAGATGACAGAATTTAACATCATTATCAGAAGATATTTATATCTTATATATAAGGTCCTGGTGGGTACTTTTGTTTTATGCTTTTTGGAAATAAAGCAAAAAATTTTATTCATGTTTACTCATTTGGCTGTGCTGTTTTTGATACATAAAAGGTATTAAATGTTCATACTCATCAAATGAAATGAAAGGTAATCATGTCTTTTGAAAAACAATTTTTTTTTTTTTGAGACATTCTCTGTCACCCAGGCTGGAGTGCAGTGGCACGATCTCAGCTCAACGTAACCTCTGCCTCCCGGTTTCAAGCAATTCTCCTATCTCAGCCTCCCCAGACGCTGGGATTACAGGCACCTGCCACCACACCTAGCTAATTTTTTATTTTTAGTAGAGAGGAGGTTTCACCCCTTGTTGGTCAGGCTGGTCTCGAACTCCTGACCTCAGGTGATCCACCTACCACGGACTCCCAAAGTGCTGGGATTACACGTGTGAGCCACTGCGCCCAGCCCAGAGTATGTTTTTATAGAAGAGACTTAGAATGTTCTTACCTGAGGCTGCTGTGGCATTTGTGGGGGTTGAAGCAGCTGCTTGAATCCGAGCATGAGGAGGAATAAGGATGGTAGCCAGAGGTGGATTACTTGACAGTTCTATAGAAGGTTAAGACACAAATGTTAGAGTCCACTCTTAACTTTGTATGCAAAACCATTTTATTGGTAAGAGTGAAAATAAGATTCTGCATTAAACTACCAGTTTAGGCCGGGCACGGTGGCTCACGCCTATAATCCCAGCACTTTGGGAGGCCAAGGTGGGTGAATCACCTGAGGTCAGGAGTTTGAGACCAGCCTGGCCAACATGGTGAAACTCTGTCTCTACTAAAAATACAAAAATTAGGGGATCAAATGCAACAAGAAGAGCTAACTATCTTAAATATATATGCATCCAATACAGGAGCATCCAGATTCACAAAGGAAGTTCTTAAAGACCTACAAAGAGACTTGGACTCCCACACAAAAACAGTGGGAGACTTTAACACCACACTGTCAGTATTACACAGATCAACAAAACAGAACAGTAACAAGGATATTCGGGACTTGAACTCAGCTCTGGACCAAGTTCTGTAGATAGATATCTACACTCCTCGGCAAATGTAAAAGAACAGAAATCATAACGAACAGTCTCTCAGACCACAGTGAATCAAATTAGAACTCAGGATTAAGAAATTCACTCAAAACTGCACAACTACATGGAAACCGAACAACCTGCTCCTGAATGACTACTGGGTAAATAACAAAATGAAGGCAGAAATAAGTAAGTTCTTTGAAACCAATGAGAACAAAGATACAACATACCAGAATCTCTGGGACACAGCTAAAGCAGTGTTTAGAGGGAAGTTTATATAGCACTAAATAAATGCCCACAGGAGAAAGCAGGAAAGATGTAAAAATTGACACCCTAACATCGCAATTAAAAGAACCACAGAAGGAAGGGCAAACAAATTCAAGCTAGCACAATACAAGAAATAACTAAGATCAGAGCAGAAGAGAAGGAGATACAGACACAAAAAAAACCCTTAAAAAAAAATCAGTGAATCCAGGATCTGGTTTTTTGAAAAGATTAACAAAATAGATAGACTGCCAGCCAGATTAATAAAGAAGAAAAAGAGAGAAGAATCAAATAGATACAATAAAAAATGATAAAGGGGAGATCACCACCGATCCCACAGAAATACAAACTACCATCAGAGAATACTATAAACACCTCTACGCAAATAAACTAGAAAATCTAGAAGAAATGGATAAACTCCTGGACACATACACCCTCCCAAGACTAAACCAGGAAGAAGTTGAATCTCTGAATAGACCAATGGCAGTAATTAATAGTCCACCAACAAAAAAAGCCCAGGACCAGATGGATTCACGGTTGAATTCTACCAGAGGTACAAAGAGGAGCTGGTACCATTCCTTCTGAAACTATTCCAACCAATAGAAAAAGAGGGAATCCTCCCTAACTCATTTTATGAGGCCAGCATCATCCTGATAATAAAACCTGGCAGAGACACAACAAAGAAAGAAAATTTCAGGCCAGTATCTCTGATGAACATCGATGCAAAAATCCTCAATAAAATACTGGCAAACTGAATCCAGCAGCACATTAAAAAGCATATCCACCATGATCAAGTCGGCTTCATCCCTGGGATGCAAGGCTGGTTCAACACACGCAAATCAATAAATGTAATTCATCACATAAACAGAACTAATGACAAAAAACATATGATTATCTCAACAGATGCAGCAAAGGCCTTCAATAAAACTCTACAGCCTTTCATGCTAAAAACACTCAATAAACTAGGTATTGATGGAACATATCTCAAAACAGTAAGAGCTATTTATGACAAACCCACAGTCAATATTGTACTGAATGGGCAAAAGCTGGAAGCATTCCCTTTGAAAACCGGCACAAAACCAGGGTGCCCTCTCTCACCACTCCTATTCAACATAATATTGGAAGTTCTGGCCAGGGCAATCAGGCAAGAGAAAGAAATAAAGGGTATTCGAATAGGAAGAGAGGAAGTCAAATTATCTGTTTGCAGATGACATGATTGTCTATTTAGAAAACCCCACTATCTCAGCCCAAAATCTCCTTAAGCTGATAAGCAACTTCAGCAAAGTCTCAGGATACAAAATCAATGACAAAAATCACAAACATTCCTATATACCAATAATAGACAAACAGCCAAATCATGAGCAAACTCTCATTCACAACTGCTACAAAAAGAATAAAATACCTAGGAATACAACTTACAAGGGATGTGAAGGACCTCTTCAAGGAGGACTACAAACCACTGTTCAAGGAAATAAGAGAGGACACAAACAAATGGAAAAACATTCCATACTAATGGATAGGAAGAATTAATATGGTGAAAATGGCCATATTGCCCAAAGTAATTTATAGATTATTCAATGCTATTCCCATCAAACTACCACTGACTTTCTTCGCAGAATTAGAAAACACTACTTTAAATTTCATATGGAACCAAAAAAGAGCCAAGACAATCCTAAGCAAAAACAACAAAGCTGGAGGCAGCACAACCTGGCTTCGAACTCTACTACAAGGTTACAGTAACCAAAACAGCATGGTACTGGTACCAAAACAGAGGTATAGACCAATGGAACAGAACAGAGTCCTCAGAAATAACACCACACATCTGCAACCATTTGATCTTTGACAAACCTGACAAAAACAAGAAATGGGGAAAAGATTCCCTATTTAATAAATGGTGCTGGGAAAACTGGCTAGCCATATGTAGAAGACCATTAAACTATACCTTATACCTGGACCCCTTCCTTATACTTTATACAAAAATTAACTCAAGATGGATGAGAGACTTAAATATTAGACCTAAAACCACAAAAACCCTAGAAGAAAACCTAGGCAATACCATTCAGGACATAGGCAAGGGCAAAGAATTCATGACTAAAACACCAAAAGTAATGGCAACAAAAGCCAAAATGGACAAATGGGATCTAATTAAACTAACGGGCTTCTGCACAGCAAAAGAAACTATTATCAGAACAGGCAACCTACAGAATAAGAAAAATTTTTGCCATCCATCTGACAAAAGGGCTAATAACAAGAATCTACAAGCAACTTAAACAAATTTACCAAAAAAAACCAAAACCCATCAAAAAGTGGGTGAAAGATACGAACAGATATTTTTCAAAAGACGACATTTATGTGGCCGAGAAACATATGAAAAAAAGTTCATCATCACTGATTATTAGAGAAACGCAAATCAAAACCACGATGAGAAACCATCTCACACTATTTAGAATGGCGATCATTAAAAAGTCAGGAAACAACAGATGCTGGAGAGGATGTGAAGAAATAGGTACGCTTTTACACTGTTGGTGGGAGTGTAAATTAGTTTAACAATTGTGGAAGATAGTGTGGTGATACCTCAAGGATCTAGAACTTGAAATACCATTTGACCCAGCAATCCCATTACTAGGTATATACCCAAAGAATTACAAATCATTCTACTATAAAGACACATGCATACATACGTTTATTGCAGCACTATTCATGATAGCAAAGACTTGGAAGCAACCCAAATGCCCATCAATGTATTAGAATGGATAAAGTAAATGTGGCCCACATACATCATGGAATATTATGCAGCCATAAAAAAAGAATGAGTTCATGTCCTTTGCAGGGACATGGATGAAGCTGGAAACCATCATTCTCAGCAAACTAACATAGGAACACAAGACCAAGCACCGCATGTTCTCACTCATAAGTGGCAGTTGAACAATGAGAACATATGGGCACAGGGAGGGGAACATTACATACCAGGGCCTGCTGGGGAGGTAGGGGGCAAGGGGAGGGATAGCATTAGGAGAAATACCTAACGTAGACGATGGATTGATGGGTGCAGCAAACCACTATGGCACACGTATACCTATGTAACCAACCTGCACCTTCTCCACATGTATCCCAGAACTTAAAAATATAATAATAATCACTAAAAAAAGAATAGGTTTTTTAAAAAATACAAAAATTAGCCTGGCATGGTGGCACACACCTGTGATCCCAGCTCCTCGGGAGGCTGAGGCAGGAGAATCACTTGAACCCGCAAGGCAGAGGTTGCAGTGAGCCAAGACCGTGCCATTGCACTTCAGCCTGGGCGACAAGAGCGAAACTCCGTCTCAAAAACAAAACAAAACAAAACAAAACAAAACAAAACCAAAAACAAAACCCTACCAGTTTAACAGGGGGAAAAAAACCCACATGACAAACCTGTATCTCAAATTAGCTAAATGAGTCAGTAATCAACTTACAGAAAAAGCCCACAGAAGCACTGTGATACGTAACAAAGGCATTATCTGCTAAAATTATGTCTGAGAACTAAAAATATCTCGGGGAAAGATGTGGCCAAAGTTTTGGAGTAGGTATATTAATAAGACATATCTGCATCTTTCATTGATGTAAATATATTAGGTCTTCCTGTCCTACTCTGGCAATATTTGACTACAGGAAATACTGTACAAACATATTCTTTATGTTTTTAAATGGTGGTGTCATAGCAAAGAGAATATGAATGAGAATGTGTGTCTGTATGTGTATGTATGTACAACTGGATGTACTGACCAACCTACCCAGCTGTTTATGAGCCAATGGCAGATAAGACTTACCTAGACACTAGTGGAAAAAGGATTTGAGAAACATTTGTTTAAAGTATCACTGCTTTTATTAAAACTGAAAATGTCTTTATCCAATTTACTCAGTAAGATTATTTTTGTTACTTTTTACAAGTTTGAAATAGGCTTTTTATCTGCATGGGGGAAGCTGTTTCTGTCAAATGTACTTATTTCTCTGAAGAATCAAGTTCTGTAGCAAGTCGTGGTAGCGAGCTTGTACATAAAAGCATTTGTTGTTAGTTTTAGGTAACGTTTTAGGTTCTCCCAGTTTAGTTTTAGGTTCTCCCAGTTACCTGGGATAACCCTGGTTCATGCTTGTTACTTAAGTATTTAGCCTGTAAGTACTAATTTTCACTCTAATATGTTTCACAGTTTGAAGAAAAAATCATAACCATAACTAGCTACAGGAGTACATTATCCTCTGAGCTACAGCACACACTTTGGCAATTCACAGATACGGCATGAACTTTAAAAAGTTCAAGAAAAGCTTTTTTTTTTTTTTAAATTAAGGTATAATTTATATTAACATAAACCATTTAAAAGTGTACAATTCAGCACAATTCAACATTTAGTACATTTAGTGCATTCGCAATGTTGTATAACCATCACCTCTAGTTCCAAAACATTTTCATCACCCCAAAGGGAAACCCCAAACTCACAAGCAGTCACTCTACATTAATCCCGTCCTCTAAGCCCCTAGCAAGGGAAATTGTATTTTTAATGTAGTAGTTTTAAAATGTCTTCTGGTGCAAAGCCCCTGCCAATAATATTTATTCAAATTGGTACCTAAATATCTAAATTTTGTACTAATTTACATATTAAATGCTATCAGATTGTGGTAAAGAAAAGCAACAAATTGATGCTAAGATTTATTGAAAATGAATGAAAGGAAAAGCTTAAAACTGAGAGAAGACTATTCATTTTCCTTTCCCCTTAAATGAGAAAATTTAGTCCAGCTGATCAAATAGTCTTCCCTGGGAAGACAGTTGAAGACTACTGCCCTAATTATCAGGTTCTAGGAGACACTGTTTTCTCACAATCAGACTTGGTAGCTATTTTGGTTCTTGTTAAGGAACAGAAAGCTCCTATGCCATTTTACTTCAAATCAGTTCAATTTTAACCCACAATCTTATATGCAGGAAAGTAAAATAATTTCTAGCAATTGTGATGGCTGAAAACTTTATGGTTCCAGGTACAAAAAAGTATTAATATGTGGTTTTCATTCTAAAGAAATTCAGATTTACCCTTCTCAATTAAAATCACCTAATATAGAAAGGCTTCTTTAAAATCCATCCATCCATCAACCCACCCACATACCCATCCATCCACCTAACAGTATTGAACATGAACTACGTAAGGTCCCAGGATAGGGAGATAAAAAGATAACTGTCCTTGTCTGATCAACAGAAATTGACAAGAACAACTGAAAAAACAATCTGGCAAGAAAGGCAACCACTTAGGACAGCGGCACTGTCAAATGAAAACATCTCGATAACCATGTGCCCGATACCTAAAATAAAATCTAACAATGAAAAGAGGACCGGAGTTTTTAATAAGACATTTTGACAAAGCTGTTAAAAATAATCTATAAAATAAACGGTGTATCAGTGGTCTGTGGTCCCTCTCCTTATGGCCCATCTTGCCCATTTTCTCCCATATATTTACTCTCTCTCACCACATCACCTATCCTTCTGTGCATCTGAATGCCCAGTTGAAGGCCATAGCAGTTTTGTTTCTTAGTCTGGACAAGAATATGTAATGTATAGTCAGTTATCCCTTGGTATCCTGGGGGCCTGGTTCCAAGACCCTCCTCAGATACCCAAATCCAAAGATGCTCAAGTCCCTTGCATAAAATGGAGTAGTATTTATAGGTAATCTACACAGAGCCTCTTATATACTTTACTTTTTTATTTTTTATTTTATATTTTGGACAGACTCACTCTGTTGCTCAGGTTGGAGTGCAGTGATGTGATCTCGGCTCACTGCAACCTCTGCCTCCTGGGTTCATGTGATTCTCATGCCTGAGCCTCTCATATACTTTAAATCATTTCTAGATTACTTATAATACCTAATACAAAGTAAATACTACGTAAATAGTTTTATAGATGTAAATCTATAGATGTATGTATGTAAATAGACTGTCATTTTGGCCTTAGATAAGGAGAGAGGGGTAACTAATGAAGGGTAAGGGGGAAAGAACTGAAGAAATTAAGAAGACAAGAAATGGAAAAGATCTGGGATCTCGGAGGCTTTGCCACACCCGAAGACACAGAGTGTGGGTGAGGGCGGGGTCCAAGATGTGAAGGGTGGTACTTTGTAAACCTTTTTCAAGCAAACATCCTAGAAGTTAAGAATTCTAAAATGAACAGTCACTACTACTTCTACATAGTTCCAACTTTTACACCCCATTGTTGTTCTTCTTTTCCTTAATTACAGGCACTCTTTAAGATCCACTGCTTTCATCTGTTCAGTCTTCTCTACTTCAAAGAAGTTGTTAACTGTTACTTATAACGTAAGCCTCCTTGCACTCTTGCTATAGTCCTATTCTTGCCACTCTAAGTCCACACTTTTTATGAGGACAGACTATGGGCACTTCTAAGGGCTATCTCAACCGGTTCAAAATGGTTTATTTTTCAATCCCAACCATTACTACCTACTTCGAATCACTCTGTCTACCCATGGCAATGAATGATAAGGAAATGGAATCAGTGAGGGTGAATATAAACTGCAGTGAAAGAATAGAAAAAATGGTGGCATTTTGGAGGATAGAAACAGCAAAGCAACAGCACCTGTCAGGATCAGACACAGTATATGTATTCTTGAAGGCAGAGGAGGAGTGTAGAAGAGATTGAAATTGAAATGTAAGGTAATATTTATTTACTAGACATGTGTGCTAAGCTTGAGAGTAGGGGGGTAATTAAGGGAACAAAAAAGTCCATAATGAAGTGGGACAGCTCTGGAAAACTGAGAGAAAAATGAAAAATAGGAAGGATAAAAGATAGACTGTTACCTTAAACACATGGTTTAAAACAAAATGGCAAGAAATTCCAGAAAACTTTAGAAAAATTAATGTGATAAAAATTTCTTCAGTCAACTGAAGATGTCATGAAAACTATTCATCAAAAAGCCACACAGTTTATTAGGGAAAACTACAAATGTTTTGATGGTGCATCAATCATTACATGTTCCATAATTAAATATTTTAATGCACAATTTAAACAAAAGCAAAATGAGTTTAAAAATAGGTATGAATCAACCAGAAAGTTAATAAAACCCATTTAACTAAATTTTGCTGCATTGTTTTATACTGAAAACCACAGAAGAAAAATTCCCATGAAAAGACAAACTGAATAAACTCAAATATGCCTAATAAAGCAATCTTTTCCAATGGAAAAGTGAAACCTACATCTAGTCGGTAAAACCTGAAATTTCCCTTGTAAGTTTCTATTCTTCCAAGTACAAGACCCCCAAATTCATTGATAAAATGGGACAGGTAAGAACTTTCCTAGTTTTCTGAGGGGGCAGGTCGGTGGTAGTGGTAACGTGCTAGTACAAACTGCTGTGTGAAAGCTGAGGACAAATTTGAGAGCAGCAATCAATGTGTGAACCTGAGGGAAGAAATCAACCCCTCTACTGAGTAGATCTCCTCTTACAGTGATGTAACAAAATACCTAGCAGTCATTAGATAAAAGGGATTCTTCCTCCTTTATTAGCTTTGAGGGAGCTCACCCTGCAGATCTCCAAAAAGGAGTCACTAAAATAAGCAAACATTCTTTTTTTTCTACAAGAAGTCTGACCTCCTCATGTGTGTACCAGGCCTCTTATTACATATAATAAATGTCAGTGGTTGTCCATATAATTAAAAGTGCTATTTCTCTCTATTCACAAAAAGGTTTAAATGACTTAATAATAGAGTATCCCCATTACACTTGTGTATTTTTTTGGGCAATAATTCAAATGCTAGGATGATGTCCCTTGATCTCACACATTTCTGAATTCTAATGGTGCTTGCTTACTTGTATGTATTTCCTTGTAGATGAATCAATAAACCACATCATAACTGCTTCTCTTCTTGGTAACAATTCCAAAGTGCCCAGGAAATTCCTGACCATGTTCCTAATGCTAAACTAACTAGAAAATCAGACAAACAGTAAGCAAATTACAAGGCTTACTCATACTGTTTTGGTAATACTGATGATGTTTCATGTGAGGACTACATGATATGATACTTGCTGAAAGCCATGACGACTTTGGGAACTTTCCAATTTATACTACTCACCAAAAAATGTCTGAATGTTTTTATTGAACTACACTATAGTACAGGTGTTTTTAGAAGTTATCTAGCAAAGTGTTAATATTTTTAAAGTTCTAGTGATTTACTTGAAAATCTTATATTCAGAACTCTATTCTTTTTTTTTTTTTTTGAGACGGAGTCTCACTCTGTCCCCCTGGCTGGAGTGCAGTGGCGCGATCTTGGCTCACTGCAAGCTCCGCCTCCCAGGTTCCTGCCATTCTCCTGCCTCAGCCTCCCAAGTAGCTGGGACTACAGGCGCCTGCCACCGCGCCCGGCTAATTTTTTGTATTTTTAGTAGAGACGGGGTTTCACTGTGGTCCCGATCTCCCGACCTTGTGATCTGCCCGCCTCAGCCTCCCAAAGTGCTGGGATTACAGGCAGAACTCTATTCTTTTTTTTTTTTTTTTTTTTTTTTTTTTTTAAGACAGAGTCTCACTCTGTCACCCAGGCTGGAGTGCAGTGGCGCCATCTTGGTTCACTGCAACCTCTGCCTCCTGGGTTCACACGATTCTCCTGCCTCAGCCTCCTGAGTAGCTGGGATTACAGGCACCCACCACCATATCTGGCTAATTTTTGTATTTTTAGTAGAGGCGGGGTTTTATCATGTTGGTCAGGCTGGTCTCAAACTCTTTACCTCATGTGATCTGTTCACCCTGGTCTCCCAAACTGCTGGGATTAGAGGTGTAAGCCACTGCACCCGTCCCAGAACTCTATTCTTAATGAAAAGCAATAAATGAGGCATTACCAAGTTTCTCAAATCCAATTTAAAAAATAAACTTATTGAGCATTTAAAAATAATACTGCTCTTTGCCCACTTTTTGATGGGGTCGTTTGATTTTTTCTTGTAAATTTGTTTAAGTTCATTGTAGATTCTGGATATTAGCCCTTTGTCAGATGGGTAGATTATAAACATTTTTCCTATTCTGTATGTTGCTTGTTCACTCTGATGATAGTTTCCTCTGCTGTGCAGAAGCTCTTTAGTTTAATTAGATCCCATTTGTCAATTTTGGCTTTTGTTGCCACTGCTTTTGGTGTTTTAGTCATGAAGTCTTTGCCCATGCCTACGTCCTGAATGGTATTGCCTAGGTTTTCTTCTAGGGTTTTTATAGTTTTAGGTCTAACATTTAAGTCTTTAATCCATCTTGAATTAATTTTTGTATAAGGCGTAAGGAAGGGATCCAGTTTCAGCTTTCTACTTATGGCTATCCAGTTTTCCCAGCACCATTTATTAAATAGGGAATCCTTTCCCCATTTCTTGTTTTTATCAGGTTTGTCAAAGATCAGATGGCTGTAGAGATGTGGTATTATTTCTGAGGGCTCTGTTCTGTTCCATTGGTCTATATCTCTGTTTCGGTACCAGTACCATGCTGTTTTGGTTACTGTAGCCTTGTAGTATAGTTTGAAGTCAGGTAGCGTGATGCCTCCAACTTTGTTCTTTTGGCTTAGGATTGTCTTCGCAATGCAGGGTGCTTTTTGATTCCATATGAACTTTACAGTAGTTTTTTCCAATTCTGTGAAGAAAGTCATTGGTAGCTTGATGGGGATGGCACTGAACCTATAAATTACCTTGGGCAGTATGGCCATTTTCACAATATTGATTCTTCCTATCCATGAACATGGTATGTTCTTCCATTTGTTTGTGTCCTCTTTTATTTCACTGAGCAGTGGTTTGCAGTTCTCCTTGAAGAGGTCCTTCACATCCCTTGTAAGTTGTATTCCTAGGTATTTTATTCTCTTTGTAGCAATTGTGAATGGGAATTCACACATGATTTGGCTCTCTGTTACTGGTGTAGAGGAATGCTTCTGATTTTTGCACATTGATTTTTGTATACTGAGACTGCTGAAATTGCTTATCAGCTTAAGGAGATTTTGGGCTGAGACAATGGGGTTTTCTCAATATACAATCATGTCATCTGCAAATAGGGACAATTTGACTTTCTCTTTTCCTAATTGAATACCCTTTCTTTCTTTCTCCTGCCTGATTGCCCTGGCCAGAACTTCCAACACTATGCTGAATAGGACTGGTGAGAGAGGGCATCTCTGTCTTGTGCCAGTTTTCAAAGGCAATGCTTCCAGTTTTTTCCCATTTGGTATGATATTGGCTGTGGGTTTGTCATAAATAGCTCTTATTATTTTGAGATACGTCCCATTAATACCTAGTTTATTGAGAGTTTTTAGTACGAAGAGCTGTTAAATTTTGTCAAAGGCCTTTTCTGCATCTACTGAGATAACCATGTGGTTTTTGTCTTTGGTTCTGTTTATATGATAGATTACGTTTATTGATTTGCGTATGTTGAACCAGCCTTGCATATGAAGCCCACTTTATCGTGGTGGATAAGCTTTTTGAAGTGCTGCTGGATTCGGTTTGCCAGTATTTTATTGAGGATTTTTGCATCGATGTTCATCAGGGATATTGGTCTAAAATTCTCCTTTTTGGTCATGTCTCTGCCAGGTTTTGGTATCAGGATGATGCTGACCTCATGAGTTAGGGAAGATTCCCTCTTTTTCTATTGATTGGAATAGTTTCAGAGGGAATGGTACCAGCTCCTCTTTATACCTCTGGCACAATTCGGCTGTGAATCTGTCTGGTCCTGGACTTTTTTTGGTTGGTAGACTATTAATTATTGCCTCAATTTCACAGCCTGTTATTGGTCTATTCAGGGATTCACCTTCTTACTGGTTTAGTCTTGGGAGGACTGGAATTTATCCATTTCTTCTAGATTTTCTAGTTTATTTGCGTAGAGGTGTTTATAGTATTCTGCGATGGTAGTCTGTATTTCTGTGGGATTGGTGGTGATATCCCCTTTTATCATTTTTTTATTGCACCTATTTGATTATTCTCTTTTTTCTTCTTTATTAGTCTTGCTAACAGTCTATCAATTTTGTTTTCATCTTTTCAAAAAACCAGCTCCTGGATTCATTGATTTTTTTACGGGTTTTTTTGTGTCTATATCTCCTTCAGTTCTGCTCTGATCTTAGTTATTTCTTGCCTTCTGCTAGCTTTTGAATGTGTTTGCTCTTGCTTCTCTAGTTCTTTTAATTGTGATGTTAGGGTGTCAATTTTAGATCTTTCCCGCTTTCTCTTGTGGGCATTTAGTGCTATAAATTTCCCTCTACACACTGCTTTAAATGTGTCCCAGAGATTCTGGTATGTTGTGTCTTTGTTCTCATTGGTTTCAAAGAACATCTTTATTTCTGCCTTCATTTCATTATGTACCCAGTAGTTATAAGGAAGACATTTATGCAGCCAACAGAAACATGAAAAAATGCTCATCATCACTTGCCTTCAGAGAAATGTAAATCAAAACCACAATGAGATACCATCTCACACCAGTTAGAATGGTGATCATTAAAAAGTCAGGAAACAACAGGTGCTGGAGAGGATGTGGAGAAATAGGAACACTTTTACACTGTTGGTGGGACTGTAAACTAGTTCAACCATTGTGGAAGACAGTGTGACGATTCCTCAAGGATCTAGAACTAGAAATACCATTTGACCCAGCCATCCCATTACTGGGTATATACCCAAATAATTTTAAATCATGCTGCTATAAAGACACATGCACACGTATGTTTATTGCGGCACTATTTACAATAGCCAAGACTTGGAACTAACCCGAATGTCCATCAATGATAGACTGGATTAAAACAATGTGGCACATACACACCATGGAATACTATGCAGCCATAAGAAAGGATGAGTTCATGTCCTCTGTAGGAACATGGATGAAGCTGGAAACTATCATTCTGAGCAAACTATTGCAAGGACAGAAAACCAAACACCACATGTTCTCACTCAGGTGGGGACTGAACAATGAGAACACTTGGACACAGGGTGAGGAACATCACACACTGGGGCCTGTTGTGGGGTCGGGGGAGCGGGGAGGGATAGCAGGAGAAATACCTAATGTAAATGATGAGTTAATGGGTGCAGCACACCAACATAGTACATGTATACATATGTAACAAACCTACACGTTGTGCACATGTACCCTAGAACTTAACATATAATAATAATAATAATAATAATAATAATAATAATACTGCTAATGTTTTGATTCTGGGGGAACCAGTCTAGATTTTTCTATATTTATGTCATGATTTTGTATCTTAATCCAATCGTGGTCTACATGTTTGGCTTTGTCATTTTTTCTTTATCTTTCTGGAGTCAATTCATTTTTATAATTAAAATTTTGAAGATGCACATGTCCTTGAATATCCTTAAATCCAACGATCTCACTTATTTAAATGGGGAAACTCAGGTAGGGATAGTGTGTTGACCAAGGTCTACAACTATTTAGTTACAGGGAACTAGGCTTTAGGTCTGACCTACTCTTTGCTCCTGCAATGTTGCATTTCTTTATTGTCTTGTTTATATATCATATACCACCAGTGTTCTGGTCTTCTGGAAGTATATGTGTCCAAACTACACACAGAACTTTCATTGAAGATACTAGTTTTTGATTGATTGTTCCTATACCATGCCACATTTTCCCCAGTAGAGTATGTCCAAAGTAGCAGGGTGGACCAAATAATCTCAGGGAAAACAATAAAAATTCTTTTATAAAATACATAATTTAGAGCCTAAAATCTTGAATACAGTCACTCATTATTTGTCATTACTACTGTAGTTACCTGAACTAAATCCTACCTGCCCCCTTTTAGTCCACTCATAAATTTTCTCAAGTTCTCCCTGTGGTGTGTCTCCAGTAGTATACCTAGCATTTCATTGCCCAGAAGAGTATAACTGATTACACAGATATTTTACTCTTCTAGATTACTTAGAAAGCACTGAAGAATAATTCTGACATTAATTCTATTGATGTGTCCTACATACATCAAGAGTTCCTATTCCAAGTAAATTTATCATGGCTGTTGTAAATAGTAAGTCTAAAAACCATTAATACTCACCTCAGAGTTCATAGTAATTTGAGAATAACCTTGGAAGATATAGGAATACCTCGGAGATACTACAGGTTCGGTTTTAGACCACTACAATAAAGTGAGTCATGCAAATGTTTTGGTTTTCCACTGCATATAAGTGATGAGTTTACCCTACATTATAGTCTATTAAGTGGGCAATAAGCATTACATCTAAAAAAAAAAAAAAAAAAAAAAAAAAACACATATATACCTTAATTTAAAAATACTTTAAGCTAAAAAATCCTAAAGATCACCTGAGCCTTCTGCAAGTCATCTTTTGTGGGTGGAGAGTCTTATACCTTGATGTCAATGGCTGCTGACTGACCAGGATGTTGGTTGCTGAAGGTGAGGGTGGCTGTGGCAATTTCTCCAAACAAAACAACCATGAAGTTTGTCATATTGACTGACTCTTCCTTTCACAAAAGATTTCTCTGTAGCATTTAAGGCTGATAGCATTTTACCCTGGTAGAACTTCTTTCAAAATTGGAGTCAACCCTCTCAAACCCTATCACCGCTTTCAACTAAGATTATGGAATATTCTAAATCCTTTGTGGTCATTTCAACATAGCAGCTTCACCAGAAGGAGATTCCTTCTAAAGAAACCACTTTTTTTGCTCATCCATATGAAGTAACTCCTCATTCATTCATGTTTTATCATAAAGACTACAGCAAATCAGTCACTTTTCAGGCTTCACTTTTAATGCTAATTCTCTTACTATTTCCACCACATCTGCAGTGACTTCCTCCAATGAAGTCTTGAGCCCCTCAAAGTTATCCATGAGACTTGAGATTAACTTCTTCTAAAATCCTGTTAATATTGATATTTGGACCTCTTTCACAAATCACAAACATTCCTAATGACATCTAGAATGGTGAATCCTTTCCAGAAGGTTTTTAGTTTACTTTTCCCAGATCCATCAAAGGAATCACTATCTAATGGCAGTTACAGCCTTATGAAATGCATTTCTTAAATAACAGGACATAAAAGTAGAAATTATTCCTTGATCCATGGGCTGCAGAATGGATGCTGTGTCAGTAGGCATAAAAACAACATTCATCTCCTTGTACATCTCCATCAGAGCTCTTGGATGACTAGATACATTGTCACTAAGTAGTAATATTTTGAAAGAATCTTTTTTTCCTGAGCAGTAGGTCTCAACAGTGGGCTTCAAATATTCCGTAAACCATGCTGTAAACAGATGTGCTATCATGCAGGCTTTTTTGTTGCATTTATAGAGCACAAGCAGAGTAGATTTAGCATAATTCTTAAGGGCCCTAGGATTTTTGGAATGGTAAAGAAGCACTGGCTTCCACTTAAAATCACCAGCTGTATTAGCCCACAACAAGTGAGTTAACCTATCCTTTGAAGCTTTGAAGCCAGGCCACTGACTTTTCCTCTCTAGCTAGGAAGATTGTTGATGGCATCTTCTTCCAATAGAAGGCTGTTCTGTCTCCACTGAAAATCTGTTGGTTAGTGTAGCTATGTTAATCAATGCTCTTAACTAGAAGTCTTCTGGATAATTTGCTGCAGCTTCTATATCAGCACTTGCTGCTTCACCTTGCATTTGTATGGTATGGAAATGGCTTCCTTCCTTAAGCCTCATGAACCAACCTCTGCTAGCTACAAACTTTTCCTCTGTAGCTTCCTCACCTCTCTCAGCCCTTACAGAACTGAGTAACATTAGGGCCTTGCTTTTGATTAGGCTCTGCCTTAAGAAAATATTGTGGCTGTTTTGATCTCTATTTCTTTGTGTGTTCACTGGAGTAGCACTTTAAATTTCCTTTGACAACTTTTCTTTGCATTCACAACTTGGCTAACTGTTTAGCACAATGGGCCTGGCTTTTGACCCATCTCAGCTGTTGACATACTTTCCTCACTAAGCTTAATCATTCTAGCTTTTGATTTAAAGTGAGAGTCTGTGTGACTCTGCCTTTCACTTGAACACTTGGAGGCCCTTGTAGGGTTATTAAATAGCCTAATTTCAATATTGTTGTGCTTCAGGGAATAGGGAGATGCAAGGAGAGGGAGAGAGATGGGGATTGGCTGATGGGTGGAGCAGTTGAAACACACACATTGATCAATTAAGTTCAATACAAACTTCCAAAACAATCACAATAGTAACATCAAAAAAATTACGATCACAGATCACCATAATGGATGTAATAACAATGAAAAAGCTCTAAATATTGCAAGAATTACCAAATGTGGCACAGACACACAAAATAAGCATAAGTTGTTGGAAAAACAGGCTCAGTCAACACAGAGTTGACACGAACCTTTTATTTGTTTTAAAAAAAAAAGCATTACCTGTGAAATGCATTGAAGTGAAGCCCAATAAAACAATGCGTGTCTATACTTTAATTAATCTCAGGTAGTTGAAATACTATATTCACTTCAGATGTGTCTGAGGATAAGGCAACTTAGAAGAAAAGGGCTAGGACATGGGCAGATAAATAGATGAGCTGACCCTATTTATGTCTATCGCTATTTTATAATGGGAAAATAAGTTTAAAAACCATTGTTACAAATATGGAATCTGCTAGTTATCATAATTAATTACAATAGATTTTATAAATAAGTAGCCTACTGCTTTCAAATGAAAGAAATATAAATCTTTGATGAACTAGGATTCTAGAACACTTGCTTTTGCTGCCCATCGCCTACTCATTTTCAATTCCATGTTTTCATCAATTCCTATTCTGTAACACATTCTTATACTCTTTCAAAAAATATTTTCTAATGCTTTCCTTATTTTCCTTTGTTTTTTATACCTTAGTCTCCCTTTTACTGTTCTTTTATTTACTTGCTTTCTGGAACACCTTTTCTATCTCATCACCTGCTTTTTTCATGTCCAGATACTCTTACTCCCCGCCTCAAAATATTCAGTCTGTCTGAGTCTGCATATTGCTCAACGGCTGCCCCAAATATCCCATTTCAACTCTCAATTAACAGTTCCCCAGAGTTATTAAATCACTGCTTCTTCTGGCCTAGCCAACATGCTGCCACTCTTACTTATCTCCCCACAAAGCTATCATTCTCTCACATAATCCTGCCAAGTGGTAGAGGAATAGAACGTTCACATTAGCTCATACTAAAGTAAACGGATAATATCTTTACCACCTCCATCCTACCCTATACTCTTAGGAGGACAATATTTACTAAATAACTTCAATTGGTAAAATTTCATACAAATTAGGTAAAAAACTGAGATTGGGGATGTGTGTGATAGAGTTTGGGGAAGACTCACCTTTAAACATACAAAACAATTGATTTCCTAATATATTCCAGCCTTGGAATAGGCAACAAATTAGTTAATAAGAAAATACTGATCCTTACTGGGCTTTCCTGATTCTATCTGCTTCCTAAGGTCTGATTCAGCTATGGCTGAATTTGAAATTCTAATGACAGGAAGAAATGGAAAGAAGGGGGTGTGCCAAAGGTTTATTCCAATTTCCAACATCTGAAAGCAGATAATATTGTCAGTCATGGGGTCCTGGAACACTGAAGCTTCAGTGCTGGAAAAATGAGAGAGGTCTGATGTTCTCCTGAGTTATGGATTTAGGCAATCAGAAAGATCTCAAAGTTATCCGTCTCATATCTGTTCATCTCTCTCCTTCCTCTATCTGAATATGGAAATATTGTGATTATATGAAAGTAATGCTAATTACTGTTTATGGCTAATTACTCCATGGTACAGTAACAAACATCAAATTGCAGTTAGCTTTATTGTAAGCTTTACCTTAATAAAACACTATATTTTACTCAAGTGTTTAATCTTTATAGTTCCGTATATATAGCAGGTTTACTTTAGAAATTAAAACAATAGTAATGACAACCAGAGGGAACATTAGAAATGCCCAAAAAATACTGGTTGTATGAATTAATGAATATTATGTTTATTTAAAGTGGTACATGGCACTCATACATTCATTGAGCACCTACTATATGTAGATCTTTATTTTATTTGGGGGAAGTAGTGCTGCAGATGTCACTGACAATTTGTTATGAGGATGGAGGAGGGCTTTATGCTGCCTTTAGAAGAACCTCACTAATATCCCTCACCCTTCAACCAGACCCCCCACAATGTTTCTATCTCTAGATTTCCTTTAGCTATACAACCAACTGGAAGATTGATTCTCCTTCTTCAACCCCTTGGATTACCCAGTTTTATTCTGGTCATCCATTAATTACTACTAACTAGCATGTGCTTTAAAGTTGCATCTGTACACAGTTACAGCTGCCTCAGAAAACAAGATCACCATTTGGAAACACTGCTCCAAAATTAGAATACAGAGTATCATATCAAATACAATGGCATCAAGGCTAGGCACGGTGGCTCACACCTGTAATCCTAGCACTCTGGGAGGCCAAGGCAGGCAGATCACCTGAGGTCAGGAGTTTAAAACCAGCCTGGCCAACATGGTGAAACCCCGTCTCTACTGAAAATACAAAAATTAGCCAGGCATGGTGGCAGGTGCCTGTAATCCCAGCTACTAAGGAGGCTGAGGCACAAGAATTGTTTGAATCTGGGAGGTGGAGGTTGCAGTGAGCCAAGATCATGCCACTGCACTCCAGCCTGAGTGACAGAGTGAGACTCCGTCTCAAAACAAAACAAACAAAAAAAACAAAAAACAATAACAACAACAAAAAAAAAACTCTCTCTTCCCTGGACATCTTACATAGAAACACTGTTCAAAAACAGTAACAATAGTGATTTACAAAGACCGTGAGAAAGTACTACTTTGTGATTACAGCTCAGTTTCAGAATGGGTGCTAAGACAGAGCATTTTAACACTTTTTAAAAAGGGGCCATATCTCAAAATGACAGCACTTTCAATAATAAGTACGCATAAGCACACTCTGTGACGTCTGCGCAAGGACGAAAATTGCTGAATGACACATTTCTCAGAACATATCTGCATCACTAAGGAATACATGACTGTGTTTACAGGGTCCACTTTTTCACTGATACTCAGAATCACATAAACACTCTGATAACCACAGAGACCACACACTGTATCTATACACATTACATCCAAATATAAATGCATTTTATATAAATGCAATATAAATGCATCCAAACCCTCAAAAACATAAATGTTCAAGACCCACATCATATTTATATCTAGTGTGCTGGGCAAACATAATATTTTAAAATACCAAAATAAAAGAGTCTTCATTTTTTTTTTAAGAGAAAGATATGATATATATGAATAAAGGAAATAGATTTCTTTCTTTGTCACAGAAAGCTCAACATCTCCCTTTTCGGTTTTCTAGCCTGAGTATGCTTACTAATCAATACATCAACTGTGTTTTTTTTTGTAATGAATTGTACATTTTTTATGCTCAGTGTAAGAAGAAAGTCACATCATCAGAGGTAGTGTGACTGAATGAATGAATCACTTAGGTCTTAATCAAGGAGAAAAGAAAACTGAACACAGAAATAGTGAAGAAATAGTGACTATCCCAAGGTCTTCCAGAAACCACAATGCACAAAGTTAGTTTTCCTTTCAGTATTTTCTCTGCAGCAGCAATGGTGCCAAATCTCAGAGGGGATGGAAATTTCCTTGTCTCTATTGTTTGTTTAAGTTCTTAGAAAGGGTTTATAGGGCTCCAGTTTTCCTCCTGTTTGGAAGACAATTGAATTTATACAAATATAGCCAATTCATTCCAGGTTTAAAAAAACTTGATACAAACTCTAGGGAAGCAAGAAATGCTACTATTTTAAGTTTCAGATCCAAACCTAAAGGTTAAATTGTACATTAGTCCAATTAGTGATAAACTTCACTCACTGAACTCTCTGTAACTTCTCCTGTGCCAACATTATATTCTGCTAAAAATTAAAGAAGCTATGCCTATTGGAAAACTTTTATGTGCTACTCTTTTCTTCAAAATGATATAAGTAGTGACCATTAAGTTAGAAAGGATGCTCTTTTCGCCTACCTAAGTACTTAATATGTCCATTTTTGTCTCCCACAGATTTTAATTAATAGAATGTCATTTCACACCCAGTGTGTAGCTTTCCTAGAACTGGTGAAGAGCAAAGTGTTTGGATTTACCTTGAGTGGTGAAGTTGAAGAGTGCAGGTGTGTCTCGCCCATTTGGTAGTTTGACATTTGGGTCCCGTAATTCATCAAAAAATGAATGTGCACAAGCTTCCAGTGGTGTTAGTCGGGCAGTTGGCGTATACTCCAGCAGACGGCTACACAGTGCAATTGCCTCTGGTGGAGTTCGGGGTCGGAAGACCTGCAGTACAAAAAAAGGGAAAGAATAATTAATGTTTTAAGAAACTAAGTAAATACCCTGTGAGCAATGACTTAATTACCACCATGCACAGAAACATGGTTGCATTTGGGAAAGGACCTTCTAGAATGGAAAAAGTTAAATGCATATGATTCACAGGGGTGAATTGCTAATTAAAGATTATATGAGAAATGCTCGGAGAAAAATCTATATATGCTAATCATAAAGTAACAACAATCAGACATGCATACAAAATATGACAGGCACACGGGAAAGGCTGAGTTCTGGAGGCAAGTACAACTAGAAAATTATTTCTTAAATTTTAAAGTTTTCACTGCTATGGCAGTAAATAAAAGATTGCCTCTTTTGCATTGTTTTTTAGCAGAACAATTGTTAATGATGGGCAGTACTGTTCAAAAATTTGGCAATCAAAAAGAAAAGAAAGAAGAGCTATTTACTCTAGGTCTATAAATGCTACTGATTTGGTATTATTTCCAATAAACAGAGCCTACCATTATTTGAAGAAATTCTTGAATACCTTGAATTTGATTAAATGTCCTATTTTTTTTTTCTCAAGTAGGTGTTACCATGAATATGGCCAGATTTCCCCCACTTGAATGAATATTCCAGGGTTTTAATCAAGGAGAAAAAAAATGTATTATCCATTAAGAATGATTAAGACACAGAAAAAGTGAGCTGAAGGCAATATTGAAGAAAAATTCAATTAAATTGATCTACTTAAAGGAATAGATAGCTTTCTACTAATTTGTGTCTTAAATAAAACTAATCATCAAAAACTATAAAAATATGCTTCATTCTAAATTATGGCCACCTACAGAATAAAAATAAAAAGGTAAGGAACAGAAATAAACAGACGAGAAGCCTTTGGAACTAAAGAAAAATGAAACATATATCCCTCGACAGGAAGAACATACAACCAGAGGTGGACAGAGAAGTAGACACTTATAAATGGAGGCAAACAGACCCACAAGTGAGAAAAGTCCATGCAGATTGTGACAGGGCATGGAGCAGCCTGGGAGGCTAAGGTTTCCTAGTAAGAATGGCTCATATAACATCTGGTTGTTCACTTATGCTGATGGTTAGAACTAGTTACAACTACAGAGCTCATTAGACTTTCCAGAGACTATTTATGAGTACTGTCTACAGTGAAAAGAGGATTGTATTTGTTTTTAATTATTGAAAAATACATTTTCCATGAAAATTGAGAAATTAGGTAAAGCAGGCTCTTAGGAAATTATTTCAGAACATAAAGAAATGCCTCAGTCAATTTCTTGGTTATGTTAAAAAGAAACCTTTTTGTAAGGTCAAAACCCGCCTCATCTATTCTTTTGAATACTCTGACTTGCCTCAGTCAAGGAAACCTTAGAGTTACTGTCAAATTTGAAAGGTTCAGCTCTTCTACTGTTATTGGTCCCCTCTCTTGCTCCCAAGGTCTATAATCATATACAGAATGTAAAAAGAAAATAATCAGTGGGAAAACTCAGAAAATTTTTGTAAAAATATTAAACACCATTGGCATATTTTATCCCTGAAGGCAAGTTTGCTTCTGTTTGATAGTATAAGGATTTATTTTGCCAGCTAATCCAAAAGGTTTTTGCACCAACATGGCAGCACATAAGTGGAATTAAAAGTAGCGCCAAAAGTAGAAATAAATATCTCCTGCTAACATTCAAATGTAGGATGGCTGGGCACTGAGTTATTTTAAATAAAAAAATTTCATGTTATATTTTCAAAGATTTTGTGTTAAAGCTGTTAATAAACCAGTATTACAAGCTTGTTTCTACTATTTTTTTAAGTCACCCATCTCTTTTGGTGTTTTACTGGCTACAAGTGATCATCCATATTGGTACTAAGACATTTATTAGCGTATATTTGTCAGAGAATCGTAACTCACGACATTCAAGAGTTAAAAACAATAAAAGAAAATAATACATGCCAAGAGCCTACTTTAAAATCAACATTTAACCTGCCTTTACAAAACGTATACACTTATTTTAAACCCTTGAGAGATTCTTGATGAGAAAAGCCTTGGTTCAGTACTCTGTGAATAAAGGTTAAGTGGAAAACTATGTAGGGTCAAAACCCAGTATCTCCCACAGTTCAGATTTCTGACCATAATACAGGGTGAGTTAGCATGTAACTTCTAAAAATTACAGGGCAAACTAGAAAGTAGCTCATCTGAATTATTTTTGCTTCTAAAGAAAAGGAAACCACCAAGAACTGAAATTTGTCTTTTAATTAAAGAAGCTTCTGCTGTCACTTCTTTCCTTACTCAATGAAATTGCTTAACACTCAGACCTTTGGTTTCATGGATCTTCATCAGTATTTATTCTTGTAATAGAAATAATAATCTTAAAATCCCACAATTCCTAAACTTCAGCCTAGATGTCAATGAATCACCCAAGAGACTGACAATCTAAATATACTATAAACGAAACCTATGCCATACAGTGAATAAAAACAGAAATCACAGCTACTTACATCGTTTACTATTACATTTCAAGAATGAATAATTGTTTAGCCTCTCAAAAAAGATTTCCCCCAAGTTTTATAGACCTGCCCTGAAATTTTGGGAAAAAAAAAATTAAGTACATACCCGCACTCCTGAGGTGAAATGTCCTGTTCCTGACGAATCCTAAAGATGATAATGCAGTGAAATAATCCAAACAGGGGAAGTCAATCCAAAAGAGAATAGTCCAGCAAGGAAAAATATATCCAATGTTATAAGAAATCCATGGTGTGGGGGGGACATAGAAAATGTTTATACAGTTATAAACTTTAAACATCAGTCTTCACAGTAGCAAGTCCAAGTTTTAAAAATTATTTCACCACAGTGTATGCAAAAAAATTTTTTTTGATTGTGCAATGGTGAGGCACAGTAAAGAAACATTTTAATTTTAGTTTATTATGTTCCAATGCCAGTGCGTTTATTAAAAAAATACAAAACCAAAAAAAGTTAAAATCAAAATGAAATCTAGAAGTAAAGTTCCCAAAGTAAAGTGGTCTTCTACGACCTGGATTCATCATCCACAGACATGGCTGGGAGGGGGCATATTAGCTTGCTTTTAAAGTTTCAAGTTCCAAATATGCTACTTTTTTCTCTATTAATGTGTTCCAGTTACACAGTATAAACATTTTTTTTTGCTAAGTTATTAGTGATGAGAGGAAAGTAGTAAATATATTTAAGTTATAATGCTATAGATTTCAAGCCAGATACTTTTAATTTGTGTGAGCTAAGAAGGATCAGGCCACCGCGGATTATTCTCCATTTTGGATTGACTTCTCTGCTAAAAGATGTTTCTTTGCTGACATTCTCATTATCTTAGGACTCATCAGGAAATTGACATATCACCTCAGGAGTGCGGGTATTAACTTACTTTTTCTATTGTGGGCTTTGCCCGCTTATACCCTTGCACCCATTACTTAGGAAAAATAGAGAACACTTTTTCCTCTTTGGAAAAACTCTCTGAAAAAATAAACCCTACATCTTTGAGCACTACAAATTAAACACAGTTCCATCTGCAAATATGCCCAATTCACCCACCAAAAGCTAAACAAAATATGTACAATTAACAATACAACTAAGGGACAGTCACAGTTACAGGTGACAGGCATAGTAATGTATACCAACACCTAGGCACAACGGAGCCAAATATGCAAGGGAGGTAGCAGGGTCTATTATGTCTAGGTATTGAGAACAAAAAATGGCAGAACTCACCAGTATCTGTGAACTCCCCTGGCTATTCTAAGAGAATTTAACATTCTTTTAGGATAGTTTCCAGTGGGGGAATTAAATATTTTTCAAAAATAAATAATCCGCGGATTACTTTTAGTCTGCAGACTAAAATTTAGTACACAGATTAAAATCTGGCCCATCAGAATAAATTCTCTCATGAACTAAAACACAACCAGGTGGACAAAAATAGAAAACCAGACTGAAAGAACTGAGAGCACAAAATAAGACTTACTGGGCCAACTAACAATTAGTACGCAGACTAAATATGGCCAGCGAAGTATGCAGCAAGGCCACAGAGATCCCAAAACACCCCTTTAAAAACAAAACCAAAAGTAAATCAATAAAACAGAACAAAATAAAACAAAGGAAAAAAAAGAAGAAGAAGAAGAAGAAAAGAAAAAGAGAAAGGAAAAAAGAAAGAAAAGAGAAAGGAAATATTGAAAAGAACCAAAACACTGACATGAACTTTTAAAGTGATTCAAATACTACCTCACCTATGCAGCAACTCATTTTCTTATATTAAAACAAATATCAACTCTCATCACAAATACTAGTCCATAAAAGAAACTAACAGAAAAAATTCATTTTTTAAAAAAGAAAGTTTCCGCAGTATTGAACAAATGCAAAGAAGTCCTTAAATGAAGAATTATTCAAAATAAATTTGCATTTGGGTAACTAAAAAATGACAGAGGCAATTTCTGCCCTACATGTCCTAGAATAGACTTTGGCCTTCCAATTTCAACCTGGAGCTAAGTGTTGTGACTGAATCTCAAGCACTTTATAAAAAGGCCATTTTTAAGCAATCACATACACCATACCAAAACCTATGGTTAAGATGCATCTCACAGCATCAGCTCTTAGCAACTCTGTTGTATTATGCAGCCAATCAGAGCAATGTAAAAATGTCCATTTTAAATGGCTGTTGGCAGTGATAATTAATCTAACAGAACACAGAACAAGAGCCATGCCTGTTCCAAATAGCTATTCCTCACTAGTTTTTATTATGATAAATGTACAACACTCATCCTATATCCTGGTCATATACAAAATATAAGCATCCAGTTTTAAAAACTAATAACCCATGAACACTCCTAAAGAGCAACCCCAATATTGACTCTCAAGTAATCTATTAATCATCTGAAATTATATGCAATTTGTAAACCTAAACACAGGATTAAAAGTGAGACAATGCCATGGACTGTAGAATAGGTAATTATATTCACTAAGAGAAGAAATTAAGTCTACTTAAGTGCTCATATGGCGCACAGAATTCAATAATTACTTAATAAATTAGTCCATACTATTTTTTAAAATATTCTCCCTAACTCTACTAAAAATACAAAAATTAGCCAGGCGTGGTGGTGGGTGCCTGTAATCTCAGTTACTTGGGAGGCTGAGGCAGGAGAATCACTTGCACCTCGGAGGTGGAGGCTGCAGTGAGCCGAGGTTGTGCCACTGCACTTCAGCCTGGGCAACAGAGTGAGACTCCATCTCAAGAAAACCCCCCCCAAAAAACAAAAAACATACATTCTCTGGCAGTCTTTCACATGCTTTGCTACATTGATCTAATGATGCACGGACATACAAGCTAATCCAATTCACTTTAAGTACTATCAAAAATGATTACCAGAGGCTACTGAAAACAACTTTCAGAGCCCTCCTCCCAAGTAAAATTGCTATCTATGAAATCAGCATCTAACAGGGTAGGATACACAAAACTGAATTCGGCTCAGGCCTACTGCGTATTTTTCTAACTTTTTCGTTAAGATACCAGCTCAGGTAAAGAACGCTGAGCATAAGAAACACAAAGAATCCTTTCCTTAGCCATGACAGATCTAACATCCAGTGAATTTCAGCTGTACTAATTAAAAGCCTTATTTAGTTTTCCCAAGTTCTACTACAGGTAAGGAAAGTTACACAGTAAGTCTTCATTTAATGTCATTGATAGGTTCTTGAAAACTGTGACTTTTAGTGAAAGGTATAATAAAATCAAATGTTTTCCCTCATCAACGTTGAATGAAGCAACATTATTTGAGAACCTATTGTACATCATTTCACTTAAAGTTGCAGTTTCTAAGCACCTACTAACGATGTTAAATGACTGGCTGTATATATGTAGATATCAGCATTTAACTATGTAACATAAATTTCCCTCCCTCACATCATGCACTGATGAAATAACACTACATGCCTACACAGGAGTGTGATTTGCTTATCTGCTTATCCAATTTAATCTTTCAATGCTCACAAAACAGTTATTACAGTCAGGCTGGCCCTCCTAAGAATATAGAAATATTTTCTTTCCATTCATCTCTCTCCACCTTGAGAGATACTCACCCAGGCTATAACAATTCCTAACCTTTTCTACACCTAAGCAAATCTTAAACCTCCCTTCAACATCCCACCTCATCTATTATCTTTAAGGGGAGTTCCTTTTTCCCTCTACCATCCTCACTGGTCTGCCTTATAACACCTACAGCCATGTGGAACACCTCTGAACACTTACAGCACAGCATCAAGTATATGGTTATATGGTATCTCACATTATTCAATACTTGCTTCAACTGAGCTTTTCAACTGTCAGCTTTTCAAGGACAAAGACTATATATTTTACTTCTTTTGCATGCTTTATGGTACCCAGCACAGCACTGGTTACATAGAAGACACAAGATTTAAAGAACAAATGATAAATTAAAAATAGAATTTTGCCTTCTTTTCAAATCCACCCCTAACCTCATCCTTTGCCTCCCACAAGCAATCTGAAAATTATGTCTTACTGAGTATTCTTCCTTTTTCACATTATTCCTTTCACATGTGGATTAGCCACCCTAAAAGCTGGATTTTAATGTGGATTTCCAGCAAAGAAATAAGAATATATAGCCAGTAGAAATAAAAAAGTGAGGTCTAACATAAGAAAATGGTATTAGAAAGGGAGATGAAGTGACTGTTCTAGCAATAAGGATGTGGGTAGAAATTTCAGTAGAGAACATACTATATGTATTTGTGAGACAAGTGAGAATGGTCTAGGTAGAATGCTCAGGGCAGAGGGGGGTTGAAGAATAATATAAAAATTGATTTACCATAAGCAATAGAACAAAATAGACAAGTAGCAACCTTAGGAGTCAATAGAAATCCCCAACATGGTTTTATGCTTTCTGGAACACGTGTGAATGAAATGAGTAATGCAGAGAGACCAGAAAAGAAAGATAGAATGGATGTGCAAGAAAACTTTGGCAGCAATTTCTGTTTTGTGCCCTCTAGGTCTCTCTGAAGGCATTTTAATAATATACTGAACAACGGTTAAAACAGGTAGGTTTACCAAGTTCTGAAAAATCTATTGAATGGTTCAGGGGAAAAAATGTAACATTATGGACAAAGTCTTAAAAAGAAATAAGTATAGTGGGGCTTTCTGGGTCGGCTGTAAGCATAGAGAATAAGTAACTTTTTCAGTCTAAAATAATTCCTTTGAAAACTGAAATGACCTGAGAATTCAATTTTCTGCTTACTCTGTTAGCCAGTTAGAAATACTAGTATTGATTCACTATGAAGCATGTTGACAGTGTTTTAGGAAATCAGGTATGCAAGGATTAATTTTTGTGAATAACGCTTTCTGGGAGACTTACCAAATGACCTACGGTCATACAAACGCTACAGACACTTAAGTATTAAACTACCATATATGCCAACAACTTGGCGACAAATATTTTGAAGTAATTGGTATTAATATTATTATAAAAAAGAAATTAGGAATTGCTATAATATATATGGTATAATTTGGTAGGTACTGTAGGAGTTATGTGGTAGGATAATCATAAAGAACTTAGATAATGAGAAAGTATTTCATGGGAGAAGTGAGATTTGAGATCTTAAGAAAGGTTAAGACTTGGTAAGCAGAGAAGAAAAAAAGAACATTCTAAGACAGTGGAAGGGGGAGTAGAGAGAGGGAAGGGAGACACTAGCAAGAGGCAGAAATGAATGCGGATTCTCTGGGGAACAACTAGGAGACAATCTGACTAAACCAGAAAATCCAGCGTGGCTGCATGGTCCCTTCAAAGTGATCTACAAACTGGACAACACTCCAATATGTAGCCAACATATTAAATAGCAGTAATGTAACTGTTAAGAGATCAGGGGCCTTGGGATTGCAATCTACTTCCTTCTACTAACCAGTTGTTACTTTATTCTTTCATTACTCTGAAAGAATAAAACAGACATCTGTGTTACCTAACTGACCACACAGGATTATTTATTACTAGGATAGAGGAGAAATGCTTGTCACAAAGAAATTTAAACAAAAGGGTAGAAGGATGATGCACTCGAAAGTGGGTGGGAAGGCACCTCGTACACCTACTATGATAAAACTTTATTAAAAAATCCCTAATCAACCCTAAGTAGACACTAAACTTTTAAATTCATTGCCTAACAACATGCATTTAAGGATACAGGAAGCTGTAAAACTTGGGAAAGAGACTGGGTTCAATAACTAGATACCTCAAGGAAGGTTAGGAATAGGACATAAATACTCTATTTTTCTGGAAAAGAAAGGCAGAAAAGATCAAGAACAGAGTGACTAAATAATCTGCCACCCAAACTGGGACCTTCCTGAGAGTGAAGAGGCAAACAATTATTAATTACACTGGACAAGCATAAATTGGCACATAGGATCACTCTTGTCAGTATATGTATATAACACTAAATTCTCCCAAAGGTTATGAGGAATCAGAGAAGAATTTTAAATAGGAGTGACACTATCACACGTGCTTTTAAAAAAAGCCAACTCTGACAGAAATGAGGAGGATGGATTAAAGTGATGTGAAACCAAAGGATGGAAATCAGGAGGTAGGAGGTTGTTTTTAATAATTCTGTGATATGATGGTGACCTAAACTAAGGTCAGGGCAGTGGAGACAGAGAAGACAAATCAGAAAACTACATTGGAGTGCTACATCCTTCACATTTATTCAAAACTAAAGTAATCCTTTATATGTATATTATGGCTGTATTTTCAAAATAATCCTGAGAAAAGACACAGCAGATATTCGCTATCTTACAAAATAAAAAAAGCTGAGGCATAAACATTAGGAGCAGTGTTTAAACTAGATTCTCACTCTGTATATAATAGCCCACCATTTAACCACACCTCCACATACTAAATGCAGAATTTAAATTTCTTCTCTTCTTCCAACCAATCTCTGTCTCTACTTAATTCTCAATCTACTTTTGCATCACTTCCTTTTCTTTCCGTGTGTTTTTCTTCTTTGTAGTGTACAGTGTACACCAAGGCATAGGTCTTCATTCCCTCACCTCCAATAATAATCCTTGTTTCAAAATATTAGCACCTATTTCCTTTCCTACTTAAGCCACAAGTGCTTTATTAAAGAATTATGTTGCACTGGCTATTGCTATTATGTAATAGCCCAGGGCAACTTACTGGAGTTTTTAATTGTCAAGATTTCTGCCATACATCACACTGGGATCACCTCAGTGTTATTTTTCTGCTATTTCTTCTACACATCTGTATCGCCTTACCTCAATGTTTTCACGAAAGACATCTTCTCTTTTGATCTCTATTTCTGTCTACTTTTTTTTTTTTTTTTTTAAGAACAGCAAGTCCCAATCTTGGGGACATAGCTGCACAACATTGCAGCACAGGAAACCAGGGTTCATATGTCCACAGCTTCAGGAGATGGGACTAACAGAAGACAGCAATAAAGGTTAAGTGGTTCTTGTTTTCAGACTCTTGTTTACCTGCCCTCGATGGGCAAAATGGTCTTCTCTTTGGGGGACATTCTATATGGTCTTTAAATGACTTAAATGGCTGCTTACCCTAAGAGCATTTCTCAAGTTGCTGTCCACTATCACAATGGTAAGGAAAGGAGTCTGAGTTCCCTCTAGGAATTTTAAGTTTTGTATTTTAATTCTTATGATAACCTATTTTTAAAAAATCAACACAAGCATATTCTCAATCATCTAGATGACAGAGAAAAATAATAAAATTTCTGCCTCTGAATTTACTTTTTTGTTTACAATCCCAGTAACACCCACTCTCATGTGCACAAATGAGGAACCAGCATAAGTGCACTTATTACATAACGCATGTGTATGAAGTGAAAACCAGATTATGTCAAAAGACGCCAGATGAATGAAAGGTTCAGAGTCCTTTTAATAGACAAAAAAGATGGGAGAACTGAGTCATTTTTCTATACATGGTACAGGAATGGAAATCTAAATAAACGGGCTTTACATAGACGATTCAGGTTTGAAAAGCATTAGTATAAGATATGGAAACATCAAGAATTCAAGAGGGCAAAGATTTAAAGCATACATATTTAGCACAGCTCTTTCGTTGGCTGCATTTTAATTATAATCAACTATTTCTCACATTCTACTCTAGCTAATACTTGCATTAGAGAGATATAATTCAGGGGGAAAATGCAGAATTTGACACACACTAAATACAGTGCCCCCTCCCTTTTATCTACAGGGGATATGTCCCCAAGACCCTCATGTGGATGCTGAGACTGCAAGTACTACTAAACCCTACATACACTGTTTTTCTCTATACATACATACCAGTAATAAAAGCTTACTTTATAAATTAGGCACAGTAAGAGGTTAACAATAACTAATAATAAAATAGAATAATTATAATATCTATAATAAAATAATGTGAATGTAGTATCTCTCTCAAAGTATCTTATTGTACTATATCACCTATTTCAGACAGAGGTTGACCAAGTGTAACTGAAACCTTAGATAAACGAAGACTAGTGGCAATCTTGATAAATAATAATAATAATAATAATAATAATAATGGAGGATGGGGACTGTTAAATAGCATCTCATAGACTCAATTTCAGCATTATATTTGTCAGAAACTCTATAAGGAGGGTAATATGTGATGAATACTTAGATTATACCAAAAAGAATTTTTCCTTTTCCTCATAAAAATAACATCATTATTAAAGAAAATATGAAAGTTTGAAAAGGTAGAACAAAGAAAATAAAATCGTGCACTTTCTTCTTAACCAAACTACTGTTGGCATTTTGGAATATTTCCCTGTATTTATTTAATACACAGAATTCTCTTTGTTGTTTTTCGCTTAACACGGCTGAAGTCATAGTATACTACAAATCACTTATTATAAACAATTTAACTTGCAGTAACTATAATGGACTCAAACTGTAATGCAGCCCCTAAATCCAAGTAGGCCACCTGAGGTTTCCTGGGTTTAGAGTCAGGTGAGAATCCCTAAATATCTTCTGACCCAGATTTAAAATAAGCTTTGAATACAAAGGTCAAAGAACACTTTTGAATCTCAGACTATTTAGTGCTTACCATAAACTTTTAAAAAGGGGAGGCAAGATCGTGGTCTGTTGGCCAGGTTGTAGTAAAAGCTACAACCTATAATTCTGGCACTAAAATACTATTGAGGTCTTTGATTCTAAATAGGAAATAAATAATTAGTAATGAGAATTTTCTGAAGATAGATAATGAGATTATGAGAACTTAAAGAAAAAGTAACTGGAATCATAATATACATAATTGAGAGAGAGAGAGAGAGAAACATACTTTGATTCTACAGAGTGTAAATTATTTCACCTATAGCCCTGAATTACGTCACCTCTAATTATAAAAGATCTATAACCAACTAAATGAACAGTATATAAAATGAATTGTTATATGTACATTTTAAAATACAGAAAGTCTCTCCTTAAAATACATATTATAAAGTTGATCATTTGTAACTCATGACACATACACACACACACACACACATGCGCGCGCACACACACACACACACAGAAGTTTAATCCCGGCTTTGTCACAAGCCATCCATGTAATCTTGGGTAAGTCACTTTGAATCTTTGGTCAGAGTTTCTAAACTTGTAAAATGATGAAGTTAGAGATTCACTCTACTTATAAACCCTACTGAGAAATTTTGTATTTTTTCTCTTCATAATCTCACAAATCAAACTGAGGTGAAAACACTTTTTAATAAAATCTCTCTTAAAATCATTCCAATTAAATACCAAAGGAAAAAAAAAAAGTTCCCTGGTACATTAGCAATTATGCTCTTTAGAACTGGTTCCATTTAATGTTAAGGTTAGGTTTTTCCAAAGGCTAGTGACATCCAGTTAACCTATCAATTGTTTTTAATGTATACTCCCAGCAAGATTACATTTGCTTTCTAATCATATTTCCAAAATGCCAGTAGGAAGGTAAACAAGAGAGGAAAAACACAAAATGCCATCTATAATAAGGTATGTGTTTTAACAGTTTAAAAGAATAATGTTTGAAATGTATGGTATGCTATATGATATTAAACTATACACCTCTATGTAAATAAACTTCTGAATTTTAGGTTGCCAAAATTTTATATAAGATCCTACTCCTAAATCATTAATTCTGTACTTTAATGATATAAGTACACTGTCCTTACCTTGTAAACAAAAAACCAGGCTAGAAACTGTCTACAGGAAATCAATGAGACTGAAACTATATAAAGTCAATGAAACACTCAAGTACATCTATACAACTATCTTTACATGCAGAACTGCTTGTATTCATGCAACTATCTGATCTCAAAATAGTTTAGTTTAAGAACGAGAAACCTGTTTTAGTTAACTATTGATTAATATACTTTAAAAAAAATCTGACTCACCTTAGTCCAAGGATGTGCCTTAATTTGAGGGAATTTAAATTCTGTGTAGTTTGGGTTCATTTCTCTGATTTGCTCCCTTGTTGGAGTTCCCAGGACCTAGATAAAGAAAGCAAGTTATTGCCATCTTTTCCTATGCATTTAGAAATTTATATGTTTTAAGGCATTGGATTCACTTAAAAAAGGAATTCTCAACTTAAATAAAATACTTAACTCATTAAATACAGCAGTGCTATGATTTGAATATGTCCCCCAAGGCTCATGTGTTGGAAATTTAATACCCAATTCAACAGTGTTGAGAGGTGGGATGTTTAAATGGTAATTAGATAATGTCTCTGCCCTTGTGAATGGAGTCACATCATTAAAGTGGAAGCAGGCTTGTTATTTCAAGAGCGGATTGGTTAGCAATGTAAGTTTGGCTCCCTCTCACTCTTGCCCTGTCTTGACTTTCTGCCTTCCAACATGAGATGATACAGCAATGAAGGCCATCACCAGATGTGGGCCCTTTGACATTGGACTTTCCAGTCTCTGGAACAGTGAACCAAGTAAATTTTTATTGTTTATATATTACCCAGTCTTTGGTATTCTGTTACAGCAGCACAAAACAGACTAAGGCAAACAAACTTTGTGAAAGCCTTTTATCTGTAGCTGACTACAGATTTCATGCTGTATTACCATAGACAGACTTCTATGATAACAATAATGTTAAATTTGGGTCATAAAAAAGATTACCATACTCATAAATATTCAAGTAAAAATCAGGTATATTTGTTTTCTCTAGAAAAACTATCTATTGCAATAATCACATCTGAGAGTACTTTTTCTTCACTTAGTTCAGTATAGCCAAAGATTATACAGCTGTCCCCTTGGTATCCAGATTGTTTCAGGAGCCCCCTGAGGATACCAAAATCCAGACATGTTCGAGTCCCTTATATAAAATGGCATAATAGTTGTATATAACCTACTTACATCCTCCTATACTTTAAATCATCTTTAGGTTATTATAATACTTAGGTTATGAAATACTTAAATAGTTGTTACATTGTATTGTTTTTAAGTTGTACATTATTCTTTATTAATGTATTTTTACATTGTTATTTTCTGAATATTTTTGATCTGCAGTTGGTTGATTTTGCCGATGCGGAACCTGTAGATATGGAAGGCCAATTGTATTATCAATATATCAGGCAAACTTTATTATAAACCCTCAATAATTCATTCAGTCGTTGAATACTTAGTGTCCCTTGTGTATAAGGAACTATGTTAGGAATTTTGGAGGATACAAAGAACAAGAGATTTCCTGCTACCATAAACTTACATATTTGTATGTCAAAAAAGTATAACTACAGTACACAACAAAAATGTATTGAGCACTTCATTGTTTCTAGAGCTATACTAGGGACTGAACAAAGGAAAGTACATAGACCTGGCTGTACAAGATGGGTGACAAGAAGAAACATTAAATGCTAAAAATTGAGGACTTTGAAGAGAAACACCACATATTACTCATCTTTATAACTATAAGACCTTGTATAAATCAAATTTGTTGAAATAAAATATTAAACCAGTTACAGTTCAAGAATAATTGCACAGAAGTAGAAGAAAGGAATGTTAAGTACTAGATTTGTGGTGGCAACCAGTGAACAATCAGGCATAATTCTGTAACCATTCAGGGCAAAGTGAGAATTTGTTATGTTTTTGTTATTGGTTCTAACTCTCTAGACTCTGCTAAAACTTTCAGAACTTTATTCAAATTTTTAAAAGTTTGTTCTTTAAAAGACACTTAAGAAAATGAAAAGGTTAGCCACGAACTGAGGGAAAATACAAGCCCTTTGCAAAATACATTTTGCAAAGGGCTTGTATTTTGAATATATAAAAAACTTATAATTCAAAATACGACAAGTCAATACAAATCAGCAAAAGATATGTACAGACATTTCACCAAGGATGACATAGAGATGGCAAATAAGCACAAGAAAAGATGTTCGGCATCATTAATCATTAGGGAAATGCTAATTAAGACAAGATACCACTATCCACCCAATAAGAAGGCTAAAATTAAAGACTATGTATAACAAATCTTGGCAAGGATGTAGAGCAACTGAAGCTCTCACCATTGATGGTGGAAATGTGGAATGGTATACAGCACCTTGGAAAACAGTTTGGAAGTTTCTTAAAAGCTAAACACATATGTATCATACAACCCAACATGCCCACTCCTAGGTACTTACCCAAGAGAAATGAACGCATATGTTCATACAAAGACTTGTACACAAATATGCATAGCATTTTTTTTGCAACTGCTAAACAGTAGAAACAAACCAAAATGGCATTGACAAGTAAATAAACGGTACATAGCCACACAGTAAAATATTACTCAGTAATTTAAAAAGAACAACATGGATGAATCTAAAAATAATAAAGCTGAGTGAGAGAAGCCAGACCAAAAAGAGTACCTAAAGTATAACCACATTCATGTGCAATTCTAGCAAATTTTCTGCCTATAGTGACAGAATATCTACAGTTTTGAGAAGCAGGACTACAAAGGGACACTAGGAAGCTACTGGGATTATGAATGTTCATTATCTCAGTTTCATGGGTGTAAGCATACGGCGAAACTTATCAAGTTGAACCCTTTAAATGTGTGCAGTTTTTAAAAATATTTATTTCTGTGGATACATAGGTGAATATATCTATGGAATATATGAGACACTCTGATGTAGGCATACAATGTATAATAATCACATCAGGGTAAATGTGGTATCCATCACCTCAAGCATTTGTCCTTTGTTTATTTTTATTTATTTATTTATTTTAGAGACGGAGTCTTGCACTGTTACCCAGGCTGGAGCGCAGTGGCGTCATCTCGGTTCACTGCAAGCTCCACCTCCTGGGCTCACGCCATTCCCCTGCCTTAGCCTCCTGAGTAGCTGGGACTACAGGCGCCTGCCACCACACCTGGCTTATTTTTTGTATTTTTCAGTAGAGACGAGGTTTCACGGTGTCAGTCAGGATAGTCTCAATCTCCTGACCTTGTGATCCACCCACCTCGGCCTGCCAAAGTGCTGGGATTACAGGTGTGAGCCATCATGCCCGGCCTATCCTTTGTTTTATAAACAACCCAATTATACTCTTTTAGGTATTTTTCAATATTTAATTAAATTATTATTGTGTATAGTTACTCTGTTGTGCTATGAAATACTAGATTTTATTCTTTCCATAGTTTTGTACCCATTAACCATCCCTATTTCCCCCTAAACCGCCCTTCTCAGCTTCTGCTAACCATCATTCTACTCTCTATCTTCATGAGTTCATTTGTTTTAATTTTTAGCTCTCATAAATAACTGAGAACATGTGAAGTTTGCTTTCTGTGCCTGGCTTAACACAATGACTTCCGGTGCCATCTATGTTGTTGCATATAATAGGATCTCATTCTTTTTGAGTGTGTGTGTGTGTATATATATATATTTTTTTAAATCTATTTTTCTGTATCTATTCATGAAGTGTCCATGCTGATGAACACTTAGGTTGCTTCCAAACCTTGGCTATTGTGAAGAGTGTTGCAATAAACATAGGAGTGCAGTTATCTGTTCAATATACTGATTTCCTTTCTTTTGGATATATACCTAGCAGTATGACTGCTAGATGGTATGGCAGCTCTATTTTTAGTTTTTTCAGGAGCCTCCATACTGTTCTCCATGGAAGCTGTACTAATTTACATCACCACCATCAACATACAAGGATTCTGTTTTCTCCACATCCTTGTCGGCATTTGATACTGCCTGTCATTTAGAGATAAAAGCCATTTTATCTGGGGTGAGATATCTCATTGTAGTTTTGATTTGCATTTCTCTGATGATCAATGATGTTGAGCACCTCTCATATACCTGTTTGCCATCTGTATGTATCCTTTTGAGCAATGTCTATTCAGATCTTTTGTCCATTTCAAAATCAGATTATTAGATATTTTTCCTATAAAGTTGTTGGAGCTTCTTATATATTCTGGTTATTAAGCTCTTGTCAAATATTTTCTCCCATTTTGTGCATTGTCTCTTCAGTCTGTTAACTGTTTCCTTTGCTGTGCAGAAGCTTTTTATCTTGATGTGGTCCCTATGTGTAGTTTCTTGTATGCCAATTACACCTGTAATAAAAACTTTCAGAAATTATTTAACTATTAGAATACATAAAGTTTGGGTAAGATAGATGGAAGAATATTCTGAACTACAGAATCATTATTGACATAAATCAAAAGGGAATCTAGTTAAAAATAAACTGACCTTTAACTGTGTATAAGGTAATTTCTGAGCAAACTCCTAATATAATTGGAAAGAAAATAAAAAGGTGACTGTAAAAATATTCTAAATTATTAACACTTATTCTAACCCCTATTTCTAACATTGTTCTGGTGATATGTGCATGTGTCTGTGTATGTGTACACATGTACCTGGTGAGAGGGTGAGGAGTGAAAAATGAGGGAGCAGTACTAATAAGCTTATCAATAATTCTGTCACATGCAACGCTACTGGATTCTTTTGAGAGCTGAAAACAAACAACGGTGGCAATGACATGAATAAACGAGTGCTTATAAATGTATACCTTCAGTGACCCTACAACCTATTGATTTCCATTTCAAGCTATTATACCCTAACAGAAAAATTCTTATACCTCTAAAGCAACATTGTTCATAATAATAAAATACTGCCAATAAAAGCAAAAATCCACCAGTAGAATTAACAAATAAATTGTGGCATAGTCATACAATAATATACTAACTAGCAATGAAGAGGACTAAACCAGAGCTACACATACCTTTATGGATGAATCTCACAAACAATCAATGCACACAGCATGACTGCCTTATATAAAGTTCAAAATCAGACAACACATAGTTTACATAGTAAAACTGTGTAAAACTAAATAAAAAACATAAGAATACTCATCATTAAAACCAAGTACAGATTATCTAGTTTAACAAAGAGGATGTGCAAAAGGGGGCTGTGACTGGTATGGGGCAAAAGTAATTCTTCTACCTCTAATTTCTTAACGTAAGTTGTAGTTACATGAATATTTACTATTGTACTTAAAATATATTTATACATATTTTTTCATTATGATATTTTTAGAAATAACCAAAATGACACTTCAGAAATGCCCACTCTTGAATCAGTATTTGTTGTACAGTCATCCTCTATATATTCAGTACTTTGCTAACACAAGACACAGTACTAACTCTCCAAAAGAAATGAGAATTATATGATGTCCATTAGTAAATGCACCTGTTTACTGTGTGAACAGAAATCACATGGACTTCTCAAGCATTCAGCTAACTTTCCTATAGAGGTTATGGGGGATAATTCAAGAGTTACTGATATGGTTTGACTATGTTCCCACCCAAATCTCATTTTGAATTGTAGCTCCCATATTTCCCTTATGTTGTGGGAGGAACCCAGTGGGAGATAATTGAATCATGGGGGCAGTTTGCCCCATGTTGTTCTCATGATAGTGAATAAGACTCACAAGATCTGATGGGTTTTATAAAGGGGAGTCTGCCTGCACAAGACAAGCTCCTGTCTCTTGCCTGCCACCATCCATGTAAGATATGACTTTGCTCTTCCTTGCCTTCTGCCATGATTGTGAGGCCTCCCCAGTCATGTGGAACTGTAAGTTAATTAAACCTGTTCCTTATTAAATTACCCAGTCTAGGGTATGTCTTTATCAGCAGCGTGAAAATGACTAATACAGTTACAATGTATAACGTAAGTCAGGACGTTCCTTGAAATGAAAGTTTTATAATTGTTGTTTTTTTTTTTTCACTTATAACCTAAGAATATTCCTAATGGAAGCAAATATGTGAAATATACAATAAAACAGTTGAGAAGCATGTGCTTATACACAAAGTATGCTAAACATATAAACTTTTAATAATTTATTTAAGGTACACCGTGTGTGTGTACTCACTCTCAATCCTTCTCCCTAAACTCACTGTCTCACAGCCGCTTAGATCTAAACATTTTACCTAATATTATGTCAAGGAAAATTTCAAACAAAAAAGTTGTGAAAGTTTTACAGTGAACACCAACCCACTATATCCAGTATCCATATTCTCCAACTAACATCTTACTCTATTTGGTTAATCACATATCCAACCCTCTATCCATACATCAACCCAACTATTTTTTGATGCATTTCAAAATAAGTTGCAGATATCAGTACACATCAGCATGCATATAATTAAGGTTTGATATTTACAACTTTATAAGTATTTTTTACATACCTTGAATCCTCCTTTAATATACACCAGAAAATGCATGTGGAAAATCTTTATCACAATGGGAAATAATCTGCTTTGATGAACAGTGATGATATTTAAAAAGCATTTTTTTTCTTCTGCAACTCATTCCTTTATAAAGATTTATACGCTTTTACTGTTGATTTGCATTTATTTCACCTGGGTTCCCCACTGGTTAAAAAAGGTTTCTTTATTATACTTACAATCAGTGGTCAGAGTTTTAACTAGGTATATTCTTTACCTTCAAAATGTAGTTATCACTGACTTTTAAGAGACTTTAACTACCAACCTGTAAATAGAATTGTTGTTGATGTATTCACTATAAATTATTTTTAAAAAGCAATTAACTAAAAAAAGTCTGTCAGCACAAAATGGCAAAGAAAATCCTATTCATCCATTTACTTTCACATGACTATGAATCACGAAGGCTATTAGATGGGAAACAGAGATCCTAACATTACAGTATGTTCCATGTTTGATTCAACTACTATCATTTTTCTAGTCTTTTCCTTATTGTTTTTAAAATCTTAACACCAGGTTCTCCTTAGGGTGGCTGACAGTAGGATTTACAACATATTAAAAAATACTAAAAATTCAAAAAGCTCTCAAATTTGAAACACTGAAGAATATTTTATTACGACAAGGTCCTCACAATATAGGAAAAAAACCTACTTATTTCTGTTGGTGACTTCTAATGATAAACCAATTAAAATAAAACTTTAGGGAGCAATTTAAAAATGCCTACTATCCCTAGACGTGATCATGAATGGTCACAAAAAACACATTTTAAAAAAATGGAAACTAGATGAGAGATTTTCTAATTCAGGGGTCAGCAGACTTCTTCTGGAAAGGGCCAGAGAGTAAATATTTAAAGCTTGTGGGACACAAAGTCTCTGTCACTACTCAACTCTGCAACATAAAAACAACCACAAACAAAGTTTATTTACAAAAATGGGTAGCAGATTGTGTTTGGCCCCTGGACTCTACTGTGTTGACCCTTAACCTAACACAAACATTTTTAAACATGAGAAAAACAGACCCAGAAGGAGTATCTTTTCAGATCTGGGTCGTAACTAGAAATAGAGCTGGAAAGGAATTTAAACCTTATCAGTGGTAAACAAATTTTAGGAGGTGGCATCAAAGAATCTGGTTATTGAATGTGGCTAGAAGGTAAACAATTTCAGTAGCTGTGAAAAATCTTGATGATATTAGGCATGAAGTAGTAGATCTGGAAGAGAAAATAATATTTGAGATCAGACATTCAGGAAGAACCAGGAGGAGCTCTCCATCAAGTGGTAGACATCAGATACATTACTTAGAAAAGAGCTTGAGGCTAAAAGAACTGCTTTGGTAGTACCTGTGGTATAAGCGCTAGGTGGCTGTGACAGTGCATAACAGGGAAAGCAGACAAAGAAGAGTGCTAAAGATGGGCATTCAAATATACAGAAAAGAGAGAAATTTAAACAGAAGGCTGAGATAGAAGTACAAGGAGTTGGGCAAGGTCCCATAAACAGTGACACCATGGGGGCCAAGGAAGGTGAACACTTAAAGGACAAAGAAGTATCTTATGACACAATGAATCCAGGCAAAAAATAAAGTCCAAAAGGTGTTCACTGCAGGTGGCCATTAAGATTTCCTTTCTGATCTTGCTGAGGTCATGAAAAGAGCAAGCCGACCACAATCACCTGACATGAGTTTAGTGGAATTAAGTTTTCCTTTCAAAACATACTGCCAGTGAGAGAAAGGAGAGAACAAAGAACAAATATTTATTAAGCACATGGCATGTAAGAGCAGTGTGCTAGATATATCAATTTTCTTTTCTCATTTGAATTTTGCAGATACAATATTATCCTCTTTTACACTTGAAAAACCTAAGGCTGACAGAAGTCTCAAGGTTACAATTTGTCAGTGGTAGACAGGGATACAAATGCATGTGTCACTGACTCCCTAAAATGGTCTATCCAATGTTAAGGGCAGAAAAGAAGGAAGACTTTTTACAAAATAACTTTTAAAAAGTCATTTTCTTAAACTACACTGATTATACCATAAAAAAGAAACCTGAATCCTTTTGAGTTGTATAAAATATATAAAGGTTTTGTAAGATCACAAGGCTATAAACAAGTTTCGAAAGTTAAACAGACTTTTTGGCAACTTAAAAAAAATACCGATTTAAATAAAATCTACCCCTATCACGGTAATTCAACTTAATAAAATGAGTATCAACATTATACTGAATGGGCAAAAACTGGAAGCATTCTCCTTGAGAAGTGGAACAAGACAAGGATGCCCACTCTCACCATTCCTATTCAACATAGTACTAGAAGTGCTAGCCAGAGCAATTAGGCAGGAGAAAAAACAAATGGCATCCAAATAAAAAAAGAAGTAGTCAAACTATTTTCTTTGCAGATGATATGATTCTATACCTAGAAAGCCCTAAAGACAAAGGTTCCTGTCAAAACGTTCCTGGAACTGATAAATGCCTTCAGTAAAGTTTCAGGATACAAAATCCGTAAATGAAAGTAAGTAGCATTTCTATACACCAATAATGTTCAAGCTGAGAGCTGAACCAAGAACACAATCCTATTTACAATAGCCACATATAAAATACCTAGGAATACCTCTAACCAAGGAGGTGAAAGATCTCTACAGGGAGAACTACAAAATGCTGCTAAGAGAAATCAGATGACACAAATGGAAAAGCATTCCATGTTCATGGATTGGAAGAATCAGTACTGTTAAAATGGCCATACTGCCCAAAGCATTCTACAGATTCAATGCTATTCCTATCAAACTACCAATGTCATTTTTCACAGAACTAGAAGAAACTATTCTCAAATTCATATGGAACCAAAAAAGAGCCCATATAGCCAAAGCAATCCTAAGCAAAAAGGACAAAGCCAGAGGCATCACATTACCTGACCTCAAACTACACTGTAAGGCTACATTAATCAAAACAGCATCATATTGGTACAGTCGACAAAAATAAACAATGGGGAAAGGATTCCCTATTCAATAAATGGTGCTGGGATAGCTGGCTAACCACATGCTAAAGAATGAAACTGGACCCCTATCTTTCACCATATACAAAAAGTGACTCAAGATGGACTTACGATTTAAATGTAAGACCTCAAACTATAAAAATTCTACAAGAAAACCTAGGAAACACTATTCTAGACATTGGCCTTGAGAAATAATCTATGACTGAATTCTCAAAAGCAACTGCAATAAAAACAAAAATTGGTGAGAACTAATTAAAGAGCTTCTGCATAGCAAAACCAACCATCAAAAGAATACACAACTTACAGAATTGGAGAAAATAGTCACAAACTACACATCTGACAGGTCTCATACCCAGAATCTGTAAGAAACTTAAATCAACAAGCAAAAAACAAATAACCACATTAAAAAACGGGCAGAAGACATGAACAGAAACTTCTCTAAAGAAGACATACAAGTGGCCAACAAACATGAAAAAAATGCTTCACAATCACTAATCATCAGAGAAATGCAAGTCAAAATCACAATGAGATACCATCTCACATCAGTCACACTGGCTAATTAAAAAGTAAAAAAACAACAGATATGGTGAGGCTGCAGAGAAAAGAGAACACTTATATGCTATTGGTGGGAATGTAAATTAGTCCAGCCACTGTAGAAAGCAGTTTAGAGATTTCTCAAATAACTTGCTTGACCCAGCAATGCCATTACTGTGTATATATCCAAAAGAAAAATTGTTCTACCAAACAGATACAACCACTTGCATGCTCATCACAGCATTCTTCACAATAACAAAGACATGGAATCAACTTAGATGCTCATCACCAGTGGACTAGACAAAGAAAACGTGGTACATATACACCATAGACTACCATGCAGCCATAAAAAAAAATTATATCCTTTGCAGCAACATAGATGCTGCTGGAAGCCATTATCCTAAGCAGATTACTGAATAGGAAAGCAAATACCACATGTTCTCACTTATAAGTGGGAACTAAACATTGGGTACTTATGGACATAAAGATGGCAATAATACAAACTGAGAACAACTAGAGAGGGACAGAAGGCTGCAAAACTAACTATTGGATGCCATGCTCAGTATCTGGGTGACAAGATCATTCATACCTCAAACCTCAGCATCACACAAGATACCCAGGCAACAAACTTGCACATGCACCTATGAAACTAAAATAAAAGTTGGAAAAAATATTTTAAACTGTTAATAACAGAGGTCTTTAGCAACAGAAGAATACTATGAAGAAACAGTCATCTAACTGGCTAAACAAGATAAAATTGAGTATAAAAAATCTAAAACTTATTTTAAAATGCTTTGTAAAATAAACTTAATAGAATGCCATGCAAAGGCTTGCATTGTATTATTATTTTTTAAAAGGCTATTATAGACTTCTGCATCTAGCTGTGATGAAATTCTGAACACTGAAACTGCCCCCCAGGTGTAAACAACTAAGAAACTGGCTGACAAACAAAATTCAACATTTTTAAAGAAGCAGGAAAATATAAGAAGAGAAAAAATCAAGTCAGTCAACAGACAGAGATCCAGATATGACAGAGATGACAGAATTAGCAAATAAGTACTTTAAAATAGCTATTATAACAAGGAGAGAAATAGAAGATATAAAAAAGAACCAAATGGAAATTGTACAGTTAAAAAAATATAGTATGTGAAATTAAAACTTCACAGGAGAGGATTAACAGGTTAGACACAGGGAAGAAACTGAATCACTGAATTAAAAAAACAGCAATAGAAACTATCAAAGCTGAAGCACGGAGGGAAAAAACGTACAAATGTGACTTGAGTCTGATGGTGGGAAGTAGGGCAGATGCAGAAAAATTATTTGAAGAAACATTACCAAAACTTACCCAAATTTTATAAAAACCATGCATTATCCCACAAATACAAGAAGTTCAATGAACCTTAATGAGGACAAATACAAACAATACTATAAAAACTCATAATCAACTGGTAAAAGCCACTCATAAAGTGAAAATCTTCAAGAATGCCAGAAACACATTATAGACAGGGCATATACAGGGTATCAACAGCTGACTTCTTATCAGAAACAATGAAAGCCAGAAGAAAAGAGAGATCTCTCCAAAGAATGAAAGAAAAATAAACCCTGGAAACCAATTCTGTCAAGTGAAAATATCCTTCAAAATAAATTTTTAGGCAAATAAAAGCTAACTGAGTTTGTCACCAGCAGATCTTCACCACAAAAAAGTAGTTCAGGATGAAAGAAAGACTTCCAAATGGGCATTCTGATCTACACAAAGGAATAAAGAGCACTGAAAATGGTAAATATGCAGTTAAATGACATTTCCCCCTCATTAAAAAATTCCTCTTGAAGAAATTGCTTAAAACAAAGTAACAACTGTTGCAGGAAGTCAAGGACTCTGAACAGAGGGACTGGCTGGAGCTGTGGCAGAAGAACATGAATTGTGAAGATTTCATTTTAATATGGACATTTATCAGTTCTCAAATAATACTCTCATAATTTCTTATGCCTGTCTTTACTTTAATCTCTTAATCTTGTTATCTTCGTAAGCTGAGGATGTACATCACCTCAGGACCACTATTGTGTCAACTGTACAAACAGATTGTAAAACATGTGTGTTTGAATAACATGAAATCAGTGCACCTTGAAAAAGAACAGAATAACAGCGATTTTCAGGGAACAAGGGAAGACAACCATAAGGTCTGACTGCCTGCAGCATCGGGCAAAATAGAGCCATATTTTTCTTCTTGCAGACAGCCTATAAATGGGTGTGCAAGTAGGGAAGATATTGCTAAATTATTTTCCTAGCAAGGATTAATACTCTGGGAAAGGAATGCATTCCTGGGGGGAGGTCTATAAACAGCTGCTCTGTGAGTGTCTATCTTATGCTGTTGAAATAAGGACTGAAATACGCCCTGGTCTCTTGCAGTACCCTCAGGCTTACTAGGGTGGGGAAAAACCCTTCCCTGGTAAATTGGAGGTCAGATGGGTTCTCTGCTCTCAAACCTTGTTTTCTGTTAAGATGTTTATCAAGACAATACGTGCACTGCTGAACACAGACCCTTATCAAAAGTTCTGCCTTTTGTCCTTTGTCCTGTTTCCTCAGAAGCATGTGATCTTTGTTCTTCCTTTTGCCCTTTGAAGCATATGATCTTGTGACCTACTCCCTGTTCTTGCAACCCCTCCCCTTTTGAAATCCTTTTTATGTGCTGGTTTTGTGGCTTAGGTGGGCATCACGGTCCTACCAATATGTGATATCACCCCCGGAGGCAGAGCTGTAAAATTCCTCTCTTTGTACCCTTTCGCTTTATTTCTCAGCCAGCCGACACTTATGGAAAATAGAAAGAACCTATGTTGAAATATTAGGGGTGGGTTCCCCCAATAAACGACAAATATTGTAAGGATTATAACATGTAGAATTAAAAAGTATGAAAACTATAGCACAAAGAACAGGAAGGGGAATGGAAATACTGTCACATGGTTCTTGTTTTCCATATGACATTGTACATTACTATTTGAAGACAGATTGTAATATATTGATGCACATTTTAAATCCTAGACCAACCTCTAAAAATGCAACAAGGAAGTATAGCTTAAAAGCCAATAGAAAAAATAAAAACTACTGTTTTAATCCATAGGTGGCAGTAAAAGAGGGGGAAAAACAGAGGAAAGGAAAGATGGGATGAAAGAAAACAAACACCAAGGTGCAAATCTTAAACTCAACCACAGTGATAATTATACTGAATGCAAATAGTCTAAGTACTTCAATTAGAAAGGGAGAAATTGTCAAACTCAATTAAAAAACACCTCACTATACGTCTGTAAGAAATGCACTTTAAATTAAAACACATAGATTAAAAGTAAAAGAATGCAAGAAGTTACACCATGCAAATACTAACCATAAGAAAGAGTGCCTATATTAATATAGGAAAATGAAAACTTCAGGATAAGAAAATTAAACAAAAATAAAGAGGGGCATTTCCTAATGATAAAAGTCATTTTAAGACTAAATCTAAAATTATTGAGAAGACCATGTGTTGATGAGAATGTGGAGCACTGGAGTTCTCATGTGTTGTTGCTGGGAGTGTCAAATAGTAAAACTGCCTTGGAAAATAGTTTGGTAACCATACTTACTTACCATATGATCAGCAATTTCAGTCCTACTTTTTTATTCAAGAGAAATATAAACACATGTCTGCAAAAACACTTGTAAACAAAGATTCACAGGAGCTTTACTCATAATAATCAAAACTCCAAAACAAGTCAAATGTCCACTCACAGGTGAACGGATAAACACATTGTGGTATACTCATAAAATAGAATACAACTCAGCATAAAAAGGAATAAACAGGTGATATAGACAACAACACTGACAAATCTCACAAACATGGTATTAAGCAAAAAAAGCCAAATACAAAAGAAATATATTTCGTTTATGAAATTCTAGAATAGGCATCTGTAGTGACAGAAAATAGATCAACGATCACCTGAGACAGAAGATGGGAAACTGACCACAAAGGAGAATGAACAGGGTGACCAACCATCCCAGTTTGCCTGGGACCATCTTGGCAAACCCCTCAGTCTGGGCAAACTGAGACATTTGGTCATTCTAGGCTATAAAAGGAAACATTTTTAGGATGATAGAAATGTTCTAAATCTTGACCAGGGTAGTGGTTATATGGCTTTGTTTGTTGAAATTTACTAAACTGTCATTTAAAATGGCTATATTTTATTATACATAAATTATATTTCTATTAACTTGATTTAAAAAGTTAAAAAAAAAAAGGGACCATTATGTAACTTGTGTTGCCTTTACTAAATGCAAACGGATGTTTAACCTTCTTAAATTACTATTTATAAGGCTAGCATTAAAAGTATCAGAATCTGTCAAACCCTAAAATCAGAACTATTTTATATACAATATGCATATTTTTTTAAGAAACCAAAGATGAGACATAACCAAGAGGCATTTAAGAAACTTTTCAGTCTCTGAAGTTATTCATATTTCAAAACATTTATTTAGTGCCTATCCTCAAGAAGCTCTACGGCAGAGAGACTTGTACATAAATCAACAACAATCAGGTGACAATAGTATAGCAAAGTAAGTATAGGTAATGTGTGAGGTGAAAGTCCTACACTGCAATGGAAAGAGGAATGGATTCAGAAGGTTCTGGAAGGGGAGTCAAGAGCTGATTTTACTTAAGGAATGTAGGAGGCAAATGAGTAAAAAGTACATTCTATGCACACTAGGTGTGTAGGTGAAAACCAGCATGCTAAAAGGAATAAGGACTGGATTACAGATGGATGATATAATTAAAGGCTAAAAGGCAAGCAAGTAACAGATATGAAGAGCAAAGATTCTGAATGCATGACTATCTTTAATATCACAAACATAAGACATTTTAGCAACAATCCTATTTCAACCTCTGAGTATATCTTTAGGTTTTATATTAAGTTTTTATTAGGTTCAAAGTATATTTCTACCTGATTTACTCTGGCTGAATTCTACATTTGGAACTTTTGAAACAGAATAATTGAACAATAATTTTATAGATTAAAAAAGATGTTCGATAAATTCTCATTTCATACACAAAACAAGACTTAGGGTTCACTTGAATTTTAAGAGATGGAAATTTTTTTCCCCAAAACGTTTAGACTAAAGATATATACTTTGAGTAATTAATACTTATTCCTGGATTTCCTGAAAAGTGAGTCCTTTTTTTCACTTAAAGGAAGTTAAACCACATGGAAATGTTTTATGCACTCTTCTGTAAGTATATTTCATACAAAAGAGGGGGGAATTTTAAAAACTATCACAACAATGGGAAGAGAACATATTCTCAGTTATCTATTACTAGAACTCATGATCTTTCCATTTGTTGCAAAAAGCACCAAGATCAGCCTGCCCCATCCCTTTGGGGATACTGTTTATCCCCTTACTATTAAATCAATCATTTTATCTGTTCCTAGTCCCACCTGGTTACAAATTTATCCAAACATGGAAAAATATCAACACAGGAATTATGAGTTGATAACTACTGTCTTCAAAGAAATAATATGGCCCAAGAAGCATGTGACAAAAAGCAACTGGACAAAAGCTCTGAAATGCTAGTATTTCTTCCACAACCTTGTTTATTTTATAGTTCACCACCAGAGGTCGCCAAACTTCAGCAATAGAGGTGCACCTGCAGCCTTTAAGAGCGAAGTAAAAGAAAGTCTATCAGGAATGTTGCTGCTCTGCTTAAATCCTGCAGTTGCTGCAACTGCTTACAAGCTAATGTGATCTGGCCACTGTCAACAGCTCCAGTCTTCTCTTTCCCAGTAAACTCATATTCTACCAACCCCACCAGGCAGAACCTTAAGTGACAACCATAAAGAAACACATGAAACCTAGTTTTACTAAATATTTATCCACTCCCTTCCCCTCCCTATCTGGTAAATACATTTTGATGTTTCAAGATTCAGCTCAATGGTTAGCTCTCCTATGAAGGCTTTCCAGACAGCACTACTCTAAGTGAAATGCTTCTGCCTTTGTACTCTGCTCAGACATCTGGAATAATACTGGGTTTGCCCTATTGCCCTCAGTTGTTCCTCTCCTCCCATCCATCAGTCTCTGAAGCCCCTGAAGGCGAGAACCCTCTAAGTTCTTGCCCAGCACCTAGTAAAAACGGTTCACTAAATTCATGCATATAGTTAATGTGGTATGTATCTTGAAAGACTAAAGGAATGTATGGCTAGGCCTATAGACAATGAATTCAATAAAGGCTTTAAAAATAAAATTATATAACACAATATAATCATTGTATAAATGGTTGAATACCTAAACATCTTCATTTATTTTCTGCATAAAAGAACTGCATATGGAAATTGGAGTGTTGGGTTATGTGAGGTTGGCCGTTATATCCTCATCAGTTGCTAAAAATTTTAATTGTTCCCTTTTTTGGCGATTTAACATTGCTATAAACTTTGCATACATGTTTTGTGTGGATGTAAGTTTTCAATTATCTAGTATATATACCTACAAACTGAATTGCTGGGTCATATAACTCAATGTTTAATATTTTGAGGAACTGCCAAACTTGTTCAAGGTTTGCATTATTTTACAACCACATCAGCAATGCATGAAGGTTCCAGTTTCCCCATATCCTCACCAACATTAGTTACTGTCTTTTTACTTTAGTCATTATGGTGAGTGTGATAATAATATTCATTATGGTACTGACTTTCATTTCCTTGATGAATAATTGTTGAGCATCTTTTTGTACGCTTACTGGCCATTTGTGTATCTTCTTTAGAGAAGTGTCTATGCAGATTCTTTGTTCATCTTTCAAGTGGGCTTTCTTTTTATTATTGAATTGTAAGAATTCCTTATATACTGTAGATACAAAACCCTTACCAGACATAATTTGTAAAAATTTTCTCCAATTCTGTCTTTTAACTTTCTTGACGCTGTCTTCTAAAGCACAAGTTTTTAAATTTGACACAGTCCAATTTACTTGTATTTTCTTTTGTAATGTGTGCTTTTGTGTTACATGTATGAAAATATTGACTAATTGAAGTTTACAAAGATTTATAACTGTTTCCTTCTAAGAGTTTTATAGTTTTGGCTCTAACTTTAGGTCTTTGATTCATTCTGAATTCATTTGTTTTTAATTAACTGACGATTTATAACTGTATACAGTTTTGAGGTAAACTGATATTATGTGTACACTGTGTAATAACAGAATCAGACTAATTAACATACTGATTACATTAAATACTTATCATTTGCTCCTCCTGTCTAACTATAATTTTGTACCCTTTGACCAACATTTCCCATCCTCTCCACCTTCTGGTAAACACTATTCTTCTCTCTGCTTCTGGAATTCAATTGTTTCAGAATCCACATATTAGTAAGACCATGCAGTATTTCTCTTTCTATGCCTGACTTACTCTACTTAGCATAATGTCCTCCAGGTTCACCCATGTTGTCACAAATGACAGAATTTCCTTCTTTCTTAAGGCTAAGTAGTATTCTACTGTAGTGGATATATATATACCGTATTTTTCCTTCCATTCATCCACTGATAGGTACTTCCATTGTTTCCATATCTTAGCTTTCATGAATAGAACTTGGGAGTACAGATATCTCTTTGACATAGTGACTTCAAGTCTTTAGGATAGATACCTAGAAGTAGAACTGCTGTATCATACTGTAATTTTATTTTCAGTTTTTTGAGGAACCTCCATATAGTTTTCCATAATGGTTGCACTAATTTACATTCCTAAAAACAGTGTAAAGGATTCCCTTTTCTCCACAAGCCATATAATTTTTGTATATGGTGTGAGGTGGGGGTCCAACTTCATTCTTTTGCATATGGATATCCAGTTGTCCAAGCACCATTTGCTGAAAAGACTATTCTTTCCCCATTGAATTGTCTTGGAATCCTTTTCAAAACTCAACTGACAATAAACATAAAGGTTTATTTCTAGACTCTCCATTCTACTTAATTGATCTATATGGCTACATTCACGCCAGTAATACATTGTCTTGATGACTGCAGTTGTGTAATAAGTTTTGAAAACAGAAAGTGTGGCTGGGCATGGTGGATCATGCCTGTAATCCCAGCACTTTGGGAAGCCAAGGTAGGTGGATCACTTGTTGAGCCCAGAAGTTTGAGACCAGTCTGGGCAACATGGTGAAAACCTATCTATAACAAAGAATACAAAATTTCACCAGGCACGGTGGTGTGTGCCTGTAGTCCCAGTTACTCAGGAGGCTAAAGGTGGGAGGAGAGCTTGAGCCAAGAAGGTGCAGGCTACAGTAAGCCATGATTGTACCATTGCACTCCAGCCTGGGTGACAGAGTGAGACCCTGTCTCAAAAAAAAAAAGTGACTCCTCCAACTTCATTCTTTTTCAAGACTGTTTTGGACTTCATTCTTTTCTTACTAAATGAAAATTTATACTTGGAAACAAGTCATCTCCCTCCCTGTCAAAAAGTTTTAGTTAGGTAAACTACTGAACATAAAGTGAAAAATTCATTCTTGGTTGATACATATTCATAGGAGTCAAAAGACCTTTTTTTCTAGGTGAATTTCAGCTAAAGTGGTATTCTCAAGGAAGAAGTATAAAATAGAAAGGGGGGTATCTGAATCTCTTGGATTAAAAAAAAATACATGTAAAAATCTGTACACACTTCAATCAGTTTTACTTTCCTTTGAGAATCACTAACACTATAGTTCTTTGTAGCACCACAAGCCAAGATTTCCGTCACATTTTCTTGATATCTTATACATCAAATAAACAATAAAATATTGCTTTATAAATATGCAATAGCATTCAGTATACTTTTAAAAACTAGAAATGCCCCTTTCTACAAGATTGCTAGTTTCTTATACTTTTCCTACTAGCAAACTATTAAGAATCATTTGTGTCAAATATTTTAACTATTTATTGCAAAAAAGGAAGCAAGAATTCCTTAGTAAAACATAAGTCTTGAAGTCAGGGGTGTAGCATATGCATGCTGTCAATCTGATAGATTTCTGTCCCTGTCCCACCTCTCACCTGACCCTTCATATACTTTATAGATTGCTCCAAAGAAAATGTATTAAACTGAGGCCCTGGAATTAGGTAAACACACAAAATAACTCAAAAGGCAACCCTGCACAAGAATCTGCAGTTGATAATTACAGGGTATTATATCCCAGGAAACATATGGAGGGTCTTTTGACTCAGGTCCTAAAATACAACTATAAATAAATTAGCTTTGAAGTGACAATGTCATGAAACTTCAGTTTGTCTGGAAAAAAGTTCCTCTGTAGAAATAAAACATCACTGGCAAATTAGTAAATAACTTTACACTGCATATTCTGGGACAGGTAACAATTTCAAATGGATGCCATTATCTGCAAGTCAAAAGTTAAACTGAGCTACATTGCCAGGAAGTTATTTTTCCATGCCTAGGCACACACACTTTTAAGTATACAGGGATTTAACGAAGTATGAGTAAGTTACTGTAGACCCAATAAAATTTCACATTAGTTAAAATCAATGTTTCTTTTGGTCTATGGAAAACACTATACTAATGTTGAGCAATTATTGCATTAGAATAATTCTTTTAATGCCTCTTTACTGTTTCACTTATTTTTAAAATGTTGGCATCATATCATATGTGTAATACCTACTTTCTACAAGTGGTTATTATGAACTATAGTCATATTTCCTTGTACTATAATAGAATAAAGATGTTTACCCTGGAGTTCTTGGGAGAGCTATGGGAAGGCCAAGAATCACCTAAAGTTGCATACAAACTGTCTGGTATTTATTCATTTTTCTGGGGGGAAGTGTCCACTGCTATTAATGCATTTTCAAAGTAGTCCATGATTCAAAAACTATTAAGAGCTGCTGCTTTAGTCAGCAATAAATGAAAAAATTTGATAATACAAGAACAAATTAAGTACCAACTAACACAATCAACAAACGTCTTGTTTATGTATTACAAACTATGTGTATTACAGGTAAAAAAACCTGTATTAAAATGTGTAAGAGGGTGTACATACATGTACTGGGAGTGAAAAAATGAGATCAGTTTAATAAACAGTCTCTGCAATCTATTAAAAACACAAAAGCTCGATAGCAGCACAAAAAATGTCCAAAGGTAATATATGATATTAAACTCCAAATGCATGTTTATAAAGATGCATCATATATCTATCAAAAACTTACCAAAAAGAGCTATTTTATACCTACTACACTCTGATTTGATATCTTAGACCTCTAAAAGATTGTCTGGGCCAGGCGTGGTGGCTCATGTCTGTAATCCCAGCACTTTGGGAGGCTGAGGCGGGTGGATCACCTGAGGTCAGGAGTTTGAGACCAGCCTGGCCAACACGGTGAAATCTCGTCTCTACTAAAAATACAAAACTTAGCCAGGCATGCCTACAGTCCCAGCTACTTGGGAGGCTGAGGCAGGAGAATCGCTTGAACCTGGGAGGCAGAGGTTGCAGGGAGCCAAGACAGCACCATTGAACTTCCAGCCTGGGCAAAAGAGCAAGACTCTGTCTCAAAAAAAAAAAAAAAAAAAAAGATTATCTGACAATGAAAATGTTAAGCCAGGAAACAAGAGTGTAGGTACACATGGGCACGGAACAAACTACAGGACAGGGATAAGATAATTAAAATCTAAAATATTGCCAAATGAAGATAGTGAAAATAAGGTTGAACTGTACAGAAGCTCCTTGATTTACAATGGGATCATATCACGGTCAACCCATACATAACAAGTTGAAAATATCCTAAGCTGAAAATGCAAACAGTATGTCCAATCTACTGAAATCATAGCTCAGCCTAGACTACCCTTAAATGTGCTCAGCACAATTACATTAGCCTACAGTTGGGCAAAATAATCAAACACAAAGACTATTTTATGATAAAGTGTCAAATATCTCATGTAACCTATTGAATACTGACTTGAAAGTGAAAAACAGAATGGTTGTACAGGTACTCAAAATACAGTTTCCACTGAATCTGTGCTGCTTTCACAATATTGGAAAGTCAAAAAAACATTAAGCCATCCTAAGTCGGGGACTGTCTGTAACTGAAAGTAAAGCAAAGGAATCATGGGGACCATGTGTAATTGAAAGCAAAGCAAAAGAACTGACCATTACAATGGTTGAAACAAAATTAAACCTAAAGGTACCTCAAACTGATTTCATATATTCACTACAGTAAGATTTAGGGGTTGCACTAATTTGCTGGTAGACACAAATTTTTACACTATACATATAATAAGTAATAAATATGACTCAGTGGGTTCTGGGTATCAAGTTCACATTAAGGATCACATCGTTTTTCCCAAAGGTACAAAATTCCATGAATAGAGGCTATCAATTGAGCTACCGATGAATCAGATGGTTTTTCCACCACCCTACACCAACTATTACTATATATACTGTAATACAGTAGTTTCCCCTTAACTGTGGAGGATATGTTCCCCAGTGGATTCCTGAAAACATATATAGTACCAAACTATATACTATGCTTTTCCTATACATACATACCTATGATAAAGTTTAATTTATAAATTAGGCACAGTAAGAGATAAAAAAACAATTAAAATGATATACTATAATTAAAGTTCTGTGAATGTAGTCTCTCTCAAAATATTTTCTTGTACTACACTTATCCTTCTTCTTGTGATAATGTGAGATGATAAAATGCCTATGTGGTAAGATGAAGTGAGGTGAATTACACAGGCCTTGTGACACAGCCTTAGTCTACTAATGATCTTCTGACCATACACCAGGAAGAGGATCATCTGCTTGGAATGATCCTGGATCAGTGAGCCATAATAATGTCCATGGCTGGAGGTCAGGAGCAAATGATGTCGATGACTAATGGGCAGGTAGTGTATACAGCATAGAAATACTGGACAAAGGGAGGATTCACATCCCAAGAGGAATGAAGCAGGACAGCATGAGATTTCAGCATACTACTCAGAACAGCATGCAATTTAAAACTCATAAATTGTTTATTACTAAAATTTTCCACTTAAAAAAATGTTTCTGAACTGTGGTTGGCTCTGGGTAACTAAAACAGTAGAAAGTGATACCTGTGGATATCAAGAGACTACTGTAGTAACAGTAATAGTAGTAGTAGTGATGCTTACTTCTTACGGTTAATGTAAGAATTAAGTGTGGTAATGAATGTAAAGTGCTTAACCCAGTGCCTGCACAAAGTAAGGTCTCACTGAGTGGCAGCTTTTATGATGAGCAGTCATTTCTCAATATTGGAAAATGCAGAATTCTGAGAAGCCAGGGATCCACTGATCTTTTTGTCTAAATTATACCACAAACAAGCATCAGTCAAATTGAAAGCCTAGGAAAACAATTATTTAGACAAACATTTGTAACAAAAATGTAACTCTCAACTTCTATAGAAGTTTTTGTTTACTAACAAAAAAAATTGAAAGCAACTACTTTCTCATAAGTCCTGCAATTGTAAAAAGATATGCTTGCTTAAAAAAATTAACATCACAGAATAGTAAAAAGCAAAAAATAAAAGTTCTCTCCTTTTCACCTTCCCTTAATTCTATTCTCCATTGTAGAATTTGCAGGTCCTTCTAAATCTTTTTCTATGGATAGGCATCAAGAAATGAAGTCCATCTACTTGGCTCCCATAGCATAATCAAAAGTTTATTTGCATCTGTGTCGCACTTTCAAATTTCTTACATAAAATTGCAGTTAGAGATAACCGAAATTACTAGCTCTTCCCTGCGTAAGAGTTATCTACATAGACATCTAAATTGTTAAATGTTAAGAGAAAACTAAACAGTAGTTTAGTAAAGTTGAATTAGAAAAGAAATTAAGAAACTTTAACTGCCTTATAATTTTATTATTGCAAATAATTTAAGATTCAATATGTTTAATGTCAAGCTTTTTAAAAGAGATATACCCAAATTCTAAAGGGCAGTTACGAAAACTATGAAAATTATACTGAAATTCCATTATCAAGAGGTGGAGACGAAACTATCTCTGTAGGAATTTTAATATTTAAAATTACAAACTTCTACAAATGGTTGGTTTATTTTAAAATTGTTAGTTTTGTGAAAGTTTAATCCAGAAATAAAACTCTGGACTAAAGTTCATCTTACCTTATTTGAAATTTATGTTTTAAAGTTTGGAGAGTGGAGGGGAGAAATTATTAGTAAAACTTAACAGCATTCTCAGATTCAAAACTTCCTAGATTGCTTATATGGAATTTTTTGTCATTTATGTAAGAAAGTTAATAATCAAACTTAGGAAAGCCAATGTATCATGTAAACTTTTTGAAAGACAATGCTGTATCACTTTACCTTAATGCTGTTATTTTCGGAATCAATTATGTAATTCGAAATACAATCACGCAGTGCAATCTATGTAATCATTAAAAATACACTTAATTGTTCAGTTTTTAAAAGTCTACAAAGCAGTAAGATGGTATTTTTATTTAAATAAAAAGAAAATATAGTATATGAAAATATTTATAGAAGTATCTTTCATGATGTGCTAGAACAGTAAGTGATTTTTTGTCTATTTGTCTCTCTGTGCTTTCTCACTCTTTCTTCTGCATTGAGCATATAAAATCTAAGACTATGTAGTTATAAAAAAAGTGACTCTCATTAAAAATTATTATCTTCACCAGCATTATACAATCCTTCACAGGACTCTCTTCTATAAAGCTCCACTGCTATGGCCAACTGCAGAGGTGCCAAAGGACAATGTTATACGTCAGTGAACATTATGTTTGGCAAAATTCCTGGTAGAGGTTTTCTAAAAATGTTTTATTTTTTTCCCATGTTTCTGGGACTATATCAGGTATTTCTTGAGATTTTTATATTAAGGAAGATTTTAAAGGAAAAAAGCACATTGAGAAGTCCCTAACGGAATTTGTCTTTTTACAAATGCTGTGAAAATCCATGCATTTTTGATATGTAGAGGTCAAACGGCATAACGAAATGATGATCTGACAATTGTATGCATGAAATTAACTTCAGAAAGTTAAATACTTGTGTTTTTCATGCTTAGAAATGATTTTCCATGACTTTCAAATCTGTTCTTATACTTTTAACTTAATATAATGTATTTGGATTTTACTCTAAATATTTTAGAAAAATCTTCTTATTAGAGGGCAGTGAGGAAAACGAAAAATGTTAGCTAGAATGAGATAAAGTTCATTTAATTAAACTGTTTTACTCATGCTGTAAATTATTGGCATAGACATCTGAGTCAATAAACAACATACACAACAACCACATTAACTTTTCTTATTAATTCCCAGCTAATTTCAAATTCATGAATGGACAATGGTTTAACAAGTTAATTCAATACAAACCTTAACTGAAAATTATTTTGGTGCCCTCAGATATTAAAACACAAGAATAAAAAAAGTCCCTGCTCAGAAAGTTTATAAAATAATGAGGCAAGTCTACCACGTAAAAAAACTTCATAAAGTTTATTATATGATTATTCACTTTCCTTTTTCTTGCTTAAACTCAAATTCAGAGAAGAGTTACCTATTTTTGCAAGGTTAGCTTCCCCCAGATACTCTATTACGAGGTTTTCAAGGGAGAAAATGAAAAGAAAGCAGAAAAGAACAGTTTAATACAAGTTACCTAGTTATCATAAGCTGTTACCTTAAAAAAAGTGAGAACTGAACTGGGCATCTATGAGACCACCTTTATGAAAATTTCGAATCTATTCTTAAAGTCATGTTTATCAGTATATGAAAGTATTTGTTTAAAATACAGAATGTCTTAATAACATTTAACTTTGAAAACAAACACATATAACTTCTCTTTCCCAACTTGTATCATGAAAACTAAAATAGCTAGATCAGCATTTCTCAGGAATTTTCATTCAAATGAGACCGTGTATATATTTAACATTTGAGGAACAGATGTTAGCAACAATAGGAAGGAGGGAGGGATGGAGGCAAGCAGAAAGGAGAAATTAGAAGATTTGGTATTTATTATTTATTTATTTATTTGAGACAGAGTCTCGTTCTGCTGCCCAGGCTAGAGTGCAGTGGCACTTGGCTCACTGCAACATCTGCCTCCCAGGTTCAAGCAAGTCTCCTGCCTCAGCCTCTGGAGTTCCTAGGACTAAAGGCGCACCCCATCATGCCTGGCTAGTTTTTGTATTTTTAGTAGAGACAGAGTTTCACCATCTTGGTCACGCTGGTCTCGAACTCCTGACCTCAAGTGATCTGCACACCTCGGCCTCCCAAAATGCTGGGATTACAGGTGTGAGCCACCACGCCCGGCTGTGATATTTATTATTTAATTGATGGACTCATTGACACAGTCTTGCTCTGTCATACAGATGGAGTACAGGGGCATAATCTTGGCTCACTGCAACATTTGTCTCCTGGGCTGAAGCAATCTTCCCACTTCAGGCTCCCAAGTAGCTGGGGCTATGGACGTGTGCCGCTATGCTTGGCTAATTTTTCTATGTTTTGTAGAGACTGGGTTTCGCCATGTTCCCTAGGCTAGTCTCAAACTCCTGGGCTTAAGCAATCCACCCACCTCGGCCTCCCAAAGTGCTGGGATTACAGGCGTGAACTACTGCCCCTGGCTGGACCAGTAAGATCTGGGGCTATATTAAACACACACACAACACTCCTATGAAGTTTATTAACCTTCATGCAATAAGACTTAGAACTATACTAAACATATACACACTTGCACAAAATACAAAGCCCATGAGCCTCCGTGCAATGTGTAGCAACTTCCAGTCAATAAATGGATGGTAAACTACTACTGGTAATTCCATCTATCTTGGGCAGCCATGGTCAAGGACGTAGAAGGGACCTCGAAACCAGATATCCCAAAATGCCCTGGATGCTTGGAAATACTTACAATTCTCTTATCTTATATCATTATCAAAACCTCCTATAAGCAGTGATCTTGGAACTTACCTACTGTAGTAAGGTGATATTTCTTAAGTATAAATGCAAGATGACAGCACAGCACATAAACGACGAGCGTTTTGTTTCAGAGTTGGCCTGCTACTACATATCGATCATGGATCATTTTGCAAAAAATAAGTGCTTAATGAAAACGAAGTCTGAAATTATCAGTAACAAAATCTATTAAGCAGGTAGCATAAACTAATATTAGCAGAAAAATGAATTACAAGGAGTAACAAAAGTGGTACAAGCAAGCTCTAGACCTAAAGGTTTATAAGGTATTACAGCAGGCATGAGATAGGGAATTATCACAGATGCTCACTTAGCTTCCTCAAAAATTCTACTTGTATTATTGTGAATTAATTAAAATTAATGACAAATCGCCACAAAATTCTAAAATATAATCAGTAGAGAAATGATACAATTCTAATGAGCTAAACGTATATGACAAATAGAATGGCCAATATGCCCAGAGAATTTTAGCACGGTGATGGTGAGCTCAAGTACATCAAATAAAAGCCTAGGGACAGGAGAAATGCTGAATGGTTGTGTAAGAGCAGAGATCAGGAAACTACAGTCCATTGTCTGTGTGAGGCCCATAAGCTAAGAATTAACAGATTTGCAATCAATTTGATGATTAGAAAGTACTAACTTTGAACATCAATTAAGAGAAAGGTTAAAGGTTATATTCCCCAAAAAGAACTCAATTCTTCTGGTTAGTAGAGCTGTATTTAAAAAAAAAAAAAAAAGTACTCAATTATTATACCTCTAACTTCATCAATAAAAAAATTTGTGAAAATGTGTTTTCTCTTTTGTTATTGAAATACGTATATGATATCCTCGATTTTGCCTTTTGGCCCACAAAGTCTAAAATATTTTATCTAGTCCTTTACAGAAAAAGTTAGCCAAGTTCCGTATTCGAGCATTAATTTACATGACGGGGTAGGCTTTTAGAAAATAAAGAAAGCGGATCACGAGGTCAGGAGATCGAGACCACCCTGGCTAGCATGGTGAAACTCCGTCTCTACTAAAAAGACAAAAAAAATTAGCCGGGTGCAGTGGCGGGCACCTGTACTCCCAGCTACACGGCAGGCTGAGGCAGGAGAATGGCGTGAACCCGGGAGGCGGAGCTTGCAGTAAGTGGAGATTGCACCACTGCACCCCAGCCTGGGCGACAGAGCGAGACTCCGTCTCAAAAAAAAAAAAAAAAAGAAAGAAAATAAAGAAAGCAAACTATTCAAATTTAGATCTGAGTGTAGCATAGAAATCAAAAAGAAAATAGTTCTGTTAACAAGGGTAAAAGGTTAGATCTGAAACTCAAAGATGGTACCAAAAAGAAGATGCAAATACCACAGTAGTCTAAGCTGCAAACTGTAAGAAATTATATGGATAATAAAGAATATTGCTGATTACACACTGATCTTTTCACAATACTTGTACACAATGACATCTAGCAAAACCACCTTTGATTTTAAAAATCCCTATTTTTAAAGAATGAAGTACAAGGGTTTGAAAAGAACTTGATCACAGTCCTATGTTCATGGTATAAGCTACTGAGGAGTTACAGCTCAGTATAATAAAAACTAAATTCAAGCTGTCCAACACAGAATAAGCTGCAACCCTAAGTAGTAATCTGATGCTGGAAGTGTTCAAGAAAATACTAGAAAATCATTTGTTAGGAATGTAACTAAAAGGTTATTTCATTGTGTGTTGGATAGGACGACATGACCTCTAAGAAGATTTTTCAATTTTACAATTCTATGAAAAATTTGGGGTATCACAAACAAAGCCCCAGAGACAGTATGTGTTGTTGCTTTGTCCAAACTGAAACCTTAGAATGAACCAATCTAGTGATATAAATCTAGACACTAAGTTTTTGTTTGTTTGTTTGTTTGTTTGTTTTTAAGTAAAGGGCCTTCTTTTAAGATTTCAAATATTTAAAACTTAAAAAAATTACATTTAAAAACTCAATTAAAAACTCAGCTCTACTGTTCTTAAAAGGAAACATATATTCTAAGATAATATTTAAATATTTGCTGTTAATAAAGGTGTTATGTATGCAAAGCAAAATGAAAGCAGAAGCTGTGTCTGAGCAAAACCAGACATATCTTCTGCTTTCATTCAGCTTTAAATAAAATTTAAAATAAATAAAATTATATTTAATCCATACAGACCCAACAAATAAAATTATATTAAATCCATAAGTCAAATGTTTCTATCAATGATCTAGCCAGACATGTAGGCATTCATTCTTTCATTTTATAAATACTGAATAAATATAAATAGTGACCAAATTACAAGTATCTCCTATGTGCTCCACAGAGTATTAGGAGCAGGGAGTATACAGTGAGCAAAAACAGACACAGCTTCTGCCTTTATTCAGCTTACATACATTTTAGTGAGCTTATAGTCCAATTTTGCTTTTAAGTACTTTAAATAACAGATATATACCTTTCTTGCATTAGATATACATAACAGCTTTTCTAGAATCATACAAGAGAAGAGTAACTCAAACAAAAACCAAAAGGCTGGGGGGCGTTCCTATACCCACTTTATAGCTGAACTTGCTATGTGACCTTGGATTGCTTCCTCCATTTTTTAAGTTTCTCATGTGTGTATGTGTGTGATATATTATTATTAAAGTAGTACCAAAATTCCTTCCAGTTCAAATATTCTGATTCAACCTTCTCACCTTGATTATTTCCACCAACTGATCCACACCACTATCCCCTGGAAATATTGGTTGTCCTAGTAACAGCTCAGCCAACACACAGCCAGCAGACCATACATCTAAAGATAAAAGAAAACAAAGCCTTATTAATACTTTATAGCTTGAACTGAAAAATGTTTGTATACATTTTCTAATTTTACTGTGATCACAGAGTAAATATCACAAGGAAAAGATTATACAATCCAAAACAGAGAAAACTTCATAAAACTTCCCTAATGTTCTTTTTAATTAAATGTTAAACTTACCAAAGAGGAAACCAGACCAATAAGAATATTCTAATAAAGGGTAAAGTCTATTATTATCAAATTTCAGGTATTCAAGTCTTCAAATAACAAGACAGAAGATTACAGTACCAAAGCTATGGCAGGACTATCTATTTATCATACTTAAAAGTAATTCAAAGTGACACAATCTCTGCATATTAGTAGGTACTTACAGAGGAACAGCAAGGAAAGGTTCAATCTCTCCCAGACCCTGGGCTTTAAGTCAATGCAAATTCTGAGGAACACTTTTAATACTTTAAATGGTTGATTTTTATGTTCTAGGATGACTGACAGAAAAATGTGCTTAAATATATTATCATTTTTAAATAAAACGGAATGGCAATGATAGAGGAATATATTTTACTTCATAAATTATAAAAATAATCCACTTTTAAGTCAAAATGAAAACCTCAATCCCTAGAGAAAACTTTAAAAATTAACTCAATTAATACACTTTAAAAATACTTTAAAGTATACATCCCGGTTTACCCAGGATAGTTATGGCTTATATATTATCCTGGGATAATTATTAGTAATATCCTCTTTCTCTCTCAAAAGTATTACTGGATTAGAAGATAAACTATAATCACTCTATTTTAAAGCCCACTATTAAAACTTCCTACAAGAAAAGGCTGCTTTTTAGCTTCCAGATTTCTGAGATTCCTAGGTTTCTAATGTACCAACACTCAAGTGCTTTAGGGAGACAAATATGAATCATTGCTGGACTTTACCACCTACCAGTAGGGAAGGAGAAGAAGGAACAGTAAATGGTTGACAACAAAAATTTTAAAGGTCTGATGTGGTGAGATGTACTATCAAGAGAGACTGGAAATCACTGCTCCAGTGACTACTTTTTATTGACCTAGAAAAATGACATAGTATTCATTTAACAAACTCAAGTTGATTTTGTTCAGACCTAAGTTAATAACCAAGACATCTATTCTGCAAATATAGACCAAGAGTCCTATTTAATATATTAGGAAATTGATAAATGAAGCAAATATGAAAGCTTGCTAGGGAATCTTTACTCAAAGCCAACAGTAATACTAACCGTTATAGTCAAGTGGAAAAGATGTATCTCCTTATTTATGTAAATGCTTATTTTAATCCAAGTTTTAAAATATCCCTTTACCTAGTTAATAAGATGGAAGGTAATATGCACTCAACTTTTTTCCTCTCTAATACGGAATGATTCATCTCAGAATACAAGGCTGAAAAAATTGTAGGGGAATAATTATGCCTTCATAAAAAACAACAGGAAACACTTTCTTAGGCAAGATTTAGCCACAAATATGGAAGACAAAAAGTAAAACATCAAGAAATACTCTTACCTAGAAGTTACCACAGAAGATTGATACTCAAAAGATTCAGGTGACAACTATACTAGCAGCCTTCAATTCATGTTACATCAGTCAAGTTAGTAAAAACAAAGTATTTATCAATCACTTTCTGAATGACACTAAAATCTCTTCTACTCTTATTTTAAAGGAGAAATGGATGAAATTCTCCAAATAGAATAAAACTTCAACTAAATAGAAGGTACTGAAAAAATAAAAATAGTGCTTTGGCACACTGAAAATTAGTTAGTTGGGGTTAAAGCCAGAATAGCATTTTGTTTCATACTTAACTCAGGTTCATGTTAAAGTGATCTTTCAAGACCATTTAGTTTAACACACTTATTTCATGGAATAAGGAAATTAAGACATGATAAAGTTAAATGACTTCCGCAAGGTAAAGGTACTGAATAGTAGAGCTAGGCCTGGAATCATTCTCAGTTCCCAATCAAGACACCACTCTCTTGAATAACTGTCTCACTGTCACAGAATAACAGCTTCTTCAAGGGTCTGTCTGTAAGTTCAATCCCTTGTTCTAAGGAAGCCTTTTGTTCTCATTCTGTCATTTCTCAGTAAGACAATATAATCAGAGACATCAGCTTTACCTTTGGCTGTATCTAAATATGACAATAATCTTGTCAGAAGCAGTTACTCTTCGTTTCAAACATTATGGTTAAAAACATTTAAAAATGTCACTATATTAGTATACTTTTTGGGGGGTCTGTTTAAAAACATTCAGTCTTAAGCAGCAAGTATCCTAAGTTTATAATGGGAGGCCAAACCTAGGCTTGTTAGGGTTCAAAAGACTCCTGTTTATGTAACTGTTCCTTAATGTGTGAGATGATGCGATAACTTTTTGAGAAGAATCAAACTGCCTTTATTTTAGGTGTTTCTGGCACAACTCACACCAGTATATATAGATAATCAGTATCATATATTTCAATAAAATATAAAGCAGCTGGAAAATACAATGATATGCCCAAAGACAAGGGGCTGAAATTTGCTCTTGAGGAGAGTCAAGTCTAAAAATGCCACAAAAAGAATACCACCTTACATTTCTACAGTATTTTCACTAACATTTTATTTAAGCCTCACAGCCACTCAGAAAAGCAGAACTGTCAGTAATCTCCACTTTACTTCAATAGTGACCTGATGCTCAAACCTAGGTTGACCACAAGCAAAATATTCTTTGTACTATTTCTCATCTGTCCATTCATATATGCCATGTACCACAGCCATAAGAAGACTCTGAGAATTACATACACATACATATACATATTATTATGCTCTCTACCCTCTGGTAAAGCAGATTTCAAAGTGTGGTCTACAGAGGACACTTTGTACTCTTTGCACCTGGGTCCTCTAGACATTTTTAGATGTCCCAGAGGGCAAAACTCTTTTCACAAGAATACACTTTTACTGGGTTAACATTTGTACTGAGGGTACAAAGGAAATGGTGGGTAAAACTGCTGGCCTCTTGGCAGAAATCAAAATGTGCTTTGGCATTTTGCCATTTGGCAAAATAAAAAAATAATGTGTTTCTGATTAGGGTGTTTGCTTATATCAGAGAATTTCTATTTGTATCAAAAAGACAGAAAACTGTCACAAGGTCTGTTTTATTTTTTTGTTGTTGCTGTTGTTGAGAGGGGGTCTCATTCTGTCACCCAGGTTGGAGTGCAGTAGTGCAGTCTCAGTTAACTACAACCTCTGCCTCCTGGCCTCAAGCCATCCTCCCACCTTAGCCTCCCAAATAGCTGGGAGTACAGGGGCATGTCACCACGCCCGGCTAATTTTTGGTAGTGATGAGTTTTCACTATGTTGCCCAGGCTGGTCTCAAACTCCTGAGTTCAAGTGATCTGCCCACCTCAGCCTCCCAAAGTGTTGGGATTACAGGTGTGAGCCACTGCGCCAGGCCAGGTCTGTTTTTTGTTTTAGTTTTCTGTTACTGTGGGGATTTTTTTTTTATTATTTGCATGCTTTTGTTTCTGTTTTTGGACTAAAGGAATTCTCTTCAGAAACAATACATAAGAATAAAATAATTTTGGTTTCCACTTGCACATCTAGCTTAAAGTTGCTCCTTGTTTGTTAGCTTCCTATTCATGTCCAGCCGATCATGCTCTCTCTGTTCACTCCTGGCTAGTGGGCTAAAATGGAGTAGAAGAGAAGGTCAATGATGATTAAAGCTAATGGTCTCTATTTAGCTCCTTCTATCACTAAACATCTTGGGTGAAGACTTGAGAAGGTCAATGATGATAAAAGCTAATCTAATGGTCTCTATTCAGTTCCTTCTATCACTAAACATCTTGGGTGAAGACTTGAGAAGGTCAATGATGATTAAAGCTAATGGTCTGTATTCAGTTCCTCCTATCACTAAACATCTGGGGTAAAGACTTGAGAAGGTCAACGATGATTAAAGCTAATGGTCTCTATTCAGTTCCTTCTATCACTAACATCTTGGGTGCATACTTCTACAGAATCAGTGCATTTAGCAAAACTATTAGTGACTTAAGCTGATTTTATATTAAATAATGGAGATGGCATGAAGGAAATGTTAGCAATATGGCCATACTATCACTTTCATTATTAATGAAATAACATTAATAAATTCTCCAACTAGTGTAATCACACTCAGAAGTATTTCAGGAGGATTTTAAATAAGAAAGTAAAAAACAAAAAGTTACTTAGAATTAATTTAAATTCTTAAGGTAAAAGCTATTAGCTTTATCATTCTAATAGTCCAAGGAGGAAAAACAGAATAGTAGGTATATTTTAAATTCTGAAAAGTAAAATTTGAAAAACTCTACACAGGCATATGTCAGAGATGTTGTGGAACTGGTTCCAGACCATTACAATAAGACACAATAAAGCAAGTCTCACAAATCTTCTGGTATCCCAGTGCATATAAAAGATATGTTCACTCTATACTGTAGTCTATCACTTGTACAATAGAATTGTCTAAAAAAAATTAATGTATATACGTTAATTTAAAAACATTTATTACTAAAAAAATGCTAATGATCATCTAAGCCTTCAGTGAGTTGTAATCTTTTTGCTAGCAGAGGGTCTTGCCTTGATGTTGATGGCTGCCAACTGATCAGGGTGGCAGTTGCTGAAGGCTATAGGATGTGGCTGGAGCAATTTCTTAAAGTGACAATGAAATTTGCCACATAAATTGACTCTTCCCTTCATGAAAGATTTTTCTGTAGTATGAGATGCTCTTTGATAGCATTTTACCCACATTAGAACCACTTTCAAAATGGGAATCAATCCTCTCAACCCCTGCTGTTGCTTTATCAGCTACAATTATGTAATATTCTAAATCTTTTGTTGTCATTTCAACAATATTCACAGCATCTTAACCAGGAGTAGATTCCACCTCAAGAAACCCCTTTCTTTGCTCATCCATAAAAAAAGCAACTTGTTTATGTTTTATCACAAGATTGCAGCAGTTCAGTCACATCTTCCGGCTCCACTTCTAATTCTAGTTCGCTTGCTATTTCCACAACATCTGCAGAGACTTCCTTCACTGAAGTCTAGCACACCTCAAGGTCATCTATGAGGCTTGGAATCAACTTCTTCCAAATGTTATTTGGACCCACTCTCACGAATCACAAATGTTCTTAATGACACCTAGAATGGTGAATCCTTTCCAAAAGATTTAAAATTGACTTTGCCCAGATCCATCAGAGTAATCACTATCTAGGGCAGCTATAGCCTTACAAATGTATTTATCAACATTTGGGTGACCAGTTGCATTGTCAATAAGCAGTAATATTTTGAAAGAAATACTTTTCTCTGGAGTAGTAGGTCTCAGCAGTGGGCTTCAAATATTCAGTGAACCATGCTACAAACAGATGTGCTATCATCTACTCATTGTTGCTCTATTTATGGAGCACAGGCAGAATACATTTAGCATCATTCTTAAGGACCCTAGGATTTTTGGAATGGTAAATGAGCACTGGCTTCCACTTAAAGTCACCAGCTGCATTAGGCCCTAACAAGAGAGTCAACCTGTCCTTAGAAGCTTTGAAGCCAGGCAATGACACTTCTCCTCTCTGGAGGAAGTCTTTCATCTCTAGAAAATCTAGAGATGAAAGTCCTAAATGGTATCTTCTTCCAATACAGTATGAGACTGTTTGGTCTCCATTAAAACTCTGATGTTTAATGTAGCCACCTTCATCAATGATCTTCGTTACATCTTCTGGATAACTTGCTGCAGCTTCTACATCAGCACTTGCTGCTTGCCTTGCACTTTTATGGCATGGTGCAGTTTTTTCCCTTAAACCTCATGAAATAACCTCTGCTACCTTCAGATTTTTCTTGTGTAGCTTCCTCACCTCTCTGTCTTCACAGAATTGAAGGGAGTAGGGAGTTCAGGCCTTGCTCTGGCTCAAGTGAATGTTGTGGTTGGTTTGATCTATCCAAACCACTAAAACTTTCTCCGTAACAGCAATAAGGCTGTTTCACTTTCTTATCATTCATCTGTTCACTGGAGTAGCACTTTAATTTCCTTTAAGAACTTTTCCTTTGTGGTCACAACTTGGCTAACTGGCACAATTTCGATATGCCTTCCTCGCTAAGCTTAATCACGTCTAGCTTTTGATTAAAAGTGAAAGATGTACCTTTCACTTGAATACTTAGAAGCAACTGCAGAGTTGTTAATTGGCCTAATTTCAATATTGTTGTCTCTCAGGGAATAGGGAGGCCTGAGGATAGGAAGAGAGATGGGTCATGGCCAGCTGGTGGAATAGTCATAACATACACAACACTGATCGATTAAGTTTGCTGTCTTATATTGTTGTGGTTTGTGGCAACCTGAAACAATTAAAAATAACATCAAAGACCACTGATCACAGATCACCACAGCAGATACAATAATGAGAAAGTTTGAAATGTTGCAATAATTACCAAAATGTGACACAAAGACATGATGACACAAAGACATGAAGTAAGCACATGCTCTTATAAAACTACTGCTGGCAGACTTGCTTGACTCAGGGTTGACACAAACCTTTGAGAGGTTTAAAAAAAAAAAAAAAGCAGTGCCTGGGAAGTATAATAAAATGAGGTATGCCTATATATGTTTGCATCTCAAGCTTTAAGAAAAAAACATTATGGGATATATCTATCTTTTAATGCAAATAAAAGTACAGATTAGTAATACTAAATTACTAAAATCAAGAAGCAATTAATAATTATGAGCATTATATTCAGATTCATACTTACCTATACTAGAGGTATAATCAGTGGCTCCAAAGATCAACTCTGGTGCCCTATAGTACCGAGAACAGATATACGAAACATTGGGTTCTCCTCGGACCAGCTGCTTTGCACTAACAGAAAAAAAAAATAATAATAAAAAGCAGAAATTCTTTAAATCTAAACTTTAAAAGAACCTAGACTGCTACCCTTTCACAGTATCGAATGATTTTCTAAGATTCACATCATTTGAATCATATATGAAAAAGAAAATGTAAACTGTAACTATCTCTGACAAAAGAAATTTACAATTTTATCACCTTGCCCTGCAAAAAAGAATAGCAAGTTTTAAAGAAAGCATTTGTCACCTAAGAAGGCACCAAAAGCAAAAAAGGGTAAGTGCTGAATTTCTTCTGATCCTGTTCCCCAAATTCCACTTCTAAAATACAAAGAAGCAAGGGCAGAAAAGAGGTATCTCCCCCACCAAAAAGCATGACAATAGATTCTAAGAATGAATATTCCTCACCCAATGTATTTCTTTAAGAAGGGCTAGAAATTGGCCACTGTATTGCATTTTGACTTCTGACTCAGGGTGAATATTTCAAGGTTTATAAACTCAATCTATTTTTCCATATCTTGGTCAATTTATTAACTGCATAAACATTTATTACCCAATAAATTATAAACAGGCCCTTCAACTTCAGGGCAGAAATGATTCACAGCCTATGAATTTTAACTGCTATAGTAAGTTTAATTGCATGTTTTCTTACTCCAATTTTCCTACTAAAATAGTTCGTAGCACGTATTTTAAACATCAAAGTATAATAAATTACAACTAATTTCTTTTGAGATGTCGCCCAAGATAATCCAAAGACAGAATAAAATAAACTGCTGTAGAAGCCAGCCATTCTGACATACATTAATAAAAAAGATAAATAAAGGCACAAAATGCAATGAAATCAAAACAGTAAAACAGTAAGTGCCAAAAAAAAAAAAAAAAAGGTAAGAAAATGCTGAGGTAAAGGTACTGGAAAACCAGGGTAAAGACAGATGAAAGTAGTCACAAGGATTTCTTTCAATGACTGGGCTTTCTTTTCTTCCATTTGTTTCTAGTCAATGATGACTCTAAACTTAACTTGTTTTTCCTTCATCACTAGTTTTGAAGTTTGTTTTTCAACCCTCTCCCCAAGTACTGACATACAATAACCATTTCATAAATTAACAAATACTAATCCCTATTTTCAGGCTGCATGAAAATTATGACATTTAGTTTTCAGCATAATTGATAGGAGGCCGTTATATCTTCTAAAGGACACTTTTTAATTAACAAGATAGATTCTAATTATATTCAGAAAATTCATGACGAGACAAAATGTTAATACCCAAGCTTTGTACCGTGAAGTTTTTTCACTACTTGATGGAGCTACAAAAATGAAGCAGCCTCTCGTATTACAGAGGAGGCTGGTTTTAACTCCTTGCCCAATATTGTGATCACATCTAGCTTTCTGTTCCTAAATAGCCCAACTAGTCCTTTAGCTACTTTTAGGCCCCGTTTCATCTAGTGAAAAAATAAGAAGAGAGTAATAGTATTTTGTTCAAATTACCAATCTGATACGTAAAGCCCAAAGTGTTTACCAAACTCTATCTGACCAAATCAATTCTGTTAAAAACAAAAAATTAGAGGGTTTATAAAAATGAGCTATCAAACAAGCAAAATCCCTCTTCCAAATTCTCAGAATAAAGCTATTTTATGTCCCAAGAGAAAGGGCTGTACCAAGTGTTCTGACACTATCATGAGAACAGAAGCTCTTCTAACCTTGGTGTCTCATAGTCTGTCCCTACCAAGTCAGTCACTCTCAATGGGGAAGACACCCATTAACAAGAAAACATAAATGATTTGGGCAGTTTTTCTTATAGACAAGTAGTAGTGCTTTGTTTCAAACACTAAATAAGAGCTTCATTGTCGTTCACCATTTTTAAAAATAGCTCAGGGAACAGAGTCATGGCCTGCAAAGTGATAGGTCATCTGAAATTAGTAGAATGAGGACGGTCATTGTGAGACTAAGAAAAATTAACTCATGACAGAACAGATTTGCTTATTTTTTAAAGGATCTGTCTCAAGAGAAGCCTGTGGAAAACATATCCTATGTTGAACCCCAAATTTAAACTGTGAATTGATGTAAAAGTATTACAAAGGGATAGGAACATAGGTATCAACAAGTGTGGGGAAATATGTAATCTATAGAGCTATGGTGAAAAGAAAGAATTTGTAACAAGGATGAAAAAATTAAATTGGAAAGAACCCAAATTATGTAGAGATGTCTTAGGGACCATGAGGAGAGAGATTAGGTGATTACACCAGTGAGGAAGTAGCAGGGTAACTGCCTGAGTTACATGGGAAGATAGGCTTGACTACATGTTAAAAGGTTAGATTAGAGAGGCACAAAAGTACTGAAAACTGAAAATGGAAAGAATAAAGTTTTATTACAAATTCACAGTATATTACCAAGAATGAGTTTTTAAAAGCAGAAAGTTTGATGAAATTTGCAGGAAAAAAGGGTAGAATAAAAGGCTAAATTATAGAGGAAAATGAGGAAAACACTGCTAGTAGACTTTTTATCTCATCCCTGAATTGAGGTTAACTGTGAAGTTAAAAAGATACACAGGAATGTAATCAATATTTTGAAAAAAATTAGTTTCTTACTGAAAAAGGAGTATATATCTAACATAAACTCAAACAATACTAAAATACAATCAATGAAAAAGTGAGTTTCCCAACTACATTATATTCCCAAAGTTTCCTTTCTCAGGCAATCAAATGTTATGGATTACATACTGTTTCAGAAATAAGCCACACATGTACTCGTATATATAGTCACACTCTGTATGTTTTTAAAACATAAAAGGTGGCATACAATACACATACTCTTGATCTGCTTTCTTCATTTAATGTTTCCTAGAGATCATTCCCTTTCAGTTCACAGAGAGCTGCCTCATTCTTTTTCATGGTTGCATGTATTACTCTGTATGTACCATAATTTATTTAGCCATTTTCCTACTAACGGATGCTTATAAACAATGCTATAATAAAAATCCCTATATATACACTATTTTGTAAACGTGTATTTCTAAGGAAATAATTCCTAAAAGTTAAAGTGTTAAATGAAGAAGTATATATACATTTATAATTTTGACAGAAACTAACAAAATTACTCTCACAGCTGCACTAGTTTATACCTCTTGGATAAGAATTACTGTGTATAGGCTGATATTGCAAAAGGAATATATTTAAAAGAAGATAATAGGGGGAGGAGGGGAGAAGGGAAGGGGCAGGGAGAGGGACAGTAGCTTACCTTCCAAAGTCACAGAGTTTTAATACGGCTGTATCAGGATCCAACAAGAGGTTCTGTGGTTTAATATCCCGATGGCAGATTCCAAAGGAATGGATATAGGCTAAACTTCGGAACAGCTGATACATATATAACTGTAATAGATAGTAGAAATTAATTAAATATTTCCTATCCTAAACAAATCAGAATACTTAAGCAGTCAATAAAATAACAGATTCTCGGAAAAGAACAGGTGAAATGCTATAGATTACCGGCACTCAATCCTCCTTTCACAAATTTCATGTCATTTCTGTATTAATTAGCTATTTCTATATGAATTAGCTAAAGCGTCATTAACCATATGTACTATTCGCATCATTCTTTAATAACTTAAGAAAGGAAATTTTACAATGTGTTTTATAACTTTTAATTTTACTAACATCTCACATTACAAGCCTGCTAAGATGGGCTTTTATTTAAAACACAAATGAAAAGCTCAGAGAAGCATCCGAAATCATGAATAATAAGTAACTTTGGGTCAGAAACCAGGTATTCTGATTTTTAAGTTTATAGTTCTTTCTAGTAGGGCATGCTGCTCAATGTAAATGTATTTCCAAAGTGTCATGTTTAGAATCATATTTTTCTGAGATGTCAGCCTCCAAGGTGATTGATACAGTGGTCTAGGAAAACTCATGTGGACTGAGAAAATCTATAATCACTGCTCTATCAAGACATCAATAACTCTGTTAGTAGCACCACCATTCTTCCTGTTAATATCCTTCAGAAAAAGTATAATTCAAAATGACATTCAAAAACAGATGCCTGACTATTGACATCATCTTAAAAAAGAGACGACGTTCTCAGTTTTCTTACCAAAAAGATACACTGAGAAACTGGGTCTGCATTGAGAAACTGGAATAAAGAATCACACTCTTGACTGCAGAAGACAGAAACTTCATGGAGAAAGAGAGTATAATTTAAATCTCAAGGTCAGTGTTCTGATTCACTTTTAAACTTTTCTGGCTGTTTACCTTCTGACCTCTACCCCGAAGTTACACCATGGACAGAATTTTTGAAATGAGTCAAACCAAAGATAACAAATATCTTGGTAAAAAAACAATTAAAAAAAAAAAGATACTTAAAAGTCTAATGAAGCATTGACACATGGTACCATCTTTAAAAGCTACTGCTAAGGCTTAGGTTAATTAAAGTTAACATGAAACCTACTTTCCTTCTAAGAAGCATGGTGAAAACTGCAGACAGCTGAATTTTAGTACATCTTTGAAGTTAATACGAACTATAGCTGGAAAAGTTTATGTCTTCTTTAAAATGAAGCATGATGTAAACTGTACAGAAAAGATCTTTTATAAGGTCAGCATTTTGCCAACAAAGTTAAAATTAAGGCATTTAGGTATCCATATAACTTTTTTTTAAAAACTTCATACTTCTACTATTGTACCATCATTCACAGAATCAATTTCTAAGTCCTAAAGCTTACTCTAGGAGTTTAATTCATTATCACTAAAAATATAATCTCCAATAAGAAACTGAGTTCACAGGCATAAATTTACTAAAAACAGAGATTTTACTGTGTCAGGGTATTAATGTCTAGGTCAGTAAGAATCAGTGAAAACAAGTTTTCTTTTTCTGAGAAAAAAAAAAAGCTTAAGAGTTTAAATGAGGTTAATTTTAAGATGTCTTGTATTCTTTCATCTGAAAGATCTACTCTATCTTCACTGTCTTGAAAAGTTTATCTAGAAATGTCAAGATAAAGAACAGACAAATGAGATCTAATTAAACTACAGAGCTTCTGCACAGCAAAAGAAACTACTATCAGAGTGAACAGGCAACCCACAGAATGGGAGAAAATTTTTGCAATCTACTCATCTGACAAAGGGCTAATATCCAGAACCTACAAAGAACTCAAACAAATTTACAAGAGAAAAACAAACAATCCCATCAAAAAGTGGGCGAAGGATATGAACAGACACTTCTCAAAAGAAGACATTTATGCAGCCAATAGACACATGAAAAAATGCTCATCATCACTGGCCATCAGAGAATAGCAAATCAAAACCACAAGGAGATACCATCTCACACCAGTTAGAATGGCGATCATTAAAAAGTCAGGAAACAACAGGTGCTGGAGAGGATGTGGAGAAACAGGAACACTTTTACACTGTTGGTGGGACTGTAAACTAGTTCAACCATTGTGGAAGAGAGTGTGGCGATTCCTCAAGGATCTAGAACTAGAAATACCATTTGACCCAGCCATCCCATTACTGGGTATATACCTAAAGGATTATAGATCATGCTGCTATAAAGACACATGCACATGTATGTTTGTTGCGGCACTATTCACAACAGCAAAGACCTGGAACCAACCCAAATGTCCATCAATGATAGACTGCATTAAGAAAATGTGGCGCATATACACCATGGAATACTAATACTATACAAAAAATATATTTTGTAATACTCATACAAAAAGATGAGTTCATGTCCTTTGTAGGGACATGGATGAAGCATTTTCAGCAAACTATCGCAAGGACAAAAAACCAAACACTGCGTGTTCTCACTCATAGGTGGGAACTGAACAATGGGAACCCTTGGACACAGGAAAGGGAACATCACACACCAGGGCCTATCATGGGGTGGAAGGAGGGGGGAGGGATAGCATTAGGAGATATACCTTATGTAAATGACGAGTTAATGGGTACAGCACACCAACATGGCACATGTATACATATGTAACAAACTTGCACGTTGTGCACATGTACCCTAGAACTTAAAAAGTATATATATATATATAAAAGTTTCCAATAGGGGGAAAAAAAAGAAATATGTAATATTATATATTTGTTGTTGTTTCACTTTGTAAAAGTGTATTTATAAGAAAGCCAAGAAGCTTTCTAGACTAGAAAGATAGCAAAAACAAGAACAGAAAAACAACTTATGTGCTGGGCACTGTTTTAACTGCTTTATGTGTATTATTTCACTTACTCCTCATAATAACCTTATGTAATAAGTACTAATATTATTGCCATTTTAAATATAAAATAACTGAGGCCCAGAGAGATTAAGCAACTTGCTTAATATCACACATACACAATATTCTGTAGTGGTTTGAGTAAGTGCTTCTCTTTCAATTACTATTCATGCATTTTGCCATATTTTATTAAATAAAGGTGTAAAATATAATCATTAAATAGCTTGGTGGAGGCTGGGCGCGTTGGCTCACACCTGTAACCCTAGCACTTTGGGAGGCCAAGGCAGGTGGAGTTCGAGACCACCCTAGGGGCAACATAGTGAAACCTCGTCTCTACTAAAATACAAAAAATTAGCCAGGCTTGGTGGTTCATGCCTGTAATCCCAGCTAGGAAGGCTGAGGCAGGAGAATTGCTTGAACCCGGGAGACAGAAGTTGCAGTGAACCGAGATTGCACCACTGCACTCCAGCTTGGGCCACAGTGCGAGATTCTCTCTCTCAAAACAACAACAACAACAACAACAAAACAAAGGCAGGTTGGTGGCTAAATAAAATACTAGAATGATTAATTCTTAGAAACTCAAATTAACACATTTTGAAATGTAACAGATTTAACATGTACTAAGTGCTAAACCAAGAAAAGCATTTCTGCCTATTTGTTTACTTAATTCTTGCAACCACTCTGTGAGATACACATTATCCCCAGTTTTGCAGAAGATATTGAGGTTCAATGGTCACAATTTTTTTAATTTTTCATTTTATTCAAAGTTCATACAAAATTGTTAACATTTCTATAAAATAATTACTATGCTTCAGGTTACAGGACAAAATATCACAGAAGGGAATGTACTCTGCAGTTGAACACAATTCGAACAGTTAGTTATATGTAACTGAAATCCAATGCCCTCTTCTCGGTGCCATAATATCTGATAATAAAATAATAAAGCAAGTAATAGAATACATGTTAAAACAAGTAATACCAATTTTGTTTATGATTCAAAAAATGCATCTAACTCTCTTGTGTGATCAGACCCTGTCCTTAAACATGTCTTTTCAACAAAAAAAAAATTATTAAGTTCACAACAATGATTTGCCAGTCATCTGTTTTAGAGCTGCATTTTAAAACCTACTTAGTTCTGAAATATACTCATCAGAAAAGCAAAGGTGCTCAAAAAGTTTTTAACCTGTATCTTGCTCATAGAACATACTCAACTCTCCCAGAAAAAGTGAAAGGCAATTACAAAGAAATGCAGTTGCCATTCTGGTGGCATGTATGCCAAACAAGTCCGTATCAGATGATGAGGTCCATGAAGGCAAGAGTTACTTGCATTTACTACTTTTATATCTCTCTCACAATCTAACATTTTTCATACAACAGGATTACAATAAAACTATGTAGAATGACCATGTGAAGGAGATCAACTCATAACTCATCAATTCCAGACACTGTTTTCATCTTTTCAGAACTTTAAAGGATCTATGTCCCCAAAGAATAATGCCCAGAGCCAACAGATCTGGCCTCTGAAAGGGCTGTGGTTACATTAAAAAACAAAACAAAACAAAACCCTTTTCCCACAATGGGGAGAAAGAAAGGAGTGCTAGATCTCTCTCTGTATGCCAACCTCAGTATGTACAATAATTTTATTTTCATTTTTAAAATACATAATGCCAGATATCTAGCTCAACTATTTGCTGGCAAAAATACAATTAGTGCACAGGGTTGTTCACTATAGAACTATTTTTAATAGCAAAACCCAAAAAAACACAACAAAAAACAAGGGGAAAACAGCATGTGCATTAATAGCTCACTGGGTGAATTAACTAGAATACAGTCACATGATGAAGTAATATGGTAGCCATGAAGAAGGTGATATACACACACATGAAAATATGGACTGATCTCTAGGATATATTTTTAACTGAAAAAAAGAGAAAACCGTGTACTTTATGTAACCATTTATATAAAAACGGTAAGAATAATGGCATGTTTGCTTATTTTAAAAATGGTAGGATAAATTATTAACATTTAAAAAATATTTAACACTGGTAAAGGAAAGGAACAGAGCAGAGGGAACAGAGATAAAAGCTAAACTTCTTTGAACCTTGTTTTGTCAATCTTGCTTTGAACTATGTATAAATATATTAATTTAAAAGTAAATTTTATTTAAAAATTTAGAAAACCACAATCTATAATAAAAGTAAACTGAAACAAACAAATGCTTAATAGAACATCATCACACAGAGAGGAATTATTCAATTTTTTTGAGATGAAGTCTCGCTCTGTCACCCAGGCTGGAGTGCAGTGGCGCGATCTTGGCTTACTGCAACCTCCGTTTCAGAGGTTCAAGTGATTCTTCTGCCTCAGCCTCCTGAGTAGCTAGGATTACAGGCGTGCTCCAGCACGCCCAGCTAATTTTTATATTTTTTAGTAGAGGTGGGGTCTCGCCATGTTGGCCAGGCTGGTCTCGAACTTCTGACCTCAGGTGATCTGCACACATCGGCCTCCCAAAATGCTGGATTACAGGCATGAGCCAATGTGCCTGGCCTCAGTGTTTCTTTAGAACAGAGACATTTGATTGTTCATCCCTAATGAGATCTAACAGGTAAAATTGAGCTGTGCTTAGATCTTAAATTATTTTTAGCTGGTGGTGCTAGTGTTGGAATTGTTATTCTAAGACAGTTATGTAGGGTGCAGGGTAGAATAAGTTATTAAATATACTGCTATCATTGAGAAATGAAATTTTCAATGTAAGAGAAAGGAAATACAAATATAAGATTATTACAGTTAAGTAAAAACTCATAAATTTTATTTGAAAGTATCAATATGAACTCATGGTGTATTTATTTTCAGAAAAAAAAAAAAGATGCATTACATCTGAGAAAATTATCCACATATTTCCTAGCTCTGTTCACTAAAAAGACCCAGAAACAATAACCAATCCTGTGACAGTTAGCACTTCTAGCATCCAGACTGTGGTCTCTAAATACCACCTCCCACTCAAAGAGCAAGGTCTTCTTGAAGAAAAGGTTGATTCTAAGTCTGAGGAAGAATGTGTAAGATGAACCTGGAATACTTTGTCATGTTAGAAAGCAAGGAAATTGTCAAATATTATTAACACTCACACAAGATATTTTAAAACAAACAACAAAACACCTCACTGGTACCTATGGAGGATGCTATGGAATTGACTAATTATTATAAATTTCAGTAAATGAAGAAAAGGAAGGAAGGAAGGAAGGAAATAAAAAAGAACATCCTTATCTATATATATATAAAGTATATATACACTTTATATATAAATATATACACTATATATACATTATATATAGTGCATACACTATATATATAGTGTATATTATATATACTATATATATGACTCCTTGCCAACAAGGAGTGCTAGCAAAAGTGCTTAAAGAACTTCTATTATTATTATGATTATTATTAGCTTATGCAAAATCTACCCAAGGAACTTCTATTATTAATGTTCCTACTTTGGTAACTCTTTTATTATTGTGAAGCTTAAATTTTTAACAATTAAGACTTCAAAAACCCTAACCATAAGACATTCAGAGTCAATGTCATTTTATTTTCTACAGTCATTTCCATAAAGGGTTAAATTTAAAAATTGTATTTAGACACCTGAACTTTCAAACTTAACTACTAGTTTTCACAATATTCACAATAGTGTATAGTGTATACACTATATATAGTGTATACATATATAGTATATATACACTATAATATACACTCTACTATAATATATACACTATATACAGGATATATAATATATACTTTTTTATATACACACATACACACTGTAATTCTTATATGTGAAAGTAAAAATATCTAGAATTTGCTTCAAAAAAATAAAGGGAGTGCAGAGTAGAAAATGGTATAGATAAAATAATTTTGGCTACGAATTGATAACTGTTAATATTGTCTCACAGGTACATGGAGGTTCACTGTTCTATTTTCTCTCTTTTTATATATGCTTTTATATATGCTTGAAATCTCCAATAATAAAAACAAAAGTTTAGAATGAGTAAAGATCCTGAAATAAGCAAAATTTCTGTAGACAGATATATGAACAGAAAATCATTTGACATATCTTAAGAAGTAGCAGAAAATATGTACTGCTTAACTAGGGATCATTATAGGTCATGAAGAGATAAGTAAATTTGGAGAGTTGTTTCAACAGAGGTATCATTATACGCCTGTTGTTTCTGCCAATAGAAAAGAATATGACATTTCTAGACTCTTCACCACTTCATAATACATACATTTTGTCTTGTTTTATAGTTGTTTGTGCCATTTTTTTCTACTTATTAGAAGAAGACTAAAATATTTCATTAGCTTCAGATTATTCTGCAATAATTTACCATTTACTGGCTGAATCAAAGATGTGGAACAAAAATCTGGTCACTTTTAATGTATTGTTAGGACCTTCTATTACTTCTACTTTACAGCCTCCAAATGTTTTCTCATATGCTAAGCTCATCCTATGGGCCAAAATGGTATATTGTGGCCAGTAAATAAATAAGTACAATTTTACCAACACGAAAGCTAAGCAGAGAATGGATCAGTGACCCGTTTGGAAGGATATAACTAATTTTTTGCCTCAAAACTAGGTCTTCAGGACCAAATTTAGGGTTTCTTCTACTTCATAAATGTGCCACCTCTCTGTACTAGCACTAAGAGCCACAGAATAGGCAGACCCAGACCATCATAATGTAAATTAAGCAGCTCAAAAATTATTCTAGACTTAGTTCAAAGGAATGTACTGCTGTGCTAGTTATCTAGAATAGGACCTGCTGTTCTAAAACCAGAATAAAGTACTACAGTAAATTTGTAGTAGAAAACTGTTTCTTTTAGTCTTCTACTATCATCAGTTCAACTATAACCTCAACCAAATTTTGATAAGCCCAAATAAAATTATACTGAAATCAGAATTTAATTCCTCGTACTAAATTCAACAGGAATCCCGGACTCCTTGCCAAAGTAATCTAGCTAACAAAAGTGCTTAAAGAACTTCTATTATTATTATTATTATTATTATTAGCTCATACAAAATTCACCCAAAGAACTTCTATTATTAATGTTCCTACTTTGGTAACCCTTTTATTATTGTGAAGCATAAATTTTTAACAATTAAGACTTCAAAAACTCTAACCACAAGACATTCAGAGTCATTGTCATTTTATTTTCTATACTCATTTCCATAAAGGGTTAAATTTAAAAATTGTATTTAGATATCTGAACTTTCAAACTTAACTACTAGTTTTCACAATGCCATAGTTAATAAAATAATTTGTTACTAATAATTAACCACAACTTTAATAAAAATCATGCTAAATACCTAGCCATTCTGCCATGAGTTCTAGCAAATAAACAAGATGGCACTGATATTAGATACCAAAAAATAAACAACATCCAGTGTACATTTAAAATCACCAACAGTTTAAGCTGCAGCTACAGATGCCAATATATAAATTGCATTTATGAACAAATGAATTGGAATATATTTATAACTATATTTTACAATTTTATATGATACGCTCCTATGTTGGTTTGTGGCACAATAAAGATATCAGAAGTTAAATAAAAATGTACTATGGCTAGAAGAAATAAAATCTATAAATGTCTGTCAAAAATATTCACTGTAATTTACCAGAATATCTTTACTATCTGAGTTATAAAACTTCAAAAGGTGCACACTTCACGTTTTAAAACTGTAAAAGGATTTAACAAAGTTCCAACAATACCTAGTTTACAGTTTTTCTACCTGAGTATTAAATACAATAATATAGTTAAAACATACAAGAGGCTCTCGTTGGTTCATAAAAAATGTTTTCTAAAATGGAAAATTGTTCTGTTTTTACATACCTTGACATAAATCACAGGGAGCGTCTGTTTGGCTCGACTATAGTGTCTGGCAACTCTGTATACTGTTTCCGGAACATAGTCCAGCACCAGATTAAGATAGACCTCATCTTTCTGAAAGAGTTTATTAAAAAAAAAAAAAAACAAAACAGATTAGAAACTGGTTTTTAAATATTCAAATTAAATTCTCTAGACATTTACTTATTTGGATTTTTAAAGATTAATGTGTTAATTTTCATTATATAAAATTACTTCAGAATATAACCATAATAATAAAAACAAGTCAACCACACCTTTTTACTAATAATTCAATGGGGAAAAAATAGTCGTTTCAATATTGTTAAGATTCCCAATTACATTTAAACGATTATTTTGGTTACCATGATTTCAGACGATATCACCCATCACAAAATTTAATATTTTCTAGGCTGATAATCAATGTCCTCATATCCTATTAAGATAAGTATCATAGTGGCAGGGAGAGTACTGAATCTGAAACTAAGAAACATGGATTTCTAGCCCTAGCTCTACTAGTTGGTGTGTGCAAGTCACTTGCATCTCTAGGCTTCAGTTTCTTTAACTACAATATGAAAAGTAAGACTAAACAGTCCCAAATGTCTCTAACCTCCACACACAAAAAAAGATCTTACAGTTACCTGATAGTATATAACTGAGAGAACAACCACTTGTCTTCTATAATTAACTGAAATATAAAAAATAACCTATAAGGCAACGTGTTACCATACTCACAAGCTTATTACAGGTCATATGTTCAAATATCCATGCTCAGCAGCATACAGACACCAACCCAGCATCAGTGGAGAAAAAGAAAGGCATTCTAACTTAAGCACCAAGTAGGAAGGAGGAGCAGGGCACTGCCCTTACCTCGTTTATGTGGCCAGTATCAGGTAAACCGAAGCAGAAAACAAAGTTGAGAATCACCATGTTCAAGTATAGAATTGGCTACTGAGTGGGAAATACTGTGGATAAGCAAACTTTCACAATCTCCCAATTTGAAATAATCTTACCTACCAAACTGAAGTGAGAATTTCAAGTTTCAGCATTTATTGAGCATTTTCCATATATCAGTGGCCACAGCAGAGGAAATAAAAGTATTAAAGAAATGACATCTAAACTGTGTATGAAAGGAGCATTTCACGCAGACAGAGAAAACTATATTCAAAATGTAAGGTCACGTAAGAGTACAGCAGAGATCAGGAAATAGGGAAACATCATGCCACTGACCCTACTACCTTCTCACTACACTTCACGCACTTATGTTCTCCTCCTTTCCTTCCTTAGCCTTAAATTCCACGGTCCATCATTATCCTCTCTTTCTAAGACAAGCGTCAACAAACCACGGGAATAGTCTGCTTCCTGTTTTTAAAAATAAACTTTTAATGGAACAGAGCTATGCCATTCAGCTAAGTATTGTCTATGGCCGCTTTGGGACTACAGTGACAGAACTGAGCCATTGTGACAGAGACTAGATAGCCTGCAAAGGCAAAAATATTTAAGAAAAAGCTTTTGGTTTTTCCACAACCCTGGTTGAGTTCAGTTTTCTGCCCAGTCCATGTCTACGACCAAAGAGCTGAATATGGCTGCAAAGAAACCTCTAATTATGTTGATTGGTCTTATGTTAAAGTCATCATCAAAATTTAATTTGTTGGCCAGGCGTGGTAGCTTACACCTGTAATCCCAGCATTTTGGGAAGTTGAGGTGTGCAGATCGCTTGAGCTCATGAGTTTGAGACCAGCCTGGGCAACATGGCAAAACCCCATCTCTACAAAAAAATACAAAAATTAGCCAGGCGTGGTGGTGTGCACCTGTAGTCCCAGCTACTTGGGAGAAGGAGGTGGGAGAATGGCTTGAGACTGGGAGGCAAAGATTGCAACAATCCGAGATCACACCATGCACTCCAGTCTGGGTGACAGAGCCACAACTTGTCTCAAAATCAATTCGTCCAGCAATAATTATACACTTTCCTGGTCCATCCACTTTTCCAAACCACTTAATTTCTTCTTTCCTCCTCTTCAACCTCTAACACCCCTTCTCTGTCCTCAGCCTCAACAGATGGCCTTGCTTGCATCACTACAAGCACTAACCTACCAGCATCTATCTCCGTATACTCTTATTTTACTTCTATATCTAGAGATAAGCTAACCCAGCTCCTTCCTAAGGCAAACATTGCTACATGTTAAAACAAAAACAAAAATGGTCCTGTTCTCAAGGTCACTGCTCCAGAATTTTTTTTTTTGTCATTCTGCATTAACTATTCCGTGTGGAAACATTACAATCAGCACATAAACTCGCTATTATTTCTCCCATCTGATAAAACAAACTATCCATATTTCTGCCTCCTCTCCTTAATCTGACTTTCTCTAATTCCTCTCTCCTCCTATTCTAAAACTTACGCCAACAGAATTTCACTACCACTATGCCAAAATTATTCCAGATCAACAATATCCTTGTTGCTGAATCCAAAGCCAATTTTCAGTCATCATCTTACCCTTCTCATCTACTTGACTTAGCACTACCATTTGGAAAAGTCAATCATGTTCCTTTCATTGAAGCACCTTCTTCACTTCACAGGACACTGTACTTTTTTGGTTTTCATCCTACCCTACAGACAACTCTTCTTTTCTCCATTTCTACTTCCTCCTATTCTCTTTGATCTGTTAAAAATTGGAAGATCCCTGGAATTAGTCCTCAGACCTCCTCTATTCTTTAAACTCACTTGCCCTTGATAATCTCATCCAGTCTAATGGCTCAATACTACTATATACTGATTATAAATATATACACATATACTAGACTTCTGCCCTTAACTCCACACTAGTATATCCAACTGTGTATCTGGTATTGCTCAGGCTAAAAACCTTAGAATCATCCTAAATCAACTCCCAGCCCCTTCTCTCTTACACTTTCACACACACACACCTATACCCACACACACACCCTCATAGCCAAATGCCAGAAAATATGAATGGTTCTACCTTTAAAATTTATCCGGATCCAACCACTCATCATTTTCACTGCTAGAACCCTTGTCTAAGCCACTATCATCTTTCACCTGGATTACTGTAATATCTTCCTAAATGGTCTGCTTCTACCTTTATTCCTTTCCAGTCTACTATCAACTAAAATCAAGTTAAATTAGACTGTATCTCTTCTACTCCACCTAATTGGTCTATAAGATACTACACACTCATCTCATTATTTCTGTCTTCTATTCCTCTACTCCACTGCTGTCCTCACTGCTAACTTTTCTCTAGCCAAGCTAGTTCTCTGCTATTTCTTGAACACATATGGTACATTTTCACATTCAGGGATTCTGTACTTCAGGGCTTCTAGTCCTTTAACCTAGAATGTTCTCCCCCCAGACATGCTCAAAGCTCATTTGTCTCAACTCCTTTAAAATCTTTGGTTAAAGTGTTACCTTCTTAGTATGGCTTTCCTTAATCATTCCATTTAAAATGCCAACTCATTCCTCCACCTCCACATTCCCCATCTTCCTTTCCCACTTTATAAACGAAACTTACCACAAGTAAATGAAACTTACATTTTCTAACCACACAGTTTATTTTATCTGCTTCCTCTGACTAGACAAGGTTCCATGATGGCAAAGGCTTTTGTCTGTTTTATTCACTGCTCTATCTCTATGTAGAATAGTGCCTAGCACACAGTAGGTACTCAGTAAATATTTGCTGGCTAAATTAAGTTTAGGGGCAATGGGCATTTTTTTAAAACTTAGTATTACATATTTCACAATGTATACACATATAAAAATCATGTTGTACACTGTAAATATATACATTTTTATTTTTCAATTATATCAATAAAGCTTGAAGAAAAAAATTAGATTACAAACTGACATGTCTGTTTTAACTCAAACAGTATTATGGAAAATGGATATGGAGAGGAGGAGACTTGGGAAGATGAGAATGAATGCAGGGTAAGCAGCTGGAAACCTTCTACAAGAATCCAAAGGCTGGATCAGGGCATAAGGCAATAGGGATTTTTTTTTTTAAAGCAGGGAGAAGGTAGGGTAGGTATACTGGCTAGTTGAACATAAGACTAATAGAGAACCCAAGAAACAAAGAGACTGGGATTAATTTAACTGTTTTAAAGTGTGGGCAACTAAGTAGGTGATGAGACATAGAAAGCAAAAAGAGTAGAAAGGTCTGAAGGAAAAATTATCTGAACTTTTACTTAATGAATCTCAGAACACTTTGGGTAGCTATATTACATAGGTGGTTGCAAACAGAGGTCAAGGCAAAACTCAGGAAGCAGGAGTGGAGTACAGCTTGAGATTCAGGCAATAGCTGAAGCCATGAGAATAGACGTGTTCACCTAAGAAGACGACGCAGAGTTGAAGAGTAAGGAAAGGACTGAGTATGGAATCCTGAAAAACACTAAATTTAAGAAGCAGGTAACATAGGGGACTTAGCAAACATGAAGAAAAAACTAAGAGGCACAAGAAATCAAGGAAAGATTAACATCGATGATCCAAAGCTGAAATTTCTCTAACGGTGAGAGGTGAAACTGTGAAACATTTCAATAGCAGACGGGATGAGGACTAAAAATAGGTTATTCGATCTATACCCAATATCTTGGTATATCTTGGTTCAAGGATGCTCTTGGAAAAAGAGGTTTCAGACCACGGTGCCAGTAGCAACCAAGCTTTATTGGTTCATGAGTGAGCAGGTAGCAGGTGAGGAATAGGAGGTAGTTAATTCAATTTACTCTCACAAAGTCTCTGGTGATGAAAGTAAACAAAGAACTGGGAGTTGGTAACTCTAGGGGAGCAAAGTCAAAGAAACATTGCCGCTGGGTTTTTGTTTGCATTTTTTACTGGCTAAAAGATATTACTGGCTGAAAGAGTCCCAAATTTATTTGTAAGCTAAGTAGACAAGAGTAGAATAAAGTTATAAAAAAGGAAGAAAGGCCGGGTGTGGTGGTCAACGCCTGTAATCCCAGCACTTGGGAGGCCGAGGCCGGAGGATTATGAGGTCAGGACATCGAGACCATCCCGGCTAACATGGTGAAACCCCGTCTCTACTAAAAATACAAAAAATTAGCCAGGCATGGTGGCAGGTGCCTGTAGTCCCAGCTACTTGGGAGGCTGAGGCAGGAGAATGGCTTGAACCCAGGAGGCAGAGGTTGCAGTGAGCTGAGATCATGCCACTGCATTCCAGCCTGGGAGATAGAGCAAGACTCCATATCAAAAAAAGAAAAAAGAGGGAAAAGGGATAACTGAAACTGAAGAAGCAAGATTCTAGAAAATCAGGAGAAGGAAGAAACAAGGACAAAGACAAACTATATAGCATAGTAATTAAGAAGTAAGATTAGCATGAGTCATATAAAACTATATAGAAGTCCCAATTCTGTTACTAGGAGTTATGTGACTATGAGCAAGTTATTTAACCTCACTAAGCATCAGTTCCTCATCTGTAATATTTAGCTAATGACAGTATCTATTTTAAAGAACTGTCATGATATTATAAGAAATAATCAATGTGAAATTCTTTAAATACATTACCTAACACACAATACTCAAGTTTTAGCTATTTTCATCCTTTAAAAAAGTATCTTTTTTCCTTTAAATCTAAAATAAGTGATTAGGTATTATGGAAAAGGAAAGAAATGTAAGCTGAATGAGTTATGTGTGATGATCCTATTTCTTAACGATGATATGCAAAACTAGGGGAAACAAGAGTAATGCTGAAGGCTAAAAGAAAAAAAATGCAGAGATCAAAATTCAGGAGAATCAGTTCCCATTGTAAATGAGGTCTAAAAAAGAGAACAAATAAACAGAATGCTCAATTGGTGTGAAAAGGATTGCTGTATTAAATAGAGTTCAAAGAATGGGGAGTCTCAGGTATCAGAAAGGTCATTAACACAGATGTCAAAACCATTTTTTCAACTATTACTCAATCACTAAGTTTCTTGATTTTAATGATCTATTTTACTAAATTGATTGTTATACACTATGAACAACCTTGAGATGTGTATACCACTACATTCCAATTTACTTCATTTACTAAACAATCATACTAACAGGTAAGAATATAAAGGCTGAACCAGGTATGGTGGCTCATGCCTATAATCCTAGCACTTTGGGAGGCCAAGGCAGAAGGATCATTTGAGTCCAGGAGTTCGAGACCAGCCTGGGCAACACAGGGAAGCACCATTTCTACAAAAAACAGAAACAAAAAAATTGGCCGGGCGTGGTGGCTCATGCCTGTAATCCCAGCACTTTGGGAGGCCGAGGCAGGCAGATCACCTGAGATCTGGAGTTTGAGACCAGCCTGACCAACATGCAGAAACCCCATCTTTACTAAAAATACAAAATTAGCCCGGCATGGTGGCGCATACCTGTAATCCCAGCTACTCTGGAGGCTGAGGCAGGAGAATGGATTGAACCCGGGAGGCGGAGTTTGCTGTGAGCCAAGATCGTGCCATTGCACTCCAGCCTGGGCAACAAGAGCAAAACTCTGTCTCAAAAAAAAAAAAAAAAAAAAAAAAAAAAAAAATTAGCCAGGCCTGGCAGTGCATGCCTGTGGTCACAGCAGCTCCGGAGGCTAAGGTGGGAGGATCACTTGAGCCCCAAAAGTCAAGGCTAGTGAGCCGTGATGGCACCACTGCAACCCAGCCTGGATGACAGAGTGAAATTCTGTATCCTACACACACACACACACACACACACATTTCTTTATTTTTGTATATTTAAACTATATGTAAGATTAAAAGATGAATGCCAAGTTCAACAGATGTTTCTAGTTATAAGACTATAAGCTCTGTCCTTCCCTTGTCCTAATCAATATTTTTATAAACGATTTCATTTATTTTAGGTTGCAAAAGCAAATGCCATCAACAGCTAAGCAACAAATGTAAAAGTGTGAAGCCAAACTGTGTAATGCAATAAGGGGCAATAGTTGATAAATCACACAGTACAAAACTCTAGTTTAAAAAACAAAAACAAAGTTGTCAAATAAAACACATCATGGGATAGATTTGGCTGTCAATTTATAACCTCTGATTTCAACACAGCCACCTAAGATTGACACAAACCTAGGAAGAATGGCTTAAAATGAAACACTGAATAAAAATTTAAAGAACTTGGCTGGAATGATAAACCAAACCCACAATATGAAATTTAACAAAGGCCCTATGACTAAAATCAAACTATCAATGTATTATTGAGAATGAGAGAACAGAGAAACTCCAGATCAAACTTGACAGTAATACATCTGGAAATTAAAGTAGTATAACTGAACAGAACTCAAAGAGAATCAACATTGAGATGCAACCAATGAAAAACATCATGCAACATTAGGCTACAAAAGTATTGTGTTCAAATCAATGAAGATAATTCCACTCCACTTTGTACAGCTCATGCTGCACTGGAAGTAATGATATTTCTTTATTGGCCTCATATTTTATTCATAATATTAACACGGCAGAATACATCAAAGGAAGGTTAATGAAACCATGTCTGCTACAGGCTGAACAATCTAATTTACTACACTATGGGAAATATGAAGGCACCAATAAATGCTCTTGTTAAATTTATAAATGTTCTAATGTAAAATAAATAGCCACAGGGAATAACCCCCGAGGGTCCATCCCTAGGAAACAACATATGTAGGGAAAACAGTAGTATTTTTCAGTTCCAAAGTATAGTTTTGTTTGAAGCTTCCTGCACAACATAATTAAGAAAGCTGAAGATGCTAATATCTTGAGAAGAAAGACCAGGATTCAGCATTTCTAGCACTCATAATTTTCTGAAACATCTCAGACTTGCTACTTCCTTAATGTAATCTCTCTCCTTTGGATTATCAGACACAATGCTAGAATACTCACAAATTGCAAACTTTAAAAACTAAATAGTTCAGTCACGGTGGCTCACACCAGTAGTCCCAGCACTTTGGGAGGCCGAGGTGGGTGAATTGCTTGAGCCCAGAAGTTTGACACCAGCCTGGGCAACATGGCAAAACCCCGTCTCTACCCAAAATACAAAAATTAGCCAGGCTGGTGGCATGCACATGTAGTCCCAGCTATTGAGGAGGCTGAGGCATGAGAATCACTTCAACCCAGGAGGCAGAGGTCGCAGTGGCCAAGACCACGCGACTGCACTCCAGCCTGGGTGACAGAGCAAGATTGTCTCAAAAAACAAAACAAAACAAAAACAAACAAACAAAAATAAAATTTAAAAAAAACCTAAATAGAACACACAGTATCATTTGGGAGGCAGGTGCTGAAAACACTGGAGTCCACTAACATAAGAAACTACTAACCTCAAATAACTGATACTAGGTTTCCAAAACACTGGCAAAGGGGTCAATGCCAGAAGTCCTTTGAAAGAAATCTGCTATTATACAAAGTGGATCTTACTTAGAAACTTCCAAAAAAATTACATAATGTATAATTTAGGGAGTAGTTCTATGGCTCAGTTTTCCTAGTCATTACTTTTATTAATAAACTATTCTCTAATCACTGATAACCACTCTTCTATGAACTCCACATTAAAACCACACACTGAGTAAGAAATTTAAGTGATAAAATTTTGATCACATGTAACAACAGCAGCTGAGATAACTCCACCCTACCTTTGGAAAACACATTAGTATGATGTGTTATCTCCAGATAACTTCGGAGGTCAAGGAAATAAAATGACTTGAGGCTACATTTTTAAATAGAATCATGATATAATTTTAAAAATCTGATGGAATGCAATGCAACATATTAGAGATCCCAGGAATAAGACATCAAATGCAGCATCACGGTAACCCAGGATTCTCATCAGAAATGGGTTGGGCATTCCAACTGGCAAAAATCTTCAAAACAGCTATCTTTTCTCTGATGGGTATGCCAGGCTGGCTAGAGATGAGAATATAGTATTAATAGCGAAGAGTGTGTGGATTAGGTAAAAGAGAGTATCTTTTTGCTTGAGAGGTTGTGGGAAGGAAATGGGAAAGGGTAGGCACCTAGTATACAACAATGATTAAGGCAAGTTTCATCCCTCACACCTTAAAACAAAATAAACACTAAAATTACCAACTTTTCTTTTTTTTTAGGAAAATAACATGCCAGAAGAAAACATGGGTATTTCTGCAAATCTTGGAAGACAAAAGAGCTAAGCCATGGAGAAAAATAATGCCAATTTGATTACACAGAACTATAAAACATCTATACTACCTTAAGAAAAAATCTCGCACAAATCCAGTAAAAAAAATCATGACACTCTGGCAAATAAATAAGTAAATAAACTTCTGCTACACATGGCAAAAGCCTGATTTGTTTTTCTTTAAAAAGTACAAATAGTACTTGGAAGTCAGTAAGAAAAAAACAGCATTCAAATAGAAAACATGGAAATATGGGCTGGGTGCAGTGGCTCACACCTGTAATCCCAGCACTTTGGGAGGCTGAGGCTGAGGTCAGGAGTTCGAGACCGGCTTGGCCAACATGATGAAACCCTACCTCTACCGAAAATACAAAAATTAGCTGGATGTGGTGGCAGACACCTGTAATCTGAGCTACCCTGGGGGCTGAGGCAGGGGAATTGCTTGAACCTGGGAGGCGGAGGTTGCAGTGAGTCAAAATCATGCCATTGCTCATCCCCACTCCCTGCAAAACAAACAAACAAACAAACAAACAAACCAAGAAAGAAAATATGGAAATATGTATTAACAGATGGTCAAGAAAAATGCTCAGCCTCACACATAATTAAAGAAATGTAATAAAGATAGCGATAAGCCAGAATTTTTCATCTATCAAACTAAAAAGAAAATTCAATCTGAGAAAACTAAGTATCGAAATAGATCATCATTCAATATGAACTATAACAATTCTTGTGAAAGTCCAAACTCATGCAATCTTTTGGGCAGGCAATGGGTTAATACATTAATTCAGAAGTGAAGACATAGAGCCCCCCAACTAGACTCAGCAATGTCACTTTTAGGGATTACGTCTATGAAAACAATTCTGTGTGTACATGCTCATGCATTCATAAAATTTGTGAAGAGCAAGAATTAAAAACACCACATCTACATGCCATTATCTTATAGTGCCAGAAAACAAAAACTTGCTTTAAAATAAAACAAAAAGCCCACATGATAGTATGTGAAAGAAGCACAGAAGCCTCCAAGCGCGGTGGCTCACGCCTGCAATCCCAGCACTTTGGGAGGCCGAGGTGGGCGGATCACCTGAGGTCAGGAGTTCGAGACCAGCCTGGCCAACATGGTGAAACCCCGTCTCTACTAAAACTACAAAAGTGAGCTGGGTGTGGTGGCAGGCACCTGTAATCCCAGCTACTCAGGAGGACGAGGCAAGAGAATCGCTTGAGCCCAGGAGGCGGAGGTTGCAATGAGCAGAGACGGAGCCACTGCACTCCAGTCTGGGTGGCAGAGCAAGACTCTCTCATAAAATAATAACCATAATAATAATAAAACAAAAAACAAACAAACAAAAAAGAAACACAGGAGCTAGCTGACAGAACTCCCAATGGCCAAACCCAGGACAATTTGGCCAATAAAATAAATATCCATAAATCCACACTGATAGAAATAAATGACTAGATTAATACATGGGGGAAAAGAGATATGTCCCTTATGCAAAATAAATTGAAATAATTTGTGTAGCTACTCCACCATTAAGGAAAAGAAGTACAGGGGCATAATTCCCACCTTAAGTGTAGTCTCTGCAGCATAGTGACTTCCTTCCAAGGAATAAAGTATGGAAAGAGGGGGGGAAAGAGTAATTTTACAGTCAAGAAAACTAAACACTACATCAGTTAGGTGTTGAAAGTCAGTTAACAGCAGTCATAAAGCATGTGTCCTAGATACGAAGTGATGAAAATGACACTTTACCTCTCTGTTGTCTTCTTGCCAAAAACCTGTAACCCTGGTTTTATCATTAAAAAAGCAGAGAAACTCCAATAGTAAGGCATCCTACAAAACATCTGATCAGTACTCCACAGAAGTGTTGAGATCATCAAAACCAAGGAAAGTCTAAGAAACTGCCACGGTGAAAAGGCAAGTAAGATAAGACCACTAACATCTCATTACATTGTAATGTGTGATCCTCAATGTGTTATTCTTTCTTCTACTTTGTAAATGTAATGTGGTATCTCAAATGGGATCATAAACGAAACAAAAGACATTAGACAAAAACTAAGGAAATCTGAATAAACTATAATAATTAACTAACCGTAACAAATGTACCATATTAATATCTTAACAACAGGGGAAACTTTGCAGGGTCTGTCCCTATAGACATAAAAAGCCCTATTACTGTATTGTTGGTAAAGAGGGAACATGCTCCAAAATAATATAATATGTTATTACATTTACATATAATGTATGTGCTCATACAGGCATATAAGAAATTTATATCTGTTAAAAGTGGGATTAGGGAATTTAGGGACTAGGGTAAAAAAGATTTCTTTTAATTTACTCCATTCTGTAATTTTTAAAATAATATGCATATAATAACATTTTAGTTTTGCTGAAATAGTAAAATAACATAAAAACAGATGACAAGTGATATTCAAAAGAAACTCCTTTATTTTTGAGCAGATGATAATTACCACCTCATTTGCTGTTAGTAACATTTATATTTTATGAGGAGGTCCTGATAATTCAAACTCAAGAGCTTTATTATTACTTATATATTCATTCTCTAGGTCACACTCCATTGAAAATGTTAGCATTTCATCAGTCAAGTTTCATCCAGATAATCAATAAACCACTTTAATAAGACATCAACATAAAACTTTAAGGAAGACAGACCAAGTGAGCTTAGATAGGTAATCACTTTATTTCCTTGAATAAAATTCCCTTCTATCAGTAATTTTCATATAGCAAGGTAAAGAGAGAGGAAAAGAGGGGAGAATTGTATATTGTCAACCTGATCAAGGTACCATTTCTGTAATTTGGGGTTTTCATCTAATTGAAAAAGAACAACAATGACAACAAAATTATTATTATTTTTATTATTATTTTTTTTTTGAGATGCAGTCTCATTCTGTTGCCCAGGCTGGAGTGCAGTGGCGTGATCTCTGCTCACTGCAAGCTCCGCCTCCCAGGTTCACGCCAGTCTCCTGTCTCAGCCTCCCCAGTAGCTGGGACTACAGGCACCTGCCACCACGCCCGGCTAATTTTTGTATTTTTGGTAGAAACGGGGTTTCACTATGTTAGCCAGGATGGTCTCGATCTCCTCACCTCATGATCCACCCACCTCGGCCTCCCAAAGTGCTGGGATTACAGGTGTGAGCCACCATGCGCGGCCTACAAAATTATTTTTATACTAGGAGGCTGACTTTGACCTAATCATTTATGAACCCACTTCTACTTTCTTAGCCTCATCTCCACTACCATCCCCACTACCCCAACTTTATATACCAGCAATTTCAAACTACTTGTATCTCCTCTACACACACTGTGCTATTAAACATCACCCAGTCTTTAAAATACTCTGTACTCCTTGGCACACACCAGTTCTACACTATTTATCTAAATAGTTCCTATTAATTGATATTAAAACCAATTCTTCACAGACTCTTCCTAAAAACAGAAGCAGAGGGAATACTTCTCCATGTCATTCTATGAAGCCAATATTACCCGATACTAAAAGCAAAGACATGACAAGAAAAACAAAAACAAAACAAAACAAACTACTGATCAATATCCCTTATGAATATAGATGCAAAAATTCTTAACAAAGTACTGTTTAGCAACATATAAAAATGATTATACACTATGACCAAGTGAGATTAATCTCAGAAATGTAAGGTAGATTTAACATTCAAAAATCAACTTATATAAAACACCGTTTTAATAAAAACAAAAACCACATAATCATGTCAATAGAGAAAAAGCACTTGCCAAAATACAACACCCTTTCATAAAAATGCTTCAACAAGCTAGAAATAGAAGAGAACTTCCTCAACTGATAACATTACATGTGTGAAAAACCCAAGACTAACATTATACTTAAAGATGAAAGACTGAATGCTTTGCCCCTAAAATCAGGAGCTAGAACAAGAATGTCTGCTTTTACCTCTTCTAGTAAGCACTGTACTAGAGGCTCTAGCCAGAACAGTGGCAAGGAAAAAAAAAAGGCTTCAGGTAAAAAAAAAAACACACACACACACACACACACACACACACACACACACACAAACCTGGGAGGCAGAGGTCGAAGTGAGCCGAGATCGTACCACTGCACTCCAGAGACTGGAGTGCAGTGGTACGATCTCAGCTCACTTCGACCTCTGTGGAGACTGGAGTGCAGTGGTACGATCTCGGCTCACTTCGACCTCTGCCTCCCAGGTTCAAGTGATTCTCCCGCCTCAACCTCCCAAGTAGGTGGGATTACACACCACCATACCTGGCTAATTTTTGTGTTTTTAGTAGAGAGAGGGTTTTGCCATGTTGACCAGGCTCGTCTCAAACTCGTGACCTCAGGTGATACACCTGCCTTGGCCTCCCAAAGGGCTGGGATTACAGGTGTTAGCCACCACACCCAGCCTCAGGTATTATATGTTGATAAAAAAAATCAATTCATCAATGAGATATAACAATTATATACACATATGCACCAAACAAGACAGCCCCCAATACATGAAACAAACACTAACAGAACAGAAGGGACAAATGGGCAGCTGTACAATAGTTGGAGATTTCAATATACCACTCTCAGTAATGAACAGAACATCAAGACAAATCAATAAGGAAACAGTAAACTTGAACAACACTGTAAACCAACAGGACCCAACATACATATATAGAATATGGCCACTCCAAATAGCCGAGAACACATTATTTTGCACCTGAGCATAGGTCTAGGCAGTATAGACCATATATTAGGCCACAAAACAAATGTTAATAAATTTTCAATGACTGAAATCATGTGAAGTATCTTTTCTGACAACAATGAAATGAAACTAAAAATTAGTAACACAAGGGAAACTAGAAAATTCACAAATGTGTGGAAATCAAACAATTCACTGTAGACAACCAATGGTTCAAAGAAGATACCAGACAACACACTTGCTACAGTTTGGATTGTTTGTCCCCCTAAACCTCATGGTGAAACTTGATCCTCAGTGTTGGAGATGGAACCTAATGGGAGGTATCTGGGCCACAGAGGTGGATCCCTCATGAATGGAATTGTGCCTTCCTCTCGGTAATGAATGTGTTCTCATTCTCTGAGTTCCCTCCCACTACAACTGGTTAGTAAAAAGAGCCTGGCACCTCTCTGCTATCTGGCCATGTAAGCACTGCATATGTTGGCTCCCCTTCACCTTCCGCCATGAGTGAAGGCAGCCCGAGGCTTTCACTTTCTAGCAAGCGAAACTGTAAGCTAAATAAACCTCCTTTCCTTTCTTTACAAATTAGTTGGCCTCAGGCATTCCTTTATAGCAGCACTAAACTAAGATAATACTCTTTTTTTTTTTTTTTAAATTTATTTATTATTATTATACTTTAAGTTGTAGGGTACATGTGCATAATGTGCAGGTTTGTTACATATGTATACTTGTGCCATGTTGGTGTGCTGCACCCATCAACTCGTCATTTACATCAGGTATAACTCCCAATGCAATCCCTCCCCCCTCCCCCCTCCCCATGATAGGCCCCGGTGTGTGATGTTCCCCTTCCTGAGTCCAAGTGATCTCATTGTTCAGTTCCCACCTATGAGTGAGAACATGCGGTGTTTGGTTTTCTGTTCTTGTGATAGTTTGCTAAGAATGATGGTTTCCAGCTGCATCCATGTCCCTACAAAGGACACAAACTCATCCTTTTTTATGGCTGCATAGTATTCCATGGTGTATATGTGCCACATTTTCTTAATCCAATCTGTCACTGATGGACATTTGGGTTGATTCCAAGTCTTTGCTATTGTGAATAGTGCTGCAATAAACATACGTGTGCATGTGACTTTATAACACTCTTAAACAAGAAAAATTTTTAAATAGTTAAGACATAATACCAAGACTTATGGGATGCAGCAAAGACAGTGCTCAGAAGGAAATTTACATCTGTAAATGCTTACATTAAGAAAGAAGATCTCAAATCATTAATCTAACTCTACAACCGGAGAACTACAAAAAGAAGAAACTGAACTCAAAGCTAGCAGAAGGAAGAAAATAATAAATATATGAACAGAGATGAATAAAACAGAGAACAGAAAAACAATAGAATCAAAAAAACTAAAAGTATTTTTTTTTTTTAAATCAACGAAACTGACAAACCCTTAAAAGAGTTTAGACGTAGGGATAGACTGACAAATAAAAAGAAGAAAAATAACTAAAATCAGAAATGAAAGTGGGGTCATTACTACTAACCTCACAGAAACAAAAAGGATGAAAACAGCATACTACAAATCATATGTTAACATATTAGGCAATCTGGATGAAATGGGCAAATTCCTACAAACACACAGATTATCAAACTGACTCAAAATGAAACAGACAATCTTAACAAACATATACACAAGTAGAGATTTAATTAGTAATAAAGAAAAAAACCTCCCAACAAAGTCCAGGACCTGATGATTTCAGTGGTAAGTTCTGCCAGTTTATTAAAGAAGAAATTAATAATAATCCTAAAACTCTTCTTAAAAAAACAGAAAAGGAAGGAGCACTTCTTACCTGATTCTATAAGACCAGCACTACCCTACACCAAAGCCAGATAAACACATCACAAGAAAGAAAAATTACAAACCAATATCCCTTATAAATATAAACGCAAAAATCCTCATGAAAATACCAGAATACGAAACCCAATAGTATATTAAAAGGATTATACCCCATGACCATGACTGGGGTATAATCCTTTATCTCAGGAAAACAACAGTGGTTCAACATAAGAAAATCAATGTAATATATCTTGCTAATAAAATGATGGAAAAAACCCCACATGATCATCTCAATTATCACCAAAAGGGCATTTGATAAACTCCAATTCCATTTCATAACAAAAATGAAAATGTTTTAAAAATAACAGTGATAGCTGCGTTATATCATATATGTAATTAATGCTCTTGAACTCTATACAATTATATATTGATATTTAGCAATGAATATCCCAAAAGGAAAATTAAGAAAACAATTCCTTTACAATAACACAATCTATAGAAATAGTTATTGTAATACCTATAATAAATTTTAATATACTTCAAAAAACAAATGTTAATATCTGGGCTGAGCCTATTTTAGCTCTCAGTTTTCTGGAACTATCTAGAAGGCTTTTAATAAATCTACATATCCAACTTCACACTGTCTCAGGCACTGGGCTAAGCATTAAAGAAACAAAATAAAATTTCACCATGCTGTTGAGAATTACACAACCTAGTAAAAAGATCTAGTTAAAAAAATAAAAGAAGTATGTGCAAGATATTCCTAGGAGAGAGAAGCTTTCGGGGCTAAAGGGGCCGGGTAGAGTAAATAGTGAGATAGCAGATGGAGCTACTTTTGAGCAGAGATAATACAATGAAAAAGAACTCAACTAACAAAAATAGAGCAGGGGTGGAGGGTAGGAAAGAGGCATTCCAGAAGGTATTTGCATTAACAGGGATAATACAACATACTCTGACAACTGCACATACTTTGGGCAAGGCTAGAACATAGATAGCCTGTGAGAAAGGAGAGATGAGTCGAGTAAGGTCACGATATAGATGTTCAAAGACCTTGTATATCATGTTAAGAAATAAGGAATTTACCTTTTAGGTAAGTGAGGAAGTGATACAATCAGAAAGATTGCCTGCTGCCATGTTACATGAGGGATGGTCACAACTCCCATCTCCAACATCTCCAATGCTAATTGATCACATAAAGCTTTTGGTAAACCCAGACAATAAATTCTTAAGACAATGACCCATACTCTCTCTTCTAATTGTTTAGAATAATCTATGATTTATCCCTGTTTTAAAATACTGTTTAGGGGTGGGGAGGAAGTAAAGGTATGTACTAGAAGAGAAATCACTAAGAGTTGAGATAAGAAATAATGTGGGCCTGAACTAAGGCAGCATTATCAGTGAAACAGAAAGAACAGATTCAAATAAGTCAACAAAAAGGTCTAGGATAACATCCAGGTTTCTTATTTTAATAACTGATATACAGCAGGGATAAGGGGAGTCTTAAATTCTAACATGCTAAATGCGACGGCTCAGGCTTCCAGGTAGAGACTTCTGGTTGGTACTAAAACTTGAGGCTCTAGAGTTCATCAGGGAGACCTCTACTGAAGATAAACATTAGAGAGTCACTGAAGTCACGAGGATTGAGAATATGGCCCAGCATAAGTATGAAAGTAAAGAAAAATGGAGAATAAAACCCTAGGGAACAGCAAGAACTAATGGTTAGAGGTAATGAAAGAAAAACTCATACACGATACTATACACATTTTACTTACATGGCCACTATTTTCATGGTAACGTAAATGTGTGTGTGTATACACAGGGTATATATAACACAAGTATATATATATATGTGTGTGTGTGTGTGTGTATATATATAATACATAAAACACAAGTGTGTATATATATACATACACACACACACACACACACATACACTATCCTCATTTCAGCAAGAAGAAGAAAGGTTAAGCAACTTGCTTGAGGACACATAGCCAGTACACAGCAGAGTCACTATTCACACCCAAATTGACTCTTTATACTATACTGCTTCAAAATTAACAAGGAACTGCTCTTGGCCTTTTCTTTCTTTCTTTCATCCCTTAATATAACCATATGCACACATACCTGCTCTCAAAAAAGTTAAAACTGAATTAGAAATGAGTACATATACATACATACAAGTTTTAGAAACCTCTGATAAAAGTTCTTTACTAAAAGTAAAACATATACTAAAATTAAGAGTGGTGGTATCAGGGAAGGTTAATGGAATCCAGAGCTAGACTGCCTGGGCTCAAATCTCATCAAAACATTTCTAATAAATATTTATAAATATTTACATAGCTTGCTGTATCTCCTTGGCTCTTGGGTGAATGGCTTGATAATTCTACTTTATCTTTTGGGGGTCAGAGATTTCTTTGAAAATCAAATAAAACACACAAGCTAGCTCCCTCCAAAAAACGCACAATCTTTATTTTAAGAGAATCACATACTTCCTGCAAACTAGAAATTTAAAATACTGGTTTAAATCACTCTATGGGCGGGTCACTTAACTTCTCTCCATCTCCTCTTCAAAGAACTGTTGTGAGGATTAAATGAGCAAATATAAGTAAAGTGTTCAGATTAATGCCCGGCATATAGCATCACATACTTTTAAGCTATTATTATAATTACCATTATTACTAGTACTGCAACTATCATTATTATTATTATTTATTTTTTTGAGATGGAGTTTTGCTCTTGTTGCCCAAGCTGGACTACAATGGCGCAATCCCGGCTCACTGCAACCTCCGCCTCCCAGGTTCAACCGATTCTCCTGCGTCAGCCTCCCGAGTAGCTGGGATTACAGGCGCTTGCCACCATGCCTGGCTACTTTTTTTAAATTTTTTTTTTATTTTTAGTAGAAATGGGGTTTCACCATGTTAGCCAGGCTGGTCTCAAATTCCCGACCCCAGGTGATTCACCCGCGTTGGCCTCCCAAAAGTGCTGGGATTACAGGCATGAGCCACCGCGCCCGGCCTATTACTACTATTAATATTATAATCTCCCCTTGTTTGATAATTTACTAAGATATTTTTAAATGTTCTATTTCTAGCACACTGCTTCTGGAGGAATGTACGTTCTGTCGTACATTACACACTACAATAAACACTACAGCATACTATACAGACTCTGGAGTCAGACTACTTGGAGCTGACTCCCAACACTGCCATTTAGTAGTTGTATGGTAACTTTCTTAACTGCTGTTGTGTCAGTTTCTTCTATAAAATAGTGCTTCTATAAAATAGTTGTTCTGTAAAATAGTACCCATTCTTTAATGGGTTGCTATGAGGTTTAAGTGAGTTATAAAATATGTAAACGGCTCGGGACAATGTCTGACATATAGAAAGTGCAATATATATTTGCTATTAATAAACACAATAATAGGTAAAATAGTAAATTAATGTTTATTAAGTGTTAATTATATGCCAGGTACTATAATAAGCACTTGATAACATTATTACATTTGTTCCTTACAAAACCCCTACTGTGCAGATGACAGGGAGGAGGCTTATAAAAGTATCTTGCCCAGAGTCATACTACTATCAAGTGGCAAAAATGGAATGCAAACCCAAATATTTCTAGCTACAAAGCCAGTCCTCTTTACTTTTCAGAATGAATCCTTGGCATATATGTCACCCCTATCCTTTCCTCTCCAGAGCTAGTGGTAGACGGGCAAAATTAAGCACAGCATTCTGCTCCCTGATACCAGATGCAGTGGTACAATCCTCCCCTTCTGGCACAGGTCCCCATTACTATCAGTAGAACAAAGGTGGCACGAGAAATAAAATCAACTGTCATCTTTGTTATTCGAACAGTCTCTCACAAAGTAGAAGGCAGAGGTTTTTCTCTTTATTAGTAATCTATGAATCACAAGGAAAAAAACTTTTACATGAAAAGTTACTTAGAGAAGTTTTTCTTACAGAAAACTAGTAATTGATTGAAATAAAACTTAAGGATCTTGTATAGACATAATATAGTTTTTATTTTTATTTTTTGAGATGGAGTTTCACTCTTGTTGCCCAGGCTGGAGTACAATGGGGCAATCTCGGCTCACTGCAACCTCCGCCTCCCGGGTTCAAGCGATTCTCCTGCCTCAGCCTCTCGAGAAGCTGGGATTACAGGCACCCGCCACCACACACAGCTAATTTTTTGTATTTTTAGTAGAGATGGGGTTTCACTGTTGGCCAAGCTGGTCTCAAACTCCCGACCGCAGGCGATTCACCCACCATGGCCTCCCAAAATGCTGGGATTAATGGCGTGAGCCACCAGACCCAGCTCATAACATGGCTTTTATCATATGACCTTCAGAGTCCTAGAGTTCTATGGGGTAAGCTATAACTCAGAAAAGGCAAAATCAGCTGATTCCACACCTTAGCTTCAACTAGGGCAACTTTGCTTTTTATATGTTCTATCAGAGGTCTTCATAAGATTTCATTGGGGATGTAGAAAGTTTCTACTGCCAAATATCAAAAAAAAGAGAAAGACTATTCTATAAGATACTTGAAATTCACAAAATTATAAGCCCAGAGTTTCAAAACACTCAAATATCCCATTTTTCTCTAATGGGAAGGTAAAGAGAGGAGGTACTACTTACTCTAAACTAAATCAGAGTTAGTTACTACTGGGTAACATAGAGTATATGAATTGACTACATGATGCTCTAGTTACTACAGCAAACATTAATAATTCCAACCAGAAAACTAAGGCTAATTAGTTCACATCTCTAATCTCTGTCCTGACTTAATTCCTCTTTCTTCTAGTTACATTGGCTACCCCTATCCCCTATTACAGGCTAAAAGCTGATTATTCACAATTCCTAAAGAAAGTCTTTAAAATGCAAAAGGCAGAATACAATAAAAAGAAGGTTATCAAAATAGACATATATTCAAGTCAAACTGTGGTAAGTGAAATGTAAAACATGCCTGTTATTACAGAAATCCTACTTTAATTCTCCCAGAGCTGCAAAAGTACTTACAGACAAAAATTATTAAAAGGCCACAGGGTAGCTTAGCTACAATTCTAAAATTGAAAATAACAACATGGGAATAGATAAAACATTATATAGCACAACAATGAAATATTAGATAACCAAAATACCTATACATATTATGAGGCAAGAAAAAAAAATCTGTATGAGATCATAAATTATTATGCATATACCTATATAAACATGTGCATATGGAAAAAGATACACAGAACTGAAGTCAAAGGTCAGGATAGTGGTAGTGAATAATTTAGTCGTTTTCCTCAACATTTTCCAAAAAGGGAGTAATAGAGGCCCAGAGAGAAGAGACACTAAGAGAGACAACGAAGGAGATTTAAGACAGATGAGAACCCATATAAAGATTTAGAAACAATCAGAAAGAGAGTGGGATGGGTAAAATCCCATTGAAAGACAAGTATAGAAACCCAGAGAAAGAGGTTGATGGAGACCCATAAAGAGGAAATAAGAGAGGGAGAGAGACAGAGAGAAAAAGGCTGTGGGGGAGAAGAGAGAGACAAGAAAGAAAGAGACAGAGAAAAGAGAGAGTTATATGGAGGGAAAAGAAATCCAAAAAGAGGGGATGACATAGACCAAGAGAGGTGGACAAAAACCTAGAGACAGAAAGGTAGAGACCTGGAGCCTACAGTGAAAGGCTGAAGAATCCAGAAAGGGAAAGAGAGACTAAAGACAAAGGAGAAAAGGGGGCTAGAGAAAGAGACTGATAGAAAATAGCCAGGGAAAGAAAGTCAGAGATGATTATAGAGAATGAGAGAATTTTTTAAAATTCCCAAATACATTTGAAGTCATCTATTCTAGAACCTAACCAAGCCTTTCATCTCTCTAATCCTGAAACAAGGAGTTATTTTTTCTCATCTTCACAATGTCCTCAACTAATCTCCCTAATTGCCTCCTCAAACATACTGTAGGCTCATGTTCTTATCACTGATCTCCCTCTCAAAACACTCCCTCAAAAATCTCAAAAGAAAGTTTCTAATAACCTCAATCTCTTCTTGAAGGGTTCTTTTTGTCTTGCCCTAGAGAAAACCTGGATCTCACCTAAACCTCAAAAGACACCTCAAAAAGAAAACTGAAACCTCAAGTAATGACCTCAATCTCTTCCTGGAAGGTTCTTTTTACCGTTTTGCCCTAAAGAAAACCTGAATCTCACCTAAAGGCACCGGTTTCCTTGCAGTTCTTTCAAATGAACACTGCTGTCACCCCTTGACAAATTCTAGAAACAGAAGGCAATAAATATTGCCAAACTGCTGGCTTTTCACTGTCCTGGCCTCAAACAGCACTCCATATCTCCTCCCTCCCCAAGCTCCACATGGCTACACACCCTCTCTATCCTACTTTGTCAATGTCACCTCTCCACCTAGAGCCACCACCACCATCTATGAAGTCACACATGTATCTGTCTACTGGGCATCTCTACTTGCATGTGTCATAAACATCTCAAATGATTAATTTATTATTTCTTCCTCCAAAACTCTTCTCATACATAATACACATAAGCAATACATGATGCTTCTGCTAGAAAAATGCCTACCAAATATAGGACTGCCATATTCCAAGATAAATCATCTTCAAGGATTTGCAAGAATTTCACAGACATTTAGGTTACTTTCTAAACAGCAGTGAATACTCTCAGCAACCTATTCCAAGAAAGTTAGAACTGAACTGAAAATAACTAACCTGAGCACTCAACCCTAGAAAAGAATCCATCTTCTCCTATGGGAAGAAATAGTTTACTGCTTGGTCTCCTGAAGGATATCTTAGTCCTGCCAGAATAATTCAGAAGTGGAGATTATGAGTGGCGCAAAAAGAAATTATCTTTTTGGTGGCTGGGAGACTATGGGAAGTCTTGAACCTATGTATTTCTGCACATCTTAGAAAAATTTCCTCCTTTTTTTGACAAAGAAGGACCATTATTTTCAGCAATATACCACAACTTTTCTTTTCTTCTTCCTTTTTGTTTTTAATGAAGCTATCCCAAAATTAGGAGGTGTCTTTTTTTTTTTTAACTTTGGAAAATTTACAAAGCTCAAGAGAAAGTTCTGACATAAAGAAAATATTAGAAGGTCTATTTTTTTTTATAATAGAGGTTAATCTCTGTTAATGACTTCTAATTGCTCTTTATCTGTAAGAACCTTTAAGATAAGTAAGAAACTGAGAACAGCAGCAAAGAGGAAATTATCCTCTGGGGCATACAGATAAGAGACAGTCAGTTGTCACCCCCAGTAAAGGATTGAGTCAGGGTAAGAGCTGACTATGACAGGAGTTTTCCACCAAACCAAAACCAGACAAGTAAGCCATCAGGTGTCTTGCATTCAAATGCTTTGATAGTCTTTCTTTTCTGCTCTTCAACTTCTTAAGAGTTAAAGGAGTTAATATTTGTAAAGCATTAAAACAGTGCCTAGCATATAAGGAATGCTATATACATTAAAGTAAGTAATCAAAGAGAAAATGTTTAAGAACTCTGGGAGGAGGCCTTTTTTCAAATGAATCTATTGTAATCCAGCAGTTCATGGAACACATAATTCTTACCCAGGAGTATCATGATTCATCTAGTAACAACAACAACAAAATGAATATGCAAAATTCCATTATAAAGAACATACTTGTGAACATAACAGAGGCTCTATAATTTTACTTAGGAAGAGACAGAAAAATACAAACACATGCCCAAACAGATCAGAATAAAGATAATAATAGGCCATTTGGTAGGTTAAAAAAAAAAAAAGTAGTATGAATCAAGTAACGGGGTTTAGAAATAAAAAAGCTCTAATACTTATGAGGGTTTACAATCCTTAGTAAACCAGAGGTATCATTTAAACTAAAAAAAAGAGCAACTGAAAAGCAGTGCCAATAAAGGGCCAATTTGCTAACTATAGTTGTTAAAACGTATTAGTTACAATACATGTGTATATACGCAACAATTATACATCTGTAGACATTTATATCAAAATTCGGGCTTAATACATTGACATCTTCCTATATAATAGGCACTGTAATGAAAAAAAAGATTTTCTAAGGAAATAATCTAAATAAACTTTAATAGAAAATGTTGTCAGGCAATATTTGCTGTAAAAAAAAAAAAAGCTTAATAGAAAATGGCTAAAAACTGTTATACTAGAAAACAGGTACATAAAGTAACAAGAACACTGAGCTAGAAATCAAGTATTATGGATCTAAGAACATTAGATATTATATGCATGAAATCTGAAGTCCAAAATACCAAGTGAAGTTATCCAAAGTCATATTTATTTAGCCAAAAGAATCAAGTGATTTGTTACCTGCCCTGCCTATGCACTCCAAACCAGTGAAAAGAAAGAAAGGGTAGCAGCAGGCAGAAAAATAAAGACACCAAGGAAAAGCAGAAATTTATTTTCTTTGCTCCAACTTCATTGATTATTGCATCTTCTGAAGAGAAAGACGGGTTGGGGAGTTATTAGCAGCACAAAGTCTTCCTTACCCTTTGCTTTCACAGAATTCATTGTGATCAGACATAGGGATCACTTAAAGTAAGCTCTGCAATATTATATCTTTTCCAAGTTTTTCACTGGCCAAGCAAGGATGGCTCAACTTGCTTCCAAATGTTTAACCCTCATTCTGTTCCTACCAAAGTCCTCTTGCTACCTTTTCACCTCTTATCAACTTCACTTAACAAAATAATTTTCCTCCCTGCAATAAATAGGTAAACTATCAGAGGGCTGCGTAAGCACATAAGGAACATAGATGTCTTTAAAAAAATTTAAAAAGTATATAGATTTTCTTGAGAAGTGAAGATAGATGCTTTAACGAAGAAGAAAATTCTTACAAGTGCTTTCCCTTTATCTCACTAATGCTTTCCTGATATAACTAATGATATTCAATGACCATATCTTGGACTGAGTATTGCTGGGGCTAGTGTTTTGGAATTTTTCCATTCCATTAGCAAAACTGTCTTATGGGGGGAAGGGAGATTAATTTCTAGAAAAATAACAAATTTATCACAATGTTCAGTACACACTTTGTGTCAAACCTACCTTCTCACCACTGGAGTAGAAGAAATAACGCAATCGGACTATGTTACAGTGATCTAGCTTTCTCATGATCTGGAGCTCTCGGTTCTGAAAAGGAAACACATAAAAATATATTTTTAAAAGATAACAGCTATTCATCATAGTGAATAAGATGCTTCTGAAATAACATTAAGCAATAAAATTAGATACGCTACTAAAAGTGTGATCTGTAGACTGGTACTGATCTGCAAAATATTTGTTACTAGTCCATGAAATATCTGTTACTGCTCTCCAAAAAGACAAATACAGAAATTGAGAGTGTTTAGAGTTTTTATAACAATGAGAGAATAAATTGATATCTATGAATATGATAATAAGAATTAGGACCCATATTTTATTTTTTTTAAATTTCATCTTTCTAGCAATGCATTTGTATATTTCACAAAAATAAGTCTTCGATGAATTCAAAATTGTAAAAACTGTTACTTTACCACAAATAGCTTGATCTTGTTTTCTAAGATGCAGTGAGAAAAAAGAAAACAACAAAAAAACCGAGCATCAACTCCATGAAAAGAGCTCAGTTGCTAAGTTTTAGAAAAAGTGAATGTAGAGCGAAACTCCATCTCAAAAAGAAAAGAAAAGAAAATAAATCATACAGTCCTGATAGATTTGTGACCACACAAAACTATTTTCCCTTTGGGAAGTTTCAAAATTATGTTCGTTCTTCAAAAAAAGAAATCACTAAATAATATGATGATTTCTTCATACCACAGACTTTGCAGCAGTAAATCTGACTAGACTGTACATTAACAAAGAGGTTATTATAGTCCAGCAATATACTTGACTGTCAGAAATCCAGTTAATGAAGGACAAATTACATAACACACAGAAACAATACCAAAATGCCAGCTTTCTAGCCAAAAAAATAAAGCTTTAAAGTAATGATTTAGAAGAGCTAGAAAATATAAAGTATATACCTAAGAATCTGGAAAGGAAATGGTGTTACGGTTAGAAAAGAGGCCAAGAAGGATGCGGATGAGGATGCGTTGGGACCAAAGAAGCAGGTAAAGACAGCTATCCTAGAATAGGAAGAGTAGGATGGCTTCTAGTTCTTAGAAGATGACAGCAGAAGTAAATGTTCCTTTAAACCGACCTTTCAAAGTTGGGCTTATGTGTACAATGGTATTTAAAATGCTTTTATAAGGTATCAATCTTTCATTCCATTACTTGTTAGTAAAATTATGGAAACAGAAAGTCAGAAAGCAAACAGAAAGTGAGTCAGAAAGTATAGTACAATTACTTTAACAAATAACTGACAACAGGCTCTTAAGTGTTAACTGGTTCAGAGAGAGGAACACAGAAAACTACAGACTTCAAAATTGTGTCCATTTCCATTCCAAATTGAAGCTATTTCTGGAAGTATTTCTATACTTTGTTTGTCTGAGACAGTGTTTCACTCTTGTTGCCCAGGCTGGAGTACAATGGCATGACCTCGGCTCACTGCAACCTTCGCCTCCTGGGTCTTCTCCTGCCTCAGCCTCCTGAGTAGCTGGCATCACAGAGGCCTGCCACCACGCCCAGCTAATTATTTTAATATTTTTAGTAGAGACGGGGTTTCACCATATTGACCAGCTGGTCTCGAACTCCTGACCTCAGGCAATCCACCTGCCTCAGCCTCCCAAAGTGCTGGGATTACAGGCATGAGCCACAGTGCCCAGCCTCTATACTTTGTGAATTCACATTTAGGTAGCTGGGTTTGAGGGAGAACTGCTAGTAAATCAATACTCATTCCTCTCATAACATACAGCTATTAAGATTGATTTTTTAACATAGCCAACTATGTCAAAATAAGTTATTTACTTTTCCAGACTCATTAACCAAGGTAACAGAGTATTAAATTCCCAGATAACAGAAGTTGTATAAGATTGTGCACAATATTTTTGATCAAAAAGAATGCATAAGTAAAGCAAGAACAAGGACCTAAGTATTCATCTATATTTACTCTTCCTATTGTGGTGCTTTAAAAATGTCTTGTTTTAGATAAGGAAGTTAGAGAAAATCTCATGAAGCAGTTAAGATATGAACACAAGGCCAAATGATATGAAGGTAAGAACCATGTGAAGATCTGAGGAGAGAGCACTGTGGTTATAGGGAACTGCAAATGTAAAAACCTAGTGGTGGGCTTGGCATATTCAAGAAATAGCCAGAAAGATAATGTGGCTGCATCATTCTGAGTAAGGAGAGAGAAAGGTGGGAGTTAAGTTCAGAGAGGTAGGAGTTACGTTCAGAGAGGTAAGCAGGCACAAGATCATATAAACCTTCATCAAACACGGTAAGAAACTGAATTTCACTCTAAATGTAAAGGGAAGCTAATGGAGGTTTTGACCAGGAAAGTGATACAATCAGATTTACCTTTCAGAATAGCATTCTATCATTTGAACCCAGGAGGCAGAGGTTGCGGTGAGCTGAGATCGCGCCACAGCACTGGGCGACAGAGCGAGACTCCGTTTCAAAAAAAAAAAGCATTCTAAAAATTTAAAATTTAAGACAATAAGTTTGAAGGAAAAAGTAGATCAAGAGTTCTGTTTTTTATCTATTAAGTTTGAAATCCTTATTAGATGTTCACGTGAGGTCACGGTAGAAGCTAAGGGTGGAAAAATGCATTTGGGAGTCATCTAGATAAAGGAGATTTAAAGCAAGGGTACCTAACAATATCACCTAAGGAAGAAGTTCATGCAGAAAAAAAATTCATGAAATGAAAAATAGAGGACAGAGTAGAGTAGTTAATAAAGAAGGAAGAAAAATAAGAAAGAATCTTATCTTAGAAGCCATGTTAAAAATTTTTTAGAAAAACTGAGTGGCCATTTATATCAAAAGCTACTGAAAGATGCATTAAGTGAAGCAAGTATAAGGACCTAAATATTCATCTATGTTTACTCTTCTGTTCCTATTGTGTTACTTTAGAAATATCTCTATTTTACATAAGGAAGCCAGAGAAAACCTTACAAAGCAGTTTAAGATATGAACATCAACCTGAAAGATATAAAGGTAAGAACCATGTGAAGATCTAGGGAAGATGGTTACAGGGAACTGCAAATGTAAAAACTCAGTGGTGCGCTTGGCATATTCAAGAAATAGCCAGAAGGATAATGGCTAGATAAAACAGGAAAATGACAATTGCTATGACAAATGCAAGATGTTGGTGACTCTTACAAGAATGGTTTCAGTAGAACAATGGTGAAAAAAACTGACTAGATTGAATTAAAGTGGGTGTAGGGGACACAGGGTCCGAAGGGGTTAAGGAAGTTTGAAGAGAGATGTCCAGGTATAGCAGAATGACGGGGGTAGCAAATCCACTCCCCCACAATACTTATAAAACTGAAGTACACTGAAGAAAACAATCACTTCAGGGCTCTGGAAACTAAGCAAAGGCAACAACAAATTGAGAAGAATTTTTTCTTAAAAAGCTGCTAGATATGACAATACAGTAGAGGAAAGTGGCCTTCTTTGCCAAGGGATGCTACCGTCCCCCTACAACCACCCAACTCAATCAGTGAGGCAGTTTTCCCAGGGCAGTGTTGCCAGTGAAAACCAGAGGGCTATGGTCATTTAGGATAGAGAGCAAAAACCCATGCCTAGTGGTACTGGCAATAAAAATAGCAAATTTGGAAGGATACAAAGGGGAAAGGCCCACAGCTCTGCTAAAATGAGAATGTAGTCCCAGCTGGAGAAAATGACAGACTAGAAGGATACCCAGAAATTTAATAAGGGGATACTGGAAATGAGAGAGGCACAGAGAGCCTAAATAAGCTCCCCACACGCACCTGTCTGACAGTCAGTACACATATGAGGGGGAGGCTCAAGAGAGCTCCAGAGAAAGTAAAAGCCAAGGCTGATGTGAAAACTGTCAGAACTTTGAATACACTTCCCAACTCACACATAGGATCGTCAAAAAATGCTGAAAGTGGCTGGGTGCGGTGGCTCACACCTGCAATCCCAGCACTTTGGGAGGCTGAGGTGGCAGACCAGCCTGACCAACATGGTGAAACCCAGTCTCTACTAAAGATACAAAATTAGCCGGGCTTGGTGGCACATGCCTGTAATCCCAGACACTCGGGAGGCTGAGGCAGGAGAACTGCTTGAACCTGGGAGGTGGAGGTTTCAGTGAGCCAAGATCGCACCATTGCCTTCCAGCCTGGGCAACAAGAGAGAAACTCCATCTTAAAAAAAAAAAAAGCTGAAAGTTTTAAAAAAATTCAAGTTGTTTAAGCACAATCTCTAAGCAATAACTGGCTGACCATGAAGCTATACAAAGAGTTGATCCTAGAAAATCAGGTTTAAAAATGGAAATTAGAATTAAAATTTTAACACAGAATTCTAGGGCTTCTATCTGTTGGGGAGAACAGTTCTACAGATTATGTACAGGTTAGTTATTTAAAAACAAAACAAAAACACAAAACAATCATTTGTCAGGAGGTTTTAAAAAAAACATCAGGCCAGGTGCAGTGGCTCACGTCTCTAATCCTAGCACTTTGGGAGGCTGAGGCAGGCTGGTCGCTTGAGCCTAGGAGTTCAAGACTAGCCTGGGCAACACGGAAACCTCATCTCTATAAAAAATACAAAAATTAGCTGGGCGTGGTGACGTGTACCACCAGTCCCAGCTACTCAGGAAGCCAAGTGAGAGGATGGTTTTAGTCTGAGAGGTGGAGGTTATAGTAAGCTGAGATCATGCCACTGCACTTCAGCCTGGGAAACAGGCCAGACCCTATCTCAAAAAAATAATTCAGAACCTAGTGTTGCTATAATATATTATATAATATGCCCAATTGAAAAAAAATTGTGAGACATGCAAACTACAGAAGAAGTTGCCCTATAATCAGGTTAAAATAAAGTAGTCACCAGAAATTAACTCCTGGTGGGCACAGCTGTTGGATTTAGCAGATAAAGAATACAAAGCAGCTATTATAATTTATAATTAAGTTAAAAAATTAAAGGAAACCATATTTCAAAAATTAAAGAAAAAATATGACAATTGCACAACAAATAATCTCAATAAAGAAACGTTAACTTTTAAAACACGAGAGTTAACTAGAGTTGAAACACATTATAACAAAAATGAGATTCACTATGTCCTCAAGAGAACATTTGAGATGGCATTAAAAAAAAATCAGTGAACTTAAAGAAATAGAAATTGTCCAAAAGAAAGAACAAAGAGGGAAAAAATACTGCAGAAAAATAAACAGAGCCTCAGAGACCTCTGGGATAACATCACACATATCAACATATGTGTAAAGGCAGAAATGGAAAAAGAGAAAGGAGAAAAAAATGTTAGAAGAAATAATGGCTGAAAATTTCCCAAATTTGATGAAAATCACTAATCTATCAAGCCATGAAGATCAATGAACCCCAAATACGATAAACACAGGGATCAACATCTAAGCATATCACATTTAAACAGTTTGAAGCCGCCAAAAAAAAAAAAAAAAAAAAAAAAAAAACCATAAGAACAACAGAGAAATTACTCATCACATACATGGGAAAAACAATACAATTAACAGCTGACTAAACATCAGGAAAAAACGGAAGCCAGAAGGCAGTAACAAAAAATTTTAAAAAACTGTCAACTAAGAATTCTATTTACTGCAAAAGTATTCTTCAAACAAGAAAGGAAGAATAAAGACATCCTCAAACTTAAAAAAAAAAAAGATGGAGAATATCTTAAAGTTGAAATAGTTGAACAAGTACCTTGAGCTAAAAGGAAATGACACCATATGTTAACTGAAATTCATAACAAGTGAGGACCACCAGATGTATTAAATATAAATGAGAAAATATAAAAGACATTATTTCCTCTTAATTTCATTAAAAGACAATATAATAACAGTTGGGTTTATAATGTAAATAAATGTAATACATAAGGCAATAACAGCAAAAAGGAGGGGGAGAAAACAAAGTTATAATGGAGCAAAAGTGCTATACTTTACAGAAATTAGATCAGTATTAACCTAAAGTTGGTGATGATAAATTGGAATGCAAATTGTAATTCTTAGAGCAACCGCTAAGAAAATAACTTTTTTAATGTTAAAAATCAACAGCATACCTAAGACGATACACTAAAAAATATTTGTTCAACACAAAAGAAGATAGTAACGAAGAACGGAGAACAAATATAATATGAAAGATATAGAAAACAAAGAGCAAAATGGCACATATAATTCCAACTACATTACATACTACATAAAATGTGAATGAGCTAAGCATACAATCAAAAGTCTGGATAAAAAGAAAGGTGCAACTATAATCTATCCTTAGGAATTAATACTTTAGATTCAAAGACACAAACAACTTAAAAGTAAAAGTATGAAAAATGATATATGATACAAATAGTAACCAAGACAGACGGAGTGGCAAATGTTAGCAAAGAGAGAGAGAGAGACAGAGACAGAGACAGAGAGACAGAGAGACACAGAGACACACATTGCCTACAAGATAAAGTCTAAATCACTTTATAATCTGGCCTCTCCTTTTCAGTTTAGTCTTCACATTGGTCTCATGACCAATGTGAACTCTATATTATAGCTAGATCCTTACTTCTCACTCTTCCTGAATACATTGTTTCATTCCCAACTCTGGACCAGTTGTACTCCCAATTCTATTACATTTACCATCACATTACCATCAGTGGAATGCGTTGACTCTTTCTCCAACCTACACACATTCTAAGCCCATCCTTTAAGAACCTATTTAACTTTTACCTTTTTAATGAGGCCATCACTAATCTTTCCCTGCAGCACTTACAAATATTTTGTTATTTACTATATATTCTCTTGGTTTCATTTTTACTACAGTTCACTGATGTTACATAAAAGGATACTTTTCAAAAGTAGCTTATAGAAATCAGATATTACATTACAGTCACTATACAGACACAGAGACACACTCACAAACCTTGCCCAACCAACATACTGTAAGTGTTTTAAGACATCTTTCTGCATTACTCACAGAGTTCTCAGAGCAGGTTACTTTGTCTTTAACAAAGTAAATTCCCAGCTTCTGTAATTTCTTCTACTTTCCAACTTGGTATTATTTTCCAAACTATGGGCACCAGCCAATCAGCATTGAGAAGGAAGTGTGGAAGGAGAATAGAATGGAATGGAATGGAATGGAATGGAATGGAATGGAATGGAATGGAATGGAATAGAATAGGGAAATAAGAATAGAAGAGAATGGAACAGAATATCACTTTACATATAGTAAGGTTTTTTTTTTTCATGAAACTTGTAACTATTTTTCTGTGCACGGGGCTGCAATGTTAAAATGCATGTCTTACTTTAAGGTCATAGTTAGAAATTTTAAATTGTGGTAACTGACCTGCCTGTAAAGGCATCTTTTTTCAAATAGAAAAGACAAAAGAAAACATGTAAACAAGATTCTTACTAATCATTCCCAACTTATTCATAAAACAAAATGACTACCCAAGATAGAGTAAGCATAATATCAGTATTTAAAAAGCCTAAATGGCACATCTAAAGGAAAACTTATCCTTTTGTTTTAACCAATACTCATTAACATATATCCACCTCTAGATTAGACACAGAGGCTTTCACTCATTTTTACAATATCTGACATCTCATGCTTTAACAAAAAGACAAGAGAAAGAAAAACTTTTGGAAGCTAAAGCACAGAGTGAAAAAGTTCCACAAGGGTATATTTTTGTACTATTACATAAAGTTTAATAAAGGAAAAGTAAACTTTTAGGTGAAGAAACAACCAGCAAGCTTAATATTGTGGGTGTATGGTGGGCAGCATATGGCTATCATCTTTTTTTCTTCATCAAAGTTTGTTCTGTTGGGAGATCTTCCCCCACCACAGAAAGTTCCACTTTCACAAAATCTAGTAAAATAGGATTCACTTCCAATGCTTTGCTTAAAGAATATTTTCCCAAAGTACATCTTCTGCAAAAAAAATGAAGGTTATCCAAAGTTGCATTATCCATCCTTAGTCATCATAATAAGACTGAAAAAGCATTTAATTCATCTCTAAATCTTTGATTTTACAGTAAATTCAGTTGCCCTAAAAGAACCGACAGCCCCCCCAAAAAAAAACCCTTAAAATAACCCCATGTGCACAAGTATATTTTTAATTGATACATGATATTTTACCTATTTGAGGTATGTGGATATTTTGTTCCATGCATAGAACGTGTAATGATCACATTTTGAAGCCAACTATGTGTCAGAACTGGGGGCCCTAAGAATACAAAAATTTACAATCTTTAAATGTTTTACAGTCTAATGGATGAGCAAAACAACAACTATAACACAATGTGATTAAGTCGAGCTCATTTAAAAAGTGCTAACAGATACTTGGGGACAGGAGCTAAGAAAAATTTGCTTATTAATTTGTAAAATTCTGAAATGCAGTCAGGTGGAAGGTCTTAAAGAGAGCGCTAAATATTACAGGGCATAAAGAACTACTGATGTGTTTTTTTTGCTTTTGTTGTTGTTGTTGAGACAGAGTCTCACTCTATCACCCAGGCTGGAGTGCAGTGGCATGATCTCAACTCACTGCAACCTCCACCTCCTGGGTTCAAGAGATTCTCCTGCCTAAGCCTCCTGAGTAGCTGGGATTACAGGCGCCTGCCACCACGCCTGGTTAATTTTGTATTTTTAGTAGAGACGGGGGTTTTCACCATGTTGGCCAGGATGGTCTCAAACTCCTCACCCTCAGGTGATCCGCCTGCCTTGGCCTCCCAAAGTGCTGGGATTACAGGTGTGAGCCACCTCACCCAGCCCACTAATGTGTTTTACACAAGAGATTTGTTTTAGGAAGATTGCTGTGAAAAAAATGTTACAAAGGTGGCAGCAGATAAAACTAGGATCTACACTAGTAAAAACAGAGAAAAATGGAAGGAAGAAAATGGGTCTACAACAGTAGTGATCACCCACTGCTATTGGATTGGTAAATAGGAGGAGGGAGGTGACAGCTATCAGGCTTCTCGCTCACATGACTAACATGGTAGAGTTCAGTGGCCGGGGAAGCTGTTTTGGAAGCAGAAGGAAATGAGTTCAATTTGGGACACATTCATTTTGAAATGACTCAGGGACACCAAAGCAGATAAAAAAGGTGCAGAAAGCAATACAATATGTTCCTCTTATCCTCTAGGAGGTGTGGGTGCTTCAGAAGCCATAGGAGAGTATATATTATTGCCTATACAGGTTGAATACACATTAACCAAAATTCTTGGGACCAAAAGTGTTTCAGATTTCAGACTTTTTTGGATTTAGTATCATCTTTACCCATTAAGCATTCCTAATCTGAAAATCCAAAATTCAAAATACTCCAATGAGCACTCCCTTTAAACATTGTGTTGGTGCTCAAAAAGTTTTAAATTTCAGAGCATTTCAAATTTTGGATTTTTGGATTCAAGATGCTAAACCTATAAAAAAAGAAAAACAGTGATCAAACTCCCCAGCAGCAGAAAGTCTATAAAGGACACTAAAAAGAAATTAGTCAGAAAGTAGAACCTAGACAGTGACATAAGCCCTAAGAAAGGTGAGTTATTCAAGAAAAGATCTTGGAGAAAATCGTTTAAGCAGACAGAAGAACAGGAATCAATACAAGAGACAGAGTGAGAAAAGCTGTAAGAGATGAGCCACAAAAATAATACCCTTGAACAGGAGTGAATAAACATTTTCTGTAAAGGACCAGACACTAAATTCTTCAGGTTTGCAGGCCATATAGGCTGCTATAAAGTATTCAACTCTGTAGTTGTAGGGGAAAAGCAGTCACTGACAATATTTATAAGAATGAATGTGGCTGTCTGTTTACAACAATATGTATAAGAATTAATGTGGCTGTTTGTGGTACATTTTATTTACAAACACAGGTGGCTGGTTCACTGTTTGCCAATCCCTGCCCCAGAAGGCAAAAAAGGAAAGTTCCTTACATTTCAATCTCAATTTTGTACTTAGTACACATACATAGTGGACTTTCTATATTAATTTAGGGACTAACGTTCTGGAAATTTATGATATTTTCCTTTTATATAACTATAATTAGTGTATAAGTTAAAATTTCAAATTACAGTTATAAAATAACATACTGCCTAGGTAGGCTTAACATGTTCTGTAACAAAACCCCAATTTTATAGAAACAATAAAAAGGACTCATGCATGCTACTTTTCCCAATCAGTTACACAGACTACTTACCCAGCACAGAAAGGGAAATGGAAGAGAAACAACACAAAGGATGCCTGTAGGGACTAAGGGAATAACAGACTTTTATATCCTGACAGGTAATATGGACTACTAAAGCAGATATAAACCAGGTTCTTGAATACTTAGTTTTCAGAAGCCCTAGCATGTAAGTCAATGCCCGCTTAAGTGTGTATTCCTTTAACCCTGTATCTTTGAGAGTCAATAACATAACAGCATATTATTATTAACAATAACAATGATGGCACCAACAACTATAGAACACTAAGAATTTACTATGAGCTGACCACTCTGTTAAGAGCTGTATCTTCATAACTTTAATCCTCTCCACAAACCTATCAAGTACGCAACACTATGATCCCCACTTAAGAGGGTGTGTAGGCATAGAGAGGTTAAGAAATTTGGTAGCAAGCAGCACAGGCAAGATTTAAACCAGGTGTGTCAGATTCCATGCTCTATCACAATAAAATGTAACTCAATTCCATTTATTACTATATGCTTGAAAATATGACAATAAAGGAGGACCTCAGTACTGAAAGAGCTTATAATTCAAAATAAGACAAGTATACAAGTATGCAAATAAAGATACTGATATAGTTTGGCTCCACGTCCCCACCCAAATCTCATCTCAAATTGTAATCCCCAAGTGTTGAGGCGAGGACCTCTACCCCCGAACTGTCAAGAGAGGGAAGTGACTGGATTATGGGGATGGTTTCCCACATGCTGCTCTCCTAATAGTGAGTGAATTCTCACAAGATGTGATGGTTTTATAAATGGTAGTTTCTCCTGCACGATTACTCTGTCTCCCACCATCTTGCGAAGAAGGTGCCTGCTTTCTTTCCCTTTCGCCATGACTGTAAATTTCCTAAGGCCTTCCCAGCCATGCGGAACTGTGAGCCAATTAAACATCTTTCCTTTATAAATTACCCAGTCTCAGGTAGTATCCTTACAGCAATGTGAGAATGGACTAATACAGATGCCATACAACAGAAAATGTTAAGTGCCATTAGAGTTATCGAAAAACGGGTGGGTGGGTGCGGCAGTTCATGCCTGTAATCCCAGCACTTTGGGAGTCTGAGGAAGGAGGATCACTTGGGCCCAGGAGTTCAAGACCAGCTTGACAACACAGGGAGATTGCATCTCTACAAAAAATAAAAATAAATTAACTAGGCATGGTGATGCACACCTGTGTTCCTAGCTACTCGGGAGGCTGAGGTGGGAGGATCACTTTAACCAGGGAGGTCAAGGCTACAGTAAGCTATGACTGTGACATTGCACTTCAGCCTGGGTAATGTGGTGAGACCCTGTCTCTCCCCCAACCCTGAAGAAAAAAAAAAGGATGGAGAATTCTAAAAACAGAAACAATACTTCCAACTAGGAAATTAAAAAGATTTTTCATGAAAAGAGTAAACAATTAAGTTGGAGCTTAACAGGTAGAATTCAATTCCTCTCTTAGACCATTTGCTTTTTGAATATACCAACTAAAACTCGAAAACTCTCCTTACCCAAAAGAAACGAGAAAAGGGAGCATCATCCAACACATCCCCTGGAATACAACACAACTAAAGCCTCTGGTTACTGTGGAGAATATGCCTTTGTGCTACAACTAAAGTTTACACAAAAATGATTGGTTGACTCCCTCTCCCCTTGAAACGCTTTCTCCAATCACCTTCCAGGACACTAAATTATCTTGTTTTTTCTCCTTTCTCATTGGCCAAATTTGCGGTTTTCTTTGCTAGTTCTTCATAATCTCCCTATTTTTAAAACACTGAAGTAGCCAGAACTTAATCTCTCACCTCTTTCAGCTGCTTCTATCACCTCTTCCAGTCTCAGGGCTTTAAAGGCTGAACAGACTCCCAATTGTATATCTCTAGACCAGACCACCTCTGTGAATTCCAAAATCTTTTAAGCAACTGCTTACGTGACAATTCTTCTGTGTCTAATATACATCAACTTGACATGTCATAAGTAAAATTCTTCATCTCCCTTAAACATGCTCTACCCATAGCTTTCCCCATGTCAGTTGTTGGCAATTTCACTCCTCTAGTTGCCCAGGTCAAAAACCATGAAGTCTTTATTCCTCTTTCTCTCTGACCTCTTTAAAAAAAAAAAAAAAAAGACGGAGTCTCACTCTGTCACCCCGGCTGGAGTGCAGTGGCATGATCTCGGCTCACTGCCTGCAACCTCTGTCTCCCAGGTTCAAGTGATTCTCCTGCCTCAGCCTCCTGAGTAGCTGGGATTACAGGCGGGTACCACCATGCCAGCTGATCGTTTTGTATTTTTAGTAGAGATGGGGTTTCACCATGTTGGCCAGGCTGGTCTGGAACTTCTGACCTCAAATGATCCTCCAACCTCGGCCTCCCAAAGTGCTATTATTAGCAATAATAATTATTGCTCCTAAAGTGCTAGGATTACAGGCATGAGACACTGCACCCGGCTTGACCTCACATTAATCTGCCAAGAAATCTTGTTGGCCCAACTTTCAAAATTTACCTAGGATCCCAGTAATTGCACTCTTGGACATATGTCTTATAGAAATAGAAATTTATGTTCACATTAAAACTGGCACATGAATGTTAGAAGCAGCTTTATTTACAATAGCCCTCAGATGTCCCTCATTGGGTGAATAAACAAACTGTAGTATATCCATACCATGGAATACTACTCAGCAATAAAAAAGAAACAATTATTGATCCATGCAACATGGTTGCATCCCCAGAAACCTATGCTGAAACAAAAAAAGCCAACACAAAAGGTTACATACTGGATATGATTCCATTTTTATAACCTTCTTGAAAGAAAAAAAATTTGGAAATGGTACAGATTAGTGGTTACTGCCAGGGGTTATACTGGTTGTTAGGGGTGGAGGAATGGCAGGGAGAGAAGTCAATGTGGTTATAAAAGGGCAGTAAGAGCATACTTGTGATGTTCTGTATCTTGACTATCATGGTCTATACACAAACCTATACATGTAATTTTAAAAACATAAGAAAGAAATATATACACATACAGCTCTCCAAAGTAGTAAAAGAGAATCTGAGGAAATTTGAATAAAATCGATGGATTCTATCAATGCCAATATCCTAATTGTGATAATGTACTATAATTTTGCAAGATGTGATCACTGAGGGAAAGTGGGCAAAAAGTTTTACCCATGTGGGATTTCTCTACTTTGCTTTACAATTGCATAAATATCTGACTATCAGCCCCCCTCACATACTTCAGGTATTTCCTCAAATGCTACATACTTTCTCACACTATTTAAAATTGCAACGTCAACATTTACTCTCAGGATTCCTTAAACCCCTTCTTTTACCTCAATCTTCTCCAGAGTAACAATCATCTAATATACTATATCTATGTTGCATATTTATTCATTATTGTCCATCTCTCTCCACTACAATATAAGCTTTAAAATGACATAGTTTTGTTGTCTGTTTTGTTTATTGTTATACATCTAGAATACAAAAAGAGATACATCAATACATATCAGTACATTTTATTGTAAGAAGTGTCACTACTAGCCAGAAAAATAAAGGAGGAGTTACAGAAACAAATTAGTTCCCAAGTCATGAACCCCCACCCCTCAAAACACATGTAAAGGACTACTTCCCATTCCTGAGAATAGAGCTGTGATATACCACTCTCTCTAACCCCTCTCCGGCTAATCTCTCCAAAGATTAAAAACTGATCAAGAGCCCTATCCTCACAGGGCCAGGCTTGAAAATACCATTCTTCAGCCAAGCTCTGGCTCACCAAAGATTGCGTATATATACAACAGCACTGATCTCTTCCTCATTGTTGGTGCATTAAAAGTGATGAAAAAAACAGGCTGGGCACAGTGGCTCACACCTGTAATCTTAGCACTTTGGGAGGTCAAGGCAGGCAGATCACTTGAGGACAGGAATTCAAGACCAGCCTGGCCAACATGGTGAAACCCCGTCTCTACTAAAAACACAAAAATTAGCCAGAGGTGGTGGCACACACCTATAGTCCTAGTTACTTGGGAGGCTGAGGCACAAGAATCGCTTGAACCCAGAAAGCGGAAGTTGCAGTGAGCCGAGATTGGGCCACTACACTCAGCCTGGGTGACAGAACAAGACTCTGTCTCACAAACAAAAAAAAAAAAGGAAAAAGCACTTGACAAAATTTACCACTCTTTCATTACAAAAACCATCAACGAATCAGATATAGAAGGACCTTACCTCAACAAAATAAAAGTTATACAATCAGTCACTCACTTGATGGTTCAACTTAAAAATTTTCAACTTTACAATGGTGTTTTCAGCTGTGTACATTAATGATGAGTACCCATATAGTATTCAATAAAATTACATGAGATATTCAACACTTAATTATAGAATAGGCTATTTGTTATATGATTTTGTCCACCTGCAGGCCAACATAAAGTGTTCTGAGCACGTTTAAGGTAAGCTAGGCTAAGCTATAATGTACTACAGATGAGGTGCATTAAATGTATTTTTGACTTAATGACATTTTTAACTTACAATGAGTTTATCTGGACATAACTTCATTTTAGGTCATGGAGCATCTGCATATGAAAAGCCCATCACTGTTGGGCGTGGTGGCTCATGCCTATAATCTCAGCACTTTGGGAGGCCGAGGCAGGTGGATCACCTGAGGTCGGAAGTTCAAGACCAGCCTGACCAACATGGAGAAACCCCATCTCTAGTAAAAATACAAAATTAGTCGGGTGTGGTGGTGCATGCCTGTAATCCCAGCTACTCAGGAGGCTGAGGCAGGAGAATCACTTGAACCTGGGAGGCAGAGATTGCAATGAGCCAAGATCGTGCCATTGCACTCCAGCCTGGGCAACAAGAGTGAAACTCTGTCTCAAAAAAGAACAAAAAAAGCCTATAACTAACATCACACACAATGGTGAAAAACAGAAAACTTTTCCTCTAAGATTATGAACAATAGCAAAGATGTGAAAACCCAGATGAATTGGTAAGAAAAATGTGGTATATACATACAATAGAATAAACATTACAAGTTTTTTAAAAGGAAGGAAATCTTACCACTTGTGACAACACAGATGAACTTGGAAAATATTACGCTAAGCAAAATAAGTTAGTCACAGAAGGAGAAATACTGCATTATTTTTTGTAACAAGGAATCAAACCTATATAAGTAGACAACAGAATGGTGGTTACTAGGAGACAGGGGGAGGAAGATATGAATAGTTGTTGTTCAATGGTATAAAGTTACAGTTATACAAGATAAGTAAGTTACAGAGATATGTTTTCCAACACAGTGCCTATAATTAACAAGGTGAACTTCTGAAAATTTACTAAGAGGGTAGATGTCATGTCAAATGTTCTTACCTGCATAAGGGGCATAATGAAACTTTTGGAGGCAATAGATATATGTTTATTATCTTGGCTGTAGTGATGGTAAGATGAGTACACATATATGTCCAAATGCATTAAATTGTACACATTAATTATATGCAGTTTTTAAATATACCAATTATATCTCAATAAAGCTAGGGAAGGCAGATCTAAGAGCTCATTTTTAACACAGCAAACAAATCAAAAGCAAAATAATTAAATTATAGGTTTTTGTAATATTATACTTCCATTTTTTTTTTTTTGAGACAGAGTCTTGCTCTGTTGCCCAGGCTGGAGTGCAGTGGTGTGATCTCAGCTCACTGCAACCTCCACTTCCCAGGTTCAAGTGATTCTCCTGCCTCAGCCTCCCAAGTAGCTGGGCTAACAGGCACCAGCCACCAAGTTCAACTAATTTTTGTGGTTTTTTGTTTGTTTGTTTTTTGTAAGTAGAGATGGGGTTTCACATGTTGGACAGGCTGGTCTTGAACTCCTGACCTCAAAAGATCCACCCGCCTCAGCCTCCCAAAGTGCTGAGACTACAGGTGTGAGCCACCGGGCCCAGCCATTTTTTTTTTTATTTTTATAGAGACAGGGTCTCTATAAAACAGACTATGTTGCCCAGGCTAGTCTTGAACTCCTGGGCTCAAGCAATCCTCCCGCCTTGGCCTCCCAAAGTGCTGGTATTACAGGCATCAGCCACCATGCCCAGCCTATGCTTTATTTTTCTGATGACATTAAAAAAAAATACTTATCAAATTGTAACAATCTTAAAGAAAAACAAAATATTTTAACATTTTGAATTCTTTGATTTTTGTACCAATTCTGGTCCAAATTCATTGAAAACACTTTCCATCCACCTAGGAAGTAAGAAACCCTAGTACTGGTAGACTGTGAAGACTCAAGTGAAAATGTTTTAATATTCTCTTCAGATCAATTTTCATTTATTAAGTGTTCAAAGGACTGAAAATCTGTGCCTCTCACAGAGTGTCTGCCAAAAATTTAAAAAAAAAAAAAAAATTAAAGGCATTACCAAGAGTTGGGTAGTACATGGTCAGTGCCTAGATAAACACTCTCCTCAATAAAGCCCTAGAAATTCAGTTTGATTGTTATCTATCATAAACAGTTACTGTGTTTATAAATCTTGCAGGTTCTCTAAGATATCATGTGAGCACAATTTTCAGGGCAATCTACAGGAAGATAGTTCATTATATAAACCATGAACTCCCACAGCTGGCACCAAACTAGATAATTCGTTTAATACTTCACATGGACTATAAACTCCCTGATTGCAGAGACTCTGTCATATGCCTCCTTGTCACCTACACAACATCTAATGTAGTCCTTTGCACATAGTATATACAAACTGAGTTGGCTAGCCTTAGTTCACACTTGATCTTGTAATGCAAAAACTCAGTGGAGGTTTTTTAACAGAAAGGTGAGGTGAAGTAGCTTATTCAGATAAATCTTGATGGATTACCCAAGCTAAGAAAGGTAAAGTCTAATTTGAAGAGAAAGGAACCCTGATATTTGAATGTTTCTTTACAGATTAAGGAAGCTATTTATGTGAGTACTCTCACTTAAGTCTGAAAAAAACTTAAAATGATTATTAAATATTTCATCCTACATCTTACCAAGAAGAAACAAATTTAGAGAGGTAAAATGACTTCTCCAATTTCATAAAGGGCTCTCTATTCAGTAACGTGGAAGGATTAGGAAAATAAGAAACCCTAGTACTGGTAGAAAAGAGGCACAGGCAAGTATTTCCAGGTATTATAACCGCCAAGCACATTAAGGAACCAGAGAGACTGGCTGGGGATTAACAGCAAAGTCCTTTTCCAATACTTTACAGAAAAATAGAAATTAAACCCTAGAGTTCAGGAATAGCTATTATTTCACCATCATTCCCTATCTAGATAGATTTTTTTAATCCTTAGGGTGATCCTTATAAAATGTAATCTATCTTAATATTAAAATAAACTCAGGACAGAGTTTAACATTACATACTGAAAAGATGTCAAAATAATGAAGTACTAGCAAAGAACACACTGCAAAAGAACTTAAGAGGAAAAAAAATCCAAATATAATAGCATAAAAAAGAATACTCAGGAATAACTTTAACAAATGAATGTAAGACTTATACACTGAAAACTCTAAAATCTCATAGAAAGATATAAATAAAGACAATCCATAATCATGGATTGGAAGACTTCATGATGTTAAGATGGCAATAGTCCCAGAATTGATTTACAGATCCACTACAATCCTGTTGAAATTACAGCCACCTTTTTTTTTTTTTTTTTTTAAGACGGAGTCTTGCTCTGTTGCCCAGGCTGGAGTACAATGGCCTGATCTCAGCTCACCGCAACCTCCACCACCTGGGTTCAAGCAATTCTCCTGCCTCAGCCTCTGAGTAGCTGGGACTACAGGCATGTGCCACCATGCCCGGCTAATTTTTGTATTTTTAGTAAAGATGGGGTTTCACTATGTTGGCCAGGCTGGTCTCGAACTCCTGACCTCGTGATGTGCCCACCTCGGCTTCCCAAAGTGCTGGGATTACTGGCGTGAGCCACCGCACCTGGCCAGCTATCTTTTTTTTAAAAAAAGATATTGACAAGATAATCCTAAAATTCATATGGAAATTTGCATGCACTCAGAATAGTCAAAATAATCTTGTAAAGAAGAAGTTGGAGGACTCGTATTTCATATCTTTTTACAAAGACAAAGTAATCGAGACAGTGTGGTACTGGCATAAGGACACACATATCAATCAATGAAATAGAATTCAGAGTCCAAAAATGTTTATAGCCAACAGATTTTGACAAGGTTGTCAAGACAATTCTATAACAAAAGAAAAGATTTTTCAACAAATGGAGCTTTGGACAACTGGATATTCAGCTGTAAAGGACTGAAGCTGTACCACATCTTTTTGTTTTTTCATTATTTATTTAGAGACAGAGTCTTGCTCTCACCCAGGCTGGAGTGCAGTGGCACAATCTCGGCTGACTGGAACCTCTGCCTCCCGAGTAACTGGGATTACAGGCATGTGCCACCACACTCGGCTAGTTTTTTGTATTTTTAATAGGGACTGCATTTCACCGTGTCAGCCAGGGTGGTGTCAATCTCCTGACCCAGTGATCCGACCGCCTCGGCCTCCCAAAGTGCTGGGATTACAGGAGTGAGCCACCATGCCCGGCCCATTTTTTATTTTGTAATGTTTCATAAAGACAGGGGCTCCCTATATTGGCCAGGGTGGTCTCAAACTTCTGGCATCAGGTGATCCACCTGCCTTGGCCAAAGTGCTGGGATTACAAGTTTGAGCCACCAAACCCAGCCTGGACCACTTCTTTACATTACACAAAGAAAACCCAAAACTGGACAAAAACATTATAAAAAAGGAAAACTACTGACCAATCTCTTACAAACACAGATTCAAAAATTTGCAACAAAACATTAGCAAATTGATCCAATGTTTGTACAAAAATACTTATACATCATGAGCAAGTGACATTTATTCTAGGTATGCAAGGCTGGTTTAACATTTGTCAATTAATGTAATCCATCACATCAACAAGCTAAAGAAGAAAGACAATCTGATCATATATAGAGATGCTGAAAAAGCATTTGGTAAGATTCAAAACTCATTCATAATAACTCTTAGCAAACTAGGAATAGAGGAAACCTTCTTCAGCTTGATAAAGTACAATAAAAAACTCTACAGCTAACATCACACTTAATGGTGAGAAAATAGATGCTACAAAGCAAAATTTATAAGATGCAATATGCCAAAAAAAAAAAAAATGGGGAATGTGAATAAAACGTACACAGACTGGTACAGAAAACACAAAACTGTCTTTGCTCACCGATAACATTACTGCCTGTGAAGAAAATCTCAAGGAATCAACCACAAATAAACAGCTAGAACTAATAAACAATTATAGTAAGGTTGCAGGATACGAAATTAATGTATAAAAGTCAACTGTATTCTCCTATACCAGGAATAATTGGCGTTAAAATTAAAACGTAAGAAGCACCCCCAAAAATAAAATGCTTAGGTATAAACCTAACAAAATATGTACAAGATCTACATGATGAGGCCCGGAGTGATGGCTCATGCCTGTAATCCCAGCACTTGGGGAGGCCGAGGTGGGTGGATCACCTGAGGTCAGGAGTTCAAGACAAACCTGGCCAAAACCATGAAACCCCATCTCTACTAAAAATACAAAAATTAGCCAGGCGTGGTGGCACCCACCTGTAATCCCAGCTACTTGGGAGATTGAGCCAGGAGAATTGCTTGAACCCAGGAGGCAGAGGTTGCAGTGAGCTGAGATTGTGCCAACGTACTCCAGCCTAGGTGACAGAGCAAGACTCCGTCTCAAAAAAAAAAGATCTATATGATGAAAACTATAAAACTGTTATGAAAGAAATCAAGGAAGGTATAAATAAATGGAAGCTTACATGGTGTACATGGATAAGAACACTCAATATTAAGATGCCAGTTCTTCCCAACTTGATCTGCAAATTCAATGCAATATCAATCAGAATCCCAGGAAGTTACACAGAAGACATCAACAAACTGATTCTAAAGTTTCTATGGAAAAGCAAAAGACTCAGAATAGCCACCACAGCATTGAACAACAGTCAGCCAACTGACACTACCTGACTTCAAGGCTTACTGTAAAGCTACAGGAATAAAGACAGCATGGTACTGGTGAAAGAAGAGATTACTGGAACAGAACAGATGGCCCAGAACTAGCACACAAATATGGTCAACTGAACTTTCACAAAGGAACAAAGGAATTTTAATGGAGAAAGGATAGTCTTTTCAACAAATACAGCAGTCTAAACATTTATCCACAGTTTCATTTTCCACAATTTCAGTTAACGACAGTCAACCACAGTCCAAAAATAATAAATGGAAAATTCCAGAAATAATGAACGAATTTTAAATTGCCATCGTTCTGAGTAGCGTGATGAAATTTCACGCCATCCCAGTTCCTCCTACCAGGTCATGAATCATCCCTTTGTCTAGCTTGTCCATACTGAATATGTTACCTGCCCATTCATCACATAGCAGCCCTCTCAGTTAGCAGATCGACTGCAGGGGTTGCAGCAACCCTTGTGTTACTTATCATAACGGTGCCAAAAGCACAAGAGTAGTGACACTGTCATATTATTACTGTTAATCTCTTACTGTGCTTGATTTATAAACTTTACTAGAGGTACGTATGTATGTATATATACAAAAATGCAGTATATACAGGTTTTAGTACCATCTGCAGTTTCTGGAATTCACTGGGAGTCTTGGAATGTATCCTCCTCAGATGAGGGGTGGGGGAAACAATTCAATCTTTAAAATTGGTTAAAAGATTTGAAGGGAAACTTCACCAAAGGCAATACATGGATGGCAAATAAATGTGAAAAGATATTCAACACTATTAGCCATTTTTAAAATGCAAATTAAAACTACAATGAAATACCACTATACACCTATTAGAATAGCTAAAATTAAAAAGCCTGACTAAACCAAGCCTTGGGATACACTGCTGGTGAGAATAAAAAACAAAAACAATCGGCCAGGCACGGTGGCTCACGCCTGCAATCCCAACACTTTGAGGCCAAAGCCGGTGGATCACAAGGTTAGGCATTTGAGACCAGCCTGGCCAACACAGTGAAATCCCGTCTCTACCAAAATTAAAAAAAAAAAAAAAAAAAAAAAATTAGCCGGGCATGGTCGCGGGCGCCTGTAATCCCAGTTACTCGGGAGGGTGAGGCAGGAGAATCGCTTGAATCTGGGAGGTGGAGGTTGCAGTGAACTGAGATCGCACCACTGCACTCCAGTCCGGGCGACAGTGCAAGACTCTGTTTCCAAAAAAAACAAAAACTAAAAAAATAAAAAACAAAAACAATCATCACTTACTGTTCTGGCGCATCATGAAAACTATTTCTGTAAATATTCTGATAGGCTATATTCTTTGTTTTTTTTGTTTAAATGAAAATATCATTTTACTGTTTTGTAGACTTTTCTTAATAAACAATTAGAATATTTCCCACATTAAGAAGGATATTTTAAAAATAACTGCATAGATTCTACTGTATGATTATATTCTTTTCAGAATAACATCATTAAGGTAAAGTTTCCATGATATACTGACTTCTCAAAGTTTGATCACTAACTTTCTTATATAAATGAGAAATGTCTGCACAATTCCCCAAATGGATCGAAGGCGAAGCAATCTAGGAAGTTTTGGACCTCAGAATGCTGCAGGTTTTACTTACAGTTTCTCCCCGACCCCATTCAAATTTTAAAACATAAATTTCAAGTATGGGAAGGTGAACTTCAGTCAAGAGTTCAATTTCTGGATTAAAACATCACAAAACTAGAATTTTTAAAAGAAACCAACCATTCTGTAGAATTTTAAAATTTTAAATGTATTAAAACTCCTACAGGTACAGTTTCATTTATACCATAAACATTTACTTACGCTCTGGTAATAATTTGATCATTGCTTTTGATTGGAAGAGTTTTAGGGCAGAATTAGTAAAAGCCCCAGAGCTTGCTAATAGAATTTCACTATAGCTTCCATAGTTTTAGTAACTGGTCTTATATATTTGGGTATACATCTCTTCTTTAAAAGCCTGATATAAAACATATTGATACTTAAACTATTTGTAATAAAATTTTTATAAGGCAATTAAAGTTCCCTAATTTCTTAAAAAATTAAACTTATTTTCTCAACTAAGTTCCCTAATTTCTTCCTAGTCTCCAGAACTGTGAGAAATAAAGGAGATGACCCTCCTCCTTCTGGCTTATGATCAAGTCACTTAGTAGTCTAAGAGCTATTAAAATTTTACCTCTAAGGGAAACTTTATGTAAGAAATTTGGAGGTACAAGCCGGGCGCGGTGGCTCACGCCTGTAATCCCAGCACTTCGGGAGGCCGAGGCGGGCGGATCACAAGGTCAGGAGATCGAGACCACGGTGAAACCCCGTCTCTACTAAAAATACAAAAAATTAGCCGGGCGCGGTTGTGGGCGCCTGTAGTCCCAGCTACTCGGGAGGCTGAGGCAGGAGAATGGCGTGAACCCGGGAGGCGGAGCTTGCAGTGAGCCGAGATCGCGCCACTGCACTCCAGCCTGGGCGACAGAGCAAGACTCCGTCTCGAAAAAAAAAAAAAAAAAAGAAATTTGGAGGTACAACACAATGAGATTCAAATAAGGTATAAGATAGGCATCACAAGAAATGAGATTCAAATAAGGTATATGATAGGCATCATGAGAAATCAGGATGGGCTTCATTTTTTTATGATGCCTATCCATAGAAAAATATTTAGAAGGACCTACGAATTCTACAATGAAGAACAGAAGAATTAAGGGGAGGGGGAAAAAGGATAATTTTTATTTATTTTGTTTGTGTTTTGAGACAGAGTCTCGATCTATAGCCCAGGCTAGGGTGCAGTGGAGCGATCTTGGCTCACTGCAAGCTCCGCCTCCCAGGTTCACGCCATTCTCCTGCCTCAGTCTCCCGAGTAGCTGGGACTACAGGCACCAGTGACTACAGGTGCCTGCCAACATGCCCGGCTAATTTTTTGTATTTTTGGTACAGACCCCCGGGGTTTCACCGAATTAGCCAGGATGTTCTCGATCTCCTGACCTCATGATCCACCCACCTCAGCCTCCCAAAGTGCTGGGATTACAGGCATGAGCCACTGCACCTGCCTATTTTTTTCTTTTTACTGTTCTGTGATGTTGATTTTTTTAAGCAATTATACCTTTTTGCAATTGTAGGACTTGTGAAAAACTAGAACCTTTCAATTGTTTTGTACCATAATCTTTTGTTATTTAACAAATAAAAACAGTTCTATAGAAGTTAAGAGAGCCAAGTTTGTTACAATTATTTGTCTAAATAATAGTTTTCTCAGGCTTCTAATCTGATACTTGTCTGTGGTATAATTTAGAAAAAGATCAGTGGATCCCTGGCTCCTCAGAATTCTACACTTTCCAATATTGGGGAACTACTGCTAATCGTAAAAGCTACCACTAAGTGAGACCTTACTTTGTGCCAGTCATTGGGTTAAGCATTTCACATTCATTACCACAGTTAATCATTAACCCTAAGAAGTAAGCATTATTACTACTACTACTACCACTACTACGACTACTACTACTACTACTAATACTACATTAGTCTCCCCTTATCTGCACTTTCGCTTTCCACAGTTTCAGTTACCTGCAGTCAATCACCGTTCCAAAATATTAAATGAAAAATTCCAGTAATAAACTATTCATAAATTTTAAATTGCACACTGTTCTGAGTAGTGTGATGAAATCTCACGCTGTCCTGCTCCATCCCACTAGGAATATAAATCCTCTATTTGTCCAGCACATCCACACTGTATATACTACCTGCCCATCAGTCATTGGCATTGTCTGCTCTCAACATCTAACCATGGACATTATTATGGCTCACTGATCTAGGATCATTCAAAGCAGATAATTCTCCTTCTGGCATATGGTTAGAAGGTCAGTAGTAGCCTAAGGCTATGTCACAAGGCTTATGTCACTCACCTCACTATCTCATCATGTAGGCATTTTATCATCTCACATCATCACAAGAAGAAGGGTGGTTATAGCACAATAAATATTTTGAGAGAGAGGGAGATAATCCACATTCATAGAACTTTTTTATAGTATATTGTAATTATATAATTGCTCTATTTTATTATTGTTGTTTTAATCACTTACTTTGCCTAATTTGTAAATTAAAGTTTATCACAGAACACATATATATGAAAAAATGGTACATATAGGGTTCGGCACTATTCATGGTTTCAGGCGTCCACTGGGGGTCTTGGAACATACCCCCAAAAATAAGGGAAAATAACTGTAGTGCTGGAAAAACTGGACAGACACAATTAAAGAAATGAATCCAAGTATAGATCTTAACACCTTTCACAAACATTAACTTGAAATGGATCATAGACTTCACTGTAAAATGAAAAGCTATAAAATTCCTAGAAGATAACAGGAAAAAAATCTAGGTGTCCTTGGGTTTGGTGGTGACTTTTTAAATACAACATCAAAAACACATCCATGAAAGAAAAAATTTGGTAAGTTGAACTTAGTTAAAATTAGAAATGTCTGCTCTGAGGAAGACACTAATGAAAAGTCACACAGTCCAGGAGAAAACGTTTGCAAAATACTTATCTGATAAATGACTGTTACCCAAAACATAAAAAGAATTCTTAAAACTCAACAATAAAAAAACCAACAACTCAATTAAAATTGGACAAAAGGCTATGTTCTGAATGTTAGTAGACTCGCCTATCAAACTCATACACTGAAACCTAACCATCAATGTGATAGTATTAGGAGGTAGGGCTGTTGGGAGGTGATCGTGTTATGAGGGCTCTGAGATTAATACCCTTATAAAAGATGCCCCAGAGAGCCTGCCTTGTCCCTTCTCCCATAGGAGGATACAGCAAGAAGGCACTATCTATGAACCAGAAAACAAGCCCTCACCAGACACAGAATCTGCAGGTGATCTTGCACTTCCCTAGCCTCCATAGCCATGAGAAATAAGTTTCTGTTATTTATAACCCACCCATGTTTATGGTATTTTAGATACCTCAATGGATTAAGACAAGACCTGAACAGTTACCTCACCAAAAGAGATAAACAGATGGGAAATAAGCATATAAGATGTTCAACATTATACATTATCAGGGAATTGCAAATTAATACAATGGCATACTACTACTACACACGTATTAGAATGGCTAAAATCCAAAACACTGACACCACCAAAGGACCACCGGTGATGATGTGGAACAACAAGAACACTCACTCATTGCTGGTGGGAATATGAAATTATTTTACACAGCCAATTTAGACGACAACTTAGCAGTTTTTTACAAAACTAAACTTACTCTTACCACAGCAATTGTATTACTTGGTATTTACTCAAATGAACTGAAAATATGACCACATAAAAACTTGCACACGAATATTTACAGCACCTTTATTCACAATCGTCTAAACTTCAGCTACCCAAACCAAGATGTCCTTCAACAGGTAAATGCATAAACAAACTGTGATATATCCATACAATAAAATATTATTCAGCACTAAAAAGAAATGAGCTATCGACTGGGCACGGTGGCCCATGCCTGTAATCCCAGAACTTTGGGAGGCTGAGACAGGTGGATCACCCGAGGTCAGGAGTTCAAGACCAGCCTGGCAAACATGGTGAAACCCAGTCTCTACTAAAAATACAAAAATTAGCTGGGAGTGGTGGCGCACGCCTATAATCCCAGCTACTTGAGAGGCTGGGGAAGGAGAATCGCTTGAACCGGGGAGGCGGAAGTTGCAGTGAGCCAAGATTGGACCACTGCACTCCAGCCTTGGCACAAAAGCAAAGCTCTGACTCAAAAAAAAAAAAAAAAAAAAAAAAAAGATATGAGATATCATACCACAGAAAGTTATGCAGGCACCTTAAATGCATATTGCTAAGTAAAAAAAAAAAAAAGCCAATCGGAAAAGGCTATACATACTGTATGATTCCAAGAAAAGGCAAAACCATGGAAATAGTAAAAGATCAATTGTTATCAAGTGCCTGGGGGAAGGGAAAAATGAATAGGTGTAGTTCAGGAAATTTTTAGTGCAGTATTTTGTATGGTACTCTAATGGCAGATACATGTCCCTATACAATTGTCAAAACCCATAGACTGTACAACACAAAGAGTGAACCATAAGGCAAACTCTAAACTTTCATTAATAATAAGTATAAATATTGGTATCTTGATTGTAACAAATGTACTACACTAAGGCATCAGTAATATTGGAAACTCTGGAGATGGGGTTGGAATGAGTGTATATATGGCAATTCTCTGTACTTTCCACTCACTTTTCTGTAAAACTAGAATGGTTCAAATAGACATTTCTCCCCAAGAAGACATAAAAACCACCAATAAGCACATGAAAAGATACAGAACAGTAGAAATGCAAATTAAGATGACAATAAGATACCACTTCACACCACGAGGATGGGTATAATAAAAAACTAAAACAAGTACTATCAAAGTTGCAGAGAAATTGCAATGCTCATGCATTGTTGGAGGATTGCAAAATGGTACAGCTGCTTTAGAAAATAGGTTAATATTTCTTCAAACTGTCAATCATTTAATCACTTTATGGCCCTGTGATTCCATTCCTAGGAATACACTCAAGAGAAATGAAAACCTTCTTCCCCACAAAAACTTGTACACAAATATTTCTAGTAGCATCATTCATAACAGCCAAAAAGTTAAACAACCTAAATGTTCATCAGCTGATGAACAGATAAACCATATGTGGCATGTCCATACAATGGAATATTATTCAGCCATAAAAGAAATGAAGTACTGAGACATGCTACAACAGGAATTAACTTCAAAAATACTATTCTAAGTGAAAGAAGCCAGACGCAGAAGACCGTACACTGTGTGATTCCACATTTTGAAATGTTCAGGATGGGCAAATCCATAGACAGGTAGTAGATTAGCATTTTCCAGGGCCTGGGGGAAGGAAAGGATACGGAGTGACTGCTAATGGGTACACAGTTTCCTTTTGAGATGAAAACATTCTGGAATTAGAGAGTGATGATAGTTGCCTAACTCTGTGACTATACTAAAACCAACGAGTTATATCCTTTAAAAGGGTAAATATACATCACATTAATTATATCTCAATAAGGTTGTTATAAATAAATGTATCAAGCAGCTGACCACTTACAAAAAAAAAAAAAAGGTTTTAGTGAAACTAGTCAAAAGAGTAACTTTAACTCCTGATATTCAACACTGCTTTTGACCTTACCTCAGATATGGGAATCTGAAACAGTATAAACACAAAATAACAGTAAACTCAAAAAAAGCGAGCAAACTTAAAAAGCACATCATGCCTTATATCAAGTTTTATTTCTCTTTATCTCAAACCATTCAAGACACTGAAAGCCAGAAAGAAGAAATTCAAGATCACAAATACCAAATATCATGCCTCCATTTTTTCTCAGTGGAATAATCAAGGAGGCAATAAAACTATACATAATTTTAACAGCAAAATCAATACAGCTCTTCCACATCAATCTTTGTTAAGTCCCTGAAAATTCCATTAAATTTTAAAAAATGTATCTTACCTATCACCCTACCTAGGTACTTGGGAAAGTATAAAAGTAAAATAAAACAGTCTGTATCCTTAAGAAACTTTGTATGAAAGTTTTAATGAAACTTAGTATGAAAACCTGCCTCTCAGGTTTCCCACTGCAAGGAACATCATTACCAGTGGTCCCAGCCAGTGACCTATCAAATCCATTCTCTTGCTGGGGACAGGCAAAGTTTCCCAGCCTATATGACTCAGAACAGCAGGTATACTTAACGGAGACCTTTTCCCAGGAAGAACTGAACTCTGACTTGGTAACTTTGGTTTGAGGACTTGACCCACTGCTATGCTGTTACTTTCTTAGAGCTATCCTGGTAATGCAACACTTTTCCTATCCAACTTGTAGCTGTCCTTCCCTTTTCTTCCACCTAATTTTAGCCTCCACTTGAAAACTACAAATTTCCATGACTTAAAGAACAGTGCTACACATAGCACAAAGATTACTATTTCTTTCAAGTTTTCTGTCAGTTTTATCAGCAAATAGATTTTTTACAAGTGACTTAAATGGCTATATAAAATACTAATAATTAGGTGCCTGAAAATAGAATCACCAAATTTAAGAGGAAGTAAAACAAATAGGGGGAAAAAAAATTCACGCGAATAGCAGTGTGTAGTAACTTAGAACCTTAAGAATAAAAACAAAGAGTTTAGTTATAAGGAGTTTTAAAACTTAGAAAATGTTCTCATAAAACTTTGTTTCATTTGATTCACACAACACCAAAGAAGAGAAAAAAGGCAACACAATAATGTTTACCGAGTTCCTTTATGTACCAAACATTGGGCTGGGCATTGCTGTATTAGTGCCATCCCCACTTTACAGGCAGTGAAATTGAGGCTCATAAATTTCACATATGACACAGCAGGAATATCACCATCTTGGACAAGCCCCTCATTCTAAAATTCACATTAATAAGAAACCGCCTAAATCCAAAGGGAATCACCCTAATGGCTAAGGTCAGCATGACCATAAACCACAAATAACATCTCCAACCAGAAACATTCCAAACTCCTCCCAGATCAGAGACACGCTAGCCCCGAAATAAACTCCCCTCTGGGCTGGAAAGATGTCTGCCCCAAGATAACCTCCCCTCCTCCCAGAGAGATTCCAACCCCACCATAAACTTCTCCACACACATAAACATTCCAAGCTTGCGATAAGCCCCTCGTCCTAAAACCAATATATATTCTTAGTCTGTAAGAGGAACCGCTTCTCACCGAAATCGGCCAGGAGTGCCTCTCAGGTTTTGTCTAAAGTAAACCCGTCTTTATCTGCCATCCGCATTTTGTGTTTCTTTCCTTTCTTTAACTCTTACATTTGGTGCCGAAACCTGTGATGAGTGCTGGCGGCAGAGGCTCTCTTGCAACCCAGGAAGCAGTGGGCAACGGCAGCTCGTCCTGAGTTAATTCCTGGATCCTGAGGGTCTCTGGCCACCCGCCCAGTCTTTTCTCTCACTTCACTTTTCCCTCATTCTCCCTTTTTTTTTCCTCTCTCTCTCTCTCCCTCATGCAGCTGCAGTCCAGGAGGCCCTTTGCCAAATCCAACCGCAACATCCAACATCGGACACTAATCCAGCCGACTGGTAAGATCTGCCCTCCCCTGGCTTTCTTGCGGTACCCAGGAAAAGTTAAGTCAGCCGTCCCAGTTCTTGGAGGACCAGCAGGACTAAGCTAGGGGAAATCCTGGGGATGCCCAGTTTCTTCTCAGCTTGACTGTCCTCTTTAGAAAGATGATTCCAGACCTCTGTCTTTTGTCTGGGGATACCTAGAACAAAAACAGACACCCTCGGCTTCTTCTCACCAGTCCACACGGGTGCCAAACAATTCACATGTCTGCGGTCTCTCCACTGTGCTGTCTCCATGATCTTGCCAAACTTGCCTTAAGTGTTTAGTCTTTTAATGTAGCATAGCCTGGCCCCAAAACACATTAGATAATGACAGCCAATGGTCTGAAAATGGTACCTCTAACTTGCAAATTCTCAGGAACTTAACAACTTCTTTTTTTTGAGACTGAGTCTCTCTCTGCCACCCAGGCTGGAGTGCAGTGGCGCGATCTCGGCTCACTCCAAGCTCTGCCTCCAGGGTTCACGCCATTCTCCTGCCTCAGTCTCCCGAGTAGCTGGGACTACAGGCGCTCGCCACCACGACTGGCTAATTTTTTGCATTTTTAGTAGAGATGGGGTTTCACCGTGTTAGCCAGGATGGTCTCGAGCTCCTGACCTCGTGATCTGCCCGCCTTGGCCTCCCAAAGTGCTGGGATTACAGGCATGAGCCACTGCGCCCAGCCAGGAACTTAACAACTTTATAATCAGGAACGGCAAATGGCAAGATGTTCTCTATATTCAGGCCTTCTTCTATTTCTACCTGAAATCCCAACCCTATCTGTGTCAAGCTTGTACCTCTCATAAAATCTTCTTAATAAAAACCCTCTCCAAGTCTCTCCTTCCTCCGAAACTCCTTGTGACCCTGCAGATGAACCCCCTCTGTATTCTTATCCCCCTGCATCTGTTCCAAGACCGTCCAAACCCTCCGCCCTGGTGGCCCTGCCTGCCTCCAAGCCTTCAGTCCCAAACCCCACTTCTCCTCCTTCTCCACCTGTTACCCATTCAAAAACCACCTCTGCCATTCTCCCTCTCTGGGAAGTGGATGGGGTTAAAGGCATTGCTCGTGTTCATGTCTCTTTCTCCATGTCTGACTTGTCGTGGATCAACACTATAAATATATTCAAAAGGCCTTTATATTTTTCTTTTTATCAATCTTATTTTCCTGGAAAAGGTTTTTCCTCAGTTAACTGAATTACTTTTCTCCACTCTGTCTTGCTAATCTTGGTGTATGTGTAAAAAACTGTGAAATGACTTCTGGTGCCCTGGGATTCCTTGGGAAAACAGAAAAGGTGCCACAAATCCCATTTTGGGGAAAAACCTGTTTTCCTTATGGAAACCGTGGAATTAGAGGTAAATAAGTATCTCTCAAAATCTTTGTATTTGTCTTCCAGTTATACTTGTTTATTAGACCCTGGAAATTGTTTTCCTAGTCCTGTTCTTCAAGAGCCTCACCCAAAGGCCAATAATCCAATTGGGAAATTAGCAGAGGAAAAAAAAACCTCATAACTACTGAATCTTCTCCTGGTTGTCTGTGTGGCTATATATGTGTTGTCTGTGCAATGTCTACTAAAAGAGCTCTAATTAATTGGCCTAAGAAAACTAAGCACTTAAATATTTTTCAGGGAAAAGTAAAAGCTGTGGGACCTTTCAGTTCACGTGACTTTAATCTTTAAAACTTACTGGTACAGTAAAGTTCGAAGTATCTTAAAAGTTGCCAGCATACCTTTTTGTTCGCATTTGTTAATCAGGCAAATTCATACTTTTCTCAGCCAAATACTGTAAGGTGTCAACATCTTGCATAGAAGCTGCAAAACTAACTCAGCCCAAACAAAATCATCTTTGCTTGTGTCATTTTTTTTTTTTTTTAAAGACGGAGTTTAGCTCTTGTTGCCCAGTCTGGAGTACAATGCCACAATCTCAGCTCACTGCAACCTCTGCCTCATGGGTTCAAGTCATTCTCCTGCCTCAGCCTCCCAAGTAGCTGGGATTACACACATGTGCCACCACGCCCAGCTAATTTTTTGTATTTTTAGTAGAGATGGCATTTCTCCATGCTGGTCAGGCTGGTCTCGAACTCCCAACTTCAGGTGATTTGCCCACCTTGGCCTCCTACAGTGCTGGGATTCCAGGCGTGAGACACCACACCCGGCCTTGCGTAATTTTTTAATAAATGAAACATTAATATTGGTTTAATGAAGATAGCTATATTTTCAACTATGTAGTAAAATATCCTAGCTTCTAATCTTGTGGCTTAGGCAGTCTAGTACACTAACATGAAGGAAGTTTGCTTTGGAAAAGAATGGTTATCATCTTTGACATTAAAGAAAGGGGAAGTTACATAAAAAGAATCTTATATGGTAAATTCTTGTCCTAAATTAACTGGTTGTTTAAAGAAAGGGATATTTACAAGTCAGAAAGTTGAGGCATGTCAAAGATTGTGAAAGTCATAAAAAACGTTATAAAAGAGAATTTATACAAGAAATGTTGTATAATTTAAAAGTAATTAGGCCTCCTGAATGCTTTATAAAATGTTACTATAACTCTTGGCTGGACAACTGGCCTGCTTTACAGCTAGGTAAAACCTAGGACATGTGGAGTTAAATGCTAGAACAAGCTAGACCTTATCTGCACTTCTGTCTAGGTCCTGGGCTCTATACCTAGCACATAATTAAAATCCCAAACTTACAAGGTTTTCAACAAAAGTAAAGTTTATTAAAAGTTAACAGTGTAGCCAAGATGGCCAAATAGGAACAGCTCCCGTCTGCAGCTCCCAGCATGATCGATGCAGAAGACGGGTGATTTCTGCATTTCCAACTGAGGTACCTGGTTCATCTCACTGGGACTGGTTGGACAGTGGGTGCAGCTCATGGAGGGCGAGCTGAAGCAGGGTGGGGCGTCACGACACTGGGAAAGTGCAAGGAGTTGGGGGATTTCCCTTTCCTAGCCAACGGAAGCCATGACAGACTACCTGGAAAAATGGGACACTCCCCGCCCAAATACTGTGCTTTTCCCAAGGTCTTAGCAACCCGCAAACAAGGTGATTCTCTCCGATGCCTGGCTTGGCGGGTCCCACGGGTCCCTCGCCCACGGAGCCTTGCTCACTGCTAGCGCAGCAGTCTGAGATCCATCTGCGGGTGGCAGCGTGGTTGAGGGAGAGGCATCCGCCTTTGCTGAGGCTTGACTAGGTAAACAAAGTGGCGGGGAAGCTCAAACTGGGCGGAGCCCACCACAGCTCAACAAGGCCTACAGCCTCTAGACTCCACCTCTGTGGGCAAGGCATAGCTGAACAAAAGGCAGCAGACAGCTTCTGCAGACATAAACATCCCTATCTGACAGCAGTGGTTCTCCCAGCACAGCGTTTGAGCTCTGAGAACAGACAGACTGCCTCTACAAGTGGGTCCCTGACCCCCGTGTAACCTAACTGGGAGACACCTCACAATAGGGGCCGACAGACACTTCATACAGGCAGCTGTCCCTCTGGGACGAAGCTTCCAGAGGAAGATCATGCAGCAATATTTTCTGTTCTGCAATATTTGCTATTCTGCAGCCTCTGCTGGTGATACCCAGGCAAACAGGGTCTGGAGTGCAACTCCAGCAAACTCCAACAGACCTGCAACTGAGGGACCTGACTGTTAGAAGGAAAACTAACAAACAGAAAGGAATAGCATCAGCATGAACAAAAAGGACATCTACACCAAAACTCCATCTGTAGGTCACCAACATCAAAGAATGAAGCTAGATAAAACCACAAAGATGGGGAGAAACCAGAGCAAAAAGCTGAAAAATTCTAAAAATCAGAGTGCCTCTTCTCCTCCAAGGGATCACAGCTCCTCGCCAGCAACAGAAAAAAGCTGGAGAGAGAATGACTTTGACGAGCTGACAGAAGTAAGCTTCATGAGGTCGGTAATAACAAACTTCTCTGAGCTAAAGGAGAACGTTCAAACCCATTGCAAGGAAGCTAATAACCTTGAAAAAAGATTAGACGAATGGCTACCTAGAATAAACAGTGTAGAGAAGACGTTAAATAACCTGATGGAGCTGAAAACCACAGTACAATAACCTGGTGAAGCATACATAAGCTTCAATAGCCGATTCGATCAAGTGGAAGAAAGGGTATTAGTCACTGAAGATAAAATTAATGAAATAAAGCGAGAAGACAAGGTTAGAGAAAAAAGAGTGAAAAGAAATGAACAAAGCCTCCAAGAAATATGGCACTATGTGAAAAGACTAAATCTACGTTTGATTGGTGGACCTGAAAGTGACAGGGAGAAAGGAACCAAGTTGGAAAACACTCTTCAGGGTATTATCCAGGAGAACTTCCCCAATCTAGCAAGGCAGGCCAACATTCAAATTCAGGGAATACAGAGACCACCACAAAGATACTCCTCGAGAAGGGCAACCCCAAGACACATAACTGTCAGATACACCAAGGTGGAAATGAAGGAAAAAATGTTAAGGGCAGCAAGAGAGAAAGGTTGGGTTACCCACAAAGGGAAGGCCATCCGACTAACAGCGTATCTATCAGCAGAAACCCCACAAGCCAGAAGACAGTGGGGGAAAAATATTCAACATTCTTAAAGAAAAGAGTTTTCAACCCAGAATTTCATATCCAGCCAAACTAAGCTTCATAAGTGAAGGAGAAATAAAATCCTTTACAGAGAAGCAAATGTTGAGAGATTTTTGTCACCACCAGGCCTGCCTTACAAGAGCTCCTGAAGGAGGAACTAAACATGGAAAGGAACAACCAGTACCAGCCACTACAAAAACATGCCAAAGTGTAAAGACCATTGATGTTATGAAGAAACTGCATCAATTAACGGGCAAAATAACCAGCAAACATCATAATGACAGGAACAAATTCATATATAACAATATTAACCTTAAATGTAAATGGGCTAAATGCCCCAATTAAAAGACACAGACTGGCAAATTGGATAAAAAGTCAAGCCCCATCGGTGTGCTGTATTCAGGAGACATATCTCACGTGCAAAGACAAACACAGGCTCAAAATAAAGAGATGGAGGAAGATCTACCAAGCAAATGGAAAGCAAAAAAAAAAAAAAAAAAAAAAGCAGGGGTTGCAATCCTAGTCTCTGATAAAACTGAGTTTAAACCAACAAAGATCAAAAGAGACAAACAAAGCCATTACATAATGGTAAAGTGTTCAATTCAACAAGAAGAGCTAACTATCCTCAATATATATATGCACCCAATATAGGAGCACCCAGATTCATAAAGCAAGTCCTTAGAGACCTACAAAGAGACTTAGACTCCTACACAACAATAATGGGAGACTTTAATACCCCACTGTCAATATTAGACAGATCAATGAGACAGAAGGTTAACACGCATATCCAAGACCTGAACTCAGCTCTGCAACAAGCAGACATAATAGACATCTACAGAACTCTCCGCCCCAAATCAACAGAATAGACATTCTTCTCAGCACCACAAAGGACTTATTCTAAAATTGACCACATAATTGGAAGTAAAGCACTCCTCAGCAAATGTAAAAGAACAAAAATCACAACAAACTGTCTCTCAGACCACAGTGCAATCAAATTAGAACTCAGGATTAAGAAACTCACTCAAAACTGCACAACTGCATGGAAACTGAACAACTTGCTCCTGAATGACTACTGGGTAAGTAACAAAATGACGGCAGAAATATATTCTTTAAAACCAATGAGAACAAAGACACAACATACCAGAATCTCTGAAACACATTTAAAGCAGTGTGTAGAGGGGAAATTTATAGCACTAAATGCCTACAAGAGAAAGCAGGAAAGATCTAAAATTGACACCCTAACTTCACAATTAAAAGAACTAGACAAGCAAGAGCAAACAAATTCAAAAGCTAGCAGAAGGCAAGAAATAACTAAGATCAGAGCAGAACTGAAAGAGCTAGAGATACAAAATAAAACTTTAAAAAATCAATGAATCCAGGAGCTGGTCTTTTGAAATGATCAACAAAATTGATAGACTGCTGGCAAGACTAATAAAGAAGAAAAGAGAGAAGAATCAAACAGACGCAATAAAAAATGATAAAGGGGATATCACCACCAATCCCCCAGAACTACAAACTACCATGAGAGAATGCTATAAACACCTCTATGCAAATAAACTAGAAAATCTAGAAGAAATGGATAAATTCCTGGACACAGACACCCTCCCAAGAATAAATCAGAAAGAAGTTGAATCTCTGACTAGACCAATAACAGGCTCTGAAATTGAGGCAATTATTAATAGCCTACCAATCAAAAAAAGTCCAGGACCAGAGGTACAAAGAGGACCTGGACCATTCCTTCTGAAACTATTTCAATCAATAGAAAAAGAAGGGATTCTCCCTGACTCATTTAATGAGGCCAACATCATCCTGATACCAAAGCCTAGCAGAGACACAACAACAACAACAAAAATTTTAGACCAATATCCCTGATGAACATCAATGCAAAAATCCTCAATAAAATATTGGCAAATTGAATCCAGCAGCACATCAAAAAGCTTATCCACCATGATCCAGTAGGTTTTATCTCTGAAATGCAAGGCTGGTTCAACAGACACAAATCAATAAACATAATCCATCACATAAACAGAACCAATGGCAAAAACCACATGATTATCTCAATAGACGCAGAAAAGCCCTTCAACAAAATTCAGCAGCCCTTCATGCTAAAAGTTCTCAATAAACGAGGTATTGATGGAACGTATTTCAAAATAGTAAGAGCTATTTATGACAAACCCACAGCCAATATCATACTGAATGGGCAAAAACTGGAAGCATTCCTTTTGAAAACCGACACAAGACAAGGATGCCCTCTCTCATCAGTCCTATTCAACATAATCTTGGAAGTTCTGGTCAGGGCAATCAGGCAAGAGAAAGAAATAAAGGGCATTCAATTAGGAAACGAGGGAGTCAAATTGTCTCTGTTTGCAGATGACATGATTGTATATTTGGAACACTGTATATTCGTCTCAACACAAAATCTCCTTAAGCTGATAAGCAACTTCAGTAAAGTCTCATGATAAAAAATCAATGTGCAAAAATCACAAGCATTCCTAGACACCATTAACAGACAAACAGAGAGCCAAATCATGAGTGAACTCCCATTCACAATTGCTACAAAGAGAATTAAATACCTAGGAATCCAACTTATAAGGGATGTGAAGGACCTCTTCAAGAAGAACGACAAACCATTGCTCAACGAAATAAAAGAGGACACAAACAAATGGAAAAATACTCCATGCTCACGGATAGGAAGAATCAATATCGTGAAAACGGCCATACTGCCCAAATTAATTTATAGATTCAATGCCATCCCCATCAAGCTACCAATGACTTTCTTCACAGAATTGGAAATAACTACTTTAAACTTCATATCAAATCAAAAAAGAGGCCGCATTGCCAAGACAATCCTTAGCAAAAAGAACAAAGCTGGAGGTATCATGCTACCTGACTTCAAACTACATTACAAGGCTACAGTAACCAAAAAATCTTGGTACTGGTACCAAAACAGACACACAGACCAATGAAACAGAACAGAGGCCTCAGAAATAATACCACACATCTACAACCATCTGATCTCTGACAAACCTGACAAAAACAAGAAATGGGGAAACGATTTGCTATTTAATAAATGGTGCTTGGAAAACTGGTTAGCCATATGCAGAAAACTGAAACTAGACCCCTTCCTTACACCTTATAGAAAAATTAATTCATGATGGATAAAAGACTTAAACGTTAGACCAAAAATCATAAAAACCCTAGAAGAAAACCTAGGCAATACCATTCAGGACATAGGCATGGGCAAGGACTTCATGTCTAAAACACCAAAAGCAATGGCAGCAAAAGCCAAAATAGACAAATGGGATCAATTAAACTAAAGAACTTCTGCAGGGCAAAATAAACTACCATCAGAGTGAACAGGCAACTTACAGAACGGGAGAAAATTTTTAAAATCTACTCATCTGACAAAGGGCTAATATCCAGAATCTGCAAAGAACTCTAACAAATTTACAAGAAAAAACCAAACAACCCCATCAAAAAGTGGGCAAAGGACATGAACAGACACTTCTCAAAAGAAGACATCTATGCAGCCAACAGACACATGAAAAAATGCTCATCATCACTGGTCATCAGAGAAATGCAAATCAAAACCACAATGAGATACCATCTCACACCAGTTAGAATGGCAATCATTAAAAAGTCAGGAAACAACAGATGCTGGAGAGGATGTGGAGAAATAGGAACACTTTTACACTGTTCGTGGCAGTGTAAATTGGTTTAACCATTGTGGAAGACAGTGTGATGATTCCTCAAGGATCTAGAATTAGAATTACCATTTGACCCAGTAATCCTATTACTGGGTTTATACCCAAAGGATTATAAATCAGGCTACTATAAAGACACATGCACATGTATGTTTATTGCAGCACTATTCACAGTAGCAAAGACTTGGAACCAACCCAAATGTCCATCAATGATAGACTGGATTAAGAAAATGTGGCACATATACACCATGGAATACTATGCAGCCATAAAATAAGGATAAGTTCATGTCCTTTGCAGGGACATGGATGAAGCTGGAAATCATCATTCTCAGCAAACTATCACAAGGACAGAAAACCAAACACTGCATGTTCTCACTGATAGGTGGGAACTGAACAATGAGATCACTTGGACACAGGGTGGGGAACATCACACACTGGGATGGGGGACTGGGGGAGAGATGGCATTAGGAGAAATACCTAATGTAAATGATGAGTTGATGGGTGCAGCAAACCAATATGGCACATGTACACCTATGTATCAAACCTGTACATTGTGTACATGTACCCTAGAACTTAAAGTATAATAATAATTTTAAAAAGTTAACAGTGTAACATGTATTTAAAGCTATTGAAAAAACAGTTTATGTGCCAGGTGTGTAAGGAAAGTAAAATATACTTTTTGTAAAAGGATTATAAGGAGGCATAAAAATGTGGATTTTTACCTACATTAAAAGGTTAAAAAATTGTTTTGAAGGTTTAAGCAAGTTTTGAAACGTTAATTATAAAGGGAATTCTGTGTGTAAACATGTTGGTAAAGTTAAAGGGGTATCATCCAGTTTTTCTGTAAACTGGGCATTCAAATAAAATAAAAGCACAATGGGTTTTTCTTAAAGCACTAACCTATTCTTTAACAAAAATTATAAAAGGTTAAAGAGTCTATAAAAATCTTACCTTATGGTCAGATATTAATATTGGATAAATATGTCCACAAGGTTTTATGGTCAGATATTAATATTGGATAAATATGTCTACAAGGTTTTATTAAAATTGAGTTTAACATTAATAGGACAAATATAAAAGTGAAATTTAGCTTATCTGGTATAAAATCATACAGAAAGCATTGTCAAATATAAAATGGTATTTGGCTTTCTTTGGTCTATATTGGTATGTTATTCATATGTGTTCCAAAATTATGGGAGACTCGTATAATTTTGATATATATTAGTGTACGTTCAGTAATAATTACAATCATTACGTTAAAATTATTGTGTGTCATCCTTGTCAAATGTGTCTTTATGGCTACCCTAAAACTTTTTGTCATCCATAAACAATTGTTGCCTTGCTTTGGTCCTCTTTAAAAGGTGGTTTTATAATCAGCTATAAAGCTCTAACAGGTGCTCTTAAATGCAGGTTTCTGATAACTTTGGAAACTGTAACATCAGAATAGAGGAAAAACGTTCAGGACTTTTGAAGAGATAAAATGTTAATATTAAGCACAACAGGAATTAATTGCATGAACTAAACTAACAGGAGAGTAATCTTTTTAATGTTTTAAAATATTGCTAATCCTTTGTTTTGCTTTTCAAAGTTCAAGAAATTTTTCTTTTGAGCTATTAACAGCTTTTAACAATTTAGTATACTCCCATGAACAAAATTTGGAACATACTTGTTTCTCTCTACCTGATTTTCTCCAGAATTTTTAAACTATCTGTGAGTATTCTTAAGTTACAATATTTGCATAAATGCACTAAAAATCTGTCTTCTTTTGTAACAGGACAGAATTGGAAAAACTGGTTATTTTAAAAAGGCTTTACCTGGAATAATATGCTTTCCTTTAAGGAACCATACTTATGAAGCCAAAAATGCCCTCGGAAAACTGGCCTCATATTTTGTGTACACAGTCCCTGTACAGGGTTTCTGGTCTGCAGTAAGTAAAGAATGTCACTTTCTAGTGACATTCTAGGCCAGGAATCCCAAGTTATCTTGGGACCTCAAGAGGAGAGAAATTCACCAACTCATAGGTATTTGATAGTACAAATCCAGGATTGGGCTTGGCTTTAAAAGGTTTTCTCTCAGATTCCTTCTACAGAACAAAGTTCCATCAAAGCCAATTTAAAAGGCCTATGTAACAAATAATTATTCTTGCTGCACTGTATGCAAATAATTAAGCCAAGTATAATAAAGCAAACTATTCCTACCATGACTTAAATGTCTTTTAATAAAAATGGGAAACTGGAAAGAGAAAATCATATTGCAAAAACCACAGCACACCTGTTGTTAAATTCTAGTGTTGCCTAATATTTTTCAGTTTTTATTATTTTCTACTGCTTAAATTGAATTCTAATTTTCTGGCTACAAGTTTCTAAAATAAGCTGGGCTTTCTTAAAGCTCCATAAACTGAAAACTAGATGTTTCAGCAGATGCTGCCTCTAAGCTCCCCCAACCATCACAGAAGGAAATCTCTTCACTGCTGGTGCTGACAACTAAGAACTGAGGATGCCTAGAATCCTTCACCCCCACGTCTAGTGAATCCACAGAACCCAGGGTAATTAAAACGGTACCTGTTACAGGAATGAGCTCCTAAATAAATATATCACACTCAAGTAAAAGCCTGGAAAGCTAAGAAAGCAACCCCTGACAGCCCCCAAAAAGTCATAAATATCAATGTAAAGAAATAAGAGATCTTGCCAGCGCAGTAACTCACGCCTGTAATCCCAGCACTTTAGGAGGCTGAGACACGTAGATCACCTGAAGTCAGGAGTTCAAGACCACCCTGACCAACAAGGCGAAACCCCCTCTTTACTTAAAAAACACAAAAATTACCCAGGTGTAGTGGCAGGCACCTGTAGTTCCAGCTACTCGGGAGGCTGAGACAGAACTGCTTGAACCTGGGAGCTGGAGGTTGCAGTGAACTGAGATCACGCCACGGTACTGCAGCCTGGGTGACAGAGCAAGACTCTACCTCAAAAAAAAAAAAAAAACAAAAAAAAAAAAAAAAAAAAAAACAGGAAATAAAAAGCTAAGGAAATATCAAAACCAAACAGATTCTTGGTTTGGAAACAAAATCATAGCATGTGTCATCCCATTCCTGGGGCCCCTTCTAATAATATGCCTGGGACTAATGTTCTTACTCTGCCTAATTAACCTTTTTCAAAGATTTTTATCTGACAGGATCATGGCCATTTCACAGACAACTACCCAAAAACATCTACAGATGTCATTGCTCCTACAGTCAACCCGAGACCAGAAAACTCTCCATCCTCTAGTGAGCAGGAAGTAGCCAGAAGAACATGCCGTCCCTCCTCAAACTATAAGGTCTGGATTGACACAGCAGGAGCACTGCCATCTTGGACAAGCCCCTCATTCTAAAATTCACTTAATAAAAAAGTGCCTAAATCCAAAGGGCATCAGCCTAATGGCTAAGGTCAGCATGACCATAAACCACAAATAACATCTCCAATCAGAAATATTCCAAACTTCTCCCTGACCAGAGACATGCTAGCCCCGAAATAAACCCCCCTCCAGCCGGAAAGATGCTAGCCCCAAGATAACACCCCTCCTCGCCAGAAAGATGTCTGCCCCAAGATAACCTCCCCTCCTCCCAGAGAGATTCCAACCCCACCATAAACTTCTCCACACACATAAACATTCCAAGCTTGTGATAAGCCCCTCGCCCTAAAACCAATATATATTCTTAATCTGTAACAGAAAGCGCTCCTGACCAAAATCAGCCAGGAGCACCTCTCAGGTTTTGTCTAAAGTGAACTTGTCTTTAACTGCCAGCCGCATTTCATGTTTCTTTCCTCTTTCTTTAACTCTCACAATAGATATGCTCAAGCTTTCAAAATTACTAAGTAAGCAGTAGACCAAAATCTTCCTCTGGTGCTTTCTCCAGAATATATTCAGAGAATACTCACATCCTTAAGGATCAAAAACAGACATCATCTCTCCTCACTCTCCAAAATGCTATAAAAGCAGGTATTAAAATGGTATTAAGCCAAGAACGGTGGCTCAGGCTTGTAATCCCCGCACTTTGGGAGGCTGAGGTGGGTGGATCACCTGAGGTCAGGAGTTCGAGACCAGCCTGATCAACGTGGTGAAACCCCCATCTCTACTAAAAATACAAAATTAGCCAGGTGCGGTGGCACATGCCTGCAATCCCAGCTACACGGGAGGCTGAGGCAGGAGAATCGCTTGAACCCAGGAGGCGGAGGTTGCAGTGAGACAAGGTCGTGCCATCGTACTCCAGCCTGGGCAATAAGAGTGAAACTCTGTCTCCAATAAATAAATAAATAAAATGGTATTAAAAGTAGACTATGCTCTCCATTCACAACCTAACAATAGTGATACCTCACATCCCTATCCCTCTATATCCCAATTACAGAACAAGTGAAACTAGGCAGGAGACTTGAAACCTATGACTTTCTTCAAAGGAGAAATGAATTAAATTAAGCCAATATCACTAATAAACATGCAACTTACCGATTTTCAAGTTGGACCAGTCAGCCTCAACAACCATAAGGAGGTTTTGGGATTGACTGATGTTTTCCCTGTGACAACAGTACAGGTCTCCTACATTAATTAGGTACCTACCCAATCTTTATCCCCACAATACAAACATTTTCTATCACAAGCACTTCCAAACTGCCCAAGTTAAGGGGTTCAAGTATTCTGTCACAGTATGATGGACCACAGTGAGAAAAAAATAAAATACCACTGAAATGAAGCTTATTATACCAGAAATTCTTTTTAAAAGCCCAGTGTCTTAGGTACAGTTTATGTGACTACTGGCACACCAGGATAATTATTCTTAGTTTTCTTTTTATCTTTGACCATTATCTCTCTTCTTTTCTATTCACCAAGGGGAAAAAAAAAAAAAAAAGTTGCCTCTCACTGCCATTAGGAGATTTTGCAGGTTGGTTTATTTAATTGAACAAGGAGGAGATCCTATTTCAACCTTCTGCTGGAAACACCTAATTATTTAAGGCAATCCCAAGTAGCAGCTATGTAAATCACAGATGTTAAAACTACAGACTTCTAAGTTGTCAGAGAAATTCCTATTTTATGATAATCAAGAGAAACAAATAGGTCGACTAATCAAATTTTATTTTTTGGCCACAACAAAGAATACTTAAATTCCACAAAGGAAGGTTGATACAAGGAAAAAACTGAGCTTGGTATAAAGCAGCCCATCACTTTTTAACATGTGGAATAAAAAACAAGAAAAACTATAAAATAGCAACAAAAAACAAAATACTTAAGCATAAACTTAAGAAATGTCTAAAGTCTAAGCCAAAACTTCTGAAAGACATAAAAGTAGATTTGAACAAATGGAAAAATACTTCTTACTCCTGGCTAAGATAATTCAAGCTCACAAATATATCAGTTCTTCCTATATTAATTTATAAATAAATCCCAATTTAAAAGATCAACACTTTTGTTTATAAAGTTAGATGAACTGATGCCAAAGTTCATACAGAAAAATAAACATGTAAAAATAGGTAGGAAAACACCAAAAAGAAAAGCTACGAGGGCAGATTAACCCTATCAGACATGAAAACATACTATGAAGCCTCTATAATCAAAACGGTATAGTAGTGACACAGGAATATGCAAACAGCCTAGCGGAATAAAATGGAAAGTCCAGAAACAGAGCCGAGCACATGTAGAAATTTAGCATATAGTAACAGTAACATCTCAAATAACTGGAACAAAGATAGTCTTTCTACTAAATTGTACCCAGACAAGTAGTTAATGATTTAGAAAAGATAAAATTAGATCATAATTCATACCACACATAGGAATAAACTCCAAATGTATCAGGAATTTAAATGCAAAAACTGAACCCTGATAACTACTAGAGGAAAATATAGATGACTTACCTGAGGATAGCAGGAAAGTTTTATAATAACACAAAATCCAGATAAAAGAGCAATAAATTCAACTGCATAGAGGGGAGGAATGACTCTTACACAGCAAAAACCAAAACAAACAAACAAAAAAACCTACCATACACAAAGTAAAAATTACATATATCACACCTAAGTATAAATTCCATAATAAAGGACTCTTCAGGGTTGATTGGGAAAAACCAAAATCGCATTTTTAAAATGGGCCAAAAAAAAGACAATTCATACAGACTCACAAAAACAAATAAAATGGACCTTGAATACATGAAAAGATATTTAAGTGTACTCAAAATAGGAAGATTGTAAATTAAAACTACAATGAGATACCATTTCTCACCTATGAGATTAGCAAAAAATTTAAAAAGTAAGGCAACTTTTATAGCCAAAACTATGGGCCAACAGGCACTCATACTTAACTAGAGAGAATGCACATTGGTATAACCTTTATGGAGGGGCATTTAGCAGCTGTAAAAAGGATGAAAAAAAAATCTCTGAACTGATATGCAATGAATTCCAGGAAATATAACTTAAAGAAAAAGCAAAGTACAAAAGAGTATCTCCAATATGCTACCTCCTGTGTAAGGAAGAAAAAAAAATGCATAAATGAACAGGTATGTGTAAAACAAAACTGAGGAAAAGTAAGCCAGAACATAATGAGGTTGGCCACCTACAGGGAGCGAGTGGAAATAAAACAGAAAGAATTGGGAAGAAACTACACTAGATTTCTGACTTTTGGAACCATATTAGTGTTTCACAGAGTGAAAACATAAATAATTTTTTTTAATCAAAAAGAATGGGGGCGAAGTTCTAAGAAGTGATACACACAGAAACAGATGAACCTAACTACTTCAAATTAATAGTCTATGCTGTAGGGAAAATTTAAAATTACAAAAAACAGAAAAATCCAAATACTTTTTGAATATAATATAAAATCCATATGCCTTTCAAACTAAAGATAAAAAACACACAAGCACTGAACTCTGCCCCCAGGGGTATGAGTTAGCAGTTCTGAAACTACCTTGTAAATTCTAGGATTGAGCAAATAAAGTAAATACATTGTGGATGACAGCAGTCAGGTTTTCTCACTTCAGAAAGAAGAGTTACAAATATAGAAATACAGAAGGCTAGAGTGAACTCTGTGATGTTGCTCTGCAATTAAAAGTATTAATTTTTAAAAAAAAGAAATACAGAAAAAAACACGTGTGAATATGCTTGCATGCATGTGCACACACATACACCTATTGTCTAAGTTCTGTTGGTTAAGAGGATCTAGATCCAGCTTGAAAGGGCTTTCACTGGCCAAATCTGAAACAATTTTTTTTTTTTTTTTAGGTGGAGTCTCACTCTGTTGCCCAGGCTGGAGTGCAGTGGCACAGTCTCAGCTCACTGCAAGCTCCACCTCCCAGGTTCACACCATTCTCCTGCCTCAGCCTCCCTAGTAGCTGGAACTACAGGCGCCCGCCACCACGCCCGGCTAATTTTTTCTACTTTTTAGTAGAGACGGGGTTTCACCATATTAGCCAGGATGGTCTCAATCTCCTAACCTTGTGATCCGCCTGCCTCAGCCTCCCAAAGTGCTGGGATTACAGGCATGAGCCACCACGCCTGGACTGAAGCAATCTGGGTATCAAAATAAATGACTAAGATTATAACCTATTTAATAAAATAAGAGTCAGTGAGTCCATATGATATATACAAATAAATGAGAGAAGGGAAAAGCTTTCCTCATAATCCTTACAGTAGAATCTAATTAATAAATAAAGAAGGAAAAAAAGAATTAGAAAATCACCATTTGTAGCCATTACTATAACTGATTCTAACAAAAGCTCATTAATGCATACTGAAACTAGTTGGTAAAAGCTGTATGAGAAAAAGGTTATTTACATAATCTAAAAGCATTTCCCTACAGATTCCTTATTAATGATGAAGAGAAAAACAGTAACTCTACAGTAGAGAAACCTAGCAAACACTACCTTAAGTGACAGAAGTCAATATCATCATTAACTAGACAGACAGACATCATGGGTGGGTCTCCTGATATAATGCCTAAGAAAAAAATCATTTCTATGATATTCTTTCTAAAAATGAATATGCTGAACCTAATTATGAGGAAACATTACACAAACCCAAATAGCTGTCCTATACTGTTCAAAAACATGAATGTCATGAAAGACAGTAAGTGAGGAACTCTTCCTGGTATAGAAGACTAGAGATATCACAACTAAACACATGACCCAGGATTTTCTTGTGCTACAATGGACATTTTTGGAACAACTGGACATATTTCAATAAAGCCTGCACATTAGATAATACTATTGTATAATTGTTAATTTCTTGATTTTTAAAATAATTATTATGTGGTTACATAAGCAAATGTCTCTGAGTTTGGGAAACACACACTGAATAATTTAGGGATAAAAGAGCCTCACACTTAAAAGCTGCATTCAAACATTTCAGGAAATAATATGTGCGGCCAGGCACACACATCTATAATCCCAGTACTTTAGGAGGCCAAGGCAGGAGGATCACTTAAGCCCAGGAGTTTGAGACCAGCCTGGGCAAAACAGGAAGACATTGTCTCTATCAAAAAAAAAAAAAAATTCAAAACTAGCTGGATGTGGTGGCGCACACCTATGGTTATCTATTTGGGAGGCTGAGGTAGGAGAATCACTAAAGCCTAAGAGTTGGAGGCTGCAGTAGCCATGACCATACCACTGCACTCCAGCTGGGTTATATGGCAAGACCTTACCTGAAAAACATAAAAATAATATATAGAGAGAGGAAGAAACTGTAAAAGTGAGTGTGATAAATATTAGTATTTGGAAATCTGGATAAAAGGTTTAAGGAAATTATGTACAGTAATGGCAATGTTAAGCCTGAAATTTTATATATATATATATATAGTTTTTTTGTTTTTTTTTTTTTTTGAGACGGAGTCTCGCTCTGTTACCAGGCTGGAGTGCAGTGGTGTGATCTCAGCTCACTGCAACCTCCGCTTCCCAGGTTCAAGTGATTCTCCTGCCTCAGCCACCATGCCCAGCTAATTTTTGTATTTTTTAGTAGAGACAAGGTTTCACCATGTTGGCCAGGATGGTCTTGATCTCCTGATATTGTGATCCACCCACCTGGGCTCCCAAAGTGCTGGGATTACAGGCATGAGCCACCATGCCCGGCCTAAGCCAGAAATAATCTTTTTTTTTTTTTTTTTTTTTTTTTTTTTTGAGATGGAGTCTCCCTCTGTCCCCCAGGCTGGAAGAAAATTATAATGAACATGTAATAATATTGAGAAAAGCAACACAGTAAAGTACCCTCCTAAAGGGCATCAGCACATTAAATGCATCTAGAAGATGCCCAAGTTCAAAACAAACGGAGGAGGCAGTGTTCAAATGGTTAAAACAAGACGTATTTACATGGAGGAAGACTTGTACATACATATAAGATGTATTTGCATGGAGAAAGACTCCCATTCCCAAGAGCAACAAAAAAATTACTACACATAACTAGGTAAGTAAGAAAAGTTTAAAACCTACATAATTATAAAGTTTTACATCAAAAATTGGATTAATGCAGAGAATTATCACATTTCTGGATGGGAAGGCTGAATATTCTAAATCTGTACATTCTGTCCAACTAATCTGCAAATTTTACACAATTTTAATCAAATCTAAAGTTTGTTTTTGTTTTGTTGAGGTTGCAGGAGAAACATCACAGGCTAATGATATTTGATACACAGATTTTTTAAGAGAAAAAACAAGCAACACTCAAACTACGCTGTTAGTTCTCATCATCAGAGAAGTGTTACATAAGCCAAAATGGACAAATCAGTGGAAAAGAAAAGGAAACCCAGAAGAAAATCCAGTGTATATACGGTAACATAATACATGGTTTTTAAAATGCCATTTGCCCACCAGTGGGAAAAGGATAAACTTTATAAAAATGGTTTCTGAGACAAATGACCTACTACTTGGGGAAAGGTTAACTTATATTACTACTTTATACTACATCCCAAAATATAACCCCAGAAAGATTAAAGAAATATGGGAAAATAAAATTCCTAGAGAAAATGACATTATTTGTAAGATACAACAGGCCCTTTCTCAGCATTATGCCAAAGCCCAAATCAACAATATCTGAAAAGCAAAAGATATCACAAACAAAGTCAACACAAACAAATAATTTTTTCTCACAGATGGTTCATATTATTGTGGAGGCAGCTTCTAGGATGGCCCTAAATGATACCTGCCTCCTGGTATTCACACCCTTGTTTAATCACCTCACCAATATTAGGTTAGAAAAAAACTTTTGGTTTCTGTCTTGGGCTTACTATTTTTCCAGTGGATCCCTTGCCATGTGGGAAGCTAACTGGCAAGACCTCAGAAAGCCCAGTGAACAGGCCCATGTGGCAAGGGACCAAAGTCTGCCGACAATCACACAGTACACTTAGGGACAGATATTTCCTCCTTCAAACAAACCTTCAGATGGGACTGCAGCCCTGGCTGATGCCTGGATTACCGTCTGGTGAGAGGCCCTGGGCCAGAGGTTCCTAGCTAAGCCATGCCTGAATTTTCAACGCACAGAAGCACTGAGATAATAAAATCTTTGTTGCTCTACACTATTACATTTTAAATGGGTTTTAACAAATGAGTAAGGAAGACACACACTCTAAAAGGGGGTAAAAAGATTCACAACATGAAAAATGATGTTGTAAATTAAAAAAATTTTTCAGGGCCAGGCATGGTGATTCAGACCATAATTCCACCACTTTAGGAAGCCAAGAGGGAGAACCAGTTTAGGCCAGGAGCTCGAGACCAACCTGGGCCACGTAGTGAGATGCATCTCTACAGAAAATTTAAAACAGAAAAGAAAGTAACAAAAATAATTTTTCACCTACAGAATTGAAAAACATAAAAATACTCCTAATATCTAAAGGCTACACAGGAAATGGGCATTACTCATATTCAAATAAGGTACATTTAAATGGATAAAATCTAACTAGAAGGCAGCCTATATCAAGGTTTAAAGTGCTCTCCTACTCTTCAACCCTAGAATTCTACTTTTATAAACTGTATTCTGATAACGCATATATATACCCTGTTTGGTAGGGAAAAAAATTTTTAATAGCTATCAACTGAACAATGGCTAATTAGGGTATATCCACACAATAAAATATAATGCAACCATGAGAGAATGAAATAAAACCAATCTTTCTCTTTCTTGAGAAGGAGAAAGAGGGTGTGGTTTAAATACTTTGATAGAAAGAGGTATGACACTGAGAATCTGATACTATGATATAGAAAGAGAATTAATACTGTGAGAGAAAGAGAGAAGGGGCAGAAGGGTTTGATACAGTGAGGATAAAATGTGTTAAGGCACTGCAGAGTCTGTCTAGATTCGAATCTTTGCCCATCCGTCCACTTGCCAACTGTGTGACCCTGGACAAATTAATTTAAATTTTCTTTGTACTTAGGCTTCCTTATCCAAATGATAACAGTATCAATCACACAGTACTAATGGTAAGAATTACGTAAAACTACTCATGTCAAAAAATACATATAATAAGCAAGTATTTGCTATCATCAACTACTAATCCCCCAAAATGGAATGTGTGGGTATTTAGGAGACAAATTTTTTTTTTTTTTTTTTGAGACGGAGTCTTGCTTTGTCGCCCAGGCTGGAGTGCAGTGGCCGGATCTCAGCTCACTGCAAGCTCCGCCTCCCGGGTTTACACCATTCTCCTGCCTCAGCCTCCCGAGTAGCTGGGACTACAGGCGCCCGCCAACTCACCCGGCTAGTTTTTTGTATTTTTAGTAGAGACGGGGTTTCACCATATTAGCCAGGATGGTCTCGATCTCCTGACCTCGTGATCCGCCCGTCTCGGCCTCCCAAAGTGCTGGGATTACAGGCTTGAGCCACCGCGCCCGGCCCAGGAGACAAATATTTAAAAAATAGAGATGCTGTCATAAAAAATGTGGAATTTCCTAGTTTATGGACAGTAAGGGCTCAAGGAATTTAGAATAGCAAGATCTCCATGGCTGACTTGAATCATCTGGTAAGTTTCATACAGGAAGAATTTGACCTGAGTTTTCATAGATGCACAGAATTTACATAGCAGGAGAATGGGAGTGATAGAAACGCTGAATAAAAGCAGAGTGGTCATAGAGAAGAACATATTTCAAGGCCAATAATATAAAAAGTTTGGAAAGTTAAGTATCTGGAGAAAATGGAAGACTATGGAAGTTTCTGAGTACACAAGTAAACTAGGCAGGTTTTACTTTCTAGACTATGAAGAGCCATAGAAGATTTATGGGCAAGAGAAACAACATGACCAGTGAAACCTCTGGGATTATTCTAGTCTTAGTATGCAGAAGAGATTAGAAAGGAGAAGACTAAGGTAGACGTTTATAAGTGGTTAAGCCAAATAATGACAGGGTCTGACAAGAATAGTAGTGAAGAGAAAGAAAAAAAAGAGACACAGCCACAAGACAGTATGAGGAAAAAAGAAAATCAAGTTAAACAATGACTGGATATTAGGGATGAGCGAATAGAATAGTCTGAATAACAGTGAATTATAAAACCATTAAAAAGAAAAAGCAAATCCAAAGTTCTGGGAACCAGTAGGAGAGATTTCCATTGAGTCTTAAAAGTTAAGCCGTGGTTAGATAAGATGGCTTGCCAATCTGAGATAGCAGTACAACATTCAGATATCAAGATCCAGTGGGCATTTGACAACATAAGACTAGTACTTGGGGGAGAGGTGAGAACTGAAAACAAAAACAACTGAATTTTTTAAAACTCTTTAGAATGTTCTAGACATTTACAGCAGATGGACACCAGAATGTGGTATAACTGGTGTTAGAACAGAATAGTGATCACTTCTTATTATTATATGCCTTCATGTTTACCATAGGTCTTAGCACATAGGAAGCTCTCAATAAAATGTTGCAGAGGTGGGAAGGGTAGGAAAGGGAGCAATGCTGCATAGTGGCAGAGGCTTAATTACAGCAGCCAGTGTCTTCTGGCTCTCTCTGCTATACCACAACATAGAGATAACATCTGAGCTTCCATGCATAGGCTCCCCTAATGAGGTACAGAAAAAGAAAATAGATGACAAGAACTGAACCTTGGGATTGCTAGTGTCTAGAGGCAGAAGGAAAGAGAAAAAGGAAGATAGCAAAAAAAAAAAAAAAAAAGTTACAAGAAAAATGGATAGTGTTGTAACATGGTTTGGATGTTTACCCCTTTCCAAACCACATGCTGACATGTAATCTCCAGTGTTGGAGGTAGAGCCTGGTGGGAGGTATTGGATCAAGGGGGTCAACCCCTTATGAATGGGTTAGCACCATCCCCTTGTTGATGAGTGAGTTTCCACTCAGTTCACAGGAGATCTGGTTATTTAAGAGAGTCTGGGGACGGGCATGGTGGCTCATGCCTGTAATCCCAGCACTTTGGGAGGCTGAGACAGGCAAATTGCCTGAGCTCAGGAGATTGAGACTAGCTTGGACAACATGGCAAAACCCTGTTTCTACAAAATAATAACAACAATAAAAATAATAATAAAGTCTGGATCTCCCCCTTCATGCTCTGGCTCAGATCTCGCCATGTGATGCACCTACTCGCCCTTTACCTTCTGCCCGTGATTAGAAGCTTCCTGAGACATTAGAAGCAGATGTCTGCACCACACTTTCTGTACAGCTTGCAGAACTGTGAGCCAATTAAACCTCTTTTCTTTATAAATTACTCAACGTCAGGTATTCCTTTATAGAGATGCAAAAATAGACTAACACAAGTTGCATCATGAATTAAAAAAATTGTTTTCAAGAAAGGAAGCATAGGAAACTACACAAAATACTTATATGCTACAGGCAGTGTTCCTCTGGTCTACATCAACACAGTACAAGGGCGGGGACAGGTCGCTTTTTAAAGTATAAATTAAGAAATTTTAACTTACCTTTCACAGGATTTATATATATATGTCATTTATAATGACTACAAAAGTAATACTGCAATCTTCAGTGAATTTTCTCTCTACAAAATACACGACTAGAAATAAAATCATTGTAATGCTTAAGCTGGACAAAAATGTGCACAATAGAAGAAATTTGAAGCAAAAACAAACAACCAAAAAATAATCATTTATGGTACATGTATTATGACAGCAACAAAATACATGAAATACCAGACGTTTTACCTTAAATCTCTTGTCCTGCAATACTTTCTTGATGGCGACCAGTTCTCCTGAATCACAAAGTTTGGCTTGATATACCACACCAAATGATCCATTTCCAATCACTTTAGTGTCTGTATAGCTGACTTCTTGTGGCCTGTCTGGACCCTGCCCAGGAGTTGCCACCACTGTGGTCACCTTGCTGCCGTCCTTGTCTCCTAACGGAAGAAAGGAAAAAAAAATTTTTTTTAATGAGAACTATAAGGAATTAAATAGAGAAAACTGCCAACATATACAAGGTAAACTAAATTCTTTCTTTCTTTTTTTCTTTCTTTATTTTTGAGATGGAGTCTCACTCTTGTCACTCAGGCTGAAGTACAGTGGCACAATCTCGGCTCACTGCAACCTCTGCCTCCCAGATTCAAGCAATTCTCCTGCCTCAACCTCCCGAGTAGCTGGGATTACAGGCACCTGCCACCACGTCTGGCTAATTTTTGTATTTTTAGCAGAGACGCGGTTTCACCATATTGGCCAGGCTGGTCTTGAACTTCTGACCTCAGGTGATCCGCCCTCCTTGGCCTCCAAAGTGCTGGGATTACAGGCATCAGCCACCGTGCCTGGCCAAAATAAACCATATTCTTTACTACAAATTATTTTTCATTTATCACATGTAATTACTTCAATTACTTGTTTCGATTATAAGTCATTTTTTAAACTCCCATGTATTTAGTCATTCCATAGACCAAACACAATGCTTAGTTTCAATCCTATGAGGTAGACAGTACTGTTCCCACATTATAGGTAATAGGAAGAATGTTAGATTTGCCCATGGTCAAATAACAAATTGTGAGCCCATAAAAGTCTGACCTTATCCATCCAATTCTAAAAGGTCTTAGGGCTTTTCTCAAGATCTTATTTTACTTGAAAATAAAATGTGTGCAAATAAAAATGTTTAATAATTCTGACTCTCTTCAGATCCTTCTGCGTTTAGGAAAGTAAGGCTTTGAGTTTTAAGTTCCCTGAATAATCTTTTTCACAAAGTAGAAGACCTCTCAGAGAAAGCTCAGGTTAAGAAAAGAATGTTAATTTGGGGTTAACAGATATAAAACTTAAATAATCCAATCCATTCTGAACTGAGGCCCAATTACAAGCAGATTACTGGCTCCAGGGTCTCTATTTACTCATAACTCTCTTCTTCCCTTTTTTGCCTTCTCTCATCCCTAGTAGCAATTCAAAGGCTTTCTTCAATTGAGGCACAAGAGCCACCTCCTACTTGACCAGGCACAGTCCACAGTCACCATGTTGTTTTCTGAATTCTTAATCGATTCTCTGAATTATGCTACCTAGTATCTGATCTAAAAGAGCTTTACATTGTTCTTTTAGTGACTTCAATGTACACAAAAATGTCTACTATTTCTTCTCTCTTCCCTGACAAATCTAAAACCAATTCTCAGTACAATATAAGTCCTTAGGCTCACTTATTGGACTTTTACTTTTTCCTGTTATTCTTCCATTATGACAATTTTCATTTTAAAATACTAACTGAATTCCAACTAAACTAATAAAAGTAATATAATATTTATGAGTATTTTTCTCTGTGAAATATAAATTGCTAGATAAATGAATATCCAAATGCACTAATAACATATTATAACCAATATTTATATCCATTTAAATTCACAGAAGTATTAATATACACAAAGCCAGTGAATGTCTATGACCAATTAACACCTTCATTTGCAAGATGGCATTCATGGTTGCTTCCAAGATGGCTGAATAGCTCTGGTCTACAACTCTCAGGAAGATCGATGCAGAAGACAGGTGATTTCTGCATTTCCACCTTAGGTACATGGTTCATCTCACTGGGACTGGTTGGCCAGTGGGTGCACCCCACGGAGGGCGAGCCGAAGCAGGGCGGGGCGTCGCCTCTCCCAGAAAGCGCAAGAAATCAGGGATTTCCTTTTCCTACCCAAGGGAAAGCATGAGTGACTGTACCTGGAGGAGTGATACACTCCTGCCCAAATACTGTGCTTTTCCCATGCTCTTCGCAACCAGCAGACCACGAGATCCCCTCCCATGCCTGACTCGGCGGGTCCCACACCCACATAGCCTTGCTCACTGCCAGGGCAGCAGTCTGAGATCAACCTAAGATGTAGGAGCTTGGTGGGGGGAGGGGCGTCTGCCATTGCTAAGGCTTGAGTAGGCAGTTCTATGCTCACAGTGTAAACAAAGCAGCAGGGAAGCTCAAACTGGGCAGAACCCACCAGAGCTCAGCAAGGCCTACTGCTTCTTTTAGATTCCACCTCTGGGGGCAAGGCATAGCTGAACAAAAGGCAGCAGACAGCTTCTGCAGACATAAATGTCCCTATCTGACAGCTCTGAAGAGAGCAGTGGTTCTCCCAGCACAGCGTTTGAGCTCCGAGAACAGATAGACTGCCTCTACAAGTGGGTCCCTGACCCCCGTGTAACCTAACTGGGAGACACCTCACAGTAGGGGCCGACAGACACTTCATATAGGCAGCTGTCCCTCTGGGACAAAACTTCCAGAGGAAGATCAGGCAGCAATATTTTCTGTTCTGCAATATTTGCTATTCTGCAGCCTCTGCTGGTGATAGCCAAGCAAACAGGGTCTGGAGTGGACCTCTAGCAAACTCCAACAGACGTGCAGCTGAGGGACCTGACTGTTAGAAGGAAAACTAACAAACATAAAGGAATAGCATCAACATCAACTCAAAGGACATCCACACCAAAACCCCATCTGTAGGTCACCAACATCAAAGGCCAAAGGTAGACAAAACCACAAAGATGGGGACACAGCAGAATGGCTGAAAATTCCAAAAATCATAACACCTCTTCTCCTCCAAAGACACACAACTACTCGCCAACAAGGGAACAAAACTGGACACAGAATGAGTTTGACAAGCTGACAGAAGTAGGCTTCAGAAGGTCAGTAATAACAAAAAACTTTTCCGAGCTAAAGAAGTATGTTCTAACCCATTGCAAGGAAGCTAAAAACCCTGAAAAAAGATTAGACAAATGGCTAACTAGAATAAACAATGTAGAGAAGAGCTTAAATGACCTGATGGAGCTGAAAACCATAGTACAAGAACTTGGTGAAGCACATACAAGCTTCAATACCCGATTCAATCAAGCAGAAGAAAGGATATCAGTGATTGAAGATCAAATTAATGAAATAAAGTGAGAAGACAAGATTAGAGAAAAAAGAGTGAAAAGAAATGAACAAAGCCTCCAAGAAATATGGCACTATGTGAAAAGACTAAATCTACGTTTGATTGGTGGACCTGAAAGTGATGGGGAGAATGGAACCAAGTTAGAAACCACTCCTAAGGATATTAACCGTGAGAACTTCCCCAACGTAGCAAGGCAGGCCAACATTCAAATTCAGGAAATACAGAGACCACCACAAAGATACTCCTCGAGAAGGGCAACCCCAAGACACATAACTGTCAGATACACCAAGGTGGAAATGAAGGAAAAAATGTTAAGGGCAGCCAGAGAGAAAGGTTGGGTTACCCACAAAGGGAAGGCCATCAGACTAACAGCGGATCTATCGGCAGAAACCCTACAAGCCAGAGAGAGTGGGGGAAAACATTCAACATTCTTAAAGAAAAGAATTTTCAACCCAGAATTCCATATCCAGTCAAACTAAGCTTCATAAGTGAAGGAGAAATAAAATCCTTTATAGACAAGCAAATGCTAGGATTTTGTCACCACCAGGCCTGCCTTACAAGAGCTCCTGAAGGAAGCACTAACCATGGATAGGAACAACTGGTACCAGCCACTGCAAAAACATGCCAAATTATAAAGACCATCGATGCTAAGAAGAAACTGCATCAATTAATGGGTGAAATAACCAGCTAGCATCATGACAGGATCAAATTCACACATAACAACATTAACCCTAAATGTAAATGGGCTAAATGCCAAAATTAAAAGACACAGACTGGCAAACTGGATGAACAGTCAAGATCCATCAGTGTGCTGTATTCAGGAGACCCATCTCATGTACAAAGACATACACAGGCTTAAAATAAAGGGATGGAGGAAGATCTACCAAGCAAATGGAAAGCAAAAAAAAAAAAAATCCCGGTCTCTGATAAAACAAACTTTAAACCAACAAAGATCAAAAGAGACAAAGAAGGCCATTACACAATGGTAAAGTGATCAGTTCAACAAGAAGAGCTAACCTAAATATATACGCACCCAATACAGGAGCACCCAGATTTATAAAAAGCAAGTCCTCGGACACCTACAAAGAGACTTAAGACTCCCACACAATACTAATGGGAGACTTTAATACCCCACTGTCAATATTAGACAGATCAAAGAGACAGAAAATTAACAAGGATACTCAGGACTTGAACTCGGCTCTGGACCAAGCAGACCTAATAGACACCTACAGAACTCTACACACCAAGTCAACAGAATATACATTCTTCTCAGCACCACATCGCACTTATTCTAAAACTGACCACAGAACTGGAAGTAAAACACTCCTCAGCAAATGTAAAAGAACAAAAATCACAACAAACTGTCTCTCAGACCACAGTGCTATCAAATTAGAACTCAGGATTAAGAATCTCACTCAAAACCACACAACTGCATGGAAACTGAACAACCTGCTCCTGAATGCCTACTTGCTAAGTAACAAAATTAAGGCAAAAAGAAATAAGTTATTTGAAACCAATGAGAACAAAGACACAACATACCAGAATCTCTGGAACACATTTAAAGCATTGTTTAGAGGGAAAGTTAGAGCACTAAATGCCCACAAGAGAAAGCAGGAGAGATCTAAAATCAACATCCTAACATCACAATTAAAAGAACTAGACAAGCAAGAGCAAACAAATTCAAAAGCTAACAGAAGACAAGATATAAATAAGATCCAAGCAGAAGTGAAGGAGACAGAGACACAAAAAAACCTTAAAAAAAAAAAAAAAATCAATGAATCCAGAGGCTGATTTTTTGAAAAGATCAACAAAATAGATAGACCACTAGCAAAACTAATAAAGAAGAAATGAGAGAAGAATCAAATAGATGCAATAAAAAATGATAAACGGGATATCACCACCGATCACACAGAAATACAAAATACCATCAGAGAATACTATAAACACCTCTATGCAAATAAACTAGAAAATCTAGAAGAAATGGATAAATACCTGGAGAATACACCCTCCCAAGACTAAACCAGGAAGTTGAATCTCTGGATAGACCAATAACAGGCTCTGAAATTGAGGCAATAATTAATAGCCTACCAACCAAAAAAAGTCCAGGACCAGACAAATTCACAGCTGAATTCTACCAGAGGTATAAAGAGGAGCTGGTATCATTCCTTCTGAAACTATTCCGATCAATAGAAAAAAGGGGAATCCTCCCTAATTCATTTTATGAGGTCAGCATCATCCTGATACCAAATGATACCTGGCAGAGACACAACAAAAAATAAGAGAATTTTAGACCAATATCCCTGATGAACACTGATGCGAAAATCCTCAATAAAATACCGGCAAATCGAATCCAGCAGCACATCAAAAAGCTTATCCATCACGATCAAGTTGGCTTCATCCCTGGAATGACAGGCTGGTTCAACATACACAAATCAATAAACATAATCCATCACATAAGCAGAACCGACAACAAAAAACACATGATTATCTCCATAGATGCAGAAAAGGCATTCAACAAAATTCAACAGACTTTCATGCTAAAAACTCTCAATAAACTTGGTATCGATGGAACGTATCTCAACATAACAAGAGCTATTTAAGACAAACCCACAGCCAATATCACACTGAATGGGCAAAAGCTGAAAGCGTTCCCTTTGAAAACCGACACAAGACAAGGATGCCCTCTCTCATCACTCCTATTCAACACAGTATTGGAAGTTCTGGCCAGGGCAATCAGGCAAGAAAAAGCAATAAATGGTATTCAAACAGGAGGAGAGGAAGTCAAAGTGTCTCTGTTTGACGTCTCAGGCCAAAAAGTCCTTAAGGGCATAAGCAACTTCAGCAAAGTCTCAGGATACAAAATCAACGTGCAAAAATCACAAGCATTCCTAGACACCAATAACAAACAAACAGCCAAATCATGAGTGAACTCCCATTCACAACTGCTTCAAAGAGAATAAAATATCTAGGAATCCAACTTACAAGGGATGTGAAGGACCTCTTCAAGAAGAACTACAAACCACTGCTCAACGAAATAAAAGAGGACACAAACAAATGGAAAAACATTCCATGCTCATGGATAAGAACCAATAACGTGAAAATGGCCTTACTGCCCAAAGTAATTTATAGATTCAATGCTATCCCCATCAAGCTACCACTGACTTTCTTCACAGAATTGGAAAAAACTACTTTAAACTTCATATGGAAACAAAAAAGAACCTGCATAGCCAAGACAATCCTGGGCAAGAAGAACAAAGCTGGAGGCATTATGCAACCTGACTTCAAACTTTACTACAAGGCTACAGTAACCAAAACAGCATGGTACTGGTACCAAAACAGATATATAGACCAATGGAACAGAACGGCGGCCTCAGAAATAACACCACACATCTACCACCATCTGATCTTTGACAAATCTGACACACACAGGCAATGGGGAAAAGATTCCCTATTTAATAAATGGTGCTGGGAAAACTGGCTAGGCATATGCAGAAAAATGAAACTGGACCCCTTCCTTACACCTTATAGAAAAATCAACTCAAGATTGATCAAAGACTTAAACATAAGACCGAGGTCCATAAAAATCCTAGAAGAAAACCTGGGCAATACCATTCAGAACACAGGCATGGGCAAAGACTTCATGTCTAAAACACCAAAAGCAATGGCAACAAAAGCCAAAATTGACAAATAGGATCTAATTAAACTAGAGCTTCTTCACAGCAAAAGAAACTATCATCAGAGTGAACAGGCAACCTACAGAATGGGAGAAAATTTTTGCAATCTGTCCATCTGACAAAGGGCTAATATCCTGAATCTACAAAGAACTTAAACAAATTCACAAGAAAAAAGCAAACAACCCCATCAAAAAATGGGCAAAGGATATGAACAGACACTTCTCAAAAAAAGACATTTATGCAGCCAACAGGCATATGAAAAAATGCTCATCATCACTGGTTATTAGAGAAATGCAAATCAAAACCACAATGAGATACCATCTCATGCCAGTTAGAATGGCGATCATTAAACAGGAAACAACAGATGCTGGAGAGGTTGCGGGAAAATAGGAATGCTTTTACACTGTTGGGAGTGTAAATTAGTTCAACCATTGTGGAAGACAGTGTAGCGATTCCTCAAGGATCTAGAACGAGATATACCATTTGACCCAGCAATCCCATTACTCGGCAAAACCCAAAGGATTATAAATCATGCTACTATGAAGACACATGCACAACGTTTATTGCAGCATTATCCACAATAGCAAAGACTTGGAACCAACCCAAATGTCCATCAATGATAGACTGGATTAAGAAAATGTGGCACATACACATCATGGAATACTATGCAGCCATAAAAAAGGATGAGTTCATGTCCTTTGCAGGGACATGGATGAAGCTGGAAACCATCATTCCATCATTCTCAGCAAACTATCACAAGCTCAGAAAACCAGCCACCACATGTTCTCACTCGTAAGTGGGAGTTGAACAACGAGAACACACGGACACAGGGAGGGGAACATCATACACCAGGGTCTGTGGCGGATGGGCATCCAGGGGAGGCATAACATTAGGAGAAATACCTAACGTAGATGATGGGTTGATGGGTGAGCAAACCACTATGGCACGTGTATACCTATGTAACAAAACTGCACGTTCTGCACATGTAACCCAGAACTTAAAAGTATAATAATAATAATAATAATAATAAAAGATGGCATTCATGACAGATTCAAAAGCAATGAGGATTCCTTCATAAGATAGCCCAGTGAGATACAGGCAGTCTATATTTATCATGGTCAGCTATCTTGAACATTTGTCTTTAGGTCCAAGGTAAAACACTCAAACTGGCATGATTTAATCACCCCAAATTCAAAACCACTTGTGAAAAGAACTCAAATCTTGTCAGCACCACCATTTTTATTTACAGCAGTATTATATATGCTTTAAATGCATACAAATCCCAGCATAAGCCAATACAAAAAAGCAGTTTTCAAAGCTTTCAAACTCTCCCTTCAAGTCTCACCCCTCAGTAAAATAAATCTTAGGTATATTTGCTGAAAACCTAGTTTAATCTAATCTGAGTTCTAAATGATCATGCCCCACCCCCAGAAAATCTATGCTAATCTTAACTACAACTTTTCAAGTTGACTATAAACCTTACCATAAGTTATTCTCTCCCTCATTTGTAAAATAAATTTTCTTTACCTGTATCTTAGCAGTCCTAAAAACAGAAGCAGTCTTTTGAACTTCAACTCTAAATGAAGAGATCCAGAAAGGTTAAAATCCAAGGTATTGAACACATTCTTATAATCCAATTGTCTCAAGAGAAGATAAAAAGCATACGTTATTTCAAACATAGTCTGACTCTTCCCTATATTATCCAAGTCAAAACCATAACACCAAAAAAAGATTTCAAGGACTCTGAATTAAAAATTCCACTAAACAAGCTGCTTGCAAAATCTCACGTCTAACTTACAAAACAAAGGATCATTAATAAACTAACATAGATTTTAAGAACAGTGGCCGAGTATGGTGGCACTGTAGTCCCAGCTACTCAGGAGGCTAAAGTGGGAGGATCCCTTGAGCCCAGGAGATCGAGGCTGCAGTGAACCAAGACTGCACCACTGCATTCTGGCCTGGGTGACAAAGCGAGACCCTGTCTCTAAATAAATAAATAAATAAATAAATAAATAAATAAATAGCCAGGCATGGTAGCTCACACCTGTAATCCCAGCACTTTGAGAGGCCGAGGCGGGCAGATCACTCAACGCCAGCAGTTCAGGAACCGCCTGGCCAACATGGCAAAACGCCATCTCTACTAAAAATACAAAAATTAGCCAAGCACAGTGATGCACACCTGTAATCCCAGCTACAAGGGAGGCTGAGGCACAAGAATCCCTTGAACCCAGGAGGCAGAGGCTGTAGCGAGCTGAGATCATGCAACTGTACTCCAGCCTGGGCGACACAGCAAGACCATCTCCAACACCACCACCACAAAAAGCCCACTATACTCCACAATTTTAATTAACTGAAAAACGGAAAACAAAAACTGTCTGGGGTCCAACCAAAAATTATGTTTTTCTACTGCATAACCATATTTCAATAAAGGAAACAGGAGCCCCCCCTTTGCACTTCCTTGCTCTAGTAAGAGAACTTAAGCAATATAAGCATTTGTGATGACTTTCCCCATTTGCCTCCACAGGTTCTACTTCTTTCTAAAAGAGGTCACATTTCAAGGGTTTCAGAACTAGCTATGAAAGATATCCATTAGAACCCTGGGATTTAGCATCTCTTCACTCCAGCCACTGAGCCTAGAAATGTCTATCCCAGCATCATAATTTGCAAATGGGAACAAGCATCAAATGAGACAATTCTGCTAAAATATTAAAAGCAGAGTGGAAAGGTAAAACAGGTCCTACAGATATAGCTGAAAGAGATTCTTAGGGCCTCTTAATTTTAAGCTGAGATTTGATGTGGACAAGGACCAATCTTTCACACTTTTGTACATCTAGAGACAATAAAGTACTTACTACCTTAGTAGTAATTAAAAGATTTACTTTATTCTGTCTAAAACAGTTAGAGAAATTGCTAAGAATTATTACAGACAATATTCTCCACCAATATGTACTATCTAGGTACTAGGAACAATGGGTCTTCAGTCTTTATCATAGACTTCAAGTATCCTAGAATTTTTATTCAGAAATTATCACATTCTTCAGACTGTTCTATCAGAAATCTGAAATAGCAGAGCTGAAAAGAATGGCAGGCCAATATGGGGTATGACTTAGCATAAATATTAGTAGCGCCATGGGTCAGTCAGCAGCTAGCATGCCAAGGAAAAGCACGTTACCATTTGGCATTAGAATTAGCCAACCTGGCAATAAGATAACAACTGTATAAAACTGTACTGTTTACAAAGAATGATCCCATACATTGTTTCATCTACATTAATACCCATAATAGATTAATTTATCATAAAGCTTTAGGTAGCAGAACTCATCACATGCCTCATGCTGCCTCTGCTATATTTTAAAACTTTCCTACTACCACTAACTTCATATTCTTTTCTCCATCTCCTCTTAAAAAAAAGAAGGTAATGTTTCTGATAACATAATGTAAAAGGATCAGCTCCAGAGTAATAGGAAGTAAGAGAATAAATCAACAGCCTTTTATAGTTTTCTGGCCTCAACCATGTACTCCTTAATATCAACACCTATTCCCAGAGACACTTTAGCAACTTTAGGTTTTGAAATTTATACCAAAGCAAAACCATATGAAAAATAAAAATGTACAACAGTTGATTCTGTGACATCCAAACAACTTAATATTTGCTACAACAAATTGGGCTATTTCAGACCATAGCACTGCTTCCAAGAGACCAAAATCCTCAAGAAAAACTAGAAATCGTAACAAATCTGCTTAAACAAAAAATAACCATTTTGTCCAGTTCTAAATTTTCCTAGCATACATGAAACAGCAATTTCCAAACTAATTATATGGCATTATAACAAAATTGGTCTTCGAAACTACCTTGAAGGTACAACAGCACAGCAGCAGGAACTAGTTCAGCTTCAGGCCCTCTCTCCTGTCAGAGGACTTCACTCACATTGTACAAATTCCTTACATAATTAAAAAGCAGCATTAAATCTCTACTCTTTACCATAATAGATAAGTCTTAAATACATAAACCAGAATAGACTCCTCATGACACAATGAAAAGATGGTATACAAAAGAACAATCACGTTCTATTGAAGGCTGTTAAATACAGAATAATTTCTTTTCTTTTTTAAGAGACAGGGTCGTCCAGGCTAGAGTGCAATGACGTGATCATAGCTCACTCACTGTAACACTGAACTCCTGGGCTCAAGCAATCCTCCTGCCTCAGCTTCCCAAGTAGCTAGCACTAGAGACACAAACCACCATGCCTCGCTAATATTTTTTATTTTTTAACTTTTTGGAGAGAGAGGGTCTCACTTTGTTGCCCAGGTTGGTCTCTAACTCCTGGTCTTAAGTCTAAAATACTCCTACCTCAGCCTCCCCAAAGTGCTGGGATTAGAGGTGTGAGCCACTGCATCCAGTCTAGAATACAATTTTTACAAAAGTCTTGGCAAGTTTAGGCATATCCCAAAATGATACACACAGCCTAGTTCTCAATCTCTTAAAAACAGGATTGTACCTGTAAACAACATTTTGTAGTCATATTTTCTGAAGTCTTCTCAAGTCACTCCTCAGACCAATCCACCCTGCGATGAACACGGTGACACTGACCACATCCAAGATATGAGGGGAGTATCCAAAAGCCAAAAGTCCACTTCAAGGATATTTAAATATTTAGTAGGTAGGTGTCTGGCACAGACACTCTAATTTTACTCAAATGATAAATCTCAAAGCTGAGCATACTTTATTCATTTAACAAAGGCATTTAATTTGATGTTTCTTGTTTCAAGGAGACTAGTTCTTAAAATCCAGTGCTGAGAAAAAGCAACAACTGAGACACTTTGTAACTGAGAGTCTTTTAGAGAATATGAAAAAGCTATACTACAAACTGAGAAAAGTTATGCCATAGTCTAATACTCTGGTGACCCTGCTGTGGAGAGTTAAGTCTGCAATGACTGCCTCTGTAAAAATTTTCCTTCACCTCAAGAATGAAGTCTCCACGGAGAAATAACAGAAAGTTAAAAGTCTGCAACAAAAGCCTAGAGAAATCAGCACACTACCCATGAATACACAGAAGACACAAAGCATTTTCACATTTTCTAACAACAGTATTAGCAGGGGAAAAGGCACTGCCAATTATTTCTGTATGATGCAGAGAAATAATACACAGCTATTTTTAAAAGATGTTTACAACAATGACGCTATTGAAAAATATGATTATATAAATTACTCAAAAGACCCTCATCTTCAGGTATGAATAAGACTGTCAGAAGAGGAAACTCTGGCCACTGCAAATTTTTCAGATTAAGTTGAAGTTCAACTCTATTCAAAGAATCCAGGTTTAAAAAAAAAAAAACCTATTAAAACAAAGATGTTGGCAGGGTGCGGTGGCTCATGCCTATAATTCAGCACTTTGGGAGGCCAAGGTGGGTGGATCACCTGAGGTCAGGAGTTCGAGACCAGACTGGCCAACATGATGAAACCCCATCTCTACTAAAAATACAAACAGCTACTTGGAAGGCCGAGGCAAGAGAATTACAAGTAATTCAAGTAATTCTCTTGCTGCAATCCCAGCACTTTGGGAGGCCATAGCAGGCACCATAGTGAAACCCTGTCTCTATTTATTTTTAAATAAAATAAGTTTAATTTTAAAAAGCAAAGATGTTCTCCCCAAAATAAACAAACTGCTAGAAACAAGAAAACAACATAAAAATTAATTAGCAAAGGAAATAAAAAGTAGAAAACTGGGCCCCATGGGATCAGAGTTAGAAAATTCAAAAATGAACTTATTCTTGTGATTAAAATAGGGGCTTTATTTTATGATGCGGAAGCTCTAGCCAGAGAGCACAACTGCTTATATATGTTGGAACAAATGAAACTACAAAGAAAGAAAAGAAATATTAACCAAGTAGTTGAATCAATCAAATCAACCCTAATGATCAACAGCAGGATAAAAATTCCAGGGCAATTTCTATGTAAACTTGATGTGATAAAAATCTTCCTAATAGGGCCTTTTCCCTTAGATACCATTCATCTTCACATGATTCTAATCTAAGAGATTAGGAAAAACAAAACAGAACAATTACTAAATTTCCTTTGGGGATAGGAAGAGTAAACAAAAGGAGAGACAGAGAAAACAAAATGGACAGATGTCACACAGGCTGGCTTCTGGAGATGCTGCCTTGTCTATCACTTTTAGAAATGAAAAGGAAAACATAGGGTGGCAGAGGACAGAGATGACATAAAGACTCCAGAGTTATTTTCAATCACAGGAAGACATCATGCTACTGAAATTAACAGACATCAATTCTGAAGAATCATAACATTCCCTTCTTTAAAAAAATAAAATAAATTTTTGTCCTTAGAGGCATAATGAAAACAATATGGGCTTTGAAGTCATACAAAGGTTTATATCACAAGTTCAACCCACTTAGTATCTGTAAAATGGAGACAGCTGCTACTTAGGGTTGTGATGATTGAATAGCATAGGTTACATAGGTTTTTTAAATGCATGCCACGTAGTGAGTGCTCAGTAAGTTACAGTTTCTTTGAACTTTGAATTATTAGCAGTGGAAATAGGAAAGAATATATTATTCTGCTCCACTATGCTCTTTTACCACTCACATGTGCCCTATCACGGTACTTATCACAATGTCCTATAATTAAAAGTCTGAACCCCTTACTTCACTTAGAGCTCTTAGAAAAACCAGACATTGGCCGGGCACAGTGGCTCACGCCTGTAATCCCAAACTTTGGGAGGCAGAGGCAGGCAGATCACGAGGTCAGGAGTCCAGGACCAGCCTGGCCAACACGGTGAAACCCCGTCTCTACCAAAGACACAAAAAATTAACTGGGCATGGTGGTGTACGCCTGTAATCCCAGCTACTAGGGAGGCTGAGGCAAGAGAATCAATCACTTGAACCTGGGAGGCAGAGGCTGCAATAAGCCAAGATCATGCCATTGCACTCCAGCCTGGGTGACAGGGTGAGACTCTGTTTCAAATAAATAACTAAATAAGAAAAACTAGACATTATTGGAATCATTCACATTTCCCATGTGCACAAGGTTCAGCACAATGCAAGTGCTCAGCAAAGGTTTGCCACTGAACTTATAAGAATTATTCAAGCAGAATTGTTAGGATTTGCAAGCTGACTACTTCATGTTAAAACTAAGTAGTGCTTTTGCTTATTCCTATGCTTGTCATTGGTCAGATATAAATTCCTGAGGAGAAGGTACATAGAAAAGCCTTTACAAGTAGTAAAACAGAATGGAGGGCTTACTGAAAACATGGTGACAACGAGCAGCCAAAACAAATGACTCAATGTCCCACATGTGTATTTAGGTATGGGTCGGAAATTTCCTCTGTTTCTAACCCTTCTCCAAACAATTTTGGTTTCTTTAGAGCATCAATATGCAGCAACTGACAAAAACTGGACAGGAGACAAATCTGAGATCTTAAGTTCAATTTATGTAAGTATATTCATTGAGAACTGTTTACAGTTTGCAAGCACCACTCACAGTGGGCATGAGAATCACCTGGGAGTTTACTAAAATGAAGACTCTAGAGTATATCCCCCAAAAGGTCAGTATTTCTGAAGTGGGGCTCCAGAAACTGTATTTTTAATAAGCACCTCAAATGCTTCTTAATGCAGGTTCAGCTAGCCACAACATACCATTTAATTCCTACAAAAAGCCTGTGACATACTCAGAACACTCAATTTAACAAATGAGAAAATTTTGGTGTTCAAAAAGATTTGATAATTTGCTCAAAGTAATCCCTTCAATAACTCATACCCACAGGATTCAGACCTGTCCATTTACTGCAAAACTTGTGCCCTACTACATTACTTTGCTAAGGACCATGTCATAAAGATAAGAGATAGGTATTTAGGCCCTGAAACCAACTTTTTGTGTTCAGCAAAACCTAAAACCCCAAATATCTTACAAAAGGTGCTGAGGGAAATATCTATTAGCCACCCCAATTTTTTCTTTGAAATATCCATACTTCTTCTGAGCCAATTTTAATTGACTCAATTTTTTATCTTCTTGGTTTTACCTCAAAACCAAATTTTCCTTTAAACCAAACAATAAACCTAAAATCAGAAACATGCTAATTTCCAACAGTCTGAACTTATATTATTTTACTTATAAGCCATAAACTGGAATCAAGTGTATTTTCCTTTTCTCTAACTTCACTCAACTGGAATAAAATCAAATCAAACCCAAAGTGAATAAATACTTCACTTGGTCTTAAGTCCTCACTTGAAATAATTTCAAGACGTATTTTAGAAACAGGTTTATTTTCCATACACATCTAAAAGGCTTACAGCATGCGCACAAAAATCTTCGGCTTTTAGGAATTTACACTGTAATTTTTAACTCTTAAACATGCTTATCCGCTTGATTTATAAGCTGTCCAATTTGGAGGGCAAGGGTGGATACTACGTTTAAATTTTTCTTAAGAAGGAAGGTTACCAGATTATCAAAGAATTAGTACACTATACATGGATGAAAAGAGCAAATGGTAAGTACTTAAACTAAAGAAGTAAACAATTACCTTTAAAAATACAATTACTCACTCACTGATCCCGTCAGCGGTCACATCTAGAAACATCAACCTTGAGCAGCCAGAAGAAAGCCAGAAAACAGATCTCAAAAAGCTGGTATATTTTACTGTAGTCTTTAGTGACAGTAATACCAGATCAGTGCTCTACATATACATTTTAAATCAATTAGATCTGTTCTTGGCCTACCACACATCCCTTTGATCTTCAATATTGCATTCTGACAACCCAAATGCCCCCATTGTAACAGCTTACCTAACCCTGCCCTCTCCTGAAATATGCAAAGACATCTGCACTCCTTAAACTAAACTGCTTTTTCCATAGCACAGCATACAAATCTACACACATTTTTGATCACTTTAAAGTGGAGGTTATTGAATTAAAAATCGCTGTTGAATTGAAACAGCAGGGAGGGGAGGAGAGAGGATGGGATTTGTTTCCTCCCAGAAGACTACTGCTTACTCTGTCAGTCCTACATACTTTACCAATTACAATTTAACAACTAACAACCAATCCATGAGGGCAACACTTATGGTTATCACACACTAGTGGAGTCCCATTTTATGACTATGCAGATAGCAGTCTGTAAAATATTTGTTCATTTATAAGTGACAAATTTCTATAGGCTTCTACCATACTTTGGAAACTAAAGTCTAAAAGTCACCAAAATAAATACCTCTACTTCCACCTCAGAGATGACCTTGGACCCTGCAATCACCCTCTTAAAAGAGAGAAGTCAATTCAACAGATTGAGAAGATAATGCAGACAAAATTCATATATTTGACAGTCTTCCCTAGAACCAATCATGATCACCAAACCGTCATCACTCATCATTACAAATAAATTTGTGAAGCACTTTACAGTTTAAAAGCACACTTAGACCCATTATCTCATTTGATCTAAGCAACAGTCCTACAAGGGAGGAAAAACCAGTACTAAATCAGGGAGGAGGGAACTGAGACTCAAAAAATAAGTAAAATTGCTCAAGGTTATATACAGGTGACCCCTGAACAATATGGGTTTGAACTGCGCAGGTCCACTTATACACAGATTAAAAGATTAAAAGTACAGTATTTGCAAGGTGTAAAACCCACATATACAGAGGGCCAACTTTCCACATACAGTGGTTCCATAGGGCCAACTACAGAACTTGAGTATGCAAAGATTTTGATGTGCCCAGGGGTCCTGGAACCAATGCCCCATGTATAACAGCAATGACTGTATAGTATTAAAAACTATGGTTTAGTATAACACCGCAGTTTAGACTGTATAGTATTAAAAACTATACTATAGTCTTATAGTACTCATCCAAATTGCCTCATCCAATTCCTACGTTTAGTATACTTTCCAATACTTATAAAAGTGAAAGTGAGTTGAACAATTTACATTCTAAAATAAATCCATAAAAATAACTCAGTCCAATATAACCATACCTTTTGAGTAAGTCTTTACATCTTCTAATATAAACTGCAAAAAATAACTTTAAATATAAAACTGTGTCATTTTGCTGATATACGAAGCTACCTGAGAGACAAATCATCTAAAACAAGTAAAAAGAGCGCCAGAAATTCCCCTCAGGCAAATCAAATCAGTGAACAGATAGCAAACATTTAAACACTTGAACAGATTTATCACAATACTAAGTAATAATACATAGCCTAACAACAGCTGCTACTTTTGTAGGAAGAGAAGGAACATTTCCTGATTTTCTTTTTGCACTGGTTTCTTCTAAATAAGAAACATTTTGGAGACTGAAAAAGGAAGCATGGTTTTTCTAATCAATAAACAAACAAACAAAAAAGAATGTAAAAACCAAATCTCTCTCATCACATAATAGTTGTAGGCATTTGTTGAATTACCTAAAGTACAGTATTTTACTTTCACCTTTCATACATTCAAAAAATATATTTTCTTAATAATAGTTTAATACATCAAAAAACATTCCAAATGTATATCAAGCTATTTAAATATTTTTGGTGAGCTGTTGTACCATGTTATGAAAAAACAATACTGAAAGAGTTCATATAAAAATACCAAAGTAGCATTCTACTCCCCATTCCCAGTTCTAAATAGCTTCCAAAGATATTCAAAACCACTTATTGACCAGCATAAGGATTGCTAACCCAACACACTTTATCAACATCTTTGCTCTCCTTCATCAGGAATCATTCACATGTTATACTCTACCCCATTCCCTTAAACTTGCATTATTTGTATGTCAATGAAATCTATCTCAAACAATTTCTTTTTCAAACACACATCCTAGGTTACTCTATCTTCCATTGTTCTTTCATATCTTTCTTATCTAAGGAAACTATTTCTTTTCTAACTTTTTCATTCCACTCAGGACCTAAAATACAACCTTAACCATAGCTGGTAAGCAAAAAGATAGCATTTCTGCTGTATACCAATATCAAAAGAAAGAAATGCCATCAACCTATAAAGTACCTGAAAGGACACAGAAAGGCCTGGCAGACTCCTGCAAGTCTCTACGCCTGACCTCCCTCTGATTACATCCCTTTATCAATCACATACAGGAAAATTTTTCAAAACTAGTCCTTAACAGTGTTTTGGTTTTGTTTAACTACTATTCTTGCCACATTATTTTCTATTATGTGTCACTGTAAGTATATAGATATTTGAACTAACTATGGCTTCATTAGGCTTTTGTAGGATAGCCTGGGAACCTATTTGTATTTACTTATTTACAAAACTTACTATGGAAAAATACTTTCTAAGTTCCAAAATAATTTATGAACTTTTATAATGCAATCTGTTTATCAGCTAAAGCTTTTCCGTATAACAAAATAGGAGGAGGAGATATGCCTAAAATATTACAATTTTAACTGTTGTGAAGATAGAGTATCTCCAAACAACTTTATAAGAACCTCTTAAAATTAACTATGGAAAATAAAATAGCAGGTAATAACTACGAGTCCTGCCATTAACTCCATTTCTGCAAGGGATACCATACATTTTCAAATACTGATTAAATTCTAGTTTACAACTGCATTAGTAACGATGCTAAGTTTATAGTTAATAAGACAAGGAACATGCCTAAGAGAAAAATATCTAGGCTTACCTCATTTTGTTGCACGTTGCAGAAATTATGTTTTTTTACAAATTGAAGGTTTATAGCAGCCCCATGTTAACCAAGTCTATCAGTGTCACTTTTCCAACAGCATGTGCTCACTTCATGTCTCTGTGTCACATTTTGGTAATTTTTGCAGTACTTCAAACTTTTCATTATTATTATACTCATTATGGTGATCTGTGATTAGTGAAGGCAAACTTAACAGATTAATATTGTGTGTGCTCTGACTGCTCCACCAACCAGCTGTTCCCTCATCTCCCTTCCTCTCCTCAGGGCTCCTTATTTCAGACACAACGATATTGAAATCAGGCCAATTAATAAGCTTATAGTGGCCTCTAAGTGTTCAAGTGAGAGAATAGTCACCTGTCTCTCACTTTAAATCAAAAGCTAGAAATAATTAAGCTTAATGAGGAAAATATGTCAAATGCCCAGACAGGCTGAAAGCTATGCTTCTTGTGCCAAACCGCCAAGTTGTGAATACAAAGGAAATGTTCTTGAAGGAAATTAAAAGTGCTACTCCAGTGAACAGATGAATGATAAGGAAGTAAAATAGCCTTATTGCTGATACGGAGAAGGTCTGAGTGGTCTGGAGAGACGACCAAACCAACCTCAACATTTCCTTAAGCCAAAGCCTAACCCAGAGCGAGGCCAGAACTCTCTTCAATTCTATGAAGGCCGACAGAAGTGAGGAAGCTGCCAAGTTTGAAGCTAGTAGAGGAAAGATGCCCTCTCCATACCATAAAAGCACAAAGTAAAGCAGTAAGTGCTGATTTAGAAGCTGCAGCAAGTTATCTAGAAGATTTAGCTAAGACCATTGATGAAGATGGCTACACTAAACAACTTCTATATGCCATTAAGAATATTCATGATTCATAGGAACAGGAACACGAGTTTGGAAGATGATACCAATCCTCCTGGATGATTTTGAGGAGTTCAAAATTTCAGTGGAGGAAGTCAGTGCAGATGTGGTAGAAATAGCAAGAGAACCAGAATTAGAAACAGAGCCTGAAGATGTGACTGAACTGCTGCAATCTTGTGATCAAACTTGAACAGATGAGGAGTTGCTTCTCATGAATGAGCAAAGATAGTGGTTTCTTGAGATGGAATGTACTCCTGGTGAACACACTGTGACTACTGCAGAAATGAGAACAAAGGATTTAGGATATAATCTCAGCTGATAAAGCAGCAGCAGGGTTTGAGAGGACTGATTCCAATTTTGAAAGTTCTACTAAAATGCTATAATGCCTGGGGTGCTGGCTACTGTAGCCTCAGCTAACCAGGAGGCAGAAGTATGATGATCACTTGAGCCTAAGAGTTTGAGTCCTGCCTGGACAACACAGTGAGACACCCATCTCTTTTAAAAACTAAAACAAATATAATGCTATCAAACAGTATCTCATACTACAGAGAAATCTTTCGTGAAAGGAAGTCAATTAATCCAGCAAACTTCATGGTTGTCTCATTTTAAACAATTGTCACAGCCACCCTAACCTTCAGCAACCACCACCCTGATCAGTCAACAGCCATCAACACTAAGCAGCAAAAAGATGACTATTCACTGAAGGCTCAGATTATTAGCATTTTTAAACAATAAAGGATGTTTTAATTAAGGTTGTTTAGACATAATGCTACTGCACTTAAAACTACAGTATAGTGTAATCATAACTTTTATATGCACTAAGAAATCAAAAAAAAATTGTGCGATGTGCTTTATCATGGTGGTCTGGAACCAAACCCACAATATTGTCAATATATGCATATATTAAATAACATTGTCCCAACTGATCACAGTTACTTATAATCAAATCCATATTGGTATTTATATTTGCCTCATCTTCCTCCCTCTAAAAGCTTGCTTAACATCTCCCAATCCTCTCCCCACAAAACAAAGAGAGAGAGAGAGAGAGGAAAAGAAAGAAATGAAAGAAAGAAAGACCGGCCTTTAGAGAACCTGGCAATGCCGTTCAAATAGGGCATGTCCAAGTCCACCTCCTCAATGAGGAAGAGTACTGTCAGATTAAGTGGGTCAATTCACAAAGCAGTCCACTTAGCATTTCTCCCCACAAAGTTCTACTAGAAGAGATGCTAACTGGGCTCTATTAAATAAAAGCCACTGGAATAACACAATCCTGTACTCACAGTGGGTCTACCATTGGGACTCGGTTCCTTTACCACTGCCTGAGAAATAAAATAAGACTGATCCTCTTATTGGTGGGTCATGGAAGAACATCTTAGGACATCCAACGCCAAAGCAGTGTGTCTCCCACACTGCTTACTCATTATTTGCAGTGTCAAAAGTAGATAAGGACATTAAAGTAGGAAACAATTTCCCTTGAAACAGAACTTTCATCCTTGGGAAATATGTACATGCCTAACTGCCCTTTTTAAAATGGTCTTTATCATCTCCTACTGTTAACTACCTGACTTAATGATATACCAGGATAGGACTAGCCCAAGTCTGCTAGCTGTGACTGCTGGTGAATTTCTTTTTTATACCATACCTCTACAACCTGCAGAAGCATTTAACACATACTCATTAAAAAAAAAAAAATCAGTGGAAACTTTAAAAAGTTTGATGTGAATATATGCAAGTAACAAGACCAAGGTTCCACTGAAGACTTTCCTGAGCTGTGTCCCTCCAAGATTATGTCCAACACAGCCCCCAAGTTCCATGTACTTTCATGCATCCTAGATGAAATTGTAATAAAAGTTAACTACAAAACAAAAATTTGTAGTCATCCTTTTTTCTCACCAATTTCCATTATAAAAACTGAAACTATATACCCATGTGAAGAGTCCCACAGAATATAAGGTTTTAATACTTAATATGGTAAACACAGTGCTAGCAATAACTTTATAGATGAATAATGTCAACAGAAAGCCATCTGACCTATTACCCTTAAGGTGTTACTTAAATTTCATGATGCCCCCTAAATTTAATCAAGAAGAAAAATACTATTTTCCTTATCTTAAGACCCTCATACAAACACCCTCGTCACAAACCTTTGTCCTAGGTATCTCTAGTATCCACTAAAGAGTAAAGCAAACACTAACGGAGAAGAGAACAGTGTACCTGACCATCCAGGTACCATGAAAAGATGAAGAAATGGTGACTCTCAGAGGTCAAGAGCAGCCAATTTCATTAAGATCTCCATCAAAGCAGATGATGCAGCACCTTCCTGAAATAAATTGTGACCCATGTAGGCAATATGCACCATTATTTACAAATGAGCCTGAAAAACTGAACTGCTGAATTGAAATTTAAAACAGAATATATCAGTTTTATTCAACTTTTCAGGTAGGGTAAATATTCCAAATATTCTAACCAACAACATAAATGGACTCCAAAAATTAAGCTGGCACTTAACAGTCTTAGGTTTTAATGGCTCACACCTATAATCCCAGCACTTTGGGAGGCCAAGTGGGAGGATTGCTGTTTGAGCCCAGGAGTTCAAGACCAGCCTGGGCAATATAGCGAGATCCTGTCACTACAAAAACAAAAAAAACTTTTTTTAAAAAATTAGCCAGTCATGGCGGCACATACCAGTGGGAGGCTGAGATGGGAGAAGTGCCTGAGCCCAGGAGGTCAAGGCCACAGTGAGTCATGTATGCTCTCCACTACTGGAGCCACTACTGCACTCCAGCCTGGGCAACAGAGCAAGACCCTGTCCCCAAAAAAAAAAAATTCCAGATTCATGATATTGCTGGGAGAGTATAATACACATTCTTTATGATACCTGTCCAGTCTACATACATAAAGCCTAATTAACTACTAATTTTCTATTTTTTCAGCTTACTTTTTCATTGCTACGTTAATAGTTAACATACGTACACACATCTCTCTTCTCTGAAAATCTCTTTCCCCTCCCACTGGGTAAAGTGCCTGAATATGTTCATCTAAGTATTTATCAAAACAACAACAAACTCCCTACCTCGTGAGAGAAGCAGATATTATTTATACAAATAACTGCTCCATTAGATAATAACTGAAGTAAGAGAGACAAAAGAGAATGGTGGGGCACAATTAAGTCCATAATGGAGTATCTAGAATCCCATTAGGGGAGGTCCCTCCAAAAAAGTGGTATTTCAGCTGAAATTCTGAAAAGTGTGAGAGGGTAGCGGGAGGAGGGAAGCAATGGGGTGGGAAGAGATAACATTAATGGCAGAAGGCATGTAAAAAGAAAGATCTTGAAGGAGTTTAACAAATTGAAAATAAGTGGACAGTCACACAAGACTACATATTGTATGATCCTGTTCATATGAAATGTTCAGAATAAGCAAATCTATAGAAAGAAGATAGACTCACTAATCTACCTGGTTGTCTAAGGCAGGCAGTGCATGTCAGGAGATGGGGAGTGACTGCCAATGGATAGTAAGATTCTTTTGGGGGCCAGGCATGGTGGCTGATGTCTGTAATCCCAGTACTTTGGGAGACAGAGGTGGGCGGATCACTTGACACCAGTAGTTTGAGACCAGCCTGGCCATCCCTACTAAAAATACAAAAATTTACCTGGGCATGGTGGCGGGTGCCTGTAATCCCAGCTACTTGGGAGGTTGAGGCATGGGAATTACTTGAACCCAGGAAGCAGAAGTTGCAATAAGCCTGGGTGACAGATCTCTTCTGGAGGGCTGTTTTTTAACCTACAACAGTTCTCAGTTTGTTCTTAGCAGAACAAAACATCAGAGATCTAATAAACTAGAAACAGCAAAGAACAGAAAAAAACATAGTGAAAAATTAATTGCAGGGAAGAAAGGAAATCATAATAGTGAATGCAGAGGGAATCACTCAACAGATTAAAGTAATTCTGGAGAAGATGATAAATGTGAAGAACAAAGATGATCCAACATAAGGATAATTATTGTTCCAAAAGTAGATGCCACACATGAATAGAAAATTTCCTTGAAGCTTTCCTTGAAATTGAGAGCACTATCTGCAGGGCAAAAAGGTACAATGTATGCAAGAACTGACTCAGGATGATCAAAGTACTGTGGTTAAACTGAAGGATAAAAAAAGAGTCTACCAGGCCTCCAAACAGAAAAAAATTAGTCACCTAAAAGTTAGTCAACCTGAAAGGCAGGCTGGGGAACACATGGTGCAGAGACGCAGAAGATGTTTGTAGAAAAACCAACACACTAAGTTATGAAAAAACAGGCCAAACTTCTAACACTGTTTGGCTTATGACCTTGAGGAAGTCAAGGAATGTCCTTTTTAGGGCTTAGTTTCCCTATCTGTAAACTGAAAGGACTGAATAAATAAGAAATTTAGAGGCCCTTCAGCTCTGAAAGTACGTTGGACGGTAGCCAGATTAAGAGGATAAAAATGTCAAACACTGGGTTTTACACCTTACTTTTCCCCTTCCAGCTCTTATTAAATCATAAGTTGGGAAGAAAGAATTTATTTCAGACATTCCTCCTACCCCCAAATATACCTATCATATTTCATCTCACAAATCAGCAAATATTAAAAAATAAACACTCAAGGTGTTAACAAGGGATACAATAAAACTAGGCGCTCTCAAATATGATTTTTTAAAAGCCTTAAAATTTTCCCCAAATATCAAGCAAGGGATGTTAGGAAAAAACAATCACTGAATAAAGGAGGAAGAGTTACTTGTTAGGGGCAATGAGAAGGCATCTGCTGAAGCAAGAGCAGTGAAACAAAGGATACGGGAGAGAAGTGGGGTAGTTTATAATCTATAGAAGTTGTTCTCAACATACAAGCCAAAGAGAACCTGTAAGGATTTATTATTGCAAGGGGGTCTGCAAATCCACACAAAAATAAACCACTGCTGGAAACAGAGAAATAAGCAATGCTAAAATAAACCACTGCTGGAAACAGAGAAATAAGCAATGCTATACCGCCAAATACACACACACACACACACACACTAATTTTTTTTTGTTTGTTGGTTTTTTTGAGACAGAGTCTCACTCTGTTGCCCAGGTTAGAGTGCAGTAGTGCCATCTAGACCCACTGCAACCTCCACCTCCCGGGTTCAAGTGATTCTTATGCCTCAGCCTCTCAAGTAGCTGGGATTACAGACATGCACCACCACATCTGGCTAATTTTTGTATTTTTAGTAGAGATGGGCCTTCACCATGTTAGTCACACTGGTCTCAAACTCCTGACCTCGAGTGATCCACCCACCTCGGCCTCCCAAAGTGCTGGGATTACAGGCGTGAGCCACCGAGCCTGACCCACATTCATTTTTAAATATGAAATCTTGAAGTATAATTTTCCTTAAAAGCAGCGGGACAAAAAATTAGCCAGGCGTGATGGCAGGCACCTGTAATCCCAGCTACTCAGGAGGCTGAGGCAGGAGAATCACTTGAACCCAGGAGGCGGAGGTTGCAGTGAGCTGAGATCGCGCCATTGCAATCCAGTCTGGGCCACAGGGCAAGACTCTATCTCAAAAAAAAAAAAAAAGGCAGCAGGAGCAGCCAGGCACGGTGGCTCACGCCTATGATCCCAGCACTTTGGGAGGCCGAGGCAGGCGGACCACTTGAGGTCAGGAGTTTGAGAACAGTGTGGCCAACATGGTGAAGCCCCGTCTCTACTAAAAATATCAAAAAAGTAGTCAGGTGTGGTGGTGCACAACAGTAATCCCAGCTACTTGGGAGGCTGAGGCAGGAGAATCACTTGAACCCAGGAGGCGGAGGTCGCAGTGAGCCAAGATCACGCCACAGCACTCCAGCCTGGGTGACAGAACGAGACTCCGTCTCAGGAAAAAAAAAAAAAAAAAAGCAGGAGCAACAAAAATGAAGCCCTATTCTTTTACCCAGTACTTCCCTTTCTAGGAATACGGCAAAAGAAAGTAAAAAGAAAATGGAAGAAAATAATTGATTTACAAAGATATTAATTAAGGCATTTTTACCACATCAATAAATTAGAGCCAATCCAGACGTCCAATAGCAGAGAATCATAAGGTAAACTACGATACACTCACAATGAACAGAATATTATGTACTCATTAAAATTACATTTTCCAAGAATATTTAATGGTTTAGGAAAATATTCATGACACAAGATTACATAAAAAGGCAGAGTATATAGCTACAAATTGCTATATATTGTGATCCCAATTTTGAAAACAAATGCTACACAAACACACCAAAAAGTAAACAGGAGTTTTCTCTAGATAGTGAGAATACAGGCAAATTTTTATTTTCTTTTTTGTATCTCTCTGTAATTTCCAAATTATCTACACTGAGCATATAAAATGTTTTAAAGATAAATTTGCTTGAAGTTCTAAAAAGATATTCAAAGATATTCTCTCCAAAGAAGTATTACTGTCACTGGGTTCTAAAAAAAAAATCCAAGTATGCTTACAGAACACTTCGAGCTAAAAAATCAGCAACTATTTCTTGAATAATTTATCCTTAGTTCTAAAATTGAGTGTAATCGGCAAAGAGATGAATTGAGTGCCTCATTCATAGTCAACGTTTATTCTTCAATTAGGCATTGTTATATTCAGTACACAAAAGAGTGACAAGAGAATAATTTGGCTAGAGCACGACTTACTGGGATGTATGTTTAAAAGATTTCGTAAAAGGCTGTATGTTTATTTAGACTCAACTTTTATTAACTACTATGTGACTGTCCATTTAAATAACAATTAATGAGGTATTATTACTATTTAATAGATAAAAGAAATGAAGAGACCAGCCTGGAGCCTCATCATACCATAACTAGAACCTGCTGAGGCAGATTTACCTCATGAGAAACTTGGCCCTTACCCAACAAACTATTTGAAACTTTCCAGACTATGCCACTAAGGCCATAGATCCGTCTAGCCTACAAGAGATTAAAAGGCCTAAATCTATCAACACCTCATATCCTTGTTTACCTAAGTCTCCACCAGAAATACTAGCCTCTCTCATTTGCTGTTAACTGTCATGCCCCTACTACTCCACACATCCCTCTCATCTGAATCAACTCCTCAACTCTACCTCTTCTGTGATCAGCAAACTCCACTTTCTAGCCTTATGGAAAACATAACTCCCCCAAATATGCTACTTTAATAAATCCCAGAGGCTGATGTTATTCAGTTCCTCCACACGTCTCAAAACCATGTCCTTGCAGGCCATGGTGGGGCAGAGGTTGGGAAGATGGCATGGTGAGGCTGGGCAGAGACAGGCTGGGGCAGCGACCAGACATGGTCTCCGCCAGTGAGCAGCCGCAGCTGCAAGGAACTCACTATGGCCCTACCCCCGCCACGGCTGCTCAGACACAGGTTTGACTTCTTCAGCAAAAAGGTAGATTCAGAAAAGCACCCAGGAAAGCTGAGCCTCAAAGATCAGACATAGGCACAAGTGTTGAAGCATACAAGAGAAGTGCTTTGATTCCTCCTGTGGAAGAAACAGCCTTTTATCCTTCTCTATATCCTATAGGGACTCTCATAAAACCTTTATTTTTTACTGTTGGGTTTACAGGCTGTGCATTTGGATCAGCTGCTATTTGGCAATATGAATCACCAAAATTCAGGGTCCAGAGTTATTTTGATGATATAAAAGTTGATGGTTGGGATAGCATAAGACCACAAAAAGGAGACTTCAGAAAGGAGAATAACAAGTGGTGGAGTCACCTAAGCGATGGCCAGTAGACTGACAGATTATCACAGGTGCAAACGAATGTCGTTGTATTCTGTTGATAGAGAGTACCATCTCTGCAGCAGACAATGATCAGATATTTCACATCTAATCCAGCCTCAAAAGTTCTTTCTTTTCCAGTGTTGCTGTCAACATTCAGTTATTTCTCCTTATTTCACACGGCAGCAAATATCTATGTTTTGTGGAGCTTCGCCTCCAGCACAGTGAACATTCTGGGTCAAGAGCAGTGTTATTATCTGCAGGTGTTATTTCCAATTGTATCAGTTATGTGTGTAAAGTTGCCACAGGAAGATAGGGATCATCACTTGGTGCATCTGGCACCATCATGATGGTCCTTGCAGCTGTCTGCACTAAGATCCCAGAAGGGAGGCTTGCCATTATTTCCCTTCAGATGTTCACATTCACAGCAGGGAATGCCTTAAAAGTCATTATGGCCATGGATACAGCAGGAATGATCACGGGATGGAAATGTTTTGATCATGCGGTGCATCCTGGGGAACTCTCCTTGGAATATGGTATGTTACTTATGGTCATAAACTGTTGTGGAAGAACAGGGAGCCTCTAGTAAAAATCTAGCATGAAATGAGGATGGATGGCCCCCAGAAAAGGAGGTAGCTCTAAGTAAAACTGGGATTGGACAGTATAGGTGCATCTGGTCCGTGACGCCTGAGAACCATAGGAGCACATTGGCCCTAGAGTGACCACGGCTATGCTCTGGCTTGAAAGACATCAGCATCTGGCCTCCCAGTGTTTTCAGCTGTGTCCCCCAGTCTGTCTTTTAGAAGGTGAATTATGACAAAGTTGTGAAAAAAAGGTTTATATCTAGTTGGGAAAAAAAAATCACATCCTCCTTATTCCCTATTGCCATTTCAGAACCATTATACTTTCTCGGTCATCCAAAAAAACTCTGCTCACTTAAGGTCCTCCTAGGCTAGTTCCTTCCCTATCAGCTTCTAAATGTTGGGGTTCTTCTAGGCTTGGTCCTAGACTCCCATTCTCTATCTTCTGTCTCCATACTCTCCCCAGATTAGCTTATGCATTCCCAGATCTTCAAATATTTATCCAAATTGTTACCATTTGAGAGCTGTTGGTTCTCATATGTATTTCTGTAGACCTGACTACCCTTTCAACCTTTAGAGACTCCTATATTCAACTTCCCACTTTGGAGTTACACTTGTGTCTCATTTCCCTGATTAAAACTCCTTAAAGGCTTCAGCATCTTTTACAAAACCCTGTAAGATCTAGTTTCATTCTGATATCATGCCATTCTTCCCTTGCTCACAACCCTTTGGTCACACTAGGCTTCTTTCAATTTATTGAATACACAAAGCATTTTGCCACCTCAGGACTTTTTCACATGATGTTCCCTTTCCTTACAATATTCTTTTACCATCCCCATCCCTAATCCCTTCCTTTTTATCCTTTATGTCTCAGCTTAAACCTCACTTCTTCAGAGACGCCTTCTCTAGGACAATCCAATCTAAAGTAGTTTTCACCTGTTATTATATTCACAGTAACCAGTTCTTTTCCTTCAAAGCACTTAATCACAATTTTTAAATAAGTAAACACACAATCATGTCCTGACCATATTAGTCAAACTATTTTCTGTATGAATCAAAAACCAGTGAACAAATGTACTTACTCACAACCACACAGCTAACGAATGGAAAAATCAAGATCTGCCCAATCTAAATCCAGTGTTCAATACACTACAAAAACTTTTCCTAACAAACTCTGTTCAATACACTATAATAACTGTTCCCAACAAACTCATCTATTATTGTCTCAAACATAATGTAACTAGACCTAATAAGTCTTATTGTAAAAGAGTATGTTAAAATTCAAAGATATCGCACAATGTAAAAATTACATGGACCAAAGTGCTAAGTATTCAATGGTAGGTCTGGAATTTCAAAAAAGGTATAAAATAATTTTTATATCAACACTTCTTGAAATATTTCTAAAACACATTCTTATCTGAGTAAGATGCAAACTAATTTAGCAGATAACATTTCAAATTTTCATTAATAAAATAGTTGTATGGAATGAAACATAGAAATCTCTAGAAAAACCAATAATTACATTCCTAAATTAGCCCACCAAAACCCCTTTAATACTGGTTAATAGGCTTTAGAACTAATAATACAAACTTGAATCTGGGTCCAGGAAGCAAGGCCATGGAAAGAAGGCCCATGAAAGAAGGCTGAGGATAAGAAAGGAGGGTAAGAACTCATTCTCAAGTCCTTGGGTAGCCAGGACTCTGCTACTTCCTAAGCCTTTTTTCCCATGGCCCACCTCATGTATTCAACAAGGAAGTAGAGGGACAGAGGGTGAAGTAGGAAAAGAGAAGGAGAAAACATTTAACAAGCAGCACAGTGTTAGGCACGTGACATACCGATTTTACTTACTCCCACCAATCCCACAATGCAGTTACCATCATCCTCTGTTTCACCGGGAATATTTAAATCTAAGCCTATACTCTTTCCACTACTTCTTAAGCAACCAGCCCTAAGTAAGTACATACTTAGCTCTTTAATGCACTGTCCATGAGGAGATAAGACATATCTGCAGTTTTTGCTAGTTTTTTAAATAAACAGTAAGAGCTCAAATATTTGTTGGATAAATGACTGAAATCAGTAAATGAATGAATGAGCAAAATAACTCAATTTCTGTGACTTTTCCTAATCATTTCAGACTACAGTGATTACTCCTCCCTCTGGATTAACACTTAATGTCTCTATTTATGTTGCCCTAGTCACTACATGAAGCTACTGAACACTTAAAAGTGGCAAAGTTTGAATCAAAACATTCTGAAATGCATAACAGATTTTAAGGACTACATATTGAAATGTTAATATTTTTATATATTGGGGTAAATAAAATATATTATTAAAATTAACTTCAGGCTGGGCGCAGTGGCTCACACCTGTAATCCCAACACTTTGGGAGGCCGAGGCAGATGGATCACAAGGTTAGGAGTTCAATACCAGCCTAGCCAATATGGTGAAACCTCATCTCTACTAAAAATACAAAAATTAGCCAAGTGTAGTGGCAGGCACCTGTAGTCCTAGCTACTCGGGAGGCCAAGGCAGAAGAATCACTTGAACCCAGGAGGCAGAGGTTGTAGTGAGCCGAGATCGCGCCACTACACTCCAGCCTGGGCAACAGAGTGAGACTCCATCTCAAAAAAATAAATAAATAAAAAGCAATTTAATTTCATCCATTTCTTTTAAGTTTTTATAAAGTGGCTATTAGAAGCCAGGAGAGGTGGCATGTTCCTGTAGTCCCAGCTACTCAGAAGACTGAGGCAGAAGGATCACTAGCGCCTGAGAGTTCAAGTCCAGTCTGGATAAAATAGTGAAACCCCTTCTTTAAAAAATAAAAACGTGGCTATTAGAAAAATTTAATTATATATGTGGCTTGCAATATACTTTATGAACAGCACTGATCCATATGGCAGCATATATATTTGTACTTCATAACATCTCATGTTAAATATTCAAATATGTACACATTTCATAGGGTTCCTTATCCTCATAATAATTGAATGTATTTTAAAGTAGCTTCATTAAGTTATGATTCACATAACATACAATTCACCCACTTAAAGTGCACACTTAACGATTTTTAGTACTTTCACAGGCTTGTGCAACCATCACCCCAATCAATTTCATTACCCCAAAAAGAAACACTGTAACTCTTAGGTGTCATCCCCCAATCCTTCCATTCCAGCCCTAAGGAAACAGTAATCTACTTTCTGTCTACAGATTTGCCTATTCTGGACATTTATATAGGTGGAATCGTGTAATACTTGGTCTTTTATGCTTGGTTTCTTTTACTTAGAATGTTTTCCAGGTTCATCCATGTTGTAGTATGCTTTGGTCCATTTCTTTTGGTTCCTCAGTAATATTCCATTTATGGAAATCCCATATTTGATTTCTCTATTCATCAATTGATAAATGTTTGGGTTGTTTCTACTTTTAGTTATTATGAATAATGCTATGAACATGTGTATATATGAACATATGGGTATATATAACTCGGCATGGAATTGCTAGATTATATGGTAACTCTATGTGTGTATTTTAAGAACTACCAGATTGTTTTCCAAAGCAGCTGTACCATTTTACATTCCCACAGCAGTGTATGAGGGCTCCAATTTTTCCATATCCTAACAAACATTGGTTATAATCTGACTTTTTTATTCTAGCCATCCTAATGAGTCTGAAGTGGTATCTCATAGTTTTGATTTTTATTTCCATAATGACTAATGACGTTGAGCATCTTTTTATGCACTGATACGGTTTTGCTCTGTGTCCCCACCCAAATCTCATCTCAAATTGTAATCCTCATGAATTGGAGGAGGGGCCTGGTGGGAGTTGACTGAATCATGGGGACAGACTTCCCTCTTGCTGTTCTTGTGATAGTGAGTTCTCACGAGATCTAGTTGTTTGAAAGTGTATGGCACTTCTCCCCTCACACTCTCTCTTTCTCTCTCCTGCTCCACCACGGTAAGACAAGCTTGCTTCCTCTTTCACTTTCCACCATGATTTTAAGTTTCCTGAGGCCTCCCACCTACGCTCCCTATACAGCCTTTGGAACTGTGAGTCAATTAAACCTCTTTTCTTCATAAATTACCCAGTCTCAGGTAGTTCTTTATAGCAGCGTGAGAATAGACTAATACATACATACCAGTCATTATGTATATCTTCCTTGTAGAATTAGATATACATAAGTTCTATCTATTAAGAACCTGTGCCAAATTTTTAATTGGACTTTTTTTTTATTATTGAACTGTAAGAGTTCTTCTTGTATTCTAGACACAAGTACTTTATCAGATATAATTTGCAAGCATTTTCCCTTTCTGTGTTTTCTCTTTCTTGATGGTGTTTTGAAGCACAAATGGTTTTATTTTTTATAATGTTCAATGCATCAATTTTTTCTTTTGTTGCTCGTGTGCTTGGAACCATATCTAAGAAGCCATTGCCTACCCAAGGTCAGAAAAACTTAATCCTGTGTTTTCTCCTAGGAGTTTTAGCTCCTAGTTGCTTTAGCTCTAGCATTTAGGTCTTTAATCCATTTTGACATAATTTTTGTAGATGGTGTGAGGCAGGAGTTAAACTTCATTCTTTTGCATGCAAATATCCAGCTGTCTGAGACCATTTGTGGGGGGAAAAAATTCTTTCACCATTTAATTATCTTGGTATCCTTGTCAAAACCAACTGACCTTAAAGGTAGGGGCTTATTTTTAGACTAACAATCATACTCCATGACTCTATATCCAAGCGCCACACTGTCTTGATTGATGTAAATTTTTAAATTGAGAAATGTGAGTCCTCTAACTTCATTTTTCAATTTTTGAGGGGCTATTCAGAGTCTGTTATGAGTTTAACTGGGTACTCCAAAAAAGATATGTTAAAGTCCTAACCACAAGTACCTCAGAATGTGACCTTATTTAGAAATAGGGTCTTCACAAAGGTAATCAAATTAAAATGAGGGCCGGGAGAGGTGGAGGTCACTCATGCCTGTAATCCCAGCATGCTGGGGAGGCCGAGGAGGGCAGATCGCTTGAGGTCAGGAGCTCATGACCAGCCTGACCAACATGGCAAAACCTCATCTCTACTAAAAATACAAAAAATGAGCCAGGCGTGGTGGCAGGCACCTGTAATCCCAGCTACTCGGGTGGCTAAGGCGGGAGAATTGCTTGAACCCAGGAGGCAGAAGTTGCAGTGAACCGAGATCATGCCACTGCACTCCAGCCTGGGCAAAAGAGTGAGACTCCATGTCAAAAAAAATAAAATAAAATAAAATGAGGTCATTCAATTGGCCCTAATCCAATATGACTGGTGTCCCCACAAAAAGAATTTTGGACACACAGACAAACATACACAGAGAGAAAATATTATGAAGACACGCAGGTAGAGGAAATCTAAGTGACTTTAGTGATCTACAAGCCAAGAAATGCCAGGGATTGCTAGCAAATGCTAGAAGCAGCAAGCGGGGATAAGTCCCTAGAGCAGTCAGAGCCAACACCTTGATTTTGGACCTCCCACTTCTAAACTGAGAGAAAAATTTCGGTTGTTTTAAGCCACCTAGTTTTCGTACTTTCTTACTGCAACCCTCAGAAACTAATACAGGATCCCTTGTATTTCCATATGAATTTTAGGATCAGTTTATCAATTTCTGCAAAGGGCAACTGGAATTTTACCTTCTGCAAAAGGCAACTGGAATTCTGATAAACCTTTGGATCTGTAGATCAACTAGGAGAGCACTATTATTTAAACAATATTAAGTCTTCCAATTCGTGAACATAGGATGTCCATCCTTTTTTTAGGTATTCGTTAATTTATTTCAACAATGTTTTGTAATTTCCAGATTATACGTTTTGTACTTATGTTAAATGTATTCATAAGTATTTTGTTCCTTTAGATGGCATTATAAGTGGAACTGTTCCCTTAATTTCAGTTTCAGTTTGCTCATTTCTACTGCAGAGAAACACAGTTGATTTTTATACATCGATCCTACATAAAATGAGTTCAACTTTGCTGAACTCATTTATTAACTCTAATAGATTTTTAGCAAATTTCTTAGGATGTTTCCATAAATATCTGCAAATAGAGACAGCTATACTTCTTCCTTATCACTCTGATGCCTTTTACTTCTTTCCCTGCCTAATTGCTCTGGTTAGAAACTCTAGTACAATGCTAAAAAAAAAAAAAAAAAAAAAAAAAAAAAAAAAAAAAAAAAAAACAAAGTGGCAGCAGAGGACATTCTCATATTGCTCCTAATATTATGTAGAAAGCATCCAATATTTTGCCATTAACTATGTATTAGCTCTGGGTTCTTTCATGGATGTTATCAGATGGAGCAAGTTTCCTTCTATTCCTAGTTTATTAGTTTTATCATGAATAGAATGTACTTTTTAACATATCTATAGTCTACATAATGTATAGCTCACTAGTACTCTCTACTGTGCTAAATGATTAAAACTGGTATGAAGTACAACTTACCAAAGAAAGTCCTGGATTTTTTTATGTAACAGAAAAACATAAATACTACTTTATTAGGATAATTCAGAAGATATCCTCATTAAGAATATTTATGTTGTTAAACTAATTCTGATCACCAGTTTTGTTGTTGCTGTTTTGTCTTTAACACCCCCAGAGTATCACCAATTAAAGTATCTAAGAGAAGGGGGTACACCATGACTAACTTACTACTAAATGACTCAGAGACAAAAATTTAATTTAAAAAGCAAATCTGGCTGGGCGGTGGCTCATGTCTGTAATCCCAGCACTTTGGGAAGCCAAGGTGAGCAGATCACTTGAGGTCAGGAGTTCAAGACCAGCCAGGCCAACATAGCAAAACCCCATATCTACTAAAAATACAAAAATTCGGTGGGCATGGTGGTAGGCACCTGGCATCCAAGCTACTCAGGGGGCTGAGGCAGGAGAACTGCTCGAACCCGGGAGGCAGAGGTTGCGGTGAGCCAAGATCACGCCACTGCACTCCAGCCTGGGCGACAGAGTAAGACTCCATCGCAGAAAAAAAAAAAAACAGCAGATCTACGCCATCTAGCAGTTTTAGGAAAAAAGCTTGGATACACAGAGATCAAAATATTACGCTACAATAAAGTTTTAGAATCAATGTCAGACAAATTTACAAGTTCCCAAACACAAAAATAAAAGTAATGTCAACACTTGTTAAAAAAACAAAACCTAACACTCAAATTTGTTTTAACTGACAAAACCCAAAGTTTGTGATAACTCAGAATAGCAGTTCCTATCAGTGCATTAAACAATTATCATCCCAATATCTTGTTTTATAACACAAACAAAGAAAAATGCTGAATATAGTGAAGTATAGAAATACTCCTTATTCACTAGCAATTACTTGAAACAAACAAAAAAATTGCTTTGCTTTTACTCACGGTATTGCCCTAAAGGACCCTTGTTTCTCCTACTGGCCTTCCAGTTCTAACTTTAAAAACAGATATGAATTTTGTTATTATATTGTAAATGGTCCCTCTATCCACTCCAGAAGAAAGAATCAAACGGCAAGATAAAATAAAGCAATAATTTAAAAGTAATAGCTTATCCAATTATCCAAATTGCTTAATTTCTCAGGCAATTAAGAAACATGACCTTCTCCATCCAGAAATGGTGACAGACTGAAAAACTGAAGACACATTATCCTAAAGAACTTGTATTCTTATTGGAGAGATAACTCAAAGTCTAAAATATGCAACAATCCTAAATATATTAAGCAAGCAGGTGTGTGTAATACGTCATATGCAAAGGTAGGAAATATGTTTTATAAAGTGAACTCCAGACTGGGTGACAGGGAGAGACCCTATCTCAAAAACACAAATAAATAAAAATTTTTTTAAAAGCACTACAGTTCTTTTGCACCATCTTACACATCAAACCTTTAGCCTTGAGGTATTTAATGGTATTTAGTGGTTTTAGAAAATACTGAGCATATAAGCATGCATTTAGAATTCCGTTTTCTACATTGTATGCTCTTCATGATGGTTATTCTGGGTCAGTCATTAAACTCCCTTATGTAAATCTGCTTCTGCCAGATGGCATCAATAACTACAGAAACAGTCCATAGGTTAACACTATTATATTTTCCTGTAATACACTATAGAGAATAATAGGAACTGATGAATTAAAAATACATAAAACATCTAAAGAAGTCTTTATTACTAATAACCTTCCATAGCTATAACACATGCAAGATACTGTACTAAACAATTTATATTAAATGTTGTTCACTTAACCTAAAAATACACTTACGTACAAGGAAACTGAGGCACAGTTCAGTAACTTGTCCAATGTCACAGCAAGTAAATGGCAAATTCAGAATTTATCCCACAGCCCAGGCTCTTATTCAACATGTTACTTCCTCCTAAGCTATTTTTAAAGGCATATGAAGTCAAATTATTAATTACAACAATCTCAGGTTTCTTCTTCAATTTTACTTATCATAATTCACCCTCAAAACTATGCCACTGAGACCAGGCATGGTGGTTCATGCCAGTAATCCCAGCGCTTTGGGAGGCCAAGGTGGGTGGGCTGCTTGAACCCAGGAGTTCAAGACCAGCCTGGGCAACATGATGAAACCCTGGTCCACACCTATGATACCGGCTACGTGGGAGGCTGAGATAGCAGGACTGACTCAAGTTGAGGCTACAGTCAGCTGTGATCAAGCCACTGCACTCCAGCCTAGGCAAGAGAGTGAGAGTCTGTCTCAAAAAAACATGTGCATCACTGAAAGAGGACATCAAAAAGGGATGACAGTCTTTTTCTGAAAAAAGGTACTAGAATAAGCAAACATCTACATGCAAATAAACAGACATCAACTTACACAAAAATTAACTCAAAATGCACAAAAATTCACAAAAATTTAAAAATTAGCTCAAACTGCATCATAGACCTAAAGTAAAATGCAAAACTATAAAAATTCTAAAAGAAAACAAGAAAAATCTAAGTTACCTTTGGTTTGATGACAACTTTTTAGATACAACACCAAAAGCACAGTCCATTTAAAAAAAAATGGAAACATGGGCTTCATTAAAATTAAAAACTTCTGGTCTCTGAAAGAAAGACACTATGAAATAGGATGAAAAGACAGGCCACAGACTGAGAGAAAATATTTGCAATACACATATCTGATAAGGGGCTAGTATCCAAAATATACGAAGAACTCCTAAAACTCAATAATAAAACAAATGAATTAAAAAGTATGCAAAAAATCTGGACTGATACCACACAAAAGAAGATATACAGGTAGCAAATAAGCATATGAAAAGATGCTCAACATCATATGTCATTAGGGAATTGTAAATTAAAACAGTGACATATCATTATACATCTACTGGAACAGAATGGCTAAAATCCCAAACACTAACACCACCAAAAGCTGGTGAGGATGTGAAGCAACAGGAACTCTCACTCATTGTTTGCAGAAATGTAAAATAGTACAGCCATTCTGGAAGACCCATCAGCAGTTTCCTGCAAAGCTAAACGTAGTCTTACCACACAATCCCAGCAATCACACTCATAAATATTTATACAAATGAGGTGAAAAACTTATGTCTGTAAGATACAATGAATTTTTCTAAATTTCTCTTTAAAGGTTCAGCATGTTAACTTCCTTGTTTTTTGTTCTCAAACTCAACTTTCTTGTTCTCCATGCCTCCTTGCCTCTAGTTACTGTAAACAACATTCTCGTCAGCTCTTATCAATAGCTCACATCTGTTCCCTTGGTTAAATACTCTGCACCCATTCCACCCATTAGAAACCACACGTCACCCTTCGAAACCACATGTCCCACCACTGCAACTCACCTTCCCCTTCCCCTTTCTTATTTGGAAAAAATATTCACAAGTAGCCAATCAGGTCAGCTTAGATTGCGTGGTCCAACCCCAGCCCATGGAGGAGTGACACAGAGGTAAGGACTATGCATTAGAGATAAAAACCCCTTCTCTGCTTTGTTCCCTGTTTTTGCCATTGCTCCATCTGCGAGATACACCCTTCTGCAGAAGTAAATTGCCTTGCTGAGAAAACTTTTGCCTGAGTGCTGGTTTCACTTTGCAGCACCGAGCATTTATCTCCAACAAATCTGGGGGCTCGTCCGGGATTCCCATTCTCCTCTGGGAAAGGGTGTCTGGTCCTCTCCCATGCAGAAGTGAGCCCCACTCCCTCATTGCAGGGGCCTCCAGGATAAAGGAATTGAGGCCCACCCAGTGTGACAAATAAACCCGGACTCTCAGCAACATGGGAAAGAAACAGGCCAGCAGCTTGGGGAAAGGAAGCTCACATACCTCGGTGACCAGGTAAGTCTGTGCACAGACCAAAGTCAGAACATTGCAGGGGCGACAAAGTATTTCCTTGCTGGTTGGGATTCTGGAGGTTAAAAGTGTGTGTAAATGATCACAAGCACTACTGCTTGCAGTGCTGGTTGTGTAAATGGTACTAAATACTACTGCTGTGCAGAGTTAGAGCATCCTATCTGCAGTTCCATGGTCACCTCATATGGCTTAGGGCGGCCCTTCGGGGATCCTGTCAGGGGTTTATACTGACCCACCATCAATGCTAAGAGGGATCTGAAATATTCCCACGAGGGAAGTGGCCAGAATGGACGAAGCGAAAAAAGGGTGCAAGAAACCTCCAGTAGGTGGGGCTAAAGGATAGGCAAGAAATACGAGGTATTGAGGTACAAAGTATTGAGCCTTAACAAGCTCCCCAGGGAAGAATAGGCAAGAAATCACTGATACAAAAGATTCAGTCTTAACAAGCCCCCAGAAACGAATAGGCAAGAAGTCTCTAGTACAGGCATTCAGCCTAACTAGGACCCAACATGGGAAATACCTCAAGCAAGACAAAGAGTAAAAAGGATAAAAATAGCAATAAAGATAGTCCCCCTAATAGCCTCCTAGGTTTCATGTTAAAATATTGGAAAGATAATAAAAGGTTAGAAAAGCCAGTTCCCATGCCTAAAGACCATCACGTGGGATCCCCTAGACCATCTTTCCCTGCTCAGTGCCCCCAGTCCCTTCCTCTCAGGCAGCTGTTGCCATCCCAGATCCCGCTTCAGATCCTTCCCCTACTCATGTTACTCCTCCTCTTACAATTCTGATTCTTGGGAATCAACACCCTATGAACCTATTCCCTCCCACCCTAAGTATCCCTTCTTAAAGGGACTCCATGCACCTAAGTCGCCAGGCGGCTTTTGTAGGGTTGGCAGCATCAAGGATCTGTGGCAGCATGTTATAGGCATCATCCAGCCCCTGGTGCGCCTCCACGGTAGGCAGAGCCCACGCTCCTGCCACCCGGCTGGTCCAAGGTTCAGGCACCATGTAAATGGCGGCTCTGCAAGACACGCAGACCAGGCCACAGCCCATACCCCAAACAGGCTGCATTATGGGACATCTGCCTTACTGCTGCTGGGGCCAAGTGGTGCCGGGATTCGGCTGCGGTTCCAAGCAGCTGGGCATCCCCACAAGCTAATTTTCCTGAGCAAGTGGTAGATAATCTCCCAACTGATATATCCACTGGCATTTACTGTAGTTGGGCCAGTGTTGGAAGTAGAGATGTCCATAAGATGGTGGTGAGCATAGGATTTGGAACTCATACTACAAGAACACAAAGAAGCCCATGGAAACACATATCATGCATACTTTCATAAAAGACTTCTATAAGGAAATCCTCAATGTGGTCACTGTTGGTTACCCCAGACCAGAAAAGAACTTTGATTCTTTAGAGTCATTTATATAAAATGTACCACTGGAAAAGTATTACATGTGGTATGAGTAGGAGGCTATTCTGTTAAAACAAGAGGATGATTTAACTACTGATAATTTGCTTAACCCAGCAGGTTTCTTAACAAGAGTTCTAAATTTAAAAAGAAAGCACACATGTTTATATTTAATTGATTACCATACAAAGGTCCGGCCAAACTTAGGAGAAACTCCCTTCAGGACCGGGGGACACTTGTTTATAGATGGTTCCTCCCGAGTGATTGAAGGAAAAAGACACAATGGGTATTCAGTAACTGATGAAGAAGCTCTTAAAGAAATTAGAGTCAAGAAAATTGCCCAATAATTGGTCTGCCCAAACTTGTGAGTTGTTTGCACTCAGCCAAGCCTTAAAGTGTTTGCAGAACCAGGAAGGAATCATCCATACTGATTGTAAGTACGCCTTTGTGGTGGCTCATACATTTGAAAAGATTTTAGACTGAACGAGGTCTTATTAATAAGGTTAAAACCTTGTTCACAAGGAGTTAATCACCCAAGTATTGAATAACCTTCAGTTGCCAGAGAAAATCGCTATTGTCCATGTCCCCAGACACACACACAAAAAACTCTGTCTTTTAAGAGTCAGGAAAATAACGTAACAGATCAGATAAGCCAAATAGGCTGCCGTTTCTTCTGAAATGCCTGTTCTCCACTTAACTCCTTACCTTCCTCCTCCTACTGTGATCTCCGTTTTCTCTTCCACTGAGAAAGAAAAGCTAGTAAGAATAGGCACTAAAGAGAGCTCAGAGTAAAAATAGATATTACCAGACCAAGTCCTGTCCCACGTGCATCAAAGGACTCATTAAGGACCCCAGGCCATGTGTGATGCAGTCTTCAGGAACTTATACTCTAGCCAAAACAGGTTACAGATAGTTGCTTTATATGTAAATATATGAAAACTGATAAACTATAAAAGAGATTATCCCTTGGGGAAAGGAGTCCAGGCTTAAGACCATTCCAAAGTACCCAAATTAATCACACAGAGATGCCTCTAATGGGTTGTATAAAATGCTTATTAATGACAGTAGATCACCTCACTCACTGGGTCAAAACTATGCCCTTTACAAATACAACAGCCAATTATATAGTTAAGGCATTAATTAAAAATACAGTGCTCAAGTTCAGGCTAATAAAAAATATTGACTCAGACAATAGAACCCATTTCACAGCTCATATCATTAAAAAGCTATCCCAAGCCCTAGACATTAAATGAAAATATCATACTCCTTGGCACCCACCTTCATTAAGGAAAGTTAAAAAGACAAATCAGTGCTTAAAGAACCATCTAACCAAATTCGTTATAAAGACTCAGTTGCCATGGACCAAATGTCTTCCTATTGCCCTGCTGAAAATCTGAACTGCTCCTAAAAAAGATATAGGCCTTTCCCTTTATGAGATGCTCTATAGATTGTCTTATTTACACTCCACTGCTGACGTTCCCACACTTAAAACAAAAGACAATTCCTCAGGAATTATATACTTGGTCTCTCCTCTACTTTCTTTTTCTTAAAACCAAAGGTCTCCAAACACAGGTGCTAACCCCGGGGTTCTCAGTCCATCAATATCAGCCTGGGGATCACGTCCTCATCAAGGAGGAAAACCTCGAGCCGGCCTGGGAAGGACCTTACCTGGTGCTTCTAACCACTAAAACCGTAGTCCAGACAGCAAAAAAAGGATGGACCCATCACACCCGAGTCAAGAAAACACCACCACCTCCAGAGTCATGGGCCATTATCCAAAGAAAAAACCTCTCAAACTAAAGCTAAAAAGAGCTTAACTCTCTTTCATCTATTCTATTACTCTTTCTTCTTTTCTCATTTTATTGTTGACCACCTTGTTATCAATGTAACCAGGTCAGACTCACCCCAAATTATTACCTTTGATGCTTGTCTTGTTATACCTTGTGAGGCCGGACAATGACAGAGACAAATCTCTACTTTAGAAAAATACCTCTGCCCCTCCAGAAAAGTCACTGACCCTGCATCCTGCTCACTGCGTGGGTACCAAGACACCCCAAATTGAGAGATATGTTCCAAATGGGCAGATATCATCTGGACTATCAGAGATCCAGGCTGGACCTCCCCAGAGGGCTATACCAACCTAAAATCTTACCTCCACTTTTACCAAAGGAACCACCCCCTCTAATTGTCCATCTCACCAGTGTAACCCAGTAACTATCTCCATTAATACTCCTACCTCCACCAACCTTACGCCCCCTTTAGAGCACTTTTACGGCTTAAGAGTAAAGGCTAATGGATACAACCCTATATGCTTCTTTAAAATGCGTTTTATTAACCTCCCTCCTCCTTCTCCATCTAAACCTTCTACCCTGCCCAACAATGCTGAAGTAAATATTGTAAAGTAGATGATCTAAGGCAAATTCTAGCAATTAAAACAGGATATCAAGATACAAATGTCTGGTTGAAATGGATCAAAAATTTCATCTGCACATTAAACAAAAGCAATTGTTATGTTTGTGCACACGGCTGGCACACCTGTCCCCTTTCCACTCAAATGGTGCTCCAGTCAACCGGGCATGGGCTGCATGGTAACTCTCTTCCAAGATTCTACAGCTTGGGGCAATGAATCATGCCAAGCTTTCTCTCTGCTCTATCCCAAAGTCCAACACCCTCTGCGTCATCCCCCAAGGGCCATCCAGCTTCCATCTCCCAACATCAGTTTCACCTTGTGTCTCTCACGGCATGGGAAAAACTTGGCATTCCTGGGAAGCTTAATGGAATGCAGTGAGCTTAGGCCCTTCCAAGAGCTTACCCATCAGTCCACCCTTAGCCATCCTTGAGCAGGTATATGGTGGTATTGTGGTGGACCCTTACTGGGCACTCCACCAACTAACTGGAGGAGCACTTGCCCTCTTGTCCAGTTGGCTATCCCTTTCACTCTGGCATTTCATCAACCAGAGGAAAAAAAAATCACAATACCAAAAAGTAAGAGAAGCCCCTTATGGGACTTTTGACTCTTAAGTTTATTTAGACGCAATTGGGAGTCTCACAGGAAGTACCTGATAAATTCAAAGCCCGAGACCAAATAGCTGCAGGATTTGAATCATTATTTCCATGGGTAACTATCAATAAAAATGTAGATTGGGGCCAGGCGCCGTGGCTCACGCCTGTAATCCCAGCACTTTGGGAGGCCAAGGCGGGCGGATCACGAGGTCAGGAGATCGAGACCATCCTGGCTAACATGGTGAAATCCCATCTCTACTAACAAAGCAAAAAAATTAGCCAGGCGCGGTGGCAGGTACCTGTAGTCCCAGCTACTCAGAAAGCTGAGGCAGGAGAAAGGCGTGAACCTGGGAGATGGAGCCTGCAGTGAGCCGAGATCATGCCACTGGACTCCAGCCTGGGCAACAGAACGAGACTCCATCTCAAAAAAATATTAAATAAATAAAAATGTAGATTGGATAGATTACATCTATTATAATCAGCAGCAGTTTATTAATTACACCAGAGATGCTGTCAAAGGAATAGCTGACCAATTAGGTCCTACTAGCCAAATGGCTTAGAAAAACAGAATGGCCCTAGATACGATATTAGCTGAAAAAGGTGGAGTGTGTGTTATAATTAAAACTCAATGTTGTACTTTCATCCCAAATAATACTGCCCCCAATGAGAGCATAGTGAAGGCCTTGCCAGGGCTTACCACTTTATCCAATAAGAATTAGCCAGAATCAACAACCCTTTTTCGAGATGGCTAAAAAGGTGGTTTGATAAATGAAAATAAATCGTGGCCTCAATTCTTACTTCTTTTGCAGTCGTAATAGTTGTACTCATTCTTACTGGTGCTATGTCATACCATGCATCATAGGTTAGTGCAAAAGTTTATAAAAACAGTACTTACTAAAATCTCCCTTAGCTCTCCTCCACCTTACACAAATAAGCTTTTCCTTTTAAAGGATCAAGTCGAACAGCAAAGCCAAGACATGTTAAAAAGGTTTAAAGAGAAAAGATTATAAAAATTAAAAGCAAGGAATAAGACATAATGAATTTCTCTGAATTTCTCTTCAAAGCTTCAGCCTGTTAACTTCCTTGTTCTTTGATCTCAAACTCAACTTTCTTGTTCTCCACGCCTCCTTGCCTCTAGTTACTGTAAACAACCTTACCGTCAGCTCTAATCAATAATTCACATCTGTTCCCTTGGTTACCCACTCTGCACCCATTCCACCTTTTTGAAACGGCACATCCACCCTTCGAAACCACATGTCGCACCACTGTAACTCACCTTCCCCTTGCCCCTTCCTTATTTACAAAAAAAAAAATATTCACAAGTAGCCAATCAAGTCAGCTTAAATTCTGTGGTCCAACCCCAGCCCACAGGGGAGTGACACTGAGGTAGGGACTACATATTAGAAATAAAAACCTCTTCTCTCCTTTGTTCCCTGTGCTCTTGCCATTGCTCCATCCGTGAGACCCACCCTTCTTCAAAAATAAATTGCCTTGCTAAAAAAACTTCTGCCTGAGTACTGGTTTCACTTTGCGGCACCTAGCATTTATTTCCAACATGTCTACACAAAAAAGTGAACACAAATGTTTACAGTAGTTTTACTCATATTTGCCCAAAAGTGGAGGCAACCAAGATGTCTTTCAATAGGTAAGCAGCTAAAAAAACTGTGGTACATCCATACAATGAGGTATTATTCAGGGAAAAAAAGAAATGAGGTATCCAGCCAGAAAAAGACATGAAGGAATGTTAAATATATGGCTAAGTGAAAGAACCACATCTAAAAAGGCTACATACTGTATGATTCCAACTATAGGACATTCTGAAAAAGACAAAACAAGAGACAGTAAAAAGTTCAGTGGTGGCCACGGGATGGGAGGAGAGGGTGGCTAAATAGGTAGATGATGGGATTCTGGGGGCAGTAAAACTATTCTGCATGATAGTAATCATGGATACATGACATTATGCATTTGTCAATACCCACAGAACTATACAATAAAAAGTGTGGGCCCTAATGGAAATTCTAAAAGGCAAATTATATACTTTAGTTAATAATTTAGTATCAATATTAGTTCATCAATTGTAAGAAATGTACCATAGCATTGCAAGATGTTAGTAACCAGGAAAAATGTACCACACCAATGCAAGATGTTAGTAACAGGGGAAATATGGGTGGGGGTAAGGGATTATATAGGCATACTCTACTTTCTGTTCACTTATTATGTAAACCTAAAACTGCTCTTAAAAAGAAAGAAAAAGGCATGACAGCACAATGGTTCTAAGCCACTAGAGTATGTATCACTTGGAAAGTTTATTCATTATTAAAATTTAAATTTAATTAATTAATTTATTTATTTATTCTGAGACAGAGTCTCACTCTGTCTGCCTAGGCTGGAGTGCAGTGGTACAATCTTGGCTCACTGCAACCTCTACCTGCTGGGTTCAAGCAATTCTCATGTCTCAGCCACCCGAGTAGCTGGGACTACAGGCATGCACCACCATGCTCAGCTAATTTTTTTGTATATTTAGTAGAGACAGGGTTTCACTTTGTTGGCCAGGCTGTTCTCGAACTCCTAACCTCAAGTGATCTGCCTGCCTTGGCCTCCCAAAGTGCTGGGATTACAGGTGTGAGCCACTGCTCCCGGCCTAAACTTTTTATTAATTTTAGACTACACCATCACATTACTTCTTTGTGCTCCAGTTTCCTCAAATGTAAAATGAGAGAGTTAAATTTGACAGACAGGAAAAATCAGAATACTAGAGTCACTTTCAGCTCAAAATTTATTTTCTTTTCTACATGAACCTAAGTTTGAACTAAAATGAATTCTAAAGCACAGACTCCTTTATTTATCTTAAACCTTTTCAATATAGGCAAAGAGAATTTCCATTATTTTCAACTAAGGTGATAACCAAACTGTCTTATAAGTAAATTAATGGTTAAATAATGTCTTTCCTATCACAACTCTCTCCACAAGATCAAGAGCATTTAGTCTTTTGCAACTGTTTGAGGTATTCAAAAAGATCATCAAGAGTGTAAGTTAAGAATCTGAGATAACTATAAGGAATCAGATACTCTCAAGAAGGCAATCCAGATAGACAGGCTACCATTCTCTCTCACTGGTAGCAACTTTCTCACACTCCCTAACATTCACATAACCAAAGATCAACACACAATAAACCCAATACCAGCAGAAGTCAATTTCCTTGTCTTAAAAGTAGTGTATCACACTAAATGTCAAAAGCCTCATTCTAGAAAACCAAGATTTATGATCTATCCTCAAGCAACTAGTACATAAAATAGCACCTGCGTGCTGTAGAATATGGTACATAAGAAATAATCAAGTGCTTTCCAATTAATTTATTCAACAAATAGTTGTTGAACATTTACTATATGTCAAGCGCTATGCTGAGCAAATGGAACAGCATGATGAGCAACACCAAGTTTACACTCCAGTAGGGAAGACAAACTAATATGTCAAATGGTAATAAATACAATCTTTTAAAAACAAAGCAACATAGCTGGTAGGGTATTTATTGACTGAGAAAGGACACCTGAGAGCCTTTTGGAATAATGATGAAGATGTTCTATACTTAACTTGATCTGGGTGTTGTATTCACTGAGCAGTACACTTAGGCTTTATGCAATCTGCTGTTTATGTTCTACCTGCAAGTGTTTTCTAAGCCTGCTAAAAGCAACACCTGGAATATCAATGTTGTCCAGCTCTAATGATGATTTTCTCTTGATTACCACAATTGTTAATATACTTCCAAATATACGAACTATGTATCTTCACAGCTAAATAAAATTACAATGTCTAGAACCATTAAAGCCAATCATTTAGTAAGCACCAACTGGATACAGACAAGTTAAATAAAAGAAAACCAAACTCTTATCTCCACTTACAGGAAAAGATAAAAACAGAATGATGCTAAAAAGGAGTCCTACAACTAATCATAATAAATATAAAATGTGATATAAATGCCTTTTAAAAATAAACCTACCTTTAACCATTTAGTGTTTCCTCATTTCCTCCTCTGTTCCAAAACTCCAGAGTTTCTGTTAGAGGGGAACAAAAGGAATGCAAGAACTGTGCATTCAAATTGTTCCACAACCCATACACAGTCTAGCACAGTCACTAAGAGCATAAACTCTGGAGCCAGACAGGCTGGGTTAAATACTGGCTTTGCCACTTACTAACTGTATTACTTTAGCCAAGTTTATTTATTTCCGTTCCCTGTGCCTCAGGCTCCTCATCTGTTAAGCAGGAATAATAGAATCTTATCTCATAGGGTTGTTATGAAGACTACATGAGTTAATTTATGTACTGCGCTTAAAACAGTAGTTGGCATATAAAAAATGCACTAGATAGGTGTTTATTACTGCTGCTACTCCTGCTACTAGGAATCCTACAAGAATTGGCACCTATGTACAACATAGGCAAATTAATCCAGTTAAGAAAAGGTATGGATCCTAACAGCTAATGTCATTGGTAACACTCCATTTCCGCTTTTAGCAGGCTTAACATATTCCATTTATACCCAGACTAACAGTACTTTTAGTATGACTCTGTTTTACATTAATGCATCAACTTAGCACATTCCATCTAAATTGTTACTTATACTTACATTATATAAAACAGATCATATGATGCCTAACGAATGACACAAAACATTCAATGAAAGTCAGTCAAATTCCCAAGTACAGAAAAGGGAAAAAATGCCTATATACGTCAAGGGAAAAAGTTAGTAGTTAAGGCAAATCTAGCTCCTTTTTAATGGGTTTAGACAGTCTCAATTTGATGAATTTCCAACCCCTCCAAAAGGAATCTCTGTCTCTTCACTTTATCTACATGACAATTCAAATCAACAATTTAGTCAATATTTGTACCTACTATGAATCTAGCATATCCCTAGATACAATCAGAGAATGTAAAAATTGTATGAGACATAATCCTTGCTCTGACTGACTAATCAGGAAGAATCTAACACAAAAGAAATCCATTTATTCAGTCAACAAACTCTTCTTGAAGGAGTAGTCAGTGAATGTGGCTCCAGGCCTGGCCTAGGTGGTTTTAAAATTTACAAAGCAAATATGGTCAAATGGATAAAAGCTGCACAATGTTAAATACAACAAAAGCTGTAGAGTGTATGAAGGAAGCAAGAAAAAGAAAAATCTGGAATGTCAGAAGACTTCCTAGGAAGGTAACATCTGTGCTGGATGTTGAGAGACAGGTAAGTTGACCAAAAAGAGGAGAGAACATTTAAGGCAGAGGCAAAAGCATATACCAGAGACAAATCAATATGCCTTGATAAACCAGAAGATAAACCAGAAAGGTAGCCAGAGATCTTACACCATGATAAACGACTTAAACTTTATTCTGTAAGGAATGAGTAGTAAATAAAAGATTCATATGGGGGGATATATGATCAGACTTCTGAATGTTTACCTGGGGTAGGACAGAAGAATAGACAAGGCTGGAGACAGAAAATCAGTAACAGCCTAAGGGTAGGCGAACCTCTTCTGTAAAAGGCCAGGCAGTAAACATTTCAGGCTTTGCAGGCCACACAGTCTGTGTCACAACTACAAAATTCTGCCTTCGTAGCACAAAAACAGTAGTAGACAATACGTAAACGAATGAGCAAGGCAGCTGCCTTAATCCATTTTGTGGGGCTATGACAAAATACATGAGACTGGGTAATTTATAAAGAAGAGGTTTATTCACCTCACAGTTCTACAGGCTAGGAAATTTAAGGGCATGGCCCTGGCTTCTGGTGAGGGCTTTCATGCTGCATCATAAAATGACAAAGAAGCTCAAAGGGGAAGTGGTCAAATGTGAAGAGGAAAAATCTGGGGGCATCGTGGCTTTGTAACAATCCATTATCTCAGAACTAACCCATTCCCATGAGAACTAATCTAGTACCATCAGAGCAAGAACTCACTCACCACTACAAAAAGGCACAAAGCCATTCATGAGGGACCCACCCCCCATGAAACAAAACATCTCCCACCAGGCCTCATCTCTTAACACTGCCACACTGATTATCAAAACAAGTTTTAATGGGGACAAACAAACCATATCTAAACCACAGAAGTTGCATTCTAACAAAATTTGATTTACAAAGACAGACAGCTAGCCGTATTCGGCTTTATGGGCTCTAGTTTGCGAACCTCTGGTCTAGGCAGAGTGGTAAGGACCCAAAATAAAGTGAAGGCTCTAGTAAATGAAGAGGAATAGGTTCCAAAGATACTTAGGGAGTAGACTTGAAGAATGACTACAGGTGGAGAACTAGGTGTAAGGAGGAAACAACTTTGGCTCCTGGGATGGAAGCCAGGGACATCTACGGATAATGGTGCCATTTACCAAGATAGAGAAGAAGAAGAATACAGAGGTTTTATTTTGTTTAGGGGAGGAGAGAGGTGAGGAGAGACAATGAGTTCAGTTTTAACATGTTCAGTTTAAAGTAGCTGTGGAACATGTAGGTGGTAATTCCTGCAGGTCTAGGATTCTGAAAAGATCTGGGTTAGAGTACTAGATCTGGTCAAAGCAGTGGTATTAATATCTGGTTTTTCATAAACCAGATCACTAGGGTAGAAGGAAGGTAGGCAGAGTAAGAACAAAGGGCTGAGGTCAAAACATGAACACTTAAACAGGGGTAGGTGGCTAGAGAGGTAGAGAAGTGCTCTGCAGGCAAGACTGAGGAAACAACCTGCGAGGCAGAAGAGTCGTTTGAGTGAAGTGTTAAGGGTCACTGTAGCTAAATTAAACTACAGTATACAATCGTTGTGAGAAGAAATTAGTGGGCCAAACACCAGGTCTAGTAGGATCTAGGACACTCTAGATGCTGTCTATCAATTTCCCTTTTTTTTTTTAAATGATGGAGAAAAATCAGTGGGCAAGCAAGAGAACAGGACATTGGGACATAAAACTGAATAGGCTGGTTTACAAAAAAACAGATATTGAAAGAAAGTCAGAAAATTTTAATCAGATGAAAATAGGCAACAGGACAGTTTTCTTAACTAGAATGGGACATAGCCCAACTGTTTAATTAGGTAACATAACCTGTAATATGTAGGGAAGCTGTAACGCTGAAGGAAATAAACATAAAATAGGTGTTAAAGATATAGCACAGCCACTCAGTAGACTGGATTTACTTTATCATGAATAAAGGTTTTTTTTAAAGTATACAATTAATTATAAAAAGCACTATACTGGGTCAGGCATGGTGGCTCACGCCTGCAATCCCAGCACTTTGGAAGACCGAGGCGGGTGGATCACCTGTGGTCAGGGCTTTGAGACCAGCCTGGCCAACATGGCAAAACCCCATGTCTACTAAAAATATAAAAATTAGCCAGGCGTGGTTGTGGGCATCTGTAATCCCAGCTACTCAGGAGGCTGAGGCACGAGAATCACTTGAACCCAAGAGTCGGAGGTCACAGTGAGCCGAGATCATGCCACTGCACTCCAGCCTGGGCAACAGAGTGAGACTCCATCTCAAAAAAAAAGAAAAAAAAAGATATGAGTAATTTGGTATGACTGCAGATATGAAGAGACTTGCAAATAGTAAGTACTTTTGAAAAAAAGCAATGAAACCTTTAATAATTTGTTAAATCATTCCTGAATTGAACAACAAGGTCTTTTTACTAAACCAGCTATCAATAAAAGTAAAAACTGTTTTTGTGGCATTTAAAACCAGTGAAAATTCCTGTGTGGGTTTAGCAGCATTAAACTTTAAACACCATTAACAAAACCTGAGAAATTCGCAGAAAGAAAGAGTTTACTATTTTTAAACATACTAAATGTGCTTCTTCTTTATAAAGGGGATCTGTGGGTGTTAGAGAAGTTCAATAAAGAGGGCTACCCTAGAAAACAGGATTTTCCATCCATTGATGTTTTACTATATAAAAAAGGCGCAAATTTTCAACAGGGCTCTAAAATGTTTTAACAAAATAGTACAATTTATTTGATAGAAGGAAGAAAATAATGACTAAATTGATGGTTATCAAATGTCTTAAATAATTTCATTCTCTGTCTTTTAAGAGCACAAGTCTCATAAAAAGGCTTTCTCAGACCAGGCACAAACCCCCAACTTCCTGCCCTCAAAGTACTGCCATGGGTTAAATTACAGGTTACCCAGTAGTTCTGATACTAAGCCTGAAAGATTCATGAGCCTCAGCAGGTTATGTTAATTTCCTGTCCTAAAATAGCTAGTCTACAGCAACCCCTACCCCCCTACAAGTAAAATACCCCATATGGTAATTCTAGGTTATTTTTTACCTCTCATTTTTAAACACATTAACCTTCTCTAAACCACTGTTAACAATCCACGAACCTACCTCAGAAAAATAAATCTACTTGTTTATATATGCTGCAAACTCTCATTGCCCTCTCGGACACATAAAATCTGCAACATGACTCTACTTGAATCTATTTCCTTTTCAAATATAGTAACACTTTCTAATCAAGAAGACTTCCAAAAACATCAAGTTTAGAAAATCAAAATCCTGGAGGCAGGGAGAAAATAATTATTATAGCTAATGTTTACTGAATAAGTACCTACTTTGTACCAAGCTGTGTTTTTCATGCATTACATCATTTAGCCATGTGAGATAGGTACTATTATTATCGCCAACTTAAAGATGAAGAAAGCTTTTAGGTAAGTCATTTCTTCAAGGTCAGAGTTCGTGTTAGAGCTGGGATTCTAAAGCAGTCTAACTACAGAGCTCTACTATAGAGCTCTACATTATAAGTAAAACCGCAGTAGAAAACTATAGGCCAGGCACGGTGGCTCACGTCTGTAATCGCAGCACTTTGGGAGGCCGAGGCAGGTGGATCACCTGAGGTCAGGAGTTCGAGACCAGCCTGGCCAACATGGTGAAACCTCTTCTCTACTAAAAATACAAAAATTAGCCAGGCGTGGTGGTGGGAGCCTGTAATCTCAGCTACTCAGGAGGCTGAGGCAGGAGAATAACTCGAACCCAGGAGGCGGAGGTTGCAGTGAGCCCAGATCGCGCCACTACACTCCAGCCTGGGTGACAGAGTGAGACACTAGCTCAAAAAAACAAAAAAAAGAAAGAAAAGAAAAAGAAAACTACATATATCACAGAGTACACTTTATAGATGTAATCCCCAGACCTTCAATCTACTGATTAAAATACTGTCAGTAATTTCATTCAAAGAACAATTCCAACAATTTGGTAACGTGGATTTCCCAGTCACAGTTACTTAGCACATTTTTAGTAACAGGGACTACTACTGCTAGGACCAACCACATCAATGAGTTAACAGGCAAAACACATGTGCATACACAAGGAAAAGATAAAACTGGCTATTAAAAAGCTACTATATAATTATATTAAATGGCCCCTGAATGGTTTGGCTGTGTCCTACCCAAATCTCATCTTGAATTGTAGCTGCCAAAATTCCTACGAGTTGTGGGAGGGACCCACGTTGACTCATGGGGCACATCTTCCCCGTACTGTCCTCGTTATAGTGAGTAAGTCTCACAAGATCTGATGGTTTTATAAGGAGGAGTTTCCCTGCACAAGCTCTCTTTTTGCCTGCTGTCATCCACGTAAGATGTGACTCGCTCCTCCTTGCCATCCACCATGATTGCGAGGCCTTCCAGCCATGTGAACTGTGAGTCCATTACACCTCTTTCCTGTATAAAGTACCCAGTCTCGCGTATGTCTTTATCAGCAACATGAAAACGAACTAATACAGCCCTAAACTGTTGTATTTTAGAATGGGGCTGTTGCTATTAATATATTCTTCAATAGGGTAGTACAATAACTGATATTCATGGTAGCTGAAATATCATAAAGGTATCAAAAAAGATACTCAGCTTTATCTAAAAATACCTTAGAACAATTTTCACAAAAAGAGCAAACAAAAGGCATAAAAAACATTTCTCTAGAAAGTTCAAGATAATGGTATCTTATCCTCTTAGTTCAATCTCTCATTCCCTCCTCTCTCTCTCCTTCCCTAGAACATTAACATTTTCAAATCCCTGCTTGCTCACTTTTAACCTGTACCCAACCAGCTTCATAGGCAAACTTCTCAAACAGTAGTCAATATTCACCATCTTCCACTTCCTCACCTCTATATCCCCTACTTCTCCAGCTTCTATACCCAACTTCCCAGTTTAGTTGCTTTTTCCAAAGTCATCAATGGCTTCTTATTCCTAAATCTAATAAACACTTTTCAGATTTTATTTGTCCTTTAGGCAGGACTTAACATTTCAGATCCCTCTCTCCCCTACCCTTCTTCCTTCTTTAAACTGGTCACTGGCCTCCAACACAACCTGACCCTTCTGTTTTTCTTTTCTGATTATGTTTTGCTGAATTTATTTTTCTCTGCCTGTCCCTCAATTATCAGAGGGTCTCCGACCATCTTCTCTTATCCTGCTAAAAATTCTCAAAGGATGATCTTAAGCATTCCATTCACCTACTTATGCTACACTGCTCATCAGCTCATACAAGTCTCCTGATAGCTCTCCAAATGGCTTCCACAAATCTCCACCCTAGGTCCCTCAAACTAACATGCCCACAATTGAATTCATCTTGGAAAACAACAACACAGCATCTTGGAAAGTGTAGTATGTGTAAGGAGTTTTGTTTTGTTGAAAGTAGGGTTTATTCCACTTTTGATAAACACTGGTATCCATCTGGTCTTCCAAGACAAATAGCGGGGAGTCTTTCTTGACTCCTCCTCCTCTCTCCTTTGGACTCAGAAACCTAAAGAAATCATCAACTACTGAAGGAAGATTGTACAACCTTAATCTTTTCAAATCAATTCCCTTTCCTTCATTCCTCCATCACTTCTTAACAATATCTTGCCTAGGCCCTCCCATAATATTCTTGTTTGTGGCTATAATACTTATCACAGAACATGTGTATTTCTCTATCAACCTGCAAAGTTAGAAAAAAAAATGTGTCTTGTTCTTTTTATCTAACTCTATTTTGGAACACACACAGCTGTCAATAAAAGTCTAGTGAGTAAAGGGTCCCAAGAAGCTAAGTAACATATCAAAAAGAATATAATTTATTAACAATGGTGCAGGAATTTATGTATAGTCAACTAGCATTTTTTCAATATTGAAATAACCTCCACAACCTGTGATATACTCCATCACAGTACAGCAATAATAGTATATCAACATCACTTTTCATATTCAAAGTGACAAAATATTCTTTTATGGTTTATGCTTCTATGTACATTTTAAATCACTTTCTAAATCAGGGAGGAAGCAATATTTAGAGCAAAATGCTACAATCAGTATGAACAAAAAATCTTTAAGATTTTAGGGCCATTTGTTGTAAAACTGGGAGTTACAGTCGGGGCGGGGGGAGAACCCATCAAGAAAATAAGGGAATATACCAAAACAGAGATACAACATTAAGGAAAGACTGCCAAGACTACTGTTTTCAATGAACAGTTAGCTTCTCAGTAGCAACTCAGAAAAAGCAGATATGTCTACTGTTTCATCCTAGTCATTCAATTATTTACATGAAAATGGATCTTTCCACAAAGGATATTAGCCAATTGGAGAACGTGGGCAGGAGAGGGGAGAAATTAGAAAATTTATACTAGAATTTATTCTGAATTTAAATTCAGCCATAAAAACACAAAAGGAAAATATATGAGTGATTATTTATATCAGTGGTTCTCAAATTGTAGTCTTGGGATCTTTCAACCCATTCAGAAGCCCACAAAGTCAAAACCATTTTCATAATAATATAATTTGCCTTTTTAACTCCCATTCTCTCCTGATTATACAATCAACTTTTCCAGACAGTACACATTGTGTGATATTGCAACAGATTAAATGCAGAGGCATATACAGAATCCAGATACCTTTTATTAAGCAAGAGACTGGCAAAAATGAAAAATTTATTGGTAATTTTTATTTTGGAAAATATACTTTTCATTAAAAATGTTAACATGTAAATGGTTTACCATATCTTAACAAAATATTTTTTTAAATGTCTCTTTTGATTTCTAAGATGGCAAAGATCTACAGATGTCTTTGAGGTTCTCAATTGTTTTGTTTTTTTGAGACCGAGTAAACAAAAGTCTTTGAGGTTCTCAATAGTTTGGCTTTTTGAGACGGAGTCTCAATCTGTCATCCAGGCTAGAGTTGCACTAGTGCAATCTTGGCTCACTGCAACCTCCACCTCCCAGGTTCAAGTGATTCTCCTGCCTCAGCCTCCCATGTTGCTGGGATTATAGGCGTGCACCAGCATGCCCAGCTAATTTTTGTATTTTTAGTAGAGACAGGGTTTCACCATGTTGGCCAGGCTGGTCTCGAACTCCTGACCTAAAGCGATCCCCCCACCTTGGCCTCCCACAGTGCTGGAATTACAGGCATGAGACACTGTGCCTGGCAGAGATTCTCAATAGTTTTTTAAGAGTACAAAGGAGTCCTGAGAGCAAGAAGTTTAAAAACTGCCAATTTATAGTTTAAGGAAGAGCAAGTTTCTCTGAGCATGACCACAAAGCCAGAAGAGTGACAAACACCCCCAAAATGGGAATGAGGACATGAAACACCAATGGGAAAACAGCATAATACACAAGGGGCCAATATACCCGTAGAAAAATAACCTTCAGGGGCTGGGCACAGTGGCTCATGCCTGTAATCCTGGCACTTTGGGAGGCCGAGGCAAGTGGGTCACTTGAGGCCAGGAGCTCAAGACCAGCCTGGACATCATGGCAAAACCCAGTCTCTACTAAAAAAATACAAAAATTAGCAGTGTGAGGTAGCTCATGCCTGTGGTCCCAGCTACTCGGGAGGCTGAAGCATGAGAATTGCTTGAACCCAGGAGGCAGAGGTTGCGGTGAGCCAAGATGGCGCCACTGCACTCCAGCCTGGGCAACAGAGCAAGTTTCTGTCTCAAAAAAAAAAAAGAAGGTCGGGTGCGGTGGCTCACGCCTGTAATCCCAGCACTTTGGGAGGACGAGGCCAGCGGATCACGAGGTCAGGAGATCGACACCATCCTGGCTAACGCGGAGAAACCCCGTCTCTACTAAAAATACAAAAAAAATTAGCCGGGCGCAGTGGCGGGTAGTCCCAGCTACTCGGGAGGCTGAGGCAGGAGAATGGCCTGAACCCGGAAGGCGGAGCTTGCAGTGAGCCGAGATGGCGCCACTGCACTCCATCCTGGAGGACAAAGCGAGACTCCGTCCCCAAAAAAAAAAAAAGAAAAAGAAAAAGAACCTTCAAACTTATTAGCAATCAAAGCAATGTAAAAATTAAAAGTGGTTAAATCAACAATAACTTTTTAAAATTATAATATCTAATTTAGTAAGAATGTAGAAAAACAGGTGGCCAGATAAATTCTAGGATTACATGTAAATCCTAGTAATATGACTAGGAACTTCTAGAAGGCAATTCAGCAAAATGGGTCAAAAATCTTTAAAGTATACATACTCCTCAACCAACCAACTCTACCCTAATCAGATAAGAATACAGGTAAAGTTCTGCTACGAAAATATTCACCTATGCATTTCATTAACTGCAAAAAAGAAAACTGAAAATTAAATGTCTAGCTAGAAGAGGATATTGATTATAGCATTCCATTGTGTGTATTAGTTATCATCTGATAATTTTAAATGTTTTGATTTCTGTGGATATATATTAAAAGTTCAAAATAAGCAGTTATAATTTTTGTTGACTCATTTTATGAAAAAATAATATAGCTATGTGCAAAGAACTAGGATGTGCCTAAGAATTTTAGGTATGTTCCAAGCATTTTACATGCCTTGTCACATTTAATTTTCAAAACCCTATGACACAGGCTGACATCTCTAAATCTCAGTTCTCTCATCTGCAAAACCAGAGTAAGTAACTTACCCCAAAAACATGAAAACACCAAATCATTAACCCATTAAATAGTGGAGCCCAGATTTGACTCCAGTTCTCAAAGAGTCGGAAGCCCAAACTGTATTATGTTAAATACCACCTGTACATCAAAGGATTAACAGGGGATCAGTCAAAATCTCTCTCTCCCTATCCCAGCTATCTTTTCTTCTTTCTCTTTATTCTTTTCCACCACTCTTGTATTTCTTGCTACAATAAAAATATTTTATTTAGTAAGAAAAAAGGTACTTTTAAATACTCTGGTTAAAAAGTCAAAGATTCAATTTGGGGGGAACAGTTACAGTACAGTTTTCAAATTCAATACATCTCGTTATTTAACATTATAAACAAAGAAAAAAACTGCAACAATTTCCTTTGAGAAGCATCACAAAGTTAATGTACTTTTTTATGTTGTTGATATATTTTATTTAACTATGTAAAAATATAAATCATATCATTTCAGTAATCAATACAAAACTTACTGAGTTTTTCCCCTCCAAACTAAATATTCCAAATCTGTTGTGTATTTTATTCTTACAGCCAGTCTCAATTTGGACTAGCCAACCTTCAGGGGCTTAATAGCCACATGTCACTAGTGGCAATTAGTTGCTAATCTTGGATGGTGGAGTCATAGAGTCTCCTGAGAGTAAATATACAGAAATTCTTACGTCTCAAGACGCAGTAATCTTTAGCATGTCTTGCTGTTAATGTACTTTAGTATCAAAAAAAACCTGGCTTGAAATCCACAACTTACAAAGCTGTAAACCTTAAACAAATTACTTAACTTCTCTAAACTCAATGTTCTTATTTGTAAAATACAGGTAATAATGCCTCTCCCTCAGGATTATTATGAGGACTATGTTAAAAGAATAATGCAGCTGGGCACGGTGGCTCATGCCTATAATCCTAGCACTTTTGAGAGGCCAAGGCGGGCAGATTACCTGAGCTTAGGAGTTCAAGAGCAGACTGGGCAACACAGCAAAACCCTGTCTCTACGAAAAATACAAAAATTAGCCGGGCATGGCAGCATGCGCCTGTAGTGCCAGCTACTCGGGAGGCTGAGGCAGAATTGTTTGAACCCAGGAAGCAGAGGTTGCAGTGAGTCAAGATCACACCCCTGCACTCCACCCTGAGTGGCAGAGCAAGATTCTGTCTCAAAAAAAAAAAAAAGAATGTGTGTCAAGAATGTAAGATATAATACTCAATAAATGCTAATTCCTTAAAAAAGACATACATACATACTGACTCAAGAGCAAACTGATATTAAATTATGTTCTGATTAAACATATTATCAGTAAATGGCTCAAATTCACTTTTAATTTAAATTAAATCAAAACAAAAAATACTCAATAAAATAAATTCCCCTGCCTTTTGGGAAACCCCAGACCTCAAAAAGCAGCACTCTGGAACAAATATTTTTATCTTCTTCTCTTCATTACTGCCCTATTTGACTTTTGTATCTTTAGGACTCTAGCAGAATGCCTAGCATATAATCAGCTTTAAGTGCTGGATGAATAAAAGTGGAAGCCTTGGAACACCTAACACACACTGTCTCCTTAATAATGAGTCTCATTATTACTCAAGTCTAAAAGTCTTCACACAAAGCTGTGGTGCTAATTAACATTCAACAACTGTTTTGATTCCAAAAAAGTAATCCTACAGCAAGTTTCATCCAGTTCACTTTTTTATAACTCCTGAATTCCAAAGGAATATACTTACAAACACAAAGTCCCTGGAGGTGAATCTTAAAGTCAGTGAGAAAGCAAGAGAGCTCTGAAATCATAGTCCAACTCCCTCACCCAAAAGGCTATGCCAATTAGGCCAGAATCTCACAGCAAGCTAGGTCATTTAGCAATATTTAATAAGCACCTACCATGTACTGGGGCAAAGTTCTGAAATTCCAACCTGCCTATAAATTTAACCCTATTACTAGAGCTACAATGAAATAGCCATACTACGAAACAGCTAGAGAACCCTAACCTTCTTCTGTAAACACTTAGAATAAATTTCACTTTCATCAACCAAATAGAACATCCAATCATTCCACAAATACTGAGTGCCCACTATTCATTTATTCAAAAAAAAATTTACTGAAATCTTGTTATATGCCAGGCATTACCCTGAACTCTGGGAATACACAATGAACTACACAGAAACAAAACTTCCTGCATTAATGGTGCTTATATCTCAAAAGTGGAAAGAGGGAGGGGAGAAGAATAGACACAGATAAACAACATCTGTTATACATTATAAAGTGATAAGTGTTAGAAGGAAAAATATAGCACAGAAGGGAAATGGAAAATGCAGAGTCAAGGAGAACAGCTGCCGATTTTTTAAAAAAGGTGTAAAAGAAGGCCTAAGAAAAACATTTTAACGAAGTCTTAAAGGCAATACTACATTAAACTAACACAGGTATCAGACCTAGATAGACCAGATACATTAATAGCAATCTGGGAACAAATTTTTTCAATTCTTGAAAAGGGTAGGAGCAAGACAGAAAGTCTTGGCCAGGGACAGTGGCTCACCCCTATAATCCCAGCACTTAGGGAGCAGAGGCAGGAGAATCACGTGAGCCCAGGAAGTCAAGAAAAACCTGGGCAACACAGGGGGAACCCGTCTCTACAAAAATTAAAAAATTAGCCAGGCATGGTGGCACACACCGGTGGTCTCAGCTACTTGGAAGGCTGAGGCAGAAGGACTGCTTGGGCCTGGGAAGTCTAGAATGCAGTGAGCCTTGACTGCCCCACTTCACTCCAGCCTGGGTGACGGCGCGAGACCCGGTTTCAAAAAAAATAGAAAAAGAAAATCCTGGGACAGAAAGACTCCAATGATTTGAAAGAAACCAATTCTTAGGAAGGTTAAACAATAAATATGAGTTACTAAGTTTCAACTGGGAAAAATAAAATACCTGACTGCAACACCCTGAAAATGTAGCAAGTCAGTCAATCTGTCCATTCATTTATTTATTTATTTATTTATTTATTGTAATGCTTCATTGCCAGCAACCACAAATAAACATTTAAAAGATTTTGTCACTTTTCTGTTGTCAGGCTTCAAACTTTAGATGCTTAGCCTTCACTTTCTACTCTTTCCATTTCTATCACCAAAAAAACACCATCAAATTGTCAGAAATCAAAGGCTGTCCAAGGACATTTCAATTCCCCATTTTGTGTGCTTCGAATTCCATTTGTTGCTTAGAATTCCATTAGTAACAATTTAAATCTCTATTTTAAAGATGCTTGAGGAATTTACTGTTTATAGGCATCTAGAAATAAATTATTTTATAAAATCAGAGGATATTTTAAAAAACAACTTAGGTTTCTTGTTAAAAAATACTGTTACTGTAGAAAAATTAGAAAATAAAGATAGCAAAAAGAAAATATATTTGAATAACAGGATTATAATTTACTAAATATTCTGGAGCATATTCTCACAAATTATTCTCTAGATTCTGTTGCAGTTTCTGAAAATACACTGCACATGCTCCTTTGAAATGTGCTATTTTCACTATTATCAATTTATTTCAATGTAAAATATTCTACATCATCATCACTTATAATCTTACTGTGTAAATACCATAAGATTGTTAAGAAGATTAAACAAATGTAATCTCTGGCACAAAAGAAACACTATTTAGACACTATTATTGTTATTAGTTCCAGGATTACATTTTTCATAAACAGTCATGTATATCTAAGTTTGTGGGCATATCCTTAATTTATTTTACTTAAAGTCCTACAAGTAGAATTTCTGAAACCCTTCCAAACTGCTCTCCAGAAAGAATATATGATTTATTACTTTATTTATTTATTTAAGACAGTTTTGCTCTTGTTGCCCAGCCTAGAGTACAATGGCGCAATCTCGGCTCACTGCGACCTCTGGGTCCTGGGTTCAAGCAATTGTGCTGCCTCAGCCTCCTGAGTAGCTGGGATTACAGGCATGTGCCACCACACCCAGCTGATTTTGTACTTTTAGTAGAGACAGGGCTTCTCCACCTTGGTCAGGCAGGTCTCGAACTCCCAACCTTAGGTGATCCACCCGCCTTGGCCTCCCAAACTGTTGGGATTACAGGCATAAGTCACCATTTCCGGCAATATTTGAATTTATTATCCTTCAGCAACACACCTCCTGAAACCCTTGTTAGTAACTGAGTACTGTATTTCTAATTTTTAACAATTTAGGGGTCAAAGAGTATAATTTTATCTCATTTTATTTTTGTTTCTTTACTATACTAAATTAAACATTCTTTTACATGTTGACTCCTTGTATTCCTCTTCATGTGAATTCCTTGCCGAAAATATTTTAAAGTGAACTACTCCAATATTCAGTCAGAAAAATCACATATTAAACTTGTTTAAAGCATGTTACATGTACCACCATTCAATACATGTTTGCTTCAAAAATATGCAGCAAGTTATACACTCTCACTCCATCTACCATAACTCTCAACTTAGTATCTCCCACTGATATTTAAAGACAAAACATTAATGCCAAAGTCTAAGGGGAAAAAAGGAGTTCAAATTAAAAGTCTTAAAACTGCCTAATTCTGTAATCTATAGTATCACCATTAATAGACTCATTTAAAAGAACAGATACTTAAGTACTGACATGAAAACATATCTATGATATACTGACAAGTGAAAAAAGTACTCAGAACAGTTTGAGTGGTATGATCCAGTCATAATTTATATAGTAAAACATAAAACAAATATAAAGAATGGGAAGAATGAGGAGGTAGTCGCTGTCCTAGGTGCTAGGGACCCAGTGATGAAAAAGATCAGGTTTTTCCCTGCTTTTATGGAACTTACATTCAACTCTGTTGGTTAATAGGCATCTCAACTTTATCTGGATTTACTTTTAGTATTAAACCATAATCAATTACAACAATAAAAGTTTTCTCAATTTCTTTCCAAACATAACTTTGAGCCTACAGAGAAAGTAAAGAGGAATATATACACTACTTTCTGGACTTTAATGCAGATTACAATACTGTAAGATTTAGGAAGCACACATACATACACACAAACGTGCACAAAATATGTATATAGTATTAATGACACAGAAAAAAAGGCTCAAAATCATTTTTTAAAATCTTATTTATATTCAGGAATCTTTTCTCATTAGCCAAACTTAAAAGCTCAACTAATAATGCTATGTTTAAAATATTAAGTTGCAGAATATTCATATGATCTCGATTTTGTTTAAAAAGCATTCACAGTGTATAAATGCTGTATATGCCTTTAATGAAAAGTCTTGTACTAACTAGTAGTAACTTCTGGAGATAGGAATAGAGGAAAAGTGGGCAGACAGGAATCAGAGAACAATTTAAACTTTTTATTATGTGCACTTCTATACTGTTTTGAGTATCTGTGGTAAAATATCTTTATGATAAGAATGAAAATAAAATATTTTAAAGTTTAAGTGCCACAAGAACCAAGTATCTGGTCCCATCAAAATTTCCCTATGCAATACCCTAATGTCCATCAATATGGAACTGTTTGAATAAAAATGTTAGAGTGCTGGCCGGGCGAGATGGCTCACGCTTGTAATCCCAGCACTTTGGGAAGCCAAGGTGGGCAGATTACCTGAGGTCAGGAGGTCAAGACCAGCCTGACCAACATGGTGAAACCCCTTCTCTACTAAAAATACAAAAAATTAGCAGGGTGCGGTGGCGGGTGCCTGTTAATACCAGCTACTTGGGAGGGTGAGACAGGAGAATCACTTGAACCTGGGAGGCAGAGGTTGTAGTGAGCCAAGATCGCACCACTGCACTCCAGTCTGGGCGACAGAGTGAGACTCTGTCTCAAAAAAAAAAAAAAAAATCACAGCACTTTGAGAGGCCAAGGCAGGCAGATCACTTGACCTCAGGAGTCTGAGACCAGCCTGGTCAACACGGCGAAACCCCACCTCTACCAAAAATACAAAAATTAGCTGGGCGTGGTGGTGCACGTCTGTAATCACAGCTACTCGGAAGGCTGAGGCATAAGAATTGCTTGAACCCAGGAGACAGAAGTCACAGTGAGCCACTATTGTGCCACTGCACTCCAGCCTGGGCAACAGAGTGAGAGTCTGTCCCAAAAAAATTAAATAAATAATTAATTGATTAAAAAGCAACTTAACTGTACCTCCCTATTATACTAATTGCAAAGAATTATTAAATTGTTTTACAATAATCATTTTTCACAATAACTTCAGAAATACTAATATACATATGTATAAATATAAATAATAAAGCAATTCGTTATTCTCAAAATTTCCAGCATAAGAGAAAAAAAGTATAAAGCTAAGAAAGAGAAAACCTTATAACCCTAAACCCTTAATCTTGAAACAAAATCGGATTTGAAAGTATTGATATGAATCACAGTGTGTTTTCTCATTTAAAAAAATTCCAAAATTTAGCAAAGTTGCAGAATATAAGACCAACACATAAAAATCAGAATTTTTATACACTAACAATAAACCATCTGAAAAGGATCCTAATAAGCAATTCAAGTTACAGCAGTATCCAAAAAGAAAAATAAAAAAACACTAGGAATAAATTTAACTGAAGATGTACAAGACTTGAAAACTACAAAACATTGCTAAAGAAAATTAAAGAAAACCTAAATAAATGAAAAGAAATCCTGTATTCAAGGATACAAAGACATGTCAAGATGTCAATATCCAAACTGATATACAGATTCAACTCAATCCCTACCAAAATCCCAAAGGCCTTTTCTGCAGAAAAGAAAAAGGCAATCCTAAAATATATATGAAATTGTAAGGAACCCTAAATACCTAAAGCAATCTTGAAAAGGAACAAAGTTGGGGGACTTACTGATTTCAAAATTTATGACAAAGCTACAGTTATCAAGACAGTGTGGTACTGGCATAAAGACAGACATATAGATCAATGGAATAAGAACTGTGCATCCAAAAATAAACCCATGTATCTATGGTCAACTGATGTGTAATAAGAGTGCCAACACCACACAACGGGGAAAAAAAATAAACTCTTCAACAAATGGAGTTTGTACAACAAGACCCTTACCTTACTCCATATACTAAAATTAACTCAAAATGGATCAGAGACCTAAATATACAAAATAAGACTACAAACCCCTTAGAAGAAAACATATGGGTAAATCATGACCTTAGACTTGACAATGCTCTTTTCAGATATGATACCAAAAGCACAAGCCAGAAGAGAAAAAAACAGGAACATTCAAGTTCACCTAAATTTAAAACTTTTGTGCATCAAAGGGCACTAAAAAGAGAATGAAAAAACCCACAGAATGGAGAAGTTATAATATCTGACAGGGTGAAGCATCAAGAATATATAAAGAACACTTAAAACTGAATAACAAAAAGACAATCCAATTTTTAAAAGATAAAGAACTTACATAAACGTTTCTCCAAAGAAGATACACAAACCACCAACAATGGTGGTTTGCACCTAAAAAGATGCTCTACATCAATAGTCATTAAGGAAATGCAAATCAAAACCACCATGAAATAACAGTTCATACCCACCAGGATAGCAATAATTAAAAAATAGAAATAAGGCTTAAAGAAGATGTGTAGAAAGAGGAATCCTACTACACTGCTGGAGGAAATGTGAAATGGTGCAGCCATTATGGAAAACAGTTTGGCAGTTCCCCAGTAAATTAAACATAGAAATACCATATGACCCTGCAATTTCATTATCAGGTATAGACCTAGAAAAGAAATGACAGGTGTTCAAAAACTTGTATACAAATGTTCACAGCAACACTATTCACAATAGCCAAAAGCCATAAACAATCCAAACGTCCATCAACTGAATAAACAAAATATAGTATATGCACACAATGGAATATTATTCAGCCATGAACAGGAATGAAGTATTTATACATGCTAAACAGGGATAAACCTTGAAAACATTATTCTAAGTGGAAAAAAGTCAAACACAAAAGGTCACATAAAGTATGATTCCATTTATATCAAATGTCCAGAACAAGCAAATACACAGAGTTGGAAAGCAAATTAATGCCAGCTCTGGGGCGGGGGGAAATGTGGAGTAACTACTTAAAAAATATAGGGTTTCCTTGCAGGATAGGGAAAAGCTCTTGAACAAATTGGTGATAGGTGCACAACATGGTAAACGCACTTAATATTAACGATTGTACACTTTAAAATCGTTCAAATAGTCAATTCAATGCTATATGCATTTTAACACAATTTTTTAAAAAATCACACAGACTGCCAGGCATGGTGGCTCACGCCTGCAATCCCAGCACTTTGGGAGGCCGAGGCAGGCAGATCACGAGGTCACGAGATCGAGACCATCCTGGCTAATACGGTGAAACCTCGTCTCTACTTAAAGACAAAAAATCAGCCAGGCGTGGTGGCAGGCGCCTGTGGTCCCAGCTACTCGGGAGGCTGAGGCAGGAGAATGGCGTGAACCCGGGAGACGGAGCTTGCAGTGAGCTGAGATTGCGCCACTGCACTCCAGCCTGGGCGACAGAGCTAGATTCCATCTAAAAAAAAAAAAAAAAAATCACACAGACATATAACCACACCCTAGCTCTGTCCACTAAAAGATCCTAAAAACAACCACCAACCCAGAGCAACAAACACTCAAACTGTGGTCTCTAAATACTATTCCCCACTAAAAGGAATCAGAACCCATTAGAGTAATGAGTGGTTCTAGATATCTAAGACAGATGATGTACAAGATGAGCCTGGAACATCTTGTCATACTAGAAAACAGAATTACCAAAGACTACTGAGGTTATATGGAAAGATAAAACAGCCAACAGGATGGGGCTCACATTGGCAAAAATGGAACAATTTGACAATTAAAGAGAATGTAACAGATTAAAACATCAAACATACTCAAAACTGGGGGTTCATATAAATATGTACTTTAAAAAAAAGAAAACACCTCACTCTGTCAAATGCTAAAGAATCAAGACTTATTCTGCTTTTTCTCAGGATAACAATAATATTGAGGTAAATTCTTCTTCACAGAAAAATTCCAGCTACAAAATACAAAATGAATGATAGAATATCACCACTGGCTATCTCTAATGAAATAATGATCTAGACTGGGGTCAGCACACTTTCCATAAAGGGCCAGAGAGTAAACATTTCAGGCTTTGCAAGACACACAGTCTGTCTTAACTACTTAACTCTGTCATTGTATCTGAAAATCAGCTATAGATAATACATAAAGGAACAAGTGTGGCTACATCCTAAAAAAACTTTATTTACAACATAAGCAGTGGATCGTATTTGGCCTATAAGCTGTAGTTTGCAGAAACCTTGATCTAGACCAGCGGTGTCCATTCTTTTGGGTTCCTTGGGTGACACTGGAAGAAGTATAGTCTTGGGCCACACAAATACATAAATACTAATGATAGTTGATATGAAAAAAAAATTGTAAAAAATCTCATGTTTTAAGAAAGTTTACAAATTTGTGTTGGGCCACATTCAAAGCTGTCCTGGGCCACATGTGGCCTGGGAATTGGACAAGCTTTTCTAGACAATGATCATAAATGACTGTTACAGAGAATAGGTGAAAGACTGATGGGGAACTTTGTAACACATAAAGGATCACTTCAAAAGAACAGATGCAGTAATCAACTGTAACATCACAAAAAAAAGAGAGGGAACTAGACATCACATGACACCTGATGTTATGCAATAGGAAATACAGATGCTCCTTGACATACAATGGAGTACATCCAGTAAATCCATTGTAAACTGGAAATACTGTAAGTTGAAAATGTACCTAATACACCTAAAATACCAAACATCATAGTTTAGCCTAGCCTACCTTAAACATGATCCAACACTTAATTTAGCCTATAGTTGGGCAAAATCACCTAACACAAAGACCTAACATAAAATTCTGTAACGAAGTTATCATAAAGAATTTTGCATCAAATTTCAAAGTACAGCTTCTACTGAATGCATATCACTTTTGCAGTATCATAAAGTCAAAAAATCATAAGTTGAACCATCATGAATTGCGGATCACCTGTATTCAGTACCATGCAATAAAGCAGTATGACTAAAAAGTCTAACCAACCATTTGCAGAAAATATAAGAAATAAAGGAGCTTGTTATATAACCACAGAGATGCAATCAGCAAAACCCTGAATGTGGGAAATTCCAAAAAAAAATGATCTGATTTCCTCAATAAATAAATGGCAAGGAAAAGAGTTAAAGAAAAAATATTACCAATTGAAAGGAAAGTTAAAAATAGCAACCAAATGCTACGGACCTCGTTTTGAATCCCAAGTAAAAAACAAACCATATTTTTAAGGGAAAAAAAGATACAATCACACAAATGTGAACACTGACTGGATCTGATGTTACAGAATTCTTTAATTTTTAAAAGGTGAAATCATGGTGCTGTACTTCTATTTCTTTGTCTTATGCATCCTCATGTTTTAGAAACAAATAGTACTTTCCAAAAACATCATATGATGTCTGAAATTTGCTTTTAAAATATTTGGGACCAGGCACGGTGGCTCAAGCCTGCAATCTCAGCACTTTGGGAGGCCGAGGCAGGTGGATCTCGAGGTCAGGTGTTCGAGGCCAGCCTGACCAACATGGTGAAACTTCGTCTCTACGAAAAATACAAAATACAAAAATACAAAAACAAAAAACAAAAAAACAAAAATTAGCCAGGTGTAGTAGCATGCGCCTGTAATCCCAGCTACTCAGAGGTTGAGGCAGGAGAATACCTTGAACCCGGGGAGGCGGAGGTTGCAGTAAGCCGAGATCACACCACTGCGCTCCAGCCTGGGCGACAGAGTGAGACTCCGTCTCAGGGAAAAAAAAAAAATTGGGAGGCCAGGAGCGGTAGGTAGCTCGTGCCTGTATTCCCAGCACTCTGGGAGGCCAAGGAGGGCAGATCACTTGAGGTCAGGAGTTCAAGACCCGCCTGGCCAACATGGTGAAACCCCATCCCTACTAAAAATCCAAAAATTAGCCAGCATGTTAGCGCACACTTGTAATCCCAGCTACTAGGGAGGCTGAGGCAGGAGAATCGCTTGAATCCGGGAGGTGGGGGTTGCAGTGAGCCGAGATCATGCCAGTGCACTCCAGCCTGGGTGACAGAGCGAGACCTTGTCTCAAAAAATAAATAATAACAATAATAAATTGGGGTTAGTAGTAAGGGTATAGATAAAATATGATTGACCATGTAATTATAGAAATAGGTGATGGAGATACAGTGGTTTATTAAACTAGTCTATCTAGTTTTATATAATTGAAAACTTCTTAATAATTTAAAATTGATGTAAAAATTAAAACCCCAAAATGGAAAAAAGTATTCACCCTCTGGGAGCACAAGTTTCCCTAAAAAGTATAATAAAAATTACGCCATTCTACTGAAATCCAAATTCAGAACCCACAGAGATGTAAGGGTAACAGGAAAGGAAGGAAAGGGAAAGGGAGCCAAGAGGCAGAAAAGGAAAAAGAAGAAAGCTGTCACTCATTCTTCCCTTCCCTTACTCTGGTTAATGACAAAGTAGTGAGGGGCTGCCTGTTGTTCCTCTAAAAATGTCCTGGCAGGGACAAAGAATATTTTACTTTATGAGAAAAAGTTTCCCATGAAAATCACTCTACCTCAAGCTGTAAATATTATCTGATGTTCTCAGAGGTCCCAATGACCTGGGCTATTTCAAAGCAGGAAATAACAAGGAAGGAAGAGAAAATTTTTCAGAGTTGGGGAAAAGTTTCTCTCCCCAACTTCCTCAAAATTGAGAAGAATAAAAACTGAAGAAAAAAACTAAAACATACAGTATTCTGCTTAACTCAATTTACAGTTAATAGCCTTAATGGTACTGAATGGTCCCAAATAGCTATTCAAATGTTTGAAGAGTATCTCAGACCATTTAAGTTAACTCTACTAAATACAGCTGTGGACAACCCAGTTGGGGGCATGGGGGACAATCTTCACATTCACCATAATATGGTATGTCCCTCATATTTGAACATTTTATTAAATACTCAATACATAATGGTCAATACAAACCAGACTGCCACTGCATACAGACTAGCCTGAAAACAGTTTTTGAAAAAAAAAAAATGCAGTCTAAAAACATTAATTATACAAACATCACATCTATTGAAAATACACATTTCACATTAAACACAAACAAAACTTTAAAGGCACCTGCTAGGTCAACACTTGCTGATTACGAATACTCACTTAAAAACTGCCAGATCCCTAGTGACGACTCCAACTTTCTTAACACCCTATAAAATATACTTAAGATGGAATTTCTATTACTTTAAAAATGCATCTGGTGATGATTTTTCCTTAAATAAATACAGGGGGAAGGCCAGGAGCAGTGGCTCACGCCTGTAATCCCAGTACTTTGGGAGGCTGAGGTGGGTGAATCACGAGGTCAAGAGATCAAGATCATCCTGCCAACATGGTGAAACCCTGTCTATACTAAAAATACAAAAATTAGCTGGTTGTGGTAGAGTGTGCCTGTAGTCCCAGCTACTGGGGAGGCTGAGGCAGAAGAATCACTTGAACCCAGGAGGTGGAGGTTGCAGTGAGCCAAGATTGCACCACTGCACTCCAGCCCAGGGACAGAGCAAGACTTCATCTAAAAAAAGAAAAAAAAAAAAAGGAAAAAACATTGAGACTTTCCTTATAACCATCCTATATATAAAACAGTTTTAAAAAAAATACAAGAGGATATAGAAAGGTAACAACCCAACCTAAGCCTTAGTATTGTTATTACTGCTAATAATAATAGCAGTTAAGATTACTATGTGCCAGACCCTGTGCTAAGCATATTACAAGCATAATTACCTGCTTCACAATCACTCAGAAAGGCAGTTACCATCACCACTTCTAGATAAGGAAAATGAAGCTATAAAAAGTTAGCATCTTACCTAAGCTCTACTATACTTGATCACAGATGAGACTAGAATGGTCCTACAATGTCAGAAAAAAAAAATGTATGGAATATCTAAAGATGGTATCAAATCTCACTCAAAAAGCACTTTACTTTACAGTGGTGTCTGAAATATTTCACTATAGAAACACGCAGAGTTCATCTATTAATATACAAAGCAATGACGTGGAACCTGTGTCGAATAGTCAATTTATTATCCTTTTCTTCTTCCCTAAGTAGGGCAGCTTAGTCTTTTCCTTGTATATATTGCCAAATTGCTGTTCCTAAGGAGTAAAATCTAACAGACAGCAGTTCATTATAATCACACAGTGTCAACGTAGTTCAAACGGGCAAAAACTTAGGAATCGGCAAAATTAAGGATCCATTCCGAGTTCTGCCTCATTATTAATTTTGTGTCCTTTACCCACCAGCAGGGACTCAGACTCCTTGTCTGCGAAATGGAGATACCACTTAGACCCAGTGGAGCAAATCCTCATTAAATGTTTGCTTCCTCCCCTTCTCAAATAAAAGCAAGGTCCAAATATACCTAAGCCAGAGCTTCCAAAGTCTGATCCAAAGAATATCAGTTCTTTGAGGGATGCTATAAGCAGCATTTCCCAAACTTTGGCCACAGACTACTTATTACAGCACAACATCATTTAGAGTAACTACCATGGGAGACACTGGCCAAAGAATTTTCACATAGATTAAATAAAACAACAACAACTTTACTTCAGATTCTGTGATCACTCTTTTAGTTCCTTAGTGCACATTTTTATCTACTATCTAGTTCCCATCTTAATTCCATATAGTTGAGCTGACAATTAAGTACCTCTGGTTATATGAGTATTCTATATATTAAATGCTATACATCAGGGGTTTCTGTGGCCTATTAGGAACCAGACTGCACAGCAGGAGGTGAGCAGCAGGCAAGCCAGCAAGGCTTCATCCGTATTTACAGCGGCTCCTCACTGCTCACATTACCACCTGAGCTCCGCCACCTGTCAGATCAGCAGCAGCATCAGATTCTCATAGAAGCGTGAACTCTATTGTAAACTGCACATGCGAGGGATCTAGGTGCGCATTCCTTATGAGAATCTAGTGCCTGACAATCTATCACTGTCTCCCCAGCACCCCCAGATAGGACTGTCTAGTCACAGGAAAAGAAGCTCAGGGCTCCTACTGATTCTACACTATGGTGAGTTGTATAATTATTTCATTATATATTACAATGTAATAATAATAAAGTGCACAATAAATGAAATGCACTTGAATCATCCCAAAACCATCCACCCTGGTCCATGGAAAAATTGTCTTCCACAAAAGCAGTCCTGGTGGCAAAAAGGTTTGGGACCACTGCCATTACATTAAGAACCCAGATATACTCTTTTAAGTGGTGTCTAAAAAAATCCAACTATTAGTACATGAAACACAGGGCTTATTGCAAAGTTAACAGAAAACTGTGTTTTTCCATTAGTCTTCCAGCTACAGAATAGAAGGGAAAGGGAGGGAAAAGTTCACGTATCAGTTTTACTTACTGAATATTAAGTCAATGATTAAAAATGAAATGTCAGCCTGGCCCCGACCTGCAGGCAATAGGCATGGCAGAGGATGAGAGTCAATTACACTATGTCTGAATTTTTGTATCATCACAAAATTTCACTGTAATCTGACACTTAAAACACTCATCAACTAAGAAAAGTTCAATTCAGAGGCACAGAAAATTTTCTCCAACTCATGAAAACGATAAATCAACCTTTTCTATTAATATTTAAACTATGTTCGGCCGGACGCGGTAGTTTACGCCTGTAATCCCAGCACTTTGGGAGGCTGAGGCAGGAGGATCACGTGAGGTCAGGAGTTCAAGGCCACTCTGGCCAACATGGCGAACAGGTGGTTCACCATGGTAGAGAACACTGTCTCTACCAAAAACACAAAAATTGGCCGGGCATGGTGGTACGTGCCTGTAATCCCAACTACTCGAGAGGCTGAGGCAGAAGAATTGCTTGAACCCAAAAGGCAGAGGTTGCCATGAGCTGAGATCGTGCCACCGCACTTCAGCCTGAGCAAGACTCAGTCTCAAAAAAATAATAATAATTAACTATCTTCAAACACTATAAAAATACTTCTTAAAAAGAAAAACATGACTATCAACTATGTATTACAATTTGGTTTCTATATTTAAGGTTCAAAGTTTTCCATTTCTGGCTTCTTTTTCAACATTCATCATTTATTAAATGGTAACTAAGTACAAAGGATTTTCCAGCGCAAGAATAATATAAAACAACAACAAAAATTATTGAGACCAATAACCATGGGAAATAATAAGGACAGAGGCAGACAAAGTGTAACACTTCTGTTCTGCCTTGAATCAAACTATGATATGTTAACTGAGCTCAAAATTTGTGCCTTCAAGTTACCAGAAGTAGCAAGGCTCCATTTCTGTACATTCCCATACTCTTAGGACAGTAAAGTAGTTAAGAATAAGAGCTCTAGACTAAATTACCTGGGTTGGAATCCAGGCTCCACCACCTGTTGGTTATGAAACCTTGGCTAGAGTTACTTAACTTCTCTAACATTCAGTTTCATCTGTTAAAGATAAGGTGCTCCTGGCTGGGCTCTGTGGCTCACATCTACAATCCCTGTACTCTGAGAGGACAGGGCAGAAGAATTGCTTGAGCCCAGCCTGGACAACATAGGGAGACCCCACCTCTACAAAAAAAAATTTTTTTTTAATTAGCCTGGCATAGTGGTGCGGGCCTGTAGTCCTAGCTAATTGAAAGGCTGAGGCAAGAGTATCACTTGAGCCCAGAAGGTAGGCTGCAGTGAGCCACAACCACACCACAGCACTTCGGCCTGGGCAAGAGAGCAAGACCTCATCTCAAAGAAAAAAAGAAAAGGATAGGAGCTCGGGCTCAAAACTGATTTTGCAATACGGATTTCAACCACACTTTTTACCCATCTCTTACAGCCACTGTTTTATAGCTAGCCAGATCAGTTTTAAAAGCAAGGTATTTGCTCTTAAAATTTTTATTTTAAAATAAAATAAACTTTACTTATATATGACTGACAATTACTTTCTCCTCCATAAGTAACACTACAAAAAGTAAAAGTTCCTAAGCCTTACCCTAAGGAACCTTAAGTCTTCCAATTTCAGGCAATTATCTTATTCTTTCCAATTATATCTTTCCAAATTATAAAGGCCATACAGTGGAGCAATTAAGAACAGGTTCAAAGTATGGCTATGCATCTTGCTGGCTGTGTAAAGCTCTGAAAGCCTCAGTTTCCTCATTTAAAAATTCAATTTGCCTTACAAGACTGTGATGAAGATTAAATAAGATACAAACAAGTTGCTTAAAATAGAGAATAGAAAAACCATGGAGAAAAACCGTAAAACAAAGAGTTGGTTTTTTGAAAGCATGAAATCAACAAACCCTTAGACTACAGAAAAAAAGAGAGGGGTCTCAAATATACAAAATGAGAAATGAAAGTGGAGACATTACAACAGATGCCTCAGAAATAAAAAGAGTTGGCCAGGTGCAGTAGCTCACGACTGTAATCCCAGCACTACGGGAGGCCAAGGTGGATAGATCACTTGAGCCCAGGAGTTCAAGACCAGCTTGGGCAACATGGTGAAACGCTGTCTCTACAAAAAATACAAAAATTAGCTGGGCATTGTAGCACATATCTGTAGTACCACTCAGGAGGCTGAAGCAGGAGCATCACTTGCGCCCAGGAATTGAGACTGCAGTGAGCATACATCGCACCACTACAGTGTAGCTTGGGTAACGGGGTGAGGACCTGTCTCAAAAAAAAAGAAAGAAAGGAAAGAAATAAGAAGGGTCATGAGAAACTTTTTTTTTTTTTGGACAGAGTTCCACTCTGTCACCCAGGCTGGAGAGCAGTGGCACGACCTTGGCTCACTGCAACTTCCGCCTCCCAGGTTCAAGCAATTCTCCTGCCTCAGCCTCCTGAGTAGCTGGGATTACAGATGCACACCACCATGTCTGGCTAATTTTTGTATTTTTGGTAGAGATGGGGTTTCACCATGTCGGTCAGGCTGGTCTCGAACTCCTGACCTCATGATCCACCCGCCTCGGCCTCCCAAAGTGCTGGGATTACAGGTATGAGCCACCGCGCCCAGCCCTGAGAAACCATTATGAACAATTACATGCCAACAAATTTGATAACTCAGAGGAAAGGAATACCTAGAAAAGTACAACCTGCCAAGGTTGAATCAGGAAAAAATAGAAAACCTAAATAGACCCGTAACAAACAAAAAGATTGAACCAGTGGTAATTAAAAACCTCCCAACAAAGAAAAGGTCAGGACCAGATAGCTTCACAGCTTAATTCTACCAAACTTTTCAAGAATACCAATACTACTTAAACTCTTCCAAATAAGAGATGTGTAACACATTTGATAAGGCCAGCATCACCTTGATACCTAAGCTAGACAAAAACATTACAAGAAAATAACGCCAGGCACGGTGGCTCACGCCTGTCATCCCAGCACTTTGGGAGGCCAAGGTGGGTGGATCATGAGGTCAGGAGATCGAGACCATCCTGGCTAACACGGTGAAACTCCATCTCTACTAAAAATACAAAAAATTAGCTGGGCATGATGGCAGGCACCTGTAGTCCCAGCTACTCGGGAGGCTGAGGCAGGAGAATGGCGTGAACCCGGGAGGTGGAAATTGCAGTGAGCCGAGACCGCGCCACTGCACTCCAGCCTGGGTGACAGAGCGAGACTCCGTCTCAAAAAAAAAAAAGAAAAGAAAACTACAGGCCAATATTTCTGATGAACACTGATGATACAAAACTCCTCAATAAAATATTAGCAAGTCAAATTCAACAACATATCAAAAAATTACACATCATGATCAAGTGGGATTTATATGGGCATCCAAAGCTGGTTTAACATACACAAATGAATCAATGTGATATATTAAGAGACTGAAAGAAAAATGACACAATCATATCAACTGACAGAAAAAGCATTCAACAAAGTTAAACTTTCTTGATAAAAACTCTTTAACAGTTTAAAAATAGAAGGCAAGTTCCTCAACATAATAAGGCCATCTATGAAAAACCCACAGCTAACAACATAATCAACAGGGAGAAACGGAGAACTTTTCCTCTAAGACCTGATACAAGGCAAAGATGCCCACTATGACCACTTCCATTCAACAGAGTACTAGAAGTGCTGGAAGAGCTTGTCTAAATCAAGATCATTTAGACAAGAAAAAGGAAAAAAAAAAAGTAAAGTTAACCAAATCAGAAAATTACCTCTATTTGCAGATGGCATGATCCCGTATATAGAAAACTCCAAAGACCACACGAAAAACTGTTAGATCTAATAAATTAATTTTGTAAAGTTGTAGGATATAAAATCAACATAAAAAATTCACGGCATTTCCATACACAAATAATGACCAAGCTGAAAAAGAAATTAAGAAAACAGCTCCATTTGTGTTATTATCAAGAAACAAAATACTTAGGAATAAATTTAACCAAAAAGTTGAAAGACCTGTACACTGAAAACGAAAACTACTGATGAAAGAAAATGAAGAGGACACAAATAAATGGAAAGAATTCCAAGCTCATGGATCAAAAGAATATTGTTAAAATTACCATACTACCCAAAGCAACATATAGATTCAACGCAATTCCTATCAAAATCCCAATGGCATTCTTCACAAGAGTAGAAAAAGCAATCCTAAAATTCACATGGAAGCACCAGACTCTGAACAGCCAAGGCAATTCTGAGGGAAAAAAAAAAGTTGGAGGCTTCATGCTTTCTGAGTTAAGTTACAAAGCAACCATAATCAAAATAGTTTAGTACTGCCATAAAAACAGACACACAGACCAGTGCAACAGAACAGAGAGCCCAGCAACAAATCCAAATACAGACAGTCAACTAATTTTCAACAAAGGCACCAAGACAACACAATTCTTGAATAAATGGTGCTGGGAAAAATGGATTTCCACATGCAAAATAATGAAACTGAATTCTCATCTTATACCAGACACAAAAACCAACTCAAAATGGATAAAAACCTAAACATAAGACTTGAAGGCATACAATTCCTAGAAGAAAACATAAGGAGAAATCTCCTTGAAGTTGGCCTTGGCAATGACTTCTTACATGACACCAAAACACAGGAAACAAACGTAAAAATAGATGAGACTACATCAAACTAAAAAGTTTCTGCACAGCAAAGGAAACAACAAAATAAAAAGACAACCTACAGATTGGGAAAAGATTATTGGCAAACCATATATCTGATAAGGGGTTAATATTCAAGATTTATAAAGAAATCATACAACTCAACAGTAAGAAAACATATGATTTAAAAATGGGCAAAGGAGGTGAACAGACATCTCCCCAAAGGTGACATAAAAAATGGCCAACAGGTATATGAAAAGGTGCTCATCACTTATCATCAGAGAAATGTAAATCAAAACCACGATGAGATACCACCTCACCCCTGTTAGGATAGCTATTATCAAAAAAGTAAAAATAAAAAAATAAGAGATTAAGTGTTGGCAAACGTGTAGAGAAAAGAGAACCCCTGTACACTATTGGTGAGAATGGAGATTAGTGCAGCCACTATGGAAACAGTATGGAGGTTTCTAAAGAAACTAAAAATAGAACTATCGTATGACCCAGTAATTACTCTTCTGGGTATACACAAAACGTTATGAAATCATCACTTTGTAAAGATACCTGCATTCCCATGTTCACTACAGCATTATTCACAACAGCCAACATATGGAAACAACCTAGGTGTCCATCAGTGGACAAATGGTTAAACTTCTGTGTGTGTGTGTGTGTGTGTGTGTGTGTGTGTGTGTGTGTATACACATACGTATGGAGCTGAAGGACATTAACTGAAATAAGCTATACACAGAAAGAAAAATATTTCACGATCTCAATTATATGTGAAATCTTTTTTCAAAAAAAGGTCAAATATACAGAGATAGAGAATAAACTGCTTAGCAGAGTCTAAGCAGGGGAGGAAATGGGGAGATGTAGGTCAAAGCATAGGAAGCAGCAAATACCTGGGATAAACATGTCAAAAGATCTAACGTGCAACATGAAGACTATAGTTAATAATAGTGTATTGTACCCAGGCTTTTGTTGAATGTTAAATAGATTACAGTTGCTCTTGGTTGGGGTGGGGGACCAGTAACTATGTGAGATGGAGATGTTAATTTGTTTTACTATAGTAACCATTTTATTATAATATGTATCATATTATAATCATGTTGTATATCTTAAATATATATAGTAACACTTATTTTAAATTAATTGCTTACTATTGTACAATGACATAGTAAGTACTCAAAAATTTTCTTCCTTTACTTCAAGTCTGGAGGGCCTGGGATCAGCATCCGGAACCTATTCCCTACAAACTGTAAGGCCCCGGAATAAATCAATTAAAAATATACATATCTTAACCTCAGATGCTTCACTCATTAAATGGAGCAAATATTGTCACAGAACATTGTGAAAGTTAAATGGAATGAGAGTGCTTGGCACACAATACACATTCAAAGGGTAGTTGAATCTGAATTCTAAAACTCAGGCCATCATCAACAGCATCCAGAGAAACTCAAAATCTATCATGACCACAAACTTTTTTCTAATTAGCTTCTTCCCCCACCCCAACTCCTATGGTCCACAGCAGCATTTCTTACCTCTTTCCCAGACTTCAGAAAGTACACAGGCTTTCTCAGCTATATGTAAGAAATTAACAACAAAAAAAAGATGTGTTTTTAATTAGATATAATGTGAAATGCATTTTAAAACAATTTCCTACTCCTAATACTGAAAGCCAACAAGCTATACAACTTATATTGATACCATAACCCATACAGTGCAGGCAGACAATCTCCTGTCTCTGGGTCTTCTTTTCTAAGGACCCAGGAATTGGCCCACCTGCTCCCATTTTGGAAGTCATGACAAATACAACAAACACACCTTTTGTTTCTAACTAAGTTCTCCTTCTCCAATGTAGAGCAGAAATATCATACTAGAACTTCTCCTCTATATATATATATTTTTTTTCTGAGATGGAGTCTTGCTCTGTTGCCCAGGCTGGAGTGCAAGTGGCACGATCTCGGCTCACTGCAACCTCCGCCTCCCAGGTTCAAGCGATTCTCCTGACTCAGCCTCCCGTGTAGCTGGGATTACACGCATGCACCACCATGCCCAGCTAATTTTTGTATTTTTAGTAGAGACAGGGTTTCACCATGTTGGCCAGGGTGGTCTCGAACTCCTGACCTCAGGGATCCGCCAGCCTCAGCCTCCCTCTCGGAGAGATTACAGACATGAGCCACTGCACCTGGCCCGTCTCCTCTATCCTTTCAAAAAGCACAGCTCTTCTTTAATCTACAATCTGACAGGAAATTACACATACATGCACACACGCACACTTTTTTTCTTTTTAAGACAGTCTCACTCTCTTGCCCAGGCTGGAGTGCAGTGGTGTGATATCGGCTCACTGCAACCTCCACTTCCCGGGTTCAAACGATTCTCCTGCCTCAGCCTCCCTAGTAGCTGGAATTATAGGTGCCTGCCACCATGCCTGGCTAATTTTTGTAATTTTAGTAAATATGGGATTTCACCATGTTGGTCAGGCTAGTCTCGAACTCCTGATCTCAAGTGATCCACCCGTCTCAGCCTTCCAAAGTGCTGGGATTACAGGAGTGAGCCAGCGCACCCAGCCTATATAAACATATTTTTTAACAGCCTCAAAGTCTCTCAGTAAAAGTTATTCCTGATGTTCAACTGAATTTAAATAGAATTATACCTTGTTCTTTAGTAAATCCTCTTGGTTCAAGAAGGGCATAACAAGTATTTGCTACTTACAGAGAAATTTCTTCTATGTCTAAGACTTGTACCCTAGACCAGCCAAACATCTCACAATGCACACATTTAATCACAGAAGGAAATACCATGCTGATATGTGGAAAGCAATTTATTTTTCAAAACCAAATACAGAAAGTCATATTCTACCACTATTTAAGAATTTGTATTATGGCCAGGTGAGGTGACGCACACCTGTAATCCCAGCACTGTGGGAGACCAACATGGATGGATTGTTTGAGCTCAGGAATTCAAGACCAGCCTGGGCAATATACCAAAATTTCGTCTCTACAAAAAATAAAAAAATGAGCCAGGCATGGTGGCGCACTCCTGTGGACCCAGCTAATGTGGAGGCTGAGGTGGGAGGATTGCTTGAGCCCATGAGGTTGAGGCTGCAGTGAACCAAGATCACATCACTGCACTCCAACCCGATCAACAGAGCAAGATTCTGTCTCCAAAAAAAGTTGGGAGGAGGGGGAGGGAAGAAGAAGGAAGAAGACGACCACATTCCTTCCTCTAAAAAAAAAAAAAAAAAAAAAAGTTGCATTATTTAGCAATAGAATTCCTATTGTTTATTAATATTTCTCACCCTCTCTGGGAAAGCTCTAGAATTGACATAGTAATATATCAAACAAACGAACATCATCTTAAAGACCCAAAAAGAGGTCTTGTAAAAATTAGTTTCGGCCAGGCACAGTGGCTCATGCCTATAATCCCAGCACCTTGGGAGGCCAGGATCATTTGAGGACAGGAGTTTGAGACCAGCCTGGCCAGCACTGTGAAACCCTGCCTCTACTAAAAACACAAAAATTAGCCAGGCATGGTGGTGGACACCTATAATCCCAGCTACTCGGGAGGCTGAAGCATGAGAATCGCTTGAACGCAGGAGGCAGAGATTGCAGTGAGCCAAATCGCGCCACTGCTCTCCAGCCTGGGCAACACAGCGAGACTTAGTCTCAAAAAAAAAAAAAAAAAAAAATTAGTTTCACACCTCCCCCACAACACAATTACACACCTAAGTACATCCATGATGAAAGGACTTTTCATATTTAAATATTGTCTGTTTACTTTATTCTTTTGCAGAGTAAGCTACTTGGTGTAAGGAAAGAAACTGAATTGTCAGGTTTCACTGCTACAAATCTCTCTTCAGTCCTTACCCACTCCAAATAAAATAATGGAAGGGGATACCATAGTAGCTTCACAGGCTCAATGTTTCAAAGGTACCGTGCTTACCAACCAGTGCAACCTAGCACCCAAGTCCTTGTTTTCATTCAGTCATCCATCCAAAGATTTCAGAGCTACTCAGCGCTAAGCACATAGCGCAACAGAAATGTCTGTATTTCTATGTCTCTACGTCTCTTTCCTACTATCATTCCTTCACATTAAAAAAATTAAAAAAAAAAAAAACAGGGCCGGGCACAGTGGCTCATACCTGTAATCCCAACACTTTGGGAGGCGGGCAGATCACGAGGTCAGGAGATGGACACCATCCTGGCCAACACGGTGAAACCCTGTCTCTACTAAAAATACAAAAACTAGCTGGGCGTGGTGGTGCATGCCTGTAGTCCCAGCTACTGGGGAGGCTGAGGCAGGAGAATTGCTTGAATCCAGGAGGCGGAGGGTGCAGTGAGCCAAGATCACGCCACTGCACACCAGCCTGGCAAGAGCAAGACTCCATCTCAAAAAAACAAACAAACAAAAAACAAATTTAACTTAATGTCTTATATCAAAACTTAAATGTTCTAGAAACATCAGCAATTGGTTGGTGACCTGGAAACTAGCATACCACTAGACACCATATCACATGACAAACTGCCTTCAACTAGAATATATACTAAGTGTCCCAATACAAAAAGGACTGTGCTCCACACTGCAGGAAATACAAAGATGCATAAAACATTTTTATGTCATGTTGGAACTTATGATCCCCTACGGAGAAACAAGACACGTTAACGAGAATACAAGGAAGAACATTAGAAGGGCCAAAGAGAGTGCCGAAGGAGTCATACGCAAGTGAATTTCATGCCTTGTGGTAAGCATGAATAGGAGTTGAGGTGGTATTTGAGACTGAAAGCCAGCCAGGTCATTGAAACAGCAAAGGGAAATAACATACGACAAAGTATATTTGCATGGATAAAATTCCACTGGGGCCGACATCTAATTATCTTAACAGCAAAAGTTTCAATAGCTATTTTAACAGTTTTACTAAATAAGAGTGGAAAGAATCACTACCCACCCTACAGCAAGCCCCTTTCTGAAAAACATAACAATCTTCAACCTCTTTTAATGTGATATAAAATTTAAAAATAAGCTGAGAACATGATTAACAACAAAGGCACAAATCAATGAAATGTTTTTAAACCACACACATCTTTTCCATTACTTAAGAATAACAAAAATAATATAATTCCTGGACAAAATTCTAAGCCTGCACTGTCCAATATAGTAACTACTAGCGACATGCGGCTAATGAACACTTGAAATGTGGCTAGCCCAAATTAGTATGTTCTTTTTTGTTGTTGTTGAGAAAAAGTCTCGCTGTGTCACCCAGGCTGGAGTGCAGTGGCACAATCTCAGCTCACTGCAACCTCTGCCTCCCAGGTTCAAGCAATTCTCTGCCTCAGTCTCCCGAGTAGCTGGGATTACAGGTGTCCGCCACCATGCCCAGCTAATTTTCGTATTTTTAGTAGAGATGGGGTTTCACCATCTTGGCCAGGCTGGTCTTGAACTCCTGACCTCATTATCCACCCGCCTCAGCCTCCCAAAGTGCTGGGATTACAGGCATGAGCCACCGCGCCCGAACCCCAAATTAGTATTTTCTTTAAGTGTAAAACACTCACTAGGTTATAAAGATTTACTACCCAAAAAAAGAATGTAAAATATCTCAATAATTTTTATATTGATTACATCTTGATATATTATTAGTTTGGATACACTAGGTTAAATAAAATGTATTACTAAAATTAATTTCACTTGTGTCTATTTTTCAAAGTGGTTCACAGAAAATTTAAAATTACATATATAATTCACATTTTTGGCTTATATAATATTTCTTCTGAAAAGCTCTAGTCTAAACAATTACTTAATATTAATATTTTTCAGATTTTTGTACTTGCCTCATATTGGCATGGTAATCACTTGATAAAATGATACAAAGTAAACTTCGAGCATCTATTTCTCAGTATCTAGATACTGCAAGGGTGAGGATATCTGCCCAAAAGGTGTATAGCTTCTTAACTGACCTTTTGGAACAAATATGGAAAAAAACAATGAACAACTTTTCCAGGTATATTTATCAAACAGTTATCAGATGAGAACTATTCAATGATACAAAGACATGGGACCCAGGAAACTGGAGAGCCAACCCTGAAGAGCAATGAAAGAAGTCAGAGGATGACAGCTGTACAACGGGGCCTGGAGAACAACCAGGTCAGATCCCAGCAGTTCGACGAGGGCTCCAGGAAAAGAAAGGGAGCAAGAGGCAGGTAGAAATTCAGAGAATGTCTGATAAATGGGTACATTTGGGGGGAAGAATTGAGATTATAATTATTACCATCAGTACAAAAAAAAAAAAAAGAAAGAAAGAAAATGGCAACAATGAAGTCTAAAAAGATTAAAAGCAAAGGAAAAAATGTGACTGCCACTTTGAAACAGCTTAATAGCTCCTTAACACGTTAAACAGAGAGTTACCATTATCACCCAGCCATTCCACTACTTAGGTACATACATATGTCCACACAAAAACTTGCACACAAATGTTCACAGCAGCATATTCATACTAGTCAAAAAGCAGAAACAACCCAAATGTCCATCAACTAATAAACAAATTGTGGGATTTCCATACAATGAAATGTTATTCAGCAATAAAAAGGAATGAAGTACTAATACATGCTATAACATGGGAGAACTTTGAAGACATTATGCTAAGCAAAACAGTCATAAATGGCCACGTATTACATAAATCCATTTATATGAAATGTCCAGAACAGGCAAATCTATAAAGACAGAGAGTAGACCAGTGGTTGCCTAGAGCTGTGGGGAAGGGGAACACAGGGAATGACTGCTAATGGGTATAAGCTTTATTTCTGAAATGATAAAAGTGCTCTAAAATTAGATGGTTGGGATGGTTACACAAGTCTGTGAACACCTGTGAACTGAAAAAATGAATGTTACGGTATGTGAATTATATCTCAATAAAACTATTCTCATAAGGAAACATGATCACTGTATACTACTTGTTTCTACATAGAATACTGTTCCATGTCTACATACTGAGAATTTGCATAATAATTTAAATAAATAACAGTTTTTAAATAGTGGTATAATTATATCAGTATGAAAGCAAAAGGGAGATGGGTATGATAATAAATGATGTCTACCACTATAAGACAAAAAAATATAAAATTAATTTTAAGAAACAGATAAAAAGTATATAATTAAAAATATGATAAAAACTACTAGAGGAAACAGCTGTCATAGTCAATGTTGCTTCTAAGAAGTAGGACTGGAAGACAGAAGATTACTTTCCATCATAAGCCCTTCTGCACTATTTGATTTCTTTAAATCATATAAATATATTCCTTTATAAAAGTAATTTTTATTCAACAACTAAGGGGTGCTTGATTTAGGAGCAGAATGAAACCATACGCTCTTAAAGAGGTAAAAGGCACAGGCTTCATTGACATTGACGCACTCTGCGCCTCTGATCTCTCAAGAGAACAGGTTTTCTCATCTGAGATGTTAGAAAAATAGAAAGTTAAAAAATTATTCTTTGTCTTTTTCTTTACCATGAAATAAACGCCTATTTTAAATGTGCTATTAATTGTTCATTGGTTAGGACTATTAACATTTTACCTCTAATTGCCACGAGAGGAGCTCTGTCATTGTTGCACTTATTCTCCAACTAACTTACATTCAGAGACATAAATATTTACTAACTTAATAGGTTGAAAAATAGCAATTTTCTAGAGTTAGTGATTTAAATTTGTTTTAATTCTAACACTTCTGCTAAAGCTATTGTTAATTTATGTATGTATACACAAAATGGAAGTCTACTATAGAAATCAGTAATCTGTAAAGATTCAGAATACGTATTCTATGAAAGGACACATAAGAAATTGTAATGCCAGTGGTCTCCAGGAAAGAGAACCGGTTGCTGCAGAGCAAGAGAGAAGAAACACTTCACTGAATATCTTTAAAATGTTGAACCATGTGAGTAAATCACATTTTTTAAAATTTAAAGCAAAATAGGTAAATAAAACATGCAATTATCCGGCACACTGCACTCAATAATTACTGCCATTATTGCCATATATTATGCAAATATGATATACAGTACATTGCTCTTCCATACACATGTAATTATATCTTATTATTAAAACTCCACCAACTCAAAGTTTCCCCCTTTCTTTCATAATTTAAGTAATGTGTAGAATGTGAAAACCCTGCAATTCCACTAGGGCAAATGTCCCTGCAAATACTATCAGTCTGATGTCAGACATAATACCAGTACCTGTAACTCTTCAGGTGCTCACACCACATACTCAAAATCTAGCATCAGAAATTTACTTGACTCAACTCAACAACTTCAACACAAGTCATGAAGAAAGTGTTAATCAATTAAAAAGTATTAACTGATTTTGCTGCACTTTGTCGAGGCCGAGGTCGGCAGACTGCCTGAGGTCAGGAGTTTGGGACTAGTCTGGCCAACATGGTGAAACCCCGTCTCTACTACAAATATTAAAACAATTAGCGGGGCATGGTGGCATATGCCTGTAATCCCAGTTAATCGGGAGGCTGAGGCAGGGGAATTGCTTGAACCAGGGAGGTAGAGGTTGCAGTGAGCCAAGATTGTGCCACTGCACTCCAGCCTGGGCAACAGAGTGATATTCCGTCTCAAAAAATAAAATAAAATAAAATAAAGTTAAAAAAAAAAAGTAAAATTAGTTAATTTTATAAAGTAACAGGAAGTAGACAGCGTTGCATTTAAAGACGATACCTATCCTTCGAAAAAAATCTAAAACACCCAACCTTTCTAGTTATATTAGCCAATTAAGCCCCTAAGAATTTCTCAGACCTCCAAAAGAAAAACTACTTTGCCACTATCACCCTTCTTCTTCAGCCCAACAATTAAGATGGCCAGCTTTTCAATTCTCATAGGCCATAAATGTATCTAGTAAAGTTCCTCTCTAAATAGCTATTTATAATTCATAAGAAAGCTTAAATGACTCCATGCAGTGCCTTCTAAGCAGTCCACAAACAAAAGGTACAAGCCAGCCAAAATCCAAGCAGCAATTCCATATATACCAAGGAAGGGGGAAAAAAAAAACAGAAACAGTAAGACAACAAATCTTAAATCAGATAAAACTCTGCTGCTGAGTTAATAAATGTAGATGGACAATGGAAGAAAGAGTTGGAAACAATACCTTGGGCTAGCACACTGAAGACTTTAGTACCTTTATCCATATTGCTGAAATTCAGCTAGAAGATGGTGAATCAGACAGAGATGACCCAGTTCTCTTCATCACTTCAGTGATCAACAAATTACAGATGTTTTATGTAGCTTATGCAGAAGCCCAGGCCTCCAGAAGAGATTTTTCTACCTCCTGCCTCTTTAAAACAGAATTAATATTCTCAGATGGGTGCAGTGGCTCATGACTGTAATCCCAGCACTTTGGGAGGCTGAGGCAGAACTGCTTGATTCCAGGAGTTCAAGACCAGCCTGGGCAAGATGGCAAAACCCCCTGTCTACAAAAACTACAAAAATTAGCCAGGCATGTTGGCGCGTGCCTATGGTCCCAGCTACTCCAGAGATTGAGGTTAAAAGATCACCAAGCCCAGGAGGCAGAGGCTGCAGTGAGCCAAGACTGCACCACTGCACTCCAGGCTAGGCATAGGCAACACAGCGAGACCCTGTCTCCAAAAAAAAAAAAAAAAAATTTCTCTGGGTGAACGTTTTGAACAATTATCAGAGTGATTTACCCTGGATCTGTATGAACTTACATACACTACATACAGTAAGTAATCCCAATATGCTTGTTTCCCCAAATCATCCATTCCTTTCAGTAGCATAATGCTTAATCAATATCTATCCATTTCCCTCTGATTTGTGATTTCAAAAAAACCAGACGACTCAATGAATTACAACTATGTGTTAAATAATAACAAAGAACCATTAATAAAAGCCTGAAGACTAACCTATGAGCAAAGTTTATACTCCATTTGCCTGCAGATATTAGCTGCTCAGGAGAGCTTCTGGTTTACTGTCAACTACCAGCCAATTCCAGTAACGTGAGATTCCAAATAACCCAATTCCACATTGATGTATAGCTGTTACTCTTTGGGGAAACTAAATTAGAAACACAATTTAGTTCGGCCACGTGTGGTGGCTCACGCCTGTAATCCCACTACTTTGGGAGGCCAAGGTGGGAAGATCACAAGGTCAGGAGTTTGAGACCAGCCTGACCAACATAGTGAAACCCGTCTCTACTAAAAATACAAAAAATTAGACAGGTGTGGTGGCAGGCACCTGTAATCCCAACTACTTAGGAGGCTGAGGCAGGAAAACTGCTTGAACCTGGGAGGCAGAGGTTGCAGTGAGCCCAGATGGCACCATGGCACTCCAGCCCGGGCAACAGTGTGAGACTCCATCTCAAAAAAAAAACAAAAGAAAAAACAAGAAATGTGAACTTTTTATTACTAAATTGATTTGAAATAAGAATCAAGAAATTAACCTCAGATCACGTTATTAAGGGAACACGTTAAGGACTTGGCTTTGTGCTGTTGTTAACTAACCATGGTACTCTGAAAATAAAAAGTTGGTTTGACAAAACTAGTTTCAAGACAAACACATCATTACTTCAAGTGATCAAACCAAAAATGCTAGGAAAACTATTCAATACAAAAAATGTAAGATTTAATCACGTACAAAATTGGAACCTGCACATTGTTTGGAAGTCAACCTGTCTTCCCAAAATATAAGCAAAAATGGGAAGGGGAATTATAAACTAAGAACCCAAATCGACTAAATTGTGTTTTTTTGTATTTTTTTGAGACGGAGTCTCGCTCTGTCACTCAGGCTGGAGTGCAGTGGCACGATCTCGGCTCACTGCAACCTCCACCTCATGGGTTCAAGCGATTCTCCTGCCTCAGCCTCCTGAGTAGCTAGGACTATAGGCGCAAGTCACCACGCCCCCCCACCTAATTTTTGTATTTGTAGTAGAGATAGGGTTTCACCATGTTGGCCAGGATGGTCTCGATCTCCTGACCTCGTGATCCACCCGCCTCAGCCTCCCAAAGTGCTGGGATGACAGGCGTGAGCCACCATGCCCAGCCAAACTAAATTGTGTTTCTAAATCTTATACCACATCAAATGCATTACAGTCACAAGTATATTAGAATAATTTACTAAAAATGTCCATTATGTACTGAGTATTAGCTCATTAAAAAAACCAGAAAACTCAATAATGCAAAATGGAATAAATATTTCTTTTTTATATAAATTTAAAGGTAGAAAACTTCAGGGAAAACAAACTGTTATTTAACTCTACCCTCAGTTTTTCCTTGCTGTTCTATTCACACAGGTTTTTATATAAATATACATTTATACATTACACTCAACAAATTTCAAAAGCAATTTGATTTGTATAACCAAGGATGATTTGTATAACTTAAGATAAAAAGCCAAGAGTGCAACCTCCGCTTTAATGAAAATGCTCTTCCTCTGAACAATGAAAATGCTTTTATTCTTGAAACTGGGCAAAACTCCCCTTCCACCACCACCCCCCCCAAAAAAAATCAGCTAGAAAATGATAAACATTCCAACAAATTAATTTACTTATCATGGTGATTATGTTCTTAGTAGAACAATATCTGGGGAAGCCGGTTGGTCCTGTTAGTACCAACACACACTCTTGTCTCACCCACGCAAGCATTCTGCCCCTCCATTCTCCATTATAGGGTGGAGCAACACAAGAGGCACCACAATCTCACATCCTGTCCTCTCCATCCCTGTCTCAACCTCATGGGTCTTATTTAAAAGTACAGAACTGTGACAATAGGGTCAACATATGCACGTTTCACAGCGTTCTCTATGCATAAAGTGCACACACAAATAGGGCTCTCCCACTCTTTAGACTCTGCTGCTGGAACAAAATCTCTGACTTTCCCAGCCTTGCTGTTTCTCCAAAGTATTATCTCACACCTGCAACTCAATTCTAATACAAGGGATAGACAGTAAAGGGTGCAAGTACTGATTTTCAGCTGAACTTTGCCAGTGAAATGAGAAGATGTCACCTCATTTTCTAAATGTAGTTCCTGATCAGCCATAAGGTGATTTGTGAATCTCTGGGATCCCTTGAAGTTTTTCCTTTTGCCTGTGACTTATTGTCACTTCACAATTAGCATTCTACAGGTGCATGCAACAAGAAAGCATACAATTCTTAAATATCTTAAATGTTTTAACAACTCTGGGGAAGTTGGGTTGGGAAATGACTGAAAATAGGGTTCTGGTTTTCAGTCTCACACATGAACTCTTTTCCACATTAACACAAGATTATCAGGAAATGGGCTAAACTCTAACCACCTAACTTTTAGATGTCGTAAAGAGATTAAACTTCCCAGGGGAATACGGAAACTCTAAGTTGCTACCTATTCTTTGGCTTTAATCACCATATGACCTAATACTGCAGAATAATATGCAGCTACTATTATTCTCTCTTTGCTAATAGAAATTTTGATCTAAAAAAGTTTTATATGAAGAAACAACTTAAGTGATACAGACTTATTTTCATCTTTCTAAATCTTATATTTAAGCATTAAACCTAAACAACTAGTTAAATTTTCTCCAACTGTATACCAAAAGGAGTTATTACTAATATTTTAGCCAAAAGTGCCACAGTCCCTTACTTTCCCTATTGAGTAAAATATCATGCGATTCTAAAGAAAAACTTTTATAAACATTTATTTAATTACACGTAAACTTGGAAGTGAACAAAAATGAAACATTGGTTTCGCTATAGCAAGTAAAAAGTAGTATCTCAAATATACTGATTTAAATTTGGGGTTAATGCCTAAACTCAACAAAAAGGGCAAAAACTACTTGTTATAAAATCAACTTTTAATTTATTCTGGAGTCTTCACAAAGTGAAGGATCTCAATACTTTATTCCTAAATAAATCTTGCATGTAAAATAATAATCATTATTTATAAAAAACAAGTTTTAAGCATATATCAAAGATTAATGGCTACAGAAAATATCTAAAATGTTTCTGTCACAGTTTAGTCCAAAAAGTGTTTTCATTGTTTTGAAATAAACTATCATCAAACTATTATAACTAGGTTTCAAGTGTGAGGCTTTTGAAGCTGTATTTAAAAAAAACAAAAAAAAATGCAATTTGATGAAAAGCATTTAAATAAAAGCCCTTAGTTTACTGCTCCCAAATATAAATCCAACATTTTTAGGTGTAGAAAAATAAGAAACTGTGCAATTAATAGACTAGGAAGTCAAATACCATTGCCAGTAACTAACTGCTGTCTGAATTTCAAGGGAACTTATTGTATATTAAAGTTTAAGAAAGTGAACTCACCTACCCTCTCACCTCAGCACTTTCTCAATTTTCCCATTACAATTAACAATATAACTCAGCAGTGAAGTCTTCCAGGCCAGTAACATCAGAATTTATTTTTAACTCTTGACTCCTTCACAAATATTCCACTTCAGTCCAGTATGAAGTTCTGCCAGTTCTTCATTCACACTGTCTCTCAAACCTGTTCCTTTCACCCCATTTTCACATTTTACTTTAGTCCCTCATGATTCACAACATACCCTACTAGCTCCCTAAAAAGGCTCTAGCATCTCTCTACTATAATTCATTAATTCAACTGCAAAAATCATCTTACATCTTGTTCAGCAGCCAACAGTAAATCCAGATCTCTTTTGAATCTCAAACTTTTACAGAATCCCTCTGCCCTCCATCAGCTAACTTTCTTTTATTTCTCAAATTCCATTTGTTCTTATGTTCTTACATAGGCCCCTTTAACTCAGATTTGCCAACTTGATTATTGCCTCTCATGCAAAACTCATTATCTTTGTGCCTTGGTACACTCCTTCCACCTAGACCTTTCATACTTTTCTACCAGTTCAAGTTACCACCCCCTTTAGTATCAGTCTTAATACACCTTGTCCGCAGGAAGTCTTTCCTCTCCCACCCATCAGTTTCACCCTTTTACTCTTTGCCCCTCTGAACAAATGATTCAATTTGTATTTTACAATCTAGCAGTCATCATGCTATTGTTTTAATTTTTTTCCCATAGCCTCCCTCTACAACCAAATAAGCTTTTGAGAGCAAGGACTACAATTTCTTATGTTTCTGTTTTCAACAGGGGTTCCTTAGAATGCTAGCATCCTAACAAATGCTTAAAGACTCTCCTTTCTTTTAAATGTTTTTAAAGTCAAAGCTGTCAAAAACACATAATTAACACTAAACTCCAACTTTTTAAATTCTAAATTGACCTATACAGTAATCCGAAAATAAACATTTTCATCTATATATTTTACAAGAGTTACTCCATCCTTAGTATCTGCATTACCAAGAATTCAAAAGTCATTTCAAAGAAAATCCTGGAAAGAAAATGAAAAGTCCCAAAATGTAGCATTATAATCTAGCATTATAGATCTCTGAAATAAAGCTAATAAATCAATTAGCTGAAATTGATTGACTGGTTTTCAAACTATATTACCAAGATGTAAAACATACAAACACTCCAGTACCCCAAGAGGCTCTTAAGTAGTTATTATAAGATTTGTATCATCATAGCTGAAAATTACCCCGGAATTTTAAAATATTTTTCAAATGACTCCATGAAGCGCTTAGAAAGCACGACCCTTCCCTGAAAGATGCATAATCAGCTGTCCTCTTTTCCTACCCCGGCATTCTCTACTTGCAAACCACCGGGAAAAAAAAAAAAAATTAACTTTGAAAAATAATCTCCCATTCAGCTATTACCTAGACTACCCTGTTTCAGGCTAGTTCCCAAAGCCAACACGAACTGAAATCTTGAGTTCAACTAAAAGTGATCATTTTATGTTGCCTAAGAATATAATCAATTTCACATAACATACATGTTTTTTGTGTGTGTCAGTTCTTAAAATCTCAGTTCTTTAGTTCTCTCCGTTCTTCTAGGCAACACAGTAATTTCTTTGCCCTCATGATGACCCTCTTTCCCACAATAAGGAAACAACATAGATATTTTTGTTAAATTCTGAAAGCATGTTTAAACAAGCTGTCATTAAACACCACATGAACTTCTCCATAAATAGAGATACACTGGAACATTAGATACTTAGTATATACTAAACACTTCAAAAGCATACTTCTCAGCACAAACCCAGGACAAGAGTAGTCTATCCACAACCCTGAACACAGTCCAAATATCCCTATTATTTCCAGGACCACAGCCATCTGCAAAAGCCAAAATGGAAAGGACTAAATCCACATTCTTCTAACTAAATCCACAGTTATCTAAATGTGATGGAAACTAACGCAAGAGTATTTTAAATCGTCCTTTTTAAGGAACCCCCCAGAACATTTAACAGGAGTGCAACAGTACTCCAAAATTGAACTTAAATGTAATGAGCCAGTGACAACATTTAACTTACTATTTGGCACTATGACAAAACAAATCTCAATCAAAACCTGGACCTATTAATACTTCCATGTTACCTTTTGATTAAATATAAATTATACGGTGGCAGGTTGGTAATGTCAAAACAGGAAGGTTAAGAGAGAACACATCAAACCACTAATCCAATTGAACACAAATGCATACAGAGATGCTGCTGGGTATTTATTGGGCTAGCACTAGTCCCTTCTAAAGAGAGAAATCAATGACAGCCTCCAAATGTGAATGGTTACTGAGCAAGTTCATCCACAGATTAAGAACAAATACTATGTGTAGTCATACAGACAAGAAAAAAATGTTGGGAGGGTGGGACGTTTAATGTCTCTATTAAGTATACCAAACTATGATAAATCCTGAGACCTAAAATACCCTCTCATTCCAAAAGACATACATTCTGCAAATGTGCACAATGGTTTATTAATCAAATCTTGTCCTTCTCTTTATTCTAAAGGATGGGCAAGTAAACACGGTCATCACTAACGTGGAAACACTCAAGCACTTGATGAAACTGACTACCAACAGCAAGAAAAGTATAAGAAAGCAGTTTCAAATCGAATCATACAAATAAAAATCATATTATCTCAATTCAAGGTTAATGAGACCGGGGGAGGGGGTATGGGAGGAGTAAAGAGGGAGCTGCTTCATCCTTGACTGAAGATAGGTTTTGCCCTTTTCCATTGCCTGTTATATTAGGAAGTCTAATATTTTCAGATCCTGGTATTCCGAGATTTCTTATTTTAAGGGCGAGGTGGAAAAGGGGTGTAAAATAAAATCAATACTCACTGCTAACTTTCATGCTGCCAAAAGCTGAAGGCTGCTGCACCGGCTTGCAGCTCTCCGCAAAGGAGGTGGTTCTGGGCCGCCCTGACATGATCACTCTCTTCGCGAATCACCTTTTCCTTCCTTCCTCCTTTTCTTCCTTTTGTCTTTATGTTGGGGTGTTAGGTTAATGATAAATGCAGCATTAAGTTCTCCCACAGAAGAAAAAGAAAAAGACTTCGTCCTCTTGGCTTTTCACTCCTTTTGTATACTATAAAAAACAAAACAAGCGATGTATTTCTCCTTCAAGACAGATCGGCACGGATATTTAACATATAGATGATTTAGGGCTGGGGAAAAAATACAATTCCTTCCCCTCCCTTTCCTGGGAGGAGAGAAAAGAGGGGGCAAATCCTAAAAAAATATGTATCACGTGAAACGGGGGCAAATACTTGATTGAAAATGAGTACTTCGAATATTATATTTTCCTCGGGGATTTTTTTTCCGAGTCAATGAAGAAGGGAAGCGGCGGAAGGATCACGAGTCTCACGCTTGAAGAGAAAGGGGGATGGGTAGGAGGGAGGGAGAGGGAGGGAGGGGGTGGCTCGGAGATGCGACGGGAAACGCTGCAGCTCCGGAGCCGTGGGATCCGGCGGGCTGACGGCGGGGGCCCGGCGAACTGGAGGGCGGCGGAGTCGCGAGTCAGTCAGAGGCGGGCGGTGGCGGCGGCTCCTCTCCTCATTGCGCCAGGAGCAGCTGCAGGCGGCGGCTGGATCCAGCGGCCATGGCGGCGGCGGTGGCGGAGGCAGCTCCCTTCAGACCCCAGGCAGCGGCTCCTCGACTGCTCCCCATACGCCGGGGACATGGGAACCCGGCAACCGCTTCCGTCCCTCGGGGCCCCCTCCCCCGTCCGCGGCAACAGCTCGGCCGCCCTCCCGCCCCTCGCCTCTGTTCGGTGCCCGCTCAGGAAGTGTCCGCGCTTTGCCACCAGCCCAGAACCCTGTCAGCGGCTGCGGGGCCGGCTCCTCCTCGCTTCCTTCCTTCCTTCCTTCCTTTGTCACTCGGCCCGGGCGGCGGCGGCAGCGGCGGCACAAGCCCGCATTCGCCCGGGTCAGGGGCTGCTCTGTGTGAGGAGCGCTGTCTGCGCAGCCGCCTTGCACTTCCCCACTTCCCCTCCCCCTTCCTACTCTTCCTCCACCTCCTTCCTCCCCCACCCAGCCTTACACCACCCAGCGCCCCGCCGCCCGCGTAACAGGCGTCTGGGAATCGCCGCCCGAGCCCCACTCTCGCCCGCTTCGGCTGGGAGCCGAAGCCCGAACGGAGCCAATCACGGACGTCGTTTGTTTGCGGCTCCTCCCGGAAAAAGCCGATCGGCCTGAGACACCAATTAGAAAGTGACGCTGGAAAGCCACGCCCAAAGAGCGGAAAATGCCGAAGGCAGCCGAACGGAAAGGGTGAATTCGCCTTGTTCGGTGGCTGGCTGGAGGAGACATTCGACAATGGCAACAGTGGCCAATCAGAGTCGCCGGCCCTCACGAATAAACTTGAAGAGTTGAAGACGGTGAAACCCAGAGACGCTGGTGAAACTGCCCGGTTGGGCGCCGCCGCCGCTTTGTAATTGGCTGGAAAACTCCGCTGGGAGCGTACCTCCCTCGGTGATTGGTGAAGGGAAGGGGGCTTCCGAGGACAGTTTGGCCAGTCAGGACTTCCCCTCCCTCTCCAAGGTGGGGAGAAGAAAGCGAAGGGAGGGCGTCTATAAAGCGCCGTCTCATTGGCCGGAAGCTTAGGCGCTGGAGTTGGGGCAAAAGGGAGAGGGTGGAGCTCGAAACTCTTGGCGGTGGCCAATCGGCTCTCACTGCCGTCCAATCGCAAGACCTAGCTGCGGTGTGATTGGCCTTCGGCCTCCGTCCCAGGACCTGGGAGATGCTCGACTAGGGTTGTGGCTGACGACCCGACGGCTCGCCTGCGGCCTCCAACTACGGTGGAAACCGCACATAGGGACCGCCTGCCCTAGGCGCAGCAAATCGGAAAGTGCTGCGATCGGCGGCGCTGGGTTCTAAGCGCTCAAGCGAGCAGAGGGGTCGAGGGGTTCTCCCCATCCACAGGAGGCTCTCGGCGGGGCGCAGCCAATTCTGCGCGCCTAAGGCTCCCCTCTGCCCTGGATCGCGTGTGCCGGGTGTCGGCCTCTTCCCCGAAAGGGCCTGACGGACAAAGGGGGCCTTCCCAGCCGGCAGCAAGCTCTCAGACGCTAAAATGGGAACAAAGCTTCTTTGGGTGGCCGCGCCCCGCCCAGCCTCGGGGGCCATTGATAGAGGCTCGCTGCGCTTGGTGTGCGCGGCCCGGCCGGGCCTCTGGAAACGCCCATGAGAAATGAGCTCATGCTGGATGCGCGCGCTCCTTGGGCGCAACTGCCCAGCGCAAAACGGGCCCCGAAAGCAGGTGAGGGGAAATGCCGTCAGGCCGGATATCCTGAAGCCTCCGAGGAAATGGGGGGTTAGAGGAGCCCGTGGTAGCTTTGGATCTTTTGGAATTAGGGTGATCTATAAAAGTGCAGCTTGAGTAGATTTCATATGTAAGACCAGCGTCCATTGTTCTACGATAGAACCAGTTCCTTTGGTCTGCTTTAGAACAGTGAGGTATGCTACGTCAAGATAGAGAAAGTAGAACAGACAGTTGCCATCCTGATTGTAATCCAGTGGTTCCTGTAATTTCTACCTGCAGAATCATCTCTTTCAGTTAGGATACTGTCTCCAGAAAGCACAAGTAAAAGGACCTAAATTTGATCAGATTACCTGGCTCTTGCATTGAAACACTGATGAAGGACTTGGGACAGAACAAAGTAAGCTTTGATGGAAGACAGGAAAGGTCCAGATAGTGTTTGCAGATTCAGATGGCTATAGAGGCCAGACAAGTAAAGCAAATGAGTGAGACTGGCCTTGTGTAAGACAATGGGGAATGATGGGGGAAATGGCAAATTGAAATATCCATGCCATAACTAGAAGGAACAGCTGCTCAGCTCTAGCAGATTGTTGCCTTCAGGAATGTGGGTCCAGTGTTCTCAGATGTTCAATTTTTTTTTCCTCCCAAAAGAAACCCCAAAATTGGATTTTTGTGTGAAATCTCTGTATTTTTAAATGTTGATAACCGATATTTCAAACCCTGCAGACCAACCTAAAAACATCCCTTGGCCGATGAGGCCAACAGGCAGTTTGTAATCACAAACCTGAGAATAGGTTTTACAGCCTAAGAGCGGTAGAGGTTTTTGTTCTTTGCAATGAAAAGAGCATAAGGTCACTGGATGCCATGGGTGAGGGTAAAGAATGTTAAAAGCAAATTCAATTCGGCAACCTTGTCATCTGTGGTGCCTCTCCATGCTGTTTATTATGAAAGACCTTTGCCGCTGTTCCCTAAAATGCTGTGAGGCAAAACTTGAAATCGTGCCTACCTCTTCTATACTTCCCGTCCCTACTCCTAGTTATACCAGCTGGAAAATAAATAACAAATGTTTAAGTTATACAATTTGGAAACATGGCTATTCTCTTGTATGTAATAGGTATAGAAATAGTCTTCCGTAAGGATATGATTAGCAGCTTTACTGTTGCTGCCTTCAAATATTTTCAGCTGATGCTATTTTTTAAAATCTGACCAAGAGGAAATTTTATAGGGGAAAAAATGAATATTTCAATCTAAAATGAGGACTTGAGGAAGGAGAAGCTTATGAGACAATACAAAGCTATTGAAACTAATACTCAGTAGTTTCTCTGAACTTTCCAACTGTCTCTTTCCTGCTTGCTGCCAACAATTTATCAGTTTATAATAACTAATAGTTAATATTTATTAGGTGTTCACAATATGCCAGGTGGAGTTAAATGCTTCACACAAAATTTCCCAGTTAAATTTATAAAAATTATATGAAATAAATACCATAATCACTTCCAATTTTAAGATGAGGAAACTGAGGCCCAGAAATGTTTCCTAACTTACCCAAAGCCCATGAAGTTAAAGAGGCAGAACGAGGATTCAGATCTCCTGTTCTTACCTGTTCGTAGCCTCTACTCCGTACCTCTCCTGATACATTTTGCTTTGATTTATGTTATAGTCTAAACCATATGCCTTGTACTATGGTGTATACCTGGTTGTGAGCACATCCATTGGTATAACTGTTTTCCTCTGAGGCTCATCAGAATGTCCTTTGTAGAGATCAGTTATTCTAAAGCAAAGCAACAATAAACCAAGAAATTAGAAAAAGATAAATGAAGGAAGGCTAGGGGTTACAGAACAGGTGAGTAGTGTAGTGGGAAGATGTTGGTGAGTGCTCTACAAGATTATAGATAAGAATGAAAGTCCACAATTCAATGGCCTCATGTATTCTATACTAATAACAAGCATTTGTATAGCACTTTGCAGATTATGAAGCACTTTGACATGCATTATATCATTTGGTCCTCACAACAATCCAGTAAAATAAGAAGAGAAACCATCGTTCTGTTTTTACAAATGAGGGCACTGCATTGGAGTGATTAAGTGACTTGCTTAAAATCACTTAGCTGAAACTAGAAGAAACTATAGGAGTAGAACCCAGACACAGTGGCTCATGCCTGTAATCCTGCCACTTTGGGAGGCTAAGATGGGAGGATCACTTGAGGGCAGGAGGATCACTTGAGGGCAGGAGTTCAAGGCCAGCCTGGTCAACATAGTGAGACCCCATCTCTATGAAAAATAATAATAATGAAGTAGCACATAGAATATGATATGCAGTTTATTTAGATGAATCCGGCATGAACTATTCCAAACAAGTCCAAGACAGAACCCTTTCTGGGACCTCAATTACTCTGTCCTGGGTGACAGAGTGAGACTGTCTCAAAAAGTATAGACAGACAGATAGATAGAGACAGTCTCACTCTGTCACCCAGGCTGGAGTGCAATGGCGTGATCTCAGCTCACTGCAACCTCCGCCTCCCAGGTTCAAATGATTCTCATGCCTCAGCCTCCTGAGTGGCTGGGATTACAGGTGTGCGCCACCACACGTGGCTAGTATTTTTATTTTTAGTAGACACGGAATTTCACCATGTCGGCCAGGCTGGTCTTGAATTCCTGGTCTCAAGTGATCCACTGGCCTCATCCTCCCAAAGTGCTAGGATTACAGGCGTGAGGCACCGTGCCCGGCCATACATACGTATTAAATGAAACATACACTAAATGGACTGGGCTTGATGGTTCACGCCTATAATCCCAGGAATTTAGGGGACCGAGGCGGGCAAATTGCTTGAGTCCAGCAGTTAGCCAGGTATGATGGCACATGCCTATAGTCCCAGCTACTCAAGAGGCTGAGTTGGGAGGATCACCTGAGCCCAGGAAGTCAAGGCTACAGTGAGCCGAGATTGTGCCACTACACTCCAGGCTGGGCAATGGGAATGAGACCCTGTCTCAGGAAGAAAAAAAAAAAAAAACTAAATCTTATTAGGTACTGACCTTCAAAATGTTATAAGATATGGCCTCTGCTGCAGATACTTACCATCAGATACGATGAGATGAAAAAGTTGTTTAGTAATGAGGCTTAGGAAAGCCCTCCAATATGAAGGTCAAAGTGAAGAGTAACAGGAAGGGACTGGGCACAGTGGCTCACTCCTATAATCCCAACACTTTGAGAGGCCAAGGTGGGCAGATAACTTGAGGTCAGGAGTTCAAGACCAGCTCGGCCAACATGGTAAAACCCTATCTCTACTAAAAATACAAAAATTAACTGGGCATGGTGGTACATGCCTATAGTCCCAGCTACTTGGGAGGCTGAGGCAAGAAAATCACTTGAACCTGGGAGGTGAAGGTTGCAGTGAGTGGAGATCGCACCACTGCACTCCAGCCTGGGCAACAGAGTGAGACCCCTTCTCAAACAAACAAACAAAAAGATGAACAGGAAGGGAAAATAAACTTACATTTATTGAGCAGCTGTTCAGTTGTCCCTCAAAACCCCAGAAGATAGGCATTATTAGCCCTATTTTTAATAAATGAAGAGAAAAATACGAGTCTTCAGCTAAGTATATGGCTCTAGGTCACATGATTCATAGATGACAGAGTAGGGATGGGATTTACAACAGAGTCTATTTGAGTGCAGCCTCTTTATACTAGATCACTCGGCTTTCTGTAGTACTGGCCTGGCATGGTGGCTCATACCTGTAATCCAAGTGTTTTGGGAGGCCAAGGTGGGAGGATCACTTGAGGTCAGTAGTTAGAGGTTACATTGACCTATGAGCACACCACTGCACGCCAGACTGGGTGACAGAGTGAGACCCTGTCTCTTTAAAAAAAAAAAAAAAAAAAAGAAAAAACAGTAATATAATTGAACTCATTTCTCTGAAATTATATATATGTTTGTGCTTGTATGTGCACACACAAGTGTCTAGAAATATTAGCTTTGGATCTTTATGGTCTTTATGCTCTCTAATAATCGTCTTTATTTTGGATCTTTATTGTCTTCATGCTTTCTAATAATTGTCTTTACCTTTTGTCAATGACTTTTATGTATATTCCACAGGAAAGTAATCTAACAGAAAAGTAAGTAGCAGCAGCTAAATGGGCACTTTCAGAAGGATTTGAGGAGGCAGTTTTGGGGCTGAGCAAAAGAACTAGAAAATCAGGACACTTAAAAGCTCTGAAGCAGCAGCAGAAATTTATCCCTCCGTAGGCAGCCTTTAGTGCCAAAAAGAGATTGACTGTGACTGACACTTCATATACTATGTAAAGGAATCAGTTTATACCAAAGTCAGCGTGAGAAAGTGACCTGTTGACTGTACTAGAAATCATCAGCAGGAGCTTAATTTGGTAACATTATGAAAAGCCATTTTAAAAATTGTGCTCTTTGGTCAATAATAAAAGTTGGCCAGCACAGTGGTTCACGCCTGTATTCCCAGCACTTTGGGAGGCCGAGGCGGGTGGATAATGAGGTCAGGAGATCAACACCATCCTGGCTAACATGGTGAAACCCATCTCTACCAAAAATACAAAATATTAGCTGGGCGTGGTGGCGGGTGCCTATAGTCCCAGCTACTTGGGAGGCTGAGGCAGGAGAACGGCGTGAACCCAGGAGGCGGAGCTTGCAGTGAGCCGATATCACGCCACTGCACTCCAACCTGGGCGACAGAGCAAGACTCCATATCAAAAAAAGTAATAATAATAAAAGCTAACTCATTCCAGATATTGTGCTTGGTGTTTGGGGCATATAATATCAGAACTCCTTATATAGTAAGTACAATATTGTTATTACCTCTATTTTACTGATAAGAAGACTGAGGAACAAGAGAAGTAACTTGCTTAAATTCATACAGCTAGAAAGTAGTTTTCAAACCTGTAGGTTACCTCTTGTGCCCTAGCCCTAGGAATTTCTCCTTAAATAGTCATCCAAAAGAAACAAATTGAACTTCACTCAAGTCTGTTTAGTGAGCATTTATCCATCTCCTGTTACCTCTGTAGGACACTTAGTTACGCTCAAGGAGTACAAGAGTATGAAGATGAATAAAAGCCATCCAGAGATGACTGCTCTTTTGCCCTAGCCTTGAAAGAGCTCTCTTACAGTGGAGGAGACATCTAAACACATACCATAAGGTCCACTGAGCAGCTTTGGAGCTAACAGAGGAAGGGAAGTGTCCCAGAGATTGTTTCCAAGGTGTATTTCAACTAGTGGTCTCCAGAGTGGAGTACATGGACTTAAAGGATAGATAGGATGATCTTTTGGGGTGCTAGAACTATTAAAATTTATTTTTATCTTAAAAAGTAAAAAAAAATTGAGGCAAGGCATGGTGGCTCACGCCTGTAATCCTAGCACTTTGGGAGGCCAAGGCAGGTGGATTGCCTGAGCTCCGGAGTTCGAGACCAGCTTGGGTAACACAGTGAAACCCTGTCTCTTCTAAAATGCAAAAAATTAACCAGGCGTGGCGACATGCACCTATAGTCCCTGCTATTCAGGAGGCTGAGGCAGGAGGATTGCTAAAACCTGGGAGGCAGAGGTTGCAGTGAGCTGAGATTGCGCCACTGCACTCCAGCCTAGACGGCAGAGCGAGACTCCATCTCTGAAAAGAAAAAGTAAAAAAATTACCTTACCAATGGTATTCATAGACGCTGGCACGCTCCTCCATCCCTACAATGAAGGAAGAGGTGTTACGCGATCCACAGTACAGGTGTCCTAAGGGAAGGGGATGAATCCACAGCCTCAAAGGGGTTGTGAATTCTAGGTGCCCTCCTGCTTTTTAAAATTTTTAGCAATGTACAGCACTTTACTTGTACTTAATTAAGTGGATTTCCAGATTATGTTTTTTGGTTTTTAAATTAATCTCCATAGATTATTGAAAATGATTTTTACAAATAAAATGTAGATAACAGATTTTACTAATGTTTAAAGAGTAAACAAAATGGCAAAGCTGACATTCTTCTACTGTTGGTAGGAGCTCTTCATCAGTCACATCACTAGATAAAAACAATAATGTACTTACTAAATTTGACAAGAAATGGGCCATGAAAATTTTGAAATTCTCAAGAATATTTGAAACATGAAGTTACTGTCCACTATTGTTAAAGTCAAAGCCTACTCTAAGTTAAAGGATGATTGAGATGTAGCTATGGTAGTATGAAGTCAATACAATTATCAAAACGAAGATTAATGCTTTGGAAAAAGTGTTAATAATTGTTAGGGGCCCAATAGCAGTTGGAGGGTGAAAACAAAATGGTTTGGGACCTTAAATAATTGAAATTTATCTTCATTTATTTATTTATTTATTTTTGAGACGGAGTTTCGCTCTTGTTGCCCAGGATGGAGTACAATGGTGCAATCTTGGCTCACTGCAACCTCTGCCTCCCGGATTCAAGTGATTCTCCTGCCTCAGCCTCCCAAGTAGCTGGGATCACAGGCATGTGCCACTATGCCAGCTACTTTTGTATTTTCAGTAGAGACCGGGTTTCTCCATGTTAGTCAGGCTGGTCTCGAACTCCCAACCTCAGGTCATCTGCCCCCCTCAGCCTCACACAGTGTTGGGATTACCAGGCGCAAACCACCACGCCCGGCTGGTTGAAATTTATCTTTAAAATACTGCACCTTTAATCCTTTTTTTATTTCTGTGTATGTCTTATAATGTGCATATCATGTTAGCTCAAGATCAGAAATTTATGGACAAGCCGGGCGTGGTGGCTCATACCTGTAATCCCGGCAATTTGGGAGGCCAAGGCAGGTGAATCTCCTGAGGTCAGGAGTTTGAGACTAGCCTGGTCAACATGGTGAAACCCCATCTCTACTAAAACTTCAAAAATTAGCTGGGCGTGGTGGCGGACATCTATAATCCCAGTTATTTGGGACGCTGAGGCAGGAGAATTGCTTGAACCCGGGAGATGGAGGTTGCAGTGAGCTGAGATCGCACCATTGCACTCCAGCCAGGGCAACAAGAGTGAAACTCAGTCTCAAAAAAAGAAAAAAAAGTTTATGAACCACTAGTTTAGACAAAGAATAGTTGTACAGATGGATAAGGAAGGGAAGAACGTTCCAGGCAAAGAGAAAAGGTTATGCAATGCCTGAAATGTTTAACAAGGTATTTGGAGACCTTGAGATAGTTTGAAATTATGTAATGTCTAAGATGTGGGCCAAGAGAAAATAAAGGAAAATATCACAGGATAATAGAGGAGTAAAGTAAATTATGTTATATTAACTCCATATTAGGCAGCCAGTAAAAATAAATACAACTACCAAAAGTAACTCAAATATGTTTAGGAAACAACACTAATTGAAAAATATAGAACTTCAGGTTGTATATGTACCATATTTCCAATCTGTAAAACGTAAGTACATTTGGATCAAGATTGGAAAGGAAGACAGAAATTAGAATAACTTGTCAATAACATATTTAATTATAAATGAAAATATTTAAATGTCTTTGTTTGGTGTTTTTATAATAAATTTCTATTTGTTTACTTTTATTTATTTTTTATTCTTGCTGTTATCCAAGATGGAGTGCAGTAGCACAGTCATAGCTCACTACAGCCTTGAACTTCTGGGCTCAAGCAGTCCTCCTACCTCAGCCTCCTAAGTAGCTGGGATTACAGGTGTAAGCCACTGTACTCCACTTCTGTGTTTGATTTTAAGGGGAATTGGCCCAAAAAATAACATTTATATTATTTCTTCATTGTGATTCACAGTCCCTCAGAAGCCTCTAATTACAATGGAATTCTTTCAAAAAATTCACATTTCTCAGCAAAGCTTTCCAACCAAAATTTTTATGATAATCCTTTGTCATATAAGTTAAAATAGTAAAACTAGACAATAGCGACTATTATATTTGAGACACCTGCTAGGCATCTGATATAAGATGAATGAGAGGATCAGTGTCCTGTGGGAGTTTACCCTCTAGGGAAGCAACTACATGAAAAGTTAAATAATAAATTATAAAAATCACATTTTGAATTTATAAAAGAGTTGTGAGGCAGAACATAATTTGGTTTTTATTTATTTTTTTGAGACACGGTCTCACTTTGTCCTCCAGGCTGGAGTGCGGCAGCCTCGACCTCCCAAGTTCAAGGGATCCTGCTGCCTCATCCCCCCAAGTAGCTAGGACTACAAGGGTGCACCACCACACCCAGCTAATTTTTGTATTTTTTGTATAAATGGGGTTTCGTCATGTTGCCCAGACTGGTCTCGAACTCTTGGGCTCAAAATCTGCCTGCCATGGCTTCTGAAAATGCTAGGATTACTGTACTGGCATGAGTCACCATGCCTGGCCCATAATTTGTTAATATGGTTGTTACTACAAAGTTTAAATAAATTGCTCATGCATTCCTATGTGTAATAGGTGAGTGGAAGACACTTCAATCTAAAGTGATCATAAAGGATGACTAGTAAGATTTGAAGATGAAGAAAGGAGAGGGGAAGTAAATTACTTTCCATCACTTCCATTTCAACCCATCAGATAAACCCTCTCTTTAGTAAACCAGCATGTGCGTGGAGCTGTAAGAGTAATTAAGGACAGTGTGACTCTCTTCTTCTGACTTTGGGAAAACCAGTTTGGCTGGAACAAAAAGCTGATACAGAAGACTAATGGAAGATAAAGTTGAAAAGGTAGGTTTGAGGGAGTTTTAAATGTTACAGGGAAAAAAAAAAAAAAAAAACTGGGCTTTGTCCTGTAGACAGTGGAGAGGTATTTTAGCAGATGTAAGACATTACCATTATAGGAAAGCCTCTGAAGTAACATACACTGTGGTTTTTCCTGTTGCTGAAAATATGCCCAGAGTAACAAGACGTGGCATAGTTGGTCATGTGTCTTATAACCAGTGAGGTGTGCCCAAATGGGAAAGTAATGAATGACTACCCAAAAAGAAGAGGGAGAGTGTTTGAAACACTGTCACTGTGAAGTAGACTGGTTGTATTAAAAGTTGCGTATCAAGCCTTTGGCAAATTATATAAATACTCTGATTTCAACACCTTAAAGGACTATACTATATAAAAGAAAAGAAAAACACTTGAATCTGTTACAGGAAAGGGGTCACGATCCAGACCCCAGGAGAGGGTTCTTGGATCTCACACAAGGAAGAATTCAGGGTGACTCTGCAGTGCAAAGTGAAAGCAAGTACTAAGAAAGTAAAGGAATAACAGAATGGCTACTGCATAGACAGAGCAGCCCCAAGGGCTGCTGGCTGCCTTTTTTTTTTTTTTTTTTTTTTTTTCCTTTTGAGACGGAGTTTTCATTCTTGTTGCCCAGGCTGGAATGCAATGGCGTTATCTCGGCTTACCGCAACCTCCACCTCCCAGGTTCAAGTAATTATTCTGCCTCAGCCTCCCAAGTAGCTGAGATTACAGGCATGCGCTGCCACCACTCCCAGCTAATTTTGTATTTTTAGTAGAGTCAGGGTTTCTCCATGTTAGTCAGGTTGGTCTCCAACTTCTGACCTCAGTTGATCTGCCCACCTCGGCCTCCCAAAGTGCTGGGATTACAGGCGTGAGCCACCGTGCTTGGCCTGGTTGCCCATTCTTTATGGTCATTTCTTGATGACATGCTAACCAAGGAGTGGATTAATCATGCCTCCCCTTTTTAGACCATATAGGGTCTAAACTATCGTGGCACATTTGTAAACTGTGATGGCACTGGTGAGAGTGTAGGAGTGAGGACGACCAGAGGTCACTCTCGTCGCCATTTTGGTTTTTGTGGGTTTTGGCCGGCTCCTTTACTGCAACCTGTTTTATCAACAAGGTCTTTATGACCTGTATTTTGTGCAGACCTCCTATCTCATCCTGTCACTTAGAATGCCTTAACTGACCGTCTGGGAATGCAGCCCAGTAGATTTCAGCCTCATTTTGCCCAGCTCCTGTTTAAGATGGAGTTGCTCTGGTTCACATGCCTCTGACATTAGTTTTTCATGCTTGTCACATGTTTGCTTCTAAGGGTATAATCATGTGGTTTACTATATTATTACTGATTAGATTATTTTGAACTACTTGAGTTTTATTTTACCTCATTTCCATTCACATTTTTTGAAAAGAACTTTTTTATACAAGAATGTAAATATTTTCACATTGAATTGAATAAATGAATTGAAAACAGTATGTGTTGATTGAATACTTCGATTTAAGTATACTTCTTTACAGCAAATTCTAGGAATTCAGCTTTGTTTTATGTGCATTAAACTGTAATAAATACAGGCCTGAGAAATTCTCAGAACAAATATTTTAGGCCCTCAGTAGCTGTAAATCAGAAACGGTCAGATTTCCTTCACATGGAAATGGGACTCACATCTCTCAGAATGGAACAGAAGTCTTTAGGTCTTTAATCTATGTTATGTTGATGGGAAATGTGAAAGCTACAAGAAAATTGGTATTTGGTTTCTTGCATATTGAATATCCTTGGCAGGGGGTACGGGGAAGTGAAAAAAAATTAAGACCTCCTGTGGATCATCCAAAAAGGAATTTCAGAATGCAGAGGGCTGGTCTCCCTTAATCAGGCCAAAACTTTATTTGAATTGTATCAAGATGCTTCATTCCTGTGCCCTGTAGGATGGAATCTTGAAAGAAAAGAAAATGGGAAGGAATGTACAAAGCCTCAAGGAATGTGTTTCTCTGTAACATCTAGATCAGACAGTAGTATGAAGTGCCAGATATGAAACCAGAAAGGATCCTTATGAGTATTTATGTCTCAGTTTTATGAAACCGTTAATGTTTTGCTATCTCTGCTGCCTTATTTTTTATTTTTATTTTTAGAGATGGGGTCTCACTCTGCTGCCCAGGCTGGAGTGCAGTGGTGTGATCATAGCTCACTGCAACCTCAAACTCCTTTGCTCAGGTCAACCCTCCTGCCTCAGCCATGCCCTGCCACTGCCCACTTCTCCCCAAGTAGCTGGGGCTACAAGTGCATGCCACCATACCCAGCTAACTTTTAAAATTACTTTGTGGAAACAGGGTCTTGCCATGTTGTCCAGGCTGGTGCCGTTGTTCTTTATTTTTACAACATATATTGTGTATGCACTAGTAGTGTTCAGGACTTGAAGATAAAAGTAATAATTTAGGAAAAATGACTGTTATTCTCCTAACTAAATCTTGCTACTCTTTTTTTTTTTTTTTTTTTTTTTTGAGACGGAGTCTCACTCTATCGCCCAGGCTGGAGTGCAGTGGCGCGATCTTGGCTCATTGCAAGCTCCACCTCCCAGGCTCACGCCATTCTCCTGCCTCAGCCCCCCCAGTAGCTGGGACTACAGGCGCCCACCACCACGCCTGGCTAATTTTTTGTATTTTTAGTAGAGACAGGGTTTCACTGTGTTAGCCAGGATGGTCTCAATTTCCTGACCTTGTGATCTGCCCGCCTCGGCCTCCCAAAGTGCTGGGATTACAGGTGTGAGCCACCATGCCTGGCCAAATCTTGCTAGTCTTCTAGGACCAGTTAGGAGTCTTAGGAAAATATCAACTCTGATTGTTTTTTCTTTTTTGTTTGTTTTTATTGTTGTTGTTATTGTTTAGATAATTTGTTGCTCTGTCACCCAGGCTGGAGTGCAGAGGTGTGATCATGGCTCACTGCAGCCTACCTCCAGGGCTCAAGCAATCCTCCTGCCTTAGCCTCCCAAGTAGCTGGGACTTACAGGCACACAACTGACCTGGCTTTTTTTATTTTTGTAAAGACAGAGGTCTCCCTACGTTGTCCAGACTGGTCTTGAACTCCTGGCTCAAGCAGTCCTCCCACCTTGGCCCCCCAAAGTGCTGGGATTACAGGTGTGAGCCACCACACCCAGTCTGTTTTTTTTGGTTTTTTGTTTGTTTGTTTTTGTTTGTTTGTTTGAGAACTTAACATGTCTGAGACAGTTGAGTACATCTTCCTATCAGTACTCTTCACTTTCTCTAACCACTTCTTGACAATTTGAATTAAGTTTTCACTTTTAGTCTTCTTATCAAAAGTGTTCCAATTATTCTACTTTTTATCCTTAAGGACTTTAAACATGATTATATAGAATCTTTATAAATTTTGCTGGCCTGTGTTGGACAACACATGAAAAGATACGAATATCCTAATTCCACCAGGAAGTGCTTGTGGTCTACTATGTGCCCAGGTCTATGCCACATATGGTGGGAAGCATTTGCTTGCAACAAATCGAGAAAACTGCTGTATATGCTTTAAAACCTAACTGGTTTATTCAACTGCATTTTAAAATTATTTCCAAGGCCAAAGGCTCTTGGACCCTTTTAGAATTAACAACAAATATCTTACACAGCAATGTCAGCTGGAACTCTGAGTAAGCAAACTATTCTGTGGAGGTTAAGCTTTTAATCTGGCATGAGAGGAGTTAAAGTGAAGTACTTCTAAGCACCAGAGAAACCATCTAGTGGGAAAAAAAAAGTCATCAACAGGGAGTTGCCAAATGAGGACACGCACATGCTTTGCCTTCATTATCTAACTTTCTTCCAGTATAAATAGAATTACATGGAGGTGTAAGGCATTTCTCTTGATCTCAGTCAATGCTGTGCACATCGTGGGAACTCAGTAAATGTTGGCAAAATGAGTGGTGTGATTGTAATTGAAAAAGCGAAACAATTATAGCCATCAAAATTACAACTTTATAAAATATCTGCATATGGACAAGCACTCTGAGGAAATACTCCCCCCAAAAAAGTTGTTTTATTAATTTGTTGGTTTTCTGAATTTTTTCTTATATTGTTTTTTTTCCTATTATTGGTTCTACAATATAATTTGAGTATCAAAATTTCTTAATTAGATGCATTCAAATATAACAGAGAATCACAGCTTGGGGCAAGTCTCCGTTCACCACCAGGCTTCAAACATGTCGTGGCATATCTGGCAAATTGGTAGGTTCAGGCTGCCAAGAGGTGATTTACATAAGGGTTTTGGCAGAAAGACTGCCAAGAAGTGTGGATGACAGAGAGGTGGGGGTTGGCCAGACTGCTTTTCAGTCAATTTGCACAGCTACAGTGCACCAGCCAGTGTTCCAGTTGGTCAGCGCCCATGCCATGCCAGCTGTTAACCCTTGGATTGACGGAACAACACCTTACCTATCTTGAAGATTAATATTCCAATACAGCCTCGTGGAGTCCACTAGGAGAGTAGCAAGAGCAGAAATAGGAGTGCACTAAAATCGTTACTACATCACACAATATAATCGAAAGATGAGGGGTTAGGGCTTGTCCCCACTTATGCAGAAAATGGTGGCACGATTTTCCAGTATCGGAGATTCCAGAAAACAGAAGCATTTTGATTATTTGAGGGCCACAACGGAGGTCATGAAGATGTCCAGCAGCACGTGGTAATGACCTGACTTAATGGGGCTGACTCACTGATGAGTACCAGAAGTGTTCAAGAAAACTCAGCAGCAGATATCCACATGGCCGCAGATATGCCTCATTCTTGAGCCCATGTAGAACACTGTGTAGGGGCTCTTAGAAATTGTGGGCAGAGGATTTTGCAAGGAGCTGAAGTTCGGCATCAGCAAGCAAAGACAGGAGCCAATGAAATACGGATTGCAAAACTATTCCTAATTAGTTCATTATTAAATGTTTTAGCTCATATAGAATATGAGAATGAGAGGTACATCTGCTGTTTCCTCACTTGGTGGTCCCCATTTCCGCAAGGTTCTTATTTGTGTGACCATTTCACGAAAGTGAGAGTATTGGTAGTTTTTAAAAAGTTAGGCCTTTTTTTTTTTTTTTTTTAACAACACAACCCATATATGCAAGTCAAATACAATTCTTCATCTGGTGCTCAACCGAAGAAAGAGTGATATGTTCCAATACTGGAGGAAAAACTGGCCTGACTAAATTTACTGATATTTACGGTCTTGTAAAGGGTAATTTTGAAAGTGTAATTTCCACCTAAAATGCTATTTTAAGAACCTGAACCTTGCTGAATTAGTTCCTTTTCATGAGGCTAATAACGATATACTCAAGACTGGGTAATTTATAAAGGAAAAAGGTTTAATGCACTCACAGTTTCACATGGCTGGGGAGGCCTTACAATCATGGTAGAGGACAAAGGAAGAGGACATATTACATGGCTGCAGGCAAGAGGGTGTGTTCAAGGGAACTCTTCCTTATAAAACCATCATGAGACTTATTCACTATCACGAGAACAGCATGGAAAAACCTGCCCTGTGACTCAATTACCTCCCCCTAGGTCCCTCCCGCTACATGTGGGAATTCTGGGAGCTACAATTCAAGTTGAGATTTGGGTGGGGGCACAGCCAAACCATATCAGCAAGTGATTCGGATGGGGACACAGCCAAAGTATATCACTTGCTGCAAGTTTGGCTGTGTCCCCACCCAAATCTCATCTTAAATTGTAGCTCCCATAATTCCCATGTGTCATGGGAGGGACTCAGTGGGAGGTAATTGAATCATGGGGGGCCAGTCTTTCCTGTGCTATTCTGGTGGTGGATAAGTCTCACAAGATCTGATGGGTTTATCTGGGGTTTCCACGTTTGCTTCTTCCTCATTTTCTCTTGCTGCCACCATGTAAGAAGTGCCTTTCACCTCCTGCATGATTCTGAGGCCTCGCCAGCCATGTGGAACTATAAGTCCAATTAAATCTTTTTCTCTTCACAGTCTCAGGTATGTCTTTGTCAGCAGCGTTAAAACGGACTAATACATTTGCCTAAGAGGAAACTCGGGGGTTCTACTTTTTATATAGAGCTTAGTAGTTTATAATGAACATTATAGTAGTAGTTGTGCATCAGATCCTGTAAGGTGGGCAAAACAGGTAATACTTCTCCCATTTTACAGATCACAAAATGGAGGCAACGTCTGGGTACAGTGGCTCACACCTGTAATTCCAGCACTTTAGGAGGCCAAGGCAGGCAGATCACTTGAACCCAAGAGTTTGAGACCAGCCTGGGCATCATAGTGAGATCCTCTCTCTCAAAAAAAAAAAAAAAAAAAAAAAAAGCCAAGTGTGATGATGGACACCTGTAACCCCAGCTACTTCAGAGACTGAGGCAGGAGGATCACTTGAGCCTAGGAGGTCAAGGCTGCAGTGAGCTGTGATTGTGCCACTGCACTCCAGCCTGGGTGACAGAGAGACCCTCTCACACAAAAAAATAAAAATAAAAATAAAAAATGGAAGCAGAGAAAACTATAATTACCTTTTCTAGCTCAACTTTACCACATTGATGAAAAAGTATTGAGCAGCCACAGGTACATGGCATTCCACTATGTTCTTGGAATAATATTAAAGAAAAAGCAGGAAGGTATGGTCTGAGCAGGCAAGAGAAGTCTCATAAAATGAGAGTAATTGATAACGTGACTTCCTTTTTTTTCTCATGGTCCTTTTTCTCATTTAACTGTTTACTCCTTTATATGTTATAGTAATTGTTGTTTAATAATTGCATTAAAATAAATAGATGCCTTGGACACTGATACTCTTGGAATACAGAACAATGTTCATGGCATTTGATATATGGATACAAGATTTTTTAAAAGGAAAGATGTACATATAGAGTCCCACCAGATTAGAAGTGTGATTGCAATTGGAATTTAATTAGTGAGCACTTACTAAATACCTATTATGTGCAAAGTATTGTACTCAATGAGAGTGAATTTATTTATTTATTTAGAAACGAAGTTTTGCTCTTATTGCCCAGGTTGGAGTGCAAGGGCGCGATCTCAGCTCACCGCAACCGCCACCTCCTGGGTTCAAGTGATTCTCCTGCCTCAGCCTCCCGAGTAGCTGGGATTACAGGCGTGTGCCACCACGCCTGGCTAATTCTGTATTTTTAGTAGAGACGGGGCTTCTCCATGTTGGTCAGGCTAGTCTCAAACTCCCAATCTCAGGTGATCCACCCGCCTCGGCCTCCCAAAATGCTGGGATTACAGGCGTGAGCCACCACACCCAGCCTGAGAGTGAATTTTTTTAAAAAGAAACAAGACATTATCAGTGCCCTGAAGAATTTTTAATCTGGTTTGGAAGAAAAAAGATATAGGCTAGGTATTTTGAAGGTCCTCAACAAATATTTGTTGAGTGAATAGATGGATGTATTGTTACTGGCCCAACATAGCATATGATGAATACCAAGAAAATGAGGGCATGTGTACATACATAAGAGTTCAGGGCATAGCTGAAGTGAGCAATGGGATACTCTACTGGGCAGATCCATCCCATATACCCACCCTTGTAGAAAATGTCCCCATAAGAAAGAGGAGTTCCATTACAAAAAAATTTTTTAAGATAGAGGGCTGCAACAGCACACTGGACAAATGAAAACTACTGCTACCGCAGGCCACTATACGCCTACTTTGCTAACAGATTCCAGTAGGATATTTATGTGCCATCCCCAAAGCAGGAGGAAGGTTCAGACCAGTGCCTGAACCAGTGCCAAGAAGGAAATCTGGAGCTATATCAAGAGAACAATCCCACATAGGATTGATCACTAACTTTATAAGGATGGACAAGGCAGATGAGAAACAAAATGGAATTACATAACAGAATTGAGACTTTGACTCCCTCACTTTTAAGGACTGTGAAGATGTGGAAATAGTAGAAAGGTCAAAGAAGGGAGACAGTAGACCACCATATCAATTTTTTAAAAGACTGCAAAGAATATTAGATTCATTATTAAGACTTTAGAGGCCTCTACAACTATATAGAGTCAGAATTATGAAGGTAAAGTCACATTGCAGGGAAACTGAGTAGATAGAACACTTAAGCTAAGGAAATCAGGAATTAGAGGTAGGTAACAGTACATTCAGCAGGTATGGGGACACTAAATATTTCTCTTGAACGCAAAACAGAAATTGTCCTGACCCCCCCCTTCCCCAATAATGTCTTGAAGGAGTAACTTGAGGCCAGTAAGATGATCACTCTGGATGCCAAGAAGTGGCTGTCTTCTATCCAAATTAAGATTTGCATTATTTGCTAGTAGAACGGAACATTAAGCAGTAGTTTGGAATCTTCCTCACAGAGAAGGTACAAACCAGTGGTGGCTCATGCCTGTAATCCTAGCACTTTGGGAGGCCGAGGCCAGCAGATCGCTTGAGGTCAGGAGTTCGAGACCAGCCTGGCCAACATAGTAAAACCCTGCCTCTACCAAAAAATAGAAAAATTAGCTGGGTGCAGTAGTCCCAGCTACTCAGGAGGCAGGAGAATCGCATGAACCCCGGATACGGAGGTTGCAGTGAGACTAGATCATGCCACTGCACTCCAGCCTGGGCGACAGAGCAAGACAAACCAAATTGAAATAATCCATGCTGATATTTTGTACAACTGCAGGGTTAATGGTAATCTATAGGATTTTGTCAAAGATACAGCAAAACTTATCTCCAAAGGGAATGAGTCAAAAGTTGGGAATTTTAGACTGGCTGAAGCCTTACAAGGAATCTAATAGATTTTTTCCCCTCTGGAAAGTGGCCAAAGACCCAGTGAATATGGGGACAAACCTCAATGCTTTTGCCAGATTCTCATTTAAAAGAGAGACTGGATCCTTGCCTTGAGCTTTAGTGGTGAGGCTATAATCTATTGGCATCCAAATGATTACTTATGAAAGAAGCTTCATCATGCTCCCTAAAAAAACAACTTGTTCCCTGCCAAAATTAGGATCGCATTGATTTAGGAAGAGGATACATACTATGCTGACAGCCAAATGATGATTTGCCAAAAAAAATAAAAATCAAGGCTAGACGCGGTGGCTCATGCCTGTAATCCCAGCACTTTGGGAGGCCGAGGTGGGTGGGTGGATCACCTGAGGTCAGGAGTTTGTAGCCCCAGCTACTCAGGGGGCTGAGGCAGGAGAATTGCTTGAACCTGGGAGACAGAACTTGGAGTGAGCCAAGATCGCGCCATTGCACTCCAGCCTGGGCAACAAGAGCCAAACTCCATCTCAAAAAAAAAAAAAAAAAATCAGATTCCACTGTGGATGGCAAAAGAGCCTCGTATCACCCACAAGAGGGAAGATAGCCTATATTAGACATGGCCTTACAGACTGTTGACGAGGAACTTGCTGAAGGCTACCTGAAAATAAAATAGTAGGAACTGGGCATTTTGCCATTTAATGATCTGGAAAATTGGAAACCACCTTAGTCTAGGCAAATCCTTGGGGAGGACGTTTACGTCTTTTTTTTTTTTTTTTTTTTTTTTTTTTGAGACAGTCTTGCTCTGTCACCCAGGCTGGAGTACAGTGGCGTGATCTCGGCTCACTGCAACCTCCGCCTTCCGAGTTCAAGTGATTCTCCTGCCTCAGCCTCCTGAGTAGCTGGGACCACAGGCACGTGCCACCACACCCAGCTAATTTTTGTATTTTTAGTAGAGATGGGGTTTCACCATATTGGTCCGGCTGGTCTTGAGCTCCTGACCTCGTGTTCTGCCCACCTCGGCCTCCCAAAGTGCTGGGATTACAGGTGTGAGCCACTGCGCCCAGCCAGTTTAAGTCTTAAGTGTTAAGACAAAGCACTTAAGGTAGCCACACCTATAAAGTAGAATTGTCAGGTCATTTTCAACCTATATCTTTGCCTATGAGAGCTCTCATGTGATATATGCCTAGTCTACCTTCAGATGAGAGGATAGCTGCCCTGTAAAGCACTTGGCTGTGGGAGGCACTCTCACTTCCCAAAAGGTTGTACTATATAACTGAGTCAATGTGCACTCATGGGGATATCCAGAAAGCCAGAGATCCACTTGCCATTCATGTGGCTCCAGGAGGTAGATGGACTTCCATGCTTTATTACTCATGGCCACTCCTCAAGAGTACCTGCTCTAAGTAGCCATCAGTAAACCATTCCATAAAGAAATGCTCATGTGACCAGGTGGCCTAAAAGAGTCTGTGGTCTGCTGCTTCTTGGCCCTGGATTAGGACTCTTTCTGTTGTTGGAAAATATTTGATTCTTGAGGGGGATGAAATGAGGCAGCACCTGTGAAAAGTATTTGAAAACTCTAAAGGCCTGTACTTGTATAGGGGATGTGGGCAAGATGACTATTGGTAGACAGCAAAAAGTTAAGCCCTCTACCCTGTATTTTCCTCTTAGCTTACAATTTCTTATTTAAGTATCTCTTCAAGAAGACTGGAGTGGAATCTTTTCCCTTCTGGGTGGTAAAACTAATGAGGGAATATTTGCCTTGACTTTGCTATTACAGTGTATGTGTCACATCCCTAAATCCACTCTAGTGCATCTTACACACTTGTCAGATTTATCTAACTCTCACACCACTGTCATCACTTCCACCTGCCCCTCAGGAGCCTAAATCGATACCTCTGCCTATCATGGAAAATCTAAGCTCTTCAGTCTTGCATTCAAAGTCCTCCTGCAACTACTTGCCCCAGCCTCCATCATCTTTCTAATCTGACCTCTCCTTGCTTCACACTGTAGAAGCAGGTACTCTTGGAGCTGACAGTCATCAAAAAGATGGTGCATATCCAACTCACACATGTTAAAGATGGGGAAACTGAAGCCCAGAGAAGTGAGGTGAATATTCCCAAAGCCACACACAGTCCTTCCACTGTGGTTAAGACAACATGCTTTCCATTCCACACACAACTTGCTCCTCTGGTCTTAAGCCATGGGGCGAGGTGAGTAGAACTGATACCCAGAAAACAGTAAGGCATGGGATAAATGTAGATAAAGCAATGTTGAGAATTAAAAACTCCAGTGTGTTTACAACACATAGTGTTCACAGCAAGTGAACTTTATATAGAATTTGCCACCCTCATAGTAGGGAATTCACTAAAGTTGGGAATGAATGTGCAAATGTTTGTTTGCTTTGTTTGTTTTGTTTACCATAGAAGTGAAATTTGTGACAATCTTTTTCAACCTAAATTGAATAAATGATTCAGGACAAGAAATGATTACCAGATGTGTCAGGGTTTTGATGGGAAATGGCCCATCGAATTATTATTGTTTGCCAAGTTTTCCCCTCACAATTGAAGCTAACGAGGTCATTTCAAGGGTAATCATGTTGGGGAACTTCAATGCAATGACGCTGTTACAACTTGCCCAATTTCAAGCTAGGAAACCACGCCTTCTTTGGAAGATTTGTGTGGTAGGAAATGGGGGGTGGTTAGTGATCTAAACCTCACTGATTATCACAAATGACAAGAAGAGGGAAGCAGTGAAGGAAAAGCCTTGATTACAAGAATATTGTTAAATAAATCAAAGGAAGTTTTATAAATATTCAAATGTGTGATGTAATTCAAATGAGACTGATCAACTTTCCACATCTGCTTTGGTGAATAGACAAGGATACTTCAAATTTGTGCATTACATATTTGAACATAAATTACTGCTTATAATGTATTTGAGGTTTTAAAAAATGTTTTCTTTAGTATTTAAATCACCATAGAACTGAAAAAATAAAGCATTTCATCATTATTTTTGCATTATGACTATAACCAGACTATAGGACTTATTCCAATTATTACAAATTCCAAATAAGTGGTGCATGACTTAGTAAAGTTTTTTGTTTTTGTTTTTGTTTTGTTTTTTTAGAGACAGTGATATTGCCCAGGCTGGCATGCAGTGGCTGTTCACAGGCGTGATCTCACTACTGGTGAGCTTGGGAGTTTTGACCTGTTTCTTTTCTGACCTGGGTCGGTTCGCCTCTCCTTAGGCAACCTGCTGGTCGCCCACTTCCAAGAGGTTACCATATTGATACAGAACTTAGTGCAGGCACTGGATCAGCATAGCACACTACAGCCCAGAATTCCTGGACTCAAGCAACCCTCCCACCTCAACCTCCTGAGTAGCCAGAACTACAGGTGTGCACCACCCTGCCAGAATAGTGACATTTTAATTTGCCTACAAATTATTGCATTTGTCTGAGTGTCCAGGTTAAGATTTAGTGCTTTTTAAACTTTACCACTAAAAAGACATCCTATTGCACCAGGACCTGCCCATAATGAAGCCTAAAAGCAGCCTGATGGAACAGACTTTGTCCTCTACTCCACAAAATAGCTGTTGGTTTTAATATAGAAGCGCACACCTCTCTCCCTCCCATACATGTACACACCTAAATTCTCCAGTAACTGACTCCTCAGGGAGATGCTTTATGTCATCTACAGCTTCACTTTCCCGGCACATGGTATAGGTGCATCAAGAGCCCTTCATAACGCAGGAGGAGAAGCAGGGTGTGCTTCATTTATGTTTAGAAAAGACATGTTTAGAGGTTGTATCATCCAATTTGAGTGGGGAAAAGTGGCTGTGCTTTGTATATAAGCTTTGCATATGAATGTTTATGGAATTGAAATAGTTGATTATTGAAATGACAAACTTTTCGTAACAGAAAAGCCCTACATAAACATAATGTATTAAACATAATCCCTTGTTATGTAATTCCTTCAAGCCCAAAACTCAGAAAAAGCAGCAATGTGTGCTTTTACTAACTTCTCCCTCAGGTGGGCTTCAATTTCTTCTCTCTGTTTATTGTAACCTCTCCAGTTAAACACCATTCCCTTACTAGAGATCAAAGTAACTCTGCATTGTTTCCATTCTTTACTAACATTACACACTTCTCGGCCACACGTGGTGGCTCATACCTGTAATCCCAGCACTTTGGGAGGCCGAGGCAGGTGGATCACCTGAGGTCAGGAGTTTGAGACCAGCCTGGCCAACATGGTGAAACCCTGTCTCTACTAAAAATACAAAAATTAGCTGGGCATGGTGGCGGGCGCCTGTAATCCCCACTACTCGGGTGGCTGAGGCAGGAGAATCACTTGAACTAGGAAGGCAGAGGTTGCAGTGAGCCGAGATTGCGCCACTGCACTCTAGCCTGGGTGACAAGAGCGAGACTCTGTCTCAAAAAACATTACACACTTCTCAAAGAGCAAGAGGGTGAGGATTATCCCTTTCTAATTTCTGCTGCTTACTCCCAAACATAGCTTGAAAATCCCTTTTGCTTGGCTTTGGCATTTTGGGGCACATCTGGATTCGTTCCAGGGTTTGTCTTCCTGACACATACACGCAGAAGTGTACACTGTCCTCTTCTCCTGGGTTAAATACACATCAGACAAGCCTCAGGTTCTCTGCCTTTGTTATGTCCCCAGCCTTTCACAGTTAAAGCCCAAATAACCTCTACCTGCAGGCCCCAGCCTGCCTGAGCCTGTGAATCAATTCCCCCTAAGGCCAGAAGAGTATCAGCCTCAGCCCCAGTGGTCCGAAATGAGGCTTGCTGCCTATAGTGTGCTAGCAATAAAAAAAGTCTTGGGTCCTATAAGACTTTGGAGTAACAGCATCTTCAATCTGTGCTGGCCTCAGCCATGCAACTGGGAAACAGCAGAATGCAGTAGGGAGAGTAGTGGCTAAGGAGCCTGCCAGGTTAAGGTTAGTCTTCCCATTCTCACCCTTGACAAGTCACTGAACCTCTCTGAACCGCCTGTTTTCTCATCTGTCAAGGGAAGGTGGTCTCTAATTCCCATCCCCTGCAGGGGCTCTGTTATCTATATTCAGTCTTTCTATTACACTGTTTTCAAATTCAATACAAGTAGAGGCTTCCCTCTTAATTTTATGTCTCAAATTATCTTTGCCTGATAGGATGGTAGAAAATGTACCTAATATGGCTGGGTGTGATGGCTCACACCTGTAATCCCAGCACTTTGGGAAGTGGAGGTGGGCAGATCACAAGGTCAGGAGATTGAAGCCATCCTGGCTAACAGGGTGAAACCCCATCTCTACTAAAAATACAAAAAATTAGCTGGGCATGGTGGCGGGCACCTGTAGTCCCAGCTATTTGGGAGGCTGAGGCAGGAGAATCGCTTGAACCCAGAAGGCGGAGGTTGCAGTGAGCCGAGATTGCGCCACTGTACTCCAGCCTCAGTGACAGAGCAAGACTCCATCTCAAAAAAAAAGAAAGAAAGAAAGAAAATGTACCTAATATAAGGTCAATCATTTGCCTTCTCTTGTTATTTCTGTTCAAAATGTTTTATTTTTCTTACCCTAAGCCATACTTTCAAACCATAAAGCTATGGAAGGGCAGCAAAGCCTAAGATTAATAATAATAATTGCTAATATTTAGTGAAGATTAATAACGTGGTAGGTACTGTACTAGGCAGTTGACATGGATTATTGTACTTAATCCTTGAAACAGCCTAATGAAAAAGGTGCTTCATAGGTAGGCACTATGAAGTCAGTATGATTGCCATTGTACAAATGAAGGAACTGAAGCGTGAAGATGTTAGGCAACTTGCCCCGGGGTCACACATACCTAGTAAGTAGAGAGGGATATAGCAGAAGTTGGGAGAGAAACTTCTTAATTATACCAATAGGTTATTATTTTTCTCACTTCAGCGGTGGTCATGTCTAATTCAGTCCAGATAACAAGTAACTTATTGCCTGGTGTGACATTCATTTATTTGTTGAATATCTTCTTGGTGCAAAGCCCTGTGCTAGAAGACTTGCACTATGGGAGATTATAAAAAGAGAAAGATGTGGTCCCTGCCCTGAAGAAAATCAGAAGCTAGTAGGGAAATAGACTAAGGAATAATGAATTCCAATACAGGTAAAACACAGTACATGCTTTAATAGTGCTACAAGCTAAGTGCCAGCTGGCCCAGACGGCGAAGCAGTATGTGTTGGTGTTACATAGAAGGCTTCATTAAAAAGTTTATTTTGGAGTTGAGCCTTTATGGACAAGTAGGATTTTGAGAGGTGGAGAAGTGAGAGAAAGACATTCCAGGCAAGGGAACCACATGGGCAAATACTCACACTGAGTCACTATTGACTCACTAACCTCAGTGAAGGGTTTGTTCCTGGATTAGCAAGGAGTTTGGAGTTTCTAAGCCTTAGGGTGTATGAGAGGAAATCCTAATTTGGTAGGTGATAGTAGAAAGGCAAAGTCATAAAATCTGGGAATTGAAGATCCCCAAAGGTTATCTAATTTAGTAACACATCCAATGCCTAAAGCTCTGCCAAGTCATCACCAAAACTAGGTTCAAATAGTTCTAACATCACATGCATTACTGTCTCCTGTGGCAGCCCATCCCATCACTTTCTGAAGTTATATTGCCCATTTATTTGTGTATTTGCTTATTGTCTGTAATACTAGAACTCAAGTTCTGTGATGGCAGAGACTGACTTACCTGTCGTGTATCCCCAGTGCCTAGCATTGTAGGCATACAATCAATATTTGTTGAATGCATTCCATCTCAGGACAGCTCTGACATCTAGAAAGTTCTTGGGTAATTTCCACAAGATAGTACTTTAATATATGAAGACAACTATAATAGCCCTCTTTTATCTTTTTCAAGTTAAATATCAACAGTTAGTCAGCAATTCCACATGAAAAAATAACTTTGGGCCTTTTCACTATCCTGATCACACTCTCAAATAAGCTCCATTTTGTCTCTCTTTCTTTTAGTGTGTTGTTGCAAGAACAGAAGGCAATATTCCAACTCTGTTACCCCCTCAAATTAGAGAGGTCCTATCAACTCTCTTATTCGAGGTGTTACAGTGTGTCCCAAGATGGCGCTAACTGTGTCGAGGTCCACTTCACCCTGTTGCTTCATGTTTCTCTGACTGTCAGCTAACCTCCTTACCACTCCCTTCACCCGTTGGTGTGTTCTACTGCTTGCTCACCTCTCTCTTGTCCTGACTTGTGCAGGTAGATTTTGAAAACCAAGCCCAGGGCCCTACATTTGGGAGGCTCTTACAGTAATCCAGAAAAAAAGATACAAGGTATTGAACTAGAGCAGTGTGGCCAGCAAGGAAGAGATAAAAAGAAAAACATATCTGAGGCATTGTCAATGGGACTTGCAATCTACTGATTTAGTGACCACTAGCACGCTTTCTCAATGGATGCCTCTCTCTCCAGACCACGTATGAATTCGGAGTCAATTCCCAGTTTCTCCCTACCTCACTGCCTTTGAAGTAAGCATGCAACTCTTCTGAAGTCTTTTATACATTTTTTCCCCAAGTTACTGTCTATAAAAATATATTAGGAAAGTTCAAAGGCAGCAAGATTTCTAGCCAGGATGACTGAAATTATGGTAGTTCCATGACTAAGGTAGGAAATTCAGCAGAAGGACCAGACATTAAGGTGATAAGGAAGCACTTGGTTTGGGATATGTTGAATTTGACAACCTGAGGACATCTAGCAAACAGTTTGAAAAGTGTGTACTTCTTTGGCTCTGGAGTGCAAACTGAAATGTAGATCTGTGAGTCATCAACAGAGATGCTTGAAGCTTTCGCCAGAGAATGAGAATTTTGATTATCATTTAAACTGAAAAAAGACAAGACTGAGAAAAGAACTTTTAACAATGACGACATAAAATGGGTATTTGGAGGAGGAATCTCCCAGAAAGAGAGAGAGGGGAAGGAAGGCTCAGGGGGTATGGGGAAAACTTGATGGGTTTATTGTCAGGGGTGAAGCTGGACATTATTGTAGAAGGCAGAGAAATCAGTTACATCAAACACAGCAGAAATCTCCTGGAGAACAAAACTTCTCATGATGCTACTGAGTTTATCCACGAGGAGGTGATTTAATAACCTTAGACAAAATAATTCCAGTTTTAGAGCCAGGTTGCAAGCAGTTGATAAATAAGCAGTAAATGGTAGCAATGAAGTCAAAGTGGTTAAATGCAGACTGCTATTTTGAAAAGATGTTATGCAATACATGTAAACTAGAAAAGCAACAAATCTATATGATATTTATATGATCTACACATTCTAAAATATAACATGGGGTTAATTCTTATTTCATTGTAATGTCTGACTCTAGAATTAAGCATTTCATAGATCTTATGATCACACTAGGTGTTCAAAGGTCTCACCACATCAAAGAGAATAATGAAGTACCAGCTACTTGAGAGGCTGAGGCAGGAGGATCGCTTGAACCCAGGAGTTTGAGGCTGTGGTGTGCCATTATTGTGCCTATGAATACCCACTGCACTCTAGCCTGGGCAACATAGTAAGACCCAGTCTCTAAAAAAAATAAAATAACAGAAAAATTGAAATATATTGTTATGGATAGATTTCATTGAACCTAAATAGGGCTACATGTATTTTCTTGTTTTGTTTTTTTTTCCTGGTTCCCATTTAGGTGTCTAATTATGAAATGGCCAATTAAATCATTTTCTTCGAGATCAATCTTCATCTAAGTCTGCCTGGATTGGATGGTAGGTCAAGCTTTTTAAACTTTAACCCAACATAGATTCTGTCAGAAGCACCACTAGGTCTGGTGAATTTCTGGATCTATTCTGTATTGCCTCCTAAACCCTTGGGGTATGAATCTCTGAGAAGCTCTTTCACCTCCAGCCCTGGCCTCTACCTCCCACAGATTCATAGGATGCCAAATCTGGAAGTGACTTTAGAGTTCTTTTAGCTCACCTCCCTTAATTTCATAGATAAATGAACTGAGGCCCACCGTCGGAAAATGACTTGTTCAGGGAGCATTGTTGCCAGCATGAGTTTTAGGAGTCAGAGCTGGGATTGAACCCTGGATCCATTATTACCTAACTGTATAGCATTAAACTAGGCTCTTCACCTCCTAAACCTCAGTTTTCCCATTTAAAAATGGGGCTAATGATCATCACACCTGCCTTATGTAGTTGCTATGTGTATTGAATGAATAAAATGTGAAAGCACCTAGTCCGTGCCTGTCACATGGTAGAAACTCACCAAGTTTATTCCCTCTTTCTTTCCACAAGATTTCATAGCCAATGTGACATGAGCAAAACTCAAAGCAAACCTAGGCCTTCTGACTTTCAGGCCAGAAACCTGTTCATACACAGGGATCTTCATATTGAGGTGCCCCTTGAGGTATCTGAAGACTTGCCAAGGGGTACAGGGGCATGGATAGTTTTAAGAAAACGGATTTCCAGATCCTCAAGTTCCATATGAACTCTTTCTTAAAATTGATTTGAGTATGCAGCTGCAGTTGGGCGTTTCATTTTCCTCCTCATATTTCACAACGGTTCTTCTACTTTACAGAGGAAAACATTTAAAATCTTACAGATGTGCAACTGTAAGATTTAAATTTGCACATCACCTTAAAGTGTTAAACCTCCAAGTAATAAAGGAACATTGTGACAATTGCTTTAATCGAGATATATAAGCTGACTTTCAATCAATTTCATTAGGAGATTCAGTTCCAATTAAATTTTACTTTATAGGTTTAATAAGATTATTAAAATTTGTGATAAAGTAGGCTATTTTGCTCTCTTGTGTACTCCTAATAATTGTTTTAGTGCCTCGATGAAAAAAGAAAACCCAAAGAACAACAACAAAAAAACCCTTTTCAGCCAGGCACGGTGGCTCATGCCTGTAATCCCAGCACTTTGGGAGGTTAAGATGGGTGGATTACCTGAGGTCAGGAGTTCGAGACCAGCCTGGCCAACATAGTGAAACCCCATCTCTACTGAAAATACAAAAATTAGCTGGGCGTGGTGGCGCGCACCCGTAGTCCCAGTTACTCGAGAGACTGAGACACAAGAATAACTTGACCTGGGAGGCAGAGGTGGCAGTGAGCCAAGATAGCACCACTGCACTCCAGCCTGGGTGACAGAGCGAGACTCCATCTTAAAAAAAAAAAAAAAATTAAAATTAAAAAATTTTTAAAAAGCCCTTTTCAACCTTTAGAGTTTTACAAAGGTCACAGGAATTTTTTTTTTTAATTTTCAGTTTATACCTGTCTACATATTTTCATTGTTAAAGAATGATAGGGAGATCAGTAAAAGACCTCAAGCATAGAAATATACTGTATTAGGTTAAAGTCTATGGAGGAAGTGGGGTGGAAATACAAGTTCAAGAAGAAAAAAAAAACCTGTAAAAATTTCAACTGTAAAAGGTGAGCTTGTTATAAAGTTTTAAAATGGATGAGGTGGATATCAAGATACTCTGGTATTTTAGAGAGCATTGGAAAAACTTAAAAGAGTGGTGATGAAATAGATTTATTTATAATGTCCTGGAAATTATATCCTTTCCAATGCTTTAAACTTACGATGAAAAAAATTTAAATGTCAACTTAAAAAATGCATAAAAAAGAACACAATTTTTCAAAATTATTTGAAAAAAAGGCACTGCTGGCACTACCCTGGAAAGGTCCACAGCTGCCTCACTGTCTTACTGTCATTTTGGTCCTGCACTGAGGGAAGTCTTTCCCCCTTGGTTCTCAAAAGTAGATGCATGCGTGTGCGCCATGCCTACAACATACCTCCAGAGCTTTGTGTCCTCTTCCTCTGACTCCACGTTCTTGAGCCAACATTTTCTTCCTTTGCCTTTTAGGGGTATCTGTTTTGCTCCAAGCCCTGTATGTTTACATTTGACCCTTTTCAGCTCCCTCACCACCCCTTTGTACCCCTTTGTCCCCCTTCACCCCCTCACACCTGCTCATTTCCTTCTGAAGTTATCACTTTGCTTACAACATAGTTATTACCCTCTTGCTGAAGTTGCTTTGTCCATTAGAGGATAATCAGCTTCTTCCTTCTTCTATTTCTGCAACAGAAATTCTAATCTTTAGTGCATCAAAATCGCCTGGAGGGCTTGTTAAAGCACAGATTACTGAGTCCTTCCCCAGGAGTTTCGGATTCAGTATGTCTGGAGTAGGGCTTGAAAATTTGCATTTCTGGCTGGGCACTGTGGCTTACACCTGTAATCCCAGCACTTTGGGAGGCCGGGGCAGGTGGATCACTTGAGGCCAGGAGTTCAAGACCAGCCTGGCCAACATGGCGAAACCCCGTCTCTACAAAAACTACAAAAATTAGCCGGGTGTGGTGGCTCTCTCCTGTAGTCCCAGCTATGCAGGAGGCTGAGGCATAAGAATCCCTTGAACCCAGGAGACGGAGGTTGGAGTGAGCTGAGATTATGCCACTGCACTCCAGCCTGGGCTATAGACACTCTTGTCTAAAAACAAACAAACAAACAAACAAAACATTTCTAACAAATTCCCAGATGATGCTATGCTGCTGGTCTGGAGACATCATTTTGAGAACCATTGCTCTAAGCTCATGTTTGGTGTGCTCATCAGAGGTCATGTGGCTAAAGGTAGGTACCTGTATTTCTGAGGCTAAAAGTGGCATCAAAAGAGGTATCAGGTATGAAGCCAGAAGCATATGTGCTTTGTCGAAGATATTTCTCATGCAGTCTAAAAATTCTTCAGGATTGGATTGATTTAAAGCAGAAATCAGAGCAAAAGGGCCATAATTAGGAAAACACTGTCTCAAAGTTTTACAGCAGCCACCTTCTCTTCCAACCTCCTCACCAAACAGTGGAACTCACATTCATGGCAGCCTTTCTCTATGCCAGACATTTTTCTAGACAAATTCCCACGTGTTATCTCATTTAGTCCTCATGTCATCCTTATAAACTACGTTTTATTATTTTCCTCATTACCCATAAGAAAACTGAATTTAAAACTGAATTTTAAGGCCAGGCACAGTGGCTCATGCCTGTAATCCCAGCACTTTGGGAGGCAAAGGCCAGAGGATCACTTGAGGTCAGGAGTTCCAGACCAGCCTGGTCAACATGGCAAAACCCTATCTCTACTAAAAATACAACAACAACAAAATATTAGCCAGCGTGGTCGCAGATGCTTATAGTCCCAGCTACTTAGGAGACTGAGGAAGGAGAATCGCTTGAACCCAGGAGGAAGAGATTTTGATGAGTCAAGATTGCGCCATTGCACTCCAGCCTGAGCGACAGAGCAAGACCCTATCTCCAAACAAACAAACAAACAAACAAACAAAAACCCCTGAATTTAACTTAAACTGAAAAGCTAAGTTCATTGGAAATTGTCCTCCGAATCTGTTCACAGTTCACTAATTTCACGTGGCCATACAGAAGGATGAAAAAGTCATCAGATTGTTAACTGCTGTTATAATACAAGCAAGTACAGTAAGTTCTTCAAGAAAATCATGTGCAAGCATGCTTTAAAAATTAAAGAGAACAGGCAGATTTCCCTAAAGGATAAATAGCTGGTCCCATTCAGATCATCCATCCATCAACAGAGAACAGAAGAGAATCTGGAATTTCATCTCATCTACTACTCTCTATTGATTTTAAAAAGGCATTGGATTCCATCAACCATAACTCAGTTATTTCAGCATTATTAGAAAAAAGAAACCACACATAATATTGTGTGATTTAGAAACTCAACATACATAAACCACAAAAAGACCACCCTAGATCATAGAATACTCTAGCATCTTAGAGAACGGACTGATAAAAACAAATAATTAGGGGATGTTTCTCATTGTATAGAGCAATTGCATAAGGCCGTGTGTGTGTGTGTGTCTGTGTGTGTATGTAGTGTGTTCTCATATCATTAATATTATCAATGTCTGAATCTAAAAAAAAGTTACCAGGAATGCAAAGAAATAGGGTATTAAAACCCATTGTGAGAAGATAAATCAATGAAAATTAATCCGGAACTGACATAGATTTTAGAATTATTGAATAAAGATATTAAACTGGTATCCTATAGATTCAAAAACTTAAGTAGAGACATGAAAGTTATATAAAACGTTTAACAAGCTTTTACAGATTAAAAGAACAATGTGTGAGATGAAAAATACAATAGATGTGATTAATGGCTGGTTAGAAATTGCTGGAGAAAAGATTAGTGAACTTGAAGACATATAAAGGCAATAAAAGCTATCAAAAACTAGACAAAGTGAGAAAAGAGAATTTTAAAAATATAACAGAATATCAACGAACATTAAGAAATCTAATATACATGTAATTGAGATTTTTGAAAGAGAAAAAAGAGTGGGCAGAAAAATATTTGAAGATATAATGGCCAAAATTTTTCCAAGTTTCATGAGAACTGTAAATCCACAGAACCAATAAGCTCAGCAAACCCCAAGTGTAAGACGTATGAAGAAAACTGTGCCAAGACACATAATAAATTGTTCAAAACCAGTGATAATGGAGATAGCTTAAGAGAAATCAGACATGTTACATATAGAAGAACAAAGATAAAGATGCAGGAGATTTCTTGTTAGAAACAATACAAGTGAAAAGACAGTGCAACATCTTAAAAGTACTGCAAGGGGCCAGGAGTGGCAGTGCATGGCTGTAGTCCCAGCTACTTGGGAGGCTGAGGCAGGAGGATCCCTTGAGTCCAGAAGTTCTGGGCTGTAGTGCGGTATGCCGATTGGGTGTCTGCACTAAATCTGGCATCAATACGGTGACCTCCTGGGAGTGGGGGATTACCTAAGGAGCAGTGAACTGGAACCAGTTCAGAAAAAGATCAGGTCAAAACTTCTGCTCTGATCAGTGGTGATCATGCCTATGAATAGCCACTGTACTTCAGCCTGGGCAACATAGTGAGACCCTGCCTCTGAAAAATAAAATAAAATAAAGTATTGCAAGGGGGAAAACGCTTGTCAATCAGGAAAAGTATCCTTCAAAATATCTTTCAAAAATAAAGGTAGGATAATGAATTTTTTCAGACATACAAAAGCTGAAAGTTCAAAAATTTATCATCAGCACACTCACTATATAAGAACATTTTTATTTCTGCCTTTCCCATCCAGATGCCTTTTATTTGTTTTTCTTGCCTTATTTCACTGGCTAGAACCTACAGTACAATGTTAAATAAAAATGGACATCCTTGTCTTGTTCCTGATCTTAAGAGGAAAAGACATCTTTGTAAATAGTCCTTTTATCAAACTCTCTTTAGTCATCCATTTTTTTTTTTTCCTTAATGGGGACTTGCTCAGTCTGTGGCCCAAACTGGAGTAGAGTGGTACACTCACAGCTCACTGCAGCCTTGACCTCCTGGGCTTAAGCCATCCTTCCATCTGAGCCTCCTGAGTAGCTGGGACCACAGATGTGCACTACCACACCTGGTTAATTTTTATTTTATTTTATTTTTGTAGCTATGGGGTCTCACCATATTGCCCAGGCTGGTCTTGAACTCCTGGCCCCAGCTTGGCCTCCCAAAGTGCTGGGATTAAAGGCATGAGCCAGTGCACCCAGCTTAGTCATCCATTCTGAATGTACCACCTGTTTCCTGTCAGTATCATATCAATTTTTTCCCCTAAATAGAAGGCAAGTAAGAATCAGAAGGTAGAAATTATAGAAGATAGAACATGGCTTGGCATTAAAAAACAAACACAAAAACCTTCTTTCTTTCTTTCTTTTTTTTTTTTTTTTTTTTTTTTTTTTTTGAGACAGAGCTTACTCAGTTGCCCAGGCTGGAGTGCAGTGGTGCAATCTCGGCTCACTGCAACCTCAGCATCCTAGGTTCAATCGATTCTCCCACCTCAGCCTCCTGGGTAGCTGGGATTACAGGCACCCACCATCATGCCTGGCTAATTTTTGTAGAGATGGGGTTTCACCATGTTGGCCAGGCTGGTCTCGAACTCCCGACCTAAAGTGATCCGTCCACCTCGGCCTCCCAAAGTGCTGGGATTAAGGCATGAGCCACCATGCCCAGCAAAAAACTTTCTTAAAAGTAAGCCCCATCAAGCAATGGAAATGGTTGCCTTGGGAGAAAGTCCTTTGCTAGAAGTTTCAGAGGACCACATGCTATGAATAACGTGGCAGTGATTTTCATTCTTAGTGGGAGAAAAAAAACTAGTCAATCTCTTCAGTTGCTGTATGGCTGCAATGATTCTATGACAATCTCAGGCCATGTGATGTTGCCTTCAAGAACGGAAATTATAAGCAAACCATATATTTGAATGCTTTATGTACAGTGTTACATACAGGCAAACCAATAGGCCACTAAGACTTATTAAAGAACTATGTTCAAATTGTGTTTAAAATGTCCTCTTGAAATTGTTTCCAAGGAATCCTTAGCAGCACATTCATTGTAAATCCCCCAAATTTTACTGGTCAATAAAGAAATTCCATTGCACAGAAATGTTTGCACCTGTTAGGGTTAGAGAAGTCTGCTAGAAGAAATTCTGGTTGTTAAAAGAAACCTCTGATTGGATGAGACCATAAGAAAAGATGGTGCTGAGTGTACTGATGGTACTGGACTCTTGGGTAAGTGTTTGATTATTTGCTTTGGGGGTCTTTCTGATCTCTTTAGGTCAGTGGGAAGAAGGAAAATAAAATATCAAACATATGGTAAGTTTTCTCTAATTACATGATTAAGCATTAAAAAAAAAAAAAAAAAAAAAAAACTCCAGGTTAGCCTCCCTCATTCTACTGGGAATGTTCACTACTTCTCAAGTCTTCTGAAACCCACACTCTTTTCTTCCTGATTTTGCCACCAGAAAGACCCAGGTAGCTAAAATGAGCATGCTTCCAGATACAGGAAGACACATTCTCAGAGAGAATAGGACAATCAACTAATTAAGAGAAGAACACTGGAAGAAAGATTGACGTAACAGCCCTGGAAACCAAAGGGTGAAGTGAATGAGGCCTACAAAAGATTTGTACTGAGTGTCAAACTTAGATGTGGGTTGACATCCCAGATAATTTAGCAATACTTTGTAATGGATTAAATTTATTATTTTATCTTATTCATTTATTTTTATTTTTATTTATTTATTTTTTTGAGACAGAGGTTCACTCTTGTTGCCCAAGCTGGAGTGCAGTGGCACAATCTCGGCTCAGTGCAACCTCCACCTACTGGTTTCAAGCAATTCTTCTGCCTCAGCCTCCCGACTAGCTGGGATTATAGGCACCTGCCACCTTGCATGGCTAATTTTTGTATTTTTAGTAGAGACAGGGTTTCACCATGTTGGCCAGGCTGGTCTTGAACTCCTGACCTCGTGATCCACCCACCTCGGCCTCCCAAAGTGCTGTGATTACAGGCGTGAGCCACTGCGCCCGGCCCTATTTTGTTTTGAAACAAGGTCTTGTTCCGTCACCCAGGCTGGAGTGCAATGGTGCAATCTCAGTTTACTGCAACCTCTGCCTCCCAGGCTCAAGTGATTCTCCTGTGTCAACCTCCCAAGCAGCTGGGACTACAGACGCACCCACTATGCCAGCTAATTTTTGTATTTTTAATAGAGATGGGGTTTTGCCATGTTGGCCAGGCTGGTCTCAAACTCCTGACCCAAGTGATCCACCCCCATTTGGCCTCCCAAAGCACTGGGATCGCAGGCGTGAGCCACCACATCCCAGGCCAATAATGGATGAAATTTAGATAGATTGGGATTCCATTTGTACCTAATTGTTCTTAAATTTTATTATTATTATTATTATTATTATCATTATTATTATGACAGAGTCACACTCTGTCCCCCGGGCTGGAGTGTAGTGGAACCATCTCGGCTCACTGTAACCTCTACCCCTTAGGTTCAAGTGATTCTCCTGCCTCCACCTTTGGAGTAACTGGGATTACAGGTGTGCATCATCACGCCCAGCTAATTTTGTATTTTTAGTAGAGACAGGGTTTCCCCATGTTGCCCAGGCTAGTCTGGAATTCCTGACCGCAAGTGATGCATCCGCCTCAGGCTCCCAAAGTGCTGGGATAACAGGCATGAGCCACCACCTGTGGCCTTACATTTTATTATTTAAGAAGTAATACATGCAAGGGTGTATATTGAAAAGTCAATCTATACTTTTACCTATCACTATAACCTCAATCAAGTCCCATACCCAGAAGCAACTAGGGTTACCAATTTCTGGTAACTGTCATCTTCCAGAAATAGTCTATGAATATACGAGCAGGGGGTGGGTGGGCAGGGTGAGGCATAACTGTAACATAATGTAACACAATGAACATACTGTACTGTCCCTCACGTCTATCTTTTAACAATTTATATCCTTGAGATGTTTCTTATTTTTATATAGAGCTCTGCTTTATTCTTTTTAACAGTAGCATAGTTTTCTTGTGAGGAAGTACAATTATTTATTTGACCAGTCTGAAAATGATGAATATTTAGATTACTTCTAGTTTTGTTTCCTGGCACTTTTTTTTTTTTGCTCCTTTAAAAAAAGTATGCATCGGCTAGGCGCGGTGGCTCAAGCCTGTAATCCCAGCACTTTGGGAGGCCGAGACGGGTGGATCACGAGGTCAGGAGATCGAGACCATCCTGGCTAACACGGTGAAACCCCGTCTCTACTAAAAAATACAAAAAACTAGCCGGGCGAGGTGGCGGGCGCCTGTAGTCCCAGCTACTCGGGAGGCTGAGGCAGGAGAATGGCGTGAACCCGGAAAGTGGAGCTTGCAGTGAGCTGAGATCTGGCCACTGCACTCCAGCCTGGACCACAGAGCGAGACTCCGTCTCAAAAAAAAAAAAAAGTATGCATCTTAATAATGCTTTTTAATTACTATGCTTAATAAATGTATCATCTAGGAAATAACACTTTATTAAGTTAGCTAAAATAACAAGTTTGAATCCTTTGCTAAAAGGGCTGTGGAAAAATGGGCCAACTGATTGGTTCTGAGAGAGAGAGAGAGAGAGAGAGAGAGAGAAAGTGTATTTGTCCAAGTATTATGGCCACTGTTCTCAAATCTAGCTGTTTATCAGAATTTTCTTAGTCTTTACTCAAAATACTGATGCTTAGGTCACATGCCTGGGGATTCTGATTTAGAAGGACTGAATTAGGACCTAGATATTAATATATCTATCTGGAAATATTCCATGGAAATATCATGTATTTTGAAAATATTTCACAGGATTCTGATTTATAGCTAGTGTTGAGAACCAATCATTGATAGAGAATAGTGGACCAATTTATACACTTATTAAATATAAATGGTTTATTTTGTGAAAAAACATTCTTTAGTGTAAAGTGCTTTAACTCAGCTCTCTTTCAGTTCTCTACATCTGGGGGCAGAGTTGAAAGAGCTGCTCTACCCATCTTAATCCCAGGCTCAGATGTGCAAATGTTAGAGTCTACCAACACTCAGGACTTAGTTCTTAGAAGAAATGGCCTTTGTAGAATTTGTCTCATGAATTCAGCTCTATTAAGGGATGACACACATCACTGTCTCTGTTATTACACATTAAAAAGTCTTTTACCGATAAAAGCACAAAGACTTTATTGTATTAACACAGCTAACCATTTATAGAAATCCCTTGATCCTTATTTATCATTGCAAAAATAAAATATATAGTTGTAATTCCTCTGTACATATGACTTTGGTTCTTTTTCCTCTTAGCTTTATTCCTATGCACATTTCAGTACACAAATACAGAACACAAAGTTATCATTTTAGCAGCTATAAGATTACATTGTTTTACCTCATGTTTTGCAAAATTAGTCTCTAAATCTGAACATTTGGGTTGTGCAGTTTTTCCTTATTATAAATGGTGGAGTTATAAATATCATTGATCAAACACCTTTTTTCATTTTGAATTTTTCTCTTACATTACCAAAAGAAGACGCTTTAGATCAAAAGAACGAACAATGCTAATCCTTTTGCTGTAGAGACTTACTGCTCTGCAGGATTCTACTAAGTCACTGGGCCCTGAAGAAAGGACCAGTGTGCTGCTTTTCTCACAGCCTCTCCAACAAGATGTTTTATTCATTTCATTTTAGTTAACCTGATAAAATATTAAGTTATATTTCATACCAGATGAACTTATTGAGCATATTTGTTAAAAGGCATTGTAGGGATTTAAGTCAAGGAGCCTGACTTGACTTACTTGACTTACTTGACTTGGCTTTCTGTGCCAGAAAGCCTACATCCAAATTCTTGCTCTGCTGTATGACTTTCAGTAAGTTCCTTGCTTGTCCTTTTTTTTTTTTTTTTTGAGATGGAGTCTCCCTCTGTCATCCAGGCTGGAGTGCAGTGGCACGATCTTGGCTCACTGCAACCTCTGCCTCCTGGGTTCAAGTGATTCTCCTGCCTCAGCTTCCCCTAGTAGCTGGGACTACAGGTGCACACCACCACACCCAGCTAATTTTTTTTTTTTTTTTTAGTGGAGACGAGGTTTCACCACGTTGGCCAGGCTGGTCTCGAACTCTTGACCTCAGGTGATCTGCCCACTTCTGCCTCCCAAAGTGCTGGGATTACAGGCGTGAGCCACTGCGCCTGGCCAAGTTCCTTGCTTTCTTTGTGTCTCAGTAGACTATGTCTAAAATGGCAACATTATGGTAAGCATGTTGCAAAAAATAAGTTAAGTGCCTAGAACTGTTCCTGGAATGTAGGAAGCACTATAACTACAGGCCATTATGAATGCTCATGAGAACCAGGAGAAATGCTAGACTCCAGAGAGAAAGCTGTGAACACAGCAGACACCAGAACAGTTTCTCCACTCACAAGGCCATAGCCTAGTTGGGAATACAGCCAGTTGCAGTAGCACAATGCAGGTATACAAGAAAGCATGTTGGGAAAAATCCCTGCTAGAATATTTAATTTTTGCATTAGAGATGCTCAATGAATGTTCTAAATGTTGGATAATGGTCTATATTTCTTTCTTTCTTTCTTTTTTTTTTTTTTTTGAGACAGAGTCTCACTCTGTTGCCAGGCTGGAGTACAGTGGTGCCATCTCAGCTCACTGCAACCTCTGCCTCCCGAGTTCAAGCAATTCTCCTGCCCCAGCCTCCTGAGCAGCTGGGATTACAGGCACGTGCCACCATACCTAGCTGATTTTTGTATTTTTAGTAGAAATGGGATTTCCCCATGTTAGCCTGGCTGGTCTCAAACTCCTGACCTCAGGTGATCCAGCCGCCTCGGCCTCTCAAAGTGCTAGAATTACAGGCATGAGCCACTGCGCCTGGCCTGTATTTCTTACATGAACTATTTAATCATAGCCATTGTCCACTTGCCCAAAGGTTCTAAGTGTCTATTAAATATGTGTATACCTTCTTTTTTTTTCTTTTTTCTTTTGTAAAGATTGGGGTCTTGCTATGTTGCCCAGGCTGGTCTCAAACTCCTGTCCTCAAGCCATCCTCTCACCTTAACTTTCCAAAACTCTGAGATTATAGGTGTGAGTCACTGTACTGGCCTATGGCCTATGTTTTTAAATGTATTTATTTAAAAATAGAAACAGAGTCTCACTCTGACGCCCAGGCTGGAGTGCAGTGGCGCAATCTTGGCTCACTGCAAACTCCACCTCCTGGGTTCAAGCGATTCTCGTGCCTGAGCTTCCCAAGTAACTGAGGTTACAGACGCACCATGCTGGCTAATTTTTGCATTTTTAGTAGAGACGCAGTTTTGCCATGTTGGCCAGGCTGATCTCGAACTCCTGATCTCAAGTGATCCGCCTGCCTCAGCCTCCCAAAGTGTTGCTTTCTCATCGAATGACACATCTTAAATATCTTTTCATGTTGGTACATATAGATCTTCCTCATTCGTTTTAACAGCTGTATAATTGTTCAAAGTAGGTGTGTAGTGTAGTTTATTTATCATTAATAGACATTTAAATCATTTCCAATTTTGTGCTATCACAGTTTTGTAATAAACAACATATCTATCTTTGTACAATTGTAGTTTTCTTGTAGAATTTATTTTGAGTATTGGACCTTTTTCCATTATATTTATTTGAGGTATTTTTCTGTTGCTTACATTTTTGTCTTTTGCATATGACAAGAACTTCAAACTAAGTTGCCCTTGTTCCTAACATATCATCTCAGAGATAGCTGGTGCATATACAGGCATGTGTAACCAAAGCAAAAGTTTTATGGAACATAGTTCACCTTACTACATTCAATATACTTTAATTCATTCCATTGTATTCTATTCTATTCATTTCATTTTATTGAAACATGTTTGTAAAGTTCCTTTAAATTGATTTTAAAATCACTAGTTCATGGCAACTCATAGTTTAAAAAGCTATTTTCGTTTTCTCCCCTACCCTGTGTTGAACCAGTCTATAGAAGCAGGCACCTATTTGAGTTTTCCTGCCTGGCAATCAGTAACCTCTAAGAACTGAAGACCTCCCTTGAACTGCAGCTCAATTAAGTAAGGTCTAGCTCTTTCCATCTTTTCCCAAGAGTAGAGACCGGGCCACCACACCTGCCAAGAATGAACAGATGGTCTCACACTAAGCCATTACTACAGATGGCAAGCACCTGACTCTGCATCTGTATGCCCACCAGATTGATATTAGCTGCACACACACCACATATGCCTAGATAAACAGGGGTATCATTTTAAGACTGTTGGCTCATTTCCATGTTGATACTTAAGGGAGGTCACTCTGTTAGATGGGAACTGTTTCCCGGCAATGCTAGCATTAAAGTCAGGAAGACATAGAAGCATAACTTTCAAAGTTCTGTTCATTCAAATCCTTGCCTAGCCTGAGTATGGAGGTGCAGGGGAAACATTGGGAAAGGGCTGCTAAGATCCAGGTCAAGAGTTGGAGCTCTGACCAAATGGACCAGAATTCAGGGCAGAACTCTGGGCAAGAAAGAAGGGGTCAATATAGATGGACAAATGAGGTATGTTGGGGTATGCAGTAGCATAGTGGACACTTGTTGCCTAGGCCCACCTAAGACTCATACAAATTTTAAGATTATGTGTTGGCCGCACCCACTGGTAGGTCAAGAATATCTGCCTTGGTCAAGATCAGCTCAGAAACAGGATGACCCTAAACACGTGGATTAGGGATATCCATACCTACAGCTGAGAGTGCCAGGGCAGGCAGGAAGTCATAGGAAACAAGAAGTCTTTGATTTCTGCATTAAATCCAGCTGAGAGACTAACTCCTCTCCTTGGCATCTGACTCAGGACCTATGAGACCATATGGGGTAAGCCGTTAAAATGCAATTTGATATGATCAGAATTTGAAGAGTAGATCAGGTCAGAAAAGCAGATTTTTTTTAATTAGGAAAAGAAAGAAACACTTAAAAATGTTCTCTTCTTGGAAAGGATTTTCTTAAAGGTGGATTATTCATTAACTTATTAATTCATTCCTTTTGTATGACGCATTTACTAATAGATGCTTGCTTTCATTCACCTCTAAAGTTAGATGTGCACACTCTTATTTTCTCTTTTTGGATGTCACAGGTAGATAGGCTTGTTTTAGCTACTTGCACTACTTAAATATGCAGATTTCTTCGGTGACATCATTTGGCTTTAGTGTTAATGGGCCCCTGATGACCAATAAATAATGCTCAAGAAGTCAGGTCTGCATGATAGGTTAATTCCTTAATCGTGTTTCTCTCTGTTGGGTAGGTGATTCCCCCTGCTGCAGCAAAATGCAGATAGAGATAATGACAGGCTCCTGCAAAAATTAAGTAGATTGTAAAAGGTGAAATCATACCTAAACCCAGCTGTCAGGAGAAGTGAATTTGTCCTTCAAGATTTAAGAAACAGGCCAGGCACAGTGATTCACGCCTGTAATTCCAGCATTTTGGGAGGCCGAGGCAGGTGGATCACTCGAGGTCAGGAGTTCGAGACCAGCCTGGGCAACATGGTGAAATCCCATCTCTATTAAAAATACAAAAAAATTAGCCAGGCATGGTGGCAGGTACCTGTATTTCCATCACTTGGGAGGCTAAGGCTGGAGAATCGCTTGAACTCAAGAGGTGGAGATTGCAGTGAGTCGAGAGTGCACCACTGCACTCAGCCAGTGTGACAGAGTGAGACTGTGTCTGGAAAAAAAAAAAAAAAAGATAATAAGAAACATCTGGCTGCTTCCTCTCATCCACCTGCATTCTAAGGAGATGGCCCAGCCCTCTGCCATTCTGAGAGGGAGGGACCAGGCACCTCTGCTGTCATGGGCACTTCACTCCAGTTCTGACTGCTGATGTTTCATTTGCATCTCACTTTTGGCAGCCCTTCCTTTCCTGTGCTCCTCCGTCCTACCCTATAGGGAGTCTAAATCTCTCTGTGTGTGTGAGTTTTTTTCGTGATATCTTCCTTCCCTTTCCCACCTTCCCAAATCTCCCATGAGACATTTGCGTATGCAGTAGAGTTCACCAAAGATTGGGGTGAAGTGGAGGTTTATACAGCTCTTAGATATTGCATATTCTGATTCCCTTCTTCCTCTGCCTTTGGTTCCCCAACCCAAACTCAAGGTCCCTAGCTGCGTAGCGGGAGGAGAGATGATGCATCTCTATGTAGTTGAAATCATTAAAGACCCAGCTACAACTAAGGGGCCCCTCGCTTTGGGTCTCTGCAATTAGGAGCACCCAACAAGTGACGGACTTTTTGACCTATCAATCTTTCTTTTTCTCTTGTACCAATGAGAAAAATTCATGCCACTCCCTTAAAGGGGTAAAACAAAACAAAAAACCCCATGGTCGGCCAGGCGTGGTAGCTCACGCCCGTAATCCCAGCACTTTGGAAGGCCGAGGCGGGTGGATCACGAGGTCAGCAGATGAAGACCATCCTGGCTAACATGGTGAAACCCCATCTTTACTAAAAATACAAAAAATTAGCTGGGCGTGGTGGCATACACCTGTAGTCCCAGCTACTTGGGAGGCTGAGGCAGGAGAAACGCTTGAACCTGGGAGGTGGAAGTTGCAGTGAGCCGAGATCGTCACCACTGCACTCCAGCCTGGGCAACAGAGTGAGCCTCCATCTCAACAACAACAACAACAAAAAACTCATCATGGTCCATGGTCAGTTAGGTTTAAATTATACTTAAAAATTATCATGCTATGTGGATTTATTAATATAGATAAGCCCTGCTTAGTTGTCAATGGATTACATGTGATCAAAATTATCTCTCTCTCTCTCTCTATCTATCTATATATACACACACATATATGTATATATTTGAGAAGAAGTCTCATTCTGTCACTCAGGCTGGAGTGCAGTGGCGTGATCTCAGCTCACTGCAGCCTTGGTCTCCTAGGGTTCAAGCGATTCTCATGCCTCAGCCTCCCTAGCAGCTGGGACTATAGGCATGCGCAACCACACCCAGCTTACTTTTTGTATTTTTGGTAGAGACGGGGTTTCACCATGTTGGCCAGGCTGGTCTCAAACTCCTGACCTCAAGTAATCCACCCACCTTGGCCTCCCAAAGTGCTGGGATTACAGGCGTAAGCTACCATGCCCAGCCTAAAAATATGTTTTAATATAGAAAACTACAAAGAGAAAAGTAAAAAGTTGGTTATTATTCTCCCAGATTGCCCCTGTAAATATAATACCCAGATTTTCATTATTTTTCTGATCCTCTTTTTTTCTAGACTAGTCAGCATTATACCCATTGGTATAAGGAGAAATAGCACTTTGACCTAATTCTTGGCACCAGACTTAGGGACCAAGGACCTTGACGTGAGTCCAGTAGTGGGACCTGAAACACCATGTCAGGAGCTGGCTGAGGTTGGGGAATGGAACAATTACAGATGGAACAATTACAGATAGAAAAGCCCATGAATTAAGAGTGGAACTAAAGGTGGTCTGAGACCAGATTTCAAGACAACCATAGATGTCAGGCCCAAGAAAGGGCAAGTATGAGAAGCAAGATCCAAGAGAAACTCCTAGATTTAGGCAGAATGGGGTGCACAGAGACCAGGGAAGAGACCCGAGTGGATGTGTCATCGATCCAGATGGTGTGACCCAGGAAGCATGTGCCATCGTGAAGCTCTTCTGGAGCTCGTCAGGGTCCTCCTGTGGATGGGCCTATGGTGGTCCTCAAAGCCTGGAGCTTTGCAGGCAGCTGCTGATGCCACATTCAGTCAGGAGGAAGTCACTGTAATCAGTGGAGTGCAGGACCTCATGGCTCTATGAAATGACATTGGTAAACTAAAGTAGGGGCAGGCAAGCCAGGATCGTTAAGAGTGGCCAGGATGTCAGTCTGTACTCTGAGGTATACAAGGCCTCGGTAAGGTTAAAGTTCAGGATGCCAAGAACGGCAGCTGCGTTATAGACAATGTGAGCTGGGTTTTCTGCTGCTTACATCTGAAAGTACTAATTATGTATGTATGTGTGTGTGTGTGTGTAATTTATTTTATTCTATTTTTATTTATTTATTTTGTGAGTCAAGGTCTCGCTCTGTTGAGGCTGGGTTACAGTGGTACAATCTCAGCTCACTACAGCCTCCACCTCCTGGGTTCAAGTGATTCTCATGCTTCAGCCTCCTGAGTAGCTGGGATTACGGGCATGCACCACCACACCCAGATAATTTTTGTATTTTTTATTACAGATGGGTTTCACCACGTTGGCCAGGCTGGTCTCAAACTTCTGACCTCCAGTGATCCACCCATCTCAGCCTCCCAAAGTGCTGGGATTACAGGTATGAGCCACCGTGCCTGGCTTGTATTTTAACATATACAGATGCATAAAATAAATTTTGTATAAACAAAACTGTTAAAGGTTGCTATCCAAGTAATGAGATTACAAGTGATTTTATTTTTGCCTTGTCTGTATATTTAAATTTTTTATTTTTTTCACAATAAACTTTTTTTTTCTTTTTTTTTGAGACAGCATCTCACTCTTTCACCCAGGCTGGAGTGCAATGGTGCGATCTCCGCTCACTGCAACCTCTGCCTCCCAGGTTCAAGCAATTCTCCTGCCTCAGCTTCCCGAGTAGCTGGGACTACAGGTGCGTGCCACCATGCTCAGTTAATTTTTGTATTTTTAGTAGAGACAGGATTTCACCATGTTGGCCAGGCTGGTCTCGAATTCCTGACCTCAGGTGATCCACTCAACTCGGCTCCCAAAGTGCTGGGATTACAGGCGTGAGCCACTCTGCCCCACCTGCAGTGAACTTCTATCAGCCAAGGTTCTTGTAAGCAATAGAACTGACCAAGCCTGATTTAAATGGAAGCAAAATTTGATGCAAGAGTATTGGGAACTCACATAACTACCTGGCAGTTCAGCAAAATCAGGCTTGGAAGGAAAGCAGTCACTAGGGAGCCCCAGCATATCCAGAATAAGTCCAGTGGGGATTCTGTTTGTGCTGACAGTAACCCTCAGCCATTGCTGCCACTAACCCTTGGCCGCCGCAACTCACATTGCTACCTAGCCTTAAATTCTGGATACCACTGTGGGTGACCTGAAAACTCAATATTGCTACCTCTTCTGCCTTCAACTGCCACCAATGTATACCTGGCTCTTTATGATAATAACCGCTGCTTCAGATGTCCAGGGAGTTTACACTTGTTTGACTGAGCTTAGGACACTTTCCCATGTCCAAGGACAAAGGGCTAAGAAAGTGAAAATCTGAACTTCCATCTTCTCTAGTGGAAGGCAAAATCTGTGCCCACCAAGACTCATAAGAGGGAATTACCTGAATACGGAAGTAAAAATAAAAAGTAAAAATTCCCTTTACTCATATAATATTCTTGAAAAAGTCATAAAACAAAACAAAAAACCCAATCCACACCAAACCAAATTAAACCAATCCAAACTAAGTCAAACCAAAAGTCTAGCATCAATGTAAGCACTTTAGGAACGATCACTACTTTTTTTAAAAAATAGGAAAAATAGTTGCACACATATTAGGCACATCTGGAAAAAAAAAAAGTTTTCATTAAGTCATCTGAATTTATGTACCTTTCATATTTGAAACACGTTTATCTCACATTTCCTGGTTTTCTAACCAAAAGTTTGATTCAGAGTACGTGCCATCTTTTCAAACTTTCTGATGAATTTATTGTCACCAGAAGCTATTTCTTTTAATGTATCAACAGATATAGTAAATTAGACATAGTCTGATGTTATTAGCAGCTGAGCTTCTTTTTTTTTTTTTTGAGACGGAGTCTCGCTCTGTCACCCAGGCTGGAGTGCAGTGGCGTGATCTTGGTTCGCTGCAAGCTCCACCTCCCGGGTTCACGCCATTCTCCTGCCTCAGCCTCCTGAGTAGCTGGGACTACACGCGCCCGCCACCACACCCGGCTAACTTTTTTTTTGTATTTTAATAGAGACGGGATTTCACCGTGTTAGCCAGTATGGTCTTGATCTCCTGACCTCGTGATCCACCCGCCTCGGCCTCCCAAAGTGCTGGGATTACAGGTGTTAGCCACCTCACCTGGCCGCAGCTGAGCTTCTTAAAACATGGTTAACTGAGTAATAAAGAATGCCTCTCCAGTCAGTTACGTATTTTTTTTGTCATCAAAAATAGAATTATTTTAAATGGTCAAAATGCCATGTACTCTGGCCAGGTGCAGTGGCTCACACCTGTAATCCCAGCACTTTGAGAGGCCAAGGCAGGTAGATCAACTGAGATCGGGAGTTTGAGACCAGCCTGGCCAAAGTGGCGAAACCCCATCTCTACCGAAAATACAAAAATTAGCTGGGCATGGTGGTGTGCGCCTGTATCCCAGCTACTCAGGAGGCTAAGACACAAGAATCACTTGAACCTGGGAGGTACAGGTTGCAGTGAGCCAAGATCACACCACAGCACTCCAGTCTGGGTGACAGAGTGAGCCTCTGTCTCAAAAATAAAAATAAATTTAAAAAAGAATAACTTGTATTCAATGATTCATTCACTAGAGTTAGCAATAACTATATTTAAACAAGCAACCTGGAACAAGATCAAAAGAAATCCAAAGACCTAGATACAGTTAAGTATATTTGCTTTTATCTCCTACAAATTTCCTTTCCTATATATTTTTTTCTTTTTGAGACAGGGTCTTGCTCGGTTGCCCAGGCTGGAGTGCAGAGGCACAACCTCGGATCACTGTAGCCTTGACCTCCTAGGTTCAAGCAATTCTCTCACCTCAGGCACCCAAGAAGCTAGGGGCATAAGGCATGTGCCACTATACCTGGCAACTTTTTAAAACTTTTCTGTAAAGATAGGGGTCTCACTATATTGCCCAGGCTGGTCTGAAGCAATTCTCCCTCCTTGGCTTCCCAAAGAGCTGGGATTACAGGTGTGAGCCACCATGCCCGGCCTTTCCTGTATTTTTGAAATACAAATACCAGAACAGTTTTCTTTAAAATACCAATGTCATCATATCATTCACATGCTTAGAATTTTTCAAAATCTCTCGGTGCCATTAGGAAAAGTCCAGACTTCTGAGCTGGTTATTAAGATCTATCTTCTAGGCCGGGCACGGTGGCTCACACCTGTAATCCCAGCACTTTGAAAGGCCAAGACGGGCAGATCACCTGAGGTCAGGAGTTCGAGACCAGCCTGACCAACATGGTGAAGTCCCATCTCCACTAAAAATACAAAAATTAGCCGGGCGTGGTGGTGGGCGTCTGTAATCCCAGCGAATAGGGAGACTGAGGCAGGAGAATTACTGGAACCTGGGAGATGGAGGTTGCAGTGAGCCGAGATCATACCATTGCACTCTAGCCTGGGCAACAAGAGCAAAACTCCATCTCGTGAAAAAAAAAAAAAGATTTCTCTTCTAAAAGGGAATCCTTGTACACTGTTGGCAGAAATGTAAAATAATACAACCACTATGGAGAACAGTTTGGAGGTTCCTCAACAAACTAAAAATTGAGCTACCATATGACCCAGCAATCCCACTGCTACGTATATACCCAAAATAAAGGAAATCAGGGTATTGAAGAGATATCTGCACTCCTGTGTTTGTTGCAGAACTGTTTACAATGGCTAATATTTGGAAGCAACCTAAGTGTCCGACAGAGGAATGGATAAAGAAAATGTGGTGCATATACACAATGTAGTAGTATTCAGCCATAAAAAACATGAGATCCAGTCATTCGCAAGAGCATAGATGGAACTGGAGGTCATTATGTTAAGTAAAATAAGCCAGGCACAGAAAACAAGCATTACATTTTCTCACTTTTTGTAGGACATAAAAGTCAAAACAATTGGGCTCATGGATATAGAGAGTGGAAGGATGGTTACCAGAGGCTGGGAAGGTCAGTGGGAGGGTAGGGGTGAGGTAGAGATGGTTAATGGGTACAAAAAATAGTTACAATGAATAAGACCTATTATTTGATAGCACAATAGGGTGACTATTTAAATAATTATATATTTTAAAATAAAGTGTGTAAGTGGATTGTTTGTAACTCAAAGGATAAATGCTTGAGGGGATGGATACCCCATTCTCCATGATGAGCTTATTTCACATTATGTTCCTGTATCAAAACATCTCATGTACCCCATACACAAATACACCTACTGTGTATCCACAAAAATTTTTTAAAAATTAAAAAAGAAGAGATTAGTAAGCATTAAAAACATCCTGAAATTTTTTCCTTTCCATAGCAGCATTGAAAAAAAAAGTAAGTTTATCATTCTGTGAAAAAAAGAGAAGAGTTCTCTTCTATGTGGCTGCCCCAACCTACCTTTCCAGCCACATCTCCCACTGTTTCCCTATGAGAGCTTGTACTTCCAGCCAGTTAGGTCTCTGAGCAAGTCTTGTTGTTTCTTGGTGCTATGCCTATGTTCACACCATCTTCTCTACATGGAACAGAAGATGACTTTCATCAGCTCTTCCTATCCATGTTAATTTTACTTATCTCTAAAAATCAGGCTGATATCCTCAGTGCCATGTGAAATTTGACTCTTAACTCATCAAGAAATTTTTTTCTAATTCCTATAACAAAAAGCATTCGCATTCCAGTTCTTAATGTTACTGTTAGGTTGTAAGGCGGGTCACCATTTGTTACCACAAAGCATTAAAGCAGAAGATTATGAATTTTAAAGTCATTAATTAATTGAAGCATTTTAAAGAACCTCTCCCACATGAATGCCACTGTCTCTCACCTGAGTCCGGCTGGGCTTTCTGTATGGCGGGGGGAGCACCGCTACAGCACTGGTGACTGCATGTCACCTGGTGTCTGCCCATAAGTGTGTCTTGCTGAATGATTCTGAGTGCAACACTTTGCCATTCACTCAGCTTGTCCTTTAGATCAGCCCCCAGGGCTCATGTTGGAATATCAGAGACCTCTAAAATATTGAGAGTCCCATGCAGGGATTTACGGTATGGGAGGACCCTTGAGATGACTCCAAATCTATAATGTGCCTAGCAGCTTCAGCAGTTACCAGTGGGTGGAGATGTTAGGAAAGGAGTTACAGTTTGGGTGTAGAGACATGCTGGAGGCAACACAGAAGCTGCCAGGACAGGCAGTGGTACAGGGATGATAGAGACCACTTTGCAACTGAAAAAAACTTTGGGAAAACACATGAGACCACCCCACCCCACCCCTGCTTAGAGACTCCCAGAAATAGTTGGGTGGTATTTGAGAGTGGTCAGATTTCCCAGAGTTGAAGGTGACAGCAGAGTCAGAGAAATAACATTTTTACCGTTACTGTGACCCTATTTTATTTCAGACAGGTGTGGCCTAGGACAACATGGGTTATATTCAGATGTGTTTATTTGCCACCTTAAGGCACACAGAAAAGCAGAGAGATAAAAATAGTTGCATTTAGGTTACAGGATTATGGGTAATTTTTGTGGCAACAGCTTAATAACATATATAGTTATTATTAACCAGTTACCACAGAATTCACAAATATTATAAATATAAAAATGCTATCAAATTGCTACCATAACATTTTATATATTTAAAAAATATGGGCCAGGTACTGTGGCTCATGCCTGTAATCCCAGCACTTTGGGAGGCCAAGGTGGGCAGATCACTTGAGATCAGGAGTTCAAGACCATCCTAGCTAACATGATGAAACCCCGTCTCTACTAAAAATACAAAAATTAGTCAGTTGTGGTGGCATGCACCTGTAATCCCAGCTGCTCAGGAGGCTGAGGCATGAGAATTATTTGAACCCAGCAGGAGAAGGTTGCAGTGAGCCGAGATCGTGCCACTGCACTCCAGCCTGGGCAACAGAGCGAGACTCAGTCTCAAAAATAAAAAATAAAACAAAATATGTAGTGTATATATGTATATATTTATATCAATACATATTCATATATACGTACAAGGCATACTTTGTTTTATTGTGATTCACTTTATTGCATTTCACCTATGTATATTGCATTTTTACAAATTGAAGGTTTGTAGCAACCCCGGGTCAAGCAAGTCTATTGGCACATTTTTTCCAATAGCATATACTCACTTCATTCTTGTGTCACATTTTGGTAATTCTAATAATATTTCTAACTTTATTATTGTATCTGTCATGGTGATCTACGATAACTGACCTTTGATGTTACTATTGTGACTGTTTTGGGGCACCATGAACTGCACCCATATAAGATGGTGAACTTAGTTAATGTTGTGTGTGCTCTGACTGTACAACCAACAGCCCAGTCCCCCATCTCTTTCCCTCTCCTCCGGCCTCTCTATTCTCTGAGACATGATGATGTTGAAATTGGGTAATTAATCACCCTACAATGGCCTCTCGGTGTTCTAGTGAGTCATGTATCTCTCACTTTAAATCAAAAGCTAGAAATGATTAAGCTTAGAGAGGAAGACGTGTCAAAAGCTGAGATAGGCCAGAAACTAGGCCTCTTGCACCAAACAGCCAAGTTGTGAATGCAATGGAAAAGTTCTTGAAGGAAATTAAAAGTCCAACTCTAGCAACACACTAATGATAAGAAACTGAAATAGTCTTATTGCTGATATGGTGAAAGTTTGAGTGGTCTGGATAGAAGATCAAACCAGCCATAACATTCCCTTAAGCTAAAACCTAATCCAGAGCAAGACCCTAACTCTCTTCAATTCTATGAAGGCTGAGAGAGTGAGGAACCTACAGAAGAAAAGTCTGACACTGGCAGAGGCTGTTTCATGAGGTTTTAGGAAGGAAACTCTCTCTGTAACATAAAAGTGCAAGGTGAAGCAACATGTGCTGATGCAGAAGCTGCAACAAGTTATCCAGAAGATCTAGCTAACATAATTGATAAAGATGGCTCCACTAAACAACAGATTTTCAATATAGACAAAACAGCCTTCTATTGGAAGACGATGCCATCTAGGACCTTCCTAGCTAGAAAGAAGTCAATACCTGGCTTCAAAGCTTCAAAGGACAGGTTGACTCTCTTGTTATGGGTTAATACAGCTGGTGACTTTAAGTGGAAGCCAATGCTTACTTACCATCCCCCAAATCTTAGGATCCTCAAGAATTATGCTAAATCTACTCTACCTGTGCTCTATAAATGGAACAACACAGCCTAGATGATGGCACATCAGTTTACAGAATGGTTTACTGAATATTTTAATCCCACTGTTGAGACAGTGGGATTAAATGCTCAAGCAAAAGCATTCCCTTCAATATATTACTAGTCATCAACAATGTAGCTGGTCACCCAAGAACTCTGAGGAGATGTAAAAGGAGATTAATGTTTTCATGCCTGCTAACATACATCTATTCTGCAGCCCGTGGATCAAAGAATAATTTTGATTTTTGTGTCTTGTTATTTAAAATATATATTTCACAAGGCTGTATCTGCCATAGCTAGTGATTCCTCAGATGGATCTGGGAAAAGTAAATTGAAAACCTCATAGAAAGGATTCACCATTCTAGATGCCATTAAGAACATTTGTGATTCATGAGAGGAGGTCAAAATATCAACAAGAACAGGAGTTTGGAAGTACTGATTTCAACCCTCATGGATGAGTTCAAGGAGTTCAAGACTTCAGTGAAGGAAGTCACTGCAGATGCAGTGCAAATAGCAAGAGAAGTAGAATTAGAATTGGAGCCTGAGAACTAGAACTAGAATTAGAAGTTACCGTCTCAAGACCAAACTTGAATGGGTTCGGAATTGCTTCTTATGGATAAACAAGGAAAGTGGTGGCTTGAAATGAAATCCGGTGAAGATGCTGTGAACATAGTTGAAATGATAACAAAGAACTTAAAGTATTACTTAATCTCAGTTGATAAAGCAGTGGCAGGCTTTGAGTAGATTGACTCCAATTCTGAAAAATATTCTGTGGGTAAACTGTTATCAAACAGCATCTTATGCTACAGAGATCTTTTGTGAAAGGCAGAGTCGATTGATGCATCCAACTTCACGGTTGCCTTAGTTTTAAAAATTGCCACAGTAGGCCAGGCCCGGTGGCTCAACCCTGTAATCCCAGCACTTTGGGAGGCCGCAGTGGGTGGATCACCTGAGGTCAGGAGTTTGAGACCAGCCTGGCCAACATGGTGGAACTCTGTCTCTACTAAAAATACAAAAATTAGCCAGGCATGGTGGCGGGCGCTTGTAATCCCAGCTACTCAGGAGGCTAAGGCAGGAGAATTGCTTGAACCTAGGAGGCGGAGGTTGTGGTGAGCCAAGATCGTGCCATTGCACTCCAGCCTGGGGGACCAGAGTGAGACTCCATCTCAAAAAAAAAAAAAAAAATTGCCACAGCCATCCCAAACTTTAGCAACCACCACCCTGATCAGTCAGCAGCTATCAACACTGAGGCAAGATCCTTCACCAGCCAAAAAAAATTACAACTTGCTGAAGGCTCAGATGATCGTTAGGATTTTTTAAGCAATAAGATATTTTTAAATTAAGGTACAAACGTTATATTATATATATATATATAAAACCACACCTGGCTAATTTCATACTTTTAGTAGAGATGGGGTTTCTCCATGTTGGTCAGGCTCGTCTCAAACTCCTGACCTCAGGTGATCCTCCCGCCTTGGCCTCCCAAAGTGCTGGGATTACAGGTGTGAGTCACCATGCCGGGCCAATTTTTTAGACATAATGTTATTGCATACTTAATAGACTACAGTATAGTATAAATATAACTTTTATATGCATTGGGAAACCAAAAAAAATTCTTTTCTTTGAGACGAGGTCTTGCTCTGTCACCCAGGCTGGAGTGCAGTGGATCGTAGCCCACTACAACCTCAAACTCCTGGCCTCAAGCAATCCTCCTGCCTCAGCCTCCTGAGTAGTTGGTGAACAGGTGTACACCACTGCACCTGGCTAATTTTATTTATTTTTATTTTTGTAGAGACAGAGTCTTGCTATGTTGATCAGGCTGGTCTTTTTGTTTGCTTTTGAGAGGGAGTCTCACTCTTGTTGCCCAGGCTGGAGTGCAATGGCAGGATCTCAGTTCACTGCTACCTCTGCCTCCCAGGTTCAAGCAATTCCCCTGTCTCAACCTCCCTAGTAGCTGGGATTACAGGCGTCTGCCACCATGTCCAGCTAATTTTTGTATTTTTAGTAGAGATGGGGTTTCACCATGTTGGCCAGGCTGGTCTCAAATGCCTGGTCACAGATGATCTGCCCACCTTGGTCAAGCAATCCTCCTGTCTCAGCCTCCCAAAATGCTGGGACTATAGGCATGAACCACCACACCTGGCCAACATACATTCTTCACATTCATTTGGAAACACTTTCTGACTGCACACTTCATGAGTCAATGACAGATTCTACATGAGGCCCCCTTCAGTTTCTGGTAGGAAAAGCCAATGTGTTTCGAGACAGAGGAAGAAAAGGTTCTATCAGGACCTGAACAGGGAGATGGGAGATGAGCAGTCACTACCTGTGCACCAAGGAAAGATAAAAGAGAAAACTGAATGATACAAGCTCTTTAGACATCAGAGTCAGCTTAGGGTAACATCAGCTTGTAGATAGAATAGGTCTTTAGTCCAGTTCAGTTCCACCCTCGTCTCCTTGGATCACATTTTCTTCCATTTCTCCTTCAAATCTATATTAAAATCTAAGAAAGTACACCTCATTTTTTGCCTGACTTTGTGTTTCTTGGGGCTGTATTAGCACAAGAGCTCATCCTCTGACTCTGAGTTCTTGAGCCCCAGTTCTGGCTTTACTTTCAAGCACCAACTAGGGGATCCTGGACATCACATAATGCCCTTTTAGGCCTCAGAAGATTCCCTCATATTAAGCTGGCTCTGTGGTGGTCTAACTCCCAGCTGTCACCTGCTGTCTTCCCCTGTGGATGTTCATCTACCAGGGATGAACTTTGGTGCAGACTCGGGCAATCAGTACCGTTTCATGAATGACATGGGCTCCTTTCCCAGGTGGACTGTATTCCTATCATTCCTGAGAGCATGCTCTGCTCTGATCCATAACTTATCTGACCTCGGGAAGGCTTGAGAACATGTAAAGAAAGCAAATGAGCTGGGTATGGTGGCACATGCCTGTAATCCCAGCTACTTGGGAGGCTGAGATGGGGAGGATCACTTGAGGCCAATATTTCAAGGCTGCAGTGAGCCGTGATTGTGCCACTGCACTCCAGCCTGGGTGAAAGACTGAGACCTTGTCTCTAAAGAAAGTAGAGTGTGGCTGAGGTCAGGCCCAGGCCATTCTTTCTGGGCCTACTACCCTGTCAAGGATTTCTGGAGTTTACCATGGTTTAACCTCAGGAGCCTCTTCAGACTTCATGAATAGCATTTAGGTAAGCCAAGGTTGTAGATGGCCCCCAGGTCACATGACTCCCCCACCCCCAACCCAAGTAGCTTACTGATTCTCAGATTTGTCTGATGCATTCATTAAAAAAACCCCGGCTGGGCACGGTGGCTCATGCCTGTAATCCTAGCACTTTGGGAGGCCTAGGCAGGCAGATCACGAGGTCAAGAGATCGAGACCATCCTGGCTAACATGATGAAACCCCATCTGTACTAAAAATACAAAAACTTAGCCGGGCATGGTGGCAGGCGCCTGTAGTCCCAGTTATTTGGGAGGCTGAGGCAGGAGAATGGCATGAACCCAGGAGGTGGAGCTTGCAGTGAGCCGAGATCGCGCCACTGCATTCCAGCCTAGGTGACAGAGCGAGACTCCATCTCAAAAAAAACAAAAACAAGAAAACTCCACACAGAGTAAAGTGCTTCTGCAGAGCCTATGAGAAATCCTTACTTTTGTCTTTACTTGGTCCATACGCTATTCCAGGTGGCTCCAGGGATTCCTGGCCTGATTAATATAAAGGAAATTTCTGGTAGCCTGACAGACACCCTAGTCTAGGTTCCAGGTTTTCACCAGTTGAGAATTAATGGTTAACTCCCAATATCTTGAAGAAGTATCAGGGCTGTTTAATGCCCCAACATTGCCAAATAATGAGCTTTCTGTTGAACCTAAAGCCTGCAGAGTTTCACTAATCTCATTGAGATCCTGACTTTCGGGACCAGACTGGACATCCCAGAGTTGCCAAAGACACCACAACCAGCATGAAATATTATGGCTTCAGGGCAGGCTCTAGATCAGTCTTCTCACACTTTAATGTGCTTGTGAGTCATCTGGGGATTTTGTAAAAAAAAAAAAAATGTAGATTCTGATTCAGCGGATCTGGGTGGGCCCTGAGATCCTGCATTTCTAACAGGTTCCCAGGTGATGCTAATAACTGCTGGCCTGAGGATCACACTTCAAGTGGCAAGACTCTGAAGGCAGCAGTGTGGATGGAAAACACTCCAGAGTTCAGATTCCCTTCTATGAATGTAGTCTTCCTGCAGCTGGAAGGGAAGGTGCCTTTGAGACAAAGGGAAATAGTCTTTATCCACTTGGCCTTTGACATCCCTTTGTAAGCAAGTAGAGATAAGGGAACTGATTAGTGCTCAAGAGGAACCCACACACGTAGGTATTTCTGCCCAACTGCACATATAACGCCTCAAGTACTCACCTCATAGCACCCCATCCCTCACCCACCCACCCACCCAGTGATGCTGACTGATTCAACCTTTAGGCCGTAGGATAGGGTAGAAGAGAGGGTGTGAAATTGCTCAGTGAGTGAACAAGGGTTAGTTCTGGAGAGCTGGGATTCTTAGAGAAGGTAACAGGGTTCTTTTCTCTTCAATCTCTACTGGCTGTCCAGGTAGTAGTTGGCAGCTCACTGCACAGGGTACTATGATAGTCAGAAATAAATAAATAGGCCAGGCGAGGTGGCTCATGACTATACTTCCAGCATTTTGGGAGGCCAAGATGGGAGAATTGCTTGGGGCCAGGAGTTTGAGACCAGCCTAGGCAACATAGTGAGACCCTCCCCGCCCGCCATCTCTACAGATAATCAAAAAAACTAACTGGGTATGGTGGTGAGAGCCTGTAGTCCCAGCTACTCAGGAGGCTGAGGTAAGAGGACAGCTTGAGCCCTGGAGGTGGAGGTTGCAGCAAGCCAAGATTGCACCATGCATTCCAGCCTGAGCGATAGAGTGAGAGACCCTGACCCAAAAAATATAGAAAAAAGGAAAGAAAGAAAAAGTAAAAATAAAAATATAAAATAAATAAAAGCTTATTCCTGCTCTCCAGACTCTTTTTATCAAGTAAGGAAGACATACGTGGACAAATAACGATGGAATGACGTGCTAACTCTCTAACAGATTTGTGACAAATATCTGTATTGAAAGTGCCTAGCAAGATGGTAGAGAATGAGGTTTGGGAAGGGTTCTAGAAACTCTTCTCAGAAGAGTGGGCTGGGCGCTAGGACTTTTCCAGGTGGAGAAGGAGGCGTGGAAGGATTTTCTACTCAGCATTTTCCTCAGGGAAGGGCCAGGAAGAGACAGCAGCTCCAAAGAGGAGTCCCCGGAACAAGATTTCTCAGAACACATGACATACGGAAGATGACTGAAAGAGGAGCAATGGCGCTTGCTGAATATTAGATACATGATTGGGCAGATGGAGCGTCTACTGTGGCATGAAGGTTTTCTCTTTTTTCTTTTAATGTTTCCCTGAGTGATTTTATAGGTATTTCTAATAAAGTTAAAAGTAGATAAAGAGGTGCCTGCTGTAATGAAAGGGGTGTTTATGAGCTTCTCAAAGATCTTTGCACCAGAGAGAGATCAAAGTCAGACCACAGTGCTGCAGGGGTGGGTCTGTTGCCTATGGCCAGCTGCAAAGGGGCATAATTGCCATCTAGTGGCACAAACCCACAAGTGTGATCTCCATTCTTGGCATCTGTAGTCTCTTCAGGTAAGAAATTGTTATGGCCTATAGAAACTCCTCTGTCCTCTCCAGTTCCTAGCCCCTTAGTTTGGTTACCGGAGAAGACTGATCCAACTAGGAAACTGTCAAATGGACAGTATTTTGCAAGAGATTAATTCATACTAAAATGTAAAGAGTCACTCAAACGAATGTGAATGACTGATGTTGCCTTGATATCTAATTTGAGAGAGAAGAGGTGTTAGTGGAAGGACCAGGAGAACAGGAAGAGCAGGAATAGGGTGGGGATGGGCTGTCCCTAAGAGAAGGAACAAATACAGGAAGAGGCCCTGCAGGAGCAGCTGCCTTTGATTTTACTTGTTTACCTTCTCCTGGGAAGAAGCAAATAGAAGTTGCTCGTGACATTATTTTCAGAGCTATTTTCAGATAGTTTGGCTAGAAAGGGCCGTGGGGCTATTTTGCTAGCAACAGTGTTTAGCAAGGCTAATTTTATCACAGAGTGGCTTTGTTCCTAGATGCACCGGCATGTTGAATTAAACATTCTGAAGAAAGGAATCCCCTATCAGTGCTTCCTCGGTGATGTGTGGTAGCTCCTTTGGCACCATGAGGGCCAGAGAATGGTCTTCTGCTAGTGCCTGACAGGAGATCATTGGTTAGGGTCTGTTTCAGTTTTCATACTGGGCTCCAATTCTCCAGGGCCTCTTATTATTTGCCAAATTCTTACATTACATAGAGAGAGCCCCAGGGCTCCTTACAGACTGTGAGAAGGTGTTTTCAGATAAGGAGGGTGACATGTACCAAAGCAGAGCCATTATAGAGCAGCTGAGAGCCAGAATCAGGAGGCCAAGATCAATAAAACACAGAGGCAAAATGGGATTTCTGCAATCAAGGATTTTACAGTCAGACCGACATAGTTCTCATTTTGGCTTCTTATGAGCTGTGTGACAATTTAATTTTAATTTTTAGTTTTACAGACAGGATCTGGCTTTGTCACTCAGGCTGGAGTGCATGGCTAAGAGAAGCCTCAAACTCCTGGGCTCAAGTAATCCTCCTGCCTCAGCCTTCTGAGCAGTTGGGACTACAGGCGTGCACCACCATGCCTGTTTATTTTAAAAAAAAATTTTTTTTTTTTTTTTTTTTTGGGTAGAGATAGAGTTTCACTATGTTGCCCAGGCTAGTCTTGAATTCCTGGTCTCAAGTGATCCTCCTGCCTCAGCTTCCCAAACGCTGGGATTACAGGTGTGAGCCACAGTGCCTACCTCTGTGACAATTTAGGCCAGTTAGCTGATCTCTCTGGGGTCAGTTTCTTCGTCAGTAAAATGGAAATTAAAAGGTGCTGTGTTTTTTTTTCCAATGCCTACCTCCAAATCTCCATTCTGAGTACCCCACTTTCTTCACTGTGCCTCCCCGCTTCCCGTTGGCACAGAACCCGCCTCCAGTGTTGCCCAGAGATCCCCCTCTTCTAGAAGGAGGAGTTCTCATGGGGATGGAACAAAACCACAATGAAGATATATGAAGGCTGAAGCTTCTGAGCTGCCAAGAGATGTTCAGGGTTTGGGCTACTAGGTGGAGGACGCCTCCTTTCACAATCTCCTGGCTTCTCTTTGGAATCCCTTCCTCTCTTTCATGCTAGGGACTGTATAGTGGCCCCTTACCAAAAGTCTAGGTGTGGGTGGCTCAGGCTGACACTGCTCTGAGTCTAAATGAGGGATGGCTTTTCCCTAGGCACTAATTATTTGGTTCCCTTTTCCAAAGGGGCTCTTTTCACCATCTGAGTGTTAAAACCTCAAAAGGTTCAGATTAAGCAGCTAGGCCCGAAGGAAAGAGTTTTAGAAAAACCGCCAGCTGCTCTTAGCCCTATTCTGGGATTTCTCATATTAGGATTATATACAATCCTCTCTTTAAAAATAAACTGTGGTAAAATACACATGTCATAAAATTTAGCATTTTAAGTTTTTTTTTTTTTTTTTTTTTAGACAAGGTCTCACTCTGTCACCCAAGTTGGAGTGCAGTGATACAATCATAGCTCACTGCCGCCTCCACCTCCTGGGCTCAGGTGATCCTCCTCTCTCAGCCTCCTGAGTAGCTGGGACCACAATCAGCTAACTTTTTATTTTTGTAGAGACAGGGTTTCCCTGTGTTGCCCAGGATGGTCTCAAATCCCTGGGCTCAAGGATCCTACCACCTCAGCTTCTCAAAGTTCTGGGCTTACAGGCATGAGCCACTGCACCTGACACTTTCGAAGCATTTTTAAGTGTAAAGTTCAGTGGCAATAAGTAGATTTATATTGTTGTACAATCGTCACCACTATCCATTTCCAGAACTTTTTCCATCATCCCATATTGAGATTCCATGCCCATTAAACACTAACTCTCCATTCCACTCTCCCCCAACTACCTGGTAACTGCTATTCTACTTTCTGTCTCTCTGAATTCTAGGTAACTTATATAAATGGAATCATATTTGTCCTTGTGTGTCTTATACAGGCCTCTTTTAAAGGAAAAAAATTATATATTATAGACATGCTCCACTGAGTATTCTGATGTTACATACACATACGCATATGTGTAAAAGTAGATATAAAATGCTAAGCTTATGGCTCCATTTGCAACTTATGCAATTATAAAATAAAATTACCAAACTAAACCTAAAAATCCACAAAATCTTGTACTATTCAGTTTAGTGTGAGAGATAATGTTTTGCTAAAACAAAATTTCCAAAGGCATTTAATAATCGAAATAGTTTTGGGTCTGGTTTCTACATTTAATTTGTGTTTGCATTTTGGCTCCAATTATTTTAATGCAGAGAATAACTGCACACATATATTGTAGAAAATGTTACTAGTAACATCAAAGCTTTGTTTGATACTGCGGGATAATCAGGCCACATACTCAGCCATAATATTGCCAGCAAGCAATTCTTGGAGGCCAATTTTAATGAGGCATTACTAGATAATAATGTAAAATTATCTTTTCTTGGAGATAAGAGTCACATTGTGGTATTGTTGAAATATGAATTAAAGGGGCATCTACTCTAATTCTTGTTAGAATTGGGAGGAGAGAAACCCTTTATTGTGATTACCTACTATACTTGCTGCTAATGAACTGTTACAAGTTGATATATACAAAGATAAGCTTTAAGCAATGGAATCTGAATACGAAATTGCCAGCAATGTTCAGGTTCTCTTAAGTTTAGTGTACTTATAAAACTATCTTGATTGCTATGAAACAAGCCACCCCAAAGCTGAATGGCTTAAAACAACATGTGTCTCGCAAGTCTGTGATTTGGGCAGAGCTTGCTGGGGATAGCTTGTCTCTACTCCACTAGACCTTACTGGGGTGGCTCAAAGACTAGAGGCTGAAATCATCTCTTGCAGAGGTCAGTAAACATTTTCTGTAAAGGGTCATATAGTAAATGATTTTCAGCTTTGTGGGCCATGTAGTCCCCGTTGTTTATACATTCTGCCATTGTAGTGCAAGAGCAGCCATAGGCAAGTAAATGGACATAGCTGTAGTCCAATAAAACTTTACTTATAAAAACAGGCAGCAGGCTAGATTTGGCCCTCAGTTCAAAATCTGCCAACCCCTGATCTAAAAGCTTGCTCACTCACATCCTTGGCAGTTGACACTGGCTGCTGTCTGGGACCTTACCTGGGTCTTCCAGTCAGAACACTTCTTTATCTGGTCTCTCCATGGGGCTCAATCTTCTGTACAACATAGAGCTGTATAAGGACAAGTGTTTAGAGAGAGCCAGGCAGAAGCCCCATCTTTTTTTTTTTTTTGGCAGAGTCTTGCTCTGTCACCAGACTGGAGTGCAGTGGCGCAATCGTGGCTCACTGCAACCTCCGCCTCCTGGGTTCAAGCAATTCTTCTGCCTCTGCCTCCCAAGTAACTGGGACTACAGGTGTGTACCACCATGCCCAGCTAATTTTTTTGTATTTTTAGTAGAGATGGGGTTTCACCATGTTGGCCAGATGGTCTCGATCTCGACCTTGTGATCCGCCCACCTCGGCCTCCCAAAGTCCTGGGATTACAGGCGTGAGCCACCATGCCCAGCTGCCCTATCTTTTTAAAAACCAAGCCTGAAGAGTCATGAGGCATCACTTCTACCACATGATTTGTTGAGGCAATCACAAAGGCCTATCCAGGTTGAAGGGGAAGAAATATAGATGTCATCTCTTGATGGGATAGTGACAAGATTCTAGAAGAGCTTATAGGACCAGGAATATTGCTGTGCTCATTTTTGGAAAAGACAGTCTTTCACATTTACCACTTGCCATGTGATGATTCAATTCTCCCACCACTTTCTTACATTCAAAATCATTTCAAAATTGTCACTTACACAGCAGGCTTTGACGTCATTTGAGCTTCATTTGTTGGGAAAACATTCTCAAACACAACCTCAGACACCGAAATTTCATGGAGTGTTCTAAGGCAGTCATACAGATGATTCAGAACAAGCCAAGATGTATTTTTATGTTATCATTAAAATAAAATCCAAATTTCCCAAAATTCTCAGGAAAATCTTGTAGATTCTTGAAAATATTTTCCTCATTTGAGAAACATGAATCTAAGTCTTAGGACAAGGGGGCAAAAAACATCCTCCCAGTTCTCACATAGTCCAGCCCAACTTCCTGGAGCAAAGGTCTCAAATCCTGTCATCATAAGCAGTGTGCATTTGCTGCAAGAGTCCTCTCCTGGCGCTCCCTCGGGAAGCTGTAGTTCAAGGATTTGGTCTTGGCCATCTCTCTGTTTTTCCCTCAGAGACACTATTAAAGGCCTTTAATTGCTCTTAACCATTTTCAGCTGCATTGTGGTTCTTCAGCAGCCTTTTTACAGCAGTGTGAGACAAAGGTCCTCTTCGTTTTTATTATTGTCTAGAATTCTGGTTGATGTGCCTCAATTTGTGTGTGATCTTTTAAAAATAATTGGTAGGGTTTTGGTTGGTGCCTAATATGAAGGACTGGACAGCTGCTTGGTGCTCAATCTGATGGACACCTGATGTCAGCTGCCAGCTGGCAGAAAAGAAAGCATGGGAAACTTTTCCTGCTTTACTATATAACTTTTTTTTTTTTTTTTTTTTTTTGAGATAGCGTCTTATTATGTTGCTCAGGATGGTCTCAAACTCCTGGCCTCAGGTGATCCTCATAACTCTGCCTTCCAAGTAGCTGGGATTATAGACGTGAGTCTGTATGCCTGGCTAACTTCTCATTGTTTGTTTGCTTGTTTTGTTTTTGTTTTTTGAGACAGGGTCTCACTCTGTCACCCAGGTTGGAGTGCAGTGGCGTGATCTCTGCTCACTGCAACCTCCACCTCCTGGACTCAATTTATTCTCCCACCTCAGTCTCCTGAGTAGCTGGGACTACAGGCATGCACCACTATGCCCAGCTAATTTTTTGTAGATACAGGATTTTGTCATGTTGCCCAGGCTGGTCTGGAATTTCTGAGCTCAAGCAATCCATCTGCCTCTCTCTTCCGAAGTGCTGGAATTACAGGTGTGAGCCACCATGTAGGCACTAGCCAAATTTCTCATTCCTAATTAACTAAACAGGTAGATTTCAAGAATACTGCCAACTCTGATAAAGCCTCTGCTGAGATCTTTGTTCAACATTTTTAGTGATGTAAGATGACATGGGAAGCAAGTCAGGTGTTTCTGAATACTTCCTTTAGAGAATTCAGGATAGCTAGGTTGAGACACTGTATCTGAAGTCTTTAGGAGGCAATAAGAACACATCGTGGACCTCAGTGTTTCAAAGAATGTATGTCAGCATGGTGGTGACAGCCCATAGCTCTCACACCAGGGTGGCTTCTCTCAAGGTGGTTGGGCGCTGAGCTGCTCACAGTTGGTCCAGGGACTGAGGAGGGGGCACAACTAGTGTGGGACTGTGGGTACCTTTACTGAGCAGCTGGAAGGGAACTGGCAACATATTTTGAGGTGAGAAGACCTTCAGTCAAAAGCTATTTTGTCGTTTCTGTTGCATTTGGTAACTGAGAGGTTGAGCTGTGAGGTCACCTTTTCTCCAGCACGTCTTAAGAGGCTTCCCTCTTTCCTGTTCCCTCCTGAGAGCCAAACCTTCTCTCTCTGACTCATGTAGTTGCTGTAGAGATAATTCGGATGTCAGAAGCAATGGCCATTAATTTGAGAGGAGGAGGGCAATGACTATTCAGAAACAAGTCTCCTCTCATCATGCAAATACCCCTAATTAAGAAATCCAGAGTCAGATTCTGTGTCATGGAAGCATAATTTCCTTTGACTCAGAGAGTTCCAGGAATTGCTGCAGGCTATGAACCTTTCTTAGCTTCTTGGGTTAAATGACTTCACCCTCTGCCCTGAGTTTTCTTGGACAAAAGTGAATTCAATGTGACATTGATGAAGCATCTTTCATGTACCAGTCACTATTATTTAAAACATAGAAGTGAACAACAGCAGAGTTCCTGCCCTCAAGGAACTTACTACTGAGTAAAGGAATCTTTAAGTGTCAAACCCTGAATAATCTGTGGATCATGATAGAAAGGTGAAAACTTTGTTTGGATACTGTTATGGGTTGAATTATGCCACTCCAAAAATTAGTATGTTGATGTCTTAATCCCCAGTACCTCAGAATGTGACTTCACTTGGAGACAGGGTCTTTACAGAGATAATCATGTTAAAGTGAGGTCATTAGTGTGGGTCTGTATTAGTCCATTCTCATACTGCTATAAAAAATACCCCAAACTGGGTAATTTACAAACAAAGGAGGTTTAATTGACTCACAGTTCTGCATGGCTGGGGAGCCCTCAGGATACTTACAATCATGGCAGAAGGGGAAACAAGTATGTCTTACATGGCAGCAGGCAGGAGAGAGAGAGACAGAGAAAGAGACAGAGAGAGAGAATCTGAAGGAGAAACTGTCAAACACTTATAAAACCATCAGATCTCTTGAGAACTCACTCACTATCACAAGAATAGTATCGAGGAAACAGCCCCCATGATCCAATCACCTTCCACCAGGTCCCTACCTCAACACATGGGTATGACGGGGATTGCAATTCAAGATGATGTTTGGGTGGGGACACAGAGCCAAACCATATCATTCTGCCCCTGGTCCCTTCCAAATCTCATATCCTTTTTATATTTCAAAACCAATCATGCCTTCCCAACAGTCCCCCAAAGTCTTAACTCATTCCAGCAGTAACCCAAAAGTCCAAGTCCAAAGTCTCATCTGAGACAAGGCAAGTCCCTTCTGCCTATGAGCCTGTAAAATCAAAAGCAAATTAGTTACTGCCTAGATACAATGGGGGTACAGGCATTGAATAAATGCTCCCATTCCCAATAGGAGAAATGGGCTAAAACAAAGGGGCTACAGGCCCCATGCAAGTCCAAAACCCAGTGGGGCAGTCATTAAATCTTAAAGCTTCAAAATGATCCCCTTTAACTCCATGTCTCACATCTGGGATATGCTAATGCAAGGAGTGGGCTTTCATGGCCTTGGGCAGCTCCTTCATGGGCTAGCTTTGCAGAGTACAGCCCCCCAGCCTGGCTGCTTTCATGGCTGGTATTGAGTGCCTGTAGCTTTTCCAGGCATATGGTGCAAGCTGTCAGTAGATCTACCATTCTGGGATCCGGAGGACAGTGTCCCTCTTCTCACAGTTCCACTAGACAGTGCCTCAGTGGGGACTCTGTGGGGCCTCCAACCCCACATTTCTCTTTTGCACTGCCCTAGCAGAGGTTCTCCATGGGGGCTCTGCCCCTGCAGCAAATTTCTGCCTGGACATCCAGGCATTTCCCTAAATCCTCTGAAATCTAAGCAGAGGTTCTCAAGCCTTAATTCTTGACTTCCGTGCACCCACAGACCCAACACTATATGGAAGCCAAGGCTTGGGGCTTGCACCCTCTGAGGCCACAGCCTGAACTGTACCTTGGCCCTTTTTAGCCACAGCTGGAGCTGGAGTGGCTGGGATGCAGGGCACCAAGTTTCAAGGCTCCACAAAGCAGCAGGGCCCTGGGCTAGGCCCATGAAAACATTTCGTCCTCCTAGGCCTCCAGGCCTGTGATGAGAGGGGCTGGTGCAGAGTTCTCTGACATGCCCTGGAGACATTTTCCCCATTGTCTTGGGAATTAATATTTGCTTTCTCATTATATATGCAACTTTCTGCAGCTGGCTTGAACTTCTCAGAAAATGGATTTTCTTTTCTGTTGCATTGTCAGGCTGCAAAATTTCCAAACTTTCATGCTCTGCTTCTCTTTTAAACATATGTTCCAATTTCAGATCATCTCTCTCAAGTTCAAAGTTCCACAGATCTCTAGCACAGGGGTGAATGCTGCCAGTCTCTTTGCTAAAGCATAGCAAGAGTGACCTTTGCTCCAGTTCCTAAGAAGTTTCTCATAACCATCTGAGACCACCTCAGTCTGGACTTCATTGTTTACATCATTATCAGCATTTTGGTCAAAGTCATTCAACAAATCTCTAGGAAGTTCCAAACTTTCCCACATTTTCCTGCCTTCTGAGTCCTCCAAACTGCTCCAACTTCTGCCTGTTACCCAGTTCCAAAGTTGCTTCTACATTTTCAGGTTATCTTTATAGCAGTGCCCCACTCCTGATACCAGTTTACTATATTAGTCCAGTCTCACACTACTATAAAGAAATACCTGAAGCAAGATGGCTGAATAGGAACAGCTCCAGTCTCCAACTCCCAGCGCGAGCGACACAGAAGACCGGTGATTTCTGCATTTTCAACTGAGGTACTGGGTTCATCTCACTAGGGAGTGCCTGACAATCGGTGCTGGTCAGCTGTTGCAGCCCGACCAGCGAGAGCTGAAGCAGGGCAAGGCATCGCCTCACCTGGGAAGCGCAAGGGGGAAGGGAATCCCTTTTCCTAGCCAGGGGAACTGAGACACACAACACCTGGAAAATCGGGTAACTCCCACCCCAATACTGCACTTTAAGAAATACCTGAGACTAGGCAATTTTAAACAAAGGAGGTTTAATTGACTCACAGTTCTACATGGTTGGGGAGGCCTCAGGAAACTTATAGTCATGGCGGAAGAAGAAGCAGGCATGTCTTACATGGCAGCAGGTGTGTGTGTGTGTGAGAGAAAGCAAATCTGAAGGAGGAACTGTCAAACACTTATAAAACCATCAATCTCATGAGAACTCACTCACTATCATGAGAACAGCATGGGGAAAACCACCCCCATGATAGAATCACCTCCCACCAGGTCCCTCCCTCAACACATGGGGATTATGGGGATTACAACCGGGGATGAGATTTGAGTGGGGACACAGAGCCAAGCCATATCAGAGCCCTAATCCAATATGACTGGTGTCCTTATTAAAAAAGGGGAAATTTGAATACAGAGACACACATAGAAGGGAGACAATGTAAAAAGACAGGGAAGAGATGGACATCTACAAGCCAAGAAGAGAGATCTGGAACAAATACTTCCGTCAATCCTTAGAAGGAAGCAACACTGCTGACATTTTTGATATCAGAATTCTAACCTCCTGAACTGTAAGACTGTAAATTTCTGTTGTTTAAGCCACCCAGTCTGTGGTATTTTGTTATGACAGCTCTCACAAACTAATTTAAACATTTAGTGGCTCCCTCTAGCTCTATATATCTGGTGGGAAAAATCCTGGGTGGGCATAACTTAAATATTTGTGTTGTTTGCATTTACCAGAAATTTGATAAGTTCATACATTCATTCATCCATTGCCCATTTCCTTATGCTGATTTATTAATTTTTAAATACACATACCACTCTCTGGAAATTACTTTATCTTTTATTTACTTGTTCATTGTTTCACCACTAGCTTCATGAGAGATGTTGAATAAGAATTTATCCTTCCTTGTTTCCTTCCCTCTCTTCCTCCCATCAACATTTAAGCGCCTCTTATGTCTACTGTGTGCACAGCATTCCATGCTCGTCACTGTTAAAGCATAAAGAGGTACAAAGAATGGTTCTTGTCTCCAAGGAGTCTGTGATTTCTGGGAGGAGACAAAGTATGACCATGTGAGTGGCTGTATTCCACCACCAGGTAATGGGTGAGCGTGTGCTGGTCAGGTGCTGGACCATAACTGTTGCCAACAGGGAAGGTGCAGGGGACTGAGGGTATGCAGGAAAAGGCTCCTGGAGAGGAGGGGCCTGCACTTCAGATAAAAGAGGTGAACAGGAAGGAGTATAGAGGAGCAGAATGTTAGTAATCCATTGCCTTCCCTGATGCCTGGGGGTTATGTTCAGGGAGGAGTGGGGTTGCTTCGGGCCAGGGTTGATCAAGGCTCAGGGATGGGGTGATGGACAGAACCAAGAATCTTCATTCTGGCATTCCAGCAGGTCAGAAACAAAGCTCAGAGGCAAAAACTCTGGCCACACATTAAAATCATCTTGGAAACTTAAAAAAGGCTAATGTTAAAATCCTACCTTGACCCGGTACATCCTGGGATCTGCAGGCAGGACCTGAGAGAGAAGAAATCCTTTTAGGATGTGGATTGACAGCAGTGGCTCCTGACCGCAAGACCCAGGCCTCCCTGGCCCAGTCATGGAATACCCGCAGTTCTGCAGTGATGAGGGTAACTGCTGGAAATAAGGCACCAGGCTGCATTCCATTGGGATGGCCTGCTTGTCCTGAGCATAAAAGTGCCTACTTGTGACATCAGAAGAATGTGTTGACAGATCTGTGTCCCGCTTCCAATTTTTACTATATCTTATGGTGGGAGCAGCAGCAACAGCAGCAGGATTAATTAAGCTGGTTTCCCTCTTTTTTTTTTTTTTGTCCCCATCAGCTTTCTGCAGCTGTTCATGGATAGAAACCATCAAGAAAGGTGTTTTGTTGTTATTTTTGTTTTTTGAGGATATTGGAGACATTGGGTCCAGGGTTTTAGGGATTGTTATGGATTGAATGTGACCGCCCCAAAATTCAGGTGATAGGATTAAGAGATGGGGCCCTTTGGCCAGGTGCGGTGGCTCACACCTGTAATCCCAGCACTTTGGGAGGCCAAGGTGGGTGGATCACAAAGTCAGGAGATCGAGACCATCCTGGCTAACATGGTGAAACCCCGTCTCTACTAAAAAAATACAAAAAAATTAGCCGGGCATGGTGGCTGGCCCTTGTGGTCCCAGCTACTCGGGAGGCTGAGGCAGGAGAATGGTGTGAACCCAGGAGGCGGAGCTTGCAGTGAGCCAAGATAGCTCCACTGCACTCCAGCCTGGGCGACAGAGCGATACTCCGCATCAAGAAAAAAAAAAAGAGGTGGGGCCTTTAAGAGGTAATTAGGTCATGAGGGCTCCTCCCAGTTGTATGGGACTAAGACCCTTATAAAAGAGACTTCATATAGCATTTGTCTGATTGACCCTTCTGCCTTCCACCATGAGGACTCAATGTTCCTCCCCTCTGGAGGACGCAGCCCTCACCAGGCAACTGAACCAGCCAGCGCCTTGATCTTGGAGTTCCCAGCCTCTGGAACTGTAAGAAATACATTTCTGTTCTTTATAAATTTCCCAGTCTGTGGTATTGTGTTATAGCAGCAGAAAACGGGCTGAGACAGGAACCTTCCTCCTCGGGTCTTGTTGGCTCAATTTCTTCTAGCTGTGTATGTAAGCGCCTATCACAGTGCCTGGCACATAGTGGGCCCTCAGCAAATGTTTGTTTCCTTCATTTCCAATGTGACAGCAGAGATTCTCAGAAATGTTAAATTTCAAATATGTTCTGACAGAAAATTGCCACCAAATTATTTTTCGTCTGTTCAGGACACTCTTGGTAAAAACAGAAAGATGGGAGCAAAGAGAGTTGGTCCATCTTCAAAATAAACCTAGAAATGTTGGTTGAGATCTACTAGGTGTCAGGCACTGCAGAGGCTAGTGTGGAAATGCAGTGATAGATTATACAGGGCACTTGCCCTCTAGTATCTGATAATCTATTTGAACAGGCAAGATGTGAGCATGTGAAACCTTAACAATAAAGGATTTATAGAACAGCCCGAGACAACAGTAGAATTGCTGTCAGAGGGCATATAGGGAGTATACGATTTATTGCCTAATAAATCTGAGGACAGCTGGAACTGGTCAGAAAGAGGAAAAACTACTTCAGGTTGGGGTAGTTAGAATGAAGGAGAAAGGGGCTGGTGTGAACAAAAGTGTTGAGCCTGATCTGGGTCTAGGTATGCCCCAGATACAGACAGCAAACCCAGCTGGCAGGAACAAGGAGAGTTTTAGCTAAGTTTAGTGGGAGGGTGAGCTGTGCCTCACGGGGGTCCCCCTTAAGACAGTTCTGGTGAGACTAGTCTTCCCTTGATTAATTCTTCTTTTGCCAAGCATTTGCTGGGCATTGATCATGTGCCAGGCACAGTGATAGATGTGGGGGATTCCAAGATAATTATGACAAGTTCTAGGCTCAAAGAGCTCACAGTCTAGTGGGGAAAATGAGATTTCAAACCCCAAACCAAGGTGAGATTTCATCCTGCAGGAAGTAGGGAGGAATGAAGATTTTCTAGCAAAGTGGATTTGAATTGAAAAGGGATTGTGGGCTGGGCTCAGTGGCTCACGTGTGTAATCCCAGTACTTTGGGAGGCCAAGGTGGGTGGATCACCTGAGTTAAGGAGTTGAAAACCAGTCTGGCCAACATGGCGAAACCCCATCTCTACTAAAAATAGAAAAATTAGCTGGGGGTGGTGGTGGGCACCTGTAATCCCAGCTACTTGGGAGGCTGAGGCAGGAGAATCACTTGAACCTGAGAGGCGGGGGTTGCAGTGAGCCAAGATTGCACCACTGCACTCCAGCCTAGGTGACAGAGCGAGACTCCATCTCCAAAAAAAAAAGGAAAAGAGATTCTGTGGCTCGTCCCTCAGCTCAGTAGAAGATCTGAGAGTGGCATTGTTTCCATTTGTCACAGGGTCTTCTGGGTCTCTTGCCCAGAATCATCTTTTTGTGCCACTTACAAAGCACAATCCTTGAGAAAAGTTTTTCAGTTTGCAGGACTGACTGTGGTCTTTTCAAACAGGGAGACTGCTTGCTGTCAGTATCACCTCTATTTGGCATTGGGCTTTCTGAAGCTGGGGAGGACCAGGTAGCTTTAGGGAGCTCCCTTCCAGCCTCCAGGACGCTGATGCAATGACTCAGCAATGGAGAGTTTTGCAATATGCTTACAGAACCAGACCAGCTTGCTTTTCCTAAGGAAACCTTGGTGTCCTAAGAAAACCTCAGGCTGGGTCCCTGCCCTGCCGGGTTGAAATTCCTTCTGTCTTCTGGTAGCATGCCTGTAGCACATGCTCTGTAACCAGGTTTAGGGAGTCCACAAAAGGCTTTGGAATGAAGTCAAATTTCAGTGAAAACTCAGTATCTGCCTCTAACCAGTTGTGTGATTTTTGGCAAGTGACCTAACCTCTCCCGGTTAAAGTTTCCTCATCTGTGAAACAGAGTCAATAACTACTTTGCTAGGTGGTTATAAATATTAAATAAGATGAGTATTAAATAGTGCATAGCAGATATCTTACATATATTTTCTTCTATTACAAAGTGCATATTTCTTTTCCTTTCTGTTTTTGTTTTTTTGAGACAGAGTGTTGCTCTGTTACCCAGGCTGGAGTGCAGTGGTGCGATCTCAGCTCTCTGCAAACTCCACCTCCTGGGTTCAAGTGATTCTCCCGCCTCAGCCTCCTGAGTAGCTAGGATTACAGGCACAAGCCACCATGCCCGGCTAATTTTTGTATTTTTAGTAGAGAAGGAGTTTCACCATATTGGCCAGACTGGTCTCAAACTCCTGACCTCAGGTGATCCACTCACCTCGGCCTCTCAAAGTGCTGGGATTACAGGCATGAGCCACTGCATCCGGCCAAAGTGCATAACATTTCTACTAAGGAAATTAGTCTCTTGGCTCCATGTTAAAAAAAAAATTGAATTTCCTGGCTTTCCAACTACACCTTTCCTTCTGGCCTCACCCTGATATTTGAGTTCTGCAGGTGGATGTGTTCCCTATAGTAAATGCACCTGGCTCTAATGGGTTCAGGCAGAAAATTCTATTGCCCCAAAAGTGGGCTGAGCCAAAAGTCTATCCTTGCTTTTCCAGATCTCTTCCCTCAGAAACAAATTGAAGACCAAGACGAGGAATTTTGGTGTAATGCAAGAAAACATAAAGAGGATTTCTGCAAATAAATCTGTGTTTCCCTTGCTAAGACTTTTTATCTACTTATTTTTATTCAACAAACATATGAATCTTGCTACATGCCAGGCACAAACCATTTTATAAATATTAATTCATTTAGCCCTCATAACAACTTCATGAGGTAGGTGTTGTTACCCCAAGTGGCAGTTGGGAGCCTCTGAGCTGCAAAGAGGTTCTGAACTTGCTGAAAGCAACATGGTCATGCAGGTGACTTAAAGCCCAGGTATTGCAGTGGGGATAGAAAATTATTGTACAAAAATTAATGAAGAGAGCCCATCTAAAATGCCTTCTTTCCACAAAGGGTTCAAGATGTTATCATGGGGGATTTAAATTTAGGTGAAGCAGCAACACTGCCATCCATCACATAAGCTGAAGATATATCTAAGCCTGGTTTCCACTTGAACTTTTGTGAGCTGTGCCTCCCTGGGGTGCCCCTTAAGACAGTTCTGGTGAGGCCATTCTTCCTCCCTTGATTGACTTTTCTTCTGACAAACATTTGCTGGGCATTGACCACGTGCAAGGCACAGTGCTAGGTACTGGATTCCAAGATAATTATAACAAGTTCTAAGCTCAAAGAGCTCACAGTCTAATGGGAGAAGTGGAGAAATGAACAGTCACACATGGCTAAAGAAAGGACTCTGCAAGAATACCTCTGCCATTCTTCGCAGAAGCAAGCCTCACCTCTCAACTTAGAACTGGAGTCAGTACATTTATTTACATAAGAGGCAATTGCCACAAACTGTCCACATAGTATGCCTTTTGTTCTCTGAGTGGCTTCCTCCTCACCACCTCTCTCTCTTCTCTCTCTCTCTCGTTTGGACTTCTTTTTCTTTTCTTCTTCTCCTCTTTCCTCCTCCTCCTTCTTCTTCTTCCTCCTTCCTCCTTCTTCTTATTTTTGTTGTTGTTAAGTGTCACTGGGTCACCCAGGCTGGAGTGCAGTGTAGCAATCATAACTCAGTGCAGTCTCAACCTCCCAAGCTCAAGAGATCTTCCTGCCTCAGCCTCCCGAGTAGCTGGGACCACAGGCACGAGCCACCACACACACACACAGAGCTAATTTTTGTTTTCTGTAGAGACAGGTTCTCACTATGTTACCCAGGCTGGTCTTGGATTCCTGGAATCAAGCAATCCTCCCGCCATGTCCTCCCAAGGCACTGGGATTATAGGCGTGAGCCATGGGACCCTGCCTGAACTTCTTGTCCATCTTCCCTTTTTTTCTCCTAGCCTTTTGCTTTCTTCTTAGTCACCCACAGACCTTTCCAGGGCGTCTCCCAGGCACTTATTCTCTGAGCCTTATGTGTCTTGGGAAACCTTGACACAGACCTTGTCAAGTTCACAACAGGTTTTGATTTGTGACATTGGCATTTCCTGTCTCCTTGTGACTTAAGTGGTGAACAAAACATCTCAAGATGTTTTCTTATTCAAATGTGGTTTGACCGGGGAATGCTAAGATCAAGAATGTTTCAAGGAGCAAGACATCAGAGGGGGTGCCAGGGATAGGGAGAGCAAACTCTGAGGGAAAAGTGATAAGCTCTCTCCTGCTTTCAGCCTCCTAAACACCACTGCCTGCATCAAACCCTCCTTCTTGGGAGACTGAGGCAGGCAGATCAAGAGGTCAGGAGTTCAAGACCAGCGTGGTCAACATGGTGAAACCGCATCTCTATTAAAAATACAAAAATTAGCCAGGCGTGGTGGCAGGCACCTGTAATCCCAGCTACTCGGGAGGCTGAGGTAGGAGAATTGCTTGAACTTGGGAGGAGGAGATTGCAGTGAGCCGAGACCGCACCACTGCACTCCAGCCAAGGCAATAGAGTGAGACTTCATCTCAAAAAATAAAAATAAATAAACAAACAAACCCTTCCTTAACAGAGCCCAGATTGTGTTACTGGTAAAAGTGCAGCGGCCAGAGGGAATAGAGAAACTGTTTTGTCTGGAGTTCTGAGAAAGGGGACTCAGGAAGCTGTTGGTGATAGAGACAAACAGATCTTTCTCCTGCTAATACTGCTTGTTACCCATTAACAAGCCTACAAAGAAAAGGTCTTTAAGATAAGAACTTTATCAAGAACTTTGCGCTTCTCTTCCATAAACTTCATTGCCCTGTTCCCCTACCACCCAACAAACTTAAAGTACTGTCATTTTCAGAATTCAGTTACTCCTGGGTCTATACGATGTAGTTTCATGCTGTTAACTCACTGGAAGCCAGTGGACCAGATGCCTGTTTCTCTTCCTGCTCCTCCGCTCTGGCCCCAAAACAGAAGCTTTGCCTTCCTTTGTTTCACCCATTTATCTACCCAGAAATCCACCCATCAAGCATTTGTTGAGTGCATACTTTGTGCAAAGATCTCTAATGGCTACTCTAGAGGAGAACGAAGATGGAGAAGACATGCTCAATGCTTTCAAGAGCTTGGAATCTGTGGAGGAGACACATGTAAAGACAATACGATAAACATAGATACAGAAGAGATTTTATAGAACTTGCATTGACTTTTCTCTTTTCCTTTTTCAAAGTGATATCGTTCTTTAAAAACAGGCCTCCTGCCTCTGATGCTTTTTTTCTCCTCTATAAACTCTAAAAAGGCCAAGTTGATTCTTAAGGAGAGAGTCTGGGGCAGGCCAGGACAGGGAAAGACATTGGGATCAGGATGGAGACCTCCAATTCCAAGATTTTCAACAGCAGAGGACATATGCTTGGGTTAGAATCAGGCCTGGCTCCATGGTATGCCTTAGGACCAACAGAGACATGTATAGCCCAGATGACAGTAGCAGAGGCAGTGTTTACTTCTCCAGGATTCCTTTGCACAATTTACTGCCCTTTCTTCAAGAGCAGAACAACCAAGAGTATGCCAAAAGTCATGGCACATTCAGCCCTTTTAAGGACTCCATCACTGGATTAGCTGATCTTGGGTAAAAGATTTAGGAAAGGAGGTGGGGAAAGGTAAGGGTGATGCAGAGTAAATGATACATTTGGTGGCAACATTTTGTTGAGCAAAGTTATGGTGTTTGCACACTGCTTTTGAATAAAATGATAAATTTCAATCAGGTCTTGCAAGGGTTACAAAGTCATTCTAGGTCAAATGGATAACAGAAGCCTCTATACAGTTGAGTCCAAAATACAGACCCTGAGACAGCCTTCCTTCTTTTTCTCTCTCTCTCTTCTTTCTTTCTTCTCGAAACGGAGTCTTGCTCTGTCATCTAGGCTTGAGTTGAAACGGAGTCTTGCTCTGTCATCCAGGCTTGAGTGCAGTGGCACAATCTCGGCTTACTACAACCTCTGTCTCCTGGTTCAAGCAATTCTCCTCCCTCAGACTCCTGAGTAGCTGGGATTACAGGTACGTGCCACCATGCCCGGCTAATTTTTGTATTTTTAGTAGAGACAGGGTTTCACCATGTTGGCCAGGCTGGTCTTGAAATCCTGACCTTGTTATCCGGCTGCCTCGGCCTCCCAAAGTGCTGGGATTACAGACGTAAGCCAATGTGTCCAGCCCATCCTTCCTTATTTAACTAGGGGATCAATCAACTTTCTTTGGGGATGGCTGGGAAAGGCTGAAGAAAGAATGTATGCTCCACCTGAGCCTTAAAGGATGAATAATTCACAAGGGCACAAAGTGGGGAAAAATATTCTAAACAGAAGGATGGAGATGTAGAAGGGCTGGGATGGTGGAACTAAGGGTCTAAAAGCAGACAGAGTAAGAAGGCTAGAAGGACTGCCAGACTTAGAGTCCACATGAATGAATGGTGGGCTGTTAGTGGTGACATGCTGGGAGGAAGGGAGCTGCAGGAGGGGGAGCCCAGCCACAGGACTCCCAGGGGCAGAAAGAGTCCAGGGTCTCTAGGGTTTCCTCTGTCCATTGAGGGAGTGTTTCTGGGATAAGAGGCTTCTTAAGGAGAGCACAGAAGAATCTGTTCAAATGGAACTTTGGTAGAAGGTACCCTGGGACCCAGGGTAGCCCGGCAGCAGCTCTGATGGCTTCTCCGGTTCCCCTTCTTTGGGTGGTTCAGCCTTCTCCAGGCCCCTCCTGGCCAGCCCCAGATTACAATTTCTGAAAAGACTCCTCTTGGGAGTCATTTCTCTTTTATTACGGTACCACTTGGACAGCACACACACAGCACAAGAAACTGCAAACCCACACACAGAATGAATTAGGAAATTCCTATTTAAAAGTAGATGATAGAAGAAGCTGTGCTTCCAGGAGGGCCTCATGGTTCAGTGCCTGGAGAGTCCTGGGGTGTCAGCAGCCCCCAAGACTCTATGATAAATTGATGATATATTTAGAGCCAAATGCCCCCCTCTAAGCATATTTAATAAGGCCTGAACTCCTTCATGCAAACGTGCACACCCACAGATGTACACACAGGACTCGGGGCACGGGACAGCCTGGACATGACAGCCAGCTCAGCAACAAGCACAGTGGACCCAGCTGTGCTCTCCCTGTGGCTCTGGTGGTGGCTGAGTTCCTGGCACTCATCCCTCACCAGCTCCCCAGCTCCCTTGAGAGATGCCAGTGTGGCGTGTGGCAGTGGGGAAGTGGAGGCCCGTTTTCCCGAGGTGAGGACTCAGGTCTGTTATTCTAGACTGCAGGGGAGCACATCCCAGCTTTCTTACACGAGCCTTGCTTTGTTGTCTCATCTGCCAAGAGTCACTTGCCACTCCCAGAAGAACAAGTGAAGCCATGTGTCCCTGTGAAAACCCACCTACTTGAGTCCCAGGAGCTGCATGTACATCTCTGTCCAGCAGTGTGATGTTGGGGGAAGTTACCTCATTTCTCTAAGCCTCATAATCCCTGTCTGTAAAAATGAGTGTCTACTTCACAGGGTTATCAAAAAGAATCACAAAAATATGATATTGCCAAGTACTATGCTGGACTCAAGTGAAATGTTCAAATCCTATTTTCTTTCCTGTCTTTGTGTCCCTCATGTCTTCCTTTTTATTTCTCCATTTGGTTTCTTGGTTTATGCGTCTGTTGGTAGTCATGTAACCCCAATGGAACCAAAAGCACCTCTTGACCAATAGGTTCTCCCATACCCCAACAGAAATTGCTGGTGTGTGCCTCCCCACAGTACAAAACTGCATCACTGGGTGAATCAAGAGGATGAGCCACAGGACAAGGGGACAGTGGGGACAGTCAGGACCTCAGGTACATCCGAGCCCAGGGGAGAGATCTGGGAAGCCTGTGGGCGCGTGGAGATCTGTCTCAGAGAGAAGGGCAAGGTGCCATAATGGTGGAAAGACACAAACAAGAAATAGTGGTGTAGGGGTCGCTCTGAGCTGGGTCTGGCCAGAAGCTGGAATCTAGGGAGGTGCTGTTCACAACATTCAGCAGAAATAAAACCACTGCCTTCCAGAAGTGGGAGACCCAAGGATGTAGGAGGCTTATCTTCCTCGTAGGTCTGTCCACCAAAAGGCCAGTTTGATGGATCACAGTCCACACCTCAGGTTCTGTAGAAATTTCCCATGCATCTCTCCATCTGCCTGTCCATTCAGCCATCCATCTGAATATATGAAGAGTTTTATAGAATATAGGCTGACCTGGACAGAAAATCCTGTGTTCATTCAGCACCTTTTATCCAAGGAGTCAGTATCTTTCATAGTCACTCAACTGGAGTCTTTTATAGTAAGGCTGCGAGGTAGTAATAGGACGGGCAATGCCCCTCTTTTTATAGATCAAGAAGTGCTCAAAGTAACGCAGTGAGCCCAGCTGAAACGTGGTATGGGCTGGTCAAATGCAGGGCACTAATCTGTTCCCCAAAGACCAGAAATTGGCTCTCCTCCTGTGGGCCTTGGTACAGCTTCTCCTGGACTGACCTCTGTGTCTAGACCAGCTCTGTTGCTTTTCACACCAGTGTGGGTTTCAAGTCATCTTTGAAGTTCACAATAGGCTTGGAGCGGGCCCACAGCTTTTCCCAGGAAGCCAGCCCCGCCATAGGCTCAGGGTCAGTGTCTGATGTGCCACTGTCACTAGAGTCAGAAGAGCTCTGGAAGCAGATTTCACAGTAGGGCCGGTGGCAGTGGCAGAAGAACTCATCTGAGCTGCTGGACTCAGTGTCAAAACAGCTGTGTCGAGAAGACAGGGAGGGACAGCCCGAGGGCACTGGGGGCCACAGATGCCACTGTTCAGGCAAGTCAGGTGAGGCTTTGGAGAGGCATGGGGCAGCAGGACTTGGGGCCAGGCCAGAACGAGAAGGCTGGGGAAGAAAGGCTGCTTCGCTCCCTCTAGCCCCCTCGGGCTCTGTCTGGCTTTGTCTGCTGCGCTCCAGGGTACCTCGTCTGTCTTGAGGATCTGAAGGTAGTGAAGGCTTCCTGGAAGAAGGTCTTCGTGTTCTGCAATCAGCAGTTTGTGGGGCCAGGCTGGGGCTGTCCCCATTCTGCACATGTAGCCTGCTGTGTGTGCCAGAAACAGTCCTGTTTGCCCGATGCCCCACAGATGAGGAGGCAGAGCCAGGAAAGTGTGAGCGGGCCTGCTGAGTTGCCCGCCTTCTCCTCACCATGTAAGGGCTAAAGCCCAGCTCCTTGGAGAGGGGCATCTTTTGGGGGCTGAAGGCAGCACTGTTCTTCCAGGTTTGTTGGTGACAAGACGGGGTGGTGGGGAGGGAAGCCTCAGGGCCCAGGCCCAGATCTTGTAAGACCTCCTGAAGTTTCTCCCTGATTACTGAACTGACCCGTGACCGCCGCTCCTGGGGCTCCTCTGAGTTCTCCAGATGCCTCTGTCTCTGGGGATCTGAGCCTCCTCTACCTGGTAGGAGACTCTGGCTGGGGGCCATGGGGACTTGATCTCCTCTTTCTGGACCCAGGCTTTGCTCAGTCCATGGCTTCTGGCTACAACCTGAGTCTAAATGATCAGAAAAGTCTTTCGAGTCAGATATCTTCTTCTCTTTCCCTGGCGAGAGGCTGGTGTCCTTCCCAGGCCCCTCAAGGCTTTGTGCATGTGAGGAGGGCCCTGTAGTGCACTGGGAATCCTGGGTAGCCATGCCAGGATCATTCCGAAAGTCAGAGAGGTGACCCGAAGGCCCCTGAGCAGCTGCCAGGGTGTGGACCGAGGCTGCGGCCTGGACATCCTTGCTCGGGGAAGAGGCAGGTGGGGCAGCCTGCTCTGGGAGGTCATAGGTGCACTCAGCTGACATCAGCCTCACAAGCTTCTCTTTGGCATTGTTTACTTGTTCCTGCAGGCTTTCAATCACAGCATTTTTCTGTAAAATAAAAGCAAAACCATCAACAAAAATGCCGCCGAGGGTTCCATAGTGCCCACCATGGTGGAGAAGGTGTGGCTTTCGAGGAACCTTGGCTGAAATCTCAGTTCTTCCAGTGTATTGGCTGGTGACCTCAGGTTCTGAGGAGGTTCCTCCCTCCAGTGAAATGAGTTGATGCATGTAAAGTGCTTAGCACAATAACTGACATAAAAGGTGCTCAATAAAGGCCAACCATGATTTATTGTCATTATCTTGGTCTCCTCCTTACATCCCCACACTGTGTGGCATTGCTTATGAAGAGCAAGGAGGCACAGCCTGAGTGCCTGCTGGCCACTGCAGCACCCTATCACCTTTCCCAGAACTGAGAGGGTCAGGCCACTTTGCAGGTATGAGCTGAATAATGTTTGGAATGGCCCCACGGAGTTTATCACACTTTTGCAAAAATTTAGATAAATGTGACGCATATCTCCAGGGGATGAAGAAGTAGGGGAACAAGTATTTTGCCTCTTACTAAACAGCTTAGAAAATGGGAAGAATAAGGAGAAGGGTGGAGATTCCTGTGACGATAAAATAAGATTGGAGCTGAGAAGGGCCAAAGAGAATCTCAGGTTGGTGTTATTACCTCCCTAGGCTGGACCCCTGGGAGTCAGTGGCCAAAGCTGCCATGTGGCAATATCAGCTGTCGATTTCACCTAAAGTAGGGGTCCCCAACTCCTGGGCCATGGACCGGTAGTGGTCCATGGGCTGTTAGGAACCAGGCCGCACAGCAGGAGGTGAGCGGGGGGAGCGAGGAAGCATTACCACCTGAGCTTCCGTCAGATCAGCTGCGCCATTAGATTCTCACAGGAGCGCAAACCCTATTGTGAACTGCACATGCGAGGGGTCTAGGCTGCACACTCCCTATGAGAAGCTAATGTCTGATGATCTGAGGTGGAACAGTTTCATCCCGAAACCATCCCCCTGCCACTGTCTGTGGAAAACTGTCTTCCACGGAACTGGTCCCTGGTGCCAAAAATGTTGGGAACCACTGACCTAAAGGAGTGCAAGCATCAGAACTATTGAAGAATCACAAAGAAATGAAAGGACTGTTGGGCCTAAGCCCCTGCTAGCTTGATTCACCAGCCCTAGAATGGAGCCCAGGAGATGAACGAGGCTGGAGCAGTTCTGCTACTGACTTGCCTACTCGCTGCGTGGGTGTTAGCTGGTAAACAAGTTGTGCCGGAGAGGACTGGCAGGTGAGAGCTGCAGAGGTGTGCCTATCCTAACTGCGAGACTGTGGGGCATGAAGCAGGAGGAGGAGTATTGGCAGTGGGTTGCAGGGAGCGACTGCAGCCCAGACATCTTTCTGTGGTGCAGCAGCTGATTCTCGAGCTCAGACTATGTGTCCACCTCTAGAAACTTCTGATCCTCAAAGGCAGAGCAGGAAGGAGATGTTCACAGGGAACGTCTGGACTTGGGGCAGATGACATGGGGTCGAGGGTTCTGGGAAGGCAATAATGTAAGCAAATGTTCTAGAAGGTGCTTGTCTGAACACCAAAATGCTGCCTGTTTGTTACTATCATCTTTAGGAGCTGGGCATGAGCATTTGGACCTCCATTTATTATGCACTAGAAACAAAAGGATGTTCCCTGTGTTAGGATAACTAATACAAATTGCCTAGTTATACCAGTCCATAACTGCTAATTAGGACTACTAGTTATGGAGTGAACCTGTGGTTTCATCTCAGGTTTACATGCGAGAGTTGCCTAGAAGTGATCCTTTAAGGGAGCAGTAGCTTAAGTAAAATAGTCCAATATTCTGACTAGCAACTCTCCAAGCAGATGCACTGCTCCCCTTGTAGAAGTGGGAAGGTGATTTTTCTGATAGTTGGTATTGCTAGTTTCACCCTGGTTGAGTCTACTTCTTTTACCATCGGAAGAGAGTCCAGGGCCAGTGAGGGACTGGTGAGTAAGGTGGAAGGGACTTCCAGCTGAGCACATGCGTGCCTGTCCTTCCTCCCTTCCCTCTATCGGCAGAGTGGTGAGGTCTGGGTGTTGCTGGGTGAGTGCAGATGACTCAAGGACTTGCCAGAGGCAGAATGGATGAGTAACAGGGGAACACTCAGGTGTTTGTGATCCTGGGCTGTGCCAGGTATCTCTCTGAGGATCTCATGGGGGGACCTCAACTCTCTTCCTCCTCCACCAGCCTCTCCTCCCGAAGCCCATTGTGCGCATTCTCATGTGGGCTTCTGGAGGCCTCTACAGCCTCACAGAGTTAGGAAGGACCCATTGGCTAATGGCAACTACTCCTGCGGGTGAAATCTGAGTGCCGCCTTTTTGTGCCTTATCTATAAACTCCTTTGAGTATCGAAAGATACTATAAATATGGAGTTGGGAAGAATACTCTTCTCCCAGCAAGCCAAACATCTGAAGCTGGCTGGTGACAGATTTAGAAACGTCAACCTAAACAGAAAATTTCCTTCTTCCAGAAAAAGAAGTGGGACTCTGTTTTTACCAAGGCTGCATACTAATTAGAGGTGTGGTGTGAGGCACTGCCATTATGAGACTGAAATCTGACCTACCATGGCAGCTGCACTTCAATGAGCTTATTAATTATTATTTTTGGCACATTGAGGGAAGCAAAACATCCACCTGCATATTTCACAGGGGGCAGGTCATAAGGAGACACGGAATCAGCCTCTTGTTTCTATGGTTTGGGGAGAAAAGTAATCGGTTTGTTTACTTGGCTGCAGAGTGTATGAGGAAAGCACTTCAGCCTTGTGGAAGGTTCTATCTGCTGGCCTTCTCTTAGACAGGGAAGTCAGTGATAGATGCTGCCCAAAACAGCTTCGGGGGGGACCCCTGGCTATAGGGGGAAGAGGGGAAAGTGTGAGAAGATGGGTTGCCCAGATCACGGGAAAGTAAGAGGAAGGCCTGAGTGGGGGAGGGGGGCCTGCACAGGAGGGCACTGCACACCGTGAGCCAGAGTCAAGGTCTGTGCCCATGTTGAGGCAGGAAAGATACTCATGTTTATCTAACGGGCAGTGCTGGAGCTGGGGATGCAGATGCTGGAACCTCTTGACACCTGCTACCGGGCCCTAGGACTGGCTGCTGGTTCTCAGGCCTGTTCTGGGAAAGACATTCCAGGTGTAGCATGCGCTGGGGAGGCCATTTTCTTATCACTTGTGCACCTGTGCCCACTGAAGGGCTTCCTCTGCAGACTCAATGCATCTTTTTGGATATAGCAGATCAGACTGAGTCCCTGCGTGGGAAACAGGGTAGCACAGGAGAAGTACAAGCAGCACGTTGCAAATTACCATAAGGCTAAAGAGTCAGTCCACTTGGCTGTTCCAGCATCAGCTGACTGTGAATGAAAACTATCCTGGCTGTTCTAGCCAAGTTTCTGGCCTTCTGTGTAGCCAGGAAAAAAAAAAAATGCTTATTTGAATATTTCACAGAGTATCAAAGGCAATATTACTCCCTTGCCAGGTGGAAAGAAATCTGGCTTTGAAATACTAAATAGTAAAGAAGTGGAGAGGTGTTACTCTGATGGACAAAAATGGTCCAGAACCATAGAGGGTCATGAACAGTGGGTGCCTGGAGGCACTGAGTCCCTTCATCTGTTGTGTTTTTTAGGTCCCCACCACACTGTCCTCTCATCAGTGACTATTAATACCTAGGTAGCAGTCCTAAAAAAAAAAAAGCCCAGTTTCCCAAATAACACCTACTGAGATAGGTTCTAAACTGAAAAAAATATGGAATGTAATTCAGTTAGTGTCAAAATACTGACTAATTCCCCTGGGCCCTGTGCCTTCTTCCTGAGTCAACGAAGCCCTCAAGCTTTTCCACGTGCTTTCTTCAAGCCCACACCACACTGCCTAAGTCTGGGAGAGGGGCCAACTCTGGCTCAAACATAGAAGAAAGAAGCCCGGGGGGCTGCCTAGTTCTCCCTTGCTGCTACAATCACATTCAGAAGCCCTTGTTTAGTCCCCTTCCCCGTCTGTAGACATGCCTGGACTTTCTGGGATGATGGGCTGATTGAGATCTGCAGCCAGTACCTAGGAAAGACAATAAGGATCCCATGAGATCTTGGACATGAAGACACTACTCTATGTAAAAAGAGAAAATTAGGCCAGGCACGGTGGCTCATGCCTGTAATCTCAACACTCTGGGAGGCCAGGGCAGGTGGATCACTTGAGGTCAGGAGTTTGAGACTAACCTGGGCAACATGGTGAAACCCCGTCTCTACTAAAAATACAAAAATTATCTGAGCATGGTGGTGCATGCCTGTAGTCCCAGCTACTTGGGAGGCTGAGGCATGAGAATTGCTTGAACCTGGGAGGCGGAGGTTTCAGTGAGCCAATATGGCACCAGTGCACTCCAGGGTGGGCGACAGAGTGAGACCTCATCTCAAAAAAAAAAAAAAAAAAAAAAAAAAAAAAAAGAAAAAGAAAAAAGAAAAAAAGAGAAAATGTATCACAGAGAAGCTAGTGTCCATCACATTTCAGGGTCTTTACAATGCTGTTCCCTCTGCTTGGAATACTTTTCCCTGTAGTCTTTGCCTGGCTAATTTGTACTTAACCTTCAGCCCTCAGCTCAATGAGTCTTTTCTGACTGGTCTAAGTTATGTTTTCTTGCCCTTACCGCACATTATTCTGTCTTATCTCTCTGATTTTTCTTTCATAATTCTTATGACAATTTATAATTACATGTTTGCTTGATGAATGAATCTCTATTTCCTCCACTAGACTGTGAGCTCTGTTCATGCTTTTGTTCATTGTTCACTGGCACAATGCCTGGCACATAGGAGTGACTCATTAAACATCTGTCCATTGAATGAAGTAGCTGCGTGTCAGGTTTTGCTTTTGCTGTTAAGGGAAGTGGGAGAATCAAAGGAAAAGAAAACATTAGCAATAAGAGCCTCAGGGGCCACCGATACATGATTGGATCCTTTACAGGGAATCTTCCAGGCAGGGGCGGAGCTTACTTCTGTGAGGAGCCTCTCCATGGAGCTTTTCCCTCCCTTCAGGTGGCAGTTCTCTTCCTCACCATACTGGGTATGGAAGTTTTTGCTGGGAGTGCTGAAATATTTGGCCATGCGCCTGATTGTTTGGTTTTCCTCTTCAAATGCCTTCCATTGCTTCAGCTGTTAGGTAAAAGAACACATGTTATTTATTTAATTACACATCCAGAAACACATTCTCTCACTCTTTCTCATAAACACGAAGGAATGACACTATCATAGATACACACATGCACAGGCTATTCTCTCCTTAAAATGCACTGTGCTCTGGAGGGCTCATAGATCGTAATGACAAAAGGTATAGGGAATGTTAAGGTTATATAATTTTTAAAATGCCAAAGGGCTGGGTGCAATGGCTCACTCCTGTAATCCCAGCTACTCAGGAGGCTGAAGTGGGAGGATGACTTGAGCTCAAGAGTTTGAGGCTACAGTGAGCTACTGTTGTGCTACTGTACTCCAGCCTGGGTGGCAGACTGAGACCCAATCTTAAAAACAAACAGGCAAGGAAACAAATAAACAAAAAACCCCAAACACCCTCAAAACAAACACAAACAAAAACCTCCAAAGGAAGAATAGGACAGGTAGATAAAATAGAACAGCCTTAGCCCATCTGCCTATCCATTGCCAAACTGATCAAAGAAAACCAGAGCTGAAGTTTCTTCTACCGGCACATTCTAAAGCCAGAGTTAGCAGCTATCCTGGGGTTAAGCAATCTGAACACTATATGTTTCAAATGAAACTTTTTCAAAATAGCATGCAGCTATTTAATTATTTTTCATTTGTTCAGTAATGGTGTGCTTGCTGCTATTGAAAATTCAGTTCCTTTGAGTGAACTTCTAACCCCAGTCAATAATCAAGGCTCGGAGGGCCTTTGAGGGCGGCCCCCTTGTCACGTCAGGATGCTCTAGCTCATCATCTAGTTTCTTTGACAAACTAGGAAAGGCTCAGGAGTGTGGCTGTCTAAGCTTACACAGCCACTTAGCAGCACAACTACAGCTGTTAGCAGGACACTGTGCCATGCCCACGTCCTCACTCAGTTGATGAAGAGAGAGACTATTAACAGTGGCAGTCCAGGGAAAGCTCTTCAGGTCTCGAGGAACACTCTGCAGAGGCATGGGCTGGTTTAGTTGAACAGGGATGAAGCTGAACATAGAAACAGCAGCCTCTGCCTGAGTCTGTGGGGCACTGCTGACCCACCGAATGCCAGTAATGTGAGTGACACAGGAAGCCACGGTGGGGAAGGCCTCTGTTTTCCCCTCAGGACTCCCCATAACTAAGTGTCTTAGTGATGGACACTAGGGACCCTGGGACCTTGGTTCTAGAAATGATGCTGTGGTGTCTATGGGGAGCCTCAAAGGGAACCTGGGATTTCTTTACTCATCCATCAAACATTTATTAAGCTCTGACCATGGAGTGTAAACCAAATTTTGTAAATCTCAGATAGGATTCTGAATTCTGCCATCAATTTCAATGCCATTGAAATTGATATTATCACCCAAGTCCTCTTGGGTCCTCTGCTGATTCATCATGAGTCCATCATGGCACCAGGAGTTTGTGTGACCTGTGTTGGGTCAGGCCTGGTACTTCCCCTCTCAGATGCCCTTCTTGAAGGCTCCCTCCCCACAAAAGGATGCTCTCAGCTCACCACCCTACTTGGGAGCTACTGGAGCCAATACCACAAGGTCATCTGTGGCCTTGGGTGGATGAATCAGACCTCCTAGGGTTATTCTCCTTGCACTGACCCTGGCAGTGCTGCAGTACAGCTTTTCCTTCATCTCCCCCAGCACTCCCAGCCTGAGGCCTCTCTGCAGGGCTGGCAGAGGAGCAGCTCAGCACTGGCATAAGGGCCCTCCCAGGGCTTTTGGTCTTTCTCTCCCTAAACTGGCCAAGTGGAGCCAAGATCCCCCTTGATTACTCTAGCCCTCCATTCCTCATTTGTGAAGATACTGGTCCTTGAGGCTCAACCCTTCAGGGTTTCTGGAATCCAGCTATGAATTTCACAATTCAGGGCCTCTCCTCTGCCTTCCTCCAGAAGGACAGGCAGATTCTGGTTTTCTGAGCCTCTGGGCTATAGGGCTGTGGCAGAGTGAACAGTGGTGTCTCAAAGATGTTCACTCTCATCCTAATTCCTGGAGCCTGTGAATATGTGACCTTATGTGGCAAAAGGGACTTTGCAAATGTGATTAAGGATTTCAAGAGGCGTGATTATTCTGGATTATCCAGGTGGGCCCAATGTAATTGCAAGAATTCTTATAGGAAGGAGGGAGGAGAGCTAGAGTTGGAAAAGGAGATGTGACACTGGAAACAGGGGCAAGAGAGAGAGAGATCTGAATCTCTTCTGGCAGATTTGAACCCGGCTGGCTTATAAGGTGGAGGAGGGGACAATAAGCACAAGAATGCAGGCGGCCTCTAGAAGCTGAAAAAGATAAGGAAACAGATTCTCCCCTCATGTCTCTGGAAGGAATACAGACCTCCTGACACCTCAAGTTTAGCCAAATAAGACCTATTTCAGATTTCTGACCTCCAAAATTTTAAGATAATAAATTTGTATTATTTTAAGCCACTAAGCTTATGGTAATTTGTTACAGTAGCAATGGGAAACTAATACGGTGCGACTAAATGTCAACTCTTTAACAGGGTCCAGCAGGGCCTCAGAAGCTCCCCAGGTGTGCATCTCCCTAGTCTTGTCATTCTCCCCCTGGTTTCCATTTGTGCTTCAAAAATAACAAAGACTGTGGTGCTCCAAACATACCCTACTCTCTCTCTCACCTCTCTGCCTCTGGTCATGTTATTCCATCAGAAATGCCACCTACTTTCCCCCATCTCTTCAATGAACTCTTACGTTTCCTTCAAGACTGAGCTCGAACACCTCACCTTCCTTCCTTCCTCCCTCCCTCCCACCCTCCCTTCTTCTTTTTTTTTTTTTTTTTTTTTTTTTTTTTTGAGACAGGGTCTCACTCTGTCTGGAATGCAGTGGCACAATCACAGCTCACTGCAGCCTCAACCTCCTGGGCTCAGGTGATCCTCCCACTTCAGCCTCCTGGGTAGCTGGGACCAGAGGCAAACACCACCATGCCTGGCTAATTTTTCCTTTTTTTTTTTTTTTTTGGAGATAGAGTCTCACTCTGTCTCTGGCTGGAGTGCAATGGCACGATCTCGGCTCACTGCAACCTCTGTCTCCCAGTTCAAGCGATTCTCCTGCCTCAGCCTCCCAAGTAGCTGGGATTACAGGCACCCGCCACCATGCCCAGCTAATTTTTTGTATTTTTAGTAGAGACAGGGTTTTACCATGTTGACCAGGCTGGTCTTGAACTCCTGACCTCAGGTGATCTGCCCACCTTGGCCTCCCAAAGTGCTGGGATTACAGGCGTGAGCCACCATGTCCGGCCAATTTTTGCATTTTTTGTAGAGACCAGGTTTCACTGTGTTGACCAGGTTGGTCTCGAACTCTTGGGCTCAAGCGATCCACCCACCTCAGCCTTGAAAAGTGCTGGGATTATAGGCATGAGCTACCATGCCCAGCCTCATTTTCTGAGAAGGTGTCACCGAGTTCCCAGATGGGCTGGGAAAGGCCTTTCTCAAGGCTCTTAACACATGTATTATAATTCCTTTCATGTTTGCTCCTCACTAGACCTAGAGGCGGGCCCTGTGTTTAAGTGCATGTTCCCAGCAGTTAATAAATGGATGGATGGACGGATGCATGAACAAATGAAAGAAGCTTTCTTTAAAATGCTCACTGGTCTAGTAGGGGTGCTGGGACATATACAGATAATTACAAGGCAGATTAGAAAGGCCTGCGCATCTTCAGGGAGGAGCAGATGAAATGCTTTGGGGGTTAGAGGAGAGAGAAAACAATCTCCTACCTCAGGACCTGCCTGCCTCTCTGAGGGAGCAGAGGGCTGAGGGATGGGTCATATTCGGGTCAGAACAGCAGTGGCTGGCTGACTTCTAGTGATGACCTCAGTGCTTGGCATAAACACTCAGGCATTTCCTGAGTGCCTGTGTAAAGAAGGCTTCTTGGGCCCCTTGTCTCCTAAGTAATGTCATCCATTTCACTTGCTCTCTGGCGCTGCCTCACTGCCCTGGGGGTATCTGTGCCTTTGTTTTCACAAATCCCTCCCATCACAGTCCCATATGAAAACTCACTGGCAAGAAGGAACCCAGTCTTGCTGCAACCCCCAACCCCTACCCAGATAGCTCCCCTCACACACTTTCCCAAATTTACTCAAATTACTCAAATTACTTTCCCAAATTCTCTTCTAGGAATACACAGTACAAGTATCACAGGGAGAATCGTTCTATCAAAGACCTCTGAGCCAGAGGGGAACACACAGAAACCTAACAAACCTCAGTTACTTTTATATTTTGAAAAAGAACTACTTACCTTCTAAACCTAAAATACAACAGACTACAAAATACAGTTTTTAGTTTCACATCATGGTCAGTTAGTTCCAGAGGAGAAAAAAAAACACAAGGGAGAAAATGGAAGAGGAAAGACAGAATAAGAGAAAGGAAGCTTAAGAAAGCTAGGAGGGAAAGACAGAGAGAGAAGGAAAGCAAGCCCAGCGCTGTCCATCCACCCAATTCCTGTACCTCATAATCATTCCATTTCCCTTCCCAATTCAACAAATCAAGTGCTTGTTGCTTAGTGAAAACCTGGGAGGCAGATTTCAAGCAGTACTTCATCCTGCATTTTTGTGTGTAGATTAGAGTACCCAGATGTCACAACTGTCCTAGCTGCTGAGGACTCAAACACCAGGCAAAGCGGAAGTGATGTGGCTGAGGCTTAGGATGTAAGTGGGGCAGTGGTGAGAAGTGAGGGTGGAGAGAGGAGCCGTAAGCAGGGCGTCATCATGGAGATTGCCAATTCATTCCGTTTTCTGAGCAAGGCCTTTTTTGTTCAGAAACGCTTTCCTCTGATAGCTCCTTGATAATGACTTCTGCCCCAAATTATTTTCTTCTCTTTCAGAGACTCCTATCAGCTCTCAATTGTACTCCTAGATGTTTTCCATATTTTCTTTTTTTCTTTTTCGTGTTTTGTTTGTTTGTTTTTTGACACAGATTTTCACTCTTGTTGCCCAGGCTGGAGTGCAATGGCATGATCTTGGTTCACTGTAACCTCTGCCTCCTGGGTTCAGGCGATTCTCCTGCCTCAGTCTCCCTAGTAGCTGGGATTACAGGTGGATGCCATGACACCCAGCTAATTTTTGTATTTTTAGTAAAGATGGGGTTTCACCATGTTGGTCAGGCTGGTTTCGAACTCCTGACCTCAGGTGATCCGCTTGCCTTGGCCTCCCAAAGTGCTGGGATCACAGGCATGAGCCACCGTGCCTGGACATTTTCCATATTTTCTTATCTAGTCTCTCATTTGTTTCCTTATTTTCTGTTTCCTTAAAGTAATTCACTAATTCAATATTTTGTAGTGTCTAATTGCCCAGTTAATGCTTCTATTGGGATTTTAAATTTAATACCATATTTTTAATTCTTATTCAATATTTTATTAAGATTAGGGTTTTTTCATGATGGTTTGCTTTAGTCAAAAAGAGACAATATCCTTTGAATTTTATTGACAAGTCCAGTATTTTCTAAACACTTCTACTTCAGAGGAAGGCAGCTTCTCTAAATCTTTAGACATTTGTAGTCCTCTTCTTATGAACTGCAGATTCCCTTCATAGATCATTTCCTCCAGAATTTATGGTCTTACATGGAAAGAGCTGTATTTTCCTAGTATTATAACTATATTCTCTTAGTCTTTTCCTCATGGTCACAAGAGGGCTGCCATAGCTCTAGGAATCACATACATTCAAGGCAGGAAGAAGGTAAAAGGGGTGATATTAACCATGCTTATCACCTTTTTCAGGAAAGCAAAAGCTTTCTCAGAAGCTTCTGAGGCCGGGCACGGTGGCTTAAGCCTGTAATCCCAGCACTTTGGGAGGCCGAGACGGGCGGATCACGAGGTCAGGAGATCGAGACCATCCTGGCTAACACGGTGAAACCCCGTCTCTACTAAAAAATACAAAAAACTAGCCGGGCGAGGTGGCGGGTGCCTGTAGTCCCAGCTACTCAGGAGGCTGAGGCAGGAGAATGGCGTAAACCTGGGAGGCGGAGCTTGCAGCGAGCTGAGATCTGGCCACTGCACTCCAGCCTGGGCAGCAGAGCGAGACTCCGTCTCAAAAAAAAAAAAAAAAAAAAAAAAAAAAAGGAAGCTTCTGAGAAAACCTCTCATGTTCAAAATGGTGTCATACAGGCACTCCTATCTATATGGGAAGATGGCAAAAGAAGAGTTTAGCTGTTACAGTCTCTATAGTGTAGGCAAGCAAGGAAGAAAGGGGTTAGCAGCTCTGTTGCCCAGGCTGGAGTGCAGTGGCACAATCTTGGCTCACTGCAACCTCTGCCTCCCAGGTTCAAGCGATTCTCCTGCCTCAGCCTCCCGAGTAGCTGGGATGATAGGCACGTACCACCATGCCCAGCTAATTTTTATATTTTTAGTAGAGATAGAGTTTCACCATGTTGGCCAGGCTGGTCTCGAACTCCTAACCTCAAGTGATCTGCCTACCTCAGCCTCACCAAGTTCAAGGATTACAAGTGTTAGCTATTGTGCCCGGTCAGAGTTTACCCTTAAAGGGTACTTATATCAACAAAAAAACTCCTTTTCTTCTGCCAGTAATCAGTCAACCAGACCTCTCTGCCCTGATAGTCAACAGGTAGCCTGCTGTCAGGCAGGGCTTGCTTGTTTATGGAATCAGGACTGCCCTCTATCCCTCAGCACCAGTTCTCTGCATCGTTGATTGCTGCCAGTCAACAATGTTGGCCGCAGGGCCTAAGGGGTGGGCTTTCCAAAAGGTCCCTGCCTACTCCCTTCCCCCTGTCTCCCAGGGAGAAACACTCCTTGCTTCTCAGAGCCCATTTCTGCCTCATCCCAGACAAACAAGCCTCAGCTCTAAATGGCTTCCTTCATTCCAGTTTTTACAGCATTAAGATTTGGCAAAAATTCCTCCAGTTTCTGGCACAGAGGCAATATCCATCCATCGTTTCTAGTGCTGCTGCTGCAGATTTTTCCATATTTATGTATTCTGTTGAGTACTGTAATGAGGATCTGTGACAGAGAAGAATAGTAACAGGGCCATGCCTGTGTCACACCATCATGCCCCAAAGTGCACTCGTCCCTTTCTCAAATACACTGTAACCTGTCATCAGCCAACACTTAAATGATCAGTTAGCTCCCTCATGAGGAATTAGTTTACAGTCAACTGGAAGCTGCAGTGGGAATCAGGACAGGGTCTTGAGGGAGGAGTGGGACGAGGGAGGACTCAGAAGGAAGGAAAGGAGAACTAGGAGGGAAACAAGGTGTCTAGTGCCAAGTGCATTAACCTAGATATATGTGGCTCGGTGGTCCCCAGGGTGTAGCATGAACAATTACACACCCCTTTCTTTTCTGAGCTTAAGATTCCTTCTCTGTTCCCTCTGACTCCCTTTCTTCTTTGCTATCTGGCTATTTCTGCTTCTGTCTTCCTCCCTTATTTGATTTTTTAAAATTCCCATAATGTGAAACATATTTTTATTTAGTTTCTACCTCTCCTTATTGTAAAAAGCAGAGAAATGTTCTATATTTTCCTCCAATAAAAAGAAAGGAAAAGCATTTTAAATCATAAAGTTCTATCCAAATGGATTTTTCCCTGTGAGTCTGCAATCCCCAAATGGAAAAATATAAAGGTTCCTTGCTCCCAGGCTAGTGAAAGAAATATTAATAACATGATGGGAATGAGGGGAGGATGGGGAATGAGTGCAGCAGGCCGGAGGGTGGGTGGAAAAGCAGGATGTGTGGCAGCCCCCGCAAGGGGACAGGCACCACAGGTGTGAAGAGTGCAAACAGGGGCTGCCACCACTGCTTGGACCACTCTGGCCTGTCCCCCTTGCTGACCAGGACAGTGAGGAAGGACAAAGGCAACCAGCTCACTAGGATCCCCTGTCTGCTTTCTGACTCTCCAATAAGTGGCATGGAAAGGTATCAGTAGGAAAAAAAGAGCACTTTATCAGTGAAAAACTCTGGAATGACCAAGAGGACCAGCCCTGCAAAATCCATACCTGGGGAATGAAGATGAAGCAGTTGATTGTAGTTGTACAAACAAAGATCCCTCCAGATGTGAGTCCAAAGACCAGGTTGGGCCAGGAGTGCAAGTATCTAGTGACTACAAAAAGCAGTCCAGCAGCCAGTACAAGGAGGTTGACCCCCACCATGATGGTTAAGGACTGATTCACAGGAGGGGAGCTGACATGGCCAGTCAGGCCAGCCAGGTAGGCACCATACAGCAGGAGCAGGCCCTGGGGGGTGAAGAGGTGATGGAGGCTCAGAGAAGTGAAACAAGAGGTCAATGAGCAGTAGGTTTGCAACCAATTTCCTCATCTGTAAAATTAGGATAATAATACCTACCTTAAGGACAGCTATTAGGATTTATTAAGATATCACATAGGAAAACCCTCAGGGCAGCCCCTTATAACTACTAGGTACTTAATAAATGTTATTGTTCCTCTGCTTCGCTGAGAATTAGTTTATCAGAAGTCAGCAAGTCAGCCATTACATAGGACTCTTCTGAGACAAGGCACAGGACAGGATCATATGGGTGGGTTAGTATCCCTACAGAAAGAGCTGTTGGGCACTAGTAGGACAGTGGGCCCACAGAACCTCTGGTAGTGAGTGCTTCCACAGCCATTGTCCAGTGTTGCCCTGCTCAAAGCTCAGGGTACACAGGGAAGCTGAAAGTGACCTGTGATCTGCTTGTCAAGTCACGTGCCACAGCTGGGGCATTGCCCAGAGGAAGGGGCTCTTTTCTCTAATTTGCCCAAAGGCACCATCTGCTTGTCAAGCCTCACACCTGCAAGACTGCATCTGATGAGAAGGGATGGGCCTCTTAAAAATTTACACAAAGGATCTCCACAGGCTAGCAGCAGGTCTGGGCCAGTGAGTGTTTATGGGAGATGAAGGGTAAAAAAAAGGGGAGAACAAAGGCAGGCTGGGACCCAGGCAAGACTGTGGGGCAGGCATAGGCAGCAAAAGCTCCATCTATAGTTCTCACCCTTTTTGTGACATTTCTTGCTCCCCTACAAGGAACCCAGGGCCCTATTCTTTTCTCTTTCCTATGAATATAAACCTGCTCTGAGTTGTCATTTGTACTAAGGAGAATATAACTCATAGCATCTTAAAGTGCTGCCCCCTCCATAGAAGCTGCATTCATACAGAAATCAAAGCTTTAGTCAATAATACATAACATGTAGATTCAATTAGGTTCACCTTTCTGAGTATGTGCACAGTGCCATAGTAGGTGTAGGGCAGAAAATAGTGACACAAAGAAGTCATGGTCCTGGCTTTTAAGGCACTTGGTCTGGTAGGTAGATTTAAAGTAAGCACAAAAATCTTTTTTTTTTTTTTTGAGATGAAGTTTCGCTCTTATTGCCCAGGCTGAAGTGCAATGGCATGATCTCAGCTCACTGCAACCTCCGTCTCCCAGGTTCAAGTGATTCTCTTGTCTCAGCCTCCCAGGAGCTGGGATTACAGGCATGTGCCACCATGCTGGGCTAATTCTGTATTTTTAGCAGAGATGGGGTTTCACCATGTTGGTCAGGCTGGTCTCGAACTCCTGACCTCAGGTGATCCACCTGCCTTAGCCTCCCAAAGTGCTGGGATTACAGGCGTGAGCCACTGCGCCGGCCTAAAAATGTTCATGTGAACATCAGAATGTGAAGATGCCATGGAAGACGAGGTGGGGGTGGGACTGTGGGATTCAGAGGGAGAACTAATAATGAAAGTAAGGGCAGGTATCAGCAGGGCACCTGCTGGTGACCCTGAAATCATACGACATGGTCAACTCCACCTTCATGGGTGGCCCTAAAGAATATATTTTGGAGAACTGGCTGTGCCAGGAGGGAAGGAGTCAGCATGGAAGAGATACCTTCCAGGTTCCACTAATGCCCGTGTCCCAAATGGGGCCTGAGGGCCAAATGTGGCCACCCTGAGATCTTCAATGACTAGAGGACACATAAGTCAGACCAGAGAAGCCCGACTTTTGGGTAACTAACGCCATCAGGTGGTATTCAGCAGAGTTGGATCATTGCTAATTTAATCAAAGGGAAATGAAATTAATTCTGCGATTTTGAAATGTTCAGATATGATTCCACTAAAAGATTTTAATTCCATTAAAATTCTTGTTAAGGGGGAAATGGGTGTGAATCAAGTGTCTATACATTCTTGGCTGGTGTTTGAGTGAGTCATATCTGAACCTTGCATATCACTGGCCTTAACTGCTAGTGTGCTAGAGAAGTGTGGGGTAAGAGGCAGTTGACAGACTCAGGTGGGGGGTCCTAGAACTTAATGTGGAGATTGAGGTCCTCCTGAGGAGCTTCTCACTGACCAAGGAGTCTATGGGGTCTGGCTCAGTAAGTTTCCTGATGCTCCTTCCTTTTCCTTCTTTTTCCTATGGAAAGATACTACAGTAAAATAAAATGGAAATGGGAGTACAAAAAAGGCAATGGAGAAAATAAATCAAGTTGAGTCACAAAGTAAGTAGCTATGGGGGAAGTGCTGGCTTTCTGGGCTGGGGAGGACACACTCTTCTACAGGGACTCAAGGAACCAACAGAGGCAATGTATTTTCCAGAAGTGTCTAGGGGGCAGTGGAAGAACAGTAATAACAATATCTAACATTTATTGAGCTCTTGCTATGGACCAGGAGTGGCTGAAAACTCTTAACATGCATTAACTCTTTAGAAACAGAACAGTTCTGAGGGGATATTATCATCATCCCCATTTTAAAATGAGGCAACTGAGGCTCAGAGAGGTTAAATGAGGCTCAGGGTCAGCTAGGCAGGGGCGGAGTCAGAATTCAAATCCTGATCTGTCACAACTGAAGCTCCTTTTTTAACCATTAGCAAGATTCTGGAGATCAAGAGCTGTTCACTTCCCAGAGTCTTCTTTTAAAAAATATTTCTGTCAAAGTAATATTTGTACATAGTTAAAAAGGAATGTTTCCCTGCCCCACTTTGGCCCACCCCTAAACCTGTTCCTCAGAAGCAACAACTTCTAATACTTTCTTAGTGGTGGAGTGGGTAAAGTTTACTTCTTTTTTTTTTTTTTAATTGAGATGGAGTCTCGCTCTGTTGCCCAGGCTGGAGTGCAGTGGCGCAATACCAGCTCACTGCAACCTCCGCCTCCCAGGTTCAAGCGATTCTCCTGCCTCAGCCTACTGGATTCTCCTCCTGAGTACCTGGGATTATAGGTGCACACCACCACACCCAGCTAATTTCTGTATTTTTAGTAGAGACAGAGTTTCACCATGTTGGCCAGGCTGGTCTCGAACTCCTGACCTCAAGTGATCCACCCACCTCAGCCTCCCAAAGTGCAGGGATTACAGGTGTAAGCCACTGTGCCCGGCCAGAGTTTACCCTTAAAGGACACTTATTTCTACAAAAACTCCTCCTTTTCCTCTGCCAGTAATCAGTCAACCAGACCTCTCTGCCCTGATAGTCAACAGGTAGTCTGCTGTCAGGCAGAGCTTGCTTGTTTGTGGAATCAGCACTGCCCTGTACCCCTCAGTACCAGTTCTCTGTCTCTCTAAGCTGAAAACCAGCTGTTCTGTTCTAAGGATCGTCCTCAGTGCTCCATGCAGGTATCCTCTACCTTCTGGAAATAATATCCTACTTTTGCCCATCTAACAGAGACAAATGAGTCTAATGGTGAGAGATTTGGGGCAGTATGGGAGACATTGTGAGACGGCTGGAACCCCTCAAAGGGCCCCATGAATGCTGCCATCTGTCTCAGAGCCAGCCTTACTTCCAAGCAGAGCGAGAAAGTCAGGCGGGTGAAAGGCAGCAGGACACCTTGGCCCAAATCTTGAAGGCATAATAAAGGCACTTAGAGAACAAATAAAGCTGGGTCAAATGTCTCCTCACAATTCCCCTTGCAAGGAAGCTGAAGGGAAAACTGGTATTGTCAAATCAATTAAGAAACCAGACCAATAAATAGGAGAAACAGTGCGGGAATTCCAGATGATTTGGGGGAAGACTGAATGAGGGAGTCTAAAGAGTTGGGAGAGTCTCCCCCAAACAAATAAAAATAGAAAAGTAAAAACGGTCATGGCTTTGAGGTTTATGCATCAACAGAGGTCTCCTCTGAGTTCAAGATTATTTGCAGACATCACCTTGTTAATTCCTGTAATTCCCTCTTCATATCCATTTTGTTGGTGACAGAGACCATATCAGATGTGGTTACCAACCTTGCATCCCCAAACAAGAGCAATCCAAACATCAGAATACTGGGAAGCACAGAAGTGGGTGCTGGTCAAAGTGCAGGACACGTCTCTCCCTGTCACCTAGAAGGGACACAGAGTCAGAACTGGAGGTGCCCACAATTACCAGGAACACACAGCAGATCTTTGTGAACATCCTGGAGTGTTAATTTTTCTACAGCACATGATTTCCCCCTCAGTATGTAAAAACTGTAGCATTTAAGTGACTCCACTAGAACCTAAATGAGAGTGACTACATGTTAGGAGAAGAGATGATAAAGTTGGGCTAACAGCTGTGTGCTTGGTGACAACAGGGCTTACCCCTCAGTTATGTGCTTTGCTACCCCAATCAGATTAGTGCCTCAACAAAATTATAAACTATTTCATTATGCACCTGCTTTCTGCAAATCATTGAATCCTTAAACATTAATCTTGCAGTGTCACAATTCCATGATTCTACTGTATTCCTAAGCCCCTTGTGAGGCTGGAGATACATAATACTTTTTTTTTTTTTTTTTTTTTTTTTTTTTTTGGTGGCAGAGTCTCACTCTGTCGCCCAAGCTGGAGTGTAGTGGTGCAATCTCAGCTCACTGCAACCTCTGCTTCCTGGGTTCAAGAGAGTCTCCTGCCTCAGCTTCCCAAGTAGCTGGGATTACAGGCATGTGCCACCATGCCTGGCTAATTTTTGTATTTTTGGTAGAGACATGGTTTCACCATGTTGGCCAGGCTGGTCTCGAACTCCTTACCTCCAGTGATCTGCCTGCCTCAGCCTCCCAAAGTGCTGGGATTACAGGCATGAGCCACCATGCCTGGCCATACTTCTTATTAATTGAATACTATGTACTGGACATGGTTAAGTCTTTTACCTACGTTGTTTCATTTAATTTTTGCCACAACCCTATGCAATAGGTAGTAGTAGTATCTCAATTTTACCTATTAGGAAACAGACTTAGAGAGGTTAAATTGCCACAACCCTATGCAATAGGTAGTAGTATTATCTCAATTTTACCTATTAGGAAACAGACTCAGAGAGGTGACTTTAGGTCACACAGCTAGTGAGCTTGGCAGGGCTGGGATTTGAACCAGGGTTGACTGATTCCAAAGGCCACCTTAAACTACCACCTCCACCTCTACAATTAGGGGAAGGTAACTGCTGATAGCTGAAAGTTTTAATTATTGATGACGTGGAAGTGGTGGTAACTGCCAGGCAGATTCCAGCATGCTGATATCTCACTGTATGCCCACAAAGAGACACTAGGGCAGGAGGAGCAGTGGGAGTGGTAGCAGACAAAGGCAAGGATTTCATGGAAGCCACAGCTCCTGACTCTCCCTCCTCTTGGAGTCCTTTATCTTCTTGTTGCAAGGATGACTCCTGTGTATCCACAGAGGTCAGTCCAGTTTGGGGATGAGATTCCCTAGGGATTTGGCCCCTCACCGTCATACTGACACTGAGAATCTGGAGGCACTGGATAGGATCAGTCAGCACCCATGTCACGAGCAGGATCACATCAGCCATCAACAGGGCTGCCACCAACCCCAGCAACTGCAGGTCTTTGATAATCTGCAAAAGAGTCAAGGTCAAAACTCCTCCTTGTTGACTGGCTATATGACACACGGGCTAGAGTATCCCAAGTGCTCTCAGCTATATGCTCCAAGGTCAGCCCTCCCAAGGAGCTTCAAATGTAGCTATCAAAAATGAAACAGACACCAAACATTTACAATGACTTCTATGCTGATATCATTATTAGCATTACATATTTCCATTTGTTTAACTTCTTCATATCCTACCTTTTCCCACAAAGGACTCAAAGTGTTTTATAAAAGAAATAAACTATTATTTCTATATGTTTATATGAGCACATAGACATGGATGTCATACCACACTGTTAATAACTATTAACTGCGAGGGTGAGATTCAGAGATGCAGAAGGAATCATTAGCATTTTCATTATATGCACATGAACTACAGATTGACTTAATATCTTGACTTATGATGGGGTTATGTCCTGATAAAACCATCAAAAATAAAACTATTTTCATCATAAGTTGAAAATATAATAAGTCAAAAATGCATTTCATATGCTTAGCCTACCAAACGTTGCAGCTTAACCGAGCCTACCTTTAATGTGCTCAGAACACTTATATTAGCCTACACCTGGGCAAAATCGTCTAAAACAAAGCTTAATTTATAATGAAGTGTTGAATATCTCATGAAATGTATTGACTACTGTGCTGAAAGTGAAAAACAGAGTGGTTGTATGGGTATTTTAAGTATGGTTTCTACTGAATGTGGATTGCTTTCACACCATTGTAAAACAGAAAAACTGTTAAGTTGAACCGTTGTATGTCAGGGACCATCCGTATTTGACTTAGGATGAAGAGAATGTGTTAGTTTGTGACTACAAAAATAAATGGAGAGCCGGGCGCGGTGGCTCAAGCCTGTAATCCCAGCACTTTGGGAGGCCGAGACGGGTGGATCACGAGGTCAGGAGATCGAGACCATCCTGGCTAACACGGTGAAACCCCGTCTCTACTAAAAAATACAAAAAACTAGCCGGGCGAGGTGGCGGGCGCCTGTAGTCCCAGCTACTCGGGAGGCTGAGGCAGGAGAATGGCGTGAACCCGGGAGGCGGAGCTTGCAGTGAGCTGAGATCCGGCCACCGCACTCCAGCCTGGGCGACAGAGCGAGACTCCGTCTCAAAAAAAAAATAAATAAATAAAAAATAAATAAATAAATAAATAAATGGAGAAAAATATACACTGTGATAGGATTAAAACATTAAACATCAGGGAAGAGAGAAAATAAAGGGAATTATGATGAAGGCTCAGATGAAGAGTGTATATATAATAGCATTTACTAATAGGAGCAGAAGAAATGTGGATCTGAGCTTTTGACAACCAATGAAAAGAAAGAAGCACAACCAGTTATATGATTCAAAGTGTTTGTAAAATTAAAAACAAACCAATTGCCTAATCAAACTGTTCAAAACCAGTGATAAAGGGAAACTACTCAAAGCAAGCAGTGACGAAAGACACATTTTGTGTAGACATAAACATGAGACTTCTCATCAAATAGAAGGCCAAGTGAGAAGACAGTGCAGGAACATCTTGAAAGTACTGGAAGAAGAAAAGAAAATTTCAGTCTAGAATTCTATACTTAGTAATATATCTTTCAGAAACAAAGGCAAAATAAAGACTTTTTCAGATAATCAAAAGCTGAAAGAATTCAGTAGTAGCACACCCACACTGGAATGTTAGATATCCTTCAGGCAAAGGAAAATAATATGAGACAAAAATGTGGATCTATACAGGAAATTAACAACACTGGAAAAGGTAACTAAACAAAAAAATACAAGATTCGTTTTCATTACTTAAATATCATTAAAGAAAATAACAAAATTCAGCATGTTGTCCTGGGTCTTAAAAATAAAAAATGAAATATTTTAAAAGATAATTGATTTATTAAACAAAATAATTGTATGGGGCTTATAACGTAACACCAAAGATAGGAATAGGGATAAAAGGAAGCATACTATTGTAAGGTACTTATACATGAGTGCCAATTATGCAATTTTATAGAAATTCTTCTTGAAATTGAAAAGAAGGGAATAGTTCCCAACTCATTTTATAAAGCCAACATTACTCTGATACCAAAACGAGAAAAATACATTACAAGACAACTACAGAGCAATATGTATTAAAAACATGAATGTACAAATTCTAAACTAAGTTTTTATAAAAATGAGTCCAACAATTATGAAGAGGATAATGTATCATGACCAAGTGGAGTTTATCCCAGGGATGGAGGTTGGTTTGACACCCTAAATCACTTAACATATGGGCAGATAAAGAGATAAAGAGCAGGAGCGTAGAGGATTTTTAGAGCAGTAAAACTACTCTGTATGATACTGTAACGGTAGATATATGTCATTATACATTTGTCCAGACCCATAAAATGTACAACACCAAAAGTGAAACTTAATGTAAAGTACAGACTCTGGGTGATAATGATGTATTAATGTAGGTTCATCAATTGTAATAAATATACACTCTGGTGGGGAATATTGATAATGGAAGAGGCTATGCATGTGTGGGGAAAGAGTGTATATGTAAAACCTCTGTACCTTCTGCTCAATTTTTATGTTAACTTAAAACCACTCTAAAAAATAAAGTATTGTATAAGGGTTTAAAAAAAAAAACCATTTAACATAATCCACCACGTGAATGAACTAAAAAAAGAAAAACCATATGATCATCTCAATAGACCCAGAAAAAGTTTTTGACAAAACCCAACATCAATTCTTGATTAAAACTCTCAGCAAAATAAGAGTAGAATAGTACCTCCCCAGCTGGATAAATGGCATCTACAATAAAACTACTGCTAACATCATTCTTAGTTTTGAAAGACTGTTTTCCCCATAGGATCAAGAATAATAAAGGTATCTGCTCTCACCACTTCCATTCAGATTGTACTATTGTTTCTAGCCAGTGCAATCAAACAAGAGATTGAAAATCAATTATCTTTATTAACTGATGATATGGTCATCTACGTAGAAAATCTGACAGACTCTATAAAAAGCTGCTAGAGGCCGGGCGCGGTGGCTCACGCCTGTAATCCCAGCACTTTGGGAGGCCGAGGTGGGTGGATCACAAGGTCAGAGATCGAAACCATCCCGTGAATGGTGAAACTTTGTCTCTACTAAAAATACAAAAAATTAGCTGGGCGCGGTGGCGGGTGCCTGTAGTTCCAGCTACTCGGGAGACTGAGGTAGGAGAATGGCGTGAACCTGGGAGGCGGAGCTTGCAGTGAGCTGAGATTTCGCCACTGCACTCCAGCCTGGGCAACAGAGCGAGACTCTGTCTAAAAAAGAAAGCTGCTAGAACTAACACGTACTTACTTTAGAAAGGTTGCAGTATACAAGCTAAGCATATAAACATTAATTATATTTATGTGGCCAGGCACGGTGGCTAATGCCTGTAATCCCAGCACTTCAGGAGGCCGAGGAAGGCAGATCATCTGAGGTTGGGAGTTTGAGACCAACCTGGCCAACATGGTGAAATCTCGTCTCTACTAAAAATATAAAAATTAGCCGGGTGTGGTAGCAGGCACCTGTAATCCCAGCTACTTGGGAGGCTGAGGCAGGAAAATCGCTTGAACCTGGGAGGCGGAGGTTGCAGTGAGCCAAGATCGCACCACTGCACTCCAGCTTAGATAACAGAGCCAGACTCCATCTCAAAAAAACAAAAAAAGTAATTATATTTCTATATATTAGCAACAAACAACTGGAAAGTGAAATTTGAAAAATAATAACATACAAAACAGCATAAAATATAAAATACCTAGAAATAACTTTGATGAAAGATGTGAAAGAACAATATTGAAAAGTACAATAAAAGATGGGAAAAATTAAAGAGCTAAATAAATGGGTTCATGGGAAAAAAGACACACATTAGTAAGAAGCCAATTCTCCACAATTTCATCTATATTAGATTCAACATAATCTCAAAAGAATTTTTGTAGAAATCAGTAAACTGATTCAAAAATTCACATGAGCATTCAGAGGACCCAGATTAGCCAAAACAACATTGAAAGAGAAGAAGAAAGTCAAAGAACCAATACTCCCTGATTTCAAGATTTAGTATAAAGCTACAGTAATCAAGGTAATATGGTATTGCTGTTGAGACAGACACATCAGTGAGACAGAATGGAGGGTCCAGAAATAGATCTACACACCTATGGACAACTGATTTTCAACAAAGGCACAAAGGTAATTCAGTGAAGAAAGGACAATGTTTTCAACAAATGGTGTTGGAACAATCAAATGTCTGTATGTAAAAAAATAAAATTCAATCAATACATCATACCATATACCACAATTAACTCAAAATGGATCATAGGCTTAAATGTAAAAGCTAATACTCTAAAATTTCTAGAAGTAAACACATGAGAAAACCTTTTGGGGCCTTAAGTTAGGCAAAAATTTCTTAAATATAATACCAAAAACATGATCCATAAAAGAACACATTGGAGCCGGGTGTGGTGGGTCATGCCTGTAATCCTGGAACTTTGGGAGGCTGAGGCTGGTGAATCACTTGAGGCCAGGAGTTTGAGACCAGCCTGGCCAACATGGTGAAGTCTCTACTAAAAATACAAAAAACAAACAAACAAACAAAAACCTAAAAACAAAGAACATATTGGTAAATTCGACTTCATCAGAATTAGAAATGTCTTTGAAAGACACTCTGAAGTAAATGAAAGTAAAAGGAACAAAAGAATAAACTGGAAGAAAATCTTTGCAAATCATACATCTGATAAAGGGTTTATATCCAGAATATAAAAAGAACTCACAAAACTCAATAATAAGACAACAAAAAATCCAATTTAAAAATGGGTGACGTTGGGCGCAGTAGCTCATGCCTGTAATCCCAGCACTTTGGGAGGCCAAGGCAGGCAGATCACGAGGTCAGGAGTTCGAGATCAGCCTGGCCAACATGATGAAACGCTGTCTCTACTAAAAATACAAAAATCAGCCAGGCACGGTGGCAGGTGCCTGTAATCCCAGCTACTTCGGAGGCTGAGGCAGGAGAATCACTTGAAACCGTAAGGCGGAGGTTACAGTGAGCCAAGATCACACCACTGCACTCCAGCCTGGGTGAAAGAGTGAAACTCTGTCTCAAAAAAAAAAAAAAAAAAAAAGGGTGAAAGATTTGAACAGTCTGCCAAAGAAGGTGTATGGATGGCAAGTAAGCATGTAAAGAAATACTTAATATTGCATTAGAGAAATGCAAATTTGAAACCATAATGAGATATTACCACACATACCTATTAGAATGCCTAAAGTGAAAAAGACTGATCAAATCAAATACTGCCAAGAAGGTGGAGGAAATGGACTCTCATACATTGCTGGTGGAAATGCAGAATGGTACAACCACTTTGAAAAACAGTCTGACAGTTTCTTAAAAAGTTAAATATACACTTACCATATGATCTAACCATCCTACTCTTAAAATATTTTTTTCTAAAAAAAAAAATTAGGTTTTCACCCAAGAGAAATAAAAGCCTATGTCTAAACAAAGAGTTTGTACATGAATGTTCATAGCAGCTTTATTTTTAATCGCCACAACTGGCAATAACCCAAACATCCATCTACAGATAAGCAAATGTGTATCTATGCATTGTAATATTACTCAGCAATAACAAAGAAAGAACTATTGATGCACACAACATAAATAACTATAATATTCATAAAAACAATTATGTGAGTAAAATAAGCCAGAGAAAAAAGAGTCCATACTGTATGGTTACATTTATAGAAAACTCTGGAAAATGCAAACTCATCTACAGTGACAGAAAGCACATCAATGATTTCCTGAGGATAGGAACAAGGGATATAAGGATTGGACAGGAGAGGGAGATAACAAAGGGTTGCAAGGAAGTTTTTGAAGATGAGGGATATGTTCATTATGCACCATGTTTCTTGGTTGTATATCCATGTCACGATTTATCAAATCATATGCTTTAAATATGTGCAGTTCACTGCATGTCAGTTATACTTCAATAAAGCTATGTTTAAAAAAGAAATTAGTGTTCTTGAGGGATGAATGCAGTTTTTGTCCTTTCAGGCAATCTTCTTCACAGGTATGGTTGCTCACAGCTGAGCTTTTGGTAAGTATGCACCATGATTCAATAACATTTGCTAAAAAAAAATTCCCATCATTCCAGAGAAGTAAACACCAACTGAATGATATATTGGGTCTGGGCAGGGCCTATACCCAATGAGGGTACTGGTCAGGAATTGAGGTTTGAGCAGTCTCATCAGACAACCTGAGAAAATGGGGAAATGTGGTTAAGTTGATGACTGATCTCAGGGACATGTCGGTGATCTGGCTGCTACATAACTTAGGGTTGATTCTTCCTGCTCTTCTTTGCTCACTTCTCTGGACACATCCTTCTCTGCCTTCTATATAGAAAAGAACTGAGCTCCAGGGAAGGAAATAACTACTTACTTGCTATAGTTTCTCTGTAATCACTCTTCCTCCCTTCACTTCCAGCTCACACCTGTGCCAAACAACAGTCTCTGGGCATCTTGTTCGGCCTCACACTGGTGCCAGGTATTGGCCAGCTCACATGTCCCCACAGGGCCTGGGGTACATAGGAACCAGAGCCCACGTTTGAAGCCCTCTCTTCAACAGCAGTGATCCACAGCCTTCCAGGCCTGAGGCCTTATGAGGCCGCATGATTCCAGGGTTTGGAATGAGAAACAAGAACTTCGGATGTCCTGAAAGGGGCTAGGCTCAGTAATCTGCATGAGTTTCTCTAGCTGTTAACTAATGCTGAATCTGCCATCTACAATCAAGTATTGTGTACTTGCTGTCTACTTACCACTCTCTTGTCCGGCACCCTTTGGGTAAACACCTTGTAGAGTCGCCAGCTCTTTCCCAGAATGGGGCCAAACACAAGGGAGGTCCCAATGCACAGCATGGACAGTCTTATCTACAGGTGGAAGGGGACAGAAGAGTCACAAGAGGAACCTTTGTCAGTTCTCCACACACTCTGATTTGCAGGGTCTGGGTCCCACAGAGGGCATGGGGTACAGAGTGAACCTCACCAAGTGTTCTGGGATTGCCTCGAAAAGTGCCCACACCAAGGATAAAGGTAACCACCACCCATGGGAGCAGCTGGTTTAAAAAAATCATCACAACTTTAAAATTTTAGTCAAAACCAAATTTTAATACTTCACCTACCTGAATGAGAGTTTCCATTGAGCTCCCCACTAAAACATCTTGAATCCCAAAGAGGTAAGCGCTACTGTAAGTCAGACAACTGCCCAATAAGGTCACAATGTTCAGATTGGGACTGGACATCTTCACAATCCTAGAGGGCATCAGGAAGAAAGACACTTACAGCCATGACCTTTTGCCTTGAGGCCAAAGACCTATGAGATCAAAGCTTCCTCACCAGCATAATCTCCAGTGCAGCCTCGGAGTGAAGGACCACTGGGAAGAAACCACTTTATAGCCCTGTGAAAACTTATGATTTCTTTAAATTTATTTTCAAAAAGAACTAAACTCTGGCACTTATTGCTTGTATAACTCCAAGTCTTTTAAAAGAAGGCTGACTACCTACAAACAGGTAGTACTGGAGAAGAGTTGGGATTTTATCCATGAAGTTTATGGTTGCTAGGGGACTGCCATGTGCAGCTTAGTGAATTAATAACCAGCAGGTAGATACCCACAGTTTGGAGCCCTTAGAAATGAGCTGTAAGGTAAACTATTTGGAAACAATGTTTTTTTTTTTTTTTCATATACTATTTGCTTTATTTGATATGTAAACCGTTTTCCTCTACTTGACCAAGAAAGAAAGAAGATAAAGGGATTAGAAGCAAGAAATTGGGGAAGGGCCTTTTCTCAAGTATTAACAGTTTTAGATGAGATTAGAGACAAATTTGAAAGTGAGAGGGAGATGTGAATAATCAGGGGTTCAGACAAATACCCCGGGCACCAACAGAGGTTCAGGATGTGAACTGGTTAACCTAAGGGCAACGCCAGTCTCACACTGGACAGTGACCGATACTAATTAATTACAAGTAACAAGAAGGAAAGCCATTGTATTTAAGAATTGTAATCTAAATAGTGTATATAAATGCAACATTTCTACTAAAAGTCATTTGATAATTATACTTTGCTATACTTTTATTTTTAAATCATAACTAAGGAGGAAAGCATTCTTACCTATGTCTCTTGGTGACCTGGCAGGCCACCTTAAAAGCTAGGGCCAAGGCAAAACTATCCACTTAGTGAAGCTTGTTCTAGCCACAGGCAAAGCACCTAGGAGGCACTAAACAGTTTGGCAGTGCTGGATTTTGCAAACATCATAACTGCCATGAGCACAGCTTAGTTACTTTGTGTCTGACATTGTGATACATCCATACACACAAGAACACCAAACCACTGTCCCAGGCCCCAGGTACTGTCACCATAGGCCAGTGAGTCCAGATGAGCTGAACCTTGTTTTGGAGGGAAGATTTTCTTATTTTTCTAAAAGTGAGAGCAACTTTCATGCATACCCTTTCTAAAATGAGAATAATAATTATATGATCTACCTTCAAAGAGTTGTGACGATTTCATGAGGCAATATGGCAAAATGCTTGGCACATGGCCTGGCACATAATAGGCATGCTGCCAATGTCAGCTGTTTATATTATAATCTCACTGTCCTCCTCTTCCAGGTTTTAGAAACCTAGGAATCACCTTTTCCTTCTGTTTCTTTATCAGAAATACCCAATCAATTGCCAGGTTTCTTTCACTTCTTCTTTTTTTAAAAAATTTTTTTGAGACAGAGTCTCACTCTGTTGCCCAGGCTGGAGTGCAGTGGCACAATCTCGGCTCACCGCAACCTCCCCCTCCCTGGTTCAAGTGATTCTCCTGCCTCAGCCTCCCGAGTAAATGGGATTACAGGCGCCCGCCACCACGCCCAGCTAATTTTTGTATTTTTAGTAGAGACAGGTTTCACCATGTTGGTCAGGCTGGTCTTGTACTCCTGACCTCAAGTGATCTGCCCGCCTCGGTCTATCAAGGTGCTGGGATTACAGGTGTGAGCCACTGTGCCAGGCCTCTTTCACTTCTTATTTCAAAGTCTCTGAGCTTTCTCTCGCTCTCCATCTTTTTTTTTTTTTTTGAGATAGAGTCTTGCTCTGTTGCCCAGGTTGGAGTGTAATGGTGTGATCTTGGCTCACTGCAACCTCTGCCTCCTAGGTTCAAGCAATTCTTCTGCTTCAGCCCCCTGAGCAGCTGGGATTACAGGTGCCCACCACCACACCAGGCTAATTTTTGTATTTTTAGTAGAGAGAGGGTTTTGCCATGATGGACAAGCTAGTCTCAAACGCCTGACCTCAAGTGATCTGCCTGCCTCAGCCTCCCAAAGTTCACTCTTCTTTTTCTTTTTTTTTTTTTTTTTTGAGACAGTCTTGTTCTGTTGCACAGGATGGAATGCAGTGGGGCAATCTTGGCTCACTGCAACCTCCATCTCCTAGGTTTAAGCGATTCTCATGCCTTGATCTCCCCAGTAGCTGGGTTTACAGGCATGCGCCACCACACCCATCTAATTTTTGCATTTTTAGTAGAGACGGGGTTTCACCATGTTGGCCAGGCTGGTCTTGAACTCCTGACCTCAGGTGATCCGCCCACCTCAGCCTCCCAAAGTGTTGGGATTACAGGTGTGAGCCACCGCGCCCGGCCTCTCCATTCTTGATACCATATTTATCCAGGATACAATCATGTTAGGAGCAATGGAACTGGAGTCGAGGGTAACAGGTGGGTATACCAGCTCTGCCACTCACAGCTGACTAAGCCTGTCTGACCAGGAAACAGGCTCCTATTTCCTCATCTGTAAAATGAAAATAACATCATCTTTTGTATCTACCCCACAGGTTATTGCAAAGATGAGATGATGTATGTGCCAAAACTTTTGCAAACTTTAAGATGATGAAAAAATACTACTTTTTAGATTTTTGATGTAATCTTCAGCTCTCAGTAAACACCAATTTTTCCCTGTTCTGGTATGTTCTGTACATTACATTCAGAATCATTAATCTTAACATACCACCTTTATCATTTAGCAAAAGAGCTACATGTATAAAGAACAATCTTCTATGGTTTACCTTAAGTCTCCTATATCCAAATTTAAGATCTAGCCCTATTATATGATCTACTTATTCATTCAGGTCTGCCTCCTCAGCCTCCATGTCTTCAGATTGTGGACTTATGGAGAGTGATTTTCCTTAATTTCTTTATCTCTCCACAAAAGAAGGGGAATATGTGGTGAATATTAACTACGGAAGTAAGAACAGTGCTAACCAGCAGCTTCACAAAGCATTTTTTAAAGAAAAGTACTCCATTAGAGAGACCAGTGCTGACACTGATTCAGAGCAGAGAGTACTGCTGACCTGGCATCAGCCGCTTGGTGCAGTCAGAAGTTTGAGCAATGGCACAAGCAGTGGGTGGACTCCTGCAAGACCCATAACCCGGCTATTCCTCCCCATGGCCATTCTCATGTTCCTGCACATAAGCCATGACTATCTGACGGTGACCTCGTCACCAAGCAACTGCCTGGATTTCACAGCCACATGTCTGTTTGGTCTAGATCACTGATCGGTAAGTTTCTCTCATAATTTTTCTTTGGACCCATTTTATTTGAGTATCACTATACAATCAGTTTTCCTTTGAGTGATACAGTACTGCATGAAATCCTGATTGAGGATTCCTTCTCTTTCTGATTTAGCTAAAAGGAACTCAATTTAGTCATTTTCCACAAAATATACATTGAATAGTTTTCACCTCTCAGACAGTGATGCTAATTCATTATTCAAATAGATATACTATGGACTTATATATGCATGTTGTGACATTTTTCCTGAGCAATCTTACTGAAAACTTGCCTCAGGGAACAAAAGATGAATACAAGATGATTTCCCTTTTTTGTTTGGCCAAGTTAACACCTGTGAAGTCACTGAAAGGTGAATCATCTCCAATTCAGCAGGTGAATTATGTATGTCTGGGGAATGTCTTTGCCACGTTGGTAGGAATTCAGCCACCAATGTCATTTATATTTTTCTATTGAGCTAAAAGATGAAACCTACATAGTTGAATATTTTAATCAGTCACAAACACATAATTTCCACAAAGCAAATAGATTTCAATATTGTATACTTAATTACAGATAGCCAGTACTATCTAGATTACTTGTCTTCCATTTATGAAGAGTAAAATGCCTGAATTGGGTTACTGTCAGTCAGAAAAAAGGTGAAGTTTTTTTTTTTTTTTTTTTTTTTTTTTTTTTAAAGGATTATATAGCTATCTCATTATCTCTTCCTCTTCATTTATTGAGTGGAAATGTAAGACAAGAACTTTCTTGATTTTTCTATCCTCAAGTGAGGTTTCAACACGTATAGGTAAATATCGAACTACATCTGCAAAACCTGTATAATTCTGCATTATCATTTCAATAGTGTCTAATGAATTCAGATACTTAAGTGGCATCCACCAGCTCAACGGTATGATGTTGCAAAACTTTATCAAATGTTACTTTCCGAACTTGGCAGTTCATTTTATTTGGAGTTACTGAGTCTGAAAACATGGCCAGAGAATGGAGCACAAGGTACTTGTTGGCATGCTGTGACTAACAGAAAACTTTCCTAAGATGTCACAAGACCATGCTTTCTAAAATGCTACAAAAATTGATGTAAATCATATCACTGAGCTTTAACCTATCCAAAACCAAATATGAATGTCTTTCCAAAATGCTTTCTAATAAAGCAATTAAGATTTAAATTGTGAAAATTTATCCAATTTCTTTATTAACTTACTATTTTGGATCCATGCTACAATGGGATTATAAATCTATCTCAAATAAAACTCCAAACAGCTTTATCATAATGTTATCTGATGTGTTTCAGCAAATTTGATCTTTTAATATCTTGCTTATTTCTAATGTATACACTAATCTGCACCCAATTAAAATTCTGCACACCTCAAGCTAATATTAGTGGGACCTCTAACCATTTGTATTTAAAGTGTCTATCATAAGGCCTGACCCTATTCCTTACTCTCGTGCCTGGGCCACCATCCTAGTAGAACATCCTAGGAGATTTCATTAGCCTTTCAGCCTCCAGAGTTCTAAATTATTCAATCATAATGATTTCACTTTATTCCTCTTCAGACACCCATCCCCAGGTTACACTCTGGGTCTTAGGGTCATTCAGAATGGTTCCCCTTCAGGAATTTTAAATACCAATATCCCAACACCAATTTGACTACAATCTGTTTAAAATTTAACTCCAAGCCTCCCCCTCAATCGCTCACATTCTTCCCCATTTCAGATAATGGCAACTCCACCTTTCAATTTGCCTGGACCAAAAACCTGGGAGTCATCCTGACTCTTGCTCATCACCCACATCCAATCTGTCATAAATCTTGTTGGCTCTATCCTCAAAATACATCCAGAATCTAACTCCTTCTCACCACCTCTGCTGCCACCACCTGATCAAAGTCTTACTTTGCATTTCTTATTTGGATTATTGCAATAGCCTCCTAACTGGTCTCCCTGCTTCTACCCTGGCACTTCCCTCAAGTCTATTTTCAACATAGCTGCTAGAGTAATCCATTAAAGAGAAATAAGATCATGTCACTTCTCTGCTCAAAACCCCACAATGACTCTCTATTTCCCAGAGGGAAAGTCAGTCTTTACCAGAGTTTACAAAGCCTACACATTTGATCCCTGTTGTTTCTCGACCTCATTTCTTACATCTTCTCCAGGCCCATCCCACTCCAGCCACACGCCTCCTTGCTATTCCTTGAAAACACCAGGCACTCACACACTGCGAGGCTTTGAAGTGGCTGTTCTCTCTGCCTGGAATATTTCAATACATGGATCTGCATAGCTCATCCTCTTTCTCTCCTGACTGCATGTTCATATGTTACCTTCTCAACCAGGGCTATGATGACAACCCTATTTAAAATTACACCCTATCCGCGGAATTCTGAATCCTCATCCTGCTCTATTCTCTTCCCCTGCCCCCATCCAACCATAGTACTTATTACCTTTTAACGTATTACATAATTTACTTATTATTATGATTTTGTTTATTGCTTTCTCCTCCCAATAGAATTGTGCATGATGTACTCCCAGAACTAGAAAACTACCTGGACACTGAAGGCACTCAATAAACATTTGAGGAATAAATGAATGAGGGTCCTACCCTCCAGCCCTCTCATGTGCTTACTCCTACCACATTTGTACATTGACAGCCTACAGACCTCCAGTCACTTGGTTCTTTTGCTTCCTCATAGTCTATCAGTCTCTCTTCCTATCTCAACCCAATTTCAGATCCCTGGTTGGTCATCTGAACTGTTCTCTCAATAACACCCAATTCCCTTTTCAAACAAGACCTTCTGTAGCATCTGCCCAGTAAACTCAGATCAGAGCCATAATCCATTGTCTGCTTTTGCATCCAGGCAGCTGAGAGGTGCAGGAGAAAATTAGACAACCTTGCAGATTGTTGCCACCAAAACTGATGTTCTCCAACATCGATCTGCCAAGCTTACTATGCCATCCATCTTTTTATTTATTCTGAGTTATTTCTGTACATTTTCTTTGTGAGTGACTCACCTCACAGGACTCAAAGAAATAAGAGTATGTATCTGTATAGATGATGCCCTCAGTCTAGGTTTGGTGCCATCCTCTATGTCCCTACAACATCCCAGGGTCTATGTGCATCAGTACAATTGTCATGTTATATTACTGCCTTTTAATGTTAGTTCCACTGGACAGTTTCTACTCCTTAAAACCCAGGCTGTTTCTTGTTCTATAACTCACACCATAGCACGGTCTTTGGAAAATGGTAAGTGTTCCATAACCATCTGTTGAATGAATTCATTAATGGATATGGAAACCCCTTCTCTTCTTCCTTTCTTTGTCCTCTTCCCTAATCTTATTTTTCACTGGCAAAGCACTCCCCTGTTAGGCAGAAGGCTGAGGGCTAGGCACGTGTGCCATAAGGCTTTTAAAGTACCAGAGATCTGTTGAGAGTTGGAGGGGAGTTAGGAACTTGTTCAATGCCTATGTGTTAGGAGGGGCACATTCTGGGTAATTGTAGTGGTTTCAGGGTGATCCCCACGGTCCCCTGGAACCGCTGATAATTCCTTGGAATTAGTGAACACAAGGGCCAGATATATCTGGGGGGCTCTGAGTGCTGTGGATGCCGTGAACTTCCATAGACACTGGGTTTTCACCACGTTACCAAATCTGCACACCCCAAACCCTCACTAAAAAGCTTCACATTCTGGGTAAGCCCTTCCTTTGCTTTCCCTCTCAGCATAGAGCTGAAAGGAGTCTAAAAATAAATGAGAGAAAGCATCCTAACAGGATGCCTGTAAAGCTTTTTCCTCTCTCATTCTTTTTGTTTCTAGGAAAGTGTAGCACCTTGGAGGAGTGTGTATATTCACATATGCCCATGTGTATATATGTTTACTTGTCTCCAATGAGATAGGGCCACTTGAAAGATTCTTTGCCAATGGCTGAATTCTTGCTGGAGGATTCTCCCAGGAAATGCTTTTGTCCAATATGTTTCTCACATCGTGTGTTGAGGGCCACGTAGGCCCAGAGATATGATGATAGCCCTCGTCAAGCAATTGATGGATGAGATCTCATCTTCACGACCACACAGATTACAGACTCTCAGTAGACATCTGCATCAGAGGTTAACAACATGCATCCCACCCCCAGGCTTCAGAAAATCTGCTGATCTTGGACTGAGTTGCTGCTTGCAGCTGGGCTAGGAAGCATGCATTTTTACACCCTTGAAGTCAGTAAATTATATCTTTTTACATCCTTGAAGCCAGTAAATTTGTAAATTATGTTTTGTCATGAGCCAAACATTCAGCACCGCCTCTTGTCCTGGGTGGACCTGGCCTTTCCAAATCAGCCTGCTTTCCTGTAGTCCTGCTTCGTTTCACATGGAGAGAGGGAGCTCCTTACCCTGCCCTGTCAGTTCAGGCCCACAGCTGCTGAAATTGCATCTGGAAGAACAGAGACATTCTGCCCACAGAATAGCTGAATGGTTAGCAGTGCTTGGACCTGATGAAATCAAAGGTCTCTTCTAGCTTCTCCCTTCTCAAGTTATGCCAGAGACAGTTTTTTATTTTTTCCTTTTTTTTTTTTTTTTTTTTTAGACAAAGTCTCATTCTGTTGCCCAGGCTGGAGTGCAGTGAGGCACACTCAGCTCACTTCAACCTCCGCCTCCTGGGTTCAAGCAATTCTCGTGTCTCAGCCACCCCAAGTAGCTGGGATTACACGCATGCGCCACCATCCCTCCCTAATTTTTGTAATTTTAGTAGAGATGGGGTTTTGCCATGTTGGCCAGGCTGGTCTCAAACTCCTGGGCTCAAATGATCTGTCCGCCTCAGCCTCCCAAAGTGCTGGGATTACAGGCGTGGGCCACTGCTTCCAGCCCAGAGACAAATTTCTTTTCTCTATCCTTAGCTTATTAATAAGCTGGTTACACTTTGCATTTCTGCCTCTCTTTCTTAACCAGGAAGAGCAGGCTGACTTGGTTTACCAGAGGTGCAACAGAATTTACATCCAAATCAAATGGTCAAACAAAATATTTAGCTATAAGTGTAAAAGAAGACTTGCTAAGTATCGTGCCCCCAAATTCCCCTTTAGCAAATGACCTTGTTTTTCCCATGCTTTATGAGTTCTTACTTTAATGATCTTCATGTGCCAAATATTAATTCAACAATTCCTAAATACCAACTTGCCAATGTATTAAGAACCAGAGATAGGAAGGCAAAGGAGATACAATCTCTGCTATCAGCGTATTAGGACACCACCTCCTTGGTTTCTGACCTTTTCATTGCAAAGACGATTTTCCTATTTGTTCTTTTTCTTTAAAATAGAATAAAATTTTAATTGAATATTAGAAGTTGTTTTATCAGTATCCACTTGGCCATTTGACAAAAATCTATATTCCTGAATCTGTGTATTATAGATATTAATATGTGAATATACATATAAATTGATAGTATACAAATTTCAGCATTCATAGCTCCCTTGGACTATAAACAGGCCTAAGGATCAACTTTTTTTTTCTTTCTTTTTTAATTTTACTTTAAGTTCTGGGATATGTGTCCAGAATGTGCAGGTATGTTACACAAGTATACATGTGCCATGGTGGTTTGCTGCACCTATCAACCAGTCATGAAGGTTTTAAGCCCCACATGCATTAGGTATTTGTCCTAATGCCCTCCCTCCCCTTGCCCCCCACCCCCCAAGAGGCCCCAGTGTGAGATGTACCCCTCCCTGTGTCCATGTGTTCTCATTGTTCAATTCCCACTTATGAGTGAGAGCATGCGGTGTTGGGTTTTCTGTTCCAGTGTTAGTTTGCTGGGATCAACTTTTTAATTTAATTTAATTTTGAGACAGAGTTTCACTCTCTCATCCAGGTTGGAGTGCAGTGGCATGATCTTGGCTCACTGCAGCATCGATCTACTGGGTTTAAGTGATCCTCCCACCTCAGCTTCCCAAGTAGCTGGGACTACAGGTGCATGCCATCACACCCAGTTAGTTTTTATTTTTTTGTAGAGACAAGGTCTCACTTTGTTACCCAGGCTGGTCTTGAACTCCTGGAGTCAAGCAGTCCTCCCACCTTGGCCTCCTGAAGGGTTGGGATTACAGGCATGAGCCACCTCTCCTGGCTAGGATCAACTTTAAAAGTATCCTTGCAACTATTTTAAAAGCTGAAATATGGAAATTTGGATATAAGACTAAATGCCTTGAAGTTTAGGAACAGTAGTGAAAAAGCATAGTGATAAATTCAAGATAAGTTGGTGATGAGGAGGGGTAAAAAGCCCCAAAGGATACCTCTACTGGAAAGGAAGTTTGTGTGGCTTTACTTAGGAATATTATGGGCACATTCTGCTTTGTTTGTTTGTCTTCAAAAAAATAGTTTCTGAATGTATTTTTGCCATATCTCATGCAATTATATTTTAGATGTGCTTTTAAATGCCACGGGAAAACACTAGACACACACGCAAAATCCTCTTTTCGCCTAGAACCTCAGACTCTAGGGTTACGACCCTGGCATGTGTTGTAATTTATGAGGCAGTGATTTCAACTTCCTTTCTCTGTTTAGCTGCAGGAAAAGGCCTTGAGCAATTCCTGGCAGGTGACTTGTAGCTCTTCCAAAAGGGCAGAGCAGATGTCCTGATTTTAAGTAGGGCATGAAGCACAAGCACAATTGGCCCTAGGAAACATCCAATCACAAGGAGTCACTGCTAAAGCAGAATATTATGGGCTACCAGGTGACATGCAAATTGATCTCTTTGAGGCAGGAAAGATTGCCTGCCATACTGGGGAAGATTCCGCTTTCCTCTTTTTTTTTTTTTTTTTTTTTTTTGAGATGGCGTTTAACTCTTGTTGCCCAGGCTGGAGTGCAGTGGTGTAATCTTGGCTTGCAGCAACCTCCACCTCCCAGGTTCAAGCAATTCTCCTGCCTCAGTCTCCCGAGTAGCTGGGATTACAGGTGTGAGCCACCATGCCCAACTTATTTTGTATTTTTAGTAGAGACGGGGTTTCTCCATGTTGGTCAGGTTGGTTTCAAACTCCTGACCCCAGGGTGATCCGCCTGCCTCAGCCTCCAGAAGTGCTGGGATTACAGGCGCGAGCCACTGCACTCAGCCTCCTTCCCTTCTTTCTTATCTTCGATTCTGTGGCAGAACTCTGGGCCTGTGTGTATCTTGGAATCTGAGCGGAATCCTGAACAATGACAGCTGCTGGAATGGTTCCCCAGTAAGCCAGAATCTAGGAATTCAGGATGTTGGGACTGGGTTTCACTCAGCTTTGTCCCCATCAGCACCTTCCACAAGGCCCCGAGCCTACTAGAAACTTACTAAAAGCTTGTTACACTGCATAAATCATTAGAATTAGAAGGTTCAGTACTTGGAAGAGATGAAAGGACGCGTGCTGTGCAGGAAGGACTTGCTTGCCCATCTATCTCTCCACGGCAGGACTGGAGTCCCTGGGCTCTGAGGAACACAGTTTGAAAATCAGTGATCTGACCTGATTCCTTCATTTTCAGATGAAGAAATCTGCATGCTGTTTTAATCGCCAGATAGGGACCATGTTGGGACAGCAAATCCAGATGATGTCCTGACTCCTGGTTTCCTTCAGTGTTCTTTCACTTCCCACTAGTAGACCCAACTGCCTGGGTTTTCATCATACTGACTAATGAAGACCCAGGGTCTTCCTGCCCTGGTTTCTAACGTCCTGTGGTAGTGCTGGTAGGTCAAGAATTTTTACCTGCCTTCTTGACTGAGGATCCACAAAGCCCCCATTTATAGCCGGCAGTGTCAACAAGAGGAGACAGAGAGGAAGTCATATATCCCCTGGGGGGCACAGAGCCTGCAGAGCCTCCTGCTGGGTTTTGCCTGCCCCTTTAGATTCTGACTGCTGGCTTGGATCTTGGACTTCGGCACAATTTCCATGATGCCTCTTGGATTTATCTACTGACTGAACTCCAGACTGAATTCTTGCTACAATTAGCTTTGGGTTCTTGGTTTCTGTCGTCTAGTGTTTCCACCGGCTCCGGCAATGGCCTGGAAGTGTCTGTGCCAGGCTGTGGCAGGAGCTGTAGAGTCTGCCCATGTAATGTGATGTAAAAAGAACAACTAACAGACAATGTGTATGTGTTTAAGCATCTTTTATGGATTACTACTGAGGTAACAGTGTAGTGGAAAGAGCTTGGGCTTTGCCATCAGACTGCCTGGGTTTACTGTGTTGTTTATGGATGTTGGAGATTTGCCTAACCACTCTGAAGCAGTTTCCTCATCTGAAAATGGGGAAAATAGTAATTATCCTGCTGTATTTAAAGTGCAAAGCACACAGAAGACATGTAATAGAAAGTAGCAACTATTAATTTTAATTTAAATTGTATTTACATATATAGGGACTGACTGAGGGCTGATATAATTTATGAGTTGGAAGCATTGAAGGATCCTGAAGAAACTTTCATCAAAAATTACATTATGGTCAGAATCATCTGAGTTATTATTGTTACTTCTTAGAAAATTGGTAATGGCATAGAATAGTATTAAAAAGAGTAGCCAACAGTGATTATCTATGTGCTAGGTGGTTGCTAAGCGCTTTACATAGACAATCTAATATAATCAGCTGTCAGAGATAAGTAGTATCATTACTCCTGTTTTTAAATAGAGAAACAGGGTATATAGCAAAGTTCAATAGAACAATCAAGCCACTGGATTTGAGGTTGGGTTTGATTCCAGAGCCTGAGTTCTTACGCCACCTAATCTTTCACTATTTGCACACGTAACCTTTTGTGACCATTGTTAAGGAGGAACCCTTTTCCCCTTCTCTCCGTTTTCCCTATTGAGAAAATGGAGGCCTACTGAGGAGAGATTCTAGCCCCCTTCCCCATGTGGGAAGCTGATGAGAAGGAAGCTTTCATTTCCCTTTCCACCTTAGTATTAGTTACTCCCCAAGCCAGGAGTGACCAGTTTGAGAGGCCTGGCCTGTGCTCTACCAAATGTTCTTCAAGGCAGGAATCTCCACTTCCCTTTACCCCTTTCCCACCTCCACCAGGCAATGAGCTCTCCACTTCCTGGGTCCTGTTTTAGCATTATGTCAAGCAGCGCTTTCTAATTTAGCTTTCATCAGAAATCCCTGTGCTTTATTTTTCTCAAAAACTTTTCAATTTGAAATTATTTAAGACTCACAAGAGGTTGTAAAAACAGTACAGAGAGCTCCTGTGTATCCTTAGCCCAGCTTTCCCCAATAACATCGTACATAACCAGAGTTCATGATCAAAATCAGGAAATTGACATTAGTGCAATACTGTTATAAAAACTACAGACTCTATTGAAATTTCACCCATTTTTATGTGCACTCTGTGTGTGTGTGTGTGTAGTCCTATGAAATTTATCACCTATATAGATTTCTATGAAATTCACATGAAACCACCGTCATAATCAGGATAGTGAACTGTTCTATCACACATACACACTTACAAACACAACTCTCTCATGCTATCCTTCATAGTGACACACTCCCCAACCTAACTCCTAGCAACCACTAATCCATTCTCTGTCACTATAAATTTGTCTTTTGAGAACGTTGTATAGAACTGGACTCTTACAGTGTGTAAGCCTGTGAGACTGACATTTGTCATGCAGCATATGCCCTTGAGCTCCATCCAAGTTGTTGCATGTATCAATACTTTGTCCCATGTTTATTGCTAGCTAGTATTCCATTGTAAGATGCCCCACTGTTTATCCATTCACCTGTTGAAGGATATTTGGGTTTCCAGTTTTTTCCTCCCAGCTTTATTAAGGTATAATTGACAAATATTGCATATTTATGGTGTACAACATGGTATTTTGATATTTGTATACATTGTGAAATAATTAAAATTATTAAATTAATTTAATCAACATCCATCACTGTACATACTTATCTTTTTTTAAGACATACTCTCTTGGAATTCTTCAAGTATACAACACGTTATTACTAACTATAGACACTATGTTGTATAGCTCTCCACAACTTATTCATCCTACCTGGAACTTTGTGCCCTTTGATCTGACCAACATCTCTCTATTTCTGTCAACCACCTCCATCCCAATCTGTGACAACCACCATTCTACTCTTTACTTCTATGAGTTCAACTTTTTTAGATTCCATATATAAGTGAGATCATGTAGTATTTGTTTTTCTATGTCTTGCTTACTTCACTTAGCATAATGTCTTCCAGGTTCATCCATGTTTTTACAAATGCCAGGATTTCTTTCTTTGAGACTGAATAGTACTCAACTGTGTGTGTGTATGTGCACATACATATATCTCACATTTTCTTTATCCATTCATTCGTAAATGAACACTTAGGTTGGTTCCATATCTTGGCTATTGGGAATAATGTTGCAGTGAATATGGGAGTGCAGGTATCTCTTTCATACACTGATTTCATTTCCCTTAGATATACACCCAGAAGTAGAATTGCTTGATTACATGACAGTTCTATTTTTAATTTTTTAAGGAACCTCCATACTGTTTTCCATAATAGTTGTACTAATTTACATTCTCATAAATAGTGTACAGGGTTTCCTTTTCTCCATATCCTCCCCAACACTTGTTATCTCTCATCTTTTCCATAATAGCCATTCTAACAGGTATGAGCTAATAACTCATGGTTTTAATTTGCATTTCTTGATGATCAGTGATGTGAGCATTTTTTCATATACCTGCTGGACATCTGTATGTTTTCTTTTGAGAAGTGTCTATTCAGGTCCTTTGTCCACTTTTTATTGGATTATTTGTTTTCTTGCTATTGATTTGAGTTCTTTATATTCTTTGAATATTTACCCCTTATCAGATGTATGGTTTGCAAATATTTTCTCCCATTCTGTAGGTTGTCTCTTCACTCTGTTTATTGTTTCCATTGCTGTGCAAAAACTTTTTAGTTTAATCCCATTTGTCTATTTTTTATTTTGTTGCATGCGCTTTTGGGGCCATAACCAAAAAATCATTGCCCAGACCAATAGCAGGAGCTTTTCTCCTATGTTTTCTTCTGATAGTTTTTACAGTATCAGGTCATACATTTAAGCTTTTAATCCATTTTTTAGTTGATTTTTTGTATATGGTATACCATTATACCATATACAATTGGTCCAGTGTCCAATTTTTTTTTTTTTTTTTTTTTTTTTTGAGACAGGGTCTCGCTCTGTTGCCCAGGCTGGAGTGCAGTGGCGTGATCTCAGCTTACTGCAACCTCTGCCTCCCAGGTTCAAGTGATTCTCCTGCTTCAGCCTCCTGAGTAGCTGGGATTACAGGCGCATGCCACCACACCTGGCTAATTTTTGTATTTTTAATACAGACAGGGTTTCACCATGTTGGCCAGGCTGGTCTCGACCTCTTGACCTCAAATGATCGGCCCAACTTGGCCTTCCAAAGTGCTGGGGTTACAGGTGTAATTTCATTCTTTTGCATGTTCATATACAGTTGTCCCAACACCATTTATTGAAGAGGCTGTCCTTTCTCTTTTGTGTTGTCTTGGTACTTTTGTCAAAAATCAACTGACTGTAAGTGCATGGATTTATTTTTGGGCTCTCTATTCTGTTCCATTGATTTGTCTGTTTTTATGCCAGCATCTTGCTGTTTTGATTATTATAGCTTTTTAGTAGATTTTGTAATTAGATAGGCTAGGGTGATACCTCCAGCTTTGTTCTTATTGGTGAAGATTGTTTTGGCTATTAGGGTCTTTTGTGGTTCCACAAGAATTTTAGTTTTTTTTCATATTTCTGTGAATTTTGGTATTTTGGTAGGATTGCATTGCATTTGTAGATTGCTTTGGTAGTATGGCTATTTTAACAATATACATTTTTTCAATCCATGAATATGGATATCTTTCCATTGATTTGTGCCTTCCTCATTTATTTCATCAGTGTTTTACAGTTTTCAGTGTACAGGTCTTTCAACTTTTAGGTAAAATTTTTTCCCAAGTTTTCATTTTTTGATGCTATTATAAATGGAATTGTTTTCTTGATTTCTTTTTTGATTGTTAATGCTTCCAGTTTTTGACTATTACAAACAAAGCTACTAAAAACATTTGCATACAGCTTTTTGTGTGAACATATATAGTTACTTCTCTACGGTAAATACATAGGAGTGCGACTGCTGAATCACACAGTGAAGGAATAATTTTATAAGAAACTTCTAAAGTGTTTTCCAGAGTAGGTATATCAGCAGTGTATGAGAGATTCAGCTTCTCTGCATCCCTGCTGACATTTGCTTTATTTGTTTTTTGTTGTTTTTTAAAAAACTTTTATTTTAAGTTCAGGGGTACAAGTGTAGATTTATTACATAGGTAAATTAGTATCATTGGAGTTTGCTGTACAGATTATTTTATCACCCAGGTATTAAGCCTAGTACCCATTGGTTATTACCTTGATGACATTGGTTATTGTCAGTGTGTAAGCTTTTGGTTTGTGTGACGTATATCAACCTTTAAATGTAGATGCCTTGGACACCATTTGATCTTAGCCCTCTCTGTTTACTCTAGCTAGACTGAATCCCTGGAGGGAAGGGGGTATATTTTAGTATGCTGAATTCTTATCAAGCACTTGTTATGTGCCAGATACTATGGCAGGTGTCAGAAAACAAAATCATTGTATTTGACTTTGAGGACTCACAACTTAGCAGACCAGATAAATAAGTGAATAAGTAAACATGGTTATTAAATAATGCAGTAAGTAACACAGGTATGTGTAAAGTGCTATGGCTATTGATAAAAAAAAAATTGTTCCCTAGAACAGTGGTTCTTAAATTTTAGAATGCATCAGAATCACCTCATGAGCCTGTTAAAATTCACATTGCTGGTCCTCATCACACACAGTTTTGGATGAAACAGAGTCTAAAGTGGGGCCCCAGGAAGTTGTATTCGAACAAGTTCCCAGGTGATACTGCTGCTGCTGGCCCAGGACCCACATTTTGAGATAGAAATTTGTCTTAAAGGATAGATAGGAGTTTGTCAGGTGAAAAATGAAGAGTTGTGAATCAAGGAAGAGCATGAACAAAGGCATGGTGAGGAATGTTCATGGTGTGCTCAAGGAATGGCCATTCTCATATATGACCAGAGCACAACTTAATCTCAAGGGGAAAAGTGGAAATTTTATGTTGGGGCCAGACTATAAAAGACCTTAAATACTTACCTAAGGAGTTATGTAGGCAGTAGAAGTCTGTGTTTTAAAACTAGGTTGTGTTTGGGAAAAAAAAATGCTGGCAAGAGATCAGTAGCTGAAAAAGTGGGCAAGATGAGTTAGGGGACTATTGGAATAGTCCAGATGAAAAACAAATGAAGACTATGGTTGGGCAATGGAGACAGACAATAGGAGACAGATTTGAAAGACATTTCAGAGGTTAAACATCTAAAACCTGGTAACTAGCTGGATGTGTAGGGAGACAAAGGAATCCAGAATGAGAATGGGTGGATGTAGTGCTATTAACCACGACAGGAGTTACACAGAGGAAGAGTAAGATTGCTGGTAAGATATTAATCTGGTTTTGGTTACTGGATCAGAATAAACTATGGAACATCTCTATGACTATATCAACCATGAAGTTAGAAAATGGGATGAGAAGCAGCACTAGGAGATGTCACAGAAGAGGTTAAAACAAGGTGAAGGATATAGTATAAGAAGTGAATCGAGACTGGAACCCAGAGTGTTATCAAAATTAAATAGGTAAGGCTTGTCTGAATGCAGTAGTGTTTACAATTAATTGATCACAACCAGTTACAGATTTCTTTGTTCCTTCTCCATTCCCACTGCTTCACTTGACTAGCCTTAACAAAAAAAATACCTAACTAATTCTGGAGCCAGTGAAGGTAGCTGGTAAGAAGCGGAGAGATAAAACCAGGACATTCACGTATAATAAAAGTTAAGAAAAGAAGTTTCAGAAAGGAAAAACAGAAGAGACAGTTAATGATGTTATGTATCTAAAGGCTAAAAAGAATTTAGTCTAAAAAAAGATCTGTTGATTTAATGACTTTAGCAATGAGCCAGATTTAATGACCTTTCAATGGAGTTAGAAGAATGGGTTGAAGAATGAATTGGAAATGAGAAAGTGAGGTGACTAGGGTAGACTATACACTTAGGAGCCTTGGTGGTAATAGGAGCATGAGGACAAGGGCAGTGGCTTTAGGGAGAGGCAAGACGAGAAAAATTTCTTCTGGAGGCCTTCAGAAATCTCAAGATAAACACCAAGAGTTTCCAGTGATTACTCAGTTCCACCTACCTGACTTGAAATATGCAGAACACAGGAAACTATTTAATTAACTATTACTGATCCATTCATAGTAGGCAATTTGAACGTGCTATCACTCTGGTATCTTTCTCAATACATTCAGAGGCATATAATTAGTTTGCTCTATTGTCTTTTGGTACCTCAGCACTCCCTGTGCCCCCTTATTCTCAGCAAAAGATCCCACTGTTATTCTAGCTTCTTCCTTTTAACAGATTTTAAATAATCCCTTTATGTGTTTTGGACTCTCTTCAAAAGTGTTTCTCAAAGTCTTTTTTCCTATTTTGTACCTAACCTAATACACTCTGTGGGCTCCCTGCTCTCCTTTGGGGAGCTTTTTACATTCTTTGAGAGATGTCATTTTCCCTCCACAATATAACCACTGTGACTGTCACATTTTTATGTGATTGGATTTTTAAAAATTCTCAGATACTCTTTTCCTATGCTTCCAATAAAGTCTCTTAAAATAGCCTCCAATCTTTTTATGCCTTTCAAAAGCCTGCCTTTCCATTTTCTACTAATAATACTCATATTTTTTTCACTTTCCTTAATGAACATTGAATAATTGACATAAATTATCTGGGCTTAAAGATTTAATTGTCATGATCACTCACATTTATTGGCTCTCCCATGGTTACCTCATGAAACCAACTCCTGCTCACTAGGCAAGAACCACAGCCAGGACATTTTCTCTAGCAATAGGTGGTTTGAAACTTTCTGTTATAGGAAAGTTCATCAATCTTTATTAAAAATCTCAACTCTATCTTTTGACCTGGTTAGGTATTTTACAATTCACATTTGAGTCAATTCTCCCATCTTTAATACTTGGCATAATTTATAAATTATCAAATCTTTAACATTTGTATGTTGGTATCATCAGCTTAGTCATGTAGTCTGTAGCAATGGCCCTCAAACATTAGAATCAACTGGAGATTTGTTTTTAAAACTGTTGCCTGGGTCCTACACCATTTAACTGGCCTAGGGTAAAGCCTGCGCATCAGGATTTTAGGAAACTTTAATGTGAATCAAGTTTGAGAACTATTGATTTAAGAGCATTTCTTCTCCTTCTCATCCTCCTCTTTTTCCTCCTCCTCCTCCTTCTTTCTCCTCCTCTTTCTCTCCTTCTCCTCCTCCTCCTCCTTTTCTCCTTCTCCTCCTCCTTCTTCTCTCCTTCTCCTTCTCCTCCTCCTCCTTCTTCTTCCTCCTCCTCTTCCTTCTCCTCCCTCTACCCCCCCCTTCTTCTTCTTCCTCTTTCTCCCCTTTTTTTTTTTCAGAGATGGGGCTCACTCTGTTACCCAGGCTGGAGAGCAGTGACATAATCATAGCTCACTGAAACATCAAACTCCTGGCCTCAAGCAATCCTCCCACCTCAGCTTCTTGAGTAGCTGCAACTATAGGCCAATTGATTTAAGTATATTTCCAAGACAATATTTATTTATTTATTATTTTTCTGAGACAGAGTCTCACTTTGTCACCCAGGCTGGAGTGCAGTGGCACCATGTTGGCTCACTGAAACCTCCGCCTCCTGGGTTCAAGTGATTCTCCTGCTTCAGCCTCCAGAGTAGCTGGGATTACAGGCATGTGCCGCCAATACCCAGCTAATGTTTGTATTTTTAGTAGATATGGGGTTTCACTATGTTAGCCAGGCTGGTCTCAAACTCCTGACCTCAGGTGATCTGCCTGCCTCGGCCTCCCAAAGTGCTGGGATTACAGGCGTGAGCCATGGCACCCGGCCCCAAGACAATGTACTTTTTTTAAATGTCAAATGATTTGAATAGCCAGTTCTCCAGGGAAGATAAGCAAATGGATAATAAGCACATAAAAAGATACTCAGCATCATTGGTCATAAGAGAAATATGACTAGAAACCACAATGAGATACCCACTAGGATGGCTAGAATTAAAAAGGCAGATAATAAAACAAGTGTTAGTGATGATGTAGGGAAACTGGAACCCTCATACATTGTTGGTGGGATTGTGAAATGGTATAGTCACTTTGAAAAACAGTTCTACACTTATGTTAAACACAAAGTCCCCATATAACCCAGGAACTCCACTCCTAGGTATATACCCAGATAAGTAAAAACATATATTCATGAAAAAACTTGTACACAAATGTTCACAGCAGTATATTATTCATAAGAGCCTCAAAGTGGAAACAACAGATAGCATCAACTGATGAATGGATAAACAAAATGTGGAATATCCTTATAATGGGATGTTCAGCCATAAAAAGGAATGAAGTAATGCTTTATGCTACAACACGGGGAAACCTTATAAACATTATGCTAAGATTATGCTAAATGAGAAAAGCCAGATACAAAGGGCCCCATGTTCAATAATTCCATTTATATGAAATGTCCAGAATAGGCAAATCTATAGAGATAGATAGTAGACTAGTGGTTTCCAGGTGTGGGAGGAAGAGAGCAATGAGGAGAGACTGCTAACAGGTAGAAAGTTTTGTTTGCAGGTGATAAAAATGTTCCAGAATTAGATAGTGATGGTGGTTACCCAAGCTTGTGAAAATACTAAAAAGTATTAAATTGCAAACTTTAAAAAGGAGAACTTCATGGTATGTGAAGAATATCTCAAAAGGAAAGCAGAGTAAGTATATTCCTCTTGTTATCTTATGTGTCCAAGGAATTCTTACTCATGGATATTGGAGAAAGACTCCTCTTGCCAATAACATTTCTATTTTACTGTTGTTCATTGTATATCTCATACAAAACTATGAGATTTTCTCTTCTTCTGAGAGTTTAAAGCCCATGTCTCACAAAGTGCCAGAATGAAACATTTGGCTTTAGTGACCTTTGCTCAAGAAGGATATGGGAAAACAAATTCCAGCAAGAAAACTAGAACGGCAGGGTCTCTACTGAATGAAGACAGACCGTTCTGTGGCTTGGAAAGAAGGCTAGTGAGGATGTGATCGAAACCTATCAAATCACAAAGAGATCCCAACCATGGCAAATGAAATCCTAGAATACTTGAAAGAGCAGTTACAATTTAAAGATTCAGATATGCAAATTTAGGACACGAAAAGTAAAGCACCAACTTCACAAAACACATAGTAATTTAAGGATGATCATTATCCTCCAGGAAATAGTTACAGGCAATATAATACAGTTTTAAGAAAATGGTCCCAAAATTGATTATTTGATCAAAATGAGTTACTACTAACTAGGAGTTTTCATTTCTCTTTCTTGGGAGATAGGCCTAACTATTAAGTTGACATTCAGAGGATTAATCTGCCTTCTTATACTAAGGTACTTGGCATTTAGAGACAAAAGTGTTCACAGAATTGAGGCTCAAATGGTGGTGGAGGAGTTTAGACCAGAAGAGTTTAAATTCATGAGTCTGGGTGGACCCATGGGATTAAGACCCATATGCCAGATGTTGGGAACATGAAAGTAATAACAAGCAGTGGTGATTTAGGGACTGAACATGCAAGGATGTCTAAAAGCAGCAGCAGAAGAGAAATTCTGAAGAAGAGAAATACAGAAAGAGTCAATGAAAGAGTGAGCTGTGAGTTACTCTATCAAGCAGCGTCGGGGAGTGCAGAATTCTCAGAGCTCCTAGAGAGTGAAGGGTGGTACCAGAAAGGCCCAGGCTAGCCAAGATATCTAAGGCCAAGGTCTTGAATTTGCGGGAGGGGATGGGCCATCAGAAAGGAATAAGCCAACTCTGAACAGGCACTGGCAGCTCTTTAGTCTCTGCCCCAGGGCATGCTGACTGATTTGGGGGTGGGGTGGAATGAAAATACACAGCCCAGGCCCAGGAAATTTATACTGAATTGTTTGGCAGATTTCCAACATTGAAAGGGATGTGGCTACTTTGATTTCCATCCAGGCCAGTATCAATATCCCCATGGGTTGGATTTGATGAGGTTGCAGGGATATCTATGTAGAGGGGTTGCTTGGAGCCTAGAAAGTGTTAGTTATAGTCTCAAGGTTGTAGTGATGCTTATTATAAAATAAATTTAGCACTAAGTAACCCAGACCACTTATTTTCTTGTGCCTAGAACCAAAGTATGCCCAAATTCTGGCTGATACTTGGCAGTTAAGTGGGAGAGGGGGTGGGCAGTTGCAAAAAGAAATACAGAGGTTAGAAAACAATCGGTTCTTTGCAATCCTAAGCTGGATGGCCATGACAATGGTACGAACATTCTCAGCTGGGAAATAATCATTCTGATGTTACAGAAACATTATTACCTGTTTGTTTTCCTTTTCTCTCTTTCCTCTCTTTCTCCTCCTTCTTTTATTTAAAGAACTCAGAGATAGGTACAGATATGCAGAAAAAAACCAGGTTTCTAAAAAATTATACTCACAGATAAGCTTCTCTAATTTGCCAGTTCTTCTGTGCTGAGGCATGCTTTTCAGCAAACAAAACACACTAATAAATCTATCAGGGGCAGAAAGGCAGTGGGGGACAGCTGCAGCAGCACCATCCAGGAGTGACAATGATTAATTCCTACATCTGCTCAGCCAGATAGAAACAAAGGTCACTGTGCATAGATTAGCATCCCGATCACCACCCGCTCCTAATACACACACACACACACACACACACACACACACACACACACACACACACACACACACAGAGAGAGAGAGAGAGAATCACCATTTACAATGGCAAAATACAAAATGCCTGAAAAATGTTTACTATCTGGCTAAAAGAAACAAAACATGCAAGCTCTTTAGTGGGATGGTGATGGAAGAAGACACAGAATAGGATCAGGCACTGATTACTGTCAGATAACTGTCTAATCTTGTTAGCATCCAAATTGAGTGAAATTTGGATGCTCAGCTACATTTACAAAAGCAAAGGAAACAGGAAATTTAAGATCAAATCCTGATGCAGTAATTTGATCAAAGTAAGAAAGGCTATTATAGTGAAACAGTTGGTTACATGTGAATGTCTGGTGTATCAGTGTGCTCGGGCTGCCATAACAAAACACCACAGGCTGGGTGGCTAAAACAACAGAAATTTATTTTCTCACAGTTCTGGAGGCAAAAAAATCCAAGATCCAGGTTTTATCAAGGGCTGATTTCTGGCGAGGTCTCTTCCTGGTTTGTAGAAAGCTGTCCTTTTGCTGTGTCCTTACATAGCCTCTTTGTGCATGCCGGGAGAGCAAACGTCAATGTCTCTTCCTCTTATAGGGACACCAGCCCTACTGAATTAGGGCCCCACCATTACGACCTTTTTCTTTTCTTTTCTTTTTTTTTTTCTTTTTACATTTTAGGCAAATTTAATATTCTTTTTTGACAAAATTATAGTAAAGGGGGAGACCACCCCTCATATTGTCTTACGCCCAATTTCTGCCTCCAAAGAAAGAAAAAGTAAAAACTAAAAGGCAGAAATGAAATCCACAAGCAGACAGCCCGGCGCCACACCTTGGGCCTGGTAGTTAAAGATCGACCCCTGACCTAATTGGCTATGTTATCTATAGATTACAGACATTGTATAGAAATGCACTGTGAAAATCCCTATCCTGTTTTGTTCCAATCTAATTACCAGTGCATGCAGCCCCCAGTTACGTACCCCCTGCTTGCTCAATTGATCACGACCCTCTTATGCGCACCCCCTTAGAGTTGTGAGCCCTTAAAAGGGACAGGAATTGCTCAGAGAGCTTGGCTCTTGAGACAGGAGTCTTGCCGATGCCCCCGGCCAAATAAACCCCTTCCTTCTTTAACTCGGTGTCTGAGGAGTTTTGTCTGTGGCTCATCTTGCTACATTTCTTGGTTCCCTGACTGGGAAGAGAGGTGATTGGTGGATGGTTGAGGCAGCGCCTTAGGTGGCTTAAGCCTGCCCTGTGAAACATCCCTGCGGGGGACTCCAACCAGCCTGAGCGAGGCGGATCCTAAGAGCGCTCCCAGGTAGGCATTTGCCCCAGTGGGACACCTCGCCACAGCAGTGTGTGGCAAGCCCCAGTTGAGGATCAATGCAGTGGCTGAACACTGGGAAAGAACGGGCACTTGGAGTCTGGACATCTAAAACTCGGTAAGACTAGTCTTTGAAACTTGCCTACTCCGTTTGAGTGGAAGCATGGCCTGATCACCCATGGCATGCCTTTGTTGGCACTTTGGTTTTGGTTTTGGTTTTGACTTGGTTTGAATTGCTTGACAGGATTGGTCTTGGGAACTTGCCTACTCCATTTGAGTGGAAGCATGGCCGGATCACCCACGGCATGCCTTTATCGGCACTTTGGTTTTGGTTTTGACTTGGTTTGAATTGCTTGACAGGATTGGTCTTGGGAACTTGCCTACTCCATTTGAGTGGAAGCATGGCCTGATCACCCATGGTGTGCCTGTACCAGCACTTTGGTTTTTGTTTTGACTTGACTTGGATCACTTGATACTTTGGTTTTGGTTTTGACCTGGCTAGGATTTCTGGATACTCTGATTTTGGTTTTGATTTTGGTTTGGTGCAAACTGCAAAAGTGTGTTTCCCCTTTTCTACCCATTCTTTGTTTTGTGGTGTGCCTGTGGTATGAGCATGGTGTTTTGTCTCAAAGAAGCATAGTTCAGGCACAAATAAGCCCACCCTACTAGGAACTATGTTGAAAAATTTCAAAAAAGAAGTTAAGGGAGACTATGGAGTACTATGACACTAGGAAAACTTAAAACTTTGTGTAAGATAGACTGGCCAACATTAGAGGTAGGTTGGCCATTAGAAGGAAGCCTGGGCAGGTCCCTTGTTTCAAAGGTATGGCACAAAGTAACCTGTAAGCCAGGGAACCCAGAACAGTTCCCGTACATAGACACGTGGTTACAGCTGGTTTTAGACCTCTCGCCCCCAACACACAGTGGTTGAGAGAACAGCAGCATAAGTGGCTGACAAGGGCAAGGAAAGACCAGCAGAGAGAGATAAAGGAAAGAGACAGCGAGGAAAAGAGGCAAAGAGAGAGAGGAAGAGACAGATAACGAGAGAAAGAGAGAGAGAGAGAGAGGCAGAGAGAGAGAGGAAGAGACAGAGGCAAAAGGAAAGTCAAAGAGAGACAGACAAAGTCAAAGAGAGAAAGAAAGAGAGAAAGAGAGAGATATACAAGTAGTTAAGAAAAAAAAAGTATACCCTATTCCTTTAAAAGCCAAGGTAAACTTAAAACCTATAACTGATAATTGAAGGTATTCTCCATAATCCTATAACGCTCCAATACCACTTTGTTGTCAGTGTAAACAAGGGTGTATCCCGAAAGCACTGAGGCCTTCCTATCAAAAATCCTTAACCCAGTAACCGGCGGATGGCCCAAATGCATTCAATCTGTAGCGGCAACTGCTTTGCTAACAACAACAACAACAAAAAAAAGTAAAAAATAATAACTTCTAGAGGAAACCTCATTGTGAGCACACCTTACCAGTTCAGAAGTATCCTAAGGAAAAAAAAGAGTGGGGGGCGGAATTTATATAAAAAGAGTATTATATGGTAAATTCTTGTCCTGAAATAAATTAACTGGTTGTTTAAAGAAATAAATATTTGTAATAAGTCAGAAAGTTGAGGCATGTTGAAGAATTGTCTGCAAAAGTCATGAAAGAGAAAAATGTTATAAAAAAGAATTTATGCAAAAAATGTAAAAATAACTAGGCCTCCCGAAGGTAAAACTATTGAGAAGAAAAAAAAAAGTTTATGTGCAAGGTATATAAGAAAAGTAAAATATACCTTTGGTAAAAGGATTATAAGGAAGCATAAGAATGTACATTTTTACCTACATTAGAAAGTTAAAAAAATTATTGTTTTGAAGGTTTAATAAAGTTTTAAAACATTAATTCTAAAGAAAATTCTGTGTGTAAACATATTAGCTAGTTAAAGAAGTATCATCCAGTTTTTCTGTGAACTGGACATTAAAGTAAAAAGCATAACAGGTTTTTCTTAAAGCACCAACCTGCTCTTTAGCAAAAATTATAAAAGGATAAAAAGAATCTATAAAATCTTACCTTATGGTCAAACCTAAAAAATTAAATAAATATTTCTACAAGGTTTTATTAAAATTAGGTTTAACATCAATAACACACTAATATAAAGATAAAATTTAGCTTATCTGGTATAAAAATCATACGAGAAGCACTATTAAATGTAAAATGATATTTGACTTTCTTTGGTTTAAAAACTAATAAAAATAGGTGCTAAAGGAAATTTCTCAGTAAAAAGGCACTAAGGACTATAAAGTCCACTGCCAAGGTCCCCACATTTAAAACAAAAGGTCAATTTCTTAAAAATTACATACTTGGTTTATCTTCTACTTTCCTTTCTTGCAAAAAAACCTAAAAGTCTTTTAGCACATGTACCACCCCTAGAATTTCTGGTAAACCAGCACCAGCCTGAAGATCACGTTCTCAGTGGAAAGAAGAAAAACTCGAGCCAGCCTGGGAAGGACCCTACCTTGTGCTGCTAACTACCGAGACTGCTGTTCGTACAGCAAAAAAAAGGATGGACTCATCACACCCGAGTCAAGAAAGTGCCACCCCCTCCAGCGTCGTGGGCTCTGTCCCAGGGGACAACCCTACCAAACTGAAGCTAAGAAAAATTTAACTCTTTCATCTATTCTATTACTTTCTTCTTTCCTCGTTCTATTGATGACTATCTAGTTATTAACATAACCAAGTCAATTTCTCCTCAAACTATTGCATTTAATGCTTGTCTTGTTATACCCTGTAGAGACTTGCCAAGTCAAAGACAACTTTCTACTTCAGAAAAGTACTTCTGTCCCTCCTGACTCTCCTCAGACTGGGCATTAGTAAACTAGGACCATTTAATCCGGGGAGATTTCGATAAAGACCCCAGTGCTAACCAGGAGTGTTGCCCCCTGATGTACAGCTTTCATGCCATAGTTGGTCCAACATTCTGTGGACCACTAACGAGCAAGGATGGACCGCCCCAACCAGTTTTTGTAATTTCCTAAAACCATACATTCATTTTACTAGAGGATCATAGAAGTTAAAGACTTAAAACAAACTTCAGCAATTAAGATAGGATACCAAGATGCAAATGCCTGGTTAAAATGGATCAAATATTCCATCTGCACGTTAAACAAAAGCAATTGTTATGCATGTGCACATGGCAGGCCAGAAGCCCAGATTGTCCCCTTTCCACTAAGGTGGTCCTCCAGTCGACCAGGTGTGGGCTGCATGGTAGCTCTTTTCCAGGATTCTACAGCCTGGAGTAATAAGTCATGCCAAGCTCTCTGCTATATCCCAAAGTCCGGCACCCTGTGGGTCAGTCCCCGAGGGCCATCCAGCCTCCGTCTCCCAACACTAAGTTCACTTTGTGTCTCTCACGACAGGTAGGAAACCTAGCGTTTCTTGGAGACCTGAAAGGATGCAGTGAGCTAAGAATTTTCAAGAGCTTATCAATCAGTCAGCCCTTGTTCTTCCCCAAGCAGACGTGTGGTGGTATTGTGGTGGACCTTTACTGGGCACTCTGCCGAATAACTGGAGTGGCATTTGTACTTTAGTCCAATTGGCTATCCCTTTCACCCTGGCATTTCATCAACCAGAAGGAAAAAAATAAGACATGGTAAAGCGAGAGAAGCCCCTTATGAGTCTTTCGACGCTCATGTCTATTTAGACGCAATTGGAGTCCCATGAGGAATACCAGATCAATTTAAAGCTTGAAATCAAATGGCTGCAGGATTTGAGTCAATATTTTTGTGGGAGACAGTTAATAAAAATGTAGATTAGATAAACTACATCTATTACAACCAACAGCAATGATCCTTTCATGAGTTAAAAGAAAAACTCATGTCAGCCCCAGCGCTGAGGCTACCTGACCTGACAAAACTCCTTACACTCCATGTGTCAGAAAGAGAAAAAATGGCAGTTGGAGTTTTAACCCAGACTGTGGGGCCCTGGCCAAGGCCAGTGGCCTGTCTCTCAAAACAACTAGACAGGGTTTCCAAAGGCTGGCTTCCAGGTCTAAGGGCCCTAGCAGCAATGGCCCTGTTAGCACAAGAAGCAGATAAACTAACCCTTTGGCAAACCCTGAATATAAAGCCCCCCCATGCTGTGGTAACTTTAATGACTACCAAAGGACATCATTGGTTAACAAATGCTAGATTAACCAAGTACCAAAGCTTGCTGTTTGAAAATCCCCACATAACCACTGAAGTCTGTAACACCCTAAACCCCACCACTTTGCTCCCACTATCAGAGAGCCCAGTTGAACATAACTGTGTAGAGGTGTTGGACTCAGTTTATTCTAGCAGACCCAACCTCCGAGACCATCCTTAAACATCAGTAGACTGTGAGCGGTACATGGATGGGAGCATCTTTGCCAACCCCAGCAAAGTGACTCTGAAGACGACGACAAGCCCTGCTCCAGTCACACCCAGAAGCTGACTGGTCCACACACGCCCGAAGCATGAGGAAACTCATCACAGGACTCATTTTCCTTAAAATTTGGACTTTTACAGTAGGAACGTCAACTGACCTTCCTCAGATTGAGGACTGTTCCCAGTATATACATCAAGTCACTGAGGTAGGACAAAAGGTTGCTATGGTCTTATTATTTTATGGTTATTATAAGTGTACTGGAACTCTAAAAAGAACTTTTTTGTATAATGTTATTCTATACAAGGTATGTAGCCCAGAAAATGACCAACCTGATGTGTGTTATGACCCATCTGAGCCTCCCATGAACACATTTTTTAAAATAAGATTAAGGACTGAGGACTGGTGAGGGCTTATAAACGATATGAGTAAAGTGTTAGCCAAACCAGAAGAAAAAGGGGTGCTCAAACAAATCACCTTAAAATTTGATGCCTGTGCTGTCATTAATAGTAATAAGTTGGGAATAGGGTGTGGTTCTCTTAATTAGAAAAGAGGCTATATGGCAGAAAGTAAGTACATCTGTCATAAATTAGGCCTGTGTGGAAATAAATGTAAATACTGGTCTTGTGTCATTTAGGCCACTTGGATTAAAAAAAAAAAAATGAAAAGGATCCAGTCCACCTTCAGAAAGGAAAAAATGGCCCTTCCTGTACTAAGGGACAATGTAACTCCTTAGAGCTAGTAATAACCAATCCCCTTGATCCTCGCTGGAAAAAAGAGGAGCGTGTGACCTTAGGAATTGATGGGGCTAGACTGGATCCTTGAGTAAATATCTTGCTTCGAGGAGAAGTTTACAAACGCTCTCCTGAGTCAGTGTTTCAAACTTTCTATGACAAACTAAATGTGTCAGTACCAGAAATTCCAGGAAAAAGAAGAAATTGTTTTTGCAATTAGCCGAGCATGTAGCCCAGTCTCTCAGTGTCACTTCATGTTATGTATGTGGAGGAACTGTAATAGGAGATCAATGTCCATGGGAAGCCCGAGAATTAGTACCTACAGACCCAGTTCCTGATGAATTCCTGGCCCAAAAGAATCACCCTGATCACTTCTAGGTCCTAAAAGCCTCAATCATTAGATAATACTGTATAGCAAAAGTGGAGAAGGACTTCACCCTACCTGTAGGAAGACTACACGGTGGAGTTCAAACCACACAGAGAAAAATCCATTCCGTAAATTTCCAAAGTTGTAGATCATTTAGACCCACCCAGAATCCCATCGGGACTGGATGGCCCCCACTGGGCTATACTGGATATGTGGACATAGAGCCTACACTAAGCTGCCTGACCAGCAGACAAGTAGTTGTGTTATTGGCACTATTAAACCATCTTTCTTCCTACTGCCCAGAAAAACACGCAAACTCCTGGGCTTCCCTGCCTATGCTTCCCGCGAAAAGAGAAGCATAGCTATAGGAAATTGAGAAAATTATAAATGGCCCCCTGAGAGAATCATACAATATTATAGGCCTGCTACTTAGGCATGAGACGGCTCGTGGGGATACTGGACTCCCATTTACATGATCAACTGAATCATATGGTTACAAGCTGTCTTAAAAGTAATCACTAACAAAACCGGTAGAGCCTTGGCAAGAAACTCAGATGAGAAATGCTATCTATCAAAATAGATTAGCTCTCGACTACTTGCTAGCAGCTGAAGGAGAGGTCTGTAGGAAATTTAACTTTACTAATTGCTGCCTACACACAGATAATCAAGGGCAAGTAGTTAAAGACATAGAGATATGACAAAACTGGCACATGTGCCCGTGAAAGTGTGGCATGGATTTGATCCTGGGGCCATGTTTAGAAAATGGTTCCCAGTGTTAAGATGATTTAAAACTCTTACAATAAGAGTTATAATAGTAATAAGAACCTGCTTACTGCTCCCTTGTTTGCTACCTGTACTTCTTCAAATGATAAAAAGCTTCATCATTAACTTAATCCACCAAAATGCTTCAGCACAAGTGTACTATATGAATCACTATCAATCTGTCTTGCAAGACATAGGTAGTAAAAATGAAAGTGAGAACTCCCACTACTGAGTGAGAGTCTCAAAGTGGGGGAATAAAGGAGGAGACCACCCCTCATATTGTCTTATGCCCAATTTCTGCTTCCAAAGAAAGAAAAAGTAAAAACTAAAAGGCAGAAATGAAATCCACAAGCAGACAGCCCAGTGCCACACCCTGGGCCTAGTAGTTAAAGGTTGACCCCTGACCTAATCGGTTATGTTATCTATAGATTACAGACATTGTATAGAAAAGCACTGTGAAAATCCCTATCCTGTTTTGTTCCGATCTAATTACCGGTGTATGCAGCCCCCAGTTATGTACCTCCTGCTTGCTCAATTGGTCACGACCCTCTCACATGCACCCCCTTAGAGTTGTGAGCCCTTAAAAGGGAAAGGAATTGTTCACTCAGAGAGCTCGGCTCTTGAGACAGGAGTCTTGCTGATGCCCCCCGCTGAATAAACCCCTTCCTTCTTTAACTCGGTGTCTGAAGAGTTTTGTCTGTGGCTCATCCTGCTACAATACGTTTAGGATATAGAAAACAAGAATGCCTTCCTCCCTCCCTTCCTCCTTTCCTTTCCTTCTTCCTTCACCTTCCTCTTTATTGAGAGACAAAAACGTGCCAGGAAGTATTCAAAGAATAGTCCCTGCCCAAAGGATCATATAATCTAAGGACTAAAGCAAATAAGCAATTTCTTTAAAATAAGTTGTCTTAGATGTAAATTGAAGTTGTGTATGTGTCCAAAAGAGGGCCTTAATAGCTCCTTATAGAAAGAAGTCTCTTGATGTAACTTGAGTAACAGTCATCAATATGCCAAAAAGAATTTCTAAGATCATGTAACTGCACCAGTTGAGTGAGAAATGAAATACCACAGGCAGTAATCTTGATCCAGAGTGGTTTAAAAGTTTTCCCATGACATTCAGGATGGACCAAAAAAAAAAAAAAAAAAAAAAGCTCAGTAACACCATAGCCATCTATGTAGAAAGTTCTTTCAAGGTAGGGGCTGACTTCTGCCTTAAAAAACAAGCTTTTATTTGAAGTTCATGGGTACATGTGCAGGTTTGTTACACAGCTAAACTAATGTCAGGGGGTTTGTTGTTCAGAATACTTTGTCACCCAGGTTCCAAGCCTAGGACTTAATAGTTATTTTTTCTAATTATCTCCCTCCTCCTATCTTACACCCTTAGGTAGTGCGCAGTGTGTGTTGTTCCTCTCTCTGTGTCCATGTGTTCTCATCATTTAGTTCCTACTTATAAGTGAGAACATGCAGTATTTGGTTTTCTGTTCCTGTGTTAGTTTGCTAAGGATAATGGCCTCTAGCTTCATCCATGATTAAACAAAAGATATGATCTCATTCTTTTTTAAGGCTGCATAGTATTCCATGGTATATATGTACCACATTTTTTTTATCCAATCTGCCACTGATGGGTATTTAGGTTGATTCCATGCCTTTACTATTGTGAATAGCGCTGCAATGTACATTCATGTGCCTGTGTCTTTATGGTAGAATGATTTATATTCTTTTGGGTATACAACCACAAATGGAATTGCTGGGTTGAATGGTAGTTCTGTTTTTAGCTCTTCAAGGAGTTGCCACACTGCTTTCCACAATGGATGAACTAATTTACACTCCACCAACAGTGTATAAGTGTTCATTTTTCTCTGCAACCTTGCCAGCATGTTATTTTTTGACTTTTTAGTAATAGCCATTCCGATTGGTGTGAGATGGTATCTCATTGTGGTTTTGATTTGTATTTCTCTAATGATCAGTGATATTGAGCTTTTTTTCATGTGCCTGTTCGCTGCATGTATGTCTTCTTTTGAAAAACGTCTGTTCATGTTCTTTGACTACTTTCAAACTTTTTAAATTTTTTTCCATTGCTGATGAACAAATTAACTTTGTCCACTTTCTCATGGGGTTGTTAGTTTTTTCTTGTAAATTTAAGTTTCTTATAGATGTTTTTTATCAGATGTACAGTTTGCAAATATTTTCTCCAATTCTGTATGTTGTATGACCTAATTTAATTACTTCCCCAAAGACCCTATCTCCAAATACAGACACATTGGGGGCTAGAGCTTCAACATATGAATTTGGGGGGGAACAAATTCATTCCATAATGTCTGGTTGTATGTAAATAAGGTATTTGCAGTTGACTCTTTGTTTTCATGTTCAAGAGTCCACTGAAGATATTGTCACTTCTTATTTATAACTCATACAATTGTAGACCCCTGACAGACTGCCTTCAAAAAAACTATAATCTGGGGCCAAAATATATATATATACACACACAAACACACATACACACACACACACACACATATATATACACACATATATATATTTTTTCTTTTTTTCTTTTCTGTTTTTGCCATGGAGTCTTGCTCTGTTGCCCAGGCTGGAGTGCAGTGGCATGATCTCAGCTCACTGCAAGCTTTGCCTCCTGGGTTCATGCCATTCTCCTGCCTCAGCCTCTGGAGTAGCTGGGACTACAGGCACCTGCCATCATGCCCGCCTAAGTTTTTTTTTTTTTTTTTTTTTTGTATTTTTAGTAGAGACAGGGTTTCACTGTGTTAGCCAGGATGGTCTCAATCTCCTTATCTGCCTGCCTCGGCTTCCCAAAGCCCTGGGATTACAGGCGTGAGCCACCGCGTCTGGCCAGAAAATATATTTTTAAGTGTACAAATTAAAAATGTATAGCTCAGTAAATTGTAACAAAGAAAATGTCATATAGAAAACTATAACCCAAGTCAAGACAGAGAACATTACAATACCTCAAAATTCTACCTCATATTATACTTTTTACTTTTTCCCTTCTCCCTAAGGGAGAACTACTATATTGGCTTTTAATACTATAGCTGAGTTATGCCTGTTTTTCAACTTTATAAGTGGGAATCATAGTGGATGCTACTTTGTGGTTGGCTTTTTTATTTGATGTTGTTTGTGAGATTTATACAGGTTGCTGGGTGTAACTGTAGCTGGTATATAATATCTCATTGCAGGAATATACCACAATTTATTTATTCCTTCTACTTCTGATGAACATTTGGGTGATTACAATAATGCTACTATGAATATTTTTATACACCTCTTGATACAAATATGCACAAATTTCTACAGAGTAGAATTTAGAAATGGATTTGCTGGCTCTCAAAGTATATGTGCTGTTAATCTTAAAAGATATGCCAATTTCTTTTCTAATGTGGTTGTACCAATTTATACTCTCCCAATAAGTAAATAAGAGTTTCATAGTTTAACATCTTTATCTTATTATCTTAAAAAATTTAAAGATAATTTAAAGATAAGCATACATACCATTGGTATGTATCTCTTAGTAGTTTTAATTTGCATTTCCCCAGCACATATAACCACGAATCTCCTTTCTGTCCCTATAGATTTGTCTATTTTGGTCATTTCACATAAATGGAATCAAATGTGGTCTTTTGCAAGTAGCTTCTTTCACCTAACATAATGTTTTCAAGTTTCATCCATGTCCTAGCATGAGTCAGTATGTCACTTTAATTGCTGAATAATATTTCACTGTATGGATATAACACATTTCACTTATCCATTCAATAGTTGATACATGCTTGGGTTGTTTCCATTTTAGGGATATTATAAACAATGCTGCTATCAACATTCATGTACAAGTTTTTACATGGACATATGTTTTGATTTTCTTGAGTATATACCTAGGAGCTTAATTGCTGAGTCATATGGTAACCCTATATTTAACATTTTGGGAAACTGCCAAACTATTTTGCTAGCTGAGGCACTATTTTACATCCCTAGGAGGAGCGGATGAGGGTTCTAATCTCTCCACAGCCTCACAAACACTTAATTTTTGTATTATAGCCATCTCAGGGGATGCAAAGTGGTATCTCATTGTGATTTTGATTTCCCTTAGGGGTAATGATGTGCCTATTGGCCATTCATATATCTTTTTTGAGATATTTCTATTCAGATTCTTTGCCTACTTAAAAATTGTTTTGCCTTTTTATTATTGAGTTGTAAGTATTCTTTATGTATCTAGATGTAAGTCCCTTATCAGGTATATTATATAATTTGAAAACATTTTCTTCATTCTGTAGGTTCTTTTCACTTTCTTCATGGTGTATCTGAAGCACAGACTTTTTTTTTTTTTTTTTTTTTTTTTTTTTTTGTTGATACTGAGTCTCACTCTGTTGCCCAGGCTGGAGTGCAGTGGCGAGAACTCACTCACTACAACCTCCGCCTCCCGGGTTCAAGCAATTCTCCTGCCTCAGCCTCCCAAGTAGCTGGGATTACAGGTGCGCACCACAATGCCCAGCTAATTTGTTGTATTTTTAGTAGAGACGGGGTTTCACCATATTGGTCAGGCTAGTCTCAAACTCCTGACCTCGTGATCTGCCTGCCTCGGCCTCCCAAAGTACTGGGATTACAAGCATGAACCAATGTGCCTGGCCAGAAATTTTTAATTTTGATGATATTGAATACATTTTTCTTTTGTTACTTGTGTTTTTGGTGTGATTTACTCATGTCTTTTGGTAAACACAAGTTCTAATTTTTAAAAACTATTTCTAATGGTGCCATAAACAAGTCTTATAAAATTTACTTCTATATTTACTGTAAAACTATTCATCATATCCTTCAATATCAATAATAAATATAAAGCTGTGAGGGAGAATTTTTTTTCAGAAAATAGTATTTAAAAATGTTGTCTCTGCTAAAAAATTGACATGTATCCTTTAAATGTTTCCTTTCTGTCTTTTCAGGAAGCCCAAAGATCATTTTTTAAACTTTTGCTGAAGAAAAATATGCATAAACAAAAATGCATATATATAAATTTCTAATTCACAGAATTTTCAAAAACTGACACACCTGGGCAACGAGCATGCAAGCCAAAACACATATATAATTAATGCTTCAGAAGTCTTCCTCTTGCTCTATTCTCCCTTTTCTCCATCCACCCAACTTGACTTCTAACATCTTAAATTAGCTTTGCCTGTTATTGTGCATCATGTAAAAAGAGTAACATAGGGTATAATCTCTTTATTTGGTTTCCTTTGCTCAACATTATTTCTTATTTTTGTAAGAGTCATCTATATTGTGGCATGTAGTTGTAGATAGTTTAATTTTTGTTGTGTAGTGTCCAATCATTGAGTATACTGTGATATATTAGACATTATAAATAGATATTATAACTGTTGATGGACATTCAAACAGTTTACAGTTTGAACCTATTACAAATAGTGTTGCTAAGAATATTCTAGTGCATTATTTTGGTGAACATACATATACAATTTTGCTGGAATTGCTAGGACACAGGGTATGAATATGTTCAAGTTTAGTAGATACTGCTAAACAGTTTTCAAAAGTGATTGTATCAGTGCACACTCCCACACTATGCATGAGAATTCCAGTTGCTCTACATCTTTCTCAACACTTGGTTTTGTTAGTCTTTTTTTAAAATTGCAAACATTCAAGTGAGTATGTAGTGTTATCACACTGTGGCTTTAATTTGCATTTCTCTAATGACTAATGAAGTTGAGCCCTTTTTCATTTGTTTATTAGCTATCTGGATATGTTCTTTTGTGATGTACCTGTTCATATATTTTGCACACTTTTTATTTTTTGAAATTAATTTTTTTTTATTTTTAGGGATTTAGGGATACAAATGTAGTTCTGTTACATGGATATATCACGCAGTGGTGAAATCTGGGCTTTGAGTGTACCCATCACCTGAATTGTATTTGAAAAGTGGTATTTCATCCCTCACCCACTCCCATCCTCTGACCATTTGGAGTCTCCAGTGTCTATTATGCCCCCATATGTCCGTTTATACCCATTGTTTCGCTCCCACTTATCAATCAGAACGTGGTTTTCAATTTTCTGTTTCTGAGTCATTTCACTAAGCATAATGGCTTCCAGTTCCATCCACACTGCTGCAAAAGACGTAACTTCATTTATTTTTATAGGTATGTAGTATTCCATGGCAAAAATATACCACATTTTAATCCAATCATCTGTTGATGGACACTTAGATGGATTCTATGACTTTACTATTGTGAACAGTGCTGTGATAAACATGAGTGCAAATTTTTAAAACAGTGGATTTTCTATGTTTTTTATATTGATTACCACTTTTTTATTCTGAATAAAGATTCTTTGATGATATATGCATTGTGAATACATTCTCCCAGTCTATGGCTTGTCTTTTTCCTTAGTGATGTCCTTAATGAACAGAAGTTCTCAATTTCTAATGTAGAGCTCTTTTTTTTTTTTTTTTTTTCAATTTAGACAGGGTCTTTCTCTGTCACCCAGTCTGGACTGCAATGGCATGATCTCAGCTCACTGTGACCTCTGCCTCCCTGGCTCCAGTGATCCTCCCACCTCAGCCTCTAGAGTAGCTGGGACCACAGGCATGCACCACCATGCCTGACTGTATTTTTGTATTTTTAACAGAGACAGGGTTTTGCCATGTTGCCCAGGCTTGTCCTGAACAAATGTAGAGCAATTTAACAATATTTTCCCTCATGAATAATACTTGTTGTGTTCTATTTGACATGTTTTCATGTCCCTAGTTCATAAAGATATTCTCTTCTATTAGTTTCCTGAAGTTTTTTTTGTTTTCCATTTTAGTTGTTCACCTGGAAGTAATTTTGTTGAGGCAGGATTCAGGTTGCACTTTTTTCTCCATGTGGATAGCTAACTGACTCTGCACCATTTATTGAAAAACGTCTATATATCCTTGACTCTTTCTGGATTCTCTCTATTCTGTTCTATTGATCTATTTGTCTCTCCTTGCTCCAGTACCATATTTAGTAGGTTTTAATTACTAGCTTTATAGTAAATATTGATATCCAGAAGAAGAAATCCTCTCACATTGTCCTTTTTTTTTTTTTTTTTTTTTTTTTTTTAGCGTTTCACTCTTATCATCCAGGCTGGAGTGCAATGGCACCATCTCGGCTCACTGCAACCTCTGCCTCCCGGGTTCAAGTGATTCTCCTGCCTCAGCCTCCTGAGTAGTTAGGATTACAGGCGCCCACCACCATACCTGGCTAATTTTTGTATTTTTAGTAGAGAGGGGGTTTCACCATGTTGGCCAGGCTGGTCCCGAACTCCTGACCTCATGTGATCCGCCTGCCTTGGCCTCCAAAAGTGCTGGGATTACAGGTGTGAGCCACCACGCCCAGCTTGCCTTTTCTTTCCAACTTATTTTTAGCCCTTTGAATTTCCATATAAATTTGAGATTTAGCTTGTCAAGTTTCACACACACACACACGCAAATTGTTGGAATTTCTATTGCATTGAATCTATACATCAATCTGGGGAGAAATGATATTTTTACAATATTAAGTCTTCTGGTCAATGAATATAGAATTTAATTCCTCTCAAAAATGTTTTATGATTTTCTATATTGAGATAATGCATATCTTTTCCTACTGTATTAGCCAGGGTTCAAAAAGAGATATATGGATATATCACAGGCAGTTGAGTTATACAATTTTGGGAGCTGTTTAAGCAGTCTCTGTAAGGCGGTTGATTCCACACCTGATGCTAGAGCTTGAAGTCTACAAGGCAGGCAGTCAGGAGGGAAAATCAAGAGATTAGAGCATGCTCACACTCCTGCGAACAGACTGAAACCCATGTCAGTTATTGCTGCCTCTGATCTAGGTAATGAGAATATCCTGCAGAAGCTATGGCCCTTTGTCATGGAGCTAATCACACACATCTGGCCCAGGGGTCTGACAAGTTAATGGAGGGTCCAGGGGAAGGTAGAGCAATTGCATGTCCAGGTCTGCTTCACCCCATTAGGTGGATCAGTAGGTTCGCAACAATGTGTGTGCTACAAGATGGCGAGAACTTCCCTTAGCTTTCCAAATCTAGAAAGAATCTCCTTTGTGGTCAGAAAACATACAAGAAAGAGAATTCTAGGAAATGTAGTTTGGCCTAGTCAAGTTGACACACTAGAAAGCCATCACAAATAGAATTTTATATTTTTTATGCTGTTTTAAATGATCTAAAAAATTTGTTTAAATGTTACATAAAATTGGTGCTTATGTATAGACCTTTTATCCAACAACTTTGCTGAACTTAGTCATTATGATATACTCAAGTACACAGTGTGTTCTTTCCAGACATAGTTTCAAATTTTCAGTTTTCTTAAATTAGAGGGTTTTGTTTGTTTTATACTTGTTTTCTTTCCTTGCTTTTATTTTCTTTTTCAGGAACTCTTATTATTGATAGATTGATCTTCTTTGCCTATTTTCAACATTTGTTGCTTTCTTTCAAAACTTTAAAAAAAATCTTTTTTTATTCCATTTAAAAAATGTTTCTTGCTTTCTACCTTTTATTTATCTTAAAGAATTATGTTGTATTCATTTGTTGTTGAGTTCCTCCTAGTTCAGGCTTCATTTTTAGATGTTTATTTCTAATTTTTCCTTGAATTGTCCTGTCTCATTTCTGAGCTTCCTAATTTGATTTACGTTGCTTTTCTGTCTTACGTGACTTCTTTAATGTCTTTGAATGTACTTAAAATAGTACATTAGGGTTTCAATCTATTTTCAATCATCTTTTTTGGCATGCTTTCATTGTCTGCAGATATTCCCCTTATTCTCTTTCTTAGGTTAATGTTGTGTTGGATTTGGCCTTGATATTTTCCTGCTGCTAGATTTTTGTGGGTGTGAATTTGGTTTTTATGTGATTTTAAAAAGACATTTAGTTCCGATAGCTTTTCTAACTTCACATGTGTTAGAAGTGGTTCTATAGTGGTTCCCTCACTATATTGTACTAATATGGTGTTAAAAAATACTCTGGCTTGCTTTCCAAGATTTCCTGACTCTGATGTGCTTTCCTCTGGATCTTTCTCTTCCTTCTTCATCTGTATTGTCTTCATCCTGCTCAATTTTGATTCTACTCCCCACAGTTTCTCCTCTTCATGAGATCCTATCTTGGAAGGGAGCCCCACCAGATCAGTCTAGAAATTTTGCAGCAGCTAGACTGCTCCGTTCCTTTTAGACCTTCCAGAGGTGGATCCCTTGTACTCACCCCTTATTAAGTTTCAGCTGCTGATCTCGAATTGCCCTACCCATGCTTTCCAGTGAATACCTTTGGGCTATTTTGGGTTCTCTGTTCCCAGGTCTGTCAGATGTCCATTGCCTCTCTTATTTCTCCTACATAGACACAAGTAACACAGTTCTTGTGACTGTGGGTGGTCTTTCCCCAACTGGTTATATTTTGAGGCTCATAAGAATACCTCATCATCGAATTTTCTTATAAATGGATTTCATTTTGTTGCCCATGAGTTTTATGTCTTCTACCTAGTTGCTCTGTTTTTATGTGGAGATTCAGGAATATCTAAAACCTATGCTACTACTGCCACTATCACCTTCCCAAAATTATTTGTCTCTTTTTAAGTCTAAATAATTTATCTGAACACTTTTGAATTCTCTACACAATCAAGTGTACAACATACATGCACGTAAGTTGTGTTCTCTACTCATACAATCAAGAGTCGTATGTGTAAATAATGTGTTTTCCTCCTTTCCAATCTTTAATCAGTAATATCTGATAGTCCTTTTTTGCTCCAGTTTTTATTTTGTGGTCCACGCTCTCTTCAAGTGTGTACAAGGAGTGTCATCAGCAGTAATGACTTGTTACTTGCAGAACCAAATTCTCTTGGCTTAGATAAAGAAGGGCACTGCCCATTGAGGTAGCCTCTACTGCATATTGCCAACTTATGGCATCCCTGTGGCAAGGAATGCAGAACATAGGAAGAATCCATGTGCACGGTGCTCTGCTAGGGAGCCCTAGCTTAGGAAGAGATGGCGTTGGTGCTCACCCACCAGGCATGAGCAGAGGAGAAACAAAGAGGACACCCCCACACATTTCCAAGGTTTCTTAAATTCCACTTTTACCCATTTATGTACATGAATTGAGGCACTCCAAGGAGCATGACTTTATTTAAGGTAGTGCCATAGGTATCTCTTTTAAAATTTGAAGGTCTATTCTCATCGCAGCAGCAGATTTCCTGTTAGATGTAAGTCAAGGTGTGCCATTCACAGCTCCCAGTCCTGCAGTGGCTCCCCATAACAGAGTAAAAGCTAAAGTCATTACACTGTCCTACGCGACCTTACATGATCTGGGCCCCATTACCTTGCTGACTTTATCTACTCTTATTCTCCACCTAATCTACTCTGCTCTAGTCACACTGGCCTCCTTGCTTTCCCTTGAATACTACAGATGTTCCCATCCCTGGTCCTTTGCATTATTTGTTCCTTCTGCCTGGAATGGTTTTTACCCAATGACTTGTTTCTTATGCCTTTCAAGTCTATTCTCAAATGTTATCTCCTCAGTGAGGCCTTCCTTGGTCAAACTATATTGAATAGCAACTACCACTCTGACAGTCTCCACTCACTGTCCCTGTTTTACTTTTCTTCTCTGATCACTAACATCCCAAATATTTTACAATTTATTTTATGTCCTGCCTATTCTCCCTTCAAGAAAGCAAAGACCACGAGGGAAGAGATTTTGCCTACTTTGTTCTTTGATATAACCCCAGCACCTAGAACAGTATCTGAAACATTGCTGGCCAGTTTAATAAACATTTATTGAAACAATAGGTACATTTGTAAGAATCTGACTATGAGAAGGCCTTCTGAAAGTACGGAACTATGTGGCTAATAGTGCATCAAAAGCAGACAGCTTTTCATGGCATACTAAGATTGAAAGTAAAGTTGAGAATGAAGGGCCCCAACCAGGAAGGCTGGGAATCTGGAGCTCTGGACATCATGCTTTGGGCTCCCAGAGGGAGTAACCACCAAGAAACAGAGAGAAGAATAATGGAAAGCAACTGCTTACCTAGGGCACAATTTTTACATAGAACTGACACTATCTTAAACAGTTAAAGAATGAAAACAATGATCTTCTAAGAACTGACCTTTATCATCATAGTCTACATTCTAGGCCAGTTAATTTGTTCATTCGGGAAACAGTGTGCAGTCCAGGCACAGTGGAAACAAAAAAGATGAATAAACTCAAGGAGCTTATTGTCTGGTAAGGGAGACAGAGCCCCGTTTCTCTCAACCTAGTAAGTGCCATCAGCTGTGATGGGGTAATGACAACCATGACTATTTGTAACAGTAGGTGCACAAAGGAGGGTGTGACCACTTCATCTAGGGCTGATATTGATATAGGCCTGACTGCAGGATGGACAGACAGCCTCAGAAGACTGTGCAGAAACTATTCCTATGCATTAACCTTTAACCTACCTCATTAACTTTTGCTGACCCACTCATATTCCATCTGGCAGCCAGTACCCAAGAAAGACCTCATTCCTGTTCATAGTTCTAGATCTTTTCACCTCATTTCTGCTTTGTACTTTTTTTCCTGCACCATTCCTACATACCAATGTCTTTTCTTTTTTTTCCTTTCTGAGACAGGGTCTCACTCTGTCACTCAGGTTGGAGTGCAGTGGCATGATCTCGGCTCACTGCAACCTCCGCCTCCCAGGTTCAAGTGATTCTCCTGTCTCAGCCTCCCAAGTTACTGGGATTATAAGCATGTGCCACCACCGCCAGCTAATTTTTATATGTTTGGTAGAGACAGGGTTTTGCCATGTTGACCAGGCTGGTCTTGAACTCCTGGCCTCAAGTGATCTGCCCGCCTTGGCCTCCCAAAGTGCTAGGATTACAGGTGTGAGCCATCGCACTTGGCCACCAATGGCTTTTGACCTCATGATATACCTCCTATTTTTGGCTCTATGCCCAGTCCTCTGGAATTGGTGATCAATACAGTATTTTCCTTCTACGAATCTTAGCTTCCTTTTTGGATAAGGCCTTGCAGGATCTGCTCCTGGTCACTCTGCCTCATTCAGTCCTTGGCCCTGCAACACTAGACCCAGATTATGCTGAATGGCTGCTAATTATTCTAGGCCTGACTAGCTTCCCTTCTTCCTTCTTGGCCAATAACCATCAAACCAGGGATTATAAAGAAGATCCCAGAAATTCTAATAGTGCAATGACAGTGTGCAAACTTTCTTTTAACAACAACAAAAAAAATCAGTACTGCTTTCCTTTATTCCCAATCACCTTCCCTTCAGCTCCAATTACTCAAACCACAAAGAGAACAGAATCGATATGAAAGCAGCACAGCTCCTATCCCTGCAGCAAGGCATTATTTTTCAAACGCTATTAAAAAAAAAAACTCAGAATGTACTTTTTGGATTCCTCATGTTTTTGCACCCAGGTGATGCATTTGAAGCTCCTAGGAACCCTTAAATCATATTTTATACAGTATGCTGAGCACAGTAGGTGTTTAGTTCACTAAATATTTACTGTTGATATTGATAAAGAAACCTCACTTGGATGCTAATGTAAGGCTTTCAGGAATGCAAGAATAAAGAAAAGATGAATGTAACTCTTCTCCAAAGCATGGAGATCTTGAGGCCTTTTACAATAATGGAAAACAATGTGAAACCTGGGGAGTCAGAGAGATTCTGAGAAGGGTATAACAATAATATACTGAGAACCATGACTCATGTAGTATGTTGGAATTTCTGAAGGCAAAGAAGATAAACTCAGCAGGATACAGGAAAGTATGTAACTCTGCCCGGTGCAGCCCAAAGGATCTGCCTGAGGACACTTACTGGGAAGGAAGTTGTGGTGGAGTGAGGAGACTACGGGGACATATTTCAGCCATTCACCAGAGTCTATGTCTCTGACTGCCACGCTAGCTCAGGATGCAGGCAGAAGTGGCAGGTGCCTCCATGCACAGTCCCTAGTGTTGGAGGCAAACCTACCAGGGGCTCTGAGCAGCTCTGTGCATTCTTGCTAGGTATACCAAGAAGCAAGGCTCTGACCTCTCTTTATCCAGGTCATTTCTCAGGGTTGTGTTTGCAGTGAGCAACCTTGAGGGATCAGGTAACATCTTCCCCTAGACAAAGAACAGGCTTGTTACAACTCACTATAAAAGCAGTGGATTTACCAGGCTCAGGATTCCTCTCATTAAATGGTAGCCCACTGTGTGTGTACAAGCATCCATAAACTTCCATTATGGGACTTTCATTGCCCTCATGGTACGTGGGGCATGGAAACCAGTAAAAGCCCAATATTAAGTTCTGATTACTGCTTTCACCATGAGTAATCAAGTGTTTTTTCTCTGACCCATGAGTCTCATGTCTTTAGCTAACATCCATCAAACATTACCAGGCTAACTTGTTAACTTGCATGTAAGGTAAAAGCTCATACCCCATACAATTCTTGTTACTCTACCTTCTTGATTTCACAGGAGTAAAATCCCAGATACTGCTGTGGAAATGCCACCTTTAATCCTAAGAAGTGGCAATATGTAAAGAACAGCTACCATCAACAATCATTATCACAAGTGATAGTGAAATAAGGTCTCAGAATAAAAGATAGTCCTTTAACTGAACAAGCTTAGCTTTATGCAGAACTTACAACAACACCCTTATTTTGTGCATTTCAGAGGAGGCACCAGATGTGCTTCCCTTTAGGCTTGAAATAAATATCTCCTTAGTTCTAAGAGTTAAGTTATTATGGGCCTTATTAAGGCCCATAATGAGGAATCTAGGAAAAAGAAAACATTCTCCCATATCAATCATTAGTATTGGCTGAGCATGGTGGCTCATGCCTGTAATCCCAGCACTTTGGGAGGCTGAGGTGGGCGGATCACTTGAGGTCAGGAGTTTGAGACCAGCCTGCCCAACATGGTGAAAACCCGTCTCTAATAAAAATATTTTTTAAAATAATAATAAAATAATTAGTATCAGGCAAAGTCATCAGATAGGTTTTAGGACACCTAGCAAGGCCCTCTGAAAATGAACACTAGGTATGGTGTGTTTTGTTTTCCATGAGAACCTGCTCAGAAAAATAAGAATGTATAATAGTTTTACTAGCTTTATTGAGGTATAACTGGCATACAATCATACAATTTAAAGTACATGACATACATATTTAAAGTACATGATTTGATAAGTTTTGATACATGTATGCACCTGTGAAATACTATAATCAAGCTATAAACATATCGATCACTCCAAAAAACTTCCACATGTCCCTTTGTAATCCTCCTTTCCTGACTCTTTGCTAACTCTACTCATCCACAGGCAACCACTGATCTGCTTCTGTCACTATGGATTAGTTAACAATAGGTTAGTCTAGTTTTTTTAGAACTTTGTGGAATTGGATTTACATAGCATGTAGTCATTTTGCCTGGCTTTTTCACTCAGTACAATTATTCTGAGATTCATCTTTGCTCTTCCAAGTATCAGTAATTCATGTTTTAAATTGCTGAGTAGGATTCTATTGTATGGATATATTACAATTTGTTTAGCCATTCACTTGCTAATGGATACTTGTGCTATTTCCAGTTTTTGGCTATTACAAAGAACGCTGCTATAAACACTGGTGTACAAGTCTTAGTATGGACATGCAGTTTCATTTCATTTCCCTTTGGTAAAAACCTAAGAGTGGCACAGCTAGATCACATCATAGGTGTATGCTGAACTTTTAAAGAAACTGCCATGGCTGGGTGCAGTGGCTCATGCCTGCAATGCTAGCACTTTGAGAGGCCAAGGCAGGCAGATTGCTTGAACCCAGGAGTTTGAGACCAACCTGAGCAACATAATGAAACTCTATTTCTATAAAAAAACATTAGCCAGGAATGGAATAAAGAAAGAAAGAAACTCCCAGACTGTCTTCCAAAGTGAAGTGGACCAAATTATGTTCTCATCAGCAGTGTGTGCCAACATGTGATTTACTCAGTTTTTTAAATTTTAGCCATTCTAATAAGTGTGTGTGGTATTTTAATGCAGTTTTAATTTGCATTTCATTAATGACTAATGGTATTGGATATCTTCTCATATGCTTATCTGTCATCCACATATCTTCTTTGGTGAAGGATCTGTTGAAATCTTCTACCCATTTTAAAATATTGAATTGTTTGTTTTCTTATTACAGTAGTCCCCCTTATCTGAGGGGGATACGTTCCAAGACCCCCAGTGGATGCCTGAAACCATGGATAGTACTGAGCCCTATATATACTGTTTTGTCCTATACATACATACCTATAACAAAGTTTAATTTATAAATTAGGCACAGTAAGGGATTGGCAACCATAACCAATAATAAAACAATTATGTATTAGTCTGTTCTCACACTGCAATAAAGGTACTACCTGAGACTGAATAATTTATAAAGAAAAACAGGTTTAATTGACTCACAGTTCTGCATGGCTGGGGAAGCCTCAGGAAACTTACAATCATGGCGGAAGGCAAAGGGGAAGCAAGACACATATTCACAAGGTGGCAGGAGAGAGAGAGTGTGCAGGGGAAAGGGCCAGACACTTATCAAAGAACCAGATCTTGTGAGAACTCCCTCACTATCACGAGAACAGTATGAGGGAAACTGTCCCCATCATCCAATCACCTCCCACGAGGTCCCACCCTTGACGTGTGAGGATTACAATTCAAGATGAGATTTGGGTGGGGACACAGAACCAAACCGTATCAAATTATAACAATATGTCAGCATCTTGAACTTTGAACTTTGGGGCCACAGCAAAATAAGGGTTATTTGGACACAAAGCACTTCAATACCATGACAGACAATCCGATAACCAAGATGACTGTTAAGAGACTAACAGGCAGGTAGTGTATATGGTGTGGATATGCTGGACAAAAGGAGGATTCGTGTCCAGGATGGGCCAGAGTAGAACAGCGTGAGATTTCACCATGCTCCTCAGAAAGGTGTGCAATTTAAAACCTATTAATTGGTTAATTCTGGAATATTCCATTTAATATTTTCAGGCCACGGATGACCACAGGTAGCTGAAACCATGGAAAGCAAAACCAGATAAGGAAGCACTACTGTACTGCGTTTCTAGAGTTTTTGTTTTTTTTTTTTTGAGACAGAGTTTCACTGTTGTCACCCAGGTTGGAGTGCAATGGTGAATTTTTGGCTCACTGCAACCTCCGCCTCCTGGGTTCAAGTGATTCTCCTGCCTCAGCCTCCTGAGTAGGTAGGATTACAGGCGCCTGCCACCACACGCAGCTCATTTTTTTTTTTTAATTTTTAGTAGAGACGGGGTTTCACCATGTTGGCTAGGCTGGTCTCGAACTCCTGACCCCAGGTGATCCACCCACCTCAACCTCCTAAAGTGCTGAGATTATAGGCGTGAGTCACCACGCCCAGCCAGAAATATGATTTCAAATATTTTATTCTAGTCTGTGGCTTTTTTCTCATTCTCTTAAGATTCTCTTTGAAAGAGAAGATGTTCTTAATTATTACAAAGTCTAATTCATCAGTGCTTTCTTTTATGGACCATGCTTTTGGTATTATACCTAAGAAATATTTGCTTATTCCAAGGTCACAAAATTTTTCTTATATGTTTTCTTTTATAAATTTTACAGTTTTAGGTTTTATAATTAGGTCTGTGATCCATTTTGAGTTAAAATGGTGTAACATGTAGATAGATCAAAGTTGATTTTTGCATATGGATATCCAGTTGTTCCAGCACTATTTGCTGAAAAGACTGTCCCTTCTCCACTGAATTGCCTTTGTACCTTTATTGAAAATCAGTTGACCATATACATGTGGATTTCTGGAGTCTATTCTGTTCTGTTGATGAATATGTCTATCTTTGCCCAATATCAAACTATCTGCATTACTGTTAGTTTTGTAATATGTCTTGAAATCCTAGCCTTCCAACTTCATTCTTTTAAAAGTTGTTTTGGCTATTCTAGGTCCTTCATATTTTCATATGAATTTTAGAATCAGTTTGTCAATCTATACAAAAAAAGGAAATGTGACTGTTATTGGATCGAGTCTACAAATCAACTAGGGAAGAACTGACATTTAAACAATATTGGGTCTTCCAACCCAGCAACACAATGTATCTCCATTTATTTATATTTTGTTTAATTCTCTTAGGAATGTTTTAAAGTTTTCAGTGTATAGGCATTTCACATTGTTTGTTAGGTTATCCCTAAATATTTCATCTATTTCATGTACTTTTTCAATTGTTTGTTGTTAGTATACGGAAATACAGTTGAGTATTGTACATTGATCTTGTATCCTGCAACCTTGCTAAACTCATGTATTAGATCTAGTAGTTTTGTTTTGTTTAGAGATAGGGTCTGGCTCTGTCACCCAGTTTGGAGTGCAGTAGCGCAATCTCCGCTCAATGCAGCCTCAAACTCCTGGGCCCAAGCAATCCTCCCACCTCAGCCTTCTAAGTATCTGGGACTAAAGGTAGGCACCACCATGCCCAGCTAATTTTTTAATTTTTTTGTAGAGACAAGGTCTCACTCTGTGCCCAGGCTGGTCTTGAACTCCTGATCTCAAGTGATCCTTCTATGTCAGCCTCCCAAAGTGGTGGGATTACACTTTGGGTGGATGAGCCACCATGTCTGCCCTGTTTCTTCTTTTTAAATGTTTCACTGGATTTTCTACATAGATGATCAGGTCATCTGAGGGTAAAAATATATTCATTCTTACCTTTTTAAAAAAGTAGGTGACTTTTATTTATTTTTCTTACCTTATTTCACTGGCTAAAACCTCCAATGTTGAATAGAAGTCGTGAGACTGGACATCTTGTCTTCTTTCTGATCCTAATAGGAAAGCATTTGGTCTTTTACCATTAAAAATGATGTTAGGTATAGTTTTTTATAGATGCACATTATCAAGCTGAGGAAGTTCTCTTCTTTTTGAACATGTTTTTAATTTTTTTTAACTTTTATTTTAAGGTTTTTTTATTTTTAACTTTTAAGTTCTGGGGTACCTGTGCAGGTTTGTTACGTAGGTAAACATGTGCCATGGTGGTTTGCTGCACAGATCAACCCATCACCTAGGTATTAAGCCCAGCATCTATTAGCTATTCTTCCTTATGCTCTCCCTCCCCCAACCTTCCCCGACAGGCCCCAGTGTGTGTTGTTCCCCCGCTATGTGTCTATGTTTCTCATAGTTCAGCTCCCACTTAAAAGTGAGAACATGCAGTGTTTGGTTTTCTGCTCCTGCATTAGTTTGCTAAGGATAATGGCTTCCAGCTCCATCCAGGTCCCTGCAAAGGACATGATCTTATTCCTTTTTATGGTTGTATACTATTCCATGGTATATATGTACCACATTTTCTTTATCCAGTCTATCATTGATGGGCATTTGGGTTGATTCCATGTCTTTGTTGTTGTGAAAAGTGCTGCAGTGAACTTATGCATGCATGTATCTTTATAATATAATGATTTATATTCCTTTGGGTATATACCCTGTAATGAGATTGCTGGGTCAAATGGTATTTCTGATTTTAGATCTTTGAGGAATTGCCACACTGCCTTCTATAATAGTTGAACTAATTTACATTCCCATCAACAGTGTAAAAGCATTCCTTTTTCTCCACAACCTCGCCAGCATCTGTTGTTTCTTGACTTTTTAATAATCACCATTCTGACTGGCAAGAGATGGTATCTCATCGTGGGCCTTTTTTTTTTTTTTTTTTTTTTAAGACATTGTCTCACTCTGTCACCCAGGTTGGAGTGTAGATCTCGGCTCACTGTAACCTCTGCCTCCTGGGTTCATGCAATACCTCGGTCCAAGCAATTCTTGTGCCTCAGCCTCCTGAGTAGCTGGAATTACAGGTAGGCACCACCACACTTGGCTAACTTTTATATGTTTAGTAGAGACAAGGTTTGCCATGTTGGCCAGGCTAGTCTTGAACTCCTTACCTCAAGTGATCCACCCACCTCTCATTGGGGTTTGATTTGCATTTCTCTTATGATCTGTGATGTTGAGCTTTTTTTCATGTTTGTTGGCTGCATGTATGTCTTCTTTTGAGAAGTGACTGTTCATGTATGTCCTTCGCCCACTTTTTAATGGGGTTTTTTTCTTGTAAATTTGTTGAAGTTCCTTGTAGATTCTGGATATTATACCTTTGTCAGATGGATAGATTGCAAAAATTTTTTCCCATTCCGCAGGTTGTCTGTTCACTCTGATGAGTTTCTTTTGCTGTGCAGAAGCTGTTTAATTAGATCCCATTTGTCACTGTTTGGTTTTGTCGCAATTGCTTTTGGCATTTTTGTCATGAAATCTTTGCCCGTGCCTATGTCCTGAACGGTACCATCTAGATTTTCGTCTAGGGATTTTAGTTTTGGGTTTTACATTTAAGTCTTTAATCCATCTTCAGTCAATTTTTGTATATGGTATAAGGAAGGGGGTCCAGTTTCAATTTTCTGCATATGGCTAGCCAGTTTTCACAGCAACATTTATTAAATAGGGAGTCCTTTCCCCATTGCTCGTTTTTGTCAGGTTTGATGAATATCAGATGTTTGTAGGTGTGTGGTCTTATTTCTGAGTTCTTTATTCTGTGCCATTGGTCTATGCATCTGTTTTTGTACCAATACCATTATGTTTTGTTTACTGTAGCCTTGTATTATAGTTTGATGTCAGGTAGCATGATGCCTCCAGCTTTATTATTTTTGCTTAGGATTGCCTTGGTTATTGGGGCTCTTTTTTGGTTCCACATGAATTTTAAAATAGTTTTTTTCTAATTCTGTGAAGAATGTCAATGGTAGTTTAATGTGAATAGCATTCAATCTATAAATTACTTTTGGCAATATGGCCATTTTCACAATATTGATTCTACCTATCCATAAGCATGAAATGTTTTTCTATTTGCTTGTGTCCTCTCTGATTTCCTTAAGCAGTGGTTTGTCATTCTCCTTGAAGAGGCTCTGTACTTCCCTTGTTAGCTGTATTCCTAGGTATTTTATTCTTTTTGTAGCAACTGTGAATAGGAATTCATTCATTATTTGGCTCTCTGCTTGCCTGTTGTTGGTTTATAGGAATGCTAGCAATTTTTGCGTGCTGATTTTGTATCCTGAGGCTTTGATGAAGTTGCTTATCAGCTTAAGAAGCTTTTGGGCTAAGGCAATGAGGTTTTCTAGACATAGGATCATGTCATCTGCTAACAAAGACGGTTTCACTTCTTTTCTTCCTATTTAAATATGCTTTATTTCTTTCTCTTGCCTGATTGCCCTGGCCAGAACTTCTAATACTAGGTTGAATAAGAGTGGTGAGAGAAGGCACCCTTGTCTTGTGCCAGTTTTCAGGGGGAATGCTTCCAGCTTTTGCCCATTTAGTATGATACTGGCTGTGGGTTTGCCATAGATGGTTCTTGTTATTTTGAGGTATATTCCTCAATACTTAGTTTATTGAGAGTTTATTGAAGAGATGTTGAACTTTATCAAAGGCCTTTTCTGTGTCTATTGAGAAAATCATGTGGTTTATGTGATGAGTTACATTTACTGATTTACATATGTTAAACCAACCTTGAATCTCAGGGATGAAGCCAACTTGATCGTGGTGGATAAGTTTTTTGATGTGTTGCTGGATTTGGTTTGCCAGTTTTTACTGAGGATTTTTGTATTGATGTTCATCAGGGATATTTGTCTGAAGTTTTCTTTTTTTTTAATTGTGTCTCTGCCAGGTTTTGGTATCAGGACGATGCTGGTCTCATAGAATGAGTTAGGGAGGAGTCTCTCCTTTTCAATTGTTTGAAATAGTTTCAGAAGAAATGGTACCAGCTCCTCTTTGTACCTCTGGTAGAATTCAGCTGTAAATTCATCTGTTCCTGGGCTTTCTTTTGGTTGCTAGGCTATTTGTTACTGCCTGAATTTCAGAACTCATTATTGGTCTATTCAGGGATTCAATTACTTCCTGGTTCAGTCTTGGGAAAGTGTTTGTGCCCAGGAATTTACCCATTCCTTCTAGATTTTCTAGTTCATGTGCATAGAGGTGTTTATAGCATTCTCTGATGGTTGTTTGCATTTCTGTGAGGTCAGTGGTGATACTCCCCCTATCATTTCTCATTGTGTCTATTTGATTTTTCTCTCTTTTCTTATTAGTTTAGGTAGCAGTCTATTTTATTTTATTTTTCAAAAAAACAGGTCCTGGATTTGTTGGTTTTTGAAATTTTTTTGTGTCTCTATCTCCTTCAGTTCCAGTCTGATCTTGGTTATTTCTTGTCTTCTGCTAGCTTTGGGATTTGTTTGCTCTTGGTTGTCTAGTTTGCTTAGTTGTGATGTTAGATTGTTGACTTAAGATCTTTCTAGCTTTTTGATATGGGCATTTAGTGCTACAAATTTATCTCAACACAGCTTTAGCTGTGTCCCGGAGATTCTGGTACATTGTCTCTTTGTTGTCATTAGTTTCAAGGAACTTCTTGATTTCTGCCTTAATTTCATTATTTACCCAGGAGTCATTCAGGAGCAGGTTGTTCATTTCCATGTAGTTGTATGGTTTTGAGTGAATTTCTTAATCTTGAGTTCTAATTTGATTGTGTTGTGGTTGGAGAGACTGTTTGCTATGTTCAGTTCTTTTGCATTTGCTGAGGAGTATTTTACTTCTGATTATATGATCAATTTTAGACTGCCATGTGGCTATGAGAAGAATGTATATTGTGTTGTTTTTGGGTGGAGAGTTCTGTAGATATCTATCAGGTCCATTTGATCCAGAGTTTAGTTCAGGTCCTGCATATCTTTGTTAATTTTCTGTCTCAATGATCTAATATTGTCAGTGGAGTGTTAAAGTCTTTCACTATTATTGAGTGGGAGTCTAAGTCTCTTTGTAGGTCTCTAAGAACTTGCTTTATGAGTCTGGTTGTTCCTACATTAGGTGCATATGTATTTAGGATAGTTAGCTCTTCTCGTTGAATTGAGCCCTTTACCATTATGGAACGCCCTTGTCTTTTTTATCTTTGTTGGTTTAAAGTCTGTTTTGTCAGAAACTAGGACTGCAACCCTTGCCTTTTTTTCCATTTGCTTGGTAAATTTTCCTCCATTCCTTTATTTTGAACCTATGTGTGTCTCTGCACCTGAGATGGGTCTCTGGAAGACAGCATCTGGGTATTTGCTGATGCTGATGGGTCTTTGCTCTTTAGCGAGCTTGCCATTCTGTGTCTTTTAATTGGGGCATTTAGCCCATTTACATTGAAGGTTAGTATTGTTATGTGTGAATGTGATTCTGTCATCATGATGCTAGCTGTTTATTTTGCCAAGTTGTTTATGTGGTTCCTTCATAGTGTCACTGGTCTGTGTACTTCAGTGTGTTTTTGTAGTGGCTGGTAAGTTTTTCCTTTCCAATTTTAGTACTTCCTTCAGGAGCACTTGCAGGGCAGTCCTGGTTGTAACAAATTCCCTCAGCATTTGCTTGTCTGAAAAGGATCTTATTTCTCCTTCACTTATGAAGCTTAATTTGGCCTGATAGGAAATTCTGGGTTGGAAATTCTTTTCTTTTAAGAATTTTGAATATTGGCCTCCAGTCTCTTTGGCTTGTAGGATTTCTGCTGAGAGATCCACTGTTAGTCTGATGGGCTTCACTTTGTACATGACCTGGCCTCTCTCTCTGGCTGCCCTTAACATTTTTTCTTTCATTTTGACCTTGGATAATCTGATGATTACGTGTTTTGGGGTTGATCTTCTTGTGGGGTATCTTACTGGGGTTCTCCACATTTCCTGAATTTGAATGTTGGCCTGTCTTGCTAGGTTGGCGAGGTTCTCCTGGATGACATCGTGAAGTATGTTTTCCAACTTGGTTCCTTTCTGTCCGTCTCTTTCAGGTACCTCAATCAGTTGTAGGTTTGGTCTTTTTACACAATCCCGTATTTGTTGGAGGTTTTGTTTCTTTGTTTGTTTTCGTTCTTTTTTCCTCTATTCTTGCCTGCCTGTCTTATTTCAGAAAGACAGTCTTCAAGCTCTGAGATTCTTTCTGTTGCTTGGTCTACTCGGCTATAGACACTAGTGATTGGATTGTGAAGTTCTCACGTTGTGTTTCTCAACTCCATTAGGTGTTTTATGTTCCCCTCTGAACTGGCTATTCTGGTTATCAGCTTCTGTAATGTTTTATCATGATTCTTAGATTCTTTGCATTGGGTTAGAATATGCTCCTTTAGCTCAGCAAAGTTCGTTATTACCCTCATTCTGAAGGCTACTTCTGTCAATTCAGCCATCTCAGTCTCAGCCCAGTTCTGTGCCCTTGCTGGAGAGGTATTGCAATCATTTGGAGGAGAAGAGGTACTCTGGCTTTTTGAGTTTTCAGCATTTTTGCATTGATTCTTTCTCATCTTTGTGGGCTTATCTACCTTCAATCTTTGAGGTTGTTGACCTTTGAATGCGGTTTTTGTGGGGTCTTTTTTGTTTAGGTTATTGTTGCTGCTTTCTATTTTTCTTTTAATAGTCAGGCCCCTCTTCTGCAGGGCTGTTGTGGTTTGCTGGGGGTCCACTCTAGACCCTAACCACCTGGGTCCCTCCAGCACCTGGAGGTATTAACAGTGAAGGGTGCAAAACAGCAAAAATGGCTGCCTGCTCCTTCCTCTGGGAGCTCTGTCCTAGGGGAACACCAACCTGATACTGACCTGAACACTCCTGTAAGAGGTGTCTGGGGATCCCTTTAGGAGGTCTCACCTAGTCAGGAGGAATGGGATCAGGGACCTGCTTAAAGAAGCAGTATGGCTGCCCTTTGGGGGATTGGGTGCACTGCACTGGGGGGATCCGCTTTTGTCCAGACTGTCCAGACTCTCCAGAGCCAGCAGGCAGGAAAGGCTAAGTTGGCTGAACCACAGAGACTGGCCACCCCTCCCTCCAGGGACTCTGTCCCAGAGAGATCAGAGTTCTGTCCATAAAATCCTGGCTGGAGTTGCTGAAATTCTCACAGGGAGGTCCTGCCCAGTGAGGAGGGATGGATCAGGGTCCCACTTAAAGAAGCAGTCTGGCCATGATCTGCCACAGCAGCTGTGCTGTGCAATGGGGAGGAATTTCTCTTCTATGCTTAGTTTGTTGAGACTTTATCAGAAATTGATGTTGAAGTTTGTCAAAAAATTTTTCTGTATCTACTGAGATGATTACATAGTTTTCTTTTTTAGTTGGTAAATGTCATGAGTTATTGATAAACCTTTGGATATTAAACAAACCTTGCATTCCAGGGACAAACCTCACATTGTCACAATGATGCATTCTCTTTTTACCATTTAGTCATACTCAATTTGTTAAAATTTTGTTTAAAATTTTGAATCTATGTTATAAGACATATTAGCCTATAGCTTTCCCCTTCCTCTTCCTCCTCCTCCCCCTCTCCCTCCTCCTCTTCTTCTTCTTCTTCTTCTTCTTCTTCTTCTTCTTCTTCCTCTTCCTCTTATTCTGTCTATTCAATTTTGGTATCAGGGTAATGCTGTCCTCATAGAATGAGTTGGGAATTACTTCCTTATTTTCAGTTTTTTTTTGAAGAGTTTGAGTTGAACTGGTAATATTTCTAAGGCACAGCTTAGTTCGGTGCCTGTGGTTCAGGTTTTCACATAAGAATACAATCAAGGTGTCACCTGTTTCAAAGTTCACTGACATGGCTGTTAGTAAGCCCCAGGTACTTGCTGGCAGCAGGCTGGAAACATCAGTTCCTTGCCAGTGTGGGCCTCTTTACAGGAAAGCTCATAACACAACAGCTGGCCTCCCACAGAGTGAGTTAGTGGGACAATGAGAGAGATCCAAGATGGAAGTCACAGTTTTTGTGACTTAATGCCAAAAGTGGCATCTCATTAATAAGCAACTCAGTAAGTTCACCCCATACTCAAGGAGAGAGGATTTCATAGGAGTGTGACTACAAGGAGTTGGGAATCATTGAAGAACATCTTAGAGGCTGCCTACCATAGTTGTTTACAACATTACCTTATCCCTCATATCTGTAGAATCTATAGTGATGTCACCTCTCCCATTCCTTATTTGGGTAATTGTATCTTACTTCTTTTTATTCTGATCACTTTGGCTAGAGGTTGATCAGTTTTACTTATCTTCATAGCTTTTGGCTTTACTGACTTTTTCCTATTGTTCTTCTGTTTTCTATTTTATTTTCTAACCTGATCTTTATTATTTCCTTTCTTCTACTTACTTTGGGTCTCATTTGCTCTTTTTTTCTGTTTGTAGGGTGGAAGCTAAGGTCATGGATTTGAGACATTTCTTCTTTTCTAATATGGAGTTTAGTGCTCTAAATTTCCCCCTAATACTGCTTTAGTGGCATCCAACAAATCTTAGGTTGTATTTTTCATTTTAATTCTGGTCAACATTTTCTAGCTTTCCTTTTGATTTCTTTTTTGACCATGGATTATTTAAAGTGTTCTATGTAGTTTCTACATATTTCAGGATTTTCCAGAGATCTTTCCGCTGTTGATTTCCATTTTAATTTGATTGTCAGAAAACATACTTTTTATGACTTGAATCCTTTAAATTTTTTTTTTTTTTTGAGACAGAGTCTTGCTGTGTCACCCAGGCTGGAGTGCAGTGGCATGATCTTGGCTCACTGCAATCTCTGCCTCCTGGGTTCTCCTGCCTCAGTCTCCCAAATAGCTGGGACTACAGATGCGTGCCACCACACCCATCTAATTTTTGTATTTTTAGTAGAGATGGGTTTTCACATGTTGGCTAGGCTGGTCTCAAACTCCTGACCTCTGGTGATCTATCTGCCTCAGCATCCCAAAGTGCTGGGATTACAGGCATGAGCCACTGCACCCAGCTTGAATCCTTTTAAATTTAATGAGACTTTTTCTATGGCCCAGAATATGATGTATCTTAGTAAATGTTCCATGTATACTTCAAAAGAATATGTATTCTGCTGTTGTTGGGTGAAAGGTAATATAAATGTCAATTGGGTCAAGTTGGTTTATAGTGTTCAAGTTTTCTTTATCCTTACTGGTTTTTGAATTTTTTTTTTTAATCAAAAATTCAATATCTGCAACTGGATTTAAACATTTTTGTATTATTTTTATTGTGTTAAAATATCTTTCTTCCTCTTCTTTCTTGCATGTACACACACATGAATATTCACATACACAGTCACAAATTTAGAGACCACAGAATTATAACGAAATCTGATTGTGATGCTGCATCTTTTAATAAATGCATTGTTCAATAAAACACTTTTGAAACTGGGTTATTTTATCTTTCCTTGTCTGACTTTGTAAGCCACTTAATTGTAAAATGTGTTTCTATTCAGAGTACCTCTTAATATTGTATTCTTTATGCCAAGTCATGCTCCCATTGCAAACAAAACAGGCAGCAAAATCTTTAACAGAGTGAAAGAAATATAAGGGTTTCTAGTATAATGCTGTTTACAGGTGTTCCTGTTTTAACAGGATATGTAAATGCTTGATAAACCTTGTATTCTGCAAAATTATATATAAAAATAATAGTTTGTGGGGAAAATAGGATGGGGTCATAACACTCAAAACAGTTAACTTTGTAACACGAGTATTAATAAAATATTAAATCTTCCAACTAAAACACTACCACCCAGTAAATGTCCACTATCATTTGTACTCAGGATCAAAGTCAACTTCTACAGTCTTAAATCTCAAGACACAGGTCCTCAGGGGCATTCATCTCCAATAGATAACATTGTCAAAAAATTAAAAATCTGCTCTGGATCTGTGCTTTCTTTAACAATCAACTGAAGTTTTTAAACATAAGGCAAATGTCTTCTCTGCTTCTTCATCTACTCCTACAGCCTCATGTTGTAGGGAAGACACAAGTTCTTAAGCCATTAAGCCAGCCACTACTTGCCCTAAGGGATGGAACTGCCAAGCTTAAAGCTTCCTTTACTAGCTGTGAGAAAGCTTGCCCCTGAATGTTTAAACTATTGATTTGCTGGGGGAAAAGTAACATATGAATCAATGACATAATTTTCTTATTACCAACTGGGTAATACCAATTAAGTATTACTTTGCATTATAGAAACATGCTATAGCTGAAAAGGCTACTCCATAGTTCTCTAACCTTGAAATGCATGATTTTCCCAGTCATTTTGTTGGCAGTAGCCACTGCTGAGATTTAAATCTCTTTCGTTCCAGGATCACTGGGTGCATATTTACTGAGCACCTATTATGTCCCAGAGTCTGTTCTAAATGCTGGAGACACAGTGGTGAGCACGACAGGACAGGCAAAGTCCCTGTGTTCACAGACTTCCATTCTGGTAGGGGATACAGACAATCAAAAGGTAAATCGATAAATATGGTATAGCAGACTATGCTTGCTATAAGGAACATAAAACAGGCTGATAGGATATGGAATGAGATGAGCGGGTGATCATGGGTAGAGATGCTATTTTAGATAGGATGATCAGGGAAAGTGTCTCTGAAGAGGTGACATTGGAGCCAAGACCTACAAGATGAGAAGGAATTAGTCATGGGAAGATCTGAGGAGGACTTCCAGGCAGAGGGAACAGTTCAGGAACAGTAAGTACAAAAGCCTTGAGATGGGAGTCAGTGTAGTGTGCTTGAGGAACAGAATGAAAAGTGGATGAGGCAGTCTCTGGGGTATACTCTAGTTGGAGTGCCACATATCACCACCATGCTGAGGGTGACCCAACGACCAAGTCACTGCTGCTTAACAATTCCATATCCTCCATGCCTAACATGGCAAAACAGCGTCCCAAAATGCAACTGACCGATTCTCATCTGAGTGTCAAATCCACATGCAATGGAACACAGCATGATTGGTCACCACACAGGGTAAGGCTGGAGTGGGGCCGGACGAGTTTGGCTGGTTTGAGGAAGCTGTTAATTTCTGATTGTGGGCTCCATCTAGAAGTCAGCTGTGGGCTAAGGAGAAGGTTGGGGCAGGGCTTCTCATGAGGTACCCTGGGACAGCTGTGGTAGGATGAGGGTACAGTGTTGGGGTGGGAGAGATGGGATGGGCCCTGAGGAAGGATGAAATTGCATCCAAGCCAAGGTGCTACAAGTTCCTTTAGAAAAACATCACCATTTTGCTTCTTTTGCGAATCCTGGGAGCCATACTTACCTCAATGAGTCTGTGACTTTCCAGTCAGGCAGAATTATCTAGCAAATAGCCAGGTAGTAGCGCTTCACTGCTTTTGCAGAAACCCTAACTCACCCAGACTGGTTCTGCTGTGTTGTCCTCAAGTTGTGTGTTGCTTTGGAATCCTCTACATGGTCTTCATTTTAAATATAAATACCTCATCTTCTCAGAAGGATTGTACCTCCATTATAGAGAGAGACTCTTCATTCTCTTCTTTGCATACCCTTGCAGTAGTTAGCACAATACTGACCTACATCTTTCCCTTTCTCAACAGGTAGACTATTTCAGAGGGAACTTCTCATGTGGCTTAATCCTGTGGTGGGAGACCAGCTAGCGGCTTGTGCTGCCAAAATAATACTAACATTCTGGGTTTCATGATTCAGCTATGTGTGAGGAGAAACTGGGCTGCTTACCTGTTCTTCCTGCAGCGAATTGTAAAGGCAAGAAAGAAAAGTATCAGCAGAAGTCCACAGCTGAGAAAAGTCCAAACAATACCCAAGAGGACAGGAGATAATGAAGAGATGGTCTTACTGCTGTGGTGGGAAGACGTCTGAGGACAGAATAAGGAGAAGCTGTTAGGAATGAAGGATTTTCTATAGGTCAAAAACAAACTGCCCCATCGTCACCAATGCTGGGAAATATGTATCCTGCATGAGCAGTTCCTCCTCCCCCTCCTCCCCTTCCTCATCCTCCTTTCCTTCTACCTCCTCCTCCCCAACACCACCACCAACACATATATCTGAGCAGCCCTGGTACCCCGTGGCTGCTCACTTACAATTGTTGTCTTGCAGAGATCATGAAGGGGTCTCCGATCCAGCTCCTGGCCAGGAAAGCCGTCACACAATTCAGAGCAGTTTATTTCAGGCTCCATGTCACCACATGCCCCTGTTGGTGTGTGCTTATTCACAGTCTTGGTTACCCACTGGTAGGGATGCAGATCTTTGACTAAAACACAAGAGCAACTCAAATCTTTTCTTCAGAGGTCCCATTTTGGAGCTGGCTGCAGGCTCAGAATCCACAGTGAACAACACATTCAGGTAGAAGCAAAGGGTTATTTCACTAGGCTCCTTCATCAGACATCCTTCAACTGGTTACCCTCCAAAATCAGACATCCTTCGCGGGCTGCCAGTGCATGCCATGTGAGTCAAGAGTGGACATCTTAGTAACCATCAGGCTACACAAAGTGATGATTCTGGTTAACCACCAGATGGCAGTCACTGCTTGAGTACCCTCACTCTGGTTCCTGAAGAAAGGAAAGCAATTAAACCTGTTAAACAAAAGGCACACGCGTGTGCACACAAACACATAAATGGTTTATTACAGAGGTTTTAAAATATCATCTATTTTAATTACATAGTTATATTTTATTATACACTTTATTATATATATTATAAAGGTATCAAATATACTTAAATAAACATATTTTAAGCCATTATAATAAATAATATTTTTAAAACAAAGATAAAACATATCTAACATTTTCTGCAGTTTCTTTTCAGATCCTTTTTATGGCCCAGTACTGTAAAGACCTTAGCTTAGACTTGTGAGCCACATCTTTCTTTTTTCCATACTGGAAAACCCAGTGCCCTCCCAGGATCTTTCTATGCAGCTCATGGCTTAAGTTCTGTCTGATCCTGGATGGTGCTGGGCTCAGGTGCCCCATGCTGTCTCCTCACATGATCTGTCGGTCACTCTAGCTCTTGTTCTCTCAGTGAGGAACATTCTATGTCCAGTCAGTTGGGGTCACAGAAAGGTACCCAAGCTGCCTGCAAGAGCCTTTGTTTGTATTTAAACTGTGATACTAACAGGAGTGAGACAGACTACTCAGACAATAGGGAAAGAAACTGGGGAGCTCTAGGAACTCCTGCAGAGTGAGTGGCTGGCCAGAGGATGGTGTTATTTCTCTCAGAAGATCCTTGCAATATGAATAATGTGATCTAAAGAGAAGCTCAGCCTTGTGGAACGAAGATAGAAAGTCAAAAAGGCTCAAATTAGCACCAGTAGAAAAGATAGCCATATCCCTAATTCTTTAAAGCAATCAATCCCTTAATAGAGAAAATAGATTTGAAATTTTACCAATGGTAATCTAAAAGAGGCTGCCACTTCTGCTTTGTGTTTTTTAAACAGCTTAGCACAGTTTTCTTTCATTGTGAAGGAAAATTGGAAAGGCAAAAATATCAGTTACTATTATTTCAATTGCCACTGAACACAGGGCCCACGTTTAAGCCAGAACAACAGTGACAGGTGGAGAGTGCCATCTTTTGAGTCTGTGTGCTTATGCACAAACAATATAGCACCAGGTGCTGGCCATTCATTGGCCTCTCATATGTTCCTGAATTATTTACCAGGTTTATTACAATGAAATCCCAAGAGAACTAAAAGCCAGTATCTCCCATCAAGGCATTTAAATTCTTGCATAGTCTGGTCAGATTATTTAATGGAAAATTATGAAGCAAATATAAAAACCTATTTGCATTCTAATTTAGTTGAGATTTTGATTGCTAGAAAGATATTTTTTCTTTTCTTTTTTTTTTTTAAGTTGGACATTTTCCTATTGTGCCTTCTAGCATAGAGCCATACTGCAAACCACAGGGAGGGCTATTACGACATGATGGATTAGAAGAAAATGTACTTTTCCTATATTGCCCTTTTAATCATAGTGGCAACTAAGTACACTTATATTTGAACCATTATTCATTCAATGTTTATATATTATTATATCATTTGGAAGAAGTGTGTATGTGTATGTATGGGTGTATATATATATAAAACCTCATTTTATCCTCACTATAGTGTTTTGTGACGTAAACACCATTCCTCATTTTCAAATAAGTAAACTGAAAAACAGATAAGAGGAAAACCCTGCTCCAAATCTGCAGAAGCAAGAATCCCAGGAGTTTACATTCCAAGGTCAATGTCATCCCAGTATACACTCCACATGGTACAGACACTCTGGACTAACCTCTTCCAAGAAGACACCAATGGGCCTCTTGGGTTTCTTCAGCTCCAGTTCCCAGAGCTGCACTTCTGTGGGCTCCCTAGAGCACGGCATGCCACAGTGCCTCTTTACTAGTGGTTCTCAATGATGCAATTTTGCACCTTTAGGGGACATCTGGCAATTCTGGAGACACTCATGGTTGTCAAAATTAAGAGAAGGGTGCTATTCACATCTAGTAGGTAGATGCCACGGATGCTGCTAAACATACTATAATTCACAGGATGGTCCGAACAACAAATAATTATCTGGCCTCAAATGTCAATAGTGCTAAGGTTGAGAAACCCTGGTCAACACTGTACACCCCAGGTGGGCTGACAATCTTAAACTTCAATTATCTTAGAGGGATTCTGTGAATATGATGGGGTTGTCCATCTGAGCCTAAAGTCCTGGGGGATGCAACTCTGACTTGGGATAAATTTCTCAGCACCATCTAGACGTACCCTTGGATAAGCTAAACTCACTGACGTCGAACTCCGAATGCTAGACCCCTCTTTAGTCCATGGATATCCAGTGTAGAAACTTTATATACTGTGATATTGGGCTCCTACATGGGACAGGCATTAAACTGCAAACTTGGCACACATTCACAGAGATTCACACAAGAGGAGCTTATGAAACAATGAAGGGCTCAATCATTGAAAGGAAAGAGTTGAATGGTTTCAAAAAGTGTTTAGTGATTGGGAAAGTGGGTGGGGAGTTATCAGAGAGGGTAATGGTAAGACATCTGACCAAAACATATATACAGAATCGAAGGCACAAAGGGAAAGGTCTTGCAAGCCCCTCCAAAAGCTACCTTCCCCCTGTACCCTCACACCAAAGTCTCTAGGGAGAAACTGTTTATGTCACAGACAGTAGTAGACCCAAGGCCATGCGTGGTAGTGTTTGCAATTTATTTGACAGAGATTACAGAATCCTTCCCAGTGATTAGGATCAGGAAAACAGACACTATTCCCAAGTGCAAGATGGTCATTTGCAAGTTCACCCCTCTGTATAGGCCCGTATCTTTCTCACAAAATCTCTATTCTTCTATACACTATTTACGACCATTTAAAAACAGTCATACAAATACTGTCTTTTAACAAGTTGTTTTGGTTGTTTTGCAATTGGTAGAACTTCTGCTTCTGTCTGTGAAGAATTAACTGCTGTGCAAATTGCTTTTCTCTGTGAACAAGTTGAACACCAGACAAAACACATAAAACAACTATTTTCAGACATTGTACAACAGATGACACACAACCGGGATTCCTAAGAGATACTGCCGGAGGTCATTTCCAGGTCACAGCACGTGGAGGGAAAACCAATCAGAACCTAGAATTCTACCTGAGGTAAGCGGAATGGATTGGAATTTGAGGATGTTGAGGTGGTTAGAATTTGTGGGGCAGAGTAATGAAGAAGAGTGGGGAGAGCACTTTGGAAATCTGCAGAGGATCCCCCCGAGTCTTTTTCTGAGTACTGATTTGAATATGAGCAGGAAGAAACTACTTGAAGTTGAAGAAAAAAACATTGATAGGCAATAGCTGAGTAATTCCTGGAGCTCACACAGGGCTGAGACTACCCTGTGTTTCCATCAGCCAGTGTGGAGAGACCCCATAACACGCAGGACATTGGATAGAATCCTCAGAAAAGCTACATCTTAGTAGTAAAAATAAATTAACCCTAAACTAGATGTTACTCTGGATATACCCTAAAGGAAAGTCTCAAATGGATCAAAGTGATCTGTAAAAACTCAATTGCATCCCAGAACACAACTCAATGCTCTTAAAAGGAATATAACAAGATCCAGTGTTCAACAATGTAAAATTCAAAATAATCACCAGGCATTCAAAGAAATGAAAAAATACGACCTATAACCATAAAGTTTTAAAAAATAGATAAATAATATCAGAGAAATAACAGAAATGATACAACTGTCACACAAGAACCTTAAAACAACTATTATAAATATGCTCTAGGATATAAAGCAAAATATGAACAAAATGAGGAGAGAATTGAAAGATAATCCAAATGGAACTTCTAGAGATAACAATAATATCTGAAATAAAAATATAACAGATCAGACACTGCAAAAAGAAACACTGGTTAACTTAAAAACAGAGCAATAGAAATTATCCAAAAATCTGACCTCATTTAAAATTGCTTCACACTCCCTCTAGCTTTTGTAAATGTTCTTTCTCTGATCTGCCTTTTCCTCCATTGTCCTCAACAGCTTGTATTTTTATGTATTTATTTTTTTGAGACAGAGTCTCACTCTGTTCTCCAGTCTGGAGTGCAGTGGTGGGATCTCAGCTCACTGCAACCTCTGCCTCCCAGTTTCAAGTGATTCCCCTGCCTCAGCCTCCCTAGTAGCTGGAATTACAGGCACCTGCCACCATACCCAGCTAATTTTTGTATTTTTAGTAGAGACCAGGTTTCACCATGTTGGCCAGGTTGGTCTCAAACTCCTGACCTCAAGTGATTTGCCTGCCTTGGCCTCCCAAAGTGCTGGGATTACAGGTATGAGCCACCATGCCCAGCCTGTCCTCAACACTTTTTAATGTGTTATTTATTTATGCATTGGTGTCCACTGATTATTGTTTGACTTCCCCCATTAGAACATAAATTCTATGAAAGTAAGGATCTTAATTTTGTATACCAGTGTATTTCCAGGTGCATAAAGAGAAAAATGATTGATAAGAATGATATATGGCAGAGGATCAAGATGGCAAAATAGAAGTCTCCACTGATCATTCCTTCTGCAAGGACACCAAGTTAACAGCTATCTACACAGAAAAAAAACACCTTCATAAGAACCAGAAATCAGAGCAGAAAGGAAAACTGGACCAAACTCAGCTGACATGTACCAACGGAGGGAGGATTTAAAACAGCACTAGCCAGAGAGGAATCATCAATCCCAGTGGTCTAAACTTGAGTGCCTGCAAATCTCACCAGGGAGGGCCACACTGTTCTTTGTTTCCAAGTAAACTTTAAAAGCAGTCTAGGCCATAAGGACTACAACTCTTAGGTGAGTCCTAGTGCTGAACTAGGCCCAGAGACAGCAGATTGGGAGTGCATGCAACCTACTGAGACACCAGCTGGGGCAGTCAAGAGAGTACTGGCATCACCCCTCCCCTTACCCCAGGCTACACAGCTTACAGCTCCAAAAGAGACCCCTTCCTTCCACTTGAGAATAGGAGAGGGAGAAGTAGGGGAGAACTCTGTCTTGCATCTAGGATACTAGCTCATCCACAGCAGGATAGGGCACTGGTCAGAGTCATGAGGCCCCCATTCTAGGCCCTAGCAACCAGGTGACATATCTAGACACACCCTGGGCCAGAGGGAACCCACTGCATTGAAGGAAAGGACCCAGCCCTGCCAGCATTTATCACCTGCTAAGTGAAGAGCCCTTGGGCCCTGAATAACCAGCAGCAATATCCAGGGACTATGTTGAGGGCCTTGGGTGAGCTTCTGAGACTTGCTTGCTTCAGGTGGGACTCAGTACATTACCAGCTATGGTGGCTGCAGGACAAAACTCCTTCTGCTTGACAAAAGCAGAAGGAAATGTCAAAGGGACTTTGTCTTGCACTTTAGGTACCAGCACAGATACAGGAGATTAGAATACCAAGAGGGCTCTTGGAACCCCTGAATATAAGACTTGACCTTTGGGCAGCATTTCTGGACCTTCCCTGGGCCAGAGGGGAGCCCACTGTCCTGAAGGGTGAGTATCAGGCTAGGTAGCATTCAGGACAAGCTGATTTAAGGGACCTTGGGCCTTAAGGGAACATCAGCAGTAGTCTGGCAGTCCTCTTCATGGCCTGGGTTGGCAGTGGCTACAGGATGAGGTTCCTCTGCCTTTGGAAAGGGGAGGGAAGAGTGGGAAGGACTGTGTCTTGTGGTCTGAGGGCCAGCTCAGCCACAATATGACAGAACACCAGGTAGACTTCTAAGGTTTTGGACTCTAGTCCTTGACTCCTGGACCTACCTGGGGCATGGGAGAAGGACAAAGCCTTTCCTCTAAAATCTGGAACACAACAAGGATGCCCACTGCCATCACTGTTATTCAACATACTACTGGAAGTCCTAGCTAGAACAATTGGATAAGATAAAGATATAAAAAGCATCCAAATTGGAAAGGAATAACTCAAATTATCATTGTTTGCAGACAATATGATCTTATATTTGGAAAGACTCTACAAGAAAACAACTAGAACTGATAAATTCAATAAAACTGCATGGTACAAAATCAACATACATTTACTCAAATAAATATGAATCATTCTATTATAAAGACACATGCACATGTATGTTCATTGCAGCACTAGTCACAATAACAAAGACATAGAATCAAACTAAATGCCCATCAACGGTAGACTGGATAAAGATAAAAAAATAAAGTTCTTGTGACACAAAAGAACTTTACAATGCAATCAGAAGTATCCATAGGATAAACCAAGCAGTGGAAAGAATCTCAGAGCTTGGACACTATTTTTCTGCATATAGACAGGCAGACAAGAATACAGAAAAAAAGAAAAAGAAAAGGAATGAACAAAACCTCAGATAAATAAAAGATTATGTAAAGAGACCAAACCTATTACCTGACTGGGGTACCTGAAAGAGAGGGCAGAATGGAACCAAGTTGGAAAACATACATCAGGATAGCATCCAGGAGAACTTCTCCAACCTAGCAAGGTGGGCCAAAATTCAAAGTCAGGAAATGCAGAGAACCCCAGTAAGATACTCCACAAGAAGATCCCTCCAAGACACATAATCATCAGATTCTCCAAGGTGAAAATGAAAAAAAAAAAATGCTAAAGGTAGCCAATGAGAAAGTCCAGGTCACCTATAAAGAGAAGCCCAATAGAAAACAGTGGACCCCTCAGCAGAAACCCTACAAGCCAGAAGAGACTGGAAACCAATATTCAACATTCTTAAAGAAAAATATTTCCAATCCAGAATTTCATATCTGGCCAAACTAAGCTTCATAAGCAAAGGAGAAATAAGATCCTTTTCAGATAAGCAAATGCTGAGGGAATTTGTCACAACCAGGCTGCCCTGCAAGCACTCCTGAAGGAAGCACTAAATATGGAAAGGAAAAACTGTTACCAGTTAATAGAAGAACATACTAAAGTACACAGACCAGTGACACTATGAAGGAACCACAAAAACAAGTCAGCAAAATAACCAGCTAGCATCATGATGACAGGATCAAATTCATACATAACATACTAACCTTAAATATAAATGAGCTAAATGCCCCCAATTAAAAGACACAGAATGGCAAGCTGGATAAACAGCCAAGGCCCATCAGTATGCTGTCTTCAAGAGACCCATCTCAAGTGCAAAGACACACATAGGCTCAAAATAAGGGAATGGAGAAAAATTTACGAAGCAAATGGAAAACACAAGAAAGCAAGGGTTGCAGTCCTAGTTTCTGACAAAACAGACTTTAAACCAACAAAGATTAAAAAAAAAAAAAAGACAAAGAAGGGCATTCCATAATGGTAAAGGGTTCAATTCAACAAGCAGAGCTAACTATCCTAAATATATATGTACCCAATACAGGAGCACCCAGATTCATAAAGCATGTTCTTAGAGACCTACAAAGAGACTTAGACTCCCGTACAATAATAGTGAAATACTTTGACACTCCACTGAAAATATCAGACAAATCATTCAGACAGAAAATTAACAAAGATATTCAGGACCTGAACTAAGCTCTGGATCAAGAAGACCTGATAGATATATACAGAACTCTCCACCCTAAAACAACAGAATATACATTCTTCTCATCACCACATGGCACTTTCTCAGCAAAAGCAAAAGAATTGAAATCATAACAGTCTTTCTGACCACAGCACAATCAAATTAGAACTCAAGATTAAGAAATTCACTCAAAACCACACAACTACATGGAAACTGAACAATCTGCTCCCGAACGACTCCTGGGTAAATAACAAAATTAAGGCAGAAATCAAGAAGTTCCTTGAAACTAATGACAACAAAGAGACAACATACCAGAATCTCTGGGGTGCAGCTGAAGCAGTGTTAAGAGGAAAATCTACAGCACTAAATGCCCACATCAAAAAGCTAAAAAGATCTCAAGTTAACAACCTAATATCACAACTAAAAGAATGACAGAACCAAGAGCAAACAAATTTCAAAGTTAGAAGAAGACAAGAAATAACCAAAATCAGATCAGAGCTGAAATGAAGATATAGACACAAAAAACCTTTCAAAAAAATCAATGAATCCAGGAGCTGTTTTTCTTAAAAAAAAAAAAAATTAATAAGATAGGCAACTAATTAGACTAATAAAGAACAAAAGAGAGAAGAATCAAACAGACACAATCAGAAATGTTAAGTAGGATATCATCACTGACCCCACAGAAATACAAACAACTATCAGAGATTACTATAAACACCTGTATGCTAGAGAATCTAGGAGAAATGGATGAATTCCTGGACACATACACCTTCTCAAGACTGAAGCAGGAAGAAATTGAATCCCTGAATATATCAATAACAAGCTCTGAAATTGAGGCAGTAACAAATAGCCTACCAACCAAAAAAAGCCCAGGATCAGACAGATTCACAGCAGTACAAAGAAAAGCTGGCACCATTTCTACTGAAACTTTCCCAAAAAATTGAAAAGGAAGGACTTCTCCCTAACTCATTCTTGAGGCCACTATCATCCTCATAACAAACCTGGCAGAGATACAACAACAAAAAAAGAAAACTTCAGGCCAATATCCTTGATGAATATTGAGGCAAAAATCCTCAACAAAATACTAGCAAACCAAATCCAGCAGCACATCAAAAAGACTATCCACTACTATCAAGTTGGCTTCTTCCCTGAGATTTGAGCTTGGTTCAACATACGCAAATCAATAAATGTGATTCATCACATAAACAGAATCAAAGACAAAAACCACATGATTATCTCAATAGGCCCAGAAAAAGGTCTTTGATAAAATTAAACATCGCTTCATGTTAAAAACTCTCAATAAACTAGGTACTGAAGGAACATACTTCAAAATAATAAAAGCCATCTATGACAAACCCACAGCCAGTATCATATTGAATGGGCAAAAGCTGGAAGCATTCCCCTTGAAAACTGGCACAAGACGAGGATGCCCTATCTCACTATTTCTATCCAACATAGTATTGGAAGTTCTGGCCAGGGCAATCAGGCAAGAGAAAAATAAATGGTATTCAAATAGGAAGAGAAGAAGTCAAATTATCTTTGTTTGCAGATGACACGATCCTATATCTAGAAAACTCCATTGTCTCAGCCCAAAAGCTTCTTAAGCTGATAAGCAACTTCAGCAAAGTCTCAGGATATAAAAATCAATGTGCAAAAATTGCTAACATTCCTATACACCAACAACAGGCAAGCAGAGAGCCAAATCATGAATGAACTCCCATTCGTAATTGCTACAAAAAGAATAAAATACCTAGGAATTGAGCTAATAAGGGAAGTGAAAGACCTCTTCAAAGAGAACTACAAACCACTGTTCAAAGAAATCAGAGAAGACACAAACAAATGGAAAAAGATTTCATCCTCATGGATAGGAAGAATCAATATTGTGAAAATGGCCATATTGCCCAAAGTAATTTATAGATTCAATGCTATTCCCATTAAACTACCATTAACATTCTTCACAGAATTAGAAGAAAACCATTTTAAAATTCATATGGAACCAAAAAAGAGCCCAAATAGCCAAGGCAATACTAAGCAAAAAGAACAAAGCTTGGGGCATCACACTACCCAACTTCAAACTATAGTACAAGGCTACAATAACCCAAACAGCATGGTAGTTGTACAAAAGCAGACACATAAACCAATGAAACAAAATAGAGAGCTCAGAAATAAGACCGCATAACTACTGCCATCTGACTGTTGACAAGCTTGACAAAAACAAGCAATAGGGAAAGGATTCCCTATTTAATAAATGGCACTGGGGGAACTGGCTAGCCTATGCAGAAAATTGACACTGGACCCCTTCCTTACACCATATACAAAAATTAACTAAAGATGGATTAAAGACTTAAATGTAAAACCCAAAGCTATAAAAAAAAAACTCTAGAAGAAAGTCTACGCAAAACCATTCAGGACATAAGCACAGGCAAAGATTTCATGACAAAAATGCCAAAAGTGATTGCAATGAAAGCAAAAATGACAAATGGAATCTAATTAAACTTAAAAGCTTCTGCACAGCAAAAGAAACTATTATTAGAACAAACACACAACCTAAAGAATGGGAGAAAAATTTCTACAATCTATCTATCTGACAAACGTTTAATAACCAGAGTCTACAAGGAATTTAAACCAATTTACAAGAAAAACAAACAACACCATTAAAAATTGGGCAAAGGACATGAACAGACACTTCTCAAAAGAAGATATACATCTGGCCAACAAACATATGAAATAAAGCTCAACATCACTGATCATTAGAGAAATGCAAATCAAAACCACAATGAGATACCATCTCATGCCAGTCAGAATGGCTATTATTAAAAAGTCAAAAAACCACAGAAGCTGCCAATGTTGTGGAGAAAAAGGAACTATTGGTGTGAGTGTGAATTAGTTCAATCATTGTGGAAGATAGTGTGGCAATTCCTCAAAGATCCAGAAGCAGAAATACCATTTGACCCAGCAATCCCATTACTGGGTCTATATCCAAAGGAATATAAATCATTCTGTTATAAAGATACATGCACACATACGTTCACTGCAGCACTATTCATAATAGCAAAGACATGGAATCAACCTAAAGGTCCATCAATGATATACTGGATAAAGAAAATGTGGTACATATACACCATGGAATACTATGCAGCCATAAAAAGGAACGAGATCATGTCCTTTGCAGGGACATGAATGGAGCTGGAAGCCATTATCCTCAGCAAACTAATGCAGGAACAGAAACCCAAACACTTCATGTTCTCACTTATAAGTAGGAGCTGAATGATGAGAACATATGGACACGTTTGGGGGAAGCAACATACACTGGTGTGGTGAGGGAGGGAGAGCATCAGGAAGAATAGCTAATTCATGCTGGCCTTAATGCCTAGGTGATTTGATGATCTGTGTAGTAAACCACCATGGCACACGTTTACCTATGTAACAAACTTGCACATCTTGCACATGTACTCTTGAACTTAAAATAAAAGTCGAAGAAAAAAAAGAAAATATGGTACATATACATCATGGAATACTAAGCAGCCACAAAAAGAATGAGATTATATCCTTTGCAGGAACATGGATGGAGATGGAGGCCATTATCCTCAGCAAAGTAACGCAGGAACAGAAAACCAAATACTGCATGTTCTCACAAGTGGGAGCTAAACGATTAGAACACATGGACACATAGAGGGGAACAACAGATACTGGAGCCTACTGAGGGTGAAGAGTGGGAGGAGGGAGAGGATCAGAAAAAACAACTAATGGGTACTAGCTTAGTACCTGGGTGATGAAATAGTCTGTACAACAGTTTATCTATATAACAAACCTGTACATATACACCTGAACTTAAAATAAAAGTTTATAAAAAATCAGTAGCATTTCTATATGCCAATAGTGAACTATGTGAAAAAGAAATAAAAATGTAATCCCATTTACAATAGCCACATATAAAATTAAATATCTAGGAATTAACCTGACCAAAGAAGTGAAAGATCTGTATAATGAAAACTATAAAACACAGATTACAAAAATTGAAGAAGATACCAAAAATGGAAAAATATCCCATATTCATGGATTAGAAGAATCAGTGTTGTTAAAATGTCCATACTACCCAAAGCAATCTACAGATTCAATGCAATCCTATCAAAATACCAATGACATTCTTCACAGAAATAGAAAACACAACCTAAAATTTATGTGGAACCACAAAAGACCCAGGATAGTTAAAGCTATCCTGAGTGAAAAGAACAAAACTGGAGGAATCACATTACCTGACTTCAAATTATGCTACAGAACTATTGTAACTGAAACAGGATGGTACTGGCATAAAAACAGACTCATAGGCCAATCGAACAGAGTAGAGAACCCAGAAACTACAGTGAACTCATTTTTGGCAAAGGTGCCAAGAACATTCACTGGGGTAAAGAGGGTCTCTTCAATAAATGGTGCTGGGAAAACTGGATATCCACCTGCATAAGAATGAAACTGGACACCCATCTCTCACCATATACAAAAATCAAAACAAAATGGATTAAAGACGTAAATCTAAGACCTCAAACTATCAAAATACTACATAAAACATTGAAGAAAGTCTCTAGGACATTGGTCTGGGCAAACATTTCTTGAGCAATACGCCACAAGCACAGGCGACCAAAGCAAAAATGGAAAAATAGGATCACATCAAGTTACAAAGCCTCTGTACATCAAAGGATACAATCAACAAAGTCAAGAGACAACTCACAGAATGAGAAAAAATATTTGCCAACTACCCATCTGACAAAGGATTAATCACCAGAATATATAAGGAGCTCAAACAACTCTATAGGAAAAAATTTAATAATCCGATTTAAAAAATGGGCAAAAGAGCTAACAAATTTTTCCAACAAAGACAGACAAATGGCAAACAGGTATATGAATAGATGCTCAATGTCATTTATCATTAGAGAAACGCAGATGAAAACTAAAATAAGATATCTTTTCGCCCCAGTTAAAATGGCTTATATCCAAACGACAGGCAATAACAAATGCTGGTAAGGATGTGGAGAAAAAGGGACCTTTGTACACTGTTGGTGGGAATATACATTAGTGCAACCATTATGGAGAACAGTTTGGAGGTTCCTCAAAAACCTAAAACTAGAGCTACCGTATGATCTGGCAATCCCATTGCTGGGTATATACTCAAAAGAAAGAAAAGCAGTATTAAAGAGATGTCTGCACTCCTGCGTTTGTTGCAGCATTGTTTATTATAGCTAAGATTTGGAAGCAACCTAAATGTCCATCAACAGATGAATGAATAAAGAAAATGTGGTACATCTACACAATGACATACTATTCAACCATATATAAGAATTAGGTCCAGTAATTAGCAACAAGATGGATGGCACTGGAGATCATTATGTTAAGTGAAATAAGCCAGGCACAGAAAGACAAACATCACATCTTCTCATTTATTTGTGGGATCTAAAAATCAAAACAAGTAAACTCATGAACAGAATACAGAAGGATGGTTACCACAGGCTGGAAAGGGAGTGGGAGGTGGGGGGAGAAGTGGGTATGGTTAAAGTGTGTAAAAATTAGTTAGAATGAATAAGACTTACTATTTGACAGTACAAGAGGGTGACTATAGTCAATAATAACTTAATTGTACATTTTGAAATGAAGAGTGTAAGTAGATTGTTTTTACACATGATCTTATCCCAAAAGGCTGAGAAGCGATAAGAGTGTAAATGGATTGTTTTTAATTCAAAGAATAAATGCTTGAGGGAATAGATACCCCATTCTCCATGATGTGCTTATTTTACATTGTATGCCTATATCAAAACATCTCATGTACCCCTAAATATATTCACCTATTTACTCACATAAATTAAAAATAAAAAAGAATGAACATGGTCTCAATGACCTATAGAATAGCAAGCTGTCTAACATACATGTAATTGCTGTTTGAGGGAGAAAAAGTGAGGAGAGAGGAGTAGAAAAAATATTTGAAAAATAATGACCAAAGTTTTTCACATTTGATGAAAAGTATAAACCTACAGATCCAGGCTCAACCAATCCCAAGCAGAACAAATACTAAATAACAAAAACAAAACAAGGCACAGAAATTGCTAAAAACCAGCAATAAAGACAAAATTTTAGAAGCAGCAGTCAGATTATGTACAGAGGAACAAGAGTAAGACTTACAACTGATTTTTCATAAAAAATAATGAAAGCCAGAAGAGAATGGAATGGCATCTCTAAAGCACTGGAAAAAAAAAAAAATTCAGCCCAGAATACAATACCCACTGAAAATGTATTTCAGAAATGGAGTTAAAATAAAGTCATTTTCAGACAAAGAAAATCTGAGAGACATGCACCATAAAAAAAAATGTTAGAGTTAGTTCTTCAGGCAGAAGTAAAATGATGCGAGATACAAATTGGATTTATACAAAGGAATGAAGAGTGCTGGAAATGATAAATGTGTGAGTAAATATAAAAAATTATTTTTGTTATTTTGTAAGGCTATGCTCATAAGCATGTACTTATTGGAAAAATACACATATACTGAATTCTTTAAACCCATATCACCTACATTCTTTCATTTTTCAAATATAGTTGCCCTAGTTCATATTCTCATTGCCAGTTGAGTTGGAGCCTGCATTACCAGAAAATAAATAAATAATGAGAGTTCCAGGGCTACAGGGTGATGGGACGAATGTATAAGAGGATGATATATATACATTAATGGAGACCCCCACAGTTACACCTTTGCTTTCTCCCCAAAATGCTCTTGCTGCTGATATTCATTTAACTTTTTTCTTTTTGAGCACCAACAATGTGAAAGGAGCTGTTCTAGGCACCTAGAATACAGTGGTAAACAAAATAAAGATCCCCACTTTTATAGAATCTGTGTTCCAATGGGGGAAGGCAAACAATAATCAGTGGACACCAATACATACATAAATTAAATAATATACTAAAAAATGTTGAGGACAGTGGTAGAAATGGTAGATCAGACAAACAGCATTTGCAAAAGCCAGAGGAGATATGAAGTGATTTTAAATGAAGGTGTCCTAAAAAATAAAAACCCTAAAAAATTAAAGGCTGATTCTACAGTGAAAATGACTGCAGCTTTCCAGATTAATATCTCTTTTGTTAATGCAGAGAACAACAGTGGTGGCACTGATGATAAAAGACTGACTCTAATGGGAGTCAACTAATGATTATGAACTAAGTGGACTAAATTTGGAGAGGATTTGCTTCTTCCTTCTTCTTCAGTAATTTCTCACATTTCTGGTAACCTTCATGATGTATTTAGAGCTCTCTGTTTGGGCCTCAATCCATCTTCCACAGAACGTTCCCATACACATCTCATTTGCTCTAATCTCATTTGATTTTCATATTTCAGTGATTCCTGAGAGTTTTCCTTTGTTGTCTTCATATGCAGTTGTGTTTAAATTATTTTTAATTCATAGAAATTATTTTTAAAATTTTTTATTGTTTGTTTTTCTTTGGAGATACGGTCTCACTCTGTTGCCCACGCTAAAGTGCAGTGGCATGATGACAGCTCACTGTAATCTTGAACTCTGGCCTGCTACCTTTTATGTAAGAAAGGAGATAGGATACATATAGGTCATTGGCTTATTTTCAAAAAGTAATGGAGGCTGGGGACAGTGGCTCACGCCTGTAATCCCAGCACTTTGGGAAGCCAGGGCAGGTAGATCACTTGAGGTCAGGAGTTTGCGACCAGCCTGATCAACATGGTGAAACCCTTGTCTCTGCTAAAAATACAAATATTAGCCGGGCATGGTGGGTGAGTGTCTGTAGTCCCAGCTACTCAGGAGGCCGAGGCAGGAGAACTGCTTGAACCTGGGAGGTGGAGGTTACAGTGAGCCGAGATTACACCATTGCACTCCCGCCTGTGTGACAGAACGAGACTCCTGTCTCAAAAAAAAAAAAAAAAAAAAAAAAAAAAAAAAAAAAAAAAAAAAAAAAAAAAAAAAAAAAAAAAAAAAAAAAAAAAAAAAAAAAAAAAAAGGAACGGAAAAATAAAAGCATTATCTATAAGGGGAGTAAAATAATAAGGGGGAGGGGACAGGGAGGCAAAATAGACCACTCAATGTTCATAGATTTGACTCTGAAACCATGAAAATATTTTACATAATTTAAAAACAAAATTAAATCAAAAGAAGAAACCATCTTTAAAAATTGAAGACAACTTGAAATAAAATAATTGTATATGAAGTTGATGGCATAACCACATAGAGAAAAATTATTTTAAGTAACAGTAACTTGATTAAATACCCTAAGGACAAAAAATACTCATAAAGAAATCTTAAGCTCCATTAGGTGGGTATTTTTCCTGTTTTATAGATAGATAGAAACATACATACCTACATACACAGACATACACACATATATGTACCTATCAGGATAAAGGAAGTAATTATGTTAATGTTATTGAAAACAAAGATTTCAAAGTAAGAGAAAAGGCATACACATATAAAATAAGTTATGTGAAAACCCTTTAATCTTTAAATTAAAAATAACAATATGAACTCAGAATTTATTTTTCTTTCTAAAACACTCTTATTTCCTAATCTGTTAACTGAGTCTTGTAAGTAATGACAACCCAGTAACAATAAACACTTCCAGTGCCCAGATTGTGTTCTATAAAACCACTTTTCACTGAAAAAAAATCAAGTTTCATTAACAAAATGGTCAATTTGAGTTATGGAGCAAGAAATATATGACATGAGCCTGGAAAATCTCATCATACTAGGAAAAAAAAAAGTATCAAAAACTTCAGAATCATGTCGAAAGGACACAAGTCAACAGGCTCCTACTGACCCACAATAGGATAATTTGAGCATCAAGAAGAATAATTACTGCAATACACTGAAACATATACAGCACAAAGTAAGGACTCAATGAATGCTTATTGAATAAATGAATTTATCATCATGGGTATTAACAGGATATCGTTGAGTGTGTGGTCTACAACACTGACTTAGTGGCTCCTTCACGAGGACCCATAGTATAAATTTCTCTTCTTCTCAAACACAGAGAAATACAAATACATTTTTATGGCATGGAATAAATACTATTATGTTTATCTTTTTGGGGCCACTGGAAAACTCGGAATCAAATTTGTGGCCCATTTATAGCAACTATGCAGTTGAAGATATCTGTGGCTCATTTTAGTATACTACGACTATTTTTCTTTTTCCTGATTTCCTTATCTCTGCAGCTTTCATTTCACTACGTGTTTTAAGCAGGAGAAGGGACAATTGGAATAATAGGGATGTTTCTACCCAATATGAGCAAATAGATACATTACTTGAAGTATTTCAGCCTCAGGTTATCCACTAAGAGAAATAAAAGAGACCTACATGCAAATTCATGCAAAAATGCATATATTCAAACCAACAACAAGGATAGCATTGTATGAGATGTTCACTACGATTCCTTCTGACTCTCCTTTTACTACCTGAGTGTAGGTAGCAGATCCGTGAATAATTATAAATAGCAGGAAGTGTAAAATGCATTTTTAATTGTCTTTGAATGCATTGTGCTGTTCTGGTAGCAGATTTACAAACATTTTGAATATGGGTCACATATACTAATAGTAAAATTCACTTCTATTCTCTGAGCATACACTGCTCCTTGTGGAGGCACCAGGCAGACGTAGGCAGAGTCTGTGTCTATATCCTTCTGCCACAAACATCCTCAACACAGAAGATAGTTCACAGATGCAAATACTTTTTTTTTTTTTTTTTGAGATGGAGTTTCACTCTTGTCGCCCAGGCTAGAGTGCAATGGCACGATCTCAGCTCACTGCAACCTCCATCTCCTGGGTTCAAGCAATTCTCCTTCCTCAGCCTCCTAAGTAGCTGGAATTACAGGCGTCCACCACCACGCCCAACTAATTTTTGTATTTTTAGTAGAGAGAGAGTTTCTTCATTTTGGCCACAATGGTCTCGAACCCCTGACCTCAGATGATCCACCCGCCTCAGCCTCCCAAAGTGCTGGGATTACAGGCGTAAGCCACTGTGCCCTGCCTCTTTCTTTCTTTTTTTTCTTTCTTTCTTTTATTTTTTAAATTGAGACAGGGTCTCTTTCTGTCACCCAGGCTGGAATGCAGTGACATGATCTCAGCTCACTGCCACCTCCGCCTCTTGGGCTCAAGTGATCCTCCCATTTCAGCCTCCTGAGTAGCTGGGACCACAGGCACACACCACCACACCCGGCTTTTTTTTTTTTTTTTTTTTTTTGATTTTTAGTAAAGACAGGGTTTCACCATGTTGCGCAGGCTGGTCCCAAACTCCTGAGCTCAAGCAATCTGCCCGCTTTGGCCTCCCAAAGTACTGGGATTACAGGCAAGAGCCACTGCACCCTCAACAGTTGTAAAGACTTTCTAAGAGGGCATGAGCATGAGACTAAGGTGGGAACGTGTTGACTACATACAAACAGATTGTTGAGTCAGGGAAAGATGAAGAATCACAGAATGCTGGAGATGGAAAATGACCTTAAGATATCATGAAGTCCATCTCTTTATTTTGTAAGTGCCCTACAAGGTTAAGTGAGGGGCTCAGGATCACATAATGAGTATAGAAAGAGAATCTAGGTCTTCCAAGTTCAGCGCTCTTTCCATACTGCTCTAAAGGACCTTTAAAGGAAGAGGTATGGTTGGCCTTTAACACATTTGGGACAGCTGTGGTAAAGGCCTGCACATGGGGGAAAGAAGAGAAAGATTGTGTGTGCAGAGAGGGTGCTGGGTGGACATAGTAACAGGGAGAAAGGCAGGTTTGATTTGAATCCACAGAGTGGGTCTGGGACCAGTGGAGGCAATCGGAGCAGGCAGGGTCATGGGGTAACAATTTAGGACTGTGGTTAGAAGTTTGTGCAGGCCCAAGAAAGAAAAGGAGCACACCAGAAGGGAAAAGAATATTCTCTTAGGAGTGTGTAAATGTTGGAACTTGCATGCTTTTGCCCCAACACTGTAAAGTGGACTCAATTAATTTGCTTCTCAAACACTCAGACTGCCTTATAAAAGAGGGAAAGATGGTTTTTAAAATTCCCTTTTAAAGCCTTTAAGTGCCTCTGATTTTCTACATACTTTTCTGGTTTCTGAGTAATCATCCCAAGGACCCTGTAGCAGGGTTGTGCAGAGAATCCTGACATACCAGAGGGAAGAACAGGGAGAGGAGTGGTGGCTGTTCCAGACACATCCTCCTTAGGGGATTTGACAAGCAGAATGGAATTGCTGGGTGGCCCTTGGCAGGCATGGAAGGTAAGCAGGGTGGGATGCAGGGGAGCAGACCTGATTCACTCCTTCAGTCTAGTATGGATCTGAGAATGAACAAAACTTTCACGTCCATGGGATCTGGGTGAGTTATTGGACTACATCACCGCTCCTTCCTATTCTCTGTGTTTCAAACTGTCTCATCTCCTACCCTTCCCAGCCAACAGTTAGTGATCTTTCCACAATCTGGAGAACATTTATGCTCAACATTATAGAACACTATATTCAACCTTTTAGTTCCACATTACTTATAAAGCTTTTCTTCTACTAAACCTTGATTTATCCCTTTGCTATACAGCGTTTATACTTTTCTGGCTGCTTGGTGGAATTATAGGTGAGCCAGACTGGCTCTTGCTTTGGGTTCCCCACAGGATCTAGAAAATAGTGTCATAAACAGTAGGTCAATTGAATGCAGGGCACACATCAAAAACCCTGGACCAATTCATCCCTCCATCCTAGTGTTATAGGAGTTATTAAGAAATTCTTTTAGGCAGATAGAGAGGAAAAGGGTCCTTGGGAGTTTTTTTTTTTTCTTTTAAAGCAGCTCCAGAAACATTTCTTGTCTAACAGGAAAGCCCCGGCTCTGAGCCAGGCCAGCAAGCTTTGATATACAAATGCCAGCCATTAGAAACTGGGTCCATCCAAACATGGCTATTCCCGTCATCTTCTTGCCCTTGCCCCTACATGTGCCTGGCAACATGGCCACCCCTATATGTCCCCATGTGTGTAAAACATAATGGCGCCCTGCATTTGCAATATTAAAAGGCTAGGGTGGGAGGGTCAGTTTTTTCACAGGCTGCATGAATGACATGACTGGTCAAACCAATCCCCTGAGCCCTGTGCAGATCAGACACCACCTCCTCCAGCATCCTCATATAAGCAGCCACTTTTCTGCTGCACACGGGGTTTTCTCTTTGTTTGAATCCCCCCGCTTCTCTCCCCATACCAGGGAGCTGTTTTCTTCTTCCTTCCTGCTTTCCTGCCTATTAAACTTTTCCCTCCCTAAAACCACCCCACGTGTGTCCATGTCATTTTATCCAAACTGGCATGAGACCAAGAACCCCGGTGTTCCTCCAGTCATCGGAGCCGTATCACTAGTACAATACTTAAGAGTTTGGCTTTGCTTCACATATCCTAGGATCATTTAATGTAATAAACAGCAATGCAACAGACAAAGCCTAGGCTGAATTTAAGTCCCAGTTCCACAATTTTCTATCTGTGATGCCTTAGGTTAGTCACTTCTCCAGTTCTTAGCTGCTTGCTCAATTAAACACAGATAATACTATCTACACCTCATAGGTTTTGTTGATGCTTAAATCATAGGATGTATAGGATGTGTGCAAAAGTAACTGATACATACTAGATCTTCAGTAAACATTGGCTTCTTTCATTTTCACAAAATTTAAAAAGGTCATTTGATATACAGAAAACTTGGGGCACATAAAACCAAGATTATCTTGTTTCTCTAAATTTCCTAACATAATTCCAAGTTCTGAATAATTAATATTTCTAAAATGAAGAGCAACAAATTTTATACTGTATTTAACATCAGATTTTGTAAGAATAATGAATCCTCAGATCCCTGAGGGCAGAGAGCATGTTCATTAATTCAATAAACATTGATGGATAACTGTTGCCTCATTGTGTTAAGAGGTAGGGATGCAGCATGCAGCAAGTCAACATGGGCTTACTCTGGCACCTAGCACAATGCCTGGCACATAGTAGGTGATCAATCCATGTTTGATGATATCAACCAAGTGATGTTTAGAAAACATTTTATAGTGTAGGAGTCCTTGGAACAATCCTCAGCACTGTCTAGATACTCATGACTCAGAAGAAGCAGGAGGGTTGACACATGAAGGTAGAGGGAGGGCTGGAATATCCTCCCTGGCTACTGTGGGGGCGCTTCCTGCTTTTAGAGACCTGCCCTGATGCATTTTCTGACTCTCAGGTACAAGCTGGTACAACTACATGAACTGAGTCACTACTGCCTTATATTTGGATCCCAGAGACCTGTTAATATTCTATACTATTCTAGGGGCTGGGGTTTGGGAACTTTTTAAAAAAGCACCATACAAAAACCTTTACCAACTTCCCAGAGTTGCACTGTTACCTAAAAGCACTTAGGTACTATTATGCAAATTACACATGCAGGATTTCCATAAAAACCAGTCACAAATGTCAATTAGTGCTCATTAATATGCAATAAAATTCTCATTTGAAAACTATTAATAGGCAAGAATGAATTCCACTTGGCTGCCCTCCTTTAATGAGAACCGCTGAGAAGTACCCTGTGCTATTTCTCATCAGCAAAACAGTAAGGTGTAACAACAAATCAAGCTTCAGGCAACAGCAGGAGTAGACAGAATAAACACTTGAAGGTTTCAGAGACTGGTTTTGGACAGTTCAAGTTTTATGCTGCTACAGCTGAGATCCCTACCGCTGGGTACTAAGAATATAGGCTGAGTGAATTCATTAAGTTACTTTGCAAACGAAGCATGGTGATACTGAGCACTCTGTTAAAGGATGTTTGTGAGGGTGCCATACGGCTGGAAGAGGGTAATGAAACCTCATTCCTGAGGGTCAGTCTGTTCAAGAGACTGTGTTATAGGCCTCAAAGGAGGCCAAGAGCCAAGTCCCTTGGAATTACTGGGCTCATCCCTAAAAAGCCTCCTGGTAAGAATTTTTGTGAGTGAACTCACATGCTGTGTCTCTAAATTCCAATTTCAGCTGGACACTGGATTACTCTAAACTCTTGTTTGGTGTTGCTGTGCAACCCAAGACACTTGTGTGACGGTGACTTGGGCTTTTTGAGGCTTTACAATTTTTCCATAAAGATGGAAAACAGAAGCTGTCAACATTAGACTGGTCTTTCTGCAGATATTTGCTTAACAAACTGTTCTAAACCTGGCTTGGGAGCAGGGGTGGAGAACAGGATTTTCTAATTATAGTCTAACCCAGTGGTTATCAAACTTTAGTGCACACCAGAATCATCTGGAAAGCTCCTTAGAAAACACTGCTGGTCCCATCTCCAATTTGTAATTCATTAGGTATGGCCTGGGGCCTGAGAATTTGTATTTCTAACAAGTTCCTAGGTGATGCTGATGCTGCTGCTGATCTGGGAATCATACTATGAGAAACCCAGTTCAAGATAAGAAATACAGGGCTTGGCTGGGCGCGGTGGCTCACGCCTGTAATCCCAGCACTTTGGGAGGCCGAGACGGGCGGATCACGAGGTCAGGAGATCGAGACCATCCTGGCTAGCACAGTGAAACCCCGTCTCTACTAAAAAATACAAAAAAATTAGCCGGGCGAGGTGGCGGGCGCCTGTAGTCCCAGCTACTCGGGAGGCTGAGGCAGGAGAATGGCGTGAACCTGGGAGGCGGAGCTTGCAGTGAGCTGAGATCCGGCCACTGTACTCCAGCCTGGGCGACAGAGCGAGACTCCGTCTCAAAAAAAAAAAAAAAAAAAAAAAAAGAAAAAAAAAAGAAATACAGGGCTTTTATCCGAGTTTGAACCAAACCCTTGGGATAACTTTTGATATGTTACTCCAGGCTTTGATGACTCATGCACACATACATAGATCAAGTCATTTGAATTATTCTCTAGAAATTAGTTTCAGGGAAGTATTATTGAGAAATTAGACACTTAGCATGGCAGTCGATTCTTTCATTCTTCAAGCCATGATTCTTAAATAGTTTTTGGTCATGATAGACTGATGAAAGCTATGGACTCTCTCCTGAAAAACCATATACAAATATGTAATATCTTACATACAATATCTGGGGAAATTATAGGCCACCCACCAACCCTCCTGCAAAGTCCAATCACCCCAAATAAAGAGCCGCATTTCAAACTAAACTCAGCTGAAGTCAAGGATAAAAGAATGTCTTAGGCCAGGCATGGTTGCTCATGCCTGTAATCCCAACACTTTGGGAGGCCAAGGTGGGTGGATCACCTGAGGTCAGGAGTTCAAGACAAGCCTGGCCAACATGGTGAAACCTGTCTCTACTAAAAATACAAAAAATTAGCCAGGTGTACTGGTCCTCGCCTGTAATCTCAGCTACTAGGGAGGCTAAGGCAGGAGAATCACTTGAATCCAGAAGGCAGAGGTTGCAGTGAGCCAAGATCTTGCTACTGCACTCTAGCCTGGGTGACAAAGCGAGACTTGTCTCAAAAAAAAAAAAAAAAAAAAAGGTTTTAATTATTCTTCCTGATGTTCTTATAAATTTAACTGTTTCTCTGTGACTACCTACAAATAAAACATGATGCACTGAGATGATAAAAGGCTATGAAAAACTATGTCACCAATTAAAATATTTAATAATCATTTTGAATATGTTTATTATTTATCTAGTTTCACAATCTTTGTGTTTAAATTGGAGTAATCTATACTTGAAGTAATTACACAAATAAGTTAAAAATCTAGGCCGGGCACAGTGGCTCATGCCTGTAATCCCAACACTTTGGAAGGCTGAGGTGGGTGGATCACCTGAGGCCAGGAGTTCGAGACTAGCCTGGTCCAACATGGTGAAATCCCATCTCTACTAAAAACACAAAAATTAGCCGAGCGTGGTGGTGGGCACCTGTAATCCCAGCTACTCAGGAGGATGAGGCAGGAGAATTGCTTGAACCAGGAGTTGGAGGTTGCAGTGAGCCGAGATCATGCCACAGCACTCCAGCCTGGGCGACAGAGCAAGACTCTATGTCAAAAAAAAAAAAAAAAAAAAAAAAAAAAAAGCCAGGCGCGGTGGCTCACACCTGTAATCCCAGCACTTTGGGAGCTGAGGTGTGTGGATCACGAGGTCAGGAGATCAAGACCAGCCTGACCAACATGGTGAAACCCCATCTCTACTAAAAATACAAAAATTAGCAGGGTGTGGTGGCATGTGCCTGTAATCCCAGCTACTCAGGAGGCTGAGGCAGGAGGATTGCTTGGACCTGGAAGGTGGAGGTTGCAGTGGGCCGAGATCGCGCCATTGCACTCCAACCTGGGTGAAAGAGCAAGACTCTGTCTCAAAAAAAAAAAAAAATCGATTATATTACTATTTGCTTTACCACTAAATATGAAGTTAGATGCATGTTTTGCATAGATTCCCTTTATCAGGCTAGGGAAGTTCTCTTCTATTTCTAACTTTTGAGACTGTCTATAATAGATCTGGGCTTTTACATTCTCTACTACCTCTTGAGTGAACTTTGGTAGCTTGTGTCTTTCAAGGAATTTGTTCATTTCATCTATTAATAAGTTGATGGAATTATTGGAGAAAAGCTATAATGTTTCCTTATTATCCTTTAATATCTGTACAATTTGTAGTGATGTCACATCTCTCATTCCAATATTGGTAAATTGTATCTCCTCTCTTTTTCCTCCTCTTCTTTGTTTTCTGTCAAGAGGTTAATCAATTTTATTAATATTCTCAGTGAAACACCATTTGCTTTCACTGATTTTCTCTACTTTTCAAAATCTAGTTTATTTCTGCTTTAATATTTCTTATTTTCTTTCTTCTGTTTATTTTGAATTTCATTTGCTCTTTTTCTGTTTTGGTTTCTTAAGATGAAAGCTGAGGACACTGATCTGAGGCCTTTCTTCTTATAAGCTGCTTTTTTTTTTGCAAGGGGGGTGGGCCCAGGGTCTCACTTTGTTATCCAGGCTGGAGTGCAGTGGTGTGATCTCGGCTCACTGCAGCCTCGAACTCCTGGGCTCAAGTGATCCTCCTGCCTCAGCCTCCATCAAGTAGCTGGGACTACGGGCACATGCCACCATGTCCAGCTAATTTTTTGTATTTTTTATAGAAACAGCGTTTTGCCATGTTGTCAAGGCTGGTCTCGAACTCCTGATCTCGAGCAATCTGCCTGTCTTGACTTCCTACAGTGTTGGCATTACTGGTGGGAGCCACTGTGCCCCACCTTATAATATATAATACTATAAAATTCCACCTAAGTACTGCTTTTGATACATGAGTTTTCACTTTCAGCCCCAAATATTTTTTCATTTCCCTTTATTTTTTATTAAAAATAATTTTTTTAGAGACAGGGTCTCACTCTACTGCCCAGGCTGGAGTGCAGTGGCATGATCATAGCTCACAGCAACCTCAAACTCCTAGGCTAAAGCAATCCTCCCATTGAGTAGCACACCACCATGCCTAGCTAATTTTTTTTCCTATTTTTTGTAAAGATAGGATCTTACTCTGTTGCCCAGGCTGATCTTGAACTCCTGGCCTCAAGCAATCCTCCTGCCTCAGCTTCCCAAAGTGTTAGGAATACAGATGTGAGTATGTGAGAATACAGATGTGAGATGTGAGTATGTGAGTCATGCTACTTGGCCCTAATTTTCCTTTTGATTTCTCCTTTGACTCATGAGTTATTCTGAAGGATGTTATTTAGTTACCAAATATTTGAGAATTTTTGTTACTGATTTCTTAATTCCACTGTGATCAAGAACACACCTTATATAACTAAAATCCTTTTAAATTTATTGAGATTTGTTTTATGGTTCAGAATACGGTCTAACTGGATAAATGTTCCATGTACACTTGAGAGGAATATGTATTTGCTGTAGCTGGGTAGAGTGTCTTACAAAGATCAATGAGGTCAAGTTAGCTGATTGTATTTTTATCTTCTTTTATATGCTTAATTATTTTCTGTCATTTTATCAATTACTGAGAGAAGGTTAATGAAATTTTGGACTACAATTATGGATTTGTCTATTTCTCCTTGGAACTCTAGCAATTTCTCATTTATGCATTTTGAAGTTCTGTTATTAGATGCATAAATGTTTAGTACTGTTACGTCTTTCTGATGAATCAACTCCTTTATCATTATGAAATAATTTTCTTTATCTCTGGCAATATTCTTTCCTCTGCAATATTACTAATATTGCTATTCCAAATACCTCTAATAGTTCTGAGCTTTGTTCTGGGATGCAGTCAAATTAACTGGAACAATTTGTTCCTTTTGGGTCTTTTTAAAAGATTTGTTAGGATCAGTCCAGTGCTCAATCTAGGGCTATTTCCCACTACTAAGGCAAGGTCTTTCAGAGTATACTACCCAACCCTCCAGGAATGATGAGCTTTTCAAGTCTAGCTGGTGGGAATAGGCACAATTTCCAGCCCTGTGTGAGCAATGAGCGCTATTTCTTCTAATCCTTTGGGGTAGTTCTTTCTTTATCCCAGGTAGTTTCCTTACATGCATGTGCTGATCAGTACTCAGCTTAATCCTTCAGGCATACCCTGTGAGGAACTCTGGAGTTCTCTCTGCAGCTCTCTCCTCTCCAATACTCTGTCCTACAAACTCTAGTTGCCTTGGTCTCCCCATACATGGGGAGCTCTGTCTTCTCAACTCAGGAAATCTGGGTTCTCTCTGTTTGTACCATATTCTGGAAACTATATCTTGGTATGCCTGTTTTTGTTTTGTTTTGCTTTGCTGAATACCAGAAACCACGTATGAAAAATAAACAGGTTCTGGATCATTTTTTCTTCTCCAAAGAATATGGAGAAGCCTTCTCTTAGGGTGTTAAAATAAGAACAGATTACTTTAATCTAATCAGTGACTAAGTTGATTGGGAAATGGACTTCAATATTTTATTTGACCAGGTCTATTTCTGGTTTCCTTTCACTGGTCAGGCATAATCCGTCAGTGGTCCCAACCGAAAGCTGAGGGTGTTTTTCAGGCCATTCCACATTGGTGGGCTTTACATTCTATAATAATTTTTATCTTCCTAGTGTAATAAGAATGCAAGTAGTTCTGAGTAGCTTCTCAGCTTTTTAGCACCTTCTTTGTGTTTGGATTTTTACACTCTCTTGGTCTGTGCTATTTATAAATCAGGAAAATTGCTTAGACTATTCAGTTGATTTTTCTGGTCCTCTTTTCTGTTCATGATCATAGTTTCTCATGTCCTGAATCATTTGGTTTCCTTGAATTCAATTTTTTTTTTTTCCTCCCCAGCCCTATCAGACCGCAGAATAACCTGCCTGGCTTCTCTGATTTTAGCAGCTGCTTATTGTTTAGGTTCTCCTCATGTGCTACTTAATAAATAGTAAGTGTCTACAGGGAAAAAGTAGCCTAGAATATGGAAGACTCAATGAGTTTCTCTTCTTTCTGAGGTCTTAGCTCTCAAGTCCTACCTGCCTTATTAGGTCTTCTATGCCTTCAAATAGATGTTTAAACCCCAGCATTTCTAGATGTCCTGTATAGGAGTAAAAATCTACTATCAGATAATCCATTATAGCCAAAATCAGATGCTTAATGTCTTATAATAGGTTTAGCCTTAAAATTTTTCTGACAAGAACAAACTGTTTAAAGATAATCTTTACTCAGATGACAGTGCAAACTATATAAGATATAACTATCCTTACTATTAACTATGAGACCAACTAAGATACATTATAGAATCCCTAAGTTATAAAACATAAACCTACTGTAGAGTCTAAGTTTGCCATCATTATTACTGGTCAGTGCATATTTGAAAATTAAACATTCATGTAAAGTTTGTATTAACATAAAGGGTAATGCTTATTTTGCAGGCATATACATGCACAAACTAAAGTTAAAAGTTTTTCCTTAGAAATTAATTGCAGTAACTTCTATTCTGTTTTTCTTTCAGTTTAGTTTTCAACCTAGGACATAGAAATCCATTCCAAAGCTGCTGAGTACAAATTGCAGCATGTGTTATAGAAGCCAATGGCAAAATAACTGTCAACAGGACTTGATGATTTCTTTCTCTTGCTTAGCTAATGGTTGCATTCTAAACACAGATTCACATTGGGGTTTCTGATATGTTTTAGAGATCACAGATTTGTATAAAGTGTCCACTAGCTCACAGGACCACTGGTTACACAATAATCTTCAGCTGAGGACTTTCAAATTTCTTTCACTTTTTGCTATTTTGTCAGTTCACTGTTTATATTTATTTCACTTATTTGTACTTACCAGCTTCCCTTAATGCTTCTCTGACATTTCCTCCTCTTCAGCCCTGGTGTGGTGGAGAATCCAACTCCTCTCTAGTCTGGTGGACTAGATTGAAGTTTTACATCCCAGCAAGGGCAAAATTAAAAAGGAAAGCCAAGTACTTCTGGGAAGCTTGCTCCTAATACTAGGTTTGTTAAAATCATTTGTTTAAAAATGTTCACATCTGTTGCTTGGCACTGATCCTTAAGCTCCAAGACCCCTACCTTCTTAACTAATTATCCTCATGTCAAATAATCAGTTACAGTTGATTGATTATATACTCATAAAACTCCCCAAATCCCAAGTCCTCAAAATGAAGACAGAAGACCGGGATTGGAATTGAAGAACTTTTTTCAATCCAACTCTTAAAGAAAGGGCATAAGAAAAAAACACACCAGATATAGCTTTGTGAGAAAGTACAGTAACTGAGCGTATTCTCTCTGAAAGGACACCCCTCCCAAAAACCCACCCCTCAGATGCTCCTGCCACAGCTGAAGACCATGTATAATTCCACAGCATGGGATAAATGAGCAAGGGGAATTGGAAACAGTCTGATCAACCAAAAGCAAGAGAGACACAATGCAACTGAGATACTGCAGACTCCGTTCCCCACTGAGCTGATATAATCCACACTTGGCACAAAGGAGTTCTCACTGCAGGCTTTCCTTCTTAAATACACAGGCCCTCCTGGCGAAATGTGGTGGGAGAGGGGAGAGAAAGACAAAAGGAGGAAAGAAACAACTGCTGTAAAGGAGACCTACAGTGAGAATTAAAATTATGTATTCCCTTTGACCCAAAAATGCCAATTTTGGGAATCCCTCCTATGAAAATAAAACCCAAAGTACAGGAATGTTTATTGTGGCATAATTTGTTGTGTAAAAAAAGCTGGAAGAAAAACATGAATATCTATCAATGGGGAAGTAATGAATGGGAAGAAATTATGGAACTTCCTATAATGGAATATTAGATAGCTATTAAAAATAATAAATTGGATCAATTATATGTATTAATCTAGAATAATTTACACAATATATACTAAATAAAATGAAAGAAATAACAATAACATATTATATGATTCCATTTTCACATACAATAGAAAATAAGTCTACATACTCATATGTTTGTTCAAACATAGAAAAGCAGTGAAGGGGCTGAGTGCAGTGGCTCATGCCTATAATCCCAGCACTTTGGGAGGCTGAGGTGGGAGGATCACTTGAGCCTAGGAATTCAAGATTAGCCTGGACAACACAGTGAGGCCTCATTTCTATAAAAAATGTTTAAAAATTAGATGGGTGTGGTAGCATGTGCCTGTGGTCCCAGTTACTTGGCAGGCTGAGGTAGGAGGATCCCTTGAGCTGGAGATGTTGAGGCTACAGTGAGCTGTGATCATGACATGTGAATACACATGAAACTTTTTTTTTTGAGACAGGGTCTCACTCTGTTACTCAAACTGGAGTACAGTGCCATGATCACAGCTCACTGCAGCCTCAACCTCCTGGGTTCAAGCGATCCTCCCACCTCATCCTTCCAAGTAGCTAGGATGACAGGCACACACTACCACACCTGGCTACTTTTTTTTTTTTTTTTTCCCATAGAGATGGAGTTTCACTATGTTGTCCATGCTGGTTTTGAACTCCTGGACTCAAGCTATCCTCCTGCCTCTGCCTCCTAAAGTGCTTGGATTACAGATGTCAGCCAGCACACCCAGCCTGGGCACTTTACATAGTGGTTTTGTCAGAAAGATGGGAGTGAGGGAAGGTGGAGATTAGTTATATTTTCTTTCTTTTTTTTTCTTTTCTTTGAGATGGAGTCTCCCTCGGTAGCCCAAGCTGGAGCGCAGTGGCACAATCTCAGCTCACTGCAACCTCCGTCTCCTGGGTTCAAGCAATTCTCCTGTCTCAGCCTCCTGAGTAGCTGGGACTACAGGTGCCTGCCACCACGTCCAGCTAATTTTTGTGTTTTCAGTAGAGATTGGATTTCACCTTGTTGGTCAGGCTGGTCTCAAACTCCTGACCTCAGGTGATCCACCCGCCTTGGCCTCCCAAAGTGCCAGGATTACAGGCATGAGCTACCATATCTGGTCAATTTTTTTTTTTTTTTTTTTTTTGAGACAGAGTCTCACTCTGTCACCCAGGCTGGAGTGCAGTGGCGGGATCTCAGCTCACTGGAACCTCTGCCCCCCAGGTTCAAGTGATTCTCCGGCCTCAGACTCCCAAGTGGCTGGGATTACAGGTGCCTGCCACCACGCCCAGCTAATTTTTGTATTTTTAGTAGAGACAGGGTTTCACCATCTTGGCCAGGCTGGTCTTGAACTCCTGACCTCGAGATCCACCCGCTTCAGCTTCCCAAAGTGCTGGGATTACAGGAGTGAGCCACTGTGCCTGGCCTAATTTTTAGTAGAGATGGGGTTTCACCACGTTGGCCAGGCTGGTCTTGAACTGACCTCAAATGATCCACCCATTTCGGCCTCCCAAAGTGCTGGGACTATAGGGTGAGCCACTGCACCCAGCCATATTTTCTTTATATACTGCTGTCTTACTAGACTTGTTACAATGAGTGTGTATAACTTTTATAACTTAAAAATGCAAAAGTTAAAATATAAAAAGTATTTATTGAGACTTATAACTACAAGTAACTCTAGTCCCCAGAGTTCAGTGAGGTATGTGGTCCTCTGGCATTTGCTTTGAATTGATCGTGGTGGTTAATAGCAGATAGGAGCTTCTGCTCTTGGAGAGAGGGTTCACCTTCTGTCACTCAACAGAAGCCACTTAAAGCCCAGAATCAACAGTGCCTCTGGAAAAGGTCAGTGGTTGTGAAACAAAAACTACATCTATTTATCTGAAGCCTCAGCCTCAGAGCTTCCCAAGGGGCTGCCTGAGCCAGTGAGCAGCCAGCAAACACATGCTTTTGTCTTGGAAAATCCCACTACTCCAACTATTGACAGCCTTTGTTGGCTCCTGTTCCATACTTCAGAGATGAGAAGCACAAAGCCGGCCCAGTGGCTACAAGCATAAATATTAAACTCTGTGGGAGAGAGGCTGCTGCCCAGGTTTGAAGTGTTCTGTATTAGCCTTTGGTGGAAAATACTTTGAGCACCACTGGAAGCCACATGTCACACACAGAAAGGCATTGGCCAAGGCAATGGTGTTTGAGGTGTGATACTTAGCTCAGTATTTGCAATTCAGTTTCATGCCAGTCGGTACTTACAGTTCTTCCGAGGGTGATAAACATATGATATTCAATAATAAAGAAAAGATATGCACAAGTTAGCAGTCTGTGAAACATTTAACTTTTCATTCATCTTCCAACATATTTTTCTTTTCTGCAATCCTCTCTCCCCACCCCATGCCTCTTTCTCTGTCTCTCTACTTAACCCCTTTTCTCCTTAATGTTTTTCTGATTATCATAGAAATTCACACTTCTTAAAGCAATCATGAAAAATATAGATAAGTTGAAAAAATACAAATAATCATTTATAATCTCACCACTAATATTTTAGGATAGTTTACCCTTTTAAGTGCTTTGCATTTGTGTATCTTGCAAGTGCAAATGAATGTCTTGCAAAATACCTAATACTATGAATGAATATATGGAAATGTGAAAGAGGGGTTTGAACAGACATCCTTGCTGGGACCCAGGCTGTTGTGATATGGCCATGTGTTTTCGTGTGTCAAGTTTTTATTAATATTCCTCAGACTGACTGTGACAGCTGCCTTTGTGTCTCCTCTCTTCCTTTCTCCTCACAGCTGCCTTGGAAGTCAGCAATATTCGCGTGTAAAATTCCCATGGGTAGTTATTTGATCTTCTTTTATCCCTGTTTCTCACTTGCAGATAACTGGGTACCTACAACCTCTGCGATCTCAGCATGTCACTACTCTCTTCCCTTTTCCTCTCTCCTGCTGTTATATTTCCCTCTCCCTCTTTAATCTGATCTTCTGCATTTATCCTAGCAGCATCCAAAAGCAGGCAGCCATCACTGGCTCATGAACAATCACAGAATCATTGAAACATCTGTTCAGAAAAAGCACTCAGGTAGTGTGATGCTCTAGCTTTGTTCTTTTGCTTAGGCTTGCTTTGGCTATTCAGGCTCTTTTTGGGTTCCATATGAGTTTTAGAATTTTTTTTTTAATTCTGTAGAGAATGATGTTAGTAGTTTGATAGGAATAGCATTGAATGTATACATTGCTTTGGGCAGTATGATCATTTTAATGACATTGATTCTTCTAATCCATGAGCATGGTATATTTTTCCATTTATTTGTATTGTTTCTAATTTTTTCAGTAGTGTATTGTAGTTCTCCTTGTAGAGCTCTTTCACCTCTTTGGTTTGCTGTATTCCTGGGTATTTCATTTTCTTTGCAGCTGTTGTAAATGGGATCATGTTCTTGATTCGACTCTCAGCCTGGACGCTATTGGTGTTTAGAAATGCTACTGATTTTTGTACATTGATTTTGTATCCTGAAAGTTTGCTAAAAATCCTTTTTAGTTCTAGTAGCCTTTTGGAAAAGTCTTTGGGGTTTTCTAAGTATAGAATTATATCGTCAGCAAAGGGAGATAGTTCAACTTCTTCTTTTCTTATTTGGATGCCTTTTATTTCTTTATCTTGCCAGACTGTGCTGGCTGGGACTTCTAGCACTACCTTGAATAGGAGTGGTGAGAGTGGGCATCCTTGCCTCATTCCAGTTCTCAAGGGGAATGGTTCCAGCTTTTGCTCATTCAGTATGATGTCAGCAGTAGGTTTATCAGGGATGGCCCTTATTATTTTGAGGTATGTTCCTTCAATGCCTAGTTTGTTGAGAGTTTTTATCATGAAGAGATGTTGGATTTTATCAAAAGTTTTTTCTGTGTCTATTGAGATGACACAGATGATCATATGGTTTTTGCTTTTAATTCTGTTTATATGGTGACTCACATTTATTACAGAACCAACCATGCATCCCAGGAATAATGCCTGCTTGATCATGGTGAATTAACTTTGTGATGTTCTGCTGAATTTGGTGTGCTAGTATTTTGTTGAGGATTTTTGTGTCAATATCAGGGATATTGGTCTGAACATAGGCACAAAAATCAGATCTCTTCATCGTATCTCTGCCAGATTTGGATGTTAGGCTGATGCTGGCTTCATGGGATGAATTAGGGAGGAGCCCCAGCTCCTCTATTTTCTGTAAGTTTTAGTAGGATTGGTATTAGTTCTTCTTTGTATGTCTCATAGAATGTGGCTGTGAATCCATCTGGTCCAGGGCTTTTTATGGTTGGTTGGGTTTATTATCATTATCATTATTATTATTATTACTGATTCAATTTCAGAGTTTGATGTTGATCTAGTCAGGACTTCAATCTCTTCCTGATTCAATCTTGGGAGATTGTTTCCAGGAATTGATTGATTTCTTCTAGATTTTCTAATTTGTGTGCATAGAATTGTTCATAGTTTTCTCCAAGGGTCTTTTGTATTTCTGTAGGATCAGTTGTAATGTCATCTTTGTTATTTCTATTGTACTTATTTGGATCCTCTCTCTCTCTCTCTCTCTCTCTCTCTCTCTCTCTCTTTCCTCCTGCTTTATTAACCCAGCTAGCAGTCTATCAAGCTTATTTATTTTTTCAAATAGCCTATGCTCTGTTTCATTGATCTTTCATATGGATTTTTGCATCTTAATTTCATTAAGTTTTTCTTCAATTTTAGTTATTTCTTTTCTTCTGCTAGAGTTGGGGTTGGTTTGTCCTTTTTGTAGTTCCTTTAAATTCAAAGTTATATTGTTAATGTGAGATCTTTCTAGCTTCTTGAGGAAGGCATTTATGGCTATAAATTTTCCTCTTAACATTGCTTTGGCTACATCCCAGAGGTCTTCATAAATTGTGTCCCTATTTTCACTAATTTCAAAGAATTTGCTAGAGTATAGCCAAAACAGCGTGGTACTGGTACAAAAATAGACACATAGACTAATGGAACAGAATACAAAATTCAGAAATAAGGCTGCACACCTATAACCATCTGATCTTCAACATGGCTGACAAAAACAAGCAATGGAGACAGGACTCCCTTTTCAATAAATGGTGCTGGGATAACTGGTAGCCATATGCAGAAGAATGAAACTGGTAGCCATATGCAGAAGAATGAAACTAGACCCTTACCTTTCACTGTATACAAAAACTAACTAAAAATGGATTAAAGATTTAAACGTAAGACCTCAAACTATAAAAATCATAGAAGAAAACCTAGGAAATACCCTTATCAACATTGGCCTTGGCAAAGAATTTATGGCCAAGTCCCCACAAAGAATTGCAACAAAAACAAAAATTGACAAGTGGGACCTAATTAAACTAAAGATCTTCTGCACAGCAAAAGAAACCATCAAAAGAGTAAACAACCTACAGAATGGGAGAAAATATTCACAAACTATGCATCTGACAAAGGTCTAATATCCAGAATACATAAGAAATTTAAACAAATCAACAAGCAAAAAACAACTCCATTAAAAAGCAGGCAGAAGACATGAAAAGACACTTCTTAAAAGAAGGCATACAAGTGTGGCCAACAAACATGAAAACATGCTCAGCATCACTAACCATATCAGAGAAATGCAAATAAAACCACAATAAGATACCATCTCACACCAGTCAGAATGGCTATTATTAAAAAGTCAAAAAAACAACAGATCCTGGCAAGGCTGTGAAGAAAAGGGAACACATACGTTGTTGGTGGGAATGTAAATTAGTTCAACCACTGTGGAAGGGAGTTTGGAGATCTCTCAAAAATCTTAAACACAGAGCTACCTTCGACCCAGCAATCCCATTACTGGGTATATATTCAAAGAAATATAAATCATTCCACCATAAATACACATGCATGCATATGTGCATCACAGCACTATTCACAATAGCAAAGACATGGAATCAACCTAGGTGCTCATCAACAGTGTACTGGATGAAGAAAATGTGCTACATAAACACCAAGAATAAAAAAGAATGAAATCATGTCCTTTGCAGCAACGTGGATGCAGTCGGAGGCCTATCCTAAGTGAATTAATGCAGGAACAGAAAACAAAATACCACATGTTCTCACAGGGACATAAATGCAGGGATGACAGATACTGCAGACTACTAGAAGGGGAAGGGAGGGAGGAGGCGTGGGTTGAAAAACTACCTATTGGGTACTGTGTTTATGACCTGGGTCCAATGTACCCATGTAACAATCCTACACATGTATCCTCTTAATGTAAAATAAAAGCTGAAACTTTAAAAAAAGAAAAGGCACTCAATTAAGCATGAACCCTATTTACCTGTTCAGCCAAAAGACTGATTAACGCAGCACTTGAGAGATTCCACCTCAGGCAGAAAATCAGGAATATTTTAGATAAGAGCCAAGAAAGACTTTGTTGGTCTGAAGTACTGCCAGACCAATGCCTTCAGGCCCTTACCACACCTTCAACCTAGACCACACCTTTAGGACCTTGGCATTGCCCTAATTAAGACATCCACTTCTGCCTTCCCTTTCAAGGTTTTCTCAATAACTCTTAGAAACTCAAGATGGAGAGGTGGCAGTGCTGACTGATGGTCTGACATTCCAGTGTAGGCAGATGGCAACATGAAGACTCACAGCATACTTTCCTGGGTGTTTTCAGTCACTGAAACCCCATGCTACCCATGGCAGCAGAAGAGCAATTCCAACCAGCAAAGCTCTGGGCAGAATCATGAAGGTCCTCCCTTGCCCTTTCCTATCCTTGACCCAAGAAATCCCTTCTCACCATCAGAACTCCAGAGCTTTCTAGCTAATCTCTACATACGCAAAGCTCCTCATTGCAAGACTGAAGACTGACTTTCCCGGGGGACAATCGTTTCCACAGTTATTTCTTCCCAATGACAACATAAGGTATAGATGATTGACATGTTCAACACTCCTCCCTACTTCACTATTTTTATTATGGGTTAAAAAATAAACATCCTGAGGCATTTTTGAATAGGAATCTGCAACCCAAAGAAAGAAGACATATGGAAGGGGCCTGGCAGTTTTGTCTCCAGGTCATCAGTCTGCATTACCTCAACCACCGAGTTGCCTCTCTGGTCAGAGCCTGATGGCCTGGTCAAAGCAGACCTGGGCTTTGTGGGGATGATTGGCCAGCCTCATCACTTAGCCCTCAGTTGCCTGGCAACCCATGTCTGAGGTATACTGGCCCAGATTTGTGTTCAGGTGATAAGGGGATACTTAGATCATTGCAACTCCCCAAGCTGAGGCAAAGTAGTCATGAGGAAGCCTAAAGGATGCTGTGGATTCAATCTGACTCAGAATATTCTGAGTGTTTGTGGGCTGGGGGCAGAAAGGTGCCTGGTGAGGCCTGTTTCTGGTCAGTCCTAGGAGTATACTGAGTGTATCTGACCACCTCTGGTTTACCTCTCTTAGAGTAGACCACACAGAGTATTCATACTGTTGTAGACACAGCTGAATATTCTGGAAGTGCCTTGGACATAAAGGTACCTCAAGGCCTTGCCTAGGGTGGATATACTTCCCAAGAACTGCTCAAAATATAAGCCAATCTCTGGCCGAAAGTTACATGGCCCTCCAGCAAATAGACCAAAGTCCATCCTCCTGTGGCCTTCATAAGCTAGCCTTTAGCTCTCCTGCTTTATCTCTTGTTGTAACCCTGCCCTGACCCCCATCCACTCACCTTCTCTCCTTACTCACACCACACTGGCACTTTGGCCCTCACTCAATCATGTTATTCTGTCTCTCTGGAAAGGCCCTTCCACACCGCAGCTGCCAGTCAAAAAGCACACCTCCTTCAGAACCTGACTCAAAGCCACTTCTTCCTTGAAGGGAAATGTTGACTTCTCCTGGAATAGCTCTCTGGCTCTACCTGGAAACGCTGCCTAGCCTCCACTTCTACTCTCATCCTCTCATAGCAGGTTGTGATAATTATAGCACTGAGCACAGTAGTCTCATATGAGCCTCATCCACATGAGTGTCAAAGGAACTATGCATTTTACAATGCTGAGTCTCCCATTCTTCCACGTGCAATGAATGCATCCCAGCATTCCTCTCATTTTAACAAGTTCTTTTCACTCTCCTCTCTGGATTCATACCTTTGTTGGTACTATATTAACAGACCCCTCTTTACTCAAGCCATTTTTTATCAGTACATGTAGTCTTTCTCCTGATCTAGACACTATTCATGTCCATTTTTCTGTGTGCTCATTCTTCTCCATCCCTAGAAAGCAAGGTGCTCTGTGTGGTGGGGTTTAATAACACAGGGCCGTATCATTGATCACTGTCTGAGTTCACAATTATGACACACATCTCAGAAAAACGCCTTGAGAAGTCTAGATGGAAACCAATGCCCCATGGAAACACATAAATATTTTATTAGGCTCTGAACAAGACTCTTGCTCATGAATGTTTAAACCCCTCAGTAGCATAATACTCAGAGGCTGATTACAGTCAACTTGTACTGGGATGGGGAACCTGAGAAGAGGAGGCAAATACAACAGCGATGGCAGCAGGCATTCTACAGTGTCTCTTTCAAGGATTTAAAGCACTTAAGAGTGCACTGGAGGGCTCGCTAATTTGTTAGACACTCATTTTCCAAGTGCTCTCCCTCCAAAGTGGGAAGCAGGTCAGCTCCCAGCAGCGCTGTCTACAGAGAGCACTGGCTGGGGTGCATGCAGGCTGCTATATCGGTCACAGCCCCCATAACATCGCCATACTTCTCTCCGCACTGGTGGCACAAAGGAAGATTTTCATATAAAGTACAGAAGACTCAAGATGAGGCAGACCCCTTATAGGTTCACAGCAGCTTTGTTCAAAATTGTCACAAACTAGCAACAACCCAAGTATCTATCAACCAGAGAACGAATAAACACATGGTCAATATTCATACAATGAACACTACCTTGGAATAAAAAGAAATGAACTACTGATACACACAATGGCACAGATGAATATCACAGACATTGTGTGGAAAAGAAGCCAAGCACCAGAGTACATACTGTGTAATTGCACTTATATGAAGTTCAGGAACCAGCAACACTAATCTATGATATTAGAAATCAGAACAAGGTTTGCTGCTTCTTTATGGTGGGGGTGACTAGAAAGAGACATGAGGAAAAGTTCTGTGACTGAAATATTTTATGTCTTGTTTGGGATGTGGGTTTGTCAAAACTGGCCTAGCTATTAGCAAAGGACTCAGCTGAGAAGTGCTGCAAGCATAAAAGAGGCCACTGATCTCCAGGGTCATCATTTACCTATCAAATATTGATGAACTTGAATTACAAATTACCTGAAAGGACTTCTAGTATTTTACTAAGGGTTCTGCCACCCTTATGGGAGTCAATGCTTTATTTGTGTAATTTAATTACCTAATTAATCCAACAGTTATTTATTAATTGCTCATAATACACCAAACAGGAACACAGCCATAAATAAGACAAAAAAATTCCTTGTCTTGATGGAGTTTACATTAGAGTGGGGCATATGCCCAATTAATAAGGAAACACATATACTATATAGTGTCAGGGAGTGTTAAGTGCCATGAAGAAGGATAAAGCAGGGTCACAGGACAGGGAGTGACCACAGGCTGTTTTAGATCGGGTGGCCATCATTCTGGAGAGTATGAAAAGAAACCAGAATGGGCTGAGAAAAGAAGCAGTGGCAGTGTCTGAAGGAAGAGTGTTCAGGCAGAGGGAAGAGCAAGGACAATGGTAAGCGAGAGGATGGGCATAGAATATAAGGTCACCAGACCAGATCACAAGCCCTGGTGGAGAGTTAAATGTTATTCACAGTGTGAGGGGAAGCCATTGGAGGGTGTTAAGCAAGGGAGTGATATCATCCAACTGACTGATATTTTAAGAATGGGAAAAAGAAGGCAGTTAAGGGGTCTGCTCAAGATTCTTATGGGAAAGTCAGAAGAATAAGATCCGTATTTTTTTCTTAAAATGTTAATATCCTTCACACATCTATATCTGAAACACCTTCTGATTCAAGCTCTGTCCAGGACCAGATCACATATGTATGGATTCTAAACACTGATTTTTATTAACAAGTTTGTTTTAAGATAATAAGTTTATAAAATGAGAGGTAGATAACATCTTTGTATGCCTAAAATTTTTCATAATAAAGTACTGGAGAAAAAAGGTGAGATAGTGATTTGCATCCTTTATCAGGCAAAATTCATCAGCAACTAAACATGAATGTTCTGATTCCCAAGACCTTTGCAAAATAAAGGCTCTGATTTTTTTTTTTAACTAAATGCAGAACATTCCTTTCAACACCCAAATCCACCTTTGCAGCCCGTCAGTCCATGTTGCACTGTTTCTGTAGCATGTCAGAGCCTCTGGCTTCTTTCCTCTCTCCCCCTTCTCCCAATTAATCTCTGAAACCTACATGAGAATGTAATAAAATGCAAATTCAGGGAGAAGGATGCAGTTTTCAGAGAAGGTCTCATCCTTCTCCTACCCTATATGGAAATTCCCTTATGGTTAAACAACAAAAATGGAAATATTAAAACCCTCAGCTGGAAACAAACACTTAAGGACCTATTCTCCTTTCCAGATAACGTTTCCCTCAATCATTATTTTTCCACTCTTTTGAGAGCCTTCTAGGCTGGAAGTTGTTTCATCTCACCCATCTTGGGTCTCTCCTAGGTCTCATTTCTGCCTTCACGAGGCTTGAAGTTGTATATCCCCAGGCTATCAGAACTTTGACTCTGACTAGGCTCAATTCTAGACTTTACTGGGGAATGGGGAGAAGCTAAAAGCTGGGGGTGGAAGAGAAAGGGAAATAGAGGGAACATTCCAGAGACAGTGGTGTCCCTGAAGAGGAATTAGGCTGGCAAAATGGGGAACAGAAAGCCACCTCTATTCCTCCCAAGGGACCCCTAACTCAAGCAAAGCCTGCTAAAGCACTTTATTCTCCAGACTCAAATTGCCTTAACCTATAAGCAAATGCTTCCTTAGCCATTTATCCACAAGCCCATTTGCTCCACCTGCAGCAATGAAAGAAGCACTGTTTTTGCAAGCCGGGCTGCTAGCCAGACTGTGAGGAGACACTCTATGCAGAATTCAGTCACTGGTGGAGAAAAATAAGTTTTTCTTTGCAGGCCTTGCTGCCTAATACAACTATATCAACAATTTCTCCCACTGTGTAACCCCCATCTGAAAATCTTTCCCTTTTACCTAGGATGCAAAAATGTAATGTTATCCTCCATATCCTGGTTTAAAGAACTACACCAGGAAAGACATTTCATGATAGGCTAGGACATCATTTATCTCTAATTCCAGCATGCATGTTACCTAGAAAACCAACAAAGGGGTAAGTTATGCCGTGCCATGACTTCTCTTCCCAGATTTCTATCCTGAAATCTTAACAAAATTCGATTTTAAAAACCTCAAGGTTTGTATTCTTCACGAGCACATGGATACCTTGAGTTCTACCTAGAGGCCTCAAGTTTCTGACAGAGCTAACTTGGAAAGGGCTGCTTGCCAGGGTACAAGGATGCTGCAGCTTCCAGGTGACTCCCTCATGCCCAGAAGCAACGCAGTTCAACAGACGCAGTGCAATAAAATTGTCCTTTTTCAGGACTTTGCAATCCCCATGGGGGAGCCCATCGTGCCCGCCAGTCTGCAGCCTGGGGGTGAACATGCCCTGCAAAGCAGATTCGGCGTGAGGAGACTCTGGAAAGTCTACAGGCGGTGGGAAACTGTTCCGGGATCTCTCATTTTCAGCACAGGCTGTCGCTTATTCAGCAGAAAACCCACGGCCCCATCTTCACACCAAATTACAGTACTCTCCCGCCTCTTTCACTGAAATTGCCACTCGCATCCCTGATGAGTGATCCGTGCTCACCTCAAGTTCCTAAGAGAATTTCTTTATCTGTTCCAAAGAAACTGCCCAGATTCTGGAAAGGAGAGAAAGCCCCTCCCTCTTTCCACTTTCACTTAATAATTAACTGTTGGAAGTTCTGTGGATCCTTGAGGTTTCTGTGCTCACCTCATCGGTGTCGGACCGCCGGGAAGCGCCAAGCCCGCTGCTATGTGCAGGAACCCCACGGTTCCCCAGCGTCTCGCGGGTTCGCGGGCCTGGAAGGGGCGGGAAGGGGCGGGCCGGGGCAGAGACAGGGGCCTGCGCCCATCGCCGCGCCGGGAGCCGGGCGTGGAGGCGGCGGGACGGCGGCGCCTGCCTCTGAGGTGAGCGCGGGGCGCGGGGCGCCTCTGGCCGGGGCACTGGCTGAGCCACGCCTGCGCGCCCCTCCCTGGCGCCGCCCGCGTGGCGCGCCTTGACCCCGCTCTCCCGCGAGGGCCGGGAGGGCTCCGAGACCTTGCAAACAACACGCGCCGCGCGACTCCTCCAGCTCCTCGGTTCTTTCTCCTGGCTTGGCCGCCGAGTCCCCTGGGGAGGCTCCGCCTCCGGCCGTCTCCTCGGAGACCTTCCCTGGGGGGCGCCTTCCCCTCAGCGCCCCTTCCCGGGCCTCGAGCCAGAGGCTGCCGGAGGAGCTGGCCCCGGGTCGAGGAGCTTCAGGTTCGGGTCCCTAGCCGGCCTCGGTAAGGAGACTGGAAGGATTCTCCGCGAATGCTCATTTTTATTTCTGGAGTAGGGTCGGAGTTACCAATTAGTTTTCTTATTTTATACTCTCTGGGATTGCCAGATTCTTTACGTTGAGTTTTTGCTTATTTTATAATCAGACAAGTACGTTTCTTTTTCCAAGAATGCTAACAGGAGACCACAAACAAGATGTTCGCACCCAGCCCACTGTCTTCCACTTAAAAATATGTGTGAGGTGTTGTGTTTAAGACACCCTCAAGGAGAAACATAGAGGGGAGACCTGGAAAGGGTCCTGGGAATCCACTTAGACTTTCCATATTATATTTAAGTTTCATTTATTTTAAAATCTCGGACGTATCTACGTGCATTAGGACATTCCACATTTTTACAACTGCCCAGAGGAAATCTTTAGTTGTAGAGGAGGGGAAGATAGAGGCCAGGCCCGCAGACCCCACTGGGACAAGACAGTGGCGACGTTCTTAGCTGTTTTACACACTGTGATACCCAAAAACTTCTTTTCACAGAATTCTACTGAGGGAGAAAACGAGAGGAAGAAAGAAGGATAGACAAAGTTTTCCTCAAGGCAGTAAGCAAAAAGCTGGTTTCTCAGGAGAAAAAGAATTACATCTGAGATTTTACCCAGGACTCTCCAGATCTCTCATTCTACGCAGCCAGACCCTTTCACTTGGAACGTGCAGAAACTGAGGAGGACCATCTGTCTCCTCCCTGGGGGCTCCCTGAGTTAAAAAGGCCTGGGTCCATCTTTTTTCCCTAGGAGAGGTGACTTCAGAGTCTAGAGCCAAATCTTCACGTCTGTGGTTCTAGATTGAGGATTTGCCCTTCTGATCTCTATGGGGCTTTTATTTTACCTGGGAATTCCCCTGGGCTCTTCACCTGTCACTCTCATCAACCCCTCTCTATATTCTGCAAGATATTGAAATCTTTCTCCCAGCTTGGCCCCCACCTCCAATCCCAGTGTTCTCTTTTCTCAGATTGGAGTATTTCCAACCCCTCAGTTGCCAGGCACTGAAGGTTTTCATCTTCCAGGCCTGCCATGTTTACCTCTGAGATGTTTCTGGAAACTGTCCCCTTCTCAGCATTCTCACACTGCTGCTCTTGATAGGCTTTGATTATCTGGGACTGAATTGTTTCAATAATTTCCTAACTGATTTTCTTGCCTCCTATCCCCACTACCAACACAGACTTAAGAATGTCACTCTCTTGGCAAAACAAGCCAACATCCTCTATCGTCTGTCCCACTCCCAAATCTGCAGTAACTTTCCTGTGCAATTGTAATGCAGTGTAAACTTTCACAAGGACGGGGAGTGGCCAAGATGGATGACCAGAAGCAGGTAATATGCATGGCTCTCACGGAGAGGAACAGAAGGGACGAGTAGATACAACACCTTCAACTGAAACATCCGGGTACTCGCATTGGGATTAATCAGGGAAACAACTTGACCCGCAGAGAGCAAGGAAAAGCAAGACAGGACAACATCCCATCTGGGAGCATCAGGGAGCCAGGGGATCTTCCCCTGCCCAGGGAAATGGTAAGTGAATGAGTGACCCCGGAAACCATGCTTCTGCCACAGATCTTTGCAACCCTCCTGTCAGGAGATCTCCTTGTGAATCCACTCCACCAGCAGCAGGGCCTTCAGTCTTCAGTCTGCCAGACAGGGCTACATGGAGTCTCAGCAGAGCAGCCACTCAGGCACACTGGAGCCTTAGATATTTGGGCTTTCTGGCAAAAGTAGCTGCATCTCCCACAAAGAGGGAGTTTAGATTCCCGTTCACACTCCTAGGAAAGAGGCTGAATCCAGAGGGCTGAGCAGCAACAGCCCAAAGGGCCAACTTCCACAACACCTCACACAAGATAAGACCCACTGGCTTGGAATTCCAGCCAGCTACCAGTAGTGACATAGCACCTGCCTAAGAAGGAGCTCCCAGGGGAGGGATAGGCCAACATCCTTGCTGTTCAGGAGCTTTAGCTGTTCCAGCCTTCAGGGTTTGGAGAGTCTGAGACGACCTGGGGCAGTAGGGATGCCCCAGCACAGCACAGACGCTCACCAAAATGTGGCCAGACTGCTGCTTTAAGTGGGTGCCCAATCCCATTCCTACTCACTGGGTGTGACCTCCCAATCAGAGCCTCCAGCCACCCCGCCTGAGCTCTTCAGCTGTGACAGAGATCTGAATTCCCCCTGGGATGGCAATCTTAGAGGGAGGGCTAGGTTGCCATCTTTGCTGTCTGGGTGACTTAGCTCTTCCAGCCTTTGGGTTGTGGAGTGTCTGAGGTGACCAGGAGCTGAAGTGGACCCCCAGCACAGCACAGCTGCTATACAGAAACATGACCAGACTGCTTTTTTAAGTGGTCCCCAGCCTGTTCTTCCTCATTGGGTAGAACCTCCCAAACAGGGTCTTCAGCCACTTCCTACAGGTGCCTTTGGGCCAGCAACAGGTCCATACCTCCCTGGGACAAAGCTCCCAGGGGGAGGGACAGGCTGCCATCTTTGCCGTGTCACAGCCTTCACTGGGGACACCTCCAGGTTCTGGAAAATCTGAGGTGACTAGGGACTGGAGCAGGCCCTAAGCATACCAGAGCAGCCCTATAGAAAAGTGGCCAGACTGTTTTGTAGGTGCCCGTTCCCATATCTCCTCACTGGGCAGGTCCTCCAGGCGTGGGCTTCCAGCTACTCCCCACCAGAGCTATCCAGCCAATACCAACTCAGCGACTCCCAGGACAGTGCCTCCAGGGGCAACTGAAAACCTCTCAGCCACTGCCTCTGCCATGGAACTCCCCTTGCCACCCTTGCACTAAAGAAGGAGCAAAGACCCTAAGTGCCTTCTCCATACCAACAAGCTGCAATAGACCCAAGAAAGGAGGCCGGTCCATCTCCCATGGATTCCACATCACTCACCAGACAGGGAACCCCTGGCTTGTGTCCAAAGCACGAACCCTCCATCTTGGGCTGATTGCACTGAGCAATTGGTAACCTGCATTTTTCTGGGGGTAGAGCCCCCAGGAGTCAAGCAAATGACCCTTGGCCACAACACCTACTAAGATCTCTTCCTCTGCTACTTCTAAGCCGGGGAAGGAACATAAACACTGAGATCACTCCAGAGCGGTAGTGGGCAGTCCAGGAATGCTAAGTTGTGAACTACAGCCAGCACTGAAGGGGGAGAGGAACCCACACTTTCAGAGCACTGAGAGGGAATACAGCTGCAACTGTGAAGAAACATACAGGAGCAGAAGTCTACCAACTGACCAATAAGCCTAAGTGTCACATGCAGGATCACACCCCAAAGCTTCAACACCAAAAATATCTCACTAACATACCCACTTCTGAAACCAGAGACAAGAAGGCAGCTTCAAATAAAGACCCTACGCAAAGCCTCAGCACAGTGAAAACATCCAAAAAAGAAGTCTATTGACTAGTCAATCTGTGTTGCAGTTAAATGAACACCCACACACAGAGATGAGAAAGGACCAATGCAAGAACTCCAGTTACTCAAATGGCCAGAGTATCAGACATTCTCCAAACGATAACACCAGTTCTCTAGCAAGAGTTCTTAACCAGGCTGAACTGGCTAGAATAACAGAAATAGAATTCAAAATATGGATAGGAACAAAGAGATCATCAAGATTCAGCAAGATGGCAAAACCCGATCCAAGGAAAATAAGAATTACAATAAAGTAATACAGGTGCTGAAGGATGAAATAGCCAGTGTGAAAAAGAACCTAATGGGTCTGACAGAGCCGAATAACACAATACAAGAATTTCACAATGTGGGTCAGGTACAGTGGCTCAAGCCTGTAATCCCAGCATTTTGGGAGGCTGAGGTGGGCAGATCACCTGAGGTCAGGAGTTCAAGACCAGACTGGCTAATATGATGAAACCCCATCCCTACTAAAAATACAAAAATTAGCCCGGTATGATGGCAGGTGCCTGTAATCCTAGCTACTTGGGAGGCTGAGACAGGAGAATCACTTGAACCCGGGAGGTGGAGGTTGCAGTGAGCCATTTGCACTCCAGTCTAGGTGACAGAGAAAGACTCTGTCTCCAAACAAACAAACAAAAAAAGGCTGGGCATGGTGGCTCATGCCTGTAATCCCAGCACTTTGGGAGGCTGAGGCGGGTGGATCACCTGAGGTCAGGAGTTTGAGACCAGCCTGGGCAACATGGTGAAACACCGTCTCTACTAAGAATACAAAAATTAGCTAAGAAATTAGCTGAGTGTGGTGGTGCACACCTGTAATCCCAGCTGCTTGGGAGGCTAAGGCAGGAGAATTGCTTGAATCCAGGAGGTGGAGGTTGCAGTGAGCCAAGATTACACCATTGCACTCCAGCCTGGGTGACAGAGTAAGACTCCATCTCAAAACAAAACCAAAAACAACAAGAATTTCACATTGCAATTACAAATATTAACAGGAGAATAAACCAAGCTGAGGAAAGAATCTAAGAACTTGAAGACTGGTTCTCTGAAATAAGACAGTCAGACAAAAATCAAGAAAAAAAGAATAAAAAGGAGTGAACAAAACCTCTGAGAAGTATGGGATTATGTAGAGTCCAAATCTATGAATCATTGGCCTACTTGAAAGGGAGGGGGAGAAAGCAAACAGCTTGGAAAATATATTTCAAAATATCGTCCATGAAAACTTCCCCAACCTTGCTAGAGAGGCCAACAGTTGAATTCAGGAAATACAGAGAACTTCTGCAAGATTCTACACAAGAACATCATCCCCAAGACACATAATCATCAGATTTTCCCAGGTTGAAATGAAAGAAAGAATGTTAAAGGCAGCTAGAGAGAAAGGGCAGTTTACCTACAAAGGGATCCCAATCAGGCTAACAGTGGGCCTCTCAGCTGAAGCCCTATAAGCCAGAAGAAATTGGAGGGTCTATATTCAACAATTTTTTTTTTTTTTTTGAGATGGAGTATCGCTCTGTCACCCAGGCTGGAGTGCAATTCCAGCTCACTGCAACCTCCGCCTCCCAGAGTCAAGTGATGTGCCTGCCTCAGCTTCCCAAATAGCTGGGATTACAGACACCCGCCACCATGCCCAGCTAATTTTTGTATTTTTAGTAGAGATGGGGTTTCACCATGTTTGCCAGGCTGGGATATTTAACATCCTTAAAGAAAAAACTTCCACCAAGAATTTCATATCCAGCCAAACTAAGCTTCCTAAGTGAAGGAGAAATAAGATCATTTTTAGATAAGCAAATGTTGAGGGACTTCATTACCACTGAACCTGCCTTACAAGAGATCTTGAAAGGAGGACTAAATACAGAAAGGAAAAACCACTACCAGCTTATGCAAAAACACACTTACACAGACCAGGGTCACTGTAAAGCAACCACACACACAAGCCAACATAGTAACCAGCTAACAGCACAATGACAGGATCAAATCCACACATATCGGTACTAACCTGGAAAGTAAACTTAAATGCCCTGCTTAAAATGCACAGAGTAGCAAGCTGGATAAAAAAGCAAAACCCAATGGTCTGCTGTCTTCAAGAGATCCATCTCATATATAATGACACTCATGGGCTCATAATAAACAGATGGAGAAAAATCTACCAAACAAATGGAAAACAGAGATAAGCAGGGGTTGCAATCCTAATTTCAGACAAAACAAATTTTAAACTGACAGAGATTTAAAAAGACAAGGAAGAGCATTCCATAATGGTAAAGGGTTCGATTCAACAAGAAAACCTAACTATCCTAAGTATATGTGCACCCAACACAGGAGCACACAGATTCATAAAGCAAGCTCTTAAAGACCTACAAAGAGATACAGTGTCACACAGTAATAGTGGGAGACTTCTACACTCCACTGACAGTATTAGACAGATCATTGAGGCAGAAAATTAACAAAGATATTCAGCACCTAAACTCAACATTGGACCAAATGGATCTGATAGACCTTTACAGAAGTCTCCACCCCAAAACAGCAGAATATACATTCTTCTCATTGCCACATGGCACATACTCTCAAATTGACCACATAATTGGACATAAAACAATCCTCAACATATGTAAAAGAACCAAAATCATATCAAACACACTCATGGTTCACAGCACAATAAAAATAGAAGTTGGCAGGGAGTGGTGACTCATGCCTGTAATCCCATCACTTCAGGAGTCCAAGGCAGGCAGATCGTGAGGTCAGGAAATCGAGACCAGCCTGACCAACATGGTGAAACATTGTCTCTACTAAAAATACAAAAATTAGCCAGGCGTGGTGGTGTGCCACTGTAATCCCAGCTACTCAGGAGGCTGAGACAGGAAAATTGCTTGAACCCAGGAGGTGGAGGTTGCAGTGAGCCAAGATTGTACCACTGCACTCCAGCCTGGGCAACAGAGCAAGATTCCATCTCAAAGAAAGAAAAAAAAATAGAAGTCAACACAATGAAAATTGCTAAAAACCATACAATCCCATAAAAATTAAACAACATGCTCCTGAATGACTTTTGAGTAAATAATTAAATTAAGGCAGAAATCAAGAAGTTTTTTGAAAATAATGAAAACAAAGATACAACATACCAGACCCTCTGGGACACAGCTAAGGCAGTATTAAGTGGGAAATTCATAGCACCCCCATCAAAAAGTTAGAAAGATATCAAATTAACAACTTAATGACAGAAAGAATTAGAGAAGCAAGAACAAATCAGCCCCAAAGCTAGCAGAAAACAAGAAATAACAAAAATCAGGCAGAGCTCGGTGGCTAATGCCTGTGATGCCAGTACTTTAGGAAGCCAAGAAAGGTGGATCATTTGAGGTCAGGAATTTGAGACCATTCCTACAGAAACTATTCCAAAAAAAGTGAGGAGGAGTGGCTTCTCCCCAACTCATTCCGTGAGGCTAGCATCATCTTGCTACCAAAATCTGTCAGAGATACAACAAAAAAAGAAAACTTGAGGCCAGTATCCCTGATGAACATTAATGCAAAAATCCTCAATAAAATACTGGCAAACTGAATCCAGCAGCACATCAAAAAGCTAATCCACCATGACCAAATAGCCTTCATCCCCAGGATGCAAGGTTGGTTCAATGCAAGAAAATCCATAAATGTGATTCATCTCATAAACAGAACTAAAGACAAAAACCACATGATCATCTCAATAGATGCAGAAAAAGCTTTCAATAAAATTCAACATCCCTTCATGTTAAAAACTCTCAACAAATTGCAAAACAAAGCAAAGAGCACCCAAATAGGAAGAGAGGAAGTCAAACTATCTGCAGATGACATGATTCTATATCTAGAAAACCCCATAGTCTTGACCCAAAAGCTCCTTCAGCTGATAAACAGCTTCAGAAAAGTTGCAGGATATAAAACCAATGTACAAAACTTACTAGCATTCCTATACACCACCAACATCCAAACTGAGAACCAAATCAGAAAGGCAGTTCTATTCACAATTGCCTCACACAAAAAAATAAAATACCTAGGAATATGGCTAACCAGAGAGGTGAAACATCTCTACAATGAGAATTATTAAACACTGCTCAAAGAAATCAGAGATGATATGAACAAGTAGAAAAACATTCCATGCTCATGCATAGGAAGAATCAGTATCATTAAAACGGCTGTAATGCCCAAAGCAACTTATAAATTCAATGCTATCCCTATAAACTACCAATAACATTCTTCACAGAACTAGAAAAAATTATTTTAAAATGTATGTGGAACCAAAAAGAGCCCAAATAGCCAAGGCAATCCTAAGCAAAAAGAGCAAAGCTGGAGGAATCATACTACCCAACTTCAAACTATACTGTGAGGCTACAGTGACCAAAACAGCATGGTACTGGCACAAAAATGGCCACATAGACCAATGGACAGAAAAGAGAGCCCAGAAATAAGGCTGCCCATCTGATCTTTTACAAAGCTGACAAAAACCAGCAATGGGGAAAAGACTCCCCATTTAATAAATGGTGCTGGGATAACTGACTAGCCATATGTAGAAGATTGAAGCTGGACCCCTTCCTTAAACCATATACAAAAATCAACTCAAGATGGATTAAATGACGAGTTAATGGGTGCAGCGAACCAACATGGCACATGGGTACATAGGTAACAAACCTGCACATTGTGCACATGTACCCTAGAACTTATAATAATAATTTTTAAAAGATGGATTAAAGACTTAAATGTAAAGCCCAAAACTGTAAAAGTCCTGGAAGACAACCTAGGCAATATCATCCTGGACCTAGGGATGGACAAAGATACCATGACAAAGACACCAAAGCAACTGCAACAAAAGCAAAATTTGACATAGGATCTAATTAAACTTAAGAGCTTCTGCACAGTAAAAGAAATAATCATCAGAGTGAACAACCTACAGACTGGGAGAACATTTTTGCAGTCTGTCCTTCTGATAAAGGTCTAATATCCAGCATCTCCATGGAACTTAAACTTGCAAGAAAAATACAAGCAACTCCATTAAAAAGCGGGCAAAGGACATGAACAAACACTTCTCAGAAGAAGACATTTATGCGGCCAAAAAACGTGAAAAAAAAGATCAACATCACTGATCATTAGAGAAATGCAAATCAAAACTGCAATGAGATACCATCTCATGCGATTATTAAAAAGTCAAGAAAAAGATGCTGGTGAGGCTGTGGAGAAATAGGAACGCTTTACACTATTGGTGGAAATGTAAATTAGTTCAACCGTTGTGGAAAGCAGTATGGAGATCCCTCAAAGAGCTAAAAGCAGGACTACCATTCAACCCAGCAATCCCATTACTGGGTATATACCCAGAGGAATATAAAACATTTTACCATAAAGATACATGTATGTGAATGTTCATTGCAGCACTATTCACAATAGCAAAGACATAGAATGAACCTAAATGTCCACCAATGACAGACTGGATAAAGACAATGTAGTACATATACACTATGGAATCTTATGCAGCCATAAGAAGGAGATCATGTCTTTTGCAGGAACGTGATGGAGCTGGGGTCTACAATCCTTAGCAAACTAGCACAGGAACAGAAAACCAAATACCACATGTTCTCACTTATAAGTGGGAGCTAAATAATAAGAATTTATGAACATAAAGAAGGAAATAACAAACACTGGAGTTTACTTCAGCAGGGAGGATGGGAGGAGGGAGAGGAGCAGAAAAGGTAACTATTGGGTACTGAGCTTAATACCTGGGTGATGTACAACAGACCCGCATGACGTGTTTATCTATGTAACAAACCTTCACATGTACCCCCAAAACTAAAATAAAAATTCAAAAAATAACTTAAAATTAAAAAAAAAAGAGAGAAAACCTTTCACAATTGGGAATCAGCTTACTTTTCCAATCTTCTGTCCACTCAACACCTGTGTTCCACTTGTACCAAGCTGGGCCAATTCCCAATCTTTGGATACACCCTGTGTTTTTAACGCCTCTGATGATTTTGCTCACCCTGTCCTGAATTTCTCTTTATTTCCATCTTTGCCCATTGAATTGCTCCTGAGCCTCCAAGATCCAGCTCCAATACCTTCTCCTATAATGATGTTCTTCTAGATCCTTCCAGTCAGATCCGTGATATCAGTTCATGTTTCCTTCCCAGCACTGTGCCTCAGTTCTAGCCCTCACTAAGTACAGATATATGTTACAGCCGGCTGTGTCCTCCTATCTCCCCACAGGATCTGCAAGGCAGGGTGTGTTTCTGTTTCATCTTCAACCCCCAAGGCAATTGGCCACACATACCTTTAAAAATAAATAACATCCAGCCAGGCGCGGTGGCTCATGCCTGGAATCCCAGTACTTTGGGAGGCCGAGGCGGGCAGATCACGAGGTCAAGAGATCGAGACCGTACTGGCCAACACAGTGAAACCCCGTTTCTACTAAAATTACAAAAATTAGTTGGGCATGGTGGCACACACCTGTAGTCTCAGCTACTTGGGAAGCTGAGGCAGGAGGATCGCTTGAACCTGGGAGGCAGAGGTTGCAGTGAGCCAAGATCGTATCACTGCACTCCAGCCTGGTGAAAGAGCGAGACTCCACCTCAAAAAACAAAACAACAACAAAATAAAACAAATAAATAACATGATTTGATTGTATATAAACCATGTACTTATTGTAAAAATTCAAATACATAAACATATAAGAAAGGGATTAAACCTCCACCTCCTGCATTAATCACAGGTAATGTTTCAGTAATCATATTTTCATGCATTTCTTTATGTGCACGTCCGCACATATGCACAAATGGGATCATTTTGTGTGTGCTTGGTTTTCTTTTGGACATCCTCTTTTCTAGTCTTTCCTTACCCGACTCTCCCCCTCACTGCTTTCCCCGACTCACAGCTATTTAACAGGCTAAGCAATGTATAGCTTTTCTTAATTTTTCCATGCTAATATCTATATCAGTTTTTTGTTCTTGCTTATTTTACAAAATGTTTTATCATAGTATATACACTTCTCTGCTTCTTGCTTTTCTCATTAAAAAAAAGTCATAACAATTTTTCCAATTCAACTGGTATAAGTTCTAATTCATTCTTTTATTTTAGACCTTGTACAATGTTCCATGGTATGGATGTACCAAAATTTATTCTAGAGATCCCCTAGCTATGACATTCAACTTCTTTAAAAAAAAAAAAAAAAAAATAGCTATTGCCATCAATGTTTCAATAATCATTCTTACATGTATATCCAAATTCCCTGGTACTTTAATTTCTGAGGGATTGATGACCAGATATGAGACTGGACTATTTAAAATGTTAATAGATTGCCATCTAAAAGGCTGTAACAGGCCAGGCACCGTGGCTCCTGCCTGTAATCCCAACACTTTGGAAGGCGGAGGCTGGTTGATCATCTGAGGACTGGAGTTCAAGACCAACCTGGCCAACATGGTAAAACCCTGTCTCTACTAAAAATAAAAAAAATTACCTGGGTGTGGTGGCAGACACCTGTAATCTCAGCTACTCAGGAGGCTGAGGCAAGAGAATCGCTTGAACTCGGGAGGCAGATGTTGCAGTGAACCGAGATTGTGCCACTGCACTCTAGCCTGGGCAACAGAGTGAGACTCCATCTCAAAAAAAATAAATACATAAAATAAAAATAAATAAATAAATATATAAAATAAAAAGCTGTAACAATGTGCTCTGCATAATTTTAGCCATTCTGATAAGTGAATAGTGATAGTTTGTTGTTCCTTTAATTTGTATTTCACTGACTACTACTGAAGTTGCTCATGTTTTGTCTTTTTCCCCCTAAGGACTTTTTGTTCTGTAAATTGCTTATTCATATACTTAGCTCATTTTTGTTTTGAGCTACTGGTCTTTTTCTGTTCAACCTGCAGGAATTTTTTGTGTATTATAGATAGTAACTCTTTAATATGTTGTTATATATGGGAAGTACTTTCCCCAATCTCTCATTTATCTTTTAACTATGCTTGTAATTTTTTAAGCCATTACAACTTTTATAGGTTGACATGAAGCTCATATAACATTTATTTTATAACTAGAATCAATATAGCACTTAGGAAATGAAAAATAGGCTTTGCAGTTTCAAACTTCCTAGGGAAACTAATCTTCTATTTCAGTATTTCACAACTTATTCTGGAATATGACACATCATCTGATGCCCTAATTCCATGCTTAGTTAATATTAGTTCACATTGCCGCATCCACGAACATAGTTGTGTTTATAGTGTAGTACAATTTTTTTGTATATTATTATCTGGCATAATCACATTATATAAACTATTTTGATTAAACAAAATTCTACTTAACAAACACATTATGACCACTAAATATGGTTACCATTTAGTGGTCATCATGTATTTTTCTTCTGCCCCAAATTCGCTCCTTTGGAAAATGTCTGCCTCCCACTGTCACTCCCATGCAATTGTAGTGGTCTGCCAATCTTGAAACCCCACTCTCCTGACCACAATAGTGGGCACAACCCACACTAGAACAAATAGAGTTCCTGTCCCAGGAATTTGAATCTTGAATTTTAGGATGCCAGTGTCTTAAAAGAATTGAATTTAATTTCAGCCACTAAAATCCCCAGATCAACCCTGCTTGTCTTAATGTACATAGTTAGTTATTTTCTTAGTGGATGATGGTGATGGTTGCATAACAATGTGAATGTACTTAATGCCACAGAATTGTAAAAATGGTCAAAATGGTAATATATATATTTACCTCAATTTACCAAAAAGCAGGACATTATGAGGCCTTTGGAAAGATTGTTTGTAGCCCATCTCCATGGGCTTACACTTAATGGTTATAGCAGCGGTGCAGAATGGGCATGCACTGCGGAGGCAGACAAGCTTCTCGCCTCCACTTGTGAGCCATGCCACCAACACCCTCTACTCTACTTCTCTCTAACGTCTGTTTCCGCAACAGGAATAATAAAGCAGCATGGCTCTGATGCTGTGGAGCTTTCTTGAAATCTAAAATTCTGTTAGACCACTGTAGCATATACTTGCCAATATAAAATGACATAAAGCATAAAAGGAAATAAATTTTTTGTTTGTTTTTTGTTTTTTTGAGATGGAGTCTCGCTGTGTCGCCCAGACTGGAGAGCAGTGGCGCAATCTCGGCTCAATGCAACCTCCGGCTCCCGGGTTCAAGCAATTCTCCTGCCTCAGCCTCAGCCTCTTGAGTAGCTGGAACCGCGTCCGGCTAATTTTTGTTTGTTTCTTTCTTTGTTTTTTTGAGACGGAGTCTTGCACTGCCAAGCGGGCTAGAGTGCAATGGCACGATCTCAGCTCACTGCAACCTCCGGTTCCTGTGTTCAAGCAATTCTCCTGCCTCAGCCTCCCTTGTAGCTGGAATTACAGGCATGCGTCGCCATGCCTGGCTAATTTTTGTATTTTTAGTAGAGACAGTGTTTCGCCATGTTGGTGAGGCTGGTCTTGAACCTCTGACCTCAGGTAATCTGCCCGCCTTGGCCTCCCAAAGAGCTGAGATTACAGATGCCTGGCCTAATTTTTGTATTTTTAGTAGAGACCCGGTTTCACCATGTTGACCAGGCTGGTCTTGAACTCCTGACCTCAGGTGATCCGCCCGCCTTGGCCTCCCAAACTGCTGGGATTACAGGCGTAAAGGAAATACGTTTTTAAAAGGAAAAATAAATCCCACACCATTTAGCTATCAACTTCTAGTCCCCATCTTGCCCCCCGCCATGCCCTCACCTCAGACTCTCAGCCCTAAGCAATCTCTAATCTTTCTATCTCTGTAGATTTCCCTGTTCATATAAATGGGATCATAAAATACGTGGTGTTTTGTGACTGGGCTTCTTTGTCTGTTTTGCTTTTAACTCAGCTGCCTCTGCCTGTGAGAAGCTGTGGGATCCTAGTAGCTCTGAACAAGCCTACAGGTTTAGAAATTTTAAAGTTTTTCCCTGTATAGCAGTTTTAAGTTTTCTTGTTATAAAAGTAATATATGTATTGCAAAAATCTCAAAGGATATAGAATTAACAAAAATAATAAAATAAAAATCGGTTCTAATCCCACCACCCAGAAATAACCACTGTCAACATTTTGGTAAATATTCTTTCAGAGCTAGGCATATTATAAACACACACACATACATATATCATACTACATGTATTTAAAATTTTTTCCTGATTTTAAAAGTTATAGATGCTTGTGAATGGCTATTAAAATAGTATAAAAACGTAAAATTTAGGATAGAATGTACTTCAGAATCCTTCTATGTGTCTTCACTTAAGAATATATCAGAACATTTTCCATGTTCACTCGTAGAGATCTATTTCATTCTTTCCAACAGTTGTTAGTAGTCCACTATAGGAATCTGCCATTGTTTGTTTTGGCATTCTCCATTGATAAAATTTGTGTAGCTTCTATTTTTTTTCACTGAAATGACACAATCAAGATTGTGTCACTTGATTCTTTGTGTTGGTATTTCGTAGAAGTGGAATTTGCTGGGTCAAAGGGTATGAAAATACAGTGTTGTGTAACCTGTTTGTTTTGTTTGACCTATTAAGATATTACGAACATTTTCAAGATCATTAAATATTTAATTTAGCTAGCTGGTTGTATAATCTATGAATATATTAAAATTTATTTTCCCAATCCTCTAGCACTAGAAATTGAGTTATTTCTAACTTTTTCACTATTAGAAACAACCTTGCAATAAACATTACTATAGCTAAATCTTGCATGCATGCTTACAATTTTTTCCTTAAGATGAATTCCTAGATATCAAATTGCCCCTTCAAGAAGTATGTATATTAAAAATAATAACTTTTATTGTTTTCTTCTTATTACAGAAATAATACCTGGTTGGGTAATCCTAGATTAGAAAATATAGATAGGCAAGAAAATGAAACGTGCATTACTTTACCACCCAGAGATAACCACTGGTAATATTGTGGAGGTGATCATTCATAACCTATACTGTTTGTATACTTTTTTTACATGAATGCAAATACAGAACACATGTTGCTTTAAACTGCCTGTAATCAGTGTATTTTTATATCTGTTATCATTTAAAATATCTGCATGGTCTTATATCTTATAAATGTACCAAAATTTATTTGCACAGTCCTTATTGCTGAGCATTTAGTTTGTTAATGTACGTACTTTGAAAACTTCTCAGGTTGTTAATGTACGTACTTTGAGAACTTTCAGGTGAGTGCTGTACACATGGAGGGAATCGTCTCACTGTTAAGGAGCCCAGAACAAAAGGCTCCTGCCTCTTTATAGACCTGAGAGACAGGGGGAGAAGGTCTAGGAGTAGAAAGGTACTGAGTCAAAGTGGGAAAAAGTGCCTCAGCAAAGCCCCCAGCAAGGAGGCCGGTGAATGAAGGCACCAGGGCCAGGATTGTGAATATGCATGGCTGGTTGGGGTGGGGAGAAGAAGGGCTGAGTTCTTGACTGCAACTCCCTTCACAAAGCTACAATGCACTGACAGTGCAAGTGTGGTATGGGGAGGCAGCTTCTCCTCAATCAGGCCTGCCAGACAAAGCCCAGTAATTGCTTATGATCAGGCCTGAAAGATCACACATAGGATTTTGACCTGGAGCTGGACTCCTTAATAAATAATAACAAATTGCCAAGACTTGTTCAGTCTCCCTCCCTACCAGAGTACACAACAGTGCCAGTAGAAATGGAAATGTGTCAGGGATCCCAGAGAAAAGACTAAAATGATTTCTTTTGGGGTGTGTAAACTGACAACTGAGGGCAGGTCCAAGAGTTCCAACATGACTGGGCAACTGAATGAGCCTCAGCGTATCCTAAGCAGGCTGAGCCAAGTCTGGTGTAATCTTTCAGGAGATGAGACTGAGTCATTGCCATTTATCTCCTCTGAGGCCTCTACTTCTGGAGTGAATCCTAAGCACATATTGTACAAATGCTTGATTCTGCTCTATGACCTCAGAAAGTTATGATAAATTTCCTGAATCTTTATTTTTCCTTAATAAATTGTCTATTTTAGTTTGTATTTCTTGAGTTTCCTTTAAACCCTTTTGATATTTGCAGTTTGCACTATTTCACAGTCTGTTATCCACTGTGTATACTGCTTGCGTTAAATTTTCCAGCTCTGGGTTGCCTCCGTTACACTTTCCATGATTTCATAAACTGTCATCACATTTCCTTTCCATCTTTATTGTTTTGGCTTGACCTTTTCTTTTTTAACCCATAAGATAGGTGATTCTCAAGCCCTTTGACCATATGTGGACCTTCCTGAGTTCTATTAAATTATTGTTACTGGCCAGGCGTGGTGGCTCATGCTTGTAATCTCAACACTTTGGGAGGCCAAGGAGGGCAGATTGCCTGAGCTCAGGAGTTTGAGACCAGCCTGGGCAACATGGCAAAACCCATCTCTGGAAAAAAAAACAAAAAACAACAACAACAAAAAAACCAGCTGGGTGTGGTGGTGCATGCCTGTAGTCCCAGCTACTTGGGAGGCTGAGGCAGGAGGATAACTTGAGCCTGGGGGGTCATTGCTGCAGAGAGCTGAGATTGCACCACTGCACTCCAGGCTGGGTGACAAAGTGAGACACCATCTCTGTAAGAAAAATAAAATAAAATAATTATTACTACTACTACTATTACTACTATTATTATTTTAATTATCTATCATAGGGAAGCACTCTTGTAGGTTCTCAGAGAGGGACAAAAAGTTGAATAACTTACAACCCTTGATGAAACTATTATCTTCCCTTGGCCTATAGAAGTAGCCTATCAGGCCAAGTCTTTAGAACAGAGGTATCAAAGAACATTCCAGGACAGTCCATTTGCTAATTCACAGAGTTGCTCAAGTCTTTAGTAATGAGCATGAATGGAAATTAATTTTCTTAACCCTTTGTGTCATAGAACTAGACTCTCCCCAAAGGTAGGGGTGACTGGACCTCACAGTCCCAACTTCTGCCTAGAGATTCTCCTTCCCTATGAGTTCTAACACCAACTACCAGAGTTAGGCCAAACTGCCCTCACTTCAGGCAGTATCTGCTAGTTTAAGGTCCCCAGGTAACCCTCACCTCTGACCAGTTGGCTACAAAGAATTCAGGAAAGCACTCTACTTACAATCACAGTTGTATTATAGCAAAAGGACACAAATGCACGTCTCCTTTATTCTTGCAATCCCACAGTTAAGAATTGAGACTGCAGATGTAATAGCTAATATATGACAAATTGTATTTTCAAGGATGGTATTTGTAATAGAAAAACCAAATGTAGCAAAAAAAAAAAAAAAAAAAAGCCACAGAAAAACTGAAAAAAAATAACACAGTAGGATACCTGTTAAATTATCTCATAATCACACATTTAAAAACAATGAAAAGAATGAGATAGAGCTGTGTGTGTTGACATAGAAACAGCTCCAAAATATTTTATTAAATGTAAAAAGCAAGAGGCAACACAATGTGTATAAATCTTTAAAAATGAAAACTGCCTGTGTAAATACAAAACAGCACACACATATATATTAATTGCTGGAAGGATCCACAAGAAACTTGAATAATTTCCTTAGGAAAGAATGACTGGGAGACCTTCAGTTTTCATTTGATACCTTTAGAAAATATTTGCATTTGTTACTAAGGGCATATAATTTTGTTAATGGAAAAAGTAAATAGGTTGCACACCAATGTGAATGTGCTTAATGCCACTGAACCGGACACTTAAAAATGGTTAAAATGGTAAATTTGAGGTTATGTATATTTTTCCATTTAATTTTTTTAGTAAACAAATATATGTAAATTTATTTTAAATAAAAGAAATATCAAGAGGGGAATCAAGAAGTCACGGGAACAGAGTGTCTGAGTGCGTGAGAAGCTGCAGGGTGGCAGTAGAAACAGGCTCAAGGCTCTGCCTGTTGACTCCCTGAAGGCGATTTGCGTAGGAGGCCTACCTAGGCTTGGGTTCAGAAAGGAGCCAGGGACATGCATATTTGTCTGAAATAGGTTGGGGAGGGGAACCTGGTAATGTTTTATTTCTATTCAAGCTGTTGATTAGACTCTGCACTGTGTGAAATTAGAGAGCAGGAGGATTTATTGGGCAGTGTGACCAGTTTTCTACCTGAGTAACCAAGGTTTGACTTGTACAGATCCTATATAAAACCTGAGATGGATTCTTCTTGGTAGTTGAGGAACTGTCCTAGACTCATGGACTCCTTGAATATCAGAGCTGAAAAGAACCTTGGGGAGGTTCTCCTTTTACTTGAAGACACAGGACCAAGGAATGACTTGTACTGGTCCAAGTCACATGGATGGTACGTGACTAAGCCAGGATTGTAACTCGGGTCTCCAGGCAAATACTGTTTTTCTAAAAAAAAAAAAAAAAAGGCATGGCTTCATTACCTTCACTCAGTTTCTCTTCCTGTTAACTGCCCAACTGCTTCTCAAATACCAAGGTCTGGGTATTTGGTCATTATTCTTTAGACACATTGCAGGGTTCCAGTTGCTAATATCTTATCTAGGATGATTGTGCCTGTACTCTATGTGTGAGGTTAACTATAATTTTCTGGTAGTGTACTACTATATTTCACTGATTCCATGATGCATATTTTTTTCACATTTTAACATCTCTGAAATCAGGATAAGGCGGATGATTGCCGTTGGCCAGGGCCATCATGACAGTTATCATCATCTGTGCCTGTACCTATGCCTGTGTGAACTTGCCTGGAACCTTCCATTGACACCTGCTGGCAATAACAAGAAAGCTACGGCATCAAAACTTGCCAGCTGAATGTCAGAAGTTTGGAAAAAATCACAGAGACAATAATGGATGCTTCTTTTGGAAAAGGTCATATTCATGATTTTTGGTGCAGAGGACAGTATTACATAGAGAAACGCTGACATAAGCAGCTTTGACTTGAAAAGTGATCCAAAAGAACAAAACTCTGAGCATGAAGCTATTTCCTTTTTTATAAATGCAGAAGAATGAGGTTGGGCGTTTTGGCTCACGCCTGTAATCCCAGCACTTTGGGAGGCCGAGGCGGGCGCATCACCCGAGATCAGGGGTTCGAGACCAGCCTGGCCAACATGATGAAACCCCGTCTCTGCTTAAAATAAAAAAAAAAAAAAAAAAAAAAAAAATTAGCCAGACGTGGTGGCACATTCCTGTAATCCCAGCTGAGGCAAGAGAATTGCTTGAACTGGGAGGCACAGGTTGCAGTAAGCTGAGAACATGCCACTGCACTCCAGCCTGGATGACGGGAGTGAGACTCTGTTTCAAAAAAATAAAAAAATAAAAAATGCTGAGGAATGATAGATGTTCAAAAATCTCTTAAAATAAGCCCAAAGCAGGCTGGGCGCGGTGGCTCACGCCTGTAATCCCAGGCAGGCGGATCATGAGGTCAGGAGATCGAGACCATCCTGTCTAACACGGTGAAATCCCGTCTCCACTAAAAATACAAAAAATTAGCAGGGCGTGGTGGCAGGCGCCTGTAGTCCCAGCTACTCGGGAGGCTGAGGCAGGAGAACGGCGTGAACCCGGGAGGTGGAGCTTGCAGTGAGCGGAGATTGCGCCACTGCACTCCAGCCTGGGCGACAGAGAGCGACTCTGTCTCAAAAAAAGCCCAAAGCAGTGCTTTCGGTAAACTTAAAAATAAATATTCTAAGTGCTAAGAAGTGTAATGGTACATAATGTGAATTTTATAATCATTGGCAGATTAGATGAACTATGTTAACTATATTAATATTAAACTATGAAATGAATCGAGGAAAGTCCCCCCCTTTTTTTTTCTAGGCCTTGACCATTTAAAATAACATTATAATTCAGTAAAAGTTGCAGTGGTTGGGTCGCGGCTACCGCTCTCCGGCGGCGCGTCTCCCGCGCTTGGTACAGCTCAGCCCGTCTCCCCCGAAGCCGCGAGCCCGCGCCTCTCAGTCGATGGAGCCCGCAGCCCCCTGTGTGGCCCGCGGCAGCTCCCCGCCCGCTCGCCCCTCGCCCGCGCCGGCCATGGTCAGTCCGCGCCGGGCCCCGTACCGCTCTGGAGCCAGGGGACCCCTAGCGGGTCACGGCCGCCCCGCGCGGCCCCTCGCAGTGCGCGCTGTCCGCTAGCGCTCCTGGCCGGCCAGCCCCCGAGGCCCGCAGCCTCTGCAGCTCCGGGCCTGCTCGGCCCCTCCCATGAAAAGTGCTCTGGTCTTCGGGGCGCTGGGTGCCACCGGTCCCTCCTCACCTGGGCTCACCCTCAGGGGTCTGACTCTGAGTGCAACAAGCTGCTGGCCTGGAGCGGCGTCCTCGAGTGACAGGAGAAGCGCAGACTCTACTCCGACTCCACTGTAAAGTTGAAGCGCGCCCTGCTCTGCCCAGCCTACGTGAACCTGGAGACCAACCAGTGGCAGCTGAAGTTGATCATGCAGCTGATCCCGCAGCAGCTGATGGCCACGTTGAGACCCCTGTTCCGCAACTCCCAGCTGGCACAGTTCCACTTCAGCAACAGAGACTGCGGCTTGCTCAACAGGCTCTGCCGCATCATGAGCAACGGCTTCGCGGGCTGCATGCAGTTTCCCCACATCTCCCCCTGCAAGATGTGCGTGCTCATGTTCCTGTACTCTTCCAGGACGAAGATCTTCATGGGCTTCATCCCCTATGACCAGAGCGGCTTCGTCAGCGCCATCCGGCAGGTCATCACTACCCACAAGCAGGCAGTGGGACCTGGTGGTGTCAACTCAGGCCCAGTCAACAACAAGTTCCTGGCGTGGAGCGGCGTCATGGAGTGGCAGGAACCCAGGCCTGATCCCAACAGTCGGTCCAAGAGGTGGCTGCGGTCCCACGTCTACGTGAACCAGGGGAGATCCTGAGGACCGAGCAGTGGCCGAGGAAGCTGTACATGCAGCTCATTCCGCAGCAGCTGCTGACCACCCTGGTGCTGCTGTTGCAGAACTAGCGCCTGGTGCACTTCCACTTCACCAAGGACCTGGAGACGCTGAAGAGCCTGTGCCGGATCATGGACAATGGCTTCGCCGGGTGAGTGCACTTTTCCTACAAAGCGTCGTGCGAGATCCGTGTGCTCATGCTCCTGTACTCCTCTGAGAAGAAAATCTTCATCGGCCTCATCCCCCAGGGCAACTTCCTCAATGGCATGCTGCAAGTCATTGCCAACCAGCGCAGGTCCTGCAGTGGAACCTGGAACAGGAGCAGCAGCAGCAAGGAATGGAGGGTAGTGGCTACCCTGGATGGGCCCCTTCAGGAGTCACAGACTAGGCCCCCGCAGAGACTGGTGACACGCTTCTGAGCAGGGGCCCCGGGGGACTTCGACTGCCCAGCAACATGGAGGATGGCGTCCTGAGGCCTCCAAGGACAGTCTTCACCACTGTACGTTTCCCCAATAAAGCCTTTTAAAAACCAAGAAAAAAAGAATTCAGTAAAAAGTCACCTAACACTCAGCTGTGAACCCATGTAATCGTGGGATCTTTCCCAATGCAAGACTTTTAAGGACAATTCCAAACTTTTCTGTGCTAATTGATCTATTTATACCATCCTTATTTCAGAGTCAATTTTGGTAATTTGTATTTTTATTAGGAAATCAGCTATTTTCTTTAGGATTCCAGTTTGTTGCCATGGGTTTCTCTTATTATAATTTTAATTTCTCCTCATTTGTAGTTTTCTACAGAATTCTTAATTTTATTCCTTTTGCTCAGTCTTTTTTCTTAATCAGAATAGATCTTTTTCATCTTTTGCAAAGGATTTTGTATTTATCCATTCTACTGTTTTCTATTAAATTAATTTTAGCTTTTGTCTTTATAAATCCTCTTTCTAATTTTTATTTTTATTTTTATTTTTTTTTGAGACAGAGTCTCACTGTCGCCCAGGCTGGAGTGCAGTGGCGCGATCTCGGCTCACTGCAACCTGCGCGTCCCAGGTTCAAGTGATTCTTCTGCCTCAGCCTCCAGAGTAGCTGGGACTACAGGCGCCCGCCACCATGCCCAGCTAATTTTTGTATTTTTTTTTAGTAGAGATGGGGTTTCACCACGTTGGCCAGGGTGGCCTCAAACTCTTCACCTCGTAATCTGCCCACCTCGGCCTCTCAAAGTGCTGGGATTACAGGCATGAGCCACTGTGCCCGGCCGTCTTTCTAATTTTTAAAAATTGACTTTGTTGCTCTTTTTTTAAATTTCTTGAAATGAAATCTAACATTATTTTTATATTATTTTATGAAAACATTAAGGTACACATTTTCTTCTGAGTAATTTCCACTGTGTCATTTGGATTTTGGTAAAAAGTCTTCTTTTTCGTTGCTCTATAGATATTTTATAACTTAAAACATTTTTTTCTGTGTATGGTTTCTTGCTATCTTTACATTATTTGTTTTCAATCTGTTGGCTTGAAATCAAGGAATGTGGTTTTTAGAGTCTGTTAAGGTTTTCTTCTTGGTCAAATATGACTGACTTTTGTAAATATTCTATCGGTATGAAAACATGTTTTCCTGTTGTTCGAGGGATGTTAGATCTTACACATAGATACCACATCATTTATTAATTGTATTATTTAATTCCTATGCCATCCCACATTTGCTATATACCAAATTTATCCAATTCTGAAAAAAAAATTTAAGTTTTCCAATATAATTTTATTTAATCAAATTTTTCTTGTATTTCTTACAGGTTTTGCTTCATATATTTAGCTATTATGTTGTTTCATATCTGCACTTATACATTCTCAGTCTGTGATTATCTAGACATATTTCATCTATATATGTCTTTATATTGACTTATTTGTTCTACATTTTGTTGCTCACTACTGAAGCAGTGTTGTTTGTCTGGGGTAATACTCGAGGTTCATTGCCTCACACCAAAGAAATCAAGGAAACAGACTAACAAGGAGTGAGTTTAAGAGTGAAAGTTTAATAGGCAAAAGAGAAAAGCTCCCTTGTGCAGCAGGAGGGGGTTCCAAACGGATCTCCTGGTACCTGGCAAGATGCGGCTGGTTTTACAGATGGGCTTGAGAAGGTGGTGTCTGATGTACATAGGGTGCAGAGAATTGGTTGGACCAGTGTGCCATTTGCATAGCATCCGAAGAGGCTGGCCACTGCATCCTAATCTTTTATTATGCAAATGAGTTTTCTACCTAGCTGGCACCATGTTCCCTGTTTCTTTACTGCACATGTGGTGACAAAGAAAATGGAAGATGGAGCTTCCATGTTGAACATGCCTGGCCCCCAGGTAGCCTTTTCCTATTGACACAGCTGCCATCATTCACCTGTGCAAGCTTCCAGCTTGTTTATCTATGTCTGCAGCTCGATTTTACTGGCTGCTGTTTGTTAGAAAAGAAATGGTTTTGAGTGAAGCCTCACCGAGGACTCTCTTACCCTCACTAACTGCCTAAATAATTTCTTTTCAGCTCCTGTATCACTACCATTTCTTCCCTTCTTTATCATCTTGTAGTTTCTCTTATGGTTAATCTATCACCTGGCTAGAGTCACTTCTTAAGTATTTTCTTAAGGTGGGAAAATGTAGGCATTAGTCTTTGACTTCTTACATACCTACAAATAATTTCTTCCTATCACTCTGACAACTAAATGATTCTTTGGTTGGTCAATAAATTCTTGAGTTGGAGTCCATGCATTTCAGAAGTCTGCAGATATTCCACTAACTTCCAGCTGCTGCTGATGCACAAGAGGTCTGATTCGGTTTGCATTATAATTAATAAGGCAATTTATTTTTTCTGAGTGGAAAAGTTTGTAAAGACTTCTTTTTTTCCTTGGAGTTCCAGAATCTTTCCAGGGTATTGCTAAGGGTGTGTGTACGTGTGAATTTATCAATCAAGCCTGGAACTTGGTGAATCCATTCAATCTGTAGATTCAAGTATTTCTTGGTCCAAAAATTTTTCTCCTTTCTTATGTTGCCTTTCCTTCTATGTGCCTTTTTCCCCATCTGGATCTCCCAATATAATATACTAAACTTCTTGGATCTATCCTCAAAATGTCATATCCTTTCTCTCATGATTTTAATTGCTTTTGTGAACCCAGAAAATCTGAGACAGGTCTCAGTTAATTTAGAAAGTTTATTTTGCCAAAGTTGAGGATGTGCCATGACACAGCCTCAGGAAGTCCTGGTGACACGTGCCCACAGTGGTCAGGGTAAAGGTTGGTTTCATACATTTGGGAAGACATGAGACATCAATCAATGTAGTTAAGAAGTACATTGGTTCAGTCTGAAAAAGCAGGACAACTTGAACTAAAGGCAGGAAGCAGGGAGGGAGCTTCCAGGTCACAGATAGGTGACACACAAATAGTTACACTCTTTTGAGTTTCTGATCAGCCTTTCCAAAGGAGGTAAGTCAGATATGCATCTATCTCAGTGAGCAGAGGAGTGACCTTGAATAAAATGGGAGGCAGGTTTGCCCTAAGCGGTTTCCAGCTTGAGTTTTCCTTAGTAATTTTGGGGGCCCAAGATATTTTCCTTTCACATTTCCCCCTTTTCCTTTTTAAAAATCTTTTGGAGAAAGCATTTTACAAGAAAACGAGTCTCTGGTCTCAGGTTTCATCTGATCTCTCATGGCTAGGACAGTTTATTCCTAGCTGGGTAGTCCCAAAAGCTCATTTTTAGCAGGGTGTGAAGTCTCATGTCCCGTGAAGAGAAAATAGCAGGGAGGAAGAGAGAAAAAATAAAAGAATAATCCCAGAAAAATCGATATCGGCCACATTACTCTGAAGTCCATACATTAGTAGGCAGCTATGAAAGTGGCTTATGTATGTAAATAGTTTGCTGTTATTTTCTTCTGAAGTTCAAGTTGTCTGGCTTCAGTTCACAGGGTCTTAAGAAAGCACAGCTTAGTGTTCAGTGACTCCGAATTAGGAAAAACGGAAAAAAGAAGGAAAAAAACTGAAAGCATTATTTTGAAGACTTGTAGCCAAGAAAAATTGGAATTCAGTCTGAACTGTAGAGAATATTATAATCCCAGCACTTTGGGAGGCCGAGGCGAGCGGATCACAAGGTCAGGAGATCGAGACCACGGTGAAACCCCATCTCTACTAAAAATACAAAAAATTAGCCGGGCGCGGTTGTGGGCGCCTGTAGTCCCAGCTACTCGGGAGGCTGAGGCAGGAGAATGGCGTGAACCCGGGAGGCGGAGCTTGCAGTGAGCCGAGATCGCGCCACTGCACTCCAGCCTGGGCGACAGAGCGAGACTCCGTCTCAAAAAAAAAAAAAAAAAAAAAAAAAAAAAAAAAAAATTAGGCAAGACTAGAATCTAACAACAGGTCTACTGAAGTTTTGAAACACAATTTTTCTCTCTCCAGTTTCTCATTTTTACTGAAGACAAATCATGGTAGGACTGTTTTTTTTTTATTATTATTATACTTGGCTAATTATTTGTATACAGTGCAGGAAGAATAATTAGTTTTTACATAGGCTTTTAAATTGGCTTTGATGGAACTTTGTTCCATAGGAGGAATCTCAGATAAGACTTTTTAAAGCTGAGCCTAGCCATGGATTTGTGCCATAAAATAGCTATGATTTGGGTGAATTTTCTCTCCTCTTGAGGTTCCAAGATAAACCTGGGATTCTGCACCTGTCAGAAAGTGACATTCTTTACTTACCACAGGTCAGACTCCGTACAGGGACTGTGTACACAAAATATGAGGACAGTTTTTCCAAGGGCTTTATTGGCTCCATAAGTTAAGTTTGATTCCTTAAAGGAAAGCACACCATTCCAGTCAAAGCCTTAGTAAAATAACCAGTTTCTCTAATTGTGGCCTATTGCAAAAGAAAACAGATTCTTATTGCACTTATTCAAATAACTATAATGCCATAAATTAAGAATACTCACAGAATAGTTTCCAAATTCTGGAGAAATCAGGTAGAGAGAAACAAATATGCTCCAAATTTTGTTCACAGGAGTATACTCAATTGTTAAAAGCTGTAAATAGCTTAAAAGAAAAGTTTTAACTATGCAAAACAAACTTTCAGCAATGTTTTAAGCAAAAGGCCAAAAAGATTACTTCAGTTTTCTATGGGTTCAGTTAATTCAGTTAACTCCTCTTCTGTTTGATGGTCATGAACATTTCAGCTATCCATGAGAGTTCTGAAAGTTTTTTCCTTTATTCCAATGTCACAATTTCCAAAGTCATCAGAAAACTTGCATTTAAGTGCACCTGTTAGAGTCCTATAGCTGATTATAAACCGACCTTTTAAAGAAGATTTAAAACAAGACAAAACAAGACAATTGTCTGTGAATGAAAAAAATGTTTTAAGGCAGCCATAGTTAAAAGACACAATTGGTCAGGCACAGTGGCTCATGCCTGTAATCCCAGCACTTTGGGAAGGCAAGGTGGGCGGATCACCTGAGGTCGGGAGTCCGAGACCAGCCTCACCAACATGGAGAAACCCCATCTCTACTAAAAACACAAAATTAGCCAGGCATGGTGGCACATGCCTGTAATCCCAGCTACTCAGGAGGCTGAGGCAGGATAATCACTTGAACCTGGGAGGCGGAGGTTGCAGTGAGTCGAGATTGCACTGTTGCACTCCAGCCTCGGCAACAAGAGCAAAACTCTGTCTCAAAAAAAAAAAAGACACAATTGACAAGGAAATTTGTTACCTCTGTGGCACAAAATAATTTTAACATAACAATTATGATTATTACTGATAATGTACACTAAGTTGTATCAGAATTACAGGAGTTTCCCATAATTTTGGAACACATACCAATAACATATTTATACAAACACAGTCCAAGAAAACCAAATGCCATTTCATGTTTGACAATGCTTCCTATATAATTTTTATACCAAATAAGCCAAATTATGTCATTTTTGGACTTTAGAGAAACTAATATTGTAAAGGATTAATTAGGTTAGAAAAAGACATAATTTATAGTTTGATTTCGGAAAGTTTGTCAAATATAAAAGGTTTAAAACTCTTGATATTACAAAATAAGATTACAGGTCACTGTAAAGTCATTTATTTAACCAACATGATAATTCAAGCATTTTTAAAAAAGTGAAAAACTTCATTCTTTGAGAGAGGAGACTTAATTGTCTAAATAAGAAGCCCTAATAAAAATAGCATGAAGCCAATTACATTTGTTTTTCAAAATTTTGTAAACAATCCATAAAATTTAATCTTGATTATAAAATATAACTTCAATAAGCTTTTTATAACCTTTATTAAGAAGTTGGTTAATGCTTCAAAAAAACCTTGTTAATCTGACACAGGGGTCCATATACTGGTTTTGTATCAGTGTGCCTTTGACATTAATCATTAATTTATAGAGAAACTGAACTTATTATATCTTTCAAAATTGGCCCTTACAGTCTTACTCGCTCACCTCTTCTGTGATAGTTCCTGGGCCTTGAGGAGTTGAATAGCTTTAATTTCTTGCCCTGTGTCTCCGGAATGCAGTTTGTTTTGACTGGCATCTTCTATGGGGCCTGAAGATGAGGCTTTAATTGCTGTCAGTGTTTAAGATTTAGCAGGACTTGGTGTCCTTTTTCAGACCCAGGAGTTAAAGCCCTGTAACTCAGTGTTACAAGACTTTAAAAGCACATACAGGAAAATACATGGATATAATAACCTTTGTTTTAAAAAAAATTTATCTCAATTTTTTTCCCTAAGCCAACCAAAACTTAATAATAATATGAGAACTTGATTATATAAAAGTTTTTGGTGTTTTTTAAAAATATATAAATCCCCTTATTGTGACTTACACTGACTGTTCATGACATGGTCAGACTTTCTGATTTGTTCTGAACATCCCTTCTTTTTAAACAACCAGTTATTTTATTTTAGGACTAAATTTACCATACAAGATTATTTGTTATATAAAATTATTTCTCTTTAAGCATTTTTATCTAAAATAAAAAATAAAATAAATAAATACCACAGCTGGGCACGATGACTCACACCTGTAATCCCAGCACTTTGGGAGGCCGAGGCGGGCGGATCACGAGGTCAGGAGTTCGAGATGAGCCTGACCAACATGGTGAAACCCTGTCGGTACTAAAACTACAAAAATTAGCTGGGTGTGGTGGCACATGCCTGTAGTCCCAGCTACTCAGGAGTATGAGGCAGGAGAATCACTTGAACCCAGGAGGTGAAGGTTGCAGTGAGCTGAGATCATGCTACCACATTCTAGCCTGGGCAACAGAGTGAGACTCCATCTCAAAAAAATTAAAAAAAAAAGCATCTTTACTTTTATAACTTTCTTTACATCTTTTTAAATTCCTGGTTCCTTTCCTCTTGTTTTATCCATAACCTTTAATAAGCTTTGAATTAGACAAAACTTCTTCACCTTTTTTTTAAAAAAAGGATATACTTTTCCTTTAGCAAGAGTGTTTTCCTACTATATATATATATGTTGGAAAATACCCAAATAATGAAATATCTATTCTCTAAGTTTATATTCTAAATTACGACTAGTTTGTCTATAAGTATTTATCCCCATATATTTACCTAATTGTTTAAATTGTTTACCTGGATTATTTATGAAAACTGTGATAGTCATGATTTAAAGTTATTAAACCACCATTGCAAAATTATAACTGAGACAGTGAAGAAAAGATTTGACCTAACTGACTCCATATTGCTCTTAACCTCCAAGTTTTTCTTGTTTATTGCTGGGCATAGGTCAAACTAACTTTGGGAAGACCTTAGTTTATAGTTTAGCTTTGAAACAAAGATAACAGTCCTTTCCCAAAACAAATCTTATTGTCTGTGAACCCAGACTGTCTAAAGCCACAGGGTTAGATGTTATCGTAATCTTACTAAATTCAAGATGCAGCTATTTTCATTAAACCCTTATCAATGTCTTATTTATTAAAAATTACACAGGCGAAGATCATTCTGTTTTGGGCTGGGTTTACAGTTTTGTAACCCTTATGCCAAATTTTGACACCTTACAGTATTTGGCAGGGTAAGTATGAAATTGCTTGATTAATAAATGCAAACAAAAATGTATGCTGGGCAATTCTTAAGACATTTCTAATATTACTTTACCAATAATTTTAAAGGTAACTTGTTTATTAAAGATTTTACTTAAGTTACATAAGCTTGAAAAAGCATTTGATTAGTCTTTTTTTAGTACCTAATTTAAGCACTTTTTTTAAAGCTAGTTAGAGCTTTTCATATATTTTTAGTAGTGAAACATTCTGTATACAACATATAAATACATATAAAAACATATTAGGTATGCCGATGAAAGTGCATTTTATAGATTTATAAAGACACCCCAACCCCCCCGCCTTTTCTTTCCTATCTTAGACTTTCAGATTCTTAAAACCCTGTTTCACAACCCTAGCCAGTTGTCAACTAAATAGCCTTAAATTTGCACATTAAAGGAAACAACTCAGGTGAAAATTAAACAGCAAAATATACATCATAAAGTACAGAGAGGAAAAAGTCTGGTGGGGCTAGAAGAAGACACGTTTATTTTAATTTGAGCCAAATTAAACATAAAATTAAACTACACTCTCTTAAAAACCCAAGAGTAGCGTCTGTTGCAATAACTATTTTAGAAAACAAACAAACAAACAAATCAGGTGAAAACAGAATTCGGTCAACTGAGAAAAATACAAAACGAAAAAGACAACTTTGACTCCAAAGAAAGACAAGGTCTTAGGAGAGAAAAACAAAAAAACCCCAAAACCATGAAGGCCTTTCAAATACAAACACGCACACATGCACACACTCATCTTGGATGTTAGTCTTTTAATTAAGCTGGCTTTTAACCATTGAGCTCCTTTAAAAAAATTTTTTTTTAAATCTTACTACCATATTTCAGCTAGGACAAAATGCTGCTAAACTAACAATGATCACACAAATTACACAATTTCTGAGGGCTCTAAGTAGCAGAAATTAACACCAGCTGGTTGTTAAATGCTAACTACAGTCCTTTAAAAGGAATTTGCAAGACAGAATTCCAAACCAGCTTTTTACCTAGCGATGGGTCTCAGGTTGTAGGCTGCTCTCTACCATCCTAGAAGCAGAAAAAAACAAAACAAAACAAAACCCATCTCTGTTGGAAGCGAACTCAAATTCCATAAAGGAGTTACCTGCTTTCCATCATCATGGAAGCAGGAAAACTTGCCTTCCTGTTGGAAGAAAGTAAAACTCCAATAAAAGAGGAGTTGTACAGCAAAATAAACTTTAGATCTCTACCAAATTTTGGGAGATCAGAGATTCTCTGGAAAGGGTGCTCTCAGACCTCAGCAAATTTTCCTATTGGTTTGAGCCATAAAGTTAGCTCATGCTGGTACCAAGCACCGACAGATATGTCAAAGGTCAGGGGCATCTTCACTCAGAATCCCCCCGTGGTTACCAAAATGTGAGCCCAGAAAATCTGAGACAGGTCTCAGTTAATTTAGAAAGTTTATTTTGCCAAAGTTGAGGATGTGCCATGACACAGCCTCAGGAAGTCCTGGTGACACGTGCCCACAGTGGTCAGGGCAAAGGTTGCTTTCATACATTTGGGGAGACATGAGACATCAATCATTGTAGGTAAGAAATACATTGGTTCAGTCTGGAAAGGCAGGACAACTTGAAATAAAGGCAGGAAGCAGGGAGGGAGCTTCCAGGTCACAGATAGGTGATACACAAATAGTTACATTTTTCTGAGTTTCTGATTAGCCTTTCCAAAGGAGGTAAGTCAGATATGCATCTATCTCAGTGAGCAGATGAGTGACTTTGAATAAAATGGGAGGCAGGTTTGCCCTAAGCAGTTTCCAGCTTGAGTTTTCCTTAGTGATTTTGGGGGCCCAAGATATTTTCCTTTTATATTTTATATCTTTCCTCCTTGTTCTAAGCTATTTTCCCCATTTGATCGTCTAGCCCACTGATTTGGGTCTCAACAGTGATCATCTCCCTTCACTGATGTAAGGAATTTTAAGTTGGAAAATCTTTTATTTCTTTTTTTTCCCTTTAGATATTAATATATTGTTTTTTCTTTTGTTGACTCAGTTGGGCTCAGGGTTTGTTGTGGAGTATCCTGAGAAGCAGGAGTCATAGTAAGGGAGGAGACCACCCCTCATATTGTCTTATGCCTAATTTCTGCCTCCAAAGAAAAAAGAAGTAAAAACTAAAAGGCAGAAATGAAATCCACAGGCAGACAGCCCGGCACCACGCCCTGGACCTAGTAGTTAAAAATCAACTCCTGGCTTAACTGCTTGTGTTATCTACAGATTCCAGACATTGTATGGAAAAGCATCGTGAAAATCCCTGTCCTGTTCTGTTCCGTTCTGATTCCCAGTGCATGTAGCCCCCAGTCACATACCCTCTGCTTGCTCAATCGATCACGACCCTCTCACTCAGACCCCCTTAGAGTTGTAAACCCTTAAAAGGGACAGGAATTGCTCATTTGGGGAACTTGGTTTTTTGAGATGTAAGTCTGCTGACGCTCCCAGCTGAATAAAGCCCTTTCCTTCCTCAACTCGGTGTCTGAGGGGTTTTATCTGCTGCTCGTCCTACTACAATAGATGTGATGGAAGGCAAAGTGGTCTCCTCTGTTTGAACTCATTGTGTAGAGATAAGCTTCAGTCTTCTACTGAAGCTGGGAGGAAGACACCCGGCTCCCTGCTCTTCGTAAATCCTCTCAGAGGTAGGGAGAACAAGGGCCACCATTCAGTTCCTTTTGTCTTTTTAGAACCAGAAGTCACATATTCATGTGGGGGTGAAATCAACCTTTACCCTTAGGATCCGTAAGATCTGAGAGAGCGAAGTTTTCCCTGGATCTACTGGTTTGTTCTTGCCCTGATTTCCAATGATGGTGTATGTTGTAGGCTTTGGTGGGGGATCCTGGTACCCTTTCCTCTACGACTCATTGAAAGCCCACAGCCTTATATTTATTCATAAATCCACAGGTCTTAGCTGTCTTTTGACTAAAGATTGGAGTCACTAGTTGGAGGGAAGGAAACTGTTTAAATTGCTGTCTTCTTAGTGTTCAAGTTCTCAACTACTTACTAAGCCCTTGGAAGACAAGACTGCTTCTTGTGTCCTCTATGTTTAATTCTGTCACTTATACATCATTATCATAATAAAAAAGAGGAAAAGAAGATTAAAAAAAGGCAGAGTGAGAGGGGACAGAAAATAAGAGAAGAAGAAGAAAATGCAGGAAATCAATATAACAGTACCAAAAATCTTCAGTGATGCTGCCATCTTTTAAAGATTGGTTTTTAGTACCAAGGGATTTCCTTTAATCAACATCTGCATCTAACATGACCTTCTAACCTTTCTAACAGCGTAGTTTTATTGGGTTGTGCACCTGTAGGGCTTGTATTTCTGGATCTGTTAGCATATGATTACTTCATCTTGTCTTGGTTCTCACTGTTACATAACAAAAGAGATTAGATGCTGGCTACCTGGGGCTAAAGGACATGTACAGAAAATCACCCCATCAGGGTAACAGGCTCATTAATTTTATGTACAATGACCACACATCAATCTTTGGTCATACTTTCTGTGTATAGTATGTATGTGTGTAGTATGTGCTCATGGGACTGCATAAATGATTTTGTTTTATCTTAATGTAAATATTGATTTGACCCAGTTCAAGTTCCTTTCCTTAGTAGTACCTTGAAAAGATTATATTACCTGAGAATTCATAAAGATCACAAAGAATAAATAAAAGAGTGAATCTTCTCTTTGGGATAAGTTTATAATTAACATGTATGCATACATTTATGTGGCAATTTACAATCATATGCATATATAACTTCACTGTGGTTCAGGTATTAATCACCAACTTTCGTCGCTGGGGCAACCATGGTACACTCAGCCAAGAATGGCTGGGAAGTACCCTGTCTTTCTTTCCTCCTCTGGGATACATTAACTACACTAGTCTGGCTGCTTCTTAGTGTTGAAGTTGAAAGCTTCACAAAGTTGAAAGTCAAGAATTTCATTTTCTCAACTTATCACAGCTTAATGTCCATTCCTTATATTATTGGATTTATGTTTCAATTACATAAAGCTGATTCTGTTGTTCTCTCACTTTCTCTTCATGGTTGTTGCACAAACACTTAAAAGGTAGGAACTATTGGAAGTGCGACTCCTGTAAGGTTAGCCGAGAGAAAGGATGAGAGAGAGACTCAAGGTCAGGCAAGGAAGTTTATTAACCTGCCGGCTGCTCCACCACAGACAGAGGAGGCAGCTCCAAGCTTATAGAATGAGGGGTTTATATTGTGGAGGGAAGTTTGAGGGAGCTCTTTGGTACAGCCACATCCCGGGGTTGTTTGCTGGTTAATTTTGCCACATATCACCTTGTGACATTTATTACAGGAGGGTGTACGTAGTTTATGCTTCCCACAACTTCCCCCTGTGCGGTCCAGATGGTTTGTAATTGGGGTTTGCTTATTGCAGCAAGGTCTGATAAGTGAAGTCTGCTGGCTTCACTGCGGCACCTAGACAAGGGCTTAGAAATGTAGAGAGACTTGGGCGAAGGGTGGGCAGCACCAAGAAGCTTTCTTGGGGAAGTTTGTCCCTAACAACTCCTGTGTGCCTTGACGTTTATAGTCGTGGGAAGAATTGTGGATTGGGAGAAAGTAAGAGCAGCAAGATTTTAGAGCCAGACCAAGGTACAAAAATAATATAATGGGTAATGAGCACACGTCTTAATGTCACTATGCTTCTCTGCTGACATAAACAATTTAAAAGTTATCTGCACGTCTAATATGGCTAGCACAAATCACCAGAACCTTAGAAAATACTTCCTTCAGCTGTGCACGGTGGCTCACGCCTGTAATCCTAGCACTTTGGGAGGCCGAGGTGGGCAGATCACCTGAGGTCAGGAGTTCGAGACCAGCTTGACCAACATGGAGTAACCTCGTCTCTACTAAAAATACAAAATTAGCCAGGCTTGGTGGCACATGCCTGTAATCCCAGCTACTCGGGAGGCTGAGGCAGGAGAATCGCTTGAACCTGGGAGGTGGAGGTTGCAGTGAGCCAAGATTGCACCACTGCACTCAGCTTGGCGGCTGAGGTGGGTGGATCACCTGAGGTCGGGAGTCCAACACCAGCCTGACCAACCTGGAGAAACCCCATCTCTACTAAAAATACAAAAGTAGCTGGACGTGGTGGTGCATGCCTCTAATCCCAGCTACTCAGGAGGCTGAGGCAGAAGAATCGCTTGAACCTGGGAGGTGGAGGTTGCAGTGAGCCAAGATTGCACCACTGCACTCCGCTTGGCGGCTGAGGTGGGTGGATCACCTGAGGTCGGGAGTCCAACACCAGCCTGACCAACCTGGAGAAACCCCGTCTCTACTAAAAATACAATAGTAGCTGGACGTGGTGGTGCATGCCTCTAATCCCAGCTACTCAGGAGGCTGAGGCAGAAGAATCACTTGAACCTGGGAGGCGGAGGTTGCAGTGAGCCAAGATCAGACCATTGCACTCCAGCCTGGGCAACAAGAGCGAAACTCCGTCTCAAAAAAAAAAGGAAAGAGATCAGAATTACACTCTATGTGTTTTCTCTTCTCCCTCAAATTTCTTGGGCTGTCTTTGCCAAGAAGTCATCTGTGTTAGTCCATTTTCATACTGCTATGAAGAAATACCCAAGACTGAGTAATTTATAAAGAAAAAGAGGTTTAATGGACTCACAGTTCCACATGGCTGGGGAGGCCTCACAATCACGGTGGAAAGCAAAGGAGGAGGAAAGGAACGTCTTATGTGGCAGCAAGCTTGTGCAGGAGAACTGCCCTTTTCACAACCATCAGATCTCATGAGACTTATTCACCATCACAAGAAGAGCATGGGAAAACCCACCCCATGATTCAATTACCTCCCACTGGGTCCCTCCCACCACACGTGGGATTATGGAAGCTACAATTCAAGATGAGATTTGGGTGGCGACACAGCCAAACCATCCTATATATTAACCAGGGAAATGCTGAGTTTCTTCCATCTTAGCACATTTGAAACATTAGCTGTTTTACAAAGTACATGTCCTTGCTATCCACTCTATTTACACCAGCTCATAACCACAGCATTTTTCCATATCCTGGAATCTAGAAAAATGTTAGGTGTTCTAATGTCACCAAACTAATGGCACTATAAAATATTGATATGAAGTGCTATGTCAATGTGCTCAGTTAGAACTATATTACTCTGGGTTAAGACTGTGTGATTCTGTACTAAATGCAAGAAATAACTGGCCTTAGTCAGCAGGATGATGTCACCAATTTCTTATTAGAGCATGCATCCGTAAGTCTATTGAGACTGTGGAAGCAGAAGGAAGACTAGTAGACAAGTCTAATTTATCTTATCCATTGCATCTAGAACAGAGAGTCAATGTTAGTACATACTTAATGTATGTATTCAATGATATAACAAGTAATCAGGCAAATATCAACATTATAGAGACTTTAATATAGAAATGGATTCCAACAAAACAGTTTTATTAAAATAAGGCACAATGCTTGATATGGCAAAATTCACATAGAGGATTGGCTAATATAAGATCTTTTGTATGTCCTGGGGGAAGGGAAAGAAGGTGGTAGAATTGAAGTAGCCCAAATATTCTTTTAAGAACATTTAGCATTACAAGGCAATACATAAATTTGATATTAATATAATAAACGGTAACTTATCCTAAAAATAAAAACTGTTGAATCATGTTGCTGAATTACACTTATTTCTACCATTAAGTTTTAGTTATCTATTTATCTACAGATGTAGATACTCCAAATTCGCAAGATTTCAAATACAGAAAATTAAGAAATCAGATCATAAAAAGTAATTTGACCAAAGTAAAAGTATGTTTTCAGTATCCTTCGTTAATACTTTGACATCCCAAACTTTACAAAAACTTACAATGCTGGTTATTTAAAACTTTTCTCCCGTTATGTTTTTGTTTCTCATGAATACAAAGTGGGCTCAGAAATGCAAAAAAACCTCAACTGCAAGCACACACATCTTTACATGATTGTTGTAAAGTGACTGTTTAGGTTAATACTCTTTCTCAATATCACAATGTTAACAATTTAAGTTAGTGAAAGGATTCTCTTAAACATAAGTGGTAGACATAATTAACCAATTTAGTCGTTTTTGCAATACTGCAACAGCAATGTCAATCTTATCCCCACATCTTCCAATAGCTGGAACTTACAATTAAAAAGTCTTTTTTTTTTTTTTTTTTTTTTTTTTTTTTGAGACGGAGTCTCGCTCTGTCGCCCAGGCTGGAGTGCAGTGGCGCGATCTCGGCTCACTGCAAGCTCCGCCTCCCGGGTTCACGCCATTCTCCTGCCTCAGCCTCCCGAGTAGCTGGGACTACAGGCGCCCACAACCGCGCCCGGCTAATTTTTTGTATTTTTAGTAGAGACGGGGTTTCACCGTGGTCTCGATCTCCTGACCTTGTGATCCGCCCGCCTCGGCCTCCCAAAGTGCTGGGATTACAGGCGTGAGCCACCGCGCCCGGCCTAAAAAGTCTTATCCAATTTATTCACAGTCAAAGGAACAAGTACATTCTGGTGAATGCAGATGCTCTTTCCACCATAGTTTTGTGGTATGACAGTATATAAATAACCTTCATTAAACTAATATAATATACTTTAATATTTACTGGACTGAATACTGTCCTTTACAACAACTACTGAGAAAGACTAATGTTAGGTAAAAGTCTGGTAGCACCCAAATCAATATTGCCCTATGAGTGTTCAATAATATGCAGAGTTCATTAGTGAACTGTTTTTTTTAATAACAATTATTAGTAAATATAGACCAAGGGAGATAGAAAAAGAATGGGAGATATTCACATATAAAAGTATTCAAACATCTCACTTTCAACCTATATTACAAAGAAAACCAGTGGCAAAATACGCTAAGCCTTACCATATCTTCATATGATGCTATAAATATGAAGTTGGTTGGAAACTGCTGTCATTCTTTGGTGGCACCAGATAAATTTTTAAAATAATATATAAGAGAACGTATCTTTTCAGTGATTTTATTTCAGGGGACCCTGATTCTTATGGCTTTGACATTCTGGGACAGAATGCATGGTAGAGGTTCCCTCCCCAGAAGTCCTAGACTGATACACATTAGGCCATTTTATGAGAAGGAATCTTTCAGGATCACAGTCTTTTTCCCTCAAGTCAAATGAAAAAGGTAACAACGTTGTCACAAACAACTTATTAAATAATACAGATCTCCAAACTTTGGGTCTAGAGTAGAGGATTTAAGGCACATACTTCCTGACCACAACTGAAATCACTGATACCTTTAAAAAGATATGACTATGAAAATACAAAATTGCACATAATCTTTTATTTTTATTTTTATTTTTGGGATATCGAGTCTTGCTCTGTCACCCAGGCTGGAGTGCAATGGCGCAATCTCAGCTCACTGCAACCTCCGCCTCCTGGGTTCAAGCGATTCTCCTGCCTCAGGCTCCTGAGTAGCTGTGACTACAGGCATATGCCACCACACCCGGCTAATTTTTGTATTTTTAGTAGAGACATGATTTTGCCATGTGGGCCAGGCGGATCTCAAACTCCTGACCTCAGGTGATCTGCCTGCCTCTGCCTCCCAAAGTGCCAGGATTACAGGTGTGAGCCACCACGCCTGGCCCCAAATTGTACACTATTAAATTCATTAATGTTATACAGGGCATAACACTTAATATGGAAACAGGGACATTCAATATAGAAGGAATCAGAACTATGCCTTATAGGTCACCTTGCATAAAAATCTATACAGTAGCTTTTACTATTGTTAAGTACCTGGCACAACTTAAAAAGCCCACTATTTTGGACTAAATGGAGAGTAATATTTATAATGACATAATAAAATCTCTACTTTTGGATAAAAAAAGAATCATTTAGGTAAAAATTAAATGTTCCTAACTAAATGCAGCTTAACTAACCTTATATATACATACTATAACTGATAGTTTTGTCTACCAAGGGTCTTATGAAAATTTAGGAATAATAACCATTAACTTTTTACATAAATAGCAACTGCTAAAATGCTTTAAAAGATCAAGTTTTATTTGCACTATTTGCTGTTTTTTCTTTTTAACATAGTGAAAAGGTAAAACATTAACCAAGGCTACCTGTTATACCACAATTCCAGGTTAATGACGTATTACTTTCTCCCTTTGGGAACAGCAAGGTTGGCTGTAAGAAGATCCTATTACTTGCTGGCCCTTAATTATGGAGGGATATGGATGATCTCCCAATAGCAAACACTGAACAAATTTGGTGATAAAGGTTTTTGGATGGTAGTCAGTAGGCCACTCAATAACTTCATTTTAAAACAATTCACTATTACTTTAAAGGGCTTTCTTGGCCTAGGACTGTCCCTAGGTGTTTGGTGACTTCTCTTCTAGCCCTGTGGCTTCTAAAACACTCCAGCAATCAGCCTCTTCCTTCTCTTGTTTAAATCTAATAGTTACAAAATCTGGTAAAACTGGTGTGCACTATTACAAAACATTATTGTGGTTGCTTTTTACTTTTATTTACACAAACACAAAAACTTCTCAAATTGAGGTACAATTTACAATGCAAATCTTTTTTTTTTGTTTGAGACAGAGTCTCACTCTCACTCAGGCTGGAGTGCAGCACAGTGATCTCAGATCACTGCAACCTCTGTCTTCCAAGTTCAAGTGATTCTCTTGTATTAGCCTCCAGAGTTAGCTGGGACTATGGGCGTGCGTCACCATGCCAGCTAATTTTTGTATTTTTAGTAAAGATGAGGTTTCACCATGCTGGCCAGGCTGGTTGCAAATTCCTGACTGCATATGATCCACCCACTCGGCCTCCCAAAGTGCTAAGATTACAGGTGTGTGCCACCGTGTCCAGCTAAGTCTTTACTTTTAAATGTGGTAACCTGAAGTTCTAAATATCAAGAATTTTTTAACAAAAGACACTTCAGCACACATTCAGAAGTAAAATATGACCAGTCGCCTTTGGATTTACCTCCACTACTCAAATACTAGAATACTGAGGACCCTGGCCAGCTGGTCCTTAATATTAGTCAGCCAATCCCTGGCACCCTGGAATCCATGTATCATATTCACTAATCTTCCTATTGCCCAGAATCTTAGCACTTATTTCACCAACTCAGTTTGGTGATGCTGAGAGAACTGATTCTAGGGATAAAGACTACTAAGAATGCACAGTGTACTAATTCCAATTTAAAATACTAGTATTGAAGAATGCCATTCTAAATATGTTAATGTTATGCTTAAGCAGTTTTATCTGTAGTTTTGGTCACTAAAATTGTCCAAGTAGAGCAACATCAAAAACTTATTTCATTATAAAAATTAGACTTCGCTAATTCTGTCTTTTAAAAACCCCAATTAAAGATTATTTACCGTAATTAAACACAAGTATATGACTTAGGAACTAAAGCGACAGACTGTTATTTTAAATACATAGTTAGCTATATGATTTGGGAGCTGATTATCTGGTTTCTAGATTATCGAGTCCCTTGTATCTGACTTCTGGTTAATTTCCCTAATCAGTTACGAGAAAAGGAAAGGTAGGAAAAAGAAACGGAAAATCTTAGAAATTATTAGCTGCTCTTACAAAACGTTAGGTCAAAGATTTACGAAAGATAAAACCAACAGCTAAACGTATACTTCATTAAAAATTACCAAAAGACAACGGTACACTGATCATAGATTTTTCAACTATACATAGAACCATAACATTTTGTTGAAATAATACTGTGATATACATCTATATTCTTATATGCAAAGGCCAGAAACTCTCTGGTTGGACCTACTTACATCTGTAAAAGATGAAGCAGTAAACCTTCTTTCTAGAAAGTTGGAAAGGCTATGTAAGATTACATATTTACATACCTATCCATTTATTTTACGAAGACTAACTCTTAGAAGACTACTCAAGCAGTTGCTCAAGTCAAGTTGGTAATTGATTAGGAAGTAGGCATAAGCATTCAGGCCAAAAAAAGTTGGTCCTATCAATTCGAGTATTTTACTATGAATACATCATTTTCTATGAAAATATCTTATGTATCTTAGCTAAGTCACTTATTTACAAAACATTTTACATTTGTCACTTAGGCACAGCCTAAGTCATCTTTACCTTTCATAATTGTACACTCTGCAGTTTGCTGTGGCTCACATGGAGAAGCAAAGACTTTATACCTCTATTCTTTATACCTCTATTTTGTGATATAATCACCCATGTATTACTCTTCTAGCCAGTAGGAACATATTAGATTACTTCTATAGACACAGAAAATTTCTGAATCAAAAGGAAAACAAAATCTTACTACATTATAACAGGGTAAAGGTAAAGGGATTCATTCTATAGCAGCGTTTCACATCTGCAGTTCATGAAACTCTCATGTTTCATGAATTAATATACAAATAAACACATAAATCCTAAATTATGCTAGTTTCTTCTAAAATAAAACATATATATATGAAAAAAACCCTAATACATGTATATGTTATTATACAACAATCTGCTTTTAAGAAATGGTGTGCCATGAATGCCAGAAATCAGAAAAGGTATCACCTGATGTTCTAATGCCTATCTGACCTGTATATTTGACATTTCTTACTGTATGTTTAACATTTAACAAGTGATGTTATTAGTTATTTAATGATTACCAGTAAGCATTTACTTTATATCAACTTATATTGTACTTAAATTGTACTTAAAATTCAATTTGTATTGCATATTAAACTAGTTAATAAAAATTTGGTAATTTCTAATAGCAATTAATTTGTGAAACTATTTTCCTGCTATACATTAAGGATATAATATATTAATAAGTTTTTTCTATTTTATTACTACTTTATTTTTGAAAATGCTTCCATAGTTAAAGTAGTTCTGGAAACTGTTTTATTAGGTATAAGGACAATGACAACTTTTCCCCATTTTTATTTGGCTTGTTGTGATGTTTTTCTAGTTTTATTAGTTTTTCTTTAAAAAGTAGAGAAAGATGGTCCAGTACGTGACATGGGCAAGAGTCATATTTTTTCCCTACCCATTTAATGCAAGATATACAGAAGCTTTCCTAGCTTATATCTCTTTTAGAATTTTTTGTTAAAAATTCTTACTCTGTCTTATGATGACCAGACTGATCAAGACTATGGCCTACCATTAAGTGTAAAAGTAATGTGCTTATAAGGGATGAGTGCACAAAGTATTAAGAGGGCCATGGATATCAGATATACAGTTATTTACCTAGTTCTGCTAAAGAATATTTTTAAATGTTCTGCATGGTATGTCAGGTTATATGTTGCTCTGGCATTATTTCTTGAATACATTTTCATATCCTTGCTGGATTAAGGCACTATAACAATCATTGCTAGATTATACAAGGTTAATAGCAATCCTATAGAACAAAGGAAAAGAATGAAAAAGTTTTAATATCCCACTTAACCGTTATATGCCTTACTTCACCAGTTAGTTTGTCAGAAAGGTTTACGTCCTATGTAACCATCTGTGAGCTTCTCTTAACTAATCTAGACATACAGGCAATAAAAAAAGGGAGGGTTATTCCTGTTTATGGCATATAATACATATATATATGGCACATATAGTATATATGGTATATAGTGTTCTACCTAAACCCAAGGGCAACTCTGGCAATTATAGCTTTGATTATTTCTCACTTTCTCCATCTCAACTGCCAAAAGGTATACCACTTATGGCTTATTGTAGAACTGCTCTTCAAAAGGTACCATTCTGCTTTCTGATTCAGGCAAAACTTGAGTGAAAACTGCAAACCATCAGCCAAATGTGGAACTATCATTCATAATAAATTATGTTAAAAGAATCCAAACATGGGACTGGACTCATTCCTGCTGAATGGGTAGATGAAACACAAGATGTTTTATATCATCCCAGACTCTTTCATGAACACTTAAGATGAAGATAAGGTTTCTAGTGAACAGTGAACTTCAATCTCTGTTTTCTTATCTAACCGCCTTTGCTCAGTTTTTTAAGTATTTCACACCAGTGTGCACTCCTATTCAACCAAGAAGAACTTTCTGCATTCTGCGTGCAGCAACACTAGCTTCATCTTCTGAGTCAGATTCACTCTGGGATGTGGAGCTGTGAGAGGCAGAACTGCAAGGGGAAGAGCATTCTGGGGAACACAAGTAGTGCATCAGTGGGAGGCGATACTTCCCACAGAAGTCCACAAATTTAATTTGTCTGACACAGCAGTCAAAGTAGACTCCTAAAGAGAAGAAGGAATACAAAGTAATCATTACAAAGCAAGGAACCAATTTCTTTTTCAGCCCTTTCTCCAGTGTTCTGGAGAAACCTCACATACCATTTTCTGTTATGAATCTTAAGCAGAAATAGTACTTGCTCGTATAGCTGTCTACAAGGCTCCTGGAAGGTCTTAAAGGTAGAATCTGGGTGTAAAGAGGTAAACAGGAAATTTATCTTAAAGGGAGCAGGTACAGAAAGGACACTGTGTACCTAGCTTCTTTTCTCTGGGAGACTTGGGGCAATGGCTGATGGAGATTTTAGGATACCTGAGGTGCCTTTTCTCTATTACCCAAGCCACCCCCTTGGTACTACCCTACAGTCACAGACTAAAACAAAACAACATAAAAACTCCTTTAATAATTATCTTAAAGAATTAGTATACAAAAAATTTTCAGAAAGGGGATGACTTTTGGTACTCCTATTCTTATGTACTGGGAAGGCAAAATTGAAAGAAATAAAATGTCATTTTACATTTCCAAAGACTGTAAATCTTCAGGCCTCAGATCTGTTTCACTGATGATCTCACTTGATTCTCATACAATTACACACCTTCAGGTAAACTGAAAGTAATATCTGGCCCTTTTGATTCCTAGGTTAGTGCTCCTCGACTGTGGTCCTTCGGTTAAGTAAAAACAGAGCTAGAGCCGAGAGGAAAGCAGATGTTGCCGTGCCTCTGGATTCTAGTTGGTCCTTAAAATGATACTGCAAATCTCTAACAGACAAAGACTGTCACAATGGTTGCAGTATAACCAGAACATCTAGAATTTTGGTCCAATCACCTCTCTGGAGAGGAATCTCAAGCTCTATACTCTGCCTAAGTTTCTTCTGGCATCAAATACTGTGTGTTTATCACATAAGGGACTAAAATTAAAAGATGTGGTCCAAGCAAAGGAAAAACAATGAATTCTACTTCTATTTTTTTTTCCTGATATCTCAACTAACCATGTAGTTTTTTTGATCTTGTAGTAAATATAAAAAAGGGGAAATTTGTGGTATATTACTTGGAATGATTTAGGAAAGTAGGTACATTCAGTAAGTTGGTCAATCAAAAACTGATAATAAATCCCCCAAAAGTAGATACATTCAATAAGTTGGTCAATCAAAAACCGATAATAAATCCCCCAAAATGTGTTAGCTTCTCGAAAACAGATGAAAGAAAAAGCATTATGGGAGATACGATGAACTAAAGCAGTATAATACTATCTTGTGATTTATAAGATTTCAGATTATACAAAGAGAAAAATATCTCTGAGAATATAAAAGTACTTTTAAGTTAGTTTAATAACTAACAAATTTGAGGGGGAAAATGTCTAACAGATTATCTCAAATTTTAAACTGATAATTTTTTTTTTTTAAAGAGACAGGGTTTCACTCTGTCACCCAGGCTACAGTGCAGTGACATGATCACAGCTCATGGGAGCCTTGAACTCCTGGACCCAAGCCATCCTCTTACCTTAGCCTCCTGAGTAGCTGGGACCACAGGTACATGCCACTATGCCCAACTAATGTTTTTATTTTTTGTAGAGACGGGGTCTCATTATGCTGCCTAGGCTGGTCTCAAACTCCTGGGCTTAGGAGATCCTCCTGCCTCAGCCTCCCAAAGTGATGGAATTACAGACAGGCATGAGCCACCACACTCGGTCTTAAGCTGGTAATTTTTAAAGCATTTTTGTTCCTAAGATAAATGGCACACCGGTATACTAAAGAAGTCATTAAGGAAATATTTAAGAGAGAAAAGAGAATTCCTGTAGAGGTCCATTTCCAGAAAAGCATGAATTCAAAGAAGAGATTTAGACTTTCAGGCCTGAGGGTCTGGTGTGAATGCTGCCCTATGTGTTTTCCTCTGTCACTGTGAAAGCTAATTCAGGAATGGAGAATCACAGAGAAAAGCGTAAGCACTTTGAACTTGGCACAGTGCTGCAATCTCTACTTCTAAGAGTGGGTGGCCAAAAATGACCCAGAGCATTATCTTTTTTAAACTCAAAGTGTCTTTTTTATCTTTTAACAATCTTTGAATAATTTGATAATTTTCTCCCTTTTAATGTTGTAATAGCTTCAAGATAAGATCGGACTGCCAGAGAAAGTCTCACATGGTTTTGAACATCATTACACAGCATTTCCTCAGTACCTACTGGATTTTTTAAAAGTAGTCTTTTATGAAGGAGCCAAAGTAAAAAATGACCTACTATCAGTCAGTAATTCTCACCCACACACCCTGGCACTTCAGGCTCTTCACAACCTGGACTCAACGTAGCTTTCCAGTCTCATTACTCCCCTAACCTTACATTTGGGGCAAATTACTACTCATCCAACAGTCTGCCCCATACTCTTCCGTCTCTACTTTGTATTCTCCATCTGAAAAATTTCCTATCCTCAATCTTACCCTATCAAAATCTAATTCATACCTCAATAATTAGCTCATTGTTTCCAGATCTAATTAAATGTACTCTCCCCCTCCTTTGATTTCCAGAAGCATTTTGAATTCCTTGGGATACTTACCTGACTCTGCCTTATATCATTTGCATAATTCTCTCCAAATGCTCTAAACTCAAGACATTTTGAACCATGGACTTAAAGTAACATAAAGTTTTGTGTACAATCTGTAACTGGCACACATTCAGCCCATTCTCATACATCTTGAATCATACCCTATTAAATCTGATACAGGGAATGGTGGGTCTAAGAAAATATCCTTCAAATAAATATAAAAGGTGTCCAAACATTTTAGGAACAGTTTTTAAACAATTAGAACTGTTTATACTTCCTTGAGTTTCCTCTCATTTTACCATCTTGATTTATTATCTTGTGACAAGACAGGATTAGACTTCCCGGGTATGTTCCTTATGTATGAATCCTAAAATATTATGAAAAATAATTCTTAAAAAAAACCCAGAGTGAAATGTCTTTTTCATAAATGAGTGAAAAAATAAAGGGAACAGAAATAGAGACAGCTTTTGTCTGACTTCTAGACTTAATTAATTTTAAAAAGAGCTAAATGAGTGGGAAACATGAATACTGAATTAACTTACCTCCACATTTTGGGTTTGGGCAATTGCTGGCTGAACCCAAGTATCTAAGAAGATTCCCAGGAAGATCATAGGGAGTGTAGGAAATATTTCGGATCTTAATGGTCCGTGCAGCTAATTCCAGGAGAGTTGGAGGATCATAGGTTAAATCTCTAACAAAACGAACAACCAATGGATTTCCTCGTAAACTCAACTCTTCCAAATGAATAAGGTTGAGGATCTCCCGCGGCAGATATGTCAGCAAGTTATTGTGAAGACTTAGGGAACGAAGTGAATGCAACCTAGAATAAATGCAGTATAAAAACCAATGGCAGTAAGCAACATAACTATCAAAAATATTGAATATATGTGTATATACAGAACTTGATTTCCCCTTAAGAATGAGCAATTAATATTATGGTCAACTGAAGTAAAACAAAAAGGTGCTGAAACTAGATCAAAGTGCAGATTTGTAAATGTCATGGACTTTTGTCCTTAGAATCTTGGCGAATTTAGAATACTTAGAGAGTGTTCTGATGTGCTAACTGCTATAAAAGCTAGATTTGAAGATTAGGGGTGGGCAGTGGGCATGCTTTTTCATTTAGATAACTAAAAAAGGAAAGATTTCAAATGCAACAGAAATTAAGATCCTTCACATTATAAAGCCTAATTAGGATATAAATGTTTCATATCAAATAAATCACTAAAAGTCCCATAAAACCTAGGGAAATAAATGCTAACGCTCAATTCTTTGATTACAGAATAGACTGAATAATATTTTGAGGAATAAACCAGAGCATTTAAAAGCGAAATTTTAAAAACCCAGCTCGCAGCAAACCTCAGAACTATAATTAACATGTATCACTTACTTTGAGAATATCTAATTCTTTTCTACATATAAAACATGTGAGTGAATACAAGACAATAATTACTAAGCACAGATGTCTGTGTATATACAAATGCCTGGAACTACTCACTGTGAAAGCTGAGGAGGTACACTTTGGATTTTGTTGTCACATAATACCAAGTAATTCAGAGAAGGCAGATTTCCTAATTCTGGTGGGATTTCTTTAATGAAATTTCCTCCAAGATATAAGCACTCTAAACTGCAAAAATAAATGAACAAAACCAAAAAAGTAAATAAAGTTGAAAAAGATACCCCATTGTGTCTACTACAATAAACACGTTTCATCTATTTATTCAGCAAATGTTTTACTTAAGATTTTCTATGTTCTATCCAGTCTCTAGAGAAACAATGCAATTTTCAGGGAGCTTATACTATAGCTAAGCAGACAAGACAGACCAATGTTAGATAACTTTACAATGAAACACAAAACAAGGCCAAAAATAGGCATTACAATACCAAAATAAGAGGGACAAACCATAAATGGCATTAGGAGTTGAATGAAAAGGAAGATAAAAGTTATAAAAAGGCCACAGTAGTTCTGAATGGAATAGGCTTCCCCAAAGGGCTGTGACTTCAGCTGGGCTATGGACTTAGCCCATTTAGATGAGAAGAGAGAGTACACTTCAGGTTGGAGCAGAGGGCTTGTTAGGCACAATGAATATACCTTTTAATAGAAGAGAATTCATCTTGAGGAATCAAAGATTAAGGTTGTAGAGAGACCAGATTACAAGAACCCTGAATTCTATGCTAGTATGCTTGGATTTGATTGATGCCCTGACAGGCAACGGGAAAACCACTACCTTGTTTTTGAACAGACTTTAAAACTATGAAGTCTCTACATTTCTTCTTTGCTCTTATTATAGCAATTACATACTTCAGAGGCTGTGTAAATTGCCCACAACTATAAAATCAAAGTTCCAGGTAATTATACTGTTTTCCAACAATAGGTTAACATTTTAGACATGGCATATATTGCACCAAAATAGAAAAAAAGAGAGTACTCTTTGATGATTACTGTCGAAAGGCTTCCTTCAAAAGATTTTTGCAGGGGGTAGCACAATCAGTTCTATATATATATGTGTGTGTGTGTGTGTATATATATATATATATACACATATACATATATATATACACACACACACACATATACATACACATATATAGTATACAAACACATACAGATTTCTTCTCCCAATACTGAATTACTTTTATCTTCCTGTTAAATCTGCTAACTCAGTAGAACCACTGTTTTTTCAAAACACCTTTAAATGTGGGAGAAAACAGCCTACTAAAGTATTACCTAAACTTCCACAGTAAGAATTCCCTATGATATTTTTAAAGCTATGGAGTCCTGATCCCATCCATATGCACTAAATCAGAGTCTCCCTCCCTTGAATTGCCTGTGAAGTGGGAGATTTTAGAATATAAGGTGTAATTTTAACAGATAAAGCCAAGTTACCTTGTGCAGTCATGGCTATTTACAAATCCATAACTGGCATTTAAGAGCACTCCTTAACCTACAACTTTGCCAACACCTAGTATTATCACCAGCATTTATTTATTTATTTACTATTTGATGGTATAAAAAATGGTACCATTCTGTGTTTTTAATCTGCAAATCTGTAGGTCCCTAACTATTAGTGAAGTTTAGCATCTTTTTATAGTTTTAGACATTTGTATATCTTTAGAGAATTACCTATTCATATCATTTACCTATTTTTCTCACGAATTATACAGCTTTATCTCACTGATTTGTTGGGAGCTCTGCTGTTGTTAAATACACATATTCTGCATAACTTTGTTCCTTTGTGGCCTCGAGCATGGTCTATTTTCATTCATGTATTATATGTACAAAAAGAACATGTAGCTATTATGATTGAGCTCTTAACTGAGTAAATTTTTTTCTCTTATTATTTTGCCTTCTAGCTCTGGTGGTTAGTCTCCTACTATAAACATGATTTTCCTTCTTCCCTTAGAGTCCTGTCAATCTTTGCTTTCTTTCCCATTAATATACAGACATTATACTACAGATACATTCAAGCTCATTACTGCTAAAAACTTCCTGAAGTGAGCCTTAATTCATATGAAGCATTTCTATTTGTTCTTTTTTTTTCTTTTTTTTGAGACAGACTCTCACTCTGTCGCCCAGGCTGGAGTGCACTGGCATGATCTCAGCTCACTGCAACCTCTGTCTCCCAAGTTAGGTCAAGCAATTCTCCTGCCTCAGCCTCTCGAGGAGCTGGGATTACAGGTCCCTGCCACCACACCTGACTAATTTTCACCACGCCTGACTAATTTTTGTATTTTTAGTAGAGACGGGGTTTCACCATGTTAGCCAGGCTGGTCTCAAATTCCTGACCTCAGGTGATCTGCTCACCTCAGCCTCCCAAAGTGCTGGGATTACGGGCGTGAGTCACCGTGCCCGGCCTCTATTTGTTCTTTTAAATACATTTTGCCCTGAAATCTATGTCCTCTGATTATCAACACTGCTTACCAGTTTTATTTTTATTGGTATTTATTTCATTCAATTATTTCATTTAATCCCAGCTCCACAACTTGCCAGTATAAAAATTTGGACCAGTTACTTAATCTTGCAGCATATTATTCTTTTAAAAATGGAATAATATTATCTATCATATAAAATGCCCAGTTAACAAATATAAACTAACACCCACAATGTGCCAGGCACCATTCTAGGGAATAGAATGCAAATAAGTTCAAGTTCTTGACCTGAATAAGTTTACATTTTAGCGAGAAGACAGACAATAAATTGATAACATGTCTATTATGCCAGATAGTTTTCAGAGTCACAAAGAAAAAGGGGGAACAATCAGAGAGTGATAGAAGTGACACTCTAGAGAGGGTGGTCAGAAAAAGTTTCTCTTAGGAGATGACATCTGAACGAGATCTAAATGAAATGACTGAGTACAAACCCCAATGGAAAAGTGATTGGTGTGTTGTGAAACAGCAACACAGCCAGTTTGAGTAGACGAGTAGATTAGAGTGACTGAGGTGGGACTGTGGTCATCAAAGAGATCAGGGAGGTAGCCTAGGAAGGCCACATCACTGAATGCCCTTTGGGCCTCTGTAAGAGCATTTTGAAAAAACAGTTCTGAACAAAGCCTAGTCATTTAACTTGACTTTTTAGAAGGATCACTTTGGCTTTTGAGTGGCAAACAACTGGAGAAGTGGTTAGGGGAGCACTGTGGGCAGGAGTAGGAGGAGGAAAAGCAGATTGGAGCCTAATCCAGTACTTCAGATGAGAAATGACAGATTTGCCTGGTACATCATTTCCTATCCCTTTCCTTATAACTTATTGGTGTAATTTTATTTTAAGTGTAAATCTTTATAAATGGAGCATAACTGATGATTGATGTTCAGACTTGTGTTTTCTATTATCATGGTATCTCCACATACTTTTTCCCTTTAGTTTTGCTTCTTATTGTGCTCCTCAAGGTTCTTTTTGTTCTTTTCCCTCTACTTCTACTGTTTTGAACTGTATATGCTATTTCTATTTTGCTAGGAGTTACCTCCTTCAATTTTCTTTGTACTCTCTCTCACTCTCAAACACATACCCATGCTCTCTTCTGTCCTTCTCTTCGTATGATCTTCTAGAATTAGTTCTACTCTGATTTTCTACTAATTTATTTTATTTCCAATTAGTAATTGATTCAGATTTATCAATATGTTTTACCAATTTGTTCATCTTTTTTTTTTGAGGCTTATTTCTTTTAAGGTTTTTCTTGGAGTGTATCCTTTAGAAGTTCTTTCAGCAAGAACTCATGATTGTTAATCTTTGAGTCCTTTGTCTCTGGCATTTTAATTTTTCCCCCTCACTCTTGAGCAATAGTTTAGCTGGGCATAAAATTCTAGGTTGGCAGTTACTTTTCCTCAGCACTACGAAGATGCTGCTCCATTATCTTATTACAGCCAATATTACTATTGTTCCTTTGCAGGTAATCTTTTTTTTTCTTTCTTCAATAGGAGTAAGGATTTTTTCTTATTCATCTTTAATGTTCTAAAGTTTTACTATGACACGTTAAGATATCAGTTTAGAGAGCTCCCTTTCTTTGTGGGAAATTTCAGCCACTATCACTTCACACATTGTCTTTCTTTCATCGTCTTTCTAGAATTGCTCTTAGCAGTTTATTTTTTATTTATTTTTTATTTTTTGAGATAGAGTCTTGCTCTGTCACCTAGGCTGGAGTGCAGTGGCACGATCTCGACTCACTGCAACCTCTGCCTCCCGGGTTCAAGCAATTCTCCTGCCTCAGCCTCCCGAGTAGTTGGGATTACAGGCGCCCGCCACCAGGCCTGGCTAATTTTTGTATTTTTAGTAGAGACGGGGTTTCACCATGTTGGCCAAGCTGGTCTCAAACTCCTGACCTCATGATCTGCCTGCCTCGGCCTCCCAAAGTGCTGGGATTACAGGCATGGGCCACCACACCCGGCTGCTCTTAGCAGTTTTAACTTCAGGATCTATCCTCTATGTCTTAATATTTCTTTCATACTTTTTATTTCTTTATCTCTTTAAGCTGAATTCCAGGAAAATAACTCAGTAAAATCATTCAGCTTATGGATTCATTCTTCAGCTGACTTCTGTTCACCTTTTAGTCTAGTTAGTTAGTTAATAATTATATTTTTTCATTTCTAGAAACTCCAATTGCGGTTTTCCTAATTGTCAGTTTTAAAACTCCCTATTCTTGCTTCATTGATGAAGTTCCTTCCTTTACCTCTCTGAAATTAGTAAATGTACTTAAAAATTCGTTGCAGATTGCCTTATTACAGATATTTTCTCAAGTATAATTTTTCTGTCTTTCATAATCTCAGCCTTCCTTGATGTGTGGTTATTCAAAATGCCAACTTGAATCAAACATTTTGTCTTTTTAAAAAATATATTAGGCCAGGTACGGTGGCTTACACCTAATCCCAGCACTTTGGGAGGCTGAGGCAGGCGGATTACTTGAGGTCAGGAGTTCGAGACCAGCTTGGCTAACTGGTAAAATACCATCTCTACTTAAAAAACAAAAAACAAATTAGCCAGGCGAGGTGGCAGGCACCTGTAATCCCAGCTACTCAGGAGGCTGAGGCAGGAGAATCACTTGAACCTGGGAGGCAGAGGTTGCAGTGAGCTGAGGTCGCACCACTGCATTCCAGCCTGGGTGACAAACTGAGACTGTGTCTCAAACAAACAAACAAATATATGTATTAATGACACTTTAAAAAAACATATTTCTGATCGCGTAAAAGCTTTTCAAAATTCCATTTCCCTCTTTAGACTTAAAATGTTTAGAAAAAGTAAGCTGATAACTTTGATTTTATGTTATTTTCTTTCTCTTCCAAGATTATCTTGCAGCAAAAGTCACCTGGTTACAAGATTGAATTCTCCTACTGCAAGTGCTTAAGCATTGGTGAAAGAAGCTCCTAGGCAGGGTTTTAAAAATTCTACCAAGTATGGCATAATTTACCGCCCAGTTACTCAGAAATCCCTATTTTTCAATGATGATAGTTACTTGAATAGAATAGAACGGAACAGAAAGGAACAGAATATTTGGAGTTCAAATAACAAACTACTAGGTTCCTGGAAAAGGAACTATTTCAATGAGAAGACTGAGGGAAAAAAACTAAGCAAACTTCGAAGTCCTTTTTACAAAGGATTTGATAGCTAAATAATAACTTGCAATATAGTTTAGAGAGGGAGGTAAAAAAGTGAAAAAAAGGAAGAGTGAGTCTGAGGGCAAGTGTAAATGTTATCCTTTCTATTTGCTTAGGTCAGTGTTATGGAGTGAATGCCTGTGCCCTCCCAGAATTCATGTTGAAACCCTAACTCCTTAATGTTAGGGTATTAAAAAGTGGGGTCTTTGGGTGGTAACTAAAGGATTAGATAAGGTCAACAGGGTGGAGCCCTCATTAATGGGATTAGTGTCCTTCGAAGAGTCCCAAGGGAACTTGCTTCCTCTCTCCATCATGTTGATGTAGCAGGGAGGCACTGCTGGGGCTGCACATTCCATGGAGTTGGGGGGGCGCCCTGCCCCTTCTGTGTAGGGACCAGAGCTCCCCAGGTGCAACTGTGGTGGCGCAACCTGCAGCTGCAGACCCAGGCCTCCCGCTCTACAGAGCAGGGAGAAGCCCCACCCTCCTGGGTGGGGCTACAGCCACCTAAACTGCAGCTGTGGATCCGAGCCTCCCTGTGCTCTTGGGGGAGGGCTAGGAGCAGGCAGAATCTGCCTTCCTGCAAGCGGCTGCAGCTGTCCTCCCAGGTGCAGGAGCTGGGTATCTCTGCAGCCTGCACCCTTGGGGGCCCCAGGAAGGATTCCCCCCCTCATCCCTGCAGGCTAAAGGGTGTCTTCTCCGGCTGCCTGGCCTCTCTCCAGCCCCTGCTCCAAGATGGGAGTGGGAGCTGGGGCTGAGCCAGGGGTCCCATGAATGGCAGCAGGAGGCAGATTGATTCCTGGGCAGAAGAGGGTGGGTCCCCAGTAAGGCCCCACCTTTGGGCCAGGGAGGGCCTGAAGGCTGGTGGCCAAGCTGCCAGTTGGGCAGACAGGAGTATGGACTCCTGGTGCCTCTTCCCACCCACCCATGGTTACCCATGGACTAATCAGCATGTACTTCCTCCCCTCTGAGGTCCACAAAAGCCCTGGGCTCAGCCAGAACAGGGCAGAAGAGGAAGAGGACAGAGAAAAGATGGGATGGGGTGACCAACTGCAGAGAGAAGTATCCTCTCAGCTGAGCACTGCAGAGACGACCTGTCGGGAGAGAGGAACTGCCCTCTCTGCTGAGAGCTTCAGAGACCTCCAAGAGCTTCAGAGACCTGCAGAGACATTCAAATGACTTGCCTGAGGAGAGGGGCCACCCTCTCCCGCGCCTCTTCTCTACTGAGAGCTGAACACTTGAAGGGACGACCTGCCTACAGAGAGGAGCTACTCACTCCTCTGAGCTGTTCTAACACTAAATAATACTCTTCTTCACCCTTCACTTGTCTGCGTATCTCATTCTTTCTGGATGCAGGACAAGAACTTGGGCAAAAGTGCCATGGCCACAGAGGTTTCCGGCCAGAAAAATCAACACCCCAGAGATCCCATAACAATGTGAGGCCACAGTCAGAAGATTGCAGTCTATGAACCAGGAAGAAAGCCCTCACCAGACATCAAATCTGCCACCACCTTGATCTTGGAACTCCCAGCCTCCAGAACTGTGATACATAAATTTGTATTGTTTATAAGTCACTAGTTTATGTTTTCTTATAGTAGCCTGAACTTATTAAGACAGTCAGGAACCAAGAAAAACTAGTCTCTGGTGGTCATTTGCTACTCAATGTCTTCTTTCAATGCTTTGGAAGTGGACGGGGAAGGTAGACGGAAAGGATGCCAAACATTAGTAGTTACCTTGACTTTGGCAGAAAAGGATTTGATGTTCTAAAATGTAACTAAGGCCATGATTTTGCAATTACGTAAATTCTCTTTTGCAACTGATGAATAACACTAATCAAATTACATAACCATCATATTAAATTTACAGTTTCAGGCTTATTTTTTACTTTCTAACTCAAATAATTTCCAAATTGCTAGGGACTTGACACCTTTTGATGATTTGTGGGAATCAAATTTCTGTAACATACTCTACTGTTTCCAAATACACTTTTCTGTAAGAAGGAAACTGTTGTTGAATTTGTAGCAAAACTGTAGGGTTTAAGTTCTTATGGTTATCAACATTGCAACTCTGTTAATTAGGGTTGGAACAATTCTATTCTTTCAGTACTTGAGGAATACAGAAAACAAGAAAAGTACTCACTGAATTTATGGAACGAATTATTCCTTTCCTGTTTAGCATTAATATATTGACCTTAAAATTGTCTCTTGAAAAATAAGTCACGTTTCCAATCCTTAGGGATACTGCAGTGGATGCCTTTTCTCTATCAAGTACAATGACCCACTGAAAAAACAGGCTAGCACAGGTAAAATTAGAAAATGCTTTCTGCTTCTCCAATCAAATAAAAATGACACCGAACATCATAAAAATATACATTAAGCTGGGCACAATGGTTCACGTCTCTAATCCCAGTACTTTTGGAAGTTGAGGCAGGCGGATCTCTTGAGGTCAGGAGTTCGAGACCAGCCTGGCCAACATGGTGAAACCCCGTTTCTACTAAAAACAAAACAGAACAAAATTAGCAGGGTATAGTGGCAGGTGCCTGTAATCCCAGCTACTTGGGAGGCTGAGGCAGGAGAATCACTTGAACCTGGGAGGCAGAGGCTGCAGTGGGTGAGATCGCGCCACTGCACTCCAGCTCGGTGGACAGGGTGAGACTCTGACTCTAAAAAAAAAAAAAAAAAAAAAAGAAACAACAACAACAACAAAAAACAACCAAATAACAACAACAAAAAAACCCAAAAAACAAACAAACAAAAAAATACATTAATCCTATCTTACATGGTTGGTTAAAGGGAGATGGAATTAAAGTAAGATAGGAATGTACAAAGAGGTAGAAAACAGAAAGGAAAAGAAGCAGAAAGATAAGAACATCTGTAGATAAAGAATGTTTTCTTGAAGTAGCATCTCTGTATTAAATGATTTTCAAATACTAACACCACAGGATTTTAAGGTACCTATATGTTCAAAAGCAGACACACAAATAGATACTTTAAGTTCTAGGGTACATGTGCACAACATGCAGGTTCGTTACATATGTATACATGTGCCATGTTGGTGTGCTGCACCCATTAACTCATCATTTACATTAGGTATATCTCCTAATGCTATCCCTCCCCCCTCCCAGATGCATCATCTCTTGATACTTGCCCCAAATTAAGGCAATAAAAAACGTCAGAGGGATGATGTTGAGAGCCAGTGAAAAACTCAGTATGTGACCCTAAATGTGGAAAAGTGTTTTCATTTAAACTTTACTGCATTCTATCATCTGGCTGAGTCATCTATCTCTTTCCTAAGATATCAACCTATTGTACACTAACTTCAAAACATTCCAGAGCATTAACTTTTAGCTTTCGTTTTGTCACACCCTCCTATTTCAATCTTTCAAAACCACATCAAACAGACGGTGAGAGGCATCATGAACAGAAAAAGGAAGGCATTACTTAAGAAGAAAAGATTGTAGAAGAGTACTAATGAAACTCAGTTGTGCTCAAACCTACTCTCCAAATATCTAGCATACTGGATTTGCCAAACAATCCTGAAGTTTTGTTTACTTAAATAAAGTCTATTGGCCATTGAGTGATAAGCTATTAAGCTCTTCCTCAATTAATGTCTAAGCTGAGAAGAATAAAAGGTATGATTCAGAAAAATAAGTCAGAATATGAATTATACCTACTTTTTCAGCATTATATAACAAAAACAAATTTGCCTATATACTATAGCCAAACAATTATATTTATTTGCTGAAGATTAAACACATTTTGATGGAAAGTATCTACATCCACAACTGCACGGTTCACACTGATAGCCTAATTTACTCCAGGAGAATGAAGTTAATCATAAAAGTAAGTAAGATTTTCAACATCTACTTATTTGTTATACTTTGAAAGTGATCCTTCAGAAAATGTTAAAAAAAAAAAAAAAAGATTTTGCTACTAGGGGAAAGAATCGATAGGGTATAGAAAACATAGATACCCTGCTAAATCTGGAGAGGTCAATGACACCAATTAAGCCATGAGTATTCATTTGTTAATTCTTTCCTTAAATGATGAAGAGTGGAAGGAGTGGGGGAGTTTTCATGCATTATATAGTCTGTACTATTTTAATAATTGCTCTTACAGAGGACACGTATCTTCTTAATGTGCTAAAACACTAGATCTGGTTTAAAAAGCAGCATGGCATACAGTATACAATATAAATCAGAGTAACCAATGAAGTCTAGAGAATCCACAGATTTTCTAAGAGAAGATGGTATTCTTGGACAGGTAGTTTAAAAGACTAAACCTCCACCTCTACATTTTTGAAGCTTTAATGCATCATATTAGTAGTGAAGAGTTAGCAGTGTTTGAGGGCTGAACCACGTAACTCTTACTTGTCACTATCTGGCCTCAAGCAAAGTCACTGATAATAAATCTCAGTCTCCTCATCTGTAAATAGAAGGCTAAAAATCGGCTCATTGCCAAGGCTTTTTCGAGCTCAGAGTATATTTCTACACAACCCTTTTAACTTACACTCAATCAGAGTTTATATTTGGAGCATAGCCTAAACCTTTACCGATTCTTAGCAGTAAAGAGAAATAAAGCATGTAACTGAAAAATGAAAACAGTGACGTTAAAGATATCACACATTACTGGAGTCAAAGACACAATGAACAATAAACACAGATAGCACAGTTGTTAGCCCAGAAAATTGAGTCAGAAAATCAGTCAACTACGTGAATGACTTTGACAAATCCTCCTGATCACAAATCCAACAGTACAGAAGTCCAAAGATTCAAGTTCTAGGGTGGGTGCAGTGGCTCACACCTGTAATCCCAACACTTTGAGATGCAGATGGGTGGATCACTTGAAGTCAGAAGTTTGAGAACAGCCTGGCCAACATGGTGAAACTGTCTCTACTAAAAATACAAAATTAGCTGGCGTGATGGCACGCTCCTGTAGTCGCAGATACTTGGGAGGCGGAGGCAAGAGAATCACTTGAACCCAGGAAGCAGAGATTACAGTGAGCCCAGATCATGCCACTGCACTCCAGCCTGGGCAACAGACTGAAACTCCGCCTCAAAAAAAAACAAAAAACAAAACAAAACAAAACAAAACTCACGACCCTCCAACCCCTCGACAAAGATTCGGGTTCTAGTACTCTGTGCAGAATTCAAGGGTCTGGAGTCATAGACCACAGAGGTCAAATACAGTTCCAACCCTTAGTAGCCTTGTAATCTTGTGACTTAATTTCTCTGAGCCTCAGTTTCTGCCTCTGAAAAATGGGAGCACATTATCTCATGGGATCATTGTGAGAATTAAAAAGCATATTTAGCACCTATGACAGGATCTACTGCATTGTAAGTATTAAATAAATGGGATTTTTGCCTACTTTTCTCTCCATAAGATGGAAATAATACTTTCCCTAGGTTCCTGTTAGTATATTAAGAAAATTCCAAAGCTGGAATTATGTAACATTAAAATTAGAAGGAACCAAGGGCTGTCAATTTTACCTCTAAATCTTTTCTCCATATCTTCCATTTCTTATCATTTACCCTAGTATCACCCTGGTATAAGCTACCATCATCTCTCGTCCTACTACAATGACCTCCTTCTAACCAGCCCTCAAAATCTCCATCTCTTCACCCTCTCCTCACTCCATTCCTGCACAGCAACAAGACACATGCTTAAAACTCACTCACTCAGAATACAACTATTCTGCACTCAGAATAAAATCCAAACTTTATGGTAGCCTTCAAGACCTGACATGGGCTGACTTGCCCGAATTTATTTTTGCCACTTTCCCTCTTGCTCACTTCCCAGTACAATGTCCTTCTTTCAGAATTTTAGTAGTTACCCTCCTTGCCTCTGGGCTTTCCCATGTGCCTCTGTCATTTTGTCTCAAGGCATTCTGTAGGTCTTCATAGAACTCATGACCACTGTAATTAAATAATGAGGTTCACAGTTAGTTGTTTAACGTCTGTCTCCTGGATCATGTTCACCATTGTATCCCCAATACTTGGGACAGTGCCTGACACAGGGCAGGTATTCAGTAAATATCTATTGAAGAGTAAACAAAGAGCCATCTTAACCAAATGCTTCATTTTGTAGATTAGAAAGCTACAGTTAGGATATGCTACAGTTAGGATACAAGTGACTTGCCTAAGGCTGAGGCACCAAGAGTTCTTTTTTCCCAGGCCAATATTCTTTTGCTACACTTAACTCTGAGGTCCCTTCTACCTTTAACATTCTATTATCTCTGAAAATACAATAAAGTGTGAAAATATCTTACAGATGGAAGATACCTCTTTTTCATTTTGTACAATACATTTCGCTCTATTTCCCACTCCCCCACCGGGCACTTCTATTATCCTGTTTCTCTGCTTCCTCCTAAAGTTAAATTTAACATATTTACTACATAATCTAGTAGGCGAAGCAGATAATTCCTGTAAACAAGGAATTATATCCAATAAGGTAAATGCAACGGCAGGATGAATGAAGCACAGAGAAAGCACAGTATAGGCTGTACTTTTTTGTGCAGGGAGTAGTAAAGAAAAAAATTGTTGTGCAGGGAGTAGTAAAAAAGGAATTACAGAGATGATAACTTGAGATAGCTTTTGAAGGATGATAGGCGTTTGCCAGGTGAAGGAAACATTCCAAGCAAGGGAAACAGCACGTGTACAGAGGCACTGCATCCATTCAACACATACTGAGTGCCTACCAGCAACTCCAAGCTGCTTTCTCTACGGGGAAAATGGATAGGTCACTGAACTCCACAAATGGTAGTTGGTACTGCCACAGAGAAGACGAAGCTGCAAATGTAGTGGAAAGCAAGGGTCAGGTCCGAGCACCTTGTATGCCATGCTCAAAGGCATGTACTTTGATCTATAGAGATGGAAAACCACGGAAGACTTTTGAGCAAAGAAGTGACAAACTCTGATTTACATCTGTTTTGAGTTCCCACTCAGTTCGGATTACGCCCCAGATTCAATAAGGAAGACAGAAAAAATGCCTCAAGAATCCGCGCAGGCCAAACACAACATACCAAACGGTCACACAAACGATCATACTAGATATTTACAACTTGCTGAGATGGTTGGGCAGAACTCACTACCGCACAGTTAAAGACAAAGCTTGGAAATAGTTACGTGACAAATGTGAGGCGCCCAGGCCCGGCGCCCCAGGGTTCCCGGACACCGCCCGAGGCCTCCCCACCCTCCGGCACACACCCGCTCACCTCTGCAAGTTCTTGATCTCAGCCGGGATGCTCTGCAGCTGGTTGCCGCCCAGGCTCAGGGTCTGCAGCGCACGCAGCTCTAAGAGCGAGGCAGGCACCTCCTGGAAACAGTTGCCGCTGAGGTTGAGTACCTGGAGGCTGCGGCAGAGCGGCGACTGGGCCAGGCCCTTGGGCAGCGCACTGGGCCCGCCGAGCCGGTTGTTCTTGGCCAGCAGCGTGCGCAGGCCGCGCAGCGCTAGCAGCTCCGGGCCGAGCGCGGTCAACGCGTTGCCGCTCACGTCCAGCAGCTGGAGGTGCGGAAAGCCGCTGCCCAGCGCCCGCGGCAGCGACACTAGACGATTGTGAGGCAGCAGCAGCCGCAGCAGTGCCTCCCGCGCGCCGCGCCGCTCCTCGCCCCGCGCCTCCAGCTCAGACTCCAGCGTCTCGGTGGACACGCTGAGGCGGGACCAGTTCAGTTCGGCCTCCCCGGCCGTGACCACCGCCGCTCCGGCCTCCTCCATCCTAGCCACCGCACGGCGCTTGGCGCTGGATTCCCCAGAGCGCCGCGCGGCGTCCACAGGCCGGGAGCTCCGCGGCGCCCCGGAACCTGAACCAAGAGCTCAGTCGGAAGTGGCGCGGTCGGGCGCTAACCCTGCGCGCCTCGGCCGAGTCACGCGACGCGAGGCCCTGGGGTGCGCGCGCCGCTCCGGGGCGGGCTCTGCCTCACGAGGCGCGGGGCGAGGAGTGGCAAGAGCGTAGCGTGGGCTGCGCGGAGCTGAGGCCGAGACCCAGAGGCTGCCAAATTGTCATCAGAGCCGGGCCGGGTTTCGGCGGCCGCGCTTTATAGTCGCTGGAGCCTGGTGACCTATTCCAGGGCTCCAAGACTGCCTAGGCAACAGCCCAAGGATGTTCGGTTATCTGGCCTTGAGGGTTCGCGCGTCACGTGCCCCTTCCCCGCCCCGCGCTTGTTTTTCAGTTTAAAAGTGGGGCCGGTGTCTGCAGGACTCTGTGAGCACACAGGAATTTAGTGATGATTTATCTCCATGACAGAAAACCCCAGGAATTTAAAGTCCGAGGATTAACAAAACCGACTTCGAAGTGTGAAAGCAGCTGGACTAGACATCAGAACCCCCGATCCTTACTGGGGGTTCCGCTGTTAAATAGCCTAGGGCAGGGATTTGATTTCAGTTGCCCCATGCATAAAATATGGGTAATACCCGGATTACTTGCCCCACAGAATTATTTTTTTCTTTTTTAAAGCATAAATGTATATCAAGTAAGGACGTTTTGCCTGTTTTAATTATAGAAGCACATACGTGGTTTTTGGTCTAAGTTGTGTCTAGGAGTGAATTTGGAAGTCTTGGAGGGAGTTCCATGACTTGAGATAGCTCAAATTAATGAGTTAGTTTAAAAACTCAGAAAGCATTGAGTTTGTACTGCAGGTCAAAACTACAGTTTGGGAAAATCCTGATCTGGTACTAATTTAGTAATTCTAATTAACATATTTTTCATCCTTGTCCCAAACTCAATCTTTTCTGAAATTACTTTTAATGATTTTTGAAAAGTCATGAATAGAAATGAGAAAAAAATGCTTAGCTTTTTTTTTTTTTTAACAAAGCTTATACATAAGAAAGTTAAGTGGTTGTGTATAATCAACGACATTAAATTGCTTTCCTCCTTTGAAAAAGAGGAAAGTCGTTTTTTTCTTGCCAGTCATTTATCTGTATGAGAAACTATGCCTTTACTCTGCAGTCAAACTTTAATTTCTGATTGAGTTGTAGTTATAGAAGGACGTACTTTGTATGTTTAACCTGATGGTGGAATGTTTTGTAAAACTGATGAGTCATATGTTTTGGAAGAGGCCTTTTAAGAACAGACTTTATTTTGGGTCAAGCCAGCATTCTAACAGTAGTCCTAAAGTCTGAAAATTACAAATATTTAAAATAATAGGATTTTTTTTTGCTTTAAAATATTTATCTGGGATTTTTAAAAGTGATAGGAATGTAATGTAAAATGGGAAAAAGAAAGGATTCAAACATAATTCAGAAATAAGAGTTGGCCAGGTGCCATGGCTCATGCCTGTAATCCCCGCGCTTTGGCCCAGATCAGCAGATCACTGAGGTCGGAGTTCCAGACCAGCCTGGCCAACATGGGGAAACCCCGTCTCTACAAAAAATACAAAAATTAGCCGGGCCTACTGGCGCTCACCTGTGTTCCCAACTACTCTACAGGCTATTGGGAGGATTGTTGCAGCCTAAGCGGTAGACGTTGCAGAGAGCCATGATTGTGCCACTGCCCTGCACTTTTTTTTTTTTTTTTTTTTTGGTCTCAAGAAAAATAAAATAAGAGGTAAGATTACAAATCAGTGGAATTAAAGGGAGAAGATAACCTCAATAATAGCAAATGAGGCTTCCTAGTAGAAAGTTTGGAAAAAATACTTAGGATGGGAACTCCACGTTGCATAGAATAAAGGAAAGGAAGTAGAAAAACAGTGGTGTAGGTAAAGAAATGAGTCACCTGACAAATTTTGAAAACCTGCTTGCAATGCTGTACTGGGAGCTATTTTAATTTAATAAAGTCTCCAAATACTTCGTTGTTGAATTTAGGATAAATGTAACTAGACCATCGAGCAGCTGAGATAACTGAGAAACTGCTTTTTAAAAGTTGAAAATTGTGTTTCTGCCTCTTTGAAGCTATTGGCAAGGAAACTGTAAATTTCAGTGTAAAATGCATATCTCATGTCCAATTAGAGTAGGTTCTTACTTACATAGAATGACTATCTTTATTCATCTTTGGATTCTCCCTCACACCACCGCCATCCCCCATTGCCTAGCATGATTTCTTGCAAATAATTTGGATTGATTGAGTTGGATATATCTCTTAGTTAGTGGACTTATTTTTTGAATAATTAGATTAAATTGTAAAGTCCTTGAAAAAAACTATTTTATTATTATATACTCATCCCCTAACAGTGCCTGGTCCATAGGAGGTACAAGTACTCTATGTCTTTTGAAACACTGAATATATTTGTAAATATTAAGTTTTAGTTGAAAAGGAACTTTTATTTATCAAACACCTACTTTTATCACAAACCTTAAAAAATGTAATTCTACTTATGGCCACATTTATAAAAAATAATGTTTATCCTCATTTTAGAAATGAGGGAACTCAGGCTCAAAAATGATGAGTAAAGTTTGCTATCACAGAGAGTGAAAGACTAATTAGAAATTCAGCTTTAGGGCTGTGTGGCTCCAAAGTCCACATTCTTTCCATTACACTACACTGCTCTCTTGAGCTTAGTTTAGTTTTTTTTGTTGTTTTTTTTTTTAATGATTCAAAGCAATAAGATCTTGCAAATAGTGTCAGTATTACAAGTGGCATTTATCCATTGATGGTTCTTTGAAATACTGTGATTGTTGGAATTATACGGCGCTTGTCTTAAGGATTGGGGGTTTAGTGGGCTTCATACACAAAACTGGAGCAGAAGCACCTGAACCAAACATAATTTGGGTTGCCATCCTTGTATCATATGACCTCGCTTCAGAACCTATGTTGATTAGAGCCAAAGTGGATATCTGACCAAGGTAAGCCCATCAACAGACTACCTGGTGGCCTATCACTTATAAGGCACTGCCCAAACAGAAGCAGTTAAGATTTTTTTTTCTCACTCTCCCAGGAATTTAATCCAAAGAACCCAGAGGGAAATTGCAGTTGGTGGCAGATGAGAAAGAAATCACAGTTGAATCAGAAAGAAGCAGACATGGGGAGTGTCGCTAATTTTTTGTCAATTGTGGAACATAAGTGCAAAGATTCATAAAATACTGCTGCTGAAATCTAGGACTGCCTTATATCCAGAGTAACGCACCAGGGGCAGCTTCACTGAGGCCAACTTGTTAACAGCTGGATTAAATGTGAGCATCTCATTACTGCCCAGTATAATAACCCTTCTCTATCTTAGATAATGTGGATGTATCTCTTTTCACTGCAGCCAGATGGGTTTAAATGAAGCAGCATCCCCCAATCCTACAGTGGCCCTTGAAACCATCCAGTCAGCCTGGAGAATACTGAAAACTTTCTGGGAGGTAAAAGAGCTATGGTGGCTTATGAGCCCCCCACAGTGATGGGGTTCATCTGTGGCTAGCTGAAAGAGATGCCCGAGAGGGGAGTGGGGGCACTGGAGAAGGTAAAAGAAAGAGGAGACAACAGAATATGTTACATAGGGAAAGGAACATGGGTTACAGGGAACTGGGAAAGTACATGGCCTGTTTGTTCACTTACCAGAACTTCACCATTGTGTCATAGTTGGTCAAATTGAATACATTTCAGGATGAGTCTCTTGACTGGAATAGTATTGGACATTTAGGAGACCAAATGACTTGTCCTCCTCCTTCAGCTTCCTTGTCTAGGCTTCCTGAAGGCAGGAACTGCATCTGTTTACCATGGTATCCCCCAAGACATCGTAGGTGGTAAATAGTGAGTGAATGAAATAAATGCATGAATAGTTTTTGACATACCTGACTTAAATAGGCCCTGTTGACCTACTGACTGCAGAAAAAAACAAATAGTCTAAGTAGAGAATCCTTTCATAAGCCATTCCAGTTAGGAGGCAGCATACTGATGCAGTTAAAAGAGTGGGCTTTGGTTTTTATCAGATATAGGTTTCAAAACCCACCTCTAGAAATCAGATTTCTCTTACTTAATCTTGATTTTGTTACTTAATTTCTGTAAGGCTTGATTTTATCATCTGTGTTATAAAGTATATGGTCTGTTTCATAGGGTCATTGTAAGGTGTAAATCTAAAGTGCTTAGCATAGTACCTAGCACAAAGTCAATACTCTGTAAGTAGTGGCAATTATTATTATTAGCTGTAATAGTTGTTATTGTTATAACTATTGCTCTCTGCCACTTGTTATATCATGATCAGGGTAGAAAAACAAAATTGAGAACAGTCTTTACTCATGATTTCACAATTTTCTACATAAACCATGGTCCTCTGCTCTGGGCCATTCCATGTCTTAGAGATTAGGATTTGGGAGGTTGGTCTGAACTCTATTGCCCGAGATTTATGCTTACTGTCTTTTTTGTCTTCAAGGTATATCAGGACTTCATGCCTCCTAAACCCACTCTTACCTTTATTTTAGCCACCTATGATTCAGACTATCCTTTCTAAAGCACTGCTCTCATGATTTCAATCCATCTCTTCTCCTCCTGCCTTTACCCCATGTTTCCTCATTGCTTATCAGATGAAGGCCACTTGCTTAGGCTAGCATGCAAGGTTTTGATTTATTTCCACTGCTAAATCCCTCTCAGTCTGGTTTATCCATATTGGCCTAGGATGGTTTAAAGTTCTGCCATCTTCCTGCAAGTTGTCCAAATCTCAAAAAACCAGTTACTGTATGTTTAGGGCAGCGTTAAAAGTAGAGGGAGCTATAGTCTTTCAGTCGATCCTGAGGAGGAGTTGGCTTCTATATTTATAGGGGCCAAGAGTAAGTCTTCAGCCAGTTTTGTGGTATAAGGTCAGCAGTTTGATTTTCAGCAGTTCTTCCTCTGCCACAGTTTGCTCTTGCTGTAGAATTGATAGATTAAAATGCCTCCTTAAATATGTCCCAGGCTTCTTTATTGAAGTTTAAGCCCTTTTATTTTGAAGATTCAAATAATAACATGACATCTTTGGATATCTTTGGAGTCTTAGACTAAGCATTTTTAGAGCTATAAAAGCATCTTCATGGCTACTCCCATTGAATTCACTCCGTTTAGGGGTTTATCTTAGACCTGGTGCGGTGTTTTCCTTATTGATTGTTTTGGGAGTTGGAGTGACTATCTTTTAAATTTTACCCACTTGCTCAGCCTATGTTGATTCCATATTGGCTTGTTTGACCTTTTCATAGATAGCTAGTCATAACTACAACTATAAATGAGCTAAAATAATTTTAATCCCTAGTTAATTCATTCACATATAGACACAGAGTCCCTACTGTATGTAAGAAACTGTACTATATATTGCAAGGCATAAAAACTAGTAAGAATAATAGGTAATGTTTATTGGTTATTTTATAAGTGCCAAGCACTGTCCTAGGGGCTCTGTAGTCATTATTTTTATTTAATCCTCACATCGCTTCTATAAGGTACATATTATTATCATCATTCTTCAGACAAGAAAACTGAGATGTGGGAAAATTAACTTGCCAAGTCACGTATTTATGGTGTGCTGGATAACAACAACATAGTAGAATGTTCATGATTTTGTTCACATACAATCACTGCCTTCAAGAGATTTACTGTATGGTAACAGAGATTAAACATGAACCTATAAAAAATCTAAGTTAAAAAGGGCAAAAGATCTGAGTAGACATTTCTCAAAAAAAGATATAAAAATCACTGATAAGCACATGAAAAGATGATCAACATCATTAGCCATCCAGGGAAATACAAATTAAAATCACAGTGAGCTACTGTGACATACCCACTAAGACGGCTAAAATATAAAAGACAACTAATAAGTGATGGTGCAGATGTAGAGAAATTGGAACCCTTATAGACCAATACTGGTGATGAAAAAGTGGTGCAGCCACTTTGGAAAATAGTCTGGCTGTTCTTCAAAAGGTTAAAAAAAATAGTTAACATATGACCCAGCAGTTCTACTCCCAGGTATACACCCAAGAGAAATGAAAACATACGTCCTCACAAAAACTTACACATGACTGTTCTTAAAAGCATTTTTCATCATAACCAAAAAGTAGAATCAAACCAAATCTCTACCAACTGACAAAGGATAAATAAAATGTGGTATTTACATACAATAGAACATTATTCAGCAATAAAAAGAAATGAAGTGCTGATACATGTTACGACATGGATGAATCTTGGAAACGTTATTCTGACACATAAGTGAAAGAAACCAGTCATAAAAGAACACCTACTGTATGATTCTATTGCTATGAAATCCTCCAAAATAGGCAAATCTGTAGAGATAGAAAGTAGATTTGTGGTTGCCAAGAGCTAGAAGGAAGGGAGAATGGGTAGTGGTTGCTAATGGGTACAGGGTTTCTTTTTGGCAGGATGAAATTGTTCTAAAATTCATTGTGATGATGGTTGTACAACTATGAATATACTAAAAAGCCATTGAACTATACACTTTAAGTCAGTAAATTGAATGATAGGAAAATATATGAAGTATATATCAATAAAGTTATTTTTAAAAACATGAACCCAAAGTAACTAAAATATAAAGTAGCATTTGGTAACTCATACAGAAACATAACCAAAAGCTATCCAAGTTCAGAGGAAAAAGACCATTTAGGCTACCACAGTTAGGGTAGCCTTCAGAAGACAATGGGATTTGGATGGAGCTGGGATGAGATATACAAAATTGAAGGAAAGAAGAAAAATATTTCTTAGAAAGCATAGCAAAAAGAAGGAAAAAAATTACAGCATATATTTGGGAAATGGTACAGGGTCTGGTTTGGCTGGCATGCTTAGTGCTGGTGGTTAGAATAGACAAGTATTGATATGCTTTAGATAATTATGGGAGAAAATATTTAAAATTTTAACTTTGCCCCTCAAAATCTAAGGTGTGTTGTCAAGATACAGTACAGAGGAAGAGTAGTAGACTTTGAAATGATAGGTTTGTCTAGACCTTGGAGAAAGAGGTATGAATACTAGGTAGGAGATCACCTCTGATTCTGCCCTCACTGGAAGCTCCAGATCCGATTTCCTTATTAGCTCGTGTTTCCTTATTAGCCTTGCAGTCTTGGGAGAGTCTGTGGATTGTGGCACCTGTAGAAATAGTCTTATATCTGAGTACAAAGTATTCCTCATGGTTTCTCAATACTGTGCTGGCATCAAGATATTCCCCCTCTGCTTCAGGTGAAAGTCAAATGTAAGTCAAGCCTCAGCCCCCATAGCATGAATTCGAGAAGTGACACAAACTGGTCATAATTATTTCATTCCATTACATTCCAGTTGTTTTCTTGAGAGCCTACTATGTTAAAAAAAATTGTAGTAGATGCTGTTGGGGCTAAACAAAAACAAAACTGAAACAAAAATTCCTCAACAGGTTGTGTTAATGGATATAGCTTTATTTTGAAACTGCATAGGTGTTTCCTTCACTCAGCCACTGATTAGAGAAACTGAGAGGTTCTGGAGACGCAAAACCAGGAGCTAACTGCTTCATTCATAGTCTGATGGGGCGAGGAACTTAGGGAAAAGCTCCCTTTTGCACCCATTCCCAGCAACAGGCCTCCTATTCTTGTTTTCTTCTTATTTACCCTGTTGTAATAAGTATATTTACCAAAGGAAGTGTTCCTTCAAACCCTTCTCTATCGTTTACCTGGACTGTGCTGAATGTCAGGACTAGGTCAACCCAGCTCAGACCCAGATGTAACCCATGTGCTGTGGGGTTGGAGAGAGAACGGTTCCCTAACAAAGAATTGGCCACTACTGAACTTGAGCCTCAAGGGTAATGGAAAAGGCTTCAAACAGGAGATACAAACCATGCTTATGCCTAAGAGGTGGAGAGTAAAGAACAAATCTCACTCTCTCCTTCCTGTACTGTCACTCACTGTACCACATTGTGTGTGGTCTCTTCATTTCTTAATTTTTTCAATTATAAAGTATTTATTGTAATGTAAATGTAAAAGGTCACTTTAGAAAATTCAGAGATATGAAAGGAAAACAACTGAAATCACACACAATCTCATCATCCAGAAACAACTATGGTTTACATTTTGGCATATTTCTTTCTTTTCCTATATGAACATATTTCTTCCCACAAAGTTGAAATCATACATATATGTATATGTATATTAAGTTTTATATTTTTATTTTTTTGCCAACAGTTGAATAGTAAGCATTATTCTCATGTTATTTAATTATTCTTCAAACATGTTACTTGGAACAAATAGGTTGCAGAATAATTCCCCAACATTGAAAAATTATGGAGTTCCTTTTGATCCACTCTTCTACCATAATAGCTTGCAAACACTTTTTTTTTTTAGCTAACAAATACAGCCATTGAAATATTAAGTCTCATGGAACTCTTTGCTGAGCTTTTGTAGCAACGTTTGGTAATAACAGTATCACCAAGCACGTTCCCTGGGGATAGCAACAGGTGTCCCTTCAAAGACATGCTGACTCCACCTCACTTGCTTCTCACCTGGTTGATCAGAGGAACCAGCTGTAATACAGGTAAGCTCTTTTGATAAAGAGACTATTTATTTGGGAGAAATTGTTGACTGTTTGTAAACTGCAGAGTCAAATGATAGATTATGTGACTGAAGTGTTGAGGTATCTACATTCCCTTGACACTTTGTTGACACCTAGAGCTGGTTCATTAGAGTTCTCATTGTTCTTCTACAAACCAGAGGTGAAAAGGGTACAATGCAAAATCTGTGTGCACTGCCAGAATTTTCTGTTTTGGGATAGTTTATACTTGTCTTTAGTAGTATATGATTTTTTTTTTTTCTGTCTTTGTTGTTTTTCTTTCTTCTTCTTTCTGGTTTTTGTTTTGTTTTATTTTGTCTTATTTGTTTGTTTGGTTTTTTTAGATGGAGTTTCATTCTTGTTGCCCCGGCTGGAGTGCAATGGTGCAATCTCGGCTCACTGCAACCTCCACCTCCTGGGTTCAAGCAATTCTCCTGCCTCAGCCTCCTGAGTAGTTGATATTACAAGTGCCCATCACCATGCACGCCTGGCTAATTTTTTGTATTTTTAGTAGAGGGGGGTTTCACCATGTTGGCCAGGCTGGTCTCAAACTCCTGACCTCAGGAGATCCATCTGCCTCGGCCTCCCAAAGTGCTGGGATTACAGGTGTGAGCCACCATGCCTGGCCTCTTGTTCCTGTTATAAAGTGAAACTGTAAGAATCTTACACCAAATTCAATTTGATTCAGTTAATTCAACAAATACTTACTGGGTGCCTACAACTTGTAGAACACCATGATGGATATATGAAAGACAAAGAGAACCTAGCCATGCGCTTAGGAAACTTACAGTCTAGCAGGGCTGATTAGATAGGCATATAAATAACTGCAAGACAAAGAAGACCAGGCTATAAGAATATTTAATGAAGGAGAAATACTCACAAAATAGTGTCATGAGGAAAATTAAACTAGTCACTAAACTGTATATACAAATTGAGTTTTCTGAAAAACTACACATATAAAAAACTGAAATACTCTAAAATGGTAGTAGTGGCTGTTTGGGTGATGAATTAAAAGTGATTTTAATGTTCTTTATTCTTTTCTATTTTTTCAAAAAATTATTTACAGGGAAACTGTGCTACTATTAGGATAATTAAAAATAAGCTTTACTAAGTGAAAGTGTTATGCAACAATAGAAAATGTAGTGCAAGTGGTAAGGAGCAAAGATTATAACTGACTGGGGTGGGGGAATTAGAAAGGCTTTAGGATTTATGTCTCATAATGATGAAAAACTTTTTTTTTTTTTTTTAATCTCCCTCTGTCACCAGGCTGGAGTGCAGTGGCACGATCTCAGCTCACTGCAACCTCCGCGTCCCTGGTTCAAGTGATTCTGTTGCCTCAGCTTCCCAAGTAGCTGGGACTACAGGCACGTGCCACCACTCCCAGCTGATTTTTGTATTTTTAGTAGAGATGGGGTTTTACCATGTTGGCCAGGATGGTCTCGATCTCTTGACCTCATGATCCACCTGCCTCGGCCTCCCAAAGTGCTGGGATTTTTTCGCTTGTTTGATTTCTTTTTTTGAGACAGAGTTTTGCTCTTGTTGCCCAGGCAGAAGTGCAATGGCACGATCTTGGCTCACTGCAACCTCTGCCTCCTGGGTTCAAGTGATTCTCCTCTCTCAGCCTCCTGAGTAGCTGGGATTACAGGCGTACGCCACTATGCCTGGCTAATTTTTTGTATGTTTAGTAGAGACGCAGTTTCGCCATGTTGACCAGGCTGGTCTCGAACTCCTGACCTCAGGTGTTCCACCCACCTCGGCCTCCTGAAGTGTTGGGATTATAGGCTTGAGTCACTGCGCCTGGCCGAAAAGCTTCTATATCTTAGAAATAGTAATAAAGTTTTACTGAATTGAAAAGACATTATATTTCTACAATTTTTTTCCCATGACATTTGACTATAGTCTCTGTCTCCATTAATGATAGGCTGGGTGTAGTGGTTCATGCCTGTAATCCCAGCACTTTGGGAGGCTGAGGTGGGCAGATCACTTGAGCCAGGAGTTCAAGACCAGCCTGGACAACATGGTGAAACCCCATCTCTACTAAAAATTACAAAAATTAGCTGGGCGTGGTGGCATACACCTGTAATCCCAGCTACTGGGGAGGCCAAGGCAGGAGAATCGCTTGAATCCTGGATATGGAGGTTGCAGTGAGCCGCAATTGTGCCACTGCACTCCAGCCTGGGCAACAGAGCAAGACTCTGTCTCAAAAAACAACAACAACAACAACAACAACAAAACCTATAGCTCTAGTAGGTGCTATCTGCCATAGTATCTTTTAAAATTTATATTATTTTAGATATGTCTTTAAAATATTTTACTACGTACCATGAAGAGATATTTTCTAAATCAGAAGATGATGTCAATCACTAATCAGATTTATAGAGTATATAGACTTGGCAAATAATCTTACCACTTGTTCCACTGAACCCAGAAATGCTTTATTTGGTCATTGGCTGGAATGGCTACTCCTTTGTCCTCCTTTTCTTCTGTATTTCAGATTTCTCTATCTGTTACTGTTCAACCCACAGAGCACATATTTTTCAGTGTCTAATAGGCTCTAGAAAGAGTTCCTAAATATTCTGCAAGTCATCTGCTTCATCAGCCCATGAGCGTCCTGTTTTGGTGGATGCCCTGGGTGATGTGGCTTCCCATGGTGTGCGGGTGACATAGCAGAGGTTTGTCAGGTTAGAGTTTAGGTGGAATGTACAGGCCTCAGCTAACCTACAGAGTGAGAGTCTTGTCTCTGTGTAACCTGGATGAATTATTTATTTTCCCTCTGCCTTAGTTTCTCACTTATAAAATGAAGAAAATAATAGTACCTACTTTATAGGCTCATTTTATAGATTAAATTTGGCATTTGTAAACATTTGATGTAAAGTTGCTATGATGATGATGATGTATCATAGATAGACTTGAAGGACTGTGGTAGAATTTTTTTTTTTATCCTAAATAGATAACAGGAAGAAGAGGAGAAACTAACATATGCTGAGCAAGTACACTTATGTTATCTTTGTTTTCTTGGAAATAGTGAGGGGCCAAAGAACAAGTAAAGAAATAATTGCCATGCAGTATGAATCACGCAGCAATAAAAGTATGTTCAAAATAAAGAAGAAGAAATGATGAACTGCATATGGGTCCGGGAAGGCTTTGAGAAGTGCTACTTGGGCAGAGTTGCTTTTTGTTTTGTTTTGTTTTGTTTTGTTTTGTTGAGACAGGTCTCGCTGTGTCACCCATGCTGGAGTGCAGTGGTGCGATCTCAGCTTACTGCAACCTCTGCCTACTGGGTTCAAGCGATTTTCATGCTTCAGCCTCCTGAGTAGCTGGGATTACAGGCGTGCACCACCACGGCCCAGCTAATTTTTTGTATTTTTATTAGAGATGGGGTTTCGCTATGTTGGCCAGACTGGTCTCAGATTCCTGGCCTCAAGTGATCTGCCTGCTTTGGCCTTCCAAAATGCTGGGAACAAGCATGAGCCACCGAGCCCAGCCTTAGGCAGAGTTTTGAATAAGTGAGTAGTTGGGGAGTGGATGAGGGCAGTGGTGATAAGGGATATGCCAGGCACGGAGGATTTGGACAGCGCCATAACTTTGGGATGGTAGGTGGAATGTAAAGTACAGGGGAATAGTGAGAGATAAGGTCAGAGAGGGAGGCTGGATTCTGTCTGTGAGAATCAGTGACTTTACCTGTATGTAGATGTGCATTTATGTCAGAGTTTCTCGAAAGGGCTGAGTGTTCCTAATTCCTTTATTACACCCGTTCCAAAGCTATCCTAAGCTTGTTAATGCCATTCCTATTAAACTGCGGCCCTGGCTGGGCAGACTCATTTAGTACTGTCTCTTGGTTATTTTTCTCCATTTGGGAAGCATTGCAACAGGATTTCTAAGATACACTTGTAAAATCTGCTAGTTAAATGTCCTCCACTTTGGACTTGCACCAGCAACATCCAGAAAGGCCAGTAAGCATGGCTTGGGAAGCATGGGAAACTGTCTTTTGTCGCTCATACATCTTCAGGGCTGACTTCAGATCCAAATGACTTCAACTGTGACTCACTTAGAGAGGCAGATTTTCATATTATAGAAAGAGAGTTCCTGGTTCATGCAGCAAAACAAACAAACCTGCACAGAATTAGCCTGTGTGAACTTGACTCAGTAGACATTCCCACATGGGGTACTGAGGTGCTGGAAGCCTGTCTACTAAAGTTGCACTGGTGGACGTGGAATCTAAAGGGGTGTCTGTGAGGGCCATCCTGGGTCCCAGCAGCAGGTGGCTCCATGGTTATGCTGCCCCACACTTTCTTGGCTGAAGCAAATTTTCTGCCTTTCATTTTGTTCCTTACAGAATGTCTTTCTTTTTGGTGACTGCTAACATACTTCTTCACAGTGCAGGTGAGTCATTTTTCAAAAAACTTTGTGGGCTTTTATGAAATAGCTTTGGGGATAGTGAGGAAAACAGTTGTTTGAAGATAAACGACATAATCTCTCTGAACCTCATTCTTTTCATTTGTTAAATGAAAATAAATTTATTTTTTATAGGAAAAATTATATTTATTTTAAAAATCTATATTTACTTCACAGGAAATGGTTAAGAGCAGATGGGAGAAAATAACAGACGCATATTGTAAATCATTATTGTTTACTCTGCTTTCTTTTTTTAGTGAGAAAAACTTCCATCCCACCCCCCAATTTGGTTTGTCCATTTGAAGCTGTATCTGAATCTCATTCATATCTATAGTATGAACCTCCCAACCAAACCAAACCATACTAGACGCCCACTTTCAAGTGACTCTGACAAGTGCCAATTTATATAAAGTGTAGTATCCAAAATACTTGAAATCAGGTCTGTCCTGAAAAATCTGGATGGGCAGCCAACAAAGGGTTTATGTAACTCTTTTTGTACTCAAATCTTCAAATCTCTTGGTGACAAACAATATACAGATGTTGGAAATGTTAATATGATTCAACTAACCAAAAGTCCATAAGCAAAAGTTTAAAAAAAAAAAAAAAAAAAAAAAAAAAACCGTGTATTCCAAACCTGGCTGTATAACTCCTCCGTAAAGTGATCAAACACATTTACAGTCTTCAGGCTTATGCCATCTTCCAGAGACCTGCAGCAGTTCTGTCAGTCCCTTAAAGGTGGCAGCAACTTGAAGGCATCCTCAGGCTCCAGAGTTCAATTCAGGAGTTAGTACAAGGCCTGGTCAACCCAGGTTACATTTGCTGGCTCTTTTCTCTTGATGTTTGATTATTCTGTGTGTGTGAGTGTGTGTATGTGGTGGGGAGGAGGGCAGGGGTGCCTGGATATGTGTGTGTGTGTGTGTGTGTGTGTGTGTGTGTGTGTGTGGGTAGGGGAGAGCAGTAAGCAAAGTAAGGTGGTAATCCACTCATAGTTAACGAAAAACTCAACCAAATAAAGGAATAGGTATGTATGTAGGCAAGAAAGGGAACGATCTATTGGTTCTAATCTCACATTTTGTAGTAATATTAAGAACTTAATACTATGTGCTAGGTACCATGGCAGGTGCTTTAGACAGTATCTTTCTACATTTTTCTAAGTGTTTCCCCACATTATTAGCCTTTTCCTGAGCTTTTGCCTTGGCCTCTTAAGCCTTGGGAAGCTAAAGACACATGGTCTAGAAATAAAGTAGATTGAAATTGACAAAGGAGTTACTCAGATTCGAGCAGGGCCATCTGCAGACATATCAGTTAGAAATTGTCTTTTATACCAGTCACATCAGCAGGAAGTTGTGTTTCATGATGCATTGGCCAGAGCCTTTGAATTCCTGAGTTTGAGACCCCTTCCCCTGGGCCAGAAAGGGTACAGCTGTAGCAAGAACTCCAGAGTATAACCAGAGAAGCTAGAATCAAGGACCACTCACGGGTAAACTACATATTTTTGTGAGAGACATTGGGGTGGGGGAACTAAAGTGTCCACTCATCTACTGTACTCCTGTCCCTCTGGAAAATGACTGAGCCATGTCATATAAAAACAGTCCCTAAGATCCCATGGTATTTCATTAACACCTGGGGCAGGTGTTATCATTCTAATTATACACAAGGAAACTATAACTCAGAGAGATTAAGTGCCTTTCCTGATGCCAAATGATTAGTAAGGGGATACTTAGAACTAGAACTTGGATTTACAATTGGTCAGACCAGGATTTTACCAAAAAAAAAAAAAAAATCCCTCAAAAACTATAATTAAACACTGCTTTTTGGTGATTACCACTTCAGAAAAATAATTTGAGCAAGAAAGCACTTCGTGTTTTTACTTGCAAATCAATCCTTCTAAAGGTTATGCAGGTTATTTCTCTTTGCCTTCTTTCCATCCTGTCTTGTAGTCATTCATTCATTTAATTCGTCACTGATCCATTCATCAAACTTCGAACCAGTCCCTACTATTAGGAGACGAAAGAGCACATTTCAATTGGAGAGCTTTGGAGTCAGACTGCCTGGTATTGAATGATAGCTCTACTACTCACTATCTGTGTATCTTTGAGTAACTTACTTCACCCACTGTGCCTTGGTTTTTTCAGTAGTATATTGGGGATAATAACACTACCTGCCTCAGTGTTAGTATCAGATTGCCAGAAAAGCTCCTAGAATATGTTTAGAACATTGTAAATACTTGATAAATGTTACCTGATATAGTCAGAGTTCTCCAGAGAAACAGAACAAACTGGAGAAAGGGGTGGGGGGGTTGGGGAGGCAGGGAGAGAGAGAGAGAGAGAGAAAGAGAGAGAGAAAGTCTGATTTTTTTTTTGAAGGAATTGGATCATACAGCTCTGCTGTGGAGGTTGAGAAGTCCCAAGATCTGCAGGCAGTGAGCTGGAGGTGCAGAACAGCCTATGGTACAGTTCTAGTCTGAATCTGAAGGCAGGAAAAGACTGGTCAAGCAGTAAAAGCAGGAGTTCCCTCTTACTTGAAGGAGGGTTGGCTTTTTTGCTCTATATAGGACTTCAACTGATTAGATGAGGGCACCTACATTAGGGAAGACAACCTGCTTTACTCAGTCTGTCCATTCAAATGTTAATCTTATCCAGAAACACCCTCATAGACACATTCAGAATAATGTTTGACCAAATATCTGGGCACCTCCATCAACAGCCACGTGGTTGTCACTACTGGAATGAGCAGATTATATCTATCATTCACCTGGAATGTTCCCTACTACATGTCTCTTGGGCTGCTCTTTGCTGGGCTGATGGCTTGGAAGCTTCCTTGTCTACTAACTTACCATTTGAATTTGCTCTTGATGCATAACCTATTTTGTCTTCTATTTCATCTCACCTTGATGAAATTATATCATTATATCATTTGATATAATGAGGTGAGATGAAATATCAAACAGTATTCTTATTTAGGCTCACACTGACCAACTCTTCTGTCTTTCCACTGCTTGTTTGTTACCTGCATAGTGTCTCTAGGAGGAAAAAAATTGCCTTCTTATTGGAGTCCCTATTTTCACAATGTTTAAGTCTCATTATTCTCTCTTACTCAAGCTGAAAATTTGATTAGTCTTTTATGTTCAAAGGTTTGGTAACCATGACCCTAATGGTCCTTTTTAAACTCTGAGAGGTCTTATTTCTTTCTGCAGTGGTACTAGTATCTTACTTTGTGACCTTAAGCAATTTTGCTTCCTGGGAATCAGTTTTGTCTTTTAGTAGCAGAGACATTTTACAGAAGAATTCGATTTGGAAGCCTAATTCATAAAGTAAATTAGAGAGGGATTGTTCTGATTGAAGTGTTAAGGCAGTGGAGATCTCACTGATTTGGTCTTCACCTGGTCATCAGTGGCAACCTATGAGGTGGGCTTGGGGAAAATAGTTCAAAAACATTGAATCAGAGAATTTGTAAGCTTTCTTGCAAATATAACACACCAGCATTCTATTCCATGTCATTATTCTATGAATATACATAGTGCATGGCTATATTCCCTGTAGCCCTCAGGTCGTGCTATTGATAGCTCTACCCAGATATTTGTGGCAGGTAGAATATACTTACTTACTGAACATCTTTTTCTGCCTTTCTGATGTGCATTCCTGGATTGCTGAAACTGGAGAGTAAAACATATTTCCAAGATTCCTTTGCAGTTAGGGTTCCGGGAATGACTTAGAGTGTGCCAATCAGATACATTTTCTCAAGAATTAAATGGCAACTGATTGAAGTGGGGAGAAAGGTGATAGTACATGAGGCATCCTTTCTTTGGCCAGTGCAATCTAGCAGGTGCAGATTGGCTATGGAGGCAACACCTGTGGTGATGACTGCCTGCATCACCAGCTTCTTGTTAAGGCAGAGGCAACTGTTCTTCCAGAAGACTACTGCAGTGTTGTGAGTCTAGCATAATGTGAGGGAGGACAGACACACGTATTACACATCTCACCTTCCATGCCCTTCTTTGGGCTCATTTCTTCAGCCTTCCAATGATTTTGTAAATGTCTAGTTCTCTGTACTAAATCCCTTCTGCATGAAATAGCTAGAGTGATTTCTTTTATCGCTTACTAAATCTCACCAGATGCAGTGCTCATTGGTCTTTACTAACTTCATTTCTTTGACATTCTCAGTGTCTACAGAGGAGCTGCAGGCCCATCCATTCACTGATGTTACCCTCTCCTGTCGTTTCTCCTTTGTGAAGGGCACCGAAAATCTTGAGTTTTCTTGGGAAAGAGAAGACATCAAAGAGGAATATGAGGTAGAGGATGATAAAGAAAATTACCTCTTTTTCAAGTACTATGATTTTTTTTTAAGTTTTCTCGAAGTTGGTTTACCAGTTTCACAATAACACAGAGCAACTGGAAGATCAAAACTCCTTGTATGAGGGAAGAGTATCTGTGGATCAGGCTGAAATTTCTGAGGGGACTCTATCACTTTTACTAATAAATATGGATTTCATGGATGAAGCTATCTACAAGTGCTCAGCCATCACACCAGATGGAAGAGGTGAAAGTACAATTAAGCTAATGGTAGAAGGTAAGGGAATTTATTGAATGAACTTGATTTCAAGCTCTGTTTCTATTCATAAGTTATAATAGCAACAACTTATCTAGTTCCCTCACTTTTCCCCTTTTACTCAAATTATTATAAACTCTTCTTATTCCTATCATGTCAATTCATCTTAGCTAAAAATATTGCTCTGAGCAAAAGATACCGTATCTATACCTATGTACATCATTCATTCACACAAACAAACAAAACATTAACAAAAACAACAACCACAACAACAATAAGCACTGGTCTATCAAAAACTCTACAAACAAGTTGTAACAGTGAAAAATCAAAATATGATATAACGTAACAGTCTTACATGAAAACACTGAGATATGACATGTGGTTTAGTGAGAAGAGCCCTGCCTTGGGAGTCAGGAGGTCCATATTCTAATTTTGGATGACTTTGGGCAACTCATTTAGCGTTTCTAGGCTTCACTTTTTCTCACTATTAAAATGTAGGTTGGACTGGATCAGTGGATCTCCGTAGTGATCCAGGGGTCCATACCCTTCACAGGATTGCATGAAGAGCTTTTTCCCCACCAGAGACTTTCGGGGACTGGGGAAGGCATGGCAGAATTCCTCCAGGATAAGAGTTGGAAGACATGAGAAGGTGGTGGTGGTAAGAATAATTCGTTATCTTCTGTGTTTCTCAGCAGGGTATCTGGAGTTCAGTGGAGAAGCTGGAATGAATCCACTCAAAGAGGGGAAGTTTCCAAAAAATAAAGACAGCAGTGATAGATAAGAACTGAAAGGCAGGAGCATACATGTGTCCTGTTCTTCTCTTACTATGCTTGGATCAAAATTTTAACTACAGTGAACCTCAAGGTATGTTGCCTACTTAAGGGGTTAATGTAAAAAGCGAGAGCATGTTTTCTGCTAGCCTGAGCCTCTTGGGGCTGAAATAAAAGAGGAACTAATTGTTTTGTTATTTTTTCTGATCAGACTCTGAAATGCCCCAGGTGCAGTTTGACAGGATTGATGATAAGGATGTGGCCACATGCATCTCAAAAGGACTGGTACCTCACGCCCATTGTGACATGGCTGGACCGGGCAGGGAGGGACCTGAGCAACCACAGCATCGTGGAAATCCTGGAGGAGCAGATGAATGGCTTCTGCAGGGTGTTCCCCAACCTGAAATACCTTGTCAAGTTAAATGAGAAATATGTCTTCACATAACAGAGACAGATGTGAACAACCAGCTCTTCAGAATCATCCACAAGTACCCAAGTAAGTGCAAATCTGAAAGGAACAGTGAAAGTGGGGTGCATTTCACCACAAAAAAGTCACCATTCATTAATATTTACTGAATGTCAAATATATCAAGCATGCCTTGGCACTTTGGGGATTTAAAGAAGCATCAGGAACATATGCTTGGAGCCTTGGGCAAGATAAGATGGTGAAGTGGAGTCTCTTTGGGTTTGAAAAAAGAACATGCTTCAGGGACTGACAGCTTTCTCCTGATAGATGTGACTCTTACTATTGATGAGGCTTCTTTTCCTCTGCACAGAGCATCAGCTTTATGACACGGCAGGCTGAGTAGTCATAGTGCCCATTTATTAGCCTCTCACTGTGTGCCTGGCACTTTACACATGTCATTTTAATCTTTACCTGCATTTTAATTGTTATTACTGTCCCCCTTCTATATGAGAAAACCAACAAGTTAAATAATTTGGCTAAGGACATAGATAACAAGCACAAGTATCAGGATTCAAACCCATTCTTTCTGAATCTAAAGTTCATGCACTTCATTTTTCTTATACATATACCACACTGCACTTACAGATCTAAGACTATAGACTGCATGAATAGATCTAAGTCATATAAGTTCAGAGAAAGGGAGTCCCTGTGTAATAAGCAAGGAGGCAAGAAATGGAGTCACTGCTCCCACTCATAAATCCTGGCCTGTCTTTAAGTTGCCATATCAAAGGCTGTCTACATTCTGGGGAATCTTAATAGAGTCCTCCAGAGAAAATTTGATGGATACATTTTCGTGTAGCTATTCTGTTACTTCTAAACCATCTAAACTTTTTCAAGTCAGGAATTTGAAAAAAAAAAAAAAAAAAAAAAAAAAGCATGTTAAAAAAAGAACAGGTACTTGCTGAACACATACCATATGCTAGGGGGGACCCAGGTACTTTTGCATAAGGTATTTAACCTCACAATGACCTCTGAGTTAGATACTAATATTACACTATTTAGCAGAGAAGGAAACCAAGGCTGAGAGAAGGTTAAAGTATTTACCAAAGGCTACACAGCTGGCAGTCTTAGAACCCAGGACTTGAACTCTCGTCTAATTATTAACAAAAGCTTGGGCACATTCCACTGTGTGGTTGACTCGTGGGCCTTAAGTTCCTCATGTTAAAGTATCCGTAGCTTCAGGCAGAGGTCATTGATTTATTCTGCCACGTGTGACCTCACCTGCCTCTCCATCAAGAAGGAAGGGATGGTGATGAATAAACTTGCACGGTGAGCTAATTCCGTCTACTTACCTGTAATCTCTGACTTAGAGACCCTTACTAAGACTTCTTTGGAGGGTTAGCTCTGGCAGGGACTTTAGCCATCATCTACCAATCACAGCATGTAGGGGTGAGGAAACAGAAGTCCAGAGAGGTGAATAATTGGCCAAGGTAATACAGCCTCTATACAAGAAGTATTAAGGGAGTCTGACTTCATGCAAAGGTTGGGCAGTTACCTTTCAGGTCTAGTCTGTATGGGCCTGGCAATTAATCAAAGCATTCAAAACACTATTGCAATCCTGGATCTCCCAGTAACTAGCCGTAAATATTTACAACCATTAAGAGTATTTATTTAAATTTTTAGTGACTTGGGAAAATACCCACACTATCATGTTAAAATTTTAAAAAGCAAAATAGTAGCTTGTATGTGTAGCATGAGCCCAAGTTGTTTAACTATATGGAGATGTAAATGATAGGATGTATTATTATTATTATCATAATATGAACAGTAATTACTGGTAACCTCTGCATGATAGGATTGTAGGCATTTTTTGTTTTCGCTTTTGTACTTGTGTTTTATGCAACATTCTATAATGAACATACATTATTTTTAGTCCAAAAAAGCTATATTTTTAAATATTTAAAAAATGTCTTTATGAAAAATGGTTTACATGCCATAAAATTCACCCATTTGAAGTGTACAATTTAATTGTTTTTGTATATTTATAAAATTGTGAAATCATCACCACTATATCATTTAGAACATTTTAATTGCCCTAAAAATAAACCCCATGCTCATTCACAGTCATTCCCCGTATCTCCCAGTCCTAGGCAACCACTAACCTACTTTCTGATTTGCCTATTTTACATCTTTCATATAACTGAAATTATACAATATGTGGTCTTTTTAAACTGGCTTCTTTTACTTGGCGTAATGTTTTAAAGGTTCATCCATGTTGTAGCATATGTCAGCACTTCATTTCTTTTTATTTCTGGATAATAGTATATTCCATTGTATGGCTATTACCACATTTTATTTATCTGTTCATCAGTTGATGAAGATTTGGGTTGATTTCACTTTTTGGCTCTGATGAATGATGTTGCTGCGAACATTCACATATACGTTTTTATGTGGAAATCTATGTTAAATTTCATTTATCTTGGGTATATACCTAGAAGTGGAATTGCTGGATCATATGGTAACTATTTTTTAACCCTTTGAGGAACCACCAGACTATTTTCCAAAGCGGCTGCACAATTTTACATTCCTACCAGCAATGTGTGAGGTTACTGATTTGTCAACATCCTTGCCAGCACTCATGATCTTTTTTATTCTAGTCATTCTAGTGAGTGACATTTGAGGTTTTGATTTGTATCTCTCTGGTGGCTAATCTTGGGCATCTTTTAATATGATTACTGTTGCAATCCTGGATCTCCCAGTAACATCTTCTTTTGAGAAATGTCTATTCAAATTCTTTGTCCATTAAAAATTGATGATTTATCTTTTTATTATTGAGGTTTAAGAGTTGATATATTTTGAATACCACTCCCTTATCAAATATTTGACTTGCAGAAATTTTCTCCCCTTCTGAGTTGTCTTTTCACTTCCTGATGATGTCATTTGAAGCAGTAAATTTTCTGATTTTGATGAAGTCCAATTTATCTTTTTTTTGTCACTTGTGCCTTTGGTGTTATATCTAAAAAATTATTGCCTAATCTAAGGTCACAAAAATTTACTTGTATGTTTTCTTCCAAGAGTTTTATAATGTTAGTTCCTACCTTCAGGCATATGATCCCTTTAAATTAATTTTTTATGTGGCATGAGATAGGTGTCCAACATCCCAGGACCATTTGTTCAAAAGGCTATTCTTTCCTCCATGGAATTGTCTTGATGGCCTTATTGAAAATCAAATTACTATAAATGTAAAGGTTTATTTCTGGGCTTTCAATTGTATTCCATTGATCTATGTATCTGTACTTATGCCAGTACCACACTGTCTTGACTACTATAGCTTTTTAGTAAGTTTTGTCACAGAGGAGTGTGTTCTTTTAACTTTGTTCTTCTTTTTGAAGATTGCTTTGACTATTCATATTTTGGCATTTTCATATGAATTTTAGGATGAACTTGTCAATTTCTGCCGAAAAGGCACCTGGGGTTTCAATAAGGAATGTATGGAATCTGTAGATTCCTTTTGGGATTATTGGCATTTTAATGATTTTAAGTCTTCCATCTATGAACACAGATGTTTTTCCATTTGTTTAGGTCTTTTTAAGTTATCTTCAGTGATGTTTGGCAGTTTTCGATGTATAAGTCTTATAATTCTTTTGTTAAATATATTCCTAAATATTTTATTCTTTTTCATGCTTTGGAAATGTAATTGTTTTCTTAATTTCATTTTAGAATGTTTATTGCTAATATAAAGAAATACAGTAGATTTTTGTGGATCCCTTCATATTTTCTATATAGAAGACCATGTTATCTATGAATAGAAATAGTTTTACTTCTTCCTTTGCAATCTTGATTACTTGTATTTAATTTTCTTTCTAATTGCCCTGGCTAGAACCTCCAGTACAATGCTGAATAGAAAAAGTAAGAGTAGATCTCTGGGAGAAAGCATTCCATCTTTCATCATTAAGTATGATGTTAGCTGTAGGTTGTTGTTACTGTAAATGGATAATATCGGGTTGAGAAAGTTCTCTTCTGTTGCTTGTTTTCTGAGTGTTTTTATAATGAATAAATTTAGGATTTTGCCAAATGCATTTTCTGCGTCTGTTGAGATAATCACGTGGGCTTCATCCTTTATTCTATTAATATGATATATTGCACTAATTAATTTTTGTATATTGAGCCAACTTTGTATTCCTGGGATAAGCCCTACTTGGTCATGGTATGTAAGCCTTTTTCTATGTTGGTAGATTCAGTTTGGTAGTATTTTGTTGAAGCTTTTTGCATCTGTATTCATTTGTAAGAGATATTGGTCTGTAGTTTTCTTTTCTTGTGATGTCTTGGTCTGGTTTTTGTATAAGGATAATATTGGTCTCATAGGGTGAGTTGAAATATGTCCCTTATCTTCTGTTTTTTGGAAAAGGTTGTGCAGGATTGGTGTTAATTTTTCTTTTAATTCTTTAACTTTTGGTTTTATTTTCCCTATTTTTCTATTCTCTATTTCATTTATTTCCATTCTAGCCTTCGTTATTTCCTTCCTTCTACTTGCCTTCGGTTTAGTTTTATTTTCTTTTTCTAGTAATTTCATTTGAAAGATTAGGTTATTGCTTTGAGATCTTTCTTCTTTTTTAATATAGCCATTTCCAGCTGTAAACTTCCCCCTGAGCACTAGTTTAGTTGTATCCATAAGTTTTGGTATGTTGGTATGTTGTGTTTTCATTTTCAGTCATTGCAAAATATTTTCTAATTTCTTTTGAGATTTCTTCTTCGGCCCATTGGTGTCTTAGGAGTGTATTATTTAACTTCCACATATCTGTGTATTTCCTAAATTTCATTCTGTTATTAATTTCAAATTTCATCTCATTTTTGAAAATTGAAAGTGTGAATTCTTCAACTTTGTTATTTCTCAAAAATTTTCTGAATATTCTGTATCTTTTGCATTTTCATATGAATTTTATGGTCAGCTTTTTCAACTTCTAGTCAAAAGCAAACTGGGATTTTAATAGGTATCATGTTGAATCTGCAGACCAATTTAGATAGTACTGTCTTTGGGTTAGTCTGTTTTGCATTGTTATAAAGGAATACCTGAGGCTGGATTACTTATAAAGAAAAGAGGTTTATTTGGCTCAAGGTTTTGCAGACTGTACAAGCATGGCACCAGCATTTGCTCAGCTCTGGTGAGGCCTCAGGAAGCTTTTATTTGTGGCAGAAGGCAAAGGGGGAGCAGGCATGTCACATGGTGAGAGAAGGAATGAGAGAGAGGGAGGGGTGCCATGCTCTTTTTAAAAACCAGCTCTCACATTAATGAATAGAACAAGAACTCATTCATTATAGCCATGAGGGCACCAAGTCATTCATGAGACATCTGCTTCCATGATCCAACACCTCCCATTAGGCCCCACCTTCAACATTGGGGGTTACAGTTCAGCGTGAGATTTGGAGAGGACAAACATCCAAACTATATTAGTCATCCTAACAATATTAAGTCTTTTGACCCATGAACATGTAATATCTTTCTATTTATTTGGCAGGTTGTGTCTTAACTCCGTCTCTGTCACATTTCCATTTATTCAATATTTCATTCATTCACTCATCAAATACTTGTTTTATGATACTCAAACTGTGCTAGATACTCTCTTAGGCACTGGAGATGCAGCAGCGAACAAAACAAATTTCAGCCCTCAAGAAGCTTACATCCTAGTAGTGGGGAGAAATAGGCAGCCAATCAAAAGATAATTAAAATATACAGTATGTCACTGTATGCATCCATTTACATGAAATACAAAAACAGAAAAAATTAATCTATGCTGTTAGAAGTCAGGATGGTGGTTACCCTTGGAGTATGGGAGGAGGACAGAAACTGGAAGATAGCACGAAGAGACTCCTGGGATGATGGTAATATTCTGTTTCTTGATCTGGATGCTGGTTACATGGTTGTATTCAGTTTGTGAAAATTAATTGGGCTGGACACTTAAATGTACTTTTCTGCATGTATATTATAAAGTAAAACATATTTCATATATCAGATGATGAATAGTCATACAGAGGAAAATAAAGCAGAGAAGGCAGAATAGAAAGAGGGGAGTGGGGTAGGGAGGGTTGTAATTTTTATTTTATTTTATTTTATTTTTGAGACAGAGTCTTGCTCTGTCACCCAGGCTGGAGTGTGGTGCCATGATCTTGGCTTACTGCAACGTCCACTTCCTGGATTTAAATGATTCTCGTGCCTCAGCCTCCTGAGTTGCTGGGATTACAGGTATCTGCTACCATGCCTGGCTAATTTTTGTATTTTCAGTAGAGACACGGTTTCACCATGTTGGACGGGCTGGTCTTGAACTCCTGACCTCAAGTGATCCACCGCATTGACCTCCCAAAGTGCTGGGATTAGAGGCATGAGCTACTGCACCTAGCCTGAGAGTTGTAATTTTAAATTGACTGTCCAGAGAAAGCTCATTGAGGTTAAATTTTAACAAAGATTTGAAGGAGGTGAGGGAGCTGGGCCTTGAGGTGGGCAATGGCTGGTGGATTTTGGGCAAGGGCTGGTGGATTTGAGGAACAGCCAGGAGGCCAGTGGCTGCAATGAAGAGAGTTCATGAGACAGTGTAGGAGTTCAGATCAGAAAGATAACAGGAGGCTAGATTGCGTGGCATCATAAAGGCCATTGTAAGGGTTTTGGCTTTTGCTCATACTGTGGGAAGAGATGGAAGAAAGCCATTGGAGGGTTTTGAACAGAGGAGTGAAATGATGTGACTTATATTTTATAAGGATCTTAATGGGTGCGTTTGAGAGGATAGTGTCTTGGTTCAATGTGTTAGTAGTGGAATTAGTGAGAGGAGATTGGATTATGTATACATTTTTGAAGGTAGTGCAAATATGATTTGCTGACAAATTAGATGATGGGTATAAGGAAGAGAAGTCAAGTGATGACTAAAGCTTTTGCCCTGAGCCACTGGAAGAATAGAACCACCATTTATTCTGATTAAGAAGTCCTGGAACTTGGTTTGGGACATATTACATTAGAGATGCCCATTTGAAACATTTGAGAGGAAATGCTGAGTGGGTAATTAGATATAAAACTGGAGTTTAGGAGAGAGGTCTAAGCTTGAAACATAAACCTGGGAGATGTCAACCTATAGGTGGTTTTTCAAATTATGAGACTAGATGGGCTTATCAAGAGAGTAGACATAGATGAAGAAGAGTAGAGGTTCAGGAACTGAGCCCTGGAACCCTTCAACATTTATAGTCAGAGACACAAAGAGAAACCAGTGAAGAAGATTGAGGAGTTGACCATAAAGTAGAAGAAAAACTAGGAGAAGTGTCATGACCTGAAAGCAAATGAAGAAAGCATTTCAGGAAGGAAGGAGTGTTTGACTGTGTTGAAGACTACTGATGGGTCAAGTAAGATGAAGACTGAGAATAGATCATTTGAATGAAGGAATATAGGCAACTTTTGGGCACTGAGAACAGATTAATGGAATGCTAACACTGAGGACAGTTTGCTTCCAAGAGGGGCCACACAGAAATGTGTATTAACTGGAAAAGTTATAGTGTGTCATTTTTCCTTCTCTTTTAAAGAAAAGAATTTTCAACCCAGAATTTCATATCCAGCCAAACTAAGCTTCGTAAGTGAAGGAGAAATAAAATCCTTTACAGACAAGCAAATGCTGAGAGATTCTGTCACCACCAGGCCTGCCTTATAAGAGCTCCTGAAGGAGGAACTAAACATGGAAAGGAACAACCAGTACCAGCCACTGCAAAAACATGCCAAATTGTAAAGACCATCGATGCTAGGAAGAAACTGCATCAACTAACGAGCAAAATAACCAGCTGACATCATAATGACAGGATCAAATTCACATATAACAATATTAACCTTAAATGTAAATGGGCTAAATGCTCCAATTAAAAGACACAAACTGGCAAATTGGATAAAGAGTCAAGACCCGTCAGTGTGCTGTATTCAGGAGGCCCATCTCACGTGCAGAGACACACAGAGGCTCAAAATAAAGGGATGGAGGAAGATCTACCAAGCAAATGGAAAACAAAAAGAGCAGGGGTTGCAATCCTAGTCTCTGATAAAACAGACTTTAAACCAAAAAAGATCAGAAGACACAAAGAAGGCCATTACATAATGGTAAAGGGATCAATTCAACGAGAAGAGCTAACTGTCCTAAATATATATGCACCCAATACAGGAGCACCCAAATTCATAAAGCAAGTCCTTAGAGACCTACAAAGAGACTTAGACTCCCACACAATAATATGGGAGACTTTAAAACCACACTTTCAACATTAGACAGATCAACAAGACAGAAAGTTAACAAGGATATCCAGGAATTGAATTCAGCTCTGCACCAAGCGGACCCAATAGACATCTACAGAACTCTCCACCCCAAATCAATAGAATATACATTCTTCTCAGCACCACATCGCACTTATTCCAAAATCGACCACATAGTTGGAAGTAAAGCACTCCTCAGCAAATGTAAAAGAACAGAAATTATAACAAATTGTCTCTCAGACCGCAGTGCAATCAAACTGGAACTCAGGATTAAGAAACTCACTCAAAACCGCTCAACTACATGGAAACTGAACAACCTGCTCCTGAATGAATACTGGATACATAACGAAATGAAGGCAGAAATAAAGATGTTCTTTGAAACCAATGAGAACAAAGACACAACACACCAGAATCTCTGGGACACATTTAAAGCAGTGTGTAGAGGGAAATTTATAGCACTGAATGCCCACAAGAGAAAGCAGGAAAGGTATAAAATTGACACTCTAACATCACAAGTAAAAGAACTAGAGAAGCAAGAGCAAACACATTCAAAAGCTAGCAGAAGGCAAGAAATAACTAAGATAAGAGCAGAACTGAAAGAGATAGAGACGCAAAAACCCTTCAAAAAAATCAATGAATCCAGGAGCTGGTTTTTTGAAAGATCAACAAAACTGATAGATCGCTAGCAAGACTAATAAAGAAGAAAAGAGAGGGCCGGGCGCGGTGGCTCAAGCCTGTAATCCCAGCACTTTGGGAGGCCGAGATAGGTGGGAGGTGGTGGGTGCCTGTAGTCCCAGCTACTCGGGAGGCTGAGGCAGGAGAATGGCATAAACCCAGGAGGCGGAGTTGCAGTGAGCTGAGATCTGGCCACTGCACTCCAGCCTGGGCGACAGAGCGAGGCTCCGTCTCAAAAAAAAAAAAAAAAAAAAAAAAGAAGACAAGAGAGAAGAATCAAATAGACACAATAAAAAATGATAAAGGGGATATCACCACCAATCCCACAGAAATACAAACTACCATCAGAGAATACTATAAAAACCTATATGCAAATAAACTAGAAAATGTAGAAGAAATGGATAAATTCGTGGACACATACACCCTCCCAAGACTAAACCAGGAAGAAGTTGAAACCCTGAATAGACCAATAATAGGCTCTGAAATTGAGGTAATAATTAATGGCCTACCAACCAAAAAAAGTCCAGGACGAGACGGATTCACAGCCGAATTCTACCAGAGGTACAAAGAGGAGCTGGTACCATTCTTTCTGAAACTATTCCAATCAATAGAAAAAGAGGGAAGCCTCCCCAACTCATTTTATGAGGCCAGCATCATTCTGATACCAAAGCCTAGCAGAGACACAACAAAAAAAGAGAATTTTAGACCAATATCCCTGATGAACATCGATGCAAAAATCCTCAATAAAATACTGGCAAACCGAATCCAGCAGCACATCAAAAAGCTTATCCACCATGATCAAGTGGGCTTCATCCCTGGGATGCAAGGTTGGTTCAACATACACAAATCAATAAACGTAATCCAGCATATAAACAGAACCAAAGACAAAAACCACATGATTATCTCAACAGATGCAGAAAAAGCCTTTGACAAAATTCAACAGCCCTTCGTGCTAAAAACGCTCAATAAATTAGGTATTGATGGGATGTATCTCAAAATAATAAGAGCTATTTATGACAAACCCACAGCCAATATCATACTGAATGGGCAAAAACTGGAAGTATTCCCTTTGAAAACTGGCACAAGACAGGGATGCCCTCTCTCACCACTCCTATTCATCATAGTGTTGGAAGTTCTGGCCAGGGCAATCAGGCAGGAGAAAGAAAGAAAGGGTATTCAATTAGGAAAAGAGGAAGTCAAATTGTCCCTGTTTGCAGATGACCTGATTGTATATTTAGAAAACCCCATCATCTCAGCCCAAAATCTCCTTAAGCTGATAAGCAACTTTAACAGTCTCAGGATACAAAATCAATGTGCAAAAATCACAAGCATTCTTATACACCAATAACAGACAAACAGAGAGCCAAATCATGAGTGAACTCCCATTCACAATTGCTTCAAAGAGAATAAAATATCTAGGAATCCAACTTACAAGGGATGTGAAGGACCTCTTGAAGGAGAACTACAAACCACTGCTCAACGAAATAAAAGGACACAAACAACTGGAAGAACATTCCATGCTCATGGATAGGAAGAATCACTATAGTGAAAATGGCCATACTGCCCAAGGTAATTTATAGATTCAATGCCATCCCCATCAAGCTACCAATGACTTTCTTCACAGAATTGGAAAAAACTACTTTAAAGTTCATATGGAACCAAAAAAGAGCCCGCATTGCCAAGACAATCCTAAGCCAAAAGAACAAAGCTGGAGGCATCATGCTACCTGACTTCAAACTATACTACAAGGCTACAGTAACCAAAACAGCATGGTACTGGTACCAAAAGAGAGATGTAGACCAATGGAACAGAACAGAGTCCTCAGAAATAATACCACACATCTACAACCATCTGATCTTTGACAGACTGACAAAAACAAGAAATGAGGAAAGGATTCTCTATTTAATAAATGGTGCTGGGAAAACTGGCTAGCTGTATGTAGAAAGCTGAAACTGGATCCCTTCCTTACACCTTATACAAAAATTAATTCAAGATGGATTAAAGACTTAAATGTTAGACCTAAAACCATAAAAATCCTAGAAGAAAACCTAGGCAATACCATTCAGGACATAGGCATGGGCAAGGACTTCATGTCTAAAACACCAAAAGCAGTGGCAACAAAAGCCAAAATTGACAAATGGGATCTCATTAAACTAAAGAGCTTCTGCACACCGAAAGAAACTACCATCAGAGTGAACAGGCAACCTACAGAATGGGAGAAAATTTTTGCAATCTACCCATCTGACGAAGGGCTAATACCCAGAATCTACAAAGAACTTATACAAATTTACAAGAAAAAAACAAACAACCCCATCAAAAACTGGGCAAAGGATATGGACAGTTCTCAAAAGAAGACATTTATGCAGCCAACAGACACATGAAAAAATGCTCATCATCACTGGCCATCAGAGAAATTCAAATTAAAACCACAATGAGATACCATCTCACACCAGTTAGAATGGTGATCATTAAAAAGTCAGGAAACAACAGGTGCTGGAGAGGATGTGGAGAAATAGGAACACTTTTACACTGTTGGTGGGACTGTAAACTAGTTCAACCATTGTGGAAGACAATGTGGCGATTCCTCAAGGATCTAGAACTAGAAATACCATTTGACCCAGCCATCCCATTACTGGGTATATACCCAAAGGATTATAAATCATGCTGCTATAAAGACACATGCACACGTATGTTTATTGCGGCACTATTCACAATAGCAAAGACTTGGAACTAACCCAAATGTCCATCAATGGTAGACTGGATTAAGAAAATGTGGCACATATACACCATGGAATACTATGCAGCCATAAAAAAGGATGAGTTCATGTCCTTTTTAGGGACATGGATGAAGCTGGAAACCATCATTCTGAGCAAACTATTACAAGAACAGAAAACCAAGCACCACATGTTCTCACTCATAGGTGGGAATTGAACAATGAGAACACTTGGACACAGGATGGGGAACATCTCACACCGGGGCCTGTTGTGGGGTGGGGGGAGTGGGGAGGGATAGAATTAGGAGATATACCTAATGTAAATGATAAGTTAATGGGTTCAGCACACCAACATGGCACATGTATACATATGTAACAAACCTGCACGTTGTGCACATGTACCCTGGAACTTAAAGTATAATAATATAAAAAATGGGAGAAATAGTGTGATAAGGGACAGATGGAGAGGGTAAGTTTGATGCTACAAAAGAAGGGGGAGAATTGCTGAGCAATGCCTTTCAGGAGGCAGAGGGATAGGGTCTAATGCACAAGTACAAGGTTTGCTTTAGGTAAGATTATGTACAAGGAGGTAAGATAAAGTATATGGGCATAGATGAAGAAAGGTGGATACTGTGGTAGGGAAAGCTTCTGGAAATTCTGATTGCTTCTAGTTTTCTTAGTGAAACCAGAGGCAATTCATCAGCTGAGTGTGAGGCTGGATATGGCAGTATTAAGGAAAAAGAATGAAAAAAGTCATCTAGGAGAGTAGGAGATAATAACTAAAGAAATATACCAGGCATCCTGGGTAGTGCTAAAGGCACTTTTGAGGTTCAAGACCATGAATTTAAAGTGAGAAAGCCTAGGCACGGTGGCTCACGCTTGTAAACCCAACATTTTGGGAGGCCAAGGCGGGAGGATCACCTGAGGTTGGGAGTTCGAGACCAGCCTGACCAACATGGAGAAACCCTGTCTCTACTAAAAATACAAAATTAGCTGGGAGTGGTGGTACATGCCTGTAATCCCAGCTACTCAGGAGGCTGAGGCAGAAGAATCTCTTGAACCCGGGTGGTGGAGGTTGCGGTGAGCCAAGATCGTGCCATTGCACTCCAGCCTGGGCAACCAGAGCAAAACTCTGTCTCAAAAAAAATAAAATAAAATAAATAAAAAATAAAATAAAACAAATAAAAAATAAAGTGAGAAAACTCAGTGTGGTTGTATTTTATGCAGCCTAATTTAGCTGCTTGAGTACAAACACAGAATGGGAGGAGAGTTGGGTTAATTGAATGTTGAAGTTTTGCTGTGCAAGCATGACAAAGGAAGACCTGCATGCTAGAAAGTGATTATAATGATCAACCATGGAATCTAAGCTGGGATGGGGAGGATGAAGGATGCAAAATGGGAGAAGCAAAGTGAAAAAGTGATAGGATCATTGGATTTTAGGACCTGATGGCAACCAAAGAATTGTTAGAGTTGAGGTATCAGAGAAAGTGAGTTGAAAGGACAGAAGGTAGTTGTTGAAGAGTAGGATGCTTGAAATTGAGATTATTGCCAGTGATATGATCTAAGTTCTAATGAAGAGGAAAGTGGCTAAAATAAAATAGAGAAAAAAAAAAATCCTTGGGGGAGAGGAGGTCAAGGTCCAAAGGAGGTCATGGGATAGATCATTTATGAGATAGTGACATCAAGAGTTATGACAGAAGCAGTGATGCAGAGTTTTACAAAGTCAGCAGCTAAAATCAAGGAATGGTAGAGGTGGGGAGAGGAACAACAGAAAACTGTGATGAAAGTGTAGTGGATAGCAAAGTCTAATGACTTGATGTTTTAAACTGAAGGCTTGTAGAGGAAGGAGCAAAAAAGATCTAGTTTATGAAAGATGTAAAGAAAACCACACCATTTGAAAGGGCTATGGAGGAAGTGTCCTCAGAGGGGAGCCAAGTTTCAGTTAGAAAACAAGGTGAGGGAAATGTTAACAGAAGCTAAGAGTAGAAGGGATTTGTTGGTGATTAATAGCAAGTTCTAGAAGGCACAATAGAAGGGTTTCAAATGTTAAAGCTCTTCCACAACATGGATTATAGTAAGCAACTCCTGGTTTTGCTCGTTCTGTACCAGAATCTTGAAAGGACCTACTTGATGGGTAGCTATGTACACCAATGCATAAGTGATGGCATAGTTCAGGTTTTCATAAAGGTATCTAATGAGGTATTTGTTTATTTTGAGAGAGTCATGCTCTGTTGTCCAGGCTGGAGTGCAGTGGTGCGATCTCAGCTCACTGTTGATTGCTCAAGCAATTCTCCTGCCTCAGCCTCACAAGTGGCTGGGATTATGGGTGTGTGCCACCATGCCCAGCTAATTTTTGTATTTTTAGTAGAAACAGGGTTTCGCCATGTTGGCCAGGCTGGTCTCGAACTCCCAATCAAATGAGTTTTTGAGAATAATTGGGCACACATGCAGAAACAAGATCACCTGTAGTTTATCCTACTTGTTTTCAAATAACAATTTATAAAGGTTCCTATCTCACTCAGAGTAAAAGCCAGATTCCTTACATGGCCTATTAGGACCACAAGATATACCTTTCTCACCCCTCAGTCCCTTACCCTGCCTTGTCACTTCTTTGCCCTTGTATTCTGCTACTCTCTCCCTCATTCACTTCAGCCTGCCAAGCTGACACTCTTGCACTGGCTCTCTCTTGTCTGGAATGCTCTTGTTCAGATATCACACATCGAATTCCCTTGGCTTAGTCTTTTTCACTTTCTCAACGAGGCCTTGTGACCACTATATTTAAAATGGGAAACTGAGACAAACTGAGACACTCCCTTACCCTTCACTCTCCTAGCCCCCCTCCTCTTGCTATACATGGCCCTTATCACCTTCTAACATATCATAAGCTTTACGTATTTATTACATCTATTATCTAGCTCTCCCTGCTAGAATTTAAGCTCCACAAAGTCAGAGATCATTATCTCTTTTCACTGGTCACAGGTAAGTCCGAACACTTAGAACACTTAGAAAATGCCTGGAACATAGTATAGACACAACAAATATTTGGTAAATGAACAATAAATGATATTGATCTCCATCTCTACTTTTTCCTTACAAAAGAGTTGAAAATCACCCTTAACCAATCATAGAACAGAATGCATCAAAGGACAGTTGAGGCCCAGTTTGGATCCCCTTCTATATTGTTCTTACTCCCTTAATTACAACCTTAGATTTAGCTTATATATTCCAAGACTGGCAATGTTCTGTCCTCCCCAAGTGGATATTTCTGCATTCTTTTTGAGGGCATCAGAGTTCTATGCTGGCCATTTTCTGTCCTTAAGCTTCAGCAATGACACAGATTTTAAAGGTCTTTTGTCTTAAAGACAGAAAGGAAAAGATGTATAAATTGGGTTATATAAAGAGTGAAGTTTTCTACAAGGCAAAGCATCTCATAAAGTCAAAAGAAGAAAAACAAACTGAGAGAAAGTATTTGTCACATTCACGACAAATGGCTAACGATATACTTATGGAGAACTATGACAAACCAATAAGAAAAAGACCAGCAACCATTAGAAAAACAAGCGAAGGAAATGAAAGAAAATGACAAGAACCAATTTTTCATGGGAAGAGATTTAATCTTACAAAAGGAATAATGAATATAAAAAATAAAACAAGGAGTTACCATTTTTCCTCTATCAGAGGCCAAAAAACTTGAAGGCGTAATGTTTGCAAAAATGTAGGGAAATAGATATGCTCAGTTTATGTACTTTCGGCAGGCATGCATACTGGTGCAACCTCTTTGACTTTATAGGCAATCATAGGCAAATTTATAAATGGACACACCCTCTAAGAGGATGGTTTTATTCACTGTATTTTCCTTGATACAGTTTGGATTTTTACCACATATACATATTATTTTTTCAGTAAAAAAGTTAAATCATTAGAAAAACATTAATTCTCATTGACAGGAAGACCCTCCTTCCTATTCATACAGCAACATTTTACTTCCTATGTCACACCATGAAGCAGCCCCCAGCAGCAGGAGGCCAGAGTTGTTTTCATGTCCCACATCCCGGCTAGGATTATTCCAGGGCTCTGAGGGCATCTGCTTAGATCTATCTACACATTCATATTTTTTCCCTTCCTTCCTTCCCCTTATTTCAGAAATAGTTCAAGAGGACTGAAAACTTGATAAAGAAGTTCTAAAATAAAGTGGATCAAAGTAACATACTTCTTTGCACAATTCATAATATTAAATTTTGATGAAAGGAAACTTAACTTCTGAATTATGCTTAGTTTAGGTTATTTTAATAATGTTGCACTTCCTGAATACATACATACTATAACAGCAGAAAAAGTTTTCCCAGAACACAGTAGAAGGTTGGGAGTAGTTAGCCAAAATTTAAAAGTGGTTGTGGACAAGGTACCCTTCAAACTGGGTTTAAGATTCCCTTCTGAGAATGAAAATTTGAAGAATCAAACTGTGACAAATGAGATCAGTAATCTGTAGCAATCACATAACAAAAAAGATTGCCTTTTAATATTTGATTAGTATTTGGGTAATATCCAAATCCAATCAAAGTGATCCAGCTATAATTTTAGGATAGCAACACTTCCACATGACTGAACTGAAGAAACCTTAAACCTCATCGACTATATGCTCTTTTGGGAGGCAGAATTATTGGGGGTGGAGAGTGCACGATACATATGAAAATGGCAGGTTGGAAAACATTAGGCATGTGTCCCCAAGATGGAGCAGAAGAGGTTTTAACCAGCCAACACTCAGCCCACTTGGAAATGTTTATCCCCATGGAATGTGTGTATCAAGGAAGTGCCATTAAGGTTATTTAGCCTGTCCCTGGCAACGATTCCATGTTCCCTGTACTACCTTCCCATGTTTGTTTGCCTTCTCACAGGCCACTGCAGTCAGCCTCACAGGATGCCATTTAGTCTCCTAAATCGTATGGGGGATTTAGAAGTCATTTAATTTAACATCTTCCCAATACAGGAATGCACCCTGCTATGGTTTGAATGTTTATGTCCCCCCAAAATTCATGATAAAATTGAATCCCCCGAAGCAATGGTATTGAGAGGTGAGGCTCTTGGGAGATGATTAGGTCATCAAAAGTTTAACCCTCGTGCCCTTATAAAAGAGGCCTAAGGGAGTTTGTTCACCCTTTCCACCATGTGGGGATGCATCAAGAAGGTGCATTCTTTGAAGCAGACAAGCTTCAACAAGCCCTCATCAGACATTAAATCTGTTGGCACCTTAATCTTAGGCTTCCCAGCCTTCAGAACTGTGAGCAATACATTTCTGTTGTCTATAATTACCCAGTCTGAGGCATTTTGTTATAGCAACCTGAAGGGACTAAGACACTCTCTGACTTGTCATCACCTTCTACTCCAGACCCACTATCCATGATCCTTTCAAAGAAACTTGTTCTGCCAGTCCCCAAGTAAACTTCCCATCCAAGCTGCAGTCCCAGGAGAAACTCTTCAGTCCTTTGTAAGGCTCCTGAAACTCCAATCCACTCTTAGGAAGTAAATGGGTAATGTTTTCACAACTTTATTTGGCCTTAATTGGGGGAAAGGAAACCAATAAAACTATCACTTTAATTTCTTTATTCATCAATAGTATCCAAAAAGAATGAATCAGGAGTTACAAAAACAAGTTAAATGCAATATGGAAGCCTACTAAATACAAATACAAGTTCACAAACACATATGCAACAGAAACTTGTTTAGATTGTTTCTTGAAGTTTGACTATTTAAAAACATAGGTGTAAAGGAAAGACATTCAGACTGGTCCACGTGGGCTTGTTAGCAGGCAGAGGAACCCTGCTTTCAAAAACTGAGAGTCCAGAGTCACGGCATGTGGGAAGGTTTCCATGGACACTGGATCTTAACAGATGCTATAGTGTTTACAAAACTACACACACAGAGAAAGCCCAAGGAAGCCTGCAGGCTAAGCCCTATGCCTTTAGAGGGCTGAAGGAACCAAACCTGATTTAATCCTGTTTGCTTCATGCAAAACTTTATGCAAGACTTCCCAGACTAGGCTATTTAGCAGCTTTCCATGAATGGTCCTCAGATCATGTGATTCTATGTCATAGACAACAGCTGCCCTATTTACACAGAAGCAGAGGAATGTGGATTTGCTCTTGAGAGTTCAATGTTGCAGGATAGAGTAGTCTTGGATGGTAACCACTGTTCTAAATATGACTAGTGAAGAGACACTGTGGTTTTTTTGCTTTTAACAAACTGATACTCTTGCTCTCCTCCCATAGTGTCCAAGGGCTGGCAAAACTTTTGATTAAGGCATGCTGCTGTGAGTTCTCCAAGGCACTTGGACAGGGAGCTGCATTTCAGACTGAACAAGTGGAGTTTGAAGAGAGTTTTTAGATGGGATACACAAAAGCTTAAAATGCTGAACAAAGTGGAATTTTCTCCTTTCAAATAAGAACAAGGAAAACTAGAAGGAATTATATTTTTGGCACAACAGTTTCTCACAGTTGCTTGTGCATTACAACCTAAATGATTTCCTTCTGATGGTCTTTAATCTACTTTCTACAAATGAGATCTTATGTCAAGGCTTTAATCTTTGGTATTCCAAATGCATCTTAAACAGGGTAGTGAGTGGGGTTAACTATCACAGAAGTCGAAAGACACAAGACTAACTGTAAATGACTGACCTCCCCAAGTCACAGTTTTAGGATTAAATCTCCATTTTCTTCCCCCTGTTGAATTACAAACTTTCTTTTATCCTCATCTCTAAGGGAATGCTTTCTATTTCCAGCCGGAGGTTAAACATGAAATGCAAATATGAAGACAGAGTGGGGTGGTTCTCTTTCCCACTCTCTTCCTGCTTTACCCATGAGGACTCTGTATCACAGCACAACCTGTAGCGTCATCAGGCTGAGATCAAATTTGGTCATCTTGTTTTTGGCCATCTGACATTTCTTGTTCTAACAACGAGATTTCATTTATTCTACAGAGAAGAAGGAAAAATCACAGGAACCTATCTCCCCTCTGGACCAATGATCAGAACCACAGAATTTATAACTTATCAAATCAAAAGGCTAGTGCATTCTTACCAGCTCACTGGAAACTGAGGTCCAGAAAAAAGAAGAGAGACAGGGCCAACTCACTCTCCTAGTTAGTTGTAGGCCAATGAGCATATTGGTAGGCTGGGATATCCTAAGCCCGCTTGGCTGTACTTATCTCCATCCTTGGGAATACTGGTTTGCCTGAACTTCTCAGAATAAATAAAAACAAATTAATGTTTGGATCTCGAAAGTTTTTTATGAAGATGCTTCCTCCCCTGGCTTCGGTCTAAGGCACCCCTTGCTCCTCTGGCAGATAGTGGACTGCTGGAAGCTGGGGGGCCAACTATGGGCTGCATCTAGTATGTGGCAGGGTGGGGGCATCTGGGTTATTTGAGCCCCTGCACCAGGAAGAACCCCAGACTCCTTCCACCTATGAAGTGGTGGGACTACTGAAAAATAATAAAAAAAAGCTTAATACCTAGTCAAGAAAATAAAATATTAAAAAACAATAATATAATGATAATAATTGAAGAATAAAGTCAACTTGCCAAAAAAAAAAAGTGTTTTACAGAGAAATAGCACCTTTGGTAAAAAGTATTTTTAAAATTTGGTTAGGTTGCCAAGGGCCTCAAAGTATACAAGTATCTGCATCATTTGGGTGTACTCTCCCAGAAACTCCATCTAAGTCTGAGGGACACTGGGTTAACTAGCAGGATGGCTATGTATCTAGAGGCAGTAATTGGGACCAAGAGATGCGTGGATGCTGGAGGTCTGTCATGCTGACGGCATTGGAAAGAGGCTGGAAGCAGAGAGCGTTCCTCTCTGTGGAACTTCCCAAACCTCTCCTCCAGGGACACCCTGCTAAGTTCTCTCTGGCATTGTGTGCACTCCCTGTAACCTGCTGACAGATGCAGTAAACTCAAAAGAGGTTCAGATTTGGGTTTGTTCCTCTTTCAATCGTGATGCAGTTTCCTTACTAAACGGCCCCAGAGCACCGTTTACAGTTTCTCTTAAAGCACTCCTAGAAATGAAGGCTGTGGCCCTTCCCCTCCTAGCCAGCCACCTTCATCTCCTTTATTGCAAAACAAATAAACAAAATGAAACTCATTGCTATATAAGCAAATACTGGTGATTTGGCGACTGTAGCAGACACTCGTGTATACTGGACTCAGCGCTGAAGTGGAAGAGAAGATGCTGGGCTCCAGACACTATCCTGTGCCGCCTCATTAGATCTCTTTGGTGCTCACTCTCTTGGTCTTTTCAGCTGTTTCCTTTGAGATGTAAGAGAAAATAGGCGTCATGGAAATATTAAACAACTGTTGGCATTTATTCTTCAAGACTACATAGCATTGGCATTTACGAGCTTATGCTGAATTTTAGTTGTTTACTTGTCTGGCTCCTCTGTGGACAATGAACAACTTGAGAATAAGAACTATGGCCTATTCATGATATGGTCATGCAGGGGCTGTCTACTGAATTAAGCTGACGCCATTTGGACTCCTATGAAACAAGCAGATCAGACATTATGGTTCCCATTTTAAGAATGAAAAAAATGATGTTAAATGGAAATGCTACAAGATGTTCTGAATCCAACAAGTCCAAAGAAGTGTTAATTAAGTACAACAGGTTCTGGAGGCAGACTGCCTGAGCTTCAACGGGCTGTGCTACTTTTTGGGTGACCTTGGGCATATTGTGAAATCTTCTATGTCTCAATGTCTTCAACTGCAAAACCACAGTAATAAAGTACCATCTCTTACAACAGTGCCTGGCACAAAATGGCCAATAAGGACATACGAAGATGCTCAACAACATCATTAATCACGCGGGAAATGCAAATCAAAACCACTTCACACCTGCTAGGACAGCTAAAATAAAAAATAACAGTAACAAAACCATTGGTGAGTATGCGAAGAAATTGGAACTCTATGGTGAAGATGTACAATGGTGCAGTAGCTTTGGAAACCAGTTTGGCCATTTCTCCAAAGGTTAAACATGGAGTCACCGTATGACCCAGCAATTCCACTCCTAGGTAAATACCCAAGAGAGCTGACAACATGTATCCACACAAAAACTTGTGCGAAAATGTTCCTAACAGCTTTATTTATCAGGGCCCCCAAATTGAAACAACCTAAATATTCATTAAATGATGAATGGGTAACACAACATGTGGTATATCCATATAATGGAATGTTACTCAGCCATAAATAGGAAAAAAGTACTGATTCATACTGTAAGAATGAACCTTGAAAACATTATGCTAAGTCAAAGACCGAAAAGGCTATACTGTTGTATGATACTACTGTAATATGTCCACAACAGGAAAATCTATAGTTAGAAAGTAGATTAGTGGTTGCAAAGGGCTGGAGGAAGATGAGAATGGAGGGTTACTTCTAATGGGTATGGGATTTCTTTCTGGGATAATGAAAATGTTCTGGAATTAAGATAGTAGTGAGATGACTGACAATCTTAGGAATATGTACTTTAAAGGGGTGAATTTTATGCTATGTGAATCATATTTCAATTAAAGAAATAAATTTTAAAAAACCTGACAACAGTGGCTGATATCTAGCAGACACTGCTGGGGTTCCATCCATAGCCCCTTTGTGTTTAATGTTTCGGTGTACACTGGCATGACTTCCTACCTATTGCCAGCACCTGCATCTCTGCCTGACGCCTTTCTCTGGCTGCTGTAGCCTACTCTGTCCACACACACTGGTAGGCCACAAATGCCAGGGAATTATTGTTTCCCAGTAGAAGCCCTCAGCCAGTGGCTGATGGGAGTTCTTGTAGAAACAGCCCAGCTTCATCCCGACTCAGGCACTGTTACTCCATTCCCAGAGATCCCCAAGAGCATTAAGAGCCACTTGTTAACAGTGGTAACATGCCTGAATACACACTCTTTATTACTTCCTTCCCTTCCTGGACTCATTTCCCAAATCTCCCCCTGGTGTTTCCTGGCATTGCTTCCCAAATAAACTGTGTACTTGCATCCTTGCCTCAGTATCAGATCTGAGGGGACTCACATCAAACACAGAAACTTAAACATATTAGCTATTATAATTCACTCCGTACTGTCTGATAACTACTGTATCCTAGACGAAAGTAATTCCTATGAAGTTTTTTTTCTCCTTCATGGGATTGAACTCATTTGGAGACTCAAGACTGGTGAAATCTGAAAAAGCAAAAGTCTAGAAGCTTTTGCTTCTGCTTAAACAACTGACATGAGATTTCTATACTATCAGTAACAATGATGACAAAATGCACATCGAGAATGATTAATAGATATGAGCAATTACTATTAATAGTAATAGTTCTGTTTGCTCATGTCAAATATTTCATATCAATAGTTTAGCAGTTCTTATGACCATTACATTCCTTAAAAACTTCTATGTCAGAGAGAAGGCTAATACTACTACATTTGGTCTACAGACAGGTAATGGAAGGTGCAATATCCTGTATTAAGACTACATAATAAGCCAGTAGGAGGATGGGCCAGGAGTTCAACAGTTCCACAGTATGTCAGAGGATCACTATTCTGCTAAGAACTCTTTCCCCAAGGAAGCCTTTAACTTAATGACATAGAACCTGAACAATGTTCTTATTATCTTCTTGAGTATCTGGGAAGGAGACTCTTTGTTAACCCCAGGCTATTTTCTAGCTAGACTGATGTTGAACTTAAATCCTTTCTGCTGTGGCCCCAATCCACTACTTTCATACTCACTGAGTGCTGACTACATACCAGGCCCTGTGAGACTGCAAGGGTACAATGATGAACAAGTTACAGAGCCTGCTTTCAGGAGCTCACAGTCTTTGGGTCTGGACACTGGTCATGACAGGATACACACTTCCTTAAACCATGCTTATATGCAAACCACTTCCACCTCATTTGCAAATGACCACCTGCCTGATTTTGCCTTATGTATCCACTCACTGAGCTGTAACCTATACCTGTTGAGACCTACAGGGCCCCATGAGGACTTCATCAGGAAACTGTCTGTATCACAGTTTGATAGTACAGGTGATGGGGTATCACTCAAGATCTACTGTATTGAACAGAGCGTGCCTCCTTGGTCTCCTGGGGCACTGGGCAGTGTTTGAGTGGTATAGGGCCTGATGGCAACAGCAACACCTGAACCAGCATGGAGGCTACCATTCACCTGATGCTTCTGGAGCTCCTGGACGTATCTGGTCATCTCCTCCTCTGTCTGAGTCTGGGCCCCCTTCTGATTCTTTCCTGCAAGAAGAACCAAAGCTCAGAGCAGTGGCAGCTGTGGTAAGCCAGTGAGGAATCCGCCAAGATCTACCTAGAGGCTCTCAATTCATCTCCCATTTAACTTGCGGAAGGAGAGGTGAATTACCCACATTTTCTAAGTATGAAGGCATGAAGGGGCCCTGTGTAATTGATACCTCCAAGGTAACACACTGTAACAAAGCAATCTATCCCAACTCCTCTCTGGCTTTTGTTCCTTTAACTGCTTAGCACATCCCTGCCAGAAGCTGGCCCTGCAAAAAAAGTTATGGTGAAAACCTGGATCCTGACACAGGAGATTCCACTGAGACAATGACTCTCAGCCATTCACATACCATCAAAATGTCCTGGAGAACATTTGAAAAGATAGCTGTCTAGTTCCACCTTCAGAGATTCCGATTTAATTGATGTGAGGTGGGACCTGGACACCAGTACTTTTTTTACAAGTCTTTCTGGTTGGTTCCAATGTGCAGCCAGGGTTGACAACCATTTCATCTAGCAATGTTTCTCAAACTTGCAGTGATAAACAAAAACAAAAACTACACAGGTTCCCAAGCTGCTCTTTTGCAAATGCTGATTCACTATGTTTAGGATGAAATCTCTATGCTTATCAAGAAGAATGTTGACCATTAGGAAACACTGCTAGGACGTATCTTCCAAACATTGCTATCAACCTTCCCCTCACAGCAGTTTCCCTTGGCTCTGCCTCCACCTGGCTTCACATCTTGATGCCCCTTTTTGCCCGTCCCATTTTGATTTGTGATCTAAGATCAGACTGCTCTCAGGTACTAACCTGAAAATGCCCCAGAATGCTGGCTCCACAAACTCCTCTCAGATCCATGGCCTACACATCCATACGTGCTCAGACCCCTGGGGCACCACCATCTAACATGGATTGCTCCATGTTATACCCACACAGAGTTCTGGACTTAGTCATCTAGGGAGGATGAGCAGCCCACAGCTGAGTGGCTGTGGAAATGGGCAGTGTCCCATGGGGCTGATCATTTGAATTTTGTCTGATGCATGTGATAGAGATTATTATCCAAATGACCACGCTTATTCTGTAAGCCAACTGCATACCAACTGCCTGCACCTTAGAAATGGAGGGCTACCTTTACAAAGCCAGAACAGCAGCAGTTAGAAGCGGAGAGGTACTGAATGGAGTTTAGGGAAGACAGGTATAGGATGCTTCATGGTTGAGGCAGGCTAGGCCACTGACTGTTTTGAGATGTTTTTTGTTGGTTTCAGTAGCAACTCTGTGTTTCTTCTGGAGATCCTGGCTTGGTCTTGACTTCCAGGAACTTGTAGGAATTTCTAGTCTCTAAATAGCCTCTTCCTGTTCTTTCACCTGTCCCTGGAGTTACATTGCTTTCCTGTCTTTCCACACCGAAAACAGACTTGGTTCTGGGCAGTGGTAGGCCAGTGATACCTTAGACAGTACTGGACCATTTATACTGTTGGTGTTCTCTAGGATCCTTGTCTAGAAGAGCCTCCTAGTTACCATTTAACCTGATCTTCCTGAACATGATCCTAGGTTCCAGCCAGTTCTTAACACAGTTAACTTTTTTTTTTTTTTTTTTTGAGACGGAGTCTCGCTCTGTTGCCCAGGCTGGAGTGCAGTGGCACAATCTTGGCTCACTGCAAGCTCTGCCTCCTGGGTTCACGCCATTCTCCTGCCCCAGCCTCCCGAGTAGCTGGGACTACAGGCGTCCACCACTACGCCTGACTAATGTTTTGTATTTTTAGTAGAGACGGGGTTTCACTGCGTTAGCCAGGATGGTCTCGATCTCCTGACCTTGTGATCTGCCCATCTTGGCCTCCCAAAGTGCTGGGATTATAGACGTGAGCCACCACGCCCGGCCGACACAGTTAACTTCTTCAACTTTTTTTTTTTTTTTTTTTTTTTAAGACAGTCTTGCTCTGTTGTCCAGGCTAGAATGCAGTGGTGTGACTATGGCTCATGGCAGCCTCAACCTCCCAGGCTCAGGCAATTCTTGCACTTCAGCCTCCCAAGTAGCTGGACTACAGGCATGTGCCATCACACCTGGCTAATTTTCACATTTTTGTAGAGATATGGTCTCGCTATGTTGGCAAGGCTGGTCTTGAACTCCTGGGCTTTCCACCTTGGCCTCCCAAAGTGTTGGGATTATAGGCATAAGCCACTGCCCCTGGCTGATATAACTTTAGGTTTACCCTAGCTGGTGAAACTTTTGGGCCTGGTTCCAACTGACCTTAAGGCAACTCTCTGTCGCAGACCTAGCTTCGACACCCTTCTCTGTCTTGCCTCCACTCTGAATGTCCCTGGTTCTTTGCTAGGGCTCGGCTTTAAGAGTCCCTCTTGATCTTTGGCATCATTGTAGCCCAGGACCCAGATGGGACTCCAGTGGTTCCAACATAACCTGTAGCCTCACACTGCCCCCCAAACTCTCAGATTTCTCTGTCTCCCCAGACCACCCTGCACATATCTCAACTAGCTCAACTTTCTCTTTTTAAAAAAGATTACCCATCTCTGTTAGTTGAAAGAGGGTCTACAAACATTTTTTCTTTTTCTGCTGGGTATGGCAAGGAGAAGTCATTTTGTCTTTCAACCACCAGAGTCTTTTGCTATTTCCTAAGGTGTTATAAGGATCAATGGGTTAATATGTAAAATGCTTAGAAGAGAGCCTGGCAAATGGTTCTTGCTGAGTAAGTATTTGCTTTCACTGTTACTATTCCATTATTATTTTTAATTATTATTAATTATTTTTATTTTAACATTTTAATTATTAATTATTATTTTAAATTATTATTCCATTATTACTATTTCCATAATGTTACTATTCCATTATCATTTACTTTTGCCCTGGGTCTTGGTCCTCTCTTATTCCAAGCCTCTGGAGTGACTTTCAAACTGAATGCCTATAGGATAAGTGCTTTGCCCTCAAAGCTCCCCACTTGGGGCTCCAACCTTACAGGTGTGGGTCTGCCAGTTGCTCCCTGGGTTCCTTGCTCCCAGCCACCACCCTCTTCTCCATCATCCCCACCCCAACTTCTCTCATGCTGATTTCATGAAGCTCTCTCCTTGCTGTTTTTTCTTTCTTTCTGAAGCACAGCTCACCGTCACAGGTCATGGCTGTACAGACCCAGTTTCCACAGGCACAGACACAGCGGTTACAGTCCACCTCAGTCTCAGCTCCATCTGCATACGTTTCATCCTCCAGGGCACACTCTGTTGGGCCAGAAATGTGGGGCAACAGTTTAGTTGTGAGGGTGGAACAGGGCATCTTTGCTACAGTCTGTGCACCTTACCCTTTTTTCCCAGACAAGACCTGCCTGTCACTCAGAAGCACTATATCTGAGCAAATGCCACAATCAACCTAAAGCATGTGGGGTCCTAACTTCACCATGGGAATAATGGGCTGGGGCCCAGTTTAGAATCATGGGAGGGCATTTCTCAGCTAGCTCTGGAGAGTTCCACCAATCCTCTCTATCTTGGCTCCTACAAAATGCCTCCATTCCCTACAGCTCTCTATTTCTTAGGTTAGGCATACTCTTCTCAGGAGGGTTGAAAGATGGGTTGAGGCACTTGAGAAACTCTTGGAAGCTGAGTTTCCAATCAGCATTTTCATCAGACAGTTCAATGAGAGCATCAACACAGAGTCCCCTGAAACAAAACACAGGATAAATGTGTTAGCAAGACCTTAGCTTCACTCAGAAGAAGGGAAGTAAGCATCAAGACCACATACACCCAGGGCTTCCATAGGAGGCCAAGAAGATGAATGCTAACTGTAAGAGCCTCTCTGTACACTGACCCAACACAACTATTATCCATCCTCACCAGTGCAGGCATCTAACCTTTAGTTTGTTATACTGAATGTCAGATCACTCCGGCTGTTCAAATGTTCCCCTTAAGATGACTAAAGTTTCGTGAACAGTTTTGTCTACTTTGATTGACAAATGTTTTCACTGCCTGCACACCTTCCACTAGCAATTGCCTTTCCCCATGGTATACACATGTCAAGTCAACCAAACGAGGAAAATCAAAACAGAAGAGATATGACAGATGATATGAAAAGAATATAGGATGTGAAAGAATATGAAGTTCAAGCAAGAATCACCATTATCATCATTCTAGAAAGAGATTTTCAGAAAAGCTTCTAGAACTCAGCTCCATTAATTCTTCCTTGGGCTGGATTTGAGGCCTGGCTCAATAAATGAACTTGGGCTAGTTATTCAACTTTTCTGAGCCTGTCTTCCTATCCGTAAAAGGAGGTCAAGAAGCCCTCCTTCACTGAGATATCATGAGGCTCAAACGTTGAAATTGTAAAACATTATGTAATTTCAGATTATCAAAATGTGAAGGATTTACAGAACCTATACTTTAAGGTCATAGACTATTATTAAAGAAGAATCCTTCTAGAAACTGTGCAATGTACTTCTTTTGAAAAAAAGAGATGCTTTTCCTATTTTTAATTCTTACTGATGCTGAAACCACATCAAAAGTTTCTTAGCAATTAGTTTTTATTAATATTTATTCTGGAATAATACCATAAAAGTAGATGGGCATATATCTGTAACAGTCAGGGCAATCGACATGAAATAGCACTAATTACCTAAAAATCAGAACAAAGCTACTTTGGACCTACAGTTAAGTAATAGATTAATGTAATTCCTTCAGAAAATTAATCAGTAAAACATCACCCACAACATTCAGAAACAACTTGCCCTGATGTGCCCTTGGCAATTTATTTTAAAATTATATTCTTCTATTCCTTGCAAGTTCTGACCAAAAACAATAACTATTTGATTAGATATCAGTGGTACTCAATATATTAATTCATACTTTCATAGAATAGAACAGGACAGAATTCTCATTTTGCTTTTTACATGACATTCTCTCACTGGTGGCTCTTTTGCAGGTGGGAAAGGGTTTAAGTCCCCTCTCCTAGGCAGTCTTTCCTTGTGGATCATTCTCTGACCCCTTGTTCCTCTCACCTAAGCAACTTGTTGTTCTCCTGGTCTGGATACGTGGTAATATTGATGGCAGTTTCATTCTGTTCCACAAACTTCAGGAATTCGCTGGAGTCCAGGCGAGAGTCACCATTATCAAAGTTCTAGAAAGGGCATGACGAGATCATTCAGTAATGTTTTGCAGAACCCCTGTTCCATCATTGCTCCACTCAGCTGACCCGCCTCTGATTCATCTTATTCTTAATACATTCCAACCCTGCCCTGGCCTCAGAGGGTCATGGCAACAAATGCTCTAATCCGTGGGACATGCAGAGAAGGTACCTGTGCCCAAGATGAAAGAGGAGAAGTGCCTGGGGAGAGGAGGCAACCTGAACAGAGGCCCCTGGGGTCCCTAAGCACACTGTGTGGCCCTATCTCTGACACTGCCCTGTAGACACTTTCGACTGTACCTTTGGGTACAGACCAACCTCCACATCATGTTCTCAAACCCTGACGAACATGTAACAAGAGTTTAAAGTTGCAAGCTGTGAATCAGAATCTCTGTAGCAGGTCCCAGAACATGTTTCTAATGAACTGGTCAGGAACAGCAATGCAGATAACCCTCTGAGCTCACTTCAGACTTATAAGATCATTTCTTGTTGCTTGATTCCAGCCTCCTTGTCCTGTTCTCGGTGCTTAACTTTCACCTTGGTGCCCGTAACTGATCACATCAGTGAGAACTCAGGCAAAGCCCTCAAAGCAATAAGCTACAGACAGGGGTCATCATGCAAAGTTCCTGCTCCTCTGCCCTGTGGGCCCCACTGCAGATGTGTGCACAGGTCCTCAGATCACCCAGCTCAGGCTGTCCTCATGACCCAGCTGGCATCCCACGAGCACAAAGTGAGGGGTGCAGTGAGCTCACACATTGTTCTCTATGGCAAGATGCTAAACTGAGACCTCAGCCATCTGGGACCATTCAAGATACCTAGGCACTAGCTGCAGGAGGGTGTCAAAATCAAGACTGATCAAATTCCAAGTTGCATACTGCTGCTCTCCTAACAAGTTTCGATAGCATTTTCCCCTTCCCTCCCAAATCCTTTCCCTAGGCTGCCTCATGCTGCTGCCCTGGGAAAGGATTAGCTTCCCCATATTACTTTCAAGTTGGCTCCCCAGATGGTGCAAGGGATTCTGGAAGAAACATCTGTCCAAATTTCTAGATAGAAAGGCAAGATGTAGCTAGCAACTCTCTCCTGACTGCCACGCATCACAGGTGTTCCACTCTAATGTTGTATAATGAAGGTGTGCATGAAACAACTATTAGGCCTATGCTTAGTACGTACTTACTATTCTTGTCCTAATTCCCAAGAACAGGTCTCTGATGTCCTTTATTCACTATACGATTTTCCCTGAGAAACTTCCCTAAGTGTTTACCTTGTGAGGTCTTGATTAAGTAATCGAAAATAATTAAGTAAGTTTGGCTGGGGGCCACTGTTAGTAGCACAGGACTTTCTTGAGTTCAAATGCTGCATGTACTGGGCAAATGGGAGCAACCCTCAAAGACCCCAGTGTCGTCAGGGCCTGATGATGGGATGAGTGTAGGGAGGGGAACCATCCAGCACTAGCTGCAGACCCAGTGCCACATGGCCCAAGTGGGCACCATGAACCTGGCAACCACAGTCCAGCTCTCAAAAGGCAGTGCTGTGTACACACACTTCAGTAGGACTAGAATCAGGCCTGCAGCTGGGGGAAGGTCCAGCCCATGTGCTTTCTCAACTCAGGAGGGCCCAGGGCTCAACTCCCCAGACCAGAGCTGTATATAGAATCCACAGAACACAGAATTCTGGTGCCTGCCCCAGAAACAGCCTGGAATTCCTGGGGGGTCTGCCTGTGAGGTCCTCCTAATCATGGACCATGAACCAACCTAATTCATTCAGCCTCTCTTCAGTCAGTCAGTTACAAAGACCTAGTATCTCTCTGTGCCTGTAAGACCTCTCACCAACAGGCAGCTGCTGACCTAGGAGGAGGCAGTCTTCCTTTGAAGACAGCAGCACATAAGACTCTGATAATCGTCAAAAAGTAGAAAATGAAACCTGTTTTCTCCTGGAAGACACTGCCAGAGTGTCTGGGAAGAGGGGATTTTATGTCTGTCAGTCATGATCAAGCTTTCTTAGATGCTCGGGTGTGAGAATGCCCTAGAGAAGAGCTACTTTCTCAAAGGGCCTTACAGCTTTCAGAAGGGAGCCTATAAAAGTGAGTTGCTGCTGGAGGAGATGGAGATGTGTTGAGGGGAATGTGGTCTAGGTTCTTGGGAATCAAATCTAATAGCAGGTGTCAGTGATGCCCGAGGTGGAGTGCCATCGAAGGGCCACTAAAAAATGCTTACAGGGTCCCAAGTGGCCCTTGGAAAGGAGTGTCCTGGGTCCCATACCTCCTATGCTGTAATTGTAGGGCAAAGTCACTGCTCACAGCAGGCCCTGCAGGTACCTTTGCCATTCACTCAGCTTTTGAACAGTCACTTTCTTTACATTACTTTTTGTTCCTGTCCAACCCTCCTGGCTCAGCACTATGATGTGTTTTTCTGTAGAAGAGGAACCATTCTTGCCCTAAGGGCTCCGTAATGTGGGAGTGGTTAAGACAGAGGACAGAGCAAGAAAGGCTGTGCTTTTTCATCTGAGTATGATCTCAAAAACTTGAAATCCAGAGACTTAATATCTGCCATAGAGGAGAGAAATCTCTATATAAAGATAGTAACACAAGTGAAGTCTTAACCAAATATCCATTTGAAGCCAACACAGTACTTCTTCATCTGTAGGTTCTATAGTGTCAGAAAGAGAAATCCACAGACTAGACTGGCATTGGCCACATTAGGTGGCCTCAGAGCAGCCAAAAAGTCCCTCATGTGTCTGAAGTTGCTCCCAAGTCCCAACTGGGTTGGGCCCTGGAGGTATGTGAGGGAGTAGATGGCTGGGGCATCTACCTAGATGTCTATAAGTGAAGAGGGCTTTGGTGCTTGCATGGAAATGTGGGTATCTGAATATGTCTGCGTGTAGGATGTGTCTCCGTGTGGCATGTGAGTCTCTGTATGTGGTGTGTGTGTGTGCGTGTCTGCATGTTTGAGATTGAGTGTGTCTTTCTCTGTGCTTCTGAGTGTGATGCGCCTGTGTGTGTCTGTGTTCTTGTCAATCAGCTGTAAGAATGCCCTTAATTGCTGCTTCTAACTCTCAAGTTCTGTGAAAGATCTGCATGCCATGATAGCCCGAGCCATCACTAAATATTATAACCTCCTTAATTTCTCTTTGTGAAAATAGCATCTCTCCTGCTCCCAAGTGGAACACTCTGTCTCTTCAACTAATTATGATAGGGAACAGCAATATCTTTAAGTTCAGGAAGAATCTCTGGACCCATGAAATGCCAGTCCATTGATTCTTCTCAGATGAAGAATCTCTCCAGGCCATGGGCCTAAGTTAATGACTTAGAGAAATGTCAAACTAGGCAGGAAAGAGGCTGAAGTGGTCCCGGTCTGGGTGCAATCAGAGGGTATTTTGTATTAACAGCCAGCTCCATAAGGTGTCATGGGGAGTAGGGGACAGAGCTTGGCCCTAACTGACAGGTTCTCCAAGACCTTTGTGGCTTTAACTGCCTAAAGGCAGCAGCACATGTGTGTTAGATCCCAAAGACTCCACTGCTTACTCCCACTAATAAAGCTGGTGAGAAGGCAACTTTCATGGCTTCATCAATGATCTATGATGAGGAAACTCAGGGAGTCTATACAGGTTTACATTTCCTGTGGTATGGGAAGATGTGATCAGGCAATGGGAGAAGGAAGCTTCCCTTTCTATGGGCCTGAATAGTCTTCCTCCTACCTCTGGATTACCTTAAAATACTTGTCTAGGATTTCACTGTAGTTGCTGCCTTTAGAGAACCAGCCATCTGGAATGATCTCAGCTTCCAGCCACTGGATGATGCGACGTCGGAGCTCATCACGGTTGGACTGATAGCAAACAACTGCAGGAAAGTGGAGGATGTCAGCTGGAGCAGTCAGGGGAGGACCCCAATGATATCTGGTACCCACTGTGTGGGAGGATCGGTGCCCACGGAGACAGGATTAGCACATCCAGGGTACACAACTGGAAAAAGTCTAGCCCAGGATTCAAGCTCCCATCTCTAAAATATTTGTAAAGATTGAGAATATTGAAACAGAGAGATTTTGCTGCTTATGTGAGAAATAACTAGAGCAGAAAAATAAAGGATACTTTCATTAACTTTAGGAAGCTGAAGGGGAAAAAAATCAATAAAGCAGCTCTCTTGACTCAAAGATGAGCTGAAATACATGAATAAATGAGAATATTACAGTTTTTTATGCCACTAGATTTCTGATTTTCTCCAGTTTCTCCCTTTCTCACCAACTAGGTCCATCCAAACTTTCCCCCACTTACAACTGTATACCACCTACATCGTCCTTTATTATGAACAAGAGAATGTGAAGCCCAGCGAGGGCCATGTCGAAGCCATGCTCTGGACAGCTGTTTTCCACTGGAAATAACAGGGGGTGCTGAGAGTTGAGTGGATGGGGAAGCAGAGGAGAAAAAGCTTTGGCAAAAGAGAATTCCTGGAAGACAACACATGTTGCGGGTGAAAAGGGCACTGGGCCAGGGGAATGAAAATCTGGGAGTCCTTCCCTAGTCTGCCAATTACCAGCTGTGTGATACAGAAAACTCACTTAGCCTCTTCGAGCCTCAATTTCCTCATCTATATAGTAATTACAGTACAATCTACTTCACAAAGGCTACTATGAGAATCTAAGGAAAGTATGCGCAAAAAAGTTCTGTAACTATAAATCATGATAAAATTTTAGTGATCACTAATAGAAAACCACAGAAGTCTTACAGGCACTTCCAGTTATCTATCCCCTTTCAAAAAGAGTTGTGCCTTCTATTTGCTAGTCCCATAACATGAGCATGTCTTACAGGATGTTGAAAAACGAACTCAGTGGCTGTCCTGTTCATGCAGTTCAATCACTACTCAGGAAAAATGGGAAAACACAGTCAACATTCTGACCCAACCAGCTGCTTCAATTGGCAAACACACACACACACACAAATGTAGTTTTGCAGCTTTTCTGAGCTGTGTTGAGGAGTGGCCAGTTCTGGGACACAATTCTGATGCACAGAAGATCTTATGAGCTTGGCAGGGATTGTGGAACACAGTATTTCTATCATGAAAAGAATGTCCTCCCCGAGATGCACACAGTAGAAAAAATAGGCACTCACCTGGGCTGGCAGATGGACTTACGGATTTCTTCTCTGCAAGACAAAAAAAGAAAATGTGTAATGCAAAGTGAAGAAAAAAAGAAAATTTTTCTGTATTTCTAGGATTACAGCTGCTCCACATGTAGGGGACTATTTGTAACCTTTTCATCATCTTGTATTGAATCCTTTCCTTCTTCTAGGGCCCAGGTATGAGGATCTTCTGTTTCCTGCTTTGTCTGACAATTTAGGGCCGCTGAGTTACCCTTCTGGTCTCACACCTCCTCCTGTTGCATTGAGGGGTCACTGGGATTTTGAGAATTCAAATGGAGAATCATTCTGGATAGGGAATGGAGTGGAGACAATCGCCTGGGAAACAGCTTCTTGTTTCTTCAAGGAAGGGCAAGGCTGAGAGCGGCTGGGCAGGGCTATGGCTTGGCAGGGGGCTGGTATCTAATTAGCAACAAGTGTGGGACTTCCTTCTTATTCTAATGGCAATGGTTTCAGCGCAAAATAGAGGAAATAATACTGAGAGGTGCCCAAATTAAAAAGCATGAGGAAAGTGAAACTTATGTGCTTTCTAAAAAGGTACATAATTCATTTAAGGAACTTCATTATTGTTACTGATTACTGATGGAGTCCACCGTATTTACTATCCAGCTGTAGACAGTGCTGAAAACCCCAGCAGGCTCATGAGTGACAAGAGGATGCAACTCCAACCAACTGGGTGCTTTCCACAGCTCTGAGAGGCTGTGGTCACGGTAGAAAGACCATGTGGTCAGCCAGGCCACACTGCTCTGTTCCTCAGCTCCCATGGCTGAAGCTGCCTTGCAGTGGTGAGACCACACCTTACCTTTGCAGTGTCCATCGTAATCAACCTGGATTTTGGATCCAGTGAGGCAGGCATCTCGATGCAGTTCACAGTGGTTGAGGTAGGTCTTGCCGTTACTGCCACATACAGGCCTCTTGTGAGGTTTGCATTGCTGAAACAGACCCAAGAGAGAATGTTTGTGCAGTTATGGATATCGACACACAGACACACACACACAGAGCCATTTTGTAAGGGGACTCTCCACCACCAGAGATGGTGCTTCTATCCTACCAGGGCACAGGCAGTGACAGTTCTGGCCAACTGACCCTGTCTCAGTTGCCTATGGCCCTTAGTGCCTATCCTGGTCCAGGGTCATCTCTTCTATTCAGTGAAGAAAGAGACACCCTCTATGGTTTGAATGTTTGTGATCTCTCCAAAATTCATGCTGCTACTTAATCCACAATGCAAAACTATTAAGAGGTGAGGCCTTTAGGGGGTGATTAGGTCATGAGGACTCCTCCCTTGTGGATGAGGTTAAGAAGTGAATATATCAGTCTTCCTACAGCATTTGGCCCTTTGGTCCTTCTGCCTTCTGCCATGTAAGGATGCCACATTCAAGGTGCCATCTTGGAAGTTAGAGACCAGGCCCTCACCAGACATCAAATCTGCCTGCGCCTCAATCTTGGACTTCTCAGCCTCTAGAACTGTGAGAATTAAATTCTTTTTATTTATTATTTACCCAATCTCAGATATTTTATTATAGCCACCGAAACAAAGACAACTGCCTCATCACATCAAATTAGCAGAAAAGGCGTTCTATTAAAAATCAGAAATTTGAATTCTCTGTCACTTTGGAAAAAGTCATTTAATGTCTCAGAAGATCTGAGATCCCTTAATATTCCAACATTCAATGACATAAAACAGCCAGAGCTGAGAGCTGGGAATGTGGAGAGACTGATAGGCAGGCAGGCAAACACACACACACTCCAATTCTTCCACAGCCTAACTATAAGGATCTCTTGCTTTATATACTATTTGGGGGGCCACTTTGTTTTCCTCCTAATCTCAAGCCTTTATTGTGAAGCTAGGAGTAAGGTTGTCTGGGTCTTTGTGAAGTACTACAGAGAATCATTATGGACAGGGAAATGGAACAAAGTTCATTTGGAAACTAGCTTATGCTTTGGCTGCTGAAGGTACCAAGATCACAGGCAAACTCAGTTTCTTTGGACTTCTACGGTTTTTAAGGGGGAGAAGTAGGAAGCAAGTTTAGCTCAGATCCAATAAAGAAAGGAAGTGAAACAAGAAAGAGCAGATGGTAAAAAGAAGCACAGAGCACTGGAAGTGGATGGCAGCCCAACCTCTCCAGTTTTAGTTGAGAATACCAAAAATACAAATTTCAGTGAACCAGTATTTATTATGGAGTGCTCACTATGTGCTGGGAAATGGACAAAACCAAACGTGGTCTCTGTCTTCACAGCATCTCCTGAAACCTTAGGTTTGGTCCCAGCTCACCCACATCTAGTTGTACAATTTTTAGGATAAGGTTTCCAGATCATAAGGCCAGGCTTATGCCACCACACTGTGGCCAGGTACACTGCCAGTGAGAACCTCCCAGAGCTAACGGATCCCCAGCAGGATCTGGCGTTTAGGTTTCTGAGTTAGAAAACTTCCTTTCTGGGGCAACAAATCAGGATCCTTAACCTGGGGACTAAATTGGTTGTATTTAATTTGCAGACAGACGTGTTTCCAGGCTATGAGTTGGTTTGACAGAAAAGAGAATGTCCAGGGTATTTATGTTCATTTTGGTGGCAGAACTTGTCAGAATCTAGCCTACAGAAGAAGTATTTATCAAAGGCTCTCTCTGGTTTTTAAACATCAAAAAAAACCTGCATCTCATCTACTGTTTTTAAAAATTTGCATATCCTCTGACCTAGCAAGCTCTGGTGTCAATCAATGCTACAGAAATAAAGGCAGTAGCATGTAAGGGTATTTGCACAAGGATGTTATTGGTTATAGTGGTAAACAACCCATAGAACCAACTGAATGTCCATTTATGGGAAAATGATAGAATAAATCTAGTTCTTTTGTATTACTATTATGCCACTACAATGAGTTAAATGAGTTAAAACTACATGTGCTGATCTAGAGTGTTATCCCTGATAATGAGTAAAGAATATAAACTGTATATATCTATATCTGTATCATGATCCCATTTTTGCATAAAATAGGGGGAACCATTATGTCTACAGTACTATATAAACCCTAATGCTTATAGTAACATAGAAAAGAAAAACATGTGGAACAACATGTACCAAATTTTTAACACTGGTTACTTCAGACTAAGGGATTGAAGGGTTATGGGAGAAGATTATAATTTTACGTCTGTGTAAATGTCTGTACTATTTGACTTATATAAAACAATTCTTATTTTTTAATTAAAAAAATCTTATACAGCTAAATTAAAAAAAAAGAAAAAATATCCATGCATTAAAAATCAGGAACCTGGAATAAAAATTCCATGTTTCTCAGAGGCATGAGGTATGCTTTTATAAAGAGACTGAAATCATTGGCACTGCCTGCTAATGGGTGGCTCCACAAGGTAGCCACACTGGCCTTGGCCACTGTCCTCTGGCTCCTGACATTAGGACTTACCTCAATGCAGAGACAGGTGGGTTCCCCTTTCTCTGTGACTGCACATTCCCGGCCAGCTCCACAAAACACATTGGCACAGATCTTGGATTTGCTCCTTAGCTCTTCCTAAAACACACAATCATAAAGGAAACCATGCGACTGAGATGAACCCACTAAGGGATAAGCCCATAATGAGATTATCTTTCAGGCTTGGGCTTTGCTCTGGAATCATGGCTCATGGTCTTAAACAGCTAGATGTTGGGTCTTAAACAGCTATAGACGTTGCCTCCAACAGCGAGTGCCCTACTCCCAGACACTGCTTCAGCCCAGGTTCAGGTACTTCTGAGTCCCTAATATGTTTCTCAAAGAGCAAGAGTTCCTTTCTTGCATGCTTCCTTTCTCATAAAAATGCTTATTAAGCACCTATCTTATGCCAACACTACACTAAGAGATGGAGATACAAAGGACAGACCCTGTCCTCAGGAAGCTCCATGACTCTCAGAGGAAACTCACAAAGAAAGAGACATTTGGAAAACAACACAGGAAGTGCAAGAACAGGATCACCAGGGAGCTGGAAGGGAGGGGGAGGGGGAGGGGGAGAATTTTTCAGAGGATACTTTCTGAAGATACTAGGCCTTAACTGATTCTTAAAGGATGAGAGGAGTAAGTCAGGCCGAAATGGAAACATTGTGGAGAACTGTGACTATCTGAAGGACCCAAACCTGACTGAATGGTGTTCAAGGCATTATCATCTCAAAGGGCAAAAAGAAGGATGGCTAAACCAGTGGAAACGTGGATTTGCTATATTTGCTATGGTCCCATTTAGCCTCTGCCCATGTCTGCCACTGGCTTCAAGATTAAGAGGGCTAAACTGCCTGATAGCAGAACTATTCTCAAATCATTTGCTAGTCAGGCATTTCCCTGTTCAGACATGTGCAGCAGAACTGACAAGGCAGGGAATGGTCTCGGTGTATGCACCTGAGAATGTGGGGGTATTGATAGGCACTGATCTGTTGGTGGCTCATCCCTTCCCTCCCATTCACTGGTGGCAGAAAGCCAGCCCCACCTCATTCACCACTCAACCCAGGGGTAGTGGTGGTTACATGAAGGAGAATGTGATTTCCCCAGCTTCTCATCCTGACTGGCTGGGCAGGCAAAATCATGAAAGACCTCCAGGCCCAAGGCTACTGGGCTAGCATTGGCTGTGACAAAACCAACAAAGACTGCAGGAGGCACAATGGGGTCATCGGGCTGGCTGTGGTGAGGCAGGGATGGAACCCAACAGTCCACCCTCCAGGCCATGTCTACTACATTATGCAGAGAACTCACACCCACAAGTCTTGTAACAGTACAATTCTTATAGTTGGTGAATGTTTTATATCCAAGATTAGGGCAAAAAAGGCAAAAAGAAAGTACAGGCTTTCGAGCTGAGGTGCTGTATCCAATACAGCTAGTCTGCTGCCACCCAGCGGCTGCTCTGCAAACTCCAGGTTATTATTTTCTGTCCCAAGCCTGCTTGTGGGTCATGCAGGGCTCCCATTGGTCTAGAAGCCGTTCTCATGCTCACATTTCATTGGTTCACATGCTGTGGATAAACCAATTCTTTTTTGAATGTTGCTAAGGCGAATTCAAGAAAGCTAGCAGGCGGGGAAGAAAGAGGAAGTAATTCCCAGAAGTCTGCGGGGATTGGAGAACTGTTGTTTTCCTAAACAGAGAGTGGAGATAAAAATCAAGGATATTCTCCGGGCAGGGCCATCTTGTGGAAACTGCCTGAGAATGTAAGGCAACACGAAAAAGGAAGAGGAAAAGGTTTTTGCTGACGAGTTGTAAAAAACCTCAGATATGTTTACCTTCTCCTCTCCCCAAAAACGACACTCTAGCCAAGGGATACAGACAAATATGCACCCCCCCTGTGGGTGTGTCCCATGAGTTATGGACACACAAATGCATAAAAAAGCATGCTCAGACACATGCCTGCACTCAAATACACCCGCACACAGCTCCACAGGCAAACACCCACAAACCTCCACTCACTAGTCTCTGTCCTTAACTAGTAATTTTCATTCTTTAAGCCTCACATGTCCTCATCTATAAAGTAGGGGTAAATGCCAGCCCTGCCCTGTGGACATTCAGTGAGATACATTTGGAAGTACCAACTGTAAATCAAGCTGCCTATGAAACCTGTTATTCATGGGAATGCCTTATAGAGCTGTTGCAGAAAAGCCTGTGGCATGTATGGAACCTCCTTTTAACTTATATTGGTGTTTTTAGTAAGTATCAAAAATAGATTGAATTCAATCAAGTCATTTTTCAGGAATAGTTCTCAACAATCCATTTGAAGAAACATAACTTTTGAGTTATAACAACTAATATTTGAAGAGTACAATTAAGATTTACAAAATGTTTTCATACACATGATTTCATCTTACAGGGAAACCCTGCAAGAACAGGTATATTATTATTAACCCTATTCCATAGATGAGGAAATTGAAGACCAGAAAGGTCGGATAACTTGCCCAAGGTTCCAAAGCTAGAAATGAGAGGAGCTAGGATTCCAACTCATATCTTCAACCACTGATAACTAAACTCCCATTTATAAATACCCGGCATCCTACTAAGTTATTTTTATATGTGATTTAAGCTCCTCAATAACTCGCTAAGTTAGACATCACTAGCCCCATTTCACAGGTGAGAGGGCTGAGCCTTAAATAACTAGAAAGTGGCAGAGCTAGAATTCTGCCCAATCTAAGGGAAAGTAGTTTATATTTGATTTATTTTCATATCCAGATGACATAAGGAAATTATGACGGGGGTGTGAGTTGCATAATTAGCAAGTGTTGGGAGAATGTGCGTTAAGAGTGCGTCAGAGATTTAGATTTAAATTACCCACATCCCACCTCTATTCCTTACTTGCTGGTCGTGGGCCAGGTGCTCTCTTTAAACCTCAGCTTCCTCAAGTGAAAACTGGGAGTACTGATTCTTAGAGGGTTGTTGTGAGGATTAAATGGGATGTACTGCAGGCAGCACAGTGCCTGCCACACAACTGAAAGTGGCTATTACTACAATGGGCAATTTATTTTCAGACAACTTTCCCACTGAGATGCTGTCACTACCACCTTGGGCTGTCATGTCCCGTTTTTCCCTGTCCTCCCTTGCACTGCAGTGGTAATAGAGAACAGAAGGACTGACTGAATAGAAAAAACAAAAGGCCCGTTTGAAGAGCACACAGGCAAGAGGGGGGCCACTAGTTACACAATCATGCCTCTTTGCAGGTGATACGTCTGTCAATAGGTGGCAATCTCTCTCTTTGTCTTGCACAGCCCAGTGCCGCAATGCAGAAGCGCAGTGTTGGCTCCTGCAGCTCCACCCAGCTCTGTCCTTGGAGCCAGAAGTGGTGCAGGAGGTAGAAGAATAGGGTGGCTGCCCCACAAATACGGGTAGGGTGATCTACCAACGTGGGAGAGGTCTCACCGGCAGCCTCATAGCCCTCCCCAGTGATCCCCATTCACAGGCATGCTTTAATGCAGAAATGAACAATGAAGAAAATTTTCTCCAGAGAGATAGCTTTTGTGCCATTGAAAACCCTTCTCCAAGCCTCATCTTCTCTGGGAGTGGGAGTGTCAGGTGCATCCCTGAGGTGCCTACAAAGTTGCTTAGGGTGGTGGGTGGTCTTACCCATCTGCTGAGAGACTGATTCGGAGTGGGGGAAAAGAACACCTTGAGAGGGGTTGAACATTCTCATGGGTTGGAGTAATAGCTGCCTGGTGGGGAGGGCTGTGGTGAGGAATAGGGAGATGAACAGGGTGGCAGGTGATGGTGGGGAAAGGGGTGGTGCTCGATGGCTGACCCGGGGGGCTCTCCACAGCAACTATGAGCAGTGAGAACCTTGGAAGGTTTGGGATTGGGTAGGTAACATGATGGATATGGTGATTTGGAATGTTAATTTGTGTCGGGTCCTTTCTGAAATTCTGATTCAAAGTGCGGGGCAGCCTGGATGGAGAGAGGCTGCAAGCAGGAAAACCGGCCAGGTTTAAGACTGTAAATCTAGTCGGGGATGACAAGGGCCTAGGACCGAAGGCCAGTGTTAATTTTAGGACCTTCAGCTGAGTGAGGCTCTGCAGATATCTCTGTCCTCACAACCTCTGTGCAGGTCTCTGTATTTTTAGTCCCATGTAACAGATGCAGAGGCATTGGAGAGTCAGAAAAGCTCTGTGATGCATGGAGGCCACATAACTAGTGAGAGCTGAGTCAGGAACAGAACAAAGGCCAGCCGGATTCCAGAGCCTCAAGGTTCCCTCTTGGGGTACAATCAAGGCAGTGAGCTTTGGGGAGGGGGGACAGTTCCAAGGGCTGACACAGGGTGAGGTCACAAGGTACAATGCAGTTCTTGTAGATAGAACTGTTTGCTCTACCACTGTAATGATTTTAGGAATGATGTCCCAAATCAGTATGAGGATTTCGTGTATGCACAGATGACCACATTGGCACATGGATGTTCTCTAGGAGCATGAGGTTATGGGCAGGTCCAATATTACAAAAGTATTAACCTATAAGTCTAGATGTACCTGTGAGAATGTAATTGATTTGAGTGGGGGTAGAGGGTGTGTTCTGGAAGTGTGGACACTCAGACATATTGATAAAAATCAACAAAATATCTGCCTGCAATGGAGAAACATCAGATTTCTAGCTTTATCCTTCTGCATCGTCTTCCTGACTAGTCTCCATGTTGTTTTCATTTCGTGTGTTGCAAGCCAAGCTCTGGCGATTTGGTCTCATTAATTTTCACATTGCAAACTCCCTTTGGTAAAACACAGACTGGGAACATTCCCGACTTTTTACTAGGTAGAAAGTATCTGAGCAACCATTGAAATGGCAATAATGATACTTCATACTTGCACAGCAATTTTGGTTAATCTGTAATTTTTACAGATAGGCAGGCAGGGGTTACCTGTGAGGCCCTTCCAGATTTAAGATCCTATGGTGAAAATAAAACTGAGGCTCACAGCTACATGTGACTGGTCCAAGATCTCACAGTTGTAGAGCTGGGGCCTGGCCCTAGGTCTCCAGACTTTAATCCAAGCCTCTTTCCACTAAACCACTCTACCTCTTTACAAATCAAAGCTAGGAAAGGTGTTGTCTTGAATCCAAGGTCTTAAAAAATGGAATTATTTTTGCAATCAAAAAAGATCCTTTGCAAGCAAATGGAGAAAGAAGTTATTTACAAAACCACCAGTAGAGGTGATCGTGTATCTGAGTCTCTGGGCCAACCAGAATTAAGTCTGAACATAAAACACACGTTGAATGTTTAAAAAGAAGTCTTCTGAAGTAAAACAATTTCTGGAAGAACAGTGTGCTTTGGCAGGGGAGGAAGCTTATAAGCAAAGCCATAAAACTGTCAGCTTAATATACCATCATTTCACTAACATGAAGTGGGTCGGCTCTGTCCCCTCCATACTTTTCCGCTTTCCAACTCTTTTAAAAAAGAACAGCTCTACTTATGCCAAGGTGGAATTCTGGCTCCACTTGCCACTATTCTGTGACAGAGTGGCTTTGTTGACGTGAGAAAAGCTCTCTTTGCTTTGCCAGAATTAGTCATGGAAACTTCACAGGAACACCAGGGCCCCTCAGATATACACAGAGTACCATGGAGCTGGGGACAAAGGAATTCGCAGAACTGGGAAGAGCAGGGGGAGGTCTGCAGTGGGGCGTATGGGGTGAGATGCTGGTTGCTCCCAGGCAGCTCTTCTGGAACCCAGTAGCACAGGCCTGAGAAAAGCAGAGGGAAAGAGCGAAATTGCTTCAGGACCTTGAAATCTTGCTGGAGTATCTCATGACCTTGCTCAAGTCTCTCTGATTATTTTTTCTGGAAAGTAATGTGTTGGTACATCCTGCATATGCTATGGACAGACAAGAGGGACTGGTGATTTCTAGCAGTGGTTCTGATGTGTGTGGGAGGGGGCACTGCATGTGTGCAGTCCCTGCTATAAGTGTCCCTTCCTTATATGTGTTCACAATCAGTCCCCCATCTCAAGGTTAACGCACCAGGGCCAGACCCAGGTTTTGTGGGGCCTGAAGCTTAAATGGTTTTGGGAGGGCTCTATAAGAAAAAGAATATGCAATTATAAATGCAAATTGGGTACATGGCCTGGCAAGGCCCTTGCAAATAAAAGGTCTGAAATCAAAGCTTAATTAGCTTCATGGTAATCCAAGTCTCCATTTGCCCTATTATTTTCTTCATAAACAAGATCTTTCCAATAATGGCTTTTGAGTCCTTAGTCTATTAGAGACAGTCCTAGTCAATATTTGATGCACATATGGCTTATCTCAAGTAGACTGTAAGAGCCTTGCACACTTCAGCTTCCCACGGACCCACCAGTGTCCTGCCTGAGAAAATGCTCAACAAATGGTTTGTATATTAAATGTCATTTGGGGGTACAAAGTTTCAGTTATGCAAGATGAGTAATTTTTGGAGATGTAATGTACAGCATGGCAATGGTAGTTAATAATACTGTTTGTATACTTTTAATTTGATAAGAGGATAGATCATAAATTAAATCTTCTCAACATGCACACACACAAAATGGTAACTATGTAGAGGTAGTGAATATGTTAATTAGATTATGGTGAACATTTCACCATATATACGAATATTAAAACATTAAAACATTTGTACACCTTAAATATATGCAATTTTTATATGTCAGTGATATCTCAATAAAGCTGCTTAAAAATAAAGAAAAATTATTTTAAAATGTCATTTGCAGTCTCTTCAGGTTAGTGCAGCAGCCAACAGTGGCACTTAGGATATTTTTGGGTCAGTACGGCTGGACTCCATGACATCCAAATAAGAGATGTATTGCCCAATGAAGATTAGCTTTAAGATTTTAAAAAATCTACTATGAAGCTGTCAGTCAAGAACTTTTTTTTTTTTTTTTTGAGATGGAGTCTGGCTCTGTCGCCCAGGCTAGAGTGCAGTGGCGCAATCTCGGCTCACTGTAAGCTCTGCCTCCCGGGTTCACACCATTCTCCTGCCTCAGCCTCCCCGAGTAGCTGGGACTATAGGCACCCGCCACCACGCCCTGCCAATTTTTGTATTTTTAGTAGAGATGGGGTTTCACTGTGTTAGCCAAGATGGTCTCGATCTCCTGACCTCGTGATCCACCCGCCTCGGCCTCCCAAAGTGCTGGGATTACAGGCATGAACCACTGCGCCCGGCCTTTTTTTTTTTTTTTTGAGATGGAGTCTCACTCTGGTGCCAAGGCTGGAGTGCAGTGGTGCGATCTCAGCTCACTGCAAACTCCGCCTCCCGGGTTCAAGCGATTCTCCTGCCTCAGCCTCCCGAGTAGCTGGAATTACAGGCGCACACCCCCATGCCTGGCCAATTTTTGTATGTTTAGTAGAGATGGGGTTTCACCATGTTGGCCAGGCTGGTCTCGAACTCCTGATTGCAAGTGATCCACCTGCCTCGGCCTTCCAAAGTGCTGGGATTACAAGCCTGAGTCACTGTGCCCCGTCAATCAAGAATTATTTAATTACCCTTTGATTAATTTCTATGATTAGCCTCTATCACAGCTTATGGGATATAACACGTTCCTTTTACTACTCATTGCATACTGTGTGCCTGGAAATTACTACATTCAGATTTCAAATGGGACAGTGCTGTTTACCTCAACCATTTTCTTTATTATTTTACAGATTCTGTCACATTCTCTAAGTATTTGTGTTTTCAGACTGAAGAATCTAGGTTGGCTCAGGCCACCTTCACAAGGAAGCCTCTCCCCTTCGCTGCTGCTCACATGTCATCTCTGGAATGCCTCCTGCTGCCTATCCTTAGGGCTTTCTTGAAGTGGCCCAGACATAACATAGCACACTAGATGCTTGGTTTCTAAAGAATGATCAGTTCCTGTGTTCTGCAATGGTCTTTTCTAATCATAGCAGAAGTATAGCAGTATAGTAAGCACTTACAGAGTTAGAAACATGTTAGGCCTGTTTATATAGGACTGAAAATCATCTCACAAAGATCTATGAGGCTCGGGGATTCATCCCTGTTTGCACTGAGGAGACTGTGACTTCACGAGCTGGGCCATGACTGCGGAAAGAGTCAGACCCAGGTGGCTCCAACTCTGGTACCTGAGAGAGGTGCTTCTGTTCTCACGTCCACAGTGACGAGTTGGAGAGTCTCCCCTGTGACATACCACACCGCCTTCTCAACACAGGAACACTCAGTGACTCCACCGCTACTGACGGGGTCTTTCGGGCTCCCCATTACGAAAGCAACACTCCTCAGAGTGATTCCTGGGAGTTCCCAAGATATCTCGTCACTCTTCCTAAAGAGTGTTTTTGTAAGGCTGCCACTGGTTTCACAATTTCACCCTTCAGTTTCTTAGGAAAGCCCAAGTGGAAGTTTCTAATACAGACCATTTATCTGTCCTGAATTAGCTTGTTAGGTTTGAGTATGGTTCTTATTTTCTCCTCTCCAATTGTCTACCTAAGACTTGTCCACTTTGATGGCCAATATAGAGAGTATAAATCCTTCAGTCTTCTTCAGTAACAGCCAAGGAAAATGACTTAAACCCATCAAAATGCGTATTTGATGAATGCCTGTAACGGCAAAACATAAAAGAGAATGGTCTGTGATAAGCATGGCGCAAGCTCTGTGGCATAAACCCAAAAGGGAGGCCCGGGTGCAGTGGCTCATGCCTGTCATTCCAGCACTTTGGGAGGATTACTTGAGCTCAGGAGTTCCAGACAAGCTTGGGCAACATGGCAAAACCCTGTCACTACAAAAAATAAGATTAGTTGGGTGTGGTGGCATGTGCGTATAGTCCCAGCTACTCAGGAGGCTGAGATGGGAAGATTGCTTCAGTCCACGAGTTTGAGGCTGCAGTGAGCTAGGATCATGTCACTCCACTCCAGCCTGGGTGACAGAGTGAGACCCTGTCTCTAAAAATAACAACAACAAAAAAACCCAAAAAGGAGCAGAGGATGTGGCTGCCCCTACCACAGGAGTGTCTAACCTAGTTGGGCTGATGAAACAAGAATACAGGCCAATGCAGTCTGAAGTAATGGGGCCAACTCCAGGAGATGGGACTTCATAGAAGAAATGGGACTTGAGCCGAGCTCTTTAAGAAAGGTAGGATCTGGATGGAAAATCTATAGGTTTTTGAGCAGGAGAGTGTTAAGAACAACACTTGAACAGTGGCACATGGCAAGAAATGGGTAAGGCGGAATTGGGGGCAGAAGGAAATCAGTTGGAAAAGGCCTGGGTGATGAGAGTTGCATCTACACTAGTGATGGATGGCATGGTTACAGAAGGAAGGGATCCAAGAGAAATCTCTACAGAATAACGAGGTCTGGCAACATGCTGAATAGAGAGAGGAAGGAGACAGTCTGGGGGGCTGCCAGACCTTTGGCTTCAAGGGCCGGGAGGGTTGGCGGTGTGTCTCTGTCAGAGATAAAGCCTGGGAAGAGTGTCCCTTGAGGGTGGGGTGGCCAATGATGAGTCAATTATGGACATGTGTCTCAAGGGACAGTGAAACATCCCACCGACAGCTGCCAATATTGGCTAAAAATGCATATCTGGGCGCCATCTGTGTAAAGGTGAGAAATGGAGGCAGAGGAACAAATGAGCTCAGGAGGAAGGGGTGGTCATGGAAGGCTGAGGGCGGCTAGGGCGTGGAAGGAAAAGGGGGAACACAGAGAGCAGGAAGAACAGCCCACAAGGGGTCTCTGTGTAAATCAGAAAAGGCACCTTCCTCTCCAGGGAGATGCAGCACACCACCAGGGTATGGGGCTTGGCTAGCAGAGCGCAGCTTGGATTTCAGCCCGTCACCTCCTCATGCAATCAACAGCCTGTACAACGGTATGACAACTCTGACAGCAGAGCAGCCAAGAGAGTAGAGTAGGAGCATTCAGAGAACTGGGAGGAAAACCAGGAAGCCTAGAGAGCTCCCAGAAGTGGATGATGAACGCCATGTACGAGAAATCATTTGGCAAATGTTGAGATAAAACAGTCAAAAAAAAAAAAAAAAAAAGCTTTTAAACTTCTGCTGAAACCTGAACTAGTAACCCAGAGTGTAGGCCTGGCAGAGGCAGTGATGTCCTGTGTAAGAAGAATTAATGCAGGAGGACTGAAATGGGCCCTGGACATATCTCTGCCTCTAACATATGGTGTGACATGGGGCAAGGTGCTTGACCTCTCTGGGTCTCAGTTTCCTCAGCTATAAAATGCAGAGGTTATAGGTGATGCCTAAGTCCCTTAAATTGTAAGAATTCTATTAATTAGAAAGCTCAGGAATTTACCACTTCAGATGTCCCTGAATATCAAACTTCACCCACCCAAGGAAGCTAACCTATATGGCCAAACTAAAGAAAGTGGTTATGTATACAGTCACATGAGGGTGTTTCAGGGTTTTTGCTGGGTTCTGAAGGGGGGATTAAAGTTGGCTCTCATAGTCAAAGGATTCTCATAAGCAATGCCTTTTCATTCCCTCCCAGATCATGGCAGAGGGAATCAGGGAAGCAGTAATGGGACCCCAATTGAGTGTTCTGATTTTGTTTCTAGTGAACTGGCTGGAACCCTCTATGCCCCTAGAATGCTACTAATAAAGTTTTTATTCTACTTGCATTTGCCTTGCAAGGAGAAAAGGGAAGAAAAGAAAGGAGAGAAAGGCTAAAGGAAATTCACATGAGATTCACAATTCTTCATTCCTGCCAAGAACCTGTCACTGAAGTATGTCTGGGGCTGCCAGGGCTCACATTTACTCAGCATTCATGCTCTAATTATTTCCACATGTAGTTCAAGGAAAATGGTTGATCAAAAGTTTAAAAAAGAAAATTCCACACACCTAAATCCCAGTACCTTCAACTGAAAGAAGGGAGAAAGCTCTAGGACAGCTGTGGGAAAATTCTCAAGACAGGCAGTTTTAAAAGCATCCCCTGCAGAGCCTGCCACATCTGGGCCAACATCCCTGCACATTCCCATCCCTCCATCCCATGCAAGCCCACCCTCCACCCACCCCAGCTTCCCAAGCCCTGAACCTATTAGGATTTGCATTCTTTGGAGTTCTAAGTGGAATGCAGGATTTACTTCCCTGATACAGTGGAAGGCAGATGAGATGGGTATCGCCTAAGAGGTATCTAGTTCTCCTCTCCACCCGTTTTGCCTTGGGTGCCACTGAATTTAAGTAGTCCCTGGGTGGTTCCTGATACCACATACCTGCTGGGAATGGAATCCACTGTGGCAGAGAACTTGTGTGCTTCCCTGAGCTGGAACAGTGCCCCCATCACTTCTGTGGCTGCTTTCCATTACCCTAATTTGCACATGATTCCCCCTAAACCTGCAAGCTGAGCCACTATTCTCCAAGGTGGTCCACATTGCCCTGGCACTGAGTTGCATGCCCGACACTATCACCTACTGCCTTCTACCTGGGCACTGTTAACAAAGTCTTTGGCACATGGCACAGGGTGTTTTTCCTTTCTCCTGGGTGACTTCATTGTTCACATAGCCTCGAGATCCTTGGGCTCCTCACTTCAAGCAACCCTCCACTTCTTAGGGACCCTGGCTACTGAGAGCTTTGGGAAGTGTCTGTGAGCAGAGCAGGTAGCCACAGCAGATTTAAGCTGTAAGTGGACTAAAATTAAAAAAAGGGTCTAGGGCTCCCAAGGCTCTATGTTTTCAAATAAGAACTCATTAGCCTTTGAAAATGTCAGCATGATGAGGAATTGTTAGATGCTTCTTTAACCTTCAGATGGGCAGAGAATGTCCCATAAGACCACCTAAAAAAATCATGTCACCATCTGGGAAGTCTGATTTGTTATCTGGCTTGCCCAAATTCTCCCTATCCTTCAAGGCTTGGCTCAAGTTGCACCACTCCATTCTCAGTGAGCTTTTACTTTCTACTGGTATGAATTCCCCCTTCCTTCTCTGAACTTTGATTCCTTTGTATGAACTCATTTTGATCATTTATTTTTTAAGAAATAGAATTGATTGTGTGGATTTTGTCTTTCTGGCTGACCTATAAGCTCCTAGAGGACAAAGATTCTGTTTGTCCATCCTTTTGTAGGACCTAGCATATACCTTGTGCCCCTCCATTAACTTTTGTTGAAAGCAAAACAGGATGGATTGAACCACACTGCCCTGGGGACTTGGGATAGGGACAGAGAGGAACAACATTTGTGCCAAATCTTTTCCTGGGGCTGCTGCCTCCCAGAACTGGTCTTTTTTGAGGAAATACCCTAAAGACCCACCCTCCACCACCAGGTCATACATATTCAGCCTGGATAATTAGAGATTGTCTTAGGCCCACAGAAAGACACTGTCCTCTGAGGTAGAGGGAGGCAGGCTGGTCAACATTCCTAGACCAGGAAAAATGCTTCTTGCCTTGCTCTACCCCTCCTCCACTCCCAAAATATTCTGGGGATCTCTAACTGTTCCCTTCTGGTTCATCCACTAGGCTGACCTTGCAGTGGGGTGGAATACACTGAAACACGAGTTGCCAGGGGACAGCAAGGCCTTAACTATGCCCACGTGATTTATCTCCCCTTGGATTGGGCACATTAATAGGAACTGTGATGCCCAACCAAGAGGTGAGATCATCTGATACAATGGTGGAGGCTGGGGGGATAGTAGGGATGTCAGGGTTGACAGAAACAAAATGGAGCTGGGAGATCCAGCGTAGCAGAGTAGCACCAGTCTCCACTTTAAAAACAAGGACAGGCCAGGCACAGTGGCTCACACCTGTAATCCCAGCCCTCTGGGAGGCCTAGGCAGATGGATCACTTGAGGACAGGAGTTTGAGACCAGCCTGGCCAACATGGTGAAACCCCCTCTCCATTAAAAATACAAAAATAAGCTGGGTGTGGTGACTTGCACCTGTAATTCCAGATATTCTAGAGGCTAAGGCACGAGAACTGCTTGAACCTGGAAGGCGGAGGTTGCAATGAGCCTAGATCGCACCACTGTACTCCAGCCTGGGTAACGAAGTGAGACTCTGTCTCAGACAAAAAACAAAACAACAAAATCAACAGGGACAAAGTCCTGGGAATCTCTGGGGGTAGTGTGGCTGCAAAGCAGTTAAGGCTCCAGCACCCTGGCAATTATTCTCTAGCCTAAGGATGCAGACAGGGTTAAAACCCGCAAGAAACTCCAAGCTAAATGAAGTCTCCATATGTGTGGCACAGTAGGGTTCTAGGAGAAGCAGACAGATGTAATTAGAAGTTCTCAGACATTGTGTTGCCACAGCTACTGCTGGCCAGGAGGAAAGTGGGGGAAACCTGGAGTCCGAGGAATACAGTCTTCCAAGGAAATGCCAGTGGTGTTCATCATGCTTGGGCTTCAGCTTGCCCATGCCCAGGCTCTAGAAGGCCCTCTCCCTCAAATTCCTCCTCATCCCCATCCCCACCCCGGAGCAATTCCAAATGCAAATCAAGGGCTCCCTTCAGAGGGCACCCAAAGGAAGGAATGAGGAACTCTCAGAGGAGAGTTTGTGCAGAAGAGGCTGTTCTTCCGAGTAATCTCTGGTCCCTGGGGCTTTCTGGAGCTGAGTGAGGATCAGTCAGGGAGGCTGCAAGTTTAATTTATGCATCACTCTGGAGCAACCATGAGTGTGGCCTTCAGCCATATATTTTATCATCCAAAAGGGGACATTTGAGAATTAAAGGAAACCTTTTAAACAGACACACTTGGACAACAGGCCTAAACTGTGACACATGGTCGCCTGAATTACTAGGCTGCCTATGGGATGGGAAAATTTGTGGTTTTTATTTTAGAGAGTGAGGATGCTAACCTGGTATCTATGGACCCCCAGAAACCCAGCCATAAATTTTGGGACTGGATTTTCAAGGGGGCATAAATTTTTCCATACTCAAAAGACCCAAACCCAATAACCTACGAAAGACAAACCCTAATTTACTGCTCTGGGCATGAACTGCCTTTTGTAGCCTTAATCTCCCTTGATTCAACAGCCACAAGAAGATTTTTTGGGGGTTCTGCTGCTGGGAAGCTGGGGAGCCTCAGCAGATGGGACTATCTTTGCTTCTAAGTCTTGATCATTACAAATCCTTCCAACTACTCCTCTTAACTCCTCTTCTTTAACATCTGAACTGAAAACAGTGGCACAGGGATCCTGCAGTCATGAAATCAGGGAAAGGTCAGGCTCTCCCAGGGCACCAGCAGAAATGACTATGTTTTAGGCATAAGATAGCCAGCCTAGATATTATGAGCATGTGGTTCAGCCACAGACTCAGTTACAAAATTGTAGGATGTTGAAAGGGTAAGGCCCACCCAGAGTGTGTCTCCTAGAATTTTCTCAAAGACTCTGAGAATCACAGCCATTTGGTAGGAGTTCCTGACAGTTATTTAATGACTGAGGCTGGTGGTGGCCCTCTTTTCAACCCTGGTTTAAGGCTGGGAGTCCCTGGGCCAACATGCCTAATTTATTGCACCTATTACTCAGGTCCTGAAAAGTAGAGCACAAGTTTCTGAGCTGAGTTTGGAATTTCTCCAAGATTTCTAGGGTGGTCAGGAGGGGCTCCTTAAAACCTGTAAGCATCAATTTTAACACCATTGTTCTCTGCTAGGCATGGGTGTCAGGAAGTTCTGGCACCCTCTACAGGTCTCCTGGATTTTAATAGTTTAGAGGAACGTTAATGTTTGTGGAACAAATTAAGAACCACATAAAATCAGTTCCTTTGAAAAGAAAAGCAGCAATCTAAACACAAATTAATCTGCATTTCCTTATCATTATCCAACACGGAAACAGAAGAAACCAATAAGTAATACACAGGACAATCAAACAAAAAAATACCAAACATCATGCCAAGTGCTGGGGGCTCAAGGAAGAGTAAAGCACAGGCTGTGTCTCTAAGGAGCTTGTAGCTTAGGTGAGGAGCTGGAGGAATGAATATATGCAATTTTAAATAACAGAACAACACAATCTAATAAGAGATAAGTCAATGTGTGGTTAAATGCAATGCATGGTTAAGTGACAACTGTCTAGAGCAGTGCTATCCAACAGAAATAGAATAGCCATCTCATATAGAATTTAAAATTTTCTAGTAGGTACTTTTTTTTTGAGACCAATCTATTGCCCATGCTGGAGTGCAGTGGCATGATCTCAGCTCACTGCAAACTCCACCTCCTGGGTTCAAGCAATTCTCCTTCCTCAGTCTGCCGAGTACCTGGGATTACAGGCACCTGCAACCATGACCAGATAATTTTTGTGTTTTTAGTAGAGACAGGATTTCACCATGTTGGCCAGGCTGGTCTTGAACTCCTGACCACAAGTGATCCGCCACCTCAGTCTCCCAAAGTGCTGGGATTATAGTTGTGAGCCACTGTGCCTGGCCTCTAGTAGGTACATTTTAAAAACTCAAAAGAAATAAAGTGAAATTAAGTGTAATCACTTATTTTAAGAAAATATATCCAAAATATTACCATCTCAACATGTAATCAATAATATGGAGATATGGTACACTCTTTTTTCACACTAAGTCTTTGGAATCTGGTACGTCTTTTACACTTACAGGACATCTAAATTGGACTAGCCACATTTCAAGTGCTCAATAGCCACTGTAGCTGGCAGCTATCGGCATCGAATAGCATGGTTCTAAACAGTTATGGCTGGATGCAGTGGCTCACACCTGTTATCCCAGCACTTTGGGAGGCCAAGGCGAGACAATTCCTTGAAGCCAGGAATTTGAGACCAGCCTGGGCAATATAGCAAGACCCTGTCTCTTAAAAAAAAAGAAAAAAGGAAATAAAAATAGTTCTGAGTTTCTGACCTCACTGCGTCAGAGGAGGAGGGTCTGAGTAGAAAGAGTAAGACCTTCTTTAACTTGGAATACTTTTGAAGTGATTATCTGAACATACAGGCAAGGCAGCACGTCAGGCTGCATCTGGGACCAGGATACTGAGTAATGAGGACCTAGTCCTTCGAGAACGGGCAGGCGTCATGGGCACTCAGGCTGAATTCCGGCTCTGTTTTCAATGCCTGTGGACAAGTCATTTCACCCTTCTGGTCTCCTCTATAAGAAAGGTAAAATGTTTGGTATTTTCTCTCTGTAAGACTTTCTATGGCTTAGCTCAGAAACAATGACAAAAGGGCTAATTAAGTTGTACATATTTGGAGCCTTCTCTTAGCTACATATGCTTTTTTGGGGGCATACAAATCGATGGACAAATTTGGCAATGAGATAGATATTATCTTTTCAAAACCTTTTTAAAAATTTTTCTTGGCTTGACTGCTACACTCTTTTGCTGCCAGCTTTCAATATTACACACACACACACACACACATAGTTTCAGTGCCTTGAGATTAAAGTCAATGAAAACATGCACATTCTATTCTTCTTGAGACATTCCTGCCTTACATTCTTTCCTTGAAGCAGTTGGGATGTCACAGCTGGGGGGAAGGAGCTGTAAAACCTACTTATCCTGGCCAATCAGGCCTTGGCTGACAGGAGGCCCACCAATGAGGGGCTGCCAGGTATTCTGTTCCACTGCAACAAATTCCCCCCTATTTTTTCAGAAATTAAAACCCTCTGGGACCCTCAAGCTGTACACAATGCACAAAGACCTCCTTTTTTGTTCATTCTGTCTTTCCCCAAGGACTGCATTAGAAACTCTACACAAAAACGTACTAGCTTAGTTGCTATGGATAGATTATCATTTGTGGTAAAAACACTTCCAAGTATCATGTAACAATATTGTTCTCACAGCTCTGGTATCCTTCATTTTAACTGTGTAAACACTGGAGAAATGCCACATATTTAAATGTTTGGGGTTACCCTGAGGAACCCCCAGCTCCACTGAAAAATGAAGCAGTATGCTAAGTCCGGGAACTCTGACTTAAGGAGTTAAGGCCACAGGTAAGTGGGAGGTGGGTGGTTCCCTGGGGCTTCACCCAATGCTGACCACTGTGTTAGTGGTAGAACTTTCCCCAGAATGAGACTTCACCTCTGAGATCTTAATGTGTAAATCCAGTGACACTGAATGCCTTTTTCGTTGTTTTATCCATACTGGAAATATCACAGTTGCTATTCAAATGAAACCAGAGAGAGTAAGAGCAAGAAGGATCCAAAAAAAGTAAAGGTTTCAGCAAAAGTGAGGTCAAAAGCAAGGGTGACTAGTGACTTTGGGCAAAGAATTACCAACAATATAATTTAATGCTTTATTTTATATTCCTTGGGACATTAGCTTCCTCTGGGAATGGTGCCAAGTTATATTAAAATTGCTGATCATGGAAGGAAAGAATAAAAATATTTACTATTCAGCTAGCCTCTGCTTAAATTCCAGCTTCACCTGGGGCTGAGAGAATTAGAATCCAGGTGTCTGATTAAGCAAGCCCAGCACTACTGTCATGTCCAAGATTAAGCGAACTGTTGACAGGCAAGTGCTGTCAACCATCTTCCCAGATGCACAATATTCTTGCAGAATACGGCACAGCGATGACTATCATTAAGATACAAAGATTGTAGGCACCTCTTCATATTACATATGAGACATTTGGCCTTATTAATCCATTTAGCTAGTGGATTAATTCAACAAATATTTACTAAGCATCTACTATACACTAAGCACAGCTGGTTCTAGGTATCAGAGACCCATTGGAGAATGAGAGAGACAAAGCCTCTGTTCTAAAGGAGTACACGCTCTAGAGGGAGGAAGGCGAATAAACAAAAATAACAAGTTCATTTCAGCCTGTGATCAGTATATAGAGGAAAACAGAGTATGTATGACTGGGAGAGAGGGCACAACTTAGATTGAGTGGTCAGGGAATGCTTTCCTGAGCTGGGACCAGAAGGATGAGAGCAATTCAGACAGAGAAGAAAAGTGCAAAGGTTCTGAAGCAGGGTGGAATTTGTTACATTCCTGGAACAGAGAAAAGGCCAGTGTAGCCACATCACTGGGTCCAAACGGCAAAGCAGCAAGAAGTAAGCTGGGAAAAGCTGGCAAGGGGTAGAGCTTGTAGGGTCTTAAAGGTACTGATAATAAGTCTGTATTTTATCTTAATGCAATGGATACCACTGGGGGGTTTTGCTCAGGGAGTGACATGATCAGATATGTGTTTTATAAAGATTACTCAGGCTGTCCTGTACAGAAAGAGCAAGGCTGCAGGAGAGAGAAAGGGGAGAGCAGCTAGGTGCTATTGCAATAGTCCAGGCACAATAATGATGGCAGCTTGGCTAGGGTGGGGACAGAGGACAGTCAATGGAGAGGTGATACATTCTGACAGTTCAGAAGATGGGACTTTCTGACAGACTGGGTATGAACAGGGGAAGTGAAAAATCAAAGAGAAAATTCCTGGGTACATAAGTTGATATCCAAAAGCCCAGCCAGTTCTAGGTAGATGTGCACATGGCCATGCTGATGGTCCATTTTAGAGTCACCACCAAGAGGATCTTCTCTGAGACAGGCTCTGGGTCCAGACAAGTCCCATGTCTTCCTGAGGAAACTTAGTTTATGAAGTGAGTTCAGCAAGGCCACTAAGACCTGGGGTCACATATAAATAGATCCTGTTCATGGGAAGTCTGTCCATGGAACACTAGCCTTGAAATATTTATGGCTTTTTTTGAAATGGTGCTCTGTGGTAAAATGTTTGGGAAACATTACTTATTATACTTCCTTCCTAGAGTCATAAATGCACATGAACTTTGTAAAACTCTGGAATGTCCTCTAACTAAAAAACCATTTAACCTAGCACATATATGGACTTCACTCACTACACACTTTGGGTCTAGACTCTTCATGTCTCTCCCTATGGTGTTACTGTTCCTTGGAATTCAAGCCATAACAAGGAGAACAATAGCAACTACTATTTATTGAGTACTTTCCTTGTGGGAGGCACCTTTGTAGACGTCATCTCCCTTGCCACATACTATGTAGAGGTCCTATTTTAATTTACAGCTTTAATTATCATTTGTAAGTTTTGCTTACAGACCACACATTTAAAATACAAAAATTAGCCAGGCGTGGTTACAGGCACCTGTAATCCCAGCTACTTGGGAGGCTGAGGCACGAGAATTGCTTGAATCCAGGAGGCGGAGGTTGCAGTGAGCCAAGATCCTGCCACTGCACTCCAGTCTGAGCGACAGAGCAAGACTCTGTCTCAAAACAAAAACAAACAAACAAAAAACAGTGATACATCTTTTCTGATCATATATATCTGCAGTGTTCACTCACAGTATTTTCTTATGAAGCACTTAAAGAATAGAAATTCTTCACTCAGTCGCCTCATCTGCATTTGCTTAACCCACTAAAATTAACGGAGTTTCCCACGTGCATCACTACCTCCTTTCTCCCAGTCTTCCTCATCCCTATTTTCCTTCTTCCTATTTGTTCCACCAACTTCTAGGACAAGAACCATTTGGGGACAGTTCATCACATGCTTTGAACACTCTTAGGCTTAGAATTGCTAACTTTTGTCTCTCTCTCAGAGACTGTCATGACTTTCTGAATATGGCTACTGTCACATCTGAGCCCACAGACTGCCAGTCTAGAGCCTCAGCTATCTAAGCGCCAAATACATGCACACACTTCAGCCTAGGCAGAGAACATACTTTTTCCTGGAGTTAAACAACAAATCACTGGAGAATAAGGAAGTCTTTACATTCCAGGCCACTGTTAACATGAGTAATTACGGTCACTACACGACAATGCTATTTAGACTGGGCAAAATAATGATAGTATTACCTGGAAAATAACCCAATCAACCAACGGAAACACAGCCACTGGGGAGGAACCCAACTTGCTCTCTAATCCACACAGCAATTCCATGGAGCAACTTAAAGCAGGAAATGAAGAGACTTCTATTTGATCAAATGTGTATGGGGAATTTGGAGGAAAAACGCAATTACCTAAGCTGTAAAATGACCAATGTAGTGGGGTTAGTCATCCTCAAGCGCTGGTTGTTTTTACAGGACTTCATATCCCTTTTTTATTTTTGTCAAAAAAAGTACCTAAAATAGGACATGTAATAAACAAAACAAGCCCAACATGGTTTCTTATTATCTAGCTTATATATGTTCTTTTGGAGAAAATGAAGAAACACAAAGACTCTTCAACTGCATCTGTAAGAGGAAGCGGTTAACGTTGTACCTATCCTTTAAAACAACATGGTCCACAAGTAGCTTGGGGAGTTTTATTAAGAAATAAGCCTGCAGTGAGTACTGAAATTATTTTACCCAACATTTAGCCAAGACTTGAATGTCTGGCCTCTACTCAAAACACTTCCCAGTCCCATTCTCCCTTCTAGTTCCATCTCCCAAGAAAGGAGACTGAGAAACCCAAAGTGGACTCACACCTGAAGTGTGTTCCTACTGGGAACTGGGGTTTTCTTTGATCATTATCAAGCCCTTAGTGCCACACAGAAAATTACCCTTCTGTGGAACAGGAAGCAGACGCCAATTAATGCATAAAGTGAACGTCTTTCTCCTTTAAATAGCTAAACCAGAAAATCTGCATCTCTGCATGTGGCTGTCAGCAAGACCAAGGCCACACAGGATAAGAAAAGAAAGAAAATAGAAAATGTCAAGGAGGGAATACTAGAGGAAGGGGAACAAAGCATAGACAGATACATTCCTGAAAGACTGTTGGGACTCTCGGGAGAAGCCAGGTGAATTTCCTGCTTCTGATGTAGGCCTCGGCCTGTCCCTATAGCATCAGAATTATAGCACACAGTGCAGAACCAAGGATGGTGGTGCCCTGGGAGAAGTGAAGCCGTGTCTCCGAGTATTTGTGAATGACTGGCAAGCATACATCTGCCTCCATCCCAAAGCAAGTTTTGTGAGCTGGGCTGGGCCGCCAAGAAGCCATGCTGGGCCCTCCTGGTAGGGACCCTGACAATAAAGAGAACTCAGTATGTCTGAGTCTTTGCTCAGGGTGAGCGTCTGCATTTCTGTTTCAATAGTGTTTAGCCTCTCTGATAGAAATTCCACATGTATCAATTTCACACTACAGTTTAGATGAGCCAGGTATCTGTGTGAAAGTGATCAGAAATTTCTTGGACCATCTTTGAGGTCCCGTCCATTTTCTATTTCTCTGTCACAAATGTTATGCCACAAACTACAAACATGGGCCTTCTCAATAGCTAAAAATACATGTAATTAGCCCAACCCTTACAGAAGCTAATAGGATATGTTGGGATTAGGGAGGGAAAACCTCTTATTGTTTGGAATATGGTAGGGAATGAGTGAATAATGACATGCACTTATTAAATTCATTAACAGGCCAACTTCGCACCATAAAAATAAGCACTGTGTCTATGTGTCCAGGCTTAGAAAGAAATCAGGGCAGTATAACAGAAGTCAAACACAAAACTAAATTAAAACAAAACAAATTCCATAGGAATTTTTGTGAGAAAAGTCTCACTATTTGAGCTACAGGGAGATGGCCATGTTCTCCTAGTGGTGAAATTTAAGTAGTGTCTATCTGTGTGTGTGTGCATGTATGTGTATTCTGTATGTACACAGACACACACACACACATATAGTCTACCCTGGGGCACGGCCAATTTTAATTCCTAATCTGTACTATACCTTTACTAGGAAGGCCCCCTCCAATATTGAGCTGGCTGGCTCCCCAGTCAGGATCAATAGCACGATTTAGTACACCGGGATTTTCTAGTGAGATTCGGGAACTGGAGTACAGGCAAGGTACCAAGCATTTCAGTAGGACTAAAACATCTGCATTGGCCTCTGCTTCCTTATGTGTTCACCATAACAAGTCACCTGATTTAACCATTGGGTCAAAGCAAAAGACCAGTGCCCATGGGCTGTAGTAAGAGCCCTGATCTGACCAGAGATCAGGGCCAGGGGAGCAGGGCAGGCAATTCATTAATACTTGTTCAGGAGCCCCTGGATCCTGACCATGGGCCAGGCAACATGATAAAAGGTAATAAGAAGTATTCCAGAAAACAAAATCAGGGTCCATGCAATAGTTTCAGACAACTATTTCTGTAAGCCATTTGCAATACTGCATCATTATTTTTAAAAGAAAATGTGAACATTTACAGAAGTGAGAAGAAAGTTTTGTTTGCTTTTGTTTTTCAAATAAGTTCAATAAATCTCAAATTGCACACTCTGAATTAGGGGTTGTCTTCCCTTTTTTGCCCCCAAAATTTCTTGATCAACTACAAGGAGACCCAGGGTTCTTCATTTCTTCCCCAGTGTTGTTGAGCTTCTGAAGTGGAAAATCAAGGGATTCCTTTCTGTAGAGTAAACAGCATTTGGGATTCCTGGGCATGAAGACTGTTCAGGTGCCATATGCTGTACTGTTTATATTCCACTCACTACATGGCGAGAGGAAGTAAAGGACACAAGATGCCTCCTGTTTTTATTCACCCTGTTTTCTCATTCTTGAGCCAGCCTATCTTTCAAACTGTTCTTCGCTAGGCTGTAAATCACGGTAAGAGTTAATCCCAATTCCATTAAGTAGGATATTTTGATAATCCAGCCTAGAATATCTGCCTCCTTTTATATGAATAGGATTTCAAACCTGCATTTTAGAGCCCACCTACTCTAACCCCCCATATTTGGCAGTTGAGGAGTCAGGTGGCTGCTCATTACCTGGGGTGCCACTATCTGTCCTGAGTTATTCGTCCCAGTCCATCTCTGGCCAGTAAGTGGAGGTTCGTTTGAAGCCAGCTCACACCAGGGATGTCTGTAAACTCAGCCACAGTTTCAGCCAGCACTGCTGCTATCTTCACTCTGAACCTTTCAAGGCAGTTGAATGCTGACAGTCTCATAAATTCACTCACCTGTTTCCTACGTGTGCGGCTCGTTGCCAGTCCCCCGAGACAGTTTAAGGCTGACTAGGAAAACTGGGGAAATGAGTGAGGAAAGGCAACCAAAGTAAGAGCTGCAGAACCGTGCGGATTGTGCTAAAAAGGCACAGAGCCAAGCAGACAGTGTCTAGACTTTAACTGGCCTCTCCCAGCGGAGAGGCGTGCAGGGAGGAGGGGAGAGCAAGGCCGGAAAGCCTGCTTGGTTTTTGTTCAGCTAATGCAAACACATGACACAACCTCTGACAGGCTCCAGGCTGGGGGTTCACTCTAAGACATTTCTTCCCAGGGGCTGGAATTCAGCTGGAGGCCGGGGAAATTCTGCTAATCCAGCAATCAGAAGGAAGCTGGGAATACTTGTTTTAATTCCTGGGAATCACAGTTCCCAAACTAGACTGAGTAGTGCAACAGCCCAAAGTAGCACACTGTGGGTACAAGAAACCAGATGTTTAAGATTTTCATGTCTATCATCTCTGCTTATCTATGAGGAAAATCTACAAAAACACAGAACTGGCTTTTGATGGAGGCCTAGTACAAAAACTTTGCAGGAGTCTGAACAAAATCAATTTATAAGATGCACAAATGTAGAAATGACCACCACAGTCTAATAAACATCATATGACTCAGAGATAACGTTGGGTTTGGAGAGCTTTGCACATCAGTTAGAAAAAAAGGTGCCCCTTCCTGTGGGTGGGCAGACAAGCCCTGTACTACACACAGGTACATGACACATTTGTGCAGTGAACAGTCTGTACAACCCTACCTAGCAATTCAGCTGGCGTTTTAGAGCTGTCTTGCCATTTGGCCTTATTTAATGCGGAACACTTGTGAATACATCTGGAGAACAAAGAAATTGCCTTAAAACATCTCCCAAGGCTGGGCGCTGTGGCTCACGACTGTAATGCCAGGGCTTTGGGAAGCTGAGGAGGGAGGATCACCTAAGCCCAGGAGTTAGAGACCAGCGTGGGCGACAAGGTGAAACCCTGTCTCCACTAAAAACACAAAAATTAGCTGGGCCTGATGGCACATGCCTGTAGTCCCAGCTACTCTGGAGGCCGAGGTGGAAGGATTGCTTAAGCCAGCATGTAGAGGCTGCAGTGAGCTAAGATTGTGTCACTGCTATCCAGCCTAGGCAACAGAGCAAGATCCTGTGTCAAAAAAACAAAACAACCACCACAAAAAAATCCCCCAGACTCCTAAGTCACTGATCATTAGGCTGCAAATGCTCCATTGTAAAAACTGCATTCCAATGTGACTCAGAAGTAACTGGACCGAATTCCAAATGGAAGTCATGCCTGCCATGTCTGTGTGGCCAGAATGGCCAAGTCTGACCCGTCATTCCAGACACATAGCCATATAACAAGTGATGTAACCCGGAAAGTGAAATGATGGGCCTCTACAATGCTGAGTGCATGTTACCCAGCGCAAGTGTCTTTGGTTTGTTTTCCAACTTCCACAAGTAAGACACAGTGACTATCAGTCATTTTTCAGAGCTCAGCTGGTGGGTCACTTCCTCCTGGAAGCGCTCCTGAGCCTGTTATGCTGGGTTAGGTTTTCAGCCCTGTCCTAATACTCCTCACATTGCATCACTTTGAGCCTGTGTTCCTGTCTGCCTCCCCTCTGGACTGCAAGCTCTTTGGGCACAAGGTCTCTTATCCACCAGCACTAACTCAGTGCCTGAACAGATTTGCAATACCTTTTGCCTTCCTCTTTTGAGTTGACTTTGAAAAATTTTACTTTGTCCCAGATGAGTGATGAAAAATAGTGTACTGAGACTTTGTGCAGTTTTATCTCTGCATCTAATGTGAACATGGTGGTTCATGAATGTTTGGCAGCTCCTACTGCGGCCCAGACACTTCAGGATGACCTCTCTGTGATGGTGAGAAAAGGAAAATAGAGGAGAAAGATGAAGCAAAGAGCAAAGAGCAACATAAGGAGTGGTAAAGAGAGCTGGCTCTACGGCCAGGAAGGGGTGGCCATGTGAGGCTGGCATCGGACTGGCTGCAGACACAGCAGCCCCTTCCTAGTGGGACTCCAGGTCTGTGTGCAAAGTACCAGAAGCTATGGCCTTGGCTCCCAAAGGGACAAATTCCAGCTTGCTCCAGGAATACTTCTTACCCTGTCTTTGAGAGTAACTGGCACTTATTTTTGAAATAATGAAAGCAAAGGATACTATTCCTTTGCATTATCACATTTTCCACACCAACAATTTGGAATTTATTGCCTGGTAACAGGTCATGCTATGAAGACCACAGCAAAATGAAAATGACCACCCAAGATATCTGTTTGCTACCTCCATACATACATCTTTTTTTGCCTTTTCTTTCTGTTTTCTTCCCAGTTATTTCCATTCACTCACTCTACCTTTAGGAAAACCTATGCTGGCTTCCTATCCTACTGCCTCTGCACAGGAGATGCTCCATGAGTACTTCAATCTCTTCCTGGAGGAATGATAGAACTGTGGCTTCACAGAAGCAACACTATATAGAAGTTTAAGGGCAAGATTAGCTCAGTAGAAGCAAGGGTTCTGATAAAAATTCTGGGCCTTAAAGCATCCACTGAAATAAATATCCTAGTTTTCTCTTTAAAAAAGAAGGTGATACTTAAATCTCTGGAGAGGGAAAAAGCAGCAAGGAGATTTCTGCATGCCATGAGCACACATATACACATGCGTGAATGTGTGCTCAAACACACGTGTGTACACATACACAACATACACACATATACACATGCGTGAATGTGTGCTCAAACACACGTGTACGCATATACACAACATACACACATATACACATGCGTGAATGTGTGCTCAAACACACGCGTGTACACATACACAACATACACACATATATACATGCGTGAATGTGTGCTCAAACACACGTGTACGCACATACACAACATACACACATATACACATGCGTGAATGTGTGCTCAAACACACGTGTACGCACATACACAACATACACACATATACACATGCGTGAATGTGTGCTCAAACACACGTGTACACATACACAACATACACACATATACACATGCGTGAATGTGTGCTCAAACACACGTGTACGCATACACAACATACACACATATACACATGCGTGAATGTGTGCTCAAACACGTGTACGCACATACACAACATACACACATATACACATGCGTGAATGTGTGCTCAAACACACGCGTGTACACATACACAACATACACACATATACACATGCGTGAATGTGTGCTCAAACACACGCGTGTACACATACACAACATACACACATATACACATGCGTGAATGTGTGCTCAAACACACGTGTACGGACATACACAACATACACACATGTACACACACACACACACACACACACCCCCATGGCTTTTGAAGTTCATCCCATAGAGATGTCATGAGGATGATAATACCAACTAACACTGCACACTGTGTGCCAAAACACTCTGCTTTACATGTAAGAGCTTATTTCATTCTCACAACTAACCTATGGGGTAGATACTCTGGATTAAGCACATTTTAGAGATGGGGAAACAGGCTCAGAGAGGTTTTAAGTAGTTTTCCCAAGATCACATGGCTACTAAGGGCAGTGCTAGGATTTAATCTAGCTTCCAGGTCTGAGCACTAAGCCATTATGTTATACTTCCTCTCAAGGTTAAATCAGTATCAGAGTAACAACCTGAGCCAGCACAAAGGCTATGCAAATAAAGACAACGCCTAGTGGATGTTTACTTGTATATTGAGAATTCTCTTGGTGAAATCATTAGTCAAAAACATTCTTTGTCCCTGCCTCGTAGGGACTGGTAAGCGGCCCTTCATCTCTTGCAGGTATTTGTTTTTGGTGTTGACTATATACCATGAGTGGAGGAGATCTTTTCCATGATCTAATCGAGTAGACAGGCAGAGACACGGAATGATTCCCATTCTACTGGTAAGGAAAGTGACTTCAGGGAGGTTAAGTAACTTGCACAAGGCCTCACAGCTAGACAAGGCCAGAATTCAAACTCAGTCCACTGCCTCAAAGCCCTCGCTCTTAACTGAAGCTACAAGTTAGAGACATTACATGACTTTAAAAAGGTGCCCAGAAAAGGGCACAGCAGGATTTCTAAGTCAGACTCTTTCATTGTTCTACAATGTTGCTCTTAATAACAAAATGGGTTTGTTACAGAGTCTGTGAAAAAGACAGATTTAGGCCTGGCATCGTGGCTCACACCTCTAATCCCAGCACTTTCGGAGGCTGAGGCAGGTGGATCACTTGAGGTTGGGAGTTCAAGACCAGCCTGGCCAACAAGGTGAAACCCCATCTCTAATAAAAATACAAAAATTAGCCGGGTGTGGTGGCAGGCGCTTGTAATCCCAGCTACTCAGGAGGCTGAGGCAGGAGAATCACTAGAACCCGGGAGGCGGAGGAGGTTGCAGTGAGCCAAGATGGCACCACTGTGCTCCAGCCTGGGCGACAGAGCGGGACTCCATCTCAAAAAAAAAAGAAAAAGAAAAAAAAGCAGACTTGGAGACACCCAGAAATGAGAACAAGAAAAGACAAGGAAAACGGGAAGAGAAAAACAGCAGACCCCCGGAATGGTCACAAGGTAAGATAAAGTTCCACACAAAAAGCTGCCATCTACTGGACATACTGATTAGGTGGACAGGCTGAAAAGGGCCCCAGCTGCCCAAGTGGAGTCTTTCAAATTCCGAGAGGGCAGGGGCCATCTATCCCACTGCCATGTTTCAGGATTTTCTGAAGTAGTGGCAAGAGGTGAGGAAGGGGAATTTCTGCTAAAGCCTTACATCTGACCCCTAATGGCCAAGAAGCTATGGTGGTAGCAGCTCCTTCAGAACAGGGATCTGTGTGGTAAGGCTTTTTAGTCCGACACTCTTCCTAATAGTAGCATATGTGCAAACTGACTAGCATAATGCCTGACACTTCTGTAGATCAATAAATTACACTTATTAACTGTCATTGAAGGATAAGAGGAAAGACAGGAGAAAAGACAAATTTTGCCTCAGACATAGGATTTTAAATCTTGAAACAACAAAAAGTATAGAAAGACAGAGAGATGTTTTCCTTACATCAATTCAAGCCAATATCCCGTGACATACACACACACATGCACACATGCATGCACGTGTAAATCTGGGCCTGCAACATGTGATAGCTTTTGTCATGTATCACATGACTTGTTTGGCAACAGCTTGGCTGGTCACAAATAGTGTCCAGGATTATTCAAGGGATATATGGGGGTCATACATTCAGACTTAATCCTGGGAATAGTTTATTGGTGATGGCTTCCAAATGAGCATCTAAAGTCTACGAAAAGATTAAATGGAAATCCTCCAACCAAAGCAGGAAATGAAGATTTATGGGAATTATTTTGTACTCCAAATACCCAAAGAGCATTCTATTAGCAAGTTACTGCCAGGCTGCTGCTAATGCAAAAGCTGTTATCTGTGACAGCAGCAGCTCTTAGAACTTTAGCAGAGCAACTGTTTACTTCATCAGAATAGCCAAGAAAATTCTCATATTTTGTTGATGGGGCCAATGTTAGAGGGTCTGGCTTATTTTAAGGTGTTCAGATTCATCCAAAGAGCTTAGAAGCCTGGGCCAAAATCTGGTGTAAGTGCTGTTTTCCTGACATTTCATCCATTTGCTAACCCAGTTCTATCACCTATTACCCCATGTTGTTTTTGTCAGTTTCATACAGTCCCAAACTCTGCCTTCTAATTATCTTAATTTTGGCTAAAGATGTGTCAATGTTTGTGAAATTGGACTGATTTTTCCAGCAGGGATGGTAAATAGCTTTCATCTCATATAGACTCTCATTGTTAGTGGCTACCTAGAACATTGTTGAGTAGGATTTTCAAATCTTCTCCAAGTTCAGTAGGAAAGAATTCTATGATTGATTAGAAATGTGTGTCATGGGTAAGGGAGAGGATAGTAGTAATATGTATGTCATGTCTGTGCCATCTCTGAAAGGCCATTTACCACCCCACCTTTTTCTCCTTAAGCAATCCCTGAAGTCCTGCCCCTTGGATATTTCATCCAGTGCCTTGACATCTTGACGATTCTTGTGATCCCCTCCTTTTTTCAAGAGGAATTTTCCCTTCTCCTAATATGTGGTATTTTATTTAAATAAAAAAGTTAGTATGTTATTTTCTGATAAAATATGAAAATAAAATATGCTAATTAAAAGCTGAGAGAATATAGAAAAGACTAAGACAAAGAATAAAATGACCCATAAATCCACTACCTACAGATAATTTCTAACACATTTGTTTGTTGTACTTTTCTATAAATGTTTACAGTTGGAGAATAAAGCTGGGGGGGTGTGTGCTTTCTAAATTAAATTATAATCATTTGCCAGAGCTTCAAAATGTTTTTGTAAATGCTTTTGGTGGCACATATAGCTGTTCCATTATTTATTTAACCCTTCTCCTATGGTTGACTATGTAGTCAGTGTTAAGTTTTTTCCTGTCATAAATAACATGACTGACATCTTATGTAGAGTCCTTTCAAAAGTAATAATGACCAGGGCAAAGTGGTCTAACAGAATGATTTGAGTTCTTTGCCGAATTTAATAAAGATTACAGTGAGCCCTGGAATATCTATCCATCCACCAAACAGTCAAGAAAGCTCCCCAAAGCTGATCTAAAGTTTACTAAAACAGATTCATTTCAACAAAGGCTGTATTTCACTGTGTTTGCTGCACATCCTTGTAGCTAACAAGGAAAGCCATTTATTGTTAACGAGTTAAAATGTTAAAAATAACATCCAAATAGTAAATCTCATATAGAGGGTTAATTTACCTTTCATCAATTATTGAAGGTTTGCTGTTGTTAAAACATTGATTAAAAACTTGCCAAATGTTACCTGGGCTAGACACCAAGAGAAGAGACAGATTAAAAGATGGTTGTATTTGGGCACAGATAGATCATCCCTATCCCTCATTTTCTTCATGGTAACTTTTCTGTATGTAACTTCATGGTAACACACAGGTTCATAGCCTCCTTTCTGTACCGACTCCCTCCGTCTTATTGGATGGTGCCTACATGGGCCAGATGTAAAAGTTCATGAAGCTATACATGGAAGATTTGTGCATTTGGCTACCATAAAAGGATCTTACAAAGGAAAGCCCTACATTAATGTAAATTTAAAAAACAAACAGCAATAATAAGTATAAAACTGCTAGTTACTATGTAGTTATAATAATATAAACTGTAGCTGCCATGATTTAAAGCACCTGGGCCCACCACTAGATTGTAAATAATTTGAGGGCAGAGACCATGCCCTGTGCTTCACTGTGACTCAGGTCACCTGAGTACCAGGTGCGCTCAGCTGCAGGAGGGAATAGGCTCGATGAGGACAGTGAAGGGAAGGCCACGCCATTCATGGCGTCCTCTTAGAGAAAGTGCCCCTTGCCAAAATAGCAGGAGTCAGAATAGAGCATCCTAGACAAAAAGTATGCATTTGCCTTCTGAGGACATTATTCATCTGGCTTACAACATGAACCTATCTAACTCTACTTTTCCCTATTAACTGGTATCATTAACCTAATAAAATTTATGTCTGTTAGAAACATTCTGCCAGACGTCCAGTTATTTGAAGAGGACTAAGACAAAGAATCCATGACATTTTCAATTCTCATATGTGATCACTGGTATTTACAGCTCATCCTTTACTTCCTGTTCTTGTGGCAGCATGCGTTGCTCTGCCTCACTGACTTTGAAGACTTTCTTTTCATCTTTGGGGCATTTCCTCTGGGATCATTACATCCACCTCAGCCCACAACCAGATTGTCACCTCATGGTTCCTCTCCAACTTGCTTCTGTGAGCCTGGGGATGGAGTCTTGGTTTCTGTCACCCAATCCAGAAAGTTCTAAGAGAACTGTAACGTGTCCACCTTCTAAAGCCACTTGCAATGGCCAGGGCCTCATATGCTGGGTGCTTGTCCTTCTGTTCTGGCTAGTCCGCAGAATCCCTGCTATGTTTTACAGCCCAATTTCCAGCAGTGGTCTCTAGAATTGCAACAAGTAGCTTATTTGCCAAAGGATAAACAAGCAAGAGATCATTTTAGTGATCTCTTTAGCTTTGTTAATAATACAAGTTGTGGCTCCAAGAAGATGCAGTCAGAGATACGGGTTAGATGCAAGGCTTACTTGAGTCTACCATCAGAACAATTCTAAAGAACACAGAGGAGCTCCCGAATAAAACCCCTAGTGGTTAACTATATGCTGATAATAGGGTACAAATGAGGTTAAGAAACGTGGCCTCAGAAGGACAAAGCCCTCATAATCTTCTAGTATTGCACGTCTAGAGCTAAGTGAAGTACATCTGTTTGTAGAATTGTTACTGTTCTCTCTTAGGTAAAGCACTCAAAGTTCATGGGTCAAGCACGGATCCCTTACTGGAACGAGGATTCTGAACTACAAATCAGTCAACTGTACATGTGACTTATCATAATGAATTTCTAGACCTGGAATGCTGGGAATCATAGTGACAGCAGAGACATCCACCAAAGGAGAGTTGGGATATGCTTGGGTACTTGCCAGGGCTGTCTTCCTAAAGCAGGCAGTTGGGCTCACAGGGTTCTCTTCAGCCCGCCATGTTAGAGTGACAGATATCCACTGACTGAGCTTCAAGGGCACACACACTACCGCCTGTGTTCTTAACATTTTCCCAGGCTCCGTACCATGCATCCACCATCAACACTTCTCAATGAACTGCAGTAATTCCCAATGCGAAGGGGATGGGAAAGGGTTGAAGAGCAAGCTCACACAGGCCCCTCCCCAGATAATCTAGAAAAGGCGTATCTGTGTAATTGTTAGTGGAGGCATTCCCTCTGCTGCTGCCCTCTCTGTCTAGTCCATTCACATGTTAATCTACACACATCTAGAGACATACGCTGCACCCAGTACCCTCTTTCAAGCAGACTACAGAGTGCATGGGTGTGTGTGCTCAGGTGGATGTGGCAGAATCTGGAGGGAGGCTGGCTGAAGGTATATGCTGCAGACAGAGTAGTAAGAGAGTGAGCAGGTAAGAAAGAGAAGCAGCAATGAGAAAGCAATCACGAGGTGCCAAGGAAGTAGGAGACCATGAAACACATTCAAAACAATATGACACTCTGCTTAATGAGTTTGTTTCTATTTTTTTAAATACAAGGTTTCGTTCTGTTGCTCAGGCTGGAGTGCAGTGGCACCATCATGGCTCACTGCAGCCTCAACCTCCTGGGCTCAAGTGATTTTCCTGCTTCAGCCTCCTGAGTAGCTGGGACCAGAGGCGTGTGCTAACATGCCCAACTAATTTTCTTATTTTTTGTAGAGATATGGTCTCACCATGTTGCCAAGGCTGGTCTCAAATTCCTGGACTCAAGTAGTCCTTCCATCTTGGCCTCCCAAAGTGCTGGGACTACAGGCATGAGCCCCTAAGCCCAGGCTCCTTAATGACTTTTGTTAATAATTTTGAGAATCTAACCAAATGGGATTGACATAGACTGGCATTAATACTGATGACAATTACCTTTTCCCAAGTGGTGAGCAACTCTGATTCTGAAGTTTACTACAGAGGCTCTGGCTGCTTCAAAATTAACATGATTTGTAAAGCGATTAAAATTTTTTAAAAATATGCTGAATTAAATATTTACGGTTGCAAAAAAGCACAAAGCACCAAGACACCTCAATTTATTTTCTAAATTTCATTTCTAAAAAGTTCAACAATATTCGTACAATTTTAGCTGACTTAAAGTTTACAATAGATTCATGTCAATAAAGACTGTAAATATCATGATGTGACAATTTCTGCAGACCGTCCCTAGAGTTAACAAGGAAGACATTTAAACGGCAAGCACCACTAACTACAAGATAAAATGCTTTAAAAAAAATCCAAATTTCCATTCCCAGAGGGAGAGGGTTAATGTACCTCCTCATCAATAGTTAAAGGTATATTATTATTAAATGGATTAAAAACTTGCCAAATGTTACTTGGCCAGGCACCAGGAAGTTGGAATAATTAAAAGATAATAATCCTTAATAACCTGGAGCCATGGAATGTAACCTAGCTCATACCTACCCCTCGCTCTTTTCATTGTGACCATTTCCACACACTGAGTTTACAGTCTCCTTTCTCCACCAACACACTCTGTTTTTACATCTCAGTACTTCTCTATTTTGCCTTCTTCCCTGTAGAGTTCGCCTGGGAATTCTGTGAGAGCCCTGGATGCTCTTCTACCTCCAGCAGGAAATTGCTGCTGGGGGAACTTCCTACCAGGGATAAGTTTTCCCTGTGAGGAAGGGGGTTGGGAGGGGTGTGTGTCTTGCAGGCCGCCTAGAATAGATCCCAGACCTTGGGCCACACAGCCTGGTGAGTGAACCAGCAGCCTCCTCACACCTCATATTTGCATTCCAGTTCACTGAGTGATTTCACACACTGGCTGGCAATTCTTAAGCCTGCTGGAAAACCAACCAGGGATTCACCTCATCCATCACTGGTCTGCAGCTGCCTTTTGAGGGCCACAGCAGGGGATGGAGGAATGTTTCTTAACCAGGGCTACATCAGCCAGTGAAGGGGAATACTCCCTCAAATGCAAACCCTGGAAACCAAATGGGTAAGAAGCAGACATGGAATTCAAGATGGGCTCCAAAGATAGACAGGTGGGCTCAGATCCTGCTTCAGAGCTAACTAGTTGTATGACCCTGGGCAAGTTACCTAATCTCCTTAAACCTGTTTCCTCCTCTGTAAAATCGGGTTAATAAAACCTACATTATAGGGTTTGGGAGCTTTAAAAGAAATAACTGCAAGTAATGTACATAGCCCAATGTGTGGTATACAAAAATGTACTTGGTAAATGTTAAACCATTGTGCTTGGAAGTGGTGTGGTCTAGTAGTCAAGAGCCTTGGGTCCGGAGCCAGACTGTTTGGGTTCAAATCCCACCCTTAGCATTTAGTAGCTGAGAGCATTGGGTAAGCTTCTCTGACTCAATGTATCTGTCATTAAAGTGGAATTCTATTACAACACAGCAGATATTTAATAAATATTAGCTACTTTTATTTCATTGGGAGTAAAAACAGTTGATTGAGTTTCCACCTCAATCAACAATGCAGTAGTCAATTAAATGAGAATTCAGACCAATGCGTATTTTTTAAAAATTGTGAAGACCTTGTATGCATTTATGACTTTTTTGGGCAGAGTCAAGCTGCAATGCTAAGGGTGTGGTTAAACTGTAATATGAAGGAAAAAATTCAAACGGGGAGCATAAACCACCCACCAGGGAGCTATTTCTTTTGTAATGTGCATTCCATTTCTTCTCCCTCATGCTTTTTAATTCCTTCCATATTTCCTGCCATAATTATCAAATGTTTAGTTTCTGACCTCACTTTCCTGGAGACTGGAGCCCGGGGAATTTAGAATTGTTTATTTTCTGTCCATAAACCTTTGAGTTAATGGAGGGGCTTCTGAGCAAAGAGTTTGTTGGTTTGTTTGTAGTGTCTCAGGAAGGTCGTTAGAGTTGAAAAAATTGGTACAAAAAAACAAGCGCTGAAACGCTTTAACTGGAAACTCGAGCCCCCAAAGAGCAGAGCAATGGATTTTCTCTTACACTTGCGCAACGTTACAGGGAACATTTCGGAAAAGGCCGTTACAAGGCCCAGATGATAACACATAACCCGAGGGCACTCCACAAAGAAAAAAATACATTTCAGGGAATCATGATCTCACTTTAAAAGAGAGAAAGGAAAATTAATTTTGCCCCAAAAGAAGAATCCGGAGATTCCTCTGCCCCTGCCCCCCGGAGACAGACTTGGGAGGGAGAAGTCCCCAACTACTCTGTCTCCTCTGAAGTGAAGGAAGGAACTGAGGCGCCTTTTTGAACTCGCTGCTGCTCCAGTCGCCGCCTCGTCCCCGTCGGCCCAGCCCGTCCCCTCTCCTCCTCCCCGCTCTCCCTCCATGTTAGCCGCGTTGGGGCTCCCGCTTACGGCCCGAACTACTTTTCCTGCTTTAGAGATTTAAGTTTCGTGAGTAGCATTTCTGTTCACAGCACTCCCCCAGCTCCACCCCAGCCCACCCCAAGGACGGAAACTCCCAGCGCCACCCCGGGAGAGCATCCCCAGGACGCGCGCCCACCCGCCCAGCGCGCAGACCCAAGCGGCCCCGGGGACCGAGTTCGGACTCCTCGGCCCCTCGCCTACCTCGGCGCGGACCCAGGCGACCGCCACCAGCGCTAGCGCGAGCGCGAGCCAGCGTTTCCACATCTGCGGAAGAGAGAAGAGAGCGGGTCTGAAGGCGCCGGGCCCCGCGCCGACCTGGGAAACTTGCTCGGGTCCCGCAGGCTCGCTCCCTCCGCCCGAGCACCCCCGGCCGCCCGAAGAGTCCGGCCTCCGCGCGTCGCGCCCTGCGCTCACCGTGGTACGGTCCAGGTCTCCGAGGGCACGGGGCAGGACGGCCGCAGCGAGCTCTAAGCGGAGGTTGGAGCTCCGCCGATCGCCAGCCTCGGAGGAAATCCGACCTGGGCTCGCCGCCCCTTAAGACCTCTCCTTCCCCGCCTGCCTGCCCACCAGCTCCTCCCCATTCTCCTCCCCCTTCTGCTGCAGAGGCCCCCGCGGCTCCCGCTCCCCCTCCTCCCGCCCCCTGCTCCGGGGAGCCCGCGGGAGTCCTGGCGCCGCCGAACCCTTCTCTCCGCACGGCCCCTAGTACGGCGCCCCTTCGTCCCACTGGACGTGCAGCGGAGGCAGAGGGGGCGTCCCGTGGGGCCCTGCCACAAAGGGGGAGGGGGAGGGGAAACTCCACCCCGGGAGGGGCTGCTGGCTGGCGGCGGCCCGGGCGGGCTGCGGCTGTGGCCAGGTGGGCGGTGCCGCGGGGGGCCCGGGAAGGGCCGGGACTGGAACCTGGAGGTAAAGACGTCCCGCGGCCTGGGAAGCGGAGCCGCCCCCCAAGGCTGAAGGGGGAGGCCCAGGGAGGCAGAGGAGACCCCGCATCCCGGGGTCGAGGGTGTCACGGCAACAGGGCAGCGGGGCACCGGGAAGTGGGTGCAGGGCCGGGAAGACCGCCCGGCGTGGGGAAGTCTGCTGTGGGTTCTACGGTGCATTGTCCTGGGTGAGGTGGCGGGCGCCCTGCTCTGCTGGGAAGATCCTGAGTCCAGCATTTGCCGGCAGCCTCATCCCCTCGTTCCCTCGGGCCCGGGAGTGGTGTCCCCCTCCTCTTCGCCCACTCACTCATCACCTGTGTCCCTCCTCCCACCCCTGTCATCCCAAGTAGCCTCTGTGTTCAGGCTTGCCATCTTCACCACCTTCGTCCCACCCCTTGGCCTGCGAAAGTGTGCTACCTCTTTGACAGGGTTAACTCCCTAAAATGCTCATAATTAAGGCGCCTTTCCTGCCATAACTGGTGCAGAGAACAGATCCACTTAGCAACTCAGATTTCACATGCCCAAGGCTAAGCCTCACTTCCCTCAGCCTCAGGGCCTGCTCATCTACCTCTTTCAGGGTGGTTGCCTTCAAACCTATCTCCTTTTCTCAGAGCCAGCTTGTACCCTTAGCCTGGCAGTTTACCCGCTGAGATCTCATATGCATCCCCTCGCCTCCGTTCACATGTCCACTTTCCTAGGCCAAACCTTCATCCTCCCTCACTCAGAAATTCTAGAAACCTCCTTTCTTTGTCCTAGGGCTCCAGTCTCTTCCCTGTAGTCTCTACTGCAATCCATTTTCATATTCGTTCGCTACCTTATTTTAAACACTGTCTTCCTAGTGTTCATGTTCTTCCTCCACTCAGAAACTTTCAACGCTCTTCTTCCCACATCAAATCCAAACTCTGCCCTTCTTATAAGCCGTCCATTACTGGGCCCACCCTGTTCATCTAACTTCTCTTCAACTACATCGGCGTGCTTCCTCCACTCAAAGCAGGCCCGTCTTCTCATTGTCCTCTGAACTTGTCATTTTCACTCTGCTGGTTTGTTGAGTGCCCACTGTTGTGGCTTTAGGGGGCTTCAAGATAAACCCATGGTCCCCATGTAAGTTCAGAATCCATTGAGATAGCAGCAGGAGTCAGACTTATGGAGAGCAAAATGTCAGCTTTGTCTCTGCTAAAGGCTGGAATGGCAGCCATGACTTTAGATCTGAAGGGACAGTGGGCCCAGAATTGAACATGTCCACTCAGTCACAAGCAGAGCTGGAAAACCTGCCTGTGTAAAAACTAGACTGACTGCATGGAAGAGCAGAAAACATGTGCCTCCTGGGACATGCCTGCTCCCCAAACTTGAGGGGATAGAGTGACACATGCCCAATTCTTTCAAACTCGCCAGTCAGACAACTTACTCCTGCTCCCCTGTTAGGATAATAAGATTAGGGAATAAATGTTCCGCACCAGATACTCTGTCTTGGTCACTGTGTGAGGATTGAAGGGAAGTATGGTGGATAAAGTTTTGCTTCTGCCCTCGAATAACTCTCAATACATTGCATCCCTTGCAGATCCACTGCACTCTCTCAGAATCTGGCATGATCTTTCCTCCCTTCCTCCTATCTACTAAAATGCTTGGGTTGGTTTGTTTGCTTTGTTTTCAGGAACCACGTCAAGTTTCATTGCTTCCTTAGTATCTTTTCTGACAACAGCTTGGCATAGTAGAAGGCACGGGAGGTTTGAGGTCAAAGCAATCTGGCTTTCCATCCTATCACTGCCATTTACTAGCTGTGTGGCCTGACTTTCATCAAATAATAAGCCCTCTGAACCTAGGTTTCTGCGTCTGACAAATGACAGTGATAATGCCTTGCAGGGAGTTGTGAAATTTAAGCAGATACATATAAAAAGTGCCTGGCAGGTAGTAGACCTCCAAACATGATAGCCATTATTATCTCATTGATCTGTTTTGCATCTAAATTGTAGTTGGTACTATACACCAGGTACTATGAGAACCATTCAACATCTCTTATTTTATTTAATTATCACAATAGATGGAAAGGAGCCTGGGCATGATGGCTCGCACCTTGTAATCCCAGCACTTTGGGAGGCTAAAGCAGGCGGATCACTTGAGGCCAGGAGTTCGAGACCATCCTAGCCAACATGATTAAACCCCGTCTCTACTAAAAATACAAAAATTAGCTGGGTATGGTGGTGGGCAACTGTAGTGCCAGCTGCTTAGGAGGCTGAGGCACCAGAATTGCTTGACCGCAGGAGGCAGAAGTTGCAGTGAGCTGAGATTGGGCAACAGGGAGAGACTCCATCTCAAAATAATAATAATAATAATAATAAATAAAAATTTTAAAAAATACAGTAAATGGAAAGGTCTTTTTTAAAATTGTTTCCGTTTTCCAAATAAACTGAAGCTCAGGAAGATTTAGATACTTTCCCAAGTTTATACTGTTGGCTACTCAGCCTTACAACTTAGGGCATCATATTGCAGACTGCTATACAATGTTTAACACTTGTTCTCATAGTTGTTCTTGATTCTCCAGCTACTTTTAAGTTGCTTAGAGCATAAACAATGTTTTTCATATCTTTATCCTCTCTACATTTGGAACACAATGAATGGATTTGAGTATATAAAAATGAAACACAAGATTCCTGTTCAACTAAGGGCACCATAGACAGAATGATAGAAGGAGGTATAAATATGTAAAACTGACATGTAACTCATAACACACACACATACACACACTCTGCAAATCAATAAGAAAAAGACAGGAAACCCAATAAAAAAGGGCAATAGGTATGAACAGGCAATTTCCAAAAAGGGAACCCCAAATGGACAATAAGTAAAGACACTCAACATCACTACTATCATTTAAATTGTACAACAACTGTTTGAAATCAGTATTATTTTATTATCTCCAATTTACAGATGAAGAAACAGACACAGAGTTTGAGTAGTTTGTCCAAAGTTACACAGTAAATTATAAATGTCACTTTACACTCATCACAATGGCAGCAAAAATCAGACAGTTGGACAATATCAGTGTTAGCATGTGACTAGTGTAATCTTTGTGGTGCACTGTAGCAATTAAAAGCATGGGTTTATGAGACAGACTGCCTTGGTACAAAATTGCCTTGGTAGTAAATCTTGGCTTTGCTACTTATTATGTAACCTTGGGCAAGTTACTTAACCTCTCTGCATCTCAGTTGCCTCATCTATAAAATCGTGATAATAATTGTACTGATTTCATAGAGTTATTGTGCAGATTAAATGTATCAATATGTAAAGTACTTAGAATAGTGCCTAGTACACAGTAAGCATGTAATTAAGATGCACTGCTATGGAAATAATTCACTAGAGAGATCTTACAGGTACTGATCATAAAACTGTGCTATGGCGTATGGTTAACTCTGCAATAAATAAAGCAAAAGATGAAAATAAGTAAAAATCAGAAAACAAACTGCATGAGAGGGCTGACAGTTTATATTAATGAGGGATTTTTTTTGTTTCAGGTGACAGAGAAACCAACTTAAATAGGGTTTATACAATTAAATGGAATTTATTGACCCCTACAGCTGTGAAGTCCATGGATAGGACTGGATTTAGATAAGCCTTCATCCAGGAGCTCAAATAAGGTCACCAAAGATCCCATTTCTTGCCTTCTCTTGCCCCTACCTTCAGCAGTCTCATTTCATCCCCGGATGTCACAGTGTGGCTCCTGGAAGCTCCAGTCTATGCTATCAGTGTGGTAAACTAGCTGCAGTGCTGGCCAATTCACACCCTTGGACTATACCATGTGGATGAGGGACATAGCTTCTTTTTGGAGCTGCTACAAAAGTCCTAGGAGGCTGGGTGTGGTGGCTCATGCCTATAATCCCAGCACTTTGGGAGGCTAAGGTGGGGGGATTGCTTGAGCCCAGCAGTTTGAGATCAGCATGGGCAACATAGGAAGACCCCATCTCTACAGATTTTTTTTTACATTAGCTGGGCGTGGTGACATGCACCTGTAGTCCCAGTGGCTCAGGAGGCTGAAGTGGGAAGATCACTTGAGCCTGGGAGGTTGAGGCAGCAGTAAGCCATGATCCTACACTACACTCCAGCCTGGGCAACAGAGACCCTACCTCAAAAAAAAAAAAAAAAAAAAAAGAGTCCTAGGATATCCTGTTTTGAAGTCCAAATTGAGTTTCTTGACATCCCCAAACTGATGTCAAGTGGAACCACCCGAAAGAGAATCAGGCTAGTGTTGGCTGGAGAAGCAGGGAATGGATTCTGGGAGTATCCAATGTCACTACAGTAGTGAATCAGCCATCCTACAATGAAATCTGTGCTCTCAAAAGTGGGGTACAGCATCCCCAGGAGACAGAGGAAGAATATTAGAACTTCTATTTTTACTTATTTTCTATATGAAAATAGAAATTGACTTTGTGAATATATAAATTGACTATGACACCAGTATTTCATCCGCATGTCAGACAGTCATGAGTTAAACCCCATTTGCCAAATACTATGAGGGGAGAGTGGACGTTTTCCTACACAAAGGGACTGACAACAGCTAGTTCCCTTTAACACATTGTGATGTACTGCAGTGTGCCCACTTAACTGGATTTACATACTATCTAGTTTTCACTAAACTAGATTAAAAACATTTCAACTACAAAAACTATACTTTGAGAATAAAGCTTTTTCTTGTTTATAGGAAAAGGACAAAACTGACAAGTTTCTTACTTGTAAAAAGAGCTCGATGTCTGCCACATTAACACAGTGACAACAATGACTGAGACTGAAGACAAGTCAATCGAAAAATTCAAAAGTAGCCATAAGGCTATTTGAAATACAGATTCACATTCATTATCATTAGTCACATCCTCATCCTAAGTATGCTTTGAGATATTGATTAAAAGTACTTAGGATTTGCAAGACCTTTAGAAACCAGGTGTTTGGAACATAAAGACAAATCCTTTCATTTTTTTTTTCAGTGATGTCTGAAGACATGCAATACTCAAATTAGTACTTTAGAAAATTTCACTCAGTTTAATATTAAATGTTTAGAGACTTCCTTTTAGATTTGTTAGTGACAAAAGACATACCTTGGGGAAAATAATTGTCTTATTGCTTAATCAGAAATAGTAGAAATAGTACATGGAAAACAATGTGATAACAAGCTAAAATGCATTCTTTGGTCAGAACACATCCTTGGGAGTGACAAAGAAAAAATTATATATAGATATAATTCCTGAGACCAGCTGGGTTGGGGAGACCCTAACCCAGCGGCGCTAGAGGAATTAAGGACACACACACAGAAATATAGAGGTGTGGAGTGGGAAATCAGGGGTCTCACAGCCTTCAGAGCTGCGAGCCTCGAACAGAGATTCGCCCACATATTTATTAACAGCAAGCCAGTGATAAGCATTGTTTTTATAGATTATAGATCAACTGACAAAGAAAAAATTATATATATAACGTGTTATATATATAAAATGTACTCTACATATAATGTATTCTCTATAAAATGTGTTTTTTATATATATCTATTTATATAGCTGAAGATTAGCAGGAAAACAAAAATGTATTAGAGTAAATTATACCATGTGGGAGATTTGCTATGTAGTGAATGAAAATACAAAACTCTCGAATGTTTCTCAGATTATTATATTGACTAGATTCCGTTTCAATAAAGAGATACACAAAGAACTGCTTTTTTTGTGAGCAACTAAAGAAAGGTATGCTGGAAAAGGTTTATTCTTCTTTTTTTTTTTTTTTTTTTTGGGACAGAGTCTCGCTGTGTTTCCCAGCCTGGAGTGCAGTGGCACAATCTGGGCTCACTGCAGCATCCGCCTCCCAGGTTCAAGTGATTCTGTCACCACAGCCTCCCGAGTAGCTGGGATTACAGGCGCGTGCCACCACACCAGGCTAATTTTTGTATTTTTAGTAGAGACAGGGTTTCACCACGTTGGTCAGGCTGGTCTTGAACTCCCGACCTCAAGTGAGCCACCCATCTTGGCCTCCCGAAGTGCTGGGATTACAAGCGTGAGCCAATGCACCTGGCTAACATTTATTCTTAATAATAAATTATTTAATGAAAACAATATTTTCTGGAAGAACTGTGTAAGTGAAGCCGCAGGGCAATGACAGTTTTGAACGGAGTGGAAGGATTCAGGGTAAAGTTTCACAGCTATGCTCACACATGAAATCCTTCACTGCAAGATTTATGGATAAACTACTGCAGCAAAGACACTGAGGTCAGAGCTACATAACACGTTATAGGAAGTCACTGATGTGGTTAATTTTCTAAATTTTATCATTGAAAATATAACAGAGTATAACACAGTAATGGCTTGGGAAGTGACTCTGAATATGTTTTATACCTCACTATGGCTCGTAGTTGTTCTCGGGACAGAGGCCTTAAATGTTGTTGAACTTGATAACACACATTTTTGTTTGACATAAAGACAGCTGTTCCCATTTTGTTGTCTTTTTATGTGATAACAAGTAGAATGTTACCTATCTGATTTTAAAAAAAAATCTACACACAATCTATCCCTTCAAGATAAAATGTGATGCTAACAATGAGTGAGAAAATAATTACCTTTTAAAAGAACTATGCAGTGGAGAAAATATTTTGAAATGGGATGTTTGGAAATGTCTTATCATTAGGCTATTTTGTTATCCAAAACAATAAAAGTGTGGCACCATAAAAACTCTCGTGTATGCACATTTTAAAAACTTACACAAAATTTTCTAACCTGTTTAAAAATCTTCAGACAGAATTCCAGTGGTTTATTTACTCATTTGTTGAAAATAACTTGGGCCCGGCATGGTGGCTCACACCTGTAATCCCAGCACTTTTGGAGGCTGAAGTGGGAGGATTACTTGAGCCCAGGGATTTGAGACTAGCCTGGGCAAATATGGCAAAACCTCATCTCTACAAACAATACAAAAATTAGCTGGGCATTGTGGCACTCCCCTGTAGTCCCAGTTACTGGGGGAGTAGGGAGGCCAAGATGAGAAGATCACTTGATCCTGGGAGGTGGAGGCTGCAGTGACCTGTGATGGCACCACTTTACTCCAACCTTGGTGACAGAGAGAGACCCTGTCTCAAAACAAACAAACAGAAACCAACCAACCAGCCAAACAAACAAAAAACCTTTTAATTAATTTTGATTTCCAGAGCAGATGGGAATTTATGATCCAAGTTTCAACAACAACAACAAAAAACACCTTTGCATGAATGGTTTATAGGACTGGAAAATGAGTCATTTGGTGGGTGAGCCAATGGTATCTGTAGAAAGTCAATGTCATGATATTCGGTAGACATTGATTCCTTTCGCATCCAGCATGCTTTCGCCACGCTTCAGGTAACAATACCCACCTTCACTCTAGAGTACCATTCTTCTTCCACTCTTCAAACATGTAAATGGCCTAGGATAAGCCATTCACCACATTTCAACCCCTTGACCATAGTGATTAAGAGTAGGAATTTGACCAAAGTCAAGCCAATAGAGCCATATTTGTGGGTGCTCTCATCTTCCAGGGCTGCCATAAAAGTATATCACAGACTGGGTGGCTTAAACAACAAGAACTTATTTTCTCACAGTTCTGGAGGCCAGAATGACAAGACTGAGGTGCCAGCAGCATTGATTTCTTTTGAGATCTCTCTCCTTGGCAGGCAGATGACTGCTTCCTCCCTGTGTCCTCATATGGCTCTTACCTAGTGTCTCTCCCTCTTCTTGTAAAGACATGAGTCCTATCTAATGTGGACTCTGCCTTTATGACCTCATTTAACCTTAATTATATCTTTAAAGGCCGTATCTCTGAACAGTCACATGGAGGTGCGGGCTTCAATGTGAATTTGGAAGCAGCTCAGTTCAGCTCATAACACTGGGTTAGCTTTTTCAGCTCTGACAGCTATAATACCAAATATCAAAATAAACTGGATTTAGAATCAGACCTTCAGCTCTCTGTCACAAAATGTTAGGCAAATATTGTCCTTTTTTTTTTTTTTTTCCTTTTTGAGACAGGGTCTCACTCTGTTGCCAAGGATGGAGTGTAATGGTGTCATCATGGCTCACTGCAACCTCGACATCCTAGGCTCAAGCGATGTTCCTTTCTCAGCCTCCTGGGTAGCTGGAACTACAAGTGTATGCCACCAAGCTGATTAATTTTGTGTATTTTTTTTAGTGACAGGGTGTCCCCATGTTGCCCAGGCTGGTCTCAAACTACTGGGCTCAAGCAATCTGCCTGCCTTGGCATCCCAAAGTGCTGGGATTGCAGATGTGAGCCACCATGCCCGGTCTAGAAAATATATTCTAAATGAAGTAATGACAACATGCTCACTAAATGTACTACTATTTTTTTTCAATGAGATCATAAAGGTATTTTCACCATTGATAAATAAAATAAAGAATGTTAATTATTTTAGGCCAGGCGCGGTGGCTCACGCTTGTAATCCTAGCAATTCCAGAGGCTGAGGCAGACTGATGACTTGAGGCCAGGAGTTCGAGACCAGCCTGGCCAACACAGTGAAACTGTACCTCTACTAAAAATACAAAAAATTAGCTGGGTATGGTGGCATGCCTCTGTAATCCCAGCTACTTGGGAGGCTGAGGCACGAGGCAAGGGGCAGAGGTTGCAGTGAGCTGAGATTGTGCCACTGCACTCCAGCCTGGGCAACAGAGACTCCATCCTAAAAAAATAAAAAGAAAAAAGAAAAAAGCATGTTAATTATTTTATCTTTAACTCATTTTATATTTTACATGTTTTTAAATGTATATATTAGCCTCATTGGTGGTAGTGTGTAACTACAAAGTTTGAAAACTATGGCTACAGAAAATCGAATCTCACACTGAGGCCAAAAGAACACTTTGAGAGTTGAGTACAATGTTTATTATGGTTAATTGATCATGTTCAGGGTGACATTTATGTAACCATTGAGAGCATCTGTGATAAGATGGTTTCATCAGCAACATGGGGAAATAAAATATCTATTAAATATTTGTGTTTATTGACATATCCAAAGTAATGCATAATTTGAATGTATGCCTATTTTGCCCTGTCTAAAGGTACTAAACTCACACGATCTCCTTCAAATTAATTTGGAAAATTCTGCAAGTTGGTAGTATACATTTTTGTATTATATTTATAAAAGTATGATTTATGATAATCCATCTATTCATTACAAACTTGGCAGACCTATTCATTTGGATAAATAAATGGATTTTTTTTTTTTTTTGAGATGGAGTCTCACTCTGTCACTCAGGCTGGAGTGCAGTGGTGTGATCTCAGCTCACTGTAAGCTCCGCCTCCTGGGTTCACACCATTCTCCTGCCTCAGCCTCCTGAGTAGCTGGGACTACACGCGCCCGCCACCACACCCGGCTAATTGTTTTGTATTTTTAGTAGAGACAAGGTTTCACCGTGTTAGCCAGGATGGTCTCCATCTCTGACCTTGTGATCCGCCTGCCTCAGCCTCCCAAAGAATAAATGGATTTTATAAAATTTTTTAATGTCATGGTATTCAATACACATTGATTCCTTTCACACCCAGCATGCTTTCCCCACACTTCAGGTAACAACATCCACCTTCCCTCTGGAGTACCATTCTTCTTCCACTCTTCAACCATGCAAATGGCCTAGGATAAGCCAATCACATTTCATCCTCTTGACCATAGTGATTACTTTGAATAGGAATTCAACAGAAGTCAGACCAATGGAGTGAATGAAATCCAATTCCAAGACTTGTTTACTCATTAGGGAGGCTGACTCTCTTTTCTGTTAGCCTGGGTACTGATAGTGTGACTCTGAAGCTGCAGGGAGCCACTGCCTGGGCCTGAGATACTGCCAATCCTGAAGAGGCAGCACCAGGAGATGGAGTCCAGTGGCATCATTAGGGCCTCAAATCAAGTTGTACCTGATATAGCCCTAGACATTTTAGGTTTGTTACCTGCTTCTTTTTGCTCAAGCCTCTTAAGTTGGGTTTTTAAAATCACATTTGAAAAAAATCGTTAAATGATCATCAAGCCATAAATATAATTACAGGGTATTTAAAAAATAAGATAGCATAAACAAATGCAATAGTCCTTTAAGCTTAATATTTGCAAAGATTATGAAACAGCAGAGCTGGGAAAGGAAAGTGATTTTCCCAAACACTCATGAAAGAGCAAATGTTCTGTCTGCTGCACCTTGCTACTTCCTCCAATGCCCAGCCTGCTACAGACATGGGGATGTGTGTTATTTAAGACGCCCTTAATACAAGTGACTGAACCCATTCATGCTAGCCTGGGCCAGGAAGGAACTTACTGGCTGATGAGGAGTCTACTGAGGTGGCTCATGGGGCTGAAGGAAGAACTGTGGAATCTAAAGTCTTGGGGACTCAAATGGGACTTGTGATAGGCTAAAAAGCATACCCAAAACAGAGTCACTTCCTGGAACTTGTAAATTTTACCTAATGTGGCAAAGAGCGAATATTATCTTATATGGCAAATATGTGATTAACTTAAGGATCTTGGGAGGAGTGATTTATTCTGGATTATCATTGGGTGGGGTGTAAATGCAATGATATGCATTCTTATAAAAGAGAGGCAGAGCAAGATTGGACACAGACAGGAGAGAAAAGACACACAGAAAAGAAGGTGATACGAGGATGGAGTGATGTGGCCACAAGTCAAGGGATGCCAGGAATTGCTGGCAGCCATTGGAAGCTGGAAGATTCAGGAACAGATTCTCCCCAGACTCTACTGAGGGAGTCCTGCCCTGTTGACCCTTGATTTCAGGCTTCTGGCCTCCAGAGCTGTGAGAAGATAAATTTCTATTGTTTAAATTACCAGAGTTAGCACTAATAAACTAAGGCATAACTCAATGTTGTAAGTTTCTCTCTCTCTCTCTCTCTCTCTCTCTCTCTCTCTCACACACACACACACACACACACACACACACACACACACACCCAGACTCTCAGCTTATTCAGCTGTTTTACTTTTTCCATGTGGCTGAGAAGATAGCTGGTGCAAGCCCTAAAATGCCATCCTTTCAGCCTTGGCAGCCTAGCCAGAAGAGCATCTGTTCTCCTGGGCCATAGATCCAACTCAGGGGAGGGTTCTGGTTGGCCCTGCTTGTGTCAGGTGCCCACCCCTTGGACGAAGCACATTGTCAAGGGGGCAGTCCTGTGGTTGGCTGTGTTTGGGTCATGATACCATCTCTATAGCAGGCTGCACACTCTTACTGATAGCTTCACAAACCACATGGCACGGAGGAAGAGATTTCTCCAAAGAAGGGACCCTGGGCAGACTAAAACAACCACTGTCCAGGTTCCTGGCTCTTTCTCGGCCTGGGACATCATGAAGACATGTAGGATTTGGACAGAAGAACCACAGACTTGTTCCTGAGCACAGGGCATTGGATATTCCAGACAGGGCTAAACAACTGCCTTTAGAATTTATGAGGAGACTGGAGAGGCTGCTTGTTTGATCAGAATGATGGGCCCACCTTCCTGTAAGCTCCAGTTAGAGTAAGCCTGGTGGGACTGATGAGGGGATGGCCTCAGGGCAGCATGAAGTATAACCGGTGGCATTAGGTTATGGGTGGGGTTGAGCACTTTTCAGAGGACCCCTGGGAATTTTTCACGGCCAGAGGCTCAAAGCTGAAGCGAGCTTTTGCCTCATTCTCTGACCACTTCTTTTCCTTCTCTTTCCCTCCTTGCAGTCTGTTTCCTTCCTATACCTTCTTTCTCTCTTCTCACCTACTCCCCTGGGAGAAGAGGCAGGATGCTAAAGCACCAGTCATAGGCTTTACAGGAAGCAGTTCATGCTTCCCCCTCCTCCTGAAAAGAAAATGCCTTCCCTTGCATAGTTTTGGTGGACCACTCTATTATCAGCATAATCACTGACATTTATCATAAGACCTCATAGATTGAGATTCTCTCAGGGTCTGGGCTACTCCCCAGGAGTAAATCAGGCACTTTTGAGCAGCGACAGGGCTTCTTTCAGACCCTTAGGTATTATTTTTAATGTGCCAGCAAAACCTAAAAATGGAAGAGAATAAATGCAGCTGTTCAAAGGAGCTGACCTGCACAAAAAGGTCATGCCGTGGAAGAATCTGGTTCATTAGGAATGTCTGAGTGTGACAGAAAATGCTCATTTTAACCAGCTTTTTATGGTAAATAGCATTGCTGCCACTAACCGGCTGAATAACCACTCAGAGTGAGCCTATCAGATGGCAGCCTCCTCCAGCTGGTTCTTCCCCTTGATGTCTTCTCTTTGCCCTCATTAAAGTTTTAGTCTCTTATGGCTACTTCCAAAGAAAGCTGACTCTTTCAAGTTCCCGACTTAAATAGCGGTAATGAATGTATAGCTGTAATTGAAGGCAGAGAGGGGCAATGTAATGTCTCTGCAGGGAAAAGACTTGTGGTTCCTTTTTTAAATGTGAGGAGATAGGCTACCCCAATACAAATGAGAATCTGTGGATGTGATTGGCTGTGTATTGGGGTCCCCAAGACCACTCCCAGGTTCAACGGTTCACTAGGGGGGACTCCCAGGACTCAGCTTATAGTTGTGCTCATGGCTATGATTTATTGCAGTGACAAGCTAGAAAGCAAAATCAGCAAGGGGAAAAGGCATGTAGGGCAAAGACCAGTGGAAATCAGGCACACACTTCCAAGAGTCCTCTCCCAGTGAAGTCGCACAGGATGCACTAAATTTCTCCAGCAACAAATTGGGACACCACGCGTCAAGTGTTGTCCTCCAGGGAAGCTCATAAGCGAGTCAGTGACCAAGGCTTTTTGTGAGGCTGATCACGTAGGCACCTTCTATTTATCACGTGCCAGAATTTCAGACTCCTTGAAGGAAAGCAAGTGTTCAGCATAAACCATACTGTTTACACAGGCAGTTCTGAGAGTGGTGGGGACTCTCCTTAAATCCAAGTTTTCTGATGCCAGCTGTGGACAAGCCTTGCAATCAGCACTTACTAAGTCCAGTAGTCTCAGCTCTGCCATGTTAACACTTTTCTGCACATGGTGACAGTGAAACTTTTCAATTCTTTAATCTCTGCAATTTACCAGCGGCCATTGCATTTCCTGCACTTAAGGCAACTCTGAAGTTATAAAACAGAACTTACTAAATATAAATTAAAAGACAGGCTATGCAGGCTGAAATTTCTGTCATGCCCCCAGCTGTCTTCCGGATGGTTCTCATATACTATGTGCTTATCTTGCTATCCTGGCCATAAATGATGGAACAACAGATTTTTTCCCTTGAGTCAAAATCTAATAGGTACAAGTTGGACATGATTGAGACCAAGAGTCACAGAGACTGACCGAAAAGGGGCGCTCCATGGTGGGATGGTGACAAGCTGATTCAGTCCGCTGTCTTTGGGAGAATAAATACCAGATGGAGAAAATGAAAGTGGGTGACTAGAACTCAGACTGAGACAATGTGAAGCTTTTGTTCTAGGTCTCTGTGAAACGTGTTGTGCTCCCCAATCTTGGAAGTCTATGGTTAGGACAGAGGTGATAGCCTCCCTGTGATACTGGCTCACTGCAACCTCCGCCTCCTGGGTGCAAGTGATTCTCATGCAGATTCAAGTGGCTCACATCCTCATGTGTCCTTGCACTGAACACATTTTCTTCCTTATTATGAGTGTGTCTTTTCCCAGCAGCCTGAAAGAGCCTAGTAACATAGAGGTAAATAATCCCTGTTCAAAAGATGCCATGACTAAACTGAGAATAGTTATACTAGAGGGCATCCAAGGAAATGTGAGAGTGTAGTTTAGGTCAGTTACAGGAAGTGGTAACTTACACTGCAGAAAGGAAGTTTTGGAACACTCTCAAAAGTAGAAAACAAAAGCAGAAAAGTAGAAAACAGTAGAAAAGTAGAAGAAAAGCTTTAAAAATTGTCTATGTTGTTGAATCATAAGGAGTTATTGATAAAAACTGAATATGTTCGGACTACTTCCTCTCCTATGAGGTACAGGTCAGGAAAGTGAGTGATGTTCCCCTCCCCTATATAGCTCTGCTATCCTTGTCATATGCAACCTCTTGATGAGGCTGCCAGCAGAGGCTATAAAGTTGAGAATATCCCCTGAGACTTGAGCCCCCAAACTGCAAACTGAACTCAAACTGGGCTAACACATCCTGATGGGCTCGTAAAGTGCCAATATTTGACCCTGACCTCTAACTTAGGTGCTGAGGCAGGAGTATGGTGTATTTATCAATTTGTGGATTAAATGTATCTTAAGAGTCGACATTTTGTGACCCTGTGAGGATGAGGGTAATTAAAAGTGCATTTGATGGACACTGCTTAGCCCAGGATATTGTGGTGAGAGGACCCTCACAGCGTACTGTTGGTGTGTGGGAGCACACTGCCTGCCTTCTGACCAAGCACTGATGGAAACTCCCGCTGACATGTTGGCCGAGGCAGGAATGTAATTAGGATGGTTTCATTCCAGCACCATCATCTTCTTGAGGAAAGGGTAACCCTTCTTTATCTGGCATGTGGCCTTTTAGTTGAACTTGGAGTATTTGGGGATTGTTCAGAGACAGTGCTAACCGCACAGGAATACTCATTCTGTGTTGATTGTTCCCTAGGGAGCTTCCTGTAGTAAAAGCGGTAAGGGTTGTTGCAGGCTATCCAGTTATAGCATTGGAGTCGTGTCCATTCTTTGTTACTAAAAATGGGCTCAAGTTTCTTTCTCTAGAGGCACAGGGGAAGATGAATAGCTCCCTTAAGCACTCAGGGCATGGTTATGCTTTTGGATACAGGGTGGTGGTTAATAATATAGCTTAAGGAGTATTAGAGACCTGCCACTTACTAGCTGGTTGGTTGCCTAAGCTCTTTGCTCCTTAGTTACTTCTTCTATAAAGAATAATATTGCACAGAGTTTTTATGAGGATGGAATGGAATAATGTATGTAAAATACTTAGCGCAGTGCCTAGCACAGAGTAAATGCTCAATTACTATTAGCTATTTAACTATTTTACTTATTCGTAGGTACTGAGAATCTTCTCATGATTATTTTATTCCTAAGCTTTCCAAGATCACAGTTTCATTACTGGAAGTGATCAGCAGTAGAAAGTTGTGCAGTCATTTAGCAGGAATAGATTTGGGCTGTTTGAAAATGTTGTAGACGTTCAGCATTTGTAGATTCAGATTTTGCAGTTTCAGCTATTTATAGACAACCTCAAGGATTCATGACAGCATATTTTATCTGAAACCTTAATCTAAAAGAGATAAAAAGTAATTAGGATGCAGTAGAATCATTTTGAATATCTGCCCAGCCATGTCCTTCTCTGAGAACTGACCCCACCCAGAGAGGTGAACCCAGAGGTGGGATTGTGCCTTATAACCCCTGCACCATAGCTGAGTGGACCAGGCCTGGACACCCAACTGAGGGAGAGCTAAGGTGGTGATTGAGTCAATTCAATTTTGTCTGCTGGATTATTCTTGTTTTTAGGAGACACCGGAAGAAGAAACTGGCAATAACATCTCATGATTCTGCAGTTTATTTTCAAATGGTTTAGAGAAAAAAGTGTATCTGTCTGTATATATTATACAGAGAAAGAGAGAGAAAGAAAGTAGACATCATAGAGGGCTAATAACTGGTAAATCTAACTAAAGGTTACACAAGTGTTCATTGTACTATTCTTTCCATTTTTCTTTGGTTTAAAATGTTAAAAGTTGAAAAGAGCTTTTAATGGAAAATGAAGTGCCCCTTTAAAAAGATTTTCTTTAAAAAAATCCTTGAATTAGAAATGCACTCCAGAACCTATAACCGTCTCTCCTGAGCTTTGAGCTGAGAAACCACATGTTAGTCTTGAGTGGCAGGGGCCAGGCACACAGAGAAGAGGAAACTGGATTTCAGAGAGACACAGAGCAGAGGAGCAGAAACAAGCAAGGAGAGAGCCTGAGGGTCTTGGCAAAAGGCGAGTGGAGACTTGATTCTTGAGTTCCTGGTTCTGTCTTTAGAGGCCTGGTGCTGGTGTGAGGCCTAGTTCTTTCTGCCTCCAAGTTCCATGAGATACCCTGATATCCTTCCAATAAATTCTTTTTAAAAATTTTGCTGACAACAGCTTGAGTGGTTCTGGTCCTTATGAACAAGTAGGCTGTGATTAGACCCCTGGCCGGCCTGTGGTAATGGGTGCGCTGAGGCACGTGTGGGACTTACATGTGTAAGCTGTGGATGGGTAGCTTAGCTGAGTGTGTCTCGAAGACTGCCAGCGTCTACATCTCAAGGCAGCGTGTGTGCCATGGAGTATAGGTGTTAACTGAAAGAATCACTCTCAACTGGACTTTATAGCCTTTAAAGGGATAAATATTCTGTATAGGAGGAAAACAGTTTCCTCAGGCCATACACTCAGATGTGCAGGAAAAAAATAACCTTTTTTCCTTTTCTAGGACTAAACTAAAGTCCCATCTGCAGCCTCCCTTCTCCCTGGTAGCAGAATCTGGGTTTGCTCACTGAGTTCACTGTTTTCCTTCTTTTCCGCTGGGAGAATGTGGGGAGGATGGGCATCATCATGGGTGCACGGCCGGCATCTACGAAGGCATCCTCTTCACTCTGTGGTCCTCCTCATCCTCACTGTGCGGCTTCTCCTGGCACACCCGCTCCCTGGTTCCTGACCTGCTGTCTGGGTGCACAGGGACTTTCAGAGGCAGCCTCTGGCCTCTCTGCCCATACTCAGATCATTCGGTGTCCACAGGGGTGGACACCTCTCCCTGGGCTCAGATTTCCCAAACATGATTCTGAGAGTTCTTCTGTCCATCTTCCTCCCAGGACTGAGTTTATGGGGGAAGGTTACAGGGCCTTCTGCAAGTCATCAAAATGACTTTCTCTTCCCTCTCATGCAGCCCCAGAAGTGGGGACTGGATTGTAGACCCCTGGAATTCTTCTCAGTTATTGTTTCTGGTATAGTTTCATTTAAAACTTGTTTGTTTTTTGACCGCCTCGCTCTGTCGCCCATTCTGGAGTACAGCGGTGAGATCTCGGCTCATTGCAATCTCCGCCTCCCAGGTTCAAGCGACTCTTCTCCTCAGCCTCCGGAGTAGCTGAGACTATAGGCTGTGCCACCACACCGGGCTAATGCTTGTATTTTTAGTAGAGATGGGGTTTTGCCATGTTGGCCAGGCTGGTCTCCAACTCCTAGCCTAAAGTGATCAGCTTCCCTCCGCCTCCCAAAGCGCTGAGATTACAGGTGTGAGCCATTGCACCTGGCCAAAACTTAGGTTTTTATTTTTATTAGAATACCTGCACAGAAATAGCATATTTTATTGTTTACTTTCAAAATATGAATAACTAGAACCAACCAGAGAGACTTTCTATATTGCCCCTTTAGAAACATGGGATTCATAATTTACTGATGTACGGTATAATTTTTTTTTTTTTTTTGAGACGGAGTCTTGCTCTGTGCCCCAGGCTGGAGTGCAGTGGCGTGATCTCGGCTCACTGCAAACTCCGCCCCCTGGGTTCACGCCATTCTCCTGCCTCCTGAGTAGCTGGGACTACAGGTGCCCACCACCACGCCCGGCTAGTTTTTTGTATCTTTTAGTAGAGATGGGGTTTCACGGTGTTAGCCAGGATGGTCTCGATCTCCTGACCTCGTGATCTGCCTGCCTCGGCTTCCCAAAGTGCTGGGATTACAGGCGTGAGCCACCATGCCCGGCCGATGTACGGTATAATTTTATACCACGAGTCTTTTGGGGAATTAGCTTTTGATATCTAAAAGTCAAGTTTTGGGATTTCAAAATGCTTTTCTCTTGCAAAGTCTATTTTAGAACCCAAAATCAAAGGGCTGACTTGATACCCATATTTTGTTGTAACAAACCTACTCTGAGGTAATGACGTAGGCCTAGGTCAAATGGAGACTGGTCAAGGGATACAATGAATTCTGCGAGATAGTGGTGTCCAGGGGGAGAACATGTTGGGTTATATTATCCCACTCTGTATAACAATGTGGTGTTTATGAATCTGGGAATTTAAATATGTCCTAGACTTTTGCTTGCCAATGTCAAAGTTTTCCTCTATGGAGAGGTAACAGATTTTCCCTTGCCAAGGTTCTACAAGATGACATTTCATGTACCTGAAACTTGAGGCAGCTGGGTCACCCTAAACAATTCAAATGCAGCTGGGGGTAGAAGGTGGCAAGCAAAGTCTCCAAGTCACTAAAAGAGGTTTCATGGATGCTGTGCAACAGAGTTGACTCATGGGTAAGCTCCTTAAACCTTCAAACAAAGCCTATTGATTTACATAAATTTCTGGGCTACAATGGGGTTGGTAAATGATGGAAGGATCTGGTTGTGTATTGCAAAGATTAAGAAAAGCTGCTGATAGCATGATAGCAGTGGGGGAGTCAGAAGTACAACAAAAATCAGGTATAAACATTTAGAAAATTAATGCTGTCAAAGGACATTAGTATAAATATAATGACTTAAATTTCTAATTTGTTCTTGTACCTAGTACTATAATTAATCATAGTGTTTTAAATCTCAGTAGGAATTTAAAGGAATCTAATCCAATTATAAAATATGTGATTCATAATTTAACAATATGACATAATAATAATAGTATGACATGATTTTATGCCCTGAGTCTTTTGGAATATTAGCTTTTTTAACTAAAAGCCACACTTTGGATCTCAACTCTCCCATTGCTTTTGCACAGACTGTAATGGCCTGAATTGTGTGCATCCCACATCATGCTTTCCTCACCCCCTACAGTACCTCAGAGTATGACTGTATTTGGAGATGGGTGCTGTAAAGAGGTGATTAAGTTAAAACAAGGCCATTAGGGTCTGATCCAATTTTACTTGTGTCCTATTTGTAAGAAGAAATTTGGACACATCAAAAGACACCAGGAATGTGTGTCCATAGAGAACAGGCTATGTGAGGACACAGTGAGAAGGCAGCTGCCTGCAAGCCGAGGACAGAGGCCTCAGAAGAAACCAAATCTGCCAACACCTTCGTCTTGGACTTCCAGCCTCCAGAACTTTGAGAAAGTAAATTTCTGTTGTTTAAGTCACAGAGTCTGTGATACTTGGTTAAGGTTGTCCTAGCACGCAAATACAAAGACTACACGGAAGCCCAAATGCTAAGAAACGGCTTCTTTGTTATGTGCATTCTGCAGTAAAAACCTATTTGAGGCTTGTAATTTAGTCCCAGAGCAGACCTGTGGCTTTTCCAAGGTCTCTAGGAAGACAAAGAATTGAACCCAGTGCTCCTCACCCTGGGCAGGCAGCTTGGTGCAGCAGAAAGAACATAACGTTTTAGCTTCAAGTCTAAGCCTTGCTGCGCAGAACATGGGCTGCAGTCTGTAAATAACTTAACTTCTGTGAGCCTCAGTTTGCTCATTTATAAAATGCAGATGAGCTATGGAAACGGCATATGATGATATTCAGGTTACCTATGTAAAACATCTAGATCAGGCCTGGCACATACTGGAGAGGTAACAAATACAGTTCTATTATTGTTTCTGCTACACTGTGTCATAACCTTAAGCCATCAGTAAAAGGTTAAATTTGGTATCCTCTGTCACAGAAGGCAGGGGAGTATATTATCTTTTAAATAGATTTTTAGCTTTCTATGATAAGAGTCAAATATCTTGGTGGTTACAGCGATGAGCATTAGGTGTTCAGAATGCTTGATTATCCAGAACTATTCCCCAAAGATTATCAATAGTTGAGATTACAGTGTCAACATTTTGTGTCCTCTGAACTGTTTTCAATTTATATTCTCCTTTTTTAGTTTTTCATTCCAAGAACTCCAGTTCTCTCATAGATGCCCCATGGCAGTGGAACTCCTCTCAATGACTTTCTTTTTTATTACATATTTTTTCTGTATTTTCCAAAATGTTCATGATTAATAATGAATGTGTATTACTCTTAAACCAAGAAAAACCATCCTAGAATCTACTAAGAGGTCGGTGAAATTGGCTATTCGATCATTGCTGACCTTAATGGAAGGTGTTTGAGTGACAGTGATAGATGGCAGACTGCATGGGTGGAGGAGTGACCGGAAAGTGAGGGAGCGAAGCTTTGTGTGGATGAGAATTTGAAAAGGGAGCTGGGTCTTTGAAAGCTTTTTTTAGGATGGGAGAAGATGTGGGTGTATTTATAGGTGGGGAGGAAGTAGCTCCTGGAGAGGGCGAGATTCAGAATAAAGACAAGACAGCAAGGCCTGGGAAGAGGCATGAGGGATCAGGTTTGAGGCCCACATGGGGGAAGGTTACCTCAGTACAGGAGGGCTGAAAGTTCTGCCTCTGGGACAGGGAAGAAGGAGGAGTTAGGGCCATGATAGTTAGGTTTAGAGGAAGAGGGGAGATAAGTTAAGGAGTTGCTGTCTGACAGCATATTTTCTTTGGGAAAAATGATCTCAACTGCTGAGATTGAGGCAGACAGCTGAAGAAAGGGCTTATGGAGAGAGTGTGGAGCTGTCAACATGAAGAATAAAAAAAAGTATTAAATAGGGACCAGTGAAATCATTGCTGGTAAGGGATAAGGGTCAAGGTGGAGAGAAAATGGGGATAGAGAGAGAGCCGTGAGTTAATAAAGGTTTTTGAAGTGGGGAGTAGTGTCGTGACAAAGGGATTTTAGGAAATTTTAAAAAGGACTGGCATACCAGATGGTAGAAATCAGCTTTCTCACATTCTAGGGTGATTGGTAATGGCTTGGAGGAGAGATGTCCAGCAGGCACCTTTTGAAGGAAGACCATCCGTACCTTTATGATAAGGGAGATGCCTGGAAGGCAACAGGAGCTTCTCGGGACTGCTTTGCTTTTTGTTGTTGCCGGTGTTGCCTAGGAAAGTTCTTCACCTTGGTGATAACAACTGGTTCTGGTTTCCATTTTTTCCATACTTGTGAGCCGACCTCATAGTGTTCCCTTGGAGACACCAGCACCAGCCAGCTGTCCCCTCTCCTCAGAGATCTGAGTTTCAGCTTCGTGAGTCCCTCCTCTGAGTTCAGAGACACCAGCAGTGACAAAGAGCCCCCAGCCTGGCTTCAGCTCAGCAGGGCCTCTTTCTAAGCTTCTAGATCCAGATCACCCTGCCTCTTCCCTTAGTTCCCCTAGCCCTAGGAATGGTGGCCGCTTCTTGCAATTACATGTTTTCACACTTTACCTGGACAGTCTTCCAATACCTGTTTAACCAGTTTCTTAAGTTAAATTCTTTCTGAAAAACATAACTGGTGTGGCTTTTGTTTTGAGACAGGGTCTTGCTCTTGTTGCCCAGGTTGGAGTGAAGTGGCATGATCTCGGCTCTCTGCAACCTCTGCCTTCTGGACTCAAGCAGTCCTTCCACTTCTGCCTCCCGTGTAGCTGGGACTACAGGTTGCACCATCATGCCAGATTAATTTTTGTATTTTTTGTAGAAACAGGGTTTCGTCGTGTTGCCCAGGCTGGTCTTGAACTCCTGGGCTCAAGCAATCCCCCCGTCTCAGCCTCCCAAAGTGCTGGGATTACAAGCATAAACCACTGTGCCTGACCTGTTTTCTTGATTTAACCCTTATTAGTAGCGTCACTTAGTTTTCTAGGGCTGCTGGACCAAGTACTGGGTTACTTAAACAGTAGAAATTGATTGTGTAGCAGCTAGAAGCTTGAAATTGTCAAGAGACATTAGAACCAGAGTGACTCCATCTTGAATAAGGGTTGAGGAAAAAGAGGATGAGACCTGCTGGGCTGCATTCCCAAGAGGTTAGACATTCTCACAGGATGAGATAGAGGGTCAGCAGGACTGGTTTCACAAGATAAGTCACAAAGACCCTGCTGATAAAATGCGATGTGGTAAAGAAGCCAGCCAAAGCCCACCAAAACCAAGATGGTGACAAAAATGACTTCTGGTTGTCCTCACTGCTCATTATATTATAATTATAATGCATTATCATGCTAAAAGACACTCTTACCAGCACCATGACAGTTGACAAATGCCATGGTAATGTCTGGAAATTACCTTATATGGCCTAAAAAGGGGAGGAACCCTCAGCTCCAGGAACTCTTCACTCCTTTCCTGGAAAACTCATGAATAATCCATCGCTTGTTTAGCATATAATCAAGAAATAACCATAAGTGTACTCAGTCAAGCAGCCCATGCCACTGCTTTGCCTATGGAGTGTCCATCCTTTTATTCTTTTACTTTTTAATAAACTTGCTTTCACTTTACTGTTGGCTCACCCTTGAATTCCTTCCTGCACAAAGCCGAGCACTCATGTGGCCTCCCAGGCCGAACTCCAGTTGTGAGGTCCACCCAGTGACAAAAATCACGGTATAGGCAGGGTTGGTTCCTTCTGAGGGCTATGAGGGAGGAATCTGTTTGAGGCCTCCATCCTTGGCTTATAAATGGCTGTCTTCTTCCTGTGTCTCCATCTTTCATTTCTACCTGTCTCCAAATTTCCCCTTTTCATGAGGACTCCAGTCATATTAGATCAGTGCCCAGCCAAAAAACTCATTTCAACTAGATTACCTCTGTAAAGACCCTATGCCCAAGTAAGATTACAGTTTGAGGCACTGAGGTTTAGGACTTTAACATATAAATATTGGGGAGTGAATGGGCTCAACTCAATCCATAACAGCCCCCTTCAGGACATAATGAACAGAAATTAGAGAAAACTGTATTTAAATTAACCACTTCTAGGTCGGTGTACTTGGGCAAGTAGCTTAATCTCTCAAAGCCTTCATTTTAATCCTTTATAATATGGATATGGTAATTCCTATTTCAAAGATTAGATAGTAGTTTTTTAAATTCCAAATTATTCTCTTTCTCCTTTTTTATTTTCCAGGAGAAGGTAGAACAGGTTGCTCCTCCTCTTCCTCTGCTCACTCTATTGTTCTTACTCTATTTAGATAAAAAAGAAAAAAAAGCATGTTTGCTCATAACTTACTTTGAGCCTTGACTGCCAAGGGCTGTACTGATCTCTGGAAATCCATACCTCCACTCCCAGCTCTGCAACCTCCCATTCTAATTTAAGTGCTATCATCAGGGCTTCCTCCCTGTCTGCCTTTGCTCTGTAACTCATTCCTCCCTTCCCTTTGGCACAACCCAAGTGTGGGCTCTATTAGAAACACTTCTTTGCCAAGCAAATCCTGGCCAGGTTTCTCATTGCTAACTTCACTCCTGACTCTCCGGGGAGAGTGCTTTTCCACACACCACGTTGTTTAGAAAGCCTTGTTCCTGGAAGCTGGCAAGCTGTGAGTTGCTTAAAATGTAGTGATTTACCTGTGAACAGCACAACTAAATATAGTCATGCAACATGCAGTATTTGGAAACAGAACAGCATTGTTTAAACAAGATTTTGAGTAGTTCCCTACTTAGGAATACAGTAAATGGCCTCAGCAAAATCTACATTTTATATTTTGAAAAGAAATGGGATTTTTTTTTCTCAAATTTTAATGTGAATAGGAATTACCTGGGCATCTTGTTAAATGCAGATTCTGATTCAAAAGTTCTGGGGTAGAGCAAAAGGTTGGTCTGTGCATCTAAAATTTTCCCAGGTGTTGCTGATATATCTGCCCACCAACCACACTTTGAATAGCAGAGCTTCAGAGATCATAGGACAGAGCTTCTCAATTCTGACTACACATTAGAATCATCTGGAGTTCTTTTAACAAATATCAATGCCTGGTTTCCAACATCCAGAGGTTCTGATTTAATTAATCTGTGAGCTGAGCCTTACACTCAGGTTATTGTCTTTTTTTAAAGCATCCCAGGTGATTCTAATGTGCAGCCCAGGTGGAGAATCATTGCTCTGGTCCATTGCTCTTTAACTTTAATATGTATAGAATAGCCTGGGGACCTTGTTAAAATGCATACCCGGATTCAACAGCTCTGGGCCAGAGCCCAAGATTCTGCATTTTTTAAATGCTTCTAGGTCATGCTCAGGCTGCTGGTTAACGGACCACATTTTTGAGTAGGAATAGTTTAATTCAGTATTTCTCAACCTTGACACTACTGACATTTGGGGCCAGATAATTCTTTGAGGTAGAGGGGCTGTTCTGTGCATGTCCTGGCCTCAACTCACTAGATGCCAGTAGTACCCTCCTACTAGCACCACCACTTGAGATAACCAAATACGTCTCCAGACATTGTCAGATATCCCCAGGGTGAGGGGTGCAAAATCACTACTATCACCACCAGTGTCACCTGCTGTGTTGGCTTGATTCATCCTTCTCATTTTACTGGAAATAAGTCCAAAATGTCCAGGGTTACAATGTCTCCATCTTTAAAGATCTCAGAACCTCTAGGTATTTGAAAGCTGACAGATTACAAGACTGACAGCTGCCTTAACAGGGTGTAGTAGATAGAAGAATGCACCCCTTACCCCCAGAGAGATATCCATATCTATGTTCTAATTTCCCAAACCTGTGAACATGTTATTTTACATGGCAAAAGATGCTTTGCAGATATGACTAAGTAAAGGACCTTGAGATAGGAAAATTATTATGGATTATCCAGATTGGCCCAAGGGTCCTCATAAGAGGGAGACATGGTGTCTGAATTAGAGGAAGAGAAGCGACAAAGCAGAGGTCAGAGAAAACCAGTAATTAGAAGTTTTCTTCTAATCACTTCTTTTTTTAAAAATTTATTTATTATTATTATTATACTTTAAGTTCTAGGGTACATGTGCATAACGTGCAGGTTTGTTACATATGTATACTTGTGCCATGTTGCTGTGCTGCACCCATCAACTCGTCAGCACCCATCAACTCGTCATTTACATCAGGTATAACTCCCAATGCAATCCCTCCCCCCTCCCACTCCCCATGATAGGCCCAGGTGTGTGATGTTCCCTTCCCGAGTCCAAGTGATCTCATTGTTCAGTTCCCACCTATGAGTGAGAACATGCGGTGTTTGGTTTTCTGTTCTTGTGATAGTTTGCTAAGAATGATGGTTTCCAGCTGCATCCATGTCCCTACAAAGGACACAAACTCATCCTTTTTTATGGCTGCATAGTATTCCATGGTGTATATGTGCCACATTTTCTTAATCCAGTCTGTCACTGATGGACATTTGGGTTGATTCCAAGTCTTTGCTATTGTGAATAGTGCCGCAGTAAACATACGTGTGCATGTGTCTTTATAGCAGCATGATTTATAATCCTTTGGGTATACACCCAGTAATGGGATGGCTGGTCATCTGACAAAGGGCTAATATCCAGAACCTACAAAGAACTCAAACAAATTTACAAGAAAAAAACAAACAACCCCATCAAAAAGTGGGCAAAGGATATGAACAGACATTTCTCAAAAGAAGACATTCATACAGCCAACAGACACATGAAAAAATGCTCATCATCACTGGCCATCAGAGAAATGCAAATCAAAACCACAATGAGATACCATCTCACACCAGTTAGAATGGCAATCATTAAAAAGTCAGGAGACAACAGGTGCTGGAGAGGATGTGGAGAAATAGGAACACTTTTACACTGTTGGTGGGATTGTAAACTAGTTCAACCATTATGGAAAACAGTATGGCGATTCCTCAAGGATCTTCTAATCACTTCTAATGGCATGCTGTTAGTTTTGAAGATGGTGGCAGGGGCCACAAGCCAAAGAATGCAGGCAGCTTCTAGAAGCTGAGAAGGTCAGGGAATGGATTCTCCCCTAGAGCCTCCAGAAGAAATACAGCCCTGATGACACATTGGTTATAGACCAGTAAAACCTATTTCTGTAAGAGAACTGTAAGATAATAAATTTGTGTGTTGTTTTAAGTCAATAAGTATGTGGTAAATTGCCACAGCAGCAATAAACTTATGCATAGGGGAATGGATAAGCAGATAAATGATTCCATGTTGTGGGGAAGAAGAAGGTTGTACGTGGGCAGAATAGAATAGAGGGAATGGGAAGATGATTAAGGCAACTGAACAGACCCTGAGTTGAAAGGGAGAACTGATAATGCTGTTCAAAGTTAAGAGTAATGAATGGAGAATTCCGTGGGGTCCAAGGCAGAACTAGTGGGAGCAGATGGGCAAGGTGGGAAGATTATGCAGGAGAGCATTGGCTGCATGTGTGGGGCCAGAGAGCATCAGTGTACTGCTTCCGTGTTGGGGCCCAACATACTTGGACAGGGCTTTGTGGTCCTTGGTGTTTGCTGCCTCTTGGAATAATCTGAGAGGAGTGTAAAACTTCTGCTACTCAGGCTGCACCCATACCAACAAAGTCAGAATCTCTGAGGACATAGTCATTTTTAAAACTTTGTGTGATTTTTAACGTGAGGCCACATTTGAGAACCAGTGCTTAAGAAGGTAAAAAGTGAGGAACAGACCAATAAATGCATTGAACTTGAATTAACTTCTTTCTGGAGTAACGGTTCATTGGCACTTTTGAGGTGGTTACTTTCTTGCAGGAAGTGATGCAGGTGGGAAACCTGGTACCACCTGATGTCTTGTAGCTGCAGGTGCTGGAGTGAGGATGAGCACCAGGTTGTATGTAGTGGGGTCCAACCACAAGGCAGGGGGTCCTCAGCAGCAGGGCAGGGGAATGGGGAAGAGAAGCTAGGAATATTGGAGGCCAGGGCTGAGAATGACGCTACTTATCTAAATCTTGTCATCCAGAAAAATGTGAGGAATTCATACATGTGCTGGACTGAGGTCAACATCAAGGAAGAAGGGGAAACTCTCCAGAAAGCCATGAACCATCATATCCTTTATCTGATTAACTTTCACTGGTAGTTCAGGGTGTATCTTAGATATACCTCTTCCAGGAAGCCTTTTCTAACCCCCAAGCCTGAGTTAGATCCTCCCTTTTGAAGCCTTTTCAAATAGCCTGAACTCTGTTCACTAGATGCCAGTAGCACTCTCCAATTTGCGACAACCAAAGGTGTCTCCAGACTTTGTCAGGTGTTTCCTGGGGACAAGATCACTCCTGGTTGAGAACCACTGGTCTAGAGTAATATAACGTGTGCACATCAGACACGGTCAGTTCTGTAGAGTCAAGTGAGGGTTCCTCCTTGTTGCCTCAAGACCTTATCTCTCTCACATTCTCTTTCTTCAACCCAGACACTCGCTTGGGGGTTGGAAGTAACGATGTGCCTTCTACAGAAGCGGTGATTATGTCTATGCTGTTTTTTTTTTTTTTTTTAAAGTCATATCCTCAGTCTTGTAGAACTGGGACTCTTTCCACGGCTTATTCCATGCAGGAAGAATGCCTCCTTCTTGAGTGGGAGCCCCTCCCTGAGGTGCTCCACAGCCCCTGTAAACTCTTGAGGACCTGGGGAGTAGCTGGGACCCTTCAGAGAGGGTTGGTTGCTTAGTGGTGGGATGGTTCTGAGGAACTATCTCATAGCTGGTACAGGTGCCAAATAAGAGACTTCTTCTGAATCTCCACACATTAACCCTTTTATTTTGTGCTTGGAAACTATGTGCTGAGCTAACCACACAACAATAGCTCCAGACAGGCCAATGAGTGATGTTTCTCAAGACAGATGTAATCATCTGAGTGCTGCACATAATTTGAAGTCTCAAAATGAATTCCCTCTGCTTTCCAATCTATGGGAGCATAATAAATAAAGCCACGAGAGGGACTCAGAGCAGGTGAAGGTATGTCATCCCATAACAATGCTGGGAGAATGTTTGGAAATCCTCCCTTCAGGGTTCAAGTTGGGATGCAGGAAAGGTTGGTTTCCCTCCCTGTATCCCTTCCTGAATCTCCCAGAATATCTGCCATGCCTGGAAAAACCTTCTTTAGTTCATTGTGAACAAGAAAGGCAGCTCATCTAAGAAAACATTGCCTCTTCTGTGTTTAGGGTATTCAGCATCTCTCTTTTCACTATGCCTCATGATGAAATAATCATTATAACATGAAGGGGCCACAGTTTGAAAGTAGGAAACATGGAAGGGGCCGGTAGTCCCTAGGAAGGTGGTGAAAGTGGTAAATGTGCACTTGATCCTGTCCTCATTGCACATTTATGGGGATTCCATCATGTTCCAGGCTCTGTACTAAGTACAGGAGATGCAGGTAAAAAAGATAAAGTTTGGAACTACTGGTTGGTGGAAGGAGGCAAAAAAGTAAATAGCTGACTGCCAGCCAGAGTGAGAAGCTTAATGACAAGTAAGGGGTGCCATGGGAACACATAGGGGCAACCTCAGTGAGAGGGGGTCAGGGAGCATGTCCCAAAGGAAGTGTCTTATAAGCAGATGAAAACTATCCAGTTGAAGGACCCGGACAATGGGATGGGTAGGAATGGGAATTTGTGGCTATGGGCAATTTAGAAGCCCAGAGAGAAGAGAGAAGCCATGAACAGGAAGCAATTTAGTCTAGCTGGAGTAGACAAGGTCAAGTGGGAGGTGCATGGCAGAATCCATGTAAGGAAGGTGGCTGTTTTGTTACGTGAAGACCAGGAGCCAGCTTGAGGCCAGGTCTGGGGACACAGATATCCCCACCATTGAAGCCCACCTTAGCCTCTGCAAGAAATCCCCTGGGCTTTCTGCTGGCTCCAAATCCCAGGATCAGGATCAGTAAGAGGCTAAGAGGCCTAGAGTGAGGTTTTGTGTCTTGGCAGGTGGCGGAGTTGAATTTCCTGAACTCTGTGTGGGCATAGATGTGTTTAATCACACTGTGGCTTGAGGGCTGATTTGAACCTACCTCAAGCAGGTGCTCTGAGGGAGTAGTTAGGTGGGGTTGGCAGTATAATCCATTTTATTAAAAAAAAAAAAAAAAGGCCGTGGGGGGGCTTCTTCCTATCAAAACAGGGCAAGAAATGAATAAATTATTGATGCTAATTAGAGATAGGCAATGACAAACCTGGAGTTTCTGCCAACCATCAGCATATAAGTGGATAGTGCCAGCCCAAAGGTGCAGACTCAGGATGCCCCTCCTTGGTGCCAGGTGTCACCAACTCTTCTCCAGCGTGGCTGAGCCCATGATCTCACCAGGCCCCTGAAGAGATCCCCACCCGGCACTCTACGGTCAGACTGGGCCACCTTCCTGAGGCGCGCCTGCTCCTGCACAGCTGGGTCTCACACAGGCCTGCTCTCCACTCCTCAGGATCCCCTGTGTCACCCAGTGCACAGGACTCCTAATAGAATTCCATCAAATTTCAGAGCCAGAGGGAGCTTGCGGAGCATATTATTCAAGTTCTTCATTTAACAGCTGAGGAAACACAATTTACAGCTGAGAGCATTGGTAGAAGCCATTACCTGCTATGCGGCTGAGTCACAGAGGAAGCCAGGCAACAGCAAGAGAGGCCATGAAGCAGAGAGATGCTCAGAAAGGAGCAGAGAAGAGCGATTGTGAAAGACGATCCCCAGGTTGCCTGGATCCATTTGCTTTTGTTTTTGTTTTTGCTTTTGTTTTTTGATACAGGGTCTTACCCTGTCACCCGGGCTGGAGTGCAGTGGTGTAATCATAGCTCACTGCAGCCTTGACGTCCCAGGCTCAAGCCATCCTCCTGCCTCAGCCTTCTGAGTAGCTGGGACTACATGTGCATGCCATCGCACTCAGCTAATTTTGTTTATTTTTCATAGAGACAGGGTCTCACTATGTTGCCCAGGCTGGTCATCCTTCCACCTCAGCCTCCCAAAGTGCTGGGATTACAGGGGATTCATTTCTTTTTGAGGTCCAGCTGCATCCTTGACCTCAAGCTCCATCAGACTCCCCTGTACACTAATTACAAATTCCCTTTTTTGCTTATGGTAGGTAAAGTCAGTTGCTGTTACTTGTGTATCCGTTACTTAACAGATACAATGAATCAGAATTCAGGCATATAAAGACACCTGTAAGAGTGTTGCCATATTTCAGCTCTCAGCTGAAACTGTGAGCATTGGTGTATTAGTTTCCATTGGCTGCTGTAAAAAATGACCACAAAAATGGGGTGGTTAAAACAATGGAAGTTTACTCTTTCACAGTTCTGGAGGCCAGAAGTCTGCAATCCGTATCACCGGGCCCGAATCAGGATGTCAGCAGGGCTGTGCTCACTCCAGGCCATTCTCCTTTCAGAAGCTCGAGGGGGACCAGCCTGACCAACATGGAGAAACCCCATCTCTACTAAAAATACAAAATTAGCTGGGCATGGTGGTGCATGCCTGTAGTCCCAGCTACTCAGGAGGATGAGGCAGAATTGCCTGAACCTGGGAGGCGGAGGTTGTGGTGAGCCGAGATCACGCCATTGCACTCCAGCCTGGGCAACAAGAGTGAAACTGTTTCGAGAAAAAAAAAAAAAAAAAAAAGAAGCTCGAGGGGGCAATTTGTTCCTTTCCCCCTCTAGCCTCTGGTGGCTGCTGCCATCCCTTTGCCTGTGACTGTATCACTCTAATCTCTGCCTCCGTGGTCATGCTGCCTTATCTTCTGTCTGTGACTCTAATAATAAGGGTTTGATCAATAAAACAGGCCAGGCACAGTGGCTTACGCTTGTTATCCCAGCACTTTGGGAGGCTGAGACGGGGGGATTGCTTGAGCCCAGGAGTTCAAGACCAGCCTGGGCAACATGGCGAAACCCAGGCATGGTGGTGCAACCTGTAGTCCCAGCTACATGGGAGGCAGAAGTGGGAGGATTGCTTAAGCCCGGAAGGCAGAGGTTGCAGTGAGTCGAGATCATGCCACTTCACTCCAACCTGGGCAACAAGAGCAAGACCCTGTCTCAAAAACAAAAGCCACACCAGTTATTTTTTCAGAAAGAATTTAACTTAAGAAACTGGTTAAACAGGTATTGGAAGACTGTCCAGGTAAAGTGTGAAAACATGTAATTGCAAGAAGCGGCCACCATTCCTAGGGCTAGGGGAACTAAGGGAAGAGGCAGGGTGATCTGGATCTAGAAGCTTAGAAAGAGGCCCTGCTGAGCTGAAGCCAGGCTGGGGGCTCTTTGTCACTGCTGGTGTCTCTGAACTCAGAGGAGGGACTCACGAAGCTGAAACTCAGATCTCTGAGGAGAGGGGACAGCTGGCTGGTGCTGGTGTCTCCAAGGGAACACTATGAGGTCGGCTCACAAGTATGGAAAAAATGGAAACCAGAACCAGTTGTTATCACCAAGGTGAAGAACTTTCCTAGGCAACACCGGCAACAACAAAAAGCAAAGCAGTCCCGAGAAGCTCCTGTTGCCTTCCAGGCATCTCCCTTATCATAAAGGTACGGATGGTCTTCCTTCAAAAGGTGCCTGCTGGACATCTCTCCTCCAAGCCATTACCAATCACCCTGGAATGTGAGAAAGCTGATTTCTACCCTCTGGTATGCCACCACTTTTTAAACTTTCCTCCCCTTCTCTCTTAGAGGGACACTTGTGTTGCATTAGGACCACATGGATAATCCAGGATAATCTTCCCATCCATCTCAAGGTCTTTGATGTAATCATACCTGCAAAGACCTTTTTTTGGTTAAACAAGGTTACATTCGCAGGTTCTAGGATAAGGATGTAGACATAGTTTGGGGGGCCATTATTCAGCCTACTGCTATTGAGATATTTAAAAAGCAAAGTTTCAATTAAAAAGTGGGTTAGCTGTTAGTGGAAGAATAAAAAAGTTAGAACCAATAAGTGGGTCAAATAAAAGGCATCCAGAACTAAAGAACACAAGGATTTGGCTCTCAAGGTTAGTAGATCCCCTTGGAAGAGGTGGGTTCGTCAGGTTATCATGGTCCACCAGCCACGATCACTCAGCTAGTATCTCTTGTTCTGATTTCAAGACAATTTCTGATGATTTGGCTGCTTATATAGATTCACTTACAGTGACAGAATATGCTGATCTATAAATCAAAGTATCTAAGTATCTAGTTTATTAGATCATTTTATTATTACAAATTTAGAAATCAAAATTCTGGTTGTCTGTTCATTCATTTCTACTAGTTTGGGTAACACATATTAGGACCTGAGATGAGGACTGTCCATCCTACAAGTTCAGAAATATAATTTTCCGGCACACTAATAGTGAATCCATTCACTGTTGAAGGGGGAAGTCAAACTGAGTTTTATTCTCTTGGTCATGATTCCAAATTCCTAATGAAGATGTCTAATGGGCCAAACTCAAACCAATTTCCCATCCTGGAACAATCAACTCTGGCTAGGGAAGGATAGGGAATGGGCCCCTTTGAATGTATTGCTTTTATTTAAGATTTATTTGGGAGGGATGGGCCAGTTTCCTTACAAGTTGGAGAACAGGGCAAGCAAATCTGCAGTTTGTATTGTAATTGAACTTTCAGAAGGCATTCGACTTCCAAGTGTCACTCATACCATCTACTAAATCTTCTTCATAACCGTGTATTTGTGTGTGTCTTCAGGACTCATAAAACGGTAACTTAAAACTATAGTTGCTCCTCCTTTCAACATGTTCTTCTTGCTTCTACTGAATTAATCTTTTATTTTTTTGAGACTGAGTGAGTCTTGCTCTTGCCGCCCAGGCTCGAGTGCAATGACGTGATCTCGGCTCAGTGTAACCTCCTTGGGGAACTTCCCAGGCTCAAGCAATTCTTCTGCCCCAGCCTCCTGAGTAGCTGGGATTACAGATGTGTGCCACCACCACCACGCCTAGCTAATTTTTGTATTTTTAGTAGAGACAAGGTTTCACCACGTTGGCCAGACTGGTCTGGAACTCCTGACCTCATGATCTGCCCGCCTTGGCCTCCCAAAGTGCTGGGATTACAGGCATGAGCCACTGCGCCTGGCACTAAATAAATCTTTATAAAGTACCTTTGATTTATAATATATGATGACTATGCCTTATATACCACCTCTATGTTTATTTTTATTATTTTGTTGTTGTTGTTGTTTTGAGATGGAGTCTCGCTCTGTCGCCCAGGCTGGAGTGCAGTGGTGCGATCTTGATCTCGGCTCACTGCAAGCTCTGCCTCCCGGGTTCACGCCATTCTCCCACCTCAGCCTCCCAAGTAGCTGGGACTACAGGCGCATGCCACCACACCTGGCTAATTTTGTTTTTGTATTTTTAGTAGAGACAGGGTTTCACTGTGTTAGCCAGAATGGTCTCGATCTCCTGACCTCGTGATCCGCCCTCTCGGCCTCCCAAAGTGCTGGGATTACAGGTGTGAGCCACCACGCCCAGCCTACCATCTCTATGTTTTCTGTCCTATATATGTATCTCCTATATTTCATTATTTAATATTTTTTCTTTAAATTGATTCACCATATAAACAAGTATACTAATTAAAAAATAAACTCTCTATCATAAATGGGAAACTGATATTATTTTTCTTTTTTTCTTTTGAGATAGGGTCTCGCTCTGTCGCCCAGGCTGGAGTGTGTGCCACCACACCTGGCTAATCTTTGTATTTTTAGGAGAGATGGGGTTTCATCATGTTGGCCAGGCTGGTCTCGAACTCTTGACCTCAAATGATCCACCTGTCTTGGCCTCCCAAAGTGCTAGAATTACAGGCATGAGCCAAAATGCCTGGCCCACTTTTTAAAAATAGAAGGTAATCAAACAAATAAATATAGCAGGATGTTAGACTGAGGTTTCAATACAGTAGGTAAATTACCAAGGTTCATGTGAGACAGGCTCCTCACATGTGAATTTCCAAAGGAATTTGTGTAGAACTTGTTCTATGATTTTTGGATATCTTAGCTCAATCAACGATATTTAAAATAAGTCAGAATGTGAAGACAGAGGAGGATTTGTGGAAGACCTTTTAGGAGAGACCTGGTGCTATGCTAGAGACCCAAGAGAGGGAGTACTGCCTTCTCCTTAAACATAGTACAATAATAGAAACAAACAAACAAAAAAGAAACCTAGTGCAAGAAGCTTCCTTGGAACTACAAGGAGAGCTATGGAAGGTGCTCTCAGCACTTAGGGGATATAGGGCAATGGCTCCTGACTCCCACCCAAGAAAATGTAGAAGTGACTGTGTTAGTCTTGACCTGCCGTCCTAACTGAGTGACCTGGAGGAATTCTTGCTTTCTTCTAGCAAGAAGAGGAATTCTTACTATCTTCCAACGAGAAGAGGAATTCTTGCTATCTTCTAGCAAGAAGAAGTCAGAGGGGAATGCTGTTTTTTTTAAGAGGCTTTGAAAGACATTATCAATGACCACTTGGACTAGACATTATTAGGTACCCTGCACCATGGAATGATGGAAATCTCCATGAAAGTGCCCAGGCAGGGAGCCACGTTTGACTTTCTGCTTGGCATAGAGAGCTCTCAGCCACTAGCCAGCAAGTACTGTCCTTTGACCTTTACCTCTCGTCCCTCCAGCCTGCCCTTTTCTGTCCCTGAAAGAAGTAAAACTTCAGATAACCAGTGAAGGAGGAAGTGAGTGGGGAAAGCAGAAACCAGCCACATTCCCTTCTGGAAAACAGGTAGCTGTCAAGCAGAAGCCTTAGCTAGGGAACAGGAAGGAAATGGAAGAGTTGACTAATATCTAGGACTTGATATTCAAACTACCAAATTAAGACTGAGTTTGCACATAAAAGTCTGTAAGACTGTCTTTTATCTAAGCATTAGTAAAAAAAATACAGATATATATATATGTGTGTGTGTGTGTGTGTGTGTGTATAGATATCTATATACATATACATACCAGGCTTGCTGGGATATTTTCCAGTGGTAGAAAGAAAGCTTTCACCGCTGGATAAAGTTTAGAGGTGATACAGGAAACAGAAAACTAAATTGGATTTTGATTGTGTCACAGTCACACTTGTTCAACGTGCTGCTTCTATAAACATCACAAAAACAAAAAAATTATACTTGTAAAAGGTAAAATTTTTAAAACCATGACAAGTAATAAATATTTATAAGATGCATACAAAAAATAGCTGCATGATTTAAACATGTGAAGAACTCTTTGATCTAGGCTTAAGATTGGCCAGTTGGGTGACTGATGTTGGCATTAAACCTAGATGCTTTCTTAGTTCAGGATGAGTGGTGCCCCTGCTTGGTGATGTGATACAGATGGGGCACCTTGGCAGTCCACCGCCATCTGGATGCAATCTTAACATGGGAATGATAGCCCACCTAGACTACCAGGGGTGAGATGATGGGAGCAGTCCTTCTTACCATCCCTACTTCTAAAAAATCATGCTGAGGCCGGGCGCGGTGGCTCACGCCTGTAATCCCAGCACTTTGGGAGGCCGAGGTGGGTGGATCACCTGAGGTCAGGAGTTTGAGACCAGTCTGGCCAACATGATGAAACTCAGTCTCTACTAAAAATACAAATATTAGCCAGGCATGTTGGTGGACACCTGTGGTCCCAGTTACTTGGGAGGCTGAGGCAGGAGAATTGCTTGAACCTGGGAGTTGGAGGTTGCAGTGAGCCGAGATCGTGCCACTGCACTCCAGCTTGGAGTGCACTGCATCTGGCCTCCTTTCAGTTTTATCAATTTTTGCTTTACGTAGTTTGCAGCTCTGTTGTTTGATACAAGCACATTTAGGATTGCTATATGTTATTGGTGGATTGACTCTTTTATTACATAGTGTCCTTCTCTGGTAATTTTCTTTGTTTTGAAGTCTACTTTATTAATATTAAGACAGTTAATATTAAGTCTATGTGATTGATATAACCATTTCTGCTTTCCTTTGATTAATGTTTGCATGATATATCTTTTTCCATCTTTTTACTTTCAACTGGCCTATATCACTATATTTAAAGCAAGTTTTTGCACAGAGCATATAGTTGGATCTTGTTTTTAAAACGTATCTATCAATCTCTTTTAGTTAATGATCTTAGACTATTTGCATTTAATGTAATTGTTCATCTGTTAGGGTCTAATTCTTTATTTTTATTTACTGATTGTTAATGAACATAAACTTTATTACATCAAATAATACATATAAATATGCAAACAGCTTTAGTCATTTTAAAATATGTTTTGATGAACTTACAGCAAACACAGAACTAAAATCTACATACGATCTTAGTAAAAAACAGTTAAGTTTAGTTGGTTACTCTTCATTCTGTATTTATAACTTGTGCATCTTTAATTTCAAAGCATTGATAGTGATGCAATGCTTAAGCAAAAAAGGAGTTATAGAGAATGTATACTGTATGGCAAACCAGGGACTGGCTACTAAGTAAAGAGTGCTGTCAGTATTCATCAAAAATAAAATTAATAGAGGTGTATTACTTTATGGAACAGAACAAAAAACAATTTAGGTTGCATGAGTGTATTCAAAAGAGAAGATTAAAGTGCAACACTGGTATTTTGGAGGCAAGCAACAGTTTGCTGTAAGATAGAAAACTTTTACCTGCATTTTTTAAATCAATGCTTTAAAAAATCTGAGTAGCTCTAACTACTTAAAATGCAAATCCTAATCAACCATAAAATCTTTGCTGGTTTCAGAGTCTACTGAACCACAGGAAAGAAACCAGGAAGAAACACCAAATAATTACCATTTTGAAAACATGTTTCATCTGAACAGGAGAGATGAACTGTAACTTCCTGTCTTGTAAAAAGATGGAATACCTTGCAAAACTAAGAAGGTGGTTAGAATAAGGCATTCCATTCTGTTTTAACCAACCACTCCCAAACTAGTCCTTTAGCATGAATGGTAACTTGTTTTGGTCTCTTCATTGTGCTCTTGCTCCCTGTATAGGTGGGTCTGATCACTCCCCCAGCTCTTGGATGATAGCCAGCAGTTTAGCACATCTGCTTTGGGGTCACTTGGCTGTTTCCAGTTCCCTGGGTATAGCCTAGGGATGGTGGCCTATAGTCACTCAGCAGCTGGTGATACTGTGAGAATAATACCATGTGGTGTACACACACACACACACACACACACACACACACACACACACACACACACAGACTGGTGCTGAAAACTGTGGATGTCTTCAAGAAGCCCAGAGAATTTTGGGCTTTGGAATTAGAGACTGAAAACCCTGGATATGATCAAGAGTGATCTGTTCCCTGCTGTGCACACAGCAGATCAGGACACTTTGGCTTGTAGTTTCCTAATACACCTTCTTATCTATCTGTCCTCCAGGAAAGATACAATAGGACAGTCAGACACACAGATGTACACATGCACATGTGCGTGCATGCACGCACACACAAACACACACACACACACGCTCTAACATATTTGAACAAGGCTAATAGGAAAATGAAATGAAATGGATTGAATATAGGAAAGGGTACAAAAATAATTTATTAGAAGGAATGGTGTGGAACAAAGCTAGCATTATTGATCACCAACTATGTGTCAGATATTCCATTATCTCATTTAATTATTTTCTTGTTTTTTCATGGACAAATAAAAATTGTGTACATTTATGGTATAAAACATGATATTTTGAAGTATGTACATTGTGAAAGGGCTAAATCAAGCTAATTAACCTACATGTTACCTCACGTACTTCTCTTTTATTAGTGGTGAGAACATTTAAAATCTACTCTATTAGCACTTTTCAAGTATACAATACATTGGTCTTAAATTTAGTCACCACGTTGGAAAACAGATCTCAAATCATTTAATTTTTCAAGTTGGTATTATTATTCTCCTTTTACAAATAAGTAAACCGAGGCTTATTGAGATTAAATAGTTTGTCTAATGTCACATCTAATAACTGGCAGAGCCCAAATTCAAACTCTAATTTGTTGGATTTGAAAATCTTTGGCTTTGCTGTCTGTCTCTCATGGAAGAAGGTGGAGCTTGGGGGAACTGGCATTAGGAGATTAGGTAATAGAGATGGTTGGTTAAGTGCATGAGGTGGCCACAGAGGATGGATGTGGCTGGATTTCACTGTCTTCCTCCACCCCTCCTATTCTTATAGTTGTGATATACATTGCCTCAGAGTTGCAGCTTTCTTTCTTCCCAGGATGAACTTAAAAAAAATTTTAATGAACAAAAAGTACTTTTAATAACCAAATAGTTATAGGGTACAATGTGATATTTTGATCTATGTATTATATACATTTGAGAAAGATTAATCAAGCTAATTAATATATCTATCTCACCAACTTATTTTTTTTGTTGGGAGATTAATAGTGAAGAGACAATAAAATAATAGTTAAAAATCTATTCTTTTAGCAATTTTGAAATACATGATACATTATTATTAACTGTGGTCACCTATCGTACAGTGCAATAGGTCACTAAAACTTATCCCTCCAGTCTAACTGAAACTTGGTACTTTTTGGTGATTAACATTGTCGCTTTCCTTATCCCTTCTCCTGCCCCAGCCTCTGATAACCACCTTCTACACTTTGTTTCTATGAGATTGACTTTTTTCGATTTTACATATAAATGAAATCACAGTATTTTGTCTTTCTGTGCCTGGCTCATTTCACTTAACATAAATTCCTCCAGTTCCAGCTATGTTGCTGTTAATAATAGAATTTCCTTCTTTTTGAAGATTGTATAGTATTCCATTGTGTATATATGCCACCATTTCTGTATCCATTCATCCTTTGATAGACACAGTTTGAATCCATATCTTGGCTATTGTGAATAATGCTGAAATGAATATGGTAGTGCAGGTATCTCTTAGATATACTAATTTCAAATTTCAATTTATTTGGAAACAGGATGGCTGGATCATATGGTCATTCTATTTTTAGGTGTTTTTTTTTTTTTTTTGAGATGTAATTTCACTGTTGTCACCCAGGCTGGAATGCAATGGTGCGATCCCAGCTCACTGCAATCTCTGCCTCCTGGGTTCAAGTGATTCTCCTGCCTCAGCCTCCTGAGTAGCTGGGATTACAGGTGGCTGACATCATGCCCGGCTAATTTTTGTATTTTTAGTAGAGACTGGGTTTCACCAGGTTGGCCAGGCTGGTCTCAAACTCCTGACCTCAGGTGTTCTGCCCACCTCAGCCTCCCAAAGTGCTGGAATTACAGGCGTGAGCCACTGCTCCCAGCCTTATTTTTAGTTTTTTTGAGGCACCTCCACACTATTTTCCAAAATGGCTGTACTAATTTCCATTCCCAACAACAGTATACAAGGGTTCCCTTTTCTTCACATCCTTACCAACCTTGTAATCATTTTAATAGCCATTTTAACAGGTGTAAGGCTATATCTCATTGTGGTTTTAATTTGCATCTCCCTGATAATTAGATATGTTTGAACATTTTTTTTTTCATGTATATGTTGGCCACTTGTATCTTTGTTTGAGAAATGTCTGTTCAGATCTATTTTTTTTAAATTATTATACTTTAAGTTCTAGGGTACATGTGGATAACGTGCAGGTTTGTTACATATGTATACCTGTGCCATGTTGGTGTGCTGCACCCATCAACTCGTCAGCACCCATCAACTCGTCAGCACCCATCAACTCGTCATTTACATCAGGTATAACTCCCAATGCAATCCCTCCCCCCTCCCCACTCCCCGTGATAGGCCCCAGTGTGTGATGTTCCCCTTCCCGAGTCCAAGTGATCTCATTGTTCAGTTCCCACCTATGAGTGAGAACATGCGGTGTTTGGTTTTCTGTTCTTGTGATAGTTTGCTGAGAATGATGGTTTCCAGCTGCATCCATGTCCCTACAAAGGACACGAACTCATCCTTTTTTATGGCCGCATAGTATTCCGTGGTGTATATGTGCCACATTTTCTTAATCCAGTCTGTCACTGATGGACATTTGGGTTGATTCCAAGTCTTTGCTATTGTGAATAGTGCCGCAATAAACATATGTGTGCATGTGTCTTTAGAGCAGCATGATTTATAATCCTTTGGGTATATACCCAGTAATGGGATGGCTGGGTCATATGGTACTTCTAGTTCTAGATCCTTGAGGAATCGCCATACTGTTTTCCATGATGGTTGAACTAGTTTACAATCCCACCAACAGTGTAAAAGTGTTCCTATTTCTCCACATCCTCTCCAGCACCTGTTGTCTCCTGACTTTTTAATGATTGCCATTCTAACTGGTGTGAGATGGTATCTCATTGTGGTTTTGATTTGCATTTCTCTGATGGCCAGTGATGATGAGCATTTTTTCATGTGTCTGTTGGCTGTATGAATGTCTTCTTTTGAGAACTGTCTGTTCCCATCCTTTGCCCACTTTTCGATGGGGTTGTTTGTTTTTTTCTTGTAAATATGTTTGAGTTCTTTGTAGGTTCTGGATATTAGCCCTTTGTCAGATGAGTAGATTGCAAAAATTTTCTCCCATTCTGTAGGTTGCCTGTTCACTCTGATGGTAGTTTCTTTTGCTGTGCAGAAGCTCTTTAGTTTAATGAGATCCCATTTGTCAATTTTGGCTTTTGTTGCCATTGCTTTTGGTGTTTTAGACATGAAGTCCTTGCCCATGCCTATGACTGCTCAGTGAAATAAAAGAGGACACAAACAAATGGAAGAACATACCATGCTCATGGATAGGAAGAATCAATATCGTGAAAATGGCCATACTGCCCAAGGTAATTTATAGATTCAATGCCATCCCCATCAAGCTACCAATGAGTTTCTTCATAGAATTGGAAACAACTGCTTTAAAGTTCATATGGAACCAAAAAAGAGACCGCATTGCCAAGACAATCCTAAGTCAAAAGAACAAAGCTGGAGGCATCACGCTACCTGACTTCAAACTATACTACAAGGCTACAGTAACCAAAACAGCATGGTACTGGTACCAAAACAGACATATAGACCAATGGAACAGAACAGAGTCCTCAGAAATAATACCACACATCTACAGCCATCTGATCTTTGACAAACCTGAGAAAAACAAGAAATGGGGAAAGGATTCTCTATTTAATAAATGGTGCTGGGAAAATTGGCTAGCCATAAGTAGAAAGCTGAAACTGGATCCTTTCCTTACTCCTAATATGAAAATTAATTCAAGATGGATTAGAGACTTAAATGTTAGACCTAATACCATAAAAACCCTAGAAGAAAACCTAGGTAATACCATTCAGATCTTTTGCCCATTTAAAAATCAAGTTACTTGTTTTCTTGCAATTGAGTTATTTGAGTTCCTTACGTATTTTAGCTCTGTATCAGATGTATGGTTTGCAAATATTTTCTCCCAGTCCATGGGTTGTCTCTTCACTTAATTGTTGGCTTTGCTGTGCAGAAGCTTTTTAGTTTGGTGCAATCCCATTTGCCTATTTTCACTTTTGTTGCCTGTGCTTTTGGAATCATAAACTTTTATTTCAAGGGAAAATGCTGGACTCAGTTCTGCTCTCATCTTAAATCTGAAGGGAGTTGGCCAGGTCTCCTCTTCTTGAGGGTACATGACTAAGAGGGATGGGAGGGGGCCCACAGCACAGAGACCCGTTGCCAAGAACATCTCAGGGTGGAGAGACCTTTGGAACATTTTTTTCCACTCTGCATCAGACAGAATAAAATTGATTAGCATTTAATTGGTTTCAGCTGTTCTTAACATGTTGCATAGAAAACGTCAATGTACTTTGCTAAATTCAATATTCCTTATGGTTAACAGACTGAAAACCAGAAACGTCCTTGAAGAAAACACCAGAAATCAGTGCTTTAGATCACACTGAGTTGTTTGCTATTGGTCACCCACTTGGAATGTTCTGGGAATGCTAACTACTTTGGATTGGATATATTCAGAAAAGAAACAAATCTTTGTCTGGTAAGACTATTGGGTGGATAGCTGCCTAGGAATCAAGATATCTCTGTTGCAGTTCCAGCTTTTCCTGCACAGCCGTGTGATTTTGGGTAAACCTCTTCACCTCTCTGGATTATATTCAGGTTTCTAATCTAGCAAATGAGGAGATGAGCTCAGTGATCTCCAAAGTTGCTTTCATCTCTTACACGTACAATTGATTTGCTTCATTCTGATGCTTCACTACAATTCTGGAAAAACTATGATACAATCATCTCTCCTTATGCAGTGTGCAGAATAGCAACAGCAAATTGTGTCTTGGAACCCAATGAGGAAGAGGTCTCGAAGAAAATACACTGGTTAAGGCTTAAACAATAAGGCATTTTAGGTCTCAAAAGGCCAGAGGATAAATAAGGGGCTGGGAAAATCTGACTACTACACTGTGTGTTCTTGGGCAAAGATACTTCAGTCCTTACTCTTCGTATCTCCATCTACAAAACACAAATAAAGACATCTCCTGGTAATGCAAAAAGATGTTAAGAGGTTTGGTCAAAAGCTAAGTTTAAATCATGGGTATCAGACACTGACGGCTATAGATGGGCTGCAGCTTCAGTAACTGCTCTTTTTCAATCCTTACTCTTGCCTGTATTCTCTTAAATTGTTCATTCTCCAACTTTTTCTGCCGTTATTTCTCCTGCCTTGCTACTTCTTTTTTTTTTTTTTTTTTTTTTTTTTTTTTGAGACGGAGTCTCGCTGTGTCGCCCAGGCTGGGGTGCAGTGGCACGATCTCGGCTCACTGCAAGCTCTGCCTCCTGGGTTCACGCCATTCTCCTGCCTCAGCCTCCGAGTAGCTGGGACTACAGGCGCCCGCCACCACGCCCGGCTAGTTTTTTGTATTTTTAGTAGAGACGGGGTTTCACCATGTTAGCCAGGGATGGTCTCCATCTCCTGACCTCGTGATCCACCTGCCTCGGCCTCCCAAAGTGCTGGGATTACAGGCTTGAGCCATCGCACCCGGCCTCTGCCTTGCTACTTCTATCTTGCTGAATCATATTCTTTGTGTCTTTCCTTTACCAAAACTCATGAATGACGAAGGTGGCAGCTAGAACAGTGAAAAGCTCCAGAGAATTTCTGTTCTATGGCCCAGCTGCTTAGGAGGCCCTGAGAGGAAGCCATCTGAAGCCCTGCTTGCTACCCACTTGCCTTTCTGGGGTGTCCAACAGCTGTTGGTCCCTTATGACTAGACCTCAAATTAGCATTCAACGGGCTGATTTACAGGTCTAACTCCAAGGCTTGGGGAATTCCTGATCCATTTCCAGCAGCCCTGGGAGCTTTGTCAATGATCCCCAGAGCTATGAGGCTGAATGTGGACTTACTTATGCTTGAGCAGAGAGAAACATCAGGCACTTCCATGGAATGCCTTCTTCATCTCCCAAAGCTAAAGACTTTACTGAGCTTCTACGAATGTTAATGTCGCGATAGCTGAGATTGTCGGACCCACAGCTAGTGCCGCTGAAACCATGGTCACAGCGTTTCATAAAAATCACAAGGCCAAAGCTGGCTCAAGGGAATGCTAGAGCCCTGCTATGGATGGTAATATTGAAAGAAGAGCTGTTGGCTTTGACTACGATGGTTCTCTGGGAGTTAATGCTCTTCCTAGATGAAGCAGATTTATGTTAGCAATGCAAAAAGTTATGATATTGAAGCCAAGACCAGATATTGGAAGTTGCAGGCTGTTTGTAAACTTCAGGAGGGGTATTATATCAATATGGAACTCTCTTTCCCAGGGTCAAATCATGCATGGGCAATCTGAAATGAGGGAGAGAGTTCAGTCTTGGTCATTGACTCAGTATCTGGGACTGCCAGCCTTACTAGATTGGAGAATAGGTGAACACTGTTCTGTTCTTCTGAAAATGGCATACGTGCACCTAAGAGGGGAATAAAGACATAGGCAGCTAGGTCTTCCCAGTCCCTTCTAGTGCCTCTTTACCATACTTAGGGTAAGACTTGCCTGCAAATCAGTGATTCTAGAAGGCAACACAGCATTTCTCAAGTTTCCTTCTCAGTAAGTAGTGGGATATTCTATCTCTCTGAATGACCCTAGAGAGCCTATTGAGTGAATCCTCTTGTGCAGCAAAGTCCACAGTGCAACACTGCTCTGTGCTGAATACTCACTTGGAATCTGGTTCTCTTGTGATTTTAATTAAAACCTACTGAATGTTTCCCTGTCAACTTGGGAATGTTAGGACAACTAAATTCCTCTTCAAAGACTTAAATTCCTGCCACCTGTGAATAAACCCTACCTGCTTCTTGCAAATCGCACGTTTACCCTATTTGGAAAGGTTTAAGTCTCAGCCAGTTAGGTCAGCTTAGATTGTGTGGTCCAACCCCAGCCAATAGGGGAAGGACACAGAAACAGGAACTGTATTAGGGTTAAAAACCCCTTCCCTCCTTTGTTCAGCGGGCTCTTGTGATTGTAACAAGCACAATCAGCACCCTTCTGCAGAAGCAAAGGTGCTTGGCTGAGAAATTTTCTGTCTAAGCATGGATTTCTTTTGGCTACCCCAAGCGATTGTTTCCAACAAATTTGGGGGCTCATCTGGGATCCCATTCTCCTTCGGGAGGGGCTAGTGATTATCTTTCATGGGGAGATGCATCCCACTGCCTTGTTGTGGAGGCCCCAGGAGTGGAGGATCGAGTCCTGCCAGAAGCGATGACTAAATCCAGACTCTGAACAATGTGGGCATAGAAGGATCCTTAAGAACTCTACGGCGACCAGGTAACTCTGCACAGACCAAGGTAAGAAACATCGCTATTGGGGTAACAAAGTATTCCTTGGTGGTCAGGATCTCTGGAGGTTGAAAGTGTGTGAGTGAGACTTGCCATTGGGTGCAAAGCGAGTGTGGAGTCCGGACTTGGTTCTGTGGTCACCTCATACGGCTTAGGGTGGTTTTCCAGTTGGGGGATTATATCGACCCGCCAGTGCTAAGAGGGACTTAAAATACCCACAAGGGAAGCAGCCAATAAGGACAAGTCAGTGCTCACGAGAGTGCAAGAAACCTCCAGTGGGAAAAGGGGAGGTTGAACCTCTGTGATACGGAGGTGCAAGAAATCTCTAATATGACAGATTGAGCCTCACCAACCTCCAGGATGGGAAATACCCCAAGTAAGACAGGGACTACAAAAGGCCAAGCAGACAATAAAATTCCCCTTGACAGTCCCCTAAGCCTTATGTTAAAATGCTGGAAGGATAATGAAAAGACCAAACACAGGAATACACAGCAAATGATAAAGTATTGCTGTTTTATTTGGAGTAGGGAACCCATCCTTAGACCTTTGGTCTATTGACCAAAGTTTGGGTCAGACAAGGACTGGATATGCCAACTCCTGATCCAGTATGTCAATGATAAAAGTCCAGTTTATCAAGAGATTACAGTCTATATTGGAGACAAGGACCTGTCCTCCTTTATCCCCTAGAGAATGAAAAGCAAAACCAAACTCAATACCCTCCAAGGACAACCTAGCTAAGTCAAATTCTATATCTAAAGATGCATGGGATCCTCTAGCCTATCTTCCCCTGCCTACTCCTTTGCCCCAAGTTAAACACTCAGTCCCTCCCCCTTATAACCCTGCCCCATGGGCCTTGCCACCCCACATCCCCACTGGACAGCCACTCAAATATGCCCCTTCCTCAGGAAAGCTCCAGTGAGAAATAGAACAATGCCGAAGGGGTATTCAGAACTTTCCTTTCCCCTCTTCCTAAAGAAGTCTGCCCAAACCCTTTTTCCCTTAAGGGAAGTACCACTAGGAGGAGTGGATATTGGCTTCATAAATGCCCCCTTAACTAGTTCAGAGGTTATAAATCTAAAAAAGGAACTCAAGCCACTGTTAGATGACCCTTTTGGAGTCGCAGATCAAATTGGTCGCAGACCAATTTCTGGGGCTACAACTGTACACTTGTGCTGAATTAATGTCTATTCTAGGTATTCTCTTCTCAGGAGAGGACAGAACCATGATCCGCAGGGCTGCTATGATAGTCTGGGAGTGTGAACACTCTCCTGGTCAAAATGTCCTTGCAGCAGAGTATAAATGACCAGACACGGACCCTCAGCGGGATAATAACAATGCGGCCCATCAGGAAAACACGAGAGATCTCAGAGATTTGATAATTAAAGGGATTCAGGAATCACATCCTCTAACTCAAAATATTTCCTGAGCAGTTAATGTACAACAAGGGAAAGATGAGGAGCCCATGGAATTCTTAAACCGACTTAAGGAACAGATAAGAAAATAGGGAGGTTGCTGGGCATGGTGGTTCACGCCTATAATCCCAGCACTTTGGGAGGCCGAGGCGGGCGAATCACAAGGTCAAGAGATTGAGACCATCCTGGCTAACACAGTGAAACCCCGTCTCTACTAAAAACACAAAAAATTAGCTGGGTGCGGTGGCGGGCGCCTCTGGTCCCAGCTACTCAGGACTCTGAGGCAGGAGAATGGCGTGAACCCGGGAGTGGAGCTGGCAGTGAGCCGAGACCGCGCCACTGCACTCTAAGCTGGGCGACAGAGTGAGACTCCGTTTCAAAAGAAAAAAAAAGAAAAGAAAATATGGAGGTTTAAACATAGAGGACCCACTGGGATAAGGGATGTTAAAACTCCGCTTTGTCACCAATAGTTGGCCAGGCATTACAAAGACATTACAAAAGATAGAAAATTGGAAAAAGGTACATGTACAGAGGGAAGAGGAAAGGCAGAAGCAAAAGGCAAAAATTATGCTGTCCACCCTACAACACGGAACTCTTCAACAGGGGTCCCAAAGAAATAGAACTTGTAAACCTTCCAAGTACCCGGCTGCCAGACGCCATACAGGAAGCAAAGGGATGAAACCCAAGAGTCAAGGAACAGGAAGGGGGAGAGGGGAAAACAGATGTTTCAGGTGTGGAAAGCCAGGACAGTTTAAGAGGGAATGTCCCAAATGGGAGAGAGAAGGAAGTCCTTCCACTTGTGACATTTGAAGAATAGGCGGTCAGGGGCTCTACATTTTCCATCTCGAGTCCCACCAAGATCCCTTGATAAATTTTACGGTGGGACCCAAATAAGAGATGGTTCACTGACTCAAGAATTTTAAAATATGAAGCCATCTTACTAGAGAGAGATGACCTCACACTAACCACTGACAATTCATTCAACCCCACTGCTTTCCTAAGAGGAAATCCAAACCCAGAAGAACCTGAGCATAAATGCTTAGATCTAATCAGTTATCAAACTAGAGTCAGACTGGATCTAAGCGAAACCCCCTTCCAAACAGGGCATCACCTCCTTATAGATGGTTCCTCCCAGGTCATTGGAGGAAAAGGGCACAACGGGCACTCCGTAGTTGCTGGGGAAACCCTTACAGAGGTAGAGTCAGGAAGACTGCCAAATAACTGGTCTGCCTAACCATGTAAACTGCATTAAACCAAGCATTAAAATACCTACAGAATCAGGAAGGAACTATTTACACTGACTCCAAGTATGCCTTCGGAATAATCCATACCTTTGGAAAGATCTGGACTAAACAAGGCCTCATCAATAGTAAGGGCCAAGATTTGGTCCACAAGGAATGAATCATGCAAGTACTAGAAAATCTTCAGCTATTGGAAGAAATTGTGATTATCCATGTCCCAGGACACTAAAAGACACCCATCTTTTGAAAGCCGGGGAAATAACCTCACAGATGAAATAGCTAAGCAAGCTGCCTCTTCCCAAGAGGCACCCATTTTCCATCTAACCCCTTGTCCCCCGTGATCCGGCTTCGATCCTCATCTTCTCCCATGCAGACCAAGAGACACTAAAGAAAATAGGAGCTAAGGAGAGCCTAGAGGGAAAGTGGGTACTACCAGATGGAAGGAAAACATTGTAACAGCTTCGTCAAGGAACTCACTGGGGTCCACAAGCTATGTGTGATGCAGCCCTCAGAGTCTATGGGTGTGTAGGGATATATACCCTCACTAGCCAAGTGGCAGATGGTTGCATAGTGCGCAGAAAAACTAATAAGGAAATCCTAAAGAAGCAACCTGCTGGGGGAAGAAACCCAGGGTTGAGGCCATTCCAAAGTGTCCAATTTGATTACACTGAAATGCCCCCAACAGGCCGCCTCAAGTATTTACTAGTCATAGTAGACCATCTCACCCACTGGGTAGAAGCCATCCCCTTCCCAAGTGCAACAGCCAGTAACGTAGTCAAAGCCCTGTTGGAACAGGTCATACCCAGGTTTGGACTAATAGAGAACATTGATTCAGACAATGAGACCCACTTCACTGCACACATCATTAAGGGGCTAACCCAAGCACTAGGAATAAAATGGGAATATCATACTCCCTGACATTCACCCTCATCAGGGAGGGTAGAAAGAATGAATCAAACTCTAAAAAACCACCTAACCAAATTAATCTTTGAAACCCGGTTATCATGGACTAGATGCCTTCCCATTGCCTTACTAAGAATCCGAACCGCCCCTCAAAAATATCTTGGCCTGTTCCCTTATGAAATGCTCTACAGGCTGCCTAATCTAAATTCCATTACTGACCTTCCTACATTTAAGACAAAAATAAATTATCTTCTCAAAAGAAAATATGTATTTGGTCTGTCTTCTACCCTTTCCTCCGTCAGAACTCAAGGCCTCCTAGTGCAAACTCCACCCCTCGAATTCCCAGTTCACCAACACCAGCCCAGAGATTATGTCTTTATCAAAAGTTGGAAAGAGGGAAAGCTTGAACCAACCTGGGAAGGACCTTATCTAGTACTCCTAACCACTGAGACAGCAATCCAATGGCCGAGAAATGGTGGACCCACCACACTCGACTAAAGAGGGTCCTACCCCCTGCAAAGTCATGGACCATTACTCCAGGACCAACGTCTCCAAACTAACATTCAAAACGGTTTAATCAGTCTTTTTCTTCTTCCTTTAGCTACCTGAGGACATCTTACCATGAATGTAATCTGATCACCCTTTCCCCAAACAATTACATTTGATGCTTGTCTTGTCATGCCTTGTGGGGATCTCCAAAATCAAAGACACCTAGCTTCCTCAGAAAAATACCTTTGTCCTTCCAGAGAAACTGACACCCCCACCTCTTGCAATTGGTGGGGACACACCCAAAGTTGGGGATTATGTTATCAGTGGGGTGATGTTCTCTGGACCACTAAACATCAGGGCTGGACCTCCTCAGTGGGTGGCACTGAACTAAAACCCTACCTCCACTTCACCAAAGGAACCCCTTCCCCAATTGTCAGTCTTATCATTGCAACCCAGTACTTATCTCTATTAATATCCCTACCTCCACCAACCCTACGTCCACTTTAAGGTGCTTTTATGGCCTGGGAGTGGATATCACTGGAAAGGATCCTAAGGGCTTCTTTCAAATGTGCTTTGTTTCTTCTCCTCCATCTCCCACCATTGCCTCTTCCCCAAACCCACAAAATTAAACCATGAAGCAATAAATGCTTCATGCCCAACGACAAAGCCAAAGTAGCTGTACTAGAAGTCAAAGACTTAAAGCAAACCCTAGCCATAGAAACCAGGTATCAAGATGTAAACGTCTGGCTGAAAAGGATTAAATATTCTGGTCGCACCCTAAATAAAAGTGATTGTTACGCTTGTGCAACGGGCAGGTTAGAGACCCATACTGTTTCCTTCCCACGCAGATGGGCCAACCAACCAGGTATGGACTGTACAATAGCTCTCTTCCAGCACCCCACAGCCTGGGGAAACAAGTCATGTGCTGCTCTTTCACTACTTTTCCCAAAGGTCAGGAACCCTATGGGACAGCCCCCAAGGGCCATTTGACTTCCAGCTCACAATGCCAATTTTACCTTGTGTCTCTCTTGGCAAGGGGAAAATTTGACATTCCTTGGAAACCTGACAGGATGTGGTGGGCCTAAACGTTTTCAAGAGTTAACCAATCAGTCGGCCCTAGTCCATCCCTGAGCGGATGTGTAGTGGTATTGTGGGGGACCAATATGGGGTACACTGCCAAGCAGTTGGAGTGGCACTTGTGCCCTAATCCAACTGGCTATCCCTTTCACCTTGGCATTTCATCAACCAGACAAAAAACAGGTAACCCAGAAAAAAACAAGAAGCCCCTCATGGGTCCTTTGACCCCCACATTTACATAGACAGTATTGGGGTCCTGTGGGGGTACAAAATGATTTCAAAACTCAAAATCAAATAGCCACTGGGTTTGAGTCTATCTTATTCTGGTAGTCCACTATAAACAAAAATGTAGACTGGATAAATTATATATACTACAATCAGCAGCGATTTGTCAATTATACTAGAGATGCCATAAAAGGAATAACTGAACAGTTAGGCCCTACCAGCCAGATGGCATGGGAAAATAGAATATCCCTTGACATGATATTGGCCAAAAGAGGTGGCGTCTGTGTGATGATTGGGGTCCAGAATTGTACCTTTATTTCTAATAATACAGCCCCCAATGGGACAATCACAAAAGCCTTATGAGGCCTTACCACCCTAGCAAATGAATTAGCCGAAAACTCTGGAATAGACAACCCCTTTACGGGCCTGATGGAAAGGTCATTTGGAAAATGGAAGGGACTCATGACCTCAATCTTTACCTCCCTTCCAATTGTTACAGGTGTACTCATCCTGTGGGCTGCTGTATCATACCTTGTGTTCATGAGTTAACCCTCATAGAAGCAGCTCTCACAAAAATCTTCTTCACCCCTCCTGCTCCATGCTCAGATAAGCTCTTGCTCCTAGATAATCAAGAAGAACAACAAGGCCGAATCCTGTTGAAGAAATTTGAAGAGGAAGAACTATAAAATAGAAGAGGGGAAATTATTAGGACAACTAAATTCCTCTTCAAAGACTTAACTTCCTGCCACCTGTGAATAAACTCTACTCCCTTCCTGCAAATTGTGCATTAACCCTATTTGGAAAGGTTTAAGTCTTAGTCAGGTCAGCCTAGATTATGCGGTCCAACCCCAGCCAACAGGGGAAGGACATAGAAACAGGAACTGCGTTAGGGTTAAAAACCCCTTCCCTCCTTTTTTCGGTGTCCTCTTGTGATTGTAACAGGTGTAAGCAGCACACTTCTGCAGAAGTAAAGGTGCCTTGTTGAGAAATTCTAAGTGTGGGTTTCTTTTGGCTACACCGAGCACTTGCTTCTGACAGGAATGTTATACTATTTCAGGCATGATTCCTGTTGAGTTTACCCATGGTTAGAAATGTAAGGGAGTCCATGGAATAGAAATGAGGGAAGAATTAAAGTTCTTTGTAAACTCTAAATGCCAGTGTTGTTTATTATCATTATTGGTATCTAAAATGCCATAGACCCTCCCTCAGTGCTTCTCTTTCCTACGCATTGAGTCAGGGAATAGGGCTTTGTCACCTGGTGACTTACATGCTTATATTTCCCCAGGAGAAGCCCAACCCCATCCTCCTAGACTCATTAAGTCCTAATTCTGCTCTTCCTTCCCTTAGTCATATCAGTAGCCATACACACTGCCCCAGGTAATTCCTCTAATTTCCCAGCTCTGAGTCATCTTGAGTTGCAAACGGATGATGGAAGGTCACATAATTTTTGTTTTATGATAAAGAGGAAAAATGAGGGAGCATTTATTCTTGCAGTCACTCTGTGCTCCTCAAATGTTGCTCTGGCTCAGGTATGGAAGAGGAGGGTGTGGCTGGAATCATGCCTGAAGTCCCCCCAAGCTCTCAGGGCAGCCTCTGTTTCTCCTCGGCCCTCCTCTCCCAGCCCTTCTAAAGGCTTCTCTTTCTTTCTCTGACATCCTGTTAGTATGAACTCATGTAAGCTATTTAATGAGCCAGGTAGCATTATCCAATTTTTATAAATTGAATGATAGTGGTTTATGAGAAAACAGCCATGATTATGAAAAGTGCCAGGAATATTAAGTTTTGCACTGCTGCTTTTGAATTGGCCTTTATTAAAAACTGATTATAATTCTTCTGGGGTCAGTGCTGCTAAAAATATTAAAAATTGACCTGGAAATTCTGTACTTTCATTATGCCTATTTTCCCCAGTTATTTGTTTCAGCCAGATAATTTGATATATCTTAAGATACGTTGCATTTGCCATAGGCCATAAACTTTATTTTCAGCTGCTGCACCCTGGAAACCCAAGATACTCAGAACATTGTTATTTATATTGAGAAAAAAAGATTTTCTTTTAATCAATCAGATTTACTTTAGCAGTAATTAGGTCAGCTGGAACAAATCTGCATTTTCCCAACATTTTTAGTGGTGGCGAAATGAAGAGAACTACTGTATCCCATAATTATGCATTCAGATATTGTACTATCAAAAAACACCAAATTAAGAAAAAACAATGAAACGAAATGGATAAATCTGAGAAAGCTCTCTTCTTCCCCTGCCACTCACCTTCCCCCTTTTCTGGCCATCTGAGCATAAGCAGTTTCACTATTGTCCAGGAGAGTTTAAATTTTACTTCTTGTTAGGGTGACTATTACGAACTCCTCCCTAATTGAAGATTTTGTGTTCTGAAGTCATTGTGTTCTTAGGCTGTGGTCCACAGTGACTTCATTTTCTGGCTGCTGGGATTTAAGACAGACTTAAGAGAGATTTAATGTAAGGGCTGCAGTTTTGTGAGCCAAAGATGTCTTTTTTTTCTGACTCATATTAAATAGGACTGAACCGTGTGTGAAGATGCCCATCAAATTTCTCCAAAATTTCAATTAAGTATTACAGAACTCTACTTGGCCAACGATGGGGTTAATTAAAATGTACATTATGGATCTGATAAACTTAATGAATTGGCATTGTGAAAGAACAGGAACAGCTACTAAAAATCCAAAAATAACAGTTCTTGGAGAACAAATTAAACACATCAAAATTAATTTCAGCTGCTTCAAGAAGGTGACATGAGTCATTTCATTTTTTTTTAAATGGGTTTGAATGGAATGGCAAAAGCATTCCATTCATCTTTGAAATTCTAGAGTTTCAAAAAGGAAATGAAGAGTTCATCAGTTGAGAGCCTGTGCATTAAGAATGGATGCAGCCATCTTAGCAACTAACATCAAGCCATCCAGTAACTGACATCACTGTGAACCAGAAAGTCAGCACTCCTGGGAGAGCCTGTGGTAGAACAAAATTGTCACTTAAAAGTTATCCCTCAAGGTAGTTACTCCTACCTTCAGGATGAAAAAAATAATGTTTCAGAAGTCACTTTAAAAGAGGATCCAAGATATACAAAAAAGATTTTTGTAGAAAGGAGTTCAGTGCAACATTCCTTATTAGGGTGAGAAATCAGAAACAGCCAAATAGACAGAAAGTAGAGGACTGGTTAAACAAATTATGATACATTCACATAATTGAATATTATGCAATCATAAAATAATGTTATGCTGCAGTCATATTAAAGTTCATAAGAAAATGTTATAGTATATTAATTATTATATCCAAAGAGAAAAAAGCAGGCTATAAAATAGTAGACTCCAAAATTTAATAGTGGCTATCTCCAAGGCAGGGCCAAAATACCTGATTTTTTTTTTCTTTTCTACCCTTCCTATATTTTTCTTAGTAATTAAAGAAAGAGCAACAAATGTCATAAAAAGACACTTCATTTGCAAGTCTGCTGAGAAATAGCACACATTTTAATTCCTTATATTTTGACTATAACTTAAATTACTTGGCTTTTCAGAAATACATCTACTTCTTACATTTTTCATCAATTAAAAAAAATCTGTCACTTCCTATCATATTTGGAAGCCTTCTGCTTTCTACTTAGGCAATACTTTTGGGAAGTTAAATTTGATTGTGCCAAAGTTGTCAAAATGGTCTTAATTTTGTTTCAGTGAAGTATCTTTAAAAGTTGTTAGATGGTGTTAATAAGCTGTTTAATTGGTCAAGAGGCAACAAGGCCTGCAATAAAACACCTCTTCACTACTGCAAAAATCTTCGTGGACAAACTCTATCCTCAAAGCAACATGAAAACCCCAGAAACTGAAAAGAAGACACAAGTGCTGAGCCAGGGAGCTCCTGCATGCAGAACACAGATCAAATTACTTGACTGAAGATGCAGAATAGAGGATTCCACCAGTAAGACTATGTGCTGGGGAAAGATCAGGCCTTAGGTCAATACATTCTTGTGTAGCAGGAGCCCTGTCCACTGCAATTTCACAGCACAAATGAGAATGATTCTTGGTTAGAGGGGAAATTCCATTAAACTCTGTTACGCAAGGATGTCAGGAAACAGTGTTATTGTACTAGCTGCCCCTGATTTCAGACACATGTGTTGAGGGAAACCACATTTCAAAAACTAATCTCAGTGATCTCATCTCATCTCTCTATTACACACACATGCACACACACATGATGGGGAAAGAGAGACATTTTAAGATCATAGATTATTATGGCAATAGCTGAATTCTCAGTAATCTCTCTTGTCACATCTTTCTTTCTTCCTTCCTTCCCTTCCTTCCCTTCCTTCCCTCCCTCCCTCCCTCCCTCTCTCTCTATTTCTTTCTTTCTTTCATCAGATGTATTTGGAGAAAACAAAAAACCCACAACCCAAAGGATGAGATTTCACATCTCAAGACATCTCCCAGGTAATAAGTCTACAGATTACAAATCATTTGCATAGAAGATATTTTTGTACAAATTTTACATGTATTCAGGAGCAGGACATTAATCAATCCCCATTTCTATTTTAACAGGGGGCAAGGTAGGGGAGAGGGAAAAACAGTTTTGGATACAACTATTTGGAAGGAGAGTAGATATGAAGGGGGCAAACCCTAGCTTTTCATTATCTACAATCAATGTTTATTTTCAAAAAAAAAAAACACCAAACCTTTCAATCTTCAATATCTCTTTAAAAGCCCACTCCTTACCTACTAGCCAATCCACCCCAATTATTTAAATTCACTTGGTACATACCTTTGTCCACCGGGTAAATTATATTCATTACGCCCACTGCTGCAGCACGTATAAACCAACACCCTTGCATGGCTGAACAGGGCCTAATCTAGGACTGATGGGAGAAGTGCTTGCAAACCAAGATCAAGGTGTCCTTTCTCTGCTAATACTGTCTACCAAACTGATCCCTACAAATATGCACATAAATGCAGGCAAGTTTAGCTACTGTCTTGCAAGAAAAACCAGGACCTTGTTAAATAGTTCTCTCCATTACCATTTATTCTCTCAAGGGAAGCTTAAAAAAAAAGAAAAAGAAAAAGAAAAAACAACACATTGGTATGGCCACCTCATAAATCCAACAAGCATTGGTGTGGCATTTCAGTAGAGAAGGAAACTTGGCGGGCGGGGGAAACCATTAAGGTTGTAAGAAAGGCTCCCAATTTAACTGTCCATGTCCCTATTTATCCACCTTTATTCACCACCCAAGACTATCCATTACCCTGGAGCACTCTGATCTATAAAAGGGGTCAAAGCATCAAGTGAGAACCAAAAGACATCAAGAAACTGATTTGCTTGAGAAAAGCAACGATTCTGCCTTTCACAGCTCTCCATGGCTGAGAGAGAAAATGCCCAAGAGATCATCTGTGTGACTTAGAGACTGCTTTTTGTGATGTTAAGAGTAGCATGAAGAACTTAAGATAATGACAAGAACCCAAATATTTAAAGTTTCAAGGTTTCAACAGAATGTGGATATATTCAAACTTTCAAAAAGGTCGTGTCACATCTTTCTTCCCATGACCTGGATCTCCTCCTTTTCCCAGGCATTTGTATTTCTTACCTCCTCCCCACCCCCTGCACAAATTTGATTGCATGAAGGATAATGGAGCAGCATTTCTTTTTGCTTCTGGTCCTGGTTGCCCAGGTTTCATGCTATAGGGAAGGAGGCAGCAGAAACTCTAGGCCACAGAGGTGTGATTGGCTGCTCTAGGGTGGTGAGACGCAAGAGATTGCAGGTGCTTGGTGTCCATATCATGGAGTTAAGGAGCCCCAGGTCAGTGGGGGAAGAGTAAAGTGAGGAAGAGTAGGGATGGGAGAGAAAAGGTTAATAATGTGAGCAAGATCAGCTGGATATAACAGTCTAAGTTGAAAGTTTCTTTCCTTCAGCACTTTAAAGACTGCTTTCTCCATTGCTTTGTAGCATTTAGTGTTGCTGCTGAGAAGTCTCATAGTGTTATTCTTTTTGATCATCTGTGTTTTCTTCCTGGCACACGTAAGATTTCCTTTTATTCTTTACATTCTAAGTCTAATTACAATGCTCTTAGGTGGGAATTTATTTTTATTTATTCTTCTGGTATCAAAAGAGAACTTTCAATCTGAGATTTATGTCTTTTGAACTGGATAATTCTTAGGACAAAAGTTCTCATGTTAAGTACCTTATGTTCCTTCTCTATCATTCTTTTCATTCTCTTTTTCTGGACCCATATGCATGTAACCATTCATTCATATATTTGAACTCTTTGTCTTTCTGTGTTGAATTTGGTGTGAACTCCTCCTTATGATCTTCCCACTCACGAGAACTTCCCCTACTAGGTCTAGAGTTCATTCCATCTATTAAGTATTTTTTTAAATATCAAGGCCTATATTTCCACTCAAAGAGTTCTATTTGGTTATTTTTGCATATTTATCTGTTCTTGCTTCATTTTTGCCTATTTTAGTTCCATGACGGCTAACTGTTATTCTCTTATGGGTCTCTTTAAGCTTCCTTGTTTTAACCAATGTGTCACACTGTTCATTAAAATTAATTTCCTACTGGAGTGAGTTCATATTCTGAATAATTTTGTGTTCTGACTTCATGTTGTGATTTCATATTTTATTGACTATATTTTTTTCAGGATTAGATTCTGTGAATTTTGCAATTTTGATTTGCAGGTTTATTTTAAAATGTTTTTTGTTGTTTTTGGTCTTTTTGTCTCTCCTCTCTCCCTGTGTCTGCTTCTCTAAATCCAGTGGTTTTGTGGGTGTCTTGTCACCCTGCTTTCTGGAATTCCATGTCAGAACCAGGTGCTACAAATGCAGCTCAAGGCTCTAGGTCATGACGATGTCACAGATATCTCAGGTCCAGTCACCAAGGCAACATGTGGCTTGGGTCTTTTTCTGGTTTCAAGACTGCATCTGTATTCTCTCACCTCCCTGGGCCCACAGATTCCCTAAATCATAGCTCGGTCTAAGAGCAATGCTTCAAATTCAGGTCCCTTGTCTCAGGTAGTAGACTCAAGTAGTAGACTTCCTGTCACCCAGCCACTGCCACCTGATTCTGGACCTGGAGCCGGCAAGCCCATGGCTTCAGCCCAACTCACTCTTTTGTATTCTGTTGCTTACCATCATCTTTTTTTTTTTGGTCTTGAACTCTGCAATGTCATTTTTTTTTCTAGTTTATCCATCTTTGCCATGTGTTTGGGGAAGAACGGCAATGCGAAAGTGTGAACTTCTTAGAAGTCCCAGCTTATTAGAAGCCCACAGCTGTTTTTAAAAAAATCTACCTTGCTATCCTTTCCCTTTTCTGTGACACACAAGTGACCGTTAATTAGTATCTAGGCCATGGGCCGTCATGCTTAAAAACCGAATGGAATTTTTGTCTTTAGCAATGTTAGGATGACTGGCAGATTATAAAAATAATAGGAGCTGGGCTCAATGATTCACACCTATAGTCCCAGCACTTTGAGAGGCTGAGGCAGGAGGATTGCTTGAGGCCAGGAATTTGAGATGAGCCTGATCAATATAGTAAGACCCCATCTCTATATTAAACAATAAAAAAGTAATCATAGGTCATGGTTTTCCCTGTCAAGGGTCAAACTGTTCTTACTGAACAAGAGCTCTCTGAATTGAATTGCAGATTCTGTGGTTCCTCGAGATTTATATACAGAAAAAAACAAGTATATTCCCTCAAGATTTTTAAAAGATATGTAATCATAGGATTTTAGAGCTCAAAGGAATACCAAAGGGCTTATATTATAGGCCCCTCATTTCTGGATCTGCAAGAAGAAACAGAAATTAAAGGTCTTGCTCTTGCTCCAAGCTACATGGTATACTGTAGCAAAGCTAGAGCTGGTTGGGTTCTTCTAGATTTGTATTTCTCCAACAAAATCATTCACAGCATATATCAAAAGTGATATAACTAGGAGGCTTGATAAATGATTTCTACTTCATGCTTAATTGTTTACAAAGCAAAGGCATTTCACACCCAGGTTCCTTAAGGTCTCAGTTTCAATCTGCTGTGTTTTTTAAATAAAAATATGTGCATACCAGCATTTTTTTTGCTCCAGATAGAAAGCTGAATTAGCCAGTATGCTCTTTAGTCTATCTGTCACATGGCAGTAACCTATCAAGTGTCTAATTTAGATAAATATCAGAGAATTAAAAAAATAAGAGCAGATACAATAATAGAAGTATTGTGTATTTCAGGGTCCATAGATACAACCATCAAGAACTGACTCCAACTGATTAGTCAAAAAAGTAATTTATTGCAAGGATTTTGTGTAGCTCACAAACTTGTTGGGAAGGCCAGAGAACTAGACCTGAGGACAAGCTTTCAGAAATGGCTCAAAACTTTAGAACTGGCCTGTTGAGAAAAATCAGTACTGCTCCAAGCACTGACCACTAGATGATACATGAACTAGATACTTACAGGAATTTGACTTCAGTGAAACTATGACTGCCCCAGCACCACCGCCATTTCTGCTGTGAAGACACCCTCCGTAGTACGTAGGTGCTGCTTCAGTCCTACCTCTGTTGACCCTGAAAGCCAGTCACCCCTCTCACCATCCTCAGCAGCACAATGAATTCTGCCCAAAACTTTTCTTCAAGCAAGGCTCCGCTGTGCTTGGAAAGCGCTAACTGGGGGACTCAGGTTCACAAGCTAATGAGCTAACTGCAATTGAGGGGCGGGGGAAACAAATTTTCTGTCTTCTATCTGGGAAAAACAGGGCTTTAAATATGGAGATTTACCCAAATGCAGCATCAATGTTCAGGTACCAGGCAACTAGGAATTTTACCAATGTTTACTACCTTTAATACTTTAAAATTGTCAAGCAAATAAAGTAGTTAAGGTGTCCATACACAGTGGTAAGATCATCTACTGTGCTAGACAGTCTCCATTTACCCTTCTAAATCCTTGCTCCACCCTTCTCCACTCTACACCATGCCCTTGAAGGCTGAAGGCTGACTACATGGTCCGTATCAACCAGCATTCTTGCCCTTTGCCTCCAGCTGGGTTTGGCCAGTGGGAGGGGCTGGCAGGAGCTTGAAAGGTGGAGGAGGATGAGGTTTGGGCATTTAGTTTCTTCTTGGCTGGGTTGCAGGTTGTTTCTCTCCTGACAGCCCCTATTTGCTGGCCCCCTCCTACAGCTGCCCCTCCTCTCTCCTGCCCTTCAGGCCTGGTGGTTCCCACTAGGGAACCCTGGGACACTTACCCCATCCCTTGTGATTTTCCCTTACCCTTCACTACACCTGGTAAATAGTTTATTTTAAATTCTCTCAATAATCCCATTTGCATGTACTATCATTTCCCTGCCAGAATGCTGAAGAATATATTCACCTTCATTGTGACAAATGCTCAGATCCGATTTTCTCCTGTCCTCAATTAAAGTACTGGAACATACTTCCTTTTGTTTTCTTCTCAAATGCAGATCACTGATTAATTGAATTAGAAGACAACAATATTTTAAAATATGATAGTAGAAGAAATCATTTTAAAGTTTTGTAATTTATTTTATATACCTCTAGCCAAGTTATTTTCAGTCCTGGGCATGCATTATAAAAAGCTCTAAAAAAGCATGAATTTGGGACTCTATTTCAGTCCAGGAGAGACTAGAGCATATATATCTTTCCTTTTTTTTTTCTTGAGACAGAGTCTCACTCTGACACTCAGGCTGGAGTGCAGTGGCTTGATCTTGACTCACTGTAACCTCCGCCTCCTGGGTTCGAGCAATTCTCCTGCCTCAGCCTCCCGAGTAGCTGGGATTACAGGTGCATGCAACAGTGCCCAGTTAATTTTTGTATTTTTAGTATAGATGGGGTTTTGCCATGTTGGCCAGGCTGGTCTCAAATTCCTGTCCTCAAGTGATCTGCCCACACTGGCCTCTCAAAGTGCTGGGATTGCAGATGTGAGCCACTGCACTGAGCTCAATAGATCTTAAAAAAAAAAAAAAAAAAAAAAAAAATAGTGCTCCTGCTGGTTCTGGAGTAAACCACAGATAGATGGTAAGGAAAAAGTGTTACAGTAGGTAGCTAGTCAGACATGAGCAGAGCAGAAGAGGGTTCCTCCTGGTTCACCCCCAACCCATTACACCCCCCTTCCACCACACACACACACCAGGAATGTCAGGCGACAGGTGAGGGTCATGCAGTTGTTAACTGTCTCTCTAAAATAATAATTGGTCACAGCCAGTGCCAGGGAAAGGCAGTCCCCCTATAGATAGAAAAAACCTGAAACTGGTCATCAGCAGCTTCCCAGTAAGATCTCAGGAGTTGGGTGAGTGAGTTCAAGCATTAAGCAAAATGGTGGAGTTTAACTGGTATATAACCTTCCTCTAGAAATGCAAGATTGGTAAGGAAAGAATGCCCCAAGTGAGCATGTGTAAAACTCCAGTAAACATACTCCGCATGCTCCCTCCCAGGTGCTACTGGGCCATTGCACATGTGGACAGCCCATCGCAAGGGAAGAATCAGGGGAAAAGGAACGAAAGACCCCAGAAGTATGTCGACCTATAAAATGCCAAAGTCAAATCACCCACTTGTCTTGCAAGTCACTCACTTGGCCCTCTTCAAGTACTTCTCTTGCTTTCATTTCTGCTCTAAAGCTTTTAATATACTTTTACTCCTGCTCTAAAACTTGCCTCAGTCTCTCCTTCTGCCTTATGTCCCTCAGCTGAATTCTGAAGGAGGCAAGAATTGAGGTTGCTGCAGACTTGTACAGATTCACCCCAGTCATTTGGATACCGGCCACTGGTAACATATTTTGGTGCCGTGGGACTCGGATAACTTCTGCCACTAATATACTTTGATGCTGCATGACTCAGATATGTTCCCTAGTGGTAAGAGACCTCTCTGCCACACCTTCTTTGGCTGGAGGCATTCAATCCCTGTACATGGTCTTCTCCTTTTCTCTCTTCTGCTTACTAACCAACCCCCAGAATAAGTCCTTCAGCCATAAGTGATTCTGCTCCTCTTGGCTGATCTCTCAGTTCACTCTGGTGGATGGCTTGCAGGGGTGGGAAGGACTGTGGCATCTGCACCGAGTAGATCTGAGGCATGAATGGCCCTCCTGGACAGGAGGTTCATGAGAATGGTAGGGCTGAAGCCTAAAACGGTGCAATGTCTGGGGTTTCCTCTGCTTTTTCAACTAAAATTGGCTCCTTCCCAAGAACCTGCACTGCCTATTCTCCTGTTTTCTCTGTGTGTGTTCTGGAAAGGACTTGCGCACCCTCCGGACCATCTGCCACGGTGGCAAGTCTATCTCTTTGCTCTTACTTCGCATGCCACCTGACTTCTTAAACACACACTCCCGCAGCTCTTACCACATTTGAGAGGCAGCAAAGACATGGGCTCCCTTGTGAATATCTCCTAAGGTTTATACTTGTTCTTGTTCTTACCTTACCAGCTTGGATGACCTTCAACCCTTCCCCTGTCTGCTGACAAATTGCCGGGACAAACACTAATTGGAACTTTGGCTCTACCAGCTCCTTATGACTTACTATATGCTTTTCTTTCCTGTTACGCCCCAGGGCTGGGTTTGCTGGTGGCTTTTGAAGCAGTTTGTCTGCCTGCATGGGGCCTTACCCTGGCCCTTTAAGGATCCCACCTATTTGCTTTTTTTGAGTTAGCAAGCATCCATTCGTGGCAAAGGAAGAATTTCCCCTCCTCTGCCAGTTATTAGCCAAAGCTCCAACTCCTCCAGAGGTTACTACTTTACATCAAGAGGGCAAATAAATGTCTTCTTGAATCCAACAGCTGCTATTTTTGCAAGAATATGAAGGCTTTCCATGAGTATTCCTCTCACTTCCTCCCACTTCTTCCTGTAGCCTTCATTTCTCTAATTACTTCCACACTCTTCTCAACATGAATTAGGACCTTCTGGGTCATATTCAAAGGGAGTGGGGAGGGAAGTCTAGCCCCCTTGTGGCAGTTAGCTGAAAGACAGGCTTTTGTCTACTTAACATAGGAAATGGGAATCTGAGAAAAGAGGTCATCGTTTTTATAGAGAGAATGCTCTGAGCAAGAGTCATTATAAAGTCATGGAGACAAGGGTATAGGCCAGCCCAAGGCCATAGGTGCAAGAGACAAAAGTACCCATAGGACAGAGATGAAGGGTACTCCCAGGCTAACAGATTATCATTAGAACAGAGATGAAAAGTTAGGGGTATGAAGTAAGACCAGTTATTCTGGAACCTCAAGGATGAACAGGGAGCCCACTGTTAACTCCAGTATCTCCTCTGTTCTCAAGTGGGTAATTGTGATGAGATGGGACCAAGAGTACACAGTAAGACTGGTTAATTCCGGAACCCAAAGGACAACGGTGGATGTCCCATTCAGGATAATAGGAATGTAGAGGGAATGCCCTCTTTTTTCTTTTCCCACTTTTTCTCTTCTGTTCTCTTTGCAAATGGGTAATCACATCCCCATAGCACAGGACATGCCCCTGGGATGCATCCCCGAAAACTAGGAAAAGTTTGATTTTCCCAAACGTTAAAACAAAAAAACTAGTTTTCCTTTGTAATACTGTTTGGCTTAAAAATAAACTGGGAGGAAATTACAAAAGTCAGCCTTGGAACCCAGTTCCCCTGTGCAGGAGGTCCTCAGATTAGCCTCCTCAGTCTTTTATAACTGAGAGTAGAATAAGGAGGACAGGGCTAAGAAAAAGGAGAAATGTAGGGACAAGAGGCAGGCTCAACTATTGGCTGCTTTATGAGTTCTCCAACCCCTGCTGGGTTGCCCTAAGAACACTCGTACAGGAAAAAGCCAAGATCACCTCTGAAGGTGGCAAGTAAAATTATAAATTTCCCTTTTGCTTTCAAGAGCTGCCTACTCTGTGCTAATCTCCTTGTCTAAGCAACTCCCCTCCAAATCCCATTGGGTAATGGGGCCAATGGCACCCCCTCCAAGAGATTCACATCCCTTTGGGCAAAAATATACTTTCCAAATGGGTGCCTGCTTAATATTTACCTGAACTCTGAATTCATCTTTCTAATAGCTGTATTTCTCCTGGGAAAGCTACCTGAATCTTTAATGAGCAACTTCAACATGGATGGTCTTACCTCAGGGGTTTAGAAATAGCCTACAATTATTTGGGCAAGTCCTAGCAAAAATATAACTGAGCAATTTCTTGACAGGGAGATAACTTTTATAGTATGTAAATAACCTCATTTTCTTCCCCTTCACAGAACTTGCACAGCAACATTCAGTACAAATCTCAACTTTCTAACAAAAGGAATATGACTTTTGTCTAATTCAAAGGTAAAGAGGTATTTTTCCTAAGGAAGATGATAAACAAAAGAGATTTTACATGAGAAAGGATCTTGCATGATAAATTATTGTCCTAAAGTAAAATGACTAGTTCTTTAAAAAGAGGGATATTTAGGACAAGTCAGAAAGTCCAAGCATGCCATAGATGATCTGTGTAAATTGTGAAAAGATTCATGAAAGGGAATTTATGAAAGAAATGTTCTGCAATTTTAAAGGTTATTAGACTTACAAAATAAATGCTTCATAAACTGCCACTTTGACTCTTCACTGTACAACTTGCCTATTTTAAAGCTAGGTATGGCCTGGGGACTTAGAGTTAGCCATTCCCCCAGCTATGCTGGAAAGAGTCAGACCTTATCTGCACTTCAGTCTAGTGAATTGCTTGCTTACCAGGTTTTTCACAAAAAGTAAAAGTTGTGAAGAGTTAGCAGTGTAACATGTTCATGAGACTACTGGAAAAGCTGTCTTACATGTAACGTATGCAAAGAAAGTAGAATGTGCTTTTGTTAGAAGATTATAAGACGGCATGGGAATGTAAATTTTACCTAGTTTGGAGGGTTAAAGGATTGTTTTATGTTAGATAGGATAAAGCTGAAGGTATGACCAAGTTGTTGAAGGTTTGTGAAAAAATTAATCCTATAAAAGGAATTCTGTGTGTGAACATTAGCCAAAATTAAAGGACTTTTATTAAGTTTATTCATATATTAAACACTGGAATTAAAACACAACAGAGTTTTATTAAAGCATTAATCTACTTTTTATTAAAATGTTATTGGTACATGTTCCAAAATTATGTGAAACTCCTATAGTTCTAATATAACATAGTATATAATTATAATTGTTATGTTAAATTGTTGTGTGTCTCAGGGGTAACAAATGTCTTTGTCAATTGTCTTTGACTGTGGCTACCCTAAGACTTTTTGTCATTAACAGACAATTATTGTCTTGTTTTAACCCTCCTTAAAAGGTGGTTTTATAATCAGCAATAGAACTCTAACAGGTGCTCCTAAATACAGGCTTCTGATAACTTTGAAGATTGTGACATTAGAATAGAGAAAAAACTTTCAGGAGAAAGTTTTTCTTTCTCCTGAAAGAATGGAGAGCTAAAATGTTTACGAATATCAAGCAGAACAAAAGTTAACTGAATGGACTAAATCAATAGAAGATTGAAATAATCCTTTTATGACCTTTTGCTTAAAATGTTGCTAATCCTTTTTCAAAACCAAGAAAACTTTTCTTTTGAGCTATTTACAGCTTTTAATAATTGAGTACTCCTGTAAACAAAATTTGAAGCATATTTATTTCTCTCTACCTTTCTTCAAAATTTGGAAACTACCAGTGAGATATTCTTAACTTATAGCAGTATAGTTATTTGCATAAGTACAACAAGAATCTGTTTTCTTTTGCAACAGAACACAACTGGAGAAGCTGGTTATTTTATGAAGTCTTTGACTGGAATGATATGCATTCCTTTAAGGAATCAAATTTGACTTACAGAGCCAATAAAAGCCTCTTGGGGAAACTGGCTTGATACCTTGTCTATACAGTCCCTGTACAGTGTTCCCAACCTGTGGTCTGTAAAGAATGTCACTTTCTAACAGGCCCAGGAGTCCCTATCTTGGGACCTCAAGAAGAGAGGAATTCACCAACTCATACAAGGATTTCATGGTACAAACCTGTGGCTGGGATTAAGCCTTAAAAAAAGTCTTACCTGAGATTCCTTGTGGAATGAAGTTCCATCAAAGCCAATTTAACCAGGAGCCTGTATGGCAAATAATTATTCTTGCTGTGCTTTATGCAAACAATCAGGCCAAGTATAATAAGGCTAAAGTTTATTTTTGCAAACAAATCAGTTTTATCATGATTTGTTTTTTATAAAAATGAGGATGGAGAAACAGTGTGTTTCAAAAATTATAATATACCTGTTATTTTTCTATTAATAGATGCTAGTCTCATCAGTTATTTTTAAGTTTTTGCCTGCATTTTAGACTAATCCTGCTTATTCCTGTGAACCAACCAGTGATCTCTGGCTGCAGCTCAGAAGAAACAAAAGGGATGGCTAATGTAAAAATCTGGATCAATATTCTAATTCTGGGCACATATTGGAATCTGCTATCAACCCCATGTACCCACATCTTAGTAGGCATGACTATAGCCACCAGTTACCTGGGTGTGTAGGCAGCCTCAGGAATTTTTTTTGGGAGCTGTCCTCACCCCATTATTTTGTTTTAGCTTTCCTCTAATTCTAATAACCTGATTTGTCTCCTCTAGCCTTTAGGCCATCAAGATCCAGATGAACCTCAGTGAGGGATAATGTCCTCTCAGTATTCAAGAGTCACCCTTCTACAGGGGACCCCCTAGACTGCCCATCAGTGAGACACAACAGAGGCAAAATCCTGCCCCCGTCTCTCTTGGACCTGGCTGGATACCGCTTTCCCCAATCCATGGAAACAGCTTCCTACCCTGACAACTAGCAAGAGGCCAAGGCTCACAGAACCACCACAACTGCCCTACCTCTGTCGGCAGGAAGCAGTTACAGAAGACTCACCTTCATCCATTTTCTCCAAAGAATTGGGGTCTTGGACGCTTGAGGGGGAAATGTTACAGTAGGTAGCTAGTCAGACATAAGCAGAGCAGGAGAGGGCTCCCCCGACAAAACCAACTAGGAACCTCAGGCGACCATCAGATGAGGGTCAGGTGGTTGTTAACTGTCTCTCTAAAATAATAATTGGTTGCAGCCAGTGCCAGGGAAAGGCAGTCTCTCTATAGATAGAAAAAACCTGATACTGGTGATCAGCAGCTTCCCAATAAGATCTCAGGAGTTGGGTGAGTGAGCTCAAGCATGCCATGATGGAGTTTAACTGGTATATAAGCTTCCTCTAGGAATGCTAGATTGGTAAGGGAAGAATGCCTCAAGTGAGCATGCATACAACTCCAGTAAACATATTGTGCATGTTACTCTCCCAAGTGCTAGCAGGCCATTGCACGTGTGGACAGCTCTCCCCAAGAGAAGAGTTAAGGGAGAAGGAACACAAAACCCCTGAAGTATGCCAACATGTAAAACCCCAATTCAAAGGTCAAACCATGCACCATGCAAAACAAGTGTGCACTTGTATTGCAAGTTGCCCTCTTGGCCCTCTTCCAAGTGTACGTTTTTCCTTTCATTTCTGTTGTAAAGCTTTTTTGTTTTTGTTTTTGTTTTTTTTTTTTGAGACAGAGTCTCACTCTGTCACCCAAGCTGGAGTGCAGTGGCATGATCTTAGCTCACTACAGCCTCCGCCTCCCGGGTTCAAGCAATTCTCCTGTCTCCACCTCCCGAGTAGCTGGAATTACAGGCATGTGCCACCATGCTTGGTTAATTTTTGTATTTTTAGAAGACAAGGGTTTCCATGATGTTGGCCAGGCTGGTCTCGAACTCCTGACCTCAGGTGATCCACCTGCCTTGGCCTCCCAAAGTGCTGGGATTACAGGTGTGAGCCACCTCGCCTGGCTGTAAAGCTTTTAAATAAACTTTTAGTCCTGCTCTAAGACTTGCCTCAGTCTCTCCTTCTGCCTTATGCCCCTCAGTTGAATTTTTTCTTCTCAGGAGGAAAGTATTGAGGTGGCTGCAGACCCATACAGATTCACTGCCAGTAACTCGGGTACCTGCCACTGGTAACAAAAGGATTAATAGAAATTCATAGAAATGGTATCATAGAAATGATTCATAGAAATGAAATATGAAATGATAGATACTGGTCCCACCTTTGCATGTATTCCAGTTGACATATTGCCTCCTTAATACCACACCTCTGAGAGGGCGAAAATTAATTACCTGAGTGGATTTTTTTTTAACGCAGAAGAAGATTGTATGTGCCTGAATTCTTATAAAACTCTATAAGGGGTTTCCATGCTTAAATAGCTATTTCCTCTAGTAGCTTTTGATTGATGGATAATTTTCTCACATTCTAATAGATGTCTCAGCCATTTCTGCCACCGGCAGCAGAAAATCTTCTGCACATAACACTTTTACTAATATAATACGGTAATGAATCAATAGAAATTTTACTGCACTCTGCTTTAAAGAAAAGACATCTCAAGAAAACAAGGTCAGCTCTTCTGGGGATGCTGTCTGAAGCGCTCAGAATGTCAGTGTTTGACATATTGTCTTACGCTTCCTACAACAGCCTCTAACAGAACTCTGCTGTCCTGAACCCCTAGTAATAGAATTGTTTACCTTTACACCAAGAAGGATGGAAAAGTACCAAAATCTGCATGTGGTGTGTGCCCAGGCCGACTTTGAGGGGTTTCTGCTACGAGACCTAAAGTTCTTACAAGATTGGCTAAAATGAAAAAACATGTCAGCAGGGCCTAAAGTGGTCCCATGTGTGCCAAATGCGCCTGTGACAAGTTGAAAGGTGCTTTCCTTATCGAGAAGGAGAAAATTGTTGTGAAGGTGTTGAAGGCACAAGCAGAGTAAGAAAGCTAAATTTAAAAATGAAGCTTTTTTGGTTATAAAAAAATCAAAAGGCAACAACAACAACAAGACAAGGTCAAAATGAGGTAACTGAGTGAAAACAAAACAAAACAAAAAACAAATGGGGGCCAAGCATGGTGGCTCATGCCTGTAATCTCAGCACTTGGGAGGCTGAGGTAGGAGGATCACTTGAGCCCAGGAGTTTGAGACCAGTCTGGGAAGCATAGGGAGACCCCATCTCTAGAAAGAAAATTACCTGGGCATGGTGGCCCACAAATACTCAGGAGGCCAAGGTGGGAGGATTATTTGAGCCTGGGAGGTCGAGGCTGCAGTGAGCTATGGTCATGCCACTGCACTGCAGTCTGGGCAACAGAGTGCAACCCTGTCTCTAAAAAAATCAAAATCAAAATCAACTGTCAGTACAGGTTCAACTCTTCCATATCTACTCTCGGAAGCATGTGCGTAATTACTGATCTTCAGAATGATGCATGGGAACTGCATTATTATCAGTCTTAAAAATTGATTTATTAAGTTTAAAATTTACTAAATTTCTTTTATGGGCCCAGATCTCCTCTAAATTTCAAGGGAATAAAGAAACATGATACCTGGCACCTGTCCTCAAGCAGCTTACGGTATAATGGAAACAACAGGGAAAATTATTTAAATAATATTAAATGCCAAGTTGTATGGCATTCAATGGAGAGAAGTTCAGGTAAGACTGTATGACGCATATTTCAGTGTTTCTAACTGGTCAACCAGCTTGGATGAGTGAATCTTGGTGGATGACCCAGTGGGTGACTGTGAGCACCTCTCTCTTCCAAGCTTTCTCTTAATATGGCTTGAAATTGTGTTTTAGTTTTAGCATCCACATTATAAACTACTTCTAAAACTGGTTCACAATAATGCTCACAATAAGAGAAAGCTTGGAAGAGAGAGGTGCTCACAGTCACCCACTGGGTCATCCACCAAGATTCACTCATCCAAGCTGGTTGACCAGTTAGAAACACTGAAATATGCGTCATACAGTCTTACCTGAACTTCTCTCCATTGAATGCCATACAACTTGGCATTTAATATTATTTAAATAATTTTCCCTGTTGTTTCCATTATACCGTAAGCTGCTTGAGGACAGGTGCCAGGTATCATGTTTCTTTATTCCCTTGAAATTTAGAGGAGATCTGGGCCCATAAAAGAAATTTAGTAAATTTTAAACTTAATAAATCAATTTTTTTTAAATATCCTACCCTTGTGCAGTTCATTTTTTGAACCTATAAATAAAGCTTATATTTATCCCTATTCAATTATTCTGGTTGGTTGATGCTCATTAAAATAATTTAAATATTTTAAAATTTATTAAAATAATTCTAACACTGTTTTTTAAATATCCTACCCTTGTGCAATTCATTTTCTGAACCTATAAATAAAGCTTACATTTATCCCTATTCAATTATTCTGGTTGGTTGATGCTCATTAAAATAATTTAAATAAATTTAAAATTCATTAAAATAATTTGGACCCTGGTTGTATCATTCAATTTATTAGCGTTTCCTCCCAACTGTGATCACCTGGTTCAACTTGGATATATCTTAATTATAAGGAATTTTAGTGCAGTGTGAAGTTTTTGAAAAATTGTCCTATATATTATCTCATTTTATGACCTAAGTCTCTGGGCAGTGATTATTCCATTTCTCGCAGGTGGGGCCGCTGAAGCTCAGGGCAGTGAGGTGACTTACTAGCAAGTGCAGAGCCAGGACAAGGATTCATGTCTTCAGACTAGTGCCTTGGTACCCTTTCTTTATTTAAAATTATATACATATAATATTTAAAATACTATATATATATTTAAAATACTACATATCCTCTCCCTCTCCCTCTCCTTCTCCTTCTTGACAGTCTTGCTCTGTGTCTAGGCTAGAGTGCAGTGGCACAATCACAGCTCACTGCAGCCTTGACCTTCTGGGCTCAAGAGATCCTGCCATCTTAGCCTCGTGAGTAGCTGAGACCATAGGGGTGCACTGCCATGCCTGGCTAATTTTTAAATCTTTTTGCAGAGATAGGGTCTCCCTATGTTGCCCAGGCTGGTCTCAAACTCCTGGACCAAAGTTATCCTCCTGCCTTGTCCTCCCAAAGTGCTGGGATTACAGGCACGAATCACTATGCCCAGCCAAAATATTACATTTTTTCGAAGGAATATTTTCATTTATTTTTAATTTTAAAGATCACATGTTAAATATGTTAACATGGCATACACTCAGATACTATAGATAGTGAACATCCCCTTTGGCCCTTCTTCCAACCCCACATGCCTCTCCAAAGGTACTCACCCAACTCAATTTGGAGTGTTTTCTTCAAGACCTTTCCCTATATGCTTCTTCATTCCTGGAAATAGTTCAATCTGTGGGATATTGTATTTGTTTGTCTAAACTTGCCTTTTTCATTTCATAATATATCTTAGAGCTCTTTCCATGTGCTCATTTACATATATTATTTATCTTTTTGTCTGATGCATAGTGTTCTATTACAGGGATGTATATAATTTAACTTTTCCCTGTTAATAGACATTAAGAATGTTTTCAGTTTTATTACTAAAAACAATGTACATGACTCACTGGGCACATGGGTGAAGATTTCTCTAGGCTGGATACCTGGAAGTGGAATTGCCACTTGAAAAGCATGTATATTTGAAATCTTGGTAACAAATGCCAACATTGTCTTCCAGAAAGGTTATATCAATGTATATTCCCATCGAGACATATGAGGGTGGTATTTTCTCACACTTTCAGTAATAATGAGTAGTACTAATTGTTACAGTTTTTATTAACCTGAATTTCTCCAATTACTAGTGAGTTTGAATATCTCATATTTCCTTTTCTATTGATTGCTCATTCTTATAATAGCCTCTCTACTATGACTTATATTGTCTTCATATGGATCCCCAAAAGCAGTGTTGAATAGGACAGAAACACGTAGAAAGCTACAAACTGTCTTAGGGACCTTCCTCTATGAGGGACACAAATCTACTAGTAAACATTTGAATGCAGTTGTTTGATCAGCAGTGGATTCCCCCAACTAGCTTACAAACCAAGTAACATCCCTCCATCATGTTCAAATGAATATTATGAACATCTTTGCAAAGCACTTTGCTGAAGAAAAGATTAATCATGCCTGGTATTCCCATAGTCCATCTCTTAGCTCTTCCAGAAAATAATATGAAGGCTGTTTAGCTTGTCTTAATTATTAACTTACAAATATTTCTTAATATGCATTCTAGAATATTGCTGAAAGTAATGCTAAGCTCACACTATAAATTCCATAATCTATTTTTTCCTCCTTTTAAAAAAACTCTCTTTGCCTCACTTAGCTTCCTGGCACCTGGCCCATTTTCTATTTCCCAGAGATAAGAGGCAGTGGTTCTGAGACCTATAATCTTTCATTTGGTCTGCAAAGCCTATATTCCAGGTCGTCTCTGACTCTCTCCTCATTTGGGTTGTGCTTCAATTCCCTCTCTGTGATACTGGTTCTACCCTTCTCAGTTTGAAGATTATGTTCCTTGCTGGAGAAGAAAGGAGCAATTGAGTGCCTTTGCCTTTTCTCTGTTATCACTTAACAGGTTCTTCTCTTGGCAGTCAGCTTATCGTTTCCCTTATCTGCTATCTTCAAACTGTGTGTGTTTTTAAAGCCCTTTCTGTGGTCTTCCTCACTTAGCACTGCTCAGCCTCTTCTGGAGTTTTCCTTCTACCACTTTCTTCCAGGGTTCGTATGTCTTACTCTCCTTGGTTTGTGCCCTTTCTCTCATTTTTCGGTACATGCCATTTCAAAACAGACTCATCAGAGAATGCCACGTTGAATCACATTGGTTTCTGCAGTATAAAGTTTTATTTTTCAGAGTTCATAATTTTAAAAATGTATTCCTTTCTATTGCCTCTGACCTTGGGGTTATAATTATATTTCTGTGAACTTTTTGAAGTTTGCTTTCCTAAAGCCTCAATTACATGTCTACTATAACTGGAGGCTCTTTCTTTCTTTTTTTTTTTTTTTTTTTTCTGTATTACAGAATCTGGGGAGACATGATTCCTTCCTTTCATCTTCAGGAAGGCAAAGACTGCATTTTATTTTGTATATTTGTTGAAGTGAAGATTTCTATCATATAAATATCACCACCAAGTCCTTCCTTGCTGATCAGAATTGAGTGTAGAATAGCAGTTCCTGTCATTCCTTCTTGTACCTTTTGGAAGATGAAATTATCAGGAAAGCAAGTCAAGAATGCATTAAAGTCTAAGCTTGTTGTAGAGATTTAGAACAGATGTCTAAGTAGTTCAAGTGCCTCATCAATATTACACCTTGTCTCTGTGACAGTTTTATCATTTGATTTAGGAAAGCATCCATCCTCCAACTCTTCCATTTAGCCTGACAGTCTTAGCATGTTCTCGCTCTCAAAAATAACACTACTCTCTTTCCCTCATTTAATCCACTCCATGTACTGTATGCTGTATGTGTGGATTCCGTATATTTGCAATTTTGACGCATGGGGTATTGTATATCCATGCTTATCAGACTTGTTTATATTGAAAAACATGTACCATTCCATTACTGAAACCAGTTCCATTTCCTCAAGTGTCAGTAACATTTAGGACATCACATTTATGTGAGTGTTAGATACTATGATGCACCCCTCATTCCCCTTCAGGAATAAAGGAATTATTACTCCAGCGACTGGGAGTGCCACTGAAGCTGGTCTTCAACTGTCAGTCCCTTTGGGGACAGCCTCAGTGGAAGAAAGTGGCCTCATCCCTCACAGCTATGCCCCTTCCAGGGTAGCCGGCACCCACTGACTGGTCTCTCATGCTCAATTCAGAACAGCTCTGAGGGTGGTCACATCTTCAGAATTCCTCAGCAGCGTTGGCTGACACAGTCCACTGAGATTGCATTGGAACTATACTTCTCCCTCTGCTCAATCTTGCTGCTTCTCTTCCACAGGCATTAGTTCCAAGACCACTACCCAATAAACTCCCTATATGCCATCTCCATCTCAGGATCTGCTTTCTGGGAAACCCAATTAGGGACAATTTGCTTGTTTTAAAGTTTCAGGTATATTATATTATCTTACGCATTGCAATATCAATAATTGAGCCTTCAGTATTATTCCCAATCTGGTCCTCTGCTATTTTCTTAGAATTACTGAGCTTCTCTTCCTCCCTCTATGAATCTTCTTTCCATGCCATCCATGTTAACTTAAGTCTCTTCTCACCCTTTCTCTCCTTTTCCTCCAAACTTCATGCAAGCAAATCCCTTTGACTAGTGAGCTTTGTTTCCGAAACATTTTTTCTAATCTTCCCAACAGGCATCTCTTGCCTTGTTTATCAGGAATCTGTTATTCTGGTATTGTAAATCAGAGTTGAGAAGAAAAAATATTGACAACATCTTCTGAGACCCTTTTCACTTCCAGCGGTCTTAATCCTCCAAAGGCACAATTTTTTACTAGAAGAGCCCAGATAGTGCTGGTACATTAAGCCTCTGCCTGTGACCCTGAGAGCCTTTTGTGGTGGGGATTCAGTGGGAGGCACTGCCTCCCAAGGGAGGGCACAGTGGGCTCACTTTCTTGGAGGAGTTCTCAAGGGCCAATGAGCCCTGTGTCTTAGTTTGGCTCCTCTGAGAGTGTGATGGGACAGAGTCAAGAGTTTAAGAGTTAAAATAAAGGAGGAGAAAGCAGGCTAGGGCAGGGAAAGATTTCAGACTGTGATATGAATCTGACAGAGATGAAAGGAAAGTGAGAAGGAAGCAGAACTGGGTAGAGAGAACTTCAGACCATGCTGCAGATCTAACAGAGTCTCGGCCAAGCCAAAGAGAAGATCTAGAGCAAAGACTACCTATTAGAGGTGTCTAGCAATGATCAGAAATGGTCAGGTCTACCATCCCTGCTGTATTTGGCCATTGACTAGGGGCTGCCTGGAAAAAGTATGGCTTGGGCTTGAAAGTTGAGGCAGACCCTGGCAGCTGAATGTTTAGTCCTTTCTTGAAGGGTCAAGTGGGGCACCTCCATGGCTGCCACAGTCCTCCTGTGTGCCATGTGGTTCTCCTTCCCTGTACACTTTCAGGGAGCAGCTCCTCTAGGATTCTACTGGGCCTATCTCCCTGAGGAAAATCTTAGAAGAGGAAGGTTAGTGGGATGAACTATATCCCCCATTACTCACAAAACCATCCAGAATGAGATTTCTCATTGCTAGTAGGGCAGGAGGGATAAGGCCCAGCAGCTCATCTTATCACCTGCTTTCTTGAATCATGGGTCCTGTGTCAGTTGGGTCCTCCAGGAAGCAGATGCTGAGACACAGTAGGGAGTGTGAGAGATTTATAGGGGGTGGGGATGTATGGGTAGGGATGACACCTGTGAAAGACAAGGGAAGGAAGAAGGACAGAGTGGGGAATGCTTTAGACCATGACGCAGATATGACATCTGTGAAAAGAAACAGGGGAAGGAAGTAGAATTGTGAAGGAAGACCATCAAACTGCAATGCAGATCTGACAGTCTTGGTCGACCCAGTGGAGAATTCTGGATTAAAGATGGTCTGTTAGAAGAGTCCTACATTGGGTAGAAATGACCAGGCCCAGGCCCCCACCATGCTCAGCTCCTGATTGGGGCTGCCTGGGAGGAGCATGGCCTTGGCATTGCAGCTGCAGGCTGTTAGCTAACTGGACCTTTGCAGCTGAGCAGCAAGAAAGGAGACCTCTATGCTGCCACATCTTGCTTGAGCATGCCCACTCAGGTTTGATGGCATTAGGGAACCAGGTTTTATTCCCTTTCATGACACAGTCTCATATCCTGGCCTGACCACGGCTTACAAGGTGACCTATCATCGGGGGCCCTAGAAGTCTAGTTTGAGGTGGAGGAAGGAAGCCTATGTCTGTAAAATAAGCATTTCATCCTATGGGGATGCTATCTATCTCTCTAGGATGCTAGGAGAACAAATGCTTCTCAGCACCTGGTAGAGCAGGATGTGCTGCTGCTGCTTCTGTATTCCTGGATCTACCTCCATCCCAAAAACCCCATGGATACTCTGGTTCCTCTAGGCACTCTTTCTACTTTTCGACCTCTTGAGAATTATTTTGAATTATCTCTGCCTCTTTGGGATCTTTTTTATTTATTTTTTTTCCAGTATAATTTCTTTAAGACTCTCTGAAAATCCTCTCCCTTTCTCATGGTAAATTGTAGCACCAGAGAGACAGCAAGGAAATGTTAGTTCTGCGGCTAACATGAACGTTGAGTGATACTGTATTGGTTTCTGAGATAGCTGAAAACAGTTATCCATTTCAAATGTGGCAGGACATTCAGCATGGAAGGCTTCAATGAGAGCGTGTGCCTTAGGTAAGCCAGAAAGGAGCTCAGCTCGTCCTCAGTTACACATGCAGGGGCCTCATTGTCTCTGAGTAGACAGTAGGTTGGATGTGGTTAAATATTTCATTCTCTGAGTAGAGGGGCCTGGGCAAGACCTCATTTACTCCAAGGTCCACGGGAATGGGACAGATTTAAATGCCTGGAGAATAAGCCATGCTTGTGATTTAGATTGTTTCGATCAGTGGTATTCTCTGTGTTTATTTTCCCATTGGTTATGACCCCAGTTTGGAGCTCTGCCTTTTCGGAACAATCTAGCCTCATAGAGGCTGTGCTATACTTTTCAAGGGAAGGACCATTCATCTACGTTTTAATCAGAGCCTTTAGGAAGGAGGTTCTCAGTATTAAAGGGGCAAACCATAAAGACAAGTGACTCTCACCAGCATGTTCTCTTTGGTCAACCTTGAGGATGGTACGTTTTCTACAGGGGTGCTTATCAAACCTTAGCGTTCTGTCTTCTAAGAGGGTGACCACCTTGCATATACACAATAAATATTTGGTTGGAAATGCAAGCAAAAAGAGAAACAGCACCCATGCTCAAGTTCTATAACATGTTACTCAGAAAGTATGCTTTCTAGGTTTTAATTCCTCCCTCATAAAGAAATAACTTTATAGTAATGTCTGACACGTAAGTAGTGATGGCTATTCAGGGACCGTTCTGAGCATGTTATAATTACATATTAATCCATTTGATTTTCTTTATTTTTTCTTTCCTTTTTTTTTTTCTTTTTGAGACAGAGTCTTGCTCTGTTGCCCATGCTGGAGTGCAGTGGTACGATCTTGGCTCACTGCAACCTCCGCCTCCTGGGTTCAAGCAATTCTCCTGCCTCAGCCTCCTGAATAGCTGGGATTACAGGCATGTGCCACCATGCCCAGATAATTTTGTTTTGTATTTTTAGTAGAGACAAAGTTTCCCCACGTTGGCCACACTGGTTTCGAACTCTGACCTCAGGTGATCCGCCTGCCTCAGTCTCCCAAAGGGCTGGGACTACAGGTGTGAGCCACCACTCCCAGCCTAACCATTTGATTTTCACAACAATAAACTCCATGAGGTAGGTGGTGTTATTTCCCCCATTTTGCAGATGGTGAAGCTGAGGAATAGAGAGGTGGACTGACTTTTCCAAGGTCACAAAAAGCAGCAGGCAGTAAAATGGCACATGTACACGTAGGAACCCCTAGACTACATTGCCCTTTAAAATATTCATCAAGCCTCTTATGGTGCCTCAAGAAATGTTACAGAAAGATTTGAAAATAGGTGGTTATTTGAAAAAATTTAAGTGAAAGAAGAGTCCTTTTTTAGGTGGGATCTCCCAGTGATTTCTCCCCTTGGGAACCAACATTGTCGCCTTATGCCAGGCCTCTGTACTAATGGTCTGATTCACTTCACTGCTGACCCTGGGGCTTCTGAGAAGGCTCTTTTAAGTCTGTAGGTTGGTCTCACTCTCCTCTCCCTCTTTCTAAGCAGCCATGGCCTATTAGCAAAGCAATTAACACCTGGAAAGATCACCTCCCCAGCAGCATTCTACAATAATTAGTTGATCTCTTCTCACCTGTTTGCCAAGACTATTCAGTTAGCTTCTTGGTTTAGGAACCTGTGAGAAGCCTTTTAAATTCACTTTGGTCTTTTCTAAGTTGTTATTTTTTACCCTTAGGAAACAAGCAAAGCAATGAGTGCTTAGTAATAAATTAAGGCGGAACATAATCCATTTTAGAAAGATTTTTCTACTGGGAGATTTTTTCCAGTTAACCTTCTATCTCCCATTACCAAGGAAATTAAATTAAAAAGAATGTCCAATTCCCTGGGCAAGTTGGTTAATCAATATTTCAATGTAAAGCAAAGTTAATATTTTTGGCCATTAATTTGATTTTTCTCTAGAGAACCTATTCATTTGATTATTTTTTTCCTTGTAACTCTCTCACTTACCTTGTGAATCTTTCCAATCTAATATTTCCTTGGTTGAGAATAGTTTGAGAATTCTGCCCTTACTATAAGAAAATGTTCACGGAATTGGTCAATGGGATAAATATCACAGAGCTATTCATGGGACCTGGGACTCCACATCATTTTTCTTATCACCTAAAGCAGAGCAGCTTGACATCTGTGAGGCTCTGGTTTGTGTTGCAGCACCAGCTGGACACTAGTGATTCATCATAAGATTGTGTGATGTGTATTACTTGCCAGCTTTTAGAATTAACTGAACCCAGGATCATGTCCTTTCACCAGGTTTGTGGATGTCGTATATATAGGACTCATCAAAGCCTGTGGAGCATTTTCTAGGTTCCAGTGAATCAAGGGCCATGTTTCTCAAATCATGGTCCATGGCCAACAACATCAGATCACCTTAGGGACAGTGTTAAAATGGAAATGCCTCAGCCCCTGGCAGCATTCTCATTCTCCACTGCATGAGAATATTCAGATCAGGCCCAGGCATGGGTGTTTCTTAAAATTCTTAAGCACATTGAAGTTTGAGGCCCATAAGCTAGCCAAAGTAAATAGTGCAAATTAAAAATCAGCTGAAGGTGGATGGGCGTGGTGGCTCACGCCTGTAATCCTAGCACTCTGGGAGGTCAAGGTGGGTGGATCACCTGAGGTCAGGTGTTCAAGACCAGCCTGGCCAACATGGTGAAACCTTGTCTCTACTAAAAATATAGAAATTAGCTGGGCATGCTGGTGGGCGCCTGTGATCTCAGTTACTCAGGAGGCTGAGATAGGAGAATCGCTTGAACCTGGGAGGTAGAGGTTGCAGTGAGCCAAGATAGCACCACTGCACTCCAGCCTGGGTGACAGTGAGACTCTGTCTCAAAAAAAAAAAAAAAAAAAAGAATCAGCTGAAGGTACTGTTTTTGTGTAGATATTCACAAGCTGGTTCTAAAATTTATACAGAAAGAAAAAGGAATTAGAATAATCAAAAGAATTTTGAAAAAGAATAACAAAGTTGAAGGATTCATATCACCTGGTTTCAAGACTTACTAAAAAGCTATAGCAATCAAGACTGTGTGGTATTGGCAAAAGATAGGCAGAGAAATCAGGGGAACAGAATAGAGAATCCAGAAATAGACTCACAAATATGGTCAATTGAGTTTTGACAAAGTGCAAATTCAATTCAAAGGACAAGGGACAGTCTTTGTAACAAATGGTGCAGGAACAATTCGAAGTCCATATGCATAAAAGTGAACCACAAACTATATCCTAAGCTTTATATAAACATTAACTCAAAATGGGTCGTGTAACTAAATATAAATGTAAAACTAAAACTTTTAGAAGAAAACAGGAGAAAATCTTTGTGAACTTGAGCTAGACAAAGAGTTCTTAGAACAGCAAAAGTATAATCCCAAAAAGAAAAAAAAATGGATAAACGGGGACTTGATTAAAACTTAGTTTTACATTGCATGGGCATCACTAAGAGAATGAATGAAAAGTTACAGATTGGGAGAAACTATTTGCACATCACATATATGACAAAGGCCTTTTATTCAAAAAAATATAAAGAATTTTTTAAAACTCAACAGTAAGAAAACAACTCAATGAAAAATGAGGAAAAGATTTGAACAGATACTTTGTCAAAGAAGGTAATACAGCCGGGCGTGGTGGCTAATGCCTGTTATCCCAACACTTTGGGAGACCAATGTGGGCAGATCACTTGAGGTCAGGAGTTCGAGACAAGCCTGGCCAACACGGTGAAATCCCGTCTCTACCAAAAATACAAAAATTAGCCAGATGTGGTGGCAGGCGCCTGTAATTCCAGCTACTTGGGAGGTTGAGGCAGGAGAATTGATTGAACCCAGGAGGCAGAGGTTGCTGTGAGCTGAGATCACGCCAGTGCACTCCAGCCTGGGTGACAGAGTGAAACTCTGTCTCAAAAACAAACAAATAAACAAAAAAACCCCAAAAACAAGAAGGTAATACATGATGGAAAATAAATACATGGAAAGATGCTCAACATCATTTTTTATTAGGAAAATGCAAATTAAAACCATAATGAGATAACACTGTACACCTATTAGGATGACTAAAACAAAACAAAGCAAAACAAAACAGAATGAAACAAACTGATAATTACAAGAGCTTATGGGGATGATGTGGAGTAACTGGAACTCATGTTGCTAATAAAAAGATTAAATGGTACAGTCATATTCTATTCTTAGAAAACACTGGCAGTTTCTTAGTTAAACATACACTTAAAGTATCACTCAGCAATCCCACCCGTAGGTGTTTATCCAATACAAATGAAAATTATGTTCACACAAAAATCTACATGTGAATATTTATAAAAGTTTTACTCATAAATGCCCCAAACTGGCAATAACCCAAACATCTTACAACTGGTGAATATATAAACAGACTGTGTATCCATTCACTAGAACACTATTCAGCAATAAAGAATGAACTATTTTATATGCACCAAAATAAATGACTCTCAAACGCATTTTTCTAAGTGAAACAAGCCAGTGGATACATACTACAGGATTCCTATCATATGACATTAAGGAAAGGATGAACTCCAGGGACAGAGAACTGATCAGTGATTTCCAGGAACTCAGGGAAAGAGGAGTTTTGTTTTTTTTTTTTCTTTCTCTCTTTTTTTTTTTTTTAACCACAAAAGGGCAGCATGTATGCAGGGAATAATGGAGCTGTTTCAAGTCTTAATTGTGGTTTGATTACATCACTAGGTGTTTGTCATGACTCAGAACTACATGTCAAAAAATATGAATTTTACTTATGAGATTCTAAATAAAAATTTTAAAAATAATCAGCTGAGGCATATCTGATTCAAAACTGCCAAAAGAGCAAAACCAATATTTATTGTCCAGTTATGAGCAGGGCCTGGACTGGTGTCGGGAGGAAAACAACGCTTCACAGTAAGCTCCTTCTCCCCATAGACACCAACCCACTGGAAGACACAAACAGGCACACAAATAACTACTATGAGGCAGTGAGGGATATGAGCTCAGAAAAGGAGCAAAGAGGGTCTAAGTGAAGAACGCTGGATTTTTACTAGGAGAATTCTCAGTTTGGAGAAATGTAAGGTTGAATCAGAGTGAAAAATACAGCAGATTGTAAACTGACAAAAATAGGAGAAAGGTATGAGCACGTAAAAATATGGTTATTGATCTGGGAGGGTAAGGCAATAGAAGCAAACTCTAAATGTAATGAGATTGAATCAATGGATATGATGCTATTTTTTAAAAAGGCACATCAAGTCATTCAGTACTGATTCCTCCCAAGTAAGGGAAATGAACCGATAAAGGGTATGAAGTTGTGTTGACTTTAGATCCTATTAGCAATTTCTTTATGCCTTCCCTACTCCCCATACAATAGGTCTGTGCTCCGAGAGCTACTGTTGCAAGAAAAGCCAAGTCTTCCATAAGTGGACATAAAGGCTATTATGAGGAGAAATCACTGTCCTTCCTGGGTGTGAGGGAATCATTTAGTAGTTAGATCCTAAAGAGGAGGTTGGTATCAAATTAAAACTCTACTTAAAGCATCATGTGTCTAGGATAGTGGTTCTCAAAGCATGGACCCTGAACCAGCTGCAAAGCACTATTTAGGTGCTTGATAGAACTGCAGATTCTGAGGTTTTACTCCAGACCTGCTGAATTAGAAGCTCTGGGGTTGGGCCCAGGAAACCCTCCAGGGGATTCTGATGAATGTTTGAGAAGTTTGAGAGTTTGTGAAGATGTCAAAAGTGAATCCTATGCTTAACTATTGCAACCTGCTGAAGCTGATAAAGGAATGTCAACTTTTAGTGACCCATCTGCCCTCACAGAGACCCTCACTGGGCCTAACTGAAGATTCCCCCAACCGATGAGCAATGGGTCTTGTTTTAACCAGTCATGTAAGACTTATGGCCTGGGTCTGTCCTCTTCAGAGCATTAGTATTCAGGGCTTAATTAGCATAACCACCTTGAATCCCCCCCACTTCTACAACATTTACAAAATTCTGACTTTCTCCCTCAGCAAACTAGTCAGTGATTTTTTTTTTTTTTTTTTTTTAAACTGATGACAGGGTCTTGCTCTGTCACCCAGGCTGAAATGCTGTGTTGCGGTCACTGCTCACTGCAGCCTCCAACTCCTGGGCTCATGTGTTCCCCCTCAAGTAGCTGGGACTACAGGTGCTCTGCTTTCTTTTTTGATGTTAAACCTCTGGTAGTCTTTATTTTATTCTTTTACAGACAGCAGGCAGTCAGCAAGTGACTCTAGGATGTCAATTTAGTAAGTTTACTTTTTCATTCCTGGATAAGCACTTTAGAATAATTGCAAGACCTATATTCTCATCCTTTGCCAACCCAAATTGTTGGAAGGCCCTGGGCAAACTACTTAACATCTCATAGAATTGGTTTACTCGTCTGTCAAGAGCAAGCAGGTAATTTTTCCTGTCCCACCTCAGTTGACATAATGGCTATGAAGTTACTTAGTAAAGTAGAAAGTGGATACACATTTAAGCATTATGATCATTTTGTGAGACTTTTTCAAAACTGAGCTCAACGTCCTTGATTTCTTCCCCTTGTCATCAGAGCACCACAGAGAAAGCCTGCATCCTGGACACAGTCCAGATGCCTCTAGTGGCCTTGCCTCCATTGTTTTGGAATTACTCTGGGTGAAGAGGATAACAGAAAACATTCCAGCCTAGAGGATAATGGATAAAAACATTAAATGAGTAGAGAGATGCATTAGAGACTTTCCATCAGAACTTGGAAATGGCATTGCAAATTGGTGTGCAGTTTTACAATTAAAAATGCTCTAATCCTTGGAATGAGTAACTAGCTTATAGTAAATCTTTTGAGCTTCCCCAAATGGCAAAGCAGTGAAAATTTTCTGCACACTGGGCATCTCATTACCTGAAACAAACATATAGGGCGCAGCTGATGTCTAATGTCTAGAGGTCCTAGGAAATAAAATGCGGCTTCTGGTGAAGAGGTGGCAATTTATGCTGAATTATTTGCAAAGAGTCAAATTAGTCCCTACAGTATGTGCAGCATTTCTGAAGAATTAAAAAAATAAACGCTTTCTGCTTAAGTAATATCCTGACTTAAGGCAATTATTACTGTGATATATCTGATACAGAAATGATCCTGAAACTTGCCCAGGGCTTGTAGAAATAAGAGGATTTCTCTAATGCATGCTAACATTGAAAAAGAAAGTTGATATCTAGGCTTGGTTTAAAAGAGCCAAGCAGGGAACAGGTTTTATGGAGGAGGGAAAGTAATTTATCAGGTATCTAGCGCTTACCGTGTGCTAGGCACTGGGCTAAATGTTACACATACTGACCCTATCCTCACAATAACTCTGTGAATCTCACAGAGATATTATTTCCCTCATTTTAACAGAATAGGACATTGTCATGGCTTAGAGCAGTCAAGTGGCTTCCACAAAGACATACAGCACACAATTTATGACAAGCTGTGATTTAAGCTCAGATGGTGGTGTCTTTCCTAAAAGTTGGAGGGACATCCTGTGCTAGATAGCTTCCCTATGCTCCTCCAGGTCCCCTCTGGCAGAAAGTAGCCTTCTCCATCTTACTTTGTGCGTATGGAGGCTAGCCCAACTTGACTTCCGGTTTCCAGTTGCATTCGCCCAATGGGGGCTCCTGGCAGAAGGAAGAAGAAGGAGGGAAAAGAGCTAGGCCGACCTAATCGAAAATCTATTTCCTGGCTGGGCGTGGTGGCTCATGCCTGTAATCTCAGCACTTTAGGAGGCCGAGGTGGGTGGATCACCTGAGGTCAGGAGTTCGAGACCAGCCTGGTCAACATGGTGAAACCCCCATCTCTACTAAAAATACAAAAATTAGCCAGGCGTGGTGGTAGGCACCTGTAGTCCCAGCTACTCCGGAGGCTGAGGTGGGAGAATTGCTGGAACCTGGGAGGTGGAGGTTGCAATGAGCAGAGAACGTGCCACTGCACTGCAGCCTGAACCACAGAGCAAGACTCCATCTCAAAAAAAAAAAAAAAAAAAAAAAAAAAAAGGAGTGAGGCCAGGGTATTTATGCTCTTTCCCAGCTTTCTCTTGCTCCACTGACCAAAATTAGCTCCCTTCAGCCTATCCTCTCCACACAGAAGCCTTCCTCTGGGTTTTGCTGACCACCCCCTCCTCTGAGAGCCCTGCACCCTGCCACATCTCAAATCACCCAGTTTCAGTGTGACATACGATTACGGAACACTTCAGTTTGCCCCGCTTATAAGACATCAAGGCTTAGAAATGACTGCCCCTCTACTTTGTTGTGGTGATTGTTAGTTCTGATTCAAATGAAGTCATTGAACGACGGACACTTTTTGCTTATCCTTCACAGTGTTCTATCTGGATAGCTTTTGGTTCAATGCTTAGACAGTGTCTCTTCCTCTGGTTTCTGCTCCTTGAGAAAAACAAAAGTGTTTTTATGAGCAAAAGCACCTCACTGAGCCATATGTGGTTTCTGAATGATGACATTCAGAGTTCAGTGAATAGTAACAGAACCTGACATTTGTATGATGTTCTATAGAGCTTTACATTCATTACTTTCTATTTAAAGATATGTTAGGATTTAGCTGTGCCTACAGAAAAAAATTAGCTGAACATGAAGGTACAGAAAAGTTATTTTTTTTATTTTTTATTTTTATTTATTTTTTTTATTTTTTTTTTTTTTTTATAATTTATTTATTATTATTATACTTTAAGTTGTAGGGTACATGTGCATAACGTGCAGGTTTGTTACATATGTATACTTGTGCCATGTTGCTGTGCTGCACCCATCAACTCGTCATTTACATCAGGTATAACTCCCAATGCAATCCCTCCCCCCTCCCCCCCCTCCCCCCTCCCCATGATAGGCCCCGGTGTGTGATGTTCCCCTTCCTGAGTCCGAGTGATCTCATTGTTCAGTTCCCACCTATGAGTGAGAACATGTGGTGTTTGGTTTTCTGTTCTTGTGATAGTTTGCTAAGAATGATGGATTCCAGCTGCATCCAAGTCCCTACAAAGGACTCAAACTCATCCTTTTTTATGGCTGCATAGTATTCCATGGTGTATATGTGCCACATTTTCTTAATCCAATCTGTCACTGATGCACATTTGGGTTGATTCCAAGTCTTTGCTATTGTGAATAGTGCTGCAATAAACATACGTGTGCATGTGTCTTTATAGCAGCATAATTTATAATCCTTTGGGTATATACCCAGTAATGGGATGGCTGGGTCATATGGTACATCTAGTTCTAGATCCTTGAGGAATCGCCATACTGTTTTCCATAATGGTTGAACTAGTTTACAATCCCACCAACAGTGTAAAAGTGTTCCTATTTCTCCACATCCTCTCCAGCACCTGTTGTTTCCTGACTTTTTTAATGATTGCCATTCTAACTGGTGTGAGATGGTATCTCATTGTGGTTTTGTATACCATTCAGGACATAGGCATGGGCAAAGACTTCATGTCTAAAACACCAAAAGCAACGGCAGCAAAAGCCAAAATTGACAAATGGGATCTCATTAAACTAAAGAGCTTCTGCACAGCAAAAGAAACTACCATCAGAGTGAACAGGCAACCTACAGAATGGGAGAAAATTTTTGCAATCTACTCATCTGACAAAGGGCTAATATCCAGAACCTACAAAGAACTCAAACAAATTTACAAGAAAAAAACAAACAACCCCATCCAAAAGTGGGCAAAGGATATGAACAGACATTTCTCAAAAGAAGACATTCATACAGCCAACAGACACATGAAAAAATGCTCATCATCACTGGCCATCAGAGAAATGCAAAAGAAAAGTTATTTTTTTAAAGACTGGTAATGGCTGAACTCCTATGAAGACATTTAATAGCTGATAAAAGTCTCACCCCTGAACTATTTCATTAAGCTAATGATACTGGTCTGTTTTGGCAGTGCTACCTAACTCCTGTTTTCTGAGTGAATTCACTACCCATGATTTCAGGAGGATGAAGAAGAAAGAGAAACCGAATATTAAGCAGAACAGATACAATGAGTATTTTTACACATGTTAATTCTATAGGCACAATTAAAACCTTTGGCGATCAGCAAAGGTTCTAACATTTTTGGTATAGTCCTTACATTTTCAAAGGTGTCCTTCTTAAAAGGTCTAATGGGAGACATGGATATGTAACAATTTAAAAAAAAAGAATCTAATTAAAAAAAATCGGTTTCATCATGTCTTTGCATTTGAATGACAAGGCACTTTGGAATCTTACCTGAAGGTAGTTTTTCTATTGTTAGATAATTATAGTATGTAACACAAGAAAGGAAGATAGAAATGAGTAATATTTTAATATCTTTCTATCATTATGAAATTATAAAATGTCCCTTTATGAAAGGTCTCTTTAAATCTCTGGCAATACTTCTTGCCTCAGTATCTACTTTAATATTAATATAACTACACCAGATTTACTTTGATTAGTGTTTATATGGCATATAACCTTTATTTTCAACATTTCTCTATTTAATGTGTGATGCTTAAATTGCATACAGCTGGGTTTTCTTTTATTCAGTCGGTTCAACTTTGTCTTTTAATTGAATCATAGATCATTTACATTTGAAATAATTAATTTTAATGGTATAACATCTGCTATTTGTTTTCTATTTGTCCTCTTGTACTTGGTTCCTTTATTTCTCATTTCTTGCCTTCTTCTGGATTATGAAAACATTATTTAATATTCCATTTTTATCTTTCATTCGATTTTCAGTTATACATTCTTCCATAATTCTTATAGTGGTTATGCTAGAGACAACAATATGCATCTTTGATGTATTAAGTCTAATTTAAATGAGTACTTTTGGGTTTACCACTTCCTAAATAAGGCAAGTACCTTTCCAGCAGTTTAACTGCATTTACCTCCCTCCCACAGTTTGTGCTGTTGTTACCATGTATTTTACTCCTACGTATGCATTGGTATTGTTTTAAACAGTCAATATTCTTTTATACTGAACCCCATATTTACCCATTCCAGTGCTCTCCATTCTTTCCTGCACGCCTGTGCTTCATCTGAGATTCCCCTCCCTCACCCTCAAGAACTCCCCAGAGTTTTTCTCAGTTCATAGCAGCTGGCATTGCATTCTCTCTGAAAGTATCTTCAGTTAATCTTCATTTTGATGTTTACATCTGTATTGTGGCATGATTTACATGTAATAAATGCACTCATTTTAAGTTTTTGTTTTTTGTTTTTTTGAGACAGTCTCACTCTGTCGCCCAGGCTGCAGTGCAGTAGTGGGATCTCGGCTTACTGCAACCTCCTCCTCCTGAGTTCAAGCAATTCTCCTGCCTTAGCCTCCCGAGTAGCTAGGACTACAGGCGTGTGCTACCACACCTGGCTAATTTGTTTTTGTATTTTTAGTAGAGATGGGGTTTCACTGTATTGGACAGACTGGTCTCAAACTCCTGACCTCAGATGATCCACCCACCTTGACCTCCCAAAATTCTAGAATTACAGGTCTGAGCCACTGCGCCTCGCCCATTTGAAGTTTATAAGTGAATGAGTTGTGGTAAATGTATACATTTGTGCAACCACATCCCACAATCCAGTTTTAAAACACTTTTTTTTTTTTTTGAGACTGAGTCTCATTCTGTCACCCAGGCTGGAGTGCAGTGGTGTGATCTTGGCTCACTACAACCTCCACCTCCCAAATTCAAGCGATTCTCCTGCCTCAGCCTCCTGAGTATATGGGACTACAGGCGTGCACCACCATGCCCAGCTAATTTTTTTGTATTTTTAATAGAAACAGGGTTCCACGATGTTGACCAGGGTGGTCTCAAACTCCTGACCTTAAGTGATCTGACTGCCTCGGCCTTCTAAAGTTTTGGGATTACAGGCGTCAGCCACCGCACCCGGCCTCCAGTTTTAAAACACTTCTGTCACCCTCAAAAAGTTCCCTTCTGCCCTTTTGCAGTCCATCCCTTCCCCCAGGGAACCACTGAGCTGCTTCCGATTACCATAGTCTTGCTTTTTCTAGAATTTCTCATATATGGAATTACACAGTATGTTGTCTTCTGTGACTAGTTCCTTTCATTTTGCATGATATACTTGAGATTCATCCACATTATTACATGTATCATTAGTCCATTCATTTTAATTGCTGAGTCGTATTCCATTACATGGATGTACTATATTTTGATGATCTGTTCATTAGATGATGGACATTTGCATTGTTAACATTTTGAGCTATTATGAATGTTTATGCCATGAATATTCATGGCATACAAGTTTTGTGTGGACATGTTTTTATTTTTCTTGGGTAAATATCTGGGAGTGAAACTGCCAGCCCATATGCTAAGTGTATGTTTAACTTTTTAAAGAACTGCCAAACTGATTCTCAAAGTGGCTATATCATTTTGTATCGCTGCTAACAATGTGTGACAATTCTAGTTACTCCACATTCACCAAGGCTTAGTATTGTCAGTCTTTTTAATTTCAGCCCGCCTAGTGGGTAAATTGTAGTTATAATTTGCATTTCCCTAATGACTAAGAATTTAGGGCATCTTTTCATGTGTTTGTGGGCCATCAATGTATCTTCTTTGGTAAAATATCTGCTCAAATCTTTTGTCCAATTTATCTTTGCAAAGTCTTGAGAGTTCTTTATATATTCTGAATGCAATTTTTTGGTCAGATATATGTTTTGTATTGCACATGTTTTCTTTCTGTCTGTGGTTTATTTGCTCTTTCATTTTCTTTTCTTTTAAAAGCATGAATCGTTTTCAAGGTCTTTTCATTTTCTTAATCCTGTCTTTTGGTATTAACATGAAGGATTGTATTGAACCATTTTCAAATATTGAACCAACACTGCAATTACCAGGATAAACTCCTTTGATTGTAGTGCCTATTTTTAAAAATATATTGCTGGATTCAATTTGCTAACATTTTGCTGGGGTTTTTGTGTTTCTATTTATGGGCTATATTGGTCTCAAGTTTTCTTGTCTAGTACTATCTTTGTCTGCTTTTTGTGTCAGGATGATGCTGTTCTCATAAAGTAAGTTGGAAAGTATTCCCTCATCTTCTATTTTCTGAAAGAAATTGCATTAAAATGATGTTATTTCTCCTTTAAACATTTTGCAGATTAGCCAGTAGAACCATCCGGGCTTGGGGCTTCCTTTTTTGCAAGACTTTACACTGTAAATTCAATCTCTTTCATAGCTATAGTACAATCCAGTTATCTATTTCATTTTGGATGAGTTTTGTAGTTTGTAAATTTTGAGAAATTAGTCCATGTCATCTAAGTTGTTGAATTTTTGTGTGTAGCGTTTTATTGTTTGTAGTATTCCTTTGTTATAATTTTCATGTCTACAAGATCTATAGTCATATTCCATCCTTTATATTCATTTATGATATTGGTAATTTCTCTCTCCCTTATTTTCTCTCTCTCTTGCACTGCCAGTCTGACTAAATAAAGGTTTACACGTTTTATTGAGCTTTTGATTTTGTTGATTATTTTTTCTATTGGTTTTCAGTTTTCAATTTCATTGATTTTTGCTCTTTATTTTTTTCTTCTTTGTGCTAGTTTTTGGATTATTTGGCTCATTCTTTTTGGGTTTCTCAAGGTGAAAATTTAGATTATTGATTTGAGAACTTTCTTCTTAGCTAATATAAGCATTTAATGCTATAAATCTCTCTAAGCAATGCTTTCAGTGTTTCTAAACATTTTGATATGTTGTATTTTTCATTCTTGTTCAGTTCTAGATATTTTCTCATTTTTTACTTTCAATAGTCAAAAACATTTTAAAGAACTCAAAAGAAGAAGAATAGTCTCTTGTATTTACCTATATATTTACCATTTTTGTTGCTCTCTCTTCATTACTAATGTCTTGTTTCCCTCTGGTAGCATTTTCCTTCTGTCTGAAGGATTTTCTTTAACAATAATTTTAAAGCAGGTCTGCTGGCTCTTAGTTTTCCTTTATCAGAATGTTTTTAAATTTATTTTGCCTTCCTTCTTGAAGGATATTTTTACTGGATATAAAATTGCGGTTTCACAGTGTTTTTCCTTGTTGCACTAAAATGTTGTTTCACTTCCCTTTGTCTTCTGTAGTTACTAATGAGAATTCCACAGCCATTTGAATTGTTACTTTTCTATAAATAATGTGTTATTTTCTTCTGGTCAACTTCAGATGAGTTTTGTTGTGGTTGTTGATTTACAGGTTTGCTTACAATGTGTCTGGGCATGGATTTCTTTGAGTTTATCCAGTTGTGGTTTGTTGAGCTTCTTGAGTCTGTAGATTTATGTCTTTCACCAAATTTGGAGATTTCTAAGCCGTTATTTCTTTAAATACTTTTTTGTGCTGCTCTCTTTATCTTCCCTTTCTGGAACTCTGAAAACATAAATGCTAGATCTTTTGGTATCATCCCACAGATCCCTGAAGCTCTATTCATTTTTTAAAACAATTCTTCTCTCTGTTGTTGACTTTGGGTAAATTTTATTGATGTGTCTTCAGGTTCACTTACACTTTTTTCTATCATCTAAGTTAGAAAAAAGTGTAAGTTTTATCTGTTGAGCCCACTGACCACTTTTGTTTTTCAGTTTCATGTGTTTTAGTTCTAAAATTTTCATTTATTTCTTCTTTATATCTTCAATTTCATTGCTGAGACTTTATGATTGTTTTACATTTTGAGAGTATCTGCTCTTACTTCTTGGAGCATTTTCATAATTGCTACTTTAAAAATCTTTATCAGGTCTAGTAGTCTTTTGGTGCACTCTTTAGAGTTTTCCAAGTATAACATCATAGCATCAGCAAAGAGAGATAACTTGATGTCCTCTTTTCCTATTTGGATGCCTTTTATGTCTTTCCTTTGCCTGATTGTTCTGGCTAGGACTTCTAGCACTATGTTGAAAAGAAGTGGTGAGAGTGTATGTCCTTGCCTTGTTCCAGTTCTTAGGAGGAATATTTTCAGCTTTTGCCCATTCAGTATGATGTTGACTGTGGGTCTGTCATAGGCAGCTCTTATAATTTTGAGTTATGTTCTCTTGACACTGAATTTGTGGAGGGTTTTTTTAAGTATCATGAAGGGATGTTGGATTTTATTGAACATTTTTCTACATCTATTAAGATGATCATATCATTTTTGTTTTAATTTTATTTATGTAGTGAATCACATTTATGGGTTTGTGTATATTTCCTGACATCCCAGGAATAAATTCACTTGATCATGGTGAATTAACTTTTTGGTGTGCAAAGTCTCATGATATAATGTCAACATACAAAAATCAGTAACATTTCTATACACCAGTAATGTTCAAGCTGAGAACCAAATCAAGAACACGATCCAAGGCCAGGCACACACCTGTAATCCCAGCATTTGGGGAAGCCACAATGGGAGGATCACTTGAGCCTAGGAGTTTGAAATTAGCCTGGGCAACATAACAAGACCCCATCTCCTCCTCCTCCTCCTCCTCCTCCCCCCGTCCTCCTCCTCCTTCTTCTTCTTCCCCTTCTCCTCCTCCTCCTCCTCCTCCTCCTCCTCCTCCTCCTCCTCCTCCTCCTCCTCCTCCTCCTTCTTCTTCTTCTTCTTCTTCTTCTTCTTCTTCTTCTTCTTCTTCTTCTTCTTCTTCTTCTTCTTTGAATGCTGTTCTATTTACAATGGCCATATGCACACATAAATAAAATATTTAGGAATACATCTAACCATGGAGGTGACAGATCTCTACAAGGAGAACTACAAAACACTGCTGGAATAAATCACAGATGACACAAACAAATGAAAAGCATTCTATGCTCATGAATTGGAGATCAATATTGTTAAAATGTTTATACTCCCCAAAGCAATCTACAGATTCAATGTGTTCCTATCAAATTACCAATGTCATATTTTACAGATTTAGAAAAAACTATTTTGAAATTCATGTGGAACCAAAACAAAGCCTGAAGAGCCAAGGCAAACCTAATTTAAAAAATAAAGACAGAGACATCACATTACCTGACTTCCAACTATACTTCAAGGCTACAGTAACGAAAACAGCATGGTACTTATAACAAAACAAAACAAAACAAAACAAAACAAAACAAAACAAACATATAGACCAATGGTATGGAAGTAGAGACCCCTGAAATAAAGCCACACACCTACAACCAACTTATCTTCAACATGCTTGACAAAAATAGTGGGCAAAGGATACCCTATTCAATAAATGGTGCTGGGAAAATTGGCTAACCATATGCAGAAGAATGAAATTGGATCATTACCTCTCACCATACAAAAATTAACTCAAGATGGATTAAAGACTTAAACATAAGACCTCAAACTATAAAAATCCTAGAAGAAAACCTAGGATAGGACCTCAAACTATAAAAATCCTAGAAGAAAACCTAGGAGATACTCATCTAGACATTGGCTTAGGCAAAGAATTTATGACTAAATCTTCAAAAGCAAATGCAACAACAACAAAAAAAGGAAAAATTGGGGCCTAATTAAACTAGAGAACTTCTGCACAGCAAAATAAATTATCAACAGAGTAAACAACGTACAGAATGGGAGAAAATACTTGCAAACTATGCATCTGACAAAGGACTAATATCAGAATCTATAAGGAACTTAAATAAATCAGCAGGGAAAAAAATAATCCCATTAAAAAGTGGGCAGAGGACATGAATGGGTACTTCTTGAAAGAAGACATACAAGTGGCCAACAAACATGAAAAAATGCTCAAATCATTAAGCATCAGTGAGAAGCAATTCAAAACCACAATGAGATGCTGTCTTAAACCAGTCAGAATGGCTATGATTAAAAAGTGAAAAAATAACAGATGTTGGCCAGGTTGCAGAGAAAATGGGACACTTATACACTGTTGATAGGAATGCAAATTAGTTCAGTCACTGTTGAAAGGAGTTTGGAGATTTCTCAAAGAACTTGAAACAGAACTACCATTCAACCCAGCAATCCCATTACTGGGTATATACTCAAAGGAATATAAATCGTTCTACCAAAAAGGCATTTGCACTTGTATGTTCATTGCAGTGCTACTTACAATGGCAAAGACACTTAATCAACTTAAGTGTCCAACAGTGGTGGATTGGATAAAGAAAATGTGGTACATATGCACCATGCAATAATGCACACCATAACAAACAATCAACTCATGTCCTTTGCAGCAACATGGATGCAGCTGGAAGCCATTATCCTAAGTGAACTATTGCAGAAATAGAAAACCAGGCTGGGTGTGCTGGCTCACGCCTTTAATCCCAGCACTTTGGGAGGCAGAGGCAGGCAGATTACTTGAAGTCAGCAGTTCAAGACCAGCCTGGCCAATACTGCAAAACCCCGTCTCTACTAAAAATCCAAAAATTAGCCAGGTGTGGTGGTGCGCACCTGCAGTCCCAGCTACTCTGGAGCCTGAGGCAGGAGAATCACCTGAACCCAGGAGGTAGTAGAGGCTGCGGTGAGCAGAGATTGCACCACTGCACTCCAGCCTGGGTGGCAGAGTGAGACTCCATTAAAAAAAAAAAAAGGAAAAGAAAACCAAATACCTTATAAGTGGAAGCTAAACCTTGGGTACATATAGACACAAAGATGGGCATAATAAACACCAGATATTCCGAAAAGGGAGTAGGGAGGGATAAAAGTTTAAAAACCACCTATTGGTTATTGTGCTCAGTACTTGGGCAATGGGATCATTAGAACCCCAAACCTCAGCATCAGCATCATGCAATATGCCCGTGTAACAAACCTGCACTTGTACTCCCTAAATCTAAAAACAAAACAACAACAAAAAACTTTATCAGATAAATCCTACATGTATGTCATCTTGGCATTGGTATCTGATGATTATCTTTTCCCATGCAAGATGGAGATTTCCCTGGTTCTTCATATGCTGATTGCTTTTGAATTGTATCCTGGACATTTTGAATATTATAATACAGAATTCTGGGTATTTGTTTTGTTTTAAAAGACAATAAACCAATGGGTTCAGGTACAAGTTCCAACCAGTTTTCTGTGGTTTCAATGTAATTTCTTATTTCAGAGCCTATTCAGTGCTATTCAAATCTGTCTTGCATGCTTACCACACAGTGGCTAGTCTGGGACCTTGGCAGTGTTCTATGCTATATCTGTACTTCAGTTCTTAAAATCAATGGTATGCTCTTTAGGGTCAGATCCGTGCATGTGCCACTTCGAAGTGAGCCCAGGAGCAATTTTGTAGAGCTGCTTCCTGATCTCCTCCCTTATAGAAATCTCCCTAGTACTTTCTGATTATCTGGGGCTCCCATTTTGGTTCTCCAACCAGAAAGTTGGGATTATTTTTATTCACTCAATGGTACATGCACTTTTTGCAACTACACTGATATCCAGAGCCAAGCACAGAAAGAAAGAAGAAAAAAGCAATGGAGGTTTGTCTCACCCTCTGAAGATCACAGCTCTTCTATCAGAGGAAAGTTTCCCTCTCTTAGCATTTTAGACTCTTGTAGGCCTCACTGTCACCACCATTGCTGACATTGCCATGCCACCATGGAATTTCCTAGGGGTTGAGTATGAGAGAGTGGAGAAAAGAAAAAAAGAAAAATATGCTTTTCCCACATGTTCTGAGCCTTAGGAGACCCTTGGCTTGTCCTTGAGGTCCCTCTGCCCATGCAAATGCCCACATTTAGATTTTGTGTTGCTTTGGCCGGGCACCTAGCTCACGCCTGTAATCTCAGCACTTTGGGCCACGGCGGGCGGATCACCTGAGGTCAGGAGTTCTAGACCAGCTTGGCCAACCTGGGGAAACCCTGTCTCTACTGAAAATACAAAAATTAGCCAATCATGGTGGCGGGTGCCTGTAGTCCCAGCTAGTCAGGAGGCTGAGGCAGGAGAATCACTGAACCTGGGAGGCGGAGGTTGCAGTGAGCCGGGATCGTGCCGCTGCACTCCAGCCTGAGCAACAGAGCGAGACTCTGTCTCAAAATAAGTAAGTAAGTAAATACATAAATAAGTAAATAAATAAATAAATAAATTTTGTGTTGCTTAGAGTTCAACTGGGTATATAAAAGGGAAAAAATGGTAAACCCACCATAAGTTTTATGGTACTTTAAATTCTGGTCTTCTTTGCCAGTCACCAGCTACCATGTAATTTTTGGAGTCCTCAAATAGCTGTATTCAGCATAGAGTATGTTTACTCCATTTTCCCCAGAATCAGACACTTTTATCTTGTTTAGCCACTGAATTATTATTATTATTTTTAAATTTTTATTTCTATAGTTTTTGGGGGAACAAGTGGTTTCTGGCTACATGGATACTTTTTTTTAGCAGTGATTTCTGAGATTTTGGTGCACACCTCACATGAACTGTGTACACTGGACCTAATTTTTTTTTTTTTTTTTTTTGGAACAGTGTCTCACTCTGTCACCCAGATTGGAGTGCAGTGGCACAATCTTGGTTCACTGCAACCTCCACTCCCAGGTTGAAGTGATTCTTGTGCCTCAGCCGCCCAAGTAGCTGGGATTACAGGGTTGTGCCACCACACCCTGCTCATTTTTGTAGTTTTAGTAGAGATGGGGTCTTACCAAATTGGCTAGGCTGGTCTCAAACTCCTGGCCTCAATTGATCCACCCACCTCGGCCTCCCAAAGTGCTGGGATTATAGGCAATAGCTACCACACCCAGCTCCAATGTGTACTCTTTTATCACTCACCCCCTTCCCACCTTGCCTGCCCTCACCCTGCCCGTGAGTTTCTAAAGTCCATTGTATCATTCTCATGCCTTTGCATCCTCATAGCTTAGTTCCCACTTGTAAGTGAGAACATATGATATTTGGTTTTCCATTCCTGAGTTACTTAACTTAGAATAATGCTTTCCAACTTCATCCAGGTTGCTGCAAATGCCATTATTTCATTCCTTTTTATGGCTGAGTAGTATTCCATGGTGTATATATACCACATTTTCTTTATTCATTTGTTGGTTGATGGGCATTTAGGCTGGTTCCATATTTTTGCAATTGCAAATTGTGCTGCTATAAACATGTGTGTGCAAGTGTCTTTTCTGTATAATAACTTCTTTTCCTCTGGGTAGATACCTAGTAGTGGGATTATTGGATCAAATGGTAGTTCTCCTTTTATTTCTTTAAGGAATCTCCATACTGTTTTCCATAATGGTTGTACTAATTTACATTTCCACCAGCAGCGTAAACTGTTCCCTTTTCACCACATCCATGCCAACATCTATTATTTTTGACTTTTAAATTATGGCCGTTCTTGCAGGGGTAAGGTGGCATCTCATTGTGGTTTTAAGTTGCATTTCCCTGCATTTGTGATACAGTTCCCTGCATTAGTGATATTGAGCATTTTTTCATAAGTTTCTTGGCCATTTGTACACCTTCTTTTGAGAATTGTCTATTCATGTCCTTTGCCAACTTTTTGATAGGACTATTTATTTTTTTCTTGCTGATTTGTTTGAGTTCCTTGTAGATTCTGGATATTAGTTCTTTGTCAGATGCATAGTTTGCAGATATTTTCTTCTACTCTGTTGGTTTACTCAGCTGATTATGTCCTTTACTGTGCAGAGCTTCTTAGTTTAATTAGGTCCCATCTATTTTTGTTTTTGTTGCATTTGCTTTTGGTTCTTGGTCACAAACTCTTTGCCTAAGCCAATGTCTAGAAGAGTTTTTCTGATGTTATATTCTAGAGTTTTTATGGTTTCAGAACTTAGATTTAAGTCTTTGATCCATCTTGAGTTGATTTTTGCATAATGTGGGAAATGAGAATCTGGTTTCACTCTTCTACATGTGGCTTGCCAATTATCCCAGCACCATTTGTTGAATAGGGTGTCCTCTCCGCACTTTATGTTTTTGTTTGCTTTGCCAAAGATCGGTTGGCTGTTAAGTATTTGGCTTTTTTTCTGGGTTCTCTGCTCTGTCCTATTGATCTATGTGCCTATTTTTATACCAGTACCATGCTGTTTTAGTAAGTATAGCCTTGTAGTATAATTTGAAGTCAGGCAACGTGATATCTTCAGATTTGTTGTTTTTATTTAGTCTTGCTTTGGCTATGTGGGCTCTTTTTTGTTCTATATGAATTTAAGGATTGTTTTTTCTAGTTCTGTGAAGAATGATGATGGTATTTTGATGGGAATTACACTGAATCTCTAGATTGCTTTTGTTGTGTAGTCATTTTCACAATAGTGAACTACCCATTTATGAACATGAAATGTGTTTCCATTTGTTTGTGTCATCAATAATTTCTTTTAGCAGTGTTTTGTAGTTTTCCTTGTAGAAATCTTTCACCTCCTTGGTTAGATATATTCCTAAGCATTTTATTTTATTTTATTTTTTTGAAGCTGTTGCAAAGGAGATTGAGTTCTTTATTTGATTCTCAGCTTGGACGTTGCTGGTGCATGGCAGTACTACTGATTTGTGTACATTGATTTTTGCATCCTGAAACTTTACTGAATTAATTTATCAGATCTAGGAGCTTTTTGGATGAGTCTTTAGGATTTTCAAGGTAAACGATCATATTGTCAGGAAACAGTGACAGTTTGACTTCCTCTTTACTGATTTGGATGCCCTTTATTTCTTTCTCTTGTCTACTCTGGCTAGGACTTCCAGTACTATGTTGGAGAGGAGTGGTGAGAGTGGGTATCCTTGTCTTGTTCCAGTTCTCAAAGGGAATGCTTTCAACTTTTCCCCATTCAGTATTATGTTGGCTGTGGGTTTGTCATAGATGGCTGTTATTACATTGAGGTATGTCCTTTCTATGTCAATTTTGCTGAAGGTTTTTATCATAAAGCAATGCTAGATTTTGTCAAATGTTTTTTCTGCACTTATTGAGATGATCATATAATTTTTGTTTTTAATTCTGTTTATGTGGTGTATCACATTTATCAACTTGCAGATGTTAAACCATCCTTGCATCCCTGGTAGAAAACCCACTTAATCATGATGTATTATCTTTTTGATATGTTGTTGGATTCAGCTAGCTAGTATTTTGTTGAGGATTTTTGCATCTATGTTCATCAGGGATATTGATCTGTTTTTTTTTTTGTTGTTGTTATGTCCTTTCCTGGTTTTGGTATTAGGTGATACTGGCTTCATAGAATAATTTAGGGAGGATTCCTTCTTTCTTTATCTTTTGGAATACTTTCAGTAAGATTGGTTCCAATTCTTCTTTGAACGTCTGATAGAATTCAGCTATGAATCCATCTGGTCCTGGACTTCTTTTGTTGGCATTTTTTAAATTACTGTTTTGATCTTGCTACTTGTTATTGGTCTGTTTGGGGTTTCTATTTCTTCCTTATTTAGTCTAGGAGGGTTGTATATTTCCAGAAATTTATTAATCTTCTCTAGATTTTCTAGTTTGTGTGCATGAAGGTGTTCACAGTAGCCTTGAATGGTCTTTTGTATTTCTGTGGTATTGATAGTAATATCTCCTGTTTTGTTTCTAATTAAGCTTATTTGGATCTTCTCTCTTCTTTTCTTGGTTAATCTCGCTAATGGTCTATCAATTCTGTTTATCTTTTCAGAGAATCATCTTTTTATTTTATTTATCTATTGTATTTTGTTTGTTTGTTTCAGTTTCATTTAGTTCTGCTCTGTTCTTTGTTATTTCTTTTCTTCTGCTGGGTTTGGGTTGGTTTTGTTCTTGTTTCTCTAGTTCCTTGAGGTGTAACATTAGATTGTCTATTTGTGCTCCTTCAGACTTTTTGATGTAGGCATTTAATGCTAATGAACTTTCCTCTTAGCATCACTTTTGCTGTATCCCAGAGGTTTTGATAAGTTAGTTGTGTCACTATTATAGTTCAGTTCAAAGAATTTTTAAATTCTGTCTTGATTTCATTTTTGACCCAAAGATCGTTCAAGAGTAGATTATTGAATTTCCATGTATTTGTATAGTTTTGAGGTTTCCTTTTGGAGTTAATTTCCAGTTTTATTCCACGGTGGTCTGAGAGGATACGTGATATGATTGTGATTTTCTTAAATTTATTGAGCCTTGTTTTGTGGCCTCAATAAATTTAATGGTCTATCATATAGTCTATCTTGGAGAATGTTGTATGTGCTGATGAAAAGAATGTATATTCTGTAGTTGTTGGGTAGAATGTTCTGTAAATATCTGTTAAGTGGATTTGTTCTAGAGTATAGTTTAAGTCCACTGTTTCTTTGTTGAGTTTCTGTCTTGATGTCCTGTCTACTGCTGTCAGTGTAGTATTGAAGTCCTCCCCACCCTACCTCTGTTATTGTTGCCATCTATCTCATTTATTAGGTCTACTAGTAATTGTTTTATGAATTTGGGACCTTCAGTGTTAGGTGCATATATATTTAGGATTGTGATATTTTCCTGCTGGACTAATCCTTTAATCATTATACAATGCCCTTCTTTGTCTTTTTTTTTTTTTTTTTTTTTTTTTTTTTTTTTACTATTGTTGCTTTAAAGTCGGTTTTTTTTCTGATATAAGAATAGCTTCTCCTGCCCATTTTTGGTTTCCTTTTGCATGGAATTTCATTTCCCCACTTTACCTTAAGTTTATGTGAATCCTTATGTGTTAGGTGAGTCTCTTGGGGACAGCAGATACTTGGTTGGTGGATTTTTATTCATTTTGCTATTCTGTATCTTTTAAGTAGAACATTTAGGCCATTTACATTCAATGTTAGTATTGAGATGTGAGGTACTGTTCTATTCATCATGCTAGTTATTGCCTAAATACTTTAGTTCTTTTCATTGTGTTATTGTTTCATAGGCTCTGTGAGACTCATGCTTTAAGGTCACTCTGTTTTGGTATACTTTGAGTTTATTTTGCAAGATTTATAACTCCTTTTAGCATTTCTTGCAGCACAGGCTTGGTGGTGGCAAATTCTCTCAGCACTTATTTGTCTGAAAAAGACTTTATCTCTCCTTCATTTATGAAGCTTAATTTTGCTGGATACAAAATTCTTGGCTGACAGTTATTTTGTTTAAGGAGGGTAAAGATAGAACCCCAATCCCTTCTGGCTTGTAAGACTTCTGCTGAGAAATCACCTGTAAATCTAAAAGGTTTTCCTTTCTATGTTACCTGATGCTTTTGTCTCACAGTTCTTAAGATTCTTTCCTTTGTCTTGACTTTAGATAACCTGATGACTCTGTGCCTACATGATAAATCTTTTTGTGATAAATTTTCCAGGAGTTCTTTGAGGTTGAGGTTCTTGTATTTGGATGTCTAGATCTCTAGCAAGGCCAGGAAGTTTTCCTCAATTATTCCCTCAAATAAGTTTTCCAAACTTTCAGATTTCTCTTCTTCCTCAGGAACACCAATTATTCTTAGGTCTGGCTATTTAACATAATCCCAAATTTCTTGGAGGCTTTGTTCATTTTTAAAAATTCTTTTTTCTCTTCAAGGTGTGAAGTTCTTTCTTCTGCTTGTTCTAGTCTATTGTTGTAACTTCCCAGTACATTTTGTATTTCTCTAAGTGTATCTTTGATTTCCAGAAGTTGTGATTGGTTTTTTCTTTTTTTTTTTTTTTTTTTTTTTTTTGAGACGGAGTCTTGCTCTGTCGCCCAGGCTGGAGTGCAGTGGCCAGATCTCAGCTCACTGCAAGCTCCGCCTCCTGGGTTCACGCCATTCTCCTGCCTCAGCCTCCCGAGTAGCTGGGACCACAGGCGCCGCCACCTCGCCTGGCTAATTTTTTGTGTTTTTAGTAGAGACGGGGTTTCACCGTGTTAGCCAGGATGGTCTCGATCTCCTGACCTCGTGATCCGCCCGTCTCGGCCTCCCAAAGTGCTGGGATTACAGGCTGGAGCCACCGCGCCCGGCCGTGATTGGTTTTTTCTTTATGATATCTGTTTCTCTGGAGAATTTTTTAATCCATGTCCTGTATTTTTAAAAAATTTTCTCTAAGTTGGTTTTCACCTTTCTCTGGGATCTCCTTGAGTAGCTTAATAATCAACCTGCTGAATTCTTTATTTGGCAATTCAGAGATTTCTTCTTGGTTTTGATCCCTTGCTGGGGAGCTAGTTGATCTCTTAGGGTGTTATAAAACCATGATTTGTCATACTACCAGAATTACTTTTCTGGTTCCTTCTCATTTGGTTGCACTATTTCTTAAAATTGTTCTTGGATTTATTTTTGAATGGATTGTGGTTTTTCGTTTTTTGTTTTGTGGTTGTTGTTGTTGACCTCTTAAGGATAGGCCTTTAATGTTTATTTTAGCCTAATTTGATTCTTGGTGCTTATAGGGGTGAAGACTCTGTATGAGATCTTCAGTTAGAGAGAGTTTTTGTGTGCTTAATTTCCCCAACGCTGGTTGTAGTAATTATATTCTTGGTGTGTGGGCAAGTTCACTGTCTCCTATGGAGTTGGAATGGCAGGGATCTCTTGAAACTTACCTTGTTCTCTTGTGTTGTATACTTTATTTATTTATTTATTTAATTTAAAAAATTTTTTCCTGGTGTTTTATTTACTGAGTTGATGATTCAGGCTTCAGGCCATCAGGAGGTAACCCTGGGTACACACCAGTTATGACTAAGGCGGGTAGGTAGATGTAATATCCAGTGAAGGGCCAAGGTCCCAGCCTTGATGAAGGTGGCTGAGGGAGCACTGAATTAGATGTACTGGGGTTTTATCAGGATGAAGAGTGGGAGTTACTTCAGTTCCCCTGCCAGGTCATCAAGAAAACTGTTCACCTCACAGCCTCACTCTTGTCCTGGTGTTTCAGCTATTCAGATTGGACAGGTACCTCTTTTCTCTGTACGTAGGGAGGAATTGTGACTCTGCCTCTCTTGCAGGCCTGAATCTGGGGTGTGGTCCTCCTGTGGGGCTGCACTCACTCTGGATTGCTCCAGAAACACTGTCTACAGGTGCCTCCATGTTGCGTTTCTGTCGGGGAAGCCCTAGCTGTGTCTGCAGTGGAGTGCCAGAGGGGAACAAGGACCTCTTCTCCAGGGCCCTTCATGATCACAGAGGCCACTTGCCTGTTGGGGTATAGGTTCAGACTTTCCCTACTGTACCCAGCGCTGCAATTGTGTTTCTGCTGTGAGAAACTTCCCACCAATGGAAAGAACTAAAACTCAAGGCCTGCTGATTCTTTGTCCCACGGGGTAGTCCCTTGATATGGTACTCTCTCCTTTCCCCTAGGGAAGGGGCTTCCTGGGAACTGGACTGAAGTGATTGTTATTGCTCTTTTGGTTTTAGCCACCCAGTGGGGCCATCAGGCTCTGGGCTGGTGCCTGGGATTTTCTGCAGAGCCCTGTGATGAGCCATGAATACCAACACTTGTTCTAGTGGAAGTGGCAAGGGAGTGAAGTAGACTCTGAGAATCCTTGGTTGTAGATATGCTTAGTGTGCTGGCTTTCTGAAATGCTGGTTATGCATTTGTCACATGGACAGACTCAGGGCCTCTGGTTAGCCAGGACAATGCAGGCAGTGGTATTAACTGTCATTTTCTCCTTCCTGGGAGCAGGGTCGATATGCTATGAGTTGCTGTAATGGCCTGAGTTGGTTGGCCTCCAACCTGGAGGTGGCACTTTCAAGAGAGCACCCGCTGCAGTATTAGCAGTGGGATTTGAGTTTGCCCTAAGTTGGCCAGGGGAGGTATTCTGGTTACCACATAATGGGCGGGGCCATGAAACCTCCAAGAGTTTGTGTCTTTTATGTTCAGCTACTAGGGCAAGTAGAGAAAAACCATCAGGTTGGGGCAGGATTACGTGGGTCTTGGTGGGACTCTCCTTGGGCAGGGCCACTGTGGGGGATGAGGGTTGGTTCTCAGGCCAATGGGGTTATGTTTCAGAGGTGAGAATGGCTGCCTCTGCTTAGCAGTATTGCTTGCCAGGGAAGTTGGGAATAGCCGGTAATGCAAGGCCTCACCTACCTCCCACGCAATTGGTGAAGCTGGCCTTGCTGCCTCAGTGCCCCACTAACAGTGCCAAGTTCAGATCCAGGCAGCCTGTGCATGCGAAACTCAGACCTTGCCCCAGGCCATAAGCTACCTTACTGAGCAAGCAAGCTTGGCTTTCAGGCCTCACTCTTCCCCATCTACCCACAATGTCAGCTGTGGCTCCTGCCCTCATATCTGCAGCAGTTTCTATTTGCCCCCTGGATTCTGCTCAAAAAAGTTAGTGCCAATCCAAATCATTGCACAATCCAGTCAGAAGCTTCTTACACCCTATGACCCCTCCCTAATTCTACTGGCTGCCTTCCCTGAGGGCTCCTGTGAGATATAGTCAGGGATGGCCTCCCTGGGCTTGAGCAGGAGAATGGCAGTGCCTATAAGGCTCTTCCTGCTGTTGCTTTTACTTTTATATTTTGCACAGCTCCCTACATCCATTCCAACTCTAGGTAAGGTTAAACCTTTAACCTGTGATCTGTATTTTCAGATTCCCTAGTAGGGATGTGTGTTTAGAGGCAGTTTTCCCCCTTCACACTTTGGGAACTCACAGTTTTTTTGCCTGTCTCATGGAATTTGCAGTGGTATGTCACTTATTTCAAAGGATCTGTGAATTCTTTCAGTTTTCCTGGGATAGTCCTGCGGTGATTCTTGGAGGAAAAGTTTGTGGTGTGAGTCTCCACATGCTTTTCTGTACATCCAAATGAGAGCTGCATGTTAGCTCTGTCTCCTATCTGCCATCTTCCCCGTCACTCACCACTGAATTATTGTTTTTCTTTTTTTTTTTTGTTATGCCAGCTAGGCTCGTTGTAACTTATTGAGTTCATTCCCCATCAATTTGGTCTTGCTGTCTTAGTCCATTTTTTGTTGCTTAGAATACCTGAAACTGGGTAATTTATAAAGGAAATAAATTTATTTCTTACAGTTATGGAGGCTGAGAATTCCAAGGTCAAGGATGAGGAATTTCTTGCTAGTGGGGATTCTCTGCAGAGCCCTGAGGTGGTGCAGGGCATCATGTGGTAAGGGAGCTGAGCACAGCAGGTTAGGTCTCTCTTGCTTTGCTTATAAAGCCACTAATGCCACACCCATGGCAACACATTTACTTATTAATCCATGAGTGGATTAATTCCATGAGTGGATTAATCCACTGATGAAGGCATAGCCCTCAGGATCCAGCGGCCTCTTAAAGGCTCTGCTTCTCAATACTGCCACATTAGAGATTAGGTTTCAACATGAGATTTGGAGAGGACAAACAATCAAACCATAGCACTTGCACTGCATCTACTCTGCACTCTTTTAGCCCTGGATCAATCCTAGAACCCACCTTCCTGCTCTCGATATTCAGGATGATGTGCTAGACTGGAAACAATTCATCCAACCATGTGGGCTGGTGGTCTTTCACTTGTTAAATATCTCTACATAACTCCTTTCCCCTTCTTCACACAAGTTCCTATTAATGTTTGTATTGCTCCTCAAGACCCTTACTGCCATCCTCTCACTCTTTCAGAAAATGTCTTTACTGCCTGCTTCTCAGAGAAAATGTAGCTACTAAGTAGCTTCTTACCGCTCACCTGTAGATATGTTTATTCATGTGTCTTCCCTCTTGTTTTAAATAGAGACATCCTTTCTCTCCTCCTGTCAAAGAGATATTGTTTCCAGGTGTCGTGGCACATATCCGTAGTCACAGTTACTTGGGGGCTGAGGTGGGAGGATTCCTTGAGCCCAGGTGTTCAAAACCAGCCTGGCCACCTAGCAAGACACCATCTTAAAAATCATGTTACTTGGACACGGGAAGGGGAACATCACACACCGGCTCCTATTGTGGTGAGATGGTAGGGGAAGGGATAGCATTAGGAGATATACGTAATGTAAATGATGAGTTAATGGGTGCAGCACACCAGCATGGCACATGTATACACACGTAACAAACCTGCATGTTGTGCACATGTACCCTAGAACTTAAAGTATTAAAAAAAGAATCATCTGTTACGGTTAATTTTAGGTGTCAACTTGACTGTACTAAGGGATACCTAGGTGCTGGTAAAGCATTATTTCTGGGTGTGTTGGTGAGGGTGTTTCCAGAGGAAATTGGTGGAGTTGGTGGACTGAGTGGAACAGATCTGCCCTCAATGTGAACAGGCACCATCCAATCATCTGGGGTCCCAGATAGAACAAAAAGGTAGAGGGAAAGGCAAATTAACTTTCTCTCTCAGAGCTGGGACGCTCTTCTTTTGCTACCAGATGTCAGAACTCCAGGTTTTCTGGCCTTTGGACTCTGAGACTTGCACCAGTGGCTCCCTGGGTTCTCAGGCCTTCAGCCTCAAATTGAGAGTTACATCATTGGCTTCCCTGGTTCTGAGGCTTTTGGACTTGGACTGAGCCATGCTACCAGCATCCCAGGGTCTCCAGCTTGCAGACTGCAAATTATGGAACTTCTCAGCCTGCATAATTATGTGAACCAACTATCCCAATAAATTCCATCTTATTTGTCTATCTATCTATCTATCAATCAATCATAAATCATCTATCTATCTATCTTTATCATGACTCCCAGAGTTGACAACCCATCTGTGACACAGCCTTAGGAGGTCCTGAGGACATGTGCCCAAGGTGGTCAGGGTACAGCTTGCTTTCATACATTTTAGGGAGACATGAGACATCAATCAATATGTGTAAAATATACATTGTTTCTGTCTGCTAAGGTGGGACAACCCATGCTTCCAGGTCAGAAGTAGAAAAAAAGACAAAAGTTTGAATTCTTTTGAGCCCTCTACTGAACACACAACTTACTCAGGCTCAGTGAATCTGCATTTTCACATAAACAATAGGGCAGAGGAAGGAATCAAATATGCATCTGTCTCAGGTGAGCCTCAGAGGCATGACTGGGATGACTTTGAGTTCTGTCTGTTCTTTGTCCACAAGGAATTTCCTTGTGGGAAATTGTGAGGGAAGTATGTAGCTTTTTATGTTTGTGGCTATCTTATTTAGGAATAAAATGGGAAGCAGGTTTGCCTGACATAGTTCCCAACTTGAGTTTTCTCTTGGCTTAATGATTTTGGGGTCCCAATATTTATTTTCTTTTCACACTATTCTCTTTCTCTCTCGGTCTCTCTCTCTCTCTCTCTCTCTCTCTCTCTCTCTCTCTCTCTCTCTCTCTCTCTCTCTCGTTGGTTCTGTCTGGAGAATGCCGACTAATACAGCCTCCTATTCTTCAATGTATAACATAGAAAGTCTATATCTTATTTCAAGTATTACAAAACTTTTCTAATATTCTTCTGGTATTAGTCAGGGTAATCTAGCAGGTATAATAATGTATTAGTCCATTCTTGTACTACTATAAAGCACTACCTGAAAATGGGTAATTTATGAAGAAAAGAGGTTTAATCAACTCACAGTTCTGTAGGCTGCACAGGAAGCATGACTGGGAGTCCTCAGGAAACTTACAATCATGGTGGAAGGTGAAGGGGAAGAAGGCACATCTTCACAGGGTAGAACAGGAGAGAGTGCGAAGCAGAAGGTGCCACACACTTTTAAACAACCAGATCTCATGAGAATTTTATCATGAGACAGCACTGGGGGATGGTGCTAAACCATTAGAAACCACCCCCATGATGCAATCACCTCCCACCAGGCCCACCTCCAACACTGGGGATTACAAATCTACATGAGATTTGGGTGGGGACACAGAGCCAAACCACATCAAATAATATCTAGATCCCTTAGACTTACCAGAATAAAAATTTATTTTGTACTCATGAAAAGTTCAGTAAATGTGTTCTTAGTTGGGTGGCTCTTCTGGGCACCTCATGTCTGATTCAGGGATCCAGGTCCCTTCCATCTTGTCACTCAACTATCTTTAACACAAGGTCTCTAGGGTTGCGGTGGAAGGGAAGACAGCATGAGGTAGGTTCTTTGGATACTTAATCACCTTGGCTCTGAGTGACCTACACACTTTAACTCACATTTCCTCAGCCAGAACTATCACATGGCTCTACCTGGAGAGAGCTGAGAAATGTCATCCTGTGTTGAGCAAATGATTCCCAACATTGAATCTACATTGTAGTAGGAAGCCCAAATCTTCAGTGGTCAGCTGGCTATTTCAGCTATACTTTTTACCTCTGGACTTACCACACATATCCATCCATATGGAATCCATAGTAATCTTTCCTAACACAGATATGAGTTTGTCACTTCCCCATTTAGTACTCATCAGTGACTTCCCCCTGCCCACTGAATGAAGTCTAAACCCTCTATCAAGGCATTCAAGACCATTTTGGATTTAGCCTTTCCAGCCCCATCTTCTGTAGGGTCTTAGGCACTAGTCCCACCAACTGCTTCCAGTTCCCGGAAGCTACATACTTAGCTTTGTTTAATACATTAACACACGGTTATTCATTTTTCTGAAATGTCCTCTTTGCTGTGTCTAGTGGGCAAACTTCTACTCTGTTTCAAAAGCCAGTATAAGCAGCTTTTTTCTGTGGCCTGCTCCTTAAGTATTGTTGATCATTTAGTTCCTCTGTCACCACTGAGGTTTTGGCACACCTCTATGGTAGGACCCTTATGCTGAGTTGCAATTGTATTTTCATCTATCTGTCTATTTCTCTCTATGAGCTCCTTGAGAACTGGGACCATGACTTGCTATCTTTGTATCTCCAGTGCCTAATATAGTGTCTGCCACATGATGGATGCTTAATAAATGTTGATGTAATGAAAGAATAATTAAATGAGTGAATAAATAAATGATGTACAATTTAAAATATTTCTTATACTTAAATTTCAGTTTAATATTTATTCAATATTTTAAGATTCTTAGACAAAAGTATGAGCTGCACTATATTTTCTGTGTCTTCTAATGAGGAAGAATGGAAGGCATTAAATTAAAACCTTACAGAAATGCACTAACATAAATTCTTGATTTGGTGAGGGAGCTTCTTCACAATCAACCAACTTAATGAAAGTGATACAAGAGTAAGCTGAAGCTTACAAGGAGGTTAAAGGGACACAGATTCTTAATGATGCAGAAATAGTAGTGACAGTTTCAATTCTGGGAAGTCAAAGTGTACAGAGAACAATGATAAAGAGAGAATTTTGGTGATTGAGACAAAAAGCTTGAGGAAACGTTATTTCAGGAAGTAAATTATAATGAAAGGTAAAGAAGGTAACCATGCATCCCTGAACTCTTCCCTCCGGAAACATCAAAACACAACTAAACTATATTTAATATAAATAAATATGAATTAATTGTATTTTGTTAATAATTCTTTGAAAATCACTATCCATCTTTGTTATATATAGTAATTCTCTTTGTCCCCAACTTTTATTCTAGATTCAAGGGGTATGAGTGCAGGTTTATTATATGGGCATATTGCTTGATGCTTAGGTTTGAGGGTATGGATCCCATCACCCAGGTGGTAGCATGGTACCCAACGGGTAGTTTTTCAGTCCACACCCATCCTTCCCTCCCCACTGTGGGAGTCCCCAGTGTTTGTTGTTTCCATCTTTTATGTCCATATGTACTCAATGTTTACCTCACACTTATAAGTGAGAACATGTGTTATTTGGTTTTCTGTTCCTGTGTTAGTTTGCTTAGGATAATGGCCTCCAGTTGCATCCATGTTTCTGCAAAGGATATGAGTTAGTTCTTTTTTATGGCAGTGCAGTATGCCATAGTCTATATGTACCACATTTTACTTACCCAATCCACTGTTGATCAGCACCTAGGCTAATTCCTTGTCTTTGCTATTGTGAATAGTGCTGCAATGAACATACGAATTCAAGTGTCTTTTTGGTAGAATGATTTATTTCCCTTTGGGTATATACCAAGTAATGGGATTGCTGGATCAAATGGTAGTTCTAAGTTGTTTGAGAAATCTCCAAACTGCTTTCCATAGTAGCTGAACTAAGTTTCATTCCCACCAATAATCTATATAAGTGTTTCCTTTTCTCCACAGCTTCATTAGCATCTGTTATTTTTTGACTTTTTAATAATAGGCATTCTGAATGGTGTGATATGGTGTCTTACTGTGGTTTTAATTTGCATTTCTCTGATGATTAGTGATGATGAGCATTTTTTGATGTTTGTTGGCTGCATGTACATATTCTTTTGAGATGTGGCTGTTCATTCATTTGCCCATTTTAAATTGGATTATTTGGTTTTTGTTTGTTGATTTGTGTAAGTGCCTTGTAGATTTTGGATATTAGACCTTTGTCAGGTGCATAATTTGTAAATATTTTCTCCTATTCTGTAGATTGTCTGCTTACTCTTATAATTTCTTTTGCTGTGCAGAAGCTCTTTAGTTTAATTCTATTCCAATTGTCAATTGTTGTTATGATTGCAATTGCTTTTGGGAACTTAGCTCTCTCTCTCTCTCTCTCTCTCTCTCTCTCTCTCTCTATATATATATATATATATATATATATATTGCCAAAGCTGATGTCAAAAAGACTGTTTCCTAGGTTTTCTTCTAGGAGTTTTATAGTTTGAGGTCTTACATTCAAATCTTTAGTCCCTCTTGAGTTAATTATAGTACATAGTTAAAGGTAGGGCTCCAGTTTTATTTTGCATATGCTTAGCCAGTTATCCTAACACCATTTATTGAACAATGGTATCCTTTCCCCATTGTTTGTTTTTGTTGACTTTGTCAAAGGTCAGATGGTTGTAGTTGTGCAGTTTTATTTCTGGGTTCTCTCTTCTGTTCCATTGGTCTGTGTCTGTTTTTGTACAAGTACTATGCTGCTCTGGTTACTGCAGCCTTCTAGTATAGTTTGAAGGTAATTCTTTTTTTTATTTTTTTGAGATGGAGTCTTGCTCTGTCACCCAGGCTGGAGTGCAATGGTGCCATCTCAGCTCACTGCAACTTCTGCCTCCCTGGTTCAAGAAATTCTCATGCCTCAGCCTCCTGAGTAGCTGGGATTACAGGCGCCTGCCACCACTCCCAGCTAGTTTTTGTATTTTTAGTAGAAACAGGATTTTACCATGTTTGTCAGGCTGGTCTTGAACTCCACACCTCAGGTGATCCACCTGCCTCAGCCTCCCAAAGTGCTGGGATTATAGGCGTGAGCCACCGGGTCCGGCCTGAAGGTAATTCTTAATAAACATATTAAATTAACCAGCTTATCACTGCATCTCTAACCAGTCTATAAAAGTGGAAGTCACTGTACATTGAAAAACAAACAAAAAACCCAGGCCAGGTGCAGTGGCTCACTCCCATAATCCTAGCATTTTGGGAAGCCGAGGTGGGAGGATCGCTTGAGCACAGGAGTTTGAGACTAACCTGGGCAACATAGGGGGACCTCCATTTCTACAAAAAATTTAAAAAGAAAATTTTTCAGGTATGGCGGCATGCACCTGTGGTCTCAGATACTCAGGAAGCTGAGGTGGGAGCATCACTGGAGCCCGGGAGGTGGAGCTGTGATGGTGCCACTGCATTACAGCCTGGAGGAAAAATAAACAACAACACAAATACCCTGAAGCCTGCATTATCTCCTCCAGACCATCTAAGGTATTGTCATAATTTGCATGGTCTCCAACTTGATCTATACTGGGACATTGCCTCCCAGGGTGGGTGGGTTGGGGCTAGTGGGGAGCTGGAGTGAGGCAGGAACCTACTTTACCAAACTGAGATAAGAGTCAGGAAAACTATCCCAGCTGTAGATGCTGGTGCAGAGCAAGAAAGGAGTCTAACACTGTCTCAACCCTCATTTCTGACATTAATTTTGGCAGGACATGTAAGCAACAGTGGGAAGCCTCCCTCTCCATTAATTTGGAGCTAAGAAAAACAAAAGGTCACCTTCTGAGTTGAACTAGTAAAATTCACATGAAATGGATGTGATTAGTCACCTTTTGGAGTAAAGCTAGAGAATATCTGAAATGGTTGGACTTCAGAAGACTGCAATCAATGTAAATGATTTGGGTGTAATCAGAGGCAAGCAGGTCCAGAATATGAACATCATTTAGTAGAAGGCATTTAATCAATTGTATTGTAAGGTGTTGGTGTGGGGGAAGGTTGGACAGAAAAGGAGGTGGCCAGCTTGGACTATGGAAATCCCAAGGAATCATAACCAGGCAGTGTCCAACCAAGCATGGTGTGGAGGAGAGACCCTGCCCTCTATGCCCTCGTGGTTGCTGGAGAAGTTGCTCTGCTGGAGGATGGTAGTGCCTCTTCTGGTCTCTCCTCAACAGTCTGGGTGCCCTTTGCACAGCACCTAGGTTGATTCCTGGTCTTTGTTATTATGAATAATGCTAAAATGAACATAATGAGTGCAAGTGCCTTGTTCACCTGTTGTTGGTTTTCCAGGCGTTCTGATCCTAGGACAGGCTGCCCTGGATGGTGGACATAAGCTTTTCAGTCCCTGGGAGGAAATGTCTCCCATCGTGAGTTTATCAGTTGGTCATGAGGTTAGACTCATGGCTTTGATTAACTTGAGTGACCTCAGATTCTGAAAACTTCTGAGACTTGATGAGGGTAAATGATGGAATTTGGAAAGTGGTCAGTTCCTCAAGGGCATACTACCCGTGAGACCCTGTGGTTGGCAGCGTAGCCTTCTCTTAGGACATGCTGATCTCATCGTCAGTCCCTTTGTGCCTTCAACAGGCACTGTCTACTTAGGTCAATGACTGTCAAACATATCAGACTCAAAATCCTACTTTTAAATGAATGTTTTATTATGTTCTCTTTACTATTCTGAAAAGAAATTCACAAGTAGGCCAAGGCAGGAGAATCACTTGAGTCCAAGAGTTTGAGGCTGCGGTAAGCTATGATCTTGCCACTGCAGGATCCAGCCTGGGTGACAGAATGAGACCCTATCTTTAAGAAAAAGAAATTCACAAGTAATACCACCTCCTACTCATATATATTTTTAAAAGTCATTATTAAAATTAAAAAACTGGTAAAGAGAAATACTTTGTAATAAAATCATGTATATTAGCGAATTCTAATGTTGGGGATGACTAATTGGAAGGCCTAACGAAGTAGTTACTTTGAGATCAGAGTGAAGGTGGCAGAGGCATGTGTAGACAGACAGGTGTGCTGGCAACTCAAATACCAAGAGTGATGCTGCTGTCAGTGAAGTGTGTTTCTGAAATTGTGACTACTATTGGCAGAGTTCCAAACCAAAGTACTTGCTTGCTTTAAAAATGCAGAGAGGGCCAGACGCAGTGGCTCACGGCTGTAATCCCAGCACTTTGGGAGGCCGAGGCGGGTGGATCACTTGAGGTCAGGAGTTCGAGACCAGTCTGGGCAACATGGTGAAACCCAGTCTCTACTAAAAATACAAAAGTTAGCTGGGCATGGTGGCGTGTGCCTGTAATCCCAGCTACTCTGGAGGTTGAGGCATAAGAATTGCTTGAACCTGGGAGGCGGAAGTTGCAGTAAGCCAAGACTGCACCACTGCACTCCAACCTGGGCAACAGAGCAAGACTGTCTCAAAAAGAAAAAAAAATGCAGAGAGAGCATGTATGGAAAACAGTGTACATTAAACTTTGCAAAGGTAATCTGTGTTTCTAAGTAAAATGGAATTCCATTTCACACCCAGATAATTATAAACAGGTTTTTCACACAAATGTTCAGTGTGACTTCTGAAGGTTTTACAGGCACAAGAACATTTATTGGTTGTTGTGCCTGTGCTGCACATGACTGGATAGCTAGCATCCTTGTTTCCTTCTCAGCAAATGCCACCAGTACTACTCCAATAATTATGACAGCCAAAAATGTTCCTTCAAGTGTCTGATATATCCCCTAGGCGGTGGTACCGCTGCTGTTGAGACACTGAATTAAATGAGCAGGAATCGATATGAGGGCCCAATAATGCAAGTGTGCTGTTTCCCACAGCACACTCATTCCATGGCCTGGATGACAGAAAACCCTGGGTAGCAGAAAGAAGGCAAAGACTGCATGAGAATGGGGCCAAGTGTTAGGTCTAGGGGGGGAGCAATGTTCCAGGCATGACAATATGTCAGAACTTAGGAGGGGAAACCAGGATAACAGTTCACCTCTGGGACTTTGGCCAGCATATGAGTGGGGCCAACACAGAAAGAACTGTGGCTCTGGGCCACATGGATGCCCAGGTTTGTCCTCGGTGCCTGAGATCCCAGATCTGGCTGAAAAGGAAGGATTAGGGGTCAGTGCAGGAGCCTGGAAGCATTGGCTTTGTTCCTAAAATTTGAGTCTGGGGATATGACTTATTTCCAGATTCCTTATGCACAGCCCCACTCAGAAATGCCTCAGTGTCTTGCATGAACTTAAGTCTTCTCAAGTAATAGCAGCAGAGAAGAAAGCAGAGGCAGGAGAGACAACAGCCTCCGTTTATCAGTGCCAATCATGTGACTGAAAAGGGGATGTCTATACCACACCATCTGATTTTCTTACATCAGAGTATTCTTTGTTCTCATTTTAACAGAAATGAATCAACTCATTATTCAAACAAAAACATGTGTTCAAGAGAATAAGAGTTGAATGGTGTTAGCAACCATGTCTCACTCCACCCCACACCAACTCTGTTGGTTTCCTCTGGATGGACACAAAACAGCTGCCTCGAACTCAGATTTGGAGTTCATTTCCACAAGTATGGTCATGAAGGTGTGGCCATGAATTGAGGCAATGCTTATGCTGAATACCACAATTTACATGGGTAAGTAGATAATTATGCTGAGAGCCCAGGCTGAGTCCAGGCACCACAATCCATGCTTTGTAACTCAGAAGCTGAAAAACACTTCCATAAACCCGATATTCCCTGAAGACCTTCTGAACAGGATGATGCCTCATCTCCTGTGCTTCTGATCCCAAAGCCATATCCAAGATAACTATCTAATCTCTGCTCAGGATTCAAACTACTTAATGTTTTTACTCCATTGAGCAGGCTCCTTGGTGGATACAGATTCTGCAAAACAATAATAAAAAAAGCTCTTATCTCAATTATGAGGTTCTATTACTTCATCTGTCCCACATTCATTATAGTAGATGGTCATGAGAAGAACAAGTTCAGCTTTATAGTCCTTAAAGAAATGTATTAGCAAAATTGAGTTTTAAACAAAGAGATAGAGAAGTATTCTGTACATGAGAAAGATTTTCCATTTTAGCATATAAAAAGAGGGAAGGAACTAAAGAAGAAATTATCTGCAATTACAGAACAATCAAGGAGATAGCTGACTTCTCTCCCATCCCATAAGCTTTGATTTAATCATGCTTAAGATATTGCAGAATTACACTCCTGAAGTCCCGAGTCAGTGTGCTGGCCTCTCTGACATCTTCCATCCCTCCACTCTTTCCCATTCTCTCCTGGGGTCTCCTATCTCCCTATGGACAGCTTTCTCCAAGCCTGGCTCTGCCCCTACCCCTTGAGTACATGCCTGGGTAGATTTGAGGGCTACTTGCCTTTTGGGTTTTTCCTTCAGTGCCACAGAGCAACAATTTGATCCCCTAGTAGTTTAAGATCTGAGACACCACTAGAAGTTCCTCTGAACAAAGCATTCTATGAAAAGGAAGGGGATCTACAGATATGTGCTAATATATTTATCTCTGCTTTTCTTCTGTGTCCTTTGGATTTTCTTCCTGTGTGTATCTCATTTTAATCAAGATATACTTCCCTGTCCAGAAACCCTTAATAGTTACTTATTGCCCAAAAAAATCAAGTCCAAGTTTGTCAGCAGAGCATTCAAGATCCTCTGTGATTTGCTCCCTCACGTGCATTTCCAACAAATCAACTCTAGCCAGAGTGAGTCTGTATAATTCAGTGCTGAACGTGTAGCCTCTGTAGTCCAGTCCCAGCACAGCCACTTGTGAGCTGTGTCCTCAGGTGAGTTGCTTAACTCTATGCCTCAGTTTCCTCAACTGTGAAGATGGAATAATAATAGTAGTAATTTGAGTTGTGTGTGAAACAAGAGAATTGATAAATGTTGTGGGCTGAGAACAGGGCCTGATCATAATGTACCAATGTACTACTCTCAACACACTTGCGCTTTTCTATCTTTGAACATTTTTTCACAGTTACCAGTTTTTGAAATGCTCTTCCCTTCTCTCCACCCCTCTAAATTCTTCCCATCCTTTAAAGTCCTGATCAAATTTTTCTTGCAAAAACTTTCCTCAACTGTTCAATGTACAGTGTTCTTTTCTGTTTATTGTTCTTATGATCTATTCCACAAATTTTGCAAATAATCATTTGTTGCATCATGGAACTTTTTGTATTGCCACCTTGTATGTTAACTTTGAATGTAATTTTGCCTTGTCCCCCACCAACTAGCCTGTGAATTCTTGGAAGCAAGGACTCAGGCCTGTCTTTGTATACCTGGTACATTGTCTTTCCAATAGTGGCTCAATAAATATCTGTTTATTTGACTTATTTGATTCACAGGTTGAATGCAAGTTTGCCAGATGCCTTTGGAAGTGGTGAGCTAAAGGGAGAGTAGAGGAGTTAGAACCCTTGTTATTTGCTTGTAAAATATTTATGTTTCTGTGTAAGATGTTCCATTTCCATCTTGGAAGCACTAGAACTGTCTGATCGGTGGAAATCCACTAGGATGAGATCAGGCGCTGTTTTTGGCCAGAGGGAGAGATTTGGCAGCCAGATGGGCTCTTAGAAGAGCAATTTAACCAGATGCAGAATGGCAGAGGCAGAGTCCCCAGGGCTGGCTATAACACAAAGGGGTCTCCTGAAGCACAGTTGCTTCCACAAAGAAGTTTTGCAAATTCAGGCCTTCCTTCCTTGCTGCTTGATTTTCCCCTGGGTGGAAACCTTTGGCATCTGAGAGGGCCAGGGACAGGTAAGACAGGAAGGAGAGCTAGTGTGTTACTGGGCCAAAGACTTCTGAGTTCTAGTCCAGATTTTTTCAACAACTTCCTGGGTGGCCTTGGACCTTATGTCATCTCCTTAATCTTCAGTTCCCTCATCTATCATGAAGGTGTTGGATCAATACGTAATCTCTACAGTCTCTGCTGACTCTCATAGTCTATCACTCTATGATTTTTCTCATAGTGGAGTCATTAGTATCTACTATGCTGGAGACAGAGACCTCCTTTGCCTGGAATTAATATTCTTCTGGTTGGTGAGATGCAATCAGAACTCTGGCCAGTGGAGCTCAATTGAGTCAGTCCCTAGGGTGCGAGATGATCTCATTTTATGGGGAGTGACCCTGCTTACAACAACTTGGAATCCTTTACCTTCTCCACCACATCTGGGAAAGTAAGGACTTGGGATATATGATAATGAAGAGGGGGCAGGGTAATAATGGGGCAAAGGATTAAACTGGAGCCATATCTGATTATTTGGTCAATTATCCTTGCCTCTAGATTGTCACTGAGGGTTCCCTTTCTGCAGTCCCTGACTGAAGTCACAGTCATTAATGACGGTAGAAGTCCAGGGAGATGAAGCAAGGGAGATGAAGCACTGAGGCTTGGTGCCAAGTATGTACAAGTGGTCAGAGACCCCACCCAGGCCTTGGACTTGGCCTTATGGGTACGTTCTCCAGGCCTGCCCCCACCTCCCACTGCCAGAAGGTGCTCCTCCCCCAGCACCCCCCACCCCAGATGTCCTTGGCAGCCTTCCTCAGGTGCTCCTGGCTGCTCTCTGCTCCTGCACCACCTCTCCCTGTCAAGTTAAACCCATAGTAGCCCCTCCCACTAACCCTCCTCTACTCCCCCAGGTAAGACAGTAGGTCTGCCTTTTTTAACTCAGATCAGGCTACTGGGTGTGAGATCCATGAGGCCATGGCCTTGTGTCTCTTGGTGACTATGAGCTTATCTCGGGCCCGGAAAATCATGCTGAGTAGGAAGATATTCCTGCTGCTGCTGCTGCTGCCACCATGGAAAACGGTGCTGTGTTCCAGGAGCTGGGAAATAGTGTGGCAAGCAGATGACCCTGTACAGCAGAACACTGATGACCTTCTAGAAGAGACCCAGAGATAAGGTGGGAACAGCTTGTGTGGAAAAGGGAGAGTCCTAGAAGCCAGTCCAAATATTGCAGATGGAATTATTGTGAGTCAGGGCTTTCTACAAAACCATTTGCCAAGACAGCTCACATGTTTGCAAGGCAAACATGTAAGCACAAGCTTACAAAATGAAACAGGCAGCTCAATGGCAGGCCCTGGCATGTTGGTGGGAGGTGGACAAGTGAGGACCATGGGCCTTTCACCTGTCCATTTCTCTCGAGCTGCTGTGGGGGTCCTCTAATGCTGTATGAGTTCTTTGACTTTCCAATCTATTTAATAGAAGAGAACCTGGGAAGTTAGCTCATCCAGGTCATGCCTCTGTTACTATGCTGGATGTTACCTGCAGCATGTGACAACAAGCAAGTTCTGTTCTTTCAATAAATGCCTCAGAGGAAGTGCCCACCCATTCTCTGTGACCCATTCTAGTGTTTAATTGCTGTGAAATCTTGAACAATAGGCCTCACATTGACCTTGAGATGCCCCCTTGGTAGTTTACTTTTATTCCCTCTATTTCCTATTGATTACAGGTGGGGAATAGCCACTGACCAAGGTTTCCACTTTAGAGGATGCTTTTAAATACTTGACCATAACAGGCCCCCTTAACCTACACTTATTTAGACCTAATAATTTTAGAAACATTTTACACACTTATTTACTTGATCACAATCTTTTCCAACTATTCCATGATCTCTGCTACTGACCACAGCTGTTCTCCCCCGACAGAGCTCCCCTCTCCTTTCTAGGCACCCCATCTCTTCCCTACCTATGAAATTTTTCCATCTTCAATGCACCAACATTTGAAGAGCTGTATAAGCACAAAATATTTAATTTGGGAACAGTGTCTGTGGGAAGGAATGCTTTGTTAGTTTCCAAAGTAATGCAAAGCTTAATTTTAGAAAGTAATTTACTCTTTTTTTTTTTTTGGTTCTGGAAGTCACAGAGATTATGGATTGCTCTGCAGAGGCAGCCTGCCTGATGATGCTAGCACTTTGCAGCACTGGGTTTTTCTGCAGCAGTTTCATTTTTATTCTCATTCAGAGACACAGTGGGTCAGTTCAATAGAAACATTTACTCACTGAGGTCAGGGCCTGTGTCTTGTACAGCCTGTTTGTATGGCCAGGGACTGACAAGGACAAGTAAGTGGGAAGTATTCTTAAATGTTGAATTGCATTGCATTGCCTGTCTGCCCCCCACTCCCTACCTTGGTCTTAAACTTGGTCCAATCAGGTTCTGGAACTAGGAAAAAACAGCTATCAGGTATTGGGCAGGATGGGGACAGGAAGGATCAGATTATACCACTGCTACCTTCCATGGCTCTAGGAGAAAGTTAAGGTGACAAGATTGAAGAGTATCATGTCCTACCAGATCTAATGTTAGTCTCTTCCTCTCAGAGACACACATGACTAGGAGCTGAAACATAATAGGAATTGGGATAGGAATCTGAACCAATAGAACAGGGACCATGAAATGCAGAAATTAGGAGGGTACATCACCACCACCAGCAGTATTTGGGGCTGGAACTGAGATAGGCTCTTGATAAGTAGCACTGCCCCAGAGCCCTCTGTGGGCTCCAGGTGAAGCAGCCTTCAATCATTTGCGGGGGTGCCTTTTGACTGTCAAGGCACACTTTGGTGCCTTAATACCACGATCGGTGACATTCCCAATTCCCCAGAAAGAAAATTTAAACTCTGTTTTCCAAGGGTACACACACACACACACACACACACACACAGAGTCTCTCTCTCTCTCCCGACTGTGTTATAAGCAAAAGTCAATTTGAGAGGAAGACAATGAAGTCCCCAAGAGAAAATCACTGTGAGTAAAGATACTCTGTCAGAGTGGCCCAGACTCAACCAGAGAACCTGAATCGTGGAGGACAAGAGGTTCCAGGCAGAGCATGAGACTCTCTCTGTAGTTCTCACCTGAAGTCCCTCAACCTCGAATCCTAAGAGTTCCAGTATGTTCTGGAAACGAGGGGCGTGGTCTTAATTAGAAAACAAAAATCAAAAGGAAACAAAAACATGTAAACAAAGGTACAATCATTCTGGAGTTGGCATCTTCTCTAAAAGACCTGGAAGACCTGTCCTGCTGGCCAGGGAGGAGCTGACTATTGGAGGTCAGGGGTTTCGAGGAGGTGGGCAACGGCGGCGGCAGCCAAGGGGGAGGAGGCAGCTGTAGCGCGGCACGGCAGCCCACTCCGAGGACAGAGACGGGAAAAGGAAAGACATGACTGCACAGCCAAATGTGGCAGAGTTAGCCACTTTTGCAGTATAACATATTTTATATTTTATTCAAAGTGTTATCTTCTGCCAGATCTTGAAATCTTTCAGAGCTCAGTATGTGGGTGGGTTCAGCTCCATATATTTTTCATTAACGTCTACTAGTAGGCCTAGGATAGTGCAGAGAGACAAGGATAGTGCAGAGAGACAAGAAAGAACCACGCCAGAAACACAGATACAGAGAAAACCAGGCTGACAAAAAGATACATAGGGAGAGGTACTGGGTGATCTTGAGAAAAGCCATTTTCTAGGTTCAGAGGAACACAGAGTTCTAGGAGCAATTTGGTCAAGAGATTCAGGAAAGCCTATTAAGACGGTGTTCTGCGAGACGCTAGTTGCGTACCCCAGGATGGAGATCTGGCGGTCCTGGATTAAGGCTCCCCGAACTGAGAAACGAAGAGAAATCGCAAAGCTTCCTTGTTTTGTTTGTCCCTTGGTTGGGCTCCAGGCAACCTGCGCGCTGGAGTTCTGACACATTGCTTGAGCGCCCCCTGCTGACCACTCTGCAGAACTTCACCGTCTGGGCCCAAGGTGAAATCGAATTACGTAATTTCTCGAGCTTTGCCCACCCCATTTTTACATTTTTATTTATTTTTTATTTATTTTTGTATTTTTCCAAGTTCCTGGCTTCTCTGAAGCCTACTGTCTAATGCCAGCGCTTGAATGCTCTGACTGCCAAGGTCCTAAGATCCAGTGAGGGTAGTCCTGAGAGACCCAGCCTAATGAGAGGGCACGTAGGGGCTTGGCTGCACATTTATGAAACACGTGCCACATACAAACTGCTGCGGAAAGGCCCAAAGGGATTTCATTTGGTTTTTCGTGTTCTTGCCTCAAAAGGGAGGCTAGAATTAAACTGCCCTTCTGGGGCTGGGGTGAGAGCCCTTCCCCGCCCAGTTCTGACCTTTAGAGCAGCCTTCCAAAGTAAATCCCTGGAAGAGCCTCTCAGAGCACCAGCGATGGCGCGCCTCCCTCTTTCCTTTCCTTATCTCTCTCCCTGTTCATCTTTTCTTTCTTCTCTGCTTGGGGAGGAGAAATTGCAAATGTGCAAAGCCCCTGGGGCGAGAGGGAGAGAAATACAAGTCTCCGCAAATGCCAAGCCTATGTTACTGCTAAGAATAGCCTTTATCTCTGGGAGGAAGCGCAGGAGACCTGGTTCCTGTTTCTCTCTCCCTCTCCCCTCCCTCCTTTCTCCCTCTCTTCTCCCTCCCCCTCACACCCGATGAAGGTTGATTATAAAGAGGGCAGTGAGCCTGTCTTTCCTAAAGTGACTGAGACTTGAGTCACAAAGGCTAGAGAGGGGATGTGGGAGGAGAGAATAAGAGTCCAGAGGACCAGGGTGGGAGGAAATGGAGAAGGCAAGAGCAGCATGGGGGGAACAGGAAGAACAGGACACGGGAGCCTGCAGTCAACTGATTGACAGAGGTGGTGGGACCCTCAAGTAGCGTCCCTGGGGTCAGCAGTGGGGGCAACTGGGGCTTTAGGCACGCCCCCACCTCCCCGTTCTGGCAGGACATAGCCATCACCTTGAGGGATGGGGACAGGTTTCCAGACCTCTGGCTAGTATATGGGCTCACAGTAAGCAACTCATCTCCTCAGAGATTAGAAACCCAAATTATATCTCTCAAAATCAGGTTCTTTCAGGCTGGGAGTGGTGGCTCACACCTGTAATCCCAGCACTGTGGGAGGCCGAGGCGGGCAGATGGCTTTAATTCAGGAGTTCGAGACCAGCCTGGGCAACATGCACAAACCCCATCTCCACAAAGAAATGCAAAAATTAGATAGGCTTGGTGACTCGTGTCTGTGGTCCCAGCTACTCAGAAGGCTGAGGTGGGAGGATTGCTTGAGCCTGGGAGGCAGAGGTTGTAGTGAGCTGAGATCATGCCACTGCACTCCAGCCTGGTCAGCAGAGTGAGACCTTAAAGGTCAGAGGCACATGGTGAGAACAGCAGAAAGGATTCTCTTTCCTTTGTAATGAAGAATTAAACAGATATTACAGTTAACTGCCTTGCAGGAGTGACCCTCAGGGAAATGGGGTCACTTATGCTTTGGTTTCTTCATTACCTGCTGGGCCCCTGCCCCTTGTTTCTTTCTTTTGTCCATCTTCCCTCCCAGCTTGCCCTCTTTCCTCTTTTCACGAGTGCAGCTTTTTGCCCACACCGTCAGTGATGTTCCCTGGCTCTGGCTTCCTCCCCCACTCACCTTTCCTGTCGCTGCTGGATCTTCTTTTCTGGTCAGAATGCTGTTTTGGAAGGAAGGGGAAGAGGGTGTTGGCACATCTGCTTGGGGACCCAAATGTCTGATGCCTTGCAGATTTCTAACAGGACTAAGAGGTATCCCATAGAGTTTGAGGAGAGTCAGGCTCTAGGTCTTTCTTGACTCAACATCAATCTGCAAAGCACCGCTGAAAAATTACTAGACAGCTGCCAGCCCAGAAGTTGTATTATCTCCTATCTTGAATAGCCCTTGTCCACTTCTACCATAGAAAAGTATTTTAGTGACTCATGAGTCAATAGGAGCAGAAGGGCCTTGGCAGGCACTGCATAAATACATATTATGGTTATTTATCACGAATGAAGGTGGCTCATAAATAACTGAAACTGGCCCAGTTCTGCTTCTGTTGAATAAAAGGAAAAACCCAAAAACATCAAAGGATAAAAAACAAAAGGGGAGCGCTCTGCAGAAGATGGCATTACTTTGTGTTCTATAGCTGAATAAATTATAGCAATTGCTAAAATGCTCCTGGAGAATAAACGATTTTAGAAGAGACCTGCTCAGCAGCCCCGAGTTGTGGGTCTGGGCTGCCCGTGACCAGCAGAGGGCAGACTTCAGTTATAAACGGAAGACTGCCGAACAGATAGTGGGGAAATGGTAATTGATGGTTGAAGGTTGTAAACTGCTTATTCCATGCTGTAAATACTCACTTTGGGCCTATGCATACCCCCAGAGATCATAGTCCAAGATTCTTGATAGGTTACAAGAGACTAGATTTCAAGGAACCAGCTCCTTGTAATACATATTTTTTTGTTCATAAGGTTAAAATCTGGGCAGAAAGGGCTGGTTTTGCACAAACCTCCCTCTGGGTGCCACAAACTGCTATTTAATGTGCAGTCACTGAAGTGACTTGTCCCTGTCCTGGCCCTGACACAGCTACTCACAGCCGCATATAGTTTGGAGTGGAAGTGTTGGGGCTTTGTATCCGACTTGGAAAAGCAGGTGCTGTGTCATGGACTTGGTGAAAAAGTCCCTACTGTTGGTCATTCCCCTTTGTTTAATGAATAGAGAGAAGTCTGCTCCTGAGGAAACAGAGAAATAGGAATGAAGAGTATTGGAAATGTTTCCTTAAGATTTGGGTCAGCGTAGCAACTTGACTCCTAGGTATATATCCAAGATAACTGGAAACACATGTCCACACAAAAACCTGTGCACAAGTATTCCTAGCATTATTAATCACAGCCAAAAAGTGGAAACAACCCAAGTGTCCATTAACTGATGAAGGACTAAACAACATGTGGTTTATCCATATAATGGAATATTATTCAGTCATAAAAATGAAGTATTGATACATTACAACATAGATAAACCTTGAAAACCTCATGCTAATTGAAAGAAGCCAGTCACTAAAGACCCATATTGTATTATTCTAATTACATGACATGTCTAGAATGGGCAAATTCATAAAAGGCAAATAAAAAATGAAATTGGCAAACAGAAAAACAGATTGATGATTGACTGGGGTTGGGGAAGGGAGACATGGGACTGACTCCTAATGAGCATGTTATTTCTTTGGGGGATGATGAAAATGTTCTGAAATTAGATAGTGGTGATCGTTGCATATCTCTGTGACTATATGGAAAGCCACGGAATTCTACACTTTTAAAAGGTAAATTTTAAGTATGTGAATTATATCTCAATAAAGCTGTTATTAAAAAAAGATTTGGGGCTGGGCACAGTGGATCATTCCTGTCATCCCAGCACTTTGGGAGGTTGAGGTGGGAGGATCACTTGAGCCCAAGAGTTCAAGAACATAGTAAGACCCCATCTCTACTGAAAAAAAAAAAAAAAAGATTCGGACCAAAACAGACATTAACAGACACTATAGAAGGAAACTCAGAGCAGGAAACAAGGTGAATATAAAGAGAACATTTGACTTCTGGGACAGCCAGCCCTACCCCCATCCAAAAAAGTACTTTGGATGAGAACAGAGTAGGTTTAGTTCAGGTTAAAGACAGAGGCAGCCAAATTCAGTGTAGGAAGCAAAGAGAATTATCCACAAAGCTGAACTGACCTTGCATCTTCTCCAGCTGACCCACCTGTAAAGAGTTAACACCTCTCTGATCATGCTGGCTTTGGTAATATGGGTGCTGGTTCACTCAAGGCAAGAGGACCACATTTGAGCTGATGTCATGGTGACAGAAGGTGCAGAGGGAAATAAGGGAGAATCACACTCTTCAAACCGCAGTAACAAGAAAGGCTTCCCAAGCTCTCAGGAGGTGGCAAGGAAGGAAGGTGATAATAGTTAAGTCACCAGCTCAGCTGCCAGGGAACTTCATGGTTACACTTGAGTTCCAAGTATATTACCAGTGACACCCAAGAGGCCAGAAGAAGCCTGTGCTCTATTCCTTCTGTAGTAGCCGCCACAGCACCTTGCAGAGGTTGGGCCTATGAGAGCCCTTAGTAAATACTTGGAAAAGGTGGATAAATTAAGAAATAGATGAGCACACAACTCCAAAGGGCAAGGGAAGTACCCTGAATGACAGAAGCCAGGGCCAGGTGCAGCCTTGTTCAGTGCATTGGAGAGGAACTATCCTTGAACGAGAAAGATAAGGAGATGCCTGCTCTTTATCAGAGCCATCCACTCATCCATCACGGGACTTGCCCGGCTGAGTTTAAGCAGGGCCATGTCTCAGGAGCATCTGGACACATCCGTCTGCTATGGCATGCTTGGTATGCCTCATTTCTCACCTTCCTCCAATTCCTGGGCAGAAACTGTAATGTGTTGATATCATTGTGTGAGATAGAGCCAAACTTTGTATTGTTTAGAAACAAAACATCCTAGAAGATGCACTAGAAGATGCACTTGTCACTATGTCCTTGTCACTATGAAGATATTCTGCATAAGAGCAGGCCTTTTAAAATTTGTGTTTACTGATTTGAAAACAAAACAAAACAAACCTCTCTGTTCTGTAATTGCGTTTGGTGATCAGGGAGAGCAATGATACTAGGGTATGATCAAATGTTTTCCAGTCCTGTGTTTTTCTCCAAGTCTGGTCCTCTGGGTGAATGTTATGCATTTCAGGGAGCCAGGGAATAGATCTAACTATGCCTTACAAAATTAGCTTAATTATAGATTCAGCCAAGGCATGGGAACTCAGTAACTAATTATGTATCTAGAGCTTCATATGGGCATTGGAGCCAAAGCTCCATAGAACTCTTTATGTAGTAAATGAGAGGTTAAAAACAATGGCTAAATACCAATTGTTTTAAATAAATTATATGAGTTCAGTAGTGAAAAGAATTGGATTTGGGAGTTGGGCAGATCTGGGCTTAAAACCTGGTTACTTCCTTCAGTTATGCCTTTAGTAAGTCTGTATTGATCACCTACAATGTACAAGGCATTCTTTTAGGCATTGACAATAAAAGCACAAATGAGAAAGACAGTCTGTATCCTCAGAGAGCTTACAGTCCCACAGCTACACTAAATACCTGTTATCTTTAAAAGGTTACTAAACCTGCTGGGTGCCGTGGCTCATGCCTGTAATCCCAGTACTTTGGGAGGCTAAAGTGAGTGGATCACCTGAGGTCAGGAGTTAGAGACCATCCTGGCCAACATGGTGAAACCCCGTCTCTATTAAAAATACAAAAATTAGCTGGGCATGGTGGTGGGCACCTGTAATCCCAGCTACTCGGGAGGCTGACGCTGGAGAACGCTTGAGCCCAGGAGGCGAAGATTGTAGTGAGCCAAGATCGTGCCACTGTACTCCAGTTTGGGCAACAGAGTGAGACTCTGTCTCAAAAAAGAAAAAAAAAAAAAGGTTACTAAACCTTTCTGTGTTTACATCTGTAAAATGAAAACAAAAACAAAAACAAATTTGAAGGTTGTTGTAAGGATTAAATTGAATACCATAAACAAAATGCTTCGAATATTGCATTAAAATAGTATTGCTTCCCTTCTCCTTATGTATATCCCCTTGGTACCGTTTTATCATTTGCTACCACTTACTACTACCTTTAATTGAACATTCCTAGCTTAAAGGGAGACCAAATGTGTCAGGGGTTTGAAATGGAAACCCCAAAGCAACTCCATTAGGTAACAGTATGTGTTGTAGTTGAGGACATGGGGGTTGACATCAGAGAGACCCCAATTAGAAACTAACCCTGTTACTTGCTGATTTGGAGCAAGTTATTTAACCTCTCTGAGCCTCAGTTTCCTTCTCTCTGAAGGCTAATAACCCTATTCTCCCAGAGTTGTTGAGAGGTTTAGTGAGATGCTATATGTAAAACACTTAGCTCATTGTCTGGTACATCATAGGTGCTTGGCAACGATTGTTACTCTTATTTGTTTGTCTTACTTTTAGAATATCAATTTTTAGGGCTGGCACTTGTCTTGAATAGCATTATGGCCAATTTCTCATTTTACAGATAAGGAAACTGAGGTTCAAAGCAGGTTGGCCAAATCATACAGTTAGTTGGTGTCAGAATTGGAATCTCTGATTCCTGCCCCAGTTTTCTTTGCCTCTACTTCATGTTCAGGGGTGGATTTGACTAGAATATTGGTTTTAAGGAACATTAAGTTCACACATGTAGGATGTGGTAGGAAGCCTTTTTCCTTTCCCAATCCTCAGTTTCTTCTTGTACAGTGATGGAGTTGTCTAAATGATTCTACTCAAGGTTTTGAGACACAATGTCTTTTTGAAGAGTAGCTAGGAAACACAGGTAACCATGGACAACTTCACTTCACCTGCCCTTGCTAGGTTCAAGCTCTTGATCTTCCAAAGATTAGGTGCAAACAGATGGAAGATTGTAGCCCATGTCCTCCCCTACAAGGCAACCATGCCTGGCCTTCCAGGTGGCTGCTCTTTCAATGGAAGTGATTTTTAAACTGCAGATCATAACTTATTAGTGAGTCTTGAAATAAATTTAGTGAGTATTTCAAAAATGGAAATAGAAGTGATTTTAAAATATCAAAGTATGCCACAAGTTATAATAATCAGTATTACTTTGTGAAATCCTTGTTATATATGTCATATTTGTGTGTGAATTTATGTACTGTGATGTCACAATTTTAAAAATATTTTTTACCGTGGGCTGTAGTCCAAAAAGATTGAAAACTACTGCTTTAAGACATAATTTGTGTTTCCTGCAATTTAAAACAATTCTCACTTTTAAATTGCACATTATTCATTACTCAACAAATGTTTATTGAGTGCCTACCAAATGCCAGGCACTCTTTTAGGCACTGGGAATACAGCAGTAAACAAAAGAAACAAAAATTCCTGCACTCATGGAGCTTACCTTCTGGTGGGAGAAACACAAGCAACACATAGGTAAGGTACAAAAGGTAGGAAACACAGGAGAAAGGCAAGAAGGAAGGATGAGAGGAAGGAAGGAAGAAGGAAGGAAGAAGGAAGGAAGGAAGGAGGGATGGAGGGAGGGAGGGAGAGAGGGAGGAAGAAAGAAAGAAAGGAAGAAAGAAAGAAAGAAAAGAAAAGAAAGAGAAAGAAAAAGAGAGAAAGAAATAAGAAAGAAAGAGAAAGAAAGAAAGAAAGAAAAAGAAAGAAAAAAGAAAGAAGGAAGGGAAGAAAGGAAGAAAGCAAAGGACATTCATAAACATTTAACCCAGTAAAAACACTGTTGGCATTTTGGTGTATGTCCTTACTGACTTTTCATCATATGCACATGTCATTTATCTTGCCATTTAGAGGACTTCCAGGTAATAGTCCTCACATAAATGTGCAGGATGCTGCTGACCAAAGTCCTGTCCTCTGAAGCATGAAAGGAGAGGCTCTGCTTTCCTCTCTGCCTGCTTCCCTCCTCCCTCCTTCTTTCTCTTCTGTATTAATTGCACTACCAGGCCCTCGGCCTTGGGCACAGAGACTTCTGCTGCATGTTAATTAGGCACAGCACCATCTGACCCTGCTCACTGGGAAGTTCTATGTCAGAGTTCTGTTGCATACTGTCCTTTAATAGCCTTAATGATTTAATCATTTTATAGATTGAAAACATTGAGGTCCAGAGAGGTTGTGACTTGTCTGAGTTCTCACAAACGGTAAATGGAGGCAAGAGTCTGAAATGCCTTGGGCTTCACCGCCTGAGAGCCCGGGTTTGGCCCCTTCATCTGCTGTGCATTTCACATTCCTTTCTTATTGTGCCAATATAGTCAAAAGAATTTTTTTTCTGATACTAAGCTGTGATTTTAAGTTTTTGTTTTCTAACAGGTACAAACTGGTTAGACTCGTCCTGGCTTAAGTGACCGTTAATTTAGTAAATCTCCTTGGTTTTTGTGACTTCTATGCTAAAAGTCTTAAAAATAAATGTAATAAGAAGCTGCCCTTGGGTCCAGCAGAGAAGAAGATAGAATTGGATCCTTTTCAAAGCCAGTGTTTACAATCACATGCCTCTGGCTTTCTCGTTTACTTTAATAAGCTATGTCATGAGGTAACTTTATCTTTACAGATACTTTTTTTTTTTTTGAAGGAGAGATGGTTTTTAGCAGAGAACAAGGAACTTAAAATCAAGAGGTTTGCGTTCTAGTTCCAATTCTGCTAAGTAACCCTAGACCAGTCACTTGCCCTCTGTGAGCCTAAGCTGTGGTCAGTGGGGCCTCAGGACTTCCAGGACATATTTCTGGGCTACCACTGGAGACCTACAGTGAAGGCTCAGAGGCTGCCGTCCCAGAACCACGCTGCCCCCTTGTCTCCCTCCCTCCCCTACTCAGAGCAGCTCTCCTTTCATTTGTTTTAAAGGGTACAGTCTGCATAAGATTTTATTTAAAAGAAAAGTTCTGCTGTTGTCAGTATATAAATATCACCAGACCAGCTAGATGATCTGAAAGATCCTTTCCAGCTCTAACGTTCTGGAGTGTCTGAGTTTAAAGATCGGCTCTTGCTTTTTTTTAGCTACCTCTTTGCTCCATGGACATGCCAACCGATCACCTCTAAATTATAAATATTCTCTCTGCTGCCCCCAGCTGACTGCAAGCTATGTATTATGCTGGCTGTAAAGATCCTGGAAATGAGCTTGTCTGCTACTCCTGCCCTAATAATGCTGTGACCGGCAGGGAAGAACATTTGTAGCAGTACTTATTTGCTAACCAGGGATTTTATTTTATTTTATTTTTAAGCTTGCATTTGTTTTAACCGCTTGGGAAAAACAGTTTCAGAACTATCCCCAGCCCTGACCAGCACAGCAGCATCCTCATTCATATGCTGCTGCTTTGTCTGGCGAAAGGCATTCTGCAACACCATTCCTAATCGCTTCCCACTGTGGTAAGCAGCTATTTGGATTGGATCCCACATCCTCTCCTGGACATTTTGTTTGTCAGGCTGTCTGTCTTACTGCATGCTCCCAAAGTTTCCTCTGAAAGCCAGTGATCTTTGGCTGCCACTGCAGTCCGGCCAGGCCTGAGCCAGGCTGTGACTGCACTGCCCTACCTAGAGCACCACATCCCTCTCTGGTGCTGATTTATTTCACATGCACTGTGCCTGCTTTGCCCAGAGTAGAGCAAGACCAATTTTTCCTTTACAAATAAGTGATTTAAACTTTCATCGAAAATTCACTGGTGCTAAAAGCAGACGAAGATAAATCAGCATTTTCTACTCACTACATGTCAGTAAGGTTCAAGAATTTGCTGCTAGATGTGTAAATCAGGATATAGGATGGGAGGAGCAAATGCTGATCGCACTCTGAGTGTTTCTTACCTCCCTTCATCCTTATAATAACACTCCTAGGTAGATATTCTCATCTCCATTTGTTAGAGGAAGAAACAGGCTGGGGGAGGTAGAATAACTTGTCTAGACACAGTTAGGAAGTGGCAGATGCAGGAATTGAACTTGTTCTATCTGGCACCAAATGCCCTGTTCTTTCCACGACACCATGCTGCCTTCTTGATGAGCATGCTGACTCATTTGGGAAGTTATGTAAGCTTGTAAATCACATTGAGATTCCCAGATAATGTGACTGCATAAAGAAGAACAAAGTGCTGCCACGAGTGGCTTTGGTGCAGTGACAGAAGCACAGGGGAGAGGCTCTGCACTGTCGAGAAGGGGTCAGCAAAGCTGTTGAGAGGAGAGGGGCTGCACCATTGGGCCCCAAACCACAGGCGATCGTTTATCTCTTCCCTTCCCAACCTGTTCTGTAAATAAACAGGTTTTAATTATAAATATATGAATAAAGCTATCTATTCATTTAATTCACAGACAGTTACTGAAAATCCAGTCCAAGCTTTGAGCACCTGCAGAAGGTATGCCAAAGGTGCCCAGGGTCAGATGGCTTGGCACCACTCCAGTCACCTGCATCAGGCGAAATAAGCAAGGTAGATCTTTAGCATCATCCACATATGCTTTAATTGACTGGGGGAGTGTCATAATCAGATTTGCACTTCGGAAAGTTATCGCAGGCCTCTGTTGGGAAAGGGAGAAGGGAGGCAATGCAGTGGTGCTGTCAGTGACCCACCCACATCCAATTAGTATGCACCCCACACTCCCAAGGCCTGTGACCCTCTGTGCTCTGGCTTGGCAGCATGCACAGCCCATACACAGTGCAGGAGGGCAGGCCAGACGTGCTGGGTAGTTGATGTCCCTGAGATCAGCACTCAAACAATGATGAATGGGAGAGTTGATGGGTAAACACCCCAGCTTCCTTGCCTGTTGGTTGGGATAACTCTAAGTCGTATTCTACTCTGTGTCTTAGAGTTTCTCAGTGAGGTGGAGCTCCAGTGGAGTTTCTCAGTGGCATGGAGCTCTGCAGTGCTTAGTAACACGTCCTTTATTGACTTCTTCCACTTCCCTGTCCTGCTCTCTGAATCAGCTCCCAGGGTTTCCTGAGATCACCTCTCAAATGAACTATTTATAGTAGAATCCATGTTCCAGGTTTTGTTTCCAGAGGAAGTCAGATAAAGACCATTCAGAAGCTGGTGTGGTGGTTCATGCCTATAATCCCAGCACTTTAGAAGGCTGAGGTGGGTGGATCACTTGAGGCCACGAGTTGAAAACCAGCCCAGCCAACATGACAAAAGCCTCATCTAAAAAAGAAAAAAAAAAAATACCATTCAGTACCTCAGTGTCGAGATGGATAATGTGCACTAGACAAAGGGAACAGAAGTGGGAATGGAGAAGAGGGGGTTACTATGAGAAATATTCACTCTGAGATTTAGAACTTCATTATAAGAAACTCCTACATTCAATAGTAATAATTAAAAAAACAACAACAACAAAAAACTAACCCCTAATTTTAAAAATAGGCTAAGGACTGGAATAGACATTTCTCCAAAGAAGACATACAAATAGCCAACAGGCATATGAAAATGTTCAACATCACTAATCATCAGAGAAACGCAAATCAAACCATAATGAGATACCACCTCACACATGCTAGGATGGCTGTTATATATATAAAGATAACAAGTGCTGGTGAGGATGTGGAGGAAACTGGAACCCTCATGTACTATTGGTAGGAATGCAAAATGGTGCAGCCACTATGGAAAACAGTGTGAAAGTTCCTAAGAAAATTAAAAATAGAACTACCATATGATCCAGCAATCCCACTTCTGGATATTTATCCAAAAGAATCGAAATTAGAATCCCAAAATGATATTAGTATACCCATGTTCATTGCAGCACTATTCACAATAGCCAAGATGTGAAAACATCTTAAATGTCCATCAACAGATGAACGGATAAAAAGAAAATGTGGTACATACATACAATGGAATATTATTCAGCTTTAAAAAGGAAATTTGGCAATGTGTAACAATATATATGAACCTTGAGGACATTACACTAAGTGAAATAAGTCAGTCACTGAAAGGCAAATATTGCATGACTCCACTTATATGAAATATCTAAGATGAAGTATCTATGATTCAAATTAATAGAATCATAGAATGGTGGCAGCCAGGGCTGGGAGGAAGAGGAAATGGGGAATCACTAACAATGAGCATTGTGTCTCAGTCAAGCAAAACAAATCAGCTCTGGGGAGCTGTTGTACAACCTTGTACCTATAGTCAACAATGATGTATTGTATACTTAAAATTTTGTTAAGAAGGTAGATCCTGTGTTAAATGTTATCACGATTTTAAAAAACTGGTTAAATGGAGGGGTAAGAGAGAAAGGAGGGAGAGAAAAGACTCTACAAGAATTCTGGGTCTGTTGCTTAAGCTCCTGGGTGGATACTGATGCCTTACACTGAACTACAGAATACATTTCAGGGGTAAGAAAGTAAATCCAATTTCGGATATGTAGGAGAAAGTGACATCTGGCTCTGTGATGTCATTTGCAAAAATGAAAGTGCCCCCTTTGCCAAAAGCATCTTCCCAAACCTCTTACCATAGTGCTTGAAATTCTCTATTACTCACTTATTTGGCTTGCTTTTTCCAGAAGACTATTTTTAAAATGCTCCTGAGATTATTGATACTTTTGTTACGTGTGATAATAGCATTGTGGTTATGTAGGAAAAAACCTCCTTAACTGTTAAAAATACATGCCAAAGTATTTAATGGATAATATACAACACTGTGAGGGACTGCTTTCAAATAATCCAGCAAAAAGAAAAATGAAGGGTATATGTAGGGGAATGGATAAAACAACATGGACAAAATATTTAAAATGATAAAGCTTGGGAATGAATACAGAGGGTCCATTATACCATTTCCTCTACTTTTGTGTGGGGGAAGTTTCCATAACAAAAAAATAGAAGTTACCCTGGTATTTTTAAAATGCTCTTGGCAGGATATCTTATCCAATTGTCTTTAACACCTGTGAAAGAACAACCACAAAAGTGTGTTTTGAAACTTTGGTTGGGTTTCATATATTTAGAATATTTAGAAGAAAAGGAGGCTGGTTCTTTCAAAAAATAGACTTGTAAGGAGCTGGATTTTAAAAGAGAGAAGAAACCAAGATTCAGATGTAGAATTTCATATGTTTTTTGCCAGCCATGTGATTCCTTCCACCATTTTCCAGAGCATAAGAAGGCATCTCATGACCCTCCATCATGCCTTACCACAATGGTCAGGGCCTTTGTGTACCTGCTGTTATTTTATCTCCAAAATGCTCTCTAGGCATCCATTTCAAAGATGAAGGAACTCAGGTTGGAGAGGTCAGGTTTTCTGCCTATAGACCATAGAGTGATCAATTCCAGGGGCATTGGGAGAAGGGCCCAAGTGTGACGTTCCATGTATCTGACTCCAAAGTCTGGTATGTTCTACAGCCTTCAGTCTAGTTTGCTGTGGTTGGCCTTAGGTCACCTTGCCATTCCAAGAAGTGGTCATTCACAAACTAGCTTCAGCAGAATTGATTTTCTGGGAATCAGCCTGTTTCTGCTGAGGACGAGCTTAAACCAAGAAAAATTAACAGCATGCCTCCTTGGGCAGGGACGATAGAGTGATAGAGTTCATAGACCAAGTGAGAACTGTCAGGAAAGCATCGTGTCTGTTTATTCCACAGCCTTGAGGCATTGACAGTTGACAGGAAGGGTGGAGGTGGGCACAACACCTAGAAGAGGCAACTGGGTGGAAAGCAAAGATAAATACAACTGTAAAAAAGCATATAATTCCATAAGCAAACATAAAATGCTTTGAAAGTGGTGTTTCCTTATCTAAGTACTTACTGATGCTTTTTAGAAAACCAACCTTAGGGCTTTGCACAGTGGCTCACACATGTAATCCCAGTGCTTTGGGAGGCCAAGGCAGGTGGATCATCTGAGGTCAGGAGTTCAAGATGAGCCTGACCAACAGGACAAAACTCCATCTCTACTAAAAATATAAAAATTAGCTGGGTGTAGTGGCGGGCGCCTGTAATCCCAACTACTTGGGAGGCTGAGGCAGGAGAGTCACTTGAACCCAGGAGATGGAGGTTGAAGTGACCCAAGATAGAACCACTGGACTCCAGCCTGGGTGACAGAGGGAGACTCTGTCTCAAAAAAAAGCAAACCAACCTTAAAGTCAAGTAAAGGAGATAATTAAGTAAATTATAATTATTTCCTATTGTTGGAGTATTATATGTCCATAGGATAGTTTATGGATGTTATTATCCATAATAAAGTTTATGGAAAACTGTTTATTTAAAAAATTTAACTGAAAAAGCAGAATATAGAATACACATAGGATAATTACAATTTTCTAAAACATCCTGTGTGTGGAAAAAAGATTGGAAGAAAGAAATGTCAAAAATGTTATGTGATTGTCCTTAGGCTGACGAAAGTTGGGTTTCAAATATTTTAATTTTTCATTCTATTTTAAAATTTTCCTATAATGAAATGTATTACTTTTGGAATGGAAAAAATGCTTTAAAACCCCCAAAGAACTTCATTTTACTTTTTATCCTTCTTTAATCCAGGGTAATGCTTATAAGAACGAAGGAAGTTAAAGATAATTCATGTTGAGAATTTAAGTATAATTTGGTAGGAACTCTGAGCAAGTGATACTAAGTTACGCCTTGGCTGCCCTAAGTTAGCCATATACACATTAAGCAAACCTCATCACTGGGTCTCCATCCCCTTTCCTTGGTCAGGTGACTATGAAACACTAAGAAGTCTGTTCACCTGGCTGGGCGCAGTGGCTCACACCTGTAATCCCAGCATTTTGGGAGGCCAAGGTGGGTGGATCATGAGGTCAGGAGTTCAAGACCAGCCTGGCCAACATGGTGGAACCCCGTCTCTACCAAAAATACAAAAAATTAGCCAGGCGCAGTGGCAGGCACCTGTAATCCCAGCTACTCAGAAGGCTGAGGCAGGAGAATCACTTGAACCCGGGAGGTAGAGGTTGCAGTGAGCTGAGATCGTGCCATTGCACTCTAGCCTGGGTGCCAGGCTTTTTTTGAGACTCCATATCAAAAAAAAAAAAAAAAAAAAAAAAGAGAGAGAAAAAAGAACTCTATTCACCTAAAGATCATACCAATGATGGCAGAATACAGACTCTAGCAATAGGTCTAGCAAAGTTTGGTATATTCCACAACCTTCAGTTTAACTTGCTGTGGTTGGCCCTAGGTCACCTTGCCATACCAAGAAGTGGTCATTCACAAACTGGCTTCCACTGAATTGATTTTCTGGGAATCAGCCTGCTGCTGCTGAGGCCAAGCTTGAACCAAAAGATAGGAGACCTCAGGAGGTTAAATTCATAAGCCAATATTTTTAATTAGCCATCCTTGGTATATTTAACAAGTCACAAGAGTTAGATTCTGTAAATAATAGTCTTTCAGAGGCCAGGCCTGTGCTGCATTTTTAGAAATTCAGAGTCAGCCCAGGCAAAAATTTCAATGATATATTTTACCTGGAGAGAGAACATCTCTCTAAGACTGTTAAATCAAAAGCTATACTACACTCACCCACAATAGCTACAGAATTCCTTGGCAGGGGCTAGTGGTTTCTTCTAGCTGATTCTGAAATTGAAATATTGAATATCTGTCATTTAGGAACATGAAATTCAGCAGCTTTCTTAAAGAAACTTAAACCAACATGGGAGAAAAATATAAAAAGTTTCCTTATAACCTAACCAGCATTACGGCCTGCCATGCACCCCGAGTCCTGGGCCAGTTTCTTCAGGAGACATGTGGAGTAAGAAACAGAAATTGTTCTTAAGGAGAGGGAGAAAAAAAACAAGTACAAAATTGCCCGTAATATCAAATAGAATAAAAGAAGTAAGATGCAAATTTAGGGAAGAGAAAAATCACCTCTACTTGGGGGCCATAAGGGAAGATTTCCAGAGAATGAGGCATTTGAAGCAGACCTTGATAGACATAAGATTTCAGTCAGCCATAGGCAGCAGGGAAGGTACAAGATAACACTGATGGAGGGAAGAATATTATCAAGCAAAAGAAGATATGAAAAAAAAGATGACATGTTCCAATCCAAATTTCTAAAAATGCAAATGGCCCTATGAACTGAGTACCGGGGAGTCATGGCCTGGCCTATGGTTGGGCTTTGTTTTGCTGGGTATGAACTTATAGCTCTGTGAACTTTTGAGATTCAGGTGGAGGAGGAGGCTGCTTGGCTGGTGGGGCTCCCAGAACAGACTTATGGAGTGTGGGAGAAGAGGAATGAGAGCTCTTACTGCTACAGAGATAAGAACTTGGTAGGAAGCAAATAAGAGATATTAAAAAGATATCATTGGGGCATTTTGCTTTGTGATATAACTCCCCTCCTCTGTATCCACATAAATCTTTGATCACAATGGACATTACTAGACAATGTGTTAGACTTGAATTTTGAGTGTTGTGTGTGTGTGTGTGTGTGTGTGTGTGTGTGTGTGTGTGTGTGTGGTGGTGGGGGGTGTATGTGTGTATGGGTTGAGGGGTGGTGGGTATAAAGTACATCCTGGAGGTGAGAGTGGGATGAAAGCAGAGGCAGCAAGAGGGGTGTAGGCACATTGGTGAATAGACTTACCTGGAAGTGAAGAAAGACAACTAGTCATTCATTCATTCACCACTACTATGTTGTACCAAACACTGTGCTAGTGTCGAGATGCAGTGGATCCAAGTCTGATGTGGTCCTGGTCTACAAAGAGCCTGCATTCTCGTTGGGATGGGGGCAGAGATGAACTAAATAATTTTAAAAATGCATAATTAGGATTGCAGTTAGTACTATGAAGGAGAAGCCTATATTGCTATGAAAGTTCGTAGAGGGATTTGACCTTGTTGGTTAGTTAAGGGGCTATAGAATTGAGTTCTGAAGGACGAATAGGAATGTAGAGTGTAGTGTTTAAGGTAGAGCAAAGAGTAAGTGCAAAGGCCCTGTGGAAAGAAGGAACTGAAAACAGGCCAGCATGTCTGAAGCATAGACAGTGATGAGGAACATGGAGTCAAGCACTGCTGAAGAGACAGGAAGCAGACCACCACTGGGTGTTACAAGTCAGGTAAGGGTTTAATTGGGGGTGATAGGATCATTTATATTTAAGAAGGCCACTCTGGCTGCTGTATGGAAAAGGAATGAGAGTATGACAAGAGTAGATGTATGCAAGAAAATCAACTAAGAAGCTGCTTCTCTCCCCAGGGAAAAGATGATGATAGGACTATACTTTATCACAAATAAGAAAGCATGACATAGCCTCAGCTAAGAGGATTAACTCTCTTTTATATTTAAATTGAAAATGTGCAAGAAAATGTCACCTTACCCTTTGTAGGAAACGTATCGTTCCTTTCAAGTACAAATATGTGCTTATGTAAGTGACTTTAGCAATAAGAACAGATATATGCTAACACTAGGATGAAAAGACTGTCTCTGAAGAAGTGGAATGCAAAATGTAATATTCATAAGCTTTTGGATGTCTACCTGACAGATGTGTTTCTAAGTGTACTGTATATTTTGGGCAGAATTTTTTTTTCTTGGCTGGTTTGTATACAGCACACTGAATGGATAGAGGAAGCAAAGCATTATATATGAGTTACTTTGTCTTTATATACAAACAATTCACAGAGGCATTCCCACTAAAATGCTTCCATTTCACCTTCAATTCTTCTTGTATACTCTACTTTTGTTCAAGGAGAAATTAACAAATCACAATGACATTGGGAGATTATAATACATCTCTATAGATGAAATAGACAAAATGAATAAAGGTATGAGAGATTCAAACCACACAATTAACAAGCTTGATCTAACCCTGCACTCAATAAATACGGAATATATATATTCTTTTTAAGCTCACATGGAACTATTATATACATTGACTATGTATGATTACAAGGTAAGTTCATTTTCTAATAACAGAATATACATAATTTTTGTATTTTTCTACATGTATGTTAAATTTCCATAAAATGACTTGTTTTTTTAAAAAGCCAAACGAAACCAGAGCAAATAAAGATAAAGTCTCAAAGAGAGACTCAGCAAATTTCAAAGAGATATCACACCAGTTTCTCTGACAATAATACAATTAAATTAAAATTTAACAATAAAATGGGTTCTGTTAAAAAACAAAGTAGACAATCCTCTAGCAGAATGGATGAAGGAAAAAGCAATAATATTAGAAGTAAAGGGAGGAACATAATTATAAAGAAAAGCAATTTTGGAAAGCAAAAAATGCATTTCTAAAGAATTTGTGACTTAAGAAAAAAATCATACAGGAAACTATCAAATACTCAGAACTGTATACCAATGAAAATGATAATAACTTGTGGAGATGTAATTAAATGAAATGTACAGAATAATATGCATGTATTATAAGCATAAAAACAAAAATGAACGAGATAAGCATTCGGTTTAAAAATCTGGAAGAAAGACATTAGAGTAAGTGCAAGAAAAGCAGAAGAGAGGAAAAAGTATTGATTAGAAATGATTAACTAAATCAAAATGGAATCCCAATCAAAGTTCCAGCAATTTACTTTGTGGATATCAACGATCTGACTCTAAGGTTTATATGCAGCAGCAAAAGACCCAGAATAGCCAACACTATATAAATAAATACTGGGCCAAAGACCTTAACAGACACCTCATCAAAGAAGACACACAGATGACAAACACATGAAAAGATGCATCATGTCATGTGCCATCAGGAAAATGCAAATTGAAACAACAATGAGCCACCCCATACACCTATTAGAATTGTCAAAATCAGAACACTGACAACATCAAATGCTGGAGAGAATGTGGAGCAACAGGAATGCTCATTCATTGCTTTTGGGAATGCAAAATGGTATAGCCACTTTGGAAGACGGTTTGATGCTTTCTTATAAACAAAATATACTTTTTTTTTTTTGAGGTAAATTCTAACTCTATCACCTAGACTGAAGTGCAGTGGTGCAATCTCAGCTCACTGCAACCTCTGCCTCCCGGGTTCAAACCAACCTTGTGCCTCAGTCTTCCAAGTAGCTAGGATTATAGGCACCTACCACTATGCCTGGCTAATTTTTGTATTTTTAGTAGAGAAGGGGTTTCACCATGTTGGCCAGGCTGGTCTCAAACTCCTGACCTCAGGTGATCCACCTGCCTTGATCTCCCAAAGTGCTGGGATTACAGGCGTGAGCCACTGTGCCTGGCGAAAACTAAACATATTCTTACCATACAATTCAGCAATTATTCTCCTTGGTATTTACCTAAAGGAGTTGAAAGCTTATATCCACACTAAAACCTGAACGTGGATGTTTATAGTAGCTTTATTCATAATTACCCAAACTTAGAAGCCACCAAGATGTCCTTCAGTAGGTGAATGGATGAATAAATTCTGGTACCTGAAGACAATGGAATGTTACCCAGCCCTAAAAATAAATGAGCTATCAAGTCATGAAAAGATATGAAGGAGCCTTAAATGCATATTTCTAAGTGAAAGAAGACAATCTGAAAAGGCCACATACCGTAGGATTCCAACTATTGACATTCTAGAAAAGGCAAGATTATGGAAAGAGAAAAAGATCAGTGGTTGCCAGAGGTTGGTGAGAAGGTGAGAGGAAGGTTAAATATGCAGAGCACAGGTAATTTTTAGGGCAGGGAAAATAAACTGTATGATACTATAACATTGGATATGTGTCACTATAGGTTTGTCCAATACATAGAATGTGCAACACCAAGAGTAAACCACAACGTAAACTATGGACTTTGGGTAATAATGATGTCAATGTTGGTTCATCAACTGTAACAAATGTACTACTCTGGTGGAGGATGTTGATAATGGGGGAGGCTATCTATGTGAGGGCACAGGTGGTATATGGACAATCTCTGTATCTTCCTCTTAATTTTGCTGTGAAACTAAAACTTCTCTAAAAAATAAAATCTTAAAAATGGGTTCTATTAAAAGACAAAGTAGACAATCCTCTAGCAGAATGGATGAAGGAAAAAGCAATAATATTAGAAGTAAAGGGAGGAACATAATTATAAAGACAGTGGAGGTTGAAAAAATTCATAGGATGAGATCAGAAACTCTATGGCAGTACATTTAAAACAAGATATTTGAGAAAATATAAATTATCAAAATCAATTCAAGAAGAAAGAGAAAAACTGAACAAACCAACAACCATTACAGAAATTAAAATGATAGCCAAAAATCTCCCCTGAAAAAAACACTGAAGGCCCAGATAGTTATAAAAGTTAATTCACCAAGCTTTCATCAAATAGACAGTCCTATCTTATACAAACTGTTTTGGAGAGTTAAAAAAAGAAAAAAAAAACAAGAGAAATCTATCTAACTCATTTCATGTAAATATACTACCCCCATTAAAAAAGAAGGAAGTATATCCCATGTATTCATGTAAATATAAAAAAACTAGACAAGAACAAAATAAGCTAAAAAAAAACCTTTAGAGCCAATTCACCTATAAACATAAATGACAAAATTCAAAGTAAAATGCCAACAAATGTAATTAATCAGCATATTAAGAAACATACATCATGGCCATGACATAGGATTAATTCCAGAATGCAAAACAACTCCACATCAAAACAACTTACCAAAGTTATCTGCCTTTTTAATAGACTAATAGAGAAAAAAACGAACAATAGATCTTAAAAATGTTGAAATAGCATTTGATCAATTAAACACCCATACATGATTTAAAAAAAAAAAAAAAAAAACAACTTTTGCCAAGGAATATAAGGGAATTTTCTTAACCCAATAAAGGGTTTCTGTCAAAACTTATAGTAAGCATCATATATGATGGTGAAATATCAGATGATTTTCTATTAGAGTTGGGAACAAGATAGGAGATCCCTTATTTCCACTATTACGCAACATTGTACTACAGGTCGTCCTAGAGAATGCAATAGGAGAGAGACAGAAAATAAGTTTAAGACTTGGAAAAGAAAAGGCAAGACTGCTATTTGCACGAGATATGACTGACTACATAGACGAATCCTAAGGAATATAAAGAAAAGCTAATAGGACTAATAAAAATTTTAACAAGGTTACTGATTTCAAGATAAGTATATAAAAATCAATAATATTCCTATATCCCAGCAATAACCAACTGGAAGATGAAATTGAAAAAGTAAACAATAGCAGCAATAAAAATCTATTACTGTATTAAAGAGGCAAGAGTTATTTATGGAGAAAGTTACAAAACATGATTGAAGGACATGAAAGGAGATCTGACTAATGATCACGATGGGAAGATACAATATTTACAAAGATGTCTATTCTCTCCAAGTCAAGCTATAAATTTAGTGCAATTCCAATAAAAATCTCAATGGATTTTTTCATAAGATTTGATAACTTAATTGTAAAATTCATCTGAAAGAGAAGAGGAACAAATGTAACTTAGACAATTTTGAACTATAATAAAACAGAGGGATTTGCCCCACGAAATAACAAGACATTACAAAGCCATAGTAAAAACACATAGAAAGTAACACATGTTTGTCATGGACAGGCCTTGTAGTCTCAAAGTGCCTGCTGGATACATTACCACGTAGGAAGAAAGTAGTCCTAGATGGGTCTTTTCTAAATATCATAAACTTCTGTGACTTAGGTGTACCTATTGGGTGAAAACAGTTGTATGCTTATTCATGAATTGGATGAATTCATGAATTGATGACTTGGACAGTGCCCAAGTCAACAGAACTACAGAGGAGTTGGATACAATGAAAGCCAACCTCCCATGTGGTGCTTTGGGGGCAATCTAGATTGAAGTGTCAAACTGACCCAGTAATGTCTTATTTTGGAAGAAGAGTAAGTGCTAGGTAAACAAATACAAAGTGGGTTATCAAGCTCAAGTAGGACCCTGAAAACCCTAAAATATTGTTCTTATTCTCCCTTAGGGCTGCTGTTCATTCCAATATTGGGAGGCAACCAAACAGATGACTGTCCTTGCTACCCCATGTTCCTGGATCTTCTTACCAATTAAATTAATTCACATAGCACTCTGTGTCTCTTCCTTGCAGCCTTAATAAGACTAACAGGAAGATCCAGGTTTGAGGAAGATCCAGGTTTTGGAGGAAGCGTCTTTAAGAAAAATTACACAAAATTACAAATACAATTAGATATAAATGAGAAAAATCACAATAAATTATAAATTTAAAACATAAACATCACAAAATGAAATATATAAAAGAAATAATAAAATATTTGTATTAATTTTCTGATATACCTCTATGTTTTTTCCTATGTATTTTGACTGCATCCACTTTGTTTACCTCTTCAGATGGCAAGCTTGTTGTAATACTGTATTCTATAGAGGAAAATGCAAGATAATACAGTGCTTTCTGGAGTCACCTTTCTTACAGTTTTTATATCCACCTGTTCCCCAAAACACTGCCCTATCAACATAACTCAACCACCCCTTCCCATCTGCATTCCTTCTTCACTTCACCACATCATCCCCCTTCTTCCAGCCAAACACAGGTACATATACTTTGTCCTTGTAACCCATGACCTGATAAATTCTGTTAGGAGGTTTCTTAGGAAGTAAAAGGCTTCAAAACAGGAAATATTCATTGATGAAATGACAACTTGTGAAATTTTTCCCCACTTAAATTGTCCAATCTTTTAACCTTAGGGCCTATACCCACTTCTATCAAAATCCTGGTCATTCACTTGGAAATATCCAGCCCTCAAATGCAACTGAAATCTATTGCAAATTAAAAGCGCAAATTTGCAAAAGATGTGGAATTTCATGACCTTGAAATTGATGTTAGTAAACTGCTGGATCCACATGCAAAGTCATTAATAAAGGAGGACTTCACAGAGTTGGACCAGATAACAAATGAAAAAGAGAAAATCAATGAGAACGATGTTGACATCAGTACATCAAAAGGAAATAATCTGATTTCAAAGGATTAAGAGAGGACTTCGGGAAAACTAGATAAATGCTTCCAAAACTTTTGCAAATAAGACCCTGCTGCAAAAATCAAACGCACAATGAAGGATAATGAGCCATATAAAAAATTATGTTCCTCCTCCAAAACATTTGAGTTACCAGAATTAGCACATACTTGCAACTGTAACCTAACGTGTTAAATATAAGATAAATTCATTTTTATAAGTTTTGGTTGAATTTTTTTCAATATAAAGTTCAAATCAAGTCTTTTTCTTTCACTCTTTCACCATGGAATATACGTCTCTATTTTTAATGGATTCACTGTAAGAGGGTCTTTTCTGGTACCCATTATCTTTGGAAAAGAAAGACCTTTTGTACTCATCTCTGTTTTACAAGCCTGCAATATATTTTAATACCACCACTCCCCCACTGGAAATTGTAAAAAATACAGACTCTTGGGTTCCTCTGCCATACCAGTTTTGAATCTCCAGGTGGAGGACACGAAGTAGGAGTTAAAAAAATTTTCCATATTTTAATTTACTAATTATTTTTACTTCTTCTTCTTTTTTTTTTTTTTTTAGAGGTGTAGTCTTACTATGTTGCCTAGGCTGGACTTAAACTCCTGGGATCAAGGGATCTTCTGGCTTCAGCCTCTCCAGTAGCTGGGACTGCAGGTACATGTTACCACACCTGGCTAAACTCCCTATTTTTAACACTCATCATAAGCAATCCTCGTGATAATCAGGCAAGTGTGGTAATAGCTACTTTAAGTCATCCAAAGCTTTCTCTCTTTATAGTAACCTTAAGAAATCTTTAACCTAGTCAGCTGGTTTTGAGGTAGGAGGTAGGACTCGGACACCGAACCAAATTGAGCACTAGCCTGAACAGGTCGGAGGTGGAAGCCGCTTTCCATCAGATAGGCACAGCAGTGTGTCATTCATCATTGCCATGGCAACACCCGGGAGTTACCACCCCTTTCCAGGGCAATGACCTGATGACCCAAAAGTTACTACCCCTTGCCTAGAAATGTCTGCATAAACTGCCTCTTTTTTTTTTTTTTTTTTTTTTTGAGACGGAGTCTCGCTCTGTCGCCCAGGCTGGAGTGGTGCTATCTCGGCTCACTGCAAGCTCCGCCTCCCGGGTTCACAGCATTCTTCTGCCTCAGCCTCCCGAGTAGCTGAGACTACAGGCTACCACGCCCGGCTAATTTTTTTATTTTTAGTAGAGACAGGGTTTCACCGTGTTAGCCAGGATGGTCTTGATCTCCTGACCTCGTGATCCGCCCGCCTTGGCCTCCCAAAGTGCTGGGATTACAGGCGTGAGCCACCGTGCCTGGCCAAACTGCCTCTTAATCTGCGTGTTATTAAAAGTGGTAATAAATGTGGGTATAGATGTGACTGAAAGCTGGTCTGAGCTGGTGCTTTCTGCCTATGAGGTGGCTCTACTCTACAGGAGCAGTCACGGCTGTGACACCACCAAAGCTGGAACACCGCCTCTTCAATAAAATTGTTTTCTTCTACCTCCGGGTTGCCCTTGAATTCTTTCCTTGGCAAAGCCAAGTACCCGGGCTGCCTAAGCCCCACTTTGGGGCTCGCCTTCCCCGCGTCAGTTCGTACTCGCTGGACTCATTCCTTTATCCTTTTATTGTTTTTACATGCTCTCCTTCCTAGATCCGTGTCTAATCTACACAGCTTTCTGAAACTTTATGTAGTCTTTAGAATTTTATAACCTGCTCCTGCTTTTCATATTGTATTATTTTCTTTTTTTTTTTTTTTTTTTTTTTTTTTGAGACGGAGTCTCGCTCTGTCGCCCAGGCTGGAGTGCAGTGGCCGAATCTCAGCTCACTGCAAGCTCCGCCTCCCGGATTCGCCATTCTCCTGCCTCTCCTGCCTCAGCCTCCCGAGTAGCTGGGACTACAGGCGCCCGCCACCTCACCCGGCTAGTTTTTTGTATTTTTTTAGTAGAGACGGGGTTTCACCGTGTTAGCCAGGATGGTCTCGATCTCCTGACCTCGTGATCCGCCCGTCTCGGCCTCCCAAAGTGCTGGGATTACAGGCTTGAGCCACCGCGCCCGGCCTATTGTATTATTTTCTTAATATTTCAAAACACCTTTGAACAAGTCAGAATTTCCTTTTTTTTTTTTTTCTCCTTTAAAATTGAGTCTGAGTAACTCGTCTTGTGTTCATTTATTCTACATTCCCTCAGCCTGCATTCTCATGAGTCCATTTTGCTCTATATTCATCTGGACATTAGACTACTTTGCAAATATTACCATTTCTGCCCGTTCTTTCTGTACTGCTTGATTGTCAGCACCTGGAAGACAAACATCTCATCTTCCATTTTGTCTGGATTTCCCCCACTGAGCCTAGAAGACTGACTTAACACTGACTAGTGTGCTGTGTGCTTCACGCGGTGGGTGCTTAATAAACATTTTAAAACAGTATTAAAATGTTGAATAAATTTGACAGCAGTGCTGCTTCTCATCATTTCAAACGCCAACACTTTCTAGGTCCCTTTTCTAGCAACCATTTTCCAACATACCTACATGCCTCCAGACATTTCAGCCAAGCTGGGCTCTCTTTTGATCCATCTTTCTTTGCCCGAGTTATGGAAATATTGTTTACATTTTTTCCCCTGAGGAGGGAAACCCAAAGACCCTGCTGTGAAACTTGAAGTTGCTTTTTCACCTTGGTAATTGGGGGAGAGGGAAGGACAGCAAGGATAGAGAAGGTTTTATTTCCAATTACTTCAGTTTTTGCCCCAGATCGTCTTTTACAATAAGATACAATGCCCCTATGAGTATTTTCACATCTTTATGTTTTTAATTCTTTGCATCTGAAGAGTGCTAAGGATTTTAGGCAAGAGGTTTTAGTATTTTAACTAAGATGATTTCCTCATGAGCTTTATTCAATACCTCATTTTCTTCTTGACCTTCTAGTCAGTCAGGCAACATTTCTCTTATAACATCATTTGTCCTATTAATCATTATTTCTTACCTGTGAAAAATAAGCTTACACTTAATGTTGTATGAATCTAGCATGGTAACGTACAGAAAAGCTTATTCTCTTCTTCTTGGGTAGGGAATTCTGTTCTGCTTAATCTATTTGTTAGCTTATTTAATCCTCACAACAACTTTGCTAGGTGGACAGGAGTCATTATCTCCAGGATAAGGAAAAGGAAACTCAGAGACGTTAAGTGACTTATCCAAGTGACACAGCACTGTTAGACCCACACTGAAAACCCGGACTTCTGACTCCACAGCTAGTCCCACACAGCTCAGCTTTACATAATAGGCCCTGGTTGTGTCAGTAGAGACAAGGCTGCTAGGAAGAAGCAGCCGAGTGACAGATGAGTAGGTAGGGAGCGGTGGGGCAGGTCGAAACGCGAGAAGAGCACTTCGCGCATGCGCATATCACTGAGCGAACACGGCCGTGTTCAGGAAGGTAGGAGAAAGAGGCGGAGCTCCTTGTTAACGCCATCGCCAACCTCTGCTAACGCGCAGGCGCGCTTCCTGAAGCTGAAGGTCCGCATAAAGACAAAGGGCCTCAGAATCGCGCAGGCGCAGTTGTGCCCTGGGTCGCCAAGATGTCGACCTCAAAGTATAAGCCGTCGCACCTGGCCACTCTGCCCGAGACCCTCGACCCAGCTGAATACGACACATCTCTGGAAACCCGGCGGGCGCAAGCCGAGCGGTTGGCTATAAGAGCCCGGCTGAAACGAGAGTACTTGCTTCAGTACAACGATCCCAACCGCCGAGGGCTCATCGTGAGTGCGGGGCCTGCCGGGCGGGAATAGGGTCCGAGTCCTGGGAGAGACCGAGAGAGACCACGCAATGTGTCGGCCACCGTTCCCGATCAGTATCGCAGACGCAGGTCTTCTTCAAGGCCTAGCCAACTCACTACCCTTTCACCTTTGCCAGAGCTTGGCCCTCGAGAGGACCGGCTCTGGAGTCAGACCTGGCTCGGTTTGAATCCTTGATCACTTCCTGCCTGCGTGACCTTAAGAAAGTTACTCACTCTGCTTATCCTCCCTCGATTTTCTGTCTGCAAAATGGGCGTAATATAGTGCTTACTCTTTTATCAGGCTGTTAGGATTAAATGAGATAGAGCGTGTGACTGGCCTAACACAGTGCCTAGTTCGTAAGGCGTGTTCAGAAAATGTTTCTATATATATATATGCATATGTATATATATAAAATTTTAAAGAGCTGGTGTTTACTTTTCAGTTCACACCTCATAGGGGTACTGCTCTCTCCTGATGAGAATACAGTGATTCCTTCAGCCTGCATCTTTTAAAGACCCTGCAGCTTGTTGAAGTTCTAGGCTTTGGAGTCAGAACCCAAAGCACTACTCATTGGCTAACTCTATTACTTTGGGCAACTTTAACTCCTCTGAATTATAGTTTCCTGATTTCATATATAAATGATGTGCATTCTTTATAGAATTATGAGGTTAAATAAGATAGTCTGTGTAACATTCCCAGCACATAGTATATGCCCAGTAAACTGGTAATTAACAGGTATGCGTCTATCAGATAGTTTTCTATACAGGAGCTAAATAGGTCAAATACGATGTTAACAGAACAGGACATTTCCCACACGTTGCGTTGGTGTTTCGGAATTTTGGGAAGTTATGAGGATTGAATGAAAGTTACAATGTGCCAGGCACTGTGGTAAACTTTACATATCACAACTATTTGGATAATTAAGCTCTACTACTGTCCCCATTTTACAGATGAGAAGACAACGTGGGAAGGACAAGTAGGTCATATAGAGGTGCCCCTTTAGCAGGTGATAGAGCAAAATTCTAACCCTGGTTTGTGTAACCCACAGCGTCTGCTTTTAACTAGTAGGCTGTACTGTCTCCAGCCAGAACCTTGTTAACTTGGGAAGAGGGTGCAGAAAGACACATTTATTACAAACTCACATGATTGGGTTTGATGTGTTAGTGTGATGCATTAAAAGAGAATAAGGCCTCAGTCAGACCTGAAACTGAAACCAAGATCTTCTATCTTCTAGCTATATGCCTCAGGGTAGTTTCAATTTTCTCATGTGTAAATAGAGGTAATACTACCAGTCTCTTTGGTTTTGTTGATTAAATGAGTGTGTGACACTATCATTCATTAATCAATACATGTAAATTGTCTTGCCTAATTTTTTTTTTTTTTCTTGAGAGAGGATCTTGCTCTGTTACCCAGGCTGGAGTGCAGTGGTGCGATCTCGGCTCAACTGCAACTTCTGCCTCCTGGGCTCAAGCTGTCCTCCCACCTCAGCTTTCCAAGTATCTGGGACCACAGATATGCGCCACCACGTCCGGTTAATTTTTTGTATTTTTTATAGAGATGGAGTTTCATCATGTTGCCCAGGCTGGTCTTGAACCCCTGAACTCAAGCCATCCTCCTGCCTCTGCCTCTCAGAGTGCTGGGATTACAGACTTGAGCCACTGTGCCCGGCCATCTTGCCTACTCTTTAAGAATGATTGATTGAATCAGTAAATAATTGCTTAGGGTCTATTATGGCCCTATTTTACATGCCAAGATAACAATGGAGATCAAAACAGGCAAAAATTCCTGTCCTTGTAGAACGAACTTTCTAGTAGGGGAGACAAGAAACAAGTTAAACAATTAAAATCATTTAACATATTAGGTAGTGGTAAATGATTTAAAAAAAAAATAAAGCAGGGGAGATTTGGAGTGTGAGTGAGTAGTAGGGGAGGGAGGTAGCTACAATCTTAGGCTCAGGGAAGGCCTCTGTTTGAAGGTGATATCTGAATAAAGATCTGAAAGAAGTGGGGTGAGGGACCTAGCTCTCTAGGAAAGTAGCATCAGGGAATAGCAAGTGCAAGGGCCCTTAGGCAGGAGAGTGTCAGGTTAATTGAAAAACACTGGAGAGACCATTGTGATTAAAGTGGAGAAAGGTGAGGGCAGAGTGGGACAAGATCACACCAGACCTCGTAGGTCATTGTAAGGACTTTTACTGAATAGGGAATTTCGTGATCTGGACTTAACAAGTTCTCTGGCTGCTTAGTTGAGAATTGACTATGGGGAAAAGGACAGGATCAGGGAGACTAGGAGGCTTTTGTAGTAATCCAATCTGTTGATAGTGGCTACCAGGGTGGTGGCAGAAGGCGATGAGAAATGGTAGATTCTGGGTGTATTTTAAAAGTAGAGCCAACCAAGTTTGCTGATAGACTGGATGTGGTGTATGAAAGAGGAGTCAAGGATGACTCCGAGGTTTTTGACCTAAGTGATTTTAAGAATGAAGTTGCCTTTTACTAAGAAACACAGGAATGTGAGAGGAGAAGGTATGGAGGTGGAGTAGACTATTGGGAAATCAGTTTGGGATATGTGACATTTTAGACGCCTGATAGACCGTATGTCAGAGTTGAGCAGTTGGTTGGATATTGAGTCTGGAGTTCAGGGTGGAGTTACAGGGCTGGAGGTAAAATGTTGGGAATCATCAGCCTTTAGATAGATTATTTAAAGATTATTTACTCCCTTGACACTGTCAAGGGAGTAAGTGTAGATAGGAAAGACCAGCAAGGTCTGAGGTCCGAGGTCCAATATTAAGAGATTGGGGAGATGTGGAGGAAAAGAGCAAAGAGATGAAGAGAAAATGGCCATAGAGTTGGCAGGAAATCCAAACAGGTGTGGGCCTGGAAGTCAAGTGAAGAAATGATTTCCAGGAGTTTTCACCATGTCAGATGCTACTGAGAGTCCACTGGACTTTTAGTGATGTCAGAGGAGGAAAACTCTTCCTAGTGTGTCTTTTGGAACCTCTCTTAGTAACATTACTGGGCTTAATGAACTATGTTCATGGGGCAATTGGTATTTTTATGAAATGAAATGTCTGTTTCTGGAAGACAGATCTGGCAGATATTAAAGCACAGAGAGGTGACTAGCAGATTGAGAAGTCTGCCATTTGATAGTCATTCAAATACATTTATAGCAGAAAGGATGTAAAAATAGATGCATTAATCCTTTCAGCTATTGAGCTTTAACATCCTCTTGGACCTACATCTGTGTCTTTACCCTCTTTCTTCTTGTTGGCAGTATAGGCATAATAATAAACAATGCTGCAGAAAACTTGCATGTGCTTTCGTTTTAATGTGCTGTGATAACATCAATAGTTTCTAGAACAGCAGAAGATATTTTGGGACTTTGTATATAGTAGTGAGTGCCTACACCCTTGAGGAATTTCAGTCTGACTGAAAGGAACCAGGAGCATTTCCATTATAAAGTTTTTTTTGTTTTTTTTGTTTTTAAAACTTCTGAGCTGCAGCTGATTATCTCAGGGTAAAATTGTTGTAATTTAGTTTGAAATATGACTGTGAAATTATTTTAGTTCTACAAATCATGACTTCTTGATGTTGGTTAGGACCTTGAATATGCATGTTATATACTAAAGTCTGAAAGCTGATTTTATTTGCTTATTTTTATCTGTCAGTTAATTGGGGAGACTAATTTTGTAAAATCACTTGGGCATTTAGCTAATTAAATTTAATTATGTTTTTGTGGGTAGATTTGCTGTCCATGGATAGTTATTCTAGTATAAATATATGAAAATGGACAATTATTTTCTTAACCAAGACAGTCTGATTATTTTTCTTTAACAACTTTGACCTTTCTACAAAACTTTTAATAGTGTGAAATGTCTGAATTAATGCTTTTAAAATATCAGTCAAGTCAGCTTAAAAAACTTACAGTTCAGCTAGCCTACCCCCTCCTTCATTTTCCTACAGCTTATTTGTAGCCTGGAAAGACTATTTTGGTAATAGCATTAGAAAGGATCCTGGAAACAAAATACAAAGCATGGTAGAGCATATGAAATCTGTTTCTCTTCATTGGGAATACTGCATGGTTCTGATGGTCACACTTGACAGTGACGCTAAGAACAGTCCAGAGAAGAACAGATAAAAATGACAAAGGAGAAAAAGTGGCTTCTATGACAGTTTAAAGATTAGGATTCTTAAGTAAACAGAAAGCTAATTGGTGATATGAGCCTTCTACATACTGGAGGATTTGAACACGATCATCAGAATTCGAAAAACACCAGAAATGAGATCTTCCTGAAACTGTTTAGGAGTATTCATGATATACCCTTAACTGTTCTAGAGAACAAAATGTGTCTGTGCTCCTTCACAGAAGTCCCTATGAATTTGTTTCTCAATGTGATCCTTCTTAAGCTCTATAGCTCTTTGTTTTCATTAATTTTAGGAAAATCCTGCCTTGCTTCGTTGGACCTATGCAAGAATAAATGTCTATCCTAATTTCAGACCCACTCCTAAAAACTCACTCCTGGGAGCTCTGTTTGGAATCGGGCCCCTCATCTTCCTGTATTGTATTATCAAAGCTGACAGGGTAAGTATTCAGACCAGATGTTTAGTATTTGAGTGACAGGGTCCCTCGCTAGGGGCCAGCTGCAGCTCCTTCTCCACCAGTGCCCCTCCCACCTTGGGGCTGTACGCTGCCTTCCCTTCCTCTCTCCTTTTATCTTTATTCCTTTCCAGCAGGAGTTAAAACAAAGTTTTCAGTTACCTTTGTCTATTTTTCTTAGTTCATTTGTTTTTAAAAAAGATGATGTTTATTGGGTGAAGTATTAGCAGAATACATAAATCACTTAGTGCGTTTCCTGTTTGTGTGAATTCTGTTTACGTTGGTCACATTTTGCGAATTAATGTTAAAACCTATTAATACTCTAGGGACAGAGAAGCACAAGCTGCCTGTGGGGAATAGCTGCCATCAGCAGCCTGGGTATATGATTGTATAGAAAGTCAAGCTGATCTTTGGCACCAAACTGTTCCACATCTGGTACTAAAGCCTGAGCTGCAGCCCCCAGGATTGTGTTGCCACTGGAGCCCACTCATCTAGCTTTGTTTTTAACTGGCCCATCTGCTTTCCCATTAGAGCTCGTGTATTTTGATTATCTGGTAAATGATCTACTTAGCAGAAAGGTAGTCCATACTTTCCCAGAAAGTGTTTGCATTTTGCTGTCAGTGTATGCTTTTAAGTGGGATAATATATTTCTAATGACTAAAATGTGAGTAAGATGTTTTTGAATAGGAGCATTTTCTTACTGTCTCTTTAGTTCCTTAGATTACTATTTCTTTGCACACTCCCTGGGCTTTAGACAGTGGGATTGCAATTAGGTTTGGAGTGTTTCATTCTCTTTGTCAGTTGTACCATGGGTTGTGCCAAAATGCAGTTTTTCTTGTCTTTTTTATTATTTATTTTTATCTAATATAGCCAACTGGCAGAATATATTGTTTTTAATGTACTTTTTTTCTGTCTATACAGGATAAGAAAGAAAAACTTATCCGGGAAGGAAAATTGGATCGAACATTTCAGCTCTCATGTTAAGTCTGGCAATGATGACTATATGTATTCCTGCCTAAATAAATAGTTTATTAATCATTAAGTAGTAGTTTCTCTTTCTTAGTGTTACCTTGATTCAATGTTAAAAACTTATTAACACCCTAATAACACAGAAGCAGAAGCGGCCTGTGTTGGGAGTCACTGCTGTCAGAGTGACAGCAAACATTTGCTGGACGTTGAATGAATGAACATAAATCTCTTTCCTCATTAAACTGTGAGCTCTTAGAGTACAGATTCTACAATCAGTTGTTCAACAAGCAAGTGTTAGCTATGAGCCAGGCATTATGTTATGTGCAGAGAATACAACAGTCAATAAGACAGAGCCTGTTCTTAAGGAGTACATTCTCTGACAGCTGTTTATTGAACAATTATTTCAGTGCTTACTACCTGTCTGGTACTATTTAATACCTAAGCCCTTGTCTGGCCCCAGCTGCAGTGGTAAATGCAGCCAAACTAACACCAATGTAAAAAATACAATCGAGATTCAGGAAAATGATGTAGGCAAGCTGATGAGAAGCAGTTCCACCTGAGGAATTTAGGAAGGTGGCATTTGATCTAGGCTCTGAAGTTCACAAGGCTGACAGGACAAAACAGAAACATGAAAGGGTAAGGTGTGTTGGGTATGGCTGGGTTGTGGGCTACTGTGGGGTGAGGAGATGGAGAGTGGAGGTCATGCTGAGGAACAGAAATATAATGGTTAGGGGTGTGAGCTTTGGAGGTCAAATCTGGGCTAGAATCCTAGCTCAAGTTAAACAGTTGGAATACTGGGCCTCCATATGCTCCTCTATAGCATGGAGATAGCCTGCTACCTCACAGGGTCATGAAGATGACAATGAAATAACAGTATTATGCTTTGAAGTTAAGTCTGGAAACAGTAGGGTGATAATTTCGCCACAAAGGCAGAGTAAAGTCAAGTGCTGTAGATAGTCAGCATGCTCTGTAGGGCTGGTTTAGATGGTATATTGGTCTTAACTCTCAAAGGCTATTCACGACTATACGACTACACTTTGATTTGATGCTTGCGTTAGCCTGGGTTGCCCCAGAAAGCAGAGACTGAGGGAAAGGCTTCTATGCAGGTAGTTTATGTTAGGAAGTGAGCCGAAGGAATAGAAGATTGGGAAGAGTGAAACATGGAAGGAGGGAAAGCCAGCAAACATGTGCCATGAACCTGTTACCTCTGAGAGTAACGGGCTCCCACTTGGGACCTGAGAAGCCCTGTGGAATGTACATTGAATTTTCCAACCAGATGTGGGAAAAGCCAATATTTGCCTTGTCTCCATTGGTCAAGGCTTATCCCATGCAATTCTCTTGTACATCAGGGTATGGACATACCTTGGAATGGCTGACTGTTTTTACAGGCATCACACATGCAGGAGAAAGGAAGCTTAGAGCAGAAAGCAAGTGATGTGCAGCTGAAGTAAAGTATTGTCAGGTCACACCTGCAGGCAGCTGACAGTTTCAGCAGTAGAGTTAAAAGGTGGACCAAGAGGTTGTGAGGTAGGCACAAGAGGTATAGGATTTCTTCCTCCACTTCATGCACTGCTTGGATCTGTTTGTACATACACAGTCCAATCTATAACATGTCCTTCAAGGTGATGGCTGTGTACAATCTACAGAACCCTCAGTATGGACCATTAAGGGAACAAGCTACAGTACATACTGTTGCAACTGGCCCATTCATCTCCCCTCAATGTACTTACTAGATTTCCCTTCCTTGGCCATCATTTTAGCAGGTCTAGATTGCTAGCCAGATGGAGTCACCAAAGCCTTCATTTCTAAGGACCAGAATCTTAGTTACTCTATCATCGTCAACCCTTTGTTGTAGCAATTGCATGTTTACAGTTGGGCTGGAAGTGGAAGCACCGAGTGTTCCAGTGAATCCCCTGGACTCCAGACATTACCCTTTTTGCCCCATTGTGTAGCAGCAACCCTAGCTCCAGGGGTCACTTACTGCTGCCAGTATGGAAATTTCTTCTTTGGTCTACTGTTTCCCAAATACAAGAAGTACCAGATTATTTTGTTTCCCTGGTGAAAGTGTTCTTACGCCTCAGCATGGGAATCAGGACTTCTTATCTAGTAGAACCTAAATTTGGAGGGAGGGGAAGCACATGTTCCACCATGAGTCACTGGGATGGCAAAAGGGGCCAATCCTACTTCTTGGTTCTCAAGAGTCATAAATTCTAGCTGTTGGGGCATAGCACTGTATCTATGACCACTGGTTCATTGCATGTACCACATGGTCAACCCTGAGCCTCAATCCTGCTACATGTCCTTAAGCTGGTACTTTAAGCCTTTAGTAGGCTTAGCTAAATTCATTTGTGCCCTAGAGCTGTTGTGTCCATCCAACCACACGGCAGATCTTCTGACTGTCCAGATCTTGATGGGCAGTTCTGGTTGAACGGTCACCTCATCTCAGACTGGGTGCCCAGCTGCTTTTGGAATGGTGAATTTTTCTTTGCTGCAGAAGGCATGGCCTTCCTCCACAACCTAAGAAGTCAGCACTGCAACTATTCTAGTGCCAAGGTCTTGCAGGAGACTCCAAGCAGCATCCTTAGCTACCACAGACACCTAGAGTATTGGCTCTATCGTGTTATGTGACCCAAGTGGTTGCTGATTACACTGCAGCCTGGATCTGCTGCAGAGTCCTTTCTGGTCTCCATTCGAAACTGGCAGCTTATAGCCAGGCATGCCTAGTATGTGCCTAGCTAATTGGAAGGCTGAGATGTGAGGATTTCTTGAGCCCAAGAGTTCAAGGTTGCAGGGAGCTATGATCATGCCACCCACTCCACTCCAGCCTGGGTGACAAACTGTGACCCTGTCTCTGGAAAAGCAAAACTAGCAGCTTTACAAATCACTGCATAAATGGGTCAGAGTACTGTTCCCAAGTAGGGTACAACGTTGTGTCCAGAATCCAGAGGCCCACAAAGTGCTGTGCCTTTTTCTTTGTAGTGGAGAGTGTGAAGTGGTTCAACTTGTGCTTTACTTTGGAGGGGCTATCCTGGTATGCCAAAGATCACTGGATACCCACAAACATCACTGATACAGGAGGCTCCTAAACCTTTATAGAGATTATCTCCCACTTTCTGGATCTCATACTAGGACACTGAAGTAATGAGGAACCTAATCTATGAGTAAACAGAAGCTTTAAGGCAGAAATACTAGAAGGTGTGACAAACAGCAATTCAAAGGGGCCAGGGTGATAGACATGTGGGAGTAGCTGTGTGTAATGGTGGAGTAAAGATCCATGAATTCCTGCAAAATGGATCTTAAAACTATTTTGGATCTACAGCTACCATCCTGTGCCCATGAGACTTGACCAAATCTTATAATTTCCATGTGGTTCCTGTTTGCTAATTTGTCTCTGCCCGTATCATTACAATAACGGTAAGACGCTGCCTCTTCCACCCATCTTAATGACCATTATTGTTACATTGTTCTCCAGATCTTAAAGAATTGTATTACTTTATTCTCATTTTGCTAGAGGGCAAAAACAGAAGGAATCCTACGGTGACCTTCAGTCATTTTTTCTAGATGACTTTAGTGTACTCCGTAGTCCCCACTTATTCAGTTATCTGAAGTCAACCACAGTTCTAAAATAGGTGAGACAGTACAATAAGCCATTCTGAGAGAGAGAGACAACATTTCCATAACATAACACTGTTTACTATTATTATTACAGTATATAATGACAGTTCTATTTTACTATTAGTTATTGTTTTATTCTCTTTTGGTGGCTAATTTCTAAATGAAATTTTATTATCGGTATGTATTTGTAGGAAAAAACAGTATACATAGGGTTTGGTACTATCTGTATGGTTTCAGGCATCCACTGGGGGTCTTGGAATGTCTTTTCTGTTGATAAAAGGGAACATGCTATTCTAATAAGAGTACAAGTATACAAGTCTATTATAAGAAAATTACAAATTTCCAAAAAAGAAAATTACAAATTAGTTAAGTAAAAGAATAAGATAAAAGCCGCTCCCAATTCCATCACACAGGGATGATATTTTGGTGTACAGTTGTCCTTCGGTATCTGCAAGGGATTGGTTTGGGACCCCCTGTGGTTACCTAATTCCTCAGATGCTAAAGTCCCTTATGTAAAATGGCTTAGTATTTGCATATAACTTATGCACATCTTCCTTGAAATCATCTCTAGATTACTTATAATACCTAATACAATGTAAATGCTATGCAAATAGTCGTTATACTGTCATGTTTATTTCTATAATTTTTTATTGTTATATTGACTTTATTTATTTAATTTCAATCTATGGTTGGTTGGATTCACAGATGTGGAACCGTCGGATATCGAGGGCCAACTGCATATCCTTCTAAAACTTTTTTTTCTCTGTGCTTATGTATCTTTTCTTTTTTCAACAAAATGAGATACACTGTGCATAATAATTTGTAAATTTTTGGCTCAATGATTTGTCACAGACATCTTTCCATGCAATGACTTTTCTGCAACATTTTAAATAACTGCTAGTATTCCATGTGTCTACCACAATTTATTTAACCAATCTCATAGTTGAACATTTCATTTTCCAAGTTTTTCTTTTTTCTGAGACAGAGTCTCGCTCTGTCGTCCACGCTGGAGTGCAGTGGCACGATCTCAGCTCACTGCAACCTCTGCCTCCTGAGTTCAAGTGATTCTCCTGCCTCAGCCTCCCGAGTAGCTGGGATTACAGGCATGCACCACCATGCCTGGCTAATTTTTGTATTTTTAGTAGAGATGGGGTTTCACCATGTTGGCCAGGCTGGTTTCGAATTCCTGGCCTCAGGTGATCTGCCCACCTCGGCCTCCCAAAGTGCTGAGATTAAGGGAGTGAGCCACTGCGCCCGACTCGTTTTCCAATTTTTTTGCTGTTTAATTAATGTAATGAATGCTCATGCCACAAATTCTTGTGTGTGTCTTAACTTTTCTCATAGGATAAATTTCTGGGAGTGAAATTTCTGGATCAATAAGTATTCAAATGTTTTGTTTTGGGTGTAAATATGAAAGGTTTTATAATTTTATATTCCTGGGCAATGAATGCAGTGTCTGTTCCCTGTACCCCGAACATAGTCACAGAAGCCAAACTCTTTGCCCTTGTATCCTTGCTGTGTCACTTACTGGTGAAGTGACCTGGAAAGTGTTTACATTCTTTGTGCCTCAGTTTCCTTATCTTTATAATAGATGTACTAATAACACATAGTATTGTTTAATGATTTATTACTAATAAATGCAGGGTCTCACTTTATTGCCCAGACTGGAATGTAGTGGCGCCATCATGGCTCACTGCAGCCTTGACTTCCTGGGCTCAAGATCCTCCCGCCTCAGCCTCCCAAGTAGCTGGGACTACAGGCAAGTGCTACCATGCCCTGCTGGTTTTTGTATTTTTTTCGGAGAGACAGGGTGTTGCCATGTTGCCCGGGCTGATCTCAAAGTCTTGGGCTCAGGTGATCCGCCCACCTCAGCCTCTCAAAGTGCTGGGATTACAGGCATGAGCTGCTGTGCCCAGCCTGTATTTCCTTCTCTCTCTCTCTCTCTTTTTAATTGAAAAAAGAGAGGAGGTCTTATTATATTTCCCAGGCTGGTCTTGAACTCCTGAGTTTAACTGGTCTGCCCACCTTGGCCACCCAAAGTGCTAGGATTACAGGTGTAAGCCACCCGACCTGGCTCTGTTTTTCTGATAGATCTTTTTTCTTAATGATTTTAAGGCTTAAACAATATATATTAAAGACATTAATTCTTGATCATGCTAGTCTTCTTTCATCAGGAGTTATTTTTGTACCCCTCAGTAACAGGAAAAATATTTACAGTATATTCTTGGTACCTAAATGTTAAAAGAAGGCAGTACCTGAAGGAATTTTTACTTAGCAGGATTTTTAAAAAACATGTTTTAACGTTAGGAATTATTGAACAGTGTGTTCCTATGGGTTTAATCAGTTTCAGTAGATTTTTTTATCAGTCAGGAACAACGAAAAGTCTGAAATCTCACCGGGCAGTGGTCTGGTGCGGGCAACAATTGCCACCTCATCTGAGAACCACATGCTACCATCTGTCTGACCAATGCACTAGCTCTGGGCACTGGGCACAGGAGCTCACTCTGGTACTATTGAGCATCCAAAACATGATGTGTGCAATGAGAAAGGTAACCAAGAACCAGATCATAAAGCCCTTATCACATAAAGAGTTTAGGCTTTAGCCTGATGTCAGTGAGAGTCACTGAAGGGATTAAGCAGGACAAACCTGATTGGATTTTCATTTCTGGAAAATCATCTGGTTCCTGGATGGAGGATGATTGCAGGACGAGAGAGGCTGCAGGAGGACCATAATCATGTTCATTTTCAATCAGACATAATTTTCAATTTTTGAGACAGCCCTCAATGCAGAACAAAGCAATCCCTGCCAATACCAAGATGACTCATTTGGATGTGAACTTGTTGAAAGCTTTATGAAAGTCTAAATACATTATCTCTATGAGTTCTCCTTTATGCACATGCATGAGGAGTCAGTCTTACAATTCCTCACACTTTTATAACAACCTCTCCCCGTCCCTGTAACAATATTGCTTCCCTAACAGGCTGGTTCAAGTACTATGTCTTTTTACCCTTTATTGTGGATCCTGGAGAAAAGGATAACATCCATTCTCTGATTGAAATCCCAGTGGGTCCAGTCTCTGATTTATTTTCCTTTTTATGTTTTCTCATTCCTAGTGGCACCTGGCAGTCTTCTCATAGCTTATTATATATCTCTATATTCCTCAGGATAGTTAATGGGGTATTTGAAAAAATCAGAGATCTGCACAAGAAGCTCTCTCGATCAAATTTGTATGGTTACAAAATATGGATAGCACTTTAAAATTACTAAAAATGTAATTCTATACATATATTCAAAGATTCTGGATTTTCAAAGCTTTCACTGCCACTGTCTTTTTTAAAAAAACCTTTTATTTTGGGTTCAGGGGTATATGTGCAGTTTTGTTATATAGGTAAATTGTGTGTTGCAGGGGTTTGGTGTACAGATTATTTCATCTAGATAATAAGCATAGTACCTGATAGGTAGTTTTTTGATCCTCACCCTCCACCCTCCTCCCACCCTCCACCAGTGGTCTATTGTTTCTTTCTTTGTGTCCGTGTGTACCCAAGGTTTAGCTTCCACTTATGAGTGAGAACATGCAGTATTTGATTTTCTGTTCCTGTATTTGTTTGCTTAGGATAATGGCCTCCACCTCCATCCATGTTGTTGCAAAAGACATGATTTCATTCTTTATTATGGCTGTGTAATATTCCATGGTGTATATGTACCAGATTTCTTTATCCAATCCACTGTTGACTTGATCCACTTTGATGATTCTGTGTCTTTACTATTATAAATGGCACTGCAAGGAACACACAAGTGCAAGTGTCTTTTTGGTAGAACGATTTATATTCCTTTGGATATATACCTATAATGGGATTGCTGGGTCAAATGGTAGTTCTGTTTTGTCATTTGAGAAATCTCTAGACTGCTTTCCACAATGGTTGAACTAATTTACATTCCTTCTACCAGTATATAAGCATTCCCTTTTCTCTGCATCCTCATCAGCATCTGTTATTTTTTGACACACTGCCACTTTCTACCTTTGTGTGAACAAATAGCATTTTATCGTGTTTCTATTCCTCATTTAGAGAACCCACTTATACCTATAAATACGACTAATACTTCCAATAGTTTCCCCTATGGCTGCATTGTTTACAGCCATTTCTGTGGTAAGATAGAGACTCTTCATTTTGCTGATACTCACTGTGGCCCGGAGAGACATGGCGCCACATCACCTATTTGGAGAACCTTCATTTTGAGTTACCAAGAAAGAACAGAGCACATCAATCTCATTGCCAAGCTTCAGGATTCAAAGTATTAAAGGAAGCTCAATTCCTGACATCTGACCTCTGAATTTCCTGGAGCTAGATGGCTGGTGGAACATCTGAGATTTCTGGAGCAAACCTGGCACTAGAGTTCACTTGTCCCCTTAATCACAAGGAGTATCACGTTATCAGTTTTGAGTTATTATTCACTTCTATCACCAACTGTATTTAAGTAATTCACCTATTATTTAATAACTACGCTTTGAGGAATCTTGGCACTGGGGGAAGGAGAAATTTGTCTGAAGTTGCTCCATAAATCAGTATAGGAGGTACTCAGGGGCTGAATTCTGGTATGAAATTATTGAGGGTAGGAGGAGAAGGTGGTAGGAGACTTCTGAAACTTTGCAGATTTAAGCACTTAAAAAAAAAAACAAACTCACGTTAGACTGGGCATGGTGGCTCACGCCTGTAATCCCAGCACTTTGGGAAGCCAAGGTAGGTGGATCACTTGAGGTCAGGAGTTCAAGACCAGCCTGGCCAACATGGCGAACCCCTGTCTCTACTAAAAATACAAAAATTAGCTGAGCATGGTGGCGCACACCTGTAATCCCAGCTACTTGAGATGCTGAGGCAGGAGAATCACTTGAACCCAGGAGCAGAGGTTGCAGTGAGCCAAGATCACGCCATTGCATTCCAGCCTGGGTGACAAAGAAAGACTCCATCTCAAACAACAACAACAACAACTTACATTATATGTTTCATATCCATTAAAAACATGAGTTTTCTAGAGAGGGTTTTACTCATATATTACAGAAAATGGAGAAAACATCAGAGAGTATTATTATTTTGTATGGGATGACTTGGGTGGAGGGTAGATGGAGATGGAACTGGCCAACTTCCCTGAAGCCATCTATTATAAGCAGAGCAGGCAGCTTACCCTCCAAAATCATGTGGTGCAGAAAGGGTGGCCCAGAAGTGATTTGGTCCTTTCAGAACAGTTTTTCAGGCCGCAAGGAGGAAGAGCTGCTGTCAATCTGCAGATATTGGGGATGGTTGGATTTCTGGAGATGCTGGGGTAGAGGAGCCTATGTCCTATTGAATTCTTGTAGGTGTGCAGGCCTCCTCTGCATTGATCAAACACTTATTGAGCCCCTATCATCTGCTGAGCATTGAGGATACTAATATGAAGAAGATACAGCTCCTTCTTAGAGGAACTTATAGTGGACAAAGACAATTACAGCAGCCAACACTACTAACTCTGACTTGTGTTCCAGGCACTATGCTAAACTAAGGGCTTTAGACACCTCTCAAAATACCTCAAAACAACCCTTTCAGGTAGGTCCTAATAGCCCCTTTATGCCAAAGAGATTTAGAAGGGTTAAATACTTTGCCTGAGTCCACGGAGCTAATAAGATGGGACTTAAATCTGAGCAGTCTGACTCCAGAGAACGTATCTTCAACCATGTTTTGAAAGGGATAAAGACTGATGCATTGGGGGTCCAGGTACTGAGAAAGGACAACTGATCCAGCCTGGAGGGTTTAAGAGATGGTGCCTTAGAGAGCAAGGATTCCTGCTTGTGTCAGAGGTGTTCAAACCAGAGCGACTCCATCTTAAATAGGGATTGAGTAAAATAAGGCTGAGACCCTACTGGGCTGCATTCCCAGGAGGTTAGGCATTCTAAGTCACAGGATGAGATAGGAGGTCGGCACAAGATACAGGTCATAAAGACCTTGCTGATAAAACAGTTTGCAGTAAAGAAGCCAGCCAAATCCCATGAAAACCAAGATGGTGACGAAAGTGACCTCTGGTCATCTTTGCTGCTCATTAAACGCTAATTATAATGTATTCGTCTGCTAAAAGACACTCCCACCAGATCCATGACAGTTTACATATGCCATGAAAATGTCAGGAAGTTACCCTATATAGTCAAAAAAGGGGAGGAACCCTCAGTTCTGGGAATTGCCCACCCCTTTCCTGGAAAATTCATGAATAATCCACCCCTCGTTCAGCATATAATCAAGAAATAACTATAAGTATCCTTAGTCCAGCAGCCCAAGCTGCTGCTCTGCCTACAGAGTAGCCATTATTTTATTCGTTTGCTTTCTTAATGAACTTTCTTTCACTTTATGGACTCACTCTTTCTTGGGCAAGATCTAAGAACCCTCTCTTGTGGTCCAGATTGGGATCCCTTTCCAGTAACACTGTACTTTTAGGTTTCTAGCACATTCACAGACTTATAGAATGTTAGAGCTGGAAGGATCTTTAAAGATCTGCTAGTCTCACAGTCTAATTCTGTAGGAAAAGTTTGGACAGGAGAAATGACTTGTCCAGTTCTTCGAGAAACTCTACAAATTCAAGGATTAGGATTCTAGGTTTTGATTAGGAACTACTGTTCCGATTGCCCATGTCACCTGCTTGTGATTAGAAGTGAAACTGTCAGGCACTAAAGACGATGACCAGTTGACTTTCTTACCTCATACAAACAGAAGACTTGAAAAGCCATTTTAATAGGGAAAGATTTAGGAAGAAATCAGGCAGATGTTTGAAGCAATTTTGTGTGTGTGTAAAGTATTAGCAGATTTGTCTCTTCTTAGGGCTGTGGGAATGAAGATATTAGATTTAAGCCCCAAAGTCTCCCATATTGTTTGTTCTTGCTGGAGTGCCACAATACAAGAATCCATGGCGGGCACTAGCTATTGCCCACCAATAGCACCTATCTTTTATTTCTTTCCAATAGAACCCTGATTTGTTCAAGAGCTGGTGGGGATCTCTTTATCTCAGGGAGGGTGAGCATGACCCCAGCCCCAGAGAATGAATCAGGGATTCACAGGGATTGGTGTAAGGGTGGTCATGTGACCCAGTTCTGCCCATGGGGCCTAAGGAAAAATCTGCAGGGAGGGCTTCCTTTCCCTCCTCAGGAAAGAGCTTTCTGTTCATTCATCCTTTTGGTTTCTCCCCCTTCCTTTGACCTGGAACATGCATGTGAGGCCTAAAAATGAAGACAATAAGACAAAATGCCAGGAACAGAAAATCAGAAAGCACGTGGGTCTGGGATAAGTTTATCATTTTCCCTATCCTAAACTGCCAAACCTCAGACTTTTTCTTTTGGGAGATAAAGCCTTAGATGTTAGCTAATGTTAGATTTTCAGATACTTACAATTGAATGCACTCTTAATTGATACATATAAAGTGAAGTGATATCAAACAATATGCCTGCCCTTCAGATTTTAATTTTATTCATAGAATCCAAGATAAAGGTAGTAAATGCTCATGAATGAGCGAAACTGCCCCATTTGTTAAATTTCTCTTCTGGGAACTGTATAGAGTTGCATACACTTGGTTACAGGGTTTACAGCGTTTCACAGTCAATAGTGCCATGGTGGGTTGAGTCGAAGCTTCTAACATAATTTCAGCTTTTAAAAACCTAGTTTAGGCTAATTGGAGTCCCAGGGGCCCCCATAATCTAGATGATGTCGCATCTGTGCTCTTACATACTACACTGCCTCACAAAAGTATAAATTTTGAGTATACCTCAGATTTTGTGATGTAATTATATAAAGACAATAGCTAAAGAGCCATTATCTTATAATGGCTAATATTCATGTATGCTCTCCATGTCCCGAAAACCGTGTGGGTGCCTCTAGTGCATTACCTCATTTAACTCTCAGAAAACCCCTGTGAAATAAATCATTTACTTCTTTCAAACAAGGAAGGTAAGACTTAGAGAAGTTGAATCACTTGCACAAGCTCATTCAGCTATGAAAGTGCAGTCTGGATTCCAGGGCCTGTATTCTTAATGACTATTCTTTTGAAAAAATTAAACTAATTGATAATGGTTATTATATTGATAATTTGACAATTATATTAAAAACTAATATATCAAGATCCAAATTTTAAAAACACCCTGAAATAATAGCTACTTGTTATATAGTGCTTATTATGTAAAAGGTTCTATTCTAAGCAATTTTCCTGTCTTAACTCATTTAATACACTAACACTATGAGGTAGGTACTATCATTATTATTTTCAAGCTGAGGAAAAAGAAACTCAGAGAGGTTAAGTAACTTGTTCAGGGTCACACAGCTAACACGTTGTAGAATCTGAATTTAAACCCAGGCAGCCTGGCTCTAGCATCTATTCTCTTATCTATACACTACTCGGTTTCACAAAATGATACATTTTGGACATAACTCAGGTTTGGTGATGTAGTTATATAAAGTTAATTATATCAAATTGAAGGCTAGCCGATTACTAAATATAATAAAGAAGTTTAAATGCCAGCACTCAAGCCTATTTTTTCATTTTAATAGTTAAATATCTTTCTAGAAGGACACAATTTCCTTCACACGTGGAAGTGATAACTCTTTCGTCACTCTGGAAAGTCACAATACAGAAACAGCACATTAATTTGTAACTTACAGAAAGTTTATATCTAAGCCTTAGGTTTTTTAAAACTTCCCTCTCCTCCTTCCTTTGATACAGCTTCGAGAAGTGGAGGAACACCGGGGCTCTTGTCTCGCATCGAATTGGAAAAAAACTACACGGACACATGTGGAGTGGTTTTAAGGAGCTGAGAGTTTAATAGGCAAGAAGGAACTGAGAAGCCAGAAAGAAGAAACTCCCTGCAAGCCTCTTGTATCGGTTGGAACCCAGAGAGCCCGCCAGCAAACAACACGAAGCGGTGTGGAGCAACACACTGTTTTTTTTTTTTTTTTTTTTTTTTTCCCATTCACATCGGTGGATTATTTACTTATTTTTACTTTTTAAAAATTATTATTATACATTAAATTCTAGGGTACATGTGCACAACGTGCAGGTTTGTTACATAGGGATACATGCACCATGTTGGTTTGTTGCACCCAACACCTCATCATTTACATTAGGTATTTCTCCTAACGCTATCCGCCCCCAGTCCCCCACCCACCAGCAGGCCCCGGTGTGTGATGTTCCCCACCCTGTTGTCCATGTGTTCTCATTGTTCAACTCCCACTTATGAGTGAGAACATGCGGTGTTTGGTTTTCTGTCCTTGTGATATTTTGCTGAAAATGATGGTTTCCAGCTTCATCTATGTCCCTGTGAAGGACATGAATTCATCTTTTTTTATGGCTACATAGTATTCCGTGGAGTATATGTGCCACATTTTCTTTATCCAGTTTATTATTGATGGACATTTGGGTTGGTTCCATGTCTTTGCTATTGTGAATAGTGCCACAATAAACATACGTGTGCATGTCTTTATAGTAGCATGATTTATAATCCTTTGGATATATACCCAGTAATGGGATGGCTGGGTCAAATGGTGTTTCTAATTTTAGATCCTTGAGGAATTGCCACATTGTCTTCCACAATGGTTGAACTAATTTACATTCCCAACAACAGTGTAAAAGCGTTCCTATATCTCCACATCCTCTCCAGCATCTGTTGTTTCCTAACTTTTTATTGATCGCCAATCTAACTGGCTTGAGATGGTATCTCATTGTGGTTTTGATTTGCATTTCTCCCAACAGGCTGCTTTAATGAGCGCCTGGGTGCAGGTGGGCTGAGGCCTAAAATGGCATCAGCACCACATGAGGACAGGGCAGGGGTTTTATAGTCTCCTGTAAACAGGAAGTGTCTCAGTCTGATGTAACTGCTACCAGGTACCCGGATGGCCTCTTTGTCAGTCTTCAGGGGGTATGTGTCTTCTGGCCAGCTGTCTTCCTGCTTCTGCTGTCTTGCTGACACATGCTGCTGGCACAAGTGGCCTGGAGCCTTGAGACTGGGCCTGAGGAGGGAGGAGTTACTCATTCCCTTAAGCTTTCAGGCCCTGGGGAGAATCTTTCACTCCCCTGTACAGAGAGACAGAGGGAGGGGGCTCCCCCAAGCGCCATGGATATCAGCCAGTTTTATGAGTAGGCTGGAGGAGGCGGTGTCTGATTTGCACAGGGCTCAGGGGATTGGTTTGACCAGGCATGTCCTTCAGATAGCCCATGAAAAAGCTGGCCCTCCCCCTCTAGCCTTTTAATATGCAAGTACAGGTGGCCATGATGTTCTACATAGGGGATATGTGGGGGTGGCCATATTGCCAGGCACATGCAGGGGCAAGGGCAAGAGGGCAAGAAGACAAGGCTGGGAATCACCATGTTGGGTGGACCCAGTTTCTAATGGCCTGCATTTGCACATCAAAGGTTACCTGACTGGCCCTAAGTGCCTGGGCTTTACAAGAAAGGTTTCTGAAGATGCTTTAAAAAATGAAAACTTCCGAAGGACCTCTTTTCCTCTGTATCTGCCCAAAATAATTTCTTAATAACTCCTACAACACCTTGACTCTCCCTGTGCCCCACCTGAGCACCCTCGCAGAATTTGAGCTTATTATGGGAGGTAGTGCCCCTCCCCACACTGCTGTTATAAATAAAGTTTCAGTGCTGCAAAAGAAATAGCACTCAAATATAAAATTATCTTTTTAATTCTCAGCAGGGCAAGGTACTTCTATAGAAGGGTGCACCCTTACAGATGGAGCAATGGTGAGCACACACTTCGACAAGGGAGGGGAAGGGGTTCTTATCCCTGACGCACGTGGCCCCTGCTGCTGTGTCGTTCCCCTATTGGCTAGGGTTAGACTGCACAGGCTAAACTAATTCCAACTGGCTAATTTAAAAAGAGTGACAGGGTGAGTGGTTTGGCGGGAAAAATGGTTATGACAGAGCAGGTAATCTGTCAGGGTGGAGAAGGTAATCAGAATGAGTCAGGGTGGAGAAGGTAATTGGAATAAGTCAGGGTGGAGCAGGTAATCGAAAAAGTTTACTTTATGAGGAAGTTAAGTTTAAAAGTAGAAGGCAAAGAATTGAACATACTGACATATTGATTCTTTGAAAAGAAATTTAGAACTCATACCTAATAGCCTCTCCTCTTGCATTTCCTTACAGCAATTTCTTTTCAAACTTTTTAACATGTCTTGGCTTAGTTGTTCTGCTGGATTTTCCAAAAGAAGAAGCTTCTCTGGATAAGGTGGAGGTTAGTTAAGGGAAGTTTTAGTAAGTGCCATTTTTATGAGCCTCTGTAGCAACCCACAGATGCATGGTGTGGCACAGCACCTGACAAGAATAAGTACACCCATTACGGCTGTGAGGGAAGTAAGAATTGAGGCTATTATTTTTTTTCCATTTACCAAACCACTTTTCTAGCCATTCTATAAAGGGGTCATTTACCCCTGAGTTGCTGGCTAACTCACTGGGTAGAGCAGTCAGACCTTGCAATGCCTTTGTTATACTTCCATATAAGTTGTTTAGGATGAAGGTGCAACATTGAGTTTTAATCATGACGCAAACTCCTCTTCTTTCTGCTAATATCATATCTAAGGCTATCCTATTTTCCCAAGCCATCTGGCTAGTAGCCCCTAACTGCTCAGCTATTTCTTTAACAGCATCTCTAGTGTGGTTAATAAATCACTGTTGGTTGTAATAGATGTAATTTATCCAATCTACATTTTTTTTTTTTTGAGACGGAGTCTCGCTCTGTTGCCCAGGCTGGAGTGCAGTGGCACGATCTTGGCTCACTGCAAGCTCTGCTTCCTGGGTTCACGCCATTCTCCTGCCTCAGCCTCCTGAGTAGCTGGGACTACAGGCACCGGCCACCATGCCCAGCCAATTTGTTTTTTGTATTTTTAGTAGAGACAGGGTTTCATTGTGTTAGGCAGGATGGTCTCGATCTCCTGACCTCGTGATCCGCCGCCTGAGCCTACCAAAGTGCTGGGATTACAGGCATGAGCCACCACGCCCAGCCCAATCTACATTTTTATTAATTGTCACCCACCAAAATATTGACTCAAATCCTGCAGCTATTTGATTTTGGGCTTTAAATTGATTTGGTATTCCTCATGGGACTCCGATTGCATTTAAATAGACATGAGAGTCGAAAGACCCATAAAGGGCTTCTCTTGCTTTATGATGTCTTATTTATCCTTCCTCTGGTTGATGAAATTCCAGGGTGAAAGGGATAGCCAACTGGACTAAAGCACAAGTGCCACTCCAGTTATTTGGCAGAGTGTCCAGTAAAGGTCCACCACACATCTGCTTGAGGATGAACAAGGTCTGACCGATTAAGGAAAATTGAATTGAAAATTCTAAAGCTCACTTCATCTCTTCAGGTCTCCAAGGAATGCTAAGTTTCCTCCCTGTCATGAGAGACATGAAGTGAACTTAGTGTCGGGAGATGGAAGCTTGATGGCTCTTGGGGGCTGACCCACAGGGTGCTGGACTTCAGGATACAGCAGAGAGAGTGCATGGCATGACTTGTTACTCCAGGCTGAAGAATCCTGGAAAAGAGCTATCATGCAGCCCATGCCCAGTCGACTGGAGGACCACCCTAGTGGAAAGGGGACAATATGGGCCTCTGGCCTGCAGTGCACACAAGCATAACAGTTGCTTTTGTTTAACGTGTGGACGGAATATTTGATCCATTCCAACCAGGCATTTGCATCTTGGTATCCTGTCTTAATTGCCAAAGTTTGTTTTAAGTCTTTAACTTCTACGATAGCTATCTTGGTCTTGTTAGATAGTGGAGAAGCAGTTGTTCCATTGTGAGAGGTTTTGGAAGAAGGCTTAGAGGAAGATGTGGGTGGTGGGGGATCAAAGAAATGCATTTCAAAGAATCCAAAGGGTCTGTCCCTGAAACCTTAACCCCCATACCATAAAACCAGCTTAAAGAAGTGAACCAGCTTAGAAAAGGGGAAGAACTTTGAGGGTTCCAGACAATAACCTGTATAGGATTGCACCAGTTTAGCTGACAGTTGGCAGGGGAGGCTGTCCCTCTAGTAAAATGAATGTACGGTTTTAGGAAATTACAAAAACCAGTTGTGGCAGTCCATTCTTGCTCTTTAGTGGCCCACAGAACATTGGACCAACTATGGCATGAAAGTGCTACATCAGGGAGCAAGACTCCTGGTTGACACTGGGGTCTTTATTGAAATCTCCTCAGATTAAATGGTCCCAATTCACTAATGACCAGTCTGAGGAGAGTCAGGAGGGACAAAGGTACTTTTCTGAAATAGAGAGCTGTCTTTGACTTGGCAAGTTCCCACAGGGTATAACAAGGCAAGCATTAAATGCAATAATTGAGGCAAAATTGACTTGGTTACGTTAATAACTAGATGGTCAGCAATAGAGCAAGGAAAGAAGAAGGAGTAATAGAATAGATGAAAGAGACTTAAATTTTTCTTAGCTTTAGGTTGGTAGGGTCTTCCCCCGGGACTATGGCCCATGGCTCTGGAGAGGGGGCGGCACTTTCTTGACTTGGGTGTGATGAGTTCATCCCCTTTTCACTATACAAACAGCAGTCTCAGTGGTTAGCAGCACAAGGTAGGGTCCTTCTCAGGCTGGCTCGAGTTTTCTTTCTTTCCACCCTTTGATGAGAACATGATCCTCAGGCTGGTGCTGGTATACTGGAAATTCTACGGGTGGTACCTGTGCTAAAAGACTTTTAGTTTTGAGGGAAAGGAAAGTGGAAGATAAACCAAGTATATAATTTCTAAGAAATAGATCTTTTGTTTTAAATGTGGGGACATCAACAGTGGACTTTATAGTCCTTGGTGCCTTCTTACTGAGAAATCTCCTTTAGCACACATTTTTATTAGTTTTTAGACCAAAGAAAGTCAAACACCATTTTATATTTGACAGTGCTTCCTGTATGATTTTTATACCAGATAAGCTAAACTTCACCTTTATATTAGTGTGTTATTAATGTTAAACTTAATTTTAATAAAGCCTTGTACACATTTTAATCCAATTTTTAATGTCTGACCATAAAGTAAGATTTTTATAGACTCTTTTTAACCTTTTACAATTTTTGTTAAAGAGCAGGTTAATGCTTTAAGAAAAACCTGTTGTGCTTTTATTTTAATGTCCAGTTCACAGAAAAACTGGATGATACCCCTTTAACTTTAGCCAATATGTTTACACACAGAATTTTCTTTACAATTAACATTTCAAAACTTGCTTAAACCTTTAAAACAAAATATTTTTTAACCTTTTAATAGGTAAAAATTGACATTCTTATGCCTCCTTATAATCGATTTACCAAAGGTATATTTTACTTTCCTTATACACCTTGCACATAAACTGTTTCTTCAATAGTTTTACATTCAGGAGGCCTAATTACTTTTAAACTACACAACACATCTTTCATAAATTCCCTTTTATAACATTTTTTTCCTCACGACTTTCACAGACAATTCTTAGACATGCCTCAACTTTCGGACTTGTTGCAAATATCCCTTTCTTTAAACAACCAGTTAATTTATTTTAGGACAAGATTTTACCATATAACATTCATTTTTACACAAAGATGATAATCATCCTTTTCCAAAGTAAACTTCCTTCATGTCTGTGGACTAGACTGTCTAAGGCCACAAGATCAGAAGTTAGCATGATACATGTTACACTGTTAAATTTTAGCAAACTTTACTTTTGTTGAAAACATTGTAAAACCTTGTAAGTTTGGGATTTCAATTATCCTTTGCTATTAATAAGACCTTGTTTAGTCCAAATTAACTTAGAATTCATATAGATGGTTCCTTCTTGATTCTGTAAGTACTTTAAGGCTTGGCTGAGTGCAAACAGATTGCATGTTTGAGCAGACCAATTATTAAGCAGTTTTCTTAACTCTGCTTCTGCAAGAATTTCTCTATCAATTACTGAATACCAATTGTGTCTTTTACCCTCAATCACCTGGGAGGAACCATCTATTGTCCTGTCCTGAAGGGAGTTCCTCCTAGGTCTGGTCGGACCATTGTATGGTAATTAATTGAGATTTAGATCCCCTGTTAGAAAACCTGCTGGGTTAAGGGAATTATCAGTGGTTAATGTTAAATCATCTTTTTCTAACAGAATAGCCCCATACTTTAAGATTTTTGAGTTAGTAAGCTACCTTTTGCTTTTTCTTCTTCTTTTTTTTTTTTGACTTAGAATAGTTCTAAACTGGTGACGTGTGCTCACAATGAGGTTTCCTCTAAAAGTTATTTTTCTACTTCTGGTAGCAAAGCTGTTGCCACTACAGATTGAATGCTTTTGGGCCATCCACGGGTTACTGGTTTAAGGATTTGTATTTATTTATTTATTATTATTATTATTATTATTATTTTTGAGACGAAGTCTAGCTCTGTTGTCCAGGCTGGAGTGCAGTGGCGCAATCTTGGCTCACTGTAAGCTCTGTCTCCTGGGTTCACGCTATTCTCCTGCCTCAACCTCCCAAGTAGCTGGGACTACAGGCGCCCGCCACCATGCCTGGCTAATTTTTTTGTAGTTTTAGTAGAGATGGGGTTTCACCATGTTAGCCAGGATGGTCTCAATCTCCTGACCTCCTGATCCGCCCACCTCAGGCTTCCAAAGTGCTGGGATTACAGGCGTGAGCCACCACGCCTGGCCTAGGATTTTTGATAGGAAGGCTATGGGTTGTCAGTGGCCTCAGTACTTTCAGGCTACGCCCTTGTTTACAGTGACAACAAGGTGGTATTGGAGTGTTAGAGTGTCATGGAGAAGACCTTCAATTATCAGTTATAGGTTTTAAATTTACCCTGGCTTTTAAAGGAATAGGGTACACTGTTTTCTCTTTACTACTTCTGTCTCTCTCTTTCTCTCTTTCTTTTTCTCTTTGAGTTTCTGTCTCTCTCTTTCTCTCTCTTCGACTCCCTCTTTTTCTCTCTCTCTTCCTCTCTGCCTCTCTCTCTCTTTCTCCTCTCTCTTTCCCCCCATCTCTCTTTCCTCTCTCTCAGTCTCTCTTTCCCCTCTGTCTCTATTCCCCCCTGTCTTTTTCCTCTCTGCTGTTCTTTCCCTGCCTCTGCCAGCCACTTATGCTGCTGTTCTCCCCTCTCCTTCCCCTTCCCCTAGAAGAAGCACTAGCGGGAGAGGAGCTACTCTTTCTTCCCCCAAGAAGAAAGGAAAGGGGAATTCTGAATATTTTTCTTACTACTGGAGGTTTGTGTGGGGTTCAGTACCCCCCATTGGGATTTCTCACCTCTTTTTGAGGTTCAACCTCCCCCATGGGGATTTCTCACCTCTTTTTGAGATTCAACCCCCACCATGGGGGATTTCTTACCTCTTTCTGAGGTTCAACCCCTCTCATGGGGATTTCTCACCTCTTTCTGAGGCTCAACCCCCTCTCATGGGGATTTCTCACCTCTTTTTGAGGTTCAACGCCCCCCATGTGGATTTCTCACCTCTTTTTGAGGTTCAACCCCCATGGGTATTTTTCACCTCTTTTTGAGGTTCAACCCCCCTCATGGGGATTTCTCACCTCTTTTTGAGGTTCAACCCCTCATCATGGGGATTTCTCACCTCTTATTAACCTCCAAGACATCCCATCTAAGGAATACTTCACTGCCCCCATGGCTTTCTTTCCCTAGTCCCAACTAAGGAATGCTCTACTGCCCCTGTGATTTCTATCTCCTTGATATATCCTAACTAAGGAATGATTTACCACCTCACAGCTTTTTCCTTAGTCCTGATCACCAAGAGAATACTTTACCTGCTCCTGCGGCTTCTCCTTCCTTGATTTGTGCACAGAGTGGTTGTCGCAGTATGTGAGGATCCTTTAAGCTATGTTGCTGGCCAGTTATTTATTTATTTATTTTTCTGTGTTGCTGAGAGCTCAGATTACTCCTCGCACTGGGTGGGTCTTGATTTCTCACCCCTGAGGCTGCCACAAGGGGGCAGGGCACGCCTCCTCATGAGTGAGAACCAGAGAGTGTCCCCAGAGGGGAATGTAATCCTGGACGAGCCCCCAAATTGTTATAAATAAAGTTTCAGTGCTACAAAAGAAATGGCACTTGAATATGACATTTTCTTTTCAATTCTCACCAAGGCAAGTTACTTCTATAGAAGGGTGTGCCCTTACAGATGGAGCAATGGTGCGTGCACACTTGGACAAGGGAGATGAAGGGGTTCTTATCCCTGACACATGTGGCCCCTGCTGCTGTGTCATTCCCCTATTTGCTAGGGTTAGACCACACAGGCTAAACTAATTTCAATTGGCTAATTTAAAGAGAGTGAAGGGGTGAGTGGTTTGGCAGGAAAAATGGTTATGACAGAGCAGGTAATTGGAATGAGTCTGGGTGGAGAAGGTAATCGGAATGAATCAGGGTGGAGCAGGTAGCCAAAAAAGTTTGCTTTACGAAGAAGTTGAGTTTAAAACTAGAAGGCAAAGAATTGAACATACTGACATATTGATTCTTTGAAAAGAAATTTCGAACTCACATCTAACACTGCCCTGAAGGGCAATACCTCAGCTCATCCCATTATGTTATGCAAATGTTGGGAGACTTAGGGATTTTTTACCTCCTTTCTGTACACCTTAAGAAACCCTTACATGGATGGGCCTGGTGGCACATGCCTATAGTCCCAGCTGCTTGGGAGGCTGAGGCAGGAGGATCATTTGAGCCCATAAATTTGAGGCTAGCCTGGGCAACACAGTGAGACCCCTGTCCCTGAAAAATAAATAAAACAAAACCAGTCCCTGATTTGGACCAGGATCTGAGGTTGAAAACAGAGGGTGCTTTGGATAGTGATTTGAAATTCCTAAAAGAGTGGCTCTCAGCCTTGCCTGTGCATTGGAATCACCTGAGGAGTTTCAAAAACATTCTCATATTTGGGTCTCATGACTAGTGTTTCTATTTAGTTGATCTGAGGCGTGCTCTGGGCACTGTGAGTTATAGAGCTGTGAAAAGATCCAATGCAGAGACGAACTTGAGAACCACTGTTTCTAGAGCAGGGTTTCTGAACCTCAGCACTATGGGCATTCAGCACCATGTAGTTCCTTGTTGTGGGAGATTGTCCTGTGCATTGTAGAATGTTTATCAGCATCTCTAGACTTTACTGACTATATGCCAGGAGCACCCTCCCCAGTTGTGACAACAAAAAATGTCTCTAGACTTTGCCAGATGTCTTGGGGTAAGAGGGACAAAATTGCCTCTGTTGAGCACTGTTGGTCCTGAGCCATTGCTAGTAGTTCGGGCTGTGAAAGACATCTTTCAGAAAGAAAGAGAGAAGGTGGCTGTTATTGCACCCTTCTCTAAGAAAAAAAAATATGTATAAAGATGCCAAGGGGATCTGGCAGAAAATTCTCCTGTCATTGGAAGAAACCTAGTCAGGGTGCTTTCTGTTCTTTAAGGTTTTCTATTTCTAAGCAAAGAGATGGCATATTTCTTGGGGAGCATAGTAGAGGAAGGCATCTTAGAAAACAGGGAATTAAGAAAATGATACAGGAAACTCTAGCTGATCTGAGGCACAACAAAAGGAAATGAAATATTTTTATAATTAGTATGAACAGTCTGGCTTGGATGAAATCTTGCCTCCAGCTAAGGAGTTGCAGCCAGGAGCTCTCCATGCATTTGGTATCTTTTATCTCTGGTCTGCACGCAACCCCATCGCAGAATGCTGACTCCCACCACATCCCGTCCTGTATGGACCTGTCTTTGATTCCTAGTACATACAACCATTGATCGCACCTACGTTCAATATTCTAGCTCCACACGGACATCAGCAAGGTGCTATTTAATCCATGCTTGTAGGACATACCAATAATCATCTTAGCCAACACCCCCCCCACCGAGCCATAAAAGTCACAACTATATCTCGTCAAACCCCCCCACCCCCATCTCCGACCTTCATCCAAAACCCACTTTTGCCAAACCCCAAAAACAAAAGTTTTAATATATCCGATCAGAGCCTGCATTTTCATCTTTTAGGTGTGCACAACTCCAACTGCCATTCCCTCAACTAACAAAAATTTACTTCACTAAACACCCTTCACACCAACCCACAACAGATCCTTTTCACACAACCCAAAAGAACACTGCACTCCGTTTATGTAGCTTAAATCTGCCCAAAGCAAGACACTGAAAATGCCTAGATGGGTCCACACACCCCATAAACAAACAGGCTTGGTCCTGGCCTTTCTATTAGCTCTTAGCAAGATTACACATGCAAGCATCCCCGCCCCAGTGAAAACGCCCTATTAATCATCATGATCAAGAGGAGCAAGCATCAAGCACGCACACGCAGCTCAAAACGCTTCGCCTAGCCACACCCCCACGGGAGACAGCAGTGACAAATATTTAGCAATAAACGAAAGTTCAACTAAGCCATGCTATATTTAGGGCTGGTCAATTTCGTGCCAGCTACCGCGGTCACACGATTAGCCCTAGCTAATAGAGATCGGCGTAGAGGGTGTTTAAGATCTAACACAATAAAGCTAAACTTCATCTAAACTGTAAAACCCTAGCTAATGTAAAATAAACTACGAAAGTGGCTTTAAAACTTCTGAACACACAATAGCCAAGACCCAAACTGGGATTAGACACCCTACTATGCTTGGCCCTAAACCTCAGTAGTTAAATAACAAAACTACTCGCCAGAATACTACAAGCAACAGCTTAAAACTCAAAGGACTTGACGGTGCTTTACACCCTCTAGAGGAGCCTGTTCCGTAATCGATAAACCCCGATCCACCCCACCTTCTCTTGCTCAGCCTATATACCGCCATCTTCAGCAAACCCTGATAAAGGCCACAAAGTGAGCGCAAACGCCACCACCGCGAAGACGTTAGGTCAAGGTGTAGCCCATGAGATGGTAAAAAATGGGCTACATTTTCTATCTTAGAAAACTACGAAAGCCCTTATGAAATCTGAGGGTCCAAGGAGGATTTAGCAGTAAATTAAGAATAGAGTGCTTAGTTGAACCAGGCCATAAAGCGCGCACACACCGCCCGTCACTCCTCTCAAATATATTCAAGGAATATCTTAACTAAACGCCCTAATGTTTATATAGAGAGGATAAGTCGTAACATGGTAAGCGTACTGGAAGGTGCGCTTGGATAAATCAAGGCATAGCTTAATATAAAGCATCTGGCTTACACCCAGAAGATCTCAATACCACTTGACTACCTTGAGCCAACACTAGCCCTAAGCATGACCAATACTAATACCAAGCCAACACACACTAAACCATTTACCCGCATATAGTATAGGCGATAGAAATTTTAATCTGGCGCTATAGACGTAGTACCGTAAGGGAAAGATACAAAACCTCTCAAGCACAAAACAGCAAGGACTAACCCCTGTACCTTTCGCATAATGGATTAGCTAGAAACAATTTCACAAAGAGAACTACAAGCCAAATTCCCCGAAACCAGACGAGCTACCCAAGAACAGCTAAAAGAGCACACCCGTCCATGTAGCAAAATGGTGGGAAGATTTTTGGGTAGAGGTGACAAGCCTACCGAGCCTGGTGATAGCTGGTTATCCAAGACAGAATCTTAGTTCAACTTTAAGCTTACCTATAGAACTACCTAATCCCCCTGTAAGCTTAATTGCTAGTCTAAAGAGGGACAGCTCTTTAGACACCAGGAAAAAACCTTGTAGAGAGAGTAAAATCCTTAACTACCATAGTTGGCCTAAAAGCAGCCATCAATTAAGAAAGCGTTCAAGCTCAACACTAACCATCTTAAAAATACCAAACACACAGCCGAACTCCTCACACCACATTGGATCAATCTATCACCACATAGAAGCAACAATGCTAGTATAAGTAACATGAATATTTTCTCCGCTGCATAAGCCTAAATCGGACCGAAAACCTCACCGATACCTAACAGCCAGGCATAGCAAGCACAAACAAGCCCATGCTACCTTCACTGTTGACCCAACACAGGCATGCCTCAAGGAAAGGTTAAAAAAAGTAAAAGGAACTCGGCAAACTCAAACCCCGCCTGTTTACCAAAAACATCACCTCTAGCATTACTAGTATTAGAGGCACTGCCTGCCCAGTGACACACGTTTAACGGCCGCGGTACCCTGACCGTGCAAAGGTAGCATAATCACTTGTTCTTTAAATAGGGACTCGCATGAAAGGCACCACGAGGGTTTAACTGTCTCTTACTTTTAACCAGTGAAATTGACCTGTCCGTGAAGAGACGGACATAAAACAATAAGACGAGAAGACCCTATGGAGCTTTAATCTATTAATGCAATCAAAAACCAGATAAACCCACGGACCTCTAAACTACCGACACCTGCATTAAAAATTTTGGTTGGGGCGACCTCGGAGCACAACAAAACCTCCGAATAACACATGCTAAGACCACACAAGTCAAAGCGAGCTAACACTCATAATTGATCCAATAATTTGATCAACGGAACAAGTTACCCTAGGGATAACAGCGCAATTCTATTCTAGAGTCCATATCGACAATAGAGCTTACGACCTCGATGTTGGATCAGGACATCCTAATGGTGCAGCAGCTATCAAGGGTTCGTTTGTTCAACGATTAAAGTCCTACGTGATCTGAGTTCAGACCGGAGTAATCCAGGTCGGTTTCTATCTATTGCACATTTCTCCCTGTACGAAAGGACAAGAGAAATAAGGCCAACTTCATAAAGCGCCTTCATTACATAAATGACCTAATCTTAATTTAGCAAAATACCACATATTCCACCCGAAAGCAGGGTTTGTTAAGATGGCAGAGCCCGGTAATTGCATAAAACTTAAAACTTTACAACCAGAGGTTCAACTCCTCTTCTTAACACTGTGACCACAGTAAACCTCCTACTTCTAACCACATCTACACTAACTGCTATAGCATTTCTCACCCTTGTTGAACGAAAACTACTAGGCTATATACAACTACGAAAGGGGCCTAACGTCGTAGGCCCATATGGGCTACTACAACCCTTTGCCGATGCTATAAAACTCTTCACCAAAGAACCCCTAAAACCCTTAACATCTACCACCACCCTCTATATTATCGCACCCGCCCTAGCCTTCTTCATCACCCTTCTCCTATGAACCCCTCTCCCTATACCTAACGCTCTAATCAACTTCAACCTAGGACTCCTATTCACCCTAGCCATACTCAGCCTAATCGTCTACTCCATCCTATGATCAGGATGAGCATCAAACTCAAACTACGCCCTAATTGGAGCCCTACGAGCCGTCGCCCAAACAATTTCATACGAAGTCACCCTCACCATTATCCTATTATCAACCCTACTAACAAGTGGCTCATTCAACCTCAATACACTCATTACAACACAAGAACATCTGTGACTTCTTCTACCATCATGACCCCTAGCCATAATGTGATTCGCCTCTACACTAGCAGAAACAAATCGAACCCCTTTTGATCTCATAGAGGGCGAATCAGAACTAGTATCAGGCTTCAACATTGAATACGCTGCAGGCCCATTCGCCCTGTTCTTCATAGCCGAATATATAAATATCATTATGATAAACGCCCTAACAACCACAATTTTCCTAGGCACATTCTACCCTATTCACTCACCAGAACTATTCACAGCATGCTTCACCATCAAAACACTCTTCCTAACTTCCCTATTTCTATGAATCCGAGCAGCACACCCCCGATTCCGCTACGACCAACTTATGCACCTATTATGAAAAAACTTCCTCCCACTCACACTAGCACTACTTATATGATCCATCTCAACACCCATCGCAATCTCCAGCATTCCCCCTCAAACCTAGAAATATGTCTGACAAAAGAGTTACTTTGATAGAGTAAATAATAGAGGCCCTAATCCTCTTATTTCTAGGACTGTAGGCATCGAACCTACCCCTGAGAACCCAAACTTCTCCGTGCTACCCCACACACTCTATCCTAAAGTAAGGTCAGCTAAACAAGCTATCGGGCCCATACCCCGAAAATGTTGGTCATATCCTTCCCGTACTAATTAACCCACTAGCTCAACCCATTATCTACACCACAATAATTACAGGCACACTTATCACAATACTAAGCTCACACTGATTTCTCGCCTGAGCAGGCCTAGAGATAAACATATTAGCCTTCATTCCGATCCTAATAAAAAAAACAAATCCCCGCTCTGCAGAAGCAGCTACCAAATATTTCTTAATACAGTCTACCGCATCTATGATCCTCATAATAGCAATCATTTCCAACAACCTACTATCAGGGTGCTGAACAACAACAAGTTACATCGATCAACCCTCTTCCCTAATAATAACAATTGCCCTCGCCATAAAACTAGGAATGGCCCCCTTCCACTTCTGAGTTCCAGAAGTCACCCAAGGGACACCCCTAACTTCGGGCCTACTCCTTCTTACATGACAAAAACTAGCCCCCATCTCAATCATGTACCAAATTCACCCATCAATCAACACCCACACCCTCTTAACCCTCTCCACCCTGTCCATCGCAGTAGGCAGCTGAGGAGGTCTAAACCAAACGCAATTACGCAAAATCCTAGGATACTCTTCAATCACACACAGTGGGGTGACAAAGTAAAAGGGCTTGGGTGCTAAGTGGATGTCAACCAGAAATGTTGCATTAGCCCTAGGAAGGCTTTGCCACCAAATTGAGAGTAGAGTGAGCTGAAATGGGTGAGAGTTGATATATGTGTATAAGAATAGCGATAGAATGAAGTAATAAGGGGAAGGCTGGGGTTTGTGAATGAAATATTTTAGTGGTTGTCTTAGTTATTGGTTGAGAGAAGAGTCCAGGAAGCACCCTAGGAGAGTGGGGAAGTGAGAGGGAAGGGGAGGATGTGAATAATGGGTGCATTATCAAGAAGTTGCCATGTGGGCACTTGGAGTAGAATCCTTCTGGGAGCTGCAGAAAGTCAGGGCAGAACACAAACCTCAGAGGTACGAGGTGACAGAGCTGCTATATTAATCCATTAATTCCTATTTGTCATGGGTTAAAGGCTACATCCAAGGCCATTAATTCCTCAGCACTTTGGTTGAGTTCTGGCTTTGGCTTCAGGCAGAGTTGCCAGTGCTGGTAATTTCCAACTGGCACTGAATGGTGATTGCTGATGGGATGTAGGTAAGCCACTGGCAGCCTCTGCTACAGTGGTCAATTTTAAAACTTATTTTAAAGTACTGACTTCTTTGCTAGTTAATGTTTAATTTTTAATAGACTTTTTTATATGAAAGAATATCAGGACCAAACATGGTGGCTCATACCTATAATCCCAGCACTTTGGGAAGCCAAAGTGGGAGGATAGGTTGAGCCTAGGAGTTCAAGACCAGCCAGGGAAACATGGCAAGATCTTATCTCTACAAAAAATAAAAAATCAGCTTGGTGTAGTGGTGTGTGCCTATAGTCTCAGTTACTCAGGAGGCTGAAGGTGGGAGGATCACTTGAGCCCGGGAGGTTGAGGCTGCAGTGAGCTGAGATTGTGCCACTGCACTCCAGCCTGGGTGACACAGTGAGATCCTGCCTCAAAAAAAAAGAAAAAAAAAAAAAGAAAAAAAAAAGGTATTCATGTCTGTCAGCCTTAAAGATGTCTTCACCTTGGTTTTTGAGACCATGAAATACCATTGCCAGAAACCTAGCAGTCCTCCCAGCCCTGTCCTTAACTCTTCTTTGACTCACCCATTACATCTAACCCACCAAGTCATTTCAGGTCTACTCTCAAACATTCTGCAATTTATCCACTTCTGTCTCTGTTGCTACCTCATTAGTTCAGGACAAGGTTTATTTTTGCTTGGACTATTGCAATAGCTTCCTCTTGGGCACACCACATTCACTCCTCTTTCAGGCACTTGAACCCATGAGGCTTTTTCTTAAAATGCTTCTCCCCCTCCCACCTCTCCCCATCCCCGCTCTTCCAATGACTTGCTCCTTCCTATTAGGTCTGGTTAAAGTCACATCTTCACTGAAGACCTTCCTTCCTCTGAAGAAAGATCTCTCCCAGGTCATACCATTTGTTATTCCATATCAATCCCTGTTCGATTTCTTCTCAGCACATTCCACAGTTTGTAATAATTTTGTTTACTGTGTCGTCTCCTTCTCTTTATTTTATTATAATCTTTTTTTGAGACAGAGTCTTGCTCTGTCACCCAGGCTGGAGTCCAATGGTGTGATCTTGGCTCACTGCAACTTCTGCCACTAGGGTTCAAGCATTTCTCATGCCTCAGCCCCCAAGTAGCTGGGATTACAGACATGTGCCACCATGCCCAGCTAATTTTTGTATTTTTAGTAGAAATGGGGTTTCGCTATGTTGGGCAGGTTGGTCTTGAATTCTTGGCCTCAGGCAGTTTGCCCGCCTTGGCCTCTCAAAGTCCTGGGTTATAGGTGTGAGCCACTGCATTCGAACTCCTTCTATTTATTTATTTATTTATTTATTTATTTTATTTGCTTTCTCTCCAGGGGGAAGTCATGTCATCTCCCTCTCTATAATATAACCTTGGTAAGGGCAGGACCATGCCTATCTCCTTGACCACTTATCCCTAGTAGGATTGCCAAATTTAGCAAATAAAAATACAGGATACCCACTTAAATTAGAATTTCAGGTAACCCATTAATAATTTTTTAGCATAAGAATGTCCAAGTATTGTGCAGGACATACTTACACTAAAAACTATTTGTGGTTTGTCTGAAATTTAAATTTAACTGGGCCTCTTATATTTCATCTGGCAATCCTAATCCTTAGGCCCTGACACATAGCTGACTCTCACTACATCTTACTGAATGAAAATTTGGTAGCAGCGTATCAAAATTGCTACTATGGCAACAAAGCTGGGGAAATGTGCTAAAAGTACAGAACTGAAGTAGTGAAAAACATCATTTTCCATCATATTTCTGTTCATATTTGCCTGTCTTTTCACACCAGGAGACTCTAATCAACTCTCATCCAAAGTCTTGGGCAGCACAGTACTCTGGGAGGGATGCTGACCATAGGAAGGGAACTGGTAGGTACAGCTTTTCACACAGTGGAAATTTTTGTCATGGCCTTGTACTCAGACCTTGATTTTCTTTGGCCCTTATCTCTCCAGACTGTGAGCTCCTTAAGGGGAGAGCCTGCTTCTTTTTATTCAACCCTCCATCCCCAGCATCTTCATCTGTAGCTGGTAGTAAGGATTCAACATGTGGTTCCCGAATGGACTGATAAATGAGTAAAGAGTAGGATAACTAACTCTCCTGGTTTGACCAGGACTGAGGGGTTTCCTGGGATGCGGGTCTTTCAGCGAAAAAATTGATGTAGTCCTGTACAAACTGGGACAGTTGATCACCCTAAGAAAATGAGTGGTTCTCACTTCTTGGTGGCTGGTGTTCTTCTCCAGTATCATCATATTGGCTGCTACGTGACTACCAAGATTAGACAACCTATTGGCCTGGTTCCTTATCCATTGAAAGCTGGATGTTTGGAGCACTCATGATCCCCTAAATTTCCCTGTGTCTGGATTGGCTCCTAAGAGCTTTGCCATACCTCCAGTCTCATCTCATGGTCTTAATGCTTGGCTTTATGGCCTGGTCTTGTGATACCTAGCACATGCCTGGACTTGTGCTCCTAGAATGAAGGCCTTCAGGTCAACCACACAGGAAAGGACCCTGGGCCTTGGTTCAATCTTAGCAAGACTTACCTGACCTGCTAGGTTTGTTTCATCAAGACCTGATTATGACCAATCACTACTTCCACAGAACACCAGCAAGTTTATTGAGTAATTAAGGTGACAGCCATAGAACTTTGCAAATGCGTTTCCGCAAAAGTTCTGAGTTACTTGACTATGAAAAGTGAGTTTTCATTTTAACCAATACTACCAGAAAGCATAAGATTCTGAAGAAACCTTCACAAATCTACTCTTAATTATGGTAGCAATGTTCCAGTCTCAATTAGGTTCTGCTGGGTTCCTGGAATTGGGAGTGAAGTGGCTCTTGAGTGGCTCCCAGCACTTGTAGTAGTTCTCATCCAAACACTTGGAGGCCTTGAGTCCCCACTTGGTGACCGCTAGACTTAGAGATGATTCAAACATAAATGCCTGGAGGAAGTGAGGATGGGGATGAGAAAAAAGAGGTGAGATAGATAATAAACACGTTTGATTAGATGTCAACAGAAGGTATGGGTAGGTAAAATCTTCCAATAACAAATCAAAGATTTGTGTGCTAGCATGGTGAGGAGAGCAGGCTCAAGCCCTGAGTTGTGGCTCTGGTCCTACCATTTGTAAGCTGATGAGACCTGGTACAAGACCCTTAACTTCTCAGGGCCTCAAGTTTCATTCTGTAAAATAAAATTTAGCCCTTAAGCTTCACATTGTCTTCATGGTATTAGGGAACTAAGTCTGCTAGATCCAAGGGCAGACGTGGGAGAATCCTGGGAATATCCACCTTCTCAGGGATTTCACTGACTGTGGCTATGTCCTTGTGAGAAAAGGCATACTCCCCACTTTACAGAGGAGGAATTAAGGCTGAGAGCCGGGAAACAACTTGCTTAAGGCGACAAGTCATGGCAGAGTTGGGATTTGAGCCTGTCTTTTCAGGACCCTGACCAAAAGATGGGCTGGGAAAAAGAAAAAAGAGGGAGTACAGGGGGAGAGGGAGGTGAAGGAAAAGGCAGGAATGGCTGTAGCACTTTTAAAAGTCATATCTCAAAAGTGTCTGAAAGGTGGATGTTTCACTGTCAGGAGGTTTTTGTCCACAACAGAAAGAATATGCAAATACTCTGTGCATCTTAGACATTACAGCTTCATCAATTGCTGATTTTTCTTACCCAACATGGCTTTAAAAACAAAACAAAACAAAACCCCAAAACCAAACCCTACAATTTTTATATGCTCACATTTGGAAATTTGTAAAATATAGATAGGCAAAAAGAAAATAATAGAATTATCTTGGGCCACAACCCAAAGCACCCACATTAATGTTTGGGCTCTAATATACATTAACTTCTTTTTTTGCCTAAAACAATGGATATGAGTATCCCTGCCTGAATTTCTGTGACAGACTTGATGGAAAGACTGGATGAGATCATATGGAAGTGCTATGCAAGTTATACAGCACTATTCAAGATGCAGAAAAGGCTTTCAATAAAATTCAGTATATCTTCATGTTAAAAACTCTCAATAAACTAGGCATTGAAGGAACACATCTCAGAATAATAAGAGCCACCCATGACAAACCCGCAGCCAACATCATACTGAATGGGGAAAAGCTGGAAGCATTCCCTTTGCAAACCAGCATAAGACAAGGATGCTCTCTCTCACCACTCCTATTCAACATAGTCTTAGAAGTTCTGGCAAAGAGCAATCAGGCAAGAGAAAGAAATAAAGTGCATCCAAATAAGAAGAGAAGAAGTCAACCTATCCCTGTTTGCAGATGACCTGATTCTATATCTAGAAAACACCATAGTCTTGGCCCAAGAGCTACTTCAACAGATAAACAACTTTCAGCAAAGTTCATGATACAAAATCAATATACAAAAATCACTAGCATTCCTGTACACCAACAACAGTCAAGCTGAAAGCTAAATCAGGAATGCAATTCCATTCACAACTGCAACGAAAAGAATAAAATGCCTAGGAATACCCCTAACCAGAGAGGTGAAAGCTCTCTACAATGAGAATTACAAAACACTGCTCAAAGAAATCAGAGATGACACAAACAAATGAAAAAACTTTCCATGCTCATGGATAGGAAAAATCAATATCATTAAGATGACCATACTATCCAAAGCAATGTAAAGATTCAATGCTGTTCATGTCAAAATACCAGAAACATTCTTCGCAGAACTAGGAAAGACTATTTTAAAATTCATATAGAACAAAGAAAGAGCCCAAATACCCAAGGCAATCCTAAGCAAAAAGAACAAAGCAGGAGGCATCATGCTACCCAATGTCAAAGTACACTACAAGGCTACAGTAATCAAAACAGCATGGTAATGATACAGAAGCAGGCACACAGACCAACGGAACAGAATAGAGAGCCCAGAAATAAGGCCACACACCTATAACCATCTGATTTTCAACGAAGCTGACAAAAACAAGCAACGGGGAAAGGACTCCGTATTCAAGAAACAGTGCTGGGACAACTGGCTAGGCATATGCAGAAGATTTAAACTGAACCCCTTCCATACATCATATACAAAAATCAACTCATGATGGATTAAAGACTTAAATGTAAAACCCCAAAACTATAAAAACTCTGGAAGACGACCTAGGCAATACCATTCAGGACATAGCCATGGGCAAAGATTTCATGACAAAAACATCAAAAGCCATTGGCAACAAAAGCAAAAATTGACAAATGGGATCTAATTAAACTTAAGAGCTTTTGCACAGCAAAAGAAACTACCAACAGAGTAAATAGACAACCTAGAGAATGGGAGAAAATGTTTGCAAGTGACGCATCTGACAAATGTCTAATATCCAACATCTATAAGGAACTTGAACAAATTTACAAGAAAAAATAAACAACCCCATTAAAAAGTGGGCAAAGGACATGAACAGATGCTTTTCAAAGGAAGACATACATGCAGCCAACAAGCAAATGAGAAAAAGCTCAATATCACTTATCATTAGAGAAATGCAAATCAAAACCACATGAAATACCATCTCACACCAGTCTGAATGGATATTAGTAAAACGCCAAAAAATGACAGATGCTGCTAAGGTTGCAGAGAAAAGGGAACACTTATACACTGTTGGTGAGAGTGTAAATTAGTTCAACCACTGTGGAAGGCCGTGTGGTGATTCCTCAAAGAACTAAAAAAAGAACTGCCATTCTACCCAGCAATCCCATTTCTGGGTATTTACCCAAAGGAATGTAAATCATTCTACCATAAAGACACATACATGCAAATATTCATTGCAGCACTATTCTCAATAGCAAAGACATAAAATCAACTTAATACCCATCAAGGACAGCCTGGATAAAGAAAATGTGGCATATATATATATAGAGAGAGAGAGAGAGAGACATACATAGAGACATTTGTCAGATGCATCATTTGCAAATATTTTCTCCCATTCTGCAGGTTGTCTATTTACCCTGTTGGTGGTTTCTTTTGCTGTGCAAAAGCTCTTAAGTTTATTTAGATCCCGTATGTCAATTTTTGCTTTTGTTGCCAATGGCTTTTGATGTTTTTGTCATGAAATCTTTGCCCATGGCTATGTCCTGAATGGTATTGCCTAGGTCGTCTTCCAGAGTTTTTATAGTTTTGGGTTTTACACACACATATTATATGTATGTATATATACACATACATACATATATTATATGTATGTATATATACACATACATACATATATTATATGTATGTATATATACACATACATACATATATTATATGTATGTATATATACACATACATACATATATTATATGTATGTATATATACACATACATACATATATTATATGTATGTATATATACACATACATACATATATTATATGTATGTATATATGTAATGGAATACTATGCAGCCATAAAAAAGAACAAGATCATGTGTTTCTCAGGAACACGATGGAGCTGGAGGCCATTATCCTTAGCAAACTTAGAGGAACAGAAAACTAAATATTGTATGTTCTCACTTCTACATGGGAGCTAAATGATGAGAACTCATAGACACAAAGAGGGGAACAACAGACACTGGTGCCTACTTGAGAATAGAGGGTGGGAGGAGGGAGAAAATCAGAAAAAATAACTATTGGGTACATTTAGTACCCGAGTGATGAAATAATCTATACAATAAACCCCTGTGACATCAGTTTACCTATATAACAAATCTGCACATGTACCCCTGAACCTCAAATAAAAGTTAAAAATAAATAAATAAATAAATATGTAAAAGATAAAAATGAATAAGACCTAGCATTTGATAGCATAACAGGGTGACTACAGTCAATAAAAATTTAATTGCACATTTTAAAATAACTGAAAGAGTATAGTTGGATTGTTTGTAACACAAAGGATAAATGCTTGAGGTAATGGATACCCCATTTATCCAATGATGTGATTATTACATATCATATGCCTGTATCATAATATCTCATGTACTCCATAAATATACATACTTATTATGTATCATAAAAATAATAAGTAATAAAAAATTTGAAAAGCACTATTCAGACATAAGGATTATTATGGCTATTCCTATTGTCTCTTTGCTGGCTGCTTCTTAAAAGCCTCTCCGGGGCCGGGCGCGGTGGCTCAAGCCTGTAATTCCAGCACTTTGGGAGGCCGAGACGGGCGGATCACGAGGTCAGGAGATCGAGACCATCCTGGCGAACACCGTGAAACCCCGTCTCTACTAAAAAATACAAAAAAACTAGCCGGGCGAGGTGGCGGGCGCCTGTAGTCCCAGCTACTCGGGAGGCTGAGGCAGGAGAATGGCGTAAACCTGGGAGGCGGAGCTTGCAGTGAGCTGAGATCCGGCCACTGCACTCCAGCCCGGGCTACAGAGCGAGACTCCGTCTCAAAAAAAAAAAAAAAAAAAAAAAAAAAAAAAGCCTCTCCATTTGGCTGGATTAACAAAAGCCCCATCCAGCTGACTTTGAAGACGGTGTTGTATCAAGTTAATCACTCCAAACAAGAATAAGGATAAGGTATATAGATAGACCTGGGTCTGAATTATACAATGGGAAATGGTGAGGACGACCAAAAGTTAGGTCTCGGTAAGATGTTGGACCCTCTGTCCTCAGGTATTCTGGCTCCCTGATACCCAGGGTCTCCCATCCTAGTAGTAGAGCTCTTTCTCACTAGTAATTCAAAGCATTGCTCCTCATAGAAACAGCCCTGTCCTATGCCTCACTGTTGTAAAACACAGCTCCCTCATAACATTGACCACCCAAAGCCAAATTGGGGCACCAAAGGTTATTGAGTGGCAACTCCGGAAGAGCCTCCAGGAATGCACCTCCAGGAGACTTCAGAGGTAACAGCTTAACTGAGACTGCCAAACTGCATCTCATTGAGATGTAGGGGTTCGACAGAAACTCCACAGAGGCCCTTGAAATGGGAACTAGAGCCAAAGCAAGCAAATGGGACTCTGTACACCCTCCTTTTGCAGAGGAGCTCCACCAACTCTGGCTCCAGGGTTGGGACTGAAAGCAAACTGCACTAGACAGAGGGAGATAATACTCACTGCTTAGGGTAATTTGCAAGCATGAAGCAGGCAAGTCTGTGCTATGGATTTTAAACCAGGTAGCATTCAAGGCATTTATTTTAAAAAGTAAAGCAAATTTGCATGTGATTTAGCATAAAATTACTCCCCGTGGACCATAAACTCTACCTCAAAGAATGCAAAATAAAATCAAGCACTGCAGCCAACTGCAATTGTGTTCAGCCTCAATGTTTACAGCCTGACACAGGAGGAATACAAAACAGGTTTTAAATCCCATCAGTTGCATCCATGCCAAAGCAGAGCAAAGAAAAATGAAAAAAACAGCTGAGAATTGCTTCTCACAAGCCCTGACTATAGTGAGGCAAGGGCTTTTTGACCCTCCTTGGTTTGAAACATGTGCTGAAGGTGACATCCTGCCTCCACTACTATTGTGGCCCTGGAGGATTACTTCAAAAAGCAGAAGACTCTGAGACATAGCATATTCCTAGGGCTGCATATGGATACAGGAAGAGGCTTCACATAGTATTAATAATATTCCCTTACATTTGAATAGTGTTGGACAGTCTGTTAGGTTCACTTATAGCCATCTGCTGGGTTGGATACTATATCCATTTTATAGATGGGGAAAATGAAACACAGAGAAGCTAAGTGAGTTGTTCAAGATCACACAGGAACTAAGAGATGGGACCTGAACTCAGAACCCAGGTCTGACTCCAAGTCCGAAGATCTTTCTACACCACCACAACAGAAGTCTAGCATATACACAAGGATGTGTGTATATATACATGGAAATGTACTTATGCAGTCATGTAACTCTCCCCCTTTTGACTCTTCCTCTGTGACTTTGGAGAAATGAAAAATGGCCACCTCTTTCAGCAAGGGTGGGGAGTTCAGAGGCCGCCGGAATCTGGCAGTTAACATACTTACCATAGTGCCATCGGCAATCCTCTCAGGTGCCAGCTTGGCCTTGCTGGCCTTCTCAAAGCAGTCAGCATCAGGTCCATGGGGGGTCATTGTGCTGTGCAGACTGCCTCCACCCGGCAGGAACCCACCTTGCTTTGCCTCATAGTGACCTCGGATGAGTCCCATGAACTCACTCATGCAGTTCCCTGGGAAGGTTGAAGCAGGATTATTTTTATTATCCAAGCGAGGCAAGACCAGTAAAACACAAAGATCCCTTAAGCATTATTTCTGCAGAATTCCAAGAACATAGGAGAAACTAATAAATTGTATAGGATTAATAAAGAATGTGGATTGACAGAAGAACAATCACAAAACATTCATATTGGCATTCTTGGCAGGCATGGCTCTACTCCATGGCCATGTGGATTATCAGAGGTCTTGAGTTCCACTATCTGACAGGAATCAGGCTAGATCTAAAGAAAATCAGGGCCCAGAGAAGACAATAATAATTAAAATGGTAGTCATAATAAAGAGTGAATGTACTCTATCATGTAAGCTTACAAGCCCTCTATCAAAGTTATCTTATCTCCCAGATCATAACCCTTTCCCAAGCAGCTCCACTGTAGGACACAGCAACACCATATTTCTAATTCCCAATCTAGAAGGCTTAGATTGGGTGTGTGTGTGTTTTGATGGATGATGATGTAATGAAAAGAACTCCAGACTTAAAGTCCATTATCAGATGATAATCTGTGTGAAAGAGTCTTGGTATGTGTATAAAACAGACCAGAAATGCTATTTATTATGACAAATATTATCTTCTATAGATGAATCTGTTATCCTCTTGTTTTTCTGTTCTTCAAAATGTCTTCTGGATTTGTTTTTATTTTTTCTATTTTCATTGATACCCTATTCATAGAGTCCTAAACCTTAAAATTGGAAGGGATCCTTACTTCTACTCAATGTAGAAGAAATTTCTATATCTTTCCTGACTGATTACCTCCTGGGCTCTGCCTGGATGTGAATGGAAGTTTTCCACTCTACAAAGCATATCATATTATTGAAGAGCTCTGTGCGTAAGAAAGCTCTTATATTAAATGGAAATTTGCTTTTATATGAGTTAAATTCATTGGTCCTAGTTTGCTTTCTAGAGTTACACAAAATTTAACAAAAACCACCATGCTTCCACTCTTCCAATCTTATGCTTCTATTGAAATAAAGCTCTTTATTAGAGTAGCAATACAATAGAGCAGGAATTAAAGAAATATAACACCTGAGCAAATTTAAGTGTCTTTGCATCTCAAACCACACATCTACTCATCCATTCATTCATCTGTCCTTTTCCCCCTTCACCCATCTGCCCATCCAGCCAGCCAGCATATATAATTAGATACTGTGCTGGGTACCATGAGACAGAGATGAATAAGAAATAGCTTTTAAAGCTACTTAAAAAAGAAATAATTAACAACAACAACAACAACACAGCCTTTAAAGCTACTCATAGTCTGTCCTGTGAGAGTACTGAGAGTGTAAACCGAGGACGGAGTAGAGAGATGTGGCAGTGGCAACCCTTACAAAATTACACTGGACAGGATGCATGCCTGCCCTCTTGCTTACATGTGCAGTATAACCAAGTGCCAAATGCTTTTATAATTTACTAAGCAACCACACCCACCCTGCTCAGAAACAGAAAGCTACTGCAGGCCCCTACAAAGTGAGTGAGAGTTTGTGAGCTCCTGCTGAAGAGGGAGACCCAGACCATAGCTCTACTTGTTTCTGTATGAAGTGGAAATACAGAAAAAGCAGCAAATGTAAGCATAAAGTGTCCAAGTTTAAAAAACAGTTCAGCTCATGACTTAAATTTGGTGTCACGCTCCTTGCTCTAGTATGTGTCCTCAGGGTCACCTTCATGGCTTAATTTTAAGAAGAGAGCAAAATGGAATTCAGCTTTGATCTGAATATGAATTTAGATAGCAATGAGCTTGGTGATGACATTTCTATATCATTTTCTATATTTCAAAGGACAGTGGGAGGATAGACCTTGCCTTTCTGATTAAAGCTGAATCTAGTTGACTAAGGCACATTAAGATGATCGGAGGCAATATTTCTATAGAAATAATTCTCCATTTTCTCTTATAATAAAGTCACATCAAAGTAGCAAAGATTTTGAGTATTGCCAAGGCAATATTTTTAATATCTCTAGAAAACTCTTTTCTAACCTGGGATTCTGTAGTTTTTTCCAACTAACTCAGAGTACCCATACCTTTATAAGATCTACCCTGGGGCCAAATTTACTTTGAGAGTCATTAAAAAACTACAGGAGGCATCTCTCAAGGTTATTTGTGTCAGGAAGTCTGAACTACAAATAAAAATTAAGGAGTGGGTTGAGACCCTATAGCACAGTAGCAAACTTGTCTAAATCAGATGACTCTATTATTCCTCCACCTAGGGCCAGGGACATGCTCTAGGCTGGTATTTCTCAACAAGCAGTCTGTAAACCTCCTTCATCAGAATCCCCTGACTTGCCAGTGAAAAAAAATGCAGATTCTGGCCAACCACGGTGGCTCACACCTGTAATCCCAGCACTTTGGGAAGTCAAGGCAGGTGGATTGCTTGAGTTTAGGAGTTCGAGACCAGCCTGGGCAACATGGCGAGATTCCGTCTGTGCTAAAAATGCAAAAAAAAAAAAAAAAAAACAACAACAAAAAGCCAGCTGTGATGGTGCACACCTGTGGTCCAAGCTACTCAGGAGACTGAGCAGGGAGGATCACTTGAGCCTGGCGAGTGGAGGTTGCAGTGAGCTGAGATTGTACAACTTGTACTCCAGCCTGGGTGACAGTGCAAGACCCTGTCTCAAAAAAAAAAAAAAAAAAAAAAAGGCAGATTCAGCATCACTTGGGAACTTGTTAAAAATGCAGATTCTTAGGTCCTATCCCAGACCTACTGAAGCAGAAATTCTGAGGATGGAGCCCAATAATCTGTGTTTTAATAAACCTTCCAGCTGACTCTGACACATGGTAAATGTAAGAACCACTACAGGCACACAGAGTAACCTCAATAAAAGAACAAGAGTGAAACAGTGAATTATTAAGGAGCAGCATGTGAAGTACAGACTATCAGCCAGGGCAATTTTCTCTCCTTGACAACAGGCCTGTAGGTCACTAACTTCCAGGAGGAGAAAAGTTAGAGTCCTTAGTAGGCTTGACATTTTTTAGAAGGGACTTATGATGCTATTCACAAAATAGCTGGTGTCTTTGCAGTGGTAACCGATTGTTTTCTTTTCTCTACCATGATGGTGTTATCTGAAAAGGGGATGCTGGCATTTGACCATGGAGTGGCCTTCGTCCGTCCTGAGGGCCTTCATTCCTGATGCTATAAAATAGCTAAATTGGCCATTCAGTGCACTGTTGTTTTCTGTTGAGCCCTGACACCTGGGAACTGGTATATATAAAGAGGGACCTAATATAAACAGAAGGCCCTGGAGTTTACTAAAGAAAGGAATTTGTTTTCTAGAATGTTCCAGGTGGAATGCCTCTTAGAGTCTTCCCAGAACTCTATGTACAAAAAAATGCACACTCCAGGAAGTAGAATTGCACACTGACCTTTGATTGGATTTTCAGCTAGCTATTGCACAATTAAAAATGTCAACCTCATTAAGTACAGCCATGAAATACTTTATTTATTCTTGTTGACACATTCACTTATTAAATAAATATTTATTAGAAGCATGCTATATATCAGGCACTATGCTAGACATACCAGTTAGTGGTCATGAGTGTTTGCTCTGGAGTCAGACAGCCTGCAATTAAATCCTGACTCTACACTTAACTTGCTGTGAGTCCTTGAGAGAGTTACTTAATCCCTCTTGTGTCAGTTTAATTTTCTGAAAAAAGGGGCGGGGGGGACAATAATACTACTTGTCTCTTACAATTATTATAAACACTTCATGAGTTAGTTTTTTAAAAAACTTGTAACAGGGCCATAGAAATTGGCCAATAACTATTAGGTGCTAAGAATAATAATATTAAAATAAAAATAGTAGATTTGTTAGGTCTTGTACTAGGCAACAAATATTTTGTAGAAACTCTTTCCAGAATAGAGTCTATTCCCTAATGTAGGCTGCAGTCTGCTTTGCCCTGCCAAAATAATTGGAGAATGCACATTTCTGTTTTTCTCTCTCTCTCTTTTTCTTTCTCTGGTTCTCTGAACTAGACTTAGGTGATGAACTTTCCCAAAACAACAGACTAACTAACAATTTCCCCAGCATTCTCCAAAACGAAACATCTAAAATGTGAGGAAACTTGTTTAGAAGCCTTTCTAACAAGGCTTCTAAACTTTACCAGCCTTTCTGCCTCTTACAGGGACAGAGAAACCGGGAACCAGGCTCAGAGTCAATGCATCACTATTGATATAATTTGGATGTACGTTCCTTCCAACTCTCATGTTGAAATGTGATCTCCAGTGTTGGAGCTGGGGCCTGGTGGGAGGTGTTTGGGTAATGGAGGCAGATACCTCATAAATGACTTGATGCCGTCATGACGGTTATGAGTAAGTTCTCACTCTATGAGTTCACATGAGGTTTGGCTGCTCAAAAGAGGCTGGGACTTCCTCTTTTCTCTCTTGCTTGCTCTCCTCATGTGATACGCCAGCTCCCCCCTTGCCTGCCACTATGATTGTGTTTCCTGAGGCCTCATTAGAAAAAGATGCCAGCACCATGCAGCTTGTACAGCCTGCATAACCATGAGCCAAATGAACCTCTTTTCATTATAAATTAAGTAGCCTCAGGTATTCTTTAAGCAATGAAGAATGGACTAACACAATTACCATCCCTTAAAGAGATTAAAGCTTGGGGATCAGCACTAGGCCTTGTGAGGCAGGATCCTGAATTCAAGCCAGGGTAGGTGTCCAGAAACAACCCAGGCATTATTCCCAATGGGTAGTGCTCACTGCTTTGTTGTCTCTTTGGCTTGCAAATGTGGCTTGGTAAAATAGAGACTTACTATGGTAATAAGGAGGCCTGAAGGTCTTATCAGCAACCCCCCATCGAGGTGGGAAGATGACAAAATCAGCGATGGCCACTCCAGGGCGGACAGACTTGGCAGTCAACACTGTGAAAATGGATGGGTCCTGTGAATACACAAGGAGAGACTGAACGCACGATGCAAGGGAGGTGACTGGACAATGACACATATTGCATGCATACATGAAGGTGTTTGCAAGTGACATGCTAATTTCTTTTTATTTATTTTTATTCAACTTTTAATTTCAACTTTTATTTTAGATACAGGAGTACATGTGCAGGTTTGTTACACAGGTATATTGTGTGATGCTGAGGTTTGGGGTAGGGATCTGATATGGTTTGGCTGTGACCCCACCCAAATCTCATCCTGAATTGTAGTTTCCATAATCTCCACATGTTGTGAGAAGGACCCAATGGGAAGTAATTGAATCGTGGGGGTGGGTTTTCCTGTGCTGTTCTCGTGATAGTGAATAAGTTTCACAAGATCCGATGGTTTTATAAAGGGCAGTTCCCCTACACATGCTGTCTTGATTGCTGCCACACAAGACATGGCTTTGCTCCTCCTTCGCCTTCTGCCATGATTGTGAGGTCCCCCCAGCCATGTGGAATTGTGGATACATTAAACCCCCTTTTTTTAAAAAATAAAGTACCCAGTCTCAGGTATTTCTTCATAGCAGTATGAAAATGGACTAATACAGGATCCCATCACCCAGGTAGTGGGCATAATATCCAATAGGTAGTTTTTCCACCCTCCCCCTTTTAGTAGTCTCCAGTGTCTATTTTTCTCATGTTTATGTCCATGGGTGCTCAATGTTTAGCTCTGACTTATAAGTGAGAACATGCAGTATTTGGTCTTCTATTCATGCATTAATTTGCTTAGGATTATGGCTTCCAGCTGCATCCATGTTGCTGCAAAGGGACCGCCTAATTTCTGATCAAACAACAGAAGTCTGGGCTTGTCATCAAGGTGCAGTAATCACTCATATGACTTTTTCCTCTTGCTGTGCTTGAGGCAAAATGAATTAACACCAGCTGAAAGGATTCTGAACTACTTTTTCACCCTGCTGAGCCCACATTACATGCAACCTATTACCCCGTGGGTCTCAGAACCAATAGTGCCTGCTTCTCAATCTCAGGTCAAGTTGACTAGAGCTGAGATGTGCAGCAGAAGGGATGCTCAGAGCGAAGTGGAAATAGAAATAAGGCAAAATCCAAGTTTTGGTGTAGGTGTGCTCCTCTTTGGGAGAACACAGAGATTCCAGATTGTATCCATTGGCAGAAAAGTCTGAGAAGTCGTTCATTGCTTTCCTACCTTTGTTTGACTTTCAGGTCTAAAACACATCATTTACATCACTAGTCTTCATAGTGGTAGCGTAAGATGGAATAGGTTGAGGGACGAGATTATACTTTTGAAAAATCTTCAGAATTCTTTAGTGAAAAGATTGAGATTCAATTTAATTGAAATCAACAATCATGTTCCCTTTCAGATGCCATGCAAGAGTCTGGAGATTCAAAGATCATGGGGATAGATTCCCTGCTTCTTTAGCATTAACTGGGGGGTGGCGGTTGGGCAGCTAATTCTACCTGAAAGGGTCAAAGAGGGCTTCAAAGAGGAGGTGACATTTGAGGTAAGTATTCAAGAATGAACAGAAAGAAAGAAAAAGAGAGAGAGAGAAAGAGAGAGAGAGAGAAGGGAAGGAAGGAGGGAAAGAAGGAAGGAGCACATGTATCCTTGAACCTAAAATAAAAGTTTAAAAGAGAGAGAGAGAGCGGAGAAACCTACACATGTACCCTTGAATCTAAAATAAAAGTAAAAAAAAAAAAAAAGAAAGGAAGGAAGGAAGGTGGGGGGGATGGGGGAAAAAGGGAGGGAGGGAGGAAGGACTAAGGAAGTGGGAAGGAAGGGAAATGACATTTTAATCACAGAAAACACATGAAAGTGCACAGAGATTTTGTTAAGAGGAGATAAGGCTAAAACCCCAGTGCATTGACAGAAGGGAGAGGGGCAAGAGGTGATACTGGAAAATGAGTCCAGGGACAGATGGTGAAGAGCATCAAACACCACGCTTCAGAGCTCAGACTTAATCCTAAGCCATGGGAAACTTGCAAAGGCTTTCTAATGAGTACAGTGGTAGCATGATCAGAACTGAATTTTGGAAAAATAATTATAGCAGCAATACAGAGAAGATTGCACCTGTGTAAATTCAAATAAAAATAAACCCAACCCTTATTGCTGTGAGAGCTGACATTTCTGCATCTGTCGTGGGAAATGGTCTAAACTATTCAAGCAAAGGTAGTGAAGCAGCAAAGGTGGTGAAGTAGCAAAGGTAGTGAAGCAGCAAAGGTGGTGAAGCAGCAAAGGTAGTGAAGCAGCAAATCAAGCTTTATCAGTGTCTCGGGATCCTTTCTCATGCTGCTTGTTTGGGGTCTGATATCTCACTTTTCTTTTCCCCTTTGCTTTTATTAAGAGTTGCTGCTGTTTGGAGAGGTGGTTTTGTCCCCCCAGAGATAAACTGAACTAGCTCAGGATGATCCTTTTGCCTCTGAGTCTCTGACTTCTGCTCTAATCATCCTTCCAGCCTGTGGGTTAAGTTCATCTCTTATGAAGTGGGCTGCAGAATGAACTGCCCCCCACCCCCCGATCTCAGAACCATCACTTTATTAAGAATGTAGGGTCTTGGGAGCCTGCACTGTAGACCAGACACTTATTTGTGGCCCCCTAACTGAGTGAAAAATATGACCAAGTTCATGCTCTAGAATTTCTTTTTTAAACTCAAGCACTGAACGTTATGAGTAACTTTAGAAGTGGGCTGTTCGTTCTGTCACTGCCAAATACAGCCAGGAGTGAAGGCACTGGGGTGAGAAGTCAGAGATCATAGAGGAGACTCTTGAGAGTTGTGAGGTCAGAGACTTCTTCAAATTCACAAAGTTCCTTTCTCCTCATTCTACCACTGACATTACCACTTGGTTGTTTTGGGGGATAAATTTTCCACAAAGAAATTGTTTATCCACTTAGTTTGGCAAACACAAGTCAGACTATCACGAATGCTCTGTAGAGAACAAAGCTGTGTTCACAGGGAATGTTGAGTATCTGGCTTGGCTCCCCTACTAGCTATGTTATTTACTCCTTCACCATAAGATAAATGACTATATCTAGGGCTTCCAACGATGACTCTGGAAATGTCAGGAGTCTACTGTGGACCCCTCCCACCAAAGGGTTGCCTCACCCCAATGCCCCTGCAAGGTTCAGACTTACTGCATGGTCAAAGGCCACTGAGTTGATAACCATGAAATTCTTCAGGTTGTACTTGTAGGGTGTATAATTCCCGTGCCAGGCCACAACATTGAATGGGGAGACATCCTAATCACAAAAAGCAGGAAAGGATGATTTTACCATCAAATGCTTTTGTAACTGTGATCCCACAATATGTACTGGGCATACCTCTCTCTTCTTTTGATTTGATTTTGTTCTTGATTTAATTTTACTATCCTTTGGGAGAAGTACAACCCTGAATCATTTTGTGGTTGCTCCACACACCCTCTACTTAGCCACTAACCCTATTTTTCTGGTTCATAAGCTGCAGCTGCCTTCTGATCACAAATGCAGCAGAAGCACAGCACATTCTCCAAGTAGTGCCTTTTCAACAATTTTTAACCTAACTGTGAGGATCTGTGGATGTCAGCAATTCTCAAACAATCTGGGCTACCTTCTGTTTCCTGGAGCAGAGAGTACCTGCTGTGATAGTTCTCCAGGTAATTTCAGCCTAGAGGAACTTGCAATAGACACAGTGCCTGGGTTGGTGAGTCCAGGAGAGGGGAGAAGGCCTCTAAAAGTTCCCACTCCAAGGACTTGAGATTTCAGAGCAATCCTGACATAATATTTCTTGGTCCTGTCCTGGGGTAGAAGAGGATCAGTGTTCTGCTATAGGAAGGTTGTCCCTTCTGTATCTATGGGTCTGAAAGCTCTAAAGATTTTAATGAAGGCACTACTCATAGAGGCATGGTTAGGGTTAACTGGAATGACTAGAAGTGTTGAGGTATCTGAGCCTAGCAATAGTGGGAAGACACTGCCATTCCTGGGCATGTGGAATAAGGAGGGAAATATTGTTATAGTAGTTCAGCAAATGCTAGGACTATAAAGAAGGGTGCTACCCAGTGGTGTGCTGGTAAATATTTAACAACTAGCACTCTGAAAAAATATATAAAGCATTGACATACAGTGTTTACTGATTTCTAAGGTGGATATAGTCTCACCATGATGATTTTCTAGCTACCAATATGACATCACTGAATACAGAGTTGGACAGAAGTGTGCATATCAGCTTTTGCAAGTCACTATGAATCAGCTCCAGCATACCACTAGGGCTGTCCAACAGGAACTGAGGTCATATGGGGGATGCAGCTACTGCCAGAAACACAGTCCTAAACAGGGAGGAAGCAGGGGAAGAAATCTCCCAATTTGTCTTTCCTCCTGCCTTGCAGTTTCCTGTGGGTTGAACCCAACAGAAGCCAGCTGGCTAGAGAGCCTGGGTGATACAGTTAACCTTCCAGGACACAGATCATGGCAAAGAGGGAGAATGGATCAGTGGGGACTCACACAGAGAATAACCAGCACAGGGTCTACCTGGAAAGTGCAAATCTTTCTGGAGGAGATACTGGCTGGTTCTAGAATTGTGGTTCTTTAACAATTGTATGTAAACAATGATCTGGGGAACATGCTTAAAATGAATGTAGGTTTCCATGTCCCATCTCCAGAGCTTATCATTTTTTGCAAGGCTAGAGTAATATCTGAGGATCTGCATTTTTTTTTTTTTGAGAGGGAGTCTTGCTCTGTTGCCCAGGCTGGAGTGCAATGGCATGATCTTGGCTCACTGCAACCTCTGCCTCCTGGGTTCAAGCGATTCTCCTGCCTCGGCCTCCCAAGTAGCTGGGATTACAGGTGTGCACCACCACGTCTGGCTAATTTTTGTATTTTTAGTAGAGACGGGGTTTTGCCATGTTGGCCAGGCTGGTGTTGAACTCCCGACCTCAGATGATCCATCTGCTTCAGCCTCCCAAAGTGCTGGGATTACAGGGGTGAGCCACCATGCCCGGCCTAGGATCTGTATTTTAAACAAGCCTCCTTGAGGGTTTCTGATACAAATAGCCCTGGAATTTTGAGAGACCCTGACCCAGAGAATATGAAAATAACAATGTGTCTGCTTCAAGGGTTAGTTTTAAGTGCCAAACTGGTTGGCCTCAGCTGGTTCGCATTATCTCTAGATGTTGCCTGAGAAGAATAACATACCTTGGAAAACATAAGGAATAAGTCAAATAGACAAAATGAAGCAAACGAATAATGCTAAACAGAAGAGATCTTTGGGTTCTTCTTATTATATGATTATTTTATTCTAATATATATTCAGTATATTTCATAATATGTTATAGAGTCCATATTACATTGTTGTTATTATTATTTATTAAGATCTGTGCCTTTGCTTGTGTCCTGAATTTGCCAGCCTGGTGGTACAAACCAAGCCAAGCTAATTAACTGAATTCTACTTGTTTTGTAGAATTGCTTGCATTTGAAATAGGGTGGTATTGGAGAGTATAAATCTTGGTTGATCTGTTAACTCATTTGCTTTTCAGAACATATTATGCTGCCCATATATTATGCTTTCCACACCATTTACAGAGACCCACATATTGCTAAGATTTTCATTGCTTGGTGAGTAGAAAGGGCACAGCCTTTGGAGTCAGATAGATATGGGTTCAAATGCTGGTTCTGCCACCTACTGTGAAGTTGGTAAATTATTTATCATTACTGGCCTTTTTCATGACTATGAAGGTATCATTGACTACTAGAACTATTTGCTTTATCTGTAGTGCTATAGTGGTATGATAACAATGAAAGGATATATGTAAAGTTTCTAACACTCGCCTTGGCAATCAGTAAGTGCTCAATCACCCATCATTTCCTCCCCTGCCTGCCAACCCTCTTACTTTACCTGTTTGGCAGCAAACAGCTTGCCCTGGTACTTATTAATGACAGTGTAACCACCTGGTACTTGGCGATCCTCATACCAGGCAACGGGTATCAAGAAATCACGAGGATTGGCCAAGCCATTGGCCCCTAGAACACAGTAACCCAAAAGTCTTTTAGAAACTTCCAAAACATAGGAAAGACGCCCATGGTTGCATGAAGAGAAAGGCTTTCTTTCATGTGAAGAGCCACTCCACAAATCGCTTTCATTGCTTAAAGATTCACTGGATTTCCAGTCTGGTACCTTTTAGGAAGACCCAAGGAATCTGGTCAGAAAAAAATTCACAAAAACCAGCATTACCTTCTAAGGTTGTGGAGTGACTATGGTTAACAAAACCACCTTATATGCATTATCTTATCACTACAGGTGAGGGGAAGGGAAAAGAGAAAGAGACCTGAAAAGAGGAAAAGGGAATATCTGATAGAACTCTAGAACTTTTTCTTTTAAAGGAACGCCTGAATACTCTAGAACTCATGACAGTCCTTGATCTCAGATAGGAAGGGTTACGTGCTGTTGCCTGAGGCATGCCTCTGCTCCTTAGACAGAATTCAGATTCCAAGTCTGAAAACTGCTCTCCAGCCTGAAAAACCCCGTCTGCCACTCAGGAAGAAGTATTTAGGACCTGCCTGCTTACCTTTGGTTAGGAGTGAGTGTTTCCTCCAGAGAAAGAAAATAAATCAAAAGAGCAAACATGAAAAACGTACATGCAAAAACAATGCAACTCTGAGAGGAGCGAGCTGAGGAGTGTTTTACCATTTCCAGCTCCTGGGGTTAAAAAAAAATAAGCCCCCGGCTGGTTAGCAAATTATAGATATTTTCCAGAGGGTACATGTTCCATGGAACCTGGAGGCTATGCTGACTATAGAGCAGCAGGAAGCCAGAGCAGAGTGGGAAGAGTGGGCGGTGAACAGGATGACAGACGGCCCACCACGGCTCCAGCTGCCTCTTGCTGCCTCCCACCTTCCTCTGCATATTTGGATTCCTCAGGGGAGTTGACCAGAAGGCACACACTGGCCTGTCCCTGTTTGCTCTAAAAAGCTGTTGACAAGGAAGGGAAGAACTGGGAGATGTGACCAAAGAGGAAACCAAGGACCAATTTTTCCAGTCACTCCTTTCACTCCAAGAGACAGTTTGAGAACAACCCCTCCTAACATTTTCACTTCCTCCAGCTTGCCAGAAGAATGGGGGCTGGGGGGACCTTGGTTCACTTTTGAATGTTTTGATCTGCCTCCTGGAGTGTGGTTTCTAGATCCTTCATAGCACTGAGTTATGTACTTTTTTGACTGCTAAGTGTGTGGATTTGGTGGGGTGTACACAGAGGTTCGTAGACTATGTGTCACCCAGTCCATCCCTCCTTTCCATAGGAATACAGCCCAGGGAGTTTTTATGGCCTTCCTACTTTATAGTCTTACAATATACAAAACAAAAAGCAACCCAAACCAATCCATTATAAATCTCACTGACTTAACAAAAAGATCTTCCTCTTAATCACAAAGCTCATTCTCACTTGTATGCTTTGCAAAGCTGTTCCCTTTCCTCTTTACTCTCCTCAACTTTTCATAAAGAATTAGTCAAATTCTCATCTCTTCTGTGGAGCTGTTTCTGGCGACCCTAGCCCACAGTAACCCAAACTTCTATATTCATTCCTGTACACACTATGCAACCAGAAATCTATTACATGCTGCCTTTATCTCCAATGCCTATATACTATTCTAGAGAGATTTATAATAGATTGGTTTGGGTTGCTTTCTGTTCTGCATATATTTTCTGGCAGACCCTTGGTCTAGAGAAGAATTTGTCTAGAGAGAAAAGTGGAAGTTTGAGTGAGACAGCGAAGGGAGAAGGATGTTTAACTTTCATGCAATTATCTGTGTCCTACATCTCAAGCGAGGTGTAGAGGCTTGCAGTGAAGATTTACCAATTGGTCCAAGGTCAGGTAACTCAAAGTGGACACCGTAGACCTCCAAGAGGTAGCCCCTGGTCTCCTCAAAGACATCTATGCTGAACCGCATTCCTCTCTGGAATGGAAAGCAGACACTGGTGTGCCTTCTGAAATCACAGCTGTAGTTATAAAGAAGCTGCCCAGAGCCATAGCATGTCCCACATGCAAAAGTAAAGCTCTGGTTTGTTGAGCTGCTCGGGAGGTTACCAGAGCAAACATGAGTTAAAAAGAAAAACTTAAATCCTAATCACATATTGACCCAAGCCAATTCTAGTCTACCCTCTCATTGGGTCCAGAGATAACGGAAGCCTGATTTAGCCACATTTAAAAAAAAATGTCCACCTTCACTGCCTCTACTGCCATTAGTGGGAACAGGGCCTTATCCAGAGTGTAGGTAAATATTTAGGAAAGTGCAGTGACAAGTGGTCTTTGTTTTAGAATTATGTGCTATATTAAAACAAAGCAGGCACCCAAGCTTGCTTACTCTTCAGCACATGGAACCTTCTGCATAACTCAAATTCCCTTCTCGTTGCCCAGACATGACAGAGAAATTTTAGAGTTGGAAATAGCAGCAGCTGAAACATCTGACTGCTCCCAAATTAGTGAGAGGCAGGGAAGAGAAGGGGACACATCACCAACCTGAATGACGCAGATCTCATTGGGCTGTACAAGCATCTTGCCAAACTCAGTGTAAATGAGAAGGTTCCCTTTCTGGGGAACTGAACAAAAAAAGACAGGGCAGTGGTGAGCAATTCTTTTGGTGTGATAACCATTTCATGAACAGGAAAGGCTTAAGGCTGCATTTGCTTTTTCATTCCAAATGAAAAGAGCTTTCTTGAGTCTCTTGGGGAAAAAGATAAATTCTGACAACTTAGATTAGTTATTTTCCTATCTAGAAGAATGTGAATAAAACAATGACTCTGCTTTTTTGGTCACCAGGCAAGAAACTTGTATATGCACAATTTTGTGACATGGCCAAAAAGGGGTAGCAGAAATAGGATGGAAAATCACCCATTTCTGATAGTTCCAGTGAAAGGCTGACGTTTGCTTGTGTAACATATACACCAAAATGTTGATTCCAAAATATTGATACTAAAAAAACCATCAAATATAATAGGCAGACCAGAACAATATCTGATAGACTTTACATTTTAGATGGTCTCATGAAAATTTGAATTTAAATTGCAGTTACTAATGATAAATGGGCTTTTACTGAGTGAGTTTGAAGGCAAATACAGTTACCTTAATAAGTTAATCCTATTAGTATTAGTCTTCATTTCTTTTCAGCTGCCCAGGTCTCCCATATCAGAAAGGTCCAGAAGGGAAGGGCAAAGACAGACAAGGAAATAGAATAGGAGCTTTGAGGTACACTAGAAATCTTTTCCAGACCACCTGTGGCCTCTAGACCTCAGTCTCTGGATTGCACTAAATGAAATAAGAGATTGGAGAATGAAGGAAAATAATGTGCATAAAATTAGAAAGCAGCTTGTAGTTAGGGGTCAATTAACAGTGAGGAGGTTGGAAGTCTTCAGAACTCACCAATCAAGAAGTCCCCATCTGAATTGTAAAAGCATCTGAAATAGATAGAGTAATTCTTGTGATTTTCATTTCTAACATTATCTAGACAAATTACTTCATAACACAAATCATTGTTTAGTGCCTATGTACCAAGCTAAGAGCTGGGTATAAAATGGGGAGCAAAATGACCCAGGCTCTGCCCCTGTGGAACTTAGAGTCTAGTGGGGAGTCAGAGAGCAATCAAATAATTACAGAACAATATCACTGCAGACAGTAATGACCCTGTGAAAATCAAGTTCAAGGGAATGAAAGAATAGGGACTTGGTTAGTTTGAAGAATCAGCAAAGGCTTCTTCAAAGAAGGGACACATTTGACCTGAGGTCTGAAGGTGTTATCTAGGTGAGGGTTTGGAGAAAGGAAAGAATGTTCCAGGCAGAAGGAACAGCAAGTGCAAATGCTTAGAAGGAGGAGGGCACGTGGCAGGTTGAAAGAAGTGAATGAAGCCCAGTGTGGCTCAAGTGGAGAGAGTGGAGGTGGGCTGATACGAAATTTGACCCAAAGAGAGGCCTCCAGAGCCTTGTCATAGGGCTGTGATCTTGTCCCTGATTCATGGCTCACAAATCGCCATTGGGCTTTGGACACAAATGGTCCAGTTCCAGAGGTAGTGTATAATAAGGCAGGAATGCCATTTGCATACTTTGTTTTGCAAAGCCAGTATATAAGCTCCTCTACTTAGGAATTTTAAGCTTACACAGAACTATTAGCTGAAGCCAAAGTCGGGTAGCCTGCTACCAACAGGTGGTCCTAAAGGAAACTCACACAGTGTGACCTGGGACTCAAGAACAGCCCTGGGGAATCTTAGAAATTAAGGATATTCAAAGGCACATGTTCTCAGGATCTCCTGAGGGCTGGGTCATGGGTCACTGGTCACTCATATTTGGCTCAGAATACATCAATTCAAATATTTTACATATTAATAGTTAGACTAATTTTGTCGACAATAATTTGGCACCTGGACAAATTGGGCCTCAGAGAAGATTCAGAACCCTGAAGGAGTTGCCTGAACTCAGAGCTGAGGTACCAGCAGGGACCCATTGAAAGCGCCTTCAACTTTGGGCTTCTCCTCTGATGGAACTAAGTCCTCCTGAGCCCTGTTTCGTTGACAGTTCTTGATTTTTTCCTCCTAGGAAGTTCTCATTTAGGTTCCTAATTCTAGTTCACAGGTGCATTCTAAAGGATTTTCTCCATTGCATTTTTCTTCTTCTTTCGTCTTTCTTCTTTCTTCTTTCTTCTTTCTTCTTCTTCTTCTTTTTTGAGATGGAGTCTCACACTGTCCGGCCTGGAGTGCAATGGTGTGATCTTGGCTCACTGCAACCTCCGCCTCCCAGGTTCAAGCAATTCTCCTTCCTCAGCCTCCTGAGTAGCTGGGATTACAGGCGCCCGCCACCACGCCTGGCTAATTTTTTGTATTTTTTAGTAAAGACGGGGTTTCAGTATGTTGGCCAAGCTGGTCTCAAGCTCCTGACCTCGTGATCCGCCCACCTCGGCCTCTCAAAGTGCTGGGATTACAGGCATGAGTCACTGTGCCCAGCCTCCACTGTCTTTTTCTAAAGACAACAAGAATGACCCCCTTTTGGGTACCATGTTTGGTTTCCAGTTTGGAGGTGCATTCTAAATGGTCTTCTCCATTGTTTTTTCTCCCAAAATTTAGCACAACTGGCTTGCCTGCGCATTCGCGTGACTGTCATTTTTGTACATAAATGAGAGACTGAGCTCCTAAGCTCTGAAGAGAAAGGGCATTTTGTTCCTCCCAGCTGAAAGGCAACCTGGGTGACTAGGGGCTGAGTTGCAGTGTCTGGGGGATTCATCCCCTGTGATGTGCAGTGGCCCTACAGGGAACCCCCCAGCAAAATAGTTTAAAAAGATTTGTCCCGGAAACGCGTATAAGAGCTGACCACTTGGCATTTTGAGGCCTGTCAGAGGTGCTAGATCTCTGGAGAGAGAAACTGAGACAGCTAAGAGGGTGGAGACGACTCAGCAGTGAAACACTGTGGAGTCCTGCCTACAAACAGTACACCAATCCACCACCCAAAAACCCCTAGGCCACAGCTCAGTTCCAAAAAAAAAAAAAAACAGGGTACACAAATAATCTAAGAATGAGGAAAGACAAGGAGAAAGGTGCCTCTACTTGCAAGTGTTTGCGTAAAATGGAAAAGTTCAAGGGCATGCCAGGGTTTCTAGTACTCCAGCTGGTTACCTATTACAGTCTGTTGTGCACATTTTAAACCGATGGGAAAATTGTATCATTCAGAGCCCAAAGGTCAACCTGCAACTACAGAGTTTCTAAGTTCTCTATTTCTCTGTTTTCTTTTTTGCCTGCTTTAAATCTGCTATTACTTTTCTACTGAGATAAAAACCACAGGTTGGGCTGGGCGCGGTGGCTCACTCTTGTAATCCCAGCACTTTGGGAGGCCGAGGCAGGCGGATCACAAGGTCAGAAGATCGAGACCATCCTGGCTAACACAGTGAAACCCCCTCTCTACTAAAAATACATAAAAATTAGCCGGGCGTGGTGGCGGGCGCCTGAAGTCCCAGCTACTCGGGAGGCTGAGGCAGGAGAATGGCGTGAACCCGGGAGGCGGAGCTTGCAGGGAGCAGAGATCGTGCCACTGCACTCCAGCCTGGGTGACAGAGAAAGACCCCGTCTCAAAACAAAACAAAACGAAACAAAACACCACAGTTTGGATGTGATGTACACCTTATATGTGTTGATTGATGTCTTATGCCTCCCTAAAATGTATAAAACCAAGCCGTAGCCCAATCATCTTGGGTACATGTTCTCAGGATCTCCTCACGGCTGTGTCCATTGGTCACTCATATTTGGCTCTGAAAAATCCTTGAAATATTAAACAACAACAACAAAAGGATATTTGGACTCAAAGTCAAAATGCCTTTCGATCTACTCCTGCATTCCAGGGCTCCATCCTCCCTTTTCTGTTTACATTGTTATGTGATGTTCTTGTTTATATCACGGATATCAGTCAAGATAAATGCCTTTTGTCTCATTGATCATCATTGTCAATAAATATATATCAATATTGCCTTGAGAAAAAAACCAGTAACAAAAATAACTATGTATGTGCATATGTGACTTCAGAAGAGTGAAACCTGGAGTTTGCCTTCTGGCCAACAGCCCTTAGAAGATGGGCATGTCCTGCCCTAGAACTGAGCCACTTACCTGTTCTCCATGGAAGTATTGCAGAGGAAAATGTGGATAGCAAGCCCATTGTTAGACTTTATGTCTCCAGCTCCACACAAGGTGTGCAGGCCCTGGGAGAGAGCCACAGAAGAGGGAAAGGTTAATGTGAATGATGCCCAAGAGGCAGCCCTTCCACTGGTCCCTGAGGGTCATGAGGTACATTTCTACTAGGGTCTTCCCTTTGGGACTGGTGGGACATTTGGAATCCAGGCAGCCTCTGAGGAGCCTGAATTACTGACTCATGTTTGGTAGTTTGTGGTTTACCCTAGTCTCCAGCCATGGCCTAAATCTGGATTGTCTCAGTGGCTATATCAGAAGAACTTACAAAGCATCAGTTCATTACTTGGTATTTTATCAATTTGATGCTTGACATCAACTGGAAGAAGAGATTCTGTTGGAGGTACCATCAGGCATCTAGGAGGCTTGGGGAGGAAGGTTGCAGCATCAGGGACCAGTTAATGCCCCTCAAGTACACTCCACTATGGGCAGCCCTCTGCTTATGAATGGGGTCAGCCTAATCTCTCTGGAACAGGGCAGAGGACTGCATTCTGACAGACTGTGTAATTCTCTCTGCTGTGTGACCAGATGATCCACAGTTCAAGAAACCTTAACACGTGGGTCTTCTCAAAATAGCCCTCAGCTCCAAACCTGCAGATAGAAAGCCAAAAGAAGGGAGCTCTGCTCCTCCAGATAGCTACAATTCACACAAGAAAGGAGATGGGGGTATCATTTTGTATTTTAACTCAATTTGTAAGTTTAGGGTGTATTTAAGTGAGTCTACACAGGGTTTGGAGCATTTAATAAAGATGAGAACTTCAAGATGTTTCCAACAATTTGTCCTGTGGCTGGGCACTTGGACTGTCCCTAGGTAAGCCATGAGCTGAGGCTGGTCTGCAGAACCCTCCACTGGTCTCTTTGAGTCCCACTTCCTTAGAGCTCCTTTCTCCTCTCCCCCAGATACTCCTTGCTCTGGGCAGTTATTCCAATACTCCCGGGACCTATAACTACCAAACAGAGCTTCCAATCAGCATTGTACTAACTAGAGTTGCCATGCTGAATTGACGCCATTCTAGCCCAAGCATCTACTTCAGGGAGATCATGAACTTGGATGGGAAATATGTTATTATATTTACTTCTGCTAATCTCTGAGTGAAATTTATCATTTCCTTCAACTAACATGAATGTAGGCAACAAATTACAGTGGTATTAGAGGTGCCTATAACTTTATCAGTGATAAAAATCATTATAGTCGTTATAGATTCCTCAAAATATATTTATGCTCATACCGTAATTATTAGATGTTTTCCATAGATATTATGATTTAGCACATTAACAAGAAAGCATATGAATGACGATAAACCAAATCAAATTTGTTTTTAATAGTATTTTTATCATTATATTTCAATATCATTAGCTTCTTTGTAATATTATATAATTTATTTTATATATTCATAAACAAAGACATCATCAGACTATCAAAGCGAGCAAAAAGATTAAAAGCCCCCGTTCTAGCCAAAAGAAAGGAGCTTAAGTAGGAAAATGTTCAATTGCCATTGACCTTTCTGAGATATAAATAGTTCATGAATACCCTTTGGTGTCAGGGGCCATATGGTTTCTGTAAGTAAGACATCGCTCCGCCAGCCCCCAAAGCATACGCAGGTGGTTTTGTCTCTGCTGCCTCCTGATAGGGCTGCTTCTGCTTGGCATTCAGCCTGCAAATGGTTGGCTCACTCACCACAGAAGAGAGGAGAGCAGTAGGAAGGGTGTGGATGGGACTGACTTACACTCACAAAGTCTACTTTCTTCTGAGATGCTTTTGGAATCTCAAATGGTTTCCATCTAAGCTGGAAAAAAAATACACGTACAGAAAAATTACTTCATAAGGGTAAACCATAGACATTCTAAATAAATTGCATCAATTACATGGAAAAGAAAGGACAGCTACCCCCTCTGTGAGGCTCTACTTGTGATTTTGTTATTTTAAAATGATTATCCATCATTTCCTTAAAGGGAATCTGTTAGTGTTTATGTTATTTGTGCACGTGCACATGCGCTTGTGTGTGTTTAAAACTATATGAATATAAACTGCTTTTGTTCCTTAGCACTTTAAATTATAAAAACAAAAGAAAACCATTGCTTCCTCTTTTAGAAGCTATTTGTTTCTTTTAACATTTTGCTCAGGCACATCAGTGAGTTTTGACTGATGCTGCTTTTCATGCTATTTATAATCAGGTCCCTTTCCTGTCATGCCAGCCTCTCTGTGTGGGCTCCTGACACTGCAGGGGAAGGTTCTACTTCTACTTCAAGCCCTTAGAGTTCTAAATTATTTTTTTAAGAGAAAGAAAGAGCACCCAGCTGAGATCTGATTTGGTAAATGCAGTACCAGGTTCAGTTGCTTCACCAAACCCCATGTTTGTCCCTAGGCTGCCTGACAGTTCAGTTTAAATCACAACAATCTTTAATTTAATAATGAAATGATCTAAGGAAGAGGGGAGGAAAATCAGCAGGTTTAGGTCCTTCTTGAAGTGTCAGCCCAGCGCTTATTAATCAACTTGGCAGCAGGCCTGACTTAGCCAGGCTCACAGCTGATAAGCCCAGCTGCCACGTTTCATGGAGTGACCTGCACCCTGAGGACTAGCTCCACTGGCTGCAGCACCTGGTCAAGGTGGGCATGGCAGGACCTCCATCAGGTCATAGGGCTCAGCTCATTCTGTATTTCAGGGAGGGAGCCAGATGGGAAAGGAAACAGCAAGTGGAAAAGGCAGCCCTGGGATTACTCTGCCTCTCTGACATAAACAGGCAGCAGCCTTCATTTCTTAAAAGCAAAGCAGGATGGTTACATTCTAAGATACTGAAAAAGGATGTAAAATGTTGATTTGGGAAACAGTGCTGAAATCATGCTTCAGAAAGAAGGAAATGCTTTAGGACTAATTTCATTAAGGATGTTATCTCTTAGGGATGTAATAGGGGGACCTGAGGGCAAGGATCTAGGAAATGGTTTCTCAACCTTGGCACTATTGACAGTTTGCACCAAATAATTCTTTTTTTTTTTTTTTTTTTTTTGAGACGGAGTCTCGCTCTGCCGCCCAGGCTGGAGTGCAGTGGCCGGATCTCAGCTCACTGCAAGCTCCGCCTCCCGGGTTCACGCCATTCTCCTGCCTCAGCCTCCCCAGTAGCTGGGACTACAGGCGCCCGCCACCTCGCCCGGCTAGTTTTTTGTATTTCTTAGTAGAGACGGGGTTTCACCGTGTCAGCCAGGATGGTCTCGATCTCCTGACCTCGTGATCCGCCCGCCTCGGCCTCCCAAAGTGCTGGGATTACAGGCTTGAGCCACCGCGCCCAGCCTAATTCTTTGTTGTGGGGAGGTGTTCTGTGCATTGTGGGATGTTTAGCATCATCCATGGCCTGCCTCCACCAGGCTCCAGTGGCATTCCACCAGGTTGTAACAAGCAAAAATGTCTCCAGACATTGCCAAACATCATTTGGGGGGAAATTTTCTCCCAGTTGAGAACCACTGACCTAGGAGGATATTTCCCTGACATCAGGAAGTGCCACAGCTAAGCGCTGCTGGATTTTTTAGGGGAAGTTCTGGTCTACCACTAACCATTACCTGCTGCTTCCTTCTGTAGTAACAGAGCAGAATATTTATACCCAGGAACATTGTTAGGAAGACTATAATACCTAGAATCCTAGTTTCAGAAAGAAAATCCAGAGAGAGTCATCTTTCTGGATTTCCCAGTAGAAGGGATTTAAGTATCAGATCAATGGTTGCCTGGGTAACCTTTTAGCTCTATCCAGAGATTCTCAATCCTGGCCACCCATGAGAATCACATGGACAGCCTTTGAGACCAAGACCAAATTAAATCAGTGAAGGTAGGGCCCAGACATATTTTATAAAAGTTCTTCTAATGTGCAGCTAGGCTTTAAGAATCAGCACACCCAATCCAGAGGTTCTGTGATTCTTGTATTGATGAACCAAGCATCACGCTAGGAAAAGTCCACCCAGTCAACCAACCAACCAACTAACCAACCAACCAACTGATCAATCAACTAAATTCTGGCATCTTGGACCATATGTGGCAGTGACAATGACAGTTACTAAATAGCAAGAATGATTAATTAGTACAAGTCTAAGGATTTACAAATCTAAGGAAAAAAGTGACCAAGAAAAAAGAAGAAAGAGCAAGGGGAAAGAAAGGAGAGAGAGAGAGAGAGAGAGAAAGAGAAAGAAAGAAATAACGAGAAATCCCAGTATCTGGGGATTTCCTGCCTGGTTTGTTGTACTGGGACGATACCTTTGTACATCTGCCTGATGTTAAAATACGTGTGGTAAGGCCAGGGGTGGTGGCTTACATTTGTAATCACAGCATTTTGGGAGGCCAAGGCGGGTAGATCTCGAGGTCAGGAGTTTGAGACAAGCCTGGCCAACATAGTGAAACCCCATCTCTACTAAAAATACAAAAATTAGCTGGGTGTGGTGGTGTGCACCTATAATCCCAGCTACTTGGGAGGCTGAGGCAGGAGAATCATCTGAACCCAGGAGGTGGAGGTTGCAGTGACCCAAGACCTCACCATTGCACTCCAGCTTGAGCAACAGAGTGAGACTCTGTCTCAGAGAAAACAAACAAACGAACAAACAAACCTGTTGCGAGTAGAAACAAAGTCCTGGCCCTCAGAGAAGGGCTTTGTTTTCTTTGAGTGGAAAAGACTGAGTCAGAGAGAATGGTGGGTTGACCAGTTCAGCTGGTCATTTTTCAAGGTCTTCTGTAGCACATTAGCCCTCAAGTCATGAGAAGAGAGCCTGGAGTGGTGGATGAAAATGCAACTACATTTCATATTGAGGGGAGCATACCTTCAATACCCACAATCTGGAAGAAGCAACGACCTTGATGAACCTTTTCTAATGCAAAAAATGATCCCCACCAAATGACAGAGATGGTATATGGAGAGGAGTCATTTATCTGTTGGCCCTGATGGCAGAAGATTATGCAGAGTCTATATTCAGATCGTACTGGGCGTGTATCATGAAGGATAATAAAATCCCCAAGGTGGTTCTAATAAACTCAGTACTCACAAGAGAAAGCAGAGATTTCGGTTGGGAGCTCTGATGTGATATTTTGGTAAGTGTGAGGAGGGAGATTTGAGCAGAGGATTAATAGGAAGAGTCCATGGAGTGCATGGTAGAAACATCTATTAAAGCCAGCTGCAGCTTCATTGTAGGCTGTGGAGCGGTAACTCTCTGATCCTAGGCCAGACCAAAAGGACAGTGCACTGAAGACTTGGTTTTTGCTGCTGTCTCTGTTCCCATTTACTCTGTGATCTTCAGGAAAGCCATTTTCTCTCTCCAAATTTTGTTTTTTTCTTACACATAACAACAGGGTGCTGGGTGAGAACTATAGTCCCATAATTCTCTCCAGAGAAGAACCTCTGAAAGAAGTAAAGGATGCTTGCTGACTGATTTAGTCCTTGTTATGGGCTAAATTGTGTCCTCTTCCAAATTTGCGTGTTGAAGCCCTAACCTCCAGGGTGACTATGTTTAGAGATGGGTTTTAAGGTTAAAAGATATCATTAATGTGCGGCCCTAATCTGATAGGATCGATGGCCTTATAAGAAGAAGAGATCTCTCTCTCTGCGTGCGCTCAGAGGACAGGCTATGTGAGGATACAGTAAGAAGGACTGTCTTTAAACCAAAGAGGAGCCCTCACAAGACATCAGCCTGCTAAAACCTTGGACTTGGATTCTCAGTTTTCAGAATGGTAAGAAGATACATTTCTGTTGTTTAAACTACCCAGTCTGTGGTATTTTGTTATGGTAGCTTGATCAGACTAATATAGTCCTACAACTTTTCAAAATAGTTCATTTTATTTATACTATATACTCTTGTTAAATAGTTTCTTCTATATAGAATTTACTTATTAAACATTTCAAAAACAATAAAATTAATTGTAACACCCAAGCAATGGCTTGATTATAGTAGGCGTTAGTATTTGTTGAATGACTGAATAGATGAATAAATCTAAGGCACTAAGAACATTGCTAAGAACAAGACTAAGGCAAATTTTTGAGATTTTTTTTTTCTGGGATGGAGTCTCGCTCTGTCACCCAGACTGGAGTGCAGTGGCACAATATCGGCTCACTGCAACCTTTATCTCCTGGGTTCAAGTGATTCTTCTGCCTCAGGCTCCTAAGTAGCTGGGACTATAGGTGTATGCCACCATGCCTGGCTAGTTTTTGTACTTTTAGTAGAGATGAGGTTTCACCATGTTGGCCAGGCTGGTCTTGAACTTCTGACCTCAGGTGATCCACCTGCTTCGCCCTTCCAAAGTGCTGGGATTACAGGCATGAGTCACTGTGCACGACCTGTGAGATCTTTTGGAAGTCAAAATAACATTCAGGCAATAGCTAGAAAATCAAATATTTCTAAAAGTCCAAAGGTGATTTCTAAAATGTCAGTTCTTCATATGTGTGTGAAATCATCACTTCCATTTCTTTTCTTTTTTTAAAAAACTTTTTTCCAATCCTGCTACTTCTGTAGATCACTTCTATATCTTTTCTGACTTTCTGTTCAATCGTTCTATCAACAGTTGAGAGAGGGGTGTTGAAGTCTCCAACTAAAATTGTGGATATGTCTATTTATCCTTTTAGTTATATTATTGCTTCACATATTTTACAACTATATTCTATGAGTTCTATTGGAAGATAAACTTTTACTTGCTAGAAATGTGGTGGTCAAAAATAATTTGAAAGCATCTTTAAGGGTGTCCGAAGTTAGAATTAAAAATTATTTAAGATTGCCAAAGGAGGAAGACAGAATTGGTGTCAACACTTGATGATCAAGATTCAAAATTCATACTCAGAAATGAAAAGGAAATATTACATAATTGACCTAAGTATTTCCAGTTAGAATACTGGGAGTTGAACTAGATGATCCAAGTATCCCGTTCAAAACTGAGATTCTTTAATTTACTGAGATTCCCTCCAAATTTCCCATGGACTCAACTAGATTGGATGACCTGAGTACTCTCAACAACACTGGCTGAGGATAGACAGACATATCATTAGAAGTCAGTACCACCTATCCAAGAATTTTGAAGTAACTTCTAGGTGAAATAGTCATCATAATGTACATATTAGTCTGTTCTCACATTGCTATAAAGAAATACCTGATACTGGGTAATTTATGAAGAAAAGAGGTTTAATTGGCTCACGGTTCTTCAGACTGTACAGGAAGCATGATGCTAGCATCTGCTCAGCTTCTGAGGAGGCCTCAGGAAATGTACAATCATGACAGAAAGTGAAGCAGGAGCAGGCATGGCTTACATTGTGGGAACAGGAGGAAGAGAGGGGGGGGAGAGAGAGAAAGAAAGAGAGAGAGAGAGAGAGGTGGGAGGTGCCGCACACTTTTAAATGAGCAAACCTCATGAGAACTCACTCACTAGCATGAGGACAGTACCAACACGGATGGTGCTAAACCATTCTTGAGAAACTGCCCCCAAGATCCGATCACCTCCTGCCAGGCCCCACCTCCAACATTAGGGATTACAATTTGATATGAAATTTGGGTGGGGACACAGATCCAAACCATATTATTCTGCCCTTAGCTCCTCCCAAATCTTCTGTTCTTCTTACATGTCAAAATATAACCATGCCTTCCCAGCAGTGCCCAAAAGTCTTAACTCATTCTAGCATTAACTCAAATGTCCAAAGTCTCATCCGAGACAAGTTAAGTCCCTTCCACCTATGAGCCTGTAAAATATAAAATAAGTTAGTTACTTCCAAGATACAATGGGGGTATAGACATTAGGTAAATACTCCCATTCCCAAAGGGAGAAATTGGCCAAAACAAAGAGTCTACAGGCTCCATGCATGTCTGAAACACAGCAGGGAAGTCATTAAATTTTAAAACTCCAAAAAAATCTCCTTTGATCTCATGTCCACAACCAGGGTACACTGGCGTGAGGGGTGGGCTCCCAAGGCCTTGGGCAGCCCCACTCAAGTGGCTTTGCAGGGTTCAGCACCTGCAGCTGCTCTCATGGGCTGCCATTGGGTGTCTGTGGCTTTTCCAGGTGCATGATGCAATCTGTGGATGGATCTACCTTTCTGGAGTCTAGAGGATGGTAGCCCTCTTCTCATAGCTCCACTAGGCAGTGCCCCAGTGGGGACTCTGTGTGGAAGTTCCAGCCCCACATTTCCCCTCCACACTGCCCTAGTAGAGGTTCTCTGTGAGCACTCCGCCCCTGCAGGAGGCTTCTTCCTGAACATTTAAGTTTTTCTGTACATCATCTAAAATCTAGTTGGGGGCTCTCAAGCCTTAACTCTTGTATCCTGTGCACCTGCAGTCTTAAGACCACATGGAAGCTACCAAGGGTTATGGCTTGTACCCTTTGAAGCAGTCCTTGGGTCTCTTTGAGCCACAGGAGAGCTGGAGCAGCTGGGATGCAGGAAACAGTGGCCTGAGGTTATGCAGGGTAGCAAAGCCCTGGGCCTGGCCCACAAAATCATTCTTCCCTCCTAGGCCTCTGGGCCTGTAATGGGAGGAACTGCCCCAAAGGTCTGTGAAATGCCTTTGAGGCCTTTCCCACATTGTCTTGGCTATCAGCATTTAGCTCATTTTATTTATGTAAATTTCTGCAGCCTGTTTGAATTCTTCTCCTGAAAATGGACTTTTCTTTTCTACCACATGGCCAGGCTGCAAAATTTCCAAACCACTCTACTTCCCTTTAAATACAAGTTAAAATTTAAATATAAGTTCAAATCTAAATTTATTTTTAAATGTAAGTTCCAACTTCAGGTCATGTGGGCATAGGCTGTTAGAAGCAGCCCGGTCACATCTTGAATGCTTTTCTGCTTAGAAATTTCTTCTACCAGACACCTTAAATCATCATTCTCAAGTTCAGAGTTCCACAGATCCCTAGGGCAGGAGCACAATGCAGTCAAGTTCTTTGCTAAGGCAAAACAAAAGTGACCTTTGCTCTAGTTCCTAATAAGTTCCTCATTTTCATCTGAGATTTCCTTGGCCTGGACTTTATTGTTCATATCACTATTGGCATTTTTGTTTCAACAATTTAACAAGTCTCTAGGAAGTTCCAAACTATCCTTCATCTTCCTGTCTTCTGAGCCCTCCACACTCTTCCAACCTCTGCCAGTTACCCAGTTCCAAAGTCATGTCCACATTTTCAGGTATCTTGATAGCAATGTCCCACTCTTTGGTATCAATTTTCTTTGTTAGTTCGTTCTTGCACTGCTATAAAGAAAGACCTGAAACTGAGTAATTTGTAAAGAAAAGAGGTTTGCTTCGATCATAGTTCTGCAGGCTGTACAGGAAACATAGCAGCTTCTGCTTCTGCAGAGGCCCAGGAAGCTTTCAATCATGGCAGAAGGCAAAGAGGGAATGAAGCATCTCGCATGATGAAAGCAGGACCAAGAGAGAGTAGGGGAGGTGGTTGCATAATGGGGGTGGATTTCTCACAAAGGGCTTAGCACCATCCTTTTGGTGCTGTTCTCATGACAGTGAGTTCTCATGAGATCTGGTCATTTAAAAGTGTGTAGCACCTCCCTCCTCTCTGTCTTGCTCCTCCTCCTGCTCCTGCCATCTGAGATGCTTTGCTCCCCCTTTGCCTTCCACCATGATTGGAAGCATCCTGAGGCCCCTCCCAGAAGCAGAAGCCACTATGCTTCCTGTACACCCTATAGAACTATGAGCCTCCTTTCTTTGTAAGTTACCCAGTCTCAGAAATTTCTTTACAACAGAATGGACTAATACAATGTATAAATAGCTGTTAGCAGAGAGATCCAGGGTAATTTGTGGTGGTGAGTTTCAGTCAGACTAAAAAGATAGGAAGTATTAAAATAAAACAGTGGCTCACTTGAATTCTTCAGAAACTTTGGAAATTTGAGGAAAAAAAGGTAGCATGAATTATGTGGAGAGAAATCAGGTTTTGGTTGATCCACTGGAGTTCTTTGAGGTGATAGGAAGAGTATAGGTAAGGAGGATCCACGTCACTGTAATTTAGATTTCTAAAAGTCTTTCAGGCCAAGTGAGGTGGTTCACGCCTGTAATCCCAGCACTTCGGGAGGCCAAGGCGGGCAGATCACCTGAGGTAAGGAGTTCAAAACCAGCCTGGCCAACATGGTAAAACCGTGTCTCTATTAAAAATACAAAAATTAGCCAGGCATGGTGGTGGGCACCTGTAATCCCAGCTACTTGGGAGGCTGAGGCAGGAGAATCGCTTGAACCCAAGAGGAGGAGGTTGCAGTGAGCTGAGATCACACCACTGCATTCCAGCCTGGGTGACAGAGCAAGGCTCTGTCTCAAAAAAACAAACCAAACCAAACTAAACAAAACAAAAGTCTTTTGTGAGGCTACAAATGAAGATGAACCATCAAGGATAAAAACTTGGATTCTCATCTGACCTTGCCCTTGAATGTAAACCCAAGAGCTTTAAATCCGTTACCCAGCACCTAGCACAGAGTACAGAACATAATAGTCACTCAATAAATATTTGTTGGATGACATTTAATTCTCACAACAACTCTCTGAGGCTCCCTATGATTATTATCTCTATTTTAGAAGTGAAAAAACTGATGGTTTAGAACAGTTAAATTTTCTCTACTAAGAACTGATGCCAACACTTTCTCAGCCCCTCTTACTAACCTACACCCTGAGCCCTTTGATCTTAGCCTGTCTTGACCTGTTTCCCAAATTATTCCTGATCTCCTTGGCTCCTAAACTCAAGCTTTCCCTCCTTTTAATGGTCTTGTACCTGGTCTTCCAAACTGACCTTTGTTTACTGTTCCTCCAGTGCTGAATCACCCTGGCCAGTCTGATTCCTGGGACACCAACCCTGCTTAGGTCCTTCAGGGTCAACGTTCTTGTCTAATCCCCTTATATTAATTCTTTCAAACAATATTTATTGAACCTATCTGTGTGCTGGATTTGATGCTAGATGCTGGAGGTGAACATGACATTGTCTCTTCCCTCAGGGAATCCATTACAGAAGATCCTGGAAATGTGAAAACCTCATGATAGAAAAACAAGGAAGTGGATCAGCAAATAACTTTGGAAGAGAAATGTAAATAGAAATGTTCCCTCAGGAATGAGTCCTGGCACAGGGCCTATTTAACATTCTTATATATGGAAAATAAGAGATATAAGCAATGAAATCATCTGGTTTGCAGACAGCTCCAATATCTTTGCAAGAAGTGAAATGTAAATTGATGGAGATGAACTGTAAAAAGAGCTAGCAAGCTGTCCAAAAGGGCTGAGCAGGGGAATGTGCACTGCAATGCTGGAACACACCACTGAATGCATTTAGAGAAATGCAATCTAGTTTATTTACAGAATGATAGGATCTGAACTGTTAGGGAGTAAATTCAATGAATACTTGCGATTCTATTTGGAAGAAGGCACGTACTGGATACTGCAGATCAGATGAAGATTATAGAGCCATAGAATCTTAAATACTCTGAGAAATATTGAAAGGGCGTAATGAAGAAAGTATTATTTAAAATGAATCATAAATCATGAGTGGGATTTAGATGGGTGAATATTTGTGAAGGAAGAACAGGAAATCTCAAGTAGATAAAAGAGCATCCAGCATGAAGGCAGGAGAACTTAGGGAGTTGTCCTGGAATGATGATGGTTTAGTGTGACTGATAGGTAGGGGACATGGAAGGGAGTGGAGAGTCTGAAAGGCTGTGACAGTGAATCAGAGCTGTTGATCTCTTATCTTGGAAGTCTGCACTGGATTAGCTGGGCAGTGGAGGGGGTGGGTGATAGTTAGATTTAAAGATTTTTGGGATGATAATTTAGCATGCTGATTCTGGCAGCACGGTGTGGGATAGGCAGGGGAACACATATGAATCGGGTAGAAGGTCATTATAATAGTCTAGATAAGAAGAAGTGAGGTCTGAACCAGGTGGAGGTAGGAAAAGGAAAAAAGGAACCAGAGAGATCCTGAAAGCACACTCTACAGCAGAATTTCATAAAGTGTGGTCCAGCACCAACCTGCATGGAAATCATCTGGGGAGACTCCTGAGTACCACCTTAGACCTACTGAACTAGGATCTCTGAGGAGCAAAACTGAGGAATGTACATTTTCAGCAAGTTCCCTGTTAACTCTTATGTATACTCAGGCATCACCATTCTGTGGACTTGGCACCTGATTCAGTGTAGTGAGCTAGCAAAATCCTCTATTGCTAAAGGAGTTCCTCCTGTTAGTATGTCCCACTTGGTTATTTCTTATCAACAACAACTATCCCTTCATCTCTAAGGCAAAGAGAATCCAAAAGAATGGGAATCCTTAGTTGATATTTGGAGGGAAAAAGAAGCAGAAGGAGAGAATTATGGGCTAGATTGTATTCCTCCTCCAAATTCATATGTTGAAGTCCTAACCCCCTGTATTTCAGAATGTGACTTTATTTGGAGATGAAGTCTTTACAGGAATAGTTAAATCAAAATGAGGTCACTAGAGTGGACCCTAATCTGATATGATTGCTGTCCTTGTAAGAAGAGGAAATTTGGCTATAGACACAGAAGGAAGATGATGGGAGGAGCCAAGGAGAAGATACAAGCCAACGAGAGAGGCCTCGGAAGAAAGCAACCCTGCTGATACCTCAATCTTGGAATCCAGAACTGTTAGAAAATAAATCTCTTTTGCTTAAGCCACCCAGTATCTTTTTGTTATGATAGCTCTAGCAGACAAATACAGAGGGGAAGGGGAAGGTTGGGCTGATGAGAAGGAGAAGAAAAGCGGAGGATAAGAAAGACAGTAAGGAAGGGGAGGAGAAGCGAGACAGTAAGTACTTCCGCTTCTCTCAGAGGAGAGATGATGATAAGGGGGAGGTGAGAGTTGTATTAGTCCATTTTCACGCTGCTGATAAAGACATTCCCGAGACGGAGTAATTTATAAAGGAAAGAGGTTCAATTGGACTTACAGTTCCAACTAAGTGGCTGGGGAAGCCTCACAATCATGGCAGAAGGCAAGGAGGAGAAAGTCATGTCTCACATGGATGGCAGCAGGCAAAGAAAGAGCTTGTGCAGATAGACTACCTCCCACCAGGTCCCTACCATAACAAGTGAGAATTCAAGATGAGATTTGGGTGGGAGCACAGTCAAACTATACCAAGAGTCTAGTTCAAGACCTTGAAGGCCACTTATTTTGCAGGTTTAGGAATCATGCAATGTCATGGAACCCAGGGAAAAAGGGAGACTCAGGAAGAAAAGAAGGAAGTCAGTTGTTCCAGGCTGGGATGTTGAGGAGAAAAGGATTATATTTAACGTGGATTTACTACATAATTGCAAAAATGGAAAAAATTCAAATATCTCACAATATAGGAATTGTTTTATAAACATTTATTGGATTTTAATATAATATCAAAAATTATCTACACTCAAGAAGTTTAAAAAGACATGGAAGAAGGTGCAAAATATGATATTTAAATAAAAACAATTTAAAACTGCTTTACACCATGAGCTTAATTATAGTAAATATATATGTAACTGATTTTTTTTTTTTAAAAAAGCACTATTATAAGGGTATTCACAGCCTCTTCCTCTTCCCTTCCCTGATCTCTACAGGAAATTCAGATTTGCCTATTCTCATTGGAGTCCCTTGAACTCTAGTACAGACATGGAGGTCAGTGTTATGTGTGTGTGTGTCTCCCAGCCAAAGGGGATAGGGGATCTACAGTGCAGGAATCATTTTCTTGAGGCAGAATGTACAGGGAGGAAGACAGAGGTCAACAATCAATGTTGACAAGGCATGAAGAGCTTGGAGAAGGTGAGAGGTGAGGTGAGGTGAGAGAAGACAGATGTGAGAGGGTTGGGGTCTGGGAAAAACTGGAAAAAGGGGATTTTAAAAAGTGTTGCTGTGGGTCATATATTGGATACTCTTTAATGTTTTCAGGAAAAGCAAGTAAAGATTTCCCTCCCCTCTCCTCCCCTCCCCTTCCCTCCCCTCCCCTTCCCTTCTTTCTTCTTTCTTTCTCATACGGTTTCACACTGTTGCCCAGGCTGGAGTGCATTGGCATGAACAGGGCTCACCACAGCCCTGACCTCCCAGGCTCCAGCAGTCCTCCCACCTCAGCCTCCTGAGTGCCTGGGACTACTGGTGCTTGCCACCATGCTCATCTACTTTTTTTCACTTTTTTGTAGAGCCGGGGTCTTGCTATGTTGCCAGGGCTGGTCTCAAACTCCTGGACTCAAGTGAACCTTTCATCTTGGCCTCTCAAAGTGCTGGGATTACAGGCATGAGCCACTGTGCCTGGCCAGATATTATTTTAAATTACTTTTGGTTACTGGCTACAAGGGACCCTAGGACTTATTTATTTACATATAGGTACAAAAAGAAAAGGCTTGAAAGAGCCCAAAACATTAAAAGTTGTTAACTCCGTGTTAGTGGAATTATTGGGCTTTGACACTTTTATGTAAGTTTTAAATAAAAATATGTATTAATTAGAGAGTGATGCACTATTGTGCAAAGAGGGTATAAATATTTTCAATACAGTCATCTGGGCAGGCTGAATTTCATAGGGTTAAAGAGTGAATGGAAGTGATACAGTGGGTTTAGATTATTTCTCAAGGAGTCTGGCTGTGAATAGGAGAGACTTGGGCAAGAGAGGCAGGAAAATCCAAGACATTCATGGAGGTAAGGGGATTTCAGGATGGTAAAACCTGGAAAGTTTGACAAATTAGACAGCAAATACCCTGTAAGGGTGTATTGTTTTGAAACATTTTTTTATAATTTGCATGTACTGGAGACAGAAGGCATTTTATGATATGTTCTTTAGTTAGCTTTGAGGTATTTCTACTTGGTCCAAATTATACTGGTTAAGAACCAAGAGGTAGGCCGGGCGCGGTGGCTCAAGCCTGTAATCCCAGCACTTTGGGAGGCCGAGACGGGCGGATCACGAGGTCAGGAGATCGAGACCATCCTGGCTAACACGGTGAAACCCCTTCTCTACTAAAAAAATACAAAAAAAACAAAAAAAAACTAGCCGGGCGAGGTGGCGGGCGCCTGTAGTCCCAGCTACTTGGGAGGCTGAGGCAGGAGAATGGCGTGAACCTGGGAGGCGGAGCTTGCAGTGAGCTGAGATCCAGCCACTGCACTCCAGCCTGGGCGACAGAGCGAGACTCCGTCTCAAAAAAAAAAAAAAAAAAAAAAAAAAGAAACAAGAGGTAATTTTCTCAGCTGAGTCTCAACTGAGTCAATAATCTGATTTTTCAACAATCAAGAGGTTAGAGATGAAATAAAGAAAAGTAAATTTTAAAGGACCCTTAAAGAGAAATGCTAATTCAGGAATTCCAGCTGAAATCTGTAAAATCATGGTTAAAATGGATATAGATTAGTTCATTAAATTCTGAGACTTCAGAAATTAGAGGCAGACACATAAAATTAGGGATACTTCCTATGTGAGATAATAATGAATTGAATTTATGTCCTCAGGCTGAATTTAAATACACTCAAAAAGAGGCTACATTAATTCTGGGATAACTGATTAAATATACACTAAAGAAAATGAAGGCTTTAGGGGGCGCAGCCCCCAGTCTTCCTGAGAGGGTGTCAAGGATGACAGTGATGACAGCATATTGCATGATGCAGTCTTTGGGACTAAACGTTACACACGAGGACACATCAGGCAATTCTCAGGTCTTCAAATTCCCAGAGATGACTAATGTGGATATTTGGTGAGGCTGATGCAATATTGGATTTGGTCTATGACAGCTGAAGACATGCCTATCACACAGGCTTCAGCTGGGAAGGACTGTCAGAGGGGCACCTAAATATAATTTTCTCAGCCTTTCTTGCTGAGAGTCTGGAGTACATATTTGGAGGAGGTTATGAGGGAGAAAGTGATGAATGCAAAATACTGTGGTTAAATAATGAAGTATAAAATTGGAAAGAGATATTAATGTGTAAAGAAGAAAAATGAAAAGACAAAAGGGTAGATTTTGCAAGAACAGCCAGGGTTTATCAGGGAAAGAGAAGTAGTTGGCAGGTGACAGAGGTCACAAGTCAGAAAGATCATAAACTGCTACCTGGATGGAGCCAGTGTTCACAGAGACACCGAGACACTATTGAACTCTGAGGCACATCTCTCCCAGTGTGTGTGAAGACAAGATCTCAAAGGAACAGGGAAGATATTGGAGAAGAAATTCATTTGGTGGCTACCATACAGAAAGTGTTCAGGGAATTCAAAACAGGAGAAAGGCAACAAGCTCAAGGACAAAAGCAAAGCCATTCTAACCATAGGTTAGGATGGGAAACATGGGAAGTGAGGAGAAGGGGAACAAATATGGGCTGACAGTCTACTAGAAAACAAGCAGAAACTTCTAATACAGCTATTATTATTATTGTTATTATTATTTTGAGATGGAGTTTTGCTCTTGTTGCCCAGGCTGGAGTCCAATGGCGCAATCTGGGCTCACCACAGCCTCCGCCTCCTGGGTTCAAGCGATTCTCCTGCCTCAGCCTCCTGAGTAGTTGGGATTTCAGGCATGCGCCACCATGCCTGGCTAATTTTGTATTTTTAGTAGAGATGGAGTTTCTCCAAGTTGGTCAGGCTGGTCTCGAACTCCTGACCTCAGGTGAGACTGGTCTCGAACTCCCAATCTCAGGTGATCCACCTGCCTTGGCCTCCCAAAGTGCTGGGATTACAGGCATGAGCCACCATGCCCGCCCTGATATAGCTATTTTGATGCCTCTGTGTTAATTCAAGCTTCTTAATCCAGTTGCTTCAGACTTCTTGTCAAAATGTCTGTCAACTATTTATGAAATAATGAATTAACATGTACAACTTATATACGTGACTCTCACTTATGATGGGAGACTTCCAGTAATATTTTATTAATTTCTACAATATTTTTGAGTTTTTATAAGTATATGTTACTGATATAATCAGACAAAGCTAAGCTGGGTGCAGTTGTTCATACCTGTAATTCCAGCACTTTGGGAGGCTCAGGCAGGCAGATCGCTTGAGTCCAGGAGTTCGAGACCAGCCTGAGCAACATGGTGAAACCCTGTCTCTACCAAAAATACAGAAAACTAGCCGGCCATTGTGGTGCATACCTGTACTCCCAGCTACTCAGGAGGCTGAGGTAGGAGGATCATCTGAGCCTGGGAAGTCAAGGCTGTAGTGAGCTGTGATCACACCATTTTACTCCAGCCTGAGCAACAGAGTGAGACTCTTGTCTCAAAAAAAAAAAAAAAAAAAAAAAGCTAGAAAAATTCTCTTAGAACAAGGTTATCTTCCCTGGATATGTCACCCAAACTCCAAAATAATTCCTATGAAAGGGTGTATTCATGTTAAATAAAATGTGGCAATGATAGTCAAGGAAATAATAATATATAATAAAGGAATATTACTGAGCATATTACACATCACACATTTTCCTTAAAGGTTAGGTTTAAAACCTAATCCCTCACCCAAATTAAACTATATAAAAATGTGGCTCCACTGTCGTCCACACAACTACAAACAAATCTATGAAGATTTATTAAGGTTGAGAGGATTAGACAATTGTGATTGATATGAGCAGGGAGGAGCCCTGGAACTCCCCAGCCTACCCTGTCAACTACTAGTGATTTGATTGCTATCTTGAAGCAAAATAATAATAAATAATTATTTATTATTAGAAATAAACAATAATTTAAATTCTCCAAATCTGCCCATGGACTTTTCTTATAATCCCTCATTCAGTTAACTTTATATACATAATTACTATACCCATATTACTTGAACCCACATGAGACTCAAGAATGAGGTGAAGTCAGGGTCCCCAGGTTGTGCCCTGCACAAGGGCCTTGTCCGACTGAAGGGGAAAGGGAGGAGCTGAATGCCCAGCCTGTGTCCCTTTGTGTCGGGGACGGAGTCTGAGGGATTGGGGGTTAGAATAGGGGCTGCATTTTGCAATGTGCTTGAAGGCAACATATAGGCCAGCTAGGGACCAGGGAGGATGTCTGCTTTATGCATTAAACTTCATGCAAGTTTAAGGGTCATTATTTAGACTAAATGTCTTAGTTTCAAAGTGGCTATGAGGTAGACAATATTTTAAACACCAATTCACATTTTTCCACCCTAAATGCCTCCCTCCCTTCCTGTCCCTGGTAGAGAGGGGTGGTAGCATACAAGCAGACGCTTACTTTGCTGAGATTTCCATAATTAAGACAAGAGAGAGAACTGGGCAGGAAACCAAAAGTGTCTATAAATTATTTTGACTTTTGTCTTATAAAAAGTCTAAGCACTTAGGGGAGGGATATTTGCAGGTATAGACAAAATGTCTTGGTAAACAAAGGAGAAGCAGGAGATTTCCTTGGGCTGTGGAAAGTGGGGGTAGGGAGAGAGGGAGGGAGGGAGAGAGAGAGAGAGAGAGAGAGAGAGTAGGAGGGAGGGAAAGATGGCAGAAGACGACTTCGGAGTAAAACATAATATAAAATGTAGAAATAAATTTACCTGAATAATGTAAATTCAGGTAAATATAAACAGCTGTATCAGAATCATGGTTCTTGCCTGTCACATGCCAGGCATTGTACAAAGCAGGTTCACACCTATTCTCTCATAATCTTCACAATAGCACTGCAAGGTAGATGTTATCATCCCATTTTAGAGTTGAAACATCATAGCTTAAGACACAGCTAGTAAGTAGGGGGGCAGGGATGCAAACCCAGGTCTGTTTTTCTTCCTGCCTTACATACCTATTACCAGCGACATGTACCTAAACTCAGGGACAAAGGCAATACACTGGGGTTCTCAGAAGGTTAAAAAAAAAGAGAGCTCAGTCCATTATAGCACTGGGTCTATCTCATTGCTATAGTACTGGTTCTGTCTCATTCTATCTTATATACTCTGGAAGCAGAGAAAAACCCCACTATTACTAGACCAAAAAGAGGAAACACCTAGAAAAAGAATGGAAGTCCTAGGTCTGAAGAGACTGTGATAGTGATCTGTGACCACAATAGACTTACATAATTCAGCCCAGACAGCAAGACTCTCACCCCTATGCCAGATTTCAAAGGCCTCTCTTCAAAGATATCAGTATTGAATGTGTTTTCTGTATTTCGTGGTAAGTTTAGATTAACAAAAAAAACCTATGAGCATGTAGATATTTTGACCAACCTACATAATTTCCACTCATCCAATTCACCTGAGCAGTTCTACTAAGTCCGAGTTACTCCTGTGCCCATCTATATGCCATTAGGCTAGAAAGTTACAAGTTTATGTGTGCACGTGCACACATGCGCGCGCGTGCGCGCGCACACACACACACACACACACACACACACATATACATATGCAGGCTGTTAATCAAATTTATCCTAAATCTGCCTCCTTACATATTTTAAGTTCTGCCTAAAGGTTTCTCCATACATAGTGAACCATAACCTAATTGGATGTGTAACCTACTCTTATGCCAATCATTGTGACACACCGTTAAAGCTGTGTTCAAGAAAGTCATATGCTGAGCTGCAATCAATCTGGCTATTTCTGTACCTCATTTCTGTTTTCCGTACATCACTTTCCTTTTTCTGTCCATAAATCGTCTTCTACTAGTATCTGTGCTGGAGTCTCTCAGAACCTATCCTGGCTCAGGTAGAACAATTTGTGAATTGGCCTTTACCCAATTAAATTCTGTTAAATTAGATTTGTCTAAGGTTTTTCTTTTAACAATATGTATATACATAATCAATCAATCAGCTCCAAAATTCCCACCTCATATGGTTTGGCTGTGTCCCTACCCAAATCTCATCTTGAATTATAGTTCCCATAATCCTCATGTTTTGTGGGAGGGACCTTCACAGTGGGAGGTAGTTGAATCATGGGGATGGTTACCCTCATGCTGTTCTCATGCTAGTGAGTTCTCACAAGACATGATGGTTTTATAAGGGACTTTCCCCCTTCGCTTAACATGTCTCTCTCCTGCTGCCATGTGAAGAAGAATGTGTCTGCTTCTCCTTCTGCCATGATTGTAAGTTTCTTGAGGCCTCCCCAGCCATGCAGAACTGTGAGTCAATTAAAAATATTTCCTTTATAAATTACCCAGTCTTGGTTACTTCTCCATAGCAGCGTAAGAATGGACTAATACACCACCCCAGTTTGAGCAGAAAACAGACACACTTTAGCATTTATTAAAATAATGCTTTAAAAAGCAACCTATTTTTTTCAATGACCATGGTATTCTATTTAGGTATTTCTAGTCAAGGCTTTGGATACATGATATGCTTCAATTCACAGGACCAGGTTACCTGGTTAGGATCAGGATCAACTTCATCCCAGTTGTGAGTGACATGGCCTTCATCAATGGATTCAAAGGGCTTGTGAGAAACTGAAGGTAGAATCCTATACAGCCAGCTAGAGGGAAAACATATGAGATATACAAGCCTTAGAGTAATGTTTTAAGTGATACACAGAATGACTCAGGCAGTACCATCAGGAAGACACGCAAGTCAACAACGACCTGTGGACTCTAATGTGTGAAGCTGTGAAGCAATGTCACGGCATTACTTTTTAATGGCCATCTGCTGCCCACAGCCCTGGCCTCTTCTCACCTTTTCACTCCACCCATCATGTTTCAAATTGACTTTGACTCATGCTTATTTCCATGCGGCCAAAAAATGAAGAATTGTCTTTTCTAAAAACTGCAAGGAAGCGGGGAAGTACCTTGGTGGGTATCTGTGTAGGAAAATCCATAGAGAAACATCAGCTTATGTGTCTCATAGGATGCTAGTCCCTGCTCTGGAAGGCAAGAACAACGAGTTCTATGTAGCTTGAGAGAATATGGGTGGTATCGTTGTTATTTTTGAAATAATAAATCAATTTTCTCCTTTAAAATCATAAAAGTAATACATGCCAATGGTAAAAATAATTCAAGTAATTAAAAAAGTCCTGAAAGGTAAATGGTGCCTTCCTCCTTCAGTTTCTTCAGGGCTATTCCTCAGAGGCATCAGAGCTTAATGATTTTCTTATATATTTCTTACATATTCTTTCAGATACATCCAATGCATTTCTAAGCAAAATTGTCAGATCATTTTAATACTTTATTATCATACTAACCATGTGTGAGTGCCTGGTCACCCACATCTTCACAAATCTGGAGTATTGCTAAAAATTTTAGTGTTTTAGGTGAAAAATAGTATCTTATTTTATTTTGTATTTCCTTTATTAGGATTTATAAAATACAAAATATTTCCAAAAAACAAGTCTATTCGTTTGTTGATTGGCTCTCTATAGATTTTCTATGAATTACTTGTAAAAGTCCTTTATCATTTTCTATTGGGTCTGTCTTTTTGATACTAATTTATAAGAGAAACAGATGCTGCAGAGCCTGTGGAGAGATAAGAATGCTTTTACACTGTTGGTGGGAATGTAAATTAGTTCAACCATTGTGGAAGGCAGTGTGGTGATTCCTCAAAGACCAACAATGAGAAATACCATTTGGCCCAGCAATCCCATTATTGGGTATATACCCAAAGGAATATAAAGCATTCTGTTATGAAGATACATGCACACATATGTTTATTGCAGCACTATTCACAATGGCAAAGACATAGAATCAACCCAAATGCCCATCAATGATAGACTGGATAAAGAAAATGTGGTACATATACACCATGGGATACTATGCAGCCATAAAAAGGAATGAGATCATGTCCTTTGCAGGGACATGGATGGAACTAGAAGCCAATATTCTCAGCGAACTAAAGCAGGAACAGAAAACCAAATGCCACATGCTCTCACTCATAATTGGGAGCTGAACAATGAGAACACATGGACACAGTGAGGGGAATAACACACACTGGGGCCTGTTGAGGGGTGGGAGTTGGGGGAGGGAGAGCTTAAAAAAATGGCTAATGTATGCTGGGCTTAACACTTAGGTGATGGGTTGATAGGTGCAGCAAACCACCAGGGCACACACTTACCTATGTAACAAACCTGCGCATCCTGCACCTTTACCCCAGAACTTATAATAAAATAAAAATAAATTAACGCCTCTGTACTCCAAAATTTTAAGACTGTATGTCCACGTTTTATTGTAGTACATTTATGTCTTTATTTGTTTTTCTTTCTTTTCTTTTTAAAACGTGTCCTCTCTACCAGGACCAGATCTCAGGCTTCAGTAAGGGAAGAAGACTCTGTAAAGGAATCCTAAAGGACACCAGGATGAGAACCTTCCAGAAGCTGGAAAGGACATTGAAACTCACTAAGAGGGACCCAAGTCCTTTCAGAGGCTACTACACTGACAAAATACAGAAGGACAATGGAAGACCAGACTTGAATCAACAGGCTCTGGCCCTTTTAAGCCCAAGGACAGTCTATCTCAGTGGGTTGAGTTGGCCTGGCCCAACATTGAGCCATCTGGGGGAAAATGGGCCACATCTGTTTAGTTTCCATTTGATTACTCCATCTCCTCATGACGTGACCTCGGACCTTGGTCTTACTAAGCCTCTCCAGCTCCCAGTATATGAAGTTCAGAGCATGTGTGTATGTCTTGGAACCACCTGTGTGATTCTGGGAGAGTTACTAAACTTCCTGAACCTTATGTTCTTCATCCTTGTCTCCTAAGATTGTTGTGAGGACTCAAAGAGTTTGTGTACCAAAAATGCCTGGCATACAGGAGGTGCTGGCTTATTAGACATTTGTTAAATTGCCTTTCTTCTCTTAATCTTCTGAATTTTTATCACGGTCCACATTTTCCAAATTCTCTCTCCTCACTCTTGCCTTTTCGAGACCCAAGGGATCAATCAACTAGCTAATCTGATAAAAATTAATCCTTGATAGGTAGGTAGGTAGGTAGGTAGACAGACTCTTTAATAGTTTTGTGGTGGCCCTGCATGCTGTGGTTCAGATGAGTAGTAACTAAGAATTTCAGGCTGGCCTACTTTTGGATGGGACTGGTCCCATCTTCCCACTGGAGATTTTGAGTGGAAAGCCTTTCTACACAATTCTTGTGGCTATCTTTGAAGAGTTCTTCTAAAGAGATGGGTGAGCCATACCTAGTATCCCTTATTTTTTAGCTGAGTTTATAAAACTCCCCAGGCAGCACTACATTGCCCTGAACAGAGATTTAATTCTGATTCAGGGAACAGTGCCAGCTTCTTAATGAAATGCCAACAGCTCCTTTTCAGCCTCCTGGAACAAAGCTCAGCTCCTGCTGGCTGAAGATATTGCTGAATAATGGGGACAGGCAGCAGAATCTGGAGACCAGGTGGCCTGTTAGGGAAAGGGCCACAAAGTCAAGAACATAGTCATAGAGGCCAGGTTGTCATAAATTAGAATGGACAGAATTATCTGTGTGCTTACCTTACCCTGTCTATTTGGGCTTAGAGAGAGAGAGAGAGAGAGAGAGAGAGAGAGAGAGAGAATTAAATAGTGATGGAATTGTCCCCTGATTTTTGACATGTATAGAAAACTTTCTCTATCTCTTCCTCTTTCCACTCACATATCTACTGAGAGAAAAGCACTGTTGATACTGACATTGTAACATAGCACCTGCCATATATCATGCCCAGTTCTCTTGACAGCCTCCTAGAGATACCCTGGAAATGAGGCAGAAACTCTGCTATGATGGCAATACTTAATGATAGTTATTATGACAATAACTAGCATTAACTGAACACTAACCATGTACCGGGCAATGTGCTAAGCTAAGATAATATGCTTTACACACATCCTTTCTTTTAATCCTCACCACAGCTATGAAATAGGTACTATAATTATCTTTGTTTTACGAATGAAGAACTAGAGGATCCAAGGGGGCAGATGATTTACCTAAGGCCACACAGCTGGAAAAGGAGCCAGGATTTATACTCAGGGGGCCTGCCTCCAGGGTGGCCATGATTAAACCGTGCAATCTTTATCATTTGTTTGGTCCATTATAGTTTTGTACTTACTATCTCATTTGCTTCTCAGAAGGATCTGTGGAGATAAACCCAGGCTGCCCTAATAAGCAGTACAAGACCACAAGCCCTTCTCTCCAAGTCTCTGGTATCAGCAGCATTCCTCTTCACAAATGCCTTAGCCTAAAATTTCTATAACTAGACACCATTTGTTTAAATCACAACACTTACTGCCTCCCAAAACTATAACACATACTGCATCCAACCTGAGTTAATCAAGGGATCATGTTCATTGACCTGGATGTAGCATTAGAGCAAACATGGAACATGGCATACTATGTTAATGAATATGATGGTTTCTAGCAAAGGCAAATTCCAGAATAAAAACCTTATTAATTCAAACCACAGTGGGCCTTAATACATGACTTTTAACTATCCAAGCTTGGATTACCCAACATTTTCTTGCAAAGACCATACCTCTAGTCAGCTGAGAGAGATATTGCTCTGAATCTTCCCTAATTGTGACTTTGTCATTATAAAACAAAACAAAAACAAAACAGGTAAACCCCAAGCCAAAACTCAACAGGACAGTCTTTAGAAGAAGGCCAAACTATTAGGAATATCTTCTTCTGAGTATAAGAGATAATTTGTAAATGGAACTGGACATGTGTATTTTCCCGGCTCTGTGCAGTTTTCCTTCACCTTCTTCCAGTAGTCACTTGGTGCTAGCTGGGAGGAAGTCCATTCTCTTCCGACTATGACCCAGACCATAGCCTATAAGAAGCAGGATCTTGGGCAACTCTGGGAGGCTGTGGCCCAGGGGAAGGAGGCAGCACAAAGTCCCTGTCATAGTTCCCACAGTCTACAGGTCAGAATTCATCTAATCCTTGTACCTTCTCTTATTGGTGCTCCGTGGACAAGTGAAAGCCGATCCTGAGAGCTGCTCAGCGTAGAGATTGTAGGGGCAGACCTGAGGATTATTCTGAAATAAAGGATGCAATAAACAATATTACTCCCATCTGAAAAGCATCCCACCTTCCCACCAACCAACTCAGTAGGGGGATGGGGATACTCTGGGCCACTGCACATGACCATGTCCAACCCAATATGTTTCTTGTAACGACTTCTGATGTGACTTGCCCCCCGATTATAAAAGTAATATATACTTATTGTAGAAAATGTATAAACTATATGATATCACCCATTATCTCACAACCAGAAATAACAGAGTGTTAACATGTTGGTATTTTTCCTCGCATTCTTAACCTCCAAAATTGTGACGCTATGATACGTATAATCCTGTAATAATCACGCTTTTTTTTTCTTTTTTTTTTAAGAAAACATTATACCATGAGGATTTTTTATGCCATGATACAGCCTTCAAAAAGTTTTGAAAATATTTTGTTTACTGTGTTGTTGCTTTTCTAACCAGCAATAGTATGAACATCTTTGTGCATACATGTTAAAGCATCTTGTTATTTTCTCATAATTGTCACATCCATGGTGCTCAAGGGGAATATGAGGAATTCCCCTTAACCCTGGATTTTGGGAATCCTACTGGAAACCCTACAGTTAATTTTACTAGTTTGGATTGGCTGCTGTGCCACCAATCCAATTTTAATCTTTGTATTGTCATTGCTCTGTATCTTCATTGCCCCTATGACTTGGGAAACCCCTAGACAGTTCACAGGCTAGACTGGAAGAGCCACAGTGGGTGGAGGCACTTTGGCCTGAAAGCTAGTGATCCAGGAATAGGATTCAGAGCTCTTCTAAGCACGTTATTTGCTTGTACCTGTCCTTCTGGCAGGGAACCTGGGCAGCGAGGATCCTCTGAAGCACACTCATTCCCAAATCCAGAAATGTACTGTATGTGACAAAGACATAAATGCCACCATTAGTAGGATTTAAAGAGCATTTCACAAAGTTGGCAGTCCACAAATGTAAGAATTTCTATATAGACATACATTTGTGTATGACGTTCTATGTATAATATCTTTACTGTGTCTTGACATATGAATCATTTAGGGAAGACAATATGCTTTCTGTGAATTTTAAAGACTTCCAATTAATCAGAAGAGTGCTGGATATTGCATAGACCTCTCCACCTTTAGCTGTACTTAGCTGATTTATGGGTCTACACTGTAACCTCCCTGAACTTGAGACTCCATTTCCCTTTCAAACTCTGGAAAAAAAAGAAAAACCATCTAGGAAGAGATGTGTGGGTCCAACCCCTGACAGCAAAACCCTCTGCAAACTAGCCTTGCTGCAGGCAGAAGCCTCTGCTATCTGCCTCACCTATGGAACACATCTATATTTGTGTGAATGCATGAAAATAAAGTTTAAAGATATGGGTGGCCTTCAGGAGACATGCTAGCCCAGAATCTTTTCACAATGATACAATGAAACCTACTCTGATTGCCATCTCTTCACTTCACTCCCAGAGGAAACAAAAGTTAAAAGGTTTCTCAGCAAGGTTAAGTCACGGGGAGCTCCTGAAACTTACTCTTACAACACTCAACACACTTGAGAGTTCTTGTGCACTGTCTGGCTCTTTTGCTAGCCTAGAAGCTGCATGAAGGTGGGACTATGGCAGTCTTGGGTCAGAGAAAGTAATCAGTGGAAATCTATTGATTGATTGAGTTTTTCACTTAAAGCCAATTCTAATATAAGTGTATGTGTGCTGCTGTAAGTAGGGTTAGAAGCCTCTTTGCTCTAACTTAAATACCAATTGATTTTAGCCCAGGATAATGAAAGTGCAGTCTTGCTCAGCGAGTGAAATGCCGCCATCTGAACACATCTCCTTAAGAGATATAAGAAGGGTGGAAGCAGGTGAAGGGTAGGCCCTCCAGAGTGCTCAGCGGCATGGAGATGTAACAAGCCTGGATGTGTGAGTGATGATCAGGCCAACAACAGTCTATATTTGGAAGAAATATCAGATGTGAATGTTATGACCTGGGAAGCAATGGAAGTGAAATGATTCTTTTTGCCTTCAGACTCAATATTTTGCATACTTGAAAATTTGTCATCACAAAAAATACTAAGCTATATACTGATTTGTTAAAAGCAGCAGCATGCAGTTAGGATATCTTTGGGGAAATGGCAGAGGCCATCCAGCATTCTGATTCTCCGCTGCATCCAATTTTCTTCTCTCAAAATGAACCCCATGCTCACCATCAACGGGATTGAATTTGAGCTGCTGAGAATTGGTAATAACCCCAAATTATTTTCAATTCTGTGAAATGGAATTTTAGACCAGCCTATGACTGAAGCCACTGGGCATTACAGTGCCTTCGCTTTGTTCAACTGCCGCATTGTTTCTCTCTGCAAGAGAGGAAAGAAGGCTGGAGTACAGCTGAGCTTTCTGGCAGGCACCGGTGGATTTATTCATTAACCTTCCCCATTCTTTGTAACTGCTTGCCTCAGAAGAGAGTTCAGGGTTATGTGTTTGCAACAAGAGCTAGTATATATGTTTCTGAAGCCCTGGATTCAGACTGTGCTTTAAAAAATAGAAAAGAAAGTAGAAAGAACAGCTGGTGGTTTGGAAGGGAGCCACCAAGCACCAAGAGGTGTGAGTTCTGAATCCGTTTCTCAATCTTAGCTGCAGTGCATTGGCTAAAGAGGAAGGTGAAAACTGCTGAGTCACTATCAAATCGATTGGTTTTTCTGATCCCCTGAGAGAAAAATTACAGATGAGTTTATTACAGCTTTAAAATGCCATGTCCCTCACTGCCAAAGGCATCTGAATTAAGGAAGCAGTATTCGCAGCTGCTTTCTCCAGACATTGAGCTCAAGGACAGAATCTGAACTCTGCTTTTATCAGCTGCGAAAATCCAAGCATTCATTTCCAGCTGGTTCAGTGCCTATGTAAAAGTATATTGGGTACAAAAATAAGACTAAAAACCTAACATTAAGCAAGTGTGTTTGTATGTTTTCTACAGTTCAGATTTCTGAATAATTTGATCCGACAGAAAAATATGATTTCATTTCTTTTCAAGAGAATTATATGCATACTTTCTAAATGCAAGAATAAATTTCTGAGCTCCATGTGACTTTAGTACCATCAGTTCTTTGGCAGCTTACCAGTATACAGCTTTTTAATTCTCACCTGGTCCCCAGGATATGGTTTACTTGTCAGAGTAGTTTTATGAGGTGCTTTCTCCTGACTCTGATTCTAGGTAACACCTGATGAGATGAACAGATGGTGCACCTCACTTCCTCTTACTGGGCATGAAGGAAAGAGAGAGTAGTCAGGGGAGAGATGAAACTACTGCTACATTTTTTTTTTCTGTGGAAAAAGAGTCTAATATTTCTAGTTAACCTTGATGGGAACATAGAACATAGATTGTAAAGAGAACTTGCAGATTATTGCAGTAGGCTGAATAATGGCTCGCTCTGACAGATACGTATGGCTTAACCCCAAAACCTGTGAATGTTACCTTTTCTAGCCAAACAGACTTTCGCATATAAGATTAAGGAATTTGGGATGGAGAGATATCCTAATTATTTGGGTGTATCCTAAATGTCATCACAAGTGTCATTATAAGAGGGAGGCAAAGGGAGATTTGACTTATAAGAGGAGAAAAGGTGATGTGATTACAAAAGCAGAGAGATACATTTTTTTTAAGATAGAGGAAGAGGCTACAAACCAAGGAATGTCGGTAGCCTCTAGAAGAGGAAACAGAATCCATGGAAAAGGCAGGGAAACACAATCTCTCAGAGAGTCTCCAGAAGAAACCAGCCACACTGACACCTCGACTTTACCCCAGTGAAACTGATTTCAGACTTGTGACCTCCACAACTTCAAGATAATAAATTTGTGCTGTTTTAAGCCAATAAATTTGTGGTAATTTTTTACAGCAGCAACAGGAAATCAGTTGTGTAGAATAGCAGGCTCTGTCTCTGGCTAATCATTAGAATCACTCCAGAAGCTTGTTACATACAAACCCAGAGCCAGCGAATCAAGGATTTGGTGGTGGGGCTCAGAGCCTGAATGTTAAGCAAGCTCTTTGTTTCAGAAATGAGGAAACCAAGGTTGGGAGAAGCTAAGCAACTTACTCAGATACACAGGGTATTTCATTTTAAATTTAATTTTATTATTGTATCTTTTGAATTTTCTTCCCCTAGCTGTACTTTTGTGTAAATGTGATTTCATTTATGGCTTTGTGTTGACATATTCATTAAAATGAAGAAATAAAAGATGAGAAACAGTTTAAACATTATGTAATGTTTATTGAGTAGAATGAATATGATGCAATCCGGTTTTCTGTGCTCGGATTCCTGACCTCTGGAGTTAACCTTTCCTTGTAAAGATTAGACAGCAGGCGGGGAAGAATGCCTTTGAAACTGAGAGCAAAGACTGGCATGCAATTTACATTGATGTCCTGGTGCTGTGCATAATAAGTTGCTTAAACATGACAGCAGGATTTTATATATAATTTATTTATAAATGGTAAAGATGTTTCCAACCCCTGCTGAACTTCCTCACAGAATGTTCATCAGAAAACAAAGTTTCTATCTACTCTTTCTTCCAAGACTTCAACTCCTACCATTGACATCATGACTCTCAGTTCTATTCCCCTTGCCCTGCCCACTCCCCTGAAATCCAACCACCACCTAGGTATCTCAATTTGGCTGTCCTTCCATCAACTCAAATTTGGCTGACAGAGTTTTGGATTCTAGAGCATGCAGGCATTCTGTATGTGCTGTGCCTTTGCACTCACTCTTTCCTCCAGACCCCATCCTTCTTCACTTGGCCAGTTCCTACTTCTCTCTTAAGATTCAGTTTAGGTACAGGCTCCTTTAGGAAGTTTCTTTTGACTCTTCCTAGCCCAGACTCAGTTCCTCTACTATATTAATCTGCAGTATCATGCACTAGCACAAAATATTTGCTGAATGAAAGAATGAGAGTTAACTTTTAGTCAGGCATAAAGATAAAAAACCAAAGTCTTTCACTCTGGTGTTGAGTGTTTTCAGGATTCCTATCAAATAGGAAGGTGTTTGATTCTTCAAACTCAGAAACACCTCCCTTTAACTGATGGATTCTTCAAACTCAGCATCAGTTAGAGGGCATTAGGGCACTTCTCAAACCCTGCATTCTGGGAAGATGTCTGTTGTGGGGTGGTCTGGCCCACTAGGCCTGAGCCAAGGTTCTGGGCAGTTCTGTTCAGTTACACATGCATGTGTTGAGCACTGATGCAAGCCTGGGCTGGGCGCTAGGCATGGCTTCAGATATTAGGTACATATTCTGTTTTCCTTGCCTTAAGATAACCAGTCTAGTAGGAGCCACTGAGGCCCCTTTTTGAGCCTAGACTTTGCATTCAAACATACCCTGGTTCTAATCCAGTCATCTATTGGCAGTGACCTTGGGCAAATCATAGTCTCTCCAAGCATTACTTTTCTAACTGAAACAAGAACCTCTCTCTACACGCCAGATTTATTTTGAGGATTATGAGTTAATTCATAGTTAAAATGCCTAGCGCCTAACAGCATGTAACCCACACATACTTTTCAATTGCGCATTACTTAAAAGAAGAATGATTTCCTAGAGGAGGTGCTAGGGCTTCTACTGGCCAAGGGCTGATGGCTGATTCAGAGCCTCAATTAACTAAATAGATTAAGCATATCTAATTGGTCACCGGAAGTGGTCCATGAAGCTGTAGCAATGGGAAGGTGTCAGAGCAGGGGGTGGGAAAGAGACATGGTGAGAAACGTGTGTGTCCGTAGTGGAGGGGAGCTCTTAGGATGTCTACAGATTTCCAAGACAATAATTGAAACGAACAAAGGCAAGGGATGACCAATAAGAGCTTCATTTCTTTCCTTTGTTACCCTTCCCTTGTTCTTCAGCCCCAGCCATGCCCAGACACCACAGTGAAGCCTCTGAACACAGGGGTTTGAACCAGGGCCTCTCCCAGTCTTTTCCAACTCTGAAACCCTGGAGTTCTCAGAAGCTTCCATAAATTTTGGCTGAAGAAGGCACAGTAAACTTGCCAGCTGGTTTCTTACCTTTAACTCAGCCATTTTTTCTGTCTTCTACGTATGATGACTTCAGGAAACCCAGGCCCAGAGGATATAAAGCCACAATGCTTCTTTCTCCTTCAAACCACTCTTTGGATATTCTGGTTCCCACTGCTTCACTGCGCTTCACTGGTCAGCGTGTCACTCAAACTAGCTGAAAGAATTGCCTAACTCATACATAGGGACAAAGTCCAACAAGCTTATTGAACAGGTTACACAAATGCTTTTGGTTTTTACAGTTTGTTCCTAAGTGTTTGCAGAGGCTTCACTCCTCTTCACCTGAGGTACAGATTGACCAATTATTTGTTCCAGTTAAAAATAGGCTTATTTCAAAAGGCAGAGAATTTGAAGCTATCAGGGAAAGGAACTGTGGCAGATAGTGCCTGCTGTTTGTGGTGGAGGATTCTCTGCTCAGTCCTGACTCAGGTTAGGAAGGAACAGGGCAGTGCTGAGTCTCCTGGAGAGCAGTGAGAACACCCCCAGATGTTTACCAGCTGCAGATGTTTACACTGGGGTAAGATGTTTACACACAGCCACCTGAAGACAGGGACCGGGACCAGAATCAGTTTTCTGCAGGTGCTTCCCAGGAATGGGCTCAGGTTCTTGGTTGAATCATTCAGAGCCTGAAACATTTCACTTAGAGCAAACTGAGATGTTTCCTGCTGCTCCTTTTAATTTCTTAAAGTACATTTAGTTTTCTTATACATTCTTTAAGAGTTTTGTTTCCTAATGCCTTTATACTTCTAAAACAGACCAAGGGATTACTTTCCAGCCACCTCCTCTATGACTCCCTTGCTCTTCATCTTGGCCGCTCTCCTTGGTCATTGGCAGGTAGCAGCTTCATGACTAGTAGTGTTCAGAAAGGGGAAGACATATACTGAGTGCCTGCTTTTGTTAGATTTTTCCATATCGAATTCCACAAGAACAATCTTGTAAATTAGGCATTATCACAACTCAAATGCCAACAGACGAGGAAGTGTAAATGAATAAAGTAGGCTAGCTGATTTTTCAAGATAAGATGAAGCTCCAATTTTTAAACATTGGCAATTAGAATGAGAGAGAGAGAGAGAGAGAGAGAAAACACCCTGTGGTTGATGGCAAAAATGCCCAAATTCCTCTTGTACACTATCGAAATGAGGACTCAGAAACTCTGATTACGGGAGCAATTAGGTGCTCTTCGCCTCAGTCTGATGTCCCTGCACATCAGTTCCATGAAGTCCATTTTCAGAATGAACAGAAAAACAACAGTGTCAGGGCACCTGGATTATATCATGAATGCCTTAAGTTTGAGGAATTCTAAGAACCCGAGCTAAAACTAATATGGATCAATTCTTTTGGAAATAGCTTTTCTTAGAGCACTGTAGGGAAGAAGAGCTTTCTTTCTTCACACATCACTAGGTTCACAAATGAGGCACCTATAACAAAAGACAGATTATTGAGAAAAGCACACAAATTTATTTACCGTAAGTTTTACATGACAGGAATCTTCAGAAATGAAGACACAAAAGAAACAGAAAAACTTGCGTATTTTTATGTACAGTCTCATGCAGAAGTATAATCAGAGGACAAAAGGACATAATCTAATGGTAATAAACTGGAGAACTTAGCAAGTCCTATTTGTCCAGATTCTTCTTGGTGTTTCTGTATCTGTGAGGATATAGGGTACCTATGGAATGAAGGTTTTATGATCTACTTCAGGGGACAGTCACTTAGGTTTTATGGCCTGCTTCAGGGGAGAAGGGGTAAGAGGAAGGTATGAGAAACCTTGCTTCTGCAGTTTTCTCAAATATCAGGGTACAATATTTTGGGGTTGTGTGTCCTGAATCCCATCAACATTAAGATGGAGAGACCAGCCCAAATCTTTAGTTGGATTCCAACTAAGTCTTATCCACCCAAGGGACAGAGGAGTAGTCATAGATACGCCTTCACATCTGGTCACCTTCATTGGTTAGACACTGAAATCACAACAGGAAAAAAAAAAAAAAATCTTTATTGCTACCAACTTGTCCCATCAAGAGAGTAAGATATACATATGTAAAGAGATGGAGTCCCACTCTATCATCAGGCTGCTGGAAAGCAGTGGTGCAGTCATGAATCACTGCAGCCTCAAACTCCTAGGCTCAAGTGATCCTTCTGCCTCGGTCTCCTAGAGTGCTGGGATTACAGGCGTAAGCCAGCACCCAGCCAATTACACTTTTTAAAAAATATTTTGACATTTATACTTGTTTATTATCTAAAAGCATTTTTTTTTACCAATAGTTCTCAAGAAGTCCTAGCAAAAATTATGCTTCATGCTTTTTTGAAGAACTCTAGCTAATAACATTCATTTGTGCAAAAGCCTTATTATGCTGCTGCTAATAATTGAAACAAATTTACCTTAGATTATTAAAAACTATTTTTTTCTTGGAAAACCTTAATTCAAGGAATCAAGCTTGGCTGCAGAAAGAAATAGAGTTAAGGAATACTGTTAATTTTTCCAGATTGACCCTGGAGTCATCAGCAATGGTTTATTTATTTACTTATTTATTTAAGATGGAGTCTCACTGTGTCACCCAGACTGGAGTGCAGTGGCATGATCTTGACTCACTGCAACCTCCACCTCCTGGCTTCAAGTGATTCTCCTGCCTCAGCCTCCCGAGTAGCTGGGATTACAGGTGTGTGCCACCAGGCCTGGCTAATTTTTGTATTTTTAGTAGAGACAGTGTTTTGCTATGTTGGCCAGGCTGGTCTCAAACTCCTGATCTCAAGTGATCCACCCACCTTGGCCTCCCAAAGTGTTGGGATTACAGGGGTGAGCCACCGCACCTGGCCTATTTTTATTTTTTAAATAAGATAGAAAATAAAAAAATCAGGGTGAATTTTTTTTTTAAATTAAAAGAAAGAGGAAGAAAGCATAGGGAAGGAAGGCATTTGATTTATTTCTTAAAGGAGAAATACAAAGAGCTTTAGTTGGGTTAGGTCTCTGTGTAGCATTTCGTTTCCACTTCCCAACTCTATAGCCTATCCCACAACACATTTGTGACCAATTCTACATATAGATCATGATTTGCATAGCTTTCCTTTGTGTCAAAAAGAAACCAGGGCTATGTCCTTTCAAAGAGGAAGTAAAGAAAGGCTGGAGAACAGTCTAGCTGATGAAAGCTGCTTTAAAAAAGCCATAAAAAAGGATGAGTTTGTGTCCTTTGTAGGGACATGGATGCAGCTGGAAACCATCATTCTCAGCAAACTATCACAAGAACAGAAAACCAAACACCACATGTTCTCACTCATAGGTGGGAACTGAACAATGAGATCACTTGGACTCGGGAAGGGGAACATCACACACCGGGGCCTATCACGGGGAGGGGGCGGGGGGAGGGATTGCATTGGGAGTTATACCTGATGTAAATGACGAGTTGATGGGTGCTGACGAGTTGATGGGTGCGCACTCCAACATGGCACAAGTATACATATGTAACAAACCTGCACGTTATGCACATGTACCCTAGAACTTAAAGTATAATTAAAAAAAAAAATCCTTTTCCAAATTCCCAAGACTGCCTTTCTAAAAGGACTCTCTAACATTCTTATTTTAATATTCTCTTGCAGCATACCTTGATTTCCAAGGTACTTCTGAAACCTAATTAAAATGGAATAGAAAGTGAATTTGGTGTTTTCTACCTAGGTTTTAAATGAGAAATGAAAACTGTATATTTATTATTATTATTTAAAAGTATGGAGCAAAATCAGGAGTGCAGACCTGCAGCAGAGCCGGAGAGAGAATATGAGTGATAAAGTGTTGAATAAATTGTTTTTAGAAATCAAATTCACATACTAAGGAAGAACTGGGGCAGAGAAGATTAAGCAAGCAAAAAGATAGATTAAAAAAATGATGAACAATTATGGACACACACACACACACACACACATACACACACACCCCACCCCCAAAAAGCTTTGGAGTGATTATGAAATCCAAGAATCCTAGTTCATAATTCATGTAAATGTGTTGCTGTGGAACTTATTTTTACTCCTCTCCATAAATACATTGTTGACACAAGAATAATATTCTTAGTTTTCTGACTATAGCTAAGGGACATTTCAGGAGTTGACTTTTCCTTAAAAAAAAAAAATGGAGAGGAGGCTGTACATCTCTCTCATTGCCCTTGCGCAGGTATTAGATTTTGCCCTACCTATTTCCAAACAGAAAGCCTAGACTGCATACAGCAACAACCTTAAGAGTGAGGGAGTTGCCAATTTTTTCACATCATTTTACCAGAATTCTTTTTTTCTGGTATTGCTGTTCTCTATGTATTATTAATTTGTATTTATATTTAACTCTGGCTATCAGTCCACCTCTTCCAGTCACTGAGCCATTTGCAAAGGAGAGAAGAGGGAGCCAAGGGTAGATATTATTAGGCATTCCTGTGTGTGACGAGGGTGGAGACAAATAACACGATCTTGCATCTTTGAAAATGACAAAGATTGTTTGGGGTGGACAACTCAAGGGCTGGTTAACAAGGCCTTTTCCCTCAAGAAGGTAAAACAATAGAGATACATTTTTGAAGTACTTAATTAAGCTTTCAGCAATGTGTGGGGAAAAAGTACAGACCCGTAAAAACCCTCCCGTTGTAGGCAAGAGTAAATTTTCTCTGCAGTACACTGTCATTGCTCATTTACTGCATCATTTTGACAACATTTCATATTTCCACAAGGCTTTTACATAATCTATACACAGGGACAGAAAGGTAAGGAACACAGAGAACAGGGACAAAGTTTGGACCTCCCGTGTTGTCACTTCCTATCATTTTTCCATTAAAGGGTGAGGCTGAAGGGTAGCATTTAAGATGATTTTGTTAAAAGGCTGTGATGGTAATAACTGAACACAGCAAGAGGATAGCTGTGAAAAACTGCCACTGCTTGCTCACTCTTCCAAAGGATGAGTGTAACTCAGTCATAATGAAGGCTCTTTAATGTTCCTGCCCCAAATCTTTTCCGATCAGGAAAGCCTGGAATCTGTAGGCAAGAAAGATAATTATATTAAGTCTCAAGCAATAAAAGTTCAAATACTAATAGTAATTTTTCCCTTCTTTTCCATTTCTGTATGGCAGCGTGTTGTTCCTTAAAAAAAAATCAGCTTTCTGAGGTTTTACTCAGAAAGCCACAGATTAAATAATAAAAATAAATTTTACCAAAATGGAAAACATTTGCCAACAAATTGGTGATAGTGTCATCTAAATCAGAAAGAATGAAGGTAAATCTCATAATACCTACTAGACTTTTATATAAATTATTTGTATTGTGACAGACCCTGAATGTATACTCTTGGAGTCCCAAGCAAATTATTTTCTTCTTCTATTTTATAACACAATCTTATTTCTAGATTATTCTTGTTTCCTAGATCCTTATTTTCCCTTTGTTCTGATTTTCCCCTTTTGTATTTAACAGGATAGAAGGAAATCAGTTGCTTGTGCCTACAAAGGGCTTTTCCCAACTTTTTAAAACTACTTCTGAACTTAAATTTGGAAATCACCTATCTAAATTTAAGAATCTATTTTATCAAGAAAAGATAGATACCAACCTGATTACCTTCTCTTAAAAAGTATCTCTTCTCTATGACCTGTGAAAAACAAAGATTTTAAAAGCTTAGCACACATACCTGCAAAAAGTGGCTAACTGAAACAACCACTAATGGTACTAAAAGGAATATATCCAAACTAAGAATCTTTTCCGCAGCAGTAGACATGTAGTAGAGTGAGCTAAAAATCTGGTGTTAATTAGATCAGAATTGTGGGAGTATTTCCATAAAAGCCTGCCTCATTCCAAAATGCATTAATGATAGATCAAAAAATAAATAAATAACAGAAACTAAATAATGACAGAATGACATAAGAACCCATGCAATTCTTAGAGTATGGCAGCAAATCTGACTCTAAGTTTCCTAGCAGTCAGTCCCAAAAGGTACTAACCAGAATCCATAAGATAAAAAAAGCACTTGCCTGCTACAATAGTCTTGTCTATTTCTTAAAGAGGGGATTGTTTAACATAGCAAACCACCACATCCCTATAGTAAGTGGTGAAAAATTCTATATGTCCTCAATATAGACAGATGACACAACATCAAAAGCAGTCTAATGACTGTTGTAGAAAAAACAAGTTCAAGCAGTAGATGTACCTGCACAAATCCATCACCATTATTGAAAAGAAACCCTCAAAATATATGTTCAAATGTAATGAGTTTAAGAACACCATGTTTTCATTTTTTTTCCCCAAACTGCTGTGAACACTAAAGAGCACTATGTTTTCAGATGATGAAAAACATTTTCAAGAAAAATAAATTCTGTTCTGACACTTCAGAAACTGCAGTGGTTACAGAGGAAGTATTATAAATGTCTCTGATTTAGGATGGCTTGACTACGATTTTTTGACTTTATGGTGGTGTGAAAGCAACATGCACTCAGTAGAAACTGTACTTTGAGTGCCCATACAATAAGCATTTTTTCACTTTCAGTATAGTATTCAATAAATTACATGAGTCATTCACAACTTTTTAATAAAATAGGCTTGTGTTAGATGATTCTGCCCAACTGTAGGCTAACGTAAGTGTTCTGAGCATGTTTAAGGAAGGCTAGGCTAAGCTCTGATGCTTGGTAAGTTAGGTGTAATCAATGTATTTTTGACTAACAACATTTCCAATTTACATGGGGTTTACTGAAATATAACCCTATCGCAAGTTGAGGAGTATCTGTATTTCCTTTACACAGACCTGCTGTGATAAGAAAAGTTAATCGGATAATGATACAGATCAGCTGGAGATGAACTCTAAGACATTCAAATCTGAAATTACGCAGCTAAGAGTTCCTCTGAATTAGAACAGAGCATGTTCTTCTAAGGCCAAGGCCAGCTTGCTCTCTCTGGTACGACAGCGATTCATTCAGATTCTTGCTGTCTTAAAGACTATAGCTGGATTATTTTTAGCCACAAGACACCAGGGCAAAGTTGCATTCACTTACCCCAGAGGTAGAAAAGTTGGTTTATCATTAGTGTACATCTTAAAACAATCCCACAAAAACCAAGAAGGAGACTGATTCCCTTTCCTGTCTATGGTAGGACAGGAAAATCTGATTATTCTGGAGTGTGAGGAGTTACTATTAGAAGGAGTTAGACTTCCTTTTGGAGAAGAAATCTTTTTTTTTTTTTTTTTTTTTTTTGAGATGGAGTCTTGCTCTGTCACCCAGGCTGCTGGAGGGCAGTGGCACGAACTCGGCTCACTGCAAGCTCCGCCTCCCGGGTTCACACCATTCTCCTGCCTCAGCCTCCCGAGTAGCTGGGACTACAAGTGCCCACCACCGCGCCCAGCTAATTTTTTGTGTTTTTAGTAGAGATGGGGTTTCACTGTGCTAGCCAGGATGGTCTCAATCTCCTGACCTTGTGATCCGCCCGCCTCGGCCTCCCAAAGTGTTGGGATTACAGGCGTGAGGCACTGTGCCTAGAAGGAGAAGAAATCTTTATGCTAAATTCTGGAAGAACTGATGTATAGAAACTGGGTGAAATTTGGTTGTCAGCTCCTTTGATTTCAGGCAACCACCTCAGTCTGGAGGTCTGGCCAACCTCCTAACCCACATACATTTTGTTGTGATTCAGGCAATAAAAAGAGAAGTTACCTTTTTGGTTTTGGTCATAATTCTTTACCCCTGACTTGCAGCGTGTACTCCTGATTTTTTAAAAAATAAAGCCTTGCCTGACAACTTGGATTATACCAGTCAATAATCCAGTTTCTCTAGGATGTAATTTAGTATATCTTATTTTTTAATTTTAGAACTAATAAAAATTTAAATTTAAACAACATACTGTGGGATCTTCCCAGGTCAGGGCAGATCTGTAAGATGTTGCTCATAGGGGACAAATTTTGTATTGATGCGGCCACGGATCTAAACCAAATGGAAATTCTTACATTTTAAGTTTGAAAGCAATGTGGAGAGAAAATCTGGCTCCTTGCAGTGCTGCACAACATTTTTCATGTCATGGCACACGTAGAAAATGCTGATATTTGCACAGCACACTGGGGAAAATGGAAGAGGCTGCCAATCACCCAACCCCCCACCCTGAGGGCTCTGGCTGCTCTGAGAATTGAGGGAAATCAGTATCTAGGTACATCTGTACCCTATTTGCCACATACCAGTTAAGAAGTTTTGCAGTGAGGCAAAATTTTCCTAGTGGCCTAATATTAATCGAGGAGGGTACTGGAGCTTATCTAATGCTGACAAAAAGGCCGAATATTAAATCCCAAATTAACTAAACCTGGGGCTTATCTAATGCTGAACAAAACGGCCAAATATTAAATCCCTAAACAGTTAAAAGAAAAAAATGATTGCTAAAGAAGAGCTATGGGGAAGATGATTTTCTTAGGAGATGTCACTTAAAAAGAAATATAACACAGGAGTTAACCTTTTTCAATAATACAGGCAGAAAGATCCTATTTTACCTTACTATGCAATGTCAGCATTGGGCAAACAACTTAAACTTGGTCAATACTATGTGCAATGCAGTTGTATGGCCTTGTGAAGGAAAGACAAACAGTGCTCAAATTTACCAGTATGCTGAGTCATTCTACATTTTCCTTCCAGTTGAGGACAATAAAATGATGTTAGCAGAGAGTCAATAATTGGAATGCAAATATTTCTGAGAGGGAAACACTAGGAAATCTAGAAGACGACATTACCTTAAAAGGTAACAGTAACATTTATGTGGAGAATATTAACAGCTGGGAGAGCAAAAAGAACTCAGGGCTTTAAGCAGAATCTCCTCAGTTCAGTGCCTTTATGTGGGTGGGAGGGTGAATAAGTGAAAAAAAGAGCTAGAAAATGGGTAAATAGAAATTATTTTAAGGAGAGGAATTAGATATCTTTTTAAAACCCCCATTTAAATCCAGTAGCTTTTACCCTTTACTTAGAGAACACTGGTGATGGAATAAATATGTCAGCAGGCCTTGGGCAATTATACCAACAGATAAGAGAGACCAAAACAAGTATTAGTCAGGCTGTGAAATTTTGGACAAAAAAAAATAAAGGGTCACAGGATTCTACAAAAAAATTTTAAACTCTCATAATATATAAATTAAGTTTAAAAATAACTTAATTGAAGCCATTACCTTATCAAAAAACCTACTGAGCTTGACAGCATTGGAAGAACCTGCAGCTAAGTACCGTGGATTTGTGCAGTCCTAGAAGATAAAACATAAGATCCACAAGTGAAAGTTAGGAAACCCAAGCTCTTTGCTATTCATAACTCATCCTGTTGCACATTTCTATAGGCATAATACTGTTAGGTATAATACTCTCGTAAAATATTCAAATAATTTTCAAATTATGGTGCACAAAGCAAGGAGGAAAGTACTAAAGGAAAATACGGTCACTTAATCTTTGTCATTTAAACAATTTTAGAGTATATCAAATCAATGTATTCATCAAATAATTCACAGAGGAAGACAAGATTACTAATATTTTACTAATAACAAAACCAAGGTACTAATGGAGTGACCTACCTACATTTACCCTGAAAACCAGAGAGACAGCCATGAAAAACAGTAAGCGTTTCACTTTTGTACTCGTTATTCACCAGTGCTCAACTAATTTAGTACCATGCAGTTCATATGAACTGCAGAAAGCATGAAAATAAGGATTTAGAGGTGCAAAGAACAAACAGAACAATTGCCAAGGGTTTCTCTTTGGATGCAAGGTACTACATCTTTTGGTAGGCCACAAACATATATTATTTTTGGTAATAAACATCTACTACTATCGTTTGATAATAAAGATATATTACTACTCTTGGATGGAAGTTTTTTATAGGGAAAAAAAATGGGCCCAGAAGGGACAGAACAATCTGGAACATTAATCATTACAATAACTTTAAAACCTTAAAAGGCCTACTATTCGATGGAATCCCAGTGTAGCTGTTTTGTTTTTTGCTTGTCACTCTTGACTTGTCACCTTGTGAGATAGAGTACTTTGATTTTTACCTGAAATGTACCTAAGACCAAACTATAAGGGCTACCATGTAAGCTCCTTTGCAAGCATGAAATTTTATCTTTTAGCTATACACCCTCTGTGCCCCTAGAAATTACTAAAATTACTATTGTTACATTTATTCTGTTTTTGTAATCTCCAGGCCCACAGGATTCCTTTCTAATGAAGCCTCCTGTTTTATTCATATGCAACATTCCAAGGCTCACATTTTAAATTTTGGCCAGAAATTATAATACATTCTCCAAAACTACAAAAAAGAGAGGCTACAACAAAGTTGTCAAAGATCACAGAGTACTAGAAATCAGGGGTCTTCAAAGCCAGCAAGCTCTAAATCGGAATACCTATTCCAACATTTCTACTCTGTGTAACATTGGTTAGGTAACTAAACCTTTAAATTTGGGCTTACTGATTTGTGGAATGGGGATAACAATATTTTATCTGATGGGATTTTTGTGAAAAATTAAATAATCCATACCTGGATACAGTGGGTAGTAGAACATTAGTCCTTCTCTCTTCAATCTAAGAAAATGCTAGCAGAGTGAATTTTCAAGCACAACAAGCACTTACCATAATAAAGATAATTCCACATATGGATTACATAGACTGAAACATCATTGCACAAACTATGGTATTTGAAATAGTGTTTGAACACATTTCTACAGCAATTGGGGCATATAAGAGACAAATCTTAGACCTGTGGTAGAAACGTTTTATAAAATAGATATTGATTAGCTAGTCATCAGAATGTCAAAAGTTTGAGACAATTCTAAATAGAGCTGAAGTACTATATACAAAAACTAAAGCAAACAAAAACACACCCCCAAAACCTTAATTCCATGGTACCATAATTTCAGGTTGAGCAGCCTAGAGAAACACTATGATTTTTGGGATGAGAAATTTAGAGCTGAAAGAGTCATCTGCCATTTATCATAGCTGAGGGAAAAGTCTGAAAATTAATAGCTCCAAATAGCTTGTCTGAGCTTGAGAAAGGACTATTAACCAGGGAAGATACTTCAATATGATCACTTCAAAGTAAATACATAACAGAGAAAATTTTTTACGGGGTACAATAAGCCTAACAGGATTTTAGAAAATAAGTAATCGTTCACCTATTTATAATTTAAACAATTTGCATTTATTCAGGCAGTTATTTATTAACTTTGATTCCACCTTTGATGTATACATTTGTTAATTCTTACTTTTCTACAGTTTCAAGTAAATTTATACAGTAACTGATGTTAGCACTAATATTGTTACATTAGTTTTTATTTGAGGCTTTATATTTAATTGCTGAATCTTTTTGATGGCTATTTCTTTTTGAAACTCTCATATTCAATCTTCTTCCTCATTTTTTCCTCCCTTCATTCTCCGAACCTCTCCTAGTCTTATTTGTGCTGTGTTCTTGAAGCTGTACACTGATAAAGGCCAAAAACATGTTATATTTGAACTCTTTGGGGACTGTGTGTGCTGAAGTCTCACTAACTGAGTACCTTTACATCTGACTTACAGTTAAAACAAGGCCTTGGCTTTGTAAGGCAAGTAGGAATAACACACACACACAGACACACACAGACACACAGGCAATTATCACAGAAACCCACAAGCACTAGAAACAGATACATTCTAAAATATATTAAAAGTAAGCACTGGAACAAATTAAGTGTTTTCAATGGTAAATTTCCCTTTGGAAATAATGTTCAAAGTAATCTCAGCACTTCTTCAACAAGAATATTGTATATCTATATAGCAAGAATCCTTTGGAATATCATGGTTCAGTGCTGACTACCTGGGGTATGCCCATCAATATTCCATTGTGGCAGCTGAGAAAAATAAGGGGCTCTCCACTGCAAAGCAGAATGTAAAAAACAATGGAATGACAGGCAGAAGCTGGGGGTAGAGGTGGGGCTGAACCAAGCAGTGTTTACAAACGTTGATTCACAGAACAAGGCATCAGAATCACCTGAGTTATTTGTTAGAACTACAGATTCCTGGTCCTCCTGCCAGGCTTTATGAATAAAAAGCTCCAGCTGTGGGGCAGTTATTCAAAATTTTCCATAGGTACTATTGGTAATATAAATACACAATCCGATTTGGGTAACTGTTGGTCTAGATGATTTCTACGAGATTTTTCAGCCGCCAAATTCTCAAGGTGAGTTGAAGGATTAATTAAGTGGAAAAGAGGCTTAACTGTAGAGCACAGGCTCTGAATCTGAATACCCCATTTGACCTGGGTAACCTTCCTTGGTCTTGTTACCTCTCTCCTTCTTGTCTTCATCATTAAGAAGAGGACAGTAATAGTATCTGTCTTATAGAGTTGATTGTGAAGATGATGCATGTGAGATCATATATGTAAATAACTAAAACAGTTTTCAACCCCTAAGTGCTCAACAAATGTTGGTCACTAGTACTATTGCACCACCACCACTGCATTTCTGGAATGCCAGTGCACAGTTGCAGAAATCCTATTTGTGAACAACATGACCATGACTGAAGTTGCTGGCCAGGATCTTTTTCTGGGATCCTAACAGGCTTACATGACAACCATTTCTTAGCTTTTTTAAGCACTCAGTTCTAATTGAGCTAGTTATCTTATCAAGAGACTCAATCCTCTATATATGCATAAGTGTACATAAATTAGTCCTTATGAAGCACTCCTAGTTTAAAGTTTGTAATTTTTTCATGTATCTGTTAGGTTGCCCTTTAAGGTAAAATTTGTAGTTTAAGAAGCTAAGAGGCTTTTTACAAGCAATAATAATAAACTTATAATGCCACTTTAATCAATTTATTTTAATTTTGGTGTGATTTTTAAAAACTTTCTCAAGAAAAAGTCCATGGACCAGGTGCAGTGGCTCACGCCTGTAATCCCAGCACTTTGGGAGGTCAAGGCGGGCAAATCCCTGGCAGTCAGGAGTTCAAGACTAGCCTGGGCAACATGGCAAAACCCCATCACTACTAAAAATATTTTAAAAATTAGCTGGACATGGTGGTATATGCCTGTAAACCCAGCTACTCAGGTGGCCTAGGCATGATAATTGCTTGAACCCAGTAGGTAGAGTTTGCAGTGAGCTGAGATCACGCCACTGCACTTCAGTCTGGGCGACAGAGCGAGACTGTCTCAAAAAAAGAAGCCCATGATTTAAATTATTCATAGAATAAAGTTGGAACATTCCAACAGATCAACATAAAAGGCTGAAGTGACTGTGCACATCTCTCAGTCTAGATATGTTGATTCCAATCTTGACTACATTTTGGACTAGAATCCAAAAAGCCTGATTTCAAGTATAAAGTTTCTTTCACTAGAATATATAATTTGAACATGTCTTTAGTTTTGTCTTTACGTGATAATAATACAAGCATGCATTAGTGAAAATACACACCAAATTAATTTCTTCTGGATTGAAATCCTCAGCCAGGAAAGCAGTCCTAGTTAAAACTTCATGGCGCTTTGTTTCATGAATCTGGTCCAGCTTAGTCCCTATTACCAACAGCGGTATTTGGTTATCAGCAAACTGTTCTCGATCATAATCCCTGTGATAAATAATAATGAAGAGGTGAAGAGAATTTACCTTTCTGATGTAGATGTGTAATATTTAAATGCAACTAACTTAAACTATTTTACTGAAAATTAACTGATTTTTGCTGCCTTCACCTATAAATCCACTTTCCTTCCAACTTCTTCCATCTACTTGTTCTTTTATCAATCCATCCTCATCATCTATCAAATTCCAGCTATTCATCTAACTTCTCAAAATTTGGTCCCATGTTTTTATTGAATGTTGAATAATACTGAATAATTGAACAACTAAGTGCCCATCAAGTATATTATAGTCAGTGGACTTGACTTCCAATGTAGCTCTGTCTTCTAAGGCTAACATAACAACTCAGGAATGTTTCAGAGTAGAAGCAGAGAGTGGATTTAAGTCTCTGTGTAGAGAAAACCCAAAAGCCTAGCATGGTGTGCTGCAAGACAAAATGGCAAGCTTCTTGGGTACCTTTTGGGGTATGCATTAGCTCTGTATCTACAATACACATTTCTGTCTGAATAGTAAAGAAATAAGAAGAATAAGAAAATAGAAATAAGGAAGCTGAAACCCAGAATAAATCAAATATAGGTGATACTATAGCCTGAGAAAGGTGGGTTAAACACATGGAAATGGAAGGAAACAGCTGAAATGCAAAATGAATAGTAAAAGGAAAGAACTTAGTACCAAGTAGTTGTTTCCTGAAATGAGAGCCATGGGAGATAGAGGACGGGCAATAAGAATCACTTAGGGTTAGTGGCCTTGGATCACTGGCTATTATAATCCTTATTTTTTTAAAAAATTATTTATCCAAAGAACAGAGTGGTGATGTAAATTAAACTTTTCATTACTGAAAAGAACACAGAGGCCATTGCTGTTGAATTAATTTAAATTCTACTCACATATTAGAAATAAAGCAGATTTGGATTTCTGACACGTCATAAGCTCAATTTACAACAGTCAGCAAAATCTGGTTGTGCACAATTTATGACAGTAAATCAATATTGCATAATCCAATCACTATAACCCAGTTGAGCAAAGCTTTTTTTCTTCCTTTAACACTACCTTTTCTTTCTCTTAGAGAAATTCTAAATTGGGGTAAGGGGGAAAGTTACTAAGTATTTATGTCCTTCACAATAATCTTACAGAGCCTCAACAAACTGTTCAGCCTCAGAACACAACTGTTTTAAATATATAACCTCCCATCTCACAAAAATATTACCATTCTATTTATTGCATCAAAGTCAATAATAGCATGATCAAGACCTTTGATTATTCATACCAACAGCAACCCTAATTAAAGAGACATGGTTCAAAGCTGCAATTCGCTTTGTTAGGGAATAAAGTTTTGAGCGTGTCTTTTGTTTAGGACTGTTTCCTTCTGTCTCACATACAAATTTTTGCATATCTTCTATCAAATACCATCTTTGATGTACATACATCTCTCACATAGTCTTGCACAATTCCTTGCACATTGACACATATAAAGCATACATATATAGTTTGCTCTCTTATTTCTCTTTTTAGGTTTCCTTTTATCTTTTTCATAAAATCTTGCAGCATCCAATTTAAAATTTAATCTTGAAATCTTTTCTGGTAACCTTCTGAAGGACTTTATCATGGATGGATAAGGCTGATAACTCCTTAACATCACAGAGAGACACACAGCCAGGTATCATATTATATGCGTAATACTGGGTGGAAAAATAAAGACAAAAAACTTGCATCTTTCAGATCACTATATTTAATTATCACTTTAGAGAAGATTTAGAATTCAGAGAAACAAGTTTAAAAGACAATACAGGGAGACAATCAGCAAATCCAGAATATAGGAAACTGTACAAGACAAACAGCCATCTTCTACAAATAAACTGCTAGGAGGTTGGAAGAAAAACAACTAAGAAGGGAGAACCTAAGATTTGACTCTTAAGAAACGAAATACAATCAGAGGACTTTATTTAGATACTGTTTCAAAAAAATCAACTACAACATTTATGAGACAATTGGGGAAATTAAAATAATATTTGGTTATTAAAGAATTATTATTAAAGTTTTGGCTGTGATAATTATATGCTGTCATGTTAAAAAAAAAAAAAGCCCTTATGTTTTGAAGTATATATGGATGAAGTGATAGGATGTTTTAACATTTGGTTCAAAATAATCCAGTTGAGAGTGGGAGAAGATAGAAAGTAGGTAGAGATATGGATGAAACAAGACTGGCTATATGTTGATAATTGTTGAAACTAGGTGACAGGTATATGGGAGTTCATTTTCCATTCTTCGTATTTACATACGTTTAAAATTTTCTATAATAAAAAATTAAAATTTATTGTGGTAAAAACCACATAACATTTATCTAAATTGTTTAAATATGGCTAAAAACTCAATCTGATATAAAAGATATATATGCTAAGCAGTCTTGCTCCTACCACTGCACCCATCCACCCATTTCCCCTGGCCCCCTATAGGTTATCATTTTTGTTAGTTTCTTATTTATCTTTTCACTGATTCTTTATCCAAATATAAATATATATTCTTATTTCTTTCCTTTCTTACACAATAGAAGGTATATGATATATATTCTCTGCATTTTGATTTGTTAAACCTAATAATGTACCCTTTGTAGATCTTTCTAATTTAGTTCATAGAGATCTTCCTGATTATTTTTCAAATGTTGAATACTACTCCAGTATGTGGATATGTCATTATTTAGTCTATGAATCTTTTGTTGCTCGGACACTAGGGTTGTTTCCAAATCTTTTGATGCTATAAAATAATGCACCAACAAAGCACACCAATGTATTAAGGTTGTTTTATACATTTGCAGGTTTATCTATAGGATCAAAATGAAGCTGTACTGTCAAAATGCAAATGGGTACAGAATTTTTACTGAATTCCCTCACATAAATACAGATTTCATTCTGATATGAATATGCTGTCTCCTAATCCTAAATTTAAAGATAAGTTTCTTAAGTAGAAATTTTAGTAGAAAATAGAGAACAAGCTAGGTTAATGAAGACATCAGTGATGAAAGGAATTGAGATAGGAAACAAGAAATATCAACTAGGCTTTGAAATATAGGTTTTAAATTAGTTGTGCTTATTCTTTATTAGGTATTGCAGGAATCTACATATATATACTCAAACTTATATTACATTTAGGTTTCACATAACAATTAGACTTCCACACAGAAAACAAAGTCTTTGAAAGACTTGCTTCAATCAAAAAATAGAAAATGGGGTTCTGTTCTAGGTAAGACAGAATAAGCAAACTCTATTTTGTCTTTCCCAGTGAATGCAGCTAAAAAACCTGGACAGGATGCATGAAGTGGCTATTTGAAGACTCTGAAAAATTCATAGTGAGCATCTTGAGGAAGACCGCAATGTGAAGAACCATTGAATTAGCAGTTCCCTTCCATATCCCCTTGTCTGAATGCAACTCAGCTTAAAACTCAGAAGTGCGAACAGAAAACTCCAGAAGGCGGCCTGCAGTTCTGGCTCATGAAACAAGAAAGGGGGCTCCCGAATACTTGGAGATAGCGTAGAAATACAATATTTTTCCTTCTGTTGTAAGCCAGCCTCTGAGCAATTTCATGATAGTTGTGCAAAGGCGGTAACACAAGCAGAATGCTCAAAAGCAACAACAGTCCCCAACCTTGTTGGTACCAGGGACTGGTTTCATGGAAGACAATTTTTCCATGGACAGGTGTTTCAGGATGAAGCTGTTCCACCTCAGATCACCAGGCATTAGATTCTCATAAGGAGCCTGCAACCTAGATCCCTCACACGCACAGTTCACAATAGGATTCATGCTCCTATGAGAATCTAACGCCTCTGTCGATCTGACAGGAGGTGGTAATGCCCACTAACCTGCCACCCACCTCTCACTGTGTGGCCTGGTTCCTAACAGGCCATGGACCAGGGGTTGGGAACCCCTGCTTATGAGTACAGAGGAAGGGAAATTTTTCCGATTGACAGAACTGTATCTCAAGATGGTGGGGCAAATTCCCATTGCTTTTATTCTTTGTCCTTCTACCACTTGGCCCTGGGGACATAGGTGCAGTTGTGCAAGTGCATGAGAAAATTTGGCTTGGGGACCAAAAAAGGGAGCCCCAGCAAATCACAAAGTATGGCAGAGACTGCAGAGAGGGTGAAGTGTGAGAAAGCAACCCCATGAAGTAGTTCATGAATGCCTGAGCTCATTGTCAAAGCTGTGCATGCATGGATTTGATCCTCCTTAGCATACCAAAGACACTGAAAACTGAAACAACAGAGATAACACCCAAGTCACATACTGGGTGTTGCACAAATATAAAATAAGTGAAACCATATAAAGTATGCTCTTAGATCATGATAAAATTAAGCTAGAAGTCAATAGTAAAGAATAACTTGAAAGCCTCTAAATACATGGAAACTAAATAACACATTTCTAAACAGCCCATGGGAAAATCTCAAGAAGTATTAGAAAATATTGTGAACTAAATGAAAATAAAAGTAAAACATTCAAACATTTGCAGGATGCAGCTAAAGCAGTGTTTAGAGGGAAATTTATAGCATTAAAATGCTTGCATTAGCAAAAATGCAAGGTATCCAATCAGTAATCTAAGAAGCTATAAAGAGAGAACAAAATAAAGCAAAAGCAAGCAGTAGGAAAGAAATAAGAGCAGAAATCAATTAAACTCTATACGGAAAAACAATAGAGAAAAATCAATGAAGCCAAAAGTTGCTTCTTTGGAAAAAAAAAATCAATACAATTGATAAACCTCTACAAGTCTGACAAGAAAAAGAGAAACATAAAATACCAAAATCAGAATGAAAAAGGTCATATCACTACAAACCGTGAAACTATCAAAAGGCCTATAAACAAATACTATAAACAACTCTATTGATATAAATTCAAAAATTTAATGAAATAGATGAATTCCTTGAAAATCACAAACTACCAAAACTCATCCAAGATGAAATAGATAACTTGAACAATCCTATTACTAAAGAAGTTGATTTTGTGGTTAAAAACCTTTCAAATAAGAAACCTCCAGGCCCAGATGGTCTCTTGGTAAATTCTGCCAAACCTTCAAAGAAGAAATAACACCAAATATATGCAATTTCTCCTAAAAAATAGAAGAGGAAGGAATACTTCCAATTCATTCTATGGGGCCAACATTATCCTCACACTAAAACCAGTCAAAGACATTATGAGAACAGAAAACTACACACTAACGCTTGTCATGGATAAAAATCCTGAAGAAAATATTAGCAAATCAAATCCAGCAACATATAAAATGAGTAATATACCATGACCAAGGAACGGAAGGCTGGTTCAATATTTGAAAATCAGTGAATGTAATCCGCCAATATTGAAAATCAGTGAATGTAATCCACCATACTAACAGCCGAAAGAAGCAGCCACACGTCCATATCAATTGATGCAGAAAAGGCTTTTGACAGAATTCAGTATCTGTTCATGATATTAATAAAACTATCAGCAAATTAGGGATATAATGAAATTTTCTCAACCTGATAAATGGTGTCAACCAAAAAACCTAAAGCTTACATCATACTTAATAGTGAAATGACTGCTTTCCCCCTAAGATTGTGAATAACACATAGATATTCACTCTTATCACTCCCAGTTAGTACCCTTTTGGAAGTTGCTGCCAGTGTGATAAGGCAAGAAATAAGACAACAAGCACACAGATTGAAAAAGAAAAAAATAAACTTGTCTATGTAGAGCATCCTAAGGATTTTACTAAAAACTCCGGTCACAGGATACAGGTCAGCACTCAAAATCAATTCTGCTTTTTTATACTAGCAATGGACAATTTGAAACTGAAGTTTAAATATACCATTTATGGCCAGGTACAGTGGCTCATGCCTGTAACCCAGCACTTTCAGGTGGATCACCTGAGATCAGGAGTATGAGATCAGCCTGGCCAAGATGGTGAAACCCTGTCTCTGCCAAAAATACAAAAATCAGCCAGGTGTAGTGGCACATGCCTGTAATCCCAGCTACTTGGGAGGCTGAGGCACAACTGCTTGAACCTGGGAGACAAAGGTTGCAGTGAACTGAGATCGTGCTACTGCACTCCAGCCTGGGCAATAGAGCAAGGCTCAGTCTCAAAACAAAACAAAACAAAAAACAATTTACAATAGCTTCAAAAATATTAAATAATTTGGTATAAATCTAATAAAACATGCACAGGATTTGTATGATGAAAGCTACAAAATGCTGATAAGAGAAATAAAAGAAGATCTAAATAAATTTAGAGATACATTGTGTTCATGAACTGGAAGATGCAACAGAATAAAGATATTAATTCTCTCCAATGTGATCAATAGGTTTAATGCATTTCTAATAAAAGTCCAACCAAAATTTTTGTCAATATAGACAAGCTGATTCTCAAAATTTATGTGGAAAACAAAACTATAATAGCTAAACAATTATGAAAAAGAATAAAGTAGAAGGAATCATACTGCTCAATTTTAAGACTATAATCAAGACAGTGTAGTACTGGTGAAGGGAGAGACACATAGATCAATGGAACAGAACTAGAGTACAGAAATAGACTCATACTAATATGGTCAACTGATTTTTGGCAAAGGAGCAACAGCAATTCAATGGAGAAAGGATATGTTTTCAATAAATGGTGCTGGAATAATTAGACATTCATATGCAAACATTAACCTCAACCAAAACCTCACATCTTGTACAAAACTAACTTAAAACAGATCATGAATCTAAATGTAAACTTAGAAAACTTAAAATGTTTTATATAAATGGTTTACTATAAAAATGTAAAACCATACAATCTGTAGAGGAAAACATAAGAGAAAACCTGCATCATCTAGGATTAGGCAAAGAGTTCTTAGACATGATATCAAAAGCACAATCCACAGAAGAAAAAAAGAGTAATCAGACTTCATCAAAATTAAAACTATTGCTTTGTGAAAGATACTGTTAAAAGGAAAAGATAATCTATACACTGAAAGAAAAATCTTTGCAAATCAAACATCTTACAAAGTGTTACGCAGGGGAGTACATTCCTGTGATTGCTGCAACCTTTCAAACCAATTGTGAAATAATTCTGGGCTTACCCATTTGTTACCAAGACCCCAGTGGGCACCAAATCCCTGTTGAGAGCTTCCAATGACCAACGACGCAAGTTTTGGGAGGACTTCTTATTTGTTAAGTCGTGTACGAAAATAATACCTAAAATAATCAGAGAAAAAAATGTTAGTCCCTTAACAATTCCTCTTCATTTCACAATTGGCCAAATGAAGCTTAGTAAATAGAAGCATTAGGTTGCTTAATGAATCTAGCATTCTAGTATGACTAACTCAGACACAACTATTTTAAAATTTCCTCTACAAATATTTATAAATAATTAGCCATAAACTTTTCTCTGTCAGTTTTATAACTCTTTATTTTACAAGGGCTGACGAAATGCCATTAAACTTTTAGCAGATCTTTACTTCATTCAACACTTCTTGAGTGCCTACTCCATGCCTGTTCCTACTTGTAGAACCACTTCATTAATCAAGAGAATCAAAACTACTTCAAGTACATATGAAATTATTCATCCAAAAAGCTATGTTGTTTCTTCACTGTACATAGTACTGCCATAGATACCAGTACATACATATATTATTTATACTCATTACTTATACTCACTAAAAATAATACTAAGTAATGAAAATCTACTAAAATAGTACTGATATGATACAATTGCTATTCTTTAGCTGACAAAATAGTGTCCTGTAGATCACCTGAGGCTAATCTACTCAAATGTCTAATTTTCTAGTTCTTTGAATAATGTTTAGTCATGTAAGCTTCCTACCTTTAAGAGATTTAGTTATGAGAGCAAAAGAAATATGCCACTACAAGAGAGTGGGTGGAGACATTAAATAGTAAAGAAGTATGAATAGTAGAAAGTACATGCATGGATTTCGATAGACTGAGAAAAATAACAAAATGTAATGAGGCCCAGAAATACAATAAAATACAACTGAAGAGAATCAATTAAAATCCTAGATAGAAAGGTAAATCTAGGAATTAATTATTACAGCAAGATATAGACAAAAGAGAAAAACCTTTGATGCCCACTAGAATTTAGGATATCATCTTATGGTCAAAACACTATAGGTTTCAAACTCCCAACCCTTTTCTATATTACCCAGATTGTGAATAGGACATGAAACCAAAGATCTCTCCATCTTCAAGAGGTGGTATGTGTCAATTTGAAAAAGAAAAGCAGAATAGGTAGAATTAGCTGGCTTCTACAGTTTTTACAGCCATCTGTGCAACTAAAGGGCTTGTACAAGCTATAGTTGAGTTGTTCCAGCCAGCTTAGATAAACCTGCATCTCTTCTGGTGTCTGAAACTAATAGAGATCCGACACTTGCCCTAATATCCAATTGTACCCACTCTTCCTTCCTCAATGAGGGGTTTTAATCAGCATCGGTGGCATAGATTTAAAAAAAGGAATAAAGAACTACCATTAAAGACCACAGCTAATATTTATTCAGTACTTATGTGCCAAATATTGTGCTTTACATGTGTTACCTAATTTAATTTTCAGAACAGTCCTATGAAGCAAGAATTATTATTATCTTTATACACAAGAGAAAACTGAAGTTCAGAGAAGTTGAGTAACTTGCCCTTGGGCACATGATAAGTCAGAATTTGCACACAGGTAATCTGACAGTAAAGACATAAAGACTAGTGGTAAGCAGAATAAAATCTCATTTTAGGGCAAACAACTGGCATATATTTTCTGCCTTTTCTTTTCCCCAGGTTATAAACATGGCAAAACTACAGATGAGAATTTTGGACGGGGGAGTGAAAGGATTACAAAGGCCTAAGTTGGCTATTAGATGGACAGGGAAAACTTTATTGAGGATCTTTAGGTAAGACTTTTGAGCTTTTAAGGGCATTTGAGTACCCTTTTCCCCTATTCTTTCTCTTTCATTTGGGCTGAGAGTTCTTGCTTTGCAGAACATGTGCTAGAAGAACCAAGGCGGGGCTGAGATGAAAGGAGTCAGGGTTATGGCAAATGGTAATATATCTTAATCTTAAGGGAGAGAAGTAAAGACACTTCTGTCTCAAAAATACCCAAACATTGAAGGTGTTATATATTCAGACTTCTCTGTGCCAGATCAGATAGATATCTTACTTTGACAAGTAATTTTACTGATACAAGTATAAGTCTAAACTAGGTTTCACTTCCCTCTCTTTCTCTAAGAGGTCACCTCACACTATACTAGTCTTATTATTGTTTTTCTTATTTATATGCATTCTATTAATATATACCATTATATATACTTTTCTGCACGATGATGGCATATATTAAGGTCATCTTATAACTGTATTTTGTCTCATTTATGAATGCTTTGTTTCTTTATTAAGACTGTGACATTTTCAGATAGAATTCTGAGCTAAATAGGATATGAGTCTGAACTGACACATCTCATTCTATATCCTATAATATGTATCCAGTGAAAAGAACCTTCTCTACATCTTTTTGTAGAATCTACAACACCTCATGATATGGGAAGACATCAAAAGAGGAATATAAGGAATGAACATACTGAATAAATGTAACGCTTACCTAATATTGAGTGAGATCTAAGCACAGCATAAAAGAGGTCTATTAATGGCTATGCATTTACCAGGGGGGAAATGCCAACTCCTTTGGTATATTAATCAAACAGAAGTTGGAATTATGTTTCGCAGTAAAGACAGATTTTAAAAATGAATTTTTAAGAAGACTAAGAAAGAAACTGTATTGGCAAATCATAGGTATAAGCAGTTTAGTCTCTTGATATAGAGTAGGTACTCTATGAAAGGAAATTATGTCCTATATTACACACCTCCATCTGGAAGTCTGCTCCAGGTATTTGAATATTTATAACTGGATAAAATTTCTGCACCCATAAAGACTCCCTTAAGCAGCTCTTCATAAGTAGCTAAGAAAAAGCCTTAGGGCTCTTTCTAAGGGGCAAATGAACAAAATCCCTCTATCTCTGTGATATCTGGCTTAAGACTATGAGAATCCTATGGTCCTACTGTACTTAGTCAACTCACTGGAGAGATAGCACCCCCAGAGGACAACATTTTAAGTTCCATGTTTTATGTCAAGTATCAAAAATATGATTTTATTTCTCAATATTTAGTTTATGACAATCATATAAATAGAAACACTTAAGACAAAGCACAGGTTCAATGTTCTGAATTAAATTAGATGGCTACAATGTAGAAACACAAACTGGAATGTACTATGCAGATTTAAATCAAGGGTTGTGAGTACATTACATCTTTCTCAAATTAAGATGAGTCTGGCATGCTATGGCATTCCATATCAGATGATCTATACTCTTAGACCATTAATATAAGATAGAAATTAAAAAATGCTTTACCATTTACAGAGTTGTAGAATACTGCTCTTGTGCTTTTCACGCTGCTGGCACTGCCCACAGAGCCTCCAACATCCCATAATTCTATGTAGTAGGTCTTCTCTTCTGGGGTTCCTTCTTTGTAATCATGAACCTAACAAATCAATTAAAATAATATAGCCACTAAACAAACTAGTAAGTACCCTTATTCCAGTTTAAAGCATTTCAGCATCTTACTCTGAGTTTCTGATCGCTACTTCTTATCTTTTAAGCTTACTCTCTTTAATACTTTAATAATTTTTACTCCAGAGGACCTTTTGGTTAATTGATCTTAACATCTTTCACAGCTCTCTGTTCCACTTCCAAAGCCTTACCACCCTCTTAACTAAGCATAAATTCCATGATCCATCATTACAGTCACTCCTTTGCCCCTCTCTCACATTGCATTCATCTGACAAAATTCCACTCTGGGTTATATCTACCTTTTGCCCTCTTCCATGTCTACAACCCAGCAACCGAATGTGGAGCTCAGAAAAATACACATTCAAGATAAATGGATTCTTCCTAAATTTAAGTGTACCTTTGGAGCTGTCTTTTAATCAATTCCACAGTTAATTTACCATTTTTCTCTTCCAGATAACTATTTCATACTTATTATTCTTTTTAAACTTCCAGTATCTCTTCCCCATCCTCAATCACAACTAACTTTGCTTCCTACTGCAGAAGCAATTAGAAAAGAACTTCTACAACCTGTTCTTCCTGTATTTATCCACCTTCCTCCATCTGTGCCCACATAATCTGCTTTCTTTCTTGTTGTTTTCTTAGGCTGCCTGTGTCCCTAAGGCTAAATCCTCTCTCTATGCATGAGATCCCATCCCCAGTTTCTTGCTCAAAGATGTAATTCTACCAGTTCTCCCCTCTCTCCCTTATATCATTAAATTTTCCTTCTCAGCTGGATAATCCTCACCACACAATCCAATTCTCAGCATACAAACATGGCATAATTTTCTTCATCTAAAAAAAATCCTTCTCTTGACCTCAAGTCCTCTTCCAGCTACCATGCCACTTTCCTTTTCCTTTTCACAGCAAAAGTCTTCCAAAGAGTTGTCTATTCTTAGTGGTAATTCTTTTCTTCACATTATCTTTTGAACTCATTTCTATCAAACTTATGCCCTAATGACCCCAATGAACTACTCCTTGTCAAGGTCACCAATGACCTCCACATTGCTAACTCCAATGGTCAATTAACAGTTTTCATTTTACTCCACCATTTGATCCACCTAGTCACTTCTTGTGTCTTGCAATATTTTTTTACCTGGCTTCTGGGATATCACACTCTTCTAGTTTTCTTCCTATCTCATTGGCTAGTGCTTTTCAGCTTCCATTTGGGTTCTTCTTCTCTCTCTGATTTCTAATTGCTAATGTGTCTCAAGGTTTAGTTCTTCAGTTTCTTTTCTTTTCTATCAATACTTGTTCTTGTGGCAATTTCATCTAAAAGGCAGTTTTATTCTTCCAGTTACTTGGGCCAAAAACTTAAGACTGATCCTTGACTCCTTTCATATTGCATTATTGCATTTGTCAACAAGTTCTGTTGCTTTGACTTTAAAAAAATGTGGCAAAAATCTGTTCATTTCTCCCTATCTCCACTATTACCACCCAGGTCAAAGTCTGTATCTCCTTGCCTGAATTGATGTAATGGTCTCTAACTGATCTCCCTACTAGAGGCATCCCCCAACCTCCCTGTTTGTCTTCCATACAGTAGCTAGAGTGATCCTTTTAAAATGCAAGTTATATCATATGCCCTTTTGCTCAAAATCCTCCAATGACTTTCTCACTCACAGTTATCTCCAAAGACTCTCTTTTCCTTATGTCTAGGCTCTACAGGCATTTATTGCCTGTACTGTATAACTATTCAGTGTGTTTTATATTTAAAGCAGGTCATTGAGGATCTGATACTTAGAGTCACTGCAGACCTTACAGCTATACAATAAAGGATTTTCTTAACAGGAAGCAACAGTACAGCTGATCATCAAATGGAAAAAGGAATACTCCTCAACGATGCTGCCACTTTGGACCTTCTCATTTATTCAGCTTTTGACTTTTTCTTGAAAACAATATTAAGACCTATGTACATAAGGTTTTGTTTCATTTGAAGAGTTCATTCATTGTAACTTTTAAAATGCAGAAATACATTTAGAAAGAAAATGACACACATCAAGAAAGAACAGTGGATATTGTAGATGCTAATAAGTTTGGTTCAGTATTTGTACCTGCAGAATCATTATTAAAGAGAGGAAGGGAGGTAGGAGGTCTTAGGAGGGAGTTGGTAACAAAGAGAGAAAGGTGAAAAAGACATACTAGGAGAATATACCACAGGAGCAGAAATTAATTTCTCTCATTCACTGCTATACTTCCAGTTCCTTGCACAGTGTCTGATACCAAGGAAGTATGCAACATATGTACTGAAGGAACAAATGAACAAATGAATAGTGTCAAGGTTACTGCTACTGTCTCTTCCCTGCTGGTTACTGCTCTTTTGCCTTCAGTCAAGCTTAATGTTTTCTATTTTTTAAAAAGCCCTTCACTTTCCCTTCCATTCTGTAATCATTTGCTCCTTTATTTAATGTCTAAACTTTGTGAAAAATTGATTTAAACCTGTCTCTGTTTCCTCTCTGCCAGTCATATCATTTGGTTTCTGCCACAAATATTCCATTGCACTTTCATAGGTCAGCAGAGACTTTATCATCACCATATCCAGTTTTATTTTCCTCTTTCAGTCCTCATATTGCTACTGTTTCAAACTAAAAATCAATCCCTCTATGAAGTTCTCCTCTCTCTTTGCTCTTGTAGTTCATTTTGGCTATCCTCTTATTTCTTTGATTAGTCTTTCTCTGACCCCTCTTTTCCCATCAACTCTCTAAATATATCCCAAGATTCTCCCCACCTTTTTCTAAATTTTCTCTTTTAGAAATTGAATCAGTTCTAGCGGTTCAGGATTATTTCTATAAATATGATTCCAACTCAGAATTGTCTTTTGAGCTTTAGCATTTCATTTCCAGGACAGTTCCAGTTGGCTAGCTCACAGATACCTCCTTTCACCATGTTTGGAACTGAACTTACTATTGTTTCCTTCTTTTTCACCTATAATATGGCCCTCTTCTTGGGGACAGTTCATCTAGCCACTTACTCAAGCCACCCATTCAATCATTAGTGTCTAGGATAATTTTACACTTACTTTCTTGAACTATTATAACACTTATTTTCTATATCAGTGCTGTCCCCATGGAATTTTCTACAGCCATAGAAATGTCCAATGCAGGCTGGGTGTGGTGGCTCATGCCTATAATCCCAGCACATTGGGAGGCTGAGGCAGGCAGATCACTTGAGGCCAAGAGTTTGAGACCAGCCTGGTCAACACGGTGAAACCCTGCCTCTACTAAAAATACAAAAATTAGCTGGGCATGGTGGCACGTGCCTATAATCTCAGCTACTCGGGAGGCTGAGGCACAAGAATCTCTTGAGCCTGGGAGGCAGAAGTTGCAGTGAACCGAGATGGTGCCACTGCACCCTAGCCTGGGCAACAAAATGACACCCTGTTTCAAAAAAATAAAAAAATAAAAAAATAATAAAAAAAAGAAAGAGTGGATGAAATGTCCAATACAGTAACCATTAGCAACATGTGACTACTTAGCAATTGAAATGTGGCTTGTTTAACTGAGGAGCTAAATTTTTAATTTTAGTCAATTTAAACTGCCACATGAGGCTACTGGCTACTATATTGAACAGTATGAGAATTTTTTTTTTTTCTTAATACTGTTCTGGAACAAGAGGCAGTACAGAGTAGTGATCAGGAACACAGGTTCTTGAAGCAGATTGCCTGGGTTTGAATCTCAATTCCATAACTTACTAACTATATGATCCAGGACAAGTCATGTAGCGCCTCTGCGCTTCAACTGCTTCTATGTCAAACGAATAGGGGCACTAATAGTTTCTGCCTCAGAGGGTTGTGAGAATTAAATGAATTAGTATGAAAATGGATGCCTAGCCAAAGTAAGCAATAAAAAGTGTCCCACCTCATATGCTTAGTGAAGACAGAGACTATTCCTTTAACTTCTCCCCAGTGCCTGTATATTGATATGCTGTCCAAAGAGGAATTCAATAAATATCAATTGTATGAAATGTGTAAACTAGAGAGTTAAATTACCATTAAAGTGAACTAGAAATGACAAATCAATTTGCTTATTTATAATTTGTGAAAAGATTAAATTTGTTAAGTCTTGTTTTCATAATTAAGAGTAGCCATGCATTTATATTACTCCCATTAGACTTGGGGCAGCGAAGTTAAAGACAGGAATGAATGAAGAATACTACAAAATAAAACTTTTCCTTCTTTTCTCTTCAGTTCAGTTGTGAACACCTCTGTACTAAATACTAAATCCAAAATTTTCATAATTACTGAGCACATACATTAAACTCATTAGCTTCACCTGGTACTTAAGATTAAACAATTACATCATCACCGCTATCATCTCTATTTTCAGTTGGCTCTTAATAGATTTGAAGTAAAAGAGGCAACTGTTTCTAAGAGTTTTGAGAAGTGTGTATTCATGAATCTACACTAATTCTGGAGATCCCTTCTCACAGGTTTCACTAAGACAAACACTATAACTGCAATATAAAAGCTGCTACAGGTAACAGTGTTCTCCCAAGTTATTTAGGTAAAGGCTTTATAAGCTTCAGTTATTCTTTCTATAGAAAAGAACTGTTCACTTTATTATAACAACAAAGTGATTTACATGTCTATGACAACTTTCCTTAAGGTTATCATTTAAAAATGCCTCTTACTTATGTTGTCACTCAAGCAATGCATTATTCTAAAAAATGGAAGACGTGGCCAGGCATGGTGGCTCACTCCTGTAATCCCAGCATGTTGGGAGGCCGAGGCGGGTGCATCACCTGAGGTCAGGAGTTTGAGACCAGCCTGGCTAACATTGTAAAACACTGTCTCTACTCAAAATACAAAAAAAGTTAGCCAGGCGTGGTGGCACATGCCTGTAATCCCAGTTACTTGGGAGGCTGAGGCAGGAGAATCGCTTGAACCTGGGAGGTGGAGGTTGTAGTAAGCCGAGATCACACCACTGCACTCCAGCCTGGGCAACAAGAACAAAACTCCATCTCAAAAAAAAAAAAAAAGACAGAAGTCAACTGGCTTAAGATACAATGAACAGTAAAGCAAGTCATTTTCAGCTGTGTCCCATTCTTCCACAATAATACAATTCAGGTAAGACTGTCTTTAAAGGAATCAATTAGTGCCACACTCATTCCAGTAAACCCAGTCACATAATTATATGACATTTGACTTTTTGTTTTGTTTTTGAGACAGAGTCTTGCTCTGTTGCCCAGGCTGAAGTGCAGTGGCCTGATCTCGGCTCACTGCGACCTCCGCCTCCTAGATTCAAGTGATTCTTCTGCCTCAGCCTCCCGAGTAGCTAGGATTACAGGTGTGTGCCAGCACGCCCAGCTAATTTTTGTATCTTTAGTAGAGATGAGATTTCACCATGTTGACCAGGCTGGTCTCGAACTCCTGACCTCATGTGATCCAATGACTTTTGGCCTCCCAAGGTGCTGGGATTACAGGTGTGACCCACCGCACCCGGCCCCAAAGCAGAAGTTTCTAAAGGGAATTACTTCTAAAACTTGGTCAGCGTCTTGAGAACTAACTAGTAATCTCATGTTGGCCTGCTCTCTGGGACTTTGCACAAAAGCATTCCTTGCAGACAAAATCAAGTCTCCACTCTCACATACAGGGGACTGCTGAGATAAAGTTTCTTTTGGAAACTTTGCCACCAGCTATACTCAAGATATTTATATCCCAGTTATCCTCTGTTACTATATATATTGGGTCCTTAATTGGTCTCTCATATTCTTATTCCCAGACTGCTTTTGCTTCCTCTACCCATCATTAAACTCCTAATTGTTTTCTTCTCCAAATATTTCCACTTTTCTCCTGGAATCTTACTCCACGGTTACAAAATTCCATTATATCCTACCCTCAGTCTCATTCTATTAACAAATCTCTGCTTCTGCCTTGAAAACACAACTTCTTATGTCCTCTCAGATAGATGCTGTTCACTTTTCAAAATTCTAATTACCTTGGAGTTCAGAAAATAGGAAATGCCTTGCTTACTCTCCAAAGCTACTTCTAGTGTGTTATTCCTCTACTCTTATATTAAAAATCTGTCTTCTTTAGATGCTCTGGACCATCAGCTATACTCCCTTCCCTCCTTGTCTTATCGTTAATATGTACTAGCTTCCTATTAGCATCTCATTCTTAGTCTTGTCCCTCTGTTCTATAAGTCCTGTCATTAAACACTTCTATATCCACTTGGCGATCTGATTCCACACCTTACCCAGTATTTCTCAAGGCATTATTCACCTACAACAGAATCATCAAGATGCTTCTTAAAATGCAGATGCTTGGGCACCAATCATAACTCTGAGTCAGAATATCTGGGGGCAAGGCTCAAGAACCAAATAAAAATACTAAGACTGTCAGACTGGTCATCAAAACAAAATTTAGTGTATCTTACTTATAAGAGATATCCCATAAATGTTAGGACACAGAAAGTACGAAAGTTGAAATATGTAAATAAGGTAAACCACACAAGCACTAACTAAAAATAAGTTGGCTTTAACTATTTTAATATCAGACAAAATAGTCTTCAAGGTACAATGTATTACCAGATATAGGGAGGCGCATATTAAAATAATAAAATGTTCAACCCTTTAGGAAGTTCAAACAATCATAAATTAGTACTCATCTAGTAATATAATCTCAAAGTATATAAATGAAAAATGGACAGAAATAAAATGAGGAACAGACTAATTCACACTTACAGTTGGAGATTATATTACTCATTCCTTAGCAATTGATGGAAAAAACAGACCAAAAAAACCCCCCACCCAATAGAGATGGAGAAGATTTAAAAAATGATTACCACATATTTAGAACACTGCACCCAACGATTACATAATATACTTTGTTTTCAAGAGAATATGAAATTTTTATCAAAATTGACCATAAAATTGGACATGGAGCAAATCTCAACAAACTTCAAAGGATGAAAGCATACAGCGTATATTCTCTAAGCACAATGAAAGGTAACTGAAATCAATCATTAAAAGATAATAAACATTGTCAAATGTTTGGAAATTAAGAAGCATATTTAGAGTTTTTACAGGACTGCAAGGTTGGTTTAACATTCAAAAAAATTAATCAACATAATTTACCACAGTAATGGAATAAATCAGGAAAATCATGATTATCATGAAGAGGTGACTGGTAAATTCGACACCCATTCATGATACAAACTCTCATTGTAAGAGGAATAGAAGGACATTTCTTTAATCAAATATACCTATAAAAAACCCTCTAGCAAATACTTTACTAAATAGTGTTATACTGAAAATTTCCCATGAGATGGGAATGAAACAAAGATGCTTGTTGGTGCCACTTCTATTCAACATGGTACTGGAGTTTTAGCTAATTCAGTAAGACAAGCGGGAAAGAAAACCAAGACAAGAGGTGAACAACATGAATAGAATGCATGCTGGGCGGGGATAGGAAAAAGGAGTAGGGCAGAAGGCAGGGAAGGGGCAGAAAATTGGACTAAAGTTCAATTACAACTTAACATTGTAAAGCACTAGACCATAACTTCCCTCTTACTAAGCTTCTCTGATCCTTCCTACAAACCTGTAGACTCAATAAAGCACATATTTTTGACCTCTGTTTTCCAGATGATGTAACTATGCCTCAAAGAGGTAAACTGATTAGTCTAAGGTCACTCTTTCAGAAGTGAAGGGCAATTGACTCAGGAAGTGAGGGTTTAAATCTAAGTTTCTTTTCAATATGTCATGCTCTTTCACAGAATGGGAGCTAGAAAAATCCAAAGGGAAAATTTGTTCAGAACTTGCTATTGGGTCTCCCAAACCTAAATAAAGTTGCCACTGAATTTAGGAATATGGTTGGCCAAAATGACACAAAATAGGTCAGCTCCTACTTCAAACTTATAGAAATGCTATAAAAATATTTTGAGACAGAAAGACTAGACAGAGGAGAGACAGAGAAGACTAGCTCAAGAGAAAGTTAGGAGAAAGGAAGGAATATCCCCAAATGCTAGAAATGAAGAAAAAACTTAAAATCAGAGTGAGATATGATTTTAAGTTTTTTAAGTTCAGAGGAACTGACATAGATTCAGATATAGCTTCAGGGCTGGTGCCTGGAGTCTTAATGCCCATCCAGGAATAGCAGACCTGTTTTCCAGCGTTCAAGGCAAAAGTATATGTGGATGAGTGATGAAGACTAGACTGTAGTTGCCTTTTTGAAATCTGGACCTTTGATGAGCTGCCCTGTGAAAAGAGAGGTGGAAAAACATTGTCCACAGGCTCAGGGAAATGGCAAAAACTTTCAGTCAGGGGCCTCAGACAGAAGGTAGAGATAAGATAAATGGTCCACAAGAAATGGAAACTACAGGTCTGTGCTGCAATCAGATGCTGGGGGAATTTACATTACCTAGATTTACATTATCTGAGCTGAGAAATTGAAATCCTTAGGGTCTTGGCAATGACAGAAATGAAAAGGCACTGTATAGGGATACTTTCACAATATAGCACACAGCACTTCCAAAGGGAGAGGAAAAAAATCCTGTTGAAGATGTGATCATCTTAAAGAATTACAAGCCATACAAGGAGATACATTTCCATGAAGCAGAGTAGCATATATAGCAAGAAGCATAGCTACCTCTCCTCCAGAAAAAAATAACTATGTTAGAAATGATTAAAATAAAAAAAACAGACACCATAATGAAGGATCAGGACATTTTGGAAAATTTTTACATTTTAAAAAGAACTAAAAGGAACATCTAGAAATTAAAAAGTATAGGTACTTGGGATGAAAAACAGTGTAGATATATTAAAAAGCAGATTAGATATAATTGAAGAGATTCTTAGTTAACTGGAAGGCAGATATGAGTACACCATCCAGAAGGCAGCAAGGAGAAATATTAACAGTTATGAAGAACAAAAATCTCATAGAAAGCCAAGAGGAAGGGATAGAAGAAATGAGGGAAGACAGATAATGACTTAAAATTCTGAAGAATAAAGACATGAGAACCATGACTACTACTGAATAGGATGAATAAAAACGAACCTACACCTAGATACAGGTTAGCAAAACAACGAAATATCAAAGATTAAAAAAACACAAAAAATATTTTAAAAGCAACCAAAGAAGAAATTACCTTAAAAAGGAATAATAATTAGGCTGATGGAAGATTTCTAATCAGCAGCAATGTAAATCAGAGCTATGGAACAATAGTTTCAAAGAACAGAAGGAAAATAACTATCAATCTAGCCAACTACGTTGCCTTCCCTATGTTTCTTAACATAAAGGAGAGAGGTGTGCCAGCAGATGAGAGACTTGTCAGAACTAGCTGGCATTAGCAAGGACCAATGATATCTGGGAAGATATTTAATTTAATTAAAACTATACCTAATTCCTAAACACAAGATGGAACAAATGACCCAGACATGAAGCTCCAGGAGCTTTTGCCTTTGCATTATATTTCTAGCTGAAAGCTGGCCGTCTTAATAGCACAAGCTTAGACAGAATTATTTACAGAGGATGCTATGTGAACTCTAGATAAATAGCATAGTGATTAAAACTGAAGTCTGTGGCATCAAACTGTTCAAATCTTGACTTTGCCTTAGTTTCTGCACCTACACATCTCAGTTTTAAAAAGGTGAAATAAGAAGAGACATGTAAAACAACTGGCACAGTACCTGGTACATAGTATGAATGTAACAAATTCTAGCTATTGCTATTAATCTTGACCATAGTACTGTAATATGATCATGTAACCAGAAGCAGTTATCTTTAGTACAATTATTGAAAAACTAAAATATAAAAGACACATACTCTGACATCCACTGAGCAGCCCACAGTCCATGATGGATTTCCCAGTACTTGATTTTGGCATAGAAGATGGACTAATGAAGATTTCCCAACACCTGTAAGAGATACAAGAACTCTAGTCATGTAAGAGACGATGCTGAAATCTGTTTTGGAAAGAGTAAGACTAATACTACACAGGAATAATGTTAAGTAAAGCATAGTTGTTAGAATGCCATACCAACAATATAAGCTTCACTGAATAAAGTGAAGATGGTAAAAGGCAGTGGTTCTCTCAAATTTAGTATCAGAATCACCCAGAGGGTGGGTTAAAACATGGAATGCTGGGCTCCACCCTCATACTTTCTGATTTAGAGGGTCTGTCTTGGGGACCAAGATTTCTAACAAGTTCCCAAGTGATACTGATACTGGTCCAGGGGTCTCACTTTGAGAACCACTGGTCTAGGGCAATTTCATATTAATGAATCCCTTTCCTTTTGAATGATTTAATCAATTTAGCCTATTTTAGAATTGTAGAATCTCAACAGATCTTAGAAGTAATCCCTCTCTCCTTCACACCAACGCTGAGGTCCCCTCCATGGCATCCTGTTAGAGGGTCTTCGGTCTTCCAGACTGAGCTTGAATACTGTCAGTGAGAGGGATTCACCATTTCACAATTCTAAATTTAGACACTCCAGTTCTCCCACATGGTGATTTAAAAAAAGCAGCCAATCACTTAGCCCAGACTTAGCTTTTGGAAAAAAGATCAACTCCCTCTTCTACATCATGTCCCTTTAAGTCACCATTTGATCTTCTTTTCGATTTCTTGGGCTTAGGGAAACCTAGTTATTAATGCTAAGGATAGCATTCAGAGATTTGTATCAAGAGGAAAGGGAATGAGCTCTTCCTCTACATCCATGTGTGGAGTCACTCACGCATTCATTTAACAGCATTTTTGGGGTTCCATTATGACAAACATGGTTGGTATTTTTACAAATCACTAGTTTTATCAAAAATTTAGATCATCTCTTTGATCCTACTGTGTATGAACCTATTGTTTATGTTAATTTTTATTATTAAAAGTTACATTTACAACCTAGAAAGTATGTACAAATGAAGGCCAGGCACGGTGGCTCACATCTGTACTCCCAGTGCTTTGGGAGGCTGAGGCAGGAGGATCACTTGAGCCCAGGGGTTTGCGACCAGCCTGGGCAACATAGCAAGACTGCATCTCTACAAAAAACAAATATTAAAGAAATTAGCCAGGCACGGTGGCCTGCGTCTGTAGTCCTAGCTACTCAGCAGGCTGAGGCAGATGATCCCTTGAGCTCAGGAGTTGGAGGTTGCAGTGAGCTATGATCACACTGATGTACTCCAGCCTGGGTGACAGAGTGAGACCCTGTCTCTCTTAAAACAAAAACAAAAACAAAAACAAAAAAAAAACACCTTAAGACTACTGTCAACATGAAGGTTTATTTAATTCCACATGAAAAGTTTTTCTATGAGCAGGTGGTTATTGTGATTATATACACAGTATACTTAAAAACAATAAAACAACATAAGCCTCTGCTTCCATAGCTTGTTCTGTCTGGAATATCCTACCCATCCTCTCCTTTCCCTCCCCTCCCACATTGGCCTGGTGAATTTACCTTTGGAGACTCAGCATCATTCTAGTTATAAAGTATTTTCTGACCCAACACAGGGAGAACTAAGCATAACATCCACTATCCTCTGGGCCTCCACTGTACCCTGTACATTTTCCTACAGAGCACTTAAAATACATTATCATATGTGTTTGTTTATAGGTTTTATCAACTCTATTTAATTTTAAGTTCCTTGAGGGTTCTCATGCATCTTTTTTATCTTCAGTACTTAGATCAGAACCTTAATTAGAATTTATTGACTAAAAGTTTCCATATTATTCCAAAATCTTCATAAACATTTAAAGTATCTCCATAGTACTTCAAAGAGTAGACATAAAAATTTACTTAACCATTCTTCCATTATTAGATATTTAGGGTGTTTTGAAATTTTTGATATGCTAGTGAAAGGTTATTTCTGTTTAAACCTTTGTTTAAAATTAAAATTATGTCCTTAGTATACCTTCCCAGAAGTAAACTCAGTACTTAAAAGGAAACATTTGAAGTTCTAGATATGTATTGACAAATAACTTCATGGGGTTATGCTGCCATCAGCCATACACTTGAGCCTGCAGGTCTTGTTGCACCTCAACAGTATCATGTAGTTGGTTTTTCATCTTTGTTAACCTGATAAAGGAATAAAAGAGACATCTTGGCCAGGCGCTTTGGCTCACGTCTGTAATCCCAGCACTTTGGGAGGCTGAGGCAGGCAGATTATGAGGTCAGGAGCTCGAGATCAGCCTGGCCAACATGGTGAAGCCCGTCTCTACTAAAAATACAAAAATTAGCCGGGCGTGGTGGTGGGCACCTGTAAGCCCAGCAACTTGGGAGGCTGAGGCAGGAGAACTGCTTTAACCCAGGAGGTGGAGGCTGCAGTGAGCTGAGGTCGGCCACTGCACTCCAGGCTGGGTGACAGAACAACACTCTATCTCAGTGGGGCGGGGGGGGGGAGTGACATCTTACTTTAGTCTGCATTTCTTTACTTTCTGATAAAGATCAAAGATTATCATTATGATTATCCTGGCAAATCAGTTGTTTTTCCTCGCATAAATTCTCCGTGGATCTGTTCTGTACGTTTATCTACCGGGTTTTAGTGTTATTAATTGATATGAGCTCTTTATCTATTAAATATATTAATCATTTTATGTATGTGTAATTGAATCAAACATTTTACCAGGCTTCCCTTCATTCTTTTAATTTTTTTACATAGAAACATTCAAGATTTTTAAACACTCAAAATTATATTTGTCATTGAGTTTACTGCATTGTATCTGATATCTGTAACTTTTAGGATATACCATTGATTCTGTATTTGTAAATAGGTTTGTTTATGTTCAAGGAATGTATCTAGCCACTTAATTGCTTGATGCAACACTTGAGGCCTAGTTTAGCTTAATTGTGTTAGGGTAAACATTTCTAGGCAGTAAAATCGTATAGCTCTCCATGAATTAACTGCTTTGGGTGATTAAGTATTAGCTAACACGGGATGAAACCCTAAACAGTAAGAACAGTTGAAGTGCTAGGGAATAATGGCTAATTTCATTTCTTTAAGAATTTTGGGAGCTTCTGACTCTATGTGTTCACCTTTAGAACTAAATTGGATCAAAAGAATGCACTTGACGTACTTGGGGGGAAAAAAGTCCCAATATAAATAAATGTCAGCTCCAAATACAGCTATTTGGTAACATGTTAAACTAGTCCCTAATCTCTGAAAGAAAGAGAAAACCAGATGGTAGTGAGACTTTCAGGGTTCTTCACCAAATTACCAAATATCTCAATAGGATAGAAAACAAATCTCCAAATATCAACTCATTTCTTTCTTCTTTTTATTTTTATCTTTGAGATAGGGTCTCACTCTATTATCCAGACTAGAGCGTAGTGGCACGATCCTAGCTCACTGCAGCCTCAAATTTCCGGGCTCAACTGATTTTCTCACCTCAGCCTCCTGAGTAGCTGGGACTACAGGCGTGCACCACCACGCCTGGCTAACTTTCTGTATTGTTTTTGGTTTAGAGAGGGTCTTGCCATGTTGCCCAGGCTGGTCTTGAACTAAGCTCAAGCAATCCACTCGACTCAAACTCCCCAAGTGCTGGGATTATAGGCAAGGGCCACCTTGTCTGGCTAAGTCATTTCTTTATATATTTGTGAAACCCTCAAAATTTTATGAGGGAAATGGTCTTTATTTAAAAATAAACTTTCAGGTTTGAAACAAAGGCAGAGGAAGTGTAAAAAGTGTATTCTAACCTGTCAGACTGTGTACTATTAAATGACAGTTAAAAGGAGACTGACAAAATTGCCTTTTAAAAAGATAAAAAGACAATAACTAACTTTGCACATAAAGGTTAACATTAGTGAATGTGTGACAACATCTGCACATAAAGGTTAACATTAGTGAATGTGTGACAATATCAATCACTTTCCTGGCCATCACAGCTGTGTCTTCTGCTTCACAACTAAACCATAAGGGTGGGGGGGGTGGGGGTAGGGAAGCTTATCAATTGCCTGATTACTTTTCCACATTTAATGTAGCAGCTAATTCTACCCGTTATATGATGCATTAATTCCACAGTTATAACCCCAGAACCTAATACAGTGCCTGTGGGAAAGAAAATAAATTGACTAGTTGCAGCAGTTTGCAATATGAAGGGATTGTTACATACAACAGAAAATGGAATTATAGAAGACAGAAAACACTCACTTAACATATCGTGAAGAAGTCTGTTACTTCTGGATTCTAAATTCTACTCAGTGATACTCTTGCTAAGTCCCTTTAGGCCACCATTACTTTCTTTATCTGTAAAACTGAGTGATTTTATTAAATTAACTTTGGCACCACTTCAAGCTACCTGATAGAAATGAAGTCGACATAAATTGTGATTATGTCCATTGAGTTTCAAAAGGCAACTTTCTTAGGGGAATATTAAATAATGCTCTCTGTAAAATATTTCGTAATGCAAATAATACTCAGGGCAATGTGAAAACAGTCTTAACCTATCTTTGCCGGCCACAATTTTATTTAGTTTCTGTTAAGCTAGTTTTCAAGCCTCTCCACCTCCAAGCATCTAGCACAAAGTCTCTGCTCACAACACACGCTCTTAGGCCAACTCCAGAAGAGCACATCTATAAAATGCAAGTTCAGCATTTATTGAAGTTACTAAGGAGAGATGAACTGGGGATTATGGAAGAAAAGATAAGGGCAGTGAGGTGGGAGCTGGAAATCCAGAAGTCAGCTGTAGTTCTCAAATGTCCCAGGGGTCAAAATAATTTTTCTTTGCATCCATTGAGATAAAAAAAAAAAAAAGAATTTTAACACTAGGATTAAATTCGGCTCAGCGTTAAATCCTAGCTGCTTCAGAATAAAACTCTTACTTTAATTTCTCTATCGTACAGTCTAGGACATAATAGGTTTTCAATGACGATCAAACGAGAACCAGGAAGTCAAGAAACTCAGTTAAGAATAAAACAGGACCACCACCCAATATGTCACTGCGTATTTATAACTTAGCGTTTAAGTTTGTGGACTCTGCGTTCAAAAGGATTCTGCCACTCACATCTCTCTGCCTCACTACTCTCATCCGTAAAATGTGATCATAGGACTAATCTCAGAATTAAATGAGTTAATGTATGAGAAGCGCTTGCCAGTTCACGTTTGTCAGTGCACGTTTGACTTCCTTAATGAACAAAATCTCTTGAAGGCACGGTCCTACTAACTTCTGTACCCTTAACACAGAACTCCATACAATACTCAATGCCTGCCTTTTTTTTTTTTTTTTTTTTCCAAATAAAATAACTGACAATACACTCTAGGCTGCAGTCTTCTAGGAGACTGATGTGGAAAGCCGCGAAGGAAAAAGACCCGGGCTCCGCGACCCCCACCCGCGCGACGCCGCCGCCGCGTCGTCACACGGAGCAAAGTCCCCTGGGAAGTGTAGTCTTCAGGACTTCGGAGGGACTTCAGCCACGGGCCGAAGAGCCAGGAAGTTGAGGGAAGGAAGGTAAGGGGAGGGTTACTGGGTAACTCAAAAGTGTCTGGAGCCCCAGAGGTGGGGTAAGACGCTCACCTGAGTCTCCCAACACCAGTACCTTCACCCGATCCAGGGACGCCATCTTGCCACTGCCTTCCTTGGGTTAACGCCTGTTCCGGGATTGTAAGCCAATCAGAGTTGGGCATGGAGGGCAGAGCTTTCAATTTCATTGGCCGCTCGGAGCGTGACTGTCTGAATCGAAGGCTTCACTGAGCTGATTGGCTGGTCTGGTAGCGGGGTGTTTCCCCAGCTGGTCGCAGGAATAGTGCGTTTTCTTTGTCGCGTAAGAGGCGTGGCTCATTTAAGCCGGTAGTTGAAGAGCTGAGGGCAGCTGTAGTGGGAGTGTTCCAGGATTCGCTTTGGTAAACCTTGTTCCCTGTTCCTTGTTCGGAGTTCCCTGGCCGGGCATTGCATTTCATGATTTCTTCTTCCTTTCGCTCCCTCTTAACTGTCCTCCCCTATTGAATTACCCTCTTGCCTTGGTCCTCTTGGTTCTCCAAAGAACCATTGACCCCGGAACGGCCCGTGTGGGACCTCGGGTAGGGCGGGCTTCGGTGCGCCGAGTGTGGCCCTAGACCCAACTGGGAGAGTCCGAGGGAGTTTGGGGTCTCGGGGTCTCGCAGTGGGGAGGAGTGCATATCACCGAACGCGTCTCGTGGAGGGCAGCTGGGTCCGGAGGTTTCGCAGTAGTTTGCCGCTATGTGTTCAGTGAAGGCGTGGAAAGTGCCATGAAATGTGGTACCAGAACACCGCAGTTAGATGTGTAGAATCCCAGGTTGTTCTAGAACTGGCGTAGTGGTGTACTGAAGTAATCTAACAGGACTCTTCGCATCCAGCTTTTTTCTCCATTCTGCAGTCAGCGCACACTTTTAACATCGTGAATTTGATCCACTCACCTCCAGCTTAAAACTGTTTTAAATTTAAGAAGAGAGTGCCCAATAGCCTGTCCAATTCTACCGTGGAAGCAAGAGTGGAGGAAGTGAAGCGGGGGGAAGCTGGCAAAATGAGCCATGTTGGAACAACACGTGTCTAGGACACATATGGAAAGTTTTAAGTACTTGTCTGGCTGTGCTAGATACTGGAAATTAATTGGTGAACAAAATGAAGTCTGGTCTTAGAGATAGACATGGAGAAAGTACAAGAAGGGAGAAAGAGCCATGGAACATGTGAGAGGGGATGATTGTACGCTACCTAATGGGGAGTCTGGGAAGGCCTCTATGAGGAAACGTCATTTGAGACTTGAAGGATGATTAGGAGAAGGGGGTTGGCTTAGTTGTAGGGGCAGAAGGAACAGCATGTGCAAAGCTCTGGTAAGCACGGAAAGCACATGTGGCTTATGGAATTGAGAATATGCTAGTGTGGCTGGATATGAGGCTGACAGAGTAGACAGAGGGCAGAGGGTGCATTCTTTTCAACTTTGTTTCTCTAGCTCCGTGCCTGATGCACAATAGTCCTTAAATGTTTATATGATTAAAATACACGTGTCTGGACTGGGGTAGGGAGGTGAGGCTGGGATATGACTCATGGACTATGAAGATCAAAGGAAGAAACAAAAGGTCCTAGGAGGTACCACACTCAGAAGTCTCCAGAGACCAGCCATACTCCTTCCCTAATAATGCCAGCTGCTATTCGTCTTCAGCTTATTGTTTCCATGTGGGACCATGGGCTCACTTTTTCCTCAGATATTTCCAATTTTTCAGGAGGAGCTGGAAGTTGAAATTTATGTGAACTCTTACAATTTTTAAATGTTGACAACTAATTCAGAAAATTTTTGAAACATTTCTTTGGGTGAAACAATGCGTTGGGGGGCTGCCAGTTTGAGAATTCGTACCTAAGACCTCTAGAGATTGAGTAAGGAGATTCAGTGTGAGTGGGAAGTGGTGGAGGAGAGAAGTTAGTGGTCAGGAAGGAGGATTTTAGAATGCACAGATTTTGAACAAGGTGGCACAGCTTCATTTCATTCCTAAGCTCTAGTTTCATTTGTTCAGCTACCTGCTGGGCATATTCAGAGGAATATCCTATGGTATTTCCTCAGAGACACTTCTAAAAATGATTTCCTCATTTATTCCATATCTGCTCCTCTTCAAGTGTCACCTATTTCTCATGGCAGTACTTTTCCTAGCTACACTGGCTCAAAACAGAGCTATTTAAGATTTTTCCTACTCTCATATTCTGTATCCAATATATTTTGTTGGGTCCTTGTTATTTTTTTTTCTGTAATAACTTTCATTCTGTTCTCTTCTTGCAATTTTTTGCCTTCTTCCATAGTTTGATTTTATACACCCAATACTTCCACATTGCCTCCACCTTCACCCATTTGAGTCCATGCTTCATATTGGTATAAGAGTCGTTTTTCTAAATAGGGGATTTATTATGAATGCCAGTACTTAATTGAACTCTTATGCCAGCCCTGAAAGCAGAACACTTTGCATTAATTATCTCACTGAGTTCATACATTAACTGTGTGAGCAGGGGACCGTTAATCACTTTTTTTTTTTTTTGAGGGCTAGAGTGCAGTGGCTCAATCATGGCTCATTGCAGCCTTGACCTCCTGGCTCAGTTGATCCACCTCAGCTGGTACTACAGGTGCACGGCACCATACCTGGCTAAGTTTTAAAATTTTTATAGAGGTGGGGTCTTACTGTGTTTCCTAGGCTGGTCTTCAACTTCTGGACTCTAGCAGTCCCCCCATCTCGGCCTCCCAAGGTGTTACAATTACAGGTATTAGCCACTGCACCTGGCCTAATCACTTTTTATATATAAAGAAACTGAGTCTGAGAATTTTCTGGGGTCAGGGGGGCTAAGAAATACTGGAACTGGGATTTAAACCCCAAAACTGTTGGATTGTAAAGTCTTCACATCACTCCCTGACTTTAGTCTTCACAGCTCCCTAGGGTGTTTTAGGCAAAGGAAACAGGCTGAGCGATTAGTGGCACAGGGACCTCTCCATGCAGGATGAGCATTGGCAGGATATATAGTAGGTACTTTTGCTGTATAGTAGAGCCACCTAAAGAGCTTTAAAAATTTGTGTGATGCCAAATCTGGCCGCCCCGAACCACCTGAGACAAAACCTTTAGGAATGGGGCCCATGGTCAGTATTCTTAAAACGTTCCCTAGATGATTCTGCTTTAAAACCAGGCTTGAGAACTATTAGTCTGGGACATGGCATGTATGGAGCAGGGAAGGAGAATACAATAGTAGGAAATAATCCTGGAAACAGGTTATGTTGACATTTTTTTGCTGTTCTTTGTTGAATGTTTCAGAAGCCATATGTTGTGTTCTGACAACTGTTGAGGATGTAAAACAACAAAAAACCAAAACTGGGTTCAAGTACAATGTACAGACCAAACTGAGAAGGAGAGCAAAGTGTGTCCAGTAGTATGGCTGTGGTACTACTTTGGTGTCTAGCCCAGGCACTTGCCGGGCATCCTTAAGCCCTGGGGTAGCGGAAAGGCTCTAGGTTCACAGATTTGGATCTAGGTGCTAATTTGTTATATCTTATATAGTCATACCTGAGTATTTATAACCTAAAGTACGTGTTTTCTTTTGACTGCCTTTTCCTTTATTACACGAAGGGCCTTATATTTTCCCCCCAAAATATGTGCATAGATTGGTTATAGATTGGTGTGTAGAGTTTCCTTATAGTATGATACTATGGATATCAAAACATTTCTTATTAAAAGAGTATTAAATCTGTTGCGGTTGATAACCATTGATTTCAAATAAAAAGGTCAGTTGAAACTAGTATTAATAACAGAATATGATTCTCCATGAAATATTTCAGTGGGATGTCTGTTAAAAATTATCCTGTGGAGCCTGGCCAAGATGGTGAAACCCTGTCTCTACTAAAAATTCAAAAATTAGACAGGTGTGGTGGTACACGCCTATAGTCCCAACAACTCAGGAGGCTGAGGCAGGAGGATCGCTTGAACCCGTGAGGCAGAAGTTGCAGTGAGCTGAGCTCGCGCCACTGCACTCCAGCCTAGGTGACAGACTGAGACCCTGTCTCCAAAAAAAAAAAAAAAAAAAAAAAAATTCTGTGCTGGGTGTGGTGGCTCACATCTATAATCCCAGCACTTTAGGAAGCCCCCAACATGGGTGGATCCCTTGAGCTCAGAAGTTCGAGACCAGCCTGGGCAAAATGGTGAAACCCTGTCCCTACAAAAAATACAAAAATTAGTCAGTCATGGTGGTGTCCACCTGTAGTCTCAGCTACCGGGGAGTTTGAGGTGGGAGGATTGCTTGAGCCCAGGAGGTTGAGACTGCATTGAGCCAAGTCACACCACTGAACTCTAGTCTGGGCAACAGGGCACCTGTCTCTATTAAAAGAAAAAAAAAAAAATTCCCTGTGGGCTAGGGAAATTTAACTTGATTTAATCTATGTGGATAGTCTAGCCATTTTTAGTTTGGAACATATTAAGTTGATATGGAAGCTGTCCTTCCTAAGCACTTTAATTACATTCTTATTAATCACAACAACTCCATTGAGGTAGTTGATACTATCCTTATATCTTAGAGAGTGAAATGTGGCTTGAAATTGTTTAAGGGATTTGCTCAGGATTACATAGTTACCAAAACACAGGCTGGTACTCTGAATTTCAAAGCCCAGGTTTTTTTTCTTTTTTTTTTTTTTGAGACTGAGTTTCGCTGTTGTTGCCCAGGCTGGAGTGCAGTGGCGCAATCTTGGCTCACCGCAACCTCCACCTCCAGAAGCCCAGGTTTTTAAATTAAACCACATGCCAATATGGGCTTTGAGAAGACAGCTTTCTGGGTCATGGTATGGAAATGAGATACACTTAGTTTCTGCTTTGTTAAGGGATTCAGTATTTAAGAATATTTTGGGCTGCGCTCCCTCTCTCATTTTCTACCTTTTTAAGGACTGGATGGTCTTTCCTTGATTATGAGATTTAATTTTTCAAGGTTAGTAAAACTATCTGGATCTAAGTATTACTTTCTTTCAGTTTTACACCAGTTAATGATTTTGTCAAACACCCCAGGTGGTGATTACTTATGTGTTTATTGGTTTGTTGTGATATTATTGTGAAAGCATGAGTATGTAAAACATCCTAGAATCTTGGTAGAAAAATTTTACTCAAGAAAAGAAACAAAGACACTTTTAGGAAATGCTAACTGCTAGTTTTCTCAGGGTTTCCAGCATTCCCAAAGAATAGTGAGCATTTCATGTAGCTTTTTTTGTGTTTCTCTTCTGAAGTAAAGGAGACTTGACATAATATATTGTTTTATAAATAATAAGTTACTTTTTAATCAAACATACTCTAGATCATAAAAGTAGCTATTTAAGAAATATGTAAAACTTTTTGTGTGTAATCTTTTGTGCACTCTAGAGGAAAATCTTGTTCTGCTCTGTTAAATGCTTAGATATTAGGAATGTTTTAAAACTCTTTGAGTACTTCTCTGGCACTGCAAGAATGGTGGATATGATTACCATGTTTTTATACCTGGCTAATTTTCTATTTTTTTCTGAATTCAGTATATTTAAAGTTGGAGTTCGTTGCTAAAGATGGCAGACCCAGATGTCCTCACTGAAGTTCCAGCAGCATTGAAGCGGTTAGCCAAGTATGTGATCCGGGGATTTTATGGCATTGAGCATGCCTTGGCCTTGGACATCTTGATCAGGAACCCCTGTGTGAAAGAGGAGGATATGTTGGAGCTGCTCAAGTTTGATCGGAAGCAACTTCGATCAGTTTTGAATAATTTAAAGGGAGACAAGTTTATCAAATGCAGAATGAGGGTAGAGACTGCTGCAGACGGAAAAACCACTCGCCATAACTACTACTTCATCAATTATCGTACTCTTGTTAATGTGGTAAAATATAAATTAGACCACATGAGAAGGAGGATTGAGACCGATGAGAGAGATTCGACCAACCGGGCTTCCTTCAAATGTCCTGTCTGTTGTAGTACTTTCACAGACCTAGAAGCTAATCAGCTCTTTGATCCTATGACAGGTGAGGTTTATCCAGTTTGTGAATCTTTAAAATAAAGTGTGTACTACCCTTTTTCTTAAATTGACTCATCTAATTTTTAAACCATCATATATATTATTATAAAAGTGAATGGATCAGTGTAAGTCACAGCATGCAGTCAGTCTTACTGTCCTGTTTGGCTGTCGCACTACTTTGAGAAGCCTTTGCAAAGCCTTTCTCCTTCACAAGGGAGTTTCTCACTTATGGCCCTCCTACCTCTGCCCACCCCGCCTTATTTACAACTGCAGTCTACTCTGAAGGGTTGATTTCTCTACCACTTTGAGGCTGTTCTAATTTTATTTTTGAACTCTAGACAGTTGCAATACAGTGTATTTAAATGCTTTGTTAGTAAAAGTAGAAAGTGGTATCAGGAGTATATAACTAGGGCATGTAATCTGGATTTGGGGAAGGCCTCTGGAAGAAGTTAACGTTTGAGACCTAAAAGATAGTAAGAGTTAGCCAGATGAAATAAGAGGGGAATTCTTTCTAAGGTAAGACATTTAGTGTCCTTTAGATAGACATTATTATTGGAAGAAAATTGTCAACAAGATATATAATTGGCCTGATTTGATTGAATAGTTTTAAGGATTTTTAACACAATTTAGAAATGTTTCTGAAAATATGATATGTATTTTCTGCATATTTCTGAAAATACATTTTCTGAAAGTACAATATGTCTAGCATAAACATGAGAAACTTTAAATTTCTCAGCTATATAGTTATTTTATCTTGTTATCTGTTTACACAATAAAAAGAGACTAGTTTTGCTAAATACTCAATGGATCAATTTTGTCTTATTTTCTACAGGTAAAAAATCTATAGAAGGACTCAATGCTATTAGATTAAGTCATTTTGTTATGATTGAATTCAGGAGTATAGGCTGCTTTTCAGTTCATAGATCTGTCTTTTTAAAAACTTCATCTGAAAGTTTAAACTTTGACCCATGAAATATTTTGTCGTACAAAAGTACAGATTTCTGTGTATGTTTTATTTTCTGATTTTTATGTTATATATGGTACATTTTAAATAATTTTAAAATTATTTTTTTAAGTGGGAAATAACCCCAATATAAATTCAGGTTATGACAAAAAGAGCCAGAAACAATCTGTGACCTTTTTTTTCTTATTTACTGTGAGGCAATGATTTTGGATGCATTTAAAGAATTCACAATTAAACATTTAATTTGTCTGAGCCTAGCTTTTTACCTTGAAAGGGCTCCACAAGGAGAGATCTTGATTATAAGAAAGTCTTAACCATCCTCGGTATGAGAATTGCTTGAGTGTTCTATAGAGAAAGGTTGTAGAATATATCTGGAGCTCTTCAAAATAGGCTAGAAAAGTCTCATGATTCTTGCCATTCACTCTAACAGATTTCTTACAGGAGGTCTGGGTTTGGTTTTGTAATTCTCTATGGATGTTGGTTTTAACACTCTTGTTAAAGAGATGTTTAAGATGTTGGCTTCATCACTCTTGACCACAGTAAAAGGTGTTATCCAGTCCCTTAGAGCAATCTAAAATAACATGCTTCTACTACATTTATTTGTCATTTGAGTCATATTTAATTTAATGAAACTTTCCAAAAGGAGATGATTTCTACTACTTATATACCAGTATTTAGGAGATTGGTCATGATACTCTTGAATTTCACCTAGATTATGAATGAAACTAGTTGAACTCAATAGATGGCCTGTGAAAGAGATGGCCTAACATTCTGGTACAGTCAAGGGACTTGAATCAAGGAGTTAGGGTAGAGGGCATGAAAGTATTTTATGAAATAAAGCTAAAACTGAAACAATTGAGTTGTGACCAGTGTGAACAAAGACTATTTTTAATGTGAGGGCTATGGTCAGCATGAAGATGAAAAGAAGGGGTACCTGAGAGCAAGAATAAGTCACTTAATCTTGATGTCACTCAGGGGAGGGTGCCCTTATCAGCCAACACTGTTTGACTTAATTGGCAGTTATGTCCTACAGTGAAGCCTGAGGTATTATGATTAAAAATTTATAATCATTAGGGACCCTCATTCTGAGAACATACTTGCCTTTTTATTGTAATGTGGCTTTTCATTTAGATGCTCCTTTAAGGGGAAAATGTGCTGATTAGGCAATATTAGGCCCCGGTTGCTTGCCAGTTCTGATGTTGTGAGTTTTGTGTTTGTTTTGTTTTGTTTTTAAACTGTTAATACCCAACAACTTCCTTTGGTCTATACATTTCTTTTAGAAATCTTTGTATTTTTCTTTATTATTCTTTCTTGTTTTGCTCAGTATTCATCTCTCTCTTCTCTACTCCCACCCCATTATGAGGAAGATGGGCAATAAAAATTTGGTGTGTATAGTAAGGCAGGAGGGAACTTTTTCTGCTGTGATAATTATACTTTGTGTAAATTGGTAGATTGCAGTTTTCTTTCTAAGCCCAGTCCTGTACAAATCCAGTTTCCTGGTTGCTAGAGGAGATTGATAATATTTCTGATCAAGTGATGGAAGTATTTAATGGACTTCTACCTGCATTTCTTTTCAGTAGTTCTCAGATTGACTTGTGGTGTGCATGAGCAATTAGGGGATACTCAGGAATTGGATTTGCAGCCTTCTAGGCTTTACTGTTTTCCCTGACAGAAAATGCTTAACTCAAGTGTATGGGCAACTCTCTGCCACAGGACAAAGGGTAGTAACTCCTAGATGAGCTCCTGAGGACCACCTGCAAATTCTGGACTGAGGAAACAGACCAGCAAGGATTGTTTACCGTTGTTAATTCACACATAAGCCATCAATCTTCCTACTTCAGTTTACCACTTTTCCCTACTCCATCTCTACTTTTCCTAAAGATTGTAGATTTTCTCCATACTTTCCATTTAGATTTGCTTTTGGTATTTCTGGGTTGAACTCTCTTCAGATGTATAGATACATTATTTACTAAAATGGAATAACCTATTCTTTGCACACTAGTCCCTCAGAAGCTTAATCATTAAGGTAAAACCAGCTGTTTTAAGTTTCTAAAATATGGGAGGATTATGTAATCAAAACAAAAACATGACATGAAATCTCTCAATGAATCAGCAAAATAACATCTTGTGTTTCATAAATGCGTGTTTTAGATTTAGCAAGCTTCCTGACCGTTTAAATAGACTTAAGTATTTCTATTTTAGCAGTCTCAGCCATGGGTGATTGAGTTAATGGCACTTCTAAGTTAAGTTCAACAGCATGCTTCTCCTGAGGGGGAGAGGGGGATCTTATCTCTTTTTAGATGTTAAGGTTAGATGATTTGGAAATAGCTTTATATTTTCCATTTTTAGTTTAAAAATTATGCAACCATAATGCCAGGGACAAATTTGAAGAGAAAAAAATCACTCACAAAGCCACCAGCCTTTTACATATTACCTACAATTACAATCATAGCTTAGAATAGTTTATGATCTCTTGGTTTCTTAATGTACCAAACTCTCCTGTTTCTATCTAGTGTTCAAAGTATGTTTTAATAGGTGTAATTTTTTCCCATTTTCCTTTCCCCTCCTTTTGGGCACTTCGGTGGTATCTATTTTTTGCTGGTATAGATAAGATGCTTTGAATACTTTTGTATATATAGCATGTTATTCGTGTTCACATTTTTCCTTATGAATTCTTGGCAGCGGGAATATTGGGCAAAAAAATACAATTTTAGAGCTTCTCTAAACACATATATGGCGTTGTAGTTTTACTATGGGTGAGTGGAGTAGAATTGTTAGATGTTTGAATTGGAAATAATTTGGGAGCCCCTTTTACTGCATTCACCTAGAGAAGGAGTGACATTTTAAATTTTGACATGAGATAATTTAAATTTTTTTAAAAAGGAATCTTATAAATGTATATTTAATAAAATCTTAGAAATAGAAATTGAGAGATTATCGAGTTCAACTCATCAAATAATGTGTATGTGGGTGCAATGTACATGCCTGTGTTGTACTCTTGGATTTGGAAGATCTTATAATGTAATAAAGAATAAATTTAGGGGTATATACATTGCTAGACTGTTTTAGATTTACTATTAAGGGAGAATATGACACTTCTTACGGAGATTCATCTTGTTTTGTTTGGCTCCATGGAAAGACTTAGCAACAGATTTTAGGATTAGCATAAAAATGTCTTTGATAATTAAGTAAGTCTCTAATAAATAACTCTTAAAAACAGCCAACAATTGAATAGTTCTCTTCTAGTGATGAGCTCTGAGTCACTTGGAATAGTCAAGTAAACTTGGTATCTACTTAAGATATTCATATGTAAGTTTGGAGTTAAATTATGAGAGTCCCTTCTTGGCTTGTGACTACAGATAAAGCTTTTTGATTTGGACAGATCCGTTTCCTGATGGCCTCATTCATTGAGATTCCTTTTCTGTTCCCTTACCCTAACGTTTAAAAATTATTAGGATTCTGTATTTGTGAGATTCAGTTAAAGAGTTTGCCTTCATAGGGCAGGCTACTTTTTCCTGTCTTCATCTCTTTCTACTTAGGATAGGAGATACCTTTAAAATTTTTTTTAATTAAAAGAAACTTTTTGTGGCTAAGTAAGTGTTTATGTTTATGGGGTACATGAGATGTTTTGATATAGGCATGCAATGTATAATAATCACGTCATGGAGAATGGCATATCCATCCCCTCAAACATTTATCTTTTGTGTTACAAACAATCCAATTATACTCTTAGTTATTTTTAAATGTATAATTATTGACTATAGTTACCTGGTTGTGCTATCAAATAGTAGGTCTTACTCATTCTTTCTAACTATTTTTTTGTACTAGTTAGCCATCCCCCATCCCTACTACCCTTTCCAGCTTCTGGTAACCATCCTTTCACTCTCTATGTCCCTGAATTCAATTGTTTTGATTTTTAGATCCCACAGATAAGTGAGAATATACAATGTTGATCCTTCTGTACCTGGCTTATTTCACTTAACATGATGATTTCCAGTTCCGTCCATGTTGCAAATGACTGAATCTCATTCTTTTTTGTGGCTGAATAGTACTCCATTGTGTATGTGTACCACAGTTTCTTTATCTAGTCATCTGTTGATGAACACTTAGGTTGCTTCCAAATCTTAGCTATTGTGAACAGTGCTGCCGCAAACATGGGAGTGCAGATATCTCTTTGATATACTGATTTCCTTTCTTTTGGGTATATACTTAGCAGTGAGATTACTGGATCATATGGTAGCTTTATTTTTAGTTTTGTGAGGAACCTCCAAACTGTTCTCCATAGTGGTTATACTAATTTACATTTCTACCAGCAGTGTACAACAGTTCCCTTTCCTCCACATTGCTTGCCAGCATTTGTTATTGCCAGGACAGGAGGTATCTTATAAGCAGTGTTTTCAATTCCTGAAGTGCTAAAAACACAAACAAGAAGAAGTCTTTCCAAGGTTGTTTTGCTCAGTTGTTGAGTTCTCAGTCTTTGGAATCTTACCCAGCATGGGTTAATTAGACAATTATGCTGCAAAGCTCAAAAGTATGGATTGGGGAGTGGGGGGAGCAAGAGAGGGGGGTGTTTATTAGAATAAGTTAAAATAGATATAAAAACAAGTTCTGGAAAGATAGGAACAAGTATCGTTCCTCTTCTACCCTTCCCCCCCAAAACCTTTAGGTCTGATTTTTAAAAATTCTGCAGCTTTTGATTTTGAGGATTTGAGAACTTTTTAAAAAAAACAACGTTTTGGCTGGCCTCAGTGGCTCATGCCTGTAAACCCAGCACCTTGGGAAGCCAAGGTGGGCGGATCATTTGAGGTCAGGAGTTCGAGACCATCCTGGCTGACATAGCAAAACCCTGTCTCTACTAAAAATACAAAAATTAGCTGGGCGTGGTGGAGCGCACCTGTAATCCCAGCTACTTGGGAGGCTGAGGCAGGAGAATCCGTTGAACCCAGGAGCCAGAGGTTGCGGTGAGCTGAGATTGCACCACTGCACTCCAGCCTGGGCGACAGAGTGAAACTTCATCTCAAAAAACAAAACAAAACAAAAAATCTTTTATCTTTTTTGTATTTCAATGCCAATGACATAAGAGCTAATTTATTTGCTTATTTGTGAAGAGTTGCTTTCTGGTTTTGATGCTTTGGGGTTTGATATAATATTCTATTCGTTATTGTCTTTCAGATAGTTGAGATGAGTTTGATTTGGGCCTAATTTAGAGAATTTATTGCAAGCTTTAATATTCATCCATGTACCATCCTTCAGTTTGTTGTTTTCTACCCTTCTTCTCCCACATTGTACCTTTTTTCCCCTTTATCATAAATTCCAGAATTGAGGAATGATGCATGATTAGAACAAATTCAGGTAAATTCCTATTTAAGGAAGGAGAAGCCAATTTTATTGATTAAATTGAATTTTGGAGGGTGAGGTTGTGTTGTGTAAATCATTGATACATTTGATTCTGAATTTCAAAAACATTAAATCTGATTTTTCTTTTGCATGCAGATGAATGAGTATTTTGCAGTGTTATGTGTTCTGTGGTGAATTTTTAAAAGATAATTTTTCAAATTTCTTTTTATTATAGGTAAAATAATTAAATGTAATGTAAAACTATGTTCCTGTCATGTGTGCTACTGTTTGCTAATAGCAACTCCTTTTTCTATACATTTTCCCTTGCCCAGTTAAACTGAAGAAATTTGCTTTATGAAAATAAAGTTTAGGAATTAGACTAAAAGGTGACTTTTTGAGACTTCAAAATTACGTTTTAATAGATATTCCCCTGAACATTATAAATTATAAAAATTGCAACAAAGGACTTGATAATGCTTTCAGAAAAGCCCAGGAATGACTGTATAGCTTCTGCATATTGATTAAGAGGGAATTGAATGTTTTTGGAGAGTTCAATATGGCATTCGTTTTCTTTCTTTTAAAAGTACATAAGTAATATATGGCCGGGAGTGGTAGCTCAACGTGTGTAATCCCAGCACTTTGGGAGGCTGAGGTGGGCGCATCACATGAGGTCAGGAGTTCAAGACCAGCCTGGCCTACAGGGTAAAACCCCGTCTCTACTAAATATACAAAAAGCTAGGCGTGGTGGCGCACACCTGTAGTTCCAGCTACTCGGGAGGCTGAGGCACGAGGATCGCTTGAACCTCGGAGGCAGAGGTTGCAGTGAGCCGAGATCATGCCACTGCCAGCCTGGGCAACAGAGCGAAACTCTGTGTAGTAAAATAAAATAAGTAATATATGAATGAAAACTTGGTAAAGACACAAATAGTAGAGAGCTATGTAAACTAAAATGGCAAACTAGTTTTTCCTCTCTGTGACTTTTCCACTTACCCACCAATTTTCTCTGTCATAACAGAGAAACTATGAAGTTTTTGCTTATCCTTCCAGTCCTGTTACCTTGTATCCCTAACACCATCCTTCAGAAGCCCTTTAGAAATCTAACAATGCACAGTGATTCTTTATTTTCTTTTTAAAAAATTTTATTTTTTTATTATACTTTAAGTTCTGGGGTACATGTGCACAACATGCAGGTTTGTTACATAGGTATACATGTGTCATGTTGGTTTGCTGCACCCAACAACCTGTCATTTACATTAGGTATTTACATTGTTTTTTTCTTGTAAATTTGTTTGAGTTCTTTGTAGATTCTGGTTATTCGCCCTGTGTCAGATGGGTAGATTGCAAAGATTTTCTCCCATTCTGTAGGTTGCCTGTTCACTCTGATGATAGTTTCTTTTGCTCTGTAGAAGCTCTTTAGTATAATTAGATCCCATTTGTCTATTTTGGCTTTTGTTGCCATTGCTTTTGGTGTTTTAGTCATGAAGTCTTTGCCCATGCCTATGTCCTGAATGGTATTGCCTAGGTTTTCTTCTAGGGTTTTTGTGGTGTTAGGTCTTACATTTAAGTCTTTAATCCATCTTTAGTAAGGAAGGGATCCAATTTCAGCTTTCTACATAGGACTAGCCAGTTTTCCCAGCACCATTTATTAAGTAGGGAATCCTTTCCCTTTTTCTTTGTTTTTGTCAGGTTTGTCAAAGATCAGATGGTTGTAGATGTGTGGTGTTATTTCTGAGGCCTCTGTTCTATTCCATTGGTCTATATCTCTGTTTTGGTACCAGTACCATGCTGTTTTGGTTACTGTAGCCTTGTAGTATAGTTTGAAGTCAGGTAGTGTGATGCCTCCAGCTTTGTTCTTTTTGCTTAGGATTGTCTTGGCTATGTGGGCTCTTTTTTGCTTCCATATTAAATTTAAAGTAGTTTTTTCCAATTCTGTGAAGAAAGTCAGTGATAGCTTGATGGGGATAGCATTGAAATTATAAATTACCTTGGCCAGTATGGCCATTTTCATGATATTGATTCTTCCTATGCTTGAACATGGAATGTTCTTCCATTTGTGTCCTCCTTTATTTCGTTGAGCAGTGGTTTGTAGTTCTCCTTGAAGAGGTCCTTCACATCCCTTGTAAGTTGGATTCCTATGTATTTTATTCTCTTTGTAGCAGTTATGAATGGGAATTCACTCATGATTTGGAGCTCTGTTTGTTTATTATTGGTGTGTAGGAATGCTTGTGATTTCTGCACATTGATTTTGTGTCCTGAGACTTTGCTGAAGTTGCTTATTAGTTTAAGGAGATTTTAGGCTGAGATGATGGGGTTTTCTAAATATACAATCATGTCATCTGCAAACAGAGACAGTTTGACGTCCTGTTTTCCTAACCGAATACCCTTTATTTCTTTCTCTTGCCTGATTGCCCTAGCCAGAACCTCCACCACTATGTTGAATAGGCATGGTGAGAGAGGGCATCCTTGTCTTGTGTTTATAGTATTCTATGATGGTAATTTGTATTTCTGTGGCATTGGTGGTGATATCCCCTTTATCATTTGTTAATTGCGTCTATTTGATTCTTCTCTCTTTTTTTCTTTATTAGTCTGACTAGCAGTCTATCTATTTTGTTGATCTTTTCAAAGAACCAGCTCCTGGATTCATTAGGGTGTTTTGTGTCTTTGTCTCCTTCAGTTCTGCTCTGATCTCAGTTATTTCTTGCCTTCTGCTAACTTTTGAATTTGTTTGTTCTTGCTTCTCTAGTTCTTTTAATTGTGATGTTAGGGCGTCAATTTTAGATCTTTCCTGCTTTCTCTTGTGGGCATTTAGTGCTGTAAATTTCCCTCTAAACACTGCTTTAAATGTGTCCCAGAGATTCTGCTATGTTGTGTCTTTGTTGTCATTGGTTTCAAAGAACATCTTTATTTCTGCCTTCATTTCGTTATTTACCCAGTAGTCATTCAGGAGCAGGTTGTTCAGTTTCCATGTAGTTCTGCAGTTTTGAGTGAGTTTCTTATTCCTGAGTTTTAATTTGATTGCACTGTGGTCTGAGAGACAGTTAGTTTGTTGCGATTTCTGTTGCTGCAGAGTGTTTTACTACCAATTATGTGGTCAATTTTAGAATAAGTGCGATTTGGTGCTGAAAAGGATGTATATTCTGTTGATTTTAGGTGGAGAGATCTGTAAAGGTTTATTAGGTCCACTTGGTCTAGAGCTGAGTTCAAGTCCTGGGTATCCTTGTTAATCTTCTGTTTCGTTGAGCTGTGTAATATTGACAGTGGGGTGTTAAAGTCTCTCATTATTATTGTGTGGGAGTCTAAGTCTCTTTGTAGGTCTCTAAGGACTTGCTTTATGAATCTAGGTGCTCTTTTACTGGGTGCATATACATTTAGGATAGTTAGCTCTTCTTGTTGAATTGATCTCTTTACCTTTATGTAGTGGCCTTCTTTGTCTCTTTTGATGCAAAGTGCTTCTTAAATACTTTGTTAAAACAGCTTATGGTTAGTAATGCTTGATCAACTTCTCATAATATTGTATGGTTTTATTCAGAACACTTATTATGTTGAATCCTTTTGCATAATCATTGTGTTCACTGTTCATGTCATTTCCAGAAGTTTTTTGGGTTTTCTTTTCAGCAGTGGCTGTAAGATAGTAAAACAAGAGGATATTAAGATTCCAGAGCCCTGACTTTTAGTCTTAGTCATGTTAGTAACTGTTACCTTGGGCAAATCCTGTAACCATTCTTGGCCTTCTTTTAGCATGTGTAAAATGGTAAGTTCATCCTATTCTATATCATATATGGCTTCTCTCAACTCTAATTTTATACTTACTCTTTGATTTGGAACATATTTGACATTCTAAAAGTATGGAGAAGCTTGGGGGTTTTATCACTGGTTTTAGAGGATTATGTTAGTCACTTTGGGTTAATTTAGAAGCCTTGGTTAGGAATTGGAACCCCCCAGTTATAGTATTCATATAGAAAATATGCTCTGTTTAATTATGTCATCTTCAGAAATGCACAGGCATAATGGAGAATATTTAAGCTGGCTTATTTTTCCAAGCTCCCCAATTCACTACCTTCCATATATATATATATTCTATTGGCTATTGTCTTTCAGATAGTTGAGATGAGTTTGATTCTGCATGCTGAAATGAATTTGATTTGGGCCTAGTTTAGATAATTTATTGCAAGCTTTAATATTCATCCATGTACTATCCTTCAATTTGTTGTTTTCTGCCCTTCCTCCCCCATATTGTACCTTTTTTCCCCTTCATAATGAGGTCCAGAATGGAGGAATGATGCATGATTAGACCAAATCCAGATAAATTCCCATTTAAGGAAGGACAGACTAAATTGAATTTTGGGGGGTGGTTTTATATATTTCATAAAATATTCAGTGGGAGGGGAAAAGAGTATCTAAATATGCTTCCTAAGCTATGTGGTGGTTGGATGTTTACGGTGCAGTAAAATTAATCATATATGTTAGTGTTATGTCTTGAAATTTTATAGTTTCCTCCTTATCTCACTAAAATCCTGGGAGTTCTGTTTCTAGCTACTTAGTTTTAACATGGAACTCTGAAGTGTCTTTTGTTTTTTTCTTTTTCCGGGAAGCTTTTTGAGTGAAGGGGAGTAAAAAACTTGGATTCAAAGTTTTTTCATAAGATTGTCCAGAAAAATTATGCATGCCATTATCTCTTGCTTAGATTTTGCAAAGCTCTCTTAGATAGTTTCCTTGCTTTCACTCTTGCTTCCCATGTAGACTGTTTGTCATAGCAACTAGTGCTCCTTCTAGCATATCAGGGCATGCCACTCCTCTGTTAAAAATCTTACAGAGGCGTCTTCTTTCCCTCAGAAAAGTCAAAGTCCTCAACAGAATTTATAAAGTCTTCTAGTTGCTTCTTCCCCAATTTCACCTTTTGGAGACTATTTCTATCACTCTTCCCATGTTCACAGCAGCCACCTTATGTGTGCTTTGTGTGCACCAGGCATGCCTTTACTTTATTTGCCTTTTTGCATGCTATTTTCCCTTGTCCAAACATTTGCATGACTTGCTCCCATCAAGTCTCTGCTCATACATTACTATATCAGAGAGGCCTGCCCTGAGTTTCCTGTATAACAGAGCAACACCCCTTTCCCTTCACCTTCTTTCTTCCCTGCTTTTTTCCCCCATAATACTTATATACTACTGATGTGATTTTTTTGTGTCTTAACTACCCCCAACTAGAATGTGAGGGCCATGAAAGTAGCTCAGAAGATGATTGGCTGAACTTCTTAGGAAGTTCTGAATGTCAGAAGCCCTGAGGATATCAAACCCACTGTTCTGGGGTGAGGGCTCTGTAGCAGCAGACATTTGATCCTCCCTGTTTCCTTGGCCAGCCTTGAGGACATGGGCTGCAATATGAGTCCCACTTGAGCACTGAAGCACCCTGTGCCATATCAAAGCATTTGAGCTTATTTTGATTTTTTAAAAATTTGTGGGAAAAATGGCTGAATATTTCAGTTGCAACTAATGCCTTTGCAAACATTTGTCAGTGAATTGTGGGCATTAGCTGATGGCTTATTCATTGTATATACTGGACTGAAGAGAGAAAAATATAATGCTAAGTAATGACTAATTGAGGGTTTGACTAATAGTGTCTTCTGCCCATAGTATAATGGGTCTATGTCCTTTTTGTCAATTATGCATTTCCAGGGCACATACATGTCAAACTTAAGAGAATAAACAAGTTTTTGGTGGGGTTTTCTTTTTTTTTGCTTTGGTTTTTTTCGTATTTATTTATTCTCTTAACTGAATACCCATATAATTACAGTGAGTAACATGTATGTTAAAATGAGTAATATGTTGGAAGCAGTTAAGTTGAAGGCCTTGGCTGGTATAATATATACTACTTAAATTTTCTTCTGTGTTTAGCAAAGGAAAAATGTCAAGTTTCAAATTTTGCTGAGCATTACTGGTTTTTTTTTATTGTTGTTACCAATCCCTTCCCCCCACCCTCCCCACTGCCAATTCATTTTTGCTTTTACTTTTATTATTTTGGAGAAAGTTAAAATTAAAATGGTGTAGAACTCTTTCCCTTCCCCCCCCTTCTGCCACTGTCCCCCTCATCCCCACAATTAGGTATCCATTTCTTTTCTCATTTGGAGTGATAACTTAGCTTCCGTAGAAGAATCCTGAGTCATAAAATTGGGACATTCCTATACTACTGAGTAGATAACCCTAAAATATAGCTTTGAAATACTATTTATAAAAGGTATTTTTTTCTTCCCATTTTCAATGCCTGTTGGTTATCTGCAGTTGGATTTATTTTTATTTGTTTGGCAAACCTGATAGGTTAAGACTCAGCCAAGTAAATGCGAGGTATGTGACAGGCACTTATGTTTGTTAAATAAATTATTTGTTATAAATCTTTTCTCCTATTCAATATTTTTAAAAAATAAAGCTAATGTATATACATGGGAAAAGTTTGCTAAATTGGAGCTGGCAGGGCTGATAGGAGGTTGGAAAAGGAATGTACAATTCAGGATTAGTGCATTTAGTATTTTGAGACAGATTTGTATTTGAATCCAAGTTTAGTGATTTTTGTTTTCAAGCTATGACTTGGTAAACTTAACGCCTCTTAAGCGTTCATTTGCTTTTATGTCAGATTTGGGTAGAATTATTGCATAGATTTGCTTCTGATGAATATATAGGAATATTTGTAAATAGCTTTCTTAGTTCTTTTTGTGGTTTCTGAGTATAGTTGATCAAACAAATGTGTTGTCATAGAACTCCTTTTTTCTTCCTAACCCCATCATTTGTCAAGCTTTGCCTAAAGAATCTTTGTAGCCTTCATTTTCTCTCTGTTGCCACATTCTTAGATCTAGCTTGCATGTTCCCCCTTGCATGCCTTGGATTCACCGTTTCTGGTTTTTGCCTTCTTGATCTTATATGTGAAAAGGGAAAAATTGTGCAGAGCTCTGAGTTTCAATTCCAGTTTCTTCTCTCATTCTTGAGTAATATAGTCTATGCACACTACTTAGTGTAGAATGGTCTAGTTACAAGAAGAGTTGGGATGTTTATCATATTGCTTAATAGCAGCTCTCTACCAGGTGTAGGCATCAGAATTCCTTGTGTAACTTTAAAAATTCTCATTCCTGGGCCCCACTCTGGACCTCCGGGATCAGCATTTCTGGCATGGAGCCTGAGTATAAATTCCACAGGGGATTTTTATGCAGACACTCAGTTAAGAACTGCCTTATTGGGAGGCCATCTCAAGCCACTCAAGCAGATCAATATATGTAAATACTAGTTTTCATGACCTAATGGTCTTTCCTAACACCCTTCTATGGCTTTCCTATTACTAAAGAATAAAGTCAAAATGAAGCGTATCATTCAAGATCCACTTATGGTCACCCCAGTTTATCTTGTTAATTCTGTTTTTTATCATTCTTTTTGGTATTTTCCTATCAGACTGAAATTGCAGTCTAGCATCATTTTTCAACCACTCTACTTCTCTTATGATGATCTAGAATGTCCTATTCCTTTACCCCTTCATCTTCTTCATCTTTTATTTTCTAAACTCTATCTCAAAAAGGTTTACCTTCTCGATAAGCTGTTCCTAGTGCCCTCAGCTAGAAGTCACATTCCTTCTTTGAACTCCAAAACATTTATGTACTTTATTTTTTGCACTGATCCCTGATTGCTTTATCTCCAGACATCTTTCTTCCCTGCTAAAGCTTCTTGATGACTGGTTCTGTCTGTGTATGCCACCACCACTCTCTCAGTTACTTGGGTGCTTCCTTGGTACTTAGTGTGTGCTGGGTTTCCGTGTCCTCCTGCCCCTTGCCACTTGCCCCTTCTGATTTCAGGAAAACTGATTTGCATTTTTATAATGCGTAGTGAAATGTATACAAAATGCTGCTGGTGTATTAAACCAGTCTTAAGTCATTTTCCATAAAATGTCAAATTTCTTACTTTTCTTGGATTTTTTAGGGTCCGAGAAGAAAAATAAGAAATTCTACATTTGGCTTTGACAGGCTTCTCATTTACAACTAATGTTTTTGTGATAAACATAGGGCTCAGAGATGTCGGGCTAGCTTTTCCTTTTGTAATATTTGCTAGACGTGGTAATTATTGGGAGACTATTCTCCATGGATCTCTCACATGTTGTGCATGTCTTACGAGCAGAGATACAGACTGCATTTTTCCTGGACTATCATTTTCAAGGATGTTTATGTAGTGAGCTGCCTTGGAAGACAGAGATAGTATTTCTCTTCAGAGCAAAGAGCAGGTTTGCTTATGGTCCAGTATAAAAAGTGTCTCCTTCCAGAGCATGTTTACATAGAATTTAGTGCAGTAAGGATAATGCCACCCTTCAGTGCAAAGAATGGGCATGCTTATGCTCATTTAAAATATTTGAGTTCCTATTAAGCTCAGGTTTTCTTTCCTGTAACACAACCCATTGCATGTGTAATTGTTACCTGGCCCTTGTATCACACCCCATGGAAATTGGGGCATGGGGAACTGGCTTAAATATTGACACTGGCTACTGCTATTGCCTTGAGTAGTAAAGTTCTTTGTCTCTGACCTGGAGTCTTGTGTCTTCTACCAGCACCCATGAAACTGGCAGAATAACTTGTTAGCTTACAAGTAGGGTAAAATCTCAGACCCTTCACAGTTCTTAATAATAGTTTTAAAGCTGCTCTTTTCATACCTGCAAAATCAGCCCTTCTGTAAGTAACTCTTGTTAAATTTGGCTGAGATTAGAATTCAGTTGCCTTATGACTATATACTTTATTTTTCCCTCTATTCTTTTTCATGAAAATAAATTACTCTAGTTAAAGGACTGTCATTCTGAGATTGTCCTTCTGTGAAATAATGGTATTAGTAGTGTTCTCTATCTTTCTCTCTTTTCCCCAAATAAAAGCACTGCTGTTTTACGAGGATGAGCTACACTGACAAGCATGTTGATTTGTTTACTTAAAGCTGAAGTTTGGAGTACATATTGTCTTGAAATGAGAAATGGGGTTTTTGGGAGGACATTTTTTTAAAATTCAGGTATAACATGACATTTTAATGATAAATTAGATAAATAGTAAAACATGATGGATAATGATAATGCTAAGGGAAAAGAAAATGAAAGAGGATAAGATTGTTTGAGTGGACAAGACAGTATTGAAATTTTAGATAATGCTGGCTATGGAAGGCCTTACTTATGGCTTCTGAGTAAAAAACGAGTAAATTTGGAGATGAGCCATGTGATTTTCTGGAGGGAAGGCATCTGGGTAGAGGGCACAGCAGTGCAAAGGTTCTGCAGCAGAGTGTGCCTGATGGGAAGCATTGAGGAAGCCAGTTTGTGATGCTTTGAAAACAGATAATGAGAGGGTTGGAGTATTGACCTCTGTCTTAGCTGTGTTTCTTGACTTTACTCCGGAGCATTTGCTTTTGTGTTTATATATTAACCCCCTTTCCATTTGAGAAATGGGATTCCTTTCTTTAAAAACATATTCGAAAACTACAGAACTAGATAACTTGTCTTCCAAACTATTCTTAGTTCTCATTGACAGTCTCTGTAGGTGCTTATTTTTCAACAGTCAGTTTAAGTCCCAGTCTCACATTGGTGTGTTTTTTAATTCAGCAGGTATTTGAGAGCTATATTCAACCCTACTTTTTGTGGTTTATTTTTAAGCCCCCACATGATTATATTCCTTGCTTCTGTTGAAGAGAAGAGGCTGAGACAGCTTGGAACAGTTAGAGAATAATAAAACATTCTACCTAAAACCCCTCTAGCCAAGGTTGCTTCTTACCCTTTGTTACCAAATATAAAGGCTAGTTTTCAACTCTTGTTGGCCTTGAAATATTAGGACTATACCATTTCCTTGGAACACCATCCTGTCACTCTGGTTGCACCATTTCTGTTTCTCAAGGATTCCTCATTCCTTGAGTTTATGCCTTAACTGCCTCTTCTCACTCTCTTTAATCTCTTTGGATGCTCCTATCTACTATATGGCTTCAGTTACCACCTATAGGTTGTTGATTCTCATATCTAAATTTGTAGTCTAAACCCCTCTCTTGGGCTGAGTTGTTAGCAGTTGTAATAAGTTGGCTTTCTACGTATTCATTTTTATATTTAAAGCAATTTGATATCTTTTACTTAAAAAAAAAAAAACAAAAAAAAAACTTGTTCTTCCTGTCTTTACTTTGGTAAATAGTATTCTTGTCCATTTGATTAAGTTATAATCTTTATGTTGGTGACCATTAGTCAAAGACTATCAGGTACACACCTGTAGTAAACAAAGTTAAGTTTATTGATGCTTTCCACAGCAAGGGAAGCCACATACCGTGGGGAACCATGAAATGTCAGTAAGATGATGTTGGACAGACTTAGAGAATGTGGGCTTTTGTTGGGTAATTTTGGGGAGGATTCAGGGAAGCGATGAAGGTTTCCTTTGGATTAGATGCTGTGAAGAAATGGGGAAATTCTATGATTGGGTATCTTAATAAATCTTATCTAGGAGATGACAAGAACAGGGTGACGCTAAAACTAATTGGTAAAGAAGCAGCAGTCACTTGTGCAAGATGGGATTTTTTGTGGTTTGCATGGAGTCCTTGCTTTTGTCTGTTCTCAGATGCAATTCCACAGTGGCTTGGGTTTGCCTCACTTCCATCATAGTCTGATGTTGGTGGTCTGTGAGATCCTGTTTGACAGAAAAATGCTAAAGTCTAGTGAGTGCTGAGCCACCTTCCAGCTCTGAGGGGTTGCTTTTCTCTCTCTTTCTCAGTTATTTGGGATAGATGTAGATTAGGTGGCATTCAGACAATAGGAAGATGTATTTTAGGGTATTCGAACAAATAATTTACATGCTATTGGCTATGTGTGAGGGGCAGTAAAGAAAATTATTATACTGGTAATATATCAGTAGGCTCTAGTGTTATGTTGAAGTAGAGATCACTTGGTTGTTTATTCTTTATGTATCAGTCATACATGGGGCCTTTTATAGCTAAATGTTTGAGTACTTAACTATTTGCCAGACACTAAGTACTTATATGTTCTCTTTTAATCTTTCAAGTAAGTTGACTCAGAAAGGAAGGATGTATATTCCTGTCTTTGGGAATAACCAAACTGGAAATCCAGGTGTGGCTAGTGGTGTAGACTGTTAAGTAATGTTTAAGAATGTGAGTTTTAGCATAATAGATTGGATTGATTAGATGACCAGAAACTCTTGGTTTTAGGTATTTATTTAGCTTTCCGCATTATGTAGGCCCAAATGTGTAATGTGAAAAAAAAGAAAAGAGAAAAGCTGCCAAGAAAGGGTATAAGTTGTGGTAAGCTGTAAAAAATTTGGCTTTAAGTTAAAATAAATATATGTTAGAAATATTGTGATTAAAAACTATGCTGAAGTTAGGGATGAAATTACTTTGAAATACATCAAAAATGATAGATGGATAGATATGTGATGAATAGCAAAATGCTAACTGTAGAATCTAAATGGTGTTCACATGGCTGTTCACTGTGAAATTCTTTCAACCTTTGTGTATATTTGAAAGTTTTAATAATAAGATATTGGGGGAGGGTGGAGATATAAACTGTCTGCTAAAGTCTTCTCTCTGACCTGAGATACTTATTTTCTCTGTAGGAACTTTCCGCTGTACTTTTTGTCATACAGAGGTAGAAGAGGATGAATCAGCAATGCCCAAAAAAGATGCACGCACGCTTTTGGCAAGGTTTAATGAACAAATTGAGCCCATTTATGCATTGCTTCGGGAGACAGAGGATGTGAACTTGGCCTATGAAATACTTGAGCCAGAGCCCACAGAAATCCCAGCCCTGAAACAGAGGTGAGTGTAGGCCCTGTGCTCTTACTAAGAATACTTTTCAACCTGTTCTTGTTTTAACTACCTATACTTTGGAGAGCAAGAGTGGGTAATTTACTAGGAGACTCAAGACTGTAATGTTACACAGGTTCTCAGTTCTGCCACATTTGTCTTATTATCATGTGCCTGTGATGAAATTCGTTTGTTCTAAATGCAGAACACTGTGGACTTTAGGCAAAAGTCTTTAAATATTTAGGTTTGACTTCAAGTACTCATTCTGCTTGGGCCTGTAGCAACTCAGCCAATTGTTAGCTAATCCTAAATTAGTTGTGCCACTTGGGTATATTTGAATTTTCCTAGCCAGCTTCTGAAGGCTGAAGTCCTTTAAGGAATTCAGCATTTTCTTTTTTGTTTTTGAAGCAATTTAACCACCTTTCTTTCTTAGTTGTAATTGCAACTTCCTTGAAAGTAAAATATAGCTGGTGTTACCTGTGGGTTAATACTCCTAATAGTGGCTCCCTATTTTTATCAGTGTTCCCTAATGTTTGAATTGCAGAGGTAGGCTTAGTTTTGCCATGCCAGAAAAAGTTGTTTATATTTTCTTGAAAAGCATAAACGAAAATGGGGGTCAGGGAGTGCTCTCCTACTCTACCCTTTTTTTTTCTCTCCGTCTTCCCAGCATCAAGTAAGGGATATCTTTATTTAGATACCCTTCACTCCACCCACTCCCTTCGAAAGAGCTGAACAATCAGGTTGTATCTGTATAGTTTTTAGGAGCATTCTTAGTATTTTATTTCCTGTGGAACTGATGTTACAGAATAGCCAGTCCTGAGTAAATTTGGCTTCTTTTAGATGGTTAAAAGCAATCCAATTCTACAGAAAATTTTGTGTCTGTAAGAGTTATGAATTTTCTAATCCAGTACCATGTGTCAGTTAGGATGCCTTTGCCTGTGATAACAGAATATCTAACTCTAGTTGGAATTAGAATCCAGTCTAGAAGTAGATTGAACAGTAAGAAAATTTGTCTTGCATGACTGGAAGTCCTGAAGTAGTACAGTTCAAAACTGGTTAGTTTCACAGCTCAATTATATTTTCAGGGATCTAGATTTGTTCCATCTTTCTACGCTGCTGAACTCAGCCTGTTGATTGTCCTCTTGGAACCATGAGGGGAGCTAGCCTAAGATGGCCATGTATTTCTAGGTATCACATGCAGATGAAAATGTTCAAATGCAGAAAAAGGGACCATCCCTTCCTTGTGTCCTATTTTAAAACTGAAGAAAGGTTTCCCAGAGGGCCCCCTAGGATACTCTATTTATCCCCGGATGTCTCACTGGCTACAGTTGCCTTATATGCATATTTCTAAACCAGCAGCTGGCAAAGGAAATGAGATCACATGACTGGTACTTATAGTAGTTAAGGTTTACCTTCTAGGACTGGGGAAGGTCCCAGAGCTCTTTGGAGCAAATTGCCATTGGTATTTTAATAAAGCCAATAAGCAAAGAAAGAAAGGAGCCACAGTTGATAGGAAACTAATAACATCCGTATCACAGATAGCTTTAACTTTTGGTACTGGTTATTTCTTTCTTTTTGTATACGAAAAGGATTTCCTCTTTTGAAAAAGGAATTTATTTCTTTCTGTATCTTTTTCAGTCCTTTTAAGTTATATTGTAGCTCTAACATACAAGGTTATGAGGGAAATTGATTTTACAAAAATACAAAATTTTCTAAGCTTATGGGGGGATTATTTCATGTTGAAGTATGCATCAGTGTACTATTTGATTTCTTCCTACACAATATACTATCTGAATTATTCTGATGTTTCCTCTCCTACCTGTAGTTATTTGTCCTGTTTATCAAGATGCTTCTCCACTACAATAGCATTCAGTCACCCACCACCACTAACTTCCTGTCTCTAATGTTCTCCACCTACCACAATCCAGCTCCCCTTCCAGGATCTTTATTTCGATATCCCCCACTCACTGCAGGCCTGAGATGAGTCTTAGTGGTACAGTGACACCAGAGGCCCAATAGCAGCTCTCTGTATCAGGTCACCTTCTTCTCATCAGGAATGATGGTGACTCCAGGGATGAAGAAGAACCAGGAAGTAGAGGAAATAAACTGATCAGGAAAAAAGGATACCCAACAATCTGGCCATTAAGAAAAAAGGGAGGAAATGGAGGCAGACAAGAAAGACAGAATGGGGTTCCTAGAGCTGCCAGCCAGACCAAAGTAAAACCGTTTCCATGTGGTCAGGAAAAAAAACATTAGGTTAGAAGATGTTACTGAGGTTATAATATCCCCACCAAAGCATTTCACAAATTCCACTCCTTGTATATAACATCCTGGAGGTGATATTGATTTGGCCTTTCTGTACTATAGGAGTCTGGAGTTTTGAAATGGCCCATCCTGCCTCAGTACAAGAGAAGAAGCATCAGTAGAGTGGTATGGGAGCTCAGAGATGATAACTCTTTTTTTTTTTTTTTTAAATAAGTGGCAATATTGTTAGTTTGATTACTGATCTGTAATCAGTTAAATTGTAGCTTGTCCCTAGGTCAGAAACCAGGGGCTATCTCTGCAGAACTGTCAGTAGGCCTAACCCAAGAGTTGATGGACAATTCTATCCTTTCAGCAAGTCAACCTATTGATGATATATAAAAATCTTCCTGTCTTTCTAAAGTGGAATTCTCTGCTAGTAATCCCTTTTTCATCATCTCTTAACACCTTAAAGATCTTTAAAAATTTAGTTTTGAAATAATCTTCCCCTCTCTGAACAGGAGTTATATTTTTTAAAAGTTCTAAAATTTCTTAAATAATATAAAAAGATTCAAACATGAATTGTCATTTTTGTCATCTTCAATTAAAATTGTTCCAGATTTTAAAATTTGTTTGACTTGTGGTCAAATGTCTGCTGCCTCACACTGGAATAAAACCCATCTTGAATTTCTGTGACAGAATACTGAAAACAAAAGACTTTTTAAAAGTACTCTTGTGTTAACATTTATTTTAATTGTTCTGTTCTTGGTCTCTAGCTTTCTTGTTTTTCTCAAAGTACTCCTCATACCTTCATGAGATAGTCTTTAGTCAATGCTAAAGATAGAGAATAGAGAAAAACTCTGTGTTCAGGATTATATATAAAGAGAAACAGTAACCTCAGAGTGAGTGAGTCATTTAAGTCTGGATCAAGGAAAGATAAGGATGTGGTTGGCCAGATCAGAGAAATATGCCTATTCTGTCTCTCCCAGGTGGGGTTAGCTAACTCGGGGAGATACATTTTGGGGTGGTGGATATAGAGAGCAGACTCAGCACATCAAGATGGGGGTGTTGGCTGAGGATAGAAGAGGCATTGAAAGGAGTCAGAGAGACAAATGGGTGCAGGAGGAGAGGCCAGAATGTAGAGTAAGCCCAGAAACATAAAAAACCAGATCAGACCAAGAGAGAAGAGAAAGAAAAGTGAATGCTGAAGGAGACAAAACTTCAAAAAGCCAACCTATACAAAGTAAGCAGCATCATATTACAGTGACGGCAGCAACACAGCCTTTAAAAGACCACCCAGAACAGATGGAAGATAGAAAATGACTAGGGACAGTTAATAGTTACATTGAGATGAACGAGAAATGATACACAAAGTAACATCAATGAATGCAGAAAGAAATAGCAGAGAGAAACCAGTTATTTGCATTTGCAATTGTAGCATAAGACTTCAGAATATAGCAAAAAAAAAAAAAAAAAGATGGTTTGGATATGTTTACAGAGAGATGCCTCATAGTCCTAGATTTAGAGAGCAAATAACTGGTAGAAAGTAGGAGCAGTGAGGAGGCAAAAGAAGTGATTGAGACATGGAACAGGTAGAACAGGCACCGGGAAGGAAAAGGCTGTGGGAGAAAGTGGTTTACAAAGTAGCTCTGGGAACAGAGGTGGAATAATGAAAAGAATGCAAAGGCAGTACCTGGAAGGCATGGATTAAATGACTGGATCAGTGTGGATTGGACAACTGGAAATAACATTATTTTTTTGTTGCACAAGTAGCAGTGGCCCTATAGATATCCAGAGGTAGGACAGGATAGGTGGGATAGCTAAGCCCAAGTTTACCTCCAGAGGATGGTCAGAAACAGTGTAATTAGGGAAAGATGTGATGGGCTAATCAGATACACGGACACAGACCTCAGCTAAGTATGAGTTAGAAAACCCTGGTAGATAAGAAGTGACCCGGAAAGAAGTGAAGAGTAAGGGAGTAAGCAGAGATGAAGTAAGACAAAACTGAAGGCAAAATAGTGAATGGCTTAGGAGGAAAGACTAATGAAGTATTTATTAGATTCAGAATGAGTCGGCGCTTCACGCGGGAGATAATTTAGGATCCGTGGAAAAGAGTGAGAAAAATGGATGAAAAATAAAGGAGAGACGTGAGGCCAGGTCAGTCATGGACATTGAAAGAAACACCCAAAAGGTTTGGAGTGAGCAGGCAGTTCAAGAAACATGAAGATGGTTACAGGATAAAAAATAGCTGTCTGGACAGAGGGAGGTGGAGAAGCATATGTAGAAGTTGAGGTGGAAAGCGTCAGTAGCAGGCAGAGAAAGGCATGAGCTCAGAGAATCAGGATATTCAAAAGAATTTGGAACAGATTGAGAGTGAAACAGGCAGATAAAATGGGGAACCATCAGAAATACTGAAAACTTGGCCTAACACAGAGGTTAGGGGGGAACATAAGTGCCTAGAAGATAAGGACGTGATCAGACCTGGAACAGGCTAACAGACAAAAAAGATCATGGGTGGTAAAAGTAAAAAGCAAAACAAAATAGACTGAGTGAAACAGACCATTGTCACTGCAGAGTAGAATCTGGTTGGGGATGGATACAGAGTATCAGCATAGATGTGGAGATAGAAAGATACAACTCCATAGAAAAGAAGCTAGTCTCTGCAGAGGATTATACCTTATTCCATGGGTGGCCGGAGAAGAACACTACTTGAGGTCAGTCTTTGTAGAATAGTTTTCTAGCTTTTTCCATGATCAGCACACAAAAGAAAGGAAAAAGCACATAGAACCACTTTGAATTATTCTGGGTTGAGCTGAGATAACATTTTTAAAAATTCAGTGTGTTTTGTTTTTGTTTTCTATACAAAATACTGGGAGAGATTTTTGCCAGACTAGTGGCTTTAAGTAGATGATGTCACCATATCACTCTCTCCTTCTCCAAGTATTAATAGATTTATTGAAACATCTTAAATCTATAAAACCTCAGTCATTTATATACACCAGAGGATCCTGTGTTTGAGGAACTTAAATATAAATATGATGTGTTTTTCTAACACATGCACCTTTTACCCTGAGGTTTAGAAGCCCTTTCTTGGCCTTGTTGAAGCATGTGTGCATGATTACTAAATAGCATTTACATGTAGTATTTCAGTAATTGCCTCCCCAGCTGCCCTTCTTTTCCAACATCAAGACATTAATTTTTCTTCTTCCTATATTCCTCTATTCTTTTTATATAGCAAGGACCATGCAGCAACTACTGCTGGAGCTGGTAGCCTGGCAGGTGGGCACCACCGGGAAGCATGGGCCACCAAAGGTCCTTCCTATGAGGACTTATACACTCAGAATGTTGTCATTAACATGGATGACCAAGAAGATCTTCATCGAGCCTCACTGGAAGGGAAATCTGCCAAAGAGAGGCCCATTTGGTTGAGAGAAAGCACTGTCCAAGGGGCATATAGTTCTGAAGATATGAAAGAAGGTAAGAGTAGAAGTCAGCAAAATGGATATGTCTTAGGTTCAGTAGAACATGAACTTGGTTTAGTGGGAAGCTGCCTGAGCGATTCTGGATCTGTTCTACAGAACAATTAATTGCATTATATTAGGAAGTAAGAAATTGAGCAATAAGATAAAAACCAACTAGTATACTTGCATTGCCCTTCAACTTAGTGAAAATAACAAATAGCCTTTTAAATTTTCAATTTTAGATTTGAAAAATTGTCATTTTATCTTAATTTCTTGGAAAAATGCTATCTATTGTTTTCAAGGTAGCCATACTCACCTCTCCTTTAATCTTATATTACCCTGACTTATATGCATTTAATTTTTCTGAATTGGGAGCCAAAACTATACACTCCCCCAAACTTTATGTTGTTTCTTCATAAATACCAAGGAGTGTGTGCTACCTGAAATATATACAAAGAGTCCACATGAATAAAGGATTGAGCATTCTCACAGTCCAAGACGGTTAGCAGAACTTTGTTCTAGAGGATTTTGGAAATTTCTGAGCCATAAAGGGTTAAGAATTGCATACTAATCTTCAGAAGTCAGAGAACTGCAAGATTTTACTTTTTTAGTCTAAGTTACTGGATTCAGGACTTTGAGTGATGATAGTTTACGAGTATGTAGAAAATGGGAGGCGAAAATGGATGACGATGACTCAAGCTGGAAAGTAGAGAGGAAAGGTGTCTCTATTTCTGGCTGGATTATATCAGTGTAACAATCTATGTGCTGCTACTCCCAAGTTAATATATCGTTACTAACATATCACCAAACTCAAGTTACTAACATATCACCTGAGTTTGGTGATCTGTTAGTGCCAAAGAATAATCAGTAACTGAAAACCACTTGTTTTTTGACCTTTCTCCTAGCCTCTTTTCCCTTTGGTATTAGCATTTAGTATATGTGTATACTAGAAACCGTGAAGGTAATGTGGAGTTTGGTAGTGATGGTAAAGCAGCTAATACCTCCACTGTGCTTCTCTTTGATATATTAATTTTAATAAGAAAAAATTTTCCAAGGTAACCATACTTTACCTTCCTTCTTCCTCACTGATTAGCCTGCCACGTTGGTTTTTTTGACGGAGTCTCGCTCTGTTGCCTAGGTTGGAGTGCAGTGGTGCGATCTTGGCTCGCTAAAACCTCTGCTTTCCGTGTTCAAGTGATTATCTTGCCTCAGCCTCCTGAGTAGCTGGGATTACAGGAGCAAGCCACCATGGCCAGCTAATTTTTGTATTTTTAGTAGAGATGGGGTTTCGCCATGTTGTCCAGGCTGGTCTCAAACTCCTGACCTCAACTGATCTGCCTGCCAAAGTGCTGGGATTACAGGCATGAGCCAGTGTGCCCAGCCTGTTGTGCTATTTACATTCAAGTTGTTTTAGATTATACAGTAGTTAGGCTATACTACTATTTAATAAATTTGTTTTTCCCACCTTGCCTCTTGCCTGTTTTTAAAGCAGCCTTCTTTTCTTTGAACTTAGGAAGAAAACTGAATAAAATAAAACTATTATTAACCAACATTATATATTAAGCTCATAAGTTTAACATTCTAGTTTACAGTTCCTAGAATGATAGAATATGAATCGTATGGGCCTTAAATAAGTTATCTGGTCTACTTAAGTTTTATAAATATTTATTTCAACATAAAATAGGATAGTATATTGTCATGTCTAAATTTTTCTTAAGTTTCTTGATAGTAGAGCAGACTCTATCCAGTGAATGTATGAAGTGGGTCTTACACTTGATTTTCCTCAAACTTCAAGTCATGTTGATATCTTTCACAACTGTATTAACTTCAGTCATTGTTCTCATTACCATACTGAAGAAAGTTCTAATTCCTTTTGATTATGTTTTCCTTAAACAGTTCTCTTTTCCACTGTTACCACCTCCTACTGTTTTTGTTTATTTTTGTCTTTTTCTGGACCATCTCTAATTGTAATATACTTTACTTGAGACATAGTGACCAGAATGAGACATGTTGTTCATGCATGGATTCACCATTGATTTGAGTTTTATTTCCAGTATATCTTTCTGGTTTTTACTTGAGATTTTCTTTTTTGCTTTGGTTCTGGAAGCATGTTAAGACCAAAAACTTTAGAAACACATAGAGGTACTTTTTAGGATCTTCTCTGCCTTGAATTCAATAGCTTGGATCATATCTTTCAGTATATTTTAGATTATTTTTCTGTAGGCAGATTTTCTTGCACTTGCTGAAATAGAAATAGATCTGCTACTTTTCTGCCCACGTATACAACCTTCAGCTCTTCCTATGTTTTTTTGCTGCAATTTGGCCTTTCGGTACCCACAATTGTTTAGCATCAATTCCGTGAATATAGTTTCCCAGTATACATCTTCTTTGTAATTTATAACTCTGTTGAAAAAGACTGTTCCTAGAACCACTGTTTCTACTTTACCATCCAGAAATTAGCTCACTCATTTATCCTTGTTTTTTGTTTTCTGTCTTCATCTGTAACAGAATAATTCTTTTTTTCTCCAAACCTCTCAAGACCCTTGTCGAAATCTGTTACGTGTGACTTAATTTAGTTTATAAAACTAATTTTCTTTTTCCCTAATTTTATATTTAAATATTAATCAAAATAGTGTGTTGATATTATTAAACTATTTGGAACATTCTTTTAGGAGCAATTATTGTTTTAAAGGCTTGCATGCATTCCCTCTTTTCTTTCTGTTGTAATGCTGCATTGGCAGTAAGCTCTAGGGAGGAGGTTCAGCCTTTGACAATATTTTGAAGTAGTTAAGTTTGATTTTAACTCTCATTTTGACAGTCATGTTACCAAAAGCCCCTTTTCTCTGACCTAAATTTTTAACTTATCTGTTTCTATTTCCCTTTCTGTCTCTCACCTGCCCAGTATCTCATTTTAGGAGTTCTGTGCTTTCTAAAATATCCAGGGTTTTAGCTAATTCATTCTAATGTGTTAATGAAAAGATGTTTTCACTTTATCCATAGTCAGAATTGACTATTTCTGCGCCTTCTCGTGATAGTGATGGTGATGATGATGATGATAGGTAGGTAGATAGATAGACAACACTATTCTAAGTGCCAGGCCCATTCTAGACACTTCACAGACATTCACTTAATCGCCACAGTAATCTAGTGAAGTAAATACTATTTTCCCCCTTTCTGTACTTGAGAAAATTGAAGTGGAGAGATGAAATAACTTGGCCAAAACATATGGCTAAATAGTGTTAGGATTCGAATTAGGGAGTCAGGTTCCAAACAATACTTTTAATCTTTTTATATATTTTAAATGGCAGTATGTTTGGTAGTAGTATCAGAATGCAGAATGCAGATAGTTTTCTTAAATATTTAATCTGCAGTATATCAGGTAAGATATGTACGCAAAATGATAGGAGGTGTGTGGTGAAAGAAGCTTCATTCCTAAAATTAGATTCTTTCTTTATAAAGAGTTTGAAGTATGCCTAGTTTGCTTCATGAAAATAAAACTCACATTTATTCACTCATTTGTCAAATGTTTATTCAGTGCCTAACAGAGTGGCAGGTACTATCCAGGTAAATGGGATATATCCATGAATAAACAAGATAAATATCTGTTGTGGTGGAACCTACACCCTTGGAAAGGGGATGACAAAGACAATAGATGTAAGTTATTCATTATGTTAGGAAATAAGTGCTATGGGGGAAAAATAGAGCATTGGGAATGTAGGGATGGGATACATTTAAAAGATAACATTTGAATAAAGACATGAAAGATGGAAGGGAGTTAACTGTGTGAGTACCTAAAGGAAAAATATTCCAGGCAGAGGGAACAGGCAGTGCAAAGGCCCTGAGGTAGGAGTGTGTCTGATATGTACAAGGAGTACCATGGAGGCTACTGTGACTAGACGAGAATGAGCAGGGGAAAGAAATAAGAGGTAGATGGTCAGGAAGGATTCCAGATGATGTGGTATCCTATAGGCCATTGCAAAGCTTTTGGCTTTTACCTTGAGTGAGATAAAAAGCCATGTTTTGATTTTCTATTATGCCAGCTACCGTAGTCGAGTTGATTCTTCATAGACATTATTGTTTATGTTTTTATCCAGAATCTTAGAAAGTCGATGCTTTTATCACCTCATTTTACAGAAAAAGGTATTGAAGTTTAGAGATTAAATAACTTGCCCAAGATGCTTGTGTATAGAAGAACCAGGATTCAACTCTATGCTATAATACTGTTAAAGCCGATGTACTTGACCATTATACTACTTAAGTTCCAGTTTGTAAGAAATATTTTGAATATTTTATGGATAGCAGCTCAAAAATAGAACCAGTGAAGTCTGTTATTTTATTGTATCATTTAAATATATGTTAAAATATTATCTATATGTTATAAAGAAATGCCATTTATATTTAAGATTATTGACTTTCTGAGTTTTACTCCCCAGGGGGCATAGATATGGATGCATTTCAGGAGCGTGAGGAAGGCCGTGCTGGGCCTGATGATAATGAAGAGGTCATGCGAGCACTGCTCATTCATGAGAAAAAGACTTCCTCTGCCATGGCTGGTTCAGTGGGGGCAGCCGCTCCAGTGACCACTGCCAATGGCAGTGACTCGGAAAGCGAGACCAGTGAGTCAGATGATGATTCTCCACCCCGTCCAGCAGCTGTGGCTGCGCATAAACGAGAAGAGGATGAAGAGGAAGATGACGAGTTTGAAGAAGTAGCAGATGACCCCATTGTCATGGTGGCTGGCCGTCCGTTCTCCTACAGTGAAGTGAGCCAACGGCCAGAGCTAGTGGCCCAGATGACACCAGAAGAAAAGGAAGCATATATAGCCATGGGACAACGCATGTTTGAGGACCTCTTTGAGTGAGATTTCCCTACTTCTTTCTCCTTTCTCTAATGCTTAGTTCAAAAAGAAATGTCTCATCTTTGAAGAAAAGTATTTAAGTGGCTTTCTGCCCCTCTTGATGGTGATCCTTGTGCAAAGAATGATGGTAGAGAGTTTGACTTTTATGCCAGAAACTTTCCCAGCAAGGTGGGGTGCTGGGAATCCTACCCTTCCTTGCTGTCACTACAGTACTAATATTTTACTGTATTTTCTTTTCTTTTCTTTTTCTTTTTGAGACGAAGTCTCACTCTTGTCTCCCAGGCTGGAGTGCAATGGTGCAATCTCGGCTCACTGCAACCTCTGCCTCCTGGGGTCAAGTGATTCTCCTGCCTCAGCCTCCCAAATAGCGGGGATTACGGGCACCTGCCACCACACCTGGCTACTTTTTTGTATTTTTAGTAGAGACAAGGTTTCACCGTGTTAGCCAGGATGATCTCGATCTCCTGACCTCATGATCTGCCTGCCTCAGCCTCCCAAAGTGCTGTATTTTCTTACCTAATTTTTTTCTTGCCTTATTAAGACATAATTTTCTCCCTTCTGAAATGAATGAGGGATGTTCATAAGGTAAATCTTTCCCATCCATCTGTTTACTACAATAGGTTACAATAATTCACTGATCACATCCATTTTATCTGTTCTAGCCAGGCATTCCAAACAACTTCTTATACTGCTGCCCACCAAAGCAGCTTGCCAACAGTCAAATCATTGATTGGGGGGAAAAATCCTGAAAGTTGCTTAGAATTTGAGCATTTCCTCAAAATTGAGATAGGTCAATATGTAATGGGAGGTGGAAGTGTGTGTGGAAGGGGGATAGATATACTTGAGTCTCATGATTAATGTCTAAACCAGAATTTGTGTCTTTAGAACTGACCAGACTGTTAGATTTAATTGTATTGCTTAATGTCTTTTGGTTTAGGTTTGGGATGATAGAAAGCAGAAAGTGTAATTGGTAAACCCTTAGGAAGAAACTAGAAAAACACGGACATTGGACGAGAAGTCTGTGTAAAGGGTTGAAGAGTGACAAACATTGCGAACAGTGCCTTAGAACTGTGTCAGTCTGATTTGCAAATCCTTTATATAAAGCTGAGACTGGTCCTGGTTTTGTTCCCTTTGGGTACAGACCTCTTGTCAGTGCTATAAATTGTTTAATGAGGCCATTCCAGCAGAAATCAACATAGAATAATTGATTACTCTTCTCTGTCACTCTCCCTCTTTCTAAACATCATTGAAGGCTGTCTCTCTTTTGATTCTTGTCAGACATGGTATTTTAGGGTACATCCAGTATACCATTGAGCATTGTAACCTCAACAAACAGTTTATTTTGGGTTCTGATATGTAGCATGGTATTTTCCCTAAGGCAGAACTCTAAAGAACTTTCACACAAGGGTCTATAACAATTGTATATCTTAAAATATTTTTCCTTGCATTGTAATTTTTAAGTATTTATCATTTTATAGTACACGTGTAAAGGATATATGAGCCTTGTATGGAGTGATGTTTCATTTACCTGGGTTGTATTAATGACTGAATGTTGACAATAAATCTATTTTATACTGACTGAAATTTGTTCATTTTAAGCCCTGTAACATCTTGGAGCATATTAAACTGAAAATTCTTCCCATTAAAAAATGTTAAAGACTTTTTTATTAGTCATATTTTAAATAATAGATGCATCATATGGGATCTAAACTTTTTGTGCAGTAAGATACCTTTGTACCTTGTATACGTATTCAACTTTTACACTTGATCTTAGCCAAAAGACCAGGAAGCAATGTTATTCAGCTTTAAACATTGTTTTTTAAACTTTTATAGTTCTAGAAGTTAATTTAAATAAAATGGTAATCAGATGTTAATTTTTAAAATGTAGTTAATTTTTTAAACTATTTTTTGTGAGTGTGTTCGTATGTATGTAGAATTCGTGTTATGAAAAAATGTCACAAGCGAATATGGAGATAAGAATAAAGGTTTTCATTGCAGCAGTATTTGAAATAGAATAAAAAGATAGATACACTCACTAAATCTGTATTTCGTCCTAAGTACTCAGGACACCAAGGCAGGAGGATTGTGTAAGCCAGGAGTTCAAGGCTAGCCTGGGTAACATAATGAGATCCCATCCCTCCCCCAAAAAGAATGTATTGAGAGAAAAGATATCCATAATGTGTTAAATATTGGATTCAGTTTTTCTAGGGGAGTGTGTATTGCGTGTGTGTGTGTGTGTGTGTGCGCGCGTGTGAAGGAGAAAGTAGCTAACATATAGTGAACTATGTGCCAGACACTATTTTAAGTGCTTTATATATGTTAACTCATTCAATCTTTTATAATACATCTGTGAGGTAGGTATACATATATAAATATATATATGAATTAGGGATGACAATTACAGTGATCTTAATATGTTGTTATGAGAAAGATATTTTTATTTTGAAAGAGAATCAAACACATTTAATGAAAGAAATAGTAGAGTGTCAAAAGCAAGGTCTTTTTAGGTTAATGCTAGGATTTTTAGGTGAGTAGGCCCTCAGTTAAGTAAAATGAAAAAATCCAGAGTTTATCATTTTTTTGGATAAACATCTCTAAATTACTCAAAATCAATGGGAAGATATAATTTAATAGGTAACTATCCCCCATTCAGTGACATCTAATAAGACTCAATAGAATTTATATTACTTTATCAGATAGGTTTATCTCTTGAGTGGCAAAATAATCTGGTGAGGAGAGACAGTCAGTGACAGAAGGACCAAAAATGGCAGCCCTGCCGATTAGCCTCTGAAGCTCTAGTAAGGGCAGGCTCACACCCAAGGTTGGTAGATACATGTAGTCACTGTGTTTCTTGACCCCAGGAAAGCTAGAGTCATCACCACACACAGCCCATAAGCGATGATGGAGGAGCTTGGTTTCCCTGAATGTGGTTGACTATATTCGTGTATCTCAAGTGTCAGCTGAACAAGTATCCCAGCTTTCCCACTGTCCTTTAAGATTTAAATAGAACTTTTTATCCTAACATGTTGGACTACTTCTTCTAGTATCATTTCTTTTGGGAGATGAGAGTTTTTTGCAGGTGGTAGGGGACAGGGGAGTATAGGCAGGGAGCTTGTATCCTCTGGCTTCACGTTTCTGCTTCCCTGGCTTTTCCATCTCTCCTCTACACCACCTGTCCTTGACCCCCCAGTACCATCAACATAAGTTTGTGTAGCAGATCTTCCCTGAAGCTTTTACAGTAGAGAGCAAAAGCAGCAGGGCTATGAGAGAGGGATTTTTGTTTCTGTATTCCTTTTATTTTTAGTTGACATATAATAATTGTACATATTTGTGGGATGCAGAGTGATTATTTCTTCCAACTTTTAGGCTCAGGGGTATATGACATGCAGGTTTCTTATATAGGTAAATTGCGTGTCATGGAGTTTGGTGCACAGATTATTTTGCCACCCAGGTAATAAGCACTGCATCTGATAAGTAGTTTTTCAGTCGTCACCCTCCTCTCACCCTCCACTCTCAAGAAGACCCTGGTGTCTGTTGTTCCCTTCTTTGTGTCCATGTGTACTCAGTGTTTAGTTCTCACTTATAAGTAAGAACATGGGGTGTTTGGTCTTGATTCTTGCATTAATTCACCTGGGATAATGGCCTCCAGCTCCATCCATGTTGCTGCAAAAGATAGGATCTCATTCTTTTTTATGGCTGCATAGTGTTCTGTGGTGTGTATGTACCACATTTTCTTTATGCAGTCCACCAGTGATGGGCATGTGTTTTTATGGTAGAATGACATATATTTCCTTGGGTATAAATATACTCAGTAATGGGATTGCTGAGTTAAATGGTAGCTCTATTTGGGGTGTTTTTTTTTTTGCTTTTTTTTTGAGACAGTCTCTCTCTTGCCCAGGCTGGAGTGCAGTGGCATGATCTTGGCTGGTGTGCCGCAGCCTCTTGAGTAGCTGGGATTACAAGTGTGCACCACTACGCCCAGCTAATTTTTATATTTTTAGTAGAGAAGGGGTTTCACCATGTTGGCCAGGCTGGTCTCGAACTGACTGCAGGTGATCCACCCGCCTTGGCCTCCCAAAGTGCTGGGATTACAGGTGTGAGCCACCATACCTGGCCAATTTCTGTATTTTTAGTAGAGACAAGGTTTCACCTTGTTGGCGTGGCTGGTCTCTGACCTCAGGTGATCTGCCTGCCTCGGCCTCCCAAAGTGTGCTGGGATTACAGGTGTGAGCCACCATGCCCAGCCCAATAGCTCTGTTTTAAGCTCTTTGAGAAATTTCCAGACTGCATTCCACAGTGGCTGAACTAGTTTACATTCCCACCAGCAATGTATAAGCCTTCCCTTTTCTCTGCAACCTTGCCAGCATCTGCTCTTTTTGACTTTTTAATAATAGCCATTCTGACTAGTGTGAGATGTTGTCTCATTGTGGTTTTGATTTACATTTCTCTAATGATTAGTGATACTGAACATTTTTGTATATGCTTGTTGGCCACGTGTATGTTTTCTTTTGAGTAATGTCTATTTTTTTTGCCCATTTTTTAAATGGAATTGTTCATTTTTTGCTTGTTGATTTAAGTTCCTTATCGATTCTGGATATTAGACCTTTGTTGAATGCATAGTTTGCAAATATTTTCTCTATTCTGTAGGTTGTTTACTCTGTTGATAGTTTCATTTGCTGTGTAGAAGTTCTTAAGTTTAATTGGGTCCCATTTGTCAGTTTTTGTTTTTATTGCAATTTTTTTTTTATTATTATACTTTTAGGTTCTAGGGTACATGTGCACAATGTGCAGGTTTGTTACATATGTATACATGTGCCATGTTGGTGTGCTACACCCATTAACTCGTCATTTACATTAGGTATATCTCCTAATGCTATCCCTCCCCCTTGAACAATGCATTTGTTTTTGACATCTTCATTGTAAAATTTTTGGCTGGGCCTATGTCCAGAATGGTATTAACTAGGTTTTCTTCTAGAGTTTTTGTAGTTTTACGTTTTATATTTAAGTCTTTCATTCATCTTCAGTTGATTTTTGTATGTGATGAAAGGAAGGGGTCCAGTTTCAGTCTTCTGCATATGGCTAGCCAGTTATCCTAGCACCACTATATTGAATAGGGAGACCTTTCCCCATTGCCTGTTTTTGTTGACTTTGTCACAAAGATTGGACGATTGTCGGTGTGTGACTTTATTTCTGGGTTTCTTGTTTTCTGTTCCATTGGTCTATGTGTCTGTTTTTATACCAGTACCATGCTATTTTGGTTACTGTAGCGTTGCAGTATAGTTTGAAGTCGGGTAGTGTGATGCCTCTGGCTTTGTTCTTTTTGCTTAGGATTGCTTTGGCTATTTGGGCTCTTTTTTGGTCTTCTCATATGCGACAATAATTCAAACCAGGTGAAGGATATTTTAATTAAGGGATTAATATAGGTGGCAGGTTTAGGATTGAGGTTGTAGCAAATCACAGCAAAAGCATGAGTTAATTTGGTTTCTCCTTCCTCATCTTGCCAAGTTACTTCATTTCTAGTCATCTGAATGCGTGAGGGAGAAATAATTGATTCATTTCATAACTTGTTGGTATTACCTGAGACAACTGGACACTGAGTGGAAACAAGTTTGGGAAGAACAGTTCATTTTATTTTCTAGCAGTTGGCTTGATGGCTGGACCACAATTGAAAGACTTACATATGCACTTTCTTATTCTCTTTATTCTTGAGTTTAAAAGTAGAAAATAACAATCAAAAAACAAATATAAAAATCCTTAGAATTTAGAAATCGGTATAATTTCACCTTTGTTTTGTTTCCACTAAAACTACTTTATGTCATCTCTAACAGAGCTGAGCTATCACTTGATTTTTTTTAATATCTAAAAATGAGGAAGATTTCCAGAAAGGAACTGGCACTATAATAAATTTACTGTCAATTCTGTTGGTTCTTTCTGCTACAGAAGCAGCAAAATACGCAGTGAACAAGATAAGTACAGGTACTTTTAAAACATCTAATGCCAAAATGGGTTGGGAAGGGGAAAGAGTTATGAAATTTTACTTCTTCCTTTGAAGAGCTAAAGGAATGAACCTATTTTGACATGTCCTCGGGGCAGGAACAAGTACCTTAGCTTCTCTTCAGAAAGAGCTTCATGACCTTCTGAGTATCAGAGGTGGCCTTTCCTATTCTAGTTGCAAAGCAGGTAGGCCTAGTACACAATCCAGTTTCGACAGTCAACCCACGTTTCCCATAATGCAGAAGTGCATAATCTCCTACCTAATGTAAATAAGTCTGAGAAATTAGTCTGGAAAGAAGGCTGGTGCCAGGTCTGAAAATCCCTTCAATCGTTGAGGCATACAGGATGGTTGTACAGCTTTTTGTTGTTAATGTTTTAATTATTTAAAAATTCATTCAATAGGAAATGTATATAGTAAAAAATGAAAACTCCCCAGCCCACCGCTGTCTTACTAGACTGAGGTAATCATTGTTGATAGTTTAATGTGTATCCTCCCAGACCTTTTCTAGGCCTTTAGAAACCACACATACATACTACAGTGCTGTTTACACAAATGGAATCATATTATACACATTGCCATTTGATTTTGAAATATCTTGGAGAGCTTTCCATTCAGTATATTTAGATCTTCATTTTAAAAAATAAAATAGAATTTTATAGTTGTATAATGGTTTATGTAAAAATTCCTTTATTGACGGGCATTTAGATAGTGTCCAGTTTTTCACTATTACATGCTGTAATCAATTACTCATTTTCATTTTCTTCGAGTATTTCTACAGAATAGAATCATAAAAAAGAAATAACCAAACAAAGGGCATGTCTATTTTAAACTCTGATATATACTGCTAAATTGCTCTTCAAAAAGATTGCTGGATAATTTTAAACAGAGGAGTAATTTGTAGTATTTATACTGGATTGGAGTTTAAACCTAGAGATTATTAAGGCCATTTCAATAGTCTTGGTAAGTAATTTAATCAAAAGACCTGAGCAAGTCAATGGGGATGAGAAAGTGGGGACAAATTTAAGAAACTCTGGGGAGGTAAAATTAATGAGATTTGGTGACTGTTTGGATAGGGCAGTGTCTTGGATGATTCTCAGGTGTCGAGCTGGTTAGTTATTCCATTAATGCCATAACAAATACAGGAGAAGCAGGTTTTCCTCCTATTCCAGACTCAGTAAATGTCACCACCATTTTACCTACAAGCTCAAGCCAAAAGTCTCAATATTTGACTATCCTTTCTTTTTTTTATCCCACATCCAACTTACCAGCAAGTCCTGTTAGACTCAAAATATTATCTGATTTTGAAAGTAGAGGTGACAGGGCTTGCTAATAAATTGAAACTATACTCTAAATCTGACTTCGTTGCTCCCACCACCTCCACCCTACTCCCAGCCATGTGAACTCTCACCTTGACTACTACAGCAACCTCCCAGCTGGCCTCACTGCTTCCTTGCTTATCCCCCTCTCACACATACATGCATTTTAACCAATTCCCACACACAAAGGGATCTTTTAAATGTAAATTAGATTATCTCACTCCCCTTAAAACCCTTAATTGATTTTTCTTAGAATAACATCCAAACTTACTCTATTCAGTAGGCTTTACATGGTCTGGCCCCTGGCTGGCTACATCTGCTAGTCTACTCTCTAACCATATTGACATTCTCTGTGTTTCTCAAATGTGCCAGCCTTTTTCCTGCCTTAGATCTTTGCCCTAGCGGTATACTTCACTCTTGTCCCTGTTATTTCATTCTCAGCTTCAGCACCACCTCACAGAAGTCAGTCTTCTTTCTCTAAAGGAATCTCTTCCATTCACTATCATATTTTTTTTTTTATTTTCTTCATAGAAAAATTAATTGAAATGAACTTGTTTATTTCTTATTTGATTGTTTATGTCTATCAACCCCTCAAAAGACTAAGCTCCTTGGGGGCATATAGAATTAATTCTGGCACATAGTAGGGTCTCAATAAATGTTGAATGGATAGATGGACAGAATTGGCACTAGGGAGAACATAGCATTTCTCCACCAGGGCTCATCATCTTGTTCCTGCTTGAATGGCAAGTCAGTTAATTATGTTCATTTGTGGAACATGTTACCTAGGGCTGTGTCTCCAGGACCATCAGTAGGGGATGCTAGGATATAGCTTCTAGGGCATAGCCAATGAGATGTTTAGAGGCGTTAGTACCCATTAGCTTTAATGTTTTTAGAAAAGGGAATTAAGTGAGTACTTTGTCTAGGGCTGTGGTGTTCAAATACTTGCATTTTTCCTCACATACAAGTTTTTTACCTGAATCCTGTGCCCACCCTCCTCTCCTCCCCTACCCTCTACCTGAAAGGTAGGTTTTACTTTGTTTGTAGGCTCTTTGTTCTTGGGAATGAATGGATTTTGTTTCTGGTTTATTTTTTTCCCACTGAGGAGGTAGGTTGGGGTGGTTGGGGTAATGTGTTTTGTTTGTTGCTTTTTTCTTGAAGTAGAATAGAATGGAAGGAAACTGTAGTAATGGTGATAAGGAACTGAAATTTTTAATTACTGAGACCAATGGTGTGATATTAACAAAGCTGCTGACTTTTGGGTCACTGAGGAACCTGAGCACCCTGTGAAGCTATGCCAGAGATGGAGGAGCTAAGAGCCAGTCCTAAATCAGAGGAGAGTTGGAAGCCCAATGTGTTGATCTAGATGCATGTATTAATAGATATTGTATGTTAAATTGCTCATGTGTTTATTATCTATCCTCCCCCGCCCCACTAGAATGTACACTCCATGACAGCAGAAGCTTTATCTTGCTTGCTTCCTGTAGTATTCTGGCTCAATGCCTGGCACATAATCATTAATAACTATTTGTTGAATGAATAAACAATTAAGTGGCAACTTCTTCAGGCCATGAGTAAACTATGGACCTTATATAAAGGGCTTCTATTTTCCATTTATGTTGTTATTTCTATACCTCATATCTGTGATGCTATTTTGTATTAATTTTTTTGTCCAGAACTTCCTGTTTGGAATGCTTACAGATAGTAAGTGCTGATCTGTGTAGCAAAGGGCATTTTCTCAGCACCTGGTGAAGCCACTTAACCAAAAATACCAAGACTTGCGCATTAATTTGTTCACTTAGTCTACCTTAAGATCACTCTTTAAAGAGGACATTTGTAAAGAACAAAGATTGCGCTGTTTGTTTTGTTTTTAAATCTAGGAGTTTTATTTTTTTCATAAAAAATGGTGGTTCTGTGGTTGCCTTCATGATATCAAAGACCCAGTTTGCTTTTATCTTTATGCTTAGCCTGCTTTGGCAAATGCTTGTTGCTTCATAATGCCTGATCCATCTTCACCTTCAGGTAGAAGGAAAGGAGGGTATTGGGGGATAAATGTGTATGCCAGCTGAGTCAGTATTCCCCCACTTTTTTTTGTGTGTGGTGAAATTCACTTAACATAAAATTAACCATTTTAAAGTGAACGATTCAGTGGCAATTAGTATATTCATGGTATTGTGTAACCCCCACCTCTATTCCGTTGCAAACCACTTTCATCACTACAAAAGAAAACCCAGTATCTGTAAAACATTTACTCCTCATTCTCCCTTCCCCCAAACCCTTGGCAACCACCAGTCTTCTTTCTGTCTCTGTGGATTTACTTATTATGAATATTCCATATAAATGGGATCATATGGTATGTGATCTTTTATGTCTGGCTTTTTCACTTAACATGTTTTTGAGGTTTTTACATGTTGCAACATGTATCAGTATTTTGTTCCTTTTTATGGCTGAGTGGGTATCCCATTATATGTATATACCACAATTTTGTTTATCCATTCAGCTATTGATGAATTTAGGTTGTTTCCATATTTTGGCTATTTTGGATAGTGCCCCTATGAATGTTTTTGTAAGTATTTGTTTGAGTACCTGTATTCAGTTTTGGGGAGTATGTACCTAGGAACTGTTGGGTCATATGTTCTATGTTTCTGTGCTATTTCATTTTAAAGTAATACTTCTTCCTGTACTATCTGCAATAATTACTGTTATCCAATGGGGAGTAGTACAAGATGACTTGTGGATGTGGGAGTCAACACAGAATACCAGAACTCTAGGGTCTGTGACCAGAGAAGATTTCCTGGCAATAACTACAGAGGAGAGATTACTAGGAAATATGCATATGAGGTAAGAATTCAGGAATTCCAGGCCCCAACCCTCCACCCCCGGGAAGGAATTAGGTTCTCTAAGTCACCCTTTACATTTTTCCTGGGATTCAGTCTCTTAGTCAAACGATGGATTCATCCTAGCCTTCTAGCGCCTTAATCTGGAACTGTGACCTGTATGCTACAATTCTCTGTCATAGTCAAGCCTTCAAGTACAGGATCAGCGGTGGGCTAATAGCTTCATTTGGTTAAGCATGGAGGTGAGGCCCTTCTGTTTGAACATACTTGGAACTGTAGCAATATCAGGGGTGGTAGTGATGGCAGTTGTTAGCATCCAGAGGATGGATCCAGAGCAAAATTGCCTCTCACAGTATTTACGCAGTATGGAGTCAGTGTTAATCAGCGCTATTCTACCAGCTTCAAAAATTGGAGGCTGGCAGCTTTTAATTTCAGGGTAGTGACCTACCTGGGAGGTCTAAAGAATGGTTCTGACAATGTTCCAAGAGAATCTTTTCCTGCTGCTGTGTGCTTGTGTGCAGGTATTATGTGTATGTAGGAGGGTGGAAAAAAGGCAAGACAGGGTGGGCCTTTATGTTTAGTGTGTGGGTGGGGAGGACCTACCGTGTGGTATATGTCAGTCACATTTCACATTTCTGACAGTCTGTAACTTCTGGTAAATTTAGTGATAATTTCTTTGCTGCTTTTTTCACTGAGACGCATTAAGCTATAAAATTATCACAGTGTTATGGGCATCTGTGTCCATGTTTCCAGCATCATTTAGGCATCTGGCTGCTTCCTACTGTTGCAGCCTTCTTACCCCTCTCACCCCCTCCCCTGCCCTACCAACAGTTGGGAACAAAACACTCCCCAAGCAGAGAACGAACTGAAAGAATGTGACAGTGGCTGCTTCTCCCTCCTCAGCTACTAGTTCTCAAGAAGCATTTTGGGCCACTTTGGAAATTCTTAACTATGTCCTTGCTGCCCTCCCCCTATTTGACTCACAGATGTCTTTCCACACTACCTCCCCATCCCCCAAAATGCACTTGGTAAGTCCCTTTCTAAACTTGCCTTTCTCCTTGAGTGATACTCTCCCTAGGCTACGCCTTGGATCCTCCCTTGATTTTCTTCCCTCCTCTGTCCTGCATCCTCTTCTCCGCAGTCATCACTTCTGGAACAAGCCTCTTAAACCTACTTCCAATGGTGAGCATGAGTGGTTTTCATGTGCTTCCCTGCAGTTTTTATTCCTTCCCCACTCTCCATCCATGTGATTCAGCTGGGATTGACACCCATCATAGTGACTGGATATGGGCTCCAGGACAATCACGTTACCTAAGGGTTTTTGTTGAAATGGAAAAAAAAAAAAAGCCACTCTTTTTTTCTATAAGGATTACTAAGACAGAGACTAGAGGTGGGGAGAGACAGATTTCCAATCATGACACTTGAGCTCCTAAATTCTGCCACGCTTGTAGCCATTCTTACCCTTACAATGATTTCCTGTTGTGTGAATCAATACATTTTATTTTATTCTTGGGCCAATCTGAGATGGGTTTTTATCCCTTGCAATTAAAAGAACTGACCAAGACAAGGCCTGTCAGCCTACTGTTATCTCCACTTCTGCAGTTCCCTCTGGGCCCTATTCAATTGGAGATAGCATCTTGCTCATATCCTTAACCTTCTCAACCCCTGCCACTGACTCACTTCAGCATTAAAATTCCTACATACACTAGGGCTTTTTAGTCTATCAAGAGGCTTTCCTGTCTAATTCGATCTTTACATAAAGCTTTGAGGAAGATAGAGGAGGAATTTTTATCCCTTTTCTTCTGCTGAGGAAACAAGTTGAAAGAAGTTTATGCTGATTTACCCGTTTCAAGCTTCAAGCTATTCGTAGTCACTGCTGGGACTCAAACCTGATTTTCCTAACTGCAGATCTAGAGTTTCTCTTCTTTTCTTTTCCTTTCCTTTCTTTTCCTTCTCTCTCTGTTTCTTTTTTGTTTATTTGAGGTGGGGCCAGGTTGGCCTTGAACTCCTGGCCTCAGGCAATCCTCCCACAGTGCTAGGATTATAGGCCTGAGCCATTGGACCTGGTCTTAGAGTTCTTTCTTTTATAAATTGTGTGTTGCCTCCCCTGGGTAGAAACATGGCTCTAATGTAAACACACTCCTTCTCCCATGGAAACCTTTTTTTAACACCTGTAAGGCCCTGTGGGACAGAAGGCCTTTGTTTCACTATCTTTCAGATTGCTGTCCTCCATTTTTCATTATTTGGATAACATTTCATCTTTGTGTACCATCTACCACAGTCTTTGTTTCTGTTACAGGTTCCTTCTCAAGGACTTATTCTAGTTTAAAAATATAACTTTTGCCCAAATTTGATTTGGGTCCTAGTGCCCATTGGAGAACCCCTTGACTTCTTCCATCCTTCAACAACCCAAGACCTCCCACAAAGCCCGTCAAATCATTCATCATTTCTACTCTTCCTGATCTGCTTCTTATGATCCCATTCCTGGGCTGGGAAGTGCAACAGCAAAGAGACTAACGCATGCACTATTGGCCTTGCTGCCTATTTTCATCTGGGCCCTTTCTGCTGTGCAGATCTCCAGGTGGCTACATTCCTATAGTGGCTGCTTCTCAACCTTTGCCAGTCTGTTCATTGTCTTGCTTTCTCTATTTAATGTCTGAAACCAGTTTGCCTTCATAGAACTTCTATAATAAACATTATTGTTTGCCTACTTAGCATCTATTGCTTCCTTCCTTATAATATCTGATTTTTACTAAGGGATCCCCTTACCAAGGAAGTACATGTGTTTTAAGAGAAGCTAACTCTATACTCATATCCACAGTTGGTCCTGATTGAGCCAAGGGTAATTACAGTAGTAATTGGGGCTGTTCATAAATATTCTGGTTCTCCTTGGGACATAGTAGAATTCTATTTCCCAGCTTGTTGAAGTTAGGAGTGACCATATGACTTGCTTTGGTCAGTAAAATGCGAATAGGAATGATATATGTCACTTCTAGGCAAACACCTTTAAAAGCCAGCGTGTGATTCACCAGACCACCTTCCCTCTGCTGCAATGGTTGCTAAAGCCTGTGTCAAGGTGAAGCCTCCATTAGCCTCCATCTTAGGGTGACTATAATGGTAGAGCGCCCCCTGCTGACACACACTGGCATGTAGTGAGAGCAATAAAATTTTAGCTGTATTAAATAGACACTGAGATTTGAGGGTTGACTGCCATTGCAGTTTAAGTCCTAACCAAAATAGTAATCACGTCCTCTAACCTGTACCTAGGTCAGGAACCTAGCCTAAGCCAAGGAATAGGTTGGAAAAAAGCTTGTGACTCAGTTGGTACACTGACATGAGAAGGGAGATTTGCTGGGGCTTTGATGAAACAAGTAAGTTACTTTTAGGAAAGCCATCAGAAGAGATGAATCCTCTCTTTCTCTGGATGTTGTGTGTAAACGTGAAGCCTGGAATTATTGTAGTCATCTTGCTACCTGCCTGAGGATAAAGCCAATGCAGGGGGAGAGCAGTACTAAAAGAATCACAGAGAAATGAAGCCAAAGCCCTCATTGAATCATAACCAATCATTACTCTACTTCTGGACTTTTTCATTTAGGAAAACCAATAAATTTCCTTTACTGTTTAAGTCTTTTGAGTTTTCTGTTACCTGCCTCCAAAAGCATCTTAACAGTTGCAACTTCTTTCTCAGTTCTTATTTCCACTTCCCACTCTTCCATTCAGTCTAAAAGAAATAATAACTAATAATGGCATTTGTTTAGAGAAGACTTACTGTGTAGCTGACACTATACGAGTGCTTTTCAGAAGGAGATTATCATTCCATTTCAGAGTAGCAAAATGTGTGAGCTCCTTGAGAGCAAGATATATGTATTTTTAAATTTGTAGTTTTTGTAGAGATGAGGTGTTGATAGGGCTGGTCTCAAACTCCTGGCCTCAAGCAGTCCTCCCACCTTGGCCTCCCAGGTGTTGGGATTACAAGCGTGAGCCACCGTGCCCTACTTGTAAGAATCTTTTCTTATTTGTACATATTTGTTTTCACTGCAATTATGATATAGTACAAAGCCGGTACTGAGCAAATATTAACTGAACAAATATAAGTTGACCTTCATCCTTAAAGGGCTTACAGTATTGTTGTATAGTCAAGTGTTAGAAACCTGGATGATTCAAGACCAATACAAGACAGCATGTACTGTTACTAAATTGAAGATCCAAAGGGCATGGTACTAGCAGTAAAGGCTATGAAAGAAAGATATTGTTATTATCATGATTGCCTGAAGGTTGGGAGCAAAAACTTTTTGGAAAAGGTCAAATTTGATCAAAAAAGAAGGATCAGAATTGAATAGTACAGCAGATTGGGGGAGTGGATATCACCTAAAATCAGGGCAATAACAGAAGCAATAAATAGCATGGTGTCAAAAAGAACTTGGTGCATTGAAGAGCATGCAGTATATCCAACTGAAGTGCTCAATGTTAGACCTTTTATTTCATTTTTCTAATCACAATAGACAATAGAAAGCCATTTGCCTTTGAATTGCTTGAGGTAGACTTGATATAAAAGAGGTATTGTGGCCACTACTCTGACTATATACTCAAACCCCTTGCACACAGTAGTTAATGATGTTTGTAAACTTGCAAATGCATCCATCCATGTACTGTTTCTCCCCAAAGAGAGCAGAAGCTTCCAAGGGCTTTTGTGCCAAGCATTCTGCTTCTTTCCTGGCTTTCTTAACTCAATGCTAGACACATACTGATGTACAGTAGGCCCTCAGTTAAGTACTGACTAAATTGATTCAAATTGTCTGGTTTGGGGAAAGAAGTTATGTGCCTAGTGAGCCTGGTTTCTCAGCACATTAACACTTCATCAAACCTCTGTCAGATCAGATTCTCAATAGGATATCTTAAATACATGCTATTAAAATACCTAAGTAGAAGTTCCATCTGTTTGAATAGACTGAGCCTGATGAATCAGCCAGAGGTGGGAGGCTGATCCAGCCAGACATGAACCCATCGGGTGGGGAACAGGCAGCTAGCTCTCCCTCCTTTTGCTACCCTGGTAGTGCTCACACTACAATGTACAGATTTATAAAGACAAAACATGATCAACCAGTTAGCAAAACGCAAAAACTGGAGCAAGCTGAAGGGCATTGTTTGTGGGCTCGTTAACAGAGGTCCGGCTGGAACCCCGCATCCCAGCTGTCTATCACGCTGAAGCTCTTGTTAGAGTAGGAGAAAGAGGAGCTCTGGGACCTGCCCTTTTCACAAATCCTGGGCCACTGGAGTCTAGATTTTGTTTTCGTGCCATTGTAAAAAAATGTTTAAAAGACACACACACAAAAAAACAGGACTTATTTTGAAAACTGTCACCAGTGAAGTCACTAAGGACTTAAAGACAAAAATACAAAGATGGAAAAATGTTGAGGAAGCTGCATCCTTTTATATTTGCCCAGCAAAATTTTGGACAAACATCCATCCTTAATGAGATGTCATCAAGCCCAAATTTCCAAATGGTCTTGGCTGCCAGAATTCTAGTTACAATCAACTTCTCCCCTTTCCCATTTTCCCTTAAATACCCTGGTTGTGGGTTGCATTTTTTGATGCTGTGATTAAAGAAGGAGAATGATTTTGGGGTCACTCTTCACACCGAAATACATGTTTCAAAATGTTCTTTTCTAAACTTTGCTTCAATTGGTAGCACTTAGTACACAAGGCCTTGCACACAATAGGTGCTCAGTAAATAATTTGTTGAATTAAATTGAATCAGACTTTCATTTTTCTAAACTAAGAAAAAAATTGAGTGTGTTTTCTTATTACCACCACTGTCTGATTTCTCTTCTGCTGTGCTGTCAACTTGCCTTCCGTATCTGTAGCCTTAGCCCAGCCCCGCCCCCAACACAAATACATGCAAACACAGTCCCATGCTATCCCATTCAGGTGTTTCTATTGCTCCTTTATGGGTCTGCTTATGGTATTTACTTTGTTAAATGAGAAGGTAAGTGAAAAGAATAATGTCTAAGAGTCAAAAGACCTGGATTCTTGTCCTACTTGTGTCATTTACTTTGGATCTTAGGTAAGTGACTATATGCTCAGATTCCTCATCTCTGAAATAATAATAATAATATTGACCTACCTCCCAGGATTGTTGTGAATATCAAATGAGCCAATATATGTGAAAACCCTTTGAGAACAGAAAAGGCTTTTTAAAGAACTGTTCTTATAAGAACCTCACCCCAGTTCATGCACCCAATAAAGAACACCAGCATCAAAAAGGTCTTCCATACTGTGTTTCCCTGGGAAATGGGTTCCTTCTCACCACCTTTCTCCAGGAGAGGCTTACTGGCTGACTTCCTGGGACACATTTAATCCGATGAATACACTGAGGTCCAGGGTTGGACCCTCAGCTTTGCAGCACCAGAAACTGGATCTTGGCAGAGCCTCTGAGTTGATCAGACTCAGAGATGCTGACTCATACTAATCCACAAGACTGGTATATAACCAGAATGCCAGTTGATTAATTTACAGTGGGAAACATTTGGCCTGATCTGCCCCTTTTCTCCCTATAGGCCAGTTGCATGGGAAGAGAGATCATCTGACAGTTGCTCAATGAATAAGGAACTTTGACAAAGGGAGTTACATTATTCAGTGTTTGATAACATAGGACTCTGCTCAACTGGAGCCTCTGTCTCCTCAACAGGAATCTGCTCCAGATGATCTAGATGTTTCAGGCACTTTGGCGGAAGCCCCCATTCCTGAACCATGCACACAGGAGCCGTTGTACCATGTGTGCCCTTTTCCCCACATTCTCTCTGTTGACCAACACATTGCTCTTTATATATATTAATCCTTTTGAGACTTCTTGCAGTGCAGCTGTGGTTCCCAAAGCCAGTCTGCTGACCAGAAAGAAGCTGGTTGCCACAAAAGCACCTGGGGTACATGTAAAGAAATAATGGGCTTGTATAGCTCTATTGGAAATTCTAATAATTAGGTCTGTGGAGGGGTCTAGGAATCTGAATGTTTACAGGCATCCCAAGTGACTCTGATCATCAGCCAGGTTGGGGAACCACTGATATAAAAGTCTTATTTGGTTAAGAATCTATTCTACCACTTTAAGATGACTTTGCATATTCTGATCAGATCCATTACAGACCGATTGTATAGATAAACTCTCAGAACAAAACATTACTTCCTACTTCTCAAAGGCCAGTTGCTGTTGTATCCTTGAGCCTGCTTCCTTCATTCTTTCTTTCCTTCCCTCTTTCCTTCTTTTCCTTCCTCCCCCCACCCCTCTCCCTTACATAAATATTTATAAATACATAATGCATAAGGAAGCTTACCAAGAGGAGGCTGTAGCAGTTGACACTCCAAGAGCCAAAACCAAAAGCTTCTTTCAGGTGATAATAGACTTGGAGGATTAGGATATATAAGCCTGGTGCACAGACAGCTCTAAGGCCAGCCAGTAATACCAAGGGCTGACATTGAACAATCTTGAGATAATTTCTCTGCGGTAAGCAACCCTGGGCCTTGGCATACTTCCTGAGTTGATGTGCTGTAGGAAACAACATTATGCTCCCAAGGGACCTTGAGGGAAACTCCAAGAACCATGTTCCCGTCCCACTCATGACAAAGCAGACAGCCGTCTTTCCTCTCAAATATGGCTCCCATGTCGCTAGCACCTGGCGGTGCCTTGCTTCCAGCAGAGCACCAAAATCAGGACAGCAAAGTGAGAATCAAATCTAAGGAGGGATGCCAATGTGTGATGGGCATCTCTTTATACCAGGCTCTGTGTTCCCATACTATATATCCTATGCACCACAAAAATCACTCAAACAGGTTTCAATATCTCCATTTTCCAGATGAAGAAATTGAGGCTCAAAGGGATGAAGTAACTTGCTAAATAAAGGTCATGCAAGCAGTTAAGTGGTGGAATTGGGATTTGAATCCAAGCTCACTCCATTCCAAATTCTATGTTCTTTCCATAATCCCATGCTGCTTAGTAAACAGGGAGGTTGGAAGTGGGAGTTTTGAACATAAGCTTCATTTGCTATGCATACGTATTTATAGATAATTTTTATAATTTCTCTGTATAGAATGACATAAATAAATACATATTTTTTCAAATATTCCATAACAAGTATCACATTCCTACATATAAAATATACTAGCATCTAAATCTGCATTTGGTTAATCCTGATTCTTTTCTCAGAGGGAAAAGGGTGGCTATAATTAGGGATAGGACTGGGAGTCAGGATACCTAGTTTATAGTCCTGGCTGTGCCTTTCACTCACTGGGTACATTGGGAAATTCCTTTTTTCTTCCTGAGCCTAATTTTCATCATCTGTCAAAGGAAGGGTTGGATTAGATCTTTTACATGCTAGGATTCTAAAAATCTAGTAACACTGTTGTTACCATGTTTCTTAATCGTTTTAGATCAAAGCACAGAAATTGAACAGTAGAAAAAGAAAGCTGAACACATATATTAGAAGCCTGTTTAATAATAACTAATTTTATTGAACACTTTGTATGCCAGGGACTGTACTAACTAGTTTGTATTACTTATTTTGATTACTTCTTATCACATCAACTCTATTGTTATTTATCCATCTCTTAGGAGTAGAGAGGTAAGTAATTTGCCCAAGATCACATGGCTGGTAAGAGGAGAAGCCAATGCTGAAATCCAGGCCCAAGCCTAGGGCTAGCTCCTAAATATAGTCCTAGCCTCCACTCTTGCTTTACAGCTCCCACTGTGATGACTGTGTAGGACATTTATTAAAATTGCATTTGAGATTATCTGATCTTGGGACATGAGGAAAAAGGAGGGCACATATCAGCCCATGTAACAGAATTTTCTAGAGATTATTGCTATGATTATCTCCCTTAGGAAAGGAAGCTGTAAAAGTTATATAGAATATGTTCAGGTTCAGAGAATCAACTGCATCAGAGAAAACATTATACTGGTCAGCAGGCCCTAGACATAAAATTACTTCTATTCCTTAATATTATTAGTAAGCTTTGTTTTCCTAACACCAAGGTCATAAAAGTTAGGCCCCAGTTTCTCTGCCTAGGTCTAAGTAGGAGGAAATAAATCAAGAAGGAGAAGAACTTTTCTTGCTCTTACTGATCTGTGGAGGTGAAGGCAAGTGGGAGGAAGAAATGGTTGCTGGCGGGTAGATAAAGAACTATCAAAAGGCTGAGTCCTGTACAGATGGGGATGCTGTATTTGATATCCACCCTATTCAAATGATGCCTTGATATCTACCTATTGCCTCTGATCTCCCTGGACAGGGAAGTTGGGTGGCAAGGCTGAGCCATGGTCTAGGATGAACTATAAAAACATTATGAACCATTTCCATCCCCAAAGGATAATACCTGGACAAAACTACAAGAATGTCCAATCTTGGGAGCCAGGATGGAACAGAGAGCGAGCTACCAGCAATGCCACTACTTCTTTCTGTTTTCTTCCTTGCTCACTACCCACATTAAGTAGGACTCTTTTTCTTTTTTGTGAGCTTTGTATTACATGTCATGCAGGTGGGTTGGAGAGAAGTGAAAAAGGCTGTCTATAAATTGCTGTAGCTAATTTAGAAGTCATTTTGCATCGTGTACCCAAGCCTACACTTTCAATAATGTCAGAAAAGTTTGCTTTACTTTTGCAATGCATCGATAGGTTAAATGGCATTTTTATTAAACCTACAGGTGACACAAAGCTGGAAAGTATACTTATAGCTACAGAGCTAAATCAGAATTCAAAATTGTCTAGACAGTCTGGAGTTTCTTGTCTAACTCAATAAGTTGGAATATATCAGAAATAATTGCAGAATTCTATATTTAGGGTAAAAAGAAAACCATCATATAAGTTCAGGATGGAGATGATTACCCGAACAGCATTTGTTCATATGAAAGGACTGGGGACTTTATCCACAAGTTGAATATTTTCCAACATTATCATGAGTCTGCTGGATAAAAACAACCCAATCTTTGACTGCATGAAGGGAAGTGAGGGAGAGATTATAGGAAGCCTTGGTCCTAGTGCAGTGGGCTGTGGTCAGACCACACTGAAGTACTGGGTTCTGTGGTAGGTACCACAATTCTTGGGGGATTTTGATCAACTAGAAAAAAAGTAATGGGTTGGTAAGGGGTAGGAAATCAGGAATAGTCGATATAAATTATCACATTTAGCCTAGAGAAGAAAAAAAAAGTCAACCAAAGGAATACCATATCCTAGTCTGCAAATATTTAAAAGGCTCCTTGTGTGACAGGCAGAATAAATTTGTTCTGCCCTGTCAAGATGTAGAGCTAGATTAAAGAGCGGAAGTTAAAGAAGGTAGATTTCAGTACAATATAAGAGCTTTTCAATACCTGAGCTGTTGTCCTAAAGAAAGAGAGAGCTCCTAGCATCTAGAGGTACTATAGCTATGGCTACCTTAAAGGAGACCTTTACACTGGGCAGAGGTGAAGTACGAAGAAGACACCACTGTCTGTTTTGCCAGGACTGGATTCCTTGCTCTTATTTCACCTGATATTTCGTATATATTCTTGGGCTTCAACTTGGAAGCCATCAATTTTGGCTGAAGAACCAGGCCCATGACTTTCTGAGCAGGGACTACCACTTCGGAATGCCTGAGCTTATAGCCCCTTCCTTAGGAATTCTCTGAACAGTGAAACTCACTCTCGTACTTACCCATTTGCCTAATAACAGAATGGCTCACTTTGCTTCTTGAGCATATATTAGGCACTTTTTTTTTTTAATTTTTATTTATTTTTTTGAGACAGAGTTTCACTCACTCTGTCACCTAGGCTGGAGTGCCGTGAGTGGTGTGATCTCGGCTCACTGCAACGTTTGCCTACCAGGTTCAAGCAATTCTCCTGCCTCAGCCTCCTGAGTAGCTGGGATTACAGGCATACACCACTACACGCAGCTAATTTTTGTATTCTTAGAAGAGGTGGGGTTTTGCCATCTTAGCCAGGCTGATCTCAAACTCCTGACCCCAAGTGATTCGCCCGCCTTGGCCTCCCAAAGTGCTGGGATTACAGGCATGAGCCACCACGACTGGTCACATATTGTTTCTGCTATAGAAATATTTTATTACTCCATAGATTGCACTTTTATTTCTTTGAATTTCATTTGTTAATATTTAGACATTTTTTTCTGAACAGACCTTTGATAATATAATGATTTTAATAATAATTAGAATTGTTACACGAAAAGAAACGAAAATTTCTGCTCAGAGGCTTGGCTGTACTGTTAATAATAGTGCCAGGAAGCCAGGTGCGGTGGCTTACACCTGTAATCCCAGCACTTTGGGAGGCCAAGGCAGGCAGATTATGAGGTCAGGAGTTCGAGACCAGCCTGGCCAGCATGGTGAAACCCTGTCTCTACTAAAATTACCAAAAAAAAAAAAAAAATTAGCCGGGCATGGTGGCGTGTGCCTGTAGTTGCAGCTACTTGGGAGACTGACACAGGAGAATCGTTTGAATCCGGGAGGCAGAGGTTGCGGTAAGCTGAGATCACACCACTGCACTCCAGTCTGGTGATAGAGCGAGACTCCATCTCAAAAAAACAAAACCAAAACAAAACAAAACAAAAAACAAACAATAATGCCAGGAAACTTCTCCCTGCAAGATACATCTATTCAGCCCCTAAGAGAGTTGCTATCATGCCCCAACCCATCTTTATCCTACTGGGAAAGGCAGGTAGCCTCATTCTTAAAATCCATTATCCAGGAGCTTAGAAGAAATAAAATCTAAATTTCTTTTCAGGAGATGTAAGAGACTGGAAAAACTGGTCCTTTGGTTTTTCACACACTACTCAACACAACACTTCTGACACTGGATGTGTGAATTCTTTTCCCCACACACCAAATAATTTTCCACTGGACATCAGGAGGGTGTCCTATAATTCAGTTCTGACACATCTACCTAGAGTAGATCTCACAGGTTGAGGGCGCAGCCTCTCAAGACTCCCTCTTGCTTTAGATGCCAACTGCAAGTCCCAGGTTGCAGCCTGTACTCCTGACTGTCTGGCTATAAATTGGGGTTCTCATGACCCTCCTCCTCAGGTTTTATTAATTTGCTAAAGTGGTTCACAGAATTCAGGGAAACATATTTACCCATTTATTGTAAAGGGTTTTATAAAGGATACAGAAGAAGAGTCAGATGGAGAGATGCCTAGGGCAAGGCATGTGGGAAGGGGTGCTCTGCTCCAGGCACCTTTATGTGGTCAGCTCTCCAGTGGCTCCCTGAACCCACTGCTCCTGGGTTTTTAATGGAGGCTTCATTACATAGGCATGATTGATGATATCACTGGCCATTGGTGATTGACTCAACCGTTAGCCCCCTCCCCTCCTGGGAGGTCAAATGGTGGAACTTAATGTTCCAACCCTCTAATTACAGATTGGTTCCCCTGGCAAACCAATAGAGATGGGGTTTTGCCATGCTGCCCAGGCTGGTCTCAAACTCCTGAGCTCAAGCGATCCTTCAGTCCCGGCTTCCCAAAGTGCTGGGATTATAGGCATGAGCCACTGTGCTCAGCCATCTTCTCATTTTTATAACAGTCCAATTCCCTAAGATAAACCCATGATTAAGTTTCTAGTTTCAATATCTTACAACCAAATAAATGTAGTAGTTAAGAGTTCTGACTTTAATGTCAGATAGACCAGAGCTCATATACAGAGTACCCACTGAGAAGTTACTTACTTTCTTCAGCTTCCTTATATGTAAATTCACAGATTTGTAAAGAGGATTAAGTGAGATAAAATATGTAATGTGCTTAGCACAGTGCCTGGCCCAGAGTCAGTGTGCAGGAAATGTTAGAGCTCATTAATATGTATTATAATCAAATAAAATATGAGGAGACTGAAAAAGAATAAAATCACCCATAGTTCCACCACCTGAACTGATTTTGAACTATTTTCTTTTTGTCTTTTATCTGTGTGTATGAGAAAGAAATGTTATATATGATTCTGAGAGGCAGTCCTGGTAGTTAGAATGCCCTTTGTTTGCCAAGTCATCATAGGTGGTGGGGATAAAATCTGGAGGTGGAAGCTGGGGTGTGTGAGTGCAGAACTGCTCTGCATAATGAAGGGAAAAGGCAAATGAGATTCCCTAAGGGAGAAATAGTTTAATCCCTGGGTTAGATCTTTTAAGCACTCCCTAAAGACAGAGAAGGAAGCCATTAAATGTTCTGAGTCTTAGAACTACCCCTGTTAGACTAGATCACCTTTGTAATATCTTTTATACCAGTTCCCAATTTGCTGAGAGTACTAAGTCCCTGAGAACTGAGCCTGAGACACTTGTGCCAAGAGCCCTTTATCAATCCTTCTATCTCCTTCAAGTCATTCTTTTCTGACCCATTCCTCCTAGGCAGCCATGGTGGTCTCTTCCATGTTTCCCTATCTCAGGTCAGGCTCTTTTGAAAGTGGGCGTACACATGACCATCTTAAATCACATTAGTCAGTAGTTCTGCGGATACCTTATTAGTAGGGAATCTGGATCAGGAAGATTGCTTTCCTATGGGCTTGGGTAAAAGCCACTAGAACCCAAGGAGACAATACTTGTCCAAACTGATTTACAAACAAAAGCTAATGTTACTGAGTGGTAACACAGGGAAAAAATTTATTTACTACTAACATCTAGGAGCCAATATTTTAATTTAATAATTTACTTTTCTTTATTTCTATTCACAAGTTGAATATTTTAGATTGGTTTGAAAGTTATCACTTCTCTATGCTGTTCTCTCTCAGCCTCTATTTCTATTTGATAAGCAATTTGAGATTATTAATGCAATTTATGAACCTATGGAAGAAGAATGTGAATGGAAACCAGATGAAGAAGACAAGATTTCGGAGCAGTTGAAAGAAAAGGCCAAGATTGAAGAAGAGAAGAAAGATGAAGAAAAAGAAGAGCCCATAGGAATTCCTGAATTTTGGTTAACTACTTTTAAGAATGTTGACTTGCTCAGTGATATGCTTCAGGAACATGATGAACCTATTCTGAAGCACTTGAAATATATTAAAATGAAGTTCTTGGATGCTGACCAGCCTATGAGTTTTGTCTTAGAATTTCACTTTGAACCCAGTGAATATTTTACAAATGAAGTGCCAACAAAGACATATAGGATGAGGTCAGAACCAGATGATTCTGATCCCTTTTGATGGACCAGAAATTATGGGTTGTACAGGGTGCCAGATAGATTGGAAAAAAGGAAAGAATGTCACTTTGAGAACCATTAAGAAGAAGCAGAAACACAAGGGACGTGGGACAGTTTGTACTGTGACTAAAACAGTTTCCAATGACTCTTGCTTTAATTTTTTTGCCCCTCCTGAAGTTCCTGAGAGTGGAGATCTGGATGATGCTGCTGAAGCTATCCATGCTGCAGATTTCGAAATCGGTCACTTTTTACCTGAGCGCATAATCCCAAGATCAGTGTTATATTTTACTGGAGAAGTTATTGAAGATGATGATGATGATTATGATGATGAAGGCAAACAAGCAGATGAGGAACGGGAAAAAGAAGGAGATGAGGAAAATAATCCAGACTATGAACCAAAGAAAGATCAAAACCTAGCAGAGTGCAAGCAGTAGTGAAGCAGGATGTATGTGGCCTTGAGGATAACCTGCACTGTAATAGCCTGAACACAACTCTTATTTACTTATAGGCTTACGCTTTTGTATTTTCTTGGTAGACTAGGTCATTTTTTTTAAAGGACAGGAAACTGATATTTTAAAGACCAATTTGTCCTACATAGAATTTTAACTAGTTTTTCCGCCAGATATGTTGAATGCACAAATTCTGTCACGCATGTTCATTCATTGCTACGTAATTTGGTTCTTCTGGAACATTTTCATGTAGCTCTTGGAGTACAACTGTGAAAATTAACAACTGCTAAAGGAAACACTTTTTTTCGTAATTTTTTCCTTAAAGAACCAAAGTATTTTTTTCAGCTGGTTGTTGAATAGGGTTAAGTCCGCTTGGATTAGTTGTGCCTTTCATTAATTTGTTACAGAAATGCAGTGACTTATATTAAGACAATTCATTGTTTAAAAATAAAATTGACAAGACAACTATATGGTTAAGAATTTCCAGTATGACCACATCCAATAACTGTATTAGATTGTTAATGGATTATTGTGTTATAGGTGACACAGTTAACTGTAAAGTAACCTGACTCAGGATAGTTACTGGTACCACAGTGAGGTGAATAAAACAGGATTTTCAGAAGTTAGCCCTAATTTAACTGTACTTTTAAATTTAACCTCCATTAACTAAGCATCTTTTCTTTGTGGTAGAGTCTACCTTCTGCTTCCCTGGAAAGGATGAATTTACATAATTTGACAGGCCTATTTTCAAGTTATTTGCTATTTGTTTGCTTGTTTTTGCTTTTGCAGCCTAAAATAAAAATTTCAAATACAATTTTGTTCTTACAAGATAATGTCTCAATTTTGTACCAATTCAGGTAGAAGCAGAGGCCTAGCTTGAATTAAGGGTTATACTCAGTTTTTACCACATTATTGAAGAAAAGGGGAAAAAAAAAAGCTTTGGAAAGACATACTATACTAATAAGCAACTGTGGAAGAGGAAGAGGAAGAAGAAGAAAGAAGAAGGAGGAGGAAGAGGAGAAGGAGGAGGAGGAGGAAGAGGAGGAGGAGGAGGAGGAGGAGGAGGGGAAGATCTTAAGTGATTTGATGCTTTTTGTAAAACAAAAATTATTCTTTGGGTTAGAGCTAGATAAAAGGCCCCAAGCTTCTGTGGTTTATTCTAATTCTTATTGCTTAAAGCATGAGTATGTCACTTACCCATGCTTCTTTTACTATGTATTAAAATGTGTAGTACTGTTTACCTAACTACCTCATGGATGTGTTAAGGCATGTTGAGTTAAATCTCATAAAATGTTTCTCAATCTCATTGAAAGCTCAAAATTTGGGGCCTATTTGTAATGCCAGTGTGACACTCAGCATTTTGTTCACACCACAGTTTGATAACTAAATTGGAAAACAAAGGTTAAGTACCTCTGTTCTGGACCTGGGCAGGCAACACTCTTTTAGATCTTTGTGTGGCTCCTATTTTTACAGAAGTGGATGGACGCACTATTTCACAAAGTCCAAGAATTTTTTTCAGGTGTTTTTGCTGACTGTATAGTAGTAAATACTACGGGGATAGCACTATAGTATTGTAGTCATGAGACTAAAGTGGAAATAAGACTATTTTTGACAAAAGATGCCATTAAATTTCAGACTGTAGAGCCACATTTACAATACCTCAGGCTAATTACTGTTAAATTTGGGGTTGAACCTTTTTTTGATGACAGCGAGGGTGGACTATTGGGTTGTCATTTAGAGGAAGGTCTAGATTTCCTGCTGTTAATAAAATTACACTGAATTCATTTTTAGAGGTGATGAAAACTTCCTTTCTGAGAAGTTAGTGTTAAGGTCTTGGAATGTGAACACATTGTTTGTAGTGCTATCCATTCCTCCCCTGAGATTTTTAACTTACTACTGGAAATCCTTAACCAATTATAATAGCTTTTTTCTCTTTATTTTCAAAATGTTTTCCTTTGCTTTGATTAGACACTCTGTGCTTTTTTTTTTTTTTTTTTTTTTTTTTTGGTAACCACAGTTCATCTAAATTCAGCTTTTTCTAACTTTAAAGCTGGAATCTCATTTCTAATGAACTGAAGTAGCAAAATCATCTTTTTCATTCTTTTAGGAAATAGCTATTGCCAAGGTGAAGATGTAGATAATACCTAGTCTTGTTATATAATGGTGATGTGGTTTGCAGAAGAATTTTCTTTATAAAATTGAAGTTTCAAGGGATGTCAGTGTTTATGCCATTTTTCCAGTTCCAAAATGATTCCATTTCATACTAGAAATTTGAAGTATGTAACTTGAAATCCTTAATAAAATTTGAATTTAATTATATAAAAAAAGAAAGTTATCACTTCTTCATTAATTAAATCTGGACCCTAAAGATTGAAGATTCTGTTTGTTGCCAGAATCATAACTCGATTAGAAAGATTAAGAGGTAAAAAGAATGAAATGGAATAGGCCTTCTATGGCTAACGTTTGGGAAAAAATTTTTTATAGAAACAGAAGCTTCTTCATTAGCCACCTATTGATAGATTTTAGGCTGTGTCTAATTCACAGTGATTACCCCTCACTAGAACCATTTTATGGCCTTTTGGCTTAACTAGTCACTCAGTTTGATAGAGATTGTTAGGAAGGGGGGAAAATAAATTTGGAAATCTTAGATAAAAATCACTTGAGAAGATGTTAGAGAATGTCCTACAAATAAATACTACATGTAAATATTCTATTAAGCATTTGGTAGAGAGTTGGCCAAGATGACCCCTAGCAGGTGCACAAACTAAATTGGGGTGGGGATGGGAGTAAGGACAGGTAAGATTTGGAAGCAGCAAGAGCTTCCCAGGCAAAGTCAGGACCTTTTGGGGAATGCAGCTGGAAAAAGGGGCAGTGTAAGAGGAAAAGAGCTCAGCACTACAAGTCCAGAGTGTTAAGCCCAAAGAGTCCAAAAGCTGAGGTTCTGGCTTTGCCAAGATACCAACATGGAAGGTAGGAGTGCATAGAGATGACTGGGGAATGCCAGGTAACCAAAAGATTCAGGCTCAGAGGAGCCATTAGGGCTTCAAGAGAAGCTTTCCTTGTACACATTTCAGGATTATTTGGCTCCTATACTAACTAGTACTTTTTAGCTTCAAGTCAAAAACAATCTAATAAAAAATGTGGCTTAAGTAAAATGGAAATGTGCCTTTCTCTCAAGCAACGTAAAGTTGAGCAGTCGTTAGCCCAGAGCTCGTATAGAAGCACCACAATGTCAGTGAATCCCACCCTTATTCTTTCAGATGCCAACATCCTTAGCATCTAGTTTCAATCTTCAGTATTGCTTCGTGGTTAGTCACAGTTAGTTACTATAGCTCCAACCATCACATCCACCATACAGGGAGGAGGAAGGAGGAAGAGAGGAAAACAAACATACACTTATCACCTAAGTCAGCCAGTCCCCTTTAAAGAGCATTCTCTTCAGTACTCCACCCTGTGATTTCTGCTTACATCCTTTCACCAAATCTGTTTGATATGACCAATCCTAATTAAAAAAGAAGCTGTGGAAAGACAGTTTTTAAACTTGGTACTGAGTTGCTGTCAACAAAATTGGAGTTCTCTTAGTAAGATAAAAGGGAATAATGAACATTAAATAGCAATTAGAAATCTCTGCCACAACCTCCTAACCAAAGAATGGCTGAAAACTTATTTCCAACTCCCAGTTATGTGTTGGGTGAGGCTCTAGATGTATTGATGTTCTTGGGATGCTTTTTCATTGATTCCAGGGCAAGGCAGTTTATAGACAGCTTATTCCAACACTGGGTTTGAACTAAGTTGAATTATGGAAAAATAATGATAATAAAAAGGGAATGCCTACAGGAACAGTCTAAAGGAAGTGAACTAATATGATTTGACTCTTGTCCCCACCCAAATCTCATTTTGTAGCTCCCACGTGTTGTGGGAGAAACCTGGTGGGAGATAATTGAATCATGGGGGTGGGTCTGTCCCATGCTGTTCTCATGATGGTGAATAAGTCTCATGAGATCTGATGGTTTTAAAAACAGGAGTTTCCCTGCACAAGCTCTCTCTTTGCCTGCTGCCATCCATGTAAGATATGACTTGCTTCTCCTTGCCTTCCACCATGATTGTGAGGCTTCCCCAGCCATGTGGAGCTGCAAGACCATTAAACCTCTTTCCTTTGTAAATTGCCCAGTCTCAGGTATGTCTTTATCAGCAGCATGAAAGCAGACTAATATATGCATCATCATAATGGTTACAGTGTTGGGTGAGGTGATGGGATCATGACTTTTCTAGTTTTCTGTTATGCATTTGTATTATTTCAAATGTTCTTGTATTCTTTTAATTTCCTATTGAATTCTTTTTTCTATTTTAAGACTCCCTGGAGAAGGAAGGCATTTGGGCCATCCTACTTAAAGTGAGACATATGCCCAATGTGCAAATTAAGCCAAAAGGCCATAAAATGTGTTTAGGAAACAAACCAGGGCATGTGAGATTGCACTTGCATAAACATGTTGTATGTGTGTAATATTGATCTCCATCTCACAGGGGAGCAATAATGAGCTGGCAAAGGCTCCTGGGAGAGAAAATTAGAGGATGAGAAAGCTACTCCATGAAAGTTATTGAAGAGTAGGTGGCATGTTTGGCGGCCTTTGGTAGAAAGACCTGGGTTCTAGGCCTTTTCCCATTCTTCCCCTTAAACAGCTGCATGATCCTGGGGAGATTAACCTATTTAGTCTTGGATTTTTAACCTATAAAATGGGAAAAGAGAATAATATGATAATTAAAATCCTTTGAAATATAAATAATTTTATTTTCCATAACTGCTGAGCCAAAAGAGAAAATGATGAAATATTTTGGGAAGTGAGGCTAAGGGGGAATGAAAACAGACAAGTAGCCTAACATATGAAGAGGTTTCACCAAGAGTAAGAAACTTAGAATAACATGAAAGTAAGAAAACCATTTGGGGGCAATTTTAAGTGCATAGTAGCTATGTGCAACCTCTTTAGATTGGGAGAATCACCCAACTGATGAATCGAACTCTGTTGTTGAATTGAACATCCTGATGGCAGTTCTAGCACCAGGAGGGGATTCCTCATGTGCATCTGGTTGTAGCCACCCAATTAAAATTCCCACAAAAAGGAATTAATTTTATAACTATCTAAGTCAGTGAAATGGACTAATTTCCATTAGGAAGATTTCTAACGCAATTATTTTTAAATAGCATTAATTCCACAATTCTTTTAACCTTGCCATGTAGCTTTCCCTAATGCCTGTTCCTCCAACCCCAAGTCCTTTTATTTTTAAACCTCTACAAGTCTTTCCCTCTTTAAATTTAGGAACATCCCCTGATCAATTTATCTTCCTTTTCAAATTGCTTTTTAATTGAAGTATATGTACTTTTAAGTGGAAAATTCAGTGTGTGCGTGTGTGTGTGTGTATCTGTGTGTAGGCACACATGCCCGTGCAAGAGACCGCTATGGTTCTTCTCAAACATTTTTCTGGAAAATATCTTATAATATAACATACTGCTCTAATGAGATAGTTTTTTCAAATGCAAATAATGCCCCGAATTCCATAGAAGAAATGGAGTTTCTTTCCCTGCACTATCAGACTAATTACAATTATTTTGTTACATTAGCTCTTCCTTGAGCAAAACCTTGCTCATTTATCCTGCCTTCAGCAGCTTGAGGATAAGGAGATAAATCTGTTTCCTGGGTTGGTGGGTAAGCCAATGAGCAGAATGTTAAGGAAGAGGAAGAAGAATAGTGGAGATTTAGCCCAAATTCAGTGGAAATTCAGGCTTCTTTCCTTCAACTATGGCCTCAATGCATCCTCTACTCTTTGAACTCTGTAAGCCTCAGCCTTCACATTTCTTTGATAAATTCAGGATTCTAAAACTTCTGGTCCAAGTTCCTGTTTTCATTTTCAGCAAATGGCACTCTCATAATTCCTCACAAGTCTGCTCTTTCAAAGTCTTCCTTCACTGTAACATAGAGAGAGAAAACTCTTCCCATCCTTCTTCCCTTATTTTATCCTGTTTATCCAGAGAAATAGGTATCTCTTTGTCTATAGTTAATTCTTGCAATTGATACTCCTCCAAAATCCTGGGAGAACTTATCTCTAGATAAACCTGAATGAGTTGGGCTATCTAGCTCTTCCTTCAAGGCCAGATTAGGTACATAATTGGAGACTAAAAACAAAACAAAACAAACAAACAAAAACCCTGAAACAAAAATAAGCAGTCTAGGTATTTACTAAAGTTTCTTAAGGAGATGGGGAAGGAATATATAAAACTTCTTGAAATATATTGTTGATTTTCCTTTCTAAATCCCACTTCCTTGCCTGTATCTCCTCCCTCTACTTCCCACTACCCAGTCTTTCCTTCTGGAAGTGAAATTAATTATCTGAAGCCATTTGGCTGCTATCACATTTTCTAGTGATCCTCTCTCCTCATTACATGGCACAACTAAGGCTCAACAATTAGCTGCCCAAGAAAATTTTATTTTTCTTTAGAGCGCAGGGGATTGGGTGATACGCATCATTCAACATTATAGAACAAGGATAAGAATTATACTTCATAGAGTTGTTGTGAGAATTAAGTGAGAGAATATAAGCCAAATTTTTAGGATAGTGACTGGCACTAGGTAATAACTCAATACATTTTAGTTCCTATCATTTTTAGCTATTTTTTTCCCAGCATATAACAATTACGTTTGCTTCTCTAGCAGTTTTTATTTTGCATTTGCTCATGTTCTCTGTCCAAACCAACCTACATTTTTGGATCATTTCCAACTATTATTTTCTTTTTTAAAAAAATGCTAAGCTTCTTGAAAAGATAAGCTATGCTTTATGCCTATTGCCTCCTCAAGTCTCTGATTTCTAAGAGTTTAAAGAAGTGAAAAGAACATGAAAAGGATGTAAGGACACATTCCAATACAAACTATAGCTTTACAGTGCTCTGTTATTACCAGAAGGATGATGAAAAGAAGGGAATATTGGGCTATGTGGAGTGGGCCAGAAAGACTTTAGCAGAGTTTGGAACAAGAGGAAAATAATTTTTGGCATAGAATGGGGAAAGGCATTCAGATGGGCAAGAACTGTGGTTTGGAGCAAAAATGTAGAAATGTGTTCAGAGAACAGGAAGAGTTTTAAAACAAAGCATAATGTCTGAAATAGAGCAATGAAATGTGAAGTTATTGAACAGTTCTATTTATGATAAATAAAGAGGTAACTGGTAGAGAGCTTAAAGTGAATGTAAAAGTGTCCAGATTTAATGAAGGCAGTAAGTAATATTATGTAATTCAGGCTTATAATAACAATAATTATTATTATTTTATATTATTATTATTATTATTATTATTTTGAGACAGAGTCTCACTTTGTCACCCACGTTGGAGCGCAGTGGCGTGATCTCAGCTCACTGCAGCCTCAGCCTCCCAGGTTCAAGTGATTCTCCTGCCTCAGCCAACCAAGTAACTGGGACTCCAGGCACAGGCCACTAAGCCTGGCTAACTTTTATTTGTATTTTTTTGTTGAAACGGGGTTTCATCATGTTGTCCAGGTTGGTTTCGAACTCCTGAGCTCAAGTGATCCATCCACCTCGGCCACCCGATGTGCTAGGATTATAGGTGTGAACCACTGCACCCGGCTAGGCTTATAATTATTAATAATGACCATGTCGGTCTTATTTTTAGAGGGCTTACTACTATGTGCAAAACATGTGCAAGAACCTCCTGAGTGGTTTTCCTGCATTTCCTCTTGTTCTGCTAATTCTTTCCTCAACATAACAGCCACAGTAATTTTTAAAAATGCAAATCTGATCATGTTATTGACTCCTCCACATCTTTCTTAAATCCTTCACCAGCTTCCCTTTCCTCTTAAGATAAAGACCAAAATCCTAACACATCCTTCTAGGCCCTACTGTATCTGACTCCAGCCTCTTCAGCTTCAATTCTTGTTCTCTTTTTGTCCCTTAAAACAAGCACTGCTGTCTCTTGGCTTGGTGCTTCACATGTGTTCTTTCTTTCTTTCTTTTATTATTATACTGTAAGTTCTAGGGTACATGTGCACAATGTGCAGGTTTGTTACATATGTATACATGTGCCATGTTGGTGTGCTGCACCCATTAACTCATCATTTACATTAGGTGTATCTCCTAATGCTATCCCTCCCCATCCACTCCTCCCCACAATAGGCCCTGATGTGTGATCTTTCTTAATCCTGGACAGCTTCTGCCTACACCTCTGGGTCTGATTTACACTGCCTCATCCTCCACATCTCCGAGAAACTTTGTCAGGGTAAGCCTAGGCAACCTCTCCTATCGATTCCTTTACAGTGTGGACAGCTGTGGGGGTACACCAAGTGGATGTCCCTTCAAGATCTTGCCATTCAGTTGAAAGGAGTGCAGATGACTAACTGCCTTCAGTTGTTAGTGTCTCAGGGCCTGCCTTAGACACACTTTTCTGGAGAAGCCCCAGTGTCGTGACTGGACGTAGTAAGGGGACTAGCATCTGATCATTTCTATCCAATCTGGGATTCCTCTATCAGGCAATCTTTGTTTCCAAGTCTCTCTTGAATTTACCAAGACTTTGACAGAAGAGCACCCTTAATTTTTCTCTAACATTAACCCCCAATGAACCTTGTATGCTTCTGACTCTTTCTCTGAATCTACTCTCTGCAGAACCCAATGACACATAGCATTTACCATTATTTCAATCTATAATTTTATTTATGTAATACTTAGTTAATATAGACACCACACTGCAAATTTATGAGAGGAGAAGCCACATCTACAACTCAAAGCTGTATCCTTAGTTATCTTCTAAAATGCTCAATATATAGAATATCTCAAAAAATATTTGTGGAAAAAAGTGAAGAACTTTTACATGAGCTATCTCACTAATTCTTTGAGAAATATACTATCACTGCACCCTTTTACAGGTGGGGAAACTGAAGGAGAGAGATTAACTTGCCCAAATTTGAATCCAAGTGTGTCTGATTTCCAAGATCTTCTGAATCTCTATTTAATTTTCTTCCTGAGCAGATGAACAAGAAGTTCAGAATGGCTCATCAGCTAGGACCCTTGGGTTTTTACATTGCTAGGTTTTTCTTTTATCAAACATTGTGAGTTTGATTTGGAAAAGGATCTTAATTCATTTCTGTATTTCTAATAATGCCTGGCACATAAAAGTGCTTGCTCAGTGTGTAGTGAATTGGATGAGCAGTGGAGGACGGGAATGATGCTTGAAATAGATGGTTTTTGCTGGTCTCTACAGACTCTACTGCTTCTCAAGAGAAACCGATGTCCAGGACAGCTGGAGCACAGCTTTATTTGATAACAGCTCCTCTCCTCCATATCTAAGGCTATATGGCAGGGTTCTCTGTAAAGAATTTCCATTTGTGCTGCAAAAAGCAGTAAGTGGACCTGAGAACCAATCGTTTTCCTCTTGCCTTCAGAGTTATGATGCACTTGATGCAGCTGGGAATGAATTATTGCAGCAGAGCTTGGAAGGAACGTTAAAGAAAGATTTAGCCTATTTATTTTGTAAAGGGAAGAAATTGAGGTCCAGAGATATAAAGCAAGCCAAAATGGAACTGGAACGAGATCTCATGTCTCTCCTTTGCAGACTTCCAGCCTACAAAAGAAATTAAGAATCTTCATTTTACTTCCTAGCTATGAGGCTAAACTTTGCCTCAGAGAGAGTCATGCAGTCACCTTTTGCTGGGATGTGACCCAGGGAAAGAGGTATGGACCGTGGCAGGCACAGAAGATTCTAGAATCACAGTACTGTGCAAGAATCAGTATTTCCTAGACAAGCACAACTTCTGACAATAAGATATACTCACTGGAAAGAGAAGTATAATTGCTTGACAGAGGTACCTAACCTAGTTTGGATTTTATTGTTGGAAAGTCTGATCAAATTTGAGTTCTTCTGTATGACTTTCTCAAATCTTTAGTGGTTCTAGCCTAAAGCAATCACTGCTCTCTTCCAAGGAGCTCTTACCACTGCTGTGACATTGAGTCTCTTTCTTTGTGAATATTTGTACCTTCCTGGTGTTATTTTTATCTTATAAATTTAAAAGGAAGCCAAAATAGGCATATGTCCTGCCAGAGGTCATGCCACTTCAATATTAGGACCAGTCTCTCTTCATTTATGAGGGTAAAGGCAATTCTCAGGCTGGGAGAGATGGACCAGACAGCCCCAGTTCTCTCCTGGCCGCTGGTCCTCCCTGGTACCCATCAGCCTGCCAGGAGCTGGTACTGCAACTCTGTCTTAGTGCCCATCATTCTCCTGGTTGGCTGGGAGGCCCTGCTGGGTTTAGAGAGGGTCAGGGCACAATGCCAGGCAAGATGAGAGGCCACAGAGAAGAAGTGAAGAAAAAAAATCCTGGCAAAATGCATCAAAACAGTACTGAAAGTAAACCTTGGTGTGGACTGAGGATTGGCAAGAAAGTGAAGTATCCCTGTCCAAGGTCAGAGCAGTGCAAACATTCTCAAGCTGGAAGCTGAAATCAATTTTTCTTCCCTTTCAGTCTGGCAGCTGCATATGGTGGGTATGTCGGAAGCTAGAACACTAAGAATCAGCCCTGGCAACAGTAACACTAGGAAAAGGCAAAGGGGCCCACAAAGGACTGGGGCCAAAAGGGGCATTGATCCTTGTTGTTAAGCCCCTTGCTAACAAGGCAGAGCTGGTCCCTGGCCTATGAAAGGCATCATGGGAGTATCGATTCTTGTGGGTTCCTATTTTTATCATAATTAGTTTTTCATGAGTTTTTTTTTTTAAATAATTCTTTAAAATAATTATATGTCCTCATAGCTAAGGCCATGTTTTGATGAGAGGGGAATAAGAAGAGACTCTTCCTCTATTACGAGGCTTAAAATTCAGGACAGGGAAGCTGCTGCACTTCTGATCAGTCAGTTCTTGCCAAGACAGGTCCAAAGATTTTGGATCAATGGAGGACAGAGGAAGGGAGGTGGGGAATGTAGGGAAATCAAGCTCCTTTTCTGTCTCTTCTGCCACACTGCTCTGTGGAGTGTATAAGGGTGAAGGGAATTTAAGGATGGAAAAGGAAGCAAGGGAAAACACTGTCCAGTGAACAAAAATATCACAGAATAAGAATTTTTAGAGACAGAAGAAAATCCATATTTTGAAAACTTAAATGTGATAGATTCTCACACATTTATAGCTTATATAGATCTGTAAATGAACAAGTAAACTGAGAAGGGAAAGGAGGAGAGAACACATTGTCCAGAACAAGGTCGGCTGTAGGCAGATGACAGCCTCCGCAATGGAGAAGACAGAGGAGATGCAGTGGAGCCTAACAGTCTTCCCTTTGCACATTTCAAGTCAATGAACATTTGTTGAGCGCCTATTAGGTGCCAAGTATTGTGCTGGACCCTGGACATTTAGAAGCTAGTAAGTTATACCATCATAACATTTTAGAGAATAAGGTAGATCTGTTCATAGACAACCTCAAAACAAGGCATAATGTGACAGGTTCAACAGAGGTAGAAGCTGTATGTTACAGGAAGACAGAAGAGGCTAAGGGTGATTCTATCTAGTAGATCACAGAATCCTTCAAGGAGGAGGGGTCATTTGATCTAAAAATTGAAAGATGATTTTCTTTTCTTTTTCTTTGCTCTATACATTGATGTTTTATTTGAATAGGTAAATTCATTAACTTAAGAACATTAAATCCCTTCACTTTGCACTAAAACAGCAGCACAATATGTATGATGAATTCCTAGGGATATTATCATTCTGTATCAGAGCTCAGGTTCACATTTGATTGTTCCAATAGCAGTGCAAAGGGTCTTTTTTTTTTTTTTTACTTTTACTTTAAGTTCTGGGATACATGTGCAGGTTTGTTATATAGGTGTACATGTGCCATGGTGGTTTGCTGTACCTATCAACCCGTCATCTAGGTTTTAAGCCCCACATGCATGCATTAGGTATTTGTCCTAATGCTCTCCCTCCCCTTGCCCCCATCCCCCAACAGGCCCCGGTGTGTGATGTTCCCCTCCCTGTGCCCATGTGTTCTCATTGTTCAACTCCCAACATGTGGTGTTTGGTTTTCTGTTCCTGTGTTAGTTTGTGCAAAGGGTCTTATGGAAACAAGAGAATGCAGAGTCCAGAGAAAACCTAACAAGCTACAATAAGAAACAGAAACTTCTCCAGCGAAAATGACAACTCATTATTTAAGAAAAGCAACACTGCCCTTTCCCCAATAATATGCAGCTACTGCATCCTTGTGATTGTAGATCAGATAATATTTATAACCCACTGTTATAGTGAAATTGCTTAAGACCATAGGAAGTATTAAAGTCAGAGACTGGATCACTTCATTCAGGTGTTTTAATTAGAGGTCAGCAAACTTTCCGTAAAAGCCCAGATAGCAAATATTTTCAGTTTTGCAGGCCACACAGTCTTTGTTGCGACTATTTGACTCTGCCATTATAGCATGAAAGCAGCCACAGACAAGATGTAAATGAATGAAAGTGGCTGTGTTCTAATAAAGCTTTCTTAACAAAAACAGCTGGATTTGATCCTAGAGCCATAGTGTTCCAAGCCCTGCATTTTTTTTTTTTTTTTTTTTTTTTGAGATAGAGTCTCCCTCTGTCGCCCAGGCTGGAGTACAGTGGCGCGATCTTGGCTCACTGCAAGCTCCGCCTCCCGGGTTCACGCCATTCTCCTGCCTCAGCCTCCTGAGTAGCTGGGACTACAGGCACCTGCCACCACACCCGGCTAATTTTTTTGTATTTTTAGTAGAGACGGGGTTTCACTATGTTAGCCAGGATGGTCTCAATCTCCTGCCCTCATGATCAGCCCGCCTCAGCCTCCCAAAGTGCTGGGATTACAGGCATGAGCCACCGCACCCGGCCTCAAGCCCAGCTTTTACTAATCACTTTAAAGTGACTCCTCCCCATTCCTGCTACACTCTCACTTCTGCAACATGAAGGGCTGTGGAGGTATCCATTAAGAGCATAGCTCTCCTTTCCAATCCCACATTAGTATTTTCCAATCAATAGTTATTTTCCTTTTTATGTTTAAGAATCAAAACATTCTATCCTGGCTGGGTGTGGTAGCTCACGCCTGTAATCCCAGCACTTTGGGAGGCTGAGGTGGGTGGATCACTTGAGGTTAGGAGTTAGAGACCAGCCTGGCAAACATGGTGAAACCCTGTCTCTACTAAAAATACAAAAACTAGCTGGGCATGGTGGTGCATGCCTGTAATCCCATCTACTTAGGAGGCTGAGGCAAGAGAATCACTTGAATCTGGAAGGTGAAGTTTGCAGTGAGCCGAGATCACACCACTGCACTCTAGCCTGGATGACAGAGTGAGACTCTGTTTAAAAAAAAAAAAAAAAAATTATATCTCTACTCTTTTACATAAATTTATGCCTCCATTTTTTTTTCTACATCTATCCAGGCATATCTCAATGATCATATGGATTAATATTTCCTTATCCTTAGCAACAACTGTGGCTAAGCTGCTCTGGAAACAGAATTTCCAGAGCTCCATTCTGAAATGTCGCACAGATTGCTAGTTGTTTACCTCAATATCTATTCTTCTCTTTCCATAGTTATATAACTCCCAATATTTATCTAGGCACACAGCCACCCAGAATATAGACATTTCCCACTCTCTTTGCAGCTAAGATTAAGTTCTAGCTAATGTGACATAAGCAGAAAGATTGTGCAGCACCTTCCAGGAAACAGTTTGAAAATGCAGTCACTGAGTGCCTTCTCCCCTTCTTCTTCATCTCTTTCTCCATTATGCAACCTGGAAAACGGAGGTGATGACTGAGCTCTAGCTGCCATCTTGGACCATGAATATGGACTTTGTCATGAGGATGTCAAAACAGAGCTGGAGGAAGCATTAATATTAAGGACTGTGGATTCTCATACTAGCCCTTGACCACCTTACTTTTTCTGATAGAAAAATAAACTGCTCTGTTTAATTCACCATTGTTTATAGTCATATCTATTCCTAATGAATACATTCAGTTACTTCAAATTTTTTATTTTTATTTTTATTTTTTTTGAGACAGTCTCGCTCTGTCACCCAGGCTAGAGTGCAGTGGTATGATCTTGGCTCACTGCAACCTCTGCCTTCTGGGTTCAAGCAATTCTCCTGCCTCAGCCTCCTGAGTAGCTGGGACTACAGGTGTGTGCCACCACGCCTGGCTAATTTTTGTATTTTTAGTAGACAGGGGGTTTCACCATGTTGGCCAGGTTGGTCTTAAACTTCTGACCTCGTGATCCACCCATCTTGGCCTCCCAAAGTGCTGGGATTACAGGTGTGAGCCACTGCACCTGGCCCTTTAACATTTTAAATAAGGACTTTTTTTAAACAAAGGCTGAGATGAGCTTCATTATAGTTCTTAATGACTATTTTAGAAAACAGTAATCATCTTACATTTTAAAATCATTGGATATTTATATTTGTTAAATGTGGCAGGATGGAGCACAAGAGTTGTCTATCTGAATTTATGGGACTTTTGTACTATAGCTTTAAAATGTTCATTGCTTCTTGTGAATTCAAATAACAAATAGAGGCAACTGAGAAACATTTACTATGTTAAGTAAGCCTAGGATATACAGCCTGCCTGGTTCTCTTAGCAACAGTTGTTAAAGCAACAGGGCAAAGGTTGTGCTGTATAGCCAGGTTAACTGGACACTGTCAGGTTGCTGAACAGAGCAGTTCCTCTCAGAAGGGCTGAAGGTGGGCAGGCAACATACATACAAATGCAATTCATTCATTGCCTACTTACACTCTAGGCCTGCAATCATCTGCAGCAATCCCCCTATCCACACCCTACAACCACCAGTCAAGCTTGAACTGTATGGCTAGCTTCTTGTGGATTACAGGTTATGTGATAGCACCAGGAGTTCCCATAGGTAACAGTTTACATTCTTGATTCTTTGGAGAGGAACTTGTCTTTTGGTCACCAATCACACTGCCTGAGTTTTCACACTGCTGTAGGAGGTCCCTGTGAGGGGAGACCTTACAGAACAATCCTTTCCTGCTCATTACCCCAATACTGGGCAGCATAATTTGTCTTTTTTTCTTTACACTTAGCATGGGCATTCCATGCCATGTTGATTTGTAAGACACAGGATAGACACAAAAAGGATTACCTACAAGGCTGCACAATGGCCCTGTGTTTCTCTATCTGCTGCTAGCTGGGCAACCTGGAAGCAAAGATTGTTCTTTTCTTGTTGCACTTTACCTTAGAAAATAAAAAGTAATAAACCACAATTCTTTACTTTCATTGCTCAGAAATGCTCTAAGGCAGTGGCCATAAGGTTCCTGAAAGACTTGTCTTTCAAGGGCCCAAGATATCCCAGCCCCTGCTTTTTTGTCTTTCCAGCCTTAGTTCCACATACTCTACACTTCTGTATTCTCTTACTAGAATGAGATGCTACTGCCCTTCATCCTGCAATGCCACATTTTAGTTGGATCTACTATGTGACACCCTATTCCTGGTATCAATTTCAGGTTTAGTTAAGTTCCTTTGGTTGCAAGGAACAGAGACAAATGGGGTGAGGGGGTAGCTATTCTAAGGGTATACTTGAACTATAGTCGAGCCTGAAAATCTGGTGAGAGCCAAAGCAATCTAGAAAATAACTGCTTTTTTGAATTTTCTCAGGGACATATGGCTTCTCTAAATAATATCATCTCTGTGACTTTCTTGTTTCTCCGGATTGCTTTCTCTTCATTCATTCACAAATATTTATTGATGTGCAGGATACTGCTCTATGTACCAAGAATGAAGTGTTGAAAAAAATAGACAAAATCATGGAGTTCAGACTTTAACAGATAGAGACAGGCAACAAGCAGATGATAAATATATAATGCCAAGCAGCAATAAATGCTATGGAGAAAAATAAAGCAGGGAAGGAAAATAGGCAATAGCAGGATGCTATTTTAGATAGGATAATCAGAGAAAGTCTCTCCAAGAAGGTAAAATTTGAGCACAGACCTGAATGAATTGAGAGAGGAAGCCACAGGGCTAGGATCTTCCCGGTAGAGGAAGCAGCAAGTGCAAAGACCCTAAGACAAGAATATGCTTGTTGTGCTAGGATCAACACCAGAATCAGCTGGGGATGGAGTGCTGAAAGTAGAGGGAAAATTCACGGATAATAGAGTCAGAAAGGTATCCAGGGATCTGATTAAGTAAGGCCTTGTAGGGTCTGGTAAGAACAGTCATATGTTAAATTTGAATTATTTATTAGCATGAGGCAGGATTGACAAATTAAAAGCATGTGATCTGGGACCAGATTCGTTTAGGTTAATCTCTTAGTTCTGCCAATTTCTAGCTGTGAGATATTTTGCCTCAGTTTCTTCTTCTGTGAAGTGAGTATATTAATAGCTTCTGTCTCATGGGGTTGTTGAAAGTATTAAATGAGTTACTTACAAATAAAAGCATGTAGAACAGTGGTTAGAACGCCATGCCTTGTAGGCCAATCCTGTTCACTATTTGTTTTTTATGGCCAGAAGAATGCTAAGAATATGTGTTTCTTTGTTGTTGTTTTTTTTAAATTTATAAATGGTTTAAAAATATAAAACTATTTCTTATTTTATTTATTAATTTTTTAAAATCAGGCAGGTTCCCAAGCCAGAATAGGCTCAGAGACTCTCAAAATACTATTTCTCGACTTACGAAAATTATATCAAATTCAAATTTCAGTGTCCAAAAATAAAAGTTTCTTTTTTATACACAGACATGCTAATTCATTTACATGCTGTTTATGGATGTTTTCATACTATAACAGCAGAGTCGAGTGGTTATGACCAAGGCTATAAGGCCTACAAAATGTCAGATATTTGCTATCTAGCCATTTTTAGAAAAAGTTTGTTGACCTCTGATACAGAACATCAACAGGTATGAAAACACTCGATACTTGTCAGCTGTAAGCTTTAGTAGATAGTTCAGTTACTGCTCAGTCTCTACTCTTTTCTAAAGGAACATTTCACACAGTCCACACTGGCCTCAAATCTGTGTCATTGCTTTGCATTGTGCTTGCCATGGCTTCCCAATCTCAGCGTGATCTGGCTTCTGTCTCCCTCTCTGATCTCATCTTTCCCTCTTGCTCACTCTGCTCCAGTTGCCCTGGCTGTCTGTCAGTTCTGGGAATCTGCTGAGAATTTCCTTCCTCCGGGTCTTTGCAATTGCTTCTCCTTATATTTGGAACATTCTTTCCCCAGCTATACACAAATCTGAATCTCCATCATTCTTCAGATCTCAGTTTAAATATCACATCTCAGAGAGCCCTTCCCAAACCACCTTATATAGAGTGTCCCTCCCCCTTGCTATTCCTTGTCCAAATTCTTTATTTACTTCATTCATGGCAATAATAATCACCTGTCATTCTTTCATTTATTTATTTGTTTCACTGCTTTTTGTCCTCTTTCCCACTAGAATGTTAGTTCCTTGAAGACAGGCACTTTATGTTTTTAATTATTTGTTATAGTATAGTACTGCACTCTATAAGTATTTGTTGGATGAATGAATGATATTTTTGCTTCAACTCTCATGGTGAAGTACACTAATTCTCTTGTTTGTTGATTTGTTTTTCTCATACTGTCATACTAAGGAAAATGATTTATCTTATCTTTTTCTCAAGGCTATGTCACAGGTCACTGGCTGGGCTATTGTTTGGCTGACTTTGGTCAGATAGCCTTCCCTGGTCTAATGAACTATGGCCAGGAGTTGGGAATGAGGTGGCATCACAAGGGACAACTGGCTCCTTTCAGCGGGACCTATGGACAGACAGCACAAAGTGGGGTGCAATCAGGAAACAGCTTTGTACTTTCCCTTTACTGCCTGTACTCTGCAGTTACATCTTCATCTGCTCTCAGATGAAATCTGGGGTAGAGCTCATATCTTATATGCTTACCATTAGACAATAAAGTCTGTCTCCTCTGGTCACTTGATTTCTTAAAACAGCCTTAGTTCAATAATTAATATATCTAGTCCACTATAATAGTAAAAATTTTGAAATTCATTCAAAGTTACATCTTTTCGTTTTCCCCAATTTGGACCTGCTTCAAGTGGAAGCTTGCTGTGCAGGTGGGTGTGGATGGGAGCACGTGGGTTGTTTCCCTTCCTTCTGCCCCACTCACTAGGCTCTCTCTGGCTCCTTTAATATTGAAGTACAGGAAGGCAGCAGAGGTGTAGGATAGCAAAAGTCTGACTAGCACCACTTTAGTGGTCTTAATTTCCTCTGGCTATGGCAGAGATGCAAGCAAAGCACCTAGTGGTACTGTTGTGACCTCCTCAAACATTCCCCTGGTGGGTTACTCAACCGTACCCTCCTCCCCTACTTGCAACTTCTGTACCCATAGATATTTCTGAGCTTCTTTCTGCTGAAGATTGTCTTATCCCCCTCTAAAAATCCTCCTGGGCACTCTCCTAACCAGTTCCGGGCCAGCAGCCTTTCTTCTGTGTTTCTCACAACTGATCCATGGCACACAAGCACCTTAGCCCTTTTGTTAGCAGTGACCTAGTTACCTACCAACAAGATAATGCTATGTCTTGCTAGCTCAGGTTACTTCAGGCAGCCTTTAACCCTCTAGATTTCTCATGATTGACCTGGAGACACATACTGAATTCTCTGATGCTGTCCTTGGCACTCCTGTCACTGGGCTTGGGGTACTGTGGAGGGCTCCATGTTGGGACAAAGTGGGCACAATAGAGAAAGAAAATGACAGTTCCACAATTCACTCTAGAATAAACCTTTTTTTTTTTTTAATTGCCAAAAACTACCTCAGCATGTTCAACCTTATTTTTACAGGCAGGGGTTGGGTGAACAATTAATGGTCATAAAGCTGTAAGCCCTGCTCTGAGGAGCTTCACCTCACTTTTGAATAGGGAATGGATTGCAATTCATTATCTTAGGGTTCTCAGTCAAAAAGAGACAGAATCTCTCCTACTCTTTTTTTGAGACAGGGCCTCATTCTGTCACCCAGGCTGGGGTGCAGTAGTGAGATCCTGGCTCACTGCAGCCTCAACTTCCCATACTCAAGTGATCCCCCCACCTCAGCCTCCCAAGTAGCTGGGAGAACAAGCACATGACACTATGCCCAGTTAATTTACTTTTATTTTTAGTAGACACAAGGTCTCACTATGTTGCTCATGCTGGGCTTGAACTCTAGGCTTAAGTGACCCTTCCACCTCAGCTTCCCAAACTGCTGGGGTTACAGGCATAAGCCATCAAGCCTGCCTCTTTTTAAACATTCTATTACATGTCTGGTACACTCTGAAATGTTACATGTCTCATGCATAAAACACTCATTTTAAATCATGTGTGTAATGCTTTTTATTAATTCTATAGACTGCATTATAGACTTTTCAGTTCTGGAGGGTTTACAAAGGCCCATGGCCAAAAGGTTTTAACTTCATTTATGGACTAACTTTGGGTCTATATCAAAGACATCATGAGAAAAAAAAAAAAAAGACAAAGAAAAGGAAATTTTTGTAATAGGTTTAGGTGTTCTGAGTAGGGTGGTATGGTTTTATTGCATGGTAGATTCTACTTCTATCCCTTGAGGCATCATTTTTGCAACACAGCTTATAAAGGCAGCAGAAGGTAGTTCTGCGTTTATTACTTATGTGTTGGTGGAGTGAGAAAGAACAATTTCTAATTTCTGCCAGTAAAATTCTTTTCTGTTCCTGTCTGTTGAGCTTGTTCTGGCAGTATTCGTATTCTCCCTCCCCCTTTCTCCCCCTAGCCTTAACAGAGATACATTTGTGCTCATGCTGGATTGATGTAGGAAAAGTGAAAAAACTCTTCTTTTTTAAGAATCATTAATTTCTCCTAGAATTCACAAATTACGATTGAGTAGCCTACATGTCTAATTGTCTTCTCTGCTATAAAATGGAGAAAGCTTATGAAGACAGATGAAGAGTTAAACGCTTTGTGGCATTTTATCAACAGCCTGTGTCTCTTTAGCCCTCACTAATTGTTTTTCTCTACTCCTTTATTCATTGACCACTCTTTTCTATGCTTGTCCTTTTTTGAGTGTGGGTGATATTGTTCTGGATCAGAGGAGGTACCTGGTGTATGTTAATAAATAAATGACTGCTTTTCTAGTAGTATCTACCTATAAAAGTTTCCATGGGTACTGTAACACTCAATGGGCCTCATGTGAGGGCTGATCAGATATATGGCTTTTAGGTCAAGTGGCCATGAAACTGGAGGGATAGTCATAAAGGGGAGGTCTCTTTTCTAGTTGATGCTAGTTGTCTATATACTCAACCTAAACAAAAATAGTTTGATCCACACTTTATCTTCCCAAGGGTGACCTTAACTGGCTAGGAGAAGAATAATGGTAGACTCTTACACACTCTGGCTTAAAAAAAAAAAAAAAAAAAAAAAAAAAAAAAAAAAAAAAAAAAAAAAAAAAAAAAAAACGTAAAAAGAGCATGGGTCATATTTTACATCACTCCTAGTTAATGCCTGAATGAACCGTTGACATAGCTCTTAGGAACTCCACCCACCAACAAAGCTGTTAATATTTAGTTTTCTTCTATAGCAATAAGGAGTTTTGTGGAAGATGATCTTTGGGAGCCCTGGGGCATCCTCATACAGAGACCTGGCTCCCTTACATTAGAGACCATACTCTCTAGTCAGAAAGAGCAGCTGCGGTAGTTCACCATGCATACCTCTCTCTCCTTTACAAGCTCCTTCTCTACCTTACCTTTTAAAACTTAGTTTTATCTTATCTTAGTACTTATCTGAGTAAAAACTGCCATTTATTGATCTTTTACTATATGCAAGCCACTGTGCTAAGTACTTTACATACATTATCACATTTAATCTTTCAATATTCCATCTTAAGTCCTGAATTATGCTCTTTCTTTTTTCTATTCACTCTGGGGAGCTCATCTGTTCCAAAGGCTTCAGCTATCACCACCATACTTAATCTCAAAATCTGGATATATCTACATCCCCAGGTCCATACCACCAAAAGCTCAGTTGGTGTTTTCCCATGGATGACTTGCCATCACCAGTCTCGACTTCAACATCTCAGAAACTCTTCCCACTCTCCTCTTCTGCCTTATTTTTTGTGTATTAAATTGTCATATTTGCCATAAGTCAGATTTAAATCTTACAGTTATTTTAATACATAGGTATCTATATATGATATAGATACATATCTCTCTAAATATATATCTATATGTATGATGTATGTACATATAGATATATGGAGAAAGAAGCAGAGAGAGAGAGAGAGAGAGAACAAGTCCTGATGATTTTTCTTCCCTCTGTCCCTTCATCACAATGCTACTTCAGGCCTCCTCACCTCACATATGAATTACTTCAACTGACTGTAGGGGCCTCCATGATTCTAGACACTCTGCTCTTTGATGCATTTCACCACCACCCTTGGCTGCTCTTCTGTACACCCTTTGAGGTGTTGCCATTGAGGCCCATTGAGTTGAATCCACATCCTTATTTTGGCTGTATTTATTGAACTCTATCCATGCAAGCAGTTGACCTGGATTGAAACCTATTTTAATCCTCAAGACTGTGCTTGCTTTCCTCAGTGACAACTACTTGTTTCAGAATAAGATGAACATAGGATGAAATTCACAGATGGAAACTCAAACTACATTTGTATAGAGTTTGCCTAATAATAAAATACTACCAGCTTAGGCCAGCATCAGCTCCTGAAGACTGTCTCCTTTGTGCTGGACCCCAGCCATGGCAAATGAAGACATTTCAACACCTCCAGCCAAATTAATCTGCAAAATATGGCTCAATTTTTAATAGCTTTCCATCTGTAGTCCCTTAAAGAAAACTTCAAATTTGAAGAAAACAATAGTAAGATGCCTACAGTTTATTTCAGCCACTGAAATCCTCTACTAAATTTCAAATTCAATCATAGGAGTATTGCCCCTAGTTGTCCTCGGTTTGCACTTTAAGCTGCACCCAAAGTTCCAGCATCAGTTTTTTAATGATTCTAAAAAAGGATGAGATAGCATATGTTCAAGCTGAGCAAGTTACTAGGATGCCAATTGTATGTTTCTGTAAACTTTTGATTGTGAATTTCCTAGGCAAATAGGACTTCTCTGGCTAGTTTTGCTTTTAACTAAGGACATGCCCTTTAGTTCAAATGAATATCAAAGATTATTAGACTCTGATCTGAAGTATTTCTTAAGGGTATTCATAGTGCAGAGACATGGATTTGTGATCTGGCTGGTAACTTGCTGAATAACCAACAAATGTCTTTTCTCCATCTCAGTTTCCTTCTCTAATAAAGGAAGGCAACAATGGTCTCTTTCCATTCTCCCAGGGGTATCAAAGGATTAAGGATGTTGGTGAACATTATTAAAAGAGAGGTTACCTTTAATTAAATGTAAAACTCATAAATATAATCACATCATGGCAATAGCTGAGTTTTATTACAGGTCCATACAATGAACAGTTTTTGTTACTTATTAGTCAGCCTCATTGTCATGACCACATTGATTTCAGTCCGAAAAGTCAGATTATCAGAAACATAAACATTAAATTTGATTCAAGCTGACAGCACTCATGGCCTTGAAAATCTTTAGGTAGAATTAGAAACTAGGCAGTTGTCAAAATCTGCCTCTGGAATCTTCTACACTTTTCTAAGATTTTAGTGTTTGGGTTCCAGAGGCTGGCTGCTAATAGTAGCAGAAGATACGTCAATCTGATTCCAAACTCTCCAAGCCATGATGAAAAGCTAAACATCTGTGATGATCACAGTAACTTCTTTCCACTGCCTTCCCAGTAAAAGAATACCACGCATTATACCAAAAACTGATACTACTGACAACTCATTCTTTTATTAATTCAGCACCTACTGTGTATAAAACATTCTTTCTAATTATGGGAGGTGGGGAGAAAGTTTTAAATGATGAATAAGACCCAATCTCTATCCCAAAGGAATTTATAATCCAACACAAATATGTTGTATTATCAATATCATAATTTATATTTCATATCTAATAATGGAATTATTTGTCTACTTTCTTTCTTTTTATACATCCAATAGTGTAAAAAGCTTCAGATGAGTGGTTTGAAAGCTTAAGTCTTTCAACTGGCTCTGCTATTGACCTGCTTATTTGACTTTGGTAAGTCACTTTACTTATCTGGGTTCCAGTGTTTTTAATCTGTAAATTCTGAGCTTTAAAATTCTACTCACTCCTCTAACATTCATCAGCTATTGTTACAGTACCTACTACATACCTACTACATGCAAGGCAATGGTCAGTTACTTGGGATGCCTTAGTTACTGAAACAGACACATATGCCTGCCTTCCTCCTCCCTCACATTCTACAGGGAAGGAAGACAAATAATGAACAGTAAACACAATAATAAATAAGTAAAATAATTTATCAGAAGGTTACAGTCCTATGGAATAATGGGCACAATGTAAGAGGGAATCAGAAGTGTGGGATGGGGCAGAGTTCCAATTTTATACAGAGTGGTCAGCTGGGACTAAGGAGATGTCATTCAAGCAAAGACTTGACAATGCCCTGTCCAGTGCCCTCTAAAAAGTATTTTTTTTTCCTGTATGGTATGAAGGAAAATTATTAAAGAAGTGCTGGAGCAAACACCACAGAAATAGTGTTACCGAATCAAACTGGGCTCTACTCACCCAGCACAGTAAGGCCAAACATTCACACTGAAAGTTTGCAGTGGGAGAAGGAGGGCGTTTATTTGCAAGATGCCAAGAAAGGAGAATTGGGCAGCTCACGCTTAAGATCCGACCTTTCTGATACAAGTAAGGGTTTTAAAAAGCAGGGATAAATTTCAGGAAAACAGAAGTTACAGGCAAATTATAAATGGAGGTTATATATTGCTGTGGCCTAAAAAGGTGGATATCTTGAAGCAGGTGGCTTATAAGTCATAGGTAGAGTTAAAAGTTTCCTGATTTGCAATTGTTTAAAGAAGAGAAGCTGTGTTTTAAAATCTGGGGTCAGCAGAAAGAAAGCGTAGGTCTGGCTCATGGGCATGGCTTCCTCACAGGGTTGTCCAAGGAAGAGAATATAGCCATGGGTTCCTAGTTTGTTTCTGGTTGAACCAGTAAAGCCCCTTCCTCATCCCTCTTTTCCACTTACCACTAGAGACAGAAACTGAAAACCGCCACTTCAGGCTGCTAAAAGCCTAAAATAAAACAAAGCAAAACAGAACAACAATAACAACAACAACAAAATAAGGTGGGTTGGATAAACTTGCACCCCTCCGGAAGAACTTTAGAACAAAGAATGACTGTTCAGTCCTCAGTTTCTCCCTAGCTGAGGTCTATGTGCCAGTGGATTTGTTTGATGGGGGTCCAGGTCTCTAAAAAACAACTCAGGGACTTATGTTAAGATGTTATTGCTAGTTTCTATATGGAACCAAACATCTCACAGCTCTAACTTCCCTGGCTATTGTTTTAAGCTACTATTACCTCTTGCTTATCAAGTTGCTCATTTACTTTTCAGGACTAGCTAAGTACCTGGAATTTCCCTTGAAGGAACTCAAGATTTTCTTTTATTTCCTGGCTCCCTGGGGAGAGGGTGCGGGGTAGGGGAGAAGCAGGCCCCTAAGAGGAGTCTAGACTCCATCCCAATGGCCCAGCCTTTGTTGCTTTGCTCTTTCCTTTCCTTGCAGTTGAAGCCAGATATAAGACCTAGAACTTCTTTGTCCAATATAGTAGTCATTAGTCATATGTGGCTATTGAGTTCTTAAAATGTGGCTAGTTCAAATTGAGATATTCTGTAAGTGGGAAATACAAACTGGATTTCTAAAAATGTAAATACTTCCTTAATGTTTTTGTATTAATTTCATGTTGTAATGGGAATATTGTGTGCATGTTGGATTAAATAAAATATATTTCTAAATTTAATTTTGTTTTTTACATTTTTAATGTAGCTACCAGAAATTTTTTTTTTAAAATTTCTTGTAGAGACAGGTTCTCACTATGTTGCTCAGGCTAGTCTTGAACTCCTGGCCTCAAGCAATCCTCCTGCCTCAGCCTCCCCAAGTATTGGAATTACAGGCATGAGCCAGTGCACCTGGACTGCTACCAAGAAAATTAAATATGCACATAACTCACATGATCTTTCTATTGGGTAGCACGTATCTAGAACTTGAAATGGGGGTTTTGCTATTAGCATGTATGTCACTCTTGCCTTGGTAGGTAAGTCATCTCGTTTTGCTAGTTGTCTTTCCTTTCGTATTCTTTAGAATTCTTCTCCCTAGGGCCTCTGGGTCAAGGAATGCAAGCATAGGATTCACATTTCTAGAATTCAGGATACTTTCGTGCTATCATCAGCATATAATTTGGGAGAGGTAGAAGAGGAAAAGATATTTAGGTCCTGGGATAGAATATAGGATTCAAGGGCATGTTTTAGAAACTATAAGACAGACTATTTTGATTATATTGTTATGCTAATGAGGGTACATTATTTTTATCTTTAGCGTTCATTCTGCACTTAGTGACAGAAAATGTTAGCTGTCATAAGTGGTGAGTGAGAGTAACGCTACTATAAAATAGAATCCATTTTCCCCACACCATAGCTAGTCATGGAGGTCAACAAACTGTGAAGGGTCAAACTAAAAATTAGGAGAAATACCTATATAAAATACAGATATCTCTTTTTTTATAGAGTCAGGATATAGCATGGGACCAATTCAACATACAGTTCTAAACAATACCCTTACCAGATTCCTGAATTTCCCTGAACCATGTTTTTTAAGGTAATCAAGGGCCAGAGAGGGTGTTGAAAGATTGTTCAGCTACCTTTCTTTAAGTAAGCAAAGAACTAAATCCTTCAGCTCAAGGAGTTTTTTATTCTCTTTATGATTCCCCAAGGATAGCAATAAATCTTACTGACTGACTAGAGATTCCACAATCTCCCTTAGAAGCCCATTTCAGTATTTTATCCCTCATCAGTAAAGAAAGCATTGCTGGTGTACAACCAAATATAATATTCTTCATTCTAAGCTAATCTTCCATTCTCTTTTTTCCTCTCCTCTCCTTGCTTTTGTCTTCTCCCCTCCCCTCCTTTTCCCTCCCCTCCCCTCCCCTCCTCTCTTCTCTTCTTCTTTCTCCTTCCTTCCCTTTTCCCTCCTTCCTTCCTCCCTCCCTCCCTCCCTCCCTCCCTCCTTTCTTTCTTTCTTTCTTTCTTTCTTTCTTTCTTTCTTTCTTTCTTTCTTTCTTTCTTTCTTTCTTTCTTTCCTTCCTTCCTTCCTTCCTTCCTTCCTTCCTTCCTTCCTTCCTTCCTTCCTTCCTTCCTTCCTTTCTTTCTTTCTTTCTTTCTTTCTTTCTTTCTTTCTTTCTTTCTTTCTTTCTTCCTTTCCTTTCCTTTCCTTTCTTTCTTTCCTCTCTTTCTCTCTCTCTCTTTTTCCTTGTCTTCTCTTTTCTTCCTTTCTTCTCTCTCTTTTCCATGGAGAACAACTGATAAGCACTAGCTTCTCAAAAATTTTTAAAGTACATAAGCAGTTTAAATGCAATTCATCTTTCTCTTCTTCTTTTCCCCAAAACATTAGTTGCAAAGCTCTACACAGTTGCACAGTATTGCTCCCTACCTTATATTTATGTGTGTGTTTCTGTTTATAAATCAACTACCTGGAGTTTTCTTTGACTTTCATCCTGTTTTATTTTCTCACTTATCTAGGTTACTATCAATGTTTTTTCTTTCACTTTATCTTACCAAATAGATGTGTTCCTGGACCTACAATATCAGAATGTCATAAACCATGGCACTACTAAAATATACGTTCCAATAAGGAACCAACAGAAATCAGGTTTCACTGAAGAACACAGAAGTGAAAAGCACAAAGAATATGGGATTGTGAGGAAATCTATAATTGAAAACCAGACAAGAGCCACTCACCACAGAACATCAGGGAAGATGAAAAGATAGAATTTACTGAAAATAAAATAATTCCTACGTATCTGGAATTAAGTTATATAATCTGGATAATCTCAAATAATAGGCTATTTAGAAGGCCCCTTCCCCTCCAGTTTAGAACAATTTGGTTTGGGCTTTTTTGTGCAGACCACTTTTCTTTGAGAACAATGGAGATTAAATCTTGTTCAAGTCCCAAAGGTTCTTCTCATCTTTCTTCTTCAACCAGTGCTCCCATTAGTGAGTTATTCAATCTAACTGCTATTGTCTTGCTGGGAACCAAATAAAATTCTAAATGCAGGAAATATGACCAGGTCAGAAGAATAATCACTTCAATAACAATGAAGAATACTCATGAGTCAACTGCTTACTGATGGACCAATCATCCTGGAAAAGTGAGGGTAGAATCATACTGCCTTTTGTGACTGTGTGAGTGGGAAAGGACAATTCCTAGAAAGATAGATGGTAACTACAGGTGTCTGATACAATTACAACTATCTAGTTTCTTCTCTGTGTCTTTCACTGGTCTGTGAGTTCCTTGAGAGTCGTGATGGTGTCTCATTCATCTTGGGATCTCCAGCTCTCACATCAGGGCTCAAGACAAAGTAGGTATTCCATAAATAGTTGATTTTTGAATAAATAAATCTATGAATGAATGACTCAAGTTATCTATCCATGAAGGACAACAAGTGGCAATGCCAACATTTCAAAGTAAAATTATCTATTTCTTTAAAATGCCTTATTAGTAATCTAGTTTATGAATAATTCCACTCTACACTGATGAAAAATTAGTAGAGTCCCTTTATTTTATATAAATTAGTTTGGAAAATAACATGTAAAAAGAATTTTATATATATGTATATGTACATAGATGTATGTAGATGTATTTGTATCTGTCTGTCTGTCTGATAGTACATGGAAATGAAAATCAAGGTGATCACCAAGGAGAGTAGCAAGTGAATATTGAATCTGATTTTAATTGAGTGGTGGTCATGAATTGATGGGGAGATGCTGAGAGCCACCCAGGCAAAGGGAAAGATCATAAACAAATGAAAAAAAATGAGAATGATCAAGAGTTGAGAGAAAAATGATAAGGCTACCAATTTGGTTTGTAGTAATATTTCTTGGTACTAGAGTAGCGGAAATATTAATACACATGCGTATCTATCCATTTCTTTCTTTTTGAGCCAATATGAAGTTGGAAGGAATTAGATTCTTAAGCAAAAGAATGACATGATGAAAAGGTTGTTTTGAAAGTTGTGCCCAGAAGCACTGGATGCCAGAGGAAGAAATTTCAGTTGGGAAGATATCATAATGCTGACAATGAAGCGACTAGGGCCTCCATGAGAATAATGCCTATGGGATTAGATAGGAAGAGGGATACAATGAGGATATATGTATCCTCTCTTTTTCCTCATTCAAAATCTCCAAGTTAATTTTTACTTTTTGTTGTTCCATGTATACCTCATGGCACAAAGTTCTATGGTTTGTTCTATGAATGTCTACCTACCTCTAGGCCTCAACACTGTCTTTGGGACTTTCTTCTGAGAGGGTCTTTAGAATTGCCTTTTCTCTCTCTCTCTTACTGTCACCTTCTTTGAAGGCCAAGAAAAGGAATCTGTTCTCTCCCCAAGAGTTGTCATCCTGCTACCTGTACTAGTGCTGGCTGGCGCTCTACCGTCGAATTTGTCTGAGTCTGGCTTCAAACTGCAACTCATCATCTGCCTCCAATTCCACAGATTTGCCTCTTCCTTCCATCTTTTCTTCATATGTCTGTAATGCTCTTTTGTTTTTTTGAGACAGGGTCTCATTCTGTCACCCAGGTTGGAGTGCAGTGGTGCAATGACAACTCACTGTGGTCTCGACCTCCCCTGTTTCAGATGATCCTCCCACCCAAGCCTCCGGAGCAGTTGAGACTATAGACACATGCCACCATGCCTGGCTAATTTTTTATCTTTTGTAGAGATGGGGTTTATCCATGTTGCCCCAGAGTTGGTCTCGAACTCCTGGACTCAAGCAATCCTCCCACCTCGGCCTCCCAAAGTGCTGGGATTACAGGCATGAGCCACCATACCTGGCCCACTCTTTTGGATTCTCCAGGGGTATCCTAGATCAGTGCTTCACAAATTTAAGTTGCATAGGAATCACCTGGGGGTCATTTAAAATGTAGATTCTACTTTAGTAGGTCTGGGCTGTGACCTGGGATTCTGAACTTCTAAAAGCATCTCAGGTGAAGCTGATGCTGCTGATCACACTTTGAGTAGCAGGGTCCTAGTCCTAGAAGACCTGGAGACTCTCTTCTTGCAGGGGTATCCCAGCTCAGGTCTACATAAGCCACCTCATTCTAATGTGGTCACCACTGCATCTGCCTGGCCCAGTTATGCTCCCTTTCACCCTCATTCCTGGATCCCTGAGCATCCAACTGAGCCTCCCTGGGGACTTAGCATAAGTGGAATCAACCTCATATCTGGTCACCAAACTTTAGAGAACCTCACACAGGCCCTTCCTCTCAGCCTCAAGGTTTCTAGAGCAGCTCTCTGTATTCTGCTTTTCTTTTGTAGCTGTTGCCGTCCCTGGAGATCTGCCCCAACTTGACCACAGAGTGGGACACAGACTCCTTAGCTCCCCAGTCACATGGCCTTTTGAAGGGAAGCTCACAGGCTGTATTGGTTTTAAGGATTTTCCTTCAAGTTGTGTTGCCAAAACAATTTTTACTGTATTTATAGTAAAAATTATAAACATAAAGAAGTTACAAAGATTAAGGTTCTTAAAATCCTGGTTCCTGTTTTACACAACTGCAGTTATCTTCCTCTGAGATGGTAAAATAGATGCCTAAAATCTTTTCCTTCTGTTGTGAAAGTTCTACATTCTTCTGGATGCCTTATATCTGCTATCTTACGGTTTCTCCCTGCTTCTCTGGCTTTGTGACCTCACTTCTTGGTTGCTGTCCAGTATCTGACCCAGCCTCCCTATCACCTTCTCACTTCTTGGCTCTTCTGACTCTGAATTTCTACTCTGGTCCTTTTCCTGCTTCAAACTGCCCAACCCACTGTTTTTCCTCCTCAAAGGAGGTGAGGAATCAGGAAACTCTGTTGGCTTGACAGCAGCCTTTTAGATGTTTTAGAGTGCTACCTTGCCAATATTATTTGACTTCAGTTCTGGCTCCTGACTAGTACTTTGGACCTTGCCTGTGTTTATGCTATGCCTTTTTCAACTGCCTGAGCATGCCATGAAATTGATTGTTTTCTGACACTTAATTTGGACTCCTGTCCCTATCCCCATTTTCCAGTTCTACCACAGACCTGTTGTCAAACAAGTTCTTGGCATAGAGCAATCAGGGCTTTCTCACATCTGTATAAGATTTACTACGAACAAGCTGACTGTTCTTGCTCCTCTTTAAAAGAGTTGAAAAATCAAAACCGTGTATTCTATATTCAAAATAAACTGAAAGGAAATATGCATTTCTTTAAAAGTCGACCCAAGTATCTATGAACAGATGAATGGATAAAGAAAATATGGTATATATACACAAAGGAATATTATTCAGCCTTAAAAAAGAAAAAATTCTGTCATTTGCAACAACAAGGATGAACCTGAAGGACATTACGTTGAGTGAAATTACCTAGGCATATAAAGACAAATACTTTGCGATCTCACTTACTATGTGGAATTAAAAGAAAATCAACTCAGAAACTGAGAAAAATGGTGGTTACCAGAGGCTAGGGTTTGGGGGATTGGGGAGATTTTAGTCAAAGGACATAAAATTTCAGTTAGAGAGAAGAAATAAGTTAAAGATATCTATTGTATATCATGGTGACTGTGGTTAATAATAATACACTGCACACTTGAAAACTGCTAAGAATAAATTTTGTGTTCTGACCACAAAAGATACATCTGTAAGGTAATGCATATTTGAACAGCTTGATTTAGCCATTCCACAATGTATACATGCATAGAAGCATCATATTGTATACCATAGATACATGCAATTGTGACTTGTCAATTAAAACATAAATTAAAATGTAAAAAGTTAACTCACGACTCACAGACTGCACTGGCCTATGCATATGCTGTTTCCTCCTAACACTTTCCCCTCTGCGTTTTACATAGCTGATTTCTTCTCATCATTTACATCTCAACTCAAACATCACCTTCCAGACTCCCTGACCCTCTAAGATGTTTCCTCCTTCTTGTTCCACTATGCTCACTTTATTCTGTTTGTTTTCTGCCTAATCACAAATGGTACTTGTATACTTATTCATATCTTATTTTTATTCATATCTATTTTATTTATTTATTTATTTATTTATTTGAGACAGAGTCTCACTCTGTCGCTCAGACTGGAGTGCAGTGGCACAATCTCGGCTAACTGCAACCTCCGCCTCCTGGGTTCAGGCAATTCTCCTGTCTCAGTCTCCAAAGTAGCTGGGATTACAGGCATGTACCACCACACCCAGCTAATTTTTAGTAGAAACAAGGTTTCGCCATGCTGGCCTGGCTGGTCTCGGACTCCTGACCTCAGGTGATCCACTGCCTCAGCCTCTCAAAGTGCTGGGATTACAGGCATGTGCCACACCATACCTGGCTAATTTTTGTATTTTTAGTAGAGATGGGTTTTGCCATGTTGGCCAGGCTGGTCTCAACCTCCTGACCTCAGGTGATCCACTCACCTCGCCCTCCCAAAGTGCTGAGATTACAGCCCTGAGCCACTGCGCCTGGCCTCATATCTATTTTATTTTTCATATACTCATTAGGCTATAAATTCTAAAAGGACACAAGAACTATGTTTGGTTAGTTTGATATTAAATAAAGAGCATGCTGATTTAAATAAGTATTTAAATATGCATGGCATGTTGTAGGTGTTCAATAAATATTTGGTAAATGAATGCTTCAGTTGGATCTAACCTTGATAGGAGACAAATATGCCAGCATTGACTCAATAAAACTATGTGATGAAGAGTGTTTTAAGGCTTTTCATTGACGATGAATACTCAAAACTTTGAGTTGAAATAGGCTGAATGGAAAGCCTGTAGAAATACATATATTAGAAACATTTTTATTAACTGTAGTTGGGAGTAAAAGTGCACCCTGGCTGGAGTCATGTGGAGTCTTATAATCCCATAAATCCTAGATAGGTTTCAAGGCTAATCAGCAATCAAGCATGACAGGCCCTTGACCTAGTTTTTGCTGAAATCCCTCCTGAGACCATCGAACCTGATAAATTACTGGATTAGCAGACTAAAGATTAATGGTGCCTTCTGGTTCAGATGGTTTGAAAAGCTGATGTAAGGCATTCATATCCTCTTAGTCTGTCCCTTGAAAGATTTTTTTTTTCTGCCCTTAAATATTTTCTGTAGCTCCTGTATATAACTGAAAGGATAACCACCTGTGGATTTTTGTTTTTCTTTCAGTACAGTTAAAAAAGCAGATGTGAGATCAAGAAGTGGATGGGGAGAAGGACAGCCTGGTATGATCAGGGAATGGCACTCTGCATGAGTTTAGAAAAGTTAAATGTAAGGTTAAACTCCCTGACAAAAGCACCGAAGATAACTAAGAATTTTCTGTCATGGTTGTGAGAAGGAGGACAGTGAAGGCTTTTATGCAACGTTCTCAGTCTCTATTCACAGAATAAGGCTCCATTATGCTTAGATTATTTGACTTTATTAAATCTAGGCAAAGCAAGCCTCATGTTAAAGAATAACACATATATGCACGTGGGTAAGTGTAACTGGAAAAGGAGAAGAGGAAGGTCACTGTGTGGACAGCAAAAAACAAGAACAAGGTTCTCCCCCTGGAGTGTGAAATCATTAGAACTTCAAAAGTGCTTGGCAGGACTAAAAGTCAAATATGCGAATACCATATGACTCAGCAATTCTACTTCCAGGTATACACTCGACAGAAAGGCACATATCATATATATATTCACCAAAAAGAAGGTATTTGAATGCATATAGAAGCACAATTTATAATAACCTCAAATTAGAAACTACCCAAATGTCAAATAACAATAGAAAGGAAAAATAAATTGTGGTATATTCACACCATAAAATACTATCCTGCCATGGAGAATTAAGATATAAAATTGTTCATGACAATATGAAACAAATGCATAAATATACCATTAAGCAAAAGAAAACAGGCACACAGAGTACATACAAAATGATTCAAGTTCTATAAAACATGAATACAGGCAAATGTATGCTATCAGAAATAAGAATTGCAGTTACCCTTGAAGAGGAAAGTAGGGACTACAGGGGGTCACTGGGATTTAGGGTTTCTGGAATGCTGGCAATATTCTTCTTGATCTGGGTATTGGTTAAATGACTGTATTATGTTTTTGAAAATTCATCAAGTTGAATGCTTATATGTACTTTTCTGTAGGTATATATTATATATTAATTTTTTTAAAAAAACCTTCTTTGGGACTAAGGATCCTCTGCTTCCCCAATCATCAAATGAATACTCTCTTTTCTCCCTGTTTTCATTCTTTTTTGTCAGTATCTTGAAAATTTAAAAGAGGAACAGAAGTAGTGATTTGAAATGGTTAAAACCAAATGAAAAGATAACAAAGAAAGTTAAAAGTAAAAAAAGAAGAAAAAGGAATGCAAGAAAGAAAGAAAGAAAAAGAAAGGAAGGAAGAAAGGAGAGAGAGAGAGAGATCCCATCAGCCAGTGTCAGCCCTTACCACTCGCTTCTGCTGATAGCTACTAGACCTTCTCTTCGAGAATAGCCATTTTCCCTTGGCCTACCCATAACAGAATAGCCAAGTTCTACACAGTCTAGGGATTTTGTCAGAAAGACATGGCTGAAAGAGGAAGGAGAAATTTTTAAAAAGGGGAGGAAAGGATAAAAAGAAGGAAAGGAAGCCTCCACCTTCAGTGGGGCACTCTATAAATCACCACTTGCAAACTGCTCTGAAAACGTTTTACATTTTCTTGTCACTTAACTTTCAATGACTATTTTGGGAAATATACTCAATAAAAAATATTAGGTTGTAATATTCAAATAAAAACATTTAAACAAGATACAACTTCTTCATTTATTCTTTAATATAAACAAAAACACTAAACTTACTTATTCTTTCAATTCTATGACCAAATTTTATCTTTTATCTATTTCAAACAGTATTTATGTAAGTGAATTGCTTTTGTTCTCAGAAAAGGTTGTTGGTCTGTCTGCAGGAAATGAGACTAAAAATTACTTTCTGACAAGACTCTCTCAAGTGGTTGAAACCTTACCTGGCTTGGATCAGTGAATTAAGCCACAGAATACAGAAAAAAGAGTCAAACATTTCAATCCCAAATATCCTTAATGTATAGCATGATTTGTGATGGCTTTTACTTATTTATGGAATGTCTACAAAATTACTTCTAAATAAAAAAGGTCAATTGACTTTTATCTACACAATGCCAAATCTTCAGAAACATTTTGATCCATTTTCCATCCAGAAAGGAAGTATTAACATATGCATCGTTATTGTTTTCCACTAAGTTGGAAAACAAACTCTCAGAAGTCAAAAGAAGCCTCATGGCCTGCAGTCCTAAGTAGAAGAAACTCCAGTGACCACTTGGTACCAATTCCTCATTTTTATAGATGGGCAGGCAGAGACCACTCAAGGTTACACAGATGGTGACTAGAGCCCAGGCCAATACATTTGTGTCATCCCTGGGTAATATGTGATATATGTTATCTATTACTTTTAAGACTGGTTTCAGTTCAGTTTCAGGGCACAGAAGAGACTTAAACTATTTTCAGTTTTTAAACTCTAGCTATTAAACAATGATTATAGAACTGGGAGTGCAAATTGTAGAATAAATGCCCCCCGAAGCCTCTTCTTTAAAAATATATTCCTACAATAAAATTTTCTCCATTCCTCATCCTTTCTTCCATAAAAGATTTCTTCTTTCCTGCCTGTTCCCAATATTACATAGTCTTTCATTATCTGTTTTTATTCACTCAACTCATTCTTTTTATTTCTAGGTTCAATTGGAGGATGATTTTAAATTAATTACATAATGAAAATGTTCACATACAGACCTTTCAGTAGTTTAAATAACCAAGTTATAAGAATATTGAAGTATGAATAAAATTGTCTTACATGAAATTCTACCCAAATTCTATTTCTTTTTGAAAAGTATTTTGGTACAGAACATCTTTCTGAATTCTTGAAAATAAATTATTTCTCTCCACCTTAATCTTGAATAATTGTGAAATTTAAAGTATACTTGGTAAAAAATATTGTTATGTATATTTTTTACAAAGTCTTTAAAATAAAAGAATGTTTATTTTTCTCCTTTGGAAAAACTAAGACTTAAAAGAGTTGTCTTAGACACTAGAGTATCATGAGACGAGGATATAATATTTTAGTTTACAAAATATTTTGAGACAAATTAAACTTGCTTGATTCTTATAAAAGCATGAGAAGTAGGCATGAGAAACACTATTATTGAATTTCACAGATGAGGAAACTGAGACTAAAAGAGGTGAAGAAATGTTTGCACAGTCACATAGCAATTTAGCGGCAAGAAACAACTTGAAACTAGGTTTTCGGTCTCTAAGTTCTGTATGTTTTTTTAATGCTATATTAGAGCTTCTGCCCCTCTTCTCCCTCACTCTCCCATCAAGTGCTCTTCCCATTCCACAAAGTACTTCTAAGCTGGACTATTCAGAGAATATACGCAGGAAGACATATTGGATTAAGAATTCTGGCTGCGTAAGCCTTCACCCTCCTACCCAAATGAAAAATTTCTGGCAAAGCCATCTGTTTAGTCAAGCATTTGCCTGATGGCTGTGGGAGGATCGACAACTGTACCACCATGGATTCAGTCCCTAGAGAGTAAATATTGAAACATGTGTTTGTTTCTGTACATGTGCCTCAGAGCTCAGTGATGGGCACATTTTAAAGATCTAAATAATAATAGTCACGGAGATGCTGCCAGCCCTAGTGCTACTGCAGTACCTGAGCGTCACTTGAAGGAGAGCTGTGGCCATTTTGCTGATTATACGACTTCCCTCCCATTTATGTAATGTTTCCAGCCAAATCCCTGCTGTCCCCATATACCTCCCTTGATTCTCTCCTTCCTACTCTCCCAGCCATATTTTCTCCTTTGAAGGGGCCCACCATGTATTCCCACGGGTTCTTGATAATGGATTTCTTTTTTCTTTTTTTTTTTTTTTTTTTTTTTTTTGAGATGGAGTCTCACTCTGTCGCCAGGCTGGAGTGCAATGGTGCGATCTCGGCTCACTGCAACCTCCTCCTTCCGGGTTCAAGCGATTCTCCTGCCTCAGCCTCCTGAGTAGCTGGTACTACAGGCACGCACCACCACGCCAAGCTAATTTTTGTAATTTGTTTTAGTAGAGACGGGGTTTCACCATGTTGACCAGATGGTCTCGATTTCTTGACCTCTTGATCCGCCCGCTTCAGCTTCCCAAAGTTCTGGGATTACAGGCCTGAGCCAGCCTGCCCGGCTGTTAATGGACTTCTTCCAAGGAGATGCCTAAGTTTCCTTCTTTCTTTTTTTTTTTTTTTCCTCCATATGGTAGGATACCTACTCCATGTATCAGTAAGAAGCAAATAACACAGTTATCAAAGATTGCTTGGGTAGGGTATGCATCAGATGTTGTAGGAATATACAAAACAAATAGAAACCTGTACCTGCCCTCAAGAACCATTACCACTGGTCTGGAAGATAAAGAATGAGATCACCTAAGAAAAGCAACCTTTAACTAGATGCCCCAAATTATATGTGATGGTACATACAAAAGAGTCAAGAGAATTCTGAATAAAGGAATCAGGTGGTGTTATACAGGGGTGGCTTTTAGGAAGAAGAGAAAATGGTGTCAAGCGGTGATTTAGGTGGGCTTAGAGCCAATAATCTTTATCAGCACTCATTCTGAAACTACCCCAAATAAACCACTTACCACAGTACACTAGATTACTTTAGTTCACATAATCCTCTGACAAAAGTGTTATGAATCCTGTTTTAGATGATGCAGTAAAGGGATTAAGATGGTTGATCAAAGTCACATGGCCTAATAAGTGGCACGTCTGTCCAACTCTGCAGCTCATGGTCTCTCCCCTTTCCATAATTTAAAGTAGTTAAAGTTGACTATGCTAGGAAATGTTATTTTTTCTTACAGGTTTCATTTTCAATTACATTTTATTTTTGTGAGTAATATATGCATATAGTTTATAAAAACATGACAAATTTAGCAGTTCCCCATCTACCTTTCCCTCCCCATCTTCAGGCACTGCTTCTCAGAGGCAACCATGTCCATTTTTATTTATTTTTTTTCATTCTATCACATTCTCCATATTTCAAAATGATATGCTTATACTATTTATTACTTTATCATTTTAACATTATCTATTGTTATCTTATTTTTGTAGATGAAGATTTATGTTTTATCTAGCTCCACCTCTTCTTCCTCTCTCTACTGCATCTTTTCAACAGTTACATAATTTTTAAGGTAAATTAATATTCAATGCTTACATTATAATGTAGATACTGTTTATTGCCCACTAGGTAATGTACCTTGACTATGTTTCCTTCCTGTACAACTTTTTGCTTTTTTGGAGTAAAAAAATGCCTCAATTTTTTAACAATCTTGTTTCTTATATTCCATATATTTTTAAAATGCCTCACAATGCTGTTTCCATATGGTTAAATGTATCAGATAATTTATCAGTTGTCTTTTATTTTTCGGTCTTTGAGAACCTCTCTCTGCCCCATCTCTTGTCTGGACCAAATGCTCTGCTGTCACCCTTCACTACTCTCCTTTGCTGGAGTTCACGTTTCCTGAATTCTGTATCTTCCTATTACTCTATTGGTTTTAGTGGAGCACATCCTCCAATAGTACTCTAAGAAAGCATATGTTAAAGGAATAGTTTTGAGTCCTCGAATGCCTAAAAAGCCTTTATTCTTACAAATGATTGATAATTTGACTATGTATAGAATTTAACATTAAATTTTCTCTTAGATTTTTGAAAGTATTTCTCCACTATCTTACAGCCTTCAAGTGTTGCTATTGAAAAGTTCAGTGACTTTCAATCCTTTCCTTTGTGATTTTTCTCTGTCTTTTTTTTTTTTTTTTTTTAATTTTGTCTTTATCTCATGCTATTATTTTCTACAAGTCTTGGGTACCTGGGTCTTTCTCTTATCTCTCCCCTTCTGTTATCCATCTCTTTGTCTTCTATTCTATATTTAAGAGCTTGCCACACCTTTGTATTCCAAGCCTTCTATTGCATTTTTATTATCAAATTTTTATTTACCAAAAGTTCTTAATCTCTAATTATTCTTCCCTCCCCATTTTTGCTTCATGGATGCAATCACTTCTCTTTTTTCTCCCCACAGATATTAAGTTATGAGTATTTTGTTATTGGAAGCATTTTTTTTTCTTCTCCTTGTGTTTTCACTGTTTGTTTTATGCCTTTCTTTGTTTTGGTCTGTTTTTCTTATTGAAGGTTTTCTTCAACTGTCTGGTAGTCCTTTCCTGCCCATTTGTATTTAAGAGTGAGGAACTACAAAGCTGGAAGCTCTGGGTGTGGAGGCAGTTAGAATGATAGAGCAGCCAAATTGTTTTTTGTTGTTGTTGTTGTTGAAGACTTGCAAGTGCCAGTGTTGGGTAGTTATGTTTTCTCAGGAGTCATTCAGTTTCTCCAGAGAAAAATCTCCCATCTATTGTCTGGGGGCAACAAGCTGGCCTCTGTGAGAGAGAGCTAATGGGAGGAAGCAGACTAGAGGTGAGCTGTCTTCCTCTTGAATACATAGGCTTTCATTTATTTCCCCTATTTTTAGCTCCAAGCCTCACCCTGTTCTAGCGATGCTAGTATTCTCAAATTTAGAGTCTCCCTGGTCCATTTTTCCAAGAAATAAATCTCTAGTCTTATGCAAGGATAAAGGAAAAGACCTGGGGTTGTACCCTATTGATATATTGATTTCAGTCAAGCCCTGTTTTCAGCTTTGCTCTTGCATTTGTCTCCAGGAACGCCTGTCCATCCAAATTCTGAGTCTTTTGGAGATTCTATGGAAGAAATCACTCAAATCCTCATTTATGTCACACTTTGCAAGACATTTCTGTTGCTTTCTTCTTTCTGCTAAGACAACTTTTATTTCTTCATCCACTGAACTTCTTTTCTTGTTCTCTTTAACCTAATCAGTTAAAAAATAAACAAAATTACTTTACCTTCATTTTAGTGGGTTTCTGCGATATGGAAGATATGAGCATGCCTAATCTGCCATGTTTAGTATTATTACAGTTTGTGTTCACTGGAAGCAGATGCTGAGATAGTTTGGGGTTCAAGGTTAGAGATCAATGTTGTGAAAGACAGTGGGAGGAAGCAGGATTGAGCAGAGGAAGCAGTCCAAGCATGATGCAGGTCTGTCAAAGCTTCAGCCAACCCAGCAGGGAGCTCTGGAGTGAGCAGTGCTGGTAAGAATTGTCCTTCATCCAGCAGAAATGGCTGGGCTTTCACTCCCTGCCTCACTGGGATGTGGGCTGCCCTAGGAATGGTGTGGCTTTGGCCAAGGCAGCTCCCTGGAGCTGTGGCTGACTCTGAAGGAGCTGACAGCTGTAGACTATCTGCTGACTGTACTCCTCACAGCTGGGCTGTCCTTCCTTGAAGGGGAATTTAGGTAGCCGTGTCTACCATAAACAGGAAGCCCACCATAGGTTAAAAAAAAAAAACCCAGCTTTTTAAAGACATAATCCATGTAACATAAAATTCGCCCATTTAAAGTATACAATTCAATGACTTTTAGTATATTCAGAGTTGTATATCCATCACCACTATTCATTTAGAATTCAATTAGAGTTGTATATCCATCACCACTATCAATCTTCATTACTAAAAAGAAAAACTCTGCTCCCCTTAGCTGTCACCTCTCAGTCCCCTCATTACCCTAATTCCTAGGCAACCACTAATTTACTTTCTGTGCCTATTTTGGACACTTTATATACATGGAATCATACAACATGTGGTCATTTGTGACCGGATTTTTCATGTAGCATAATGTTTTCAAAGTCCATCAGTGTTGAAGCATATATGAGTTATTCATTTCTTTTTATTGCTAAATAATATTCCATTATATGAATATTATTTATCCATTTACCAGTTAATAGGCATTTGAGTTATTACATGTTTTTACTATTATAAATAATGTGCTGTAAATACTCAGGTGCAAGTTTTTGTGTGGATGTGTTTTCGTATGCATGTGTTTTTATTTCTCTTGATAAGAATTCCTAGAAGTGGAATTGGATCATATGGTAGCTCTATTTAACTGTGTGAAGCCCTGCCAGACTGTTTTCCAAACAGCTACCCCATTTTATATTCCCATCGGTAGTTTATGAGAATTCCAGTTTCTTCACATCATTGCCAATACTTGTTATTATCTGTTTTTTGATTATAGTCATTCTAGTGGTGTGAAGTGATATTCCTTGTGGTTTTGATTTACATTTTCTTGATGGCTAATAATGTTGAACGTCTTCTCATATGCAGAAATATCTATTAAAATCCTTTGTTCATTTAAAAATTGTGTTATTTGTCCTTTTATCATTGAGTTGTAATCTTTCTTTTTAGGCTCTAGATTCAAGTCCCTTATCAGATACATAATTTGCAAACATTTTTCTCCCATTCTGTGAGTTGTCTTTTCACTTTATTAATAGTGTCCATTGAAGCACAGAAGTTTTAAATTTTTGATGATGCCTAGCTTATCTAGTTTTTCTTTTATCATTCATGCCTCTGGTGTATCATTCATGCCTCTGTATGTTTTTTAATGCTGTATTAGATCTTCTGCCTCTCTTCTCCCTCACTCTCCCATCAAGTACTCTTCCCATTCCACAAGGTACTTCTAAGCTGGACATATCTAAGAAATCATTCAATAATCTAAGGTCATGAAGGTTTATACTTATGTTTTCTTCAAAGAGTTTTATAGTTTAGGCTTTTAAATTTAGGTCTTTTCTACTTTAACAATTCCAAGTTAACAGCAAAAGAATCTCAGCAAAATACTTCATATTGAAACTTTGGCAGTAGCAGCAATGTGACCAAGTAATAATAGGGCTAGAGGGGACCAAAAAATAAGAGCCTCCCTTCTGTCCTATTCTTCCCAGAAGAGAGAAAATCCAAAAGAATGTGAATCATATGTGTCTAGTTCCATTTTCCTGAGCTCACATCATTCAATAAGCCCACTCCACCCTGGGGTAGAGGAAGAGGGCTCGGTAAGTTCCTCCCAAACTTCCCCCTTTGGAGCGTTAATGGTTTCTCTCTCCCAGACCTAACTTAGATGAGCATTTATTGGCAGGAATTATGTTCACAATGTATTACTAAATGAAGATTATTTCAAAGCAATATGGATGGTGGGGGGAGTATATACCATCCCAAAGTGTTAGTAGTGCTTAACTCTCATAAGTAGGATTGGGAATGTTGTTAATCTTGTCTTTCCTTACCTGTACTTTCTAACATTTATAATTCAAATAATAAAAAAATGGCTTTTGTAACAAGAAAAAAATAGATTTAGATCTTTGATTCATTCTGAGTTATTTTTAGATGTACTATGAGGTAGGGGTCCAAACGAGGATATTCAGATGTCCTAACTACCATAAGAAAAAAGCTATTGAACATATATATTCTATATGCAGCATTATATTGGGCACTGTAGAATACAGAGCCACTGTCTTCTTAATGGCTTCTATTTTCCAATTCTTATTCACTAGAACATTTACCTGTAAAATTTTATTTATTTTTTTGCTAGTATTAAAGTGTTGAATAGAATAATGGTCATGCACAGAGTATTTAAAATATATCTCATAAGAATTCTTTCATGGTTGATCTGCTGTTCATCGCACAGTTCATTTTGAGTAGGTTTGTTTAAGCACTTATGAATTCAGGAAAAATGGATTGGCTACCTGGTATTTGCCAGGCATTGAATTAGGTGCCACAGATACAAAGAAATATAAAACATGCTTTTTTTCTGTGATTGAGCTCACAGTCTAGTGGGAGAGAGTGATACATTCTTAAGAAATGTCAGCTATCTAAACCACCATTCTAGCTCACACCAAATCATCCTGTCCATGACATTCTAAGAGATTTACTGAAATCATAATTTGTCTTTGGAATTCCTTCTATTCAGTATACCTCTAATCTTATTAAGGGAAATGATGTTTTTCTTTCTTTGCATCCCATGCTGCCTTCTGATATTCACTGCTTCACTTTCCATGTGCTTACAAACCATTGTAAATAAATCAGTTTCAGACCTTTGGAAAGATACAATTTTATACTTATTTGTCTATGGTTCCTAGTCATAGAGAGCTACTCTCTCTTCTACCCTACCATTTTTGTTAATTGGGCAAAAATTATCCATTTCCAATCTTCAATTTCCTTTACTATCTTCTGTGATCACTAAATGTTCACTTATAATGTAAAAATTGACACTGAAATTGACTTTACTTGCTAATTTAAAGTTAGTCAGGAAAATTTTCAATCTTATATATGAAACATTTTCCATAGTAGTCTTCTTTTCCATCACAGTTAATTGTAATCACTTAATAGTGGACCACATATGGCAGAGAGACATACTCCAAAATTAAGAGCTGTAATTAAGAAATTACACTGTACAAGGTAGAAAAACAACAATTTTCTTTAAAAAGATAAGGTGACTCTATAATTTAATGAAATGGGAAAATATACAAGGAAGAGTATAAAGACTTTACAATTATCTAATCTTTAAAGTATAGCATATGTTTTCAGTTCTAAGGTTACTAGTAAAGATGGTAAAACTTATCTGAATCTCAAATCTTCTTATCTTAAAATAAATACACTTTGGTCTGAGGCATGGTGCAGATTTATAGATGTCTTTCCTACCTTACTTCTCAAATTCCAGCCTCCTCTTGGCTACTCGGATTCTGGGGGTCTGATTATATCTTATTTCCTATGAACTGGCTTAATTGGCCTTCTTGCTTCCTCTCAGAGCAAATTCCTTTTTTTTCCTCTAGTTTAAAACTCCCAGAATTCATTGAGTCCTCACATTTAACCAGGATTTCTCATCTGAGGGATGTGCCTTATTCACAGAATGGCAAAGTATTTGACGTGTTCCTTTCTGAGCTCAACTTACTTATTCTCACAACCCTGGGTAATTTGAAGATAAGGAATTACTAGAGAATGTAATGTTTCCTCAAGGTTTCAGGATTTTGTAGAATGAGTGAATCTTTCTGTGAATGAGTGAATCACCTATGATTGCAGATAATGCACACAGCAGAAGTTTGCAAGATTGTACCAATTCATTATTACTCAGGACATACTTTAAAATTACTTTAAAAATTACATCCATGATGTCTAATTTTTTGTCAATTTTCTCCTTTTAAAAATACAGAGCCATAGAAAACATTCTTAAGTGATCCCAGCCTCCCATGAACAGATATTTTAATATAATAAGAAAATCCAGGAAATGGAAAATGCTTTTGTAAAAACCACAAAAACAAATGATTATAATCCAAATCCACCAATGTTTCTAACTCATGATTAGAAGGAAAATATTTTAAGTATTTCCCCTTATTTTTATATGCAGTCAAAGAATTATGTAAGTGGTATTTATTGTAAATTCACTGTTTATACTGCACCATGATGAGAGGAGCACTCTATCTGAAATCATTATGAATTATTGTTGGCAGGAAGAACAGCCAGAATAAGTGATTAAAAAAGAGAATAAGACAAGGGTCTGGTGGGGATAGGGTGTGGAGCTGCAGCTGCTACCTCAGCGTGAGAACAGAGACCTGTTATGCACGCAGGAGGAACACATGGTCTGCTTCCATCCTTGCAGAGCCCTTATTTCCGCTGAGTTCTCTGCTGACTCTAGTTCTCAGTCCAGAAGGAACTGGCACAGTGTTTACTACCTGGAGGGATCAGAAATAAAGAGTAAGCCCCCCATGGTGCCTCTGAACAAGTAAGCTTAGAAAGCCACAGAAGGGGAGACAGATTGCTAATAGCAAAGGGGTAGGGCATGGCTTCTGTAGTATTGTCCTAAGGGAATTCTATCTATGGGCAACCAGGAAGAAGGAAGAGTAAGATCTCTGCCATACAAATATCTCATTGCCTGGGTAGAAACTGGTTGAGATGATGGCCGTGTGTTTGTATACCATTTAGAGGACTGCTTAGGAAAAATGAGCACACAGAAGCAGTCATTCCTGTGTTGGAAATTGCCTTTTGGCAATTTCCTTCCCTTGGCATAGTGAGCCCTCATTTTTCACATAAAATGCACTGGCACCTAGACACAAAACTCCTTGGAAATTCCCCTGAGTGTACTTTCTGGGACATGCCAGGTTCATGGCAGTAACTTGGGATCACAGAACTTTAGAATTAAAAAGCCAGAAGGGGCCTTAGAGGTCATCCAGTCAGCTGTGTATGCCCAACAGATTCTAGGTGAATCATGAGTTTTCATCAAGTTAGGCATCTGCCTGTGAATTTGGATGATGTCACTTCAATGCTGACAAATGATCAGCCTGGCTAGAGCCAACACTTGTGTGGGATGCTTCATCCACAGGCGTTAGCTGGTTAATTTGATGATAAATCAGTTCTTTTTGACTCAGTGGACTGCAGTACCAGCAGTTTTGCCTGGTCTGGGCTTCATTTACCTGTCACTGTCACTGTGATTGCTGGGTCTCTGAGTTATTCCTTTCCCCACTCTACTGATGCTAACTTTTTAGCAGACTAGCTAATTGGCTCACTCTTCTGTCCTCTGCCCAGTCCCCTCCAGCCTACTGCCTTTTCACAAGCTCTGTATTCACATCAGGGAAAAAGGAGTAGAGATCAGGTCTCATGTCTGAGGATGAGGGTTGATGGTCCATCTTCTCCCCAACTAAAGTTCTTCCCTTCTCTTCTGATGTCAGGATCTCTCCATTCCTCTCATCCCCTTCCTCAGCAGCATATTGGGAGGATTAGGCAATGGAAAGAGATGCATTTAGCCTAATTTCAGGCTACAGGTCAGGGAATGGGATCAGTCCATGCATAGAGATTTAGCTCCAGAGAATACTCTGCAGTTAGGTGAAGATGCCATTGTCTGCATCCTTAAGTTAACGTGACCTCCTAGCTACAGAAGCAATGAAGCAGAGGTGGGGCTGGCTGCAGGCCTTTCTTTTAAACTCACTTGGCCAAAAACTGTCTCCTAACCTGAGGCCATGTGCCTGAGAAAGATAAAGGAATGTTGACAGAAACCAGATGGACTATTTGACAGAGATAAACCAAAACAGGAAAAGACAAATTTCACGTTAGAGATGAAAACAAGCAGGTCTGTCCCTACCATCTCTGAACCAAAAAGTAATTCTAATCTTGTCGAAAACCTTGAGAATTATGATAGTTAAATATCAGTACTAAGGGGGAAAATACCCATATATTCTGAATCAGTGATTTTCAAGCGTGGCTTCACATTGAAATCATCTGGGGAGCTTTAAAAAGTACTGATGCCTTTGTCTCACTCTCAGAAATTTTGATTTAATTGGTTTGGAGTGCTGGCAAGGCACTGGGATCTTTCAAATTAGCCTAGGTAAATCTAATCTAACAGTCAAGACTGAGAACCACTGTTCTAAAAGGAAATTGTCATATGCAACAGCGTAACTTTCCAGAGATTATATTTTTTCTTTTCTTTAGAGAGAGAGGCACTGTAAAAGCACCATGGAATCACCTTAGGCCTCTCTTTCAGAAGAGAAATTACTGTGGAACCTGAAGGTGGTTTCTTTCAGACAGGCAATTGGATAGGAGTTCTTAGAATCTGAACTCAATAGTTACTGTCTAGAATAAGGGGGGTATAATTAGATGCTTTGCATTTTGACAGTTCAAAAGCAAAGGTTACATAACCCTTAGTTTCAAATTTCCAGATAGAGAAAAGGGATAGCAGTTGAGGGTCCCCTGATGTCCTGGCAGATATCTGTAAACGACTGTTATCTTTGCTTTTCCTGCTGTGTACCTGAAAATTCCCACTTCCTCTCATCAAGTTTCTAGCTCAAATATCAGCTACCCTCCCTGAAGCTTTTCCTGGCCACCTCAGGTAAAATTAATCTATCTTGCAATCCTAGAGTGCTGCATGCATATTTCTATTCCCGCACTTGTCACCTTATATTACAGTTACTTGTTTACATGCTTGTCTTCCATCATAGCTAGACTGTGAACTTCCTAAAATCAGAAACTTCACTTTTTATCTTTATGTAATAAATGTCAAGTCATAAATGACATATGATATGTGCATAACAAATATTTATGGAATTAATCAGAAACAATAAACTAGGTTCTTAGAGAGTCCAGAATTCTATTTCACTTACAATGTAATTGAAATAAATGTACAATGAATGGTAGAAAGCAATAATGTAGAATAAATTTTTTGTCTTTAAAGTATCATGAAATTTGTTTAAATACAGAATAAACAAGAACATAAAATGCATAAGGCAGAAATTTCCCAACATGCCATCAGTCAGTGGTCCAGGGGCTTGGAGCATCGTGTCTGGAAGGGTAGAAGAGTGGCTGGAGGTGAGGCTGGGGATACTCACTGGAACTCACTGTGGGAAGCTCTATGTGCAATGGGAGGCATTTGGACCTTGAGGGGGTTCTCTAAGCAGGAAATGACAAAATTAGATTTGCCATTGGTTTAGAAAAGCATCAATCTTTGGCTTTCTGGTGGATTTACCACAGCATCGTAAAGTGGGAAGACCAGGGAGGAGTTTACTATCCAGGTGAGTGATTGGAAAATGTGTCTTCTATTCCTGTTCCAAATAATAGACCTCCCAATTGTTTTAGACTTAATTGTGTCTCCCCCAAAATTCACATGTTGAAGTCCTAATCCCCTAGTACCTCAGAATGTGACCATGTTTCAAATTATTTAAAGGGGTAATTAAGTTAAAACAAAGAAAGTTAGGGTGAGCCCTAATGCAATATGACTGATTTCCTTATAAGGAAAGGACATTAGGACACAAACAACACACACACACACACACACACACACACACACGGAAGGCCATATGAAGATATGAGGAGAACACAGCCATCTGCAAGTTGGGAGAAAGGTCACAAGAAGCCAACCTTGCAACACACCTTGATCTTGATTTCTGGCTCCCAGAATTGTGAGAAAACACATTTCTTTATTGTTATATTCATTTGTTAAAGATGCCATAGCAAACTAATACATTAAGAAACTTTTAGGACATAATTTATTGTTAAGTTGTATGCTGCTCTTACGTATTATTTTTTGCTACCTTAAGCCCCAGGACTTGAAGCAGTTTGTGGGGCAGAGAACAGACATTTTAGCACAGTGTCTTTCACTAAACTTTAAAATAGGGATATCCTAGAAGTGCCCCCTAGAAACCTAGGGTTTGAGCAAACAATATGAAACCTTAAAGATAATTTTTCATCTATTTTAGATTTTTTAAATGAATATATTAGAAATGGATATTTACCATTTTTCTCCCCCAACCCCATTCAACCCCAAACATGCACTCATATATATTTAACCACATATTCTATTGAGAGAATCTGCAATATAGCTCTAGTGGCAAATAACCCTGTCTTACTTTGCTTGGTGACAGTGACCACAGGGGTATCATTTGAATCAAAGGGAATAATGTACAGACTGAGCTGACTGAGCAGGCTCTCTCTCTCTCTCTAATTTGAACCAAGAAAGCTAGAAACTGAGGACATTGGTAGCTGAGTAGTGCTTATGGTGGAAACAGAATGACTATTGCTGGAGTTTCCTGATTTGCTTGGTTTTTCGGAGGCCTCTTGATTTGTAGATCTGTATCATTATTATAAGCCCCACAGCCCCCTTTACTTGAACCATGTTAAGTAGATTTCTCTTCCCTGCAAGCAAATGTGCCACAATACAAAGGATAAAATTAATTCTAAGGCTGAGATTAAGCTTTAGAGACTAAAACCATGAATAACCACAGATATATCCTGAAATATATGTAATTCCATATATCCTTTTATTTCCTAGAACAAGAGACAAAACCTATACCACAAAGAGGGAGAGGAAACTGAGGTGGTAAAGTAGCTGCTTCCATGATTCATGTAAACTTTATTTTTAATCTTCTTAATTTTCATTTGAATATGAATGAGTATATATGTATGAACACACACACATGCAAAATATACCAGAGAAATGGATAGTTTTACTCGGGAAAAGAAAAAAGGCAGAGGATATGGAATTGAAGCATGAAGTTCCATGATACACACAGAAAGCAATTTAAAATCTACCCCTATAATACTGAAATGTACAGATGAAACTGAAAGGTCTTATCTAAACCTATATATTATTCTGAATAAGGAAAATTTTAGTAGCTTTCTGAATTGCAATTGAATTCCTATATGTGAGCATTTAAATCATTCTTAATTCTCTGAAAACACTTGGTGAGGTGATTTTGAAGTGTGAGTTATTTTCCTCTCCTCTCTGACTCAGTTTTGTGAAGCAAACATTGCTTTTTATGGGCACTGTCATATATTCAGGCTAATGGCCCAGCTTTCTTTTCCTCATTAGAGGACGTACAAGGTTTGGGGAGGCTTTCTGGATTCAGCTAATCTACATTTCAAGGCAGGGCTTTGCATTCAACATTATATCTGAGAATGGGATTCTATGTGGAGGAGGGATGGCCCTCCAAGGGACAGGCCTGGGCGCTTTCCTCTTCCTGACCAGGACTGGTTGCCCTGCAGATGGCCCTCTGACTGGCTTTTCTTAGGAGAAGAGAGAAGCCAGGCAACAGGCATCTGGCCTTCACTTTATAGCACCTGTGACAGAGAAAATAATTAAAAACCAAATATTAAGTGATCAGTCTAGAGTCAGAAACATGGAGGCCAGGCTGACTCAGAGGACAGAGGAAGCAAAGCAATAAGGTGAAGTACTAACCATATATGGACAAGACAGGATGGTCTGGTATTTATGTGCACAGATACTGAGTCAGCCTGCTGGGGCTCAAACTCCAGCCTGCTGTTTGTTTATGAGTTTCTTGACCTCCCTAAGTCCTAATTTCCCCATCTAGATAGACAATGGTAATAATAGTACCTACCTCATAATGTTGTTAATTAAATGTGATAATATATGTAAGATGATTTGCATTCCATCTCATGTGTGACAAAGGTATTATGTTATTAATATAAAGCTTGCCAACCTAGAGGAGAGATATGCAGTGAAGGGGGGCAGGGCCATGGGCCATAACACAGAGGGGAGATGGGGTGGCATACGCTGCATCTCACACCACATTGTTCTCTACCTGCATTTGGCACAGAGGGAAACCATGTTCCTCGGGCTGGGCAGCTGCACCAACACATAATAAAATAAGAGATTTGGAGAACTCTTCACAAAGCAAAGAACAGCTGTGCCTTTCTCCTCCGTTTAGCTTATTTTTGTTCCCCATGAAGGCCACTCTAGCTACTGAGATTAAAAACAACATCCCTCTCTCCACCGCGCCCCCCCTCCAAAAAAAAAAAAAAAAGTCTTTCTCCAGTGAACCAAGAGATTTAAGTAGCAGCTCCAATGACAGAATATCTGACTGGCTGTCTGGCTCCTGTGTGCTGGCGCCTCTCCATCCCCACCCATCCCCATCCTAGTTTTGGCTTTCCTAGTCAGACTTCTCTGCATAGCAGCAGAGGGTGTGCTCAGCAGCTCTGCCCAATGACTGATGGACCTGCAGCAGCCCCCGCGGAGCAGGCCAGGCAGTGATTCAGACTTCAGAGCATATTTGAAGGGTATAGATTCTCAGCTGCCAGTAACTGCATTAGACTTGCACTTGGTTAGTGATGGGCACTTTGTGGTCACTTTTCTGATTAATAAGTTACCTTACCTATGTGACCCTCTTTCCAACTACCCTTTATTTTTGCCCCCCTCCCCTTATATCAATTTCCTTATTTATCCTTGTGAATAACTACATATTTCAATATCTTTGGATATAAATTCCTCTCTCTAATCTGATGGACACATAAAACAATTGTGGGAAAGTTCCATTTAATAACAGGCAAGGCTGCTCCAAGGAAGCCCCTATATGCCCAAAGCCTGTCTAGTGGGAAAAGAGGGTCCTCAGCTGGCCTATACATCCCGTAGACATTTCATTCAGCCCTCAGGTTCCCAGATTCAGGGGACTCTCAGTATGAGCACAAGTACTATCAGACTATTCCTTCCAGAGCCTGGACTCTGAGCCTTCAGGGACAAGTCTGGTACCTCTCCTTTTGTGCTATAATAATGTACACACATATTGTGTTTTTCAAAAATGGTGGTTGGCAGTGCACACAGACCTGTAGTTGATTGTGACTGAGATATTTATAACATAAGGACTAGACTACAGCACTAGAGTTCAACAAAGTTTTTGCAGAGATTGTTGTAGTGAAAGTAAGTGAGTGTGGAGAAGGAAGTTGGCAGGCTCTGAAGACCCCACCCCTATTCAACAGGAAAAATTCTGCTTGATGAGTTTTGCATATTTGGTTCTGTGCTGGATATCTTCTGTTTGCTTGTTTAAATCCATTCTCTGTCCTTTTCATTTTGCCTTTTGTCTCAGGAGGCTGACTTCTATGGATTGCATTAATTGGACTTCCTTGACCTTTAGCTTTCTATTGGGTTCAGTCAATGGAAGAAGCAGCAGGAGATTGGAGGTCAGAAGGAGAGAGAAGCAGGGGTATTTCTTTTCCAGATTCCTTCATTTCTAGGTTGTGGTTGGCAATGGCTTCATTGATCTACGAAAGCCCACCTCTCTTATTTGGTGGCCCTCTCCCATAGCTTCATTTCTTGCCAGGTCTTGATCATCACTCTGCCCTCTTTCTTGCACCTTCAGGCCTAGGGGTGGCAACACCATTCCTGGCCCTGAGGTACTCTCACCTTCCCTTGTAGTTTTCCCTTTATCCCACCCAGACCTTTGTGAATAGTCCTTTCATTAAACTCTATTCACTTTCCCTTTTTGAGTTTTCCTTCAGTGTGAATTTGTCATGTTAGGACTATGACTGATCCAGTCTTCTATTGTAAGGTTTCGTTTAGTAAAAGATTTTACTGCTAAATGAAATTTGTGAAACCACGGCACTGGACAATCAGAAGCATTGTGAGAACAAATGTCATATTCTTTGTGGTTGTAAATTACCCAAGATGGCTACAGCAATGTCTTAAAAAAATCATTAAATTCATGATCTTTACTATACAGTGTAAAGTTTGTATTAAGGAATATATTTAATTCAGTACTAAATTTACTAACTAAATTGACTTTGGAATCAGACAGGCTTGCAGTCTGACTCTGGCACTTACCAGCTCTTTAATCTTGAGTAAGCTATTTAACTTCCCCAAGCCTCAGTTTTCTCATCCATAAGAGAGAAGCAATAACATTCTCTATTTCATGGAACTGTTATGAGAATTAAATGAGTTGATGTACATAGAGTGTTTAATGCTGAGCTTGATACTTAGCTTGATGCCCAATAAACTTTAGTGTTTGCTATTATTATTTATAATAATAATATGGTGAAGAATATATCAAACTAGCAAAAGTGAGCCATTTGAAGAAAGACTAGTTTGAAAATCTAAAGGTCTGGGTGGGTAAGCAACAAGTGCTTCACTTAGACAAAGACCAGACCTGGTTCTGCCTGCCTCTTGCAAGCATCTAAATCAGCCTTCCTGTCCAAAGATCTGTGGTGAAACAACATGCATTCTGGGCCAGCAGAGATTCACTGGCCATAACAGTAAATTAAGACAGGCATATAAAAGGCAGAGAAAGCAGAAGTCATATACGGAAGTTGAAGAAAACCTCCTTCAAATCTTGGTTCAAATATTATGCTTTCACTGAGACTTACCCCAGACCTACTAAAAACTGACTCACTCCCAATCCCCAGAGCTCCTGATCTCCCATGTCCCACTCTATTTGTTTTCTTCACTCCATTGCACCCATCACCTCCTAGCATACCACACAATTGCTTTATTTATTTATGACATTTTCTGCTTACTGTCTGTCTCTTCCAGCTAGAATATAAGCTCCACAATAGCAGGACATTTTTGGCATGTACACAGATGTTTTCCAACTCAGTACTCAATAAATATTTGTTGAATGTTGTTGAGTCATCTCTGCATTACATTGTGTATGACGTTTGGTTACCCAAAGATGCCAAGTGATAACCACTGGGTGATTATTTGATTGTATTCAATGGATGTTTACATCAGTTTTACAAGTTAGTCATCATTTATGACTGGTCCCACACTTGAATCATGTCTGCTTAAAAGTCTGGCACAAAGTGGGCACTCAATAGGTATTATCCCCCCCATGTTGTGGAACTATGTGTTGTGTTTAGCTTTTTTAAAAAAATTAGTTTTCATGTACAGGTATCTGTGCAGGTGGGTACACTGCAAAGCACATCTGCGTTTACGCGCGGTGTTAAAAGCTCTCAACTATCTGTTTGCAGCTTATCAGAGAGAAGACATTAATTGCTTCTTTAGTATCCCTTTTTCACTTTGAGTGTTCCCTCTCATTTCCTTCCTTCTTTGGTTTTCCTAAGTTTTAGCCATTTAGTTTGTTTTCCATACTGAGTGGTTGATAGCACAGAAACAAGCAAAATCCAACAAAAAATTTTTAATCAATTTAGGTCCTGTTTGTACTGTTTTTTTCTTTTCTGTATTAGAAAGTCTCATGACTCCTGTCCAAATTATCTTCTAGGGTAATTAGGAGTCCTTTCACTTGCTTTCCTCTGATTGAAGGTGGGATTGAAAATTGATTTGATAGTTCATAGCAATAAGTTCAAAGGCATAGTCCAAAAAGCTGGAATTAAGTCCAAAACAAAGGATTTATGGTGGAGGATACATGATATTAAGTGGAAGTATTTTGGAAGGGGAAACCAGAGTTTTCTGATGCAATAAGAAGAAAGCTTTTAAAGGATACGTGTAACATGAACTGTTAAGGGTTCTCATCTGCTCTGGAAGGCTATTACCCGTTTCCTGAAGACCCGTGGAGATAAGGCATTATCATAAGGGATAACAAATGGGTTCTATATTATGGATCAGTTGAGTCTGGTCGTGGTAGTAGTTGACAGGAACAGTGTTTCTCAGAGTGTGGACCCCCAACCAGCAACATCAGCATCACTTGGAAACTTGTCAGAAATGCAAATTCTTGGTCTTTGCTCCAGACCTTCTACATCAGGAACTCTGAGGTCATCTCTATCTTAAATAAGTCTTCCAGGTGATTCTGATGCACCCCAAAGTTTGAGAATACAGGGTTGCAGGAGTGTGTTGAGGATTCTAATCTGGGCTCCGTGTAGAAAAAAAAAAACAATAATTCATTAATGATGTCTGCCATGAACATAGGAGGGAGGGATGGCAGCAAGTGCTCTATGTATTTGCAATCTCATTTCTGGTGGAATTGATAAACATCATGCAAACAAATGAGCTAAACAAGATAGTAGTTACCCAAAAGTTCTAAAGAACTGAAAGGACAATTTTTCAAAGTAAATAACAAATGAGGATGAAAAGGTGCCAGTGGACTGTTGGAGAGCCACATAACTCCTTGTCCATATATAGTGCTTTCAGGGAGACTTTAGAAAATAAGAGTTTCACTCTAAATTTGGCAAGATGTAATGGTAATAAACATCATATTTATAGCAACATGAAAAAAATAACTCACAAGTATCCAGAGCTTCTTTTCTCTTGATCCATAAGGAGAATTATGTGTTTGCCAGCTGAGTTTTATGGGTCTATCCTGGGCAGAATCAGTGTGAGAGGTGAAGAAGATAATTGAAAGGAACCCAGCTAGAAGGGCTTGCTCTATAGGGGTAAGAGAAGAGAGTTATTGGAAAACTAAAATAATAGACCAAAAAGGTGAAAGAAACTGGGGATCAGAGTAAGAGTGGGCTGGTTTGGGGAAGAGGTTTATTCTGAGGTTTGAAGTTGGTTTGGAGATAGAACTAAAGAGGATGAAAGCTATACAGAGAGAGATGGAGAAAGAAAAATTTAAGAACTTTTTCTATGTGTTAGGCTAAAATTTCCATTTGGTATTTTTGAGAGACTTCTGTAAATATTTAAATTGCTTTTTAGTTACTATAATACTATCAATCATTATTATTTTTGTTGTTAAACTGTTTTTCTTTCAGAGTGATGCCATGCTAAAGCTGAGCTTTATTTAGATTATTTGTATAGTTTTTTGTGTGTTTATCTTCTGTCTTCCTCTAAAAATGCTTTATTTAAAGTGGCATACAGAGAACAGTAATGCTAAGAGCTTGTGTTTGTTAAAAATTTTGCAATTATAAAGTCATTTCATACATTATTTTCAGTAGAATATTATAGTGATGCAGGCAGAAGTGACATTATTATCCCCGTTTTCCAAATGAGGACACTGGAAATCTGTGGAGTTTCTGCCTTGCTTGGAGTGAAATAACTAGCAAATGATGGATTTTGGGATTCAAACTTGGATGTTCTAACACCAAATGCTCATTCTTTTTATTACTTCTGATGGTACTAAGAGTGGTATAACGAAACAAGTCTCCTGTAGTTGAAGGTAAATTACTTTAAACTTTAAATTTATACAGTATCTCATAAGCTGTGGTTATACATGTAGCCACATCTTGGCAGGTAAGGAATTAGGATCTCATCTGAAAGGCGAGATTATTACAGAAATAAATTTCCTGAGAAGAGGAAAGTTTTTTAGATTAGAAATTGGATCAGTAATAGGTTGCAAGCAAAAGCCACCTAGTCTTGCTTAGTCTAGCTACAGATGATTAAAAGGAACTCTTGGTGGAGATTATTAAGAGAAGACTTTGAGGCTATGCACATGTCTCAGACAGCAGGCACATGCAGGACAGATAGCAAGAGTATCAGGAACCTGTGCTTGGAAACTGTATTGATTTTACATTTTTGTACTCTTATTTCCCTTTCTTCTCTTCCCTTCCTATAGTAGAGTTGTGCTGAAAGTTCTAACCTGCCTAAGCCATGCCAAAGGAAACCAAGGAAAGGGGTTTTCTTCCTATTCGGGGTGCAGTTTTATTGTAGACCCCTGAGGATTCAGAATGGTGGCATCAATGGGAAGGTGAACCCCAAGGACATAGAGTTGGGGTGGAGTGGTCAGTTGTCTCCTCCCACCTAGAGATCCCTTTCCTCGAAAAATCGGAAAAATATACTCTTTTATTTTTGTTTTTTATTCCCCTTCTGAGAGAGAATCTCTGAAAAGATGACTGCCGAGAGTGTCCAGTTCACATGATTTGTAGGAGAGATGAGTCAGGATGAAGGGGTAGTGAGAAAGAAAAATTAAATAGTTATTTTCTAAATACAGAATTTAAAAAATATACTAAAAATAAAATTGTTTAAAATATTAATAAAATGTTCAGAATGAAGTTTTTTTCTATTGCTCTCTAGCTTTTGCATTTCCCAAACTCAAAAGAATGTTTTCTTATGTAACAATCTGCACAATGTCAGTTGACAAGCAACACAGTGTAGTTCTCAAATACAAAAGTAAAAATCAGGATACCCATCCATTTTCCCAAGCTGAGAAGAAGAAAGAATGAAGATATTTCTTTGCTTATAGAATTCTCATTTAAAAGTTGGGAAGTTTTCCTATTCTGCTGATTAAGACTTGAAGCTTGTGGGTAAATAGTGGTTGCAGCAGAAATCTGCCCCTTAGAGACTGGAATCAAGAAGCATATTGCCCTAACACTTAAAACACATGAGAGGGAGAGACAGAGAGAGACAGAGAGAAAGAGAGAGAGAGAGAGAGAAAGAATGAGAGAGAGAGGAGGAAGAGAAAGAGAGAAAAAAGAATAAATAAATCTAAAAATAAAAATATGGCAATTAGAATATGGATTTCCACAAAGGAATTGAAAGATCATTGATAGGCAAGGGTTTATATATATATGAGTGAGAATACTGGACTATATTTCAACAACATTAGCATATCTTCCTAGCTTATATAAATTGCCATTGAAGTTTTACTTATGTGGTATTATTGCATAATCACTTGCTTGACCTTGGCAGTGAAGTAAAGCTTGTAGGACTAGAAATTTGTTTATATTTAACCCATCTCTACATTGGTATGTGCTGTAGGTTGGCATTTATATGCAAAGTAGCCAATTATCTATATTTTTCTTTGTTTCCCCTACAGCAGAATGGTGAAACCAGTTTCTTGCATGTATAATTCTAAGAAATTTAATGCTAATGAGGAAAAAGAAAGACTCATATACTGTCCAAAATGTATAATTCCAGTGCTACTGGGATGACCAAGTGCATTTTTATATGTAAGAAGTTCGATGCAGTTTATTTTTTAAAGAAATCTTTCATAGATATAAGAGAGGAAGAACCACACAAAAGAAAGACAAGTTGCGTTTCTCACCCTTCTCTCACCAGATGTTCTCCTGTTGCTGCTTCTGCAAAGTGAACAGAGTGAGGTGGCCAATTAACTTCCTTGAGTAACCAAATATTTAAAACAAATGAATACAGAAAAACCTTTCAGCGGCCTTCATTTGTAGGCAAGGTAACCACAGAGAAGCAGTCAATAAATTGACCAAGCACTTGTAAGAAGAATGTCTTTGTCACAGGGCTGTGCTGCTCACTGACAGTGCACCTAACTGGCTTCTTAACCCGGGCAGCTCCTTTGTCCCAAACCCAGGCTCTGCTTCCTTTCAGGGTCTTGGAATAAGTCCTACCCAATTTGTTAATTTGAGATAAAGTCCGATTTGTTGCTGGCCCCTGTCTAAGCCTGGTGTCCCATGTGTTCTTGGTTAGGTTTATTTGCTATCTCCTAATTACACCATTGACTGAGCTTTCTGCCAATTTCTACAGCTCTCATGTTATTCTCTGAAGCTTATGTATTAGTTTGCCAAGGCTGCTGTAACACAGTACCACAAACTGGATAGCTTGAACAACAATTTCACGGTTCTAAAAGCTAGAAGTCTAAAGTGTCACCAGGGTTGGTTCCTTCTGCGGGCTATGAGAGAGAATCTGTTCCACAACTTTCCCCTAGTTTCTGGTGATTTGCTGGCAATCTTTAGCAATTCTTTGACTTGCAGAGGCATCACCTTGATCTCTGTCTTCAGGCTCACATGGTGTTGTCTCTTTATAAGGATATCAGTCATCTTGGATTAGGGGCACACTGTACTTCATTATGACCTCATCTTAACTGATTACATCTGCAGGGATATTATTCCTAAATAAGGTCACATCCAAGAAACTGGGGCTTAGAACTTCAATGTATCAATTTTGGGGATACACAATTCAACCCATTCAACCCATAACAGCTTATTAACTCTTGTCCTAATTTCCAAATGCTGCCCTGCTTGATTTCTGCCAATGGCCTATACATGATTTACCTTTGATTGCTTATTTTACTACACAGCCCTCTTAGATTTGATTTGAACTTCACCTGACTGTGCTCATGATCTTTCTGCCCTCTTTTTAGGACACTAATGTCCTAGGTCTATATTTACCATGAGATTTACATCTCACTGTGTCTAGTTCTGTGTGGTGGGCAGAACAATGATTCCCCGAAGACATCCGAGTCCTAATCCCCAGAACCTGTGCATATGTTAAGTTCCATGGCAAAAAGGAATCAAAGTTGCAGATGGAATCAAGTTTGTATTCAACTGCCTTTAAAATAGGGAGATTATCCTGGATTATCCAATTGGGCCCAATGTAATCAAGCTTTTAAAAGTGAAAGAAGGAGATAAAAGAAGACAGAGGAACATATATGCCAATGGAAGTATGGTTCAAACGATACTTTATTGCTGGCTTTGAAGATGCAAGAAGGGGGCTTCAAACTGAGGAATGCAGGTGGCCTCTATAGATGGAAAAGGCAGGAAGATGTATTATTTTCTATGGCTTCCAGAAAGCTACACAACCATGCTGATACCTTGATTTTGGTCCAGTGAGGCCCATGTTGGACTCTTGAAGTACAGAATTATAAGTAAATTTGAATTGACTTAAGCCACTAAGTTTGTGGTAATTTGTTAAGGCAGCAACAGAAATCTAATACATTTTAGAATAAAAAATTCCTGGGCATGCCCTCATATTTAGATGCCAGCCTTTATCCTACCCTGAAAGTTCTTCCTGTTCTCCTAGGCTTATTCCAATTAATTTATTTCACCACTGCTTCAAAACTTAGAATTAACATGCATTAGATGTAACATGGTGTAACAGAATTTGCATGGGTGTTGGAATCAGACTTGACTGCAAATTCTGGTTCTGTTACTTTTTAGCTGTGTGACCTTAGATAAATTATTAAACCTTTCTGAGCTTCAGTTACCTCTCTTTTGTCTACAAAGTGGAGATAATAAGACATACCTTTTTCTGTGAGGATTAATAATAAAATCTTTAAATGCGCCTAACACAATGCATTGTATATGTTAGGTATTCAGTAAGTGGTAGCTATTCTAAAGGCGTTTTAAATTCTTAAGCCCACCATTTAATTTTTCTAGCACATGTTATTTTTAAAGCAAGGCTCATTTTATTATTATTATTTTTGAGACAGGGTCTGTCTCTTGCCCAGGCCAGAATGCAGTGGTGCAATTTCGGCTCACTGAAATATCTACTTCCTGGCCTCAAGCGATCCGCCCATCTCAGTCTCCCAAGTAGCTGGGACCACAAACACGGGACCACATCCGGCTAAATTTTTTTTTTAAATTTTTTGCAGAGACAAGGTTTTGCCATGTTGCCCAGGCTGGTCTCTAATTCTTGGGCTCAAGCAATTGCTGGCCTCAGCCTCCCAAAGTGCTGGGATTACATGTATGAGCCACCGCGCCTGGCCAAGTCTCATTTTAGATTCAAAATATAAACAAGTAATGGGATCTTGAAAGGAGGAATCAGTGAGGCATTGTGTCTTATAGCACTTATTGGTAAATGGATAAATATTCAGGAATAAGAAAACACAAAACTGTCAAAAATATGTCCAATTATTTTTTTGTAGGAGACACCCTGAGACAGAAGAGGACAGCACTCAGGAGACTGAGTTAATTGTGAAATATGTGCTGTCCTGCAGTAGGCAGAGAATGGGAAGATATTTGCTCTGTTGAATAATAATGATGTAAGTAACGTGAAAGCATTTTGGAAGATAATATGCATGTCTCCTTTTGCCTTCAAAGGACTCTACATACCATGGCCTAAATCTGCTTCATTGTGTCATCATGAAGTTGCATACCATAAAAGATATTTAGGAAAATGTTAGTTATAAAATATGTAAAAATTACTTATAACAAAGAATAGTTTATTTAAAAACTATTTTTAAAAGTTTCTTCTGGTTTTCTGTCCTTGTGATAGTTTGCTCAAAATGATGGTTTCCAGCTTCATCCATGTCCCTGCAAAGGATATGAACTCATCCTTTTTTATGGCTGCATAGTATTTTATGGTATATATGTGCCACATTTTCTTAATCCAGTCTATTACTGATGGACATTTGGGTTGGTTCCAAGTTTTTGCTATTGTGAATAGTGCCACAATACACATATGTGTGCATGTGTCTTTATAGTAGCATGATTTCACATGTTCTCACTCGTAGGTGGGAATTGAACAATGAGAACACTTGGACACAGAGCGGGGGACATTACACATGGGGGCCTGTTGTGGGGTGGGGGCAGGGGGAGGGATAGCATTAGGAAAAATACCTAATGTAAATGATGAGTTAATGGGTGCAGCAAACCAGCATGGCACATGTATACCTATGTAACAAACTTGCACGTTGTGCGCATGTACCCTAGAACTTAAAGTGTAATAATAAAAAAAAGTTTCTTCTATTTAAAAAAGAACCGGGGTGGGGGGCGGAATGAATAAGTAACACTGAAACATTGCAGCAAAACTTGATAGAGTGAATTAAAATTTTTATTTGAGAGTTAAAAATGATTCTTCAAGAAACAGCAATAGTTATTGAGGATCTTACTGTACTCAGAAAAACAGGGGCAACCTCCCTAAGACAGTACCTTCTGAGCTTAAGTGCAGAGATGTAAACTTCACAATATTTTAAAACCATGACATTAGCAACCATTGCATCTGGCTCAGATAGTGCAGTTTTAGCTAATATTTGTCAACTAAATGAGTAGAATAAACTCACCTGAAAATACATTTTGAATCTCAAGAACCAGGGAACATAAGTAAAATACTCTTATTAAGAAATAGTAGTTGCCATTAGTCAATTCTTGTTGCTGCAAATTTCTTAAATCTCAAATCTAAAAAGGGAAATACAGGACTAGAAAACAAGTGGAATTACTGTTGGAGGAACAGATGGAATCCAACAGATAATTCCAGTTGCAGAGAGCAAAAGACGTGGGTAGAGGTGAAGTCAGAACAGTAGGTATAAGGTAGAGGCTCTCCAGAGGGTGAGGGAAGATCCATGATGGGATAGAAGTACAGCACCTGAAAGAAATACATACTTCCCTCCTGGGGAGGAGCCAGAAGCCAGATTCAGACAAATTGGAGGTCAGAGTGTGGCATCAGAATACATGTGGTACACAAGGAAGCAAATGGGATTCATGAGGAAGTAAGAAGTTACTAGCTATGTCTAAGGGAGAGAGGAATGAAGAAATAGAACCAGGAACAACAAGATGTCACTCAGGATCACTGATCAGGAGTAGAGTAGAGAACACACCATGAAGTTTTAGAATCCAGCAGGCAGTTAGTCCTAATGATGAACTTGTGGGCATAGCCTATTTTCTATAATATCTTCTGACCATTATTTTCAATTTGTAAAATGGTCAGGCCTGGCCAGGTGGACAACAGTGTGAGTCTTGGCAAGCAACATTCTTGTGATTTGATATTACAAAACAGAATGTCCTAAGGTAGTAGGTCCCAGGACACAGTCTGGGGCTCTGCCAAACAATTCCAGAAACATGATGGCAAGGCCTGTGCAAGCCAAAGTCATTGGTGCCTCTTGCTTCTTGTCTGATGAAGATGTCCTCATCTTCTTCAGCTAGTGACAAAATTAAACACTCACTCCAGACCAATTCATAAGCCAATTTGTGATTAAAACAAGATAAACTTGTTTTAATTTGGGAAATTCTATAAATTTTAGAAATATGTGAAATGAGACAAATGAGATATCAGATGGCCAGAGTCAGTTGAGAACTTCCTAATTCATCTCAGTTACTGACTTATGTAATGATGTCTGGCAAATGGCCTTGGAAAAGGAGTTCAAGTCCCAAACTGCATTTATAATTCCAAGTGGTATATATTGGTGATATCTGGATCTTTGGGTTGGGAACACCCTAACCTCATTTCAAAGATTGATAAATGGGTGGTTATATGATGTAAGAGTGTTTGCTATCACTTACCTAGATGAACAAGTAAGTAGACCTGGCTACAATACAGAAAAACCCCCAAAACATTGCAGTTTAATGCTACATGCAACCCACATCTAATCAGAAATAATATTATTTTAATTCTGCCTCCTAAATATCTCCCAAACAAAAAATAATTTTTTTCCTCAACTTACTGTGACATTGACTTAGTTCAAGCTCCTTCGCCTGGACTATTAAAACAGCTTCTTAATTGGTTTCTAGTCTAGCTTTCCCTCATTTATTCCAATTTCTTTTCCATACACAGTGATTACTGTTTTTCTAAATATCCAACCTGATAATTTCATTGCTATGATTCAAACCTTTAGTGGTACCCAGTTTTTTTGTATAAAGCCAACATTTCTTAAAATGGTCTATGAAGATGTTCATAATCTGCTTGTCATTTGTTTTTCCAATTTGAATTCCACATTCCAGCCCCACTGAACAACTTTCAGCTCCCAAATGTCATGCTGTCTCACCTCTGAGTCTTGCACTTTATGTTTTCTCTGCCTGTAACTTTCTTCATTGCCTCTTTCCTACTATTGCTACTATTTCCTACTATTGCACCAATGCTCATTATCTTTATACATTGCAGAATGTCACATGAAATGTGAAAGAAGAGGTGAGTGGGCTAATTTCTACTCACCGCTCAGGTTTGGGCAGGCAAACTACTTGTGCTCACAGTATCCATCTTTCCTTCTTTATCCTTGGCATGTGGATAGACTACATTTCCTAGCCTCCCTGGAAGTTAGGTGTGGTCATATGACTAAATAAAATGTGAGTGGAAGTGATATGCCTGCCACAAGCCCATAAAAAAACCTGTCACAAGCAAACCAAACCTTCCTCAACCTCTCCATCCACCCATCTCACTGGAAAGGACTCAGAGGACTTTGAGGAGGATGGAGTCCTAAGAAAGGTGTCTGGGACTTTCATTTGACTGTAACATGAGCAAGAAATAAATCATTAGTGTGTTGAACTGTGGAGAACTTGGGGTTGTTTCAGCAGCTGGCATTACTATCCTTAAGTGACTCAAGGTTTTTGTTGCCTTACAACTTTGGGAAACCTCTAGTTGAAAATATTTGTCTTCTCTATGCTACTATAAGCTTGGTAAGGGCAGACACCATTATCTTATTCACTGTTTTATCTTCTGTTCTTATTACAATGTCTGTACACAATGTGTAAACACCCGAAAATATCTCTTAAATGTTAAATCAATGGGCTTTATATTGAAGCTTAGAAAATTCACATTTCAGTTTCCAGAGATTAAACATATAGGATTAAATTTAGAAAGTACATTTAATTCCTTTATCTGACAGAGCAGAAACTGGAAAAACTGGGAAATTCTTACATCTTAACAAGCAAACAACTTGAAAGACCAAATCAGCATTTTGGGACAAGAAAGTTAGTACAAAGTGAGGTTTACATTTTGATACTCGAGCTGGTCTGCTGCTTGATTTTACTTAAAAGAGGTAAGGATATCTGTCATGTGGCATGTCAAGAAGCTTCTGAAAAGCTGAAATAGGCTCTAATTTTTCTTATCAATTTTCAGAACTCTAGGCAATTCAAACCTGTTCAAAGTGTCAGTTGACATGTCCAGTAACGGTCGGTGCACTTTGTTACAAGACCCCAAAAGGTAATAGTTGTCTACTTATGAGAAAAATATTACCAAGAGAAAGAAACTTGTCATCTCTACAGCATTAACGTAAAACAATTTGTAGTTATTGAATACAATGGATCTCTACCTTTGGCCAAGGTTTTTTTTTGTGTGTGAAGTGACCACAATCTTCTCTCTTAATTAGGGTGTGATGGACTTTAGAGTAGCCCATAGAAATCATCCTGAAAATAGAAGAATGAATGAATTTTCAGAAAGAAAAGAGGTAAGAGAAAATGAGTGGGAGGGAGAGAGAAAGAGAGACAGAGACAGAGAGATCACATACTAGAATATTCTCTATGTGAATAAAGAGCCTAAGATTTTCATACTTCATGGACCTTCCTCAACTAGAAGAAAGTCTGCTGCTGCGGATTTTCACTAAAATTAATTATGGCATGGATAGGAGAGAATAAGGAGAAAGAAGTATTCATAATTTACTATACTTCTACTTTTCTTTTATCTATAAGAAATTATTGAATTTTTTTCCTTACCTTTTTGCTAAAGGATTGCAAAAAATACAGTTTCAGATTGGATATTAAAGGCAAACAAAATTAGTTATCTGTTCTAAATGTATTATTTGTTTCTTTCTTGCTACAGAAGCCTGATGACTAGTATGCCAATTATGATACTTTTCCTTTCCTATTCTTTTCAGCTTGGGGTAGCCACATGATGGAGTTCTCTCCAATGAGACCTAAGATGAAATCTGTTGATGAAATTTCTGGGGATTTTTTTTTAAAATTAAAAAGGAACATATACTGTTGACACTGTTCTCCCTTACTTCCAGCCCCCTCCTATTCTTCTTACTTTGAATGCATATATGGAGTCTACAGCTTCAGAGGCCATTTTGCTACTATGAGGCAGTTAGCATGAGGACAAAATCCAACATGCTTTGGATGATAAAGCTGAAAAATAGAAAGAGCTTAGGCCCCTGGCATTGTTGAGACGATTAATACCAGCAGAGATAAACATTTATCTCTAGACTCTCTGTAATATGAGAAAAATAAACCACTATATATTTAAGCCTTCATTAGTCAGATTTTCAAAAACATTCAAACACTTGGCCAATACATAGAGGCAGAAGAGTAGAGAACATATTGAAACATATTTAAGACTCACACCAGATTCCAATGCATACCTTTCTCTTGCTGATTTGCCAGAATCGTCTAGGATACAGGACTTATACACATTTGGATATTCAGTTTAATGGTAGAACTTTGAAGATGGGAACAATGAGTGAAAACCATTTAGTTAAGAAATGCTGTTGCCAGTTACCTAAAAACAAAGCCTGTGCAAATTTTTAAAAAACGTTTTATAGGCTGTAAATCAAAGAAAATACTAAGGTGAATTTCAATCATTTTAGAGGTTTATTTCGCCAAGGTTAAGGACACACTCAGGAAAAAGGAACACACATACACAAAATACAAAATTAGCTGGGCGTGGTGGTGCACACCTGTAATCCCAGCTACCTGGGAGGCTGAGGCTAGAGAATTGCTTGAATCCAGAAGGCAGAGGTTGCAGTGAGCCAAGATCGGGCCATTGTACTCCAGCCTGGGCAACAAGACTGAAACTCCATCTCAAAAAACAAAACAAAACAAAACAAAACAAAAACCCCAACCAACCAAACAAACAAAAAACCCCCAACAAACAAAGCAAAACACAGGAACAATCTGTGATACATGCTTTTTCCACAGAGGATCTAGGAGCTTCAATATTTAGGGGAAAGAGCAGGCAGTAGGAGAAAGAGGAAGGAAAATAAAAAGAGGGGAAGATAGATAAAGGGGGCAGCTGTTGCATTCTCTTGAGTCTTCAATTAGTGTTCACTGAATCCACATCTTATATGTGGATTTTTATATATGTCAATTTATGACATATATGACTTATATATGTCAATTTACATTGTCAGGGTGAAATTCGACAGATTTGTTTTAGGGTAAAGATCTTGGGGCTTACACGGAATTTTCTGGTAAGCAAATTGTGAGGGAGGTATGTAGCCTTTTATCTTTGTAGCTATCTATTTAGGAACAAAATGGGAGGCAGGTTTACATGACCCAGTTCCCAGCTTGACTTTTCCCTTTGGCTTAGTGAGTTTGGAATCCTGAGATTTTGTTTTCCTTTCACAGGCAAAAGCATGTTTATAAGAACATAGATACTATATCACATGGGACTGACAGACTGAGATATTATTCTTACATGTGAGGCTTTTTTTGTAGTTACTCAGGATTAAGAACAGGATTGGTCATCAAGTCTGGGGCATAGCTGTCGATGAAGAGTTAAATGGTGTAAAATATTTGCTTTAAAATATTTGAAGAGATTTCTTCTGAGCCATATATGAGTGACCAATGGCCTGTGACACAGCTGTCAGGAGATCCACTAAGGTGGTCAGGCCATAGCTTGGTTTTATACATTTTAGGGAGACATAAGACATCAATTAACACATGTAAGATGTACATTGGTTTGGTCTGGAAAGGCAGGACATCTCGAAGTCGGGGCTTCCAAGTCACAGGTAGATGCAAAGATTTTCTGATTGGCAGTTGGCTGAAAGGTTAAGTTATTGTCCAAAGACCTAGAATCAATAGATGGGAATGTCTGGGTTAAGAAGAGGAGTTGTGGGTTATTCAGAGGAAGCCTCCAGTAGCAGGCTTCAGAGGGAATACATTGTAAATGTTTTTAATCACTGCTGATTCTTTCCTGAATCAGGAAAAAGGCCTGGAAAAGGAAGGGGATTCTCTTTAGAATGTAGATTTTTCCCACAAGAGACAGCTTTGCAGGACTATTTCAAGATATGGCAAAGGAACATAATTTGGGGTGAAACATTTCATTTTCTTTCAGGCCTGCTATCTGTCATGTGATGCTATACTAGAGTCAGGCTAGAATTTGGTATCTTGTTGCTACAAAGTCTGCTTTGTCAGTCTTAAGATCTATTTCAATGTTAATGCTAGTCAGCTGTGCCAGAATTCCTACAGGGAGGAGGAAATAATGAGGCATGTCCAACTCCCCTTCTCATTATGGTCTGAACTAGTTTTTTGGGTTAACTTTGAAATGCCCTTGGCCAAGGGTAGGGTCCATCAGTCAACCAAGGGGCTTAGAATTTTAGATTTTTGTTTACGTTGCTAAACCCATAGCCTAAGACAGATACACAGACTTGATTGTGAGATTGGAAAAGATAAGTGACTGGTGGATAATTGTCTAGAAAATTTTGGTAAAGTCATGGCTATGTATCCCCATCAACCTATTAAGAGGATTAGAGATATTTTATTAATTCTTAATTTTAGAGGGTTAGAATCTTGGAACCGCCTCATCAAATGTCACTCAGTATTGGAGTTAGGGTAGCTGAACCATTGATCTAAACCAGAACATATGAAGAAAGAGCAAATGTTTGGAATCAGAAGGTTTAAGATCAGTGCTCTGACAATTGTTCATTGACTTTGGGAAAAATCACTCTGATCCTCAGTTTTCTCAGCTGCACAATGGATATAATAACACTTTTTCTCTGTTCTTTCTAGGGTTGTTCTGAGGCAGAGATAAGAAAGTGTGTGTAAGGTCTTTTTGTATACTGTTAAATGTTACATGGATGTTAATTGTTATGATGATGATGATGATGATGATGATGATATGCCTAATGTGCAGCCTGGTATTTTTCAGGGATTACTAATCCGTCTTTATTACTTCCTTCTAGTAATCACAGCAAACGCCTGAGCAATGTCATTCTATAAACATCCCTGGTTGGGTTTAGGGAGCAAACAGAAATCTAGGGTCCAATTGCTGGAGTCATCTCTGTGATATCAGCTAGCACATTTCTGAAAACTCCTCAACCTTCATGACAACCTGAAATGTGATTTTCAGCTCAGACCCCTGTCATTTTCTGTCAGAGACTGAGAGATTTTTAGCACAGGAAGAAAAGCCTAAGAGTCCTTTCCTTCTTGGCCTTGAAAAGAAAATATAACTGTTTGGTAGAAAAAAAAAAAAAACATTCACAGGTCTGACAAAGAACTAATATTTATTCTTTTAAAATGTACTTCTGAAATAGTTCAGATATATAAAAAAATTTTAACAATTATAATGAACACTCACATTTCCACCCACCTTAAGAAATAAAACACCAACAAAATAAGACTTTTGGTACCCCTCTGAAATTGTATCCCAGATAAGCAGTATCTTGAATTTTGTTGTTTGTCATACATTTCTCGGCATTTTTGCTGTTGATCAACATCAATTCCTTATAAGGGCATATCTTTAGCTAGGCATGGTGACACGTGCCTGTAGTCCCTGCTACCTGGGAGGCTGAGGTGGGAGTTCACTTAAGCCCAGGAGTTAGAGGTTACAATGAGCTATAATCATTGCCACTGCACTCCAGCATAGTGAGACCCTGTCTTTATAAAAGGTATTTTTTAAAACAATTTTTAAAGTGAGCAGAATCTTTCCAGACTTATCACAGTTCTATACATCAATATTCCTTCTTCATCTCCTGTTTTAAAGGTTATAGCATTTCTTTTTAAAATTGTAAGTTTCTCACTAACATACACGTTTTTGACATCTTAAGAATTGAGCTTGGTGAAATATATATATTTGGTCAAAAATAAAGCACCAATGTTCATTATCTTTATACATTGCAGAATGTCTCCCCCGCTCCCCCCTCTTCCTGAACCTCTTCTCCCTTCTTTATTTGCATTGGCATGTGGACTTCTTGTTCCCACCAAATGAGTCAGTGAGATAGAACGGATGTCAGTGTCTCCTGAAAAAAAAAGATGCCATACTGTCTTGTAGAGTCACAAAAAGCATTAGTTTGAGCCAACACTGAAAAAACTTGGGAGAGCTCACATAAAAGTCTGGATTTCTGGCTTCTTTAGAAAATGCTGATAACACACTGCCAACATTCCCACATAACAATCATCCACTTGAACCAAGAAGCAGCTGCGTCTTTTAAATGGGGCACCTTCCATTTTATCATGTGATGTTCCTATCACTCCTTTTTTCTCCCTAAGAACAATGTCAGTTGTCATTTATTACTATACTTGGACTGCTGATGTTCCTTATGGTAGAGGAAAAAGTTTTTTCCTTACCCATATAAATACTCTCGAAAGTAGGGAAAGAAAAAACAAAAAAATCAATCAAAAGGGCCAAACCCACTCTGAAGTCACCCTTAAACAAGCAGATAGTCTAGGAAAAAAGTGTGCTCACTCCAAAATCACAACTTTAAGAGAAGCTCCCCTGACTTTTTTTTAATCAATTAGATTGCTGCTTCTAAGACCGTCTTCTATAGGAATTTACTTCAGTAACCTGTCACCCCAAACCCTCACACCAACTTCCAGTCTCCTCTAGATTCATATGTAATTTTAACTTAGACTTAAGACAATGAGTGGAAAATGAGACAAGAGAAATGTAGGAAGAGGATAAATGTTAAAAGACTCTCAACATAAAAGACTCCAAACATTCAAAGACATCCCAGCTTTGAATTCAGGGATGAGGCACAGAAATCAACACACAGTGGATACGATTATTTAAAAACAATTTCACAAAAGGAGATCCACTTTAAATATAATTTAAAAAGTGTTGCTGCTAAGGTTAAGGTTTTTTTTTTTTTTTTCCTAACATCTCATCAAATTTAAGCCAGTCTAAAATGGGATGATAGAGAATAAGCTCTAACCTTGGAAATTATATTTAGGTTGTAATGACTGAAGCACTTGGTAGGCCAATAGAAAATATTAAAAATGAAGAGAGGCAAATTAAAGAAATTGTAAGTATTTAGCTAGCAGCATTCAAGGAAAAAAGGCACTGTGTATCTGGCCTCTATATAAAACACAGGAATTCCAGCCACTAGCAAGGTGTTCTCTGGACAGAGTAGGTATAAATCATTTGGCTTCTATATAAATTATTCAAGTACTTCTTTGTCACTTTAAGCTTAAGAAGAATTTTATAAATATTATTATGGGAAAAGTATGTCTTAGCTAAGAGACATGAGAACAAGTAATCCTTGATGTATGAATAACTATCTGATTTAAAAGCAACTGGTAACATTGTAGTATTTTCTCCATATTACTCACAACCCTGTCCCACATATCACTCTTCCCATAGGTGATACCCCGATATTTTTTCTACTTTTGCAGGTCACATGAAAAGTGAAGGATAGAGGTAAGAAATAAAATGTTATGGGTATCTAGAAATATTAACTCTGGCCGTGGGTTACTACTCCAACAGCAGTCCCCCTCTTCTACCTCTTTTTCCTTAGACCCCTTGGCCACCTCTGTCATGGGAGGGAGAGGGTCAAGGGAAAGCTGCTGAAACAAGATAAATTCTTGTACCTTCATGTAGAATTCTGAATGTCTTTTCCTATAGAAATACTATTATAAATTGTGGTTACATTTAGTTTAAATAGTACTGAGTGTACCATACTTAAGCATGTTTTTTGCTAGATCAATCCTTTTGAATTAGCCTACGACTCCAAAAATGATTGAAAAACATATTCCACAGTCATAAACATATATGTACAAGTGAAATTTTGGAAGCAATCTGTTTCTCAGTTTGAGAAATGCCTTGGTCTCTCATTATTATAAATTATTGCCCATTATTAATTTATAATCACCCTGGCTTTGTTATCTTTGAATTTAGGGTAGGAAGAATTAATGCTGAGTTAAGACTGAGAGTCCTAAATTGCAATACTGAGATTCATTCATTCACGTATAGCTACTATATATTAGTAGGCACCGTACTAGGTTTTGGGATACAGAATGATTAAAACAGATGCACTCCCTGCTGTCATGAAACCTGCAGTTTATATGAGGGAAGACAAATATTAAGCAGTTGACCACACCAATAATTAACTATGAGTCCTATAAAGGGACAGTGCTGGGGGGGGGAAAAAAAAACAAAAAACTTAAGTAAGGGAACCTGACCTCTTGTGGGAGTTAGGGAAGACTAAGGAAGGCTATATGGGGCTTGAAAGATGAATATGAATTAGCCACTTAAACAAGTGGAGAATTAGTATCCCAGTTAAAGGGACCAGTATCTGAAAAAAACCCGGGGTGAGAAGAAGCTTGGGGCATTGGAAGAAATAAAAGGAGGCTAATGTGTCTAAAGCATATTAGCATGAGCAAAGGCTGGACTAGCAGGTAAGGGCCAAATAAAGCAGGATGCTTTAGGTCATGTAACAGATTTTAGACTTCTCTCTAATATCAATAGGAAGCCACTGGAGTATTTCATTTATTATGATTATAATTAGCATCTTGCTATGCTGCACAGGCTGCACTTGAACTCTTGAGCTCAAGTGATCCTCCTGCCTCAGACTCCCTAAGAGCTAGGACCACAGGTGTGCACCACTGCACTTGGCTCTGGAGCATTTTAATCAGAATGATGTGATTAGATTAAGCTTTAGAGCCAGTCTCTAATCTCTAGTGACTCCACATAGATGTAGTTATATCCTTAAATTAGCTTGTAGCAAATAGCTGCCTCAGTCCACTCTACTGCAATCAGCAGCATTCTATATAATGCATTTCTAAGCTCCTTCTTAAACTAATTCCTCAAAACATAGGATCATTTTGTCCCACACTGCCTCCTAGAAAAATTAACTAACTCTTCAGTATGTGGAATAAACAGTTACTGTTTTCTTTATTTCATCTTTACTCTTTTAAACTCTAAATAATTTATTACTTCTTCTACTAGCCTCTAAGCTCCTGTTCAGAAGTTTGACAGGAATTCAGAATCTATGTCAACTGTCAGGCCACTAGGAATTCATTTAGGGAATTGAAGTGGCAATTTATTAGCAAACTGGTGTGGAAGCCCATTTTCTTATCTTTGTACTGTATTTTTTTCTGCATTTGGGCCATTCTGAAAGTGGCAGTTACTCATGGCCTGAGACAGTAAATGCAGTGTTCAGATCGCTGAATTTGTGCCACAGGAGATTGTACTGGAAGAATTTTATTACAAAATGCTTTATATTATAAGCACATCCAGTGACTCTTTGGCATCAATCTCCTCTAAAAAATTAAATAATCAAAAGTAACTAAATATAATTCAAACCTACCTCCAGACTCGTGCTATTGTTTTTTTTTTCTTGCATATGCAGAGCTCTCTGATTATCCAGAGAGCTCAGCCTGCAGAAGCAGTGTGTGCGGGGGCGGGGTGGACAGAACAAGATTTTGGCCCTCCATTGCAAACTGTTGCCTTTTCAAATGATGCACACATGCTTGGTCCATCTGTCATCAAGGACTCTGCAGAATAGTCAGTAAAACTTTCTATTCCATGTTTGAAGCTGCATTGCCAAATATTAGTAACTCATTTTATTTATAACCAATTCTCCAAAGTAGGAAAAACAGGTGGTACTCATGAAGAACTCAATAGTAGCCAAATTTCAAAGGTCAGATGCTGCAAGTATGGAATAAGAGGAAGCATTCTGTGTTCATACTCTTACTATAAAAACGTTTGCCTGTGGATCCTTTCCCCAACTATGATAGTAGTACTTAAGGCTGCCCAGGACCTCTTTCTAGAGCCTTGCCCCCAAACCCCAGCCAAATTACTGTTCTCCAGGAAGTTCCCCAGGCTGCAGACTTTTAAAAATACTCTCATGGGGACTCCTTCCTAACTCATTTTATGAGGCCAGTATCATCCTGATACCAAAACCTGGCAGAGATACAATAAAAAAACTTTAGGACAATATCCCTGATAAGCATCGATGCAAAAATCCTCAATAAAATACTGGAAAAATGAATCCAGCAGCACATCAAAAAGCTTATCCATCATGATCAAGTCAGCATCATCCCTGGGATGCAAGGCTGGTTCAACATACGCAAATCAATAAACGTAATTTGTCACATAAACAAAGCTAAAGACAAAAACCACATGATTATCTCAATAGATGCAGAAAAGGCCTTTGATAAAATTCAACATCCCTTCATGTTAAAAATTCTCAATATGCTAGGTATTGATGGAACATAACTCAAAATAATAAGAGCCATTTATGACAAACTCACAGCCAACATTACACTGAATGGACAAAACCCGAAAGCATTCCCCTTGAAAAGCAGCACAAGACAAGGATGCCTCTCTCACCACTACTATTCAACAAAGAATTGGGAGTTCTGGCGAAGGCAGTCAGGCAAGAGAAAGAAATAAACGGTATTCAAATAGGAAGAGAGGAAGTCAAACTGTTTCTGTTTGCAGATGACATGATCGTATATCTAGAAAACCCCATGTGTTAGCCCAAAAGCTTCTTAAGCTAATAAGCAACTTCAGCAAGGTCTCAGGATACAAAATTAATGTGCAAAAAACACAAGCATTCCTATACACCAAGAACAGACAAGCAGAGAGCTCAATCATGAATCAACTATCATTCACAATTGCTACAAAGAGAATAAAACACCTAGGGATACAGCTAATGAGGGAAGTGAAGGACCTCTTCAAGGAGAACTACAAACCACTGCTCAAGGAAAGAGAGGACAAAAACAAAAAAACATTCCATGCTCATGGATAGGAAGAATCAATATTGTGAAAATGGCCACATTACCCAAAGTAATTTATAGATTCAATGCTATTTCCATTAAAATACCATTGATACTCTTCACATAATTAGAAAAAACTACTTTAAAATTAATATGAAGCCAAGAAAGAGCCTGTATAGCCATGACAATTCTAAGCAAAAGGAACAAAGCTGGAGGCATCACATTGCCCAACTTCAAACTGTATTACAAGGCTACAGTAACCAAAACAGCATGGTACTGCTACCAAAACAGACACATAGACTAATGGAACAGAATAGAGACCTCAGAAATAAGACTTCACAGCTACAACCATCTAAACTTTGACAAACCTGACAAAAACAAGCAATGGGGAAGGGATTCCCTATTTAATAAATGGTGCTGGGACACTGGCTAACCACACGCAAAAAACTGAAAGTGGACACCTTCCTTACACCTTATGCAAAAATTACCTCAAGATGGATTAAAGACTTAAATGTAAAACCCCAAAGTATAAAAACTCTGGAAGAAAATCTAGGCAATACCACTCAGAACATAGGTACGGGGAAAGGTTTCATGATGAAAATGTCAAAAGCAATTGCAACAAAAGCAAAAATTGACAAACAGGATCTAATTAAAACTAAAGAGCTTCTGCACAGCAAAAGAAACTATTATCAGAGTGAACAGACAACCTACAGAATGGGAGAAAATTTTTGCAATCTATCCGTCTGACAAAGGTCTAATATCCAGAATCTACAAGGAATTTTTAAAAATTTACAAGAAAAAAACCAAAGAACTCCATTAAAAAACGGGCAAAGGACATGAACAAACACTTCTCAAAAGAAGAGATACATGCAGCCAACAAACATATGAAAAAAAGCTCAACATCACTATCATTAGAAAAATGCAAATCAAAACCACAGTGACATACCATCTCATGCCAGTCAGAATGGTGATTATTAAAAAGTCAAAAAAGAGCAGATATTGGCGAGGCTGTGGAGAAAAAGGTATGCCTTTATACTGTTGGTTGGAATGTAAATTAGTTCAACAATTGTGGAAGACTGTGTGTGGTGATTCTTCAAAGACCTAGAACCAGAAATACCATTTGACCCAACAGTTACATTACTGGGTATATACCCAAAGGAATATAAATCATTCTCTTATAAAGATACATGCACACATATGTTCATTGCAGCACTATTCACAATAGCAAAGACACAGAATCAACCCAAATTCCCATCAATTATAGACTGGGTAAAGAAAATATGGTTCATATACACCATGGTATACTATGCAGCCATAAAAAGGAATGAGATCATGTCCTTTGCAGGGACATGGATGGAGCTGGAAGCCATTATCCTCAGCAAACTAATGCAGTAACAGAAAACCAAACTCTGCATGTTCTCACTTATAAGTGGAAGCTGACAAAGAGAACACATGGACACAGGGAGGGGAACAATACACACTGGGGTCTGTTGCTGAGGGGAGCAGGGGGAGGAAAGGCATCAGGAAAAAGAGCTAACACATGCTGGGCTTAATACCTAGGGATGGGTTGATAGGTGCAGCAAACCACCATGGCATATGTTTACCTATGTAACAAAACTGCATATCCTGCACATGTATTCCAGAACTTAAAGTAGTAAAAAATACCCTCATGGTCCTCCATTTCCTTCCTGCGTGGTTTTGTGCTGATAAATTATGGTCATCTAATCTCAAAAATTCATCCACAAATTGTTTTAGTGATGATTGTTTGGTGTTAAACCCCTCCTGGAGATGACTACAAAAAACAATGGCTATAATGTCAAAAGACTTTAGCTACATTGCATGTCAGTAGGCAAGACAATATCGTGGGCAGGAAAGATCTTTCTCTTGTTGGTCTCTTATACTGTGATCATGAGAACAGCAACAAATTTCTGAGGAATTAAGAATAGAAGAAATACTGGGAGACAGCTTAATAAAGTTCAGATTTTCAAAAGGGAAAGAAGGATGTGTTTTGGCCGTCTAGTATCCTTCTTTTTTTTATATAACACTGATTTTTTTTCTGTTGGGAAATTACCTCTTTCCCCATTGGAGTGGAATATTACAATGCCTTGATGTCCTCTAGCCAGGGGATGGGCTTGTGACTCAATATAGCCCATCAATTTGCACACTTTGAGTGACTATTAAAATGACCGAATTTTTGTGGACTTTATTTACCCTGATAGGGCACTTTAAACAGGCCATCCATTTCTTCTTGCTGTTGAGACACCTAGAACTAGCTTGGTTCTTGGTCTTTCTGAACCTGGTTATTTAATCTTCTCTTTTTAGTTCTTCCAATGAATTCTTTTTTATTCTGTTGTTTGCAAACAACAGAAAAGGACACTAATTGCACAAATATTCATTCTAAACTGGTAAATGTGATATTTATCCTGTAAGTTTCTAGAGAGATTATCTACTAAATCTAATTCTTCTACTATTGATGTGGTGGGACTCCTATTCCTAGTCCCTTTTGAAGTGAAGTATGCTCATGTGATTTTCTTTGGCCACAGAAAGGTGATTTGGAGTGATATGTAGCATTTCTAGGTAGAAACTTTGAAAACCAGTGTGCAGTTTGCCACTGTTCTGGTGATCAGGGAAGTTTGTGTCAAAATGAAATCTCTATTAGCATGGGTATCTGAGGGACTATGATGAAAAGAGCTCCTCTGCTGCCCTACATTAGGCTTCTAGTATAAGGTAGTTATAAACTTTTGCCATGTTAAACTATTGAGATTTGGCCAGGTTGGTAGCTTGGGGGGATGTTATTTTGACTAACATAAGAGTGACTTTAGAGGATGTAGAAAAATGGGTAGTTATTTCTGGTTGTCAGCTAGCATGGAGTCCTCAAGGATAAGACATGTTAGATATTTTACTCTCACTTTTAAAAATCAGAGTCGTTAGACCAGAAATATAAGAGAAATGGAAAAGGCTGAATTTTTCTCCTAAAGTAATATATAAACCCTATTAACAAGAAAGAAGAGGGCCAAGCGCGGTGGCTCATGCCTGTAATCCCAACACTCTGGGAAGCTGAGGTGGGCGGATCACGAGGTCAGGAGATCAAGACCATCCTGGCTAACATGGTGAAACCCTGCCGCTACTAAAAATACAAAAAAATTTAGCAGGGCATGGTGGACAGCGCCTGTAGTCCCAGCTACTCGGGAGGCTGAGGCAGGAGAATGGCATGAACCCGGGAAGCGGAGCTTGCAGTGAGCCGAGATCTCACCACTGCCCTCCAGCCTGGGCGACAGAGTGAGACTTGGTCTCAAAGAAACAAAAACAAAAACAAAAACAAAAACAAAGAAGAAAGAAGAATCTGTTTAAATTATTTTTATTTTAATGATAAACATAAATAAAACTATAAAGCAAGATCATCAAATATGAATTATAAAAAAGCTACAAAACTAGTATTATTAAAATTCATCCCATTAATTAAAATAAAATTGCTATTTAGTAATGTGAACATGGTACTGACTTCCATAGGTTTAGTCTTCTGATTCTATCACATGCCATATGATGATTCAGGTCACCCACGTTTTTTCTTTATTTGAAACACTGCAAAATCATCATTTATAGAGGACACAGTGATGTCATCTAGCCTGCTTTTGGTGTGCATGCATCATTTAAGTATTAAGGCATTTCTTTTTTTAACTAAAAACAATTAGAGTAGTACTTTTTGGTACCAATGTGAGGATAAATGCAGACCCAGGAACAAAAGTAGTGTGCCAATCCTCAGTTATAAAAGGGTCATTCAAATTATATTGAATACATTTGTATCAATTAAAAAACTATTATTAAAATGAAATGATAACATTAGCATAATTCTCATAAGGGACTTGAGAATCTGAGAATATGTGGATTACCAAGAACTGCATGAAATAGTCCGAAAAACATTGCACTTGTTGTGAAATATCAACATTTCAGCAAGACATGACATCTCTCACAACACTGGACATCCTCATGGATGAACAAGATAATAATTATTGAACCATAGCAATAATTCATGGAATGTTTATTAATGGGTCAGTATCAATCCAGAGAGAGGTTTCTAGTGACATAGCTCAGAGCCTTATCCCAAACTTGTTTTATTTTGTAACTTAACTGAAGCCACCAATAAAAGTGCAGAATGTGTTAAACAAATATATTAATGACAAGCTGGAGATGAAAACAAATATGGTGCATGAAAAAGAAATATGCAAAACAACCTCTACTCCACCTCCCTTCCAAGATTTGATTCCTATATCATCAGATGTCTATTCCACCCATGAGCCCTCCCTTTTGGAGTCATGTACTGACCCCAAGAAGATCACTCCTCCTCATTTCTGTCTCTTTCTCCAGTAATATAACTGTCTTTATTCTTGGTAATTTCCTCATAGAGATGGATAATCCTTCCAATTGCCTGATTTTTGGTTTCTTTACCTCCTTCCTTTCTTCCAATGTCCTTGTCTTCCATCTTCCCTCAGTCACTCTACAGGCGTATCTTAAATTTTGTAACTGTGAATAACTGAAATCTCTGCATAATCTCAATCTCAAGCTTTCTATTCTTACCTCCTCCTCCTCTAACCTTTTCAGTTCATTTCTTTCAGTACCTGAATTCCAACAATCCTTTGAACCCACTAAGACCATAAAGTATCTATTCTACTATCTAATCACTCACGTCTTTTGTCCCTTTGTTATTCAGTTTGAATTCTATGATCTATCAGTATACTAACTCCAGTACTTATACCCTTACCTTCTTTCCACTTGCCACTCTCTCACTATATTGCTTTCACTTGTCTTCAATCAAGACTAAATCCAATTTTATGCCATTACATATCTGTACTTGTTTAGTCAATATGACTAGAAAAAAACACAGAACAATGTTGACTTGTTTCACTTTGTATTCATGATCATTAACCTTAAGTGGACTCTTAATGCTGCCTACCAATTACACATACGCCTACTCTGTTAGATTCAGATAATTATTTCATTCTTCTCCTTTCTCTTTAAATTTTCAATACTTCTTCCCTCATAAGCTTCACTTTTAGCTTATGACCTTGCTTCCACTTTGCCTGATAAAATAGAAGCAATATTTAAGAACTTGCAAAAACTATACCACCTTTTCTACCTTTCTTAATATACTTGTGACCATATACTTTGCTTTCTCCTCTGTTATTATGGATAAGTTCTATGTACTTCTAAATAAGTCCAGGTCTTCAACTTTTCTAGATCTTTTCCCTTCTCTCCAACTCAGGGATGTCCTCCAACTATTCTTCCTACTTTCATGCATCATTGATTTCTCAATAGTAAACATTCCGTTTTTATTATATTATCATAAAATAAATAACTAAATAAATAGATAAACAAATTAGCCTTTTCTTGAACTCACTTCCTTGCCAGCTCACATGCCATTTCCCTTTACAAAAAAACCCTAAGGAAAAGGTATTTATACACTTGATCTCCAATTTCTCTCTTCTCCTTCTTCCTGGAATGCATTCTAAATAAGCTTTTACCCTTGCCACTCCACCACAACCACTCCTGTCAATATCATCCATGACCTCATGTCCTCATCTTATTAGACTTTCAGCAGCGTTTGACAGACATGAGCACTCCCTCCTTTTCACTTGGCATGGACAACACACTCTATTAGTTTTTCAACTACCTCATTTACTGTTCCTTTTTATTCTCTCTTCTTGGTTATTACTCATTTCTTTACATTGGAATGCCTTAGGTTTCAGTCATTGCATCTCTACTCTTTTCTATCCATACCCATTCCCTTGGTGGTTTGATCCAGTACCATGATTTTTGTTTGTTTGTTTGTTCAGAGATGGGGTCTTACTCTGTTGACCAGAGCTGGAATGCAGGCCTACAGGTGTGTGAGCCACTGTGTCTGGCTCTTTAAATGCAATCTAAACCCTGGTGATTCACAGCTATAAATTTATAAAGACATTTATATAGTTCAGGTCTCTCCCCTGAATGCCTAACTTAAATACCCAAATGCCAATGAACACGACCAAAATATTAACAGGTCTAAAACTAAGTCCTGATCTGCCCTTAAAAACTTTCTCCCCCGAGTTGAACAATGAGAACACATGGACAGAGGGAGGGGAACATCACACACTGGGGCTTGTCAGGGTGTGGGGGGCTAGTGGGGGGATAGCATTAGGACAAATACCTAATGTAGATGACAGGATGATAAGTGCAGTAAACCAGCATGGCACGTGTATACCTATGTAACAAACCTGCATGTTCTACACATGTGTCCCAGAACTTAAAGTATAAAAAACAAACCAAAACAAAAAAAACTTTCTCCCCTCTAAGTCTTCCTTGATCAGTCAATGGCAACTCCATTTTTTAAACTGTTCAGGCCTGAGACTATAAACTTCCAGCAGTTGTCTAACAGCTTACACCAACTAACTATTACTTACTTAACGATTCTTCATATTAGTACTTTTTTTTTTTTTGGTTATTGATCAATTACCTATCCCATTCTTTCAAGTTAGAGACTTTCCATTTTATGGTATCTAAGACTAAGAAGATAATCTCTACATCTCTGGGAACTATAATTTAAGAGGGCTACAGGCATCTGGAGGGTGTCAAGAGGAAAAATCACCAAAATATTGAGAGAAAGTAAAGCCAAGTTTATGAGAAATAGGTGAAGAAATTGAGGATAGAGGAAAAAAAAATCAAAGGAGAAGTTATATCTGTTGTCAAGTATTTCTATAGTCCTTCATGTGGAAGGATGATGACCACAATTTGAACTATCTATCCTAGTAAAGTTAAGCCATTAGGAATGTGACAATGCTTTCTTCTGGGAATGGATAGACTTGATAGTCAGCCACTAAAAGAACATAATACTGCAAGGCTTAGGCCATTTAGTTCCCAAGTCTATATATATATGTCTATGACTCTCTCTCTCTCTCTCTTTCTCTCTCTCTCTCTCTCTCTGTGTGTGTAACAAAAAGGAAAGGAATAATATCTTGAGATATTTTACAGTCTTAATATATTGCTATATGTCCATGATTGTTACTTTGCAATATCTACTAGAGTATAAAGGAAACCCTTTATTCAGTGTCCCAAAACAAAAAGTTTAGTTAGATGTTATCATACCTCATCTGAGAAAGAGATGGTCAACTGTCTCATAGGTAGAGAAGTAGTGATTGGATCATGTCCAAAGAACCAGACTCTAGATGAAAATGTTTCTGTCCAATCCTCTTAAGAGAGAGCCTTCTTTTCTTCTCAGATATGTACAAGTTTAAGGAAAGAGATCTTTCTCCCAAGGGCTGAAAAACAAATTGGAATTATATGTGATATCTGTCATATATAGTTCTGAGTCTTTCACCTATGCTTTATAAACAATAACCTATTATTTAATTTTTGACTGGACAAGGAGAAGAGGTTATTTCCCTGAGTTTCAGCTACAAATTCTCAAAAAAAAAAAAAAAAAAAAAAAACTTCTTTTAAGACGAATAGGTCAAAGTTGTATAACAGATTTTGACTTCCTATGAAAACGACTTATCATTTCCAGGATGTGTTGCCTCTAGAGCAGTGGCTCTCAATCTTGGCTGCAGTTGAAATCACTTGAGAGGGTTAAAAAATTCTGATTTTTGAGTCTGGCCCTCAGATTCTAATTTAGTTGATCTGGGCTGTAGCTTCAGCATGGTGATTTTAAAACGCTCCCACAGGTGTCCCATTGTGCAGCCAAGGTTGAAAACGTCTTTTCTAGAGATATTTTAGTCCTTCTTTCTGTTGCTGAGGATAGATGAGGGAAGATGGGGGTGAGGGTAGTGTTTCATGTATGTGTTGGAGGACCACTCTGAGCAAATGTTGCTGAAATAATGTAAGCATTAAACAGTTTATTGGAGTAGGTAGCCTTTTATGTTTTCCAACCTTGAGATTCTGTTATCTTGTGTCTAGCTTTCACAATGCACATATATGGAAACAAGGAAATGTATACAAGGATACAAATTCCACTGAGCTATACAAATTGAGATGATTTTGCTAGTATAGCTGTATTCTTAGTTGCTGCCTCTTTGGGTGAGTAAACTATTCTTTTATTCTGACTGCTTTTCAATGCACATGACATAGTTTTATTAGACTACATTATACACAGCATCATTGAGTCAAAGAAAAGTTATTAGCCTGCTAGAAGAAGCTTCTTAAGCAGCTGTGAGGGCTCGTTAATATACATTATGATGTTAATAGCGCACATAAATGTGTGTTGAGTGGGTAGTAGGGGACAGAAATTTAAACCAAATTAAAAATGTGAGAGAGACTGCAGCACACGGGAAATAAATGATCATTGCCACTAGTCTCAATTCTTTTTCTTTTTTTCAAGGTCAAGTTGGCAATTTTTCACAACTCCTACCCACAAATGCCCTTCTCAATTGATTGACTCTTATAGCTAGAAGCTCTTCTTACACCCAGGAGGCAAGCTTGCTTTTTTTATGCTATTAGAAAAAAATCTAAATGCCAAAGTGAAAAGAATACTGAGCTTCTGTTTATTTTTATCTGAAAATCAAAACATCAGGCAAACTCTAAAGCAGTTAATTTCGATTTTAATCCAGGATTTAAAAAAATGAAAAAAAATGAGCTCAAATGACTAAAAAAAAAACCTGAGGAAAACTGTTAACTATTTTAAATAACCATAAATAAAGCCTTATTATAACACTGCTAGGTAGGAATCTCCTAATTCTTCCCACTCAATAAAGCATGCTATCTGATGTGGCAAAAGAAAGAAAATCTTTTGTTCATCATTCCTATTGCAGGATGAAAGAATATCTAATGCTTCCATAACTGTGTAGGACTTTTTCTCATGGATTTCTTTTCCCTAAAATTTAACCATAGCTTAAAGAATCAGGGTAAACTATCATAATTTTGCACATAGAGAAGGTGAGAAGTCTCTAGGGATTCTTAATTGTTATATTGATAAACAAAGTGTATTAGTCTGTTTTCACACTGCTGATAAAGACATATCTGAGACTGGGCAATTTACAAAAGAAACAGGTTTATTGGACTTACAGTTCCACGTGCCTGAGGAGGCCTCACAATCATGGCAGAAAGCAAGGAGGAGCAAGTCACATCTTACATGGATGGCAGCAGGCAAAGAAAGAGCTTGTGCAGGGAAACTCCCATTTTTAAAACTATCAGATCTCATGAGACTCATTCACTATCATGAGAACAGTGCAGGAAAGACCTGTCCCCATAATTCAATCACCTCCCACTGGGTCCCTCCCACAACATGTGAAAACTGTGGGAATTAATTCAAGATAAGATTTGGGTGGGGACACAGCCAAACCATATCACAAAGAGAGATGTACATGATGTTTGATACAAGTAGGAGAGTGTGATTAAATGGGAGAAGGCAGGAATAAAGTGGGAGGTAGGGGCTGTTAGTAGGGTAGGAAGATAACATTTCCAAGATCATCATTTAATTCTAAATATTATATAATGTATCAACCTCCTTTCAAAGTTCCAGTCTACAAATATTCCCTTTTTTAAGTGGCCTAATCTATGAGATGCAGAGAGAAAATGTGCTCTTTTTCTCCAAAGCCCAACAATATCTGAAAAGAGGTATAGGATGTAGAATTGACGGAACACAGGAATTAGTCATAGATTGGCTGTCACCAAGTGAGGGAGATGAAAGGATCAAGAATAATTTCTGGGTTTCTGGTATGAGAAATCTAGCTGACTGAAGTACCACTCACTGAAATGGGGAACAGGAGTAGTTTAGTTTGGACATGTTTTTTTGAGATTTCTAGAAGACATTCCAATGGAGCTATCCAGTAGAAAGGTGACTGTGGTTCTGGAGTTCAGAAAAAAGATCTGGGCTCCAGTTATCAATTTGTAGGTGACTAGCATATAGATGGTATTTAAAGCCATGGGATTAGACAGATCATAGGTTGTAGAAATTAGAATGTAGAGTGTGAAGAAAGAATATCTAGAAGAAAGACTTGAGGCAGTGCAATTCCTTTTGTGAAGAGGGGGAGGGTCCAGAAAGGAGTGGCCAGAAAATTAGGACAACTAAGAGAGTGAACCATAGAAGCCAAGAAAGTGAGTATTTGAAAAGGAGAGAGAGTCAACTGTATTGAGTGCCTTTGATAAATCAAATAGGAAGGAAGTTGAAGTGTACATTGAATTTAAACCTGTTGAACATTGGGAACCTTAGCAAACACACTTGCATTGTAGTGGTGAGAATGGACCAGATTAGTATGGGTTAGATAGGGAAAATGAGGAAGTTTAAAGAACTTTGAAATATTTATTCGTCTATAAAGGGGGAGTAGAGAGATACAGGTAACTGAAAGGAAATATGGGAGTCAAGGTAAGTTTTTTGTTTTGTTTTGAGATAGATGATTTTATACCATGTTTAAATGCTGAGGGAAAGATCAAAAAGGAAATGGCTGAAGATGTGGGAGAGAGAAGGAGCTACTAAATGGGGCGAGGTTCCTGAGAAACCTGGAGGGGTAGATCCAGAGCTTGTGGTTTGGGACAGAAGGAGAAATCTTCAATTGTCAAAGGGGTGGGGTGGGGATGGGTAATTAGAGAAGGCAAGAATGAGTGCTGATGTTAGTGTTGTCTACAAGATTTGATGATAGGATGATGAGGACATTCACATTGAGTGGCTTCCATTTTCTCTATTTATGGCAAAGTCATCAGCTGGAGTTGCAGTGGGAAAGGAGAAACTGGAGGACTGAGGAAAGTAGAAAGATTATGAAACAGTTGTAGCAGGTAATGACCTTGTTTCATTGGTTATCTTAGTTTACATTTGGATCTTTAGTAGTTTGTTTTCTAGTTCTACCACTCTGCCTCAAAATATTATAACATCTCTCCAATTCACTCATATCCCCTCCAGTCCCTCTCTTTTTGACTCTTTATTTTCTCCCTTTTTTCTTTACTACCAAACTTCTTGAAATGGCAATTTGAATTAATTGCCAATTCTTGCTCATATATCATTTGCTCCTAAATCCTTAGGATTTAAGGATCCTAAGGGGTTGGGAAAAGGAAGATGACCCAGTGAAGAAGATGAAAGGGACCTCAAAGAAGTCAGAAGAAAATCAGCATAGAGTCACATTAACGAAGCTAAGTATAGAATAAGATTCCAAAAGAGCTAAAAGTCCATCTCAATGCATTCACCTCTTCTTTACTGAGGAATAATTGGTTATTCCTTCAATACAATCACAAGACTCTGTTTTTACAATTCACATCAATAATCTTACTACAGTGGTTCATTATTAGTTGTTTATATGTCTGTCATCCCCCATACTCAATTGTTATTAGTTCTTCAAGTTAGTATTACTCTGTTTTTCATTTCTTTTTTCTTTATGATTTTTGTCCCCTATAACATCTAGAATTGTACCTAGTGCAAAATCGGCACACAATACATATTTGTTGAATAGGTGAAGTATTTTATCTAACTTGTGACTTAATTATCTTCAAACTCAGGCCTGAAATCCTAGCATGAAGCATGAAGCATGAATATTATATACTAGTGTTCATTCATTCAGTAAATATTTACAAAATACCTACCACATGTCCGTCATTATTGTTAATCTAATGTGCTGGGGATATAACCATAGACAAAAGAGACAGAAATCGATTTTTGTAAGCCATTTTACAAACCATAAAACTGACCCTTCTGTCTATTTCTGGTATTTTTCCTCTTTTCTATTCTTGTCCTATCAAACGCTAAGGCCTTCAGGAAGCCTGATATGCATAAAGGGAATAAGGTTCCTTCCTCATCATCTTGTTTGCTTCCCACACTCCATGAAACACATGTTTTTGTAGCTACTAACTTTAATTCTTCCAACTTCCTTCCTTTCTTGAACTGTGGAAATCTCTCTAAGAGTTGACGAATTATAAATATGGTAACTGTATTTTTATATTTATAAATTAGGGCACATATTCTTACAAAAAGCTTATTTTTTCTTATTTGTAAACTAATTTACATAACATCTTATTGTGGTATAAAATTTAAATCATATTTAATTATATATATAATAAATACTGTTTAAAAAGTATACAATTACATAAAGAGAAATTAAAAATTCAGCCAAGACAAATGTTAGTTAATACAATATTTGCATTGTCACTTTCATCATCTGCTGTTGAAATGATGGCACATTATTCTTCTCATACTTGTTTGAAGAACTCAGTTTGCTTAATAATTGTTTATTCTTTCCATTTTTTCCCCCCAATTTCTTGGCAAGTCTCTGAGTACTCCATGCAGATTACTAGGAAAGATTTTACAATGCCAATGTTATTTAAATCTCCAAAAATTGTTAATGAAGAAACAAACAATAAAGAACAAAAAAGCAAACAAAAGCTTTCCTCAATTCTGGAGTTTAAATAGACAGAGACTAAATTTATATATTTTCCTTCCATTTATGGAAGAATAATGTTTCTATGTTGAAAATCTTTAAAAATATTCAACCATCATTGATCTACAGATACATTTGTCTCATTTTGCTAGCAAGTTCTTGTAAAGACACAACTTAAGGCCACAGTGTTCCTTTAACAGATAATATGACTGAGTTAATTACCTACTTTCCAAGATTTACCACTCTGTGTCTTCCCAATGGAATCTAGCCAGCTTAGAGTGTCTTAGATTTCCTTTCTAAATGAGTTTTCCTTTCTAGATGACTAGGTAATTATGAACCTACAAATATCCAGCTACATACTACCCAAGGTCCAAATCATAACAAACAGTATTTTATAATTTTCATGTTAAGTTCTTTTACTTTGCATAGTAAAACTAAATTTTTTTCTTTCTATTCTTTTATAATCACTAATATTAACATGAGACTTTTGGTGCTGAAAAATAATAGTAGCAAACATTTACGGAAGTTGTCCTATGTGCCAGGCAGTGTTGAGTACTAGCATGAATTCTCTCACTTAATCTTTACAAAAATCTCATGAGGTTGGTAATTTGATATTCCTTTGGTAGATAAGAAAATTGAAGCACAGAGAAGTAACTTGCCTAACATCACACAACAAAAATGTGGCAGCCTCAAATCTGTCTGAAACCACAGTTTTTACTCTTAAAAACAAACTATCATGTATCCCTCTCCCCTCTAGGTTTTGCCACTCAAATTTAAAAACAGCCTTATGGAAAACAGTGGTATTTGTTGAGAAACTGGATGTTTTTTGATGGTTTAGGAAAACAACAATACAGTTTTTTTTAATTTAAAGTTTTAGTATATTTAGAGGTACACAATATTTAAATAGGAACTGTTCCAGAAAATTCAAGGTATGTGGTCTCCATAATTAAAGAACATTAAACACAGACATACTTAAAAATTATGCAAAATAAAGTAATATTTGCATTAAATAAAGAAGGATTATGGCTGAAGACAGTAGAGAACTGGGAATAATGGGGAGGAAGGAATGAGACTGAGAAATAAAATTTGTTTTTCTAACTGCAGAGAGCTAGAGGGAGAAAAACCCATAAATCACTCTGGCTGTTACTGAAAAAATGCTTGTAAAGTTCCTCAGCTTGGCAAAGGTTAAGAGAACAATAATGTTTTGTCAGCCCAAGCTAGCCAAGGAGCTGATTAGAACAGAAAGCTTATCCTTCATAGCCAGAGAGGACCCATTTAAAGGGTTTTCTTGTTTTAGAGTCTGCAATAAGACAGGCATGAAGTCACTCATCCTTTTCTTTCCCTCATGACTATGTTTTTGAACTTCTGCTTATGGTAAAGCAAAGTCATGCTGGTATCCTAGCTTACTGTCTGAAACTCCAGTGTGCCAATTTTAGCAGAGCTAATAATTAATATGGCCATTTACAAAATAATAACATTATAACCCTTTGTCAGCCATTATGAAAAATTAATTCAGTAATGGCATTATTAAACTTGTTATTGCCATTATGAAAATAAATACATATCCCTACTTAAACTGGTGCAATCTTCATGAGTCATGATGAATTAAAGTTTCAGGAAACAAGAGAGGCTGGGTCTAAAAAGAATTGTTTCCTCTTGTCTCCATATTCCAAACCCAAGAAAAGCTTACATCCCTTTGTAGGTTTTTTCATCTAGATCAGGATCAAAGAATGTATGGTCTATGGCCTGAATCTTGCTCACAACTTCAGTGTGAATAAAAATTCCAAGGGTTCATATTTCTGTTCATTTTGTCTACTACTGCAAAAACCAAAACTGGTTTTTAAAGGTCTCTAGTATTATTTTAAGATGAAATTCTCCTTCTGTAGATGTATCTATATTTCTTTCTTTTCCCTTTCAGTTCTCCTTGTTCTTATTTTCTCATTTCCCCCCTCACATAACAATAACACACAAAACTGTAATTTTTATTTGATAAAATTGGATGAAAGTTTGTGTCATCATTTTTTAAATTTAGAAGTAAAACTTAGAGATTACTAAATTTCTCTCTAGCCCTAAAGTTCTATGAAAACTTTTATAGTTCCTCCCTCCAAACCGAAATCACAATCACATGTTTTACATTGTCATGTTTTTCTGTTCTGTTTAGTTGATTATGCTTAGCAATTCTTATCATTTTAAAATCTCTCTGAATTTTGTCAACATCTAAATGAAAAAATCAATGTAGATGGTATGGGATTTCACTTTACAAAAGTCCCTTGTAACATGAGCTCTCCACAGAGACCTAACCTCTTAATGAGGGTATAAATTTGCACAACCTTTTAATAATAAAACTTAGAATTACATATGAAGACATATTATTTTGACATGATAATATCCCCTAAAATACTGAAACTTTACCAAAGATTTAGTATGAAGGTATTCTCATTATTATTTATAATAGTATAAAGATAGAAATAAAATATTCAAGAATATGGAAATGATTAAATAAATTGTGGAATATTTGCATGATTAAATATAATATTGGCATTCAAAAATGATGTGTCTGAAGAAGAATATTTAATGAAATGGGGAATGCTTACAACAAAATGTTTAGTTAAAAAAACCTAAAAATCAAAATAGTATGTACTAGACACTTCCAATTTATTTAAAAATGTCCTAAAAAGGACTAGAAATAGATGTCTAGATTTTCTAAAGTTCTCTAATACATGCACCTTACTTTTATAATCAGATATAAATGTACACATATGTAAATAGAAATATATTAACAAAAATGTGATCGCCAGGAATCTCTAATTGGTAGAAGAAGACTTTTGAGAATTCTCGTGTTTTTTGTCTACTGTGGGCTACAGTTCATCTCTGTTGGCCAGTACCTACATGGATACCATTTTAATTACCTTTTCAATAAGTCTGTGTAGTGTTTAGGAAGAGATTGCAGTGAATCTTGACTAAACAAATCATATGAAGACAGAATTTTTGATTGGAAAGAACCTTAATAGTCACCTAGTCCAAATCCTCTTTCTCTTCCTCAATTTCAGCTATAGTCAATCCACAGATGCAAAGGAATTTCATATTAATAGCAATGGGAACATAAATTCAAATCTAAAGCCAATTCCTATAAACAACTTTACTAAAGTACAAAATAATGAAAATGATGACAATATTATTTATTTGTAGTTTGCATTCTACAAGTCACTCTTATATGCAGAATTTCACTTATTTCTTATACTACCCTATATTTATTCCCATATAAAAGGGTAAATTGAGGCTTAGAGGCTAAAAGTGCTTGTTAGTGCCACAGTTAGTAAACTTAGGCCCATCCCAACACTAAATCTTTTTTCTTACCACATCACAATGTGATGGATGAATATGTGAAAATTATTTTAGAGTATGCACAAAGAGCTGATTTTAAGTACATGTTTAACAGCATATATTTGAGTTTTGCCCCTAGCAGGGCAAAACTATTTGCTATTCTGTTATTGATTTTGTGCCCAGCCATATTTTGTGTCTTGGTTCTATCCTAATGACCCCTGCCTATTTATCTGAAACCCATGACAACTATGACACTATCTAATTAACCCTGTGGTTTTTCTTTTGTGGGCTTGGACTAGGAATAAGAGTTTTAATGCTGATTGTTATTTACTGCCATATAATAGAAAGCTGACAATTATTAACCAGTACTCCTCTTGAAGGATGTATAATAGGGTCAAAAAAGAGTTAGATAAAGACTCAGAAAGGAAAGGTAATTCCTAATGCTCTGGAAAAATTTGCCAGAAAGGATATAGGTGGAACCTGTTTACTCAGCTATGTTCTCTTACTGAAATTCTAACTTAAACTGGCAAATAATAAGGACACTGCTATAACTTGATGGAAGGGTCAGAAGTGGGTGACAAATTAGGTTGCTCATGCCAGGATCTAGAAGCTCACAGCATGCACATTGGAAATGTTCACACTTGCTAATGTAAACAATTGCCAGCCCCACTTTATGGTAAGTATTATGTCATAATTCTCCCTCCACCCAAATTCTCCTTCCAGCTGTTCTGATATTCACTCAGACTACAGCCTTTCTCAGCAAATTAATACTGCCTTACTACATCTAATTAGTTATTGATAACTGATTTTCTTCAATTTTAATGGGGTACTCCCCTGCGATTCTCTTAATGTATTTCAAATTATGCTGAGATTTCTTGTGAGATAAGAACCTCCCATTAGCTTGCCGTTCCCAAAGTCCTCTGTTTCTAGTACTCAGTGCCAATGAACTCTCAAATGTCTTTGTAGTTCTAGTATCCAAACTCCTGATCAGATATTTTCCATTTTTTTCTGTTTTGTTTTATCCTAATACTTGAATTTGTCATAATTAACTTTCCTAATATAAAACACCTTTATAAAGGGATTTCTTTGGGTCCTCAACAGAAAACTACTAGTGTAAGGAAAGAACTTTGTAATAAGATTGATATTAGTCCAAATTCTTGTTTCAAAACCTACCAAATGTATGATATTGGGCTTATTACTTAACCTTGCTTTGCTTCAGTTTTTTTTTTACCTGTAAAATGGAGTTATCTATAGCTACCATACATTATTGTTGTGAGGATTAAATAAGAAAATAAATGTAATTTTTTTTTTTTTTTTTGAGATGGAGTCTTACTCTGTCGCCCAGGTTAGAGTGCAGCGGCGCTATCTTGGCTCACTGCAAACTCCGCCTCCTGGGTTCAAGCAATTCACCTGTCTCAGCCTCCCAAATAGCTGGGATTACAGGTGCCTGCCACCATGCCCGGTTAAATTTTGTATTGCAGTAGAGACGGGCCACCATGTTGGCCAGGCTGGTCTCGAGTTCCTGACTTCGTGATCCGCCCGCCTTGGCCTCCCAAAGTGCTGGGATTACAGGCATGAGCCACTGCGCCTGGCCGGAGATAGGATATTTAAAGAGGTGATTAAGCTACAATGAGGCCATGAAGGTGGACTCTAACACAACCTGACTGGTAGCCTTTAAGGAGAGGAGATTTAGGCACGTGGAGAAATCACACGAGGGATGTAAGCCCACAGAGAAAAGACCATGTCAGGCCACAGAGAGAAGGTGGCTGTCTGAAGCCATCGAGAGAAGCCTCAGAAGAAACTAAATGTGCCGATGCCTTGATGTTGGATTTCTACCTTCCCAAACTGTGTTAAGTTCCTGTTGTTTAAGCTATCCAGTCTATGGTATTTTGTTATGGCAGTCCTGGAAGACTAATACACATATATCCACTATTTTAGGTGGAGAATTGACCCGCCACCTTTTTTCTATTCTAGTTTCTAGTTAGTCTTCTAAGCAGTATTAAATAATAAGGCACCGATTAAGAGCATGATCTTAGAAGTTAGACAGCTTTGAATTCGAAGACTGGATTGTCCACCAAAGTGACCTTAGGTGAATTTTTAAAGTATTTCTGAGCCCCAGATTTCCTCATTCATAAAATGGGGACAATATCTATCTTATAGAGTTATAATAAAGATCAAGTTTAAAGAGTTGTATGTAAAGTTCATAGCACAATGTTTAACATAGTGCTAAATAACTGGTAGATTTATTATTATCTCTATATACAATGGATTATTCACGTATGGTTTTGTCAATTTGGTTTAGTTTTCTCTAACCCTAGCCAGTTAAATTTTCTTCTTCGTGTGAAACGCCACACATGTACGTACTTTCTACAATTATTTAATTATTTTGCAGGTGTGGAAAGGCAGCCTCTCTTAGCTTCATTGTTGGCTTGAGTCCAAAATCACAAACACTTAAAGTGAGTTGTGACGTATTTTCAACATACATCCTAAAAATCCTTCCGATGTACTAGATTTATTTAAATGCTTTGATGATTTTGCTCCATGGATCAAGCTGAAAGTATTTTTCTTCTTGCAGTTCTTCATACTTGTCATTTTAGGAAGAAGTCAAGCCTTATTCAGAAGCTGTACCTCAATCATTCCTCTCCACAAAGTATTCTTCCAGTTTGCAACTATCATTACCCGATCCAACTCTAAAGTTTCTTACATTATTTATAAAATATATGCTGTGGTCTGGTCTCATTGCTGTTAACAGATGGTTTATAAGATAACTTCTTATTGCTTTTTAATTAATCGAGGATGAAATCTACTTGCATAGGTATTTCATTATGCTTCTCTCACCTAGTAAGATTTTTAGGCCATTGTTTCTGCTGTCTCCTTACACAATGTACTCTGCCTCTTGCTTAATTCTATCCTTTGCTCACAGTTTGTGAATTGGCATCACAATATCTTCTGTCCACAGGCTCTCTGAGACTGCAATTATGTTATGATTTTTACTTGCTGCCATTCATTTAAATTAATGTTAACTGGGCACTTATTATGTAGACGGCATTATGCTATTCACTGTGGAGGAACACAGATATTTGAAATAGTACCAAATAGTCCACAGTCTAAGCATCCTAATGATCATATTTTTTTAGGCTTCCAATATTTATTTGGAAAAGTTAATATGTTTTGACTTGGCTTTTCTCCCACTTCCTATACCTATTTGTTGTCCCATCTGAAGAGATGTCTACTTTGTCACCTCTTTTTTAACTCAGGCAGTCTATTGAATTCTCTCCAGGGTCCTCAAGAAGGATCTCTGTCAATCTTTTGTGTACTTTTTTCCTCAGCTCTCCCCCAATTTTTAGAATAAAAACCATTATTTAGTTTGCGATAATAAGGTGCTAGTGATGATCAGTTTAAGAGGTTTTGTTTGCAAACATTACATCTCACTTTGCTGAACTGGGGCTCTTCTTCTTCTTCACTCCCATCAAAATATCAAACCATTACTTGCTATAGGCTTGTTTTCATTTATTAGAAAAATGAAAACTCAGCCACTTTATTATAACCTTCCTTGCCTCTGTTTTTAAAAAGAAAAGCCAGACATAAAACAAGGAAAGCAAACTCTTTAGCCTTAACTGGCATCCATACTTTGAGGTGAGCAATGGGCCAGGAAGAAGAGAAGAAAAAATGGTGGAAAAGAGTAAAAAGAAACCTGTTGTTAGGGACCCAATATACAATTTGGAACCCTACCAAGATCTAGTTTGTGTCAGACATAGCACTTGTTTCCACCATTATTTTTACCCCTTTCAAACATTGTGCAATTGGGTACCAACTCATATATCTTTAACTGATAAAAAATATTAATAAAACAACTCTTCAAAACCCTTTAAATGCCTATTTTAAGTGAAATATTGTGCCTGGTGCTAAATAATCTAGGGAAATATACAATTCCATGCTTGCCTTCAAGAAGGTTACTGTCTAGCTGTGGCAATGAGAGACTACCAGCAGTGTAGGGAGTCCCAAAAGGAGTGAAATAGTTATTCAGGACAGAAAGATTCAATAATGAGCTGAGGATCTGCAAAACTGAGCTCTATTTCATCTTTACCATTTCCTTCCTATGTCCTTGGACAAGTCATCATCCTTCAAGTCTCCTGCTTCCTCTTTCCCACTCTCTTCCTTGAAATGATCACTAATGAGTTCTGTTGTGATGCCCAAATTGAAGTCTCACTTAGCTGTGGCCCGCTGAACTGCCCTTCATTTTGCAAAGACATCGGGGTCCAAATTTTCCCCAATTCAATAGCAGGTGAGGGCTCAGAGCCAAGTCTATCCTGATACAGTTTTTTTTTTTTTTTTTTTTTTTTTTTTTTTTTTTTTTTCTGCACTGAATAATGCATCTTTCAAAATGATTATTGTGACTCACAGAGATAGCTTAAATATATTCTTGATACGGTTTACAGAGTGAAAAATATTTCTTTAAAGAAATTAAATAGATATCTTTGCATATGTGAGGATGATGGGGAAGGAGTAATTCTACTTACTAGAGAGCAAGGTGAGCAATCAATTCCTTAGGCTCTAGAAGGCTATATATTCTGAAACCATTGAAATACAATTCTGTCTGGCAGATACGAACTATTAAGCCATTATTAGGTAACGGCAGGGGTTAATCACAGATACAAGTTGAGTGCAGGTGGCAGGAGAGTTACAGGAGTCAGATAGATGCTCCTGAAGAGCGGGAAGAGGCTCGTAGAAATGAAAAGGTGCAAAACACTCGCCCAGTTCACCATACTGTCCAGAGCCATACCTAAGGTAAGCAACCTTCCCCGCAGCCTCAGACTCCAGGCGCCCAAATTCGCACGCTTGCAGGCATTCTATTGATTCACACTTGCGTCCTTCAACAGGTAGCGCCAATTACATCCCCCAGAGCACGACCCCCAGCATACTGGCCAATACCGCTGTCAATCAAATACCTCACCTACTTCTGTAAATTCTCCCCTCCCGCTGTCATTGGCTTTACCTTCGGCCTATCCACAGTTATCTTCCGCCCTGGAGACCGCGGAACTTACCCTATCGAATCTAGGATTGGCGCCGAAGCTACTCCCGCCCTTCGACGTACCGGGCACTCCGCCCCCTTCACCGCCCAGCTTTGCCAGGGAAGAAGCAGGGCGGGGCGAGCTAGAGGCCGGCCCGGGGGCGGGGTCTGCCTCCCACGGCGGGAGGGCGGAGCCTGCGCTGGAGCCTGACTGCTCGGTTAGGACCTCGGAGAGCGCCAGGCGCCGCGACCACAGGGACCAGAGAAGCGGCTGGAGCCGGGCCGGACCCACGCCTTCGAGCCCTCCTCCCTCGGCCCCCTCAGCTTCCCGGGCTGGCAGGCGGCGAGTGGCGTCTGAGGAAGGTGCCTAAGTCCTGGGTCAGATAGTCATCCCTCTGGGACGCCGCCGCCGCTGCCGCCGTCCAGCCGTGGCTCCCTTGCACCTGTGTGTGTCTGTGAGTGTGTGTGTATGTGTGTGTTTGAGAGAGAGAGAGAGAGACAGAGAGACACCGAGCGCACCAGCGCGCGAATGCCCGTGTTGAGGGTGTTTGTGTGTGTTCTGGCTGGGCGCGCGAATGCCTTGGTGTGAGGTGTTTGTGTGTTCGCGCGCCCGCGGGCGAGAGCCCCGCGCCTCAGCGCTTGGCCTGAGGGAGGGACAGCGGGAGCGGCGGCTCTGCGCGCCCAGAAGACTGACGCGGGACTCGGGCCGCAGCCGTCGCCGCCACCGCTTCACGTCCCCCGAGGGCGGCCGCCGCGCAGCGGAGAGAGCGGACGGCGGGAGGGCGAACAGGCGCGAGAGCGCGGCGGCGGCGGCGGCTGCGGGCTGAGGTGGAGGGAGGGGAGCAGGAGATGGGGAGAGGGTGGAAAGAGGACGCGGGGAGGGAGATGATGGGGAGGTGAGGGGGAGGCGGAGGGAGAAGTGGAAGCAGACGGTGTCGCCGTTCTCCCCTCCCCCCCGGCAGCTGTTGCTGTGGGTCACTCGCAGATGTTTTGGGGTCCGGGCTGCTAGGGGATGGGGACTAGAAAAAGTATCCCTCCCCCCCGCTGCCTTTCATAGTGACAAAAAAGGAAGCGTTGAAGCTGATGGGGGAAGAGCCCGGAAGGTGGTGGCAGAGTAAATACCGGCTCCCCCAACATCGTTTTTCTGAAAATAAAATATTGAGCTGAACGTTTCGAAGAAGGAAAGCCCGCCCTTAAGAGAGAGACGGAGTCTTGTTCTGTTGAACTCTGGTTTGATTGTATAATAATGATGATATAATGCTAATGACGATGATGACACTGCCTTTTATTTTTACCCCAGTGCTGATAAAGCGTAGTTACAGCTGGGGATACAGTCCTTGAATATCTGATGTATGAGGAAGGAATACTGTTGCTTTTGGAGTTGTGTTATATTTATCTTTTTTTTTTTTTTTAAAGGATATGCTTTTTGGAATTAAAATTTGGCAAACGAAGCCTGACTCTTTTCCAGTCGGTTATAACCAATGCTCGTAAAATGGGAACTGACTTGACTAGTGAAAAGAGAAAGGTCTTGACTAGTGGAAAAACCAAGGTCTAATTGCATGTGTTAAGTCACCCCTTTCCCTTTTTTTCTTTGAATTTCTCAACAGTGTTTAAAATGAAGAAGTTTAATTTCCGAAAAGTTTTGGATGGCTTAACTGCCTCCTCCCCTGGCAGTGGTAGCAGCAGTGGCAGTAACAGTGGTGGTGGGGCTGGAAGTGGTTCCGTACCTCCCGCGGGGACTGCAGGGGTTCTCAGAGAGGAAATTCAGGAAACCTTGACTTCAGAGTATTTCCAGATTTGCAAGGTAAGCTTTGAATTGGCTTAAAGCCTATTATTTCTTTATTATACTGTTGTGAGGAAACGAGGGAAAAACACACCAGGAACAGGAAACTGTTGAGATGTCAGCATCAGAGTCTGCTGCAGAAAGCTCTGTGGGTAAATCAGTTTGGCTGAATAGATATTTTAGGCGTCAACTTAAAAAGCGATGATAGTTTAAGGGGGAAATGAGCACACACAAAAAGTAGAATTTGTGATAATGTTAAGATCCAATAGTGGACGGAATTTTTAATATTTTTGTATTATATTAACTGAAGAAACAAATAGTCATTTTTTTGTGTGTTGTCAGAGAAAATAATTGTTATTTCACTGTTCAGTATGAAATGAATAAAGCTACTAGCATGTTGCTAGGATTAAATAGATAATAGAAAAATATGTCCATTTTAAAGGGGCCAGTGACTTTGCTTTAAAATTCTGAATAAAATCACCTCCACATTCTTAAACTCTTCATAAATACACAAACGGACAAATGCACAGGCTTATAAGAACTTGTTATAGTTGTAAGAACTCAAAAATAGCCAGTGTTCTAGTTTAGTGAAAAAACATTTTATGTAATTATACTTCAATATTGAACTTCTAGTGAATATGCAAAAGAAAGAGTTTCTGATAGGTAGAGAAGATGAGAATTTATAAAACAAGCATTAGGTTAATGCATAGAGATATCGTTATCGCTATATTTGTTATATTTTATGATATAAAGTGATTTATAATTTTATTGCCACTTTTTGAGTTGTCTTGGAATGTGCCTATTATATGCAACAAAAGCTACTAAGTTATTTATGTCATATAAATGAATATAATTTTGTAAATGTGTTTGGCTACATAAGAAGAAATAGAAAACTTGCAAAATCACAGAAATTAACAACTTTTAAAATACTGTCACAAAAGAAAAGTTTTTTGAAATTATTAAAATTATTTTTGTGGTAAACAAGTGATACATGTATAATGAGATATATTTCAATCACCGCCTCAGCCTATATTCCTGACAGGGTCATTATGAAAACATTAAATAGTTTTAGTATTTAATAATAAACTAATTAATAAACTAATAACTATAGTTATTAGTTTACATAAAAGCAAGTTTATTTAGAGTTAAGTTAGATAGACAGATTTAATTCTAAGCTACTTTGTGAAATTTGTGAACAGTAATGATTTTTTTCCTCAATAGGAAATAACAGATATTCTGTTAGATGAAGGAAGGTCTTAATAGTGGTTATGAGACAAATGTAAAAGAGTCCTGGAGTTCAAATTTGAACTGTTAGGCAGGGGAATTATGCCCTGATTCTTTAATCTTCGAAGTGTTTGCAATTTTCACGATCAGATTCTGAAAATACTTTCCAAATTCTCTCAATTCATGTATATGACAGTGATACAGGAGAATTTTACCAGAGGTAAAATTGGTATAGGAAAGATAGACTTCTGAAACAGAATGGCATTGGGCTGTTGAGGTCATAAAGCTTGTAGAGAAGGTTTTAAATAAAAAACTTAAGGAAAATGGGTGAATGCAAGAGAGAATGGAATACATAGTTATCTTTCCATTTATTCAGGTAATAGATAGTCATAGGAAGTGGCAGAAGTTAAAAACATATGGCATAATAGGAAGAGCATTGGCCTAGGAATCAGAAAATTTGTGTTTTATTTAAAGTTCCGCTAGTTGATAGCCATATAATCTTGGGTAAGCCATTTATCTCCCTTGAACCTTCGTTTCTGCATCTGTAGTATGGGAATAAGTATATCTGCTCTCCTTAACTAACAGAGGGTGATTGGGAGGATCAGACAGAACAAGGTGAAGGTAATGCATAAATGGAAAGGATGATAAAATATATATTAATATTATTGTTAAAGTTTCTAAAATCTCGTGTTCATAGTAGAATGAATATAACTAGTGGGTTACAATAATATGAGCTTATGATTTTCAAATAAATTGTAAGGTAGATAGCTATATAAGTTGTCCACTAACAGTATTGAAGTCTTATTAAATGTGTAAAATACTGTGGCATCTTTAGATAGGAATATAGTTATTTATTTATTTATTTGTTTTGAGGCAGAGTCTTGCTCTGTTGCCCAGGCTGGAGTACAGTGGCGCAATCTTGGCTCACTGCAAGCTCCGCCTCCCAGGTTCACACCATTCTTCTGCTTCAGCCTCCCGAGTAGCTGGGACTGCAGGCGCCCGCCACCACCCCCAGCTAATTTTTTGTATCTTTAGTAGAGACGGGGTTTCACCATGTTAGCCAGGATGGTCTCGATCTCCTGACCTCGTGATCCGCCTGCCTCGGCCTCCCAAAGTGCTGGGATTACAGGCGTGAGCCACCACGCCGGGCAGGAATATAGTTAATTTTAAAAAGTGGTTATATGGATGTATTATAGTTACCTGGTCTATAACAAAATATATAAAAATGGACTAAGGAAATCCCAAAATTAGAACCGCTACTGAAATGGGGACTTTATTTAGATTCATAGACTCACTGATTAAATGTGCAAAAAACATTCTCTTCTGAGTTCTAAGGAGTTGTCATTCTGGGTGCTTCTACCTTTTCAACATGGGCAAAACTGAAGTATAAATCTAGACTTGGCTGTTTGAAAGCCTCCTCTCTACTATATCTGATTAGTCATCACATCCCATCTATTCTATTTCCTTAGTGTTTCTGAAATTTATGATCTTTTCTACATCCCCAGTACTTGTTTATTCCATCATATTTTCTTGCTTGGTCTTCTGAAATCACTTTTTAACTGATCTCTTTACTTCTAGTTTTACCTTATACTTCATTTTGTTACAATAACGGCTATTTCTGAAATGCAATGTTAATTAGGTAATTTCCTTGCTAAAAATTCTATATTGGTTTCCCTACAGCAATGATGCTCTTAAAATGAAAGTCTTATTTGAAACCACAGGAAATAACATCTATTCAAACAAATAAATGTGGCACCTTATGGGCACACATCTGTTTTAGAAATTATAAGAATAAATTATACAGCCAATTGAAAAAAATTGTTTTTTATATTTGCTTTTTGTTGTGTAATATCACCCATAGGAAGTTAGTAGGATGTTCGCTAGCCTTAAAAAAGTGAAAGTATAAAGCTGTACCCTTCATAATAAACAAAATATCTATAAGAAGTTCACAGCCATAGAAATGGCAGAAGAAACTTTGGTTCAAGGTCAGCTAAAAAAAAAAAAAAAGTTAATGCATTGGGTTACTGCAATCTAAGTTCAGAATGTGTATGCATTTGAATGCTTGCATTGTCCAGGTATTTGTGAAATATATGAACTGCCTTTCCTGAACTTGAATTCTGTGAAATACAATTTGAAACTATTGCTCTATAAAATAAATTTCAAATTGCTTACCTTGATGGGTATAGAGTTTCCTTCAGAAGGGATTCCTGTTTACCTTTCCATTTTCATTTGCTTGATTCCCAAAGTGTACTGCATTCCCTAAAAAAACACCATATTTTCTCATATCTCAGTGCCTTCTCTCATTCTTTCATTTCTGACTAGAGTAACTTTTCTACATTCATATGACTGGATAATTCCCAGCCATCTTTTACCTCATAATTCAAACATCACCTCTATGAGACTAGCTCTGACCACTGCCACCTCAACTACCCACCAGGGTTCTCTTTTTTCTTTTTAAAAACCTCTTCTATGTTTTTTCTGTAGCATCTGGCATATACCTATAGTGTGAATTTAGCATCTTCTTGTGATTAAAAAAGTTTCTTAAAAATCTGTCACTGCCCTTATACTATGAACTCTTTGAGAAGCAAATAAGTGTTTTTTTTTCTTGTTTCCTTCTTATTGCTAGGGTATACACTATCTAGCTGGCCAGTAATTCTCAACTCTGGTGTCTAAAATAGAGATTTCCAGCACCTCCCTATTCCTAGAGAATCAAACTCTCTAGGAGTGAGTCCTAGGCACTTGCATTTTTTTTGAATGGCCCCACAGGAGATTTCTATGCACAGCCGTTAGTGAGAACCATTATAGTGCACACTTGATACACTTTTTAAATGAGTAAAGATGCATATACATGATTGGTCGATTAATTGAAAAAGATATTAAAGCAGAGAGCAATTACTACTTATATATGCCTTAAACATTTTATTTTAATTGAAAACATCTAAATATACAATTTACAAATCATTTGATAAATGACTAAGTTTTTCTGTTGAATATTGATTCTGTGTGAACTTCTCTTCCATAAACCTTTCCAAATTCATATCTACAACTTTCAGTTTTGCTTTATTTAATGCAGAGTAAGAACTTACATGCTTTTGAAGCAAACCAAGTGTCAAGTCCTTCTAGATTATATATACAGTGATACGTATAAAGTAAGGCTTTATTTTGTTCACATCTGTATCATCTATGTATAGAATGGTGCCTGGCCCATTGAAGGCAGTCAAATATTTGTTGAGCAAATAAATGAGTAAATTAAAGGAAGGAAGCGATATAGAGTGGTGTGTTAAAAGAAAACTAGATATTATTTTGAACAGCTTCTTGGAGTTGCTTTTATGAAATAACTTTTATATAAAGAGGTAGAGAGCATCTAGTGAAAGAGTTAATACCACTTTAGGAACATGGTATATGCTTTTCAAAGAGATGTAGAAAAGAAGATTGTAGGAGGATTCAATTAAATTTATTTCAGATTTTATTGAAGAAGATATTAGGAACATTCTTATTTCCAAATGATCTCTTTGGGGGAACAGCTCAGAAGTTTTAGATTGACAGTGACAAATGCACGGGGTGTTCTAGACCTAATTAACAAAAGATAAAAATAAGTATATTACCAAAAAAATAAGAGTAAAATAAATATATTACCGGAACCAGATAACATAATCCCTAAATTTCTGAATAAACTCTTAAATTAGCCAACTCACTATTTATAATCATTCATAAACTATTTTTATAAATGGTCATAATGTTAGAAACAACATGTAGTTTAACTAGTATAACTTCTGCAGGGAAATGGATTTATAATAATGATCCTCATATCTGACATAATATCAGATCATACCAGGTAAATAGGTATGGATCAGAGGTACAGGCATGAACTGTAGAGCATTGGGCTTTCCAGGGCCCTAGCAGGATGAAAGGAGACTAAATGCCCAGATATTCTTGAATACTATCTCTTCCTCAAGATTTTCATTGTCTCCACATTCCCCTAATTTCACTCCATTTTACTTAAGCAGTTTTGCAACTGAGATTGGGACAAGATCATGATCACAGTTCCACAGTTATAAAGTTTTCATCCATAAAAAGAATAACAGAAGATTCCCTGAGATATGTGGATTTGTTTCATTTCTATACTTAAAAACTGGTAAAATAAAAGGTAGTACAGTTGGATAACTGATTATGGATTTAGCTTCTGACAATGACTTCATGCTCCTGTCACCAAAAAGCACAGTAGAGGCATCTTTAAGAATGGTAATGGAGGCAAACAAGGAAGAATTAAGCTACCATTAAGACTGAGATGCTAAGAAGCATAATAACCAGGAAGAATTAAAGATTTTTTTTTCTTTTAAGAACCAGAAACCAAAACCAGATGATTCAGTACTCCAGGCTGTCTGCTTTGCTTATCCTGAGGGCATAAGGGTGTAGGGGCAGTCTTGAGTCAAGGATTATGGATGTGTAGAAAGTATGTTTGCAAAATTTTAAAGTTACCTAGAGGGCAATCATGTTTTCTCACAAAAAGTCCTTTAGTGCTAGTATTTATCAGCAAATTGGGTTGTTGATTTCATATAGTATGGTGGTTCTTATGTTCTTAAAAACAAATAGTGCTGTCATACTTTATGTATTTCTCATACAGAGCTAATTAAAAATCTTAACATAATTTCCAAGTATGTTTATCTGTAGGGTTATTATCAGTGAGTAAACCAAATTTCTATTTCTTAAAATTTAGCACATTTCTGTAGATATTTCTCTGCCCTCACTTGAAGATTTGCCTGTGAAAAATCTTAGGATTAGGTTTCATATTTACTTTTAATAATAGGGTGATTATACTGATTTCCTATATTATAGTTCTGTAAAGCCATTTACATATTGGTTCAATAGCAACAACTTTGATTACATCCATTAAAGGTCTCAAGTAGAAGCCCTGCTTTAAACTTTCAAATTGAGTTTGTTTCTCTCATAAGAGAAAAATGGAACTTTTTGTTCCTACTTAAGTATCAAAATGATGATCTTTATAAAAAAGCTTTTGTTTATAGTGACAGTTATTTTCTTTTTTAGTTTTAAAAGGAGGATAACTTTTCTTCTTTTTAGTATTTGAAAGGCTAATCTTTTAATGTGCACACTATACTAGTGTTTTTATATAAAAATATAGATTAAGTATTCTGAATAATTGTTCCTAATTTTCTAGGTAATACAAAAATGTCTTTATAAGGACTAGTAAAAAAAAAATTGATTAAGTTTTATACAACCAAAAATAGAAATAACATTTAAAGGATTTAGAGAAGGTAGTTATAAAGAATAGAATATAAGCCCTCTAAAAAGTATATAATAAGTTCACCATGATACCTAGGGAGAGGCTTGATTAAATGAAGCATTCATAGTCACTGAAGGAATGCAGCAAGAAGGTATTTTGGCATGTTTATTGTTGAAAAGATATTTTATTTATTATATACCTTTAAAAATAGGACATAAACTGTTCTCAGCCAACTGACTATGATAAGAATGAAATAATGCTTTCTGGGATTGATTTATCAGCAAAATCACCTATGATGTATTCTTGACTTATCTAACATATTAGAAAGAAGAATATGATTTTAGTTTTATTGGAAGCCCAAACTTACCAGTTAATATTGATGGTGTATAGAATTATTTTGAATATAATGGTATATAATGATGCTATATAATCAATATAATGAATTTGAAATTGAAAATATAGTATTTGTTTTAGTTTCAGTTAAGTGTTTTATATTTATTATTATCTTCTTTTATTTTTAGACAGAGTTTTGCTCTTGTTGTCCAGGTTGGAGTGCAATGGTGCGGTCTTGGCTCACTGCAACCTCCACCTCCTGGGTTCAAGCGATTCTCCTGCCTCAGCCTCCCAAGTAGCTGGGATTACAGGCACCCACTACCATGCCCGGCTAATTTTTGTATTTTTAGTAAAGATAGGGTTTCACCGTGTTGGCCAGGGTGGTCTCGAACTCCTGACCTCAGGTGATCCGCCCACTCCAGCCTCCCAAAGTACTGGGATTACAGGCGTGAGCCACTGTGCCTGGCAAGTGTCTTACAATTCAATAAATCTCTCTTTGAATTGACAATAGCATAAAATCAACATCTTATTTGGATATGTAAATTTTATTATAAATAAAACCGATCATTTTGGTGGTTTTAGATGCAGATTTAATACCTGAATTTAGAAAGTAAAGATTGGAATTGAGAGAAAATTGTTATACTTCTTTTACCTTTCTTTTATTTTTACTTTACCAAAATGAACACAATAAAATTAGTTACACTCTGAAGAAAACTAATTGGATTGGCTAATGTTCAGTTTAATTTGTTCCTATAAATTGACTAAAAACCTGTCTATAAATCTGTAAACTGTAAAAGTTTGAAAATTATTAGTAGTATAATAAATTTTGAAGTTACATTGAGTCTGGGGGAAATGCTTACAGTTGGTAAACATCCATGTAGGTGGAAAATGTGAAACTAGCAAAGGAGACAGAGAAGAACCGAGCAGAATGATATGAGGAAAACTCAAGAGTAGAGGCAGGTAATCTGAAGCATTCTTTAGAAAGAATAGTAAGAGACAAACTCAGGCTTTGTGGAGTGGTCAAAGACAGTAAAAACAAAACAAACTTCAAAACAACAAACAAATAACAGAATTGTAAGAGACAAGTGAATTAGGCCAAGAGGAAATTGATTAGGGTAAACATATTTTCAGTAAGGTGATGGACAGAAATAAGGTCAACACTATAATAAAGAATATAATTCATAGCAGCAGTACCAAGAGTAGAAGTAGGGGAGATGTGTGAGGAGTTGACTTTATAGAAAAGAAAAGTGGTGAAAAAATAGCCGTAGTAGATTTTAATATCATTTTGGTATACTGTAGGGGTGGTGATGCAATTAAGCCACAGAAAAGCAATTAAGGCTACCAGAAAGGGAATGGTAGGGTGGGGAATAGAGGTAAGATTTGCCTTTTAATTTAAATAGCAAGGGGTGGCCATGGTAGCACATGCCTGTAGTCCTAGTTACTGAGGAGGATGAGGGGTAGGAACCCTTCAGGATAGGAGTTTGAGGCTCTAATGCACTGTGATCATGAATAGCCACTAATAGTACTCCAGCCTGGGCAACATAGCAAGACCCCTGTCTCTAAAATAAATAAATAAGTAAAATAAAACAGTAGGTATCTAATTTGGAATTTTTCTCCTTACCTGACAAGATACATATTTCATTTGAATTTTCAGTAAGATCTGTGCTTTATGTCCTTTCCGGTAAATAAAAGCATGTGATTCTACTAGAAGATCATGTAACTTTTGTATTGTTGCTTCAATTACCAAAAACTTATTGGCTTAAAACAACACAAATTTATCATCTTATTGTTCTGGAGGTCAGAAGTATGAAATGATGTCACTGGGCTAAAATTAATGTGTTCACAGAACTGCATTCTTTTCTGGAGGCTGTAGGGGAGATTTTGTTTTCTTGACTTGTGCAGCTTTTAGAGGCTGATCACAATTCCTTGGCTGATGGCCCCCTCCCATCTTCAAAACCAGCCTCCTTCCATTTTCAAAGCCAGTTGATCTTTCCAACACGTCACCACCCTGACATTGACTTTCCTGCCTCCCTTTTTTATATTTAAGGATGCCAGTGATTACATTGGGCCCACCGGGATAATCCAGGTTAATCTCCCCATTACAAGGTTAGTTGATTAGCAATCTTCGTTCCATCTGCAACCTTAATTCCCCTCTGCCATATAACCTAACTTATTCACAGGTTCTTTGGGGGCTGTTATTCTCTGTACCTAGATGTTCATCACCTCACCTGTTTTTGTTTTTTGAGTTATTTTAAAATTTTAAACACACAAGAACAGAGAGAATAGTATTGAACCCTCAGCTTCAACAGTGACCATCCTTGGCTAATCTTGCTTATTTATATTATCTTATTTGCTACTCTTACATTTCATTATTTTAATGCAAATCTCAGACATCGTACCCTTCCACCTGTAAAAACTTTACAGAGCAGATAAGCACTTCCCCTCACCCTGTGCTTACACTATAATCTTAAAGACCATTATCATAGTGAAAAAATTAACATTTCTTTATATAATCTAACATGTAGTTAATGTTTAAATTCCCTTAGTTGTCCCATATTGTGTTTTTGTAGTTGATTTGTTTAGATTGGGATCCAATCAAAGTCCATGTTGCATTGTCACTTGGCTTGAAGTTATCTTAATTCAATTTGTGTAAAGTCACAGGTTTTTTGATAAGATCAGCTATCTTGTGCTTTTGTGTATATTAATGAAAAAAAAACCTCATTGTCCTGATTTCTTTATGAACTGGAAAGCTATATGTGAGGAAGTGGGTGGGTTGTTCAGTGCATCACAAGATGACAAATAGAGAACTTTTAAATGTTTTCTAGACATGGTAACATTCTTTAAAGAATGGGAAAAAGAATATTTTTAGCTCATCCTGAGAGCTGTTGTACTATTTTGTGATGCTACTATAGGATAGGCTTTGCTGAGAATGTTAGAAAAAAGTGTCATGAAAGACATAGTATATGTCAAAGTGAATAAAAGTGGGGTGGGATTCTTTAAGTTGCACTCAATGTTACTGATTTTTATCCATGAAATAAATTATTTGAGGGATAGGATGAGATTCAGTTTTGTATAGCTCTTCTTTTAAGTGAAAGAATAGAACATTTGATAAGGATTCACTCTACAGTTACTTAGAATAGAATTATATAGCAAAAAGCTGAAAGTGAATTGGACAAAGTCTGTTTTATTAGTAACTTAGATTTCTTCACTTGGGTGAATAGGCTAAATATACTTGAAGAATTGAGTTGTAAAGTGGTAGGAAGAGGATTAAAATACTGATGAGGAACACATTTTGATTTATTGAGTTCCATTTTCGAATAATCTTACATTACATTTATTGATTACTTACATAATTCCAAAGGGACCTTATTCTGATTCTCTGCCATCCTATAGTAGTTTATTGTTGGATCTTTCTTTGCTTTTTCCAGTTTCATCTTAACCAAAACTCCTTTGCTGTTTGAGGTAATATTCAATATTCTTGTGCTCTGCCATAGCTTCCCACTAGCTATTTGGTGAATTCAGTTACTTATTATTTAAACATTTACTGAAAGCATATTTTATATATAATTCTAAACTAGATTTTTAAATTGGGCAACCTTTTTTAAGAATGACTTTGCAAGGCAAGCACACACTCTGTGAACCATTTATATTTTTATGTGATTAACAGAATAATTTGCATCATGTGAACTTTAATTCATGTTTTGTAACATTTATGAAACTCTCCCTTATTCCTTTTCCAGTGGCTCAAGTTTTTTGCTCCCTGTCCCTTCCTTTCTTTCTTCCTTGTATTTCTACTATTTTTGAATTATTTTATAATGTATTTGATATCTTTTCTTTGTACTTAGCTTATGTTAATTTCCATTTATGTCTTCTTGGATAAAATAAAAGAACCTGGAAAATGTCTGAAATATATTTCTTTTGGTACAATTTCATTTCCCTAACAAATCTAATACTTATTGAGACTATTAACATACCAAAATAACTCTAAGTCACAGTTTCTCTTTTATTCACCAATTTCTTTTTGAAAGGATTGAAAAGTATTTAATCTGGATCAACTCAGTATAATTATCAAATAATTATCTTTAAATCATGCTTCTTTGTTCTCTGCTAACAGACTCAAATTTCTTACAATTTTTTTTTTTTTTGAAAAATGATTTGGGGTACTTTTTTGATTTAAAAAAATTTAATACTTTTAATTGATGCATAATAGATGCACATATTTTTGGGGTACATATGGTAATTTAATACATTTATATAGTTTGTAAACATCAAATAAGTGTAATTGGGATATACATCACCTTAAATGTTTGTCTTTGCTTTATGCTAAAAACATTATAATTATTCTCTTCTAGCTATTTTGAAATGTACAATACATCACTGTAAACTATAGTCACCCTACTGATCTACTAAATACTAGATATTATTTCTTATATCAAAATATATCCCACCCTCCTTTCAGCCTTCTGGTAAACAATATACTCTCTGTCTTCATGAGATGTACTTTTTAGCTCCTACATGAGTGAGAACCTGTGATGCTTGTTTTTCTGTGCTTGTTTTATTTCATTTAACATGACTTCTCGTTACATTCATGTTACTGCAAGTGACAAGATTTCATTCTTTTTTATGACTGAATAATATTCCCTTGTATATATATACCATATTTTCTTTATCCATTCGTTCATTGATGGGCACTTGGGTTGATTTTATATTTTGGCTATTGTGAGTAGCGCTGCAATAAACATAACAGTGCCAATATCTCTTTGATATATTGATTTCCTTTCTTTTGAACATATACTCAGTAGTGGAATTGCTGGCTGTTCTATTTTTAGTTTTGAAGAACCTCCATGCAGTTTTCCTTAGTGGCTGTACTAATTTACATTCCCACCAACAAAGTGTGAGTTCCCCGCCTCCACATCCTTGCCAGCATTCATTATTCCCTGTGTTTTTAATAAAAGCCATTTTAACTGGAGTGAGATGATATCTGATTGTAGTTTTGATTTGCATTTCTCTGATGATTAGTGATGTTGAGCATTGTTTCATATACCTGTTTGCCATTTGTATGTCTTCTTTGAGAAATGTCTTCTCAGGTCTTTTCCCATTTAAAACTCAGATTATGTATTAATTTTTGCTATTGAGTTGTTTGAGCTCATTATATATTCTGGTTCTTCATCCCTTGTCAGATGAACAGTTTGCAAATATTTTCTCCCATTCTGTGGGTTGTCTCTTTACCTCGTTGATGGTTTTCTTTGCTATACAGAAGATTTTTAGCTTGATGCAATCCCATTTTCTATTTTTGCTTTCGTTGTGTGTACTTTTGAGGTCTTAGAAAAAAATAATTGCCCAGACTGATGTCTTGGAACATTTCTCCAGCATTTTCTTCTAGTAGATTCATAATTTTAGTTCTTAGATTTAAGTCTTTAATCAATTTTGATTTGGTTTTTGTATATAGTGAGTGAAAGGGCCTTGTTTCATTATTTTGCATATAGATATCCAGTTTTCCCAGCACCGTTTGTTGAAGAAACTCTCCCCAATGAATGTTCTTGGTAACTTTCCCAAAAATTAGTTGGCTGGAAATGTGTGGATTTATATCTGGGTTTTCTGTTCTGTTCCATTGGTCTGTGTATCTTTGTTTATGCCAGTATCATGCTGATTTGGTTACTTTAAGTCTGTAGTATATTTTGAAGTCAGGTAGTGTGATGCCTCTAGCTTTGTTCTTTTGCTCAGGGTTTCTTTGGCTATTCAGGATCTTTTGTGGTTTTCATATAAATTTTAGGATTTTTTTTGTGTGTTTCTGTGAAGAATGTCATTGGTGTTTTGATAGAGATTGCATTGAATCTGTAAATTGCTTTGGGTAGAATTGTCATTTTAACAATATTAATTTTTCCAGTTCATAAGTGTGAAATTCTTTCCACTTGTTCGTGTCCTCCTCAATTCCTTTGTCAGTGTTTTACCTTGTAGAGATCTTTCACTTCTTTAATTAAATTTATTCATAGGTATTCATAGGTATTTTATATTCTTTGTAGCTATTCTAAATGGGATTGCTTTTTTATTTCTTTGTTCAGATTGTTCACTGTTGGTGCATATAAATGCTCCTGATTTTTTTACATGTTGCTTTTGTATCCTGCAACTTTACTGAATTTGCTTATCAGTTATAACAGTTTTTTGGTGGAGTTCTTAGGTTTTTTAAGTGTAAGATCATGTCATCTGTGAACAAGGCTAATTTGACTCCCTTCTTCCAATTTGGATACCCTTTTATTTTTTTTTCTCTTGCCTAATTGATATAGTCAGGACTTTCTGTATTAGGTTGACTAAAAGTGGTGGAAGTGGGAATCCTTGTCTTGTTCCAGATTTCAGAGGAAAGACTTTCAAATTTTCCCTGTTCAGTATGATGCTACCTATGGGTTTGTCATTTATAGCCTTTATTATTTTGAGGTATGTTTTTTTCTATCCAGTTTACTGAGGGTTTTTCTCATAAAGGGATATTGAATTTTATCAAATGGTTTTTCTGCATCTATTAAAATGATTGTATGGTTTTTGTTCTTGGTTGTATTCGTGTGATGTATCACGTTTATTGTTTTGCATTTGTTGAGGATTGACCCATCTGTGTTAATCAGGGATACTGGCCTGTAGTTTTCTTTTTTTGTTGTATCTTTGTCTGGTTTTGGTAATGCTAGCCTTGTAGGATAAGTTTGGAAGTATTCTTACTTCAATTGTTTTGAACAGTTTGAGTAGAATTGCTATTTGTTTTTCTTTAAAATGTCAGGTAGAATTCATCAATGAAATCATCAGGCTTTTCTTTGGTGGGAGACTTTTTATTACTGCTTCAGTCTTATTCCTCATTATTGGTTTGTTGAGGTTTTCTATTTCTTCTTGGTTCAATCTTGGTAGGTTGTGTGTGTCCAGGAATTCATTCCTTTGTTCTAAATTTTCTAATTTGTTTGTATACAGTTGTTCATAATAGTGTCTAATAATTCCTTGCATTTCCGTGGTCTCAGTTATTATGTCTCTATTTTTTTTTGTTTCTGATGGTTTTTTTTTGGATATTCTTTTTTTTCTTAGTCTAGCTAAGAGTTTGTCTATTTACATTTTCAAAAGCAAGCTTTTCATTTCGTTGATCTTTTGTAGTTTTTTTAATTTTCAACTTTATTTCTTCTCTGATCTTTATTATTTCTTTTTCTATGAATTTTGGGTTGGATTGTTCTTGCTCTTCTAGTTCCTTGAGGTGTATCTTAGGTTGTTTATTTGAAGTCTTTCTGCTTTTTTGATCTAGGTGTCTAATGCTATAAACTTCTCTCCTAGTGCTGGTTTTACTGTATCTCATAGATTTCAGTATATTTCCATTTTCATTTGTTTCAAGAAATTTTTAAATTTCCTTTTTAATTTTTTTCATTGACCCATTGGTCATTCAGGAGCATGTTGTTTAATTTTCCTGTGTTTGTGTAGTTTCTGAGGATCCTCTTTTTCTGGATTTTTAGTTTTGTTCCTTTGTGGTCAGAAAAGATATGTCATATGATTTTTACTTTTTTGAATTTGTTCTAACTTGTTTTATGGCCTAAGATATGGTCTGTTTTGGAGAATGTTCCATGTGCTGATGAAAAAAATGTGTATTCTGTAGCAGTTGGGTGAAATATTTTGTCAATGCCAATTAGATCTATTTGGTCTAGTGTGTAGTTTACAGTGATGTTTGTTGACTTTCTGGCTGGCTGATCTGTCTGTTACTGAGAGAGATTTTTTTAACTGAATGTTTAACACATTTGTAGTAATAGAAGGAATGCAACAAGGATTAGAATTTTATAATTACAGTAGACATTTATGCAAAAGATGTTTCATTTTTCAAAGATGTTTCTCCTATGTCTCTATCATTTCTATCTTTCTTAAAGCAGTAGTTATTATCATTCTCATGGACAAGCATATTTCATTGTGTTAGACAGTAATTATACCAGTATGTTTCGCATCATTATCATTTTCAAAAACTCTACTCTTCATTTCACCACACAATCTCATGCATTGTTTCACAGTACAATTGTATTCCACTTAAATTAGAAAAGCCCAAAGAAATTAGAGCAAAAACAGTCAAATTCATGTGAGTGAATGCTAAAGGACCAAAGATTTTAAAGTACTGATTTAGTAACAGTTACTAAATCTACAGGCATAAGACTTCTATTTATTCATATTATTAAAACTGCAATAATAGAAATTAAAGCTACATTAATGAAAAGTGAATAAGGAATGAGATCAGTAATATTTAAATATAGAAGCTATGTATTTTGTGATTAGTATCTGGTAAATACCTTAACTATCTATCTTAAATTCTGGTCTCAGAGAAAATGTCAGAGACAATTACAGAGAAGATGCTTCATATTGTCAGGTCCATTTTTCTAACTAATGAGATCCTTTGGGAGAATGGCTTTAGTCTTTCTTTTTGTCAGAGATTTCCATTGGTCCTTTTGTTGGTAATCCATTTGTTTGCATCCTTACAGTCTACCTCGTCTTTATTTTATTTATTTATTTATTTATTTATTGAGACGCAGTCTTGCTCTGTTGCCCAGGGTGGAGTGCAATGGTGCGATCTCAGCTCACTGCAAGCTCGGCCTCCCGGGTTCACGCCATTCTCCTGCTTCAGCCTCCCCGGTAGCTGGTACTACAGACGCCCACCGCCATGTGCGGCTAATTTTTTGTATTTTTGGTAGAGACGGGGTTTCACCGTGTTAGCCAGGATGGTCTCCATCTCCTGACCTCGTGATCCGCCCGCCTCGGCCTCCCAAATGCTGGGATTACAGGCGTGAGCCACCGTGCCCAGTCCTCGTCTTTATTTTAAATTGCTGTATTCCTGTATAGTTTTATAGGCTATATATAACTAACAAAAGGGGAAATAAGAGGGTATATGTATGGCTGTAGAATTATTTTGTATTTCCAGAACATAATTGAAATGGTGATATAAGGAATGCACACCATTGCCTGGGCTTCACCTCCTGAACTGCAACCATGAAGCCCTAATGACAATGTCCATACTTCTGGAGAAAGGGATGAGTAGCAGCCTAGAGTGGGTTGTTGAAGTACCCTACTATTATTGTATTGCAGTATACTTCTCTCTCTAGATCTATTAATGTTTGCTTCATATACTTGGAAGCTCTGGTGTTGGGTTCATTGTTATTTATAATCGTTATATCCTACTGCTGAATTGACTCCTTTATTATTATATAGTGACCTTCTTTGTCTGTTTGTATAGTCTTTGATTTGTAGTGTATTTCATCTGATCTACATATAGCTACTCCTGCTCTTTTTTGGTTTCCAGTTCCATGGAATATCTTTTTCCACCCCTTCAGTTTCTGAATTTGGGTTTATTGTAAGTAGTATATAGTTAGGTCTTGTGTCTTTATCCATTCAGCCACCCTATGCCTTTAGTTGGATAACTGAATCCATTTACATTCAAGATAATTATTGGTAAGTAAGGATTTACTACTGTCATTCTGTTGCATGTTTTCTGGTTCTTTTGTAACTCTTTTCTTAATTTCTTCCTTTCTTACCGTCTTCCTTTGTGGTTAAGTGATTTTCTCTAGTAATATGTCTTAATTTGTTGCTTTTTATTTTTAGTGAAGCTATAGGATTTTGCGTTGTTATTGCCGTGAGGCTTACACAGAACATCTTATAGATATAACAAGTTTATTTCAAAAAGATGACAACTTATATTAGATCACACAAAGAATAGGACAAATGAAGAAGAGTGGGAAAAAATCTATACTTTAACTCCATCTTCCCTCGTTTTGGATTTTGTTGTCTCCATTTATGTTTTTAATTGCTTATCTGTTAACAGATTGCTCTAGGTATTATTGTCTTTGATAGATTTGTCTTTTAGGTTTCATACTAGAATTATAGGTGGATTGCACACTACAGTTCCAGTATTAGAGTATTCTGGGTTTGTCTGTGTACTTAATTTTACCAGTGGGTTTTATACCTTCACATGTTTTGTTTTTGTAAGTTAATTAAAAAAAAATTAGATGAAAGAACTCCCTTTAGCATTTCTTGTAAGATGGGTCTGGTGGTGTTGAATTCTCTAAGCTTTTGTTTGGGAAATATTTTCTCTCTCCTTCATAGTTGAAGGACATGTTTGCTGGATATAGTATTCTTGGATGGCAGTTCTTTTTTTTTTTCTTTCTTTCTTTCACCACTCCTTGCTGGCCTATATAGTTTCCATTGAGAAATCTGAATGGATTAAACCTTCTTTTTCTGTTATTTGCATATTTTCTCTTGCTGCCTTTAGGATCCTCTCTTTGTCTTTGACTATTGAGAGTTTCATTATTCAAGCCTTGGGGTAGTCCTATTTGAGTTGAATCTGTTTGGTATTCTACGTTCCTGTACTTGGATATTTATCTCTTTTTCAGTTTTGGAATGTTTTCTGTTATTATTTCTTTGAATATGCTTTCTACCCCTTGCCCTTGCTTAACTCTATCTTGACTATCAGTAATTCTTAGATTTTGTCTTTTGGGGTAATTTTCTGTATTTTGTAAGCAATCTTTATTCTATTTCATTTTTCTCCTCTGTGTATTTTCAAATGGCCTGTCTTTGAGCTCACATTATCCTTCCCCTGCTTCATACATTCCACTGTTGAGGGCCTCTAGTGAGTTTTTCAGTTTAGCAAACATATTCCTCAGTTCCAAAATTTCTGTTTGATTTTTAAGAATCATTTCAATCTTTTTGTTAAATTGCTCTGATAAATTTCTTTCTTTTTTTCTTTTTCTTTTTCTTTTTTTTTTTTTTGAGATGGAGTCTCCCTCTGTGGCCCAGACTGGAGTGCAGTGGCGCGATCTCGGCTCACTGCAACCTCTGCCTCCCAGGTTCAGGCGTTTCTCCTGCCTCAGACTCCTGAGTAGCTGGGACTACAGGTGCATGCCACCACGCCTGGCTAATTTTTTGTTTTTTAGTAGAGACCGGGTTTCACTGTGTTAGCCAGGATAGTCTCAATCTCCTGACCTCGTGATTCGCCCGCCTCGGCCTCCCAAAGTGCTGGGGTTACAGGTGTGAGCCACTATGTCTGGCCAATTTCTCTGATGCATTTCTGAATTGCTTCTCTGTGTTGTGTGGGAAGGCTGGCTAGGGGTTCATGCCCAGCAGACCTGACAGATGAACTTCCTATAGCATGACACTGTTGAACAACCTCTAATTTGGTGTCTCCTTTGGCTGAGTTACAGAGCAGAATTTCCAAGGCTAGGGATGCAGTCCTACCTCCCCGCTTTGTTTCTCTTTGTCGTCAGGGATATTTCTTACTTCAGATACCCCTAATGCTTTCCCTGGTTTGGGGTAGATACAGGGCTCCTATTAGGGTACCCAAAATGTGGGGGAAGCTGGTTGTCTACCTTGAGCTCACTTTTTCCAAAGTAGAAATCATGAATTGGGGGAAATTTTCTTAGCTCTTGGTGCCAGGCAGATTGGTACGAGAGGCATCACAGATATGGAAATCTTATTGTCTTTATTGTCTGCTTGGAGTTTTTTTCACTTCCCTGTGGCCCTGGAAACTGACTTGTTCTTATATTTGAATTTTGGGATATTTCTGGTAATAATCTCAGCGATGTATATTTGTTTTGGTTTTCTGTGTGGGCAGTGAAATGACCTTGCTTGTATGCTGCTATTTTGGAACCTGTAGTCTCCCTCATACTACAATTTCTGTCTTCATACAAAGCAGGATTACATATTTACTAGAAATAATTTTATTTATTGCTAATGTTTTTACACTGCTCATATATTTTGTTCTGTGAAGAGCTACAGATTTAGAGAACTTGGAACAAAGATAAACAATGAGAGAATAGGGTGCTAAGAGCTGAACATTTGGGAGTTGACAATTGAAAGCAAAATAAGAAAGATCAGGGAGGGAAGTATGTGAGGGATAATTTACACATAAAAATCAGATTTTAAGTACTCATTTCAATGAGTTTTGATAATTACATACATCTGTGTAACCATCAGTCAAAACAAGATATAAAATATCTTAAATTTTCTAAAAATTTCCTGACACTTTCCAGTCAATTTCCCATCCTTACCCCATTCCGGAGGCAATTAAATTCTGACTTTTTTTCTGTCCCCTGAGATGGAGTCTCTCTCTGTCGCCCGGGCTGGAGTGCAGTGGCGCAATCTCGGTTCACTGCAACCTCTGCCTCTGGGGTTCAAGCAATTCTCCTGCCTCAGCCTCCAGAGTTGCTGAAACTACAGGCGCGTACCACCACACCTGGCTAATTTTTGTATTTTTAGTAGAGACAAAGTTTCACTATGTTGGCCAGTCTGCTCTCAAACTCCTGACCTCATGATCTGCCCTCCTTGGCCTCCCAAAGTGCTGGGATTACAGGCAAGAGCCACTGCGCCTGGCCTAAATTCTGACTTCTATCACCATAGCTTATGCTTATATGTTCTTAGACCTCATATAAATAGAATCATATGGTATACAGAGTGTGTGTGTGTGTGTCTTTTACACAACACAATGTGTTTTTTAAGATTTGTTGAAGTTGTTGAATGTACAGTGATTTGTTCTTTTTTTTTATTGCTGAGTAGTAGGTAGAGAGAAAAATACTTCAAAAGTATCCATACTTCAAACATGCAGATGCAGGCAATGATTATTGATTTTTCTGGGTGCATTTCATTTTAGTATTTTTTATGTTTAGTTTTTTGTTATGTGGAAATTAACAAAGACCACTCAATGAGGACATAGGCTATTCAGATTTTGCTGTGGCAAAGGAGTCACCCACCATTGTTTGCATTTGGCAGAGACCCAAACGCAGGCAGAAGAGTGGGAGAGCTTTGTAGTGAAAAAAGGGTAAGCTTTAAGTATGTTCTTATTGTAAGTTGTTGGCATGGGAAGCTGGAGGCAGGCTGTGTACAAGGGAGACATTCTACGTGATTGGTTTGGGAAGCATATTTGGCTTTCTGTAGTCAGTATTGAGTTGGAAGTGTTGTGAATGAGGGACCTGCGGAAGTTAGGGATCTGGCAGTCATTGGCCATTTCCTGATTATTCTGGGCCGATGATTGCGGAGATTGTGGTTTGACTTCCCAGACTGGTTGCTGCAGGGATTGTGGTTTGGCTTCCTTGTCTGGTTGCTACAGAGGTTGTAGGTTAGAGTTCTATTATCATATGTATTTTACTAATTGTATATTATATTGTATAGTCAGTCTCTTGGTTATATTTTGGTATGTGTTACGGATCTTATATAGAATTTTACATCCTATTTTTTTCACTTAATATTAGAATATAAACACTTTTTGGTTGTTAAGGATTTTTTTCTTTATATAAATTTAATGGCTGTATAACAATCAATCTAGGAGATGTACTCTTATTATTGGAAATTTAGTTTTCATTCAGTTTTTCTCTTCTTACAATAATGCTGTTATGAACATCTACGAGCATTAAACCTTCAGCATATTTAGTATTATTTCCCGTGATGAGATTTCTAGTTGTAAAATAGTTAGGTTATAGGTCTTATCTTGTTGAATTACTTTCCAAAAGGATTCGCCTAGTAATATGTAACAGTCAGTTCAGTGGTATTCTTACCAGCTTTCGATATTTAGAAATATTTTTACTAACTTAGTAAGTGAAAAATATACTTTTGTAATTATTTAATTTATATTTTATGGTTACTAGTGAACTTGATTATTTTCCAATATACTTATTAGCCAGTTGAGTTTTTCTTTTTATGAATTGTCTTTTCATATCCCCTTTCTCCCTATTTATTGGTTCCTAGTAATTTCTATTAGCTTGTATAAATTTTTATATATTAAATTGATCAATCTTTTATCTGGTATAGTTTTGTAAAATTTTTCCCAGTTCATTATTTGCATTTTGTTCATGATAGTTCTAATTTACATAATTAATATTTTTTCTGTTGTCAAATCTATTGACTTATCCTTAGTGATTTCTTTTTTCTCCTCTACAATCCAGAGTTTTGATTGAATATTCATTTCTATTTTCTTTTACAGTTTGGTGTTATGATATATCACATTTTGACATTTTTATTTTAACCAAGTTTATTTTAGTATATAGTATGACTCCAAAATGATGTTTCCCCCAAACAGCCCATCAGTTGCACCACACCATTTAACTGCTTCTTCCCTCTTCCATTGAATGTGGTACTCCTTTGTCATATATTAACTTTTGAAATGTACTAGGATTTATAACTGGGATAGCTATGTTTTTCTATCTTTCTACCTGTTCTTGTGGCAATCACATACCAATTTCATTTTTCAGTCTAAAGGCTGACCAAAATATTATGTAGACTGGGTTTTGGAATATTTAAAAGAAAATACAGTTTGTGTGCTTATCAGCCAAAGACTGCATACTTGTAGTTAAACAAAGTTGGGTTTTCTTTTTTTTTTTTTTTTTTAGAATAAGGGAGACTATATACCATAGGGAGGGCTTGTTACAGGATTTGAACTTGTGTTAGGTCATTTTAGACAAAGTTCAAAGAAACACGAATAGGGTATTGTCAGAAAGTGGGATAATTCTATCATTTGTTATCCTAAGAAGTTTTATCTAAAAGGTAGGAAGAGTGGCATGAGGCCACATAATTGGTAAAGAAGCAGCAGTTGCATATGTTGACTGGATAAGGGGAGCCTTTAGTTATTAGTGTGGTTTGTACAATGTTCTTACAGTTGTCACTACCCAGATTCCACAGTGGTTTTATTTTCGTCTTGCTTCATCACGGTCATAGAGTGGTTTTGTTTGGTGTTGATTTTCTGTGAAATTATTCATGGTCCTTCCAAAAGAGAACACCATCGCCTAGCACTTAGTGCCAGGTAAACTGCAGCTTACAACTGTTAGAAGTTGCTTATTTTTTCTTTTGTTAAAAAATCAATTTATTACTTTTAAAGTCATTTTTGTAGGTAAAGTTGCTAGAATATGTTGCTAAGCAGGTATGCTTTAAGAGCTAGATAAGAAAAAAATTTTCTCATTATTAGGCAACAATTTGTATTGGTTGATTTGCAGCAACCAGACAAGGAAACCAAACCACAATCCCTGCAGCAACCAGTCTGGGAAGTCAAACCACAATCTCTGCAATCATCAGCCCAGAATAATCACGAAATGGCCAATGACTGCCAGATTTGTATTTGTTACATAATTGTTGGACAACAGCTATTGTTACAGTGTAGTTATATACAGTCACATGTCACTTAATGATAGGGATAGGTTCTGAGAAATGCATTGGTATACAATTTGGTTATTGTGTGAATGTCACAGAGTGTACTTACACATAGTCTACTACACACTTAGCTATATAGTGTAGCCTATTGTTCCTAGGTTATAAGCCTATACAGCATATTGCTGTACTGAATATTGTAGGCAGTTATAACAGAATGGTAAGCATTTGTGTATCTAAGTATAGCTCAACAAAGAAAAGGTACAGTAAAAAGTATGGTGTTATAAATTTATGGGTCCACCCATAATATGTAGTCCATTGTTGACCGAAATATCATTATGCAGCACATGACGTTATGAACTTGAAATAGTGTTCTTGGAAACAACACTCTTAAGTATATAAATTTCTTATGCTCTTTTTATTTACATGATTTCTCTATTTATTTACATTTTCTTTTCCTCTCCACTTTGAGAAAGTAATGCAGATTTTATTTCCTCCATATAATAGTCTAGCAGGCAGCCATTTTTAATTCTAGCAGATAAATAGAAGATTTGAAGTAACTTTTATGTTTCTGAGAGTAGTTCAACCCAGCAAATCACTTTAGTATTTTGGTGTAGTTAGGTGAATCCACAAAATTCCAGTTACTATAGAAATAAAGTGAATTTAAAAAAATAAAACTGTTTATAGAAGCTATTATAAACATAAAATTAAATTCCAAAAATCCTACAGGAAGCTCTGTTGTGTATGAATTAGGCTGAGTGAGATAAGTTGCCTATAATATTCTGATATTTTACCTAAACTGTGTAACATTAGCCAGAGCAGTTATTTTAACTGAATCTCAGAAGATAAATTATCTGGCCAACATCACTGCAAACATTTTATACTGCCAGAGTAGTCTCACTGCTGTTTTATTCAACCCTTCCCTTTTAGTCATTCTCTCATACTGGCAAACATAAATTGTTTGATAAAATAAAATTATTTGAGGTAAAATAATATCTTTAACAAATATATATTTTGATGAGAGCATTGTATTAGTATTTGGTAATAAGATAGCCAGACTGTTGAATTAATCATACTCAGAAACTTACTGGATCAGGTGGAGATTCAGACAAGGAAGTGCATAGGGCATAGTCACAGAAGGAATTTGTCTAAAAATTTTATTTACTTGCTTTCATATGATTAAGTATAGGCAGAGATTAATATTTAAGATGAAAATTCCAGATCCTAGAAGAGTAGAGGAAAGAGTGATATGGGAGGAACTATGATAGTGGACAAGAATTTAAATAGCTTGATCTTGAAGAACTAGGATTAAAGATCATTTAGGAACCAGTAGCAAAATTAATTAAATACCAGGTCTACTGACCAAAGTTTTAAAAAAATCTCCTTAATCTGGCAAGTGGATTACTTTTAAAGGAATGATTGTAGTTTGCTGAAACCATCAATTCCATTTTGAATGAAATCATCAATCATTTTCTTGTAACTTCACACTTCAAAAAATTTTGAGCTTTTTTTTGCCCTTCTTACTCTCTCTGCTTAGGTTAGCTCTAATGAGTTGTTATTTTTTTTTTCATGATTTATTTCTTTCCCTAGTTTTCTTTCTTTTTTTTTTTTTTTCATTTCTCTTTGTTTGGTCTTTCTTTTTGCTGTCTCAGTTGTTTGTGCCAAGTTACATTTTGCCCGTGTTCCAAGATCAAGAATAATTTCTGGTGCTAAATTGTCTTGAGGCATTTTAAAATTTCAGTATAGTGTAAATTTCTCTTATGACTTCTTTGACCCATGTGTTATTTAGAAGTGTGTTGTCTAATCTCCAAGTATTTTGGGGGTTTCCAGCTATCTGTCTGTTATTAATTTCTACTTTAATTACATTGTGGTCTTAGAGCATACTTTGCGTGGTTTTTAGTCTTTCAAATTTGTTAAGGTATGTTTTATGGCCCAGAATGTGGTTTACCTTTGTGAATGTTCTGTGTGAACTTGAGAAGAATGTGTGTTCTGCTGTTGTCGGATAAAATATTCTATAAATGTCAATCAGATCCAATTGATTGATGGTACTTTTTACTTTTACTATATCTTTACTAATTTTTGGCCTGTGGGATCTGTTAATTACTGAGAGAGGGGTGAAGTCTCCAATGATTATAGTGGATTTATCTATTTCTCCTTGTACTTGTATTAGTTTTTGCTTTATTTATTTTGAAGCTCTATTGTTAGACACATAGACATTAAGGATTCTTATTTCCTCTGGAACAATTAGCCCCTTTATCATTATGTAATGTCTATCTTTATCCTTGGTAATTTTCCTTCTTCTAAATTTGGCATTATCTGAAATTACTATAGCTACACCTGTTTTCTTTTAATTAGTGTTTGCATAGTATCTTTCTCTGTCCCTTTAGTTTTAATCAGTTCTGTGTCTATATTAAAGTGGGTTTCTTGTAGACAACATATAGTGGGAGACTGGTTTTTTTAATCCACTTTGACAGTCTCTGTCTTTTAATTGGTATATTTAGTCCATTGCCATTTAAAAGTTATTGATAGAGTTGAATTAATGTCTATCATATTTGTTACCATTTTTATTTGTTGGGTTTGTTCTTTTTGGGTGTTTTCTTTGGTCTTACACTCTTTTTCTGTCTTGTCTAACTTTAATTGAGCATTTTATACCATTCAGTTTTCTCTCCTCTCTTAGCTTATTAATTCTACTTATTTTTATAGTTATTTTTAGTGGTTGTCCTTAGGTTTGCAATATATATTCACAACTAATCCAAGACCCCCTTTAAATAACAATGTGACACTACATGAGCAGCCATGCAAGTTCCCTTATAATAAAGTATTTCCAGTTTTTCCCTCCTGTCCTTTATAACATTGCATTCATTCATTTCACTTATCCATAGGTTATAATCACCAAGAACATTGTTGCTATTATTATTTTTGAAAAAATATGATCTGTTAGCTCAATTAAAAATTTAATTTAAAAAGTTTTTTTTACCCTTATTTATTATTTCCCTAACAGTCTTTCTTTTTTTATATAGATCTACATTTCTGACCCATATCGTTTTCCTTCTTTCTGAAGAATTTCTTTTAGCATTTCTCACAAGGAAGATCTGCCGGTGACAAATTCCCTCTATTTTTGTTTGTTCAAGAAGGTTATTTCTCCTTCCCTTTTGAAGAATAATTTTATTGGATGCAGAGTTCTAGGTTGGTGTGGTGTTTTTCTTTTAACACTTTAAATATATCACTTCACTTTTTTATTGTTTGCATTGTTCCTGAAGAGAAGTCTGATATAATTCTTACCCTAAGTCCTCAATAGATAAAGTTTAGTTTTTCTGCCTTCTTTTAAGATTTTTCTCTTTGTCTTTGATCTTCTGTAGTTTGGATATAATATCCTATTCATGTATTTTTTGGTATTTATCCTATTTGGTGAGCTGAACTTCCCAGAATTGTGGTTTGGTGTCTGTTGTTAATTTTGGGAAATTCTCAGTCACTATTGCTTCAAATATTTCTTCTGTTTCTTTCTCTTGACCTTTCTGATATTCCCATTATGTATTTACATTTTTTGATAATTATCTCATAGTGATAGGATATTCTATTCTTCTTTTTTCTCTTTGCATATCAGTTTGAAAATTTCTATTGAATTTTCTTCAAGGTCACTCTTTTCTTTTTTCAGCCATTTCCAGTCTATAGATGAGCCCATCAAGGACATTCTTCATTTCTGTTAGAGGGCTTTTGATTTCTAGCATTTCTTTTTGATTCTTAGAGTTTCCATTTCTCTGCTTAAATTACTCACCTGTTTTTACATGGTATCCACTGTTTTGTTATAAAGCCCATAGCATATTAATCATAGATTTCAAAAATCTCTGTCATGTCTGATGCAGTTTTTGACACTTGTTGTCTCTTCAAACTGTGTCTTTTTTGGTCTTTTAGTACATCTTGTAGTTTTTTAAATTGAAAGAAAGGATGCACTGGATTAAAGGGACTGAGGTACATAGACTTTTAGTGTGAGATTATGTTTATCTGGTTGGGGTCAAACTGTATTCTTTCTGTAGCTGTAATGTCAGATGCCAAAATTTTTTTTCTGGTGTCCTTGTTTTGTTATCTTCAGTTGTCTTTCGGTTCACTTAGAGACTCTTTCTTAAATAAAGTCTGATACACGCAGTTTTTTTTTTTTTTTTTTTTTTTTTTTTTTTTTTTTTTTTTTTTTTTTTTTTGTGGAGTCTCGCTCTGTCACCCAGGCTGGAGGGCAGTGGTGCGATCTCAGCTCACTGCAACCTCCACCTCCTGGGTTTATGCCATTCTCCTGCCTCAGCCTCCCGAGTAGCTGGGACTACAAGTGCCCACCATCACGCCTGGCTAATTTTTTTGTATTTTTGGTAGAGACGGGGTTTCACTTACTAGCCAGCATGGTCTCGATCTCCTGACCTCGTGATCTGCCTGCCTTGGCATCCCAAAGTGCTGGGATTACAGACATGAGCCACTGCACCCGACCACATGCAGGTTTTAAAAGTTGTTTTCCCCTATTATTATAGGAGTCCTATTGATGTGGTGTTAAAGTGTGGAGGAGGGAAAACATTCTGTAGGTCTATGATTAGGACTCAGTCTTTTAGTGAGCCTGTGTCCTTGGGCTGTGACTGTCACAAGTGCTTCTCAGATTTATTTATTTTTCTTTTATTAGGTGAGACAGGAAGGCTAGAGTTGGTATTTCTTTTCTCTTCCTCTACCTGGAAGGCTAGAGATGGCTGAAGATGGGCATATCTCTTCCTTCAGTTTGTAGGCTGTTGTAAAACCTCACTCAGATAAGGTTTTACTTAAGTAAACTAGTTTCCACTTAAAACTAGTGGAAACTAGTTTCTCTTGAGGACAGGTCTTGTTAAGAACAGAATGCTCTGAGTATGTTTCAAAATGGCTCCTTTTTCTTTCCCTCTGCTGGAAGCAGGTTGAAATTTTGTTCTGATCTTTACTGTAATAACCTGGTGGGGCTCCTGCAGATAAAACTCACAAAAGTGTAGGGATACCTCTAACCCTCCCCATACCACCAGAGTTTTTAACTCTCAAACTTGTTCACATTAAACCTCCAGCAATTTATCAGTTACATTTTAGGCTGTAATCACTGTAGCCTTGAACCCTGTTACTGGTTCCCACATGGAAGTTTCCGCCCTTAGGCTTCTGCTCAGGTATGTTGTGATCCCCATATCTGACTGTCTGTCTCTCTGTTTTTGGGACAGCAATTTGTCCTGTGACCTTAGTTTTCTGATGGATCTAAGGAAAGTTGTTGATTTTCAGTTTGTTTGCTTTTTTCTTGTTTTGTGGGGCAGAGTGATGACTTCTAAGCTTCCACATGCCAGACTAGAAACGGAGACTTCAATATCTTAAAAAACAAACACACAGACAAACAAAAACACTTAAAACCTTAGGGTCCATGTTGGAATTAATTTATATACTTAAACAAAGATCTCAGTATCATAATAATAGTAAATAATTGTTAATGATTTACAACCTTCTGAGTTACTTTGTAGACACAAATCTGATTTTGATATGCAATAATAGGGGCATAAGCTTAACCTTTTAATTATACTGAGGTTTACTATGAGTTATTTTAAATTTGAGAAGTATTTAGTGAATGCTTAAGATGTATCCAGCATTCTTTTTCCTTTAAAAGTTTTTTTTTGTTTTACAAGTAATGTATCTTCCTTGTAAAAAAGTTAGAAAATACAGGTAAGCAAAAACAGAACAATCTATTATTTTACCTAGATATAACCATCATTAATGTTTCACAGTATTTATATGCAGATGTTTTCTCTGTGTTTATGATTACATGTAAAAAGTTTTTTTATATAAAAATGGGATTGATACATTCTTCTTGGTAATATTTCTACTTAATATGTTATTAACATCTTCCTTATCTGCTCATTTATTTATTTTTTTATATATGGTTAAGTGGTTCATAGAATTCTATTAAGTATCCTGGCTTATTTAAATCAATCCTCAATTATTTCTAATATTTTACTTTCCTAAAGATAGTACACTAAATGTCGTTGTGCATCTTTATATATTTAGAATTCTTCCTTAGGATAAATTCCTAGGAGAGCAACTTCACAGGTAGACAGTTAGCATATTTTTAAAGGTTTTTTGATATATGTGACCAAATTGTCCCACTGAAGGGTGGTACAGGTTGAGCAACCCAAATCCGAAGTATTTGGTTATTATACTGTGGTTCCTTTAACTCAATGGTTGATCTTGTCTCTACCCCAATCTATAATCCTTTTGAAAGCCATTTTTGTCTCTGGTCTTAAATTCATATAGGGCAAATCAAGTTCTTTGATCTTGAGATAGGATCAAACTGCTGAAATGCTATAAAGCTCTCATTCTAAAGCTATCAGTCATACTGTGTGTATTCACTAGGTTGGCGACCTTGAACAAGTTGATTAGCCTTTCTTTTTCTTTTTTCTTCTTAGAGACAGACCCTTGCTCTGTTGCCCAGGCTGGAGTGCAACGGCAAAACCATAGCTCACTGCAGTGTCAAACTCTTGGGTTGAAGAGATCCTCCCACCTCATCCTTCCCAAGTAGCTGGAACTACAGGGGCGCAACACCATTCCTGGCTAATTTATTTTTATTTTTTGTAGAGATGGAGTCTCACTATGTTGCCAGGCTGGTCTCAACTCCTAGGCTCAATTGATTCTCCCACCTTGGCCTCCTGTAGTGCCGGGATTACAGGCTTGCGTCAGCACTCCTGGCCTTGATTAGCCTTTGTAAGCCTCAATTTCTTCATTTGTAATGATATCACCTATCTCATGGGGCTATAGAAATAAATGAAAATTAAATGATATAATCCATGTAAAGTGTTTTTCATTGTGTCTAGTACATAGTAAACAAATGGTAGGGATATCAGCCCTGGGTGCAATGATTGTATACATGCAGACTTCTTTGTTTATTTCTAATGTAGCAACAGGACAGCTGTCATTTTCAAGTTCTTTGCAACTGCCAACAAATAAGCTAAGAAAGAAAGACGTGGACTGTACTGCTTTATTGGTAGGGTCAAAAATACTATTTCTGTAAGTAGATTGTATATTTAGATTTTATTTTATTTATAATGGATGCTCAAAATGTTCCCCCTCCCCTGTTCACTACTGGAAATTGAAGAAGGTGCCATCTGAGGAAAAGAAGTGACCCACAGATACCTAAAAGCTATTTATATTTATAGAAATAGCAACAGTACCTGATATCTCAGTGGACTGTTTGAAATGCAAGTGTGTAGCTCATGAGAGAATCAGACTAAAGCAACAGCAAATCATCTTTAGTAGTTTAACACCATAATTAGATAACTCATCTTTTTCAATCATCGAACATAACATTAAGCATAACCCCGTCCTTGTTTCTTTTAAGAATACACTATTGGTGAGAAATATAGAAATACCTATCAGGTGTCTATAAGTTTAACATGGTTTCCGGTACATGTATTTGTATTAGAAGTACAGATGGAATTGGAAGGGGACCTTAAAATGATCTAGTTCACTCTTTTATTTTATAGATGAAGAAACTGAGAGATTAAGTAATGTGTCCAGGTTAGATTGCCAGTGACAGAGCTGAGAACTGAACTACATCTCCTGACTTCTAACAAAATATTTTTACATGTCATTCTATTTCTGTAATTTTATTTCACAAGATTTTCATTTTCTTTAAAAGTGATTTTTATTTTACTCAAAAGCCAAATATTTTTCTATTACTGCTAATTTCCATTTTTATTATATATCAATGAGAAAGATCATTAAGTTCATATAAAGTTGTTTGATAGCTATATAGACACATAAAATAGATTCAGTACAAGATGTATTTATGTTTTTCAAATGTGATACAGTATTAACTTGCAATGTGTTTGGATGTTAAATACTCTGGGGAGAGAAGTTAGTGTAGCTAGGAAGAAAATAAAAGTTTCAGACAAGCAGGAGAGTTTAAGTGGAAGTACTAGGGCAGGAAGAAAGATGGAGTGGAAGCCATGACCATAAAAGATACTGCGAAATGGAATACCAGATTTGAGTTCCTAAGAGTCTAGAAGTGTATGATGATGAGACTGTGTTCATTTGAGGCTGATATTAATTAGTGATGATTTGTTGAGTTGAAAGAGAGGACAGAATGATGAAGTCAAGGTGTATGATAAATCGAGGCAAGGATGTTGAAGACTCTGAGGCTGTTGATAGGGTCCAGAGTAGAGATAAAATATGTAAGCCAGATGGTAAAATCACATAAGAAGATGAAAATGAGTCCTAGGGGTGGAAAAAAAAACAGTGGAATTGATTTGTAGAGCACCATCTGGCTACATGAGAGACTGTTCTTTCAGTCTTGTGTTCTTTATTGAATAATAAAGGTGATAGGATTGGATATCCTTTGGGGGTTATACCCATGGTTAGTTCATGTTATTAGTGTGCTGGTATTCCTATTACTCTGTCACTATATATTTATATGTATATATACTTTTCAATAGCAAGAATTGGGCCTGTTAATATATATAATTTGATGTGTTTCTTTGAAGGTATGTTTTAACATATATATATAAAATATTATGAAAGGAGGTGATAGTATGAGAGATGATGAGTTAGTTTAGAGATGGTAAATGAATTTATTTTGAACTTGATTCTCTCGTATTTTGAAAGGATGCTTTTCTTTTAAGTACTATAAACTTATATTTACATAATATCTTCAATTTACAAAGCATATTAACATGCATTATCTCAAACATGAGTCTAAGACTTTTGGGGTAATATTAACAGTGTGAACTACAGGATAAAAGTTACTCATATATATGAATTTTGATGAAAATAAGTAGTATTTTGAATGCCTGTAAGGCTCTTGAGCTTTAAACAATAGAATCTCTGATCTCAAGTAATTAATATGGTAGGGAAGAAACACAGGGAGTAAAGAATAATCTACTTTTAATCTATAATAGTCACTAGATTTAATAATATATTAGTATGCATAGCGTATTGGCAATTATATAACTGCATGAAATATTGTACAAATGTGGGTGCTCATTCTGTTCTAACATCCTAGCATTATATAATTCAATTTAATATGGTGACAGTAGTCACAAGAATGGTCAGTGGGAAAAGGGTGAGAATGAAAGCTACTGAACTTTTTAAAAACAATTTAAATGTGCCTTCATTACTATGGAAAGTTGAGACAGCAGCTCCGAATACAGAGATAATTATATATTGATTTAAACATTATTCTAGATAAAGAATTTATTTAAATATTTACTAAATACTTTGTTACAATTATTTACCTTTCATAAAATATGACATAATAGTTTTGAAGGAAAAACTGCTTTTATACACAAATCATATCAGTGAACTGGAAAACACTAACTATTAATATTTATTTGTATCACTAGGCTCAGTGAAGGGGGCAAATGGAAGGCATGATCCCTGTTTATAATGGAGTTTAGAACTTATTTGGGGAGACCAAAGTGCCATAATCATTTTTCAATAATTTTGAATAAAAATGAAGAATCTGTTCAAAAAAGGAAAAATTAAATATCTCCACAGTGAGCTGATTATTATTTTCAAGGAGAATTCAGTACACATATGCTCCCATAAGCATTTAAACACAAGCATTTAAAACACCTAAGCTGTGGTGTTGGCTTAGCATTTTAACAAATGTTTTATGTAGCAGTAAGGCTTTGATTTGGAATTTGAGAAGATAAATAGGTGAATATTTTATTTGTGAAAAATGCTAACATTTAGGACCTCATTTGTTTAATCACTGTGTATAAATAATTTTATGACTATTAGCTATTTGAAGATACTTTGAAAAGATATTTTATTAGCAGCTCCAATCAAAGCAAAATATTAAAATTGTTCTTGAGATATATAAACAAATAATTACTTCTTGAATACTAAATTCTGATGGGATTATTGTCACAGCTACAGTATAAATTGATGACATCAGTCTGTATTTCTAATAGAATTATAACAATTGTATTGTAATTTCTGTAGTATTCAATGAACATTGAGATATATGAATATAATCCTGCTATTAATGAACATTATGAAAACAGGTTAATCTAAGTTCCAAGCTAGTGAAAAGTATTTTGTCTTTCTAACCACTTTATATAATAGAAAATATATTATTCAATGTTATTGAACAAAACCTTTGCTTTTAGAGTTTTTACAAATTTAACAGACTTCAAATTTACAACTAGAAATATAAATAAGAATTTCCTCTCTTTTTTTGTAATTGCTTATTGCTAGTATAGGTAATAGGTACTGATTTTTGTTTTTGTTTTAATCTTCTACCTAGATAATTTACCACATTCTTTTATTTCCAAAAAATTTTTAGTAATTTGTTTCTTATTTTCTTGTATATATATGCATTATTTCAATTTATTGTCTTACTGAATTAGCTTGAATTTATAAAACAAAGTCGAATAATAATGGGAATAGCAAATATATATGTTTTATTCCTGATTTTAATGGGAATGACTGTAGTTTTTTGTTGTTTAGTATATTTTTGTTATGTTCATTATGTCATTTTCTTCTAATCCTAATTCACATATTTACCTGGATTGACTGCTAAATTTCATCAAATGCCTTTCCAGAATCTATTGATATAATCATGGTTTTATTCTTTAATTTGTTGATTAATGAATAATGTCAATACAAATCCTTATTCAACTTCTTGTTGAAATCTAACAGATATATATTTTAAATTTTATTTTCCCTTCCATGAAAGAGAAAAAGTACGAATAATTTTCTGGCTTTGTAAATAAAACTAATTCATATTTATATTTTTCTGAAAATGCTATGTCAATTAAAAATTATTATCAGGGGAAAAAATTAAGTAAAACAATTAGAATTAGATTTCTTAGAGACTAAAGATTACATTCACAAGAGGTAGCAGCAATCTGTAAAGTACAGCTGTCTTGTAAGACTCCTTTGTAGAAACAACATTTGCAAAGACATTTATGTGATGAAGAATATCGTTTGCTTTTCTGTATCTGTATCTTGCCAAGGTTTAGTTTGTAAGCAGTTAGAAGTTCTCAAAATTTAAAGGCTAGGGTCTGGAAAACTCAAAATTTAAATTAAGGAAAGGAAAATGGTAAAATAAGTTAGTAAATACTAGTAAATACTAGAAATTACAATACAATTGTTATAATTCTATTAGAAATACAGACTGATGTTATCAATTTATACTGTAGCTGTGACAATAATCCCATCAGAATTTAGTATTCAAGAAGTAATTATTTGTTTATATATCTCAAGAACAATTTTAATATTTTGCTTTGATTGGAGCTGCTTTGGAGTATTTACTCTAGTATTTACTATATATTTAATATCTATACTTACATTTGTGGTATATATATTTAATATCTATACTTACATTTGTGGAATAAAATGTGTTTGGCCATGATTTATCATTGTTTGGATACATCACTGGTTTTCATTTATCAGTGTCTTATTTAGTGTTTTGCACCTATATTTGTAAGTCTTCATTTGCTTTATAATGCTTAAAACAATCTGAAGTTACAGAGACTATAAAATATGATGAGTTTCTTGTGAAATTACTGCTATATTCAAAATAACATTTTCACCCTTTGTGGCCCTTTGCAGCAACCCATCCGTCTTTTCTGCCTTGGACCCATGAAACAACTGTTTTCTCTTTCTTTTTTTTTTTTTTTTTTTTTTTAACTGTGGATCATTAGTATCTTATAGAGTTTATTTTTCTCTCTGTCTCGCTTTCTCTCTTTTCCTCTGTCTCTTCTCTCTCTGAATATGTGTATCTGATGTTTAGCATATTGAAAGATGAGGGCAATTGGGGAAAGAGTTTGGGATTGATTTAGTGATAAGTACATAAAAACTAAGGAAATGAAGAAAATTAAAAAAAAAAAAATTAGCCCCAGGGAACAAAAACATTTGTGTGGCAAAGTAAAAGAGTAGCAGTTGGTAGAGACTGAACAGTTAGGATTTTTTTGGAGGATGGGAATATGGAAAGCATGCTTGTATGTGTAATAGGGGTAGGTGAGAAAGAGAATCCTTTTTTTTTTCCTTTGGAAAAGTTAGCAAGTAGCAATGTAAAAATGTTATTTTGAGACCCGTTAGGTAAAAATACCAAAATAAAGAACAAAAGAGATTGAAAAGTGGTTGCATATGGGAAGTAGGAAATGGGAGAGGGAAGGAGACATATGACTTTTAATTATCCTAATATGTCCTATGGAATTATATGACTAGTTAAACTATGTGCATGATAAAATATGTTAAAAATAAAACTAGCATGAGAAAAGAAAAAAGTTAGATATAAAATTTCAAAAAATAAGTTAATGAACATATGTCCCATTTCTATTATATATATTTCCAAATATAAAATGGGAGTGGATTAGTACTTTATTCTTTAAAAATTTTAATTTACCTTTTGGATCTTTGAATGTGATAGTTTTCTTATTATTTCTTTCTTTTTTTTTTTTTAGTTTTCTTATTATTTCAAGAGATTTGTAAGTCTTACTGAGAAACTAGTACTAATACTTCCATTGCCAATGACCAGTGGCAGTTTACATGAGCAGGTAGTTTGCCACACTTGTGCATACAGAACAATCTTACTTTTTAAATTTCAATCACAATGTGATGGAGTTTCATATGAACTTGTTATTTCTATCACCATTATGCCACCCTATGGTGTCATATGCATTATAGACCTTTTACTTAGTCTTTTCTTTCATCCAAGAGAGCAGGAAATTATTCAGCAATACTTTCAGTGACCCAAGATGACATCAGATTTAGGTAAGAGCTGTGAACATACACACATAATCCTAAAAAACTCAAGGTTTAAACGATTTGGCTGTTATTGAAAACAAGTATCATTGAAATTGAGAGACCTTTCTCAACAATGAGAGTTGCTCCATAGTTCCAGTAATAATTGGCTTTTGCTTACCAAAGTGGCAAAATATGTTGTGTCCATCACGTTCCTTACTACAGATATTTTATCTCAAATTATATTGATTCATGACTCACTGCATAAATTTTGAGACAGTTTATATGCAATTTCTGAATTCAAGATCTGGAATGATATGCCCCAATCCACACTTTACCCAGAGCGTAACATTTGTAGACCAAACACCAGACAAGTAACCTAATATCAGAGAAGGCATAGCATATATTAGGTAATCATAAATATTTACTGGCAAATCTTCTACCTAGAATAATTTTTAAATAAAATAAATGTATTGCATAATTGGAATATTCTATTCCCTGTTACATATAGGTATTATTATTATTTTCTATACATGGTAGTTTGCAATGGTTACATTAATGTTATTAGGTGAAAGCTGGTACAATGCTTCTAGAAGTTCTGTGTTCAAATGTAGAAATGATAGCTTTGGCATATCAGTATTATTTGGATATGATATATATATGCAATGTCAATCAAAAAAATCAGATGAAAAATATGTCCAAATATGTTGAATTTATTTGGGAATTAGAAATGAAGTTTTTTTAACCTGAGATGCATAGCCATGCCAACCCATGTATGCATCTGAAGAGGCGAGAGTAAAGGGAAGCTGGTATTGGCAAAAGGAGAAGTTCACATAAGCTGCTTGGAAATAGAGGTCATTGGTTTTGAAGACTCAAAACCAGAGTTGGCATCAGTTCCTTGGTGGAAACGCTATTACTGGGCAAGTGTTCTTTCAAGAGGATCTTATATGAATTATAGCAGTACTGAAAAAAGAATTTCTTTTGGAGTTGTTTTAGAAAGTCCTTGAGACAGTCTTTATCTCAGACATGCAAGTGTGAACTGTTCATGCTTTTTACTTTTCCAGCTTTGGTTTGTTTGGATCTACTAAAAGTGATTTCATTCTGGTATCTGCAACTTTCACAGCATCAACCATTAATATGGTAGCATGCTAGAAGCCTTTAGAATCAAAAGCCATATTTATTTTTTTCATTTTTTAGGCTGATGATCAATACTGGGAAGCATTCCTCATAAGTTAACTTGGTGATCTAATATTTACTTCTTTTTAAGAATGAATGGTTGGGGTATGTATTAGGATGCAAGTTAGGCTACTGTAACAGGCCATAGTAACTGTGGCTTAAACAATACAGAAATTTATCTTTCTTGTATGAATCTGTCCAATCAAAAGCAACCTTGAACTGATTCAATGATTGTGTGGTGTCAATAATCCAATAAGATCTTTCTATCTTGTTCTGCCATCATCAATATATGGCTTCCATCTCATATTCTAAGGTGGCTGTTCTAACTCCTGCTATTGTATCTATTTTCTAATCAGTTAGAAGGTGAGAAAAATAGAATATTTGCCTTTATCATTAAGAATATATTATATATCATTTCTTCTGTTTTTCTTTGTTCACAATCTGGTCTAGCCTGCAATAGAGGCTGGTAAATATAGTATTCAACTGGATTGTTACCTGCTAAACTAAAACTTCTATTAGTATAGACGAAGGGAAAAATGCAGACATTGGGAAACAGTAGGCAGTCCCTGTCACAGGTGGTTTTGAGGCCATTTTGCAGTATTATGATAGTATTAAGCCTGGACAATCAGGCCTAATATACATTCTGCTTTGCCAAAGTACTGCTGTTAGTTCTATCTTGGTCCCTTTGTGTTCCCGATTATACTAAGAAAACTAAAACTAAAACTACACTAAAATACTCAGATTTTTTTGGTAGCTGGGTTCTGGTTAGATTCTGCCAATAGGAGGCACTTACACCAGATTAAAAAGTAGAGGGGAAGCAAAAGTCATTTTGTTTCTGGTAGTGCCTCTTGCAATATCAGCACTGAGTACAGTTTACGTATTTCATCCTCAGAAGTGGTAGCAACTTCCTTACCTTAGGGTAATATGACCAACCCTTCCACATATTTGTAACCAATTCTTTCTATTACGTATTTATTTGCTTCAAATATCTAGATAGATTTTTGTAGCTATTGATACGTTGGCCACTTCACTTCATTCCTGTAGTATTTTGAAGGGAGAGTGGAACAAAAGAAAACAAGCAAAGCAAAGTAGCATCAAGAAGAGCTAGATATTTAGGAAACTCGTTTTTTACTAGCTTTGCTACTATTATCTTACTTCACTGAGCATTAATTATAATATTTCAAGAACACTTTTTGACTTTGTCTAAAACTGAGAATTTTTTAAGTTGTTTTTTAGTTGTCTTCAAACTGTGTTCTATGTTTTTGCGCCTTTTTATTCTACTGCATCTATATCATTCCCGTTGATGTCCTTGATTCTTTTGAAATCAACTAGGTACCCCAACTGACCTCAACTTTTTATTGCATACTTTGTCATAATATTATTTGCTGTTCTTGAGGAGAAAAATATTCTTTTATTTCAAATTGAAATATAACCCACCCACCATACAATTCACCTAAAGTGTACATTTCAGTGGTGTTTGTTATATTCACAGAGTTGTGCAACAACCTCCACGATCAATTTTAGAACATTTCCATCAGTTCAGAAGGGAACGTTGTGTGCATTAACGGTCAATTCCTATTACCCTGAACCCCCATCCCTAGGCAACCACTAATATAAATTCTCTTTCTATAGATTTTCCTATTCTATACACTTCATGTAAATGGAATCATGTAGTATGTGACTAGCTTCTTCAGTTAGCATAACATTTTCAAGGTTCGTCTATGTTGTAGCACATATCAGTACTTCATTTTTTAAAATTGATGAATAATATTCTATTGTGTGGATATACCACATTTTTTTTATTTATTCATCAGTTGATGGACATTTGAGTTGTTTCTTTTTGGCTGCTATGAATAATGGTGCTATGAACATTACAAGAGCTTTGTTTATATTTATGTTTTCATTTCTCTTGGGTTTATGCCCAGGAGTAGAATTGCTGAATCATATGGTAACTCTGTATTTCATGTATTGAGGAACTACCAATCTATTTTCCAAAGAGCCTGCATGGTTTTATATTTCTAACAGCAATGTATTAGGGCTCCAACTTCTTTACATCTTTACCAACATGTGTTATTATATCTGTTTTGTATTATACTTATCCTAGTGGGTGCACAGTTGTATCTTGTTGATATGATTTACAGTTCCCTAATGGCTAATGATGTTGAGGATCTTTCTGTGTTTATTGGCCATTTATATATATTATTTATTTATTATATAATAAATGTCTGTTAAGATCCTTTGCCCATTTTAAATTTAGGTTATTTGTCTTTTTATTGAACTTTAAGGGTTCTTTATATATTCTGGATATAAGTTCTTTTTCAGATATTTGATTTGCAAATTATTTTCCCATTCTGTGGATTATCCTTTCACATTTTTATTTCAATAGTTTTTGGGGAACAGGTGGTTACATAGCTAAGTACTTTAGTGCTAATTTCAGAGATTTTTGGCACCCATCACCTGAGCAGTGTACACTGTACCCAATGTGTAGTCTTTAGCTCTCATCCCACTCCCACCCTTCCTCCTGAACCCCCGAAATCCATTATATCACTATTATGCGTTTGTGTCCTCATAGGTTAGCTCTTACTTATATGTGAGAACATATGATATTTGGTTTTTCATTCCTGAGTTACTTCACTTAGAATAATGGTCTCCAACTCCACCCAGGCTTCTGTGAATGCTATTATTTCATTCCTTTTTATGACTGAGTAGTATTTTATGGTATATATATACCACATTCTTTTTATTCACTCATTGGTTAATGGGCATTTAGGCTGGTTCCATATTTTTCTGTGATTGGAAATTGTGCAGCTATAAGCATGCATGTGCATGTGTCTTTTTCATATAATGATTTTTTTCTTCTGAGTAGATATCCAATGGTGGGATTGCTGGATCAAATGGTAGTTCTACTTTTATCTCTTTAAGGAATATCTATACTGTTTTCCATAGGAGTTGTACTAGTTTATATTCCCACCAGCAGTGTAAAAGTGTTCACTTTTCGCCACATCCATGCCAACATCTATTATTTTTTGATTTTTAAATTATGGCCAGTCTTATAGGAGTAAGGTGGTATCTCATTGTGGTTTTAATTTGCATTTTCTTGATAATTAGGATGTTGAGCATTTTTCATGTTTGTTGGCCATTTGTATATCTTCTCTTGAGAATTGTCCATTCATGTCCTTTGCCCACTTTTTCATGGGATTATTATTTTTTAATTGTTATTTTTTGCTGATTTGTTTGAGTTTCTTGTAGATTCTGGATATTAGTTCTTTGTCAGATACATAGTTTGTGAATATTTTCTCCCATTCTGTGGGTTGTCTGTTTACTCTGCTGATTATTTCTTTTGCTGTGCAGAAGCTTTTTAATTTAATAAAGTCCCATTTATTTATTTTTGTTTTTGTTGCATTTGCTTTTGGGTTCTTGGTCATGAACTCTTTGCCTAAGCCAATGTCTGGAAGAGTTTTTCCAATGTTATCTTCTAGGATTTTTATGGTTTCAGGTTTTAGATTTAAGACTTTGATCCATCTTGAGGTGATTTTTGTATAAAGTTAGAGAAGAGGATCCAGTTTCATTCTTCTACACATGGCTTGCCAATTACCCAGCACCATTTGTTAAATAGGGTGTCCTTTCCCTACCTTATATTTTTGGTTGCTTTGTTGAAGGTCAAATACCTTGTCAAAGTATTCAGCTTTATTTCTGGGTTCTCTATTCTGTTCCATTTGTCTACATGCCTATTTTTATACCAGTACCATACTGTTTTGGTAACTATAGCCTTGTAGTATAGTTTGAAGTCAGATAATGTGATGCCTCCAGATTTGTTTTCTTTAACTTTCTTTGATGGTGTCCTTTATAGCACATAAGTTTTTGCTTTGGACAGAGTTCAATATGTCTGTTTTTTGTTTCGTTGCTTATGTTTTTGGTGTTATATTTAAGAAACCATTGTCTACCTTTCCACAGTGTAGATGTACATCAAAACATCATGTTCTAACCATAAACATTTATAATTTTTATTTGTCAATTAAAAAATAATTTAAAAAACATTACCTAATCTCAAGTCACTAAGATTTAAACATATTTCTTTATTCTTAGAGTTTTATAGCTTTGGCGTTTATATTTAAATGTATGATCCATTTTGAGTTAATTTTTGTGTATGTTATAAGTAAGGGATTTAACTTGATTCTTTTGCATGTGGATATAGAGTTGCTGAACACCATTTGCTGAAAGGATTAGTCTTTCCTCAATGAATTGTCTTGGCACTCTTCAAAAATGAAGGGACTGAAAATGTGAGGATTTATTTCTGGAATCTCATTTCTGTTCCATTAATCTATATGTCTATCCTTATGCCAATATCTTATTTTCTTGATTACTTTAGGTTTGTATAAGTTTTGAAATAGAAAAATGTGAGTTATCTAACTTTGTTCTCTTTCAAGATTGTGTTGTTGTTATGAGTCTCTTGGATATCTATATACATTTTAGGATTAGTTTGTCAATTTTTGCAAAAAAGCCAGCTGGGATTTTGACAGAGGTTGCATTGATTTTAATATCAATTTGAAGAGTATTGTCATGTTAACGTTTAATCTATAAATATCTGGGATGACTTTTATTTAGGTCTTCTTTATTTTTTAAAATAATATTTTGTAGTTTTCAGAGTATAAGTTTTGCACTTCTTTTGTTCATTTTATTCCTATATATTTTATTCCTTTGAATTCTATTTATTATAAATGGGGTTCTTTATTTTATTTTTAGATAGTTTATTATTAGTATACAGAAATACAATTGACTTTTTATTTTTTAAAAATTTTGCTTTTAAGTCCTCATGAAAACATTTATTATAGCCTAATGGTAAAGCACTGGATTTATAATCCTGATTTTGCCACATGATGAATCAAGACATTTATCTTCGTAAAAGCACTTTGAAGCAGTGACTTAAACTCACCGTTTCTTTAGTTCTGACAATTAATGTCATTTTTCTTCTTTTGGCATTGATGGATGCTTGATCATGCAACTATATAAAGTACCCTGTGCCCTTATCAATAAACAATATCCTTGGTCAATGAATAAAGGTGTGAACAATTTTTAAAATTCTTTCCATATAGTTTCTTTTTCACTCTGTCACCCAGGCTGGAGTACAGTGGTGTGATCATGGCTTACTGCAGCCTCAACCTCCCGGGCTCAAGTGATCCTCCGACCTCAGCCTCCAGAGTATCTGGGACCATAGGCATGCACCACCATGCCCATCTATTTTTTTTTTAATAGAGACAAGGTCTCACTATATTGCCCAGGGTGGTATCGAACTCCTGGGCTCAAGTGATCCACCTACCTTGACCTCGCGAAGTGCTAGGATTGCAGTTGTAAGCCACTGCACCCAGCCCATTTTCCGTATAGTTTCTAAGCAATTGTCAGGCATTTTTGTAACAAAAAATGGATCTAATGGACATGCTTGAAATAGATTCACTTAAAGAGTCATTGAACAAACATGATGTGAAATATAAACGTGTAGTGGGGAAAGCTCATTATAAATAAGCAGCAGTGGAAAATTATACAGTAATTTGTTGCCAGTAGCTCCAATAGCCTTGAAAGATCTCACAATTGACTTTTTTTTTTTTTTTTTTGAGATGGGGTCTTGTTCTGTTGTTCAGGCTGGGGTGTAGTGGCATGATCATGGCTCACTGCAGCTTCAGCCTCCTGGGCTCAAGTGATCCTTCTGCCTTAGCCTCCTGAGTAGCTGGGACTGCAGGTGTGCACCATCATGCCTGGTGAATTTCTCTCTCGCTCGCTCTTTTTTATTTTTATTTTTGAAGATATGGGGTCTTGTAATATTGCCCAGATTGGTTTTGAACTCCTGGACTCAAGCAATACTCCTGCTTTGACCTCCTAAAGTGCTGACATTACAGACATAGGCCACTGTGCCTAGCCCACAATTGACTTTTTTACATTAGTTTTATAACCTTAACTTGCAGAGCTCCTTTATTAGTTCTAATAATTTTTTAGTGTATTTCTTAGGATTGCATTTATACAAAACTGTGTTCCCTGCAGGTGGATTTAGTTCTTGTTTTCCTATCTGGATGTGTCTTATTTCTTTTTCTTTTCTAATTGCTCTGAATAGGATAGAACCTTCAGTACAATATTGAATGGAAGTGGATAGAGTGGAAACACTTGTTTAATTCCTAACCTTAGAAGGAAAACATTGATTCTTTCACTAATTTTTATGATGTAGGTTTTTTATACATGCCATTTATTAGATGTATAAGGCAGGAACAGAAAGAAAAGTTGAAAGAATTATATTGTGAACACTCACTCATATGTATATTCTTACCACTAATATTTTACAGTTATTTTGCTATATTCACTTATCATGTATCTATCCATCCATCTGTCCACCCTTTTATCTATATTATTTTGTGGATGCATTTTCAAGTTGCAGATGTCAGTATACTTTACCCTTTAACACCTCAGTATACATAGCATTAAATAGATTTTAATATTTGTTTCTAATAATTCCTTAACATTTTTGAGGTATAATTTACATGCAGAGAAATCACAAATTTTATTGTACCATTTTATGAGTTTTAACTAATGTATATGCTTGTGTAATCCAAACTGCTATGAAAATACAGAATATTACATCTTTACTCAAAAAAATTTCTTCATATTCCTTTCCAATCAATAACTCTTCAAGACAACTACTGTTCTGATTTTATAAACTTTTTGTGTGTGGCTTCTTAGCATTGTGTTTTTGAGAATCATTTGTGTTGCTGCATCTATCAGTAGTTTGTATCTTTTAATTGTTGAGTAGTATTCCATTGTATGATTATATCATATCACAGTTTGTTTTTTGATTCTCTTGTTGGACACCTGGGCTGTTTCCAGATTTTTGCTGTTTTGAATACAGCTGGTAGTGTCTTACTTATACAAATCATTTTATGAACATATACTATTAATTTTCCTGAGTATACACATAGGAGTGGAATTGCTAGATTGTAAGACAGATGTATGCTTAGTTTTATAAGAAACTGCAAGACATTTTTAAAAAGTGTTTGTATCATTTTACACTCCCATCAACAATGTATGAGTTTAGGTTACTCCATATCTGTGTTAATGTATGGTGGTAGCTTTCTTTTCCTTTTAACTAATTTTAGACATTCTGGTGGCTGTATAACGGTATCTTGTGATTGCAATTTTTATTTACCTGGAGACTTATTTGTATTATGTACTCTCTTTCAGACAGTTCGGCATGGTTTTCCTCATCAGCCTACAGCATTAGCCTTTGATCCAGTTCAGAAAATCTTGGCTATTGGGACGAGAACAGGTGCTATACGAATGTATCCTTAATTTTTGGTTCATTATTTGCCACATTAATGCCAATTACATTTCTTGAAATATTCAGGTAAGAGAAATATTTATGACCAAATGAACTTTATTATTTTCTAAGAAATGAGTAACTATTGTGAAAAATCTATATTTTCAAATTTATTGGCATATTTTTAATGTCTTTGAAATCAGTATTGATGTCTCTTCTTTAACTCCTGTTCTTTGTAATTTGTATCTTCTCTTTTTTCCTTATCCATCTGCCTAGAAGTTTATCAATTTTATTGATTCTCATGATTCTCACAAAGAATCAACTTTTGGTTGCGTTGCTCTTCTTTATTGTGTTTCTATATTCAATTTCATTGAATTCTGCTTTGATCATTTAAATTTCTTTGCTTTTGGTTACCTTGGGTTTAATTTGATCTTCTTTCTCTAGTTTTTAAAGTGGAAACAGGTAATTAATTTGAGAACTGTCTTCTCTTCTAATACGTGCCTACAGTACTATAAATCTCCTCCCAAATTCTACTTTAGTATCATCCTGTTTTTTAAAATTAAACTTTTTATTTTGGGATAATTGTAGAAGCACATGTAGTTATAAGAAATAATACAGAGATATTCATATCTTTCACCTACTTTGCTCCAATTGTAATATCTTAGAAACCTATAGTGTAATATCACAATCAGGATATTGACATTATACAATCAAGATACGAAACATTTCTGTCACCACAAGGATTCTTCACATTGCTCTTTTATAGTCACACCTTGTCCCTCCAACCCCATCCTTGACCCCTAACAACCACTACTTTGTTTTTCATTTCAATAATTTTGCACTTCAAAAATGTTATATAAATAGAATCATACAGTTAATAATTTTTGGTGATTGGCCATTTTCACTCAGTATAACTCTCTGAACATTCATTCATATTGTTGCATATATCAATAGTTTATTCCTTTATACTGAATTGGATAATATTCCATGGTTTAGATGTATCACAGTGTGGCCATTCACCTGTTCCAGGAAATTTGACTTGTTTCCAGTCTTTGGCTATTCTTACTAAACAGCTATGATCATTCGTGTACATATTTTTGTGTGACCCTAAGTTTTTATTTCTCTGGTGTAAATGCACAGGAGTACAACTGAAGGGTCATGTGATAATTGGATATTTTAGTTTTAATTTTTTTAGTGTACCATTCAGTGTTATTAAATAAATTTATAATATTATGCAACCATCATCACTGTCCTTTTCTGTAACTCTTTCACTTTGTAAAACTGAAATTCTATACCCATTAAATTATAACTCTCCATATTCCTCTTCCTCTAGCCCCTGGAAACCACCATTCTGCTTTCTGTTTCTATAATTTTTACTACTCTAGGTAACTTATATAAGTGAAAGCATACAGTATTATTCTTTTTTGGGACTGACTTATTTCATTCAGCATAATGTCCTCAACATTTATCCATGTTGTAGCCTATGTGAGAATTTCCTTTTTAAGACTGAATAATACTTCATTGTATGTATATTTCATATTTTGATATCTGTTCATTAATTTATGGACATTTGGGTTTTTTTCCATGTTTTAGCTATTATGAATAATATTGCTATGAACATAGGTATACAAATATCTCTTTGAGACCTTGCTTTTAGTTCTTTTGGGTATATATCCAGAAGGAGAATTGCTGGATCATATGATAATTGTATTTTTAATTTTTTGAGGAACTGCCATTCTGTTTGCCATAGCAGCTATACTAGTTTACATTTTCACCAATAGTAATTGCCCTTTGATCCAAATATTTTAAATTTTAATGAAGTTCAAGTTGGCTATTTTTTTCTTTTGTTGCCTGTGCTTTGGGGTCATATGTAAGAAATCTTTACCAAATCCAATGGAATGAGGTTTTTACCCCGTTTTCTTCTAAGAGTTTTATAGTTTTAGGTTTTACATTTAAGCCTTTTATCAATTTTTGAGTGAATTTTTGTGTATAGTAAAAGAGTCTAATCTCACTATTTGGCATTTGGATATCCCATTTTCCCAGCACCATTTGTTGACAAGGCTGTCTTCTCCATTGAATGGTCCTGGAACTCTTGTCAAAAATTATTTGATCATACATGTTAGGGTTTGTTTGTGGGCTCTCTATTCTATTCCACTGATCTATAGGTATGTTTCTATGTTACTACTACACTGTTTTTACTTACTGTAGCTTTGTAGATTGGAAACCAGATAGTGTGAAACTTGAAATTAGATGATTTTTCAGCACTTATTGAAATGATCAGATAGTTTTTGTTCTTGATTATGTTACTGTGATATATCATGTTTATTGATTTGCATATGTTGAACTATTCATGAATTTCTGAGATGATTCCCACTTGATAATGATAAATGATTTTTAAAAAATATGTTGTCTTGTTGAAATTGATTTGTGAGTATTTTGTTGAGGATTTTTGCAGGTAGGTTGATCAGGGATATTGGCTTGTAGTGTTCTTTTTTGTTCGTTATTAGGATAATGCTGGTCTCATAGAATGAGTTGGAAAGTATTCCCCGCTTTTCAATTTTTTAATTAGGAGTTTGAGTAGAAGAGGTATTAGTTCTTTAAATGTTTGTTATAATTCAGCCATGATACTATCAGGTCTTGGGTTTTTCTTTTTTGAAAGATTTTTTTTTTTTTTTAATTACTGCTTAAATCATGTTACTCATTATTGGTCTGTTCAGGGTTTCTAATTCTTCATATTTCAATCTTGGTAGGTTGTATATGTCTAGAAATTTATCAATTTCTTTGAAGATTTAAAATTTGTTGGTGCATAGTTGTTCATAATAGTTTCTAATGAGCCTTTGTATTTCTGTGGTATGAGATATAATATCTCCTTTTTAGTTTTTCATTTTATGAAATTTTGTTGTTGTTGTTGTTGCCATGATAAATCTCTTTGTTCACCGAGGTCAATTGGAGGCTCTGCCTTAGTCTTCCTTTTTTTTTCTTTTTTTTTTTAAATTATACTTTAAGTTCTAGGGTACATGCACACAATGTGCAGGTTTGATACATAGGTATACATGTGCCATGTTGGTAGCTGCACCCACCAACTCATCATTTACATTAGGTATTTCTCCTAATGCTATCCCTCCCCTAGTCCCCCACCCGCCGACAGGCCATGGTGTGCCCCACCCTGTGTCCTAGTGATCTCATTGTGCAATTCCCACATATGAGTGAGAACATGCAGTGTTTGGTTTTCTGTCCTTGTGATAGTTTGCTGAGAATGATGGTTTCCAGCTTCATCCATGTCCCTGCAAAGACATGAACCCATCCTTTTTTATGGCTGCATAGTATTCCATGGTGTATATGTGCCACATTTTCTTAATCCAGTCTATCATTGATAGACATTTGGGTTGGTTCCAAGTCTTTGCTATTGTGAATAGTGCCACAATAAACATATGTGGTCATGTGTCTTTATAGTAGCATGATTTATAATCCCTTGGGTCTATACCCAGTAATGAGATTGCTGGGTCAAATGGTAATTCTAGTTCTAGATCCTTGAGGAATCGCCACACTGTCTTCCACAATGGTTGAACTAGTTTACACTCCCACCAGCAGTGTAAAAGTGTTCCTATTTCTCCACATCCTCTCCAGCATCTGTTGTTTACTGACTTTTTAATGATTGCCATTCTAACTGGTATGAGATGGAATCTCATTGTGGTTTTGATTTGCATTTCTCTAATGACCAGTGATGATGAACATTTTTTCATGTGTCTGTTGGCTACGTAGATGTCTTCTTTTGAGAAGTGTCTCTTCATATCCTTTGCCCACTTTTTGATGAGGTTGTTTGTTTTTTTCTTGTAAATTTGTTTGAGTTCTTTGTAGATTCTGGATATTAGCCCTTTGTGAGATAGGTAGATTGCAAAAATTTTCTCCCATTCTGTAGGTTGCCTGTTCACTCTGATGGTAGTTTCTTTTGCTGTGCAGAAGCTCTTTAGTTTAATTAGATTCCATTTGTCAATTTTGGCTTTTGTTGCCATTGCTTTTGGTGTTTCAGTCATGAAGTCCTTGCCCACGCCTATGTCCTGAATGGTATTGCCTAGGTTTTCTTCTTGAGTTTTTATGGTTTCATGTTTAACATTTTAAATCTTTAATCCATCTTGAATTAATTTTTGTGTAAGGTGTAAGGAAGGGATCCAGTTTCAGCTTTCTACATTTGGCTAGCCAGTCTTCCCAGCACTAGTTGTTACACAGGGAATCCTTTCCCCATTTCTTGTTTTCGTTAGGTTTGTCAAAGATCAGATGATTGTAGATGTGTGCTGTTATTTCTGAGGCCTCTGTGCTGTTCCACTGATCTATATATCAGTTTTGGTACCAGTACTATGCTGTTTCGGTTACTGTAGCCTTGTAGTATAGTTTGAAGTCAGGTAGCGTGATGCCTTCAGCTTTGTTCTTTTTGCTTAGGATTTTCTTGGCAATGTGAGCTCTTTTTTGATTCTATATGAACTTTAAAGTATTGTTTTCCAATTCTGTCGGGAAAGTCATTGGTAGCTTGATGGGGATGGCATTGAATCTATAAATTACTTTGGGCAGTATGGCCATTTTCACGTTATTGATTCTTCCTATCCATGAGCATGGAATATTCTTCCATTTGTTTGTGTCGTCTTTTATTTTGTTGATCAGTGGCTTGTAGTTTTCCTTGAAGAGGTCCTTCATATCCCTTATTAGTTGCATTCCTAGGTATTTTATCCTCTTTGTAGCAATTGTGAAAGGGAGTTCACTCATGATTTGGCACTCTGTTTGTCTGTTAATGGTGTATAGGAATGCTTGTGATTTTTGCAGATTTATTTTGTATCCTGAGATTTTGCTGAAGTTGCTTATGAGCTTAAGGAGATTTTGGGCTGAGGCGATGGGGTTTTCTAAAGATACAATTATGTCAGCTGCAAACAGGGACAATTCGACTTCCTCATTTCCTAATTGAATACCCTTTATTTCTTTCTCTTGTCTGATTGCCCTAGCCAGAACTTCCAACACTATGTTGAATAGGAGTGATGAGAGCGGGCATCTCTGTCTTGTACTGGTTTTCAAAGGAAATGCTTCCAGTTTTTGCCCATTCAGTATGATATTGGCTATGGGTTTGTCATAAATAGCTCTTACTATTTTGAGATATGATCCATCAATATCTAGTTTATTGAGAGTTTTTAGCATGAAAGGGTGTTGAATTGTGTCAAAGGCCTTTTCTGCATTATTGAGATAATCATGTGATTTTTGTCATTGGTTCTGTTTGTGTGATGGATTATGTTTACTGATCTGTGTATGTTGAACCAGCCTTGCATCCCAGGGATGAAGCCAACTTGATTGTTGGGGAATAGGCTTTTTGATGTGCTAATGGATTAGGTTTGCCAGTATTTTACTGAGGATTTTTGCATCAATATTCATCAGGAGTATTGGTCTAAAATTCTCTTTTTTTGTTGTGTCTCTACCAGGCTTTGATAGCAGTATGATGCTAGCCTCATAAAATGAGTTAGGGAGGATTCCCTCTTTTTCTATTGATTGGAATAGTTTCAGAAGGAATGGTACCAGCTCCTCTGTGTACCTCTGGTAGAATTTGGCTGTGAATTCATCTGGTCCTGGACTTTTTTTTGGTTGGTAGGCTATAAATTATTGCCTCAATTTCAGAGCCCGTTATTGGTCTATTCAGAGATTCAACTTCTTCCTGGTTTAGTCTTGGGAGGGTGTATGTGTCCAGGAATTTATCCATTTCTTCTAGATTTTCTAGTTTGCGTAGAGGTGTTTATTTTCTGATGGTAGTTTGTATTTCTGTGGGATCGGTGGTGATATCCCCTTTATCATTTTTTATTGTGTCTATTTGATTCTTCTTTCTTTTCTTCTTTATTAGTCTTGCTAGTGGTCTATCAATTTTGTTGATCTTTTCAAAAAACCAGCTCTTGGGTTCCTTGATTTTTTGAAGGGTTTTTTGTGTCTCTATCTCTTTCAGTTCTGCTCTGATCTTAGTTATTTCTTGCCTTCTGCTAGCTTTTGAATTTCTTTGCTCTTGCTTCTCTAGTTATTTTAAGTGTGATGTTAGGGTGTCGATTTTAGATCTTTCCTGCTTTCTGTTGTGGGCATTTAGTGCTATAAATTTCCCTCTACACATTGCTTTAAATGTGTTCCAGAGATTCTGGTACGTCGTGTCTTTGTTCTCATTGGTTTCAAAGAACACCTTCATTTCTGCCTTCATTTCGTTATTTACCCAGTAGTCATTCAGGAGCAAGTTGTTCACGTCCATGTAATTGTGTGGATTTCAGTGAGTTTCTTAATCCTGAGTTCTAATTTGATTGCACTGTGGTCTGAGAGACAGTTTGTTGTGATTTCTGTTCTTTTACGTTTGCTGAGGAGTTCTTTAGGTCCAATTATGTGGTAAATTTTGGAATAAGTTTGATGTGGTGCTGAGAAGAATGTATATTCTGTTAATTTTGGGTGGAGAGTTCTGTAGATGTTTATTTGGTCTGCTTGTTGCAGAGCTGAATTCAGGTCCTGGGGATCCTTGTTAACCTTCTGTCTCATTGATCTGTCTAATTTTGACAGTGGGGTGTTAAAGTCTCCCATTATTGTTGTGTGGCAGTATAAGTCTCCTTGTAGGTCTCTAAGGACTTGCTTTATGAATCTGGGTGCTCCTATATTGGGTGCGTATAGTTAGGATATTAGGATATTAGGATAGTTAGGCCTTCTTGTTGAATTGATCCCTTTACCTTTATATAATGGCCTTCTTTGTTTCTTTGGATCTTTGTTAGTTTAAAGTCTGTTTTATCAGAGACTAGGATTGCAACCCCTGCTTTTTTTTTGTTTTCCATTTGCTTAGTAGATCTTCTTCCATCTCTTTATTTTGAGCCTATGTGTGTCTCTGCACTTGAGATGGGTCTCCTGAATACTGATGGGTCTTGATTCTTTATCCAATTTGCCAGTCTGTGTCTTTTAATTGGGCATTTAGCCCATTTACATTTAAGGTTAATATTGTTATGTGTGAATTTGATCCTATCATTATGATGTTCACTGGTTATTTTGCCCATTAATTGATGCAGTTTCTTCATAGCTTCGATGGTCTTTACAATTTGGCATGTTTTTGCAGTGGCTGGTACTGGTTGTTTCTTTCCATGTTTAGTGCTTCCCTCAGGAGCTCTTGCAAGGCAGGCCTGGTGGTGACAAAATATCTGAGCATTTGCTTCTCTGTAAAGGATTTTAATTCTCCATCATTTATGAAGCTGAGTTTGGCTGGATATGAAATTCTACATTGAAAATTCTTTTCTCTAAGATTGTTGAATATTGCCCCCCACTCTCTTCTGGCTTGTAGGGTTTCTGCCAAGAGATCCACTGTTAGTCTGATGGGCTTCCCTTTGTGGGTAGCTCGACTTTTCTCTCTGGCTGCCCTTAACATTTTTTCCTTCATTTCATCTTGTTGAATCTTACAATTATGTATCTTGGGGTTGCTGTCTTCTCAATGACTTACTTTGTGGTGTTCTCTTTATTTCCTGAAGTTGAATGTTGGCCTGTCTTGCTCGGCTGGGGAAATTCTCCTGGATAATAACCTGAAGAGTGTTTTCCAACTTGGTTCCATTCTCCCCATCACTTTCAGGTACACCAATCAAACATAGGTTTGGTCTTTTCACATAGTCCCATATTTTTTGGCAGCTTTGTTCATTTCTTTTTACTCTTTTTTTCTCTAAACTTCTCCTGTCACTTTATTTCATTAATTTGATCTTCAATCACTGATACCCTTTCTTCCATTTGATCGAATCGGCTTTTGAAGCTTGTGCATGTGTTATGAAGTTCTCATGCCATGGTTTTCAGCTCCATCAGGTCATTTAATGTCTTCTATACACTGTTTATTCTAGTGTGCCATTCATCTAATCTTTTGTCAAGGTTTTTAGCTTCCTTGCAATGGGTTTGAACATTCTTTAGCTTGGAGAAGTTTGTTATTACTGACCTTCTGAAGCCTACTTCTGTCAACTTGTCAAAGTCATTGTCCGTCCAGCTTTGTTCCATTGCTGGCGAGGAGCTGCGATCCTTGGAGGAGAAGTGGCACTCTGATTTTTAGAATTTTCAGTTTTTCTGCTCTGGTTTCTCCCCATCTTTGTGATTTTATCTACCTTTGGTATTTGATGTTGGTGACCTACAGATAGGGTTTTGGTATAGATAACCTTTTTATTAATGTTGATGCTATTCCTTTCTGTTTGTTAGTTTTCCTTTCAACAGTCAGGTCCCTCAGCTGCAGCTCTGTTGGAGTTTGCTGGATTTCCACTCCAGACCCTGTTAGACTGGGTGTCACCAGTGGATGCTGCAGAACAGCAAATGTTGCAGAACAGCAAATATTGCTGCCTGATCCTTCCTCTGGAAGCTTCGTCCCAGAGGGGCAGCCGCCTATATGAGGTGTCTGTTGGTCCCTACTGCGAGGTGTCTCCCAGTTAGGCTACAACAGGGGTCAGGAACCCACTTGAGGAGGCAGTGTGTCCGTTTTCAGAGCTCAAACACCATGCTGGGAGAAAGACTCCTCTCTTCAGAGCTATCAGACAGGGACGTTTAAGTCTGCAGAAGTTATCTGCTGCCTTTTGTTCAGCTATGCCCTGCCCACAGAGTTGGATTCTTGAAGCAGTAGGCTTTGTTGAGCTGTGGTGGGCTCCACCCAGTTGTAGCTTCCTGGTCACTTTGTTTACCTACTCAAGCTTCAGCAACGGTGGATGCCCCTCCCCCAGTCAGGCTGCAGCCTCGCAGATCAACCTCAGACTGCTGTGCTAGCAGTGAGCAAGGCTCAGTGGGCGTGAGACCCACCAAGCCAGGCACAGGAGAGAATCACCTTGTCTGCCGGTTGGTAAGACCTTGGGAAAAGTGCAGTATTTGGGCGGGGAGTGTCTTGTTTTTCCAGGTAGTCTGTCACATCTGTCACAGCTTCCCTTGGCTAGGAAAGGGAAATCCCCCGACACCTTGTGCTTCCTGGGTGAGGCGGTGCCCCACCCTGCTTCATCTTGCCCTCCGAGGGCTGCACCACTGTCCAACCAGTCCCAATGAGATGAACCAGGTACCTCAGTTGGAAATTAAAAATCACTCATCTTCTGTGTCGATCATGCTGGGAGCTGCAGACTGGAGGTATTCCTATTCAGCCATCTTCAGTTGTGCGATTTTCTAGAGTAGTGCTAAGCTGCTTGGACTAGCAAGCCTGGGCTGGGTTTTTTAGGTCTTCTTTCCTTTGTTCTTACTCTAGCTAAAGGTTTTCAATTTCATTTATTTTTTCAAAAAATTGATTTTCATTTTGTTGATATTTGTTTTTCTGGTCTCAATTTTATATCTTTAAACTCTAATGTTTATTATTTCTTCTATTAATGTTGGTTTTGAATTGTTTTTGCTTTCTGTTTCTTGAGGTGCAGTGTTATGATGTAATTTTCTAATTTTTATGATGTAGGCTTTTTATTGCTATAAACAACTTTCCTCTTAGAACTGCTTTTGCTATATTTCGTAGGTTTTAGTATGTTGTGTTTCCATTTTAATTTGTCTCAAGAAAATTTTCAATTTTCTTTTAAATTTCTTCATTAAACCATTCATTGTTTAGGAATATGTTGCTTAATAATTATGATTTTATACAGTTTCTGATGTTCCTTCTGTGGTTTATTTCTAATTTTATCCCATTATGGTCAAAAAAGTTTTTTAATGATTTTGACTTCTAAAAATTTATTAAGATTTGTTTCGTGACCTTATATATGGTCTGTCCCAGAGAATGTTGCATGTGCTGTTGAGAAAAATGTGTATTCTGCAGCTGTTGGATGGAATGTTCTATAAATGTCTGTTTGGTCCATTTGGTCAAGGGTGCAGTTTAACTCTGATGTTTCTTATTTGATTTTCTATTCAGATGATCTGTCTAATGCTGAAAGTGGAGTGCTGAGGTTTTCTACTGTTATTGTGTCACAGTCAATCTCTCTCTTTAGGTCGGTTAATATTTGTCTTATATATTTGGGTGCTCTAGTGTTGAGTGCATATATATTTATAATTGTAATATCCTGTTGTTGTATTAACCCCTTCATCATCATATAATGGCCTTCTGTATCTTTTTTTTTATCATTCTTGACTAAAGTTTATTTTATCTGATATAAGTATAGCCACTCTTGCTCTATGTTGGTTTCCATTTTCATGTAATATCTTATTCACCCCTTCACTTTCAATTTGTGCGTTTCTGTAGGGGTAAATTGAGTTTCTTGTAGACAGTATATAGTTGGGTCTTTTAAAAATCCATTCAGCCATTCTGCACTTTAATTTTTAAAATAAATTTCCATAGCTTTGGAGGTAAAGATTGTTTCTGGTTACACATATAAGTTCTTTAGTGGTGATTTCTGATGTTTTAGTGAACCTGTTATCTGAGCATTATATACTATACCCAATGTATAGTCTTTTATCCCTCCCCCATTCTGAGTCTCCAAAGTCCATTATATAACTCTTACGCCTTTGCATCCTCATAGCTTAGCTCTCACTTAAAACATATGATATTTGATTTTTCATTCCTGAGTTACTTCACTTAGAATAATAGCCTCCAGCTCCATTTAAGTTCCTGGAGAAGACATTATGTCATTCCTTTTTATGGCTGAATAGCATTCCATGGTGTATGTATACTATTTTTTCTTTATCCACTTGTCGGTTGATGGACACTTAGATTGGTTCCATATCTTTGCAATTGTGAATTGTGCCACCATAAACATGTGTGTGCCTGCGTCTTTTTCATATAATGACTTATTTTCCTTTGGGTAGATACTCAGTAGTGGGATGGCTAGATTAAATGGTAGTTTTACTTGTAGTTCTTTAAAGAACATCTATACTGTTTTCCATAGTGTTTGTACTAATTTGCATTCCTATCAGCAGTGTAAAAGTGTTCCCTTTTTACCACATCCATGCCAACATCTATTTTTTTTTTTGACTTTTAAATTATAGCCATGCTTGCAGGAGTAAGGTGTAATCTCATCATGGTTTTAATTTGCTTTTCCCTGATAATTAGTGATGTTGAGTGTTTTTTCACATGTTTGTTGGTTGTTTGTATATCTTTTCTGGGAATTATTTATTCATGTCCTTTGCTCATTTTTTGATGGGATTATTTGTTTTTTTCTTGTTAATTTGAGTTCCTTGTAGATTCTGGATACTAGTCCTTTGTTGGGTGGATAGTTTGTGAAGATTTTCTTTCACTAGGTGGGTTGTCTGTTTGCTGATTATTTCTTTTGCTGTACAGAAACTTTTTAGTTTAATTAGGTCCCATTTGTTTATTTTTGGTTTTGTTGCATTTGCTTTTGGGGTCTTAGGCATGAATTCTTGCCTAAGTCAATGTCCTGAAGAGTTTTTCCAATGTTATCTTCTAGGATTTTTATGGTTTGAGGTCTTATATTTAAGTCTTTTATCTACATTGAGTTGATTTTTGTGTAAAGTGAGAGATGGAGATCCAGTTTTATTTTTCTACATGTGGCTTGCACTCTTTTAATTGAAGACTTTTGTCCATTTACCTTCAGGATTATTTTCTGTTGACATTTTATTACTTGTTTTCTGATTGTTTTGTAGATACTTTCTGTTTTCCTCTGTTACTGTTTTCCTTTGTGGTTAAGAGAATTTCTCTGGTAGTATGTTTTGATTTTGTGCTGCTTATTTTTAGTCTATTATTCATAGGTTTTTGCATTGTGGTTACCATGAGGCTTACAAAAATTCAGGTCATTTAAAACTGATTGTGACTTAACTTTTACTGCATAGAGAAGAAAAGTATTATAACAAAACCAAACTCTACCTTTTAACACCACCCCCTGAATAATTTAATTTATTGGTGTTTCAGTTTACATCTTTTTGTTTTATCTGTTCCTTGACCGGTTATTGTAGTGATTATTGATTTTAATAGGTTTTTGTCTTTTAGCCTTCATACTCAAGATATAAATGGCTTATTCAAATTACAGTTTTAGAGTATTCTGAATTAGTCTTTTTTTTCTTTTATCAGTGAGTTTTACACCTTCAAGTGTTTTCTTATTATTCACTAGTGTCCATTTATTTTAGATCGAACAGCTTTTAGTATTTCTTGTAAGACAGGTCATGTTTTGATGAATTCTCTCAGCTTTTGTTTGTTTGGGAGTCTTTGTGTTTAAATGATAACTTTGCTGGGCACAGTATTCTTGGATGGCAGTTTTTTCCCTTCTCTTTCAATATAACATCCCATTATCATCTGGACTGCAGGATTTCTACTGAGAAATCTGCTACAATCTGTATTCAGGATGCTGTTCAATGTGATGTTTCTTTTCTTTTGTTGCTTTGAGTATCCTATCTTTTCATTTCACTGATTATGATATGCCTTGGAGATTTCTCCTTTGGGTTGAATTTGATTGGTGGCCCCTGAACTTCCTGTACCTGGATGGTGTCTTCTTTCTCTAGATTTTGGAATTTTTATCCATTATTATTATTTTTTTTTTACATATGCTTTACAGGTCTTTTCCTTCTTGTCTCCTGAACAGTGGCCTGCTGTTTCTTTCCATTCTAGAGGGAGCTTATATTGAGCACTAGAACTAAAACAATTCACTAGAACTAACTCATTGCTCTTCCATTGTTGCCTGGTCTGTGGAAGACTTACAGTGAACAACAGAACTTAAATGCTGCTCTGGAATTAAAACCCTGCCCTGTTGTTTCCTGGACTGGAACAACTTATAGTGAGCACCAAACGTTAGACGTTGCCCTAGAACTGTATTGTTGCCCTGCCATTGTTTCCCAGTCTGGGGACGACTTAAGCAGAAAGTAGGACTTAATTCTGACATTTTAGTTTTCTCTGTAGGAGGGAGGTTCCAGGTCGAGCACCTAGGCATTGGGAAAAATCTGGTTAGAAATTTGGACCTTCCTGCAGATTGTGTTCTCCAAAGCCTTATGGTACCAGTCAGTTGCTTTTACAATTTTATTTATTTATTTAAAAAAATTTTTTTGTAGATTTTTCAAGTGCAATTTTGTTACATGGATATATTGGGTAGTGGAGAAATTGAGGATTTTGTACCCATCATCCAAATGGTTTATGTCGTACTCAGTAGGTACTATTTTATCCTTCACCCGCCCACCCAACTCCTCAATTCCATCCCACCTTTTGGAGCCTCTAATGTTTATTATTCAACTCTGTATGTCTATGTGTACACACTGTTTAGCTTCTACTAAACATATAGTTAGTGAGAACACGTGGTTTTTGACTTTCTATTTCTTTCTATTTCTGAGTCATTTCACATCTTAGGCTAATGGCCTCCAGTTCCATCCATATTGCTGCAAAATACACAACTTTATTCTTTTTATGGCTGAATAGTATTCCATGGCACATACATACATACACACACACATGTATACATTCATCTATATACACACATATATAAGCATCATGGAATAATACATATATGTACACATGCATATATGTGTGTATATATATCACATTTTATGTATGTGTATATATGTGTAAGTGTGTATATATATGTATGTGCCATGGAATACTAGTATAATATACTACTATGATATACATGTGCACACGCACACATACACGCACACACACACGTATATGACAGTTTTTTAACTAACCCTTCATATCATTCATTGATGAACACTTAGGTTGATTCCATGACTTTGCTGTTGTGGTTAGTGCTGTGACCTACTGTGACAAACAGGGAATGTGATGTTTCTAGCTTTATTCTTTTTGCTTAGAATTTCGTTGGCTATTGGGACTCTTTTTTGGTTTATATGAATTTTACAATTATTCTTATTCTGTGGAGAATGGTGTTGGCATTGATAATTTGATAGGAATTGCATTGAATATGTACATTGATTTGGGCAGTATGGTCATTTTAATGATATTGATTCTTCCAATCTATGATCATGGGGGTTTTTCCATTATTTGTGTCATCTATGATTTCTTTCATTGGTGTTTTGTAGTTCTCCTTGTAGAGATCTTTCACTTCCTTGGTTAAATGTATTTCTAGATATAAATTTTTCTAGCTGTTGCAAATGCAATTGAATTCTTGATTTGCTTCTCAGCTTGATCATTATTGGTGTATATAAATGGTTTTGATTTTTATACAATGATTTTTATATTCTGAAACTTTACTGAATTCATCTATCAAATCTAGGAGTTTTTTGGAGGAGTATTTAGGGTTTTGTAGATATAAGAATATATCATCAGTGAACAGAGATAATTAGACTTTCTCTTTTCCAATTTGCATGCCTCTTGTTTCTTTCTCTTTTTTGTTGCTGTAGCTGTAGCTGTAGCTGGGACTTCCAGTACTGTGTTGAATAGGAGTGCTGGAAACTGGCATTCTTGTCTTTTCCAGTTGTTAGGGGGAATGCTTTCAACTCTACCTCATTGAGTATGATGTTGGCTGTGGATTTGTTGTATATAGCTTCTATAATTTTAAGATATGTTCCTTATATGCCTAGTTTGTTGAGAATTGTTATCATGAAGGGGTCCTGGATATTATCTAATGCTTTTTCTTCATCTATTGAGATTGTCATGTAGTTTTTATGTTTTTAATTCAGTTTATGTGGTGAATCACATTTATTGATTTGCATGTGTTGAATCATCCTTGCAATTCTGGAATAAAACTCACTTGATTGTGGTTTATTATCTTCTTGATGTGCTGTTGGATTTGGTTTGCTAGTATTTTGTTGAGGAGTTTTTGCAACTCTGTTCATCAGAGATGTTGGTTATAGTTTTCCTTTTTGTTGTGTGTCTTTGCCTGGCTTTGGTATCAAAGTGATGCTGGCTTCCTAGAATGAGTTAAGTAGGATTTCCTTCTTGATATTTTGGCACAGTTTTAGTAGGACTACCATAAGTTCTTTTTTGTACATCTGGTATAATTCAGCTGTGAATTTGTCTGGTCCTAGGCTTTATTTTCATAGGAGATTCTTAAATTACTGATTCAATTTACTACTCATTATTGGTATTTTCTGGATTTCTATTTCATCCTAGTTCAATCTTGGGAGGTTATGTGTTTTCAGGAGTTTATCTGTTTCCTCTAGGTTTTTAGTTTGAGAGTGTAGAGGTGTTCATAGTGGTCTCTGGTGATTTTTTTTTTTTTGCATTTCTATAACATCAGTTGTAATGTCAGAAATTACCATTTCTAATTATGCTTATTTGAATCTTCTCTCTTTTATTCTTGGTTAATCTAGCTAGTCTATCATTTTCTAAAATATTTTCAGACTACTAACTTTTCGTTTCTTTGATTCTTTGTATTTTTGTTTGGTCTCAGTTTCATTTAGTTCTGCTCTGATCTTTGTTGTTTCTTTTTTTTTTCTGCTACCTTTGGCTTTGTTCTTGTTCTTGAGGTGTGACAGTAGGTTGTCAATTGAAGATCTTATTATCTTTTTGAGGTAGGCATTTAACACTGTAAGCTTGCCCATTAGCACTGCTTTTGCTGCATCCTGTATGTTTTAGTATGTTGTGTTTCTGTTTTAATTTGTTTCAAAAAATTTAAATTCCCAGCCTAATTTCATTGTTGATGCAACAATCATTCAGGAGCAGGTTGTTTAATTTCCACATATTTGTATAGTTTTGATAGTTTCTGTTGGTGTTGATTTCCAGTTTTAATTACACTATAGTCTGAAAAAAATACTTGATTTCAATTTAAAAGTTTTATTGACACTTGTTTTGTGGCCTGACATATGGTTTTTCTTTTTTGCAGGATACTTCATGTGCAGAACAGAAGAACATATATTATGTGGTTGTTGGGTAGAATGTTTTGTAAATTTCTATCTGTTCTATTTAGTCTAGAGACCAATTTAAGTACAGACTTTCTTTGTTGATTTTTCTGCCTCAATGATCTGTCTAATGCTGTCATTGGGGTGTTGAAATCCCCTACTATTATTGTTTTGCTATTTATCTCTTAGATCTGGTAGAATTTGTTTTATGAATATGGGTGCTGTGGTGTTGGGTGCATATGTATTTAGAATTGTTATATTTTCTGGTTGAACTTATCACTTTATCATCATTTAATGTCCTGCTTTTTTTTTTTTTTTTTAACCGTTGTTGATTTAAAGTCTGTTTTATCTGGTGTAAGTATAGCGATTCCTGCTCATTTTTGGTTTCCATTTACATAAAATATCTTTTTCTACTTTTCAATTTTGAGTCTTTAAATGTCTTTATGAGTTAGGTGGGTTTCTTATAAGAAGCTATCGTTGGATCTTCTTTTTTAAAATTCATTCTGCCAATCTATATCTTTCAAGTTAGGCATTTAGTTCATGTACATTCAAGGTTTATATTCATATGTGAGGTTTTTGTTCCTGTCATAATGTTAATTGTTACTTAGATGGTTTGCAATCTTGGTTGTGTAATTGTTTTATAAATTCTACAAGTTTTTATATTCCTGTGTTTTTATGATGGCATTGCCCATTCATTTCCACATTTTAAACTCCATTGAAAATGCATGTATAGCTAGTCTAGTAGTGATGAATTCCCTTAGCTTTTTCTTGTCTAGGAAAGATTTTATTTCATTTTCATTAATGAAGCTTAATTCAGCAGGATACAAAGTCTTTTACTGGATTTCTTTTTCTTCAAGGAGACTGAAAATAGGACCCCAGCATCTTCTTGTTTGGAAGGTTTCTGCTGAGAAGTCTACTGTCAGTCTGATGGTATTTCCTTCACAGCTGATTAGCCACTTCTTTCTTACCACTTTTAGGACTTTCTCTTTCATGTTAACTTTGGATCATGTTAACATGGCACTATATGCCATGGTGAAGTTTGTCTTGCAATGTGTCTTCCAGGAGTTTTATGACTTTCTTGTATGTGAATGTCTAAATCTCTAGCAAAACCAGGGAAGTTTTCCTAAATTATTCCCTCAATTTTTTAATACTTTTTACTTCTTCTGAAATAATGATAACTCGTAGATTAGGATGTTTAAATAATCCCATGTTTCTCAAAGGCTTTGCTCGTTTTTATTCTTAATTTTTTTTTTTGTCTGATTGGGTTAATTAAAAAGCTCTGTTTTCTAGCTCTGAAATTGTTTTTGTTTGTTCTAGCCTGTTATTAGGGCTTTGATCTCTATTTTGTGGTTACTTTAATGAATTTTCAGTTCCAGAAGTTCTTTTTAAAAAATAATTATCCTTAGTAAATTTTTGATTCATATTCTGAATTGTTTTTCTGATTACTTTGTATTGGTTTTCAACTGTCTCTTGGATCTTATTGAGCTTCCATACCATCCATACTTTGAATTCTTTATCTTTGAATTTTCATTTTGCATAGGATCCATTGCTAGAGAGCTGATGTGATCCTTTGCAGGTGATACAACACTTTGTTTTTTCATACTGCCAGTGTTCTTATGCTGGTTCCCTCTCATCTGAAGAAGCTTTCACTTCTTATCTTTGAGTTTAGTTTTGTTTTGATGGGACATTGTATTTCCCCCTTGAAGGTATGGTTGTCGTGTATGTCATATATGATTGTTTGGCTTCATTTCTAGGTGCTTTCAGGTAGCAAGGCACTGTATAAGTTCCCTGGTTATAGATAGCCTTTGTGCAGTGGCTTTTTTAAATGCCAGTTTTAGTAGCGATGTCCTGGGCATTTGAGCAGGCTAACTGCCTTCTGCAGGAACAGGATTGTATTTGTCTCAGGAAGCTTATCTCATTCCTCAACACTGTGGACTTCCATTATCAAATTTTGTATTGTGTTGTGCAGTTCAACCCCCAGGCTAGTAGGTAGCACCTATGCATAAGAGTGGCTGTGGCAGAAGCAGATGGGTATGGGCTTGATCTTTGTTTACTGAGAGGTGCTCTCTGTTGTTTCAGGTGATGGGCTGGTCTGTGGAATGCCCAGTTTCCAGGAATTCCCTGCTGAGCTTCTGTAGATGGGGGTCAAAGCTGGGTGGAATTGGACAGCCAAGCTCACCCATGAATACCCTATTGACAAGAGCAGTGTTGATTGTCATCAACACTGACAGGAGTGGCAGGGAGAGCTCCTAGTGAAATGTACTGAGTTCTCTGAAGGAGAGGAATTGACTGCACCAGCTTCACATCCTAGGCAGGTGGGAATGCAATCTATTTCCCTGTTATACCCCTGTCCCAGGGCTCATAACTCTCAGTTTAATCAGATGTGGTTGTCTACCTCCAGGCCACATTGTACCTGAGGGCTGCAGAAAATTCCTGTCCTATGGCTGTCTGTGGAAGTGGCTTTGGAGTAGAACCTCTTATCTCAGCTGCAAACAGACAGCTTTGTGGTGTGCCTGGCCTCCAATGCAGGAACACTGCTGCTTTGTGTATAGATGGGGAGTGGCTCCACTTTTCGGCATGTACAAGTGCATGCCAACTGTGATGTTGTCAGCTGATTGGGTTGGCCTGACCTAGACCCTGGAATGATCAGATGCCAGTTGTGGTGGAGTCGGCAAGGCAGTCCCCAATTTCCAGGCCCCTAGATGGCCCCTTGGATGATATGCATGAGTCCTGGTTGGACTGGACTGGTGGATTTGTCCTCAGGTCCCTACGGTTCAGGTGCTTCCTATGATAGGGAGGAGTGGGCTGGTCCCCAGTCCTCCAGCAGAATGCTCAGGCAGGGTGACTGTGCTGTGGATCTGCCACCAAGGGAGGGTGGACCTTTCTCTGCCTTGAGCAGTGGAGGCAGGCAGCTGTGATACACATGTTTTGCTCACACCTCCATCTGACAGCAGTGGCAGTGGTATCTGTCCTTGAGGCATATGAAAGTGCCTGACCTGCCTGCTTCTTTCTGGCCTTAGGGTGGCAGAGGCAGCAGTGATGGCAAGAGTCTAAGGGCAGAACACAGGCGTCTGGGATCTGGGCTCTCAGAGTGGTGCTGGCTTCAGTGGAAATGCTCAGATGGGGGCAGGGTGGCAGCACTGTGGGTCTGCCATGGTATGTGTGTAGCCGGGCAGGCCTCTCTCAGTGGAATCAGCAGTCAAGCAGTTATGGGATGCTTAGTTTGCTCACTTCTCTGTCCCACAGCAGTGGTGGTGGTATCTGTCTTTGGGGCCCTGTGAAGATGTTTGGCTGCCCTGCTTTCTCTCTGACCTGGTGGCTGCGGCAGTGATACTGATGGCAGACCCAGGGTAACACACAGGCCTCTGGGGGTTGGGCTGTCAGACTGGCACTAGGCTATAGCTGCTCAGGGCTCAAAAGCGTGTGGGACTTCACATGAGTTCAAAAATGCCTTTGTGTAATTTCTAGGCAGTTCCCTGTTATCCTGGAGGCCTGGGAGGACTGAGGGACTCTTCTGCAGATAGAATTGAAAAAGTCTATTATAGGAGTGTGGAGCCCTAGGGGTCTCTCACTCACCTTTTCCCCACATCAGGGAGCTTCTACTAGCTTCACACCTCTCCCAGCCCAGTAGGCTGCTTGGATTCATTCTTATTTGCTTTCTGTGATTCTTGTCACTTCTCTGTTGAATTCCAGTGTTCTCTCTTAGATAATTCATTCAAAGTGTGTATATTTACTTGAAATTTTGATTTTTCTTAATGGTAGAGGCACCTACTTAATGGAAGAGGCACCTAGCTGCAGCTGGCCAGCCATTTTGAACCCTACTTCCAGTCAGTCTCTTAACTGTGGCATCCCTGGTGATCAGAGCGCAGAGTAGCTGCTGAGTTTCACACATCAGTTGCTATGATCAGCATCCTGCTTTTTGTTCCTAGTTCACCCCAGATGATTCAGCCACTCCACTCTCAGTGCTTCCCATGAGATGGGACTGGAGTAGGCTTCCTGTTAAGACTCTTCTCTTAGACTCATGAAGAGGTTGAAGATTCACCTCCAGTTCTCCTCTCTCACCTCAGAAATCACAGGTCTAGAGAAATTCTCTGTGAGTGGTATTATGCCAGCTTGGGGGATAGGCTGATGGAGCCTAAAATGACTGTTTCTTTTACCAGTCATGGCTTCTTTTGATTTTGTGGACCCAGGTATTTTCTCCACTTCTCCTCCAAACCCAGAGTTCTGGTGAACTCAGGATAGTATTCTCATTTTTGAATAGTTCTTTGAATTTTTGTGTTGGGGAGTGATACCAGGGCGTCTTCTATTCTGCTATCTTGCTGATACCCTGAGATCTCCTGCATGCTGACTTTGTGTCCTCCTATTTTGCTCAATTCATTTATTAGTTGTAATAGGATTTTTTTTTTTGGTGGGGAAAATCTTTTTTTTTTTTTTTTTTTTATTTATTTTTTTATTTTATTTATTTATTTATTTATTTATTTATTTATTTATTATTATTATACTTTAAGTTGTAGGGTACATGTGCATAACGTGCAGGTTTGTTACATATGTATACTTGTGCCATGTTGCTGTGCTGCACCCATCAACTCGTCATTTACATCAGGTATAACTCCCAATGCAATCCCTCCCCCCTCCCCCCTCCCCATGATAGGCCCCTGTGTGTGATGTTCCCCTTCCTGAGTCCGAGTGATCTCATTGTTCAGTTCCCACCTATGAGTGAGAACATGCGGTGTTTGGTTTTCTGTTCTTGTGATAGTTTGCTAAGAATGATGGATTCCAGCTGCATCCAAGTCCCTACAAAGGACTCAAACTCATCCTTTTTTATGGCTGCATAGTATTCCATGGTGTATATGTGCCACATTTTCTTAATCCAATCTGTCACTGATGGACATTTGGGTTGATTCCAAGTCTTTGCTATTGTGAATAGTGCTGCAATAAACATACGTGTGCATGTGTCTTTATAGCAGCATAATTTATAATCCTTTGGGTATATACCCAGTAATGGGATGGCTGGGTCATATGGTACATCTAGTTCTAGATCCTTGAGGAATCGCCATACTGTTTTCCATAATGGTTGAACTAGTTTACAATCTGGTGGGGAAAATCTTTAGCGTTTTACGTATGTAAGATCATATTATCTGCAAACAGATTACTTACTTTGTTCTTTCCAACTTGGATGGCTTTCCTTTCTTTCTTTCCTTTTTTTTTTTTTTTTTTTTTTTTTTTTTTTTTGCCTAATCGCTCTGGCTAGAACTTCTAGTAAGTACGATGTTGAATAGAAGTGGTGAAAGTGGGCATCCTTTTCTTATTGTTGATTTTAAAAGAAGAGTTTTCAGTCTTTCACCACTGAGTATGATGTATGATGTATGGTATGGGTTATTCACATATAGCCTTTATCGTGTTGAGTTAGTTTCATTTTATTCCTAGTTTGTTGAGAGTTTTTATTATAAAATGGTGTTGAATTTTGTCAAATGCTTCTTCTGCATCAATTGAGATTTGTGTGTTTTTTCCCATTCAGTCTATTGTTAGATATTACATTGATCAATTTTCATATGTTGAACAATTCTTGCATCCCAGGAATAAATCCCACTTGGTCATGGTGTATAATTCTTTCAGTATGCTGCTGTATTTGGTTTGCTAGTATTTTTCTGATAATTTCATGCCAGTGTTCATAAGTGATATTGTTCTGTAGGGTTTTTTTTTTTCAAGTAGTGTCTTTGTGTGACTTTGTTACTAGGGTTCTGTTGGCCTTATAAAATAAGTTAGGAAGTACTCCGTCATCTTCAGTATTTGAAAAAGTTTGAGAAGGATTGGTTTTAATCCTTCTTTAAATGTTTGTTATAATTCCCCTGTGAAGCCATGCAGGCTTTTCTTTGTCAGGAGATGTCTTTTGTATATAATTATGGGGTATAATATGATGTTTTGATATATGTATATGTGGCAAAATGATTAAATTAAGCTAATTAGCATATCCATCACCTGAAATACTTATCTTTTTTGTAGTGAGAGCATTTGAAATCTGCTCTCTTAGCAATTTTCAAGTATATAGTATACTATTATCAACTATAGTCACCATGCTGTATAATAGATCTCTAAAACTAATTCTCCTAACTGAAACTTTGCATTTTTTTCACCAACATCAGAGTTGAGATTTTTTTGACAACTGAGTCTGTTTCTTTACTTCTTGTAGGTCTATTCAGATTTTCTATTTCTCTGTGGTTTAGCGCTGGTAGATTTTGTGTTTCCGGGACTTTGTCCATTTCATCTAGGTATTCAGTTGGTTGATGTGTAATTGTTATAGGATTGCCTTATCATCATTTTTATTTTTGTATAATGAGTAGTAATGTTCCATTTTCATTTCTGATTTTAGTAGTTTGAGTCTTCTCTTTTTTTCTTCGTTCATCTAGCTAAAGGTTTGTGAATTTTATTGATCTTTCCAAAGAACTAACTTTTGGTTTCGTTGATTTTTTTCTATTGTTTCTCTGTTTTGTAATTTATCTCTGCTCTAATCTATTATATCCTTTGTTCTGATAACTGTGGGTTTATTTTGTTGTTCTTTTTCTAGTTCCTTATGTTATAAAGTTGTTTATTTGAGACTTTTTTTAAGTAAACTAAAATTTTTGGCCTTAGCACTGTTTTTGCTGCATCCCATGAGTTTTGGTATGTTTTCATTTTCATTTGTATTTAACTATTTTCTATTTTCCCTTCATATTTCTTCTTTGATCAATTGGTTGTTTAACAGTGTCTTGTTTAATTTCTTCAAATTTGTGAATATTGCAGTTTTACATCTGTTGATTTCTAACTTCATCCCATTGTGGCTGGATCATCCTTTGTATGATCTGTATTTTTGAAATCTAGTGAGACTTAATTATTGGCCTAACATATGATCTGTCCTGAAAAATGTTCCATGTGCACTTGATTAGAATGTATACGCTATGGTTTGGTTGAATGTTCTGTATATGTCTGTTAGATTAGTTGACTTATTGTGTTAAATTCTCTCTTTATCTTCTATCTGGTTGTTTTATTTAATATTGTGAGTATGACATTGAAGTATGCAACTACTATCATAGAACTGTCTATTCCTTCAATTTTGTCAGTTTTTGCTTCGTATATTTTGATAGTCTGTCATTAGATAAGTAAATATTATTGTTGTATTGAAACATTTTGTTAATATATAATTACCTTCTTCATCTCTTGTAAACTTTTTACATTTAAAATACATTTTGTCTAATATTAGTATAGACACACCTGTTCTGATAAGATGCTGAGAAAACTAAAGGAAGATATGGAGAAAGTCAAGAAAATTATGTATAAGCAAAATGGAAATATTGATAAAGAAATAGCAAACAAAAAAATTAGAAATTCTAGAGCTGAAAATTACAATACTTTAAATAAAAATGTACCAGAAGGATTCAAAGACAGATTTAAGCAGACAGAAGAAAGAATCAGCAAACTTGAAGATAGGGCAATGAAAATTTTTGAGTCTGAAGAAAGAGAAAAGGTGGAATGTAAGTGAATGGAACAGAAGGGACCTGTGGGACACCATCAAATGGACCAACATGTGTATTGTGGGAATCCCAGAAAGAAAAAAGAAAGATATAGAGAGAATATTTGAAGAAATAATGACTGAAACTTTCTGAATTTGATGAAAGAAATGAATATAAACATCCAAAATGCTCAACAAATTCCAGGTAAGATGGATTCACATTGAAACACATTATAATCAAACTTTTAAAAGGCAAAGCAAAGAAAGAATCCTGAAAGCATATTTAGTTTTCTAAGAAGATGCCAAACAGTTTTCCAGAGTAGTTGTACAATTTTATGTTCCCACCAGCAGTGTGTGAATGGTCCAGTATTTCCACATTATTACCAGTATATTGTATTATCAGTATTTTTAAGTTTTAGTCATTTTGATAATTCTGTAGTAAGAATTGTGGTACTAATTTTCATTTTGTGCTGGCTAATGATGTTGAATAAACAGATGTTATTTGCCATCTGTATAATATCTTCCTTGAAATATCTATTTATATTTTTTGCCCATTTTATATTTTGATTATTTCTTTTTTTTTTTAAGTTGTGTTTCAAGAGTTTTTATGTATTCTAGAGACTAGTTCTTTGTTGGATATATGGTTTTCATTTATTTTCTTTCATTTCTTAACTTGTATTTTCACCCTCTTAACTTGAGAGGGTTCTACACAGAGGACCACTTATCAGTTTTTTAAAAAATAGATTGTGTTCTTGGTTTCACCTCTTAGAATTCTTTGCTTAGCTCTGAATATTGATGATTTTTTTCTTTTTTTTAAAAATAAAATGTACAGTTCTACCTTTTATATTTCAATATGAGTTTTATTTGGAATTAATATATTATTTGTATTGTCTTAATCTGATTTTGATATCTGGATAATACTATCTTCATAAAGTGAATTAGGAATGTCCTTTCTGGACATTATTGTGTCAAATTGATGTTAATTCTTTGTTAAATGTTTGGTAGAATTCTCTAGTGAAACCACCTGGATATGGAGATAATTTCATGAGAGATTTGATATTCCAGATTTAATTTACTTAGTAATTACAGAACTATTTTGGTTGTTGTCTTCATCTTGGTTTAGTTTTTGTAGTTTGTAGTCAGTTTTACCTAATGGTTTTTCAGGTATATTGAATTTTTTTTTTTTTTCAAGAACTAGCCTTTTGCTGCAGTTGATTTTCTCCTTTTTTTTTTCTCTTATTATTTCTTCCTTTCTCTGATTTTAGTTTATTTTGCTCTTTTTTCCTAGTTTCTTGAAGTAGGAACTAAGATTATTGATTTGGTACTCTGTCTGCTGTAAGGTTTCAATAAGTGTTATTAATTGTTCTCTCTGCACTGCTTTAGCTGTTTTAATACAGGTGCTTTTTTCATTTAGTTATATTTATTTTTCAAAATTTCCTTTGAGACTTCTTTGAATCACGAGTTACTTAGAAGTATTCTAATTAATTTGCAAGTGTTTGGAAATTTTCTTCTTGTTTTATTATTGATTTCTAGTTTAATTCCATTGTGTTAAGAAAAAACACTCTGCTTCACCTTAGTTGTTTTAAATTTTAAAGTTTTTGGGGTTTGTTTTATTGCCTAAGGTATGGTTTGTGTTGGGAATACTCTGTGGAATCTGGAGAAACATGTCTGTTGTTCTTTTGTTGGATGAAATGTTCTATATTTGTCAAGTAGATACTGTTGGTTGATTGTGTTGTTGAGTTCTATATCCTTGCTAATTTTCTTAAAAAAATTTTTTGAGATGAACGGGGTACAAGTGCAATTTTGTTACACGAGTATATTATGTAGTGGTGTAGCCTAGGCTTTTGGTGTGGCTGTCACAAATAGTGTCCATTGTACCCACAAGGTCATTTATCATTCCTCTCCCTGTTCCCACTCTTCCACTTTTCTGAGTCTCCAGTGTGTATTATTTCACTCTCTTTGTCTGTGTGTACACATTATTTAATTCCTACTTGTAAGTGAGAATATGTGATATTTGACTTTTTATTTCTGAGCTATTTCACTTAAAATATTGGCCTCCAGTTCCATCTATGTTGCTGCAAAAGACATGATTTCATTCTTTTTTTTAATGGCTGAGTAATATTCCATGGAGTATATATACACCACACTTTATTTCTCTTATTATCCATCGATAGGCACTTAAGTTGATTCCATATCTCTGCTATTGTGACTTGTGCTGTGCTAAACATATAAGTGCAGTTATCTTTTGGTATGATTTCTCTTCCTTTGGGTAGGTACCCAGTAGTGGGACTGTTGAGTCAACTGTTTTATGTTTTTCACAGAAGTTGTGCAAATTACATTCCCACAAACAATATATAATTGTTTCCTTTTATGTGCATCCTCATCAACATCTGTTATTGTTTGACTTTTAAATAACAACCATTCTGACTGGTGTAAGATGGTATCTCATTGTGGTTTAATTTGCATTATTCTGATGATTTGTGATGTTGAGTATTTTTTCATAGGTTTATTGACGACTTATATGTCTTCCTTTGCAAAATGTCTATTCATGTCATTTGCCCAGTCTCTAATGGGTTTGCTTTTTTTTTGCTGTTGTTGAATTGTTCGAATTCTTTATAGATTCTGCATGTGACTAACTTGTCGGATGCATAGTTTGCAGGTATTTCTCCCATTCTGTCTGGTAGTTCTATAATATGCTGAAAGTGGAATAAATTGGGGACTATAACGCAAATTTTTGTTTCTCTATTTCTCTTTCCAGCTCTACTAGTATTTGTTTTACATGTTTTGAGGCTGTGTGGTTTGCTTTGTACTCACTTAGGCTTGTTATGCCCCACTGGTGAATTGATCCTTTTATCACTATGTAATCTTTTTATTTGTCTCAGGTAATTTTTTTCTTTAAAATCTACTCTAATATCCATATAGTGACTGTTGCTTTTTTAAAAATTAATATTTGTATGGTATATTTCTTTCCATCTTTTTGCTTTAAATTGATCTATATGATTGTATTTGAAATGATTTATTGTAGAGAACATTTTTTGGATCACTGAAGAAAATCTATGTCAATCTGCTTTTTTCTTTTAAAAAACTTATTTATTTATTTATTTTTAAATTGATTCTTAATATTTCTCTATATTTATGGAGCATAGGCAATATTTCGTTACATGCATACAATGTGTAATGATCAACTCAGAATGTTTAGGATATCCATTACCTCAAGTATTTATTATTTATATATGTTGAGAACATTATAAGTCCTCTCTCCTAGCTATTTTGAAATATAAAATAACATTGTTTTTAATTATAATCACCCTACTCTACTATTGAACATTAGACTTCATTCCTTCTATCTAATTGTATATTTGTACCCATTAACCAACCTATCTTGTCCTCCCCCCATACAACCTTCCTCACCTCTGTTTAACTATCATTCTATACTCTACCTTCATGAGATCAACTTTTTTAATCTACTATGTATGAGTGAGAATATATGATGTTTATATTTCTGTGACTGGCTTATTTTACTTAACATGAGGGACCTGCAGTTCTATCCGTGCTGCTGCAAATGGCAGGATTTTATTCTTTTTTTAAATAACTGAATAGATTTCATTTTGTATATATACCACATTTTTCTTATTTATTTATCTATTGATGGACACTTAGCTTGATTCTATATCTTTGCAGTTGTGAATAGTGCTGAAATAAACATGGAACTGCAGATATTCGTTTGTTATACTAATTTCCTTTCCTTTGGATAAATACTCAGTAGTAGAATGCTGGATAATATGGTAGTTCTATTTTTAGCTTTTTGAGGAACCTCAATATTGTTTTCCATAATGCCTATATTAATTTAGATTGCCACCACCCGTGTGTAAGAGTTCCCTTTCTCCACATCCTTTCCAGCATCTGTTATTTTTGTCTTTTTGATAATAGATATTTTAACTGGAATGAGATGATATCTCATTGTAGTTTGATTTGCATGTACCTGATGATTAGTGATGTTAAACATTTTTCATGTTCCTTTTGACCATTTGTATGTCTTCTTTTGAGGAACATCTGCGCTGGTCTTTTGCCCAGTTTTTTATTTTTTATTTTTTATTTATTTATTTTTTATTATTATTATACTTTAAGTTCTAGGGTACATGTGCATAACGTGCAGGTTTGTTACATATGTATACTTGTGCCATGCTGCTGTGCTGCACCCATCAACTGGTCAGCACCCATCAACTCGTCATTTACATCAGGTATAACTCCCAATGCAATCCCTCCCCCTCCCCCCTCCCCATGATAGGCCCCGGTGTGTGATGTTCCCCTTCCCGAGTCCAAGTGATCTCATTGTTCAGTTCCCACCTATGAGTGAGAACATGCGGTGTTTGGTTTTCTGTTCTTGTGATAGTTTGCTAAGAATGATGGTTTCCAGCTGCATCCATGTCCCTACAAAGGACTCAAACTCATCCTTTTTTATGGCTGCATAGTATTCCATGGTGTATATGTGCCACATTTTCTTAATCCAGTCTGTCACTGATGGACATTTGGGTTGATTCCAAGTCTTTGCTATTGTGAATAGTGCCGCAATAAACATACGTGTGCATGTGTCTTTATAGCAGCATGATTTATAATCCTTTGGGTATATCCCCAGTAATGGGATGGCTGGGTCATATGGTACATCTAGTTCTAGATCCTTGAGGAATCGCCATACTGTTTTCCATAATGGTTGAACTAGTTTACAATCCCACCAACAGTGTAAAAGTGTTCCTATTTCTCCACATCCTCTCCAGCACCTGTTGTTTCCTGACTTTTTAATGATTGCCATTCTAACTGGTGTGAGATGGTATCTCATTGTGGTTTTGATTTGCATTTCTCTGATGTTTTGCCCAGTTTTTAATGGGATTATTTATTTGTTTGTTTTTGCTGTTGAACTATTTGAGTTCCTTATATACTCTGGATATTAGTCCCTTGTTGGTGGATGGTTTGCAAATATGTTCTCTTATTAAACACGTAGCCTCTTCACTCTGTTAATTGTTTTCTTTGCTCTGCAGTAGGTTTTCATTTAATATCATCTTATTTGTCTATTTTTGTTTTTCTTGCCTGTGCTTTTAAGGTCTTGTTAAATAAATCATTTCTTATACCATGTCCTGCAGTGTTTTCCCTTTGTTGTCTTCTAGTATTTTTATAGTTCCAGGTCTTATGTCTAAGGCTTTAAGCATTTGGAGTTGAGTTTTGCACATTCTGAGAGATAGGGGTCTAGTTTTATTGTTCTACATATGGATATATCCAGTTTTCCTAACACGGTTTATTGAAGAGACTGTCCTTTCCCCATTGTATGTTCTTCACACCAAAATGAGTTGGTTGTGAATATGTGGATTTATTTGTGAATTCTGTGTTCTGTTCCATTGGTCTACGTGTCCGTTTTTATATCCGTATCATGCTGTTTTGTCTATATTGCCTTGTAATATATTTTGAAGTCAGGCAGTGTGATGCTTCCAGCTTTGTTTTTTCTTTAGGATTGCTTTTGCTACTCAGGTTCTTTTTGGTTTGGTATAAATTTTAGGATTTTTTTCTATTTTTTGTGAGAATATCATTGATTTTTTAATAGAGATTGCATCGAATGTACAGAGGGCTTTGTGTAGTATGGTCATTTAAATAATAATATTTCTTCCAATTCATGAGCGTGGGATATCTTTCCATCTGTTTGTGTCCTCTTAAATTTCTTTCATCAGTGTTTTGTAGTTTTCCTTGGAGAGGTCTTTCAACTCCTTTGTTAAATTTGTTCCTTTTTATTTTGGTGACTGTTGTAAATGGGATTGCTGTCTTAATTTCTTTTTCAGCTTGTTCACAATTGATGTATAGAAATGCTACTGATTTTTCTATGCCAATTATTTTGTCCTGCAACTTTAATGAATTTGTTTATTAGTTCTAAGAATTTTGTGGTGCGGTCTTTATTTTTTTTCTTTATTTTTTTTTTATTATACTTTAAGTTCTAGGGTACATGTGCACAACGTGATTGGGTTCTTTATAGGTTCTGGATATTAGCCCTTTGTCAGATGAGTAGATTGCAAAAATTTTCTCCCATTCTGTAGGTTGCCTGTCCACTCTGATGGTAGTTTCTTTCGCTGTGCAGAAGCTCTTTAATTTAATTAGATCCCATTTGTCAATTTTGGCTTTTGTTGTCATTGCTTTTGGTGTTTTAGACATGAAGTCCTTGCCCATGCCTATGTCCTGAATGGTACTACCTAGGTTTTCTTCTAGGGTTTTTATGGTTTTAGGTCTAACATTTAAGTCTCTAATCCATCTTGAATTAATTTTCGTATAAGGAGTAAGGAAAGGATCCAGTTTCAGCTTTCTACTTATGGCTAGCCAATTTTCCCAGCACCATGTATTAAATAGGGAATCCTTTCCCCATTTCTTGTTTTTGTCAGGTTTGTCAAAGATCAGATGGCTGTAGATGTGTGGTACTATTTCTGAGGGCTCTGTTCTGTTCCATTGGTCTATATCTCTATTTTGGTACCAGCACCATGCTGTTTTGGTTACTGTAGCCTTGTAGTATAGTTTGAAGTCAGGTAGTGTGATGCCTTCAGCTTTGTTCTTTTGGCTTAGGATTGTCTTGGCAATGCAGGGTCTTTTTTTGGTTCCATATGAACTTTAGAGCAGTTTTTTTCCCAATTCTGTGAAGAAAGTCATTGGTAGCTTAATGGGGATGGCATTGAATCTATGACTTACGTTGGACAGTATGGCCACTTTCACAATATTGATTCTTCCTATCCATGAGCATGGTATGTTCTTCCATTTGTTTGTGTCCTCTTTTATTTCACTGAGCAGTGGTTTTTAGTTCTCCTTAAAGAGGTCCTTTACATCCCTTGTAAGTTGGATTCCTAGGTATTTTATTCTCTTTGAAGCTATTGTGAATGGGAGTTCATTCATGATTTGGCTCTGTTTGTCTGTTATTGGTGTATAAGAATGCTTGTGATTTTTGCACATTGATTTTGTATCGTGAGACTTTGCTGAAGTTGCTTATCAGCTTAAGGAGATTTTGGGCTGAGATGATGGGGTTTTCTAAATATACAATCATGTCATCTGCAAACAGGGACAATTTGACTTCTTCTTTTCCTAACTGAATACCCTTGATTTCTTTCTCTTGCCTGATTGCCCTAGCCAGAACTTCCAACACTATGTTGAATAGGAGTGGTGAGAGAGGGCATCCCTGTCTTGTGCCAGTTTTCAAAGGGAATGCTTCCAGTTTTTGCCCATGCAGTGTGATATTGGCTGTGGGTTTGTCATAAATAGCTCTTAATATTTTGAGATACGTTCCATGAATACCGAACGTATTGAGAGTTTTTAGCATAAAGGGCTATTGAATTTTGTCAAAGGCCTTTTCTGCATCTATTGAGATAATCATGTGGTTTTTGTCTTTGGTTCTGTTTATATCCTGGATTATGTTTATTGATTTGCGTATGTTGAACTGAAGAGCTTCTGCACAGGAAAATAAACTACCATCAGAGTGAACAGGCAACCTACAGAATTGGCGAAAATTTTTGCAATCTACTCATCTGACAAGGGGCTAATATCCAGAACGTACAAAGAACTCAAACAAATTTACAAGAAAAAAACAAACAAGCCGATCAAAAAGTAGGCAAAGGAATTGAGCAGACACTTCTCAAAAGAACACATTCATACAGCCAGCAGACACATGAAAAAATGCTCATCATCACTTGCCATCTGAGAAATGCAAATCAAAACCACAATGAGATACCATCTCATACCAGTTAGAATGGCAATCATTAAAGAGTCAGGAAACAACAGGTGCTGGAGAGGATGTGGAAAAACAGGAACACTTTTACACTGTTGGTGGGATTGTAAACCAGTTCAACCATTATGGAAAACAGTATGGCGATTTCTCAAGGATCTAGAACTAGAAGTACCATATGACCCAGCCATCCCATTACTGGGTATATACCCAAAGGATTATAAATCATGCTGCTCTAAAGACACATGCACACGTATGTTTATTGCAGCACTATTCACAATAGCAAAGACTTGGAATCAACCCAAGTGTCCATCAGTGACAGACTGGATTAAGAAAATGTGGCACATATACACCATGGAATATTATACAGCCATAAAAAAGGATGAGTTTGTGTCCTTTGTAGGGACATGGATGCAGCTGGAAACCATCATTCTCAGCAAACTATCGCAAGAACAGAAAACCAAACACCGCATGTTCTCACTCATAGGTGGGAATTGAACAATGAGATCACTTGGACACAGGAAGGGGATCATCACACACCAGGGCCTTTTGTGGGGAGTGGGTAGAGGTGAGGGATAGCATTAGGAGATATACCTAATGTAAATGACGAGTTAATGGGTGCAGCACACCAACATGGCACATGTATACATATGTAACAAACCTGCACGTTGTGCACATGTACCCTAGAACTTAAAGTATAATAATAAAAAAAAGTGTATTATAAGCAGGAAAATAAAATGTACTTTTAAGTAAAAAATATACTTAATAAATATGTGAAAAAAGAGAGAGAAAAAAAAAGGAAAATTCTTTTCTTTAAGAATGTTGAATATTGGCCCCCATTCTCTTCTGGCTTGTAGAGTTTCTGCCAAGAAATCTGCTGTTAGTCTGATGGGCTTCCCTTTGTGGGTAATCCGACCTTTCTGTCTGACTGTCCTTAACATTTTTTCCTTCATTTGAACTTTGGTGAATCTGACAATTATGTGTCTTGGAGTTCCTCTTCCCGAGGAGTATCTTTGTGGCGTTCTCTGTATTTCCTGAATTTGAATGTTGGCCTGCCTTACTAGGTTGGGGAAGTTCTCTTAGATGATATCCTGCAGAGTGTTTTCCAACTTGGTTCCATTCTCGCCATCACTTTCAGGCACACCAATCAGATGTAGATTTGGTCTTTTCATATAATCCTGTATTTCTTGGAGGCTTTGTTCATTTCTTTTCACTCTTTTTTCTCTACACTTCTCGCTTCATTTCATTCATTTGGTCTTCAATCACTGATACTCTTCTAGTTGATTGAGTCAGTTACTGAAGCTTGTGCATTTGTCACATAGTTCTTGTGTCATGGTTTTCATCTCTATCAGTTCGCTTATGGTCTTCTCTGCATTGATGATTCTATCCATTCTTCTATTCTTTTTCCAAGGTTTTTAGTTTCTTTGTGCTGGGTACGTAGTTCCTCCTTTAGCTCTGAGAATTTTGATTGACTGAAGCCTTCTTCTCTCAACTCGTCAAAGTCATTCTCCATCCAGCTTTGTTCTGTTGCTGGCGATGAGCTGCATTCCTTTGGAGGGGGAGACGTGCTCTGATTTTTTGAATTTCCAGCTTTCCTGCACTGCTTTTTCCCCATCTTTGTGGTTTATCTGCCTTTGGTCTTTGATGATGGTGATGTAGTGATGGGGTTTTGGTGTGGGTGTCCTTTCTGTTTGTTAGTTTTCCTTCTAACAGTCAGGACCCTCAGCTGTAGGTCTGTTGGAGTTTGCTTGAGGTCCACTCCAGACCCTATTTGCCTGGGTATCGGCAGTGGAGGCTGCAGAAGATAGAATATTGCTGCACAGCGAGTGTTGCTGTCTGATTCTTGCTCTGGAAGCTTCGTCTCAGAGGTATACCCAGCCGTGTGAGGTGTTGGTCTGCACCTGGTCGGGGATGTCTCCCAGTTAGGCTACTCAGGAGTCAGGGACCCACTTGAGCAGGCAGTCTGTCCATTCTCAGATCTCAACCTCCGTGCTGGGAGAACCACTGCTCTCTTCAAAGCTGTCAGACAGGGACATTTACATCTGCAGCGATTTCTGCTGCTTTTTGTTTAGCTATGCCCTGTCCCCAGAGGTGGAGTCTACAGAGGCAGGCCGGCCTCCTTGAGCTGTGGTGGGCTCCACCCAATTCGAGCTTCCCGGAAGCTTTGTTTACCTACTTAAGTCTCAGCAATGGCTCAGCAATACCATTAAGGTATTTATATTTTAGAGATTAAGTCTGCCAGTTATAAAAATGTTTTCTGTTTGTTTTCTCTTTTTGTTTTCTTTTCTTATTTTGAAATAGGATTTTGCTCTGTCATCCAGGCTAGAGTACAGTGGCATTATTATGGCTCACAGCAACCTTGACCTTTCAGGCTCAACCAATCCTTTCACCTCTGCCTCCGCAGTAGCTGGGATCACAGGAGTATGCCACCATGCCTGGCTAATTTTTTTATTTTTTGTAGATGTGGGGCTTCCCAATGTCAACCAGGCTGATCTTGAACTCCTGGGCTCAAGTGATCCTTCTGCTTCAGCCTCCCAAATATCTGGAATTACAGGCATAAGCCACCACACCTGGCATTTCTTCTTTTTCTTGTTCTTCTGTTTCTCTTTTCTTACCTTCCTGTGCCTTAATTGAACATTTTTAATGATTTGAGGTTGATTTATTTATGTTGTTTTGAGTATATTGCTTTGTAGAATTTTGTTAATGATTTTTCTTGGTAGTACAATAAACATGTAAATTATCACAGTATACTGGCCTCAACATATTTTTACTCTTAATGAGGCTTGGAAACCTTACTTCCATTTAAGTGTCCTTACCCTAGAATAATATAATTTTCTTAAGCATTTTTTTACATACATTGAGCACCATATCAGATAGTGTTATAATTGTGGCTTCAACATATGATTTAAGAAACTAATAAGAATTAGAATAGTTTATTATATTGAACCACATTTTCCACCCATTCTTATGTTACTATTTCCTCTCTGACATTTCTTTCTTACCATTTCCTTTCTCTTAGGGAAATTCCTTTAGCCATTTTCAAGGGTAGGTTTTATAGAATCAAATTATCTTAGTTTTTCTTCATCTGAGAATGTCTTTATTTCACTCTCATTCCTAAAGGATATTTTTTTCTGGGTATGGAATACACAATTATCAGTTTTATTTCAGAACCTGAAAAATGTAACATTTCCTTCTGGCCTCTATAGTTTCAGAAGAGAGACATGCTATCCTTCAAATTCATTTTTATTTGTAATACAGTATTTTTTTCTGGCTACTTTCCATATTTTTGTTTTGTTTTGTTTTAGTTTTTTTTTTTTAATAATTTATTTATTATTATTATACTTTAAGTTGTAGGGTACATGTGCATAACGTGCAGGTTTGTTACATATGTATACTTGTGCCATGTTGCTGTGCTGCACCCATCAACTCGTCATTTACATCAGGTATAACTCCCAATGCAATCCCTCCCCCCTCCCCCCTCCCCATGATAGGCCCCGGTGTGTGATGTTCCCCTTCCTGAGTCCAAGTGATCTCATTGTTCAGTTCCCACCTATGAGTGAGAACATGCGGTGTTTGGTTTTCTGTTCTTGTGATAGTTTGCTAAGAATGATGGATTCCAGCTGCATCCAAGTCCCTACAAAGGACTCAAACTCATCCTTTTTTATGGCTGCATAGTATTCCATGGTGTATATGTGCCACATTTTCTTAATCCAATCTGTCACTGATGGACATTTGGGTTGATTCCAAGTCTTTGCTATTGTGAATAGTGCCGCAATAAACATACGTGTGCATGTGTCTTTATAGCAGCATAATTTATAATCCTTTGGGTATATACCCAGTAATGGGATGGCTGGGTCATATGGTACTTCTAGTTCTAGATCCTTGAGGAATCGCCATACTGTTTTCCATAATGGTTGAACTAGTTTACAATCCCACCAACAGTGTAAAAGTGTTCCTATTTCTCCACATCCTCTCCAGCACCTGTTGTTTCCTGACTTTTTAATGATCGCCATTCTAACTGGTGTGAGATGGTATCTCATTGTGGTTTTGATTTGCATTTCTCTGATGGCCAGTGATGATGAGCATTTTTTCATGTGTCTGCTGGCTGTATGAATGTCTTCTTTTGAGAAATGTCTGTTCATATCCTTTGCCCACTTTTTGATGGGGTTGTTTGTTTTTTTCTTGTAAATTTGTTTGAGTTCTTTGTAGGTTCTGGATATTAGCCCTTTGTCTGATGAGTAGATTGCAAAAAATTTTCTCCCATTCTGTAGGTTGCCTGTTCACTCTGATGGTAGTTTCTTTTGCTGTGCAGAAGCTCTTTAGTTTAATGAGATCCCATTTGTCAATTTTGGCTTTTGCTGCCGTTGCTTTTGGTGTTTTAGACATGAAGTCCTTGCCCATGCCTATGTCCTGAATGGTACTACCTAGGTTTTCCTCTAGGATTTTTATGGTATTAGGTCTAACATTTAAGTCTCTAATCCATCTTGAATTAATTTTCGTATAAGGAGTAAGGAAAGGATCCAGTTTCAGCTTTCTACTTATGGCTAGCCAATTTTCCCAGCACCATTTATTAAATAGGTAATCCTTTCCCCATTTCTTGTTTCTCTCAGGTTTGTCAAAGATCAAATGGCTGTAGATGTGTGGTATTATTTCTGAGGACTCTGTTCTGTTCCATTGGTCTATATCTCTGTTTTGGTACCAGTACCATGCTGTTTTGGTTACTGTAGCCTTGTAGTATAGTTTGAAGTCAGGTAGCGTGATGCCTCCAGCTTTGTTCTTTTGACTTAGGATTGTCTTGGAGATGCGGGCTCTTTTTTGGTTCCATATGAACTTTAAAGCAGTTTTTTCCAATACTGTGAAGAAACTCATTGGTAGCTTGATGGGGATGGCATTGAATATATAAATTACCTTGGGCAGTATGGCCATTTTCACGATATTGATTCTTCCTATCCATGAGCATGGTATGTTCTTCCATTTGTTTGTGTCCTCTTTTATTTCACTGAGCAGTGGTTTGTAGTTCTCCTTGAAGAGGTCCTTTACATCCTTTGTAAGTTGGATTCCTAGGTATTTTATTCTCTTTGAAGCAATTGTTAATGGAAGTTCATTCCTGATTTGGCTCTCTGTTTGTCTGTTACTGGTGCATAAGATTGCTTGTGATTTTTGCACATTAATTTTGTATCCTGAGACTTTGCTGAAGTTGCTTATCAGCTTAAGGAGATTTTGGGCTGAGACAATGGGGTTTTCTAAATATACAATCATGTCATCTGCAAACAGGGACAATTTGACTTCTTCTTTTCCTAACTGAATACCCTTGATTTCTTTCTCTTGCCTGATTGCCCTAGCCAGAACTTCCAATACTATGTTGAATAGGAGTGGTGAGAGAGGGCATCCCTGTCTTGTGCCAGTTTTCAAAGGGAATTTTTCAGGTTTTTGCCCATTCAGTATGATATTGGCTGTGGGTTTGTCATAAATAGCTCTTATTATTTTAAGGTACGTTCCATCAATACCGAATTTTTTGAGCGTTTTTAGCATGAAAGGCTGTTGAATTTCGTCAAAGGCCTTTTCTGCATCATTTGAGATAATCATGTGGTTCTTGTCTTTGGTTCTGTTTATATGCTGGATTATGTTTATTGATTTGCGAATGTTGAACCAGCCTTGCATCCCAGGGATGAAGCCCACTTGATCATGGTGGATAAGCTTTTTGATGTGTTGCTGAATCCGGTTTGCCAGTATATTATTGAGGATTTTTGCATCGATGTTCATCAGGGATATTGGTCTAAAATTCTCTTTTTTTGTTGTGTCTCTGCCAGGCTTTGGTATCAGGATGATGTTGGCCTCATAAAATGAGTTAGGGAGGATTCCCTCTTTTTCTATTGATTGGAATAGTTTCAGAAGCAATGGTACCAACTCCTCCTTGTACCTCTGGTAGAATTCAGCTGTGAATCCATCTGGTCCTGGACTTTTTTTGGTTGGTAGGCTATTAATTGTTGCCTCAATTTCAGAGCCTGCTATTGGTCTATTCAGGGATTCAACTTCTTCCTGGTTTAGTCTTGGAAGAGTGTAAGTGTCCAGGAAATTATCCATTTCTTCTAGATTTTCCAGTTTATTTGTGTAGAGGTGTTTATAGTATTCTCTGATGGTAGTTTGTATTTCTGTGGGGTTGGTGGTGATATCCCCTTTATCATTTTTAATTGCGTCGATTTGATTCTTCTCTCTTTTCTTCTTTATTAGTCTGGCTAGTGGTCTGTCAATTTTGTTGATCTTTTCAAAAAACCAACTCCTGGATTCATTGATTTTTTGGAGGGTTTTTTGTGTCTCTATCTCCTTCAGTTCTGCTCTGATCTTAGTTATTTCTTGCCTTCTGCTAGCTTTCGAATGTGTTTGCTCTTGCTTCTCTAGTTCTTTTAATTGCGATGTTAGAGTGTCAATTTTAGATCTTTCCTGCTTTCTCTTGTGGGCATTTAGTGCTATAAATTTCCCTCTACACACTGCTTTAAATGTGTCCCAGAGATTCTGGTATGTTGTATCTTTGTTCTCATTGGTTTCAAAGAACATCTTTATTTCTGCCTTCATTTCGTTATGTACCCAGTAGTCATTCAGGAGCAGGTTGTTCAGTTTCCATGTAGTTGAGCGGTTTTGATTGAGTTTCTTAGTCCTGAGTTCTAGTTTGATTGCACTGTGGTCTGAGAGACAGTTTGTTATAATTTCTGTTCTTGTACATTTGCTGAGGAGTGCTTTACTTCCAATTACGTGGTCGATTTTGGAGTAAGTATGATGTGGTGCTGAGAAGAATGTATATTCTGTTGATTTGGGGTGGAGAGTTCTATAGATGTCTATTAGGTCTGCTTGCTGCAGAGATGAGTTCAATTCCTGGATATCCTTGTTAACTTTCTGTCTCGTTGATCTGTCTAATGTTGACAGTGGAGTGTTGAAGTCTCCCATTATTATTGTATGGGAGTCTAAGTCTCTTTGTAAGTCTCTAAGGACTTGCTTTATGAATCTGGGGGCTCCTGTATTGGGTGCATATATATTTAGGATAGTTAGCTCTTCCTGTTGAATTGATCCCTTTACCATTATGTAATGGCCTTCTTTGTCTCTTTTGATCTTTGATGGTTTAAAGTCTGTTTTATCAGAGACTAGTATTGCAACCCCTGCTTTTTTTTGTTCTTCATTTACTTGGTAAATCTTCCTCCATCCCTGTATTTTGAGCCTATGTATGTCTCTGCGTGTGAGATGGGTCTCCTGAATACAGCAGACTGATGGGTCTTGACTCTTTATCCAGTTTGCCAGTCTGTGTCTTTTAATTGGAGCATTTAGTCCATTTACATTGAAGGTTAATATTGTTATGTGTGAACTTGATCCTGTCATTATGATATTAACTGGTTATTTTGCTCGTTAGTTGATGCAGTTTCTTCCTAGCCTCGATGGTCTTTACATTTTGGCATGTTTTTGCAATGGCTGGTACCGGTTGTTCCTTTCCATGTTTAGTGCTTCCTTCAGGGTCTCTTGTAAGGCAGGCCTAGTGGTGACAAAATCTCTAAGCATTTGCTTATCTGTAAAGGATTTTATTTCTCCTTCACTTATGAAACTTAGTTTGGCTGAATATGAAATTCTGGGTTTAAAATTCTTTTCTTTAAGAATGTTGAATATTGGCCCCCACTCTCTTCTGGCTTGTAGAGTTTCTGCTGAGAGATCTGCTGTTAGTCTGATGGGCTTCCCTTTGTGGGTAACCCGACCTTTCTCTCTGGCTGCCCTTAAGATTTTTTCCTTCATTTCAACTTTGGTGAATCTGGCAATTATGTGTCTTGGAGTTGCTCTTCTCGAGGAGTATCTTTGTGGCGTTCTCTGTATTTCCTGGATTTGAATGTTGGCCTGCCCTACTAGGTTGGGGAAGTTCTCCTGGATGATATCCTGAAGAGTGTTTTCCAACTTGGTTCCATTTTCCCCCTCACTTTCAGGCACCCCAATCAGACGTAGATTTGGTCTTTTTACATAATCCCATACTTCTTGCAGGCTTTGTTCATTTCTTTTTCTTCTTTTTTCTTTTGGTTTCTCTTCTCGCTTCATTTCATTCATTTGATCCTCAATCGCTGATACTCTTTCTTCCAGTTGATCGAGTCGGTTACTGAAGCTTGTGCATTTGTCACGTATTTCTCGTGTCATAGTTTTCATCTCTTTCATTTCGTTTAGGACCTTCTCTGCATTAATTACTCTAGCCATCAATTCTTCCACTTTTTTTTCAAGATTTTTAGTTTCTTTGCGCTGGGTACGTAATTCTTCCTTTAGCTCTGAGAAATTTGATGGACTGACGCCTTCTTCTCTCATCTCGTCAAGGTCATTCTCCGTCCAGCTTTGATCCGTTGCTGGCGATGAGCTGCGCTCCTTTGCCGGGGGAGATGCGCTCTTATTTTTTGAATTTCCAGCTTTTCTGCCCTGCTTTTTCCCCATCTTTGTGGTTTTATCTGCCTCTGGTCTTTGATGATGGTGATGTACTGATGGGGTTTTGGTGTAGGTGTCTTTCCTGTTTGATAGTTTTCCTTCTAACAGTCAGGACCCTCAGCTGTAGGTCTGTTGGAGATTGCTTGAGGTCCACTCCAGACCCTGTTTGCCTGGGTATCAGCAGCAGAGGCTGCAGAAGATAGAATATTTCTGAACAGCGAGTGTACCTGTCTGATTCTTGCTTTGGAAGCTTCCTCTCAGGGGTGTACTCCTCTCTGTGAGGTGTGGGGTGTCAGACTGCCCCTAGTGGGGGATGTCTCCCAGTTAGGCTACTCAGGGGTTAGGGACCCACTTGAGCAGGGAGTCTGTCCCTTCTCAGATCTCAACCTCCGTGTTGGGAGATCCACTGCTCTCTTCAAAGCTGTCAGACAGAGTCGTTTGCGTCTGCAGAGGTGTCTGCTGCATTTGTTTAGTTTACTGTGCCCTGTCCCCAGAGGTGGAGTAAGCCTCAGCAATGGCGGGCGCCCCTCCCCCAGCCTCGCTGCTGTCTTGCCGGTAGATCACAGACTGCTGTGCTAGCAATGAGGGAGGCTCCGTGGGTGTGGGACCCTCCCGGCCAGGTGTGGGATATGATCTCCTGGTGTGCCTGTTTGCTTAAAGCGCAGTATTGGGGTGGGAGTTACCCGATTTTCCAGGTGTTGTGTGTCTCAGTTCCCCTGGCTAGGAAAAGGGACTCCCTTCCCCCTTGCACTTCCCAGGTGAGGCAATGCCTCGCCCTGCTTCAGCTCTCGCTGGTTGGGCTGCAGCAGCTGACCAGCACCGACCGTCCGGCACTCCCCAGTGAGATGAACCCAGTACCTCAGTTGAAAATGCAGAAATCACCGGTTGTCTGTGTTGCTCGCGCTGGGAGTTGGAGACTGGAGGTGCTCCTATTCAGCCATCTTGCTCCGCCCTCTTTGTTTTAGTTTTAATAGCTTAATTATAATGTGCCTTTGCATGCATATCTCTGAGTTTATCTTATTTGGTGTTTACTCAGATTTCTGCATCTGTAAGTTTACATTTTCAGTAAAATTGGGAAATTTGTAGTGATCATTATTTTTTAATTAAAAAAATTAAATTAATATAATGTATATTTAAGCTATACAATGTCATATATATTTTTTTGAACTGATGACTATAGTCAAGTCACTTAACGTATCTTTGTCTTCATACACTCACATAGTTACCATTTTGAGGGGTGTTGAGGAGACTTAAGGTCTGTTCTTGTAGCAAACTTCAAGTATATAACACAGTATTAGTTGCTATAGTCGTCATGCTCTAAATTAGACCGCTAAAACTCGTTCATCCTATATAACTGAAACTTTGTACACTTTAACCAATATCTCTCCATTTTCCCAACCTCCTTGCCACTGGTAGCCACCATTTTACCCTGCTCCTATGAATTCAGCTTTTTTAGATTTCACATATATGTGTGATCACACATTGTTTTTCTATCTATGTCTGTGGTTTTTCACTTGTCTTAATGTCCTCCACATTCATCCATGTTATTGCAAATGGGAGAAATTTCTACTTTTCTTGCTTTCCAACTTTTATTCTAGGTTTAGGGGGTACATGTTCAGGTTTGTTACATGGGTAAATTGCATGTCATGGGGATTTGGTCTACAGATTATATCATCCCTCAGGTAATGAGTATAGCAGTCAATAGTTTTTCAATCCGTACCTTCCTTTCAACCGCCACCCTCAAATAGGCACTGATATTTCATCCTTTTTATCGATGTGTACTCAATGTTCGGCTCCCACTTATATAAGTGAGAACATGCAGTATTTGGTTTTCTGTTCCTGTGTTAACATGCTTAGTATAATGACCTCTAGCTCCATCTGTGTTATTGCAAATGAAATGATTTTATTCTTTTTTATGACTACATAATATTCCATGTTGTATATGTATTACACTTTCTTTATCCAGTTTACTGTTGATGGACATTTAGGTTGATTCCATGTCTTTCCTATTGTGAATAGTGCTTCACTGAACATATGCATGCATGTGTTTTTGTGGTAGAATGATTTATATTGTCTTGGGTAAATACCCACTAATGGGATTGTTGAGTTGAATGGTAGTTCTGTTTTAAGTTCTTTGAGAATTCTCCAAACTGGTTTCCACAGAAGTGGAACTAATTTACATTGCCATCAGCAGTGTATTCCCTTTTCTCTATAACTGTGCCAATATCTGTTATTTTTTGACTTTTCAATAGCCATTCTGACTGGCATGATATATTTTGTTGTGGTTTTAATGTACATTTCTCTAATGACTGAGCATTTTTTCATATGCTTGTTGACTATGTGTATGTCTTCTTTTGAGTAGTGTCTGTTCATGTCTTTTGCCCAATGTTTAGTGGGCTTGTTTTTTGCTTTTTAATTTGTTTTTAAGTTCCTTGTAGTCTGGATATTAGACCTTTGTCAGATGCATAGCTTGCAAATATTTTCTCTCATTCCATAGATTGTCTGTTTACTCTGTTGATAGTTTCCTGTGCTGTGTAGAGAGGCAGTGAAAAAAGAAAACTTCAGGTCAATATCGTCTTTGAACGTAGATGCAGAAATCTTCAATGAAATACAAGCAAACTGAATTCAGCAGCACATCAAAAAGCTAATCCACTATGATCAAATACACTTTATCCCTAGAATGCAAGGTTTCTTCAACATATGCAAATCAATAATTTTGAATCATCATATAAACAGAGCTAAAAACAAAAACCACTTGATCATCTCAATAGTTGCAGACAAAGCTTTCTATACAATTCAAGATCCCTTCATGTTAAAAACCCTCAACAAACTAGGCATTGAAGGAACATACTTCAAAATAATTAGAGCCATCTATGAAAATCCCACAGCCAACATCATACTGAATGGGCAATAGCTGTAATCATTCCCTTTGAAAACCACAACAAGACAAATACTCCTCCTTTTACCACTCCAGTTCAACATAGTGCTGGAAGTCCTTGCCAGAGCAATCAGGGAAGAGAAAGAAGTAAAGTCCTCCAAATAGGAAGAGAGGAAGTTAAATGATCCCTGTTTGCAGACAGTATGATTTTATACCTAGGAAACACTGTAATCTCTGCCCCAAAGGTCCTTGATCTGATAAACATCTTTGACAAAGTTTTTTTTTATATTATACTTTAAGTTTTGGGGTACATGTGCAGAATGTGCAGGTTTGTTACATAGGTATACACGTGCCATGGTGGTTTGCTGCACCCATCAACCCGTCATCTACATTAGGTATTTCTCCTAATGCTATCCCTCTCCTAGTCCCACACCCCACAACAGGCCCCAGTGTGTGATGTTTCCCACTCTGTGTCCTTGTGTTCTTATTGTTCAACTCCCACTTATGAGTGAGAACATGTGGTGTTTGGTTTTCTGTTTTTGAGTTAGTTTGCTGCAAAGTTTTAAGATACAAAATTGATGTTCAAAAATCAATAGCATTCCTATACACCAAAACATCCAAGCTGAGAGTTAAATCAAGAATGCATTCCTCTTCACAATAGTCACAAAATGAACAAAAATCTAGGAATGCAGCTAACCTGGGCAGTGGAAGATCTGTACAATCAGAATTACAAAATATTGCTGAATGAAGTCAGAGATGACAGAAATGAATGGAAATACACTCCAATCTAATGGGTAGGAAGAATCAATATTGTTAAGATAGTCAATGAATTTCTTGATTTCTGCATAATTTCATTGTTTACTCAAAAATCATTCAGGAGTAGATTGTTTAATTTTCATATAATTGTATGTTTTGTGAGATCTTCTTCGTATTGATTTCTGTTTTTATTGTCCTGTGGTCTGAGTGATGGAGTCTCGTTCTGTCACCCAGGCTGGAGTGCAGAGGCATGATTTTGGTTCACTGCAGCCTCTTCCTCCCAGACTCAAGTGATTCTTGTGGCTCAGGCTCCCGAGTAGCTGGGACTACAGGTGTGTGCCACCGTGTTCAGCTAATTTTTGTATTTTTAGTAGAGATGTGGTTTCACTGTGTTGGCCAGGCTTGTCTTGAACTCCTGACCTGAACTGATTGATCTGCCTACCTTGGCCTTCCAAAGTGCTGGGATTACACCTTCTTTGTTATTTTTGATGTTGTGATTTAAAGTTTGTTTTGTCTGAAATAAGAATAGCAACCCCAATTCTTTTTTCTTTTCCATTTGCTTGATAGATCTTTCTCCGTCCCTTTAATTTGATCCTATGTGTGTCATCACATGTGACATTGGTCTCTTGAAGACAGCGTACAGTTGGGTGTTGCTTCTTTATCTAATTGACTATGCTGTGCCTTTAAAATGAGTCATTTAGCCCATTTATGTTCAAGATTAATATTGACATGTGCCAATTTGATCCTGTCATTGTGTTGTTAGCTGGGGTTTTTTGTAGACTTTATTGTGTAGTTGCTTTATAGTGTCAATGGTCTGTGTACTTATATATGTTTTTGTGATGGGTGGTAAGTCTTTCATTTTCAGGTTTAGCACTTCCTTAAAAGTCTCTTGTAAGGCAGATCTGGTGGTAACAAATTTTCTTAGCATTTCTTGTCTGAAAAATACTGCATTTCTCCTTTAGTTTGGTGGGATATAAAATTAGTGATTGACATTTCTTTTTTTTAATGTTGTTGAATATAGGCCCCCAATCTTTTCTGGCTTACAGGGTTTCTGCTGAAAGTTCTGCTGTTAGCCTGATGGGGCTCCCTTTTTAGGTTACCTCCCCTTCTCTCTAGCTGTCTTTGATATTTTGTCCTTCACATTGACCTTGGAGAATCTGATGACTGTGTTTTGGGGGTGGTCATCTTGCATAGTATCTTCCAGGGTTCTCTGAATTTCCTGAATGTGAATGTCAACTTCTCCAGCGAGGTTGGGGAAATTTTCATGAAGAAAATCCTCAAATATGTATTACAAGTTGCTTGCTCTCTCCCCCTCTCTTTCAGTGATACTAAGGAGTCATAGATTTGGTCTATAAAAAATTCCATGTATCTTATTCATTATGTTCATTCTTTTACATTCTTTTTTCCTTATTTTTGTCTTGACTGAATAGATTTGAAGAACCAGTCTTTGAGTTCTGAGGCTCTTTCCTGAACTTGGTATATTCTGCTGTTAGTATTTCCAATTGAATTATGAAATTCTTGTGGTGAGTTTTTCATGTCTATCAAATCAGTTAGGTTCTTTCTTAAATGGCTCTCTCATCTTTCTGCTCTTGAATTGTTTTACCGGATTTCTTAGATTTCTTGTATTGAATTTCAACTTTCTCCTGAATCTTGATGATCATTGCCATTGCCATCCAGATTCTGAATTCTATGTCCGTCATTTTAGCCATTTCAATTTGGTTAAGAACTATTGTGGGGAAGCTAATGTGGTCATTTGGAGGTAAGAAGGCACTCTGGATTTTAGAGTTGTCAGAGTTCTTGCACTAATTCTCATCTGTGTGGGCTGAGGTTCCTTTAATCTTTGAAGTTGCTGTCCTTTGGATGGCGGCTTTTTGCTTTTTATATTCTTTGCTACTTTTGAGTGTTTGACTGTGGTATAAGTTGGGTTTAGTTGACTACCTTCATTTCTGGGTGATTTCAGGAGGCCAAGGCTCAACTCAGCACTCTTGGGCTGTGCACTTTAATCCTGGGGGTGCTGGGACCAAGCCCATGGCTTTGTTCTCTGGCTTCTCAAAGTTAAGCATCTGATGTACTGCAGGTCGAGTAGGGGAGGGGCAAGTGTTTCTGGTCCTCTGGCAATGATGCTGCATTGGTGGATGCTGGCAAAAGCACTTTGTCAGGGTGATGGCAACAGGATCCATGCCCACATGCATGTGCTGGGAGTGGCAGGTGGAAGCAGCATGACAGGGTCTGTGCATAGGCGTGTGCACTGGCATAGGCACTGGGGAGGCTGCAGGTGGATGCATGCTGGCAAGGCCCATGTGAAAAAACTCTCTGATAGTTAAGCTGGGTCTTCCAGTAAAAGAGCTATGGCAGTAGCTGCTGGGAAGTGCCCTGTGGAGCATCTGAGGCTACACTGCAAGTGGATGTGGTCAGGCAGAGATCTTCTGGAATTCTTGCAGAAAGGGGATACTCAGATCAGACTGGTCACATCCCACAGGCATGATAGCTCTGTTCTTTCCAGGTTTGACAGTTTAAAAAGGCCTAAGCTGCCTGTGGTGAGGCTTGTGTGGTGTGGTGAGGCTTGGGGGATGGATATCCCTGGCCATGCTCCACTGCAGCTATTCCCACATCAAACCCTCTGGGCTTTGCAGGCTGAACTCCTGTTTCTGCTAACTCCCAAGTAGCCCCCGCTTGGAGCTCGTGGAGTCTCCTGCAGCTAGGAGTCCTTAGTTAAATGGCAAGAGTAGGCCACTCCATGCCTATTTAACTCACTCCTTCTCCAGGAGCTTCGTGGGGTCAGGAATGAGTCCTGGTGCTCTGTAACCCTGTATAGGGTTCCTGGCTTCCTCTTCCTTCAGCCCATATTCTGCATTCTCTGTTCATTCACTCTCAAAGCCTTCCTTCTGAAGATTTCCTTGGAGTGTGCTGATCTTCATGGTCTGGCCACTCAGTGAAAGAAGCTCTTCCTAGCTGTGTCCAGTCAGTCATCTTGGCTCTTTCCTCTTTTTCAAGGCTGAATAATATTCCATTCACCACATTTGTTTCATCCATTCATCCACTGACAGACACTTAGGTTGTTCCCATATTATGGCTATAATGAATAATGCTTTAATGAACCTTCGAGTGTAGATATATCTATGACATACTGATTTTATTTCCTTTTTTCATATATACCCAGAGGAGGGATTACTGGATCGTATAGTATTTTTAACTCTTTGAGGATCCTTTTTACTGTTTTCTAAAATGGCTGTATCAATTTATGTTTTTCACTAATAGTGTACAGGTGTTTCTTTTTCTTCACATTCTCATCAACACTTACTTTTCTTCTCTTTGATAATAGACATTCTAACTGATGTGAGGTAATATCTCATTGTGGTTTTGATTAGTGCTTTCCTGATAATTAGTAATGTTGAGCGCCTTTTCATATATCTGTTGTCCATTTCTGTGTCTTCTTTGGAAAATATCTATTCAGGTCATTTTCCTGTTTTAAAATTTGAGGGTATTTTTGTTATTGACTTATATGAGTTTCTTTTATATATTGTATATCAGATATATGGTTTGCACATGTGTTCTGCTAATCTTCAGTGGCCTTTAATTTTGTTGATTATTTTATTTGCAGAAACTCAGTTTGATACAGTCCCATTTGTTTATTTTTTTTGTTCCTACCTTTCCTTTTGGTATCATATTCAAAAAAATCATTGTCAAGATCAGTATCAAAGTATTTTTACCTATATTTTCTTTTAAGAGATTTATGGTTTTAAGTCTCATGTTTAAGTGTTTAATCTATTTTCAGTTGATTTTTGTGCATGGTACAAGATGAGGGTTCAATTATTTTGTATGTGGATATTTAGCTTTCCTAACATTTTTCAAGAGACTGTCCCTTCTCCATTGTGTATTTTTGCCACCTTTGTTAAAAATTAGTTGTTTGTTCTCTATTATATGCTTATTTTAAATTGCCTGACTGTGTCAAAACATCCTATGTACCCCATAAACATATATACCTACTATATACCCACAAAAAAAAATTAGCTGATTTTTTAGGCATAGGTTTATTTTGGGGCTCTGTATTCTGTTCCATTTTTCTTTCTCTTTTTATGCCAATACCATACTGTTTTGATTATTGTAGGCTTGTCATATATTTTGAAGTTAATAAGTATGTTATCTCCAACTTTGTTATTTTTTAAAATTAAGATTGGGCCAGGCATGGTAGCTCATGCCTGTGTTCCCAGCACTTTGGGAGGCTGAGGAGCGCAGATGATGATGTCAAGAGATTGAGACTATCCTGGTCAACATAGTGAAAACCCATCTCTACTAAAAATACAAAAATTAGCTGGGGGTGGTGGTGTGTGCCTATAGTCCCAGCTACTCAGAAGGCTGAGGCAGGAGAATCGTTTGAACCCGGGAAGAAGAGGTTGCAGTGAGCCGAGATTGAGCCACTGCATTACAGCCTGGGTGACAGAGCGAGACTCTGTCTCAAAAAAAAAAAAAAAAAAAAAAAAAGAAAGAAAAGAAAAGAAATTAAGATTGGTTTGGCTATTTGGGATCTTTTGTGATTCCACATGAATTTTAGGATTTTAAAAATGTATTTGTGATTTAAAAATATGTTTGTGAAAATGTGAAAAATGTCACTTGAATTTTGATATTGATAGCACTGAATCTAGATTGGCATAGTATGGGATTTTAACAGTATTAATTCTTCCAATTCATGAACATGGGCTATCATTTTATTTATTTGTGTCTTCTTTAGTTTGTTTCATCAGCATCTTCTAATTTTCATTGTAAAAGTCTTACACTTCTGTAGTTAAATTTATTCCTAAATGTTTTATTGTTTTTGATGCTTTGTAAATGTGATTTTTTAAAAAAATTCTTTTTTGGGTAGTTTATTCTTTAGTATATAGAAACACTAGTGATTTTTGTGTGTTGACTTTGTATTCTGCAACTTTATTGAATTTGTTTATTAGGTCTAAGTTTTTTAAAATAATTAAGTCTTTAGACTTTTTAAAATATATAGCATAATGTCATATGCAAACAGAAATAATTTTACTTTTTTTCTTTCCAGTTTGGATTTTTAAATTTCTTTTTCTTATCTAATTGCACTGGTTAAGACTTCCAGAATTATGTTTAATGGAAGTTTTGAAAGTGGGCATCCTTGACTTTACTGGAGAAAAAGCTTTCAGTTGTTTTGCCATAGAATATGATGTTAGTGCTGGGCTTTTTATAAATGGTTTTCATTCTGATGAAGTAAGTTTTTTCTATACCTATTTTGTTTAGAGTTTTCACTGTGAATGGGTGGGGAACTTTGTTGAATTTTTTCCTGTATCTGTTGAGATCATTTTATTGTTTATCTTTCATTATCCTGTTAATGTGGTTTATCACAATGATTGACTTGTATGTGTTTAATCAATCTTGCATCTGAGAGATAAATCCCATTTGGTCATGGTGTATGGTCCTTTTGAATTTGGTTTGCTAGTATTTTATTGAAGATTTTTGCATCTGTGTTTATTAGAAATATTTGCCTGTAGCTTTTTTTTTCTTGTGGTGTCTTTTTCTGGCTTTGCTATGTTGACCTTATAAACAGTGACCTTCTTAAGTGTACTTAGTTTCTGTTAGTATTTTTGTGAGTTGAGGTTTTTCTACCTGAATAATAATTTCATCTACTAATAAGGCAGTTTTCTTTCCTCTTTTATAATCTGTTTGCCTTTTATTTATTTTTCTTCCCATACTGCAGTGGCTAGTTCCTCCTCTATAGTGTTTTATAGGATAGGTAAAAGTGGACAACCTTGCCTCGTTTCTTATCATAGGAGTTAAATGTGTCATCTTTTAGATAACCTTTAGCAGGTTTAGGAAGTTTCTTTCTATTCCTTCTTTGCCGAGGTTTTAAAAATTATTAATTAAAATTATTACAATTTACAGCTTTTAAAAACATTTATTGAAATTATCATACTTTTAAATTTTTAAATTCTGCTTGTATGTATGTTAAACTACATTAACTTTTGAAAGATGTTGAACTTACTTTACTTTTTTGTGATAAGCCCCCTTAATTATGGTATATTATCTAATATATTGTTCTTTTTGATCACTAAGGATTCTGTTGACTGTTTTTCCATGCTTTTAAAGAATATTTGTCTGCAGCTTTCTTTTATGATAATGGTTTTGGCTGATGTAGTTATTAATGGAATTCTGGCCTCAATATATTTAATTGGGAATTATTTGCTTCTTTTCTATATTTGGGAAGAGTTTATGTGAAATTGGTATTTTTTTAATTCCTTAAAAGTTTGCTGGTATTCAACAGTGAAATGATTTGGGTATGAATTTTTTTCTTGGAAAGTTTTAAACTAGAAATTAAAATTCTTTAATAGATATAGCATCATTGTTCTCCTCAGGAATGAGATATTCAACTCTGTTAATCATTACTTGATGCAGCAGGAGATAACAGCTTGAAGGTGGGATATTATTCACTAGTACTTCTGATCTGTTGTTTACACAGGCAGAATGAGCATCAGTGGCTAGAGAAAGCCTTTAACTGCTGGTAGTTGAAGGTTAGCGTGCCTGCATAGAAATTGTAATGGTCAAAAGAATATGGTCAGGATACTGACAGCATCTTCTACAGATAAACATCTTTTACTACACAGTTACTCTTATGCTCCATGTTAAATTTACTATGTAAACTAATTCTTACAGGTGGTATTTAGTTGTGATATTGAAAAAAACGTAATAGAGTTAGTGGAAAAAGCTATACTTTCCTGCTGCTATGGTTAATTATAAGGTTGTAAGAGATATTTATCATTTTTTTTCTTTTACCATTTGTTATAGATTTTCCTTACTCTCAGCCAGCACTTCTGCTATTTTAGGTTTCATTCCTACTGGGTTTATGTAGGCCTTTTTTGGGTGTCTGAGTACTTGTTAAGCTGTACTTTCTCCGTTTGCCCATATGTGATTACAACTGGGCATGGACACATCAATAATAAGCTTCTCCTGGACCACTTTTTGTAGCAACAACTCTAGCTCCTCATATTAATCGGGCCAGTTCCCAGTATAATAACTCATTCCTTCACCAGCTGGTCTAGTGTCATGAGAGATTCTAAAGTATCCAAGTGGTAGCCTTAGCTTTACTGTAATTCTTATATCCCCTTGTAGAAGCATTCCCTCCCCCAGAACTAATATCTCTAGTGCAACAGAGACTAAATTTATATAGACAGGAAGCACACATTTCCAAAATAGACATCGAGAATGATGGTGTGAGGAGAGGACGCCATTTCTACTTCTACTTTTTGGTTCCCAAACCTATATATTACAACTAATGGGGATACAACACCAAATAATGGCCATTGACTGGAAGTATTAATCCTCATCTTGAAATATAACACTCTTGAAACTATGTAGTATCATGTTTAAACTGGTTCCTTACAATGGTTTAAGAGGCTATTCCAGCACATTCTTAGGCTGCTAGATTTTAGTTTATGTGATAAATAGCACTACTAGTATATTCAATGGTAATGTGCTAGTATATTCAAATGGTAAGATTTATTTCATCTCCTTCATTGTCAACTGAGTCCTTTGGTTTGAGGCAGTTTTACATGGAATGTATTGATGGTAAATCACTTTATGTTTCTCAGATAGTGGTCCAGTACAAGGTAAATCCATATTTGGAATATGTAGCAATCCTAATAAATAAAATATCTGTCTTTTCCAGGATGGAATAGGTTTCTTATCATTTAATATAGTGAGCATTTTTTTTTTTTTTTTTTTTTTTTTTTTTACCAAGTGGGTGGTTGATCTTTCGAGGAATGATAGATACCATATTGATGGTTTAGCTTGGATTCTTCTGACTGGTTGGATATTCAGTAGAGACGGTGAGTAGATGAACTTTAAAGAGAGGGATTTCACAACGCTGGTTCCGTGCGTAGCCTCCATTCCTGCCACCTGGTCACTCTGTTCCTCATTATGAAGGCAGTGGGGTGGCTGAGGACAGACAATGGCTGACTTATCTTTACCAAATGATCATCCTACTTAACTGGGTTTTTAGTGTCTCTTCAGTGGTAGACATACCATGTTAGGCATTGACATAAGAAATAAGAATCCACATACCTTGCATGCACTCCCATAGATTCATTCACATGCTTCTTCTCCTTCTTTGTCTCTAATCTTCCAATTTATTATTTTCCAGGCTTCTCACCAACCAATCAGGCCATTTGCAACTGCCCAACAGTCTGCATTTATCCTTCCTCACATTACTTCTCGGTCCACACCAAGTTTATGACTAAGTGTACTGCTTGGAACCTTGCTCAGTGGGAGGAATTCCCTTTACCACTGTTTTTCCATAACCACATCTGAATGTGGTAGCGGTTCATTTATCACTGTACCACCTTATGGAGATGACCCATTTATTAAAGAGACCCATTCTTATTTCTCCTCTTTGTGGTAGGTATAAGGAAACACCTACATGTTCATAGGTATGAGCAGAGGAAGCAATAATAGTGCAATTAGAGAAAAGTGAAATGGGGATCTGAGTCACTTATATAAGTTTATAAGTTTATATAAGTTTATATATAAGTGACTCACATCTAATTCTGAGATCTGGGTCTAATTCTGAATGTACCACTTCTATCATGTTTTTGTTGTTTTACCAACTCTTTTTATTTGGTGGATCATAATATTTTTTCTAGATCATCTATTTAGTGTCTACAAGGGCCTAGTAGCACGTCAGGAGTTTCTTTTTGAATGATGAAAGTTCTCTATGCAGGCAGCATGGCCTTGCTCAAGAACTCGAATGGCATCTGCTTGGACTCCTAAAAATGGGTATGTTTTCAACACATCAGCAGTTGCACACCACATGCTAGAGGCTATGTTGACATGTTCTAGTAAAGATACTTCATCTGCCATTACAACTGTGATTGAAATACCACTTGGTTAAATTTGTAGGAATTTATAGTTGTCTTCTATGATTCATGTGATTTTTGGAGAACTCAGACCTATTAATTAATTGGGCATATGAGGGGCCATGATAGTGTTTTGAGTCTCGCAGTTCAAAAGTCCTTAAAAGATTCAAGTATTCCCCTTTCACCAGTACATAATTGTTTAGGTAAATGACTATATATATCTTTGGAGAAGGAGTGAGGGAATCACTACTAAATATAGTTGTTGTGGCACTGCAGCATCTTCTTCAGGAGGAATTGGTCTCCCCTTCAATTGATAGGCTTTGGATCTGAGAACTGGCTCATTTATGGAAATTGGGCAAGGTATTTTAATTTTCCATTTTAGTGTCTAACATTAGTCTTGTGCTATTCCAGAATTCTGGTTTTTTTCCCCCATTGATACTAGAGAACCTAGTATTATAGCACTATCCCCTACCATCAATCCTGGCATGCAGAAGAAACTATCTCTGAGCGTCTCACTAGCAGATAATAGTTGACCCTTGAACAACACGGGTTAGGGGAACTGATCTGCCACACAGTCAAAAGCTCATGTACAACTTTTGACTCTCCAAAAACTTTACTAATAGCCTACTGTTGACTGCAAGCCTTACTAATAACATAAACAGTCAATTAATACCTATCGCATACATTAAATGTGTTGTATACTGTATTCCTATAATAAAGTAAGCTAGAGAAAAGAAAATATTATTAAGAAAATCATAAGAAAGAGAAAATATATTTATTGTTAATTTAGTGGAAATAGATCATCATAAGGGTCTTCATCCTTTTTATCTTTACTTTGAATAGGCTGAGAAGGAGATGGAAGAGAAGGGGTTAGTCTTGCTGTCTCTGGGGTGGCAGAGGCAAATAAAAAATTCATGTGTGAGTGGACTAACATAGTTTGAACTCATGTTGTTCAAGGGCCAATTGTACTTATTGCTTTGGTGAAAGAAATATTATTTGGGTTCAGTAGGGGAATATAGTCAGTTGGCTGTCTTTCTTGTATTATGTTTTAAATCTAGTATGTCTACCTCTTTGAGTTTTGGGACTGCTTTCTTTGTACTTCGCCAAGGTAGTTATAGCATCTCAACCTCATTATCATAGTCATTTTTAAGCCTTGGAACTATCCCGATAACATTTTAGGATTGGCTGCAGGTGTACTTCCTACCATGCTAAATCCTCCTTCCTAGAAAAGTGTCTCTGCATCAATAAAATCCCCCTCGCATTATTCATTCTTATATGCTATACTTTCTCCAGTTCAGTGCTTCCAACATCCATTTCTCAGTATGGTCTCCTGGTTGTTGCCAGTACATATTAGATGAGTCCTGCAACCCTTTCTTTTATAGCAGGGACAATATTTTCCCAGTTTGAGTATTCTGAGATTTTCAGATAATTGGGAGTCAGCCTAGCGGATACTCAAATGGTGTAAGGACAAGTGATACTAGTGCACTACTATCAGTTCTTGGTACCCTCTATTCCTTTCAAGCTTCATCCTCATTTGCCTGCTTACCATTATAGCTAAATGTACTGTAGCTAAGTATTTTCTGAACTTAGAAAACACTTAGAATGCTATAACAAAGTCTAATAAATCTGCCTTCCAAAATGAACAGATGTTACTCCTGGTAATATTCACTTTTTTAAGAAAATGACAGTTATTACAGATACAGTTAAGACCCCAAATCCTCTTTCTCAGCCCCTTTCCCATCCAAAGCTGGACACTTACAATGAATTTGTTATATCTTTTTTGTTTTGTTTTGTTGTTAAACTTTTTCAGCAGCTTTATTGACATATAACTTGGCTACCACATAATTTAATCATTTAAAGTAAACAATTCAGTGATTTTGGTATGTTCATGGGGTTGTGCAATAATTACTACAGTGAATTTTAGAATATTTACATCACTCCAGAAAGAAACTCTGTATCCATTAGACAGTCACTTTCTATTTTCTATTTCCCCCAAATCCTTCTAATTCTGGCTACTATGGATCTAATTTCTGTCTATATAGATTTCCCTATTGTGGAAATTTTATATAAATGAAATCATGCAAGATGTAGTCTTTTGTGAGTGACTTATTTCACTTAATATAATGTTTGCAAAGTTCATGCATGTTGTCGCATGTATCAATATTTGATTTTTTTATTGGCAAATAAAATTCCGTTGTATGAATGTACCACATTTTATTATGTATTCTTTACAGTAGTTAATGGATATTTGGATTGCTTTTCTACTTCTTGGTTATTATATATCATGCTGCCATGAATATTTATGTACAGGTTTTTGTGTGCATATGTTTTCATTTGTCTTGGGCATGTATTCAGGAAGGGAATTGCTGTGTCATGTGATAACTATGTTTTACATTATGAGGAGCTGCTATTATTGAATTCCAAAAAGGCTGCATGGTTTCACATTCCCACCAGCAATGTGTTAGATCTTAAATTTCTTTATATCTTCCATATGGATATCTTTCCCAACACTTGATATAGTTTATTTTTTTGAATATAGCTATCTTAGTGGCTGTAGAGTGGTATTTCATGGTGGTTTTGATTGGCATGTCCCTGGACTAATGATGTTGACCTGCTTTTCATGCATTTGTTGGCAGTTTGTATATTTCCTTTAGAGATATGTCTATTTAAATATCTTTCTCAGTTTTAGTTGGGTAATTATTGTTGTTATTATTATTCTTAGATTTAGGGGATACATGTGCATGTGCAGATTTGTTACATTGGTATGTTGTTTGATACTGAGGTTTGGGCTTCTAATGATCCCATCACCCAAGTAGGAAACAAAGTACCTGATAGGTAGTTTTTCAACCCTTATCCACCTTCCTTCTTCCCTCTGCCCTTTTGAAATCTCCAATATTTATTGTTCCTATCTTTGTGTCCATGTATACTCAGTGTTTAGTTCCCACTTACGAGTGAGAAGATGCAGTATTTGATTTTCTCTTTCTTTATTAATTTGCTTAGGACAATGGCCTCCAGCTGCATCCATGTTGCTGCAATGGACATGATTTTATTCTTTTTTTATGGCTTCATAGTATTCCATGGTGTATATATACCATATTTTCTTTATCCAATCCATCACTGATGGGCATCTGGGTTGATTCCATGTCCTTGCTATTATGAAGAGTGCTGTAATAAACATATGAGGACAAATGACTTTTTGGTGGAATGATTTATTTTCCTTTGGATATATACCCATTAATGGGATTGCTAGGTCAAATGGTAATTCTGTTTTTACTTTGAGGAATCTCCAAACTGCTTTCCACAGCCTCTGTGCATCCCCACCAATGGTATATAAGTGTTCCCTTTTCTTGGCAACCTTGCCAATATCTGCTATTTTCTGACTTTTTAATAATAGCCATTCTGACTGGTGTGAGATGTATCACATTGTGGTTTTAATTTGCATCTTTCTGATGATTACTGATGTTAAGCATTTTTTATATGTTTGTTGGGTGCTTGTATGTCTTCTTTGGATAAGTGTCTGTTCATAATCTTTGCCCACTTTTAATGGAGTTGTTTCTTATAGGTTTTGGATAGTAGTCCTTTGTTGGATGCCTGGTTTGCAAATATTTTCTCCCATTCTGTAGGTCATTTGTTTACTCTGTTGATAGTTTCTTTTGCTGTATGGAAGTTTTTTGGTTCAATTAGGTCCCAACTGTCAATTTTTGGTTTTGTTGCATTTGCTTTTGAGGTTAATATCTAGAAGGGTATTTCCTAGATTTTCTTCTAAGATTGTATAGTTTGAGATGTTACATATAAGTCTTTAATCCATTTTGAGTTAACTTTTTTTTTATGGTGAGAAGTAGGGGATTAATTTCTTTCTACATATGGTTAGTCAGTTTTCCCAGCATCATTCATTGAATTAGGATATCCTTTCCCTGTTGTTTATTTTTGTCAACTTTGTCAAAGATCAGATGGTTGTAGGTATACAGCATTATTTTTGGGCTCTCTATTCTGTTCCATTGGTCTACATGTCTGTTTTTGTACCAGTACCATGCTGTTTTGATTACTGTAGCCTTGCCATATAGTTTGAAGTCAGGTAATGTGATGCCTCCAGCTTTGTTCTTTTTGCTTAGAATTACATTGGCTATTCAGGTTCTTTTGGTTCCATATGAATTTTAGAATTTTTTTTTTTTTTGTAATTCCATGAAAAGTCATGTTGGTAAATGGATAGGAATAGTGTTGAGTCTGTAGATTGTTTTGAGCAGTATGGACATTTTAATGGTATTAATTCTTCCAGTCCATGAATGTAGAATGCTTTTCTATTTGTTTGTGTCACCTACAATATATACCTCTTTCCTCAACAGCCACCATAGGAAAACACTACTAACCTTCTGTAACCACATATTAGAGTTGTCTTTTTTTGAGTTCCATATAAATGGAATTATACAGTATATATTGCTTTTTGTCTGAGGTATTTCCTTCAGCATAATGATTTAATCTTGTAGTTCATGAACTACTTATCAGTAGTTCATGACTTATTATTGCTGAGTCATATACAAATGTATAGCTATGTCACAGTTTGCTTATTTATTCACTTGTTCATGGACTTGTTTTTCTACCTTTTGGCTACTATGAATACCAAACATTAGGTGTCTTATGGCAAATATATATTTAACTTCATAGGAAATTGCCAAGCTATTTTCCAAAATAGGGGTACAATTTTACACTCTCACCAGCAATATGTCACTGTTTCAGTAGATTCATATTCTTTCCAGTACTTGTCTGTATTTGCAGATCTACGTGATTGGTTATGTAAAAATCTCAATGAATCTAAAAAGCAACTATTAGACCTAATAAGTAAACTTAGCAAGATTACAGAAACAAATATTTAATAATTATATTTTTATGTGATATGAGTAATCAATTGAAAAACTAAAAATTAACTTTAATGTTGATAAAAATGATAAAGTACTTAGGGATAATTGAACAAAGGATATGCAAGACCTCTATGCTGAAAATTATAAAACATTGCAGATAGAAGCTATAGAAGACTGAAATCAGTGGAGAAAAAGATCATGTTAGTATATTGGATGACTCAGTGTCATTAAGATGTTATTTCTTTCCAAATTGCTAGAGATTCAATCCAATTCTATCATGATCTCAGCACAGTTTGTTTTGTTTTTGTTTTTATTTTTGGTAAATATTGACAAAGTGATTTAAAACTCTTTAACAAAATAGTAACAAGTTGACCCAGCCAGGGATTAATACAAGAATTTATGATTGGTTTAATAATTTAAAAAATCAGTGAATTGGATTTCTGGTTTCAACTTCAACATGCAAAGAGCTTGGAAGTTGTTACTCCCATTCTTAAAACGATAAGATGTTGATCAGTCTTAAAATTAACAACTTTTCTTGGAACTATTAGAGAACTGAGATTTCAGTGGGAACCTACAGCCAGAAGCCTGAAGAGAAAAGCAAATCCAGATAGTCACAGATAATACAGAAGTCGCTAAAGCCATAAACTGATAGGGACACTCAAATAGTAACTTTTTTCAAATTGCTGGGTGCTGAATGTGGGACTAGCATGAGAATGAGAAACTGCTGGGTACTGAAATGTTAGGGAAACCTCAATACTTTTACCTTTAGGGAACCCACTGGGTTCTCATGGTAGAGATCTGAGAAAGATTCCTTCATGACTCTGGCAGGGCAAAGGGAAGAATAAGCATTGTAAAATATACTCAGAACATTCTCCATAACAAAAAAGTATTTTCCTGGAAAAAAGGCTTTACTAGAGCCTTATCCAAGGTAGGGGAAGGGCATTGCTCCAGCTTTAGCCACCTTGGCCTTCCTGTCTCATCAGATGGGGGTAAAATGTGTTACAACTGGAAAAACACTTGTGAATGTCACAGCCCAGACACACAGACGCATTATATCAAGACTGAGATTTAATCATAAAATCATTGAGCATTTTCCTTCTTCCACATCTTACCATAACACACTAACCATTTTTCATATAATAACAAGTGCAGACTCTGTCTCAGGAGGAATATTTCAAGAAGTTCAAAGTCAAGAACAAAGATACAAATGAAGACACTAGAGAAATTTGAAGTCTCTGGCATATATGGCCATAGCACACATCAAGTGCACTTATACAGATTAACATAAATACTCTAAAGGTCATTTACCTCAGTTCCTGTGAACCAATACAAACGTGGTTTTCAACAAAAAATTACAAGGCATTCCAAAGACCAGAAAAAGTACAATCATCTAAACAGATACAGCAATTAACAGAACCAGAGTCAGCAATAGCATAGATTGTGGAATTGTTAGAAAACGAATTTAAAATAACAATGAAACTATGTGAAAAGATTTAATGTATAGATTAGACAAAATGTATACAGGTAAGCAACATGCAAGATGAATAATGAAAGCCTAGAGGTGGAAACTCTAAGATTCAAAAGGAAATTCTAGAAATCAAAAACAGTGTACAGAAATGAATGACTTTGATGTACTTATCTATAGATTAGACTCAGACATGGAATGAATCACTGAGTTTGAAGATAGATAAATAGAAATTTCTCAAATGGAAATGTAAAGAAGGAAGGCAATTGGGGGTTGGGTGTTAAATAGAATATCCAAGAACTGTGTGACAATTTCGAAAGTGTAACATAGTAGAATATCCAAGAACTGTGTGACAGTTTCAAAAGGTGTAACATAGGTGTGCATTTGGACTACCAGAAGGAGAAGAAAGAGTGAGCAAAACAGAAGAACTGTATGTGATCTTTGAAAAACATAATGTAGCAAACTCACATGAGGACAGATAGATAATCTGAATAGACCTATATCTACTGAAGAAATTAAACCAATTATTAGTAATCTTCCAAAACAGAAAGCACCAGGCCCACATGTGATTGCTGGTGAACTCTAACAAAATATTCGAGGAAAAAATTATATCAGTTCTCTGTAATCTCTTCAAGAAAATAGAAGCAGATGGAATATTTCCCAATTCATCCCAGGAGGTTTAGCATTACCCAAGTATCAAATCCAGACAAAGACATTACAAAAAAGGAAAACTACAGACCAGTATGTCTCATGAATATAAATGCAAAAATCATCTACAAAATATTAGTAAATCAAATCCAACAATGTATAAAAAGAATTATACACTATGACCAAGTGGGATTTATTCCAGTTATACAAGGCTCATTTAACATTAAAAAAAATTATGTAAACCATCACACCAACAGGCTACAGAAAAAACAATGAAATGATTATATCAGTAGATGCAGAGTAAACATTTGACAAAATCTCACACCCACACATGATAAAAACCCTTGATAAACTAGGAATGGAAGGGAACTTCTTCAACTTGATAAAGAACATCTACAAAGAACCTACAGCAACATCATACTTAATTGTAAGGAACTAGATGCTTACCTTCTAAGATCATGAACAAGATAAGGATGTGTCCCCAAGGATTTTTATTTGACATCTTAGTGGAAGTCCTAGCTGTAACACAGTAAGATCAGAAAGACAAACAAAAGATATACAGATTGGGAAGGAAGAAATAACACTATCTTTGTTTGCCGATGACATGATTATGTAGCACATCCCACGTAATCAACAAAAATGCTTCTGGAACTAACAAGTGATTCCAGTAAGGTTGCAGGATACAAGGTTAATATATGTAAGTCAGTTGCTTTCTTATATTACCAGCAATGAACAATTAAAAACACAGTATCATTTACATTGGCACCTAAAAGAACTGAAATACTTAGATATAAATATAAGAATATACATGTAAGATCTATATAACGAAAATCAGAAGACTCTGATGAAACACATCATAGAAGATCTAAATAAATGGGGGGGCAGAGTGTGATGGTTCATGGCTGTAATCACAACATTTTGGGAAGCTGAGGCAGGAGGATTTCTTGAGGCCAGGAGTTCAAGTCTGGCTCGGGACAATGTTGTGAGACCCCAGTTTCTAAAAAAAAAAAAATTAGCAATGTGTTGTGGCATGCGCCTGTAGTCCTAGCTACCCAGCAGACTGAGGTGAGAGGATCACTTGAGCCCAGAAGTTCAAGGTTGCAGTGAGCCATGATCATGCCACTGCACTCCAGCCTGGGTGACGGAGGGAGGCCCTTTTTCAAATGAATGAATGAATGAATGAATGAAGAGATATTCCATGTACATGGATAGAAAGATTCAATATGGTCAAAATACAGGTGTTTCCAACTTGATCTATAGGTTCAATTTAGTCCCAGCAAGTTATTTTGTAGATAATAGCAAACTGATTCCAAAGTGTATATGGAATGGCAAAAGACCCAGAATAACCAACACAATCTGGAAGGAGAGCCGTTGGGAGACTGTCATTACTGGACTTCAAGTCTTATTGTAAAGCTATAGTAATTAAAGACAGTGTGGTACAGGTAAAAGAATAAATAAATAGATCAATGATACAGAATAGGTAACCCCAAAATAGATCTATATAAATATAGTCAACTAATCTTTGACAAAGAAACAATGGCAATTCAGTGGAGAAAGTATAGTCTTTGAAACAAATGATGCTGGAACAACTGGACATCCACATACCAAAAAAAAAAAAAAAAAAAAAAAAAAAAAAATTCCAGACACAGTCCTTACATCTTTCAGAAAAATTATCCCAAAATGGATCATAGACTTAAATGTAAAACACAAAATTATAAAACTCTTAGAAGATAACAGAGGAAAACCTAGGTGATGTGGGTTTGGTAATAGCTTTTCAGGTACGATAGTAAGAAAAGAATCGGTAACTTGTATTTTATTAAAATAAGGCACAAAATGGCAGATAGGATGCAGAACTAACTTGCAGCTACCACTTGGATGGACAGAGCAGCATGTGGAGACCCACATCATGAACTTTTACTTCATGAACTACTGCAGGAACATACCAAGAAAGACAAGAAAATCCATAGACCCTTTGAAGGAGGTGGATTGCTGCTGCATGCTCTGTGGGACAGCAAAGGAACTGTGAGCCTGCTTGCTTTCTCAGCTTAGAGACTTGTAGCCTGAGGCAGGTTCTCAGCCCTGCTCACTGGCTGCCTGGAAGTAAACTCTGTGCTGTTGAGGGGGTACAGTGAGAGTGAGACTGGGCTTTCGGCTGCAGGCTCCCTGGGAACTGGGTGAGGCCTGTGGCTGCAAGCTTTTCCCCACCTCCCTGGTGACCTGTGGGATGCCCCCGGGAACATATCTCCATTGGCCTGAAAACTACACCCCCATTCCTCAGCAGCCACAGCAAGCCCTGCTCAAGGAGAGTCTGAGCTCAGACATGCCTAACCCTGACCCCAACTGATGGTCTTTGTCTTCCCACCCTAATCGGAGACAAATGACATAATCCCTTGGGAGCTGTATGGGCCTGCCCACTACCTGAGAAACCTGAATACTTATCCAACGGTGACCATAGGGCAAGCTTGTATCCTCCCTATACAACTGCAGCTGATGTGCTCTTGAAACCCCCACCTCATGGCTGGAGGCCAACGAACACAAAACCAACACACTTACCAAAAATACAACCAAGGACCTTCACAGAGTCCACTTCACTCCCTACCATCTCCAGTGGAGCAGGTGCTGGTATCCATGGCTTAGAAACCTGATAATGGATCACATCACAGGACTCTTGCAGACACCCCCACCCAGTACCAGCCCAGAGCCCAGTAGCTCCACTAGGTGACTAGATTTGCAAGAGAAATAACAATCACGCAATTTGGCTCTCAGGAAGCTCCACCCCAGGAGAAAGGGGAGAGCACCACATCAAGGGATCACCCCACGGGACAAAAGAATCTGAACAGCAGCCCTGGAGTGCCAGATCTTCCCACTGACATAATCCACCCAAATGAGAAGAAACCGGAAAAACAATTTTGGTAATATGACAAAACAAGGTTCTTTGACACCCCCAGAAAATCACACTAGCTCACCAGCAATGGATCCAAACCAAGATAAAACCTCTGAATTGCCAGAAAAAGAATTCAGAAGGTTGACTATTAAGCCAATCAAGGAGGCACCAGAGAAAGGTGAAGTCCAACTTAATGAAATAAGAAAAAATGATACACGATACGAATGGAAGACTCTCCAGTGAAATAGATAGCATAAATTAAAAAAACAATCACAACTTCTTGAAATGAAGAACACACCTAGAGAACTGCAAAATGCGCTGGAAAGGCTCAGCAATAATATTGAACAAGTAGAAGAAAGAACTTCAGAACTTGAAGACGGAGCTTCTGATTTAATCCAATCCAACAAAGACAAAGAAAAAAGAAAAAATAATGCCTCCAAGACGTTTGGGATGATGTTAAATGGTCAAACCTAAGAATATTGGTGTTCCTGAAGAAGAAGAGAACTTGAGAGTTGCAAATTAAATTAACAAATGACAGATTAATGGTAGAATGAGTTTATAAATTTTATTGATGGTAATATTTTTATTTTACCTGAATGGGGCTTCACAGAAAAGAAGTGGAAACCCAAAGAGATGGTTAGACTTGAGAGCTTATATACCACTAGAAGTTACCTGAATTCCAGAGCTGAATGTATCCGAGAGCTGACAGAATACTGAAAGCTATTTGAATTTCAAACACCAAGAGAAGAAATATCTCAATGCTCAACCAGAGGCATTCAGTAGCAACCTCAAAAAGATTTTACCTTAGTGGTAAGACTAAAGAAATCCTAAAGTAAAGCCACTCTAGACCCATCCTAATTCCCTAATGACATATGAGGCAAAGCATCTTTTCATATGCTTATTTGTGATCCATAGAGCCTCTTTGGTTATATATGTTCAGAAATTTTACCAATGTTTAAATTAGGTTGTTTTCTTATCGTTGAATTTTTAAAGTTCTTTAAACTTCTGGACAGCAATTCTTTAACAGATATGTGTTTTGCAAATATTTTCTCCAAGTCTGTGGCCTCTCTTTGATTCCTTTGAGAGTGCCTTTCGGGCCAGGGTGGAGCAAGATGGCAGAATAGGAACAGCTCCAGTCTCTAGCTCCCAGCGCGAGCGACACAGAAGATGGGTGATTTCTGCATTTTCAACTGAGGAATGCAGCTCATCGCCAGCAATGGATCAAAGCTGGATGGAGAAAGACTTTGACGAGTTGAGAGAAGAAGGCTTCAGTCCATCAAACTTCTCAGAGCTAAGGAGGAATTACGTACCCAGTGCAAAGAAACTAAATATCTTGAAAAAAGAATGAAAGAATGGATAACTAGAATAATCAATGCAGAGAAGGCCATAAACGAACTGACAGAGATAAAATCCATGACACGAGAAATATGTGACAGATGCACAAGTTTCAGTAACCGACTCGATCAACTGGAAGAAAGAGTATCAGCGATTGAGGGTCAAATGAATGAAGTGAAGCGACAAGAGAAGTCTAAAGAAAAAAGACGAAAAAGAAATGAACAAAGCCTTCAAGAAGTATGGGATTATGTGAAAAGACCAAATCTATGTCTGATTGGGGTGTCTGAAAGTGAGGGGGAAAATGGAACCAAATTGGAAAACACTCTTGAGGATATCATCCAGGAGAACTTCCCCAACCTAGTAAGGCAGGCCAACATTCAAATTCAGGAAATACAGAGAATGCCACAAAGATACTCCTCGAGAAGAGGAACTCCAAGACACATAATTGTCAGATTCACCAAAGTTCAAATGAAGGAAAAACTGTTAAGGGCAGCCAGAGAGAAAGGTCGGGTTACCCACAAAGGGAAGCCCATCATATTAACAGCAGATCTCTCAGCAGAAACTCTATAAGCCAGAAGAGAGTGGGGGCCAACATTCAACAGTCTTAAAGAAAAGAATTTTCAACCCAGAATTTCATATCCAGCCAAACTAAGTTTCGTAAGTGAAGGAGAAATAAAATTCTTTACAGAACAGCAAATGCTTAGAGATTTTGTCACCACCAGGCCTGCCTTACAAGAGACCCTGAAGGAAGCACTAAACATGGAAAGGAACAACCGGTACCAGCCATTGCAAAAACATGCCAAAATGTAAAGACCATCGATGCTAGGAAGAAACTGCATCAACTAACGAGCAAAATAACCAGTTAATATCATAATGACAGGATCAAGTTCACACATAACAATATTAACCTTAAATGTAAATGGACTAAATGGTCCAATTAAAAGACACAGACTGGCAAACTGGATAAAGAGTTAAGACCCATCAGTTTGCTGTATTCAGGAGACCCATTTCACATGCAGAGACACACATAGGCTCAAAATAAAGGGATGGAGAAAGATCTACCAAGCAAATGGAGAACAAAAAAAGCAGGGGTTGTAATACAAGTCTCTGATAAAACAGACTTTAAACCATCAAAGATCAAAAGAGACAAGGCCATTACATAATGGTAAAACGATCAATTCAACAGGAAGAGCTAACTATCCTAAATATATATGCACCCAATACAGGAGCACCCAGATTCATAAAGCAAGTCCTTAGAGACTTACAAAGAGACTTAGACTCCCATACAATAATAATGGGAGACTACAACACCCCACTGTCAACATTAGAAAGATCAACGAGACAGAAAGTTAACAAGGATATCCAGGAATTGAACTCATCTCTGCACCAAGCGGACCTAATAGACATCTACAGAACTCTCCACCCCGAGTCAACAGAATATACATTCTTCTCAGCACCACATCGCACTTATTCCAAAATTGACCACATAATTGGAAGTAAAGCATTCCTCAGCAAATGTACAAGAACAGAAATTATAACAAACTGTCTCTCAGACCACAGTGCAATCAAACTAGAACTCAGGACTAAGAAACTCAATCAAAACCGCTCAACTACATGGAAACTGAACAACCTGCTCCTGAATGACTACTGGGTACATAATGAAATGAAGGCTGAAATAAAGATGTTCTTTGAAACCCATGAGAACAAAGATACAACATACCAGAATCTCTGGGACACATTTAAAGCAGTGTGTAGAGGAAAATTTATAGCACTAAATGCCCACAAGAGAAAGCTGGAAAGATCCAAAACTGGCACTCTAACATCACAGTTAGAAGAACTAGAGAAGCAAGAGCAAACACATTCAAAAGTTAGCAGAAGGCAAGAAATAACTAAGATCAGAGCAGAACTGAAGGAGATAGAGACACAAAAAACCCTCCAAAAAATCAATGAATCCCGGAGCTGGTTTTTCGAAAAGATCAACAAAATTGATAGACTGCTAGCAAGACTAATAAAGAAGAAAACAGAGAAGAATCAAATAGACGCAATAAAAAATGATAAAGAGGATATCACCACCGACCCCACAGAAATACAAACTACCATCAGAGAATACTATAAACACCTCTATGCAAATAAACTAGAAAATCTAGAAGAAATGGATAATTTCCTGGACACTTACACTCTCCCAAGACTAAACCAGGAAGAAGTTGAATCCCTGAATAGACTAATAGCAAGCTCTAAAATTGAGGCAATAATTAATAGCCTACAAACCAAAAAAGTCCAGGACCAGATGGATTCACAGCTGAATTCTACCAGAGGTACAAGGAGGAGCTGGTACCATTCCTTCTGAAACTAAAAAGAGGGAATCCTCCCTAACTCATTTCACAAGGCCAACATTATGCTGATACCAAAGCCTGGCAGAGACACAACAAAAAAAGAGAATTTTAGACTAATATTCCTGATGAACATTGATGCAGATCCTCAATAAAATATTGGCAAACTGAATCCAGCAGCACATCAAAAAGCTTGTCCAACATGATCAAGTGGGCTTCATCCCTGGGATGCAAGGCTGGTTCAACATATGCAAATCAATAAATGTAATCCAGCATATAAAAGACAAAAGCCACATGATTATCTCAATAGATGCAGAAAAGGCCTTTGACAAAATTCAACAGCCCTTCATGCTAAAAACTCTCAATAAATTCGGTACTGATGGAACATATCTCAAAATAATAAGAGCTATTTATGACAAACCCACAGCCAATATCATACTGAATGGGCAAAAACTGGAAGCATTCCCTTTGAAAACTGGCACAAGACAGGGATGCCCTCTCTCACCACTCCTATTCGACATAGTGTTGGAAGTTCTGGCTAGGGCAATCAGGCAAGAGAAAGAAATAAAAGGTATTCAGTTAGGAAAAGAAGTCAAATTGTCCCTGTTTGCAGATGACATGATTGTATATTTAGAAAACCCCACTGTCTCAGCCCAAAATCTCCTTAAGCGGATAAGCAACTTCAGCAAAGTCTCAGGATACAAAATCAATGTGCAAAAATCACAAGCATTCTTATACACCAGTAACAGACAAACAGAGAGCCAAATCAGGAATGAACTTCCATTCACAATAGCTTCAAAGGGAATAAAATACCTAGGAATCCAACTTACAAGGGATGTAAAGGACCTCTTCAAGGAGAACTACAAACCACTGCTCAGTGAAATAAAAGAGGACACAAACAAATGGAAGAACATACCATGCTCATGGATAGGAAGAATCAATATTGTGAAAATGGCCATACTGCCCAAGGTAATTTATAGATTCAATGCCATCCCCATCAAGCTACCAATGAGTTTCTTCACAGAATTGGAAAAAACTGCTTTAAAGTTCATATGGAACCAAAAAAGAGCCTGCGTTGCCAAGACAATCCTAAGCCAAAAGAACAAAGCTGGAGGCATCATGCTACCTGACTTCAAACTATACTACAAGGCTACAGTAACCAAAACAGCATGGTACTGGTACCAAAACAGAGATACGGACCAATGGAACAGAACAGAGTCCTCAGAAATAATACCACACTTCTACAGCCATCTGATCTTTGACAAACCTGACAAAAACAAGAAATGGGGAAAGGATTCTCTATTTAATACATGGTGTTTTAAAAAGTACACACCTTAATTAAAAATACATTATTGCTAAAACAAACAAACAAAAAAAACAAACAAAAAAAAGCCTGCTAACAATCATTTGAGGCTCCAGTGAGCTATAATCTTTTTGTTGTGGAGGGTCTTGCCTTGATGCTGATACCTGCCAACTAATCAGAATGGTGGTTGCTGAAGATTGGCATGGCTCTGGCAATTAAAACAAACAGTGGAGTTTGCCATATCAATGGTCTTGTCTTTTTCACAAAGGATTTCTCTGTAGTATGCAGTGCTGGTTGATAGTATTTTACTCATAATAAAGCTTCTTTTAAAATTTGGAAAAAAAAAAAAAAAAGAAAATGTGGCACATATACACCATGGAATACTATGAAACCATAGAAAAGGATTAGTTCATGTCCTTTTCAGGGACATGGATGAAGCTGGAAATTATGATTCTCAGCAAACTAACACAGGAACAGAAACCAAACACTGCATGTTCTCACTCATAAGTGGGAGTTGAACAATGAGAACACATGGACACAGGGTGGGGAACATCACACACCAGAGCCTGTTGTGGGGCGTGGGACTAGGGTAGGGATAGCATTAGGAGAAATACCTAATGTAGATGACGGGTTGATGGGGGCAGGAAACTACCATGGCACATGCATACCTGTATAACAAACCTGCACGTTCTGCACCTGTATCCCAGTACTCGAAGTATAAAAAATATATAAATTTCCAGAATTCCCAGGCCCCACCTTAGAACTATTGTATCAGAAATTCTCAGGGTAGGGCTCAGCCATCTGTGTATTAACATGTGCTCTAGATTATTTTGATGCATGATAAAGCTTGAGAATCAATATTTTAGGAAAACTCAGTGGCTTTTTAAACTTGATCAAATAAAGCAATAGCTCCCCTTTCCCCAAGAAAGAAAGGGAGTTTATTTTTTTAATTTTTATTTATTTTTTATTTTATTCATTTATTTATTTATTTATTTATTTTTATTTATTTATTTTTATTATACTTTAAGTCCTAGGGAGTTTATTAAAAGGATGTTGGGTAACTAACTGGGAGAGTTGGAAAAATGAGTTCAAACAGGCTTCCAAGAACAACATCGCAAACCATGCTATAGAATTGACCTAATGTAGATTGTATTGACAATCTTTAAACAAATTATGATCTCTTCTCCCACTGTATCTTTATTGCATGTAAGAATTACTCAGAGAAGGAAAAGGCTGAAAGATAAGCAGCAACCAGTTCATGAAACACCCCATAAACCACATGATTAAAACCCCATAAAGAATTTGGATATTATTTTCCTGGCAGGAGATTTTCATTGTGGAAATGCCATTCCTTCAACAGAAGGCCCATCCATATTATGAAGGGAAACCTGCTGTACTCAGTGTTTGCTGATTTAAATATTAATCACATAAAAAGTATCTTAATAGCAAGATTTAGACTGGTGTTTGGTCAAAAACTGGGTACCTAAATGGACATAAAATTAACCACTACACAAGGAGACCAGTTAAGGAGTTGCAATGTGCAAGATTTGATAGTAGCATTAAGAATGGGCAAAAATAGATGTACTCAAGAGATACTTAAAAGTAGAACTGACTAACATAATATGTTGAATTTGGAATAGAATAATGGATTATAGGCCTGACCATCTTAGTGGATGATTTTGCCACTCACTGAGATAGGATACAGAAAAAGCAAAGCAGGCTTTGGTAGGAAATATAACCAGTTTGTTACATGCTAAATATAAGATTTTTGTGGTACATGCAAGTAGAGTAATCTACTAGGTATTTAGATGCATTTTCTGAAATTTGGGGAAGAATTCTGAGCTACAGATAAAGCTTTGGGAATCATAAACATATAATGGTAATTGAAAGCTGAGATGTCGCAGGAGGAGTGAGTGAGTAAGGTATGAAAAGAGGTAGGTCTAGAAAAGAATGTAGGAAAATATATAAGAAGTAGAGAAAAATAATTTCCCAAGGGAACTTGAGAAGTGATGGCCAGAAAGAAAGAAATTGGAGAGTCTTGTTATTATAAAAAGCCAAAGGAAGAAGAATGTATCATGTAGAAAGGTTGGATTATAAAGTCAAATTTTCCAATAGGGATCAAATTAGATAAAGATTGAAAAGTGATAATTGAAAGTTGTTATTTGTGACTTTATTAGCCACTAGGTAATAAATTCATGTGATTTTTATGGTATGTTTACCCACTTGGTGTTAAACCAATATATTACCAAGTAATCTGTAAGTGTATTTGTAATTTTAGCATTAACTGTTATATATTCTTGTAACTAAGAACCTTTTTTAATAATTGAAAGATAAATTATAGTGTTTTATATAAAATTATACACTTTGAGTTTTATGAACATTTGTTATAATTATATAAACTAAATGTCACCACTGAAAAGTATCAGACTGTGAAAACATGAATTAAACTGATTAATAAATTACTGCTTTAAGAAATACTTAAAAGATCTTGAAATATTTTAACTCTTATTAAAAATAGTATTTTCTCATGCCATTTCTATGTTTTAAAAAATTGATTCTATGCAAGTCTTTTGGATAGTAACTACTAAAATAGCACTAGGAAACTAGGCTTTGGATATTATTTTAAAATGAGTGTCTATAAAATACCGCTCTCTAGGTAGCAAATGGAGGTTAGTAATATAAACAAGACAGAAACCATTGGTTTCTTTGTTTTTTTTTTTTCTTAAATTTATATACATTTAAGGGGTACAAGTGCAGTTTTGTTGCATGAATATACTACATAGCGGTGAATTCTGAGTTCTTAGCGTAACCATTACCCAAATAATATACATTATACCTATCAAGTAATTTCTTATCCCTCATCCTCCTCCCTCTCACCCTTCTGAGTGTCCGATGTCTATTATTTCACACTTTATGTCCATGTGCACACGTTATTTAACTCCCATCTGTAAGTGAGACTGTAATATTTGACAGTTTCTGAGTTGACCTAACTTAACAGCCTCTAATTCCGTTCATGTTGCTGCAAAAGATATGATTTCATTTTTCATGGCTGAATAGTATTCCACTATATATCTCTCTATATAGCTGTACCTATATCATCTATCTATCCATCCATCTGTCTATGTACCTATCTAGCTCACATTTTCTTTATTGAATCATCCATTAATGGACACTTAGATTGATTCCACATATCTGCTATTGTGAATAGTGCTGCAATAAACTTATAAGTGCAGTTATCTTTTTGGTATAATGATTTCTTCTCCTTTGGGTAGATACCTAATAGTGGGATTGCTGGATTGAATAGTAGTTATATTTTTACTTCTTTGAAAAATATCCATACTATTTTCCATAGAGTTTGTACTAGTTTATATTCCCACCAACAATGTATAAGTGTTGCCTTTTCTCCACATCCTTGCCAACTTCTGTTATTTTTTGGCTTTTAAATAATAGTCATTCTGACATAAGAAGATATCTCATTGTGGTTTTAATTTGTATTTCTCTAATGAATAGTGTTGTAGAGCATTTTTTATATACTTGCTGGCAATTTATAGGTCTTCTTTTTTGGAAAAAATGCCTGTTCATGTCCTTTGCCTGTTTTTTAATGGGGTTATTTGTTTTACTGTTGTTGAGTTGTTTGAGTTCCTTGTAGGTTTTGGTTATCAGTCCACAGTATAGTTTGTGCATATTTTCTCCCATTCTGCAGGTTGGCTGTTCACTCTGTTCATTGTTTCCTTTGCTGTCCGAAGGTTTTATTTTAATTCAACCCCACTTGTCTATTTTTGTTTTTGTTGCTTTTGCTTTTGAGGTCTTAATAATGAATCCTTTGCCTAGGCCAATGTCCAGAAGAGTTTTCCCAAGTTTTCTTCTAGTAGTTCTATAGTTTGAGGTCATACATTTAAGTCTTTACTCCATCTTGAGTTGGTTTTTGTATATAGTGAGAGATAGGGGTCCAGTTTCATGTTTCTGCATATGGCAATCCAATTTTCCCAGCACCGTTTATTGAAAAGAATGTCCTTTTCCCAGTGTATGTTTTCATTACTTTATCAAGTATCAGTTGGATGTAGACAATGTGGCTTTATTTGTGGGTTCTCGATTCTGTTCTATTGATATATGTGTCTATTTTTATATCAATATCATGCTGTTTGGGTTACTGTAGCTTTGTAGTATAATGTGAGGTCAGGCAATGTTATGTCTTCAGCTTTGTTCTTTCTGCTTAAGATTGCTTTGGCTATTCTGGCACTTTTGTTTGTTCCATATGAATTTTAAGAGTTTTTTTCTAATTCTGTGAAAAATGACATTAGTATTTCGATAGAAATTGCATTGAATCTGTAGATTGCTTTGGAATGTATGGTCATTTTAATGAATCTAGATGAATTTAAGGAAAGTTGCCATTTTAACAATATTGAATCTTGAACATCTTCATTTGTTTTGGTCTTTAATTTCTCTTTGTAATATTTTATAGCTTTCAGTGAACAGGTCTTAAAACATCTTTTGTTAAACTTATTCCAAAGTATTTCTTGATGCTATTTTAAATGAATTTTTCTTAATATATAATTGGTCTTTGCTAGTAGATAGAATTACAATTGATTTAAAAATTTGGGGGCTGGACATGGTGGCTCACAACTGTAATCCCAGCACTTTGGGAGGCTGATATGGGCAGATCACTTGAGGTCAGGAGTTTGAGACCAGCCTAGCCAACATGGTGAAATCCCATCTCTACTAAAACTATAAAGATTAGCTGGGCATAGTGGTGGGCTCCTGTAATCCCACTTACTTGGGAGGCTGAGGCAGGAGAATCGCTTGAACTCACGAGGCAGAGGTTGCAGTAAGCTGATATTGTGTTACTATACTCCAGCCTGGGCAACATGAGTGAGACTCCATCTTAAAAAAAAAAAAATTGATTTTGGGTTCTACAACCTTGTCATTTATTTGTTTCAGTAATATTTTATGGCTTTCTTGTTGTTTTCCTATATAAATTTTATGTTTTCTACAAATAGAGTTGTCTTCCTTTCCAGCCGGCATGCTTTTTATTTATTTTTCTCACCTTAATGTACTTGATAGTACTTCTAGTATCTAGCATGATAGTAAATAGAAATAATGATAGATGATTCTTGCTTTATTCATATCCTAGGTAGAAAGTATCGTTCCTCTTGCTGTTAAGAATAATGTACAAATTTTCCTTAAATGCACTTAATCAGATTGAGGAAGTTCACTTTTCCTAGTTTGCTGGGAGATTTTATTATGAAAGCATCTTAAATTTTGTCAAATGCTTTTTCTGTATCTATCAAAATGATTGGTTTTGTTTTCAGTTGATAGGATGACTTACATTGATTGATTTTTAAAATGTTCAACCAACATTGCATTCCTGGCGTAAATCCCACTGGTTATATTATATAATTCTTTAAACATTTTTAAAATATATATATTTTCTAGAGATGAGGTCTTTCTCTGTCACCCAGACTCGAGTTCAGTGGCATGGTCATAGCTCACTGAAGCCTCAAATTCCTGGGTTCAAGCAATTCTCCCATCTAAGCCTGCTGAGTAGCTGGGACTACAGGCATACATCATCATGCACAGCTAATTTTTCAAAAATCTTTTTTGTAGAGATGGGGTCTCACTATGTTGGCCAGGCTGGTCTTGAACTCCTGGCTTCAAGCAATCATTCTGCTTTGGCTTCCCAAAGTATTGGGATTCCAGGAGTGAGCCACCACACCTGGTGGCTTTTTTTTTCTTTCTTTTTTTCTTTTTTTTTGAAAGGTTCTACTCTGTCATCCAGATGGGAGTGCAGAGGTGTGATCAGAGCTCACTATAACCTTAAACTCCTGGACTTAATCTTCTTGCCTCACTGTCCTTATTATCTGGGACCACAGGTATGTGCCATTGAACCCAGCTAATTTTATTATTTTTTAAAGTTTTGTAGAGATGGGGTCTTGCTATGTTGCCCAGGCTGGTCTTGAAATCCTGGCCTCAAGTGATCCTCCTGCCTTGGCCTTATGAAGCACTATAGGCTTTTTATATGTTGTTGTATTCAATTTGCCAACTTTTTTGATTGGTATTTTTTGAATCTATATTCATGAGAGATATTAGTCTGAAGTTTTCTTGTTTTATGATATCGTTTGTCATGATGTGGTATTAGAGTAAAAGTATTTTTATAGAATGAGTCAGAAAATCTTTCCTCCTCTCAATTTTTCTGCAGGAATTTTATAGAATTGGCATTATTTTTTCCTCTAAATGTATCATAGATTTTATTTTATAAGTAATGGTATCTTGACCTGGAGTTTTCTTTGAGGAAATAATTTTAATTAGAATTAATTTGTTTAGTTTCATTAATTTGTATAGTGCTGTTAAATTTCCTGCTTCTCCTTGGGTAATTTGTGTCTTTCTGGAAATTTGTCCATTTCATTTAGATTGTCAAATTTATTGGCATAATTTTGTAAATAATATTTGTTTGTTGTCTTTTTAATTTCTAAAGTTTTTTTGGTAATATTCCTTTCCTTATAAAGGAAATGTGTGTTATTTCTTTTTACCTTGATCACTCTGGCTGAAGGTTTATTAATTTCATTGAATTTTTCAAACCAGCTTTTGGCTTCACTCTTTTTTTAATCGTTAATCTGTTTCTATTTTACTGATTTATCTGATCATCTTTATTATTGTTCTCCTTTTTTTCTGGTTTTAATATTAATTTGCTCTTCTTTTTCTAGCTTCTTAATATGAAAGCTTACATAATTCAAGATATTTTTCTTTGCTAATATAGGTAGCAAAGGCTGTAAATTTTTCTCAAAGTGCTGCTTTAGCTGCATCTCACACCTTTGGTATGTTATATTTTTATTAGTGTGTCAAATTATTATCTAATTACTCTTATGGTTTTTTAAATCAATGTTTATTTAGTAGTTTGTAATTTAATTTTCAAACATTTGGAGAGTTTTCTGGATGTTATTAATTTCTAATTCAATTATGGTCAGAAACTATACTCTTTATGATTTCAATACTTTCAAATGTTTTTATGCTTGTTTTATAGTTAGAAATATTTTATCTCTTAGTAATTGTTTCTTTTATACTTCAAAAATATACGTATTCTGCTCTTTTCGGGTTGTGTGTTTTATAAATGCCAATTGGGTCAAGTTGGTTGATAGTCTTTTATTTATGTCTTCTTAATTTTTACTGATTTTGTCTTATGTTAGTTATCGAGAAAGAGGTGTTAAAAACTCCAACTGTAATTGTGAATTCATCTGTTTCTCTTGTGGTTCTATCATTTTTGTATCATGTATTTTATCTCTGTAATTAGGTGTATAATTTAGGATTTTTATGTTTTTTAAAAATAATTTGACCCACTTATTATTATGAAGTGACCACCTTTAACCCTGGTAATGTTCTGTGTTCTGAAATCAACTTTACTGTATATTAATATATCTTTCCACCTGTATCTTGATTAATGTTAGCATGGTGTATAATTTTCCATGTTTTAACTTTTAACCTATTTGTATATATTTAAAGGAGGTTTGTGTTCAAAGCACATACTTAGGTCTTGCATTTTTGTCTTCTCTGACAATCACTGCGTTTTAAATGGGGTGTTTACCCTGTTTGCGTTTAGTGTGGTATTGGTATGGTTGGGTATAAACCTACCATCTTGCTCTTTGTTTTCTATTTATCTTGCTAGTTCTTAGTTTCCCCCAACAATGTTCTGCCTGATTTTTGTTAAACTTTTTAATGATTTCATTTTGTCTCCTTTGTTGGCTAATTTAGCTATAATAATCTTGGTGATTGCCTTATGATTTATATTAATAGTGTACAGCTGTACCTTATCAAAGTTTACCTTCAATTAAGGTTATACTACTTTATGAATGGTACAATAGTAAAGTTTCTATTTCTCCTACTATTGGCTTTTGTGATATTGTTAACATCATTTTACTTCTACATATGCTATAAACCACAAATGTACTATTATTATTTTTGCTTTAAACAGTAAATTATCTTTTAAGGATAACTTATATTTTATATTTACCCATATATTTATCATTTGAAATGTTCTTTATTCCTTTTTGTATATCCAGATACTATTTGATATCATTTCCCTTTTGCCTGAAGACCCTCTTTAACATTCCTTTTAGTGCAGGTCTTTTCAGGATGAGTTATTTCAGGTTTGTGTGTCTGAAAAGTGTCTTTATTTCAGTTTCATTTTTGAACACAATTTAATTTTGGTCATTATTTTAAAAAATATTTTATCTCTTCTCTCCCTCCTCTTTCTCTTTTTTATTACTCAAATTACAACTTATTAGGCCATTTGACAGTGATCCGCAGTTCATTGGTGTGCTGTTCTTTCTCTATGCCTCAGTTATTTTTTTCTCTGTGTTATATTTTGGATAGTTTTTCTTGACTTATTTTCAAGTTCACTAATCTTCAATGTATTTTTTTTTAATCTCTAGATATTCTATTTGAGATAGTTAGGTAGGTAGATGGATGGATAGATAGATCTATCTTCTGTGTATCTACTTAACATGCTCAATCTCCTCTCTGCCTTCTTCAACATATGCAGTGTAGTATAATAAATGTTTTACTATCTCTGTCTATTATTTCTATCCTGTTTTATTTCTGGGTCTCTTTCTACTGATATTTCTCCTTGTTACAAGTTATATATTTTAGTTCTCTGCATTGAATGGCATAACTCTTGAATTTTACCTTTTTGAGTGCTAAAGTTTTTTGTATTTGTATAATTATCCTTGATCTTTGTTTAGTATGCAGTTAAGTTATGTGGAATAGTTTGATCCTTTTGTAACCTGGTTTTAAGTATTGGTAAGCAGAACCAGAGCAGTCTTTATCTTAGGGAGGAATTTTTCCTCATACTGAGATAATATTCTCTGAGTACTTTGCATGTGAATTCTGAGGGCTTGCACTTTTGCTGATAGGAACATGAAAAATTCTTGCCTCAATATAAACTTTGCTTTCGGTTTGTTTTCTTGATTTCTTTTTCAAGAAGTATGCTTTTTCTTCTTGGTTTGTTCTTTCCTCAGTCTCAGGTAGTTTTCTCAAACTTATTCCTTCATTAGTACTTAGCTAAAGATTTGAGGAGGACCCTTCTGCAAATCTCTAGAGCTCTTTTTTGTGTCACATTTTCTTCTTTGCTACTCAACCCTATGAACTCTAGTTGTCCCTGGCCTCCCTAGACTGTTAGTTCTGTCTCCTTACTCAGTAGGCCTGCTAGATTTTATCTGGGTTCCCCCTCCTTGTGCTGGAGTCTTGAAATTCTCTCTAGGCAGTAAACTGGGGCTATCATAAGCCTCGCCTTATATATTTTCTTTCTTTCGGGGATCATTGTCATTTCCTACCTGATGTGTAGTGTCTTAAAATTTGTTACATAAATTTGGTAAGATTTTTAATTGTTTTAGGTAGTGAGTAGATCTGGCCCACATTCCTCATTATGACCATAAGTGGAGACTCTCATCTAATTTATATCTTTATGCAAGCAAACAAATGATAAGTAAATATACATATGTATCAGATCATTTGGTATAGAATATGTAAGTAAATTTTGTTATATGGTGTTTTCTCATTCCTTTTTTTAACCTCCATTCCTCCTCCTTCCTTTTTTTCTCTCTATCTCTTCCCTATATGTTATGTAGTATAGTGTAGATGACTTGTTACTATTTATTTTCTAGTTTTCTTGTTTTTTTACCTTATTTGTCATGTTTTTCTATGTAGATATTTTATACTTTTATTTAGTCAACTATGTCAATCAATTTCTTTATGATCTCTGGGTTTTAAATTATGCTTAGAAGATTTTTTATATGTCAAGATTATCAACATATTTACCTGTGTCTTTTTAAACTCATCTTATGATTTAATTATGTCAAATTATTGACTCATTTTGAATTTATTTTAGTGAAAAAAGTGTTTAATCAATTAAAATATCTTAAATGAAATGAGGTGTATCTGGATTCCCAATTCTTTTTTAACTTCATGGAAAAAGCTGCTGTCTTTCAAATTCCTTACTGTCATTCTATTTTTCAAATTGTTGGAGTATTAAACATCTGAGCTATACAATTTAACTTACATCTACTAAGAGTAAGATTTTTCAACTATTTATAAAAATAAGGGAAACTAAAAAGCAAAACATCTGATGCTAAATAAGTTAGTTTCTTTACTCATTAATATTGGTGCTAATTAAATGTTAGAATCCTTGACTTTTATTATATTAGACTCGGGAGACCTGGTGTTGATTGCTATTGCCAACATGAAAGTGGCGCAGCTGTCCTACAGCTCCAATTTTTGATCAATGAGGTAAGGATTATTTTTTGACTACTTAAATCACACACTCCCCCACTACACAGTGAATCAGTTAATGTAATTTTTAAATACTGTGATTCTAAATGCTTAAATATATATGCACTCAATATTACTTCTGATTACATTTTTCACAAAAGACTGTACTCCTGTATTGGTTTATTTATTAAATTCTAAAGAAAAAAGATTGTATATATCATATTCTGTTATTGTTACTATATAGCATCATTTAGTTTAATTATTTAAATTTTTTAAAAAATCCTAATGTCCTTTGATTGCTTCACTGGCCACTAATTTGTTTTTCTATCCACTCACTTCCCACCAACTTAAATTTTTTAACCAAGGCCTAACTTCATATTTTATCTTTATCTTCCCTGAAATGATCTTTTTGCTTATATACATATTGGCCCTTTTATCTGTATATATCTCCAAATGCATCTGTTGGAATAGATATGCATTTGTATTTATTTTGTGTCCATAGCTATTATGGGAATTAGCTCTCTACTTTATCTACATTTTTATAAAATTATGGTGATAAGGAACTCTCTGAAAACAAAATATGTATTTATGAAGCTCAGAGAGGTTGCAGATATTACATTAGTAGAAGGCTACTTGAGGCTTTCTTGAATCAGATTTTTATAGTGGAAATTAGAGTCTTCTAGAGCTTATTTTATATTAAGTGAGCCAGTCAATGCAAAAATGCTTTAAAAGTTTGTGCCATGCCAAATGCAGGCACTTAGAAAATTGAATTCAGTGCCTCGGAAAAAAAAGTTTGGTTATTTTTTCACGGCATGACAATGATCTTTCATTCAGTGTCTGCATATATTTGCATATATCTATATCTGTATATCTTCCTAAGAACTTACATTGTAAATGTGGGTAAAATGTCTCATAGAACTTCATATCAGAGATAACCCGAGGCAAGAAAGATATTGGCAAATGCTCACTTTTCACTTCTCTTGGCTCAAAATCTTTCTCAGAAGACTGTGAGATCCTCTTTATTGACAAACCTAGCATATTTCAAATGTAGGCACACTTGCTGTGGGGTACTGAAATGAGAAAGGAAGGTAAAGAAAACATTTGAAAAATATTTCGTTGTAATAACTGCTCATTATTATCTAGAATGGCAGGCTTCTTGAGGTCTCAGTGCTACTCTGTAGTTCCTTGTTGAGGGATCTCAGCTGTTTGCCTTCTGCATGGATATACACTTACAGGCATAATTTGTTTCCATGTGATTTGTATTGGATCTGATCCTTTGAGATTTGTCTTCCAGGCCTAAGTTTGCCCCTGTGGTACATAACTGAGAATAAATAAAGACAAGCCTTCAACCTCCTTGCCTTGTTCACATCATTTATCCTGAACTACTCGCCCTATGTACCTCACACAAAGTTTCTGTATCTTTTCCCAACTTCCCAGTTTCTGACCTGACTGGTTTTTCTATTCTTAGTTTTAAATATTTTCACAGATCTTTATAGTGCTTTTGGTAGGTTCACTTTGTTTTTATAAATGAACCTGGACACTCTGCTGATGTGCTTACTTTCACGTATCTGTCTCTGTTGGTGCTGTTAGGCTTAGTGGTATCGTTCACTTCCCTCCAATGATAAGTCACATCTCAGTTTTATCACAGAATTAAGAATGCTGGCTGGGTGCAGTGGCTGACGCTTGTAATCCTAGAACTTTGGGAAACTGAGGCAGGTGGATTACGAGGTTAAGAGATCAAGACCATCTGGGCCAAAATGGCAAAACCCTGTCTCTACTAAAAATACAAAAATTAGCTGGGCATGATGGCACACGCCTGTTGTCCCAGGTACTCGGGATGCTGAGGCAGGAGAATTGCTTGAACCTGGGAGGCAGAGGTTGCAGTGAGCTAAGATTGCACCACTGCACTCCAGCCTGGCAACAGAGCAAGACTCCATCTCAAAAAAAAAAAAAAAAAAAAAAAAAAAAAAATTACTGCGTTCCTCACTAGAATTATTTAGGTATTACACTAAGATATTATTGAATATATGCTACTTTAATTCCATTTTGCCTTTGGCATGTTATATCTTCTGTATAGCATGTAGCTATCTCTTGTAGAGCATGTTTTATTGTTGTTACATATCATGTTCTATCCTCACCCTATCTCAGGTGAACTTCCACCTCTCTGGGAAATGAGACCAGTATACTGTATCTCAAAAAAATCAATTGTAGCTCATCAAATGCTTTCAAGGAATCCTAATAGATTTCTAGTTGGTTTATAGGAAGCATATGTACAGTATACAAATAAAACAGGCAAACAAACACAAAAATTCTCAAAGCATATATAGAATACCTCCTATTTCATGGCAGGAAATTATCTGAGTTTATGTTAAGATATACATATCAATATATACATCTTTGAACATGTATATAGGTAATTAGATACAAATATGCAAATCATTTAAATTTCTAAATATTTTCGTGAATATGATCTTTGATTATGTTTCTATTTTTATAAAGCCATTCCTCTCTGAGACTAAAATCACTCATACCCAATATGAAGAGACCCATCATAGGATACATGAGCATTTTTTTGGCTTAGAAATTGTTACAGAAGGGCATTTAGATTCCTATCTTCTTTCTTCTAATTCAGAAAGAAGAAATAAATGCTAGCGATTTCAATATAGTTCTTCCTAGCATCTAATTGGGATATCTGTGATTGATACTGTAAACTATGAGAGATTACTTCTAACAAAGTACTTTGGAAAATATAAAAAGCCTTTCAGGTATCTCAGGACAACCAAGGTTCTGAAAGATCACTCTTAGAGAACACATTTAATGCTCTGGATTTAGGATCCATTAATGGATAAGCATCGACATTTTCAGCTGGTCAACTGTCATTATGGTAAAAGTTCTAACATTTTTAAATGATCTGATTTAACCCAGTAAATAAGTAGTTTAAGCATATAAGCAAAGTCATACAAACAGTTATTATCTGTCCATATGCTTTCTGCCACATTAAGAGGTAGAAAATATCCTATTGTATGTGAAATAGGATTCATTTGTATTTGGCGGTGCTGTATAAAAAGAATCTTAGTATAATTTTATAGTTATACTAAATTCTAGTTGGAGAAATGTTTTCTTTTATTATGGATATTTTCCTTTACTGTTGATGAAGCTTCTTAGACTATAAGAAGCAAATTAAATTATACCAAATATACTTTTTAGGAAGAATATACACTTTCCAAATATACAGAAAATTCTTGCACAGGAGAATTTTTATATGACCTGTATTCAATTTTGTAAGACTGCATTGAATATTTGCTTCTCTGTAAGGCTATATAGTATATGTGTAAATAGTAGAAACAAAAACATCCCTAAACTATTTTTTCCCAAAGAAAAACCTTTAATGATCATAATGATGCTATAATAATTAATCCTCTCTATTGGTAAATAAATATTCCTTAAACTAGTCTTTCTGACAGTCGAAATGCAGTGGGTCAGTTGCCTCTTCTACTTTCAGCATTCTTACCCTTCCTGATTGAAGTTTATGCACCTATCCTTCCTGATATTTCTGGGTTTTATAGACGCAAGTAACTCTTCAGGTAGTAAAAAAATTGAGTAAATTAGTTTGTTTGTGCTTCACAAAAACCCTTAATTAAGTAAATCACACACTTACTTTATCTTTTTTTTGTTCTAGGGTGCCTTGGTCAGTGCAAGTTCAGATGATACACTTCATTTGTGGAACCTTAGACAAAAAAGGCCAGCCATTCTCCATTCTCTTAAATTTAACCGAGAACGGTAAGAACCTATGGATTAAACAATTTCTTAATGTACAACAAAATTATTTCCTGAGGAAGTTTCTGTTAACTTGACAGGTTTTTTCCCTCATAATCTCAACAGCTAGAAATAATTTAATGTTTATGCTTACTTTCATAGTGGTTTCTTTTTTGTAGAAAATGCATAATTGATATAGATCCAGTCACCTACTAATGCAATGTTTATTAGCTTAAGGAACTTTTGGGCTATAATTATGGGATTTTCTATGTATAGAATCATATTATCTTCAAAGAGAGATAGTTTGACTTCCTTTCTTCCTATTAATATTTACAAGCTTTTTATTTCTTTCTCTTGCATGATTGCTCTGCCTAGGACTTCCAGTACTATGTTAACTAGGAATGGTGAGAGATGGTATCCTTGTCTTGTTTTGGTTTTCAAGGGGAATGCTTCCAGCTTTTGCCCATTCAGTATGATGTTGGCTATGGGTTTGTCATAGATGGCTCTTGTTATTTTGAAATATGTTCCTTCAATGTCTAGTTCGTTGAGGGTTTTTGACATGAAGGACATCAAATTGTACCAGAAGCCTTTTCTGCATCTATTGAGATAGTCATGTGGTTTTTGTTTTCAATTCTGTTTATATAGTAAATCACATTTATTTATTTGTGATTATTAAACCAACCTTGCATCCCAGGATAAAGCCTGCTTGAGTGTGATTAACTTTTTCATGTGCTGCAGGATTCAGTTTGCTAGTATTTTGTTGAGAATTTTTACATCTGTGTTCATCAAGGATATTGGCCTGAAGATTTTTTTGTTGTATTTCTGCAGGTTTTGGTATCAGGATGAAGCTGGCCTCATAGGATGAGTCAGAGAGGAGTTCCTCCTCCTCAGTTTTTTAGAGTAGTTTCAGTTAGAATGGTACAAGCTATTCTTTATGCATCTGGTGGAATTTGGCTGTGAATCATTCTTGTCCTGGGTCCTTTATGGTTGGTAGGCCTTTTATTACTGATTTAATTTTGGAACTCTTTATTGATCTGTCCAGGGATTCAATTTCTCCCTAGCTCAATCTTGGGAGTTTGTATGTTTCCAGGAATATATTCATTTCTTTTAGGTTTTCTAGTCTGTGTGCATAGAGGTGTTCATAGCAGTCTCTGAGGGTTTTTTATATTTCTGTGGGGCTGGTGGTAATGTCTTTTTTGGCGCTTATGATTGTTTATATGGATCTTCTCTCTTCTTCTCTTTATTAGCTTAGCTAGTGGTCTATCATATTTCTTATGTCAAAAAATCAACTCTTGTACTCATTGATCTTTTGTATGGTTTTTTTTTTGCATCTTAGTTTCCTTCATTTCAGCTCTGATTTTAGTTATTTCTTGTCTTTTGCTAGCTTTGGGTTTGTTTTATATTGTTTCTCTAGTTTCTCTAGGTGTAATGTTTGGTTGCTAATTTGAGATTTTATGAATTTTTGATGTGGACCTTTAGCACTATAAACTTTCCTCTTAGCACTACTTTAGCTGTGTCTTAGAGATTCTGATATGTTTTCTTGGTTCTCAGTAGTTTCAGAGAATTTCCTGATGTCTGCCATAATTTCATTGTTTACCCAAAGGTTAGGACCAGGTTGTTTAATTTCCATCCAATTGTATGGTTTTGAGTGATTTTCTTAGTATTTATTTTTATTTTTATTGCATTATGGCCTGAGAGTGTGGTTGGTCTGGTTTCATTTTTTTTTAGATTTTCTGAGGATTGTTTTATGTCCAATTGTGTGGTTGATTTTAGAGCATGTGCTATGTGCAGATGAGAAGACAGTATATTCTGTTCCTTATGGGTAGAGCATTTTGTAGACGTCTAATAGTTCCATTTGGTCATGTGTTAAGTTTAGATCCTGGAAATCTTTGTTAATTTTCTGACTGGATGGTCTATCTAAAAACCGTCAGTAGGGTGTTGAAGTCTCCCACTATTATTGTTGGGAATCTAAGTCTCTTTGTAGGTCTCTGAGAACTTGCTTTATGAATCTGAGTGCTCCTGTATTGGGTGCATATATATTTAGGAAAGTTAAGTATTCTTGTTGAATTGAACCCTTTACCATTATGTAATGTCCTTCCATGTCTTTTTTGATCTTTGTTGGTTTAAAGTATGCTTTGTCTGAAATTAGAATAGCAACCCCTGCTTTTTTCTGTTTTCCATTTGCTTGTTAGATTTTCCTTTATCCCTTTACATTGAGCCTATGGGTGTCATTACATGTGAGATGGGCCTCTTGAAGACAGCATACCATTCAGTCCTGCTTCTTTATACAGCTTGCCACTCCGTGACTTTTAATTGGAGAATTTAGCCCATTTACATTCAAGTTTAATATTGGTATGTGTGGATTTGATCCTTTCATCATGTTTCTAGCTGGCTATTGTGCAGACTTGTTCATGTGGTTGCTTTATAGGATCAATAGTTTTTATACCTAAGTGTGTTTTTGTAGTAGCTTGTAACAGTCTTCGCTTTCCATATTTAGTACCCCTTTCAGGACTTCTTGTAAGGCAGGTCTGGTGGTCATGAATTCCCTTAGCATTTGCTTATCTGGAAAGGATCTAATTTCTATGAGGCTTATGAAGCTCAGTTTGGCTGGATATGAAATTCTTGCTTGGAAATTGTTTTATTTAAAAAGGCTGAATATAGACCCCTAATTTCTCCTGGCTTGTAAGGTTTCTATTGAAAGGTCCTCTGTTAGCCTAATGGGGTTTCCTTTGTAGGTGACTTGCTTCTTCTCTCCAGCTGCCTTTCACTTTTTCTCTTTTATTTTAGCCTTGGAGAATCTGAAGATTATGTGTCTTGGCCATGGTCTTTTGTGTAGTACCTCACATTGGTACTGAATTTGTATTTTGGCCTCTCTAGTGAGGCTGGGGATGTTTTCATGGATGATATTTTGAAATATATTTTCCAAGTTGCTTGCTCTCTCCTTATCTCTTTCAGGGACACCAATGAATTGTAGATTTGGTCTCTTTACATAATCCCTTATTTTTTTAGTGTTTTGTTCATTTTTTTTCTCTGACCAAGTTAGTTCAGAGAACCAGTCATTGAGCTCTCAGATTCTTTCCTGAACTTGGTCTATTATTTTGTTGATACTTACAATTACATTATGAAATTCTTGTAGTGTGTTTTCCACTCTATCAGATCAGTTTGAGTCTTTTTTTTTTTTTTTTTTTGAGACGGAGTCTCTCTCTGTTGCCCAGGTTGAAGTGCAGTGACACAATCTTGGTTCACTGCAACCTCCGCCTCTCTGGTTCTAGCGATTCTCCTGCCTCAGCTTCCTGAGTAGCTGGGACTACAGGTGCACAGCACCATGCCTGGCTAATTTTTGTATTTTTAGTAGATGGGCTTTCACCATCTTGGCCAGGATGGTCAATCTCATGACCTCATGATCCATCTGCCTTGGCCTCCCAAAGTGCTGGGATTACAGGCATGAGTCACCACACCCAGCTGAGTATTTCTTATAATGGCCATTTCATCTATCAGTTCTTGTATCATTTTATTATAATCCTTAGATTCCTTGTATTGGGTTTCCACTTTCTCCTGAATCTTCATGATCTTCATTTCTATCTAGATTCTGAATTCTATTTCTGCTATTTCAGTCTGGTTAAGAATTCTTGCTGGGGAACTAGTGTGATTTTTTGTGGGAAAGGAGACACTCTGGATATTTGAGTTGCCAGAGTTGTTGTGCTGGGTCTGTGTGGGCTGATTTTCCATCAACTGTGGTGTAATTTGAGTATAGTCAGTTGACTTCCTTTCTGGATGTTTTCAGAGGACTGAGACTTTATGCAGGACATTTATTTGTAGCTGAGTTCTTGTCCTTGGTTTCACAGAGAGGTAGATATATTAGCAAAATGATTTTGATGTTGAAAAATATTTTTGGGTTGTGATCCAGTAGATGCCACTTAAGCATAATGAGCAGTAGGCAGGCTTTGCTCAGCAATGTGGCACCTCTATTTCTTCTCAACTGTAGTCTCTTAGTGTTCTGAAAGTGGGCTCCTCTCCCACTTGAGTGCTGGCTACATGTCATTTCTTGGTACTCCCAAGCTGCACACCACAGCCCTGGGGCAAGCTCAGGCTTTATGTTCCTTACCTTGCTTGGAGACAACAGGGGAAGGAAACTTGCCAAGGTCAGTGACTGTGGCTGAGGACCTTTCACTTGTCTCTTGGGGCTCTACCCTAGAGAAATGCAGAGCTGCTGACAGTGCAGTCAGCCTGGTGTGAGGTGGCTGTATTATGGGCCCAAGCTTGGGGGGCACTGCCTGGTGATGAGCAGGGAGGATGGAGGGCTCATGGGGGAGACAGACTAGCCTCTTCTCCTTAGGGCAGCTGCAGTTTGTTCAAGGTGTAGTTAAAGCATTCAGATCTTTGCTGCTTTCCCAGCCTGAGGTTGATATGGTGGGTGGTGGGGGACAGAGAAATGTTGGGTAGAGAAGGGTGGTGTCCCTGGCAAGGGCTTCACCCTCAGGCCTTTGCCTGTGAACCTATGTGAGAACAGGCACTACTGTTTTGCTCCCAAATGTTGTATTTTCCAAGACCACTCTGGCCTGCCATGCCCCCATCCTGTGCCCATATAAACCTGAGAGACCTTAGCGGGCATGACACACACAAGTGGCTGAACATCAAAAGGAGCAGAAGAGCACACTGACAGACACCAGCAGACACAGGCAGGCCATCAAGGTGGGACGATGCAGAATTCATTTGGGGCTGGACTCCAGGGAAAGGCCACCTTCCCACTCCACCTCACCTTTTGTTCCCCATCCACCTCACTGAGGGCTACCTCCACCACTCAATAAAACTGTGCACCCATCCTCCAAGCCCACTTGTCATCTGATTTTTCTGGTATACTAGGGCAAGAATCTGGGATACAGAAAGCCCTCTGTCCTTGCCATAAGGCAGAGGGTCTAACTGAGCTGATTAACATAAGCCACCTGCAGACAGCAAAACTGGAAGAGCCCACTGTAACAGCCCACTGTAACACACACCCACTGGAGCTTTGGGAGCTGTAAGCACTCAACCCTAGACACTGCCATGGGGTCAAAGCCCCAAAGCACTCCCCATGATCTGCCCATCTGCATACTACCCCCCTAGGGGTTTGAGCAGCAGGGCACAGAATAAGCAAGCCACACCGCTGTCGCATGTACTGTGATGGGGATAAAGGAACATTCCTCCTGTTTCAAGGGCAGAAAGGGTAGTACCACTGCAGTGGCAGTGGTAGAGGGGCTTTCAGTTGCCTCTGGGAGCTGTATCTGAGGGAACACAGAACGTTGCTACTGAGGATGTTCACCCGAGGGGGTGGTGCCTGCACTGCTGGCCTGAGCTGGGGGCCCTGCTTGGTGTAAGAGGAGGGGCTGGAAGGTTCACAAAGAGGAGACTGGGCTTGTCTCTTTATAGTGACTGTATTATGCTAGCAGTGTGAATAAAGTCCTCAGACTCTTTGTTTCATCTGTAGTCCAAGGGCAGCAAGGGCAGAACTGCTGCCAAGGCAGTAGCAGAAAGGCTTTTGCTTCCTTCTGGGAGCCCCGCCCCAGGGAAACACAAAGCCACCAGCAGTGGGAATGTTCAGCTGAGGATGAGGCAGCTGTTCTGCTGTCCCAACCCAGGGACCCTGCTTGGTGAAGAGTTGGGAGTGAGAACTCACAGGGAAGACAGACTGGGCTACTCTCTGTACTGTGGCTTCAATGTGGTGTAGGTTCCAGTGTAACAACCAGGCCCTTTGTTCCTTCCCCAGCCTGAGGGCAGTAAGTGCAGTACCACTGCAGCTGCTATGGTAGAAGGGCTGTGGGTTGTCTCTGGGATTTCCTCCTCAGTGAAATGGAGAGCTGCCACCTACTGAAGTGCTCAGGCAGGGCAGGGTGATTGTGCTGGGAGCCCAGGTCAAGAGGCACTACCCAGTGAAGAGTAGTGGAGGCATGTAGACAAGTCTGGCTGCTTTTCCATAAAGTGGCTGTATTGTGCTAGAGGTTTCTATCGGTCCCCAACCACTATAATTCCTCTCAGTCTCTAGGGCAACAGGAGCAAGGGCTGCAGGGCAGCAAAAATTGTGGCTTGCTTGCTTCTTCTGTGAGCTCTGTCCCAGAAAAGCATAGAGCTGCTACTAGCCTGAGAGCCTAGGTGGGGGGTGGCTGGAGACCCCAGTAGAGAGCCACTGCTCAGAGAAGCATAACAGGGTTGGGGACTCATGTAGAAAACAGTTTGCTGATTTTCTGTAAGGTGGCTGCACTGTGCGAGGGGTTGATGGTAGTCCCTAATCACTGTGTACCCTCCTGATCTTGAGAGTATCAGGAGGGAAGGTTGTAGAGCAACAAACAAGGTGGCCTGCCTCTCCCTCTGAGAGCTCTGTCCCAGGGAAGTGGAGAGCTGGTAGTGGCCCAAGAGCCCAGTGTGGGGTGACTGAGGTTCTAGGTCAGGAGGCCTTGCTCAGTGAGAAGTAGCAGGGATAGGGGCACATGTGGAAAACAGTCTGGCTACTTTTCCTTAAGGTGGCTGCCTTGTACTGGGTGTCTACATTGCCCCTAATCACTGCGTACCCTCCCCAGCCTGAGGTCACACAGGAGGGAGGGTTGTGGATGTGGTCTGCCTCTCCCTCTGGGAGCTTGTCCCAGAAAAGCACAGAGCTGCTCCTGATCTGAGAATTCTAGTACGACTATGGTGGCCTCACTAGTGTCCCAGGCCGGTGGGTCTTGCTACTCTTCAGCCACATGAAATCGGCCCCTTTCCTGGGGATGTGTGAGGGAGCCTGGCCTCCTCCATTGCTAGAGCTGCAGCTGCTGGTGTTGAGGTGCCTGGGGATCCAATACTCCTCGGAGTCTGGAGGCCCTGGTTGCGGGGATCATGAGAAATGGGATCCTGAGTCCAAGGATGCAAAGGTCCATGGCAAAAGTATGAAACCCTGGGGACTGTCACTCACTCACTGTTCCCTGTGGTGCAAGGACTTCCCTGGCTCCATGCCACTTTTGGATGGGCAATTGTCCTGTCTTGCTCTTCTCTGTTCACTGTGGGTGATGCTGTTTCCCTGATAAATCCCCATGTTTCCACCTGGATGTTCTGGTTGAAGAGCTAGCGTCCATTCACCACTGTTTTTTCTCTCCATGAGAGTGGTGCTTATTAACCACTTCTAGTCAGCTATCTTGCCCCAAATCTCTGTACTTAGTCTTTTTTTTTTTTTTTTTTTTTTTAATGAGGAAGGGAATTTATATTTTAGATATTTCTGAAACTAGATAGGACTTATTTCTTTAGTCCTAATTTTGGTTATTTTAGTTTAAAATAAGTAATGTAGCAGACATTTCAAGAATATCGAAAAAATTTAAGATCAGTAAAGAGTTGTTATACTATTTATTTTTCTTTACCAGTAAAATATTACCCATTTAGATTACCATATTGATTTTATCTTTCTCTCTGCTGGTAAAATTTTTCTTCTAATATGTTGAGTAGATCTGACTGTATAGTTTTATGTGGTTGGACAGAGTGTTTTTATTTCTCCCTCACAATTGGAATATTGAAGGAAATGTTCTGGCCCCTTTTATGGCCTTTTTGGATGGAAGAATTGATTAGTGGTGATGATTTCCAATTGTAATTTTATTATCTCAACTGAATTAGATTAATTGGTAGAAATATAAAAGAGCAAGCTGACAGATTTGAGATAAGTTTCAATCACAGGAACTTTGAAAATGTTTTAATGCTTACATTAAAGATAAATGTGATATTTATCTCTTAAGAAAGATACATACATATTGTCATATAAGTTGAGAATATTCATTACGATCATAACTTATTGTAGGAGATGAAATTATCAAAGTATGGTGAATGGGAGGTTCAGGTCATTTAGGATAATTTAATCAAGCATCTTTTGGGACAGTCTCCAAAACATCTGATATTAGCCATATAATTATGTAAATTTTCTAAGTATGCTTATGTTTATGCTAAATGTGTTTCAGTTTATAGAATTTATACTATAAATTTGAGCTTATTTTATTAAGGCACCTACAGTCTTTAGTCTTACAATGTTTGAAGGCAGCAACCAGTCTTAGATTGTTAAGTAATAGGCTTTTATTATTATTATTACTATTATTGGAGTATTGTTATTGGAGACAGGGTCCCACTCTGCCTCCCAGGCTGGAGTGCAATGGTGTGATCATAGCTCACTGCAGCCTCAAACTCCTGGGCTCAAGCAGTCCTCCTTCCTCAGCCTCCTTAAGTGCTGGGACTATGGGCATGTGCTACCATGCCCAGCTATTTGTTTTTTAAAGTAGAGATGGTTTCTTACTATGCTTTTTTTGAGACAGGGTCTCACTTGTCACCTAAGCTGGAGTACAGTAGCATGAGCATGGCTCACTACAACCTTGAATTCCTAGGCTTGAGCAGTCCTCCCACCTTAGCCTCCTGAGGTGTGCACTATGATGCCTGGCTAATGTTAATTTTTTTTTTTTTTTTTTTTTTTTTTTGGCAGAGGCAGAGTCTCTCCATGTTGCCCAGGCTGGTTTCAAATTCCCGGGCTCAATCTCTCCTCCCACCTTAGCCTCCTGATTAGCTGGACCATACGTGTGCACTACGATGCCTGGCTAATTTTTAATTTTTGTTGTTGTTTTTTTTTTTTTTGTAGAGACAGAGTCTCTCCATGTTGCACAGGCTGGTTTCAAATTCCTGGGCTCTAGCAATCCTCCCACCTTAGCCTCCCAAAGTGCTGGGATTAGAGGCATGAGCCACTGTGCTTGGCCTGGGGTTCTCACTGTGTTGCCTAGGCTAGACTTGAACTACTGGGCTCAAGCTATCCTCCTGTCTTGGCCTCACAAAGTATTAGGATTACAAGTATGAACCATTGCATCTGGTAAGGCTTATATATTCTGTTTCTGGTGGATGATCCTTGGACTTCTTACAAATACAATTTTAAACCTAAATAAGGAAGAAAAAAAAGTCTTGATTTTTGTAATGCATGATCTTAGTAGTGAATAAAATAAAACACTCATATTTTAGGCGTAGCAGTCCTTGATATCACAATCATAAATGTATGTAATACTGGAGAAAGCATAGAATTGTTTTATATGGCTTTTGAGTGAAATTCAAATGTAGGCTATGACATATAGACCCTTAAATTATCTGTACTTATGTATATTTAATTTTTCTTACTCTAGTGTTCTGCTACTTATTATCAGAGAATTTCTGAAAAATATTAGTTAAACTGGCAGGAAGCAATATTTTGTTGAAAACTCTATAATTTATGAGATCTCTGGCAAACTTGATCCATCTGAATTGACTTTTGCAGACCCAATTTATAACCCACATTTAAAATATTATTTTATAAAGGCAATTTGAATTGGCTTTGATTCTTTTCAAAGTGTTGCATAACTAATACATTTACTGGGTTTGACATTCAAAAGGTGCAACAGTATATACAATAAAGGATCTTTTTTCTATTCCTGTCCTCTGGACACTTACTTAGTTCCCCTCAGCAGAGCTAAACAGTGTAATTAATTTATTGTTTCTTTATAGACATTCATTATGTACATATATAAGCAAATACAATATGTAACATAATTTTATTTCTTATACATACATAAGCAAAATAGAAAATCATATATTTTCATATATAGAGAGAATATCATATTTTTTTGGTTAAACAAATTAGCAAGACCTTTAAACAAATTAGCGAGGTCTTTATAACATAAAGAGGGAAAAAAGCAAGACACAAAATATACATATATATTTATATATATTTTATATATACACAATATATTGTTAAACAAATTAGCAAGATCATTAGAGTATATTATAAAGAAGGAAGGAAGCAAGACACAAAACTGTATAACATGCTACATAAAATGAAAATAAATAAACTACAGCTAAATGCAAATGGATGAAACTCATAAATACGTTGCTGAGCAAAAGAAGCTGAAAGCAAACAACTGCATATATATTATTCCATTTTTATATGCGTCAAAAAACAGGCAAATTATACTATGTTAATGTAGCATGTTATACAGTTTTGTGTCTTGCTTTTTTCCCTCTTTATAATATATTCTAAAGGATCACTCTTTATATAGACTCTCCCCTATTTTTTCGTTTGTGTGTAAATTGTACTGAATCATCAGGAAACTGTTTAAATCTTAAGTGTATACCTTGAAATAACTTTGCCGTTGTATAACAAACACCTAAGTCAAGATACAGAAACTTACTAGAATCACAGAAACTCCCCTATGTTACCTTCCAGTCACTTACCCCCAGGTATCCTAATTTCCAACTCTATAGATTAATTTTGCCTGTTTTTGACATGTATAAAAATGGAATACTGTATATGTAGTTGCTTGCTTTTGGATTCCTTTGCTCAGCACTGTATTTATGAGTTTTATCCATGTTGCATTTAGCTGTAGTTTACTTATTTTCATTGTTATATAGTATTCTATTTCATGAATATTCCACAATTTGATTAACCATTCTATTTTAGTTCTTTCTCTTAAACTTAACTTTTGCATTTCTATTTTTTGTAACATTTATTTCTTTAGAAAATATATCAATAATTTGGTATAATTATAAAGAATATTATTTTTTGATTCTCTTTACATCTCTTTTTGTCTGTCTCTCATTCTCTCTCTCTCTCAATCACTCTCTCTATCTTCCAAATACACACTATAGCCTGACTCATCATATTGTTTTGTGTCTCCCAGGTAGCATAGCACCTTCCTCTTTTATGTATTTATTTTTGTTGTTGTTGTTGTTTTAATTTTTTCTTATTATACTTTAAATTCTGGGATACATGTGCAGAAAGTGCAGGTTTGTTACATAGGTATACATGTGCCATGGTGGTTTGCTGCACCCATCAATCCGTCATCTACATTAGGTATTTCTCCTAATGCTATCCCCTCCCCTAGACCCCCATCCCCCAACAGGCCTGGTGTGTGACGTTCCCCTCCCTGTGTCCATGTGTTCTCATTGTTCAACTCCCATTTATGAGTGAGAATATGCAGTGTTTGGTTTTCTGTTCTTGTCTTAGTTTGCTGAGAATCATGGTTTCCAGCTTCATCCATGTCCCTGCGAAGGACATGAACTAATCCTTTTTTATGGCTGCATAGTATTCCATGGTGTACATGTGCCACATTTGCTTTATCCAGTCCATCATTGATGGGCATTTGGGTTGGTTGCAAGTCTTTGCTATTGTGAACAGTGCTGCAATAAACATACATGTGCATATGTCTTTATAGTAGAATGATTTATAATCCTTTGGGTATATACCCAGTAATGGGATTGCTGAGTCAAATGGTATTTCTGATTCTAGATCCTTGAGGAATCACCACACTGTCTTCCACAATGGTTGAACTAATTTACACTCCCACCAGCAGGGTAAAAGTGTTCCTATTTCTCCACATCCTCTCCAGCATCTGTTGTTTCCTGACTTTTTAATCATAACCATTCTAACTGGCATGAGATGGTATCTCATTGTGGTTTTGATTTGCATTTCTCTAATGACTGGTGATGATAAGCTGTTTTTCGTATGTTTGTTGGCTACATAAATGTCTTCTTTTGAGGAGTGTCTGTTCATATCCTTCGCCCACATTTTGATGGGGTTGTTTATTTCCTTGTACATTTGTTTAAGTTATTTGTAGATTCTAGATATTAGCCTTTGTCAGATGAATAGATTGCAAAAAATGTTCTCCCATTCTGAAGGTTGCCTGTTCACTCTGATGATAATTTCTTTTGTTGTGCAGAATCTCTATAGTTTAGTTAGATCCCATTTGTCAATTTTACCTTTTGTTGCCATTGCTTTTGGTGTTTCGGTCATGAAGTCTTTGCCCATGCCTAAGTCCTGAATGATATTGCATAGGTTTTCTTCTAGGATTTTTATGGTTTTAGGTCTTACCTTTAAGTCTTTAATCCATCTTGAGTTAATCTTTGTGTAAGGTGTAAGGAAGGGGTCCAGTTTCAGTTTTCAGGATGTGGCTAGCCAGTTTCCCCAACACCATTTATTAAATAGAGAATCCTTTCCTCATTGCTTGTTTTAGTCAGGTTTGTCAAAGATCATAATGATTGTAGATGTGTGGTGTTATCTCTGAGGCCTCTGTTGTGTTTCATTGGTCTGTATATCTGTTTTGTTATGAATACTATGGTGTTTTGGTTACTGTAGCCTTGTAGTATAGTTTGAAGTCAGGTAGCATGGTGCCTCCAGCTTTGTTCCTTTTGCTTAGGATTGTCTTGGCTATGTGGGTTCTTTTATGGTTCCATGTGAAATTTAAAGTAGTTTTTTTCTAATTCTGTGAAGAGTGTCAATGGTAGCTTGTTGGGGATAGTATTGAATCTATAAATTACTTTGGGCAGTATGGCCATTTTCACAATATTGATTCTTCCTATCCATGAGCATGGAATGTTTTTCCATTTGTTTGTGTCCTCTCTTATTTCCTTGAGCAGTGGTTTGTAGCTCTCCTTGAAGAGGTCCTTCACATCCTTTGTAAGTTGTATTCCTATGCATTTTATTCTCTTAGTAGCAATGGTGAATGGGAGTTCACTCAGGATTTGGCTGTTTGTCTATTATCGGTGTATAGGAATACTTGTGATTTTTGCACATTGATTTTGTATTCTGAGACTTTGTTGAAGTTGTTTATCAGCTTAAGGAGATTTGGGGCTGAGATTATGGGGTTTTCTAAATATACAATCATGTCATCTGCAAACAAAGACAATTTGACTTTCCCTCTTCCTATTTGAATGCCCTTTATTTCTTTCTCTTGCCTGATTGCCCTGGCTAAAACTTCCAATACTATGTTGAATAGGAGTGGTGATAGAGGGCATCCTTTTCATATGCCAGTTTTCAAAGGGAGTGCTTCCAGGTTTTGCCCATTCAGTATGATATTGGCTGTGGGTTTGTCATAAATAGCTCTTATTATTTTGAGATACGTTCCATCAGTACCTAGTTTATTGAGTGGTTTTAGCATGAAAGGGTGTCAAATTTTGTCGAAGGCCTTTTCTGCATCTATTGAGATAATCATGTGGTTTTTGTCATTTGGTTCTGCCTATGTGATGGATTATGTTTATTGATTTGCATATGTTGAACCAGCCTTGCTTCCGAGGGATGAAACCGACTCGATGTTGGTAGATAAGCTTTTTGATGTGCTGCTGGACTTGGTTTGCCAGTATTTTATTGAGGATTTTTGCACTGATGTTCGTCAGGGATATTGGCCTGACATTTTCCTTTTTTGTTGTGTCTCTGCCAGGTTTTGGTATCAGGATGAAGCTGGCCTCATAAAATGAGTTAGGGAGGAGTCCCTCTTTTTCTATTGTTTGAAATAGTTTCAGAAGAAATGGTACCAGCTCCTCTTTGTACCTCTGGTAGAATTCAACTGTGAATTCATGTTGACCTGGACTGTTTTTGGTTGTTAGGCTATTAATTTCTGCCTCAATTTCAGAACTTGTTACTGGTGTATTCAGGGATTCAACTTCTTCCTAGTTTAGACTTGGGAGGGTGTATGTGTTCAGGAATTTATCCATTTCTTCCAGATTTTCTAGTTTATTTGCACAGAGGTGTTTATAGTATTCTCTGATGGTAGTTTGTATTTCTGTGGGATCAGTGGTGATATACACTTTATCATTTTTACTGCATCTATTTGATTCTTCTCTCTGTTCTTATTTATTACTCTAGCTAGTGGTCTATTTATTTTGTTGATCTTTTCAAAAAACCAGTTCCTGAATTTATGGATTGTTTTTGAAGGGTTTTTCATGTCTCTATCTCCTTCAGTTCTAGTCTGATCTTAGTTATTTCTTGACTTCTACTAGCTTTTGTATATGTTTGCTCTTGCTTCTTTAGTTCTTTTAACTGTGATATTAGGGTATTGGTTTCAGATCTTTCCCACTTTCTTCTGTGGGCATTTAGTGCTATAAATTTCCATCTAAACACTGCTTTAGCTGTGTCCCAGATATTCTGGTACGTTGTGTATCTTTGTTCTCATTGGTTTCAAAGAACATCTTTATTTCTGCCTTAATTTTGTTATTTACCCAGTAGTCATTCAGGAGCATATTGTTCAGTTTCCATGTAGTTATGTGGTTTTGAGTGAGTTTCTTAACCCTGAGTTCTAATTTGATTGCACTGTGGTCTGAGAGACTGTTTGTTATGATTTCTGTTCTTTTGCATTTGCTGAGGAGTGTTTTACTTCCAGTTGTATGGCCAATTTTAGAATAAGTGTGATGTGGTGCTGCAGTGAAAGCATATTCTCTTGATTTGGGGTGGTGAGTTCTGTAGATGTCTTTTAGGTCCACTTGGTTGAGAGCTGAGATCAAGTCCTGAACATCTTTGTTAATTTTTTGTCTCATTGATCTGTCTAATATTGATAGTGGGGTGTTAAACCCTCCCACTGTTATTGTGTGGGAGTCTAAGTCTCTTTGTAGGTCTCTAAGAACTTGTTTAATGAATCTGGGTGCTCCTGTATATGGTGCAAGTATATTTAGGATAGTTAGCTCTTCTTGTTGCATTGATCCCTTTACCATTATGTAATGACCTTCTTTGTCTCTTTTGATCTTTGTTGGTTTAAAGTCTGTTTTATCAGAGACTGGGATTGCAACCCCTGCTTTATTTTGCTTTCCATTTGCTTGGTAAATATTCCTCCATCCCTTTATTTTGAGTCTATGTGTGTCTGTGCATATGAGATGGGTCTCCTGAATACAACACACTGATGGGCCTTGACTCTTTATCCAATTTGCCAGTCTGTGTCTTTTAATCAGGGCATTTAGCCTGTTTACAATTAAGGTTAATATTGTTATGTGTGAATTTGATCCTGTCATTATGATGCTAGCTGGTTATTTTTCCCGTTAGTTGATGCAGTTTCTTTGTAGAGTCGATGGTCTTTACAATTTGGTATGTTTTTGCAGTTGCTGGTACCGGTTGTTCCTTTTCATGTTTAGTGCTTCCTTCAGGAGCTCTTGTAAGGCAGACCTGGTGTTGACAAAATCTCTAAGCATTTGCTTGTCTGTAAAGGATTTTATTTCCCTTTGCTTATGAAGCTTAGTTTGGCTAGATATGAAATTCTGGGTTGAAAACTCTTCTCTTTAATAATGTTGAATATTCCCCCCCAAACACACTGTCTTCTGGCTTGTAGGGTTTCTGCAGAAATATCCGCTGTTAGTCTGATGGGCTTCCCTTTGTGGCTAACCTGACATTTTTTCCTTCATTTTAACCTTGGTGAATCTGACGATTATGTGTCTTGCGGTTGCTTTTCTCAAGGAGTATCTTTGTGGTGTTGTGTGTATTTCCTGAATTTGAATGTTGGCCTGGGCCTGTCTTGCTAGGTTGGGGAAGTTCTCTTGGGTAATATCCTGAAGAGTGTTTTCCAACTTTGTTCCATTCTCTCCATCACTTTCAGGTATACCAGTCAAACATAGGTTAGGTCTTTTCACATAGTTCCATATTTCTTGGAGGCTTTGTTCATTCCTTTTCATTCTTTTTTTTTCTAATCTTGTCTTCACGCTATATTTCATAAGTTGATTTTCAGTCTTGATTTTCATTCTTTCTTCCGCCTGATTGATTTGGCTGTTGATACATGTGTATGCTTCAAAAACTTCTCGTTCAGTGTTTTTCAGCTCCATCAGGTCATTTATGTTCTTCTCTAAATTGGTTAATCTAGTTAGCAATGCATCTAACATTTTTTCTAGGTTCTTAGTTTCCTTGCATTGGGTTAGAACATGCTACTTTAGCTCGCGGGAGTTTTTTATTGCCTACCTTCTGAAGCCTACTTCTGTCAAATTCATTCCCCATGCAGTTTTGTTCCCTTGCTGGCGAGGAGTTGTGATCCTTTGGAGGAGAAGAGTTGTTCTGGTTCTTGGAATGTTCAGCCTTTTTGCGCTGGTTTCTCCCCATCTTTGTGGATTTATCTACCTTTGGTCTTTGATGTTGGTGACCTTTGGATGGGGTTTTGGTGTGGATGTCCTTTTTGTTGATGTTGATACTATTCCTTTCTGTTAGTTTTCTTTCTAATAGTCAGGCTGTCTGCTGCAGGTCTGCTGGTGTTTGCTGGAGGTCTACTCCAGACTGTTTGCTTGGGTATCACCAGTGGATGCTATAGAACAACAAAGATTGCTGCCTGTTTCTTTTTCTGTAAGCTTCATCCCAAAGGGGCACCCGTCAGATGCCAGCCGGTGCTCTCCTGTATGAGGTGTCTGTCGACCCCTGCTAGGAGGTGTCGCCCAGTTGAGGAGGCAGTCTGTTCCTTAGCAAAGCTCGAGCACTGTGCTGGGAGATATCTATTCAGAGCTAGCAACCAGGAATGTTTAAGTCTGCTGACGCTGTGCTCACACCCGCCCCTTCCTCCAGCTGCTCTGTCCCAGGGCGATGGGAGTTTTATCTATAAGCCCCTGACTGGGGCTGCTGCCTGTCTTTCAGAGAGGCCCTGCCCAGAGAGGAGGAATTTAGAGAGGTAGTCTGGCTATAGCACCTTTGTGGAGCTGCGGTGGGCTCCATCCAGGTGGAACTTCCTGGCAGCTTTGTTTACACTGTCAGCAGAAAACCACCTACTCAAGCCTCAGTAATGGTTGACGCCCCTCCCCCCACAAAGATGGCATGTTTCTGATCGACCTCAGACTGCTGTGTTGACAGCAAGAGTTTCAAGCCAGTAGATCTTAGCTTGCTGTGCTCCGTGGAGTTGGGATCCACTGAGCTAGACCACTTGGATCTCTGGCTTCAGCCCACTTTCCAGGGGATTGAACGGTTCTGTCTCACTGGCATTCCTGGTGCCACTGAGGTATGAAAATCAACTCCGCAGCTTGCTCGGTGTCTACTCAAATGGCTGCCCTGTTTTGCTCTTGAAACCTAGTCTGCGGGTTGTGAAGACTGTGGAAAGTGTAGTATCTGAGCTGGAATGCAGTGTTCCTCACAGCACAGTCCCTCACGGCTTCCCTTGACTGAAGGAGGGAGTTCCTCAACCCCTTGCACTTCCTGGGTGAGACAACCCCCCACGCTGCTTCTGCTCGTCCTCGATGGTCTGCACCCACTGTCTAACCAGTCCCAGTGAAATGAACTGGATACGTCTGTTCGAAATGCATAAATTATTCGCCTTCTGTGTTGATCTCACTTGGAGCTGCAGACCGGAGCTGTTCCTATTTGGCCATCTTGCCAGCCGCCCTTGCATTTCTATTTAAGTTTAAGAAATGGCTTGAAAAATTCCACAAACACCCTTGTGAGATTTTGATTAGAACTACCTTGAATCTATAGATAATTTTCGGGAGAACTGACATGGCTATGGGAGATGGCAATATTGACTCTCTGTCATTGACAATGACAATAGTGATTCATTCAATCTGTGGACATATGTTATATTCCTTTGTTTGCTTAGAGTCTTTGCTTTCCCCAAGTAACATTTATAGATTTTTTTGTAGAGGTGTTCCACATTTTTTTAGGTTTTGTCTTAAATATTTGATTTTTTAAAAATTTTCAACTTTTAGACACAGAGGATGCATGGGCATGTTTATTACATGGACATATTGTGTGATGCTGAGGTTTGGGCTGTGGATCCTGTCACCCAGGTGGTGAGCATAGTACCAAATAGGTAGTTTTTCCATCTTGTATGTAGTTTGCCTTCCTCCATCTTCTAGCAGTTCATAGTGTCCATTTTTCCAATGTTTATGTCCATGTGTGCTCAATGTTTAGCTCCTACTTTTAAGTGAGAACATGTAGTATTGTTTTCTGTTCCTGCATTAATTCTTTTAGGATTATTGCCTCTAGCTGAATTTTTGTTGCTGCAAAGGTCGTGATTTTATTTTATTTTTTATGGGTGCATAGTATTCTATGGTGTATATGTACCACATTTTCTTTATCTGATCCACTGTTGATGGGCACCTGGGTTGATTCCATGTCCTTGCTATTATGAATAGTGCTGTACTAAACATATGAGAGCAGATGACTTTTTGGTAGAATGATTTCTTTTCCTTTGGGTGTATACCTAGTAATGGGATTGCTGGATCAAATGTTAGCTCTGCTTTAAGTTCTTTGAGAAATATTTGATATTTTTAATGCTTTTGTAAATGGTACTTATATATACATATTTTATAATATATTCATACATATTTATACATTATATAAACACACACACATCTTTTATTTGTTTTTGTTACCATATTACACTGGGTAGGACCTTGTATTAACTATTTATTGCTATGTAACAATATTACCATAAACTTAATGACTTAATACACATTTATTATCTCATAGTTTCAGCGGATTAGGAGACTAGTCATAGCTTACTTGAGTTTACAAAAAGTTTTAAAAATGTTTTTCAGAGATAGAGTCTCACTATGTTGTTCAGGCTGGCCTCAAACCCCTAGGCTCAAGGGATCCTTCTTTTTCAGCCTCCCAAGTATCTGGAACTACAGGCATGTCCACCATGCCTGGCTTATTTAAGAATTAAAAAATATATATTCTTAGCTGACTTTTTAGTTGCAGGGTCTTGCAAATTAAAATTGTGGCCAGGGCTGTGCTATCTTCTGAAGTTTGACTGGGAAAGGATCCTTTTTCAAGCTCATTTTGTTGTTGGTAGCATTCACATAACTTGCATGTTGTTGGATTGAGGGCCTAAACTTTTTGCTGGCTGTTTGGCCAGAGGTGATCCTCAGTTTTTTGCCGTATGCCCTCTCAATAAGCCAGCTCACAACAGAATACCTTGCTGCTTCAAAATCAATAAGGGTGTGAGTTTCCTTACAAGATGGAGGTCATAATCATATGTGATCACAGAAGTGCTATCCCATGACCTTTGTCATATTCTGTTAGTTAAAAGGAAGTCACAGGTCCATGCACACTCACGGGCAAGAATACTATGAGGTGGGACTTGTGGAAACTACCTTTGAGTTTGTCCCCTATAGGCCTCCAGTATAGTACTGACTAAAATGGACAAGAATGGTGGTTTTCCTGTCTCATTACTGATTGTAGGGGGAATGTTTGCATTACTTCACCTTTAAGTGTGATGTTTGCTGGAGGATTTTTGTAGATGGTCTTTGTAAGATTAAGAAAGTTTATTTTGCTCTTATTTTCCTGTAAGGATATATGTATATATGCTTATAGGAAAAATATATTTTAAACCATTGAATGGGTGTTGAATTTTTTCATATACTTTCTCATGTATCTATTGAGATGTGACAAGACCAGCTCGGTTGGGGAGACCCTAACCCAGCAGCGCTAGAGGAATTAAAGACACACACACAAAAATATAGAGGTGTGAAGTGGGAAATCAGGGTTCTCACAGTCTTCAGAGCTGAGAGCCACGAACAGAGATTTACCTACATATTTATTAATAGCAAACCAGGCATTAGCATTGTTTCTATAGATATTAAATTAACTAAAAGTATCCCTTATGGGAAATGAAGGGATGGGCCAAATTAAAGGAATAGATTGGGCTAGTTAACTGCAGTGGGAACATACCCTTAAAGCATAAATCACTCGTGCTATTTTTGTGGCGTAAGAATGCCTTTAAGCAGTTTTCTACCCTGGTTGGGCCAGGTGTTCCTTGCCCTCATTCCCGTAAACCCACAACCTTCAAGCTTGGGTGTTAGGGCCATTATGAACATGTCACAGTGCTACAGAGATTTTGTTTATGGCCAGATTTTGGGGGACTTGCTCCCAACATGTCTCCCTTCTTTGATTTGCAAAGAGATAAAAGCAAGGGCAGCTTTGTCACAGTGAGCTACTTTTCGCAGGAGTCAGGATCCGCGTCTGCAGACTATACAAAGACAAACAACATAGATTAAAAGCACAGTCATCATTGAAATCACAGAGCTTCCAAGTGTTTTTATGCATTTAAATGGTTTACTAGCTGCTAATTTGTCTGGAGCTCCTTTAAGCACTCCAGTTCCTGGCATTAAGGTCAGGTGTGCGTGGGATGCTTTAAATATTTGTTCTTTTAATTTTGCTGTATCCAAAGACAAGTTTGTAGAGTGTCCTTCTAGATGCTTTTTTATTCTTTCCCAAATTTTGATCTTTGTAAGAGAATTTAATAGTGTCCACAAATCCTTATGTTTAACTCCTAGAGTGGGCCATATCATTTGCGGTTGAGGTGACACTATACTGCCATGGTTCCAGATAATAGGAACTTTTGCCATACTTCTTATCATTTCTACTATCTGACCATTTTGTTCAGATCATCTGAACATAGTGTGGCCCTGGCACACAGACTGAGAGGTGCAATTCAAGCTAAGCATCCCCTTAGAGGTCCAATTAATAACTATTCCATAGGAATCTTTGTGTAGCACCTCTGCCTGTTCTGCAAAGCAATCTTCCTAAACAAGTACGTTCATTTTTTCTAACTGGGTCCAATCCTGTTTACAGAATAGGTTTTTAAGGGCGATATGCCTCAATTATAGGAGCAGATTTATTATGGTAAATAGTGAGATCAGAGGGCATGTGTAACTTGTCATAGAGTGATTGCATCCAGGCATTATTGCCAGTCCTTATTGAAGGAATACTCATGGCAGTGGTGATAACTGCTATCATAGCTACCATTAAATTATTCATTGTGACTGGTTGTCCTACTTTCCTCAGGTTTTCTTCTGCCATCTGTGACAGCTTCTTGATCTGTCCCCAGGTGGGTGGCTGTGTTCGACGGGTGTTGCTCGTGACAGGTGGGGTCCTCCTCAGCGTCAGTCTCGACATGACTGCAACCGTGGGGTCCTCAGGATCCTCACAGAGTCTCTTCCTTGGCTCTGACTCATGATAAGGTTTCAGGTGTCTTGATGGTATCCAAATCGGTTGTTGATTTTTGCCTGGAGAAATACAAGCATAACGTCTACCCTAAGTTATTACTTTACGTATTTCCCGACTTTTTGTTATCGGATCTCTCCACCAAATCGGTTGTTCTGCTTCTGTCTTTGCAGCTGATTTCTGTAGATGCTGTTCAGCTGCTGATAACATCTGGCCTTTGGGCAGGCTCAAAAAATTTAAAGTTAATAATGCTAGGTTCAGTTACATCTGTGGGGTTCCATCATTGTTTATCCCTTTCTGCTTTTGCAACTGCTGTTTTAGGGAGAGATTCATTCTTTCCACTAGGACTTGTCCTTGAGAATTGTATGGGATACCAGTAATGTGTTTAATATTCCACATAGAGAAAAATGTAGCTAGAGTTTGGCTAGTATAGCCTGGGCGTTATCTGTTTTAATAGAAGCTGGAATGCCCATCACCACAAAACACTGCAAAAGATGATGTTTAACACAGACAGAAGACTCTCCTGTTTGGCATGTAGCCCAGACAAAGTGAGAAAATGTGTCCACACATACATGTACATAAGCTAGTCTCCCAAACAAGGGAACATGTGTGACATCCATTTGCCAAATAGAGTTAGGTTCCAGTCCTCAAGGATTAACTCCTCCTGTAAAAGATGAGGAAGGTACCATTTGGCAAAATGGGCATCACTGGATAATAGCTTTAGCTTCTTTCCAGGTAATGCTATATCTGCGTTTGAGACCAGAGGCATTAATATTGGTGAAATTGTGAAAGTGTCTAGCATTAGATATTGCAGTAGCAACTAGGCAATCAGCCATTGGATTCCCTGCAGTCAAAGGTCCTGGAAGAGGTGTATGAGCTCTAATGTGAGTGATGTGAAAAGGGTGCATTCTACTCCTAACTGCTGTTTGCAGTTGGATAAATAAAGTCATCAGTTGTTCTTCTGTATGAAATCATAACTGAGCATTTTCAATTAACTGTGTGGAATGAACCACATATGAAGAATCAGAAATCACATTAATAGGCATATCCAAAGCAGTCAATACCTCAATTACAGCTACAAGCTCCGCTTTTTGAGCTGAAATATAGGGCATCTGAAAAACTTTACTTTTTGAGCCAGAATAAGAAGCTTTATCATTACTAGACCCATCTGTAAAAACATTCTCAGCACCTTCAATTGGCTTAAATTTAGTTATTTTAGGGAGAATCCAATTAGTTAATTTCAAAAACTGAAACAGCTTCATTTTAGGAAAATGATTATCGAGAACACCCATGAAGTCAGCTAAATGGGTTTGCCAAGTAAGACTATTTATAAAAGCTTGCTGTATTTGTGCCTTCGTGAGAGGTACAATAATTTTTCCAGGATCATATCCATGTAATTTAACAATCCGAGTTCTCCCAATCCCTATCATAGTAGCGATTTGATCTAAATAAGGAGTTAGAGTCCATGAATTAGTATGTGGAAGAAAAAGCCACTCTACTAAGTCCTGTTCTTGGACACTAACACCAGTAGGTGAATGCTGAGTTGAAAAGATTAGCAAATCTAGAGTCTTCTCTGGATCTATTCTATTTATCTTTATGGATATCTATTTAGCTTTATGGATTTCTTCTCAATCAGTTGTAACTCTGCCTCTGCCTCCTTTGTTAATTGCCGAGGGCTAGTGAGACTAGGATTTCCTTTAAGAATAGAAAATAGGTTACTCATGGCATAGGTAGGAATGCCTAGAGCAGGTCATATCCAAATAATATCCCCCCTAGTAATTTTTGAAAATCATTTAATGTGTTTAATTTATCCCTATGTATGGTTACTTTCTGTGGCACAATGGTAGTGTCATTTGCTAAGGTCCCCAAGTAGGAGTAAGGAGTAGTAGTCTGAATTTTGTCAGGAGCTATAAATAAACCAGCGTGAGAAATTGAATTTTGCAAGTGATCATAACATTGGAGTAATATTTCTCGAGTGGGGGCAGCACAAAGTATATCATCCATATAGTGAATAATGTAACACTGTGAACATTTTTTTGTGAGTAGGTTCAATTGCTTGCCCCACATATGTCTGGCAAATAGACTGTTTAACATGCCCTGTGGCAACACTTTCCAATGATAATGCTTAGCAGGCTGCAGGTTGTTTACTGCAGGAATTGTAAATGCAAACCTTTCACAGTCTTGCTCAGCTAAAGGGATAGTAAAGAAACAGTCTTTTAAATATATGACTATTAAAGGCCAATTTTTTGGAATTATAGCAGCAGAAGGCAATCCTGGCTGTAATGCTCCCATAGGTTGTATAACTGAATTGATGGCTCTTAAGTCAGTTAACATTCTCCATTTTCCTGATTTTTTCTTAATTACAAAAACTGGAGAATTCCAAGGAGAAAATGTTGGAGCTGTGTGCCCATTTTCTAACTGTTCAGCAACTAACTCCTCTAAAGCCTCCAGTTTTTCTTTGCTTAGCGGCCATTGTTCTATCCAAATTGGCTTATCTGTTAACCATTTTAAAGGTACAGGTTCTGGAGGCATAACAATGGCCACCATCAAAAATTATTTCCTAATCTTTGGCAGGAACTTTGTTTTTCCACTTGAAGTGGTTCTTTCAAACCTTGCAAATTTTTTCTAGTCCCATACCAGGGACATACCCCATTTCATGCATTGTATGTTGACTTTGAGGGCTATATAATTGTTCTGGAATTAGAACTTGTGCTCCCCATTGTTGTAATAAGTCTCTTCCCCATAAATTTATAGGTACAGAAGTTATAATTGGTTGAATAGTCCCAGGTTGTCCATTGGGCCCCTCACAATGCAAAAGATAACTACTTTGATATACTTCAGCGGCTTTACCAACTCCAACTATGTTAAATTGAGCAGGTTGAATTGGCCACGTGGACGGCCAGTGCTGTGGAGAAATGATTGAAATGTCCACTCCTGCATCTACCAAACCTTTAAATTTCTTTCCTTGAATAGTTATTTCACAGGTAGGATGTTTATCAGTAATTTGATTTACCCAATAAGCTGCTTTGCCTTGTTTATTTGTGCTTCTAAATCCTTCTGTTCATTTAATTTCACTTTTTCCCCATTCCCACATACAGCACAATCAGGAGCTGTGCTATGCGCTCTCCTGGCTCTGCTTTCCAGGGAACAGACTATAACAATTTGAATTTCCCAATTATAATCTTAATTAATGACTCCTGTACATATTTGTATGCCTTTTAAACTCAAACTAGACCTTCCTAAAAGTAATCCTATTGTCCCTGCTGGCAAGGGTCCACAGACTACTGTTGGGACCTTTTGCAGGGGTTCCCCAGGCAGAAGGCTCACAGCTTTTGTGCAGCATAAATCTACTGTGGCACTACGGCTGTGGTGAGGGACAGACATTGTACAGGTATGAGGGAATGGCCTGAGCTGGAAATGCCACAGTTTAGAATGGGGACCGGGACGGGCCCCTCATGGCGTTTTCTGAAATTGGGTTCCCATCTTTATCAAACTTAGAGTGACGCTGACTAACCCAATGTTTTCCTTTTTTACATTTTGGACATATATATTTTAGGCTCAACAGTTTTCTTTTTTTCCCTATCTGGTGGCCTGACTCGCTGGTTTTTTCTACATTTTTTTTTTTTTTTTTAGTATGACCGTGCTTCCCACAGTTAAAACAAGCTGCAGGAAATGGAGTATTTCCTTTATCCACTCTCAGTTCTGCCATTGCCTGTGCCAACAAGGTAGCTTTATGCAGATTACCTCCAATACCATCACAGGCCTTGATATAATCAACTAAATGTGCTTTCCCTCTGATAGGTCGTAGAGCAGCCTGGCAATTGGGATTAGCATTGTCAAAAGCTAATAACTGCAACACTATATCCTGAGCAGCTGAATCTGCAATCAACTTTCTAAGAGACTCCTGTAACTGAGCTATAAAATCAACATATGGTTCCCTTGGTCCCTGTTTTATAGCACTAAAGGGAGGGTACTGTTCCCTACCTGCAGTGATTTTTTCCCAAGCTCTAATGCACACTTCTCTAAGCTGTTCTATGGCATCATCCTGCATGACCAGTTGTACATCTAAACCAGCCCAGCTGCCAACCCCTAAAGTTGGTCTGCAGTTATATTAATTTGAGGTTGGGCCTGGGCATTGTGAGCAGCCTGAATGGAAGCTACATCTGCCCACCAAGTTTTAAATTGTAAGAACCGAACAGGAGTTAGACAAGCTCGAGTAAGAGCATCCCAGTCAGTAGGAATCATCCGGCTGGAAATGGTAACGTTCAACAGTCCCATTACAAAAGGAGAACCTGGTCCATACTGACTTATTGTTTGTTTTAATTCTATGAGTAATTTTAAAGGAAAAGGCTCAAATGTAGCTGTAATATTTCCCTGTTGATCTGTGGGGTATATCCTAACAGGGAATTGCCAAGCTTCTAAATCACCCTCTTGTCTAACTTGCTGAATTCCTGCCTGAGTAGAACTAAGAGTCATCGCTTGAGGCGCGGCTCTAACAGTCACTGGGGCAACTACTTTTCGCCCAGTGTCCTCCGGAAAAGAAAGGTCTGGGGGGTCGTTTTCCTTCAAAATAATAAGGAGGGGGTGCGGAAGGGTAGGGATGAACCTCTCCTTCCTTTGCCGCTTTAACTTTAGCTGGCAAATAAACACGCTTTGTTACCTTTTTTGTTACTTGGCTATATATACTCTCCTTCCTCCTCCTCATTAGTGTGAAAAAGTTCCAAGGTGGAACGAACCACACCCCATACCTGTCCCACTCTTACCCTGATGCTTCCGAGCTCCCCTTCTTACTCACCATGGGGATTGCTTTAAGAGTATTCGGGTGTCCTCCAGCTAGTTTTCCATTCCACCTGTCACTCCAGCGACCCTTTGACCTGGATTCAAGCCTCACAATGGACGCCACTTGCCGAGACCAGCTTGGTTGGGGAGACCCTAACCCAGTGGTGCTAGAGGAATTAAAGACACACACACAGAAATATAGAGGTGTGAAGTGGGAAATCAGGGTTCTCATAGCCTTCAGAGCTGAGAGCTCTGAACAGAGATTTACCCACATATTTATTAACAGCAAACCAGTCATTAGCATTGTTTCTATAGATATTGAATTAACTAAAAGTATCCCTTATGGGAAACAAAGGGATGGACCAAATTAAAGGAATAGATTGACCTAGTTAACTGCAGCAGGAACATACCCTTAAGGCATAAATTGCTCATGCTATTGTTTGTGGCTTAAGAATGCCTTTAAACTGTTTTCTGCCCTGGGCAGGCCAGGTGTTCCTTGCCCTCATTCCTGTAAACCCACAACCTTCAAGCTTGGGTGTTAGGGCCATTATGAACATGTCACAGTGCTGCAGAGATTTTGTTTATGGACAGTTTTGGGGCCAGTTTATGGCCAGATTTTGGGGGGCCTGCTCCCAACAGAGATGAGCATGTAATTTTTCCCTTTTTAAATGTGTTATTGTGGTAAGTTACATCAGTTGATCTTTGAATGTTAGATGACCCTTGCATTCCCAGAATACATACAAATTTTGTGATGTATTAGCATTATTATATGTGCTAATATATGCTGGGTTTGCTAATATTTTGCTAATAAGTTGAGATTTTAATCTCTATGTTCACAAAAGTTTAGTATGTAAGTTTCCTTTCTTTTGATCCCCCTGTCAAATTCTCACTTCACAGTTATGTTGATTTTATGAAATGAATGGGGGATGTTTCCTTTTCTCTATACTCTATAAATATTTGTGGAATTTTGGTGTTCCCTCTTAAAATTTGGAAAAATTCATCAGTAAAGCAATGTAGGTTTTCTATGTGGGGCAATTTTAAATGACATATTACATTTCCTTAATAGGTGTAGAAATGTTCAGATATTCTGTTTTTCTTGAGTCAGTTTTGGTAAGTTGTGTTTTTGAAGAAATTTTTTCTATTCATCTAATTTTTCAAATTTATTAGCCTTAATGGTAGGGCCTGTAGTAGTTTACCATTTTCAATTTCTAGTACTGGTGATTTTTGAGTTATCTTTTTTGAAAATAAGTCTTCTGGAGATTTATAATTTTTTCAATATTTTCAAAGTACTGATAGAGTTCTTGATTTTCTCAAATGTATATATATTTTTCTAGTTTATTGATTTGTATTCTTTTTGCCATCTTCATTGGGTTTGGTTTACTGTCTTTTAACTAGATTCATGAGATGGAACCTTACATAACTGATTTCAGTATTTCTTCTTTTCTAATATATGAATTTAGGGCCATAATTTTTCCCTGAAAATTGTTTTAGCTCCATCCAACAGATTTTTTTGTCTAATCTTTATTAATGTGGAACTAAAACTTTTATAATTTTTCTTGTAGTTTCTTATTTGAACCTTGTGCTGTTTAGAAATCAGTTTTCAAGAAGTTGAGAATTTTCTATCTCTTGTTAGTAAATAATAAAATGCCACTGTGGAAAGATCATAGTATATGGTTTCAGTTTCTTTGACATTTGTTGAGACTTGTTTTATGATTCAGCACATGGACAGTTTTAGTAAATGTGCACAAACTAATTTACTCATCAGTTACTAGGTTCAATGTACTATATATGTAAATTTGACTAAGTTCATTAATTGTGTTGTTAGATCTGTAAATTCTTACTAATTTGTTTATATTCTATCTGATATTAAGAGAGGACTGTTAAAAGCTCCCATTATGATTATACATTTGAGAATTTCTCTTTTTAGTAGTAATGACTTATGTGCATTGAATCTAAGTTGTTGGAGGTATACATTTATATTCTGTATATGTATTTATTACTTTATCATTGTAAAATATTTCTTTCTCTGTAGTAATATATCTTGTCTTGAAATATACATTGATATTTGCATAGCTATTCCATCTTTACTTGGTGTTTGCATGGCATATATATTTCCATTATATTATTGTCAACTTCTCCATAGTCATTTTTAAGCATATAACTTTAAAAAATTAATCTGACAATATTAGTCAATTTTTTCTTTTTTTGAGATGGAGTCTTGCTCTGTCACCAGGCTGGAGTGCAGTGGCACGATCTCAGCTCACTGCAACCTCTGCACCCTGGGTTCAAGTGATTCTCCTTCCTCAGCCTCTCAAGTAGCTGGGCCTACTGGCGCATACCAGCATGCCAAGCTAATTTTTGTATTTTTAGTAAAGACACGATTTCACCATATTGGCCAGGATGATCTCAATCTTTTGACCTTGTGATCTGCCTGCCTCAGCCTCCCAGTGCTGGGATTAGAGGCGTGAGCCAATGCACCTGGTGACAATATTAGTCTTATACTTGGTGTGCTTACATTTAATATAATTTACTGATATAGCTAGGTTTTTATCTGCCGTATTTTTATTTCAGTCTTTATGTTTCTTTTTTATTTTACTTTCTTTCTACTTAAACGTTTTATTATCCTATTTTTCTCTATATGACAGTAATATGTAATTTTTCACACTTTTTGAGAGGTTATCTTTAATAACCTCTTTTTGAGAGATTTCAACATGAGTCCTTCACTTATTTCAATCTAAAATAGAGCATTTCTTTTACCACTTCTTTAATAATGACAGCAACTTACACTTTACCTCTATTTACCATCCCTCTTGCTCTTTGGATTATTATTTTTCTGTATTTTATTTCCACATCCATTTTAAACCATATAATACATTGCTAATATAGTTTAGTATGTTAATATTGTTTATATTCATATATATTTATCAACATATGTATTTATTCTTTCTTTTGATCCTCATTCCTTACTATAAGTCTACTTGGATTCTTTTTTTTTTTTTTTTGCCTGAAAAATTTTCTTTAGTCTTTATTTTACTGCAGCTTTGTTAGAACAAATTCTCTCTGTTTTTATTATTTTACTTTTTAAAACACTTTTTTATTTCATGATAGTTGCAGATTTGTAGGAAGTTGCAAAACTAGTACAGAGGTTTTATGTTCAATTCACGCCATATGTTAATGTCTTACACGCATTCGTGTGTGTGTATATACTTGAATGTGCATAGTTATATGTAATTTTATCATACCTACACTCATGTAACAACCACTATAATCAAGACACAAAATGGTTCTATCACCACAAAGATTGTTCTTGTGCTACCCTTTTATAGTCACTTCCATTGTCTTCCCTATCTCTCCTATTTCTAACACCTGAATCCACTAATCTGCTCACCATATTTATAATTTTGTAACTCAAGAATGTTATACAAGTGGAATCATACAATATGTAACTTTTTGGGATTGTATTTTTACAAAGTATAATTTCCTGGAGATTCATTCAAGTTGTATACATCAAGAGTTTATTTTCTTTTATTTCTGAGTAATATTTTACAGTGTTAATGACTACAGTTTATTTAACTATTCACCCATTGAAGATATCTAGATTGTTTCCATTGTTGAACTTATTACAAATAAAGTTGCTATGAACATTTGTATGCAAGTATGTTTGTGATAAGTTTTCATCTCTTGGTGTAATTTCCCAAGAGCGCAATTGCTGGGTTGTATGACATTCGTTTACATTTATAAGAAGATGCAAAGCTATTTCCTGGAGTGGCTGTGTCACTTTATATTTCTGCCAGAAATATGTGGAAGATCCAGTTTCTCTGCATACTAACTAGAATTTTGTGACATCTAGGTCATGCCCTTGGTGCCTTAGGTTTCAAAGATTTTCTCCGATTTTTTTTCTAAAAGTTTTTATTGTTTTACATTTAAAACTATAACTCATTTTGAGCTATTTTTTGTTTAAGGTATGAGAGTTAGGTCAAGGTTGTTTTTTCTTCCCCTATGGATGTCCAATTGCTCCAGCAGTATTTGTTGAAGACTATTTTTTCATTAAGTAATTGCTCTTGTACCTTTGTTGAAACTCAGTTGAATGCTTTTTCAGTCTTTTTGATGTAGGCGTTTAATGCTATGTACTTTCCTCTTAGCAGCACTTTTGCTGTATCCCAGATATTTTGATAAGTTGTGTCATGATTATTATTCAATTCAAATAATTTTAAAATTTCTTTCTTGATTTTATTGTTAACCTGTTGTGGGACAATCAAAGACTGGAGAGACCGAAAAAGGTTCAGGAGAGTTTCTTAAGGTGATCAGTGGCTCAGCCGGACATATGTCCAGAAAGTCTGAGCCCTGAACAAAGGGCTTTTCCTACTTTTAAAAATCTTAAGGTGGGAACTACATGAGGCAGGAAGCAAATTACGGAAGCAAGAAACAAAGTCTACATTACAGCATTTCTTACATCTTGAGAGAAACATGTCTTGCAACCTAAACTGATTGGTCTTGTGACCCTGCAGCCGTGCAGGAACTCGTTGGGCCTATAATAAACTTTGAGGTATGTGGAGTTGGGGAGTATAGATAAGGTTCACTGTCCACAGAGAGAAGACAGGCTGTTAATATTCCTTTTTAACTTGAGTGTAAGCAGCGGGGTGGGGTGGGGGGGGGTCACATTTTGCAGCAACTGTAAGAGGGTTTTAAAATTTCTATTATTACTACTATTAGGTTATAGTTGATTTCATTATTTCCTTCTTCATTCCCCCCTTTTGGTGCTTGACACAAATGTAGATTAGTAAAGAGCACCACAGTTAGCTATTTCTTCTTCAGTGGGTACATACTCATCTTGGGATACCAGTTGGTACTTTTGCAGAGCCGCCAAGAACAGACATACCACCACCTGAAGAATGGCTCTGCTGCTGACTTTTTCTTGTCCTAGATTTTTAGAGGTGGTTTTAATATTATTTAGTTTACTGAGATGTGCAGATTGGCAGGCATCAAAATATATGAAGACTGGCCCTTTATGCGAGTAAGGGAATACTTCTGTTTTGTTTACAAGTTTACTGACCCCGGTTTCTGTGGGGTTTGTATATAATGGCATTAGGGATTTGCCAATTTGGACTTTAAACTCGAAGTCATAGGGCAAGAACTCTGGGTCATAACATACTTGGGGCTGCTCGTTTCCAGGATTGCAGACTGAGTAACTAGTCTGGTTATAGACACAAGTTCCTGTATGAGTCCCTGTACAGTCATAGTAGGTCTGGTATAACAGAGTTTTAGTCACACCTTTTCCAGACCAGGCTTCTATCATACAGTGATGACAGAATCCTGGTCCCCATTTATAACCATAAGTGAAAGTGTCAGTGGCTTTAGTATTACTAATATGATTAAACTTATACTATGCATGGGCACCCTTCTAGGCAACAAGCTTGGCAGCATTTGCAAAGATAACATGACAGTGAAATAATCAGTACGAGTAAGAATATAACTATGTTTGTAAATTTAATCCACATTTACTTATCTATCATTGACTTCCTTAGGCTTCAGCCATGCATAGACTAGTCTGCTTCTGGTTGTGTGACTAGAGCAGGGCTCGATGTTTCCTCAAGCTTCAGTTGTGCATGGACTGACCAGCCTCTGGTGCGGCTGGAGCAGGGAAGTTGTCCTTGTCAGCAGTGGCTTGGTTTCATCGCAGGATCAGCCGTGTTGGGTGGTCTGGGTTTTGTTGACTGGTTCACTGGTCCTGGGCAGTGGCTGCTGTTGGTTTCAGCTGGCTATGATGAACCCAAGGTGTGATACCTGCAACTTTAACAGCAGTGGGGATAGACGAGATCACAATATGGGGACCATCCCACAAAGGCCCTAAAGTGGTTGGGTTTGATCGTTTGACCCAGAGTCTCCAGGTTGGAACGGAGGTACTGCATCTGTGAGGCTAACAGGTATTTTTTCTCTTACCCACCCTTGTATTTCCTGCATGGCCTCACCTAAGGCTTGTATTTGCCTTCTTAAGGTTAATTCCCCAATTTCTTTTAAATCACCTTTTATCTGAGTTATGATCGGGGGTGCTCAGCCAAACACTATCTCATAGGGTGAATACCCAGTTAATTTATTAGGGGTGCACCTGGCTTGGAGAAGGACCATGGGCAGCACCTGATCCCACCTTTGATGAGTTTTTTGGCAAAACTTCTTTAACAGCTGTTTGAGTGTCTGGTTCATTTTTTTAACTTTTCCAGAACTTTGTGGGTGATAAGCTATATGCAGTTTCCATTTGATTTTTAACATCTGTGTCAGCTGTTGTACTATTTCTACCACAAATGCTGGGCCATTGTCTGTTCCTAAAGTTAAAGGCAGTTCGGATTTAGGAGTAATGTCCTTTAGTAAGATTCTGGTTACTTCCTGAGCTTTCTCTGACCTGGTGGGAAATGCCTTCATCCACCCTGAGAAAGTGTAGACAAACACTAGCATGTACCAGTAGCCTTTGGCTTGAGGCAGCTGGGTAAAGTCCACAAGCAGGTTTTCACAGGGTGTAGCTCCGGTTTCTTGAATCCCTGGGGGCCGTGTTGGCCCCTGCCATAGGTTGTTTTGGGCACAAGCCAAGCATTGCTCACAAACGGCTCGAGTGATGGCAGTTAGGAGCGGCACATAGAAACGCCGTACTATAAGAGTTTCTAATGCAGTTTTTCCCGTATGCATTCCTTGATGAAACTGCTTTATGAATCAGGGGGCTATTGCTTTTGGGACGGCAAACTTCCCATCTGAGAACTTCCACCAACATCCTTTCTGGTAACTTCCACTCTCCTGCTCAAACGAAGCCTTTTCATTAGAGGAGTATTTAGGGAGTTCTGTTAGGGGAAGCTCCAGTAAGGGCATGGTAAGGGTTTCCTCTTCCTTCTTAGTTACCTCTGTCATTGCAGCTCTTTTGGCTTCTCTGTCCACCTTTCTGTTTCCTCTAGCCTTGTCACCTCCTCCTGTTTGATGTTCTTTGCAATGGATGACTGTTACTTCTTTTGGAGTCCATACGGCTTCTAAGAGCTGCTCTATTTCCTTTTTATTTTTGATTTCCTTTCCTTCAGTAGTTAATAATCCTTTTTCCTTATATATGGCTCCATGGGCATGCAAAGTGGCAAAAGCATACCTTGAGTCAGGATAGATGTTTACCGACTTTTCTTTGGCTAAGAGCAATGTTCTAGTGAGAGCTATTAGCTCACCTCTTTGGGCCGAAGTTCTGACTGGCAGAGGGCGGGCTTTGGCTACTGAACTCAGTGTTACCACTGCATATCCAGCCCTTCATATCTGACACCTTCAGATATGAAGCTGCTTCCATCAGTAAAGTATTCAACATCTGGGTCTCTTAAGGGCTAGTCCTTTAAGTTTTTTCGGCTTGAGAAAACCTCATCCACTGTTTCCACACAACAGTGATACCCTGGGCCACACAATGGGGGCTTTCCATGCTCCATCCATTCTATGGGCAGCAGTGTGGCTGGATTTAGAGTGTTGACAGTCTGCAGGGTTATGTAGGGATTTTCACACAAATGCCCTTGATATCTTAACATCTTAGGGTTAGAAAGCCAGTGATGCCCCCTCTTCTCCGTCAGGGTGACAATCATGTGGGGCACCCGAATTATTAACCTTTGTCCAAATGTGAGCTTGTTAGCATCTTCCACTAACAGGGCAGTGGCTGACAATGCCTTGAAACAGGGTGGCCATCCCATAGCCACCAAGTCTAGTCGCTTGGACAAATATGCCACGGGCCGATACCATGACCCTAGTGTTTGTACCAAGACTCCTGTAGCTATTCCTTTTCTTTCATGGACATACAGGTAAAAAGGCTTTGTCATGTCTGGTAGTCCTAATGCTGGGGCCTGGATCAAAGCCTTCTTGATGTCTTTGAAGTCCATGTCCTGCTTTTTTTCCCACCGGAGGGGTTCTTTTCCCCGCCTTTGGTAGCCTCATACAATGGTTTTGCCAAAAGCGAGTAATTAGGAATCCAAATGTGACAGAAACCAGCTGCCCCTAAAAACTCCTGCACTTGTCACCTAGTGTCAGATTGAGGAATGCCACACATGATCTCTTTTCACTCACGTTCAAGCTCACGCTGCCCCTGAGAGATGTTAAAGCCAAGATACCTTGCTCTTTGGCCACAGATTTGTGCCTTTTTCCTTAGACACCTTATAGCCAGCCTCCCACAGAACACGAAGGAGGCTTTCTGTGCCTTGAAAGCACTCTTCTTTGTGGGTGCAACCAACAATAAATCATCCATGTACTGCAACAAGACACAGATGTAACTTGGTGGCACAAAAGCCTTCAGGTTCTGAGGCTAGTGCTTCCTTAAAAATGATTGGGGAGTTTTTGAATCAGTATACTTGGACCCTGGTCCAAGTATACTTTGATGAGCCCCACTCAAAGGCAAAGATGTCCTTGCTTTCAGAAGCTAGTCAGATGCAGCAGAATGCATCCTTTATGTCTAAGCATGTAAACCAAGCAACGTCAGCAGGAATTCGCGCAAGCATTGTATATGGTTTGGGCACAATGGCATATAATATAGCTGCAACCTTATTTATGGCCCGCAAATCCTGTACTGGCTGGTAATCTCTGGAGGGCTTTCACTGGTACCAATGGAGTTTTCCAAGATGAGGCACATCTTCGTATTATCCCAAATTTAAGGAGCCAGTCAATATGCTTTGTAATCCCAAGGGTGGCTTCTGCTGGGATGGGATACTGACGGATTTGGACTGGGTAAGTGCCCCGCAGCAGTTCCACCACTACGTACACCTGATTTATGGCTAGCCCCAGGGGACTGTCTTCCGCCCAGCTTAATACTTCTTAAACTGATAAGAAACTTCAACAAGGCCTCAGGATAAGGATACAGAATAAATGTGCAAAAATCACAGGGATTCCTATACACTAACAGTAGACAAACAGAGAGCCAAATCATGAATGAACTCCCATTCACAATTGCTACGAAGAGAATAAAATATCTAGGAATACAGCTAACAAGGGAAGTCGAGGAGCACTTCAAGAAGAACTACAAACCACTGCTCAAGGAAATCAAAGAGGACACAAACAAATGTAAAAACATTCCATGCTTGTGGATAGGAAGAATCAATATTGTGAAAATGGCCATATTGCCTAAAGCAATTTATAGATTCAATGCTATTCCCATTAAACTATTATTGACATTTTCACATAATTAGAAAAAAATACTTTAAAAATCATGTAGGACCAAAAAAGAGCCCGTAAAGCCAAGACAATCCTAAGCAAAAGGAACAAAGCTGGAGGAACCTCACTGACTTCAAACTATACTACAAGGCTACAGTAACCAAACAACATGATACTGGTACCAAAACAGACACATAGACCAATGGAACAGAATAAAGACCGTAGAAATAAGACCACACATCTGCAACCATCTGATCTTAGACAAATCTGACAAAAGCAATGGGGAAAGAATTGCCTATTTAATAAATGGTGCTGGGAAAACTGGCTAGACATATGCAGAAAATTGAAACTGAACCCCTTCCTTACACCTTATAGAAAAATTAAACCAAGATGGATTAAAGACTTTTTGTCTTTTTTAATGTATTTAGCACTACACATTTCCCTCTTGGCAGTCTTTTAGCTGTATCTCACAAATGTTTGTATTTCCAATCTTATTAAGTTCATTGTATTTTTAAAAATGTTCTTGTGACTTCTTAGACACAAAGATTACAGTGAGGCATGACATTATCATGTTTTGGTCAAGGATGGACAACATATAAAATAGGAGTCTCATAAGATTATAATGAAGCTGAAAAATTTATATTGCCTTGTGCATTCATAGCCATTGTAACATTATAGCCCAATGCATTGCCTTTTTTTATATTTAAGTATATTTAGATATACAAATTATGTAACAATTGCCTGCAGTATTCAATACGGTAACATACGGTACAGGTTTGTAGCCTAGGAGCAATAGGCTATACAAGTTGTGCATTCCTTATCCAAAATGTTTGGGACCAAAAGTGTTTTGGATTTTAGATTTTTCTGAATTGGAATATTAAGATTATTCCTACCAGGTGAGCATCCCAAACCTGAAAATTCAAAATCCTGAGTGCTCCAATGAGCATTTCCTTTCAGTGTCATGTCAATGCTTAAAAAGTTTTGGATTTTTAAGCACTCTGGATTTTGGGTTTTGGGATTTGGGATACTCAACCTGTACCATGTAACCTATATGTATAAAAAGGTGTACTATCTAGGTTAGTGTAAATACTTACCCTCTATGTAAGAGCGATGTTTGCACCATGACAAAATCACCTAATGATGCATTTCTCAGAACTTATGCCCATTGTTAAGTGATACATGACTATGTTTAGAAGTGTTTTTCTTACTTCTAAGTACTTGGAGATTTTATTGTATATTTCTTTTACTGATTTCTAGTTTGATTCCATTGTTTTCAGTGAAAATATTTTTATATGGCTTGAGTTATTTTAAAATTGTTGAGGTTTGTTTTTCAACCCCAGGATGTAGCTCATCTTTGTATATGTTCTGTGTATGCTAGGAAAAAAATGTCTATTTTGCTGTTGTTGACAGATTATGCTATAAAAGTTCATTAGATTCTATAAGATGATGATTTTCTTGCACTCTATATCCTTACTGATTTTCTCTCTAGTTGTTCTAACAATTGCTGAGAGAGAGGTATTGAAGTCTCCTACGGGAATCACGGATTTCTTTTTTCTCCTTTCAGTTCTGTCATGTTTTATTTAATGTATTTTGCAGCATTCACATTTGGTGCATTCACATTTAGGGTTGCTATATCTTCTCGGTAAAGTGACCATTCTATTATTATTTGGTGTCCCTCTCTGTCTCGTAATTTCCTTTACTGTGAATTTTTCATTATCTAACATAATATAGTGTCTTCTTTCTGGTGATTCATGTTTGCATGATAGATCTTTGTCTATTCTCATACTTTAAAGTTAGCTATATTTATATGTTCAAAGTATATTTCTTATAGACAAGCATATACTTGGGTCATGGTTTTTAATTCTTTCTGTCAGTCTATATATTTTAATTAATGTTTACATGAGATATAATTATTGATATATTAGGGCTTAGGGTCTCCATTTTATTTTTTGTTTTTTGGTTGTTCTATTTGTTATTGCTCTGGTTTTTTTTTCCTTGCCTTTCTGTGGTTTGATTGAGCACTTTTTAGAATTCCATTTTGACTTATTATTAGTTAATTTTAGTGTATTTCTTTGTATTACTTTTTAAAGAGATTGCCATAGGTATTTTATTATATATAAACAACTTACTGGAATCTACTGCTGCTACATTTTACCAGTTTGAATGAAATGCAGAGACTTTTCCTTTCTTTACGTTCCTTTACGTCTCTCATTTATAATAAATTTTATTGTTTTCTCCTATACATATTTTGAACCACCTCAGACTATGTTATTTTAGCTTTAACCATAAAATATAATTTAGAAGCCTCAAGAGGAGAAGGAAAAAAATGTGTAAATACACTTAGTATATACACATAGTACATTTGCCCATATTTTTACTGTCTCTTTTTTTTTCATACATGATTTTTAAAAGTTTCTTCTATCAGATTTTTTCTGTTTAGAGAACTCCATAAAGCAATTTTTTATTGGTCTTTTAATGAAAATATTTTTAGTTTTCCTTCCTGATAATGTCATAATTTCTTCATACCTGAGGGATATTTTTGCTTAATATAGAATTCTAGGTTGGTAGTTTTTCTTTCTTTTTCATTTTATATACCTGAATAGCATTCTACTTCCTCTTGGTCTCTGTGTTTTCTGATGAGAAATCTACTGTCATTGGAAATTTTCTCCCACAGTTAAGGTGCTGTTTTTTTCTCTTGCTGCTTTAAAGATTTGTTTTCTTTTCTTCCTTGTTTTTATTTCAGATAATTGGCTGTGATTTGCGTTAGTGTTTATTTCTCTGGGTTTATTCTGTTAAGTTTTGCTCAGCTTCTTGCATTTTTTAGCCATTATTTCTTCAACTGATTTTTCAGTCTCATCCTCTTTTCCTTTCATTCTGTTACCTTGATAATATGATTGATAGATCTATTGGTTTTGTCCCGTAGGTTTCTGAAGCTCTGGTATTTTTTTACTTCTATTATTTGTTTGTTTAGATTAGTAAATAAATATTATTTCATCCTCTAGGCCACTGGCTCTTTTTTCTGTCCTTGTTATCCTGGTGTTAACTTATCCACAGAATTTTAAATTTTCTTTATTATATTTTAAGTAGTAAAATTTGTATTTGGTTCTTTTTATTTACTTTTTCTTTGCTGATACTTTATATTTTTTATTTGTTTCATATGTGTCTGTACTTGTTGAAACCTTTTTATGATTACTTCTTTTAAATATTTGTTAGTGAATTCTAATATCTATGTCATCTTGCTGTTGGTGTCTATTGCCTTTTTTCATTCAAATTGAGATTTTTCTATTTCCTACTATAATGAGTGATTTTTAAATTAAAACCTGGGCATTCTAGGCATTGTTATGAGGTTTTACTTTTTATTTAAATCCCTTTATTAGGGGGCTGTATTTGACATTGCTCTGGCAGGGGAAGGTCAGATGTTGTGTTATCAATGACAAGTGGGAAGTGAAGTTCAGGTGCCCAATTTAAACTCACTGACATCTTAGATAGGGAGAGACACCTTGTAGCTGCTGGGTGGGGTGGGATTTTTGGCTCTCCACTATGCCTCCACTTTTACCCCTTTACAGGGAAGAATAAGAGTACCTCATTACTGCTCCTCAAATGGATTCTACTGACCCAATTCTCATTCAGAAATTGAAATATTTTATCCATATAAATGTAGAAAATATTATTTCTGTTGTTCAAGAGCATGAAAATAGACTTCTTTACCTCTGCCAGAAATCATGGCTTTTTCCCTTGTGGAACAGAAAGGGAATGAGTTTAGTTAATTATTTGTAAAATATTTTAAAGTCTCTAAAGGAGGTATATACAAATCTGAATTATCTAAAAATTGTTGTACCTATGAGTAATCAGTTTTGGTCATTTATTTGTACTAATAACATTGTTGATCATGTACAGTTTAGCTTTACTTCATGGGGACTCAATTAGTGCCTCAGATGGTATGAATTTTTTATAAACTGTAGAATATCTGAATTCTAGATCTGGAGAGTATTTGGAAATTATCTATTTACAACCTCCATCTAAATGTCAGAACATGAATGAGAATATCTCACAGATTAGCCTAACGTTTTTGAAGACTACAACTCTTGGAAAGTTCATTCAAGTGTAACCAAAAATTGCTTTTTTAAACTTCCTTATACATGCTTACTACTTCTATTATCTGTAGCTATATGAAATGTCTATCTTCCAAAACAAGGTTACTTAAACTACCAGTTAATGAAATTATTCCTTAATTTAATATTAGTAACCCAAGAAATCTTTGCATGCTATGATTTTCTAACATTTCATCATCCCAATTACCATTCCCTGAAAGGACAGAATTTTTTTTTATATGCTTTAAGTTCTGGGGTACATGTGTGGAACGTGCAGTTTTGTTACATATGTATACATGTGCCATGGCGGTTTGCTGCACCCATTAACCTGTGATCTACATTAGGTATTTCTCCTAATGCTATCCCTCCCCTAGTCCCTCACCTCCCAATAGGCACCGGTGTGTGACATTCCCCTCCCTGTGTCCATGTGTTCTTACAGTTCAATTTCCAATTATGAGTGGGAACATTTGGTGTTCGGTGTTCTGTTCTTGTATTAGTTTACTGAGAATGATGGCTTCCAGCTTCATCCACGTCCCTGCAAAGGACATGAACTCATCCTTTCATGTGGCTGCATAGTATTCCATGGTGTATATGCACCACATTGTCTTTATCCACTCTATCACTGATGGGCATTTGGGTTGGTTCCAAGTCTTTGCTATTGTGAATAGTGCCACAATAAACATATGTTTGCATGTGTCTTTATAGTAGCCTGATTTATAATTTTTTGGGTATATAGCCAGTAATGGGATAGCTGGGTCAAACGGTATTTCTAGTTCTAGTTCCTTGAGGAATCGCCACACTGTTTCCACAATGGTTAAACTAATTTACACTCCCACCAACAGTGTAAAAGCGTTCCTATTTCTCCACATCCTCTCCAGCATCTGCTGTTTCCTGACTTTTTAATGATCGCCATTCTAACTGGCATCAGATGGTATCTCATTGTGGCTTGGATTTGGATTTCTGTAATGACCAGGATGAGCTTATTTTCATATGTTTGTTGGCTGCATAAATGTCTTTTTTTTTTTTTTTTAAGATAAAGCCTCGCTCTGTCACCCAGGCTGGAGTGCAGTGGCACAGTCTCGGCTCACTGCAAGCTCTGCCTCCCAGGTTCATGCCATTCTCCTGCCTCAGCCTCCCAAGTCGCTGGGACTACAGGTGCCCACCACCATGCCCAGCTATTTATTGTATTTTTAGCAGAGATGGGGTTTCACGGTTAGCCAGGATGGTCTCGATCTCCTGACCTCATGATCCGCCTGCCTCAGCCTCCCAAAGTGCTGGGATTACAGGAGTGAGCCACCGCACCTGGCCATAAATGTCTTCTTTTGAGAAGTACCTGTTCATACCCTTTGCCCACTTTTTGATGGGGTTGTTTTTACCTTGTGAACTTGTTTAAGTTTCAAGTAGATTCTAGATATTAGCCCTTTGTGGATGGATAGATTGCAAAAATATTCTCACATTCTGTAGGTTGCATGTTCATTCTCATAGTTTCTTTTGCTATGCAGAAGGTCTTATTTTAATTATATACCATTTGTCAATTTTGGCTTTTGTTGCCATTGCTTTTGGTGTTTTAGTCATGAAGTCTTTGCCCATGCCTATGTCCTGAATGGTATTGTCCAGGTTCTCTTCTAGGATTTTTATGGTTTTAAGTCTTACATTTAAGTCTTTAATCCATCTTGAGTTAATTTTTGTATAAGGTATAAGGAAGGGGTCCAGTTTCAATTTCTGCCTATGACTAGCCAGTTTTCCCAACACTATTTATTAAACAGAGAATCCTTTCCACATTTCTTGTTTTTGTCAGGTTTGTCAAAGATCAGATGGTTGTAGATGTGAGGTGTTACTTCTGAGCCTTCTATTGTGTTCTATTGGTCTATATATGTGTTTTGGTACTGCTATCATGCTGTTTTGATTACTGTCACCTTGTAGTATAGTTTCAAGTCAGGTAGCATGATGCTTCCAGCTTTGCTCTTTTTGCTTAGGATTGTCTTAGGAATGTGGGCTCTTTTTTTGGTTCCAATTGAAGTTTAAAGTAGTGTTTCCCAATTCTGTGAAGAAATTCAGTGTTAGCTTGATGGGGATAACATTGAATCTATAAATTACTTTGGACAGTATGACCATTTTCATGTTATTGATTCTTCCTATCCATAAGCATGGGATGTTTTTCCATTTGTTTGTGTCTGCTCTTATTTCCTTGAGCAGTGGTTTGTAGTTATCCTTGAAGAGGTCCTTCATGTTCCTTGTAAGTTGTATTCTTAGGTATTTTATCCTCTTTGTAGCAATTGTGAATGGGAGTTCACTCATGATTTGACTGTTTGTCTGTAATTGGTGTATAGGAATGTTTGTGATTTTTGCACACTGATTTTGTTTCCTGAGACTTTGCTGAAGTTGCTCATCAGCTTAAGGAGATTTGGGGCTGAGACGATGGAGTTTTCTAAATACATAATCATGTCATCCGCAAACAGAGACAATTTGACTTCTTCTTTTCCTATTTGAATACCCTTTATTTCTTTCTCTTGCCTGATTGCTCTGGCCATAACTTCCAATACTATGTTGAATAGGAGTTGTGAGAGAGGGCATCCTTGTCTTGTGCTGGTTTTCAAAGGGAATGTTGCCAGTTTTTACCCTTTCAGTATATTGGCTGTGGATTTGTCATAAAAAACACTTATTGTTTTGAGATACATTACATTGATACCTAGTTTATCGAGAGTTTTTCGCATGAAGGGCTGTTGAATTTTGTTGAAGGTCTTTTCTGCATCTATTGAGATAATCATGTGGTTTTTGTCATTGGTTCTGATTATGTGATGGATTACATTTATTGACTTGTGTATGTTGAACCATCCTTGCATCCCAGGGATGAAGCCAACTTGATCATGGTGGATAAACTTTTTGATGTGCTGCTGGATTCAATTGGCCAGTATTTTATTGAAGATTTTCGCATCGATGTTCGTCAGGGATATTGGCTTGAATTTTTCCTTTTTTGTTGTGTCTCTGCCAGGTCTTGGTATCAGGATGGTGCTGGCTTCATAAAATGCATTCGGGAGGATTCCCCCTTTTTCTATTGTTTGGAATAGTTTCAGACAGAATGGTACCTTTTCCTCCTTGTAACTCTGGTAGAATTCGGTTGTGAATCCATCTGGTCCTAGACTTTTTTTTGAATGGTAGGCTATTAATTACGCCTCAATTTCAGAACTTGTTATTGGTCTATTCAGGGATTCGACTTATTCCTGGTTTAGTCTTGGGAGGGTGTATATGTCCAGAAATGTATCCATTTCTTCTAGGTTTTCTAGTTTATTTGCATAGAGATGTTTATAGTGGTAGTTTATATTTCTGTGGGATCAGTGGTGATATCCACTTTATCATTTTTTATTGTGCCTATTTGATTCTTCTCTCTTTTCTTTCTTATTAGTCCAGCTAGCAGTCTGTCTATTTTGTTGATCTTTTCAAAAAACCAGCTCCTGGATTCATTGATTTTTTGAAGGGTTTTTCGTGTCTCTATCTCCTTCATTTCTGCTCTGATCTTAGTTATTTCTTGACTTCTGCTAGCTTTTGAATTTGTTTATTCTTGCTTCTCTATTTCTTTTTTTTGTAATGCTGGGGTGTCAATTTTAGATCTTTCCTGCTTTCTCTTATGGGAATTAAGTGCTATAAATTTCCCTCTAAACACTGCTTTAAATGTTCCCCAGAGATTCTGGCATGTTGTGTCTTTGTTCTCATTGGTTTCAAAGAACATCTTTATTTCTGCCTTAATTTCATTATTTCCCCACTAGTCATTCAGGAGCATATTTGTCTTCCGTGTAATTGTTTCAGTGTAATATGTGGTTTTGATAAGTTTCTTAAGCCTGAGTTCTAATTTGATTGCACTGTGGTCTGAGAGACTGTTTGTTATGATTTCTGTTCTTTTGCATTTGCTGAGGAGTGTTTTACTTCCAGTTGTATGGCCAATTTTAGAATAAGTGTGATGTGGTGCTGCAGTGAAAGCATATTCTCTTGATTTGGGGTGGTGAGTTCTGTAGATGTCTATTAGGTCCACTTGGTTGAGAGCTGAGACCAAGTCCTGAACATCTTTGTTAATTTTTTGTCTCATTGATCTGTCTGATATTGATAGTGGGGTGTTAAACCCTCCCACTGTTATTGTGCGGGAGTCTAAGTCTCTTTGTAGGTCTCTAAGAACTTGCTTAATGAATCTGGGTGCTCCTGTATATGGTGCAAGTATATTTAGGATAGTTAGCTCTTCTTGTTGCATTGATCCCTTTACCATTATGTAATGACCTTCTTTGTCTCTTTTGATCTTTGTTGGTTTAAAGTCTGTTTTATCAGAGACTGGGATTGCAACCCCTGCTTTTGCTTTCCATTTGCTTGGTAAATATTCCTCCATCCCTTTATTTTGAGTCTATGTGTGTCTGTGCATATGAGATGGGTCTCCTGAATACAACACACTGATGGGTCTTGACTCTATCCAATTTGCCAGTCTGTGTCTTTTTTGTTGTTCCTTTTCATGTTTAGTGCTTCCTTCAGGAGCTCTTGTAAGGCAGGCCTGGTGGTGACAAAATCTCTCAGCATTTGCTTGTCTGTAAAGGATTTTATTTCTCCTTTGCTTGTGAAGCTTAGTTTGGCTGGATATGAAATTCTGGGTTGAAAACTCCTCTCTTAATAGTGTTGAATATTTTCCCCCAACTCTCTTTTGGCTTGTAGGGTTTCTGCAGTGAGATCTGCTGTTAGTCTGATGGGCTTCCCTTTGTGGCTAACCTGACCTTTCTCAGTGGCTGCCCTTAGCATTTTTTCCTTCATTTCAACCTTGGTAAATCTGATGATTATGTGTCTTGGGGTTGCTTTTCTCGAGGGGTATCTTTGTGGTGTTGTGTGTATTTCCTGAATTTGAATGTTGGCCTGGGCCTGTCTTGCTAGGCTGGGGAAGTTCTCCTGGGTAATATCCTGAAGAATGTTTTTCAACATTGTTCCATTCTCCCCATCACTTTCAGGTACACCAATCAAACATAAGTTTGATCTTTTCACATAGTCCCATATTTCTTGGAGGGTTTGTTCATTCCTTTTTATTGTTTTTTTTAAATCTCTAATATTGTCTTCTTGCTTTATCTCATTAAGTTGATCTTCATTCACTGATATCCTTTCTTACACTTGATGAATTCGGCTATTGATACTTGTGTATGCTTCACGAGCTTCTCGTGCTGTGTTTTTCGTCTCCATCAGGTCATTTGTGTTCTTCTCTAAACTGGTTGTTCTAGTTAGCAATTCCTCTAACCTTTTTTCTAGGTTCTTAGCTTCCTTGCATTGGGTTAGAATATGCTCTTTTAGCTTGGAGGAGTTTGTTGTTACCCACCTTCTGAAGCCTACTTCTGTCAGTTAATCAAACACATTCTCCATCTAGTTTTGTTTCCTTGCTGGCGAGGCACTGTGATTCTTTTGCGGAGAAGCAGTGTTCTGGTTCTTTCCACTGGCTTCTCCCTATCTTCATGGATTTATCTACCTTTGGTTCTTGATGTTGGTTACCTTCTGATGGGGTCTTTGAGTGGACGTGCTATTCCGTTCTGTTTTCCTTCTAACAGGCCCCTCTGCTGCAGGTTGGCTGGAGTTTGCTGGCAGTCCACTCCAGACCCTGTTTGCCTGCGTAGCACCAGTGGAGGCTGCAGAACAGCAAAGATTGCTACCTGTTGTTTCCTGTGGAAACTTCGTCTCAGGGGGCACCTGCCATATGCCAGCCAGAGCTCTCCTGTGTGAGGTTTCTGTCAGCCCCTACTGGGAGGTGTCTCCCAGTCAGGAGGTATGGGGGCCAGGGATCCACTTGAGCAGACAGTCTGACCCTTACTAGAGCTCAAACACTCTGCTGGGAGTCGGCTGCTCTCTTCAGAGCATCGGGCAGGGATGTTTAAGTCTGCTGAAGCTGTGCCCACAGCAGCCCCTTCCCCCAGGTGCTCCATCCCAGGGAGATGGGGGTTTTATCTATATGTCCCTTACTGGGGCTGCTGCCTTTTTTTCAGAGATGCCCTGCCAAGAGAGGAGAAATGTGGCAGTCTAGCCACAGCAGCCTTGCTCAGCTGCAGTGAGCTCTGCCCAGTTCGAAGTTCCTGGCTGCTTTGCTTACTCTGTGAGCTTAAAACCAGCTACTCAAGCCTCAGCAATGGTGGATGCCCTTCCCCCAACCAAGCTCAAGTGTCCCAGGTTGATCTCTGACTGCTGATGTGCTGGCAGGGAGAATTTCAAGACAGTGGATCTTAGTTTGCTGGACTCTTTGGGGGTGGGACCCACCGAGCCAGACCACTTGGCTCCCTGGCTTCAGCACCCCTTTCCAGGGGAGTGAACAGTTCCGTCTCGCTGGTGTTCCAGGCGCCATTGGAGTATGGAAAGAAAAACTACAGCTAGTTCGGTGTCTGCCCTAATGGCCACCCAGTTTTGTGCTTAAAACCCAGGGCCTTGGTGGGTTAGGCACCAGAAGGAACCTCCTGGTCTGTGGGATTGTGAAGACGATGGGGTAAGAACAGTATCTGGGCTGGAGTGTGCACCCTTCCTCAGGCTCAGTCCCTCATGGCTTCCCTTGGGTAGGGGAGAAAATTCGCTGACTTCTTGCAGTTCCCAGATGAGGTGATGCCCCACCCTGCTTCAGATCACCCTCTGTGGCCTGTACCCACTGTCCAACCAGTCCCAATGAGATGAACCAGGTACCTCAGTTGGAAATGCAGAAATCACCCACCTTCTGTGTCAATCTTGCTGGGAGCTGCAGACCAGAGCTGTTCCTATTCGGCCATCTTGACAGCAATCCCCTTGTTTGCTAGTATTTTCTAAGCTTGTTACATTTCAAATGGAGCTAATTGAAATGTGATCTAAAACAATGGATTCCATTACTGAATATATTATACTTAAGATTACATTTAATTTTGTAATCTTGGTTATAGAGTGGTTATACTGTGGGTTTATGTTGAACTTAAAGACAAGCAATACTCCCGTTTTTTTTTCTATTTTAACCATTGTTAAACCAAGTTTTTCCAATCATATACTTTAGCAGTTGATATTTTTTAAATGAAAATGTAGAATTTTCTGTGTATCCCTATTAGTATAATTTTCTGTTCAACCTATGGTACTGATATCAAGATATGTGTAGAGCACATTATATTATCAAATATCTTGATGATTTTTAGAGTTGATTTGAAAATTGGTAGAGATTGTTTGATGACTGCTCTTTTTCAGTAGAAGGGGAGATTGTTTGATGACTGCTCTTTTTCAGTAGAAGGGTATATAAATTAGCAGTGTTTAAATTTGAGTAAGATAGTTGCATTACTTTATTTACATTGCCATAAAGGGATACCTGAGACTAGGCAAGTTATAAGAAAAGATATTGCCGGGCACGGTGGCTCAAGCCTGTAATCCCAGCACTTTGGGAGGCCGAGACGGGCGGATCACAAGGTCAGGAGATCGAGACCATCCTGGCTAACACGGCGAAACCCCGTCTCTACTAAAAACACACAAAAAAATTAGCCGGGCGAGGTGGCGGCGCCTGTGGTCCCAGCTACTCAGGAGGCTGAGGCAGGAGAATGGCGGGAACCCGGGAGGCGGAGCTTGCAGTGAGCTGAGATCTGGCCACTGCACTCCAGCCTGGGTGACAGAGCGAGACTCCGTCTCAAAAAAAAAAAAAAAAAAAAAAAAAATAAGAAAAGATATTTATTTTGGCTTATAGTACTGTAGTCTGTACAGGAAGTGGGATGCCAGCATCTGCTTCTGGTGAGCACCTCTGAAAGCTTACAATCATGGTGGAAGGAGAAGGAGGAGCAGGAGTATCATGTGGTGAGACAGGGAGAAAGAGACAGAGGCAGGAGGTGCCAGGTTCTTTTAAACAACCAGGTCTCATATGAACTTATAGGGTAAGAACACACTCATTATCGTGAAGATAGTACCAACCCATGATGGTGCTTTCCTCATGATAATGAATGAGTTCTTACTCTATAAGATTAGTCATCAAGGCAGAGAGATCTGCCTCCATGACCCAAACACTATACCCATTTCCAACACTGGACATCACATTTCAACTTGAGATTTGGAGGAAACACACCCTCAAACCATATTATGAAGCCAGAGGCATGAAATGACCCAGCTGTGGAATGGAATGGTAAAGTTCAAGTTTTGTCATGAATACCTTTGTAGAGTGGCCTGGCCTGCTCCACTTGCATCTGCAAGGATGATGGATCCTCCTGGTGTGGCCTGGTTCAAAAGGCCACTCTGGTCATTGGTCCCTACAAGGAATCTGGTTTATAATTGGCATGTCTGCAGGGAGCATTCACTGTACTCCCTTCAAAGGCCTCCAAGGAAGAAATTGTGCATTTTTTTTCCAGAAAGAAAAAATTATCTCCATTTCAGGCACATTATCATGGTCCCCAGCATCCTCCCACCTCACAGATCCTGCAATTTTGGTGCATTCTGGACTCCAAATAACCCTGTATATATAGAGAGATAGAGATTACCTCTATCCACCTAGATTCATAAGTTTCCCCAAAATGATCTTGGCATCAATGAAGGGAAAATTCAGGTGCATTTCACCATCAGCCTCACAGTATGGCAGCCATTCATTTGTTCTGTGACTTCCTTACCAGGTGACCAATCTGCCTTTATGAGAAAAAGACAAAGATATAATAGAAAGGATGGTGGACGAGTGTCTGACAAATTGGTATCAGGATTCAGTGACCTTTGATGATGTGACTGTTGAGTTCACCCAGAGGAGTGAACTTTATTGTACATGATTCAGAGATTCCTCTGCAGAGACATGATACTGGAGAACTGCAAGAACCTGGGCTCAGTAAGATTTCAGCTCTCCGTACACAGCCTGAACTCTTGGTTACAACAAAAAGAGTTGAAGACAGTTGAGAGTGGAATTATTCAAGAAGCTACAATAGAGGGGAACTCTGTGACTGTAAGAAGTGTAGAGAAATCTTCAGTGAACAGTTATGACCAAGAATGAATCAGGAAGAAATTGAAACCCTGAACAGACCAATATCAATCAATATGACACACATGAGAGCTCAGAATAATGGGAACACTTCTGAGTGTAACTGATATAGAAAAGACATCCATACTCTGCAGGAAAAAACCTCTATTGGACAGGAGCTTCCTTAGTTTAATTAGTTTGCAAAAGTCTTCACCCTGACTCCAAGCCTTTCTATGCATCTGCAAGAAAACCCTACAAATTTAAGAAATGTGGAAAAGCTTTCAAGTATTTTCAGTCCTTAAAAATGCCCCACTTAAAAGGCATAGAGTGGCAAGGTAGATGAAAAAAGCAAGACCCACCTGTCTGCTGTCTTCAAGAGACCCATTGCACACCTAACAGTACCCACAGGATCAAAATAAAGGGTTGAAGAAATATCTGTCACACAAATCAAAAAAAAAAAAAAAAAGAGTTCCTATTCTTGTATCAGATAAAACAGACTTTAAACCAACAACAGTATAGAAGGATAAAGAAGGACATTACATAATGATAAAGGGGTCAATTTGACATGAAAATTTAACTATCCCAAATATATATGCACCCAAATTGGAGCACCCAGATTCATAAAACAAGTACCCCTAGACCTTCAAAAAGACTTATACAGCTACACAATAATAGTGAGGTCTTCAAAACCCCATTGGTAGCGTTAGACAGATTCTTGAGGCAGAAAACTTAACAATGAGATTCTGGATTAAATTCAACACTTGACCTAATTGGAACTAGTGTACATCTACAGAATACTCCACCCATCAACTATAGGATAACCAATCTTGTCATCTGCACACAGAACATACTCCAAACTTGATGACATTCTGGTCCATAAAGCAAGTCTCAATAAACTCAAACAAACTGAAATCATATCAAACATACTCTCAGAAAACAGTGGAATAAAAATAATCAATACCAAGATATTTTATTACTACACAATTACTTGAAAATTTAAAAAAAATGCTCCTGACTGACTTTTGGTAAACAACGAAATTAAGGCAGAAGTAAAAAAAGTATTTGACGTAAATGAAAACAGAGACATAACATACTAGAATCTCTGGGATGCAGCAAAAGCAATGTTTAGAGGAAAGTCTATAGTGCTAAATGCCTGTCCCAAAAAGTCACAAAGATCTCAAATTAATGATCTAACATCAAATCTAGAAGGAATGGAAAAACGAGAACAAACTAATCCTGAAGCTAGCATTGGTAAAGAAAGAACTAAAATCAGAGCAGAACTAAATGAAATTGAGACCCCAAAATCCATACAATGTATCAACAAAACAAAAAGTTGGTTCTCTGAAAGAATAAATATTAGTAGAACACTAGCTAGATTAATAAAGAAAAAAAAAGAGGGAAGATCCAAATAAGCAATCAGAAGCAACAAAGGTGACATTATAACTGATCCCACAAAAACATAAAATATCCTCTAATACTACTATGAACACCTCTATGCACACAAACTAGGGTATCTAGAGGAAATCCCTGGAAACCCAGCCTCCCAAGAATGAATCAGGAAGAAAGTGAAACCCTGAACATACCAATATCAAGTTCCAAAATTAAATCAGTAGTGAAAAACCTGCCAAACAACAACAACAAAAAAGTTCCAGACAAGATGGAGTCACAGTCGAATTCTATCAGACGTACAAAGAGAGCTGGTATCAATTCTTCTGATATTATTCCAAAATTCAGGGAAGAGGGACCTCCTTTATTAGTAATTTTATGAAGCCAGTATCACAGTGAGACCAAAACATGGCAAAGACACATTGAAAAAAAGACAATACAGGCCAATATCCCCAATGAACCTAGATGCAAAAATCCTCAACAAAATACTAAGAAAAAGAATCCAACAACACAACAAACACTTAATTCACCATAATCAATTAGGCTTCATTCCTGAGATGCGAAGTTGATTCAACATATGCAAATGAATAAATCACAACATAAAAAGAATTAAAAACCATGTGATCATCTCAGTTTACACAGAAGATGCTGTTGATAAAATCTAACATCTCTTCATAATAAGAAACATCAACAAACCAAGCAACGAATGAATATATAACATAGAATAGTAAGAGCTATTTGTGTTAAACCCATAGCCAATATCATACTGAACAGGCAAAAGCTGAAAGCATTCCCTTTGAGCATTGGAACAAGACAAGGATGCTCACTCTCAACATTCTTATTGAACAGAGTACTGGAAGTCCTACCCAGAGCAATCAGGCAAGAGAAAGAAATAAAAGGTATCCAACTAGGAAAAGAAGAAAAAAACTATGTCTTTTTGCTGATGATATAATTCTATACCTAGAAAACCCTAAAGACTCCACTGAAAAGCTCATGGAACTGATGAGTTCAGTAAAGCTTCTGGATACAAAATCAGTAGCATTTCTAGCTGCCAATAATGTTCAAGCTGCAGACCAAATAAAGAAAACAATCCCATATACAACAGTCACAAGCAAAAAATACCTAGGAATACATCTAACCAAAGATGTGAAATATCTTTGTAAGGAGAAGCACAAAACACAGCTGAAAGAAATCATAGGTGACACAAAAGAAATGGAAAAATATTTCATGCTTATGGATTGGAAGAACCAATATTGTTAAAATGGCCATACTACCCAAAGCAATGTAAAGATTCAATGCTATACTTATCAAATGACCAGAGTTATTCTTTACAGGATTAGAAAAAACTAGTATAAATTCATGTGGAACCAAAAAACAGCCCAAATAGTCAAATCAATCCTAAGCAAAAAGAACAAAGCCAGATGCATTACATTACCTGATTCAAACTATACTACTGTAAGTGTACAGTAACCAAAACAGCATGGTAAGCAAAGAGAGATAGACCAATGGAACAGGATAGAGAACCCAGATAAAGCCACACACCTGCAGCCATCTGATGTTTGACAAAGTCAACAAAAATAAGCAATGGGAAAAGTACTCCCTATTCAATAAATGGTGCTGTGACACTTGGCTAGCCATATGCAGAAAAATGGACTAGACTTCTACCATATACAAAAATTAACTCAAAATGGTTTAAAGTTTTAAATGTCAGACCTCAAACTATAAGAATCCTAGAAATCTTGTGAAATATCATTCTGGACATTAGCCTTGGGAAAGAATTTATGACTAGGTCTTCAAAAGCAATTACAGCAAAATCAAAAATTGACAAGTGGGACCTAATTAAACTAAGGAATTTCTGCACAGCAAGATAAACTGTCACCAGAAGAAATACATATACTACAGAATGGTAGAACATGTTTACAAACTATGCATCAAACAAAGGTCAAATATCCAGAATCTATAAGGAACTTAGATAATTCAACAAGCAAGAAACATATAACCCCATTAAAAAATTTGGCAAAAGACATTAACAGAGACTTCTCAAAAGAAGACATATAAGTGTTCAACAAAAATGAAAAAATACCCCACATAACTAATCATCAGAGAAATGCAATCAAAATCACAATGAGATATTATCTCCTACATGTCAGAATGGCTATTATTAAAAAGTCTGAAAACCACAAATGTTGGCAAAGCTGTGGAGAAAAAGGAATGTTTGTACACTGTTGGTGGGAATGTTATTAGTTCAGCCACTGTGGAAAGCAGTTTGGAGATTTCACAAACAAAACCGAACTACCATTTGACCCAGAAATCCCATTACTGGGTGTATATCCAAAGAAAAATAAATGTTTCTACCAAAAGGACACATGTATGTTCATTGCAGCACTATTCACAATATCAAAGACATGGAATCAACCCAGGTGCCCCTTGACAGTGGATTAGAGGAAGAAAATTGCTGCATATACACTACAGAGTATTATGCAGCCATAAAAAAAAAATGAAATCATGTTCTTTGCAGCTACATGAATGCAGCTGGAGGCCATTATCTTAAGAAAATTTACACAGGGACAGAAAACCAAACACCACATGTTCTCAAGTATACATGGGAGCTAAACATTGGATGTACTTGGACATAAAGATGGCAAAAATAGACACTAGAGACTACTAGGGGGCAAGAGTTAATAAACTGACTGTTGGGTACTATGCTTACCTCAGCATCACTCAATATACCCATGCAGCACACCTATACATGTACCTCCTGAATCTAAAATAAAAGTTGAAATTATTTTTAAAAACCACAAAATAAACATACATGAATATATAAAAAGACAAGACAGTATAGAGAATATAAAGCTTAGTACATATGACATAAAATGCTTGCATTACAAATGATTTCTGTTGGTTAAGAGAAAAGTTAGAGAAAATTAGATGATTAGGTGATTATTTTAAGAACAGAAAAGAAAATTAAGTAACAGTCTTCAAAACAAAGTTCTTAGTGTTTTGCTACTTAAGTTTTAGTGAGGAAATACATTTGGGTATTTAGTGAAGACAGGGTATTACATAAATGAATGAAAATAATAAATATTTATCATTCAGTTCTGTCAAATTATTTTTAATTATGAATTTCCAAAGGACTATGAGTGTTTCAGATAATATGTGTCTGTAGCATCTAGGTACTGGTACATAGTATCTGTGAAGTGTTTATTACAATAGTAAATCTTCTATATGTCAGTCATCATATGAATTTATGACTGCTCATGAAATCTTTTGACCATATATTTTCATTGCTTGATCCAGGCAAGATAATAAAAATGTTATAATTTTAACTCATATGGTAGATAATAGATAATATCCTGACAAAAGAATGAAGAAATAATAGAACACAAACAAGTAGAAACCCATCTCATGCTCATGCATGGGTAGAATCAATATCGTGAAAATGACCACACTGCCAAAAACAATCTATAGATTCAATACAATTCCCATTAAAATACCATCATCATTCTTCACAGAACTAGAAAAAACAATCCTAAAATTAATGTGGAACCAAAAAAGAGCCTGCATAACCAAAGCAAGACTAAGCAAAAAGAACAAATCTAGAGACATCACATGACCTGACTTCAACTATACTACAAGGCTATAGATAACAAAACAGCATGGTACTGGTATAAAAATAGGCATGTAGACAAATGTAACTGAATAGGGAACCCAAAAATAAAACCAAACACTTACAGCCAACTGATCTTCAACAAACCAAACAAAAACATAAAGTGGGAAAGAACACCCAATTCAACAAATGGTGCTTGGATAATTGGCAAGTCACATGTATTAGAATGAAAATGGATCCTCATCTCTCACCTTATACAAAAATCAACTCAAGACGGATCAAAGACTTAAATCTAAGACCTGAAACCACAAAAATCCTAGAAGATATCATTGGAAAAATTCTTCTAGACATTGGCGTAGGCAAAGAGCTCATGACCAAGATGCAACAAAAACAAACATAAATAGATGGGACTTAGTTAAACTAAAAAGCTTCTGCACAGCAAAAGAAATAATCAGCAGAGTCAACAGGCAACCCACAGAGTGGGAGAAAATCTTGGCAAACTATGCATCTGACAAAGGACTATATCCAGAATCTGCAATAAACTCAAACAAATCAGCAAGAAAAAAAAATAAAACAAATAATCCCATCAAAAAGTGGGCTAAGGACATGAATAGAAAGTTCTCAAAAGATGTACAAGTGGACTGGGCACAGTGACTCATGCCTATAATCCCAGCACTTTAGGAAGCCGAGGCGGGCAGATCATGAGGTCAAGAGATGGAGACCATCCTGGCCAACACGGTGAAAGCCCATCTCTACTAAAACTACAAAAATTAGCTGGGCGTGGTGGCATGTGCCTGTAGTTCCAGCTACTCAGGAGGCTAAGGCAGGAGAATCGCTTGAACCTGGGAGGCAGAGTTTGCAGTGAGCCGGGATCACGCCACTGCACAATGCACTCCAGCCTGGCAACAGAGTGAGACTCCGTCTCAAATAAATAAATAAATAAATAAATAAATAAATAAATAAACAAAAGATGTACAAATGGCCAACAAACATATGAAAAAATGTTCAACATCACTAATTATCAGGGAAATGTAAATCAAAACCACAATGTGATGCCACCTTACTCCTGCAATAATGGCCACAATTAAAAAAAAAAATAGGTGTTGGCATGGATGTGGTGAAAAGGAAACACTTTTACACTGTTGGTGGGAATGTAAACTAGTATAACCACTCTGGTAAACAGTATGGAGATTCCTTAAAGAACTTTTGATAAAAAAAATCAAGCTGTTAGAATAAATATGGTGAAAAGGTGCAGACTAAGTATGGACACGTGAAACTCAATAGAACCTGTGCAGTTAGAACCATATTCATATTTTGAGGTTATTTTATTTCTGTAAAAAAATTCAGCTGTCACATTAATAAATGTTCATTTAAATTCTGGTTGTAGTTTTTTGTAATTAATTTGGATTTTTTGTTTTATGTGTGTAAAGAGTCATAAGTGTGAAAAATTTATATTTTATTTTGTTTTTATACATAAGCAAAATTTCTAAAATAAGTCAAAAGTAAAGAATATAAAAAAATTCAAAGGTCTGCACATTACTCAAAGTTGAGAAACACTGATTTATTTTGTGTTTTGATCATTAATGGCCCAATTGAAACACAACTTTCTACATTAGCTTTTCTTGATTTTTTTTACTGTAATTAATCTCTTCCTTCTTTGGAGTCTATAGAAATTATTACATTTTAGTTTTATTTTTCTTACCTGTCTGCTTGTTTTGTCTCTGTTGTTAGATAGTATGATTTGAAGAAAAATGGATGTGTGTGTTATAATCTGGGACAATACAGTTTTAAAAATTTAATTTAAAGTTCCAGGATACATGTGAAGGACATCCAGGTTTGTTAACATAGGTAAACATGCGTCATGGTGGTTTCCTGCACCTAATAAACCCCTCACATTGGTATTGAGGCCTGCATGCATTAGCTATTTATTATGACACTCTCCCTCCCTTCCGACCTCCCCCGACAGGCCCCAGTGTGTGCTGTTCCCCATTTGTTCTCATCGTTCAGCTCCCACTTATAAGTGAGAACATGTGGTGTTTGGTTTTCTGTTCCTGCGTTAGTTTGCTGAGGATAATGGCTTTGAGCTCCATCCTTGTCCCTGCAAAGACCATGATCTCATTTCTTTTTATGGCTGCATAGTATTCCATGGTGTACATGTATCATATTTTCTTTATCCAGACTATCATTGATGGGCATTTGTGTTGATTCAATGTCTTTGATATTATGAATAGCGCTGCAATGAACATATTCATGTATATATCTTCATAATAGAATGATTTATATTGCTTTGGGTTTATACCCAGAAATGGGATTGCTGGGTCAAATAGTATTTCTGGTTGTAGGTCTTTGAGGAATTGTCACATTGTCTTCCACAATAGTTGAATTAATCTACATTCCCACCAACAGTATAAAAGCATTCCTATTTCTCCACAGCCTCGCCAGCGTGTGTTGGTTCTTGACTTTTTAATGATTGCCATTCTGACTGGAGTGAGGTGGTATCACATTGTTTTGATTTGCATTTCTCTATTGACCAGTGATATTGAGCTTTTTTTCATGTTTTTTGAACACATGGATGTTATCTTTGGAGAAGTTTCTGTTCATATCCTTTGCCCACTTTTTAATGGATTCTTTTTTCTTTCTGGTAAATTTGTTTAAATTCCTTGTAGATTCTGGATATTAGACCTTTGTCAGATTAATAGATTGCAAAAATTTTCTACCATTCTGTAGGTTGTCTGTTCACTCTGATGATAGTTTCTTTTGCTGGGCAGAAGCTCTTTAGCTTAATTAGATCCTGTTTGTCAATTTTTGCTTTTGTTGCAATTGCTTTTAATGTTTTCATCATGAAATCTTTGCCCGTGCCTATGTCCTGAATGGTATTGCCTAGATTTTCTTCCAGAGTTTTTATATTTTGGGATTTTACATTTAAGTATTTAATCTATCTTGAGTTAATTTTTGTGTAAGTTGTAAGGAAGGGATCCAGTTTCAATTTTCTGAATATGGCTAGCCAGTTCTCCCAGCACCATATATTAAATAGGGAATCCTTTCCCCATTGCTTCTTTCTGTCAAGTTTGTTGAAGTTCAGATGGTTGTATGTGCGGCCTTATTTCTGAGATCTATATTCTGTTCCGTTGGTCTACATGTCTGTTTTGGTACCAGTACCATGCTGTTTTGGTTACTGTAGCTTTGTGGTATAGCTTGAAATTGGTTGGCATGGTGCCTACAGCTTTATTCTTTTTGCTTAGAATTTTCTTGGCTATATGGGCTCTTTTTTGGCTCCATATGAATTTTAAAGTAGTTTTTTCTAAATCTGTGAAGAATGTCAGTGGTATTTTACTAGAAATAGCATTGAATCTTTAAATTACTTTAGGCAGTATGGCCATTTTCACAATATTGATTCTTCCTGCCCATGAGCATGGAATGTTTTTATCCATTTGTTTGTGTCCTCTCTGATTTCCTTGAGAAGTGCTTTGTAGTTCTCCTTGAAGAGCTCCTTGACATCCATTGTTAGCTGTATTCCTAGGTATTTTATTCTCTTTGTAGCAATTGTGAATGGGAGTTCATTCATGATTTGGCTCTCTGCTTGTCTATTGTTGGTATATAGGAATGGTTGTGATTTTTGCACATTGATTTTGTATCCTGAGACTTTGCTGAAGTTCCTTATCAGCTTAAGAAGCTTTTAGGCTGAAGCGATAGGATTTTCTATATGTAGGATTATGTTATCTATACAGACAGTTTGACTTCCTCTCTTCCTATTTGAATACCCTTTATTTCTTTCTCTTACCTGACCTCCCTGGCCAGAACTCCCAATACTATGTTGAATAGGAGTGGTGAGAGAGGGCATCCTTGTCTTTTGCTGGTTTTCAAGGGGAATACTTCTGGCTTTTGCTCATTCAGTATGATATTGGCTGTGGGTTTGTTCTAAATGTCTCTTATTATTTTATGTTCCATCACTACCTAGCTTATTGAGAGTTTTTAACATTAAGAGATGTTGAATTTTATCAAAGGACTTTTCTGCATCTATTAAGATAATCCTGTGGTTTTTGTCTTTAGTTCTATTTACATGATGAATTACGTTTATTGATTTGAATATGTTGTTACCAGCCTTGTATCCTGGGGATGAAGCCAGCTTGATCATGGTAGATAAACTTTTTGATGTGCTGTTGGACTTGGTTTGCCAGCATTTTATTGAGGATTTTTGCATTGATGTTCATCAGGATATTGGCCTGAAGTTTCTTTTTTAGTTGTGTCTCTGCCAGGCTTTTGTATCAGGATGATGCTGGCTTTACAAAATGATTGACGCAGGAATCCTTCCTTTTAATTTGTTTGGAATAGCTTGAGAATAAATGGTACCAGCTCCTCTTTGTACCTCTGGTAGAATTCAGCGGTAAATCTCTCTGCTCCTGGGCTTTTTTTTTGGTTTGTAGGCTATTTATTACTGCCTCAGTTTCAGAACTCATTATTTGTCTATTCAGGGGTTTAACTTATTCCTGGTTCAGTCTTGGAAGAGTGTATGTGTTCAGGAATTTATCCATTTCCTCTGGATTTTCAAATTTATTTGCATAGTATGCAAATAAATTAATGCAAATAAACTAATTTATTTGTTTATAGTATTGTCTGATAGTTGTTTGCATTTCTGTGGGGTCAGTGGTGATATCCCCTTTATCATTTTTTATTGTATCAATTTGATTCTTCCCTCTTTATTAGTCTAGCTAGCGGTCTATTTCACTATTCTTTCAAAAAACCAACTCCTAGATTTGCTGACTTTTTTAAAGGTTCTTTCATGTTTCTATCGCCTTCAGTTCTGCTCTGATCTTGGTTATTTCTTGTCTTCTACTATTTTGGGGGTTTGTTTGCTCTTGGTTCTCTAGTTGTCATATTATAGTGTCGATTTGAGATCTTTCTAGCTTTTCGATGTGGACATTTAGTTCTATAAATTTCCCCTTAACACTGTTTTTTCTGTGTCCCAGAGATTCTGGTGTATTGTTTCTTTTTTCTCATTGGTTTCACAGAACTTCTTGATTTCTGCCTTAATTTCATTACCCAGGAGTCATTCAGGAGCATGTTGTTGCATTTCCATTTAGTTGGGTGGGTTTCTTAATCTTAAGTTCTAATTTAATTGCTCCGTGGTCTGAGAGACTGTTATGATTTTAGTTCTTTTGCATTTGCTGAGGAGTGTTCTACTTCCAATTATATGATCAATTTTAAAGTAAGTTCCATGTGGTGCTGAGAAGAATGTATATTCTGTTGTTTTGGGATGGAGAGTTCTGTAGATATCCAGTCCACTTAAGCCAGAGGTGAGTTTGAGTCCTGAAGATTCTTGTCAACTTTCCGTCTCAATGATCTATATCGACAGTGAAGTATTAAAGTCTCCTGTTATTATTGTGTGGGAGTCTAAATCTTTTTGTAGGTTTCTAAGAACTTGTTTTATGAATCTCGTTGCTCTTGAAGTGAGGCATAGAAATTTAGGTTAGTTAACTCTTCTTGTTGTATTGAACTTTTTACCATTATGTAATGTCCTTCTTTGTCTTTTTTCATCTTTGTTGGTTTAAAGTCTGTCTTGTCAGAAACTAGGATTGCAACCCCTGCTTTTTTCTGCTTTCTATTTGCTTGGTAGATGTTCCCTGACCCTTTTATTTTGAGCCTATGTGTGTCCCTGCATGTGAGATGGGTCGCTTGAATACAGCACACCAATTGGTCTTGACTCTTTATCAGCTTGCCATTCTGTGTCTTTTAATTGGGGCATTTAGCTCATTTACATTTAAATTTAATATTGTTATGTGTGAATTTGATCCTGTCATCATGATGCTATCTGGTTATTTTGCAGACTTGTTGATGTAGTTGCTTTATAGCGTCATTGGTCTTTGTCCTTCAGTGTGGTTTTGTAGTGGCTGGTAACAGTTTTTTGTTTATTTGTTTGAATGCTTGTTTGTTTTCATATTTAGTACTTCCTTTAGGAGCTCTCACAAGGTGGGCCTGGTGGTGACAAATTCTCTCAGCATTTGCTTGTCTGAAAAGGATTTTATTTCTCCTTCACTTATGAAGCTTCATTTGGCCATATGTGAAATTCTGGGTTGGGTATTCTTTCTTTAAGAATGCTAAATATTGACCCCTAATCTTTTTTGGCTTGTAGGGTTTCTGCTGAGAGGTCTGCTGTTAGTCTGACGGGCTTCCTTTTGTAGGTTACCTGGCCTTTCTCTCTGGCTGCCCTTAACATTTTTTCTTTCATTTTGACCTTACAGAATCTGATATTATGTGCCTTGGGGTTGATCTTCTTATGGAGTATCTTACTGGAGTTCTCTGGATTTCCTGAATTTGAATGTGGGCCTCTTCTACTAGGTTAGGGAAGTTCTTGTGGATGATATCTTGAAGTATGTTTTCCAACTTGGCCCTGTTCTCCCTGTCTCTTTCAGGTACTTCAATCAGTCAGAAGTTTGGTCTTTTTACATAACCCCATAAGTCCTGGAGGTTTTGTTCATTGCTTTTCATTTTTTTTTTTTTTTTTTTTTTTCCTAATCTTGTCTGCCTGTCTTGTTTCATCACGATGGTCTTCAAGCTCTGAAATTCTTTCCTCCACTTGGTCTATTCGGCTATCAATAATTGTGGGTGCATTGTAAAGTTCTCATGTTGTGTTTTTCAGGTTCATCAGGTCATTTACGTTCCTCTCTAAACTGGTTATTCTGGTTAACAGCTCCTGTGATGTTTTATCATGGTTGTTAACTTCTTTGCATTGGGTTAGAACATGCTCCTGTAGCTCAGTGAAGTTCAATATTACCCACCTTCTGAAGCCTACTTCTGTCAATTCATTCATCTCAGCCTCTGCCCAGTTCTGTACCCTTGCCAGAGAGGTGTTGCAATAATTTGGAGGAGGAGAAGCGCTCTGTTTTTTGAGTGTTCAGTGTTTTTTCATTGATTTTTTTCTCATCTTTATGAGTTTATCTAGCCTTGAACCTTGAGGCTGCTGACCTTTGGGTGGGGTTTTTGTGGGGGACATTTTTGTTAACGTTGTTGCTTTCTATTTGTTACTCTTTTAACAGTCAGGCCCCTCTTCTGGTTTGTTGGGGGTCCACTCCAGACCCTATTTGCCTGGGTCCCTCACATACCTGAAGGTGTCACCAGTGGAGGCTGCAGAACAGCAAAGACGGCTGCCTGCTCCTTTCTCTGGGAGCTCCATCCCAGAGGGGCACCAACCTTATACCAGCAGGAATGGTCCTAAATAAGGTGTCTGGTGACCCTTATTGGGGGGGTCTCACCCAGTCAGGAGGCATGGGATCAATAATTCACTTAACAAAGCACTCCAGCTGGCCTTTGGCAGAGGGGGTGTACTGTGGTAGGGAGAATCCCACTCATCTGCACTTCCCAGGTTCTGCAGAGCCATCGGGGGAAAGACTAAGTCTACTGATCCATAGAGACCATGGCTGCCCCTCCTGCAAGCAGCTGCATCCCAGGGACACCAGAATTCTGTCTGTACATCCCTAGCTGGGATGTACAGACAGAAATTCCTGCAGAGAGGCCCCATCCAGTGAGGAGGGATGGGTCAGGGTCCAGCCTAAAGGGGTAGTATGGCCATGATCCGCCACAGCTGCTGTGCTACACTTTGAGGAATTCTTCCTGAGTCCAAACCGCTCAGTCTTCCACCAGCAGGGAAAAAGTGGCAGACTGGAGCTGCAATTATGGCTGCCACCACTTCCCCCAGGACTCAGTCATCTTAGGCAGCAGGCAGCTGCAGTGATGGCAGCTGCCCCTCCCCTCAGGAGCTTGGTCATCTTAGTCTCTAGCTGAGTGACCTCCGAGAATCTGCACAGCTCTGTGTTTGGGACCCAAGGCCCTGGTCGCATAGGCTCACAAAGGGGATCTCCTGATTTGCGGGTTGCACAGATTCATGGAAAAAGCATGGTTTTCTGGGTGGGGGAGCACACCCACCACTTTGCTTGGCTGGGAGCGGGAGCTCCCCTTATTACTTGCAGCTCCCAGGTGGGCCTTTGTTCCACTCTGCTTTTCCTGGCTCTCTGTGGGTTGTGCCCACTGCCTAGTCAGTCCCAATGAGAGAACTTGGATACCTCAGTTGTCGGTGCAGGATTCACGTGCAGTTTTTGTTCTTCTCTCGCTGTTTTTATTCTTCTGGGTGCGAGCCTCTGGCCGCAGCTATTTCCAGTCAATCATCTTGGTCCCTCCACCCAACAATACTTTTTTATAAAGAGTTATTCACTGAAGATTGAGTAAATGGATGAATGGATGGAAGGCTAAGGATATCTTCGATTATTTAGTGATAGTTAATATGGATATAGGAACAACATTATTTTTCCAAGGCTTACATGTAATAGAAAAAAATCCTTCATCTATCAGGTAGTGGTGAAAGAAATAAGTTACAAATGACAGTGTAATTATTAAATACAATAAACTAAGTTGTATTAAGGTGTTGGCTAATCATATAATAGAGTTAGCAATTACACAGCACAAGCGTTATTATATCTTTTCCTTCATCTGTGGCAATCATTCTAAGTAATCCTATTACTCTGTTTAGGGGGGGTTCAGTTAAAACCTGAGAATGTTTATCTAGTTGTTGTAACCACTACCCATCAGTTGGACATTGAATATAAGGTGAAACCTGCCTGATATAAAGCCTCTAGTTTATATTTAATAAGGATGAGGAAAAAAGTAGTTACTAGTTCAAGGAATAGTTTTAGTTCTGTCTCATTACTGAAACCTGCAGTTCTTACACTTTTCTTCTTAATCCTGGAAGTGACTATGTAATATTGAGGTTTGCCTTTTTTCTACTTGAACCTGTATATTTGTGTCTTCTTTAACGGGATTAGTGTTTTTTCCACTATCCCTGTAATTCAGAAAGGATGATCTTAATTCTCTTTAAAGTGAGTTTCCTCTTTCTACCTAAGATTGAACTGAAAATTGATTCTTCATTGCCTTGAAACATGACCATCAAGTTATTTCCTGTGCAACATTATTAAATATCCCTTGGCAACAGCAACTCTAGATTTTAGGTTTTAATCAAAATTTTCCAACATCATATAGGCTACACATTAATTATACTGTCAATTAATTATATTGTCGATAGTAATTGCTTGTGTAATAGCAGGGCTTTTAATTTTTTGAATGTAGTGTGCAGGGTACTTTGAATAATAGATGAAGTTTGGTTCAAAGAAACAGGCTGTTGAAACTTCACCGAACCAGACCAAGAATATAAATTGGACACACTGGATGTTCACTTTTATTCTTTTCTTTTTTTTTTTTTTTTTTTTTTTTGTGACACGGAGTCTCACTCTGTCGCCAGGCTGGAGTGCAGTGGCACAATCTCAACTCACTGCAACCTCTGTCACCCGGGTTCAAGTGATTCTCCTGCCTCAGCCTCCTGGGTAGCTGGGACTACAGGTGCACACCACCACGCCTGGCTAATTTTTTGTATTTTTAGTAGAGACGGGCTTTCACTGTGTTGGACAGAATGGTCTCGATCTCTTGACCTTATGATCCACCTGCCTTGGCCTCCCAAAGTGCTTGGATTACAGGCATGAGCCACTGCACCTGGCCTTTTTATTCTTATATAAAGAAGTACAAGACAATATCATATTGGAAGTATATCATTCACATTTTTTTAAAAAAATTATTGGTCTGTCTGACAAGAGATAACTATGAACTTATCCTCCTTCTTTTTTGTAGAGTAACTAAAAAGCATGATTAGGCCAAACTAGAAGGAGTGATAATGTTGTGAATAGAGGACTCTGGTAAATTCCCATATTTCCTGTGTAGGAGTCATGGTTGCTCTGGCTATGTAACAGGTCCTAGAGCTAGTCAGAAAGCCCACTGTGAAGATGAGAACAGAACAATAAAACCAAGGGAAGAGTACAGTGAATCTCTGACTTTATAAGTTTTCTTTTTACTGCTTAGATATCAAACATCTGAATAAAAACTGAATAATTTATCATCTCATGTAGACATAGCTACCACTTCTCTGTGAACTCTGAAATTTATGTATTTGAAGCAAATATTAAATTTATGAAATGTGATAATATGAAATTCATGTATTTGAAGCAAATATGATCTTAAAAATAGAAAACCATGTAGTTTAGTGGAAAGATATTAATTTTGTAACCAAACAGGAAAGGATATCAATCCCGGTTTTGCCGCTTATTAGCTGTAAGTCTTAGGCAAGTGAACAAAAAAATTCAGCCACAGTTTCATTTTTGTATAACAGAAATACATATCTGTCTTGCTGTTTTCAGAATTAGAAGCAATGTATATTAATGCCCATATAGGCACTTATTAATAGTGCTTATTATAATTATTGTTTGTAATGCTATAATATTGTTATTTATCCTATACTCTCAATGAATAACTACATTGAGTATATAGTACATTTTATTATTTATATTGCTATCACTACATGATACATGTAAGGAAAATATAATGCTGACCAAATGTAAAATTTAGATATTTTAATTACGATTTTCTTTCTTTCAGAATTACTTACTGTCATCTACCTTTCCAGAGTAAATGGCTTTATGTTGGAACAGAAAGAGGAAATACACATATTGTAAATATTGAATCTTTCATTCTTTCTGGATACGTTATCATGTGGAACAAGGCAATTGAACTGTAAGTTTGAACTTGGATATCACTTTATTGGCTTAAGTACTTCATATAGTTATGTAGCATATAGGTCAAATTACAGTTAATTGATATACATCTATTACTAATTTATAATGAATTTGAGTGAAAAGTTCAGTAAAATAACTTAAAGCCATAAAAGCTTTTAAAAATACATATTACAATATTTTAGGCTTTTCAAATACCATAAATAATTAAGGTTTATGTCTAAAAATTTGATGACAAAATAGTAAGGCTTACTCTGCAAGTTATACATGGAAATCTCACTTCATTATAATCAAGCTTAATATAGCCACTTTCAGTGAGAATGAATTGTGTTATGTAAAAATAATCATGATCACTGCATATGATTTTAATGCTTGTAGCTTATTCTTTACTTGCCTCATTAAAATATTGTTCTGGGCTCAAATATCTTTTAGGTTATGTTATATATAGTTTTTTTGGGTATATGATTGATAGCAATTACCACTTTGGCTTTGGCACTGATATTTAAGTTTCTGTACATGTAAAATGTGAAATTCTCCAAATACCAAACTGTGGAATTTCAAGCCATCTGTATTACACCACTTTGCATTGCTATAGAGGAATCCCTGAGACAGGATAATTTATATAGAAAAGAGGTTCAATTGGCTTATGGTTCTACAGGCTTTACAGGAAGCATGGTGCTGGCATCTGCTTAGCTTCCAGCACGGCCTCAGGAAGCTTACAATCATGGTAGAAGTTAGGAGCAGGCATGTCACATAGTGAAAGCAGGAGCAACAAGAGGAGATGGGGGGAGGTGCTACACACTTTTAAATAACAAGATCTCACAAGAATTCATTCACTACTGCAAGAACTCACTTACTATGGCAAGAACTCACTATTACAAGAAGAGCCCTAAGGGAATGGTGGTAAACCATTCAAGAGAAATCCACTTCCCATGATCAAAGTACCTCCCACTAGGCCCCACCTTCAGCATTAGGGATTACAATTCAACATGAGCTTTGGGCAGGGGCAAATATCCAACCTATATCACCATCTATTTGTAGTATATACATAAGCAATTCTTCTACTAAAATTATTAATCAGAAAAACAACTTTTATTTAATACATGTTTATGCTCTGTACATATTAGGTCCTTGATAAGATGTTTGACTTGAAGCTGGCTCATTTTCTGCCTCATATATAGTCTCTAAGTTACAAAATTATTCTGCAAAATTCTGATTAAAACACCCTATTTTTGTGAAACTTGATTCTGGAAATAAATCTTTTACCTAGTCTTAATGTTTCAATATGCATGTATATTGCTTCATAAGGAAGGTTGTTACTAGTTATACTCTTGTCATGATACTCCTTTTGTATTATGTCTGAATGGGTCTTTTATTAATGATAATTCTTTCTCCCTCATTAGATTAGGAACTGCTCCAGAGCAGGATTTTTTTTTTATTGTTCTTTTCTTGTTCTTCATACTTGGCTTATTTCTTTTTTTTTTTAAATTTATTTATTATTATTATACTTTAAGTTGTAGGGTACATGTGCATAACGTGCAGGTTTGTTACATATGTATACTTGTGCCATGTTGGTGTGCTGCACCCATCAACTCGTCATTTACATCAGGTATAACTCCCAATGCAATCCCTCCCCCCTCCCCGCTCCCCATGATAGGCCCCGGTGTGTGATGTTCCCCTTCCTGAGTCCGAGTGATCTCATTGTTCAGTTCCCACCTATGAGTGAGAACATGCGGTGTTTGGTTTTCTGTTCTTGTGATAGTTTGCTAGAATGATGGATTCCAGCTGCATCCAAGTCCCTACAAAGGACTCAAACTCATCCTTTTTTATGGCTGCATAGTATTCCATGGTGTATATGTGCCACATTTTCTTAATCCAATCTGTCACTGATGGACATTTGGGTTGATTCCAAGTCTTTGCTATTGTGAATAGTGCTGCAATAAACATACGTGTGCATGTGTCTTTATAGCAGCATAATTTATAATCCTTTGGGTATATACCCAGTAATGGGATGGCTGGGTCATATGGTACATCTAGTTCTAGATCCTTGAGGAATCGCCATACTGTTTTCCATAATGGTTGAACTAGTTTACAATCCCACCAACAGTGTAAAAGTGTTCCTATTTCTCCACATCCTCTCCAGCACCTGTTGTTTCCTGACTTTTTAATGATTGCCATTCTAACTGGTGTGAGATGGTATCTCATTGTGGTTTTGATTTGCATTTCTCTGATGGCCAGTGATGATGAGCATTTTTTCATGTGTCTGTTGGCTGTATGAATGTCTTCTTTTGAGAAATGTCTGTTCATATCCTTTGCCCACTTTTTGATGGGGTTGTTTGTTTTTTTCTTGTAAATTTGTTTGAGTTCTTTGTAGGTTCTGGATATTAGCCCTTTGTCAGATGAGTAGATTGCAAAAATTTTCTCCCATTCTGTAGGTTGCCTGTTCACTCTGATGGTAGTTTCTTTTGCTGTGCAGAAGCTCTTTAGTTTAATGAGATCCCATTTGTCAATTTTGGCTTTTGCTGCTGTTGCTTTTGGTGTTTTAGACATGAAGTCTTTGCCCATGCCTATGTCCTGAATGGTACTACCTAGGTTTTCCTCTAGGATTTTTATGGTATTAGGTCTAACATTTAAGTCTCTAATCCATCTTGAATTAATTTTCGTATAAGGAGTAAGGAAAGGATCCAGTTTCAGCTTTCTACTTATGGCTAGCCAATTTTCCCAGCACCATTTATTAAATAGGGAATCCTTTCCCCATTGCTTGTTTTTGTCAGGTTTGTCAAAGATCAAATGGCTGTAGATGTGTGGTATTATTTCTGAGGACTCTGTTCTGTTCCATTGGTCTATATCTCTGTTTTGGTACCAGTACCATGCTGTTTTGGTTACTGTAGCCTTGTAGTATAGTTTGAAGTCAGGTAGCGTGATGCCTCCAGCTTTGTTCTTTTGACTTAGGATTGTCTTGGAGATGCGGGCTCTTTTTTGGTTCCATATGAACTTTAAAGCAGTTTTTTTCCAATTCTGTGAAGAAAAACTCATTGGTAGCTTGATGGGGATGGCATTGAATCTATAAATTACCTTGGGCAGTATGGCCATTTTCACAATATTGATTCTTCCTATCCATGAGCATGGTATGTTCTTCCATTTGTTTGTGTCCTCTTTTATTTCACTGAGCAGTGGTTTGTAGTTCTCCTTGAAGAGGTCCTTTACATCCCTTGTAAGTTGGATTCCTAGGTATTTGATTCTCTTTGAAGCAATTGTGAATGGAAGTTCATTCCTGATTTGGCTCTCTGTTTGTCTGTTACTGGTGTATAAGAATGCTTGTGATTTTTGCACATTAATTTTGTATCCTGAGACTTTGCTGAAGTTGCTTATCAGCTTAAGGAGATTTTGGGCTGAGACAATGGGGTTTTCTAAATATACAATCATGTCATCTGCAAACAGGGACAATTTGACTTCTTCTTTTCCTAACTGAATACCCTTGATTTCTTTCTCTTGCCTGATTGCCCTAGCCAGAACTTCCAACACTATGTTGAATAGGAGTGGTGAGAGAGGGCATCCCTGTCTTGTGCCAGTTTTCAAAGGGAATTTTTCCAGTTTTTGCCCATTCAGTATGATATTGGCTGTGGGTTTGTCATAAATAGCTCTTATTATTTTGAGGTACGTTCCATCAATACCGAATTTATTGAGCGTTTTTAGCATGAAGGGCTGTTGAATTTTGTCAAAGGCCTTTTCTGCATCTATTGAGATAATCATGTGGTTCTTGTCTTTGGTTCTGTTTATATGCTGGATTATGTTTATTGATTTGCGAATGTTGAACCAGCCTTGCATCCCAGGGATGAAGCCCACTTCATCATGGTGGATAAGCTTTTTGATGTGTTGCTGAATCCGGTTTGCCAGTATTTTACTGAGGATTTTTGCATCGATGTTCATCAGGGATATTGGTCTAAAATTCTCTTTTTTTGTTGTGTCTCTGCCAGGCTTTGGTATCAGGATGATGTTGCCTCATAAAATGAGTTAGGGAGGATTCCCTCTTTTTCTATTGATTGGAATAGTTTCAGAAGGAATGGTACCAACTCCTCCTTGTACCTCTGGTAGAATTCAGCTGTGAATCCATCTGGTCCTGGACTTTTTTTGGTTGGTAGGCTATTAATTGTTGCCTCAATTTCAGAGCCTGCTATTGGTCTATTCAGGGATTCAACTTCTTCCTGGTTTAGTCTTGGAAGAGTGTAAGTGTCCAGGAAATTATCCATTTCTTCTAGATTTTCCAGTTTATTTGCGTAGAGGTGTTTTATAGTATTCTCTGATGGTAGTTTGTATTTCTGTGGGGTCGGTGGTGATATCCCCTTTATCATTTTTAATTGCGTCGATTTGATTCTTCTCTCTTTTCTTCTTTATTAGTCTGGCTAGTGGTCTGTCAATTTTGTTGATCTTTTCAAAAAACCAACTTCTGGATTCATTGATTTTTTGGAGGGTTTTTTGTGTCTCTATCTCCTTCAGTTCTGCTCTCATCTTAGTTATTTCTTGCCTTCTGCTAGCTTTCGAATGTGTTTGCTCTTGCTTCTCTAGTTCTTTTAATTGCGATGTTAGAGTGTCAATTTTAGATCTTTCCTGCTTTCTCTTGTGGGCATTTAGTGCTATAAATTTCCCTCTACACACTGCTTTAAATGTGTCCCAGAGATTCTGGTATGTTGTATCTTTGTTCTCATTGGTTTCAAAGAACATCTTTATTTCTGCCTTCATTTCGTTATGTACCCAGTAGTCATTCAGGAGCAGTTTGTTCAGTTTCCATGTAGTTGAGCGGTTTTGATTGAGTTTCTTAGTCCTGAGTTCTAGTTTGATTGCACTGTGGTCTGAGAGACAGTTTGTTATAATTTCTGTTCTTGTACATTTGCTGAGGAGTGCTTTACTTCCAATTACGTGGTCAATTTTGGAGTAAGTATGATGTGGTGCTGAGAAGAATGTATATTCTGTTGATTTGGGGTGGAGAGTTCTATAGATGTCTATTAGGTCTGCTTGCTGCACAGATGAGTTCAATTCCTGGATATCCTTGTTAACTTTCTGTCTCGTTGATCTGTCTAATGTTGACAGTGGAGTGTTGAAGTCTCCCATTATTATTGTATGGGAGTCTAAGTCTCTTTGTAAGTCTCTAAGGACTTGCTTTATGAATCTGGGTGCTCCTGTATTGGGTGCATATATATTTAGGATAGTTAGCTCTTCCTGTTGAATTGATCCCTTTACCATTATGTAATGGCCTTCTTTGTCTCTTTTGATCTTTGATAGTTTAAAGTCTGTTTTATCAGAGACTAGTATTGCAACCCCTGCTTTTTTTTGTTCTCCATTTGCTTGGTAAATCTTCCTCCATCCCTTTATTTTGAGCCTATGTATGTCTCTGCGTGTGAGATGGGTCTCCTGAATACAGCAGACTGATGGGTCTTGACTCTTTATCCAGTTTGCCAGTCTGTGTCTTTTAATTGGAGCATTTAGTCCATTTACATTTAAGGTTAATATTGTTATGTGTGAACCTGATCCTGCCATTATGATATTAACTGGTTATTTTGCTCGTTAATTGATGCAGTTTCTTCCTAGCCTCAATGGTCTTTACATTTTGGCATGTTTTTGCAATGGCTGGTACCGGTTGTTCCTTTCCATGTTTAGTGCTTCCTTCAGGGTCTCTTGTAAGGCAGGCCTAGTGGTGACAAAATCTCTAAGCATTTGATTATCTGTAAAGGATTTTATTTCTCCTTCACTTATGAAACTTAGTTTGGCTGGATATGAAATTCTGGGTTTAAAATTCTTTTCTTTAAGAATGTTGAATATTGGCCCCCACTCTCTTCTGGCTTATAGAGTTTCTGCTGAGAGATCTGCTGTTAGTCTGATGGGCTTCCCTTTGTGGGTAACCCGACCTTTCTCTCTGGCTGCCCTTAAGATTTTTTCCTTCATTTCAACTTTGGTGAATCTGGCAATTATGTGTCTTGGAGTTGCTCTTCTCGAGGAGTATCTTTGTGGCGTTCTCTGTATTTCCTGGATTTGAATGTTGGCCTGCCCTACTAGGTTAGGGAAGTTCTCCTGGATGATATCCTGAAGAGTGTTTTCCAACTTGGTTCCATTTTCCCCCTCACTTTCAGGCACCCCAATCAGACGTAGATTTGGTCTTTTTACATAATCCCATACTTCTTGCAGGCTTTGTTCATTTCTTTTTCTTCTTTTTTCTTTTGGTTTCTCTTCTCGCTTCATTTCATTCATTTGATCCTCAATCGCTGATACTCTTTCTTCCAGTTGATCGAGTCGGTTACTGAAGCTTGTGCATTTGTCACGTATTTCTCGTGTCATGGTTTTCATCTCTTTCATTTCGTTTATGACCTTCTCTGCATTAATTACTCTAGCCATCAATTCTTCCACTTTTTTTTCAAGATTTTTAGTTTCTTTGCGCTGGGTACGTAATTCCTCCTTTAGCTCTGAGAAATTTGATGGACTGACGCCTTCTTCTCTCATCTCGTCAAAGTCTTTCTCTGTCCAGCTTTGATCCGTTGCTGGCGATGAGCTGCGCTCCTTTGCCAGGGGAGATGCGCTCTTATTTTTTGAATTTCCAGCTTTTCTGCCCTGCTTTTTCCCCATCTTTGTGGTTTTATCTGCCTCTGGTCTTTGATGATGGTGATATACTGATGGGTTTTTGGTGTAGGTGTCCTTCCTGTTTAATAGTTTTCCTTCTAACAGTGAGGACCCTCAGCTGTAGGTCTGTTGGAGATTGCTTGAGGTCCACTTCAGACCCTGTTTGCCTGGGTATCAGCAGCAGAGGCTGCAGAAGATAGAATATTTCTGAACAGCGAGTGTACCTGTCTGATTCTTGCTTTGGAAGCTTCCTCTCAGGGGTGTACTCCTCTCTGTGAGGTGTGGGGTGTCAGACTGCCCCTAGTGGGGGATGTCTCCCAGTTAGGCTACTCAGGGGTCAGGGACCCACTTGAGCAGGGAGTCTGTCCCTTCTCAGATCTCAACCTCCGTGTTGGGAGATCCACTGCTCTCTTCAAAGCTGTCAGACAGAGTCCTTTGCGTCTGCAGAGGTGTCTGCTGCGTTTGTTTAGTTTACTGTGCCCTGCCCCCAGAGGTGGAGTCTACAGAGACAGGCAGGTTTCCTTGAGCTGCTGTGAGCTCCACCCAGTTCGAGCTTCCCAGCAGCTTTGTTTACCTACTTAAGCCTCAGCAATGGCGGGCACCCCTCCCCCAGCCTCGCTGCTGCCTTGCTGGTAGATCACAGACTGCTGCGCTAGCAATGAGGGAGGCTCCGTGGGTGTGGGACCCTCCCGGCCAGGTGTGGGATATGATCTCCTGGTGTGCCTGTTTGCTTAAAGCGCAGTATTGGGGTGGGAGTTACCCGATTTTCCAGGTGTTGTGTGTCTCAGTTCCCCTGGCTAGGAAAAGGGACTCCCTTCCCCCTTGCGCTTCCCAGGTGAGGCAATGCCTCGCCCTGCCGATCGTCCGGCACTCCCCAGTGAGATGAACCCAGTACCTCAGTTGAAAATGCAGAAATCACCGGTCTTCTGTGTCGCTCGCGCTGGGAGTTGGAGACTGGAGCTGCTCCTATTCAGCCATCTTGCTCCGCCCCCCTACTTGGCTTATTTCTATGCTTTCCAAAGTTGATACTAAATGATTGATGACATTATTGAAGCATCAGTATGATAAATTGTTACATACACACTACTATTGGCTTACAACTTTCACTTAGGTTTTCAAGATAATTGGTTTGAGCTATTTTGCTCGTTTTATTGTTCTGTGTGAATATTTCTAAAAACGTTAATCCTATAAACAATTATGTTTCCCCCCAAAGTTACTTTATTAGGTAATTGGGAGGGTCCTTTTCACCTGTAATCCTAGTCCTATAAAAGGAATAAAAGGGCTGAATTTAATAGCTTTTACATAATATTGTTTCAGGATATTGATAAAAACCCATAGGCTTAGATGAACCAGAGAAGATTCAGTTACAGAACTTTTAAACAAATTCAATATTAGTGAAAATATATAGATGCATCATTTATGTTCAGGTTGAATGCTGCTAAAGTAATTGAGAATAATTTATTGTCTTAAGCAAATCAAACATTTCACCACTCTTGCAATGCTGTTCTTATATTCATTTATGTAACAAATCCTTTTCATGGTTCAGATTACTACCTGAACTAGTGACTTATACTTTATTTTTATGTATTTATATAGTCTATACAATTTCAAGACTAATTGAAGAGTTTTAAAAATGTATATTATAAGGAAGGCTAAAATCAGGAGAAATTAAAGAGCTGATATAAGGCATTTTTATTTTTCATAATATTATACACATGATTCAGCATTAGAATAGCATCTACTATTTTATATATAAACATGTGTTTTATAGAGTTGTACATGCCTCTGAAAATGTTCTTGAAATATCTCTGAGCAATTATTAGTAAACCACATGCCATCACTTCCTGACTGTCTCTTGATTTATTTAGACCAGATTTCCAAAAATATGTTCCATAGAATTCTAATTCCACTGTGACAGATAACATTTTAAATGCCAATTTCCAATCTCCCAGAACTGTCTTTTCATTGCTGTCTACCTCTAGTGATACATTAGAAAATGTATGTAATTTCCTGTTAATATGTGTGAAGTGTATGGGACAGTAATAAAATATGCATTTAATTAAGAAGACTCATTTAATACATATAATTTTAGTCCATGAATTTAATGATATATTTTCTAAGTAGGACAAATGCAAGAATTATCTTTAAAAAATGAGATTGTTTCTATTTTAAGTCCTTATTGAAATATTTTTCATTTAATGTTTATTTTTCAGCTTGTTTCAATTTTAATGAATTATTCTAATTGTAATTAGAGGCAATTCCCAAGAGTATGAATAGTTGTGTTTCCAAAATGTATATATTGGTTATTTGGAACCTGGGACAAATTTTTCATTTAAACAGTGATATTTGAAGAGTACCTTATAAAATAACAGTATAGAACTAAACTACCATTAAAAAATATTTATATGGGAAAATATATTCCAGGTGATAGCATAGAAACAGCTATTTCTGTAGGGCAACCCTAACATTTTTTTTAAAACATAAGCTTTTTTCCACATATGATTAAGATTTGAGCGTGAAATTTATAATCAAATCATGAAAGTAAAAGACTCATGTTTAACATAGTTCACGCATCATTCAAGCATGTTTATTGAGCTCTATTATATGGTAGATACTAGAAACAACTATGAACAGAGAAGACATAATTTCTATCCTGCTGGGACTTCCAGTTTAATGAAGGCAAAGTTAAATAAAAAGGCAATTACAATATATTGGTAATATAATATGGCAATTTCATAAGAAGGACATCTATTATAATATAGACATGGGCTCTCAAAGTGGTATCTGTGAAGAATGCTACATCTACACTGAGATCCAAGGGGTGAGTTTCAGTTAGATGAGTAAAATACCAGGGACAAGGACATTCCAGGCAGAGGGAACAGAATATTTAAAGGATGGAATGTAAGATAATTTTCTGTTCTATGCCCAGAAATTTTAAGTACTACAGTTTTTAGTTTGTTGGAATGGCTTGGGGATAGGATAGCAAGAGATAAAGCTGGAAGGTAATCAGGTTTTATAACATGAAAGGTCTTGTAAGCCAATTTGAGAAGTTCAGACTTTAAGACTAATAGGGAGCTAGATTTTGAGGGTTGTAAGCAGATCTCAATCAAATCTATATTTTAGGAGTACTACCCTGAATGCAGGTATGGAGAAATAATTGGAGAGAAAGGAAGACTATGTTCTTGGTAAAAATTATGTTGGTGGTTGTAGGAGTGGAGATAAACGAACACATTAATGAAATATTTAAAAGAGGTAGGATGACTTCCCAGTGTTTGCCTTGAGCAACGGTGTATAATGGTGCCATTTAGTGAAAGTGCAAGAGATTGAGTAGGTTGAGAGTAAAATAATAAGTTCAATTTTAGGTCCATTGAATTGTATGTGTTTATAAGACTTTTAAGTGGAGTTGGTGTAGAAGAATGGTAAGAGGCAGGATATATGGATCTGAAGGTAATGAGCGATAGAATTTACGGGGTTGTTAAAACCAGATGAAAAGATGAAATTGTGCATGAAGAGTATGTAGAGAAAAGTTAGCAAACTAATAGCCATTGAACTAATTATGACTCATAGATATGTTTTGTTTTGGCCATCAGAGTATTTAAAGATGCTCTGAATTATTATTTTCTAATATTTAAAAATTGGTAGAATGAAGATAAAAATTTGGACTTTTTGGTGAAACAATCCTAGTCTAGCATTCCTGTATGGCAATAATCAACTGCAAATGAATAGTAACTTTCCTTATGTAGGTGGGTAATGTGCTATCCAGGTTGGTACAGTGCTTATTCAGCCTATTTAACTCATTTGCAATACCTGCCTTATTCCTGTAGGATTTTGAATTTGTGGCCATATATTATATGGGAATGCATGGCAGTCTAGGACAGGATACCATAGAATATCAACATTTAAGATATGGGAAGATAATGAAAAGTCCGTAATGGAAACTAATATCAAGAAGGCTACTTTAGTGAATGGGAGAAAGATAACTAAATAGGGATACCTAGAAGAATTACTGCACATTTTTTTAGGTGGCTAGTACATGACAATAATTCATTGATAATTCTATCTAAAGTAATTTTTTTGTAATTTTCAGAATCCAGAGTCCACAGATGCTTTTTTATTTTTAGGTCAATTTCTCATGACCATAAGTTTTGCCAGGAGTGCTTTGTGGGTTTTGTAAGTTTAATGTTAGGGAACAAGCCGGAAGAAATATCCCAAAATATTAATAGGCATTACCTCTACGCAGTGAAATAATGTGAACGCTTTTTCCTCTTCATTTTTGATGTGTTCTACGTTTGTTTAAGATAATAAATAACATTTCTTCTAGAGTCTGAAAAAGTAACTACAAATGACAGAAGTTTAATGTTAGATTATTTTCAGAACTAGAATATTTTATAGTTTCAGGATCTAAACACAAGAGTCTTGCATGTGATCCAAGTAGTGTTTCCCAAAACAAATTTCTGTGATCTCATTAATATGATCAATGAGAAAGAATTCAGTGGACTAATAATTTTGTAAAGTACCGAAGATTTACAATGTTCATTTGCATACTACAGACTCTAAGAAATTCTGTAGGGGAAAAAATATTTAATTTTGTTTAATTCAGGGTTTCCCAAACTTTTAAAATATGGAACGCTACCTTATCATAGAGTACACTTTGGTAAGTGTTAGTGCAGTCAAACCAAGAGACAGAGAGGTTATGGTTTGTTGGCAATTATGAGTTCCTGGGGGATAATTTAAAGACATTAACCCTTATCAGAGGAATTTATACCTTTATAGAACACTGCATTTATGTATAAATGATATGTTACATATAAATGTGGAAAGAATTAAAGAAAGCTCTGTAAACTTTTTATGAAGCCCTGTTTAATTTCTTTTCTTCCTGCATATATTCTAAAATGCAAATAGTAACTCTGATTTCCAATTATCACATCAATCATAATACATACTATTTATTGAATGCATACTATGTTTTGCCATAGTATTAGATGTTATATGTATCTTCTAATCTGCACAATTATTCAGTAAGGTCAGTGCCAATATTTCCACTTTTAGATGAAAATATTTAGGATGAATCCACTGACAAAATTCATCAATATCCAATGAATCTGTGTTTATTCCCCTTCGTCACTCTGAGGAGTCAGTATCAGGAGGTCCTAGAATTAATTTGTCACTTTTCTCTGATTCCAAGTAGTTTCTAAGATTTAAATCTTCATTGTTTTGTATAGAATCTTTGATCATTTTCATGTGTGCTTAAGAAAGAAACTGAAACTATGTTAATACAATCATAATAAGAGTAATTTGGCACTGTTAGATCATGGAGAAAGGCTGTGGAAAGTGGAGCAATAATAAAACCCTTGTTATATCAGGTCATATCATATTTAATCATGACATAATCATTTTCGAAGTGATGTAAGTTAAACTAGGAATTATAAAAGAAACATGCCAGATATGAGAGTAGAATAAATTTAAAGTCAGATTGATAGAGAGCCCAAGTCTTTTAACAATATTCTGTTAGACTCATAATTATCTGTAATTTATTATACTAAATAACCTGATAAGTGTGGTATAACCAACGAACTAGGTTTCACTCCAATTTGTCATTTTTCTGTAAGAGGGTTATCACTAGAGTAGATTTATTTTTAAATCAAAGGTGCCATTGTACTTCAGGGGAAAATAATCAGAGGAGATTTCATGTAAAAGGAAATCTTAAATCACGTATGTACTTTGCAATTTAATTGAGACAGGTTTACACTTATCTTTGTAACTGTATATTCTTTTATCTATGTAAAGAAAAATTCAATTAAAAAAATTCAGAGGCGCTTATCTGACAACAAACATTTCAAATAATAAAGAACCCCATTGTTATACGGCTCTTTGTGTTTTAACCCGATTTTTTTAAAAAAATAAATAAGTAGTTTGCAGTTAGTAAATAGAAATGCAGTTAGTATTGGTAAAGTAAATCAAAAACTTAAGTGAATCTGAGCTTAACCCTAGAATGCTGGGATTTTATTCCAGTGTAATCTTAATTTCTTTGTTTCAGTCTCTAGCGGTAAGGTATTTTAATGTTTGGTTTTTAATTACTGTTTTGAATTGATTTGATAGATCCACCAAGACTCATCCAGGTCCAGTTGTACATTTAAGTGATAGCCCAAGAGATGAAGGGAAAGTGAGTATTATGATATCTTTATTATTACTTTTATTTTCCTCATTCTTGAAAAAAGGTGTTTCTTACTATTATTTTATATCTAATATCTAGACCAGTTGATAGCATTTTATATTATTTAAAATGAAAATGTGTTGACTCAACGAATGAGTAAATGAATGAATGAATGAATGATTCATGCTACTGATGGTCCGAAATTAAGTCTTTAGCTTTACTGAGAGATAAAATCGGTATTTAATTCTGGCATTTTGAGGATGATAACATGTAGAACAACTTTAATTTTCAAATACTCTATGCTTGAATTTAATAATGTGAATAAAATTTGCCTTCGTTACTCAGTTTGGTAATGAAAAATAACCAATATTAAATAACATAAATTAGCCAATCTTGATTTCATTAACATGTACTAATATATAAAATGTTATCAGATTACAGAAGTAATTCTTATTCATTTTGATTATTTCAAAATTTGCGTTTGATGGTGATGAAACAGTAGAAAACATGAAAATTAGATATCTTAATATTAATTAATTACTATTAATAAATTATTTAGTATATAGGTTGGGTTCTTTATTTTTAAAGGATAGAAGCTGAATTAGCCTATCAAAAATCAAACCTGAAAGGCAAGTCCACCCACCCATGGAATAACACTGGATCCCTTCAAATTGATCCACAAGTACAATGTAATTCCAATCAGGTACCATCAGAGTTTATTTTTTAAGAATTCAAAAGGTGATTTTAAAATTTATTAAGAAAAGAAAATGTATACAAATAGCCAAGACATTTTTGAAAAAAAAATACAGTGTTATATTGGTACAGGGGTACACAAGAAGACCAATGTATCTAAATAGATACATCCCCAAATGGTTCAGATATTTGGGAAAATGTTATATATTTTAAAGAAGATATCTGAGGACATAATTAGCTATTGAATAAATGGTGTTGGACAATTGGTTCTTCACTTTGAAAAGAATAGTAAGACCTCTCTGCCTCATATATACATAAAGAACCAATGTTTAATAAACATTAAAATCACAACTCAGAAAGTATTCAAAGACGCTTGTAGGATAGGGTTGTTAGTTACTGTGGAGTAGGGGCACTCTTGGGCAAAATCTAAAACCTTTAGGGCATATACTATAACAAGACTATCATAATAAGAGGCAACAAAGTGGGAGGTAATATTTCCTACATGTCACAAATAATGAATATGTAAAATATATAAAGAACTTGTATGAAATCCTCACCTTGTAGTAAGAAATCAGTATATAATATCTAATGACTAAATCAGAAAATAGCAATATAAACATATTCAGACATGAAAATAAGTCTACCAAAAAAGATGATTTTAAGAGTTGATGTCGTTGCCTCTTATTTCTAGAGAGAAGGATTTGGCAGTGAGGAGGAAAAAGCCTCACTAGTAATTAGGGAAATACAATATACAATTTGTCAACATCAGACTGACAAAATGTTAAACACTAAAAATATTAATTTAAAAATATCAGAGAATGGAAAAAGCACTGGGAAATAGCCATCTAAATATATGTATATATACCAGGATGACCAATTAAGCATTATCAACATTTAAAACATATATTCATTTTTAGAATTTATTATGACCTAGAAAATATCATTCTGATATCTATACTGTTTATGTGACTAATGGTGCAAACTATTAAAATAGTCTAAATGTCTCTTAATAGAATATTAAATAAATGAATGCTGATATATTCATACTGTGGAATGCTCTGTTGATATGGAAAGTTCTTTAAGACACGTTTTTTAAAAGAAAAGTTGCAGACCAGTAAGGTATAAAACCACCTGAACATTGCCTTTATATTTGTACTTATATATTCAAATGCCTAAGAAAAAAAAAGCCTGAAAGAATATAGACAAATCTGGGAGGAGACTAGAGATTGGAATTGGGGAAAATGGTCAAAGATATTCTTATTTTCTTTGTGTTGTTCAAATTTTTATGAAAGAATATAATGTGGCAATTGTTTAATTACAAATTAAAAGGACTGCAAAATAAATGAATATTGGCATCAGAAAACTATAGGTGTGAGTTGTGGCTCTAGTATTTATTAGCATATAATCTTGAATAAATCACTTTACTTCTTGTATATCAGTTTTTCCATCAATAGTCTTTTGTCACAGAAGTCTTTTTTTATTTTAATATATTCAGTTTTATCATTCTTTTCATGTGATTCTTGCTTTTCGTTTCTTATTCAGTAAATATTTCCCTTCCAGAGAGAAAATACAATTTTATTTTTTCTATTGGTTTTAAGATCTTGCATTTCACAGTTAGATTTTCATCTTCATGTAATTTATGTTATGATGGTTTGATACAGTAGAGTTTTATTTGCACATGTAAATAATTCATTTATTGTATAGTCAATCTATTTTCCATTGATTTATATATCTCACTCATATATCAAGTTCCCATATTTGGGTGGGTATTCTGGGCTTTCCCTTTTGCTGAATTGTTTATCTACTATTGTACTAATGACATACTTTATTAACTATAATAACTTACAAAATGTCTTGATATCTGGTAAGCTGGTCTCTTTTCTTTTTCTAAGTTATCTTGGCTATTTCTGACTCATTATTCTAGTATATGAATTTTGGAATCAGCTTATCAAGCTCAATGTGAGTCTCAACTGGGATTTTGTTTGAAATTTGAATGTATAACTTAGAGAAAATTTACATGTTTAAGATATGGGTGTTCCGTTTAAAAATATGATGTGTTTACTTTGGCTTTCATTTGTTTTGCTATATAAGTTTTTTTTGTAGAAGTCTTTTATATCTTCTGCTAGCTTAATTAGATAATAAGTACCTTATAGAGTTTACTGCTCTTGTGACTTGTGACTTAATCTTCTTAAAATGTTTCATAATTGATTATCTTTAGATTATGAAATATTGTTGATTTTTTAATATTTTGTATTCAGCTGCATCATTGAATGTTTTGTTTTTAATAGCTGTCCTTAGATTCTCTGGAATATTCTATGTATAAAAACAGCAAATATAGACAAATTTTCTTCCTTTCTAATATTTATTGGTATACATATCTTTTTTGTTTTGTTGACTAGGACCCCAGTGCAGTGTTGAGTAAAAATGGTTTTAGTGGGAACTTTCTTTTGTTTCCAGCTTCAAAAGAAATGCCTCCACGATTTCAGCATTAAGTAAAATGGTTGTTGCAGATCTTTGATTGCTTTTATGAAGTTAAAAACATTCCACCTATTTCCAATATTTTAAGAGTTTAAAATTATGAATGGTGTCAAATTTTATTGAATGCTTTCTACACGTATCAAGATTATTATTTCTTAATTTGTTAATTTGTTGAATTATGTTAATAGATTTTCTGACTTTAAACATATTTGTATTTCTGGGATAAATTCAACTTGGAAGGGGAAAGCTTCCCTTGGAAGCTAATTGATGAAGTTCAAGAAGGAACAAACTGCTAAAGTTAAGGTTCCTACAAAATCAAGTTAATATGGTTGGGCGCTGTGGCTCACACCTGTAATCCCAGCACTTTGGGAGGCCGAGGTGGGTGGATCATCTGAGGTCAGGAGTTCAAGACAAGCCTGACCAACATGGTGAAACCCTGTCTCTACCAAAAACACACAAAAAATTAGCCGGGCATAGTGACATGCGCCTATAGTCCCAGGTACTCGGGAAGCTGAGGCAGGAGTTTGCTTGAACCCAGGAGGCAGAGGTTGTAGCGAGCCGCATTCCACTGCATTCCAGCCAGAGCAACAGGACAAGACTCCATCTAAAAACAAACAAACAAAAAATCAAGATAATATCATAGAATCAGAAAATAGGCCATCTTTCCCCCAGTATATCATTTATAAAGAAACTGTGCATTGGTCTATCAAATACAAAAGGGTACTCTTGAGCTGAGAGATGCCTGTATTGATTTGATACAGTATTGAGTGAATCTGCTTGAATTCTCTCAGCTTCTCTTGTCTCCCAAATAAGGGCTGCTTGCTTCACTTCAGGTTTGGCAGAATTAATTGACTTCATGTAGTATTGCTTCCTGAAGTTAACGAGCTATTCCAAGGTCTCTGGCTACTTTCATTAATTCTGGATTCAGAAGACGTGCTACAACATAAGGCATTCAATCTGGCTTCCCTAACACATGCCAAAGGGGTCAAATGACACAATTCTGAAGAGAGGGAGTGTTAATCTCCATGGAGAGAATCTTGACCAATGTTAGACAGGAGACAAGTAATAAATTCTTCCTGTCTTCCTCCTTATTATTTGGCTAATTTGAGTCATAGTTTTCTCACATAAACTTTTGGAGATTTCTTGCAAGACCATGCTAGCACACCTGTTAAATGACCGGTGATGTCTCTTCCACTTCTCCCCATGAAATAGTGATTAGTGTGATAATGAATCATCTTTCTTTTATTATTACAACCCTGAGATTGCACTCCTCCCTTAATACTAGAACTAAACCCTGCCTCCGGCTTTTTTGTACACAATCCTTGTTAAGATAACAGTTACTACAATTATTCTAGATAAGGGACTGGAAACTATAGCCACGAACCAAATCTGGCATGCTGCCTGTTTTCTCAAAATGTTTTATTGAACACAGCCATGCTCATTCATTAACATATGTCTGTGGCTGCTTTCTTGCTATAAGAGTAAAGCTGAGCAGTTGGGCCTGCAAAGCCTAAAATGTTCACTATCTGGCCTTTACATAAAAAGTTTGCTGACTCCTGTTCTAGTTTGTAAACCCTCAGTATTGGACTTTTGAAGTTAGGTTGTCTCCTGTCTAAAATCAGCAAACCTGTTGAAGGTGCCAGGTGAAGTGAATTAAACCCTTCCATGCAGTGACATCACAGTTACTTTAAAAATGTTCTTCTGTGAGTAGGGACTAATCTTTCTCTGCTAGAAAGATAAGACAAAGGGAGATCAAGTAGTCATGGTGTTTAATTGATATGGGGTAATGATAATTACATAATGATAATGAAATAAAATAACTTCCTTTGAGGGCACTTGTATTAGTTTCCCATTGTCAAAAGAAATTATCATAAATTCAATAGCTTAAAAACAAAACAATTTATTATCTTTCAGTTCTGTAGGCCAGAAGTTCAACACAGGTCTCACTGGACAAAAATAAAAGTATCAGCAGGGTTTCATTCCTTTTTAGTAATTCTAGAAGATAATCTGATTTCTTGCCTTTTTCAGAGGCTGCATACATTCCTTGGCTTGTAGCCCCTTTGTCTATCTTCAGATCCAACAACATAGTATCTCTCTGACTCTTCTTCCACAGTTGTGTCTCTTTCTCACCACAACTGGGAAACGTTCTTCACTTTTATAAAGTCTTTTTTGTTGTTGTTGTTATGTAAGGAACATATTGACAGATTCCAAGGATGAGACTGTGGGTGTCTTTGGGAGTCCTTTATTCTTCCTGCATCATCTCAGAACACTTAATTACTGATTTACCAAATCCCAGAAGTCCTCTAAGGTAGATTTAAAGGAACTCTTACCTTATGTAGCTCTAGGGAAGACTGTGCTAAAAATAGGCCCAGGAGCTGCTTATAAGGAGACCAAATACATAACTTTGATAGGTCCCATTTGTTAAAGTCAGAGCCCTGATAAGGAAAGAGTATGACCGTCGTATATTAGTTTCCTATGGCTGCAATAACATATTACCACAAAGTGGGTGACTTAAAACAAATAAGCTTATTTTTTCCTAGTTCTAACAAGCAGAAGTCTAAAACTAAGGTATCAGTTAGGCCATACTCCCTCTGAAGACTCTAGGGGAGAACTCTTCCTTGCCTTTTCCAGCTTAGGTGGCTCCTGATGTTCCTTGACTTGTGGCAGTATAACACCAATCTCTGCCTTCATTTTCCATTTTCACATGGTCTTCTCTATGTCTTCTCTTCTTTTTATAACAGCAGCAGTCATTGGATTTAGGGTGGGCCTAGGATGGGATTTAGGGCCCACCCTAAATCCAGAATGATTTCTTCTTGAAATCCTTAACTAATTATATCTGTGAAGATTCTATTTCCAAATAAAGTCACATTCTGAGGTTCTGGGTGCACATGAATTTTTGAGGGCACTATTCAACCATTAACCTGGGATGGAGAAATTTGTGTAGATAAGCCTGAGAATATTGCAAACCCCAGCAACCCCCAATTTCCTCAAACCCTTCTGGTCAGCAGAAGTACCTCTTTTACCATTTTTGGAGGAGAGCAGTTTCCCTTTCCTGGGTGACTGTGTAATGACTTCACCTAAAATAATTTCCTTGTATGATGATGTTTTTCCCCACAAGACCGCCTCCAATATCATTACATCCAGGCAAACAACCAGAATCAGATCTCAGATCTCAGCACAGCCTAACACAGAAGCATAAATCTTCCTCCAGGAATAAATAAACTATACTTGAAAGAATTAGAATACCTACCAAAGGAATTGAGGATATGACTAATATGGTCATTCACCAATGAAATGTGTTTAGAGTGGTTTTTAAGGACTTGAACTTGGGGGCTGCATAGAGGAGAGTTTATTTTTATGGGGGCACTTACTTATGATTTTGGATTTAGTGCTTTCGCAGGGACACTTGGATATGGTCCTAGTAGTAATTTGCTGGGATAGTCCCTTGAAGCCTAGACTAAAAAAAAGGCATAGAGTAAATAGAGATGTCAGAGTCTTTTGGTATAGTATTAAAGAAGGTATCAGGGAGATGATAATGTTAAAATGAATGTATTATGTTTGTTCTGGCAACTCACCTTTTGACTGTGTTCCCTAGGTGGCTTCTGAGGAGACTGTCTTCACTTAACCTAATAAGAAATGCCCTAGAAAGGCAAATATTAACATATTTGAGAAGCTTGGTAGTAGTTGTCTTTTTTAAGGCCCTTGTTGACAGCAGGAGTTGATGGAAGAGAGCCAGGTTCCATAATATTCATGGATTGTAGAGGCCAGGTTGCAAAATTTAACCATCTGGCAATATGGGCTTAATTACCATAATAAGCAGCAAGGCTGGAGTGGCAATGCAGGAGTCTATGGTAATGGCTAATATATCATGACGTTTCTTAGGAGCAAAATAAGGTGGGAAGTTGACTGGGATGTTGTTTGCCTTGCGTGATCAGAAAAAAATTAAGAGCAGTTTAATTTTTTACAATCACCATCAAAATGGAAAATCACAGTATCTCATCAGGTTTTCAAATATAAGTCAGTTTGCAGATTCAGATTCTATTGATTAAAAAAGGAGCTAGTTGTCCCTGAAAAAGAATCCTGAAATGCTATAATAAGCACATATAGTAATTATAGAAACATCTGTGATCATTTGCAGGAATGACTGTTTAGTTTTCAGGACTGTTAGATATAGGGTCAGAGCAGACATTAATACTGGGAAATTTAAAAAAAAGCAATTATGGTCCTCCAGTTAGAGGCAAGACATATGGAATTAAATAACTAGTTGATAGATGGAGTTTTAGCCCAAGTCTAATCTCACAGTAGATCTAGTGGGTATGCAGACATACCCAGTTATTTTCTCCAAATGTATAATTTGGACAGATAGTAGCTGGAATAATACACATATTGGTTTTCTTACACTGTAGAGGCACATAGTAGGAAAGGAAAATGGAATCTCCTGAAACTGTCTTCCGCTGCCAATATTGTAATCAGAAGCAATACAGCATCTCTGAAGGAATTGCAGAGATTAGCACAATTAGACTTGAATGATGTAATGGTAGTGGTCACCAATACATTATTGTTGAGTTCCATTGTGTAGGTTTTGCAAAAAAACAAAATTGATTGAGGTTGGTAATAGTGCATCACTATAAATATAACCAAGTGACAGTCCCAATCACAGCTGCCTAGCTGTTGATACTTTTATGGGTGTAGATCAACACAACCTATGGTATCTAATATGCAGTTATATATTTAGTGAAATCTTTTTTTCACATGGATGTGGGATGGACCCTGTAATCATCAACAGAGGAAAATGAAAGAAAGGACTGCAGTATAAATTCAGAATCTTTCTCCAGGACTATGTTATTTTTCCTGCTCTCGGTCTTAATATAATCCTCAGGAATCTTGATTGTCTGGACATTCTTTAGAAAGTATACCATTTCACTTTTTGACTATGTAATGCTAACTGGATCTGGTGAGCAGACCTGGCGAGTACCTTTATAACTCATAAGATTCATGTTTCAGTGGGTGGGAAGAAAATAGCACAAACATCCAGGGGCCTGTACCAGATATGAAGATTTTGAGAGTCTTAGTGTCTGGGGCATACAGAGCATCTCCTCTAAATTAAAGCGTAAGATATTTTACTTCTCCTAAGAAAGTGTCACATCACTTGATGGGGCTTTTGGATTTGAATAATACTGATTTGAAATTACTGAACCAACTAATTTTTATATCACCCAAAAGTCTGCCAGTTTTGAGTGAAACCCTAGAGAAAAAGCTGGTAGTGTTTGTCCCCTAAGTCAAAGATGCTTTGCAAGCTACCCTACCACTTGGGATGCATGATTTTATAGATCTGATAGAGCTTAACGCATCTGGTGGATAAAATGTTCTATTGGAAAGCCCTCTAGAGAAGTCATAGCAGTTACTATCCATTTTCAAAGCAACTCCTGACATGCTCCTGGGCCCTTGTAGAGAGTGAACCATGGAACACCGAATGACTATGTAACCTGTGCTGTCCCTCATGAGTTACATCTTATAGTCACTGAGTCATAAAATTGGGTGGGAGACATGGTATATTTAGGATATTAGCCTTGAGCTTTCAAAAGTTATTAGTGAATTAGATGTACATGGACGCCAGAATTCCATCTGTTGCAAAAATGACTCCCTCTCAACCTACTTATATAGTCTCATGGGATTGGCAGGAAACACCTAAAACCAATTGACAGAGGAGGAAAGAAGTTATGCCTGCTCCATAGACAAGTCAGAGGATTGGTTGGCATTAGCTGGTTACAGACTGTTGCTCAATTACATCTCTACTAAGAGCTAACCCTGAATGACACTGGTAAAGAAAATCATCAGTATGGGTAGAGTCAATAGCGGTATACTGTATTATGCATTTCATATGAATAATGACACAATACTTTGAAATTCAGAAAAATTTTCTTCCACTTGAAAATGTTAAAACTCTTCATTAAACAACTATTAGATCAAGTAGAAAGTACAAATCAAAATAGGTGAACATATAAACATCAAAAATTGTGATATATATATATATCAGAATCTATGGAATATAATGAAAATAATTATCAAAAACAGTTTGTAGCCTTTAAATCATATATCAGTAGAATTATAAATTAAAATACATAAATCTAATATGAAACACGGAAAGCTAGAAAAAAGATCAAGAAAACAAAGCAAAAGGAGGCATAACAGACATAAAGAGATAAGAGCAGAACTTCAGTCAGTTCTGATTTTAAGCTATGTTATAAATTAATCAACATACTAGTTCTTTGATTAGAACATAAAATATGCAAACCAACATTCAACCTAATCAAGAAAAATAGGGAGAAAACAAAGTTACACAGAATAATATACGAAACAAGAGGAAATCATGCTAAAACTAAGGACATTTTTAAACTTTTGAGTTAAATTATTTTACACAGCGCTAAGCAAGTAGATATAAAAGCCTAGGTAAAATGGGTAATTCCAAAGGGAAATTGTTAACAGTGATATGGAGACAGAAATTTAAGAAAATGAGAAAGTTACTAAGTTAGTACTCCTACCCAAAAGTATAAGACACAGATGACTTCATAATGGAATTTTACTAATTTTTCAAATATTAGATAATACCAATGCTATATAGACTGTTCTTAAAAAGGGATTGCCAAACTATGGCCAGTGGGACAAATATGGCCTGCCTGTTATTATTTTAAATAAAGCTTTATTGGAGATTGTGTAGTCTGCAAAGCCTAAAATATTTACTATTTGGCCTGGTACAGAAAAAGTGTACCAACCCCTGTTCTGAGTATAGTTTCAAAAAATAAAAAAATTTAAATTGTTTTCATAGAACAATTATAAGAGTGATAACTAAACCTAATAAAAGTTGCATAAAAAGAAAACTGGATTTATTGGGTATATTAATATCAATGGAAAAGTAGTGACATCAGCAAAGTGGCAGAATAGGAAGGGATTTCATTCTCACAAACACACAGATTCAGCTACAATTCACACATAAATTCCCTTTGTGAGAAATGACAAAGTAATTGAAAAGTTTCTGAACCCCAGGAGAACATGAAAACAGATCATTAACACCAGTGAGGAGATTCAGGACACCTTCTTAGCAGAAACCTTGCTCCTGGTGCAGTGCCATATGATCAAGGAGAGATTTCCTGGGTTGCAGCTTCACCCAAGAGAGTTAAGAACTTTGTTCATATGTTCAGTACCTCAATTTTTCCAAAGGGGCTCCCCAGAGAATTGACTTCTGTCTTGCCAGTCTTGGAGCGCTGACAGCTCTGAAACAGCCTAGCTGCCTAGACAAGAACGGAGGCAGCAAATTGCGCTGATAAGCACTTTTGACCCTCCCTGCCCTGCTGCTCAGCACAGAGGACAGATGAAAAATACCCTCTCTCAGCTTACCCCTTAGGTTGAAAAGTGGATCTGTGCATCCAGTGCCCCAACTTCTTTGGAGGTGCCAAAAAAAACTAGCATAAATCTTAACAGTCCTGAAGCTCTGATGGGTCTGGAACATCTAGCTGCCTGGGGAGAACCAAGGTGGTGGCTTGAGCTGGTAGATGCCATAGCTACCCCATTGGGGTCAGCACAGAGTGAGAAGATAAAGACCACAGATGCCTGTATCTCCATGGGAAAGGAAAGAGTAGATAGAAGTCCTCAGAATCTGTGTCTAGGCCAATTGGTGGAGAACTTCTCTATGAGGACATTTCAGGAAGACAGAGAGATGCCTGCTTTGTCTAATGTGCAGAAAGCAACATAGAGAGTCAAGGAAAATGAAGAATCAGGCAAAAAATGTTTAAACAAAGAATAAGATAATGGAAACCAACCATAATGAAATAGGTTTATATGACTTACCTGATATAGAATTAAAATAACTCTCATAAAGAGACTCTCTGAGATCAAGAATGCAATTCATGAACAAAACTAGAATTTTCAGCAAAGAGAAAATATTTAAAAATACTAAACAGAAGACATGGAGCTGAAGAACACAATAATAGAACTGAAAAAAAAATCACTAGAGGGGTCAACAGCAGACTACATAAAGTAGAAGAAAGGATCAGTGAACCCAAAGACAGGTAACTAGAAATAATTCAGTCAGCAAAAGGAAAAAAGAATGAAGAACAGGGAAGAAGGCTTATGGGACTTATGGGTTAAATTAAAGTGGGCCACTATGTGTATTATAGAAGATCCATAATGAGAAGAAGCATATCAAGGACCAGAAGGCTTATTTAAACAAATATGAGAGGTAGGCATGGTCGCCTGTGCCTGTATGCCCTGCATTTTGAGAGGCTGATGTGAGAGGATTGCTTGAGTCCAAGAGTTTGAGACCAGCCTGGACAACATGCTGGTGGGAGGCCTTAGGAAACTTACAATCACGGCACAAGGCAAAGAGGAAGCAAGGCATGTCTTACATGGCAACAGGTGAGAGAGCGAGCAAAGGGGAAGTGCCACACTTTAAAACCATCAGATCTCATGAGAACTCCCACATTATCCAGAGAACAGCAAGGGATTATTGACACATGGTGAGACCCTGATTTTATGAAAAAGAAGCTGGAACTATAGGCACCCGCCAACACACCCAGCTAATTTTTTTGTATTTTTAGTAGAGATGGAGTTTCACCATGTTAGGCAGGATGATCTTGATCTCCTGACCTCGTGATCTGCCCACCTCTCAGTATGAGTTCTTGAGGAGACATTCAAACCATAGCAATGGTGAAGTAAGACTCTTCAGTGAGAGTCACCCTATACAACTCACCGTAATGTAGAATCAGTGGGAGTGCTAAGCTTGTTTTCCTGCAACTATATGGTCCCATCTGGGGTTGATGGCTCATCAGGAATTAGATTAGTGACAGATCATCGGGAATTAGATTCTCATAAGGAGCATGCAACTTAGATCCCTTGCATGTGTGCTTTACAATAGGGTTCACACTCCTATGAGAATCTAATACTGCAGCTGATCTGACAGGAGGTGGAGCTCTGGTGGTAATGCGAGTGACAGAGATCAGCTGTAAATACAGATGACTCTTCATTTGCTTACCTGCTATTCACCTCCTGCTGTGTGGTTTGGTTCCTAACAGGCCACAGACTGGTACTGTGGCCAGGGTTTGGGGAGCCCTGCTCTAGACCACCCTGGTGTCATGAAAATCCACAACAGTATCCAATGGGCTAAAGTTCCAGTCTGCATTACCACTGGTTAACTACAGTGGCCTCAAGCTCCCAGTAATCCTCAGTGGCAGGCAGGCTATAGCTACTGAAGGCCTTAGCATGTCCAAGTGCCAGACAGAAACCCATGGCTATGGTGGAATGAACTTGGATTCTGGCCTGCATCACCACTGGCCAACTACAGTGCCCTTAGGCCCTGAATAAACCTCAGTGGCAGGCAGGTTATACCTGCTGTGGGCCTTAGGCATGGCCTGGTGCCATGCTCATCTTAGTAGCAGTAGACTTTGGGTATAAGTTCAGCAGCCGAAGGATAACTCCTGCCTCTCTTTTTCCAACACCAGGCAGCACAGCACACAGAAAGAAATCATTCACTTGGTGAAGGAAAGGAAGTATAAGCATAGAGTTTTGCTGTAGAACCCAGTATAGTGCCCACCACAGTAAAACTCAACATCTGGCAGATCCCTCCCCACCACAGCTCCTGACACTGGACTGGTATGCACAGGCAGAGCCTCTAGACCTGCCCTGGTATCAATTAGGAACCCATGGACCCCAGCAAAGCAGACTCAGGACCCAACCCACATCACTTCTTGCCTACTGCAGCAGCCTTGAGACCCGATAAACCTTAGTTGCAGTGCTTAATATCACTAATCATTAGGGAGATCCAAATCAAAGCCACAATAAGATACCATCTCACACCAGTAAGAATGGCTATTACTACAATTTTTTAAAAACAACAGATGCCAGCAAGGTTGGAGAGAATAGGGAACACTGGTACACTGCTGGTGGGAATGTAAATTAGTTAAGCCATTGTGGAAGGCAATCTAGAGGTTTTCCAAAGAACTGAAAGCAGAGCTACCATTTGATCCAGCAGTCTCATTGCTGGGTATATAGCCAAAGAAATATAAATTGTTCTACCATAAAGACACATGCATGTGTATGTTCATTGCAGTACTATTCACAATAGCAAAGACACGGAATCAGCCTAACTGCCCATCAGTGGTGGACTGGATGAAGAAAATGTGCTACATATACACCATGGAATACTGCACAGCTATTTTAAAAAATGAAGTCATGGCCTTTGCAGCACATGGAGGGAGCTGGAGGCCATTATCCTAACCGAATTACCACAGGAACAGAAAACCAAATACTCCATGTGCTCCTTATAAGTGGGAGCTAAACATTGTGTACACACAGACACAAAGAAGGGAACAGTAGACACTGGTACCTGTTTTAGGGTGGAAGGTGGGAGGAGGGTGAGGATTGGAAAACTACCTATCAAGTATTATGCTAATTACCTGGGTGACAAAACTATTTGTACACCAAACACCTATAACGTGCAATTTCCCCATATATGTACCAAACCTGCACACATACCCTTTAAACCTAAAATAAAAGTTGAAAAGAATAAAAAAGTGTTGGTTTTTTGAAAATATAAACAAAATTGGCAAACTTTTAGCTAGACTAAGATAAAAGAATGAAGACCAAATAAATAAAATCAGAGATGAAAAAAGTTACATCTGATACCACAGAAATGCAAAGGATTGGCAAACTGTTATGAACAATTTTATGCTAACAGATTGGAAAGCCTAGAAGAAATAGATAAATACCTGCATACCAAAACGAGGTAAGGACACAATAAAAAAGAAAACTACAGGCAAATATTCCTGATGAACATAGATGCAAAATGTTTAACAAAATACTCAACCGAATTCAACAGCACATTAAAAATATCATTCATTATGACCAAGTGAGATTTATTGCAGGAATACAAAGATGGTTCAACATATTCAAATCAATAAACATAATACGTCATATTAACAGAATGAAGGACAGAAACCATATGGTCATTTTAATACACGGAAAAAAGGCATATGACAAAAATCATCATTCCTTTATGATTAAAATTTTCAGTAAACTAGATAGAAGGATTGTACCTCAACACAATAAGGGCCACAATTGACAGACCTACAACTAACATCATACTGAACGGAAAAAAGTTAAAAACTTTTTTCTGACATCCGGAACAAGGTAAGGATGTCCACTCTTGCCAGTCCTATACAACATAGTACTGGAAGTCCTAACCAGAGCAACTAGGCAAGTGAAAGAAATATAAGGCATCCGAATTTGATAGGAGGAAGTTAAATTGTCCCTTTTTGCTGATGACATGATTTTATACATAGAAATCCCTAAATACTCCACTAAAAGACTTTTAGAATTTATAAATGAGTTAGGTTGCAGGTTATAAAACCAACATTCAAAAGTTAGTAGTATATGTATATGCTAATAGTAAATTATCTGTGAAAGAAATAAACAATTCTATTTACCATATCCATTAAAAAAACTGGACATAAATTTAACTAAGGAGCTGAAAGGTGTCTACACTGGAAATTATAAAACATTGATAAGAGAGGTTGAAGAAGACACATAAATGGAAGCTATTCCATATTCATGGATTAGGAGGATTAATATAGTATATTTACCACTCAATGTGATCTATAGATTCAATACACTTTCTATCAAAATACCAATACCATTCTTCACAGAAATAGAAAAAACATCACAAAGTTTGTATAGAACCATAAGAGACTCTAAGTAACCAAAGCAGTCTTGACCAAAAAGAACAAAGCTGGAGGCATCACATTACCTGACTTCAAAGTACACCACAATGCTATAGTAACCAAAAGAGCATGGTGCTGGCATAAAAACAGACACATAGGCTGATGGAACATGTTAGAGAGCCCAACATAAAAATCCACACATTTACAGCCAATTGATTTTTGAATGTGCCAAAAACATGCAATAAAGAAAGGAAAGTCTCCTTAATAAATAATATTGGGAAAACTGTATATGCACATGTGGAAGAATGACATGAGACACTCATTTCTCACTGTATTAAAAAATTGAAATAGATTAAATAATTAAGTGTAATTCCTCAAACTTCTATGAACCTACTTGAAGAAAACACAGGGGAAATGCTTCATGACATGGGTATTGGCAAGGAGTTTCTTGAATAAGAGCTCAAGAGCACAGGCAACAAAATTAAAGTAGACAAATGGGATTATATCAAACACAAAAATGTTTGCATAGCAAAAGAAACAACAGAGTGAAAAGACAATCTACAAGAGAAATGTTAGTTATAGAAAAATAAATGTGTTCTTACTCATACTGGAGGGCTAAACAAAAATTGAGCTTGTAGAATTAAAGTAGCATTGTGGTTATTAGAAATTAGGAACAGTAGAAGGCAAGGGGAAGAAAGGGAGAAGTTGGTTAATGGATACAAAATTACAGCTATATGGAAGGAATGAGTTTTAGCATTCTGTAGCACTATAGGTTGAATATGATTAAAAATTATTTAGTGTATATTTATAAAAGCTCAAAGAGAAGATTTTGAATGTTCATAACACAAATAAATGATGAATATTCAAGGTGATGAATATGCTAATTATTGTGATTTGGTCATTACACATTGTTTAAATGTAAAAAAACTCTCTCATAAACATGTACAATTTTTATATGTCAACTAAAAAGAAAAACAATGACACATGTCAAATTTTAAAAATCCCTATGAGAGGGGTACTATTTCGCATGAAACAATTATGGCAGAATATGAATTAACTTACCCAAGATCATGCTGCTGGTAATTATCAGAATTAGTGTGCAAACCTAGACTGTATCGCAGAGTCAATGCTCTTAACAATCACACTATAAGAACAGATATAATAAATATTTACTTACCTGGAGGATATAAATTCTATTTTTATTCCGAGTTCTGAATCAAAATGGTAATTCAAAGGCAATGAGAACATTAACCTCATCACCATCAATTAGGCTCAAAAGAAAATGGTACATATTCTATTGCAGCCAGTCAGGATTAATTCTCAAATTTATGAAACCTGAAGAGGGAGGACAATGCAAAGGAAACCGTACTTAGTAGCAGAACAGTTATTACTACAAGCAGACTACAAAGTATTTTAAACAAACCATCACTTATGCTGAAAGTGACAATAAAAGACTTGGAAAAAAAGACCACCTACAGAATGAGAGGAAATACTTGTCAACCATACATTCAAAAATATAAGGGACTCAAACAACTCACCATAGAAAACCAAACAACCCAATTGAAAAATGGACAAAATATTTAAATAGACATTTTTCAAAAGAAGACATATTATAAATAGCCAATGAGTATATGGTGAAATGCTCAACATCACTCATCATCAGGGGAATGCAAATCAAAACCACAGTGAGCTATCACCTCACCCCATTTAGAACTGCCATTATCAAAAAGACAAAAGATAATAAGTACTGGTGAAGATATGGAGAGAAGGTAATGAAAATTAGTACAACCATTTTAGAAAATAGTATGGAGATTGCTCAAATTAAAAATAGAACTACCATATGATCCAGCAATACCACTACTGAGTATATAACTAAATGAATTGCGGTCAATATATCCAAGAGATATCTGCATTCCCATGTTCATCACAACATTATTCACAATGGCCAAGATATGGAATCAACGTAATTATCCATCATTGGATAAATAGATAAAGAAAATATGATATATATTCACAATGGAATACTATTCAGCCATATAAAATAATAAAATCTTCTCATTTGAGACAACATGGATGAACCTGGAGGACACTACGTTAAGGGAAATAAGCCAGAAGCAGAAAGACAAATTCCATATCATCTCACTCGTATGTGGAATTTTTAAAAATCGATTACAATGAAGTAGAGAGAGGAAAGGTACTTACCGGCAGCTGAGGTGGTTAATGAGGAGGAATGGATGAGGGCATGTTGGTCAAAGGATAACATAATTATAGTTATGTAGCAGGAATAAATTTTAAGAGATCTAATGTATTACAAGGTGATTATAGTTAATTATATATTATACTGTTGAAAAACGTAGAGAGTAGATGTTATGTGATCTTATCACAAAATGATAACTATGTGAGGTAATGTTTTTGTTAACTATAACAAGTTTAACCATTCCACAATGTATATATATTTCAAAATACTGTGTTATATGTGATAAAAACATACAATGTTATCTGTCAATATAAAAGAAATAAATTTTTTAAAGACTGAAAAAATACCGAAATTGAAAGAAAAGGATGTTAAACAGCAATGCAATAGCAGAAGGAAGTGTGAAACTTAGGCCAGGCATGGTAGCTCAGGTCTGTAATCCCAGCACTTTGGGAGGCCAAGCCGGGCAGATCACTTGAGGTTGGGAGTTCAAGACTAGCCTGACCAACATGGAGAAACCCCATCTCTACTAAAAATACAAAATTAGCTGGGCATGGTGGCCCATGCCTGTAATCCCGGCTACTTGGGAGGCTGAGGCAGGAGAATTGCTTCAACCTGGGAGGCAGAGGTTGCAGTGAACTGAGATCGTGCCGTTGCACACCAGCTTGGGCAACAAGAGTGAAACTCTGTCTCAAAAAAAAAAAAAAAAGTGTAAAACTTATTGATAAGGGTAAATATACAAACAAATTCAGAATACTGTAGCATAATGATGATGGGTACATCACTTAATTCTATTAGGATGGTGCAAAAGTAATTGTAGTAAAGTAATTCAAAGGACACAACTATTAAAAATAGCTATAACTGAAAATTATGTTAGAAGATACACAATATAAGTAGATGAAAATTGTGACAACAATACTATAAAGTATGTGTCAGGGGAAGATAAGTTTAAGTGTAGAGTTTTGGTATACTATTGAACTTAAGGTGTTATCAGCTTAAAATAGAGCATTAGATTTTATGTAAGTCCTAAAGTAACCATACACACAATGAATGCCTAAGAAGTTACACAAAATAAAAAGAAATCAAAGCATATCAATAAACAAACATAAAGGAAGACAGCAAGAGAGGAAAAGACAGACAAAAGAATTATAAGGCAAACAGAAAACAACTAATGAAATGGCAAATCATTCCCTGTCGATAATTATTTTAAATGTTAATGAATTGATCTCCCCAATCAAAAGACACAAAGTATCTGAATTGATTTAGAAAAATAAAAAATAAAAAACAAGACCCAACCATATGCTGTCTACAGTAAACTCCCTTTCCATTTAAGGATATATAAAGACTGAAAAAGATGTTTCATGCAAATGATAATTTATGCAAATAGTAAACAAAAATGAGGAGGGATGGCTATTATTATAGGAGACTCCATAGACTTTAAGTCAAAAAATATCAAGAGACGAAGAAGGACAATGAAAAGGTCTATCCACCAAGAAGAAAATAATGATTATAAATATATACATATCTGATGTCAGAGCACCTAAATATATAAGGCAAATATTGTCAGAACTGAAGGGAGAAATAGAGAGCAATACAATCACAGTAAGAGGCTTCAGTACTCCGCTTTCAATAATAGACAGATTATCCAGATATATTAAAAGGAATCAGAGGGCTTCAATAGCACCATAGACCAAATGGACTTAACATATATACAGAACTTTCCACCCAACAGGAGCAAGATATACATTTTTCTCAAGCACAAATGTAATATTCTCCAGAATAGATAACATGTTAGGCCATGAAACACACCTTAATACATTTAAGAAGATTGAAATGATACCAAGTATCCTTTCTGACCACAATGTAATAAAACTAGAAATCAATAGTGGAAGAAAACTCCAAAATGTACAAATACATAGAAATTAAGCAATACATCCCTAAACAATCATTGCCTCAATAAAAATCAAAAAAGAAATTAGAAAATGTCTTGAGACAAACAAAAATGGAAACACACTCTAACAAAAATTATGGGATGCAGAAAAAGCAGTAGTAAAAGGGAAGTTCTAGCAATAAATGCTTACATTAAAAAATAAGAAAGACCTGCAAACATACAACTTTACCTCGAGGAACTAGAAAAGGAAGAGCAAACTAAGCACAAATGTAGAAGAAATAAGGAAATAAAGATTAGAGCAGAAATAAATGAAAAAGATAAAAAAGAAAATCAATGAAACAGTTATTATTTGAAAAGATCAACAAAATTGACAAACTCAGCTACACTAAGTAAAAAAGATTTAAAACTCAAATAAATAAAATTAGAAATGAAAGGAGAGATTTACAACTGATGCCACAGAAATAAGGATAATAAGAGACTAATAAGAACAGTTATATACCAACAAACTGTATAATCTAGAAGGATTGAGTAAATTTTTGGAAACATAAAACCTGCCAAGACAAACCATGAAGAAATAGAAAGTCTAAGAACTAGATAGAGATTGAATCAGTAATGAAAAACCTTTTAATGTAGAAAAGCTCAGGATGGCTTCCCTAGTGAATTCTACCAAAAATTTGAAGAATTAACATCGATCCTCAAATTAAAAAAAAAAAAAAAAAAAAAAAACCTGAAGAGGGAAAACATTATCATCAGTATTCCCCTGACATCAAAACTAGTCAAATATACCACAAGAAAATAAAACTACAGGTGAATATTCATGATGAAATAGATGCAAAAATCCTCAACAAAATACTGGCAAACTGAATCCAAGAGCACATTAAAATAATCATGCATCATGATCAAGTGGGATTTATCTCTGAAGTACAAGGATGGTTCAACACATAATAATAACACTTTCTGATTTTAAGCTAAATTACAAGGCTACAATAATTAATATGTATGACAATAGCATAAAAACAGACATATAGACCAATGGAACAGAATAGAGAGCCCCGAAATAATCCACACATATGTGGTCAACTGATCTTTGACAAGGGTGCCAAGAATACACAGTGTAGGAAGGATAATATTTTAAACAAATGGTATTGAGAAAACTGGATATCCACATGTAAAAGAATGTAATTAGACCTTTTTCCTACATCATACTGAAAACATCAATTCAAAATGGATTAAAGACTTAAACATAAGACCTTAAACTCTGAAATAAACATAAGACCTTAAACTCTGAAATATGTAGAAAAAACATAGAAGAAAAGCTTCATGACACTGGTTTTGACAATGTCATGGCTCTATAAACATGACACTGAAAGTAACTACAATGAAAACAAAAATAAACATGTAGGACAATGTCAAACTAAAAAGCTTCTGCATAGCAAAAGAAACAATCAACAGTGTGAAAACACAATGTAAAGAATAGGAGAAAAATTTTGCAAGCCATATATCTGTAAAGGATTAATCTGCAAAATACATAATAAACTCATACAACTCAATAGTAAAAAAAAAAAAAAAAATCTAGTAACCTGATTTTAAAACGGGCTTAGGTCTTAAATAGACATTTCTCCAATGTCTGTACTATAAAGTATGTGTCAGGGGAAGAGAAGTTTAAGTATAGAGTTTTGGTATAGTATTGAACTTAAGGTGTTATCAGCTTAAAATAGAGCATTAGCTTTTATGTAAGTCCTAAGGTAACCACACACACAAAGAATGCCTAAGATCAGGTATATGGAAAAGTGCTTAATGTTACTAATCATTAGAGAAATGCAAATCAAAACCAAGAATAGATATTAGGATGGATGTATATATATTTTAGACCAAATGACACCTTTTGACAAGGACGTGATGATACTGGAACACTTGTATGGTGGGACTGCAAAATGGTTCAGCTACTATGGAAAACTGTGGAGGGTCCTCAAGAAATTGAAAATAGAACTACCTGTATAATACAGCAATCCCACTTCTGGATATTTATACAAAAGAATTGAAATTAAGGTCTCTAAGAGAAATAAATCATAATACTTTTGGCAATAGCCAATATGTGGAAATGGCCTAAATGGCCATTGGCAGATGAATAAATAACATGTGGTTACCCAGCCCTTATTAGGGATGGAGAGTATTCCCTCATATACCTATAATACACATAGTATTTCTACAATGGGATACTTTTCAGCCTTAATAAATAAGGAAATTTTATAATATGTGACAACATGGATGAACCTGAAGGATATTATGTGAAGTGAAATGACCAGTCATAGAAAAATAAATTCTTCACTATTCAACTTATATCAGGTATCTAAAATAGTCATATATATAGAATCAAAGAGTGTAATGGTGGCTGATGGACTGGGAGAGGTTGAAATGCAGAGACACTAATCAATGAACTTAAAGTTTCAGTCAAGCAAGCTTGATTGATGTATAAACTTTAGAAATCTGCTGTGTAACGTTGTATCTACAGTCATCAGTAATGTACTATATATTTATAAATTTGTTAATAGGGTAGATCTCATGTTCAGTGTTCTTACTACAATAAAATAAAATATTAATGGAAAAACCTTGAATAAAATATTAGGAGACAGAAACCCACCAGCACATTAAAAAATAATTCATTATGACAAGTGGTGTTTTACCCCAGGGATGCAAGGATAGATACTATTACAAAATCCATCAATATAATTTATATTGCTAATAGGTCTAAGAAAAAATGATTATCTTTATTGATGCTGAAAAAGTCTTTGAATAACATTTAGCATCCATTATATTTCCAGTTTTGATAATCAGATCAGTCCTTCCACTGGGAGAATTCTATACTCTACAAAAATATAATTTGAAACATGTCATCAAATTATTTTCAACAAACAAAATTTGCAACAATTCATCAACATCGAATCTTCACTAAGGAAAAACCTAAAAGACTTGTTTAAGAAAATGGAAATGATCTATTATATAAGAACAGAAATGAAGAAAAGAATAAAGAACCACAAACATGCGTTAAGCCAAGGAAATGTTTTATAAAAATAATGACTTCTTGGAGTGTAATATATTGAGAATTATGATACAAGTTGGGATGATGTTCACTAAATTTAATTGGCAATGTCTTTGTGATGGTTAATTTTACACATCAAGCTGACTGGATTAAGGAATACTCAGAGAGTTGGTAAAACATTATTTTTAGTGTGTCTGTGAGCGTGTTTCCAGAATAAATGACCATTTGAATTAGTAGACTGAGTGAAGAATATCTGCCCTCATCAGTGTGAATAGACATTATCCAGTTTATTGAGGTTAGTATAGAACAAGAAAGATAAAAGGTGAATTTGCTCTCTCTACTGGAACTGGGACATCTATCCTTTCCTGCTCTTGAACATCAGCTCAATGTTCTCAGGACTTCAGACTCTTCTTACAACAGGCCCCTCCCACTTTTCTGGTTCTCAGGCCTTCAAACACAGACTAAATTACAATCCCAACTTTCCTACTTCGTCGGCTTATAGAGAACATATTGTGAAACTTCTAATCCTGCATTATTACATGAACCAATTTGCATAATAAATTCCTTCTTATATATCTATGCAGCTATATATCCTATTGATTCTGTTTCTCTGGAGAACCCTAATACAGTCCTTATAATTTCCAGAAAGTAGCACAAGTACTAATTTACATTATAATTTGATAAGTCATGAAAAATTTTTATTCTGGTGGGTAATACTAAAAGAATAATAAATGTATGTATAATGGATAAGTTAATAGAGTGGAAAATTAGGATAAGAAAAAAATTACTAACCAACCCCATTCCCAAAAAAAGGGAGGACACATTAAACAAATGGGATTTGTATTTACAAGATAAGTAGGTAGCTTTGTTCTAAAATATGTCAGCAATTATATTAAATGTAAACTGACTAAATAGGCTAATTACCAGACAATAATTTGCAAGCTGCTAAAACAACAATATGCAGTTACAAGAGATACACTTTAAACTTACAGATGTAGAAAAGTTTAATGCAAAACTGCAAAAGGATATAATATGTAAACCATAACCAAAGAAAACTTGTGTAACTATACTAATATCAGAGAATATAGACTTTAAGGCAAAAACTTTTTTAAGGATGATATTTTATAATAGAAATTGGCTAATTCAGCTGAAGATGTAATAATCCTAAATGTGTATATATCTAATGATGACATAGATATATAGTATACAGGTAGTGCTTACTTTGCATGGTACCATGTTAACTAAAACATGTGCTTATCTGAATTGTGTTTTCATTTTGCATGGAATCATGATGTGTGTGTATGTATTATTTGATAGAACTAAAAAATATTTTAAAAATTGGACAGAACTAAAATGAAAAATACTCAAATCTACAATTGCAGTTGGAGATTTTAACAAACCTCTTCCAGTCACTGAGAAAACAAGCAAAGAAATAATTAGGATAAAGAAAACTAAAACCACACGATTAACAACTTAACCAAGTTGACACATACAATACATTATGTATATAGTACTGGCAGACCACACATTATTTTCAAGCGCTCATAGAGTATTTACCAAAGTTGTATACTTGCTGAACCAAAAAACATGCTAATACATTTCAGAGGATTAAAATAATAAACAATACGTTCTCTAACCACAAGAGAATCTAGCAAGATTATCAATAAGAAAAAGATAAACGAAAAATCCCCCAATTGTTTAGTCATTAAGTACTACACTTCTGAATAGCTTCTATGTCATAAGTCAGTATAAAAATTAGAATATATTTTAAACAAAATTGAATAACAATATGACATATCAAAATCTTGTGGAGTGTAGCTAAAGCTGTGCCTCCAGTAAAATTTATAGTTTATATTGCATTTATTAAAAAGTGAAGATAAGTTGAAAATCAATGATCTTAGTATCCAACCCAGTAAGTCAGATAAATAGTGAATTAAACTCCAAGAAAGTAGTAGAAAGATAACAATAAGTTATAATGGTTAATTTTATGTGTCAACTTGACTGGACCTTCAGGTGACCAAATATTTGGTCAAACATCATTCTAAAGGTTTAGGTGAGGATGTTTTGGTTGAGATGAATATTTAAATCTGTAGACTGAGTAAAGCAGATTGCCATTCCTAATGCGCGTGGGTCTCATCAATCAGCTGAAGGCCTGAATAGAACAAAAAGGCTAACCCTCTTTGAAGTAAGAGAGAATTCTTCCTGCCTGACTGCTTTTGAACTGAAACATCAGCTTTTTTCTGCCTTTGGACTCTAACTGAAACATCGGTTCGGCCGGGCGCGGTGGCTCAAGCCTGTAATCCCAGCACTTTGGGAGGCCGAGGCGGGCGGATCACAAGGTCAGGAGATCGAGACCACAGTGAAACCCCGTCTCTACTAAAAAAAAATACAAAAAATTAGCCGGGCGCGGTGGCGGGCGCCTGTAGTCCCAGCTACTCAGGAGGCTGAGGCAGGAGAATGGCGGGAACCCGGGAGGCGGAGCTTGCAGTGAGCCGAGATCACGCCACTGCACTCCAGCCTGGGCAACAGCGTGAGACTCTGTCTCAAAAAAAAAAAAAAAAAAAAAAAAAAGAAACATCGGTTCTTCCTGGTTCTTGAGCCTGCTGACCTTCAGACTGGAACTATACCATTGGTTCTCCTGGTTCTCAGGTCTTCAGACTCAGACTGGAACACCATCAGCTCTCCTGGATCTCCTGCTTGCCAACTCACCCTGCAGATCTTGGAACTTGTCAGCCTTCATAATCACGTGAGCCAATTCCTCATAATAAATATGTTTCTCTATACATAGAAAAACATCTATTGGTTCTAGTTTTTCAGAGAACCCTAATTCAAAACATGAGAGCAGAAATTAAAAGAATAGAAAACAAAAAAATTAGTACATTAGCAAAAGCAATTCTTTGAAAATACTAACAAAATTGATGTATCTCTGGCAAATCTGATCAAGAATGAAAGAGAAGGCACAAAAAAATCACAATCAAGTTAAGCTCCCCCTAGGAGTACAGTTTAACTTTTCAGCGTCAGTCAATGCAATTCACAGAAATAAGGAGAAAAATATATGGTAATAAAAATAGATAATAAGAAGCATTTAATAAAATTTACCTTCTCTTCATTATAAAAATCTCTTGGTACACTAGGAAAAGAAAGGAATTTCATTAATATGAACTTTGTTAATTTTCCCAAAGCTATGAAAACATCTTCCTTAATGATGCATTAATATAAGTTTTCCTCCTGAAATGAGAAATGAGACAAAGATGGCTATGATGTATCTCTTTAATTTAACATTGTACAGCTATTCATAATATTGATCATTAGATGAGAAGGAATTGGAACTCATAGACATTTAGTGAAAATGAAAACATGCAGTGGTTGGTATAACCACTTTGGAAAACTGCTTGGCAGTATCAAAGTTAAACATACTAATATCCTATGGATCAATATACATTTAACAGAAATGCATATAGGTATTTACCAAAAGATATGTACAAGGTTGTTCATGGTAGTATTATTACATCAACTGTAAAAGGAATAAATTAATTTGTGGTAGTGCCATAGCCAAACAATGAAATGCTATTTTAATAATGAAATTAAATTAATTAATAATACAAATATAATAGAAATAGAAACAAGAAAGAGAGCAATATGTATTGCATAATTCTACCTGTCTAATTCAAAACAGGTAACAGTAGCCTACAGTGGTAGAAGTCAGGATAGTGGTTATTTTTAGAGAGGAGAGTGGGAATATTAACTAGGTAAGAGTATGAAATAGGCTTCTGAATGGCTTGCGTTTTTTTTCTTGTATTACTTGTCCTTCTATTGTATTTTTAATGTGGATTGTAGTTTCATGGGTATGTTTACTTCATCAGAATTCATTAAATATACATCTATAATCTCTGTACATTATATATATTTCAACAAAAATATTTATCTTAAAATTAAACACCTATTCCTAATAAAAGAAATTTATAACATATAAATCAATGTATACTTCTTTAAATCTCTCTCTCTCTTTCTATGCCCTCATCCTCCCTCCCCAGAATTCAGGATCTTATTTAATGGGGAAATACTAGAGGCATAGCCACTAAAGTCAGGAAGAAGGCAAGGGTGCTCAACCTCTCCACTATTTTTAATACGCTAGGATGATTTTTAGCAAAGCAGTTAGACAAATACAAACAATTAGAGACATAAAAATTGGAAAAAATAAGGTAGTCTCTATTTTAGATTATATGATAATATATCTGGAACCACAAAGAGAATCAACCTTAAAATGAATACAAACAAAAGAATTTAGAAGGGTGTATACTAAAATCTAGTCATAGAAATGATACCCTATTAGAAAAGGTAATGAAGAGAAGAACCTACATAAAATAGCAGTAAGAAAGTTAAAATAACTAGGTATAAAATTAGCAAGAAAATCAGTATGTGGAAGACTTTCAAACTTCCTAATAATGTAAAAGTATACTTGAATAAATAAAAGGTGGTATCCTTTGCTCTTGAATAAGGTGGTTCATTATTTTTTCTTCTACTTTCTGAGATTTACTTTTTTCTTTACTTTTCAAAGTCAAATGCTTATGTAATTAAAACATTTTCAGTTTTTCTTCTCTACATACATATTTACAAAACCATAAAACTTCCTCTTAAGATATATCTGTGTCTTACGAGGCATTTTTGTTCAGTTCTGTTTTATACATTTCATTATGATTTCTTCTTTGCTAATTAATTATCTACAGATATATTTTTTAGTTTTCAAAATATTTTTGTCATGACTTCTAATTTTATTTTACTGTGGTTAGAATATAACATCTACAATTTTGATTTTTTGGTATTTAACAATTAATTTGTTATTCACCAAATACCTATTTTTTTCAGACACTAGTGTAGGTTCTAATGATATCATGGTGAAGAAGTAACCCTACTTCTTTGCCTTTATGGTACTTACTTCTATTGTGATATACATTTTCTCTTTAAAAAATATGTATATATAATTTGTGGTTTGGGCATTGTTCCTGTTTTGGTGTGGTCAAATATTATTGCAGAGTGCTCTTATTTTTGTCTTGGTTCCTCATGGTCACAGAGTGGCCTTGTCTAATGTCTCCTGGATGTCAGGGGGGTTCCTTTTCTCTTTTCTAATTCTCTAACTGATTCTAATATCATGTTTTCTAAATCATAATCTTGTATACTTATCTCAACAATTTATGGTGTTTTTGAGGTTCAGTCTGTTATATTTTGTGATTTACTGGGGCTATTGCTAGCAATGTTTTATAAGCAAAGCAACTTTTATCTTTCAGATATTTACTTTAAGAAAATGTAATAGTGTTTTAGGATATTATTTTATTAAATCTTGGGGCTCAAATTTAGAAAGATTATATTATTCATTTTATTGCTTAAGTTATATTTTCCAAACTTTTTAGGCTAATGAATCTCCTTGCCAATATCTCCTTGCCAAGAGTCTCATACACTCAATAAAATTGGTTTTACTGGCTGGGCACGGTGGCTCATGCCTATACTCCCAGCACTTTGGGTGGCCAAGAGGGGCAGATCACCTGAGGTCAGGACTTCAAAACCAGCCTGGCCAACATGGTGAAACCCCCATCTCTACTAAAAATACAAAAATTAGCCAGGTGTGGTGGCAGATGCCTGTAATCTCAGCTATTCAGGAGGCTGAGGCACAGAATCTCTTGAACCCAGGAGGTGGAGGTTGCAGTGAGCAAAGATCATGCCACTGCACTCCAGCCTGGGCAACAGAGTAAGACTCTGTCCTCTGTCTCAAAAAAAACAAAAAAAAAAAAAAGAAGAAGAAGAAGAAGAAGAAGAAGAAGAAGAAGGAGAAGGAGAAGGAGAAGGAGAAGGAGAAGGAGAAGGAGAAGGAGAAGGAGAAGGAGAAGAAGAAAGAAAAGAAATTGGTTTCATTGTTCATCATGTTCTCTTGTATGTAAAAAAAAATCAATTTGAAGTTAAAACATATCTTAGTACAGTCACATCTATTTTATTTTAAGAAATATTACTCAAGTATATATTTAGTTTTGACATTTTCACTTTGCAAGTCATATATGCCATTTACTTCAAGTTAACATGTAAAAAACTCCATTTTTTTGTCAAATTGATTTTAACATTTTTTGTGTGTGATTTAATAACCAAGCATTTTTGTTATAGCTTCAAAAATAAATGTATATTGCTTTAATGAACTGATATTTGAAAACATTTGTGTTTTTACTGCGAAAACTACTAGCTGGTTTATTTTTGTTATTTTTTGTGTCTCATTGTAAGATGTCGAGATAAGTGATAAGGTCTCAGGATGCTCTGCAGGCTGAGGTATCACCACCACTATATTTTCTTTCCTTACCAATGTTTTTTTGAAGTTATTAATACATCTTTATGCAGTGTATAAGAATTTTCATCAAAGGAATACTATTAATGTATTTCAAGAAAATCATCTTAAGGCAAATCTGTCAGAAATATATCATTATTTTAACATTGGCTATTTTTATCTTTCCTCTTATTTTTTTTCCCTAACCAATGATAGGTAAATTTACTGTCATTGGTAACAAAAAAATAGGAAGGATACAAATAATAATTGAGAATCGTTTAACAGCAAAAGTTATCAGTATGGCTAGCACTGTTTAGCTTAATGACTGAGTCTTAAAGATGATCATATTATAATCATGATGTGTTCTCAAATTCTTTGGTTTTAAAGAAATAATATTTTATTAATCATCTTATTTATTGATTTAAAAAAATATTAACCTTTTTAATGATGTGAATCTCTAGAATACCTTTATAATCTTCAGAGGGTTCATAAAACATCAGTTTAAAATATTGAATTTAGTCAAAGAGAAAATAGGATTTGATAGAAGAAATTTGAAGCCACATTTCTCAAGTGCATAGGACTTAATCTTATCCCATTTCATGTTTTATTTCATCTTCATTTTCTATCTCATTTTTCTTTTCTCCCAATTTTCATACTTATTTTATATCATGTCATATATATTTATATTCTTCCTCACTTCCTCTTTGAAATTAGGTGGAGGTTATTGGTAAGTGTTCATATTGAAGCAGAGTCTGTGTGCCATTTTTTTTTTTAATGTAGAAAACCTATATTCAAGTTCTAGAAAAATTGGTATTCTAAATAAGGTTGTGTTATGTGGTATGATTTTACTTTATTAACATTAAACTTTATTTGAAGCAAGTTAAAATTAATGTTAGAATTAAGAAAATGATTGTTCTAATGTTTTCCAGCTGCTAATAGGTTATGAAAATGGTACTGTAGTATTCTGGGACTTGAAATCTAAAAAAGCAGAACTGAGAGTTTATTATGATGAGGTAAGTGATTTCCACCGAAATGTTTGAAACAGTATTGTGATGTTATGCCTGTTTACTGCTTTTAAGCTTTGTACTTTACCAATATGTTTAGCCTTGGGAAGTTGCCTGATTCTGACCCAATGCTTCACACTGTCTTTTGGTATTTGTGTAAGTTCCATCTCTGGTTTTTCTCTTAAGAGGAAATTCTGCCTCGACTGCCTATTTTGGGGCCCTCTTGTGGCATCTTATATACTTTGCATTTGTTAATAGGTCCTGGCTTGTACTCTTACACACTTGGGTGCCTGTCACCTGTAGTATATCCCCAACTTTGTCTCAACTGCTTTTCCTTTCTCTAGGCTCCATGCTACGTTGTGCCTCATTGTCCTTAAGGTCTCTAAAGACACTATTCACACCTTCCTTAGAAAATTCCTTTTCAGAGGCAAAAGGTTCAAGTCAGTTTGAAAGGTCTTGTCTTCTAATACTTGTCTTCTTAGAATAAAGAAAAATTTTGTAAATAGTAATACTTAGTAAGTGACCAGATCTTAATAAGTGACACTTATTAAATGACAAGATCTTGAAGTAAGTTTTATTGTACATAATTGAGACTTGAGTAAGCTTGCATTTAGGGGAAGCAACAAACTCCTATTCATCAAGGAATAATCTCCCAGTTGACACTTCAGTTGTTCAGATATTAATTCCAGGCCATTCATTATTTTTCCATTCAGGAGAGGCTAACAAGAAGATGGTAAAACTGGGAGCAACAGATTAAAAGGGAAATTACCTTTTGTGCCTGTGGAAACAAAGGTGATCATCTGTGCTATTAATTCAATTTGAAAATGGTGGGAGGAGGAAGAGATAGGAGGAAAACATAGGTCAAAAATTTACATCCAGTAAAACCTACTCTTATATAGGAAAAGTGCCAAATAATTTAAGGCAGCAATGAAATAATTGGAAAATGAAAACCACACACATGTTAATTTTAGAACACTTCCTCATTTTATCATTGGAGGGATAAAAAATGTCTCCAAATGAACCTGTAGTCACCGTAGAATACTTTACATGTTCTCTTCCATCCCCCTCCTAGCAGTTAATTGTTTAAGTTTTGGTGCTTAAAGATATAAGCCTTCACCTATTTCATAAACTGTACAATTCATTATCAGTGGTTCTCATAGTGGTAAAAAAAGTTTAGAAAGAAAATAAAATGGCAGCTGGGTAATTTTTTCATGATTGGTGAAAAATAATCTGATAAGTAATATCATTCAGTTATGTTTTTTATAATCAAATTCTTGAGCATCTTGAATCATAAGAAAAGAAGGTCCTAGTGAGCTAAGCTAGGATTTTCCTTTTGTTATACAAATCATAAAGATGGGGATGGATAGTGCTCCCTCTCCTCCCTGTCTCAACACTAGCAGCTAAATAAGAATATGAACACCATGGGAATATTTAGTCAGTTGGAATTAGAATAACCAGTTCAAAACGAAACCCAGAGGAAAATGCTGAATCATCTAGCTTTCCTATGGCCTTAAACAGTGTGGAAGAAACGTTTTGATCCTTAAAAAGAGAGTAAAATTGCAGTGAAATTTTAAAATAAGGATTAGCAGCTGCCTAAGTGAGTTAGTACAGTACCACAATATATGTAATTTATACCTAGAAGTTTTTGACATCTGATATATGTATATAAATCTATCATCTTTATCTACTGTAATGCATCATTATATGCTCTATTGTTTTAATAGAGATAGTTAAATACTTCATTTCACTACCAAACTTTTCAGCCTCTCCTCAGCACTTTACCTCTCATATCTAGAAAACATGCTTAATACTTACCTGAAATGGTTTTTTATAAGTCACCAATGAGCTCTTCATTACTATACACAGTGACCTCTTCTTAGCCTTTACATTCCTCACTAAACCTGTGGCTTTACCTCAGTTTCTCCTCCTTAAAATAATTTATTCACTTGACTGTGTCTTTCCACTTCATTTATCATACCTCCTTTCTCCATAACTGATTTTTCCCTTACCTCTCCTTTACATTATTAATATTCTTCAGGATACTATGTCTTTACCCTCATTTCTTCTCTCCCCAATTTATACTTTCTAATGTTTATATTCTCTTTTATCATTTCAAATATTACCTTTATGCTAAAAAAAAAAGAACATCCATATATCTGTAGCCTTTACCTCCCTCCTGAACTGTAGATCTAAATATATAACAATATATTAGATAAATCCAACAAAATATCCCATTGGCACTGAATTTGTATTTAAATATCTAAACCTCCTTCTATGTTTTCTTCTGGTTTTTAAGTCTTGTTTAGTTAATTCAGCCTAGACCCCTCAAAGTAATATTTGTCTCTTCCATCAACATGTAGTATATGCAATCAGTTTCTGCAGTCTTTCTGATTCTGACTTTATATTGTCTCTTTTATTTCCTCTTTTCTCATTCCCACTTCCAATTGTCCTATTTCAAGTTGTTATCTTTTGCCTGGATGACTATAAGAGCATTTTAACTAATCACAACCACTTTTCCTTTGATATCTTACCTCTTCAATATATCCTTCATTAACAAGATTATCATTTTAAAACAGATTATGGAATTCTCTACAACAGAACCTTTGAATAGCTCTCAATTGTCAACAATACAAAGTCCATATTGCTTGACATGAGATTTAAGGTCCTAGTGCTATCATTCCTCTTCAGTTAAATTTACAGCATTCTTCTACACATTCCCCACATTTCAGACATATTACTCACTATCTTCTATATATAACATTTATTTCTTATCTCTGAGCCTTTGTTCCTTCTAACTTCTCATCATGAACTGCCTTCTTTCCTCTTCTGTATATCAAAATTCTGTTAGGTCTTTAGCCCCTGTAAAACTATTTAGACAATTTAACTAGCCTCTTCATAAATAGCCATTGATGAATTGAGTTTTGTTTTGGAAATCCAAGATTATTTTCAGAAACAAATATACGAATTTTACTTTCACATTAACTGTAAATTTTTTCTTTCATTACGTCAATAATTCTTAAGTAATCTTTCACAAAGAAATCCCTCAGAGTTTGGCCTGAAGAAAATTTTTTAATTTCTTAAGAACTGCTGTATTTCCTTTTTTCCATATTGTTATCCAGTTTTTTGGATTTCCTTCTTTCATGTTTTAAAGAAACTCAGTCTCAGCCACTGAGTTGATAAAACTAGCTAGTATTTTCTGTTTAAAATTCTGTTTTCTATCTCTTAAAATTCTTTTTAGATTAGTTGTATTAATTTTGTTTTTTCAGTAAGCCCTCTGAGCTCCCCTCCCTTTTTTTGAGAAAAGAGTAGGGTACAATCTAATAAATAGAAATTGAATGTTTATCCATTAAGTTAGATCAAATGCTAGCTACTCAGTAATGCACTACATGAAACCCTGATCTCTAATAACAAGTTGGTTTTACATGCTTGTTTTTCTAAACAATAAATATTCTTCTTTAATAGTACTGACTTACTTTGGCTTTATTGTAACTATTATTTTTATATCTGTCCTTTCCAGTAGACAGAAATTCAGTGAAATAAGAAGGTTTAGGGCTGAGAGTGCCTTTTCTGCCTCCACCTTTGATGGCAAAACAGTTTGAGACAACTTTAAGTTAAATGAGGCTCATCAAAGTTAACATGTAGGGGAGGCAATAAGATGTGACTTTCCCTTGCACCACCTACAGAAGGGAGAAGAAATAAGCAGAGGAGAAGAGAAAGAAGTATTTTTCCCTCTAACTTCCTCTGCTGGACTCTAGCAAAAAAGAAATCTCTGCTTAGTAATGAAGGCCACAGAGTGAGAGAAAACACAAGTCCAGGGTTTCATGTTGCTTTTTCCATTTAATCAATCTTATTTTCTTGATGATATGTTTAATAATTACTTTAGCCATCAGTTATCTGCAACTCTAATAATACTGATTGCTTAGAACTTTTATCAGTTATGTACGTATAACTTAGTTTGGAACTTTTAGTTGTATGTGTCTATGTGTGATGTTTCAAACAATAAATATGATTAGTATTCACTTATATTAATCTTCTCTCTCTTGCTATTTTATAAGTGTCTTTAAGGAAAAGATGTTGTATGCTTCTTTTCTGCCTTTATATCTACTATAATTTTTCTCATAGTACTTAGTACTTTACCCAAGTTCTGCATATACTTTATTAATTTAGAAAGAATACCAAAGGTGTGGAAATGTGTGTGACATTAATTACAAATTCAGTCAGAAGATATTTATTGAGTACTTACTTTATGCTGGTCGCTATGCTAGCATTGGGAATAGAATACCTTGGGAAAAAGGAATACAGTCAGCCCTCTGTATCCATAAATTCCTTATCCTTGGATTCAACTAACTATAATGGAAAATATTTTAAAAACAAAAACAATTTTAAAACAATATGATAATTTATAATAATACAAATAAAAAGACAGTATAGTATAACTACTTACATATCATTTACATTCTATTAGTAAACTAGGGATGATTTAAAGTATATGCAAGGATATTCATAGGTTGTATGCAAATAGTATGCTGTTTTATATCAGGGACTTGTGCATCTGTGGATTTTAGAATCTGAGGGAGTGTGGGAGTTCTCTAACTAATCCCCAATGGTTACCGAGGGATGGCTGTAATTACTTTTGAATCTTATGTGACTCAAAACTGCAGAGTTAATCTGAAAATATAAAAGAAAATTTAGACCTTTCTTGCTTTAAATTGATTTAAATAGTATATGAAAGAGGGCAATACAGTGCAATGATTGACAGTTTTTCATAGTTAGACCTTGGTTTTGAGTTTTGTGACTTCAGCAGGTATCTCAGTCTCTCAAGACCTGTTTCACCATGTGTAAATTGAAAAATCAATACCCTTTTTTATAGGATTAAATGAGATAATGTGTATAAAATGCTTGCCGTGGGGTTTGGCACATAGAAAGCCTTCGGATGGTAGCTCTTAAATTATTTTTTTAGTTGGCTATGTTAGGAGGAAATAGGACTTCATCTTATCAGAAATTACATTCTGATATGGGTCAGAAAAAATATGTTTTTAAAGTGTTATTAGTATAATAATTTTATATCAGAATAGTCTTTCTTTGGAATATAGAATGATATAACTTATCTACTTTTTCCCCCTCTACTTGTTTTTAATTGTTATTTTATTAGGCTATTCATTCAATTGATTGGCATCATGAGGGCAAACAGTTCATGTGCAGCCATTCAGATGGTAGTTTGACTTTATGGAACCTGAAAAGCCCAAGTCGCCCTTTCCAGACCACAATTCCACATGGTAAGATGTATGCTTTCAAAAGAAATAAACACTGACTACTCAGTGCCTTAACTTGAAGTAAGATAGATGGTATTCATGTGTTTGGTAGAAAAAGGTAATAGGACATAGCTTCTGGTTCTAAATACCCCTTTTATGCCACCTACAGATCCCTACATTGTACCCCAAACTTTCCATACTTCCCTTCTTCCTGCCAACCCACATCCCTGCTTTGTAAGCTGTACTTATATAGTGTCCCAGCCAAAAGTCGGATAATGGATGGTTGATATATCTGAGGCAGAGGAGATAATACAGGAAATTTTGTTGCTTTTAAGGGTTGAGGAGCCAGTGAGAGAATTGCACTATTTAGATCTGACTTTCAGACTTAATTCCTATACTGCTTTATAGTCTATTGCTTTCTAGATTCTCTACTTGTTTCCATTTCTGCCATTTGATTCCACTAAGTTATGAAGACTGCGGTTTTAATTTTAGTTTTTACTTTTCTTTTTGGGTTCCACATTGAAAAGAGCATTTTAATCCTAAGTGAGGATTTTAATCTTAATCAAGAATTTATATTGGAACTGTATACCTACCGGGGAAGAATAAAAAATTCAAATATATAAATATGTATAATTCAGATGACTAAATTATTTGATAATATTGGTGATTATCTGAGTTCTATGTTTACCTCATACCGTTGATTATTTGTAATAATAGATACGTCAGAACCTAACAGTTGATCAAAAATATTCTATTTTACAGTTTCTGAGCATTTGTTATCATGTCACATTTGGAAAATAGTGGTATGTTTTCTGTAATGGGTGAACCATAGATCACAAGCATTCTTAGAATTATTTCATGATGTGTCTCTGCTATTTTTTTGTACCATGATCACTTGCTCCATCAGTAAATGATTAAATTATTGCAACATTCTTCCAGGATGTAAATGTTTTAGCCTTTAGCTGCTTTACTTAGAGATTACTTTACATTTCAATGCTTACTTAGAGATGCTTTATTTAGAGATTGCCATTACAGAAACCTTGGATAGATATTAGCTATACATACCAATCAGGATTAACTATTTATTTATATGAGAGGCAATAGGTTCTCTCCACACACCCCGAGTTAACCCCCAATTCTCATGCCTTTTATTTGTAAAAGTGTAATATGAGTTAGTTATAAATTTTCTACTTACTTCCTTATGTTCTTCTCAAATATCAGTTTCTATCAGTTCTTTTGGCTAGACTGGACATTTGATACTTTTATTTTTTTACCATATCCATATTTATTTCATCAGTTTTGATTGTTTTCTATTATTCTGGTTTTCTGTTGAAATAAAGTTCTATTTACAGGTTGTTCAACACATCAGCCTTGATGTCTTTTATAATATGTAAATCAGATTATGTTCCTGTTGCCTCACAATAACATAAGCACCAGTGATTTTGATAATAGAGGCATTTATTGTCATATCTGTTCACATTCTTTGGGTTTATTTTTTTTCCTTTTGTTTTAGCCATTGTTCTAAAATAAAACTTTTCTCTAAGTACCATTTTAGATATATCCTACAAGTTTTTAAATGTAATATTAATCATATATAATTTTCATTAATATTTAGTTTGAGATATTTTCTATAATTCCTATTATATTTCTCCTTTGACCCCCATTAGTTATTTAGACATGTGCTTTCTAATTTCTAAACATTTTCATATTTATTATTTGTGTTATTATTATTAATAAAAGATGGGTCTTGCTATGTTGCCCAGGCTGATCCTAAGCTTTTGGAGGCCTCAAGTGATCCTCCCTCTTTGACCTCACAAAGTGCTAGAATTACAGGTGTGAGCAACCACACCCAGCCTTAATTTCTTAGCATGTTTTTTTATGATGGATTTTGAAATTGTAGCCAGAGAATATGACATAACTAGTTCTACAAAATTTACTGAGATTTGCTTTATAATCAGTGCAGAGCCAATTACCATAGCATTCTAAGTGTGCTTGGGAAGAATGTACATTTTCTAATTGTTACATAAAGGTCAAACTTGAAATGGTGTTTTTCATTTTGTATGGTTTAAATCTTTGCTAATTTTTTGTTTTGATATTTCAATTCTTAGAGAAGCGAGTTAACATTTCTCTTATAATGAATTTTCCTTAGTAATTCTGTTCATTTCTGTTTTACTTTAAAAAACAAATACGTTAAGGTAGTTGATGGTGTTTTTCAGATTCCCTGTAATTGAACTGATACTTGTCTAGTGCTATCAATTGCTGAGAGAGTGGTATTAAATTTCCTAATATGATTATAGAAGTGCATGCTTCTCAGTTTAATTCTGCCCATTTTTGCTTTATGTATTTTGAGGATCTATTATTAGGCATCCATTACATATCCTATAAAGAGCATAGCCCACCTTTTGTATACACAGATTCTTCACCCATAGATTCAACAAAACCAAAGATCAAAAGTATTCTGAGAAGAAACAATTAAAAATACAAAAATTTAAAATAAAAGAAATAAAAAGAAACAATACAGTGTTAAAACTACTTGTGTAGTGTCACACTGTATTGCGTATAAGTAATCTAGATATGATTTAAAGTATACAGGAGGATGTATGTAGGTTATATGCAAATATTATGCCATGTTATATAACAGACTTAAGCATCTGTGGATTTGGGTATAGGAGGGGGAGTCCTGGAATCAGTAGATACTGGGAATAACCATAGTTGAGTCTTGTGCTTTTATCTAGTCACAGAGTTCAGTCTATTAATATTAAATGTAATTACTGATGAGATTGAATTTTAGCCTACCACTTCATTATCTGTTTGGTGGGTCCTGTCATATTTTTCCCTCTTTTCTCTTTTTGCCTTCTTAGGGGTTATTTCAAGTTAATTTAATTGAAATTTTAATTTAAATATTATAATTTCATTTCTATTATAATTTCATTTTAATTTAAATATTAATCTAAGCATTTTATTTTCACATATTTTTTATTGGTTGCTCCAGGGATTACAATATACTTCCTTAACTATTCAAAGCCTATTAGAGCGAACATTGTGACACTTCACATAAAATGTGCAAGTCTTGTAACCATATAGATCTATTTCTCTTCCCCTACTGTCCTTTATGCTACAGTTATCATATAGTACATCCAAATATATTGTTATAATTTTTGGTTTAAATAGTCACATGTCTTTTTTTTAATTAAGAGGAAAAATAGTCTTTTGAATTTTCTTTGTTATTTGTAATTTGCATTTGTTCCTGAAGATACAAGAACATTATTTAATTTTTCTTTTTTTAAAATTTTTTTATTTTATTATTATTATTATTATATTTTAAGTTCTAGGGTACATGTGCATAACGTGCAGGTTTGTTACATATGTATACTTGTGCCATGTTGGTGTGCTGCACCCATCAACTCGTCAGCACCCATCAACTCGTTTTAGGCCTAGTGGAAATGAATTCACGTAGCTTCCTTTATCTGGAAGTTCATTTTTGTTTTGTTTTGCCTTTTTTTTTTTTCTTTTTTGGAGGCCATTTTTTTGGATTTAGATTCCTGAACTGAGAGTTTGTGTGAGCATGCGTGTTTTGGTTTTAAGGTGATGAACACTTTATATGATCTTCTGCCTTCCATAATTTCTGAATGAGGAATATGTAGTAGCTTGAATTTTGCTTCCTCTTTATATAATGTGTCACTTTTCTCCAATTGCTTTCAAAATTTTGTGGGGTATCTTTTATTTTCAGCAATTTGACTACTTTATGTCTAGGCTTGGTTTCTTCAAGTTCATTCTGTTAAGGGTTCTACCAAGTTTCTCATATATATTATATGTGTGTGTATATATATATATGATATATAATTTGCTGGGTCATCAGCTGTTTTACTCAAGATTAGCACTGTTGATGGCATTGTTCTTATAGCTGATTGCTGCTGTTACTGCAGACATCGATTTTTCCTGTTCAGTGGTTTCAAATATGTATTTATGGTTTCAAATGTGTATTTTTCAGTTGCAGTGCTACCAGTTACACATGCATACATACACACATACATATACAACACATATCTACATATATGATATTAAACCAAATCCTATCAAATACTTAATAGCAAAAATTTTGCTCAGAAGCAGGACGGGGTGTCCACAATTACCACTTTTATTTAATATTTTCCTGGAAATGCCAGCCAATATTATTAGACTTGAAAATGAAATATAATATTTAAAAATTTAGAAAGAGTATTCGAAATTTTAGTTACTTTTTCATAATGCAATTAGACAACACAAAACAAAAATGAATTAGGAAAACTATTACATGCAACAGTAGAATTCTGTACACAAAACAAACAAAATATAATGGATGAATAGAACCATTTTAGATCACAGCACCCACAAGAATACATGGGAATAAGCCTTAACATACATGTGAAGTATTATTTCTATACGGAACATACAACAGAAAACTTGAATAAATTAAAAACATACCATATGTATGCATAGTAAATTCAACATTATGAAGACATTGATTTGCCACATATTACTTTGTAAATTCAGTTTGTCCCCAAGAAAAATAATTACAGGGTTTTCCCTGACAAAAACGAGCAACAGGGAAAGGATTCCCTATTTAATAAATGGTGCTAGAAAAACTGGCTAGCGATCTGTAGAAAACTGAACAGGACCCCTTCCTTATACCTTATATAAAAATCAACTCAAGGTGGATTAAAGACTTAAACGTAAGACCTAAAACCATAAAAACCCTAGAAGAAAACCTAGGCACTACCATTTAGGACATAGGCATAGGCAAAGACTTCATGACTAAAACAACAAAAGCAATGGCAACAAAAGCCAAAATTGACAAATGGGATCTAATTAAACTAAAGAGCTTCTGCACAGCAAAAGAAACTATCATCAGAGTGAATAGGCAACCTACAGAATGGGAGAAAATGTTTGCAATCTATCCATCTGACAAAAGGCTAATATCCAGAATCTACAAGGAACTGAAACAAATTTACAAGAAAAAATAAAAAAACCCCATCAAAAAGTGGGCAAAGTATATGAACAGAGACTTCTCAAAAGAAGATATTTATGTGGCCAACAAATGTATGAAAAAAGGCTTATCATCACTGGTCATTAGAGAAATGCAAATCAAAACCACAATGAGAAACCATCTCACGCCAGTTAGAATGGCAATCATTAAAAGTCAGGAAGCAACAGAAGCTGGAGAGGATGTGGAGAAATAGGAATGCTTTTACACTGTTTGTGGGAGTGTAAATTAGTTCAACCATTGTGGAAGACAGTGTGGCGATTCCTCAAGGATCTAGAACCAGAAATACCATTTGACCCAGCAATCCCATTACTAGGTATATACCCAAAGGATTATAAATCATTCTACTATAAAGACACATGCACACGTATGTTTATTGCAGCACTATTCACAATAGCAAAGTCTTGGAAACAACCCAAATGCCCATCAATGATAGACTGCAGTAAGAAAATGTGGCACATATACACCATGGAACACTTTGCAGCCATAAAAAAAGAATGAGTTCATGTTCTTTGCAGGGACATGGATGAAGCTGGAAACCATAATTCTCAGCAAATTAACACAGGAACAGAAAACCAAACACTGCATGTTCTTACTCATAAGTGGGAGTTGAACAATGAGAACACATGGACACAGGGAGGGAAACATCACACACTAGGGTCTGTCGGGGGATGGGAGCAAGAAGAGGGAGAGCATTAGGACAAATACCTAATGTATGTGGGACTTAAAACCTAGATGATGGGTTGATGGATGCAGCAAACCACCATGACACATGTATACCTATGTAACAAACCTGCACTTTCTGCACATGCATCCCAGAACTTAAAGTTTAATAACTAATAAAAAAAGAAAAATAATCACAGGGTTTTTAAAATTAGATGAGCAAATATGTAGCTAAGATAAACACAATAGGAAAATTATTTAAACAAGGAGTAATGGTTAATTATAGGCAGTTTGGAAGGTTTGGTGCCCTGAATGATTCTTACTGAAATAAATAAAATGGTGAATATATCAGGTTTTTTTTTTTTAATTTTAAATGTCATTGAGATGGTAAGCATGAAAATAAGGAATCTAAAGACTCCAAAAGAGAATGTTAAACTAGAAACTCTGAGAGATAAGTAAGTGACAACAGATTTTGTTCTAAATTATCTGCTATACTTTGGAGAGCTTCAACTTCATTCTTTAAAAAACAGGTTTATTGAGATATAGTTCACAACAGCAATTTAAAGTATAAGCTTCAATGATTTTTTAATATATTCATAGTTGTGCAATCAACACAATTATTTTAATCATTTAATAAATTTAGAACATTTTCATCACTCCCCCAAAAAACCCCATACCCACTAGCAGTTCATTTCCATCCCCACTCCTTCAGCCCTAGGTAATCACTAATCTTTTTCTATCTCTCTATAACTCCATTAAAAAATGAGTGAAAGACCTGAATATACATTTATCCAAAGAACACATGAAAATGGCCAACACATATGTAAAAAGGTGCCCAGCATCATTTATCATCAAGGAAATGCCAATCAAAACCACTATGAGAAATCATCTCACACCTATTAGGATGACTGTTATCAAAAAGTCAAGAGATAACAAATGTTGGCAGGTATATAGAGAAAAGGGAATCTTTGTAAACTATTGGTGGGAATGTAGATTGTACAGTCATTATGGAAAACTAGTAGAGTATGGAGATTCCTAAATAAATTAAAAATAGAACTAAGATAAAAACCCAGCAGTCTCTCTTATGGGTATGTACCCAAAGGAAATGAAATCGCTACCTTATAAAGTTATCTGCACTCCCATGTTCATGACAATATTGTTCATGACAATATTCACGACAGCCAAGATATGGAAACAACCTAAATGTCTGTTGACTGATGCATGGATAAAGATACCAAGCTATTTAAATACAATGTAACATTATGCAGCCTTAAAAAAGAAAGACATCCTGTCATTTGCCACAAGGTAGCTGAGCCTGGAGGACATTATGCTAAGTGAAATAAGCTAGACACAGAAGGAAAAGTATTGCATTGTCTCACATGTGAAATTTGTTTTAAAAAGTCAAATATACTGAGATAGAGAATAAAACAGTGGTTACCAGGGGCAGGAGGGCTTGAGGGAGAAAACAGGGAGATGTAGGTCAGAGGATACAAAGTAGCAGATATATAGATAAATAAGTTGAAATCTAATCCACAGCATAAGGACTAAAGTTAATATAATTGTATTTGAGAGTTCTGCTAAGAATTTTAGCTGCTTTTGCCACCAAAAAAAGGGTTAAATATGTGAGATGATGGATATGTTAATTTGCCTTACTACAGTAACATGTTTATCATCTATGTACATTCCATAACATCATGTTGTATACCTTAAATATATACGATCAAATTTATTTTTAAAAACCAAGTGTTTCAGCTCCAGGTAAGGTTTAAAAAAAAAGTGTACGCCTTAAAAGTTTGGAAGTTCCTTTAGTTTGTATATGAATGTTTTTTCATCTTTTGCTAATCTCTAAATGCCTCCATTTCACCCACAGTATTGAAAGATGTTTTATCTGCATATATATAATTCTGCGTTGGGAACTATTTTCCCTCAGCACTATGATGATATTATACAACGTTTGCCAGGCTACCATTTTATTGTTGGAAGTATTCAGTCATATAATTTTCATTCTTTTGTGGTGACATCCTTTCTGTGACTTCTATTACAATTTTATCCATACTTTGATGTTTTATGATTTCATTAAAGTGTGTCTAGTTTGGACATCTCATTCCTTATCCTGCTTTTGTTGTAGGAAAAACTGGTTCTTATCACACGACCATGAAATATTAGGCTCGCAGACACTTTGAAGGGTGAGAAGAGCAGGATTTATTGGGTGAAAAGGAAAAAAAGGGAAGCAAGGACTCTCAGCAAAGTGAGAGTCCTGCTAATAGACTTCCTGTCTCACAGATTGAATCCCAGGTTACTACCCCCAAACAGAAGAGGTCAGGCACCTCCCAACTGCAAATGGTGTGAACTTCCTGAGGCTCCATCCCAGTGGGCATTCCTCCCAGTGTGCAGGCCGGTTGGAGATTCTCCAGGGACCCCTTTATACTTGGCTTGTCTCATTTTGGAATATATTGGGGTTTTTTGATCTATAGATTTATATTTTTTATTTGTCATGAAAAGTTGCTGTTATGTATTCTTTAAATATTGCCCCTGTTCCATTCTATCCTCTTCTCAAATGTATTTTAGACATATTAAGCTTTTCTTTTTTATTTTTTGGAGATAGGGTCTGGCAATGTCACCCAGGCTAGAGTAAAGTGGTGTGATCCCAGCTCACTGCAACCTCTGCCTCTTGGGCTGAAGTGATCCTCCCACCTCAGCCTCCTGAGTAGCTGGGACTACAGGTGTGTGCCACCACACCCAGCTAATTTTTGTATTTTTTGTAGACACAGATTTTCACATGTTGCCTGGACTAGTCTCAAATTCTTGGGCTCAAACAATCCTCCAACATCAGTCTCCCAAAGTGCTGGGATTACAGGCATGAGCCACCATTCCTGGCTTTCACATATTTCAATATAATGTTTTTTTCTGTCTCCTTGCTTTTCTGTACTGCATTCTGAGTAATTTTTTTCAGATATAACTTCTTTCACTAATTTTCTCTTCAACTATGTATATTCTGCTTTTTGTGAAATAAATTTTCTTAATTTCTATAATTAGTTATTTCTAAAGTTAATTTTGCAGATTAGAATTTTACATATTCATAATTTACAAATCTAATAATCTTTTGGTCTTTGGATTAATATCCTTTATTTCTTTAATCGTTACATACACATGTCTTCTATATTCTGGGTCTAATTATTCTAATGTCCATAGTTATTGGAAGTATAAAGCTGTTTATTGTTTCTGCTGATTTTTATCATAGTGTCTAACTTCCTTTTAGTGTAATGATATTGGGTTGAAAGCTCATTGCTCAATATTAATACGTTGAGTAGGATTAAATTGAGGATTTTGAAAGCTTTTTTTTCAAAGAGAGTCTTCTGTTGCTTCTCTGACTTACTTTGAGATGAAACAAAACACAATATCTGCAACTTACTCTCAGCTCAGAAGTGAAATAATAGCATATAAAGAGAAAGAATATGATAAGGCAATTGTGAGAATAAACAACTAGAGAACTTGGGTAAATGGCATAGAAGAGGTTTTTTTAGTAAATTTTCCTTAATTCTATATCAAAATAAAACTGTTCAGTAAAAAAATGAAGAAGCCTAAAAATATGCCAGACTAGGATTAGCAGTCTTTGGAGGATACCATTTCTGAAATAAAGGAGGATATGACTCTTGGAGGCCAAGTGGTAAAGAGAAACAAAGAAGCAAGCATTGATAATAGAGGGCCCTCCAGAAACAAAAGAAAATTACAAAATCAGAATACATATCAACACCTCCACACACACATAAATGAAGTGCAATGAATAAAACTGTACTTTGCCAAAATAAGAAGTTGCTCTAAATCTAAGAAATATACAAAGCTAACCTAACTGCTATGTGTTAATTCTGGTCCACAAAGAATACACACTTCAAATTAACAACTGTTGGAATCCATCCTCATTAAAAGATGTTATAAAAGAAAAAAGTAAATAGAGAGTAAAGATATTTTAACTGCTAAAAATTATCATCAAAAACAACCACAGGTAGTTTGGGTTTCGCCTTCTAGATGTAGACCTGGAAAGAGTATAGCTCCCACTTTAGGGAAGTGGTGTCTGCCATTTCTGAGGCTTGAATAGGCTGTTTTCCCCTCACAGTGTAAACAAAACCACCAAGAACTTCAAACTGGGTGGAGCCCTCCTTAGCTCAGCAAAGCCACTAAAGCCAGACTGCCTCTCTAGATTCCTTCTCTCTAGGCAGGGCATCTCTGGAAAAAAAAAAAAAGGCAATAGCCCCAGTTAGGGGCTTACAGATAAAACCCCCATCTCCCTGGGAGAGAGCACCTGGGGGAAGGGGAGGCTGTGGGTGCAGCTTCAGCAGACTTAAATGTCCCTGCCTTCTGACTCTGAAGAAAGCAGCGGATCTCCCAGCACAGCATTCAAGCTCTGCTATGGGTCAGATAGACTCCTCAAGTGGGTCCCTGATCCCCATGCTTCCTGACTTAGAGACACCTCCCAGCAGGGGACAACAGACAACTCATACAGGAGAGCTCTGGCTGGCATCTGGCAGGTGCCCCTCTGGGACGAGCTTCCAGAAGGAACAGGCAGCAATCTTTGCTGTTCTGCAGCCACCACTGGTGATACCCAGGCAAACAGGGTCTGGAGTGGACCTCCAGCAAACTCTTGCAGACCTGGAGAAAAGGGCCCTGACTGTTAGAAAGAAAACAGACAAACAGAAAGGAAGAGCATCAACATCAACAAAAAGGACGTACACTGAGAAACCCCATCTGAAGGTCACCAACATCAAAGACCAAAGGTAGATAAATCCACAAAGATGGGGAAAAACCAGCACAAAAAGGCTGAAAAGTCCAAAAACCAGAATGCCTTTTCTCCTCCAAATGATCACAATGCCTTACCAGCAAGAAAACAAAACTAGGCCGGGCGCGGTGGCTCAAGCCTGTAATCCCAGCACTTTGGGAGGCCGAGACGGGCAGATCACGAGGTCAGGAGATCAAGACCATCCTGGCTAACATGGTGAAACCCCATCTCTACTAAAAAATACAAAAAACTAGCCGGGCGAGGTGGCGGGCGTCTGTGGTCCCAGCTACTCGGGAGGCTGAGGCAGGAGAATGGTGTAAACCCGGGAGGTGGAGCTTGCAGTGAGCTGAGATCCGGCCACTGCACTCCAGCCTGGGCGACAGAGCGAGACTCCGTCTCAAAAAAAAAAAAAAAAAAAAAAAAAAAGAAAACAAAACTAGATGGAGAATACATTTGACAAACTGACAGAAGTAGGCTTCAGAAGGTGAGTAATAACAAACTCCTCCGAGCTAAAGGAGCACATTCTAACCCAATGCAAGGAAGCTAAGAACCTTGACAAAATGTTAGAAGAATTGCTAACTAGAATAACCAGTTTAGAGAGAACATAAATGACCTGATGGAGCTGAAAAACACAGCACAAGAACTTCATAAAGCATACACAAGTATAAATAGCTGAACTGATCAAGCAGAAGACAGGATATCAGAGATTGAAGATCAACTTAATGAAATAAAGCATGAAGACAAGATTAGAGAAAAAATAATGAGAAGGAATGAACAAAGCCTCCAAGAAATATGGGACTATGTGAAAAGACCAAACCTATATTTGATTGGTGTACCTGAAAGTGAAGGAGAGAATGGAGCCAAGTTGGAAAACACTCTTCAGGATATTATCCAGGAAAACTTCCACAACCTAGCAAGAAAGGCCAACATTCAAATTCAGGAAATACAGAGAACACCACAAAGATTCTCCTCGAGAAGAGCAACCACAAGACACAATTGTCAGATTTACCAAGGTTGAAATGAAGGAAAAATTGTTAAGGACAGCCAGAGAGAAAGGTCGGGTTACCCACAAAGGGAAGCCCATTAGACTAACAGCAGATCTCTCTGCAGAAACCGTACAAGCCAGAAGAGAGTGGGGACCAATATGCAATATTCTTAAATAAAAGAATTTTCAACCTAGAGTTTCATATCCAGCCAAACTAAGCTTCATAAGCAAAGGAGAAATAAAATCATTTATAGACAAACACATGCTGAAAGATACTGTCCCCACTAGACCTGCCTTACAAGTGCTCCTGAAGGAAGCACTAAACATGGAAAGGAACAATCGGTACCAGCCACTGCAAAAACATACCAAATTGTAAGGACCATCAACACTCTGAAGAAACTGCATCAACTAATTGGCAAAATAACCAGCTAGCATCATAAAGACAGGATCAAATTCACACGTAACAATATTAACCTTAAATATAAATTGGCTAAATGCCCCAATTAAAAGACACAGACTGGCAAATTGGATAAAGAGTCAAGACGTATCAGTGTGCTGTATTCAGGACACCCATCTCAGGTGCAAAGACATATATAGGTTCAAAATAAAGGGATGGAGGAATATTTACCAAGCAAATGGAAAGCAGAAAAAGCAAGAGTTGCAATCCTAGTCTCTGGTAAAACAGACTTTAAACCAACAAAGATCAAAAGACACAAAGAAGGGCATTACATAATGGTAAAGGGATCAATGCAACAAGAAGAGCTAATGATCCTAAATATATATCCAACCAATACAGGAGCACCCAGATTCATAAAGCAAGTTCTTAGAGACATACAATGAGTCTTAGACCCCCACACAATAATACTGGGAGACTTCAACACTCTACTGTCAACAATAGACAGATCCACGAGACAGGAAATTAACAAAGATATTAAGGACTTGAACTCAGCTCCAGACCATGTGGACCTAGTTAGGTCACCAACCTATATATATGCAACCAATACAGGAGCACCCAGATTCATAAAGCAAGTTCTTAGAAACCTACAATGTGACTTAGACCCCCACACAATAATAGTAGGAGACTTCAACACTCTACTGTCAACATTAGACAGATCCACGAGACAGGAAATTAACAAGGATATCCAGGACTTGAACTCAGCTCTGGACCACATGAACCTAATAGACATCTACAGAACTCTCCACCCCAAATAAACAGAATATACATTCTTCTCAACACCACATCGCATTTATTCTAAAATTGACCACATAATTGGAAGTAAAACACTCCTCAGCAAATGCAAAAGAACAGATATCATAACAGTCTCTCAGACCACAGTGCAATCAAATTGGAACTCAGGATTAAGAAACTCACTCAATACTGCACAACTACTTGGAAACTTAACAACGTGCTCCTGACTACTAAGTAAATAATGAAATTAAGGCAGAAATAAATAAGTTATTTGAAACCAATAAGAACAAAGACACAATGTACCAGAATCTCTGGAACACAGCTAAAGCAGTGTTTAGAGGGAAATTTATAGCACTAAATGCCCATAGGAGAAAGTGGGAAAGATCTAAAACTGACACCTTAACATCACAATAAAAAGAACTAGAGAAGCAAGAGGAAACAAATTCAAAAGCTAGCAGAAGACAAGAAATAACTAAGATGAGAGCAGAACTGAAGGAGCTAGAGACAGAAAAACCCATCAAAAAATCAGTGAATCTAGGAGCTGGTTTTTTGAAAAGATCAACAGAATAGATAGACCACTAGTCAGACTAATAAAGAAGAATAGATAGAAGAATCAAATAGACACAATAAAAAATGATAAAGTGGATATCATCACTGATCCCACAGAGATACAAACTACTATCAGAGAATACTATAAACACTTCTATGCAAATAAACTAGAAAATCTAGAAGAAATGGATAAATTCCTGGACACATATACCCTCCCAAGACTAAACCAGGAAGAAGTTCAATCCCTGAACAGACCAATTATAAGTTCTAAAATTGAGGCAGTAATTATTAACCTATCAACCAAAAAAAAGCCGAGGACCAGATGGATTCACAGCCAAATTCTACCAGAGGTACAAAGAGGAGCTGGTACCATTCCTTCTGAAACTATTTCAAACAATAGAAAAAGAGGGACTCCTCCCTAACTCATTTTATGAGGCCAGCATCATCCTGATACCAGAACCTGGCAGATACACAACAAAAAAAGAAAATTTCAGGCCAATATCCCTGATGAACATTGATGTGAAAATCCTCAGTAAAATACTGGCAGACCAAATCCAGCAGTACACCAACAAGCTTATACACCACGATCAAGTTGGCTTCATCCCTGGGATGCAAGGCTGGTTCAACATATGCAAATCAATAAACGTAAACCATCACATAAGCAGAACCAACGACAACAACCACATGATTACTTCAATAGATGCAGAAAAGGCCTTCTATGCAGAAGAGGCCTCTGATAAACACCCCTTCAGACTAAAAACTCTTAATAAACTAGGAATTGATGGAACATAACTTAAAATAATAAGAGCTATTTATGACAAAACCACAGCCAATATCATACTGAATGGGCAAAAGCTGGAAGCATTTCCTTTGAAAACAGGCATAAGACAAGGATGGCATCTCTCACCACTCCTATTCAACACAGTATTGGAAGTTCTGACTGGGGCAATCAGGCAATAGAAAGAAATAAAGGGTATTCAAATAGGAAGAGAGGAAGTCATATTGTCTCTGTTACATGTGATATGATTTTATATTTAGAAAACCCCATCGTATCAGCCCAAAATCTCTTTAAGCTGATAAGCAACTTAAGCAAAGTCTCAGGATACAAAATCAATGTGCAAAAGTCACAAGCATTCCTATATACCAATAATAGACAGAGCCAAGTCATGAGTGAACTCTCATTCACAATTGCTACAAAGAGAATAAAATACCTAGGAATACAACTTACAAGGGATATGTAGGACCTCTTCAAGCAGAACTACAAACCACTGCTCATGGAGATAAGAGAGAACACGAACAAATGGAAAAGCATTCCATGCTCGTGGATAGGAAGAATCAATATCGGGAAAATGGCCATATTGCCCAAAGTAATTTACAGACTGAATGCTATCCCCCTCAAGCTACCATTGACTTTCTTCCCAGAATTAGAAAAAAACTACTTTAAATTTCATATGGAACCAAAAAAGAGCCCGTATAGCCAAGACAACCCTAAGCAAAAAGAACAAAGCTGGAGGCATTACACTACTTGACTTCAAACTATACTACATGGCTACAGCATGGTACTGGTACCAAAACAGAGATATAGACCAATGGAACAGAACCAAGGCCTCATAAATAGCACCACACATCTACAACCATCTGATCTTTGACAAAGCTGTCAAAAACAAGCAATGGGGAAAGGATTCCCTATTTAATAAATGGTGTTGCAAAAACTAGCTAGCCACATGCAGCTAACTGAAACTAGACCCCTTCCTTACACCTTATACAAAAATTAACTCAAGATGGATTAAAGACTTAAATGTAAAACCTAAAACCATAAAAACTCTAGAAGAAACGTACCATTCAGGACATAGGCATGGGCAAAATTTCATGACTAAAACACCAAAAGCAATGGCAACAAAAGGCAAAATTGACAAATGGGATCTAATTAAACTAAAGAGCTTCTGCACAGCAAAAGAAACTATCATCAGCGTGAACAGGCAACCTACAGAATGGGAGAAAATTTTTGCAATCTACCTATCTGACAAAGGGCTAATATCCAGAATCTACAAGGAACTTAAACAAGTTTACAAGAAAAAAACACACAACCACATCAAAAAGTGGGCAAATGGTATGTACAGGTACTTCTCAAAAGAAGACATTTATGCAGCCAACAAATATATTATAAAAAGCTCATCATTACTGGTCATTAGAGAAATGCAAGTCAAAACCACAATGAGATACCATCTCACGCCAGTTAGAATGGCAATCATTAAAAAGTCAGGAAACAACAGATGCTGGAGAGGATGTGGAGAAATAGGAATGCTTTTACACTGTTTGTGGGAGTGTAAATTAGTTCAACCATTGTGGAAACACTATGGTGATTCCTCAAGGATCTAGAACTAGAAATACCATTTGACCCAGCTATCCCATTACTGGCTATATACCCAAAGGATTTTAAATCATTCTACTGTAAAGACACATGCACACATATGTTTATTGTGGCACTATTCACAATAGCAAAAACTTGGAACCAACCCAAATGTCCATCAATGATAGACTGGATAAAGAAATTGTGGCACATACACACCACGGAGTACTATGCAGCCATGAAAAAGGATGAGTTCATGTGCTTTGCAAGGACATGGATGAAGCTGGAAACCATCATTCTCGGTAAACTAACACAAGAACAGAAAACCAAACACCGCATGTTCTCACTCATAATTGGGAGTCCAACTGTGAGAATGCGTGGACACAGGGAGGGGAACATCACACAGTGGGACCTGTCAGGGGATGGGGAGCTAGCGGAGGGATAGCATTAGGAGAAATACCTAATGTAGATCACAGGTTAATGGGTGCTGCAAACCACCATGGCACATGTATACCTATGTAACAAACCTGCATGCTCTGCACATTTGCCCCAGAACTTAAAGTATAATAATAATAATAATAAAAGAATAGTGCTCCCACTTTAGCAACAACAAGAAAAAGCTAGACAAACTTTAAATTAACAACTTTTATTAAAGTTATTAGAGAACTCAGGTTGTAGGGCAAACAACTATAGTTTACTCTTGAACAACATGGGTGTGAGGGGCACCAACTCCCCACCAATGCAATAAAAAATCTGTGTATAAGTTTTGACTCTCCAAAAACTTAACAACTAATGCCTACTGTTGACCAGAAGCTTTACAAGTAACATAATCGATTAACAACTATTTTTTATATTATATGTATTATACACTGTATTCTTACAATAAAGTAACTTAGAGGAAAGGAAGTGTTATTAAGAAAATCATAAGGAAGAGAAAATACATTTAGAATAGGTACTGTATTTATCAGTATCATAAGTTTGTGTTATTTGTTTACAAGATGAATCATGTCTGAAATGGTGGACAACTGCAGCTGCAGACCTTGATTTCTAATATATACCATGCAATTCAGCTTTTTCTCATAATGTCATGATTTTTTTTCTGCTTGTTAGGAACATTTCCAGCATCACTAGTGGCACTTTGTGTGGGTTCCATGATGCGATTTAAGGTTTTTGATATTGCATTAAACACGAGGAAAAATATGTAAGGACCAGAGAGATCACTTTTTACTGCAATAAGCAATATGCTGGAGAGATGAACTGCTCATACTGAGACGACTAGTGTCACATGGCATTTTAAGCAGATATTTGCAACACTTGAGCTTGCTGCAATAGCAATAAGAGGTAGCTTTGAAATTATTTCAGAGTTCTAGTATGGATTATAATTAATATACAGTTATGGTTTAATACTGCATCTTTACAGTTTTTTGCATTTCTCTTGACTGCAAATGGCACCTGTACATTCTATAAATATTTGTGTATATAAGTTTTAATATATTTTAACTTTTATGATTTGTATACATTTTATGGTAGTAAATGATAATACAGACTAGTATCTATATATTTTCTACATATTCATGACTTAGCTTTTCCTTAGTTTTTTCTGATATTTCTAGGCTAAAGCTGTTTGCATGATTTTTCAGATTGTCTTAAATCTCCAAAAACTTCCAATATATGTCTTGAAAAAAGTTTGTGCATAAGTTGACCCATGCAGTCTAAACCCATGTTACTGAAGGGTCAACTGTAATTTGAAATCTGGGGAAAGAAAGGTGCATTTGGGGAGAAATAAGACCTGAATCTTTGCTTGCTTAGGGCAGACACCCTTGGAGGCCACTAAAGCCAATAGAAAGATTTTGCAAAACTTTTTAAATGAATTTCTGAAGGTTGAATATGGACTAATATGAAGGTATAAAGCCCCCTGGGGCTACAGACAAGGTCTTTGTACCCTCTTTCAGCATTTTCCTCCATGACCTTACTAACCAACCACAGGGAAAATCAGAGTGAATCCAGAGAAAGCTTCCTTCAGGGTTCTTGCTAGAGAAAGGAAACAGCAGCCAAAGCCAAATGTCCTCTATTTATTTTATTGACAAAAGACTGTAGAGGAAGAAGAGTAACAAAACTGTCAATTTAGGGCACTGGATGAAATTCACTGAGCTGGGGAAAGGGAACAGGGAAAAATTCCCAGACAACCCTACCTTTAGAGGAATGGAAGGAATATATGCCAGGCCTGCACAACTGCTGGAAGAGGGAGAGAAACACTTTTGAAGCTTATCCTGCAGAAGCTTATCCTGTACTGTGTTCATGGTACAAATAAGAGAACACTATATCTACTGTCCACACACCAGTTTACCAAAATTTAAACTATATGACATGTAATGAGAAAAAATAACAGTAGATACAACTGGACAAACTGTAGGAGACAGATTCTCTCTGGGGAACAAAGATTGAGAAAAACCCTCTGGCAAATAGCCGACGCCCTAAATACCAGGTATCTCTAGAGAAATTTGAAGGTTTGGTGCACTGAAGGTAACCATAGCAACAATAAACTTCAAACTCAGTTTAACTACTGGCTAGATTAATGCTAACACCCACACTAAAGGCCTAGAAAAAAAAATGTTGATCTCCAAGCATAAAACATTTATCTCCGTATCTCTTGTCCTGTACATGTTCAACATTCCGCATAAATTTATGAGGCATATTCAAGGCAAACACACATAGTCTCAAGAGACAAAGCAAGCATGCTAATACATTTTAAATTATAAGTTTTAAAATGTATATTTTAAACCTTATGACAATCGCTAAAAGTTTTTCAAGTATAAATGTTAAGTAAATAGTGGAAATGAAATGGAACCGTTAAAATGCTCGGTTAAACCCACAGAAAGCAGAAAAGGACAAAAAAAGAAATAAAGAACAAGTAGAAAATAACAAATATGGTAGATTTTGAATCCAAATATATCAATATCCATTTTAATGCTTAAACATGCCAGTTAAAAGACAATGATTCTAAGATCCAATTTTGAAAAAAGCAAGACTCAACTACATGTTGTCTATAGGAAACAAACTTTAAATACATAACTGTAGATAAGTTGAAAATTAAAAAAAGGATATAGCTTACAAATGCCAACCAAAAGAAAGCTAGTGTAGTTGTGCTAATTTCAACAACACAGATATAAAGGAATATTATTAGAGACAAAGAGTGGCATTACCCAATAATAAAGTAAAAATAAAGGCATTTCTCGAGAAGACATAATAATCCTAACTGTGTATGTACCTAAGACAGCTCTTCAAAATACATGAGACAAAAATGTATAGATCTGAAGGGAGAAATAGATAAATCCACAGCTATATTTGGAAACTTCAAAACTAATCTCTCAGTAATTGATAGAACAAGTGGGTATAATATTGGTAGCCTGAACCCTATCAACTGATTCACCTAACTGACATTTATAGAACAGTCAACACAACAGTAGCAGAATGTACATCATTTTTTTAAAAGTGGAAATGGGGCACTAATCCAAATAGCCCATGTTATGGGCCATGAGATACACCTTAATGAATTTAAAGTAATAGAAATCATACAAAATATGATCACAAACCGTAAGAGACTGAGGTAGAATAACATAAAAATATCTAGAAAATCCTCATTTGTTTGGAAATTATACAGTTCACTTCTATATAACCCATGAGACAATGACAGAATCTTAAGAGAAATTTAAAAATTTTTGACCAGGTGTGGTGGCTCATGCCTGTAATCCCAGCACTTTGGGAGGCTGAGGCAGGTGAATCACTTGAGGTCAGGAGTTCGAGACCAGCCTGGCCAACATGGTGAAACCCTGTCTGTACTAAAATACCAAAATTAGCTGGGCATGTGGCACACACCTGTAATCCTAGCTACTTGGGAGGCTGAGGTGAGAGAATTACTTGAACACAGGAGGCAGAGGTTGCAGTGAGCCGAGATTGCGCCATTGCATTCCAGCCTAGTGACAGAGCAAGACTCTGTCTCAAAAAATTTTTTTCTAAAATGAATAAAAATGATACTATAGCATACCAAAATTTGAGACATGGTAATAACACAGAATTTGGGTGGAAATTTAGAGCATTATATGCTTACATTAGAAGAGATCTAAAATCAGTAAGCAAGGCTTACTTAAAACTAGAAGAGGAAATCAAACCCAAAGCAAGAATAAAGAAATAAATAATAAGGATTACAGCAACTATCAATAAAATTAAAGACAAAAGAAAACAGATAATCAATGAAACCAAAAGTGAGTTCTTTGAAAAGGTTAAAATCAATAAACATCTAGCCAAACTGGCCAAAAAAAAAAAAAAAAAAAAAAAAAAAGATGAAGTATTGAAAAACTGTGATTTAACACTCCCAAAATAACTAATATTCTTAAGCATTTTCAGATATGAAAAGTAATCCCAAATCAAATTTAAAAATTAATACAGAAATGGTCAACAAAACCTTAGGAAATATGAAATAAAAATCAACTGACCTCAAGAAAGTAAGTCAATAAAAAGACAAAATCATCTCAAAAATAAAGATAAAATTACAAAGAACAAATATACTCAACTGACAACCCAATAACAGTGATTGGGAAAAGGGATGAGAATAACCAATAAAACAAACATTATGAAATGGAGTTTTTCTTTTAAAAAGCAGAGCAGAAAGTAATAAATATAGAAGACCAGCAAAGAAAATATAACGAAAGTTTAATTGAAGTCTCTAGAAAAGAAGAACAAAGCACTAAACAGAAGTAATATTTAAAATTATAATTGAGTTAGCTTTTTGTAAATAAAAACTCTGAATCTATATATTTGAAGGACCTACTTTGTGTCTGGGAAAATTGGTAACTCAGATATGTTTTAGGAAATTTCTACTTTTAAGACAGAGGGAAAAAATCTGCTAGGCCAATATGCAAAAGACTAGATCATTTATAAAGGAAAAAAAAATGGGTGGCATCAGAATTCTCACCCACAATGAAGCATCACAACATATATTAAATATAACAATGAACAAAACAAATACACTGTAATATAATATGGCATGGCTAAGTCCACGTCATCAACTATAATCATAAATTTAGATAGGCTTAATTCATCTACTAAAATAAAAATATATTTACTTTTTCTCATCAAAGAACACAGGCAACAATATGAAAACACAACTCACTGAGTGGGGAAAAATATTTCTAAATTATATATCTCATAAAGGGTGAATATCCAGAATACATAAAGAATTCCTACAACTCAACAACAACTACAAAATAACTTAATTTTTAAAATGGGCAGACAATTTGAATAGACATTTCTTCAAAGAAGATATACCAATTAGCCAATTAGCACATGAAACGATGCTCAACATCACCAATCATTAGGAAAATGTGAATTAAAACCATAATGAAAATACCACCTCACATCCATTAGGATGACTACTGTCAAAAACAAAACAAAACAAAAACTAGAAAATAACAAATGTTAGCAAGAATGTGGAGCAAGTGGAACATTTTTGCACTGTTGGTGCACATTTAAAATGATATAGCTTCTGTGGAAAACAGTATGGTGGTTTCTAAAAAAAATTAAAAGTAGATTTACTATTTGATCTAGCAGTTTCACTTCTGGGCATATACCCAAAAGAAAGGAAAGCAGTGACTTGAGATATTCGTATACTCATATTCATTGCCGCATTATTTATAAGAGCAAAAAGGAGGGAGCAACTGAATTGTCCTTCAACAGATGACTGGATAAACAAAATGTGGTATATACACCAAATGGAGTATGATTCAGATTTGAAAAATAGGGAAATTCTGAACATGCTACAACATGGATGAACCTTGAGAATATTATGCTAAGTGAAGTAAGCCAAGCACAAGAAGACAAATACTGTATGATTCTATTTATATGAGGTATCTATACTATCAAATTCACAGAGGCAAAAGGGAGAATAGTGATTGTCAGAGGTTAAGGGAAAAGGGGATATAAGGAGTTATTGTTTAATGGGTTCAGAGTTTCAGTTGAGGAAGACAAAAAGTTCTGGAGATTAATGGTGGTGATGGTTGCACAACAATGTGAATCTACTTACTGCCACTGAACTGTACATGAAAAAATAGTTGATGTTAAATGTTATGTAATTTGTATTTTACTACAATTAAAAAAACAAAAACTACATTTTCTAGTCTCCCTTGCAGGTAAGTTGGCCAAGTTTCCAAGTTTCAGTGAGTGAAAGATGATGGCACATTACATCTGTTGAAATACATATGGAATATTTTTTAATTGGCTATATGTTAAATCACAAGGAGAATCATAAGGTCTTATAAAGTAGGGATAATAAAGCATCTTTTGATGACATTGAAGTAAAATAAAATTAATTAAAAAAATAAATGATTTTCTACTGATTTATATAAAAACTCTTTTTAAAACAACATAAAATAAAAGGGGAAATAAGTTCTCAGAGTGTGAGATGGGGAGAATCTGCCTCTCAATGCACATCTCCACTGGGGAATCTGAAAATCCAGATCACAGGAGAAGGCTTTAACCTTACCTGGAGCTGAAATAGATTTAGGGAACGGTGCAAAATATGAAAGTAGAAGTTGCATTGAGAAGAGCCATGTAGGCATTCTCAGTCTCCAGCTCAAGCCCAGGGAAGCCATCCCTGACTATATCTTAGAAGCACCCTCAGGGAAGGCAGCCAGCAGAATTAGGGAAGAGTCACAAGGTGAAAGAAACTTCCAGCAGTATCTTGTGTTAATTTCTAGTGGGAATAAACTCCCTTTAAAAGAATCTGTGGCACAAATGGGAACTGCAGCAGACACGAGCACAGACATGGGCACTTGGCATTACAGGAAGATGGGGAGGGGCATGGCCTGAAAGCTGTGCTTGCTTTCTCAGTAGGAAAGCTTATGACTTGGGGCAGGTGCTCAGCAAGGATACCTCCCCCCATCAACTCAGTAAATTAAAAACTGGAGAAAAAGAAAATAAATAAATAAATTGTACACCATGAGAGAACGAGATCAGCTTCAAGAGATCCCTGCCATTCCAATTCCATAGGAGACAGTGTGGACCCACCCACACACGAAGAACATAACTACAAGAACCAACATCAGGAAAAGTCAATGCGCAAAGACTTTTGGAGGAAGTCATACAACTAAGGAACTCATACAAAGTCTTCACCTCTACAAGAATAAAAAGTCAAAATAGGCAAAAATAAACATTCAAGTATGATCCATAAGAGGGAAAAAAGTAATTCTAAGCAAAAAATACCATACATAAACAGTCCAGTCAAAAAGAAATTCAAAAACAATTTGAAGAAATAGTCTACCCAAATGAGAAGGAACCAGGAAAGTAATTCCAATAATATGATAAAATAGGGTTCTCTAATACCCCTAAATGATCACACTACCTCTCCAGCAATGGATCCAACCCAAGAAGAAATCTCTGAACTGCCAGATAAAGAATTCAGATTGATTATTGAGCTACTCAAGGAAATACCAGAGAAAGGTGAAAACCAACTTAAAGAAATTAAAAAATATATACAGGATATGGATGAAAAATTTTCCAGAGAAATAGATATCATAAAGAAAAAACAATCACAACTTCTGGAAATAAAAGAGACACTTAGGGAAATACAAAATACAGTGGAAAGTTTCAACAATAGACTAGAACAAGTAGAAGAAAGAATTTCAGAGCTTGAAGACAAGGCTTTCAAATTAATCCAATCACACAAAAACAAAGAAAAAAGAATTTTAAAAAATGAACCAAGTCTCTAAGAAATATAGGGTCATGTGAAATGGCCAAACCTAAGAATAATTAGTGTTCCTGAGGAAGAATAGAAATGAAAAGTTTGGAAAATTTATTTGAGGGAATAATTGAGGAAAACTTCCCTGGCCTTACTAGAGATCTAAACATTCAAATACAAGTAGCTCAAAGAACTCCTGGGAAATTCATCACAAAAAGATCATCACCAAGGCACATAGTCATCAGGTGGTCCAAAGTCAAGATGAAGGAAAGAATCTTTAGAGTTGTGAGACAAAAGTATCAGGCAAGCCATAAAGGAAAACCTATCAGATTAGCAGCAGATTTGTCAGCAGAAACTTTACAAGCCAGAAGGGATTGGGGCCCCATCTTTAGCCTACTTAAACAAAATACTTGTCAGCCAAGAATTTGCTATCCAACAAAACTAAGCTTCATTAATGAAGGAGAGGTAAAGTCTTTTTCAGACAAACAAATGCTGAGAGAATTTGCCACTACTACACCAGCAGTACTGGAAATGCTAAAAAGGAGTTTCAAATCTTGAAACAAAACCTCAAAATACACTAAAATAGAAACTCCTTAAACCAGAAAGCTCATTAGGGCCTATAAAACAATAATACAATGAAAAAACAAACAACCAAACAAGGTATTTAGGCAATAACTTACATGACAATAGAACAGTACCTCACCAGCTGGATGCAGTTGCTCAGTCCTGTAATACCAGAACTTTTGGGAGGCCAAGGCAGGTGGATCACTTGAGGTCAGGAGTTCAAGACAAGCCTGACCAACATGGTGAAACCTCGTCTATACTGCAAATGCAAAATTAGTCAGGCATGGTGGCTCATGCCTGTAATCTCAGCTACTTGGGAGGCTGAGGCAGGAGAATCACTTGAACCTGGGAGGCGGCAGTTGCGGTGAGCCAAGATTGTGCCATTGCACTCCAGCCTGGAAAACAAGAGTGAAACTCCGACTTGAAAAGAAAAAGAAGAAGAGAAGAGAAGAGAAAGAAGCGGAGGGGAAGGGAGGGGAAGTGAGGGGAAGGGAGGGGAGGCGAGAAGGAAAGGAAGAAAGGAAACAGTACCTCACATCTCAGTACTAATAATGAATGTAAATGGCCTGAGATTAATGTGCCATTGCACTCCAGCCTGGCAACAAGAATGAAACTCTGTCTCAAAAAGAAAAGAAGAAAACAAAAGAACAGAAAAGAAGGGAAGAGAGGAGAAGAGAGGGGAGGGGATGGGAGGGGATGGGAGCGGGGAGGGAAGGGGAGGGGAGAGGAGGGAACAGTATCTCACATCTCAGCACAAACATTGAATGTAAATAGTCTGAACCTGGGAGGTGGAGGTTTCAGTGAGCGGAGATCATGCCATTGCACTCCAGACTGGGCAACAAGAGTGAAACTCCCAGAAGAGAAGGGAAGGGAAGGGGAGGGGAGGGGAGGGGAGGGGAGGGGAGGGGAGGGGAGGGAGAGAAGAGAAGGAGAGGGGAGGAGGGAGGAGAGGGGAGGATGGGAGGGGAGGGGAGGGGGCGAAGGGGGGAAGGAAAGGGAGTGGGGAAGGGAGGGGAGAGGGAGAAGAAAGGGGGAGGGGAGGAGGAAAGGGGAGGGAGAAAGAAAGGAAACAGTATCTCACATCTCAATACTAACATTGAATGTAAATGGCCTAATGGCCTCACTTAAAAGATACAAAATGGCAAAATGGATAAAACGTCACCAACTGGCCGGGCAAGGTGGCTCATGCCTGTAATCCCAGCACTTTGGGAGATGAAGGCGGGCAGATAACTTGAAGCCAGGAGTTCAAGACCAGCCTGGCCAACATGGTGAAACCCCTTCTCTACTAAAAATACAAAAATTAGCTGGGCGTGGTGGTGGGTGCCTATAATCCCACCTACTGGAGAGGATGAGGCAGGAGAATTGTTTGAACCCAGGAGGCAGTTGGAGGCTGCAGTGAGCTGAGATTGTTCCACTGCACTTCAGCCTGGGCGATAAAGTGAGACCCTATCTCAAAGAAAACAAAAAACAAACAAATACAAACAAACAAAGAAACAACCAAGTGTCTACCATCTTTAAGAGATTCACCTAACACATAAGGACTCACATAAACTTAAGGTAAAGGGGTGGAAAAACATATTCCATGCAAACATAAACCAAAAGCAACCAGGAATAGCGATTCTTATGTCAGACAAAATAGACTTTAAAGCAACAACAGTTAAAAAAAAAAAAGAAGGGAAATACTGCAATCCTAAATATATATGTACCTAACACTGGTGCTCCAAAACTTATGAAACAATTACTACTAGACCTAAGAAATGAAAGAGAGATGGCAACACAATAATAATGGGGGACATCAGTATTCCACTGACAGCACTAGACAAATCATCAAGACAGAAAGGCATCAAAGAAATGGTAGACTTAAACTATACTCTAGACCAAGTGGACTTAACACATATTTACAGAATATTCTACCCAAGTGCAGAACATACATTCTTCTCATCAGCACGTGGAACACTCTCCAAGATAGACAATATGATAGGCCACAAAATAAGTCTCAATAAATTTAAGAAAATCAAAATCATATCAAGTATATTCTCAGACTATGGTGGAATAAAACTGGAAATTTATTTTAAAAGGAGTCCTCAACACTAAAAAATAAATGGAAATTAAATAATCTGCTCTTGAATTATCTTTGGGTTAATAAGCAAATCAAGATTTACATTTAAAAATTATTTAAACTAAGCAATAATCGTTACACAACTTATCAAAACCTTTGGGATAAAGCAAAGCTGTGCTAACAGAAACAGCATTAAATGTCTATATCAAAAAGTCTGAAGGAGCATACCTCGAAGAACTAGAGAAACAAGAACAAACTAAATCCAAACTCAGCAGAAGAAAAGAAGTAACAAAGATCAGTGCAGAACTAAATGAAGTTGAAACAAAAAAGATGCAAAAGATAAATGACACAAAAAGCTGGTTCTTTGAAAAGATACACAAAATTGATAGACCATTAGTAAGATTAACCGAGAAAACAAGAGAGAGGATCCAAACAAGCTCAATTAGAAATGAAAGGAGAGATATTACAACCAATACCTTAGAAAAACCAAAGATGATTCAAAGCTACTATTAATGACAGACCAATATCCCTGATGAACATAGATGCAAAAACTCCTTAACAAAATACTAGCTAACCGAATTTAACAGCATATCAAAAAGATTATACATCATGATCAAGTGGGTTTCATACCAGTGATGCAGGGATAGCTTAACATATGTGGGTGAATATATGTGATACATCACATAAACAGAATTTAAAACAAAAATTGGTGAGGAAAAAGTACTTGACAAAATCCAGCATCCCATTAATATAAAAACCCTCACAAAACTGGCATAGAAAGGACATATGTGAAAGTAATAAAAGCCATCTAAGACAAACCCACAGTCAACATCATACTGAATAGAGAAAAGATGAAACCATTCCCCCTGAGAACTAGAACAATACAAGGATGCCCACTTTCACCACATCTGGTCAACATAATACTGGAAGTCATAAATAAAGCAATCAGACAAGGGAATAAAATGAAAGGCATACAAATTGGAAAAAAGGAAGTCAAACTGTTGCTGTACACCAATGATATGATTGTATACCTAGAAAACCCTAAAGACTAATCCAGAAAGCTCCTAGATTTGATAAATAAATCAGTAAAGTTTCAGGACAAAACAAATCAGTGTACCCAAATAAGTAGCACTGGTATACACCAACAGTAACCAAGCTGAGAATCAAATCAAGAACACAGCCTCTTTTACAACAGCAAGCAAACAAGGAAAAGAGAGAAAAAAAAATGGAAAGAAAGGAAGAAAGAAAAGAAAGAGAAAAAAGAAAGAAAGAAAAGGAAGGAAGGAGGAGGGAGGAAAGAAAGAAAGAAAAAGGAAAAGAAAGAAAGAGAAAGAGAGAAAGAGAAAAAGAGTAAGAAAAAAGAAAAGAAAAGAAAGAAAAAGAGAGAATCCTCCCTAACTCATTTTATGAGCCCAGCATCATCCTGATACCAAACCCTGGTAAAGACACAACAAAAAAGGAGAATTTTAGACCAATATCTCTGACGAACATTGATGCAAAAATCCTCAATAAAATACTGGCAAACCAAATCCAGCAGCACATCAAAAAGCTTACCAACCATGAACAAGTGGGCTTCATCCCTGGGATGCAAGGCTGGTTCAACATACACAAATCAATAAATGTAATCCATCACATAATCAGAACCAATGACGAAAACCACATGATTATCTCAATAGATGCAGAAAAGGACTTTCACACAATTCAATAGCCCTTCATGCTAAAAACTCTTGATAAGCTGGTATTGATGGAACATATCTCAAAATAGAAAGAGCTATTTATGACAAATCCACAGCCAATATCATACTGAATGGGCAAAAACTAGAAGCATTTCCTTTGAAAATTGGCCCAAGACAGGGATGCCCTCTCTCACCACTCCTATTCAACATAGTGTTGAAATTTCTGGCCAGGGCAATCAGGCAAGAGAAAGACATAAAGGGTATTCAATCAGGAAAAGAGGAAGCCAAATTGTCCCTGTTTGCAGATGACATGATTGTATATTTAGAAAACCCCATTATCTTCACCTAAAATCTCCTTAAGCTGATAAGCAACTTTAGCAAAGTCTCAGGATACAAAATCAATATGCAAAAATCACAAGCATTCCTATACACCAATAACAGACAAGCAGAGAGCCAAATTATGAGTGAACTCCCATTCATAATTGCTACAAAGAGAATAAAATAGTTAGGAATATAACTTACAAGGGATGTGAAAGACCTCTTCAAGAAGAACTAGAAAGCACTGCTCAGTGAAATAAAAGAGGACACAAAAAATGGAAGAACATTCCATGCTCATGGATAGGAAGAATCAATATCTTGAAAATGGCCACACTGCCCAAGGTAATTTATAGATTCAATGCCATCCCCATCAAGCTACCAATGACTTTCTTCACAGAATTAGAATAAAATACTTTAAAGTTCATATGGAACCAAAAAAGAACCTGTATAGCCAAGACATTCCTAAGCAAAAAGAACAAAGCTGGAAGCATTATGCTACCTGACTTCAGACTATACCACAAGGCTACAGTAAACAAAACAGTACAGTACTGGTACCAAAACAGAGAAATAGACCATGGAACAGAACAGAGACCTCAGAAATAGCACCACACATCTACAACCATCTGATCTTTGACAAACCTGACAAAAACAAGCAATGGGGAAAGGATTCCCTATTTAATAAATGGTGCTGGGAAAATTGGCTAGCCATAAGTAGAAAGCTGAAACTGGATTCTTTCCTTACTCCTTATACGAAAATTAATTCAAGATGGATTAGAGACTTAAATGTTAGACCTAAAACCATAAAAACCCTAGAGGAAAACCTAGGTAATACCATTCAGGACATAGGCATGGGCAAGGACTTCATGTCTAAAACACCAGAAGCAATGGCAACAAAAGCCAAAATTGACAAATGGGATCTAACTAAACTAAAGAGCTTCTGCACAGCAAAAGAAACTACCATCAGAGTAACAGGCAACCTACAGAATGGGAGAAAATTTTTGCAATCTACTCATCTGACAAAGGCCTAATATCCAGAATCTACAAAGAACTCAAACAAATTTACAAGAAAAAAAAAAAATCAAAAAGTGGGCGAAGGATATAAACAGATACTTCTCAAAAGAAGACATTTATGCAGCCAACAGACACATGAAAAAATGCTCATCATCACTGGCCTTGAGAGAAATGCAAATCAAAACCACAAGGAGATACCATCTCACCCCAGTTAGAATGGCGATCATTAAAAAGTCAGGAAACAACAGGTGCTGGAGAAGATGTGGAGAAATAGAAACACTTTTACACTGTTGGTGGGAGTGTAAACTAGTTCAACCATTGTGGAAGACAGTGTGGCGATTCCTCAAGGATCTAGAACTAGAATTACCATTTGACCCAGCAATCCCATTACTGGGTATATACCCAAAGGATTATAAATCATGCTGCTATAAAGACACATGCATACGTATTTTTATTGCAGCACTATCCACAATAGCAAAGGCGTGGAACCAACCCAGATGTCCATCAATGATTGACTGGATTAAGAAAATGTGGCACATATACACCATGGAATACTATTCAGCCATTAAAAAGGATGAGTTCATGTCCTTTGTAGGGACATGGATGAAGCAGGAAACCATCATTCTGAGCAAACTATCGCAAGGACAGAAAACCAAACACCGCATGTTCTCACTCATAGGTGGGAACTGAACAATGAGAACACTTGGACACAGAAAGGGGAACATCACACATGGGGGCCTGTCATGGGGTTGGGGGATGGGGAAGGGATAGCATTAGGAGATATACCTAATGTAAATGACGAGTTAATGGGTGGGGCACACTAACATGGCACATATATACCTATGTAACAAACCTGCACATTGTGCACATGTACCCTAGAACTTAAAGTATAATAAAAAATAATAATAAAAAGAAATTTTAGATACTTGTTTTAGTAAATGTTTTATTGAAATAAAATGACATTTCCTACAATTTACCCATTTACAGTATACGATTCAGTGATCTGGGGTATGAGTATATTCACTGAATTTTGTAACCATCACCAAATCAATGTTTCGATATTTTTGTTACTCTAAAAAGAAACCATGTACCTATTACCAGTTACTCCCCTTTCTCTCCAAACCTCATGATTCTAGGCAATAACTACTTTATTCTTTGTATGTATGAATTTGTCTATTATAGCCATTTCAAAGCAATAAAACCATACAATATTTGGTATTTTGTCACTGGCTTTTTTCACTTAACAAAATTCTTTCAAGGTTCATTCATGTCATACGAGTACTTTATTCCTTTTTATTGGTAAATAAGATTACATTTTATCATATTTTATTTATTCATTTTTCAGTGCTTTTTGAGGCCTAGGCAGGAGGATTGCTTGAGCCCAGGAGTTCAAGGCTGCAGTGAGCTGTCTTGAAAAAAAAAAAAGTAATTTTGTGTTTAACATTTAGACGACATAACAGACTGCTATAAGTGGCCTCATAGAATGAGTTGGGAAGTGTTTCCTACTCTTCTGTTTTTTGGAGAGTTTGTGAAAAATTGGTACTAATTCTTCCTCAAATGTTCGGTAGAACTCAACAGTGAAGCCCTCTGGTCCTGGGCTACTCTTTGTGAGAGGTTTTTCCAATTACAAATTCATTTCATTACTTGTTATGTCTATTCATATCTTCTAAAGTCAGTTTTGATAGTTTGTGTTTTTCTGGGAATTTATACATTTTGTACAGGTTATCTAATTTATTGGAATATTGTTATTCATAATACTCCATTACAATCTTTTTAATTCTCTGAGATAGGTCCCTCTTTTCACCTTTTTTTTGTTTTGTTTTGTTTTGTTTTAGACAGAGTCTAGCTCTGTCACCAGGCTGGAGTGCAATGGTGAGATCTTGGCTCACTGCAACCTCCTCCTCCCAGGTTCAAGTGATTCTTCAGCCTCGGCCTCCCGAGTAGCTGGGACTTCAGGCACACGCCACCATGCCCAGCTAAATTTTGTATTGTTTTATACAAAAATTAGATGGGGTTTCATTATGTTGGCTAGGATGGTCTTGATCTCTTGACCTTGTGATCTGCCCGCCTCGGCTTCCCAAAGTGCTGGGATTACAGGTGTGACTCACTATGCCCGGCCTTTACTCTTGATTATAATAATGTTAGTTTCTCTTCTTGTCTTGGTCAACCTAGCTAAAGTTTTGTCAATCGTTTTGACCTTTTCAAAGAACCAACCTTTTTTTCAGCTTTATTGAGTTACAAGAGACAAAAACTGATTATATTTAAGGTATGCAACTCAATATTTTATATAAATTAACATCCATCACTTCACATAATTGTCATTTTCTTCCTTTTCCCCTTCCCTGCTTCACCCTCACAACCACCATTCTACTTTCTCTAAGTGTATTTTCACTTTTGCATATGTGAGATCATGCAATATTTGTCTTTCTGTGTCTGAATTGTTTCACTTAGCATAATATCCTCCGGGTGCATTCAAGTTGTCATAAATGTCAAGATTTACTTTTTTATAAAAGCTGAATAATATTTCAGTGTATTAGTGTGTGTGTGTGTATCATATTTTCTTGATCTATTCATCTTTTGATGGACAGCTTTTAGGTTGTGTTCATATCTTGGCTATGTGAATAATATTGCAGTGAACACGGGAATATAGATATGTCTTTAAGATACTGATTTCCTTTGGATATATACCCAGAAATGAGATTGCTGGATCTGTGGGAGTTCTATTTTTAATTTTTGAGGAATCTTCATACCATTTTCTGTAATGGCTGTACCAATTTACATTCCCATCAGCAATGCACAAGGGTTCCCTTTTCTCCATATTCTTGCCAACATTTGTTATCTTTTGTCTTTGATAATAGCCATTCAAACAGGTGAGATGATTTCTTGTGGTTTTGATTTGCATTTCCTTAATAATTAGTAATGTTAAACACTTTTTCATACATTTGTTGACCCTCTGTATGCCATCTTTGAGATATGTCTATTCAACCCTTTTACCCATTTTTTAATTGGGCTGTTCAGTTTATTGCTATTGAGTTGTTTGAATTTCTTATATAATTTAGATATTAACCCCTTATCAGACATAAGGTTTAAACATTTTTTCCCATTCTGTAGGTTATTTTGTCACTCTATTGCTTGTTTTCTTTGCTCTGCAGATGCTTTTTAGTTTGATTCAATCCCACTTAACTTTGTAATATATTTCGAAATCAGAAAGTGGGATGCCTCCAGCATTGTTATTCTTGTTCAATATTGCTTTGGCTATTTGGGGTCTTTTGTGGTTCCACGTGAATTTTAGGATTTTTTTTTTCTATTTCTGTAAAGTATTTCATTGGTATTTTCATAGGGATTTCATTGAATCTATGGATCACTTTGGATAGCATGGGGATTTTTAACAATATCAATTCTTTTTTTTTTTTTTTAAAAGACAGTCTTGCTCTATCACCCAGGCTGGAGTGCAGTGGCACGATCTTGGCTCACCACAACCTCCATCTGCTGGGTTCAAGCAATTCTCCTGCCTCAGCCTCCCACGTAGCTAAGATTACAGACACCCACCACTATGCCTGGCTAATTTTTTTTTTATTTTTAGTAGAGGTGGGATTTCACCATGTTGGTCAGGCTGGTCTCCAACTTTTTACCTCAGGTAATCCACCCGCCTCGGCCTCCCAAAGTGCTGGGATTACAGGCATGAGCCACCACACCCAGCAATATTAATTCTCCCAGTCCATAAAAACAGATATCTTCGGAAAAAACAGAGGGGGGGCAGAGCAAGATGGCCAAATAGGAGCAGCTCCAGTCTCCAACTCCCAGCGCGAGCGACACAGAAGACCGGTGATTTCTGCATTTTCAACTGAGGTACTGGGTTCATCTCACTGGGGAGTGCCGGACGATCGGTGCTGGTCAGCTGCTGCATCCCGACCAGCGAGAGCTGAAGCAGGGCTAGGCATTGCCTCACCTGGGAAGTGCAAGGGGGAAGGGAGTCCCTTTTCCTAGCCAGGGGAACTGAGACACACAACACCTGGAAAATCGGGTAACTCCCACCCCAATACTGCGCTTTAAGCAAACAGGCACACCAGGAGATCATATCCCACACCTGGCCGGGAGGGTCCCACACCCACGGAGCCTCCCTCATTGCTAGCACAGCAGTCTGTGATCTACCGGCAAGGCAGCAGCGAGGCTGGGGGAGGGGCGCCCGCCATTGCTGAGGCTTAAGTAGGTAAACAAAGCTGCTGGGAAGCTCGAACTGGGTGGAGCTCACAGCAGCTCAAGGAAACCTGCCTGTCTCTGTAGACTCCTCCTCTGGGGACAGGGCACAGCTAAATAAAAAGCAGCAGAAAACTCGGCAGAGGTAAATGCCCCTGTCTGACAGCTTTGAAGACAGCAGTGGATCTCCCAGCATGGAGGTTGAGATCTGAGAAGGGACAGACTGCCTGCTCAAGTGAGTCCCTGACCCCTGGGAGACATCCCCCACTAGGTGCAGACTGACACCTCAACCTCACACGGCAGGGTTCACCCCTGAGACAAAGCTTCCAGAGCAACAATCAGACAGCAACACTCACTGTGCAGCAATATTCTATCTTCTGCAGCTTCCGCTGCTGACACCCAGGCAAACAGGGTCTGGAGTGGACCTCAAGCAATCTCCAACAGACCTACAGCTGAGGGTCCTGACTGTTAGAAGGAAAACTATCAAACAGGAAGGACACCTACACCAAAACCCCATCAGTACATCACCATCATCAAAGACCAGAGGCAGATAAAACCACAAAGATGGGGAAAAAGCAGGGCAGAAAAGCTGGAAATTCAAAAAATAAGAGCGCATCTCCCCCGGCAAAGGAGCGCAGCTCATCGCCAGCAACGGATCAAAGCTGGACGGAGAATGACTTTGACGAGATGAGAGAAGAAGGCGTCAGTCCATCAAATTTCTCAGAGCTAAAGGAGGAATTACGTACCCAGTGCAAAGAAACTAAAAATCTTGAAAAAAAAGTGGAAGAATTGATGGCTAGAGTAATTAATGCAGAGAAGGTCATAAACGAAATGAAAGAGATGAAAACCATGACACGAGAAATACGTGACAAATGCACAAGCTTCAGTAACCGACTCGATCAACTGGAAGAAAGAGTATCTGCGATTGAGGATCAAATGAATGAAATGAAGCGAGAAGAGAAACCAAAAGAAAAAAGAAGAAAAAGAAATGAACAAAACCTGCAAGAAGTATGGGATTATGAAAAAGACCAAATCTACGTCTGATTGGGGTGCCTGAAAGTGAGGGGGAAAATGGAACCAAGTTGGAAAACACTCTTCAGGATATCATCCAGGAGAACTTCCCCAACCTAGTAGGGCAGGCCAACATTCAAATCCAGGAAATACAGAGAACGCCACAAAGATACTCCTCGAGAAGAGCAACTCCAAGACACATAATTGCCAGATTCACCAAAGTTGAAATGAAGGAAAAAATCTTAAGGGCAGCCAGAGAGAAAGGTCGGGTTACCCACAAAGGGAAGCCCATCAGACTAACAGCAGATCTCTCGGCAGAAACTCTCCAAGCCAGAAGAGAGTGGGGGCCAATATTCAACATTCTTAAAGAAAAGAATTTTAAACCCAGAATTTCATATCCAGCCAAATTAAGTTTCATAAGTGAAGGAGAAATAAAATCCTTTACAGATAAGCAAATGCTTAGAGATTTTGTCACCACTAGGCCTGCCTTACAAGAGACCCTGAAGGAAGCACTAAACATGGAAAGGAACAACCGGTACCAGCCATTGCAAAAACATGCCAAAATGTAAAGACCATCGAGGCTAGGAAGAAACTGCATCAACTAACGAGCAAAATAACCAGTTAATATCATAATGCGGGATCAAGTTCACACATAACAATATTAACCTTAAATGTAAATGGACTAAATGCTCCAATTAAAAGACACAGACTGGCAAACTGGATAAAGAGTCAAGACCCATCAGTCTGCTGTATTCAGGAGACCCATCTCACACGCAGAGACATACATAGGCTCAAAATAAAGGGATGGAGGAAGATTTACCAAGCAAATGGAGAACAAAAAAAAGCAGGGGTTGCAATACTAGTCTCTGATAAAACAGACTTTAAACCATCAAAGATCAAAAGAGACAAAGAAGGCCATTACATAATGGTAAAGGGATCAATTCAACAGGAAGAGCTAACTATCCTAAATATATATGCACCCAATACAGGAGCCCCCAGATTCATAAAGCAAGTCCTTAGAGACTTACAAAGAGACTTAGATTCCCATACAATAATAATGGGAGACTTCAACACTCCACTGTCAACATTAGACAGATCAACGAGACAGAAAGTTAACAAGGATATCCAGGAATTGAGCTCATCTCTGCAGCAAGCAGACCTAATAGACATCTATAGAACTCTCCACCCCAAATCAACAGAATATACATTCTTCTCAGCACCACATCATACTTACTCCAAAATTGACCACGTAATTGGAAGTAAAGCACTCCTCAGCAAATGTACAAGAACAGAAATTATAACAAACTGTCTCTCAGACCACAGTGCAATCAAACTAGAACTCAGGACTAAGAAACTCAATCAAAACCGCTCAACTACATGGAAACTGAACAACCTGCTCCTGAATGACTACTGGGTACATAACGAAATGAAGGCAGAAATAAAGATGTTCTTTGAAACCAATGAGAACAAAGATACAACATACCAGAATCACTGGGACACATTTAAAGCAGTGTGTAGAGGGAAATTTATAGCACTAAATGCCCACAAGAGAAAGCAGGAAAGATCTAAAATTGACACTCTAACACCGCAATTAAAAGAACTAGAGAAGCAAGAGCAAACACATTCGAAAGCTAGCAGAAGGCTAGAAATAACTAAGATCAGAGCAGAACTGAAGGAGATAGAGACACAAAAAACCCTCCAAAAAATCAATGAATCCAGGAGTTGGTTTTTTGAAAAGATCAACAAAATTGACAGACCACTAGCCAGACTAATAAAGAAGAAAAGAGAGAAGAATCAAATCGACCCAATTAAAAATGATAAAGGGGATATCACCACCAACCCCACAGAAATACAAACTACCATCAGAGAATACTATAAACACCTCTACGCAAATAAACTGGAAAATCTAGAAGAAATGGATAATTTCCTGGACACTTACACTCTTCCAAGACTAAACCAGGAAGAAGTTGAATCCCTGAATAGACCAATAGCAGGCTCTGAAATCGAGGCAACAATTAATAGCCTACCAACCAAAAAAAGTCCAGGACCAGATGGATTCACAGCTGAATTCTACCAGAGGTACAAGGAGGAGTTGGTACCATTCCTTCTGAAACTATTCCAATCAATAGAAAAAGAGGGAATCCTCCCTAACTCATTTTATGAGGCAACATCATCCTGATACCAAAGCCTGGCAGAGACACAACAAAAAAAGAGAATTTTAGACCAATATCCCTGATGAACATCGATGCAAAAATCCTCAATAATATACTGGCAAACCGGATTCAGCAACACATCAAAAAGCTTATCCACCATGATCAAGTGGGCTTCATCCCTGGGATGCAAGGCTGGTTCAACATTCGCAAATCAATAAACATAATCCAGCATATAAACAGAACCAAAGACAAGAACCACATTGATGCAGAAAAGGCCTTTGACAAAATTCAACAGCCCTTCATGCTAAAAACGCTCAATAAATTCGGTATTGATGGAACGTACCTCAAAATAATAAGAGCTATTTATGACAAACCCACAGCCAATATCATACTGAATGGGCAAAAACTGGAAAAATTCCCTTTGAAAACTGGCACAAGACAGGGATGCCCTCTCTCACCACTCCTATTCAACATAGTGTTGGAAGTTCTGGCTAGGGCAATCAGGCAAGAGAAAGAAATCAAGGGTATTCAGTTAGGAAAAGAAGAAGTCAAACTGTCCCTGTTTGCAGATGACATGATTGTATATTTAGAAAACCCCATTGTCTCAGCCCAAAATCTCCTTAAGCTGATAAGCAACTTCAGCAAAGTCTCAGGATACAAAATTAATGTGCAAAAATCACAAGCATACTTATACACCAGTAACAGACAAACAGAGAGCCAAATCAGGAATGAACTTCCATTCACAATTGCTTCAAAGAGAATAAAATACCTGGGAATCCAACTTACAAGGGATGTAAAGGACCTCTTCAAGGAGACCTACAAACCACTGCTCAGTGAAATAAAAGAGGACACAAACAAATGGAAGAACATACCATGCTCATGGATAGGAAGAATCAATATCGTGAAAATGGCCATACTGCCCAAGGTAATTTATAGATTCAATGCCATCCCCATCAAGCTACCAATGAGTTTCTTCACAGAATTGGAAAATACTGCTTTAAAGTTCATATGGAACCAAAAAAGAGCCCGCATCTCCAAGACAATCCTAAGTCAAAAGAACAAAGCTGGAGGCATCACGCTACCTGACTTCAAACTATACTACAAGGCTACAGTAACCAAAACAGCATGGTACTGGTACCAAAACAGAGATATAGACCAATGGAACAGAACAGAGTCCTCAGAAATAATACCACACATCTACAGCCATCTGATCTTTGACAAACCTGAGAGAAACAAGAAATGGGGAAAGGATTCCCTATTTAATAAATGGTGCTGGGAAAATTGGTTAGCCATAAGTAGAAAGCTGAAACTGGATCCTTTCCTTACTCCTTATACGAAAATTAATTCAAGATGGATTAGAGACTTAAATGTTAGACCTAATACCATAAAAATCCTAGAGGAAAACCTAGGTATTACCATTCAGGACATAGGCATGGGCAAAGACTTCATGTCTAAAACACCAAAAGCAACGGCAGCAAAAGCCAGAATTGACAAATGGGATCTCATTAAACTAAAGAGCTTCTGCACAGCAAAAGAAACTACCATCAGAGTGAACAGGCAACCTACAGAATGGGAGAAAATTTTTGCAATCTACTCATCTGACAAACGGCTAATATCCAGAACCTACAAAGAACTCAAACAAATTTACAAGAAAAAAACAAACAACCCCATCAAAAAGTGGGCAAAGGATATGAACAGACATTTCTCAAAAGAAGACATTCATACAGCCAACAGACACATGAAAAAATGCTCATCATCACTGGCCATCAGAGAAATGCAAATCAAAACCACAATGAGATACCATCTCAAACCAGTTAGAATGGCGATCATTAAAAAGTCAGGAAACAACAGGTGCTGGAGAGGATGTGGAGAAATAGGAACACTTTTACACTGTTGGTGGGATTGTAAACTAGTTCAACCATTATGGAAAACAGTATGGCGATTCCTCAAGGATCTAGAACTAGATGTACCATATGACCCAGCCATCCCATTACTGGGTATATACCCAAAGGATTATAAATTATGCTGCTATAAAGACACATGCACACGTATGTTTATTGCAGCACTATTCACAATAGCAAAGACTTGGAATCAACCCAAATGTCCATCAGTGACAGATTGGATTAAGAAAATGTGGCACATATACACCATGGAATACTATGCAGCCATAAAAAAGGATGAGTTTGTGTCCTTTGTAGGGACTTGGATGCAGCTGGAGTCCATCATTCTTAGCAAACTATCACAAGAACAGAAAAACAAACACCGCATGTTCTCACTCATAGGTGGGAACTGAACAATGAGATCACTCGGACTCAGGAAGGGGAACATCACACACCGGGGCCTATCATGGGGAGGGGGGAGGGGGGAGGGATTGCATTGGGAGTTATACCTGATGTAAATGACGAGTTGATGGGTGCAGCACAGCAACATGGCACAAGTATACATATGTAACAAACCTGCACGTTATGCACATGTACCCTACAACTTAAAGTATAATAATAATAAATAAATTTAAAACGAACAAACAAACAAAAAAAACCAGATATCTTCCTTTTATTTGTGTTCAAAGAACCAACTTTTTGATTATTTGTTTTTCTATATATTTTTTCTTTTATACTTCATTAATTTCTGCTATAATCTTTATTTCCTTTTTTCTGTTTGCCTTCAGTTTAGTTTGTTTTTTATTTTTCTATGTTTTAATGTGGATGGTGAGGATGTTGATTTAAGTTTTTTTCTTTTCTTTTCTTTTTTTCTTTTTTTGAGATGGGTCTCATTCTGTCATTCAGGCAGGAGTGCAGTGTTGTGATCATGGATCATGGCTTACTGCAGTCTCAACCGCCCTGGCTCAAGTGATCCTCCCACCTCAGCCTTTCAAGTAGCTGGGACTACAGGCCTGTGTTACTATGCCCAGATTATTGATTGATTGATTGATTGAGACAGGGTCTCCCTATGTTACCCAGTCTGGTCTTGATACACCGGACTCAAGCAATCTTTCCACCTCAGCCTCCCGAAGTGTTGGGATTACAGGTGCAACACACTGTGCTCAGCCTTTTTTTTTTTTTTTTTTAACATACTTACTTATAGCTATAAATTTTCCTCTCAGCATTTCTTGAGCTGCATACTGGAGTTTTTAGTATGTTGTATCTTCATTTCATTCTTCACAAAGTATTTTTGGTTTCTTTCATTTGTTATTAAGTCAGATATTAGTATAGCCACTGAAGATTTCTTATGGTTGCTATTTCCATTTTATGTCTCTTTTTACGATTTGCTTTAAACTTTTGTGTATCTTTGATCTAAAGCATGTCACCTGTAGAAAGCATATAGTTGGATACTATTTGTTTGTTTTGTGCAGTCATACTATATCTTCCTTTTGATTGGAATGTTTAATCAATTCACATTTAATGTTATTGTTGGTAATGTTAGATTGATGTCTTTAAATTTAGTTTTTATTTTCAATATGTTCATGCCTTTTTTCCCTGCACTCCTCCTTTACTGATTTTTTAAACATTAAATGAATATTTATTTATTTATTTACTTTTAGTTCTGGGATACATAGGCAGAACGTGCAGGTTTGTTACATAGGTATACATGTGCCATGGTAGTTTGCTGCACCCATCAACCCATCATCTAGGTTTTAAGTCCCACATACATTAGGTATTTGTCCTAATGCTCTCCCTCTTCTTGTCCCCCATCCCCCGACAGACCCCGGTGTGTGATGTTTCCCTTTCTGTGTCCATGTGTTCTCATTGTTCAACTCCCACTTATGAGTGAGAACATGCAGTGTTTGGTTTTCTGTTCCTGTGTTAATTTGCTGAGAATTATGGTTTCCAGCTTCATCCATGTCCCTGCAAAGGACATGAACTCATCCTTTTTTATGGTTGCACAGGATTCCAAAGTGTATATGTGCCACATTTTCTTTAACCAGTCTATCACTGATGGGCATTTGGGTTGTTTCCAAGTCTTTGCTATTGTGAATAGTGCTGCAATAAACATATGCATCCATGTGTCTTTATAGTAGAATGATTTGTAATCCTTTAGGTATATACCCAGTAATGGGATGGCTGGGTCAAATGGTATTTCTTGTTCTAGATCCTTGAGGAACCACCACACTGTCTTCCACATTGATTGAATTAATTTACACTGCCACTAACAGTGTAAAAGCATTTCTATTTCTCCACAGACTCACCAGTATATGTTCTTTCCTGACTTTTTAATAGCCATTCTAACTGGTGTGAGATGGTATCTCATTGTGGTTTTGATTTGCATTTCTCTAATGAGCAGTGATGATGAATATTTTTTCATATGTTTCTTGCCCGCATAAATGTCTTTTGAGAAGTGTCTGTTCATATGCTTCTCCCACTTTTTGATGTTTTTTTTTTTCTTGTAAATTTGTTTAAGTTCCTTGTAGATTCTGGATATTAGACCTTTGTCAAATGGATAGCTTGTAAAAATTTTCTCCCATTCTGTAAGTTGCTTGTTCACTCTGATGATAGTTTCTTTCACTGTGCAGAAGCTCATAAGTTTGATTAGATCCCATATGTCAATTTTGGCTTTTGTTGCCATTGCTTTTAATGTTTTAGTCATGAAGTCTTTGCCCATGCCTATGTCCTGAATGGTATTACCTAGGTTTTCTTCTAGGGTTTTTATGGTTTTAGGTCTAACATTTAAGTCTCTAATCCATCTTGAATTAATTTTCGTATTAGGAGTAAGGAAAGGATCCAGTTTCAGCTTTCTACTTATGGCTAGCCAATTTTCCCAGCACCATTTATTAAATAGGGAATCCTTTCCCCATTTCTTGTTTCTCTCAGGTTTATCAAAGATCAGATGACTGTAGATGTGTGGTATTATTTCTGAGGACTCTGTTCTGTTCCATTGGTCTATATCTCTATTTTGGTACCAGTACCATGCTGTTTTGGTTACTGTAGCCTTGTAGTATAGTTTGAAGTCAGGTAGCGTGATGCCTCCAGCTTTGTTCTGTTGACTTAGGATGGTCTTGGCAATGCAGGCTCTTTTTTGGTTCCATATGAACTTTAAAGCAGTTTTTTCCAATTCTGTGAAGAAAGTCATTGGTAGCTTGATGGGGATGGCATTGAATCTCTAAATTACCTTGGGCAGTATGGCCATTTTCACGATATTGATTCTTCCTATCCATGAGCATGGTATGTTCTTCCATTTGTTTGTGTCCTCTTTTATTTCACTGAGCAGTGGTTTGTAGGTCTCCTTGAAGAGGTCCTTTACATCCCTTGTAAGTTGGATTCCTAGGTATTTTATTCTCTTTGAAGCAATTGTGAATGGAAGTTCATTCATGATTTGGCTCTCTGTTTGTCTGTTGCTGGTGTATAAGAATGCTTGTGATTTTTGCACATTAATTTTGTATCCTGAGACTTTGCTGAAGTTGCTTATCAGCTTAAGGAGATTTTGGGCTGAGACAATGGGGTTTTCTAAATATACAATCATGTCATCTGTAAACAGGGACAATTTGACTCTTCTTTTCCTAACTGAATACCCTTGATTTCTTTTTCTTGCCTGATTGCCCTAGCCAGAACTTCCAACATTATGTTGAATAAGCGTGGTGAGAGTGGGCATCCCTGTCTTGTGCCAGTTTTCAAAGGGAATGCTTCCAACTTTTGCCCATTCAGTATGATATTGAGTGTGCGTTTGTCAGAAGTAGCTTTTATTATTTTTACATATGTTCTATCAATACCTAGTTTATTGAGAGTTATTAGCATGAAGGGCTGTTGAATTTTGTCAAAGGCCTTTTCTGCATCTATTGAGATAATCATGTAGTTTTTGTCACTGGTTCTTTTTATGTGATGGATTATGTTTATTGACTTGTGTATGTTGAGCCAGCCTTGCATCCCAGGGATGAAGCCGACTTGATCATGGTGGGTAAGCTTTTTGATGTGCTGCTGGATTTCCTCTGCCAGTATTTTATTGAGGATTTTGTATCGTAGTTCATCAGGGATATTGGCCTGAAATTTTCTTTTTTTGTTGTGTCTCTGCCAGGTTTTGGTATCAGGATGATGCCGGCCTCAGGAAATGAGTTAGGGAGGAGTCCCTCTTTTTCTATTATTTGAAATAGTTTCAGAAGGAATGGTTCCAGCTCCTCTTTGTACCTCTGGTAGAATTTGTCTGTGAATCCATCCATTCTTCGACTTTTTTTGGTGGGTAGGCTATTAATTACTGCCTCAATTTCAGAGCTTGTTCTTGGTTTCATTCCAGGATTCAACTTCTTCCTGTTTTAGTCTTGGGAGGTTGTATGTGTCCAGGAATTTATCCTTTTCTTCTAGATTTTCTAGTTTACTTGTGTAGAGGTGCTTATATTATTCTCTGATGGTAGTTTGTATTTCTGTGGAATCAGTGGTGATATCCCCTTTATCATTTCTTATTGTGTCTATTTGATTCTTCTCTCTTTTCTTCTTCATTAGTCTAGCCAGCAATCTATTTTGTTAATCTTTTCATAAAACCAGCTCCTGGATTCACTGATTTTTCGAAGGGTTTTTCGTGTCTCTGTCTTCTTCAGTTCCACTCTGATCTTAGTTATTTCTTGTCTTCTGCTAGCTTTTGAATTTGTTTGCTCTTTCTTCTCTAGTTTTTTTCATTGTGATGTTAGTGTGTTGATTTTTTATCTTTCTCACTTTCTGATGTGGGTATTTAGTGCTATAAATTCTGCTCTTAACACTGCTTTAGCTGTGTCCCAGAGAATCTGGATTTGTTATATCTCTCTTTGTTCTCATTGGTTTCAAAGAACTTTTTTATTTCTGCCTTAATTTTATTATTTACCCAGTAGTCATTCAGGAGCAGGTTATTCAATTTCCATTAGTTGTGCAGTTTTGAGTGAATTTCTTAATCCTGAGTTCTGATTTGATTGCACTGTGGTCTGAGATACTGTTTGCTACGATTTCCATTCATTTGCATTTGCTGAGGAGTGTTTTGCTTCCAATTATGTGGTCGATTTTAGAATAAGTGTTACGTGGCTCTGAGAAGAATGTATATTTTGTTGATTTGTGGTGGAGAGTTCTGCAGTTGTCTATTAGGTCCTCTTGGTCCAGGGCCGAGTTCAAGTCCTGAATATCCTTGTTAATTTTCTGTCTTGTTGATCTGTCTAATATTGATAGTGGGGTGTTAAATTCTCCCACTATTACTGTATGGGAGTCCAAGTCTCTTTGTAGGTCTCTAAGAACTTGTCTTATGAATCTGGGTGGGATATTGACTCATATCCCAGTGTGTGGCTACTCCTGTTGGGTGCATATATGTTTAGCATAATTAGCTCTTCTTGTTGCATTGATCCCTTTACCATTATGTAATGCCCTTCTTTCTCTTTTTTGATCTTTGTTGGTTTAAAGTCTGTTTTATCAGAGACTAGGATTGCAACCCCTACTGTTTTTTTGCTTTCCATTTGCTTGGTAAATATTCCTCCATCCCTTTATTTTGAGCCTAGTGTGTCTACATGTGAGATGGGTCTCCTGAATGCAGCACACTCATGGGTCTTGATTCTTTATCCAATTTGCCAGTCTTGTCTTTAATTGGGGACTTTAGCCCATTACCAATATGGTTATGTGTGAATTTGATTCTATCATTATGATGCTAGCTGGTTATTTTGCACATTAGTTGATGCAGTTTCTTCATAGTGTCATTGGTTTTTATATGTTGGTATGTTTTTGCAGTGACTGATACTGTTTGTTTTGGTTTTTTTTCCCCCCATATTTAGTGCTTCCTTCAGGAGCTCTTGCAAGGCAGGCTGGGTGGTGACAATATCCCTCAACATTTGCTTGTCTGGAAAGCATTTTACTTCTCTGCTTACTAAACTTAGTTTGGCTGGATATGAAATTCTCGTTTGAAAATTCTTTTCTTTAAGAATGTTGAATATTGGCCCCCTCCTGGTTTCAAGCGATTTTCATGCCTCAGCCTCCCAGGTAGGTGGGATTACAGGCACTTGCTACCGTACCTGGCTAATTTTTGTGTTTTTAGTAGAGACAGGGTTTCACCATGTTGGCCAGACTGGTCTCCTGGCCTCAGGTGATCCACCCACCTTGGCCTCCCAAATTGCTGGGATTACAAACATTAGCCATTGTGCTTGACTCTTCTTCTCCTGTTTTTTTTTTTTTTTTTGTCCATTTTTTCATTATACATGTTGTATCTCTATGTTCTGCAAACTCAATCATATATTGTTTAAATTAAATTATAATGAAATCTTATATAATTGTATGTCTTTTAAGGATGTTGACAAAAATGTATATCCTGTATATATTCATAGAATCTGTTACATTGATGTTTTTGCTTATCATTTTTGGTTTTCCTCATTTGTTGCTGTAGATTCAAATCACCAACTGTGGTATCTTTTCCTTGTTCCAGTATTGCTTTGCTCTCACCCACCTCCTTTGTGTTGTTACTGGCAAATATATATACAGATCTCACAATACAATTACATACATATTGTCTTATATAATTGATTTTTGAATCAGTTAAAAGGTGCTTGGAGAATAAATATGCAATTATGCCATTGTAATTGTCTACCTAGTTACCTTTACTGGTATTCTGTTCTTTGTGTAGATTTGAATTACTTGCTGGGGTCACTTTCTTTCACGCTGAAGGACTTTCCTTAGTATTTTTTGTAAGATAGCTCTGTTATCAACAAATTCTCTCAGTTTTTGTTTATCTGGAAATGTCTTTATTTCATCTTTATTTTTGAAAGACAGTTTTGCTCAACATAAGACTCTTAATTAGCAGATTTTTTTTTCTTCTACTGTTTTGAATATGTCATTTCACATTCCGTTGCCTTTCAGCCTCCATTGTTTCTGAAAGTTAGCTGTTAATCTTAATAGGGGTCCTTTGTACACAGTTTTCAAGGTGTCTTTTTTTCTTTTAAGCATGTTTACTGGGATGTGTCTGAGTAGAGATTTCTTTATCCTGCTTGAAGTTTATTGAACTTCTTAAACCATAGATAATGTTTTTCATCAAATTTAGGAAAGTTTTCAACCATTATTTTAAGAAATATTTGTATTCCTTTCTTTCCTTTTCTTCTGTTATTTCCATTATGTATATTCTTGTGATTAATGGTATTTGACATTTCTTTGAGATTGTTCATACTCCCTTCATTCTTTTTTTCTGTTTTTTTTTTTCTGTGCTGTTTCAATAATCTTCTTCTTCCAGCATCAGTCTCTTATACCCTCAAAATTGCTCTATTAAATGAAGTCACATAAATATTTTTGAAACATTGCTTTACACTCATCACTCCCTAACTTGAAAGCTTCTTATAACTCTCTATTTTCTATATTGAAAATAAGTTTAGAGATTGCCATTGATTAGCTATTTTGTACCTCATTAACATTATTTCCTCTATTCCCCTTCATGAATCTTTTAATCTAGTCAAATTGGCCTGTCAGTAAAACCAGTTTTAATCTCAACCTCTACAGCACTTCATGCTTATCAGTCATTTCATTATAGTACTTCATAATGTCATTTTAACTTATTTTTTAATATAGTGAATTTTAAGCCTCTGGAATTTAGTTTTTTAATACCCTAACACTTGGTACACTACTCTGAATGTCAGGAATAGTAAGGAATGTAATTGTTGATAATGTTGTTATATACAACATGACAAGTAATCATGTTTCAATTACTGACAGTCAATAAATATAATTGAAGCACAAAAATTCTCTCCCAAGAATAAATTGTTAGAGTTGGAAATTGAAGGAAAATGTTAACGAGAAAATTATGTAATTATTCTTTCCCACTGAAATCAATTGATGACTCTGATGTATATTGATTAAAAATGCTTTAATATGTACAAACAACTGCAAATATACTGTTTTGTTCAATTAATGATTTGACAATTTAGTGAAGTGCTGGATGGAAAAGACATATAAACTAAGGGGAGTGGAACTCTCCCCTGGCTGTGTCACTTTTTTTATTTCTCTCTATTCCCACATCATTACCAAAGCCAGTAATCTCCAACCGTCTAGTTCTCAATCTTAAGACTATTGTTCAGGGCCGGGCTTGGTGGCTCACGCCTGTAATCCCAGCACTTTGGGAGGCTGAGAATGAGTGGATCACTAGGTCAGGAGATCGAGACCATCCTGGCTAACACAGTGAAACCCTGTCTCTACTAAAAATACAAAAAATTAGCCAGGTGTAGTGGCACATGCCTGTAGTTCCAGCTACTCAGGAGGCTGAAGCAGGATAATCGCTTGAACCCAGGAGGTGGAGGTTGCAGGGAGCCAAGATCACACCACTGCACTCCAGCCTGGGCGACAGAGTGAGACTCCATCTCAAAAAAAAAAAAAAAAAAAAAAAGACTATTGTTCAGACAAGTTCCTGAGCAAAAGTTTTCTCTTTGTAAGGCATCATGATATACATATAATGTCAGTAATTCTATTTTACATATGGCACAGATATGTATATTTTAGTACAGTGTGAATGATTATGGTCAATTTTATATTATTTGTTTCTTGTTTAGTAAATATAGGGTAAAATAAAGAAAAGGCAATTTCAGAAAGCATGCCAAGCAGCAGATATTGATTTGTTGTTTAATTCCTTGCCCTTTAAACACGTTGAATAAAACTATCTTGATATCCTATTTGGATTTGCTTATGTCATTGTGAAGCTAATCTGAAAATTTAAAGCTATATGCATGTAAACGTCTATGTAATAGATACGTGACTATAAACAACTGTGGTAATACAAGAATAAATAAGGGTACTTACTGAAAATGAAAAAGAAACAAACATTGCATTTCAGAACACATGCCAATTTAACCAAAATGAGACATAGAAGTAAACTGAAAGCATAACTAGAAAGATAAGCATGTTATGTGCAGAAGTAGCTTCACTTCTATTTCCTCCTCTTTTTGATCCTTTATTCAAAATCTTATGGAGTCTAAACAGAATAACCCATCTCCTATAAGAAATTATCATTTTTGTTTTATGCAAAATGAATACATCATTAAAATGATTTTTAAAAATCAAGAAATGTAGTATTTGTGTTCATTGTCTAATGGAAGTTTTTAAAAAAATGTATTTGATAGAAATAGAATAATTTTGATAGTTCATTATATGCTTTAAATAGCAAGTATTTCTCTGTATGAAAGGAGTTTGCATGTATTCTAGATAAAATATTGATCCTAGTGTGGATTGTTATTGTTGTCCTAGTCTGTTTTGTGGTGCTGTAACAGAATACCACATGCTACACAATTTATAAACAATAGAGGTTTATTTGGCTTATGATTTTGGAGGCTGGAAAGTCCAAGATTGAGGGGCAACATCTGATGAGGGACTTCTTACTGTGTTGTAACATGGTGGAAGGTATCACATGTTGAGAGATGTGCAACAGAGGGAAGGGGCCTGAGCTAATCCTTTCATTAGAAACCCACTCCCATGATAACCAACCCATTCTCACAATAACTGTATTAATTCAAACATGAGGGCAAAGCCCCCATATCCTAATCACCTCTTAAAAATCTCATTCTCAATACTATTGCACTGGGGATTAAGTTTCCAACACATGAATTTTGGGTGACACATTCAAACCATAGCAATAGTAATAAATTTCATTATGTAGATAAGTATGTATGTGTGATCTTCAATTCTAAACTTACTTTGTCTTCAAACTTAAATAATTAAAATAACTCCACATGAAATTAGATCTATGTGTGAAGAATGTAAAGCAATAAAAGTTATATAATTTTACAGGTAATTTGATGAATTATATAGCAGACAAGTATTGCAACTCTAAAGATTGTTTACAAATTCAACAAAAATATGAGGATTCATAGACATAAGTTTATCCTGTTATGACAAACACATAATTACATTATTATTCCTTTATCTTTAAATTCCTTTAGTCAAATTTTTTAATTCTTACAGATGAATAGAATTTAAATTAGATTTAATTAAATCTTTTTTTTCTTTAGGAAAAAGTCAAAGAGAAGGAAGAAAATCTGAATCTTGTAAACCAATTCTTAAAGTAGAATACAAGACCTGCAAAAACAGGTATGCATTTTTACTTTAGGGAAAGAGGAATATGAGGCAGAGACAAAAAAGACAAATGATCTTTAATGTTAATATATTGTTTAAAGTTTTACATAATTGTAAATACAACTGAATCCTCCATATTAACATAACTGATTTTTTATTGTCTCAGACATATCTCTGATAATGATTATTATGAATATTGCAAATATCAAGTGTTAATTATTTCAGGATTCTTAATGAGCATTTAGATAAGTATTATACACAATAATTTTAACAGTAAAGGACTTCTGACCATGCATACTACAAGTAGCAGGATTTATTAAGCAGAAGCAATGTGTCCATTGATATTGCATGTGAAAGACTTAAATACATAACCAAGTCTCTGTACTTTAAGATCTTACATTCTGAACTCAGAAGATTACAGTTTGTTGGAAAAATAAAGTTATGTACATTAATGTAATAAAAAGTACTAAATTTTAAGATGTTGAAAAATAAAAAAAAAAATTAGTATAATATTATTTTGTTTTTAAAGTAGCCATATCCAGCTGAGTGCCCTGCCTCACGCCTGTAATCCCAGCACTTTGGGAGGCTAAGGTGGGTGGATCACCTGAGGTTAGGAAATCGAGACCAGCTAGGGGAGCATGGCAAAAACCTGTCTCTACTGAAAACACACAAAAAAATTAGCTGGGCATGGTGGCACGTGCCTGTAATCCCAGCTACTTGAGAGGCTGAGGCACAAGAATCCCTTGAACCCAAGAGATGGAAGTTGCAGTGAGCCGAGATGGTGCCGCTACACTTCAGCCTAGACAACAGAGTGAGACTCTGTCTCAAAAAAAAAAAAAAAAGTAGCCATGTCCTATATATCAACAAGTTCCTTTTACCTGGCAATAATAATTAGTGGCAATATGCTCATTCAGAATTACCATAATAAATCTTGCCTAAACATTAAATTTATTTTAATTCAAATTAAATAATCCTACTTTATATTAATAATATGCTCATTTTATAATGTTTTCTTGGTATCATAGGTATACTGAATGTTTGTTTAGAACTGCTCTTCTAAAATTTTAATAGTACAAAATTATGGTCATTTTAAACCAGTTATTTTATCTATATATAAATATCTCTTTAGCCTACTATGCATTAACTGATAAAAATGACCACTGTTTTATACCATTATAAGTATTAGAATGTTTCAAATTTAATCATTATTAATGGAAATATGAAATATATGACATATATTTTGCCTCTTAAAATATTACTTATAGTTTAAGCTTTGCTTGAGTCTTCAGGTTCAAAATTATTTACAATATTTGTTATATGGTATTGCACTTCAAGGATTATTAAGGTGCAGGACACTATATTAACTATTCCTAGCAGCTTGTAGTATTATTTTGTGGGGGTTTTTTCACATATATATATATAAATATATGTATATTTATATATAGTTTATTATACTTTAAGTTTTGGAATACATGTGCAGAACGTGCAGGTTTTGTTACATAGTTATACACATGCCATGGTGGTTTGCTGCACCCATCAACCCATCATCTACATTAGGCATTTCTCCTAATGCTATCCCTCCCCTAGCCCCCCAACCCCCAACAGGCCCTGGTGTGATGTTCCCCTCCCTATGTCCATGTGTTCTTGTTGTTCGACTCCCAATTATGAGTGAGAATATGCAGTGTTTGGTTTTCTGTTCCTGTGTTACTTTGCTGAGAATGATGGTTTCCAGCTTCATCCATGTTCCTGCAAAGGACATGAACTTATCTTTTTTAATGTCTGCATAGTATTCCATGGTATATATGTGCTACATTTTCGTTATCCAGTCTATCATTGATGGACATTTGGGTTGTTTCCAAGTCTTTGCAATTGTGAATAGTTCTGCAATAAACATACATGTGCATGTGTCTTTATAGTAGAATGATTTATAATCTTTTGGATATATACCCAGTAATGGGATTGCTGGGTCAAATGGTATTTCTGGTTCTAGATCCTTGAGGAACTGCCACAATGTCTTCCACAATGATTGAATGAATTTACACTCCCACTAACACTGTAAAAGCGTTCGTATTTTTTCTACATCTTCTCCAACATCTCTTGTTTCCTGAGTTTTTTGGTTTTTTTGAGATGGAGTCTTGCTCTGTCACCAGGCTAGAGTGCAGTGGCATGATCTCAGCTCACTGCAACCTCTGCTTCCTGGGTTCAAGCAATTCTCCTGCCCCAGCGTCCCGAGTAACTGGGACTACAGGCGTGTGCCACCATGCTCAGCTAATTTTTGCATTTGCTTTAGTAGAGACAGGGTTACACCATGTTGGCCAGGATGGTTTCCATCTCTTGACCTTGTGATCCACCCATTCTCAGCCTCCCAAACTGCTGGGATTGCAGGAGTGAGCCAACACGCCGGCCTGTTTCCCAACTTGTTAATGATCGCTGTTCTAGCTTGCATGAGATGGTATCTCATTGTGGTTTTGATTTGAATTTCTCTAATGACCAGTGATGATGAGCATTTTTTCATGTTTATTGGCCACATAAATGTCTTCTTTTGAGAAGCGTCTGTTCATATACTTTGCCCACTTTTAGATGAGGGTTTTTGTTGTTTTCTTGTAAATTTGCTTAAGTTCCTGGTAGATTGTGGATATTAGCCCTTTGTCAGATGGATAGATTGCAAAAATATTCTCCTATTCTGTATGTTGCCTGTTCACTCTGATGATAGCTTCTTTTTTTTTTTTTTTTTTTTTTTTTTTTTTTTTTTGAGACGGAGTCTTATTCTGTTGCCCAGGATGGAGTGCAGTGGCGCGATCTCGGCTCACTGCAAGCTCCACCTCCCAGGTTCATGCCATTCTCCTGCCTCAGCCTCCCAAGCAGCTGGGACTACAGGCGCCCGCCCCCACGCCTGGCTACTTTTTTGTATTTTTAGTAGAGACGATGATAGCTTCTTTTGCTGTACAGAAGATCTTTACTTTAATTAGATCCCATTTGTCAATTTTGCCTTTTGTTGCCATTGCTTTTGGTGTTTTAGTCATGAAGTCTTTGCCTATGCCTATGTCCTGAATGGTATTGCCTAGGTTTTCTTCTAGGTTTTATGGTTTTAGGTCTTAAGTTTAAGTCTTTAATCCATCTTGCATTAATTTTTGTATAAGGTGTAAGGAAGGGGTCTAGTTTCAGTTTTCTGCATATGGCTAGCCAGTTTTTCCAGCACCATTTATTAAATAGGGAAGCCTTTCCCCATTTCTTGTTTTTGTCAGGTTTGTCAAAGATCAGATGGTTGTAGATGGGTGGAGTTATTTCTGAGGCCTCAGTTCTGTTCCATTGGTCTGTATATCTGTTTTGGCACCAGAACCATGCTGTTTTCATTACTATAGCCTTGTAGTATAGTTTGAAGTCAGGTAGCATGATGCCTCCAACTTTGTTCTTTTTGCTTAGGATTGTCTTGGCTATACAGGCTCTTTTTTGCTTCCATATTAAATTTAAAGTAGTTTTTTCTAATTCTGTGAAGAAAGTCAATGGTAGCTTGAGGGGGATAGCATTCAATCTATAAAGTACTTTGGGCAGTGTGGCCATTTTCATGATATTGATTCTTCCTATCCATGAGCATGGAATGCTTTTCCATTTGTTTGCGTCCTCTCTTATTTCCTTGAGCAGTGGTTTATAGTTCTCCTTGAAGAGGTCCTTCACTTCCCCTGTAAGTTGTATTCCTAGGCATTTTATTCTCTTTGTAGTAACTGTGAATGTGAGTTCACTCATGATTTGGCTCTCTGTTTGTCTGTTATTGGTATATAGGAATGCTTGTGATTTTTGCAAATTAATTTTGTATCCTGAGACTTTGCTGAAGTTGGTTATAAGCTTAAGGAGATTTGAGGCTGAGACGATGGGGTTTTCTAAATACACAATCATGCCATCTGCAAACAAAGACAATTTGACTTCTTCCCTTCCTATTTGAATACACTTCTTTCTCTTGCCTGATTGCCCTGGCCAGAACTTCCAATACTATGTTGAATAGGAGTGGTAAGAGACTGCATCCTTATCTTGTGCCAGATTTCAAAGGGAATGCTTCCAGCTTTTGCCCATTGAGTATGATGTTGGCTGTGGGTTTGTCATAAATAGCTCTTATTATTTTGAAATATGTTTCATCAATACCTAGTTTATTGAGAGTTTTTAGCATGAAGGGATGTTGAATTTTATTAAAGGGCTTTTCTACATCTATTGAGATAATCATGTGGTTCTTGTCTTTGGTTCTATTTATGTGATGGATTACATTTATTGATTTGCATATGTTAAAGCAATCTTGCATCCCAGGTATGAAGCCTACTTGATCGTGGTGGATAAGCTTTTTGATGTGCTCCTGTATTCGGTTTGCCAGTATTTTATTGAGGATTTTCGCATCGATGTTCATCAGGGATATTGGCCTGAAGTTTTCTATTTTTGTTGTGTCTCTGCCAGGTTTTGGTATCAGGAATATGCTGGCCTCATAAAATGCATTATGGAGGAGTCCCTCTTTTTCTATCGTTGGGAATAGTTTCAGAAGGAATGGTGCCAACTCCTCTTTGTACCTGTTGTAGAATTCGGCTGTAAATCCATCTGGTCCTGGGCTTTTTTGGGTTGGTAGGCTATTAATTACTGCCTCAATTTTAGAACTTATTTGTCTGTTCAGGGATTCGACTTTTTCCTGGTTTAGTCTTGGGAGGGTATATGTGTCTAGGAATTTGTCCATTTCTTCGAGGTTTTCTAGTTTATTTGCGTAGAGGTGCTTATAGTATTCTCTGATGGTAGTTTGTATTTCTGTGGGATCAGTGATGATGTCCCCTTTATCATTTTTTACTGTGTCTATTTGATTCATCTCACTTTTCTTATTTATTAGGCTGGCTAGTTGTCCATGTATTTTGTTAATTTTTTCAAAAACCCAGTACCCGAATTCGTTGATATTTGAAGGGTTTTTCATGTCTCTACCTCCTTCACTTCCACTGTGATCTTTGTTATTTCTTGTCTTCTGCTAGCTTTTGAATATGTTTGCTCTTGCTTCTCTAGTTCTTTTAATTGTGATGTTAGGGTGTTAATTTTAGATCTTTCTTGCTTTCTCCTGTGGGCATTTAGTGCTATAAATTTCTCTCTAAACACTGCTTTAACTGTGTCCCAGAGATTTTGGTACATTGTGTCTTTGTTCTCATTGGTTTCAAAGAAATTATTTATTTCTGCCTTAATTTCATTATTTACCTACTTGTCATTCAGGAGAAGGTTGTTCGGTTTCCAAGTAGTTGTGCAGTTTTGAGTGAGTTTCTCCATCCTGAGTTCCAATTTGATTGCACTGTGGTCTGAAAGTGGATCATTTGTTATTATTTTTGTTCTTTTGCATTTCCTGGGGAATGTTTTACTTCCAATTATGTCATCAATTTTAGAATAAGTGAATTGTGGTGCTGAGAAGAATGTATATTCTGTTGATTTGTGGTGCAGAGTTCTATAGTTGTCTATTAGGTCCACTTGGTCCAGAGTTGAGTTCAAGTCCTGAATAGCCTTGTTAATTTTCTGTCTTATTGACCTGTCTAATATTGACCATGGGGAGTTAAAGTCTCCCACTATTATTGTGTGGAAGTCTAAGTTTCTTGTAGGTCTCTAAGAACTTGCTTAATGGATCTGGGTGCTCCTGTATTAGTAGGATATATATTTAGGATAGTTACCTCTTCTTCTGGCATTGATTGCTTTACCATTATGTAATGCCCTTGTTTGCCTTTTTTGATCTTTGTTTGTTTAAAGTCTGTTTTATCAGAGATTAGGGTTGCAAACCCTGCTTTTTTTTCTTTTTTGATCCCTTTACCATTATGTAATGCCCTTGTTTGCCTTTTTTGATCTTTGTTTGCTTAAAGTCTGTTTTATCAGAGATTAGGATTGTAAACCCTACTTTTTTTTTCTTTTTTGCTTTCCATTTGCTTGGTACATTTCTCCATCCCTTTATTGTGAGACTATGTGTGTCTTTGCACATGAGATGGGTCTCCTTAATACAGCACACCGATGGGTCTTGACTCTTTATCCAATTTGCCAGTCTGTGTCTTGTAATTGGGGCATTTAGCCTGTTTACATTTAAGGTTAATATTGTTATGTGTAAATTTGATACTGTCCTTATGATGCTAGCTGGTTATTTTGCCCATTAGTTGATGCAGTTTCTTCATAGTGTCTATGGTCTTTACAATATGGTATGTTTTTGCAGTGGCTAGTACCAGTTTTATGTTTCTATGTTTAGTACTTTCATCAGAAGCTCTTGTAAGGCAGGCCTTGTGGTGGCAAAATCTCTCTGCATTTGCTTGTCTGTAAAGGATTTTATTTCTCCTTCGCTTATGAAGCTTAGTTTGGCTGGATATGAAATTCTGGCTTGAAAAGTATTTTCTTTAATAGTGTTGAATATTGGCCCCGACTTTCTTCTGGCTTGTAGGGTTTCTGCAGAGAGCCCTGCTGTTAGTCTGATGGGCTTCTCTTTGTGGGTAACCTGACCTTTCTCTCTGGCTGCCCTTAACATTTTTTCCTTCATTTCAACCTTGGTGAATCTGACGATTTGTGTCTTGGAGTTGCTCTTCTCAAGGAGTATCTTTGTGATATTCTGTTTATTTTCCGAATTTGAATGTTTTGCTTGTCTTTCTAGGTTGGGGAAGTTCTCCTGGATAATATCCTGAAGAGTGTTTTCCAACTCTGTTCCATTCCCCCCGTCACTTTCAGGTACACCAATCAAATATAGGTTTGATCTTTTCACATAGTCCTATATTTCTTGGAGGCTTTGTTTGTTCCTTTTCATTCCCTTTTCTCTAATCTTGTCTTCATGCTTTATTTCATTGAGTTGATCTTCAATCTCTGATATCCTTTCTTTCGCTGATCAATTCGGCTATTGAGACTTGTGTATGCTTCACATGCTGTGTTTTTCAGCTCCATCAGGTCATTTATCTTCTCTAAACTGGTTATTCTAGTTAGCAGTTCCTCTAACCTTTTTTCAAGGTTCTTAGCTTCCTTGCATTGGGTTAGAACATGTTCCTTTAGCTCAGAGGAGTTTGTTATTACCCACCTTCTGAAACCTACTGCTGTCAGTTTGTCAAACTCATTTTCCATCCAGTTTTGTTCCCTTGTTGGTGAGGAGGAGGAGGAAAGGCTTTCTGGTTTTTGGAATTTTCAGCCTTTTTACACTTTTTTTTCTCATCTTCATGGATTTATCTACCTTTGGTCTTGATGACCTTCGGATGGGGTTTTTGTGTGGACGTCCTTTTTGTTGATGTTGATGCTATTCCTTTCTGTTTGTCAGTTTTCCTTCTAACAGTGAAGGCTCTTTTCTCCAGGTCTGCAGGAGTTTACTGGAGGTTCACTCCAGACTCTGTTTGCCTGGGTATCACCACGGGAGGCTGCAGAATAGCAAAGAATAATGCTGCCTGCTCCTTCCTCTGGAAGCTTCATCCTAGAGGGGCACCCGCCAGATGCCAGCCAGAGCTTTCCTGTAAGAGGTGTCTGTTGACCCCTGTTGGGAGGTGTCTTCCAGTCAGGAGGCACGGGTGTCAAGGGCCCACTTGAAGAAGCGGTCTGTCCCTTAGCAGAGTTCACGCACTGTCCTGGGAGATCTACTGCTCTCTTCAGAGCCAGAAGGCAGGAACATTTAAGTCGGCTGAAGCTGTGCCCACAGCCACCCCTCCCCCAGGTGTCTGTCCCAGGGAGATGGGAGTTTTAGCTATAAGACCCTGACTGGGGTTGCTGCCTTTCTTTCAGAGATGCCCTGCCCAGAAAGGAGGCAGCTAGAGAGGCCCTCTGACTACAGCTTCTTTGTGGAGCTGCAGTGGGCTCTGTCCGGGTAGAACTTCCTGGCGGCTTTGTTTATGCTGTCAGGGCAATAAGGCCTACTCAAGCCTCAGTAATGGTGACACCCATCCCCCCACCAAGCTGGCACTTCCCAGATCGACCTCAGACTGCTGTGCTGGCAGCAAGAATTTCAAGCCGGTGGATCTTAGCTTGCTATGCTCTGTGGGATTGGGATCCTCTGAGTTAGACCACTTGGCTCCCTGGCTTCAGCCCCCTTTCCCAGGGAATGAATGGTTCTGTCTTGCTGGCATTCCAGGTGCCAGCGAGGTATGAAAAGAAACTCCTTCAGCTAGCTCGGTGTCTGCCCAAATGGCTGCCCAGTTTTGTGCTTTAAACCCAGAGCCCTGATGACGTTGGCACCAGAGGGAATCTCCTTGTCTTCAGGTTGTGAAGACCATGGGAAAAGCGTAGTATCCAGGCCAGAATGCACTGTCCTCACAGCACAGTCCCTCACAGCTTCCCTTGGCTGTGGGGGGAGTTCCTCGACCCCTTGCGCTTCCCGGGTGAGGTGATGCCCCACCCTGTTTCTGCTCACCCTCTATGGTCTGCACTCACTGTCTAATCATTCCCAGTTAGATGAGCTAGGTACCTCCATTGGAAATGCAGAAATCACTCACCTTCTGCGTTGATCTCACTGGGAGCTGCAGACCGGAGTTGTTCCTATTTGGCCATCTCGCTAGCCCAGATTCTCCTTCACTTTTATATATTTTTAAAAATCTTTTCTTTTTCCTTCAGTTTTGGGCCACGAGGATTTCTTACAATTTTTATTGTGTTATCTACTATATCCAAACTTTTGGTTTTCTTTAGACTTAGAAACTTGAAAACCAAACTTGTAAAATGAGAGTAAATAGATTCATATAAAAGCCTGAGAGGTTCTTCCATGACAAAGTATATATGCATGGACTTTATGACATCTATTTTATTGCTCAGAAGTCTTTTAAAATATGTATTTCTGTTGGATTCTCAACAGTATTCAGTTTAATTCAGTTAAAACAACATTTAATAGTTATTACTATAGTTTAGTAGTTATTACTATATAATATATAGTATAATATATATTTTTATTTAATATATTTATATAATTTAAATTATTTATATAAATATAAATATAAATTTAAAATATTTAATATTTTATATATAATAATATATATACTATATATTTATACTATATATAATATAATATGTTATATATTATGTTATAATATATAATATGTTATAATAATATGTTATATAATATGTTATAATATGTTATAATAATATAATATGTATTTATATATTATATATAGTATAAATTATACAATATAGTATATTCTATACTACAGAGTATACTACACAGTATATTATATGATATGCTATATAATACATAGTACTATATATAGTATAATTTAGTTGTTATTACTATATACCATGTACTATACAATTTGTTTGATGTTCTGAAATAAGATTACTGCTTGCTTTTGAATTTGTTATGTTCTGGCAGTAGAGGCAAGGACATAAACTAGTGGTTTCTATACAACATAGAAGTTACTTTTGTAGAGATATGCTATGAGAGCACAGAAAAAGAACACCTAACCCAGCCTTGAGGGGAGTAGGAAAGAGAACCATGAAGAGAGAAATCAGGAAAATTCTTTGGCAATGAGATGCCTGAGATGGGACTTTAAGGATTGACAGATGTTGCCAAGCAAAGGGAGGAAGAGACGAAAGTGAAGAGAACATATTTTTAGAAATAAAAAACTCAAGTTAAGGCAGTGTAAAATAATTAAAATCATTGGCAATGAAGTAAGACAGTTGTGTGACCTTGAAAAGTTTAATTCTTTTAAAGTTTAGTTTCCTTGGTAGCGGAGCAAGATGGCCGAATAGGAACAGCTCCAGTCTCCAACTCCCAGTGCGAGCGACACAGAAGACCGGTGATTTCTGCATTTTCAACTGAGGTACTGGGTTCATCTCACTGGGGAGTGCCAGACGATCGGTGCTGGTCAGCTGCTGCAGCCCAACCAGCGAGAGCTGAAGCAGGGCGAGGCATTGCCTCACCTGGGAAGCGCAAGCGGGAAGGGAATCCCTTTTCCTAGCCAGGAGAACTGAGACACACAACACCTGGAAAATCGGGTAACTCCCACCCCAGTACTGCGCTTTAAGCAAACAGGCACACCAGGAGATCATATCCCACACCTGGCCGGGAGGGTCCCACACCCACGGAGCCTCCCTCATTGCTAGCACAGCAGTCTGTGATCTACCGGCAAGGCAGCAGCTAGGCTGGGGGAGGGGCGCCCGCCATTGCTGAGGCTTAAGTAGGTAAACAAAGCTGCTGGGAAGCTCGAACTGGGTGGAGCTCACAGCAGCTCAAGGAAACCTGCCTGTCTCTGTAGACTCCACCTCTGGGGACAGGGCAATAACAAACGCAGCCGAAACCTCTGCAGATGCAAACAACTCTGTCTGACAGCTTTGAAGAGAGCAGTGGATCTCCCAACACGGAGGTTGAGATCTGAGAAGGGACAGACTCCCTGCTCAAGTGGGTCCCTGACCCCTGAGTAGCCTAACTGGGAGACATCCCCCACTAGGGTCAGTCTGACACCCCACACCTCACAGGGTGGAGTACACCCCTGAGAGGAAGCTTCCAAAGCAAGAATCAGACAGGTACACTTGCAGTTCAGAAATATTCTATCTTCTGCAGCCTCTGCTGCTGATACCCAGGCAAAGAGGGTGTGGAGTGGACCTCAAGCAATCTCCAACAGACCTACAGCTGAGGGTCCTGACTGTTAGAAGGAAAACTATCAAACAGGAAGGACACCTACACCAAAACCCCATCAGTACATCACCATCATCAAAGACCAGAGGCAGATAAAACCACAAAGATGGGGAAAAAGCAGGGCAGAAAAGCTGGAAATTCAAAAAATAAGAGCGCATCTCCCCCGGCAAAGGAGCGCAGCTCATCACCAGCAACGGATCAAAGCTGGACGGAGAATGACTTTGACGAGATGAGAGAAGAAGGCTTCAGTCCATCAAATTTCTCAGAGCTAAAGGAGGAATTACGTACCCAGTGCAAAGAAACTAAAAATCTTGAAAAAAAAGTGGAAGAATTGATGGCTAGAGTAATTAATGCAGAGAAGGTCATAAACGAAATGAAAGAGATGAAAACCATGACACGAGAAATACGTGACAAATGCACAAGCTTCAGTAACCGACTCGATCAACTGGAAGAAAGAGTATCTGCGATTGAGGATCAAATGAATGAAATGAAGCGAGAAGAGAAACCAAAAGAAAAAAGAAGAAAAAGAAATGAACAAAACCTGCAAGAAGTATGGGATTATGAAAAAGACCAAATCTACGTCTGATTGGGGTGCCTGAAAGTGAGGGGGAAAATGGAACCAAGTTGGAAAACACTCTTCAGGATATCATCCAGGAGAACTTCCCCAACCTAGTAGGGCAGGCCAACATTCAAATCCAGGAAATACAGAGAACGCCACAAAGATACTCCTCGAGAAGAGCAACTCCAAGACACATAACTGCCAGATTCACCAAAGTTGAAATGAAGGAAAAAATCTTAAGGGCAGCCAGAGAGAAAGGTCGGGTTACCCACAAAGGGAAGCCCATCAGACTAACAGCAGATCTCTCGGCAGAAACTCTCCAAGCCAGAAGAGAGTGGGGGCCAATATTCAACATTCTTAAAGAAAAGAATTTTAAACCCAGAATTTCATATCCAGCCAAATTAAGTTTCATAAGTGAAGGAGAAATAAAATCCTTTACAGATAAGCAAATGCTTAGAGATTTTGTCACCACTAGGCCTGCCTTACAAGAGACCCTGAAGGAAGCACTAAACATGGAAAGGAACAACCGGTACCAGCCATTGCAAAAACATGCCAAAATGTAAAGACCATTGAGGCTACGAAGAAACTGCATCAACTAATGAGCAAAATAACCAGTTAACATCATAATGGCGGGATCAAGTTCACACATAACAATATTAACCTTAAATGTAAATGGACTAAATGCTCCAATTAAAAGACACAGACTGGCAAACTGGATAAAGAGTCAAGACCCATCAGTCTGCTGTATTCAGGAGACCCATCTCACACGCAGAGACATACATAGGCTCAAAATAAAGGGATGGAGGAAGATTTACCAAGCAAATGGAGAACAAAAAAAAGCGGGGGTTGCAATACTAGTCTCTGATAAAACAGACTTTAAACCATCAAAGATCAAAAGAGACAAAGAAGGCCATTACATAATGGTAAAGGGATCAATTCAACAGGAAGAGCTAACTATCCTAAATATATATGCACCCAATACAGGAGCATCCAGATTCATAAAGCAAGTCCTTAGAGACTTACAAAGAGACTTAGACTCCCATACAATAATAATGGGAGACTTCAACACTCCACTGTCAACATTAGACAGATCAACGAGACAGAAAGTTAACAAGGATATCCAGGAATTGAACTCATCTCTGCAGCAAGCAGACCTAATAGACATCTATAGAACTCTCCACCCCAAATCAACAGAATATACATTCTTCTCAGCACCACATCATACTTACTCCAAAATCGACCACGTAATTGGAAGTAAAGCACTCCTCAGCAAATGTACAAGAACAGAAATTATAACAAACTGTCTCTCAGACCACAGTGCAATCAAACTAGAACTCAGGACTAAGAAACTCAATCAAAACCGCTCAACTACATGGAAACTGAACAACCTGCTCCTGAATGACTACTGGGTACATAACGAAATGAAGGCAGAAATAAAGATGTTCTTTGAAACCAATGAGAACAAAGATACAACATACCAGAATCTCTGGGACACATTTAAAGCAGTGTGTAGAGGGAAATTTATAGCACTAAATGCCCACAAGAGAAAGCAGGAAAGATCTAAAATTGACACTCTAACATCGCAATTAAAAGAACTAGAGAAGCAAGAGCAAACACATTCGAAAGCTAGCAGAAGGCTAGAAATAACTAAGATGAGAGCAGAACTGAAGGAGATAGAGACACAAAAAACTCTCCAAAAAATCAATGAATCCAGGAGTTGGTTTTTTGAAAAGATCAACAAAATTGACAGACCACTAGCAAGACTAATAAAGAAGAAAAGAGAGAAGAATCAAATCAATGCAATTAAAAATGATAAAGGGGATATCACCACCGACCCCACAGAAATACAAACTACCATCAGAGAATACTATAAACACCTCTGCGCAAATAAACTGGAAAATCTAGAAGAAATGGATAATTTCCTGGACACTTACACTCTTCCAAGACTAAACCAAGAAGAAGTTGAATCCCTGAATAGACCAATAGCAGGCTCTGAAATCAAGGCAATAATTAATAGCCTACCAACCAAAAAAAACCCAGGACCAGATGGATTCACAGCTGAATTCTACCAGAGGTACAAGGAGGAGTTGGTACCATTCCTTCTGAAACTATTCCAATCAATAGAAAAAGAGGGAATCCTCCCTAACTCATTTTATGAGGCCAACATCATCCTGATACCAAAGCCTGGCAGAGACACAACAAAAAAAGAGAATTTTAGACCAATATCCCTGATGAACATCCATGCAAAAATCCTCAATAAAATACTGGCAAACTGGATTCAGCAACACATCAAAAAGCTTATCCACCATGATGAAGTGGGCTTCATCCCTGGGATGCAAGGCTGGTTCAACATTCGCAAATCAATAAACATAATCCAGCATATAAACAGAACCAAAGACAAGAACCACATGATTATCTCAATAGATGCAGAAAAGGCTTTTGACAAAATTCAACAGCCCTTCATGCTAAAAACGCTCAATAAATTCGGTATTGATGGAACGTACCTCAAAATAATAAGAGCTATTTATGACAAACCCACAGCCAATATCATACTGAATGGGCAAAAACTGGAAAAATTCCCTTTGAAAATTGGCACAAGACAGGGATGCCCTCTCTCACCACTCCTATTCAACATAGTGTTGGAAGTTCTGGCTAGGGCAATCAGGCAAGAGAAAGAAATCAAGGGTATTCAGTTAGGAAAAGAAGAAGTCAAATTGTCCCTGTTTGCAGATGACATGATTGTATATTTAGAAAACCCCATTGTCTCAGCCCAAAATCTCCTTAAGCTGATAAGCAACTTCAGCAAAGTCTCAGGATACAAAATTAATGTGCAAAAATCACAAGCATTCTTATACACCAGTAACACACAAACAGAGAGCCAAATCAGGAATGAACTTCCATTCACAATTGCTTCAAAGAGAATAAAATACCTGGGAATCCAACTTACAAGGGATGTAAAGGACCTCTTCAAGGAGACCTACAAACCACTGCTCAGTGAAATAAAAGAGGACACAAACAAATGGAAGAACATACCATGCTCATGGATAGGAAGAATCAATATCGTGAAAATGGCCATACTGCCCAAGGTAATTTATAGATTCAATGCCATCCCCATCAAGCTACCAATGAGTTTCTTCACAGAATTGGAAAATACTGCTTTAAAGTTCATATGGAACCAAAAAAGAGCCCGCATCTCCAAGACAATCCTAAGTCAACAGAACAAAGCTGGAGGCATCACGCTACCTGACCTCAAACTATACTACAAGGCTACAGTAACCAAAACAGCATGGTACTGGTACCAAAACAGAGATATAGACCAATGGAATAGAACAGAGTCCTCAGAAATAATACCACACATCTACAGCCATCTGATCTTTGATAAACCTGAGAGAAACAAGAAATGGGGAAAGGATTCCCTATTTAATAAATGGTGCTAGGAAAATTGGTTAGCCATAAGTAGAAAGCTGAAACTGGATCCTTTCCTTACTCCTTATACGAAAATTAATTCAAGATGGATTAGAGACTTAAATGTTAGACCTAATACCATAAAAATCCTAGAGGAAAACCTAGGTAGTACCATTCAGGACATAGGCATGGGCAAAGACTTCATGTCTAAAACACCAAAAGCAACGGCAGCAAAAGCCAGAATTGACAAATGGGATCTCATTAAACTAAAGAGCTTCTGCACAGCAAAAGAAACTACCATCAGAGTGAACAGGCAACCTACAGAATGGGAGAAAATTTTTGCAATCTACTCATCTGACAAGGGGTAATATCCAGAACCTACAAAGAACTCAAACAAATTTACAAGAAAAAAACAAACAACCCCATCAAAAAGTGGGCAAAGGATATGAACAGAGATTTCTCAAAAGAAGACATTCATACAGCCAACAGACACATGAAAAAATGCTCATCATCACTGGCCATCAGAGAAATGCAAATCAAAACCACAATGAGATACCATCTCAAACCAGTTAGAATGGCGATCATTAAAAAGTCAGGAAACAACAGGTGCTGGAGAGGATGTGGAGAAATAGGAACACTTTTACACTGTTGGTGGGATTGTAAACTAGTTCAACCATTATGGAAAACAGTATGGCGATTCTTCAAGGATCTAGAACTAGATGTACCATATGACCCAGCCATCCCATTACTGGGTATATACCCAAAGGATTATAAATTATGCTGCTATAAAGACACATGCACACGTATGTTTATTGCAGCACTATTCACAATAGCAAAGACTTGGAATCAACCCAAATGTCCATCAGTGACAGATTGGATTAAGAAAATGTGGCACATATACACCATGGAATACTATGCAGCCATCAAAAACGATGAGTTTGTGTCCTTTGTAGGGACATGGATGCAGCTGGAAACCATCATTCTTAGCAAACTATCACAAGAACAGAAAACCAAACACTGCATGTTCTCACTCATAGGTGGGAACTGAACAATGAGATCACTTGGACTGAGGAAGGGGAACATCACACACAGGGGCCTATCATGGGGAGGGGGGAGGGGGGAGGGATTGCATTGGGAGTTATACCTGATGTAAATGACGAGTTGATGGGTGCAGCACAGCAACATGGCACAAGTATACATATGTAACAAACCTGCACGTTATGCACATGTACCCTACAACTTAAAGTATAATAATAATAAATAAATTTAAAAAAAAAGTTTAGTTTCCTTATCAATAATACCTATCTCACTATGATATTCATGAGAATTAAATGAAATAATGGATACAGCCTGTAATGTCTTCAGTTTGATGAAGACACATAGTGGGTTTCTTAATAGATATGTTACTATTATTGTTGTCATCATTATTTCATATTGTTAAAATTTTTCAAGTGTTCTAATTTTTTTGCTAGTCAATAATATAACTATGTGTAAATTAATTCTTCATAATTGTAATGTGAAATAATCATATTATTGATCATAATTACTGTCATCCCACCTACTTCTGTACATTAGTACATTGCTTCTATTTTTTGTGATTACTACTTTATTACCTCTGGAGCTTAGCACACAAGGAGATTAAAAAACAGAGGGGCAGTGAAGTTAAGAATAGTAAAATTTATTGCCACAGCAAAATGGGCCACAGTTAGGAAGTAGAATTATATAGCTATATCCCTGCTCCAGCTATTATACAGCAGAAACTATACAGTTAAAAGTCAGGATGACTGTCATAGAAACAGGAACCTTAGGAAGAGCTCTACCATATGACCTGCAGCCATAGGGTCTCTTACTGGACTGCATAGGTAGCACATGTAAGGGATGTGTTTTCTTCTTAGTTTTGTCAGACCAGCCAATTGCAGACTTGGTTTACATTTCCAGGGATAAACAGCTATGTGTATGGGAATCATTTATCCCCAGTCACCAATTTACTTACTGACACTCCAACTGAGATGGCCTCTAGGATTAATAATTGTATCCTCTTCAAGATAGGAATATTGATGTATTTATTATTATTATTATTATTATTATACTTTAAGTTCTAGGGTACATGTGCATAACATGCAGGTTTGTTACATATGTATACTTGTGCCATGTTGGTGTGCTGCACCCATCAACTCCTCAGCACCCATCAACTCGTCATTTACATCAGGTATAACTCCCAATGCAATCCCTCCCCTCCCTCCCCCCTCCCCGTAGTAGGCCCTGGTGTGTGATGTTCCCCTTCCCGAGTCCAAGTGATCTCATTGTTCAGTTCCCACCTATGAGTGAGAACATGCGGTGTTTGGTTTTCTGTTCTTGTGATAGTTTGCTAGAATGATGGATTCCAGCTGCATCCAAGTCCCTACAAAGGACTCAAACTCATCCTTTTTTATGGCTGCATAGTATTCCATGGTGTATATGTGCCACATTTTCTTAATCCAATCTGTCACTGATGGACATTTGGGTTGATTCCAAGTCTTTGCTATTGTGAATAGTGCTGCAATAAACATACGTGTGCATGTGTCTTTATAGCAGCATAATTTATAATCCTTTGGGTATATACCCAGTAATGGGATGGCTGGGTCATATGGTACATCTAGTTCTAGATCCTTGAGGAATCGCCATACTGTTTTCCGTAATGGTTGAACTAGTTTACAATCCCACCAACAGTGTAAAAGTGTTCCTATTTCTCCACATCCTCTCCAGCACCTGTTGTTTCCTGACTTTTTAATGATCGCCATTCTAACTGGTGTGAGATGGTATCTCATTGTGGTTTTGATTTGCATTTCTCTGATGGCCAGTGATGATGAGCATTTTTTCATGTGTCTGTTGGCTGTATGAATGTCTTCTTTTGAGAAATGTCTGTTCATATCCTTTGCCCACTTTTTGATGGGGTTGTTTGTTTTTTTCTTGTAAATTTGTTTGAGTTCTTTGTAGGTTCTGGATATTAGCCGTTTGTCAGATGAGTAGATTGCAAAAATTTTCTCCCATTCTGTAGGTTGCCTGTTCACTCTGATGGTAGTTTCTTTTGCTGTGCAGAAGCTCTTTAGTTTAATGAGATCCCATTTGTCAATTTTGGCTTTTGTTGCCATTGCTTTTGGTGTTTTAGACATGAAGTCCTTGCCCATGCCTATGTCCTGAATGGTATTACCTAGGTTTTCTTCTAAGGATTTTATGGTTTTAGGTCTAACATTTAAGTCTCTAATCCATCTTGAATTAATTTTCGTATAAGGAGTAAGGAAAGGATCCAGTTTCAGCTTTCTACTTATGGCTAACCAATTTTCCCAGCACCATTTATTAAATAGGGAATCCTTTCCCCATTTCTTGTTTCTCTCAGGTTTATCAAAGATCAGATGTCTGTAGATGTGTGGAATTATTTCTGAGGACTCTGTTCTGTTCCATTGGTCTATATCTCTGTTTTGGTACCAGTACCATGCTGTTTTGGTTACTGTAGCCTTGTAGTATAGTTTGAAGTCAGGTAGCGTGATGTCTCCAGCTTTGTTCTGTTGACTTAGGATGCGGGCTCTTTTTTGGTTCCATATGAACTTTAAAGCAGTTTTTTCCAATTCTGTGAAGAAATTCATTGGTAGCCTGATGGGGATGGCATTGAATCTCTAAATTACCTTGGACAGTATGGCCATTTTCACGATATTGATTCTTCCTATCCATGAGCATGGTATGTTCTTCCATTTGTTTGTGTCCTCTTTTATTTCACTGAGCAGGGTTTTGTAGTTCTCCTTCAAGAGGTCCTTTGCATCCCTTGTAAGTTGGATTCCTAGGTATTTTATTCTCTTTGAAGCAATTGTGAATGGAAGTTCATTCCTGATTTGGCTCTCTGTTTGTCTGTTACTGGTGTATAAGAATGCTTGTGATTTTTGCACATTAATTTTGTATCCTGAGACTTTGCTGAAGTTGCTTATCAGCTTAAGGAGATTTTGGGCTGAGACAGTGGGGTTTTCTAAATATACAATCATGTCATCTGCAAACAGGGACAATTTGACTTCTTTTTTTCCTAACTGAATACCCTTTATTTCTTTCTTTTGCCTGATTGCCCTAGCCAGAACTTCCAATACTATGTTGAATAGGAGTGGTGAGAGAGGGCATCCCTGTCTTGTGCCAGTTTTCAAAGGGAATTTTTCCAGTTTTTGCCCATTCAGTATGATATTGGCTGTGGGTTTATCATAAATAGCTCTTATTATTTTGAGATATGTTCCATCAATACCAAATTTATTGAGCGTTTTTAGCATGAAGGGCTGTTGAATTTTGTCAAAGGCCTTTTCTGCATCTATTGAGATAATCATGTGGTTGTTGTCTTTGGTTCTGTTTATATGCTGGATTACGTTTATTGATTTGCGTATGTTGAACCAGCCTCGCATCCCAGGGATGAAGCCCACTTGATCATGGTGGATAAGCTTTTTGATGTGCTGCTGGGTCCGGTTTGCCAGTATTTTATTGAGGATTTTTGCATCGATGTTCATCAGGGATATTGGTCTAAAATTCTCTTTTTTTGTTGTGTCTCTGCCAGGCTTTGGTATCAGGATGATGTTTGCCTCATAAAATGAGTTGGGGAGGATTCCCTCTTTTTCTATTGATTGGAATAGTTTCAGAAGGAATGGTACCAGCTCCTCCTTGTACCTCTGGTAGAATTCAGCTGTGAATCCATCTGGTCCTGGACTTTTTTTGGTGGGTAGGCTATTAATTACTGCCTCAATTTCAGAGCCTGCTATTGGTCTATTCAGGGATTCAGCTTCTTCCTGGTTTAGTCTTGGGAGAGTGTAAGTGTCCAGGAAATTATCCATTTCTTCAAGATTTTCTAGTTTATTTGCATAGAGGTGTTTATAGTATTCTCTGATGGTAGTTTGTATCTTTGTTGGGTCGGTGGTGATATCCCCTTTATCATTTTTTATTGTGTCTATTTGATTCTTCTCTCTTTTCTTCTTTATTAGTCTTGCTAGCAGTCTATCCATTTTGTTGATCTTTTCAAAAAACCAACTCCTGGATTCATTGATTTTTTGGAGGGTTTTTTGTGTCTCTATCTCCTTCAGTTCTGCTCTCATCTTAGTTATTTCTTGCCTTCTGCTAGCTTTCGAATGTGTTTGCTCTTGCTTCTCTAGTTCTTTTAATTGCGATGTTAGAGTGTCAATTTTAGATCTTTCCAGCTTTCTCTTGTGGGCATTTAGTGCTATAAATTTCCCTCTACACACTGCTTTAAATGTGTCCCAGTGATTCTGGTATGTTGTATCTTTGTTCTCAATGGTTTGAAAGAACATCTTTATTTCTGCCTTCATTTCATTAAGTACCCAGTAGTCATTCAGTAGCAGGTTATTCAGTTTCCGTGTAGTTGAGCGGTTTTGATTGAGTTTCTTAGTCCTGAGTTCTAGTTTGATTGCACTGTGGTCTGAGAGACAGTTTGTTATAATTTCTGTTCTTGTACATTTGCTGAGGAGTGCTTTACTTCCAATTACGTGGTCAATTTTGGAATAAGTGCGATGTAGTGCTGAGAAGAATGTATATTCTGTTGATTTGGGGTGGAGAGTTCTATAGATGTCTATTAGGTCTGCTTGCTGCAGAGATGAGTTCAATTCCTGGATATCCTTGTTAACTTTCTGTCTCGTTGATCTTTCTAATGTTGACAGTGGAGTGTTGAAGTCTCCCATTATTATTGTATGGGAGTCTAAGTCTCTTTGTAAGTCTCTAGGGACTTGCTTCATGAGTCTGGGTGCTCCTGTATTAGGTGCATATATATTTACGACAATTAGCTCTTCCTGTTGAATTGATCCCTTTACCATTATGTAATGGCCTTCTTTGTCTCTTTTGATCTTTGATGGTTTAAAGTCTGTTTTATCAGAGACTAGTATTGCAACCCCTGCTTTTTTTTGTTCTCCATTTGCTTGGTAGATCTTCCTCCATCCCTTTATTTTGAGCCCGTGTATGTCTCTGCATGTGAGATGGGTCTCCTGAATACAGCATACTGATGGGTCTTCACTCTTTATCCAGTTTGCCAGTCTGTGTCTTTTAATTGGAGCATTTAGTCCATTTACATTGAAGGTTAATATTGTTATATGTGAACTTGATCCTGCCATTATGATATTAACTGGTTATTTTGCTCGTTAGTTGATGCAGTTTCTTCCTAGCCTCGATGGTCTTTACATTTTGGCATGTTTTTGCAATGGCTGGTACCGGTTGTTCCTTTCCATGTTTAGTGCTTCCTTCAGGATCTCTTGTAAGGCAGGCCTGGTGGTGACAAAATCTCTAAGCATTTGCTTATCTGTAAAGGATTTTATTTCTCCTTCACTTATGAAACTTAGTTTGGCTGGATATGAAATTCTGGGTTTAAAATTCTTTTCTTTAAGAATGTTGAATATTGGCCCCCACTCTCTTCTGGCTTGGAGAGTTTCTGCCGAGAGATCTGCTGTTAGTCTGATGGGCTTCCCTTCGTGGGTAACCCGACCTTTCTCTCTGGCTGCCCTTAAGATTTTTTCCTTCATTTCAACTTTGGTGAATCTGGCAATTATGTGTCTTGGAGTTGCTCTTGTCAAGGAGTATCTTTGTGGTGTTCTCTGTATTTCCTGAATTTGAATGTTGGCCTGCCCTACTAGGTTGAGGAAGTTCTCCTGGATGATATCCTGAAGAGTGTTTTCCAACTTGGTTCCATTTTCCCCCTCACTTTCAGGCACCCCAATCAGACGTAGATTTGGTCTTTTTACATAATCCCATACTTCTTGCAGGTTTTGTTCTTTTCTTTTTCTTCTTTTTTTTTTAGATTTCTCTTGTCGCTTCATTTCATTCATTTGATCTTCAATCGCTGATACTCTTTCTTCCAGTTGATCGAGTCGGTTACTGAAGCTTGTGCATTTGTCACGTATTTCTCGTGTCATTGTTTTCATCTCTGTCTATTCGTTTATGGCCTTCTCTGCATTAATTATTCTGGTTATCAATTCTTCCACTCTTTTTTCAAGATTTTTAGATTCTTTGCACTGGGTACCTAATTCCTCCTTTAGCTCTGAGAAGTTTGATGGACTGAAGCCTTCTTCTCTCATCTCGTCAAAGTCATTCTCCATCCAGCTTTGATCTGTTGCTGGCGATGTGCTGCGTTCCTTTGGAGGGGGAGTTGTGCTCTTATTTTTTGAATTTCCAGCTTTTCTGCCCTGCTTTTTCCCATCTTTGTGGTTTTATCTGCCTCTGGTCTTTGATGATGGTGTTGTACTGATGGGGTTTTGGTGTGGGTTTCCTTCCTGTTTGTTAGTTTTCCTTCTAACAGTCAGGACCCTCAGCTGTAGGTGTGTTGGAGATTGCCTGAGGTCCACTCCAGACTCTGCTTTCTGGGTGTCAGCAGCAGAGGCTGTAGAAGATAGAATACTGCTGAACAGCGAGTGTACCTGTCTGATTCTTGCTTTGGAAGCTTCCTCTCAGGGGTGTACTCCACCGTGTGAGGTGTGGGGTGTCGGTCTGCCCCTAGTGGGGGATGTCTCCCAGTTAGGCTACTCAGGGGTCAGGGACCCACTTGAGCAGGCAGTCTGTCCGTTTTCAGATCTCAACCTCCGTGTTGGGAGATCCACTGCTCTCTTCAAAGCTGTCAGACAGAGTCATTTGTGTCTGCAGAGGTTTCTGCTGCTTTTTGTTGTTGTTGTTGTTGTTGTTGTTTAGCTGTGGCCTGTCCCCAGTGGTGGAGTGTACAGAGACTGGCAGGCGTCCTTGAGCTGCTGTGAGCTCCACCCAGTTCGATCTTCCCAGGGCTTTGTTTGCCTACTTAAGCCTCAGCAATGGCGGGTGCCCCTCCCCCAGCCTCGCTGCTGCCTTGTCGGTAGATCGCAGACTGCTGTGCTAGCAATGAGGAAGGCTCCGTGGGCGTGGGACCCTCCTGGCCAAGTGTGGGACATAATCTCCTGATGTGCCCGTTTGCTTAAAGTGCAGTATTGGGGTGGGGGTTACCTGATTTTCCAGGTGTTGTGTGTCTCACTTCCCCTGGATAGGAAAAGGGATTCCCTTCCCCCTTGCATTTCCCAGGTGAGGCGATGCATCGCCCTGCCTCAGCTCTCACTGGTCGGGCTACAGCAGCTGACCAGCACCGATTGCTTGCTACTCCCTAGTGAGATGAACCCAGTACCTCAGTTGAAAATGCAGAAATCACCTGTCTTCTGTGTTGCTCGTGCTGGGAGCTGGAGACTGGAGCTGTTCCTATTCGGCCATCATCAGGAATATTGATGTATATAGTGACTACCTTTACAATTATTAGGTTCTCTTAAGCTAAAGGAAATTATTTTCTCTGATGGTGATTGATGATGAGCATTTTTTCATGTGTCTGTTGGCTGTAGGAATGTCTTCTTTTGAGAAATGTCTGTTCATATCCTTTGCCCACTTTTTGATGGGGTTGTTTGTTTTTTTCTTGTAAATTTGATTGAGTTCTTTATACGTTCTGGATGTTAGCCCTTTGTCTGATGAGTAGATTGCAAAAATTTTCTCCCATTCTGTAGGTTGCCTGTTCATTCTGATGGTAGTTTCTTTTGCTGTGCAAAAGCTCTTTAGTGTAATGAGATCCCATTTGTCAATTTTGGCTTTTGTTGCCATTGCTTTTGGTGTTTTAGACATGAAGTCCTTGCCCATGCCTATGTCCTGAATGGTATTACCTAGGTTTTCTTCTAGGGATTTTATCGTTTTAGGTCTAACATTTAAGTCTCTAATCAATCCATCTTGAATTAATTTTCGTGTAAGGAGTAAGGAAAGGATCCAGTTTCAGCTTTCTACTTATGGCTAACCAATTTTCCCAGCACCATTTATTAAATAGGGAATCCTTTCCCCATTTCTTGTTTTTGTCAGCTTTGTCAAAGATCAGATGGCTGTAGATGTGTGGTATTATTTCTGAGGACTCTGTTCTGTTCCATTGGTCTATATCTCTATTTTGGTACCAGTACCATGCTATTTTGGTTACTGTAGCCTTGTAGTATAGTTTGAAGTCAGGTAGCATGATGCCTCCAGCTTTGTTCTTTTGGCTTAGGATGGTCTTGGCAATGTGGGGTCTTTTTTGGTTCCATATGAACTTTAAAGCAGTTTTTTCCAATTCTGTGAAGAAACTCATTGGCAGCTTAATGGGGATGACATTGAATGTATAAATTACCTTGGGCAGTATGGCCATTTTCACGATATTGATTCTTCCTATCCATGAGCATGGCATGTTCTTCTATTTGTTTGTGTCCTCTTTTATTTCACTGAGCAGTGGTTTGTAGTTCTCCTTGAAGAGGTCCTTTGCATCCCTTGTAAGTTGGATTCCTAGGTATTTTATTCTCTTTGAAGCAATTGTGAATGGAAGTTCATTCGTGATTTGGCTCTCTGTTTGTGTGTTACTGGTGTATAAGAATGCTTGTGATTTTTGCACATTGATTTTGTATCCTGAGACTTTGCTGAAGTTTCTTATCAGCTTAAGGAGATTTGGGGCTAAGGTGATGGGATTTTCTAAATATACAATTATGTCATCTGGAAACAGGGACAATTTGACGACTTCTTTTCCTAACTGAATATCTTTTATTTCTTTCTCTTCCCTGATTGCCCTAACAAGAACTTCCAACATTATGTTGAATAGGAGTGGTGAGAGAGGGCATCCCTGTCTTGTGCCAGTTTTCAAAGGGAATGCTTCAGGAAACAACAGGTGCTGGAGAGGATGTGGAGAAATAGGAACACTTTTACACTGTTGGTGGGAGTGTAAACTAGTTCAACCATTGTGGAAAACAGTGTGGCGATTCCTCAAGGATCTAGAACCAGAAATACCATTTGACCCAGCCATCCCATTACTGGGGATATACCCAAAAGATTATAAGTCATGCTGCTATAAAGACACATGCACACATATGTTTATTGTGGCACTATTCACAATAGCAAAGACTTGGAATCAACCCAAATGTCCATCAGTGACAGACTGGATTAAGAAAATGTGGCACCTATACACCATGGAATACCATACAGACATAAAAAAGGATGAGTTCATGTCCTTTGTAGGGACATGGATGCTGGAAACCATCATTCTCAGCAAACTATCACAAGAACATAAAACCAAATACCACATGTTCTCACTCATAGATGGGAATTGAACAATGAGATCACTTGGACACAGGAAGGGAAACATCACACACCAGGGCCTATTGTGGGGACGAGGGAGGAGGGAGGGGGATAGCATTAGGAGATATACCTAATGTAAATGACGAGTTAATGGATGCAGCACACCAACATGGCACATGTATACATATGTAACAAACCTGTACGTTGTGCACATGTAACCTAGAACTTAAAGTATAATTTAAAAAAAAAATTATTTTCTGCTAGTCTTTTAATCTGTTCCTATTATGGCAGGAACTTTATGTATAATTAAGTTCTCCAAGCCTCAATATACCCATCTGTTAAATGGAGATAATAATAGTAGTTATCTCATTTGGATGTGATAAGGATTAAATAAAATAATGCATGTAAAATTCTGCATACGATGCCTAGAATATAATAAATACTCAATATATGTTAGCATTCAATATTTATTATATTATGATACATAACTTGTTTAATCTTGTTGCCTTCATTGGAGCAAACTTTTAATGCTGTTTTCTTTATGTATTTTACAGATTATACTTACAGTAGATTAACTATTTTTCTTTTGGCATACAGTTTCATGTTTCTAAACACATGTATAGATTTCTAAAACTATCACCACAATAAGAATAAAGAATATTTCCATCATTTCCCACAACTTTCCCATTCTGTTCCTTTATAGTCACTCCTCTCCCCAACTCCTAACCCTTGGCAACCACTGATCTGTTCTGCATCACTATAGTTTTGCATTTTGGAGACTGTTATATATATGCGGTTATATATTATGTAACTTTTTAAGCCTAGCTTCTTTCACTCAGCAGAATGCCTTTGAGATTCATACACGTTATGTATCCATAATTTGTTATTTTTTATTAATGCTTTCTTTAAGTATGAGGACATTTCAAGTATATGGTCATATATTTCTTTTATAAGAGTCCATCTGATAGTTATCCCTTAATAGAATCTTTGTATTAAATAACACCTGACACAGTTTAGTGTGCTACAACATGTAGTGTGGTACAACATTATCAAACAACTGTGTTCCTTTAATTACTAATGATATTCATGGAATAAAAGGGACCTGAAATCTAATAAATGTGAGAAATTCTGAATTCTATAAAAGTAAATTGGATTGCTTGCCATATGATTTCTCATAATTTTTAACATATGCTATGAAATGCAAAATTCCTAAAAGAAGATATGGTTTTGCAAGTGCTTATCAAATTATCAAATTTAATTTTTTTCTGCTGAACAACTACCACGTTGTATTCCACAGTTTGAGAAACATTAAATGAAAAATGAAAAATGTGGGCTTTTGAGTCTGGGTTTGAATCTTTGTCCTGGTACTCACTAGCTTCTTGATCCTGGACAAGTTTAATCTGCATTAATCCCAGATTCTTCATGTATAAAATGGGACTAATAGTACTTTCTTTGTCAAGGTTGTTGTGAGGATTACACAAAATTTACTTTATATGTACACATAGCACAATATATGCCACATGGTAAGCACTCAGTAAATGGTAGCTATTTATTACTAGAGGCAATATATAGGAGTGTTTAGAATCACAGGCTTTGAAGTCTGGTAGATCTCAATTTTCTTTTGGTTGTTTCTTCTTAGCTGTTATTTAACCTCATTAATAAAGTGAGGACATTGCTTATGAGGATTTAATATGATAATTAAATATTTAGTACAGTTAACCATGAGTGGTTCCCTGAGCACTTTCTTGAGGAAGTAACTTTTTATGTAATCACTCAGTAGTTTATAGAGAAATGCATAAATATTAACAACTAAATTCACACCCAGAGTATTCTGATGCAGAGTCATAATTAGAGCAGAAGAAATTTTACTTCCTTTCAATATTGGAGAGGACATATTTCCAATGTATATACAAAAAAGCAGGGGAAGTAAATTGCTACTTATCCTATGTTTGGATTAGTATTAGGGAATGAGAGTAAATTCACCTACTTATACACAGGAAAAAAATAGATACCTATGGCCTTTATTAACATTAATAGTAGATAATTAAGCTTAATATTTATGAAAAGATACTACATTCTCTTAAGTCATGGCCTTTTTATTTGCAAAACAAAGCAACAAACAAAGGTAACCCCCCCCCCCACTATTTCATAAATAACTGTATTAGAAATGCTTTTTAAATCTGGATAAATCTTATTAATAATATAAATATACATTTTATAGAAATAACAAATGTGCTTTTTAATGGCACCATTAGTAGTTGGGTGATTTACCATATCAAATCACTGGTGCAAGACTAGTACTCAAATCAACTGAAGTAAAATAAGTTAGAGTATTTTTGTTTATTTTGCTTATAACTCAAATATTTATGTGAGAATATTAAGATAGAATTATAAACAGAAAATAGTACATGCATTTTATATGTAGGTTTGTTTAGAAACTTTCTTAAAAAGCCCCCCTTTTTGGTTATATAGCTAGCATAAGATTAGTAAATGTCCCACTGATAATGTTTGGTGCCTCAAACAGTACAAAATAGAAGAGAAAAAGAAATCTCATAGAGCGATTTCTAGAAACAAGTAGATTCTTCAGCTTAGCAAATGGGATGTAAGTGAATTATGTAGATGAGCATTATGTTCTCAAATAATTCGATACAATAAAAGCCTCTAGTTCTTTAAAAAAATTAGAAAAGAATATTTTCGGCCGGGCGCGGTGGCTCAAGCTTGTAATCCCAGCACTTTGGGAGGCCGAGACGGGCGGATCACGAGGTCAGGAGATCGAGACCATCCTGGCTAACACGGTGAAACCCCATCTCTACTAAAAAATACAAAAAACTAGCCGGGCGAGGTGGCGGGCGCCTGTAGTCCCAGCTACTCGGGAGACTGAGGCAGGAGAATGGCGTGAACCCGGGAGGCGGAGCTTGCAGTGAGCTGAGATCCCGCCACTGCACTCCAGCCTGGGCGACAGAGCGAGACTCTGTCTCAAAAAAAAAAAAAAAAAAAAAAAAAAAAAAAAAAGAATATTTTCAATTTGGTATTTACTTCTGACTTCTTGAAAATACTTCCTGCTAACACACTTTTTCTTTTGTACACCTACACTAGAGATATGTAAGTATTGATTTGAGAAATGAAAAATGAAAAACTGTGAAAAGATTTCATAATTTTCAGATAGCTATAATGTTTTAGAGGCATCTTAACCCCACTCTGCTATCTAATTGTGTCTTATAAAGCAACAGACCCAAAACCTTGTGTAAGTTAGTTGAGCAAGATATATAGAGGATATATAGATATATAGACTGCCCACAAGTAAAATAGAAAAGGCAATTTATCTTTGATTAGCTATTCTTCTCTTACATATTACCTTTCTCCATCTTTTTATCTTTACTCTTTTTTCACAGAAACTCCATTATCTAGAATTCTTATTTTACCCTCTGCCATTCTGAGCTTTCCACTGTCACATTTCATTTTATATTAAAATTTGTCTCTTTTCTCTTGTAGAAATTTTAGGCCCCACAGGCCAGCTAGTTAATCTGATATTCTAACATAGACTAATACTCCAATGATAGTGATTTAGAGTTTGAGAACCAACTAATGTATGTGAAGATGTCCTTTTGAGAGTCAGTGAGCACATCTACCTCTCTCCAAGCTCACTGCCTTTCCCCAAACCTACCCCAACATCTTTAGACTGATCCATTAGTAAATTTAATAGTGAGAATGTACATCTAGAAAATGGGAAATGGTAGAATAGTAGGTTATTGAATGAGAAATTTTGAGCCAGGCAAGTTTTTGCTGTCATATTATATGGTATACAACAAAACCTGTTCTTTATAGGTTCAGTCCTGTGACTTTGTGTCATTTTAAATGACTTCTGAGTCTCATTAATGTTTTTTTCCTATGTAGCGAACCATTCATAATATTCTCTGGTGGGCTGTCCTATGACAAAGCTTGTAGAAGACCAAGTTTAACCATCATGCATGGAAAAGCAATTACAGTACTTGAAATGGATCATCCTATTGTTGAATTTCTAACTTTATGTGAAACGCCCTATCCAAATGGTAAGTAACTAAAATGAAACTATTAATGTTGAAAATCATTTTTGAAATGACAAGTTTCTAACAAAATTAAGGTTAAATATTTTCAGTTTTGGCAGTGGATGTCTACTGTGGTATAATACTGTGAGCTACAGGTGCTGGAACAGGTTCTGCAATTGTACCTACTTGACAAACTGGAAATAACACAGACGTAGTACAGCAATCCTGGCATTTCAGGTTCTAATATCAGGTAAGTGCTTTAAACTTTGATTAGATGGTGGAAGCTGAGCTGGGAGGGTCTGATAAGGGTCCAGGGTGAAATCACTTGGGGAAGCTGAGGTCTCTTAATAGCCTCTCTCAGACCAGCTCCATCAATTCCATCCCAAAGCCAATCAAAGTTAAAGCACTTACCTGATATCAGTAATCTGTAACTGTGGTGGTGCTGCATCTGTTTCACATCTGGCTTTGCTTCAGATGCAACTGCAGCACCTCTGATTCCTCTAGGATTGCGGATGTGTGGATAATGACTTTTTAAAATTTTGAAAATAGTCAGAAGGGCCTTTGGGAGGAGAAATGCTTATATATTTTTATTATCCTGAATATAAAGACTTTTTGTAAACACAACAACTAGTTATGTTGTTATGCAATCTGTATAATGAAATCTAATGATGATGAAATATTTTAATAATGTGGCCAGGTGTGGTGGTTCATACTTTGAGAGGGCAAGGCAGGCAGATCGTTTGAGTTCAAGAGTTCGAGACCAGCCTGGGCAACATAATGAGATTCCATCTCAAATAAATAAATAAATAAATAAATAAATAAATCTAAAAAGTGAGAAAAGTGAAAACATAAAAAAGGAAATACACATCATGTTACAACAACATAGTATGTGTATATACATTACTATGTTTTTAAGAGGGAATATGCAGATATAAGGGAAAGAGCACTGGACTTGAGGACAAAATATGTGAGGTTATGATTTAGCTCTGCCACTTACTAGCTAGGTGACCTTGGGCAAGTCACTTTACATTTATGAGTTTTATTTATCATTTGTAGAAAGTGAATAGTAATATGGTCTCCACATGACTACTGGAAGGTTAAGTGAGCATACTTCCTAACTATAAACATATATATGTTGTGAGTTCCATTATTATGTGTATTAACTTACTTTATTTAGTCTCACATTTAAAAGATGGGATAAATTGATATTAAATAATAGTGTAGCACTTTATTTCCAAAAGTTACTAGGGACAGACAATTTACTTATGTTTTTAATTGTCAAATAAGTATTGAATCATTCTATGGCCCCAGTACTACAAGAACTTGTTGAGCATACAGATAAAGTATTAAACTAATCTCTGATGTCAAATTGCAAAAAATCTGGTCAGATGAGTGAGATTATTATGACTTGTTAAGTTTAAGTAATGAAAGACCTTAATTAAGTGCTGAGTTGTATGGTTCAGAGTATAAATAATGTATTAATTTTTAAGCTAAATAGTCATGGTTTCATGCATAGTAATAGCAGTGTTTGGAAAGAGAGAAAGGTAAGTCTGATTATGAGACAGTAGAGTTGTTTAGAGAACAGAAGAAGAGAGAAACTGTCTTGTAATATTTATGAATCATCAGAATATAAGTGTTCTTTGGAGTTACAAAAATGAATGATGAAAGAATGTATGAAGAAAGAACAGAGGACCAACAGCTGAGCTTAGGAAAATGCGTCCTATGAAAAGCCTCGAGAAAGAAGATGTGTGAGCAATAGAAATTGAGAATGTGTGGTCTGTGTGTATATAAATGTCTGCACGTTGGTAGAGATGTTAGGACAATTTCTAATAATGTTCAATAAAGTATAAATGCAATGTAACCATTCCTATTCACTTTCAAGCCATATATAAAAACCTTTGTTTTTTAGGAAAGTGGTAATGAGGATGGACCTTTTCACTTGTCACAAGCTAGGAGATGTACTTTAACTCTCTTGACAGTGCCAGAAACGTTTCTGACCATATACCCATCTCAAGCAGAACCTAGTCCAAACCAGGACCCCAGAAACCTTCCTAATCTAGCTCCTTCATTAGAGGATTATTCTCCAAGTAAATCGCATCCTTGAGTACATCCCCAGCTGTAATGTCTGGGATTATCATTGGTGTTGGATTGTGCCCCAGGACTCTTGGGGCACAATTGGTAGCTCTTGGAGAGGAGGGTCAGTAGCGTTAATGAGGCCAACTTGAGAGATGAGAATTAGGGTAAAAGCCAGTTCTGAGGCCAGATCTCCTTGTGAGGATAACTCTAATATTATTTCCCCCTTTCTGGGAGAAGGAAATATGGACCTGGCAGATTTGTACAAAATCCTTTCCCAGGAGGTGTACAGGGGCCAATGGGACAAGCAGAAATGACTGCCAATGAGGAGTCCTAGTTGGAAGGGGATCAGTAAAGATTAGAAACTACCACAAATGTGTTGGCTACCCTGACCATCTGGATGAATTTAGAACTCTACGAAGGAACACTGAAAGCATGCCAGGGTTAAGGAGGACTAAAGAAAGGGCCTTGGGCCATTGCAGGCTAAATGGCACACCACAATTCTTTGCCAATTGGGCTTTTATTATTCCCTTGGTCTGTTTCACCAGTCCAGAGGACTAGAAGTTGTAAGCACAATTGAAATGTTGATAAATAGGCCAAATTATACAAATGTTTTAAATAATTTGCTCTGCAAAATGAGTTCCTCGTGCATTATGAACCCCTTAAGAGACTTCTCATGTTGGTATAAATTTTCCAACAGGTCCTTAACTACTGCCATGGCTGTGGCCTGTTGACAATAGAAGGCTTCAGTGCAATGCTAAAACATGCAAACTGTAACTAGTACATACCAATATCCTTGAGAGATGGGGAGCTGAAAAAAATATTGTTGCCATGCCTCAAAGGGACTTTTTGGTAATGTGAAGTGGTCCATGAAGGCGTGAAATGGTTTTCCAATATGGTATTGTGGACATATTTCACACAGATACTAAGGTTGTGAGCTATCCCAAGGCATGCTTGCCATCTGTGTAAGTAATTGGCCATTTTACCTTTGGCTAAAAGACATGTCTAGTAAGAGCATGCAGTTCTGCCTGTTGGACAAACCTGACATCAGGAAAGATAAGTAAAGTGGCGGAATTAAGCAAGTTATATTGGGTCATGGTAAGGGGAGGTGAGAACAGAAAAAGAATTGCATAGTTTGCTAGGCTTCTTGTGACGTGAATTGAGGAGAGCCCCATTAGAGTGTGGAACACAGACAGTGAGGGGGGCCCCGTTGCTATTTTCACTGTGGCTTTTACAAAAGAAGAGACAACATCAACTTCTTTGAGACAAGGAGACTATAGTATCCTATGGGTCCAGTTTGTGTCCAATTCTGATATTTTAATTCATCTAGTTAGTTAGATTTTAAAAGGAGAAATACCCTGAATGTCCCCAGAGCATCCCTAGTCTGGACTGTGGGAAGAGGACTAGGGGACTCCATCAGGATTTAGTTATAACCAAATATTAGAGGATCTTACGAGAATTCAGAATCTAGTCCAGTCCATAGCCAAATAACAAGGACTTGAGGGCAATGCACAATGTTAGAATCTAGTAACAGATAAACTTTTGATTTACTTAGAAGCATAACTTTTCCTCTCCACATTGATCATATAAGAAATCTCAGATATTAGAACCTCTTGAAGCTAGATGGCCAGACCAAGTCAGGCGTTAGATTTTACTTATAGTCTTAAGGTTCTTGGGCCTACCAGAAAGTGACAGTTTTTACATACTCACTGTAAAGCTAGGAACTCCCGAAGACAGGCATTTTAGGCACATTCTTACATATAACATTTCAGTCTATACCTTGGTAATATAACCAATGTTCCCAATTGTTTCCTGTTTTCAAGAGAGATAAGATTTTTATTTAACTTACATAAATAAAAATAAGAATACTCATTTATAGCTTCTGAATTTTAAGGAATCATGTAGGGAAAAAAAACCAAATGCTTCCACCTTTGTTCAACAGAGGATACTTTACCAAAATACTGCAAACTATAGATAGCTTATGTCAGAAAATTTCCTTGAATTTGGAAAATAAAACATTTAAGCAACAAAAACATTATCCTTATCAATTACTTAATTTCATTTAAATAATTTTGTTTGGTTGGCCAGGTGCAGTGGCTCACACCTGTAATCCCAGCACTTTGGCAGGCTGTGTGGTAGGATAGCTTGAGGTCAGGATTTCAAGACCAGCCTGCACAACATAGCAAGACCTGTCTCTACTAAAAGGCAAAAAAATTATCTGGGTGTAGTCATACATGTCTGTAGTCTTAGCTACTCCAGAGGCTGAGGTAGGAGGATCAAGCTTGAGCCCAGGAGATGGAAACTGCAGCGAGCTATGATTGCATCACTGTACTCCAACCTGGGGAACAGAGTAAGACTGTGTTTCAAAAAAATTTTTTTTCTTTATTTTGATTAGCAATTTTAGACTATAGCTCATTGCAAGTACTTCTAGAGAAGAATTTAAAACAATTGCTGTGGATGACAAAAAGCCAGAAAAATCATAGCCAAAGATACGATGAGAATTTTCAATTGACAAGGCAATTTAGATATTTCGGTGGCACACAATCATTTAACATAATAATCATTATTATGACACATATCTTGGCATATCAGAATTTTAGGGATCCTATACAATTTCACACATTTTAATAACACACACAAATATAACTTAAGGGAAGTTAAACACCATTCCTTATTTGACAGAACTTCCTGTATTATTTACCAAATAAACCTAATCATTTAATATCTGTACAAGATGAGAGATAAACCCTTTGAGGCTCTTCAGGGGGGCCTATGTGGAAAATTGTAAAATTAATTTTAGGCCAAAAGGCTTAATTTAAGATTGGGCCCTGGAGAGACCTGCCAAAGTTGTCAAAAAGTTCAAAAACTACTTTCTTTAATAGAATGGTAGTTCACTGCTAAATAATAGTTACTTATTCAGTCAAAGTAAGAATAAAAATCAGAAGACTTCAAAAGCAATACAGAAAGTTACATGGATGTAAAAACCTTAACCCTTGTAAAGGCTCAGTTTTCTGAAGTAGTCAAAACCCAACAAGGACAGCATGAAGTACAGGACAGAATCTATGTTTCCTAGGCTCAAATATTCCTTGAGCAGGGAATATATGGTTCTTAGCAAGAGCATATGAAGTTCTGGTTACATAAAATAATTCAGACATATAAAGAAAAGCCAATAGTACTCAATCAAGTTATACTGAATAAAACATTGCTTTTCTGGACCTTCAGGATAAAAGTAAAACCAGAGAAACTAGGTAGTTCTCAGGAAGAGGCGTGACAGAAATAGAAACGTGTTCGTAAATCAGAGGATGGTTGTTAAACACATTTCAGAATTAAAAATCAAAACCTCTTGCAATCTTACTAAAAGCAATTAATATTTAAGAAATCTTTGTTGACTGGGTGCAGTGGCTCTCACGCCTGTAATTCCAGCACTTTGGGAGGCCGAGACGGGCGGATCACGAGGTCAGGAGATCAAGACCATCCTGGCTAACACGGTGAAACCCTGTCTCTACTAAAAAATACAAAAAACTAGCCGGGCGGGCGGTGGGTGGCGGGTGCCTGTAGTCCCAGCTACTCGGGAGGCTGAGGCAGGAGAAAGGCGTAAACCCGGGAGGTGGAGCTTGCAGTGAACTGAGATCCGGCCACTGCACTCCAGCCTGGGCGACAGAGTGAGACTCTGTCTCAAAAAAAAAAAAAAGGAAAAAGAAAAAGAAAAGAAAAGAAGCCTTTGTTGTTTTAACATAGGGGACCAAATTTTTAAACTTTGTATCAGTGTATTTTAACATCAAAGTTTATTCTTTGGAAAGACTGTCACAAATAATTTCTTTTAATTATAGCCAGCTTAATCACACCCAGAATTTCCTTCACAAGTTCCCATTCATGAACCTTATCATGATTTACTCAGACCATCTATGGATTACTGAGACACTCTGCCTCACTCTATATGTCCTCTTTCTTCTTAAGTAAGCAATCATGTCACTCTAGGAAAAAGATTTACCATGCAAGACTTTCTCATACAAAATTATTCTCTTATCTTTACATCTATAACTTTTCTTATATCTCTTTCTCTCTCTCTTATTTACAGTTCCTTTCTATCTTGTTTCTATTTCCTTCCTAAATCCACATTTTGACACTCCCTTTAAATAACCTTTGACTTAGAAAAAAATATTTTTCTCAATAAAAGACATTTTTTCCACTTATAATTTTTTTCTCTTATTAAACACACCTGACTTTGGTATATTTTATATACAGAATCATATATCAACTGGAATTTTTAGCTTCTAGTAACCTTAAATTTTATTAAAAACATAGGAAGTACAAAATCTTGAATTGCCTGTTACATATCATTATTTAATAGATAAGAACCATTTTATTTTTAATATTTTTCAATTTTTTATGTTTGTTTTAGAGACAGGGTCTTGCTCTTTTGCCCAGGCTCGAGTGCAGTGTCATGATCATGGCTCACTGCAGCCTCAAATTGTTGGGCTCAAGCAATCCTCTCACCTCAGCCTCCCAGGTAGCTGAAACTCTAAGTGTGTGTCACCATACCTGGCTAATTATTTTATTTTTGTAGAGATGTAGTCTTGCCTTGTTACCCAGGGTGGTCTCAAACTTCTGGCCTCAAGCAATCCTCCCACCTTAGCCTCCCAAAGTGCTGAGATTATAGGCATGAGCCACCATGCTTGGCCAAGAGCCATTTTATAATTGTCAGAAAAAGATATTTCCCTATAACATATTTTTATGCATATTTAATCTTTCTATTAGTCTTTCTAGTCTTTCTATTAAATTTAAGAAACCAAGGACAACTCTATTTATGTTCAGCAGTTTGTTTCAGTTTTTATCACATTTGAAAATGCCTTGTACATTTAATGAGTATCTATTATTTAATTTAGGATTTCAAATTACATAAAAATTTATTTATAGCTATTTATCCCATTTACCTTTATTTCTTTGTTTTTAGCAGTGTGCTGAGATTACTTATGAAAACAGGTAATAGACAAAGCTAGTCATCATTCCAAATTATTTATCTATTAATTATTTTATATAACTGCATGTCAGGCAAACATTATAAAAGTAATGACCTTAAAGTCCAATAATTCAGAGGACACAGGCATTCCCATCAATTCGACAATCTTGAACTCTTCCCATTTGCCAAAAAATTTCTAAGTCACATGAACTTGAAAAGTGCCTGGTCTTATTTGCTTGATTTATGAGTACTCATCTATTTGTAAGTCAATTTGGTATCATAGACAAATACAGCCAGACTTGTACATGCAGCCAGATACAAATAATGATCATGTAGCTTTAATTTTTAAAACTTTAGCCATATGTCAGGCATAACTCACTAGTTGAAAGGGGCAGTTAGATTCATACTTCATCACTGTCAAACTAACATTTTTAGTTTAAATTTTTCTGTTCCATGTAGCTGAAGCCCCTTACTGAATTTCAGAGAAACCAGAGTAGCAAAGTAGTCAGGTGGACCGGCAGGAAGAGAGGAGCTAGTGGAAGAAGTTTAGCTCTAGAGTAAATTAGAAAGCTCGTAAGTCTCTTTTCTACATTAGTTATTACCCAGCGTTCCTAGATCATAGAGGATCCCCAGTCCCATTATTTTTAATCCTATCAGAAACTGTGGTATCTGGTGGGCTGATTGATGGGCAGCTTCTTCCTCCACCTGCCCAGGATGGTTAGGGCGTTCCCATTTCCAATGGTCCTCTTGTTTACAATATGCACATCGTGGCCTCAAGACTGTATGGCCATTTTGGCCAGCAGTGGGGTCTCTAGGGGTCTTACCCATGGCCATTTGTTTTTCCTAGCATGCTCCATCTTGTGCCTCAACTGGTTGTGGGCAAGAGCCACAGCAAGCAGCATAGCTTGTTGTCTCATGTTACATTGCTTTTGCCCTTCCTGGACTTGAACAAGATGAATTAAATGCCTTAAAGGCAATCTCGACTACTTGAGATATTGATATTCCCAACACCTTTTCTACTTTTTGTAGTTTTCCTCTTATACCAGGGGCACTCTGACTGATAAAACTCTTAGGTTACCTGGGTGTTCGGGTCAATGTTACTGTATTGCCCGAAGGCTTTAAAGACCACAAGAAAGGAAGAAGCATTTTCTTTGGCCACTGTTGGACCTTTATGCCTTGTTCTGCTGAAGTCCTGCTACAATTACATTCCTCATTTTGCTTGGAGGTTTATCTCAGATGGTTAGAGCAAGGCCCTGCACTAGACAGAGATATATATATTTTGGGTCTGTAATGTGGTACTTATGGAGATTCCTTCCCAGTGAATCACCAATGGGTTGGGTATCCCCTAGTCACCTAGGAGTACCTAAAAGGGCTGGAGGGAGCAATGTAGTCCCTCAATTAAATAATTTTCTAATTAGGCTGTTTCTGTATTATCAAAATGTTAACCACTGTTTAAGCCAAATATTACTGCTTATATCAGAATACAAACAGAAACAGAAACAGCCAATCAAACAAGACAAACCACAGCATTTTGGACTCTGAGTTTGATCCCCTCAATGGGAGCAAACAGACAAGGCTCAAACTTGTCCCTGTAAGCTTCAGACATCTTTAATCCATTCTGGATGGGGAAGGTTGATCTCCAGCCCATAATCAAGCAAATAATTTGCTCAGTCTAGTTGATTGGAGTAGACAGCAACTCTGAGTCAGGCCTCCTTGGCTGCCACTGGCAGCTTCTTCAGGGTTTGCTGAGTGGTCTTAACAACATTAAACAAGTGACTAGACAAACCCGAAACTTAACACATACACATATACACATCCAAGTTCCAAGTTCCCAGTCAAGTTCCTAGTCAAATTTATAATCAAGAGTACCACGTGAACATACCCCTTATTCTCCTTTCAATTAAAGTTGAAATCCCCTAACAAAGCCCCCTTGTGGAGGTTGACAAGGCCCCCTAGTGGAAGTTGATAAGAAAGGAGCTGAGAGTTGGTCACTTGTACAGAGATTAATTCACCACAAAATAAAAATAAAAATAATGAAAAAATGTGTTCCAAAATTCAAAACTTCTCTTTGCTGCAAAAATGAAAGTAAAAGCACCAAAAGTCAGCAGGGCCATGCTGGAGAGATAGGAACCAAGAGCAAATCACTGAGTAAAACACCTGGACAGCTGCTCAGACCCTCAGGTGGATCCCATCCCTAATATGGAGCTAGTGAGCCACAGGCAGAAATCTCCTGAAAGGATTTAGAGAAGTCTGATCTGGGTCACCACCTTTGTTGTTGAACTAAACTGGGTCCATTTGCCCATGCACAATGGAAAGCCAAACACTGAAGAACCAAGTTTTTGCAGCAAGAAAGGTTTATTGTGAGTGAACTGGCAAGGAGACAGATCTCAAATCTGTCTCCCCAAGCTGAGGATTGGGGCAGGTTTTATAGTCTGAGGGTAATGAGGCATGATCCTAATTGGATCTTGCCATAGGATGATGTCAGGAGGTATGCTCTGATTGGATCCTTCCCTGGTGTGATACCAGGGCTGTCTGATTGGATCCTGCAGCCCGCCATGCAATGTATGCTTCTTAATTTTAGTGCATGTTCCTTGTTCTGGACACTTAGCTTCTACCTGTGGTTGCATGCTTGGTTTATCTTGGCGTGTTCGTGGCCTTCAATCTGTTGTCCATGGCAACTGAAGAGCTTTGTTATGTTAAAGTTGAACCAGATTGATCTGATGTGTTTACACAACCTATAAATATATTTCTAATTACATTGAATTTAAAGTAAACTTTTTATTCTAAGCAGTGTTGTTCTTATACGGATGTGAATATATGTCATATCCCAGAGAAGCAGAGATACTATTCCCCAGTACATCTTCTTGTAGGCATAAAATCAGATCTAAAATACAAAGGTTATGGAAGAAAAAGATAAATGTTTGTGAGATCAGGTGACAGATTCACTGTCTTCACATAATCCAATATTATCATCACTCCATGATTATTGAGATATATTTAACTCTATACTATGCTACTTTTAATTTTTTGTTGTTCTTTCTAGTGATCTTAATATTAAATTTGAGAAGCACATTTTTTAAGTGCTCTTTGTTACTTCTTACTTTGGTTTATAGTTTGGTCTTCTCACATCATTTAAATAATATTTGTATAGGGATAAAGGAAGTGCAGTTTTGCTGATTTTATAATATATACAATATGGAAACTTTTCTTTTTTTTTTTTTTTTACTTGTAGAATTTCAAGAACCCTATGCTGTCGTAGTACTTCTGGAGAAAGATCTCATTGTAGTTGATCTGACACAAAGCAAGTAAGTTATCCATGTACAGATTAACACTTTTAAACTCTATTTATTTTAGATAATTGGCATTTGTATTCTTTAGATAGAAAATATTCTTTGTGTGAATATTGGTTTGCTAGAATTACAGAAATGCACTTTGGTTCAATGGTGAAAATGAAACCAGGAGAATTTGGGAAACACTGAGAAAACTGTAAGACAACTTAAAGGCAGCACCTGATGTTTGGACAGAAACATTGAAGACTCAGGACACATAAAATTGATCACATTTTTGTTGTTTCCTTAAAGAAAATCAATCATTATGAAAACTTGTGCAATGTGATAGCTAAGTAATGGAAAATGACACATGATAAAAGTATTATTGCACTACTGCAGCAGACAACACAGAACACCAGAATCTCAGGGGCAGAGAAGACTGGGGCCTTCTTTTACTTTTTTCCTTTTTCATTATGTTACAGGCAATTGAAAAAAGTGTAGAATACTGCTATTATAGTGGTGCTCTCCACTCCTTTACATTGTCAGTAAAAATCTTCTGTCCATTTTTATTATAATGGTAATAGCATGAAACTAATTTCCATCATTTTATGTTCTTCCACTGATTTTTTAGCCTCATATATTTGTAATACAATTTTGTAAGTTGTCTCTCCTTGGCCTGGAATAACTTTCTCTTCAATTTTTCTCTTTACCAACATCTTATCTGTAAGATTCTCAAGTCAGATATCACTTCCCTATTTTTTTAAAAAATTCATTATCTGTATAATTTGGTAACATATCCTAATATGGGCTCTCATAACCCCCACATTTCTCTCTTCATAGCTTTTGACACAGATACAATTTTCTATTTGCTGTTGCTTAAAGATTGTCTTCCCGCTAGGCTGTAGACTCCATGAAGGAGGGGCTCTGTCTCCACATGGAGTCAGATCTCAATAAATTTTTGTTGAATAAATCAATCCGAATTCTACTCTTCAAGTTGTTTGTAAATGTAAGATCCAGGGTTCTTCCTCATACTAATTTGCAGATATTATTCTCAGGATTTTAAAAGGGATGTAGGATTTGGGCCATGAAATCATCATAACTGGGAATTCTACTTAGCTGCCCTAATTATCAACATAAGACTTTTTGTGTAGATGTAAGGATTTATGCTTATTCCTCTAAGAAGTTCTAATATGAGTCTTATTAAAATATACTCTTCTAATCTCATTGGTATTCAGCTCTTCTTTGTATGTCATATTTGTTGGTTACTCATACTTTGCCTAAGTATCTAACATCCTTGCAGGCCCATTATACTTTACCTTTCATGGCCACTTTCTTCAGTGTATGTATGTGTGTGTGTGTGTATATATATATTATATATATATAAATTATATATATATTATATATATATAAATTATATATATTATATATATAAATTATATATATACTGTATATATATAAATTATATATATACTGTATATATAAATTATATATATATACAGTATATATATATTCTTTCGTTTAAATTTTATTTTATTGTGACAGAATATGCATAACATAAAAGTTACCATTTTATGTATACATACATTCTTGTGGTTTTCATTACCCTATATAAGTATGTGAATTACCATTTTGTTTGCAAGTTTTCTCTAACATTTTACCTTTTTTAGCATGTATTAAAATCTCTGTGGCATTCCCACTTCATTGGCTGTTACATGGAATTTAACATGTCAAAAACTGAGTATGTTCTCTTTCCCTCCAAATGGTTACCTCTCAGCTATATTGAATGTTAAACAAGTTATAACTTTGGAATCCTTTTCATTTTTTTTTCTTTTTATCTTTTTCTCTCCATTTAATCCCCAACCCAAAGGCAAGCATTAGGATTTAGAAATTATTTCTATTCTTGATTTCTTGGATTCATATCTTCATTTCTATTTTCACAGCAACCAGTTTATACTTTTATGTCTAAATTCCTCTTGTAAATTTTTAGCTACTTCTCTTTTTAATATCTTTTTGCCTACTCTTTGCCAATGTACTAAAATAATTTTTCTCAAAAAATTTCATAATATTTAACTTTGTCAGGAGCCTATTATTGTTACCTCTTGCTATGATCAAATTCTAAATTGTAGGCCTTGTCTTCAAGGGGATCCATTTATCTTCTAACTCTTTAATCTTAGAAATGTTAATAATTTGTACTCTGAAACAGAGAATCTCTGATATATCTAGTTTAACCTCTGGTACCTCTAGTTTAACCTACTTGTCACTTAAAGAGACATGAATAATTCCTTTAACCTGATTTTGCATATATAACTATTCTTATTTGGGATACTATCTGCAACATTTCAGATTGGTAGAAAGAGAACTGCTGCCAGAACACACACACATACACATACACACACACACACACACCCCCACCCCATATTTTCTGGAGATTGGACTAAACTCCTAATTTTTTAATTAAGTTCCTAATAATATGAGAAAAAACTGTTTTCTAACAGGCACCTCCTACCCTAAAAAAACACATAGTTTCAGAAGTTATATGATGACACCTGGAACAGATATGGCATAGAATAATACTAATTTCCTCCTTGCGCAGTGCCTGGTACATACGATGTTCTAAATAGCTACAGGGATTTTAAATTTGATTTCATAGTCATTTCCTTTTTAAGGTTATAGTAAGCTTGAGGATATGAAAGTTATTACATCCATAAGTCTTCATTCCAACTATGTTCTCTAGTTTACATAGGAAATGATCTTTTGGATATACACAGTCACATACACACAAACCTACATATGACACACATCTTTTCATTATTCCTGCAAAAAGTTTAAAAGTTTCCTATCTATTACGTCTTTGTCTTAGTCCCTTTTATATTGTTATGAAGGAATACTCAAGGCTAGATAATTTATAAAGAAAAATGATATTTGGTTCACAATTCTGATGTCTAGAAAGTCCAAGTTTGAGTGTCTGCATCTGTTGAGGGTCTCAAGCTGTTTCTACTCATTGCAGAAAGTGAAGGGAAGTCAGAATGTGCAGAAATCACATGGTGAGAAAGAAAGCAAGAGAGAGAGGGGACAGGTTTCAGGCTTTTTTAAACAACCAGCTCTCGTAGGAACTAAGAGTGGGAACTCGTCCCTGAGGGAAGGCATTAATCTATTCATGAGGAATCTGCCCCTGTGAAGGTAAAAAACATCCCAATCATAGCATTCTTCTCCTGAATCCCCAAAACTCATGTCCTCACATATAAGATACAATCATTCCTTTCCAATGGTCTCAAAATCTTAATTCATTTTAACATCCGTTCAAAAGTTTGAAGTATTATAAAATATGAAACAAGTTCTTTACTTCCAAGGTAACAATGGTTGTATAGGTGTTGGGTAAACATTTGCATTCCAGTAGGAAGGCGTAACAAGTCTTATGCAGCTTTAAAACACAGCAGAGTAGACATTAAATCTTAAAGCTCCAAAATAATCTTCTTTGACTCCATGTCCTGCATCCTGGAAACACTGGTGCAAGGAGTGGTCTCCCAAGGCCTTGGCAGTCCTGTCCCCATGTTTTTGCTGCACACAGTCCATGTGGCTGCTTTCATATGTTGGAGTTGAATGCCTGAGGCTTTTCCAGACTGAGGTTGCACACTGCTGGTGGCTCTGCCTATGTGACAGGTTTCAGCATGGGCACCCAGGCTTTTTGATATATCCTCTGATATCTAGGGGGGCAGCTGCCAAGCCTCCATGGCTCTTGTGTTCTGGGTGCCTGCAGACTTAACACCATGTGGATTCACAAGGCTTATGGCTTGTGCCCTCTGGAGCAGCAACCACAGCAGCAACTGGGTCCATTTGAGCCATAGTGGGAGCTGGAGTTGTAGGAATGTAAGGAACAGCGACCCAAAGGGGCACAGGGCAGTGGTGCCCTGGTCCTGTCCCCCAAAACCATTCTGTTCTCCTAGGCTCCTGGGACTGTGATGGGATGGGTGGCCTCAAAGATTTCTGAAATACCTTTTGTCCATTGTCTTGACTATTAATACCTTGCTCCCTTACTGGTCATGCTAATCTCTTTAGCAAGTAGTTGCTTAGATTTCCCTCCTGAAAACACTCTTTTCTTTACTACCACATGGCCAGGCTGCAAATTTTTCAAATGTTAATGCTCTGCTTTTCTTTTAATTATAGATTCTTCCGTTAAGTGATTCCATTGTGGACATAATTTAGTGTAAGCTGTTAAAAGTAACAATGCCACTTCTTTTGTTTTTTTGTTTTTTTTTTTTTGAGACGGAGTCTCGCTCTGTTGCCCAGGCTGGAGTGCAGTGGCCGGATCTCAGCTCACTGCAAGCTCCGCCTCCTGGGTTCACGCCATTCTCCTGCCTCAGCCTCCCGAGTAGCTGGGACTACAGGCGCCCGCCTCCTCGCCCGGCTAGTTTTTTGTATTTTTTTTAGTAGAGACGGGGTTTCACCGTGTTAGCCAGGATGGTCTCGATCTCCTGACCTCGTGATCCGCCCGTCTCGGCCTCCCAAAGTGCTGGGATTACAGGCTTGAGCCACCGCGCCCGGCCAACAATGCCACTTCTTGAGCACTTTGCTGCTTAGAATTTTTTTCTGCCAGATACTCAAGGTCATCACTCTTAAGGTTAGCCTTCCACAATGCAGCCAAATTCTTTGCTACGGTGCCACAATGCAGCCAGGTTCTTTGCTGCAGTGCAACAATGGGGATATTTGCTCCAGTTCCCAATAAGTTCCTAATTTCTGTCTGAGACCTCATTAGCATGGCCTTTTCTACCCATATTTCTGTCAGTATTTTGGTCACAACTACTTAACCAATTTCTAAGAAGTTCCAAACTTTCCCTCATATTTTTATCTTCTGAGCTCTCCAAACTCTTCCAACTTCTACCCGTCACTCATTTCTAAAGTGCTTCCACAATTTCAGGTATCTTTATAGCAACACCCCGTTCCTCAGTACTAATTTTCTGTCTTAGTCTGTTTTGTGTTGCTATAAAGGAACACCTGAAGCTAGTAATTTAAAAAAAAAAAAAAAAAGTTTATTTTGTTTACAAGATTGGGCATCTGTATGTGGTGAGAACCTCAGCTGTTTTCACTCATGGCAAAAGGTGAAGGGGAGCTGAGCTGGTGTGTGCAGAGGTTACGTGATGAAAGAAGAAACAAGCAAGAAGGAGGAGACTCCAGGCTCTTTTTAACAACCAGCTCTCACAGGAATGAAAAGGGAGAACTCATTCACCTCCTAGACAGGACATTAATCAATTAATGAGGGATCTGCCCCATAAGCCAAACACCTGTCATTAGGCTCCACCTCCAACACTGGGGACTAAATTTCAAAATGAGATTTGGAGGGGACAAACAAACGTCCAAACCATAGCACCCCCACTGAAAGAAAGTCAAAATTTATTTATATTTTAATATTTGTAAGGATACGAAATAAATATTTACCATTGTATGTAGGTAAAGTTCTTAGTTTATTTTTAGTGAATTAACTAAGTAAACTTGTTATATAATAGTTTCAGATTAATAGAATTCATTGTATCTATATTAGCAAAGCAATGCCACTGTGGAATGTTAGAATTATGAGAAGTAAATTTTGAGCTTGAGTAAAATTTTACTAGCATTAACATTACATTTTATAAATTACTGTTACAAAAAGATCATTTTTGTTCATACAATTCTTGTTTTATGGTACTTAAAAAACAAGTGAAATTTATAGTAAACGTTTAGAGACATTTTAGGGCTTATCAAAATTATTTTCTATTTTTTCTTGTAAAATAACACTGATATATTGTCTTTATCTATTAGTTTTCCAATCTTTGAAAATCCATATCCCATGGACATTCATGAATCACCAGTTACATGCACAGCATACTTTGCAGATTGTCCTCCGGATTTGATTCTAGTACTGTATTCCATAGGAGTCAAGCATAAAAAACAAGGATACAGTAATAAGGTAAAAGTAGAAATTATAAATAACTTTTCTTGTATTCATATCACATGATCATACTTTTTCCCATTACTTTATTTTCTTACATTCCATATAGGAGGACTTGAACTAAATTATTTCTAATTTAAAAACCAACATCTATTAAAGACGTAACTTCTTAAATTCAAACTTTCTAAATGCTACTTAGCTTTAAGCCTACAGAGGTATAATTTCTTATATAGAAGGTATATAATTATATACTGATATACTTATCTATTACGTGCATTTATATACTAAGCATGTACTTATATTAATATATATTTGAGTCATAAGATATAAGCTTTATTTTAGATGAAAACTTATGTTTTAAGAAAACAAAAAGACTCAAGTCTTCCTAGTTAATAATTAATTAATGGTTTAGGAAACATAATTATTAAAAGTCATTTGTTAAATAACATTATAGAATTTTTTATTATAGTTTACTACAAGATTCAACTATTTATAATTGTAACAGATTATCTATTATGATTTCTGTTATTTTCCCAGGGCTGTTGGGATGGACAACTTCAAGAGACACTATTTACATAGCTTCTATGTTAAATGGCACCACAGTAGTTTGGTGGTACACAGACTATATGAGACTATATGACACATGTAGCAACACTGTATTTGTACAATTAAAAATACTTCTTTGATTTGTTTATATAAATGGTAAGATTGACTAAAATCTATATTTTTAAGGGAGATAGAATTGTGCATTTAGACGTGTTTGTTCAATGAAAAAATTAAAAGACAGCTACACACTTCATTCTTGATTATTTTACAGTTAGTTTGTCTAAGTGAACTTTTTATCATTATTTTAAGCTATTTTCATTTTAAATTTCTAAGCCATTTGAACATATATACATACTTTCTGGATAATCTATTTAGGAGTGGCCAATCAGTGGAGGAGCTTGGAACCTTGGAGCACAAACGTATCCAGAAATTATTATTACTGGGTAAGTAGATGTGTTTTGTGAGTTATTAATTCATCAACATAAAGATGTTTACTGAGTCTTGATACTTTTCCATAATTGTGTTCTATGCAGAATAATAGTTTAAGTAAAAGTAAAGATATAAGAAATTGCTTCTACCCAAAGATTCTCATCTTGACAGAGGATATAATCAAACCATTGGAAACATAATAACAAAAAAGAAAGCATAGATTATATCACCAGGAGAAAGTCAAAGTGGGGAAGTCATGAGATATTAGTCTTCACTGGAAATCACAGAATATTAGCTTTACAAAGGCCCTTACAAACACTTACCTATTTCTGCCAAATTCAGGAATCACTGCTCTATATCTGTACGAGGTGGTTATTTTAAATATTTCTCAAAACTTACAGCACCAGAAATAACACTTCTTTGTATGACAACCCACTTGATGTTTTAATATTAGAAACAAAAATAGAGACATAGCTAATGATAAATATGAGATTTAAAAGGTAATAAGCGTTCTGCTAATGGGAAGATAAATATACTTTTTCCTATTCTTCCCACTAAATGACTAAAAACTCTGGATATTATATATAAGATAAACATAAGATGACTAGGAAATGTGAAGAAGCGTCAGACCAGGTAGGGCCCCTAAGTCTTAAAGAATGACATGGAAGTCAGTTCCCTAAGTTTTCTTTCTGCCTCATATATCCCAGAATTAGAGCTAAAGAAGCTAGTAACCTAGAAATGTGAATGGACACAGATGAAAAATCCCAACAAAACCTAGCTCTCTTTAGCCATGAAATGAAGAAAGCAGCAGTATATCAAGACAGAAAACATTTGGAAAATAATCTCTCTACTTAGGTTTAACAAACACACACACACACACACACACACACACACACACACACCTTCCTCCCACACACACAACTGTGGCCCTCCCCAACTCACTCCAGTAAAGGCCAAGTGGAGAGCTTAGACTTTCACCCTTGTCAAGGTATAATGAGGTACCCCAGCTTCCCCAGAGTGTCAGATAAAGCAGAGTAGGGAGCTGGGGCTTTGAATCATGGGGTGAAACCCCTCTCTTGTGGTGTCAGTGGGGAGCTAGAATTCTCACCACTGTCCAGCAGTAATGAGTAGCTACCATTCCCTATCCCCTTCCCTGTGTCAACAGAAATAAATGAGGAAGGAGAGAAGAAAGGGTGGGACTGAAAAGTATTAAGGAAATAATGGCTGAAAACTTATCAAATTTAGCAAAACAACATGAACCTTCAGATTCCAGAAGCTGAGCAAACCCCAATAAATCTATACCAAGATAAATTATCATCAAATTTCAGAGCAGTAAATACTAAAAGAAAAAAATCTGGAAAGTCACAATAGAGAAATGACATCTAACCTATAGGGCCAAACCTTCCTGCCAAAAGGAAAAGTGAGTATTTTTCAAGTACTGAAAGAAAAAGAAATATCAATCCTGAATCCTATACCCAGTGAAAATATCCTTCAAGAATTAAGGCAAAATAAAGATCAAAATCCATCATTTCCAGATGCAATAAACTAAGAGAATTTTTCAACACCAAATCTACCTTTAAAAAAGTAACTACAGGAAGTTCCCTACACAGAAAGGAAATGAGCCTTGGTTCATCAAGAAGGAAGAAATAATACAATAACAAAAGTATGGATAAATACAATAGGCTTTCCATCTCTTGAATTTTTAAATGTATATTTTATGGTTGAAGCAAAGATTATAGTAACAGTGTCTGATGTTACTATAATCACATTGACTGGTATGGTTCTAAATGTGTATAGAGGAGATATTTAACACAATTATAAATGGGAGAGGATAAAAAGATGTGAAGAAAGTTAAGGCTTTTATATATCTTGAACTGGTAATAAGATGACACTGGTAGAATGTGATAAGTTGTGATACAATGTAATACCTAAAAAAACTTTAAAAATTATGCAGAGGTGTACTTAAAAACACTACTGACAAATCAAAATGGAAGCACTATAATATTTCAAGTAACAGGAAGGCAGAAAAAGAGGAAACAGGAAAAAAAGCAGAAAAAATTATATGGTTTACTGAAGCCCTAACATATCAATAATTATATTAAATATAAATGGTCTAAATACTTCCATGCAAATATGAAAATTGATAGAGTGGGTTAAAAACATGACCAGCTATATGTTATTTGCAATACATTCACTTCAAATATAACAGCATAGACAATTTGACAGTAAAAAGACAGAAAAAAAAGTATGAAAAAGAATTAATTGAGAGTGACATCAGCAAGGTAACAGAATAGGAAGCCCTAGACTTTGTTCTCTACAGATACACTCACTTTACAACAATATATGGTTCAAAAAGCCATTATGATAACTTCAGAAACCGTTTAGGAAGTCACAGTACCCCAGACAAGCTCAAAGCCAAGAATGGTCACACTGAAATGGGTAAGAAAAGTGTGGCATTTCAGAAACATCAGTCCTTTTTCTGAGCTGGCACAGCTCACAATTAGGAGGAAAAGTGCAACTCATGGCTTCACCTTTTTGAGGGAAAGAAAAGAGTGGAAGATATATGCAATGTTCTAGATTTATAGTGGCTGCTCAAGGGACTAATTTCTGTATCATGTGATAGAGATCTGGCATACTCTGCATACCTGGGTGCCACTGAGAGCAAAATATATTTCAGTGGCTTGTAGCATCAGAGAACCTGCAGTATTTCAGACAGATACTAGGGGCAGCAAGATACTACAAGTTCCTGAAAAAGAAACTGGAAAACTTCACTAGTTAGGAATTACATGCAGAAGCCCAGAGAAGATAAATTCCCATAAAAAGTTTGAGAGGCTCTTAGAATCTCTACCTGAACTGATTTATGAAAAATGTCCCCTGTACAAAGTCAGTCCATAAGGATGTGACTACTTTTTCATATTAAAGTCAACAAAAAGAAAGCATACAAAGAGACAGGGAAACATGGCCCAATCAGAGAGACAAAAAAAAAAAAAAAAAAAATCCAGTAACTGATTTTAACCCTTTTCCTACTTGTCCCAACAATACTCACTGGTAGCACTTGCAGCTGTGACATTTATGCCAAGATAACTTTACCTCAAAATATCTCACTTTTATTATTATTGTCGTATCACTCTAGTATATTGACTTTGGAAATAAAAGACATCATTGTATTTACAGCATTCTGTTTTTAGTAGTGGTATTTCCATTTACAAAATATAGTAATTCTCCATCACTGAAAATGTCATATCCTAGAAAACACAGCATTCCTACGTGTGAAGGTAACATCATTCTTGTACAGCTTTTGGCTGAGGATTCATTTGGTGAATTTATTTTTTCCGAAATAGACTATTCTGATGTTAGTTCTGTTCAGAAATAACTCCAGGAACAGTTTTCATGTTTTATTTTCACATTGAAAACCAGTCAGATTTTCTTCAGCCTCAAAAAGTGTATTTATGTAAAATTAAACGAGCACTGGAAGCAAGCTGTACTTTTTTATTCTAAATGGGAAAAGGGTTAAAGAAACAGAAATCTGTGTATTACCTGACAAAGAGTTCAAAATAATCATCTTAAAGAAACTCAATATATTAGAGAATACAAATAGAAAACTAAACAAAATGTGGGAAATGATGCATGAACAAAATGAGAATATCAACAGAGTTTGAAATTATTAAAAAGGAACAATTCTAGATCTGAAGAATACGGTAATTTATTTGAAAAATTCATTAGAGAGTCGTCAACAACAGACTTGGCCAAGCAAAAGGAAGAATCAGTGAACTGGAAAATAGGTCACTTGAAATTACTGAGTCAGAGGAACAAAAAGAAGAGGGCCTAAGACCCTTATGAACACATTCAAGTGGACTGATGTATACATTATGGGAATTTAAGAAGGGGTGGGGGGGGGAGAGAGAGAGAGAGAGAGAGAGAGAGAGAGAGTGAATGGAGCAGAGAGAATGGAGCAGGGAGCTTACTTGAAGAAATAATGGTCAAAATTTTCCCCAGTTGGAGGAAAGAAATGGAAATTCAAATTCAAGAAGCTTAAACAAGTCCAATAATATGAACCCAAAGAAGCTCATAAAGAGACACATTATAATCAAACTGTCGAAAATAAAAGACAAAAAGAAAATCTTGAAAGCATCAAGAAGAAAAATTCTTATCACATGCAAGGAAATCCCCATGAGATTGTCAGCAGGTTTTTCAGCAGAAGCATGGCAGACTAGAAGGGAGTGGGATAATATACTCAAAGTGCTGAAAGAAAAAAACCCCACCAACTTAGAATACTATATTTGGCATAACCCACTTCAAAAATGAAGGAGAAATAAGCCCTCCCTATATAAACAAAAACTGAAGGAATTCATCAACACTAGACATGTCTTACATAAATTGCTGAGAGTTCCTTCAGTTGAAACAAACACACTAGACAACAACACCAAAGCATACAAAAACTTAAAAGCTCTCTGGTAAAGTTAAATTTATAGACAAATATAGAATATTGTAATATTGTAAAGGTGGTGGATAAATCACTTTGATTTCTGGCATATAATTTAAATAATAAAAAAAATTACTGTAAAACTATGATAATAGATGCAAAATATAAAAATATGTAATTTGTGACATCAATAACATAAAGAGAGGGTGAATGTAAAGGAGTAGATTTTTTTGTATGTAGTTAAAGTTGTTATAGTTTAAAATAGATTGGTATAACTAGAAGATGTTTTATGTAATCCTTATGGTAAACACAAAGAAAATGCCTATAGAATATGCACAAAAGAAAATGAAAAAGGAATAAAAGTATGTCACTAAACAAAAAAATAAATGAAACCCAAAGGAAGCCAACAAGAGAAGAAAAGGAGGTCAGAATAACCACATATCATATAGAAAATAGTAAAATGGCATTAGTAAGTTCTTCTGTACCAATAATTATGGTAAATGTAAATGGATTAAACTCCCTAATCAAAAGACATAAAATGGCTTGATAGAAAAAAGTAGAACTATATACTGCCTCCAAGAAACTCACTTTAGATTTAAGGACACACGTAGGTTGAAAGTGAAAGGATAGAAAAAGATGTACCATGCAAATTGTAACCAAAGGAGAACGAAATGAACACATCTATATTGGACTTTAAGCCAATAACTCACAAGGGACAAAGAAAGACATTACCTAATAATAAAAGAGTCAATCCAACAGAAAGATATAAAAAGTACAAACACATATGAATGTAACAGCAGAGCATCAAAATATATGAAGCAAACATTGACAAAATTGAAAAAATGAACAGAATAACACAATAATAGTAGTATATTTCAATACCACATTTTCAATAATGAATAGATCAACTAGGCAAAAGATCAAGAAGGAAACAGGGTATTTGAAAAACACTACAGAACAATTGGGCCTAACAGATATACAAAACACTACACCTAGCAATAGGAGAAAAACATTCTGCTTAAGCACATGGACCTTGTTCCAGGATAAGTAATATGTTAGGCCAGGGGTCCACAACCCCTGGGCTGCAGACCAGTACCAGTCCATGGCCTGTTAGGAACCAGGCCACACAGCAGGAGTTAAGTGGCAGGCAAGTGAGCATTACCACCTGAGCTCTGCCTCCTGTTAGATCAGGTACAGCATTGGATTCTCATAGGAGTACGAACCCTATTATGAACTGCACATGCAAGGGATCTAGGTTGCATGCTTCTTATGAGAATCTAACTAATGCCTGATGATCTGAGGTGGAACAGTTTCACCCCAAATCCATCTCTCACCACCCCCGTCTGTGGAAAAGTGGTTTTCCACAAAACTAGTACCTGGTGCCAAAAAGGTTGGGGACTGCTCTGTTAGGCCACACATCTGTAGATGCAAGTTATTAGTAATGTTAGTTCTTTGGTTGAGTGGTTTCAATACGATTATATTCTGTATATTAAATCTGTTACATACATTGTTATTTTCATATCAAGTATTACATGATGAAAAATAAAATAGAATTAAATTTTGTCAGGGTATATAGAGTCTCAGACCAACATCCTGCAGATTTTTTTTAGTAATAAAGTTTAAAAATATCTGTAAGTTTATAATTAGAGTAAACATACAAAGTCATTCATAGTCTTTATTTGTAATAGCCAAAAACTGAAAACAACCCAAATGTTCATCATTTGGTGAAGGGGTAAATAGAGTATATCCATACAATGGAATACTATTTAACCACAAAAAGGAACAAATTATTAATACATGTAGGAAAGATTATCCTCAAAAACATTATGCTAAGTGAAAAATGCAGACACAAAAACAGTAGATATTATGTGGGTTCCACTTATATAAACATTCTAAGAAAAAAAAAATTCATATAGGCAGAAAGTAGATTATTGGGGATCTGCTGGGGATGGGAAACATGGTTCCATATTGCCATGAGTAATTTTTTGGAGTGACGGAAATGTCCTAAAACTGGATGATGATGTCAATGTGACAACTGTGTAAATTTACTAAAAATTATCAAACTGTACACTCACAGTGGTTGAATTTTACAGTTATGTAAATTACATCTGAATAAAGCTATTAACAAAATAGAGTAAGCCACTCAGTGACTAACCACCTCTCAAAATAAAAAATCAGTTGACCATATAAATATGGTTCTATTTCTGGACTCTCTACCTTGTTTCACTGCTGTATGTGTCTGTTTTTCACCAGTAGCACAAAAACTTTATTGTAGCTTTAGGGTGAGACTTAAACCTTATGTAGTTTGAGTTCTCCAACTTTGTTTTTAGTTTTCAAAATTACTTTGGCTAATCTAGTTTCTTTTAAAAAAATAATTTCAGCTTTTATTTTAGATTCAGGGATACATGTGCAGGATTGCTACGTGGGCATATTAGACACAGGTAGTGAGCATAGTACCCAACAGGTAGTTTTCAACCCAAATCCCTCTCCTTCCCTCCCTGCTCTAGTAGTCTGCAGTGTCTATTGTTTCTGTGTTTATGTCCATGTGTACTTAATGTTTAGCTCCCAGTTATATGTGAGAACATGTGGTATTTAGTTTTCTGTTCCTGTGCTGGCTTACAACATCCATGTTGCTGTAAAGGACATGATTTCACTCTTTTTTATGGCTATGTAATATTCCATGGTACATATGTACCATATTTTCTTTATCCAGTCCACTGTTGTTGGGTGCCTAGGTTGATTCCGTGTGCCATTGTAAATAGCATGGCAATGAACATACAAGTGCATGTGCCTTTTAGGTATAATGATTTATGTTGCTTTGTTTATATACCCAGTAATGGGATTGCTGGGTCAAATGGTAACTCTGTTTTAAGTTCTTTGAGAAATCTCCCAACTGCTTTCTATTTTCAGTAGTGGCTTAACTAATTTACATTCCCACCAACAATGTTTAAGCATTCCCTTTTCTCTGCAATCTGGCAAGCATCTGTTACTATTCAACTTTTTAATAATAGCCATTCTGACTGTTGTACAATTGTATCCTATTGTGTTTTGATTTTCTTTCTTTCTTTTTATTTTATTTTTTTTTTTTGAGACAGACTTGCTCTGTTGGCCTGGCTGGAGTGCAGTGCCATGATCTCGGCTCACTGCAATCTCTGTCTCCTGGGCTCAAGCAATTCTCCTGCCTCAGCTTCCCAAGTAGCTGGGATTATAGGTCTGTGCCACCATGCCTGGCTAATTTTTGTATTTTTAGTAGAGACAGGGCTTCACCATGTTGGCCAGGCTGGTCTAGAACTCCTGACCTCACATAATTTGCCCCCCTCAGCCTCTCAAAGTGCTGGGATTACAGGTGTGAGCCACTGTGCCTGGTCATGTTTTGATTTTAATTTTTCTGATGATTAGTGATGATGAGCATTTTTTCATGTTTATTGGCTGCTTGTATGTCTTCTTTTGAGAAGTGTCTGTTCATGTCTTTGGCCCACTTTTTAATGGGGTTATCTGTTTTTTGCTTTTTGGTTTTTTCAAGTTCCTCATGGATTCTAGATATTAGACCTTTGTCAGATGCATAGTTTGTAAATATTTTCTTCCATTATGTAGGTTGTCTGTTTAGTCTGTTGATAGTTTCTTTTGCTGTGCAGAAGCTCTTGAGTTTAATTAGTTCTTACATGTCAAGTTTTGCTTTTGTCACAATCATTTTTGGGGGCTTGGCCATAAATTCTTTGCCAAGGCTGATATCAAGAAGGGTATTTCTTAGGTTTTCTTCTAGTATTTTAGTAGTTTGAGGTCTTACATTTAAATTGTTAATCCATCTTGAGTTAAATTTTGTATATGGTGAAAGGTAAGGGTCTAGTTTCACTATTTTGCATATGCCTAGCCACTTATCCCAGCACCACTTATTGAATAAGGAGTTCATTCCCCATTGTTTGTTTTTGTCAGCCTTGTCAAAGGTCACATGGTTGTAGGTGTGAGGCTTTATTTCTGAGTTTTCTCTTCTGTGCCATTGGTCTATGTGTCTGTTTTTGAACCAGTACCATGCTGTTTTGGTTACTGTAGCCTAATAGTATAGTTTGAAGTTGAGTAGTGTGATGCCTCCTGCTTTGTTCTTTTTGTTTAGGATGACTTTGGCTATTCAGGCTCTTTTTTGGTTTCATAAGAATTTTAGAATAGTTTTTTTTCTACTTCTGTGAGGAATGATGCTGGTAGTTTGATAGGAATAGTGATGAATCTGCACATTGCTTTGGGCAGTATGACCATCAGTTTGTTTATTTCTACAAAAAATTGTTTTACCATATTTTAATTGTGGTTACACTGAATGTATATGCCATTTAGGGGAACAAACATCTAATACGTGATACAATTATCAATAACATATATCTCCTTTTATTAATGCCTTATTTTTTGGTCAACATCTTACAATTTTCAGCATACAGATCTGGCACAAACTGTGTTAGATTTTATCTATTTCTTGGTTTTGGCACTGTCGTAAGTGGTACTATTTTGTTATTTCCAAATGTCTATTGCTATTCCATGGAAATACAATTGATTTTTGTATATTGATATTGTGTCTTATAATTGTGCTAATCATTTATGAGTTCCAGTATCCTTTGTGTAGAATCTCTGGGATTTTCTACATAGCCATAAAATCTGCAAATAGAAATAATTTTATTTCTTCCCTTTTAGTCTGTATGCCTTTTATTTCTTTTTCTTCCCTATTTCAGTGCTTAACACCTCCAATAAGATGTTGAATAAGAATGGTGAGAGTGAACATTTTTTTTGCTTTGTTCCTGATCTTAGGGGAAAACATTCAATCTTTCATTATTATGTATGTTAGGAGATATCTGTAGGTTGTTCCTACACACCTTTTATCTGGTTATAGAAATTTCCTCTGTTCCCAGTTTACTGAAAGTTTTTTTAGGAATGGATGATAAATCTTGTCAAATGCTTTTTCTGCATTTATTGAGATAACAATATGGATTTTCTTTTGTAATCTGTCAATATGGTGAATTTTAATATGGTAGTTGATTCTTTAAGTGTTTGTCTTACATTCCTAAGAAAACCCACTTAGTCATTATGTACTATCCTTTCTATATATTACTTGATTTGCATTGCCAATATTTTGTTGACAGTTTTTATGCCTATTCTCATGAGGAATATCGGTTTGTAATTTTCTTTTATTGTAATGTTTTTGTGTGGGTTTGGTGTCAGAGTAATGCTGACTTCATCAAAAGTGTTGGGAAGTATTATATCTTCTTCTATTTTCTTGATGAGTTTTTATAGAATTGACATTTGATTATTACCAAATAATGATGCAACTCTAGATACATTTGGTGATTTGCTTTTATATTTTGAAACTTAACTTCAATTTTACTATGATATTCAATTCATATTTATATTAATATCAAAATTATCATTTTATTGAATATAAATAATTTTACATGAAAATATGTTGTTCACTTTCCACGGGCCATGTTTCATTGCTCTCCATTACACATATAATCTTTTTACAGTAAAGTCTAAGGAATTATTGTTCTTTTTCTAATCTTTAGATTTTAGTATATTGTTTAAGAAATGAACCATTGTTTTAAGCTTAGAAATGGTTTAGCATACATTAGTTTTCATTAACGTGGTATTTTTGAATCAAAATTGTATCAACAGTAACTCAAGTTTCTGTACATTTGGAGTGATTATTATTTTTATTTAGTTTACTTTAATTAATGCTAATTTATTTCTCATCTAGTCATGCAGATGGATCAATAAAATTTTGGGATGCTTCTGCAAGTAAGTTTCAAGTTTCTGTACAACAGAAACCAATTGGTTAGTATTTACTTATAGCCAACTACCACTTTTTAGTTTGGGCAATTAAAATTTCAGATATATTTTTAGCATACATATGTGGCTGTGTTACAAAAATCCACTACCTACATTGTTAGATCAGTTGAAAGTATTATCTCTACTTTACTTCTCTTCTGTAATATAAGGTAAACAAGACTAAGTCACTCTTTGTCAGCAACCCGTTATATCCACAAGAGGCATGATACATCAGAAAAAGTACCAAACTTTGTCAGATTAACTCTGTTCAAGGAATTTCCTTCACGTCCTACCTGTGTGGTCTTCGCCAAGTGCTTATATCCCTCCAGTCTTCTCTTTTCTTCCCCACTCATCTACCACATCCTGCAAAGATCAAATGATTTGATAACTGTAAGAACTCTTTTTAAATTCTTGAGAATTATGTAACTTAAAGAATAAATAAGGTACTCTGCTCAATGTTGAAGGTCATGCAAAGATACTTAAGACTTCATTATACTCACATATACCCTTCCAGAAAAATTGTGGTCATTAGAAAAGGTAAAGAAATGCACATATATAACTATAGGGAAAGCAATATAAGAACTCTAAATGCAGATTATTTAGATCAGAAATGAGAGAGCCTTATTGAGACCTGGTAGATCCAGGAAAGGTATTTTGATGGAGTTAACATTTAGTGTGAGTTTTGGAAGATAGTTAACTTTTGACAGGAATAGGAGTGAAGAACAAGTTAACAGTGACTCTAAGTTTCTGCATATGAGTAACCAGGAAGATGTAGGTAACTCTTTTGGAAAGAAGGAATATAAGAGAGCTTTGAATTTTTTAGTAAAACCAGAAAATTCAAGTAAAAATATCCAGCAGGTAGGGAGAAAAGTCAGAAATGGAAACCAATGAAGAAGCAGCATAAAAGTGATGTTTGAAGCTGTAGAAATGAATAGCTTCTGAGGAAGACTACAATAAACACACAAGCAGAGGAAGAAGGTTGAATATTGACAATATTCTTAGCCCACAAGGTAGAGTCCCTTGAACAAGCAAACAAACTATCAGCAAGAGAAGAGCATTAAAAGATCTAAACTCATGCATTCTAAAGTCCCCTTCTGATTTCACATAATAAAAAGCAAGTGCCTAAAGAGAAACTTCAAAGGGCAACAGACTTTCTGTTGATGAATCTTTGAGTTTGTTCCTGGAACAAAATTCATTGCATAGTGATGCCAATGCTCCTTTCCCACCGCCTCAGTCACTTTTTGGCTTTTAAAATGTGGAGGACCGGGCGTGGTGACTCACATCTGTAATCCTAGCACCTTGGGAGGCCTAGGCAGGCGGATTGCCTGAGCTCAGGAGCTCGAAACCAGCCTGGGCAACACAGTGAAATCCCATCTCTACTAAAAGAAAAAAAAAATATATAAATTAGCCGGGTGTGGTGGCATGCACCTATAGTCCCAGCTACTTGGGAGGCTGAGACAGGAGAATTGCTGGAACCCGGGAGGCAGAGGTTGCACTGAGCCGAGATCAAATCACTGCACTCCAGCCTGGGTGACAGAGCAAGACTCCGTCTCCAAACAAAATAACAATAATAAATAAAATAAATAAATTAATTAAATTAAATTAAATGTAGAGAACACTTTAACACTTTAATTATTAGAGTGAATAACACCATTAAGCATGCATAATAATATTTTGAGAAGGTAGTTTTTAAATAAATATTTTATCACATTTAGAATATAAATTGCAAATGATGGCAGCATGTTTAATATTTTTACTGTAATCAAGGTCAATCTCCAACTTAATGGATGTCTAAAAAAAATCACTTGGTTCGCTAACTTTGTGAAACACTGTCTAATACAGAAAGCAAAATGAATTTGAATAACTGAGTTTATATTATTATGTATCTTAGTTTTCTATTGCTGAGTAATAAATTACCACAATTTAACAGCTTAAAACAATACCCATTTGTCATCTCACTGTTTCTGTGGGTTAGGAATTTGATTATACCTTAGCTAGGTCCTTTGCTCGGGGTCTCACAAGGCTGTAATCAAGGTGTTGGCTGGGGTTGCGGCTTCATGAGACTCAAGGTTCTCTTCCAAGCTTATGTCATTGTTGGCAGACTTCATTTTCTTGCACATTCAGAGCTCATGGTAGCTTGCTACTTCAAAGCTAGCAAGAGAGAGTGTCTCTTTACCTTCAGGGAGGGCCTCAGTCCCTCTTTTAAGGGGGCCATCTGATTAGGTTTGGCTTGTTAAGAATAAGCTCTTTGTTGATTAACTCGAAGTCAACTAATGAGGGACCTTAATGATGTCTGCAACATCATTTTACTGTTGTCATGTAACATAAATAATCATAGAAATGATATCCTGACCTCAGAAGCCAGGCTATAGCACCCAATACAATCCTTTGCCCATTTTTTAAAAAATCTATTTTAGCTTGACATATTTCAAGCTTACAAAAACTTGCAAAAAAAAAGTACTATGAAATGTTTTTACCTCTCAACCAGATTCTCCAAATATTCTTTCCCTCTCCCCGGCTCTCTCTCTTACTCTTTCTCTCTTTCCTCCTCACATTTTTCTCTCACACACATGTACATATATACATATAGCTTTTTTTCTTATCCATTTGAGAGTAAGTTGGAGACACATTACATACCCCTAAATACTTCAGTGTGTATTTCCTACAAACATTCGCTTACATAACCAGACTTTAGTCATCAAAACCAGTAGATTAACACTGACACAACACTATTATCTAATCTGCGGATTTTATTCAGCTTTTGCAAATACACACACACACACATATATATACATGTATATATATATATGTGTGTGTATATATATGTATGTATATGTGTGTGTGTGTATATATATATATTTATTTATTTATTAGACAGAGTCTCGCTGTGTTGCCCAGGCTGAAGTGCAGTGGCACAATCTTGGCTCACTGCAAGCTCTGCCCACTGGGTTCCCGCCATTCACCTGCCTCAACCTCCTGACTAAAGTAGCTGGGACCACAGGCGCCCACCACCACGCCCGGCTATTTTTTTGTGTGTGTTTTTAGTAGAGACGGGGTTTCACCACGTTAGCCGGGATGGCCTCAATATCCTGACTTGGTGATCCGCCTGCCTCGACCTGCCACAGTGCTGGGATTACAGGTGTGAACCACCGCGCCCGGCCGCAGATTAATATTCTTTACAACAAAAAATTCCAGGATTATTTTTGCATTTAGTCATTGTATGTTCTGAGTTTTAAAAAATCTGGAAAAGTTCCTGAGTCTTCATTTCATGACATAGAGGTTTTTGAGGAGTTCAGGCCAATTATTTTATATAATCTCCTTCAGTCTGGTTTTGACTAATGTTTCTCATTATTAGATTCAGGTGATGCACTTTTCACAGGACTCATATTTAAAACTTTACTCAAGGATCCTTTGTAGAATCATAGTTCTTTTATAGAGTTATTATCATCTGGTCTCCAATGGAAAAATATTCCCCCAAATATTCTTGAAAACAGTTCACAAACACAATTTAGGAGATTATATCTGACCCTTTCTTGACACAGAGCCACTCAGAAAAGATCCCTTCTTAAATAGTTACAGATTCTTGGACTCCCAATATTGCTAACTGGTAAATTACAATGTTTCTTATCTCAAGGAGTGTCTAAAAATTTGTTGAGAGGAGTAAACCCTCTAGGAATACCATCACCCTCTCATCTAGCAATGAAAGGGGAAAACTGAGATAAAGAATTAAGGAGTCTCTGCTAGGGAAGAATTATTTTCAATATTCCCATTTTAGACTTTCTGATCCCCAATATTTTCATCAATAAATAATGATTAAAATACTTCCTTCATGAGACTTTTCTGAGAATGACTCAAGAAAGCAACTATATATTCTTTGGTATGTAGTATATATTCAAGGAATGTTTATTTTTTCCCTGTAGTCTCCCTTTAGCTACTGTACTGTATGAAAGCGTGGCATTAAATGCTTACTAGATAAATGTAATTCACTTTGTCTACTTAGGTTTACTTTTGTGGTTTAACAAATATATTGGTAAAGCTTTAATAACATCTAAGAATTAAGTTTAAATTAGAAGATAACTGTGCTTCGATGTCTTATAGTAACTCTGCAGATGCTGTACAAGCTAAAAACTTCAAAAGTGTTTGAAAAACAGAAGGTCGGAGAAGGAAAACAAACATGTGAAATTGTAGAGGAAGACCCATTTGCCATTCAGATGATTTACTGGTGTCCAGAGAGCAGAATATTCTGTGTATCAGGAGTCTCTGCATATGTCATAATTTATAAATTCAGCAGATATGAAATTACAACAGAAATAGTGGTAAGTTATTTAAAATTTAACTTTCACTTTTACAGTTATTAAAAGAAAGCTATTATCATAGATTTGACTACTACTTGGTATAGTTTCCATGAAGTGTGCACTATGTGGTCAGTAATACAATTCGCAGGATTTTAAATTATTATTGTTACTTACTGTAATATATTAATAAATGGTTTGGCTTAAAAGGCCAAAACAATTCTCTATCAAACCTTGATATTTTTTTCAATGTCAAAACAAGCTTAGTATTTTAAGTTAATCTTGTTACAAATTAAACATGTCACAATTTTCTCATTTTTCTCTTTGATTTTATGTGAGTCGTAGCTACCTGGCCAAAATAAGTCAACTCTACAACATGATGGTTTGAAATATGTATATATTGTGGAATATATACCTATATATTCTTCTATATATACTAATAAAATGTATAGGTTTTATACCTGTAGTTATTGATTTATTTTGCATAAAAATCAAATTAATGCAGGCTTTCTTTGTTCTATACTTTTATTAATTTTTAAGTTTATCTGATTTGTATTTTCTCATCAACTGTTTGCCATACATGATTATTTCTCAGCTACAATAAGGTTATTTTTAATGATTTTCTGTGTAGCAACATTTTTACGGGGTGGATCTAATTGCGGGGCAACCTTACCTAATCTTAATTTTTAAATCAATGAATACTCCACTTATTCAAAAGAATAATGATTTTATGGGATAAATTAATTCTAAATGAAGCTACCTATAAACAATTGTCCTTCTCTACCTTGCCCCTTTTACCAGAATATAAAGATTATTTACTATAGGCCTGTGTGTAAGTGTTTTTACCTCAACAGCTAAAATTAATATCACCCTTTTATTATATAGTAGCTAAAAGCCAAGGCTTTGGAGTCAGATAAACCTACGTTTTAATTCTGGCTTTCCCATTAAATATCTGTGTGACTCTGAGCAAATCATAAGTCAGCAGTGGAATGTAGCTATGATTCAGTTTCATCATGTGTATAATTCCCTGTGTAAATAAAATGGGAAAATAAACTTGAAATACAGATACCAATTTCATAGGGTTCTTGTGAGGATTGTATAAAGACGTTATAATAGTGTCCTTACTGTAGTGAGCACTCAATAATTGGCAACTGTATTGTCACCACCAGAAGTTTTTCTATAGTTTTAAAATAATTATGACAATAATTTTGGTAATATTCCCATAATGACATTTTTGTAAGTAATTGTTTTCAATCTCAAAAATGCTCACTTTTACATTGTAAGGCAAATATGTGTTATAAAATCAGCTCTAATTAAATCATTTAATGTATTTTATGCATTCATAAAGTATTTAGTTTTAAAACTTTTTTAGTTTAAAAAAGGTTTTTAGGTCACCTTTTTATTCCTATATAAATTGTTATATGCTTTTTATCAAGTAATTCTGATCAACTAATTAAATTAAACAAAAGCCAAGGTAATGAAACAACCAACCAAAAATATGGAATTTCTACTGGAAAATTTTTAGTGAATTAATGCAAAGTTAAAAATGCAATGAAAGTTTTTTATACTAAATACTTTAAACAAGTAATTTTTTTATACACACACAAACATACACAATACACACACACATACATGTTTGTGTGTGTATATGAAAAAAGTTTAATTTCTTTCATTGGAATAACCATAACCAACTTCTCATTTTATTTTATCACATATCAAATTGTAATTTATACTATATCATAAAATATATTTATTATATAAAAACTTATCTTCACTGAGTTATTTTTCTTTTAATTCTGAAGTTTAAAAATTTACATTTTTTGTGATTGCCATTGAATATTCCATATAATTAACTATTTGATTTAGTATGAGATACTGCTCAACTTTACTATAAGTAGTATTGAACTTATTAATTTGAAAAAAACTGTGTGAATGATTCCTAAAAAGTTATCAGGTATTTTAATGTGATTATTTATTATGACTTAGATTAAATTAATGATGATTATTATTGTGGCTTAGATTAAATTTAAACTTGATTTTTTTAAGTCATTAGAGGTACGACTTCAGTATGATGTTGAAGATATTATTACCCCTGAACCAGAAACAAGTCCTCCGTTTCCAGATCTCTCAGCCCAGCTTCCTTCTTCAGGGAGTCTTTCTGGGAGCACTAACACTGTTGCTAGTGAAGGAGTAACAAAGGACAGTATCCCATGCCTCAAGTAAGAGTTTCTACCAAATTTTAAAACAGTTTTATATATGAATCATATGTCTTTGAAATTGTGACAAATAAAATTAATTTCCTCTATCAAGTTGTTGTCAAGTGATCTACAATTCTTCAGGGGTTAATCTGGTCTTTTTTTTTTTGAAAATCCGTGAAGAGGGCATAATATTTTCATCCTCCATTTACTTATTTATATATTTCCTTCCCAGAAGGACTCTAAAGAAAACATGGCTTTGATAGAATAGGAAGTTTGGCAGGGCAGAAACTTGGCCACTTGCTTGGTAGTTTCCAACTGAAAAAGTATATTTATGGGGTGTGATGGCTCACGCCTGTATTCCCAACACTTTGGGAGGCTGAGGTGGGAGGAATGCTTGACGCTAGGAGTTCGAGACCAGCCTGGGCAACATAGCAAGACCTTGTATCTACAAAAAGTTTAAAAATTAGCTGGGTGTGATGGTACACGCCTGTAGTCCCAGCTACTAGGGAGGCTGAGGCGGGAGAATCACTTTAGCCCAGGAGTTTAAGGTTACAGTGAGCTGTGGTCCTGCCACTGTACTCCAGCCTGGGTGACAGTAAGACCCTGTCTCCAAAAAAATAATAATGATAATTTTTAAAAGTATGTTTATGTAATTTATTTAGCTTTCTTGGAACCAAAAAGAAAACCAAGTTTACTATCTACTACAAGAGTTCTATGTTAGAAAAAAGGATTTCTCTCATTATTGCTAGTATATTGCATAATCTTTCTTTTTTAAAACTGTTATTTATTAATAAACTAAACAAAGATTTACATCATGTTCAATAAAACCTAAAGTTAACAAGCCCATGGTAATATTTTATTGTTTTTATGATTTTTAGTAGTAGAGTATAAATTACTACTTACTGCTTCTATACTATCAAACCAAATATTTCTAGTATTAGCCGGCTGGAGAATTAAGCCTAAGCAGGGAATTTCTTTGAGCTGCATATCTACATTTGCCACTCAAAAAACTTTAGACAACTAGTTTTCCCATTTCTTACAAATATGCTTATGGAAAATTTAGAGATAAGATTTTAGGAGCAAAATTCATACAATTAGCAGATGCTATACGTTAGTAATCATTGATTGTCCTCTCAAAACTTTTCTTTTGAAGCACATAAAAAGAAGGAAATATGAGCAAATATTACTGGGAGGAAAATCTACAAAGAGGAAACATCATCATAAAATTTTAGCTCATGGATATATTTTTTGAAAGTAGCATCAACAGTATTTGATAATTGGTTGGCTGGAAAGTATGAAAGAAGGATATTAGATTTAAAGGAAAATAAGAATTCAGATGCTAGATATATATATTGGAGGGTAGGTTAATGGTCATTTGTTTTATTGTTATGCTTTATAACTGATATATATGTAACATATATTACATTAGAAAAATAATTACATAATAAAAATAACTTAAAATAATATTCTCAAAATAAAAAATTGAAATGTTAAAGGCCAGTTGAAGTTGTGGACCTAACTGACTGAAAAGCCACATAAAGAAATAACTAAGTAATCATAAAGGACTCAGTGCATTTTGAGAAAGCTAGAAGACACCGTCCATCTGCATGCTGCCTGCAATGCCTGTGTTGTATATTTCTGTAGCATGATTCTGTGTAAATTCTCAAGATAAGTTTTATTTAAACTGTGTATAATAGGATTGTTTTTGCTCTTAAAGTGTTAAGACACGGCCAGTGCGAATGCCTCCAGGATATCAAGCAGAACTTGTTATTCAGTTGGTGTGGGTAGATGGTGAACCTCCACAACAGATTACTAGTCTTGCTGTAAGCTCAGCATATGGAATGTAAGTAATTAAACTTTTTTCTGATATGTATTATTTAGCTAATATGTTTGATTTTTTAGATGTTCCCTGCTCAAGTCCTAAAAATGAAAAGAAGCCCTCACCTAGATTTTTATTAAATTAAACAATATATAAGAAAAATAATTTAAATTCACATTGTGGTTTTTTGTTCTTTCCTGAAGTCAAACCTGTGATAGTGTTCCCAATTTTGATGTTAGTTGGAGATTGTTAGGATTTTATTACACTTATACTTTATTGTTTGTTTTTATATTCTGTCTTTTTTTTCTCTTTATATTTCACTTTCTTTTGACTTATCCTTTCGAGTTCACTAACTCCCTCTTCAATTGTGTCTAATCTGATGGTATTATTTTTCAGTTCTAGACCTTACATTTGATTATTTTAAAACATCCTGTTCTCTTCCTAAATTACCACTCTTTTCTTTATTTATTTGAATGTACTGAATATATAACTTTAAAATGTGTTACTTTAAATATGTGTTTGACATTTCCATATTTGGTATCCAGTCTATTACATTTCTTAGTTTTGGGTCACATTATATTATGTTCATGTATGCCAGTTTGTATGGTTTTTTTCTTAGTTGTTTCTGTTTTTTATAAATTGAGAAATGAATATTATAATTTGAAGTTCTAGATGATATTTTCCTCCAGAAAGTATCTGCATTTCCTCTGGCAGTCTAGGTTAAAAAACTACTGAAGGGTGAGAACAACATAATTCAAGCAGACATCAGGTCTTTGAAAGTTGGGTTTTATTCCCATTAAAGTCTAATTTAATTTCAGTTAATCCTTATTTCTAGGTTGTAGCCCTCCATAGAGGTTGTGTCAAACTATACTCCCAACAACAATGTTTAGAATGTCTACTTTCCTACAACCTTTCCTACAACAATGTATAATCAAACTTTCCATCCTGGTCAGTTTGTTAAGTAAAGAGTAGTGTGTTATTATAATATCAGTAAAATTTTCTTATATCTTAAGTGAAATTGAACATCTTTTCCTGTTTTGTGACATTCTGTTTCTATTCTTTGTCCATTTGTTTGTAAAGTTGTTGGCCTTCATAGAGATTTGTGAAAACTGTTTACATATTAGGGAAGTTAGCTTTCTCTATAGTGTAATTTGCAGTGATCTTCCATGCTTTTGTTTGCTTTATGACTTTGTTTAAGATGGTTTATATTTTAAAGAATTTTTTGCAATTCTATTTTTTGTTATCTTTTATGGCTCTGAATTTCTGTCTTATTTAAAAAGTCCTTCCTCACTTCAAGATAATAATAAAAATGTAATAAAAACAAAAAAATTATTATGTTCTCTCTAATATGGTTTTTGTTTCTTTTAGATGTTTAAAGCTTTAATCTATCTGGAATTTTTTAAGTATAAGATATGAAATAAGTATTAAACTATATTTTTCCTGATGAGTAAGAATTGTGCCAAGACCATTTCCTGAATAGTTCATCTTTCTGTGCTTATTTGGAATCAACTTTTATCAAATAATATATTACCTTATATATTTCACTTTTATGTCTGTACTTCCTAAGCTGAGTCTTATAAGCTTCAAGAGAATGCCTTGAAACCATCAGTAAGGAGTCCATGGAAAACAGTCTTATCTTTGAGTACCTGGAGTTTTCTTCGGGGGGGTGTGGAGGATATATGTGAACATAGTGCTTGCTTCTTGACTAGAATATTATTTGATGGGAAAGCTGGCAATAACAGTTGATGGATGATGGGAGAGGAGGAATGGACTGTGGGACAGCCTATTGTTTCATTATTTGATATGGTAAGAATATATGATTATTCTCTAGCCCAAGTAATTACCATGAAAGATAGTTGAGCTCAAGCCATCTTCTGAGTTCCTTTCTCTAGAGGTTGACCTGTAAAGACAAGGAGACTTCAGAATTCAGAGACTATAAAGATGTATCACCTGGTTCAGAAGCTGAAGGTTGTTAGAATACGTCAGATAAAAAATACTTTCCCTCATAAGGGAACTGTGGAGGTGAAAGTTATTACAGAACTTCTGTATAACTTGTACTTGTTTGAAAATAACAGCTTGGACATCTATCTCATAGAGAGCCTCCACTGCCAAAATCCTAGCTCATGTGGCTACTAGAGTAAATTCCACCAAGTTTTAAAGAAAGAAATTGTACAAGTATTACATTAAATGTTCCTAAGAATTATTAAAGATGAAATCATGTTCATCTCATTTTATGAGGCCAACAAAACTTGATGCAAAAACTTGAAAAGGGCATTACAAAAAGAGAAAGTTGTAAGTCTATATCATTTATGAACATAGTTTTAAAATCCCAACCAAAATATAGATACTCTAGCAATTAAAAAAGGTAACATATCATAACCAAGTTTGGTTTACACCAGGAATTCAAGGTTTTTAAACATTTTAAATGAATCAGTGTAATTCATCACATTAACGAATAAAGTAGAAAAACTATAGGATGGTCAGGAATGCAAAAAACAGAAACATCTGATAAAATTAAATATCCATTTATGACTTCAAAAGAAACTAATAGCTAAAATGGAAGGAATTTTTCTTAATCTGATACATTTTAGCAAATATGCTCTATGGTGAAATGTTAGAAGCTTTGTCTTTGAGGAAAAAACAAGAGAAGTGTCTTAGTCTATTTGGGCTGCTTAAAAAGATATCTTACAAATGGGTAATTTGTAACAACCAGGATTTATTGCTCACAGTTCTGGAGACTGGAAAGTCCAAAATCAAGGTCTCAGGAGATTGAGTGTCTAGCTCTCTGCTTTGCTCTGTGCTTCAAAGATAGCACCTTCTAGCTTTGTTTGCACTTGGTAGAAGCAGTGAACAAATTCCCTCAGACTTCTTTTATGAGAAAATGAATTCCATTAAGAATAGTGGAGACCTCCCAAAGACCTAATTACCTTCCCAAGGCCCCAACTCTTAATACCATCACCTTGGGGATTAGATGGTCTGAATTTGGGGAAACACAAAAATTCAGACCACAACATTGTGAACCTGCTTCCCAAAATTTGTGTCCTTCTCATATTTAAAATACATTCATTTGATTCTAATAGCTCCAAAAAGTCTTAAAACATTTTAGCATTAACTCAAAAGTTTCATGTTCAAAGTCTCATCAAAATATCATCTGGGCTGGATGTAGTGGCTCACACCTGTAATCTCAGCACTTTGGGAGGCCAGGGCAGGTGGATCACCTGAGGTCAGGAGTTCAAGACCAGCCTGGCCAACATGGTGAAACTCCATCTCTACTAAAATTGTAAAAATTAGCTGTGCTTGGTGGCACGTGCCTGTAATCCCTGCTACTAGAGATACTGAGAATCGCTTGAATCCAGGAAGGAGAGGTTGTAGTGAGTTGAGATTGCGCCATAGCACTCCAGCCTAGGTGACAGAGCGAAACTCCATCTCAAAAAAAAAAAAAAAAACAAAGTCGCCTGAATCATATATGGGTGAGAGTCAAGGTATGATTCATTCTGAGGCAGATTCTTCTCCAACTGTGAGTTTATGAAATCAAACAAGTTATATGTTTCCAGAATACAATGGTGGGATCAGCACAAGGTAAATATACCCATTCTGAAAGGAAGAATTAGGAAACAAAAAAGGGGTAATAGCTCCAAAGTAAGTCCCATAAAACTCCCATCTCCCTGGGACAGAGCACCTGGGGGAAGGGGCGGCTGTGGGCGCAGTTTCAGCAGAGTTAAAAGTTCCTGCCTGCTGACTCTGAAGAGAGAAGTGTATCTCCCAGCACAGCACTTGAGCTCCACTAAGGGACAGACTGCCTCAAGTGAATCCTTGACCCGTGTACCTCTTGACTGGGAGACACTAGCCCGCATGGGTTGACAGACACCTTGTACAGGAGAGCTCCAACTGGCATCTGGCAGCTGTCCCTCTGGGACAAAGCTTCCAAGGAAGGAACCGGCAGCAATCTTTGCTGTTCTGCAGCCTCCACTAGTGATACCCAGGCAACAGGGTCTGGAGTGGACCCCCCCAGCAAACTCCAGCAGACCTGCAGCAGAGGGACCTGACTGTTAAAAGGAAAACTAACAAACAGAAAGGAATAACATCAACATCAACGAAAAGGACATTCACACAAAAACCCCATCTGAAGGTCACCAACATCAAAGACCAGTGGTAGATAAATCCACGAACATGAGGAAAAACCAGCGCAAAACTATGAAAATTCCAAAAACCAGAAAGCCTATTCTCCTCCAAATGATCACAACTCCTCACCAGCAGTGGAACAAAACTGAGTGGAGAATGAGTTTGGCAAATTGACAGAAGTAGGCTTCACAAGGCGGGTAATAACAAACTCCTTTGAGCTAAAATAAAGGAATATGTTGTAACCCAATGCAAAGAAGCTAAGAACCTTGAAAAAAGGTTAAAGGAACACTAACTAGAATAACCAGTATAGAGAAGAAGATAAATAACTTGATGGAGCTGAAAAACACAGTACGTGAAGCATACACAAGTATAAATAGCCAAATCAATCAAGCAGAAGAAAGGATATCAGAGATTGAAGATCAACTTAATGAAATAAAGTGTGAAGACAGGATTAGAGCAAAAAGAATGAAAAGGAATGACCAATGCCTCCAAGTAATATGGGACTATGTGAAAAGACCAAACCTATGTTTGATTGGTGTACCTGAAAGTGATGGGGAGAAGGGAAGCAAGATGGAAAACCCTCTTCAGGATATTATCCAGGAGAACTTCCCCAACCTAGCAAGACAGGCAACATTCAAATTCAGGAAATAGAGAGAATATCACAAAGATACTACTCGAGAAAGCAACCACAAGACACACAATCAACAGATTCATCAAGGTTGAGATGAAGGAAAACATGTTAAGGGCAGCCAGAGAGAAACGTTGGGTTACCCACAAAGGAAAGCCCATCAGACTAACAGAGGATCTCTTGGCAGAAACCTTACAAGCCAGAAGAGAGTAGGGGCCAATATTCAACACTCTTAAAGAAAAGAATTTTGAACTCAGAATTTCATATCCAGCCAAACTAAGCTTCATAAGCAAATGAGAAATAAAATCCTTTACAGACAAGCAAATACTGAGATATTTTGTCCCCACCAGGCCTGCTTTACAAGAGCTCCTGAAGAAAGCTGAGGCAGATTCTCCTCCAACTGTGAGCTTAAGAAATCAAGCAAGTTATATGTTTCCAAAATACAATGGTGAGATCAGCACGAAGTAAACGTACCCATTCTAAAGGAAGAATTAGGAAAAAAAAAAAGGGGTAACTCCAAAGTAAGTCCCATAAATCTCCCATGGAGTTTTGGAAAGAAAAAACTGGTACTAGCCATTGCAAAAACATACCAAATTGTAAAGACCATTGACAGTAAGAAGAAACTGCATCAACTAATGGGCAGAATAACCAACTAGCATCATAATGACAGGATCAAATTTACACATAACAATATTAACCTTAAATGTAAATGGGCTAAATGCCCCAATTGAAAGACACAGACTGGCAAATTGGATAAAGAGTCGAGACCCATTGGTGTGCTATATTCAGGAGACCCATCGTATGTGCAAAGACACACATAGGCTCAAAATAAAGGAATGGAGGAATGTTTACCAAGAAAATGGAAAGCAAAAAAAAAAAAAAGAATTGCAATCCTAGTCTCTGATAAAACAGACTTTAAACAACCAAAGATCAAAAAAGACAAACAGAAAAAGACAAACAAGGGCATTGCATAATAGTAAAGGGATTAATGCGACAAGAAGAGCTAACTATCTTAATATATATATGCACCCAATGCGGAAGCACCCAGATTCATAAAGCAAGTTCTTAGAGACAGACAAAGAAACTTAGACTCCCACACAATAATAGTAGGAGACTTTAACAACCCACTGTCAATATCAGACAGATCAACGAGACAGAAAATTAATAAGGATATTCTGGACTTGAACTCAGCTCTGGAACAAGTGGACCTAACAGACATCTACAGAACTCTCCACCCCAAATCAACAGAATATACATTCTTCTCAGCACCACAATGCACTTATTCTAAAATTGACCACATAACTGGAAATAAAACACTCCTCAGCAAATGCAAAAGAATGGAAATCATAATAAACAGTCTCTCAGACCACAGTGCAATCAAATTAGAACTCAGGATTGAGAAACTCACTCAAAACCACACAACTGCATGGAAACTGCACAACCTTTTCCTGCATGACTACTGGGTAAGTAATGAAATTAACGCAAAAATAAGTAAGTTATTTGAAACCAATGAGAACAAAGACACAATGTATCAAAATCTCTGGGACACAGCTAAAGCAGTATTTAGAGGGACATTTACAGCACTAAATGCCTACAGGAGAAAGCGGGAAAGATCTAAAATTGACACCCTAACATCACAATAAAATGAACTAGAGAAGCAGGAGCAAAAATATTCAAAATCTAGCAGAAGAAAAGAAATAACTAAAATCAGAGCAACACTGAAGGAGATAGAGACATGAAAAACCCTTCGAATAATCAGCGAATCCAGGAGCTGCTTTTTTGAAAAGATTAACAAAATAGACAGACCACTAGCCAGACTAATAAAGAAGAAAAGAGAGAAGAATCAGACACGATAAAAAATGATAAAGGGGATATCACCACTAATCCCACTGAAATACAAACTACTATCAGATAATACTATAAATACTTCTATGCAAATAAATTAGAAAGTCTAGAAGAAATGGATAAATTCCTGGACTCATATACCCTCGCAAGACTAAACCAGGAAAAAGTCGAATCCCTGAACAGACCAATAACAAGTTTTAAAATTGAGACAGTAATTAATAGCCTACCAACCAAAAAATGTCCAGGAGCAGATGGATTCACAGCCGAATTCTACCAGAGGTACAAAGAGGAGCTGGTACCATTTCTTCTGAAACTATTCCAAACAACAGAAAAAGAGAGACTCCTCCCTAACTCATTGTATGTGGCCAGCATCACCCTGATACCAAAACCTGGTGAGACACAACAAAAAAAGAAAATTTCAGGCCAATATCCCTGATGAACATCGATGCAAAAATCCTCAGTAAAATACTGGCAAACCAAATCCAGCAGCACATCAAAAAGCTTATCCACCACAATCAAGTCAGCTTCATACCTGTAATGCAAGGTTGCTTCAACATACACAAATCAATAAGCGTAATCCATCACATAAAACAGAACCAATGACAACAACCACATGATTATCTCAATAGATGTAGAAAAGACCTTTGATAAAATTCAACACCCTCTCATGCTAAAACACTCTCAATAAACTAGGTAGTGATGGAACGTATCTCAAAATAATAAGAGCTATTTATGACAAACTCACAGCCAATATTATACTCAATAGGCAAAAGCTGGAAGCATTCCCTTTGAAAACTGGCACAAAATAAGGATGCGGTCTCTCACCACTCCTGTTCAACATAATACTGGAAGTTCTGTCCAGGGCTATCAGGCAAGAGAAAGAAATAAAGGTATTCAAGTAAGAAGGGAGGAAGTCAAATTGTCTCTATTTGCAGATTACATGATTGTATATTTGGAAAACCCCATCATCTCAGCCCCAAATCTCCTTAAGCTGATAAGCAACTTCAACAAAGGGGCAGGATACAAAATCAATGTGAAAAAATCACTAGCATTCCTATACAACAATAACAGACAAACAGAGTGAACTCTCATTCAGTTGCTGCAAAGAGAATAAAATACCTAGGAGTACCACTTACAAGGGATGTGAAGGACCTCTTCAAGGAGAATTACAAATCACTGCTCAAGGAAATAAGAGAGGACACAAACAAATGGAAAAACAGTCCATGCTCATAGATTCAATGCTATCCCCATCAAGCTAACATTGACTTTCTTCACAGAATTAGAAAAAACTACTTTAAATTTCATATGGAACCAAAAGAGAGCCCGTATAGTTAAGACAATTCTAAGCAAAAAGAAAAAAGCTGAAGGCATCATTCTACCTGACTTCACACTATACTACAAGGCTACATTAACCAAAACAGCATGATACTGGTACTAAAAGATATATCAACCAATGGAACAGAACCGAGTCCTCAGAAATAACACCACACATCTACAACCATCTGATCTTTGACAAACCTGACAAAAACAAGCAATGGTAAAAGGATTCCCTATTTAATAAATAGTGTTGGGAAATCTGGCTAGCCATATGCAGAAAACTGAAATTGGACCCCTTCCTTAGACCTTATACAAAAATTAAAGCAAGATGGATTAAAGACTTAAACATAAGACCTGAAACTATAAAAACCCTGGAAGAAAACCTAGACAATACCATTCAGGACATAGGCATGGGTAAAGACTTCATGACTAAAACACCAAAAGCAATGGTAACAAAAGCCAAAATTGACAAATGGGATCTAATTAAACTAAAGCTTCTGCACAGCAAAAGAAAACTAACATCAGAGTGAACAGGCAACCTACATAATGGGCGAAAATTTTTGCAATCTATCCATCTGACAAAGGTCTAATATCTAGAATCTACAAGGAACTTAAACAAATTTACAAGAAAAAAACAACCCCATCAAAAAGTAGGCAAAGGATATGAACCGACATTTCTCAAAAGAAGACATTTATGCAGCCAACAAATATATGAAAAAAAGCTCATCATCACTGGTCATTAAAGAAGTCCAAATTAAAATCACAATGAGATATTATCTTTGTGATTTTAGAATCACAAATTGTGATTATTAAAAAGTCAGGAAACAATAGATGCTGGAGAGGATGTGGAGAAATAGGAATGCTTTTACACTGTTGGTGGCAGTATAAATTAGTTCAACCATTGTGTAAGACAGTGTGGTGATTCCTCAAGGATCTCAAACCAGAAATATTATTTGACCCAGCAATCCCATTACTGGATATATACCCAAAGGATTATAAATCATTCTTCTATAAAGACACATGCACACATATGTTTATTGCAGCACTGTTCACAATAGCAAAGACTTGGAACCAACCGAAATACCCAACAATGATAGACTGGATAAAGAAAATATGGCACATATACACATGGAATACTATGCAGCCATGAAAAGGTATGAGTTCATGTCCTTTGCAGGGACATGGATGAAGCTGGAAACCATTCTCAGCAAACTAACACAGGAACAGAAAACCAAACACCACATGTTCCCACTCATAAGCGGGAGGTGAACAATGAGAACACATGGACACAGGGAGGAGAACATCACATACTGGGCCTGTCGGGGGTGGGGTGCTAGGGGAGAGATAGCATTAGGAGAAATACCTAATGTAGATAATGGGTTGATGGGTGCAGCAAACCCCCATGGCACATGTATACCTATTTAACAAACCTGCACCCTCTGTACATGTATCCCAGAACTTAAAGAATAATTTAAAAAAAGAATAACTGAAAGATATATATTAATGATTACCATATTATTTACTTGAATACACATTAAACCAATAATAGATTGATTTCATCTAATGAATGCAAACAAAGCATTTGTATATAATAAAAAGGGAAAAGCAGAGAGAGAAAAACCACGGCCACTTTCTAAACAATGAATTTTCTATTTTTTTTCATTGTGAGATGCTAATGAGTTAGCAACCAGCCAAAAGACCAGTCAGGGTATTTGCTTTTGGGCAGCTGTCTGAATCGTCAACTAAACTTATTTATTTCTAGGTTTTCCAAAAGGCTTTAGCTGTTCAGTTTGTCACACATATATGGAAGACATTTTCTGTATTATTTATGTCATTATCATTTAGTAGTATGTCCATCTGAATTACGCCAGGTCTTTATTATTATTCTTGTTATAATTTCTCAATTTCACCCTTTTGGTCAAACTCAGCCCCCGAACTGACTGACCATGAGGGCCTCAGTCTCTTTATAGAACACAGTATTAGTTGTATGGCAATGCCTATGTAGCAGCATTTAAATATCTGGACGTTAGACATTAAGGGAGGAAAAAAGCATAAGACAATCATGATTATTATAAGAAATATTTGGAAACCACTTGATGTTCAAAATCCTGGTTGGCCTAACTCTAACCAGGAAAATAATTTTCAAAGATTAATGTCGTCAGCTTTAGTTAACTCAGTAACCTTACTATTCCATTCACTATTGTTTACTCTTTTGAAGAACATATGAAGGGGCAAATGTTAAGTCAGAAACTGTGAAGGGTCTAAGTTGTTTCCCTCTTGGAAAATAGTAAATTTGTCTGTGACAGTATTATATATATATAGAGACAGAAAATAGTCCTCTTGGTCAGAACACAGACAGTTTATTAGTGACAGCAAACACAGCAGCTTAGTGCAAGATCTTGCATCAGTTCCCTGAGCCCACAGGGGAACATGGTGAATGGCAGATGGTACTTGCATGTGCACCTGGGTGCATAATAAAAGAGGAACTCCAAGTTTTAAAGACTCACATCTTATGTAGGTCTGCTGGTGAACTGCCCATTTATCTTTACTCTGGAACATAAGCAAATATTCTCTGGGGAAGAGGAGAGGTTTTTTTTTTTTTTTTATCTCTACTACCCTGAAATGTCTCAAAGTAGGGAGATGCCCCTAAGCTTTACTATCCTGGGATGTCTCTTTATACAAACATACTTAACTGTAAATGCCTTCACTAAAAGGACTGTGCAGTACAGTGAAGGGCTAATGGAGAATGGTCTACCAATTGCAGTGTGACCTGTTGTACATTATTATTTAGGATTAATTGAGCCAGTTTGTTTATATTAGCCTGTGAGATCCTTAGAGCTTAAGTTGTATTACTTGCCATTTGAGTCTATGTTTTAGAGGTAAATTGCATATCTCACATTTCAGTTTAAGAATTTTTTGCTGGAATAGAATTCTTATAAGAACCTCTGAAATCCAGTCTTGTTCCCCTTTGGATATGTTGTGATATTGGACTTTTGGTAAAATACGAGTGACTGAGGGTTTTGCTCTGAACTTGGAAAAATAATATAACAAATTTAAGAACTGAAAATTGGTCTTACTCTTTCAGTGTATGTTTCCTAAGAAGAAGAACTTTTTTTTTACATCATAAGCATAGTGTATTTATTAAAATAAAGAAATTCAACATTGATTCAGGACTATTTTCTACTTCACATACCATATTAAGTTTCTAGATATGTCCCAGTAATGTCATTTATATTGTCTATTCCCAGAAGAGAATCAAATCCAGGATCTTGCATTGCTTTTAGTTTTCATTTTTTCTTAATCTCCTTTAATCGGGGGCAGTTCTTCCACATTTTTTTTAGATGGAGTCTTGCTCTGATGCCCAGGCTGGAGTGCAGTGGCATGATCTCAGCTAACTGCAGATTTCGCCTCCTGGGTTCAAGCAATTCTCCTGCCTCAGCCTCCTGAGTAGCTAGGATTACCGGGATGCACCACCACACCCAGCTAATTTTTGTATTTTTAGCAGAGATGGTGTTTTGCCACATTGACCAGGCTGGCCTTGAACTCCTGACCTCATGTGATCCGCCCACCTAGGCCTCCCAGAGTGCTGAGATTACAGGCGTGAGCTACTGTGCCTGGCCCAGCATTTAGTTTTTAACCTTCATATTTTTAGAGTACAGCCAATTATATTGTTAACTGTACATCAGCTGAGTTTGTCTGATATTTCCTCATGATGAGAGTAAATTAAGCATTTTGGCAGGAATACCACAGAAACAAGGTAATGTCTTCTAAGTTTATCTTATCAGAAGGTACATGATCATGGATTGTCCTAATTTTAGTGGTACTAATTTTGATTTCTTGTTAAGGTCGTATCTACCAGGTTTCTCCACTATAAAGTTGCTGTTTCCCTTCATAGATAATAGTTTATGGGGAGATACTTGAAAGTTTGTAAACTTCTTACTCATCAAACTTTCACCCATTACTTTTAACATCCATTGGTTATTCTCTGTTATCCCTTCTATATTTCTAAGTTAGATTATACTATTAAAAGAGCATGACTCCCTATCCTAGATAAACATTTATTTACTTGTTTACTATATAAGTTTGAAATCGTGGATTTGCATTTTATTCACTGAGTTAAGATCTGTTACTATCATTTGTGCCTGTGATGCTCTAATTCTTCCAGATTTGACCATATGGAGCCCCATCAAAATAGCTTCTATGTCCTTTTGATATGTTCCCATCGTTTTTCAGCAGTTTGCTATTTTCCAGTACAATGTGATGTTCCATGTGTATCTTGTATATTCTTTAATCTACCCCTGGAATCAGCTATCTTAGTCTTCTTTTATTGGAGAATGTTATTTAGAAAACAGTATCTGTGCACAATAGATGCTCATTTCTACTGTTGTCATTGCTTCTAGCCCCTATCAGTATACAGAGCTAAGAAAAAACATAAACATTGAACACTTTTTGATATATATGAGATACAATTTTGAAGGATGTATAGAGGTTATAATTTTGAAGTAGCTTATCAATTTATTCTTTTATATTTCTTGCTTTGGATTCTTCTGAGAAATCTTTTTATCATGAATGGCTTGTGAATTCAGTCAAATCCTTTTACTGCATCAATTAAAACTGTATAAGTCCATTCTCACACTACTATAAAGAAATATCTGAGATTGGGTAATTTATAAAGAAAAGAGGTTTAATTTACTCACAGTTCTGCAGGCTGTGCCGGAAGCATAGCTGAGAGGCCTCAGGAAACTTACAATCATGGTGGAAGGTGAAGGGGAAGCAAGCACATCTTACTATGGTTGAGCAGGAGATATTTGTGCATTTTAAAATTTTCTTCCTGTTATTGATTTCTAGTTTTATACTATTGTGATCAGGAAGGGTACTTGATATGATTTCAATCAGCTAAGACTTGGTCTAACATGTTATCTGTTCTGAAGAATGCCTCACATGTGCTGGAGAAGAATGTATATTCTTCTGCTGTTGAATGGAATGTTCTGTATTTGTCCGTTAGATCCATCTGCACTAACATATAGTTCAGGTCCAATTTTCTTTATTGATTTTTTTGTCTAGATAATGTATCTATTGTTGAAAGTGAGAGTGTTGAAATGCCCTACTTTTATTGAATTGCTGTTTGTGTCTCCCTTCAGTTCTGTTAATATTTGCTTTACATATTTAGGTGTTCTCATATTGAGCACATATGTATTCATAGTTGTTATATCTTCTTGATGAATTGACTTCTTTATCGTTATATAATGATCTTCTTTCTCTTGTGACAGTTTTTAACTTAAAGTCTATTCTTTTCTGATATAATTAAGCTACTTCTGCTCTATTTCAGCTTCGATTTTTATAGAAATTCATTTTCATCCCTTCACTTTCAGCCTATGTGTAAGGCTATGGTTAGTCTCTTGTAGGCAGCATATAGTTGGATCTTAATTTTTAATCCATTCAGCCACTCTTCCTTTTGTTTGGAGAATTTAAACCATTTACACTTAAAGTAATGATTAGTAGGTACAAATTTACCATGCCATTTTTATTTTCTGGTTATTTTTAATGGATTCTTTGTCCTTTCTCTCTTGCTGTGTTCCTTTGTGCTTTGTTGATTTTCTGTAGTGATATGCTTTGATTCTTTTCTCTTTATCTCACATATATCTACTATGTTTCTGTTTTGCAGCTACCATGAGGCTTATGTGGAACATCTTATACTTAATAACAGTCTATTTAGAAATAATAACAACTCAACTTCAATTTCATTCAAACTCTCTACCATTTTGCCTGTCCCTCTCCTCCAGCACACATTCTATATTTTTATATATTTTACATTGTGAGTTTATTAAAATAACAAAATATTATACCTATAGTTATTTTTAATACTTTTGTCTTTTAACCTTTATACTGTACTTAAAGTTGTTTTATACACCATCATTTCAGTACTACAATATTGTGAATTTAACTATAAATTTAAATTTACATGTATATTTTGTTTTTATATGATTTCATGTTTCTAATTAACACTCTTCCATTTTAGCATAATTAGATCCCCTTAGCATTTCTTGTAAGACAGGTGTAGTGGTGATGAACTTCATCATTGCTTTTGTTTGTCTGTGAAAGTATCTCTCCTTCATTTCTGAAGAACAATTTTGCTAGATACAGTATTGTTGGCTGGCAGTTTTTTTTTTTTTTTTTTCTTTTTACACTTTGAATAAATCATCCCATTCTCTGGTGCTGTATGGTTTCTGCTGAGGAGTCTTCTGTTAGCACTATGAATATTCCCTTGTATATAACAAGTTACTATTCTCTTACTGCTTTCATTTTTTTTGTTGTTTGGCAGTTTGATTATAATGTGTCTGTGTGAAGCTGTCTTTTGGATTAAATCTGTTTGGGAACCTTTGAACTTCATAAATCTGAATATGTGTACTTCTTTCAAGGTTATCAAAGTTTTCAACCATTATTTCTTTAAATGCACTCTCTGTCCCTTTCTCTCTGTTCCTCTGAATCTTCCATAATGTGACTATTGGTTCTCTTGATAGTGTTCCATGGGGTTTCTTTTCTGGTTTTTGTTATTTTCAGTGTTCTATAGGGTTTCTTTCCTCTTTTCTATTCTTATCTATTTTTTCTACTCTGATAGTATAATTTCAAAAGATCTGTCTTCAAGTTTTCAAATTCTTTCTTCTGCATGATCAAGTTGGCTATTAGAGCTCTCTATTGCATTTTTTTCTTTCATTCATTATTTTTTTAGCTTCAGAGTTTCTATTTGGTTCTTTTTTGTTATTTATATCTTTTTGTTGAACTTTAAATTTTATTCATGTATTATTTTCCTTTGTTTCTTGAGTTGTCTGTTTACTTTTGTGTCTTGCCGAGTTTGAACTTCCTTAAAAGAATTAAAAATAATTGTTTTGAATTTCAAAAATAAGTATTTTGAATCATTTTTCAGATAACTAAAGATCTCCATTTTGTTGAGGTCAGTTCCTGGATAGCTATTGTGTTCCTTTTCCAGTGTTATCATTCCCTGCTTTTTTGTGTTTTAAGTGAACTTGCTTTGATGTTTGTATATTTGAGGCAGCAAGTCACCTGATCTGGTCTTTTTGAAGTAGATACAGTGGGGAAATACTTTCAGCTGTGAATGGCTACAAGGCACCAGCTGGATGGGGTGCAACATCTCCTGTTTTAAGAAAGACACAGTGGTATGATCTCAGTGCAGTTTAATCAGTTGAAGTCAGTGTTGGTAAATATTGCAGGTATCCATGGCAGAAGCCAAATCTCCAGATGTCTGTAGTAACTATAGTGGTTAAGGCTGTTAAGGTCCTCTGTATTGAAAGCTACTGAGTTTCTCCTATTCAACTTTTATCTCACATAGGGAAGTTCTTAGCCAAAGTGATTTCTCTTGGCACCAAGTCTGATGTGCTGGCACACATGCAGCTGTGGTGGTGTTGGGATCCTGGGCACTGGTGCACTGTCAGCAGTGCCGGTTCTGGGTGCAGGTGCTCAGAGCAGCCATGAAGCCAGGGCTCTGTGGTCAGAGGCACATGTAACTGAGGTGGTGCCTGGGGCATAGGTGCATTTTTTCCTTTGGCATTGACACCAATCTCTGAGGCCTGGGCATACACAGATTGCCCACAGAGTAAGAACCTGTGTCATTTTTGGGGCATGCCATAATGACTTGGTCCCAGGAGTGATGAGACATAGTAATCGCATGGAACATAGCAGTAACATGGGTCCAGTGACAACAGGGTGCATCAGAGGCCTGTCAGGTCACAGTAGGAGCAGGATGCAGAGCAGTAGTCTGAAGCCCCAGTGAAAGTAGGTAAAAGCCCTGACTTACAACCCAAGGTAAGAGAGCAGTCAATTATTTACTTATGAATACACAATGGCTTCATCATCATTTGTTGAAGACTATATATGTTTCTTAGCACTTTTGTCAATTATTATTTGACCATGTATGTGTGAGTTTATTCCCAGGTACTCATCTGTTCCACCAATATCTAGGTCTGTCTAGATATCTAGGTCACCAATACCAACCTGTCTTGATTCCAATACTTTTAATTAAGTCTTAAGATTATATAGTCTGTATCCTCAAACTTCCTTATTTTTCAGAACAATTTGGGCTGTTCTAGGTCTATTATATTTTTCTATATTTTTTACAATCATGTTTTAAGTTTCTCAAGTAAAAAAGAAGTCTGCTGAGATTTTGTTTGAAATTGCTGTGAATTTGTAGATCAATTTGGGGACTTTACTAACCATTAAGCAAGGTACATCTTTCAATTTATTTAAGTCTTCTTTAATTTCTCTCAACAATAATTGTAATTTTTAATGTACAGATTTTCCACATTTGCTGTTAAATTTATTCCTATGTATTTCATAATTGCAATGCCACTATGAATGTTGATTCAAGAGTTCCATAAATTTTAGTTCTGTGAAGGAGGTTCATAGTGTTGCTCACAACTTCTGTATCCTTACTGATTTGTTTTCTCTGATTATTCTGTCAGTTATTAAAAGAGGAATGTTTGTATACTCCACCTTAATTGTGGATTTGTCTATTTTCCCTTTCAGTTCTATTGGTTTTCCTTCATGAATTTCAAAGCTTTATCATAAGATGAATCCACATTTAGGATTGCTATATCTTCTTAATAAACTGATTCCTTAATCATTCTCCCTATATGTCTCTCAAAATTTCCTTGTTCTGAAATATACTTTGTCTATATTAGTATAGTCATTTCAGCATTTTTTAAATTAGTGTTTTCATTGTAAATATTTTCCATCATTTTGGTTTATATTTAAAGTGGATTTGTTGTAGGCACCATATAATTGGGTCTTACTTTTTATCCACTCAGGCAATCTCTGCCCATAATTAGAGTATTTCAATCATTTACATTAATATGCTTATCTACATGACTGGGTTTAAGCCAAACATTTTCCAATTTGTTTTTCTATTTGTCCCCCTGCCCCCCACCCTTTTTTTTTTCGCTTCTTTTTCTCTGCCTTCTTCTCAGGGAAAGATTGCATATCTTTTAATGATTCCATTTTATTTTCATTATTGATTTATTAGGTATACTTCTAGTTTTCTTTTGTTTGCTCTCAGGCTTATAATATGTATCTTTGAATTATCAAATAAGTAGTTAAATAAATGGAGTGATACCACTTTTCGTATTTTTAATAACTTTACAACAGCATACTTCTATTTATCCTCCTGTTTTTTGCATTATTGTCATAAATTTACTTCCATGTGTTATAAACCCCACAATACATTGTTATTGATTTTGCTTTAGTCAATTATCCTTTAAAGAAATGAGAAAAGTCTTTAATATTACTTTTCATATTTAACATTTTTGTTGCTCTTCATTATATAGTGGAGGTCCATATTTCCATCTGGAATCATTTTTTTCTAAGACTTCCCTTATTATTTTTGTAATCCATTTATGTGAGTGACGAATTCCTTCAGCTTTTGTTTTTTTGCAAAAATTCTTTTTCCACCACTTGAAAGATGTATTTGCTGGGTATACAATTTTAGGTTGACATTATTTTTATTTCTTACTGTAAAGATGCCACTCCATTATCTTTTGGTTTGTATAATTTCATTTAATTTTTTAAAATGATTTCATCATTTTAATTTTTACATGTAAGAAATATGCTTTTTTATCTGCCAGCTTTTAACATTTTCTTTTCATTATTAGTTGTCTTCAGCAATATGATTATGATGCCTTTTTATTTTTCTTCATTCTTATTCTGCTTGGGATCTTTAAGTTTCTATTATCTGCAGGCTTATTACTGTCTTCAAATTTTGTCTATCATTTATCTAAATTGGCTATCATTTTTTCAAATATGTTTTCTGTTCATCTTCTTTTATGAAACTCTAATTATGGAGTTTTGTTTTTTAAAGTTTTAAAAATCTCATTTCATTTTAGCTAATTTCTATTATTTCTTCAGGTTCACTTAGTCTGGGATGTTGTAAACAAAAATACTGTAAATTGGGTAGCTTATAAACAACAGAAATTTATTTCTCACAGTTCTGAAGGCTGAGAAGTCTAATATCAAGGCACCAGTAGATCTGATGTCTGCTGAGAAGCTGTTCCTTATAGATAGTACCTTCTAAATTCATCATCACATAATGGAAGGGGTGAGGCAGCTCTCTAGGGCCTCTTTCATAAGGGCCCTAATTTTATCCATGAGAGCTCCATTTTCATGACTTAGTCACCTTCCAAAGTTCCCACCTCTTAATACAATCACCTTGGGGGTTAAGTTTTAACATATTAATTTTGGGAAAACACAAACATTCAGAGGATAGCATTCTCTATTCTTTTCTAGTGTAATGTCTAATGTGTGGATAATGTTTAAATTTCATATACATTTATCTCTCTGAGGCCTTTTTATGTCTTCCATTCCTTCCTTGGTCACATTCATGTTTTCCTCAACCTTCTTGATTATCTGTAATATTCTTTTAAAGGCACGTTCAATATTTTTCATCTGCTAGTTTTATCATCTCTCTCATTTCTGGATATGTTTCTATTGAGTTATTTTTTCCTCTGGTTATCATATTTTCCTGATTCTTTATATGCCTGCTACTTTTTATATACTGGATATTGTGAATTTTACATTTTTGGTGGTATTTTTGCCTTTTTTCAGTAGTATTCAATTTTTTCCTGGAACGAAATTAAGTTACTTGGAATCTGTAGCTAATTTGTCTCACTACTGAAGTGACGCTCCTAGATCTGATGTTCCATGTATTAGATCTCTGCAGTTTCGTTGGTAGTAACATAAAATATTCTTAGCCTTTTGTGAGCTCTGGGAATTGTTCTGCCTTATCTTTTTGGTAGCTCTTTTATAGGCCCTGAGTAGCTTCTACACATGGATGCACAGATTAGTACACAGCCAAAGTCTCAAGGATATCTGTCTGCAAATCTCTGGTATTCTGTCCCTGTGCAGTTTATTTTGCCTTATTAGTTCTAGCTATTTTTGCAGCCTCAGTCTCTCATCTCGACCTCCTCAACTAGATGAGACCATCAACCTCTCTATGAGTTCTAGTTTCCTGTACCCAAGCCTGGGAACTATCTTCAGTCACTAACACAGAACATTTGTGAAATGTATTACCTTGGTTGCTATCCTTCTCTCATCTTCTTCTATGTTGCCTGTTGACCAATATGTGAAAACTGTTGTTTAATATGTTTTTGTCCAATTTTCTAGTAATTTAAAATAGGAGGTTAAATCTAGTCTCTTTTCCGACTTTCTGACAACTACTGCCTGATTTCTCCAGCCCTAAGCTATAACTTCTCAGTATTTTTATTTTTAATTCCAATACAAAAATAATTATTTATGGTATATAGAAGGTCATGCATCCTAGTTGCCTACATTTTTTCAGTCATTATTGCATTTAGAAACTCTGTCATGTCTGTAAGCAGAAGTAATTTGCTATATTTTAACATAAAAAGTTTAAAGATACTAACTTGTTATAACTGGTAACATGTATAATATTGCATTTACTTATAATATTAAGATCAATTCTTTTTGCATGGAAAAATTTCAACATACTTTAAAAATAATTTTCTGACTTGGTACTCATAAAAGCTCTGTGAACCAGATAAATATAGAAGTGTAATTATCACTATAAAGAAGCTAAGGCCAAGCAAGATTCATTAATTTTTCTCAAAGTCACGTATCCTATAAGTGATAGAGATGAGAATTAAACCCAGATCTGACCAGTATAACAATACTTTTTTTAACTTTCCAAAGTTTGTCTTACTGGAAGATGTAGAGCTCTATGTGAATTAGCAAAACATCTAGTATAGGTAGAAGTGTTGTTTTTGTTGTGTTTTAACTTGTGTGATGTAGTGGAAAAAACCATTTTAAGAATAAGCAGATGGTTTGTAAACATGATTCAATCTAAATAATAATACAACATGGAATGTATATAAAACAAGCAAAACAACATTCATATAACTAGTGTTTATTTAATTTACAAAGCAAAAATACAGACAGAATTGTTAAGCTAGAGGACATATTGTAAATGGAGAAAAATGAGAGTTAATGTATGCCTAATGGTTAAGACAATCAAAATGCCTACTTAGAAGAGCTGTCTTTTTTAAATTTCTCAGGAGATTTAGTTAAGTAATTAATCAAATGGTCTTTATCTTTTGAAAGGGGCACAAAATAAAGAGCACAAAAGTAAGAAAATTTAACTTTTTATATCTCCTCATTTCGTCAATGCCTTTGATATATGAAGTTAATTTTTATTTTTCTCTCTTTCAAAAGATAATTAATTCGGAGTCTAGTAATTATAATTTTATTTGAAAAAGGCATCTAATTACATATGTAAGCATCTTTAGCTAGTGACATTTCTTGACTTCTCCCCTTGCATAGCAAAAAGGTTTTGTGTGATTCTTCTGTGAAAACATAAGGTCTAGTTAAAGAGCGGATTGGGTAATCATGACTTACATGATAAAACTGCTGGCAAAATATAATTGCCAATCATCCTTTTTTTGGAGTAAATTGTATGCCTATTATATGAAGGCAGTTTATCCGTCAGAAAGGCAAGGCATCCTTCTTGACTTTACACAAATCACTGCCCAACTTCCCCAACCCTAAGACATTACTTTTCAATAATCCTATGATCGATTTGAAGATAAAAATAATCATGCTTGTTGTGATACATTCTAGTTGCATTTTTTTTTCTCTCTCTCTTAGAGTTGCATTTGGGAACTGCAATGGGTTGGCTGTGGTGGATTTTATACAGAAGACAGTACTGTTAAGCATGGGGACCATTGACCTATATAGATCAAGTGACTTATACCAGAGACAACCACGGTCTCCTCGAAAAAACAAACAGTTCATTGCAGGTAGGAGATAAAACAAGATGAGTTATGAACTTGATTTGTTCATCTATGTTCTTACTTTTAGATTTCTTGTCTTTCTTCTGTGATACTATTCTAATGCATGGCAAAATAAAATCAACATAATTTACAAAATCACGTAAGCAAAATAAATTGGGCAGAAGCATTGTGAGAACCTTTGACAGGGTTAGGGGTGTGTAAGTTTAAACTTTAATTTCCTGTTGAAGTTAAGAAGCATCTCAAGTTTCTTAGGTTTAATTCCTAAAAAAACAGAAAATAAGAAGCTATTAAATGTAAAAATGCTACGAAAATTAGGGCTCTGTAGTTGAAAAAACTGCTTGCAATGGTTGTGTTAAACAGGTTGACTTCTAAAATATCTAGCCCCTTTAAAAAGATAGTTTTAGGTCATTCACTACTTTTAATTTTTTTAATTAATTCCATAGTGTAGCTGACACCTTTCCTTGTTGGATGATGACCTTCCTGGAGGTATTTTCACGATTCAGTAAACATTTTTCATTAAAATTTTTAAAGTACTATGACAGATGGCATTTTTTTTTTGGCAGGATCAACAAATTGATGTATTTAACTGTAAAAGAAAATAAACTTAAGGTTAATTAGGATTTAATGCCAAACTTTGATATGCCAATTATCCAAAGTTTTACTGAAATTTTAGTATATATCCAAATAGTTGGCTTTGGAAACACTGCCAAAGTTTTGCATATTTTCTGTCCGTTGACAGTCCGGTTGGTAAAAAAAAAAAAAAATTAGGCCGAAAGGTTGAGATGAAAATGCTTCTATAATATTAAGTGTTATTTTAGACAATCCTTTAAAATCTTCTACTTTGGGCCAGATATGGTGGCTCATGCCTGTAATTCCAGTACTTTGGAAGGCTGAGGTGAGAGGATTTCTTGAGGCCAGGAATTCAAGACCAGTCTAGGTAACACAGTGTGACCCCATCTCTAATAATAACAATAATAATAATAATAACTTTTAAAATTTTTTAAATAAGTAAAATAAAATTTCTACATATATTATTTAAAATAATCTATTGAATATTGATTACATTACTAAATATAACCATAGGAAAATATTTTATAATAAAAAATAAAAAGGGTATATGATGGTAGGTGTTATTTTCCAAATAGCAGGCATGTCAAATTTAACATCCAAATGTGATAATAAATGAATTTCCTTTTTGGACTAATGAAAATTGTTATACTGAAACTCTTCTTGTTATCCTTTCTTTTGCAAAACTCAATCATTTCCAAATTACCAGTTTAGACCTTTTTGAGGGGCGCAAAATTTCTCTTTCAGAAACCAAGGGTTTTTAGTGAGGAATCTCAAATTTTAGCAATATTTTAGGAGAGCTAGAAATTTCAAATTCTAGAGATTTTGCCTCTATCACTACCAGATTTTGAAAGGAAGACAAAATAAAAAGCAATTGTACATTCACATAACATAAGGTTTCCTCATGATTGGGAAAGACAAGCTTGAAGTTGATGGACTCTAGGGTAGAAAGGTGTTGGGGGCAGTAGGCTATTTATAATTAAAAATTTAGTTCCTCAGTCACAATAACCATGTTTCAGGTGTTCAGTTTGCAATGCTAAAAGCACCAATATAATCAGAAAAGCTGTGAATCCTATGATAACATCTAAATCACTTGCTGGATATACACAGTGGGGCAAAAAAAGTATATATTTTGACAAAGGTAATGCAATTGTTATTTAATTTAAATTAAACTGCTTGAACCTTAACAGTTACTACTAGAGCTTAGAACATTGATGACTTTAAAATCAGGAAAATCTGTGAAGTTATAAACTCAGTTTGTGTTTAGTGTACAAGATAACAAAATCAGAACTCACTTTATATTATAACAATGAAATATTAAAGACTGAAATCTTTAGCTTTCTTTTTAATTGTGGAAGGATTAAAGACAATCATTTTTATATTAGTGAAATAATTTATACATATTAGTTACAAGCCAAATAATTGTATTTTGTAAAAACATGTAAGGAAAATATGCCATCTACTTTTATGAGACATTTAAATAAGATATAAATATTTATAAATATTTTTATATTAAATATTTAAATAAAGATTAAAATTATTACCACATTCTCATCATTCATCTATCACCTCTTACTTTATAATTGATTTATTTTATTAATATCTCCTCTCTAATTTAATTACCTAATCTTGCTGCAATTTCTTCATCTTGGCTGTTCTAGATTCTGGTATGATATCACTTCCTTTCACTTTAGACTTTTTTTCTCTTTCTTCTGCCTGCTGCTGATGCTGGTGTTCTGGCATGTTCCAAAGACAACTTTTGCATGCGTGGCCTGTCTAACTTTTATCCTGATTTAACGAAACGGATCCGTACTTCCTATCAGAGTAAGTTATATAAAGGTTAGGCAAATAGCCTTTTTAAGTCATAATGCTTGAGTTAAATCCATACATCAGTGCTCAGTAATGTGTTTCTTTTTTTTTTTTTTTTTTTTTTTTTTGAGACGGAGTCTCGCGCTGTCACCCAGGCTGGAGTGCAGTGGCCGGATCTCAGCTCACTGCAAGCTCCGCCTCCCGGGTTCACGCCATTCTCCTGCCTCAGCCTCCCGAGTAGCTGGGACTACAGGCGTCCGCCACCTCGCCCGGCTAGTTTTTTGTATTTTTTTTTTTAGTAGAGACGGGGTTTCACCATGTTAACCAGGATGGTCTCGATCTCCTGACCTCATGATCCGCCCGTCTCGGCCTCCCAAAGTGCTGGGATTACAGGCTTGAGCCACCGCGCCCGGCCCAGTAATGTATTTCTTAAAACACATTCAGCATGCATGCAAATTTTTGTTTTGTTATGGTGTGCAACCTGATAATTTTCATAAAAATTATTATAGAAATATTTCAATCCATTATTGTCCTGTACCCATTCAATCATACCCATTGTTTTTGTGTTTATTTCAAACCATGCAGACCATGTCCTGCTATTCCAACAGTCACTGTCTTTTATTTTGAGAAAGAAGAGCTATGATGCCCTGTAAATAATAAAACTTATTACTGATACCAGTATCAGTAATAAGTCAATGCTTTCTTATTTTGGCAGCCTTATGCTTTGGCCATTTTATAGTACTATTCTAACCAGGGACTAACCATTTGCTTCTTTTAAATAATTATATCCCTTGAAGATAACGAAGTATTCCTGATTTCTGATTATTTTTATTAAAATATACAAACACATATTTCTATGGTGATTTAAGGCACCCAAACATTATAAAGTAGGATAATTAAGGTAAAAAGTAAATGAGTAAATAAGATCAACATTTACCATGGTAGCAAACACAGATCCGAAGTTGTCTAGAGTAAGCAATTATAAAAACTGGTATAGAAAGGATGAAGAGTGAGAGTGTGTGTGACTGGAGGTACAGATGACACTAGTGATGTTATGGGTAAATATTTATTGACATAAAAAAGTTTATCATATGTTAATATATTCTGTTAAAAAGCAGGCTGCTTTACAATATGTAAAAAAAATGGCCTTAGAGTTGTGTAACATATACATTTTATACACACACTCACACATATATGTTGTTTGTAACCTGAATTTCTTCAGACCTCACCAGTTCATAGATACTAATGGAATCTTATCAGTAACATAACCTAAAACTTAACTGGTTTATGCCCTTAGCTTACATAAGTCAGTCTCTGTGAAATCCTCAAAATGTTCCTGGGAGTGTCCAGAAGTTGAGTAATTTTTGCTCATAAATATTCTCTAGTTTTCTACTCTAGCAGAGCACCCCCTTTTAGGAATTCTTCCCACTCTCTCTGTTCCTGTTGCCATGTGTGAGAATATTGGTATCTATGTTGGCTTCTGCTGCTCCTAAAACAGAAGCTTATTTGATACTATGATAACTATGATACTTCTTAACATCTGAAAATTGTATGAAATTTCAGTTTCTGTAATAAAGTTTTATTGGGACATAGTCACAATTATTCATTTATATATTGTCCTTCAGTGCTTTCACACTACAATGGCAGAGTTGAGTAGCTGCAGCAGAAACTATATGGCCACAAGGCCTGAAATGTTTACTGTCCTATTCTTTACATTAAAAATTTGCTTATTCCTGCTCTGTGCCATTTTTTCACACCCATCCTCTGCACCACATAAAGGATTTCAGCCAAAACTTTTCTGTAAATAGTCTCAGCATGGTTTAATACACATATTCAGACTTCAGAATCCCAGTTTAGCCTTCTGAAGGTAGGATCTCCTACATGTGTGTGTGTGTGTGTGTGTGTGTGTGTGTGTGTGTGTGTGTGTGTAGAGACAGAAAAGTTTCTGGAACAACACTTTGTGGATTTTATAGACTTCTTTTAGCTTTACAATATATTCTGATTTTTCTGTAATAAACTTGTAATTATTTTATGGTAAGAAGCTAAATTGGAGACTGAAGATCAGAAGCAGAAACGGGCTCTTAGATCATCAGGATCCAATAGTATCAGCCATGATGTAAAGTTTTAAAAAGTTCTGAGAAATCTCAATAATATATTTTCTTATATTTCTTATATTTCCTTCAGAATTTTTTTTAAAAACCTTCATTCAGGATCCTCTAAAGTATAATTTCTATCAACATCTTCAAATGGATTTTCCACTATTCTCCTCTTAAGCCAAATTTTTGTATCTTACTACCATTATGATTTACTCATATTATTCCCTCTCTGGAAACGCCCTACTAAAAGTTTACTTTCTATAGTAAGCCTTTCCTACCACCATCAGAGCCCCGTTGTGCCAATTCCTTTATTTAAACGCTTCCAGTGTCCAGGTTTGTACACAGTACAGGCTTGCTTGAACCATTTAGTTGACATTTAGCCTGGATTCATTTGTATGGCTCCTTACTTTTATACTTATGCTCTACCTTTCCAAATGCATGACAAGAATCTCAAGATCATATCTAAAATTCTTTATATTCTCTACATCTAGCAAAAGTCATAAGATCTGTAAGTAAATGATGATGTCAGTAGGATAGACAGAGCATGGCAGCAGGCATTTTTTCTCTCACATGAACTACCAGGGAACTTTTCAAATCTGACAAATGAGAGAAGAACTAGGTACTGAGTTCACCAGAATTTTTTTTTTTTTTTTTTTTTTTTTTTGGATTTCAATAAAATTAGAAACTTTTATTTTCAAAATATACTACTATAAGAGTAAAAATACTAGTCATGTAGTCATATAGGTAATATTTACAATACAGGAAATCAACCGTGGAATTACACGTTAATAAATAACAAGTACTTCCAGATCAATAAGACAATTCAACAGAGTAAAAGGCAATACTACTGTTAGTGTTTTTTCTCGGTATCTCCCTGCACCAACTGAAGTTTCTGTTCTGTATGTGGGTGTGGTTGTATTTTTTAGTGCGTAGATACCAATAGTATTTTATATAACTTATGAACTGTGGCTATGAGCAACATCAAACAACACTGTTTGTCTCATCTAATGCTTTTGGCCTAAATTCTACTTCCTCTGGTATTAGGTTTATTGTCTTATTGTTTTCATTTGCCTGATGTGTTTTTTCCATTCATTTGATTTAAGTTTTTGGAATGACTGTATTTTAGATGTGTCTGGCATACAGCATAGATTTTGGTTTTGCTTTATAAGCCAATTTTAAAATCTTTTTATTTAATAGGTGAGTTCAGCCTATTCATGTTTATTGACAGAACGGATGTGTTTGGGTTTGGTGCTTTCATTTTTTGGTATCCTTTCAGTTTGAATTATATTTTGTTTACTGTGTTTCTCAATTTACTGTCTCCTTTTAAAAAATTATTTTGGTATTTAGAAAAGTTTGCAAGTTTGTTCTATTAATTATTTTTGTATTTGTAATTTTTATAGTCCCCAGTTCCCTAAAGTTGCTTCCTCCCACCCTGGCCTTGTATTTGTAGCATTGTACTAACTGGCTTTCATTTTTAGGGATTATCCTTTGACTCATCTATGACGTACCCCACAATTATTATCTTTCTTTTTTTTTTTTTTTTTTTGAGACGGAGTCTCACGCTGTTGCCCAGGCTGGAGTGCAGTGGCGCGATCTCGGCTCACTGCAAGCTCCGCCTCCCGGGTTCCCGCCATTCTCCTGCCTCAGCCTCCTGAGTAGCTGGGACTACAGGCGCCCGCCACCGCGCCCGGCTAATTTTTTGTATTTTTAGTAGAGACGGGGTTTCACTGTGGTCTCGATCTCCTGACCTTGTGATCCGCCTGCCTCGGCGTCCCAAAGTGCTGGGATTACAGGCTTGAGCCACCGCGCCCGGCCTTTTTTTTTTTTTTTTTTAATTTATTTATTATTATTATACTTTAAGTTGTAGGGTACATGTGCATAACGTGCAGGTTTGTTACATATGTATGCTTGTGCCTTGTTGGTGTGCTGCACCTATCAACTCGTCATTTACATCAGGTATAACTCCCAATGCAATCCCTCCCCCCTCCCCCCTCCCCATGATAGGCCCCGGTGTGTGATGTTCCCCTTCCTGAGTCCAAGTGATCTCATTGTTCAGTTCCCACCTATGAGTGAGAACATGCGGTGTTTGGTTTTCTGTTCTTGTGATAGTTTGCTAAGAATGATGGTTTCCAGCTGCATCCATGTCCCTACAAAGGACACAAACTCATCCTTTTTGATGGCTGCATAGTATTCCATGGTGTATATGTGCCACATTTTCTTAATCCAATCTGTCACTGATGGACATTTGGGTTGATTCCAAGTCTTTGCTATTGTGAATAGTGCTGCAATAAACATACGTGTGCATGTGTCTTTATAGCAGCATGATTTATAATCCTTTGGGTATATACCCAGTAATGGGATGGCTGGGTCATATGGTACATCTAGTTCTAGATCCTTGAGGAATCGCCATACTGTTTTCCATAATGGTTGAACTAGTTTACAATCCCACCAACAGTGTAAAAGTGTTCCTATTTCTCCACATCCTCTCCAGCACCTGTTGTTTCCTGACTTTTTAATGATCGCCATTCTAACTGGTTTGAGATGGTATCTCATTGTGGTTTTGATTTGCATTTCTCTGATGGCCAGTGATGATGAGCATTTTTTCATGTGTCTGTTGGCTGTATGAATGTCTTCTTTTGAGAAATGTCTGTTCATATCCTTTGCCCACTTTTTGATGGGGTTGTTTGTTTTTTTCTTGTAAATTTGTTTGAGTTCTTTGTAGGTTCTGGATATTAGCCCTTTGTCAGATGAGTAGATTGCAAAAATTTTCTCCCATTCTGTAGGTTGCCTGTTCACTCTGATGGTAGTTTCTTTTGCTGTGCAGAAGCTCTTTATTTTAATTAGATCCCATTTGTCAATTTTGGCTTTTGCTGCCGTTGCTTTTGGTGTTTTAGACATGAAGTCTTTGCCCATGCCTATGTCCTGAATGGTATTACCTAGGTTTTCCTCTAGGATTTTTATGGTATTAGGTCTAACATTTAAGTCTCTAATCCATCTTGAATTAATTTTCGTATAAGGAGTAAGGAAAGGATCCAGTTTCAGCTTTCTACTTACGGCTAGCCAATTTTCCCAGCACCATTTATTAAATAGGGAATCCTTTCCCCATTTCTTGTTTTTGTCAGGTTTGTCAAAGATCAGATGGCTGTAGATGTGTGGTATTATTTCTGAGGACTCTGTTCTGTTCCATTGGTCTATATCTCTGTTTTGGTACCAGTACCATGCTGTTTTGGTTACTATAGCCTTGTAGTATAGTTTGAAGTCAGGTAGCGTGATGCCTCCAGCTTTGTTCTTTTGACTTAGGATTGTCTTGGAGATGCGGGCTCTTTTTTGGTTCCATATGAACTTTAAAGCAGTTTTTTCCAATTCTGTGAAGAAACTCGTTGGTAGCTTGATGGGGATGGCATTGAATCTATAAATTACCTTGGGCAGTATGGCCATTTTCACGGTATTGATTCTTCCTATCCATGAGCATGGTATGTTCTTCCATTTGTTTGTGTCCTCTTTTATTTCACTGAGCAGTGGTTTGTAGTTGTCCTTGAAGAGGTCCTTTACATCCCTTGTAAGTTGGATTCCTAGGTATTTTATTCTCTTTGAAGCAATTGTGAATGGAAGTTCATTCCTGATTAGGCTCTCTGTTTGTCTGTTACTGGTGTATAAGAATGCTTGTGATTTTTGCACATTAATTTTGTATCCTGAGACTTTGCTGAAGTTGCTTATCAGCTTAAGGAGATTTTGGGCTGAGACAATGGGGTTTTCTAAATATACAATCATGTCATCTGCAAACAGGGACAATTTGACTTCTTCTTTTCCTAACTGAATACCCTTGATTTCTTTCTCTTGCCTGATTGCCCTAGCCAGAACTTCCAACACTATGTTGAATAGGAGTGAGTTCACCAGAATTTTGCAAAAGTAATCATAATTTCTAACTAGAGACCTAACGTTTTAAGTCAGAAGTAAAATCAAGTAAGTAGAAGGACTTAAAGAAATCCTCTGTATCTCTACCAGTGAGCTCCACAGGGGCTCAGACAAGCCCTAGGATTTAAAATCAGATTTCCTAAAAGTCTTCTCTGAATGATCAATATTGTATATTATGAAAAGGGATTGATTCTTTAACCACTCAAAGGTATATCCTACAATTGCTTTTCAAAATACATTTTATGAAAATTTGACTTGAAGTTTAACTATTGGATAATACAATCTGATTATATTTCTATAGTCTCACTTTATTACAGTAGACACTGTTCAGCCTTTTCATGAATTGTTTCTTAACTTTCAGAAAAGCATATACGCATTGTTCATATTTGGGGTGATAGAACCCAGTTCCATTGATTATGTGTTCTACTCTGCTAGTCAATTTGACTCAGTGTTATATTATCTAATAGTGATTATAACCCTTTGAGGCAGATTGGTACATATTAGTATATTTCTCTACACATGAGAAAATTGAAGTTGAAAAAAATGAAATTAGTCTCTCAAAGTCACACAGAATAAGTGGGACCCAAACTTATGCCAATCTGACACTAAAGTTACTCGATAGGCTTTTCACTGTATAATCTTGGATCTCTAAGTGTCTTTTTAAAAGTTTCAGGAACATTGGAAACCAAGTCCTTTATTTTATAATCAGAAAACACCTCACTTTTTGCACACTATCAATGAAATTATATCAATGACTCCTTTACTGGTCAACTTATTCCATAGGTTAGGCTCCAAGCAGCTGACCTCCCCAAATCTTTAAATTACCAATCTGCAAAACTTTCACATCATAGAATAATAAAATTTTGTAGTTGAGAGAAAACTTTCATATTTTACAGACTATGATTTTTAGAAGCAGAAAAACGCTTTGAAAAGAACAGCAGACATCTGATCAGATTTACATTGTTTTACCTTTTCCATTTATTAGCTACTTCATACATTTATAATCTTAAACAAGGCATTTAATCACTCTGAGTTTCTTTCTTCTAATATATAAAGTAAAAATCACAATTTCTATCTCCCTTAGAGAGCTGTAGAACTTTTCTGGGTTAATGTTAATAAAAGTGATTCTATAAATGTTAGTTATTATAATTATTATAAAAGATGAACCAACCCACATCACAGAGAGGTTAAATAACTTCCAGAATCATAAGCAATCTGTGGAATAGTTAGGGCTAAAACTCAGGCTGCTGCCTCATTGCCTAGTAACAGTTCTACTTGTGATAATCACATAAATTTTGCTATTTAAAAACTGATATTATGCCATTTGAATTAAGGGAAGTTTGAAAAGTAGGCTTAATTTAGAGGATTGTCTACATTGCTTGTGCATCAATTTCTAGTTGTGCATTAATTTCTAGTTATGCAACAAGGGATCCTTTGGAGAGTCCCGGGCCTATTATCCCTTTCTTTTCAGAGGGCAGGGGGATGATAACAGATCCTAAAAACATCTGAAAAATAAAGAAGAAATAAAAGAAAAGGGGATGATAAGAGAACTAGCCAAGAAAGGCAAATAAGTATTTTAAAATGAACAGAAAGACAGGAATGGAGAAGTAAACAAAAAAAATTAAAGAAGGAATGCTTTAAGAAACAAAAATCAGCAAAAATTATGGTGAACAATAAATGGGGAAAAATTCATTCATTCAAATAATATTTTATTGAGCATCTCTTGTGTCAAACATTTTTCTAGGCATTAAGTATATAGTAATGAGTGAAACAGTTATGGTCTTTTCCTTTCATTTATAATAGGTAACATACAGATAAATAAATTCATAGATAATTGAAAAAAGGTGGCAATGCAATGATAGGGAAAAATGAGATAAGGTGGACCTATTTTTGAGGGTGTTATCAGAGAATGGCCTATCTAACACGGAAACATTTAAGTGAAGTTTTGTAAGATAAGAAATAGTCAAAGCTTTAGATTCTCACTACCAACCAAGATAGAAAGATAGAGTAACAGGTACCAGATTTAACCTCCTACCTGAAAACCCCACACCCATTCCCCCAAAATAGACAAAATAAATGAAAACAATGGTTTTTAAGACACAGGATATCAAACAATGAAAAAAAAGTGATGGGACAGATGGGAAACGTAACAATCATACCCATTTACTAATCTCAACATAATTTCTGGACGTAGCAAAGGGAGGGGAAGCCCAGGAGGAAACCACTGAGCTTTTTAAGCTGGGAGATGAAGATGAGAAACCAGAGGAACTAAAGCATCTGCAGCTCACAAAAGAATTTCAGAGAGCTACAGTGTTTCCTCCTAGAGCAAAATGCTGATCAACGTATACATATGATGCAGCTATCCAGGAACAGGAAAAGAGCCATCTGAAAGGATTAAAGGAAACAATGCCCAACACTCAAATAAAGGAAATACTGCCATTCCCACTACCCCAACTAGAAAAAGTTTTTAACTCACATCTACTTCTATTTAACATTGTACTGGAAATTTTAGACAGTGTTGTCAAGCAAGAATAAGAAATAAAAGTTATCTAGATTGGAAAGGAAGAAGAAGGTAAATAGTTTTGTTCACAGAAAACATGATTGTCTATGAAGAAAACTTAATGAAATCTGCCAAAAACAGCTACTAGAACTAACACTGTGAGTTTAACAATGTGCAGGATATAAGGTTAATATACAAAATTCCATTGTATTTCTATATGCATACAACAATCTGAAATTGAAATTTAAAATTACCATTTACAATATCATCAAAAATAAGAAGTACTTAGCCATAAATGAGACAACAGATATGAAAGACCCACACATGGAAAACCAGAAAACATTGCTGAGAAAAGTTAAGAAGACTTAAATAAATAGTTACACCAAGTTTATGTCTCACAAAACGCAATTTTATTAAGATGGCAGTTCACTCCAAATTGATTTGTAGTTTCATTGCTAGATCCCAATAAAAATCCAGCAGATGTTCTTGTAGGAACGACAAACTGATTCTAAAGTTCATACAGAAATTCAAAGGATTTAGAGTAGCCAAAACAGCTTTTAAAAAGAATCTCTTCTTGCATTAGTTAACTTAGAATAATGGCCTCCAGCTCTATTCATGTTGCTGCAGATTACATGATTTCATTCTTTTTTATGGCTGTGTAGTGTTCCATGGTGTATATGTACCACATTTTCTTAATCCAGTCTACTGTTGATGGGCATTTGGATTGATTCCATGTTTTTGCCATTGTGGATAGTGCTGCAGTAAACATATGCACGCATGTGTTTTTATGGTAAACCACAAGTTATATTTCTTTGGGTATATACATAATAGTGGGATTGCTGGGTTGAGTGATAATTTTGTTTTAAGTTCTTTGAAAAATTGCCATACTGATTTCCCCAATGGCTGAACTAATATACACTCTTACCAACAGTGTGTAGCATTATCTTTTATCCACAGTCTCTCCAACATCTGTTATTTTTTGACTTTGTAATAATGGACATTCTGACTGGTGTGAGATGGATCTCACTGTGGTTTTGATTTCCATTTCTCTAATGATTGGAGGTGTTGAGCATTTTTCAGATGCTTGTTGGCTGCATGTATATCTTCTTTAGAAAGGTGTCTATTTATGTCCTTTGCCTACTCTTTAATGAAATCAGTTTTTTTTGTGTTACAAATTTGTTTACATTTCTTATAGATTCTGAGTATTAAACCTTTGTTGAATGCATAATTTGCAAATATTTTCTCCTATCCAAAATGTTGTCTGTGTACTCTGTTGATAGTTTTTATAGCTGTGCACAAGCTGTTTAGTTTGATTAGGTCCCATTTGTCAATTTTTGTTTTTGTTGTAATTGCTTTTGGCATCTTCATCACGAAATCTTTGTCAGGTCCTATGTCACATGGACATAAAGAAGTGAACAACAGACACTGGGGCCTACTTGAGGGTGGAGTATGAGAGCAGGGAGAGGATTTAAAAAATACCTATCAGTTACTATACTTATTACTGGCTGACTAAATAATCTGGACACCAAATTCCCACAACATGCAGTTCACCAACCAAGTATCTGTTCTCTTCAAGAGACTCGCCCAATACATAAGGACTCACATAAAGTTAAGGTAATGGAGTAGAAAAACACATTCCATGCAAATGGACACCAAAAATGAGCTGGAGTACTTATTCTTATATCAGACAAAACAGACTTTAAAGCAACAATAGTTTAAAAAGACAAGAAATGACATTAAACAATGATAAAAGGACTAGTCCAACAGGAAAATATCACAATTCTAGATTTATATGCATCTAACACTGGAGCTCCCAAATTTATAAAACAATTACTACTAGACCTAAGAAATGAGATAGATAGCAACACAATAATAGTGGGGTACTTCAGTGCTCCACTGACAGCACTAGACAGATCATCAAGACAGAAAGTCAACAAAGAAACAATGGACTTAAACTATACCCTAGAATAAATGGACTTAACAGATATTTATAGAACATTCTACCCAACAACTGCAGAATATACGTTCTATTTTTGAGCACATGGAAGATAAACCGGGATAGACTATATGATAGGCCACAAAACAAGTCTCAATAAATTTTTAAAAGTCAAAATTATATCAAGTACTCTTTCAGACCACAGTGGAATAAAATTCACACAGTGGAATCAACTCCAAAAGGAACCCTCAAAACCCTGCAAATACATAGAAATTAAATAATCTGCCCCTGAATGATAGTTGGGTCAATAATGAAATCAAGATGGAACTTTAAAAATTCTTTGAACTGAATGATAATAGTGACACAACCTATCAAAACCTCTGGGATACAGCAAAAGCAGTGCTAAGAGGAGAGTTCATAGCATTAAATGCCTACATCAAAAAGTCTGAAAGAGCACAAATAGACAATCTAAGGTCACACCTCAAGGAACTAGAGAAACAAGAACAAACCCAAACCCAGCAGAAAAAAAGAAATAGCAAAGATCCGAACAGAACTAAATGAAATTGAAACAAACAAAAAATACAAAAGATAAATGAATCAAAAGGTGGTTCTTTGAAAAGATGAACAAAATTGACAGAACATTAGTGAGATTAACCAAGGAAAGAAGAGAGAAGATCCAAATAAACTCAATTAGAAACAAAAGGGAAATATTACAACCAATACAATAGAAATACAAAAGGTCATTCAAGACTACTATCATCACCTTTATGCACACAAACTAGAAAACCTAGAGAAGATGGATAAATTCCTGGAAATATACAACCCTCCTAGATTAAACCAAGAAGAAATAGAAACTCTGAACCAACCAATAACAAGCAGTGAGATTGAAACGGTAATTTTAAAAATTGTCAACAAAAGAAAGTCCAGGACCAGATGGATTCACAGCTGAATTCTATCAGACATTCAAAAAAGAATTGGTACCAATCCCATTGAAAATATTTGAAACTATTCCAAAAGATAGAGAAAGAGGGAATCCTCCCCCAAATCATTCTATGAAGCCAATATCACCCTAATAACAAAACCAAGAAAGGATATAACAAAAAAAGAAAACTACAGACTGATATCCCTGATGAATGTAGGTGCAAAAATCCTCAACAAAATACTAGCTAACCAAATCTAATAGCATATCAAGAAGATGATCTACCACAATCAAGTGGGTTTCACACCAGGGATGCAGGGATGGTTTAACATACACAAGTCAATAAATGTGGTATATCACATAAACAAAATTTAAAATCATATGATCATGTCAACAGATGCAGAAAAATCATTTGATAAAATTCATCATCACTTTATGATTAAAACCCTCAGCAAAATCAGCATAGAAGGAAAACAACTAAGGGTAATAAAAGCCATCTATGACAAATTTACAGCCAACATTATACAGAATGGGGGAAAGCTGAAAACATTTCTCCTGAGAATTAGAAAAGAACAAAGATGCCCACTTTCACCACTTCTAGTCAACACAGTACTGGAAGTCTTAGCCACAACAACCAGACAAAAGAAATAAATAAAGGGCATACAAATCAGTAAAGAGGAAATCCAACTGTCGCTGTTTGCCAATGATATGATTGTATGCCTAGAATACCCTAAAGACACATCCAAAAAGCACATAGATCTGATAAGTGTATTTGGTAAAGTTTTAGGATACAAAATCAATGTACACAAATCAATAGCACTGCTATATACCAACAGTGACGAAGCTGAGAATCAAATTAAGAACTCAACCCCTTTTACGACAGCTATAATGAAATAAAATAAAATACTTAGGAATTTACCTAACTAAGGAGGTGAAAGATCTTTACAAGGAAAACTACAAAACACTGCTGAAATAAATAATGGACAACACAAAAAAATGAAAATACATGCCATGCTCGTGGATGGGTAGAATCAATATTGTGAAAATGACCATACTATCAAAAGTAATCTACAAATTCAATGGAATTTCCATCAAAATACCATCATTATTCTTCACAAAACTAAAAAAAAACAATTCTAAAATTCATTCACACAGAACCAAAAAAGCCCACATAGTCAAAGCAAGACTAAGCAAAAAGAAAAAATCTGGAGGCATCACATTTCTTGACTTCAACTACACTACAAAGCTATCGTTACCAAAACCTCATGGTACTGATATAAAGAGAGGCACATAGAACAATGGAACAAAATAGAGAGCCCAGAAATAAAGACAAATACTTGCAGCCAACTGATCAACAAAGCGAACAATAATATAAAGTGGGGAAAGGACACCCTATTTAATAAATGATCCTGGCATAATTGACAAGCCACATGTAGAAAAATGAAACTGAATCATCATCTCTCCCCTAATACAAAAATCAACTCAGGATTAATCAAAGACTTAAATCTAAGACCTGAAACTATAGAAATTCTGAAGATAACATTGGAAAAACCTGTCTAGACATTGACTTAAACATAGACTTTATGACCAACAACCCAAAAGCAAATGCAGCAAAAACAAAGATAAATAGATGGAACTTAATTAAACTAAAAACTTCCTCACAGCAAAATAAATAATCAGTAAACAGACAACCCATAGAGTGGGAGAAAATTTTCACAAACTATGCATCTGACAAGGACTAATATCTAGAATCTATAAGGAACTCAAATCAGTGAGGAAAAAAATCAAATAATTCCATCAAAAAGTGGATTAAAGACATGAATAGACAATTCTCAAAAGAAAATATACAAATGGCCAAAAAACATGTAAAAATGCTCAGCATCACTAATTATCAGGAAAATGCACATCAAAACCACAATGCAATACCATCTTTCTCCTGCAAGAATGGCCATAATTTAAAAATCAAAAATAATACATGTTAGCGTGGATATAGTGAAAAGGGAACCCTTTCACACTGCTAATGGGAATGTAAACTACTACAACTACTATGGAAAACAGTATGAAGATCCCTTAAAGAACCAAAAGTAGATCTACCATTTGATCCAGCAATCCCACCACTGGGTATCTACCCAGAGGAAAAGAAGTCATTATATGAAAAAGACACTTGCACATGCATGTTTATAACAGCACAATTCACAATTGCAGTAATATGGAACCAACCAAATGCCCATCAATCAACGAGTGGATAAAGAAAATGTGATATATCATGGAATACTACTCAGCAATAAAAAGTAATGAAATAATAGCATTTGCAGCAACCTGGATGGAGCTGGAGACCATTATTCTAAGTGAAGTAACTCAGGAATGGAAAACCAAACATTGTAAGTTCTCACTTATAAGTGGGAGCTAAGCTATGAGGATGCAAAGACATAAGAATGATACTATGGACTTTGGGGACTCAAGGAAAAGGGTGAGAGGCAGGTGAGGGATAAAAGACGACACATTGGGTACAGTGCACACTGCTTGGTTATGGGTGCACTAAAATCTCAGGAATCACCATTACTTATCCATGTAAATAAACACGACTTGTTACCCAAAAACCTATTAAAATGAAAAAAATTAAAAAATTTTTAAAAACTAAAACAACTCAAATTTTTGTTAAGTAAATGGATAAACAAATTCTGGCAAATCCAAACAATGGTGCTCTACTCCACAATAAAAGGGAATATACTATTGATAAATGCTACAACATGGATGAATCCAAAATAATTGTAGTGAGTAAAAATAATCAGGAGAAAAAGGACACATTACTGTATGATTCCATTTATACAGAATTCCAGGAAATGAAAACAAATGCATAGTGTCAGAAAGTAGATTAGTAATTGCCTGGGAATGGGAAGGGACACATGTGATGAGGGCTGGAAGAGAGGGTTACAAGAGGGCACAAAGAAACTCTTGGGCATGACAGATGTGTTTATTATGTTAATTGCAGAGATGGTTTTATGGATGTATACGTATGTCAAAATGTATTCCAATAGTACATTTTACAAACATATTAATTAAACCTTAACAAGCCTATTTTTTAAAAGAAGAACTAACGCAAAGAAGAGCAGGGAACAGCACATTCCAGACAGAGTGAACAGCTTATAAGAAGGTTATAGGCCGGGCGCCGTGGCTCACGCCTGTAATCCCATCACTTTGGGAGGGCGAGGCAGGCGGATCACCTGAGGTCAGGAGTTCGAGACCAGCCTGGCCAATATGGTGAAACCCTGTCTCTACTAAAAATACAAAAAGTTAGCCGGGTGTATTGGTGGGCACCTGTAATCCCAGCTACTTGGGAGACTGAGGCAGGAGAATCGCTTGAACCTGGGAGGCAGAGGTTACAGTGAGCCGAGATGGTGCCATTGCACTCCAGCCTGGGCAACAAGAGCAAAACTCTGCCTCAAAAAATAAATCAATAAATGAAATAGAAGGTTCTAAGATGGTAAAGGGCTTAACTATATCATCTAGAAACAGGAAGAATGCAAGGAAGCTGACAGTGTTGTGCAGAAGAGAAAAAATAAGTGAAGATTTTGTTGTAGAGATGAGTAAGGACAAGATCATAAAAGCTTCTGAAGTAATTATAAGAAATTCTATTTTAATTTAAGCAGGGGAATGATACGCTTTGGTTTATGACTAAAAATATCCACACTGCTGTGTGAAGAAAATATTGTGGAACCAAAAAGGAAAGCAAGCTGGTGTACCCATTAGAAGGCAGGTATTGCACTCCAGCAGGAAATGAAGGTGGCCTTGACTAGGGTGATAGCAATGCTGTGGGAGAAAAAAAGGATAGATTCAGAAATCATTAGCATTTACAGAGCTACTGATTATAATTCAATGTGAGAGATAAGAGAGTGGAATCAAAGATTATTCCCAGATTTTGGCTTGAGCCACTGATTGTGATGATATTTTTCACAAAGGTGAAGAAGTTTGAGATAGGAGGGGGCATGTGGTGGTAGGAAATAAAGAGTTCAGTTTTAGACATGCTAAATTTTATTATGTCTTTTGTATAAATGGAGATGTCAAGTGGACAAGTAAGTCTGAATATCAGATGAGAGGTCAATAATTTGAGTCTTTAGCGTATAGGTGGTATATAATGGCATGGGAATAAATGAAATTACCTAGAAGAAGAGGAGGGGAAGGAGAAAGCGGAGAAGGAAGATGACAAGAGAGAAAAAGAGAAAGCGAGAGAGAGACAGAAGGAAGTAGGGAAAAAAAGGAGACTTGTGGATAGAGAGGTCAGGAATTTGACATTTAATTTCAGGAAGAAGAGGAGTTGCCGGGGAGAAGAGAAAAAGGAAAAGACCTTCACAGAAGAGAAAACAAACAAACAAACAAAAACTGGGGAATGTTTCAAGAAGTAGTAAACTCCATCAGATGCTACAGATAAGCTAAGTAGGATAGGTTCAGAAAAGTGATTAGAGTGTGTCTGGCTCTGCGAAAGTTGTTAGTGACCCTTTAAAAAGCAATTTTAGAAAAGCAATGATATAGAAGCCAAAATATTGTTAAACTGAAGAGCAGCAGGTGAGGAAACAGCACAACTGAATACCTCTTTAAAGATATTTGGTTATGAAGGGGTGCCAAAAAATAGATTAATACCTGGATTGGAGTAAGATGTTAAAAGGAGCAGTTTGGAGTTTTTTAAATTTTAGAGAAAAGAGCATATTTTTAATTTATGTGAATATAGAATGATCCATAGAAAAAGAGATTGAGAATAAGCGAGAGAGGGGATAACTAAAGGAACAAAACTCTTAAGAAAGTGAGAAGGAATGGGAATCAGAGCACAGGTACAAGGACTGATATTTAATAGGAGGCTTTGTCTGTTATTATAGACAGACTTTTTAAAAGAAATGAGAGAGCTACAGAATGAAGAGATACATTGAAAAGTACATTGTTTCAATGAGAGATGAAACAAGTGATTGTTATATCTGATTTTCAGTTCAGTATTTTAGTAGGTTTGTTTTTCTTTTAAAATCAGTTTTACAGTGTAGATTTCTTACTACAAAGCTTTGTATTGAAAATCAACTACACTGAATTGTAATTAGTAGGAAAAAATACGTTTCTATCTTTGAATTTACAAAAATCAACAAAAACATACAAAATACGGGAGATACTACTTAGCAGTATGTGTGAATGTTCCTAACGTTAGTTAATAGTAATCTCATTGTGAGTCAGAAGGGCATATCACGAGGTCAGGAGATTGAGACCACGGTGAAACCTCGTCTCTACCAAAAAAAAAAAAAAATTACAAAAAATTAACCGTGCGTGGTGGCAGGCGCCTGTAGTCCCAGCTACTCGGGAGGCTGAGGCAGGAGAATGGAATGAACCCGGGAGGCGGAGCTTGCAGTGAGCCAAGATCGCGCCACTGCACTCCAGCCTGGGCAACAGAGTGAGACTTCATCTCAAATAAATAAATAAATAAATAAATAAATAAATAAGTAATAAATAAAACAGGCTCTCAACTAGGCGTGATATTGTCCCCCAGGGATATTTGGCAATGTCTGTGGACTTTTTGATTGCCACAACTGAAGAGTAGGGATAGTCTACTGACACCTACATCTACAATGTATTTCTACAACAAAATATTATCTGGCTGAAATGTGAAATCAAATTGAAAACATTTAGAACATAATGGTAAATAATAATTTAGTAAGAAAAAGTTTTAAAGTGTAGACTATATGGATTCTATTTTTCATTTTTTGATGAACCTTAGTGCCGTTTTCCATCGCAGCTGTACCATTTTACATTCCCACCAACAGTGTACAATGATTCCAATTTCTCCACATCCTCATCAACACTTGTTATTTTCTGTTTTTGTTTGTTTGTTTTGTTTTTTATAATGGCCATCCTAACAGGTATGAGGTGATATCTCATTGTAGTTTCTTCTGCATTTCCCTGATAATTAGTGATGTTGATTAGTGATGTTATTTTTGTATAACTATTGGCTATTTGTATTATCTTACATAATATGTGACAATAAATTCAAAATACATTTAAAAATTAAATGTAAAACCTAAAACTGTAAAACTTCCAGAAGAAAATATGGGTGAAGAGCTTCATAACATTGGTCGTAGCAACGAATTCTTGAATATGACATGAAAGCATAGGTAATAAAGGCAAAAATACATAAGTGATACTGCATCAAACTAAAACCTTCTACACAACCTAAATATCTGCAGACAGATGAATAAATAAAGAAAATGTGGTACATACATACAATGGAATATTAGCCTTAAAGAAGAAGAAAATCTTGTCATATTCTACAACATGATGAGCCTTCAGGACATTACACTAGATGAAATAAGCCAGTCATAGAAGGACAAATACTATATGATTCTACTTACATGGCGTATATCTAAAATAGTCAAACTCACAGAAGCAGAAGGTAGAAGAATGACTGCCAGGATCTGTGGAGAGAGAAAAATGGAGAGCTGCTCTTCAGTGGATACACAGTTTGAGTTATACGAGATGAATAAGTTCTAAATATCTGCTGTACAACAGTATGAATATGGTAAACAATACTGTAATGTACAGTTAAAATTTTATTTAGAAAGTAGATTTCATGTTGTGTGTTTTTTACCATTGAATATATGTGTTGATTATATATGTAGAGTTAAGTGTCTTTTGGCTTCCTCTCCTAATTATAAGAACCTTTGTGAACTCAGTGTAGGGTAATAATCACCAACAGCATCTTTTCAACTGTATTTGCTCTCCTAGCAGATCTTGTAACCATCAACATGGAAGGATAATATATAATCCTATATTCATCTTTGACCTCTGAATTGAGGCATTAGGTTGACAAAAAATCAAAAGCAAGTTTCATGAAATCATCTATCGTTGTCATTTTTTAAAACAGTATTGTTATCTTTTCCCATAGCAACATGAAAAGCAAACAAGGAAGATATTTTATAGAAATAATTAAGCTGGTGATGTTTTTCCTCCTTGAGGGTTTCGTATTCATAGAAATCTTGAGGATAAAGGTTTCATATTCTAAAACTGTTTTTTCAGAGACAGTAACATTTAAACGTTTTTATGGAAAGGTCAAGGCACCCTTTATACTTAGTACCAAGGAACCTAAATTGGACTTTTTGAATAAAAGGCATTCCTTTCAAAAACAAAAGTTCACATGATTGCTTTAACAATATATTGCACAGTAGTAGGAACTATCAGTTAACTTGAATACAGGTGAATAGAAATGATCCAAACAGAAGCAGAGTTAAAAAATAATAATAATTGGCCGGGCGCGGTGGCTCACGCCTGTAATCCCAGCACTTTGGGAGGCCAAGGCGGGCGGATCACAAGGTCAGGAGATCGAGACCATCCTGGCTAACACTGTGAAACCCCGTCTCTACTAAAAATGCAAAAAAAAAAATTAGCCGGGCGAGGCGGCGGGCGCCTGTAGTCCCAGCTACTAGGGAGGCTGAGGCAGGAGAATGGCGTGAACCCGGGAGGCGGAGCTTGCAGTGAGCCGAGATCGCGCCACTGCACTCCAGCCTGGGCGACTAAGTGAGACTCTGTCTCAAAAAAAAAAATAATAATAATAATAATAATAATAATTAAGCTAAATGGATATCAGTGACTTTGGCTGAAATTTTTTCCAAATTTGATGAAAAACATCAACTTAAAGATCCAAGAAGCTCAGAACACCCTAAACTAGAAAAATACAAAAGGGCTGGGCATGGTGGTTCATGCTTGTAATCCCAGTACTTTGGGAGGCTGAGGCAGGCGGATCACTTGAACTCAGGAGTTCAAGACCAACCAGACTGACATGGTGAAACCCTGTCTCTACCAAAAGCTACAAAAAATTAGCTGGCCATGCACTTATGGTCCCAGCTACTTGCGAGGCTGAGGTTAGAGGATCACCTGAACTGGGAGGCAGAGGTTGCAGTGAGCCTTGATTGCCGCACTGTACTCCGGCCTGGGCAACAGAGACCCCATCTCAAAAAAAAAAAAAAAATATATATATATATATATACACACACACACACACACACACACACACACACACACACATATATAGATATATAAGAAAACCACACTTAAGACTTTATAGTCAAACTACTAAAACTAACATACAAGAGAAAATCTTAAAAGCAGTACAGAAACATACACACATACACAAATATAAGGGAACAATATGAATAAAGAGTGATTTTTTTCCATCAGAAATAATTGAAGCTAGAGACAACATAATGACATCTTTTAAGTGCTAGAGAAAAATAATTGTCAATCCAGAATTCTATATCTAGCAAAAATATCATTCAAAAATGAAAGTACATGAATTAACAGATCTGTACTATAAGCAATAAAGAAAATTTTTAAAGCAGATGAAAAAAGATGGAAAATTATGAATACAGGTAAGAATGAAAAGCACTAGAAATAATAAATATGTGGGTAAATATAAAAAGGTATTTTGTATTTCCTTAAATTCTTTGTTACTTTTTCAGAAGTAACAATGTATTATGGGATTTATAACATGTGGAAGTAGAATGTATGACAACAGTAACACAAAGTATAGAAGAGAAGTATACAGAATTATACTGCTTTTTTAAACATAGGAGAAGTGATGTAAGAATAATTAAAGATAGACTGTAATGAATCTAACAAATAGATGCACATTATAGTCCCTAGAACAACCATTAAAGAAAATAAAACAGAGAGGTGTAGCTAAGAAGCCAAAGAGATGGTAAAATGGAATACTAAGTATATTTTATTTTCTCGAAAGACAGAAATGAGGAACAGTAAAAAAAAAAAAAAATAGAACTGAGGGGACAAATTGAAAACAATTAGAAAGATGATAGACATAAACTTAACCCCATAAAGATTATATTAAATGTTAATAGAGTAAACATTCCAAAAAAAGAAAAAGAGCTTCTGAGATAAGATTAAAAAGAAACAAATACCAAAAACAGTGTATATACTGTTTATAAAAGATGCACATTAATTATAGAAACATAAATAGGTTGAAAGTCAAAGAAGGGGAAAAGAATTCCATGAAAACACTAACACCAAGAAAGCTGATATGGCTATATTAATATTAGATGAAGTAGACTTCAAGGTAAGGAGATAGAGAAACAGTTCAAATTAATAAAATAAATGACCAGAATGATTTAAAAATCCTACATACTTGCATAAACCTAATAAGAAATATTCAAAATATATGAAGCAAAAACTGTCAAACCTAGAAATAGACAATGCTACCATCATTGATGGAAATGCATCATTTCTCTTTAGTAACTGACAGAACAAAGAGACAAAAATTGGTAAGGTTATAAAAAACTAAAGCAACTCTCTTTACCAAATTGATTAAATTACATACACACCTACACAATGCAATTGAAAATACAAATTATTTTCATGTAAACATGTAACATTCATAAGGATAGACTGCGCGATAAAACAAGTTATAATAAATTACAAATAATTGACATTAAGTAGAATACGTTCTCTGGCCACAAAAGGAATTAAATTAGGAATCAACAATATGTATAAATTCCCTAATACTTGAAAATTAAGCAACACATCTCTAAATAGCTTATAGCTTAAAAAATAAATTACAAAGGGAATTTTAAAATATTTTTGAACTCAGTGAAAGTACAAACACAACATATCAAAATTAATAAGATGCTACTGAAGCAGTGCCTAGAGGAAAATTTAGAACATTAGATGCTATGTTAGATTTTTTTTAAATCTCAACTTCATGATCAAAAGCTCTTAAGACATTAAAAAGTAAGAGCAATGAAAACCACTCAATGTAAAGGAAATAATAATCATCAAAAATGAATGAAATGGAGCTCAAACCAGAGTAGATCAACAAAACCCCAAAACAGTTCTTCAAAAATATTATATAAAACCCTAACAACACTGGTCCAGAAAAAAAAAACAAAGTAATACCAGGAGTGGAAAAAAAAGCATTACTGTGGATTCTACAGACATGAAAGATAATAAAGTAAGATTATTAACTCTATTCCCAGAAACTGGCAATTTAGATGAAATTAAGAGATCCCTTGAAAGACAAAACTTACCAAATCTAACACCAAACACATTGGAAAGTATAAGTAACTCCTATCATGAAAATTTTTGAATTCAAAATTAAATACCCACAATGAAGAAAACTACAAGCCCCAGATGGCTGCACTTGTTAACTCTATCAAACATTTAAGGAAGAAGTAACACCAATCTTATGCAAATTCTTCCAGGAAATATAAGAAGAAGGAAATCTTTCCAACTGTTTATCTGAAACCAGCACAATGTTGATAACTAAAACTTGACAAAGACAGTACAATAAAAGTACAAGTCAGTCTCGTTTATGGAACTAGATGCAAAAATCAGAAATAAAATATTAGCAAATGGAAGACAAACATATAAAAGAAAGATAAAGCATCATAACCAATGTGGATTTATCCCAGGAATGCAAGTTTAAAATTTGAAAATCAATGAATGTAAAATACTGATTAACATAATAAAGGAGAAAATAATACAATCATCTCAATACATGTGAAAACATTTGACAAAATTAAATATTTTAAAATAAAAATCCTTAACAAAACAAGAATAGAAGAATATTTCCTCAATAGAATAAATCCTACTAAGAAAAATCTACAGCATCATACTTGATTGTGAAATACTGAACTTTTTTTTTTAGAATCAGTAACCAGAAGAGGATGTTTACTATCATCACTTTTATTCAACATTGCAGTTGATAACCTAGTAAGGACAAAAAGCAAGATTAAAAAATTATATGCCTAAAGATTAGAAAGAAAATTTAAAACTCTCTTTACTTGCCAATGGTATGATGGTGTAGGTAGAAAACCCAAAGGAAACTACAAAAATAATAAGTGAATTTAGGAAGATTGAAGAATGCATGTCAGTAGACAACAATTAATTATATTTCCATATAAATAACAGCAAACAATTTGGAAATGAACTTTAAAAAAATACCATGTACAGGATAGACTTCCAGCTGGCAGCCTGAGGAGTATCATGGACCTATTCCTGAGTGAAAAAGGATAATTTGTGAAAGGTATTTTAAAAACAACCACGTACAATCTCCGGAAATTTTCCTAAGGGCATATAGCAAATGAAGAAATACTTATTCAAGAAAATCTACTGAAACTTGGTAGAAACAATGAGAGTCTGTGGCACTTGAACCACAACTCACTTAATTCCTCTCCCCCTTCCAGGTTGCCAGCATTTCTCATCCCCTCCAACTCCAAGTTGAAGAGACCAAATTCCTGGGAAGTGTTATCAAGAGGTCAGAGGCTCCCTTCTGCCCATCCCCCACTCACAGGACAGAAGCTCTACCCCATGCATAGACCTCAGTACCATAAATACTGAGTCCCTGATTACCCTTACCCCATCTTGCTCGTAGGGCAGAAGTTTTATGCTAGAAAAGATAAGCTAAGAAGACCAGAGGATACCACCTTTGCCCAGGGCCCAGACTAGTGGCTCAAAGGTTTTTCCCAGGAAAGAAACGCAGTCTACCTGAATAGAGAGCTTCAAAGCCCTCCCCAAAGTGACTAGCCTTACACGAAACAGTGTGGGAAAGTTCAAGCCTAAGTGTGCTCTCAAAACCAATGGGAAATTTGGTGATAATGAAATGAGAGGAAGTAATTGATAGCACCTCTTAATTAGGGGCAACAAACTATACCATATGTAAGCTAGTTCACCAGTGAGAACCAATGAAAGAGACTGCTAAGAAGAGCCCTCCTGGGATTTAAACCTCAAAGACTAGCCTCAAAAATGACCCCTTATCAAATTAAATTAGATCAGAATACTGTACAATGTATGTCCCAGGGTACTGTCAAAAATAATAGAACATTTCGTGGATGCTAAGCTTTAAAAACAATAAAATAATAGAGCAATTACCCAGCTGTGATTCAGCAGTGTAACAGTTGTATATGATATTAACAGAGGCAGACAGCTTAACAGAGAGATGAAGGAGATAGTCAAAGAGAAACCTGCTAAAATTACTGCCATCCCAGAGTGACTGTATATACACTGAATACTGTGCCTTCTGAGAAGCAACCTCAAAATCTTCACAATGTAGAGGAAATAAACCTCATGAAAATAGTCTAGCCGAGTCACTAAATAAATAAATAAGCAAACAGCAAAAACTGGAGGGGAGAGAGAGGAATCAGTCATCAGTACCTGGAAGTGCTACAATATATTACCTAAAATATCCAGTTCTCAACAAAATATCATGAGACTTGCAATGAAACAAAGTGTGGCTCATTCATAGGGAAAAAAAAGGCAACAAAAATTTCCTGTGAGAAGACCCAGATGTTGGATTGAACAGACCAAGACCTCAAAACCACCATTATAAATATGCTTAAAGAACTCAAAGACACTATGCTTAAAGAAGTAAAGGAAGCTATGATGACAATGTCTCATCAAATCAAGAACACAAATAAAGAAACAGAAGTTACAAAAGGAACCAAATGGAAATTCTGGAGTTGAAAGGTACAGTAAGTGAAAAGAAAAATTCAGTAGTGGGACTCAACAGTAGATTTGAACTAGCAAAAATAACGACAAGTAAACTTGAAAATAGATTGATAGAGACAGTGCATTCTGAAGGACAGAGAGAAAAAAAAGTGAAGAAAAATAAAGCCTCAGAGAAACATGGGACACAATTAAGGGCACCAACATATACATACTAGGATTAGCAGAAGGAAAGGAGAGACAGAGAAAGGAGAAAAATATGTGAAAAGATAATGACTGAAAACTTCCCAAATTGGCCAGGCACGGTGGCTCAAGCCTGTAATCCCAGCACTTTGGGAGGCCGAGACGGGCAGATCATGAGGTCAGGAGATCGAGACCATCCTGGCTAATACGGTGAAACCCCGTCTCTACTAAAAAATACAAAAAACTAGCCGGGCGAGGTAGTGGGCGCCTGTAGTCCCAGCTACTCGGAGGCTGAGGCAGGAGAATGGCGTGAACCCAGGAGGCGGAGCTTGCAGTGAGCTGAGATCCGGCCACTGCACTCCAGCCTGGGTGACAGAGCGAGACTCTGTCTCAAAAAAAAAAAAAAAAAAAAAAAAAAAAAGAAAACTTCCCAAATTTTATGAAAAGCATTAATCTACACATCTAAGAAGTTCAATAAACTCCGAGAAGATAAATGGAAAAATATCTACAACCAGATGCATCATAGTAAACACACTGAAACATGCTTCAAGGCAAAAACAAAAAGAAAATCTTGAAAGCAATAAGAGAAAAACGACGTGTCACATACATGGAACTCTTAACAAGATTAACAGCTCATCAGTAACAATGGAGGCCAAAAGGGAATGGGATGACATATTCAAATTGGTCAAATGAAAAAACTGTCATTCAAGAAACTTATATCCAGAGGGGAACAACACGCTGGGGCCTGTTGTGGGGGCAGGGGGAGGGAGAGCATCAGAATAAATAACTAATGCATGTGGGGCTTAATGCCTAGGTGATGGGTTGATAAGTGCAGCAAACCACCATGGCACATGTTTACCTATATAAGAAACCTGCATGTCTTGCACATGTATCCCAGAACTTAAAATAAAATTAAATTTTTTAAAAAACTTTATATCCAGCAAAAGTATTTTTCAAAAAATTAGCTGAAATAGACATGGTCAGGTAAACAAAAGCTGAGAGAATTTATTACTAGCAGAGCCACCTTACAAGAAATACTAAAGGAAGTTTTTCAGGCTGAAAGAAAGTGAATCTAGATTGTAATTTAAATCTACACAAAGGATCAAAGAGCATTGTTAAGGTAACCATGTAATTACGAAAGAATATAAATGCATATTTCTTCTCTCAGCTAATTTTTAAAGCAGTTTATAAAACAACATATGTATATATAATTGTTATTTGGGGATCTATAACATATAGAAATTAAATATATTTGTCAATAACAGTACAAAGGAAGTGGGTGAGAGGAAAGTTGTGTTTGAGTAAACAGTAAAATGGTAAATCAGAAGGTTATAAATATATTCTTGTTCTTCTTATTTCTTAGCTTTTATAAAAGAAATAAAATTATATAAAGTAGTAATTATAATGTTTTATTGGTTTATAAAATGTATAGATTTAATTTGTATACCAATAACGGCACATAGGAGAGAATACAGCTATTAAAAATGAACATTTCTGTATCTCACTGGAATTAAGTCAGTATACATCTGAAGTAGACTCCGATAAGATGTATGCAGTAAGTTCTAATGTATATGGTAAGTTTTTCCACTAGGAAAACTCCACAAAATATGGTGAAAGATTAATTAAAGGAAAAAAATGCCACACAAGAAAATATTCACTTAATGCCAAACAAAGTAGTGAAAGAGGACTAGAGGATCAAAAAAAGACATAAGACAGAGAAAACCAAAAGGAAAATGACAAGTGTAACGCAAATATATCGATAATATTAAATGTTAAGGGATTAAACAATCCAATCAAAAGACATAGACTGTGAGACTGTTTTTAAAAAAAAGTCAAGATCTGACTATATCCTGTCTATAAGAGAGATTTTAGATTTAAAGGTATAAATAGGTTGAAAATGAATGGAAAAAGATCATATGAACAACAGCCATAAGAAAACTGGAATTACTATACTAGTACCATTTGAAAAAATAGATTTTAAAGCAAGCAGAATGTCACTAGAATAAAAAGAGATCTTTTATAATGATAAAAGTGTCAATCAATCAAGATGATATAATTATAAACATATATGTCCCAAATAACAGAGTTACAAAATACGTGAAGCAATGCCTAACATGATCAAAAAGATAAATTCAACGATAATTGTTGGAAATTTCAAAAGTTCCACTTTTAAAAATAGATACAATAACTAGACAGAAGATCAAAAAAGAATGAGATGACTGGGAAAATGCTATGTAGAAGACCTCGATACCAAAATCTCCAAAATATTGCAGAAAGAAACATTTAAAAAATTATTTAAATGGAGGGGAATACCAGGTTTACAGGTTGGAAGACTCAATTTTTAAAAGATCTTTCGTCTACCAAATTAAGCTCTATGTTTATCACAGTCCTATAAAAAAAATCTAACAATTATTTGTAGAACTTGAGAAAGTGATTCTAAAATTTATATGGAAATACAAAGGATCTGGAATAACTAAAACACTCTTGGAAAAGAAGAACAAAATTGGAGAACTTCACTACCTGATTTCAAGATGTGCCTTGAAGCTACATTAATTATGATAGTGTGGTAATTGGAAAAAAAAGACAAACCAATCATTACAAAATAAAAAGTCCAGTAATAGATCCACACGTGTATGGCCAATTTGTTTTTGACAAAGGCACCAATAAAAATCAATGAAGAAAGTCTTTTTAACAAATAATAGTGGAACAACTGGGCAAACAAATAGGAGGAAAAATGAACTTTAATCCCTACTTCATGTCACAACGAATCATTTTTAAAGTTCTAGAAGAAAACAAAGAATAATATCTTCATGACCATAGGTTTGGCACTGACTACTTAGACAGGAATCAAAAAGAAATTACAATAAAAATAATAAATTGTTCTTAAAGTAAATTAAATTTCTGCTCATCAAAAGACACTATTAAGAGGCCAGGCGTGGGCCGGGCACAGTGGCTTACGAGGCGGGCGGACCACGAGATTACAGATCTTGAGGAGATCCAGACCACCTGGCTAACACAGTGAAACCCCGTCTATACTAAAAATACAAAAAATTAGCCGGGCGTGGTGGCGGGCGCCTGTAGTCCCAGCTACTCTACTCCAAAGGCTGAGGCAAGAGAATGGCGTGAACCCAGGAGGCGGAGCTTGCAGTGAGCCGAGATTCCACCACTGCACTCCAGTCTGGGCGACAGAGCGAGACTCCACCTCAAAAAAAAAAAAAAAAAAAAAAAAAGGGCCAGACATGGTGGTTTATGCCTGTAATCCTAGCACCTTGGGAGACCAAGGCGGGTGGATCACTGGAGGTCAGGAGTTGGAGACCAGCCTGGCCAACATGGTGAAACCATGTCTCCACTAAAAATACCAAAATTAGCCAGGCACGGTGGCCCGCACCTGTAATCCCAGCTATTTGGGAGGGCTGAAGCAGGAGAATCACTTTTACCCGGGAGGTGAAGGTTGCAGTGAGCCAAGATTGCCCCACTGCACTCCAGCCTGGGCAACAGAGCAAGACTCTGTCTCAAAAAAAAGAAAAACACCATTAAGCAAATTAAAAGATAACTCACATACTGAAAGAAAATATTCATAATGCCTATTTTGACTAATAATTCTTACCTAAAATATATGAAGAATTCTTACTACTACATAACACAAATGTAAGCAGTCCAACATAAAGAATAAGCCAAAGAGTTGAATAGGATCATGAAGATATATGATTAGCCAATAAGCACATGAAAATGTTCCAACTATCAATAGTCATCAGAGAAATTTAAAATCATAATAACATACTACTATGACCAGAAGGACTAAGATTTTAAGAGACTATATTACCTAGTGTTGGTGGAGATATTGAGCAATTGGAACTCCCGTAAGTTGCTAGGGAGAATGCAAAATGAACAGCCCCTGTCGTAGCATAGTGGAAAGATTATGGAAGTCTTTAAGGGAAAAACAAAAACAAATCAAAGATTTTCACATATAGGTATTTATTGTAGCATTATTTAGTATAGTAAAGATTGGAAAATCCAAATGTTTCACAATGGAGGAATGTTAAATTAAAAGTATGGTATATCTTTATAATGATTTGATAAAATGTTTTAAATGGTGGAATTGTTTATGAAATAAATGTTATTTAGAGAAATCAGAATATGAAACTGTCTTTATTGGATTAAAAATCATCATGGAAGGGGCCAGGCATGATGGCTCACACCTGTAATCCCAACACTTTGGGAGGCCGAGGCAGGCAGATCACTTGAGGTCAGGAGTTCGAGACCAGCCTGGCCAATATGGTGAAACCTTGTCTCTACTAAAAATATAAAAATTAGCTGGGTTTGGTGGCACACACCTGTAATCCCAGCTACTTGAGAGGCTGAGGCAGGAGAATTGGTTGACACCCAGGAGGTGGAGGTTGCAGTGAGCTGAGATGGCACCAGTGCATTCCAGCCTGGGCTACAGAGTGAGACTCTGTTTCAAAAAAAAAAAAAAAAAAGGAAGGAAGAAAAAAGCCAAAGTTATGATGAAATTGTGTATTTTTTAATCCCCTCCATCGCTTTTCTGTATCTTCCAAGTTTTCTAGAGGGACAAAGCATTACTTCTATAGTACAAAAAATGTTTATTTTAAAATAATGATTGCTTTGAATAACTATATAGTATTTAATGATGATAACTATAAAATTATTTGCTTTAGGGTTTTGACACATTGTAAATTGGCACATGGAAGTAGTTTTACTATTATTGTTAGATCCATATTCAGTTCAGTTCCTACCTTCATCAGGAAAGTAGGTGAATTCAGAAGGAGCTAGGGAAAATGACAGAATCAATAGACAGTACAGAAATAGAAATGATGGTGTTTTCCAGAAAAATGAGCTTAGCTCTTTAACCACCAAATTTTGCATTTTAAAATTTTGATGAAACTCTTTCTAACATATGCATCATGCTTTCTTACTTACTAACTATATTATAGTGACCAAATCCCATCCTACCTCCTAGCTGTTTAGCTTTGGAGAATTGATGTAATAACCTTTCTTCCTTGTTTTCTTATCTGTATGATGGGGTTAATATTAAAACCCCTCTCATTGTATTGGTAGGTGTGAAAAGGATAATTTATATAAAGTATTTAGCAGAGGATTGGGTACAAAATAATAGATGTCACTTTCTGTTATTACTATTACTACAAAGAACGTGTGGCACAGTAGCCATTCAATAGATTTGATTCACTGACTCAACTTACAATAATGTCTTTAAAGCCTTTCAGAGATCTGTAAAACACCTACCTCTGTTAAATGGTCCCAGATCACTCACTCACTAGTCATTATAGTTCCTTTCTCTGCCCATTCTTTCACTGTTCCACGTTACTTTTCTTAATGTTTCTAGTTCTAGCAGCCTCCTCCTCTTTATAACTTGCAGTTTCTAATTTGCTGTCAGATAGCAAAGCCTGTTTAAGTCAGTACACTTTCAAGGAGTGCCTGGAAAACTCTTATAGCAACTCTGTGGATTAACATTTATTGCTTATTTAGTCAAACTTTTTCCTATCTAATTTGTATATCTAGGGTTAAGACTGTGTTCAACATAGTTTAGTTTGATGAATATCTATTTCCAGATTAATGGTAACATTTATATCAGCAAATATTATGTGTACTATGATTATAAACAGAAATTTAAAATTGGATGAGCATTAAATTGAAAGTCTTGAAAATAATGTTCAATGAAGAAAGAAATAGAGCAAACAATAAGCTTTGGAGTTGGTATTCAGTGCTCTATCAGCAATTGAAATATGAGTGCAGAATAATATAGTATGTAAAAATCTGAGTCCTGTGTCCTTTTCAAGCTCTGTTATTGACTTCTCTGACTTTGAATAAATAGCTTAAACTCTTTGAAGTTACAGTTTCTCACTTATAAAACACAAGAGTTGGGCTACGTTGTCACAAGGCACCTTTCAGTTTCAAAATTCTGGGTTTTTTTGGACCTACCGCAAGCTTATTGTTATAAATTGTATAAAGAAGAGGGTGATGGGAAAGAATAGGAACAAAGATTATTTCGGTCATTGAAAATAGCTCTCAAATGTTTCTGAGCATGGAGACAGATTAAAATAGAAACTATGAATATTTCATAGTTTCACAAAAGAAAGTCTGTGAGACTTTATAACAAAGATAGAAAAACCATAGTGAAGAACATTTTACAAATACTATATAAATACAGATTGGCAAGTACAGAGAATTATAAAATGTTTATTAATCTGTGTGTCTATTGTTGCATTTGTCAGAAAAGTGGCAGAATAAAAATTAAGAAATATGAGAAAGAGAAAAATATAGTGCTTATTATAAGGAATTTGATACTATTGAACAAAATACAGTATGTAATATACAATACTACATTTTTATAAATAAATACAAAATTTAGAATTCGTAGCAGTTTTTAAAGATCTTTTAAAAGCCAATAATCATATCGCCTGAGAGGATATTTGATTAGGTATTGTTAAAACCCCTTCTAATTCTTATTATTTATTATCTATTTTCAGATAAAATTGGGTCATTTATTAAAGTAGCTATTTCTTATAAAAATAGTAAAAAAAATGATTTTATATGTTTGTGCCATCCATGTTTAAATAATCTTGTGTGTCAATCAGTTACTGCTCCTTATTTTTTCCTGTATCATTTGTTTAAACAAATTTTCAAAATAGGCCAGGCATGTTGGCTCACACCTGTAATCCCAACACTTTGGGTAGGTGAGGTGGGAGTATTGCTTGAGCCCAGGAGTTCAAGATGAGCCTGGGCAACATACTGAGACCCTATCTCTATAAAGAGAAAAAAAATTAATAAAAATATTTTTAAAATTCAGAATAATTGACATAACTTTGTCATGGTAAAGTAGTTTTCACATGGGAAAAAAAGCCTTTTAAACTTGTAGGAATTAAGAAATTAGAATAACCTACAAAAGACTAGGAAAATTTATCTCATTTTTTTCATTGTATTTTCAGGTTTAACTGAACTGAATGACAATCCAGTTCCCCTAGAACTTGAGCGCTGCAAATCTCCTACCTCAGGTAAACGTGAGTGGTATTTTTCAAGATTCTGGTAGTTCACTGGAGTAATCTATTGCTTTATTTTCATGATCTTTATAATGTGAAATTTATAATTTTAGTAATTAGGTGTAATTCCATTCATTAAATTTACTGTAAGCAAATTTGATTCCAAATATAAAATATGAATAAATGTCTTTTAAAATACTTTTATCTCAAAATAAAATTAAGATCAGAAGTATAAGTGCAACACTTTAAAAGACATTTTAAAGGAAAGTTATTTTGCAGATACGTTAATAATGCTTACTAAGTATGAAATAAAAATTGGTAATATACAGAAACTTGTCATCCTCTGGCCAGAGCTGAATTAGTGGGAAATATACAGTATACATGCAGGAGCAAATGATACCATTCCTCTGGACCACAGTTTAGAAACATGTATATTCATTAATTGACAAAGAAAAATGATAATAGAATATGATATGAAGCAAAACATCAAGACAAAGTGTGTACCCATTAAAATATATTTAAAATGTGAGAATAAGATTCCCAGGGATACATCTTTAAGGTACTATATGTCAAAAAAAAAAGTTAACAGTTATTTTTGGGTGGTGGGATTATGACTGGTTTGCCTGTTTTTTTAAATTTTTATGTATTTGATAATTCTGATTTTTCTATAATGTATATATAGTTTTGTGTAAGTTTCTAAACACCAAAATAATTAGGTTTGTCTTTACTGAATGACAGATCTTTTCTTACAGACAAGAAATTATAGTTCATTTTTATTTTTATTGTTTTTTATTATTTTTATACTTTAAGTTCTAGGGTACATGTGCACAATGTGCAGATTTGTTACATATATATACATGTGCCATGTTGGTGTACTGCACCCATTAACTCGTCATTTACGTTAGGTATATCTCCTAATGCTATCCCTCGCCCATCACCCAACCCCAGGACAGGCCCCGGTGTGTGATGTTCCCCTTCCTGTGTCCAAGTGTTCTCATTGTCCAATTCCCACCTATGAGTGAGAACATGCGGTGTTTGGTTTTCTGTTCTTGCAATGGTTTGCTGAGAATGATGGTTTCCAGCCTCATCCATGTCCCTACAAAGGACTTGAACTCATCCTTTTTTTATGGCAGCATGGTATTCCATGGTGTATATGTGCCACATTTTCTTAATCCAGTTAATCACTGATGGACAGTTGGGTTGGTTCCAAGTCTTTCCTAGTGAATAGTACCAAAATAAACCTACGTGTGCATGTGTCTTTATAGTAGGATGATTTATAATCCTTTGGATCTATACTCAGTAATAGGAAGACTGGGTCAAATGGTATTTCTAGTTCTAGATCCTTGAGGAATCACCACACTGTCTTCCACAGTGGTTGAACCAGTTTACACTCCCACCAACAGTGTAAAAGTGTTCCTATCTCTCCATATCCTCTCCAGCACCTGTTGTTTCCTGACTTTTTAATGATCGCCATTCTAACTGGTGTGAGATGGTATATCACTGTGGTTTTGATTTGCGTTTCTCTGATGGCGAGTGATGATGAGCATTTTTTCATGTGTCTGTTAGCTGCATAGAAGTCTTCTTTGGAGAAGTATCTGTTCGTATCCGTCACCCACTTTTTGATGGGTTTTTTTTTCCTTCTTCTAAATTTGTTTGAGTTATTTGTAGATTCTGGATATTAGCCCTTTGTCTGATGAGTAGATTGCAAAAATTTTCTCCCATTCTTTAGGTTGCCTGTTCACTCTGATGGTAGTTTCTTTTGCTGTGCAAAAGTTCTTTAGTTTAATTAGATGCCATTTGTCAGTTTTGGCTTTTGTTGCCATTGCTTTTGGTGTTTTAGACATGAAGTCCTTGCCCATGTCTATGTCCTAAATGGTATTGCCTAGGTTTCCTTCTAAGGTTTTTATGGTTTTAGGTCTAGCATTTAAGTGTTTAATTGATCTTGAATTAATTTTTGTTTAAGGTGTAAGGAAGGGATCCAGTTTCAGCTTTCTACATATGGCTAGCCAGTTTTCCCAGCACCATTTATTAAATAGGGAATCCTTTCCCCATTTCTTGTTTTTGTCAGCTTTGTCAAAGATCAGATGGTTGTAGATGTGTGGTGTTATTTCTGAGGCCTCTGTTCTGTTCCATTGGTCTATATCTCTGTTTTGGTACCAGTACCATGCTGTTTGGTTGCTGGAACCTTGTAGTATAGTTTGAAGTCAGATAGCATGATGCCTCCAGCTTTGTTCTTTAGGATTGTCTTGGCAATGTGGGCTCTTTTATGATTCCATATGAATTTTAAAGTAGTTTTTTTCCAATTCTGTGAAGAAAGTCATTGGTAGCTTGATGGGGATGGCATTGATTGGGCAGTATGGCCATTTTCACAATATTGATTCTTCCTATCCATGAGCATGGAATGTTCTTCAATTGTTTGTGTCCTCTTTTATTTCATTGAACAGTGGTTTGTAGTTGTCCTTGAAGAGGTCCTTTACATCCCTTGTAAGTTGGATTCCTAGGTATTTTATTCTCTTTGAAGCAATTGTGAATGGGAGTTCACTCATGATTTGGCTCTCTGTTTGTCTGTTATTGGCATATTAGAATGCCTGTGATATTTGCACATTGATTTTGTGTCCTGAGACTTTGCTGAAGTTGCTTACCAGCTTAAGGAGATTTTGAGTTGAGATGTTGAGGTTTTCTAAATATATAATCATGTCATCTGTAAACAGTGACAATTTGACTTCCTGTTTTCATAACTGAATACCCTTTATTTCTTTTTTTTTTCTTTTTTTTTTTAATTATACTTTAAGTTCTAGGGTACATGTGGATAATGTGCAGGTTTGTTACATATGTATACTTGTGCCATGTTGGTGTGCTGCACCCATCAACTCCTCAGCACCCATCAACTCGTCATTTACATCAGGTATAACTCCCAATGCAATCCCTCCCTCCTCCCCCCTCCCCGTGATAGGCCCCGGTGTGTGATGTTCCCCTTCCTGTGTCCAAGTGATCTCATTGTTCAGTTTCCACCTATGAGTGAGAACATGCGGTGTTTGGTTTTCTGTTCTTGCGATAATTTGCTGAGAATGATGGTTTCCAGCTGCATCCATGTCCCTACAAAGGACACAAACTCATCCTTTTTGATGGCTGCATAGTATTCCATGGTGTATATGTGCCACATTTTCTTAATCCAGTCTGTCACTGATGGACATTTGGGTTGATTCCAAGTCTTTGCTATTGTGAGTAGTGCCGCAATAAACATATGTGTGCATGTGTCTTTATAGCAGCATGATTTATAATCCTTTGGGTATATACCCAGTAATGGGATGGCTGGGTCATATGGTACTTCTAGTTCTAGGTCCTTGAGGAATCGCCATACTGTTTCCATAATGGTTGAACTAGTTTACAATCCCACCAACAGTGTAAAAGTGTTCGTATTTCTCCACATCCTCTCCAGCACCTGTTGTTTCCTGACTTTTTAATGATCGCCATTCTAACTGGTGTGAGATGGTATCTCATTGTGGTTTTGATTTGCATTTCTCTGATGGCCAGTGATGATGAGCATTTTTTCATGTGTCTGTTGGCTGTATGAATGTCTTCTTTTGAGAACTGTCTGTTCATATCCTTTCAAACTATACTACAAGGCTACAGTAACCAAAACAGCATGGTACTGGTACCAAAACAGAGATATAGACCATTGGAACAGAACAGAGTCCTCAGAAATAATACCACACATCTACAGCCATCTGATCTTTGACAAAGCTGACAAAAACAAGAAATGGGGAAAGGATTCTCTATTTAATAAATGGTGCTGGGAAAATTGGCTAGCCTTACGTAGAAAGCTGAAACTGGATTCTTTCCTTACTCCTTATACGAAAATTAATTCAAGATGGATTAGAGACTTAAATGTTAGACCTAATACCATAAAAACCCTAGAAGAAAACCTAGGTAATACCATTCAGGACATAGGCATGGGCAAGGACTTCATGTCTAAAACACCAAAAGCAATGGCAACAAAAGCCAAAATTCACAAATGGGATTTAATTAAACTAAAGAGCTTCTGCACAGCAAAAGAAACTACCATCAGAGTGAACAGGCAACCTACAGAATGGGAGAAAATTTTTGCAATCTACTCATCTGACAAAGGGCTAATATCCATAACCTACAAAGAACTCAAACAAATTTACAAGAAAAAAACAAACAACGCCATCGAAAAGTGGGCAAAGGATATGAACAGACAGTTCCCTTTATTTCTTTCTCTTGCCTGATTGCCCTGGCCAGAACTTCCAACACTATGTTGAATAGGAGTGGTGAGAGAAGGCATCCCTGTCTTGTGCCTGTTTTCAAAGGGAATGCTTCCAGTTTTTGCCCATTCATTATGATATTGGCTGTGGATCTGTCATAAAAGACTCTTATTATTTTGAGATATGTCCCATCAATACCTAATTTATTGAGAGTTTTAGCACGAAGGGCTGTGGAATTTTGTCAAAGACCTTTTCTACATCTATTGAGATAATCATGTGGTTTTTGTCTTTGGTTCCATTTATATGCTGGATTACATTTATTGATTTGCATATGTTCAACCAGCCTTGCATCCCAGGGATGGAGCCCAATTGATCATGGTGGATAAGCTTTTTGATGTGCTGCTGGATTTGGTTTGCCAGTATTTTATTGAGGATTTTTGCATTGATGTTCATCAGGGATATTGGTTTAAAATTCTCTTTTTTTGTTGTGTCTCTGCCAGGTTTTGGTATCAGGATGATGCTGGTCTCACAAAATGTGTTAGGGAGAATTCACTCTTTTTCTATTGATTGGAATAATTTCAGAAGGAATGGTACCAGCTCCTCCTTGAACCTCTGGTAGAATTCAGCTGTGAATCCATCTGGTCCTGGACTTTTTTAGGTTGGTAGGCTATTAATTATTGCCTCAATTTCAGAGCCTGTTATTGGTCTATTCAGGGATTCAACTTCTTCCTGGTTTAGTCTTTGGAGGGTGTGTGTGTCCAGGAATTTATCCATTTATTCTAGATTTTTTAATTTATTTGTGTAGAGGTGTTTATATTATTCTCTGATGGTAGTTTGTATTTCTGTGGGATTGGTGGTGATATCCCCTTTATCATTTTTTATTGCATCCATTGGATTCTTCTCTCTTTTCTTCTTTATTAGTCTTGCTAGTGGTCTGTCAATTTTGTTGATCTCTTTAGAAAAACAGCTGCTGGATTCATTGATTTTTTGAAGGGTTTTTGTGTCTCTATCTTCTTCAGTTCTGCTCTAATTTTAGTTATTTCTTGCCTTCTGCTAGCTTTTGAATGTGTTTGCTCTTGCTTCTCTAGTTCTTTTAATGATGATGTTAGGGTGTCGATTTTAGATCTTTACTGCTTTCTCTTCTGGGCATTTAGTACTATACATTTCCCTCTACACACTGCTTTAAATGTGTCCCTGAGATTCTGGTATGTTGTGTCTTTGCTCTCATTGATTTCAAAGAACGTCTTTATTTCTGCCTTCATTTTGTTACGTTCCCAGTAGTTATTCAGGTTGTTCAGTTTCCATGGACTTGAGCAGTTTTGATTGAGTTTCTTAATCCTGAGTTCTAGTTTGATTGCACTCTTGTCTGAGAGACAGTTTGTTATAATTTCTGTTCTTTTACATTTGCTAAGGAGTGCTTTACTGCCAACTATGTGGTCAGTTTTAGAATAAGTGCGATGTGGTGCTGAGAAGAATGTATATTCTGTTGATTTGGGGTGGAGAGTTCTGTAGATGTCTATTAGGTCCACTTGGTGCAGAGCTGAGTTCAATTCCTCGATATCCTTTTAACTTTCTGTTGCATTAATCTGTCTAATATTGACAGTGGGGTGTTAAAGTCTCCCATTATTATTTTGTGGCAGTCTAAGTCTCTTCATAGGTCTCTAAGGACTTGCTTTATGAATCTGGGTGCTCCTGTATTGGGTGCATATATATTTAGGATAGTTAGCTCTTCTTGTTGAATTCATCCCTTTACCATTATGTAATGACCTTCTTTGTCTCTTTTGATCTTTGTTGGTTTAAAGTCTGTTTTATCAGAGACTGGGATTACAACCCCTGCCTTTTTTTGCTTTCCATTTGCTTGGTAGATCTTCCTCCATCCCTTTATTTTGAGCCTATGTGTGTCTCTCTATGTGAGATGGGTCTCCTGAATACTGCACACTGATGGGTCTTGACTCTTTATCCAATTTGCCAGTCTGTGTCTTTTAATTGGGCATTTAGCCCATTTACATTTAAGGTTAATATTGTTATGTGTGAATTTGATCTTGTCATTATGATGTTAACTGATTATTTTGCTCGTTAGTTGATAAAGTTTCTTCCTAGCATCGATGGTCTTTACAATTTGGCATGTTTTTGCAGTGGCTGGTACCGCTTGTTCCTTTCCATGTTTAGTGCTTCCTTCAGGAGCTCTTGTAAGGCAGGCCTGGTGGTGACAGAATCTCTCAGCATTTGCTTGTCTGTAAAGGATTTTATTTCTCCTTCACTTATGAAGCTTAGTTTGGCTGGATATAAAATTCTGGGTTGAAAATTCTTTTCTTTAAGAATGTTGAATATTGGCTCCCACTCTCTTCTGACTTATAGAGTCTCTGCTGAGAGATTTACTGTTAGTCTGATGGGCTTCCCTTTGTGGCTAACCCGACCTTTCTCTCTGGCTGTCCTTAACATTTTTCCTTCATTTCAACTTTGGTGAATCTGACAATTACATATCTTGGAGTTGCTCTTCTCGAGGAGTATCTTTGTGGTGTTCTCTGTATTTGAATGTTGGCCTGCCTTGCTAGGTTGGGGAAGTTCTCCTGGATAATATCCCGCAGAGTGTTTTCCAGCTTGGTTCCATTCTCTCCATCACTTTTACCTACACCAAACAGACGTAGATTTGGTCTTTTCACATAGTCCCATATTTCTTGGACGTTTGTTCATTTCTTTTTACTCTTTTTTCTCTAAACTTCTCTTCTCGCTTCATTTCATTCATTTGATCTTCAATCACTGATACCCTTTCTTCCAGTTGATCGAATCGGCTACTAAAACTTCTGCATTCATCACATACTTCTCGTGCCATGGTTTTCAGCTCCATCAGGTGAGTTAAGGAGTTCTCTCCACTGGTTATTCTAGTTAGCCATTCGTCTAATCTTTTTTCAAGGTTTTTAGCTTCTTTGCGATGGGTTCGAACTTCCTCCTTTAGCTCAGAGAAGTTTAATCTTCTGAAGCCTTCTTCTCTCAACTCGTCAAAGTCATTCTCCATCTAGCTTTGTTCCATTGCTGGCGAGGAGCTGCATTCCTTTGGAGGGAGAGAGGTGCTCTGATTTTTAGAATTTTCAGCCTTTCTCCTCTGTTTATTCCCCATCTTTGTGGTTTTATCTACCTTTGATCTTTGATGATAGTGATGTACAAATGGGGTTTTGGTGTGGATGTCCTTTCTGTTTGTTAGTTTTCCTTCTAACAGTCAGGACCCTCAGCTGCAGGTCTGTTGGAGTTTGCTGGAGGTCCACTCCAGACCCTGTTCACCTGGGTATCAGCAGCAGCGGCTGCAGAACAGTGAATATTGCTAAACAGCAAATGTTGCTGCCTGATCGTTCCTCTGGAAGCTTCATCTCAGAGGGGTACCCGGCTGTGTGAGGTGTGAGTCTGCCCCTACTGGGGGGTGCCTCCCAGTTAGGCTACTTTGTGGTCAGGGACCCACTGAGGAGTCAGTCTGTCCATTCTCAGATCTCAAACTCTGTACTGGGAGAACCACTACTGTCTTCAAAGCTGTCAGACAGAGACAGTTAAGTCTGCAGAGGTTTCTGCTGCCTTTTGTTCAGCTATGCCCTGCCCCCAGAGGTGGAGTCTACAAAGGCAGGCAGGCCTCCTTGAGCTGCAGTGGGCTCCACTCAGTTCAAGCTTCCTGGCTGCTTTGTTTACCTACTCAAGCCTCGCAATGGAAGGCGCCCCTCCCCAGCCTCGCTGCCACCTGGCAGTTCAATCTCTGCTGTGCTAGCAACGAGCGAGGCTCCATGGGCGTGGGACCCTCCAAGTTAGGCGTGGGATACAATCTCCTGGTGTGCCGTTTGCTAAGACCATTGGAAAAGTGCAGTATTAGGGTGGGAGTGACCCAATTTTCCAGGTGCCATCTGTCACAGCTTCCCTTGGCTAGGAAAGGGAATTCCCTGACCCCTTGTGCTTCCCAGGTGAGGTGATGTCTTGCCCTGATCCAGCTCACGCTTGGTGGGCTGCACCCAGGTCCTACACCCACTGTCCAACAAGCCCCAGTGAGATGAACCCAGTACCTCAGTTGGAAATGCAGAAATTGCCCATCTTCTGCACTGCTCATGCTGGGAGCTCTCGACTGTTCCTATTCAGCCATCTTGGAACTGCCCCTCAATTCATTTTTATTTACATTATTTTAATTTGAACTTTATACAAATTTACAGAAGTTTAATAATGCCATTATAAAGCAGTGAGTTTGGACTTGTAGAAATTCATTTAGAATTGCAGCATTTCTTGGATTTATTCCGTCCCTGAAAAGTTGTTAGTTCTTTATTCTTATTCTTCAGGAATCTAGGCTATGTATAATCTAGTTATATCCTATGTACATTTTTCTTTTAGTCATATATTTTTAATCCTTATTTTATTGGTCTTATTGTAAAGATTGTCTCATATGTTTATTCTTCCTTTTGCATTCTCATTGACACCAGCCTAATTTAGGTATTTATTGCCCCATACCTATGGTGTCATACAAATATTCTAGTAGGTGTCTATATTTTCTCTCTGCACCTTTTATGATTAATTTTCCATGTCATGTTGTAAAATTAATATTCTTATTACATTGATCATATTTTCCCATGGTTATAAATCTTCAATATAAAATATAATTCAATATCTTATATCAAATTTACATACCTAACTTCAAATTTTGTTACAGCTGGCCAGGCACAGTGGCTCATGCCTATAATCCCAGCACTTTGGGAGGCCAAGGAGGGAGGATCACTTGAGGCCATGAGTTTGAAGACTAGCCTGGGCAACATAGTGATATCCCTTCTCATTAAACATAATAATAATAATAATTTTAAAAAGTTTTTAAAAGATCATTGTAGCTGTTCTACCTTTTGGTATTTTCATATAACTTTTATAAAGAATTTGTCAGTTCACACACAAACATGCTTAGATTTTTATTATGATTTCACTGGATCTATAGATCACCTGGGCAGAATTAACATATTCAACAATATTGAAATTTTCATTCACTATCTCTCTATGTGTGTCTACTTTCTTTCGGTAATATTTTTGGGGTTTTTGGTAGAGATCTTGCACATCTTTCATTAAATTTATTCCTTTGTGTTTTTTTTCCTATTATTGTTATTTTTATGTCTTTTCCTAATTATTTGTGGTTAGAATATGAAAATACACCTAATTTTTGTATATCGAGCATGCATCAAGGAAATTTGCTAAATCTATTCCTTTTTTTTTTTTTTTTTTTTTTGAGATGGAGTCTTGCTCTGTCGCCCAGGCTGGAGTACAGTGGCCGGAGCTCAGCTCACTGCAAGCTCCGCCTCCTGGGTTTATGCCATTCTCCTGCCTCAGCCTCCTGAGTACCTTGGACTACTTGCGTCTGCCACCTCACCTGGCTAGATTTTTGTATTTTTTAGTAGAGACGGGGTTTCACCGTGTTAGCCAGGATGGTCTTGATCTCCTAACCTCATGATCCACATGTCTCAGCCTCCCAAAGTGCTGGGATTACAGGCTTGAGCCACCGCACCCAGCCTGAATCTATTGCTTAATTCTTATAGTTTGTAAAATCCTTTTGGATTATCTACATATCCAAGTATGTCCCTTGTGAAAATGAAACTTCCGTTTTCTCCTTCTACAGGAAAAAATTGGCTAGGGCCTTCAATACAATGTTGAATAGATGTGATATAAGTACCCTTTTTTTCTTGTTCCCAGTCGCATTGATAAGGCTTTCAGTAATTAATAATTAATTAATATAATTGTTGTCCATTTTTGGTAGATATGCTGCTTTTAGCCCTTTGCCTATGATGTTTCTCCTTTTGTTAATGTTATAGCAGGTTTAGTAATACCACCACAATGCACAATGACCACACTTTTTTATATACTTTTTTTATCTTTTATTTTTTATTTTTAATGTTTTAATTTTTTTAAATTATTATACATTAAGTTCTACGGTACATGTGCACAATGTGCAAGTTTGTTACATATGTATAGATGTGCCATGTTGGTGTGCTGTACCCATTAACTCGTCATTTACATTAGGTATATCTCTTAATGCAATCCCTCCCCCCTGTCCCCACCCCACAATAGGCCCCGCTGTGTGATGTTCCCCTTCCTGTGTCCAAGTGATCTCATTGTTCAGTTCCCACCTGTAAGTGAGAACATGCTGTGTTTGGTTTCCTGTTCTTGCGATAGTTTGCTGAGAATGATGGTTTCCAGCTGCATCCATGTCCCTACAAAGGACACAAATTCATCCTTCTTTATGGCTGTATAGTATTCCATGGTGTATATGTGCCACATTTTCTTAATCCAGTCTGTCACTGATGGACATTTGGATTGATTCCAAGTCTTTGCTATTGTGAGTAGTGCCGCAATAAACATACGTGTGCATGTGTCTTTATAGCAGCATGATTTATAATCCTTTGGGTATATCCCCAGTAATAGGATGGCTGGGTCAAATGATATTTCTAATTCTAGATCCTTGAGGAATCGCCACACTGTTTTCCACAATGGTTGAACTAGTTTACAGTCCCACCAACAGTGTAAAAGTGTTCCTATTTCTCTACATCCTCTCTAGCACTTGTTGTTTCCTGATTTTTTAATGATTGCCATTCTAACTGGTGTAAGATGGTATCTCATTGTGGTTTTGATTTGCGTTTCTCTGATGGTGAGTGATGATGAGCATTTTTTCATGTGTCTGTTTGCTGTACAAATGTCTTCTTTTGAGAAGTGTCTGTTCATATCCTTTGCCCACTTTTTGATGGGGTTGTTAGCTTTTTTCTTGTAAATTTGTTTGAGTTCTTTATAGGTTCTGGATATTAGCCCTTTGTCTGATGAGTAGATTGCAAAAATTTTCTCCCATTCTGTAGGCTGCCTGTTCATTCTGATGGTAGTTTCTTTTGCTGTGCAGAAGCTCTTTAGTTTAATTAGAACCCATTTGTCAATTTTGGCATTTGTTGCTGTTGCTTTTGGTGTTTTAGACATGAAGTCCTTGCCCATGCCTATGTCCTGAATGGTATTACCTAGGTTTTCTTCTAGAGTGTTTATGGTTTTAGGTCTAACATTTAAGTCTCTAATCCATCTTGAATTAATTTTCATATTAGGAGCAAGGAAAGTATCCAGTTTCAGCTTTCTACTTATGGCTAGCCAATTTTCCCAGCACCATTTATTAAATAGGGAATCCTTTCCCCATTTCTTGTTTTTGTCAGCTTTGTCAAAGATCAGATGGCTGTAGATGTGTGGTATTATTTCTGAGGACTCTGTTCTGTTGCATTGGTCTATATCTCTATTTTGGTACCAGTACCATGCTGTTTTGGTTACTGTAGCTTTGTAGTATAGTTTGAAGTCAGGTAGCGTGATGCCTCCAGCTTTGTTCTTTTGGCTTAGGATTATCTTGGCAAGTGGGGTCTTTTTTGGTTCCATATGAACTTTAAAGCAGTTTTTTCCAATTCTGTGAAGAAAGTCATTGGTAACTTAATGGGGATGACATTGAATGTATAAATTACCTTGGGCAGTATGGCCATTTTCAAGATATTGATTCTTCCTTTCCATGAGCATGGTATATTCTTCTATTTGTTTGTGTCCTCTTTTATTTCACTGAGCAGTGGTTTGTAGTTGTCCTTGAAGAGGTCCTTTACATCCCTTGTAAGTTGGATTCCTAGGTATTTTATTCTCTTTGAAGCTATTGTGAATGGGAGTTCATTCATGATTTGGCTCTCTGTTTGTCTGTTACTGGTGTATAAGAATGCTTGTGATTTTTGCACATTGATTTTGTATCCTGAGACTTTGCTGATTGCTTATCCGCTTAAGGAGATTTGGGGCTAAGGTGATGGGGTTTTCTAAATATACAATCATGTCATCTGCAAGCAGGGACAATTTGACTTCTTCTTTTCCTAACTCAACACCCTTTATTTCTTTCTCTTACCTGAGTGCCCTAGTCAGAACTTCCAACATTATGTTGAATAGGAGTGGTGAGTGAGGGTATCCCTGTCTTGTGCCAGTTTTCAAAGGGAATGCTTCCAGTTTTTTCCCATTCAATATGATATTGGCTGTGAGTGTGTCATAAATAGCTCTTATTATTTTGAGATACGTTCCATCAATACCGAATTTATTGAGAGTTTTTAGCATGAAGGGCTGTTGAATTTTGTCAAAGGCCTTTTCTGCATATATTCAGATAATCATGTGGCTTTTGTATTTGGTTCTGTTTATATGCTAGATTACATTTATTGATTTATGTATGTTCAACCAGCCTTGCATCCCAGGGATGAAGCCCACTTGATCATGGTGGATAAGCTTTTTGATGTGCTGCCGGATTCGGTTTGCCGGTATTTTATTGAGGATTTTTGCATCGATGTTCATCAGGGATATTGGTCGAAAATTCTCTTTTTTTTTGTTGTGTCTCTGTCAGGCTTTGGTATCAGGATGATGTTGGCCTCGTGAAATGAGTTAGGGAGAATTCCCTCTTTTTCTATTGATTGGAATAGTTTCAGAAGGAATGGCACCAACTCCTCCTCGTACCTCTGGTAGAATTCAGCTGTGAATCCATCTGATCCTGGACTTTTTTTGGTTGGTAGGCTATTAACTATTGCCTCAATTTCAGAGCCTGCTATTGGTCTATTCAGGAATTCAACTTCTTCCTGGTTTAGTCTTGGGAGAGTGTAAGTGTCCAGGAAATTATCTATTTCTTCTAGATTTTCTAGTTTATTTGCATAGAGGTGTTTATAGTATTCTCTGATGGTAGTTTGTATTTCTGTGGGGTCAGTGGTGGTATCCCCTTTATCATTTTTTTTTATCACATCTATTTGATTCTTCTCTCTTTTCTTCTTTATCCTTGTTAACTTTCTGTCTCATTGATCTGTCTAATGTTGACAGTGGGGTGTTAAAGTCTCCCATTATTATTGTACGGAAGTCTAAGTCTCTTTGTAAGTCCCTAAGGACTTGCTTTATGAATCTGCATGCTCCTGTATTGGGTGCATATATATTTAGGATAGTTACCTCTTCCTGATGAATTGATCCCTTTACCATTATGTAATGGCTTTCTTTGTCTCTTTTGATCTTTGATGGTTTAAAGTCTGTTTTATCAGAGACTAGTATTGCAACCCCTGCTTTTTTTGTTTTCCATTTGCTTGGTAGATCTTCCTCCATCCCTTTATTTTGAGCCTATGTGTGTCTCTGCATGTGAGATGGGTCTCCTGAATACAGCAAACTGATGTGTCTTGACTCTTTATCCAATTTGCCAGTCTGTGTCTTTTAATTGGTCCATTTAGTCCATTTACATTTAAGGTTAATATTGTTATGTGTGAACTTGATCCTGTCATTATGATATTAGCTGGTTATTTTGCTCGCTAGTTGATGCAGTTTCTTCCTAGCATCGATGGACTTTACATTTTGACATGTTTTTGCAATGACTGGTACGTGTTCCTTTCCATGTTTAGTGCTTCCTTCAGGAGCTCTTGTAGGGTAGGCCTGGTGGTGACAAAATCTCTAAGCATTTGCTTGTCTGTAAAGGATTTTATTTCTCCTTCACTTATAAAGCTTAGTTTGGCTGGATATGAAATTCTGGGTTGAGAATTCTTTTCTTTAAGAATGTTGAATATTAGCTCCCACTCTCTTCTGGCTTGTAGAGTCTCTGCTGAGAGATCTGCTGGTAGTCTGATGGGTTGTGTGTAACCTGACCTTTCTGTCTAGCTGCCCTTAAGATTTTTTCCTTCATTTCAACTTTGGTGAGTCTGACAATTATGTGTCTTGGAGTTACTCTTCTTGAGGAGTATCTTTGTGGTGGTCTCTGTATTTCCTGAATTTGAATGTTGGCTTGCCTTACTAGGTTGAGGAGGTTCTCCTGGATGATATCCTGCAGAGTGTTTTCCAACTTGGTTTCATTTTCCCTGTCACTTTCAGGCACACCAATCAGACATAGATTTGGTCTTTTCACATAATCCCATATTTCTTGGAGACTTTGTTCATTTCTTTTTACTCTTTTTTCTCTAAACTTCTCTTCTTGCTTCATTTCATTCATTTGATCTTCAATCGCTGATACTCTTTCTTCCAGTTGATTGAGTCAGTTACTGAAGCTTGTTCACTTGTCACATAGTTCTCGTGTTATGGTTTTCATCTCTATCAGTTCTTTTAAGGTCTTCTCTGCATTGATTATTTTAGTTATCCATTCATCCATTCTTTTTTCAAGGTTTTTAGTTTCTTTGCGCTGGTTACGTAGTTCCTCCTTTAGCTCTGAGAAGTTTGATCGACTGAAGCCTTCTTCTCTCATCTCGCCAAAGTCATTCTCCGTCCAGGTTTGTTCCGTTGCTGGCGATGAGCTGTGTTCCTTTGGAGTGGGAGATGTGCTCTGATTTTTGAATTTCCAGCTTTTCTGCACTGCTTTTTCCCTATCTTTGTGGTTTTATCTGCCTTTGGTCTTTGACGATGGTGACGTACTGATGAGGTTTTTGTGTGGTTGTCCTTTCTGTTTGTTAGTTTTCAATCTAACAGTCACGACCCTCAGCTGTAGGTCTGTTGGAGTTTGCTTGAGGTCCACTCCAGACCTGTTTGCCTGGGTATCAGCAGTGGAGGCTGCTGAAGATAGAATATTGCTGAACAGCAAGTATTGCTGTCTGATTCTTGCTCTGGAAGCTTCATCTCAGGGGTGTACCCTGCCATGTGAGATGTGAGTTGTCGGTCTGCACCTAGTGGGGGATGTCTCCCAGTTAGGCTACTCAGGGGTCAGGGACCCACTTGAGCAGGCAGTCTGTCCGTTCTCAGATCTCAGGCTCCGTGCTGGGAGATCCACTGCTCTCTTCAAAGCTGTCAGACAGGGGCATATACCTCTGCCGAGTTTTCTGCTGCTTTTTGTTTAGCTATGCCCTGTCCCCAGATGAGAAGTCTACAGAGGAAGGCCGTCCTCCTTGAGCTGTGGTGGGCTCCACCCAATTCGAGCTTCCCCGCAGCTTTGTTTACCTACTTAAGCCTCAGCAATGGCAGGCGCCCCTCCCCCAGCCTCGCTGCCACCTTGCAGTTAGATATCAGACTACTGTGCTAGCAATGAGGGAGGCTACATGGGCATGGGACCCTCTGGGCCAGGTGTGGGATATAATCTCCTGGTGTGCCATTTGCTAAGACCCTTGGTAAAGTGCAATATTAGGGTGGGAGTTACCCGATTTTCCAGGTGTTGTGTGTCTCAATTTTCTTTGACTAGGAAAAGCAATTCCCTTCCCCCTTTCGTTTCCCAGGTGAGGTGATGCCTCACCCTGCTTCAGCTCTCGCTGGTTGGGCTGCACCTGCAGACCAGCACCAACTGTCCAACATGCCCCAGTGAGATGAACCCAGTACCTCAGTTGAAAATGCAGAAATCACCCATCTTCTGTGTCGCTCACACTGGGAGCTGGAGGCTGGAGTTCCTATTCAGCCATCTTGGGCACGGCCTCCTCCATATGTATTATCTTTAATCCTTACAACATCTATGTAATACTAGTATTGTTCTTATTTCATATGAATGGAGAAATTATGGCTAAGAAAAGATTTTATAGCTTTCCTAAGGTCACTGTGCTAGTAATGACTTAGTCTGAACCCAAGTCTTCGGACTTCAAGGTCCTCTGATTATTTGGTCCAAATTATTTGGCCTCCTATTATGTATACTAAAAAAAAAAAAGTGGGTTGAAAAACTCAGTTATCACTGTAAGTTTATAATTCAAAATAGACATTAACCTTAAAGGAAATGAAGTTTTATAATCATTGAACAAGTATATGACATTAATAGTCATGGACTCATTAACATTGTCCAAATAGAAATATATTGCATATTTTAAAATGAAAGTAGTGTCACAACATTAAACATTGTCATGCTGGAGCAAATTCTAATAAAAAATACCTCTTTGCCCAGTTTTATCTTAACCACATCTTGGGAAAAAAAGGGGAAAATTGCAACAAAATTAGAGATATGTAGGCTTTTCATGGCTCTATCATAGCATGGTGACCCCAGAATGCTTGCTTTTTTTTTGTTTTTACCTTTGTCTATATACATACCAGGTGTTTTTATCTTATCTTAATTTCTGGCTTAGGGAAAGATAAAGACAAATGAAATTTGTTTCTGTATTCCAACTAGTCAATTAATCAGTAAATAGATAAATTCATAAGTACGTAAACTAAAAACATTTTAATCCAAGCAACTTTTAGTTTAATTTAATGTTGTGTTTATTTATTTCAGAGAATATATCCAGACCATACAGGTGGTATCTTCTGTATCAAGGAGATTATGTTGCTTAGTGGAAATAGCATAGCTTTGAAGTTAATTTTAGAGAAAAATTTGACCTTACCCTGTCACTTTCTACAGTTATAACTTTAGCAGGTTTCTTACACTTAATTGTGTGCCAGTGGTCAGAACATAGATGCTCAATAATATATGGTAGTGATTATTATAAAAACCGTGGTGAATATCCATGGCCTGAAGAGACTCAGCTTGGTCCCTTTGACCATTCCTAACTTCCAAATATTTGTTGTAGCTTAGCCATAACAAAAGTAGAAATTCTTCACTGGAAATCAAAAAGTAAATTCTGTCATTTCAAAGCAAGAAGCAACTAATCAGAAGCTTTGAATTAGAAACTTCTAACCTATCTCTTTGTGATAGCTCCATTAAAGTAGTAGCCATTTGCAGACTTTGATTCAGCATTTAATCTGTTCCTAAAATTTAATTCAGATGTAGAACCAATGATATGACTGAGACTTATTTGTAGCCAATACAACATCCTTATGATGAACCGGGCTGCATTATCCATTGACTTTGAATTGAATTAGGAGTCAGCAGAAAGGCATATGAATATACAGATGACTGAAGAAAGATGATACAGTCAAGACACATGAAACCCCTAGACAAAACCATATTGTAATGCCTGCAATTCTATTTTTATTTGAGGATAAGCATAAAACCTCATTCTCACATAAGCTATAGTAAGCCACCAGACTATTGATTACTCTGCTGCAATACTATAATTGAACATAAATTTGGAAAGAATGAGTCTAGGAGTACAGATTAATACTTTTGCAAAGGTTTATAATCTGCTGCTGTTGGGAGGCTAGGCCATCATCTGATCTTTAGGCCAGAATTTATAGATGACTATTATTGTGTATTTTGCCATCAGTGGATCCTTTCACTCATTTTCATAATTTTTAGTCTCTCATGCTATACCACTAGGTAATTCAGAAGTTGAAAGATGTAATTAGGTAAGTGATTAACCCAATCTGTGGGGATGCTTTCCTATGTATTTTGTTTCTTTTTTTAGTCATATTTATTAAAGTACAATTTATGTAAAATAACATTCACATTTTAGTGTATAATTCTACAGATTTTCTTTCTTTTGTTTTTGATTTTGTTTCTATTTTCAAAAAGTATGCTACAGCATGTTAAAGTAACACAAATTTCCTGACAATTTGCCCAGAATCTAACAAGACTGTGGGCATAAGAAATCAAATTGTTATAATTTTAACACTTGCTGTGGAAGCAAGCAAGCCCATTATTTCAGAGAAAATAAATAAGCCCCGTATAATTCATATTTGTTAGGACATACTATTGTGCAGAGGAAATAACAGTATTATATACAATTGGAGGCTTTATCAAGTGTACTGTTTAAAGCTAGGCACTAGATTTTCTTTTTCTTTTTTTTTTTTTTTTTTTAAGACAGAGTCTCCCTCTGTTGCCCAGGCTGGAGTGCAGTGGCCCAAGCTCTGCTCACTGCAAGCTCCGCCTCCTGGGTTCATGCCATTCTCCTGCCTCAGCCTTCTGAGTAGCTGGAACTACAGGCACCTGCCACCACGCCCGGCTAATTGTTGTTGTTGTTGTTGTTTTTGGTATTTTTAGTAGAGATGGGGTTTCACCATGTTAGCCAGGATGGTCTCGATCTCTTGACCTCGTGATCCACCCGCCTCGGCCTCCCAAAGTGCTGGGATTACAGGCGTGAGCCACTGCGCCCAGCCGCTAGGCACTAGATTTTCAGTAGAACATGTTGCCCAGATAAATTATTTCTGACATAGAATACTATAGAATGACAATCTTTTCTTGCCAACTAAGTTTAATAATGAAAATAATAGCTAACCTTGAATGCTTGCCATATACCATACACCATGCTAAGGGCTTTACACACATTCCTTTCATTAATCCTGACAAGATTCTTGTGAAGTACAGACTATTATTATCCTTATTTTACAGAGGAAGGGAAGCATCAATCTTTCTGAAATTAAATAACTATTAGGCCAGGGCAGATGGTTGAGTTATGATTTGAATCCATGTCATTTGTGTTCTTAAAGACTAGGCTACACGGCTGGGCGCAGTGACTCTCGCTTGTAATCTCAGCACTTTGGGAGGCCGAGGCAGGTAGATCCCCTGAGGTCAGGAGTTCAAGATCAGCCTGAACAACATAGTGAAACCCGTCTCTACTAAAAATATAAAAAATTAGCCGGGCATGGTGGCATGCGCCTGTAATCCCAGCTACTCAGGAGGCTGAGGCAGGAGAATCGCTTGAACCCAGGAGGCAGAGGTTGCAGTGAGCCGAGATCATGCCACTGCACTCCAGCATGTGTGACAGAGCAAGACTTCGTCTAAAAAAAAAAAAAAAGAAAGAAATCTAGACTTCACTTCATAAATGCCAGGAAACCTACCATGGAGAAAAACAAGAGTGTCTGTGTGGAGCTGCACAAAAGGAAAACAATGCATCTAACCTCTCCTATTCCTTGTAACTACCACCTTCTATTCCTAATTAGAAAATGGAAGATAAAAAATATGATGAAAAATTTTAATTACTCAAAAAAAGAACTAATCATAATCAGCTTAAAAAGCCCAGAAATTTTATATATATATAAAACATATATATACAACATATATAAAACATATATATAATGTACATTTGTATTTGTATGCACATATATGTCTAATTCAACAACTAAGAACAATATGGCTTCTCTTATGTGGAAAATCTGAGCTGCACTTCAGGAAGTACTTCTTGTGTACCCTTCTTATCCTGGGTAAAAGTCCTGTGGATTGGTTAATACTCAGGAAGACTTAAAAGATTGCTTTTTGAAATGCCATCTGTCAACCTCTTGATGTCAGTATAACCTGCAATGCTTCTTAAAATACAAATTCCTGCTGACCTAAGAGTACCTGGAGGTGTCCACTAAGTCTCTCCTGGTGCTTTAAGATCTGGCATGTGGGAGCAAGAACAAGTTAATTACTCTTTATTGGCCCAGAGGTTAGAACTGAGACAATAAATGGTAAAGAAAAGTAGTTTGAGCTTGAATAGCAGGAAATTTTGTGGCAATTATAGCAATCCCAAATTAGAATGTTTTTAATACTTTTGGAGGTTCTATCATGGAAATACTCAAACAGATAGAATGTGAAGAATGTAGTAGGGGCCGGGCGGGTGGCTTACGCCTATAATCCCAGTGCTTTGGGAGGCTGATGCAGGGGGATTGCTTGAGGTCAGGAGTTCAAGACCAGCCTGACCAACATGATGAAACCTCATCTCTACTAAAAACACAAAAATTAGCCGGGCATGGTGGCAGGCGCCTATAATCCACCTACTTGGGAAACTGAGGCAGGTGAATCGCTTGAACCCAGGAGGAGGAGGTTGCAGTGAGCCGAGATCGTACCACTGCACTCCAGCCTGGGTGGCACAGCAAGAGTCTGTCTCAAAAAAAAAAGAAAATGTTGTAGGATAAATACTTGTGTTGAGTAGGATATTGCACTTGATGATCTCAAAAATCCCTTTGACCCACGATTCTTCAGCTTTCTTACCTGTGTAATGTGCTAATTCAGTGAGTAGTAAGGTTTCGATTTCCTTATTCCCCTTTAACTAATAATACAAAATGATAGTGATGCATATGCATTAACTTAGATAACAGTAAAAATGAAGAAATTTGGAGAGTTATATTCCCATAAGCTTATTGCATAGATTAATAGGTATTCATTTTCTTTCTATGCATTTCCAAGACTACTTGCCTCTTACTCTCTCTTACCTTCTGCATCTAATAACCCAAATTTCTCAAATATTATTGTGTAACATATTCTCTAATACTTGAATGCACGTATTTTCTCAGCCCACTAGGCCCTTTTTAGAATAACTCTTCACCCCTACTCTCTGACTATACTGTTCAACATTCATTCAGCAAACACTGTATAACTACTCTTTGCCAATACTTTACTAGATATTGGGAATATAGTCCCTATCTTTGGAGAACTCAGAGTTTCAGGATGTTAGTGGATAACAGAGTAAAAATATCAAGTATAATAAAATGTGTTAAGTGTAACAAAAGAGATGTGCACGGGTTCTGTGGAAGTTAAAAGAACCAAATATAGCCTTAAATTTGAAGCTACCTGCAGAAAGGAAGTGATTTTTGAGCTGCCTTGAGGATGTCTATGAGTTTTACTAGTTGAGCAGCTGAGAAGTAGGATCATTCTGTGAACAAACAACAGAGGCCTATTATTAACACTGTTAATAAGGAAGCTCCCTAATTAACCCCCAATCTGGTCATTCCTTTTCTTTCTTTCAGTTAATACAATTGAAGATGTTATCTGTGAGGGGGCCTCAGTTTTCAGGTGGGAAGTAGTCTACAATAAGTCAGAAAGGTAGACAGTAAGCTGGAAGCAGGGAAGGGAAATCTCAAAAAGTGGAGCAGATTTGAGAGCCAGATACTATCAGGTTGGTGCAAAATTACTTGCGCTTTTGCCATTACTTTTAATTATATTATATTATTATAAATCAAGTTATCTAAAAAATCTTTATAAACTAAGAAAACTCCTATAATTTATTTGAAAACTTCCCCCTTATTATTTATTTGCTAATGAAATTTTTACATTAGGCACTTTATAAAACATTTATTTTTATTTGCCATTAAAAGCAATGGCAAAAACCACAATTAATTTTGCACCAATCAATAGAAAGCAGGTGAATTTTCCATCAGAAAGAATAGTGGGGAGTAGGAAGACACCTGTCATTGTAGTCATTGTTCAGCTATAAATCTGAGCTTGCTGATACTAGGCAGAGACTATTCTCTTTTTGCAAAAGTCTTTGTAATTTATTTGGAGATAATTAATACTATTATATATAGATATATTGAAGACCTTATTTTAAAACAAGGCAGAAACAATGAAGAAGATAAATTAAGAAACAAGTCCTTATATTATAATGAATCAGTTCCTGTTAAAAAATTAAATGAAAGATTATTTTAAATAATAAATGCCCCACCCCCTCAGTCTATCTAAATTATGAATCAATTGACAAAATAGACTTTATTAACCTTTTGGTGAAGCATAATTATTGCATATATTTGTTGAATTTGTCATATTTCAATAAATAGCATATTTTGTTTGTGCTCATTATAAACCCAAATTATTAAAATCTGATTTGGCTTCCTCTTAATCGTAATAGAATTATTTTTAATATCTTTTTATAGAGACAATGCCTGCTACTGTTATTTTATTAGAGTGATAATATTTATGTTTTCTTTTTGTTACAAATTATAGTCAGCAAACTACAGCCTGTGGGCCAAATCCAGCTTGCCACCTGTTTTGGTATGACTTGTGAATTAAGAATGGGTTTTAAATTTTTAAATGATTAAAAAAAAGACAAGTAGTATTTCATGTGACATATGAAAGTATATTTATGTTTATATTTATATTTATGTTTTATAAACCTATTATAAAATATGCTATAAATAATATTTAAGCTGAAACATCAGAGATCATGTCAAAAATGTTACTTGGCAGATAAGAACATTAAGCTGCAGATTGATGAAAGGATTTTTCCAAGGTTTTATAACTAGGTAGTAATAATTCACAAATCTGTGAAACATGTTTTCTGATTTTAAATTGAGTATTCTTTCTGCTGTTATCATCTTACATCTTTATTTTCAAATAATTTCGGGTTATAAAGAAAACAACTCATTAAGAAGTATAAATTAATTGGTAGTAAATTTGAATCTTATAGTATTTGTTGACAGATAGATTTCCAATGTGATTTTTCCTAACGGATTTCTTTATTTGATAACATGCTTTCGAGTTAAATATTTTATAAAGTGCCTATGTAAAAATTTCATTAGCAAATAAATAATAAGAGAGAAGTTTCCAAATAAATTCTAGAGGTTTTCTTAATTTATACAGACATTTTTTAGAAAACATGATTTATAATAATTTTATTTTCAAATATTTTATGTTTTCAAGATTTTCTTATCTATTTCATGCAACATGATAGTATTCAATATTGATGTCATCATTTCATCTACCATAGGCATAGTAAAATTTACTTGACTATATCATATGTAATAGAACTTTCTTCTTCCTATTTAGAAAAAAATATGTTGACAGAGCTGATCAGTTTTTACACTTTTCATTGTTAATTTTATATGACCTTATACATCTGTTGCAATATCTCTTTACCTATTAGATTTGTGTGAAATTGTTTTCGTTCTTTCCAAATTAAGTAAGAAACTACTTGTCACACCACATATGACAAAAATCTACGTAAAGATACACTTATTTAATGTAAGACAATTGCTTTTCACATATTTCTGTTTGCATATTAAATATTTACTACTGAATAGCAAAACACTAATATTAGAACAATATTTCTGCTTCCATACATGCTCACTAAATGTAATGTTCATCAGAATTTTAATAATTATACTATAAAGCACACTGTTCCCCCACATTCCTCTTTAATTTTATATTATTAACAACTGCCTGTTTCCTTTTTCTGTTGTTTCAGTTAAAGGATCAATAAAATTAAGTCTCTCAACAGATCTTAAGACTGATCTTTGTATGGTAGGCAAAAGCCAACAATTTTAAGTTTTCTTATATTCATTTGGCTGAACATTTTTACCAACCAATCCATGAATGACACATGTCTCCTAGATGGCAGAGTTTGATGCTTTCCAAAAAGGCTTTCTTAAAAATCACTATACAGTTCTGTTGGCAGCATTCAACATTTTGTTTGTTAACAATCATTTACAAAATTGTGTTTTATAAATCATTACACACCAAGGTATGTAATGTTTTGTTTGCTTTCTTATTATCATGCAAATGTTTTAAAACATTGAATAGTCACAAATACAGACACTTTATGACCCCTTGTAATCATATAAATGACCATGGTATTCTGGAGTTATTTCTCCTCTTTTGTATATTAGTATTATTTAGAATTAATTCTGTTTAACGAAAAAGAATCTGACATATAAAGAGCTCTAGCCATTTTTCTATTTTAGGGAAGTTACAGAAAGTTTATTTCAGTTTTAGTTCTTGCAGTGGTCACAGACTTATTTGTAAATCTGACTCTGAAATAAAGTAAGGCTTTATTAAATAGGCCTTCATACATTTTTCATTTAGAAATTTTGTCTGCTTCTTCCAGCATGGGTTTTTGTTTGTTTGTTTGTTTTTAGGGAGTTTTTGTTGAAATTTTATTGGATTACTTTTATTTTCATTTTCTCTACTCTGAACTAAAGCATAGCATTAAATCCTACCAAAGTCATAGTTAAAATAACAAAAATACTCTAATTAGTCTTTGCATTATTATTCGGAGTTTACAAAACTAGTTCACATTATTTTATTTGATTTTTAAAGCAACCTTTTAAGGTTGTTGTCACTTATTTTTTCCAAGAGTAGAAACAGGTTATATTGTTAATAAATTGTAGAGTCAAGATTTGAACCTAAGCCACTGAACACGGTATCCAAATTTATGGAGTATATTCACACATATTATCTTAATGTATTTAAATAATTGTCATAACACGTGATTTATGACACTTAAAGTGTAATTACTTGTAATCCTATATGAATTTGATTAAATAAGATAATGAAATGCAGAGCACTAACATATTAGCGATTGTCATTAATCCAATGTGACTATTAAAGAAATTGTTATGAAGTTAGGATTTTACAAGTATAATTGATGTCAAAGGAAGAACCAACATTATAGTCTCATTTATTAAGCTTACTGTGTTTCAGAAACTATGCCATATGATTTATACATATTGTCTGAGATAAGGTAGGTGATAGTTTATTTTACAAATGAGTAAATTACAGCTGTGAAAAATTCAAACTTGTCTATGTTCACATAACTACTAGCAATACTAAAATTTAATTTAATTCAAATCGATATGATTGACAAGCTTGTAATCCTACAACTACCATCATTTTATGCAGCATGTACTGTGACAAATGTCAAATGAAAATTGTTTAAAGATTAATACATTTATTTATATAAATATGCATTCATGACATTTATTCATATAACAAATCATAATTTCCTTCCTAAAATATTTAAAAATAAGAAAGAGTATTGCCAACCTACTCCTATATTTATTAGAAGTAGCAAAGAGAGCTTATAGTTATCATTCTAATCTGGAGGTCAGTTAGGTATATTGTTATTAATAAACATTTTCAATATATCTCTAAATGTCAATTTCTCAAAGTCTCCAACTCTCTCCCTCCCAATTGCTTCATTCTCACTATTCTCATGCATATTTAAAAATATGAGTTATGAAAATTCAAATATATAGAACAGATAGTCAAGTGTTTATCACCTAAATGAAGGATCTTTTGCACTTAAAAAGAGTCACAATAAGATTTTATTAAATTACTATTTCTAAAAATTTGTCAATGTTATTTTTAAAACTTATTCCCACAAACTTACAGAAAAATGTCATAAGGCTTCTGAAAGAAGATAAATATCTGTATATGTGAATTCTTCCTGTATAAAACCTTGGGGTAAAATATACCCCTGGGTTGTTTGTAATATGCTTTAGGAAGATTATTTTCTAGTAGCCTACAATCTATTAGTGAAGGAGGTAGAAATATAGGAAGGTGTTTCAGTAAGCCAATGAGGGCCTGAATTAGGCTAACAACAATGAAAACAAAAGGAGGAAAAAAGGATTTACTGTGGGAGACTTTGCAACTGATGAGATTGGGAGCAGTGGGGGAATAGGGCTGGTAAGGCATAGGAAGTAGGAAGAGTCAAGGGCTACAGAGTGCTGAGAATAGTTCCAATGGAGAATACCTAGTTTGAAAGGGAAGGAAAATGAGTTTGAGTTGTTAGGTTGATATTCATGTTAAACATTCAGTGAGCATTTAGAAATGTAGGGCTGGACTGCCAGGGTGTCTCAAGCCCAAAGTAATAGATAAGATTTGTCTGTATAAAAGGATTAGTGACTATGTATATGAGCAATTCACTGACAACAAAGAAAAAATGACATGTTGGACAGCTTTGAATATTAATGTAATTTCATTACAACAATCATTAACCAGAGTAACAGTATAACACTAAGAATACAATAATAGTAATAATAGTAAAAATCTCATACATTACATACTTAAGCATTCAGAACCTTTAAGTAGTAGCATTTTCTGAAGTAATTTCCAAATTCATGGGAAATTGCTTTCTAACTAACATTGTTTACATTTAGTGAAAAACTATCTTGTTTTCTTATTTTAAACAAAGATACAGTTAACCCTTGAATAATGTGGGATATTAGGGGCACTGACCCACACAGTTAAAAATCTAAATATAACTTTCTTTCCTGAGACAAGGTCTTGCTCGGTCACCCAGGCTGGAGTACAGTGGTGCAATCATAGCACACTGCAGCCTCCAACTCCTGAGCTCAAGGAATCCTCCTGCCTCACCTTCCTAAGTAGCTTCCTAACACCTTCCTAACTACAGGTGTGCGCCACCAGACCTATCTAAATTTTTATAATTTTTTATAGACATAGGTCTCACTATATTGCCCAGACTGGTCTTGAATTCCTGGTTGGCGTTAAGCAATCCTCCCACCTCAACCTCCCAAGACTCTGGGATTACAATCTTGAGCCACGACACCCAGCCCACATATAACTTTTGACTTCCAACAAATTTAACTACTAATAGCCTACTGTTGACCAGAAGCCTTACTGATAACATAGACAGTCAATTAACACATATTTTGTATGTTATACATATTATATGCTATATTTTTACAATAGAATGAGAAAATAAAGATAGGAAAAAGAAAATGTTATTTACAAAACCATAAGGAAGAGAAAATGTACTTACTATTAATTAAATGAAGGTGGATCATCATCCTCATCTTCAGATTGAGTATGCTGAAGAGGAGGAGAAAAAGGAAATTTTGGTCTTGTTATCTCAGGGATGGCAGAGGTAGAAAAGGTAGAGGAGGTGAAAGGGGAGGCAGGAGAGGCAGACACAATAGGTATAGCTTTTATTGAAAAAAAGTACTTAAAATGCTAGAGGAGTTTTGTCTTTTTTTAAAGATGGCAGATTGGAGGCATTAGTATGCCTCTCCCACTTATAAAGACAAAATAGTGTATAGGTTCATGCTGTGAACTTTTTTCCAAGAAGCAAGGCAGGAACTTATTCGGAAAACTAAAGAAAACTAAAAAAAAAAAAAAAAAAAAAAAAAAAAACTACTTTGAAAGAAGCAGTGGGCTGCAGCCTACATTGTGAACCAGGCAGAAAACTGTAATCCTCAGAGTGTGAGGTGGTGATAAACTTCCTCCAAGATATATATTCCCAATGAGGAACCTGGCAATCAGGGCCATGAAGGAAGGCCTTAACCTTACCCTGTGCTGGAGCTGATTTAGTGAGCACTGGGGAGTATATGAGAAGGAGCAGCATTAAATCATGCTTTGAGAATTCCCAGTTTCCAGGAGGGGCAGAGGGAAGCCATCGCTGATCCTATTTCACAGGTCATGTGAAATAGGATCAACTTCCACAACCTCATGGAAGTTGGCCAGCTAATTCAGATGGTGGTTGCAGGTAGAGAGAATCTCCCAACATTTGTGATATAATCTCAACTGGGGATGAACTCCCATGGCCAGAACCAAGAGGCCAGTGGGAAGTGTGCCATAGACATGGTTGCAAGAGCTGGGCACCCCTGCTTCATGGGCAGATTGGGAGGGGCATGGCCTGAAAGCCACAGTTTCTATCTCAACAGGGAAGGCTTATGGCATAGGGCAGTTTTGAATTCTGAGTGCAGACTGTCGAGAACCTAGCTAGCTGCTGCTAGTGGAACACTGTAGGTGTGAAACCTGCCTTGCCAAGTATGTGGGAACTGGGTGGGGCTTACTGCTGCCTGCTACTCCCCACTCTCCTAGCAGACTCTTCTGGACATCAGAGGCAGCTGCACTTCTCCCTGGAACATTACCCCAGCAGCCAGAGAACTGCCTTCTGATTTCCCCGGGACTGCTTCTTGCACCCACATGTGGAGAGCCAGAGTGCAAACTTAACCTGACCCAGCCACCACCTGGCTTTGCTCCTCTACCCACCCTGATGGCTTAACACAAAGGACAGAAACTTTTGGGAGGTCTATGGCCTCACTCAGTGCCTGAGACAGTAGGGTGCCTTTCCTGGGTAACACTTGAGATATCAGAGTACCTCCCCTGGGTAACTAACATAAGATAAGCACAAATCCCACCATTACCACCACAGCTGGTGCTCTTTTGCAAATGCCACCCCCTGGCTGGAAACCAACTGACACAGTCCATAACAGCATCTGCAGGCAGAATAACACAGCACCCAGGAAGGAGAAAACTTGTGCATCACCTCAGCTATCAACATTGCCTGCATCACCCTGGCTAACCAAGAGATTCTGAGTCTGTTCACATGACCAGTTCATTACTACTGCAACTGGCATTTGAGAAAGCCAACACAGTAAGCCTATTTATAACCAAGGAATCTCACAGAATCTACATAACTCGCCTGCCACCATCAGAGCTGGTGCTAATACCTGCTGCTGGAAGACTTGAGGACAGGTCATGTGCCTGGATCCCTTGCAGACATTCCCCACTACCATTCTGGAGTGTGGCAGCCTCACTGGGCAGCTAGACCCAGAGAAGCAGCATTCATAGTAGTCTGTCCTTCAGGGACTCCTACTGCTAGGGGAAGAGGGAGTGCACAACATTAAGGAAGCATCTTGTGGGACAAAAGAATCCAGATAGCAGGTCTTGAGTACCAAACTTTCCACATGTGGGAAGTTTCTTTCAGCAGAGGCACTGGTGCACTGCTGAGCTCAGCAAGAAAAGTCTGCAGCTCTACCCCAACAGTCAGGCAGCCTGGGTGTTCATGAAAGATCTTGGAGATGGAAACTTCTCCCACTTGCTCACCACTGCAGACACAGTGGAGGCTTTTCCCATGGGAGCTTAGCATGAGTGTACCTGTAGACACCCTTTCTGGAACATTTCAGGGTGACTGCTTGTTCACAGAAGGAGCATCCTCCAAGTTCAGGCTTGCATGAGAGGTAGAATCACAGTTCCTCTTTACTTGGAATACCAAAATTCCTGCAGATGAAAAGAGGTGCCTGTCTAATCTGAATAGCTGAAACACTGGGTGAGGAGTGTGTCTGGGAGTTGAGTAGCTTTCCTTCTGGCCTGGCAGAGGAGCTGAGGTGGCTCTCTCCCTTCTCCCTGAAAAGACCACAGTGCATTTCACTGAGAGTTCTCCCAGCTACCTTTGTCAAGGCTGTGATCTCTCCCCAACATTGGGTATTGCATTTACCCACGTACTTTAGCTACATCTGGTTTTTACCCCCAGATACCTCCCCTACTGGCCTGGAGCCCCTACTGAGTTACTTTTCAACCCAGTAAATAAAATGTTGGGGGAAAAAATAACTAAATAAAAAAGTACATACCAATGGGGAACAAGATAAGCTTCCAGAAACTTTTGCCATTCTAGCCCTGCAGGAGACAGTGAACCTGCTCACATACCAAGCACATTGCTACCACAACCAGCATCTGAGAAAGCCATCATACAAAGACTTTCCATAACCAAGGAACTCATACACAGTTTTCACCTCTGAAAGTGCCCAGAGCCAAATTAGGTTACAAAAACTGTAATCATTAAAGTCACAACTTCAAGGAGACAAAAAAAAAAAGAAATTTTTAAAAATTACAGATGAATTAAAAATAAATCCAAAAATAATTAGAAGAAATAGTTTACCCAAATGAGAAGGAACCAGAAAAATAATTTCAGCAGTATGACAAAACAAGATACTATAGCACCCCCAAGAGATCATACTAGGTCTTCAACAGTGGATCCAAACCAATACGAAATCTTTAACACACCTGATAAAGAATTCAAAGGGTTGATTATTAACTTACTTCAGGAGATACAAGAGAAAGGAGAAAACTAACATTAAAAAAATTTAAAAATAACAATTCAGGATATGAATAAAAACTTTTCTATAGAGATAGATATTTAAAAAAAAAAACCGCAGAACTTCTGGAAATGAAAGACACATTTCAGGAATTATGAAATATAGCAGAAACTTTTAACAATAGACTAGACAAAGTAGAAGAAAGAATTTCTGAGCTTCAAGACAAAATTTTGAATTAATTCAATCAGACAAAAATAAAACAAAAAAAGTTTAAAAAATGAACAAAGTCATCAAGAAATATGGGATTATGTAAAACAACCAAACTTAAAAATCACTGGTGTTTCTGAAGGAGAAGAAACAAAAAGTCTGGAAAACCTATCTGAGGGAATAATTAAGGAAAACTTCACTGGCCTTGCTAGAGATTTAAACATCCAAGTACAAGAAGTTCAAAGAACTCCTGGGAGATTCGTTGCAAAAAGGACATCACCAAGGCATTTGTCATCAAGCTATTTAAAGTCAAAGTGAAGTAAAGAATGATAAGAACAAAAAAAAAAAAAAAAAAAAAAAAAAAAAAACTCCAGGTAACCTATACAGGAAAACCAGAAGGGATTTGGGCTTTATCTTTAGCCTCCTTAAACAGAATAACTATCAGCCAAGAATCTTGTAATCTAGCAAAACTAAGTTGCATAAATGAAGGAGAAATAAAGTTTTTTTCAAAAAAGCAAAGGCTGTGGGAACTTGCCACTACCACACCAGCCCTATAAAAAAAAAATGCTAAAAGGGGGCAAAATCTTGAAACCAGAGGTCAATATGTACCAGAATGGAAACTCTTGAAAGGCTTAAACTCATAGAGCCTATAAAATAATAACACATGAAGAAAATAAAGCATCTAGGTAGCAATCAGCATGATGATTGGAACAGTACCTCACATCTCAATAGTAATGTTAAATGTAAATGGTCTAAATGCTTTAGTTAAAATATACAGAATGAAATTAAGGCAGAAATCAAGAAGTTCTTTGAAACAAATGAAAACAAAGATACAACATACCAGAATATCTGGGACACAGCTAAGTCAGTGTTAAGAGGGAAATTTATAGCACTAAACACCCACATCAAAAAGTTGGAAATATCTCAAATTAACAACGTAATGTCACAACTAAAAAAACTAGAGGACCAAGAGCAAACCAACTCCAAAGCTAGCAGAAGACAAGAAATAACCAAAATCAGAGCTGAACTGAAGGAGATTGGGACACACACACACACACACAAAAGAAACATTCAAAAGATCAATGAAATTAGGAGCTGGATTTTTCAAAAAAAAAGATAAGCTGCTAACTAGACTAATAAAGAATAAAAGAGAAGATTCAAATAAATGCAATTACAAACACAAAGGGGAGGTTACCGCTGACCCCAAAGAAATACAAGTAACCAGCAGGGACTACTATAAACACCTCTACGCACAGAAACTAGAAAATCTAGAAGAGAGGGATAAATTTCTGGACATAGACACCCTCCTAAGACTGAACCAGGAGGAAATTGATTCACTCAACAAACCAATAACAAGCTCCAAAATTGAGCTTGTTAATAATAGCCTACTGGTATGGTTTGGCTGTGTCCCCACCCAGATCTCATCTTGAATTGTATCTCCCATAATTCCCATTGTTGTGGGAAGGACCTGGTGGGAAATAATTGAATCATGGCAGCAGTATCCCCCATACTGCTCTCGTGGGGAGCAGTCTCATGAGATCTGATGGTTTTATAAGGGGAAACCCCTTTTGCTTGGTTCTCATTCTCTCTTTGCCTGCCGTCATCCATGTAAGACGTGACTTGCTCCTTTTTGCTTTCCACCATGATTGTGAAGCTTCCCTAGCCATGTGGTCCAATTAAACCTCTGTCTTTTGTAAATTGTCCAGTCTTGGGTATGTCTTTATCAGCAGCATGAAAACTGACTAATACCCCTACCAACCAAAAAAGTCCAGGTCCAGAAAGATTCATGGCTGAATTCAACCAGATATGCAAAGAAGAAATTCCAGCTGAACTATTCCAAAAAATTGAGGAGGAAGGACTCCTTTCCAACTCATTCTTTGAGGTCAGCATCATCCTGATATCAAAACCTGGCAGGGACACAACAACAAAAAAGAAAACTTTGGGACAATCGCCTTGATGATCTTTGATGCAAAAACCCTCAAAAAAATATTTGCAAATCAAATCCAACAGCACACCAAAAAGCTATTCCACCACAATCAAGTAGACTTTATTCCTGGATGCAAGGTAGGTCCAACATATGCAAATCAATAAATGTGATTCATCATAAACAGAACTAAAGATAGAAACCACATGATCATCTCAGTTCAACATCCTTTCATGTTAAAAACTCTCAACATACTAGGTAATGAAGAAACATACCTCAAAATAATAAGAGTCATCTATGACAAACCCACATCAATGTCATACTGAATGGGCAAAAGCTGGAAGCATTCCCCTTGAAAACTGGCGCAAGTATGCTCACCTACCACTCCGATTTAACAGAGTATTGGAAGCCCTGGCAAAGAGCAATCAGGCAAGAGAAAGAAATAAAGGGCATTCAAACAACAAGAGAGAAAGTCAAACAATTCCTGTTTGCAGATGACATGATTTTATATCTACAAAACCCTATAGTTATAGAGAAAAAGCTCCTGCAGCTGATAAACACCTTCAGCAATGTTTTAGGATACAAAGATCAATGTACAAAAATTACTAGCATTTCTATACACCAACAATAGTCAAGCCAACAGCCAAATCGAAAACACAATCACAATTGCCACAAAAAGAATAATATACCTAGTAATACAGCTAAAAAGGGAGGTGAAAGATCTCTACAATGAGATTACAAAACACTGCTTAAAGAAAATAGAGATGACACAAACAAATGGAAAAATACTCCATGTTCATGGATAGGAAGAATCAGTATCATTAAAATTGCCATATTGCCTGAAGCAATTTAGAGATTCATTACTATCAAACTACCAATGACATGCTCCACAGAACTAGAAAAAAAAACTATTTAAAATTGATATGGAACCAAAACAGAGCCCAAATAACCAAGGCAATTTTAATCTAAAGAACAAATCTGGAAGCATCATGTTACCCAACTTCAAACTATACTACAGGGTTACAGTAACCAAAATAGCATGGGACTGATACAAAAACAGACACATAGACCAATTGAACAGAATAGAGAGCCCAGAAATAAGGCCACACACCTACAACCATCTGATCTTCGGACTCCTTATTCAATAAATGGTGCTGGCATAACTGGCTGGCTAAATGCACAAGATTGAAACTGGATCCCTTCTTTACACCACATACAAAAATCAACTCGAGATGGAGTAAAGACTTAAATGTAAAACCCAAAACTATAAAAACCCTGGAAGGCAAACTGGGCAATATCATTCTGGACATAGAAACTGGCAAAGATTTCATGACGGAGATACCAAAAGCAATCACAATAAAGGCAAAAATTGATAAATGGGATATAATTAATCTTAAGAGCTTAAAATTAGTCCTTTGCATCTGACAAAGGACTAATATCCAGCGTCTAAGCGGAACTTAAGCAAATTACAAAAGCAAACAACCCCATTAAAATGTGGTCAAAGGATATGAACATCTTTCAAAAGAAGACATACATGTGGCCAATGAGCATATGAGAAAAAGCTCAATATCAGTGATTATTAGAGAAATGCAAATCAAAACCACAATGAGAGGTCAGGCATGGTGGCTCATGCCTGTAGTCTCAGCAGTTTGGGAAACTGAGGTGGACAGATCGCTTAGGCACAATAGTTTGAGACCAGCCCAGGAAACATGGCAAAACCTCGTCTCTACAAAAACTACAAAATTTAGCTGAGAGCAATGGTGCATGCCTGTAGTCCTAGCTACTCGGGAGGCTGAGGTGGGAAGATCACTTGAGCCCAGTAGGCAGAGATTGCAATAAACCAAGATTGTGCCACTGCACCCCAGCCTGGGTGTCATCAAGACCCTGTCTTAAAACAACCAACCAACCAACCAACCAAACAAACAAAAAAACCCACAAGGAGATATTATCTCATACCAGTCAGAATGGCTATTAATAAAAAGTAAAAAACAAAACAAAACAAAAAAACAGATGCTGCAAGGTTGCAGAGAAAAGGGAATGCTTATACAATGTTGGTGGGAGTGTAAGTTAGTTAGACTATTGTGGAAAGTAGTGTGGCAACTCCTTAAAGAGCTGAAAACACATCTACCATTTGACTCAGCAATCCCATTACTAGGTATATATCCAACGGAATAGAAATCATTCTACCATAAAAACACATGCACATGTGTATTCACTGTAGCACTTACTCACAATAGCAAAGACATGGAATCAACCTAAATGTCCATCAATGGCAGATTTAATAAAGAAAACATGGCACATATACACCATGGAATACTACACAGCCATAAAAAAGAATGAGATCATGTCCTTTGCAGGAGCATGGATGGAGCTGGAGGCCATCATCCTTAGCAAATGAATGCAGGAACAGCAAACCAAATACTGCATGTTCTCATTTACAAGTGGGAGCTAAATGATGAGAACACGTGGACACAAAGAGAGGAAAACAGACACTGGGGTCTACTTGAGGGTGGTGGGTGGGAGGAGGGAGAGGATCAGAAGAAACAACTTATTCAGTACCAGGCTTAGTACCTGGGTGATGAAGTAATCTGTACAACAAACCCCCATGACATGAGTTTACCTATATAACAAATCAGCACATACACACCTGAGCCTAAAATAAAAGTTAAACAAAAAAATTAAAAATCACAAACCAAATATCAGCTCTCTTCAAGGGACTCACCTAATGCAAAGATTCTTACAAACTCGAGGTAAAGGGGTGGAAAAAGATATTCCATCCCAATATAAGAAAAAGCAGCAGGAGTAGTTATTCTCATGTCAGATAGAACAGACTTTAAAGCAACAACAGAAAAAAAAAAAGTCATTATATAAAGATAAAAGAATCAATCCCCAGCAAGAAGATGTTACAATCCTTAATATACATTACTTACTCCTTACTATGGAGCTTCCAGATTCATAAAAAATTACTACTAGATCTAAGAAAAGAAATAGACATCATCACAATAATTGTGGGGGACTCAACACTCCACTGACAGCACTAGACAGATAATCAAGGCAGAAAGTGAACAAGAAAATGTTGTACTTAAACTGCATTCTAGAACAAATACAACTAACAGAATTTACAGGACATTTTACTCAAAAGCTTCAGAATGTACATTATTCTCCTCAGCACATGGAACATTCTCCAAAACAGACCATATGATAGTCCACAAAACAAGTCTCAATAAATTTTTAAAAATTGAAATTATATCAAGTACCTTTTTAGACCACAGTGGAATAAAACCAATAATTAACACCAAAAGGAACACTCAAAACTATACAAATGCTTAAAAATTAATCTGCTCCTGAATGATTTGGGGGCAAAAAATGAAATCAAGATGAAAATTTAAAAATTCTTTAAAGTGAATGATAGTAGTTACACAAGTTATCAAAACCTCTGGGATACAGCAAAAGCAATGCTAAGATGAAAGTTTATAGCACTAAATGCCTACATCAAAAAGTCTGAAATGAAACAAGCTGGCAACCTAACATCACACCTCAAGGAACCAGAGAAGCAAGAACAAACCAAACCCAAAGCTACCAGAAGAAAAGAAATAATAAAGATCAGAGCAGAATTAAATGAAATTGGAACAAAGAAAAACAACACAATAGATCAACAAACAAAAAGTTGGTTGTTTGAAAAAATAAAATTGATAGACTATTAGCTAGATTAACCAGGAAAAAATGAATCAAACAAGCTCAATTAGAAATGAAAATGGATGGCCAGGTGCGGTGGTTCATGCCTGTAATCCCAGCACTTTGGGAGTCTGAGGCGGGCGGATCACTTGAGGCCAGGAGTTTGAGACCAGCCTAGCCAACATGGTGAAAGCCTGCCTCTACTAAAAATACAAAAATTAGCTTGGTGTGGTGGTGCCGCCTGTAGTCCCAGCTACTCGGGAGACTGAGGCAGGAGAATCTCTTGAACCTGGTAGGCAGAGGTTGCAGTTCTGTGAAAGAAAGAAAAAGGAAGGAAGGAAGGAAGGAAGGAAGGAGGGAGGGAGGGAGGGAGGAAAGGAGGGAAGGAAGGAAGGAAGGAAGGAAGGAAGGAAGGAAGGAAGGAAGGAAGGAAGGAAGGAAGGAAGGAAGGAAGGAAGGGGGAAATGGAGGCATTACAGCTGATACCACAGAAATACAAAAGATTACTTAAGACTACTATGAACACCTCTGTGAACATAAACTAGAAAATCTATAGGAAATAAATAAATAAATTCCTGGAAACATACCACCTCCCCAGCTTGAATCAGGATGAAACAGAAATTCTGAACAGACCAACAACAAGCAGTGAGATTGAAGACAGTAATTTAACAAAGTTGTCCTCCCAAAAAAAGCCAGGGGCCACACAAATTCACAGCCAAATTCTACCAGACATTCAAAGAATTGGCACCAATTTTACTGAAACTATTCTAAAAGACTGAGAAAGAAGGAATCCTTCCTAACTCATTCTATGAAGCCAGTATAACCTTGATACCAAAGCCAGGAAAGGGCATACAAAACAAAACAAACAAAAAACCACAAAATGACAGAGCAATATTCCTGATTAACATAGATGCAGAAATCTTCAACAAAATACTAGCAAACTAACCCAACAGCACATCAAAAAGATATTTCACTATGATTAAGTGAGTTTTATCCCAGGGTTGCAGGGATAGTTCAACATATGCAAGTCAATAAATGTGATTCACCACGTAAACAGAATTAAAAACAAAAACCATATGATTATCTCAATAGATGCAAAAAACATTTGATAAAATACAACACCCTTTTAAAAAACCCTCAACAAATTAGATATAGAAGGAACATATCTCAAAATAATAAAAGCTATATAAGAAAAACTACAGCCAACATCATACTGAATGGGGAGAAGTCAAAAGCATTCCCCCTAAGAACTGGAATAAGACAAGGATGCCTATTTTTACCACTTTATTCAATATAGTACGGGAAGTCATAGCCAGGGGAAGAAAGGAATTTCAAATCAGAAAAGAGGAAGTCAAACTATTTCTATTTGCTGACAATATGATTGTATAACTAGAAAAACCTAAAGATCCCTCCAGAAGACTCCTGGATTTGAGAAATTAATTCAGTAAAGTCTCAGGTTAAAAAATCCATGTACACAAATCAGTAGCTCTGCTGTATGCCAACAACAACCAAGTGAGAATCAAATAAAAAACTCAATCCCTTATACAATAGCTGAAAAATAAAAATAAAAAATAAAATAAAATAAAAACCTAGGAATATATTTAACCAGGGAGGTGAAAGATCGCTACAAGGAGGACTACACAACACTGCTGAAAGGAATCATAGGTGATACAAACAAATGGAAATACAAGCCATGCTCATGGATTGGAAGAATCAATATCTCACAAATGATCATTGCTCAAAGGAAGCTACAGATTCACTGAAATTCCTATCAAAATACAAAATTATTTTTCACAAAATTAGAAAAAAACAATCTAAAAATTCTTATGGAACCAAAAAAGAGCCCAAATAACCAAAGCAATTCTAAGCAAAATGAATAAAGCTGGAGGCATCGCATTACCTGACTTCAAATTATACTACAATCCTATAGTAACCAAAACAAGATGTTACTGGTATAAAAGTAGATACATAGATCAATAGAACACAATAGAGAGTCTAGAAATAAAGCCAAATACTTACAACCAAATGATCTTTGACAAAGTGTAGAAAGGCACAAAATATTATTTTTTCAAGGTAGTAATATCTTTTTAAAAATTTTTTTAAATTATACTTTAAGTTCTAGGGTACATGTGCACAAAGTGCAGGTTTGTTCCATAGGTGTACATGTGCCATGTTGGTTTGCTGCACCCATCAACTCGTCATTTACATTAGGTATTTCTCCTAATGCTATCCTTTCCCCAGCTTCCCATCCCCTGACAGGCCCCAGTGTGTGATGTTCCCCGCCCTATGTCCGTATGTTCTCATTGTTCAACTCACAAACATGAGTGAGAACATGTGGTGTTTGGTTTTCTGTCCTTGTGATAGTTTGCTGAGAATGATGGTTTCCAGCTTCATCCATGTTCCTGCAAAGTACATGAACTCATCCTTTTTTATGGCTGCATAGTATTCCATGGTGTATATGAAGGCACAGAATATTATAACACTGTGATTGCAGTATGTAAATTGCTCATATCTTAAGTAGAAAGACCCAGGTGAACCAATTAAAAATAACAACTTTTCAAGTCATACATAGTATAATAACATATAAATAGAAACAACAAAAGTTAAAAAGCAGGAGACAAAGTTAAAGTATAGAGTTTTTATTAGTTTTCTCTTTGCTAGTTTTGTTTATGCAATCAGTGTTAAGTTGTCATCAGTTTAAAGTAATGGGTTATAAGATATTATTTGCAAGTCTCATTGTAACCTCAAATGAAAAATAGAAAAATAAATGGGATTACATCAAACTAAAAAGATTCTGCAGAAGAAAGGAAATAATCAACTAAGTGCAGAGATAACCCACAGAATGGGAGAAAATATTTGCAAACTACTCCTCTGACAAAAAATAATAACCAGAATATATAAGGAGCTCAAACAACTCTATAGGAAAAAAAGCTAATAGTCTGATTTTAAAATGGGCAAAAAATCTGAACAGACATTTCTCAACATAAGACATATGTTGACTAGAAAACAGGGTTATGTGCTCAACAAGCACATAAAGGTGCTCGACATCCTTGATCTTCAGAGAAATGCAAATCAAAACTACAATGAGGTATTATCTCACTCCAGTTGAAATGGCTTATATCCAAAAGACAGGGAATAACAAATGCTGACAAGGATGTGGAGAAAAGCACTGTTGGTGGGAATGTAAATTAGTACAGCCACTATGGAGAACAGTTTAGAAGTTCCTCAAAATACTAAAAATGCAGCTACCATATGATCCAGCAATCCCACTACCAAGTATATAGCCAGAAGAAAGAAAATTAGTATATGGAAGAGATATCTGCACTCCCATTTGTTGCAGCACTATTCACAGTAGCCAAGATTTGGAAGCAATTTAAGTGCCCATCAGCGGAGAAATGGATAAAGAAAATACGGTAGATGTACACAATGGTGTAGTTCAACCACACCAAAGAATAAGAGATCCTGTTGTTTGCAAAATGAATGGAACTGGGCGAATTATGTTAAGTGAAATAAGCCAGACATAGAAAAACAGACAACATGTTCTCACTTACTTGTGGGAACTAAAATTTATACAGTTGAACTCATGGACATAGAGAGATACTAGAGGCTGACAAGGGTAGTGAGGGGAAAGTGGGATAGTTAATGAGCATAAAAAATAGAAAGAATGAATAAGAGTAGTATTTGCTAGCACAACAGAGTGACTGCAGTCAACAATATTGTATATTTTAAAATAACTTAAATAATATAATTGGACTTTTTGTAGCACAAAGAAAGGATAATTGCTTGATGTGATAGATATCCCATTTACCCTGATTATTATACACTGTATGCCTGTATCAATGTATGTCATGTACCCCATAAATATATACACATACTATTTACCCATAACAGTTAAAAATTAAAGAAAGAAAAATATTCACAGACAAGTGAACCTGCACAGTTCAAAACCTTGTTGTTCAAGGGTCAACTGCATAAACATTTCTCCTTCCTAATAAACAGGAGTTTTAATTTAAAAACCTAAAAGTGAATTAATAGAATTCAAGCCTTGAATATATGTAATTGAGGGGCTGGCACATAACATTAGGAATTATACTAGAATACTATTAAGTGCAACATTGATCCCCCTAAGCCCTTACAAAAAAAAAAAATCTGCTACAGGATTATCTCCAGCCAACAAAAAGATACATGGAGAGGCCATGGTTAAAGGACAAGTGCTATTTAATTCATTTAATTGTAGAACTAAAATTAAGCAATGGTGATAAATATGATTGTAAAATAGAACGTAAAGTTAAAATCCACGACAATACAAATACAATAGTGTAATTTTAAAAATTGAAATATAGGAGGCAAAGAGGAGGTTAAAGTACCCAATAAAAGAGTTAAAATTCTATAATTATATTTGGTGGTTAATTGGTGGTGGATTGAGAGCAAAGAGAAGTAGAAGGAAGAGGAATTATACTAATTTCACCTTTCAAAAGGGGAAATCAATTTGTACTATACATAGGGGATAACTTAATAAGCAAAGAATTAAGAATACATCTTCAAGGTGACCATTAGAAAAATATTAAAATACCCAAAATTTTTAAAATTACAAAGAAGATTATATATATGATTATATATATAAGATCTTTATATATATATGATTATATATATACACATTTTTTGTATATATAATAAAAGTGAGTACAGAAAGCAGTTTTTTAATTAAACTTTAAGTTCTAGGGTACATGTGCACAACATGCAGGTTTGATACATAGGTATACATGTGGCATGTTGGTTTGCTGCACCCATCAACTCATCATTTACATTAGGTATTTCTCCTCATGCTATCCCTCCTGCAGCCCCCCACCCCCTGACAGGCCCCAGTGTGTGATGTTCCTCACCCTGTGTCCAAGTGATCCCATTGTTCAATTCCCACCTATGAGTGAGAACATGCGGTGTTTGGTTTTCTGTCCTTGTGATAGTTTGCTGAGAATGATGGTCTCCAGCTGCATCCATGTCCCTACAAAGGACACGAACTCATCCTTTTTTATGACTGCATAGTATTCCATGGTGTATATGTGCCACATTTTCTTAATTCAGTCTATCATTGATGGACATTTGGGTTGTTTCCAAGTCTTTACTATTGTGAATTGTGCTGCAGTAAACATACATGGGCATGTGTCTTCATAGTAGCATGATTTATAATCCTTTGGGTATATACCCAGTAATGGGATTGCTGGGTCAAACGGTATTTCTAGTTCTAGATCCTTGAGGGATTGCCACACTGTCTTCCACAATAGTTGAACTAATTTACACTCCCACCAAGAGTGTAAAAGTGTTCCTATTTCTCCACATCCTCTCCAGCATATGTTGTTTCCTGACTTTTTAATGACTGCCATTCTAACTGGAATGAGATGGTATCTCGTTGTGGTTTTGATTTGCATTTCTCTGATGACCAGTGATAATGAGCATTTTTTCATGTGTCTGTTGGCTGCATAGAAGTCTTCTTTTGAGAAGTGTCTGTTCATATCCTTTGCCCACTTTTTGATGGGGTTGTTTGATTTTTTTCTTGTAAATTTGTTTGAGTTCTTTGCAGATTCTGGATATTAGCCCTTTGTCAGATAGGTAGATTGCAAAAATTTTCTCCCATTCTGTAGGTTGCCTGTTCACTCTGATGGTGGTTTCTCTTGCTGGGCAGAAGCTCTTTAGTTTAATTAGATTCCATTTATCTATTTTGGCTTTTGTTGCAATTGCTTTTGCTGTATTAGTCATGAAGTCCTTGCCCATGTCCTGAATGTTATTGCCTAGGTTTTCTTCTAGGGTTTTTATGGTTTTAGTCTAACATTTAAGTCTCTAATCCATCTTGAATTAATTTTTGTATAAGGTGTAAGGAAGGGATCCAGTTTCAGCTTTCTGCTTAGGGCTAGCCAGTTTTCCCAGCACCATTTATTAAATAGGGAATCTTTTCCCCATTTCTTGTTTTTGTCAGGTTTGTCAAAGATCAGATGGTTGTAGATGTGTGGTGTTATTTCTGAGGACTCTGTTCTGTTCCATTGGGCTATATCTCCGTTTTGGTACCAGTACCATGCTGTTTTGGTTACTGTAGTTCTTATAGTATAGTTTGAAGTCAGGTAGCATGATGCCTCCAGCTTTGTTCTTTTTGCTTAGGATTGTCTTGGCAATATGGGCTCTTTTTTGGTTCCATATGAATTTTAAAGTAGTTTTTTCCAATTCTGTGAAAAAAGTCATTGGTAGCTTGATGGGGATGGCATTGAATCTGTGAATTACCTTGGGCAGTATGGCCATTTTCACGATATTGATTCTTCCTATCCATGTGTATGGAATGTTCTTCCATGTGTTTGTGTCTTCTTTTATTTTGTTGAGCAGTGGTTTGTAGTTCTCCTTGAAGAGGTCCTTCACATCCCTTGTAAGTTGGATTCCTAGGTATTTTATTCTCTTTGAAGCTATTGTGAATGGGAATTCACACATGATTTGGCTCTCTGTTTGTCTGTTATTCGTGTATAGGAATGCTTGTGATTTTGCACATTGATTTTGTATCTGGAGATTTTCCTGAAGTTGCTTATCAGCTTGAGGAGATTTTGGGCTGGGACAATGGGGTTTTCTAAATATACAATCATGTCATCTGCAAACAGGGATTATTTAACTCTTCTTTTCCTAATTGAATACCCTTTATTTCTTTCTCTTGCCTGACTGCCCTGACCAGAACTTCCAACACTGTTTTAAATAAGAGTGGTGAGAGAGGGCATCCTTGTCTTGTGCCAGTTTTCAAAGGGAATGCTTCCAATTTTTGCCCATTCAGTATGATACTGGCTTTGAGTTTGTCATAAATAGCTCTTACTATTTTGAGATGTGTTCCATCAATATCTAGTTTATTGAGAGTTTTTAGCATGAAGGGCTGTTGAGTTTTCTCAAAGGCCTTTTCTGCATCTATTGAGATAATCATGTGGATTTCATCATTGGTTCTGTTTATGTGATGGATTATGTTTATTGATTTGTGTATGTTGAACCAGCCTTGCATCCCAGGGATAAAGCCAGTCTGATCATGTTGGATAAGGTTTTTGATGTGGTGCTGGATTCAGTTTGCCAGTATTTTATTGAGGATTTTCACATCGATGTTCATCAGGGATATTGGTCTAAATTCTCTTTTTTTGTTGTATCTCTGCCAGGTTTTGGTATCAGGATGATGTTGGCCTCATAAAATGAGTTTGGGAGGATTCCCTCTTTTTCTATTGATTGGAATAGTTTCAGAAGGAATGGTACCAGCTCCTCTTTGTACCTCTGGTAGAATTTGGCTGTGAATTTATCTGGTCCTGGACTTTTTTTGGTTGGTAGGCTATTAATTATTGCCTCAATTTCAGAGGCTGTTATTGTTCTATTCAGAGATTCAACTTCTTCCTGGTTTAGTCTTGGGAGGGTATATGTGTCCAGGAGTTTACACATTTTTTCTAGATTTTTTAGTTTATTTGCATAGAGGTGTTTATAGTATTCTCCGAAGGTAGTTTGTATTTCTATGGGATCAGTGGTGATATCCCTTTTATCATTTTTTATTGTGTCTATTTGATTCTTCTCTCTTTTCTTCTTTATTAGTCTTGCTAGTGGTCTATCAATTTTGTTGATGATATTTTCGAAAAGACCAGCTCCTGGATTCATTGATTTTTTGAAGGGTTTTTTGTGTCTCTCTCTTTCAGATATGCTCTGATCTTAGTTATTTCTTGCCTTCTGCTAGCTTTTGAATGTGTTTGCTCTTGCTTCTCTAGTTCTTTTAATTGTGATGTTAGGGTGTCGATTTTAGATCTTTCCTGCTTTCTCTTGTGGGCATTTAGTGCTATACATTTCCCTCTACACACTGCTTTAAATGTGTCCCAGAGATTCTGGCACATTGTGTCTTTGTTCTCATTGGTTTCAAAGAACATCTTTATTTCTGCCTTCATTTCGTTATTTACCCAGTAGTCATTCAGGAGCAAGTTGTTCAGTTTCCATGTAGTTGTGCGGTTTTGAGTGAGTTTCTTAATCCTGAGTGTTAATTTGATTGCACTGTGTCTGAGGGACACTTCGTTGTGATTTGTGTTCTTTTGCATTTACTGAAGAGTGCTTTACTTTCAATGATTTGGTCAATTTTAGAATAAGTGTGATGTGGTGCTGAGAAGAATGTATATTCTGTTGATTTGGGGTGGAGAGTTCTGTAGATGTGTATTAGGTCTGCTTTGTGCAGAGCTGAGTTCAAGTCCTGGATATCCTTGTTAACCTTCTGTCTCGTTGATCTGTCTGATATTGACAGTGGGGTGTTAAAGTCTCCCATTATTATTGTGTGAGAGTCTAAGTCTCTTTGTATGTCTCCAAGGACTTGCTTTATGAATCTGGGTGCTCCTGTATTGGCTGCATATATTTTGAGGATAGTTAGCTCTTCCTGTTGAACCCTTTACCATTATGTAATGGTCTCTGTCTCTTTTGATCTTGTTGGTAGTTAGCTCTTCCTGTTGAACCCTTTACCATTATGTAATGGTCTCTGTCTCTTTTGATCTTGTTGGTTTAAAGTCTCTTTTATCAGAGGCTAGGATTGCAACCCCTGCTCTTTTTTTGCTTTCCATTTGCTTGGTAGATCTTCCTCTATCCATTTATTTTGAGCCTATGTGTGTATTTTCATTTGAAATGGGTCTCCTGAATACAACACATGGATGGGTCTCGACTCTTTATCCTGTTTGCCAGTCTGTGTCTTAATTGGGGCATTTAGCCCCTTTACATTTAAGGTAAATATTCTTATGTGTGAATTTGATCCTGTCATTATGATGTTAGGCGGTTATTTTGCCCGTTAATTGATGCAATTTCTTCCTAGTATCTATGGTCTTTACAGTTTGATATGTTTTTGCAGTGACTGGTGCCGATTGTTTGTTTCCATGTGCTTCTTTCAGGAACTCTTGTAAGGCAGGCCTGGTGGTGACAAAATCTCTCAGTATTTGCTTGTCTGTAAAGGATTTATTTCTCCTTCACTTATGAAGCTTAGTTTGGCTGGATATGAAATTCTGGGTTGAAAATTCTTTAAAAATGTTGAATATTGGCCCCCACTCTCTTCTGGCTTGTAGGGTTTCTGCCAAGAGATCTGCTGTTAGTCTGATGGGCTTCCTTTTGTGGGTAACTCGACCTTTATTTCTGGCTGCCCTTAACAATTTTTCCTTCGTTTAAACCTTGGTGAATCTGACAATTATGTGTCTTAGAGTTGCTCTTCTCAAGGAGTATCTTTGTAATGTTCTCTGTATTTCCCGAATTTGAATGTTGGCCTGCCTTGCTACACTGGGTAAGTTCTCCTGGATAATATCCTGAAGAGTGTTTTCCAACTTTGTTCCATTCTCCCCATCACTTTCAGGTACACCAATCAAACTAGATTTGGTCTTTTCACATAGTCCCATATTTCTTGGTGACTTTGTTCATTTCTTTTTACTCGTTTTTTCTATCTTTTTTTCTCACTTTATTTCATTAATTTGATCTTCAATCACTGATACCATTTCTTCCACTTGATCGAATCAGCTATTGAAGCTTGTGCATGCATCACCAAGTTCTCATGCCATGGTTTTCAGCTCCATCAGGTCATTTAAGGTCTTCTCTACACTGTGTATTCTATTTAGCCATTCATCTAACCTTTTTTCAGGGCTTCAACTTCCTTGCAATGGGTTCGTACATGCTCCTTTAGCTTGGAGAAGTTTGTTACTATTGACCTTCTGAAGCCTACTTCTGTCAAGTCGTTAAAGTCATTCTCCATCCAGCTTTGTTCCGTTACTGGCGAGGAGCTGCAGTCTTTTGGAGGAGAAGAAGTACTCTGATTTTTAGAATTTTCAGCTTTTCTGCTCTGGTTTCTCTTCATCTTTGTGGTCTTATCTACCTTTGGTCTTCGATGTTGATGACCTACAGATGGGGTTTTGGTGTAGATGTTCTTATTGTTGATGTTGATGCTATTCCTTTCTGTTTGTTAGCTTTCCTTCTAACTGTCAGGTCCCTCAGCTGCAGGTCTGTTGGAGTTTGTTGGAGGCCCACTCCAGACCCTGTTTGCTTGGGTATCACCAGTGGAGGCTGCAGAACAGCAAATATTGCAGAACAGCAAATATTGCTGCCTAATCCTTCCTCTGGAAGCTTCATCCCAGAGGGACACCCACCTATATGAGGTGTCTGTCAGCCTCTACTGGGAGGTGTCTCCCAGTTAGGCTACACGGTGGTCAGCGACCCACTTGAGGAGGCAGCCCGTCTGTTCTCAGAACTCAAACCCTGGGTTGGGAGAACCACTGCTCTCTTCAGAGCTATCAGATAGGGACGTTTATGTCTGCAGAAGTTGTCTGCTGCCTTTTGTTCAGCTAAACTCTGTCCACAGAGATGGAGTCTAGAGGCAGTAAGGCTGGCTGAGCTGTGGTGGGCTCCACCCATTTCAAGCTTCCTGGCCATTTTGTCTACCTACTGATGCCTCAGCAATGGTGGATGCCCCTCCCTAAGCCAGGCTGCATCCTCACAGCTCAATCTCAGATTGCTACTCTAGCAGTGAGCAAGGCTCCATGGCTGTGGGACCTACGGAACCAAGCACAGGAGAGAATCTCCTTGTCTGCCCATTGCTAAGACTTTGGGAAATGCCTCAGAATTGCTGTTTTCTCCCTCCCTCCCTGAGCACCCAGATACTCTGCACACCACATCACTGCTGCCAAGAGGAGGGGTGGCATCCGTGATTCAGAGCTGTTTTTTCTCTCTCCTCAGTGCCTCTTTTAATGCTATGAAGTTAAAAACAGGTGTTATGAGTGCTCACCTGCTTCTTGGTTCTTATGAAAGTGTTTTTTTTTTTTTTTTTTTTTTTTTTTTTTTTTCTGTGTAGATAATTGTTAGCTTGGTGTCCTTGCTGGGGTAAGGGGAGATGATTGGTGGAGTTTTCTATTCTGCCATCTTTCTATACCTCCTATCTTTGTCCATTATTGAATTGAGTTGTTTATTTTGTTTTTGTTGAGTTTTAGGAGTTCTTTACATATTCCAGATAATAGTCCCTTACCAGATATATGATTAGCAAATATTTTCTTCCATTCTGTGCATGGCCTTTTTACTCTGTTGATAGTGTCAGTTGAGGTACACAGTTTTTAAATGTTTATGAAGTCCCGTTGTCTATTTTTACATTTCTTGCTTGTGCCTTTGATATCATATTTTAGAAATTGTTACCAAATGTAATGTCATTAACTTTTGCCCTTGTAGTCTTCTTCTTAGAAGAATAATCAAGTTTTACCTGCACCATTTAGTGAAGAGACTATTCTTTCTTAACTCAATGGGCTCAGCATCCTTGTCAAAATTGATTTGACCATATATGAGAGTGTTTGTTTATGGGATCTAGATTCTATTCCACTAGTCTATAAGTCACTCCTTTTAACAGTACCAAAATGTCTTATTACTGCTGTCTAGTAAGTTTTGAAATCAGAAATTGTAAATCTTCCAACTTTATTCTTCTCTTTCAAAATTATTTTGGCTATTAGATTTGGCCATGAGATTCCAGATCAAGTTAAGGATGTGTTGTTCTATTTCTGCAAAAAAATAAAAAAAAAATGGATTTTCACAGAGGTTGCATTGAATCCATAGATCACTTTGGGTCATATTGACATCTTAATATTAAGTCCTCTAATCCATGAACATGGGATACATTTTCCTTTATTTATATGTTCTTCCACTTTTTTCAGTAATGTTTTATAGATGTCATTGTACAAGTGTTTCATCTCCTTGGTTAAATTAATTCTTAAGTATTTTATTCTTTTTCATGCTATTGTAAATGAAATTTTTTATAATTTCCTTTGCTGATTGTTTATATAAAGAAATGCAACTGACTTTTTTGTGTTGACTTTATATTCTTCTACTTTACTAAATGTATTTATTAGCTCTAATAGTTTTTTGTGGAATCTTTGTTTTTATAGATGGCTTTTATTATATTGAGATAATTTCTTTCTATTTCTAGTTTGTTGAGAGTTTTTATTATAAAAGGGTGGTAAGTTTCATCAAACGCTTTTTCTGTTCAATTGAAATGATCATGTGGGTTTTTCCCCTCTTTTTTTGAGTCTCCATCTGAGTCTGCTTGGTATATTTATTTTATTAATTTGTAACCTTAATATATTGCAATGATTAATTTTCACATGTTAAATCATCCTTACATTCCAGAAATATATTCCACTTGGTTATAGTGTATAAATCCATTAATATGCTACTGAATTCTATTTAATAGTATTCTATTGAATATTTTGCATCACTGTTCATGAGGAATATTAATGTAGTCAGTATAGTCTATAGTTGTAGTGTCTTTCTGTAGCTTGGTAACAGACAGGGTAATGCTGGCCTCATAGAATGAGTTAGGAAGTGTTGGTCCTCTTCAATTTTTGGAAAAATTTACAAGGACTGATATTATTCTTCTTAAATATTTGGCAGAATACACCAGTGAAGCCAACAGGTTCAGGGCTTTTTTTCTTTCTTTTTTATTTTAAGCAGAAAATTTTTTATTACTGATTAAATCTCCTTACTACTTATAAGTCTATTCATGGTTTGTATTTCTTTGTGACTTCGTCATGGTAAGTTTTGTGTTTTAGGAATTATTTTTTCATCTAGGTTATCCAATTTGTTGGCATACAAATGTTCATAATACTCTCTTAAAATTCTTTTTATTTCCATAGAATGAGCCATAATGTCCGCATTTTTACTTCTGATTTTAGTAATTTGACTCTTCTCTGTCTGTTTCTTATTACATATAACTAAAGGTTTATCAATTTTGTTGATTTTCTGAAGACCCAACTTTTGATTTCATTGATTTTCTCTATTGTTTTTCTATTCTCTGATTTTTAATCTCTGCTCTAATGTTTATGTTTTCTGCTACTAGCTTTGGGGTTTTTTGTTTTTCTTTTTTTTTCTTTTTCTACTTTCTTGAGTTGTAAAGTTAGGTTGTTGGCTTGAGATCTTTCTTATTTTTTATTGTAAGTATTTATAGCTACAAATTTCTCCCTTTGCACTGCTTTCACTGTATCTTATAAGTTTTTGGTATGTTGTATTTTTGTTTTCATTTATCTCTAATCATTTTCTAATTTTCTTCCTGATTTCTGCCTTGATCCATTGGTTGTTTAAGAGTGTGTTGTTTAATTTCAACAAGTTTGTTAATTTCTCAATTGCACTTATGTTATTGATTTCTAACTTCATTCCACTGTGCTTATAGAAGACACTTTGTATGGCATCTATCTTTTTAAGTCTATCAAGACTTCATTTATGGTCTAACATATGGCTTATCCTGGATAATGTCTCATGTGCACTTGAAAAGAATGCGTATAGTTTTGTTGCTGTATAGAGTGTTATATATGACTGTTAGATCTAGTTGGTTTATTGTATGTATTAAGGCCTCTTTTTTCTTATCTTCTGTCTGGTTGGTCTATCTATTCTTCAGCGTGGAAAATTGAATTGTACAACTATTATAGAACTGTATATTTCTGTTTTCTCTCATTTTTTGCTTCATATATTTTGATGGTCTCTCATTAGAGGCTTAAATATTTATAATTGTTATATCTTCTTAATATATTCAACTTTTTAGAAAATATAATGTCCTTCTTAGTCTCTTTTAACTTTACAAATTTAAAGGCCATTTTGTCTGATATTGATATGGTTACCCCACTCTGTTTTAGATACCATTTGCATGGAATATCTTTTTCCATCCTTTCACTTTCAATTTATTTGTGACTTTGTATCAAAAGTGAGTCTGTTATAAACCATGTATGGCTAGACTATGTGTTTTCATCCATTCAGTCAATCTCTATCTTTTGAGTGGAGGCTTTAAGTCACTTACATTTAAAGTAATTGCTGATAAGGAGGGGTTTCTGTTATTTTATGATTTCTCTTCTATAGGCCTTATAGCTTTTTTGTAGTCCATTTTTTTATTACTGTTTGTGTGTGGTCTTGTGTGTGTGATTGTGTGTGTTTAGCTGACCGTTTGTTAAATGGGATGTTTAGATTCCTTTCTCATTTCCTTTTGGTATATTTTATAGCTATTTTTATGGTTACCATTTAGCTTACATTTAATATCCTAAAGTTATAACTCCATGATTTGAATTGATACCTGCTTAACTTCAATAGCATACAGATATTCTGATACTTTACAGCTTCTTTCTCACTTCTTTCAGTTGTTGATGTTCTAAAATTACATCTTTATACCATATGTACCCCACGACATGAATTAATAATTATTTTAAATGTATTTATCTCTTAAATTATGTAGAAACCAAAAGGTGTGGTTATAAGCCATTGTTCCAATAACACTAGCTTGTACAATTGCCTTTGTGTTTGTCTTTATTGAGATCTTTATTCCTTCATACGACTTTGAGTTACTACCTAATATCATTTTATTTCACCTTGCAGGACTCCTTTGCGCATTTCTTACAGGGCAGATCTGGTGGTAATAATCTCCCTTAGCTTTTGTTTATCTGGGAATATTTTAATTTATCCCTTACTTTTGAAGGACAGTTTTGCCAGATATAGGACTCTTGGTTTAACTTTTTTTCCTGTTGGCATTTTAAATATATTGATTCCTGCCTTCTACCTTCCATCCAAAGTTTTCATAGTCAGCATCAAGAATATGCTGATTATCTTATTAAGGATGCCTTGTATATGATGAGTCACTTCTTTATTGGTGCTTTCAAAGTTCTCTCGTCTTTGACTCTTTTATTTTATTTTATTTTATTTTTTGAAACAGGATCTCACTTTGTCACCCAGGATAGAATGCAGTGGCCTGATTGATCATGGCTTATAGCAGCCTTAACATCCTGGACTCAAATGATCCTCTTGCCTCAGCTTCCTGATTAGCTGGGACTATAGGCATTTGCCACCACACTTGGTTAATTTTTTTTTCTTTTTCTTTTCTTTTCTTTTCTTTCTTTTTTTTTTTTCTTTTTATAGAGACCAGGTCTTCCTATGTTGCCCAGGATGGTCTCAAACTCTTGAACTCAAGTAATCTTCCTGCCTTGGCCTCCCAAAGTGCTGGGGTTATAGGCATGAGCCACCTTTGACTTTTGAAAGCTTTGCAATAATGTCTTGATGTGAGTCTTTTTATCTTCCTTGGAATTCATTGAGCTTCTTGGTTGTTTATATTCATGTGTTTCGTCAAATTTGAGAAGTTTTCAGTCATTATTTATTCAAATATTCTCTCTGCCCCTTTCTGTCTCTCTTCTCTTTTTTTTTCTGGAATTTCCACAATACTGACTTTTTACTTAACGGGGATGCACATGTCACTTAGCCTCTGTTCACCATTTTGAATTTTTTTCTTTCCATTTTTCAGACTCAATAATATTCATTTTTTAATCTACAAGTTTGCTAATTCTTCTGTCTGCTCAAATTTGCCTTTGAATTTTTCTAGTGAATGTTTCATTTCAGTTATTATACTTTTAAGCTCCAGAGTTTTTTTCTGGTTTCTTTTTAGGTTTTCTATCTCTTTACTGATATTTCTATTTTGTTCATACATCCTTTGATTTTCTCCCCATCTTTCTTTAGTTCTTGAAGCATCATTAAGACAGTTGTTTTAAAGTATTTATGTAGTATATCTATCCTCAGGACTTTTTCAGGGATAATTTCTGTTGCTATTTTTTTTCTTTCAATGGGTCATCCTTCCTTGTCTCTTTGTATACATTTTTTTTTGTTGTTTAAAAGGGAACTTTTAAATTTAATAATGTAATAATTCTAGAAATCATATTTTCTCAATTTTCTAAGGTTTATTTTGTTGCTGTTATTGTTTTAGGTTTTATTTATTAATTTGCTTTATAGTTGTAATCTGTCTCTGTGCCAGATTGGTCTGGGGTGTAATCTTAAGGTCTTCTTAAGCCTTTTCTGAGCCTTTCTCTGGATATATGTGGCCATTTTCTAATTTTCCCTGTATATGAAGTTGTTTTCTTAATGTCTAATTCTTTAATGTCTGACTCTCGAAAGAAGGAAAGTAGAAAAATGAAGGAGTTGATGGAGTGGCAGTGGAGCTTTAAATCCCTTGGAAGTCACTTCAAACAGAGGGCGTGGGGCTTGCAGGAATGAGGGTAAGTGTAACAACAGTGGCTGCACAGTTCTTTGTTTGCACTTCTGTGATCAGAAGCAGTCATCAATGATCAGGACACAAATCCCTGATTTGTTTAGGATAGAGGGGGTTTTTTTGTTTTGTTTTGTTTTTGGTCCACCCTGTCTCCTGAAAGCTCTGTGCATGCTGTTCCAGGAACATGTGCACAGCTGCCTGGCAGGGGATTGGGAGTGGGGTATAGGTAGCTACTACTGTGCTAAGAGCTAAAATTGACCAAAATTAGCTGCAATTTACCATCTAAGCATTCCCCTGAAAGTTGTATGTCTTCAATAAACTCCAGAGTTCCACAGTAGTTCTTTCAAATTCGGTCAGTGCAATTGTTGTCTAGGTGGGCAGAGTTTTCTGGTGCTTCCTATTCCATCTCAGAATCCTCCTGTTTGGCTTTTTAAAAAAATAGTTTATATCCCTTTATTGAACTTCTCTTTTTTCCGGTATTGTTTTCCTGATTCTGTTTAGTTTTTTTTCTTTCTTCTTTGTTCTTTTGTAGGTCACTGAAATTCTAAAGATGATTATTTTGAATTCTTCGTCAGGCATTTCTTAAAGGTCTCTTTCTTTGGGGTTTGCCACAGGAGGTTTATTTTGTTCCTCTGGTGGTATTGTGTTTCTTTGATTTTTTTTTTTTTTTTTTTGCATATTCCTTGAAGTCTGCAGTCACTTCCTCCAGTCCTTATTCACTGACTTCAGAAAAGACTTTCACCAGTCAATTCACTAGAGATTCTGGCTTGTAGGTTTTCTGTTGAGAAATCCACTTTAGTCTGATGGTCTTCCCTTTGTAGGTGACCTGTCCTTTCTCTCCAACTGCCTTAAAAATATTTTCATTCATTTTGACGTTGGGGAATCTGATGATTATGTGTCTTGGGGATGGTCTTCTTGTGGTCTTCTTTGCTGGGTTTCTCTGCATTTCCTGAATTTGAGTGTTAGCCTCTCTAGCTAGGTTGGGTAAGTTCTTATAGATAATGACATGGTTTGGCTCTGTGTCCCCACCCAAATCTCATGTCGAATTGTAATTCCCAGTGTTGGAGGAGGGGCCTGATCAGCAGTGATTGAATCATGGGGGTGGACTTCCCCCTTGCTGTTCTTGTGATAGAGTTCTCCTGAGATACACTTGTTTAAAAGTGTGTAGTGGCTAGGCGTGGTGGCTCACATTTGTAATCCCAGCACTTTGGGAGGCCAAGTCAGGTGGATCACTTGAGGTGAGGAGTTCAAGCCCAACCTGACCAACATGGTGAAACCCCTGTCTCTACTAAAAATACAAAAAAAAATTAGCTGGGCGTGATGGCAGGCACCTGTAATCCCAGCTACTCAGGAGGCTGAGGCAAGAGAATCACTTGAACCCAGGAGGCAAAGGTTGTGATGAGCCAAGATTGCACCACTGCACTCCACCCTGGGCAACAGGGAGACTCCATCTGAAAAAAAAAAAAAAAGTGTGTAGCACCTCCCCAGTTCCTCCTGGCAATGTGAAGATGTGACTGCTTCCCCTTCACTTTCCGCTATGATTGTAAGTTTTCTGAGGCCTCCTCAGAAGCAGAAGCCTGTACAGCCCAAAGAACCATGAGCTAACTAAACACCTTTTCTTGATAAAATACCCAGCCTCAGGTGCGTCTCTATAGCAGTGTGAGAATAGACTAATACAGATGATGCCATGAAATGTGTTTTCTATGTTGCTTCCATTCTCTCCATCAGTTTCAGGGGTGCCAATGAGTCATAGATTCAGTCTCCTTACATAATTTCATATTTCATATTTCTCAGAGGTTTTGTTCATTCATTTTCATGCTTTTTTCTTCATTATTGTCTGACTCTGTTATTTCAGAAAGCCGGTCTTCAAGCTCTGAAATTCTTTCCTCAGCTTAGTCTATTCTGTTGTTAATACTTGTGATTGCATTATGAAATTCTTGTAGAGTGTTTTTCATCCCTGGTCTGCTCCATTACAGGTGCTCCCATGCCAAACCCTCTGGGCACTGGCTGAGTTCTTTCCTTAATGCTTCTCACTTCTCTAAGCAGCTTTCCCTGCCAATTCAAGTGTCCATTGTGGCTAAGGGGTCTCCTCCTGCTGGGATTCCAGAGGCCCATGGCGATAGCAGGTTGTTTCTTGACTGCTCTACTCATTCCCTTTGCAGGAGTCATTGGGGTCAGGGAAGAAGTTGTGGTGTGCGGTAGCCCAATGCAGGTTTCCCAGCTTTCTTTTCCTTAAGGACAGCCTCTGTGTCTTCCCTTCATCTGCTCTCAATGCCCTCCCTCTGAAGATCTGCAGGAGTGTGCCAGTCTTCCCAATATCCTGGTCTCTTGGAGGGAGATGTTCCCCTGGCTGCATTTAGTCAGCCATCTTGGAGCAGGAATTCAATGTATGCTTCTATTTCTGTTGGAAAAAAAGTTAGATTAATTGCAGAAGGATACTCAAAGAAAATATTAACTTTTTGTCTAAATGGAAGTGAGAATCTAAGGAAGTTAAAATTTTTAAAATTAAAAGCTATTTTTAAAATAATAAGTAAATTGGAGGTAGAAGCTACAATACCCAGAGATCACGGCTAGAACATGGCATTGTTTAATATATCCAAGAGTAAAACTTGTTCTTAACCTTCTTAACCAAATAATTTTATCTCAATATATTAGAAGCCTATAGCAAGTAGGTAACAATGTATCAGGTAGAATATCTAGGGAAGAATTAATGCAGTAGGAAAACAATAGGGATCCTCTGAAGCATGGAAGTTTGAGATGGGAGCATAGAAAAGGAAGCAAGGCACTCAGTTGAATTGGCTCACACCTAGGAGGGATGCTCCAATGCAGGAGAAATGGTAAGAGATTCCTAGCAGTTGACATTCCAACCACAAATGCATGCAGTCCTAGCTATAAGAAAGCCCTCTGGCCCTCTTGGGCCCTGAGCCTAGTATAAGGAGCTTCCTGAAGTCCACGAGACTGCATTGTTCCAGGGAGGGAGTTCATGCTGGGACCTCTGGGACCCAAGCTGCTGCCATATGGTGCCATTTTGAGAGCAGAGTCAGCACCAAACTACATCCTGCCCTGTTGCCCAATGAATCCTGCATCTCCAACATCCCGCCACATCCACCCAGAAGGCTGCAGTGTTACTATGCCAGCTGACCCAGTGGTATAACCGCATTTCTGGCACCCGAGCCATGCAGCACCCTATATCCCAGGAAGCCGGTGATCTAGCATGTCAGAGAGGCTGAACACTCACATACCTCACCCAGGGGAGCAGGGATCAGCCTGCCTGCCCTACTATGGACACCACTAGTGCCTGTATACCACACCCAGAGGCCTAGGGACTGGGCCACCTGGCTCACTGCTGGCACCCATGCATGCCATCCAGTGGCCTGCAGACTGGTCCTACTGGCCTGCTGACACCACCAGTGTCTGTGCACTCCACTCAGGCACCAGAAGACCCACCTGCTATTGCCACTGCCAGTGCCAATGCATGCATCCTACCCAGGGACTCAAGGAGCAGGCCACCTCACCTGCCAGCACCTGTGTGTTCCACTTGAGGGCCCAAAGACCTCAGGGCACATACTACCACCACTGACACCTGCATGTGCCACCCAGGGAACCAAGAACTGGCCCACTGCCATCACTGCTGATGCTCACATACCCCACCAAGAGGTTTGAGGACCAGCCCACTTGGCACCTCCATCCCCAGCAAATCCTCACCACAGCCTCCAAAAACAACTGCAGCCTATGCCACTAAGGAACTTGCAGATACCTCCGATACTGATTACAGTCAAAGTAATCACATAGAGACTACACTATGGTGCCCATCCAGAACCAAAGCAAAAGCCATGTACCTAACTTACATTATAGATACATCAACAGGAAAAAGTATTTCTTTATGGAAGCTACTTTATAAAATTGGGAAAAGTGACAGTTATACCAGCTGTAGAAATATCAATGTGAGAACACGTGAACACAAAAAATCAAGAAAACATGATACCTCCAAAGGAACACAATAATTCTCCAGTAACAGACCCCAAAGGTAAAAAAAATTCTATGAAACGCCTGAAAAGGAATTTAAAATAATTATCTTAAGGAAATCCAGCAAGATACAAAAGAATACAGATAAATACAAAGAAATAAGAAAAGCAATTCATGAGCTGAATGAGAAATTCAACAAAGAGATAGATATCATAAAAAAAACACACACACACACAACAAATCCTGGAGTTGAGGAATTCAGTGAATGAAATAAAAAATACAATTGAGTACTTTAACAGTAGACTAGACCAATCAGAAGAAAGAATTTCTGAACTTGAACCCAGGTATTTTGAAATAATCCAATCAGACAAAGGTGGCACGGGGGTGTTGTGGAGGGAGGAAAAGAGGGAGGGAGAAAGAAGAAAGAATGAGAAGGAATGAGGAAAGCCTAGGAGACATGGGAAACAAGCAAACAAATAATCAAATTTTAGAAGTTCCAGAAAGAGCAAAGAAGGAAAAAGGCATAGAAAAATCCTGCATGTTCTCACTTATAAATAGGAGCTAAATAATTTGTACACGTGGACATAGAATAATAGACACTGAAGACTCAGAAGGGTGGGAGGGTCAGAGGGGGAGTGAGAAAGGAGAAATTACTTACCAGGTACAGAGTACTTATTCAGATGTGATTCCACTAAAAGTCCAGACTTCATCACTATGCAATATATTCATGTAACAAAATTGCACTTGTACCCTTTAAATTTATACCAAAAAAAGAAAACTTAATGAAATAATAACTGAAAACTTCCCAAGTGTTGGAAGAGATCTAAACATACAGATATGGAAGGTTCAATAATCCCCAAATAGATTTAATTTTAAAATGTCCTCTCCAAAGCACATTATGGTCAGAATCCAAAAGGTCTGGATCTCAGTGTGCATTACATGTGCCTCTTAAACCCTACTAAATATATCTTCAAAATTGCTACTCCTTCTCAAATATTTTACCTGACCCTGTAGTCAAATGTTTAAGCATACAGATAGTAAGCGAACAACTCTGGATTAGAAGTCTGCCTCCATGATTATTACATATGTGATATGAGAAAATTTCCTGATTGTTTTTTTCTGAGTTTTCGTTTCTTCATCTGCAAAATCAGGATAATAGAAAAAAAAAAACCCTACATTGCAGGATTGTTGTGAAGGTTAAGTGAGGTAATGTGTATAAAGTGCCCAGCATTTAAGTGTTTGATAAATGTTAACTCCCATCTTTTAAAAATAATAAAACATGCCAGCTATTTAAATGGTGAAAACTAATTTTCATCTTTGCAGTATCTGCAAGGGAATCCAGGAAACATACAATCATACCTTTTCAAACTCTATAATACAGTAAGGCTATATTATAGTGGATACCAAGTACTAGTTCTTCATGTTCAACATGGCCATTAAATATGATTTTTCTCCTTGGCACTCTATCATCATTTGTATGACCAAATAAACACATTTTAAAATGTATTCTGCATATTGCTGAACTATGAGATGATGTTTCAAATATAATTTGTTAGCATTAAGAAAAATAAGACATATTTTAATGCACTGCCAAGTTTTTAAGTTCTATCAAAACAGAGCCAAATGCACAAGCTCTAAATAAACAGTACTCTTAACTTGGACATGAGTAGTTTTATACTCTGGAAAAAGATGACAATAGTAATTAACTTTTGTTCTGAGTTTACTGTATGCCAGCACATGTTCTAGCATTTGACATGTATTATCACAAAAAAATCACAAAAACTCCATTAGGTAGGTAATAATATTCCACATTTACAGAAGAGGCAACTAATGCATGAAGACTTCAGTAATCTATACAACTAGTATGTGGCAGCACTGGGATTTAATTCCAGGCAGTCTGGCCTGGCCCCAGAACCAATATTCTTATGTACCCTTCTTAACTGCACAGTAAGATGCTTCTGTTCTTCTAGGGTTTTTTATGGTTTTAGGTTTTACATTTAAGTCTTTAATCCATCTAGAGTTAATTTTTGTATAAGGTGTAAGGAAGGGGTCCCGTTTCAGTTTTCTGCGTATGGCTAGCCAGTTTTCCCAGCACCATTGATTAAACAGGGAATTCTTTCCCCATGGCTTGTTTTTGTCACGTTTGTCAAAGATCAGGTGGTTTAGATGTGCGATATTATTTCTGAGGCCTCTGTTGTGTTCCACTGGTCTGTATATCTGTTTTGGTACCAGTACCATGCTGTTTTGGTTACTATAGCCTTGTGGTATAGTTTGAAGTCAGGTAGCTTGATGCCTCCAGCTTTGTTCCTTTTGCTTAGGATTGTCTTGGCTATCTGGGCTCTTTTTTGGTACCATATGAAATTTAAAGTAGCTTTTTCTTTAATTCTGTGAAGAAAGTAGCTAGATGGGAATAGCATTGAATCTATAAATTGCTTTGGGCAGTATGACCATTTTCACGATATTGATTCTTCCTATCCATGAACATGGAATATTTTTCCATTTGTTTGTGTCCTCTTTTATTTATTTGAGCCGTGGTTTGTAGTTCTCTTTGAAGAGGTCCTTCATGTCCCTTGTAAGTTGTATTCCTAGGTATTTTATTCTCTTTAGTAGCAATTGTGAATGGGAGTTCACTCATGATTTGGCTCTCTATTATTGGTGTATAGGACTGCTTGTGATTTTTGCACATTGATTTTGTATCCTGAGATTTTACTGAAGTTGCTTATGAGCTGAAGGAGATTTTGGGCTGAGACCATAGGGTTTTCTAAATATACAATCATGTCATCTGCAAACAGAGACAATTTGACTTTCTCTCTTGCTATTTGAATACCCTTTCTTTCTCTTTCCTGATTGCCCTAGCCAGAACTTCCATTCAGGACATAGGCAAGGGCAAAGATTTCATGACTACAACACCAAAAGCAATTGCAACAAAAGCCATAATTGACAAATGGGATCTAATTAAACTAAAGAGTTTCTGCACAGCAAAAAAAACTATCATCAGAGTGAACAGGCAACATACAGAGTGGGAGAAAATTTTTGCAATCTATCCACCTGACAATGGGCTAATATCTAGAATCTACAAGGAACTTAGACAAATTTACAAGCATAAAACAACCCCATCAAAAAGTGGGCAAAGGATATGAACAGACACTTCTCAAAAGAAGACATTTATGTGGCCAAGAAACATATGAAAAAAAGGTCATCATCACTGGTCATTAGAGAAATGCAAATCAAAACCACAATGAGATACCATCTCACGCCAGTTAGAATGGCAATCATTAAAAAGTCAGGAAACAACAGATGCTGGAGAGAATGTGGAGAAATAGAAACACTTTTACACTGTTGGTGGGAGTGTAAATTAGTTCAACCATTGTGGAAACAGTGTTGCGATTCCTCAAGGATCTGGAACCAGAAATACCATTTGACCCAGCAATCCCATTTTGGGGTATGTACCCAAAGGATTATAAATCATTCTACTATAAAGACACATGCACACGTATGTTTATTGAAGCACTATTTACAATAGCAAAGACTTGGAACCAACCCAAATGGCCATCAATGATAGACTGAATAAAGAAATGTGGCACATATATACCATGGAATACTATGCAGACATAAAAGAGAATGAGTTCATGTACTTTGCAGGGAAATGGATGAAGCTAGAAACCATCATTCTCAGCAAACTAACACAGGAACAGAAAACCAAACACCACACGTTCTCACTCATAAGTGGGAGTTGAACAATGAAAATACATGGACACAGGGAGGGGAACATCACACACCGGGGTCTGTCGGGGGATGGAGGGAAAGGGGAGGGAGAGTATTAGGACAAATACCTAATGCATGCAGGGGTTAAAACCTAGAAGACAGATTGATAGGTACAGCAAACTACCATGGCACATGTATACCTATGTAACAAACCTGCACATTCTGCACATGTATCCCAGAACTTAAAGTAAAACTTTTTTTAAATGCTTCTATTCTATCTTTTTAAACTCCAAGCACTTAAAGTACTTTCATTGTATATTTAAGTTATGCAACAAAACATTTAATACTATAATGACAAAATACATGGTAGAGCTATGGAATCAATTTTCAGCTATGTTACACAGCCAAAATATTTTTAAAGAGAATCTTATGCTTAATAAATATCTTTTGAAATTTTTGGCTAACTACTAAAATTATGACTAAATCTTAAAAGAACAAGGACTTAACTATGTTCATGTGGTTTAGAAAATAAAGGAATTGTTGCTTATCTTCATTTGTTAATCCACACACTTGTATTCTTTCATATTAAGAGTTAATTATTATATTTATTCTGCCTTCCTCCTCTTGGCACAGACCATGTAAATGGACACTGCACAAGTCCAACTTCTCAGAGTTGCAGTTCTGGAAAACGTCTTTCTAGTGCCGATGTTTCAAAAGTAAATCGCTGGGGTCCTGGAAGACCACCATTTCGAAAAGCCCAGTCAGCAGCCTGCATGGAGATTTCTTTACCAGTTACAACAGAAGGTATGTTAAACATATTAAATTTTTTTGGTACAGTTAAAATTTGGTTTACCATGGTAATGGGAACAGAGATACAGGATGGAGATCACATGTGAAAGATATTTAAAAACTACTAGTCAGTGAATACCTGAGAGCCTGATGGAGCTGTGGCCATAACTCCAACTCCATTCCTCACTCCACCTCCTTCCTCACCTGGAAAACCAAAATGTCTCTGCTTATAGGTAACTACTCGCTCCTCTGTACAAAGGGAGAGCTATGCCTTAATCTGTTCCCTACCCTTCCCGTAATAATTAAGAGTTTATTTCGATCCCAATGGTAAGCTTTTTGGTGTCTCTATCCGTAGATATTTAATGTATTGCAACCTTAATTTCCTCAATTGTCAAATGAATGTGACCAAGAACAAAGGCAAGATATTAAATTCTAAAGTTTTCTATCTTCATCTTCATATATTTTTAAAAGGAAGGTCTATTTGTTTATTTATGGAATGAGTGTGGGGCGGTGGGGGAGGGGAGTAAATTACAAGAGCCAGAGACCAGACATTTTTACAGAGGGACAAAAAGGGAATTTTGTAACTTTGCTGCAACTGTCCTATTGATAAGGAACTTTAGAAAGAGAGATAGGAAAAAAAAATTTTAGGAAAATTTGCTATAGTAATTCTATGCTGTGAAGTAAGTCTCTATTTACTACTCCTGAAAACTTTTGACAGTGATTTATATTGGTCCTCAAATTTAAAAAAATTATATTTAAGGGTTTGTTTTTTTAAATATTATGCTATACTAAATCTGATCCCTTAGATATGCAGATAATGATGTTATTTCTCTAACAGGTGTCTATGAATATCAACTTTGTATGGTGATGAACCATGAATGGAAAAGATTTGGAGCCATATAATAGCTAGCATGTTATAAAAGAAGCACTATGTAAGGATTATAAAAGAAGTAGCCCCCATTTAATTTTTATTTTTTTAAGAGAGAGGATCTCATTCTGTTGCTGAGGTTAGATTACAGTGGCACAATCATAGTGCACTGCAGCCTCTAACTCCTGGACTTAAGCGACGCTCCTGCCTCAGCCTCCCAAGCAGCTGGAGGTGCAGGTGCACACCACCACATCCATCTTATTTTTCAGTTTTTGTAGAGACAGTGTCTCACTAAGTTGCCCAAGGTAGTCTTGAACTCCTGGCCTCAAGCACTGGGGTTACAGACAGCCATGAGACACCACACCCAGCCAGAAGTAGCACTCTGAATCACTGTAATGAGAGGTGGGAATTTTGAATTTTAGATACTTCTACCTCTAATTTGTCCTGGATTCTGGGAAAATTACTAAACTCTAAGTCTGTCTCCAAATCTGTAAAATATATAACCTCCAAACTCCCTCTTGTCTCTAAATTTTATGACAATTATTTTTATAAATTTGGTAAGAGATAAAAAGGAGAAATTAGAAATACTATATTTTGTTTCCTTTTCTATAAAAACAATTATGAGTTACATGTGTACCTATCAAGAGGAAAAAGAGAGTGAAGGCCGTAGAAAGAAAAATATGAAGAACTTGTACTCTGTAGATTATAAGAGCAGGACAACCCTGATAACATTTCACTGAGCTGTATAAGTTTATGCTTATTGGAGTGTGCACATGTACAAGTGTTGATGAGAGGAAAACCTGAAACCATCCTGTTTTTTGTGTGTGTGTTTTTTTTTTCAAGTGAGCTGAAGCACTCTCAGAAAGATTACCACTATCAACAGGATGGCATATAGTCCATACTCTTTGTTTAGCCCTAGGCAAAGTTAGGACTGGATTTGAATTAAAGGTAACAGCCTGAAACTAGTTCAGGGAGATAAAATTTGCATTTTGGCCTTGGTAGAAATGTTAATTTTTACAATTGTAATTACTCCAGATATAGAATATGTTTGCCACAGAAGATTTGTGATCCAGATAAGCCCTTTCATGCCAATCGTCACAATATTGTTTTTGGAACTGACAAAGTGTTAGGGACACTTCCAACAATTTAGAGGTAGGAGGGAAGCACAATTTCAGTGATATCGGAAATTCTTATAACCGTTACTATTTAGACTAAATCTTTTTTCTAGGTAAAAGAATTTCAACTAACTTGTGAGTTAACATAGAGAAAGAAAAATGGTGAGCCAGAACTCAGGAGCCTCCAATTCTAGTCCTAGGTCTGCCTAAGCTTATGAATTATACTTCTAGACTTCAGTTTCTCCATCTTCAAAATAAGGGGTTAACTAGATAAGCTCCCTCCTAGGTCAATTAACAAACAATGTAATTTTACTTCCTCCTTGTAATTTCGGTTTCTATATATTAAATCCCTGATGTTATTGTGGAAATATGCTAACAATTTGTGTGGGGTTTTTTATGTATTTCCATAGAAAACCGAGAAAATTCCTATAATCGTTCCAGAAGCTCTAGTATCTCCAGTATTGACAAAGATTCTAAAGAAGCAATTACAGCACTATACTTCATGGAATCCTTTGCACGGAAAAATGACTCTACCATCTCTCCTTGTCTGTTTGTTGGAACCAGTCTGGGAATGGTGTTAATCATCTCCTTAAACCTACCATTAGCAGATGAACAAAGGTTTACAGAGCCAGTCATGGTATTGCCAAGTGGTAAGAGTTTGTATTCATTCATTCCTTCACTGTTAGTTTTTCAAATTTAGATATAAGGTATTATAAACATAAATTTGTATTGGAGCAAAGGTTATAAGTATTCTGCACAATGGGAACTATTAAGAATTTTATATATCATATACCATCCCAACATTTGTCATATTGTAGCTTTCCTTTGGAGTAAAAGAGTACAAGCATTTCTTTGGTAGTAAACTGTGGAAGTGCCAACCTGAACAATGACATGGTAAATAAGTTCCTGAAAAGCACTGAGGAAAACCTAAATGCAAAACTTAAATTTATTTTTAACAAATTGAAGCATTTACCCAAAGTTCCATGCCAGATTAGAGCATGAGTGTTTTTACATCATCCTTGAAGAACTCAGAATAATTAAGCTAGAAGCTGTCTGACCTAAAGTGGATTTCTAAAGACTTTTATAACCTTCTCATCTTGTTTCAAAAGCGTGCCACACAATTTCTTTCCTATTCATGCTAGTGCCTAGAGAATTTGACCAATGTTATAAGTGTTGTTGTCAAGCATATGTTGTATTCTCTTCCTCCTTGAATTACCTTTTTTTTCTTTTTGAAGAAGAGATGAGTGTGATTCCTCCTGTTATTCCTAATTTGTTCTTATCACTAATTTTATTGTTTCCCTATTTCCTATATAAGAAATTTTCAGATAGTTTTTAAGTTAAAAAATTTCATTAATCTGTAGGATAAGGGTTTTATTGTAAAAGGATATATATAGAAGGTTACAGTTGTGTTTCCTTTCACTGATGTGCTAAGTTCATATGAAAAGATTGTAGGTAGAATAGTCAGTTCTCTATTAATGTGGCAAATTCAGATTTGTGTTTTAAAAGTTAATTGTGACGATTACTTATTTTAACATATAGTTCACATGAAAAAATATATTTTACTATAGTCCTAATTGTGAGAAAATATACACAATTCTTTTGACTGGTGAATTAGTTGGAGTCAAATCAATGAGATCATAATGAATTATTAATTATTAATTCAATTCATTTTTTAACTCAATAAAAGATTACATATATTGGACATCTAATATGTACCAGGCATTCCTCACAAGTTTAAAGGTAAAATCAACTTCCACTGTCACACAAGTTTAAAGCTGTAAGTTAAAGACAATTTCCTAACTAGAAATATTCTAACAAATGTAGTTTTCTGTATCACAAGCATAGAAATAAGCAATCCCTGGACTAACAAAGCAGGTCTCTCAGTATTATAGGGAAATTCTTTGCCATTCTTAGCACATATATTTAGACCAAAAAATGATGACAGAATACAAAATAAGTATAGATTTAACTTTTGGCATTATTTTGTTAATATTTGAAAACTTTTTCTTTATCTACTTAATAAGATTTAATGGGAAGCTATCTTCTCCAAGTCTCTATGTCACTATTCTTTCAAGACTTTAGTTAATAATATGTGTCAACATCAATTCATTGGCTGGGCACAGTGGCTCATGCCTATAATTCCTGCACTTTGGAAGGCTGAGGGAGGAAGATTATTTGAGGCCAGGAATCTAAGGCCAGCCTGGGCAACATAGTGAGACCCCATCACTACCAAAATTTTTTTCTAAATATATATTTTTTAAAAAATTGCTGGGTGCAGTGGCTCACACCTATAATCCCAGCACTTTGGGAGGCCAAGGTAGGAGGATTGCTTGAGCCCAGGAGTTCAAGACCAGTCTGGGCAGCATAATGAGACCCCATCTGTACAAATAATTTTTAAAAATTAGCCAGGTATGGTGGTGTGCACCTGAGCCCAGAAGGATGAGCATGCAGTAAGTCATAATCTCACCACTGCACTCCAGCCTGGGTGACAGAGTAAGACTCCATCTCAATACAAAATAATAAATTAATTAATTAATTAATTCAAATGTGCCACACTTATACAAGATGTTAATAATAAAGGAAATGACAGAAGGGGTACGTGGGAACTCTTTATACTTTCTGTTCAATTTTCTTTAGATCTGAAACTGCTGTTAAAAATACATTCTTATTAATTTGTTGAAAAAAAACTGTATATAAAGGAGAAAACCATTAGTCTGGGTTCCCATGTTTGTTCTATAATTAACCATTACAAGAAAGAAAGCCTACTTGGGAGCCATAATTTATGGCAGTAAAAAGAAAGGAGGGAAAAGATAAAGGTGACAGAAAGCTTGTTTAAATTTAAAGTAGAAAATTTTGTGCATCCTCTTTCAGAGCTTATTTATTGACTATCTGTCCTAGTCTTCACCCTCCTTGCCATATCTATTTTCTTTCCTATAACCATGAGTCTCTGCCCAAGCTTATGGGAACTATTATGGGTACTGTTTATGTTATTATGGTTGCTGCCACAGCTAATGGGAACCATTAAAGAAGGTTTGGATTTAAGGGCATTTAGCACTTTTCCATTGTCAGTGCTGAATTGAGTGACATGCTCTCTGGCCTTGAATGCATCTTTTTTTCCTGTAAAAACATTGTTAAATAAACTTTTGTCAGTCGGCCCAGGAAAATTCATGAGTCAAATAGTTTCCTTAGACTTGAAAACAGTCTACTTTGAAATGTATCCACTCATTCAACAAACATTTACCAAGACCATACCACTGAAGTAAGCACTGGAGATACAATGGTCCCTGTTTTCAGAGACTTGTAGGGAAAAACAAAATTAAACACAAAATTACAATAAAGAAAATATAATAATGGAAATTACACTAAGAGAAATAAAGAATACTGTGGCAGCATGGCAGGGGGATTTGGGGAAGAGCTCCCTAACAAAAATAACATCTGAAGTGGAAGTTGGACAAGTTTGGGAGTAAGTGTACAGTACTGATGTTTAAGAGTAATTTGCGGGCTGGGTGCAGTGGCTTATAATTGTAATCTCAGGATTTTGGAAGACCAAAGTGGGAGGAATGCTTGAGCCCAGGAGTTCAAGACCAGCTGGGCAACACTGGGAGACCCTGTCTCTAGAGAAAAAAAAAATTTTTTTTGAAAGAGTAATTCAGGGGGCGGAGCAAGATGGCCGAATAGGAACAGCTCCAGTCTCCAACTCCCAGCGCGAGCGACACAGAAGACCGGTGATTTCTGCATTTTCAACTGAGGTACTGGGTTCATCTCACTGGGGAGTGCCGGACGATCGGTGCTGGTCAGCTGCTGCAGCCCGACCAGCGAGAGCTGAAGCAGGGCGAGGCATTGCCTCACCTGGGAAGCGCAAGGGGGAAGGGAATCCCTTTTCCTAGCCAGGGGAACTGAGACACACAACACCTGGAAAATCGGGTAACTCCCACCCCAATACTGCGCTTTAAGCAAACAGGCACACCAGGAGATCATATCCCACGCCTGGCCGGGAGGGTCCCACACCCACGGAGCCTCCCTCATTGCTAGCACAGCAGTCTGTGATTTACCGGCAAGGCAGCAGCGAGGCTGGGGGAGGGGCGTCCGCCATTGCCGAGGCTTAAGTAGGTAAACATAGCCGCTGGGAAGCTCGAAAAGCTCGAACTGGGTGGAGCTCACAGCAGCTCAAGGAAACCTGCCTGTCTCTGTAGACTCCACCTCTGGGGACAGGGCACAACTATACAACAACAAAAGCAGCAGAAAACTCTGCAGACACAAACGACTCTGTCTGACAGCTTTGAAGAGAGCAGTGGATCTCCCAACACGGAGGTTGAGATCTGAGAAGGGACAGACTCCCTGCTCAAGTGGGTCCCTGACCCCTGAGCAGCCTAACTGGGAGACATCCCCCACTAGGGGCAGTCTGATACCCCACACCTCACAGGGTGGAGTACACCCCTGAGGAAGCTTCCAAAGCAAGAATCAGACAGGTACACTCGCTGTTCAGAAATATTCTATCTTCTGCAGCCTCTGCTGCTGATACCCAGGCAAACAGGGTCTGGAGTGGACCTCAAGCAATCTCCAACAGACCTACAGCTGAGGGTCCTGACTGTTAGAAGGAAAACTATCAAACAGGAAGGACACCTACACCAAAACCCATCATCAGTACATCACCATCATCAAAGACCAGAGGCAGATAAAACCACAAAGATGGGGAAAAAGCAGGGCAGAAAAGCTGGAAATTCAAAAAATAAGAGCGCATCTCCCCCAGCAAAGGAGCGCAGCTCATCGCCAGCAACGGATCAAAGCTGGACGGAGAATGACTTTGACGAGATGAGAGAAGAAGGCTTCAGTCCATCAAATTTCTCAGAGCTAAAGGAGGAATTACATACCCAGCGCAAAGAAACTAAAAATCTTGAAAAAAAAGTGGAAGAATTGATGGCTAGAGTAATTAATGCAGAGAAGGTCATAAACGAAATGAAAGAGATGAAAACCATGACACGAGAAATACGTGACAAATGCACAAGCTTCAGTAACCGACTCGATCAACTGGAAGAAAGAGTATCAGCGATTGAGGATCAAATGAATGAAATGAAGCGAGAAGAGAAACCAAAAGAAAAAAGAAGAAAAAGAAATGAACAAAGCCTGCAAGAAGTATGGGATTATGTAAAAAGACCAAATCTACGTCTGATTGGGGTGCCTGAAAGTGAGGGGGAAAATGGAACCAAGTTGGAAAACACTCTTCAGGATATCATCCAGGAGAACTTCCCCAACCTAGTAGGGCAGGCCAACATTCAAATCCAGGAAATACAGAGAACGCCACAAAGATACTCCTCGAGAAGAGCAACTCCAAGACACATAATTGCCAGATTCACCAAAGTTGAAATGAAGGAAAAAATCTTAAGAGCAGCCAGAGAGAAAGGTCGGGTTACCCACAAAGGGAAGCCCATCAGACTAACAGCAGATCTCTCGGCAGAAACTCTCCAAGCCAGAAGAGAGTGGGGGCCAATATTCAACATTCTTAAAGAAAAGAATTTTAAACCCAGAATTTCATATCCAGCCAAACTAAGTTTCATAAGTGAAGGAGAAATAAAATCCTTTACAGATAAGCAAATGCTTAGAGATTTTGTCACCACTAGGCCTGCCTTACAAGAGATCCTGAAGGAAGCACTCAACATGGAAAGGAACAACCGGTACCAGCCATTGCAAAAACATGCCAAAATGTAAAGACCATCGAGGCTAGGAAGAAACTGCATCAACTAACGACCAAAATAACCAGTTAATATCATAATGGCAGGATCAAGTTCACACATAACAATCTTAACCTTAAATGTAAATGGACTAAATGCTCCAATTAAAAGACACAGACTGGCAAACTGGATAAAGAGTCAAGACCCATCAGTCTGCTGTATTCAGGAGACCCATCTCACACGCAGAGACATACATAGGCTCAAAATAAAGGGATGGAGGAAGACTTACCAAGCAAATGGAGAACAAAAAAAAGCGGGGGTTGCTATACTAGTCTCTGATAAAACAGACTTTAAACCATCAAAGATCAAAAGAGACAAAGAAGGCCATTACATAATGGTAAAGGGATCAATTCAACAGGAAGAGCTAACTATCCTAAATATATACGCACCCAATACAGGAGCACCCAGATTCATAAAGCAAGTCCTTAGAGACTTACAAAGAGACTTAGACTCCCATACAATAATAATGGGAGACTTCAACACTCCACTGTCAACATTAGACAGATCAACGAGACAGAAAGTTAACAAGGATATCCAGGAATTGAACTCATCTCTGCAGCAAGCAGACCTAATAGACATCTACAGAACTCTCCACCCCAAATCAACAGAATATACATTCTTCTCAGCACCACACCGTACTTACTCCAAAATTGACCACGTAATTGGAAGTAAAGCACTCCTCAGCAAATGTACAAGAACAGAAATTATAACAAACTGTCTCTCAGACCACAGTGCAATCAAACTAGAACTCAGGACTAAGAAACTCAATCAAAACCGCTCAACTACATGGAAACTGAACAACCTGCTCCTGAATGACTACTGGGTACATAACGAAATGAAGGCAGAAATAAAGATGTTCTTTGAAACCAATGAGAACAAAGATACAACATACCAGAATCTCTGGGACACATTTAAAGCAGTGTGTAGAGGGAAATTTATAGCACTAAATGCCCACAAGAGAAAGCAGGAAAGATCTAAAATTGACACTCTAACATCACAATTAAAAGAGCTAGAGAAGCAAGAGCAAACACATTCGAAAGCTAGCAGAAGGCAAGAAATAACTAAGATCAGAGCAGAACTGAAGGAGATAGAGACACAAAAAACTCTCCAAAAAATCAATGAATCTAGGAGTTGGTTTTTTGAAAAGATCAACAAAATTGACAGACCACTAGCCAGACTAATAAAGAAGAAAAGAGAGAAGAATCAAATCTACGCAATTAAAAATGATAAAGGGGATATCACCACCGACCCCACAGAAATACAAACTACCATCAGAGAATACTATAAACACCTCTACGCAAATAAACTGGAAAATCTAGAAGAAATGGATAATTTCCTGGACACTTACACTCTTCCAAGACTAAACCAGGAAGAAGTTGAATCCCTGAATAGACCAATAGTAGGCTCTGAAATTGAGGCAATAATTAATAGCCTACCAACCAAAAAAAGTCCAGGACCAGATGGATTCACAGCTGAATTCTACCAGAGGTACAAGGAGGAGTTGGTACCATTCCTTCTGAAACTATTCCAATCAATAGAAAAAGAGGGAATCCTCCCTAACTCATTTTATGAGGCCAACATCATTCTGATACCAAAGCCAGGCAGAGACACAACAAAAAAAGAGAATTTTAGACCAATATCCCTGATGAACATCGATGCAAAAATCCTTAATAAAATACTGGCAAACCGGGTTCAGCAACACATCAAAAAGCTTATCCACCATGATCAAGTGGGCTTCATCCCTGGGATGCAAGGCTGGTTCAACATTCGCAAATCAATAAACATAATCCAGCATATAAACAGAACCAAAGACAAGAACCACATGATTATCTCAATAGATGCAGAAAAGGCTTTTGACAAAATTCAACAGCCCTTCATGCTAAAAACGCTCAATAAATTCGGTATTGATGGAACGTACCTCAAAATAATAAGAGCTATCTATGACAAACCCACAGCCAATATCATACTGAATGGGCAAAAACTGGAAAAATTCCCTTTGAAAACTGGCACAAGACAGGGATGCCCTCTCTCACCACTCCTATTCAACATAGTGTTGGAAGTTCTGGCTAGGGCAATTAGGCAAGAGAAAGAAATCAAGGGTATTCAGTTAGGAAAAGAAGAAGTCAAATTGTCCCTCTTTGCAGATGACATGATTGTATATTTAGAAAACCCCATTGTCTCAGCCCAAAATCTCCTTAAGCTGATAAGCAATTTCAGCAAAGTCTCAGGATACAAAATTAATGTGCAAAAATCACAAGCATTCTTATACACCAGTAACAGACAAACAGAGAGCCAAATCAGGAATGAACTTCCATTCACAATTGCTTCAAAGAGAATAAAATACCTAGGAATCCAGCTTACAAGGGATGGAAAGGACCTCTTCAAGGAGAACTACAAACCACTGCTCAGTGAAATCAAAGAGGACACAAACAAATGGAAGAACATACCATGCTCATGGATAGGAAGAATCAATATCGTGAAAATGGCCATACTGCCCAAGGTTATTTATAGATTCAATGCCATCCCCATCAAGCTACCAACGAGTTTCTTCACGGAATTGGAAAAAACTGCTTTAAAGTTCATATGGAACCAAAAAAGAGCCCGCATCTCCAAGACAATCCTAAGTCAAAAGAACAAAGCTGGAGGCATCACGCTACCTGACTTCAAACTATACTACAAAGCTACAGTAACCAAAACAGCATGGTACTGGTACCAAAACAGAGATATAGACCAATGGAACAGAACAGAGTCCTCAGAAATAATACCACACATCTACAGCCATCTGATCTTTGACAAACCTGAGAGAAACAAGAAATGGGGAAAGGATTCCCTATTTAATAAATGGTGCTGGGAAAATTGGCTAGCCGTAAGTAGAAAGCTGAAACTGGATCCTTTCCTTACTCCTTATACGAAAATTAATTCAAGATGGATTAGAGACTTAAATGTTAGACCTAATACCATAAAAATCCTAGAGGAAAACCTAGGTAGTACCATTCAGGACATAGGCATGGGCAAAGACTTCATGTCTAAAACACCAAAAGCAACGGCAGCAAAAGCCAAAATTGACAAATGGGATCTCATTAAACTAAAGAGCTTCTGCACAGCAAAAGAAACTACCATCAGAGTGAACAGGCAACCTACAGAATGGGAGAAAATTTTTGCAATCTACTCATCTGACAAAGGGCTAATATCCAGAACCTACAAAGAACTCCAACAAATTTACAAGAAAAAAAACAAACAACCCCATCAAAAAGTGGGCAAAGGATATGAACAGACATTTCTCAAAAGAAGACATTCATACAGCCAACAGACACATGAAAAAATGCTCATCATCACTGGCCATCAGAGAAATGCAAATCAAAACCACAATGAGATACCATCTCACACCAGTTAGAATGGCGATCATTAAAAAAGTCAGGAAACAACAGGTGCTGGAGAGGATGTGGAGAAATAGGAACACTTTTACACTGTTGGTGGGATTGTAAACTAGTTCAACCATTATGGAAAACAGTATGGCGATTCCTCAAGGATCTAGAACTAGATGTACCATATGACCCAGCCATCCCATTACTGGGGATATACCCAAAGGATTATAAATTATGCTGCGATAAAGACACATGCACACGTATGTTTATTGCGGCACTATTCACAATAGCAAAGACTTGGAATCAACCCAAATGTCCATCAGTGACAGATTGGATTAAGAAAATGTGGCACATATACACCATGGAATACTATGCAGCCATCAAAAAGGATGAGTTTGTGTCCTTTGTAGGGACATGGATGCAGCTGGAAACCATCATTCTTAGCAAACTATCACAAGAACAGAAAACCAAACACCGCATGTTCTCACTCATAGGTGGGAACTGAACAATGAGATCACTCGGACTCAGGAAGGGGAACATCACACACGGGGCCTATCATGGGGAGGGGGGAGGGGTGAAGGGGGGGGGGGGAGGGGGGAGGGATTGCATTGGGAGTTATACCTGATGTAAATGACGAGTTGATGGGTGCAGCACAGCAACAAGGCACAAGTATACATATGTAACAAACCTGCACGTTATGCACATGTACCCTACAACTTAAAGTATAATAATAATAAATAAATTTAAAAAAAAAAAAAAAAAAAAAAAAAAAAAAAAAAGAAAGAGTAATTCAGTACAACGTGAGTAAAAATCTACAAGTAAGAGAGGACATGGCATAGCTGGAGCCTGTAGATAGAATGATACTAAATGAGGATGGAAAAGTAGGCAGGGAATGATTATACAGTGCCTTATAAATCGTGTCAAGAAGGAGAAGACTACCTAGTGTTTTTTGTTTTTGTTTTGTTTTTCAGTACAAAACTTGTGATGCAAAACACTGGGTTGTTTTTTTTTTCAAGATCTAGTTATTAAATTTTAAATTTTATAATTGTAAAAATCAAAATATAAAGAAAAAAATGAAAATTCTACCACTAGCAAACTTTGTCCCTTCTCTGTCCCCCTTCCCCTCTTCATTTCCTCCCCTAGGAATTTTACTCTCCACTAGCAACTCGGTGAGAAATTTATTAAAACTCATTTTAAATTTTATTTATTTCTACTGAACTCTTTATGCTGCCAACTATAAATTATTCTATAATGATCAGTTCTGCCATACAAAGTACCTAGCACTTCTTTGTAAGATATATATATGTTATATATACACACACACATATAAAACATATATATATATGTAGCTCATAATCAAACTCAAGATTTAAATTCATGATTAAAGTCAAGATTCTCCTTGACTTTAATCATGAATTCTCCTTACCCCAGTGGTAGGCTGCTTTTTCATTGCTATAAAGGAATACCTGAGATTGGGCAATTTATAAAGAAAAGAGGTTTAATTGGCTCACAGCTCTTCAGGCTGTGCAGGAAGCATGGCACCGAGATTTGCTCAGCTTCTGGTGAGGCCTCAGGAAGCTTCCAATCATGGTGGAAGGCAAAGAGGGAACAGGCACATTACATGGCAAGAGGAAAAGCAAGAGAGAGAGGAGGGAGGTACCATATAATTTTAAACAACCAGATCTTATGTGAACTAACAGAGAGAGAACTCAATAATCACGAAGGAGATGGTTCTAAGCCATTCATAAGGGATCCATCCTCATGATCTAACACGTCCCATTAGGCCCTATCTCCAACATTGGAGATTACATTTCAACATTAGATTTGGAGGGGACAAACATCCAAACCATATCAACTTCCAAACTAGTTATTTTTAACACTCTTTCATTTCTGTTAGTAGAATATTAACAGAAATATAATTAATAGCCATCATACTACCTAAATCGCCTCCATAACTTCAGTTTTTTTCTTCTGACCCTTTTACTCACTGCCTTCAAACTGGTCATATGCCAGTATTATTTTTATCATTGAATTTTTACTTTTGGACCTACCCTGTCTACTCTGGAGTTGTCCCAGCCTTACTCCCTAAGTCAAACTTATTTTCCAGCATTCAATTCCTTTAAAGTCTGCTTCTCCATTGAAGAACTAGTAAGTTAATTTATATAAATATGAAAATAGGTTAATGTGCTTTATTATAGATATTATATGAAACTGGTTAATAGACTTTTTCTGGAAATTATTTAATTGAAATTAGAATGATAGTATTTTTAGTCCTAAGTCTAAACTTTGATGAAAAACTTTATTAAAATATTGTTTAGTTAAGATCTTTTGATATAAGATGGGTATATTTCAAATATACTTATGAAATTCATGCATTTTATCTCTTATAAACTGCAATAAGAACTAATACAATAATAGCATAGTTAAACATAATCATTACATTTGACTGAACAAGAATAACAAAGGCCTCATACAGAATACTCAACATATATACTCCCCATTTATAGGTTTCAATATTTAGCACCTTTCGGAGTTACCAGTATCTATTATTCTATTTCATATGTTCATGTGTACCCATTGTTTAGCTTCAACTTATAAGTGAGAACATGTAGTTTTTTACTTTCTGAGTCATTTTATTTAGGATAACAGCCTCCAGCTGCATTCACATTGCTGCAAAGTGCAATGATTTCATTATTTATTTATTTTATTATACTTTAAGTTCTAGGGTACATGTGCACCATGTGCAGGTTTGATACATAGGTATACACGTGCCATGTTGTTTTGCTGCACCCAGCAACTCATCATTTACATTAGGTATTTCTCCTAATGCTATACCTCCCCCAGATCCCTAACCCTTGACAGGCCCCAGTGTGTGATGTTCCCCGCCCTGAGTTCAAGTGATCTCATTGGTTTTCTGTCCTTGTGATAATTTGCTGAGAATTATTGGTTTCCAGCTTCATCCATGTCCCTGCAAAGGACATGAACTCATCCATTTTTATGGCTGTGTAGTATTCCATAGTGTATATGTGCCACATTTTCTTAATCCAGTCTATCACCGATGGACATTTGGGTTGGTTCCAAGTCTTTGCTATTGTGAATAGTGCTGCAATAAGCATACGTGTGCATGCATCTTTATAGTAGCATGATTTATAATCCTTTGAGTATATACCCAGTAATGGGATTGCTGGGTCAAATGGTAATTCTAATTCTAGGTCCTTGAGGAATCGCCACACTGTCTTTCATAATGGTTGAACTAGTTTAGAGTCCCACCAACAGTGTAAAAGCGTTCCTATTTCTCCACATCCTCTCCAGCACCTGTTGTTTCCTGACTTTTTGATGATTGCCATTCTAACTGGTATGAGATGGTATCTCATTATGGTTTTGATTTGCATTTCTCTGATGACCAGTGATGATGAACATTTTTTCATATGTCTGCTGACTGCATAGATGGCTTCTTTTGAGAAGTGTCTGTTCATATCTTTTGCCCACTTTTTGATGGGTTTGCTGGTTTTTTTAGTGTAAATTTTTTTGAGTTCTTTGTAGATTCTGGATATTAGCCGTCAGATGGGTAGATTGCAAAAATTTTCTCCCATTCTGTAGGTTGCCTGTTCATTCTGATGGTAGTTTCTTTTGCTGTGCAAAAGCTCTTTAGTTTAATTAGATCCCATTTGTCAATTTTGGCTTTTGTTGCCATTGCTTTTGGTGTTGTAGACATGAAGTCCTTGCCCATGCCTGTGACCTGAATGGTACTGCCTAGGTTTTCTTCTAGGGTTTTTATGGTTTTAAGTCTAACATTTAAATCTTTAATTGATCTTTAATTAATTTTTGTATTAGGTGTAAGGAAAGGATCCAGTTTCAGCTTTCTACATATAGCTAACCAGTTTTCCCAGCACCATTTATTAAATAGGGAATCCTTTCCCTATTTCTTGTTTTTGTCAGGTTTGTCAAAGATCAGATGGTTATAAATATGTGGTGTTATTTCTGAGGCCTCTGTTCTGCTCCATTGATCTATATCTGTGTTTTGGTACCAGTACCATGATGTTTTGGTTGCTGTAGCCTTGTAGTACAGTTTGAAGTCAGGTAGTGTGATGCCTCCAGCTTTGTTCTTTTTGCTTAGGATTGTCTTGGCAATATGGGCTCTATTTTGATTCCATATGAACTCTAAAGTAGTTTTTTCCAATTCTGTGAAGAAAGTCATTGGTAGCTTGATGGGGATGGCATTGAATCTATAAATTACCTTGGGCAGTATGGCCATATTCATGATATTGATTCTTCCTATCCACAAGCATGGAATATTATTCCATTTGTTCGTGTCCTCTTTTATTTCCTTGAGCAGTGGTTTGCAGTTCTCTTTGAAGAGGTCCTTCACATCCCTTGTAAGTTGGATTCCTAGGTATTTTATTCTCTTTGTAGCAATTGTGAATGGGAGTTTACTCATGATTTGGCGCTCTGTTTGTCTGTTAATGGTGTATAGGAATGCTTGTGAGTTTTGCACATTGATTTTGTGTCCTGGGACTGCTGAAGTTGCTTATCAGCTTAAGGAGATTTGGGGCTGAGATGATGGGGTTTTCTAAATATACAATCATGTCATCTGCAAACAGGGACAATTTGGCTTCCTTTTTAACTAATTGAATGCTCTTTATTTCTTTGTCCTGCCTGATTGTCCTGACCAGAACTTCCAACACTATGTTGAATAGGACTGGTGAGAGAGGGCATCCTTATCTTGTGTCGGAAAGGGAATGCTTCCAGTTTTTATCTATTCAGCATGATATTGGCTGTGGGTTTGTCATAAATAGCTCTTATTATTTTGAGATACGTTCCATCAATACCTAGTTTATTGAGAGTTTTAAGCATGAAGGGCTGCTGAATTTTGTCAAAGGCCTTTTCTGAGTCTATTGAGATAATCATGTGGTTTATGTCATTGGTTCTGTTTATGTGATGGATTACGTTTATTGATTTGTGTATGTTGAACCAGCCTTGCATCCCAGAGATGAAGCCGACTTGATCGTGTTGGATAAGGTTTTCGATGTGCTGCTGGATTTGGTTTGCCAGTATTTTATTGAGGATTTTCACATCCATGTTCATCAGTGATATTGGTCTAAAATTCTCTTTTTTTGTTGTGTCTCTGTCAGGCTTTGGTATCAGGATGATGTGGGCATCATAAATTGAATTTGGGAGGATTCCCTCTTTTTCTATTGATTGGAATAGTTTCAAAGGGAATGGCACCAGCTTCTCTTTGTGCCTCTGGGAGAATACAGCTATGAGTCCATCTGGTCCTGGACTTTTTTTGGTTGGTAGGCTATTAATTATTGCCTCAATTTCAGAGTGTTATTGGTCTATTCAGAGATTCAACTTCTTCCTGGCTTAGTCTTGGGAGGGCGTATGTGTCCAGGAATTTATCCATTTATTCTAGATTTTTTAGTTTATTTGTGTAGAGGTGTTTGTAGTATTCTCGGATGGTAGTTTGTATTTCTGTGGGATCCGTGGTGATATCCCTTTTATCGTTTTTTATTGCATCTATTTGATTCTTCTCTCTTTTCTTCTTTATTAGTTTTGCTAGCAGTCTATCAATTTTGTTGATCTTTTCAAAAAACCAGCTCCTGGATTCACTGATTTTTTTAAGGGTTTTTTGTGTCTCTATCTCTTTCTGTTCTTCTCTATTCTTAGTTATTACTTCTTGCCTTCTGCTAGCTTTTGAATTTGTTGGCTCTTGGTTCTCTAGTTCTTCTAATGGTGATGTTAGGGTGTCGATTTTAGATCTTTCCTGCTTTCTCTTGTGGGCATTTCGTGCTATACATATCCCTCTACACACTGCTTTAAATGTGTCTGAGATATTCTGGTACATTGTGTCTTTGTTCTCATTGGTTTCAAAGAATATCTTTATTTCTGCCTTCATTTCATTATTTACCCAGTAGTCAGTCAGGAGCAAGTTGTTCAGTTTCCATGTAGTTGTGCGGTTTTGAGTGACTTTCTTAATCTTGAGTTCTAATTTGATTGCACTGTGGTCTGAGAGACACTTCGTTGTGATTTCTGTTCTTTTACATTTACTGAGGAGTGCTTTACTTCCAACTATGTGGTCAATTTTGGAATAAGTTTGATGTGCTGAGAAGAATGTATATTCTGTTGATTTGGGGTGAAAAGTTCTGTAGATGTCTATTAGGTCTGCTTGTTGCAGAGCTGAGTTCAATTCCTGGATATCCTTTTTAACCTTCTGTCTCATTGATCTGTCTAATACTGACACTGGGGCGTTAAAGTCTCCCATTATTATTGTGTGGCAGTTTAAGTCTCTTTGTAAGTCTCTAAGGACTTGCTTTATGAATCTGGGTGCTCCTGTATTGGGTGCATATATATTTAGGATAGTTAGCTCTTCTTGTTGAGTTGAACCCTTTATCATTATGTAATGGCCTTCTTTGTCTCTTTTGATCTTTGTTGGCATAAAGTCTGTTTTATCAGAGACTAGGATTACAATCCCTGCTTTTTTTGCTTTCTATTTGCTTGATAGATCTTCCTCCTTCCCTTTACTTTGAGCCTATGTGCATCTTTGCATGTGAGATGGGTCTCCTGAATACAGTACACTGATGGGTCTTGACTCTTCATCCAATTTGCCAGTCTGTATCTTTTAATTGTGGCATTTAGCCCATTTACATTTAAGGGTAATATTGTTATGTGTGAATTTGATCCTGTCATTATGTTAGCTGGTTATTTTACCCATTAATTGATTCAGTTTCTTCATGGCATCAATGGTCTTTACAATTTGGCATGTTTTTGCAACTTTGGTACCAGTTGTTTATTTCTATGTGCTTCTTTCAGGAACTCTTGTAAGGCAGGCCTGGTGGTGGCAAAATCTCTCAGTATTTGCTTGTCTGTAAAGCATTTTATTTCTCCTTCACTTATGAAGCTTAGTTTGGCTGGATATGAAATTCTGGGTTGAAAATTCTTTTCTTTAGGAATGTTGAATATTGGCCCCCACTCTCTTCTGGCTTGTAGGGTTTCTGCCGATAGATGCCCTGTTAGTCTGATGGGCTTCCCTTTGTGGGTAACTCGACCTTTCTCTCTGACTGCCTTTAACTTTTTTTCCTTCATTTCAACCTCAGTGAATCTGACAATTATGTGTCTCAGGGTTGCTTTTCTCAAGGAATATCTTTGTAATGTTCTCTGTATTTCCTGAATTTGAATGTTGGAGTGCCTTGCTAAGTTGGGGAAGTTCTCCTGGATAATATCCTGAAGAGTGTTTTCCAGCTTTGTTCCATTCTCCCCATCACTTTCAGGTACACCAATCAAACTAGATTTGGTCTTTTCACCTAGTCCCATATTTCTTGGAGGCTTTGTTCGTTTCTTTTTACTTTTTTTCTCTATCTTGTTTTCTCACTTTATTTCATTAATTTGATCTTCAGTCACTGATACCCTTTCTTCCACTTGATCAAATCAGCTATTGAAGTTTGTGCATGTGTCACCAAGTTCTCATGCCATGGTTTTAGTTCCATCAGGTCATTTAAGGTCTTTGCTACACTGTTTATTCTAGTCATTCATCTACTCTTTTTTCAAGCTGTTTAGCTTCCTTGCAATGGGTTTGAACATCCTCCTTTCGCTTGGAGAAATTTGTTATTACCAACCTTCTTTGAGCCTTCCCTTTACTTTGAGCCTATGTGCATCTTTGCATGTGAGATGGGTCTCCTGAATACAGTACACTGATGGGTCTTGACTCTTCATCCAATTTGCCAGTCTGTATCTTTTAATTGTGGCATTTAGCCCATTTACATTTAAGGGTAATATTGTTATGTGTGAATTTGATCCTGTCATTATGTTAGCTGGTTATTTTACCCATTAATTGATTCAGTTTCTTCATGGCATCAATGGTCTTTACAATTTGGCATGTTTTTGCAACTTTGGTACCAGTTGTTTATTTCTATGTGCTTCTTTCAGGAACTCTTGTAAGGCAGGCCTGGTGGTGGCAAAATCTCTCAGTATTTGCTTGTCTGTAAAGCATTTTATTTCTCCTTCACTTATGAAGCTTAGTTTGGCTGGATATGAAATTCTGGGTTGAAAATTCTTTTCTTTAGGAATGTTGAATATTGGCCCCCACTCTCTTCTGGCTTGTAGGGTTTCTGCCGATAGATGCCCTGTTAGTCTGATGGGCTTCCCTTTGTGGGTAACTCGACCTTTCTCTCTGACTGCCTTTAACTTTTTTTCCTTCATTTCAACCTCAGTGAAGCTTACTTCTGTCAACTTGTCAAAGTTATTCTCTGTCCAGCTTTGTTCTGTTGCTGGTGACGAGCTGTGATCCTTTGGAAGAGAAGAGGCACTCTGATTTTTAGAATTTTCAGCTTTTCTGCTGTGGTTTCTCCTCATCTTTGTGGTTTTATCTATCTTTGGTCTTTGATGTTGGTGCCTAGAGGTGGGGTTTTGGTGTAGATGACCTTTTTGTTGATGTTGATGCTATTCCTATCTATTTGTTAGTTTTCCTTCTAACAGTCAGGTCCCTCAGCTGCAGGTCTGTTGGAGTTTGCTGGAGTTCCACTCCAGACCATTTGCGTGGGTATCACCAGCAGATGCTGCAGAACAGCAAATATTGCAGAACAGAAAATATTGCTGCCTGATCCTTCCTCTGGAAGCTTCGTCACAGAGGGGCAACCACCTATATGAGGTGTCTGTCGGCCCCTACTGTGAGGTGTCTCCCAGTTAGGCTACACAGAGGTCAGGGACCCACTTGAGGAGGCAGTCTGTCTGTTCTCAGAGCTCAAATGCCATACTGGGAGAACCACTGCTGTCTTCAGAGCTGTCAGTCAGGGACGTTTAAGTCTGCAGAAGTTGTCTGCTGCCTTTTCTTCAGCTATGCCCTGCCCACAGAGTTGGATTCTAGAGGCAGTAGGCCTTGTTGAGCTGCACTGGGCTCCACCCAGTTTGAGCTTCCCAGCCACATTGTTTACCTACTCAAGCCTCAGCAATGACAGACGCCCCTCCCCCAGCCAGGCTGCCACCTTGCAGATCAATCTCAGACTGCTGTGCTAGCAGTGAGCAAGGCTCCATGGGCATGGGACCCACCAAGCCAGGCACAGGAGAGAATCACCTTGTTTGCCAGTTGCTATGACCTTGGGAAAAGCATAGTATTTGGGCGGGAGTGCCTTGTTTTTCCAGGTAGTCTGTCACGGCTTCCCTTGACTAGGAAAGGGAAATCCCCTGACCCCTTGTGCTTCCCAGGTAAGGTGACACCCCGCCCTGCTTCAACTCCCCCTCCGTGGGCTGCACCCACTGTCCAACCAGTCCCAATGAAATGAACCAGTTACCTCAGCTGGAAATGCAGAAATCACCTATCTTCTGTATTGATCACGCTGGGAGCTGCAGACCCGAGCTGCTCCTATTTGGCCATCATGGAACACCCCCCCAGTCTTTACATTTTTTATATAGCAATTGAAAGGAATCCTGGGCATTTAGATCTTCCATTCCCCAGCTCCACCATTCTTTTCCAGCCTTATAGTCTTTGACCTTTCACTACATATCCTGGACCCTAGACAAACCAAACTCCTTGTCATTCACTTAATAAGCCCAGTGTGTAGTCACTTAATAAGCCCAGTGTGTGTATATATATATCATATTTTTAATCCAATTGCCCATTGATAGACACTTAGGTTGATCCCATGACTTTGCTATTATAAATAGTGCTGCAATAAACATACACGTGCTTGTGTCTTTTTGATACGATTATTTCTTTTCTTTTGTGTAAATACCAGGTAGTGGAATCACTTGATCAAAAGGTAGTTCTATTGTTAGTTCTTTGAGACATCTCCATATTGCTTTCCATAGAAGTTGTACTAATTTAATTCCCAGCAATACTGTATAAGTGTTCCCTTTTCTCTGCATCTTTGCCAATATCTATTTTTTTATTTTTTATTAATAGCCATTCTGACTGGTGTAAGATGGTATCTTATTATGGTTTTAATTTTCATTTCTCTGATGATTAATGATGTTGAGCATTTTTTTTTCGTTTCTTGGCCATTTGTATGTGTTCTTTTGAAAAATGCCTGTTGATGTATTTTGCTCACTTTTTAATGGAGTTATTTGTGTTTTCCTTTTTGAATTGCTTGAGTTCCTTATAGATTCTTGGTATTAGCCCTTTGTCAGATGCATTGTTGGCAAATATTTTTCCCATCCCTCAAGTTGTTTATTCACTCTGTTGTTTATTTCTTTTTCTGTACATAAGCTTTTCAGTTTAATTAAGTCCTATTTGTCTATTTTCAGTTTTGCTGCATTTGCTTTTGAGGTCTCAGTCACAAATTCTTCCCCTAAGCCAATGTCCACACAAGACTTTTTGCTAGGTTTCCTTCTAACATTTTGATAGTTTCAGGTCTTACATTTAAGTCTGTAATTCACCTTGAGTTACTTTTTGTATATGTTGAGAGATATGGGTCCAGTTTTATTCTTCTGCATATGGCTTCACAATTTTTGCAGAACCATTTATTAAAGAAGATGTTCTTTTCCCAGTGGATGCTTTTGTTGACTTTCTCAAAGATCAGTTAGTTATAGGTATATAGTTTTGTTTCTGGGTCTTCTATTCTCTTCCATTTATCTATGTTTATAACAGTACTCTGCTGTTTTGATTATTATAGTCTTGTAGTATAATTTGAAGTCAGGCAATGTGATACCACCAGCTTCATTCTTTTTGCTTAGGATTTCTTTGGCTATTCAGACCGTTTTGGTTCCATATGAATTTTAGTTATATTTTTTCTAATTCTGTGAAGAATGCTGTTGGTAAATTGATAGGAATGGTGTTGAATCTGTAGATTGTTTTGGGCAGTATGGTCATTTTAATGATATTGATTCTTCCAATCTATGAGTATGGGATGTTTTTTCATTTGTTTGTGTCGATTTCTTTCATTAGTGTTTTTTAAATTTTCCATGTAGAGATCTTTCACCTCCTTGATTAATGTATTCCTAGGTATTTTTTAATAGCTATCATACATGGCATTGAGTTCTTTTGGTTCTCAGCTTGATCATTATTAGTGTATAAAAGTGGTACTAATTTTTATTCATTGATTTTTATATACTGAAACTTTGCTGAGGTCGTTTACCAAATCTAGGAGTCTTTTGAAGGAGTCTTTAGGGTTTTCTAGTTATAAGATCATATAATCAGTGAACAGCAATAATTTGACTTTTTTTCCAATTTGAATGCCTTTTTTTTTTCTTTTGCCTGATTGCTCTGGTTAGGACTTCCAGTACCATGTTGCATAGGAATGGTGAAAGTATACATCCTTGCCTTGTTCCAGTTTTTAGGGGAAATGCTTTCAACATTTCCCTGTTTAGTATGATGTTGGCTATGGGTTTGTCAAATATGACTTTTATTATTTTGAAGCATATTCTATGTCTAGTTTGTTGAGGGTTTTTTTTTTGTTTTTTTTTTTTTGATGGAGTCTCGCTCTGTCGCCCAGGCTAGAGTGCAGTGGCGCGATCTCAGCTCACTGGAAGCTCCGCCTCCTGGGTTCAGGTCATTCTCCTGCCTCAGCCTCCCAAGTAGCTGGGACTACAGGTGCCCGCAACCACGCCTAATTTTTTGTTTGTTTTTTTTGTCTTGTTTTTGTTTTTGTTTTGAGATGGAGTCTCACTCTGTTGCCCAGGCTAGAGTGCAGCGGCGCAATCTCAGCTCACTGCAACCTCTGCCTCCTGGGTTCACACCATTCTCCTGCCTCAGCCTCCCAAGTAGCTGGGACTACAGGCACCTGCCACCACGCCCAGCTAATTTTTTTGTATTTTTAGTAGAGAGAGTGTTTCACCGTGCTAGCCAGGATGGTCTCGATCTCCTGACCTCGTGATCTGCCCGCCTTGGCCTCCCAAAGTGCTGGGATCACAGGCGTGAGCCACCGCGCCTGGCCAGTTTTTTGTATTTTTTAGTAGAGACGGGGTTTCACCATGTTAGCAGGATGGTCTCAATCTCCTGACCTTGTGATCCACTTGCCTCAGCCTCCCAAAGTGCTAGGATTACAGGCTGTTGAGGGTTTTAAGGGATTTTTAGATTTCTAAAATTCACTGAAAAAAAAATGAAATTCCCTTCAGGCACTATCAAAAACGAAACTTCACTTACCCTTTTGCCATTTGTTATTGGCATGAATTCAGACTTTTGCCAGAATAGGGCCCCTTCTTATATAGACAGATGAAAAAAATCTATTATCATTCTTTGTGAACATTCAATGAACTATATATAGAGTTCTTTCCTTAACAGAACAGAAATAGTAAGTAACCCTTTAGATGTGTGACTGGCAAACATTGAAAGATGGTCAATTATACACATGCTTACTTGGGCTGTAGTTTTGAGGTATTTGCAATTTTACATCTTTTTTCAGGCTAAACCAAACCCAAAACAAAACCAAACTCTTCTATTTCATATAATAAAAGGCTGAAACAGAAGAAATAATCTTGGAGTGTGGAAATATAAATTCAAAATGAAAATTTTTTCAAACAAATAGGAAATGAAAAATTATGACTTTTAATTAAGACTGAGTTTTCCAAAAGCAGTCTTACAGATGAGTATGATATATACATTAAATTGTTTCTGCTAAGCCTTTAGTCAGTAATAAAATATTCTTGCATTTTCTCCATACATATGGTCAGGAAAAGTCTAAAGAAAAAAGTATCAGAATTATTTACTTTGCTGTTTGTTCTTATTTCTTGGGAGGCCAAAGCAAAGCAAAACAAAAACAAAAATACATAATTATTAGGTGCAGAAAGCCATGGGTTTAGATTACAGCTCTCCCCATTTCGCTTTGGTGACTTGGAACAGTTACTTAACTTCTGTGAGCTGTAGCATCATAAAAAATCCAAGACAGCTTCACCTAAGTTTTTTTTGGGAGGACTTCATGAGATAATTTATGTAAAACATTAGCACATAAAGCATACTCAACAAGTGTTAGTCCTACTTCATTTCTTTTTCTAAAATTTTATTCTGGTATGAACATTTAACATGAGATCTACCCTTGTGACAGACTTTTATGTATATAATACAGTATTATTAGTGACCAGGTACAATGTTGTATAGCAAATCTCTAGAACTCATTCAGCTTTCATGACTGAAATTTTCCACTATGTTATTAGCAACTCCCCACTTTCCCCTCGCAGCACCTGGTAATTATCATCTTATTCTTTGATTCTATGAGTTTGACTATTTTAGATGCCTTATATAAGTGAAATCATGCAGTAATTGTGATTCTGCTACTGGCTTGTTTCACTTAATGTCCTCAAATTTCATCTATGTTGTTGCATACTGCATAAGTTTCTTTTCTTTTAAGGCTGAATAATCCACTGTATGCATATACCAATTTTTTTTACCCATCCATTTGTTGACAGACATTTAGGTTATTCCCAAATCTTTGCTATTGTGAATAATGTTGCAATGAACATAGGAGTATGTATCTCTTCAACATCCTGATCCTGGGATACATATCCAGAAGTGGGTTGCTGGATCATATGATAGTCCTATTTTTCAATTTTTGAGGAACTTTCATACTTTTTTCCATAGCAGTTGCACCATTTTGCATTCCCGGCAACAGCATACAAGGGTTGCAGTTTCTCCACATCCTGCCAACACTTGTTTCTGTGTTTGTTTGTTTGTTGATAATGGCACTCTTAACAGATATGAGGTCATGGTTTTGATTGGTATTACCCTAATGATTAGTGACAGTGAGGATGATTACATATACTTATTGGCCATTTGCATATCTTCTTTGGAGAAATGTTTATTCAAGTCCTTAGCCTATTTTTTAACAACAATAAGTGTTAATTTTTTGAAAACTAAATTTAATTAAAATTAAACAAAATTGATAAACTCTTAGTTAGACTAAGAAAAAAAGAGAGAAGACTAAAATAAAATCAGAAATGAAAATGGAGATATTACAACTGATTACCACAGAAATAGAAAGGATCATAAGAGACTATTATGAACAATTATATGCCAACAAACTGGATACCCTAGAATAAATTTATACATTCCTAGAAACATACAACTTACGAAGACTGAATCATGAAGAAATAGAAAGTCTGAACAGAACCACAACTACTTGGGAAATTCAATCAGTAATCAGAAACCTCCTAACTAGGAAAAGCCCATTTCTCTTTTTTAAGGAATATTTTCACTTTAATTATTTTGGTTGTCCTCACAACAAATTCTTGTTAATGATACGGAAATTTGAAGTGCATTAAATCATTGAAATTACAAACCTAGAGATTTATCTATTCTATTACCTATCACTTTTGTCTGTATCAAAATCACTTGAAGGATTCATTACAACACAGATTACTGGGCCCCACCCCCAAAGTTTCTGATTCGTTAGGTCTGAGGTAGGGTCCAAGAATTTGCATTTTTAGCAAGTTCTCAGATGCGCTGAGTCTACAAATGAAACCTTAGTTGCCACTTTTGTCTACTGATGCACAGGGTTCTGCTCCCAGAAGGCTCTCTGCTCTTAAAAAGTCTTAAAATTCTTAACAATTTTATCTTTTGATGTATGCTGTGTAAGTGAAGACCAATGAGACAATAGAGCATGCACTAGGGGCTTGAAGCGTCTGCTTATGCACAGTCTACCTCCCACCTACCTCTCACCTAGGCGATGACTTAGTTTGTGGGGAGAGAGGCATTCCACTTTCGCTTTCCACTTCTGTTGGGGCCTGGAGTATACACAGAGGTGGTCAGGGTCAGGCATATGCCTGGTGACATTTTGGGGCATGGAGGCAGCCATCCTTATCCTGAGTTGGTGGCACTTCGTGACTCTAGCATGTGGTCAGCCAACCAGAGGCCATGTCTTAGATTGAGCCTCTTAATCAGTCCTGTTCAGGTAGCTAGCACTTCCTAGCAAACAGTTTTAAAGACTTTCTGGGAGTCACCCATCTTCTATGGTTTGAGGTAGCAGGATGGGATCTTATTGCTGTCAAGAGGAGAAACTTGGCAGCCATCAGACTCAAATGTGCTTAAATAACTGAAGTCATGTAGTGAGACCCTCAGATACCTGTGAAAATCTGCAGTCATCTTCCAAGTATTCTCAAGCTCAAAGAGGTATCCCCATACCTAAGAATGTGCTCCCTCAGGTCTGGTCTGGACTTGAAGTACCCTGTCTTCCTCCTTCCAACCTTCCTGAGACTGACTGGTTTGTCTCTTCTGGCCAACTCCATGTGGATAATTATTTCATAGCTCTGGAGACTATCTATTGTGTTTTTGCTGCAGTTCAAAATAGAGGTTAAATGTTCTTGTAAAGATTATTACAAAGATGAATAATAAAAAATCATGTTAATAATTTAAAATTTTAACTTTCCTTTACATAGAAAATAAATAGCAAATATAAAAACACTAAAGAGATAGACCACAGAAGAAAGAAAAAAGCTTTATAATTTACTACCTTCAATGGTACCTCTTCTCCCAATTTTTGAACAAAAAGGCCCCCATAATTTGTGGGCCTAGTGCATTTTCATTTTGCGCTAGGCCCACAAATTGTGTAGCTGATCCTGAGTATATAATATAAAATAGGAGTTTTAAAATCCATAACTAAGAGTGAACTGGAGTAGTCAGGAAGTTAATAAGTGTTTATTGAGCACATGACATGTCCAGCAGATATTATAATAAGCACTGAAGATAAAGTAATGACGAAGTCATACGAAGTTTCTGTCCTCAAAGAGCTGACATTCTAGATAGGAATTGAGAAGTTCCATGGAAGTTGAGAGACAATTAAAGTTTGAACAATGTATATAAGGGAAAAGGAAAGAAAATATCTCAGACTCCTTAAGACTCCAACTTTAATATAATTCTTCAGCCTCACTGGAACCTTAATCTATTGATCTTTCCATTTTCATTGTCATTCACCCCCTTCATGTTCCCACTTTCTAATTTAAATTTCACAGCCAAGCTCTATAATGCCTTTCTTTCATGCATTTTCAACTCTCTTGCCTCCTTTGTGCTTTGTTTGCTTTGTCACGCTTATTCAGCTTGATCTCAAACCTGGTTAAATTCAACTCTACCTATCCTATTTCTAGGCCCATGTAGCTGAGTATGGCTAGAGAAAAATATATAACCACACTAAATTGTCTCATTTTATCATAAACCATCACTAACTTCAAGTGGGCTCTTATGCTGCTAGGTAATCATACTATATTTTCCTACTCCTTGCCCCTGCACTCCTGGACAACAATTGCATATTTTCTTGTTTATCCTTTTGGTTGTTTGCATGTGTGTGTGTGTGTATGTGTGTGTTTTGTTTTGTTTTGGTATAGATGCGGTCTCACTCTGTCACCCAGGCTGGAGTGCAGTGGTGCAATCATAGCTCACTGTCTCCCTGAACTACTAGGCTCAAGTGATCCTCCCGTCTCAGCCATGTGAGTAGCTGGGACTACAGGCATGCCATCATGCCTGGCTAACAATTACGTATTTTCTCTAGTCTCTTCAAATCTCCAAAACTTACTTTTCTATCTTCAATCTCAGCAATCACCAAGTGTCCTCTTTTATTGAGAAAATTGAAACAATCAGATAAAAACTTCAACAGCTATCATCACATCTACCAACCTATCTGCTTGTATCTCCATGGCCTGCATATTCTCTCCTGTTACAATTACTAAACTAAGCTTCTAACTAGGTGATTCATTTAACAGAATCATTCTATCTCCTGGCATATCCTAAAGGGAATCAAGGTTGGAAGCAGGGAGAGCAGTGAAGAGGTTAATATAATAGTCTGGATGAAAAATGGATAGAGGCTTGCTTGAACTGGGTGGTAGTTATTCACTATACTCCACTTATACTCTAGACTCTGCTTATACACTAGACTCCACTTATATGCTAGACTCTACTTGCTTTCACTTACTTAAGAAAGTCAATCCAGCAACTTTTCCTTTGTTTCCTTTATAATAAATGTTTTTCTTTCTACTGAATTGTTATATAAATATATTGTTATATCTTCCATTAAAAAAGAGAAACAATAGATTCTAGGCGGTTTTAGTCATGGGCAATATAGTAGTGAATAAAACAGACAAAAGTCCTTGCCTTCATAAAACTTACTTTCTATGGTAGAGATAGATAATATGTATGATAAATAAGTAATTATATGGAATAGTAGATACTAATAAGTACTAAGGAAAAAAATAGAGCAGAAAAGGAGATAGGAATTCTTGGTCATTTCTCAGGCAACATCTTATTTGACATATCAGCAACGTATCACACAGGCTACCATTCCTACCTTAAAACACTTCAAATTCTAGAGTGCTACTTTCACCTGATTTTCTTCCTACTTTTTGGCTCTTCCTTCTCAATCTCCTTGGCTTGTTCCTCCTCCATTTCAGTGGACTTAAACCACAATGCCCCAAGACTGATTCTTTGAAACTTTTCTCTTTATATTGAAGCACTAGATGAATTCAGCCAGCTTCATGCCCTTAAATGTCATTTATAATCTGATGGATCATACATTTATATTTATAGTCTGGACCTCTCCCCAAATTCCTAACATATATGCAGTTATTTGATATCCATTTGGATGTTTAGTAAGTATCTCAAACTTAACATGTTCAAACCTGAGCTCTTGGTATTCCTCTCATTCCTCCCACACTTTTCTACATCTATTAATGACAATTCCATTCTTCCAGTTTCTCAAGTCAAAAACATTAGAATCATCCTTGACCCCCATATTTCTTTCATACCCTAAATCCAATTTGTTAACAAATCCTGCTGGCACAACCTTTACAATATACTCGGATTCTGACATTGCTCACCATCTCTACTATTACCACACAGTTCAACCAAGCCTCTATCCATTTTTTACCCAGACTATTACACCAACCTCTTCACTACTCTCCCTGCTTCCAGCCTTGGTTCCCTTTAGGATATGTCCAGGAGGTAGGGTGATTCTGTTACATGAAAGTTAGATTACATCACTTCCATTCTTAAAATCCTTCCATCTCATGCTAAGTAAAAGTCTAGGTCTTTACCATGTCCTAAAAGAACCAACATGATCTGGCTCTACTTTATCTCTCTGATGTTACCTCCTATGAATCTTCTTGGCATTCTAGAAAGTCAAGATCTATAAAGAATCTGAGATTTTATTCTACTTGCAAGCTAATAAAGTTAGGTTGCCAGTTTCGATGCTGATAGAAGACATGAAACTCCTGGCTCAGAGACAAAGGATAATTTATTATTCATAACAGTCGTAGAATATCAGTATTTTGTGCTGGTTTTCTGAACCCTAATTCCCACAGGATGATGAAAAGAAGCCTTCCCTTCTTTATTAGTTTGTTCAGGTTGCCATAATGAAATACCACAGACTCAGTGGCTTAAACAACAGCAATTTATTTTCTCACAGTTCTGGAGACTGAAACTCTAAGTTCAAGGTGCCAGCAGGGTAGATGTCTAGTGAGGTCTCTTCCTTTGGGTTGCAGATGGCTGTCTTCTTGCTGTGTGCTCACATGGCCTTTCCTTTGTGTACACATAGGGAGGGGTAGAGAGAGAGAGAGCATGTACTCTGGTATCTCTTTTTAAAAGGACACTAATTCTATCAGATTAGAGCCATACCCTTATGATCTCATTTAATCTTAATTATTTCCTTAAAGGCTGCATCTTCAAATAGATCCATAGTGGGGGGTGGGGCTTTAACATATGATTTTTCTTGTAAGAGGTTGGCAGAGGATGCAAACATTCAGTCTATAACACTATTTAAAATTTATCTACCTTTTTTCAAGAATTCCTATATTCTTTTCTGCTTTTTTTCCTTAGTACTTATTACTATGTAATATCCCATATGATTACTTATTTATCAGACATACTATCTCTACCACAGAAAGTAAATTTTATGAAGGCAGAGACTTTTGTCTGTTTTATTCACTACTATATTGCCTTTAACTAAAATAGAGCCTAAAGCACATAGAATGTGTGCTTTATACTATATGTCCTTGATACTATATGTATTGATTGAATGAAGGTTGTAGTGGGCAAGGCTAGTTATTTGGGAAAGCTGGAGTAAAGTACACTCCTAGCCAGTGAGATCTTCTTTAAGAGGAAAGTCCTAATTAATTAATTGTGTGGTCAGTTACTTATGGTAGATTTAATTAAGATCTTATTATTGAAGCCTGTAAGTTTAAGCATACATTGTAAGTGTATTTCTGAAGTAGTAGCTGCTTACAATTTAGATTTACTTGAGTTTTTTCCAGTTAGAAAAGATTAAAGGAAGAATCCTGAAAGATTAATAATACATTGTTTGGAAAACTTAACCCTGTATAAACCTAATGAACAGAATATAATCAAAGCATTTATGACTAAAAATTAAGAAACAAAGCAGCTGTTTTGGCAAGGGCAGCTTATTGAGAAATTCATTTTGATGCTGACAGATTGTATGCAATGAGTATAAGTAAAATGGCTTTCGAAATGTGGATTTCTTGTCTTTTTAACCTACTGTCAGCCATCTCTAAATCAAGGATGCAAAGATATACTTAGAAAAGTCTTTCTATGGCAGGTAGTTATGAAAATGTGGTTTTACTGAATAGCAGGATCAATCCTAGGTTAATTTTAATTAAATAATTCTTCATAGCTTTTGGCATTTTTCCTTCATGGGAGACTGGGAGAGATGTTCTTTTATCCCTTAACCCTTAAACTGCAGCACCTAAACCTCTACTCCCCTAGCCTCTGCAGTTGCCCGTATGTACATTTATAGATTTCTTGAAGTGGATTTAAAAACACAACTAAGATCATCCCAATATACTCTTTTCAATTTTATAAATTTTAAGGACTTTGTAAGTGCTTTCTAAATGAATATATTTTTATCTGTCACCCTTCCCTTTTCAAGTCTCTGTCACATGTACACCCTTGAGGCATATCAGTCTAAGCTGACATACTTACTCTCTCTGCATGATGTAAAAGGACAAAGGAAAGAAAGGGCTAATAGGGTACTGCGTAGGGAAGACTCTGGAAATATCCAAAGATCACTAGAGCCCAAACTACCTCCTAAGCTTATAGTATGTTGTCCTCCAAGACTGATGAAAATCACCTATAGGCAATAATCTGGCATACATTGTCAATCTTAGAGAATCCAGGTGAGTAAAACCTCTTTCTGTGTAAAGATGCAAAAGCCTGCCTAAGAGCTGAAAGTAATTGTTTTGTCTTTTTCATACAATTAAAATTGCCACCATGAATTCTAGATATTGAAATTTCTTCTTAAGTGTTTGATTTTGAAGAAAAATCAAGCATTTTCTAGCAAATTGGTTTATGAAATAAGAAAACGGTATAAGACGGTGTGATTATTTTTTCAGTTGAAGTTATTTCAATAAATAAAATATGTACATTTTTTAAATTTTCTTTTTTATAAAAAGACTTTAAGGGGGACTATATAGTATAATGAAAGAATCCTGGGGTAGGAATCAGAAAAATCTGAGTTCTAAACTAGGCTCTGACCTAACTTGCTATGTGACCTGGCCCAGCTTTCATAATCTTTCTGGGTCTGTTTTTTCTTCTTTTTTAATATAATGAGAGAGTTGGCCAGTTGATGTCTTAAACTCCTTTTAGACCTAACATTCTATGAATCCAACTTATTATAACAGATGAACTCACAAATCTACAAATTCCTGAACAACAGGTGCTGGAGAGGATGTGGAGAAATAGGATCACTTTTATACTGTTGGTGGGATTGTAAACTAGTTCAACCATTATGGAAAACAGTATGGCGATTCCTCAAAGATCTAGAACTAGATGTACCATATGACCCAGCCATCCCATTAATGGGTATATACCCAAAGGATTATAAATCATGCTGCTATAAAGACACATGCACACGTATGTTTATTGCGGCACTATTCACAATAGCAAAGACTTGGAATCAACCCAAATGTCCATCAGTGACAGACTGGATTAAGAAAATGTGGCACATATACACCATGGAATACTATGCAGCCATAAAAAAGGATGAGTTTGTGTCCTTTGTAGGGACATGGATGCAGCTGGAAACCATCATTCTTAGCAAACTGCCACAAGAACAGAAAACCAAACACCGCATATTCTCACTCATAGGTGGGAACTGAACAATGAGATCACTTGGACTCGGGAAGGGGAACATCACACACCGGGGCCTATCATGGGGAGGGGGGAGGGGGGAGGGATTGCATTGGGAGTTATACCTGATGTAAATGACGAGTTGATGGGTGCTGACGAGTTGATGGGTGCAGCACACCAACATGGCACAAGTATACATATGTAACAAACCTGCACGTTATGCACATGTACCCTAGAACTTAAAGTATAATAATAATAATAAATAAATCTACAAATTCTTATACATTAGGGAATATTATGACTCTATAGGTATAAATTATCACACTGTAAAACTTTAATTCCCCATAGACGCTTTAGAATGAATTTGACATGTCAGTGATGTCCAATTATTTTTATAGGTACATTCCTCTCATTGAAAGGAGCTGTGCTAACATTCTCCTGTATGGACCGAATGGGTGGATTAATGCAACCGCCATATGAAGTTTGGAGGGATCCAAACAACATAGATGAAAATGAAAAATCTTGGAGAAGGAAAGTGGTAATGAACTCATCTTCTGCATCCCAAGAAATAGGAGATCATCAGTATACAATAATCTGCTCAGAAAAACAAGCCAAAGTCTTCTCACTGCCTTCTCAGACTTGCCTTTATGTTCATAACATCACGGAGACATCTTTTATACTGCAAGCAAATGTGGTGGTCATGTGTAACAGTGCCTGCTTGGCATGCTTTTGTGCTAATGGACATATCATGATAATGAGGTACTTGCCTTCTTATAAATTATCTGGTAATCACAACACCAGCAAGGTACAATTCTAAAAAATATATGTGTTATGTGCAAGATGTTATCAAGAAGCAACCTGAGATCATTGTTTCATTATGTTTCTGGATGTTTTATTGTTCAACAATTTGTTGAGAGTTTGGGGTTTTTCTGTTTTGTTTTGGTTTTTCTTTTTTGCTAAAAATGCTTGGCATTGTGAGTGAAATATATTTTTAATTGCTATCAAGGAATCTAAGAAAAGAATGATTTTTCAATCATTCAACAAATGTTTATTGAGCATATCTCCCAGATGCTATGCTTAGCACTGGAAATAAAAGATGAATAAGCTAAGTGGAAAAGAAGTTAACTTTTACTTTTCCTGTGTTTCATACTTCACCCAAGAAATTTACATACAGAATTTCATTTGATCCTTAGAACTTCTCTAGGACACAGGAAAATAAAGTATTATTTGCATCCTCCATTTTACATGTGTTAATAAATTAAAGTTACACAATTTGCCTGAGGTTGCAAGTCTAGGAAAAGTGAGGCAAGTCTGATAACTAAAGTTATCAGACACTTTTATAATAAAATATTGGCCAAGAGATTTCATTCTACTGTAGTGAAATGAAAATTTATGAGACACAAAAATAATTATCATAAAATGAACTCATAAACATATACTATATAGAAGTCATTGTCATTCTTTTTAATATCTCACTTATTTCCAAAAATCATTGAGACAAGCATTGTGCTAGGCTTGTGAAGGATATAAAAATTAGTAAAACATGGTCCTAACCCTTAAGAAACTCACTGTCTAACTGGGGAGATAAGATAGATACACAGACATTATAACAAAAAGAAAATGTAAATTCCAACAGAGGAAATATGGGATTGAATTTTCTAGCTACAAACTAAGTTCCCAGAGTTCAAAGTCACAGCATAGTTGAACATGTATTATAAAAAAAGAGTTGTTGGGAGGACCAGAATTGTATAACTTCATTAAATAAAAAGAGAAGAATATTAAAACAAAAGAGGTGGTCAAGAGGTAGTAAAATATAGCAGAGAGGTCAAAGAATTTGGGTACAAGAAAAAAACAGTAGATCTCACAACTGGTGGGATATTAATGATCTTTGAGAAAGCAAATATTAGCAGCATGGTGGAAATAAAAGCTAATTTTCAAGGAGACAAGAATAGAGGCAGTGGTGTAGATCAGAGTTTGGCAAATTAATATCCAAAACAAAATCTACCTCCATTCCCCTATCTGATTTTGTACAGCCTGCAAGCATTAAGAATGGTTTTTACATACTTAATGGTTGAAAAAACTCAAAGAGAAGAAGAATATTTCATGATATGTGAAAATTATACGAATTTTAAATGTCAGTGCCCATAAATAAAGGTTTTGGAACACAGCCACACCCATGTTTCTATATATTGACTATGGCTGCTTTTGCACTACAGGGCAGAGTTGAGTAGTTGCAACAGAGACTATATGGCCTAGAGAGCCTAAAATATTTACTATCATAAATATTTATGGGCCCTTTTTCCCTGGTATTGATTATTCTTTCAGGAAATTTTGTGGTTAAAAGAGAGATGAGTCAGGAAAGTCATTTAAGAATGAAACTAGCTTTTGAGAGTTTTTTTTTTTTAATACGGAAAATATGAGCAGATTTGTAAGCCAAGGGAAAGTAGTGAAGGAGAAAATTTTGAATAGAAATAATCATTTTATGATCTGTTCATTCTCTCATATATTTCTGATTCTTTTCAATCTAGTTCCCCCTTTCTCAAACTGTTTTTAGAAATTTCTGATAAGGTCATTTCAATCTTGTTTGAAAATGATTTAACTCACAGACATGCCTCAGATTTTGGGGGAAAAAAAGGTCTATTTGTGTATGTGTGTAAGTGGGTGTATCTCTCACACACATACACTGAGTCATTGATAAATGGTATCTGTCTTCCTCTGTCCTTTATAAAAGCTGCTTGACATGATAATGGTTACTTTGATATTGTGTCATAGTAGAAATTCTTCATGTGTTCCTGAGGATCCTCAAAACTCACTGAAAAGGAAATAATTTTGATAGGATTTTAATAATACATATACATAAAGTGTAGCTAGGAAACAATGGTGTGTACTCTGCTGTATAGTTTAAAGAAATGAATCCTACAAATTAGCATGCACCTGGACTCATTCATTTTCCCATAGAGTATATTCCTAGGATCTTTTCAGACCCTAGCAGAAGGTAACTCTCCTGAGCCCAGTCTTCTCAAGTCCTAGTTTTCTGACAGATATCAGGTAGCTAGCCAATGGTTACCTAGATCCTAAGTACCCAGACCCAGAAAAGCAAGTTTGAGAGTAGAGAGGAGAAATAGAAGAAGCTTATTTTTGTATGAATTCTCAAACTTGGCTGTAACAGACACTTTTTGTGAGACCTACCTTGTTACCTGACGCTGTTTCTTTATTAAAGTATCCTGCATAGAAGAAAGTCTTTTTTCTTCTGTTATAAAAGCAATTGTTTCCTAGAAGTTAGCAACTGCTCTCTTTTCCTACCTGAAGTGACTACACCTCTTTAATTTTCTTTTCTTGGCTTACTTATTATTATACAATATAGACAATGTAGCACATCAGAAAAGTCGGTTGGAACCTCTTCCTCAACTCCACCCTTTAATTTGACTGAATCTATCATGGAAATCTGTTTAACTGGGATTGGTTTGGACTTATATCTTAAGGAGCTTAGTTACCAGAAGTGCTATAACAGATCATCTTTTAATATATTCTTAAGATATTAAGTAATTCGTTCATCAATGAAGCTTTTGAATCCAGTGTGTCATTTACATTTACAGCACATCTCAATTCAGACAAGCCATGTATCAACTGCTCAATAGTTATATGTGGTTACTGGCTACCATATTGGAAAGCACAGTGCTTATTCCAATAGCACAGATTTCAGGTCCCATTTTACATAGTAAATTTCCAGGTCTCAAAGTAGAGTTACAAACCACTTTGATAAAGGAAATCAGTATTTTTTTCAAGGTGCTGGTTTTACGATCTGGGATAATTTAAAATCATTGTGCACACTTAGAATCAGTACAACGGTTTCAAAATTTATTTAATTACAAGTTTACCTTTTTCCTTTTGGCATTAAAGTTCAGATTAAAAGGCAGTGAGACTGGTTTTCGTCAGTGGTTTGTAAAACTGGCTCGAAAAACAGTATCCAAAAGGACATTCTGATGAATATTTTAGCAAAATTATCAGCTACATTAGGATAAGCATATACCCATGGGGTAAGACAATTCAGATGTGTGGTATTCATTTGGATGTGCAAATTCTGATCTATTATTTATAACTTATTCTCATTCCCTTACAGTCTTGGCCATATTTACTTATTAGTCATGCCTCCAGTGCAGTTGCCCTAAGTTATGAGTAATTTTCATTTCCTGTGTATAGAGTAAAGGAATGGGGAGCAAAGCCACTTCATTTCCAGGCACAGTGAACTGGACCCACACCACATCACTGTCAGTTTTGCCTTAAAGAAAGACAATCGACCGAGTATGCAGTCAGACACTTTCTAGCTGTGGTGTTTCTGACATAACCAAATGCTGTAAGTCATTGTAGGAACATGTGAAGTGCTACAAAAAGTGCCCCGGAAATTGCTGGCCACTGCATTTAATCCATCAAGAACATTTGCTAAGCATCTATGTGAAACTGTGCCTGTGAATTTTTTTTTTCATGTATATGATTTTATGTGAAAGTCTAGATTATTGGATCTTAAGACCCATGTCCAGGAACAGGAGTCAGCATAAGGATGCTGAACTCTCCTTCTGGCTGTGCCTGTGACTCCAGAGTCCTGTCTTACTGTGACTTAAAGTTTGATGGAGAGAAAGCTGTAGGATCCATAATTTCTGCCAGGAAACCAGGGTCTTTCTGTTCCTAACCTGAGAATGGGCACCCAGTGTTCTGAGAACACTTTCTGGGCTAACATGGTCCTCACACAGAGCTGAGAAAGAACGTGTTCCCCCTCCTGGGAAGCACATGTAAAAGTTAAGAGCCTGAATCTCTTCTAAACCAGTAATTGACCTCTAAGCACCCACCATACTACTGCTACATTCAGGGCAGAAGACACTACTCTTTGTAATCCAGCCACCACCAAAATGGGAACAAAAGGAAAGAAGGAAGGTTAAGCCATTGGATAATACTGAATCTGTTTCCCTAAGTGACTTAATCTTAGAGCAAGCATAACATCCAGGTTAATTTTTGTAAGATATCTCCTTTTATTATCACCCTCATCATAGTTCCCGATTATCTCTTAAAGTAAGTGGTTTATTGACATTAGTATTTCTGATAATAGTTTACAAACTACTATAAACAAATTTATAAACATTACTATTTCTGATGAAAATAAAGTTGCTTCTCCCTCCAAAAAAAGGAAAGGAAAAGAAAAAAAGAAAGTCTAGTTTATTACCACTGTGCCTTGAAGATAAGAAGAAACAACCAGGCCTGGTATGGTGGGTCATGCCTATAATCCCAGCACTTTAGGAGGCCAAGGCAGGTGGACCACTTGAAGTCAGGAGTTTGAGACAAGCCTGGCCAACATGGCAAAGCCCTGTCTCTACTAAAAATACAAAAATTAGCCAGGTGTGGTGGCACACGCCTGTAGTTCCAGCTACTCAGGAGGCTGAGGCGTGAGAATCACTTCAACCTGGAAGGCGAGATTGCAGTGAGCTAACTCCACTGCACTCCAGCTTGGGTGATAGAGCAAGACAAATATAAAAATTATAATTAAAAAAAGAAACAACCATAAAATAATAGAATAAAAATTGCTGTTTTTATGTAAAGATCTGCTTCTAATAACCTGCATATGATATATGGATTTACTTTTTTCCATTCAGCCTACCTAGTCTTCGCCCAATGTTGGATGTTAATTATTTGCCACTGACAGACATGAGGATAGCACGAACATTTTGTTTTACCAATGAAGGACAGGCATTATACCTCGTCTCTCCTACAGAAATTCAGCGGTTAACATACAGCCAAGAAATGTGTGATAATCTACAGGTAGGTCAGGAGGTACATTTATGAAAAAGACATTGGACATGGTTGAGAGAATGAGAAAGATGTCTAAAAACTAAAATATTATTAAGTCAGACAATAAACATGCCTTTCCAATAACATGTTTTGAACATATATTCTTCATTTTGAGCCTACCAACTTCTAGTATAGTTCTAGGTATTGCACAGAAATGATAAGAGGGAGACAATGCAAAGATCATTCACATTAATAGCTAATCTTTTTATTTATTTATTTTATTGTTTTTGTCCATGGAGAATCTTATGAAAGATTATAAACTCTCCCGTCAGGGTGGAAAATATGTATGTACATACAAAAACTTTCCATACCATTCAGGGAGTTCAAGAACTCTTGAAGAAACCTTGTGATTAAGGGACACACAAAACAAACATATGTCCTGTGGGTTAGAATTGAGCATTTGCCTTTGATTGTAGCAGTAAGCATAGCCTAGAAACAGAATAGATATAAATGTCTAACCTTGCGTAAGAATGGTCACAACATTTTTTAAAAGCATCTTGGACATTTAACTAGTTAAACCCCCTCATTTTACAAATAAGAAAACTAAAACGTATTTATTATAATATAGGGGTTAAGAGCATAAGCTCTGAACTACTCAAGTTGTATTTTGGCTCCTCCATTTGTGTGACTTTGGGCATTTTACTTATCTGTACACTCTACTTTGGAGCATTGTTGTCAGAATTTAGTAAGAATTCATGTAAAGGACTGAGCTCCGTGCCTGGAATATAGTATGTTTTTTTAAAAATAAATAATAATAAATATTAGTATCATCACCATTGTCATTCTACAGATATTTATTGAGTTTTTACTATATGCCTAAAACTTGGCTAGACTCTAGGAACATGCTAATAAATAAGAAACAAGTCCCTGCCTGTCAGTGTGGAGAGACAGAAGTAAACAGACAATCACACTACTCTGTGGAAACTGCTATATATGGCTGTGCCAGTACTGGGGAGACATAGAAGGAGGACACCTGGGTTGATGGAGCAGAAGGGAGGCAGTTTAACCAGTTGACTCTCTAACATGCTTTTTAAAAATTTTGTGATTATCCTTACTCAAGGGTAGATAAACCTTTACAGCTATCCTGTTTCTAGTCTATGCATACTGCTACAATCAGAGACAAATGCCCAATTCTAACTCACTGGATATATATTTATTTTGTGTGTCCCTTAATCAAAAGAAGTTAGAGAAGGATTATGGGCACAACTGACTTCCAAATGGTAAATAGGAGTTATCCAGGTGACCGAATGGTTGGGGATGAAAAAGGTAAGATACTTTAGACAGAAGTCGTGGCATGCAAAAGCCTCAGGGCTAAGGAAACTGCCAAGAAAGTGCAGAATTGGGAAGTGAAAAGAGTGGAGGTGTTGTGCTGGAGAATTAGTCGAGTAGATCTTGCAGCCCCTTGTAAGCTCCCTAAGGAATCTATTATAGCATTTAACCCAAGGGCAGTGGTAAGTCATTAAAAAGTTTTAGCAGATTTGTTTATTAAAATAAATATTCTGGTTAGTATGGCAGTTGGTTTTCAGGAAGCATGAGGATGGAGAAAAGTTAGCAGATTCAATAGCTATAAAGTGTAATCAGTTGGATTTAGGGTTATTAGATATAGGAGTGAAGGAAAGGAAGGAATTAGTCATTTCTCGGTTTCTGGCTTGGGGAACCAAATAGATGATGGTGCCATTTCCAAAGAGAAGGGCTTCAGGAGGAGGAGCACAAGTCTCAGTAGAGGTAAGGGGAGATGATGAAGTTAAAATCATACTGGAAGTTTGTAGGAAACCAATATTAGGTCACAGATCTCCTGACTCAGTCTAAGTTCCTTTCTCCACACTGATGGTTCTTAAACTCTGGTTAAGAACCTTGCAAGTCTGGTAAAAATATAGATAATGAGAGTACATCTATGTAGATTCTGATTTCATATATGTGGAATGCAGCCTAGATATGTGCATTTCTAACAAGCATTTCTCTAGTCATTGTAAAGCTCACCAAATATTGAAAACAATTGTACTTCACCCTATACAGTAGCTGCCTATTTTGACTCATTTAAATTATCTTTAATCATTTTATAATTTTGTACTCCTACAAAAATAGATCCAACCTTCCACATACCACCAAAGCTTTCATATTTCATAGGGCAGTCTATGCTTGGTTCAGGGAAGGGTACCAGGATAAAAAAGAGGCTATAGTGACTGAAAAGGGATCAGAAGTCTAGTAGTAATTATTGAGCACAGGTGGAAATTAATCCTAGGGTAGATATACTAGCTTCCCATACTTTGGTGGAGGGAAGAAGAGAAGAGGACAGATAAAGGAAAATTTTAGAATGTTTGTTACTATAGAAGGGGAGGAATAAAAGAAATGCCAGAGGGAGAACTGTGAGCACAGCAAAAATCACCATGAAAATACATGAAAAGCACACTGTTTTTTTTTTCATGATGTCTCCTAATATACCACAGTGTTACCTTTTTGTATATTAATTGATTTTTTAATGCTTTTTTCTTTGAATTTGATACAGGACATGCTAGGAGATTTGTTTACTCCCATAGAGACACCAGAAGCTCAAAACAGAGGCTTTCTTAAGGGACTGTTTGGTGGAAGTGGACAAACATTTGACAGAGAAGAGCTCTGTGAGTAAATTCCTGATTGTAAAAATGTATTGCAAAATAGAAGACATGTTTCTGTGTATGTGTATGTGCGTGTATAACTTAATGTAATATGTGATCTCAAATTCTAGACTACATATTTTTTGCTTCTTAAAGTTTGAATATTTGTTTCCTTCTGTACCAGAAAAATTATTTGCGTTTACCAAACATGAAAAAAGTGGTCACTTCATATTAGGAAATTGTGTAACAAAAATGATATATATAATTCATACAAATAATGAGCAAGTTAATAAATATCTCATTTACAAGTAGATCATACCTGCATGGCAATGTGAAGGTATTCAAAAAAGTCTAGAAAAAAGATTTTTGAATCTGCCTGACTTTAACCACTGCTGGAAAACACATTCCTTATTCAGAATGTAAGATTTATCAATCCTACAGAATAAATTACTTAAAAAATCTACCAGTGAGACTTTGATAAACAAAATCGAAAAGTATTACTGTTTATCAAAGTCTCACTGGTAGATTATTTATTTATTTATTTATTTATTTATTTGAGACAGAGTCTTGCTCTGTCACCCAGGCTGGAGTGCAGTGGCCTGATCTCGGCTCACTGAAACCTCTGCCTCCCAGCTTCAAGCGATTCTCCTGCCTCAGCCTCCCAAGTAGCTGGGATTACAGGAGCCCACCATGCTGGGCTAATTTTTGCGTTTTTAGTAGAGACGAGGTTTCGCTATGTTGGCTAGGTTGGTCTCGAACTCCTGACCTCAGGTGACCTGCCCATCTCACCCTTCCAAAGTGCTGGGATTACAGGCATGAGCCACAGCGCCCAGCCTCACTGGTAGATTTTTAAATAATAGGAAGATACTAGGGAAAATTTTCAGAGAGAAGGTATGAATATATTTTCCAGAATATCCTACCATCATTTGGTAGTATAGATCAAAATTCTCTTTCTCTGGAACTTTTAACTATGCAAAAACATCTAGGTCCCTTCATACAATAGAATATTATTTGGCCATGAAAAGGAATGAAGTACTGATACATGGTACAACATGGATAACCTTGAAAACATCTTGCTAAGTGAAAGAAGCCAGACAAAAAAAGGTCACATATTGTATGATTCCATTTATATAAAAGGTCTAGAATTCAGAGAGACTGAAAGTAGATTAATGATTGCCAGGGGCTGAGGCAAGGAAGGAACAGGGAGTGGCTGCCAATGAGCATGGGGTTTCTTTTTGGAGTAACGTATGTGTTCTGCAATCAGATAGTGGTGATGGTCCTACAACTTTGTGAATACACTAAAAACAAGTGAATTGTACACTTTAAATGGATAAATGTTATGTGAATTATATCTCAATAAGGCTCTTATTTTTAAAAAATTAGATTCCATCAACTCTTATTAAAAAAAAAATCTAGAATCCATTCCAGTATTACATCCTTGGGAATTCTAACTAAATTTCTGCCAAAATAGCTGTTTTTTCCTTAAAAAAAAAAAATTTAAAAGACAGAATCTCACTTGGTTGCCCAGGCTTTAGAGTAAAGTGGCACAATCATAACTCACTGCAGCCTCAAACTCCTGGGCTCAAGTGATCCTCCTGCCTCAACCACCTGGGTAGCTAGGACTACAGGCACATACTTCTATGCTTGGCTAATTTTTGATAGCTGTTTTTCAATTAAAAAATATTTTTCTTTATTGAGCGCTGCTGTGGTGGTATGCACTTGTAGTCCCAGCTACTTGGGAGGCTGAGGTGGGAGGATTTCTTGATGCCATGAATTCGAGTCAGGCCTGGGCAACATAGCAAGACCCTGTCGATAGAAATTTTTTTTCACTTCATTGAAATTGAATAAAACTGAGCTTTGTAGGTGACTGAGAAATTCTTTTAGTCTTTTAGAAATCACATTTTTTTTTTTTTTTTTTTTTTGAGACAAAGTCTCACTGTCACCCAGGCTGGAGTGCAGTGGCATGGTCTCGGCTCACAACCTCCACCTCCCTGGTTCAAGAGATTGTCGTGCCTCAGTCTCCTAAGTAGCTGGGACTACAGGCACATGTTACCACTCCCAGCTAATTTTGTATTTTTAGTAGAGACAGGGTTTCACCATGTTGGCCAGGATGGTCTGGAATTCCTGACCTCAAGTGATCTGCCTGCTTCAGCCTCCCAAAGTGTTGGGATTACAGGCGTGAGCCACTGTGCCCAGCCACAAATTTTTAACATATGTAACTTATATGGGTAAATGTTATGTTTGTTTTATAAGTCAAATTTTTAACATATGTAACCATCATTCATATATTCATATACCCCATTTTTCAGTGTTTACGGAGAGAGAGAGAGATAGAAAGAGAGAGGAAGAGAACCTGAGGCCTAGAAAGGCTTATATATGAAGGTGAACAGAGAAGTCTGAAATAAAAACTTAGGCAGAAATTTAAGCAAATGATCAGCCCTAAGCTTGGTAGAGACATTAATATGGCTTAAATATGAAGTCACATATGTGAATATTCCAATTCAGCATCAAGAAATGCAATTATGCCATATTGTATGGAACACACACACATACAAAAGGCCTATGATAACAATGTATCTCACTGTCTCTTTCTTAGCATTTTTCTTAAGTGCTAACATCTCCAAACACATATATGATGCTCTTTTAATGAGAATTATGACAGTAGAATGCAATGTTAGTTCTTTGTCTTGGTGACAAGCTTGACTGTTTGAATTACTGACAAAATGTTTTAAATTGCTATTGCTTATATTCTCAGTTGGGGAAGCTTCAGCAGGAAAAGCATCCCGCAGCCTTGCGCAACACATTCCTGGACCAGGTAGTATAGAAGGGATGAAAGGCGCTGCTGGAGGGGTGATGGGAGAGCTGACCCGTGCACGAATCGCACTTGATGAAAGAGGACAGAGGCTAGGAGAGCTGGAAGAGAAAACTGCAGGCATGATGACCAGTGCAGAAGCATTTTCCAAACATGCACATGAGGTAAACTGCTTAAGTAAATACAGACATCTTCATACAGGAGTAACTTTAAGCATTTAGGCTCTGAACAAGAACGCTTAAACAGAGATCCACATAAGTAATCCTATATGAGAATCATGGTAGCCTGGATCTCTTCTAAGTATTATAATTCCCCCAATGCTTGGGAGAGAAAAGGTTTTTTGTTTGTTTGTTTGTTTTTAAATACTTTAAGGTATCGATACTTATTTACCTTAGGGGATAAAGAAAATTATCCATTGATTCTCATACATCTGGGATCCACATCCTCCATTTTGTCTCAGTCATGAAAAATCATCTTCTATCAGCTGAGTCTTTACAGCTTATTTTTAAAATCTTTCTCATATGCACTTTATTTCACAAAATAAAAGAAGCCATTCAGTTTGATTATAAGTTTTGAGATTAGATTTGCATGATTAGCTCAAAAAGGCCTTGCTTTAAATAGCACTTTTAAAGTATTTTAGCATCTTATGGTGGCTATTTTTTTCTTTGCAGTTAATGCTGAAATACAAGGATAAGAAGTGGTACCAATTCTAACTTCTAAAGAAGCTGTGACTGCTTTGAGAAACCATATTCAGGGAAACCAAATTTATTCCCAGCATCACTATTCAACTGCTAGAAGCCAGTTTCTTCTACAATATGTTCCATTTACAGTCAATCTGAAATTATCATAAAGGAGATGTATCAGAGACGCTGTACAACCCAAAGGCTGGAGCCCTGGTTAAAATCCCAAGATATGGCTGAATTTGCCTTTTCCCATGTGGAATGGAGCTATCATCTTGGCATGTCATTCGATAAGGATTTATATTTAGGAACTACGGGGAGTCCTCTTGATTTGAAAATTCCTGTACAAACAAAAGCATTAATGCACTTAATGAAAACAAATCTTTGCATGATAAATTAACATCTTAAGAGGAAAAGAAAAAAAAAAGCATGTTGTGATAGAAGAAAAAAAAAGATTCATGGTAAACTATTTCTATCAATTGGGCCACACTCAACAATTTAAAAAATCTGCATTTGAAGATGTCAGTGCATTTCAAATATATTTGCCATACCCAACTGAAAAGGAAAACAAAACAAAACAAGAACCCAGAGTTTTCTCCTCATCATTTTACTAGAACATTATTGAATTCTTATGGCAAGAGTCTGATTAATGTTCTCTCTCCATGTTTTACATCATTCACAGTTCTGTCATAATCAAATATTGCCAGTATAGTAAATTATTCCCAACACAATTATTTTCATTTCTATCACCTTCAGAATGGGTTGCTGTTTTTAGCACAAACCATGCAGGGTTGGGTCACCTCAAAGCATTTTCTTCAGCCTGGCTTGTACTCTATAGGGGAGTTGGTAGTAGGTTTGGGGAATCTATAGGAATAATAGTTAGCTATGAGAACTGACTTCACAAAAAGGGAAATTTCACACACCCCAATTTCAGTTTCTAAAGTGATATATTTTAAAAGCTTCATTTGTATCCTTGTCTGCCAGTTACACAGTATATTACTGTTCAAACCCAGTAGGGCCTGCAATCGAAAGGTGCTCTTGCAGCCTGACATTCACAAACCAAACCAGATAACCAAACTGGTCATTCTCTTTAGTGTGATTCAGTAAAACCTCAGTTAATGTTTTGGGAAAGGGATTCTGATTTATGACATTTCTGATTTACAAGGGCTTTCATTAGAAAATACCTTTCGGTTTGATATTTACCACTGGAAATCTTTATAAAATATAGTGATGTGTTTGCTATCTTGGCCTCAGTCATCATTATAGACAACAGAAATACATAAAGAGTTTAATGATACAAAATCAATGTTTTTGTCACTAGGTCAAATAATATAAGCCACCAGATTATGTCAATAGATGCCAAACACCTGTCCCTTATTAAAAACTCTTTTAAAGTTGGAATAAAGAATATCCTTAACATGATACAAGGTATCTATTGTAACTCACCAGAAAAGCACCAGAATCAAAACCAAATAGACACTACCATTTCACATGATTCTGGAAGTCAAAAGTTATAGGAATGTATATATACATATTCCAGGACCCATCCTGTAATATGTTGTTTATTCAAAAAAATTTTTAATTATGGTTTTGGCTTATTGCATTTTTGTTAATCAAGGTCTTACTGGATTTACATTTGTGTTAAGACTTCACAATTTTCCTGAACTTCAGGTTATTTTATTAGCCAAAAAAACAGTATTTTTATTTCCTTTATAGTCTAATTTTTTGCCAGAAGTTGTACTTTCTAGCAAATGTTTCTAGTGGTACAATGTTCTCAGTAATTTTGAGAAAACAAAGATGAGTGAAAGAGTTAAGATAACATACACTAGGACAGCATTTCTCAGAGTCCTTGAATCCTCTTGTTAAAAAAGCCTCTCTGTGAATCTCCCAGACTCCTGTGAACAGCCTTATGGTAACAGAATCCAGCTTGGAAACACAGATATTACATGACTGTATAATGTATAGAATTATAAAATTATATGTTAAAAATATTAAAGAAACTTAAGATTAGGATCTAGAAAACACTAGTGGCCAAATTGCAATGTATTATTTGTACCACCAGTTTCAAAGACTTAGTTTTCTGATTTTCAGAACAAATACTTTATCATTTCTGTATTTTAAAAAAAACCTAAAAGAGTAAAAAATTAGTTTGTTTTAGAAATAATGAAATTCAGTTCAAAGTAGCAGTACCTTTGATGAGTATCTCTGAAGCCCTCAATAAGATTTAACTTGTTTTAACTTGATCTACATCGAGATTTCTCAATAGCGGCACTATTAGCTGAAAGTCTTTATTGTGGGGAACTGTCCTGTGTATTGCAGGATTTTAGCAACATCCCTGGCCTCTGTCTACTAGATGCCAGTAGGAACCTCCTAGTAATGACAATCGAAATGTCATGGCCAAAATTGCTCCCAGTTTATAGCCACTATTCTACATCATATAAAGAGGTAGATTGTGTGAATATGTAATATATGTTGTATAAAACTGTACAATAAGTATACAATGTCTTCGCAAGATAAATTATTATACCCAAAATTACATGTGTGGTTCATATGCAATAAAATACAATTTTGAAGAAAGCGTATAGGAATCAGTGAAAAATAACAACTACAGAATATTTTAAGGCACATAGAGAAAATATCAAAAGGGACATTATAGTATTTCACTGTAGAAGTGCTTAAAACTTTGGTCTCACTGAATAGATCAAAAGTTTATAATTAGCACACCAATTGGAAGTAAACAGGTGCTTCTAAAATGCTTGAAAAGAAAAGGCTCTTTGAAGTAGTTTAAACGTGTCTTTCAAAATTGTTTTTATAAGCCCTTCCTTAACGTAAGGGTACTTCATCTCACAAACTCCTGGTTAGTGGAATCCAAATTAATGAGGTTTTACTGTATCAAAATTATTTTTATAATTCAAAGAGACAGCAATAAGAAGAATCTAATGTGGATGTGATTTTTCTCTTTGAACATTTCTGTTCTGTTGCACTGACCTTAGCGTGCGTGCACACACACACACACATCGCCACCACTACCATCATCATCTTATCCTCACCTTTGGAAAATGAGTACTGTTGATCCATGTAATCCTTTGCATAGTCTCATCTTTCCTATCTTTCTTCTATTCTGGAACATAAGAAAAATACTCCTAGTAACGTGGACAATGATACAGAAAGTGACTCTGAGCCTTAGTTACCATCAAAATTACACTTTATCTGCTAAAGCGATATCAGAAGATAAGGCTTGCAAACCACAGTCCCAACAAGTTGACCTTGTCTCCCTATGACTTCCTCAAAAGATAAGGCCTTTTTAGTGTTACAGCAGAAAATGGGCCTTTTAATTTATTCATCTATGAGAAGCTAGAAGTACTTCTCTGATAATAACATGAGCAATAATCCCTACCTTGAAATCATCCATTAATCTTGGAGTTTGGAGGGAGGGATGATTGATTCCTCATTGGTTTTAATCGCCTACAAAAGCAGTACTACTGACTTTGCTTCTTACACTTCACTGAGCCCCAGACTTTAGGGCCCCAATCACTGTCAAGATCATTGTCCGATGGAACTTTGGAAGGACAGTGACAGAACTGAATGAGATGTTTTCCAGTGATTCAGTCACAAAGATAAGTCTTTCAAATCTTTTGAAAGTGATTCTCAAATTAATAAATCAAAATCCAACTATTTTCCCTCAAAGTTTTTAGGGATCTGAAAGGAAAAAGTTTACTGTTGGAGTCCCTTTTTATGTGACCAATGTACCAGTTTTAAAGGTACCATCTATACTTTATCTACATGAAGGGATCACCATGACTTTGAGAGAAAAAAGAATCAGATTAGGCCTAAGATTGGTTGAAGATTAAAATAGACTCTTACGTTCAAGCAGAAGGGAAAAATGAATCCAATCTAGAAAAGTAAGCTAAACATCCTCTCCTTGGCTTAGGATCATTGGGACAAACTGGGAGTATATCTGTGTGATTACACCCTGCTGCTATGAGAAAAAAGAACTGTAACCTGACCATGTTGGCTCACACAGGGCAATGCCAAAAGAAGTCAAAACGTGGCCGGGCACGGTGGCTCAAGCCTGTAATCCCAGCACTTTGGGAGGCCGAGACGGGCGGATCACGAGGTCAGGAGATCAAGACTATCCTGGCTAATACGGTGAAACCCCGTCTCTACTAAAAAATACAAAAAAACTAGCCGGGCGAGGTGGCGGGCGCCTGTAGTCCCAGCTACTCGGGAGGCTGAGGCAGGAGAATGGCATAAACCCGGGAGGCGGAGCTTGCAGTGAGCTGAGATCCGGCCACTGCACTCCAGCCTGGGCGACAGAGCGAGACTCCGTCGCAGAAAAAAAAAAAAAAAGAAGTCAAAACGTATCAGGTCTTGGTCTCTGTGTCAGGAGAAATGTGGTAGCTTTCACAGCTTCTTCACCTCTGTCCTCTGTCACGCAACTCCATTTTTGGCTGGGTGCCATTTTTGGCTGGGTACTATTTCACATGCACACTGTCCTGGGTGCCAGAAATACTTGTGGTGTACCTGGTTTGAGCAGTACCTCTAATACGCACCATTCCAGGGAACATAGTTGTTAACATAACAAGTTTAGTGTGTGTATTTGCAGACAACATAGCCCTGAAAGCATGAAATGTAGAATAGGTAAGGTCTGTCTCAGAAAAGGAGGAGGAAGTACCAATTTGGTGCAAGAAGATTGTGGTGAGGAAGGACATGGGAGCCACAGTGAAGTGAAAGAGGCTTTAAGGAATCAGATACACAGATGCTTTGATTTCCATATTTATCTAGAGGAGTGATTCTCAACCTTGGCTCTACATAAGAATCACCTCAGGAAATTTTAAAATTCTCAATTATATTAAAATCGTTTGGAGTGGGAACCAGATACCAATATTTGTGAAAGCTCCAAGGTGGTTCTAATCTCCAGCCAAAGGTGATTATCACTGCTTTATGGCCAACTAAGGAAAACTTGTTTGTTTGCCTTGGCTGGTGCTCCAGCCCCAGTTCTGAGTGGTCAGGGAAGGCAAAATGTAAGATATTGTAATGGTATTTATTCTGGATGTCTCAAAGAACAAAAGTATTTGGGAATTTCTGACCAGGCAATGCCCCATTAACTCTTAATAACCGTCTTTGTGATAGTCTCCTATGTGACTTGTCCATCAATTATTCCAATTAAAAGGTCTAGGTTTTTTTTTTTTCAACTGTCTTACACATGTGACATCACAAGTTACCAGAAGTAGCACAGTACATACAACAGCATATAAAGCTAAGTGGAAAACTAATTCTTCATATTTAGACAGTGGAAATTCTCAAAACAATCATTTGCTAAATTAGGTCCAAATTTATTATTCATTCTTCTTCTGGAGGAGACATAGGTACCAGGTACCTGTTCTGTTGTAGGTATATTTCACTGGACTTGGTCTTAGCAAAAAGGAAGAACAAATCTTCCTTTTTGATTGTTATCTCAATCAAAAGCTCCCAGGGCCACTTGGATTTATTTGCTTAGTTTGGACATATGTTTAAAGGAAAAGAATACCTGTAACTTCCTGTATGACATCCAGTGCCCTGAAAGAGTGCTTACACCTTCAAAAAAGGAAAATCCAGCCTATCAAAGGCAGTAACGCATACTGAGAAGAAACTCAGAGTTATCGCCCTCATACTGCTTTCCCTCTGCTGTTGGCCCACCCTTCTTGACCGCAAAGCCAGAAAATAAACTAGGTGGTGGTTTTGGACAATTGTACACAGGATCAGAATCTCTAATAACCTATAATTTTTAGTACTTAATTATGTGATGTTTTATTCTAGGAAATAAGAAACAGATGACATCATTGATGTATCTTTCTTTCATCTTCAGAATTTTTGCATCTTTTCAGAAAATGACAAATTACTATTTTTCTGTTGCACTCAGCAATTGTGACTATACTTAACAAAATTCTTGTAGTCTGTAGAGATATCAATAAAATTGTATATGTTTGTACATAGATGCTCTCTTATGTCATGATGTCATGCACTAATGATTTTTGCCAAGATTACATATGGACAGAGGTAAGACCCATTTATAACACTATGAACTATGGTTTTGCAAAGTGTAATTGTTTTCAAAAGGCAGGGAGGGGGTGGGAGAGCAATGTACAGCAAATCTATCAAATACAACTTCCCAAAACTCACACGTTTTGCTAGAATTTATTAACCCAATAGCCATTCAAAATCTCCGTCAATTTGAGGAAATGTGTTACTTTTTGTTGGAAGAATTTAAAGACAACTTTTGACGATGTTGATTGAAGTTCACCTTCAGTGAAGTACAAGTAAAAATAATTTGTTAATAATGCATCAAATGAAACCAAGGTGGATAAGATGTGCCTACAAACTTAACATGCAGACCTTACTTCCTCACTTCTTTTCAGCTCAGGCTTTGTCCCCATCCAGGCAGAAAAATTAAGCTACTATGGGCTTATTCCAGCTCTTAGTAGTTATGATAAACATTCATTAACTCAAGACCTCCAACAGTTCTCGGAGAGTGTGCTCTCCTGCACCCCTGGCTTTCATAAGCATAGTTAATTCCTCTCCAGGCACTTTCCCCATATTTATCTATACTCTGGCTGTAAACAACTGACTTTATTCTTCCAAATCCTGTCTAATTTAATCTCAGGAAAATTTCCCCACCACAATTTTTTTCCTAATTTTAGTTCCATATAAAAATGGAAAAAAACAGCCAACCAACTCTAGGCTAAAAAACTTGTTGATTAAAAATACAAATATGCATACTGACACTTTAAAATACAAAGTCCTTTTCAGAATTTTTCTCTCTCAGAATTTCTTCAAGGGGATCCATTTACCTTATTTTTGAATTACAATAACTCAAGCTTCAGCTACTTGCATTCAATATCTGAAATACTGTTTCGACTTCCTTTCTTCCTCCTTCCCTTCCTTCCTGTTTCTTCCTCACCCCCTCCCTCCCTCTGTTCCCTGCTGCCCTTTCCTCTCCTCCCTTCCTTCCTCCTTTCTTTCCTTTCATTCATTCACTCCAAAAGTCAGCCACACTCAAAAAGGTTGGTGATGGCATCGCCATACAAAGACTGCATTGGAGTAGGGTGAAAAGGAAACAGCCCACAAAAGACAGCACTGGAGTGAAGTGGCAGGGTCAACCCTTCAGTGGTCAGTGATGGTGTGTGATGTTGGCATTGGAACAGGGCAGAAGGCAGCCCAGTGGGGTCAGGAGGTTGGCTACATACAGGGCATTGAACAATTAACAAGAATACTGATACTATGGGAGCCAGGTTTCTCACTGATGGAGAACAAAGAAAGGAAAAATTAAAAGGGAAAGCTAGAATAAACCCTAGAGTATTAGATTACAATTGGAAGTATCAGTGTAAATTTTTACATATATATAAAGTGTGTATATAATGTATACAAATATAGATGGGTATCGCTACATACTTTACATACATATGTGATAATAAAGATGTGTGTGTGCACATGTGCCTGCATAGTACATATATATTTCCTAATTCTGCACACCAAGAAGACAGGGAGCAAGCCCCTCACCCCCTGGAGCAATGAGCACAACTAGTGTCTGGATATTGATTTCCAATTACTATTCTCTGCTAAAAGGAACTGGAGTTCTCTGAAGAAATGTCTGATTTTAAGGTTAGAACATTTTTGTGTCAGAAAATAAAGTATTCAAAGAATAGGGACATGTCAAAAGGACACAGCAGCTACCTTAAAGGCTACACAGGACAAATCAGGTATAATCTGAGCATCAAGGCCAGGTGCAGTGGCTCATGCCTATAATCCCAGCACTTTGGGAGGCCAAGGAGGGAGGATTGCTTGAGACCAAAAATTCGAGACCAGCCTGGGTAACATAGCAAGACCCTGTCTCTACCCAAAATAATAATAATCATAATCATAATCATAATAACAAAAAGAAAAGAAAAAAGAAAAAGCATAACATGTCATAACAGAAATTTAGTAAGTACCCACTAGCCCACATTGATATAAATAAAAGCAGAAAGCGAAAACTCTTCCTTACAATAGAATATCAACAAATAAATAAATGTAGATGGAATTTTAAAATTACCATTTGGCAACCATTATCGTAATGACTTGGTCAACAAATACCAGTGGATGCTAAAACTAGTGAGGTAAAGTGGGACAGAGGAAGAGGATATTTCCACAGTCAAAGTATCTTCACAAAAAACATTTGCTAATCATAAAGAAAAATATAACTAGAGAAACATGGCAGACACCACCTTAATCAAGTTATCAAAGTTATCACCACCAGCAAGGGAACAAATCATCATGTGCAACCTGACAGGATGCAGTGAGTGAGAACCCACAACACCTCTGCAATATTCCTGCCAAAAATGCAGGATCAAGGTCTAATCATGAGGCAATAAACAAAAACAAATTGAATGACATTCTATAAAATATCTGCCCTCTATTAAACATTTTCAGTGTCCTAAAAGTCAGGGAAAGACGTGTTCCGGATTTAAAGAGACTATACGGTCATGACAACTAGGTGCAACTCTTGGTCTTGGATTGGACCCTTTTGCTATAAATGACATAACTGGAGAAATTAACAAAACCTGAGTGGTGATTTCTGACTTGATTGGGATTCTTGGTACTATTCTTCAAACTTTCACCTAGGTTTTAAATTATTCCAAAATAAAATTACAAAAATAAAATATTTCCAATCTTGCTGTATTACCTGTACTTCAATGGCATTGTCTTCTACCTTTCATAGCAAATGGACAGTTGCTTTGCAGCTTAAACAATGGTCTCGTGAGCTGGTTTGGGAATCCAACCATTATTTAAACATTTTTTTGAAATGTGTTTTAATTGCACAAATAATACATAAATGCATACTGTAATAATCATATGATAAATTTAGACAAGATCAAGTGAGTATTTCCTTTGGTTACCTCCTACTCATCGAAATTAACAAGTTATAGTTTGCTGTGTTTCCTTCTAAATATTTTTCTATGCTGCAACGTGCTTATTCATGTCTCTACTATGTCTCAGATCGTTCTATGTCAGTACCTATAATTCATTCTTTTTAACTCACTTATATTATCCCAAGGTGTCAATAAACCATAACTTGTTACCACTCTTTTACTAGTATTTAGATATTTTCCAGTCTCTTGATATTACAAACACGACTGCAGTGAACATTTGCACATGTGTTTTCCGTATGTGCAAGTGCTTAAGATGTTAATGTCAAGTGGAATTGCTGAATTAAACGGCATGCTCATTCAAACAATTTAAATAGATGTTGACTAAATTATTCTTCTACCAGTGTATAAAAATTAGTTTCCTTTCATCTTCACCTATTTTCAAATATTTTTATTTTTTCACACTGTTAAAGATGAAAATGGCATCTTATTGTTTTAATTGGAATTTTTCTGATATGAAAAGGTTTATTCCTCAGTGAGGCTTTCTGCAGAGAGCAAGCCAACTTGAGAAAACAAGGAAGAGACTGGGTTTTTATTGTGGTCAGAAGGTGGGCCAGGGATTGCAGCATGGGGTTTGCATGGTTTGAAAATCCCACTGGCACCAAAGAAGGGAGCATCGGATTTCCTCTCAGCTTACTCAGATGTGGACAGAAGAGGAAGTGGGAGAATAGAGGCTCAAAACTTGTCAGCAAACATCAAAAGATGGAGTCAGACTCCACTACAGATCATTTGTCTATTGTTGATTTTTAAAATGTGGCTTAGCTTCTATGACTGATTTTTCCTTGCCTTGGAGTCTTCCTAGGAATTGTGTAGTCTCTCCCTCCTCCTCCCTGCAAGATTGGCTTCTGGGTTTAGGAGAAGGCTTACATTAACCCATGATAAAGGAGGAGGTGTGCTGGTCCTTGTCTTCCTCCCTGGATCCTCTGGGACTCAGTAACAGTGGCTGGTCTGTTGTGACCCTTGAGTACCTTCCACTGATATGTGCTGAAGTACAACTGGTGAATGTGTGGTTTGCTCTCACTCGGGGTTAGCACCATATGGTCCTCGCTCGCTAACTCAGCCTTACGTAGGCTATGGATCTGTTCTGAATTTGCTGTTGTGCCATGGCCCCTGGGTTAGACGGTTCAGTATCTTTCACAATTTAACCTTATTGATGTCACTTTTTCATACTGAAAATTTTTCTTTATAATGTAGTCAAGTTTTATCTTTTACCTTTATGATTTTAGAACTTTGTTTTAAAGAAGGCTTTTATTTCTATAAAGTTATAAACATTCTCACATTTTTAAATTTACTTTCATAGCCTTCTTTTAAATATTTAGGCTGTTAATCCATCTGGAGTATTTTGTGAGCATTTGACATAGAGATCCAACCTCATATATTTTACCAATGGATACTCTTACCACTACATCGCTGTTTATGAACAGCCTATCTTTCACTACTGATTTGAAATGACATTTTAATCATTTCTCATATATGTATAAGTCTGTTTCTTAAATTCTTTGTGTTTTTTTTTTTTTTTTTTTTTGAGATGGAGTCTTGCTCTGTCGCCCAGGCTGGAGTGCAGTGGCGTGATCTCGGCTGACTACAAGCTCCGCCTCCCGGGTTCACGCCATTCTCCTGCCTCAGCCTCCCGAGTAGCTGGGACTACAGGAGCCCGCCACCACGCCTGGCTAATTTTTTGTATTTTTAGTAGAGACGGGGTTTCACTGTGTTAGCCAGGATGGTCTCGATCTCCTGACCTCATGATCTGCCTGCCTCGGCCTCCCAAAGGGCTAGTATTACAGGCATGAGCCACCACACCCAGTCTAGTCTGTTTTAATACTCTTACTTGTCTATTTCTATCCCCTTATCAAGCTATTATATCTTTGTGATACATCCTAATATCTGATACAAATCTTTGTTATTTCTCAAGTTTGATAGGACTGTGTATTTTTTTCTTCAGGTGAGTTTTAAGATATTATCTATCTAAAAAATATAAAATCCTGATGAGACTTTGATGGAATTAAAGTTATAGATTAAAAATTAATGAAGTTTTTTGTTGGCATCGCTTCCTTTGGGACATCCTTATCTTTTTGTCACAACCATTTCCCTAATTTCTGTTAATTGTGCCTTCACTGTTTCTCAGGTTGCTTATCTACCATATCTCAAACTGCAGCAGTGTCAGCATTCCCAGGAAGGTAGTTATTCTGTAATTCCATTTATGTTCAATTTGAATTTCACTTCCAGTATTATCATTTTTTTACTTCTCTGGTACACTTTCATCTTTACTAGCCAACTTCCACTTTTGATTATCCATTTTTGTAGAAGGTGGATTTACCATTGGGAGACAAGCAATCAACACAACTACACTTTGCCATCTGTAAGTAAAGTGAATAACAGATGTGAAATGACCAATCATAGACAGCTTTTGGAAGAAGTGATGTAACTGGTCCTCATCATGATGCATGTATGAATTTCCTATTACGGCTACCAATTCCACAAACTTACTAGCTCAAAACAACTCAAATTATTATCTTGCAGTTCTAAAGGGCAGAAGTCCAAAATGGTCTTAACTGGGCCAGAGTCAATGTGTTGGCAGGGCTACATCCCTTCAAAAGGTTCTAGAAGAGAATCCACTTCCTTACCTTTTCCAATTTTTTGAGGGTTCCTGCATTCCTTGGCTCATGGACCATTCTTCCAACTTTAAAGCCAGCAGTGTAGCATTTTGCAATCTTTCTCTGTTTCTGTTGTCGTATCTTCCCTGACTCTGACCATCTGCTTCCCTTTTATAAAGACTCTGTTGATTACAATGGAACCATTCAGATAATCCAGGATAATCCCCCACCTCAAGATCTCTAACTTAATCACATCAACAAGGTCCCTTTTGCCATGTAATATAACAGTTCACAGATTTTAGGAATTAGGATGTGAACTTTGGGATGAGAGGCATTATTCTGCCTAACACAATGTGCATTTCTTATTTACACAGTGGTTGTGGTTTGAAGAACTATCAGTGAAGTTTGAATTTCATGCAGTTACTCACAGTTAATATCCACTGGTAACTGAAATTTGAACTGTGTTGCAGGGAAGACTCGTGTTATTAAGTAAATCATAGTAACTGGGATTTCTGCATACCTGAATCATGCAAAATGGGGATGGTCTGTTTCAGGTCCAGCTGACAGGTCAAACAGAATGAGAAAATGCATGTGACTACACAGACTAGGCCACGGCTGCAGAGAATGAGGCAGAAGGGACTTTTGTTTGACCTCATGTTTGAAGAACACTCACAGGTAAACAGATTGAGCTTTCTCTTGTCCAAAATCTTTCAAGCCTACCAGAATACTGACAGCACTTCAGCTTTTAAGAAACATAGTACAGTGGGGCGCGCCGAAGATGGCCGAATAGGAAGAGCTCCAGCCTCCAGCTCTCAGTGTGAGCAACACAGAAGACGGGTGATTTCTGCATTTTCAACTGAGGTACTGGGATCATCTCACTGGGTGACAGTGGCATGTCGGACAGTTGGTCCTGGTCCACGGATGCAGCCCAACCAGCAAGAGCTGAAGCAGGGAGAGGCATCGCCTCACGTGGGAAGTGCAAGGGGGAAGGGAATTCCTTTTCCTAGCCAAAGGTAATTGAGACACACAACACCTGGAAAATCGGGTAACTCCCACCCTAATATTGCACTTTACCAAGGTTCTTAGCAAATGGCACACCGGGAGATTATATCCCACACCTGGCCCGGAGGGTCCCATGCCCAGGGAGCCTCCCTCATTGCTAGCACAGCAGTCTGAGATCTAATTGTAAGGCAGCAGCAAGGCTGGAGGAGGGGTGCCCACCATTGCTGAGGCTTAAGTAGATAAACAAAGCCACCTGGAAGCTCGAATTGGGTGGAGCCCACCACAGCTCAAGGAGGCCTGCCTGCCTCTGTAGACTCCTCCTCTGGGGACAGGGCACAGCTAAATAAAAAGCAGCAGAAAACTCGGCAGAGGTAAATGCCCCTGTCTGACAGCTTTGAAGACAGCAGTGGATCTCCCAGCATGGAGGTTGAGATCTGAGAACGGACAGACTGCCTGCTCAAGTGAGTCCCTGACCCCTGGGAGACATCCCCCACTAGGTGCAGACTGACACCTCAACCTCACACGGCAGGGTACACCCCTGAGACAAAGCTTCCAGAGCAAGAATCAGACAGCAACACTCACTGTGCAGCAATATTCTATCTTCTGCAGCTTCCGCTGCTGATACCCAGGCAAACAGGGTCTGGAGTGGACCTCAAGCAAACTCCAACAGACCTACAGCTGAGGGTCCTGACTGTTAGAAGGAAAACTAACAAACAGAAAGGACACCCATACCAAAACCCCATCAGTACGTCACCATCATCAAAGACCAAAGGCAGATAAAACCACAAAGATAGGGAAAAAGCAGTGCAGAAAAGCTGGAAATTCAAAAAATCAGAGTGCATCTCCCCCTCCAAAGGAATGCAGCTCATCACCAGCAACGGAACAAACCTGGACGGAGAATGATATGATGAGTTGAGAGAAGGCTTCAGTTGATAAAACTTCTCAGAGCCAAAGGAGGAACTACGTAACCAGCGCAAAGAAATTAAAAACCTTGAAAAAAGATTGGATGAATGGATAACTAGAATAATCAATGTGGAGAACACCTTAAAAAAACCGATAGAGATGAAAACCATAACATGAGAACTACATGACAAATGCACAAGCTTCAGTAACCGACTTGATCAACTGGAAGAAAGAGTATCAGTGATTGAAGATCAAATGAATGAAATGAAGCAAGAAGAGAAGTGTAGAGAAAAATGAGTGAAAAGAAATGAATGAAGCCTCCAAGAAATATGGGATTATGTGAAAAGACCAAATCTACTTCTGATTGGTGTGCCTGAAAGTGACGGGGAAAATGGAACCAAGTTGGAAAACACTCTGCAGGATATCATCCAGGAGAACTTCCTCAACCTAGTAAGGCAGGCCAACATTCAAATTCAGGAAACACAGAGAATGCCACAAAGATACTCCTCGAGAAGAGCAACTCCAAGACACATAATTGTCAGACTCACCAAAGTTGAAATGAAGGAAAAAATCTTAAGGGCAGCTAGACAGAAAGGTCGGGTTACATACAAAGGGAAGCCCATCAGACTAACAGCAGATCTCTCAGCAGAGACTCTACAAGCCAGAAGAGAGTGGGAGCCAATATTCAACATTCTTAAAGAAAAGAATTCTCAACCCAGAATTTCATATCCAGTCAAACTAAGTTTCATAAGTGAAGGAGAAATAAAATCCTTTACATACGAGCAAATGCTTAGAGATTTTGTCACCACGAGGCCTGCCCTACAAGAGATCCTGAAGGAAGCACTACACATAGAAAGGAACAACAGGTACCAGTCATTGCAAAAACATGTCAAAATGTAATGTCCATCGACGCTAGGAAGAAACTGCATCAACTAGAGAGCAAAATAACCAGCTAATATCATAATGACAGGATCAAGTTCACATGTAACAATATTAACCTTAAATGTAAATGGACTAAATGCTCCAATTAAAAGACACAGACTGGCAAATTGGAAAAGAGTCAAGACTCATCAGTTTGCTGTATTCAGGAGACCCATCTCATATGCAGACACACACACAGGCTCAAAATAAAGGGAGGGAGAAAGATTACCAAGCAAATGGAAAACAAAAAAAAGCAGAGGTTGCAATCCTAGTCTCTGATAAAACAGACTTTAAACCATCAAAGATCAAAAGAGACAAAGAAGGCCATTACATAATGGTAAAGGGATCAATTCATCAGGAAGAGCTAACTATCCTAAATATATATGCACCCAATACAGGAGCACCCAGATTCATAAAGCAAGTCCCTAGAGACTTACAAAGAGACTTAGACTCCCATACAATAATAATGGGAGACTTCAACACCCGACTGTCAACATTAGATCAACGAGACAGAAAGTTAACAAGGATATACAGGAATTGAACTGAACTCTGCACCAAGCAGACCTAATAGACATCTATAGAACTCTCCACCCCAAATTAACAGAATATACATTCTTCTCAGCACCACATCGCACTTATTCCAAAATTGACCACATAGTTGGAAGTAAAGCACTCCTCAGCAAATGTACAAGAACAGAAATTATAACAAACTGTCTCTCAGACCACAGTGCAATCAAACTAAAACTCAGGACTAAGAAACTCAATCAAAACCGCTCAACTACATGGAAACTGAACAACCTGCTCCTGAATGACTATTGGGTATATAACGAAATGAAGGCAGAAATAAAAATGTTCTTTGAAACCAATGAGAACAAAGATACAACATACCAGAATCTCTGGGACACATTTAAAGCAGTGTGTAGAGGGAAATTTAGAGCACTAAATGCCCACAAGAGAAAGCAGGAAAGATCTAAAATTGACGCCCTAACATCACAATTAAAAGAACTAGAGAAGCAAGAGCAAACAAATTCAAAAGCAAGCAGAAGGATAACTAAGATCAGAGCAGAACTGAAGGAGATAGACACAGAAAAAACCCTCCAAAAAATCAATGAATCCAGGAGTTGGTTTTTTGAAAAGATCAACAAAATTGATAGACCACTAGCAAGACTAATAAAGAAGGAAAGAGAGAAGAATCAAATATACACAATAAAAAATGATAAAGGGGATATCAGCACTCACCCCACAGAAATACAAACTACTATCAGTGAATACTATAAACACCTCTATACAAATAAAGTAGAAAACCTCAAAGAAATGGATAATTTCCTGGACACTTACACTCTTCCAAGACTAAACCAGGAAGAAGTTGAATCCCTGAATAGACTAATAGCAGGCTCTGAAACTGAGGCAATAATTAATAGCCTACCAACCAAAAAAAGTCCAGGACCAGACGGATTCACAGCCGAATTTTACCAGAGGTACATGGAGGAGTTGGTGCCATTCCTTCTCAAACCATTCCAATCAAAAGAAAAAGAGGGAATCCTCCCTAACTCATTTTACAAGGCCAACATCATCCTGATACCAAGCCTGACAGAGATACAACAAAAAAAAGAGAATTTTAGAGCAATACTCCTGGTGAACATTGACGCAAAAATCCTCAATAAAATACTGGCAAACCGAATCCACCGGTACATCAAAAAGCTTATCCACCATGATCAAGTGGGCTTCATCCCTGGGATGCAAGGCTGGTTCAACATACACACATCAATAAACGTAATCCAGCATATAAACAGAACCAAAGACAAAAACCATATGATTATCTAATAGATGCAGAAAAGGCCTTTGACAAAATTCAACAGCCCTTCATGCTAAAAATTCTCAATAAATTCGGTATTGATGGAACGTATCTCAAAATAATAAGAGCTATTTATGACAAACCCACAGCCAATACCATACAGAATGGGCAAAAACTGGAAGCATTCCCTTTGAAAACTAACACAAGACAAGGATGCCCTCTCTCACCACTCCTATTCAACATACTGTTGGAAGTTCTGGCTAGGGCAATCAGGCAAGAGAAAGAAATCAAGGATATTCAGTTAGGAAAAGAAGAAGTCAAATTGTCCCTGTTTGCAGATGACATGATTGTATATTTAGAAAACCCCATTGTCTCAGCCCCAAATCTCCTTAAGCTGATAAGCAACTTCAGGAAAGTCTCAGGATACAAAATCAATGTGCAAAAATCACAAGCATTCTTATACACCAGTAACAGACAGAGAGCCAAATCATGAATGAACTTCCATTCACAATTGCTTCAAAGAGAATAAAATACCTAGGAATCCAACTTACAAGGGATGTAAAGGACCTCTTCAAAGAGAACTACAAACCACTGCTCAGTGAAATAAAAGAGGACACCAACAAATGGAAAAACATACCATGCTCATGGATAGGAAGAATCAATATTGTGAAAATGGCCATACTGCCCAAGGTAATTTATAGATTCAGTGCCATCCCCATTAAGCTACCAATGACTTTCTTCACAGAATTGGAAAAAACTGCTTTAGAGTTCATATGGAACCAAAAAAGACCCTACATTGCCAAGACAATCCTAAGCCAAAAGAACAAAGCTGGAGGCATCACGCTACCTGACTTCAAACTATACTACAAGGCTACAGTAACCAAAACAGCATGGTATTGGTACCAAAACAGAGATATAGACCAATGCAACAGAACAGAGTCCTCAGAAATAATACCACACATCTACAGCCATCTGATCTTTGACAAAGCTGACAAAAACAAGAAATGGGGAAAGGATTCCCCTATTTAATAAATGGTGCTGGGAAAATTGGCTAGCCATAAGTAGAAAGCTGAAACTGGATCCTTTCCTTACTCCTTATATGAAAATTAATTCAAGATGGATTAGAGACTTAAATGTTAGACCTAAAACCATAAAAGCCCTAGAAGAAAACCTAGGTAATACCATTCAGGACATAGGCATGGGCAAAGACTTCATGTCTAAAACACCAAAAGCAATGGCAACAAAAGTCAAAATTGACAAATGGGATCTAATTAAACTAAAGAGCTTCTGCACAGCAAAACAAACTACCATCAGAGTGAACAGGCAACCTACAGAATGGGAGAAAATTTTTGCAATCTACTCATCAGACAAAGGGCTAATATCCAGAACCTATAAAGAACTCAATCAAATTTACAAGAAAAAAACAAACAACCCCATCAAAAAGTGGGCAAAGGATATGAACAGACACTTCTCAAAAGAAGACATTCATACAGCCAACAGACACATGAAAACATGCTCATCATCACTCACCATCAGAGAAATGCAAATCAAAAGCACAATGAGATACCATCTCACACAAGTTAGAATGGCAATCATTAAAAAGTCAGGAAACAACAGGTGCTGGAGAGGATGTGGAGAAATAGGAATACTTTTACACTGTTGGTGGGACTCTAAACTAGTTCAACCATTGTGGAAAACAGTGTGGCGATTCCTCAAGGATATGGAACTAGAAATAGCATTTGACCCAGCCGTCCGATTACTGGGGATATACCCAAAGGATTTTAAGTCATGCTGCTATAAAGACACATGCACATGTATGTTTATTGCGGCACTATTCACAATAGCAAAGACTTGGAATCAACCCAAATGTCCATCAGTGACAGACTGGATTAAGAAAATGTGGCACATACACACCATGGAATACTATGCAGCCATAAAAAAGGATGAGTTCGTGTCCTTTGTAGGGACATGGATGTGGCTGGAAACCATCATTCTCAGCAAACTATCGCAAGAACAGAAAACCAAACACAGAATATTCTCACTCATAGGTGGGAATTGAACAATGAGATGACTTGGACACAGGAAGGGGAACATCACACACTGGGTCCTATTGTGGGAAGGGGGGAGGGATAGCATTAGGAGATATACCTAATGTAAATGATGATTTAATAGGTGCAGCACACCAACATGGCACATGTATCCATATGTAACAAACCTGCACGTTGTGCACATGTACCCTAGAACTTAAAGTATAATAATAATAAAAAAAGAAACATAGTACAGGTAAATATGGCAAAAGAAATAATGATTTACCTTCCCTCTTACTGCTGCCATCTCTGCCTTTTTCACGCCCCCAAAAAAACTATGTCTCTTATGCATTAATAGTCAACTACTGATAATGGATTACACTTTCTAAAGCAACTATCTTTTTTTCATTATTCTAATTAATAAACATAAAAGAGCTCTTCTGGTGACTGATTAAGAATATAATTAGTGCTTTCTATGAACAAGCTATGGAGTAACTAAATAAGGGACATGGGTTTCTGACACTCTTAGACCAACTACAATTTTTAACAAAACAATTGTTGATATAAAGTTTCTCATAAATTCACTTTATTTCAACAGCAAAAGATTAGCTCCACCCCTCTGGGATCACAAAGTACAGTCTTTTCAGCATGGGTTTTCTCACGATGCCACAAATAGAAAGAGGCACTAAGGGACTGATAAGGGGGTATTTTCTGTCTCTGGCAGTATTATATTTACCTGCATTAAAAACATCTGATCTTACAGAACAGGATACCTCTTGAAGAGGTATAGTTTATTTTATAATATGTAAGTATTCCAAATACATTCATTGTATGAATGAGGGAAGGAAAAGCAATAAGAAACATTTCACGAATATTCATTCCTAGACTCTAACTATACCAAGTCTTACCACTTTATAGAATTCATAATTTATTAGCCAATACTATTTTAAAATACTATTTCGGTACTTTAAAATTGATATTAGAGGGAAAAAAGTCACACACAATGCCTAACACCACCAGGGTGAAACCAAATCTTTATCTGCCTGTGGCTCTGTCGGGGTCGATAGAGGCAGCAGCTTCATATTCTTCATGGTTTACCCAGACAGAGGTGGAGCCAAAGTGCTAAGTGCATATTTCAAGCATCTGTTCTGAATATGTTTAAAGCCACAGTAAATTACAAAAGGCAAATTCATAGATGCTCTTTGAAAGTGAATGTAACTATTATACTTGGTATTTTACTTCCCCCACTCTCCCAGAAGATGCTATAAAGACAGATCCTAATATATAGGTTGAAACTCTCACTATAAAATCACTAGGCTAAGTCTATCAAGACTTGAAAGTTTGTTTTCCTGAGGAAGGTGAGAGGGTAATCTCTGTTCTTTCCAGGCGACTGTATCTGCACAGGCTTCCCTGGGAGGACTTCAGCAGCAGCACAGTTACACATCAAAGTCCTTCAGCTCTCCCCAGCTGGCACCTATTTTCACTTTCACTTTCAATTTCACAGACAGTTTTACAGCACTTTCCATTTCATTCTTGACAATCTGAGCTACCTAAGGGGAAAAAAAAATGAGGTTAACAAACTCTCTGCTCAGTCAAAGAATGTTTCCCAAGTCACCCCCTGAGAAGGTTATAAACCAGACTGGAGCTCTTCACCCAATGGTGCTTAAAATGCTAAATCAGGCCGGGCGCGGTGGCTCAAGCCTGTAATCCCAGCACTTTGGGAGGCCGAGACGGGCGGATCACGAGGTCAGGAGATCGAGACCATCCTGGCTAACACGGTGAAACCCCGTCTCTACTAAAAAGTACAAAAAAAACTAGCCGGGCGAGGTGGCGGGCGCCTGTAGTCCCGGCTACTCGGGAGGCTGAGGCAGGAGAATGGCGGGAACCCGGGAGGCGGAGCTTGCAGTGAGCTGAGATCCGGCCACAGCACTCCAGCCTGGGCGACAGAGCGAGACTCCGCCTCAAAAAAAAAAAAAAAAAAAGCTAAATCAGAAAAAATAAAAATAAAAATAAATACATAAAAAGACATCTCGAACTCTTCTTCACGGATGAGCAGGAGTTTCTGAAAGTTTTTGCTAGAATGCTTGGAGCTTGGAAACCGTCAGGGAAAGACTCCAAATTTGTGTTTAATTCCTCCAAGACAAAAACATCTCTGCATTGGCAATTTCTTCACTGATTAAGAACGAGTACAAAATGGAACACTCTTGGCAACTTCTCTACCTGTAAGGACTCAACATTTATACAGCCATCCTAGGGCTAGGGTAGAGTTCAAAAATCCTCATGCATAGGAAAAAAAGCTGTCAGCCTGACAATCCAGTGTCTTGGCTTCCTATAGAATGGACACAAGCATTGCAAAAATACCTGAACAACATCTTCTTCTGCCACTTCATACAGGAGTTCATCATGGAGTTGAAGGATGAAAAAGCCTCCTCTGACTGGGCAGAACATCCCTTGCAGTTTTCTCTTTTGTAATAATCCTGCTTCATGAAAAAGGAGCAAAACTGATCAGCATGTCGCTGAGTCATAGGAGAATGTTTTTAGAGATCCTGACTAACTCTGAGGAATGTTAATGAAAAGATTAGAACACACAAGATTAAGAACTATCAGGAAAATAACTACTTGCTGGTTGCTACCTATCCTAACTATCCAGTGTAAACTCACCAACTTCCTCCCAGAAAGAAGGAGTCTCCCGAAGAAGTCAGTAAATGGGGTGTGAGGAACTCTGCTCCAAGCTCTAGTCCAACTTATTTCTCACGAATAACTAACATTTTCTCTTTCCATGGAGTCCCCCTACCACCACCTGAGTAATAGCACCAGGAAGGTATGGGGCCTGATTCCTGCCCCAGGAAAGCAAACTAATACTGTTATGCAGTGTTTCTTAAGGGGGACACCCCCTCATGTCTTTGTATGGCCAGAAGTGTCATCATGATAGAACTGATGCTTCCCCAGTTGAACCGTACACACTCTAAACAAGTAATTCTAAACCTAGGCTCCCAAAGTGGACTTCAGAGACTACATAAACCCCTTGCGGTTATATATAAGAGTCTACGTCTGTACGTTTTTCTATGGAGATAATCCATATCTTCCAGTGGCCATAACTTCAAAATATGTACTAGACTTAGTTACTATTTCCCCATTAGCTGGACCTAGTGGTACAGATTATGCCCTTCTGCCCAAAAAGATAAAGCTCCACATGAACACCTTTACTGGAACTGCCTTTACTTGTTTGCTTAAACCTCACAGCAGACATCTTCCTTTCTGTTGTCCAAATTCTCTACTTATCTTCCAGGTCCAGCATGAGTACCTTCTCCCTCAGTATCTGGTGCTTCCCTCAGAGATAGAGTTCTTCAACTGTCACTATCTGCAGTGCCAGTTTGCTCAGAGGTGGCTCTCACACAGTAAGCAAACAAAAGCACCTGAGGCTGGAGCAAGCTGCTTCCACACTAGGACTGCAAAGGCTGTACCTCTGTTCACCAGTTCGGCTGAAATCTGATCTGCCCCATGAAGCCACACTTGGCTCACACCATTGACTGTCTGGACGCTCTAGCTTTCTGATGACCATGGCTTAGACCTCTTGATTTCCCTTGGCTACCTGGCTTCTGATGCAGAATGCCACGATGTTCTTGTTCCCCATGTGGTCTGTTTCCTCACGCTCACCTTCCTTTCATCCCACTGACCTAGCACCACTTTAAGCTGGCATGACACCATGAAGCCATCCTTAGTGACAGAGTCATATCGCCTTCTACTGACTCTTAAAGTCATTATTGTCTGTATCCTCATTTTGACATTTATCACTCTGCTGTGTGGAATTAAAAAAAAATACTTTAGTCCGGTATCATACCTTCCTCTCCTTTCTTAAATAGACCTAAAATTTAAACATAGATTGATAACTTTTACTTCTAAATCCCCAAAGCACACAGCACAGTATTACTCCCCAAATAAGTTTAATTATATTCTCCCTCTATTAAATATAAATGTGTATGTGTGTGTATATACACACATAGTCCCACACTCAAAATGAACGAGGGGTCTCAGATATTTTGGGGGGAGACTGATGACAAAATTAATAATCCTCACTTAATGAGAAAATAAACTTCTATATCTACATATTTTCGCACATAAGTGAACACGTTATAACTGACTGTATTATTCTCTATAACCTGTATGTATGTCTGTTCCAGAAATAGCAAATCTTATCCTCAATAGCTGAGCGCGACCTTTCTGCCCCATCTCTAGCAGCTTTTTCTTCCTCTGTATGCACCAAACCTTAATTTCTTCCCAGGAAAATTTAAAACATGCCTCCTGGCTGGGCATGATGGCTCACGCCTGTAATCCCAACACTTTGGGAGGCCAAGACAGGCAGATCACTTGAGGTCAGGAGTTCTAGAGCAGCCTGGACAACGTGGTGAAACCCCTTCTCTACTAAAAAAAAAAAAAAAAATTTTAAATTAGCCAGGCATGATGGCATACTCCTGTAATCCCAGCTACTCGGGAAGCCGAGGCAGGAAAATCCCTTGAACCTGGAAGGCAGAGGTTGCAGTGAGCAGAGATTGTGCCACTGCACTCCAGCCTGGGTGACACAGTGAAACTCTGTCTCAAAAAAAAAAAAAAAAGTCTGCTGTCATGGTTTGACAATCTCAGTGACAGTGAAATAGTATTTAAAGCAGAACTATGGACATGTGACAGAAGAAAAAAAGAAAATTTCACTGTACTTGTTAGTACAAGAAATAATTTATCCAAGCAATAAAGCGAAAACTCAGGGAAAATATTCTGAAAATAAGAACAAGAAAACAATGTCAGCAAAGTAACATATGTGATAAAGAGATCAAAAGTATATTCTAAGACCAGAGAACACTGAAGGTCATAAATAGGAAAATCAACATGTTCTTAAAATATGGTCTGAAGACCACAGAGGATCCCAAAATCTGCAGTCAAAATTACTTTCATAATAACACTATGAAGCTATTTGCCTTTTTCAGTTTCATTTTCTTATAAGAGCACAGCTCACAGGTGAGTTTGTTATTACTTTAAATGCTTATGTTTTAAAATTCCGTTTTAATTTATAATATGGTAAATATATAGACATAACCCACAAAAACAAGAGCTCTTTGAAATCCTTAATAATTTCTAATAGTCTAAAGACATCGTGAGACCAAAACATTTGAGAACTGTTGAGAAATAAAATAAAAAATACTTCCCATTTACATTTCCGATATAATTATTCTTGCCATGTCACAGCATAGGACTCATCTATGAACAAACCTGTTCGGTCACTTTGGAGCATACCCTCTCGATGGCCATGGGATTTGAAAGTTGAGTGGAAGGTCTCTAATTGCTTCTGAATGTTAACTGTGGCTATTTTGACAATATCAGCTGCCGATCCTTGGACTGTTGTGTTGATAGCTTGACGCTCAGCCTATAAAAAACAATTAACAGGTGCTCCACCAGATATGCCAACATGATTTCATACCTTCCTTCAGTGTCCACAGATCAGTGCTCACATTAGCAGCCAGACTGGAAAGCTGGACTGAGATGTGACCCAGGACACCAACTATCAGGATGCATCCTAAGAATAACAACTATCATGGTCCATGTCTCTAGATTCTGGGGTTTCCACATTAGGGCAGACAAAAATATAAGAAGGTCAGATTGCTTCAGCTTAGTATCTTGACTACTTAGTTAGGATCCAAAAACTACTTTGCACTTAGAATGTATTTATCTCGTCAGTGTCTGGCTGTTCTAGGCATCATTCTAAAAGATCTACTACTCAAAATAATCTTAATCCTAAATAAGTAGAATATCATTCTTTGGGATGTGGGTTGGAATGTTCTAAGCACACCCTCTATACCAATGGCTTCTTGGTCTTATAGAGTTTGAGCCCAGCAGGTATGGAGCCCTCTGATGTGAATCAGAGCTTTTCATGGGCTGCTGAGGCAAATCCTTAGCGGCTAGTGAAAATGCACATCCTAGATCCCTGGGTATTCAGTTATAACTTCCTGGAAATGACTGCTGCCAAGTGCTTCCTGCCCACTAAAATTAATCATCTTGGAAGAGTAGAGGAGGCAGTTTAGGTTAATATCCAGGTGTCATCTATATATGAATATCATTCCCAGTGCCCCAAAATATCTCAGAAAATGAAAAAGGTCTACTCCAGGGAGCGGGGTGGGGGGGTGTCAATGTAATACGAGAGGTATTCTCTAGTCCTCTGTCACCTGAGCTGTACCCAACTTGTAGTATATGAAATGCCTGTAATCTCAGCTACTCAAGAGGCTAAGGCAAGAGGATCAGTTGAGGCCAGGAGTTTGAAACCAGCCTGGGCAACACAGTGAGACCCTGTCTTTAAGAAAAACTAAATAAAACAAAAACCTCTCTCCACAACTAAAATTACTAATGAGAAGGAGAAAAGGCCACACACAATGTGGGAGAGAAATATTTTCTACACATGTAACCAGTAACAGGTTCCTAAAAATTGATAAGAAAAAATGCAGAAAACTCAACAGAAAATTTAAAAAGAAAACCAGAATAGGTATTTACCCATGAAAAAATAACTAAATGGCTAACAACACATTTATAAGGTTGCTCATTTGTAAGGTTACCTCACTAGCAGCCAAGGAAACACAAATTAAAACTACAGGACACTACTTTATACCCACCAGAATAGCTAAAATTATATTAGCTTAACAGCAAGTGTCGACAAGAATGTAGAGCAGTGAGGACTCACATACTCTCACGATGGGAGGACAAACTGCTGTAATCTCCACAGAAAACAATTTGGCTTTATCTACTGAGTTGAAAATACGCAGCAATCCTACCACTGTGTCTTTACCAAACATAAATGCACCAAGAACCTTGTACAATCATGTTCAAAAACACAATAGTTTAGCTTCAAACTGAAAACCCAAGTTCTTATCAAGAGAAAAACAGATAAATTATGGTATATTCATATAACAGTATACAGCTGTTCCTACATGAAACAACAAGAATGACTTACCCACGTAATTTTGATAGAAGCTAGATACAAAAATATACATATATGACGTATACGGAGCTCAAAAAATACAAAACAAAACTACAGTGTTAGAAGTTATAACAGTGGCTCTTTCTGGGAAGGCGATGGGTGGTGATTAGGAGGATGCATGAGGGGCGCTTCTGGGGCACTGCCAATATTCTATTTCTTGCCCTGAGTGGTAGTTACACAGGTGTAGCTCTGTGATAATTTAGTGAAATCTACATTCTCTATGTGTGAGAATGTACTTTTCAGTACAACAAAAGTTTGAACAAAAGCAAAAACCAAAACAAACAAAAACCAAAAAACAACCTGGCTATGTTTACTCTATTCCTAATTCAGAGGGCTGGAATTTTTTTCCTCAGCAGCAACATGATGAATCAGAACTTTAACACTGAAGTATTTGGCATGAAAAAGCCTTATTACTCTCTCACATCTTCAGGTGCAATAATATTTTCACAAACATATGATTCATTTACATTAATAACTATATATTCCATGTTTTATCATGTAAATTCCAGAAAACATAATCAGTTCCTATTAGATCAAGTCCAAATTTCTCAGCTTGCCATTAAAAGCCTTCTGTCATTTAGAAGAAGCCTTTTAGTCTCCTAGCTAGCTTCCAGCTGGCTCCATCTATCCAGGAGAAAATTATCTACCCCTACGTGACAACTCAAACTCTCCATTCCTACCAGTTTGGCTTCTAGCCAGTCCTCACTCAGTTATCCTTTCTCATTCCCAACAGCCTAAACTTTAAATCGCCTTCAAGAATCTGTTTAAGTCTTTCCTTCTCCCTGAAACCTAAATAATTAAGTATATCAATGATGTTTTCATATATATATTTTTTTGTTTGCATTATCTCTTCCAAGACTTAAAACTTAGGTTTCCTAGTCCATCAACTAAAGTTACTAGTTCACTTAGAGATACAGTAAAAGCCTGATAAATATCTGATATTTGCATGTGGATATATGAGAGGCTACAGAGTAAAGAAGTAACAAAAAGCCAACTATTCTTCCACAGTCCCTAAAAGCATTAATGCTCAGAAGGCTTTGAGCTCGACAGAAGTTTAGCTGGGTATTTTCACTACATGCAATGTCTAATGAGCACTAAAACACAAAGTTATGGGTGAAGGGCAAAAAACATCTAGTTAAAATAGGAAGATTTGAATTATACTAGAAGCTTAAATACTCAGGTACACAGAATACTTTGATGAATCCCAATGAATTCAGAAAGAGACTTAAACATAATTTGAGCACATATCAATAAATCTTTTAAATGCTGTTAAAAATAACCTTATTCACTATTTGGGATATCCTAATAATCTCTGACGAGATAGTGGTTTTTTTGTTTTTTTCTTTTGTTTTTAACATAGGGTCTCATTCTGCCACCTAGACTGGAATACAGTGGTTCAATCATGGCTCACTGCAGCCTCCAATTCCTGGGCTCAAGCAATCTTCCCACCTCAGCCTCCCAAGTAGCTAAGACTACAGGCATGCACTACCTCAGTCAGCTATTTTTTTTTTTTTTTTTTGTAGATATGGGGGTCTCACTATGTTGCTCAAGTTGGTCTCAAACTCCTGGGCTCAAGCAATCCTCCTGCCTCAGCCTTCCAAAGTGCTGGGACTACAGGCATGATCCACCGTGCCTGGCCAGATAGTGCTTTTAAAATAAGCAAACAAGTAGAATGAACCAAAAATTAATCAAAATTTAGTGACTGGCTAAACTCTGAGGAATGTTAGCAATTTGGTATGATATGATAAATTAATATATGATATAGGAAACAAAGAATAATTAGCAAATGTAAAAGTTAAGTTTATTTACAACTTATTACCTAAGCTAACAAATAATTGGTTTACTGCAACAGAACATTTAAAGTATTGTTAAGTAAAGACACGTTTACATTAATCCCCCAGACTCTGTTCAGCAAATACTGGCATGTGCCATCACTTCAGAAGTCCTTAATGAAACCAATGGTTGACTTTGTCTACACAGAAGATACAATTAATATGCCAGTAATCCCTAAAATGGACATTTGTGGTATTTACTCTGCTGAAAAAGTACATGTCATTGAAATGTTAACTTAAAATTCCTAAAAAATTTCAACATACGTGAGCTTTATGATAAGGGTTGTTGTCTTTGATTCCTGGTAAATATCTACGCCTTCCCAAAATGGTCTGAACAAACCCATCTCTTTTACAATTTTTCACTGTCTCTCTCATGAATTGATTAATCCCTACGAAGAAAATACAGAAATAATTAATTAGAAGTGAAGTATATCCTTCACTTTATTCACTGGTTTAAATATAGCAAAATATACCAAAACCCCACCATGATTCTTAACATTAATATGATATCATCAAACCAGGCATACAAACTTTCACCTTTTCTCATTTTTATTTATTTATTTATTTTTTTTAATTTATTTATTATTATTATACTTTAAGTTGTAGGGTACATGTGCATAACGTGCAGGTTTGTTACATATGTATACTTGTGCCATGTTGCTGTGCTGCACCCATCAACTCGTCAGCACCCATCAACTCGTCATTTACATCAGGTATAACTTTCACCTTTTCTAGACTCAAAAAGTTAGAAATAAAAGACACTTTAGAAATGAAATACTCTAACTCTTTGGGGTTTTTTGTTTTTGAGACAGGATCTTGCTCACCCTGTCACCCAGGCGGGAGTGCAGTGGTGCCATCACAGTTCAGTGCAGCCTGGATCTCCCCAGGCTCAGGTGATCCTCCCACCGCAGCCTCCTGCGTAGGTGGGACTACAAGCACCACATCACCATGCCAGGATAATTTTTGTATTTTTTGTAGAGATGAGGTTTCGTAATGTGGCCCAGGCTGGTCTCAAACATCTGAGCTCAAGTGATCTGCTCACCTCAGCCTCCCAAAGTGCTAGGATTATAGGTGTGAGGCACTGTACGTGGCCTTTGTTTTTTGAGTAACAACAACAAAAACAAAACATAAAACTAAAAATTCCAGAACAGTGCAGATATCTAAGTGTTTTTACTCCAGGATCTTAAGATTATTCCCCATCACTTTTCACAAGTTTCTGTTGATTGTGTGAATCCTCTTTTACTCTCTCATCTTATTCCTAGGTTTAAAACATTTCAATAGCTCCTTATTACCATCTACACTATGATCCAAAGTAGGACCTTGCTGAAATTAATGCATGAGTTATGATAAATATTTCACTAGGAATAAACATGACCCACTTCTTAAAATTAAAAAAGACTATGTGTAGCGTAGTATTCAAACGTATTCGTATTTCCTAGACCAGCATTCATCCTTTGCAATCTGGGTCGGTCATTATGTCTTAAGCATCTCCAGGATGAATCCTTTGCTGTTGGCAATATGTGATCAATAGCATGGGAATTCCCAAAGGCCATCAGACTCTCGTCTTTTTCTGTTTAAGAATTACTGTGATGTTTTCGGGTGAAGAGGAAAGAAAATGGTGAGATTTAGGAGGCTGCACCTCTACAAAATCTCTTACTGAACTCCGATGAGACCTCCAAATACTCAAAGAGCTACTTTAAAAAACAATCAGTGCTGAGGTATAATTTACATGCAACAAAATGCACTCACTTTAAACAGTTTGAGGCATTTTAACAAATGTACACACCCCTGCAGCTACTACTACAAGATACGAAACATGTTCATCTCCCTTTACAGTCAGGCCCCATGATCACCCTCAGAAACTCACTCATCTGCTTTATGACACTCTTGAGTTTCATGTTCATGAATATCATACAAATTGAATGAGACTGTATATGCTCATTTGTGTTTGCCTTCTTTTGCTAAGAAAAACATTTTTAAGAATCATCAATATTGGGCCGGGCGCGGTGGCTCAAGCCTGTAATCCCAGCACTTTGGGAGGCCGAGACGGGCAGATCACGAGGTCAGGAGATCGAGACCATCCTGGCTAATATGGTGAAACCCCATCTCTACTAAAAATACAAAAAACTAGCCGGGCGAGGTGGTGGGCGCCTGTAGTCCCAGCTACTCAGGAGGCTGAGGCAGGAGAATGGCGTAAACCTGGGAGGCGGAGCTTGCAGTGAGCTGAGATCCGGCCACTGCACTCCAGCCTGGGCGACAAAGCGAGACTCCGTCTCAAAAAAAAAAAAAAAAAAAGAAGAATCATCAATATTGTACTGAGTATCAATATTTAATTACTATTCTTGATCTATACTATTCCATTGTGGACGTATAACAAAATTTGTTTATACATTTTGCTGTTGATAGACATGTGGCCTGTTCTCAGTATCTGGCCGTTGTGAATAAAGCTGCTATAATATTAACGTACGAGCCTTCCTTTGGACATGCTTTCATTTTTCTTGCGCAAATACCTGATAGTAGAATTGCAGGGTTATATAGTTAAATGGATGTTTAACTTTATTCAAAAGAGCCATACTGTTCTCCAAAGTAGTTTTACCATTTTACAATTAAATGAACAATGTAAAAGATGGTGTTTTTAATATTGGCCATTCTAGTGTTTTGTAATGGCATCTCTTTGTTTTTTGGCATCTCAATTTGCTTTTGCTTGATGACAAATAATGACAATGTTTAATATGGTCATTCATATTTTTGGAAAGTGTCTCCTCATACCTTTTGACCTTTAATTTATCGGATTGTTGAACTTCTGAGCATTGAATGGTAAAAGTTCCTTCTGGATATACATCCTATGTTCGATAGAAGTACTGCAAATATTTCTTCCCAGTTTGTACCTTGCTTTTACATTTTTCATAATTTTTTTATTTTTGTGGGCACATAGTAGGTGTACATATTTATGGGGTACATGAGATATTACGATGCAGGCATGAAATGCATAATAATCACATCAGGGAAAATGGGGTACCCATCACCTCAAGCCATTTATCATTTGTGTTGCAAACATTCCAAGTATACTCTTTTAGTCATTTTTAAATGTACAATTTATTATTATTAACTATAGTCACCCTGTTGTGCTAGCAAATACTAGTTCTTAGTCATTCTAACTACTTCTTTGTACCTATTAACAACGCCCCCCACCCCCAACACCCTTCCCAGCTTCTGGTAACCATTATTCTACTCTCTATCTCCACGAGTTCAATTGCTTTAATTTTTTGCTGAGTGACAAATAACTGAGAACATGTGAAGTTTGTCTTTCTGTGCCTGGCTTATTTCACTTAACATAATGACCTTCAGTTCCATTCATGTTGTTGCAAATGATAAGATCTCATTCTTTTCTATGACTGAATAGTACTCCATTGTGTATACGTACATTTTCTTTATCCATTCATCTGCTGATGGACACTGAGCATGCTTCCAAATCCTGGCTATTGTGAATAGTGCTGCAATAAACATGGGAGTGCTTGCAGATGTCTCTTCAGTATACAGACTTCCTTTCTTCTGGGTATGTACCTAGCAGTGTGATTGCTGGATCATATGATAGCTCTATTTCTAGTTTAGTTTTTTGTTTGTTTTTGAGATGGAGTCTCACTCTGTTGCTCAGGCTGGAGTGCAGTGGCGTGACCTCAGTTCATTGCAACCTCTGCCTCCCGTGTTCAAGCGATTCTCCTGCCTCAGCCTCCCGAGTGGCTGGGATACAGGCACCCACTACCATGCCTGGCTAATTTTTCTGTATTTAGTAGAGACGGGTTTCACCATATTGGCCAGGCTGGTCTCGAACTCCTGACCTTGTGATCCGCCTGCCTCAGCCTCCCAGAGTGCTGGAATTACAGGCGTGAGCCACGGCACCCAGTCTATTTTTAGTTTTTTGAGAATCCTCCAAACTGTTCTCCACAGTAGTTGTACTAATTTATTCCCACCAAAAGTGAATGGCAGTTCCTTTTTCTCTACATCTTCGCCTGCATTTGTTATCACTTGTCTTTTGGATAAAAGCCATTTTAACTGGTGTGAGATGATATCACATTCTAGTTCTAATTTGCATTTCTCTGATGATCAGTGATGTTGTGCACCTTTTCATAAACCTTTTTGCCATTTGTATGTCTTTATTTGAGAAACATCTATTCAGAGATTTTGCCCATTTTAAAATCAGATCTTTTTTTCTACAGAGTTGAACTCCTTATATATTCTGCTTATTAATCCCTTGTCAAATGGGTATCTGCAAATATTTTCTCCCATTCTGTGGGCTGTGTCTTCACTTCGCTGGTTGTTTCCTTTGTTATGCAGTTTTTTTTTTAACCTGATGTGATCTCATTTGTCTATTTTTGCTGTGGTTGCCTATGCTTGTGAGTATTGCTTAAGAAATCTTTGCCCAGACTGATGTACTGGAGAGTTTCCCCCATGTTTTCTTGTAGTAGTTTCACAATTTGAGGTCTTAAAGTTTTTAATCCATTTTGATTTTTTGTATATAGTGAGAGATAGGGGTCCAGTTTCATTCTCCTGCATATCCAGTTGTCCCAACACCATTTACTGAAGAGACTGTCTTTTCCCCAATGTATGTTCTTGGTACCTTTATTGAAAATGAGTTCACTGTAGATGTGTGGGTTTCTTTCTGGGTTCTCTATTTTGTTTCATTGGTCTTTGTGTCTGTTTTATACCAGTACTCATCCTAGTACCATGTTGTTTTGGTTACTGTATGTCAGTAGTATAATTTGAAGTCAGGTAATGTGATTTCTCCAATTTTGTTCTTTTTGCACAGGATAGTTTTGGCTATTCTAGGTCTTTCGTGGTTCCATATAAATTGTAGTACTTTTTTTTTTTTTTTTCTATTTCTGTGACGAGTGAAGAATGTCATTGGTATTTTGATAGGGAATGTATTAAATCTGTTGATTGATTTGGGGAGTATGAACATTTTAACAATATTGATTCTTTCAATCCATGAACACGGAATATTTTTTCATATTTTTGTGTCCTCTTCAATTTCTAGCATCAGTGTTTTATAGTTTTTCTTACATAGATCTTTCACTTCTTTGTCTAATTCCTAAGGGTTTAATTTTATTTGTAGCTATTATAAATGAGATTACTTTCCTGATTTCTTTTTCAGATTGTTTGCTCCTGGCATATAGAAATGCTACTGGTGTTTGTATGTTGATCTTGTATCCTGCAAGTTTACTAAAGAATTTGTTTATCAGTTCTGATAGTTTTTTGATGGAGTCTTTAGGTTTTTCCAAATATAACATCGTATCTTCTACAAACAACGAGAATTTAACCTCTTCCCTTCTGATGTGGATGTCCTTTATTTCTTTCTCTTATCTGATTGCTCGAGCTAGGACTTCCAGTACTATGTTGAATAACAGTGATAGGGGAGAGATAGGGGTCCAGTTTCATTCTTCTGCATACCCAGTTGTCCCAACACCATTTATTGAAGAGACTGTCTTTCCCCAGTGTACGTTCTTGATACCTTCATTGAAAATGAGTTCACTGTAGATGTGTGGGTTTCTTTCTGGGTTATCTATTCTGTTCCATTGGTCTTTGTGTCTGTTTTATACCAGTACCATGTCGTTTTGGTTACCGTATGTCTGTAGTATAATTTGAAGTCAGGTAGTGTGATTTGAAATAATAGTGATGAAAGCAAAAGGGGGCATCTTTGTCGTGTTCCAGGTCTTAGAGAAAAGGCTTTCACTTTTTCCCCATTCAGTGTGACACTAGCTGTGGGTCTGTCATACATGGTTTTTATTATGTAGAGGTATGTTTCCTGTATACCCAGTTTTTTGAGGGTTTTCATGATGAAGGAATGTTGAATTTTATCAAATGCCTTTTTGGCATCAATTGAAATGATCATATTGTTTTTATCCTTCATTCTGTTGATATGATGCATCACAATGATAGATTTGCATATGTTGAACCATCCTTGCATCCCAGGGATAAATCCCACTTGGTCATGATGAATGATCTTTCTAATATATTGTTGAATTCCATTTGCTACTATTTTGTTGAGGATGTTTGCATCAATTTTCATCAGAAATATTGGCCAATAGGTAGGTTTTGTTTGTTTGTTTTGATGTGTCTTTGTCTGGTTGTTATTAGGGTAATACTGGCCTCATAGAATGAGTTTGGAAGTGTTCTCTCCTGTATTTTCCAGAACAGTTTCAGTAGGATTGGTATTAGTTATTTAAATTTTTGGTAGAATTCAGCAGGGAAGCTATTGAGCCCCAGGCTTTTCTTTGTGGAAGACTTTTTATTATGGCTTCGATCTCATTATTTGTTCTTAGACTGTTCAGGTTTTAGATTTCCTCATGGTCCACTCTTGGCAGGTTGTATGTGTCTAGGAATTTACCCATTTCTTCTAGATTTTCCAAATTACTGGCATATAGTTGCTCATCTTAGCCACTAATGATCCTTTGAATTTCTGGAGTATTCATTGTGCTGTCTCCTTTTTCATTTCTCATTTTATTTATTTGGATCTTCTCCTTTTTCTTAGTCTGGCTAAAGGTGTGTCAATTTTATCTTTTCAAAAAACTAATTTATTTTCAGGTCAGGTGCAGTGGCTCACACCTGTAATCCCAGCACTTTGGGAGGCCAAGATGGGCAGATCATTTGAGGTCAGGAGTTCGTAACCTGCCTGGCCAATGTGGCAAAACGCTGTCTCTACTAAAAATACAAGAACTAGACAGGCATAGTGGTGCACACCTGTAATCCCAGCTACTTGGGAGGCTGAGACAGGAAAATTGCTTGAACCCAGGAAATGGATGTTGCAGTGAGCCAAGATCATGCCACTGCCCACCAGCCTGGATGACAGAGCAAGACTCCATCTCAAAAACAAAACAAAACAAACAAAAAAAGAAAAACAAACAAAAAATAACCAACTTTTCGTTTTGTTGTTCTTTTGTATTCTTTGTTTCAATTTCATTCTTTATTTCTGCTCTGATCTTTATTATTTCTTTTCTTCTACTAATTTTGGATTTGCCTTGCTCTTACTTTGCTAGTTCTTTAAGATGCATTTTAGGTTATTTATTTGAAGTTTTTCTTCTTCTCTTTTTTTAATGTAGGCACTTATAGCTATAAAATTCCTTCTTAGCACTGCTTTTGCTGTATCCCATAGGTATTGGTATATTGTATTTCTATTATTATTTGTTTCAAGAAATTTTAAAATTTCCTTCTTAATTTTTTAATTGACTCACTGGTCACTCAAGAGCATATTGTTTAATTTCCATGCTTGTATAGTTTCCAAAATTCCTTGTTAGTGATTTCTAGTTGTATTCAATTGTGGTCAGAGTAGACACTTGATATTAGTTTTTTGAATATTTTAAAACTTGTTTTGTGATCTAATATATAGTCTATCCTAGAGAATAATCCATGTGCTGAGGAGAAGAATGTGTATTCTGTGGCCATTAAATGAAATGTTCTGTAAATATCTATTAGGTCCATTTGGTCTCTATAGTGCAGATTTAGTATAATTTCTTCATTGATTTTCTGTCTGGAATATCTGTCCACTGTTCAAAGAGGGGTGTTGAAGTCTCCAGTTATTATTATTGGGATCTCTCTCTCTCTCTCTCTCTCTCTAGCTCTAATGATATTTGCTTTATATGTCCAGGTGCTCCAATATTGGGTGCATATTACAATTCTTATATTCTCTTGCTTAATTGACTCCTTTTACATTATATAGTGACCTTCTTTGTCTCTTTTCATAGTTTTTGTCTTGAAATCTATTTTGTCTGATACAAGTATAGCTACTCTTGATCTTTTTTGGTTTCCATTGGCATGGAATCTCCTTTCCATCCCTTTATTTTCAATCTATATCTTTAGAGGTGAAGGGTGTTTCTTGTAGGCAACAGATCACTGGGTCTTGTTTTTCTTTTTTTGAAAAATCTATCCAGCCGCTCTGTGTCTTTTTATTGGAAAGTTTAGTCCATTTACATGCAATGTCATTATTGACAGTTAAGGACAACACCATTTTATTGTTTTCTGGTTGTCCTGTGTGTGTTTTTTTCCCCTCCTTTTTTCCTTCATTCCTGTCTTCCTTTTAATAAAGGTGATTTTTTCTGGTAGTATGATTTAATTTCTTGCTTTTTAGTTTTTGTGTATCTGTTATATGTTTTTTTAATTTGACGTTACCATGAGACTTGCAAATAATGTCTTATAAGCCTTTTTTTTTTTTTGAGAAATAGTCTCACCCTGTCTCCCGGGTTGGAGTGCAATGGCGCAATCTCAGCTCATTGCAACCTCCGCCTCCCGGGTTCAAGCGATTCTTCTGCCTCAGTCTCCCAAGTAGCTAGGATTACAGGCACCCACCATCATGTCCAGCTATTTTTTGCATTTTTTGTACAGATGGGGTTTCACCATGTTGGCCAGGCTGGTCTTGAACTCCTGACCTCGGGTGATCTGCCTGCCTCTGCCTCCCAAAGTGCTGGGATTACAGGTGTGACCCACCGCACCCAGCCCACTTTTTAACTTTTTGTTGTTTCTATTTATATCTTATTATACTGCCAGTGTCTTGAAAGGCTTTTACAGTTATTTTTGATTAATATTTTTGTCTTTCTATTTAAGATAATAGTAGTTTATATATCACAATTACAATGTTATAATAGTCTGTGTTTCTCTGCATACTTACTATTACCAATGAGTTCTGTACCTTCAGATGATTTCTTATTGCTCATTAACATCCTTTTCTTTCTAATTGTAGAACTCTTTTTGGCATTTCTTGTAGGACAACTCTGGTGTTGATAAAATCCCTCAGTTTTCATTTGTCTAAGAAAGTCTTTATTTCTCTTTCATGTTTTTGCCAGATATATCATTCTACGGTAAAAGCTGTTTTTCGTTTGGCACTTCAAATATGTCATGCCACTGTCTCCTGATCTGTAAGGTTCCCACTAAAAAGTCTCCTGCCAGACACACTGAAGCTCCATTGTATATTATTTGATTATTTTCTCTTGCTGTTTTCAGGATCCTTTCTTTATCCTTGACCTTTGGGAGTTTGATTATTAAATGTCTTGAGGCAGTATTCTTTGGGTTAAATCTGTTCTACAACTTTCTTTTACTTGAATATTGATATCTTTCCCTAGGTTTGGAAAGTTCTTTATTATCCCTTTGAATACACTGTCTACTCCTATCTCTTTCTCTACCTCCTCTTCAAGGCCAATAACTCTTAGATTTTCCCTTTTGAGGCTATTTTCTGATGTTGCAGGTGTGCTTCATCCTTTTTGAATGGATGTCTCCTCTGTGAATTTCCAAATAGCCTGTCTTCAAACTCAGTAATTCTTCTGCTTGAATAATTCGGCTATTAAGAGACTCTGATACTCTTCAATATATCAATTGCATTTTCCTACTCCAGAATTTCCGCTTGATTCATTTTTTATTTTATTTTATTTTTCGAGATGGAGTTTCATTCTTGACTCCGAGGCTGAAGTGCAATGGCATGATCTCGGCTCACTGCAACCTCCGCCTCCCAGGTTTAAGCGATTCTCCTGCCTCAGCCTCCCAAGTAGCTGGGATTTACAGGTGCATGCCACCACGCCCAGGTAATTCTTGTATTTTTAGTAGACATGGGGTTTCACCATGTTGGCCAGGATGGTCTCGATCTCTTGACCTTGTGATCTGCCCACCTCGGCCTCCCAAAGTGCTGGGATTACAGATGTGAGCCACCATGCCCAGTATTGCATTGTTTGCTTCAGTATCAATGGGGGTAAAGGACAGTGCTGATTTAAAAAGAGCATAAAAGAAGGTTTTGGGATGATAGAGTAATGGTTCTATATCTTGGTTGTGGTGTAAATTTTATGACGATATGCATTTGTCAAAATTCACAGAACTATATACCTTTTTCAGGGTGAATCTTATTATTATATGTAAATTATACTACAACAAACAGGCAAAAAGACCATTTAAGACAATACTCAAACTGCTCTGTAACAGCAATTGTTCTCAGAATTCCCCCATATATTTAATTAGCAATTATCAGAGTTCCTAGTATATATATTCAATAGTTAACTGTTTCGAACTACAGCTATCCAAACCAAAGCACCAGTCAACTCCTAGATTTTATGGGTTGTTCACAATGACACAGTAGATTTATATCAACTGCATTTTATTATTCTGTCCCTACTTTAATGAAAAATATGAAATAAGATTATCACATTCTTAGTGATTATAAGGTTAATATTTTTTACCCTTAACAATGCCTGATGAAAATGTCTGACTAATAGATACTTCAAAAGAAAACTCCATTATACAAATTTTTTAAAATATAATATGGTAAGATGGTTGAAAAGAATACTATCTAGAAGATAAATTACCTGTGTATCTGGATTTGAAGGAGTCAATATAGCAAGCAGCATCATTTTCTTTAATGCCCATCTGCTCTCCCAAAGATTTAGCTCCCATTCCATAAATGATCCCATAGCAAATCTGAAAGGGAGTCATCCAACAAATAAAGGTTATAAGTACATAAAATGCAAATAAAAGGGTTCATTAGGATTGGAATTTCGGCAAACTTTTTATTTCACAGTGAGTCAAAAAATGATTAGATTGCTTTTGGTGGGTTAGATCCAGAGGCTGATATCCAGCAAACATCTTTTCTGCCTTTCAGCATTACTTTTTGAGAGAGAGAGAGGAAGGCAGGAGGGAGTATCAATGAATAGGTATGTGTGATCTAAGGAAAAATTTATTTTTGACTATTTGTCATTTATCCAGCAGTCTTTATAGCAACTTTTTACTCCTCACAGAACTTCATTAACTTCCACTTCAAGTGCTTAGGAGTCAGGGAAGAGAAGCATTACAAACATCCCTCTTCTTGCCCTTGAAGACTTGAAGAGTAGAAAGAGTAGGCTTCGTGACTTTATGACGAAGACGTAACTGGTAAAAAATATCCTCTTCACCTCGCAGCCACCTAAAATGCTACAACTGCAGAATTCGTTTCACTTAAATACAAACAAAAACACCTAAGAAAATTTTGGGAGTAGTGAAGGGAAATGATCTAAACAGGCCATTAAAGAAAGTCTGATTTAATCATAAGGACTGCCGGGGTTCAAAGCCTAGCTCTATCATTCACAAAATGTATAATCTTGCACAAGTCACTTAACCAATTTGTACCTTAATTTCTTCATCTATAAAATGAAGACAGTAATATCTATATCATGGGATTGTTAGGTTTAAAGGATTGCTAGGTTTTACTTGTAACTGTTTAGGAAACTGACATAAAGCAAGCTCTGTATACATATCATTAAATAAAATCTAAAAAGATAACTCGCATGATTATCAGAATTCCGAAAAAAACTTTCAGCATAAGCTAGCTAAAGTCTACCCCCATCCCCACGTTTTTTAATATGTTGAGAGAGGGCTTTTTTCCTTTCCTTTTTTTCTTTTTCACGTTTTGTTTTGTTGTTACTACTGTTGTTTTTTTATCTCATGTTACTTAGTGCTGTCTGAGATCTCAGCAAGGCTCAGGGATTAGGTGGTTCGGTGCATGGTGATACAAACAAAAACTGGAATAGCATGAACACTCTTAAATCATGTGAGAATCTATTAAATAGAAGCAGCTGTCTCCGGCGGGGAAGTGTGTTGGATAGGAAGTCAGGGTGCTCAAGTTCTGGCATTCTGAATTTATTCAGGCTCTACCACTTACAGCTACATGACCTTAGGCAAATTACTTTCTGTGCTTCAGTTTCCTCCTCTATAAAATGGTGATGGTAATAATAATAGCTATCTCATGGGTTATGAGAATTAAATATGGGAATATTACCTATTTTACCTAGGGTTTGATTCTTGCTAAATGCAGGATGCCTCTGGGGATTAAACAGACAGAGAGGACAGAGCTGGCTTTTTAAATAGTGGAAGAAACAAGTGTTGGTGCTAAACAGGTGGTTAGAGAAAGTGTTCCATGCTTGATGAGCCAGTCAAGAAGTACAGCTGTGAGGCTAGGTGCCGTGGCTCATGCCTGCGATCCCAGCACTTTGGGAGGCCAAGGTGGGAGGATCACTTGAAGCCACGAGTTCAAGACCAGCCTGGGCAACAAATTGAGATCCCACCTCTGCATAAAAAATAAATAAATAAACAAACAAACCCTACAGCTCTGAGGAATTAGAAGTGTAAATGTGAAACAAAAACACAAAAACAGCAGGATCTCAGAGTACGGTGATGTGCATTTACGTCAGCTAGCAATCCTACTGTCTTGCAAATGGCATCAGATTTCCCACGAGCCATGTGGTAAGAAAGCATCAGTGTTAATCCAGGCCAGGAAATGGCATAAATGTGGCCTTTGACTTACTCTTTGCCTAATAAGTGGATTAACTAACCAATAACTTCAAGAGCTAAAAAGCTATCAGGTACTAACTATAATCTACAGGTCAGCAATATTTTTCAACAAACATTTAGAGACCACCTTCTATACAAAGCACTATGGCTTGATGCTATAAAAAAACACAAACACGAAAATATGGAACTTTACCTCAGAACAGTTACAGACTAGAAAGATTTTTTTTTTTTGAGATGGAGTCTCGCTCTGTCGCCCAGGCTGGAGTGCAGTGGTGCTATCTCAGCTCACTGCAAGCTGTCTCCTGGGTTCAGGTCATTCTCCTGCCTCAGCCCCCCGAGTAGCTGGGACTACAGGCGCCGGCCACCAAGCCCGGCTAAGTTTTTGTATTTTTAGTAGAGACGGGGTTTCACTGTGTTAGCCAGAATGGTCTCGATCTCCTGACCTCGTGATCTGCCTGCCTCAGCCTCCCAAGTGCTGGGATTACAGGCGTGGGCCACTGCACCCGGCTTAGAAACATGTTTTTTAAGTATACACATGAGCACACATGCGGGTGCACACTAACACACACACTCTTACCACCACTGCCACAATGACATCTACTGAGTACCAGGCACTGTGACCAGCCATACAATGGCTTTAAATGCATATGGTTTTCCTGACACGAAGTAGCCTCAGATCTCAGTCTTTTTGGTTCTTTCTACTGCCACCACAAAAGAAAATATAATGAATACCATGAGATAAGCTCAGATGAAATGTGCTTTGAAAGATCCAAAGTTGGAGAAACTGTTTCTCAGTTGCAAATAATTGAGACCATTTTAAAATTTTTTTGAATCACTAAATTCTTCTCCTTTATATTAAGCACGTTCACAAAAATCACCTGTTTTGCCTGCTGCCTCAGATCATCCCCAACAGACTCTGGCTCAATCATCTTCCATTCTGCTGCAATGCTCCTGAAAACATCAGCTCCAGTGTTTAACACTTGAATGAGACGACGATCATGGGATAAATGAGCCAAGATCCTCAGTTCAAGCTGGGAGTAGTCAGCAGCCAGTATTAAACCACCTGAAGTAGAAGTGATTTCAGAAAAACTAGGACCAAGTTCTGTATCACACAATCCAAATTTTATATCATATAATTGAGCAGGATGACAAAAATTTAGTTCTAACTTAGAACTTTGAAATCACATGCCAAAAGTTAAAACCTTCCTCTTAACATGATGGAATTCGGCTCTGTATCTTACGTCATTTTTTTCCATGTAGCTTTCAAGTACATATAATATGGGTAAAGCCACCCGGACATCTGCCCACTGTGGAGTGTGTTCCTCAGTGTTCCTACAGCACCTGGCACATAATCCAAAATGGTGCTTTCGTGCCTCTCTTATTTTGCTCTGAGTACTTATGAATTGGAAGCTTAATTTTCCTTTTCATTCTACAGAAAACCTTGCATAGTTGCTGGTAGATAATAGGCCCTTAACAAACGATTGTTGAATGAATTAATTAATGAAAAAACTGGTGTCCAATGTGTGCAAATGTTAAGTGGGCTGGAGAGAAATGTGTGCCCTGATTTGACAATAACAAAGTCATTCAGTGAAAAAAATCAAGTGGTCAACAGGTGAGCAAGTTATTAAAAGGATTAAAATAATTTACCTATAGATTAGAAATGGGAGGATTAGATATGCATGACAAAACAAAAACAAAGTTAAAAAATAAAAGCAGGGTCAAAGAAAAATTAGAAAAATATTTGCAACTGATATCACAAAGGACTCATTGCCATTTCACAAAAAGAGTTGTTACTTGTGGAGGAAAAGACAAACTATAAATAAGAAGTTCAGACATACTAAAAACAAAAGAACCTTAAACATATTAAAGAATGCTCAACTTCATAAGAGAAATGAAAAATCTTTGGCAAGAAACAATTTTTCTTCACCTATATTGCAAAAATTACAAAAGTCAGACAATACTCTGTGACAAGGCTAAGGAGAAAAACACTCGTACATCGTTACTGAGAAGTAAAATGGTAATCTCCTCCCCATTAGTTGGCAATTTAACAATATCTATTGAAATTAAACAGGTTTTTACTCCATGACTCAGCAAACAAGCCCACAGATTGCTGCACAGACTGCCTGCACATAGTTTAAACTGGTTTTTGTTTAAATGTCCTTATTGATAAGCAGAAGTCTCTAGTGTAGAAACATTACGGCCGGGCACAGTGGCTCACGCCTATAATTCCAGCACTTTAGGAGGCCAAGGCAGGCATATCACAAGGTCAGGAGATCGAGACCATCCTAGTCAACATGGTGAAACTCTGTCTCTACTAAAAATACAAAAATTAGCTGGGCATGGTGGCACATGCCTATAATCCTAGCTACTTGGGAGGCTGAGGCTGGAGAATTGCTTGAACCAGGGAGTTGGAGGTTACAATGAGCTGAGATCCTGCCACTGCATTCCAGCATGGTGACAGAGTGAGACTCCGTCTCAAAAAAAAAAAAAAACAAAAAACAAACAAAAAAAGAAACATTACATGAAAAAAGCAAGGTACACAATAGTATATACAGAAGGCTAATTTTGTGTAAAAATAGGGAAAGAAAAGATTATATACCCATATTTGCTTATATCTGCATAAAGAAATACTGTCAAAATACATAAAAAACCTCATACATGTAGTAATCTGTAAGAGCTGGGAAGGATAGTGTAGATGACAGGGAAGGAAGAAAATACCATCAAAAAACATAAAAAACCTCATACATGTAGTAATCTGTAAGAGTTGGGAAGGATAGTGTAGATGACAGGGAAGGAAGCAAAGCTTCCCAATACACATCTTTTACATCATGTTGATTTCTGAACTATGTTAATAACCTATTCAAAAACAGAGATAAATACTAATTTAAAATAGAGGTTGAGCATCCCTAATCCAAAATTCCAAAATCCAATATGCTTCAAAATCCAAAACTTTTGAGCACCAACTAGATGCTCAAACGCCACGCTCACTGGGGCATTTCAGATTGTGGATTTTTGAATTAGAGATGTTCAATTGGTAAATATAGTGCAAATAAAAAAAAAAAGTCTAAATCTAAAACACTTCTAGTTCCAAGCATTTCACATAAGGGATACTCAACCTGTAAATGACCACAACTTTGGTGGACTTCCTACCACAGACAACTATAAAATTGGACAAATTATAAGGAGAAAAGTTCTCAGATGTTAGACAACAAGCCATGCAGAACTATAATCACTGAGAAGGGTAGAAAATTAGGTGAGCCACACAAAGATCTTAGGGATCTGAATGGAGGCATTTTCCAGAATCTGTAGCAGGGAAAGGGAGCTGAAACACAGCACTCTATCTCTCTCAACTAAGGAAACAGAGTCTAGAGTTTGGGGCTTTGAGGCAGCTGGAATTTGGAGAGAAAAAAGGTGTGCATAAAAGGAGCACCAGAAATCACAGGAATCTCCTTGGATTTTTGATCAAATATTAAGTTGTGCAGGGAGAAAGTGCAGGGCACCAGGCAAAGAACAAACACTGAAGAAATAAATATTACTAAAGGAAGAACAAATACTGCATAGCTTTCAGCTGAACAACTACTTCAACAACATATTCTTGAATGCTAAGAAATGATCAAGCTGTAACAAGACTGAGAAGAAATCTTGTTTAAACAACTTTAGCACCAAGCAGACTCCAGAAAGGCCATACCTTATGAACAGGAATAACCTAGCCCTAGAGTGCAGGCTACTCTAAACATTTGTTAGCAAACCTTTAAAGGCCTCAAAATGACCAAGCTGATGTGAAAGTAAATTGTCTGACAAAAGAAAACTTTATATTCTATTAGTGAAGACTACAAAATCCAAAGATTCAACAAGGTGGCAACCATAACGTCCGCATACTAGCAGCAATGCTTCAGTATTTGTTAATTTAGTGTTCACTGTGGCTTTGTAGAATGCAACTACTATGAATAACAAGAATCAATCACATTTTACAAAAAGCGAAAGATCTTCAAATAACCCACCTGATATGATTTGGCTATGTCTCCATCCAAATCTCACCTTGAATTGTAACAAAACTCACACGTCAAGAGGCAAGGTGAAGATAATTGAATCATGTGGCTGGTTTCTCCCATACTGCTCTCATGGTAGTAAGTCTCACAAGATCTGATGGTTTTATAAACGGGAGTTCCCCTGTATAAGCTCTTGCCTGCCACCATGTAAGATGTCAAGATGCCCCTTTGCTTTTCCTTCATCTTCCACCATGATTGTGAGGCCTCCCCAGCCATGGGGAACTGTGAGTCCATCAAACCTTCTTCCTTTGTAAATTACCCAGTCTCAGGTAGGTCTTTATTAGCAGCATGACAACGGACTAATACACCAGCAAACAATTACCCATAGATTCTATAGGTAACCTAACAGTATTGTAGATCAATCAAATTGCAAGTGTTTCTTTTTTGGCTTTGGATAAATTGTTCCATAACAGAGAAACTGCTTAATTAATATTCTGAATAGGCTTTGTCTCAGTGGACTTCCAAATTTTATTAGCTTACAAAATCAAACCAGTGACACAGATATTTTGGAATCTTTCACATTTGTCAAAGAAGAATTTTAAATAGATACGAAAAAATTGGTTTTTATCATACTGACAATGCTCTAGCTTTGTCATTAAAAACCTCTATTTTTTTAGAATTTTAAACAGGAGAATGATGTTTCCCTATTTCTTCATTCTACTATATATATAAAAAAGATTTATATTCAGTTTTCTAAATCAGACCATCAAAAGTGTTACAATACAGTTAAAATTATTTTATATATGTGTACAAATGCTGAGTCATCACTAGCTTAAGGAACTGTTGAAAATTTCTGACAATGAATTTAACAATCTTGTGTACTCTGTCAAAGCTCATTTCTGAAAGAGTCCTACAAAGATTTACTGTACTCCAATTCAATATTTTCTTGAAACAAAAGAACATTTGCCAAGTATTCAGTAATCAAAGACAAAAAGAACAATGTGATTTATGTTTTTTGACTGATATCACACAGCATATATTTGAGGCTCCAAGAAAGTGAAAAATGTACTTCTGATCTAGCTAGACAGGTAAGAGAATTTATTTGGAAATGAAAACTTTTCATAAAACCAATTAATAATGGGCGGGGTGCGGTGGCTCACACCTGTAATCCCAATAATTTGGGAAGCTAAGGCTGGAGGATCACTTGAGCCCAGGAGTTCCAGACCAGCCTGAGTAACATAGTAGGACCCCCATCTCTACCAATAACAACAATAATAATAATGATAATTTTATGCATTTTTCAAGAATAAATCAATATGCAGTATAGTTTAATTACAATCAACATGTTATATAAATTGAAAATATTAAAAATTTTTAAAAATGCTCTGATGTTGATGAATTTAGAGTCGCTTTTTTATTTAAGTAACAGTCCTTTGAATTTGACATACTATAGGTACACATCCCTAATCTGAAAATTCAAAATCCAAACTGTTCCAAAATCTAAAACTTTCTGAGCACTGGCATGATGCCACAAGTGGAAAGTTCTACAACTGACCTGTTGTAACAGGTCAAAGTTATAACTTTGTTTCATGAACAAAATTTAAAATATTGTATAAATTACCTTTAGGCTATGTCTATAAGATGTATATGAAACATAAATTTCATGTTATGACTTGGATCCCATCCCCAAGATATCACATTATGTATATGCAAATATTCCAAAATCTGAAACACTTTTGGTCCCAAGGATTTGAGATAAGGGAAACTCAACTTGTAATAATGAGTAACATAAGAGTAAATTTACTTAACTTGTATAGACATTGTTTTGTAATGGATGTTTCTGCTTCAAAGTCAAATTAATACTTCTAAAAAAAAGATGAACCAGCTTTGTCAATGCAGATGCAATTTTTTAAAAAATGAGTCTCTGGTACTGAATTCAGTTACTGGAATATTTTTTTTTTTTTTTTTTTTTTTTAAGATAGGGTCTTGCTCTTTCGCCTAGGCTGGAGTGCAGTGGCATGATCATGGCTCACCGCAGCTGCATCCTTCTGGGCTCAAGTGACATGATATTCCCACCTCAGCCTCCTGAGTAGCTGGGACTACAGGTGCGCACCAACATGCCTAGCTAATTTTTTGACTTTCCGTAAAGATGGGGTCTCCCTTTGTTGCCCACGCTGGACGTGAAGTCCTGGACTCAAGCAATCTTCCTGCTTTGGCCTCCAAAAGTGCTGGGATTACAGTTGTGAGCCACCACGCCTTGTGAGAAATACTTTCAAGTATGTTTGAAACAACTTGGGCATGTGATCTACTTTTTCAAAATATAAGTTTTATAAAATCAAGCATACCTTGCTAATTGGACTTTATTATACCTCACAGATATTGCAGTGTTTTGTTTTGTTTTTTTAAAGAAATTAAAGGTTTTTAGCAACTCTGAGTGGAGCAAGTGTATCAGCACCATTTTTCCAACAGCATGTGTTCACTGTGGCACATTTTATTAATAGTAATGCCCACATTATTTCAAACCCTCTCATTATTATCTGTTATGGTGATCTTTGATATTACTGTTATTACAACCCATGAACCACACTCATGTAAGAGTGAACTTCATTGATCAATTTTGTGTGTGTTCTAACTACTCCACTGACTGGCTGTTCCTCTACCTTTCTCCCCTCTCTCTCAGAACTCCCTATTCCCTGAGATACAATATTAAAATTAGGCTAATTAATCACCCTACAATGGCAATGGCCTCTATGTGTTCAAGTGAAAGGGAAAGTCACATCTCTCGTGTTAAACCAAAAAGCTAGAATTGATTAAGCTTAGTGAGGAAGGCATGTCAAAAGCTGAGATAGATTGAAAGCTAGGCCTCTTGTGTCACACAGTTAGCCAAGTTGTAAATGCAAAGGAAAAGTTCTTGAAGGAAATTAAAAGTGTGACTCCACTGCACACACAACTGATAAAAAGGCAAAACAGGCTTATTGCTAATATGGAGAAAATTTGAGTGGTCTGGACAATAAAACTCAAACCAGCCACAACATTCTCTTAAGCCAAAGTCTAATCCAGAGCAAGGAGACTCTGATGTACTATTCAGCATGTCAATTGCATTTTCCTACTCCAGAATTTCTATGAAGGCTGAGAGGGGTGAGGAAGCTGTAGGGAAAAAAAAAAAAAAACAACTGATTCATGAGTTTTAAGAAAACTCTGTGGCACTCCAGCCTGGGCGAGAGTGAGACTCGGTCTCAAAAAAAAAAAGAAAGAAAGAAATTACCATACACCTTGGCTGGGCGAGGTGGCTCACGCCTGTAATCCCAGCACTTTGGGAGGCCGAGGTGGGTGGATCACCTGAGGTCAGGAGTTCAAGACCAGCCTGACCAACATGGAGAAACCCCGTCTCCACTAAAAATACAAAATTAGTCGGGTGTGGTGGCCCATGCTTGTAATCCCAGCTACTAGGGAGGCTGACGCAGGAGAATCGCTTGAACCTGGGAGGCGGAGGTTGTGGTGAGCCAAGATCGCACCATTGCACTCCAGCCTGGGTAACAAGAGCAAAAGTCTGTCTCAAAAAAAAAAAAAAAAAGAAATTACAATACACCACACAGACCTTCTGGGGACTCCCTTGGATAACTTTGATAGAATTTTGTATGCTGATAGTTTAGATATAAGTAAAACTAAAAATTGCCAAGCAGGGCATGTCATCATAGGTCTGAATTCACCATTGGCAAAAAGTTTCTGATGGAATTTAAATAAATTCAGATGGTTAATTGTGCTCACTAGGACTTGCCAGTTGGTGAAAGATTAAAGAACAAATATGTATACTAACAGTCGGGATGATCTGCAAGTTACATCATCACTTCCAAATGTCTTGACAACAAAAGGTTTACGACTAGAGTACTGAGGAGAGGTCAGGCAGAATGAGAATAGCTTTAGGGGCCACCCCATGCAATAGGAAGCAGCAGTGCAGAAAAAGAGAGAAAAAACATAAAAGCAAACAAGTTAGAAGGAGAGAAAAACTGTGCCCTTACAGGTCAAGGGAGAAGAGAAATTGAAGGAGGAGTTGATTAACAGTGACAAATGCTGTAAACAAGTTAAAGAGGATGAAGACTGACAAAATCAACTGGACTTTGCAAAGAAGTTTATGACGTTAGAAAACATGGTTTCAGCAGACTGTTGCTGCTGAGCACACACCATAAAAGTTTTCCACAGAGCAGATCATGGAAACGATGACGGCTATAAACCTGGCACGACAAAGGAGAAAGGCAGGCTCCACTGTAGACAGAAAGATGGAGGGACCAATGCATGCTCTAAATCTCACTCATATTTCAGGCTTTATCCATGCTTTGAAAAACATTCTCACAGCAATGAGAAGCTTCAAAGCTATCAGCCACCTTACCTGGGAAAGGCACAAAGGCATGTCGCATGCTAATTGAAAATGGCATTCCTCTGTCTGCAGCTCTCTCCTCCATCTGTGCCTGGCGTCCAGGGTTCAGGCTGCAACCCTTCTTACTTTTTCCTCTGTGGTGCAAACAACATCATCAGTTAGACATGAAGCAGTCTCAAATATATGAAAAAGGCCTGATTTTCAGTAACATCAGTATTTCCATCTAAGAAACTTAATAAAACCCTTATCTGAGGGCTGGATGTGGTAGCTCACACATGTAATACCAGCACTTTGGGAAGCCAAGGCGAGCAGATTGCTTGAGCCCAGGAGTTCAGGTCTAGTCAGGGCAACAAAGTGAGACCCTTGTTTCTACAAAAATTAACTAGGCATGGTGGCACACGCCTGTGGTCCCAGCTACTCAGGGGGCTGAAGTGGGAGGATTGCTCGAGCCCAGGAGGTAGAGGTTGCAGTGAGCTGAGATCGCGCCACTGCACTCCAGCCTGGGCAAGAGAGCAAGACTCCATCTCAAACAAACAAACAAACAAAAACAAACAAACCTTTATCTGAGACTCATTTTAAAGCTTAACAAAGACATTAGAACTTTTTTTTAGCAAACAGTCAATTAAGCATGAATTAGATTCTTTATAGATGGGACTCAGAATTCAAAATGGTCTAGGACAGAAATGGGTATGTCTGAAACATAAAATTAAGTTAATTTCATTTATTTGTCTAATAAGCTATTTTGAGCCATTCATACTTTAAAAAGTTTATTAATACAGATACAGAGAAACAGTGCCTACCTGCCCATGGGAAGTAGGCCTTTGCCTATAGCTTGAGAAGGTGGGCTTTCTCCTACTAGTGTTGGCATTTTGATTTCAAAATCTCTTGGCACATTCTGAATATTTGGTTCTGTAAAGGTTATTCGTCCTAAAATCAAGCAGAATAAAGATATAAAATTAGAAAAAAAATCTGGTATTTGTTTTAACAGTATTCACATTTCTGGATTATCTTAAAAATGCAGACTATCAATGCTGAACTGAAATAAATTTACATTTAAATATTTTTCATCATGTTCATGTGTCTAACAATGATAAAATAAGTACAAGACCATCCCAAAATATATGAATGTATGAATTGGCTACAATACTATGTTTTACACAGAAAACAATCTCACAATGAGAAGTAATTTGATAAACTGAACTGTTCCTATGCTAAAATGAGTATCAGATTTCAGCCCTATAACATGTTAGTGGCCAGATTCGTGAGTAAAGGCTAATCAAATGGATCTTAGGAGAAACAACCACTGAAGCTTCTAAAAAGCCCATCACTTTCAGACATCATCTGGCTGTTTTTCTTCATCATTATCATTCATCAAGAGAATCAACAATAGTACTGACTAGAAGTACTGAATCAGGTGAAACTTGAATCAGGTGGTTAATAGTAAATTTTCCAGTGAACAGAAAGCTGTTTTTTTTAAAAAATGCTTATAAGCCTGGCCAACACAGTAAAACCCCGTCTCTACTAAAAACAAAAAAAATTAGCTGGGCATGGTGGCGGGTGCCTGTAATCCTCAGCTACTTGGGAGGCTGAGGCAGGAGAATCGCTTGAACCTGGGAAGTGGAGGTTGCAGTGAGCTGAGATCATGCCACTGTACTCCAGCCTGGGCAACAAAGTGAGACTCTGTCTCAAAAAAAAAAAAAAAAAAAAAAAGCTTATAAAACCTTTATTTCCCAATATATTTTACATCTTTTGTTTACTTATTGGTTGAATTTCTCTAAAACATGAAAACATGTTAAGTATCACTCCAAAAAAGTTTGAGTAATTTTGTTACTGTGATTTTTATAACACTATCAGTAACACTAAAACTCTATTTTATGACACCCTCTTCATTGTAACAGGCTGTCTACTAGCTATGTATAACTCTATCGTCTTCTGATAAACCAGACATTTTAAGTGACTTGGACATTGTTTTTCTGAATGATCCCCTGGTATTATATATTTGTCATTTAGCTTTTAGCACAAAATAAGTGCTCCATCAATGATAACCTTTAACATAATTATTGTCATTAAATGGCCTGTGCAGTGTTACAAAGCTAACAAACAGCAGAGGAAGGCACCCAAGGCTCTTTTTACGTCAACACATTGTCTTCTTTTCTATAACACTTAATATTCAGCACACTACTCTGGTCTATTAGTTGAATTAATGAGGCAACACTGGCAGACCAAAAAAATGGTAAAAATAAATTACAAAGAATGAATATATAGCTTAATGGACATGAAGTATATTCATGAAATGGCTTTGCTATGCTTAAGCTTGTATTTCTAAATATTATAAAAGTTATAAAATATTATTAAAATACATTTCTAAATTCACTAAGTAAAATCAGTAACAAAATCAAAATAAATGTTGCATATTTATTTGTTCTTTACAAACAAATAACAAAGCAGAAGGCTTATTACTGATTTTACCTTCTGCTTTGTAAAGAACAAATAAATGTGCAACACCATTGAAAATTCTACGTTGCTGGGCATTATGGCTCATGCCTATAATCCCTGCACTTTGGGAGGCCAAGGTGGGTGGATTATGAGGTCAAGAGATCGAGACCATCCTGGCCAACATAACGAAACCCTGTCTCTACTAAAATTACAAAAATTAGCTGAGGCAGGAGAATCGCTTGAACCCAGGAGGCAGAGGTTGCAGTGAGCCGAGATCACGCCACTGCACTCCAGTCTGGCGACACAGCGAGACTCCATCTCAAAAATAAATAAATAAATAAAAAATAAAAATTTAAAAAAGAAAATTCTAGGTTGATGTTGTCTTTTCATCCCGGAGGGTTTTATTTTACATACGTTTATATTATTAGCATATGTTTCCTTTTTTTGTTGTGGTTGAGATGGAGTCTTACTCTGTCGCCCAGGCTGGGGTGCAGTGCCGCTATCTCGGCTCACTGCAAGCTCCGCCTCCCGGGTTCACGCCATTCTCCTGCCTTAGCCTCCCGAATAGCTGGGACTATAGGTGCCTGCCACGATGCCCAGACTAATTTTTTGTATTTTTAGTAGAGACAGGGTTTCACCATGTTAGTCAGGATGGTCTCGATCTCCTGACCTCATGATCTGCCCGCCTCGGCTTCCCAAAGTGCTGGGATTACAGGCGTGAGCCACTGTGCCCGGCCTAGCGTATGTTTCAAAGTGAAATTTAAATACTAACAGGGCAAGATATCACTAGGATGGGACAAGTTTAGAAAGTTTAGAACAAGGGATAAAGCAAGTAGAGAAAAGCAGCGCCTCATGAAGCTTCCGCACTAGGTAACAGCAGCAACTGATAGTGAGCGCTTTCTAGGAGCCATGCACTATTCTAAATACTCTACATCTATGAAACTATTTAATCCTCAGAATTACCAGGTGAGGTAAGACTGTTATTACCTTGTTTATTTGTTTATTGGTTTATTTATTGATTGACTGAGACAAGGTCTCACTCTGTTGCCCAGGCTGAAGTTCAGTGTCTCAATCACAGTTCACTGTAGCCTTGACCTCCCAGGCTCAAGCGATCCTTCTATCTCAGCCTCCCAAGTGGCTGGGACTACAGGCACAAGATACCACACACATGGCTAATTTTTTAACTTTCTAAAGAGACATGGTTTCACTATCTTGCCCAGGCTAGGCTCAAACTCCTGGGCTCAAGTGACCCTCCCATCTTGGCCTCCCAAAGCGCTGGGATTACAGGCAGCAGCCACTGTGCCCGGCCCATTACCTTCTTTTATACATGAAAAAACTTAGGCATTGAGAGGTTAAGTATCTTGTCTAAAGATTCACAGAACAGGATTCAAACCCTGATTTCTGATGTCAAAGCCCACATTCTATACCACCAATCTAAACTGCCTGCCTCCTCTATGAATGAGTTAAAGCCACCCTTTCTTCCACTACACATCACATTTGGCAAATATTTAGAGTTTTGTATTGCCTAGAGAAAGAATACATTTTTCTTCATAAGATTACACTCTTACTTATCTCAAGAGGACCATGAGATAACCAAAGGACTCTACAGCTTTCTTTTCTGCTTGGGTAAAATAAGACACTTACTTATACAGATGCCCCAGAGGCCTACTGAGATCAACTTGGAGAAATCTTAAGAGGCTCAAAAAAGAGCTGGGACTGAAATCAGATAAGACCACTGACTCAAATATTTAATTCCTGTGTATACTCACACTGAAAGCACTGTCTCAGACATCCCAGTTACTCTATACAAGTACTTAAAAGCAGGAACCAGGCTGGGTACAGTGGCTCACTCCTGTAATCCCAGCACTTTGGGAGGCCGAGGCGGGTGGATCACCTGAGGTCATGAGTTCAAGACCAGCCTGACCAACGTGACAAAACCCCATCTCTACTAAAAACACAAAAATTAGCAGGGTGTGGTGGTGTGTGCCTGTATTCCCAGCTACTTGGGAGGTTGAGGCAGGAGAATCACTTGAACCTGGGAGGTGGAGGTTGCAGAGAGCCAAGATCGTGCCACCACACTCCAGCCTGGGCAACAAGAGTGAAACTCTGTCTCAAAAAAAATAAAAAATAAATAAATAACTAAAAATAAAAGCAGGAACCAATACTCATCTCTGTACCCAGGTAGTATCTATCTATGCTTTGGAAAAAGCATGTATTTTATAGGTGTAAAACTTTACTGAACCCCTTGATCAATACTTGAATTCTTGGCCATCATAAGAAATATTGCATATGAAAATGTTTTTACTTCAAAATTGGATATTGTTTATACTTAAGATTTCTCATCACCTGTAGCAGTGTGCGACTGTGATACGGGATAGATTCTTTCCATTCCAAGAAAAGGATTAAGACGCTTTTCTCGCTGAAGGGGAAAGACCACTTTGGTAATAGCATTAGTGATTCTTCTCCATTCTAATATCAAATCTGGTAAAGGATGTAATGCCTTTAATTTATTTAAAACATCCTGCCAAAAAAACATAATAAGGTAAGATTGAATTCTTGTCCAAATTCCATAGCAAGTTAGAATCTCTTTTCTGTAAATAATACAATCTCAAAATTAAATTTGAGAGTAATATCTACAACTCAAAACTCTTACTTGGGTTTTTTTTTTAAACCACCATATTGATAAAACTATAACTACAGTTTATAAAATGCAAATGTGGTAATACTGAGCACTATCAATTTAAAACTACCTTTTTCAAAAAAAATCAATGAATTGTCAGTCTAACAAAGTAACTGCCCCCACACACCCCACCAAAAGTTTATTTTACATCATCTGTTTTCTTTATGCATTTTCCTCCTTCACTCCTCACATGACTGGAAGTATACCAGTTGTTTTTGTGCTTGCCCGGATACTTAATATGCTTTCCATATGAAGGTAATCAGGAGACATTTATTTTTAAAAGTTTGAATTTTTCATACTATAGACTTTCAGTGAACTATTAAGGAACAGAAACTTGTGAGTTAAAAAGCCAGTGAGATTAAATAAAAAAATGTGCTATTGCCTGGAGCTAAAGAAACTTCCTAGGAGCAGACAAATCATAGATAACGGTATAAGGACCACAATTCTACACAAGGGCAACTTGGATAGCTCTATGGCTATATTTTCTACCCTATTTTTCCCCTGAAACATCAGTAAAAAGTAAAATTAAGCCCTTTCTTCCATCCCACTAATGCATATAGTTTCCATGGATTATGATTAACAATTTTACTTTGAAATTAGCAGATTAAATTCTTAAATCAGGGCCTGGTGCAGTGGCTCATGCCTGTAATACCAGCACACTGGGAGGCCGAGGCAGGAGGATCCCTTGAGGTCAGGAGCTTAAGACCAGCCTGGCCAACATGGTGAAACCCTGTCTCCACTAAAAATACAAAAATCAGCCGGACATGGTGGCTCAACTTTATAAACCTTTATACCATGTTAATGATAGGAAGGAAGGACACAACTGCTAACTTAGATTATGATTCAGATGTTCCATGCTGGAATATCTCCACAGAATTTGTGGGCTACCAAACCACAAACCAATGTGTTAATTTATATCTGGGTAAATTCAAATGGTAGGCTAAGATCTTGATTTCATCAGCATTCTTTCTAGACACCAAAATGTTAAAAGCAGTTTAGGTTCTGCCCTGCTCTGTGACTGCCCCAAAGAGCACCTTACTAGTGCTGAACTGTCTTCCCAGCCTTAGCTTGCGTCCATTGTCATTCCCTCTTCTGGTGGAACCCAGAGTTTTCTTGCTGCCTTGGTTTTTCATCTCTCCATTTGGGGGCAACTTCAATTCCAAAAATAAAACCTGCAAGAAATTAATGCCTCTTTAGTCAAGAATGAAACTTGCAAGGACTATCATTTAGAAAATATTTTAAGTTATTTCAGAAAACAATCTCTACAGTTCAACATGGATTGAAATAATGTTTCTCCGGATAATTTGGAATTACCACATTTAATAAATGATGGCAATGAAAATGTATATGTCAGGTAGTCGATCCATATTCTAATTAGGCACTATCAGATTAACACTAACACAGGCCTTTTTTTTTTTTTTTCTTGAGACAGGATCTCACTGTCACCCAGGCCAGAGTGTAGTGGTGTGATCACAACTCACTATAGCCTTGACTTGCTGAGCTCAAGTGATCCTCCCACCTCAGCTTCCCGAGTAGCTGGGGCCACAGGCGTGCACCACCATGCCAGGCTAATTTTTGTATCTTTGGTAGAGACAGGATTTCGCCATGTTGGCCAGGGTGGTCTCAAACTCCTAAGCACAAGCAATCCACCCACCTCGGCCTCCCAAAGTGCTGGGATTATAGGCATGAGCCACCACACCCAGCCAGCTTTTAAGCAGTCAGGAACACAGGCATGTATATACGTTGTGCTGAGCAACTGGCAAACAAGTTATTAACATTGAGACTTATTGCTGTAAGAATTGTGAGCTCTCCTAAATGAGCCTGTTCAATCAGTTAAGCCCCATAGATCAACATGGAAGCTTACATGGCTATTGTCTCATTACAAAAATCAGAAAACACTAAAGTAGGAAGGGGTTTAAAAAGTCATCTAGTACCACCACCACAATGCTGGGCCCTGACAGTCCCTAGGCACAAAAAGTTAGGAGAAGGTGGCCAATACAATGTGGCAATAATGAATGCTAGAGAGGGCTGGCAGCACCCACTGAAGATACCAGGACCACGCTGTGCAGAAGGTGGAAGATCCCATGTAACACTCACAAGCTCAGATTAGAGGGGATGAAACTAGGGCAATTCAGAACATTATCTACTATACCTAATCATTCACTTATATATTTTGAGTGGGTTTTAATGAACCTTGAATTATTTTCCCAGTAATAATTCTAAAAATTGAAACTATTTGTGTAAGCACAAGAATTTTTCCCACAAGTTGGGCCAGGGATGGAAGGGAAGATAATCCCTGTGCTTCCCTAGAATAGTAATGATGACAGAAATAATGATCTGGTTCCAGTTTCAACTGGGGTCTTAGGAATGAAAGGTACTGAGGCTTTCTGCAGATGTCAGTAACTACTTAGCCCAAGAACTATGTTACACAGATGTGAACATATGCATGTATAGGGATTAGGGTTGCCACACATACCAAACAAAATTACAAAATGCCCAGTTAAATTTGAGTTGCATGGGGCATACTTATACTAAATTGTTATTCATTGTTTACCTGACATTCAAAATTTTTTATTGACAAATTATAGTTGTATACATTCATGGGGTACAAGATGATGCTTTGATGTAAGTATACAATGTGGTGTGATTAAATTAAGCTGATTAACATATTAATCACCACACTTAGACCTATCATTTTTTATGGTAAGACATTTGAAATTTACTCTCTTACTTTGAAATATATAATACATTATTATTGACTATAGCCACCCTGTGTACAATAAATCTTAGAATCGATTCCTCTTGTTTATCTGAAACTTTGTACCCTTTGATAAACAATTCCCCATTCCCCTATCTAAAACTTTATACCCTTTGATTAGCAACTCCCCATTTCCCCACTCCCTACTTCCCCAGCCTCTGGTAACAACTGTTCCACTTTCCACTTCAAGGAGTTCAACTTCATTGGATTCCACATATAGTGAGATCATCTGAAACATATGGTACTTATCTTTCTTTAACTGGCTTATTTCACTTAGCATAACATCCTCCAGGTTCATCTATGTTTTCAAAAATGACAGGATGAAATACAAAATTGAAACTGGATGTGCCATATTTTATCAGGCAACCCTAGTACAGGTATCGAAGGGTACACGAATGGCAGTATAGGAGAAAAAAATCAAGTAACTGGATAGGAAAAATAAAACACTATTAAAGTAACAATAAGGCAACAAACCCAGGAAGAGAGACCCATTATGAATAAAGACAACACAAAGATCTCAAGTTATATATGTAGAAGTTCTTTAGCTTAAGCTTTTTTTTTTTTTTTTTTTTTTGGTGAAGCTTTCAGAATTAACTGTGAAACTTCTCATACAAATTACCTTCCAGGTAACTGCCATTTTGACATGCAGGACTAAGAAGAAGCCAATATCAAAGGTCCTTTACTCTTAGTCCAGGGTTTGCTTGAGACCTATAGCTTACATGCTTTCAGGCCCATCTGAATCACAAGGGCAGCAATTCCTGCCTTGCCCCAAACCTACTTGTGCTGAAACAGAGATTCTATATTTTCTATAAGTTCCCTATGTAATTTTATGTGCAGTCAGCTAGGTATTGGCTTGGGGACTTTAAAAGCGGATACCAAAAAGAAAAAAAAAGGGCACCACTAAATTCAACACATGAATAAGAGAAATCAAGTTCCTCATTTTCTTTAAAATATGTTAACGAAGGAACAGAAAATCAAATACTGCATGTTCTCCCTTATCAGTGGGAGTTAAATGAGAATTCATGAGCACAAAAATCCCTTTTTCATTTAATCTCAGAAAAATGTCCAGTTTCGTATTCTATAGAAAGATGTTAGGGCAAGCAAGGAAGGGGTAAGGGCTCATGAAATGACTAACTTTCTGGAGAAATAGCTATGCTGTCATGCAACCACCACTACCAATCATTTCTTCAACAAATACTTAGTGAGTCCCTCCTCTGTTCCAGGCAAATCTCCTTCTTGAGGAGCTTACTTTCTAGAAGTCCTCTTTATTACCTTCCTTTATTTGTAAATTATATCTGTATATAATTATAATTTATAATCTGTATAAAATATACAGATATAATTTACAAATTAGATGCTAGAATATCCCCAAAGCAATCTGGTTAACTGGCTGTTTCATTTTAGTGATCTTTAGTGTTCAGGTAAATACACACACACACACACACACACACACCCCCCACAATCATTTTAACTCTAAAAATTATCTATATCCCTATCCCCATGATACAACCTCAGCGATGTCATCTGAACTGGTGAAAGAAAAACTGTGGCCAGCTAGTTGATAGGCCTGGGTCTCGATTGCATCCAGCTTGGCTTGCATTATGTGTTTCTGACTTTCACATTCTGCAGTACTAAAGCCAATTCCATTTAGTTCGAGCAAGGCCAAGCAGTACTGAGAGGGCATTTCCACCTTACGGAAAACATCTGGAAGAAAAAAGAAAATTGAAATGTTAATTCATTGGCTAAGTGGCTAGATTAGCAGCCTTACTTAAACTATACAGAATTCATCTAGAAAAATCCAGAAACGCTACCAATGTATCCTTCAGGAGCCAGTCTCCCAAGCAGCATCCTCAAGCCAACAATGAAAGGTGGAAAAGTACAGGCTAGTTTAGCACTGGACAACTATCCTTGTCTCTGCAGAGAGTAGAAGAGTTGGCAATCTTATGACTAGTCTGGATTACAAGAGACTATATTTCTCCAAAGATGTTTCTGCTTCTACTCTTAGCAGGAGCATAACAATCAACCTTACTTTGAAATCCAAAATGCTCCAAAATCTGAAACTTTCTGAGCACTGACATGACACCACAAGTAGGACAGTCCATACCTGACTTTATGTGACAGGGCACAGTCAAAATGCAGGTGTACAACACAAAGTTTATTCAGCGTCTCTAAAGAAAAAAGTCCCTCTTTGCCCCATTGTTTCAATATCTCTTTTCTGCCAGACAACCACAGACTGCCTACATGAGTGACTGAGACAGTGACACCTTTGCTTTCTGAAGGTTCCGTGTACACAAATTTTATTTTGTGCACAAAACTATTACATTGTATAAAATTATCTTTAGGCTATGTCTATAGGTATATATGAATTCTACATTTAGACTTGGGTCTCATCCCCAAGATATCTCATTATGTATATGCAAATATTCCAAAATCCAAAAAAATCTGAAATGTAAAAACACTTCTGGTCCCACATTTTGGATAAGGCAGACTTAACTTATATATTAAAGGCCCTGAGAGGACCTGAAGCAAAGACAACTATTTAATTTTATTTTAAGTGAAAGTCCCAAACTTATTTGACCATTAAATCCTTTTTTCATATAATACTTCTTAACATCTTGAAAAGTAAGCATCCATGGAATGTACTATAGGAAATGCTGTCCTAAATCATTAAGAAAGAATCCCTAACACTTCAGCTTCCAGTATTGAGTCACTAGGAATCTGAGCAACCCTGGCCCACCCTCCCCAGCTCCACACAAGCACATAATTTGAGGCACTGCTGGTCTCAATTAGCATGAGAAATCTCCAGGGACACCCATAACCACCATGAAAAGCAAAGAAACAAATGAGAGTTACTGGCTTCTAACCACCTGCAGAAGGTACGAAGCTGTCAGAGCCTGGCTTTAGAAGCCTGGAACTAGTGGAGAAATTCATGTTACTTGAGACTAGAGAAATAATGAACTTGGGTCAAAACAGGAACAATTGGAGAAGCACAAAGTAAGACTGGCAGGAAGCTAGACTGCATCCATAGCCATTAGGAAGGAGCAAGGTCGTTATGGGAATGGAATTCCATAGCAAAAAAAGTTAAGGGGATATGGATCCTTGAAACAACAACAGGATGAGGAGCTGAGTCTCAGACTCCTGTTCTGAAACAAAACTCTCAAAGGTTACTGTGGTCCTTGGATGCAGAGTAGTGTGGTACCCAGCAGAGGCAGGAGCAAAACCTTTCTAAGGGAAGATTTCCCCACATAAGTCCTGCAGGGATCCTTGATCATAATAAATCCTGTATGAACTCACAAAAAATGTGAAAAATACAAGACAGCAAAGAAATGTGAATAGTACTCAGAAGAAACAACCAAGAACAAATTCAGATCCCCAAAATGGCAGATAATGACTAGTTAAGAATATTGCACAACTGTGAATGAACTACTTACAAAACAAAAAGTGACTAGAAACAAAGTAAAATAGTAGGAAAATAGAGAACAAGTGTGTATCAATAATCATAATAAGCAGAAATACATCAATGATCACAATAAATTGGCAAATTTGCAAAAAATATATATATATATGGTAAGCCTGAAAAATAAATAAGCTATACTTTGTTTATAAGACATGTCTGAAGATAGGAACCTAAAAAGGTTAAAAGGGATAGAAAAAAGCTATATGAAGTAATATTAAGAGAAAGCTGATGTTGCCATATTCATATAAGAAAACAGACTAAGAATAAAAATTATTATTTGTTATACAGATGGTCATAATACAATAATAGAAGGTTTAATTCACCAGGAAGACAAATCAATTTTAAACACATACACACCTAATAAAATGGCCTCAAAACAAAACTGATTGAATTACAGGGAAAATAAGACATAGAATATTTTGAAAACAACTTTGACTTAACAGACATATAAAATTGTGCATCCAGAATTAGAGTACACATTCTTTTGTGTGCACATAGAGCACTTACACAATAGTTCAAGTTTTAGATCATTAATTGTTCTCTAAAAATTTCCAGAATAAGTATTATATAACCATGTACTCTAACTACAACACAATTAAGTTTAAAGATAATAAAAATACAAAATAAAAGTTTCTAAATATTTAGGAATTAAAAATCATTCTTCTAAATAATTTTTGAGTGAAAAAATATACCAGAAATCTAAAAATATCTAGCATGATAAGAATATTATATATCAGGCCAGGAATAGTGGCTCACACCTGTAATCGCAGCACTTTGGGAGGCAAAGGCAGGAGGACTGCTTGAGGGCAAGAGTTCGAGACCAGTCTGGGCAACACAGCAAGACCCCCATCTCTACAAAAAACAAAAAAAAAGTTGTGTGTGTGTGTGTGTGTGTGTGTGTGTGTGTGTGTGTGTGTACACATCCAAATTGTGGAATACAATAAAAGTAGTGCTTTGAGGAAAATTTATAGCCATATATATATACATTTTGTGTGATACAGATCCTCACTCTATTGCCCAGACTGGAGTGCAGTGGCAGAATCTCTGCTCACTGCCAACTCCGCCTCCGGGGTTCAAGTTATTCTCATGCCTCAGCCTCCCAAGTAGCTGGGATTACAGGTGCATGCGACCACACCCAGCTAATTTTTGTATTTTTAGTAGAGACAGGGTTTCACCATGTTGGCCAGCTGGTCTCAAACTCCTGGCCTCAAGTGATCCACCCACCTCAGCCTCCCAGAGTGTTGGGATTACAGGCGTGAGCCACTGCACCCCGCCACCTTATATTCTTAAGTTAGAAAAGAAAAAAAAAATTTGAGAAGTAATGGTTTTAAGGTCAAAGAGGAATATTGAAAAAGGACTACAAAATAAAGTAAGGGGAAATAGATAATTTAGATGTGGACAGAAATCAAGGAAATAGAAAACAAAAGTAATAGGAAGAATCAAAGACAAAAGTTGGTTCTTTGAAAAGACTAGAAAATTGGCAAAATTTCAAGTGACATTAAATAATAATATTATGAAAGAAAAAGAGGATATAACAAATAAACCAGAGATGTAAAAAAGAGAGACTTAGCAATAGCTGTATACCAATAAATTTGAAAATTTAGATGAAACATAAATTCCTTAAAAATATATAGGTTGGGAATGTCACAGCGGAGTAATAAAAAGAAAAAAAAATTGGAAAAAAATAGATATATATAGCTTACCAAATATACTCAAAAAGAAATAACTGAATAATCTTACAGTTATTAAGGAAATCAAAGTTGTAGTAAAAATATCTTTCTATATCAGATGAGAATACCTCCTGGCTAACAGAAAAATTTTAAAAATAAAACGTATCTATATCTCTTTCTACAAAGAAATAATTATATTCAAACTAAATCTGATAGCTGTCTACATTCTCTCCCAAAACTTCCCTTATCTCAATGCACTTCAATTCTTGAATTCTATGAATAGGAAAGCATTAACAATGTATAAAAATGCATTTAATACCTCCTAACCACCCTTTTTTTTTTTGAGATGGGGTCTCACTATGTGGTCCAGGTTGGTCTCAAAATTCTGGGCTCCAGTGATCCTCACACCTTAGACTCCTGTGTAGCTGGGATTACAGGCAGGAGCCACTGAGCCAGGCTAGCCATACATTTTTGAAAGTGCAGAAAAAAAGGAGCTTTCAAAAGCACATTGAAATGGTGAGAGTTAAAAATTATAATAATCAACTAACATAATAAGCACCTGCTCTATGACGAACACTGTCCATATTATATTCACTATCTTATTTAATCCTTAGAACAACTTTATAAGAACCAGACTTACAGTTTCAGTAGTTTGCCCAAAGTCCCTCAGCTCGTAAGTGGATAGTCCAGATCCAAACCCTAGTCTGTATGAACTCATCCATCTATTTTCTAGTACCTATTGATCAGTCAATAAATTCAGTCATCTCCTTACAATGAAGCCAAATTTGTTCTACTTCACATCTCTATCATAAGCATCCGTTAAGCTCTCTGTAGTCAGGGTGCTCAATCTGGGCCAGCAGATAACAATGACAATAAATTCATGTTATTTGCTATGAGGGAACAAAGAGACTCTCATGACTATCCTTTGCTGTGAAAAAACATCTGTTGGTTAACAGTTTCAAAAAGAAAAGAGTTAACTCTTTGAAATCCATTAAGGATGTCTTCTAAGTGTGAATAAAAATTATTTGATAAAGTTCAAATATAAAATTAGCAACAACTGCATAAATGCCATTTTGTAATTTTCTTCACACAAGGGCCAGAAGTCAGCAAATTATGGCCAAACTAACACTAGATGCATGTTTTTGTAAAGTGCTATTGGAAGACAGCCATTTGTTTTGGTCTTGTCTACAGCTGCTCTTTTGCTACAATGGCAGAGTATTCGTGATAGAGATTGTTTGGTTCACAAAGCCAAAAATATTTACTTACTCTCTGGCCTTTTACAGAAAAAAAGCACTAGACAATCCAAAGGTAGGATTTACATAAATACGTGATTTACCCATTTTTTATAAAGAGTGGCTAAATCTCTATCTCTAATCTATAACATAAAAATGCCAGAAACTTGGTTTTTACCTTGAAGGTTTTCCTTCTGCAACAGAGAGTTGAGCTGATTCATAGAGTTGAAGATGAGAATGGACTCCACAGATGCTCTGTATCGCCCAGAATGCTCACTGCCAGCATTTAGCCCCAGGCTTTGAATCCCTTGGCTGGTCTCCATCCCTTCTAGGAGTGGAAGCTCATGAGGAAGAAAACTGGTAACTATGCTATGAAGAGTCGGCTCCTGAGAATCTGGATCTAGTAACCAGCATGCCACCTGAATGGGATAGCAATGAGAATATTTTCCTGATTTTTTTCGAAGACACTTTTGTACCTCTAAATGAAAAGGGAAAAAAAGAAAGCTTATTTCTAACCTCACTCATTTTCATTTAATATTTATTCAGTGGTTTTCCCAGGAAAGGAGAAGTAAAGAATAATTGTAACAGGACTCATTTTTGGTAGCAATAACAGCAATGGCTTTCAAAGAAAGAAAAGTTGTAACTATTCCATTACTACAATGCTCAGGCCGATCCAGTTTAGCAGTAGGCTTGACAAACAAGTGTGTCTCAGCAAACTCAAACCATGCGTCTGAAAATGAAGATGGACTCCTCCACTAGGCTAATTTGGGCTAAGCTACTGTAATAAAGATGGGCTACTGTGAGGTTTTAGGTATATTTAGTTCTTTCAACACCAAAAGAAGTGAGGTATCGGGTGCGGTGGCTGCCGCCTGTAATCCCAGCACTTTGGGAGACTGAGGCGGGTTGATCACCTGAGGTCAGAAGTTCAAGACTAGCCTGGTCAACATGGTGAAACCCTGTCTCTACTAAATATACAAAAAATTAGCTGGGTGTGGTGGTGGGCACCTGTAATCCCAGCTACTCAGGAGGCTGAGGCAAGAGAATTGCTTGAACCTGGGAGGTGGAGGTTGCGGTGAGCTGAGATTGCACCAATGCACTCCAGCCTGGGCAGCAAGATCAAAACTTTGTCTCAAAAAAAAAAAAAAAAAAAAAAAAAAAAAAAAAAAGAAGTGAGGCATAAATGTTTTACCATTAAAAGTTTATATCCAGAGTTTCAGAAAGCCTCTAGACTTTCCCCTCAGGATGGGGGGTTTGTCACCAGAAAACCATCCAATTATTCATTTGATTGCCATTTCCAACCTCCTCATGAGTAGGAGTCCTGTAGTTTCTAATACTAGATCAAGCAGATCATTAACTGGATTAGAATAAGGGAATCTAAGCCCTGTTCACAATTCTGACAATTACTTTACTATATGACTCAATTATTTCTTTTGTAGGTTAAGAATAAAGTTTTATAGGGGAATACTGAATGAAACAGTCTCATGTAAAGGTTAACAGGTTTTTTAACTGAGTCATCATTATGAAGAGTGCATCAAACTTTGCTATTATAAAGGAAAGTTCTCAGGAGCCAGTAAGGGGATTTGCCTCTATGCTAAATGGCCACTAACTACAATCCTTTTTGACATCTTATTCACACTCTTTTCCAATTTTCTGCCTCCACCCTTATGAATATTTAAAACCTTCTGCTATCATATACCTAAATCTGTTCTCATTTCACTTCCAATTTACTATTAGACAGAAAACTTAGGACTTATGACCCAAATTAAAATTTTTTCAAAATCTCTGAGGAAAGACATAAACTTTAGGGCTCCAAATTTGTGACATCTCTGTTTTTATCTACACAGAGATATTTGGTGCATGATATTCTATTCTGGGTAGATGAGATTATTGAATAAAGAATTGACTAAAATTCTTAAGCTGCATTACTGAAGCTAAGGAAATACCAAGTCATTTAAGAATTAACACTAAAAATGTTGTTTTAAGTATATAAAAATTAAATAAGACATAGAACCTTAGGATCTTCATAACTTTGCTCCAAGGAGATGCCACAAGAAAGAAGAAGAATTTTATAGCTCTGGATGAAGTCATAGATGACAACAGAACGTTCTTTATCAGATTCCTTTCGCAAGCAAGATTGAAGGTGCCATATCCTGTCTTTCAAAGTCAGGCTTGGATCTAGAGAAGGTGGAACCAAACTGGCACTAATTTCTTAAAAAAAAAAAAAAAAAAAGGGAAAAAACAGTTTTAAGGCAAAAACTACATGTTTTCATTTGAAGCAGCAATCTTTAGTAGAAAGACTGAAAAAGACTAGAAGCCTAAGGGTCTGGTTCCATGTGACGAGTAATTCAGCATCTTATCAAGGTCATATCAGCTATGTAGATGAAGTGCATCATAATCTAAAAATTATGGTTTGGGCTAGAAGATTTTTAATGCTCTACTTAATTAGGTGGGAGAAAATATTAAGCATTAATACTTCTAAAAACAAAATTTCCCAGAATGAGGAGTTAAAGACAGGAAAAGTATTTGGAAATAAATTTTAAAGAGAGATTTAGTATGAACAGATACTATTCTATCCAAATAAAGAAAAAGCTTAAGTAACTACTCACCCCAACATATTTTCCTGCAAAACAACTGAAAATAGTTCATGCTTACTAAGGAACAGACACTATACAGCATCCTTTAAAATGTTTCCTTATTAATTTTGCTCCTGTCCAAAACCAACCTATCAGCTGGAGTATCCAACAACCACAGTCAGATCACAGGGTATTTCCAGATTACATCCTTTCCATTCCAAAGACTTCTCCAAAGTTTATATGATTCGACTACTATAGACCTCTAGCTCAACGATCCCTCTAGATGAGTTTCAGACCCATTCAATGGGAGGACAGAAGACTGAAAATAAACCGCCATACTTTAGTCTTCAAAAGCAAACCCTGAAAATGGCAAGAGAGTTCCTGAGGTTTCACTGCCCCCTCAGAGGAAAAACCCATAGCATTAATAGCCTCATGTGACAGGCAGGGAGAAGTAAGGAAGTGCTTCTTAAAACATTAATTATAGTTAATATATGCAATAACGTACATGCCAGCTGCTCTCCAAAAAATTACAAGTTTTGCCGGGCACAGTGGCTCACGCCAGCACTTTGGGAGGCCGAGGCGGGTGGATCACCTGAGGTAAGGAGTTCAAGACCAGCCTGACCAACATGGGAAAACCCTGTCTCTACTAAAAAAAATACAAAATTAGCCAGAGTGGTGGCACATGCTTGTAATAGCAGCTACTTGGGAGGCTAAGGCAGAATCGCTTGAACCCAGGAGGTGAAGGTTGTATTGAGCCAAGATCAGGCCATTGCAAGCCAGCCTGGGCAATAAGAATAACACTCTGTCTCAAAAAAAAAAAAAAAAGAAAGAAATTTAAACTCTAAAAATAAATCCTAGGTAAATATCAGGAAATTATTCTCAAAATATAAGATCACTACCCTAATGGATGTTACACTAATTACATAGTGACTTACTCAAATACTCATTACTTACCAGAATGCTTTTGTTCCTTCTGCAATGAAAAATAATAGGCATCCCTTCCACCCCAGCATACTGCCAGTCCAACCACCAAGATGTCATCACAACCTTTAATAGGAAATCCATCATCTCTAATAGGAATTTCCTGAGGTGAGCTAGCTAAGTAAAACAAAAGTGAAATAGTTAAAAATCTCTAAAAATAAAGACATTATATAAATTGTTAAAACAATTATAATAAAAAATATATCTTTGATAGGCAAAATTTCCTTAAAAAATAGGTATTTGGACAGTCATTTTAAGTATAAGTAAGATCTTTCCAGGTTTCTCATCAATTAAGATAACCGTCACTATGAAAAAGCAACCAAAGATTTGTTAAATCTATAGTGATTAAGTTCAAAAAAGAGAGGCTGCATTTCAAATTTTATAACTCAAACAAAAATACAGATCATTTGCATACTACAAATATTTTACAGCAAATTCAGCAATTCTTGGCTAAGAAACTCCAGAAAAATAAAGACTATTATTCCCTAGTGAAGTATAATTTTGTATCTAGAGTCAACATTTTTTCCTAAAATAATGTATCTCGAATTTTATAAAGGTCACGAATCAATCTGTCTTATTGATAATTATATCCCTAGTATCAGGAAAATAACTGGCACATAATAACTTAGTACATATTTATTAAATTTAGGTGAACTTTTTTATCCCTCTAGCCTCTATTATATAGCCTGATACAGAAAATGTGCTCAATTTTGTTTGTTGCATCAAAAATGGAAAGAGCTATTCAACACTAAAAGTACATAAAAGTTGTGGTTAACACATCTGCTCCATGAATTGAAAATCAGACAAATACCCAAACTTTTATGAACAAATTAATTCATAAAATAGCAAGGTTTAATAAATCTAATCAAACACCTGATTTCCACAGCAGGTTGTCAAGCTGTCTACAACTGGTCCCCACAATCCAGAAGGCAGAGTTCATGCAATAAGACAGGAATATACATAGCCTTACTTGACCAAAAGGTTCAACTCTCTCAAAACCTGGAAGGGCTCCGCAAGGTTTTGGAAGCAACATTTCCATATACAATTCATGACTATCAATGGAGGTCTAAATTCTACTCAAGATAAATCTTGGAAAATGTAGCTAATGTACACTGTGAAGAACAAAGTTCCTATTAGCAATGTACTTTTGTAATTACATAAGCAAACAAGGATATTACAATTTAATAGAAAATAATTTATGAGGCCACGCATGGGGGCTCACGCCTGTAATCCCAACACTTTGGGAGGCTGAGGCAGGTGGATCACGAGGTCAGGGGATTGAGACCATCCTAGCTAACACAGTGAAACCCCGTCTCTACCAAAATACAAAAAAAAAATTAGCCGGGCGTGGTGGCGTGCGCCTGTAGTCCCAGCTACTCAGGAGGCTGAAAAAGGAGAATTGCTTGAACCTGAGAGGCAGAGGTTGCAGTGAGCTGAGATCACACCACTGCACTCCAGCCTGGCCAACAGCAAGACTCTGTCTAAAAATAATAATAACAATAATTCATGAGGCCAGGTGCAGTGGCTCATGCCTGTAATCCCAGCACTTTGAAAGGCCAACACAGGTGGATCACTTGAGGTCCGGAGTTTGAGACCATCCTGGACAACATGATGAAACCCCATATCTACTAAAAATACAAAAATTAGCCAGGCAAGGTGCACATGCCTGTACTTCTAGCTACTTGGGAGGCTGAGGCAGGAGAATCACTTGAACTCAGAAAGTGGAGGGTGCAGTGAGCCAAGATCAAGATCACGCCACTGCACTCCAGCCTGGGCAACTGAGCAAGACTCCATCTCAAAAAAAAAAAAGGCAAGAAAAAGAAAAAAAAGAAAAGAATTCATGAGCACTGATGATTAATAAAAACCATTATGTTACAACATTAATATACCATAAAAGAACTGTCACATTCATATTCAAAATATATATTATCCTTATTTTTGTAAACTTTTATTCTAATATATATTACATGTTCCTTTTATACTGGAGGGCAACTACCATTAATTATCAATTTAGGTATGCTGAATAAATAAGGCTGTTCTATACATAAATCCACAGTGGAGATACACACTACAATTTGAACAGATTATATTTAATACCTAACATTGAGAAATCTCTTATCTCAGTCTACTAGTTTATAAACATGAAAAAATAAAATTAAAAAAGTTCTTACCTTGCTTAAACCTACCACCAATAGTAGCAGTTTTAGAAGATGTGAAACTTCTAATCTTTTCACAAGCCAGTGAGATGGAAAATCGCTTTTTGCACCGCCACTCCTTAATGAATGTTTGAAAAAGATTTTGGTCACTTGCTACATCAATTATGGCCAAACTTTCTGAACTGCTTGAGGCTGGAGTTAACTGTAATCCATCCTGTGATAACTGAAGTGAAAAGCCTGTGTCACTAATAGGGTTGTTGTCTTTGAACCCATTTCTACTCTCTGGACTTAAATCGTGGTTTTTAATATCTGAAGGTGAGTCAAATAAATAACTTTCACCAGGTTGTAAAACATTATTAGTTTTCCAACGGTTTACAGGTGTTTCAAGAATCCCTGGAAATGTCAGCTTAGAAGCAGACGTTGGAACGGGTGTAGGAGGAATGAGACCATTATCATCAACTATATCGCTTTCTTTACGAGGTAAGAGGGATGAGGTTTCACCATGATTGGCATTGTTTTCTAGAATCTCAATCTTGCTTTTTACTTCACTATTAGAAGAAAATGAAATTCCCTGCACTTGGTTTGTCTCCAAGTTTGAAATAACTTCTTGTTCTTCATTTAACTCTGTATTTTTTCCATTCAAACTAGACAAGTTTATAGTCACTGATTTTAGGTTTTCATTTTCTAGTGGACTGGACACTTTATCTAAAATCCTTTGCAGTCCTGGACTTAGATCAAATGATGCCCCTGACCATATGAATGAATGATTTTGCCTGGTCCCAGTTAATTTTGATTTTTCAGCCCTTTCATCTTGATCTCCTCCATCTTGATCACCTTGGTGGTGCTCATCAAGTACTGGATCATTTAGTTCTAATGCTCTAGGATATACTACAGTATGATGCTTCTCTTGAACAGGAAATATATCCGCATTGTCCAAAGCTTCAACCATCTGAACAGAATCCATTTCTGAAAATATAACAGATTCATCATTGGAAAAAGTCAACTGCTGGCAGGTATCTTGATTCTCATTTACATTTGATTTTTTAATTAGGTCTTCTTGTTGTAGACACAGAGAATCACTAAAATGGTGTGATGTTACTTCTGAAGGAAGGGGTTCTTTCGTTTGCACATCAGGTAATTGTTCTTTTACTAGATAGTCATCACTGAAACTATCAAAGAGTAAACTATCACTCATATTCAAACTTGTTTCAGGAACTGGAAGACATTCTCCTTCTATACCAGTGGGAGTTCTCTTTTGAGGAATCAGAGGTATAACTGGTTTCACAGTTTCTTGTGTTTGATAACCTTGAAGAAAACTATTTAATTGAGAATCAGTAACAGAAAGTTCATTCTTTTTAAAACAAAGACCATTTTCCTCCAATAGTATTGGAGAATGGAAAATTGGGCTTTCTGGAGTCAGGATATCAACCCCATGTGAATCAGTGCTTTGTTTCAAAGTACCTACAGTCTTAAGATCCAAATGATCTATCTTAGTCACGCCTAGAGGATGCTGCTTAGCAGGAAAAGGAATGTGACACTCTTTCTGAAAAGAGTTCATCAAGTTCTGTTGGACTACGCTTTTCTGCATTATCCCTGCTGCCAGGTTGGTGTCCTTTGCTCCTAGTTTGGTACTTTCAGTTGCCATCTGTTGCATTATTTTCTCTGACTGAGTATCCAGGTAGAAACTATCTTCAAAATCACAGTCAGAAATATGATTATTTCTAGTTTTGTTTGTTGTGTAAGTACCCGTTTTTTCTTGTAGTCTAGAAATATTTAGAAAATTCTCATGCTGGCCTCCTGATTTGCTAAATGCTCCAGTTGATGGAAGTACTTCACTGGGTATCGCAGTTCTGCTTATATCATCTCCTAATGCCTGAAAATGACTTGGTTTATTTTCCTCCGTATTAAGCTTTATCCTTTCACAATTAATAGTAACATTTGAGTCTCTATTTATGTAACTACTGACTGCTTCACAGGGCATTTGTCTCTCTATTATATTTTTCTGTTTGGTAAAAGTGCTTGTCTGTTCATGAGATTGCTTTTGCGGGTACTGGTTAATTGGATCGGTGTCACAGTGTTTCACATAAACATTCTGGTTTTTTGAATCATTTTGTATCAGCACTTCATTTATTTTTTCTGCCTCAACAGCTACTCCTCTGCCCTTTTCACCAACCACACTAGTGGCCTGACAAGTCACATTTTTACTCTGAGATCCTGTGACAATATCTTCCACAAAATTGTCATTAGTTAGTGTTATGTTCCGTGAACAACTTTGCTTTATTTGTAATGGGAATGATGTTTTGTTATCTTTTTCCTTACCACTCAAAGATACATTTTTATCAAATGGCCCTGAATTTCTAAATTCTGTATTCTTCTCATCTAAGGTAAATGGGTCTTCACAAAGACTAGGATTAGACAGAGTCTGTCCCTGTAAATGGATTCTACATGCTCCAGAGTCTTTCAGGGGGCTGCTGTCCCTAGATTGCTTTAGATGCTTTCTATGTTTCCAAGATCGAAAACTTCTGCTCATCTTTTCTGAATTGAAATTCAAAGGTGCCTTTTTTGTTTTCTCTGAAAAAGTCTTAACAACTTTCTTATTGCTTGTTCTCCCCTCATTCTGAGAGGCTCCTGGCTTCTCTTTATTTATATCCAAAGAGGCCCATTTTCTTGCTCTGAAAATGGAATGTCTCTGATGTTCTTGAATCCCATCCTGGAAATTACAATTAAAGGAACTTGTATGCTCTCTACTTTTATTTAAGTCTTGCACTATATTTGGTGAATGCTTAATATAAGAATCACTAAATATTGTGTTACTTTTGTTCTTTGATGTTAATTTTTTATAAGAACTCTTAGTTTGGGATATAAATGTGTGTTCCTTTACTTCTGACTCACTGTGAGTCAATGAACATGTACTAGAATGTAACAGGGCACAGGGATTCCATTGCACTCCCATTTCAACTAAGTCCTGCTGCAGAATCATTCTGGCTTCTTCCACTATAAGGGCTGCTGCTTCCCTTTCAGTTAAACCTTTTCTGCCAGTCACCCAGATAGTTCGCATATTCCGACGTTCTTCAACTGCTTCCTCTTCCTCATCCACTGCCTTCCGGGCACTACACAAAGAGATAGGAAAAGACAGAAATGAATTCATTCATTCGTAAGGCAAATATTTATTAAACATTCAATCGGAGCTGTTCTAGGAACTGAAAAATAGCAATGAAGGAGAGAGAGAAATGTATCTGCTCTCATGGCACATTCTAGCTGGGGAATTCAGAAAATAAAGGTTTAAAATGCATTCTATATTACCTGGTGATGAGTTGTATACAAAAATGAGGCACCAGAAAGGGGTGGGTGGTTCTGTAGCTTTTAAACGGCATAATAAAGGAAGGCTTTGCTAAGACAGATTCTTTAAGTAGAAGCCTTTAAAAAAGTGAAAGCCATAAAACTTTCATTGAAAAACATCCAGCCAGGCGCGGTAGCTCACGCTTGTAATCCCAGCACTTTGGGAGACCAAGGAAGGCGAATCACTTGAGGCAAGGAGTTCGAGACCAGCCTGGCCAACATGGTGAAACCCTGTCTCTACTAAAAATACAAAAAATCAGCCAGGCATGGTAGCAGGTACCGGTAATCCCAGCTGCTTGGGAGGCTGAGGCATGAGAATCGCTCAAACCTAGGAGGCATTACAGTGAAACAAGATCACACCACTGCACTCCAGCCAGGGCAACAGAGCAGGACCCTGTCTCATTTAAAAAAATTTTTAAAAGGCTGTATGCAGTGGCTCATGCCTGTAATCCCAGCACTTTGGGAGGCAAAGATGGGTGTATCACCTGAGGTTAGGAGTTCAAGACCAGCCTGACCAATACGGTAAAACCCTGTTTCTACTAAAAATACAAAAATTGGCCGGGTGTGGTGGCATGGGCCTGTAGTCCCAGCTACTTGGGAGGCTAAGACAGGAGAACTGCTTAAACCCAGGAGGCAGAGGTTGCAGTGAGCCGAGATCGCACCATTGCACTCCAGGGTGACAGAGTCTCGCTCTGTCTCAAAAAAAAAAAAAAAAAAAAGACAAGAAAGAAAACAAATCCTCCTATACAATACACAATATAAACTCTGGACAAAATATATGAAGGGACTAGAAAATGAACAAAAAAGAAAGCAGAAACTGGAGGGGGGTTGAGACTTGCAAGAAAGAAATGGCAGTGGGTGAATTTTCACTTTTTACCTGAAGGCAGGGTCCAGTCAATACCCTGTAGGTTGGCTAAAAACTTAGATAAAAACCTGGAGTTCACTGATTGACAGAAGTCAGAAGAGAGTTAAGAGTAACTACATTAAGGAGAATGACGTAAACACGGGAGGCGGAGCTTGCAGTGAGCTGAGATCCGGCCACTGTACTCCAGCCTGGGTGACAGAGTGAGACTCTGTCTCAAAAAAAAAAAAAAAAAAAAAAAAAAAAAAGAGTAACTACATTAGTTGGAAATTGAAGGCAATATAGAACAGATAACTAGTGAAGAACAACTCCTAATTCTTCATATAAACTGTGCCCAAATCTCTGACTGACCTCTAAACTGTGCAAGTGTGAACAGATTCCAAGTGGTCAGTTAAAATAAACCAGGGGTCCTCAACCCCCGAGCTGTAGACCAGTAACAGCCCATGGCCTGTTAGGAACTGGGTCGCACAGCAGAAAGTGAATTATAGGCAAGGGAGCACTGCTGCCTGAGCTCTGCCTCCTGTCAGATCAGCTGCAGCAAACCCTATTGTGAACTGTGCATGCAAGTAATCTAGGTTGTGTGCTCCTTATGGGAATCTAATTGTTTCATCCTAAAACCAAACCATCTCCATCACCCTCCTACCCCCACCTCTACTCCTGGTCTGTGGAAAAATTGTCTTCCATGAGGAAGAGATATGCAAGAGCAAAGAGGATAGTAAAATACTATACCCCATCCCTTCTCACACAGGTTAAGGTCTCAGAGCTGGGAGTCAGGTTTAAAGTGAATGGGAGGGAAGAAACACTGAACTGGAAATAAGATTGATGCTTCCATCTAGAACAAATTGTTTAATACCTGAAAATAAAACTGGTTGTTAGTACCTCAAAGTAACTAAATACCTATAGAATCTGCCTGAGATTTCATATAAGAGAGAGTTCCAAAAAACAGTGGTAGAAAAAATAATTAAGCTATTCTTTGATTTATATACTGAGTCTAGCCCATTCAATAAATTGGTTATGCAGACATACGCACACAAAAAAAATCAAGGAATCTTCTCACAAATTGTTTTGAGGGACACTAGCATTCCAAAAAACATTTCAGAGGAATGTATTTTAAAATGCTTTTGTCTAATGAAAGTGTAAGATGAGCCTGAGATATATAATGAAATCACATCAAAATTATCAAAATCCATCAAAGCAGATCAAAATCAAAATGCATCAAAGCAGAAAGCATTGATACCAAACTTTTGCTCAGTTTTTTTGAGACACGATCTTACTCTGTCTCCCAGGCTGGAGTTCAGTGGCACTATCAGGGCTCACTGCAGCCTCAACCTCCCGGGCTCAACCAACTCTCCAGCCTCACACCCCCAAGTAGCTGGGACTACAGGCACATGCCACCACACCCAGTTTTTTTTTTTTTTTTTTAATTTTAGTAGCGATGAGATCTTGCTATGTTGCCCAGGCTATTCTTGAACTCCTAAGCTCAAGCAATCAGCCTCAGCCTCCCAAAGTACTGGGATTACAGGCGTGAGCCACTGTGCCCAGCCCCACTCAGACATTCTAGTAGGAATGTTTTTAAGTCATGTATTATTTTTAAAATATACAAAACAAAAAGTAATCTGCAAGGGGGAAAAAGTAGCCATATTTTCTTCCACTTACACCAAGTATATAATAAGATTATTTAACACAAAAATACTTTAATACATTATCTACTATTTTAAAATTAACATTTTTTTAAATTTAATAAGCCCATGTAGGTAAAGGTATTCTCTTACCTTTTGAAAGGCACAGCACTTTTCAGAATCACCTCCACCTCCACAATATTTGCCCTAGCAAGGTCCGCCACAGTATGAAAGCCAGAAGCATAGAGAACCCTGGCTCTCTGAGCATTTAGTAAGGATACCCGAACCAGGTCACACAGCTCCCTCTGGATGCCAAATGTAAGACGCTTCTGAAATTGGGAAAGTAGTAGTTCCATGTTGTGCCAGCCCAGACGGTTGGAAAACACTGTAATCATCCCTAGAACATTCATAGAATAATTGTTGAATTGATTTTTTTTTTTTTTACAGATGAATTCGCCATTTCTTTAGATGTATTTATATTTCCTTGTTTTTTCCCTGCAAAATTGTAAGATTTAACAAGGCCCAAGGTGTAAGTTAACAAGGGAACAGACATATATTAAGAGCCTTAACTAATTGGACAATAAATGTGCTAAGTTTTATGAGATGACATTAAATGTCATCTTATTTATTCTTCATCCTGAAGTTAACACAAGAAAACTGAGGCAGAGCATATAAACACAAAACAAACAAGAAGCCCTCACCCTAAATCATTTCTCTCTCTCTTTCTTTCTTAAGCAAAAGAGAACTCTTAAAAAGGTGTTTAAGAACTCTTAAAAAGGTGTTTAAAAAGGTGTAAAGGTGCTGGGCGCAGTGGTTCATGCCTGTAATTCCAGCACTCTGGGAGGCTGAGTAGAGCAGATCACCTGAGGTCGGGAGTTTGAGAACAGCCTGACCAACACGGAGAAACCCCGTCTCTACTAAAAGTACAAAATTAGCCGGGCATGGTGGCGCATGCCTGTAATCCCAGTTCCTCGGGAGGCTGAGGCAGGAGAATCGCTTGAACTCAGGAGGCAGGAGTTGCGGTGAGCCGAGATCACACCACTGCACTCCAGCCTAGGCAACGAGAGAAACTCCATCTCAAAAAAAAAAAAAAAATTAGGGATTCTTTCCACCTAGAAGAAAACAAGAGAGTTGGTTTCAATATTCAAGTGCTGAGAGAACTAGAAAGAGAGAAGTTCCCATGTGCATTTTCTTCAAAGAAAGGTTGCTGAGCTCAATAGCTGCACTGTCTTGGAATAAAGAAACCAAAACAAGTGCCATGTCATAAAGACATCTGTGGAATTAAAATTGTTTTACACTTCCCTATAAGAACATAAACCCCTTGAGGCAGTCTTTCATCTTTGATGACAGTGAGTCTAAGAGTGAGTCCCTCCCGGCTGGGCGCGGTGGCTCAGGCCTGTAATCCCAACACTTTGGGAGGCCAAGACGGGTGGATAACGAGGTCAGGAGATCGAGACCATCCTGGCTAACACGGTGAAACCTCGTCTCTACTAAAAATACAAAAAAAATTAGCCAGGCGGGGTGGCAGGTGCCTGTAGTCCCAGCTACTCGGGAGGCTGAGGCAGGAGAATGGCGTGAACCTGGGAGGTGGAGTTTGCAGTGAGCCGAGATCGTGCCACTGCACTCCAGCCTGGGAGACAGAGCAAGACTCCGTCTCAAAAAAAAAAGTGAGTCCCTCCCTTCTTGCCACTATCTCTTCTCATCTTCCCCATAGTACTCCCTCATAAGCACATATCTTCACGATGAAACCTCTTATACATATAACACAACCTCTCATAGCCCATAGTTTCCTTCTTAAGGGCTTGTAAGGATTCCTTAGTAAAATCAGACTCAGAATTTCTCGTTTGCTTAGGGTTTAATACATTAAGGTAGACCTTAGAATAGATCATTTTTGTAACAGTCAGACAGAAGTTTAGAAATCCCTCTCCATCTTCCATCCTTCTCCTTAACAATATGTATTAATCAGTACCTTTTTTTTTTTTTTTGAGACAGAGTCTTGCTCTGTCGCCCAGGCTGGAGTGCAGTGGCGTGATCTCGGCTCACTGCAACCTCCACCTCCTGGGTTCAAGCAATTCTCTGCCTCAGCCTCCTGAGTAGCTGGAATTACAAGCACCCACCACCACACGTGGCTAATTTTTTGTATTTTCAGTAGAGATGGGGTTTCACCATCTTGGTCAGGCTGGTCTTGAACTCCTGACTGCGTGATCCACCGGACTCAGCCTCCCAAATTGCTGGGATTACAGGCGTGAGTCACCGCGCCCGGCAATCAGTACCTTAATGAGAAAGGGGAGACCACAGAGAACTCTGTTTCGTTTCTTCTTGCAACAGGAAAAAGAAGAAAAAGGAAAACAGAAAGGAGGATAGTCAGCAGGTTGCTAAGGAATAGAGGCCAAGACATTCAGCTAGTTACCAATCCTCTGTAACATGGTACTGAGCCCTGAGGAGCCAGAGTTTTGAATTTTCCGATGATGACAAGAACTGTACAAAATTATAGCACTTTTAAAGAGGCCTACAATAAAATGGAATTTGAAAAAAAAAGCAATCTTAACTCGACTTCAAATCATCGTCTTGAATAACTATGAAACCCTTTGTTTAACTGACCTGCATAAACAGCAGCTGACTGTTGCAAAGATTGAATCTGTCCACGATTGCATCCATATTTCTGATTAATTTCCCTTAAGGGAACTTCACTGATTAAATCTAATAGCACAAGACTGGTGAAAAACCTGGGAATAAATCATCAAAAGCATGGTAAGAGATCATTCACGTCTACTAGGAGATACAAGGTGTGTTGCAAAATGACTAAGAACTGGAAAGGCAACAGAGGACTTACATAATACATTCTGGTAAGATTCTTAATAGAAAATAGGGTTACTGGCCGGGCGCGGTGGCTCAAGCCTGTAATCCCAGCACTTTGGGAGGCCTAGGCGGGTGGATCACGAGGTCAGGAGATCAAGACCATCCTGACTAACACAGTGAAACCCCGTCTCTACTAAAAATACAAAAAATTAGCTGGGCATGGTGGCACATGCCTGTAGTCCCAGCTATTCAGGGGGCTGAGGCAGGAGAATCGCTTGAATCCAGGAGGCGGAAGTTGCAGTGAGCCAAGATTGTGCCACTGCACTCCAGCCTGGGCAACAGAGTGAGACTACATCTTAAAAAAAAAAAAAAAAAGAAAGAAAGAAAATAGGGTTACTGGACAAAGATTGAGATCAATGCTTGCAAAGCAAGCTTTGACATGCATTAGTACTATAGTAAAGAACTAATGTGTGTATAACAAAAAGTTGCCCATATTCAATATTGCTGCTATCAAGAAATGAGACTTGGTTCAAGAAATGTGATGACACAAAAATTTAAAAGATAACTTGATATACAGTTACATGTAAATCATTACTCCAATAAAATGACAATATAAATATAGCATCCAATTTTGATTTGAAAGGCAACAGTAGCAAAAGTAATCCAAGTATATAAATCCTTATAAAATTTATACTTAACCATATTATAAATAATATACTAAAGACTGCTTTTTAAGAAAAATCATTTCATTATATTTCTCTTTTTTTTTTTTTTTTGAGATGGAATCTCACTCTGTTGCCCAGGCTGGAGTGTAGTGGCACAATCTTGGCTCACTGCAACCTCCATCTCCCAGGTTCAAGCAATTCCCCCACCTCAGCCTCCCAAGTAGCTGGGATTACAGGTGCACACCACCACAAATGGCTAATTTTTGTATTTTTAGTAGAGACAGGGTTTTACCACATTGGCTAGGCTGGTCTCGAATTCCTGACCTCAAGTAATCTGCCCACTTTGGCCTCCCAAAGTGCTGGGATTACAGGTGTGAGCTACTGCACCCGGCCAATTTCATTATATTTCAAAGAAGCTAACAGCCTGTATCAATTTATCCACCTGAATCTTTTAATTAGCTCTTCTTCCCTATTGGTAGTGAATCACTTCTAAGCATGATATAAAGCATAACCCCAGGTGAAGTCACAGTAAATTGGTGGTTCTTCTGATCAACACCTTCTTTACAAAAGAGAGGTAATTAAATATTATACTTTAAAATATAAGATCTTTATATATAAGGGCTACTAAACTGTGAACTGCAGAAAGAAACTAAAATACCAATAAATTCATTAAATACAGAAAACTTGCCAGGCGTGGTGGCTCACACCTGTAATCCCAGCACTTTGGGAGGCGGAGGCGGGCAGATCACCTGAGGTCAGGAGTTTAAGACTAGCCTGACAAACATGGAGAAACCCCGTCTCTATTAAAAACACAAAACTAGCCGGGCGCGGTGGCTCAAGCCTGTAATCCCAGCAATTTGCGAGGCCGAGACGGGCAGATCACGAGGTCAAGAGATCGAGACCATCCTGGCTAACACGGTGAAACCCTGTTTCTACTACAAAAAATACAAAAAACTAGCCGGGCGAGGTGGCGGGCGCCTGTAGTCCCAGCTACTCGGGAGGCTGAGGCAGGAGAATGGCGTAAACTCGGGAGGCGGAGCTTGCAGTGAGCTGAGATCCGGCCACTGAGCTCCAGCCTGGGCCGCGACAGAGCGAGACTCTGTCTCAAAAAAATAAATAAATAAAAATAAATAAAAAACATAAAAACACAAAACTAGCCAGGCATGGTGGCACATGCCTGTAATCCCAGTTCCTCTGCAGGCTGAGGCAGGAGAATCGCTTGAACTCGGGAGGCGGAGGTTGCGGTGAGCCGAGATCGTGCCATTGCACTCCAGCCTGGGCAACAAGAGCAAAACTCCATCTCAAAAAAAAAAAAAAAAAAAAATGAAAAAAAAAAAAAAACTGAAAAATCTTATACTTTGCCAAAATTTTGATTTTATTGACAATGAAAGTGACTACAATAAACTGGGCATCTACTACATGCAAGACACTGTGTTAAATACTGGAAAGCCCAGAGACCTTGATGTTTACCTTTTATGGATGGCCATTTGTCGATGCTGTCTCTCAGTTCTGGTTACTACTTTTCCTTTCACACAGCGGGCCAAGAACCCCTCTTCAACTCCCACTAGCTCTGCCACCCTTTTCATTGAAGTTGGCAACTTCTCCCATAAACAGAAAAATCGATACCAATCAATAGTAGTCCAATCCTCGAACATAGGTGTAACCTAAAAGAAAAAAGTATTATTCATTAACTAAAACTATTACATTACAAAAAACCATTATACACAACCTTCATATTAAAGACAAAAGCCAGGCGTGATGGTATGCACCTGTAGTCCCAGCTACTCAGAAGGCTGAGATGGAAAGATCGCTGGAACCCAAAAGTTTGAAGCTGCAGTGAGCTATGACTGAGCCACTGCACTCTAGCTCAACTGACTGGGTGAGACTCTGTCTCTAAAAAAAATGAAATAAAATAAATAAAATGGCCAGCTGTGGTGGTTCATGCCTGTAATCCCAACGTTTTAGGAGGCCGAGGCAGGAGGATCGCTTGAGCCCAGGAGTTTGAGGCTGCAGTAAGGTATGACTGTGCTACTGCACTCCAGCCTGGGCAACAGAGCAAGACTCCATTTCAAAAAAAAATTACAATAAAATAAAATTACTTAAAATAAAAAGACAAAGGCCTCAGGATTTATAAAATGTCTAACTGCGATAATACCTCATTTATATGGAAACATCATTTATTCACAAACAATGCACTGCCAGGACAAATGGAAAGAGATCATTAAGCATACAAACTGGATTTTATAGAACCCAAGTCTTTTTTTTTTTTTTAAGACAAGGTCTTGTTCTATCATCCAGGCTGGGATACAGTTCACTGCAGCTTCAACCTCCTGTGCTCAAGCAATCCTCCCACTTCAGCCTCCCAAGTAACTGGGGCTATAAGGTGAGTGACACCACATCTGCCTAATTTTCTAATTTTTTTGGTGAAACTGGGTTTTATTCTGTTGCCCAGGTTGGTCTCTGACTCCTGGCCTCAAGCAATTCTCCTGCCTCAGACTCTCAATATGCTGGGATTACAGGCGTCAGCCACTGCACCTGGCCAGAACCTAAGTTTTTAATCATAGACACTTCTAATATCAATATTCTAACTGTAGTTAGAATCTTAAGCATTCTGACTAATTTTCAAGAAAGAATCAATAACATAGAGGAGAGAAGGGAAGAATCAATATTCAGAATTGATATATACCCAAAATGTCAAGATTCAACAAAAATTTTGAAACATATAAGAAATAGGAAAGTGCATCTCAAACACAGGGGGAAAAGCAGGCAAAAGAAATAAAAAGAAATACCTTTGAGAGGCTCCAGCTACTGAAATAAGACTTCAAAGCAAACATTATAAACATGGTTTAAAAAAAAAAAAAAAAAAAGGCATGCTTGAAGTAAAAGGCACGATGCCAATGTCTCATTAAGTAGAGAATACAATAAAGAGAAAATTATTTTTTAAAGAACCAAATGAAAATTCTGGAGTTAAAAGTACAATAACTGGCCAGGCACAGTGGCTCGTGCCTATAAACCCAGCACTTTGGGAGGCTGAAAGGAGAGGACCACTTGAGCTCAGGAGTTCGAGACCAGCATGAGCAACATGGTGAAACACTGTCTCTACAAAAAAGTACAAAAATTAGCCAGGGATGATGGCATATGCCTCTGGTCCCAGCTACTTGGGAGGCTGAGGTGGGAAGACTGCTTGAGCCCAGAAGGTCAAGGCTGCAGTGAGCCATAACTGTGCCACTGTACTCCTGTCTGGGCAACAGAGCAAAAACCTGTCTCCAAAAAAAAGAAAAAGTGCAATAACTAAAATGGGGTTTACTATGTTGCCCAGGTTGGTCTTGAACTCTTAAACTCAAATAACGCTCCTGCCTTGGCCTTCCAAAGTGCTAGGATTAAAGGTGTGAGCCACCGAACCTGGACCTAAAATGGATAATTTACTAGAGAGATCAACAAGATATCCAAGCTGGCATAAGAAAGAATCAGCAAACATGAATAGATTAATAATGACTATGCAATCTGAAAGAGGGAGAAGAGAAAGCAGAAAAAATGAACAGAGCCTTAAAGGAATATGAGAAACATTAAGTATACCGACATATGCATAATGAGTACCAGGAGAAGACAGAAAGGAAAAGGAAAATCATCTGAAGAATTTATGGCTGAAAGTATTCCAAATTTGATGGAAAACATTAACCTACATATCCAAGACACTCAGTGAACTCCAAGCAGGATACATACAAAGACATCCACACAAAGACGCATCCCAGTCAAAACATTAAAGCTAAAGAAAAAAAATCTTGAAAACAGCAAGTCATCGTGTATAAGAGAAACCTGATAAGATTAACAGCTAACTTCTCAACAGAAAAAAGAAGGCCAGAAAATGCAGTGAGATGACATATCAAACCACTCAAAGAAAAAAAAAAATCTGTCAACTAAACATTGTTTTTTCTTTTGAAACAGGGTCTGGCTCTGTCACTCTGGCTGGAGTGCAGTGGCACAATCTCAGCTCACTGCAACGTCTACCTCCTGGGCTGAAGCCATCCCCCCACCTCAGCTTCCCAGGTAGCTGAGACTATAGGTGCATACCACCACACCTGGCTAATTTTTGTATTTTTCTGGTAAAGACGGAGTTTCACCGTGTTGCTGGTCTCAAACTCCTAGGCTCAAGCCATCTACCTGCCTCAGCCTCCCAAAGTGCTGGGATTACAGGCATGAGTCACCATGCCCAGCCTCAACTAAGAATCTTATATAAAGGAGAGTTATTTTTCAAAAATAAAAATATAACAGAAACATTCCCAGATAAACAAAACCTGAGAAAATTTTGCTAGCAAATCCATTTTATAAGAAATACTAAGGCCGGGCGCGGTGGCTCACGCCTGTAATCCCAGCACTTTGGGAGGCCGAGGCGGGCGGATCACGAGGTCAGGAGATCGAGACCATCCTGGCTAACACGGTGAAACCCCGTCTCTACTAAAAATACAAAAGTGGTGCGCGCCTGTAGTCCCAGCTATTCGGAGGCTGAGGCAGGAGAATGGCGTAAACCCGGGAGGCGGAGCTTGCAGTCAACCGAGATCGCGCCACTGCACTCCAGCCTGGGCGACAAAGCGAGACTCCGTCTCAAAAAAAAAAAAAAAAAGAAAAGAAAAGAAATACTATACTAGCCAGGCGCAGCGGCTCACGCCTGTAATCCCAGAATTTTGGGAGGCTGGGTGGGCAGGGGGGTGGAGGCTGGATCACTCGAGGTCAGGAGTTCAAGACTAGCCTGGTCAACATGGCAAAACCCTGTCTCTACTAAAAATACAAAAAAAAATTAGCCAGAAGTGGTGGCGCATTCCTGTAATCCCAGGGACTCAGGAGACTGAGGCACGAGAATTGCTTGAACCTGGGAGGCAGAGGTTACAGTGAGCAGAGACTGCACCACTGCACCACTGTACTCCAGCCTAGGCAACAGAATGAGACTCTGTCTCCAGAAAAAAAAGAAGAAACAAAGAAATACTAAAGAGAGCTCTTCAGCTTGAAAGAAACTCACCCAAAACCATATTTCAATTCCAAACAAAAAAATCAAAGAGCATCAACAAAGGAAATTATGTGGGTACATATAAAAACAGTATCATTACATATTTCTCTTTTCTTCTGAGTGATTTAAAAGGCAATTTATAAAACAATATGCATATAATTGTACTGTATTGGGTTTGTTTGTTTGTTTGAGACACAGTCTCACTCTGTTGCCCAGGCTGGAGTGCAGTGGCACAATCTCAGCTCACTGCAACCTTTACCTCCCAGGTTCAAGTGATTCTCATGCCTCAGCCTCCTGAGTAGCTAGAATTATAGATATGCACCACCACACCCAGCTCATTTTTATATTTTTAGTAAAGATGGGGCTCCACCATGATGGCCAGGCTGGTCTTGAACTCCTGACCTCAAGTGGTCCACCCGCCTCAGCCTACCAAAGTGCTGAGATTACAGGCATGAGCCACCACGCCCTGCCAATATGCATATAATTGTATTGTTGAGCCCATAACATGTAAAAATCACAATATATTTGACAGTATCAGCCCACAGGAGGCAGGTGAAAGCAAAGCTGTACCGAACTAAGGAAATGACAAGAGATGGTGTCCCAAATCCATAGAAATAAATGAAGAAAAAAACACAATCATAAATAAGAACGTTAATGAAGCAAACTCTGTAAATGTATATTTGCTCTCCTTTCTTCTCTCAGCTTCTCTAAAAACATTGAATTACATAAAATACTAAGTATAACAACGTACTATTAGGTTTGCAACACATAATGATGTCATAAGTACAACAATGGCACAAAAAAAGGAATCAAAATAGAGTTATTTAAGAATACTTCTTTATCTCACTGCAATTAAGTTAGTATAAATTTTCAGCTGTACCTGATAATCCCTTGAGTAACCATTAAAAAAAAAAAAAAGAGAGCAAAAAATATAGAGAAAAACGTACAAAATTAAAATGTCATACAATTTTGTGCTGCATAGTCACATTTTGGTCAATGACAAACTGCATATATGACAGTAGTCCCGTTAGATTATAATGGAGCTGAAAAATTAATATTGCCTAGTGACATCATAGTCATCAAAACGTCTAACATGTTGCATTACCTTTTCTATGTTTAGAAATGTCTAGATACACAAATACTTACCATTGTATTACAACTGCCTACAATATTCAGTAGAGTAACATGCCAAACAAGTTTGTAGCCTAGCAGCAGTTAGGTTATACCATATATCCTAGGTGTGCAGCAGGCCATAACATCTAAATTTGTGTGAGTACACTCTGTAATATTCACACAAGAACAAAATTGCCTAAAGATGCAATTCTCAGAATGTATCACTGTCCTTAAGCGATAATGACTATACTAAAAAATAATCCCTTCATTCAAAAAAGAGCCGTAAAAGAGGTACAGGGGAACAAATTCTCTGAGAATACCGACCGTAGTTGAAAACTTCAATACCTGACTTTCAACAATGAATAGAACTACTAAGAAAATCAAAAGGAAATAGAAGACTAAAACAACACTTTAAGTCAATTAGACCTAAGAGACATCTATAGAACTCCACCAAACCATAGCAAAATGTATAGCTGTCTCTTATTATCTGTGGGGGACTGGTTCCAGGACCTCCTGCAGATAACAAAATCCATGGATGCTCAAGTCTCTGATATAAAATGATAGTGTCTATATATAACCTAGACACATCCTGCCATATACAGAGTAATCATCTAGAGTAATTATAATACCTAATACCACATAAATACTAGGTAAATAGCTGATAAACTGTATTATTTAGGGAATAATGACAAAAGAAACTATAAGTTCAGTACAGAAAAAAAAATTTTTGAGATAGTCTCACTCTGTCACCCAGGCTGGAGTGCAATGGCGCGATCTCGGCTCACTGCAACCTCTGCTTCCCAGGTTCAAGTGATTCTTCTGCCTCAGCCTCCCAAGTAGCTGGGACTGCTCCCAGTCAATACTTATGACTCCCAAGTAGCTGGACTCCACGCCCAGCTAATTTTTGTATTTTGTAACTTTGTATTTTTAGTACAGACAGGGTTTCACCATGTTGGTCAGGCTGGTCTCAAACTCCTGACCTCAGATGATCTGCTGAAAGAAAGAAAAGAAAGAAAGAAGGAAAGAAAAAGAAAGAAGAAGGAAAGGAAAGGAAAGGAAAGGAGAAAAGAAAAGAAAAGAAAGAGAAAAAGAAAAGAAAACAAAATTGAAAACTATTTAGCTGGACTGATCAAGAAATGGTGCAGGACGATTCAAATTACTAAAATCAGGAATGAAAGAGGAACCACCCCCATCATCCTTACATAAATAAAAAGGATTAGAAGGGAATACTATGAACAACTAAATGCCAACAAATTAGATAATCTATGTGGACTATTTTCTGGAAATACACAAACTACCAAAACTGATTGAAGAACAAATAGAAACTCTGAATAGTTATAATAAGTAAAAAGATTAAATTCATCATCAAAACATTCACTCCAAAGTAAAGCACAGGCCCAGGTGGCTTGACTGGTGAACTTCACCAAACATTTAAATAACAATTAACAGCAATCTTTAACAAATTCTTCAAAAAAAAAAAAAAAAAAAAAAAAAACAGAAGAGGAAGAAATATATCCTAACTCATACTGTGCAGTTAATATTACTCCAAAACCACACAAAGACATCACGAGAAAAGAGAACTACAGGTCAATGTATCTTATGACGAAAATACTAGCAAACCAAATAAAATACTAGCAAACCAAATCCAGCAACATAAAAAGGATTATACAACCTAACCAAGTCAGATACTCTCTTTTGGAATGGAAGTATTTATCCAATGCCTATACCCCCATTGCATCTTGGGAGTAACTAACTTAGCTTTTGTTATTTCACAGCCTCATCGGTGAAAAGCACTAGCCTTCTTTCAGATGAGACTTTGGACTTTTGAGTTAATGATGCAATGAGTTAAGACTTTGGGGGACTGTTGGGAAGGGATGGTTGTATCTTGGAATATGAGAAGGTCATGAGATTTAGGGGCAGGGTGGATTTATATAGTTTAGATATGTGTCCCCACCGAATTTGATGTTGAAATGTAATCTTCAATGCTGGAGATGGGGCCTGGTAGCAGGTGATTGGATCATGAAGACCGTTTCTTATGGTTTAACACCATCCCCCTTGGTGCTGTCATTGCAACAGTGAGTTCTTGTGAGATCTGGTTGTTTAAAAGTGAGTGGCACCTCCCACCTCTCTCTCACTCTCTTTCTCTTGCTCTGGCCATATAAGATGTGCCTATTTCCCCTTTACTTTCTGCCATGATTGGAAGCTTTCTGAGGCCTCCCAGAAGTAGAAGCCACTGTGCTTCCTGTACAGCCTGCAGAATCATGAGCCAATTAAACTTCTCTTCTTTATAAATTATCCAGTCTCCATAATTTCTTTATAGCAGTGTGAGAATGGACTAATATAGTAAGCCAAAAAGAATAGCTATGAACACTGAAAAAGCAGAGCAATGAAGGGAAACTTGCCCTACCAGAAAGTTTTTAATTAAAACAGAGCCACTGGCACAAAAATCAGTCAAACTGGTCTTTTGTCAGATCAAGAAGTGAAACAGAAATATACACAATGACAAATGGAATTAGAAATGTACCCAAATACAAATGGAAATACAGAAGATAAAAGTTGCCATCTTGAGTCATTACATAAATTAATTTTTTAATAAATGATGCTGAGATTACAGATAGCCATTATGAAAAAAACATGAAACTGAAGAATATGCTAGAATACACTCCAAATGAAGCAGAGCTCAAAATAGGGGGAGGCCAGGCACAGTGGCTCACACCTGTAATCCCAGCACTTTGGGAGGCCGAGGCAGGTGGATCACCTGAGGTTGGAAGTTCAAGACCAGCCTGACCAACATGGAGAAACCCCATCTCTACTAAAAAAAAAAAATACGAAATTAGCCAGGCATGATGGCGCATGCCTGTAATCCCAGCTACTCAGGAGGTTGAGGCAAGAGAATCGCTTGAACCCAGGAGGCAGAGGTTGCGGTGAGCCAAGATTGCACCTTGCACTCCAGCCTGGGCGACAAGAGCAAAACTCCATCTCAAAAAAAAAAAAAAAAAAAAATAGGGGGACCACAACTATACAATTACTTGAAGAAAATGTGGGTGAATTCCTTAATAATCTCAGAGCAAAAAAAAGTTCTCACTAATTCGAAAGTTCATAAATTCAACTGCATTTTTTAAAAAATGCTAGATAAAACATACAATAGGCAAAGTCAAAAGACAAGTGAAAAACCAAGAGGAAAATCCTTCTACTTACACCACAAAGCACCAATCTCCCTAATATATAAAAAACCTTTAAAACTAAAAACAAAACAAAAACAAACAAACAAACACCACACACAACAGAACAATGAGCAAAAGACATGGACAATTCACTGGGGAGGGAGGTGGGGAATCCTCCCATTAGCAATCACTCCCCATTTTCGTCCAGCCTCCTCACACTCCCCCAGCCCTGGGTAACTACTAAGGCACTAAATGTACTTTTTGTTTCTATGGACTGCGATTCTGGACATTTTATATAAATGGGGGAAAATGTTCAAATTTACTCATAATGTAAAAAAATGTAAACTAAAACTACACTCAAAAATACAAAAGCTTAACAATATTCTCACTACTTGCGAGGCCGTGAAAAAACAACTACTCTCATATATCACTGGTAAAACAGGAAAATGATACAAACTCTACAGAGATCAACTTTGCAAAACCAAAATCACTTATGGTTTTTCATCTTACCCAGCAGTTGCACTTCCGGGAGTCTTTCCTAAAGATACACCTCCATAAAACTAAACACTGTGTGTACCACATTATTTACTGCAGCATAATTTGCCACAACAAAATATTGAAAACAATCCAAATGTCCATCAATACGGAACTGATAGACTAAACAACAGTACATCCACCTACACAACAGAATTATAGTTATAAAAAAGATTAAAAAATGAGTTCATATGAAGTGATTTCCAAGATACACTATTAAGAAGAAAAAGGTATAGAATAATGTATACAGCATGCTACCCTCTGTATAAAAAAGGTGAAGAATATGTATGACAATTTTTGTAAACTTAAAAAAAGAGAAGAGATACATCAAAAAATGAATGAAAACAGTCATCTATGAAAGGTGGGTAGAAAAGGTGTGGAAGGGATGGTCATAGGAGTCAGACTTCTCTGACTATTCTTGTTTATATAGTTCTGACTTTTGAATCACAGAAATATTTTATATATTCAAAATCTAAAATAGTACATGCAAATACTAAATGTTTTGTCTAACTTAAAACATAAACGTATTTTAACTGCCAGTGCTTTGAGCTAGGGGTCAAGGCCTTTTGAGCACGAGTCTGTTGATTAGAATTTACCATGGCTTTCTTAAACCATAACCACAATACATTGTTTAAGAAATCCAGTTTTTGTTCTGTAACGTGAAGTTAGAAATTAAAGATCATTGCTGGCCGGGTGCGATGGCTCACACTTGTAATCCCAGCACTTTGGGAGGGCGAGGACGGTGGATCACTTGAGGTCAGGACTTCAAGACCAGCCTGGCCAACAAGGTAAAACCCTGTCTCTACTAAAAATACAAAAATTAGCCAGGTGTGGTGGCATGCACCTGTAGTCCCAGCTACTCAGGAGGCTAAGGCAGAAGAATCGCTTGAACCTGGGAGGCAGAGGTTGCAATGAGCCAAGACTGTGCCACTGCACTCCAGCCTGGGCAACAGAGTGAGACTCTACTAAAAAAAAAAAAAAAAAAAAAAAATTAGAAATTAAAGATCATTGCAAAATAAACTTTCAGCAGTGTCCTTTTGGTTTTTCCCCTGTCTAAATTCCTGTAACTTTTTCTCAGAGCTTTCAGTTATCTCACTTATATTTTTTTGTTTGTTTTTAAGAGACGAGGTTTCTTGCTGTCACCAAGGCTGGAGCATGGTGGTGCGATCATAGCTCACTATAACCTAGAACTCCTGGGTTCGAGTGATTCTCCTGTCTCAGCCTTGTAAGTAGCTGGAATTACCAGCATGCACCACCACACACAACTAATCTTTAATTTTTTTTTTTTTTGGTAGCAACAGATTCTTGCTCTGTTGCCCATGCTGGTCTCAAATTCCTGGCCTCAGGTGATCCTTCTGCCTCAGCCTAATTTTCTCAGAAGCAAACTGACATGAACAAGTTTGGGAACACAACTAACTCTTGAAGGGCATGCAACTCGAATGGTGAGAGAAGTACACAAGACCACTAACCACAAACATTCAGCATAATAACACTGCCAACAGTCTTCATATTTTAGAGAGGGAACAGGAGTAGGAATAGTTAGGTAATTTGGCAAATGACTTACATAATGTTTATGGGAGAATTTACTAGAAACAATAGATAATGTTATTAAATATTTATTCAGATACCAAATATTCATCAAAGACTATCAGCCCTGAGGTGGGAATTATTATCTCCATTTTACAAATGAGGAAATGAAATCTTAAGAGAGGTTAAGTACTTACCCAAGGTTGTACGATTACTAAGTGATGAGGCCAAAAGTTGAACTAAGGCAGTCTGACCCTAAAGCCCACAATCTTAGCCACTGTATAATAAATGAGACTTATTTTTAAGGCCATGATAGATGACCGGTGAAACCTGCTTTGAGATTCCTCCCAGTCACATTCTTGGGCACAGACCTTTGAACCTATCATGCATTATGCGAGTTTGTAAGAAAAGAAAATTGGCACTGTCTAGATATTTCCGCTCTGCTCACTACATAGTGTTTTTTATTGAAACACATTTCCTGATCAGCCCCCTTCATTCTAATGAGACTTTCAATTTTACTCACCTCCCCCTATCACTTGCTTATCAAAATGCATGCATCTGCTCTTAACTGACAAAATTAATTCTTTCTGATCAGGTTCTTGCCAGAGAATATGACCAACACTATCCAATTCTTATTAATATCTTTGTTATACAAAACAATATTCACAGAGCACTGTCTAATGTAAACAAACTTTTAAAATTCCTTATGGCATTTATTATAGAGATTTTTATCAACAATGTTAAGTTCCAAAGTATCCTTTTAGGACTAAATTTCTCTTAGGCAGGGAAATGCAATGTTTTTCCTAAACTTGGTTTGTCTTTTATCTTATGAATATTAACACTAATCAAGCTTCCCTCTTTCTTTTAGTTGCTAGAAAACCCAGAATCAAAGTTGACAACAGCATTGGACATGACTTAATGGCATGCATATTTGTGTACTGACCTTTGCTTGAGTTTTACATCATGATCTTATCTTTAATTTTCTGATATTACATTTTCCTTTGCTGTTCTTTTATACATTGTAAAATATATATTTTTTATAAACCAACTCAAATATTTTTTGAAAGGAGGCTGGAGAAAATAAATTTAAAAGTAACTAGAACAATTTAGATTATTACTTTAAAACAATTCTCTTCTTACCTTTTCTCTATTCTCACCAGTACTAACCTATGCATGGAAAACAGACAAGATGTTCTGTCAGGGTATCATTGATGTTCAGAATTATATATCTATTTTTTCTCCCTATTTTCACAAATATAATCGTTAAAACAGAACTTACCAGATAGAGAATATGAAGATCATTCTCTAAAACAAAGCCCTTCATTGCTCTTTGCAGGTCAGCAAAAATATCTAAAGTATCAGCTGGAGAAAGTGAAGAAGAAAGAGTAGCCGAACCAAGATGTGTTGGATGATACACCTTTCCTGGTTTAGGGTTAGGGTGAGGAAACAGAGGAACAAACACTCAAAATAAAACAAAATACTATCTTTCTGTATTCCAAAGCTAACCCTCCCGGCTGATAAATTTTACAAATAGTACTTTATCCAGCGCATGAAAATGTATGAGCAGGCTCTATAATAATGGTCTGAAGTTGCTAAATACAATACTGATTTACTAAAAATGAGTTGATACGCTGCTCAAAATATCAAGTTCCTTTTATACTACATGAAAAGACAATTTCCATTTACTGAGCGGTCATACACCCTCACTAAAGATGAAAAAGTGAGTAAACTGCAACTGAGAAGTCACACTTACCTTCTGTTCCATCACTGGCTTCTGTACTCTGGATGAATTCATTTTCTAGCAGCCACATCACGCAGGCCTCAATTGCTCCAAGCTGAACAGACTCTTGATTTCTCTGAATTCCTTGCTTCCCTTCTTTCATATTTGCAGCCAAAAATGTGCAGGCAGCATAAGTATGCATATCTTGTGATGTACTTGCCACTCCACCAACTATTATCTGAAAGAAGATATTTGAAAATTTCTGTAACTTTTTAATAAAACAAGCAAGCCGCCAGGAGCGGTGGCTCATGCCTGTAATCCCAACACTTTGGGAGGCCAAGGCGGGCAGATCACGAGGTTAGGAGATCCAGACCATCCTGGTTAACACGGTGAAACCCTGTCTCTACTAAAAATACAAAAAAGTAGCCAGGCGTGGTGGCGGGCACCTGTAGTCCCAGCAACTTGGGAGGCTGAGGCAGGAGAATGGCGTGAACCCGGGAGGCGGAGCTTGCAGTGAGCCGAGATCGCACCACTGCACTCCAGCCTGGGAGACAGAGTGAGACTCCATCTCAAATAAATAAATAAATAAATAAAACAAAACATGCAAGCCCTCTGAATATAAAATAAAGAAAGCTATTTCATTCTCATTTTTTAAAATGTTCTTAGAATCTTAATGTAGAGATTTTTTATTAACTTTCTCATCACCACTCACTGTAACTGTTGGTAACACCTGATGACAACAGAAAAGTTCTCCTTAAAGTAGATAAAATATTTTCTTATAAAGAAAAACAAATGGGCCAGGCATGGTGGCTCACGCCTATAATCCCAGCACTTTGGGAGGCCAAGGTGGGCAGATCAGAAGGTCAGGAGATTGAGACCATCCTGGCCAACATGGCGAAACCCCGCCTCTACTAAAAATACAAAAATTAGCTGGGTGTGGTGGCAGGCACCTGTAGTCCCAGCTACTCAGGAGGCTGAGGCACGAGAATCCCTTGAACCCAGGAGCCAGAGGTTGCAGTGAGCTGAGATGGCGCCACTGCACTCCAGCCTGACAACAGAGCGAGACTCCATCTCAAAAAAAAAAAAAAAAAAAAAAAAAAAAAAACATAAAGCACCAGGCACAGTGGCTCACACCTGTAATCCCAGCACTTTGGGAGGCCAAGGTGGGCAGATCACCTGAAGGCTGGTTCAAGACCAGCCTGGGCAACATGGTGAAATCCCATCTCTATTAAAAGTACAAAAATTAGCCGGGGATGGTGGTGTGTGCCTGTAATCCCAGCTACTTGGGAGGCTGGGGCAGGAGAATTTCTTGAACCCAGGAGGCAGAGGTTGCAGTGAGCTGAGATCATGCCATTGCACTCCAGCCTGGGTGACAGAGTGAGACTCTGTCCCAAAAATAAATTTAAAAAAGAAATAAACCTAAGAGTTTCATATACTAATATTTTACCACTTTAATTTAGGCATAAAAGAGCAAATGGTAATTTAGCAAACTCTCTCTTACCTCCAGAATAGCTCGTATCATGCTGGCAGTTACTTCTTCTCCTTCTCGTCTTTGCAGACAGCTGCGAACAGGCTTTAGAGAACCCTGAAGGAGAGCTATCCCTTTTGATTTCTCAGAGTTCTTACAAATTAAGATACTCTCGCCTATAACCAAAAGATATGCATTTGCAAAATCCCAATATAGTTCCATAAGATATCTGCTAAAGAGATTTTAAGTTGATTTACTTTGCTTAAAAGGAGACAAGAGATGATAGTGGTTGTTATGGTAATAAAATTATGGCTATTTTTTTGAACTCTGGACACAAGGGATCAGAATATGCTACTCCAAACTATGCCACTTTGGCATAAGGATTATTTTGAGCTGAAGGCCTTTGGGAGGCAGCAAACACAGAAAGAACTCTTTGTCCTCTGTCCTCTCCCTACCTGCCTAAAAGCAAGAATAAATTTTTCCCTTTGTGATGATGTTTTCCCTCCCCTCTCCCATACAACACAACAACCCTTACTTATCACTGGAGACAGATCAGCACTGAGATGCGTCTGCACAAACAAACTCTACCTACTAAAATAACTTCTATCTTCCATCAGTTTCCCCCACATATTTACCTTCTCACTATTTGTTGCCCCTAAAAGCCCAGATACCTTTTCCTTTTTCTTGTCACTTCTCCACAATTTACTGTCCATTGTTAAAATGTTATATAAGACCCCAGGTTTTAACAGTTTCTCAGGTCTTCAATCCTTTTCTATAAAGGCTTCCATGTACATAAAAATTAAAAGATTAGCATCAAATAAAGTTTAAATGCCTTGTCTCCTGTTAATCTGTCTGTTAATGTAATCAGCAGGTCCCAACTGCAGAACCCAAGAAAGTAAAGGAAAAGTCTTTTTCTTCCCCTACAGGATTAACCATTATTATTGAACAATGGAGTAATTAATAGAGGTACTTTCAAACCTATAAAGTAAAATGCAAATGTAAATTGTTACCAGTTATATGATAAAATAAATTCAAAAATACTTGTAGATACCCAAAATACTTGTAGATACCCAGAATTAGGAAATATTACAACATTTACTAATCTAAATGCTTTATTGTGACAACCAAATGAACAAAAATACATGAGAGCACTTATATGTTAAAGCTGTATACAACTATACGATTTGAACAAACTATCATTGCAACAATTATGACTAGAGAGAATCATAATTTTTCTTCAAAAATGAATCCAATACTGTGGGAAAGAAAACAGGTAAGAGGTTCAAAAACACAAATGAAGAATACTTTTTTTTTCTTAATAAAAATAAAACTGGCACAATGCTGGAATATCCTTACCACCCCCAGCAAAGAGAAGGTACAGATTATCCTTCCCAACTGCCAAACTGAGAATCAAAATAGGACAAAGTAAAGGGATTATAAACTCGATGATCACTGGCTATTTATCCCAGAAATGATTATAAAGATAGGCACCATTAAAAAATCAAAACAGCCAGGCAACCAACATGGTAAAAAAACAAAACAGCCAGCCTAACCAACATGGTGAAACCCCATCTCTACTAAAAATACAAAATTAGCCAGGCATGATGACCCATTCCTGTAATCTCAGCTACTTGGAAGGCTGAGGCAGGAGAATCGCTTGAGCCCTTGAGGTAGAGGTTGCAGTGAGCCAAGATTGCACCACTGCACTCCAGCCTGGGCAACAAGAGTGAAACTTCACCTCAAAAAAAAAAAAGCAGGGGGGCCAGGCGTGGTAGCTCATGCCTATAATCCCAGCACTATGGGAGGCCAAGGTGGGCGGATCACCTGAGGTCAGCAGTTCAAGACCAGCCTAACCAACATGGTGAAACCCTATCTCTACTAAAAAATGCAAAATTAGCCGGACATGATGGCACATTCCTATAATCTCAGCTACTTGAGAGGCTGAGGCAGTAAAATTGCTTGAACCCAGGAGGTGGAGATTGCAGTGAACTGAGATTGCACCATTGCACTGCAGCCTGGGCAACAAGAGCAAAATTCCATGTCTAAAAAAAAACAAACAACAATAACCAAAAAAAAAAAAAAAAACCCCAAAACTTGGGAAAAAGTCTGAAACTTATGCATGGACCACAAAACCGAATAAAAATTGCAAGATCTAGTATGACAAACTATCTCACTTTGACCTCATCACCCGTTCCACTCCCCTAAGTCGGCATAGTACCACACAGAAAGGAATCCCCAGGGCTCATAGCTTCTACATTGGGAAAAGAGAACCAGAGAACATATAGCTTCCCTAGCATTTCAAGAGGCTTCCCAAGAAGCCAACTCTATTCTCACCTCACAGAGAACATGCTGGGTAACAGCACAGCTAGATCACCTGGGGTCAGGCAGAAGCAAAGCAAGGAGGCAGAGCTCATGGCAACCGGCATGCAGATCTTGGTGGTAGCTCTGTGTACCTGCCAGTGGTGGTGCCAATCAGAGGTACCAGCTAACAGTGTAGCCCACCACAAAGCCAAACTGATCACTTCCAGATGTGGTAGGAAATTCTACCTGGCTTGAATCTTTAGATGGTCAGCCTCTAGGCCCAGCGTCAAACCTCATGAAGACCCTGCCCAGGAAGGGAGATGACCATCACAGGGCATTTTAGAAAGGAGCAGGGGCTAGTTCTGCCAAACCTGGGGTTTTAAACAGTGCTCAGCTCAGCCTCAAGGACCTGCCCCAGGTGGAAGATGCCTATCATAGTGTATTTTTGCAAAGTGCAGGGACTAGTTCTGCCATACGGGTGGAAGTTTAAACAGCCCTCAGTTCAGTCTCAAAGCCCATTCCAAGTCCCCACCTAGGCAGGGAGGCAAACCTCAGATATGCACTTATTTTATTTTATTTTTAGAGGGGGGATCTCTGTCGCTCACACTGGAGTGCAGTGGCATGATCATAACTCACTGAAGCCTCAAACTCCTGGGCTCAAGCGATCCTCCCATCTCAGCCTCCCAAGTCACTGGGATACAGGCATGAGCCACCATGCTCAATCATGCATTTCCACTGAGCATAGCAGCTGGTCCACTGGTCCAGAATAGCAACTCCACCTAACCTCGGGGCCCAGCCTGCAACACTATCCAAGTGCAGATCTCAAATAGGGGTACCACCTGGCCAAGGAATACACTCTGGGGCCCAGCCAAGAGGTGACTGCAATGCCAAACGAGCAACTCTGCCTGATTGTAGAGCTCAGCTAGTGGGTTCACCTGATAGCAGAACCCAGCCAGCAGTCCCACCCAAACTCAGAGCAAAGGCAGCAGCCCAACTATCTAGAGAAGCCAAAAGCAAGCTTTGTCTGCTCAGGGCTGCTATCAGTTGGCCTATTCAGAATCAAAGGCTAGACAACTGAAGTTCTATCCCTGTCAAAGAACACCTATAAAAGCCAGAGATAGCTGTCTCCTCAAATGTGCAGATACCAACACAAGAACACAGATTACAAAGAACCAGGAAGCCAAGATACCTTCAAAAGAAACTAACAAAGTTCCAACAATGAACCCTAAAGAAATGAAGATCTGTGAAATGAGAAAGAATCCAGAATAATTCTCCTAAGAAAGTCCAACGAACTACAAAGATATATGGATAAAAAAATCAAATAAAATTTGGAAAATAATATACAAACAAAACAAGAAGTTTGACAAAGAAATAGAAACAATAAAAAAGAAAGAGAAATCTTAGAGATGAAGAATACAATGACTGAACTGAAAAATGCAATGAAAGCTTTAGCAGCAGGCTTAAATCAAGCAGGAGAGAGAGAGATTAGGGAGTTGGAGGGATGAGAAGATGGTCAAAGAGTACAACGTTTCAGTTAGACAGGAAGGATAAATGATAAGTATTTGGGGGTGATATGTTAATTGGCTTAATTCCATCATTTTGCATTGTATACAGATAGCATCACTGTGTGCCTCATAAATATACAGTTATAATTTGTCAATATCCAATTTTTAAAAATCACATGAATATAACACCTGGCTTTTGCAATGACTACAAAACAGCTCAGCTTAAGAAAGAAAACAATCAACTAGCATTAGCAGCAAGATACACAAGCCACTTTGGCCTGTTTAAAGGTCTTTTGCGGCTTTGATTCTTCAACAAAACAAACTGCGCTTTTTCTGAATGGGCAAGGTTTATGAAATGTCCAGATGAACATCAGTATATATGTACAGGTTCCTGCAACCACCTGTTTGGGGAGGACTCATCCACATCACAAGAGGGAAGTCGAAATTATTTAGAATCAAATAATTTATTACTGACTGCTGAACTTGCAAATTGCTATTTTGGCACAAAGCACTATCTTCCTAAGCTGGAAGATTCTAAGTCATCTATGGAAAGACTGAAGTGTCATTTAAATAAAACACCATGTGCTATCCAGGAATATCACTTATAAAATGCACAGAATTTCCAATGATGCTACATGATACAAAAAGCATGACCAAGTATTTAAATCTCCATAGTGAATATAAAACACTATATTCCTATATTCTTGATTAGCTTGAAGTTATGAGCAAGTCATATGACATCCTGAAATACAATGATATGCAAGGTCAAAAGCTTGGAAGTCTTTAAGACCTCAGAAATGAACTTATTACGTATATTTTAGTTCTGTTTGAATGTTATCTGATTTAAGGCTTGATAATTATCCCAGGGCACTAACCTTCCAATTGTTCTTTCCCATAATATATACAAGCTAAGAATATAACAAGGCAAATAAGAACTCATCTTATTTCTTATTTCTCCTTATCTTCTACATTAACTAAGAGACCCTCTGTCCCTGAGAGAAGATTATCTGTGTAAAATGGACTTATACTCCATTCCCCAGAGGTCTGAGTCCACTGAGAATTGAGGATGGGCAGAGGTAGGCAAATAGGAATGGGAAGGAAGAATCTCACTGTCTTCCCCCAACTCTTTCTAAGCATATACATATAATCTGCATATTTTGTAGGTAAAGTAAGAGAGAAACAGGATAAACTTATCTGATGTCAGCTGTAGGAAAAATCCAACAAATTGGAAGTTGTTGTTTTTTTTTTTAATCATCAAAATTTTCAGGGCTTAAAAGAAAGGCAGACCAATGCCCTTCAGGGATTGTAAATGAGTCATTTATTATTGGGGCTGAGACTGAAAGCTGTTCCAATAGCCATTCACGTCTTCTTAAGTATTAGTTGAGCACATGGCCACCCAAGCTAAAGATTATATTTCTCAGCCTCTCTTGGGGAATATAACCATGTGAAATGCAACCATGTGAAAGTTGGGGAATGTAGCCATGTGAAAGTTCTGGCCCACTGTACGTGAAGAGAAATACTATGTGCAACTTCTGAGCAGTGGCCTCTTTGCTTCCTTATCTCCCCTTCCTGATGGCTGAAATGCAGATGTGATGAGAGAGACGAGACTAGCCATCTTATACCAAGGATAGAAACTATATTGCTGAAAATGTTAAAACAAAATAGAAGACTAGGTCCCCGACACACTATAGCCGTCATATAAGGCCTAAATTACAGTTACGTCATATAAGGCCTAGAATACTATTTTACTGTTATATGAGAAAGAAATTAATGTCTATCTTGTTAAACACCTATTGTATTGGTTTTTGTTACAGCAGTGAATTTATATTCTAACTAATCCAGTTACCGATAAATTATGGTCAATTTTTAGTATTTGTGGTAGTCATGTTCTATAAACTTGCCACGAACACAGAATACTGAACCCTTGCTGCCAAGGAAGATAGATGATTAGGTTCCTGCAAGCCTCTAGTAAAAACGTTTTCATCACTTAATCAATACAAAACCTTGTTTTATGCATGTTTCTGTTTAAAGATATCTTATTTAATGTATACAGTTGTTTACATTGCGCTCCAGCAAACAGCATTGTAATTCATGCCTACAGAAAACTGATCACATATTTTCTCCATAAGGCACATCACAGCCTTAATGCACTAGGGAACATTAGATAGCATTTCAGTACTTTGCTTGCGGGTCATGTTAAACAGCAAAATCACCCACTAAAAGCACAAAAATGTGAAAAATGTGGCACTAACTAGCCCATTAAAAAGAAGCTTGCTCACAGTATAAGAGCTGAAACAAGAATGCAGAGCTTTGGCTTGTTCAACCGCAGCAGGGAAAGTGTGCTTGGAAAGATTCAAATTTTTCGCAGATCTGCATACGTCTGCAAAAGCCCCAGAGGTATTATTTCGGGATTCTGAATAAATTCTGTTAAGGTGGAAAATTCAAATATGGAATCCATGAATAATGAGAACTGACATATTTGGGGACTTCATGTGACAAGTCAGTTTATTCTAAAAGTTACTTCCTCAGTGTACTACGCAGGTTCCTCTGCCTAGAATATCCATTTCCTATCCACTTTCTGTATTCTCCTGGATTTCCTGATTTCTCTTCAGTAGCCACAGAACTGTTTGCCTGTGTGTTTTTTTTTTTTTTTTTTTTGACATATCTAATAAAATATTGGAATCAATTATGTCCTAGGGTAGAAAGATAACAATTATGTCCTAGAGTGGAAAGTGGCAGGGAATGTTCCTCCCAAGGTTCTTTAATGTTAGATGGCTGATAATGATTTAGTTACACATATAACGATACAGCACATTAGAAATAAAGTTTGCTGCCGCTTTGACATTTAATTCAAACAAACCTCTTCCTCACTGGTTAAGACAAAACTTTGGCCGGGCGCGGTGGCTCACGCCTGTAATCCCAGCACTTTGGGAGGCCGAGGCGGGCGGATCACAAGGTCAGGAGATCGAGACCATCCTGGCTAACACTGTGAAACCCCGTCTCTACTAAAAATGCAAAAAATTAGCCGGGCGAGGCGGCGGGCGCCTGTAGTCCCAGCTACTCGGGAGGCTGAGGCAGGAGAATGGCGTGAACCCGGGAGGCGGAGCTTGCAGTGAGCCGAGATCACGCCACTGCACTCCAGCCTGGGCGACTAAGCGAGACTCTGTCTCAAAAAAAAAAAAAAAAAAAAAAAAAAAAAAAGACAAAACTTTTGTTTGGATTGCTGGTAAAAAAAAAAAAAAAAAAAAAAATCATAACTTGCTGGTACAAGGTAAGAAAATGAAAAGGTGTTTTTTCAGAGCCAGCACCGATTTCAAGAAAAAAGATGGGATGTCAAGTTCCTATTCCCGAAGTGTGAAGGTGCATCCCACCATCCTTGTCTGATTTCTGAGACCAGTCACCTAAGTTGAACTAACGTCTGTGAAAATTAATTAGTGCTAAAGAGTAGACTATACTTAGAAATTAAAAATCATATTCCAGCTAAGTAATAATAAGTCATCTTGATTTACATAATACTAAATCATTTTATGGTATACAATACAAAAGAAAACCTTAATTCAACATTTGTAGAAAATCAACAGTTGATGATATATATATATGAAAATTATAACTCTTACTCACTATAAATATTAAGTGAATCCAAAATGATGATATGAGTGCACTGGATAATAAAGAAATATAGCATGATGAGAAACAGGTTGCCAGGCACTAGTCAAATTTCAAGTAGACACTGTCCTTCAGCAATGCTGCTACAATTAAATTCAAACTCACTTACCTACTGTGTCCACTCCTTTCCTGCCAGCACGACCAGCCATCTGCTTATAAGTAAGAATATCTAAAGGTCGACCACCAAAAATAGGGGTTCGAATAATCACACGACGTGCAGGTAAATTCACCCCAGAAGAAAGAGTAGAAGTCGCCGCCAAGACCCGAATGAGACCTTGACGGAAGGCTCCTTCAATAATATCTCTCTCTTCTAAAGTAAGACCTAAAAAAAGGATGTTTTTATATATTTATTGATATATAATGAAAATATTATACGTGACCACTTACAAATGGATTTGAGTCTGCTTCAAGCCTCTAAAGATATTTGAAACTATTGTTATGACTGCTGACAAAGGAGTCATCACAGTCTACCTCTTTAACAGTATAATCTGGCCGGGTGCAGTGGCTCATGCCTGTAATTCCAGGACTTTGGGAGGCTGAGGCAGGTGGATCGCTTGAGGTCAGGAGTTTGAGACCAGCCTGGCCAACATGGTGAAACCCCACCTCTACTAAAAATACAAAAATTAGCTGTGTATGGTCATGGGCACCTGTAATCCCAGCTAGTCAGGAGGCTGAGGCAGGAGAATCACCTGAACCTGGGAGGCAGAGTTTGCAATGAGCCGAGATCACATCATTGCACTCCAGCCTGGGCAATAGAGCGAGACTCAGTCTCACAAAACAACAATAACAAAAAAAGAGTAGAATCTGCTGCCCCTAGTATACCTCTATCTTATTTTCTAGACCAGGGGTCCACAAACTTTTCCTGTTCCTGTGGAATAGCAGGTCTCTGCTGTAACTATTCGACCCTGCCACTGTGACATGAAAGCAGCAACAGAACAAATGGGCATGACTGTGTTCCAATAAAACTTTATTTACAAAAAGAGATGGTAGGCTAGACTTGACCAGCAGACTATAACTTGCTAATCACTGTTCCAGATAATAAACTCCTTGTGGATAGTGATATGCCTTATTCATCAAGATATCTTCAGGGCCTATGCATCACATTGGTCAGATATACTTCTGACATAAATACGTGATGAATAAAAACATGAGTAAATGAAAAACAGCATATAGAATATATACTTATCTGGCTCATTTTCAATTTTATTTAAAAATTTAAAGGTCTGAGGTTCTAATTTTAAAACTAAGTGGTGGGTACACAGGTGTTCACTTTTTTAGTATGCATCATAAATTACATACAATGTAAATTTTGTGTGTGTGTATATATAGTAGTTTCCCCCATCTGTGGTATTGCTTTCCACAGTTTTAGTTTCCCAAAGTCAAAAATATAAAGAGGAAAATTCCAGAAATAAGAAACTCATAAGTTTTACATTGCATGCCCTACCACCCAGGACATGAATTATCCCTTTATTCAGTGTATCCATGCTATATACACTACCTGCACTATAAACTGTCACTATATAGGAAAGAACATAGTATATAGAGGGTTTGGTACTATCTGTGGTTTCAGGCATCCACTGAGGATCTTGGAACATATTCTCTACAAAGAAAGACTACTATATACCATATATATAAATATATATACCCCCTCACACACACACACACATTTCAAGTGCATTTAAAAGTTTTAACATGCTATGAAAAAACATCATATATGTGGGGCTGGTACTATGCATGGTTTCAGATATCCACTGGGGGTCTTGGAACATAGCTTCAGTGAACAAGGGGAGACTACTATATACAAATAAGTAAATTGAAACATATTTGTTTTACTCTTGTTTAATCTATCACACAATTTCGCTCTGTCACCCAGGTTGGAATACAGTGGCACGATCTCGGCTCACTGTAACCTTCCACCTCCTGGGTTCAAGCAATTCTGCCAGCCTCAGCCTCCCAAGAAGCTGGAATTACAGGTGCGTGCCACAGCGCCAGCTGATTTTTGTATTTTTAGTAGAGATGGGGTTTCGCCATGTTGGCCAGGCTGGTCTTGAACTCCTGACCTCAGGTGATCCACTTGCTTTGGCCTCCCAAAGTGCTGGGATTACAGGAGTGAGCCACCACGCCCAGCCCATACAATTTCTTAAAAAGAAATCTAAGGATATTAAGTGTGTTTAACAAGAAATAAATTTACACAAATATAAAAGTTAAGACAGTACGAGGAATTTTGGAGGTTTCTTAATAACAGATTATAAATATGAAATACCTGCATGATGAAATGCTACTCCCCATGGTACAGTTTTCTGTAATACAGAGTCCAGTCCTGAAGGCAAACGTCTTAACTGATCCATCACTTCCAGGAGTTCTTTTTGTTCTAGATTTACTGGTGGGCATTCAGAGGGTTTCACCAATCCTGTCACAAAAAAATTACCAACACCATTTGCTTCTAGCTCCAGCTTCTTTAAGTGGTATCTGTCTAAATCATAATAGAACTAAATAGCAGAGGAGTGGTTCTGAAACTGCTGCATACTACAATCCCCTGGAAATCTTTTAAGAATACTGATGCCTGATTCTTAATCCTGGACATTGTTATATAACTGGTGTGGGGTGTGACCTGGACATGAAGAATTTTTAAATCTCCCCAGGCAATTCCAATGTGCGCCAAAGTTTAGGAAACTGTATAAGGGTAAGACCAGGCCCACAGGAGGGGATCAAAGGAACCTGCTGGGGAAGTAGAGTATTACAGATACTGATTACCACTCAAAGCCCCAAAATCAAAACCCTTGCTCAAGGTGTGTACCACCAACCAGCAGTAGCAGCATCAGAGGGTTTCACCAATCCTATCACAAAAAAAGCCTACTTCTCTGTTAAATTATTCTTGTCTCTTTGGCATTAATCTGGTAGTTAATTACATACCATCCTCTGTTTTTTTGTCTTCTCCCCCAGTAAGAGCTTAATGTTTTTTTGAGACAGGGTCTCACTCTGTCACCCAGGCTGGAGTACAGTGGCACAATCACTGCTCACGGCAGCCTCAACCTCCTGGGCTCAAGCAATCCTCCCACCTCAGTCTCCTGGTTAGTTAGGACCAGACACATGTGCCACTATGCCCAGCCAGTATTTTTTTTTTTTTCAGTTGTAGAGATAGGGTCTCCCTATGTTGCCCAGGCTGGTCTCAAACTTCTGGGCTTAAGCAATTCTCCCACCTTGGCTTCCAAAAGTGCTGAGATTACAGGCATGAGCCACCACCCAGCCTTAACTTTCTTATATGCAGTAAAAGCTTTACGTACTTATATGTTGTCTTTAAAAATTGTCCAGACTTTTGGATTTTTGAACTTGCAAAACTTTTCATAAAAAGTAATTATATGCCTGGGCATGGTGGCTGACACCTGTAATCCCAGAACTTTGGGAGGCCAAAGTGGGCAGACCACTTGAATCCAGGAATTTGAGACCAGCCTGGGAAATGTGGCAAAATCCCATCTCTAAAAAAAAATACAAAAAAATTAGCCAGGCATGGTGGCATGCACCTATAGACCCAGCTACTTGGGAGGCTAAAGTGGGAGGATCACTTGAGCCCATGAGGTAGAGATTACAGTGAGCTGAGATCATGCCACTGCATTCCATCCTGGACAACAGAGCAAGATCCTGTCTCAAAAAAAAAGAAAAAGAAAATAAATAAATGTATGTTCTAGAATTATTATGTGTCACTTGAAAATAATAAAAAATATATATATTTAAACATATATCTTATATTTCATACATTTTTAAATTTTTAGGAAAACTTTTCTTAAAATTTTAAGAACTCACAGAGAGTTGCCAATGTTTTATTTTGCTGAGGGCAATTAATTTTTTAAAATCTTATCTATCAATATTTTTATTTCAAAGGAGACATTTAACATTAAAAACTGACTAGGAATAATTTCAGAATGTAAACTGCAGCTTTATAAATAATATGCTGCCTTGTCTTTATTTTTCTGATAAAAATCTCATCATAGACCAGGCTCCAGTCCAAGCACTAGCATTTGGGAACCACTGCTGCAAACCAAGATGACAAAATCTCGAGAAAAGAAAATGATGATGATTCTGGTTATTAAGGATTATAAATGGCCATGGTAAAATGTAAGGAAATAAGCTAACCTGGTATAGAAAGTACCAATAAAGGGGAAACTGGAAGAGATAATACACTGTTAGACAACAGCCTAGCCAATATAAACTTCAAGCAAAGTTTACTTGTTAGAGCTAGGCTTTTTTCATCACTTATTTTCATGATGCTACTGGTATAAGTAATTAATAAATAAAATATCTAATATTCTGTGACTAGAACTGGTCCCTGTCTTCCTTATATTTATCTTGGACCCCAAAGCACCACAGACTAGTAAAAATAGTGAGGCAACAGTGTTCACTCTAGAATCAGTAAAAATATATACTAATGATTATAGCCATTGGTATATACTAGATCACCATTTGGCAACAAAAAAGAAACAAACGGATAAATTAACGACCTGGGTGAACATCAACCACACCAGGCTGAGTGAAAGAAGCTAGATACAAAAGACACATACATACTGTATGACTTCATTTACGTGAAATTTTTAGAAAAGCACAAGTAATCTAAAGTGATAGCAAGCAGAGATCAACAGTTGCCTAAGTCTGGGATAGAGGGAAGAGACAGCAAAAGAAAAAAGAATATTTTAGGGTAATGAAAATGTTCTAGGTGTTGAATATAGTATGGTTAAACAGATGTATACATTTGTTAAAATTTATCATATATATACAAAATTGGTACATTTTCTTATAAATAATACCTCAAAGCTGATTTTAAAATAGATTTGTATATACGTGTGTGTGTATATATGTGTATAAATACACACACACACACACACACACACACACACACACACAAGTTGACTGTTAAACAACACAGGAGTTAGAAACAAAGAAACCCCCAGTCAAAAATCTGCACACAACTGGACTTCTCCAAAACTTAACTACTAATAGGCGGTGGCTCACGCCTGTAATCCCAGCACTTTGGGAGGCCGAGGCAGGCGGATCACAAGGTCAGGAGATAGAGACCATCCTGGCTAACACGGTGAAACCCCTCTCTACTAAAAATACAAAAAATTATCTGGGTGTGGCGGTGGGCGCCTGTAGTTCCAGCTACTCGGGAGGCTGAGGCAGGAGAATGGCGTGAACCCGGGAGGCGAAGCTTGCAGTGAGCCGAGATCGCGCCACTGCACTCCAGCCTGGGCGACTGAGCGAGACCCCGTCTCAGAAAACAACAACAACAACAAAAAAAGAAAACAAGAAAGAGAAAATACATTTACTATTCAGTAATAAATTATCATAAAGGTCTTCATCTTCATCATCTTTACCTTGAGTAGGCTGAAGAAGGAGAAAGAGGAGGGGTTCGTCTTGCTGTCTCAGGGGTGGCAGAGGCAGAAGTGGTGGCAGTAGAGGCAGGCACACTTGGTGTAACTTTACGTAAATACATCGTAATTTCTGCCTGTTTTTGCTTTTTTATTATCTAAAAATGTTTATATACGGTACCAATCCTTTCGCCATTTGCTGTCGTTTCAGTGCCTATATCATAGGAGGGTCTGTGCCATAAAAAAAGTCAGAAGCAGTCTTGTATAATTGGAATCCTTCTGCCAAACTGTCTAATGTTAACTTGTTTTCTGGCACTGCTTCTTCTGTCTTCTTACTCATCATCTGGCACTTGTTTGGAAGCATTCATTTTATTCAAGTCATCTTCTGTTAATTCCTCTGGTATGGTGTCTACTAGCTCTTAAATTTCTCCAAGATCCTTATCTTGAAACCATTTACCTCCACCATTTTTTTTGCCATTTTCACAATCTCTTTCATGATTTCATTCATCGGCTCTGTCATAAATCCTATGTGAAGTCATGTGCAATATGTGGACAGTTTTCTCCAGCAGGAATTTATCATTTTGGGCATGCTGGCTTTCACAGCTTTCCCTATAACAACAATGGCATCTTCAATGAAATAATCCTTCAAGACTTTCACAATGTTCTATCGGGGTTCTCTTCCATAATGTTGACAGTCCTTTCCGTAGAGTACCGTGCATAATGAGCTTTAAACGTCCTCATGACCCCTTGATCTAGAGACTAAATTAGAGATGCTGTGTTTGGGGGTAAGTAGATCACTTTGATGCCTTAACTGTTGAACTCAAGAGGTTCTGGATGGCCCGGGGCATTGTTCAATATCAAAAGAAAGTTAAAAGGCAGTCCTTTACTGGCAATGTATTTCCTGACTTCAGAGACAAAGCATCAATGAAACCAATCCAGAGAAAGGGTTCTCACTCTCCAGTCCTTCTTGTACAACCAAAAGACTGGCAACCAGTGTTTATCTATTCCCTCTAAGGCTTGGGGATTAGCTGTTTTATAGACATGAGTAGTCCTGATCATAAACCCAACTGCATTTGCACAAAACAAGAGTTAGCTTATCCCTTCCTGTTTTAAATCCTGGTGCTTTCTTCTCTTCCTTACTGATAAATGGGTTCTTTGTGGCATTTTCCCCCCCCCTCAGAATAGGGCATTTTCATCTGCATTAAAAATCTGTTCAGGCAGATATCCTTTCTCTGCAATAATTTTCTTAATGGTATCTTGGAACTCATCTGCAGCCTCTTGGTCTTGCATCTCCTGTTATCTTGACACTTTTTCAAATTAATACAAATCACCAAAAAATTTTCCATTATGTATTGAAAAAAATCCACATATAAACCTCTAAAACTATCCAACCATCTTTTGCTGGCATTAAATTCTCCAGCTTTAGATCTCTTTGCTTTAAGTTGCCATATGGATTTCACTTTTTCCCAAATCATAGTAGTCTATAGGTATGCGTTTCTTTTGTGTGTGTGTGTGTGCGCATGCACGTGTGCATGTGTGTGTGTGTGTGCATCTGTGGCGACAGGGTCTCACTCTGCCACCCAGACTGAGCTGAGCACAATGGCATGATCATGGCTGACTGCACCCTTTACCTCCCAGGTTCAAACAATCCTCCCACCTCAGCCTCTCAAGTAGCTGGATCTATAGGCAAACACCACCACACCTGGCTACTTTTTTCTTTTTTTTTTTTTTTTTTTTTTGAGATGGAGTCTCGCTCTGTCGCCCAGGCTGGAGTGCACTGGCATGATCTCGGCTCACTGCAACCTCTTCCTCCCAGGTTCAAGCAATTCTCCTGCCTCAGCCTCCCAAGTGGCTGGGACTATAGGCATGCATCACCACGCCTGGCTAATTTTTATATTTTTTAGTGGAGATGGGGTTTCACTATGTTGTCCAGGCTGGTCTCAAACTCCTGACCTCAGGTGATCCGCCCACTTCATCCTCGCAAAGTGCTGGGATTACAGGCGTGAACCACCGTGCCCGGCCTAACTTTTTAACTTTTGTAGAGATAAGGTCTCACTATGTAGCCCATGCTGGTCTTGAACTCCTGGACACAAGTGATCCTCCTGCCTTGGCCTTCCAAAGTGCTGGGATTATCGACGTAAGCCACCTCACCCGGCAGGTGTGCCTTTCATATAGTGATCCTGCAGCCACATAAAACTGCATTTTCAAAATCAGATGACAAAGTATTTCACAAAATGTGCAAAGCTGCAGCAATAGCTTCATAAATTTCCTTCTTTTTTTACAATAGTACTTGAGCTCAATTCATTTATCTTAAAATAATAAATGCATCTGCAGACCTCAATTTATGGTACATAGCAAGCAATTCAATTTTTTCATAGAATGCCACAACTTTTCTCTGCTTCTTGGGAACACTTCCGGCATCACTAGTGGCACTTCAGATTGGTCCCATGGTATTATTCAAGGTTTACAGTACTGTACTAAATATGATGAAAAGTACATGAGAAACATGATAAATTACTTTTTACTGCAATATGCAAATTATGAGAGACACAAACTGCTCATATGAAGATGATAAGCGTCACATATTTTAAGTGGATACTCACAATACATGAGCTTACTGCAACAGCAGCAGGAGGTGGCTATAAAATTAGTACAGTAGTACAGTATATATTACGGTTAATTTTATGCAGTTATGATTTAACACTGCCTCTTTACATTTGTTTACACTCGACTGTGAATGGCGTCTGTGTCTATGTGCATAAGTTTTGATAATATTTATTTATTTATTTATTTATTTATTTATTTATTCGAGAGAGGGTCTCACTCTGTCATCCAGGCTAGAGTAAAGCAGCGTGATCTTGGCTTACTGCAACCTCCACCTCCCAGGTTCAAGTGATTCTCCTGCCTCAGCCTCCCATGTAGCTAGGATTACAGGTGCCCACCATCACACCCAGCTAATTTTTGTATTTAGTAGAGATGGGGTTTCACCATGTGGGCTGGGCTGGAAATTTTAATTTTTTTTTTTTTTTTGAGATGGGGTTTCGCTCTTGTTGCCCATGCTGGAGTGCAATGGCGCGATCTCGGCTCACTGCAACTTCCGCCTCCTGGGTTCAAGTGATTCTCCCACCTCAGCCTCCTGAGTAGCTGGGATTACAGGTGTGCACCACCACACCCAGCTAATTTTTTATATTTTTAGTAGAAACGGGGTTTCACTATGTTAGCCAGGCTGGTCTCGAACTCCTGACCTCAGGTGATCCACCCTCCTCAGCCTCTCAAAGTGCTGGGATTACAGGTGTGAGCCACCATGCCTGGCAGAAATTTTAATTTTTAATAAAAGATTTGGGCCGGGCACAGTGGCTTATGCCTGTAAACCCAGCACTTTGGGAGGCCGAGGCAGGTGGATCACTTGAGATCAGGAGTGCAAGACCATCCTGGCTAACATGGTGAAACCCTGTCTCTACAAAAATTAGCAGGGCATGATGGCAGGTGCCTGTAATTCCAGCTACCGGGGAGGCTGAGATGGGAGAATCACTTGAACCCAGGAGGCAGAGGTTGCAGTGAGCCGAGATCGTGCCATTGCATTTCAGCCTAAGCAACGGGTACGAGACTCTGTCTCAAAAAATAATAAATAAATAAATAAATAATCGATTTGTGTATATTTTAAGGTAGTATGTGATAAAATAGACTAGTATCTACATATGTTTTAGGCTACATGACATATCTTTTTCTTTTTGTTCTTTAATGTTTTCATGTTTCTAGGCTACACAGCTTGTCAGTTTCTTCAAATTAACACATATCGCCAAAACATTTTCTAATATATTATGTATTGACAAAAATCCACATATAAATGAACGCACACAATTCAAACCCATGTCATTCAAAGGTCAACTTATACATATATATGCATCTGTGTATGATTTTTTTCAGAGTTACACTTTCCTTTGGAAATATAAAGAAGATATGGTTATTTTCCCCAAAGAAATGTCTACATGTGAAGTTTTGCATCCAATTTAGGGGCTCTGAAGATCAAACTCTTAAAACCCATGGATCCCTGCTAAAGAACTGTAGCATATACCCAGTATTCTAAAAATCTAAAGCTGATTAGTCTAAGCATATGTGTGTATACATAGTCTATACTAGGGACGGAATATGACTAGAATCACAAAAGCACAGTTTGGTAAAAAGGGTACCACCTAGTGGGCAGGCAGTGGCAATGATTAACAAAAGCCATGTTTTTGCTAATATAATCACTACTGTTACTTTCAAGCAAATGTACTAAGCATGAAGGCTTTCCTTTCCATCCATAACTCACCCTCAGTTTGATGATGTAGATTATAAAACTCTCGAGCAATGATATCTGCCAGCTTCTCACACCATGCCTTTGATGGACAAAAAAGTAATACTGAATGGTTATCACGAATCGTCTCATAACATAAACTAACAACATGGTCCTCATCTCCCTAAAAAAGAAAGATAAATAACCACTTTAGTGGTACTTTCAAAAGATTCTCACATCAGTTTAAAAGCACTCATTTTCCTTTCTGGGGAAGCTTTTTCTTCTTGAAGGCATAATAAAAATCAGTTACAAAGTCAATAACAAAAGAAAGGAAAAAAAAGAAGAAAAAATAAACTCCTAATGATGAAAGGTGAAAGAAATACTTACTATTCATTCAACTAATATTTATTGAGCTCCAACCTCAGGCAATGGGAATACAATATTGAGTAAAAAGAAAGTCAAGATCCTAATAGTCAAGGGGTTTATAGTCTCACCAAGAGACACATTAAAATACAGATGTCCCCAACTTCAAATGGTTGGACTTTACGATTTTTTTTATTTTACAATGGTGCAAAAGCAGTATGCATTCAATAGAAACCATACTTTGGGTGCCCATACAACTCTTCTATTTTTCACTCTCAGCACAGTATTCATTAAATTATAAAATATTAAAGACTTTATTATAAAACAGGCTTTGTGCTAGATGATTTTGCCCAACTACAGGCTAATGTAAATGTTCTGGAGAACATTTAAGGTAGGCTAGGCTAAGCTATGATATTCAGTGGGTTAAATGCATTAAACGCATTTTCAACTTACAATGAGTTTATCAGGATATAACCCCATCATAAGTCTAAGAGCATCTGTACGAAATAAATATGAAATACAACAATAATATATACCATTAAAAGAGAGTTTTAGTGTTTTGAGGTCTCATATTTGACAGAAAGATCTGAAAGAAAAATTGTCCTGAGAAAGCAATTTAGCTGAGATGTGAAGGTGGGGAAACATTATCTCAATGAAAGGTAACACATTTCAAGCAAACAAAAGGGCACATGTGAATACCCTGTGGTGGCCCTGCAAGTTCTCCATACTGGAAGTATCTCAATGTATGTATTAAAAACTAGATTAGGCCGGGCGCGGTGGCTCAAGCCTGTAATCCCAGCACTTTGGGAGGCCGAGACGGGCGGATCACGAGGTCAGGAGATCGAGACCATCCTGGCTAACACGGTGAAACCCCGTCTCTACTAAAAAAAATACAAAAAACTAGCCGGGCGAGGTGGCGGGCGCCTGTAGTCCCAGCTACTCGGGAGGCTGAGGCAGGAGAATGGCGTGAACCCAGGAGGCGGAGCTTGCAGTGAGCTGAGATCCGGCCACTGCACTCCAGCCTGGGCGACAAAGCGAGACTCCGTCTCAAAAAAAAAAAAAAACACACACACACAAAAAAAAAAAAAAAAACAACAACAAAAAAAACCTAGATTAATGCATCCATTTATTCACTCATTAAACGAATATTTACTATATGTCAAATATTGTTCTAGGTACTGGGGATGGAGCTGCGAACAAAGCAGAAAAAAAGCTCTACCCTCATAACGTTTCTACTCCAGTAGGAAGAGATAAATAATAACAAAAACGAGGTAAGTAAAACACATAAGGGGCTGGGCACAGTGGCTCACTCCTGTAATCCCAGCACTTTGGGAGGCCGAGGCCTGAGGTGGGGAGCTTGACACCAGCCTGACCTACATGGAGAAGCCCCGTCTCTACTGAAAATACAAAATTAGCTGGGCGTGGTGGCGCATGCCTGTAATCCCAACTAGTAGGGAGACTGAGGCAGAAGAATCGCTTGAACCTGGGAGGCGGAGGTTGCGGTGAGCTGAGATCACGCCATTGCACTCCAGCCTGAGCAACAAGAGCAAAACTCCATCTCAAAAAAAAAAACAAAAACAAAAAACACATAATATGTTTGGTTTTGAAAAGTGCTAAGGGAAAAGAAATAGAGACCATTTGAGGGAGAACATTATAATTTAGATAAGTTGGCCAGGGAAGGTCTAAGACAGTGACATTTGAGTAAAAGTCCAAAGGTAAAAGAGTAAACCACACTGATCACACTGATGCCCCTAAGGGGAAGGCATTCTAGAAAAAGAGAACCTGAGGTGGGAAATTCATGGTATATTAAAAAACAGGAGAGGCTAGTGTGAAGGAAGTGAGAGGGAACATAGTAGATAGAGCCAGAGCACTAAGAGGGGTGGGGGGTATAGATCATGTAGGACCTTACAGACTACTATGAAGACCCTGGCTTTTATTCTAAATGAAACAAAGCCACTGCAAGTTTCCGAGAAGAAGGATAACATGATCTGATGTTCATTTTAAATAGATCACGAGCTCCTGATGTAAGCATAGACTGAAAGAGACAAGGTCAGAAGCAGAGAGAACAATTAGGAAATATTTCAATAATCCAGGTAAGAAGTATAGGTGGTTCAAAAGGGTAGAGGCACAGACATGGTAAAAGAAGAAAAAAAATTAACAGGAAAGCAAATGAATGTGTTCACACATAAATGTATTGAAGTAACCAAGGCATAGCCAGGTGAAATATGGGGCACAGAGCAAAGATTCCACACCAAGCATGCAGAAGTTACAAATGCGTACCTAGATAGTTAGTGAAACACATAAATTTAGTCCTATTCCCAATTCTAAAATGACGCTTAGCTATGTTAGTACTCAGAAGGACAACTCTGCATAAAAACAGCAGATGCCTCACTCCACCAATGTACATGAGTCAGTTCTTTAACCTCAGTTTTAAAGTGTATTTGGGAGTATGGGAGGGTACTTACTTATCAAGCACTTTCTAGATGCCAGACAATTTTTTTTAATCATATTTAATTCTTACAATATTCAAGATAAAGATTATAATATCCTATTTAATAGGTGAAGATATGAGATTCAGATAGGTTTTGTGATTCAACTACTATCTCAGCCATATCAAGTATCTCTATTAAGTATCAGAGGTAGATCTATCAGACTACAAAAATAATATTCTTTTCACTCTACTATATATTATACCTACCATTTAACAACAAAGTTAATCTTCCATACTAACAGTGTAAACTAAACCATAAGAAAATATTTTCCCAGTAAAAAGAAAAAGCCACAAGATCAGTTATTTTTTTTAATGTTTATATTATATATTAGGAAACAATTATTTAAATTAAAGGTACAACTACATTTCCTGTCTTACCATCACCACCAATATTTTTTTTTGGCAGGGACAGAGTCTCACTCTGTTGCCCAGGCTGGAGTGTAGTGGCATGATCTCGGCTCACTGCAGCCTCTACCTACCATGTTCAAGCAATTCTCCTGCCTCAGCCTCCCAAGCAGCTGGGATTACAGGCACCCACCACCACGCCCAGCTAATTTTTGTATTTTTAGTAGTGACAGGGTTTCACCATGTTGGCCAGGATGGTCTCAAACTCCTGACCTCAAGTGATCCACCTGCCTGGGCCTCCCAACGTGTTGGGATTTACAGACGTCAGCCACCACCCCCAGCTCACCACCAATTCTTTAAGAGGAAACCAATTAGCTTAATATTAATCCTAATGTATATGTAACTCCCAATTACATCATTCAGAAATTGTTAATTTGCTAGAAAATGAAATCAAACACACAGATACTAATAGTAGTGATGTAAATATATTTATTTACCTTCACTTGTAGCATAGGTTCAAATTCCCTCACAAGTTTCATTGAAGAGTCATATATGGAATTTCCAACTTTTACTGACTCCAAAAGCGGTACAGGGCGAAAGTCGGTATGGTAGTGTTCAGCATTCAACCAGGAAGCCACAAGCTCCAAATTAGGAAGGGTAGCACTCATGCCAACAATCTGCACAGCATTAGACAGAGAACTGGCTAAATCTGCCTGACTATTAAAAAAAAATGAAAAGAATATTAAAAGATAAAAAATGCATTAATAATTAGTGTTGCTAACAATATTTATGGTTATGTCCTTTGGTACACACATGCATACATTTCTTTAGGATATATACCTAAGAATAAAATTACTGAGCCACAGATTGAGTCACAGATTATCTTCAATTTAGATAATCCCACATTGTTTTCCAAGGTAACACCTCCACAATCTGTGTTTTCTATTGTTCCATAATCTTGTCACCACTCGGTATTGTCAATCTTTAGAATATGTTAGCAGTTATAGAGGGTACGTGGTAGTATTTCTTTTTTTTTAGACAGGGTCTTGCTCTGTCACCCAGGCTAGAGTACAATGGACCTGTCTCAGCTCACTGCAACCTCTGCCTCCCAGGTTCAAGCGATTCTCCTGCCTCAGCCGCCCGAGTAGCTGGGACTACAGGTGCGTACTACCACACCCAGCTAATTTTTGTATGTTTAGTAGAGACAGTGTTTCACTGTGTTGGCCAGGCTGGTCTCGAACTGACCTCATGATCTGCCCACTTCACGCTCCCAAAGTGCTGGGATTACAGGCATGAGCCACTGCGCCTGGCCAGTATTTCTTTGAAGAAGTAATTTACAGTTCCCTGATAACCAGTGAGACTGAGCATCACTTCACGTGTATGAACCACGTGGATACCCTGGTGGTGGTGGTGGTTGTTGTTGTTGTTGTTGTTAGAAACAGAGTCTCGCTCTGTCGCCCACTCACTACAAGCTCCGCCTCCTGGATTCATGCCATTCTCCTGCCTCAGCTTCCCGAGTAGCTGGGACTACAGGCACCCACCACCACACCTGGCTAATTTTTTTGTATTTTTAGTAGAGACAGGTTTTCACCGTATTAGCCAGGATGGTCTCAATCTCCTGACCTCGTGATCCGCCCGCCTCAGCCTCCCAAACTGCCGGGATTACAGGCGTGAGCCACCGTGCCCAGCCAATACCCTGTTTCAAAAGCCTGTTTTTTTGTCCATTGATATAGTGGGTTGTGTTTTTCTTATTCATTTGTAGAACTTTTAAATGTCTGGATAGTGACTTTCCTCTTCCATTTTTTGCTCTGTTTTTATTATTTTATCAAGCTTTCTGTTGCATTATTTTACTTTTTTTTCTCTAGACAGGGTCTAGCTCTGTCAGCAGGAGTGCAAAGGCGCAATCTCGGCTCATGGCAACCTCTACCTCCAGGGTTCAAGTGATTCTTACGCCACCTGAGTAGCTGGGATTGCAGGTGTGCATCAAGACGCCCAGCCAGATTTTGTATTTTCAGTAGAAACAGGGTTTTGCCATGTTGGGCAGGCTCGTCTAGAACTGGCCTCAAGTGATCTACCTGCCTCGGCCTCCCAAAGTGCTGGGATTACAGGCATAAGCCACCAGGCCTGGCCTTTTTTCTAAGTTATTGGGATGGATCATTAAATAATTGATTCTCAGTCTCTCTTCCTTATAATATATGTGTTTTATGCTATCAATTTCCTTTTAAAAACAACTTTTGCTGCCCTTCACAAGTTTTGTTAGTAAATATTTTTATTATACTTTCAGTTCAAACTATTTTCTAATTTCTGTTGTGATTACTTTTTTGATCTAAAAAATGTCAAAATTGTGTTTATTTCCAGTAATGTAGACATTTTCTAGTTATGCTTTTCTTACAGCTAATTTCACTGCTGTTAGAAAATAAATGATATGAATTCATTAAAATATGTTAAGACTTGCTTTATGGTCCAGCATATGGAAACTTTTTAATAAATATTCCATGTGTAACTCAAATGAACATGTATTCTGCTGTTTTGAGGTAATTGTTCAATATATATCCATTAGGTCAAATTTGCTGATTATATTAATCATATTTTCTATATCCCTAGTGATTTGGGATAGAGATGGTTATCTGCTTGTTCTATCACAAGAGAGATGTGTTCAATTCTCCCTTAACTGAAAAGAACCTATTGAGTACCCAGCACAATGACTTAGACCAACATATGACACAAAGGGTACTAGGCGTAGGGGAGTAATATATCCCAGATCTCCGCGTCACCCCCCCCCCACGCCCCCCGTCCACCCCAATTGCCCACCCTCCTCCCCATCTTCCCACGATACAAGCAGATTAAAAACCACACATCACTACCTATTCCCAATAGCAAATCCTACCCCCCCATCCACGTCAACTTAACTGAAAAGAACCTATTGAGTACCCAGCACAATGACTAAAAATAGACCAACACCAACACACATCAGTATGAAATTTCACAGCACTGTGGAAAAAGAGGAGCGCCTAAAAATTCCCAGACAGAATTTAAAAAATTGTATACAAAGGATGAAAAACCAGCACAGCACTGAATTTCTCAATAGCAATGAGAAAATGAAGTAATGCCTTGACAACTCTGAAGGAAAAGTATTTCCAATCTTGACTTTTATACCTGGACAGTCCATAATTATGGAGACTGGGTATGGTGACTCATGCCTATCAACCTAGCACTTTGGGAGGCTGAGGTGGGTAGGTCACCTGAGGTCAGGCAATCGAGACCAGCCTGGCCAACATGGTGAAACACTGTCTCTACTAAAAATACAAAAATTAGCTGGGTCTGATGGCAGGTGCCTATAATCCCAGGTACTCGGGAGGCTGAGGCAGGAGAATCGCTTGAACCTGGGAGGTGAAGGTTGCAGTAAGCCGAGATCGCACCACTTCACTCCAGCCTGGGCAAAAGAGCAGAACCCCATCTCAAAAAAAAAAAAAAAAGAAAGAAAGAATTATGAGGCATTTTCAGACATGCAAGTTCTCAAAAAATTTATACCTATATGTGTTCACTGAAATAAAGTAGAAGTTCCTGGAAGATATTCCCACCAAAACAAGAAGGTAAATCAAGACAGATACATGGTCAAAAAACTGGTTGGGGGAAGGGAATCCCAAGATAGCTGCTATGTAGCATATATATAGATTAACCACCTATCTAGACTGGAACAACTTGAAGGGCTTTAGGAAAATCTTCAAGAAGATGACTGGCAGAATAGCAAATGAGGTAGAATACACAGCTGGGGAGGAGGCTAGGGATAAATTAGCAGTAAGTTTCTGGAAAACCAAGCCATCAAACAAAAAAGACAGTTATTAATTTCAGAGAAGACAAAAAGTTGTTTAGAAAAGCAAAAGTAATCATATTACACTATAGCCCAGTTACCAGTGTTATTTATATAGTCATAATAGCGTAACACTGAATAATGATCCAAGCAAAATCGTAACATAACTATATTTGAAGAAGAGGAAGATAATGAGAGGATAAGGAGAGACTGCAGAGAAGGGAGAAGATTGGGTAGTGGTTAGTAAAGAATTTAAAAAGAAAGCTAGATCTTCATCTTTCATAGTAAAAGTCAATATATAAGGTCTGAAATTTAAAAAATTAAGTAGCCACAAGTAGAGATGCTGCTGTAAATATTTTTAAAAAGCTACAAGAGTTGAAAGGTTGAAGTAGCCTCTGAGAAGTGAGGGCTAAAAAAATATTATTTTTCAAAATTAGCCTGACTACTTATATATATAGTACAGAATACATAAATAGATTTTTTAAAATCTATAATAAAATACAGAAACTAGATTTTTTAAAATCTATAATAAAAATGTATACATTGGAAGGGTGAACAGTCAGAAAATTAAGAATGTTTACAAAGTAATCTGAAATCAGTTTCAACCTGAAATACTTTTCAGGTTGTTGTTAGAGACATGGTCTTGTTCTGTAGCCCAGGCTGGAGTAAAGAGGCACAAGCATACCTCATTGCAGCCTGGAACTCTTGGGCTCAAGTAATCCTCCTGCCTCAGTCTCCTGAGAAGCTGGGATTACAGGCTTGTGCCACCATGCCCAGCTAATTTTTTATCATTTATAGAAATGGGGTCTCACTGTGTTGCCCAGGCTGGTCTGGAACTCAGGCTCAAGTGATCCTCCCATCTCAGCCTTCCAAAGTGCTGGGATTACAGGTGTCAGCCACTATGCCTGGACTGACTTCTTCTCGAACAAAAACAAACTACTATACATGAGTTTTCTCAATAAGAAAAATATTACACTCCCTTAATTTATTTAACTCATACTTATGCACTTTTTCAGACACTTTCTCAACACTGTTTGAAATCTCAGGAACTCAGTTATTTCACGTACTCACCAAGATGCTGATTTCCGAGTAATATAGCAAATCTTGGTCAACAAAAGTTCCAGCAGATACCCTCGGTGAGAGTCTCCCAGCATATGTAATTCATCCACAACCACCATTCCTAAAAAGATTTTCCAGATACTAGGTTTTTACAGAATGTCACATCCACGAAGAATTTTTTTCCAACTTTTATTTCACTCTATTTTATTTCCTTTATATCAACTTTTATTTTGGATTCAGGGGGTACATGTGCAGGTTTGTTACCTGGGTATATTGCGTAATGCTGAGGTTTGGAGTACGATCCCATCACCCAGGTACTTAGCAATAGTACCCTATTATTAAATAGTTTTTCAACCCTTGTTCCCTTCTAGTAGTCCCCAGTTTCTGTTGTTGCCATCTTTACATCCATGAGTACTCAAAGTTTAATTCCCACTTACAAGTGAGAACATGTGGTACTTGGTTTTCTGTTCCAGCATTAATTGGCTTAGGATAATGGCTCCAGCTGCATCCATGTGGCTTTGCTACAAAGGACATGATTTTACTCTTTTTATGACTGTGACAAGAAGAAATTTAAAAGACTCAATATCTTATATCACACATTGATATAAGATATAATACATTGCAAGTAATGCAAATTTCAAACCATAAATCAAAAATCATATTCCTTATAATGGGCAATTCTTTTCCAAGATGTTTCAGGTATTACAGGCAGCTGTACTACAAGGTATACTGGATCTAAAAATCAATTATAAGCTTACTCAGGGCTAAACAAACCCAGGGAAAACTGCCTCTCATCACTCTTCTAAATTGGCAACTTCACTGAAATAAACATACAATGAAATATCAAAGACATCTATGTCAGTTTTCAGTGGATTGACTTTTCAATGGGAAAACGTATATACTCATGTTGGTAAGTAGCTTAGAAAAAAACAGAAGAGGGTCCAAAAGAAAAAGACAATTTTAAGAGATTTTTAATATGGTAGGCTAGTGAGTCACCATACTGCAAAACATAAATATGATCACAATGTCCTTCACTACTTGGAGAATTTAACCAATGTATATACTTGGAAAAATTCTTAAGAATTACTGAAAATTCAGTATCAACCAATACTTTCTTTAGTTAAACATTTTCATAACAACATAGTTTCCACATGCACTGGTATTCTCCCCATCCCAAATTCTCCCCACCAAAAAACAACTTTCCGGTGAAAAGGAATTTGAGGAGACAATAGGGAACTTCCTAATGACACATGATGTTCTTTTTCCTATCAATAAGCTATCTCCAAAATTGTACTGTCTAATGAGTTATTTTAGCACTTATTCATTCATTCAAAAAAAAAAAAAAGTATTCTGTCTACCATGTGCCAGGCACTGTGCTAGGTACATCAGAAATAGCACTTACTAGGAGTCTATTGCAACTCTCAAATATTTAAAGTCCAATGGGGTCACAAGTAATAAGACAATTCTGATACAAATCAATTACAATTTCTCTCTCCAAGCTTTATGGAGCATAGCCCATGTCTGATTCCCACCCTCCACCCCTACCCTACCATAACTTTACCATGGTATTTTTAAGTGTACCACATTCTCAATAAGTAGCTGATATTCTTGCTACTTCTGCTGCTGAAATCCTTCTATGCCTGTTGCTACCTCTACATAATGGCCTTTCCATAATGGCAAAAAAAAATGCATTAAGATAGAAAATCTTCCCAGAATCCCAAGCTCAAATAGAGTGTCAGTTTCTTTAGCTTCCTACCATTTCCATGCGAAATGGTAGACTCTAGGTCCAAGCCCAAAATAGACATCATAGCAGCAGAATATAGTAACAAAAACACATACACATAACTGCAAAATGGCAGATCTGGCCCAGCAGCCTTCCTTCTATTCCTGGTAAAGTTTAGATAAGAAAGAAGCAAGGAGAAGTTATTAAGGGCTTAAGGATATCCTCTACATTCTGTAAAGTACAAAAATGCAACATAATGGCATCAATAACAGCAGCAGGACACAAAACTTATAAACACAGCATTCCTAACATTACAGATGCCAATTCTCGCCTCCAGAAGTAGACAATAGACAATAGAAAAATAAAGGGGACCTACAGAAATCACAACAGCTCCACTTCATTCCATCAAAAATAGCAACAGAAAGTATTTACTTATTTTCTAATTTTCTTACCTAACAGATCCATCTTATTTTCCTCTATGAGGCGATTGATCAGACCATTGGCTCTCTCAATTGTGCAGACTGCAATATCCAATGAAGAGAAATGCCTTGATGGAGAGGTGCTGCCCATATAACCGTCTACTTTTATTCCTACTTCCTGAAACAGACTCTGAATTGAGCAAAAAGGAACAATACAGGTGAAAAAACTTGAAATTCAAGAGTTATAAACTGGTTCTATCCCAGAACATAGACATAACTATCTAAAGACATCTACCAGATTAGTCATCAGTTGTTTCTGGCCAGGACACACTGGTTCTTTTTAGATCATATACTAAAAATATAAAGTTTAGAACTGACAAAACTTAGATTTCTGTTAAGAGTCAAATAAAATTATGCAATTTTAATGACAGCATAATAATCTAAAAAGTTCTAAGAGCTATTTATAGGAATTAAAATTGGAGAAAAACTACCTCAAGCACTAACATTTTTAATCTAATAAACAGCAAGAAACGAGTTATAACACTTTAAGAAACAAATTTATACTTTATGAGGAAAATAGTCTCATTATCCTAATGACCAATTTTTTAATGTAATTGGAAGAAAAACTTTTAAAAGTCAAATTCAGTGGGATTTTTATAATAATTTTTTTTTTTTTTAGTTTAACTTTTAACTAACATACCTTTCAATAAAAAGGATCCTTTCATCATTTTGTTACTTTGGGTCTAAGTTGAGTGATGTTACCATGTAGGACCAGCTTTGTTGGCTATTGTGCCTCTGAAATAACTGTTAAAAAGATTTATAGAACCATAGAAATTTAGAGCTATTCATTCAATAAAATTTTCCTGAGTGTTTACTGAGTTAACCCACAGTGCTAAGGGTTAACATCCTAATTTTACAAATAAAAAAACTGAGGCCCAACAGGTTATATGCCTGGCCTAAAGACATAGTTAGTCACAAAACTGGGACTAGAACCCACATTTCTTTAACAATCCGTATAACGATCTTTCCATTCCAAAAGCACATATTTTTCACTGCAGAAATCACAACAGTAAATTTATTCCATTTAATAAAACACTGTATTTGTGAAAATGCCCTAAAAACTGTGAGCATCATATTGATGTAAACTACTATTAGTCATTTTTGCAGAACAGAGGAACAGATCACATACCTGGAGCTTTACATAAGCACCAATGGATCTTGACCTTCATCCCCTAAATATTCCTAAATAGACCTCAATTAGAGCAGGATATGCTTCCTTAAACACTCCTTCCTTTCTATGCTTCAGTCTAGTCCAACTGTTCAATTAAATGCTGATTCTTAATGTGCATGTTTATATGCTAGTTTAAGTATTTTATTTCCTAAGAAAACGTTTACAAATTTTTACACAATTCTCACCAATTATTCTTTTGATTTGATGGCCCCTTCTCCTTAATAATAATTTTTTTAAAATTTCCTTCTGTGATTTTTTTAAATTTTTTTTTTTTTTTTTTTTTTTTTTTTTTTTGAGACAGAGTCTCACTCTGTTGCCCAGGCTGGAGTGCAATAGCACGATCTCGGCTTACTGTAACCTCTGCCTCCCAGGTTCAAGTAATTCTCTCACCTCAGCCTCCCGAGTAGCTGGGATTACAGGTGTGAGCCACCACGCCCAGCTAATTTTTGTATTTTTAGTAGAGATGGGGTTTCACCATGTTGGCCAGGCTGGTCTCGATCTCCTGACCACAGGTGACCCACTCACCTCAGTCTCCTGAAGTGCTGGGATTACAGGCGTGAACCACCACACCTGGCCCCCTGCTGCAAATTTTTAATGCTTTCAGCAGTCACCTCTTAAAGCTACATGGGATGCAATAAAGAAACTTTGTTTTCCACTTACTTTCATAATTCTATTTCAAATGAATGAAACCAAGGCTGCCAATAATGAGCCTTTCACTATTTCTAACTTAGTAAAAAACATTACCTGGAGGTAGTATTTCTTCTCTTTAGCCACAGAAACAAAGGGAAGAATAAACAAAGCTTTCTTCCGCATTTCCAAAACCCGCTTCAAAATAAGTAATTCTGCCACAAGAGTCTTCCCAGCACTTGTAGGAGCTAAAACATGATTATTCCACAATATTATAAGAAAAAAGTAATATTTGGTACAATTCATTAATAAATGTTTTAAGCCATGTGTAGTACTACAGAGCCTAAGGCTAACGGATCACTAAGGGCCCAATAGCACTTAAAATCTTTACACACTGAAATTCCCTTTACTTTAAACCAGCTGTCTTAATAGCCTCAACTAAAAACAGTGTAAACAAATCTTTATATCAGCAATATATGATGAATATATTGAGTACCTAGTTTATACCTAAAGATCCTTTCCTTTAAGTACCAAATGGGTAAAAGGTTTGCTTTGAGGAAGTAGATGAACAACTTTATTATGATAGGAGCTATGATTGAAGTTGAGGAAAAGGGCTGGGCGCAGTGGCTCACACCTGTAAACCTAGCACTTTAGAAGGCCGAGGCCGGGGGATCACTTGAGGTCACGAGTTTGAAACCATCCTAGACAACATGGTAAAACCCCGTCTCTATTACTATAAAAATAAAAAATAATAATAGCCAGGCGTAGTGGCAGGCACCTGTAATCCCAGTTACTCCAGAGTCCGAGGCACAAGAATTGCTTCATCCTGGGAGGCAGAGGTTGCAGTGAGCCGAGATCACCCCACTGCATTCCAGCCTGGGTGACAGTGAGAGATTTCGTCTCAAAAAGAAAAGAAAAGAAGTGGAAGGAAAGGAGTTGCAAGGAATCTTATGGAAAGAAAACAGAATTTATGAGAAGGTAAGGAAGAAAGACAGGGATAGCCGGGGTGGTGGCTGACACCTGCAATCCCAACACTTTGGGAGGCCGAGATGGGCAAGGTGGTGTGCGTCTGTAATCCCAGCATCTCAGGAGGCTGAGGCCTGAGAATCACTTAAACCCAGGAAGCGGAGGCTACAGTCACACCATTGCACTCCAGCATGGGTGACAGCGAGACTCCATTCCAAAAAAAAAAAAAAGGAAGGAAGAGGAAAGGCAGGCCGTGCCTAAGAAAGAGCATATGGTACAAAGGGCCTACAAGAAATCCTGGCATGTTCAGATGACATAGTAGGTAATTTACTAAGCATGGAGTATAAAGTACCCCAGGGGTATAAAAGAAGAGATATGAAAGTGCCACAAGAAGAGTTTATAATCCCACTATTTAAGGAGTTTAAACCTTGTCCTGAAAGCAATGCAGTGTGACCGATGAGTTTTATGAAAAGGAGTGACAAGATCATATTTGTACTTTATAAAGATCTCTTTGGACTGGGCACGGTGAATCATGCCTGTAATCTCAAAACTTAGGGAGGATCACTTGAGCCCAGGAGTTCAAGACCAGTCTGGGCAACACAGTGCCACCCCCATCTCTACAAAAAATTTAAACAAAAAATTTTTTTAAAAAGACCACTTTGGGGTTGGGTGTGGTGGCGGGCGCCTGCAATTCTAGCTGCTCGGGAGGCTGAGGCAGGAGAATCGCTTGAACCCGGGAGGCAGAGGTTGCAGTGAGCTGATACTGTGCCATTGCACTCCAGCCTGGGCAACAAGAGCGAAACTCCATCAAAAAAAAAAAAAAAAAAAAAAAAAAAAAAAGGACTTCTTTGGCTGCAGGAGCAGGGCAAGATCAGAGGAAAAGAATGAACTAGTTTCAAAGCTACTGCATAATCTAGAAGAAAGATGATAATGAGCTGTACTAGGTAATGGACCTAAAAATAGAAAGGAGTCAGAAGCAAGAGGTAACAGATACCAGGACTTGGTGATTAATTGCATAAGCTGGTGACCAGAATTCTGAATGATACCCAAGTTTCAGTTTCAAGCAATTGAAATGGTCAAGCCATTATGCCACTGCCACTGACTGCGACCTCTTAGCATTTACAAGTATTTTATTTTGTATTTTATTTTTTGTAATGCCCTTTCACAATACAAGTACTTTCTATGTGCCAAAACTGCTCTGAGTTCTTATATATTAAATAATTTAATCAACCCTAAGTACTACCAACGCACACATACTCACAAACACATATATATTCTCTCACTCTTCCTAAGTAATCTGTGAGGCTGCATAGCCAGTGATAGCTTTCAAATCCAACCGTCTAATTCCACTGCCTGAACTTATATCTGCTGATAATTATTTAATTCTTCCTTACAGCCATAATGAAAAAATCTGTGTGACTCGAAATTTCGGAGAAAACTGACACAAAGGAATTGCATCTTACCAAATGATTAGATTTAAAGTCAGTGTAGAAAGCATGGGTTAAAAATTGTGTATGTCATAGTTGCCCTTGAAAACCCATATAGGGCCAGGCGCGGTGGCTCATGCCTGTAATCCCAGGACTTTGGGAGGCTGACTTTGGATCACCTGAGGTCAGGAGTTCGAGACCAGCCTGACCAAGATGGTGAAACCCCGTCTCTACTAAAAATACAAAAATTAGCTGGGCATGGTGGCAGTCATCTGTAATCCCAGCTACTCAGGAGGCTGAGGCAGGAGAATCACTTGAACCCGGGAGGCAGAGGTTGCAGTGAGCCGAGATCACGCCATTGCACTCCAGTCTGGGCAACAGAGCAAGACTCCATCTCAAAAAAAAAAAAAAGAAAACCCATAAAAATTGTATATAAAGTATATTACATATTATTTGTATATACAACCCTGTACAAACAGGTCAATTTATAGCTGGGCACAGTGACTCACACCTATAATCCCAGCATTTGGGAGGCTAAGGTGGGCAGATCACTTGAGGTCAGAAGTTCAAGACTAGCCTGGCCAACATGGTGAAATCCCATCTCTACTAAAAATACAAAAAAGTAGCCAGGCCTGGTGGCACATGCCTGTAATCCCAGCTACTTGGGAGGCTGAGGCAGAAGAATCGCTTGAATCTGGGAGGTGGAAGTTGCAGTGAGCCCAGATAGCGCCACTGCACTCCAGCCTGGAGCGAGACTCCATCAAAAAACAAAACAAAACAAAAAAAAAAAAACAAAAAAAAAAAACTCAATTAACAAACATATAACGATAATACTCATACCCTGAAAAGCAACCAGGATCAAATGGGGGAAGGGCAGATTTACATCTCCCATTGTACACTCACTGGGATATTATGTTTCTTGAGAATGATGGCAGACTGAATTGCCCACTCTTTAAACTGTCATTTTTCTTACTTCCCCCGTCCCCAAACAATAAAACTTTTGTAACTTTAAATATAAATAAACTCCACTTTTCGCACAGATTTTAAGATTTTCTTTTTTTTTTTTTTTTTTTTTTTGAGACGGAGTCTCGCTCTGTCGCCCAGGCTGGAGTGCAGTGGCGGGATCTCAGCTCACTGTAAGCTCCGCCTCCCGGGTTCACGCCATTCTCCTGCCTCAGCCTCCCGAGTAGCTGGGACTACAGGCGCCCACCACCTCGCCCGGCTAGTTTTTTTTGTATTTTTTTAGTAGAGACGGGGTTTCACCGTGTTAGCCAGGATGGTCTCGATCTCCTGACCTTGTGATCCACCCGTCTCGGCCTCCCAAAGTGCTGGGATTTACAGGCTCGAGCCACCTTATAAAGCACTGCCTCATTCACCTTTTAAAAGAATCACAACTACCTCAATAGAGTATTGTTTACATTCATATCTTAAAAATAGTAATTAATTTACATCAATTTCGATACCTGAATAAACTAAATTCTTTCCTTCCAGGACTTGTCCCAGCAAAAGGCACTCTGCCTGCCATTCGAACATCTTTTTTACACCAAAACTGTGGTATTTTTCCAGAACTGCTTTAGGAAGTCCCCAGTTTGCCAATAGTAGCTTGTCTATTTGGTAGTCAGGAACTGTAGGCTTGCATTCTCCTTTTAGGAAAAAGAAAAAATTAAAAATTTAATTTACTTCTAATATATGAGTTTTACAATTAGCCCTTCACCGTGTGTTGGAATTCCAACATGTTGAAATGAAGCTCTTTAAAGCACATCCTGACTTCAAGAATCTTATGAGAAATTGACCATGTATAGAAAAGTAATAAATTGTTGTTTACTGCATATAATAAAAACAATTCCTTAAAAGCCTCAAACAAACAAAAAAAGCGTGTAATACACAGTAGATAAAGGGTGTTGGAACTACAGGTGGAGTTGGGGGAAGAGGGCAATATGGAAGCACTACAAAGCTAAGTTAGATGAGTTTCTATTTATAGTAAGTTTTAGTTCCATGACGACTGCACAACTAACGATTTTTAAAAACTGGGTCAACATCCACAAGACACCCAACCAATCTCATTACGAATCCCTTCTAGCCTTCCTCTGGACGCCCAACAGCCTGTGCCATACTCTAGGCCCAGCAATCCTGTCTTAAGGGTCTGTAAGGAGTACTGGGTACTGTGAGGAAGGAGCCCCCGAACAGGTGATGGGATTTGGCTAACTAGGAAGTTGTTTCTGTAAAGGTCGAAAGACCCAGAAGCCACGTGAATATTAATACCAGGCGATCACTGAAAACACGCGTATGTCTGTACAGAAAGTGACCTGCCACACCAGGCCCGAGTCACAGAGAAGGGAAGTAGAAGCCCAGTGGGGTATGCAGTGAAGCAAGTCCCGTGGGGTGAGGACACCTCCCGACCCATGGCCCGGCGGAGCTGCCTCCGTTGCCCGCGGCCTCCCGGGTTCCTGGAGCACCTGCAGCTGCGGCCGACTGACGGCTGCGGTCCTTCAGGCAGCGACCCAGGCCCGGCGGCGGACTCAGCACGGACCCGGAGAGGAGCTGGGGGCTGGCACTGCTGTCACCGCCACTTCCCGAGAACGAATCTGAGCCTGATTCTGAACGCCGCCGTTTCCCACTCCGACGCAGAAGATTCATGGCAAATCCTTCTCGGCCGATCAGGGCAAGCCACAGTTCCAGCGTCCTCCCTCTCGGGAGAACCCTGGCCAGGCAAAAGGTGCGGTCATTTTCCCGCCGGTCTTCAAACTCAAGCCTCCCGGCCCGCCCCGGAACCATAGAGTTACCCGCGGCGTAACTAACCCGAAAGCCATAGAATCGTGGGGAAGGAGCGGCTCTCGCTGGTGTCTAACACTTCCGGCCTCCAGCCTCCGTGGTTGGTTAATATGAGAGGTAGATTAAATAGGAAGAATACAGAATCTACAGTTATAACCATACTGACCTAAAAACCTTCCTTCTCTTTTTGTCCATTTCCGGTTTGAATAGGAAGGCCATGCTAACTTCATAAAATAGGCTGCCCATAATAGGCAGATCAGGGAAGTAGCTCTTCTTAACGTATTGGTATTTTGTAAAGAATTATTTCAGATTGAGAAGCATTAATGCAAGATAGCCTACGGTTTCTAATGGAGCATAATTTCCCCCTTTCACCTAGTGTATGATGGTAGGGTAGGGCTATTTCTGAACACAATTTCCATTTTAGCCAGCATGCATTATGAGGAATATGTAACGAGGAACTGGGAATTGCTGGCTGACAGACCCCTGAGACACTGTATGAACGCCGCGAGGAAAGGGCTCTGAATATACCCGAGGGATCGTTATGAGCCAAGAGCTTAGTAATGCATCTGTATTGTCCCTTTTGTAAAGGTAGAAGCGAACGAGTTCTGAACGTAAAACAGTGAACATTCATTACCTAGTTGCACAATTCATTTCACCAAGAAAACCTAGTAGGTCCCAAGCCTGACCTGAAGAGGCTGTGCAATTCTAGAGCACTAAAAATCTCAAAAGGTCCAGTCCAATTAAAAAACAAAACAAACAAACAAAAAACTCGAATACAATCTGGAAAATAACATTCGAACCATCAATTCTTGCCTTGAAAACCTATTTTAAGTGATTTAAATGACAATATTCTAAAGTTCCACGAGATGGCGACATTACTCCGTGAATGAGACATTTTCCTTCACCTTTTATGCAATCAACAACTATTTATTGAGTATCTACTGTAAGCTAGCCACTGAGTAAACAGCAGTGAAATGGCATAAAATGGTTCCTGCTCTCGAAGAGAAAGAGTCTAGAGAACAAGGCAGACATTAAACAAGTCAGTCAATGAAGTGTGCCGTATGCTCGGGCAGAAATGAATAGAGTACTATTAAAGAAATAAAAGAGATCCGGCCGGGCATGGTGGCTCACGCCTGTAATCCCAGCACTTTGGGAGGCCGAGACGAGTGCATCACCTGAGGTCAGGAGTTCTAGACCAGCCTGGCCAACATGGTGAAACCCCGTCTCTACAAAAATACAAAAATTATCCGGGCATGATGGCGGGTGCCTGTAGTACCAGCTACTCTGGAGGCTGAGGCGGGAGAAGAGAATTGCTTGAACCCAGGAGGCGGAGGTTGTAGTGAGCGGAGATCACACCACTGCACTCCAACCTGGGTGACAGAGGAAGACTCCGTCTCAAAAAAAAAAAAAAAAAAAAAAAAAAGAGATCCCTGGATTGTAGTTAAGAAAGAACTTTCTCAGATGCAGTGTAACTTAAGGGTTCACAGTGCAACTCTGGGGGCAGTCAGTCTAGGTTTGAAGACTTAGTAGCTGTGAGATCTTGGGCAACTTGCTTAACCCTTTTTTTTTTTTTTTTTGAGACGGAGTGTCCCACTCTGTCGCCCAGGCTGGAGTGCAGTGGCCTTGATGATTGATCTCTGCTGACTGCAACCTCTGCCTCCCAGGTTCAAGCGTTTCTCCTGCCTCAGCTTCCCAAGTAGCTGGGACTACAGGCCCACACCCGGCTAATTTTTGTATTTTTAGTAGAGACAGGGTTTCACCATATTGGTCAGACTGATCTCGAATTCCTGACCTCAAATGACCCGTCCACCTCCACCTCCCAAAGTGCTGAGATTACAGCATAACTCTTTTGTGCTTCCATGTCCTCATCTATATGATAGAGGTAATAATTGTAACAACTTATTTGGTTATTTTGAGGACTGAATAAGTCAATATGTGTAAAGTGCTTAGAATAGTGCCGGCACGTAATAAATACTATTCAGAGAAAATATTTAGATGTTCTAATATAGCTCCCAATTTAAATTCAGCATTTTGTTGGGAAAAGACTAAGCTAGAAAAATCTCTTACAAAGCTATTCTATTTTTATTATTAGGTGAACTATGATCAAATGAGAAAAATAATTAGAAAGGAATTGAAAGGAATGTTTTATGTCATCCTACCAAAAGCCTGGAGAATATTTTAAAATATATAATTTATTTTAAATTTATTTTAAATGTTCAACATTTCTAATTTTTTCAGAAAAACTCTGAAAATGGAGAAGAGAAGGCTGTTTCTCAAAAATATTAAAGAAAGATATTTATGCTAACAGTCATCATAATAAATAACATTAAAATACCAGAAGCATTTTCCATCTGTATTGTGTCTAAGCTTGTGTTCCTTGGAATTTTGTCTGTGATAATTCTTCAAGGAGGCTGGACATGGTGGCTCACACCTGTAATCCCAGCACTTAGGGAGGCCAAGGCAGGCAAATCATCTGAGGTCAGGAGTTCGAGACCAGCCGGGACAACATAGTGAAACCCCGTCTCTACTAAAAATACAAAATTTAGCCAGGCCTTGTGTTGCACCTGTGGTCCCACCTACTTGGGAGGCTAAGGCAGGAGAATGGCTTGAACCCAGGAGGTGGAGGTTACAGTGAACCAGGATCACACCACTGCACTCCAGCCTGGGTGATAGAGCAAGACTCAGTCTCAAAAAAAAAAAAAAAAAAAAAAAAAAAAAAAAAAAAAAAAAATCTTCAAGGTCTGAGTAAACCCCTCCAAATAAAATTTACACATACTTCTGCCAGTTACCTGGGAGACATACCAATTGTGGATCACTTTAAATTTAATCTTTGGCTTTTTTTTTTTTTTTTTTTTTTTAATATAGAAGTAGTAGAATTTTGTTAGATACCCAGAGTCAGGTTTGTGCAGGCTTGCATCCCTATTGTCTCAATCTGCAGGACAGATATTTCTCTGCTTTATTTACTGAGAGTGCTGCTTTTCTTGGGTTTTGGCTTTCTGCAGAATTTTTTTTTTTTTTTTGAGACAGAGTCTCACTCTGTTGCCCAGGCTGGAGTACAGTGGTATGATCTCAGCTCACTGCAATCTCCACCTCCCAGGTTCAAGTGATTCTCATGCCTCAGCCTCCCGAGTAGCTGGGATTACAGATGGGCACTACCACGCCCAGCTCATTTTTGTATTTTTTGGTAGAGATGGGGTTTCACCATGTTGGCCAGGCTGGTCTCGAACTCCTGACCTCAAGTGATCCACCGGTCTTAGCCTCCCAAAGTGCTGGGATTACAGGCATGAGCCACCACACCTGGCCTATACAAAGAATTTTCTATCTTACCTCCCACCCTGCTAGGAACAACAGATTCCTATCCCTCAAAGCCCATAATTCATGCTCTCGACTCCAGGGGGAACAGCAGGTATTACTATGGAAAACTTTGGGTCTAGTGCTTTTCTTAATCCTCTAGAATATGTTTGACATTTCTGTCCTACAAAGGATTCCCTGATTTTAATCAGCTTAGTTACGAATTTTAAAAGTTTTTAAAATATAATATTTAGAATTTTAAGGAAGGTGTGCCATACTCAAAGTGGTTTCTTTTTCAGTTTAATATTGCTAAAAATAGAAGAAAAAAAAACCCTCAAATAACAATAATTGATGTACATTCAAAAACATCATCTGATTTTTTTATAATTTACATAAATTATCAAGAGTGATTTGCCATGGAAATTTCAGAAGTTATATGGAAAAATAAAATTTTACCCAAACTAGGCCAGGCACAGTGGCTGACACCTGTAAACCTAACACTTTGGGAGGCCAAGGTGGGAGGATCACTTGAGCCCAGGAGTTTGAGCCTAGCCTGCACAACATAGTGAAACCCTATTTATACAAAAAATTTAAAAACTAGCCAGGAGTGGTGGCATGTGCCTGTAGTCCCAGCTACTAGGGAGGTTGAGGAGAGAGAATAGCTTGCACCCAGGAGGTTAAGGCTGCAGTGAGTTGTGATGGCACCACTGCAATCCCCCAAGTGGCCCTGTTTAAAAAAAAATAAATTACTCAAACTACATTTGTGAATTTACTAAAACAGAATTATCTACCCAAACTGAAAACTCTTTTTCTCATGTGAGTGGAAGTGATTTACAAAAGGGCAAAAAAGAAAGAGCTGCAAAATAAACAATGAACGTGGAATAACAGTAGTACTAATTAGGTCTAAGGTACTCAGAACAAAGGAGATGGTAATTAAGGGGATTTTGTGTTTGAAATCCAGTGACTCTCAACTAAAACAAGTCCAGTGGTACACATTAGAATCCCCTGAGAAGCTTTTAAAATATTATAATATCCCTGGAAAGTCTGAGTTAATTGAGCTGGGATGGAGTGCAGGCACTGGCATGTCTTAAAAGGTACCCAGGTATTCTGACATGCTGGAATTGAAAACCACCAGTGCAGCCGGGTGCGGTGGCTCACGCCTGTAATCCCAGCACTTTGGGAGGCTGAGGCAGGCAGATCTTCTGAGGTTGGGGGTTCGAGATCAGCCTGACCAACATGGAGAAACCCCGTCTTTACTGAAAAAAAAAAAAAAGAAAAAGAAAGAAAAGAAAAGAAAGGCCGGGCACAGTGGCTCATGCCTGTAATCCCAGCACTTTGGGAGGCTGAGGCGGGTGGATCACGAGGTCAGGAGATCGAGACCATCCTGGCTAGCACAATGAAACCCGTCTCTACTAAAAATACAAAAAAAATTAGCCAGGCATGGTGGCACGTGCCTGTAATCCCAGCAATTTGGGAGGCTGAGGCAGGAGAATCGCTTGAACCCGGGAGGTGGAGGATGTAGTGAGCCAAGATTTTGCCATTGTACTCCAGCCTGGGTGACAAGAGTGAAACTTCATCTAAAAAAAAAAAAAAAGAAAAAAGAAAAAAAGAAAAGTAGATTAATAATGTAAGCTATATAGTCAGGCATGGTGGCTCATGCCTGTAATCCCAGCACTTTCGGAGGCCGAGGTGGGTGGATCACGAGATCAGGAGTTCAAGACCAGCCTGGCCAAGATGGTGAAACCCTGTCTCTACTAAAAATACAAAAAAAAAGTAGCCGGGTGCAGTGGTAGGTGCCTGTAATGCCAGCTACTCAGTAGGCAGAGGCAGGAGAATCACTTGAATCCAAGAGGTGGAGGTTGCGGTGAGCCAAGATTGCGCCACTGCACTCCAGCCTGGCCGACAGAGCAAGACTCCATCTCAAAAAAAAAGAAAAAAAAAAAAAAGAGTTAGAAGATGAGGGGAAAGTTGAAGCTAAGTGAATTAGCAATTAATTTCAAAAGGCAAAATTGTTCATATTGATATTTAAGTGAAAAAAGTGACTTGTAAAATTTAATAGGAAGCATGATACAAATATTTTGGAAAAATATAAACACATAGACACACTCAATAGAAATAAGTACATTATGCCGGGCACAGTGGCTCATGCCTGTAATACCAGCACTTCAGGAGGCCAAGGCGGGCAGATCACCTGAGGTCAGGAGTTTGAGATTAGCTTGGCTAACATGGTGAAGCCGCTATCTACTAAAAATACAAAATTAGCTGGGTGTAGTGGTGCACACCTGTAGTCCCAGCTACTTGGGAGGTTGAGGCAGGAGAATCGCATGAACCCGGGAGGTGGAGGATGTAGTGAGCTGAGATTTTGCCATTGTACTCCAGCCTGGGCGACAAGAGTGAAACGTCATCCAAATTTTTTTAAAAAAAAAAGAAAGAAAAAAAGAAAAGTAGATTTAAAATGTAAGCTATATAGCCAGGCGTGGTAGTTCATGCCTATAATCCCAGCACTTTGGGAGGCAGAGACGGGCAGAACATCTGAGGTCAGGAGTTCAAGACCAACCTGGCCAACATAGCAAACTAGCAAAATTTCTACTACTAAAAATACAAAAATTAGCCAGGTATGGTGGCACACACCTGTCATCCCAGCTACTTGGAAGACTGAGGGCAGGAGAATCACTTGAACCAGGGAGGTGGAGGTTGCAATGAGCCTAAATAGCACCATTGCACTCCAGCCTGGGTGACAGAGAAAGACTCCATCTGAAAAAAATTAAAAAAATAAAAATAAAAATAAAATAAAATACTGCTTGTATCGGGTCATTCTTGCATTGCTATAAAGAAATACTTGGGGCCGGGCGCGGTGGCTCAAGCCTGTAATCCCAGCACTTTGGGAGGCCGAGACGGGCAGATCACGAGGTCAGGAAATCGAGACCATCCTAGCTAACACGGTGAAACCCCGTCTCTACTAAAAAAATACAAAAAACTAGCCGGGCGAGGTGGCGGGCGTCTGTAGTCCCAGCTACTCGGGAGGCTGAGGCAGGAGAATGGCGTGAACCCGGGAGGCGGAGCTTGCAGTGAGCCGAGATCCCGCCACTGCACTCCAGCCTGGGCGACAGAGCGAGACTCCGTCTCAAAAAAAAAAAAAAAAAAAAAAAAAAAGAAATACTTGGCCGGGCATGGTGGCTCATGTCTGTAATCCCAGCACTTTGGGAGGCCAAGTCAGGTGGATCACTTAAGGTCAGGAGTTTGAGACTAGCCTGGCCAACATGGTGAAACCCCATCTCTACCAAAAGATACAAAAACGAGCCCGGCGTGGCAGCATGTGCCTGTGATCTCAGCTACTTGAGAACTGAGACAGAAGAATCACTTGAAGCCAGGAGGTAGAGGTTGCAGTGAGCTGAGATCGCACCACTGCACTCCAGCCTGGCCAATAGAGCAAGACTCAATCTTAAAAAAAAAAAAAAAACAAAAAACAAAAACAGGGCAGGATGCAGTCGCTCACGCCTATAATCCCAGCACTTTGGGAGGCCGAGGTGGATGGATTACTAGAGGTCAGGAGTTCCAGACCAGCCTGACCAACACGGCGAAACCCCATCTCTACTAAAAATACAAAAATTAGCTGGGCATGGTGGCGCACGCTTGTAATCCCAGCTACTTGGGAGACTGAGGCAAGAGAATCTCTTGAACCCGGGGGCGGAGGTTGCAGTGAGCAGAGATCACGCCACTTCACTCCAACCTGGGAGAAAGTGAATGAAACTCCATGAGCCGGGCGCGGTGGCTCAAGCCTGAAATCCCAGCACTTTGGGAGGCTGAGACGGGCGGATCACGAGGTCAGGAGATCGAGACCATCCTGGCTAACACGGTGAAACCCCATCTCTACTAAAAAATACAAAAAACTAGCCGGGCGAGGTGGCGGGCGCCTGTGGTCCCAGCTACTCGGGAGGCTGAGGCAGGAGAATGGCGTGAACCCGGGAGGCAGAGCTTGCAGTGAGCTGAGATCCGGCCACTGCACTCCAGCCTGGGCGACAGAGCCAGACTCAGTCTCAAAAAAAAAAAAAAAAAGAAACTCCATGAAAGAGAGAGAGAGAGAAGGAAGGAAGGAAGGAAGGAAGGAAGGAAGGAAGGAAGGAAGGAAGGAAGGAAGGAAGGAAGGAAGGAAGGAAAGAAAGGAGGGAGGGAGGGAGGAAGGGAGGAGGGAGGGAGGGAGGGAGGGAAGGAGAGACCTGAGACTGGGTAATTTATAAAAGAAAGAAGTTTAATTGGCTCAGGGTTCTGCAGGCTTTACAAGAAGCATAGTGCTAGCATCTACTCAATTTCTAGGGAGGCCTCAGAAAGCTTATAATCATAATGGAAGGCAAAGGGGAAGCAAGCACCTCACATGGAGAAAGGAGCAAGCAAGAAGGAGAGTGCAGGGGTGGGGGTTGGGGGTGCCACACACATTTAAATGACCAGGTGTTGTATAAACTCAGAGTCTGAGAGCTCACTTATCACCAAGAGGATGGCCCAAGCCATTCATGAAGGATCGGCCCCCATGATCCAAACCTTCCACCAGACCCCACCTCCAACACTGGGAATTACAGTTCAACATGAGGTTTGGGTAGGGACAAATATCCAAACTGTTATCACTGCTCAAATATATTGTCTCTGTCTCTCCTTCCAGATTTCCAATTAGAAATATATTAACCTTTCCCACTCTATTCTCCCCATTTCTTAATTCCTATCTTTCTTTCTTTCTTCTTTTTATTTATTTATTTATTTTTTTAGACAGAGTCCTGCTCTGTTGCCCAGGCTACAGTGCAGTGGTGTGATCTTGGCTCAGTGCAACCTCTGACTCCCGGGTTCAAGCAATTATCTTGCCTCAGCCTCCCCAGTAGCTGGGATTACAGGTACCCACCACCACGCCCCGCTAATTTTTTTGCATTGTTTAGTAGAGATGGGGTTTCACCATGTTGGCCAGGTTGGTCTTGAACTCCTGACCTCAGGTGATTTGCCCATCTCGGCCTCCTAAAGTACTGGGATTACAGGTGTGAGCCACCTTGCCTGGTCCCGTTTCTTAATTTCTTCCTCCTTGGGAAAGGATATTCCCAGCAGCTGGGATCTTGGCATTTCCTCTTCCCATAGACTATCTTGTGTCCTCTATGAAAAATTTTCAGGAAACTGTTTGGACTTGAGGGCTTTTGCTCACTTAGTTATGGAAGATCAGCTTTAAACATTGATTTTAGGGTTTTCCTGAAATATTTTGTCACAATCAAAATTGTTGTTGATCAAGGCCTACCCATTTCTTTTATAAATGAGAAAGAAAAAAAGAAAAAGATTACATTAATTCATGCAATTATTCCACAGATATTCTGATTTAAAAGTTATCTTCTCAGTGAGGCCTTCCTTGACCACCCTTTCTAAATATCCCCCATTGGCTCAGCTCTGTTTTCTCTTCCTCTGCATTATAGTCTTCATAACACTTTTAAGTCTCTGTAACGTATTATTTACTTTTTTATTTATTTACTTTTTTATTTTTATTTTTTGAGACAGAGTATTGCTCTGTCACCTAGGCTAGAGTGCAGTAGCATGATCTCTGCTAACTGCAACCTCCCGTTCCCAGGTTCAAGCAATTCTTCCACCTCAGCCTCCCAAAGTAGCTGGGATTACAGGCGCGCACCACCATGCCCAGCTAATTTTTGTATTTTTAGTAGACACCTTTTTTCACCATGTTGGCCTAGCTGGTCTTGAACTCCTGGCCTCAAGCAATCTGCCTGCCTGGGCCTCCCAAAGTGCTGGGATTACAGGCATGAGCCACCACGCCAGGCCATTTGCATTTATTTACATTTTTATAGACTTTCTCACCAGAAAGTAAGTTCCATGAAGGCAGGAACTTTGCCTTCTATGTCTTATCTCCAGCACTTAGTTACAATGTATGACACATAGCAGACACTCACAGATATTTGTGGAATGAGTGAATGACCACTGTGTCAGACACATTGCTGGGCTCTGGGATACAGTGATGAATGAATGAGACACAGTCTCCCCTTTTGTGAATCTCAATTTCAAACCATCTGACTACCTTTTCTAAAGTTTTTCACTTTTGTTCTTTGACTTGGAAAAAGAGAGGTTTAGTCTGAGGAAGGCTTCACTGAGTGTGCTATGTTCCCTGAGATATAAATATTAACCACTCATATTAGAGACAAGAATTGTGAGCATTTGAGAATGATTCCTAAACTTTGAATCTCCTGGAGTTTGATATTTGTGCCCTGATTTCCTTAGTCTGATTTGTCCTTTTTCTTCCTCCTGGAATGAGAGAAGGAAGAGCTATAAAAACCTTGAAGAAGACTTTTTTTTTTTTTAGATACGGCCTCACTGTGTTGTCCAGGCTGGACTGCAGTGGCTTTTCACAGGCACAATCAGGACACTGTAGCCTACAATGTCCAGGCTCCAGCAACCTTCCTGCCTTATCCTCCCAAGTGGCTGGACTACAGGCCTGCACCACCACATCCTTGAAAGAGGCTTTTACCAATGAAGGAAGAATGAGACAAAGGTCAAGAATTGAATTATATTTCCAGTGGCTCACACCTGTAAGCCTAGAACCTTGGGAGGCTGAGGTGGGTAGATCACTTGAACCCAGGAGTTTCAGACCAGCCTGAGCAACATGGCAAAACCCCATCTCTACTAAAAATACAAAAATTAGCCAGGCGTGGTGACCCGCACCTGTGATCCCAGCTACTCAGGAGGCTGCGGTGGGAGGATTCCTTGAGCCCAGGAGGTGGAGTTTGCAGTGAGCTGAGATCACACTACTGCACTCCACTCCAGCCTGGGTGACAGTGTTACCAGAGGGTCCTTGTTCTTAGAGCTCCCAAAATGGTGGCAGGCCACTTCCAAGGTGGCGGCAAGCCTCTTGTTCTCTGACCTGGGGTTCTTGGCCTCACGGATTCCAAGGAATGGAATCGTGGGCCATGCAGTGAGTGTTATAGCTCTATTCAGCTAGATTAGGACGAACCCTGGGCACTTAGCCCGAGCAGGAACAATGGCAAGCCTCTAGTCTGATTGGGAGCAGCAATGGGCGCAGAAGTGCAGCAGACACCCTGCTGGATCCGGAGGGTTGGAAGTCAGCGGCGTGTCTGTGACGGCAGCAAACAGCAATGGTGGATGGCGAGTGAAAGCTCAGCTCCAGTCATAACAACCACGGACCAGAAGAGTGTGCAGTTACAAGATTTAATAGAGTGAAAACAGATCTCCCATAAAATGGGAGGGGACCCAAAGGGGGTTGCCACTCTGGGCTTACATGCCTGGGGTTTATATCCCAACCATCGTCCCTCCCCCTGTGCTCTGAGGCGATATATGATTTGACTATGTCTTTACCTCCTGCTTTAGCCTAATTTGTATTTTAGTGAGCCCTCTTTACTATCTGATTGGTCGGGTATGAGCTGAGTTGCAAGCCCTGTGTTTAAAGGTGGATGCAGTCACCTTCTCAGCTAGGCTTAGGGATTCTTCTAGGAAATCCAGCTATTCCTGTCTCTCAACAGAGCAAGACTCAATCTCAAAAAAAAAAAAAAAGGAGCTAGGCATATTGGTGCACACTCATACTCCCAGCTACTCAGGAGGCTGAGGCTGGAGGATTGCTCGGGCTTAGGAGGTCGAGGCTGCAGTGAGCTATGATCATGCCACTGTACTGCAGCCTGGGCAACAGAGTGAGACCCTGTCTCCAAAAATTAAAATAAAGAAGATTTCAGTCATGTGCTTTCTTTTTCTGTCTAATCTTATCTTCATCTTTGTCAACTCTGCATCTCTGCCTCTGTTTCTTTTCCAGATGTTTTTAAAAATTTCTTTCTCTGTCTGCCTCTGTCTTCAAGAGTTTCAATTTCTTTCTTTCCCTCAGTCACTGCTCCGGCTGTTTCACTGTCTCTCCCTCCTCCTATATTCTCCTTCTCTGCCTCTGACTTTCTGTTTTTCTATCTCTGAATCTTATTGAATTTTTTCCTTCTTTCACACTTCTAATTTTTGTGACTCATCTCTATATATAGAGTGGGGGTTGTGAGCAAAATCTTTGGAGTCAGAAAAGTCTTGAATTAGAACCTGGCTCTGCCACCTCCTGAGTATAACCTTGGGCACACTGTGCTATCCATATAAGCCCCACTTTTTTTTCTTACTGATAAGAACATAATCTGGCCGGGTGCGGTGGCTTACACCTGTAATCTCAGCATTTTGGGAGGCCGAGGTGGGTGGATCACGAGGTCAGGAGTTCGAGGCCAGACTGGCCAACATGGTGAAACGCTATCTCTACTAAAGAGGCAAAAAATTAGCCGGGTGTGGTGGCACATGCCTGTAGTCCCAGCTACTCGGGAGGCTGAGGCAGGAGAATCCCTTGAACCTGGGAGGCGGAAGTTGCAGTGAGCCAAGATAGCACCACTGCACTCCAGCCTGGGCAACAGGTCTAGACTCCATCTCAAATATATATATAAAATAATCTATTTCAGAAGTTTGCTATGAGAGTTAAATAAAATGCATAAACGGGGACCTGGCACACCATAAGTGAATAAGTTCACACTATCCCCCAAGCAATCAATCACTAAACAAACAAGAGCTGTTGTTAATTATTTTATGTCTGCCTCCCTCCAAGACTTATTGTCTTCCTGGGGTACAGAATGCTAATGATTAGGGAGTCTAAAAGTATGGAAAAAAACCCCACTTTGGTCTTTTCTTACCCTAACTCTCAATATAAGACCATCTCACCTGGGGTCACCAAAATGTATGTGGGGATTTCTCTCCAGCAGCAACCAATTCTGCAGCAGTTTCTCCAATGGGCACCAGTTTAGTGTCCTCTAATTGAGTTCAATTCTGACACTACCTACCTGGAAATAATATCTGATCCGGCAGGTCAAGAGCTCAGTCCCACAAGGCTGTCCCCACTTCAGATGCCTGTTGCAAGCACAGGTTATGGTCTGTGCTCTGACCAACTGGCTATAAATCTGGGTTCCCACAACCCCATCTTTGGGTATAATTAATATGCTTGAGTGGCTCACAGAACTCAGAGAAACATGTTTTTGTTTTGTTTTTGAGACAGGGTTCATTCTGTTGCCTAGTCTGGAGTGGAGTGGTACAATCCTAGCTCACTGCAGCCTTGACCTTCTGGGCTCAAGGGATCCTCCCACCTCAGCTCCTGAGTACCTGGGACTGCAGGCATTGCCACCTTGCCCAGCTAATTTTTTTTATTTTTTGTAGAGACAGAGTCTCACTATGTTGTCCAGACTGGGCTCAAACCCCTGGCCTCAAGTGATCCTCCCACCTCGGCCTGTCAAAATGTTGGGATTACAGGCATGCGCCACTGCACCTGGTAAACACTTTACTTATATTTACTGGTTTATTAATAAAGGATATAATAAAAGATACTGAAGCGCCAGATGAAGGGATACCTACGGCAAGGTTTGTGGGAAGGGGTGCAGAGCTTCCATGCCTGCTCTAGGCTCACCACCCTTCAGGAACTTCATTATGTTCAGCTATCCTGACGCTCTTCTAAACCCTGTCCTCTTGGGTTATTATGGAGGTTTCACTGTGTAAGTGTAATTGACTGGATTATTGGCCGTTAGTGACAATCTTAACCTTTTGCCTTCCATCCTCACCTTGAAGACTGGAGGGTGGGGCTGAAAGCCCCAATCCTCTAAGCATGCCTTGGTCTTTCTGATGACCAGCACCACACTGAAGCTACCTAGGGGCTGTCAGCTAACAGTCATCGTGTTGACATACAAAACACACGCTTATCACTCTGGAAATTCTGACTTTCCAGAGCTCTGTGCCAGGAAATATGCATGTGCATATATATCTTATTGTAAATCACAATATCACAGATGATGTAATGTTCTGATTGCTCCAGTGATGTTAATCGCTTTAATCTTGTTAAAGTAATCAGAACCAAAATGGTGTCATTTATGTTAAAAACAAAAGCAAAAATCCTGATGAAAAGAGCTGGGGAAGGCCATGAATAGAAGGTCCTCATGCTCATATGCATGATAACAAAAACTATCACAAAAGACTGCAAAAAATACAACCTTGCACACAGGATATCACAATCTTACACAAAAAACACTTCTGCAAGGACATCTGCCTAGCAATTGCCTGTCCAACCTCGGACTGGCATCACCCTTGTTATTGACTTTTGTAGCTGGGGATAACTGTTTCAAAAGAATTATGTAATTCTCTTCATTTTTTCCTTTAAACATCTTTGCCTTCCTCTACCTCCCTGAATATGCCCATAATTTATTATGGCATGCGTATTCCCTTTGCAATGCTCTATTCCCAGATTTGTATCTTTTCCTTTTAGAGAGCCTCTTTCCATTTGTTACTTAGGTCGACAACCTCAGAATAACCCCAAAAGGTTAGGTAACATGCCCAAGGTCGGCCGGGCACGGTGGCTCACGCCTGTAATCCCAGCACTTTGGGAGGCCAAGGCAGGCGGATCACGAGGTCAGGAGACTGAGACCATCCTGGCTAAAATGGTGAAACCCCGTCTCTACTAAAAATGCAAAAAATTAGCCGGGCGTGGTGGTGAGCGCCTGTAGTCCCAGCTACTCGGGAGGCTGAGGCAGGAGAATGGTGTGAACCCGGGAGGCAAGATTGCACCACTGCACTCCAGCCTGGGCGACACAGCGAGACTCCGTCTCAAAAAAAAAAACACATGCCCAAGGCCACACATCTAGTAAATAAATGCCTAGATGCATATATTCTGGCTCCAGGGCCCATTCTCACTGTTTTCTACATTTTCTCACTCTCCTTATCCTTCCTTTTCTGTCCTTCTCCTCACCTTGCAGATACTTTTGACTTCTGGGAGAACTGCCAAAGTTTTATTTACATCTTTGCCTTCTTTTAGCTCTTCACGTTTGAACAAGGGCACTGGCAGTCAGGAGTTAGGGAGGAGTCTTAGGCCCTGCCAAGCTCAGAGGAGGGCAAGCTGGAGAAGAGGCACCTGGGGATAAGGAAGAATGAGTCAATCAGACTTTCAGAAACAGGACCAGCTGCTGGAATAAGGGTCTTGTCCCAAGGGCACCAGTCTTTTAGGATGAATAAATGGATTTACTGGAATGAAGACACAATATCCCCAACAACCATAATCTATGCCACATAGCTGCACAGGATCTTCCCTCAGGGTGTGGGTGGAGATCAAGAGTAGGCCCCTAAGGCTCCTTCCAGACAATTTCCCTCCCTTTCAACACAAGCCATGGGCTTCTACTTCTGCTGACAGTTCTCTCCTGGATCATTTCTGAAGCTGGGAATCTTCGCTGTCATCTGGGATGCTCTCACCTAGGACATTCTCTCCCCTTCCTGCTACAAGGCACTCCTGCAGTCCTACCTCTTCACAGACTGGCTTCTATCTGCAAGAAAGGGATTTGCATTTCTCACCAGTTAGGAAAACAGAAGGGCAGAGAAAAGGAAGGAGGAGCTGCCTGAGGGCAAAGCTGGGCTTGTCCCTACCCTAGGTCCACTCAAGGTAAAACTCAGCACATAAACAGGCTGACTGAAAATGGGGAAGAGATGAAGAAAGAGTTCAGCAAATCTGATTTATTTTAAATTTTCATTTTTTGCTCATTAAAAAAATAATAATTAAATAGAGACAGGGTCTATCTTGCACAAGCTAGTCTCAAATTCCTGGGCTCAAGTGATTCTCCTGCCTCGGACTTTGAGTGTTGGGATTAGAGGCATGAGCCACTGCACACAGCCTTTTTCTCATTCTTATAAAAAAACATGAAAATAATGAATTATGCGACTGTTCAAGGGAATCCCAATCCCTTAAGAACCCCTATTAACAGTTTGCTTCCTTCTCTCTTTAATTTTGTTTTTCTTTATTGGCCTTTTTGCTTCAGTACATTTTCTTTGAGATGGAGTCTTGCTCTCTTACCCAGGCTGCAGTGCAGTGGCTCAATCTCAGCTTACTGCAACCTCTGCCTCCCAGCCACAAGCAATCCTCCTGCCTCAGGCTCCTGAGTAGCTGGGATTACAGGCAGGCACCCCTGCGCCCGGCTAATTTTTATATTTTTAGTAGAGATGGAGTTTTGACATGTTGGCCAGCCTTGTCTGGAACTCTTGACCTCAAATGATTCACCCGCCTCAGCCTCCCAAAGTGCTGGGATTACAGGCATGAGCCACTGTGCCTGGCTGAGAAATTGAGTTTTGAAAGAGATTTAGAGAGTGGAAGGATAAAAGAGGAGAAATGGAGGAGAAAGGGAGGGAAGGAGGGAGGAGACAGATAGGAGTGCAACAGACTGACAGGAATAAGAGAATTTGGTAGGTATAGATAATTAAGAGACATTTAAAAAGTTGGTTGATGGGCACAGTGGTTCACACCTATGGTCCCAACAACTCCGGAGTCTGGGGTGGGAGGGTCATTTGAGTCTGGGAGGTCAAGGCTGCAGTGAGCTATGATCATGCCCCTGTACTCCAGCCTAGTCAACAGAGCAAGATCCTGTCTCAAAAATGCATAAATAAATGAAAGTTGGCTGGGCGTGATGGTTCATGCCTATAATCCCAGCACTTTGGGTGGTTGAGGTGGAAGGATCATCTCTCTCTTTTCTTTTTTGAGATGGAGTCTCGGTCTGTTGCCCAGGCTGGAATGCAGTGGCCAGATCTTGGCTCACTGCAACCTCTGCCTCCCTGGTTCAAGCAATTCTCCCACCTCTGCCTCTCGAGTAGTAGTAGCTGAGACTACAGATGTGCACCACTGGGCCTGGCTAATTTTCGTATTTTTAGTAGACATGGGGTTTTGTCACGTTGGCAGGCTAGTCTTAAACTCCCAGCCTCAGGTGATCCACCCGCCTCAGTCTCCCAAAGTACTGGGATTACAGGCATGAGCCACCATGCCCAGCCTGGGAGGATCTCTTGAAGCCAAGCCTAAGCAACATAGGGAAATCCCGTCTCTACAAAATAATAATAACAATAATAATAATAATAGGTGTGGTGGCATGCACCTGTAGTCCCAGTTACTCAAGAGGCTTACTTGAGCACTGGAGTTTGAGGCTGCAGTGAGCTATGATCGTGCCAGCAGTGTCTTCAGGGGAGACCCTATCTCTAAAGAAAAAAAAAAGTGAGATACTGCTGAAAAGAATAAGATAGAGATTTTGAGAGAGATATTGAGTTAAATTGTGAGGTTTCTCTGTAGCTACTGTGTTAGCTCTTTCTGCAACATCTGTCAATTGTTGCCCCATTTCCTGGATCAATCCTTTAATGAGTAAATTTTTTTTTTTTTTTTTTGAGATGGAGTCTTGCTCTGTCTCCAGGCTGGAGTGCAGTAATGCAATCTCGGCTCATTGCAATCTCTGCCTCCCGGATTCAAGAGATTCCCCTGCCTCAGTCTCCCGAGTAGCTGGGACTGCAGGCGTGCACCACCACACCTGGCTAATTTTTTATGTTTTAGTAGAGACCGGGTTTCACCATGTTGGCCAGGATGGTGTTGATTTCCTGACCTCATGATCTGCCCGCTTCGGCCTCCCAAAGTGCTGGGAATTACAGGCGTGGCATCTTTTTAATGCCAAAAGATTTAGGCATTGCCGGGCGCGGTGGCTCACGCCTGTAATCCCAGCACTTTGGGAGGCTGAGGCAGGCGGATCACCTGAGGTCAGGAGTTCAAGGCTAGCCTGGTCAACATGGTGAAACCCCATCTCTACTAAAAATACAAAAATTAGCCAGGCGTGGTGGCAGGCGCCTGTAGTCCCAGCTACTAGGGAGGCTGAGGCAGAAGGATCACTTGAACCCAGGAGGTGAAGGTTGCAGTGAGCCTAGATCACACTATTGCACTTCAGCCTGGGCAACAAGAGTGAATCTTCTTTCTTTTTTAGGATACAGACCAACAGCTTTCATGTTTTGTTTCTAGATCTGATACATTAGTCTAAGACTTGTGCCCTCTGGGCCAGCTGACAGAGCAGCAGGAAGGATCGAGGGTCAGAGACTCCTCCCTGGTCCAGAGAAGTGTAGGCTAGCAAGCTGATAGTACTACCAAAGTGGGAAGCAAGAGACAACTGTGTTATAGTCATAATTGAGACCCCTTCCACCCTGCTTAGTCCCAGAATAGTGCTTGTTACCAGTAGGTGCTCAATAAATAGTCATCAATGAATGAATACATTTAAAAAACAAATAAACATGAATAAGTAAGACTTCAGTCATTTTGAGGGAGATGGTGGCAGCGTTGGGTGGGCACAGTACTACAGAAAAAACAAAATTAAATGTCAAGAAAAAGCATCAGCCACAGTGATAAAAGATACATATCAGACTCTGGCATTATGGCTAATCAAGCTGCAGCTCTGAAAGTTCAGGAGAGGCTGGGCACAGTGGTTCATGCCTGTAATTCCAACGCTTTGGGAGGCCAAGACGGGAGGATCACTTGAGGTCTGGAGTTTGAGACCAGCCTGACCAACATGCTGAAACCCTGACTCTACTAAAAATACTAAAATTAGCTGGGTGTGGTGGTGGGTGCCTGAATGCCCCCCAGCTATTCGGGAGGCTGAGACAGGAGAATCACTCAAAAAAAAGGAGATGACCGTATTTGAGAAATACGAAGAATAGAATGAGAAGGTCATATAAATCCAATAGAAATTCCAGGAGAACCCATTAGCAAGAATGGAAGAAAAACAATATGGCTTAGAAATGTTCATAATTAGAGAAATTCAAGAGTGTTTAGATTGAAGACATACAATGAGACATAAACGAGATAAATAAAAACAAATCTTACTTAGACAGTTTCAGCTAAAAATATAGACTCTGGACAAAGCACACACCTTTTAAAAACAACCAGAGGCCGGGCACAGTGGCTCATGCCTATAATCTCAGCACTTTAGGAGGCCATAGCGGGCGGATCACGAGATCAGTAGTTTGAGACCAGACTGGCCAATGTGGTAAAACCCTGTCTCTACAAAACAATACAAAAATACACACATACATATATATACACACATACACACACACACATACACACACATATTGCTGGGGTGAGGTGGCTTGCGCCTATAATCTGAGCTATTCGGGAGGCTGAGACAGGAGAATTGCTTGAACCTGGGAGGCAGAGGTTACAGTGAGCAGAGATCGTGCCACTGCACTCCAGCCTGGGTAACAGAGCAAGACTCCATCTTAGAAAAATAAAATAAAAGCAACTAGAGAGTAGAGAACAATTACCTGCAAGGGAATAAAAGTTTGGATGTTAGCAGACTTCTCAAATAAATGGCTTCTGTACTCACCTAACCTATTTTGCAAGAATGATAACATAATAAAGACATTTTTAGACAAAGAAAGTTTGAAAATGTTTACAATTAGAACTATTGTTGATTCTACATCAGAAAAAATAAAGCTGTGCCCAAAAGAAAGAGGATGAAAGAAGCAATGATGATCAAAGCACTTGATAAACATGTGGTTAAATCTAAATAAATATTTATGACAAAAATAATAACGACCGCTTTTAGGAACATAAAAGCAATTTTAGGCTGGACATAGTGATTCATGCCTGTAATCCCAGCATTTTGGGGAGCCAAGGCAGGAGGATCACTTGGGCCCAGGAGTTCTAGACCAGCGTGGGCAACCTAGCAACACCCCGTCTCTACAAAAATATTGTTTTAAAAAATTAACTGAGGTGGTGGTCCTTACCTGTAGTCCCAGCTACTGGGGAGGCTGCAGTGAGAAAATCATTCTAGCCCAGGAGGTCAAGGCTGCAGAGTCATGATGGCACCACTGCAGTCCAGCTTGGGTGACAGAGTGAACACCATCTCTAAACAAAGTATAAATAAAAATAATGTAACTTTAAATCTTGCATATAACTTACATACCATTTGAGGGGGGAGAAAATAAAATGCAACCATTCTATGTTTTTTTTTTTTTTTTTTTTTTTTTGAGACGGAGTCATGCTCTGTCGCCCAGGCTGGAGTGCAGTGGCCGGATCTCAGCTCACTGCAAGCTCCGCCTCCCGGGTTCACGCCATTCTCCTGCCTCAGCCTCCCAAGTAGCTGGGACTACAGGCGCCCGCCACTTCGCCCGGCTAGTTTTTTGTATTTTTTAGTAGAGACGGGGTTTCACCGTGTTAGCCAGGATGGTCTCGATCTCCTGACGTCGTGATCCGCCCGTCTCGGCCTCCCAAAGTGCTGGGATTACAGGCTTGAGCCACCGCGCCCGGCCAAAATGCAACCATTCTAACAGAAAGCTGGAAAAGTTAAAAACACACAAAGATGGTAAGAAATCTGGTAGAAATAAGTAGTGATCCCCCCATTATCCATGCGGATACATTCCAGGATCCTCAGTTTCTTCCTATACAACCACATCGTGTAGGCCAGGTAGCTTATACAGCATGGATACACTGGACGAAGGAATGATTCACATCCTGGGAAGAGCAGTACAGCCAATTTAAAATTTGAGCATTAAAAAAAAAAAAAGGGCGGGGCGTGGTGGCTCACTCCTATAATCCCAGCACTCTGGGAGGCCAAGGCGGGTGGATCACTTGAGGTCAGAAGTTCAAGACAGCCTGATCAACATGGTGAAACCCCGTCTCTACTGAAAAAACACAAAATTAGCTGGTGGGTTGCACACGCCTCTAATCCTACCTCCTTGGGAGGCTGAGACAGGAGAACCACTTGAATCCAGGAGGTGGATATTGCAGTGAGCTGATATCATGCCATTGCATTCCAGCCTGGGCAACAAGAGTGAAACTCTATCTCAAAAAAAAAAAAAAAAAAAAGAAAAAAGAAAAGAAAACTTACACATTTTTTATTTATGGAAGTTTCCATTTAATATTTTTGGATGACAGTTGACTAAAACCACAAAAAGCAAAACTGTGGATAAGGTGGGATTACTATGTTCTTTTTTTTTTTTTTTTTTTGAGACGGAGTCTCGCTCTGTCGCCCGGGCTGGAGTGCAGTGGCCGGATCTCAGCTCACTGCAAGCTCCGCCTCCCGGGTTTACGCCATTCTCCTGCCTCAGCCTCCCGAATAGCTGGGACTACAGGCGCCCGCCACCTCGCCCGGCTAGTTTTTTGTATTTTTTTTAGTAGAGACGGGGTTTCACTGTGTTAGCCAGGATGGTCTCGATCTCCTGACCTCGTGATCCGCCCGCCTCGGCCTCCCAGAGTGCTGGGATTACAGGCTTGAGCCACCGCGCCCGGCCGGATTACTGTGTTCTTATCCTATCAAATATAAATGGATTATTCCATATGAAAATTCTCAAATTGGATCACTATTTTAAAGACACACTTCTAAAACTTTATTTTCATTTTTTTGAGGTAGGGTCTTGCTCTCTTGCTGTTGCCCAGACTGGAGTAGATTGGTGCAATTAGGGCTCACTGCAGCCTCAACCTCCCAGGCCGAAGTGATCCTTCCACCTCAGCCTCCCAAGTACCTCAGACCACAGGCGAGTGTTACCACACCTAGAGGAATTTTACACCTAGAACAACGCAAGCGTAAAAGTAAAAATGTGGTTGCATCAGAAAGCACAGGAGCCGCCTTGAAGGGTAGTCAAAGGTAGGAAGTTTGAGTATAAAAAAAGAATAATGACTATTTTCAGCAATAGTTACACTATGCTCTAAGCATACTTTTATTGAATGAACAAATGAATGAACGAAGGGTGGGACATCAGGGTGTGTCTGGGTGGTGCAGGGGCAGGAGGAGGTCTGATTGTATAAAAACTGCATTTAAATACAGGGTCTTCCGCATGAGGACACACTAAGGAAACTGCATTTGCAGAGAGAGACACACCATGCAGGACTGAAAATAGTTAGTCTAAGGGATTCTTGACAGGTAAGCATGGGGAGGCGCGGAGGGTAGCCAGAATGTGGGGCTTTAAGTGCTCAAAGAGGATTTGAAAAATCAAAGGAGCAATATTAAAGGGTGCAAACCACTCAGCCCATTCACATTAGAGGGACATGATATAGAGGGTTGCAAGTAGGGGACAGAAGAAACCTCAGAAAGACTGACTGTTCACCTCATGAAAATCAGGGAGTGAATGTGAGACTCCTTACTTACTGAGTGTGGTTGTCTGTTCTGCAGGGCTCCCAAGCTTTCCCCACCTGTGTTAGCCAGACCTTTGGAAATCCTTAATTAGAATGTAAACTCCATCATAGCAACTATTTTTGTGTACTTCATTCATTGCAGAATCCACAGACTTATGTAAGTGCCCATTTGTAGGTGGTAGGCAATAAAAATTTGCTGAGTAAATGTGGTTCTGCTAGTGGCAATTCTGCCTTATGATCTCCATAGCCTTGATGAGGGAAAGCACTGTAGACCAGTTGAATCATTTGCTTCTTTGTTTCTTTAATATGCTAGTTTAAGCTGCAGACTCTCAATGCCCATCCCAGGAAAGAGGGCCAGGGTTTATAGACTGTGTGTACAAGAGTCAGTAAGACCTGATTCATTCCCAGCTATGCTTCTCCTCTACCTGGCCAAACTTTTAGATCTCATGTCTCTTCATCTTTAAGAGGTTGATAATAACTGTCCATTATCCCGTGTGTTTGCCGAGGATCACAGGAATCATGTATGTGAAGCACTTGAATGTCTGACAGTATCCTAATGCTGCTACTGAATGTTACTGCATCATTTCTTCACTCTTAGGATCGTACTGAAGAACAGATGCTTAGTTAAGTTTAATTTCTTTTCAATTAAATGCCAAGCCTTAGGCCATTCCTTGTTATTGCTGTTCAAACTTTTTGGTCTCAGAACCTCTTTATATTCTTAAAAATTGTTGAGGACTCCAAAGAACTTTTGTTTCTATAGGATAAACCTAGATATTTACCATATTCAAAGTGAAAACTGAAAGATTAAAATATATTTATTCATTCCTTTCAAAATAAAGTGATAAATGCATTGCATGTAACTATATTTTCCACACACACACACAAATTGTGAGACCAATGGCATTGTTTTACATTTTAGTACTTTAGGGCTTAATGGAAGATGACAGAATTCTCTTCTGCTTTGCAGTCCCTTTTCTGATGCATTACTTTGAAGTGTAAGAAGAAAATCTGACCTTATACAGATATGATGCTAGGAAAAGGAGTATTCTTATAGCCTTTGAAATAATTGTGGATATTCTTTGAAACTACAACACAAACTCAACAAGTAGCAGTTTCTTAAAGATGAGTTGCAATGTGAAATTTGTTTTCTTTTTTTGAGGCAGAGTCTCACTCTGTCACCCAGCCTGGAGTACAGTGGCATGATCTCAGATCGCTGCAGCCTCTGCCTCCCAGGTTCAAGCGATTCTTCTGCCTCAGCCTCCCTAGTAGCTGGGACTACAGGTGCGTGCCACCACGCCCAGCTAATTTTCATATTCTTAGTAGAGACGGGGTTTTACCATGTTGGTCAGGCTGGTCTCAAACTCCTGACCTCAAGTAATTCACCCTCCTCGGCTTTCCAAAGTGCTGGGATTACAGGCATGAACCACCATGCCTGGCCTGCAATGTGAAATTTGAAATCATATGAATGAACTTTTCAAACTCTGTCACATTAAAATCCATTGGCCTACATTGGACTTTGAGTGGATCTTTTACCCACGCATGATTTTGTAACATACTGGTCATTTGCAAAATATTGGTTTATGAATTAAGAAGCTCTTCTAAATTTATTCCCCTACACATTTGTTATAGAATAAGAGTGAAAAAGTAAAATAACATGCAAGATGTCACCACTGAGGGAGGCTAGCTGAAGTGTGTGCAGCACCTTCACCATATATATTATTTTGCTCTTGTGAATCTGAAATTAGTTCAAAATTAAAAGTAAACAAAACAAAACCAATAAATAATATGGTAATTTTTGCTTTCAATATTCATATACATTCCAAATAACTTTTACAAATTTAAGACCTATTATATGTAACCAGATATTTACCATATGTGTGGCTTTTCCTTTATTCTTGAAGTTCCAATTTTCCCTCTTAGGAAGAACTTTCTTGAACACTCCATAGAACAGGACTACCAGCCACAGATTCTCATAGTTCTGAGAATGTCTTCTTTTCACCTTCTTTCCTGAAAGATATTTTCCCTGGATATGGAATCTGAGTTGATTGGGAGTGATGGCAAGTGGTGTAAAAAAGAATCTAAGTTGACAGTGGAACAAAACCTTTGAAGTGCTAAAAGAAAAGAACTGTCTTTGTTTCTGATGAGAAATCTGTGGTCATTTGATCTCTATCTTTTCGTATATAGATTGCACTTCAACAATCTCATCGAAGAAATATCCCTCTACTTTGAGTCACAAAGATATTGACACACGATTTCTTTTGTTATTTCTAAAGTTTCATTTTTGACAAGTACAGCTAGAGTATTTATCTATGTTATAAAATATGAATCATTTTCCAGCTGAGGTAGAGCAATTGGGGGTTAACCTCACTTGCCAGATGTAATACAGCAAGCTCAGGCTCCTTGAAAGCATTGCTATCCAGCGAATGAATTCCTCATCAGCATTCCCTATCTCATAGGCCTTCCATCTCAGATTCAGACACCATGATGAACAGAATGGCCCCAGGGAATCGCCAGCCAGACCCTTTCATCAACAGGAAAGATCCCAACATGAAGATGATACAACCGCAGGATCCAGCTAGTCCCAGTGAGTATCATCCTTCTTTCTCCTCTTTCTCTCTCTACTGCCCCCTTCTCATGTGGCCCTGTAATTGCATTTTGCATTTGTTTTAAGGCAGCTATTGATTGTTGCTAAAAATCTATTCAAAAAGTCTTCCCATTATAAAAGGAGAAATACATTTGAAATCAAATGGGCCTTTGGTCCATGGTTGATTCAAATTATGAGAGATAAGCTAAGAATATAATATGTAGAGCAAGTGAGAACGTTTTTCTAGGAGAAAACATCTGAAGCATAGAGAGATAGAAATTGAGAAATCTCCTTTTCCAAGGCAGGTATATTGTGGCCCAATATGGTGGAAAAATTAAAATTAAAAAAAAAGCTCATTATTCAGAGTAGTAGTGTATACATGTATAAAAAGATTTATTTACATAAGGTGGATCTTAGTGAATTGTTCTGAAATATGTATTTGTTATTTGATATTTTACCCTGGAGGTTTTCCAAACATTGTTTTTTCTATTTTTAGTAGAGATGGGGTTTCACCATGTTAGTCAGGATGGTCTCAATCTCCCGACCTCAGGTGATCCACCCGCCTTGGCCTCTCAAAGTACTGGGATTATAGGCGTGAGCCACCGCGCCCAGCTAACTCCTGACCTTGTGATCCGCCTGCCTCTGCTTCCCAAAGTGCTGGGATTACAGGCATGAGCCACCAAGCCTGGCCGGCTTATTATTATTATTATTATTTTTTCTTTAAAGATGGAGTTTTGCTCTTATTGCCCAGGCTGGAGTGGAATGGCGCGATCTCGGATCACTGTAACCTACACTTCTTAGAATCAAGTGATTCTCCTGCCTCAGCCTCCCAAATAGCTGGGATTACAGGCATGCGTGACCACACCTGGCTAATTTTTGTATTTTTAGTAGAGAGGGAGTTTCACCATGTTGATCAGGCTGGATGGTCTTGAACTCATGACCTTGGGTGATCTATGAGCCTCAGCCTTCCAAAGTGCTAGGATTACAGGTGTGAGCCACCAGTGCCCGGCCAGGCTTAATATTATTAATATGTCAGTACTACCTAGGCAATTTACAGATTTAATGCAATCCCTATAAAAATCCCAATGGTGCTTTTTGCAGAAACTAAAAATGTCTATCCAAAAATTTATATAAAGTCTCAAGGAATCCCAAATAGCCAAAATAATGTTGAAAAAGATGAACATATGAACAAAGCTAGAGGCCTCATATTACGTAATCTCAACATTTATTACAAATTACAGTAATCAAAGAGTGTGATGCTGGCATAAAGACAGATATATAGACCAATAGAAGAGAACAAAGTCCAGAAATACATCCTTGCACATATAGTCAACAAGGGTGCTAAGGCCATTCAATTGGGACGGGACAGTCTCTGAAACAAATGGTGTTGGGAAAACTGAATATCCACATGCAAAAGAATGATGCTGGATCCTTATCTTACCACACGCAAAAATTAAAATGGATCAAGTCCTAAACACAAAAGCTAAAACTGCAAAGTTCTGAGAAAAAACATAGGGGAAAAGCTTTATGACATTTGATTTAGCAATGGTTTCTTGGATATGACACCAAAAGCACAGGCAACAAAATATAAATAGATAAATCAGACTACATTAAAAATAAAAGCTTGCATGATCAAAGGACACAATCGAAAGGGTGAAATGGGGCTGGGCATGGTGGCTCATGCCTGTAATCCTGGCACTTTGGGAGGCCGAGATGCGTGGACCACCTGAGGTCAGGAGTTCTAAACCAGCCTGGCCAACATGGTGAAACCCCGTCTCTACTAAAAATACAAAAAGTAGCCAGGCATGGTGGCAGTCGCCTGTAGTCCCAGCTAGTTGGGAGGCTAAGGTGGGAGAATCGCTTGAACTTGGGAGACGGAGACTGCAGCAGAGATCATGCCACTGTACTCCAGCTTGGGTGACAGAGAGAGACTCTGTCTCAAAAAAGAAAAAAAAAAAAAAGTAAAATGGCAAACTATGGAGTGGGAGAAAATATTTGCAAAGCATTTATCTAATAAGGGGTTAATAGCTATAATACATACAAAACTAGAACTCAACAACAATAAAAAAAAATCCAATTAAAAATGGGCAAAAACCTGAGGTCAGGAGTTCAAGATCAGCCTGACAACATGGAGAAACCCCGTCTCTACTAAAAATACAAAATTAGTCAGGTGTGGTGGTGCACGTCTGTAATCCCAGCTATTCGGGAGGCTGAGGCGGGAGAATCACTTGAACCCGGAAGGCGGAGTTTGCGGTGAGCCAAGATCACGCCATTGAACTCCAGCCTGGGCAACAAGAGCAAAACTCCGTCTCAAAAAAAAAAAAAAAAAAAAAAAAAAAAAGGCAAAAACTTGAATAGATCTTTCTCCAAAGAAGATATACAAATGGACAAATCCATGAAAGATGTTCAGCAACATTAATTATTAGGGGAAAGAAGATCAAAACCACACCCATTAGGATGACAACTATCCAAGAAACAGAAAATAACAAGTATCAGTGGGGATGGGGAGAAATTAGAATGCTTGCAGGAATGTAAAATGGCGCTGCCGCTGTGAAAAACAGGATGATGGTACCTCAAAAATTAAAAATAGACTCACCATATGATACAACAATTTCACTTAGAGGTATATACCCAAAAGAATCGAAAGCCGGGTCTATGCTGGGCATGGTGGTTCACACCTATAATCCCACTTGGGGAGGCCAAAGCAGGAGTTTGAGACCAGGCTGGGCAACATAGTGAGACTCCATCTCAAAAAATTATCCAAGCATGGTGGTAATCCCAAAGTGCTGGGATTACAGATGTAAGCCACCGTGCCCAGCCGAAAAAAAAGTTTTTTAATTAGCCAGGAGTGGTGATAGTGCCTGTAGTCCTAGCTACTCAGAAGGAGGAGGCCAGAGGATTGCAGGAGCTCAAGAATTCAAAGTTGCAATGAACTGTGATCGTGCCACAGCACTCCAGCCTGGGCAATAGAGCAAGACTTTGTCTCTAAAAAAAGAGAGAGAGAGAGAAAGAAAGAAAAATCCTATTTGCCAGATGAGATGGGCTGGATTCCTGAACAAATAAATGAAGAGAGGAAACCCATTTAGACCAGTAGGTTATATTCAGGTGCAAAGACATGGGGTTTATTCCTAGTTTTTCTATTTCATAATAAAAAAAAAAAATTTGGCTAGCTCTTGCACAGAATATTCCTAGTTTCTAGAATAACGAACGTGTGAGAAAGATGAGAAGACAGAAGCTACTATCCACGGTCCTGAGGTTAAGTAGGGTAGAAAGACTGAGTACCAGAGAATAAAAGTAAAACAGAAAACTTTTCAGTGCAGGCAGGCAAACTAAAACTCAGAGGAGCCAGTTTCCAGAGTGAACAGACTGAGTACACAGAAAATTGAAGAGGTAACTCATGTCCTATCAGAGACAAAATCTCAGAAAGCAGAGAACAGAGCATTGTTACACAGGGCTCAGCCATTCAGAATCAAGACCTGGGATCTGCATTTTCTGGATCTTAAGCCTGGTTGGAGGAAAGGCATGGGAGATTCACCATAGTGATTTGTTTTTTGGTTTTTGTTGTTTTGGTGGGGGGAGAGATTGGTAATGTAAATGTAACCACCCCTTCTTTATCTCTGCCCTGAAGCAACATGGAGAAGGCATCAGGAACGTACTTCATTCTCCCGCCAACAGTATGAAGCGCTAGAAGCTCTGTTTAGCCAGACCATGTTCCCAGATAGAAATCTTCAGGAGAAACTAGCTTTGAAACTCAACCTGCCGGAGTCAACAGTAAAGGTCTGATCCCCTGTGGTGTGCTTGGTACCCCCATCCAAGCCACATTCACCTATCCAGCCTGGAAATTCCCCACCCTCCACACCTGCCCCACAATTGTATTTCATTGAGTACCTACTGAAACGGTATCAAACTGGGGACAGACTGGCCTCACTCATGCAGTTTGAAAAATGAGAAAAAATGAGGTTCAGAGGCAAAGTGACTGGGCCACAGAGATAGGAAATAGTGTTGCTAGAATTAAAACTCCAGAAATCAGATTTTTTACATTTGTACTATAGAGTTCAAATAGGGGAAAGGTGCTCATCCAGACTCCTCACTTAGAGTCTTTTTAAGCAAAGCCCTGCAATCTGTTTATTCATAATGCTACCAACAGGCAAATAATACTCCCTCTAACCTCTGAGCCTGCTAAAGCCCATGACATTTTTCTTTTTCTTCTTTCTTTTTTTTTTTTTTTTTTAGAGATGGGAGTCTCACTGTGTTGCCCAGGCTGGTCTCAAACTCCTGCGTTCAAGTGATCCCCTCGCCTTAGACTCTCAAAGTGCTGGTATTACAGATGTGAGCCACCGTGACTGGCCATACATTTTTTTCTTGTTTTTGTTTTTGAGACGGAGTCTCTCTCTGTCACCCAGGCTAGAGTGCAGTGGCACTATCTCCACTCACTGCAAGCTCCGCCTCCTGGGTTCACGCCATTCTCCTGCCTCAGCCTCCCGTGTAGCTAGGACTATAGGCACCCGCCACTGCACCCGGCTAATTTTTGTATTTTTAGTAGAGATGGGGTTTCACCATGTTAACCAGGATGGTCTCTATCTCCTGACCTCGTGATCCGCCCGCCTCGGCTTCCCAAAGTGCTGGGATTACAGGAGTGAGCCACTGTGCCCGGCCGGCCATACATTTTTATTGGAGTATTCCTTACAGTAGAGGCCTCCTGAAATAATCCTTAAAAATCCTTCAGTTCAAATTACTCACCTCTCCCTAGATCCTAGATCCCTGAACCAGCCTCTCTTCTCTAGAGTTCAGGACCCTGTCTCTGAACCCCCATCACAAACCCTGAAACACACCCACTTTCTTCCTTTCTGGGGCCCCAGACCTGATCTTCGTCATCCCTCCTATTGACTCCAGTCATGCCCATCTCTGCTTTTGCAGAGCCCAGTGTCATGGTGAATTTGAGAGGACATTAAGATTATAACCTGGCTGTTTTCACTCAGGAGAAGCTTCAAATGCCTTCTCCAAGAACAGCCCACAATCTCCCCTCTTCCCCCACTCCCAGGTTTGGTTCAGGAACCGGCGATTCAAATTGAAGAAGCAGCAGCAGCAACAGCAGCAGCAGCAGCAGCAGCAGCAATCAGCAAAGCAACGAAACCAGATCCCTTCATCCAAGAAGAATGTGCCCACCTCCCTCAGAACGTCCCTCAATCCTTATGCTTTTTCTCCTGTGATTTCAGATTTCTACAGCTCCCTTCCACCTCAGCCCTTAGACCCTTCCAATAGGGCATGGAACTCTACCTTCACTGAGAGTTCCACAAGTGACTTCCAAATGCAAGATACTCAGTGGGAGAGGCTGGTGGCCTCAGTACCTGCTTTGTACTCTGATGCCTATGACATATTCCAAATCATAGAACTGTACAATCTTCCTGATGAGAATGAGATATCCAGCTCTTCTTTCCACTGTCTGCATCAGTATCTCTCACCCACAAAGTACCAGGTAGAAGGACAGGGTTCCTCTCTCAGCACCTTTGCTGGTCCAGCTGTAGGCCTATCTCCCGCACAAACCTGGCCCAGTATGACAAGCCAAGGCTATCAAGCCTACAGTCAAGCCAACAGATAGCCTGGAATTTCAGAAAACCTCCAATATGGTAGACTTGGGACTAGAGTACTAATAAATATGGACCATTTAGAAAGGAGGTCTTCTTGCCTCTTGTACATGACTTTTTTTTCCTTTGTCTCATTTTAACCCAAACATCTGGGTCTGTGCCTCTGATTTCCATGGGAATGTTGCAAAAAGAGTTTTCCAAGTAGAGCTGGGCACTACGTAATCAGCCCCACAATTCTCCCTGAGAAGCCTGCCTAGTCCCTTACACGGCCAATGAGACGCCAAAATTCCCTTCCCAAAACTATCCTGGAGTTTCTAAAAGTAGGACAGTGGTTTTGGGGGTTTTCCACTTCATTTTTATGAAAGTAGGTCTCACTCTGTCACCCAGGCTGGAATACAGTGGTACAATCACAGCTCATTAAAGCCTTGACCTCCTGGACTCAGGTGATTCTCCCACCTCAGCCTCCTGAGTAGCTAGGACTACAGGTGCCCACCGCCACACCTGGCTAATTTTTGTTTTTGAGACAGAGTTTCACACTGTCACACAGGGTGGAGTACAGTGGCGAGATATCGGCTCACTGCAACCTCCACCTCCCAGGATTCAAGTGATTCTCCTGCCTCAGCCTCCTAAGTAGCTGGGATTACAGGCATGTGCCACCATGCCTGGCTAAATTTCATATTTTTACTAGAGATGGGGTTTCACCATGTTGCCCAGGCTGGTCTCGAACTCCTGACCTCCAGTGATCTGCCTGCCTTGACCTCTCAAAGTGCTGGGATTACAACACTTTGAGCCACTGAGCCTGGCCAATTTTTGCATTTTTTGTAGAGACAAGGTTTTGCCACGTTGCCCAGGCTGGTCTCGACTTCCTGGACTTAACGCCGTCCACCTGCCTCAGCCTCCCAGAGTGCTAGGAATACAGGAGTGCACCATTGCACCCAGTTGGGTTATCCAGTTTAAAAACACTTTTTTTTTTTTTTCAAGGAAACCAAAGAAAACATCATCCACTTTCTGTCTGTATCGTTCCGATTTTAGTATATGTGTTGCGGAAGTGAGCACACTATCATCCACTTTTAATGAGAAGAAGTCATAAACTTACATTTTGTTTCCAATTTTTAGGGTTTTTGTTGCTGCTGTTGTTGTTTTTTGAGACAGCAGTCTGTCACCGAGGCTGGAGTGCAGTGGCACCATCTTGGCTCACTGCAGCCTCTGCCTCCTGGACTCAAACAATCCTCCCACCTCAGCCTTCTGAGTAGCTGAGACTACAGACACACATCACCATGCCTGACTAATTTTTGTATTTTTAGCAGAGACGGGGTCTTGCCATGTTGCCCAGGCTGAGTTTGGGTGTTTTTTTTTAAGGGGACTTTCAGTCCTAATTTGAGGGGAAATTACTATTACCACTAGTTTTTATATATAGTACAATGAAAAAAAAAATATATATATATATAGTACAATGGTCCAGACATAATAAAAGGTGTAAAAACTGGCACAGGAAGAAATAAAAACAGAGTTTTGAAGGTGAGATGATAAACTTGCAAATCTAACAAAATAAAAATAGTCAAACTTTTAGAATGGTCCGGGCTTGGTGGCTCATGTCTGTAATCCCAGTACTTTGGGAGGCCGATGCAGGTGGATCACCTGAGGTCAGGATTTCGAGACCAGCCTGGCCAACATGGTGAAACCCCATCTCTACTAAAAATACAAAAATTAGCTGGGCGCGGTGGTGGGCACCTATAATCCCAGCTACTGGGGAGGCTGAGGCAGGAGAATCACTTGAACCTGGGAGGCAGAGGTTGCAGTGAGCCGAGATCACGTCATCACACTCCAGCCTGGGGGACAAAAGTAAGACTTCGTCTCAAAAAAAAAGCCGGGCGTGGTCACTCACGCCTGTAATCCTAGCACTTTGGGAGGCCAAGGCAGGTGGATCACGAGGTCAGGAGTTCGAGACCATACTGGCCAACATGGTGAAACCCTGTCTCTACTAAAAACAACAAAAAAAATAGCTGGGCGTGGTTCAGGAGCCTATAATCCCAGCTACTCGGGAGGCTGAGGCAAGAGAATCGCTTGAACCCGGGAGGCAGAGGTTGCATTGAGCCAAGATCGCACCATTGCACTCCATCCTGGGCAACAGAGTGAGACTCAGTCTCAAAAAAAAAAAAACCAAAACTTTTAGAATGACATTTTAGCACATTTTCCAGCCACATGATTAACCTACGAAATTAGTATCATTTCTGAACACTAGTAATAAAGAAACATAAGGGCCAGCCGTGGTGGTTCACACCTCTAATCCCAGCACTTTGGGAGGCCAAGGCGGGCGGATCACATGGTCAGGAGATCGAGACCAGCCTGACCAACATATTGAAACCCCATCTCTACTAAAAATAAAAAAAAACTAAAAAAAAAAAAAGCTGGATGTGGTGGCACATGCCTATAATCCCAGCTACTCGGGAGGCTGAGGAAGGATAATTGCTTGAACCTGGGAGGTGGAGGTTGCAGTTAGCTGAGATTGCACAACTGCACTCCAGCCTGGACAACAGAGCAAGACTCTATCTCAAAAAAAATAAATAAATAAATAAATAAAAACATAAGATAAGTACCGCTCAATGAAAAATGTACAAGTACCTAGGAATTCATGAAGAAAATACCTCTGTGGAGAAAACTTCAGAACTTAAAAAAGAACACAGAAAATGTTTTGAATACACCAGGCATGGTGGCTTATGCCTGTAATGCTAGCACTTTTGGAGGCCAAGGTGGGCAGATCACGAGATCAAGAGATCGAAACCAACCTGGCCAACATGGTGATATCCTGCCTCTACTATAAATACAAAAAAAAAAAAAAAAAAAAATTAGCTGGGTGTGGTGGCACACATCTGTAGTCCCAGCTACTTGGGAGACTGAGGCAGGAGAATCACAAGGATTGAAATTATGCAGTGTGTTCTCCAAACATGATGGAATGAATTTAGAAATCAATAATGGAAGAAAATTTGGGAAATTCACAAATATGTGGATATTAAACAACACATTCCTAAATAACCAATGGTTAAAGAGGAAATCACAGTCTGAGCAACATGGCAAAACCCTGTCTCTACAAAAAATACAAAATTAGCTGGGCATGGTGGCCAGAGCCCATGGTCCCAGCTACTCGGGAGGCTGAGGTAAGAGGACCCCTTGAGCCACAGAGGTCGAGGCTGCAGTGAGCCGTGACTGTGCCACTGCACTCCAGCTTGAGCAACACAGTGATACTGTCAATAGATAAATAAATAGAAGAAATTATAAGTAAAATTGGAAAACACTTGTAACTGAAAAAAACAAAAGCACAACAAACCAAAACATGGGATAAAGCTAAATCAATGCTTAGAAGGAAATTTATAGCTTCAAATGCTTACATCTTTTTTTTTTACAAAAAAGGTCTCAGATCAATAGTTTTACACAGGAAGGAAGTGGCATAGTTTTATTACTATCTGTCAAATTAAACTTTAAGGCAAAACTTTTTTATTGAGATGGAGTCTTGTTCTGTCACCCACCAGACTGTGCAATCTCAGCTGACTGCAACCTCCAACTCCCGGGTTCAAACAATTCTCCTGCCTTAGCCTCCCAAGTAGCTGGGACTACAGGTGTACGGCACCACACCTGACTAATTTTTGTATTTTTAGTAGAGATGGGGTTTTGCCATGTTGCCCAGGCTGGCCTCAAACACCTGAGCTCAAGTTATCCTCCTGCCTCAGCCTCCCAAAGGGCTGAAATTACAGGTGTGAGCCACCTCACCTGGCCAAAAGAGTTTTTTTTAGAAATAAAGTATATTAGACAACAACAAAAGGAACAATTAACCTGAAATACATAATAACTCTGAACTTGTATATACTTAAAAACATTACCCAAAATATATGAGACAAATTTTAACAAAAATTAAAATTCTTAAGAAAACTTCACCAATACATAAAGTGTGGTATATTCATACAACACTCTCAATAATTGATAATAACAGTCCAAAGAAAGCAGAAAGAAGGAAAGTCTAGAGCAGAAATAAATAAAATGGAGAATAGAAAAGCAATACAGAAAAAATTTATGAAATCAAAAGCTGGTTCTTTGAAAAGATCAACAAAATGGCAAACGTTTAGCTAGATTGACCACCCCCTCAAAAGACTCAAATTATTAGAATCAGAAACAAAAAGGCAAGATTTTATCACCAAACTTATAGAAATAAAAATTATTAGAAAGAAATACTATGAACAATTGAATGCCAACAAATTAGATAAATGAAATGGACAAATTCCTAGGAAGACACAGAATACCAAATCTGACTCCAGAAGAAATAGATGTTGAGAATAGAGCTTGCTATGGTATGAATGTGTCCCCCACAGCTCATGTGTTAGAAACTTAATCCCCAAAGCAGCAGCGTTGAGAGGTGGAACCTTTAAGGGTGACTAGGCAGAGCCCCCATGAATGGATTAATGCCATTATTGTGGGAGTGGGTTAGTTATCTCAGAAGTGGGTTCCCGATAAAAAGGATGGGTTCAGTGCTCTTCCCCAAAATCTTTGTCCCCACCCCCACCTCTCTCTCTTTTCTGTCTCTCTCTCTTTCTCTCTGTCTCTCTTCCCTCCTCCTCTCCCTTCCTTCTGCCATAGGAGGATGAAACATGAAGGGTCTGGCCAGATGTGGCCCCTCCATCTTCCATCTGAGACTGGAAGACTTCCCACCTTCAGCACTGTACGAAATAAATCTGTCTTCTTCATCAATTACCCAGTCTCAGGTATTCTGTTATAACAACACAAAAGTGGACTAAGACAGAGTTATAACAAGCACGGAGATTGAGTTAACAATTGAAAACTTCCCACAAAGAAAAGCCGAGTTCCAGATGGCTTCACTGCTAAATTCTACCAAAATGTTTAAAGAAGAATTGGCACCAATCCTTCACAAACTTTTCCAAAAAACAAAAGAGGAGGGAACTCATTTTATGAGATCAACATTGTCCAGATACCAAAGCTGAACAAAGACGCCATAAGGGAAGTACGTACTATAGTGAGTATCCCCTATCGGAAATGCTTGGAACCAGAAGTGTTTCGGATTTGGAGTTTTTTGCATTTGGAATATTTGCACATACATAATGAGATATCTTGGGGATGGGACACCAGCCTACACACAACTCATTTATGTTTCATATATACCTTATATACATAGCCTGAAGGTAACTGTACAATATTTTAAGTAACTGTGTGCATGAAACAAAGTTTTGACTGCGTTTTGACTATGACCCATCGCATGAGGCCAAGTGTGGAATTTTCCTCTTGTGGTGTCACATCAGTGCTCAGTTTTGGATTTTAAAGCGTTTTGGAACTCAGATTTTCAGATTGGGGATACTCAACTTGTAATATCTCTTCTGAATATAGATGCAGAATTCCTCACTAAGGTCTTTTTGTAGTTCATCAGTGTGATGACTGGGCATTCACGCGAATGTGTGAGAGTGCCACCCTCGAGCCTTGTTTCAATGTTGGCACATTATGCATCTGACTTGAAAAAACAAATTCTCAATAAAATACTAACAAACTAAATTTAGCAATATGTAAAAAGGATAGATACCATGACCAAGTAGGGTTTATTCAGGAATGGAAGATTGATTCAACATTAAAAAATTCATCAATGTAATACACAATATTAATAGAACGAAGGACAAAAACCACATGATCATCTTGCTGGGCACAGAAAAAGCATTTGATGAAGATCCACACTCTTTCTTGATTCACTCAACAAACTAGAACAATCAAACTCCTCACCTTCAACTTGATAAAGGTCATCTACAAAGATCCACAGGCAACATCGTACTTATTGGTGCGAGACTGAATGCTTGTCCCCTAAGATCAGGAACAAGTGAAGTGTGGCCACTCTCACCACTCTTGTTAAACACAGTGCTGGAAGTTCTAGGCAGGGTAAAACGGCAAGAAAAGGAAGTAACAGGCATCCAAATTGCAAAGAAAGAAGTTAAAATATTTCTGTTAACAGATGGCATGATCTTGAAAATCCTTTGGAATCCACAACAAAACTATTAGAACTAATAAACCAGTTCAGCAAAGTTTCAAGATTCAAGATCAGTGTAGAAATTTTTTACAATTTTTAAACTGCTATTTGCTCATTCCAAATAAGTTTACCTCCATGGACATATATGTATGGAAGAATCCAGGGGAAAGGTTAATTCGATGGCTGTTAATCACAGCCAAATTTAGCACATCTGCTCTTAGTCAAAATACATTCAAATACATTCAAATAACAGCTGGCATTGTTGAGCACTTGCTATGTGGTATATATCATTCATGTGCCTTATGTGTACTGACAGTTACATGTGGTCAAACCAAGTATCATCGCCATTCCACAATGGAGAAAACTGAAATAGAAAATGGTTAAGTAAATTGGCCAAAATCACATACCTAATCCCAGAACTTTGGGAGGCTGAGGCGGGAGGATCATGAGGTCAGGAGTTCAAGACTGGCCTGACCAACATGGTGAAACCTGGTCTCTACTAAAAATACAAAAATTAGCCAGGCATGGTGGCGTGTGCCTGTAATCCCAGATATTCAGGAGGCTGAGGCAGGAGAATCACTTGAACCCAGGAGGTGGAGGTTGCAGTGAGCCGAGATCCTGCCACTGCACTCTAGCCTGAGTGACAGAGTGAGACTCCATCTCAAAAAAAAGAAAAAAGAAAAAAAAACACCAAAGCCAGGATTCTATTTGCTTTTTTCTTCACAAGATCCTGAATGAGTTTATCTGAAGATGATAAGATAAAGAACACTAGACTGAGAGTTAAACAAGCTCTCTGGGGCTTTCCTCTGGCTCTTCCACTTACAAGATGTGTGACCTTGGATGAGCAATTTTCCTTTTCTGAATCTCTGTCTCCTCATCTGTAAAAAGAGAGAGTTGGACTAAATGACAGCTAAAGCCTCCTACAACCTCTAATTCTCTCCCACTGGATTTACTCTACACCTGGTTTCTGAATTACAAACTCTCCCTTTTCCAGCCACCTAGGAAAGACAAGGACCAAGGGAGGACACACACTTACTTGTCATGACAAGAGATAGGAGAAACTGAAGCAGGACAGCATGTCACTTACACAAGTTGCTGCTTCAGCCAGTGATGGGTTTAGGTGAGCAGCATGGTTATAATTAGAGCAGCAGCCAGTCCTGAATGCTCTGCCAGCCTCCTCCAGCACAGCTGGGCTGGCTGATTGCACATGTAGGAATCTGAGAGGCTGCTCTTGAAAATGATCCTTCTTAAAAGGATTTTCTGTCTTCCTCTAGGGAAGGAAAACCTATTGATATAAAACTTCACTTCCCATTCAGTTTCCCCTGCTAAATGCCACTCCAGGAGAGACTGAGTGTTGATAAATACAGGGGAAGGAAAAAGTCGTAAGCTGAGCCTGGTCACATTGCCCCTTGTGATATCGTTTTATTTTTAACTCGCAACACTTGGACTACTTCTGTTGAAGTTTTCACTCCTTTCCCTGCCTTCCCAACAGAACTGTGTCCTCTACTGCAGCTGACGCAACCCAGCCACCTCCCAGCAATCCGCTTAGTTGCAATCAAGGGTTCAGGTGCAAGCAGATGCTGACTCAGCCCGTTCCATTAAGGTAAGCATTCAAACAGGAGCAGGTGCACCATGAGGAGGATATTCAGAGGTGAATATGCAGATGAAGCTGAGCCGCATATCACTTTTGTGTCCTGTGGAAGAGGATTGTTAAGCAAATTAGTTATGTAAAGATGTGGGGGAAAGGCAGGCACTGAGAATGAGATCCAGACGCGTGTAAATTTCTGTTTCCAATTCAAGAGCAGGTAGAGTACTTGCTTTCTGACAGCTTAGGTTCTTTCTTCTATAATCAACCAGAGTAGTTATGATATCTGTAAAGTTACAACATGGTGATGGGTGGGGGGATCTGGGGGAGTGGAGGAGGTGGTGAGGAAACAAGTGGAAGGCCTAGAACCCAGGATTTCTATTTCCTTTTCTTTCTTTTTTGAGACAGTCTTGCCCTGTTGCCCAGGCTGGAGTGCAGTGGCACCATCTTGGCTCACTGCAGCCGCTACCTCCCAGGTTCAAGTGATTCTCCTGCCTCAACCTTCCGAGTAGCTGAGACTACAGGCACACACCACATCTGGCCAATTTTTGTATTTTTTTAGTAGAGACGGGGTTTCACCTTGACGGTCAGGCTGGTCTTGAACTCCCGGCCTCAAGTGATCTGCCCCCCTCAGTCTCCAAAATTGCTGGGATTACAGGTGTGAGCCACTGTGCCTGGCCCAGAATTTCTATTATTTGTTTATTTAATTCATTGTAATTATTTTTTTTTTGAGACAGAGTCTCCCTCTGCCGCCCAGGCTGGAGCACAGTGGCGCAGTCTCAGCTCACTGCAACCTCCACCTTCTAGGTTCAAGAGATCCTCTGCTTCAGCCTCCTGAGTAGCTGGGACTACAGGCCTGTGCCACCACGCTTGGCTAATTTTTGTATTTTTCGTAGAGACGGGGTTTCACTTATTTCTACAGGTTTTCGCCTGTTGGCCAGGCTGGTCTCGAACTCTTGGCCTCAAGTGATCCACCCCCTTTGGCCTCCCATAGTGCTGAGAATACAAGCAAGAGCAGCTGCGCTTGGTCAGAATTTCTCTTTTCTGAAGTCTAAATGTTGTGATCTTTTCTCCAGTCAATACTTGCTGTGTTTAATTGCAAGTCATTCTCACGTAGCTTAAAATTTCATCTGCTGTGTCATACTACCGGTTAACAAGCACAACTGTATTTTCTGTATGTACTATTGAAACTCTGCAGAGTTTAAAACCTTTTATTCTCCAACAATATTCTCTAAGTGTGGCCCTCTTCTCCCCAGCTCTCTTGAGTCCAAAGTGCATCCATGAAATATAAGTGAGATATTTTTCAAGTTGAGAAACTTATACAGGCTTATGCACCAAAACCAAAGATTGTTATAAGCTTGAACAATTTTGCATATTCAGAGGGATAAAAGTAAAATAACTAATGATAATGAGGTATCAAAAGTTATACGTATAGACAGTTTCTCGCTTCTAGAATAACTGTATAGTGTTGCATGCACTAAAAATTGGCAAGGTAAGGGAACAGTGTTTATTTTCTTGTTTTTCACTGGTTCAAAGTTCAGCTAAGGACGTCCTGGGAAGTGGCCTATGCAGGAAAAGGGATTCTGTACACTCTGACCTTTGATGTGTACAGGCTAAAGCCACCAATGCCAAGTAAAAGGAGACCAAAAGTAACTATTCAGATACCTTAACTCCTGGTTCCTTCCTGTCTGTCTCTGTAACCTCCATATGTACCCCAAGTCTCTGTTATAGGTGTCTGGGTTATAATTATGTCTGTTTCCTGGGCACAAGCAAATTCACTGTGTATAATCACCTAACTTCATTTAATTTTTCCAGGGCTTCCACAGCAGCAAGGTCTCCAAGGTGTATGCTGGGGCGCGGTCCTGGTGAAACTAGGGTGTGTTGGCTTACAAGTAATCAAGCAGACAGGTTGAGTCCCAGATACCTCTAGACAATCCAGTTACTTTAGCACTTTCTTGGCCAATACAATGGTAATTTAATAGAATAGTACTGATACATAAACACCAGATATGAGAATTAACTAGCTAATTCAATAACTAATAAGTATAAAGGTAGAGAGATTTCTAGTATAGCTGGAGAAATCAGATTGCGAAGTGGAATGGATCTGGAAAAGGGTGGCTATGTTTTAGGATAAAGTGAAGGTACTGGAATCGCAGCATCGAAGCCAAGGATTATGGAACCTAATGTGGGAATTATCCTCAGCAAATTGATTGTGATAAAATCTCAAGAAGGCAAAGAGATTACTTTAATAATTAACTTCACAAATTTTCTTTCCCTACAATTAAATATTTCCATAGCAGAGAAACAGGTCAACAATGCATAATTAAAGTAATTAATTGGCTGGTTAATAGGTTAAGAGTTAAAAATATCTTTGGCCTTTAAATTTTAACCTCATCACTTTCCCTGAAGTTAAAGCTCAGAAATAAATCATTATTGCCAGGGCCAGCCACATGAGGAGGCAGAATGGTTTAGTCACTGACATCATGTGAGGGGTGCTGAGAGGGCCCCTTGCCTAAAAATATCTCCCTGACATCAACCCTGTTTGCCTACTAACTTTAAAATTATAGAAAAGAATGTTAAAACTATTATCTGCTAATCCCATTCTCTTTTGCTTGAGTCAGTGATTTAAATACACCTGCTATATGTGTTAGCATGACTTTGTTGGCCAGCAACACTTGGTCACCACCTCCTCCTTCTTCCAGGCTTCGTCCTACTCTGCCCTTGGTAGGACTGCCAACATGCCTTGGCTGTCACCACTCAGGTAGCTTTGTGTGGTGCTGTGATATCTACAGACTCTCAATAAAACTTCAAAGCACAATAGAAAAAAGGCACTTGACTAGAACCAGACAATCTGGGAGCATAGACAAGACATTTCACTTCTCAGACCCTCAGTTTCTCTTCTAGGAAACAAGGAGGTTAAAACAGACCTTTTCCTTTCAAAATGAGGTCCTTAGAACATCAGCTTCATCTGGAGTTTGTTGCAAGGGAAGAGTCTCAGGCCTCACCCGGGTCCCATTGGATCAGAATCTGCATTTTAAAAAGGTTGCCTGGGTGATTCCTTTGCATGTTGAAGTTTGAGAAGCTATGGAATAGCAGATTTCTTATTATCTGCCTGATCCAGAGTTCGGATTCTATGACTGCCAAGTGTTAAAAAGAAAAAGTACTTTAATCCCCTGCAAACAATCTGGCAGTGCTCAGAGTATCTATTATAAATCCAGCCCACTGAGGTCTTTTCTTCAATGAGGCCTACATTAACCTAAGTTGAAATGATTTCCTTTTCACCTAAAAAAAAAAAAGCAGCCCCAATTAGCATACATCTGACATCACTCTACTTTCTTCCTAAATTTGTTCCAAATTACTCTCACAGCTTTTAAAATGCTGCCTTTTTAATGGTTCAGTTTAATTCAATTCACTCCTATTCAATGTTCTTTGACTGAGTGCTGGGGGCAGTGTTGGCTCTACTCATCCTTCAGTCCCTAGAAGCCCAATTGGTGGGTCCTAAAAAGGTATTATCACCCTCTGTTGATATTCCGGTCAGACCTCCTTCCACTGCCTGCACACACCTCGCTGGCGACAACACTTGTGCCCATCATTGGAACCTCTCTCACCATTCTCACCATCACAGCAACTTTGCCAGGTTCTGCCAACTGCCACAGTCAATCACAAGAGAGAAGGCAAGTCTCAAGGACCTCGATTTCCTTTTTTCTTAATGAGCAGAATAACTCAGATGAGCAATAAAAATTACAAATTTTGGCCTAGGAAACAAAGATGCCTTCAAGTTGTCTGTACGGCATCTACAAAGTTTCAGTCCTAAAGCTGCACTATTCCAATTCCTAAGTGCTTAAGGAATGGCTCATGGTGATTAAAGGGGGCCGAAAGTGGGGGGAAGTGTGGAGGTTTACATTCTTAAAAGAGTGGGGAAATAATTTTTTAAAAATAGAATTTTAATATCATCAAACTGACAGTGGAATATAAGATACATTGGAGTGAGGGGGACTGAAAATGGAAAGGCCAGACATGGGCTACAGGAGGACAGTGAGAACACATGAAGGCCTGGAGGAGGGAGTTGACTGTGAGAATGACCTTCCTCATAGAGTGACTCATCTATTACACACTCCTTATTTTTTTTTTTTTTTTTTTTTTTTTTTTTTGAGACGGAGTCTCACTCTGTCCCCCTTGCTGGAGTGCAGTGGCCGGATCTCAGCTCACTGCAAGCTCCGCCTCCCGGGTTCAGGCCATTCTCCTGCCTCAGCCTCCCGAGTAGCTGGGACTACAGGCGCCCACCACCTCGCCCGGCTAGTTTTTTTGTATTTTTTAGTAGAGACGGGGTTTCACTGTGTTAGCCAGGATGGTCTCGATCTCCTGACCTCGTGATCCACCCGTCTCACACACTCCTTATTTCATCTCATTTGATGCTCGTGCAACCCTATGAGTTATTATAGGCCCTATTTTTTTTTTTTTTTTTAAGACAGAATTTTACTCTGTTGCCCAGGCTGGAGTGCAGTGGCATGATCTTGGCTCACTGCAACCTCTGCCTCCCAGGTTGAAGTGATGCTTGTGCCTCAGCCTTCTGAGCAGCTGGGATTACAGGTGCCTGACACCACACCCGGCTACTTTTTTGTAGTTTTAGTAGAGATGGGGTTTCTCCATGTTGGCTAGGCTGGTGTCGAACTCCTGACCTCAAGTGATCCACCTACCTCAGCCTCCCAAAGTGCTGGGATTACAGGTGTGAGCCACCGTGCCCTGCCTATAAGCCCTATTTTTGAATTAATAAATTAGCTTTAGGGAGATTAACTTGTCAAAAATCACTCAGCTTATTCATAGGAGTGCTCATTGATTTACTTTATATTGGGGGTGTCAGGTAAGGATTCTCTGTGGAGGTAACATGTAAGCAGAAAACTAAGTGGCAAGAAGGAGTCCACAGTGCAAATACAGAACAAGAGGAGAATTCTCCTGGTAGAAAGAGCAGGTACACAGGCCCTGTGCTGGAATAAGTGACAAGACCAGAGCAAAGTGCATAAGGGCGGGAGGTCAGGTAAAAGAGCAAGCAGGGGAGAGCTCATGCATGGCCTCATGGGCCAAGAGAAGGATTTCAGAGTTTATTTCCTTGTGAAGGGAATCCACTGGAAATTTTAAGTGGGGGAGTAATAACCTAGTTTTGTAAATTGTTAAAAATTACACTTCCTGCTTTTAAATATGGCCAATCCATTCTCCCCAAAATAGAAGCTTTAAAATTCCCCTGTCTTAGCAGTGAACATAATATGATTTAGATTTAAATATTCCAAAGATTCACACAGAACTAGATTTTACTAGATGTGCTAGATGTAGTTTAAATGGAATATGAGTTGGTGGAAGGACCTGGTGTGTGAATTGAGACATGGTGAAAATGGAAGGAGTAAGACTGATCATAAACCCATTGCAAGGATGATGCCTGGCATTGGGCAGTGGTGGAGATGGAAAGAAGTGGGTAGAATTTGCCCACTCCTTTTCCAGATCTTTCATCAAGGCCTTCCCACCTAACTGGCAATCCTTCCACCTTGGTCTCCCACAGTGCTGGGATTACAGGCACGAGCCACTAAACTGGGCCCAATTTACTCCTTTCTGCGTGGTCCACACAGCACCACAATCTATATCAAATCGAGTTGCTGCCCCCTTGCCAGGTGCTAAATGCTTCCCTATTTCTTTAAAAAAACAAGCTATGCCTAAGGCTCACACACCTGGTCCTTCCACCAGCCTATGTTTTTTTTTTTTTTTTGAGACGGAGTCTCGCTTTGTCACCCAGGCTAGAGTGCAGTGGCCGGATCTCAGCTCACTGCAAGCTCCGCCTCCCAGGTTCACACCATTCTCCTGCCTCAGCCTCCCACGTAGCTGGGACTACAGGCGCCCGCCACCTCGCCCGGCTAGTTTTTTGTATGTTTTAGTAGAGACGGCGTTTCACCGTGTTAGCCAGGATGGTCTCGATCTCCTGACCTCGTGATCCGCCCGTCTCGGCCTCCCAAAGTGCTGGGATTACAGGCTTGAGCCACCGTGCCCGGCCCCTATGTTTCATTTAAACTACATCCAGCACATTCCATGTAGATCTTCGGACTACTTAAGTCTAACCTATATTAGTTTGACTGCTATCTCCTACAGGGGAACTTTAACACTCATATTTTGGAGAAAATGTGTAGACCATATATTTAACTTCTGTTCATTTTTAAGAGGGTAGAACATACTGCTTTTTCAGACAAGAAGCAAGAATTTAAATGTGAACACAGGGGCCAGGCGCGGTGGCTAATACCTGTAATCCTAGCACTTTGGGAGGCCGAGGTGGGTGGATCACCTGAGGCCAGGAGTTCGAGACCAGCCTGGTCAACATGGCAAAACCCCCGTCTCTACTAAAATACAAAAATTAGCTGGGTGTGGTAGCACACACCTGTAATCCCAGCTACTCAGTAGGCTGAGGAAGGAGAGTCGCTTCAACCCAGGAGGTGGAGGTTGCAGTAAGCCAAGATCGTGCCACTGCACTCCGGCCTGGGTAACAGGAGCGAGATTCTGATTCTTAAAAAAAAAAAAAAAGTGAACACAAGGCATAGAAATTAAAAGGGAAATGGCACCTGGATAGCCATACTCTGTCTCAGGCATAGATTTTTGTCAACCTTTTCACAGTGAAGAGTTTCTATAATCTGAGTGCTTTGATCTAGTAGATATTTCATTTTAAGTATCAGAAACCATATTGTAGTGCATACACACACACACACACATATATATATGTGTGTATATATATATATATATATTTTTTTTTTGTTGAGACGAAGTCTCACTCTGGTGCCCAGGCTGGAGTGCAGTCGCATGATCACAGCTCACTGCAGCCTCAATCTCCCAGGCTCAAGCAGTCCTCCCGTGGCAGCCCTCCAAGTAGGTAAGACTACAGACATGTGTCACACTTGGCCACACTTGGCTTTTTTTTTTTTTTTTTTTAGTAGAGACAAGGTCTTGCTATGTTGCCCAGGCTGGTCTCAATCTCCTGAGCTCAAGCAATCTCCCACCTCGGCCTCCCAATGTGCTGGGATTGTAGACATAAGCCACAGCACCTGACCTACGTAGTGCATATTTTTTAACCCTACAACCTTCCCTTTCACATTTGTATCCTCTGAAATGCAAAGCCATTGGGCCTGGATGCTCCTCTTGTTTTCTCTGCCCAGAGAGGGCACAGTATGGGATATGATCCAAAGAAGTACCAAAAAAATCACCATAAGGATGGAGGTGCTTCCTAAGGAAGGGCATCTGGCTCCTTTACAACCTGAAAAGATCAATATATGTGGACACTATTCTATGCCCCATCTCTAGCAATGGGCTTGCATTTTCCCCAGACCATGTGGATCAAACACCTGTGTCTCTGTGGGTCTCTGAGGGACAAGTGTGATGTAGCAAAGAGTATAGAGTTTGAAGACAGACAGGCCTAGGCCTCTTTGTGCTTCAGAATCCTTATTAGTAAATTGGAAATGGTAGTACCCACCTCACATGGTTGTTGTGAGAATTAAATGAGGTGTTATGTAAAAGCATAGGAAAGGCACTAACATTTCATTTCTCTGCCTCCATAACACCCAAAACTCAGAGAAATCTGTCAATCTAGGAAAGTCAGACAAACCCCACGGAGGATAAGGATCCTGTTACTGTGCACAGGAGCAGAGAAGATTGGGAGAACAGGGCATCTTCTATTGCAAGGCAACCAATGATATATCTAATTTGATCATTTTGGGGCAACACCAGTTGGCTCCTACTTAAGGTGATCAATCAACTGTCCAAGTTTGCCCAGGACTCAGGCATTTTCTGGGACATGGGACTTTCAGTGGTAAACCAGGAGAGTCCCAAGCAAACCAGGACACATTGGTCATCCACTTACCCAGTCATGATTAGACTATCGAGAGTTCCAGATTGACCCTTATCTCAGTGAGAACAATTTCCCCCACATATACAACAAAAGGCTCAGATGTGATTTGTTCACAGATGTGAGGCTATTTCATCTTCCCCCTTCCTTTCACTGGCAAACTTCTCTGGAGTGCTCTCTACTCACCACGCCTTTCTGCTCTGCACACGTCCTCTCTCAGTCACTCGTCAGGTGTAGCTCCAAAGCCTGGTAGGAGATCTTTAAATAGCAACATGAAAAAAACCAAAAGCATCTTTGTTATCCCTTAAAGGGAAATTTTCAAGTAACTTCAAAGAGCTGGAGAGCAATAAGGCTGTACCATAAATGTTTCCAGCTTCAATAATACGGTTCCCAAGAAAATACTATTCCCAAGAACCATATTCCATAGTGCTGAAGGATAAGAAATGATTGAGCTTAAGAGTTAATCACCAGTATGCCTCCAGCCAGACACATTCCTGCTGCTGGGGCAGAGTTCTCACTGCACACATGGAAGCACACAGAACTAGCCAGCCCTTCTTTTCCTTCCCAGGAACTGAGCTCAACTTAATGACAGAACAGCATGGCAAATATGAAGTTAGACATTCCTGGAGCTGGTAGCTTTTTTCATAGAGCCTTATTCCATTTGTGATTTTCCCCTTCTTTCCCATCTAAAAACCAGCAGAGGACTGAATTATCCAGACTTTGTCCTCATTGGTGAATTTATCTTCTGAATAAAAATAGATGGTCACATTCTCTCAGCCAGGACAGGCCCTGCCAACAATGGAGTATATGCTTACTAGCTTTCCTTCCTCTATCAGCAAACAACACATTTTCAATGGCTAAGGGTCACACTGCACAGCTAAAATGCCACACTTGCTCTGGCAAGAGCTCTTTGGGGACCTCCCATAAGCAGTAGCATTGTCATCATTGTTCTTAACTTGGCAGTATCACTTGAGGCTGTAGCTCACTCTTTCCTTTGCATCTGTGACAACATAATCCTGACTCTTTTAGCTCTCTGGTCTCTCCTTCTCTGGTTCTACTTCTTCCTAATTTCCCCCAAAGCCACCATACTTGGCTATGTAATACATGGCTTCAGTTTCTATTCTGTGTTTTTACTTCCCCACATACGGCTTCCTCTCTCACTTGCAAGTGGATACTTCTCAAATCTGCATCTCCACATTCCAGTCCCTCATCTTCCCATCCATGAGATCTATCACCCTCTCAAGCATCTTGCATTAAACTTGCAGGACCCATCTTTCCTCCCCAAATTGTTCCCTCTTTAGATCTCTATTTTTCTCAAAAATTATAGCCAACATTCTTTCTCCCTGGTTTGAAATCTTGGCATCAACTTTGTTTCCTTTTTTGCCATCCCAGCTGGAAATAAAAATGTGATTCTCCCTTTGTAATGTCTTCTGTGTGTCTCATCTTGACTATTTTTACTGTCATCAGTCTCACCCATCCAAGCTTCCATCGCATTCTCCACACAGCAGTATCTAACTCTAGGTCTTCCTACTCCATTTATTCCTCCAGTACTCCTACTTAACACCCCAATTACAGTGTTAAATGGCTCCCTACTGTGTATCAAATAATTCCAGATACTTTAGCCTAATATTTAAAAATGTCCACAGTAAGTCCATAATGGACTCTTTTTTTCCAAAAGTGACTGGAATATGGCAGGAATCCACCTGCACATTACATTGCATGTTAAGAGATCAGTAGCTGGACTCTTGGACCCAAAAGATGTGTTTCCTGCTGGATCCTATTCTGCTCCAACACAGTCCATTTTTGTCCATTCAGGCTTCTCTAACAAAAGATTCTAGACTGGGCAGCTTACAGACAACAGAAACTATTTGGAGACTGGAAAAGCCAAGATCAAGATGCCAGCAGAGTCCGTGTCTGGTAAGGGCCTTCTTGGGTCACAGACTGCCAACTTTTACTCCTGTCCTCATGTGGTGGAAGGCACAAAGGATCTCTCGGGCTTCTTTTATAAGGGCACTAGTTCTATTCATGAGGGTTTTACTGTGATGTCTTAATTGTTGCCAGAAAAGAGTGCCCTGATCCAGACCCCAAGAGCGAATTCTTAGATTCTCACAGGAAAGAATTTGAGGCAAGTCACAGAGCACAGTGAAAGAGCAAGTTTATTGGAAACTACTCTGTTACAGACTAGGACATCCTCAGCAAGAGGAGGAGTGCTCCATCTTTTGTTAGCGTCTGTACTTATAAGAAACTATAAAGAGGTAAGTTAACTTGGAATGTGCAGACGTGCTCCGATGTGCTCACTAAAGGTAGTGGCTGTCAGTGTTATCGATGACCATCAATACTTTAACCTGAACTTGCTCATTAACATTATCTTTAAGTAAAGAGGGCTACACTCTCGGGACATATGGACATTCTGTAGGCTTGGTGAGAGATGTTTTGTCTGGCCATAAATATTCTGTAATTATAAGTGGTGGTCAGCTTGGGATGTGGCTATTTTCAGATCATAAGTATTAACCCTACAGGTGCCTTGTGGGTGCCTCACTATTCACTTAAAGATGACATCACTTTGGTCATGTTTTTTTTATTATTATTATACTTTAAGTTCTAGGGTACATGTCCACAACATGCAGGTTTGTTACATATGTATACGTGTGTCATGTTGGTGTGCTGCACCCATCAATTCGTCATTTACATTAGGTATATCTCCTAATGCTCTCCCTCCCCCCTTCCCCTACCCCACGACAGGCCCTGGTGTGTGGTGTTCCCCACCCTGTGTCCAAGTGTTCTCATTGTTCAATTCACACCTGTAAGTGAGAACATGTGGTGTTTGGTTTTCTGCCCTTGCAATAGTTTGCTGAGAATGATGGTTTCCAGCTTCATCCATGTTCCTACAAAGGACATGAACTCATCCTTTTTTATGGCTGCATAGTACTCCATGGTGTGTATGTGACACATTTTTGTAAACCAGTCTACCACTGATGGACATTTGGGTTGGTTTCAAGTCTTTGCTATTGTGAATAGTGCCACAATAAACATACATGTGCATGTGTCTTTATAGCAGCATGACTTATAATCCTTTGGGTATATACGCAGTAATGGGATGGCTGGGTCAAATGGTATTTCTAGTTCTAGATCCTTGAGGAATCACCACACTGTCTTCCACAATGGTTGAACTAGTTTACAGTCCCACCAACAGTGTAAAAGTGTTCCTGTTTCTCCACATCCTTTCCAGCACCTGTTGTTTCCTGACTTTTTAATGATCACCACTCTAACAGGTGTGAGATGGTATCTCATTGTGGTTTTGATTTGCATTTCTCTGATGGCCAGTGATGATGAGCATTTTTTCATGTGTCTGTTGGCTGCATAAGTGTCTTCTTTTGAGAAATGTCTGTTCATATCCTTCGCCCACTTTTTGATGGGGTTGTTTGATTTTTTCTTGTAAATTTGTTTAAGTTCTTTGTAGATTCTGGATATTAGCCCTTTGTCAGATGGGTAGATTGCAAAAATTTTCTCCCATTCTGTAGGTTGCCTGTTCACTCTGATGGTAGTTTATTGAGATGGAGTCTCGCTCTGTCGCCCAGGCTGGAGTGCAGTGACATGATCTCTGCTCACTGCAACCTCCACCTCCCCAGTTCAAGCAATTCTCCTGCCTCAGCCTCCAGAGGAGCTGGGACTAAAGGTGTGTGCCACCACGCCCAACTAATTTTTTGTATTTTTAGTAGAGATGGGGTTTCACTGTGTTAGCCAGAATGGTCTCGATCTCCTGACCTTGTGATCTGCCCGCCTTGGCCTCCCAAAGTACTGGGATTACAGGTGTGGGCCACCATGTCCGGCTCTGGTCATGTTTTATTAAGCCAGAGGCCTGATAAGTAGGGGTTCCTCTAACATATTTTCCCCTTCTGTCACAAGTGGACTCTTAATCCTAAGGGACACTGAAGGGTGGGGTCAGTCTTCTGGAACCTCTTCCTGCTGAGAAAGGTCATTGATATTAACCCTGCCTAACTTTAAGGGACCTGTCATGCTGGGAGGGGTCTTAACCAGAGGTAGCTTGAAGCTGTTGCAGTTGACTGGAGGAGCAATAAGTCTGTAGGTTTGTAGATCACTCATAAGTTGATATCCTGAAACATAGAAAGTTATATATAAACATAGAAAGTCATACAAAAAAAAGTTTCTATAAACACAGAAAGTTATATATAAGAATTATAGTTATAATTATAAATCATGATATATGAGTACCATACGTTGTGAATTAAGGATTAATAATAAGAATAGGACCATGCAAAACATACAAAATGTGCAGCAACAATAAAATCCACAATGTAAAGCTATGCCTATTCCAATTATTATAGCCAGGGTAACAAATGGAACTTTTTCCACCATGATGGCCCTGACCTAAACCATGATGCTAGTCATTATCTAAAGACAGTGTGCGATTAGAGATGGCTTTAATTTGTTGATTTATATCTGGAGGGTCAAATAAATATTGTCTGAGTTATTTGAGATATATATACAATATTTAGTTCTGATAATAGCACAGGTTCCTCCCTGTGCTGCAGTCAGAGTATCTAGTGACATTCTGTTTTGCGTGACAGCCTTACGCATATAATACATTTCAGCATTTATAAAAGATGTATCTCACAGGCTGTTACTTAAACCCCATTGGGTATCATTGACAATGGCCTCAACATGCCAGATAGCATCTTCCGATCTAATAGATGGTAGAAAGAGTGAGGCCAAGTGGTTATACCCACGAAAAATGGATCTGGCCCATATGCTGGTTATGTGGAGAAGGTTGGCTGGCTTTTTTTTTTTTTTTTTTTTTTTTTTTTTTTTTTGACGTGGTCTCACTCTGTTGCCGAGGCTGGAATGCGGTGGCATGATCTCGGCTCACTGCAACCTCCACTTCCTGGATTCAAGCAATTCTCCTGCCTCAGCCTCCCAAGTAGCTGGGATTACTGGTGCACACTACCACACCCGGATAATTACAGATGTCTGAAATTCCTGACCTCAAGTGATTCATCCACCTCAGCCTCCCAAAGTGCTGAAAGTGCTCAGATTACAGGCATGAGCCACTAGGCCGGCCCAGCTGGCTTTTTAAAATAGTCTTTGTCCAGTGACCCAGGGTCAAGATAAGCTTCACGTAGCAGATAAGTCCATTTGTTGCAGGACTATGGTATGTTGGCATTGTCTTGCAGGAATCCATCCCATGACACAAGTAGCATTTGTCAAAGCATCAAGGGAGTGATTCCATTGTTCCTAACACAATGGGACTACCTGACTTAGGTGTGCTGCAGAGGTGGTTAGTCATATAAAACCATCCCAAATTTGAAGAAATCATTTTTCAAAACTGGAGTTTTTGAGCTTTTTAGTTCGGATGTTTATCTTTGGGTCTAGAAAGGAGGTACCCAGTGCAAGAAACTTTTCTGTGGTCTCATTTGCTGAGAATGGCTTCCTATGCCCAGAATTGCTAAAAGTGTTATTAACTGGCCATTGGGTTACATTGTTCCAAGTCAGGCCAGATATTTGTGCTCCTATCCATTATTTAAGTCCCTCTAAGTATTCTGTAAGTTACCTAAGCATGTCCTGTGTGGGGGATATCCACCAGGGCAAGCCTGAGGTGCTAGAGAAGGGCAATAGCTCACAAATCCAGCAAGAGAACATTGGCGTAGTCCTGTGCCCATTGTAAGAAAAGATTTGAACCTCCAGCAATAGTGAAAGGAAGGACAGAAGCCCCAAAACAGATACGAATAAAAGAGAAGCTGTATTCTATAGTTACATCCTGTAAGGGCATAGATATTGCTTACCCACAGCTGGGACAGACTCATACCAGTAAAAGTAAAAGATGACCAGGAGGAGGATCAGGAAAACTAACCTTGCCCCCAAGCTTATCCAGAGCATCACGTTGTAAGAAGAAGCTTCCAAGGATTTCTCCTGAAGAGGAAGTGTAGACCTTCTACTGGCTCACAAGAGTAGACTAGATTAGCAGACTGGGTGTTGGTAGCTTGTGGGGCTTCATAAGAAACAGGTTTAATTCAAGACAAATGTACCTAACTGTGAATCCCTTGCAGTTTAACTGCTATTGGAGTGCTCAGAGCACTTGATATGGTCCTTTCCACATTGGGGAAAGCTGGTTGCTAGAGACCCTTCCATTTATGTCTTTAGTAAGGTTAAATACCCTAGTTGAACTGAAACAGAATTTTCCTCTCACGTGGGGAGGGAAAGCCTTTTATATCCATATTCACACAGTGCGTTTTGCATTTGTCCTAGATTGATGACATATTTTTATAATTAATGAATCATTTCATCTATTAGGAGATTTGCAGTTAGGAAAGGGCTTCCTTATGTTAATTCAAAAGGACTTAATTATAAGTTTCCCTTTGGAGCAGCTCAAACCTGCCGTAAAGCTACAGGCAATAGAGATAGCCAGGTCTCTGATGTTTCCTGGCAAAATTTAGCTAGAGTCCTCTTTGGCTTATGATTAACCCTTTCCACCTTTCCAGAGGATTGGGGTCTCCATGCAGAACGAAGATGATATTGGATTCCCAATGCCAAGGATAGATATTGGGTTATGCCTGCCGTGAAAGAGGGGCCATAGCTACTTTGCCGTCTTTCAGATAACCCGAACTGAGGAATTATTTCTTTTAATAAACTTTTAGATAGGTGTGGTGTGGTGGCTCACGCCTGTAATCCCAGCACTTTGAAAGGCCTAGGCAGGCGGATCACCTGAGGTCAAAATTTCAGACTAGCCTGGCCAATATGGTGAAACCCTGTATCTACTAAAAATACAAAAATTGGCTGGGTGTAGTGGTGCATGCCTGTAGTCCCAGTTACTTGGAAGGCTGAGGCAGGAGAGTCGCTTGAACTCAGGAGGTAGAGGTTGCAGTGAGCCGAGATCATGCCACTGCACTCCAGCTTGGGTGACAAGAGTGAAACTCCATCTCAAAAAAAAAAAAAAAATTTAGAGACCTCTAAGGCTCTTTTTTTTTTTTTTTTTTTTTTTTTTTTTGAGATGAAGTCTCGCTCTGTCGCCCAGGCTGGAGTGCAGTGGCATGATCTCGGCTCACTGCAAGCTCTACCTCCCGGATTCACGCCATTCTCCTGCCTCAGCCTCCCAAGTAGCTGGGACTACAGGTGCCTGCCACCACGCCCAGCTAATTTTTTGTATTTTTAGTAGAGACGGGGTTTCACTGTGTTAGCCAGGATGGTCTCGATCTCCTGACCTTGTGATCCAGCCATCTCAGCCTCCCAAAGTGCTGGGATTACAGGCATGAGCCACCGTGCCGGGCCGAGACCTCTAAAGCTCTTTTGGATCAAGTGGGGTAAAGCCTTAACCTAACCAGTGAAGGTAATAATAAACACCAGTAAATAATTGAATCCCCTACAGAGAGGCATTTAAATAAAGTCTAGTTGCCAGACTTCACCCAGATAGATTCCTCTATGTTGGACAGGTTTAACTAGAGATGGGGGCAATGCCTGGCTGTTTGGGTTATTTTGGGCACAGAGCTTTCAGGCTCAAGTCATCTGTTTTAGTATCTTGAAAAGTTTTCCCATAAATAAATAAGGTATCAACTGAAATAAAGAATCCCTTTCCAAATGAGTGGAATTATGAAAATGCTTAACTATTTTCCACTGATTGACACTTGGCATTAGTAATTTATTACTATTAGCCAGCCAGAGGGGGCCTGGACCAAATCGTGATCCCTGGCTCATTTTTGTTCTTCTTTGGAGTACACTGGCTCAGCTATATCTGGGGCTGCGGGCACTAGGATGCCCATAAGCGTAACTGGCTCTTTTAGTGCAGTGGCCTTGGCCCCTACATCTGCAAGGGCATTTCCTTTAATAATATCATCAAAATGTGCTCTGCAATGACTTACAGCCATTTCCTTTGGCAGTAAAGCAGCATCTAACAAGCTCAAAATATCTGAGTGATGTTTTCTGGGGGAGTCCTTAGCGGTCAGGTGTCCCCACTCTTTCCAAATGTTGGCATGACCATGAAGCATTAAAAAGGCATACTTGGAATCATCATAAATGTTAATTTTTACATCCTTTTCCAATTGCAGGGCCCTAGTAAGAGCAATTAGCTCAGCTTCCATCTGTAAACCATTCTGCCTCAGGATTGTTAAGGGGCTCATCCCTTAAGTTTGGCCTGCTAGAATAAATTGCTCCGTAACCTGTAGGCAGGAATGGTTTACAGCGTCTGTGGACTCTGGCAGACAAGCAGCTGGGTTTACTTGGCGAATTTCAAGAGTTATGTCTGGTGTGTCTAACAGTAAGGTCTGATGCTTTAATAAACATCCTCCCATCATCCACTGGTGCCCTTTAGCCTCTAGGAACCCCTGGACTTGGTGTGCGATCAAAACCTCCAGGTGCTGTCCTAATGTTAGTGTATTAGCTTCATCTACCAGAAGAGCAGTAGCTGCAACAGCCCCAAGGCATCCAGGCCATGCAGAAGCCACATGGTCTAGTTGCTTAGAAAAGTAGGCTACTGGCTGTGGAATACTCCCCAATTTTTGGACGAGAACATCCAAGACCATACCTTGCTTTTTGGCCACATAAAGGAAAAATGACTTATCCAAGTTGGGGATTCCTAAGGCTGGAGCAGAGCCCAATTTCACTTTGACAGTATTGAAGTTTTGTCTGCAATTCTCATTCCAATCAAAGGGTTTTAAATCTGTCCTTTATAGAACCTCACATAGAAGCTTGAAATGTTTGCCCAAATCCAGGCACTCATAAGTGGCAGAACCCAGTCATTCCTAAAAAGGCCCACATTGGTTTCTTGGTCTGGGGCTCTTGAATGAGCTTCCTTCCATTCTGAGGCTATTGCTTGGGTACCAGAGGTTAAGATATATCCCAAATTGATTCTGGAGGAGTGTTACAAATAAGAAAAAGAGAAACAAATAGTAAATAATAAAAAATATAAAAAAAGACATATCCAAAATATTTGACTTTCTGAGTAGAAATCTGAGCCTTGTGTGGTGACACCCTATATCCACTAGTTCCCAGGAAATTTAGCAATTTAACAGTAGTATTATCTGAGTTCTCTTTAGTTGGGCTAGCAATGAGCAAATCATCTACATACTAGATAATTGTGCCCTTTCGCAGTTGTAGATTCTTCAAGTCCTTAGCTAGAGCATTTCCAGACAAGTGTGGGTTATCCCGCAGCCCTTGAGGGAGAACTGTCCAGGTTAGTTGTGAGGTTGAATGAGTATCTGAATCATTCCATTCAAGGGCAAACAGAGGTCGTGGATCTGGATGCATTAGGTGCAGAAAAATATATCCTTATCTTCCTTTTTTCTCTCCTCAGGGGACAGGAACAAAAATAACACTCGTTTGCTTTATGCTCTCCAAAGGTAACCATGGCTTGCAACCGAATCAATAAATTTTTCCCCAGTAAGGGGTAGGACATGCAGGTAGTACTAAAAAGCCATGCAAGAAAACAAGAGTCCCTGAAGGACAGCTTAAAGAATAAGGAAAGTGGCAATTCAATGCCCGTACAGCTATGAGAAGACAGGCTCCATTATGCTGGGTCAGAACAAAGTAAACTGCTCCCGTATTGAATAATAAATTAATAATCTTATCTGCCACTTCAAGAGTCACCTGAGGCTCCTCGAGAGCAATGGCTAATTGTCCAACAGGAACTGAGGTGTGAAGTCTGGGGCCGGTCACTCTTAGGTCTGCTGGGCCATTATGGGTTCAGGAGCCAACAACTCTCTTGGGAGCACAGGCCATTCCCTCTTCCAGTGACCAACCTCCTTACAGAAAACACATTGGTTTACACCCAGGGCACAGTGGCCCAGGGCACAGTGGCTCAGAGGCCCAGAATGGGGCTTTCTGCCTGCTCACTTCCTCTGGCAGGGCTTGGGGGATAAGGGGCTGACTCTGAAGGGGTAGAGAGCTCAAAGCTGCAGCTAAAAGCTGGGCCTTTTGGGAGGTTTGCTTTACTTTCTCTGCTTCCTCTGCCCTATCTTGCCCATTGAAAACTGTAAAAGTCATGTCTAAAAGCTGATTTATGGAAGTCTGGGGGCCTAAGGTTGCTTTTGTAGCTTCCTGCAGATATCAGGAGCAGACTGGGTTATGAAATGAACTCCTAGCAATGCCTGTACCTCCTTGGAGTCAGGGTCGGTGTTAATATGTTTCCTCAAGGTCTCAATTAAGTGCCCTTGGAACAAGGTTGGGTTTTCATCCTTTCCCTGAGTAATTTCCCTGACTTTACCATAATTAACAGGCTTTATCACAAATCTCATTGCTTCAAGGAGGCAATTAATCATATGGTTTCTCCTCTCTAGGTTCTTACTTCCTTTTTTTGTTGTTGTTTTTTTCCTCAAGATGGAGTCTTACTCTGTTGCCCAGGCTGGGGTGCAGTGGCAAGATCTTGGCTCACTGCAACCTCCGCCTCCCAGATTCGGGTGAGTTCTCCTGGCTCAGCTTCCCAAGTAGCTGGGACCACAGGCACATACCACCACGTATGGCTAATTTTTGTGTTTTTAGTAGAGACAGGGTTTCACCACATTGCCCAGGCTGGTATCAAACTCCTGACCTCAAGTGAGCTGCCCACCTTGGCTGCCCAAACTTACTTCCTCTTAATAACTCCTATTTAGGTCCCAGTCAGGCACTGCTGTGCCTCCTACTGGATAGGTGTCATGTCCCTGGCTGCAGGCTGCCCCTCCATCTTCATATGCTTTAACAGCTCCCCTAATATGCTGCTTTTCTTCTTCTGCGAAGCAGGTAGACAGAAGTATATGCAAATCTTGCCAGGTTAATTCATATGTCAGTGTTAGTCTCTCAAATTCATCTATGAATTTTCCTAGACCCTCTAAAAACCAGCTGAATTTTTCCTGGTGTAAGGCTGTCAGGCACAGAAAAGGTATAAGGCTGTCAGGCACATATACCCATAGAGTGCCCCGTCACCATCTGCCAACTCCTGAAGAGAGCAGAGTCAACTTTGACAGCTGGTAAGAGGCCCCACTGAGAGTGGTGCTGGTGGGGCTCGGCTCTTTGGGTAATGAATGTAAGACAGGGCTTGAAGGGTAAGGAGGAGGTGATGGCAGGACATCAGACATCCCCAAATAACTAGGAGGGGTTAATAATACTTTGGATACTTCTGGGGAACTAGGAGTCTGACTTTGTTCCTCCGGAGCACTTGAACTTACAGTGGGGAGTCCAGGACCAGCTGGGGGAAACCTGGGATTAGGAGGCACTTACATAAGTGGTCATGAATTATGTCTAGTCCCTCATTTTTCTTTCCTTCTATCAAGCATATACAAGCGTATTTTAAATCCTTATCCTGGCTAACCATTAGGAAGGCCTGCACATAGAGTATTTCTCCACACTTAGTTTCCCTTCTACAAAACAAATCAAGCCGAGGTATAGTGTTTGGGGCCGCTGTAACACCTGAGGTCCACCTTTCTGGTCCTCTCAAAGGATATTGGGACCAGTGTTATATTAAAAAAAAAAAATCATCTTAAGCCCATCCAATTTAAACCTTCCCTAATAGGTTAAAATGCACCCTAGCAGTGAGCTCTTCAGGACAGATACGGCATGAGAACTGGTATACCAGGACTGAAGGTGCTGAATACCACTCCTTGTCGGCAAGATTGTACTGCCTCCAGCTGAGCTCCACTAAAAGGGACAAGAGAATTCTTAGTGCCAATTTGGCCAAGGGAGGAACTCCTGGAGCCAGTAGTGTCCCCTTGTTCATATCAGATAATAAGAACAAGTAGGCAGACTCATGGTCACCTGAGGCAATGCCACGAGGAACCCAGCAAAAAAAAGATGTTGAACCAAACAAGGGAAGTGGGCAAGCTGTAACTTGGGATCCCGTGACAAAACTATTTCAGGGCAAAAATGACATTCTGGGTCTAGGAAACAGGGCCCAGCTGTCCGAGACCAGCCAATGAAAGATGATCTTCTGATTAACAGATAAGAGAAAACTGTTAAGAAAAAGTCTCCTGTCCTCCATTCTGGGGCTAATTGTTTGCAGGGACAGACATAAGAGAGGCTTTTGCTTGAAGGGCATTTCTAATCTTGTCACATATGGCTGTTAAATACCACACTTCAACTTGTAACTGCAGTAATGGAGAAGTTTTTGCCCATCTCTTCCAATAATTAAGGTACAAAAAGACTAGATCCTGAGCGACTTCTTGTTTCCAGTGTACCTCAGACAAGTGGTGAATTAAGTCAGAGGAGAGGCAAGGAAAGTAAAAGCTAAACTATTTGGTGGCTGGGCGTGGTGGCTCATGCCTGTAATCCCAACACTTTGGGAGGCTGAGGTGGGTGGATCACTTGAGGTCAGGAGTTCAAGACCAGCCTGGCCAACATGGTAAAACCCTGTCTCTACTAAAAATACAAAAATTAGACCGGGCATGGTGGCTCATGCCTGTAATCCCAGCACTTTGGGAGGCCGAGGTGGGTGGATCACGAGGTCAAGAGATCCAGACCATCCTGGCCAACATGGTGAAACCCTGTCTCTATTAAAAACACAAAAATTAGCTGGGTGTGCGGGCACGTGCCTGTAGTCCCAGCTACTTGGGAGGCTGAGGCAGGAGAATCGCTTGAACCCAGAAGGCGGAGGTTGCAATGAGCCCAGATTGTGCCACTGCATTCCAGTCTGGTGACAGAGCGAGACTCCGTCTCAATAAAAAATTAAACAGGCGTGGTGGTGAGTGCCTGTAATCCTAGCTACTCAGGAGGCTGAGGCAGGAGGATTGCTTGAACCCAAGAGGTGGAGGTTGCAGTGAGCCGAGAGGGAGATCGCACCACTCCACTCCAGCCTGATAGAGAGAGACTCTGTCTCAAAAAAAAAAAAAAAAAAGAAAAAAGAATATGCTAAACTGTTTGGGCCATCCTTTCTGTGGCAGCCTCAGGGCTTCTGTGAAACAAAGGCAGAAAGCCAACAGGAAACAAGAAGCAGGACACTCAGGCCAGCAACAGAGAGCACAAGGTGGATTACTCCCAAGAAGATAGTGGCAAACATCTCATAGGGCCAAATCCATTTTCCCAAATAAACCCTGGGGCTTTTAACTCCTTGGGCCCTGGGCTTCAAATCCAAGCAGCAGTGGACAAGCATCCTTGTCCCCTGGAATGGCTTAATAACTCTAAAATGAGCCCCACTTACCCAAAGTCGGCCAATTAATGCTGCACAGACTGTTTTCCTTCTGAGTGGGAGTCTCTTCTTATTGTCAATCCCCACACAAAGACACCAGAAAGATGTTGCGGGAAAAGAGGGTCATGATCCAGACACCAAGAGTGGGTTCTTGGATTCTCACAGGAAAGGATTTGAGGCACGTGAAAGAAGCACATTTGCCAGGCTCAGTGGCTTATGCCTGTAATCCCAGCACTTTGGGAGCCCGAGGCGGGTGAATCTCGAGGTCAGGAGATCGAGACTATCCTGGCTAAAACGATGAAACCCCCACAAAAAATTTGCTGGGTGTAGTGGCACATGCCTGTAGTCCCAGCTACTCAAGAGGCTAAGGCAGGAGAATCACTTGAATCTGGGAGGCGGAGGTTGCGGTGAGCCGAGACCGTGCCACTGCACTCCAGCCTGGGCAACAGAGAGAGCATCTCAAAAACAAAAAAAAAAGGTAGCACATTTGTTGGAAACTACTCAGTTGCAGACTAGGGCATCTGCAGCTGAAGGAGGAATGCTCCCTCTTTTGTTAGTGTCTCTACTTATAAGAAACCCGAGGAGAGCAGATTACTTGAGGTCAGGAGTTTGAAACCAGCCTGGTCAACATGGCAAAACCCCATCTCTTCTAAAAATATTAAATTAGCGGGGCATGGTGGTATGCGCCTTTAATCCCAGATACTGGGGAAGTTGAGGTGGGAGAATCATTTGAACCCGGGAGGCGGAGGTTGCAGTTAGTTAGTGCCACTGCACTCCAGCCTGGTCAACAAAGCAACAGAGTGAGACTCTGTCGCAAAAAAAAAAAAGAAAGAAAAAGAAAGAAACTGTAAGGAAACTATAAGGAGCTAAATTAAACTGGAAACGTGCAGATGTGTTCACTAAAGGTAGTGGCTGTCAGTGTTATCAAAGACCAAAGACCATCAATCTTTTAACCTCAGCTTGCTCATTAACATTATCTTTAAGTAAAGAGGGCTGCCCTCTCAGGACATCTGGATGCTTTGTAGGCTTGGTGGGAGAAGTTTTGTCTGGCCATAAATATTCTGTAATTTTAAGTGTGGTCACCTTGCGATGTAGCTATTTTTAGACCCTAAGTATTAACCTTACCGGTGTCTTGTGAGTGCCTCGCTATTCACTTTAAGATGGAGTCACTCTGGTCATGTCTTATTAAACCAGAGGCCTGGTAAGCAGAACTTCCTCTAACATAATCACTTCTCGAAGGCCCCACCACCAGACACCCCCATATTGGGAATTAGATTTCCACATGTGGATTTGGGGGGGACATAAACATTCAGACCACAGCACAGTCCAACCCTCTCAGCCACCCCGCTGTGCTCCTCTCCTTCTCTGGCTTTAACACCTTTGTTTATCTTCTGCTGGCCCTGACCCTTTTTGATGCTTCTGCTTGCGACTTCTCCCCCGGCCCCTGACTAGGGCTATTAGGAGTATAGAGCACTCTACTGTGATTCATCTTTCACACTCAGTAGCCCCAGTGGGGTCCAGAACAAGGGTTCTCATTTATTAATGGGAGTAAGACTCGGACAGGGAGTGTGTTAAGCATGTAAATTCCAGGAGTACATCCTTCCCTCAGGTCCAGTGGTACAGCCAGCATCTGTGGCAGTGGAACTTTTTGTGAAGATGGGAATGTTCTATTCTGTATTGTCCTAAAGATGAGCTACTAGCCACACATGGCAATAGAGCACTTGAAATGTGGCTAACGTGATTGAGAAACTGAATTATTCATTTTATTGCATTTTGATTAAATTTAAATAGCCACATGTGGCTGGTGACTATCATATTGAACAGTGCAGATCTATAGGGTTAGCAAGCATCACAGCTGACTCTAATGAACAATAGTGTTTAAGATTGTAACAAGCCATCCAGGTGACTCTTATGCTCACTTACTGGCAAGTAGTAGTAGGTAATCAACAAATGTTTGTTGAATAAATGAATGAGTGGAGGAACTAATAAAATGAATGAACCACACTATAATTTCCTTGTGATTTAAGGCTGTTTCTCCTGAAAAAGAAAATGTGGGGGACTGTTCCAGATTAAAGAGGCTAAAAAGACTTGACAATCAAATAGAATAAATTGACATTAAAAGGATCCTTGTTCAAAAATGAGCAGAGGTCTTAAAGCCAGACATAGAAAGATACATATTGCATGTTCTCGTTCATATGTGGGAGCTAAAAAAGTTGATCTCATGGAGGTAGAGAGTGAATGATAGTTACCAGAGCCTGGGAAGGGTGTAGACGATAGTGGCAGAGGGAAGAAGAGAGGTTGGTGAATGGATATGAACAGACAGAGAAAACAAGTTTTAGTGTTTGGTAGCAGAGTAGGTGACTATAGCTAGCAACAGTGTATTGTATATTTCAAAATAGCTAGAAGAGAGTCCTGGAAATGTTCCCAACACATAGAAATGATAAATACTTGAGACGACGACCTAAATATCCTGACTTGATGATTACAGATTCTATGCATATAAGAAAATATCACATGTACACCATAACCATGCACAAATATTATGTATCAGTTAAAAATATTTGGGCCGGGCACAGTGGCTCACACCTGTAATCCCAGCACTTTGGGAGGCTGAGGTGGGTGGATCACGAGGTCAAGAGATCGAGACCATCTTGACCAACATGGTGAAACCTCGTCTCTAGTAAAAATACAAAAAAATTAGCTAGGCATGGTGGTGGGCGCCTGTAATCCCAGCTACTCAGGAGGTTGAGGCAGGAGAATTGCTTGAACCTGGGAGGCAGAGGTTGTAGTGAGCCGAGATTGCACCACTGCACTCCAGCCGGGGCAACAGTGTGAGACTCTGTCTCAAAAAACAACAACAAAATTTTAAAAAATATATAGTTAGAAGAAATAAGTTATAGTATTTGATAGTACAGTAGAAAAATTATAATTAACAATAATTTATTGTATATCTCAAAATAACTAAAGGAGGCCAGGCACGGTGGCTCATGCCTGTAATCCCAGCAGTTTTGGAGGTCAAGGCAGGTGGATCACTTGAGGTCAGGAGTTCAAGACTAGACTGGCCAACATGGTGAAACCCTGTCTCTACTAAAAACACAAAAATTAGCTAGGCATGGTAGCGCATGATTGTAATCCCAGCTACTTGGGAAGCTGAGGCAAAAGAATTACTTGAACCCAGGAGGTGGAGGTTTCAGTGAGCTACAATGTGCCACTGCACTCCACACTGGGTAACAGAGCAAGGCTCTGTCAAAAAAAAAAAAAAAAAAAAAAAAAAAAAAAAAGCTGAAAGAGAAGAATTATAATGTTCCCAACATAAAGAAAAGTGTTTGAGGTGATGGATATCCCAATTACCCTGATTCGATCATTCCACATTGTATACAGGCATCAAAATATTGCATGTACCCCCAAAACATGTACAACTATTATATATCAATAAAAATGTTTAATAAATAAAAATATTAAAAATTTAAAAATAACTATAATAGACATTTTGGAGACAACTGGAGAAATGTGACTATAGGCATTATACATGATATTAGAAAAGTATTTTTGTTTTCTTAGGTGAGATAATGTTACTATAAGTCTTCATTCTTAGGAAGTACAAGCTGAAGTACTTAGGGATAAAGCATCTTATATCAGCAACTTTCTTTCTTTCTTCCTTTTTTTTGAGATGGAGTTTCGCTCTGTTGCCCAGGCTAGAGTGCAATGGCACGATCTTGATTCACTGCAACCTCTGCCTCCCGGGTTCAAGCAATTTTCCTGCCTCAGCCTCCCTAGTAGCTGGGATTACAGGCACATGCCACTGTGCCCGGTTAATTTTTTTTTTTGTAGTTTTAGTAGAGACGGGATTTCACCACGTTGATCAGGCTGGTCTTAAACTCCTGATGTCAGGTGATCCACCTGCTTTGGCCTTCCAAAGTGCTGGGGTTATAGGCTTGAGCCACCGCTCCCGGCTGGCAACTTATTTTCAAGTGGCTCAGTCAAAACTGTGTGTGTGTGTGTGTGTGTGTGTGTGTGTGTGTGTGTGTGTGTGTGGTTGGGGGGTGGAGGGAGATTGAGAGAGGGACAGAGAGGAGAGAAAGAAAGGACACAAAAATGGTAAAATGTTAGCAATTGCTGAATCTAGATAAAGTACGTTTTGGTGTTTGTTGTATGTATTCCTTCACCTTTTCTGTATATTTGAAATGTCTTATTTTTTTTCAAGTTGGGGGAAATTTTACCCACAATGAATTGGCAAATTCTAAAGTAAAGTTTTTTTTTTTTTTTTTTTTTTTTTTTTAAGACAGAGTCTTACTCTCTTACCCAGGCTGGAGTGCAGTGGTGCCATTACAGTTCACTGCAGCCTTGACCTCTCAGGCTCAAGCAATCCTCCCACGTCAGTGTCACTCTCAAGTAGCTGGGATCATAGGCATGCACCACCATGCCCCACTAATTTTTAAATTTTTTTTTTTTTTTTTTTTTTTAGTAAAGACAGGATATTGCTATGTTTCTTGGACTGGTCTTGAACTCCTGGGCTCAAGCAATCAACCCACCTCAGCCTCTCAAAGTGCTGAGATTACAGGTGTGAGCCATTGCACCTGGCCAAATTTTAAACTTATGGATGTACTGACATTTGGATGCTAACCTCCCCTCCATCACAGACTAACACAGTGCTGAAAGTTTGTTACAAATTCTCTGGACCAGATATTGCAAACTGGCAACCTACAGATCCTATCTGGCCAGTATTCATGTTTTTCTTTGGTTCAAATAGAGTGTTGTTTTAAATTAAGTTAGTTGTTAACATTTAAAATTCAGAGTATTTTTATTTTGATATATTATGTAGTAAAATATTTTGCATTGTGATGAAATATAAAATACTACTTTACAATAGCAAACATGTATAGATCACTTCCTGTGAAACAAGCACTATTCTAAGAGTTTCATGTATATTTAGCTCATTTACTCCTTACAGCAGCACTATGGGATAGGTACTATTATTATCCTCTCTCTACAGATGGGGAAACTGATGAACAAAGAAGTGAAGTAACTTTCCCAAAGTCTTCACAGCCACTGACTTGTAGCGCCAGGGTGTAAACCTGTGCAGTCTGCCTTCTAACCACTAAACCATATCACCACTCACAAAAGTCCACATCCCCAAGGTCTCTGGAAAAACCAAGTCTGGCAACACATTTCCACATGGCATCAATTAACCAGGGCTGAGAAATTTCATTTCCCTGAAGACAGGGCATTTTCTCTTTCACTTGCCAGAGTCTCCGTTCAGTCAACTTCTGGGGCCTTTGGGGTTTTGACCCCTGCTCTAGCACAGCTGAATATACCAGGGGAAATGGCATGTTACAGATATTTCACAGACACCTACACACTGCCCCAGACCAAGTTAGATGTCAGGCTGACCTCTAAGTGGACAGGAAGCCCCAGTGGAAGAGAAGATTAGAAGGTAACGTAGGCCAGATTGTGGGTAGAAGAGTGTTTAGAATGCCAGGATAATTGTCAGCAGACAATGGAGAAAGTTATAGGAAGCAGAAGTTACACATCCCACGGTTGGTAATATGCCCTATCAGAGGGCAGTGGGGGTCGGAGAAAATAGCATGGGCCAGCATGGCCTGGACTACAAAGCTGATTCCATCACTTAGCAGCTGTGTGACCTTGGACAAGTTACTTACCTTCAAGCTTCTGTTTCCTTGACTCAAAAATGGGGATAAAGACACCTCCAGGATGGTGGAAGGAATTAAATGAGACAGTGTGTGAAGTCTCTTTAGCCCCTGTTAGTACAGGTAACCTAACTGCTTTTCTTACTAATCATTTATATTCATATTTTCCCCTAGAGCTAAGAAGCAAGAAGAAATTGGGGCACCATGGTAAGCACCAGGAGCTTATTGAAGCTTCACCATTGAGAGGTCCAGGTCTTCCTTCATTTATCCTGTAGCCCAAGCAGCTAGCAGACTTGCTCTTACGGGTTGATGATGTTTATCAACTTTTTTCCAAACCAGAGATCCTGGACAGAACTTGGAAGAAACTGATGCAGAGTAAGGGGAAAACAGTTGAGAAGGATTTTTGAGCAAAGAGTTTTAGTGAACATTTAAATAAAATAGTCAAAAATCCAGCAATAATCTAAATGGCTAGCAATTCCTTCATTCAGCAAGCACTGAATACCCACAAAGGTCCAGGGCCCATGCTAGATGCTAGGGACAGAAATGCGAGCAAAACCAGAGCTGGCTGCTGTCCTCCCAGCCCGCCCTCTGGTGGTAGTTGATTAAATGATAGCACACCCATATTCCGGTATGTTACACTGCCATTATGAAGAAAGTCTGTAGAGAATAACTAATAAAACAATCTAGTTTCGTGTTCTAATAGCAACGTAAAAAGCAGGATGAAGAGTTGTATCCATAGTATTATCTGTATGATATAAATAACCTGTAATCCACAACTCAAAAATAACAATTGTCAACAGTGTAGTCCATTATATTCAATTCTTTTTTTCCTATTCTAAACACATCTACCACATATATACAATAAACTGTTGCAAAACTCTAAAAAGTACTTACAGTTGTTATTTCTGGATTGTGGGATTGTGATTTTCCATATATTTCAAGGTTTCTACAAAAAGCAGGCATAAACAGGAAATATGTCAATTAAAACACAGTCACAGACATGCACAGAGCATCTCCTCAGTATTCATTTGTTTTCTTTCCCCTGTCCTTGGTGTGTCCAGGGGAAAGCCCGCAGGCCTCCGCCAGGGCACCACAGGCATTGTGAGGGATGCTTCAACCGCCACTGCCACATTCCTGCGGAACCCAACGTCTCCTGCCTGGTAATAAGCTGCCACCTGCTCTGTGGTGCCACCTTCCACATGTGCAAAGAGGCAGAGCACCAGCTCCTCTGCCCTTTAGAGCAGGTTCCATGCCTCAACTCCGAATATGGCTGCCCTCTGTCCATGTCCCGCCACAAACTGGCCAAGCACCTGCAGGTGTGCCCCGCCAGCGTGGTCTGCTGCTCCATGGAGTGGAACCGCTGGCCAAATGTGGACTCTGAAACCACCCTTCACGAGAACATCATGAAAGAGACCCCCAGTGAGGAGTGTTTGGACACAGCCCTGGCCCTGCAGGACCAGAAGGTCCTCTTCAGATCCTTGAAAATGGTGGAACTTTTCCCAGAAACTAGAGAGGCTACTGAGGAGGAACCAACTATGAATGGTGAAACCGGTGTGGAGGAAATGGGAGGAGCAGTGGGTGGAGTGGATATCAGTTTGGTACCACATGGTTTGTCAGCAACTAATGGGGAGATGGCAGAGCTAAGTCAAGAAGAACGGGAGGTGCTAGCCAAAACCAAAGAAGGGATGGACCTGGCTAAGTTTGGCCAGTGGGAAAATATTTTCAGCAAAGAGCACGCAGCCTCTGCTTTAACAAATTCGTCAGCGAGCTGTGAGAGCAAGAACAAGAATGGCCCAGAGAAGGAACAGATTTCCAGTGGCAATAACATGGTAGAAGGAGAGGGCGCTCCCAAAAAGAAAGAACCACAGGAAAATCAGAAGCAGCAGAACGTTCACATAGCTGTGGAAACCACAGGGCTTGCCCCTTGGCAGGATGGTGTTCTGGAAAGACTGAAAACAGCTGTGGATGCAAAGGACTATAACATGTATCTAGTGCACAATGGGCGGATGCTGATCCACTTTGGTCAGATGCCTGCTTGTACACCCAAGGAGAGAGACTTTGTTTATGGCAAGCTTGAGGCTCAGGAAGTTAAGACTGTTTACACCTTCAAAGTTCCTGTGAGCTACTGTGGAAAGCGAGCTCGACTTGGAGATGCCATGTTGAGTTGTAAGCCGAGTGAACACAAGGCAGTGGATACTTCAGATCTGGGGATCACTGTGGAGGACCTGCCCAAATCAGATCTCATCAAGACCACCCTCCAGTGTGCTTTGGAAAGAGAACTCAAAGGCCACGTCATCTCTGAATCCAGAAGCATTGATGGACTGTTCATGGATTTTGCCACACAAACATACAACTTTGAGCCAGAACAGTTTTCCTCTGGGACAGTGCTGGCTGACCTAACCGCTGCCACCCCAGGGGGACTCCATGTGGAGCTGCACAGTGAGTGTGTCACCAGGAGACACAACAAAAGCAGTTCTGCCTTCACTTTCACTTGCAACAAATTCTTCAGGAGGGATGAGTTCCCCCTGCACTTCAAGAATGTCCACACAGACATTCAGTCTTGTCTCAACGGCTGGTTCCAGCATCGATGCCCCCTCGCCTACTTGGGATGTACATTTGTTCAAAACCATTTCCGTCCCCCGGGGCAAAAGGCAAAAGTAATCTACAGCCAGGAGCTCAAGACCTTTGCCATTAAGCCGGAGGTTGCTCCAGAGCTGAGCGAACGAAGGAAGAACAACCATCTTTTGGGTCATGGAGGAAAAAGCCAGAATTCTTTAACCAGCCTGCCCCTGGAGATTTTGCAGTACATTGCTGGGTTCTTGGACAGTGTCAGCCTGGCCCAGCTCTCCCAGGTGTCTGTGCTGATGAGGAATATCTGTGCCACTTTGTTACAAGAGAGAGGGATGGTCCTTTTGCAATGGAAGAAGAAGAGGTATTCCCATGGAGGCACCTCCTGGAGAGTCCACAGAGAGGTAAGTCAACACTCATTTATTGATGGATTGATTGACTCATTCAGCAATTTTTTGTTTCATTTTTTACAAACAGGTACTCTCTCTGTTGCCCAGGCAAAAGTGCAATGGTGCAATCATAGCTTACCACAGCCTCGAACTTCTGGGCTCAAGTGATCCTTTTGCCTTTGTCTTCCAAGTAGCTGGGACTACAGGTGTGCATCACCACATCTGACTAATTTTTAAATTGAGATGGGGTCTCACTGTGTTGTGCAGGCTGGTTTTGAACTCCTGGTCTCAAGTGATCCTCCCATTTCGGCCTCCGAAAGTGCTGAAATTACAGGTGTGAGCCACTGCACCTGGCCTTAACAATTTTTTTTTTTTTTTTTTTTTTTTTTGAGATGGAGTCTTGCTCTGTCGCCCAGTCTGGAGTGCAGTGGCACAATCTCGGCTCACTGCAATCTCCACCTCCCAGGTTCATGCCATTCTCCTGCCTCAGCCTCCTGAGCAGCTGGGACTACAGGCACCCACCACCATGCCTGGCTAATTTTTTGTATTTTTAGTAGAGATGTGGTTTCACTGTGTTAGCCAGGATGGTCTGGAACTCCTGACCTTGTGATCCGCCCACCTCGGCCTCCCAAAGTGCTGGGATTATAGGCGTGAGCCACCATGCCCAGCCCAACAAATATTTTTAAAGGGCTTTTTTTTTTTTTTTTTTTTTTTTTTTTGAGACAGAGTTTGCTCTTGTTGCCCAGGCTGGAGTGCAATGGCATGATCTTGGCTCACCACAACCTCCACGTCCCAGGTTCAAGCGATTCTCCTAGCTGGGATTACAGGCATGCACTACCATACCCTGCTAATTTTATATTTTTAGTAAAGACGGGGTTTCTCCATGTTGGTCAGGCTGGTCTCAAACTCCCAACCTCAGGTGATCCACCCGCCTCAGCCTCCCAAAGTGCTGGGATTACAGGTATGAGCCCCTGCACCCCGCCCTTTTTTTTTTTTTTTTTTTTTTTCTGAGATGGAGTTTTGCTCTTTTTGCCCAGGCTGGAGTGCAATGGCACAATCTCGGCTCACCGCAACCTCTGCCTCCCGGGTTCAAGCAATTCTCCTGCCTCAGCCTCCCAAGTAGCTGGGATTACAGGCATGCACCACCACACCCGGCTAATTTTGTATTTTTAGTAGAGACAGGGTTTCTCTATGTTGGTCAGACTGGTCTCAAACTCCCAACCTCAGGTGATCCACCCCCATCAGCCTCCCAAAGTGCTGGGATTATAGGCGTGAGCCACTGCGCCCAGCCTTAACCAGCTTGTTATGTGCCAAGCAGGGTACTAGGCATGGGAACAGTTGCTGAGAATAAGACTGACTCAAGGAGGTCAGTTTAGTAGAAAAGACAGACCTATAAACACATAAATAGCAATCCAGAGGGTAGTGCCTGTTCATCTGTGTATGTGTGCTGAATATCTTCTGTTTGCTCACAAGACCCATTCTCCATCCTTCTCCACCCTGTCTGTCCCCCAGGAGGCTGACCTGGACAGATTGCCTCAGCTGGCTCCCTTGCCCTCCAGCTTCCAGTGGGGATAACCTAAATGGAGCATGTCAGCAGGAGATGGGAGGGAGGGAAGAATGAGGTTGAAGTATCTATTCTCCTGGTTTCCCCCTCTGCATGGTTCCTCCCCTTTGTGACACTTTGAGCAGGTGCTGTCCCTCCACTGAAGGTGGCTTTATCAGGTGGCTCTCTCCACAAAATTACTCACTCTGGGATCCAACGACCTTCCTCCTTCTTTTTCAGGCCCAGGGCATAACTCTCTAGGTAGCTACTCACCCTGGGTACTGCACTGTATCTCGTGGCTTTCCTATACCTTGTTCTCGCGTCTGTAAATCATTCCTTTAAAAAAAAAATTCTCTTCAAATTACCAGGTCTGAGAGTGCTGCCTGTTCCCTGCTCTGACTCTGATTGGTACAGGAGGCCAACAAATCTCCTCAGTCCCATGTCAACTCATTTTTTAAAACAGTTTTTGCCTTTGATAAAGACATTTTGAAATTCTAAATGAATTTGGCCCACTGATTTCCCCTGGTTCAAATGCTAATTTAATTGTTCAAAAAACACTCTGCTGTATAGATCAAAGAACCCTTCCCTTCAGAAATACCTTGTTCCTTTTCCCCAATAGGTCATGTTTGTTTAAGTGTGTTATAACTTCTACCAGCTTGTACCATACTGAAGTGAGGCTCCTAATTCATCATATCCCAGTGCCTGTAGCATCCTTTCTCATGGTAAACATGTTGGTAATATGAACCATGAATTTATGATGCCCATTTAGGTCAATAATTCCATAATCTCACTGTTGAATTTCTTCCTAGTATGTGGTATTTGCAAATTGGCATCGGGGAGTTAGAGTTGTTTGCATCTATTTTTATTGATTATGTCTAAAACATTTTGTATGTTTTCCATTATTTATTCCTGAGCAGGCTTCCTCAAAAAGTAATTACAAGACTCTCTCTCTCTCGTATACGTGCCTGAATTCAAGTGTTAAATAAACACTGACTGCCAACCTAGCACGTATTAGGAGGAACATGAATGAAGACTAACACACTGCCTTCAGAAATAGTATTGTCTAAAAACGCCTAACATCAGATGTAAATAATTTAATTTAGATACTAGAAATCCCATTATTTTTTGGCTCAAGTTTGTCCCCAGTTCAATGATGGCTGACCACTCTCAGATATTATTTGGGACAAGCTAATTTCCTTGCAGAAAGAAATAAAGAAAATTTAGTTGGGGCTAAAGGATACTCACATTAGAATGGATTTTTAAAGTAAAAAGGGAAATAGTTCTAAGATCTCAAAGAAACCACTTTTCCTACATAGCAACAAGGACAAGAAACTGTAGGTGAAGTAGTCAGGTTGAAAGAGTATTGGGCTATGCCTACTCACATAACCAGACTTGAAAACGGTGACTTTGCCATTACATCCCAGGTGGAAAGACCAGAGGATATTTCAGAACTCATAGAATTTTCCTATGGGGTTCCCATTCTAGTGAGACTCTTATGAGTTAGAATACTTTAATTTCGAGCAATAGAAAATCAACCTAAAGTGGCATAAACAATAAAGGGAGTTTATTGGATTGTGTAACTAAAAAGTCTAACGGTAATGGCTTCAGGTAAGGCTTGATCTAACAGCTCAAAAAATGTCCCCAAATGACATCTCTTCTTTCTGTTTTTTACCTCTACTTCCTCAATAATGGCTACATTGTAAGATAGTTCTCACTCGGTGGTCCCTGGTGATTGCTGGCAGCTCCTAGGACTTCAGCTTCGCAGTTCAAGTACAGAAAGAAAAAGAGAATCTGCTTTTTGGTATCTCCAACAAAAGTTCTGGAATAAGAATTGCACTGGTACTAATTCTCCTGATTTGAACTGTGCATCTACTCTAAAATTAATCACTTGCTGGTGGAGGAGCAAGGAAGAGTGTGTGTCAATATGCTGATTGGTGTTAGTGATTCTCACAACTACAGGGCTGGTTGGGAAGATTATTGGTTGGCAGGGGGAATTAGGAGTTGGATGCTGGAGAAGGGGCTACCAAACGTCTTCAGGAGCCACTAAACACTCTGGAGTCTAAGAATATGAAGAACAGAAGGATATTTCCTTATAGTGCCCAAATAAAGCCAGCCAGAGGGTAACACCCCTATATTCACCTTTGAACTTCTATCTTTCTCAACAGATCTGGCAGTTCAGCAGCCTCTTCTCCAAAATCAAGAGCTGGGAGTTTAATGAAGTCACCTCCATGTCCGAGCACCTGAAGTCCTGTCCTTTCAACATCGTAGAGCACAAAACTGACCCGATTCTTTTGACTAGCATGTGTCAGCCCCGTGAGCAGGCCCGAGAGAGCTTAGTCTCCACCTTTAGAGTCAGACCACGAGGAAGATACGTCTCCTAAAAATGCAGATGCCACCCGATGCACCCTTCTTGGATTTCTTCTCGGAGTTCCTGAAGTAGGACAGAGTGTGGTTTTGAGGATTCCCTTCTGTAAACTGCCTATTTGCTTATCAGGGTGTATTGGAACATGCAATGTCCTTCAAAACCTCAACACAAGGCCAAAGAATTTCCTAAGCCATGTCTTGTACCATAGTGACATATTAGTGACTTATTTCCTTTTTTCTTTTCTTTTCTTTTTTCTTTCTTTCTAAAATAGATTGGTCTGAGAAGAAAATAAGTAATTTGAGGCCATTTGGAAGATGGACCCAATTTCTTAAGCGATGAGAGAGCATGAAATTCCATAATCAGTACAGGCCTGTGCTTTTATGGGCTTTTTAGTTTACAGAGCACTTTCAAATTTATGGGACAGGAAACGCAGAATGGGACTAAGGTACAAAGAGTTACTCCCCAGGGAATGCAGGGTGAAGGGAACAAAGCTGGAGGCTCTGGAGCTGGGTCTGTTTTGATGGTCAAGTCCAGGGCTCGTTTTGGCCATTCTACTGCCTCTAGGCCAGGGTAGTTCTAACACAGCCTGACATAGGAGAGCCCCTGACTGAGCATGGCAGCCTTGAAGATACCACAGGCCAAAACATGAGGGGCAGAAATGGGGTCACAGAGTCTGTTGTTAGAATCTTGGCAACATACAGCAGGAAAGCCTTGAGAAATGGGGAGTCCAAAGGAGACACCGTATTTATGGAGAACATTAGGACAAAAAGCCACAAGCCTACTTTGTAACATTTTAATGACTTAAGGGTCAAGATGTTTTTTCCTCAGAAAATTATGTTCTGAGTTAGGCAGAACCTAGGCATGGCCCTGGGCCACCCTGTGCTATCTGAAATGACCTCAATACACTAATGCCAACCTCAGCGTCATGCCAGAATGCACAGGGTAGCCCAGGGAGACCACACCTTTGGCAAAGTCCAGACAAGGCCCACTGCAGTTCCTATGGCACCAGTCACCAGCTCCTAGACACCACTTGGGTACCCCATTGGGGTCTTGGAGAGGAAGACATGTGAACCTAATGGCTCCCTGAAATTGCTCCTACCCATCCATATTGCTGGTCATGCATTCAGTCTGACAAAAATGGATGATACTGCTATTTTTGGTAACAAACAGTGAATATTCATAAGAACAAAAGTAAAAGAAAAAAAGACACAGTAGAAACTAGCATCCCCTAAAGCAGGGCTTCTTAAGAGACTTGGAATATTGACATTTTTAAATGGATAATTTTTTTTTTTTTTTTGGATGGGGAGGGGATGGAGTTTCACTCTTGTTGCCCAGGTTGGAGCGCAATGACAACGATCTCGGCTCACTGTAACCTCCGCCTCCTGGGTTCAAGCGATTCTCCTGCCTCAGCCTCCTGAGTAGCTGGGATTATTTTTTGTATTTTTAGTAGAGACGGGGTTTCTCCATGTTGGTCAGGCTGGTCTTGAACTCCCGACCTCAGGTGACCTGCCCACCTTGGCCTCCCAAAGTGCTGGGATTATAGGTGTGAGCCACTGTGCCCGGTCTGAATTGGATAATTATTTGTTGCAAGGGACTGTTCTGTGTGCTACAAGATACTTGGTAGCATCCTTGGCCTATCCATTAAATGCCAGTAGCACCCCCACAGTGGCAACAACCAAAAATGTCACCAGACATTGCTAAAGGTCAGGGAGCAAAATGGCTCCCGGTTGAAAATCCCTAAAGGATGTCATACTAGTGACAATAAGTTAGGATAGGCTTATTTTTTGGTGCAGCAAAATCTTATCTCACATAGTCATCCACAATAGTTATGATTTAATACAGCTCTTTATTTATGAAATAGGTTTTAGACACGTGGTGATTTTAAGTTGGGAACCGGATGGAAATGATTTGTTTGGTATGCCTTCATGTCCTTCAGCCACATGCAGGAATGTATCCTTTCAGCTCTCTTTGGTTATACCTGAAGCCAGGAGTGTTGAGTTATTAGCCTTGTGTTTATATTCCTCTCACTGTAATTGGTATCATTTTCCCAGCAGTCCTAGCAGTCCTCAGGCAAGTGGGAAATAGGAAAAGAAAAGGACAGGGATTGTACAGAAGCAGATGATAAAAAATTTAGCCAACAAAAGAAAGAGTCTAGTCGATCTGGGTACTTGTTATTGCCTGGGTTCTCTCTAAACATGGTTCAGAGCTGGTGTAGATGAAGTAGGTGAAACCTCTGAAAAGAGTGGAGAAGGCGGTAGAGCAAGCCCCAGACCAGAAATACGCTCATCTTTTCATTGTCATGTGCCACTTGGCACTATTTGGTAATGTCACTCTATTTTTCCTGATTCCATCCTTTGGTTTATATTTCATATTTGTATATAAGGCACCATTTTCTAAAAATATGACTAGGGTGTGACCTAAGGTTTTATTCTGTGAAGATGAGTAACTGGAAAGAAGCTAACACTACAGTGGGAAGAAAGGAAGAGAGTTGTCCAGGTGGTAGTTCCACATGTTTTGAATCTAGTCCTTCCTACATGGAGGAAAAAAGCTCCTAAATTCCACTCTGGGTTTGTGATTTTAATAGAAATAGAAAGGGAAACTACAGACCCATGGAGATGAAATTCAGGGGCTATGGACGGATAGAGGAGAAAGGTGCTACTTAGAGAATGGAGGAGAAAGGTGCTACTTGGAGAAAGGAAGAGGGCAGAGGGCTTTCCCTTCCCAAACTGGGTGGGTGGGGGCAGCCTCAAGAGAGTGGCACTGCCCACAACTGCTTGTGGGTTGTACACTTCAAACTGCAATCTTCCCCTCCAGTTGCTGCCTTCAGAGCCGTGTTGAAGCACGAGCTTCAATAAGACAAGCACACTTCATAGTGAGAGGGCAGTGGCACCAAAGCCCTTCAGAGCGACTATGGATTAGACAGAAATGATTTGTGAGAGGAAGCTGGAGTGAACGGCATGAATGGCAAGTGTTATCTGACAGAGGCAAAACAGCTAGATGTGGCTTCAGATTTAGAAACAGCTGAGGGGAGCAAAGAGGGACTGTGTACACAGGGAGGGGACATATCTACGGGCAGAGCCCTTGGTGAGTATCATCACCAAGAAAGGCAAGTCCAGAGTAGAGATCAGCTGAACATGGAGGATGGGTCTGTAGAACTGGGCCAGAGAGGATCTTGCTGCCTTAGTAGCATAAGGGTCTGGAAAAGAAGTTTCTGTCTCACAACAAAGGAAAAAGTGAAAAGCAAGGTGGAACTTGAAGATGTGTCACGAAAATCACTATAAAAATCTGATTTATGTGTGATATCAAATCAAACTGAAGTGAAGAATGAGACTGAGTATATCTGTGGTGACTGACCTCTGTATACTAGAAATCTCAATGTCTCTAGAAGAGGAAATAAAAGCTGCTTTGCACTCTGAAAGGCTAATTGGGTGAATCTTATGAGTTAAGTCTAGAGACAGATGTGTGATTCACAGGCATAGAAGTTGTCGCTGAAACCAAGTGTGTATCATGAACAAAGACCAGAGCACAAGCCAAGCTTGTCCAACCTGCCTTATTGTGCTGTTGTTCTGTTTTGTTTTGTTTTATGTTTTTAGCAGCCTGAAGCCATGGTTTTTAGTTTCTGTCTCTAGTGATAAGCGGAAAAAAGGAATGAGAAAGGGGCTTTACTGGCCCAACCAGAAACAGAAACTATGAACTCATGACTGAATTCTCTCCCTTGGACACCCTGCTGGGCAGCTCACCAACTCTATGAAGCCCTGGAGCAACTAACTATGGGTCTTAGCAACTCATTCTAGCTCCTCCTTGATTCCAATGCCTTCTCCATCTTTTCTTTTTCTTTCTTTCTTTTTTTTTTTTTTGAGACAAGGTCTCTGTCACCCAAGCTGGAGTGCAGTGGTGCGATCACAGCTCACTGAAGCCTTGACTTTGACTTCCCAGGCGCAGGTGATTCTCCCACCTCAGACTACTGAGTACTGGGACTATAGGCCCACACCACCATGCCCAGCATTGCTCAGGCTGATCTGTTTTGGACTGGGTTTAAAATGCCTAAGGAGGCCAGATGCAGTGGTTTATGCCTGTAATTCTAGCACTTTGGAGGCTAAGGGGGGGACGATCACCTGAGGTCAGGAGTTCGAGACCAGCCTGGCCAACATGGGGAAATCCCATCTCTATTAAAAATTCAAAAATTAGCTGGGCGTGGTGGCACACACCTGCAGTCACAGCTACTTGGGAGGCTGAGGCAGGAGAATCTCTTGAACCCGGGAAGTGGAGGTTGCAGTAAGCTTAGATCATGCTGCGGCACCCAAGCCTGGGTAACAGAGCAAGACTCCTTCTCAAAAAAAAAAAAAAAAAAGTTCAACCTAAGGAAAAGGCCTAGCCTTTGACATCTAGGGTGCAGGAGAATTGGCAGTGGTAAGAGAAAGTCTCCTGGATATGTCTGCAAGAGGAAAGGTTGGAGCCTTAAGATTTGGGGCCATGAGGGCCACACAAAAAGTATTACTTACCTCAGCATACAGGTGAACCATAGTCTCACTTTATTTCGAATTTTAGGACTGAACAGAAAGAAGGTTCAGAGATATTTCTTCAGGGAAGGAAAGTGGGCAAATAGCACAACCAGGCAAACCACACAATCTAGACGTACTTTTCCGGGTAAACAAACCAGGAAGCCCAGAGCTCATAGAGGACTAGAGCAGAGCTTGGGGTGGTAGAGAGGTGTTCATGGGGAAGGAGGCAAGACCACAAGAGAAATGTCCACGAGCTCATCCAGGGTAGAGAGGACTCTTGGGGAAGGGGACCTCCTTCCCCATGCTATCTCTGCCCCAAGCCCTTAATGAAGCGGGAGAGGGAAGTCTGTCCAGAATCTCATCTGGTTAGACATCTGCAAAAGGAATAGGGAGGGGGTGGAGGCAGAGCCACTTTGGACATGGGAAATCACAGTTGCAGTGGACAGTGAGCTCCAGTCACTCCAGAAGCTTGACATAATTTGCAGGGAAGAGTCCAAAGTGGCCATGGCAACGTCCCCGCCACCAGCCCTCGTCCACCATCTCAATGTCAGTGATTACGTCGTCCGGATCAAAGGAAAGCTCATCACTTCCCTCTGAGGAGAAAGTTGAGGGGATATTAGAATGGTCAGACATGAATGTCTCTTCTCCCACGTCCCCTTGTCTTATATCAGGGGCCTGCAGGTACCAGGCTCCTCAGGCCACTCCCAACCTACCTCCTTGGTAATCATATAGGGCCACAGCTGAGATCCCCAGAGTCCCAGCTCCAACCGGGCAGCCTGATCCTGCATAGTGAGAAACACAAACATGGTCTCATCAACATGAAGAAGGCAAACAGAGAAAGATCCTACTGGGGCAATGGAGAAATTCTTCTTCCTCTTACCCTCCCCTGGACATGACCAAATTCTCCTGCTTCTCCTCCCATCACTCACCAGCCGGAGCAGAAGAAAAAGAAGAACCTTCAGGCTCGAGCACCTCCTCATAGTCCCCCTCTGGTTCATCCTCCTGCTCATGCCTGTCCATCTCCTCCACATCCTCATAGTCATTCTCGGGCTCGGGCTCAGGCTCTGCTTCATATACTGGCTCTTCTTCCACCTGGAGGCCTTCCAGAGTCCTAGGGGGCAGAGCTGGGGGCTCCTCGTTGTCCTGAGAAGAGACAGTGTGGAGCAGTGTGACTTCCACTCTCCAGGAGGACTCAGTGGAGGAGTAAGACCCCTGCCCTTCACCACCCTGCCTCTTCTCCCCTCCACCCTTGCCTCCATCTAACAGACTGTCCTGGGGAACATAGCCTTTCATCCATCTTCATTCCTCAACCTCCTCCCACACCCACCCACCCAAAACACATTCCAGAGACAATGGGAAGAGAATGTAAAAGGTGTGAGGGGAGGGAAGTAGAAAGTGAGTCAGATTCTTTGGGAGGCCAAGAAAACATTGAAGCAAAAGCACATTGTTGAGCTACCACAGCTAGGATAACCAGCTGTCCTAATTTGCCCAGGACTGAGGAGTTTCCCAGAAGGCAGGGTAGGGTCTTCAGTGCTGACACCAGAACAGTGCAAGGAAAACAAGGATGGTTGGCCACCCTGCACAGCCCACCTTCCTAAGACTGGAGGAGATGGGGTGAGGGCAGAGAATCTTTTTTTTTTTTCTTTTTTTTGAGATGGAGTCTCGCTCTGTCACCCAGGCTGGAGTGCAGTGGTGCGATCTCGGCTCACTGCAAGCTCCACTCCCGGGTTCACACCATTCTCCTGTCTCAGCCTCCTGAGTAGCTGGGACTACAGGTGCCCGCCACCACGCCTGGCTAGTTTTTTGTATTTTTTAGTAGAGACGGGGTTTCACCGTGCTAGCAAGGATGGTCTCGATCTCCTGACCTCGTGATCTGCCCGTCTCAGCCTCCCAAAGTGCTAGGATTACAGGTGTGAGCCACCGCACCCGGCCGGCAGAGAATCTTTGAAGGTTTGCTTACCTCCAGGAGAGTCTGCCTAACGGGCAGCAATGGCACTGGTTGTTCCCTGCTGGTTCTCACAGGCTCAGGCTCTGATGATGGAGGAGTCCCAGCTGGAGGCCAGGCCTGTGGAGAATGAAGCATCTCTCAAGTTAGCAAGCCTCCATCTTCACTCTTTTTTTTGTTTTGTTTTGAGACAGACTCTCGCTTTGTAGCCCAGGCTGGAGCGCAATGGCGCGATAGCTCATTGCAACCTCCGCATCCCGGGTTCAGGCGATTTTCCTGCCTCAGCCTCCTGAGTAGCTGGGAGTACAGGCACGGGCCACCATGCCTGGTTAATTTTTGTATTTTTAGTAGAGACAGGGTTTCACTATGTTGGTCAGGCTGGTCTTGAACTCCTGATCTCCTGACCTCGTGATCTGGCCACCTTGGCCTCCCAAAGTGCTGGGATTACAGGCGTGAGCCACCACGCTTGGCCCATCTTCATTCTTTTTTTTTTATTTTATATATTTTTTGAGACAGGGTCTCACTCTGCTGCCCTGGCTGGAGCATAGTGGTGAGATCATAGCTTACTGTAGCCTCAAACTCCTGGGCTCAAACGATCCTCCTCTCCAAGTCTCCCAAGTAGCTGGGACTATGGGCACGCACCACAATGCCCAGCTAATTAAAAAAAAATTTTTTATAGAGACAGGGTCTTACTATGTTGCCCAGGTTGGTCTAGAACTCCTAGCTTCAGGTGGTCCTCTTAACTTGGCCTCCCCAAGTGCTAGGATTACAGGCATAAGCCACCACACCATGCATGTCTTCACTGCTACATTTACCAGGAACACCCTCTCCTGCTCTCTGCCAATTCAAATGGAACTCATCCCTCAAGATGAGCTCCAACCTGAAGTGACGGCCCCTTCCTCATAGTTCCTACAGCAATAATTGGCTGTGCTGGCTGGTGACTTGCTTTCTGTGGTACTATGTAAATCTTGAGGGTTTTTTCTGACATTCTGATAGGAGGTCCAATTACAGTCAGACTGAAGTCTTCTAAAGACAGAGACAACAGACCATGCCTAACCCAGGGGAGGCCTTTGCCTTATTTTCTGCCAATGGTTTGGACCCCTTAGGCTCCTGTCTGGGCAAGAGATCCCGGATGTGGATCCCAGCGGGCCAGGCACTCACCTCTGAGGAGATTTTCTTGGGCAGTGGGGCTGGTACTGTGGGCTCTTCCATAGCTATCACTGGCTGTGGAGCCTCAGGGCTCATCTTTGTCACAGCCTTTCGCTCCTGTTGCCTCCTGGCTACCTGCTGTGCCTTCTCCTCTTCCTCTCGCTTCCTCTTCTCCTCAGCCATGGACTCAAATTTCGCCTTCAGCCCACGAGCACCACTAGAAGCTGCAGACACAGGCAAGAAGAATTAGGGTTGTTTTGGATTGGAGGGTGGGGAAGGGCATGGCACTTGAAGGAAGAAGGGGAATCAGTTAAATATCCAGGAGGAGGGATTTGTGGGACAGGAAGGTAAAGAGGTATTGACAGAGGAACAAGGGGATTATAGGAGGATGGCATAGCCCTGAAGCCTGGTTTTTTTTTTTTTTTTTTTTTTTTTTTTTTTTTTTTTTTTTTTGAGACGGCGTTTCACTTTTGTTGCACAGGCTGGAGTGCAATGGAGCGATCTCGGCTCACTGCAATCTCCGCCTCCCAGAAATCAGGCGACTCTCCTGCCTCAGCCTTCCTGAGTAGCTGGGATTACAGGCATGCGCCACCACGCCGGCTAATTTTGTATTTTTAGTAGAGACGGGGTTTCTCCATGTTGGCCAGGCTGGCCTCCAACTTTAGACCTCAGATGATCCACCCACCTCGGCCTCCCGAAGTGCTGAGATTACAGATTTGAGCCACTGCGCCCGGCGAAGCCTGGATTTTTATAAAGCCAGGCTATGTGACCTCGTGTCTTTTTGTTTTGTTTTGTCTTGTTTTGAGACAGGGTCTCAGCCCAGGCTGGAGTGCAGTGGTGCAGTCATGGCATACTGCAGCCTCAGCCTCCCAGGCTCAAGCAATCCTCCTACCTCAGCCTCTGGAGTAGTTGGGACCACAGGTGTGCACCCCCACACCCGGCTAATTTTTGTATTTTTTGTAGAGAGGGGATCTTGCTGTGTTGCCCAGCCTCATCTTGAACTCCTGGGTTCAAGTGATTCTCCTACTTCAGCCTCCCAAAGTGCTGGGATTGCAGGTGTAAGCCACCATGCCCAGCCCACCTGTGTCCTTTCTAAATTGTAAACTTTGGGCTTCCAACCAGCATCCTCCCCTGTCCATATTCCATAAATCTGTATGCCTTCTTCAAGCCACCACTCATCCTCAACCCCATCCGAAGCTCCTATCCCTATGTGTCCTTCCCAAGTGGTTCCCCACCAATGTTCCCACGCCACCCCACCCCCGCTCCATGCCACACTTTGTTCTCTGCCTCCAGTTCCTTCCCCGACGTCACTCTTTCTATCCACTTGACTTGGTTCTTTCTTTCTCTCTCTCTCCCTCTCTCTCTCCTTCCCTCCCTCCCTCCCTCCTTCCCTCTCTCTCTTCCTTCCTTCCTTCCTTCCTTCTTTCTTTCTTTCTTTCTTTTTCTTTCTTTCTTTCTTTCTTTCTTTCTTTCTTTCTTTCTCTTTCTTTCTCTCTCTCTCTTTCTTTCTTTCCCTCCCTCCCTCCCTCCCTCCTTCCCTCCTTCCCTCCTTCCTTCCTTCCTTCCTTCCTTCGTCTGTCTCTCTCTTTCTTTCTTTCCTTCTTTCTTTCTTTTTATAGAGTCTCACTCTGTCACCCAGGCTGGAGTTCAGTGGCATGATCTCAGCTCACTCCAACTTCCACCTCCTAGGTTCAAGCAATTCTCCTGCCTCAGCCTCCCAAGTAGCTGGGATTACAGGGATGCACCACCATGCCTAGCTAATTTTTGTATTTTTTATAAAGATGGGGCTCCCCCAGGTGGTCCAAGCTATTCTTAAACTCCTGAGCTCAAGCAATCCTCCCATCTTAGCCTCCTGAAGTGCTGGGATTACGGGCGTGAGCCCCGCCTTACCTGATTTTTCTAGGAGAGACAGAATCTGGGAATATGAGGATAGGGATCAGGTCTACCTTAGCTAATTTAGGTAGTTAAAGGCATGGAGGATATAGGCTGGGGAAGAAAAAGAATGAGGGAGAAGGAAGTGAGGTGCATGGAGAGTGAATCACTAAGCCTCACCGGCTTCTATGGGCGTCGTCTTCTTATAAGCTGTGGTTGGGGCCTCCATTTCATTGAAGCCGACAGCGCTCTGCAGGCAGGAGAACAGCATGTGTGTTGCGGGAGAGAGGCAGGGGTATTGGTGACCTGGAGGTGGTATTGGGGGTTGGGGACCACTATAGGAGGTATCCCTAACCACTGGATGCTCAACAGCTGGACAGCATGTTCCAATGTTGTTTTGTGGTAGAGAGGGGGTAAAGAAGTTCTTAACTGCTGGGTTCAGCTCCCCCTTTCGAAAGCTCAGTGACCTTAGAATCCCACGTCTCCAAGCCCAGTTGCCTAAAATGTAGCAGGGCCCGTGGCCAATGCATGAGGAGGAACTACTATAGGGAGGACCGTGGCATGGGGTGGGAAGAGACTTAAGATTGGGTTAAGCAATACGAAGAAATCAATACAATTTCCAGTCCAACACCACCTTTCCCTGTGGTTTATCTGTGTCTCTGTATGCCTCTCCCACTGTCCTCAGTCAAAGCTCAGGCTTTGGAAGACATACCCCTTGGACGCTGAGGGCAGTCAGTGGGGAGTGCAGGACAGCAGCGGACAGGCTCTGTGTGCCCAGCACCACCATCCCTTCCCTCTCCCAGCCTTCTTCACACTCTTCTCTGCTCACTTTCCTAAACTTAGAGAACTTCTTAAGACACTGGTGTTCTGGTGCTTTACCTTATCCACTCGGTCCTTCTGGATTCCATACTGGCCACCAAAGCCCTTGGCATAATCTGCAGGACAGAAAGTTCTGAGTTATAGGAGATCAAAATGCCGGGAATGGGTAGTAAGAAGAATCAGTGGGAAGAAAAATAGGAATGTGGAAAACAGACATAGGAGGAAATGTGAGAATCAGAGGATAGAGGGAGGCATGGATGGGAAGAGAAGGAAACAGATGGGGAAAAATCTGGGAGAGAATGGAGAAGAGAATGATGGAAATAGGGAAACATGGAAAGCGGAAAGCAACAGATAAGGAAAAATGTAAAAGAAATAGGAAAAAAATACAGAGGGCACTCCAGTCATCCCTATGGGTTCCAGGGAAGCAGTAAACCTCTTTATCCTCTGTGAGGACAGCAGAGAGCCCTGTAAGACTCATGGCAAACCATCTTCTGACCATCACCTAGCCTGTCTGTCCTCATTCCTTCCTCAATGCTCCCTTCTCTCTCACCTCCCTCCTAGGCCCTGCTCTTAATCCTGCTGTTTTCCTCTCCACCTCTCCTCTCTTCCCTCACTACCACCATCCATCCCCTACATGTGCTTACTGCCTGTGCACCCCCTGCTCTGCACATCTGCCCCCTCTGTATTCTGGGGCCCCTGGGTGAGCTTCCAGAAAGGAAGGAAGGAGAGCCCTGTGCTATCTGTGACTTTCCCCCTTCCAACCCCAACTCACCTCGCTGGGACTCGTGTTTCTCCGTCTCTCCCTTGTAGTCATATCCCAGAGCTGCTTTGTCCCGTTTATCCTTCTCCACCCCATACCGGCCACCAAAGCCACGAGAGTAATCTGCGGTCAAAGGAGCAGTCATGAGAGCCCACCCTTAGGCTCCAGCACACAGGGAAGCGCTGGAGAAGAGAGGTCAGCAGGAATGCGTGCAGAGTGTTAGGGGCCTGGGGAAAGAGCAAGGCTTGAATATAGGGGAATTAAAGAGAAACCGTGACTTAAGTAGTCTTTGAATTGAATATTGCTTACTTTTTCCCTCTCTTCTCTCATTTCCATGCCAAGATGAGAGGAACATTCCCATTTTCTCCCTTCTTCTTCAAGAAGGGGCAAGTATAGAGAGTGAGGAGATTGCAGGAAAAAAAAGGCAGATACATGAAATGTATGCCTTTCCCCTACTCCCATATAAGCACATAGAAATGTCAGATAAAACATAACACTTTTGTTTTAAAGAGTGAAGCTCAGGCTGGGCACGGTGCTCATGCCTGTAATCTCAGCACTTTAGGGGCCAAGGCAGGCGGATCACCTGAGGTCAGAAGTTTGAGACCAGCCTGGCCAAAATGGGGAAACCCTGTCTCTACTAAAAAATACAAAAATTATCCAGGCATGGTGATGTGTGCCTGTAGTCCCAGCTACTCGGGAGGCTGAGGCAGGAGAGAATCACTTGAACCCAGGAGGTGGAGGTTGCAGTGAACCGAGATTGCACCATTGCACTCCAGCCTAGGTGACAGAGCGAGACTCCATCTCAAAAAAAATAAAAATAAAAAGTGAAGCTCAGAAGAAAGGAAGGAAAAAATTCTGGCTCCAGAAACCAGAAACAAAGAGATGAATCAAAGCTGTATGTGTGAGGGTAATTATGAACTGACACCACAGAAAACCCAAGGGCATTTTGGGGGGATTTTTTTGTTTGATTTTAGAGGCAGGCTCTTGCTCTTTTGCCCAGGCTAGAGTGCAGGGTACAATCATGGCTCACTGTAACCTTGAACTCCTGGGGTCAAGCAATCCTCCTGAGTCCCTGGGACCACAGGCACATGTCACCATGCCTCGCTAATTTAAAAAAAGTCTGTAGTGATGGGATCTCACTATGTTGCCCAGTCTAGCCTTAAACTCCTGGGCTCAAAGGACCCACCCCCCTCAGCCTCCCAAAGTGCTGTGATTCCGTGTGTGAACTACCACACCTGTCAGATTTTAAATTCCAAATGTAATGAACAGGGATTAGGATCGAGGCTCTGCAATTCTAATTTCCATATAAGAATGGGGGAAGAGGGAAGAAAGCCAGAAACGAAGCTCTGTCCACTCCTGTAAGAGAGTGCTAGAAAAATTCTACTCATTTACCCAGGAAAATCATGAGCGGGGCTTGTAGCCTGTTCAACATTTGATAAGGGGAAAATTTGCTTCTTAAGACATGGAAACTCTAAGCCTACATCTGAGTGTAGAGTGCAAATACACAATTTTTTTTTTTTTTTTTTTTTTTTTTACTACTTATGTGATGCAGGAATTCTAAGCTGAGAAATTAACTAAATACTGATCCAGGAAAATATATATTGTTGAAAGAGTAAGCATAAGAAAGATGGCATGAATATGAGACAAAGTTATCTCAAGACAAAATGTATTCTAAGAGACAAGAGAGACATGCTACAATGATAAAAGAACAATACCTTTCATCGGAAATATGTATGCTGGCATAAACCTATTCACAGAACCAAAATTCATGAAGCTCTCAAATAAAAGAAAAATGTAAAAAGCCAGGTGTGGTGAATGCCTGTAGTCCTAGCCTCTCAGAAGGCTGAGGCAGGAGGATGGCTTGAGCTCAGGAGTTTGAGACCAGCCTGAGAAACATAGCAAGACTCCAACACACACACACACACACACACACACACACACACACACACACACAAATAATGCAAAAGCTGACAGAAGTAGAAAGAGAAACAGACAAACCTGTAATAGTAGTTGAAATTTTTAACACCACTCTTCCATTAATTGATAGATATTTTAGGCAAAAAGGAATCAGTAAAATTATAGAAGATACAGACATTATCAATTAATAAGACCTAATTGACTCTTATACGACACTATACCCCAAAATACAGAATATACTTTTTTTCATGCGTATAGAACAGAACATTGACCAAATAGACCATGTGCCGGTCCATAAGTCTCTAAGACAGTAAGTCTCAGTACATTTCAAAAGACTGAAATATTAGATATCATATTCTGATCACAATAGAATTAAAGTAAAAGTCAATACCAATAAAATCATCTAGAAAATTTCCCTGATACTTAGAAAATTAGTAACAACTTTTAAATAATACATGTGTCAAAGAAGAAATTACAAGGGAAATAAGAAAATATTTTTAACTGAATTTTTTTGTTTTTGCTTTTGTTTTTGTTTTTGAGACAGGGTCTCACTCTGTTACCCAGGCTGAAGTGTAGTGGCACAATCATGGCTCGCTGCAGCCTCAACCTCCTGGGCTCAAGCGATCCTCCCACATTAGCCCCCTGAATAGCTGGGACCACAGGTTTGTGATGAATGAAAATTACAATACATATAGTATTTGTTGAATGTAGCAAATGGTTGTAGTGAATGTAGTGTTTAGAGGGAAATGTATAGTTTTTTAAGTGCCCATATAGTAAAGGAAGGCTTAAAATCAATTATCTAAGTTTCTACCTTAAGAGGCTAGAAAAAGAACAAACTAAATCAACACTAAGTAGAAGAAAAACATAATAAAGATATGAGCAGAAACCAATACATTTTTTAAAACAGGTAAACAATAGAGAAAATTAGCAAAGCCAAAAGCTTGTTCTTTGGAAAGAATAATAAAATTGATGAAATTCTAGTAAGAACAATTAAAAAGAGAAAAAACACAAATAAATAAGATCAGAAATGAAAATACTCATTTCATATCACTAGAAATCTTACAGAAGTTAAAAAGAAGAGACTATTATAAATGAATTTATGCCAATAAATCTGACAACACAGACAAAATGAACAAAGTCCTTGAAAAGCACAACATACCATAACCAACTTAAAAAACAGAAAGACTTGAACTCCATGGGAAAAAATAATAATAAAGGAAAAAAAAGTCCATTACTATTAAGACCTCTAAAGTTGAGCCAGAAGTAGAGGCAATATTTCCCTGGATGAGGTACTTACTAACCCCAGGGCACATGAAATTTTCATAAAACAAATATCCCTCTTCTTCACTCAAATAAGTTTATAAACAAAGATTACGAGCCATCAAGGAAATAAATAACCATGAGGAACAGCAGATTAGTCAGAAGAACTCACACAGCCAAGAACTGCAAATAATATAAAATATGAAAGAAACTATAAAGTACATGTTTAAAATAATTAAAGAGCTTAAAGAAGTGGTACAGGGAACCATAATGAAACTATAATGTCTTATGGAAAATGAATCAGCAGATATGCAATAGAACTGAAAGAAACTCCAGAAATGAAAATATCTGATGTGGTGGCTCATGCCTGTAATCCCAGCACTTTGGGAGGCCAAGATGGGAGGATCACTTCAGCCCAGGAGTTTGAGGCCAGCCTGGGCAACATAATGAGACTTTATCTAAAAAAAAGAGAGGGAAGGGAAGGGGAGGGAAGGGAAGGGGAGGGAAGGGAAGGGGAAGGAAGGGAAGGGGAGGGGAGGGAAGATATTTGAAAGAAAGTTTAAAATGTAATGGACAGTTTAAATAATAATAAAATACAGCTAAAGAGAGAATTAGTGAACTTAACCTAGATCTAAAGGAGTAACCCAGAATGCGGCTCAGGGACATAAAGAGAAGAGAGAAGAAGTATTATTCAAAGAGAAAATGCCTGAGAACTTTCTATAATGAAAGTCACATCTGAGGTTGGAAAAGAGCAGTAAGTCCCATATAGGATAATAAAAGTAGATCTAACATCTAGACACACCCTAATAATAGTGCAGAATATCAGAGACCAAAAGAAAATCTTTAATTAAAAAAACCCAGAGATATAAGACATGTTACCTACTCAGGAATGATAGTCTGACACAACAGAGATGTCAGAGACAATAAAATAAGATCTTCAAAGTGATGAAGGGAAAATAAAAATGAAGAATGATGCAAAATAAAGACTTTTTCAAAGACTGAAAGCTCTTTCACAGACTCATTAAAAGAATTATCAATGGATATATTTTAGCAAGAAGGGAACAGAAGACGCAAAGGTGAAACAGAAATACAATAAGCAATGATGAGTTAGAAAATAGAAGACGCAAAGGTGAAACAAAGAAATACAATAAGCAATGATGAGTTAGAAAATAGAAGACGCAAAGGTGAAACAAAGAAATACAATAAGCAATGTTGAGTTAGGAAACAGGTAAATACCTTGGTCAATTTAAATAAGCATTTACTAGGTAATAATAATGATTCATTTTTGTGGGGTTTATAAGATGGGACCAATAATAAGATGGAATGAGATGGAACCAATATACTGAACGACAACAATATGGTTGGTTAAAAAGAATGTAGTTAAAATGTTCTATGTTTCACATATACTCAGGAAGAGATTGTGATTAATTTTAAATTTAAGTCAAAGATGCATGTTAAAATTTGGCAATAACCTTCCAAAATAAAGGAATAGAAAACCTTATTTTCGATCCATTAGAGAAAAAAGAGGGATTCAAAAACTTGATCAATATTATAGAAAGCAATCATGGAGAAAAAGAGAAGCAAGTACACACTGAGTTTAAAAAGCATATAAAATAGGGCTGGGTACGGTGGCTCACACCTGTAATCCTAGCACTTTGGGAGGCCGAGGCGGAGGATCACGAGGTCAGGACATAGAGACCATCCTGGCTAACACGGTGAAACCCCATCTCTACTAAAAATACAAAAAAAAATTAGCCAGGAGTGGTGGCAGTCACCTGTAGTCCCAGCTACTCGGGAGGCTGAGGCAGGAGAATGGCGTGAACCCGGGACGCAGAGCTTGCAGTGAGCCGAGATCGCGCCACTGCACTTTAGCCTGGGTGACAGAGCAAGACTTCCTCTCAAAAAAACAAAAAAGCAAAACAAAACAAAAGTATATAAAATAGCGCTGGGTGCGGTGGCTCATGCCTACAATTCCAGCACTTTGAGAGGGCGAGAGGGGAGAATCACTTGAGCCAAAATGTTTGAGACTGCCTGGGCAACATAGTGAGACTCCATCTCTACAAAGAATAAAGAATTAGCCAGGTGGTGCACACCTGTAGTCACAGCTACTCAGAACGCTGAGGTGGGAGGATCGCTTGAGCCCAGGAAGTCAAAGTTGCAGTGACCTGTGATTGTGCCACTGCACTCCCGCCTGGGTGACAGTACAAGACTCTGTCTCAAAAACAAACAAATGAACAAAAAGTAAATAAAATAGTGGTGAGCTGGGTCATGGAAGTTAAAGAACTGATGACAACTGTTGGAAGATAAAGTCTTAGCAGAAGAGCCTGCCAGTCAGATTGCCGAGGCTGAGTGAAGTCCAGTGTCCTTGCCTTTCTGAGATGTGTGCTTCTCCACTTCTCCTTTATAATCAAAGCCGACTGCTGACTACAGAGAAGAGGAGAGAGAATTGGTTAGAATCCGAGCTGACAGGTTTTCCCCTTCCTGACCTCCCCTTACTCCCAGCCAGTCCCAGAGGTAGTTTGTAGGGGCTTCAGGCTGAGTATGGGTGTTTAATGTAGAAACAGGCTGGTATGGACACAAGAGACTACAGAGCGATGAACATTGGCCCTGGACACAGACGGTTCTAGGTTCAAACCCTACATCCACTATTTATAGTTGTTGAAGTTTAGGCATGTTCCTTTATATCACTAAGCCCCAGTCTCTTTTAATATAAAATCAGGAGAGGCATGTCTGTCTTGTCTACTTCAACTGTAAAATGAGAGAAATGATCCCTCTTCATTTGGGATATCACGAGAACTAAATGGGACAAAGTAAAGTGTCTACTTAGGTTCATTCGCTAACTTAGTGCTTTTCTTTCTAACGAATCCTCACAAAAGTGAAATGTAATACCTAGAAAAGCGCCTTGTAAAGTATAAATCACTCTGTTCATGAAGAGACATTACCCTATTCCCAGTTGATAATGCTGTACCTCTTCTCTTTCATTACTCAATAATGGAAACACAATATGTGGATTTTGGTGGGATAACTGCAACCAGGAGAGTCTGGATCCTAGCCAGCTCCGGGACTGGACATGTTGCCCAGATACTCAACATTACCGCAGAGTTTTGTTCTCCATCTGGCTCAGGAACTATGGGTATCGGAGCAAGTCTGGGGTTTTGCATCTTAAGAACTAATTAACATGTGTTGTTTCTTGATTTACATGACACACTGACTGGGTGATTCCGTTTGTGGCTTGTGAGCAAAAGATGTCAGAATCGGAGATTAAGCAAAGGCAGGCAAGAGGGGGGCCAAGATGGAACAGGGAATTCCATCCTGATTCTAGAACATTGCATGCTGCATATTCCACTATTGCCTTCTACATCTTCCCTTAGCTTTGCAGTATGTTTTAAACTTTCCTGATTTTTTTTTTTTTTTTTTTTTTGAGACGGAGTCTCGCTCTGTCGCCCAGGCTGGAGTGCAGTGGCGCGATCTCAGCTCACTGCAAGCTCCGCCTCCCGGGTTCACGCCATTCTCCTGCCTCAGCCTCCCGAGTAGCTGGGACTACAGGCGCTGCCACCACGCCCGGCTAGTTTTTTGTATTTTTAGTAGAGACGGGGTTTCACCGTGTTAGCCAGAATGGTCTCGATCTCTTGACCTCGTGATCCACCCGCCTCGGCCTCCCAAAGTGCTGGGATTACAGGCGTGAGCCACCGCACCCGGCCCTGATTTTGTTTTTCATGGATTTCCCCCCCATGATGCAAACAATTAATGTTCTAGAACTTAGCTTTAAGGATTCATGCCCACCTAATTAACAACTGTTGGTAAAAACAAAGAAAAAATCTCAGCTAGCTATGAAGAAGATGTCCTCTCTCCGTGTGCAGCTGCAGGGCAGGAGATACCATTCTGCACCATAAAAAATGAGCTCAAAGAATTTGACCTAATAAGGTGTGGAACTAAAAACATCAATGAGTTATCAATCTTACTCTCCTGTCAACAATATGATGCTGTAATCATATGATACTTTTTTTTCTCTTTAAAACAACATTTTGTTTTGTTTTGTACAAAGGAGTCTTTAAAAACATCTGGACTTTCTAGATTGATGCTAAATCCTGTAAACAGTAACCCTAATTAGTTGTTTAACTTGATTATCTGCTGCCATGGTAGTAATATTTATTATTATTTTTTTTATTTTTATTTATTTATTTATTTATTTTGAGGCGGAGTCTTGCTCTGTCGCCCAGGCTGGAGTGCAGTGGCCGGATCTCAGCTCACTGCAAGCTCCGCCTCCCGGGTTCCCGCCATTCTCCTGCCTCAGCTTCCCGAGTAGCTGGGACTACAGGCGCCGCCACCACGCCCAGCTAATTTTTTGTGTTTTTAGTAGAGACGGGGTTTCGCCGTGTTAGCCAGGATGGTCTCGATGTCCTGACCTCATGATCCGCCCGTCTCGGCCTCCCAAAGTGCTGGGATTATAGGCTTGAGCCACCGCGCCCGGCCGGTAGTAATATTTAAACTGACAACTCTGTTTTCCTAAAAGGCATGAGTATTTATATGGTTTTGATGTTAAGCCAAAGAAGAGCTTAGACGATTCTCTGTTCTGTCAAACCAGTGGCTTGAGGAATTCTTCATTCAAACAGACAGTTTGAGAGGCTTCTCCTTATTTGAATCGCTGAGCTCAACATGTGGCTTCCAACATTGGCACCAAGGAACTTGCTGAGGGAGGTATCCCTGTGATGGTGTCAGGTCCTCACAGCATCCACTGCCCTGACTTCCAACAAAGAAGCATGTGCCTCCATCCAGAGGTGAGTGTGGGCAACTTTCACATGACTGGAGGTGGGTGGTCGGGAGAGAGAGTGATCACTTACCTTGTCTGCCCTGTCCCTCTCAACTCCGTACTTGCCCCCAAAGCCTTTGGCAGCATCCGTCTGAGAAGAGTGCTTCTCCACCTCGGCAACATACTCATGGCCCACTGCACTCTGAGAAGAATCAAGGATGGAGTGAGTGAAATGATAAAAATGACCTTAAAAAAATAAATACAGAGATGGAGTGGGATGTAGGCATGTAAGAAATTCCATTCTGGGTCAGATCTATGGCCTCTGACAGTGGTGCCAAGGAATATGCGATGGGAGAGCAAGGTGACTTTTTCTGGAGACCTGCTCATTCCTGTTCTTCTTTAATACCATTAGTAATCCTTCATTCTGAACACTCCCATAGGATGGGCTGGGAACCAGGGGATAGAGACTGGATAGACAGAGCAGTGTTTAAATCAGAAACAAAAAGAGCTGAAACAAGAGCATTGTGCAGCAGAACACAGTGTAGTGTGGGGTAGTGTGGAGGAGAGACCAAGGGGACTGATCGGACGCCAGAGCCGGGATGGAATTTTCACTAGGAGAGCCAGTGATTTTGTTCTAGATCTTTGCTCCTGTATGGCCATCAAAGTTCAGAAGTGAACTCTGAGCTTTATGCAACATGTAATGTAGGACATATATATATAAAAATCACTAAATACACGGTAAAGAAAATAGTAAAGAGAAGTTGTAACATAGATATAATACATAAACATTTAAAAGCAGCAAATGATTTTAAAACATATTTTTTCCTTCTCCACTTATGCTCCCTGTCTTCTTGGTCTAGGAGTTACAGTGTGGTTAGGGCTACAACAGGCCAGCAGTTCTAATATATAGGCTCTTATTTTCTGCCACGTATATCTTATGTGTTGAGATAAGAAAAATTTGATACAAATAATATGATATTTGTATCAATAATATTGGTCTCAATAATATTAGAGACCAAATGAACACTGTACTTTTGAATGAGTTTTAACTCATGAACCAATAAATGAGTCAAAAAATATATATTTTGATCTAGAACAAAAGTATCTGGGTGTTCTAGTGAAATATTTTATATATACTTAAATATTATATACTATATATTTATGAATAAACTATTTATAATATAAATATATTGTATCATATAATTATAATATATTAAGATATACATATAATATAATTTATATATTTGCATTTACTTATAATTATGTTATATATTAATATATATTTATAAATATATGCATAATTATATAAGTAAGTATATAATATATAATGTATTAATATATATTAATTATATACTTATATATAATATATACTTATATATAACTATATATTATATATAACAGATACTATATATAAAATATATAACTATATAAGTATATAAATATATTATACATAAATATATTGATATATTATATATTAATATATATTAATGTTATATATAATCATATATTTTATATGTCACATTATATAATATATAATCTACATTATTAATATGTAATATGTTATATATTATATTTTATATTAATATATAATATGTAATATATAATATATACTATTAATATTATATATTATACTATATACTATATACTATATAATATATAAGTATATAAAAATATATATATTATATTATATTTATTATGATTATATATATATATATTATATTTATTATATATTATATAATCATACAAATATATAATAAATATATACTTATATAATAATATACTTATATATAATTGGCTCTTATAGAGGTATATAATTATATATAATTATTCATAAATATTTACAAAATATATAAATAGATATATCAATTTTTTAAATGTATATTTTCAAAGCAAATCTTTCCCTTTCAAATTACCTTGTCCATTCGGTCTCTTTCTACTCCAAACCGACCTCCATAGCCATGGGATGCTTTGGGCCCTGACTCCATCTCTTTCTTCTTGAGAACATCATGCTCCTCTGATACTTTGTTCCTCAGCTGGTGGATGCTGGAAGAAACCACATGACCAAGGATCATCTATCCCAGGAAGGTCAACAAACCCATCTTCCCAGAAAAATGGAAGTCTTGAAGTCTGTCCTGTTTATTTTCAGTAATAACCTGGGCCCCCAGAGTATACTAGTGACAGGTCCAGAAGTAAAAGATCAGTCTGGCCTACATACCATAGCCTGATTTAAACTCTCCATAGGCCAAAAATATTTCCTCTAGTCTGTTATTTTGCTCACTAAAATAACCTTCTGACCTTTTAGTCCCATTTTTCATGTTCTTAAATATTAGAGGACAATGATACCTATATTCTGATAACTGGAAAGTTATTTTCTTTTCTGAATGGATCTGCTTTCTATCAATTAGAGGATGTGTCTCAAAAAGCAGAAAAATATTCACATACCATTGGACCTACACATTCTAGTTTTAGGAGTCTACACCAGGGAAACTATTTTAAATATGGCAAAGCTTAATATCTAAATGATACTCATTGAAACATAGTATATAATAGCAATAACTAAGAAACAATCTATATGACCAGTGGTTGGGTAATAGTTAAATAAATTGAAATATTACCTTTCACTAGTGTACTAGGAAGTCATTAAAAACAATGCTTATAAAAACACAGAATTGGGGAAATTTATTTAAACATTAGTAGTATTTTTTTTATGCTTTTTGGTCATGAATTAAGATCTTCTGCCCCTTCCCCACAGCCTGATAATACCTGAGAGAACTAATAACTAATGACAACTAACTAACAAAATCCACTCACAGTAATTGCTATGACATGTTAAGGCTCAAATTATCTTGATTTGAAGGGACACCTTTATCCCTAAGAGAAAGTACCACCAAAAAAAGGCATTCTCTTTCTTACTTCACACCCACTTCCATCTTTACCATGAAGGTGACTGCAATACTTAAGAGGGTGGAAAGCCATCTTGGCCAACCTCTTTGGCTTGAGGATATGAAGTGATAGCTCAGCACCAAATGACAATCAGATCTGTTATTTGGACACATAAGGATCAGTGGATTGTTGGAAACATTTGGGCAAGAGAATCCTAAATAAGAAATTTGACTTTCTGTAGCAAGCAATGAGGGTTTAGGGTATTGAGACAGTGATATTACTGGGACTTCACCAGCTCAAGACAACCAGACACATTGGTTATACGTAGAATGGCTGTCTCACAGCAGAAATTGTCTTCTTTTACAGAAGAATAGATCCATCTGGTGGCCTTTAATGGATAATTCCACTAAAGGTCTTTTAAAAAGGCTTCTCAGCTTTAGCCACAGTTAATTTTAGAAAGCTGGCTATGAACCAGATGAAATTAAGCCAAGTGCTGGAAGAACCCCCTGTTCCCATGCCTTCTCTAAACTCTCTGGCAGCATTGAAAGCAGAGATCTTGTGTTGTCAGTTCAACACCAACACTGTGTCAAAAGCTACTAGTACCAAGGACGTGTAAATGCCTGCCCAGTATCTTCCAACTGAAGTATTCAGATGAAAGATGAAGAAAAGGGGGCCAAAATTTACTTTCAAATGGAAAAAATATGCAATTTTTAAATGAGTATAATAATTGTTAAATGGGTTATAACTATATTATAGTTAAAACAAGTTTTTAAAAGGGATTAGAAAATGATACTCAGGAATATTCATCTAAAGGATAACAGAAAAACTAGTCAGGGGATCATATCAATAGATGATATAATTTGAATGAAATTGTTGAGGCCCAAAGAAAATAAACTTCTTTAGGTTATAGCTGAAGTCATTCTAAACAGATGATGATGATGATGATGATTATTATTATTATTATTATTGAGACAGAATCTCGCTCTGTCACCCAGGCTGGAGTGCAGTGGCATGATCTCAGCTCACTGCAACCTCTGCCTCCCAGGTTCAAGCGATTCTCTTGCCTCAGCCTCTGGAGTAGCTGGGATTACAGGCATGCATGTCACGCCCACCTAGATTTTGTATTTTTAGTAGAGACAGGGTTTTACCATGTTGATCAGGCTGGTCTCAAATTCCTGACCTCAAGTGATCCTCTTGCCTTGGCTTCCCAAAGTGTTGAGATTACAGGTGTGAGCCACCACGCCCAGCCTAAACAGGTCTTAATTATATCATTCCTTCATTTGATAGCTATTAACTAAACAGCTTTTAAGTGTGAGGTACTATTAGGCTCTGAAGACATAAAGATGTTTAATGTATGGAGATAGAGGACAGCTAGAAGAGACAGAAAGGAAAACAAGAAATTCCAATTCAATATGCTGTGGTGTGCCTAAGAAACTTGACATATTAACTCTCAGATATCCAATTTAAGTTTTATAAGACTTTGGATTGATAAAGCAATGCAGTTTATGTGAACCAAGCAAAATGTAGCACCTCAAAGGTGACTCATTCCTCAATCTGTGTTTTTTTTAATTACAAAACTAAAAGTGCAAATGTGAGTGACTCAGAATATAAGGTTTTTATTCACAGATGTCATTATCATGTATGTAGAAAATCCTAAAGAATTCACACAAAAAAAGCTACTAAAGCATTGTGCAGGGTCACAGTATACAAGTCATATCAAAATCAATTGTATTTTTACATACTGGCCATAAACATTTGGAAACTGAAAGTTAAATATAAGTACATGAAATAACATGAAACATTTTAGGATAAACTTAACAAAGTATGTGCAACACCTAAACACTAAAAAATATTTCTAAAAATATTAAAGAAGACCTAAATAAATGGAGAGATATCCCATGTTCATGGATTGGAAAACTCAATGTCATTAAGATGTCAATTCTCCCTAAAATGATCTATAGGTTCAGTGCAATCCCAATCAAAATCTGAACAGGCATTCTTGTAGGAATTGACTAGTGAATTGTAAAACTTATGTGAAAATGTAAAGTCCTGAAATAGTAAAATTTTTTTTTTTTTTCTTTTTAAAGGAGAGCAAACTTGAGGACTACATGATTTCTTGACTTACAAAGCTACAATAATCAGTGCAGTATGGTATGCTGTCAGGGTAGAAAATAGATCAACAGAACAGAATAGAGTCCAGAAATAGACCCACATGTATGTGGTCAAAGATGCCAGGTAAGTCAATGGGAACAGGATACTCTTTTAATAGTGTTGAACAACTAAATAATCACATGGAAAAAAATGAACCTCAATCTTGACCTCACACTGCACAGAAAAGTCAACTTGAAATGGATCATAGACTTAAATGTAAAAGCTAAAACTGTAAGTCCTTTAGGACAAAACATCAAAGAAAGTCTTCACAACTTTGGGGTAGGTGAATATTTCTCAGACACATAAAGCATTAGCCCCATAATTTTTTTTTTCAATAAATTAGACTTCATCAGGATTAAGATCTTTTGCTCTTAAAAAGATGCCATTAATAAAATGAAAAAGCAGCCAGGTGCAGTGGCTCATGCCTGTAATCTTAGCACTTTGGGAGGTCAAGGCAGGTGGATCACAAGGTCAGGAGCTCAAGACTAGCCTGGCCAATATGGTGAAACCCCATCTCTACAAAAATTACAAAAATTAGCTGGGCATGGTGGCGGCTGCCTGTAGGCTGAGCTACTGGGGAGGCTGAAGCAGCAGAATCGCTTGAACCCAGGAGGCAGAGGTTGCAGTGAGCTGAGATCATGTCACTGCACTCCAGCCTTGGCGACAGAGCAAGACTCTCTCTCAATAAATAAATAAACAAATAAAGTGAAAAAGCAAGTTACATTCTTGGAGAATACACTTGTAAAACACATATTTCACAAAAGACTTACATCCAGAATATATGAAGAACTTTCAGCAACTTAATAAAAAGACAAACAACTCACTTTAAAAGTGATAAAAAGATGTGAACAGATATAAAATGGCAAATGAAAATATACTCAATAAAACTGGTCACCAAAGAAATTCAAATTAAAATCACCACATACTTAAAAGAGTGGTTAAGTTTGTTGTTGTTGTTATTTTGTTTTGTTTGTCTTTTAGAGAAGTTCTCAGTCTGTCACCCAGGCTGGAGTGCAGTGGGGCAAACATGGCTCACTGCAGCCTCAACCTCCTGGGCTCAAGTGCTTCTCCTGCCTCTCAGCCTCCCGAATAGCTCAGACCACAGGTGAGCATCCCCACACCCAGCCAATTTTTAGTTTTTTTGTAGACACAGAATCTCTCCACGTTGTCCAGATGGTCTTGAACTCCTGGGCTCAATTCATGCGCCTGCCTTGGCCTCCCAAAGTGCTGGGGTTACAGGCATGAGCCACTGCACCCAGCTAAATTTAAAAATACTAACAATGGCAAATGTTGACAAAAATGTGGAGCATCTGAAACCCATACATAACTGGTAGGAATGAAAGAGGGTAAATTCCCTTTGAAAAAGAGTTTGAGTCTCTCTTATACCTGATGTAAATGACGAGTTGATGGGTGCTGACGAGTTGATGGCTGCAGCACACCAACATGGCACAAGTATACATATGTAACAAACCTGCACGTTATGCACATGTACCCTAGAACTCAAAGTATAATAATAAAAAAAAAAAAAAAAAGAGTTTGAGTCTCTCAAAAAGTTAAACATACACTTATTATATGACTCAGCAATTCTACTTCTGGCAATTTCCCAAGAGAAATAAGGATATGTCAACAAAAAGATTTGTATCCAAATGTCCATGACAGTTTCATTTGTAATAGATCCAAATTGTCAATAATCCAAATGTCTATCGACAGGATAATGAATAATCATACTGTGACATATCCATACAATGGGACACTACTTGACAATATAAAAGAACAAAAGACTTATATACACAACACCATGGACAAATCTGGAAAACATTATGCTGAAAGAAGACAACACAAAACAATACATTCTATATTATTCTGTTTGCATGAAATTCTATGCCAGACAAAACTAATCTATAGTGACAAAAAGATCAGTGTTTATGGGGTGTATTGACTGCAAAGAGGTGCAGGGAAATTTTCATGGTAATAGATATATTCTGTATCTTGATTGCATTGGTGGTTATATATATAGGTGGCTGTATTACATATATATAGTCAAAACTCATTGAACTATTTGCTTATAATGATTAGGTATCAATAAAGTTAATTTCTGGCTGGGCGTGGTGGCTTACACCTCTAATCCCAGTACTGTGGGAGGCCGAGGCAGGCGGATCACTTGAGGTCAGGAGTTCGAGACCAGCCTGGCCAACATGGTGAAACCCTGTCTCTACTAAAAATACACAAATTAGCTGGGCAAGGTGGCACATGCCTGTAATCCCAGCTACTCAGGAAGCTGAGGTAGGAGAATTACTTGAAGCCGGGAGGCAGAGGCAGAGGTTTCAGTGAGCTGAGATTGCACCACTGCACTCCAGTCTGGATGATAGAGCGAAACTCCATCTCAAAAAAAAAAAAAAGTTAATTTTTGAAAAATAAAGTGAAGAAAACATTAAATGAAAGAGACTTTGGGCACTCATAAAGAGGTTTGTTTATTAAGTGATTGTAGTATTATTAAAGCCAACTTATCAAGTACTTTGTCACTGTAAACAGAATAGCAAGCAGCCTTAGGGAATGGCAATAGCTTAGCTCTTGGGAATTTGCATTTTATTTCAACAAGAGAATTATGGACATGACAATATTATGTTTATTAGACAAAAACAATATAATGGTTAAGATTTCAGCCAATGGAGTCAGACTGAGCCAAATTCAAATTACTACAGGTTGAGTTTCCCTCATCCCAAACGCTTGGGACTAGAAGTGTTTTGGATTCAGAAATTTTTCAGATTTTGGAATATTTGCATATACATAATGAGATGTCTTAGGGACTAGACCCATGTGTAAACAGGAAATTCATTTATATGTCATATACACTATATTAAGAAAGGTATTAAAGAAGACCAAAATAAATGGAGGTAACTTTATTTTTCCCTTGGGGACGCCGAAAAACCTGTGTTGTGCACCTGTATTTTGACTGCAACCCATCACATGTAGTCAGGTGTGGAATTTTCTACTTGTGGTATCATGTGGGCTTTCAAACATTTCAGATTTTGGAACATTTTAGATTTTCAATTTTTGAATTAGGGATGCTCAACCTGTATCTCTGTATCATTGGACAAATTGCTAAACATTAATATATCCATTCACTTTTCTGTGAAATCAGGATGCCAACGTCATCTATGATATAGGGTTGTTTTTAAAAAGTACTGTGTTTTGCATGACATATAATAGCTTAATAAATGTTGGTCATTATTCTTAAGTTACAGCCATGGCTCTTCCCAGTACCCCTGTAAGGTAAACAGGGATGGTACTATAATCTCCAGTCACCGCTGGAAATCAAAATAGGATGGTAAAATATTATTACTCTCCTCAGCATCATGAGCCCTTTTACAGCAGAGCTGGAATCAGTCCGTAGAGCTCCAGAATTCTATTTCAATACTCTTGGTATTACACCATTCTTTATTTCCACTTGCTGTAAAATGTCAGGGCACAAGAAAGAGGACAGGGTCACTGAGGCAGACATCCTATGGTTATAGCTCAGTAAAGATTTAATCTAAAGGCCAGACAGGTTCCAGGAAGTGCTGAAAGATTATTCCAGAGTGGTGCCACTAAGTGTGTGGTCCACAAGCTGAACTGTTTCTGTTTCACAGGGAAATAAGAATAAAAATTGAGAATATGTGTTTAGAAACTTTTATAGCAATTTGACATAGTGATTTTATTCTCTTTCTTTTTTAGAAATGAGGTCTCACTATGTTGCTCAGGCTGGAGTGCAATGGCTACTCACAAATACAATCCCACTACTGATCAGTACTGGAGTTTTGACCTGCCCCATTTCTGACCTGGGCCAGTTCACCCCTTCTTAGGCAACCTATGGTCCCCAACTCCTGGAAGGTGGGAGGTCACTATGTTGATTCAGAATTTATTGTGGAGACCCAATCAGCATAGAGCACTATAGCCCAGAACTACTGGACTCAAGTGATCCTCCTGCCTCAGCCTCCTGAGTAGCTGGGTCTATAGGCACAGACTAGCATGCCTGACAACATCGTGATTTTATATCTATTGAATTTAAAAATACAAACTGTGTTTGTATTGTCTATGTTATTTTTAACCATTTATTTTTCCAGAAACTCAATTTTATTTTATTTTACAAAAGTTTCAGTCTGTGACAGGTTTGAAAATAAACAGACTGGTCAAGGGAAAAGACATCCTTGAGTCTTGAGAATGAATGGACAAGAGTGGAGAAAAGAAGGTGGAGAGAAGGGTGATAGTTCTTGAAAACCAGGCAGTTCCTTTACAGAATGGATAAGGGACGCATAGGACCATTTGAATTATTCACTGAATTACCAAATTACTACCCAAACTAAATTTATTCAAGCAGACCTAAAAAGAGACATCACGCTGTGGGGAAGGTAGTAAGATTAGTAAGAACTACAACCACTTCCTTTTCCTGCTTTTAGTCGTCTCAGCTCTACAGCTACTGTTTTGTTTTGTTTCGTTTTGTTTTTGTTGTTGTTGTTTTCATTTTGGGATCTGTCAGTGTTAGAATCTACAACTACTGTTCTCCTCTCCAATTTCCCCCTCTTTTCCAAGGACCATGGTGATTCCCATCAGATGTTAAAGACTGGCTTAGCCCACACTAACCACGGGGAATCCCCAAATAGTGGAAACTTACTACTGGAAAGTCCTCTAGAGGTCTTTTTGATCCAGATGGGCAAAATGAGAATCAGAGAGGAAAAGGGACTTGTCTAAGGCCACCTGGCCTGTTACCAGTAGATACCAGGCTTTTACTCCTTGATAACCTGGGTAAATGGGAGATGAGAGAGCTTTTTTTGTCAATACCTCCATCATTTATTCTATCAGATATTCAGTTAGGTTAACAAGGAAATGTGCAGGGTCACCATGTTGTACAACTCCAGGGAGCACCAGTCAGGGTGATCTGTATACAGGAGTTGTGCAATACAACAGTACAGGTAGACACCACTTAGGAGAAAAGAGGGCTGTTGTCTGTTTACATGTTCGTTAGATTTTAGAAAGGAAATCTGATTAAACTAACCTATGTTAACAGGAAACAAAAATAACATCACTGAGCTGCTCAGAAGTGCTAAGTACTGCATTAGACATTGGCTATCCCATTGAATTCTCACTACACATCTTCTGGGTGGCTACTTTTTTTTACATTATTTCATTTTTTTATTAGGGTTGCTATTTTTTTTTTTTTTTTTTTTTTTTTTTTTTGCCAATGCCTACTATATTGCAAGTTGTCATGGTGGAGTGTTGGGAAAAGTTTTCAATTAGCAATAATCACACCTCAGATAAACCTCATTGGCTACAATACCACCACTGTGCAAAGCTAGAGTTGCTATTCTTATCCCTGTTTGATAAATAAGCTAAGGTTCAAAAAAGTTATGTGACTAAGTTCACATTGCTAAGAGTGGCAGAGTTAGGAATTGAATCTAAATCTATCTGATATCCAAATTCAAGCTCTTTCCGTAAGATTATGGCAGGAATTTAGGAGACTTCCTTAAAATATTGCACTCCTACCTCCTATATATGAAACAGGCACTGGGAGAAAAAAGGTACGAAGTATGCAGCCTCATCTGGACAATTCCCAGAATACTAGCACTGAGTGGCTTTTATTTAGAAAAGGAAAAGGGTCCTTTTTTTTTTTTTTTTTTTTTATCTATGAGTCTATAGAGGGGTATCACAGAAACTTCCTGAATGACCCTGTTCCATTGTTTCAATCTTTTTCCAGAATGGCATGGTTTAAGAATAATATTCATTATAGGTACTTAATTAAAACATTTATTTATTTATTTATTTATTTATTTATCGAGACTGAGTCTCGCTCTATTGCCCTGGCTGGAGTGCAGTGGCATGATCTCAGCTCACAGCAACCTGTGTCTCCTGGGTTCAAGAGACTCTTGTGCTTCGGCCTCCTGAGTAGCTGGGATTACAGGCGCCCACCACCACGCCTGGCTAATTTTTGTATTTTTAGTAGAGACAGAGTTTCATCATGTTGGCCAGGCTGGTCTTGAACTCCTGACCTCAAGTGATCTGCTTGCCTTGGCCTACCAAAGTTCTGGGATTACAAGCATGAGCCACAACGCCTGGCCGAAATCATTTATTTCTGATTAAACAATGTGGTACTGTCATCCAGTTGTATAAACTTGTGCCAGGCTTTCACAGTGTGTTGCTTGTGCAATGTGGTCATCCACTGACACTTTTTAAAATCTAGAGGTAAAAACACTGCTCTTAGGGTGTGGTGGGGGGAGTTAAAAATGGAGCTTAAGACTTTATTAATCTTGCCATTTTGTGTGTAGTTGTTGAATGCTTGCTTGTTACACTATTTATTGTGTCTACCTTGCTACTAATGTTTGACATTCTGATACTATCCAAAGCAGATGGTCCTGGTTAGATGATCCTGAATAATCCATGGAAGAGAGGAGGGGATCTCTCAGCCTGAATATATGACATATCCCACAGAAACCCCTGGATATGTCTGTAAGTTCCTTTTATCTTCTGGTATCAGAGGGTTTTGTTTGTTTGTTTGTTTCTGGTAAGATGCAAATGGGGCTATAATCTTAAAGATTCCTGAACATCATTGCCAAAATAGTTTTTATCAACAGGTTTTTCAAGTGTTATATTTCTTCATATTACCATGCATGGCTTCCAACTTCTGTCAAATAGCTAAGTACAAATCTGTATTTTAAAAGTTATTTGGGCCAGGTATGGGAGCTGAAGTGGCCTCTTTTTATAGCATTTATTCTGAGTTCTTCACCTTGACATTTTACTGAATTATTCTTAGTCCATCTGAAGGAAGTCACCCTGAATTCTAAATACACATTTATATTTATCTGAAGAGATAGACAGGAGATAGATGACTGCCAGGTAGATAGATAGAGAGGACCTTAGTATTTGGGCCACTTCCTCTCTGAATCTCTCATGCCTTACTAAAGGAAGGGAGGCAGTTAATCCAATAGACCCCCACTTAGGGAAATAGCAGAGTTGTTAGGTATAAAAGACAGATAATAGCGTTGAGGAGGATAAGAGGAGAGACATAAAATAGAAGTACACAATGACACACAAGCTACACACAGGAACAGACTCTAGAAAAAACCAAACACAGTAATACATAGACATGAACTACCCTATCCTTTTCCTCCCTCACCTTCCCCCAAGTCTCTGAGTTTTCTTTGGGCTCTTCCCATAACCCCCTTCCTTTTCCCCAGTCCTTTTGGCACTTACTTGATGTGTTCTGTGCGTCCAGAGCCCTCGATGGTCTTGGCTCCCCACCGCTGCTCCTTCTCAGAGATGTCATTCTGCAAATGACAGCACTCAGTAATATGTGACGGCAAGAAATGTGCCACATTGAGAAGGGCCACACAACTGATACATGCCCCCCATGTCCCCTGTGTCCACTGCCTTCTTCAGTCTGGGTCTTTACTCACATCCCCTCTATGTTTATCCCATCCTGACCCCATGTAAGAATTAAACTGGTGAGGCCGGGCATGGTGGCTTATGCCTGTAATCCTAGCATTTTAGGAGGCCGAGGCGGGTGGATCTCTTGAGGTCAAGAGTTCAAGACTAACTTGGCCAACATGATGAAACCCCATCTCTACCAAAAAAAATACAAAAATTGGCCAGGTGTGGTGGCGTGCACCTGTAGTCCCAGCTACAGGGACTACTCGGGAGGCTGAGGTAGGAGAATCGCTTGAACCTGGGCGACAGAGGTTGCAGTGAGCTGAGACTGCACCTCTGCACTCCAGCCTGGGTGACAGAGTGAGACTTGTCTCATAAAGCAAACAAACAAATAAAAAACACAAAGAATTAAACTAGTGAGCTCTGAAACCTCCATTCTTCCTCTGCATACTTCATGCCTACCCCATCTGGTCTCCTACAGCTTTTCAATCCCCCAGTTACACATGTCCAGCTTGAATCCTGGGTCATGGGCCTGGGGAGACCCAGGTTCACCTGCTTCTCAATTTCAGTATAGCCTGCCATCGCCTGTCAATCACACCATCAAACTCACCCACGCCTGTCTCCTTTCATCCCTGATACCAGATATCGTGCATGCCCCACAGGCGACAGCCAACTGTCCTACCAATTAGTCCCAGTAAGAGGGCTGTCTCAGTCCCAGAAGGCCCTTTTCCAAGCATCCTCAAAGGTCACAGAGTTGCCCAGATGCCCTCGCCACCCCACTCTCTGCAATATTCAAGCAAAGCTACTTCCAAACTCACCACAAAGTCAGGATCTGTGTCCCAATCATCACCCTGGGTCTCCACGGAAACAGACACATCATGGCCCACTACAGACTTCCACATCTGAGAGTGACAGGAGATGGGAATAATTAGGGACAAAAAAGGATCAAGAGGAGGGAAAATAGGAATGTTGAAGTCAAAATATAGAAGCCCAATATTTCCTGCCATTTTTTTTTTCTTAGAAGAAAATAGAAAATGAAGCAAAGCAAATGGGAGTTGTAGGAAGGCTTTTCTGCTCAGTTACAAGAGGAGAGATGGGGCTTTATTCAAGACAAACCAATGTGGCCTGGGCCCGCTTGGAGCTAGAGAGAAGTTGCCATGGGTGTGGGTAACACTAGGTAACCTGTAAGTCAAAATTGCTGGAATTGTTCACTTGTGTCCCGAGGCCAGCCAGGCAGTGGCTGAAGGTGGTTGGCAATGAGGGGTGCTATAATATCCCTAGAATTATGGCCTCATTTCACTCAGGTTTCTATATACGATTCCTTTGTCACTGTTGAAATACCAATTGGTTCAGTTTCTCACAAGTGAACATCTACGTCTCTCTTTACAACCTGCTGAACTATACTGAGAATTTTTCCAGCCTCTTGTCCAAGTGATGTCCCACCTTCACCCTGAGACTGGTGACTTCACAGCTGCATAAGGTCAGTAGGGACAGTTGGCTGACATTTCCACACTGAAGAATGCATGGGAAAGCATTATTTGCTGGGAATAAGTCAGTTATTACTCAATTTTTAAAAAATGGTTCAATTATATTTCTAAAGAAAAGTAGTTCAAAAAATAGCATGTTTTCAAGTTGACAATTTATCATAGAAAAGAAAAAAGAATCATATATAATAAATCTTATTTTGAACATTAAGAGGTATTCAGTTTTTATCAACTAAATAAATGTTGCAGAAATATTTAGAGAACACTAGCTTGGAAGGGTGCCAAACTTACTCTGCTAGAGCATCCCCAGTGTTCTAGTCGGCCTTCTGGACTGTGCAGAAGGAAGAGCAGCATGGTTGCTCTGCATCTGTGGATCTTGGTGTGAAGAAGTAACAACAGACAATGCTCATCTGCTATGGTCGCTACTGAGACTTCTTGACCCTGGCACGACTTGCTAGCTGGCAACCCTTCCCTCCTCAGACACCTCATCCCATTGGATACCTTCTTCATGCTCTCCATTGTCTCCAAAGAGTTCTTTACAACTACTCCTCGGGTTCTCCTGTCTCCACCTAGGCCTTCAGATTCTCCAGTTTTCTATTTCCACTTGAAAACTCCATCTTCTCGGCCGGGCGCGGTGGCTCACGCCTGTAATCCCAGCACTTTGGGAGGCCGAGGCGGGCGGATCACAAGGTCAGGAGATCGAGACCACGGTGAAACCCCGTCTCTACTAAAAATTACAAAAAATAAGCCGGGCGCGGTTGTGGGCGCCTGTAGTCCCAGCTACTCGGGAGGCTGAGGCAGGAGAATGGCGTGAACCCGGGAGGCGGAGCTTGCAGTGAGCCGAGATCGCGCCACTGCACTCCAGCCTGGGCTGGGCGACAGAGCGAGACTCCGTCTCAAAAAAAAAAAAAAAAGAAAACTCCATCTTCTCCATTGAGCAACCCCTTAAAAACCAGCCCAGGGGAAGCCTGGGGTAAATCAGTTAAAGAGATGCTAAGGGGACACTGGGCAGATATTGACTGAGTCAGCCGTGAGTCACGGCTGAAAGCGGCTCGGCTTTCCCTGACGCGGGTGGAGACAGCAAAACAAGACTTAGAATCCTGCATCCTTACTACCCCTCGTCTACTTCTCATCCCCTGGCTCCTGGGCTGCTGTGCAACAAAAGGACTGTCACACACAAAACTGGAATGGAGAAGTTTCTGAAATAGTCATGAGCAATAAGGAAGCAATGAGGACTGATGGTCCCATCCTCTTTCCTGTGGCTCCTCTGAGGCCTCAGCCTGACTCTCCCATTCACCCATTTTTGAAATAAAGAGTTTCCGAAATAGAGACAATTTATCTAATATCCTTGACCTATTGACCAGAAACCAGAAAGGTAAGAAGTGCTATCTAGAGGTGAGAACCAGAGAGTAATCTGGTGAGGCCTTGTTGCGATGCTGACCTCCTGCATCAAAGTACACGGACTGGGAGTCAGAAGCCCTGGCTGTCACCCCAGCTCTGTGACTAAGCCTCTGAGAGACCATCACAAGGGCATCAACAGAGTAGGTACTCATTTGCCAGGTATGAGACCAGGCGATTAATAAATACCAACTTGAATAATTTGCCAAATCAGCAATTATCTCTGATTTCCCCAGTGGAAAATAATGAAGGGGTTAACCTAGCTAATCTGTAAAGTCTCCTTGATTTCTGACATTCGGGGATTCTGTGATCTACAATCACAGAAACTAGCCCCAGCAGAACCATCATGCCTTCTCTTGGGCTCCATCAGCACTTGGTACTCAGTGCTACTTTACATCAGTGACTACTTCCTTATCTGTTACATTTCCTATGTGGGTTTGTTTCCCTGAGACCATATGCTCTTCAAGGGCAGACACTGTTTTCTTCTCCTGTGGTCCTCCTCCCAACTCAGTACCTAGGGGAGACATGCCTTAGACTGGGTTGTAGATTGTCAGCAGAAACCAGGCAACACTTTGCTTGACGTTTGTGCTAGATGGCTCCTGAATCATTTGCCTTGAGTTTAAGTCCCTCCCTTCTGTTTCTATCTCCAGATGCTGATTTGCCACAACCACTCACAACCAGGCCTTCTGGCCATAAAAGGATAAAAGCCTACTAGTGGTGACCTTGCCCATCACCAAGGACTAAGAGCCAGGTAGGTTCCTCCTCAACAATTACTGTGTTTCCCGACTGTCCCATGGCTCAGAGTACCCACCTCCACCTGTGCGAGCCTCTGTTCTAAGCGCCCGGCTCCTCGCGTCCACACCGACTCCCTCTCTGGCTGCTGCCACTTCGGAGTGAGAAACTGAGCTGCTGCTTCAGTTCCGTATTCAGGTTTTCGTCATTTCCTGCCACCCCATCCTCACAGCTACTTCCTGAAATTTGAGTCAGTTCCTTCTGCTTTAGACACTTAAATTTTAAAAGGATTAAATGTTTCTGTGCCTGGTCTTTTTGCAAGGTTTTGACAATGGGGGTCATCGGGCAGTCATAGAAAATGCTGCTTTGACTCTGACTTTGTAATCTAGTGAGAGAAACAAACATTCAACCAGAAAACATATTAGAGAATTCCATAGAACAGCACTGTATCCTAAATAGGGTGGCAGTTACGTTTGAGACTGTAAAGGAATTCAGAGCATTTGGTATGGGATGTATTCATCAAGAAAGGCTTTATGGGAGAAGTCATTTATATGTGGATTTTGAAGCATGAGACTTAAAAAGAAACTCACCCCTATATTACCCACGGCACTTAAAAGTGGAGTTTTCATATAGATGTTCAAATAAACATCGACCAGTTGAATGCCAGAAGGAATAACTCATAAGGGAAAAGGCAAGACATGGAAGGAGAAAGTTTCCTAGCTTGTTTGGGGCACTGTGGAGTCTGAGCTAACAAACTAAAGATTTGGCTCCAGATATTAGGAAGAATTCTGAAAGAACCAGGTGCTGGTCAGCTGATGGAAGGTCTTTGTGGCCTCCTGTTTCACTGCGTGTCAAGACTTGCTGCCCCTCCCTTCCCTCTTGAAGTCAGACGTGCTGAGGTGACTTGTTTTGGCCAGTGACAGATGCCACTTTCTGGCGGAGACCGTAAGACCACTGCAAGCTTTGCTATGCTCTTTCACCACTGCCCAAGGCAACCTGCAATTCTCCATGTTGGCTCCTCCAGCAGACTGAGTCCCTGAGTGAGAAGGAACACAAGTGGAGCCCCATCCACCATGTGAGGGAATTGGAGTCTTTCACTAAATAGTCCTTTGTTTTGGCTACTGCGAATTTGAGGGTGTCTGTTATTGTATCTGACCTAGCCTCTCCTAATCTTGATTGTCTGTGGACTTCTTGATTTGTTCACAACGGTGCATTCTCCAAGGAGTTTAAGCAGGACTAGATGAAACTGGCCCATGATACAGGCACTTTTCTGCATTAGGAATATGAAGCCTCTGTCACTTCCAAATCTAAGGATTCTATGCCTGGGGGAGCTTTATTTATCCCTCCTACTTTATTACCTATTTATCGTGGTGGTACCGAAGTTATGAGGAAGAGTACATTTGTAGAAGGGAAAATAGTCTTGTAAAATCACTTGGAATCCTCATGTAGTGTCAAAATACGAATTAGACTATATACTGTGACACACCATCCAGGTACATAGTTCTCTGGAGAAACTAGAAATTAATCAGAGATGACACCAAGAAGCCCCATCTTTCTTTAGCAAATGTCACAAGTTCATTACTGATGAGGTAGTGAGGTGTATCACACAGAAATAGAACGGGCCTTGAAATCAGATAGACTTGGTTCAATTAAACCATTTACTGTACTTTGAGAAAGTGAGCTAGCTTCTCTCAAGCAGCAACTTAATATAAAAAACCGTAATAGCTGGTCACGGTGGCTCCCGCCTCTAATCCCAGTACTTTGGGAGGCCAAGACGGGTGGATCACAAGGTCAGGAGTTTGAGACTAGCCTGGCCAACGTAGTGAAACCATCTCTACTAAAAGTACAAAAATTAGCCAGGCATGGTGGCAGGCACCTGTAATCCCAGCAACTTGGGAGGCTGAGGCAGGAGAATCGCTTGAAACTGGAAGGCAGAGGTTGCAGTGAGTCAAGATCGTGCCACTGCACTCCAGCCTCAGCGGAAGAGTGAAACTCGGTCTCAAAACACAAAACAAAACAAAACATAATGCCCATCTAACCTGCTACATGCTATTAAGCTTCTCTTCTCCCATTCCCACCCAGAGGGATCCCTAGGGGTCTAATGTTTTCACTATGTGCTAGACAAGAGTTCTAGGACCATGCATGGACCTGCATCAATTTCATGCCCTAAGGCCCAGCTTATTTGATTCAGTATTAGGATAGATTTTCCTCACTGCATTCATCACCTGGGGTCTAGCAGCTAAGGCTGGAAGAATGCCTGCAGCTGTCACTGATATTGGCCAGTGAGAAGAAAGCCTGAATATGTAGAGCTTTCTATCCTGTAACCATTTCTGGCTACCTCCTTCCCTACTTCTCTTACCCACCTTCCACCCCGCCAGCATGCAAACACAGGTACTGAAGCACCTGTGCACATATCCATTCACTCACACATACACATACACACACACAAACTCTTCATTCTGAAAATAATTTTATTATTTTACAGTTGTTCAGGAAACTTCCCAGGATGTTGTGACCAAGATTTAATCACCACAGTAGATTTAGAGCAGATCGGTCAGCCCACTGGTCTTCTCTCTTCTTTAGGGAGAGAATAGGCAGTGAACACATCATGTATACAGTAGGGAGAAAATAACCAACTGGTAGGATGGGGGAGGGGAGGGGAGGCAGGGAATAGGCACAAATGGAATTCAATCCTGGCTGTCCTTCTCAGGTCTGTCTATATTTAATTTTATCTTCCCTATATTCTCCTTCCATTGCCACAGAGGACAGAGACAATGGGGCTGAGAAACTGTAATAACTCTCACTAACAGCAAAGTAGTTTAGTACTTCAAGAGGCCAGGAGTTGCAGTGTGGTGTTAGACCAGTCAGACTCCTGGCTGAGAGTCAATGCCTACTACTGGCTCCCAGTGGCCCCTGGGCACTGTCTCAGGGCCCACGTTCCAGGAATATCTGGATATTCCTGGAACGACAAGAATTGGAACCCTGCTGTCCATAGATGCTTCTCCCTGCCCTTTGGTGAAAGGAAAGACTTGGGCCACTTAATACCTTAGTATACATGTGATCAAGGGCAAAAGCAAGGGGATTCTATCCTTATAGTCTAGGACCAGAAATTCTCCCTCCAATTATATCTGAAATTGGCAGGGAAGAAGATGCTGTCCTCCCACGTGATCTAATAGCTAAAACCCCTAGGGAGTTCCTTCAGCTCTCACCACCGTATTCTGCAAGAGACCTAAATCAGACGTCCTATGAGGTGATGTGTTCATTTCCCTGAACTTTGTTTATGGCAGAGCCACCTTCCCCCTGAAACAGGAGAAAATACAGGCAATGAGGCAAAGAAAGTTATCAATCAAAATGATACTGAACTTCAGATTATTAGGTTTATTGAAACCATCCTCTTGGCTTAGCTGACATTCCTCAGTATCTTTTACAGGACCACAAAAGATCAGGGTCCTGCAAAATCTCAACAAATATTAGGCTCAACAAACCAACTGTGATTCTCAGATTAAGCAGAAGTGTTCAGGCCCAGGGCAGTAGAAGAAAGCAGACTCGCCAGTCCCTGCAGCTCCAACCTGTCCTCGTATCCACCTCTGTTTCTGCAGGCACTTTCCGTGGAGAGTTGGAGAGAAGACCTGTAAATGGGAAGACTGTTCCACTGGAATTGATAGTTCTGATGTTAGAGGTGAGAGAATTCCAAGTTCTGAGGCGAGTGGTCCAAAGAGTAACAACTAAGTCTATAGATGGCCCGTAAAACACAGAATGAGCAGGACATGAATCATTAGAAAGTAGACGGCTGCTAGAAGTGGCACTCGGGTCCGTGAATGACAGAGTGAACGCAGGACTCGCTTCCATCCAATGCCACTCCGGGTCTGAAAGAAAAATGTGAAAGTCAGAGAGTTTTCACCCTATAGGGCTACGCTGCTTTCCCTCCTAGTAGTCTTGCACTTAAGCAAAGCTGACCCAACCACTGTAGAAAGGGGTATCCTGAGAGGAAAGTTGCCTCAGAGTCAACAACTTGGCAAATTCCACCAGGTTCTTCTAATCTTCCCCACCCTTCCAGCCTTAGACTCATCAGCTGTTCAGTGGCTGGACTTCCACATTCCTTCTCCTCAGCTCCTTGCCCCCAATACAGCCAGCCCTGTCTGATAGTAGAACACCCTCTCTTTATCCTTTTTCCTTCTTACCCTTCGACAACTGTTGCTTGTAAGATCTATTAACAGTGCCTGCTCCTGAGTGCCACAGGAGCCAATGATAGGAGTCCGGGAAGAGTCCCATTCACTGTGCTCTAACCTGAGTTGAGGAAAAAAAGAGGCATAGCATTGGTTCATAGCATAAGAGGCTGATCAGGCCAAGTCTTCCCAGTCATCCTGCCACACAATGCAGCATAGGAGGAGACTTGTAGCAAAAGCTGCTCCCACAGACATAACCCGATGCAAGGGTGGTACCAGCAGATACGTTCCTTCAGCAGCAGCAAAATGTGATGATAACTATCAGGAATTGACTGCCTACTTACTGTGTATCAGGCTCTAGGCTGGGTGCTTTACATACATTTAATCCTCAGGTTTTGGGGTTGGTCTTATTATCTTCAAAGTGCTAAGGCTTACAGAGGTTAAATTACTTGCCCACGGCGGCACAGCCAGTAAGCAGTAGAGCCAGAATTTAATACCCAGCTTTGTCTTTCAAGCCTCATGCTCTTCTTTCCACCACACACCTGACTTGGAGAAACTCGTTATATATTTTTTTCTTTTATTAAAGGCTAATAGGCAAAAGCATCCAAGGAAGATTTCTGTGGGGTTTTAAAAATTAAATTGAACTAAAAAAATTAAATTGAATTGGCAGTCTCTACTGCCTTCTGGCTCATTTTTTGCTGATTTGCTTATTTAATACTGGAACTTCTCCATTTAATGAAGAGGCTGTCATTACTCACTCAATGGTTATGTCAAACGAACAAAGGAGCTGCATGTAACAGCACATTTGATCAAGCATTTGCCTACAGGGATGAACTTTTTCATTGGGGTAGGGAGGATGAAACCCTTTCCTCCATTCTTCGTGCTTTCTCCTTATGAAAGGATATCCATTAGTTTAATACTCTTGGGATCGCTGCAGGACACATTCTTTTCTCCAGGAGAGAATTCCTTAATCCAATTTGTGAGTCTAGAAAGAGAAACTGAGCATGCACAGCCTAGCTCCTTCTTTCCTGCTTCCCTCCTGAGAGCCAGGCTGACTAAAGAATACACCTTCTGTGTCTATTCCCCCATGCAATAAGCTTTTCAGAAGCAGCTTTCATCTGGAACAGCATGGTCTGTTACCATGGAGGTCAGTCTATCAATGTAGGCTAGGCTGAGGAAGGAAGTCTGTAGGTATTGATGAGGAAGATAGTATTGGCTGCCTTTATACTGGAAGGCCACTGAGTTCCACCTGCTCTATAGAGTACATGTGAGATTCTAATGTTACAATGGTAGTACCTGGACTAGGTAGGCAGCCCTTAATTAGCTATCCCAATTTCCATTCCGCATCAGGGCTAAAGAGGGAATTGTGGCTTGAATTAATATGGCTTGCCCACAGGCTCAAGAATCATCATCCCACACATGCAGTCTCAGCTGGTTTGGGTCAGGTTAGTTACACAAGAGGGAGATCAACCTCCCCATTGGCCAGGTTTCACCGGTCTAAACAATTCCATAGCAAGTGGAAGACAAACAGTCATGGGGCCACAGGCCTGAAAACGCTCGGCAGAGATGGCAACACACCACACAAGGCATTTAAGCAAAGCTGGCCCACCCTCGAAGCTGCATATCAAGGCCTGAATAGGTGATGAAAATTAAGAGGTTGTGAATATGTTGGATTGGAAAGAAAGGTATCTCAAGTAAGACCTACTCAATGGGGCTGTCACCTCTGCCACATAAACTTTGCAAGAAGGCATTAATATCAGAAATGTCATTCTCTGAGGAAAGTGATCATATACATAGGTGGCTTTCTCCCAAAATATAATCAAAGTGCCTGCTTTTAATGATATTTTCCATGGAAAGGGACTTCCAGCAGCAAAACACTTGTAGCAACTTTCTATCCTCTCATGCATAGTGATTCTTTTGATGAATTGAGAATAAGGAACGAGGGATGTGTAGCTCTGCCCTTCCGAGTTACACTTGGAGCAAACTGCTCATAGGAAGCACAGTTCGCTCTGTTACTCCAATGCTCTAGTTTGGCAAGAGCAGGATTTTCTGTGAAGGAGGTCTACCTTGGCCCAACATTGTCTGTGACTAGGAGGGAAAGTTCAGGGTTAGGAAGTGCATTTGCCAACAAATAGAAAAGCCACATTCTTTTAACATCATTTTTAAAGCAGTCTTTTAATCTCTCAATCTTTTAATCTTTTAAAAAAGATTTCAATGGATTCAGATCTCAGGTAGAAAATGAAGTTGTCACTTACCTGGTCCTCTAGAAAACCCAACACCTACCTCATATAGTTATTGCTGGGATGAAATAAGATATCTTTCAATAATGGTAGATATCATTATTATTCTCTAAGAACAACTGCTTTAGAAAACACTGACTCTCCTACACTCCCAAAAGTACAGTGTTCTCTTGGGTGCCCACAATGTTGGTAAACTCATTGCAGCAACTACCTCAAGATGAGAAAAAGATCTTAAGAAATCCTGAGTCTGGCAGGAAATGTACACGAGTATGATCAGAAAGGATCGGAAGGGAACAGAGGCGATATCCTTCAGCCTTTACCGTCTGATCTGCTCCTCGGCCAGAGACAGAGCATTCTCGGCAGCCACTCTTTGGTCTCGTTCTTCTTCCAGCAGCTTCCTTAATTCATTCACTTCCTGTCTGGTGTTGCACAGCTGCTGCTGAGCTTCAGAAAAGCTTCAGGATGAAAGGAAAACAAAGAGTATCACTAGATGCAGAACACAGTTGCTAATACAAGGGATTCAAAGTCTTCATAAGGTTGTAAAGCAAGAAAATTCATAGAAGCCTGTCTGAACACGGTATTTTAAAAGCAAAGTTGTAGAAGGATTAAATGAAGCTGCAGAAAATACCTAAAGAAATTTCAGGAACTGATTATCTTTCATTTTACTATCATAGAATCGTTAGTGGTGTGTGTGTGTGTGTGTTGGTGTTGCTCTTTTTGTTTTACAAACTTTTCACACACAAATGTTAGTTACTATTGTTACTATTTGATCCTCACATCACTTCTGTGAAGCTAATAAGACATATTAACTCCATATAAAAGACTCCAGTTAAATCTAGATTACTGCCTAATTTCTGGACTCTAGTGTATGCTCCAGGGTTGAGAGAGCCACTCCCCTACCTTTGCTGCGGCTCCCTTAGTTCCTCAGGATCACTCTTTCTGTGAACTCCATTCTTTTCCTGGGGAGCTCCTGGAGCAACATCTATATTTAGTGGCCCCTGGAAGAAGAATAAGCTTAGTAATTCAGTGACGAAAGCTCTTAAGAAAGTGTACTCGAGCAAAACGAGAGCTCGTTTACAGAGGATTATCCCTGCTTATAATTCTCAAGTCCAAATTTAGAAGTCAGAAGCTTCTGCTCTAGCAGATTACTCACCTACATAAAACTCTCGTCTTGATTAGATTTTTCTCCCAGATTCTCATTCTTGAATTTCTCCTCTTAAAAGTAAAGTCTGGGCCGAGCACCGCGGCTCACGCCTGTAATCCCAGCACTTTGGGAGGCCGAGGCGGGTGGATCACAAGGTCAGGAGTTCAAGACCAGCCTGGCCAAGATGGCGAAACCCTGTCTCTACTAAAAATACAAAAAAATTAGCCAGGTGTGGTGGCAGGCGCCTGTAATCCCAGCAACTCGGGAGGCTGAGGCAGAGAACTGCTTGAACCCGGGAGGCGGAGGTTGCAGTGAGCCGAGATCGTGCCACTGCACTCCAGCCTGGGTGACAGAGCGAGACTCCGTCTTAAAAAAAAAAAAAAGTTAAGTCTGCTGTGGATGTTTATGGATTTTCCAGATGCCACTTTGATCCTTCCCTTGCTCGCCAGCCCCTCCCAAACCCCTTCTCCTCCTCCGTATCCTATATGTCTTCATACTAATTCTCAGGCTCCTCCAACTTCAATGCTGCACTCCTCTCCCTGGCTGTCAACAGTGCTGCCTGTTTCGTTTCTCAGGTCCGAAGTTTCCTACAATTTTCTTATTGCTTAAAGCAAAATCAATACTTCCTCTGTTTCAGAGTACCAAAAGTCTCAGTCATCGCTGTTTCCTACTCATGTTTTGATTTCTCTCCCACCATCTCACTGATCTTTTTTCTTCTAATTGCTTCACTGTAATTTTTCTCAGACCTTATTCCCATGTCAATTAACTCTTTCTTCTCTCTCATTTTCTTCCCTGACACCTAATTACATTAACTTCTTCCGTAACTTCTTCCATACTTCCACCACTTACACTAAATGTCATCACACTTTTCCCAGTCTCTCACCTTCTCCTTACTCACCGCCTGCAGCTCTTGAACCTGCTTCTCCAAGACTGCACAGTGATTTAAAAGGTCACCATAGTGCTGCTGGTTCTCACGAAGACTCTGACTGGTATCGCAGAGCTGAATGGAAAGGGTGTTTTTCTCTTCCAGTAGCTGAGAGAACTGAAACAGAAGCGAGGATAAGCACCATCCTGCAGTACTATAAGCAGTGCTTAGGCGAACTGTTCTGAGTTTTCAGGATCGAATTTTCCTATGGAAGACCTTTGTTTCAGCAACAGCAACAATGGCACTTTGTGTTCCTTCAAAGTTGGAAAAAGCATAATTTTTTTTTTTTTTTTTTTTTACCAAGACAGAAAACAATTCTGGAGGAGTAGCAGAAAGGTTTTCTTGTTTTGTTTTGTTTTTTTAAAGGGTGCCCAGTACATTAACTGAAAAACCATGAAGCAGAAATCCATAAGCAATCTAATAAGATAGGCTATTCTGGGTACATAAGAGGGAGAAGGCAGTGCCTCAGGTCGAAGTTCACGCTACTAACAAATGACTATAATCTCCAGAACTCAATATGGCTGGAGAGAGCTGTCACCCCAAAATGTGTGCAATAATATGACTAGGCAGATTCTTCAGTACCATAAAGGGTTATAAGTTACTGAGAGAATAGAATAAAAAGTTATAAAATGTGGTAGAAGGGAGAAACAGAATAAATCCCAACATGTCTATGTGTATGTCAGAAACTGTATTGGGAGCATAGATTCTCCCAGGTAGAAACATTTCAGTCTCTTAAAGCAGAACTCTCCTCTACTGCATGACTAACAGGTCATCGTTCAGTCTTCCCTTGAACGTGTTCAGTGTTAGGGTGCCCACTACCTGACAAAGCAACCCGAACCATTTAAAAAACTGAAAATTCGTTTTTATATTGAATGAAAAATTTACCTATTGTAGCTTCTCCCCATTGATTTGAATTTGGTACTCTGGAACTACAATTCTCTCACTTGCAGGCTGTCAAGTTTTAAGTTTTAGTTGTGATTAGCCTCCAGGTACATTAATAACCACAGAGATGTCTCTCCAACTTATATACTGTAGGACCATGTACATTATATGAGAGGAACCCAGTATACCAGTTGCATGTTCAGTCTTTTCTTGATGATTCTTTTTTGTAAGTTTTTGTGAAAAAAAGTTGAAACAAACAATGTTTTAGAGGAGAGGCGACAGTTTTCTAGAGACAACTGTGAGAAAGGGCATTTGATGCATATAAAAAATTAGAACAAGAGAATCCATACATACTTGTAAAAGTGCTCTGTTAGCTGAAAATTGCTCTTCGGATGTAGGGTTATTTTTTGTTTGTCATTCTGAACAGCAATGTTAGCTTACAAAGTATTTTCACTAGTATCATCTTATTTGAGACAGAGAAAGGATTTCTGTCCTTGTTTACAAATGGCTAGTAGATGTCAAACTAGGACTCAAGTGTGTTCTTGATTCCAAGTCTAGAGCTCTATCTACTATCTGATGGTGTCCAATCTGACAGTCTAGCAATGAAAGTTAAGAAAATTATAGAATTTTGTTTTCATCCATCTCATGTTTTTACGTTTTTACGTTTCTAGCACATTTTTACATTATATACAAACATCCAACCAGCTGGTAGAAATGCAGTCATCCTTTATTACCTATGGGGTATTGGTTTCAGGACCACCCCTGGACTCCCAACTCCCAGTATACCAAAATTTAAGGGTTGCTCAAATCCCTTATATATAATGGCAGGGTATTTGCATATAACTTATATGCAACCTCCCATATACTTAAAATATTTTTAAATTCATGCATAATAGATGTACATATTTTCAGGATACATGCTACAATGTAATATATTCATATAATTTGTAAAGATCAAATCAGTGTATCTGGAATATCCATCACCTTAAGTATTTGTCTTTCCTTTATGCTAGAAGCATTTAAATTCTTCTCTTCTAGGTATTTTTAAATGTACAATCGATTGTGGTAAACTATAATCACCTATTGATTTACCTAACACTAGGTCTTATTTCTTCTATCAAACCATGTATTTGTACCCATTAATCAACTTCTCTTCATTCCCTCCTCTCCTTTATCCTTCCCAGCCTTTAGTAACTACCCAATGCACTCTCTACCTTCATGAAATTAACTTTTTTTTGCTCCCACACATGAGTGAGAATGTGATATTTGTCTTTCTGTTCTTGGCTTATTTCACTTAACATAATGTCCTCCAGCTCCATCCATGTTGCCATGAATGACAGAATTTCATACCTCTTTATAGCTAAATAATATTCCCTTGTGTATATATACCACATTTTTAATCTATTCATCTGTTGATGGGTACTTAGGTTGATTCTATATTTTGTTTTTTATGAATAGTGCTGCAATAAACATGGGAGTACAGATGTCTTTTTGATATATTGACTTCCTTTCTTTTAGATATGTGGGTTGCTGAATCATATGGTAGTTCCATTTTTTGCTTTTAGATATACCTCCATACTGTTCTCCACAGTGGCTGTACTAACTTACATTGCTAACAGTGTATGGGAGTTCCCCTTTCTCTGCATCCTTGCCAGCATCTGTTACTGCCTGTCTTTTTGATAAAAGCCATTTCAGCAGAGGTGAGATGATATCTCACTATTGCTTTGATTCACAATTCTCTGATGATTAGTGATGCTGAGTTTTGTTTTAATATCTGTTGGCCATTTGTATGTCTTCTTTTGAGAAATGTCTATTCAGATGTTTCGTCAATTTTTAAATTGAGTTATTTGTTTTCTTGCTATTTAATTGTTTGAGTCCCTTATATATTCTGGTTATTAATCCCTTGTTAGATGGGTAGTTTGCAAATGTTTTCTCTCATTTTGTGGATTGTCTCTTCACTCTGTTGATTGCTTCCTTTGCCGTACAGAGCCTTTTAGCTTGCTATAATCCTATTTGTCTGTTTTTGCCTTGGTTGCCTGTACTTTTCAGGTCTTACACAAAAAAGCCTTGACCAGATCCATGTGCTGAAGCATTTTCACAAGTTTTGTTCTAGTAGTTTCATAGTTTCAGATCTTAGAATTAAGTCTTTAATCCATTTTGATTTGATTTTTGTATGATGAGAGATAGGAGTCTAGTTTTATTTTTCTGCATATAGATATCCAGTTTCCCAGCACTATTTATTGGAGAGATTGTCCTTTCTCCAGTGTATGTTCTTGGTGCCTTTGTCAAGGATAAGTTGCCCCTAAATGCCTGGCTTTATACCTGGGTTTTTAATTGTTTCATTGGTGATCTGTGTGTTTGTTTTTATGCCCGTATCATGCTGATTAATCAGATAGTGTGATGCTTCCAGCTTTGTTTTGTGTGTGTGTGTGTTTTTTTAGATGGAGTCTCACTCTGTCACCCAGGCTGGAGTGCAGTGGTGCAATCTCGGCTCACTGTAACCTCCACCTTCCAGGTTCAAGCAATTCTCTGCCTCAGCATCCCAAGTATCTGGGATTACAGGCGCCCACCACCATGCCAAGATAATTTTTGTATTTTTAGTAGAGACGGGGTTTCACCATGTTGGCCAGGCTGGTCTTGAACTCCTGACCTCAGGTGATCCACCTGCCTCGGCTTCCCAAAGTGCTGGGATTACAGGCGTGAGCCACCACACTCGGCCCAGCTTTCTTCTTTTTAATCAAGATTGAGTTAGCTATTTAGGAGTTTTTGTGGTTACCTACACATTAAATTTTTTTTTCCATTTTTGTGAAGAATGTCATTGGTATTTTGATAGGGATTGCATTTAACCTGTAGATTGTTTTGTGTAGTACTGTCATTTTAATGTTATTAATTCTTCTAATCCATGAGCATGAAATATCTTCCCTTTTTTAGTGTCCTTTTCAATTTCTTTCAGTGTTTTATAAATCTTTCACTTCTTTGGTTAAATTGATTCCTAAGTATTTTAAATTCTTTGTAGCTATTGTAAATGGGATTGCTATCTATCTGTCTGTCTATCTATCTATCTAGATCTATCTATCTAACTATCTATCTATCTATCTGTCTATCTATCTATCTATTTTTGAAACACAGTCTCGCTTTGTCGCCCAGGCCGGAGTGCAGTGGTGCGATCTCAGCTATTGCAACCTCCGCCTCCCAGGTTCAAGTGATTCACATGCCTCAGCCACCCGAGTAGCTGGGATTACAGGTGTGCACCACCATGCCTGGCTAATTTTTGTATTTTTAGTAGAGAAGGGATTTCGCTATGTTGGCCAGACTGGTCTCAAACTCCTGGCCTCAAGTGATCTGCCCACCTTGGCCTCCCAAAGTGCAAAGATTACAGGCATGAGCCACCATGGCTGACTGGGATTGCTTTCTTGATTTCTTTTCCAGATTGTTTGCTGTTGGCATATATAAATGCAACTGGTGTTTGCCTGTTGATTTTGTATCCTGCAACTTTACTGAATTCGTTTATCAGTTCTAACAGTTTTTTGGATTCTTTCGGTTTTTCTAAGTATAAGGTCAGATCATCAGCAAAAAAGGCTAATTTGACCTCTTCTTTCCAATCTGGATGTGCTTTATTTTCTTTTGCCTAATTGCTCTAGCTAGGGTGTCTAGTAATATGAATAACAGTGGTGAAAGTGGGCATCCTTGTCTTATTCCAGATCTTAGAGGAAACGCCTTCAATCTTTCCCTGTTCAGTACAATGTTATCTGTGGCCTCCATATACTTTAAATAATCTCTAGATTACTTATAATACGTAACACAATGCAAATGCTATATAAATAGTTGTTATACTGTATTTTTAAAATTCATGTTTTTTTCCTGAATATTTTCAATCTACAGTTAATTAAATCTGTGAATGCAGAAACCACCAATATGAAGGGCCAACTATAAATATAAAACCTGAACATCTGACAAAAGAATTAGGGCAGTGGCTTAGAGAACAATCTATGCTGAGAGCCCATCTACTACAATCTCATTCTGGGGCCCAAGAAGCAATTCTCCTAGTTAGCTGGTGCTCATTCAGAGTGAGACTAAGCTCATGAGATTGTAAGCTTCATGAAGGAATATGTGTATCCTCAGTACCTAGCACACAGCCAGGCTCATGGAAGAAAAATAATAGTTATTAGTTTAATGGCTGAATAAGGCTAGGAATGAGGTGCCTTTCTTACAGATGAGTTCTAAAGGAAGAACTGTTTCTCACTCAGAATGACAGTGACCGATGCAGTGTTTCTCACACTTCAAGTGGAATTACATATCTCAATAAAGGTGTTAACACAACTTTATCACTTAGAACCCAGTATATAAATATACGTAGTTAAAACTAAAGTTTGTCAAAGACAGACAAATTCTTTATTATATATTACATACATGTTTTTACCTCATTTCTTTTTCTGTAAAAACACCAACTGCACTATTTGTAATAGCCCCAAACTGGAGAAGCCCAAATGTCCTTCAACAGAATAGAGATTGTGGTATATGCCTACAGTGCAATACTACACAGCATGAGAGTGGAAAAATGACACTATATGCAACAACATGGATGAATCTCACAAAATAAATGAAGCAATACAAAAGAGAAGGTATGACGCCATTTATATGTAGTTCTAAGTGGGTAGGAGTGAACAGAAGACACAGGGACTTCTGGAGTTCTGGTATGTTCTGATTCTAGATCTGGGTGCTGATTATATAGGCATCTTCACTTTGTGAAAATATATCATGATGTACTTATGATTTATTTACTTTTCTGTATGTTTTACTTCAATAAAACATTAAAATTTTTTTAGTTGTTACCCACCAAAATGATTTCATCATTAATTAATGGTCCTGAATTTCAGTTTAAAACACTGTCCTAGACAGACAAATGCCCAGTGTGATTCAGAGTCTAATGTTTGGAGAGTAAATGTAACAGAGATGAGATGGGAGTTAGTTTACGAAAAAAAGAGACAGGCTAGAGCTGTAAAGGGTGGAACTTCCGGAAATAGCTGATTTGCTGGAAGGGGAACTGCATGGGAGCTGCTCTGGAGTCCCTTTGAAAACTCCCAGACAAATCTACCAATAAAGGGTCTGCAGTTTAACCAATTCATTTGGGCCTGCAAACTTTAAAAACTGCAAATGTCTCCTCCAAGTTAATAGTGTAGTCTCTGATACTCCAGTGTCAATTAGTTGAATTTAACTACATTTAATAAGTACCTTCTATATATGCAGTCACTGTGCTTTTCCACATACATGATCACGTTTATCTCAGACTGACTTCCTCCTAACACCTCAGGCAAGTTACTTACCACTCCAGGGCCTTTTTCCTCATCTGTGAAAATAGCCTAGTGATCTTTATAATTTTTGGATCACAGATCCCTTGGTCAACTGATGAGTTCTTGTGATGAAAAGCTTATACACACACACTATTGTGCATACAATTTTTGGGCATTCTTGGCTCTCCTCAAAGCTAATCTCTGGACTTCTGATTCTGATTGATCTCTAAATATCTTGTAGTTCTATTATAGACTACTTAGCTGAGTTCCTCTCAACAGGGCAGAACTAGGGCAGGTGCCACTAAAAAATATTTTGAATAGCCAGGGAGCAACAGGAGGACAGTTCTTAAGAGGGTGGGGTAGGGAGTAGCCTCAGCATTAATACAAGTGATACAGGTCAGGGGGAAGGCTTCCCAAAGTAGTTGGCTTCTTCACTCTTACTCTCTGAATTTATCCAATCATTCCCAAGGACTCACCAAGGGCAAAGAACAAGAAATGGCCCTGTGTCCAGGGCTTTGGAATAAGCACCCAGGTCCTGAGAAAGGTGAAACTTGTGTACCCTAAGATATGCTACAGCTGGGACTCTATGCTGAATCAGCTTCTATTTGCCTTCCTGTTCCAGTCATGGAAAAAAGAAACTGAATTCCAGTCTAACAGGAAACACTTACCTTGCTGTTCAGTTGCTGAATTCTTAATTCCTTTTGGTGAATTTCCTTTAAGCTGTCATTGAGCTGGTTCCTGAGAAGTTCTGTCTCATAAATCAGATTTTGTGACCCATCTGGGGAAGCTGATGTCTCTGGGGATGCCTGCCAGGACACAAGCATTGATGAAATTCTCTCCTAAGATTGCTCATGCTTAATTCCTTCCCTCTAGAAATCCTGTCCGCCCCATAGGAAGTCATAAGGTGGCTTATGGGCACTTAAAAGTGGCAGATACTTAATTTGTAGTAAGTTGATGCTTTCTGGTTTAGTGCCTTTAAAAAAAAAAAAAAAAAAACTTTCTCTGCAATCATTATCATTTGTTTAAAAATTTATCTCTGAGTAACAATCAGCATTGAAATTACTCACCTGTCTTTGGTATTGCACTTTGAGGGGCTGAGCCTGGGAGGAAGAAGACCTCAATTCCCTTATAAGATTCTGCAGATGACTGAGCTGCTGATCTTTATCTGAAATAGCCATAAGGTACTGTTCCTTCATTCTCCTCTCATGTATTTCCCAGGAACTCTTCTCCATCCTAGAAAAAACATGACACAATCACAGGTAAAAATATATGTGTAGCTGGGCATGGTAGCTCGCACCTGTAACCTCAGCACTTTGCTTATCTTCAAAGTTACTCAAATCTGGAAGGTAAAGAAAGAAAGGCTAAGAAAAAGGTGGAAAGAGAAAATGTGGAGAAAAAACAGAAATCTTTTTTTCTCTATCTCTTTTTCTCTTCCCCAAGGGTCAATTATATAAGGAAATAAGGAAAATAAATATCCTTTTAGATTGCCATTAGAGGAAATTTAAAGAAGAAAGGCTGCAGGAAATAAGCCTTTAGAGGCCTTTAGAGCTTTGCAGCTCTTCTTAGGTTTACACTAGTAGCTGAACACTTTAATATTTCTGTAGTTCTAGGTGATGTGGAGATAAGATTAGAGGATTAAGCGATGCTCTGACACGGTACCAGTCACCTTTGGAGGACCCTGAATTCAATGCTCAGCATTAAAGTGCATCTGAAGGACACAGCAAGCACCTAAACTTTTGATGATATATTAAGATTCTAACAGAATAAAGCTGGGGTGCTAATCCCTGAAGAAAAATGGAGGTCAAAATGGAGCAATTTATCTTTTCTCTTGAGATTCAATTTCGAAAAGAAGAAACAAATTTATATTTCTAGAGAGCAAAACTCAGTTGCTTTGCCTTTTTTTTTTTTACTTGCTCTGCAATCATCATCACTTGTTTAAAGAAAAAAAAAATTGTTCTTGTATTATCTGGGGAAGCTGCCAACTCCATGCAATGAGCTTGATACATTTCACTTATAAGCAAGTCCATAAAGATGTTAAATATGAAAATCTTTTAGATGTAATTTTACTCCATAACATTTAAATCACTGAATTCTAAAAAGCATTTTGCTATATCAATGTTGCTTAAGGTTTAAAATCTTGGGTGTCTGAACATTAAGAACTCTCTTAGAGATGTTATGATATTTATACTATATTGACAGTTGTCATTCTAGTGGCCCCTTGTAAGCTGGATAGGAATTGAGACTCCAACTCATATTTTCTGTATTCATTTGCCTCTTGTCCTCTAACATTGGTGAGACAAAGCGGGTGCTGTGTGATCAGCAGCAATGTCCAACATGGTAATTCTCCTTTTAATATCAAATCTTGAAAGCTTTTTGAATTTGTTTTTCTTTTTTTTTTTTGAAACAGGGTCTCACTCTGTCACCCAGGCTAGAGTGCAGTGGCATGATGTTGGCTCACTGAAACCTCCACCTCCCGGGTTCAAACAATTCTCCTGCCTCAGTCTCCCAAGCAGCTGGGATTACAGGTGCACGCCACCATGCCCAGATAATTTTTGTATTTTTAGTAGAGACAGCCAGGCTGGTCTTGAACTCCTGACCTCAGATGATCCACCCGCCTTGGCCTCCCAAAGTGATGGGATTACAGGTGTGAGCCACCGCGCCCAGCCAAGTTTGAATTTATTAAGGCAGCATGAACCATCTTAAGTTAAACAGTTACAACCTCCCCAAAATGAGGCTGCAACAACTAGACCTGTTTTTATACACTAAGTGTTTATTCTTGGGATTAAATTTGTTAGAAAAATTGAATTTAAAAAAAATCAGAATTATAGATCCTATCTTAATTTCTTCTGCCATGATAGCATTGTTATTGTTCTGTTCCTTAAAAACAAGAGCTAGCATTTCTAGTTCTAGACAAAATAAAATAAACACATTTCTCCTTATTCCTCCAACTAAGGCTGAGTATCCCTAATCAGAAAATCAGAAATACTCCAAAATCCAAAACTTTTTGGGCACTGCAATGACACTCAAAGGAAATGCTCATTTAGATAATGCAAATATTCCAAAATCCAAAAAAATCCACAATCCAAAACACTTCCAATCCCAAGCATTTCAGATAAGGAATACTCAACCTGCATAGATAAAACCCTTTGGCCTTATAAATAAAAACAAACATAAGAAAATTTAGAAAGATGAAGGTGGCAAGCCAGCTAGGGATCCCCAGACTTGAGGAATGACATGGTGGCAAGTTCCTTGGTTTACCATTTGTATTCTGCATATCCCAAACTGGATACTGGAGAATTCCATGACCCAGGAACACCAATGAGTACCAGGTTTACTCTGTCTTGACAAAGGACCAGGAAGGGACAGTCTAGTTAGACAGAGACATTCATGATAATAACCACCATACTCCAGGCAAACAACATGGAAAAACCACAGTATCTCACCACTCCCATTAACAAAGACCTGGTAGATGAGCTAGTTACCTTCTTGGCTGGTGATAACAAGGTACACCTCACCCTCCCTACTGGAGTAGTGTCAGAAAAGGCCAAGTATGGAGCTTGGGCTCTCATGACCACCTAGTGTTAAGAAGGTTCCTCTCTCCGACTGCCCCTCCTCCCCCCACTCCCACTGTGGTATCACTGGAGGCAACATGTGGGGCCTGGACATCCACCTCCACCATAACAAGGTTGATAAGGCACTCTTCCTTGTCCCTGCAGAGGTGGTATCAGAAGAGACCAAGTGGGGAATCTGGGACTTTGAGTACCACCCAGTAGTAACAAGATGCCCCTCTTCAACCATTCCCCATAGTGTCAGTGGAGGCTAAGCGGACAGCCTGGACTTTCACCACCACCTGGCAATAATGAGGTGCCCCTCTCCATTCCTTCCAGCACAGTATCAATGGAGGCCATGTGGGCATCATGGACTTTCACTTCCCCTGGCAGTATCAGGGCATCCCTTCCTTCTAGGGGTATCAACGAAAGTTGAATGGGGTGCCTGGAGTTCACCATCCACCTAGTGTCTCCTTTCCTCTGCTGGTGTGTTGTCAGTGAAGCCTGCTAACACAGAAGATTCAAATAAGACTGAAAGTCTTATAATCTCCAAAATGTTCGAAATATAACTAAAAATCACTCATCATACCAAGAACCAGGAAAACCACAACTTGATTAAGAAAAGGAAATCAATAGATTATAACATTGAGGTGACACAGATATTAGAATTATATGACAAGAATTTTACAGCAGCCATCATAGAAATGCTTCAATAAGCAATTACTAAGATACTGGAAAAAGTATAGAAAGCTTCAGCAAAGAAAGAGAAGATGTAAAGAAGAACTGAATGGAAATTTTAGAACTGAAAAATACAATATCCAAACTAAAAAGCTAACTCACTGGGTGCCACAGCAGAATGGAGGTAGGAAGCAGAGAACTTGAAAATCAAATAGAAAATACCAAATCTGAATGATAAAGAGAAAATAATCAATAAACTGGATTTCATCAAAATTAAAAAGACCCTGTTGAGGGAGATAAAAGATAAGCTGCAAATTGGGAAAAAATATTTGCAAACCACAAATCAAACACAGAATGCATACCTATAATATATAAAGAATGCTTAAAACTTAACCGTAAAAAGTTAACCCAATTAGAAAATGGACAAAAGGCACAAACAGATATTTCATCAAAGAGGATATATGGATGTCAAATACGCACATTAAAAAGATGTTTGGCCATTATGCAAAGTGGTTTTGCAGTTTCTTAAAAAACAAAACATTCACTTACTCTATGAGCTAGCATTTGCACTCCTGGGCAGTTATCCCAAAGAAATGAAAACTTATGTCCACACAAAAACCTATATACAAATGTTCATAGTAGCACTATTAGAGTAGCTAAAAATTAAAAACACTATGCATGTCCTTCAACAGGTGAATACAGTGGTATATTCATAATATGAAACATTATTTATAATGAAAAGAATGAACTACGATACGTACAACAATACTGATGGATCTCAAGGGCATTATGGCACATGAAAAAAGCCAATTTCAAAGGGTTATTCCAGTTAGAAAACATTCTAAGCCGGGCACAGTGGCTCACGCCTGTAATCCCAACACTTTGGGTGGCCGAGGCAGGCGAATCATGAGGTCAGGAGATCGAGACCATCCTGGCTAACACGGTGAAACCCCATCTCTACTAAATATACAAAAAAATTAGCTGGGCATGGTGGTGGGCGCCTGTAGTCCTAGCTACTCGGGAGGCTAAGGCAGGAGAATGGCGTGAACCCAGGAGGTGGAGCTTGCAGTGAGCCGAGATCGCGCCACTGGCTCCAGCCTGGGCCACAGAGCGAGACTCTGTCTCAAAAAAAAAAAAAAAAAAAAAAGAAAAAAAGAAAAGAAAACATTCTCAAAATGACAAAATTGAAAACAGGTGAGTGGTTGCTAGGGGTTGAGGATGCAAGGAGGGTAGGGAAGGGAGGAACGTGACTATAGACTAGTAGCACAAAGGACGTATTTGTGGTGATGGAGTAGTTCTGTGTTTTGGTTTTGGTGGTGCTTACATAAATACACGTCACAAAATTGTATAGAACCACACACACAGATACTCAAATGCATGTAAAAATGGTGGAATCTGAATGTGGTCTGTGAATTGTACCAATGGCAGTTTCCTGGTTTTGATACTGTGCTACAGTTATATAAGATGTTACCACTGGAAGAAACTGGGTGAAGTGTACATAGAAGCTCTCTGCACTATCTTCCCAAATCTACAATTATTTCAAAATAAAAAGGTAAAATGAAAAGAGTTGAAAAGGAGGGATTATCGTACCTGAGCTGATGCAGCTCATGCTGCCAGGAGAGGTTTTCCTGCCTGAGTTCTTCTTGCATAATCTGATATGTTTTTGTCTTATCTTGATACTCCTGAAGTTGAGCCTTCAGTGGACGTAACTCTGTGATCTCTTGATTAATCTGTAAGTATTGCTGCTGCAGATTCTTCAATTCCTTCAGCTTTAACCAAAGGGAAAGTAAAAGGATTATTTGTCACATCTCATTCATTTAACTAAGTAATTGGTAGCTCCCTACTAAGCAGTCAGACACTACAACATGAAACCAGCACCTAACAGTCCACTGACGACATATCACTGCAGCATGAGTCTCTAAAGTGGTGAAATACATGCAGCTAGGCTGATGGAAATCACCCATGGAGCTGCCATCGAGGCTGCAGGGTCTGACTATTCCTGCAACTTCTACTCCTTTTCCTGGTTCCTAAGGTCGTAAGTTCACTTTAGGGCTACAATTCTGATGTGGGGTAGACTTAAGAGACCTACAGCTTCACTGTGGGTGGTCACATCCTAAAACAAGAACTAGTCATGTGTCCTTGTTAGGGTTCTTAACTTTCCTACAGGCCTATCAATCTTAATTGTAGCTTAGTGGATACTGATTATAAAGAAGGCACTGCTGCTCAGTGGTTAAGGACACAGGCTCTGGAGTTAGATATCGTACTACTTCTTGGACATGTGACCCAATGCATGTTCTTCATACCCTCTAAGTCTTAATTTTCCTCATCTATTAAATGAAGATAATTATAGTACCTTTTTCATAAGAATATGAGAAGTAAATGAGCAAATTAATGCACTTCACACATAAAGTTAGTGATGACGACAGACTTGCCTTTAATTAGCAACACTGCCTACCTACATTTCAGATATATTTTCAAGCTCTTTATCTCCAATACTCATTAAAAGCTTAGTAATACTTGGGAGAAATAATATCAGGACATCTGGGAAAAGATGGGGGTCTTGTTCACACACCTCTTTCACCCACTTAGAAACATCGCTAAAGCTAAAATAATAGCATTTTTTAAAGCACAAAACACAAGAACAGGAAAAACAATAGAGAAATCAGCAACAATAAAATTAATTTTGGAAGCTGAAAAGCAGATGAGTAAGTGGTAACTGACTTAACAGATCTGAGAAAGCAGAATCTAAAGCTGACAGTAAGAAAATCCAAGAATCAGTAGAACGTACTCTGCAGAATCTTCAAAAGGCTCAGGAATTAGCAGCATCATGTACCTCTGGAAAATATGGTGATGGGGGTGGGAGGGAGGTGATAGCTGAGATAAGGAGGTCTAGATGAAAGCTGCCTAAGAAGCAATTTTTTTTTTTTTGGAGAGACGGAGTCTCAGTATGTTGCCCAGGCTGGTTTCAAACTCAAGGGTTCAAGTGATCCTTCCACCTTGGCCTCCCAAAGTGCTGGGATTACAGGCATGAGCCACTGTGCCTGGCCAGAAAACAACTTCATCCATAGATCCCCTCCTCAGCTCCACACTTTTTGTTACTCCAACAGACAACTAATTTTATTCTCTGGAGAGGTAAAAGAAGTGTCTGTGGATTATGGCACATGAGGCACAGTTGCAAGTAAGGGTACTGTTCCAAATAGAGTGAATGCATGCTTCCTGAGTGCTTGAAGCCTTTCCCCTACTGAGCTTGAAGACTGCTGGTAAAAAGCCTTTTCCCTCCACAATGGAAATGAGAAGTCTTCTCTTGAAAATCTGACCAGCCCAAGAGAAACTAAAGATACTGAGATAAGGGCTACCAATAAGCTCAATAAGATCATCATGCAATGAAACTCCATTGGTAAGCCCTACCCACAAGCTTTTAGACCCTCCCCTTAAACATGAAGAGTACACCGAGGATTAACCTTCACCTGAAGAATGGCTAACATTAAGGAAGGGAAGAAAACCAACTGGAGAAGGTAATTTAGAAGAGATTATCAGGTGAGAAAATGTAATGTACTCAAAGATTTAAGAGATAATATTGTAAATAAGAAACATTATAGCATAAATTAAAAATTATAAAGAAAAACTCATTATAAGAAAATGTCAAAAAACAAAACTACCACCACTAGCCTTAGAAAAAGAAGTTAAGGGATCCTGAGCAAGATGGCCTAATAGGAACAGCTCCAGCCTCCAGCTCCCAGCACAAGCAACACAGAAGACGGGTGATTTCTGCATTTTCAACTGAGGTACTGGGTTCATCTCAGTGGGGAGTGCCCAACAATCGGTGCTGGTCAGCTGGTGCAGCCCAACCAGTGAGAGCTGAAGCAGGGTGAGGCACTGCCTCACCTGGGAAGTGCAAGGGGGAAGGGAATCCTGTTCCTAGCCAAGGGAAACTGAGACACACAACACCTGGAAAATCAGGTAACTCCCACCCTAATACTGCGCTTTACCAAGGGTCTTAGCAAACGGCACACTAGGAGATTATATCCCACACCTGGCCTGGAGGGTCCCACACCCACGGAGCTTCCCTCATTGCTAGCACAGCAGTCGGAGATCTAACTGCAAGGCAGCAGTTGGAAAACACTCTGCAGAATATCATCCAGGAGAACTTCCCCAACCTAGTAAGGCAGGCCAACATTCAAATTCAGGAAATACAGAGAATGCCACAAAGATACTCCTCGAGAAGAGTAACTCCAAGACACATAATTGTCAGATTACCCAAAGTTGAAAGGAAGGAAAAAATCTTAAGGTCAGGCAGAGAGAAAGGTCGGGTTACCCACAAAGGGAAGCCCATCAGACTAACTGCAGATCTCTCGGCAGAAACTCTCCAAGCCAGAAGAGCGGGGGCCAATATTCAACGCTCTTAAAGAAAAGAATTTTCAACCCAGAATTTCATATCCAGCCAAACTAAGTTTCGTAAATGAAAGAGAAATAAAATCTTTTACAGATAAGCAAATGCTTAGAGATTTTGTCACCACCAGGCCTGCCCTACAAGAGACCATGAAGGAAGCACTAAACATGGAAAGGAACAACCAGTACCAGCCATTGCAAAAACATGCCAAAATGTAAAGACCATCAATGCTAGGAAAAAACTGTATCAACTAATGAGCAAAATAACCAGCTAATATCACAATGACAGGACCAAGTTCACACATAACAATATTAACCTTCAATGTAAATGGACTAAATGGTCCAATTAAAATACACAGACTGGAAAATTGGATAAAGAGTCAAGACCCATCAGTTTGCTGTATTCAGGAGACCCATGCAGACACACACACAGGCTCAAAATAAAGGGATGGAGGAAGATCTACCAAGCAAATGGAAAACAAAAAAAAGCAGGGGTTGCAATCCTAGTCTCTGATAAAACAGACTTGAAACCATCAAAAATCAAAAGAGACAAGGCCATTACATAATGGTAAAGGGATCAATTCAACAGGAAGAGCTAACTATCCTAAATATATATGCACCCAATACAGGAGCACCCAGGTTCATAAAGCAAGTCCTTAAAGACTTACAAAGAGACTTACACTCCCATACAATAATAATGGGAGACTTCAACACCCCACTGTCAACATTAGACAGATCAATGACACAGAAAGTTAATAAGAATATCCAGGAATTGAACTCAACTGCAGCAAGTAGACCTAATAGACATCTACAGAACATTCCACCCCAAATCAACAGAATATACATTCTTCTCAGCACCACATCGCACTTATTCCAAAATTGACCACATAGTTGGAAGTAAAGCACTCCTCAGCAAATGTACAAGAACAGAAATTATAACAAACTGTCTCTCAGACCACAGTGCAATCAAACTAGAACTCAGGACTAAGAAACTCAATCAAAACCGCTCAACTACATGGAAACTGAACAACCTGCTCCTGAATGACTAGTGGGTACATAACGAAATGAAAGCAGAAATAAAGATGCTCTTTGAAGCCAAAGAGAACAAAGATACAACATACCAGAATCTCTGGGACACATTTACAGCAGTGTGTAGAGGGAAATTTATAGCACTAAATGCCCACAAGAGAAAGCTGGAAAGATCTAAAACTGACACCCTAACATCACAATTAAAAGAACTAGAGAAGCAAGAGCAAACACATTCAAAACCTAGCAGAAGGCAAGAAATAACTAAGATCAGAGCAGAACTGAATGAGATAGAGACACAAAAAACTCTCCAAAAAATCAATGAATCCAGGAGTTGGTTTTTTGAAAAGATCAACAAAATTGATAGACCACCAGCAAGACTAATAAAGAAGAAAAGAGAGAAGAATCAAATAGACGCAATAAAAAACGATAAAGGGGATATCACCACCAATCCCACAGAAATACAAACTACCATCAGAGAATACTATAAACACCTCTATGCAAATAAACTAGAAAACACAGAAGAAATGGATAATTTGCTGGATACTTACACTCCTCCAAGACTAAACCAGGAAGAAGTTGAATCCCTGAATAGACCAATAGCAGGCTCTGAAATTCAGGCAATAATTAATAGCCTACCAACCAAAAAAAGTCCAGGATCAGACGGATTCACAGTCGAATTATACCAGAGGTACAGGAGGAACTGGTACCATTCCTTCTGAAATTATTCCAATCAATAGAAAAAGAGGGAATCCTCCCTAACTCATTTTATGAGGCCAACATCATCCTGATACCAAAGCCTGGCAGAGACACAACAAAATAGAGAATTTCAGACCAATATCCCTGATGAACATCGAAGCAAAAATCCTCAATAAAATACTGGCAAACCAAATCCAGCAGCACATCAAAAAGCTTATCCACCATGATCAAGTGGGCTCCATCCCTGGGATGCAAGGCTGGTTCAACATATGCAAATCAATAAACGTAATCCAGCATATAAACAGAACCAAAGACAAAAACCACATGATTATCTCAATAGATGCAGAAAAGGCCTTTGATAAAATTCAACAGCCCTTCATGCTAAAAACTCTCAATAAATTCGGTATTGATGGAACGTATCTCAAAATAATAAGAGCTATTTATGACAAACCCACAGCCAATATCATACTGAATGGGCAAAAACTGGAAGCATTCCCTTTGAAAACTGGCACAAGACAGGGATGCCTTCTCTCACCACTCCTATTCAACATAGTGTTGGAAGTTCTGGCTAGGGCAATCAGGCGAGAGAAAGAAATCAAGGGTATTCAGTTAGGAAAAGAAGAAGTCAAATTGTCCCTGTTTACAGATGACATGATTGTATATTTAGAAAACCCCATTGTCTCAGCCCAAAATCTCCTTAAGCTGATAAGCAACTTCAGCAAAGTCTCAGGATACAAAATCAATGTGCAAAAATCACAAGCATTCTTATACACCAGTAACAGACAAACAGAGAGCCAAATCATGAATGAACTCCCATTCACAATGGCTTCAAAGAGAATAAAATGCCTAGGAATCCAACTTACATGGGATGTAAAGGACCTCTTCAAGGAGAACTACAAACCACTGCTTAGTGAAATAAAAGAGGACACAAACAAATGGAAGAACATACCATGCTCGTGGATAGGAAGAATCAATATTGTGAAAATGGCCATACTGCCCAAGGTAATTTATAGATTCAATGCCATCCCTATCAAGCTACCAATGACTTTCATCACAGAATTGGAAAAAACTGCTTTAAAGTTCATATGGAACCAAACAAGAGCCCGCATTGCCAAGACAATCCTAAGCCAAAAGAACAAAGCTGGAGGCATCACGCTACCTGACTTCAAACTATACTACAAGGTTACAGTAACCAAAACAGCATGGTACTGGTACCAAAACAGAGATATAGACCAATGGAACAGAACAGAGACCTCAGAAATAATACCAGACATCTACAGCCATCTGATCTTTGACAAACTTGACAAAAACAAGAAATGGGGAAAGGATTCCCTATTTAATAAATGGTGCTGGGAAAATTGGATAGCCATAAGTAGAAAGCTGAAACTGAATCCTTTCCTTACTCCTTATACGAAAATTAATTCAAGATGGATTAGAGACTTAAATGTTAGACCTAATACCATAAAATCCCTAGAAGAAAACCTAGGTAATACCATTCAGGACATAGGCATGGGCAAGGACTTCATGTCTAAAACACTAAAAGCAATGGCAACAAAAGCCAAAATTGACAAATGGGATCTCATTAAACTAAAGAGCTTCTGCACAGCAAAAGAAACTACCATCAGAGTGAACAGGGAACCTACAGAATGGGAGAAAATTTTTGCAATCTACTCATCTGACAAAGGGCTAATATCCAGAACCTACAAAGAACTCAAACAAATTCACAAGAAAAAAACAAACAACCCCATCAAAAAGTGGGCAAAGGATATGAACAGACATTTCTCAAAAGAAGACATTCATACAGCCAACAGACACAAGAAAAAATGCTCATCATCCCTGACCATCAGAGAAATGCAAATCAAAACCACAATGAGATACCATCTCACACCAGTTAGAATGGCAATCATTAAAAAGTCAGGAAACAACAGGTGCTGGAGAGGATGTGGAGAAATAGGAACACTTTTACACTGTTGGTGGGATTGTAAACTAGTTCAACCATTATGGAAAACAGTATGGCGATTCCTCAAGGATCTAGAACTAGAAATACCATATGACCCAGCCATCCCATTACTGGGTATATACCCAAAGGATTATAAATCATGCTGCTATAAAGACACATGCACACGTATGTTTATTGCGGCACTATTCACAATAGCAAAGACTTGGAATCAACCCAAATGTCCATCAGTGACAGACTGGATTAAGAAAATGTGGCACACACACACCATGGAATACTATGGAGCCATAAAAAAGGATGAGTTTGTGTTCTTTGTAGGGACATGGATGCAACTGGAAACCATCATTCTCAGCAAACTATCGCAAGAACACCGCATGCTGTCACTCATAGGTGGGAATTGAACAGTGAGATCACTTGGACATGGGAAGGGGAACATCACACACTGGGGCCTATTATGGGGAGGGGGGATTGGGGAGGGATGGCAAGGGAGTTATACCTGATGTAAATGAGGAGTTAATGGGTGCTGATGAGTTGATGGGTACAGCACACCAACATGGCACATGTATACATAGGTAACTAACCTGCACGTTGTACACATGTACCCTAGAGCTTAAAGTATAATAAAAAAAAAAAAAAAAGAAAAAGAAGTTAAGAAAATCTATCTATGAGACAAAGAAAAAAATTCCTTAGACATTAAAAATAGAATGGCAAAAATGAAAAAAAATTTGGAATCAAAATACAAAGGTAAGAAAATCTTCCAGAAATACAGCAAAAAAAGAGAGAAAAGGTAAGAATATTAGAGAAGCATTCGAGAAGGTCCTACATCTAAATAACAAAAATTTCAGAAATAAGACAACAGAGAAAAAGGATAGAAGAAAATGGTAAAAAAATAATTCAATGAAATTTCCAAAAAGCTGCTAGTATGATTTCTTAGATTCAAAGGACTAGTTAGCATGATAAAGAAAAAAAGACCTATACCAAATTATACAATCAAAAAATTCCAGAATAGGGGAGAAAGGGAGGGAAGGTGGGGTGAGGGGAAGGGAAGTGAGAAACAGATGACATACAAAGGATCAGGAATCAGAATAGCTTTAGATTGTGAACCACGTATAACCTAAAAAGCTATAAACCAATGTTTTCACAGTTTTGAAGGGAAATTATTTTCAGCCTAGAATTCTATATCCAACAAAACTATCCACCAGGTAAGAGAGATAAAAAGACATTTTCAATAAATTTACCTTCCATGTATCATTTCTTAGGGAGCTACTGAATGATTTATTCCAAGAAAAAGATGGCACAAAATCAAGAAAACGAATACATAGAATAGACGAAATAGGAGATCTAATATAGGAGAAAGGTGAAGGGAAATATTCTAGGATAGAAAGTGTATCCTAGGAGTACAGGGCCACTGGTTCATGTAGAAGGAAATCAGGTACTCCAGGAGAATTTTCTTCCTGAAGATGACATTGATGGCAATAAACATCTTGAGAGGAGATGTGGACAAATGGCAGTAAATCTGAGGTTAAATTACATTAAGTGCAAAGAAAACTAAGTAACAACAATAACAAAAACTGTTATTAATCTGGGAAAAACAGACTCAGGAAAATAAAAGTAACATGTCTCTAATGCTCTAGTAGCATTTGTAGTCATAAAAATGCAAATCTGAATTGGTTTAACCAAAATTAAAATTAAATTATATCAAGAAAATGAGGAAGGTCAGGCGTGGTGGCTCACGCCTGTAATCCCAGCACTTTGGGAGGCCGAGGTGGGCGGATCACAAGGTCAGGAGATCGAGAACATCCTGGCTAACACAGTGAAACCCCGTCTCTACTAAAAACACAAAAACTTAGCTGGGTGTGGTGGTGGGCGCCTGTAGTCCCAGGTACTTGGGAGGCTGAGGCAGGAGAATGGCGTGAACCTGGGAGGCGGAGCTTGCAGTGAGCCGAGATCGTGCCACTGCACTCCAGCCTGGGCGACAGAGTGAGACTCCGTCACAAAAAAAAAAAAAAAAAAAAAAAAAAAAAAAAAGAAAAGAAAAGAAAAGAAAAAGAAAAAGAAAAAAGAAAATGAGGAAGGGGTTTGTATTAAAATGTGCACACACTGGCTGGGCGCAGTGGCTCACGCCTGTAATCCCAACACTTTGGGAGTCCAAGGCAGGCGGATCATGATGTCAAGAGATTGAGATCATCCTGGCCAACATGGTGAAACCCCGTCTCTACTAAAAATACAAAAATTAGGTGGGCATCGTGGTGCACGCCTGTAGTCCCAGCTCCTTGGGAGGCTGAGGCAGAAGAATCACTTGAACCCGGGAGGCAGAGGTTGCAGTGAGCTGAGATCGCACCACTGCACTCCAGCCTGGGGACAGAGCAAGACTCCGTTTCAAATAAATAAATAAGTAAAAAGTGCATACACTAATAGGTTTTACTGTGAAAGGAGGGGGAGTAGAGCGCTAAACCCTGTTAGTGTAAAGAAAGTCAATAGTTGATGCAACCAATGAAGAGCCAAAAATGCAATATAAGCATGATGTTTAGATACAGAGGAAATACTGAAATAAGCTAAAAGGTTGACAGCAAATTGCCTCAGAAGAAATGGGGTTGATGTAGTACTACTCTTAGCTTTTCCCACCAAACATTGTAGAATTTAGTGACTAATTAAATATGTGCCATATAACTTAATTTTTAACTCAAACCCCAAAACGTATTTTTGTTTTGATTTAAGGCAAAAACATATTCCTTTATGCAATCCATTCAATCCATAGTATCTAGACTAGAGGTATCCTAGAATGGATCATCAGAAAGCTGTGTGCCTGGGACTGCATTTTAGCTCCTTGGAGTGGTAGTTTTAGTGAACTGGACATAATTCTTTTGCTATGCACTTACATTAAGGTACAGCTAAATAAAAACCCTAAAAAACATATTATTATATTTACTGTAGAGAAGTAATGGATGTTTCACAACTGCATAGTGTTCTCTTTATGGGAACACAGAAGAAATTTCTTACAGGCCTCAATACTTAAAGACTATTCTTGTCTTGAGTAGGTGATTTTTCTTTCTCCTTTTCTCCTAGACGATGAATACTGCAGTCATGCATGTGGTTTTCATTCCCTCTTTCTGATGGCTAATAGAAACCTCAGAGCAAACTATGGATCCCGCTTTCTAACACAGTATAGAACATAGTAACTTCCCCTTGGGACACTAACCTTACTCCTGGTTTAATCTTTTTCTAGCCTATCCTCTTTTTCTCTTCCATCTCAGTCCCTTTTATTTTATCTTGAAAAACTGTTTATATCTTTATATGCTACCCCAAATCATTTTCAAAATGAGGAGCACATAGATAAATACAGGCACCCCTAGAGATATGCCATCTGCTTAGTCAATTCTATGCTAAAGATGTACAAACAAGTATAAGACATGACACTTACCAGGAGTTTGCAATCTAATTGGGGAGATAAAAAATAGTGTATAGAAATTAAACACATGCACACACACACACACACACACACACACAATATGGCAATATGGGACAAATGGTAAGTAAAGTACTAGGGAAGTACAAAGGCAAAAGACAATCAGGCAATCACGAAATATAAGCAGAGGATTTGAGCTCTGGAATGACCTTTAAATAGTGGGAAATAGATACTCAAAAAAGGAAAGCAATTGGGAGAACATTTTGGCTGCAGATGATAATATGGGTAAGTAGGAGGTACCAGGTATGATTATTGTGTACTGAGTAGATCAGTTTGGCGTGAATGAAGGGTATGAGTAGGGAGCAGTAAAAGGGAACGCTGGAAAGGTATGGATAAATTATAGGGTCTTGACCGGGTGCAATGGCTCACGCCTGTAATTCCAGCACTTTGGGAGCTGAGGCAGGTGGATAACCTGAGGTCAGGAGTTCAAGACCAGCCTCGCCAATATGGTGAAAGCCCATCTCTACTAAAAATACAAAAATTAGCTAGGTGTGGTGGTGCATGTCTGTAGTCCCAGCTACTTGGGAGGCTGAGGCAGGAGAATTGCTTGAACCTGGGAGGCGGAGGTTACAGTGAGCCAAGATTGTACCACTGCACTCCAGTCTGGGTGACAGAGCAAGACTCCATCTCAAAAACAAACAAACAAACAAACAAAACAAAAACAGGGTCTTAAATGCCAGACTAAAGGGGGTTTGAATACTAAGTCTATTCGAGAGATAATACAACTTTTAAACATTTTTAAGTAGTGCAATAACAAAATAGAGTTTCAGAAAGACTTATTCGGCCATGGTCTGAAAATACTGGAGAGATGATAACCTGGAAGCAACATTATTACAACAGTTTAAGGATAAAGTGTTAGAGCTTATCTTAGGATGTTGAAGATGGAAAAGAAAAATATTTGAGGCACATTGTGAATAAAAGAGTGATACATCTTGAGGGTTAAATAAAATAAAATCACAGTTATGAGCCTTTGAGAACAGAGTAATATGACTGTGAATTACAGAAACATGAAAATAAAAAAGTTGGCTTGGCTGTAACTATCCAGCAAACAAAAATGTGCAAAGTTGAGTGCGTAGTGTTTATAACAGATAAGAATAATAAAGCAATTCACTGAATTAAACATAGTTAGCTAATTCAGAATCTATCCTAACAGCTCCACGAAAAAAGATTTTGACTTGGAAGGTAATCAATACCAGCATATCATAAATTACAGCTTTGAGGCACATACTGTCCTGATGAATAGAACCTTTTGCATTTACGTTCTGAAAAGACAGACAAAAGGCCAAGCTCTCAGGGCAAAGTCAACTGAACTCAAATTATTTAAAAAATATAAACAGGTATGCGTATGTTGGAAGTCAAAACCACAACTGAACAGAAGGGCTTTGTTCAGATTACAGAAGGGGAAAGACTGTCTATAATATAGGATATTAAGTGAAATAGGAATGAATACAATTACCTACAATGAAAAGGAGAAACTGACTCTACAGTTAGGGGAAATAATCTTTTCACTAGAGCTAATCTTAAAAATTAGAATTTTCAGATTCTGGGTATGGGTCACATTTCAAAATGGAAAACCCAGCCTTTCAAAACTCCATTTATTTCCTATTTGGCCTATTTTCCTACAAATACAAAGCCTTGACAGAGTTAAGAGACTATCATGAAAGTGAAGACAGTAACATTGCAAAGTAGAATCCCCTAACAAGCCAAGAGTGGTGGCTCATGCTTGTACTCCCGGCTATTTGGGAGGCTGAGGCAGGAGGACTGCTTGAGCCCAGGAGTTCAGTAGAATCCCCTGACAACCTGGCTTGGCTCATACAGTTCCAGTTTTTGCCCCTGAATCTTGGGAGACCTGGATTAAACTCCTGGCTCCTACTAAAAGCTGTCAAATGTCAGCATTAGGAAGCCTCTTTAGCTTTTTCTCCCATTGGAAATGTTGGGTATTAAAAGGAAGTGGGTAAATGGTTCAGCCTGCAAATAAAACTTTACAAAAAAGTCATTTAAACTTATTTAAAGAAACTCTTTTTACATTTAACTTTTTTTTATTTTTGACAAATTAGGGTTTAGTTACCCATGAAATGAACTGAGTCCTTCCTGCTCCAAATTCTACCAGATAATCTATTGCTAAATTGTAAGCAAGGCACTAAATGGTAACACTTCCACTCTAAGAAGGCGCTAAGTGATCCTTTTGCTTTCTTTCAGTTAAGCTATGACAAATTCTGGAAACATTTACATGTGTCTTTGTGTATATCAAATATATAAAACAGCTTTCCACCTCTCAGTCCTTTTATAACAAATGGAGAGTTTTTGTGCCAAGGAAATTTCTGATTTTTTTTCTAATGGTATTGGCAGGTTTCGCAATTTAAATCATGTTTCTGTGTTTCTCTAAGAACAAACAGAACCTGTGGGATATATAATACTTCCCCTGAGTGCCCAGATAATATGTATAAGAATGTGTTTATCCTTTTCTGTAAAAATAAATTAAAAGAAAGGTTCAAAAACTCTTAAACAGATCAGAAAGAAATAACTAGCTACTCACTAGTCTGTCTCTGTCATTTTGGAGTGAAGACATAGCCTTTTTTAAACTCTGTACTTCAGCCAGGCTGGTGGCAGGCTGAGCTGCAGACCTCTGCTTCCCTTCCTCTGACTTTCGAAATTTCTCCAGCTCATTCCACAGGTGATCTCTCTCATTCTGTAGACTGGCCATAGCCTTGGAAAAGGACTGCACTTGGTTATAAGAATCTTCTAGTTGTGAGGACAAGTGAAGCAGTTGCTCATCTTTGGATAGGAGCTGTTGGTTAAGTTTCTCAAGGTAAGATAAGCTGTTTTCCTCAGGCAAGTCCATTGAAAAGGTGGTTTCAGAAAGAAGAGCATGTCTTTCTCTGTTTAAGAGTCCCTGTTGTTCTTTCAACTGTGCCAATTCCTTCAGACTGGCATCATATTTCCTTTTCAGTTCATCAAGTTCCTCATTGGCATGATCTCTACTATTTTGCAAGGAACTCATAGACCTTCCAAAAGACTGAATTTGTGCTGTGAGATCTTTATTTTCTTTGGTGACCATGAGTAACTTCTGTTCCATCTCCACCAGATCTCTTGCTAGTTCTGCTACTCTCTCTTCTGCTGTTTCAGTTTCATTTCTCATTATCCCTGCATCATGATGAAGATGCTTTAATTCTTTCTTCAGTTTATCTTCAATTTCACCTACCTTCTTGGCAGCTTCCTTTTGAACACAAACCAATTCTTCTTCCAGTTCTGTAATTCTCTTTTGAGAGGAGGAAAGCAAAGCACTTAACCTCTGTAGCTCTTCTTCTTTTACTTTTAACTGGGCATGATAGATTCCTAAAGTACCTTCTTCTTGCAAGGCTGTTACTTGTCTCGTTAGCTGGGATACAGACACTTTCAAACTCTCAATCTCTTTAGATAAATCTCGTTTCTCCTCTTGCAGGGCATTAGAGGACCTCTGCAGATCCTCATTTGCTTCCTCAGATTCCTTCAGCTTTTCTTCTAATTTAGCATATTTATTTTTCAGCTCCTTATTTTGCTGAAGTTGAGCTTCAAGAAGTTGCTTTTGTTGGCTGTCCTTTATTGATATCACTTGGTTCAGGTCTTCTCTATATTGGATCAGTTCTGCATCTAGCTTGGCATTCTCAGAATTGAGATCATCCATATGACTTCTCAAGCCTCGTATTTCTTCCTTAAGCTTATTATTCTCAGCAGCAGCCTCTTGGATGAGTTGGTCTTTTTCCAAGATTACAGAGAGATGTCGCTCTTCCAGCTGCTGATAGTCACCCACTATGCGGTCTCGATCATTTTGGAGAGAAGACATGGATTTAACAAAGGAATCCAACTGTGCCTTTTGCTGAATGTTTTCCTTTTTGATGGCATTCAGTGTTTCCATGAGCTGATTGGTTTTGTCAACAGCCTTCTTGTTCTCCTCTTCTAAAACAATATTCTCCTCTTCCTCCTGGGACAGCAGGTTTTCCAGCTCTTTAATTTCTTTATCATGTTGCTGACGCAGTTCAGCAATAGCTACTTGGATTGCCTCTTCCTTGCCAGAAAGCAGGCTTATCATCTTTTGCTCTTTCATATTTATTTCTTCATGCAGCCTACTGGTCAGTTCTCTGGAGGCCTGAAGATCAGTCTCCAGTTGTTCATAACTGAACTTAGAATTTTGAATATCAGCCTCTTGCTGCCTTATGATCCCTTCCAAATTTTCTTTTTGTTCCTTACATTTTTCTAAAGAGTTACTTAAATCAGTCAGCTGGTCTTTGAGAATGTTAAGTTCTGATTCCAACTTAGCTAATTCATTCTGAGAATTGTGGTATAGGTGGCGTGTCTCTTCTAGCTGGGACAAAAGTTCCTTGTTTTCCCCCTGTAGAGTATCACAGACCTTCTGTTGAAGCTGGACCTCTGTCTGGGCCTTGGACTCCCAAATCTGCTTGTCATGTTCAAGCCTGAGAGAGAGAGAAGGTCATTAGTTACAGATTTCAAGAAAAAAACTATGTTTCCCAAAGAACAAATACTATAACATGTACTCAATAGATTTACAAATGAATTAACATTCATAACAGGTGTTAAATGTTTTACTGAAGATGTATTAATTCTCTGTACCTACATATTTATCTACTGAGTGCTATGTATTAAAGGTATATCACACCTAAGGGTTCATATATTTAAGTCATAAACTCCAAAATATGTCATTTAGTGACATGGTTTTCGACATCCTGAAAAGTAACATTTTCTCCTACTTTATTCTACTTTGCTCCAGACAAGCTAATGTCTGGCTTCTCTAAGGGATAATCTTGATATGAAAGGCAGTGAGGAAATCTATTTTAGAACAAAAGGGTCCTATTAGAAGCAAGGAATACAAAGGATGAGAGACATTGTTAGTTCTAGAGCTTAAAAAGTGATATAAAATTGAAATTTGAGAAAAAATAACTCTACAAGGCATATGCAGTATCAATTAATGTGGACTACAGGAAGGAGAAAAGATGAGACTATCTAGGACACCAAGGCAATTAATTTGAGAGTACTCTGGTAAAAATCCAGGCAAGAGTAGTTGAAATGGAAATGAAAAGAAATACAGAGGCCAGGTGTAGTGGTTCATGCCAGTAATCCTAGCACTTTGGGAGGCCGAGGCGGGTGGATCACCTGAGGTCAGGAGTTCGAGACCAGCCCGGCCAACATGGTGAAACCCTGTCTCTACTAAAAATACAAAAAATTAGTTGGACGTGGTGGTAGGCTCCTGTAATCCCAGCTACTGAGAAGGCTGAGGCAGGAGAATTGCTTGAACCCAGGAAGTAGAGGTTGCAGTGAGCCAAAAGCACGCCATTGCACTCCAGCCTGGGTGATAAGAGCAAGACTCCATCTTAAACAGAACAGAAATAAAGAAATCTCTCAATAGAAAGATGGGAAGAGAAGATGTGAACTTTTCATGTTCATGCAGTTGTAGCAGGATTGTTCTTTGCCAAAAAAAGAGTAGATGTGAGAGGGAATATATCTCCCATGGGAATTTATGCCAAAATTAGTCCCATTGTCTAAAAGGAAACAAATAGTTTAGAGACTTTCTTTGCTTCCAGTTACGTCTGGAGGAGGAAAAAATTCACTACTCATTTACCTGGAAATGTTAATCTTTAATTCCTCCATATGGATGGACATCTGTCTAAGCTGATCCTTTAGAACACTGCAATTCTCTTCTTTGAGTCTAATTTCTTCTTCTTTGGTTTGAATCGCATCACTAAACTTCCTCTCCCATTTCTTAGCTTCATCTATTACCCTGTCGCGATCATCCTGGAGGGAAGACATGCTCTTAGTAAAGGCTGCAAGCTGGGCCACAGTACTGTCCAAGTTTTCCTGAACTTGCTGAATTTCCTTGTCTTTCTTGTTCAAAGTAACCTGAATCTCTCCAATTGTCTCTTCCAAGTGGACTTTTTCTCTGCGCAAAGCATCCAGCTTCTCTTGCATATTCTTCTTCTCTTTCAGGTGCTTCTCTTCTGCCTGTTCCAGTCTTCGCTCAAGATCTTCATCCTTTTGTTTCATTTGGCTTTTAACTGATTCTTTATTTGACTGGAGTTCCTTTTTCAACTTGAGATTGTCTGCTAGGACCCTTGCTGCTTCACTTTGTGTGTCATCTAGCAGGACTTTGAAGCTAGCTAATTCTGCTTGTGCCTTTTTGCGGTGTTCAACTGCTTGAGCCAGATTTTCTTTGGTTATTTCCAAATCTTTTTGAGACTCAGTTTGAACAAATTCTAGAGCTTTAACAGTTCTCTCCAGAGCACTAATTTTCTCTTGATACCTGATGCAGTCCTTCTGTAGCTGCTTTACTTCTTGTTGTTTTTCTTTTAACAGTTCCTGAAGTTCCTTTGCATGGCTTTTATTTCCAGGTTCTTTCTGAGCACCTTGTATTTTCTCCAAATATTCCTTTCGTATTTCTGATTCCACCTTAGTTTTTTCCTTGACTAACTGCTGCTTTTCTTCTTCCAGTTCACTCACACACTTTTTAAGGTTCTTCATTTCAGATTCCAATAGCTCATTTTTTATTTGGGCATCTGTAACATCCTGACAATAATTCCCAATGCTTCCATTAAGTTCTGCTAATTGATTCATAAGCCTCTCTTCCAAATCATCTTTCTCTTCTTCTGCTGTCTCCTTTAGTTTGGTAACTCTGGAGAGTTCTTCTTGGATTTGCTGATTTAACAGGTTCATTTTGCTTACTTCTTCCTGAAGCAGTTTTAGTTCACCATCCTTTGTTGATATCTGACTCAGTAAGGCATTTCTCTCATTTTCTAGAGTCTGGCTAAATTCCTTGTTTTTCTGCTTCTCCTCCTCTAATCCAGCAATTCTTTCCTTGAGCTGATCAATCTGCTGTAGGTAGTTATTAATTTCATCATGTGAGCTGACATCCTCACTTACAGCAGGGTTGGCACTGTTCTCTGAAGGAACCGATTCTGAACATGCAGGCCTTGTGCTCATACTCAGAGAGTCTTGATCTTCAGTCTCACCTGGTATAGACTGTGTGGCCTCTTCCGTGACATTCATTTGGTTATCGTGTTTCTCAGTGGCCTCTAGGTTAGCTTGTTTAGATACATTACTTTCTAACTGATGCTTTAAATCTTGAACCTCTTCACTTAGAGAGTCTTTCTCCGACATTAAAGACTGAAACTTCTTAGAAAGTGTTTCATACTCCATTTTGACCCTTTCAAGTTCTTCTTTCATGCTGGCATTGGAAGAAAGAAGTGTTTCCATACACTCTTTAGCTGTACCTCCTGCAGGGTGCACCTCTGCCCTAAGCCGGTCATTCTCTTCTTCCAGCTCTAGGATTTTCTGCTGTTTAGATTTAGCAAACTTTCTCATCTTTTCTTTCATTTCCTCCATTTCTTTCTCAGCTTCCTGCAACTGCTTTTCTGTCTCCTTCTTGTTTGCCTCTGTGCTTCTTAACTTGCCATACAGTTCTTGTTTCTCTTGCCTCACAGCTTCCACCACGTGCTGAATCCTTTCTGCTTCATTACTAACATTCTCATAGGACTGCAGAAGAATTTCATACTCTTTTTGTAGTTCCTTGTGTTTCTCTTGCCACTCACTACTTTCTGCAATCTTAGAAGACTTCAAAGATTCAATTTCCTTCACTAACTTTTCCTTGTCTTCAGTAAGACCCTCTAGAGCTAGTTTTAGACTTTCACAGGAGCCACTGAGACTTTGATTTTCCAATAAAGACCTGTCCATTTCTGTAATGAGTTTGTCTCTTTCTTCTTGAAGAAGAGCTAACCTTCCTAAGACTCTATCTTTTTCTTTATTTTGAGCAGAAACATGGCTTTCCACATCTGCCAGAGACTTGGTGAGATGTTCAATGGTATCTCTGGCCAAAGACAATTCCTCTTGGAGACTTTTGTTTTCTTTTAGTGCTTCTTTTCGGGAAATAAGGGCAGCTTGCAGTTTCCTTTGTATTTGTTGCTTTGCTCTACTTTCTTCTTCAATCTCTTCTGGTTTTTGCTTCATTTCACAAAGTTCCACCTGTAGCTGCTTTATCCTCTCATCATGCTCTTTGGCTTGCATTTCTAGCTGTGTATGTAGAGCCTTAATTAAATCTTCTTGTTCTATTATCTCTGTCTGTATTTTAGTGAGAGCTGCTTCTTTCTCACGAAGTTGTCCAGAAAGGTAGCTAACGTGTTCTTCCTTTTCGCTTATGAGTTTTTGTAGTTCATCTAGCTCAGGTTGCAATTCTCTTAGATGTTCTAGACCAGCAATTTGTAGTTGGCTGCTTTCCAATTTCTGCTGCAGGCTTTCTGCACGAACTTCAGCTTCATGGGATGCTGTCTTTAGACTCTCAATTTCTAAACTCTGTTTATTTATCTGGTCTTGTAACTGAAATACCTCTTCTGATTTTTTAGTAAGTTCACTTGTTGTAGAACTAATTTTCAATTCTAACTCTTCTTTCTCAGTCTCTATTTCCTTCAGCTGGGCCTTAATCTGGGCAACAGAAGTTCCGCCCTGCAGAGCACTCGCATCTTCAGAATGAGAAGGCCAGTCTGGGCACAAGTTGGACTCTAAAACAGGTTGAGTGTGATGCTGTTCTGTGGCTTTGAATAAAGGTTCTTCTAAACCCGGAGTGGGAGAGCACCATTCCTGCTGGTCAGGGCTTGGGAGTTTTCCGTCTATGGATTCCCTTACTTGAATCTGGAGTTGCCTTAGCTGGTCTCCAATATTCTCATTTTCCTTGCTTTGCTCATCAAACTGTTCTTGCAAGCGATTGTAGTCATCTTTCTGTTGCTTTAGCTCCTCCCTAAGATGTCTTTCTTTTTCCTGTGCCTTTTTAAGAATTGCCTTGCGGGAGGTTAAGGCTTCCTGTAGCTTCTTTTGAAGTTGCTCCTTTTCTTTTTCAAGGGCCAGTATCTTTTCTTCTAGTTCTGGTTTCCAGTGTTCACCACTATCTGTACCAGGTGGACTTATCACCACTGTTTCCTTTACAAGTGCTACGGAGTCCCCATCACTTGCATCCGTGTTACTTGTGGTTAACTTCTGGATAATTACTTGGTTTTCACTGATTTCTGCTTGGAGCAAATCTATTTGGTTTGTTTTATCTTGCAAGGTCTGATTCATCTCTTTGACCAGAGCCTGTAATTGTTCTTCAGCTGCCATCTTTTCTTCCAAATCCTTCCTTATATGCTCTAGTTCCACTTCTTTCTCAGATATTGTCTGTTTTAAAGAAATTTCTATTTCTTGGCACTTAGAAGTCACACATTTTTCTGAGTATTCTTTGTTTTCTTTATCTTCTTCCACTTCTCCCCTCTCACTCTCACTGAGTGGGATCTCTTTCTTAGATTGATCTTTCAAGTTGGCTAATTCCTCTTCCAATCTACTGACTCTTTGAAGAAGCTCCTTTCTGTTAATAAGAGCTGCCTGGAGCTTTCTCTTTCTCTGCTCATTTTCTTTCTTCAGAAGGTCAAATTCATGCTGGAGTTCTTCCTTACTTATCAGTCCTGCTGGGTTCATCTCATCATAATTTTGTTTAAGGCCAGAAACAACTTCATTATCTTCTTCTACTTGCTCTTTTTTTGCTTCCTCAGCTCTGGATAATAAATTTAGCTGTTCTTTAAGAGTCTTAATTTCAACCCCAAGAGAAAACTTCTCTTCATTAAGCTGAACCATTTTCTCAGTCATACTAAAGCTGATTTCTGTCACTTGTTGATCCTTCTCCTCGATGGTTTGTTGGAGGGTTTCCACATCTCTCTTTTTCTCCAGTAAGAGCTGATCCATTTTTGCTATTTCAAGTTCCTTCTGTGAAAGAGCCTGGGACAGTTCTTCGACCTTACTTGAGATATGCCTCACACGTTCTGCCCCCTCAAGCACTTCACTTTCCTTATTTTGCAGCTGGCTTTGCAGGCTTCTTATCAGGGTACTCTGCTCAGAAAACTGAAGCTGCACATCATCCAGTTCATTCTGTAAAACTTCAATTTTCACATCTTTAGATTTGGCTTCTATGCTGAGACTATGGATCTGTTCAGTGAGCAGGTTGTGATGAGCAGTTTGGCTTTCATAGTCAAATCTTCTTTGCCTTTCTGCTTCTGCAAGGTTCATTTCCAGTTGCTTTACCTGAGCCCTCAATTCTGTTACTACACTAAGTTCCTTCACCTGAGCGAGAAGCTGGTCTCTTTCTTCAGACAAAGCAGTGAATGCACTGCTGTTGTTGTCAGCATTTTTCTTAAACTCCTCAATCAACTGGTTTAGGTTGCTAATTTCCTTAGCTTTCTCATCTAAATTTTTCTCATAGATTTCTTGTGCTTTATGAAAGTTTAGCTCAAGCTCCAAAATTTGACTTTTTAACCTTTCCAACTCATCCTGATGACACTGACCAATATCTGGTACAGCAGAAAGGGATTTATCACAATCCTGCTTTGTTGATTTCAATTCTACTCCAGCATCATTTAAAGATATTTCCTCAGATGTTCTATTTTGATGTTCAGTGCTCGCCTGTTCTTTCTCAACTGCTGGAAGACTGCTCTCTTCATTTGGCATTAAGGGAAAATTTTGCCCTGTATCTTCAAGAAATACTTCCATTTTAATTGGAGCTATTCCCTCACCCTCCATCTGTTTCATTTCTTTCTGGTCAAGGACCTCATGATCCCCTTCCTCAGCCCTTTTCCCCTGGAGCTGTAATTTAAGAAATGCAATTTCCTCTTGAGCTTCTTTCATTTCCAACAATAAAACTGATAATTCTTTATGTTTCTGAGAAAATGTGTTTTCTAGAACATCTTGTCCACTTTCCTCAGTAGAAGAGCTCCTCTTGTTGGCATCATCAACAATGCTGATCTATTTTTAGAAAAAGAAAAAAAAAAGCTTTAATCAAATGTTTTACAACATTAAAAAAAAAAAGCCCAATTAAAAACTTGTATTTCATCTTCTACAACTTCAGACTTTTTGGTCAAAACCTTCTTTGTACCATAACACTGCTAAATCCTTTTCAAATCAGTTTGTCTTTCCCAACCGGACCTCCAAGGACACTCTGCCAATCCTGCACTGAAGTCAAGCCCTATTCATAAGACCTAAGGAAACCTGGAATTCATTTTCTGGAGATTTCTTACATGAGAAGCTTTTTTTTTCTTCAGAATAAAACTCCTATAAAAAAAAAAAAAAAGTAAGCAGATCCTTTTGTTAGGAAGCCACATTATTCCTCAAGGGCATGTATGATTCTATCACTGACTTACTGATTAGAAGAACATAGCTAACTAAACACAACACAGCTAACAATAATCTTAAATCAACAGAATGATACTAAGCAACCATACACTTATAGTAATTTTCAGATTATAAAAAGGATCATTCTCTAAAGATCTCTTTTTATTTAATCTTAGTAAAACTGTGCCAATCTTATCTCATCTCTTCACTGAGAAACTCTTCTGAGATGAACAAAGAAGTTGAGACAGATGATAACCCAGTATTAAAAAAATGGGTTATCAAATCCCAAATTAGTAGCTACTATATTTGTGTTGCTTTAGGACAATGAATTCTAATATTCAGAAACAAGTAACAATAAATGAGATATAATAACCATTATGAATCTCTTTAATAGGTCTTACACTATAGGTAATGTACTTCTCTGACAACACTAGAAAATTATAGACGTGTTTTCATATGAAGCTACCTTCTCTTAATCTAGTTCATGTTCTGATTATATTAAGAACATATCACTTACCTCACTGACTTCTCTATCTGCTTCCCCAATTCTATTCTGAGCCTCCAGAAGAGTAATCTGAGAAGATAGTTTTTCTGAAAGTCACAAAATAAATATCTTTAGAAGATATATATGGAGTGTATGAACAAACAGGATTGCATGTGAAGCTATCTGAAATGCATGAAATAATTTTTTTACAAAATAAAATAGTTTGGGAGAGGAAAAAGCCTCATTAAAATAAAGAAGTGGCAAGAGGATATGATTACATGAGATATAAGATAGAACAGTACTAGGTGATGATAATGATACTGAATGAAGTATACTAAATAGTGGAAGGTTTGAAAGGAGAAGGATGCCAGGGTGCAGGACATAGAGCAGCAGCTATTTCTGTGGCATAATCCAGAACTTCTAGGACAATATACATAATTTATCTATAATCCTACCATGTTTGTAATATATATTTGGCATTAATATAGCACTTACAGTGTTCTTCAATGTTCATAAAGATATCAAATTTTAGTACGAAAAGGGAGCTATCCTATCTCCTCAATGATCATATAAGGAAACAAAGAAATGACATGACCCGAAAGATTATGCAGCTAGTTCAGGGAGCTGGGATTAGAATCCAAGTCTTTGGAGTTTTAACCCAAGTTCTGTTACAATGTGTATATATTGAGCATCGATATCGATATCCTCAAGAAGCTTATATTCTTTCTGAGAAGATAAAACAGATATACCAAAGGAAAAATACATATATATATTTTTTTTATACTGTATCCAAATGTCTTAATGTGACCTACAGGAACCCTTATGCTTTGACCCTACTAATTCTGCAACCTCCTCTTCTTGTATTGCACCCTTTTTGTTCACTCTGCTCCAAAAACACTGGCCTGTTTTCTCTTCTGCAAACTTATCAAGTTCATTCATACCTGAGGACATTTGTACTGCTTTTTTCTCTGCCTGGAATGCTCTTTGCTTAGCCTCTTTGCATGGCTGTCCCCTTTTCATCATTCAGGTTTAAAGTCCTCAGAAAGGCCTACTCTCACTACTCCAATTCTGCGTTCCTCTTCTCCAAGGCATACTTGAAATACCCTGTTTTATTTTTAGCCTAATACTTATCATTCTCTGAAACTTTCTTATGTGTATAAACAGGTTTGCAGTCTGTCTTCCCCTCCAATATGATCATAGCTATATCCCCAGGAACGACAATAGTGCCTGGCACATAGGAAAGGCACCATAGATGAGACAAGTGAATTCAAGACACTATATAATATGTTCAGACACTTCACAAGATTACTTGAAAAAGAGGTACAGTGGTAGAAATGTCAGTGCAAAAGGTGAGTTGAAAAGAACATGACATACAAGGTAAAAGTAATCTGTGAGGCCAGACACAAAAACCAATATAGAAAACCTTAAGGTCAGTGATCCCTGCAGGAAAGAGCAAAGGAATGGAACCCATATAATACCTCCAAACCATGTGAAACCACATGGACAGGATACAGATTGTTTGCAAAACTGCAAAATAAGCATCATGGATAAGGTCTCAAAGAAGTGCTCTGAATGGGTTAAATAATGAGCTGAATTTGTGGTGTTCTTTACTTATTAGAAATAGTGGGAATCATCTGATACAAGTGTATAAGCTTCCATTTAGATCTAAGTGGAAAACTGTAAAATGGTTACGTTAGAAATACTAGCTCTATAGAGTTTAATAAAAGTTTTACAACCTTTACTTGCTATTCATTCTCACTCCTAAATGATAAAGTGTAGTACTCAGTTAATCCAAGATGAATTAGATCAACAAAGCATTAACGATACGCTACTAAATCCATAAAGTCTACATGAAGCATATGATAAGTGGAAGGAGACACATCTTCATTCTCACTAACTGTTCACACACAATCCAATAGGACAAAATGCTAAGTTCAGTTCAATCCAACAAAACTTTATTCAGTATCCATTATTTGCCAGGTAGTATACTTGTTTTGGGTAAAGCAAAGATAGAAAAAAAAAATGGCCCCTGCCCTTGAAGAGCTTATAAACTTTAAGAGCTTATAGTAAAAAAGACAAACATATAAACAGATCATTTTAATACAATGTTAAAAGTATAAAAGGATACTATGGAAGCACACAAAAAATCATTTAACCCAACTTTTGGGGATCAGTACCAAATTCCTGAAAAAGATAATATACTAGTCAAGGCCTGAGAGATGAGTAAGAATCATCCAGACTAAAGGAAAGGAGCAGGATTCTAAGTAGGGTACAGCACAAGCATAAACCACTCACTCACAACATAGTTTCTACCTTTAAACCTTTATACTGATCTCTGTTACCTCATCCCACAAATTTACTACCAGAATGTCCTTTCTTTCTTCATTTTACCTATTTTAAAAATCATCTTACTAAGGTCCTGTTCAAGCCATACTTCCTATAGGATACAATGACCATTCCAAAATGATTATGAGTTACAAAGAAATCCTGCAGCATGTATAGTCCATAATGCAAAATGTTATGTAAACACTGATACTATGCTCTAATTGTTTAATGTGTATTAATTTTATCTTTCATAGTTACCAGCTCTATTATCTAAATCTTTATTATCATGGAATCAGAGAATTCTACATGTTACACATAAATAATGATAAAAATAGAGGTACTTGTGGGATAAGAAGACAGAGAATTATGGTTTTCTTTTATACATACCATTCTCAGCTTTCAGCTCCTCCAGCTCTATAGAACTAAGGAGCAAGGCTCCCTTTTCATTCTCTAGTTCTACCACTCTCTTCTGCAAAGAAGCAATATTCTCCTCAGTGACTGCCTAAATTGTAGAAAGACAACAAATTAATGATTCTCCAGTAGAAAATTCTCACACTAATGCCCAGATAGCCTCTAGCATTTTTGTCTTCTAAAAGTTCTCCAGCCATGAAAATACTTTAAAAATAACATCTACTTATCTGCCTAGGTAATCTTTGAAGAAAAGTGTTTTATCTAAAGATTTAGAAAAAGAAATAAAATATTTCACACAAATATCAAGTTCATTGGCTTTTAAATTTAAGATTGAAGCCTGGAATACAAAGATAGAAATTCCAAGTCTATAGCATAAGAAAGAACATTTTCAGGTTCACAAACAAATAATATTAAAAGATTAGATTAATGCCACCAAGTAACATGGTCTCTCTCCTGAAGGAGAATGAACATGAGGAGAGGTTCCACAAAGAGGAATAGAGGCAAAGGAATATGTACCTCTTAAGAAAGGAAGAATATTTATAATTTTTTTCCAAGTATAATAAAAATTCCCTTGCCTTAATTTATACATCCAGAATTTTTGGTCCTAAGGATAGGCACATATCTAATTATGCCACATCTTTAGTTTTATGTCTTTACATATTTTTTTTATTCTCCATGGGTATTATTCTATACAATTTTCATACAATTGTAGAATTTTTAAGCCATGAGGGTCTTCACAGCATACTTGACCCCAAAATCTTCATCCGATGTTTAAAATAAATAGCAAGGGATGAATTTAGGGTTTTTATGGCTTTTATTTTGAGGGAAGTTCCCAGTTTGCAGTACACAGGGCAAGTAAAACTCTTAATAGAATAGCCACAGATATTTCTGGCTTGAAGAATGAGAAGAAAGAGTTTGGGACAAACATAGCTGCTAGGAAGTGAGGAGGGAGATCAGAGAGAAGAAAAAGAGTTAGGAAGGAGGAGCCCTGAATTCTGTGTATAAACTTAGCTGAAATTGCCGGCTGAACAATGGCACTATGTATTTGTTGAACTGACTTAAAGCAGCCCAGCTAAGGCAAAAATAACTGAATGGAGTTTTGATGCCTCTCTGTCATAGGCCAGAGTTTGGGGTTTGAGTCCAACTTACTGTCTGATAAAAAGTAACTAAAATTTTAGAAATAATAAAATAGAATCTTGAGAACAAAACACAACATCTGGAATTCAAAACAAAACCATTCACACATAAAGAAACAGGAAAGTGTGACCCATTCTCAAGGAAAAGAATGTAATCAACAGATTCTAGCTATAAAACGATGCAGATTTTGTAAGTAGCAAACAAGAATTTTAATAAAGAAGCTATTTTATCTATGCTTAGGACATAAATGAATATGCTCATAATGAATAAGAAGAAAGGAAATCTTAGTACGAACAAAGAAAATGTAACAATGAACCAGTTTGAAATTCTATAACTAATAAACATAATACCTGAAATGAAAATTTCGATAGGCTTAATAGAATATAGACAACAGAAGAAAGTCTTGGTGAACTTGAAGATAATAAATCAACAGAAATTATCCAACCTGAAGACGGAAGAATAAAAAAAAAAATGAATACAACCTCAGGGACACGTGGGACAATATTAAAAGGTTCAATATACGTGTAATTGGAGTACCAGAAGAGACGAGGGGCAGAATAGGAAGAAAAAATATTTTAAGAAACAGAGATATAGACCAATGGAACAGAACAGAGTCCTCAGAAATAATACCACACATCTACAGCCATCTGATCTTTGACAAACCTGACAAAAACAAGAAATGGGGAAAGGATTCCCTATTTAATAAATGGTGCTGGGAAAATTGGCTAGCCATAAGTAGAAAGCTGAAACTGGATCCTTTCCTTACTCCTTATACGAAAATTAATTCAAGATGGATTAGAGACTTAAATGTTAGACCTAATACCGTAAAAACCCTAGAGGAAAACCTAGGTAGTACCATTCAGGACATAGGCATGGGCAAAGACTTCATGTCTAAAACACCAAAAGCAACGGCAGCAAAAGCCAAAATTGACAAATGGGATCTCATTAAACTAAAGAGCTTCTGCACAGCAAAAGAAACTACCATCAGAGTGAACAGGCAACCTACAGAATGGGAGAAAATTTTTGCAATCTACTCATCTGACAAAGGGCTAATATCCAGAACCTACAAAGAACTCAAACAAATTTACAAGAAAAAAACAAACAACCCCATCAAAAAGTGGGCAAAGGATATGAACAGACATTTCTCAAAAGAAGACATTCATACAGCCAACAGACACATGAAAAAATGCTCATCATCACTGGCCATCAGAGAAATGCAAATCAAAACCACAATGAGATACCATCTCACACCAGTTAGAATGGCAATCATTAAAAAGTCAGGAAACAACAGGTGCTGGAGAGGATGTGGAGAAACAGGAACACTTTTACACTGTTGGTGGGATTGTAAACTAGTTCAACCATTATGGAAAACAGTATGGCGATTCCTCAAGGATCTAGAACTAGATGTACCATATGACCCAGCCATCCCATTACTGGGGATATACCCAAAGGATTATAAATCATGCTGCTCTAAAGACACATGCACACGTATGTTCATTGTGGCACTATTCACAATAGCAAAGACTTGGAATCAACCCAAATGTCCATCAGTGACAGACTGGATTAAGAAAATGTGGCACATATACACCATGGAATACTATGCAGCCATCAAAAAGGATGAGTTTGTGTCCTTTGTAGGGACATGGATGCAGCTGGAAACCATCATTCTTAGCAAACTATCACAAGAACAGAAAACCAAACACCGCATGTTCTCACTCATAGGTGGGAACTGAACAATGAGATCACTTGGACTCGGGAAGGGGAACATCACACACCGGGGCCTATCATGGGGAGGGGGGAGGGGGGAGGGATTGCATTGGGAGTTATACCTGATGTAAATGACAAGTTGATGGGTGCTGATGAGTTGATGGGTGCAGCACAGCAACATGGCACAAGCATACATATGTAACAAACCTGCACATTATGCACATGTACCCTAGAACTTAAAGTATAATAATAATAAAAAATAAAAATAAATAAAAATAAATAAAAACTAGCTAAACAAACAAACAAAAAAAGAAATGGTCAAAAATTTCTCAAATGTAAGGTTATATATGTAAGAAACTCAACAAAAGCAAGCAAGAGAATGACAAAGAAAACTATAACTAAGTACATCACAGACAAGGATAAAAGGAAAGTCTAAAATCTCCATAGGCAAATGATACTTTACATACAGAGGAACAACAATTTGAATGAATACTGACCAATTTTTAGGGAAAAAATATAGGCCAGAAGAGGGAAACACCTTCTTTAAAGTACTGAAAGAAAGGCTGGATGTGGTAGCTCACGCCTATAAGGCTGGATGCAGTGGCTCACACCTATAATCCCAGCACTTTGGGAGGCCGAGGCGGGTGGATCACCTGAGGTCGAGAGTTCAAGACCAGCTTGACCAACATGGAGAAACTCTGTCTCTGCTAAAGTACAAAATTAGCCAGGCGTGGTTACTCATGCCTGTAATCTCAGCTACTCGGGAGACTGAGGCAGGAGAATCGCTTGAACCCAGGAGGCACAGGTAGCGGTAAGCCGAGATCGTGCCATTGCACTCCAGCCTGGGTGACAAAAACGAAACTCTGTCTCAAAAAAAAAAAAAAAGTTCTGAAAGAAAAATTGTCAATCCAGAATTATAATATCCAGTAACAAATATCATTCAAGAGTAAAAGTAAAATAAAGACATTTTTAGACAAGGAAAAAACTAAGAAAAATTTTTCACAGACAGACCTATACTATAATATTATGGGTTGTTGTAGAGGCTGAAGAAAATGGTATCAAATAGATATCTGATCATCAGAGAGGAAAGGGCATTACAAATGGTAAATATGTGGATAAATGTTAAGGTCAATATTTTCCCCTTAATGTCTTTCAAATCTATATAACCGTTTTAAGCACAAATATTAAAATTGTGTGCTGAGGCTTATCACTTTTGTTAATATAATACATACAACAACTGTGGCATAAGGAATAGGGTAAGGGTATATGATTATAAAGATTCTACCTTTTAAGTGAAGTAGTACAGTATTAACTCTAAGAAGACTGAAAAGGATATATGTTGTACTTCCTAGAGCAACCACTTAAAAAACTTTCGTAAAAAGATATAGCTCAATACCCAATAGAGGAGTTTTGCTTCTGCTAAAGACTGAGTAACATGGAACGGATTTAACCTCCTACCTGAAATAGCAATAACCAAAACCAGACAAAATAATAAAATAATCATTTTCAGAATACTGCATATCAAGCAACAAAGGATAATTATCTCTGAAAGAGGCAGAAAACAAATAAAGTGATCCCTAAAGCTGACCAAGCTTCATGACTTAAGAGAGTTTTCAGCTTATGATCCAAGAAGGGGGAACATAGGCTGAGCCTGGTAGACTCCCTAAGTTCATGAGACAGAGCTGACAGTCCAGAAAGAGCAAGATAGCTGCAGTTCACAGAACAGAATACCAGATGGGAAAAAGTCACATGCGGAGAAAACTCTGCAGATCTGCAAAGAGACTGAACAAGTGTTCAGTGAAGTACAGAGCAGCACATGAATGTGAGGAAAGCATCCAAGGCTACCTGAACTACCCCTACCTATCTGAAGAGATTAAAGAATAGCACCTGGTGCTCACACAAAACCTGGAAGAGTGTCAGTTATATAGCCAACTGTGAAAAAACACTTCTCAGGGCATTGAGTAGGATACTCAGCAAGGTCTTGCCTCAGGAGTAAGGAATGACTGAGCACTGATTCGAACCCTCCTAACAAATCAAAGCAGCAAGATCTGAAAGGACCAAGTTTTTTTCAAAGAATTTAACTGAATCCCATAAAAAAGCTCCAAAATATGTTAACAAAACAAAGATAGAAACAAAGGAGAATCACTTGAACCCGGGAGGCAGAGATTGCAGGTTTTGACTAATTTGACTAATTCATGGCAGAAAATCTTCCAAAACTATAAACACAGAGATTGAAAAAGCTCAATGAACCCCAATCACAAGAAACATGCTATGTCAAGGCACATCATAATTCAAGTGCTCAAAAACAGTGGTAAAATCCTAAAAGCAGGCAGGAAAAAACAGAAAGAGAGAAGCATGACAGATTTCTTATCAAAAACAAAATGCAAGGGCCAGATGCAGTGGTTCATACCTGTAATCCCAGCACTTTGGGAGGCTGAGGGGGGTGGATTGCTTGAGACCAGAGTTCGAGACTAGCCTGGCCAACATGGCAAAACCCCATCTCTACTAAAAATACAAAATTAGCCAAGCATGGTGGCTGGTGCCTGTAATCCAAGCTACTCGGGAGGCTGAGGCAGGAGAATCACTTGAACCCGGGAGGCGGAGGCTGCAGTGAGCCGAGATTGCGCCACTGCACTCCAGCCTGGTAACAAAGCAAGACTCCGTCTCAAAAACAAACAAACAAACAAACAAAAAAAACCATGACCGGCAGACTTGCACATACATCCATGTGCACGCATACACAAAAATTAAAAGAAATCCTTCAGAGCCAGGTCCAGTAGCTCATACCTGTAATCCCAGCACTTTGGGAGGCCAAGGCAGGATCATTTGAGCTCAGGAGGTTAAAACCAGCCATCCTAGGTAACTTAGCAAGACCTCATCTCTACTAAAAGTAAAAAAAAAAAAAAAAAAAGTTATCTGGGTATCATGGTGCATGCCTGTAGTCGCAGTTACTCTGGAGGCCAATGTGGAAGAATCACTTGAGCCCAGGAGGATGAGGCTGCAGTAAGCCATGATCTTGCCACTGCACTCCGGCCTGGGCAACAAAGTGAGAACCTGTCTCCATTATAAAAAAAAAAGTCCGTCAGAGAGAAGAAAAATGACACCAGATGGAAATATGGAGCCAGGGTTTGGCAAACTTTGGAGGTCCGCATAAATAAAGTTTTATTGGAACATAACCACAACCATTTGTTTCCCTTCGCTCTATGTCTATTCTTGCTGTACAATGGCAGAGTTGAGTACGTGCAACAAAGACTATCTGACCCACAAAGCCTAAAATATTTACTATACATAAAAGGATTGGCAATCTCTGATCTACCACCAAAGAATGAAAAGTACCAGAAATGGTAACTGCAATGGTAGTTAAGATTTATTTTCTTATTTTAATCTCCTTAAAACATAAACGTAAATGCTTTATATGTATTAGCCAAAAACTGTCCACAACCCAAATTATCCATCAATGAGTCAATGGTACACAAATTGTGCTGTTTACAACATACTCAACAATACAGTGGAATGAATTATTACTAAACAGACATTAGGATGAATCTCAAGTATGCTGAGTACAATAAGCCAACAAAAAAGTATATATACAACTTATATAAAATTTTTTAAAAATCTGTAATGACAGAAAGCAGATCAGTGTTTGTCTAGTAGGGAAAGATGTGAGGGAAAAGATTAAAAGAGGACATGAGAAAACTTCTAGAGATGATGAATATGTTCATTTTCTTGATAGTAGTGATGGTTTTACATGTTATCCAATTGTGCTGGGTGCTGTGGCTTAAACACCTGTAATCCCAACACTTTGGGAGACAAAAGCAGGAGGATCACTTGAGCCCAGGAGTTAGTTTGAGGCCAGCCTGGGCAACACAGTGAGACCTTGTCTCTACAAAAAAAAAAAAAAAAATTGGCCAGACATGGTGGCACATGCCTATAGTCCCAGCTATTCAGAAGGCTGAGGTGAGAGGATTGCTTGAGCCCAGGAAGTTAAGGCTGTAGTGAGCTCTGATCACGTGACTGCACTCCAGCCTGGGTGAGAGTACAAGACCCTGTTTCAAAAAACAAATGAACAAACAAACAAAACCCTCTTTAAACTGTATACTTTAAATGTGTACACATTACTGTATGTTAAGTATAACTTTAATAGAGCTGTTTAAAAGAAAAAGTTGTCAATCAATAAATGAAAATTAAATTCAAGAAACTTCTAATTATCAAATAGAAGGCAGGAAAAAAGAAGGGAAAACAGAGGGAAAAAAACAGAAAGCAAAATGGTAGACTTAATCCAATCACATCAATAATTACATTAAAAGGACTAAGCACTCCAATTACAAAGAAGAGAAGAAATTAAAAAGTATAACCCAACTATATGTTGCCTTCAAGACATTCACTTTAAAGAAAGACATAAGTTAAAAGTAAAAGGACAGAAAAGAATATACCATTCAAGCAATAAACATAACACTGAATACTTTTATTAATGCCAGATACAGAGAAATGCAAATAAAGAAGTATTACTAGAGATAGAGTAACATTTTGTAAGTGAAAAAAGGAACATTTTATCTGAAAGATAAATGTGTATGTACTAATAACAGAGATTCCAATTACCAAGAGGCAAAAAATGACTACATTAAAAGGAGAAACAGACAATTCCACAGTCGTAGTTGGAGATTTCAACCCCCTCTCAGCAAATGTTTCAATAACCAGACAAAAATCAAAGACAAATATAACCTGAACAATACTATGATCTAAGTGCTATTTGTAGAACATTAAATCCAATTACTACAGAATACACACTATTTACAAGTATACAAAGTATGTTCACCAAGACACCATATGCTGCATCATAAAATAGGTCTCAATAAATTTCAAAGGATTGAAGTCATATAAAACATATTCTCTGATCATAATGAAATTATATTAGAAATCAGTAAGATATATAGAAATAAAACCAAATAGCTGGATATTCTACAACAACATGTTTATTTAGAACACACTTCTAAACAATCCATGGTCAATGAAAAAACCACAGAGAAACTCAGAAAAATCTTCAAAAACTGAAATGATTAAAAAACCACAACATAACAAGCTGTGCTTAGAGGGAACTGTGTTAACTTTAAATGTTCATATGAGAAAAGAAGACCTGAAATCTTTGATAAAAAGTTTCACCTTAAGAAGCTATAAAAAGAAGAGCAAAGTAAATCCAAGTAGAAAGAAACACTAAAGAGTAGAAATCAATGAAAATGAAAATAATCAGCAACAGAGAAAATTAACAAGGCCAAAAGTGGCTCTTTGAAAAGATTGGGGAAAAAAGTTGAATAAATTCTAGGTAGACTGATAAAGAAAATGAAGCACAAATTAACAACAGCAGGGATCAGAGCTTACAGGCATTAAAAGCATAAAAAGTAAATACTGTAACCAACATTATGACAAAAACAGAACATCTTCAATGAAATGGACAAAACCCCAGGAAAAAAAAAAAAAAAAAAAAAAAAGCCCAAACAAACCAAAACTGGCACAGAGTGAAAAAAAAACAATAACTTATTATTAGCGTTATATCTGTAAAGGAAATTCAATTCATTATCAGAAACCTTCCGAAAACTCCAGACTCAGATGGTTTCATTGGTAAATTCCTTTTTTTTTTTTTTTTTGAGACGGAGTTTTGCTCTTGTCACCCAGGTTGGAGTGCAATGGCGCGATCTCGGCTCACTATAACCTCCGCCTCCCGGGCTCAAGCGATTCTCCTGCCTCAGCTTCCCGAGGAGATGGGATTACAGGCATCTGCCACCATGCCCAGCTAACCTTTTTTGTATTTTTAGTAGAGATGGGGTTTCACCATGTTGGCCAGGCTGGTCTTGAACTCCTGACCTCAGGTGATCCGCCCACCTTGGCCTCCCAAAGTGCTGGGATTACAGGCGCAAGCCACTGCACCTAGCGGTAAATTCTTTTTTAAAAAAGTATTTAAAAAATTATTTTCAAAAACTGAAATAATACCAATCACATACAAACTCTCATAAAATAGAAACAAAGGAAACACTCACAGAAAATAGAAAAGGGAACATATTATGAGGCTGCCATACCCTTAATACCAAAACCTGATAAAGATATTATAAAACAAGAAAACCATAGACTAATATCCTCCATAAATATGAATACAAAAATCCTTCACAAAATATTAGCAAATCAAATTCAGTAATATAGAAAAAGGATAATACAGTTGACTCTTGAACATGTGTTTGAACTACATGAGTTCACTTATATGCAGATTTTTTTCAACAAATATATTGGGGTTGGGTGTGGTGGCTTATGCCTATAATTCTAGCATTTTGGGAGGCCAAGGGAGGAGGACTGCTTGAGTCCAGAAGTTCTAGACCAGCCTCGGCAACATGACGAAATTCCATTTCCACCAATAAATAAACAAACACACACACACAAATAGCTGGGCATGGTGGCATGTGCCTGTAGTCCCAGCTACTTAGGAGGCTGAGGTGGGAGGATCACTTAAGCCCAGGAGGTTGACGCTGCAGTGAGCTGTCATCGCACCACTACACTCCAGCCTGGGTGATGGAGTGATTCTGTCTCAAAAGAAAGAAAGAAAGAAAATTTTAAAAAAACAAAAACAAAAACAAAACTGGTCAGGCGCAGTGGCTCACGCCTGTAATGGGAGGCCAAGGCAGGTAGATCACCAATGGTTAAGAGGTATGGTTAGGAGTTTCAGACCAGCCTGGCCAACACGGCAAAACCCCGTCTCTACTAAAAATAACAAAAATTAGCCGGGTGTGGTGGTGGGCACCTGTAGTCCCAACTACTTGAGAGGCTGAGGCAGGAGAATTGCTTGAACCTGGGAGATGGAGGTCGCAGTGAGCTGAGATCACACCACTGCACTCCAGCCTGGGCAACAGTGAAACTCCATCTCAAAAAAATAAATAAATAAATAGAAAAAATTTTAGGAGGTTTGCTACAACTTGATATTTGTTATTACTCATAGAAGAACCACATAGCCTAGAAATATAAAAAAAAAAAAAAAGAAAGAAAGTTTATTTTAAAAAAATTAAGAAAAAATTAAGAAATAGCAAAAAAACTAAGAAAATTTCCTCTACAAGATTGAGGATGATCTGATAGAGGAAATTCCTTAAAAACCTAAAACTAGTATCACAGCCAATGGCAAATTATGGAACACTTTCTGCTTAGATTAGAAACAATCCAAGAAGGTCAAGTCTCACCACTTCTATTAAACAGTGTACTGGAGGCATAAAAATTAGAAAGAAATGAAATTTGTCTTTATTTTCAGATGACATGATTGCTTACATAGAAAATCCTAGAGAATCTACAAAAAGAGACTAAAACCAATAAAATTAATTTGTTTATCAAGGTCACAGAATATAAGCTTAATAAAATTAAGTTGTATACTTACATATTAGCATACATTGGAAAATGAAATAAAAATAATTCCATCTATAATAATATCAAAAATATTAACTACTTCAGAATAAATGTTATAATGTGCACAGTTTCTCCAATGAAAACTAAAAAACACTGCTGAAAGAAATTAAAGATCTGAATAAATGTAAGTACACACTATATTCGTAGATTTAAAAGTTTAGTAAAGATGTCAATTCTCCTTAAATTGATCAATAGATTCCACACAATACCCATTCAAAATCTCATGTCTTTTTTTAAAAAGAAGAATTTGAGAAGCTGATTGTATAACTTATGTGGAAAGGACCTGGAATAATCAAAGCAATCTTGAAAAGAAGAACAAAGTTGGAGGACTTATACTATTAATATTTGACTTCAAGACTAACAACAAACTACGATAATGAAGACTGTGATACTGGCATAGGGACTGACAAATAGATCAATATAACAGAACACAAAATTCAGAAGTAGATGTATTAGTCTTTGATTTTCAATGAAGGCAGCAAAAGAATCCAATGAGGAAAGTAAAGTCTCCTTAAGAAATGGTGCTGAAACAATGAAATATCCATATGGGAAAAAACAAAACAACTTGACCTTTACCTTACAATACATACAAAAATTCACTTGAGATTCAGAGACTTCACATGAAAACTAAAACCATAAAGCTTGTGGAAGAAAGCATAAGAGAATATCTTCATGAACTGGAGCTAAGCAAAGGTTTCACAGGACACAGGAAAAAAAACAATAAAAAATGATAAATAATTAAGTTCATCAAAATTTAGAAGTATGTGCCAATGAAAAGATGTCATGATGAAAATGAACAGGCAAAAGCCACAGCATGGGAGAAAATATTCACCAAATATATGATAATAGATTGACATTCAGAATATATAAAGAATTCCTACTTGATAATAAAAAGACAAAGAACTCAATTTTAAGAATGGGGAAATGATGTAAACAGACACTTCACCAATAGAAGGTATACATATGGCTAAGAATCTCAAGAAAAAAGGTTCAACATAATTTGTCATCAGGGAAATGCAAATTTAAACCACAATGAAATACCACTATATACCCATTAGAATGACCGAAATGTTTTAAAACTGACACCACCAAATCTTGGAGAACATGTGGAACAAATGGAACTCTCATAAATTTTAGGTGGGAGTATAAAATAGTACAACCACAGCCGGGTGTGCTGGCTCATGCTTGTAATCCCAGCACTTTGGGAGGCCAAGGCGGGCAGATCACGAGGTCAGGAGCTTGAGACCAGCCTGGCCAACATGGTGAAACCCCATCTCTACTGAAAATACAAAAATCAGCCGGGCGTGGTGGCGGGCGCCTGTAATCCCAGCTACTTGGGAGGCTGAGGCAGGATAATTGCTTGAACCCGGGAGGCGGAGGTTGCAGTGAGCCAAGATGGCACCACTGCACTCCAGCCTGGGAGACAGAGCAAGACTCCATCTTGGAAAAAAAAAAAAATAGTACAACCACTTTGGGAAAAGATCTGGCAATTCCTAATAAAGCTAAATACGTAGGTACACTATGGCCCAGCAAAGCAATTCCTCAACTAGTATTTACTGAAGATAAATGAAAACATATGTCCACATAACTACTTGTATGAGAATGTTCATAGCAGTTTAATTCATAATAGCCAAAGCATGAAAAAGCCCAGGTGTCCATCAATAGGAAAATGCAGTACAATCATGTAAAAGGAAAATTCAGCATGTTCATAAAATGTTTCTCAGCAATATTAAAGAATAAATTATAATACATGCACAATATGGTTGAATCTCCAAATATGCTGAGTAAAAGCTTTACACGTAAGAGGACCTATTGTATGGTTAAATGTACATGATGTTGTAAAACAGGCAAAATTAATCTATGGTGAAAAATCAGTAGTTGTCTTTGGAGGGGAAGGGTGAGGATGACTATAAACGGGTACAGGGATACTTTGTGAGGTGATGGTAACGTGATATACCTTGAATAGGGGTTTGGGCAACACAGGTGTATGCATTTGACAAAACTCAAGGAATTGCATACTTAAGATCTGTGCATTTAAAGGTTTATAAATCTTACCTCAGAAGAAAAAGAATAATTACAAATAAATATTGAAATATAGTCAATGATATGAATGCTGACATACTTAGAGGGAAATGTACTGATGTCCACAACTTACAGTGAAATGTATTACAAATTTAAGATGAATTGATGGATGGGCAGAGGGATGAATAAATAGATATTTGATAAAGCAAACATGGTACAATGTTCATGATAGAATTCAGAGGGGTATACAGACGTTCACTACAAAACTCTTTCAACTTATTTGAATGGTTGGAAAATATCTTCACAAAACATTGGAGGAAAAAGTCAAGAATGGGAGAACAGAAGAGACTGGAAACCCTAGATGCTAGAAACCAAGAGGCAAAAATTTTTATCAGTGGACAGTACAGCCCGGGAACGACAGGACTGTGCTGACCAATATGTCTGTGAGTTTGGAAGGGTATAATCTTACAGTGGAGATGACTGAATCTAGTTTTCTCAACTTGACATTAGTCAATTAAGAACATCAAACTAACCACCTTCATTTTGATATTCAGGCTCAATCAGCCTGCATCAGCCTTCGATGGTTATAATCTAGCTCTCTACAGAGATTTTTGTAGAAGGAAGAGAGAATATACTGGCCAATCAGAAGCTACCTGGCCATTATTTTTTTTACTGTTAATTAATTAATGGGAACAACATGATTTCCATAGTAGACTTTTAAGTTTGATTAGACTGACTTGTGTTCACTAAACCTGATCAAATCTTAGTTTATCAAAAAAAAAAAAAAAAAAAAAGACTTCTGAACTGGGAAAATCAACTATAAAAGCAAAAGTAATGATTCATCTCCAATACAAATTGTTAAGACCTTAAAATCAGAAAGGCTTCTGAGACCATGGTATTTGTTATCTATTAGTTTCTTATTCTTTATTGTTGAAACACTGCATTAATGCCTTTCATGATTCCTTTCAAATAGAATTGTCCTCAAAAAAGTATTTTTTTCAGGCAGAAAAAACATAAGGTTTATATAGCTCTCTGGAATAAATCCTCATTAGAGCACTGAAGTACAGATACAGCAAAGACAAACAGTTAATATTCATAAGAAGTTCACATTTAATTACCTGTGTGCCCTCATTATAAACATCTGGGAAACAAGTCTGAGATGCTGTTTCATGTTGTTGCAAGGGCAGTCTATTTAGAAATTGGCTAATTTCTTTGGATTTTTGCTGGAGTTGATCTAAGGAAAAGAAAACAAATAAATGTAATATTTGCTTCAAGTCTGAAATGTAGTTATTATTATCTTCTAAGGATACACTGTATGCTGTTTACTAGTTTAGTTACCTTAGTTAAAATTAGGATGCCAATGACAACATTATTAACTGTTTAAATGTTCTCAAGCACCAAAGGACACCTCAGTAAGTCACTTCCTTCAAAAGTAAAATAAAACAGGCCTAGGCTTTTTTTTTTTTTTTTTTTTTTTTTTTTTTTTGAGACGGAGTCTCCCTCTGTTGCCCAGGCTGGAGTGCAGCGATGCAATCTCAGCTCACCGTAACCTCTGACTCACGGGTTCAAGTGATTCTCTTGCCTCAGCCTTCCAGGTAGCTGGCATTACAGGCGTGTGTCACCATGCCCGGCTAATTATTTTTGTATTTTTAGTAGAGATGGGGTTTCACCATGTTGGCCAGGCTGGTCTCGAACTCCTGACCTCAGGTAATCCCCCCACCTTGGCCTCCCCAAAGTGCTGGAATTCAGGCGTGAGCCACTGTGCCCGGCCCTAGGCATTTTTTAAAGTTCATTTTCCATTTCCCCCTTGAAAATGGCTTTAGGGTTTTTGTTTTCTTCACTCTTAACAGGTGTTATGGATTCCACCAAGACTCCACCACATGGTTTTAAACATTAACATACTTAAGAGAACAGCTTGCTCATGTAACACCCTGGTCCTGTGTGATGCCCTTCAAAACTGTCTGGCTAGGGCGCGGTGGCTCACGCCTGTAATCCCAGCACTGTGGGAAACCGAGGCGGGCAGATGATCTGAGGTCAGGAGTTCGAGACCAGCCTGACCAATGCCGAGAGGCCCTGTCTCTAGTAAAAATACAAAATACAATGCATGGTGGTGCATGCCTGCAATCCCAGCTACTCGGGAGGCTGAGGCAGGAGAATCACTTGAACCCGGGAGGCGGAGGTTGCAGTGAGCCGAGATCACGCCATTGCACTGCATCCTGGGCAACAAGAGCAAAACTCTGTCTCAAAACAAACAAACAAAAAACTGTCTGGCTAACGTTGTTATTCAATACAAATTTTCTTTTTCTTTTTTTTTTTTTTTTTGAGACGGAGTCTTGCTGTGTCGCCCAGGCTGGAGTGCAGTGGCGCGATCTAGGCTCACTGCAAGCTCCGCCTCCCGGGTTCACGCCATTCTCCCGCCTCAGCCTCCGAGTAGCTGGGACTACAGGCGCCCGCCACCACTCCCGGCTAGTTTTTTGTATTTTTAGTAGGGACGGGGTTTCACCATATTAGCGAGGATGGTCTCGATCTCCTGACCTCGTGATCCACCCGCCTTGGCCTCCCAAAGTGCTGGGATTACAGGCTTGAGCCACCGCGCCTGGCCTCAATACAAATTTTCAACTTAACTCTTTCTAAAATCTTTTGTTTATGTCTATGTCTATGCCAATCTATTAGTAAAGGTTATAATTTGGGGAAGAGGATTGGTGAGATGGAGTATTAGTGTTGAGGAAGTTTCACTTTTTAATTTATAAAGTTCTAAAATGTTCAACTCTTTAGAGGCATATATTACTTTTATAATAACACATTTTTAATGCAAATCAAAACCACAATGAGATACCATCTCACACCAGTTAGAATGGCAATCATTAAAAAGTCAGGAAACAACAGGTGCTGGAGAGGATGTGGAGAAATAGGAACACTTTTACACTGTTGGTGGGATTGTAAACTAGTTCAACCATTATGGAAAACAGTATGGCGATTCCTCAAGGATCTAGAACTAGATGTACCATATGACCCAGCCATCCCATTACTGGGGATATACCCAAAGGATTATAAATCATGCTGCTCTAAAGACACATGCACACGTATGTTCATTGCGGCACTATTCACAATAGCAAAGACTTGGAATCAACCCAAATGTCCATCAGTGACAGACTGGATTAAGAAAATGTGGCACATATACACCATGGAATACTATGCAGCCATCAAAAAGGATGAGTTTGTGTCCTTTGTAGGGACATGGATGCAGCTGGAAACCATCATTCTTAGCAAACTATCACAAGAACAGAAAACCAAACACCGCATGTTCTCACTCATAGGTGGGAACTGAACAATGAGATCACTTGGACTCGGGAAGGGGGACATCACACACCGGGGCCTATTATGGGGAGGGGGGAGGGGGGAGGGATTGCATTGGGAGTTACACCTGATGTAAATGACGAGCTGATGGGTGCAGCACAGCAACATGGCACAAGTATACATATGTAACAAACCTGCACGTTATGCACATGTACCCTAGAACTTAAAGTATAATAATAATTTAAAAAAAAAAAAAGTTTCCTTTATACCTTCTTAAAGGATAAATTTTCACCTATAAGAAATCAGGTGAAAAGAGATTTTCACCTATAAGAAAAGCATTGAGACCCATTCATCTTTAGATTTATGGATGACTCCATGCAATTTAGTCTCCTAATCTATGTACCTAGATCTGGCCTAAGTTTTCCAAAAACTAATTCAAATCCCACTTGTTTCAGTCACTGAATCCTTCAGATCAGAGTCATATTTAACATAGCATTCTATTTAATATCTGGAACATCACTATCACATTTTTAGTATTATAATGATAATTATAATATTAAGACAGATTATAGCCAGTCAGAGGCAGGAAAAATGCATCAAGAAGTTCAGAAGAGCTGTTTTTCTCAGTCCTTCTATTGGTTCAATCGGTTTGAGCAAAGATTTCATTAACGGATCCCTGCAAATATGAAATACAAGCCACTCAGGTGGTAGAGACACAGACTTCAAAAGCAATCAGCTACTGACCTTCCAGCTGCTCAATGGTCTGGGCTGACTGAACTGCCTGTTCATCCTTATCTTGGAGAAGCTTTGAATTTTGATCCTTTAGAGCATCACAGGCAGACTGCAGCTCTTGTCCAGTCTTTTGAAGACTCAAAATATGAGAGGTCTTCTCTTCCATTTCTGCTTTGTGCTTCTGCTCCAAAGCACTATACCGAGACTGTAGTTCAGCCTGGGCTTGGCCTGCTTGCTCTAACTGTTCTAAAAGATGACGCATTTCTTCTTGCAGATTATGGAAGGATAATTTTCTCTCTGCCACTTCAAGTTCCATCTTTTCCAGTAGAATCTTGGACTCCTCTCTTTCTGTTTCCACAGTGTTCCTTAAAGTATTATGCTCAGCTTCTATCTGCTGTAACTGCTGAGAGAGAATCTAAGAAAAAAGACAAAGTCTCATGAGCCATAAATATATTATTTCATTTCAACAAGCATTGTAAAGTGCTGCTTCTTGTAGGACAGAAAAAAATGGAAATATGTTTCTATGCTAGAGAGAAAGCCCTTCTCAAGAAGGAGAGTTGAAAATTAAGAGGAGAGGAACTGGCTGACTTTCTCCAGCAGCACACAGACACCCAGAAAAACAAACAGAGAATGTGGACTGTAGCACCAATTCTGCATTATGATGAGACTACTTGAATGTGACAGGATAGGGACACAAGGAATCCAAGGGCTAGAAAAAAGGTAGTTCAAACTGTCAAGCATGGGTCCATACAGGACACGGAAAGGAGCAAGGGTAAGGAAGAATTAACATACTGGAGGAGCAAAGTGGAATTCAATGGAGTTCAATGAGAATGAAGATCAGGACAATATGAGAAAGAAAATGGCAGGATGGATTATAGTCAGATCAGCATTACTGATTACCTCAAGGGAATATTGCAGAATGAGATCATTTCAATCCAACAGAAGGTCAATTGACAAAAACAAGAAAAGATGGGACTGTACATAAAGCACAAAAATCATTCAAGACAGAGAAGAGTAACTGATGAAAAAGAAACTCACTAAAGGATAATATAGGCCAAGTATCCTTTATTCTAAATGCTTGGGACCAGAAGTATTTCAGTTTTCCATTTTTTTCAGATTTTTGGAATATCTTGGCTATCTTGGGGATGCGACCCAAGTCTAAACATGAAATTCATTTGTTTCATATACATTGTATACACATAACCTAAAGACAATTTTATACAGTATTTTAAATGATTTTGTGCATATTTGCCTTTGACCTGTTACCCTGTTCCACAAGGTCAGTTGTGGCATTTTCCACTTATGGTGTCATGTTGGTGCTCAGAAAGTTTCAGATTTTGGAGCATTCTGGATTTTCAGATTAGGCATACTCAATCTGTATGACATTCCAGAGAAACTAGGACCCTAGACCTAAAATGGCAAAGGGAAAGAGCAACAATAAAGAAGGGCAATGTATGCTCCATGAGGGAAAGAACTGTATTTATTTTTGCTCCTAATTGTACTGCATCCCCACCACTTAAGTACAAGGTATTCGTTGAAAGAATGAATAAATGGCATCAATTCTCTGAAGACTTTAAATAGGCTTTTTTATCTACTGCCTGGCAAACTAAAGTGGAAATGAATACCCCCCAAGGCAGGAAGTAAAGATTAGAAGGCAGTACCTGGTTTCTCTGCTCAGCAGCAGTCAGCTCCTGTTGCAGCAAGTCAACGACCTGAGCACGGCCCACCAAGGATTCTTCGTGTTCCTCAAGCTTCCTTTGCAGCACCCTCAATTTCTGAGAAGAAAACATTTTAGACATAATGTGCTAACAAATGAGTGCTTGTATTTGCTTCTCTTTCAAAATGTCATGTAGATTTGTGTACTAAAATTTTGGGGTGTTGAAAATGACAGTCTAAAGAGTGGGAGACCAGCATGCCATGCTCCCCATCCAGTAGCAACAAAGACTCTCCAAAATGTCTTCTCCAGAACACCATCAACAACCAGACCCAGATACAAGCAAGTCCCTGAATTAGGGAGCCTCTTTAAAAATTAGAAAAAAACAATGACACATATCTGCCTTCAAAATCATAACAGTTAATAACCTGTACCTAGATAGCATAGGTAACATGTACATCTCACCCACCCAAGAGAACATTCTCTGCAGGCAAGAACCATTTCTCTCCTCCTAGTTTCATGCACTGAGCAGGCACTTGAAAAACACTTGTTGAATAAATAAATCAACGATAAGCATATACAATTAGTATTCTACTTAATAATATGTTGTATTCTAACACTTTATTTAGTGGTGCATTCTGAAAGAGTGCTTAGAACTTAGAAGTTTTTGCTCTAATTAACTCTAATTACTTTTCACTCTAATTAAACAGATCAAACATAAAGTATCACTGAAGTGCCTTTCAGTACCACACTGCACTACACACTAAGTGAAATCAAATACTTTGAGTTAGTAGATGGTGAACTCAAATACAATGAAGCCAATTTTCAAAATCTACTCAAATTATTTTTAAAAAGAATTACTGATCTAATAAAAGACTTCGTGGCTTCAAAATCATTCTTTTTCATCTCTAATTTTTTGAATATTTAAAACTGACTTCATTGATTTGAAGCTTTGGGTTAGGTGTGTAATGCACAAAGGTAGCTATAATCAGAAAACTGAAGAGAAACCAATTTTTGACTATCACATAAATTCACCAACTAAACTCAGCTTTTGAGCACCAACAACCTGATTAGAGGGGTAAAAGGCAAGAAAAGGATAACAAAAAATAAATAATTTTTATGCAACAGAAGACAAGGACACCAAAGAGGCCAATAAGGAAAACACTAACACCAAGTGAAGAGCAGTGGGTAAGGGTAGGAAAGTGGCTGTGATGGATTAAATATTAACCAAAATGACAGTCATTCTACTGAGTTTTAGCAACACACCTGTTGCATCTCTGTTTCCACATCTGCCTGGGTTACTAACTGAAGAAGCTCATCTTCATGAAGACGAACTTGTGTTTCAAAGCGGGCATCTTTCTCTCGGACCACCTGCTGCATGGAACTCAACTGAAGACACATACCAGAGAAACTATGCAAGTTACACTCCCCGAATATTGCACAAATAAAACTCACAGACTACTTTCCAAGACAGACACTGAGACTTGATAATAGCTTTTTAAAGTGAAATTTTGATTGTCAAGGATGAGGACATTGGAAGAGAGATAGGCCAGACAGTAACTACGAAATGTGAGAGAAAGCCTATTTTCAAATTCAGAGGTTAGCCTAACATAAATTTTGATCAAAAATTATACACTCATGGTTACTAGAAATGTTTTAAATATACAAGAAGTGTATTTTTTAAAGTTCTAGAAAGATTAAGATATTAAACACATAAGGTGAAGTTAAGTTAGATTTCTATTAAACCATGGACACTTCTTGCTCATGGCTGAAAAGCTTTCAATAAAATTCTCATGCCCTATAAGTGAAAATTCAAACTAACATATCATTTATTCAAGATTCTCTGCAACTGGAAATACTAATCTATCTTTCTAGTCTTATTTTCAAAGAATTGCTTCTAATAAAGAACCTGGTGTGCTTCTAAATCCATACCACCTCCCCAGACAGCTGTTTTCAGCTGTCACTACCTGCAGCCTTCTAGATCATGCTCATTTTTAACTGGCTCTGAACAGAATGAAATGGAAATAAATAGACTGATCGTAAGCTGCTCAGTATCAGTGCTTCGTCTTCTTTTTAGGTTGTGCGTGTGTCCATCTGCTTATTCATCTCCTTAAGATCTACAGTGGAGCATGCTGCTTAGCTGTTAGCTTGCCCATTTTGCATTGGTCCTTTACTGCTGCTATCGCAGTTTGTGACACCTTGAATCAACTTTGGCTCTCTTTTTGGGAGGAGAAAAGAAAATCCTCATAATTTTTTATTATCTGGATTCCGAACTCACTAGGAATTTGGACTCTTGTGTTTCAAGTGTGTAGGCACTGGAGTCTTTCATTAGCCAAACATTTCTAACTCCTTTCCCATAAATGTTCTATATTCTTTTTCTTCTCTGCAGTTTTGCTCACACCATTCCCCATCACTGAAATTATCTTCCCCAGCTTGTCTAGAATATTATCTATCTATCACGGTTTTGCCTAAATCCCAAATTTTTCATGTAATTTTCCTTAACTGTCATACTCACAGTGACCTCTTTCGCCTCTCAAAATATTTTGTTTGTACTGCTGCTTGCTTTGGCACTTATTCAGAAAGCCTTAAATTATGATGAATCTCTTAATACGTTTATATATCCTGGCTTTCCATATTTTAGCAACATATAGGTAAAAACCTATTTTGTATTTCTTCATCCTGCACTGTATATACTGCATATACATAAAAAGGACACAATAAAAATAAATAAAAAATTTAAAAAGGACACAATAAAAGCTAATAGGTAAAACCAAGAATTTCAGGATATACAATTTTAACGGTATACACACCAGTAGGCCAACCACAGAGAGAAGGCACCATTAATACTACAAATTATTAATAAAGTAAACACCTAATGGATAAGATTAGGTTTAGCAATGTACAAAAGTACTTCAGGGAAAAAAATCTTTCATGATTCATAAGCATTCCCCCACTGCACCTCCCCCCCCCACACACACAAAAATTACAGTGCCTGTAATCCCAGCACTTTGGGAGGCCAAGGTGTGAGGATCACTTGAACTCAGGAGTGCGAGGCCTGCCTGGGCAACATAGTGAGAACTTGTCTCTTCAAAAAATGTAAAAAATTTAGCCAGATGTGGTGGTACATGCCTGTAGCCTCAGCTACTTGGGAGGCTGAGGTGAGTGAGAGGATGGCTTGAGCCCAGGAGATTAAGGCTGCAGTGATCTATGATTGTACCACTTGTACTCCAGCTTGGACAACAGAGTGAGACCCAATTTCAAAAATAAATATGTGGGAATGGGTGGCCAACCAAGAAACCTAGAAAAATAGAAAAAGTTGAGGATGCCAATCCAAATGGTCTCGTCTCGATAGACGAAAAAAATGGGAAGAAGAATGTCACATACTGGTGCCATTTAACATAAAATCACATGACCTACACCACTTTCTCATTACAAGCTCACTAAGTAATCTAACTATAATTTATCTTCCTATTAAGATAGATATTATTTTAGGGAAAGAATGAACCTAATTATTTTTCTTTCTTTTGGTTTACTTATTGATCTCTTCTGAACTCAGCATGAGCCCATTCCTAAAAGACTTGAATCTCTGTCTGCTATTAAAATTAAGTTTCTGGACCTGCAGAACTAAGAAACAGTCATCAATTAGGCTACAGAAAATTAATCAAGGTAAATAACACATTGTGAGGTTTTCTGGTGTTCCCTAATGACACACTACCTATCACATATCTCCTAATCTCTTCTACTATATATCCTTCTAATTTCTAGTGCAACACCCATGCTACTATACTTTTATCTACTAAGATTTCTTAAAGTGACTCATTGCTCTTTATCCCGATTTTGTGAGGTCCCTTCCACCCCTACCTGTGCAGCTTGCTCTGCCTGTGTCTGGCTGAGCTGGGCTTGTAAAGTGCTAATGAGTTCTTCCTTCTCCTGGAGCTGTTGCTTCATCATTACAAATTCTTTCATCTCTGTAGAACTCTTATCAAACTGAAGACATAGAAGGAAAAAAAATTATTTAAGCAAAAGAATTAGCATTATTAATTCTTTGACCTCCCTTTCTTGCTTGACCTAAATGCCTACCACATTTCCGTCTAGTTTCCATTGAACACAAAGGGAAATTGCATGCATTATCAAAATTTTATTTGTCAGAAGAAGACAGAAGCAGTAGTGGCAATTTTTCAATTTCTCTGAATCCTCACATAGAGATAGTACGAGATAGTGAAACCAAAAAAACCACATATAACATTTACGGTAAAATTAGGCAGACCGTCCTAAAAACCATAAAATATAGGCTAGTAAGGACAAACCACCAAAACCCACAAGAACTACACTGTATTAGTCTTACATCATATAAGAAAAAGAAGGCAGCAACAGAGTGAAATCTGATGGCTCTGAAAAAGGGACACCACTAAACAGCCAATGTATTTATTTGTTGGAATGCACAGTTGGCCAATTTTAGAATAGTGGCAGGGCTTTGCCATTCCTTAATACTAGGTAAATGCAAGGGGTGCACAGTAAGAAGGTCTAAAAGGGTTAGAGCAATCTAGGCCCCCGGAACTCTCAAAACTGACTCATCATGGCTCCCTTCTGAGACATGAACCTGTACTAAGAAGAAAGTGCCAGGAGTGACATAAAAATTATGCAGAAAAGGAATTAAAGAGACAGAAGAAAGAGGTCTACAAACATACTGTATAATTCAATATCAACTAGTCACATGTGGATATAGAGGGCTTGAAATGGGTCTGATAGAAAAGAAATATTTTTAATTTTTAACATTATTTAATTTGAATTTGAAAACCGAAGTATAAATTATTTTTCCATTAAGTACAACTTTGTTTTGGCATGACTATATTTCATCTTATCTGTTGCATCATGTAAGTTACTGTTGAGGTGTTGCACAAGTAACAAATGTATATGTAGTTGGTATCAATGGGTTGATTCAGTGTAACTTTTATCTAGACCCCTATATAACATTGTAATGTGTTTATTTGTATACTTCATGCAGACAGCTTGAGTAACAGTTGATACCAATTTAATCACAACTAATAAATTGCAAGATAAACATTATAACTGAATTTTTGAAGTTCAAAAATAAATATAGACACATTTCAAAATTTAAAATGAAGGTCTTCTACTGTTGTATAGTTGGTTCCTTTTCACTTCTAAGTAGTATTCCAGTGTGTGGATATACCACAGTTTAAATACCTCCCTACTGATGGGCATGTGAGTTGTTTCCAGTCTTTAATTATTACAAATAAACCTATTACTATTGGACAGTGCTGATATAAACCAAAGCGAAGGGCAGAAGGAAGAAAGCCAGGAAATCTCAGAAATCCAGCTTCCATATCTTTGAACACAACACAAAAACAACAGAAAAAGGAAGTCTGTTAAGAAAAGCTTTCTTGAATCAAGCCTCCTTCCAAATAGAGGTTTAGGAAAATGAATTTCACACAAAAATAAGGAACAGAAAAGGATGAAGGTCATATCCTATATAAAGTTACTATTAAAAAAAACAGAGTAGCCCCCACTAGCAAGAGGACCCTCACCAGATGCAGCCTCTCACCCTTGGTCTTCTCAGCCTCCATAACTTCTTATAAATTACCCAGTTTCAGGTATTCTGCCTCAAGCAAGAGAAAACGGACTAAAATGGAAAATTGGTATTGACAAGTGGGGTCATTGCTGATAATGATTATTTGAAAATGTGGAAGCAGTTTTGGAACTGGGTAATGGGCAGAGGCTGGAAGAATTCTGGGGAACTAGCTTAAAAAAAAAAAAAAAAAAAAAAAAAAAAAAGCCTAGATTCCAATGAGGGGTTTGAAGATAAGACAACTACAGAAAGTTTAGCACTCCTTGGAGATTGGTTAAGCTGTTGTGACCACAATGCTGACAGAAATATAAATAGTAAAGCCCATTCTGGTGAGGTTTCAGATAGAACTGAGGAACAAAGTATCAGAAACTAGAGTAAAGCCCATCCTTGTTGTAAATTAGCAATGAACTTGGCTGAACTTGTCCAGTTTTCATATGGCCAAGAACTTTGTAGAAGGCTGAGCTTGAGAGTGATGAACTAGGGTACATGGCAGGAGAAAATTTTAAGCAGCAAACTGCTCAAGCTGCTATGTGGTTACTTCTATCTGCTTACAGTGAACACAGAAAAAGAAAACAGAGCAAAAAAAAAAAAAATTGGAAAATTTGCAACCTGGTCATGTGGTAAAGAATGGAAGATTTCAGGATGGGAATCCAAGAATGCACAGCCACCACTTGCTAAAGAAATTAACACGGTTAAAAGGGAGCCAGTAACTAATAGTCAAGACAATGGGAAAAGGCCCTAAAGGCATTTCAGAAGGCATTTTAGAAACCTTTAAGGCTGCCCCAACAGCTGCCATCACAGGCCCATGGCCCTAAGAGGACAGAATGGTTTCTGTGAATAGGCCTTGAGATACCACTGCTCTGTGCCACTTCAGGACACTGCTCCTTGCAGGTCAGCTGTTCTGGTCAGTGCAAAGCAGCCCCAGGTATGGCTCATGCCACAGCTCAAAAGGTATGAGTTGTAAAACTTGGTAACATCCACATGGTGCTAATTCCGCAGGCTCACAGAAAGCAAGAGCTGTGGAGGCTTGGTAATCTCCACTCACATGTCAAAGGATAAGTCAGGGGGCTCAGGCAGAGACTTGTCTCAGGGCAGAACCACCAGCGACAGCCCCACTAGAGCAATGCCAAGGGGAAATGAGGGGTTGGAATTGCCCTACAGAGTCTCCACTAGAGACTAGTGGAACCATGCCTAGTGGAACCATGGTGTGGAACTACCACTGCCATACCAGAACTATAGAGCTACCAGTGTGCAATGCAAAGTCAGCCTGGGAGAGCTGCTGGCTGGATGAAGCCCAGCAAAGCCATAGGGGCAGAACTGCCTGAGGTCTTAGGGACCCAACCCCTGTACCTGTACAGAGGATGCTGAAAATGGAGTAAAAGAAGGTTTTCTGGAATTTTAAGGCCCAATGTCTGCTCTCTTGGTTTTCAAACTTGCTTGGGGTCTGTTACTCTCTTTCTTCTTGCCTAGTTCTCCCTTTCAGAATGATGACGTGAATCCTATGCTTGTCCTACCATTGTATCTTGGAGGTAGGTAATATGTTTTTATTTCATAGGCTCACAGAAGAATTGGTGCAGGAATGAGCTAAGACTTTGGGGCTGCGGGGATAGAATTAACGTATTTGCATATGGGAAGAATATGAGTTTTAGAGGGCCAAGGGTGGAAGGCTATGGTGTGAATGTCCTCTCTAAAACTCATGTTGAAACTGAATCCCCAATGTGACAAGAGGCCTTTAAGAAAGGACTGGTTCAGGAGGTCTCTGAACTCAGGAATGGATTAACACATTCATGGATTAATGAATTAATGGGTTGTCATAGAAAGGGAACTGGTAGCTTTATAAGAAGAAGAGAGACCTGAGCTGGCCAATTAGCACACTCAGCCCCCTCACTATGTGATGCCTTGTGCTGCCTTGCGACACCACTGAGAGCCCTATCAGCAAGAAGCCCCTCACCAGATGCAGTCCCCCAACTTTAGACTTCTCAGCCTCCATAAATGTAAGAAACAAATTCTTCTATTTAAATTAAATTAAATTTCTTTTATTATAAATTAAAAACAAAACTAAGGAGCAGAATGATATGATTATAGGTGATAAAAGCATACCAGAGGCACACTAAAAAAAAAAAAAAAAAAAAAAAAAAATCCACATTGCAATCTATTTCAAAAAGTTTTTAAAAATTAAGAAAACTATACAGGCCAGGCATGGTGGCTCACACCTGTAATCCCAGCACTTTGGGAGGCCCAGGCAGGTGGATCACTTGAGGTCAGGAGTTCCAGACCAGCCTAGCTAACATGGTGGAACTCCATTGCTATTAAAAATACAAAAAATTAGCCAGGCATGGTGGTGCATGCCTGTAATCCCAGCTACTCGGGAGGCTGAGGCAGGAGAATTGCTTGAACCTGGCAAGCAGAGGTTGCAGAGAGCTGAGATCATGCTGCTGCGCTCCAGCCCAGGCAACAGAGTGAGACCCTGTCTCAAAAAAAAAAAACAAAAAGAAAAAGAAAAGAAAAAAAAATTATACAGAGATGAGAGAAAAACATAAATCAGATTTAGAAAAATCAGAAATGAAGTTGACTGAACTCATGAAAAATCCAATATAAAAGAAAAACTCATTGCACTATAGAAGATAAAAAACAAAAAAAAACGCAAAAGTAAACAAAAAACAGAATGCCTAAAGTGAAATAAAACAACAAACAAAAAAACAAACTTAAATGTGTGAAAAGATGTATTGAAAGAGTATATTGGGTATCTACAAATAACAACTAAAAATGACAAACACCAAAGCATATTCTAATAAAATTACCAGACAAGAAGAAAGGAAGAAAAGGAGACTGATATATACATAGATAAATGCCCATTGTGCATCTAGAAAAATGTATTTGTCACATAATAATCCATTGGTTTTAGTGATTCGTTAACCTAATGATTATGAAGTAAATTCCATCCCTACCTGTGCAGCTTGTTCTGCCTGTGCCTGAGTAAGCTGGGCTTGCAAAGTGCTGATTTGTTCCTCCTTCTCCTGGAGTTTATGTTTTATCTTTTCTACTTCCATCTCTTCCTCTGTAGAACTCTTGTCATGCTGAAAATGCAGGAGATAAAGTCATTATTTAAAAGAATTACAATTAATATATATTTGATATTTTCTTCTAATTTTTCATTTACAACCATTTAGTTATAATTTTATTAAACTGATGGGAGCAAGAAAAACCAGCTGATCTAACAAATGAGAAATCTTAGGGTTGTCCAGTTTTCGTATGGCCAAACAGTTCCTCACACCAAGCATGTGAACCCAAAACTGTGGACAACATAGAAAACAGCTATCTGAAAATACTGGAGAGCAACCAAAAGCAGGAAGATACTGGAGGGGATGTGATAATTGGAAGAAATGGCACCGAGTGTCCCATTTTGACAGCTTTTATTCTGAGGGCAAAACCAGTCAGTGCCATGCAGGACTAAACCTTAATAGAAAACCCAAAGTCTTGCTGCCTTGAAGAATCAAGGAGCGAGCTCAGGAAATTATAGCTGTTGTTAAGTGAGAAGCAAAACGTCAGAAAAGAGCCAGTGAGGGGAAATCCAAATTTTTCAATAATCTATTTTTTTTCCCAAAAGCTCTCCCTTAGACTGAGATTCTGCCTCACTATAAATTTAGTCCCTCCCAACCCCCTAAACAAAGCTATTTCTGCTTGCTGGAATTACAAAGAATACTTGTATACTTTCACATAAGTCAGTCAAGCACCTGAGGACTGTTGTCATTTCTGCAACTATACTTTCCACAGAATACCTAGCTCTGTATTGAGTATATAATAGTTAAAGGGTTGCTATGATTGATTGCTGAAACTTAGAAATCATTTCTTTAACAGAAGAAGAAAATGAGCTCTAAGACATTGATTTCTTTAAGGTCTCAGAGCTAAAAATTAAATTAAAAAGCAGAATATAAAATGGGTAATTTAAAAATCTGACATCATAGCTGAGGAGAAGCTGGAGGGAACAAAGCAATATGAGGAGAGAGGCTGGTGCTACCACAGTGAGGGGAAGATAACTGACAGAGGAAAAACCAAAAGGAAAAGAAGGATCAAGATGAAATTATTTGAGAAGATTGAGAAAAGCTTTTAAAATAAGCTTCAAGAAGTTAAATAAGGTTATCAATTCAGGAAAAGTAATGTCCTCTGATCATTAGCCCCTGAGAGGAAAGACTAAGCAGGAACTGGGTCACTAACTAGTGATCCCAAGAGTTGTGCCTAGAAAATTGATTAAAATCTCATTTCCCAAGAACTAAGGATACTAGTGGGTCAAGGAGTAAAACAAAATGAAACTAAAAAAATAAAAAGATTTCTTACACACAGTAAGTCTAGGCTCACTCTATAATTTCAGTATGTATGTGATATGCCTGCCTCCATATAATCTGTACCAAACTCTCCACAAAACTGAAGTTTCTTGTTCTCTAAATATCTAACTGAATGTGAATATGTGGAGTTTAACCATAGAGGAAAGATAATGAAAATTTGAGTAATGGGACAATATTCCTCACAGGGCAGTACTTTCCTTACTCCTCCTCTGTATCTCCAACCTTAAACTGCTTTGTTGGCTGCAGTCATAAACCTAGAGAGCCTCCCTTTTAGAGAGTCCAAGGTAATTCAGCTGATTCAGCCCACATGCATGAAGCTTTAATCCACCACTATGTGACTATATGAGGACACAGAATATTCTGTGTTAAGTCACTGAATTAAAAAATTTCAGAGCTGGAAGAAACCTTAGAGATAACATAGTTTAATCTTCTAATCAATGATGAAACGCTTCTAAAAGGTAGGTTTCCCTCCTCTCTAAATGCCTCACTTCAGTACTTATTTCTTCCTGTAAGCCTTTTTTAATTCCCTGAAAGTCTAGGTCACAACTGGCATTTCATATCCATGTTTTCTGTAGGCCTTTCATTCTCCCTGTGTGTGGCCTACAGTCCAGCTGAACTATAAGCTCAATAAGAAAAAAAAACAAAAAAACAAAACATTATTTAGTGCTGTATCATTTTAGCATCCTAAATGTTTGTGATTGGTGAAGATCTGCTGTATTCGTAGGTTTTTTCAACTTAGGAAATACACACTATACCCAGTCACCATACCTTGGAAAGTTGCTCCTCTGACTGAGGTTCTGTCAGCAGAACAGTCCCTCCTTGTGCTTTCATTTCTTCTATGTGTTTATTCAAAGAAGTTAATTTGGCCTTCGCATGAAGTTTTAGTTTTTTAATTTTGTTATCAGCAGCTTTTTTTTCTTCCTGCCCGAGAACAATGATGGTAAATACATAAATGTTTATTTACCTCTTATCTAGCACATACTAAAAGTTATTTTTATTATTATTGCTTTTAGAGACAGGGTCTCTCTCTGTCACCAGGGATGGAGTGCAGTGGTGCAATCACAACTCACTGCAGCCTCTAACTCCTGGGCTCAAATGATCCTCCTATCTCAGCTTCCAGAGTAGCTGGGACTACAGGTGCCCACCACCATGCCTAGCTAATTTTTAAAAAATGTTTTTTTTGTGGAGACAGGGTCTCACTATGTTGCCCAGGCTAATCTCGAACTCCTGGCCTCAATAAATCCTCCCATCTCAGACTCCCAAAATGCTGGGATTACAGGTGTGAGCTACCACGCCCAGTCCAAAAGTTATTTTCAGTAGGCATAAGGTTATAGTACTAGGGAGATCATTAGATTCTCTAATAATCTAAGTGGAGACAAAAATCAAAGTGAGTAGTGTATCATCTGTCCTTTATCAAACGCTCCACAAGAAAGGATAAAAACAATAGTACCTGTAGAGCTTCATCTTTCTGCTGCAGTTGAACATCCTTCTGTCTAATAATATCTTTTAGCTCCACCACCAATTGCTCTGCATAAGCCAGGCGCTCTTGAACATCTTCTTGTGTAGTATTATTAAATTCCATGTCAGATTCTTGGTGCAATTCCTAATATTTAGGAAAAAAGTTGCCAATGCACCAGGTGTTAGTTTCCTAATAGGAGTTTCTTCATTCCAACTTCTTATGTTTTGCCCAATTCATATTCTTGTTAACTCAAGAATCTAACTCTGATCCAATAATAATCATTATCATAGCCATTACAATGTATTAAGTATTTTATAAATGTTAAACATTTTACAAACATTATCCCATGTATTATCATCCTAATTTTACCTAAGAGAAAAATAAAGAAAAGCAAAAATCATAAACCAGTAAGGGTAAAGGCCAAAAGTTAGAGAGTAGTTAAGTAAAACTCTCTTAACCACTAAGCATTACTTCTTGTCTTCTCAGAAAACTAAGGACTTTTATTAATTCCTTATGTGGACTTCAGAAAATATAATACATACTGCCAATTTGTGTCATCTTAAAAAAAAAAAAGAAAATATAATACAAACTATAAGAGAAGTGGTAAATGAAGTTATAAAGCAAACAGATATTCTGAAACCCAAAAGGTGTTCCAGTTTCCCCATTTGTCACTTAGACCTTTCCTGTGGAACAGGAATAGCCAAGGATGAGAACAAAGGACTTAAAACAATCTGGCACTAAACAAGACCCAGGGAGACAAATGAGAAAGTCCTTTCAAATTGTATTCAGGACTTGTTTCCCATCACTGTGGCTTTTAAGCTAAAAACTTACAAGGATCACTTATAAAATTTCAGTATTTTTCTAAATCCTCGCTTCAACTAGCACCAGGGAGGCTTCTCACACCCTTCTATCTTAAATTATTTTCCTTAGAAGAACACAGAGCATATGTCTTACCAGTTCAAATCAGAACAGAACTACTCACAGGGTCTAAGGGAGCCCTCATATTCTGATCAGTGTCATTATCTCCTGATAATTCATGCAAAACAACATTTGCTAATCCTGATAATCGGCTCAGCATTTCTGCAGGAAAAGAAGGGGGAAAAAAAAACTAAGAATCAGCAAAATGAACATAGGCTTCTCCTATATTGATAACCATATCATCTGCAAATGAAAAAAGAAAACTGTACAGGTGATTTGTATTAGACACAGTCTGCAGCACAATGATGTCTTCAAAAAGGCATTTGAGTACTTACAGTGTAGTCACACATTGTTCTTTTCAGTGGCAATTGTACAGAGGTTATCACCATCACTAACATCATTTCTAAAATAAAATACAAGTACCTAATCATTAAACATTAATACAATGTTAAATATAAATATATAATTGTTAAATACACCTTAAAGGTAATTTTTATCTTTAATGCCCTTCTTTCATAGTAGTTTCACTTTCAAACATGAATTTGTTTTTTCTTTCTTTTTTTGAGACAGGGTCTTGCTCTGTCACACAGGCTGGAGTACAGGGACACTATCTCAGCTCACTGCAACCTCTGCTTCCTGGGCTCAAGCGATCCTCCCACTTCAGCCTTTCGGGTAGCTGAGACTATAGGCACACACCCAAACATGAATTTCTTATTCTTTCTTCCTCTGCCAGACAGTTATTTTCTCCCATTTGTTCAAATAAACTCCATGATACTGCAACATTTTTCTTTTTATGTGCCCCATGAACCCCATTCTTTCAGAAAGCTTTCTTGATAAACCATGTGGTTTTGCTAAAATTTAAATATAAACTTTGTTCAAAATGTACAGCATTAAATGCATATATTAGAAAAGGAGGAAGGACAGAAATCAGTAACCTACAATTCTTCGGTAGAAAATTAGAAAAAGAAGAATAAATTAAAGCCAGTGTCTAAGCAGGAAAAAAAAAATCAGAGTAGAAATTAATAAAAATAGAATAGAGAATATCAATAAAACCAAAAGTTGATTATCTGAAAAGATCAATAAAATTGATAAAACTCTAGTCAAGATGACCAAGAAAAAAATAGAGAAGACATAAATTATTGGCATCATAAATAAAAGAGGAAACATCATTAATGATCTAACATATACATTAAAAGATAATAAACACTACAAATAGCCCTATACTTTTAAATTCATTGATGTAGATAAAATGGGTCAGTTCACTGAAAGATACAAGCTACCAAATCTCAAGAAGAAATAGAGAACCTGAATATAAATGAGTAGATGTGTGTGAGTGCATGTGTGTGTACACACACACACTCATATATATACATACACATATAAATATGAAATTGAATTCATACATTAAAAACCTTCTAAAAAAAGAAAACTCCAGATTAAGGTGGCTTCATTAGCAAGTAACAGCAAACATTTAAGGAATAATACCAATTTTATATAATATATGCCAGAAGATAGAAAAGGAGGGAACACCTTCTAACTTATTTTACCAGACCAGCATTGCCCTAATACTAAAAGCAGACAAAGATATTACAAGAAAACTATAGACCAATGTTCCTCATAGTCACGGTCAACAAAATATTCAAAATATTCCATAAAATATTAGCTAACTAAATCCAGTAATATATAAAAAGATAATACATCACAACCAAGTGGGGTTCGAGAAATGTAATGCTAATTCAAAATATGAAAATCAATGTAATTCACCATATTAATAGACTGAATGAGGAAAACCATATAATATCAATAGATTCAGAAAAAGCATTTGATACATTTCAATATCTATTCATGATTATGAATTCACAATGAGAATAATTCATTCTCAGCAAACTAAGAATAGAAGTAAATTTCCTTAACCTAATAAAGGGCATTTTTAAAAAACTTACAGCCAACCTCATAATTACTGGTGAGAAACTGAATGTTCTCACCATATGAGAAACAAGGCAAAGATGTTGTCTCTTACTACTTCTATCTAACACTATACTGGAGTTGCCCAGCGAGTGCAACAAGCAAGAAAAAGAAAAGACATACAAATTGGAAAGGAAGAAATAAAACTGTCTCAACTATCAAAATGATTGTCCATGTAGACTTTCCTTAAAAAACAACTCCTAGAATAAGTGAATTTAGCAAGGTTGCAGGATACAAAGTCACTATATAAAAGTCAACTTGCAGGCCAGGTGCGGTGGCTCACGCCAGTAATCCCAGCACTTTGGGAGGCCGAGGCGGATCACAAGCTCAGGAGATCGAGACCATCTTGGCTAACACTGTGAAACCCCGTTTCTACTGAAAACACAAAAAATTAGCCGGGTGTGGTGGCAGGCACCTGTAATCCCAGCTACTTGGGAGGCTGAGGCAGGAGAATGGCGTGAACTCAGGAAATGGAGCTTGCAGTGAGCCTAGATGGCTCCATCTCAAAAAAAAAAAAAAGTCAGCTGCATTCCCATTACAATGAACAAGAGGAATTTGAAACCAATAAGAATACCATTTACAACAGCACTGAAAAAGAAGAGCAGGACTTGGGTAGACAGCTAACAAATATTTGCTGAATGCTGAAAACTACTGAAAAACTGAGAAAGAAATAAAAAATCTAAATAAATGTAGAAATAGAACATATATGTGCATTTGAACTCTATAATATTAAAGTACCAATTCTCCCCATTTTGATCTATAAAATTAGTGCAATTCCAAATTTAATCCCATCAAGCTTTTAGTAAACATCAAAAAGCTGACTCTAAAACATATGAAAAGGCAAGGAGTGTGGAAATTACTAACTACAATTACAAGATGGTGCAGCACTGGTGAAAGTACAGACACACAGATCAATGGAGCAAAATGGAGAGCTTAGAAATAGACACACACAAATCGAGTCAACTGATTTTTGACAAAGGTACAAATGCAATTAAGTTGAGAAAGGACAATCTTTTCAATAAATGGTTATGGAACAATTGGACATCTACAGAAGAGTGAACCTTGACATACAACTCGCACCTTATACAAAGCATATCTCAAAATGGATCAAAGACCTAAACTTAAAATGTAAAGCTTTCAGAAATAAACACAGGAGAAAATTTTTGTGATGCTGAATTTGGCAGTGAGCTTTTAGACACCAAAAAAGCACAATACATTATAAAAAATATTGATTAAAAATTTATCAAAACATACAACTTTTGCTCTGTGAAGACGATGTTAAGAAAATGAAAAGACAAGTCATTGAAGCTGGGCGCAGTGGCTCACACCTGTAATCCCAGCACTTTGGGAGACTGAGGCAAGCCGATCAGTTCAGGCCAGGAGTTCAAGACCAGTCTGGCCAACATGGCAAAACCCCACCTCTACTAAAAATACAAAAATCAGCTGGGCGTGGTGGTGCATGCCTGTAGTCCCAGCTACTCGGGAGGCTGAGGCACAAGAATCGCTTGAACCTGGAAGGCAGGGATTGCAGTAAGCTGAGATCGTGCCACTGCACTCCAGCTTGGGCAACAGAGCGAGACTCTGTCTCAAAAAAAAAAAAAAAAAAAAAAAAAAGACAAGTCACAGATTAGGAGAAAATATTACAAATAGCATATCCAGTAAATAACTAGTATCCAGAATAAAAAAAATAAAAATACATTAAAACTCAACATCGGCCGGGCGCGGTGGCTCAAGCCTGTAATCCCAGCACTCTGGGAGGCCGAGGCGGGCGGATCACGAGGTCAGGAGATCGAGACCATCCTGGCTAACACGGTGAAACCCCGTCTCTACTAAAAAAAAATACAAAAAACTAGCCGGGCGAGGTGGCGGGCGCCTGTAGTCCCAGCTATTCGGGAGGCTGAGGCAGGAGAATGGCGTAAACCCGGGAGGCGGAGCTTGCAGTGAGCTGAGATCCGGCCACTGCACTCCAGCCCGGGTGACAGAGCGAGACTCCGTCTCAAAAAAAAAAAAACTCAACATCAATAAAGTAAAACACCTGATAAAGAAATGTGCAAGAGATGTGGATACTTCACCAAAGAAGATACGTGGATGGTAAATAAATATATGAAAAGATGCTTAAGTTAATCTGGCATTAGGAAAATACTCATTAAAAGTAAAATGAAATACCACTACCTACCTATTAGAATTGCTAAAATATGTATTTTTTAATGCTGGCAGGGATATAGAACAACAGGAACTTTCAGTGCCTGCAGATTAGAATACAAAATGGTACAGCTACTTTGGAAAACTGTTTGACAGTTTCTTTAAAAGTTAAACGTACATTTACCAATCCCACTCCTAGGCATCTAACCAAGTTTATAGTAGGTTTGCTCATAATCACAGATTCTGAAAATAGCCAGGATATCCTTCAACAAGTGAATGAGTAACAAACTGTAGCACATCCAAACAATGGAATACTACTCAGCAAAAGAATGAGCTATTGATTCACACAACACAATACTTAAACCTAAAATGCCTTTTGCTACATGGAATAAGCTAAACACTAAAAGATACACACCATACTATTCTACTTATATAACATTTTGAACAAGTCCAGAAATAAACCCACACAAACATAGCTGTCAGGGCTTGAGGGAAGGAGATGTGGCTGAATATAAAAGAGCAACACAAGGGAATGTCTAAGGTGAAGGAACTGTTCTGTATGATCCTGAAGTGGTAAATTCATAACCATGTGCATTTGTCAAAACTCACTGAACTGTACATTCCAAAGAGCAACTTAATTGTACACAATTTTTTTAAAACTTCACCCAGGATGTCAGGAGTTCCAAAAATGGAATGCAGACTGTGACAAATAGATCTAACTATATTATAAATATATGATATAACCGCACTGAAGGAGATGGGGCTAACCTAAGAAACAAAAATGGTGTTTTGACTGGGTACTATAAGGATAAAGACAAAAAGAACTGACATAAACACTGTACTCTAGTTGGTAAATTTCTTTCTCACAGTGGTATGGATTGGCAATTCTGAAACTACTTCATTGTACACGAGAGTTAAACGAGTAAGTAAATTGTAGATAATGAGATTCAGGTTTTTTACCATCAGTGAAAGAAGTTACAAATAAACAAGGCAAGAAGGCTAGGATAAACCCCATGGTACTGGATTAGAGTCAGAGATATCAGTATGAACTCATGTTTATTTTAATATATATGTAAATAGATAAATGCAGAAATAAGTATAGATATGTATGCATTATAAATAATCAGTTATTACAGAGAAATATATATTCTAGTTGTGTCCACTGAAAACTCCTAGAAACAGTAACACCTCGGTAGCAATGAGTGCATCCAGCATCTAGATCTTGATTTCTAAATGCAAATCTCCAATAAAAGGAACTAGGGCTCCTTGGAGAAATGGCTGCCTATCTAGGGTTGGGGCAGGGAGCTAGAAAGTAAGGAAGTGTTCAAAAAAGGAAAAGAAAAAAAATGGGGTATGTGACCAGGAGCCAACCCGAAGGAGCTCCCAATGACCAATGCTAGAATAATTTGAGTCGCAAAATAAATAACAATGGTATTGGATTATATGGATTATAACCCAAATAAAAAATTAAATATCCATCAGTCAATATTGACATAAATAAATTAAATAAATTAATAATAGAGACAAATCTTCCTTATAAAAGAATTCCAAATAATTTATGTAGCTACGACCCCCTCTAAAAAGTGGAGCTGAATTCCACTCTCCTTCAGTATGGGCTGGACTTAGTGAATCATTTCCAAAGACTAGAATATGAAAAAAGAAAAATAGCAACATCAGTGGTGAGACTTGGCAACCAACACCTCAACCAAGTGATCAAGATTAACATCACCAGTGATAAATCATCGTAATATCATGTAACCCCTGATATAATGTGATGAGAAGGGTACTTTATCTCTGTGGTATTCTTCTGCAAAACCCGTAAGCCCAGTCTAATCAAGAGAAAACGGTAGGAAAGCCCACACTCAGGGACATTCTAGAAATACCTGACCAATACTCTTCAAAACTGTCAAAGTAATGAAAAACAACAAAAAACTAAGAAACAGTCACAGATGAGAGAAGACAAGGAGACATGCTGATTAAATACAAAGTAGGCCGGGCACAGTGGTTCACGCCTGTAATCCCAGCACTTTGGGAGGCCAAGGCAGGTGGATCACTTGAGGTCAGTAGTTCGAGACCAGCCTGGCCAACATGGTGAAACCCCATCTCTACTAAAAAACACAAAAATCAGCCGGGTGTGGTGGCATGCACCTGTAGTCCCAGCTACTGGGCAGTCTGAGATGGGAGAATCACTTGAATCCGGGAAGCAGAGGTTGCAGTGAGCTGAGATCGCACCACTGCACTCCAGCCTGGGTGCCAGAGTGAGACCCTGTCTCTAAATAAATAAATAAATAAACGCAAGGCAGTATCCTGGATTGGGTTCTGAAACAGAATAAGGACATTAGTGGAAAAAATGGTGAAATCTGAATGAAGTCTGCCTATAGTTTAGTTTATGGCATTGCACCTGTGTTCTGTTTTGAAAAACTTACCATGGCTGTGTAAAATGTTAACATTAGAGGATGCTAGATAAAGTGTATACAATAACTGTCCATCTAATCTTCCCAAGTTATATGTAAATCTAAAGTTATTCCAAAATCAATTTACTTTTATAACCACTGTGTAGGCTACATATTCAGATCAGTGTCAACTGCTAGTCCATAAAGTTCATGAAAGTGAGAAGCATATTAATGCTTTGATAGGAAAAATCAAAATACAACTGGACTGTGCATAGTATTAGTTTACATGATTATGCCTAATTTTACATTTTGTAATAAAATGTAAAACATTTTAAAACCCTCATCAGAGGCCAGGTGCAGTGACTCATGCCTGTAATCCCAGCACTTTGGGAGGCTGAGGCGGGTTGATCACAAGGTCAGGAGTTTGAGACCAGTCTGACCAACGTGGTGAAACCCCGTCTCTACTAAAAATACAAAAATTAGCCAGGTGTGGCGGCACGTGCCTGTAATCCCAGTTACTCAGGAGGCTGAGGCAGGAGAATCACTTGAACCCGAGAGGCAGAGGTTGCAGTGAGCCAAGATCGCACCACTTCACAACAGAGCAAGATTCCGTCTCAAAAACAAGAACAACAACAACAAAAAACACCCTCAGCAGGAAGAAATATAAAAACTATTGTACAAAATAAACACTTAAATGAAACTAGGCTCTGCTACAGTTTTCTCCTACTGGGGATAATAATAGTGTTTAGGACAGCCATGGTTTTTAAGAAAGAAGTGATGAGAAATATCTGTTTTTTAATAGGTTGTCTTGGGTAATCTAAGTAGCACATCACTTGGAAAAGATATGTGAGACAGAGATAGAAAAAGTGAACTGTTCCCTAGGAAGGCAATGCAGGAGCATATATAACTTCATATCTAAATACTGGAAGGGCAACACAGTGTCATACATGAGTACACAGGGCCATATATAACTATTTATTCAAGGTATGAGAACCACAGCTATAGTCAGGTTAAAAAAATATCACAATTCAGCAGTATACAGATTCTAAACTTTCTTTTTAACTTTAGAGATCATATTTTTTTTGGTATATAATGAAGGAAATGAATACCATTACTAAAGAGTTTCTTAAACATACAGATTTCTACTAATCAAAGAAAATCATAATGGAACCTAACTTATCAAACAGAATCACTTTATCTTCAGATTTTTCAGACCACTTTGGGAACAAAGAAAACAAAATAACCAACTGATGGGGTTCTGAGAAGATGGGAGTAGCAAGGGGCCCCATGGATTTTGTATCTTCCTTTATTCCCACATAAAAATAGACAAAGCAACTAGATAACAAAAGATCCACGGACAGCCTTCACCAAAAAATTACAGTTTCCTACAAACCCCAAAATAAACGTGGATATAGACAAACCACCAACAGTCACAAGATCTGGGTGTCACTGGTGTTTAACTGGGAGGAAACTGAGGGAAGCCAGAGGAGTGTGACACTAAGAGGACCTCAAAAGAGCCAGTGAGCATTCACTGGCAAATGTGCCAAGCCAATTACAGAACAGTAGTTGATATAAGGAGGAGTCTTCCCATTCCAGTAACAGGTACCTGCCAGGGGCCTACAAGGGCTGAAAGAGCTGAGGCAGTCTGGACCTTTATTATAAATTCTCAGAACTGAAGAGTTGGGGCTCTCTTGCAGGATAGGGTCCCACACTGAGGAGAATCTGCTAAGAGGAGAATTAAAATTAAGTGACTAAGGAAAGAGGAGGTCCAGATAAAGAGCGGGTAAAAGTGGCAAGGAAAGAAAAGCAGGAAATCTGAGAAATCAGCTGCCATATAGTTGAACAATGTCTGAAAACAGCACAAGAAGAAACCTTATCAAGTTAGAAAAGCTGTATAAAATCTCTTTCTAAAAGTTCAGCAACACTAAATTCATATTAAAAATGAACTACTGAGGCCAGGCGTGCTGGCTCATCCTGTAATCCTAGCACTTTGGGAGGCTGAGGTGGGATGACCACTTGAGCCTAGGAGTTCAAGAGTAGCCTGAGCAATATAGCAAGATCCCATCTCTACAAAATTTTTTTTTAAATATTAGCCAGGCATGGTGGCACATGCATGTAGGCCCAGCTATTCAGGAGGCTGAGGTGGGAAGATTGCTTGAGCCCAAGAGGTGGAGGCTGCAGTGAGCCATAATCACACCCCTACACTCCAGCTTGGGTGACAGAGTAAGACCCTGCCACCCCCCCCCCCCCCCCCAAAAAAAAGAGCAACTGAAAAGTATCACACTTCAGATACGTTACTAGAAGGAAAAAAAAGGAGGAAAACAATCATAATAACATCCAGACAGAAAATGGAAGCATGTCAGAGAGCCATGCTCAAAACACAGTTCAAAACTATAACCACCTAAATCTACTTAAGGAACTAAAAGGCATTTAAAATGACATAAGATGTGAAAAAATAAACGCCAGAAATAGAAAAACCCAGAAATAAAGTGAAAACAAGAAGTGACTGAAAAATTTAAAAAATCATTTTGGAAATGAAGACAAAACTAGAAGGAAAAGGAAAATGAGTAAATATAACAAACCATGCCATTAAAAAAAAGCAAAGTTGAAATGAAGGATAATTTTAAAAATCAAAAAGAAATGACCTAAAAACTAGACATGCAACTACCCTATGACCCTCAATTCTACTCCCCAGCATTTATCTTAGAGAAAAGAAAACTTAAGTTCACACAAAAACCTGCAGTATATAAACATTCATAGCAGTTTTATTTGTATTAATAGATGGTTAAACAAACTGTTATATACCGGGAAATGGTTAAACAAACTGGTACATACATCCCATGGAATACTTCTCAGTAATAAAAAGGAACGAACTACTGATGAACCCAACAACTTAGATGGATCTCCAGAAAACTACACTGAAAGAAAAAAAAAGCCAATCCCAAAAGGTTACATATTATACAATTCCATACTTCCATAACATTTTTGAAATGACAAAATTCTAGAAATGGAAAGATTAGTGGTTACCAGTGGTTAGACAGGGGTTGGGGTGGAAAGTGACTGTGGTCATAACAAGGTAACACAAGGGATCCTTGTGGTGGTGCAACTGTTCAATATCTTGACTATGGCAGTGGATACAGGAACCTACACAGGTGATATAATACTACAGAACTTAATAATACACACACAGACATATATAATGAATATACAAATGAATACACAAGTAAAACTGGGGAATATATCAATCTCAATATCCTAATTATGATATTATGTATTAGTTTTTGCAAAATGTTACCAATGGAGGAAACAACAAAGTGTGTAAAAGAGCTCTGTATTATTTCTTACAACTGCATGTGACTCTACAATTGTCTTCATATTTAACAAACAAAAGAAAAAGAAATGGACTAAATGCAACATGATATCCTGAATTGAATCCTGGAACAGAAAATGGACATTAATGGAGAAACTGGTGAAATGTGAACGTCTGGAGCTTAGTTAATATTAATGTACAATGCTGGTTTCTTAATTTTGTACACTGCTAATGTCACATGTTAATCTTAGGGAATACTAAGCAAAGGATACACCAGATTTCTGCACTATCTTTGCAAATCTTCTGTAGTAAACTTTCTGTAGTGATCTGAAATAATTCCTAATTATCTGTTTATTTTTTAAAAATGTAAGAAATTAAGAGTTACAAAGGATTTGCAAGAAACTGATAAATACTGAAGTAATGTGAATAACAGGATTCCCTGAAGAAAAGCAAACCAACAGCACAAATATGAAAAACCATAATCCAAGAATACTCATTTGAATTTTTTTAAAAAAAGATTTGAAACTACATCTTGAAAGAGCCCACAGTGTACCTCAGAATGTCAACTCAGAATGACCAACAAAATGGTCTGGTAAAATTACTGGACTTAAAAAAAAATCCTTTAGGATTTAGGCTCAAAGATCATATGACTAGTAAGATAAAGAAAAGAAAACATTAGATTTTTCAACAGCAATGTTTTTGCCAGAAAAAAAAAAAAGAGTTACAAATTTAAGATATTCAAGAAAAGAAAAAAGTGAGCCAAGGATTCTATTTCTGGCAAACATAACCTACAGATATAAAAAACAGGCAAAATATTATGAACAAGCAAGAAAATTCATGAAATATGAATATTCCCTTAAGCCTTTCCTAAAGAATTTATTAGAGGCAAAACTTGAGACACTCCAAATGACTAAAGAAACATCATTATAAGAACTGGTGGTGAGCATTAAATATAAGGTCATTAACAGAATTAAGACTAAGTAAAGACTGAGGAAGAGACAGCATAGTATGTAATAATTATATGCTCTGACAATATATAGGACAACCATGAAAAAAAATTGGGAGGAATGTGAATAGCATATGCAAAAAATAAAAAATATTTTTTAAACAGTTTTCAATAATTAAAAGTAGTTGTCTATGGTCATACTACCCTGAACACACCCGATCTCGTCTAAAGTGGTTGTGGTGCTGATATTAGTATCACTACTCCTAGATTACTATATGTGAAATGTAGAATTAAAGCAAATGAGTAATTATGGATATACTAATTCTGTATTTTCAGTTATGAAAAGAAGATACAGATGTAATACAGAAGAAATTAAGAACCCCAAAATACAAACTTTGTATTGATCTTTGAATCTGAATAGGAACAGTGTGAAATGATAATTCAGTATTTTATATTTGTTCACATATTTTCCTAGCTCTGTCCACTGAAAAGGCTTAAAAGTAATGACAAATTGAGAAGCAATGAATATCTCTAGTGCCTAGATTGGGGTCTTGAAATACTCGTTCCCATCTTTAAAAAGTTTTTAAAAGGAGGTTTTCTTAGAGAAATGGCTAATTCTAGTTCTAAAGTGGAAATGTACAAAATGATCCTGAAACATCTTGTCATACAAAATAGGAAGCTTTCAAAGGACACAGGTTCCCATTGGCTAAAAGTACAATTTGAATATATATGAATAAGAATTATAGCACACTGGGTCATACTGTCCACGGTAATTTATAGATTCAATGCCATCCCCATCAAGCTACCAAGGACTTTCTTCACAAAATTGGAAAAAACTACCTTAAAGTTCATATGGAACCAAACAAGAGCCCACATAGCCAAGACAATCCTAAGCAAAAAGAACAAAGCTGGAGGCATCACGCTACCTGACTTCAAACTATATTACAAGGCGACAGTAACCAAAACAGCATGGTACTTATACCAAAATAGATGTATAGACCAATGGAATAGAACAGAGACCTCAGAAATAACACCACACATCTACAACCATGTGATCTTTGACAAACCTGACAAAAACAAGAAATGGGGAAAGGATTCCCTACTTAATAAATGGTGCTGGGAAAACTGGCTAGCCATATGTAGAAAGCTGAAACTGGATCCCTTCCTTAAACCTTATTAAAGACTTAAATGTTAGACCTAAAACCATAAAAACCCTAGAAGAAAGCCTAGGCAATACCATTCAGGACATAGGCATGGGCAAAGACTTCATGACTAAAACACCAAAAGCAATGGCAACAAAAGTCAAAATAGACAAGTGAGATTTAGTTAAACTAAAGAGCTTCTGCACAGCAAAAGAAACTACCATCATAGTGAACAGGCAACCTACAGAATGGGAGAAAATTTTTGCAATCTGCCCATCTGACAAAGGGCTAATAACCAGAATCTACAAAGAACTTAAACAAATTTACAAGAAAAAAGCAAACACCACCATCGAAAAGTGGGCAAAGGATATGAACAGATACTTCTCAAAAGAAGACATTTATGTAGCCAACAGACACATGAAAAAATGCTCATCATTATTGTTCATCAGAGAAATGCAAATCAAAACTACAATGAGATACCATCTCACGCCAGTTAGAATGGCGATCATTAAAAATCAGGAAACAACAGATGCTAGAGAGGTTGTGGCAAAATAGGAACACTTTTACACTACTGGTGGGAGTGTAAATTAGTTCAACCATGTGAAAGTGTGGCAATTCCTCAAGGATCAGAACTAGAAATACCATTTGACCCAGCCATCCCATTACTGGGTATATACCGAAAAGATTATAAATCATGCTACTATAAAGACACATGTACATGTATGTTTATTGTGTCACTATTCACAATAGCAAAGACTTGGAACCAACCCAAATGTCCATCAGTGATAGACTGGATTAAGAAAATGTGGCACATATCCACCATGGAACACTATGTAGCCATAAAAAAAGATGAGTTCATGTCCTTGGCAGGGACATGGATGAAGGTGGAAACCATCATTCTCAGCAAACTATCACAAGGACAGAAATCAAACACCGCATGTTCTCACTCATAGGTGGGAACTGAACAATCAGAACACTTGAACACAGGGCAGGGAACATCACACACCAGGGCCTGTCAGGGGGTGGAGGGCTGGGTAAGGGATAGCATTAGGAGAAATATCTAATGTAAACGAAGAGTTGATGGGTGCAGGAAACCAACATGGCACATGGATACCTATGTAACAAACCTGCACGTTGTGCACATGTACCCTAGAATTTAAAATATAATTTTAAAAAACCCAGTTAATCAAAATTAATACCTCTAGGAATAGAAATTGTAAATACATAAATTTCCATGGAAAAATTATAAAATAAGCCACCAATGCTAAAACACCAGTAATAGTTGCTATTAGAAAATTCTACCCAATGGTCAAAAATGAGAGAATCTAAGTGCTATAGAAGTTGCTATTTATATTGCTCCAAAATATAGAAAAAGAAAATGAAAAATTGCAAACCATCTCCCTACAAATATTGATGCCAACATTCTAAATACATTTTAATTAGAATTTTAAATAAAATATTAGCAAACTGAATCTGACTAGATACTGAAAAAAATGATCACCAAGTGGATTTATTCTAGTAATTCAAATATCATTAATTATTATGAAATCCACTATGGACACCCATACCACTACCACATGAGTTTCTGATTGACCCTCCCCAGAAAGAAGCGTGCCCACCAGCATCCTACTGAGTATCACTGAATATCATAGCAAACGAAGAACACATACACATGAACACAGGGTAATAATGATAATATTAATGGCAACAATTACTGAGCAACATTTAATTTAAATGTAAGTAAGTGTACCAGACACTTTATATACTCTTTAATCTTAACAAAATCTGCAAGATAAGTATTATCATCATCCCCATTTTATAGAGGGAAAACTGACACTTAGAAATTAAGACATTTCAAGGTCCCTCAGTTAAATACATAATACAATAGCAGCCAGGCAGGGTGGCTCACGCCTGTAATCCCAGCACTTCAGAAGGCTGAGGTGAGAGGATGGCTTGAGCACAAGAGTTCAAGACCAGCCTGAGCAACATAGTGAGACCCTGTCTCCACAAACATTTTTTTTTTTAATTAGCTGGGCATACTGGCATATGCCTGTAGTCCCAGCTATTCGGGAGGCTGAGGCAGGAGGATCACTTGAGCCCAGGAGTTTGAGAGTGCAGTCAGCTATGATCACACCACCGTATTCCAGCCTAGGCAACAGAACAAGACTTTGTCTCAAAAAAAAGAAAGAATAAAATAAAAAAGATTAATAGAATAAAATAAAAAGCTATTTAAAGGAAAAACAGATTACTTTTCTCACATAACCATTTAAAAATATGTACATTTTAAGGAAGGAAAGATTAATATTTAAATGAGATAAAAATCTGGGAGAGTGCTAGAGATGTACCAGTTCAGGCAAGACAAAAGGAGTCTCTCATAGATTGATTCAACAATCTCAGAGATCCACAGGAAAGCAGGTGACATAGTGGGAAGTGCACTAAACTGGGAGCCAAGGAACTGAGTTTTCAGTCCTGGCTCAATAAGAAGCTGCATCATGCCAAAGCCAGGGATTCCATAAAACACTACGGCAAATAAAACAATTCCTCAAAGTCTATGCTGGCCACAGCTTTCACAAGGACCTTAACACTTATATGTTAAAGTGGCACTAGAATTAAGTAAGTTTTATTTTCTCCAAGTCTTCACTGTTATCAACGATTGTTCTTACAACAACCACCTGGTGTTGAGCATTATGCTAGGAACTATAAAAATACAAAAAGAAATATAAAGCATGTCCCTAGTCACAGAAAACAGAACAACATGCACAGGAAAATAAGCAAAATAACTGAAGACAGTGAGTGCATGCCTGTGTGTATATGCACACACGCCATCTATTTTGGAATTTAAATCATATTTTCCCACAGAAACACAGAGAAGGTGGTTAGGTTTCAGTTGAGGTGACTCCAGAAACTTATTTCATGCTTATTTAGTAAAGCCTCAGTAGCTGTCCTTAATTCTTTAAATCTCAAAATGATTTTCAACCAAGTTGAGGGGCTAATAGGTAGTGCTGTATGGCTGAAAATAACATATTCGATATTGTGACATAATTTTACAATTAGAAAATGAACAACTATTTTTCATGATGCAGACGCCACTATTTTAATTAAACAAATTTAAAAGTAAGTGGTAGCTATAACATACATACACAGCATGACCAGCCAAGCACTGCTCCAGTATCTTTATACATAACTTACTTCTCATTATTTAACTCACTTTATTTATTTATTTATTTTGAGACCGAGTTTCACTATTGTCACCCAGGCTGGAGTGCAGAGCACGATCTCTCTGCAATCTCCATCTCCCGGGTTCAAGCGATTCTCCTGCCTCAGCCTCCCGAGTAGCTGGGATTACTGGTACCCGCTGCTACGCCTGGCTAACTTTTTGTATTTTTAGTAGAGAGGGGGGTTTCACCACGTTGGCCAGGCTGGTCTCAAACTCCTGACCTCAAGTGATCCACCCGCCTTTGCCTCCCAAAGTGCTGGGATTATAGGCTTGAGCCACTGCGCCTGGCTTAACTCACTTTATCCCTAAAACAAATGCAAGAGGGAGTACTGTCAATATTCCCAATTTTAAGGTGAGTAAACTAAGGCAGAAGGATGTTAAGTAATTTCCCCAGTCACATAGTTTGACAAAGCTTCTTGATGGGTGAAGACACACAGAAAAAATTTTATTTTCTGAATAATCTCATTACCCAATATTCTTCACTCAGGTTGAAAACAGAACGAGGGGACAAGGGCATTATGTTAATAGTTAGGTAAGTACTTTTTTTTTTTTTTAAGCAGTACGTAAACTAAAATGATTCATAGTAATATGGCCCCAAATTATTCCATATTGTTTAAACTACAGACAGGTTCACACAAGGGACCTAGGATATATATACATGGATGTTCACTACAGCAGTGTTTTGATGGTTAATGACTGAAAATCTAAATGTCCATCAATGGGGACAGGCTAAATATAATTTTTATATTTTTACAAAGGACTGCCATGTAGCCATCTAAAAGGATGAAGCAGTTTTATACCCATGGATATTGAAAGTGCCTAATACACAGTATGAAAGGACAAAAGAAAGATGTAGAATAGCATGTGTATTAGCATTCCACTTGTGGGAAAGACAGAAGCGGGTATGTATTATCATGTGCTTTATTATGATCAGAAAATTTCTTAAATATAACCAAGAAATTATTTACAGTGCTTACTTCTGGGAAGTGGGGAATGGAGATGGGTAGATCAGTAGATAGAAAAGAAAAAGACTTTTCTTTTTACATTGTATCCTTCTGTATTAAATTTCCTTTTATCAAAAGCATGTAGCTGATCTTAAAATAGCTTAATTAAAAATACAGCAACATAGAGCCTAGTCTCCTTTTACATAATGGTTTCTAACCACAGACTGGTATGTAATGATCAGTGGTATTCCTAATAGTAGTTAACCTAGAGAAATTAATGAATGATTTATTTTATAAACAATGATAAAGTCAACATCCCTTTAATTAATCCATTAATCAAAGGGAGAAAAAGAAAGGGGGCCTATAAATCTCAAGCAGAAGGTTGAAAAAAATCTTCTAAAGATTATTTTTAAGAAAGGCTGCATTCCAGAGTCTGGATGCCAGAAATGCCAACGACCTTCTTGAAAAACAAGGAAGTATCTTTACATGATTGTCAAATTGGATTGGGAGGTCCCAAAGGGTGGACAAGGCTTTTTAAAAATTTCATTCTTTTAAGTTTATACTTTTGCATATTTCATATTATATACAACATATTTACAGTGGTAGTCATACACTATGAATAATTAAACATACAATATTTGGGGAGATGCATGCTCAAAAATGTTTTACTGATGGGGAGTGCAATTAAAAAGGTTTGGAAGCTACTGTGGTTGTAAAAAAAATTAATGCAGTGAAGAGAAAAACATTAAATGGTCATTCTGTGGTCAAGCGATGAAAAGTAAAAGCTATGAAGCAGTTAATGTACAATGCCTGCAACTTTGGAGTACTCTTCAACTTTTTCCTGCATCCATTACAAAACCAAATCCTGCCATTTTTCCAATAGAATATTTCCTGAGTTTGCTCCTTCATAACCATTCTGGCCATTTAAATCTTATAAATTCACGCTTTTGGAAAGGCCTCCGGCCCTTCTGTAAAAAGCCCTCCACTTGCCTGCATCTTGCACAGAACTGTAAGAAGGTCCTTTAAGTGCTCGGCCAGCTTCCAACTATCTCAAAAACTGAAAGTACTTATTCATGATTTTAAATATCCCTGTCCCACTCTCAAAGTGTCCGCTCCCCGCAGACCAACTGGAGCTCTTTAAATAAGTCAGACAAATATATTCCTCATTCCTCAAGGGACTCACCCTCCCTTTCACACTCCGGTTGTGCAGATTAAACACACTCCACACCATCAAACCAAGTTATTTTTCCTCGAGAACTCTCCTCGAGGTTCCTTTTTCTCTAACAGCCTGCCCACCTCTGATTCCTGGGATTTTCGTGTTGACGGGATCGTTGGGATCTTTCCTCTCTTCTCATCTTTCCAGTAACCCATTAGCATTAGCAGGATCACTGGACAGGCCTCCGTTTGCATTAATATCGCCAATGATTCTGTGATCTCCGCCCTCAAGACCTTTGATTTCTTTTGGTCCTGCCTCCCCTTCGGGACACTAAGTTTGTTTAGGGCCTGAGCACAGGGGCCCGGCAGGTTCTTTCCGACGTCAGCGGCTGCGTACCGAGGCCGACTTAGGCAGGCCGCTCCAGGAACAAGGCCGTGCGGACAGGACTGACCTGGGCGCTTTTCCCCGTCGCTCGCAGGGGAGAAACGTGCCGGGGAGGGGACAGACCGTGAGCAAGTGGTCCAAGTCTGCGCAGGGCGACCCCGAAAGCCCTCGGGTGGGGCCGAGAGGCTTGTGGGCTACTAGAACGAGGCCTGGTAGGTGAAGGAGGCGGGTGAAGGGCCGGATCCAGGACTGAATCCGGGAGAGGCGGGGCGAGAAGGGGACTTCAGTGTAGCTGCTTGGGCAGCTCCCGCGACCCCTCTGGCGGGGGTGACTGTTATTGGACTCGCAGAGGGAAGAGTTGGGGAGCGTCCCCCACTCACCTAGAAGCGCTGCCGCCTGAGGCTTCAGCTGCCCCCCTCCCAATTCAAGCCACGTCAGCTCGGGAACCCCGTACGCAACACCTTCCACCGCCGCGCCCCGCCAGGGACTCAGCCACTAGCAGTTGGGACGGAAGATGGGATTAAGACACCGACCAATCAGGACTATCGGCAGTGGGTTACCAGGGAGACCAGGCGCGCCTTGTTTGTTACCAACCTATCAACAATGACGGAAACCAATCAACGACAGAAGATGCCCCGCTTCCTCAAAGAAACAGCCAATGGACCCTAAAGAGTGAATGAGGGGCGTGATTAGACGCGAGTAGGTGCCCCGGAAGAAGATCTGGGGAGGGACAGGAAATGCCGAGTGGGCGGGCGTTCTGGGAAAGGTCAGGTGTTCTCAGTGTGAGGTGGTTATGCTGGTTTCGTCTAATTCCTCCGCTTAGTAGGCTGTGACTGACCGAGACTGCGGCTTGGGCTTCCGTAGAGACTTGAGACTGCGGGCACCCCCTGCCATTAGGATTGTTGAATGAGCTGTGAGAAGGGAGACGGGGATATGGGACTCTTAGAGTCAAAAAATACTGGAGCCTCTTAGTTCTTCGTCTAATATGACCTTTTGATTTTGTTGATGAAAAATAATTAACCACAGAAGTAACTTGCCCAAAGTCAAACAGCGACTTGGTGATGAAACTCGAACTAGAACCCGGTGTCAGTGTGAAAGAGGATCAGCGATGTCTGTAAGGACATGATTGTGAGAGAGAGAGTAGTGACTACTAGAAAGGTGCCTCTTACAAAGTGGAGCCTGAGCCAGGACCTAAGCAAAGATTGAGAGTTGAGGGCTCAGGCTCTGCAATGGGTGTCAGTGAAGCGCTCCAGCAAAAGACTGAAATCACGCATGCTCTCCTTAAACCCCAAGGAAAGGGAGGGAAAGTAGCCAACTCCCAGTGACCTGTCATTTCAGGCACTCTCTAGGCAATAAGAATAATGTTAGTTTGAATTTATTGAATCTTACCGTGCACTCAGCTGGCCCATTGTATGTATACTCATCTCAATGATTACATAACTTCGCAATTCAAACATCAGCTCAGTAAGGCCTTTCCTGGCTGCCCATCTTACAGAACTGGAGGTCATTATGCTAAGTGAAATAAGTTTGGCACAGAAAGACAAATATCCCATAGTCTCACTCATGTGGGAGCTTAAAAAGTTGATCTCATGGAGCAGAGATAAGTACCAGAGCCTGGGAAGGTGGAGTTGGGGGAGGCAGGGAAGAGATTGGTTAATGAGTACAAACATATAAGGAATAAGTTCAAGTGTTTGATAGCACAGTAGGGTGACTATAGTTAATATATATATATATATATATATATCAAAATAACTAGAAGAGAAGATTAGAAATGTTCCCAACACAAAGAAATGATAAATGTTAGAGGTGCTAGATACCCTAAACACCCTGATTTGATTATTACACATTGTATGCATATATCAAACTACCACACCCCATAAATATGTACAAATATGTATCAATACAAACATAAATAAAATTGCTGCATGCACTATACTTCTTTGCTTCTTTTTCCCCCTAAGCATTTTGCCATCTAACATACTATATATTTTATTCATTTATCTTGTATCTCTCTTCTCATTAGATTATAAGCTCCAGGAAGGTAGTAATTTTGATCTCAGCTTTATCTCCAGGTCCCAGAAAATATAGAGGAGGGCACTCAATATCTATTAATAAAGTATATGTGATTATCCTTATTTTAAATGCAAGGCAATAAGACTACAGAAGGTTAATTTGCACAAGGTCCCATGGTGAGGGGCAGAGACAGAATTTGAAGTGGCTATTCAACGTCAATGCTGCAGCACTTTATGAATACGTCATATTCTTATATCCCTCATTGTATCCACCCAGCAAAGTCCTAAACCTGCATCAGTCCAACTATTGGTCTCTACTCCTACCTTTGGGGAGCAAAATGCTGCAGGAGACATCAGGACAATAATGACATCAATGTCCTGACCACTACACATTCAGTTTCCAGCTGAACTCCATCTTCAGCACACTCCCAAATCCTTCTTGTCTTCAGCTTCCTCTCCCATTTGCCACAATTATTCAAACCTTTAACATCCTCTTTAAGTCCCAACCGCATATCTACACCTCACACTCCCAGCAGATGAACTTGCTTCTACCTTAGAGAAAATAGAAACCATCACTGAGAGTCCTATTGTACTCCCTTACACAAAATTTACCTTTCTACATACCTATTTTCACATTCAACCTTAGAATTTATCTTTCAGTTTTAACAGAATAAAACTTTCTTATGGGAGAAGAGATTAGAATTTTGTCTGTCTAGTAAGTCTTCTTATGGCTCTACCTTCTATTATTGGGTGAGCACATTATGGTGAGAATTATAGTGAACACTAGGGGCAAGAAGGAAGAAAATGAGGTGGAAAAGTTAAAGAACGAAACTGATATTATTTCTAAGTTCACTGAAGGACTGGAAATAATTTAGAATGCAACCTAATGGAAGCAATTTAGGCTCTGAGAAGGTGATCAAGATAATAAAAGATAATTAGGAGTTGCCCCAGCAAAAAAGAGGGTACAGAATAGTGGAGGTAGAGGGAGCAGCATGTGCATGAACCATTTGGGCAATTTGACATAAGTGACATGACTGAACGAATAGGCAAAGAGTAGGTCATAAAATTGTGCCATTTTATGCTAAGGAGTTTGGATATGACTCTAAGCTCCAGAGCAGTTACAGACTGCAGAAATCACAGAATTGTGGAGTCATTCAGATGTCCCTTAGAGAGTGACCATTTCCCTAACTGCAAGTACAGGGAGGAAAAGTTGAAAGACAAGAAATGTCACATTCTCTGTGATTTACTGTTACCCAATTCCCTCTACCCTTTTTCAGTTCTTTCCTCATCATCCTCTTACCTTACCCTATACCAAATGCAAACTTATTCCAAAACTTTCATGCAGCCTTATTTATTAAGGTATCTTCCATACCTAATATATCTTCAGCATAGTATATACTCAATAAATGTTTGTTAAATAAATAAAATATCCAACATATAATTCTATATGAATAAATCTTAAAATCTTAGAGAAATAAGAAATTGTCTCGAAAAATATAACTTTGAGACATATCAATTATATGCAAAAAACATACAATCACATGATCACATCAATCAATGAAGAAAAAAATTTTCACAAGAAGAAGAGGGAAGGTAAGGAAAGAAGAAGAGGGATGGTGGGGGGAAAAGAAGGGAGATGCGAAAGAAAGAAGAGGGAAGGTGAGGAAAGAAAGTGGGGAAAGAAGAAGAGGGAAGGTGGGGAAAGAAAAAGAGGGATGGTGGGGAAGAAGAAGGAAGGTGGGGGAAGAAGAAGAGGGAAGGTGGGGGTAGAAGAAGAGGGAAGGTGGGGATAGGGAAAAGAAGCTGAGGAAAGAAGGTGGGGAAAGAAGAAGGAGGGAAGGTGGCGGAAGAAGAAAAAAAAATCAATACCCATTCATGATTAAAAAAAAAAAAAACCAAAGTCAGAAAACTAGCAATAGAAGGATATTTACTCAACTTGATAGAAAAATATTGCAAATTCTTAATGGTGAGAAACTAGATGCTTTCCCTCTAAGATCAGGGAAAAGGCAAGGATGTCCCCTCTCACTACTCCTATGTGACATTATACTAAACCTACCTAATGTAAGATAAGAAAGGGAAATAAAAGATATTCATACTAGAAGGTAATAAATAAAACTGTCTTTGTAGATGACATGATTTTTTATGTAAAAAATACCTAAGAATAAACAAAACCCTCCTGGAATTAATAGGCAATTTTAGCAAGACTACCGGGTAAAAGGTCAATTGCTTTCCTAACACCAGCAAAGAACAGTTGGAATTTGAAATTAAAAACACAATACCATTTACATTACCCTCAAAAAATAAAGGGAAAATAAATACTTAGGCATAAATCTAACAAAATATGCACAGGCTTTATGTGAAGGAAACTAGCAAACCTCTGATTAAAAATCTTAGCGCATTATTTTGTGGATACCAACAAATTAATTCTGAATTTTATATGAAAAAGTAAAAGACCCAGAATAATCTCAAGAAGAACGAAGTTTGTGGACTGACATTACCCAACTTCAAGACTTACTAAAAAGCTACAGTAAACAAGACAGTATGGTATTGGCAAACAAATAGACAAATAGACCAATGGGACAGAATGGAGAGCCCCAAAATAGATCCATGTAACTGTAGACAACTGATCTTTGACAAAGGAGCAAAGGCGATTCAATGGAGAAAAGAGTCTTTTCAATACATGGTGCTAGAACAACTGAAAATCCACATGCAAAAAATGACACACACCTTATACCTTTGATAAAAATTAACTCAAAATGGATCTTAAGATGTAAATATAAAATTTAAAACTATAAAACATCTATAGGATAACTTGACTCTAGGTGACTTTGAATTTGGTGATGGCTTTTCAGATACAACACCAAAAGTATGATCCAATGGGGGTGGGGGAAACGTAATAAGTTGGACTTGATTAAAATGAAAAACTTCTGCTCTGCAAAGGCACTGTTAAGAAGATTTTAAAAACAATGCACAGACTAGGAGAAAATATTTGCAGAATACCTATTAGATAAAGGACTGTTACCTAAAATACACAAGGAATTCTTATAATGCAAAAATTTAAATTAAAAATAATTCACAAGCGGGCAAAAGATCTGAACAGACACCTCACCAAAGAAGATATACAGATGGCAAATAAGCATATGAAAAAGTGCAGCCGGGTGTGGTGGCTCATACCTGTAATCCCAGCACTTTGGGAGGCCGAGGCAGGCAGATCACAAGGTCAGAAGTTTAAGACCAGCCTGACCAACATGATGAAACCCCCATCTCTACTTAAAAAAATACAAAAATTAGCCAAGCATGGTGGCACGCGCCTATAATCCCAGCTACTCAGGCGACTGAGGCAGGAGCATCGATTGAACCTGGGAGGCAGAGGTTGCAATGAGCTGAGAGTGCACCACTGCCCTCAAACCTGGGTGGTGACAGAGCAAGACTCTGTCTCAAAAAGAAAAAAAAGAAAAGAAAGAAAAAATACTCAGCATCATATGTTACTAGGGAATTGCAAATTAAAAGAACAATAAGATACCACCACACACCGATTTGAATGACAAAAATCCAAAACCCAGACGTCATCAACTGCTGGCAAGGATGTAGAACAACAGGAACTCACATTTATTACTGGTGGGAATGCAAAATGATACAACCACTTTGGAAGACACTTAAGCAGTTTCTTACAAAGCTAAACATAGATCGACCACACGATCCAGCAATCATGCTCCTAGATATATCCAAATCAGTGAAAATGTATGTCCACAAAAAAACTTGCACATGAATGTTTATAGCAGCTTTATTCACAATTCCCAAAACCTGAAAGCAACCAAGACGCCCTTCAGTAGATAAATGGATATACTGTGGTATTTCATACAATTGAACATTATTTTGTGATAAAAAGAATTGAGCAATCAAGCCATGAAAAGGCATGGAGGAACGTTAAATGCATATTGTTAAGTGAAAGAAATCAGTCTGAAAAGGCTATATACTGTGTGGTCCAGCAGTATGACATTTTGAAAGAGGCAAAACTATAGAAACAGTAAAAGAAAACCAATGGCTGTCATGGATGGGGTTGGGAAGGGGCAAAGAAGGATTAATATATGGAATAGAGACAGTATTTTAAGGGAGAGAAACTATTTTGTATGATACTGCAATGGTGGATACATTGTATTGTGCATTTGTCAAACTCCATAGAACTGTATAACATAAAGAATAAATTTTAATGTAAACTGTGGACTTTAGTTAATGATAATGTCTCAATATTGGTTCATCAAATGTAGTAAACATGGTAATAATAGGGGAAACTGCTGAGAGCTGGGAAGTGAGGGGAGGATGAGATGAGTATGTAAAGCTCTGTATGTCTGCTCAATGTGTCTGTAAATCTAAAACTGTGCCACAAAATAAAGAAATGCATGTGTATACATATATTTCCAAATATGACTCAAGAAGAAATAGAGGAATCTTACAACTTCTAGAAAAAAAACATTTAAAAGTTGTTAATCTCAGAAGAAAAGTATGCAATCCAGGCAGTTTTTCAGGCAATTGCTTTTGGGGCTTTGCTATAGACTGAATATTTGTGTTCCTGGCAAAATTCATATGTTGATGTCCTGTCAATTTTATAGTATGAGGGGGTAGGGCCTTTAGGAGATAATTAGGTTATGAAGGTAGAAACCTCATGAATGAGGTTAGTGCCCTTATAAAAGAGACCCCAGAGTGCTCCCTTGTCTTATTTTTTGTCTTTTTTTTTTTTTTTTTTTTTTGAGATAGAGTCTCACTCTTGGGTTGGAGTGGAGTGGCATAATTTTGGCTCACTGCAACCTCAACCTCCAGGGCTCAGGTGATCGTCTTACCTCAGCCTCCCAAGTAGCTGAGACTACAGGTGTGCGCCACCATGCCCAGCGAATTTTTGTTTTTTGTTTGTTTGTTTGTTTGTTTGTTTTTTGTAGAGACTGGATTTTGCCATGTCGCCCAGGCTAGTCTTCAACTCTTGGGCTCAGGCAATACACCTGCCTTAGCCTCCCAAAGTGCTAGGATTAGAGGCATAAGCCACTGTGCTTAGCTCCCTTGCTTCTTTGGCCATGTGAGGATGAATGAGAATATGGCATTTGTGAGCCATGAAGTGAGCCTTCATGCAACACCAAATCTACCAGTGCCTTAATCTTAGACTTCTCAAACTCCAGAATTATGGGAAATAAATTTCTGTTATTTATAAGCCACCCAGTCTATGGTACTGTTATAGCATCCCAGACTAAGACAAGCTTTTGAGGAACAGATATTTCCTATGCTATACAATCTATACAGAGCATATGAACAGATGGAATGTTTCCCAGCTAATTCAGGTCTTAAAAACAAATAAACAAAAAAGGTCTTTTTGTAGTTTAACTGTGATTACCTTTGTCATTACACTTTTCTTTCTCCATATTTACTCTAGCCAAAGATATTGTTTACAAAAGTATCTATTTTCAGGGCAGCTTCATGGGGCCTGTAACGAGAAAGAGGCAAAACCATGGTGGGCAATCAAGTGGTGGCTCCATGGCAGGGCCACTGAAACTAATAGCTCAGTTAGAACCGTAGCCCTTCCAAAGCCCGACATGAGCCAGGGCTTGGAACATCTTCTACAGGCTATCCAGGACTTCAACGAGCAACAGAATGTTGCTGAATATCAACTGCAGCTGTTCGGGACTGAGACACCCAGCAGACTGCATCAACAGCTGACACTGCTCCCTAATGATATGTGTGTCACTCAAATGGCTGGTCTCTAGAATTAGTTTTAAATGCAGTCATTAAATAAAAAGTCCTCATTAATCAGGATTCTCTAGGGGTGAAGATGAACCTTAATTATGAGATTTGGATTTTGTATGAAAATATCTCTGTGTACTTGCTCTGCCCTGGGTCCCTATCTGTTGTTATTTTCCTACATGAGTAAAATTCCCGGAAGGATCCAGAGTGTACCAAACACCACATAGGCCAAGCCTTAAAAAGATCATTTTTCTGAATTCCTTGGCCTCCATATGTCGGGAAACCAAAAAGCTGGCAGGACTACTAGAATTTAAGCCCCATCCCCATGCTTGTACTGTAGATTATCCACAGAAGTAGGGGCTGGTGCTGGACAGGCACCAGTAGGAGGGGTCAGAGATTACTGCTATCAGCAATACAGAGGAAATGCATGTTCTGGAAGGGGACAGGGAGGTGATGACTGGAAGAGCAAGTTCCTGGATCTCCTTTGACCTGGGCTTCTGAATATGCTGGGGCAGTGGTCCCCATCCTTTTTGGCACCAGGGACTGGTTTCATGGAAGACCGAAGGGGCTGGTGGCGGGGTAGGGGGTGGTTTCAGGATGAAACTCTTCCGCCTCAGATTATCTGGCATTAGTTAGAGTCTCATAAGGAGCGTGCAACCTAGAGTCCTCGCGTGCGCAGTTCACAGTAGGGTTGGCGCTCCTTTGAGAATCTAATGCGGCAGCTGATCTGACAGGAGGCGGAGCTTGGGCAGAGATGCTCCATCTCCCGCTGCTCACCTCCTGCTGTGCAACCTGGTTCCTAACAGGCCACGGACTGGTACCGGTCCGTGGTCCGGGAGCTGGGGACCCCTGTGCTGGGGCATGGATGCAGCAGTCTTCAGCTGCATTTTTCCTTCCTGGCAGGCTTCTATGGGTGCCAAGCCATGTCAGTAGGGCTGAATCTGACATCTCTCTGAAGTACCAGAACACCACTAGGGACAAAAAAACACCAGGGCTGGATTAGTGGTCACAGCCAGGGTCCAGGATGCCTAAAATATAGCAGGGACATCTGTCCCTTGAAAGACTTGTTCACAATTGAAGAAGTTCAAGTTGATCATAAGGCACTAACCAGTGGCCTCTGTTCTAGGAGTCGTTGGAATCACTACCCTTGGGACCAGGGGCAGTCAGGGGAGTTTTGGAGAGGAAAATTGAATCATAAAAGAGCATAATTACAAGGCAATTTAGGGGAAAAAGAGAAGGAGATAATGGATTAGCTAGAGGTCCCTGGAGCTCAGAACTAAAGGCAGGGGAATTCAGGGTGGGAGGAAAGGACCTGTGGTGAGATCATCAACTGCAGTCTCTTGAGAATAAAACCCAAATTGCCATACACACCCTGAGACCATCTAGGTGCCCCCTTATGTTATCTCTGTAGCTCCTTAACCTTTCCTGTGTCCCTGAACTCCTCTCTATTTATTTCAGTTTCCTGCAGTAGAATTCAGTAGTTTTATTCTTGTGATGGTCAAATAGTTGTCTGTGGGGTCATCATGACTGACTTAGAACAGAGAGTTCACCTGCCTCACCAGGGACAATGCATCTCTATTCAGTGAGGGCCACAGAGATTTACTTACCAAGCAGCACCTCACTCATGCTGGCTATCTACAGCCAGAGCAGCAGATCTTTGTTCCTGCACCCAGGTGGGCACCTGAAAGTTGGATCATGGACCACTCCAGCCCCATAACACTTCTTCTGATTCAACTCAAATGCCCAAATTCATATCAGACGTCATACTAGACAACACACTTTGGCTGCTCTCCCAGAAACTAAGAGACTTATAGATACTCACGGAATGTGAACTTCATGCTGCTAGGCTTCAAGCTCTTACATGTAGATTAGGCTCTTTATCCTCAGTAAAATGGTGGAGCCATGATTCATATTCAGAGATTCTGACATGTAAACACTACACTGCACTGCCTGTGTTCTGCTCACTGCCCACAGGCTGACCTTACCTCGCCACACATTTGAGTCTGCTGTGATCTTTTCTTTCTTTCCTCTTTCTCATTTGCAATGGGAACTCTCCAAAGAGAAATTACTATTGTCCACGGCAGCAAGCTCAGCATTCTGGGAGTTAGAGGGTCCTGGCGGCCACTTGGTGGCAGCCTTAGGACTATAGCTACTGGAAGCAAGGTTACAACTAATTTCTCAGTGAATTATCTGTGAAAATGGGGAAAGGAGGTCACTAGTTAACCACTGGGTATAGGACACATCTCTAGTGCTCTATTGGACATAATAAAGAAGAAAATATTGTGTTTATTTTCAAGATATTTGCAATCCAGTTATAAATATTATATATGTATATATTTATACATATGTATATACACACACACACAAACACACAATGCCTTAAAATAACTTCTAAGCAGTATACAGGTAAGTTCAAAAGAAAAACATACGTTGTACAGAAGCTCAAGGCATTATAGATAGAAGGATTAGTCAGAGTGTTATGTGCTTAAAAAATTGCCTCTTAGAATTTACTTTGGGTTAAAGTTTTGGAAGAGGGTGAACATATGGGCATATGGGGGCAGGGTGGGGCAGGGGAGATGTGGCAGGAAGGGCATCAAATGTAGTGGAATGACTTATGCAAAGGAATTAGGTTATCTGTCCCTCTTTTCATAATTTTCATGTCCATTTTGGTGGTTTGGGCTTGTCTTAAGGCAGCATATTTCCAGAACAGATACTTCCTCAACAACCTCTAATCAAAGCTAGTTAGAAATGACTCAGCTTCAGTGTCATGGTTCTAAGCAAGCTAAGGCCTACTTGGGAGTTTTACTGAATTCAGACATAGCCCCAGCTAGGAAATCCCTCGAGAGACTTGCTCAAAATTGAGGAAGCTCAGGTTTATTTTAAGGCACTTATCAGGGATAAGAAAAATTCCTGTCACACAATAGGCAAGCTCTACAGCCAACAAAAGGGCTTCCAAAAGTAGGTGATGGAACCATTTAGCAAAGCATTCTCCCACAGAATCTGGCACTTCTGGCTGCATCAATTCTCTATTTCTTTCTAATCAGGTTCAGAATCAAACCAATGCTTCCATCCTTTATTTTTTGGAGACAGGCTCTGAAGTTGGAAAGGTCAGGTGCTTTAAGCACGAAGTCAAGCAGCATGATGGTGGTGCTTCAGAAGAAAAGTTTTGTGAATCATGGGTATCTCCTCTGGAAAATGTGGAGATACCTGGTCACACACTGATACCCTCTTCTTGACTAGGGTCTACCTGCAGAATGCAGCTGCAGCAGATACGAACTGGGGTCCTATCAGTGCTCAGCACAGAGGAACTGCCGCTCTGTGAATTGTGTGGGCTCTGTTCTGGTTTTCAGAGGAGGCCAATATGCCCTTGATGTGTATTTTCCTGCCCAGCTCTAGGCCTTTGGTCTCTGCAGGTCCCTGTATGTAGTCCATTCCTGAGGTGCAGGTGATTGAGATTTGGGGGTCTGTTCTGTCTGTGGAGATGCAGGCAAGGTGCTTCCTTGCCTCCTGCTTGATTAATTTTGGAATGAGGAGTGAGCATGGCAGGTTGAGCCTTAGGAAGACTGAAGATGTAGAATGGATAGATGTCATGGTTCCAGCTTTCTCAGAGGCATCAGAGATTCCTGCTCCTACCTTGGTGTTAGTGCCTCAATGCTTGTCTTTCAGCTCTCACTGAGCATCCTGAAGCATCACTATAGTTTGCCCAAAGGTAGGGAGGGCTGAGCAGGAACGCTGGCATATTGGGGAGCAAGAGAGCTAAAGGAGCCAGCCATCCTTGCATGAAGAATGGCAAGGATTGCCTCCAAAGCGTGGTTTCTGGCTGGGAACTCCTTTTCTGATAGATGAAGAAATCCCTGTTAAAACTCCATGTCTACAGGAGCTAGAGATGTCAGAGCTATTTGACTGAAGGGCTTAGAGTTGGCTAGGCTCTAAAATCAAGGCATCTGCTAACTCCCAGAGTCTTCCCTCACAGAATCAGCAGACTCTGGGTCCTTATGGAGCTCATGGAGCCAGGAATGAAACTCTGAAATCCATCCATAATGAGCAATGTGTCAGGGAAGGCCCAGATAGGAGGGCTGGGTCTCTATGCTTGGATCCACATGCCCTTTCCACGTTTTCAAAGAGGATGGAACTATGAAGAAACAGCGGCAGCATTCATTCCATAAGAACTCAGGCACTATTACTCTATGAATCATTACTGAGCATTTATAATAAATGAAGAAGTCATATGAGGAGCAATGGTGACTTTCTCAGCCTGGAGCAACTACAGCAAGGGGCATAAGGAATTTAAAATCAAAGAAAATTCCTAGGAGGCATGACTAGAAAGCTGTTACTCAGCATTCATTCAACAAGTACTTAACTAAGCACAGACCTTGTGCCAGACACTGGTGTGGCTTATTCTTGATCCAGGATCTAAGAAAGAATCATAGTCCTGAAAGCAAGCTTTGTGAGGGGGATTTCTCCAGCCTGTCAAAGTGAGGAATGTTACTATCATGTATCTTAGGAGACAGGTGGCAGGGCCCTCTTTGGGGAGTTCTCAAGTACACAGATCTAGTTAATGGGTTAATATACCAGCACAAAAAGGCCACTGTAACTCAAATCACATATCAAACTGACATCTCAGATATGCTTTACAGGCACGTCCATGGAGTGTTCCACTAAGGTTTACCCTAACAAAGAACATCACCAGGATTTAAAAACACTCGCCGTTATTGCTGATACAACCAGTAAATGTGAAGATTTGCATGTAGAGCAGATATTGTGAGAAAGTCTACGGATTCCCTAATTGTCTCTAACCTTGTCCTAGATGTGTCCTGTTCAATACACTTCCCTTGATCTTTATCAGGAGATCTTTAACATTTGGGATATTTTCTAGATTTACTACTTTAGAGTCCTAACCATATTGTTTAGGAAACTGTATTCAACCTAGAGTCAAAACCAAGTTGTCAACAGGTTTTGTATAACCAGCAGTTTACAGACCCGCTTTTGACCCCAGAAGGGAATTCAGCCTGAACCTCTGCCTCCTGCCCTGTTCTTCTCTACCTTCCAGATGACCAATCTTCTCAGTCCTCTCCTTCAAACAGATTTTAATTCAGCTGACAGGCACAAGAAATACAGGCTGATTAATATAAATGAGGGCTGCATAATTCATAGATTTAGTAATGAGATGTCTTATAAAAGTTTTGTAGGAAACAGGTGTTTTCTCCTAACTCTGGAAAATTATTTTCCATTAAGATATGTGACTTTGTTTTTATGCCTGTGTGGCACTGAGGGATGCATATTCTAGAGATGGCCATCGAGGACCTTGCCTCAACTCTCTTGTCTTCTCTAAGTCATATATGGGCATTCTGTGAAACCGATTTATTCATTCCATATTAATTCATTTAACTTATTTTGATTCATATTTCTATTCTGCTTATTGTTTATTCTTGTGAGCATATTATATGAAAATTCAGAGTACTTAAAATTGTTTGGATATCTGAATGGCAGGGCAAGTACACTTTTGCACATGTGCTAGACAAATCCACGCTTAACAAACAGTTACTGGGTGCTTCCTAAATTATAAACTGGTTTAACAGATACAATACTTTTTCATTTGACTCTGCCTGGAACATTCCCCTTCTACTCCTTCAACTGTCAGTTCATCCTTCAGTTCATTGTCTTAGGTGTTTCCTCTGAACATCTCCAGAACTAAGTTATTGACTCTCACACACAAATCCCTACCTGCAAAACAATAGTCATCATACACACATTTATTTTTTAAATGTTTCTCTCTTTTACTGAGATGAAACCTCCACTAGCTGACTCTTACCTGTTTTCTGCATTTATTACAGTGTCTTTTACCTTATAAATGCTTATAGATGCTCATTGAATGAATAGATGTGTTTTAGAGTTTAATATCTCTGATATAATAGATTCTTGGTCAAACACTGAGAGCTCAGTCATTTAGCTAATTGAGCATCTCAGAGTACATAATAAGAGGACTAGAAAAAGTTATAGGGCACCATTCTGCCCTCAAGAGGGCCTCCATAAAGTGGATGGACCATTTGCATACAAAGAATTAAATGCCTACACATATCCCAAGCACCAAAAGAGTGGGTGAGTGAATGAATGATTAAATGAAATGAATAAGCAGATCATTTTAGAGTTATATAAAATGAGCTTAACCTTGGACTATTTTATGTTTCTCATCTCATTTTTCACATCTGTAAAATGGAAACTATCAATGTTCCTATTTAATAGGGTTGTGAGGATTAAATAAGATAATGACCGTAAAATTCTTAGCACAGAATCTGGTACATACCACACAACAAATGTTAAAAGTTATTTATTAGTAGTAGTATTGTTATTCTTATCATTAGGTTCCTGGGAAGGGTCAGGTAGGATGATTTGATGAAGGATCTATAAATAACATGTTATTACATTCTCAATAGGCTCAACAAGGGACCAGTTATAAAAGACTAATGCTGAAATGATTATCTTTGATTGGCAGCTCTCAAGCACTTAACTATTAATGAGGAACCCAAAGAACTTTTATTTAGATGGGTTATATTCTAGTGATATGCTGGTAAATGTTTAGCAACCAGAAGTGTTACTGCAGGGAAAAATTTTGGACTTGTAGTATTTACTTATTTCTGTGATATTACCATTCCCACCATCTCACCATGTCTAATTTCAAGCTATCAATATGCCTTCATCGAATGTGGAGAGATGTGCAGGAACACACACACACACACATACACACACACACACACACACAATTTCCCCCATACAGATGCAGTAAACATATTACTTTAAGTATGATGTATTTAATCATAAGCTTATATAACTTTTAAATTTAACCAACGTCCATACGTTATTCAGATTTCCTTAGTTTTTACCTACTGTCTTTTTTTTTCTGTTGTAGAATCTCATCCAAGATAGCACATTACATTAGGTCGTCATGTCTTCTGTTAAATAAAATTTATAGGAGACCACTGATTTGGACTAGGGTCCTACACTAAGTCTAACACGCCAAACCAATATGGAGTTTAACTATAGCAGCTGAGCTTTAGTTGATGGCAAGAAGTTCTGTAACCAATTAGCCAGTTAAGTTGAACGAAATAAGTTGTCTCTGCATTGCACTTTCATTTCCTATAACTCATTTCAGATAATGTTATTGGTGGGCATTCTCTCAATCCACTATGGCTTGGAGGGCTGTCAGATTCACAGATCATTCTTGTTTTATTTTGCTTTCCTTCGTTTTGTTTTGCTGTTTTGTTTTTCTTTGCTCAAATAAACTTAGTTAAAATATAAACTTGTCTAAGGTTTTTTTTTCCATTCTCTATTCTGTTCCATTGGTCTCTGTGTCTGTTTTTGTACCAATACCATTGTTTTGATTACTCTAGTTTTGTAGTATCATTTGAAGTTGGGTAATGTGATACCTCTGACTTTGTTCTTTGTGCTCAAAATTGCTTTGGCTATTTGGGCTCTTTTTTGGTTGCATATGAATTTCATAATAGCTTTTTTCCAGTTCTGTGAAAAATGGCCTTGGTAATTTGTTAGAAATAGCATTGAATCTGTGGGTTGGTCTGGGCATTATGAAAATGTTAATGAAATTGATTCTTCCAGTCCATGAGCAAGGAATGTTTTTCCATTTCTTTGTGTTGTCTATGATTTCTTTCAGCAGTGTTTTGTAGTTCTCCTTATAAAAATATTTCACCTCCTTGGTCAGATGTATTCCTAGAAATTTTATTTTATTTTTTGTAGATATTGTAAACAAGATTGTGTTCTTTATTTGGCTCTGAGCTTGCGCGTTATCAGTGTGTAGAAATGCTACCGATTTTTGTATGTTGATTTTGTGTCCTGAAACTCTACTGAAGTCGTTCATCAGGTCTAGGGGTCTTTTGCAGAGTCTTTAGGGTTTTCCAGGTATAGAATCATATTGTTAGAAAAGAGAGATAATTTGACTTCCTCTTTTCCTATCAGGATGCCTTTTCTTTCTCTTGCCTGATTGCTCTGGCTAGGACTTCCAGCTCTATGTCGAATACAGGTGGTGAGAGTAAACATCTTTGTCTTGTTCTGGTTCTTAGGGAAAATACTTCCAGCTTTTGCTCCTTCAGTATGATGTCAGTTATGGGTTTTTAGTAGATGGCTCTTATTATTTTGAGGTGTGTCCCTTCTATGCTTAGTTTGTTGAGTGTGTTTATCATGAAGAGATGTTGGATTTTATCAGATGCATTTTCTGCATCGATTGAAATAATCACATGGTTTTCGTTTTTAATTCTGTTTATGCGGTGGGTCACATTTATTGATTTGCATACACTGAACTAACCTTGCATCCCAGGAATAAAACCCATTTGGATTGCAGCGAATTAACTTTCTGCTGTGCTGCTGGATTCAATTTGCTAGTATTTTGTTGAGGAATTTTGTGTTTATGTTCATTAAGAATATTGACCTGTAGTTTTCTTTTTTTGTTGTGACATTGCCAGATTTTTATATCAGCATGATACTGGTTTGTAGAATGAGTTGGGGAGGGATCCTTTCTCCTCAGTTTTTTGGAATATTTTCAGTAAGATTGATACCAGCTCTTTGTACATTTGGTGGAATTTTGCTGTGAATTCATCTGGTTCAGGGTTTTTTTTTGGTTGGTAGGTTTTTTTCTTACTGATTTGACTTTGGAGCTTATTTTATGTATGTTCAAGGTTTTGATTTCTTCCTGATTTATTCTTGGGAGATTGTGTGTTTGCAGGTATTTATTCTTTCCCTTTAGATTTTCTAGCTTGTGCACATAGATGTGTTCATGATAGTTGCAGAGGATCTTTTGCATTTCGGTGGGATTGGTTATAATGTCACCTTTGTCATTTCTGATTTTATTTGGATCTTCTCTCTTTTTTCTTTGTTAATCTAAAGCAGTCTTTCAATCTTGTTTATTCTTTAAAAAGCCAACTTTTTGTTTCATTGATCCTTTCTATGGTTTTTTTGGTCTTAATTGCATTAATTCTGCTCTGAGTTTAGTTATTTACTTTCTTTTGCCACCTTTGGGATTAGTTTATTCTTGTTTTTCTAGTTCCTTTAGGTGTGATGTTAGATTGTTAATTTGAGATCTTTCTATCTTGATGTTGGTTTTTAGCACTATAAACTTTCCTCTTAACACTGCTTTTGCCACATCTCAGAGGTTTTGTAGTGTTGTGTCTCTATTTTCATTTGCTTCTGTCAGTGGGATACCCCAGTGTTATTGTGTGAGTGTCTAAGTCTTTTTGGAAGTCTAAAAGTACTTATTTCATAAAGCTGGGTGCTTCAGTGTTGGGTGCATACATATTTAGGATAGCTAAATCTTGTTGAATTGAACTCTTTATCATTATGTAATGCCCTTCTTTATTCTTTTTTAACGGTTGTTTTAAAGTCTGTTTTATCTGACACAAGAATAGTAACCCCTGCTCCTTTTTGTTTTTCATTTGTGTGATAGATCTTTTTCCCTCCCTTTACTTTGACCCTGTGGGTATCAATACATGTGACACGAATCAGGCAGCAGAAAGACGGGCGTTTTTCTAAATTCAATTTCACACTCTGTGTCTTTTAAGTGGAGCATTTAAGTTGTTTACATTCAGAGTTAATATTAATATGTGAGATTTTGTTTGTCATACTGCTGTTATTTACTTGATTTGTAGTTTTGCTTATGTAGTTGCTTTATACATGGGTCCCGGATCCATGGGCTATGTGCCTATGTGTGTTCTTATGGTAGTGAGTATCATTCTTTCATTTTCATGTTTAGAACTTCCTTAAGCATCTCTTATAGGGTGGTGATAAATTCACTTAGCAATTACTTGTCTGGGAAGGATTCTATTTCTCCTTTGTTGAGTAAGACCTGAAAAGCACAGGCAGCCAAAGCAAAAATAGTTTTACTTTTTTTACCCAAGATGGTGGATTAGAGGCTTTTAGGGTGCCTCAGCCACTTGGAAATAGCAAAATAGTGCATAAAGATAAACTCTGGGAGAAAAATGGGAATTCATCAGTAAAGTGAAGGACACCCTAGGCCCTGAGGAGAAAGTGGTTAAGCAGCCCCTATGATGGCTTCAGCTGATAAAGTGAGTGAAGCTGAAGCTTTTTGATGAGGTGAGGCTTTTTAATTTTTTATTCTTTTTTTCCTTTGAAGGTATGACTGTGGTATATGTTGTATATGACAGGCTTCATTTCTGGATGCTTTCAGAGGGTCAGGGCTCTGTATAGTTTCCTTGGTTGCAGACAGATTTGTACAGTGACTTTCTCAAATGTCACTTGATGTAGCAATGTATTTTTGTTTGGTGGTATAATTCAAGCTGCAGACCAATAGATAGTGCTTGAGAGTAAAAGCCACCAAGAGGTTCTTACTCTGCATGCTCACCCTTGGTGGGACAGAGGAAACAGAAAAGGGTGAAAAACGTCCTTCCCCAGTGTAACTGGTCTTTGATGGGAGTAGAGCCCCTGGAGAAGCCTGAGAAGTACCTCTTTCAGCCCATGCTCCCCGGGCCGCAATAGAAAGAGTTGCTGCCACATCTGTAGCAGTGCACTGGTGATGGGGGCAGGGTGCAAGAGATAACCCCTTCTCCAAGTCTCCAAGAGCTTTGCTGTTGCCCCCTTCAGTGGCTGACACCGCACTTTCATTTCCTTTAATCCAAGGGAGGCTTTGGTGGGCTGCATTTTCCCCTCCCTGAAGGGTGGTCCATCCAAAGAGTTGGATGTCCAGGCGAGTAGGGGTCCACCTCCCTCTCTCCCCTTGGAATACGTGGGGCACTTTCTCCCAAACTGACCAAGGGAGCATACTAAGGCACTCAGTAATGACACACATATACTGGTTCCAGGTCACAAATCTATCCCTGGCTGCAAGTCATCCTACCCAGGAGAAACCTTCGCTTCAGCAATTCTCCTCCCACTCCAGTCCTGCAATGGAAGAGAACATAATTTCAGTACTTACTGCTGGGGTGCTCCCACACTCACTGCTCAATTCTGGCTGTGGGGTTTCTTCCCCTACTCCAGAGCAAGCACAGCTCTAATTGTGGGGGTCTTTCCCCTACTCCAGAGCAATCTCTCTAGCCTGAGACTAAAATGTCTGCAGTGGCTGCTGTTGCCAGGTCGCCAACGACTTTGTATGAGCCCAGATTAAAAATGGCGTCTTCCTTTCAGTCCTAGGTCTGGGAAAATGTCTGCAGCTTTTTCCAGTGTCTTTCCCTCTCTCTATCTCTCAGCCTCTCTCCAAGCTCACTCTTGAGCTTGGAGGAAACAGGGTGCTCTCTCTTGACCTGGGTTGCACAGATCACTAGCAGAAAGGTAAGAAATAGAGGGAGATTGGGATTGGCTGCCTCGCGCATGTACTGGGCTTCACTCACTTTATCAGCTGAATGCCATCATGGGGGCTGCTTAATCTTCTCCTCCTCAGGGTCTGGGGTGTCCTTCACTATTCTGATGAATTTCCATTTTCTTCCCAGAGTTTATTATTATTATTACTACTATTATTATTTTTCTTCTGAGATGGAGTCTTGCTCTGTCGCCCAGGCTGGACTGCAGTGGCACGATCTCTGCTCATTGCAACCTTCGCCTCCCAGGTTCAGGCAATTCTCCTGCCTCAGCCTCCCCAGTAGCTGGGACTACAGGCATGCGCTACCACACCTGGCTAATTTTTGTGTTTTTAATGGAGACGGGGTTTCACCATGTTGGCCAGGCTGGTCTCAAACTCCTGACCTCAAGTGATCTGCCCGCCTCAGCCTCCCAAGGTGCTGGGATTACAGGCGTGAGCCACTGCACCTGGCACTGAGTTTCTCTTTATGCACTATTTTACTATTTCCAAATGGCTGAGGCATACTGAAAGTCTGTAATCCATCATCTTGGGTAAAAAAAGTAAAACTGACTGGGCGCGGTGGCTCACACCTGTAATTCCAGCACATTGGGAGGCTGAGAAGAGTGGATCACCTGAGGTCGGGAGTTCGAGACCAGTCTGACCAAAATGGAGAAACCCCATCTCTACTAAAAATACAAAAAATTAGCCAGGTGTGGTGGCACATGCCTGTAATCCCAGCTACTCGAGAAGCTGAGGCAGGAGAATTGCTGAAACCCGGGAGGCGGAGGTTGTGGTGAGCCAAGATAACGCCATTGCACTCCAGCCTGAGCAACAAGAGTGAAACTCTGTCCCGCTCCCCCCTCCAAAAAAAAAAGGTAAAACTATTTTTGCTTTGGTTACCTGTACTTTTGAGGTTATACTCATGAAATTTTTGCCCAGACCAATGTCCTGGAGTGCTTCCCCAATGTTTTCTTCTGGTAGTTTCATGTCTTAGAATTGAGTCTTTAAGCCAGGTGTGGTTGCTAACGCCTGTAATCCCAGTTCTTTGGGAGGCTGAGGTGGGCGGATCACTTGAAGTCAGGAGTTTGAGACTAGCCTGGCCAACATGGTGAAACCCTATCTCTACCAAAAATACAAAAATTAATCGGGCTTGGTGGCAGGCACCTGTAATCCCAGTTACTCAGGAGGCTGAGGCAGGAAAATAGCTTGAACCCTGGAGGTGGAGGTTGCAATGAGCCAAAATCACACCGACTGCACTCCAGCCTGGGCAACAGAGTGAGACTATCTCAAAAAAAAAAAAAAAAAAGAAGTCTTTAATCCATTTTGATTTTTGATTAGATTTTTGTATGTGGCAAAAGATAGGGTCCTAGTTTCATGCTGCACATGAATATCCAGTTTTCCCAGTACCATTTATTGAAGAGTTTGTTCTTTTCCCAATGTATGTTCTTGGCACCTTTGTCAAAAATGCGGTAAACGTGCGTTCATAAAAGAATGAAATCATATCCTTTGCAGCAACATGGATGAAGCTGGAGGCCATAATCCTAAGCGAATTAACGTACGAACAGAAAACAAAATATCACATGTTCTTGTAAGTGGGAGCTATTAAATCAAGTTTAGCCAAAAGCTGCCTCCTTACATATTTTAAGTTCAGCCTAAAGATTTCTCTGTGTATTGTGAACTATAACAAGTGGAGGTGTAAACAGATGGTAGTCTACACTTGTACCAATCACTGAGTTTTGGCCAATCAAATGTAGTCAACTGTCCAAACTGTGTTCAAATAAGGCAAACGCCGAACTGTAACCAATCTAGTTGCTTCTGTACCTCTCTTCCATTTTCTGTTATCACTTTCCTTTTTCTGTCAATAAATCTTCTTCTACCATGGGGCTGCACCTGAGTCTCAGAGCCTACTTTGGCTCAGGAGGCTGCCCGATTCAGGAATCGTTCATTGCTCAATTAAACTAATTTAAGTATAATTTGGCTGAAGTTTTTCTTTTAACAGAGCTACACATTGAATACCCATAGACATAAACATGGGAACAGTAGACACTGCAGACTCCTAGAGAGGGGAGGAAGAAGGGCATGGGTCAAAAATCTACCTGTTGGGTATTGCTTATTACCTGAGTGCAATATACCCTTCTAAAAAACCTGTACATGTACCCCCAATATCTAAAATAAAAGTTGAGAAAAAATGAGTTCAGTTGTAAATGTGTGGATTTATTTCTGGATTCTCAGTTCTGTTCCATTGTTCTATTTACTTCTGGGTTCTCTGTTCTGTTCCAAACCAGCCTTGGTACTGGTTTTTAATGCCAATAACAAGGCTGTGTGATTATCATCCCCTCTTATCTCTCATTCTCTCTCCCTCTAGACAAAGAGCTTCCTGAGAGTCCTTCATTACTTTCTTTGAGTTCCCAGCACCTGGCACAGTCACTGGGACATGATAAGTGCTCAAAAATATTTGAGGAATTATACTGAAATTAAGAACTATTGGACTTCTTCTCCAAGAAAACACCAAATGGCGAATGACGCTGGTTCAGGGGGGAGCCCAGAGGCCCTGGTGGCCCTGGGATGGGGAACAGCGGTGGCTTCTGTGGAGGTTTCGGCAGTGGCATCCGGGGCCTGGGTCGCAGAGCTCACGGAGGCAAGGCCGAGGATAAGGAGTGGATGCCTGTCACCAAGCTGAGCCCCTTGGTCAAGGACATGAAGATCAAGTCCCTTGAGAATATCTCTTTCTTCTCCCTGCCCATTAAGGAATCTGAGATCATTGACTTTTTCCTGGGGGCCTCTCTCAAGGACGAAGTTTTGAAGATTATACCGCTGCAGAAGCAGACCCGTGCTGGCCAGCGCACCAGGTTCAAGGCTTTTGTTGCTATCGGGGACTACAATGGCCACGTCGGTCTGGGTGTTAAGTGCTCCAAGGAGGTGGCCACCGCCATCCGTGGGGCCATCATCCTGGCCAAGCTCTCCATTGTCCCCGTGCAGAGGCTACTGGGGGAACAAGATCGGCAAGCCCCACACCGTCCCTTGCAAGGTGACAGGCCGCTGCGGCTCTGTGCTGGTGCGCCTCATCCCTGCACCCAGGGGCACTGGCGTCGTCTCAGCGCCTGTGCCCGGGAAGCTGCTCATGATGGCTGGTATCGATGACTGCTACACCTCAGCCCGGAGCTGCACTACTACCCTGGGCAACTTCGCCAAGGCCACCTTTGATGCCATCTTTAAGACCTACAGCTACCTGACCCCTGACCTCTGGAAGAAGACTGTATTTACCAAGTCTCCCTATCAGGAATTCACTGAACACCTCGTCAAGACCCACAGCAGAGTCTCCATGCAGCGGACCCAGGCTCCACCTGTGGCTACAACATAGGGTTTTTATACAAGAAAAATAAAGTAAATTAAGCCTGAAAAAAAAAAAAAAAAGAAATATTGGAGAATCTACAGACAGCAGCCAAGAAAGATGAAAACGGCATTCACAAAGAAAGAAAAAGAAAAGCTGGCACACTGTTTAGCCTAAAGAAAATAATGAGGCATTTACCAGTCTTCAAAGAGATTTGATAATGAATTTTTAACCAAAAGATGCTAAGTTTGAAGGAGTCATTTTTACATATAAGTGCACTTTATGCATGCTATCCCTTAATCTGAAAGAATAGGAAAGAGGGGATGGGCAGGAGGGAAGGGGAGAGAGAGAGAGAGAGAGAGAGAGAAATTAAACTACCCTGGGTTACACGCGGATTTCTCCATAGCATCTTTCAGTGGCAGAAAATAGTGGTGTGATGTCTACACCATTCTGAGGAAAATAATGACCCTAAAGTGTGATCCTAAAATGCTATGTCCAGTCGAGTTGTCCTTTTAACTGTAAAGCTCAAAGACAGCCATTCTTAAATATATGAACACTCAAGAAATGCAATACTCATAATTCTTCCTTGACAGAATTTTGGCCACAAAATCCAGATAACCAAGAAGTGAATAAAAATATTTAGAAATTGAGAAGAAATGGTAAAAGACTGATAGTGAGGACCGAATCGATTTCAATGTAAAATGGAGACTGAATAATTATGGAAGTTAAGGTAATAGAACAGAATATAAATGTTATTAGAACTAAAAAAAATAAAAATCTAAAGGTGGGAGAAAGAAGGTTAGAAGCCATGAGCAGGCTAATTTCCTTATCTATAGCAGAAAGTCAATAGATACTATCTAAAGTTGAAATGCATAATTATAAAATGATTCCAGAGGAGGTAAAGTTGCTGTCCAGTTAGTTTCCCTGTCTACTCAAAGGACTAAACTAGAGAGTGGACTTTGCCACTAAGTTCCATTATATATTTAAGAACTATCTTCTTGAAATCAAAATTGATTGAGGACTATCCTTTCCCTAAAATTAAAAGAGGCAACAATCTCCACATTAGATGTTTTAAAGGTTGGGTAACCAACTATCTGTCTGCAGTTTAGAAATGAGTGCAGAGAGATATTAGTGTCCTTATAAGCTGCAAATTTCTGGTGTCAGAAAGAAGGCTGAAGCCTACCACCCACTAGCCCTAGGCTCTGGTGTTCATCTCACTATTATCAAACCACCAACGACAGCAAACTAAAATGAAAAAGAATGGAACCAGCCAGCCAGTACAATCTTAGTGCTTAGGCAAGGAGATGCAAGAGAGACCAGGACAATGAGCTCAGACCCATCTCCAGATCCTCAGGGTTAAGATCCAAAGAGAGAGAGCAAGGGAGAGAGACTGGTAAATGGGATAGCAGTCTTTATAGATAGTAGCCTCTCTGCTTGAGGAAGAAGGCATAAGGATCCAAACATAAATTCCTAGGGGCCTAGTTCTGTAATTTTTGTCCAGCAGCAATACGGACAGTGAATGAGACAAAGCAAGAGGAAGAAAAATGATAGCCCAGTCTTATCACGTATGCACACAATCTCTTTGTACACTTGCAGTCTCTCACACAGATGCCTTGAGTATCCTGTGCCCTTTGCCTTCATAGTTAGAGAACACCCCTTACCTGTCTGCCACCTGTTGTTTCTTCTTCCCTGTTTCTGGTTATCTCCATAACTGGAGTCTCTCCTCAGACAAAAACAAAACCCATCTATCTTTCTCTTGGTTTCAACAGGCAATCCCTAATTTGCCATTGCCATGAAAACTTTGGGGTACTGGGGAGAAGGAAAAGAAGGAGAAGCAGGCTTTGTTTGGCTAGTGATTGTCAAACCTTGGTGCAGAAAAGGACTTCTGGGAAAAGAGTTAGCAGAGAGAGCACAAGACAAGAGAAAAAGAAAAGAAAGAAACTTTCTGGGCATGTTGCTTTGGCTGAAGAATGTGTCAGAAAAAGAAGGAAAATCTGAGTTTGCCATTGTCAGCACCCTGACTCCTAGAATGTTGTCTTAGGTCGCGTCTGAGCACTTTACTCAGTGTCTTTCCACTCAAGCATTAATTTGGCTGTAGTAACTGGAGCAAAATCCCTGTGTCTCAATGCCCGATTTCTTCATCAGTGGAAGGAGGACATATGAAATGGTAAAGTTTCTTAAAACAATCTAGAGAGATGCAGGGGATCACAGTATTATATGTGAAGTTCCTTGCCCAATGAGATACCATCTCACACCAGTTAGAATGGCAATCATTAAAAAGTCAGGAAACAACAGGTGCTGGAGAGGATGTGGAGAAATACGAACACTTTTACACTGTTGGTGGGATTGTAAACTAGTTCAACCATTGTGGAAAACAGTATGGTGATTCCTCAAGGATCTAGAACTAGAAATACCATACCCAAAGGATTATAAATCGTGCTGCTATAAAGACACATGCACACATATGCTTATTGCTGCACTATTCACAATAGCAAAGACTTGGAATCAAACCAAATGTCCATCAGTGACAGACTGGATTGAGAAAATGTGGCACATATACACCATGGAATACTATGCAGCCATAAAAAAGGATGAGTTTGTGTCCTTTGTAGGGACATGGATGCAGCTGGAGACCATCATTTTCAGCAAACTATCACAAGAACAGAAAACCAAACACCACATGTTCTCACTCATAGGTGGGAACTGAACAATGAGATCACTTGGACTCGGGAAGGGGAACATCACACACTGTGGCCTATTATTGTGATTATTTACTCTAAATAATTCTTATATCTTAGAGATATGCTCTGAAATATTTACTGATAAAATGACATGATGTCTTGAATTTGGTTCAACATAAGGAATTAAAGTCAGATTGGTCTTGGTTTGACAATTGTTGAAGCTGAATGATGGGTAAAAGTGAGTTTGTTATACTACTTTCTCTACTTTTGTATGTTCTTAAAATTTTCCATTATAAATATGTTAAAAATACTTTTGTGAACTCCTACTAGGTGACAGGTGCAGAGGATGCAACAGCAGGTTTTGATAATAAAATAATTCAAATTTATTTGATTTCTTCTTACCTAGCCACTTTTCTCTTGTGCTCTGCTATAGATGAAATACTTCATTTCACAGAAAGAGAGTCCTATCCCAGTTTACATGGTTGGCTTGAGTCCTCAGCTATGTAATGGGCTCAAGAAAAATTATTGTTCTAGATTATCTGGCATTTTCTCTGCTAAATTGGGAGCAACACTCTTACATAATTTTTCTACATTTCTTTTCCAATTATAAGTACAAAAATAGGAATTTTGACTAGAATTTTACTAAAGTTAACATTAGAGATTGTACAACATCATACAATTTGATCTTATATCCAGAAATACGGGTATTTTCACTCATTTTACAAAAAGCATCTTCCAGATTCTTTATGATATGGAGTTATGATTTGTTAACTGATTTTAACTTAAATTCCATATTGTTACAAACACAAACTGAAGTGGCTTCAATTTTATGGTATTAAAACATATTTAAAGCAAACATGGAAATTGAAAAGTATTAGGTTGGAACCAAATAATCATAAAGGTACCTAGGATTATTACAAAAATTAAACATTATATTTAACTCTGAGATTCCTAGGAGAAAAGACAAAAAGGGAAACTGTACATTATATAGTTCTCATAGTTTAATAGAAAGAATGCATTTTTTTGGTAGGTAGTTCCTTTTAGAAATAACAAAATAGAAAATGAGTTCAACCACTGCTTTATAGAAAATAGGGAAATGTTCTTCAATTGAGCATTTCTTTTCCTCACATTAATAAACTCTGCACACACCTCCTATGTTAATAGGAAATAGGAATTCCAGATAACAAATGTGGAAAGTTGAAATAATCCTGACAAATTTTTCAAATCAATTGTTGAAAATCTTTATTTAGAAAAAAATCTTTAGTTGGAAAACAGCAGAAACCAAAGAAAAACACACTTCATGTAAACAACAGAACACTATGCTAAGTTTAGTTCTACAATAAAAGCCACACAAATCTGTGTGTGGCCAAGGATGAGGATACAGAGAAAAGAAAAAGAAAATTGAGAGAGAGGTAGAAGATAACTCTTTGCTTACTGCAGGTCTTGTCACCTCTGGAAACTAATAAGTTAGGATGGCCCTAGTCTACTAGCATGCCAGAGGTAGAACCAATATAATCTCCTAAAATATGAGATTTGTGTCAATTCTTAGGGTAACTCACTAAGGTGGTTTGGTTCCACCAATGAATAAAGTTTCTAATTCTACACTAAGCTCATCCTTTGGAACATCAATCTCATCTCCAGATTCTTCCCCAAGCTTCTTCCACCAGGGTGCTTGTATGTGCTTCAGGGTTGTGAGATGGGCCTGCTTGGCCTTGGCTGCCACAGGCCTGGATCTACTTAGGAAGAGCTCAGGTTCTTTGCTTTCTGCCTCCTTTAGACTTGGTGCCTCTGTAGTGGACAGAAAATAAATAGATGAGAACAAGAGTCCTATGCCAGGCAGGTAGGAACTTGGAAGCTACAGAGCTGTAACCCTGCAGGCAGAAACAGCATTCCAACTCTGAATGTATTACTTTTGAGACAGGGTCTCGCTCTATTGCCTAAGCTGGAGTGCAGTAGCATGATCACGGTTCACTGCAGCCTCAACCTCCTGGGCTCAAGTGATTCTCCCACCTCAGCTTCCTAAGTACCTGGGACTATGCCACCACACCCAGCTAATATTTTTTCTCTTTTTTGTAGAGATCTCACTATGCTGCCCAGGCTGGTCTCAAACTTCTGGACTCAAGCAATCCTTCTGCCTCAGCTTCAAGTGTTGGGATTACAGCCATGAGTCAACATATTTGGCCCATTTCTGGTTTTTTTGAGATGGAGTTTTGCTCTTGTTGCCCAGGCTGGAATGCAATGGTGCGATCTCAGCTCACTGCAACCTCCGCCTCCTGGGTTCAAGTAATTCTCCTACCTCAGCCTCCCGAGTAGCTGGGATTACAGGCGTGCACCACCATGTCTGGCTAATTTTGTATTTTTAGTAGAGATGGGGGTTTCACCATGTCGGTCAGGCTGGTCTCGAACTCCTAACCTCAGATGATCTGCCTACCTCGGCCTCCCAAAATGTTGGGATTACAGGCATGAGCCACCGCGCCCGGCCATTTCTGTGTTTAAAGGAATAAAAAAAGATGTAGATTTTTGTAAGATGGTTTATTTATTTATTTATTTTATTATTTTTGAGACGGAGTCTTACTCTGTCACCTACGCTGGAGTGCAGTGGCACGATCTCTGCTCACTACAACCTCCGCCTCCCGGGTTCAAGCAATTCTCCTGCCTCAGCCTCCCGAGTAGCTGGGATTACAGGCACCCACCACCATGCCCAGCTAATTTTTATATTTTTAGATGGGGTTTCACCATGTTGCTTATGCTGGTCTCAAACTCCTGACCTCGTGATCCGCCACTTCGGCCTCCCAAAGTGCTGGGATTAGAGGCGTGATCCACCTCGCCTGGCCAAGATGGTTTATTTAAAGAACAGAAACTTTAATAGAACCTCGTCCTATAGATGAGAGGCTCAGTTTCAGCCATTTATCCAATTTCAAAATATAAAATTCCCAAATAGTAGCCATTAAAGAAAACACTGGTCCTTTCTGTTCACATACACTAAAGAAATCCAAGAGGCTGACTGAAACACAGGGGCTTCATGGATGGGATCTCTCGTTAAATGGGTCAGTGGTTATGATGAATTAATTTTTGTAAAAGTACTTCATTAAAAATTATAGGCCAGGCGCAGTTGCTCACGCCTATAATCGCAGCACTTTGGGAGGCCGAGGTAGGCAGGTCACAAGGTCAAGAGACCGAGACCATCCTGGCCAACATGGTGAAACTCTGTGTCTACTAAAACTACAAAAATTAGCTGGGCATGGTGGTGCTCACCTGTAGTCTCAGCTGAGGCAGGATAATCATTTAAACCTGGGAGGCAGAGGTTGCAGTGAGCCAAGATCACGCCACTGCACTCCAGCCTGGCAACGGAGGAAGACTCCGTCTCAAAAAAATAAAAAAAAATTATAAAATGCGCTACAAGAGAATGACACTGTAACTATTGTCATCATCTACTTATAAAATATGACCAAAAGCTTTTCAGATTACATAGTAAAAGATGGCTAGTAGGGCTCAGCATCTGAAATTAATAACTTCGGGGTGACACATATGAATGATGGCAAGGCTTGGGGAAACACATAAGAAGGAGGTTATAAAATCTGCATCATTTGAAAACATTATGTGCTGGTCTGATCTATGTAAAAATTTCCTGAGGTTAGGGGATGAGCTAAAGATGCTTACTAATGGTTTCCTTCTGAAGGTTTTGGATGTCACAAACCTTGCATAGGTTGTTCCTTTTAGAGAACAAAAGTAAAATGAGCACATACTCATTAGCTGTTCAACATTGGTGCTGATCTGTGCCATCAGAGCTTCTCTGTGCTGCTGGGCTCGCTCTTCCACGGCCCTGCCCATGAAGTAGTGTTGCAGTCGTTCTTGAGCTTGGGCATGGAGTTCCCTACTGACCACATCTGACATTGGAGAGCCCTGGAAACACAGGACAGAAAAACTTATCACAAAGAGGACATAGGTATCAAAGTACCCAACCACTTAGCAGAGGTTTTAGAATGCTTAGCTGTCTCTCATTTTATCAATTGAATCTTATGATTGATGTCTATCTTGTATTCTTACGCAAGTATTAAATAGTCTCTTAAAAGTTTTAGATAAAAATAATGGTGGAGAAGTTTTTTGTCTTTCTTTTTCGTATGTGACCATACTTTACTTTCTCAGACACTGTGGAATTACGGGAGAGGAGATAAAAAACAACTACAAAAAAACAACCTGATTAAAAAATGAACAAAATATAATCCTGTGGAAAAAAAATGACTTGAATAGACATTTCTGAAAAAAGATAAAGAAACAGCCAGTAAACACATGAAAAGATGCTCAAACTCACTAATTAGGAAAATGCAAGTTCAAACCATAAGATACAACTTCGTATCTATTAGCTGCTATCAAAAACAACGACTACAACAAAAATAACTAATGCTGACAAGGATGTACAGAAACTGGAACCCTGTGTGTGACTGGTAGAAATGTAAAATGGTACAGCCACTATGGAAAACAGTATGGCAGTTCCTCAAAAAATTTTTAAAAAGACTTAGCATATAATCTAGCATTTACATTTCTGGATACTCACCCAAAAGAATTGAAAGCAAGTACACAAACAGATATTTGTACACACATGCTCACAGTAGCATTATTCACAATAGCCAAAGGGTGGAAGGAACCCAAGTGTTCCTTGGATAAACAAAATGTAGTATACATAATGGAATATTATTCAGCCTTTAAAAAGTAGAAAATTCTGACACATGCTAAAACATGAACCTTGAAGACATTATACCAAGTGAAACAACGAAGTATGATTCCACTAATGGGGTACTTAGAGTAGGCAAATTCATAGAGACAGAAAGTAGAATGGTGGTTGCCAGGAGCTGGGTAGTGGGGGAATGGTGAGTTAGTGTTTAATGGATGCAGAGTTTCAGTTCTGCAAAATGAAAAAAGTTCTCAAGATGGATGGTGGTGATGGTTGCACAAACAATATGAACGTACTCAATGCTAGTACACTACATTTAAACATAGTTAAAATGGTACTTTTTACATTTTATCTATTTTACCACTCTGAAAATAAATAAATTTAAAAAATATAGGTACATGAAGCCACACAAAACTTACTGTATCAGAATTTCTTGGGGTGTGTGGGGCTTGGGTATATAATTTTTATAAAGGCGATTAAATTTGTAAATGATTAAAACTGTTAAAAGCAATATGTCCTCTCTACAGAGCTTAGGAACTGATTATTTATTGGAGAGAAGGCATGCTTCTGTCTGTCCTCATTCCATCTCTGCTTTAAAAACTTTCAGTTGTGGTTCTGCCCCTCTCTCCAATTAGGTTCTGGTGCTTGGCTAAGGGAGGAGTTGCTAATATGCTTGATAAGCACTTAAGAGATTCGTTGGCCATATACACCATGGAATACTATGCAGCCCTAAAAAAGGATGAGTTCATGTCCTTTGCAGGGACATGGTTTATGTCCTGGAAGCTGGAAACCATCATTCTCAGCAAACTAGCACAAGAACAGAAAACCAAATACTGCATGTTCTCACTCATAAGTGGAAGTTGAAAAATGAGAACACGTGGACGCAGGGAGGGGAACATCACACAGTGGGGCCTATCGGGGGATGGGGAGCTAGGGGAGGGATAGCATTAGGAGAAAAACCTAATGTAGATGACAGGTTGATGGGTCCCAAACCACCCATGGCACGTTATACCCATGTAACAAACCTGCACGTTTCGCACATGTATCCCAGAACTTAAAGTATAATAATAACTAAAAAGAAGAGATTCATTGGCCATGTTTTATAGGTGGCCAGGCTGATTATTTTTAACAGCTCAGGACCCCTAAAATTTTTTTCAGCACTTAGGTTAAAAGAACTTTATTAAAAATACAGCTTTATTCACTCCTCAGCAAATGTACAACAACAGAAATTATAACAAACTGTCTCTCAGACCACAGTGCAATAAAACTAGAACTCAGGACTAAGAAACTCAATCAAAACTGCTCGACTACATGGAAACTGGAAACTGCTCCTGAATGACTACTGGGCACATAATGAAATGAAGGCAGAAATAAAAATATTCTTTGAAACCAATGAGAACAAAGACACAACATACCAGAATCTCTGGGACACATTTAAAGCAGTGTGTGGAGGGAAATTTATAGCACTAAATGCCCACAAGAGAAAGCTGGAAAGATCTAAAATTGACACTCTAACATCAAACTTAACAGAACTAGAGAAGCAAGAGCAAACACATTCAAAAGCTAGCAGAAGGCAAGAAATAACTGAGATCAGAGCAGAACTGAAGGAGAGACACAAAAAACCCTCCAAAAAAAATCAGTGAATCCAGGAGTTGGTTTTTTGAAAAGATCAACAAAATTGACAGACGGCTAGCAAGACTAATAAAGAAGGAAAGAGAAAAGAATCAAATAGACACAATAAAAAATGATAAAGGGGATATCACCACCGACCCCACAGAAATACAAACTACCATCAGAGAATACTATAAACACCTCTATGCAAATAAACTAGAAAATCGAGAAGAAATGGATAATTTCCTGGACACTTACACTCTCCCAAGACTAAACCAGGAAGAAGTTGAATCCCTGAATAGACCAACAGCAGGCTCTGAAATTGAGGCAATAATTAATAGCCTACCAACCAAAAAAAGTCTAGGACCAGATGGATTCACAGTTGAATTCTACCAGAGGTACAAGGAGGAGCTGGTACCATTCCTTCTGAAACTATTCCAATCAATAGAAAAAGAGGGAATCCTCCCTAACTCATTTTATGAGGCCAACGTCATCCTGATACCAAAGCCTGACAGAGACACAACAAAAAAAGAGAATTTTAGACAAATATCCCTGATGAACATCGATGCAAAATCCTCAATAAAATACTGGCAAACCAAATCCAGCAGCACATCAAAAAGCTTATCCACCATGATCAAGTGGGCTCCATCCCTGGGATGCAAGGCTGGTTCAACATATGCAAATCAATAAACGTAATCCAGCATATAAACAGAACCAAAGACAAAAACCACATGATTATCTCAATAGATGCAGAAAAGGCCTTTGACAAAATTCAACAGCCCTTCATGCTAAAAACTCTCAATAAATTCGGTATTGATGGAACGTATCTCAAAATAATAAGAGCTATTTATGACAAACCCACAGCCAATATACTGAACGGGCAAAAACTGGAAGCATTCCCTTTGAAAACTGGCACAAGACAGGGATGCCCTCTCCCACTACTCCTATTCAACATAGTGTTGGAAGTTCTGGCTAGGGCAATCAGGGAAGAGAAAGAAATCAAGGGTATTCAGTTAGGAAAAGAAGAAGTCAAATTGTCCCTGCTTGCAGATGACATGATTGTATATTTCGAAAACCCCATTGTCTCAGCCCAAAATCTCCTTAAGCTGATAAGCAACTTCAGCAAAGTCTCAGGATACAAAATTAACGTGCAAAAATCACAAGCATTCTTATACACCAGTAACAGACAAACAGAGAGCCAAATCATGAATGAACTTCCATTCACAATTGCTTCAAAGAGAATAAAATATCTAGGAATCCAACTTACAAGGGATGTAAAGGACCTCTTCAAGGAGAACTACAAACCACTGCTCGGTGAAATGAAAGAGGACACAAACAAATGGAAGAACATACCATGCTCGTGGATAGGAAGAATCAATATTGTGAAAATGGCCATACTGCCCCAGGTAATTTACAGATTCAATGCCATCCCCATCAAGCTACCAATGAGTTTCTTCACAGAATTGGAAAAAACTGCTTTAAAGTTCATATGGAACCAAACAAGAGCCGGCATTGCCAAGACAATCCTAAGTTAAAAGAACAAAGCTGGAGACATCACGCTACCTGACTTCAAACTATACTACAAGGTTACAGTAACCAAAACAGCATGGTACTGGTACCAAAACAGAGATATAGACCAATGGAACAGAACAGAGTCCTCAGAAATAATACCACACATCTACAGCCATCTGATCTTTGACAAACCTGACAAAAACAATAAATGGGGAAAGGATTCCCTATTTAATAAATGGTGCTGGGAAAATTGGCTAGTCATAAGTAGAAAGCTGAAACTGGATCCTTTCCTTACTCCTTATACGAAAATTAATTCAAGATGGATTAGAGACTTAAATGTTAGACCTAACACCATAAAAACCCTAGAAGAAAACCTAGGCAATACCATTCAGGACATAGGCATGGGCAAGGACTTCATGTTTAAAACACCAAAAGCAATGGCAACAAAAGCCAAAATTGACAAATGGGATCTAATTAAACTAAAGAGCTTCTGTACAGCAAAAGAAACTACCATCAGAGTAAACAGGCAACCTACAGAATGGGAGAAAATTTTTGCAATCTAGTCATCTGATAAAGGGCTAATATTCAGAACCTACAAAGAACTCAAACAAATTTGCAAGAAGAAAACAACCAACCTCATCAAAAAGTAGGCAAGGGATATGAACAGACATTTCTTAAAAGAAGACCTTCATACAGCCAACAGACACATGAAAAAATGCTCGTCATCACTGGCCATCAGAGAAATGCAAATCAAAACCACAATGAGATACCATCTCACACCAGTTAGAATGGCAATCATTAAAAAGTCAGGAAACAACAGGTGCTGGAGAGGATGTGGAGAAATACGAACACTTTTACACTGTTGGTGGGATTGTAAACTAGTTCAACCATTGTGGAAAACAGTATGGTGATTCCTCAAGGATCTAGAACTAGAAATACCATATGACCCAGCCATCCCATTACTGGGCATATACCCAAAGGATTATAAATCATACTGCTATAAAGGCACATGCACACGTATGTTTATTGCGGCACTATTCACAATAGCAAAGACTTGGAATCAACCCAAATGTCCATAAGTGACAGACTGGATTAAGAAAATGTGGTACATATACACCATGGAATACTATGCAGTCATAAAAAAGGATGAGTTTGTGTCCTTTGTAGGGACATGGATGCAGCTGGAGACCATCATTCTCAGCAAACTATCACAAGAACAGAAAACCAAACATCGCATGTTCTCACTCATAGGTGGGAATTGAACAATGAGATCACTTGGACATGGGAAGGGGAACATCACACACTGGGGCCTATTATGGGGAGGGGGCAGGGGAAGGGATGGCATTGGGAGTTATACCTGATGTAAATGACGAGTTGATGGGTGCTGATGAGTTGATGGGTGCAGCACACCAACATGGCACAAGTATACATATGTAACAAACTTGCATGTTGTGCACATGTACCCTAAAACTTAAAGTATAATAAAAATAAAAATGATAATTTAAAAAAAGGTCACAATATTTCTCCATTGTTTCCTTTTAGAAGTTTTATAGTTTTAGGTTTTGCATTTAGGCCTATGATCTACTTTGAGTTAAATTTTGTATATGAAGTGATGTATGGCTTCAAGTTCAATTTTTTTTATATATGGATAGCCAATTGCTCCAGTTTTTCTACTGTATTAACTGTGCATCTCTGTCTATAATTAGTTGGCTATACATGTGGATTTATTTCTGGATTCAAGTATGTTCTACTGATTTGTTTTTGTATCTTTGTATCAATATCACTGTTTTGATTCTATAGCTTTATAATTGCAATCAGGTAACGTTAGCCCTCCAACTCTGTTCTTTTTTGCAGTTACTTAGCTATTCTATTCTAGGTCCTTTGTATTTCTATATGAATTTTAGAATCAGTGTGTCAATTTCCACAAGAAAACCCGATGGGATTATGATTGTGCCGAATGACATTCTGCCTTGTTCCTAATCTTAGAAGAGAAACATTCAGTCTTTTGTCATTGAACATGATGTCAGTTGTAGGTATTTCATAGATATCTTTCATCAAGTGGAGAAAATTTTCTCCAAATTCCCAGTTTGTTAAGATTTCGTTCTTGGGGTGTGTGGGGTGTCAGGACTAGATGTTGTATTTTGTCAAGCTCTTTTTCTGCATTTATTGATATAATAATATGATTTTTCTTAGTCTGAGTCTGTTAATATGGTAAATTATACCTGAGATAAACTTAACTTGTTCATGATATACTAGCCTTTCAACATATTGTTAGATTCAATTTGCTAAATGAATAACTATTTTGAGATTTATCCATGTTGTTAAAAGTTTTAATGTTTAGAATTTTGAGATAAATGTTCATGAGGAATATTGTTCTGAAATTCTTTGCTTGTAAGGTCTCTGGTTATGGTGTCAGGGTATTGCTGGTCTTATAAAATGAGTTGGAAAGTTTTTCCTCTTCTTCAATTTTTTATGGAATTGGCATTATTTCCTTCTTAAATGAATCAGTGAAGCAATCCAGCCATGCAAGTTTTCTTGTGGAGAGGTTTTCAGCTACAATTTAGTAGACATATAGATTTATGAGATTATTCATTTTATCTAATTCTCAGGTGAACTGTGGTAATTTGTCTTTTGAGGATTTGTCTATTTCATAAAAATTGTTGTATTGGTATAAAGGTACTAATATTCTCTTATTCTTCAATATCTGTATAGTCTATATTGATGTCACTTCTCTTACCTCCTGATGTTGGTAATTTATGTCTTCTTTTTCCTGATCAGTCTGACTGCAGTTTTATAAATTTTATCGATCTTCTCAAACAATCAGCTTTTAGTTTCATTTATTTTTCTCTATTGCTTTTGTTTCCTAGTTTATTGATTTCCCTTTGATCTTTATTTCCTTTCTTCTGCTTACTTGGAGTTTAATTTTCTCCGTTTCTAGTTTCTTAAGTTATAAGCTGAGGGTTTTCTTGTTTTTGTTTTTTAGTGAGAAAGAAGGGGCTGTCTGTTTCTGTTTGTTTTTTTTTAAAGAGACATAGTCTTGCTATGTTGCCCAGGCTGGAGTACAGTGGCTATTCACAGGCACAGTCATGGACCACTATAGCCTTAAACTCCTGGGCTCAGGAAATCCTCCCGCCTCAGCCTCCCAAGTAGTTGTCACAGGCTACTGTGCCCAGCTCTTTGAGGCCTTTGATTTGAGACCTATCTTCTTTTTAAAATACAGGTGTTTAGTGATAAAAATTTCCTTCTAAATACTGCTTTTGGGGAATCTACAAGTTGTGAAAGATGGAGTTTTCATTCAGTTTGAAATACTTTATAATTTCCCTTCTGATTTCTTCTTTGAGCCTTTGGTTATTTAGAAGTGTGTTGTTTAGTTTCCATATAGTTGGTAACATAACCAGAGATATTTCTGTTATTGACTTCTAACTTAATTCTATTGTGGGCAGAGAATATACTTTGTATATATATATTTTTTAGTTTATTGAGATTTATTTGATGGTACAGAACATAGTCCATCTTGGTAAATGTTCTATGTGCAATGTTCATTAAGAAGAATGTTATTTGGTGAAGTTTTCCAAAAATGTCAATTAGATCAAGTTGTTTAATAGTGTTGTTCATATCTACCATATCCTTGCTGCTTTTCTGTGTGCTTGTTCTATAAGTTGTTGTTGAGAGGGTTATTGAAAGAATTGTGGCTTTATTCCTCATCACAGTTCTATCAGTGTTTGCTTCATGTATTTTTTTATTGTGGTAAAATATACATAAGATTTATCATTTTAAACATTTTTAATCGTACAGTTCAGTGGTATTAAAGTACATTCATATTGTTACATGACCACTGCCACTGTCCATCTCCAGAACTTTTATATTTGCCCAAATTGAAATTCCATACTCTTTAAATACTATCTTCTCATCCTACTCCCCAACTTCTACTCCTGAAAACCGCAATTCAATTTTCTATTTCTATCAATTTGCCTTCTCTAGGTATCTTAGATAAGTGGAATCAGATAATATTTGTCCTTTGTATCTGGCTTATTTCAGTTAGCATGTCATCAAGGTTCATTCATGTTGGCTACATGTATTTTGGAGCACTGTTATTAGGTATATAAACATTTAAAATTCTTATGTCCTCTTAATTGATTCCTTTATCATTATACTTGTTCCACCTTTTTTCATATTTAAAGTATGCTTCTTGTAATCAACATATAATCAGGCTTTTTTATTCAGTCTGCTACTCTGCTTTTTAATTGGGGTGTTCAGACCATTTTTAGCTATTGTAATTACTGATACAATCACATTTGAGTCTATCATTTTGCTTTCTTTTTGTCCCATCACTTTATTTTTCCTCTTTTTCTGCCTTTTTTGATCAAGTATATTTTATGATTCAATTTCATCTCTTTTGTAGACTTATTAGCTATTTTATTATCAGTTGTTAGCTATAACTCTTCGTTTTTTAAATTTTAGTGGTTGCTTTAAGGTTCATACCATACATGGTTAACTTATAAATCTACCTTCAGATGATAACATATCACTTCATATATAGTATAAGAACCTTTCAATAGTATAGCAATCCCCCAGTTATCCAAGGTTTCACTTTCTGTGGTTTCAGTTACCTGCAGTAGAGTACAATAAGATATTTTGAGAGAGACAGAGAGACCACATTCATATAACTTTTATTACAGTATATTATGATAATTGTTCTACTTTATTACTGTGGTTGTTAATCTCTTACTGTGTGTAATTTATAAATTAAACTTTATCATAAGTATGTATGTATAGGAAAAAACATGATATATACAGGGTTCAGTACTATCTGCAGTTTTAGTCTTCCATTGGGGGTCTTGGAATGCATCTTCTGAGATTAACGGGGGACTACTGTATATTTACCCAAGTACAGTCATGCCTTGCTTAACGACAGGAATAGGTTCAGAGAAACGTGCTGTTAGGTGATTTTGTCACTGTGCGCCTGTCATCGAGTGTACCTACGCAAACTTAAATGGTATAGACTACTACCTATGTAGGCTATGTGGTATACCCTATTGCTCTTAGGCTACAAATCTGTACAGCATGTTATTGTACTGAATACTGTAATCAATTTTAATGCAATGGTAAGTTTTTGCATATGTAAACATATAAAAATATAGAAAATGTCCAGTAAAAATATGCCATTACAATATTAGGTGACCACTGTTGTATATATGGCCCAACACTGACTGAAAATTCATTATGTGACACATGGCTGTAATTACCATTTCCAGTGCTCTTAATTTCTTTATGTAGAGCCAGATTTCTCTCTGGTATCTTTTCCTGGCATCATTTTAAACAGAAATGTTAAGTGTTTTACACCTTAAAGAACTTAACATTTCTGATTTACATTCCCACCAACAGTGTGTAAGTGTTCCCTTTTCTCCACATCCTTGCTAACATCTGTTGTTTTTGACTTTGTAATAATAGTCATTTTAACTGGTATAATATGGTTATTTATTATGATTTTAATTTACATTTCTCTGATGATTAGTGATATTGAGCATTTTTCATTGTTTGTTGACCACTTGTATGTCTGTTCATGTTTCTTGCCCACCTTTTTTTTTTTTTTTTTTTTTTTTTTTTTTGAGACAGGGTCTCTCTCGGCCGCCCGGGCTGGAGTGCAGTAGCATGAACATGCCTCACTGCAGCCTCAACCTCCTGAGCTCAAATGATCACCCCACTTCAGCCTTTCAAGTAGCTGGGACTGCAGACAGGCACCACCATGCCTGGCTAATTTTTAAATTTTTTGTAGAGACCAGGTTTCACCATGTTGCCTAAGCTGGTTTCGAATTCCTGGGCTCAAGTATTCCTCCTGCCTTGGCATCCCAGAGTGCTGAGATTATAGGCATGAGCCACAGCATCCGGCTTTGCCCACTTTTTAATGGGTTTTTTTCTTCTTGAGTTGAGTTCCTTGTAGATTCTAGATATTAGCCCTTTGTTAGATGTATAGCTTGCAACTATTTTTTCCCATTCTATAGGCTGTTTACCGTTGATTGTTTATTTTGCTGGAGAGGAGTTTGCAATATAAGCATGTAAATGTGCATTTTTACTCCCTCAATCTATACGAATAAAAAGAATTTAACATTTTTTATAACATTTCTGGAATGTTAAATTCTTTTTTGGTAGTGCAAGTGTACTGGTGATCAAATCTTTCAGCTTTTGTATGTCTGAAAAAGCTTTTTTTTTTAACAATTTTTTTTGCCAGGTACAGAATTCTAGGTTGGACAACTTTTTTTCCTTTCAGTACTTTAAAGCAAGGTATCTTCTTGCTTGCACTGTTCCTACTGAGCAATGTAATTTTTGTCTTTATATAACATTTAAAATTTTTTTTGTTTTTAAGATTTTCACGTATCACTGGTTTGACAATTTTGATTATGATATTCCTTGGCACAGTTTTTTCCATGTACTTGTGCCTTAACTGGTTTGGGTATGGGCTTATCATTTTTAGTTTGGAAAGTTTTCAGCCATTATTTTTCTCTACATTTCCTTCAGGGATTCCAATTTTTCATTTATTGGGTCACTTACAGTCCCACAGCTCAGTAATGGTCTTTTCAAATATTTTTCTCTTTTTTCCCTCTCTGTGACTCATTTTGTGCAGTATCTACTACTATGGCTTCACCTTTATTATTAATTTATTATTAGACTTCCATCCAGCAAAGTCTAATCTGCTATTAATTTGATCAAGTATATTTTTCACACCATACTTTGAAGTTTTTATCTCTAGGAGTTTGATTCAGGTATTTTAAAAATATTTTCCATATTTCTACTTGACTTTTTGAACATATAGAATACAGTTATAATGACTGTTTTAATGCCCTTCTCTGCCAATTTTAACATCTATGTAATTTCTGGGTTGGTTTGATTGAATATCCTCCTCATTATGGGTCATATTTTCCTACTTCCATGCATGCCTTTAATATTTGATTAGCTGCTAGACATTGTGACTTTTACCTTGTTGGGTGCTGGATATTTTGACATTTCTTAAAATTTTGAGTCTTTTTTTGGAATGCTGTTAAATTACATGAAAACATTTTAATCTTTTTTTGACTCTTGATTTTATAATTTGTTTGGCAGAATGGAGCTGTCTAGGCTAATCATAATCTACTATTAAGGGAAGGTCTTCCTGAGTACGCTTCACAATACCCTGTGAATTATGAGTTTCTCCAGTGTATTTGATGGGAACAGGCACTATTCCTGGACCTATGTGAGTTCCAGACACACTTCCGTCTTACCTTTTCAGATGACTGTTTGGAAAATTTGGCTTTAGATAATTTCCTCACATGTACATGCTGATTAGTATTCTGGAGAATACTCAAGGGGTAGATTCTGTAGATATCTGGGGTTCTCTCTCTTTGCAGCTCTCTTTGCTCTGGTACTCTGTTCTATGAAGTCTAGCTCCCTTGGTGTCACCAGACTCTCAGTGCCATCTCCTTAACTCAAGGATTCTAAAGAGCTCTTCTCTTCCTTGAGCTATGGCCTAAAAACTCTTTCAAGGCAGTAAGCTGGGGTAATTATAGGGCTCGCTTTGTTCCCTCTCAGAAATTATTGTTCTTTGTTGTCTGATGTCCAGGGTCTTGAAAACGATTTTCTCATACATTTTTATCTGTTTATGTTTGTTTCTTTTTCTGGTTGTTTCAGGCAGGAAGTAAATCTAGTCCCTGTTACTCCATCTTGGCCAGAAACAAATGTCAGGACTTTTTCCACTGTCTACCTCTTTATGGTAATCACAGAGGGCCTGACATAGAAGGGTGGTTTTTTCCTCCTCTCTTTCTCCACAGACTCCATTAAGTTTTGGGTCCCTAAATCCAGATTAGCAGGAGGGGAAAGTAAGAGGGCTTACTTACACTTCCTGGACTAAGCTATGCTATCCAATTCAGGTTTTACCATTGCTGTGTTCCAGTGATTACTAGATACATGCTCAGCTACTAATATATTTGCACTTCATTTCCATTTGTATAGTGGTTTTTGTTTGTTACAAAAAGTCCTTTCATTTTGGGCGCTCTGGAGGAATGAAAGGGTGAATGACAGGACTGCCTAAATATCACATTAAACCTCTAACATCAGTTATCCAGAACCTTCAAATTTGAGAAGTGTGTGTGTGTATCTGTGTGTGTGTGTATGTATGTGTGTGTGAGAGAGAGAGAATGAACTCAGGCACAAACACCACCACCACAATCACAACAAAACTCATGAAAAGCACCAAGATACACTATGAGTGGTTGGTTCAAATGAGGGAATAATTCTGATAGATTGAAATGTATAAACTGCCAACTTTGTCCATAAAATTACAGAAGTGTGAAAGCATGGGAGAAACTGTAAGAGTAAAGAAAGTAGAGGTAATCAGCAAAGGTGCAGGTGATTAAAATTAATGTCAGGAGTGGTGAGTTACTCCCAAGGCAGAAAGGGAAATGACCTTTGAAGACACATAGGAGTAGATGGTCAAGAATTCAGGTGGGAGAAGTGAATAACACGTGACCTGCAATACTGTGGTCATAGAAAGTCAAAGATATGGACATTTCTGTTGGGATAAAGGCGCTAGCAGTATATTTGTGGTAAGATCATAAGAGGCAAATAGTCAAATGCTATATCTTATTGGCTTCTGGAGGTACATTAGTAGTCCAACAAATGTAAGAATGAATAATCATTGATTGACAATTACATATACTCTTTCTGGAAGGTTCAAAATAGTTCGAGTTTTACTGTATATTGCAAAAGAAGCAATGAACAAGTCTTATTGACGTAGTATGGGAAAAAACTGATTTAAAGCAGAGTCTCCTTCACCACTGACTATACCTCTATGGCTATGTAACTATAAAAAGATATACCATTACTTCTATGGAAAAGCCAATGCATTACTTTATACCAGCAATAAATGTATACACACACACACACACACACACACACACACACACACACACACACATATATATATGAGAGATACTGTTTTGTTGATCAATATCATGCACTGGAATAATGTAATACTGATATGGCACAGAAGCCTACATACCAAATGTCTTCTGACATAGTCATCCACTTGTTGCTTCAGTTCAACTCGGCGTGCATCAGTGAGTTCTTGGAGTCCTCGCCAAGAAGCAAATAGTTTCTTTTTCTTATGGCACTTTGCTAGGAATTTAAGTGCCTGGAGGAAAAAAAAAAATTGAAGGTTTGTGATTTTTCTCCCCTAACTAATAGAACTATTTTCTCACTACAACATATGGTAGTGACCACATTGCAATATTGATTAACTCTGAGTGTGTATAAGGAGGGGAATGGGACTGTGACAAGACGCAGGAGAATAGTGATTTTGAAAATACAGTCTTCTGTAGTGCTTTTTACAAGGATATAGTCACGTATTATTTGTGCAGTAAGCAATGAAGAGGAAAAAAGCAATAGATTCTAGTCTCAATTCTAGTCCCTTATAAACTATGATTCTGGGCAAGTCACTTGATCCCTAGAGGACAGATTCTATGTCTATAGAAAAAAGGGGCCTTAATTCTACACAGCCTACAGGATTGTAAACAACTAGGAGACAGTATATTTCTGTCTGAATTATTTCCCATGTCCTTCAGAATGGACTCTGGTAAAAAGAAATTTTGTAATAGGCATGATATGGGACAAATTTGCAATTATTCTTCCCAATTGTTTTCACTCTTCTTGTGTCTTTGTTGTTTTTATTTTCATCAAAGTTACATGTTCACATTATTTAAAGCAAGGGTCAGCAAATCATTGCCCACAGGCCAAATCTAGCCTGCTGCCTGTTTTCATAGGGCTTGAGAGCTAAAAATGTGTGTGTGGTTTTGTTTTCGTGTTTTTGTTTTGTTTTGTTTTTTCATTTTACATTGTTAAACAATTTAAAGGGAAAAGAATATTTAGTGGCATGTAAAATTATATGAAATTCAAAATCTAATGTTTACAAATAACTTTTTTTTTTGAGATAGAGTCTCACTCTGTCACCAGGCTGGAGTGCAGTGGCACAATCTCAGCTCACTGCAACATTCAACCCCCCAGGTTCAAGCAATTCCCCTGCCTCAGCCCAGAGTAGCTGGGATGACAGGCGTGCACCACTGCACCAGGCTAATTTTTGTATTTTTTAGTAGAGATGGGGTTTCACCATGTTAGCCAGGCTGGTCTCGATCTCTTGACCTTGTGATCCACCTGACTCGCCCTCCCAAAGTGCTGAGATTACAGACAGGAGTCATCGTACCCCACCTCTACAAATAACATTTTACTGGAACACAGACATGCTCATTTGTTTACTATTGGCTATGGCTGCTTTTGTGCTATAACTGAATACATGTGACACACTGCATGACCTGCAAAGCTTAAAATATTTTATTATATAGCGCTTCCCAGAAAAGTTTGCTGATATAACTCTATCGTTTAATGTGTCAGTTTTGTAAGAATTACTAGAATGCTATTGTTTAATTTGTCAGCTTCATAAGAATTACTAGAATTCTTACTAGAGTTACCCATTTACCCTGTCCCCTGACTCAAGGGCAACAATTTAATTCAGTTTATTCTTTTGACATTTAGCTCCGCCTATTTTTCTGTGATTTTTTTTTTTCAGATATAGGTATTACCTATTGATTTTCTTGTATGAAAGGTATGAATTTAGCTCTCTTTCACTTGCTTCTACTCCCCATCCATCCTATATTATTATATCATAATTTTAGTTAATGTTCAATGTTTGCAAAATTATGACCACATAAAGGCTATTCACTTTTGAACAATATAGTATACTATAATTACTTTTCCTTCCTTGCACATTTTTATTTTCTCTGGAATTATTAATTCTCTTTTCTCCCATGCTTTGTTTTCCATACTACCGATTATATTTTATAAACTCTGCCCTACTTTTCAACACATTAAAATACATCAGGCATTCTATCAAATTCATTTTCTTGGACACACTTTCTGGAGCTTCCTGACCTGCTCTCTATACCTTGGGCATAGCTGTCATCCTGTAGTCTCCATTCACCATCATCTCGGTGACTACTTTTTATCTTTCCCATGTGTTTCTTGGATTCCATGTTGCCTTCTTTCTCAGGTTATTCCCTCTTATCTAAAAATGTCTTTGGTCTGTCCTTATCTTTAATTAATAATTTGGTTGGGTATAGAATTCTAGTTGGAAATCATTTTCCTTCAAATATGTGACAGTCTCACTTCAATACTTTTTAGCTTCCAATGTTGCTGTCAAGAAGTCCTTTTGTTCCTAGTACATCTCACAGTATTATGAAACAAATGTGGAAGTGTTTCTGTCACTGTATTGGACACTTAATTGGTCCCCTTAATCTAAAATTCGTGACATTCAGTTCTGGGAAATCTTCAGTTATTTGACTTTTTCTCTTCTGTTTTTTCTTGTTCTTGATTTCAAATGTGTGGCTGTTTGACCTCCTAGACTGGCAGTGTTTTCTATCCATCTGTTTTTTTTTTTTTTTAAATTAAAGATTCTACCTTTTTTTCTTTTTCTAATGATATTTCATATGTTGACCAGGCTGGCCTAGAACTCCTGAGCTAATGCCATCCTGCTGCCTTAGCCTTCTGAGTAGCTGGGATTGCAGATGTGTGCCTCTGGCAAAATCTTTTTTCCTTGCTTTCTGTGAGATTTCTTTAACTTTTCTCCCACAATCCTTTTATTAGTCTTTCAGTTTTCCCTGTCGAATTTTATTCTCTGTGTTCCCTTTTATATGGTATCTTGGTTTTGTTTCATATATTATGTTTCCTTATCTCTCTGAGGATATTAATAACAGATTAAAAACATTTTTTCCTTATACCTGCAATGTTTATATTCTATCAAGTTGTTTTATTCCATTTGTTTTGTCTTTGGCTTTCCTTAGATATTCAGTGATAATTATCCTTTAGTTGATATTTAAGAGTGGGCACTAAGAAGCGGTTTAGAAAATTTCCCTAGTACCCTTTACTTTTTTGGTATTTTTTTTTAAGACAGGGTCTCACACTGTCACCCTGGCTGGAGTGCAGTGGCTTGATTATGGCTCACAGCAGCCTCAACCTCCTGGGCTCAAGTGATCTTCCCACTTCAGCTTCCTGAGTAGCCAGGACTACAGGTGTGCACCACCAAGCCCAGTTAATTTTTTGTAGAGAAAGAGTCTTATTATATTTCCTAGGCTGGTCTCAAACTCCTGGGCTCAAGTGATCCTCCCGCCTCAGCCTCCCAAAGTGCTGGGATTTACAGGCGTGAGTCACCGTGCCCGGCCTTGTTTTCAGTATGGTACTTGAGTTTTCAACTGTGCTTGCCTCCTTCTGTTGAGACTCTCTTCTTTCCTTCTATTCTCCCCTTTCATTTATTTTTCTCTTTTAGCAAATTTCCTCAATTTTTAGCCACTGGAGAAACAATGCCTCTGTTTTTGCATCAAGTAAGAGAAGAACAGAAGGTGGATAACCGTTCTGGCCTTTCTTTTCCTGCCGAGGACACTAATAACCGGTTCTTCCTGAGGGACGAGTTCATTGAAAGGATATTCCTACTCCTTTATATTACTTTTTTTTTTTTTTTTTCAGGCTGGATCTCATTCGTATTGTCCAGGCTGGAGTGCAGTGGTGTGATCACAGCTCACTGCAGCCTCAACTTCCCAGGCTCAGGTGATTTTCCCCACTTCAGTTTCCCAAGTAGCTGGGACTACCAGTACGTGCTACCATGCCTGGCTAATTTTTGTATTTTTATTAGAGATGAGGTTTTGCCACATTGCCCAGGCTGGTATATTACTTTCAATGAGGCTAATGAATTATTTCCCATTTTTTTTCTTAGCAAGGTCAGTAGCAGTGCCAACAGAAGTATAATGTGAGTCATATAAGTAATTTCAAATTTTCTAGTAGTCACATTAAGAAAATAAAAAATGGGCAAAATAATATTTACTGAGTTATATAAAACATATAACTCTGTATACACAAAATATTAGTATTTCATCATGTAATCAATATAAAAAAGTATTAATGAGATACTTTACACTTTTTTTCATGCTACGTTTTCAAAATCTGGTGGGTATTTTACACTTACGACACATTTCAATTTGGACTAGCTACATGTCAAGTTCTTCATAGCCAGCTACGTATGCTTAATGATTATTTTATTGAACAGTGCAGGTCTCTAGTGTGTCTTAGAAAAGGATACCTTAGGCCAGGCACAGTGGCTCACACCTGTAATTCCAGCACTTTGGAAGGCTGCAGCGGGAGGATCACTTGAGCTCAGGAGTTGGAGACTACCCTGGGCAACAAAGTGAGACTTAGTCTCTACTGAAAAAAAAAAAAAAAAAAAAATTAGCTGGGCCTGGTGGTGCAAGCCTGTAGTCCCAGCTACTGTGGAGGCTGAGGCGGGAGAATCTCTTGAGCCTCGCAGATCAAGGCTGCAGTGGGCTATGATTGTACCACTGCACTCCAGCCTGGGAGACAGAGAGAGATTCTGTCTCAAAAAAAAAAAAAAAAAAAAGAAAGAAAGGATGCTTTAAAAATATGGCAAAATGTATCCTTTATTGACTATTGCCTTGTTATAATTTTCTGTATTTTTCTATTTCTTTTCTCAGTGTACTTTCCCATTTTTCTTTCTCTTTTCCTTCTTTGAAAGTAATTCTTGGCCAGGCATGGTGGCTCACACCTATAATCTCAGCACTTAGGGAGGCTGAGGCAGGAGGGTCACTTTAGCCCAGGAATTCAAGGCTGTGATGCATTGTGAACACACCACTGTACCTGGGTGACAGAGTGAGACCACGTTTCTTTAAAAAAAAAAAAAAAAGTAATCCTCTTATTTCCTTTTCCATTTTGGCTAACTTCACTTTGACTTCATCTTATTTTTATTAATGAGATGCAAAGACTATAAACATGACTTTGACCCATCCCTTTTTGCTCTTAAACAGAGACGCATTCCTTTTTTTTATTAATGAGATGCAAAGACTATAAACATGACCTCAACCCATCCCTTTTTGCTCTTAAACAGAGACTCAATTACCTTTTTTTTTTAGCAGATATGAGGCAAATGCGACTAATCTTCCTTTTGTGCCACTGTAAAGTATAAAAGCCAAAACAACTTTGCCTTCATAGCCTTCAGATACATTCTTATAATGACCCCTACTTCTTTCTCTAAGAAATGGTAGGCAAACCAGGATATTTCACTTTATAGTAGAGGATCCTTTTACAAAGTATTTAGGGTCATCTAAATCAGGCAAGGTAGTAAGTCAACTTAATAAGGGCCCACCTAATTCTATGACAGGGAAGACTTTAAAAAGGAGGTATTTATGAGTTAAAAGTGTTAGAAAGAAGCCAAAGGTTCCTCCAAAGGAAGTGTCTCCAACCCTGATATCAACTGGTTAATCCTTAGATGACTTTGTTTAGCAGAAGGTAAATATCAGGAGTATGTGTGATTCAGTGATGGTGCAGGACTGTTTGTTGCAGATACAACCTGAGATCCCCAGAAGAGCCTGAAGAAGGAGTAGGAGGCAGGCATCTCTTCCTATTTCTCTAGCATTTATTCTACTATGTTTTTGGATGATTTAAAAAAAAAAAACTTTGTAAAAAGTTAATCACAGAGACTGTTCAAAATCTATCACAGTAGAAAACTGAAATTGACCTAAAAATTCAATAACGGATTGTTAAGCTAAATGCTATAGGACCTGAAATCCTAATATGAAAGTTAACCATGTATAAGACAATAACTGGATGTTAGGAAAACTGGTCATTAAATTTTAAAAACCACCTTGTGCTATGCTTTTCCAAGGCAACAAAATAGTACTATGCTCTAGAGAGATCACAGAAAGATTGCTATTTAAGAACACGAGGCTGGGCGTGGTGACTCATGCCTGTAATCCCAGCACTTTTGGAGGCCAAGGTAGGCAGCTCATGAGGTCAAGAGATCGAGACCATCCTGGCCAATATGGTGAAACCCAGTCTCTACTAAAAATACAAAAATTAGATGGGCGTGGTGGTGCGTGCCTGTAGTCCCAGCTACTCAGGAGGCTGAGTCAGGAGAATTGCTTGAACCTGGGAGGTGGGGGTTGTAGTGAGCCAAGATTGCGCCATTGCACTTCAGCCTTGCAACAGAGCAAGAATTCGTCTCAAAAAAAAAAATATATATATATATATAAAATTCTATAATTAAAATGTTATAATGATCTAAATATACCTAATATCTGTGCATTAAAAAAATCAAATATCACATGCTGCACTTGCAGAGAACTTTGTAATTTACAAAATACATTCCCATGAATTAGGGTAACTGATCCACATAACAACTGAGTGAAAAGGGTAAGGGTAAACATCTATTCACACATCAAGCACATGTGATGAGCTGACAACAATAAGACTTAGCTCCTTATTCCTGAAGAACTCACAGCCCAAGTAAGAAGGGAAATAATTAACAAAACAACATTGTAGTATAGTAAATGATGTACAAGGTTCTAAGGTAGTACTAAGGACTGAGTGTCTAAACCAGCTTGGCCAGAGGTAAGGAGGTTTTCTTTTACAAAAGAAAAAACTAAGGCTCAAGAAAACTAAGTGTCTTGATAAAGGCTTTACAACAGGTAATTAGCAAAGTCAGGTTTGAACTCATGTTTTTGCCTCTTGATTCAGAGCTCTTTTCACTACATTAGACTCACTGCTCTTTGAAGTGTGACAGCTGCTTTATACTCTGTGAGAGACTGCCTCTGTTGGTGAAAATTTTTCCTTTCCCTGTACCCTCTCCAATGTTTCTGGATAATCAATGCTGATTTCTCTTCCATTTCCCGATAGTGTTTCTCCACCTGACCTAAAAAGATGATAGACACTATTACAACATACTCACTGCCATGCTTTCTTAAGTTCTGGAATCAGGACAATGATAATAATAATCTTGCTTTCTTTTTATTTTTGCCAATACTGTTCACTAATTTTCCCAATTCTATTATTTTACCATGGTTCTAAGATTTTAGAAACAAAGCTTTCCCAGATTATGCAGCTTCTTTAGAGAAAGAACTCATATAATATTTTTGTGGTAGAGTAATAAGAAAATCGCTGAAAATCTAACATTAAAAACATTTCAAAAAACCCAAAAAACCAAGAATCCTAAGCACACGATTAAGAAGTCATTCAGTACCATCAGAGGGAAAGGGCAAAATGTATGTATGTGTTCTCTCTACATGCTTCCAAATTTCTCTTAAGTCACTCAGTCAGTTATATAGATGACTTTCTTTTTGCTTTCTTGGAGTTGCTCAGCATACAACCCAGGGTTCACAGTACATACATGACAGAATAAGGTAGTAGAATTGTTAATAAAAAGGGGAGTGTATTTGGGGGAGTATAAGAAACTGATATAATTTAATGATCAATTGGATATAGAGGTAAAAGAGGGAAAGGACTCTAGGATGTCTCAAATGGGAAACTGAGTAAGTTACTGGTGCCATTAGCTGAGATGGGGAATAAAGGAAAAGGAAATCTGAGGGGTAAGATAATGACTTTGGTGTTTGGGTTGCCTGTGGATATCCAGGTAAAGCTGGATCCAATAGGCAGTTGGGTACAGAGGTGTGTTATTCAATAGAGTAGACATTATCCACAAGTGGCTACTTGGGTTAAAATAAAGTAAAATTAAAATTCAGGTACTTCAGTACACTAGCCACATTTCAAATACTCAGTAGCCATCTCTAGCCACTGGCTACCCTACTGGATGGTACAGATATACAACCTTTCATTTTTGTAAAAATTTCTATTGGGCAATTCTCCTCTAAGAGCTTAGGAGAGTAGGTGAAGACAGAGACCAGATTTGAGACTGCTCAGCACTCAGTTGAGAGTTGAGCTGTAGTTATGGATGGATACCCCAGGAAGAGCAAAATGACAGGAATAAGGTGAGGATGGAATCCTAGAAAACATCTATATTTAATGGAGATGAAGTGAAATAAAAGGCTAGTGAAGGACCCTGGATTGAATAACAAGACGACAGGTAAAAGAACTTGAAGATAATATTGAAACCACTAAGACCTCTCAGACCACACCTTATTATTAATTTCAGCTTAGTCTGTCAAAGGTGGAAAGAAGATGTCACAACATTTGTACTAAGGAATGAGTTAAGTTCTGATGGCAGAATGTGATAATATTCCAACTCCTTATTTCAGTTCAAGAAGTATCTTTGTGTCTCTAACAGCTATCTTTATGCATAAATTTTTATGTTTCACTAAACTATCTGAAGGATAAGAAAAAAAAAACTGGTGGGCAGATTGTTCATCATCAACGAATAGGTCTGAATCAAAAAAATAGTAACCGTTTTTGAACTCAGAAGATTTAATAAAGTTTATCTAAAAAACAGAGAAAAAGGGCAAAAGTCCAAATTTTTAAAAAATCATCATGTAGCTAGAAAACTTGGTTTGTTAAAAGATAACCTAAATATTCTTATGTTTATAAAGTTGATACTGCCACTCACCTGGATGAACTATTTCGAGCATACTCAGTCGCAGTTCTCGAGAAAGTCTCATGGCTCTCTGTCTTTGAAGCTGCAATCGTAATTTGAGGTCCTCCTCTTCCTTCTGCCTATTTATCTCCAGCAACATCTTTGTTCGTTTAGATCTGTGATGGAAACAGTGTGTTATACATAATTTTCATAAATCATATGGAAAATGCATAACCTCCCTGGTAATCAAATAAATGTAAACAGAAAAAATTTTAAGGTAATTTCTAGTGTTAATAAGGTATGATAAAATAGCCTGTCTTCTGCGGCTGTTGTGCAACTTTTCTGGAGAAATATTTGAATATATGCATTAAAAGTCTGGAAAAATATTTGAAATATATAAATAAAAAGCCTTAAAAGTGATGACCAATTAGTTCCATTACAAATAATATTCTTAAGGAAATAATCAGATATATATGTAAAAACCTCTGTTCAAAAATGTTCTCCACAGTATTACAACAGTAACAAGTTGAAAACAAACTTTGTCTCACAACAGGGAGTTGGATAAATAGATACTGGTTCATTCACCTGATGGGATGGGATTATATGAACTATGAAAAAATAAAATGTTCGAAGAATATTTAGTGACATGAGAATATATCAATGATCTAATGTCAGGTAAAAGTAAAATCAGGATATAGAAGGATGAGATCAAAATTGTGTCAAAAAATTTACATTTACTTACACAGAAAAATAAATAAAAAACATTAAAATTTCAAGTGATTTTTATGCATGATGTGATTACAGTTGATTTTTATTTTCTTCTTATGCCTATTTCTCAATTATTGATAACTGAACATTACTTTTAAAACTGGTTATGAAAACTTTCATGTGGCCACATTTTATATAATTATCATTTCTGTATTACCTGCTTTTATTCACCAAAATTTCTCCTTAGCCATTCCCATCTAGTTTTTGTTGCTTCCAATATCACTATGTAAGGAGACTACAAGTGTCAGTTTACAGTAAATATACTCAAAATGCTTTCAGATACCCACAGAAAAAGAAAACGAGGATAAGAAGAGAGACAGAATAAACTAGTTTACCTCTATAGACTTAATTTGACATGTGTCTCTCCCAAGAACATTTTCTCTTAGATCTTTTTTTAAAACTGTATTCTTAGAATTAAACTGTAAACAAATGTGGTACCTTGGCTATAGCTTTGTACTCTTAATAGCCAGACATCATTATAGTATAATTAGAGAGGATTATTATGATTTTTCAACTGAATTTTCAACTCAAAATAGTTTATTTTGATTAAATTGTTTTGATAAAATGTTGTGTGCCTGTGGTTGTTTCTCATAAATTCTTCCATCAATTACAACTTAAATTTTCTCTAGTTTTCTACTTAGGACACAGTAGAGAATTTGTTTTGAAACTTCTTTCTTATCTCTCTTATGGAAGACAGAGAAGACCTCAAAAGTGTATGTGTGTCAAAAAGTTCTAGAGAAGATCTAGGGCTAGTTGAATAGTTCTAAGTGTCTCTTGTTCTTTGTGAAAGCTGGAAATGAAGCAGGTAAGGGCCTCTCCCTTCCCAAAGAATAGCTGATGGCATCTTGCCTGTTCTACAGAACTCCTTCGCCTCAAAACTTCTGGGTTATACAGCATGCAGATAATAATGTTTTATCTCTTACCCATTCATAGAGGGTAAAAGAGAGCAGGCACTAAACACAGCCTCCTTTTAAACTGGTTTTTAAAAAACTAACTCTGTGGCTCGGCGCACTGGCTCACACCTGTAATCCCAGCACTTTGGGAGGCCAAGGTGGGTGGATCACCTGAGGTCAAGAGTTCGAGACCAGCCTGGCCAATATGGTGAAACCCCATTTCTACTAAAAATACAAAAATTAGCCAGCTGTGGTGGTGTGTACTTATAGTCTCAGCTACTTGGGAGGTGAGGCAGGAGCCTGAACCCGGGAGGTGGAGGTTGCAGTGAGCCGAGATTGTGCCACTGCAGTCCAGCCTGAGTGACAGAGTGTGACTCCACCTCAAAACAACAACAACAAAAAACTACCTCTGTTTCTAACTTCTAATTGACTATAGATTATAGTGTTTAATACTGCATCATCAATATTTTAAATATCATTTCATACTATTAGTACGAAAAACATAGTAATCATTAAAATTACATCTGTTAGAATATTTAATCTGTCAGAAAACCGGGTTTGGGAAACAATTTAGGTATGTAGGCTATGAAATACGGCAAAAATGAAAAGACTATGGAGCATGAAGGTGGAAGTAAAGTACAAACCAGAAAGACAGGACAAAAGTGAGGTTTGGTGATTTAAATAGGGACTAAATTGTAAACAGATGTGCTTACTGGATTCATGTTTCACTTTCATGTTTGAAAACATTAGGAACTGATGTGATTTCGAATGTAATTCCCCCATTTATTAATAAATAACATCTAGTTATTTTGTTCAGAGTTTCTATAATCACTCAAAAATCAAACAATTATTCTTCCAACTGGTTTCTTTGTAAGAATTAGTAGGCACTGGACCACCTGGCCTCTGTATTACACTTCTGAAAATAAAATGACTGATCAGATGTCATATTCTGAAAATAAGTAAATTCCATGATTTACATTTAATCAGTCTGAATTTTTATCATTAAAGTGGGAGTTGACCAAACTTTCTGCTGCCAAGACACTGTGCCTCAGAGGGAGAGAAAAAAGATACTATTCTGCATTTAAGAAGCTCAGTTTCAAGGTGAAATCAACAAATGTAATTAAAACACTTAAAAATCAGCACTATGATAGAGGTAGGTAAATTGTAAGGTTTCTCTAAGAGAACTAGAGCAGCTGTTAGCTGCTTCAGAAAACTTTGCTGAAGAAGAGTACTTAAGAGACAATAAAGTTTCTGAATATGAGAAATGACTAAATAAAAAAGAAACCACTATGAAAGTGCGTTAGCAAGGGTGTGACTATGAAAGAATGCCTTTTGCTGAATCTAAAGAACACTAATCAATCTGAACCCATAAGTGTGACTGGTAGGCAGTCCCTCTCCCAAAACCATGGGAGGGGGAAATTACTGAGATAAGACCTGAGCACAAAAAGACAGAAATAACCTTCGGAAAAAAACCAAGCTACAAAGGAAGCAAGAGACATTTGCATGAACTGTAACAACTAATAGAAGAGGGAAGGTGCTGAACTGGAGCAAACTGAAAATTAAAAAATTAAATAGAATCCAACAGGTTAGAACTGCATTTCAGTATATTCTGGAACCTCAAATGCAAAAATACTGGAAAGGTAACAAACACAAAATGTGAGACTTAAATAATTTTTGCTTCACCGTTTATCTTTTTTAATGGAAATATTTATAACTCTTCTGGTCACATAAAGAAAACAATGGAATTTCTATTTTAAAATAATGGAATATTAGATTCCATAGAATTTTTCCACTTAGAAGTGGGAAAAAATCTGTAATCCTGGGCTACTTTTAAATAGAGATTTTAATATTGAAAGAGAGAGTATATGAGCAAATTTGGCAACTATTGTGGGACTAAACATTAATGCTCTGAATCCATGTATAAGGGTGCCTTTAAATTTAAGATGCCCGATAATTAAGGATGACAGCAGGTAGAACCCATAAGTAATACCTACTCTATCTGAATTCACCACCAAAGGCAATACCAAGAGCACCTCAGATTCTTTGGGTAGAAAAATATATACTGTGACTCAAAAAGTACTCAATATTTCCCAGATTTATCTAACCACAGAAATGCTTTAAAAAAAAAAAAAACAGTTTGTAAGATAGGCAACAAACTTTGAGTAATAATGGATCGATAACACTTGCCTCTCAGTATTATCTATCTAACGCATCTATTTGTCTAGCTAGATTTGTAAATTTTCAAGGACAGAAAATGTGCCATACGCATTTTTCCTCCTATCATTTTCTAAGTGCCAGAAAATATGCTAAAAACTTTGTATTATCTCAAATTTTACATTATCTTGATCATACAAGTGTATAAACTATTATTCTCGTTTTATAGATTGGAAGTTTGAGGCTGAGAGAGGTGGGGCATTGTCCAAGTTCACTCAACCAGTAAGTTGCTGAAATGAGATACAAACTCGAATCTGTTAAACTGCCAGGGGATGGATCCCCTGGCATATACTAGGCACTTGATATGTATTTAAAAATTAATTCTTTTCTTTGCTACCAATAATATTCACACCCAATAATATTTTAAATCCATCTTTAATTCTTCCCTGAAGAAAACGTTAATCAATTAATAGGATACCCACTAAGAGACACAGTTAAGCTAGAGTGATTTCAATGTCTTCAACTCTGTGACTACATAGTATTTTGAACCCCAGAGCTATTTTTAAATGTTTTTATAACTGAGAAATGTATCTGCAGTTATTAAAAGAATAGTTTCAGTTTTCTTTAAAAAACTAACTTCTGTAAAATGCCAGTTTCATTTTAATGAACTAAAGCTTGGCTGTAAGTTAGGCTGCATGAAAAAGTCACCTCTGAAACAGTTCTTCTCTATCATAAATTACCTAGCAGCTAAGTTACTTTTTCTTGTTCTGTGACCTTGGAGAATCTGGATTGGTTAGTCATTTCAGAAAGTGGGCTATGTCTTCAGTATTTCCTTTTCAGTCTACTTGAAATAAATGCCAAACTATATCATAATTCAATGAAGATATCCATCCATGCCATATTTATTCAGGAAAATCAGGTTAACAGACTTAAACTCTTATATGCATACATGTTATTGTTATAATTATATACACACAATCATGATAACTGTTGGTTTTAAGGGTTTAATAATATAACTATCGTTGGCTTCCTTTGTAGGCTTGTCCCCTCCCCAAATATCTTAAGTGGATAGGATTGTATATTTAACACATCAGATGCCTGTCTTATGTCCTTTGCTTTGAAAGTGCATCTGGTTACTGGAGTGTTGGTACCCAGAAATGTACAGAAAAAGAACGAAAAGATAACAATAAACATACTAGGAAATTTTTTTAAAATCACCTAAATTTCAATTCAACTGTACTCTAGTAAGATTCTCTGATCATCAATCCCCTTACCAAAATTTTTTACCTGAAACTCCTCTGCAAAGCAATCACAGCAGATGGAAGCTTCTTTAATCTCTTCCTTGTCTGAAAACCCTTCCAATAGGCTTGAATTAAGCATGCTGCTTGATGTAGTTTCTGAAATTAAATGCCAAAAACAACTTAGAGATATCTCTAGGAAGGTCTTAAAAATTTAATACCTCTTAAAGTATCAGGCCAGGGCAAGTATTAATCTCTAGCTCTAACAAGATGGGTAGGGATATTAAACCTTACCTCCCAAAGGAGGTATGTTAGGCTCGATAAGGCAATTTCTAGAACATACTCAAGATATAGTCTAGTTAGCTCCAAATTCTCCCTGGATAATCTCACTTCCATTTCCTTTTCAAAGATTTTATAGTCCGCCTGACCTTTCATAATCTTTTTTGAGCTACCATGTTAATGTTTTTATTTAATAGGCAATCAACCTAGTTAGGTTCAAACTATAAGCTCTGTTGACCATTGTGGATGGTTGCTTGAATCTCTGTCTAGTTCTGTAAGCTTTTGGTATGCTATTCTCCTGATGAACCATTGGGCTTAAAAGGTCAGTGAGCTGTCTGAGTTCTTGACTGAATTCTGTTACAGTCTCCTGTTTACTTAGTAGACTTCTGAGTCCTCACATGGAATGAAAAAGGGTACACCTATTAATAATAAAATGTGATTTCTATGATTTTGTTACCTAATCAATATGAATTTGAGCACATGCACAGTTTTGAGATTAATCTAAACTCATGATGGTTCATATATACAGAAAAAAGAAATTCCCTTCTTCTGCATTCTTCCTTCCAGCCTCCCCCAACCCATTCTCCTGCCTTACTGGACTTCTTTTCATGGTTTCTGCTTGTATTTTTAAATTTATTGCCTTTTTGGTTTTGGATTTTAGATACACAATGTCCCCTTTTCCTTTTAAATTAAAAAATATCTTTAGTCATTTTAGACGTTTTCCATATTTAAGTCTTTATCTGGAAATCAGAAAGCTATATGCCTCTTCCTGTTGGAATGGGCTATTTAGAGCCATCATTTTGAGTATACTAGAGGAAGTATGATGAAATAATCAATAACCTGCTGCCTCAAATTTCTAAATAATTTTTATTAAGACCATTTCTTACACAAAGGAAAAGGTGTTATTGTTGTATCTCAAAGAACAAGAAGGGTAGCCATAGGTGACCATAAATACAGTTTGCTACCATTAGAGATTTTTTTGGAAAAACAATTTTAAAATTTTAAATAGCTTATAGATAAAAGATAAACATCAGAGATGGGGCTTTCATGAAAAATGTTGAGTGAAACTGATGTGGCAGTATCTATAAACAGATGAAAATGGGAGATTGAAATTATGTTTTTCAGCAGGTTGAAGGCGGAGAGATACAATTTTGTAACATTATATTTTAAAGATGGGGTTTTGCTATGTTGACCAGGCTGGGGTGCAGTGGCTATTCATGGGTGTGATCATAGGGCAGTCTCCAATTCCTGGACTCAAGCAATCCTCCTGCCTCAACCTTCTGAGTAAAAATTTTAAAGATATTTCTATTTTGGGAGTATTTTGCTTGAAGTCTTAAGAGAAAGAAAGTGAGGAACATGTAAGGAAAACTAAGGTTTAATACAGTCAGCGAATATCATGCAATTTTTTTTTTTTTCTGTAACTTAATACCTGCTCTTCTACTTCCTGACAGACCGTTGGGCATAAAAGGCCAACGAGCTGTCTAAGTTCTTGACTGAATTCGGTCCCAGTTTCCTGTTTACTTAGTAGACTTCTGAGTCCTGAAATAGAATAGCAAAACATACAACTATTATTATAACAATAAAATATGATTTTGTTATCTAATCAGTATTAATTTGAAGCCAAAAAGTCTGGCTTAAAAACAAATGAAAACAAGATTAATCACATGATTTTTCTTTTTCCTTTTCTCAGAGACTTCCAGGTTGAAATCTTTAAGATATTCCTCCCTCCTGAGAATTCTTCTGTACTCAATTGTGGGATCTGATAAAAAGAAAATCAGTCTAGACAATCTCTTTAATAAACAAAAAAAAAAAGGAGGAGGATGGAATCACTGTGGTAAATCAAAAGGTAGAGATAAATTTTTTTTATTTGAGCATAAATACTTTAAGTGGAAACATTTTAAAGGTAAATTACTACAGACACATATTCAGTAAAAGCTTGTCCTGTGGAAGCACTCATGCAGATTATTATTAGTCATTATTAGTTAAAAAAGATTATTAAATATAAACATATGATAACATATATAATTTGGGGCAAATCAATAGGTTCCTGGGAAAACATTATAGGTGAAGTGCTACAACACTAGGCTAGTACATTTTCATGCCAAAATAATACATAGCAGTAGTAAAAGGTACAAAGTAAGTACCATTTCCAGGTACTTGAAATGGTGTATTATAATGTGTGTATTCAAAACAAATACATAAGGTAAAATTGCCTTGTAGTGTATCATTGGGGAAACCACTGTATGGATCTTTTAATGCCTTATACTCTCTTCAAGACCCAAGTTCTCAGCAGTATTAATAATTGTAAAATATTTTCAGGAACCTGAATTAGTTCTGCTATTGAGATATAAGTCAAAGAAAGGGAGAAGGATTCAGGTAAAATTCCTTTATAACGACTCTGTTGGACATTCACATTTCTTTAGGAATTGAATTACAGAATTGGAAAATGTCTATCTGGCACAGTATCAACTAAAGAACTCCATTACTGGTACTTTTCCTCTCTATTCCTACAATACCCCCAGTAATGACTAATGCAAGTTACATTATTACAATGTCTTCAAAATCATCAAGAATGATAAAGACTTTTCTAGTAGTTTAGGTATTAAATACATCATATTATATTCTAACCTTTAAAAATTCCCATACAGTATCACCCTATATTAAGAAGTATATTTAATGGACTAGAATCCCATTTTCTGACCATGTTGAATAAGAAAAATAGGTTATAATACATATATGGCTCTGGTCATCAAAGAAATAAAACAAAGGTAACATATAACTTTGCTTGGCAATTAAAAAATATATATACTACCTTTGTGATCTTGGAAAAATTACCATGTCTCTGTTTCTATATCTATAAAATAAGGATAAGAATATCTATCCCATAGGATTGTTGTGAAGATTAAATATTTTAACGCATGTAAAGTATATAGAATGTGCCTGACATACAGTGAATGCTCAATTAAATGAAAGCTATTATATAAGAATGTTAATACACTTACTCCTTTAATCCTCAAAATGTCTGACTTTTAATTCACATATGTATTTGAATTTGGAGGTAAGGCAACTTTTTGTTTTTTGTTTTTGAGGAAAGACAGTGTTGAGTAATTATGGATAGTTCAAAATACCATAAGGGTATTTTGCACAGCACCATTTTCTCCACTAAAGCCATTTCTCAAGCACAGCACCATTTTCTCCACTAAAGCTGGTCTTGCTAAGGTCACTGATCTTTTTGGTCATTATTTTACTAAACTATATGGTATATCCAACACATAACCTTTTTGTCAGAGAGGGAGTAAATATTCATTGCAACCTGATCAGAAAGGTATCTTCCACTTGCTATCTGTAGTGACATGAAGATAGCTTGATTATATAAAGACTTTTTTTTTTTTTCTGAATTGGTATAAAAATTGATGCCAATTTTTATGTAGAGTTTTATCTACATAGTTATCAACTCTTTAAAATATAAGAATTTTGTTTTTCATAAACCATCAATAAAAAGTTTCTTTTTGAGAATCCCAAGTAAAGAAAGAATGAATGCACTACCTTTGTAGCAGGTACTTTGTCTCAGTAAAATCAAAATTTCCTGATGGGATTCAGCCATCAACAGTAGGAGTTTTGTAGCAGTACTTCTTATGACTGGACTAGGAGTTGAAAAAAGCTTGAAAATAACTTCATCTAAAATTGAATACAGGGCTTTTCTTCCTATTCTGAGTAAATCACCACTAATAGAACAAAATAAAAAAAAAAGTGCCATTACTAATTGATGCACAGGTATCACAACAAATTTAAAATAAAAGATTCAGTAACTTGATGGCAGACTGTGTCCTCATCCAAGAATATAACCACTTTTTAAAATATATGTTGGTTCCAAGAATATATCATATTCAGTCACTTAATATTTATTGAACTCCTACTATGTGCAAGGTACCATGTGTGCTAGGTACAATAGAGAATACAAAGTAGCCAAAGGCCCTCTCCTTAGAGAAGCTTGCAATCAAATCAAAGAGGAAAGATAAATGTGCAAAATACTAAATAATAAATAATTTAAAAGCTTCAAGGCAATGATAAAAGTGAAATCAAGACATGTACACAGTTAATTGTTAAATGATGTACAAAGACAAAAATGCCACAGGAATTCTACCATGTGCTTAATATAGGAGAAACTTAAAATCTTTCCTTGGTATTTCCTTTATTATACTAACAACCCATCTTATATTACTGATGTCATGAAAAATTATCTAAAACTTAGAAATAGTCAAAAGAAAAAGGTTAGTGAGTGTCCTTTTATTTACCCCCTTAAGGAGTATGTGATTTTCTAGGCATATGTACCTCTGTTTAATTTTCTACTCACTATTAAAATATTTTACAATTCTGTAAAAATAGAGGTTGGCTGGTAGAAAACAATGCCAAAGATTCTTATCTAAGAGCAATGTAAACAGACTCTTATTCAAAGCAATACAAATGATTTCTGTCCAGTAGAAAAGGTAATTCTAAAGGCTACATTGCTTTATAAGTCATATTTTCCTATTAGCAAATTTTTAAAAATCTATCAGCAATTTATTTCTATATTCCTTCAACAAACCAACTCCATAAATCTATTTTCCTCAAATTCTCCTTTGAACCTGTATAAATATCTTACTTGTTCCCTCATTAACGAGTTGAATAAAATTTTGAGCAGTCAAATTTTATATTTGTATAAGACTCATGTTTGAGCTTTTTGAAAACTATACTTTAGTAGTTACTAAAATAATTTTGTTAAGAGAAAAGAGATCAGCAACATATCTTAAATGTAAAAATCTCTGGGTTGAAAGACTTTATAAAGTTATCCAATTAAAATATGTGAGAATCTTTGTGACATCTACTTCTGTGCCCCTGTGTCTCTTAAATGCTATTCCCTATGCCTAGGATGCTCACCCTTTCCCATCAGTCAATGTCATCACACCATTCAAAACTCAGATAAAAAATATGCTCATCTCAGAAAGCCTTCTACAGATATCCCTATCCCAATCTTATCATATCTTTACTCCATACCCCACCAAGAGTTTGTGCTATAATGTAATATAGTAGTTTAAATGCTTTTAGATGCTTTTCAACCTCCTAATCTTAAAGACATCCTCTCTATACCACTACCATCTTATCTCTCTGCTTCTCTTCTAATCCAAACTTCTCTGACGCCACTACCTCATATCTCATTTCTTAAACCACTGCATCTAGTTTTCATTTTTTACTATTTCACTATACTATCCTTGGTAAGTTCATTTCATCAGTATAACTTCCCAAATGTCAAGTCACATATATATCATGAGTGATTCTTTTCCTAGACTTGTTTGTATCTGATACTTTCTACTTAGCTTCTATGATACAAAGTTCTGGTCTCCCCTCTACTTTCCACCCATACTTTTCCGATCATTCTTTTTCATTTGTCTTTATGGGCTCCACTTCCCCGATATAACCCTAAAAGGTTATTCCCCAAGACTCCATTTTCAAGTCATTTATTTTCTCACTGTATTCATAATTCCTATCAATCTCACTTTCTGTCATGTTTTTCACTACCATGTATAAGCTGATTTGTAAATCTGTAACCCTAGTCCCCACCTCTTCCAGAAGTTAGTTTACCTATTCACCTGATGGACATTTGAGTTATAGCTAGTCCTTGGTTTTTACAAATAAAGCTCAATGAACATTTGTGTATAAGTCTTTATATAGATACTTACTTTTACTGCCTGTTGAACTACCTATACTCAACATAACCAACATTGAATTCGTCATCTGTCTCACAAAACCAACTCCTTATATATTCTACATACTACAGTCTGTCTAATCACTCAATACAGAAAACTTGGTATATCCGACTGCACCATTTATTTTACCTACCCCATATCAAAACATTTACCAAGTCCTCATAATTTTTGTTAATAGCTTTTTAAAAATATAATTGATATACAACAAACTGTACACATGTAAAGCATATAATTTCATCAGTTTGACCTGTTTCACCAATATAAAACAAGAAAATGAATATATCCATGACCCCTAAAAGCTTCCTTGTATTTCACTGTAGTTCCTCCCCTGTTGCCTTCCCTGTCATTCTATGCCCAGGCAACCACCGATCTGCTCTCTGAGAAAGTTCCCTTCTATTACTACTTTGCCGAGAGGCCTTTTTTAAAAATTAAAATCAGGGGTAGATAATGGATTTTGTCAAAAGCTTTTTCTGTATCTACTGATATGATGGTTTTTTTTTTTTTTTCATTTTTAGCTTGTTAACATAAGTTACAATGACTGACTTTAGAATATTAAACCAGCCCTGAATCCTGGGATAAACCAGACTGATTCACGATGTATTAACTTTTTAATATATTGCTGAATTCAACTTATCAAAATTTTGTTCAGAACATTTGTATCTATGTTTATGAGTACATTGATGCGTAGTTTCTTATAATGTCTTCGTTTAGTTTTGTATCAGGATAATGCTGACCTCATAGAATGAGTTGAAAGTGTTTCCTCCTTCTCGACTTTCTAGAAAAGTTTGCTTAAGATTATTATTTCTTCCTGAAGTGTTTAATAGAATTTACCAGTGAAAAAGCCATCCAGACCTGGAGTTCTCTTTGTGGGAAGGTTTTTAGCTACAAATTCAATTTTTCTTTATAGCTATCTATATTTGGGTATATATTTGGGTTCTCTATTGCTTCTTCAGTAAATTTTGGTAGTTTGTGTCTTTCAATCAATTTGTCCATTTCATCTAAGTTGTTAAATTTATAAGCCTAAAGTTGTTCATATTATTCCCTTGTGATATTTTTAGTATCTGCAGGCTTTGTTACAATGTTACCTCTCTAATTCCTGAGATTGGTCATTTGTATTATTTCTTTTCCTTTCCGTATTAATCTTAATCTTGCTACAGGTTTCTTCTTCTCAAAGAGCCAGTTTTGGTTTAATTTGCTTTCTCAAAGAACTTCAATCTTCTCAAAGATCCAGTTTAAGGTTTATTTTCTCTCACTTTTGCTTACTATTTTATTGATTTCTGCTCAACCTTTATCATTTTCTTTCTTCTGCTTAGAGTTTAATTCCCTCTTCTTTTCCTAGTTTCTTAAAGGGGAAAGCTGAGGTCAATGATTTGAGATTTTTCTTCTTTTCTAATATATAGGCATTAGTGATATAAATTTTCCCCTAAATATCATTCTGCTTTAATTAAGAATTTCCCCAGAAATTCTCATGTTGTGTTTTTATTTCCATTCATTTAAAAATAATTTCTAATTTCACTTTTGATTTCTCCTTTGTCTTGTGAATTATTTAGATGAATGTTATTATTTCCCACATATTTAGGGACTTTTCAGAGATCTTCTGGGTATGAATTTCCAACTTAATTCTGTTGAGGCCAGAGAACATACTTTGTATAACTGAAATCCCTTTACGTTTTTCTTGTTTTTGAGACAGGGTCTCGCTCTGTTGCGTAGGCTGGAGTGTATTGATGTGATCTCAACTCACTGCAACCTCTGCTTCCTGGGCTCAAGTGATTCTCCCACCTCAGCATCCAAGTAGCTGGGACTAGAGGCACGTGCCACCATGCCCAGCTAATTTTTTGTACTTTTTGTAGACATGGGGTTTTGTCATGCTGCCCAGGCTGGTCTCGAACTCCTGCAGTGCTCTGCTCACCTCAGCCTCCCAAAGTGCTGAGATTACAGGCGTGAGCCACTGTGTCTGGCCCCTTTTATGTTTCTTGAGACTTTATTTATGGCCTGGAATATGTATCCTTCTTTGTAAATGTTCCATCTGCATTTGAAAAGAACATGTATTCTGTACTGTTTGGTAGAATGTTTGTAAAATGTCAATTAGGTCAAATTGGTTGATATTACTGTTCAGATCTTCTGTGGTCATACTAATTTTTTGTCTACTTATTCTATTAAACATCAAAAGAGGTATATTAACAACTTTTGCTCTAATTGAGGATTTCTTCTTGTAGTTCTTGTCAATTTTTGCTTGTGTATTTTAAAACTCTATTAGGTAAATAAACACATCCTTTTGATGAACTGACTTTTTTTCTGATTATGAAATAACTTTCTTTAGCACTAGTAATATTCTTTGTTCTGTAACTTACTTTATCTGATACTAATACAGGTACTTCAACTTTCTGTAGTATAAGCATGGTATATCTTGTTCCACCCCATTACTTTTAACCTATTTGTGTCTTTATATCTAAGGTGCATTTCTGGTAGACAGCATATAGTAGGTTTGTACTTTTTAAATCCAATCTGTCAATCTGTCTTTTAACTTTAGTTTTTCAACATTTACGTTTAATATAGATAGGTTTAAATCTACCACTTGGTTTTGTTTCTCCTTTGTTCTTTTTTTTTTACTTCCTTCTTCTGGATTGCATATTTTTTAATGATTCATTTTTATTGCCTTTGTTGGTTTACCAGATGTAAATTCTTTGTTTTGCTATTTTCTTCATTGCTTTGAGGTTCAAAGTATACATTTCAATTTATCACAGTCTTATCACTTATCATAGTGATATTATACCACTTCATGTATAGTATAAAAGCTTTACATCAGTATACTTCCATTTATCTCCTCCTAGCCTTCATGCCCTTTTGGAATACATTCTACTTATGCATATGTTCCTCAAGTACATTACTATTTTTGTGTAGGCAAATATATTATAGATATATTAAAATAATATAAGAAAAACTATCTTATATGTTTATGTAATCACCATTTCCGATACTCTATTTCTTTGTGTAGACGAATTTCCTTTCTGGTGGAAGGACTTCTTTGAATATTTTTTGTAGTGTTGGTCTGCTAATGATTTCTGAAGAAGTATTTCATCTTTGCTTTTGAATATATTTCTGCTGAGTATAAAATTCTAATTTGACAGTTTTCTTTTTCAATATTCAACTGTCTTTTTACTTGTGGTGTTTCTGATAAGAAAGTTGCTGTCATCCTCATCTCTATTTCTGTATATAATGTTTTTTCATCTCTGGTTGCTTTTAAGATTTTTCTCTTTATCACTGGTTTGAGCATTTTGATTATTATGTGCCTCAATGTAGAATTTTCTTCATATTTATTGCCCTTGGGGTTTGATGACCTTTTGAATCTGCATGTTTATAGTTTTCATCAAATTTGGAAAATGTTAAGCCATTACTTCTTCACACATTTTTTTGTCACCCTACTGCCTACTTTATGTACTCTGATTACACTTATGTAAGGTTGCTCAAAGTTGTCCCACAGTTCACTGACATGCTTTTATTTCCTTTTGTTTCTTTTTTGTTTCATTTTGGATAGTTTCTACTGATATGCCTTAAAGTTCACTAATCTGTAATGTTAATCTGCTGTTAATCCCATCCAGTGTATTTTTCATCTCAGATATTGTAGATTTCATCTCTAGAAATTCACTTTGAGGCTTATATGTCTGTATTCAACTTTTTTAATATACGGAATATGGTTATATGGTTATAATAACTAGTGTCCTTGTCTGTTAATGCCAACATATGTATCAGTCTTGATTAACTAATTCTTCTCATTTTAGATCCTGTTTTCTTGTTTATTTGCATGCCCAGTACTTCAGTACCAGTAAAATCAAATCACCTGTTGAATCGTAGTATGTTTTGTAACATAGTCATGACTGCAGAATCTATCAGTTTGTAGTAACGGCAAGAAATAGTTATTTTGCAGTAATAAAGAAACAGAAAAAAAGAGTCATCAAAGCAAATATTCTATGATGACACAGGTGGGATTTTTCTCACCCTTTTAAAAGCCAAATCGAAAGATTTCTAGTGAACTTCCTACCTTTGTATAACCTACAGTAAAAAAAAAATTTTTAAATACAGCCAGGTTCAATAACCACATGCAGTTAAATTACTTGGAAACAGTTTGACCCTTTTGGGTCTTGCTTTTATGATCTGGAATAGTGCTCATTCTAATGTGAATTATTCCTCACTACTGGGGTAAAACCTTCCTGAACACTCTACCCAATGACCCATTGTTTATGAGACTTTCCAGTTTGGCTGTTGGAAACAGGTACTATTTCTGGCCCTGTGTGAGCTCCTTGCACTGTTCCTTTTAGTCCTTTTGGATTATTGTTTTCCCTGGCGTTGGGTAGTTCCTTACATATATGTGCAGATCAGTACTCTACTTAATACTTGAAGGATACCGTCTGCAGATCTCTGGGGTTCTTTATGTGTATAGCTCTCTTCTCTAGTATTCTGACTTGTGAACTCTAGTCATCTTGTTCTCTCCAGACTCTGGGCTCTATTGCTTTAACTAAAGCTTGCTAGGATGCCTCTGCCTATACTTCAACCTGAAAACTCTCTCAATACTGTAAGTTAGAGCATTGTAAGACTCACCTTGTTTATTCCTTTTTCTCTGGGCTTACTTTCTTTCACTGACTGATATCCAGTTTCTTAAAAAATTATGTTTCATGTTTTTGTCCTTTTTTTCAGATGGGAGGATAAATGCATCCCTACTATTCCATCTTGATCAGTAAAGTCTTGATGATTTTAATTCTTTTTTTTTTTTTTTTCTTTTTTTTTTTGAGACAGAGTCTCGCTCTGTCGCCCAGGCTGGAGTGCAGTGGCCGGATCTTAGCTCACTACAAGCTCCGCCTCCCGGGTTTACGCCATTCTCCTGCCTCAGCCTCCCGAGTAGCTGGGACTACAGGTGCCCACCACCACGCCCGGCTAATTTTTTGTATTTTTTTTAGTAGAGACGGGGTTTCACCGTGTTAGCCAGGATGGTCTGGATCTCCTGACCTCGTGATCTGCCCATCTTGGCCTCCCAAAGTACTGTGCTTACAGGCTTGAGCCACCGCACCCAGCCTAATTCATTATTTTAAAAACTCCATATCCCAGGTACCAATGCCCAAGGACAAGATGTCATTACTTCACTTGGATTAGTATGATTGCCTTTTTTGTCTAGAGTTTTCTTTTCTTTTTCTTTTTTTTTTTTTGAGACAGAGTCTCGCACTGTCGGAGTGCAGTGGCGTGATCTGTGCAGGGGCGCGATCTCGGCTCACTGCAAGCTCCGCCTCCCGGGTTCACGCCACTCTCCTGCCTCAGCCTCCTGAGTAGCTGGGACTACAGGCGCCCGCCACTGCACCCGGCTAATTTTTTGTGTGTTTTTAGTAGAGACAGGGTTTCACCGTGATCTTGATCTCCTGACTTTGTGATCCGCCCGCCTCGGCCTCCCAAAGTGCTGGGATTACAGGCGAGAGCCACCACGCCCGGCCTTGTCTAGAGTTTTCTTCCCCTTAATCTTTCCTTCACATAGTCACCAGAGTAACAAAACTGAAATGTAATCTGACCACTTTTGTCTACTTTAAAAATCTTCAATGGTCCCTGTTGCCTATAGGATAAAACTTCATTTCCTTAACACAGCATATAAATTCTTCATGACTTTGAGTCTCAGCCGAGCTTGCTAGCCACCTCCCTATATGGAAGGTTAAATCCCAACAATAATGAATTTGTACCTACTCTTCATCCTCAGCATGTTGTTTCTTATCTCTATTTTTGCTTATGTTGCCTGTAAATACTGCTTTCTCTTTCTCCTCTTCCTCCCTGGCCAATATACCATCCTTGAAGTTTCATCTCAGATATTACCTTCTCCAGAAGCATCTCCCCTCAGTTTGGATTAGAAGGTCCTTTAACATTTATGGTCACTTTTAATATTGTAACAATGTATTATAATACAATGATGTTTGTGTGTCTGTCTTTTCCATTCTATTGTAAGCTCTTTGAAGATAAGGTTTATATCTTAATCAACTCTATAATTATAATGACAGACACAGCAGCTGCATAATAAATTCATACTAAACTGAAAGAATGGATTATTCCAATTGTGTATACACTGCCCTTCCATTTTACCCTGAATAATTGCCAATTGCTTCTTTTATACCCTTCTTGAGCATCTGTAAAAATACCAAGCTTGAAGTTATTCAATAAATGTGATTAAACATTTTTTGTTGTGATTTTTCTTCAGAAATCACACTCAATATTTTTCTTCAGATATCACACTAATTCTCTTCTTTAAGCCTGAGATTTGAGCTAAAATCTTAAGCTCTGGGATAAGGTATCAATTTAATAATACATTTCTAGTCTTTTGTAGTATTTTATATTTTTTTCTGAAAGACAATGGTGATGGAGCTTCAGCATTATATACAAGTATATGTACTCTATATTTGTATATACATTATATATACATTATATACAAGTATATATACTATGAACTTGTATATACATTATATACAAGTCATATGCAGTCAATTTTAACAAAATTGGAATAAAATTGGTAATGCTTCTGATTAAAAAAACAGTAACATTTTGTGAAAACCAAGTAACCTGTTGATCTGTAGTATATTCTGTAGCATCATCATGACTGCAGATCCTATTTGGACATTGTCAGCTTGCAATAAATGTAAGAAATGATCACTTTGTAGTACTAAAGGAAAAGAAAAAAAAAAGAAAGATTAAAGCAAACACTTTACAATAACAAAGAAAGATTTTGTTCTTTTCAAACCAAATCAAAGCATGACCATTTCTGCTAAACTTTCTGACTTTGTAGACTCTACAATAAAGAAGATTTTAAGATGTAAAATTCATGGCAATTTTACATAGCCATAAATAAGTCATTTCATTTTTATGAATATAGTCAGACAATAGGCATAAATACTAAGGTAAGAATCTATTGTTATCTCTCTCTAAATAGAAAATAACATATCCTAAATCTGAATCTTTTTCTTCTATCAATGAATTTCAGTGAATAAAAACAAATTTTCTGCAAAGACAGAATATAAGGAAATGGAAATGGCACAGATGACTACAATTGGTTGCTCACATCCTTAAAAAATTTAATTTTGTGACATACTGTTTTATATAATAATGAATACATTAACTACAAAAATTTCCTTTTATTGATTTGTAATCTTTAAGCTCTGAGCAGCTAGTTATAACGATTTAGCACTGGATACTTATACAAGTGGCTTAACCTCTTAGAAACTATTTCTTCATCTGTAAAACTAGAAATAGCTCTCATATGAGCTAATGTAAAATATCCTAGAACAGGGAACGTTTCTAACAAATGTCAGTTTCCATTCCATTCCATACTCAATAACTGAGCATAACTACCAAGGTATTAGTTATACTAACTGAAAGTAGTTGCCTTTGGAAAATGGGAAATGGAATGGGCATGAGAGCCAGGGATTGTGTGTATGTTTTAATGATCCTTATAGAACTATTTGACTCTTCAACTTATGTGCATGCAATGATTCTGAGGAGAAAAGCTAAAAGTAAAATTTCAGTTCAAGTATTACTTAAAAAATATTCTTAGAGTGTTACATTTATATTAGATGAAATTTTTCTAGGAAGAGCGCCATGAATGTAACTAAGAATTATTTTTTCAGTCTTAAGAAAACATAAAACTCATACATGTTTAAATCTCTCAATGTAAACAGAAATATCCTATAACTTCCAAGTTCACTAAAAGGTCATTAAATAAAAGTTTACTCTTACTTGGATAGTTAGACTATATGAGTTAAATCATATCCACCCTGAACATAGGGATTTCTCTCACAATACATCTAAAACACTGACTGCAATCTTTTAAACTTAAAAGTTATTTTCAGGAATAAACTGTCCAAATTATCATTTGTCTTCATCTTAGATTTGCTAAACAGAAAAAGCTAAAGTTTTATTTCAACAGTATTCTCCTTAATTTAATATTCACATTGTTGATGTTGGCTATGTAAAACTGGAATATCCATTTTTAAAAATTGTGAGTTTATTTCAACATGGTTTCATTTCAGTGAGGTTATCTGCACAGTTAATGTGGCATTTGTTTTTGGAAAAAAAGATCAAACTGTTAGCAGTTGATTCTACAATAGCTATTAGTTACATTAAAATCTTTTCTCTTACCATTCTGAATAAGTTCAACATGGCCTCCCAAAAGCCAGAAGAGAGAATCAGTCACAATTTGGAAAAAGTGTAGTAATTCATCTTTTTCTTCAGCCTTAACATAAAAGATAAGCCCAGTTTACTTTTCCATAGTTTTTTTTTTTTTTAAGGAGACTTCTCTCTGGGGAGTTAGAGTATACAGTTTCTGGATCTAACTTAGCCATTTATGAGGGACATGATTTTGTTGACGTTAGTTTCTTAATTTGTAAAACTTGTGGTTACAGGATAGTAGTATCTACTAGAAATGGTTGTTATCCAGATAAAATAAAACAATATAAGTAGTGTGAGGGCTACAAGTTGATACACTAGGATTTCTTAATACTTGCTATGCATCAGAATCACCTGTTGAGCTTTTTAAACACATCTATGCACAAGCTTTAGTTCAAATATACTGAATTTGAATCTCCAAAGGCAGTCTGGATATCTGTACTTGCACAAAGTTAGGTGGGTGATTTGGTTATACAACTCGGATGAAAACAACTGCAATATGCAAATGTAGATGTCAGCATGAGAGACATTATTAATAGTGTATTTCAGTTCCAGTTTCTACTCATAAGTTTAGGAGGACAGAGATCATGTCATTTAGCTCCCCATACAAACTCAGTTTCTAGGACAGTTATGACACATAGTAAATGTTCAATCAACATTTAGTCAACAAATAAATGACAATTTTTTTCTGGCTCTTCCTTTCTGGAAAGTAGGGTGATAAATTATTATAAATTAGAGTGCCACAAGGAGAAATAAGAAGCATAGATTCCATTTACAATTTTGTCATTTATTGGCCATGTAACTTTGGTGGAACATTGGATAAAGGTCACTAATCTTACCCGTGTCCTGAATGTTTGTACTATAGCACAAAAGTAATGATGAGACCAGCAAAAATATTATGACTGCCATGATTATTCTTTATAATAATGAAAGTATTTTCTTCCTAATATTCTAGCACAGAGCTACATAGGTATTTAGTAAACTGACATGTGCTGACTTGAATATAACAACGGAAAAAAAAAACCCGTAAGAAACGTCACATTAGGGCAAGAATCCTTTTATCCTTTTAGTTCAGGAAACTACCTTTGCCAGAGTTTTACTTAAAGATACATCAAAAAGGGCATGGTAATTCTCATTGTTGTCAATCCCAAAGGATAGTGTTGTACTCTTAGACTTCCTACTTTCCTTAAAATGCACATTAGATAATGTGCAAATTCATGGTTCCTAAGACAAGTTAACACAATTAACCTTTAAATCAAAATTGTCACATACACATATACAAAACCACTTTGTATTTTAGGCCAGAACGTGTATGTCCCACCATGTGATCTACTAACTACATACTATCTAATTAAAACAGAAATCTGATTGAAAAGCTCCGAGGTAAATAGACTAATAAATTAATTCAAGTTTTTGTCACATCTTTTTTATGTCCCTGTTTTAATTTTGCCCTGTGGTTAAGTGGCCCTACTTTTTCTGTAGCCAATTAATTCTTTGATACCATTAAAGAATCTTTTATGTCAATAAAAATACAATAATAAAGGACAGAAAAATATTATGAAAAGTATTAAGGACTCTATAAATGAAAATAATTAACCGAATAAGTATATTTATAATGAAAGCAATATACAAATATATAACATATTAATATATAATTTTAATAATATATAAGGAAAAAGCATCATTAATGCTCTTAAATAGGAATATTAAATAAAGGTGCTTTGAAGAAAAGATAAAGCTTACATAATGATCTGAGCTATTAATGGGACAGAAATTATTTTACAAATGAGGAAAATGACATACAGTGAAATCCAGTGATTTGCTATTGAACCTAGAGTTAGTTTGTGGCACAGCCAGCAAAAGAAATCAAATCTAACACAATTCTATAGTTCATGTGGCTTCAACCGACCTGAATTAAACTAAATCTAGCAAATATTTATTTAGTGCTAACGTCCCACAAAATGCCAGTGGAGATTTCAGAAATGGAATTTGTAACCTATTACATGGAACGCATATGCTCTACCACTGAGTTAAATTATCTGCCAGGGGGATCTGGCAAGATGGTTGAAGAGGAACAGCTCTGGTCTGCAGCTCTCAGCAAGACCAATGCAGAAGGCAGTGATTTCTGCATTTCCAACTGAGGTACCCAGTTCCTCTCACTGGGACTGGTTAGACAACGGGTGCAGCCCACAGAGGGCAAGCAGAAGCAGAGTGGGGCATTGCCTCACCCAGGAAGTGCAAGGGGCCGGAGACCTCCCTCCCCTAGCCAAGGGAAGCCAGGTGGGACTGTGCTATCCAGCCCAGATACTACGTTTTTCTCATGGTTTTTGCAACCCACAGACCAGGAGATTCCCTATGTGCCTAAACCACCAGGGCCCTGGGTTTCAAGCACAAAACTGGTCAGCTCTTTGGGCAGACACCGAGCTAGTGGCAGGAGTTCCTTTTCATACCTCAGTGGTGGCTCATTCCTCAGCAAGACAAACCTCAGCAAGACAAACTGTTCACTCCCCTGGAAAGGGGTCTGAAGCCAAGGAGCCAAGTGGTCTTGTTCAGCAGGTCCCACTCCCACGGAGTCCAGCAAGCTAAGAACCACTGGCTTGAAATTCTTGCTCCCAGCACAGCAGTCTGAAGTCGACCAACCTGGGACAATTGAGCTTGGTGATGGGAAGGGCATCCACCATTACTGAGGCTTGAGTAGGCAGTTTTCCCCTCACAGTGTTAAGGAAGCCACTGGTAAGTTTGGACTGGGTGGAACACAGCTGCCTTGTTGTGGCCAGACTGCCTCTCTAGATTCCTCCTCACTGGGCAAGTCATCCCTGAGACAAAGGCAGCAGCCCAAGTAAGATGCTTATATATAAAACTCCCACATCTCCCTAGGACAGAGCACCTGGGGACAGGGGAGGCTGTGGGTGCAGTTTCAGCAGACTTAAATGTTCCTGCCTGCCAGCTCTGAAGAGAGTGGCACATCTCCCAGGGCAGTGCTAGAGCTCTGCTAAGGAACAGACTGCCTCCTCAAGTGGGTCCTTGACCCCGTGCCTCCAGACTGGGAGACACCTCCATATAGGAGAGCTCTGGCAGGCATCAGGCGGGTGCTACTCTGAGATGAAGCTTCCAGAGGAAGGAGCTGAGAGTAATATTTGCTGTTCTGCAGCCTCTGCTGCTGATACCCAGATGAACAGCGTCTGGAGTGGACCTCCAGCAAACTCCAGCAGACCTGCAGAAGAGGGACCTGTCTGTTAGAAGGAAAACTAACAAACAGAAAGCAGTAACATTAACATCAACTAAAAGGACACCCACAAAAAATCCCCATCCAAAGGTCATCAGCATCAAAGATCAAAGGTAGATAAATCCATGGAGATGAGGAAAAACCAGCACAAAAAGGCTGAAAATTCCAAAAACCACAACGCCTCTTCTCCACCAAATGATCGAAATTCTTCCCCAGCAAGGGCACGAAACTGGACCAAGAATGAGTTTGATGAATTAACTGAAGTAGGCTTCAGAAGATGGGTAATAACAAACTCCTCTGAGCTAAAGGAGCATGTTCTAACCCAATGTAAGGAAGCTAAGAACCTTGAAAAGAGGTTAGACGAGTTGCTAACTAGAATAACCAGTTTAGAGGAGAACATAAATGACGTGATGGAGTTGAAAAACACAGTACGAGAGCTTCATGAAGCATACCCAAGAATCAATAGCCAAATTGATCAAGCAGAAGGAAGGATATAAGAGATTGAAGATCAACTTAACGAAATAAAGTGTGAAGACAAGATTAGAGAAAGAAGAATGAAAAGAAATGAACAAAGCCTCCAAGAAATATGGAACTATGTGAAAAGACCAAATGTATGATTGCTTGGTGTACCTGAAGGTGATGGGGAGAATAGAACCAAGTTGGAAAACACTTCAGGGTATTATCCAGGAGAACATCCCCAACCTAGCAAGACAAGCCAACATTCAAATTCAGGAAATACAGAGAACACCACTAAGATACTCCTCAAGAAGAGCAACCCCAACACACATAATTGTCAGATTCTCCAAGGTTGAAATGTAAAAAAAATCTTAGGGGCAGCCAGAGAGAAACGTCAGGTTATCTACAAAGGGAAGCCCATCAGACTAACAGCGGATCTCTCTGCAGAAATCCTACAAGCCAAAAGAGAGTGGGGGCTAATATTCTACATTCTTAAAGAAAAGAATTTTCAATCCAGAATTTCATATCCAGCCAAACTAAGCTTCATAAGTGAAGGAGAAATAAAATCCTTTATAGACAAGGAAATGCTGACGGATTGTGTCACCACCAGGCCTGCCTTACAAGAGTCCTGAAGGAAGCACTAAACATGGAAATGAAAAACTGGTACCAGCCACTACAAAAGCATACCAAAATAGAAAGCCCAATGACACTATGAAGAAACTGCATCAACTAACGTGCAAAATAACCATCTAGCATCATAATGACAGGATCAAATTCACACATAACAATATTAAACTTAAAGGTAAATGGTCTACATGCCCCAATTAAAAGACACAGACTGGCAAACTGGATAAAGAATCAAGACCCATCTGTGTGCCGTATTCAGGAGACCCATCTCACATGATAGGACACACACAGGCTCAAAATAAAGGGATGGAGGAATATTTACCAAGCAAATGGAAAGCCAAAAAAAGCAGGGGTTGCAATCCTAGTCTCTGATAAAACAGACTTTAAACCAACAAAGGTCAAAAAAGACAAAGAAGGGCATTATGCAATGATAAAGGGATCAATGCAACAAAAAGAGCTAACTATCCTAAATATATATGCACCCAATACAGGAGCACCCAGATTCATAAAGCAAGTTCTCAGAGACCTATGAAGAGACTTAGACTCCCACACAATAATAGTGACAGACTTTTACACCCTACTGTCAGTATTAGACAGATCAATGAGACAAAAAATTAACAAGGATATTCAGGACTTGAACTCATGTCTGGACCAAGCAGACCTAATAGACATCTACAGAACTCTCCACCCCAAATCAATAGAATATATATTCTTGTCAGCATCACATCGCACTTATTCTAAAATCGACCACGTAATTGGAAGTAAAACACTCCTCAGCAAATGCAAAAGAACAGAAATCATAACAGTCTCTGTCCACAGTGCAATCAAATTAGAACTAAGTATTAATAAACTCACTCAAAATCTCACAACTACATGGAAACTGCATGTAGTTTCCTGAATGACCACTGGGTAAATAACAAAAGGCAGAAATAAATAAGTTATTTGAAACCAATGAGAACAAAGATACAACATATCAGAATCTCTGGGACTCAGCTACAGCAGTGTGTAGAGGGAAATTTATAGCACTAAATGCCCACAGGAGAAAGTGGGAAAGATCTAAAATTGACCCCCTAACGTCACAATTAAGAGAACTAGAGAAGTAAGAGCAAACAAATTCAAAAGCTAGCAGAAGACAAGAAATAACTAAGATTAGAGCAGAACTGAAGGAGATAGAGACATGAAAAACCCTTCAAAAAATCAATGAATCCAGGAGCTGGTTTTCTGAAAAGATTAACAAAATAGACCACTAGCCAGACTAATAAAAAGGAAAGGCAAGAAGAATCAGATACACACAATAAAAAATGATAAAGGGGACATCACCTTTGATCCCACAGAAATACAAACTAACATCAGAGAACACTATAAACACCTCTACACAAATAAACTAGAAAATCTAGAAGAAATGGACAAATTCCTGGACACATACACCCTCCCAAGACTAAATAAGGAAGAAACTGAATCCCTGAATAGATCAATAACAAGTTCTGAAATTGAGGCAGTAATTAATAGCCTATCAACCAAAAAAAGTCCAGGACCAGACGGATTTATAGCCGAATTGTACCAGAGGTACAAAGAGGAGTTGGTACCATTCCTTTTGAAACTATTCCAAACAATAGAAAAAGAGGGACTCCTCCCTAACTCATTTTATGAGGGCAGCATCATCTTGATACCAAAACCTGGCACAGACACAACAAAAAAAGAAAATTTCAGGCCAGTATCTCTCATGAACATCGATGCAAAAATCCTCAATAAAATACTGGTAGACCGAATCCAGTAGCACATCAAAAAACTTATCAGCCACGATTAAGCTGGCTTCATCACTTGATGGAAGAATGGTTTAACACATGTAAATCAATAAAAGTAATCCATTACATAAACAGAACCAATGACAAAAATCACGTGATTATCTCAATAGAAGCAAAAAAGGCCTTCGATAAAATTCAACACCCCTTCATGCTAAAAACTCTTAATGAACTAGTTATCGATGGAACATATCTCAAAATAATAATTATTTATGAGAAACCCACAGCCAATATCATACTGAATGGGCAAAAACTGGAAACATTCCCTTTGAAAACAGGCACAAGACAAGGATGCCCTCTCTCTTCACCCCTATTCAACACAGTATTGGAAGTTCTGGCCAGGGCAATCAGGCAAGAGAAAGAAAGTGTATTTGAATAGGAAGAGGGAAAGTCAAATTGTCTCTGCTTGCAGATGACATGACTGTATATTTAGAAAACCCCATCATCTCAGCCCAAAACCTCCTTAAGCTGATAAGCAACTTCAGCAAAGTCTCCAGATACAAAATCAATGTGCAAAAATCACAAGCATTCCTATATACCAATCATAGACAAACACAGAGACAAATCATAAGTAAACTCCCATTCACAATTGCTACAAACAGAATAAAATACCTAGGAATACAACTTACAAGGGACGTGAAAGACCTCTTCAAGGAGAACTACAAAATGCTGCTCAAGGAAATAAGAGAGGAAACAAACAAATGGAAAAAATTCCATGCTTATGGACAGAAAGAATCAGTATCGTGAAGATGGCCATACTGCCCAAAGTAATTTACAGATTCAATGCTATTTCCATCAAACTACCATTGACTTTCTTCACAGATTTAGAAAAAACTACTTTAAATTTCATACGGAATCAAAAAAAAAAAAAGAGCCCATATAGCGAAGACAATCCTAACCAAAAAGAACAAAGCTGGAGGCATCATGCTGCCTGACTTCGAACTATACTACAAGGCTATAATAACCAAAACATCACAGTACTGGTACCAAAACACATATGTAAACCAATGGAACAGAACAGAGGCCTCAGAAATAATACCACACATCTGCAGCCATCTGATCTTTGACAAACCTGACAAAAACAAGAAATGGGGAATGGATTCCCTATTTAATAAATGGTACTGAGAAAATTGGCTAGCCATAAGTAGAAAGCTGAAACTGGATCCTTTCCTTACTCCTCATACAAAAATTAACTCAAGATGGATTAAAGACTTAAACATAAGACATAAAACCATAAAAACCCTAGAAGAAAACCTAGGTAATACCATTCAGGACATAGGCATGGGCAAAGATTTCATGGCTAAAACACAAAAAGCAATGGCAACAAAAGCCAAAATAGACAAATGGGATCTAATTAAACTAAAGAGCTTCTGCACAGCAAAAGAAACTATCATCAGAGTGAACAGGCAGCCTACAGAATAGGAGAAAATGTTTGCAATCTACCCATCTGACGAAGGTCGAAAATCAAGAATCTAAAAGGAACTTAAACAAATTTACAAGAAAAAAAAATCAAAAAGTGGGTGAAGGATATGAATAGACACTACTCAAAAGAAGACATTTATGAGGCCAACAAACATATGAGAAAAAGCTCATCATCACTGGTCATTACAGAAATGCAAATCAAAACCACAATGAGATACCATCTCACTCCAGTTAGAGTGGCAATCATTAAAAAGTCAGGAAACAACAGATGCTGGAGAGGATGCAGAGAAATAGGAATGCTTTTACACTGTTGGTGGGAATGTAAGTTCAACCATTGTGGAAGACAGTGTGGCAATTCCTTAAGGATCTAGAATCAGAAATACCATTTGACCCAGCAATTCCATTACTGGGTATATACCCAAAGGATTATAAATCATTCTACTATAAAGACACATGCACACGTATGTTTATTGCAGCACTATTTACAATAGCAGTCTTGGAACCAACCCAAATGCCCATCAATGATAGCTTGGACAAACAAATGTGGCATACATACATCATGGAATACTATGCAGCCATAAAAAAGAATGAGTTCATGTCCTTTGCAGGGACATGGATGAAGCTGGAAACCATCATTCTCAGCAAACTAACACAGGAACAGAAAACCAAACACCGCATGTTCTCACTCTTAAGTGGGAGTTGAACAATGAGAACACATGGACACAGGGAGGGGAACATCACATATTGGGGTCTGTCGGGGGTGGGGAGCAAGGGGAGGGATAGCATTAGGACAAATACCTAATGCATGCAGGGCTTAAAACCTAGATGATGAGTTGATGGGTGCAGCAAACCACCATGGCACATGTATACCCATGTAACAAACCTGGGCATCCAGCACATATATCCCGTAACTTAAAGTATAATAAAAAAAAGGAAAGAAAAGAAAAAAAATTCTCTACCAACAGTATTTCTTATACTCAAACCAGCTTGTTGTCTGTACTATTATACCTCTTATTTGATTTCATTCTTCTAATTAAAAAAAAAAGTTCTTAAACTAAAAATACATCTATTTTAGGCTTTCTATTAGGAATGGCTAAGACTTTTTCTACTCTATTAGCCTGGGAATACCTTAAATGTAAGACTGTGTCTATTCTTTATATACCCAAAGCACCTTAAATAGAACTTAATATATCATGGTGATCATTATGGACTGTTTGTGTCCCCGAAAACTCGTATGTTTAAACCCTAACCTCTAATGTGATGGTAGGGACTTTTGAGGTTTGGACTGGGTCATGAGGGTGGTGTCTTCATGATGGGATTAGTGCCCTTATAAGAAAGAAAGAAGGAAATGACAAGAAAGAGACAAGAGAGCTGCCTCTCCCTCGCCACACAAACACAAAGAGGAGGTCATGTGAACACACAAGAGAGTCGCTGTCTGCAAGCCAGGAAGTGGGCCCCATGAGGAAGTGAATCTGTTGGCTTCTTGATCTTGGACTTCTTAGTCTCCAGAACGATAGAAATAAATGTCTTTAAGTCACCGAGTCTACAGTATTTTGTTACAGCAGCCTGAACAGAGTAAGTCGAGTGACTGAGTTATTACTATCTCTGTCCATAATTGACAAAAGTTGTGAATCTGTTCAAACTTTGATATAGTAGTAGGCCCAAATGTACATATAGCTAAGAACTCTTCTAAGGTAAAGGGGTTTCAGCCTTGTAGACTTATCACTTCTTATAAATTCTAAGATGAACCTCTGCTGTCATTATACTTAAGAAAATTGCTAGCACACGAGAGGTAAAAAGTTTTCATATTAATATAATGTATTCATTAATGCCAAGTTCCACTCTCCTCATTAGTTATTTCTGGATTCCCACTTGCGGGTACCTGGTGAGGAAATATCATTTTTAAAAAATCAACTGACAGAGAGCTTGGAGCAAAATAATCCTACTACATTCCCTATGTAGAGCTAAGAAAAGCAGTGTCTCATATTACACCTTTTATATTCTTACAATTTTTTTCTTAATATTTCATTTGACCCTCTTTTTTCCCAAAGTCATAGTGAGTCAAGACGCTTATCCCTTAGTTCTTCTAGCTTACTGCAATTATTTAAAATAGTCTATTCTTTCGCTCTCTCCAGCATACTTTTATGTCTCCACACACACACACAAAAAAAAACCTGGGGCGGTGGCGCCCAAGATGGCCAAATAGGAACAGCTCCAGCCTCCAGCTCCCAGCGTGAGCAACATAGAAGACAGGTGATTTCTGCATTTTCAACTGAGGTACCGGGTTCATCTCACTGGGGTGTGTTGGGCAGTTGATGCTGCTCTGCAGGTGCAGCCTGACCAGCGAGAGCTGAAGCAGGTGAGGCTCAAGGGGGAAGAGAATTGCTTTTCCTAGCCAAGGGAAATTGAGACACACAACACCTGGAAAATCGGGTAACTCCCACCCTAATACTGCGCTTTACCAAGGGTCTTAGCAAATGGCACATCAGGAGATTATATCCCACACCTGGCCCGGAGGGTCCCATGCCCACGGAGCCTCCCTCATTGCTAGCACAGGAGTCGGAGATCTAACTGCAAGGCGGCAGCGAGGCTGAGGGAGGGGCGCCTGCCATTGCAGAGGCTTAAGTAGATAAACAAAGCTGCCAGGAAGCTCGAATTGCGTGGAGCCCACTGCAGCTCAAGGAGGCCTGCCTGTCTCTGTGGACTCCACCTCTGGGGACAGGGCATAGCTAAACAAAAAGCAGAAGAAACCTCTGCAGATGTAAAAGGTCCCTGTCTGACAGCTTTGAAGAGAGCAGTGGTTCTCCCAGCACGGAGGTTGAGATCTGAGAATGGACAGACTGCCTGCTCAAGTGGGTTCCTGACCCCTGAGTAGCCTAACTGGGAGACATCCCCAACTAGGTGCAGACCGACACATCACACCTCACATGGCTGGGTCCACCATGAGACGAAGCTTCCAGAGCAAGAATCAGACAGCAACACTTGCTGTGCAGCAATATTCTATCTTCTGCAGCCTCCGCTGCTGACACCCAGGCAAACAGGGTCTGGAGTGGACCTCAAGCAAACTCCAACAGACCTGCACCTGAGGGTACTGATTGTTAGAAGGAAAACTAACAAACAGAAAGGACACCCACACCAAAACCCCATCAGTATGTCACCATCATCAAAGACCAGAGGCAGATAAAACCACAAAGATGGGGAAAAAGCAGTGCAGAAAAGCTGGAAATTCAAAAAATCAGAGCGCATCTCCCCCTCCAAGGGAATGCAGCTCATCGCCAGCAATGGAACAAAGATGGACAGAGAATGACTTTGATGAGTTGAGAGAAGAAGGCTTCAGTCGATCAAACTTCTCAGAGCTAAAGGAGGAACTATGTAACCAGTGCAAAGAAACTAAAAACCTTGAAAAAAGAATGGAAGAATGGATAACTAGAATAATCAATGCAGAGGAGACCTTAAAAGAACTGATAGAGATGAAAACCATGACATGAGAAATATGTGACAAATGCACAAGCTTCAGTAACTGACTTGATCAACTGGAAGAAAGATTATCAGTGACTGAAGATCAAATGAATGAAATGAAGTGAGAAGAGAAATGTAGAGAAAAAAGAGTAAAAAGAAATGAACAAAGCCTCCAAGAAATGTGGGATTACGTGAAAAGACCAAATCTACATCTGATTGGTGTGCCTGAAAGTGACGGGGAAAATGGAACCAAGTTGGAAAACACTCTGCAGGATAACATCCAGGAGAACTTCCCCAAACTAGTAACGCAGGCCAACATTCAAATTCAGGAAATACAGAGAACGCCACAAAGATACTCCTCGAGAAGAGCAACTCCAAGACACATAATTGTCAGATTCACCAAAGTTGAAAGGAAGGAAAAAATGTTAAGGGCAGCCAGAGAAAAAGGTCAGGTTACCCACAAAGTGAAGCCCATCAGACTAACAGCAGATCTCTTGGCAGAAACTTTACAAGCCAGAAGAGAGTGGGGGCCAATATTCAACACTCTTAAAGAAAAGAATTTTCAACCCAGAATTTCATATCCAGCCAAACTAAGTTTCAGAAGTGAAGGAGAAATAAAATCCTTTACAGACAAGCAAATGCTTAGAGATTTTGTCACTACCAGGCCTGCCCTACAAGAGATCCTGAAGGAAGCACTAAACATGGAAAGGAACAACCGGTACCAGCCATTGCAAAAACATATCAAAATATAAAGTCCATCGATTCTAGGAAGAAACTGCATCAACTAATGAGCAAAATAACCAGCTAATATCATAATGACAGGATCAAGTTCACACATAACAATATTAACCTTAAATATAAATGGACTAAATGGTCCAATTAAAAGACACAGACTGGCAAATTGGAAAAGAGTCAAGACCCATCAGTTTGCTGTATTCAGGAGACCCATCTCACATGCAGAGACACACATAGGCTCAAAATAAAGAGATGGAGGAAGATCTACCAAGCAAATGGAAAACAAAAAAAAGCAAGGGTTGCAATCCTAGTCTCTGATAAAACAGACTTTAAACCATCAAAAATCAAAAGAGACAAAGAAGGCCATTACATAATGGTAACGGAATCAATTCATCAGGAAGAGCTAACTAAACTAAATATATATGCACCCAATACAGGAGCACCCAGATTCATAAAGCAAGTCCTTAGAGACTTACAAAGAGACTCAGACTGTCATACAATAATATTGGGAGACTTTAACACCCCACTGTCAACATTAGACAGATCAATGACACAGAAAGTTAACAACGATATCCAGGAATGGAACTCAACTCTGCACCAAGCAGACCTAATAGACATCTACAGAACTCTCCACCTCAAATCAACAGACTATACATTCTTCTCAGCACCACATCACACTTATTCCAAAATTGACCACATAGTTGGAAGTAAAGCAATCCTCAGCAAATGTACAAGAACAGAAATTATCACAAACTGTCTCTCAGACCACAGTGCAATCAAACTAGAACTCAGGACTAAGAAACTCAATCAAAACCACTCAACTACATGGAAACTGAACAACCTGCTCCTGAATGACTACTGGGTACATAACGAAATGAAGGCAGAAATAAAGATGCTCTTTGAAACCAATGAGAACAAAGAGACAACATACCAGAATCTCTGGGACACATTTAAAGCAGTGTGTGGAGGGAAATTTATAGCACTAAATGCCCCCAAAAGAAAGCAGGAAAGATCTAAAATTGACACCCTAACATCACAATTAAAAGAACTAGAGAAGCAAGAGCAAACACATTCAAAACCTAGCAGAAGGCAAGAAATAACTAAGATCAGAGCAGAACTGAAGGAGATAGAGACACAAAAACCCTTCAAAAAATCAATGAATCCAGGAGCTGGTTTTTTGAAAAGATCAACAAAATTGATAGACCACTAGCAAGACTAATAAAGAAGGAAGAGAGAAGAATCAAATAGACGCAATAAAAAATGATAAAGGAGATATCACCACGGACCCCACAGAAATACAAATTACCATCAGAGAATACTATAAACACCTCTATGCAAATAAACTAGAAAACCTAGAAGAAACAGATAATTTCCTGGACACTTACACTCTCCCAAGACTAAACCAGGAAGAAGTTGAATCCCTGAATAGACCAACAGCAGGCTCTGAAATTGAGGCAATAATTAATAGCCTACCAACCAAAAAAAGTCCAGGATCAGATGGATTCACAGCTGAATTCTACCAGAGGTACAAGGAGGAGCTGGTACCATTCCTTCTAAAAGTATTCCAATCAATAGAGAAAGAGGGAATCCTCCCTAACTCATTTTATGAGGCCAACATCATCCTGATACCAAAGCCTGACAGAGACACAACAAAAAAAAAGAGAATTTTAGACCAATATCCCTGATGAACATCAATGCAAAAATCCTCAATAAAATACTGGAAAACCGAATCCAGCAGCACATCAAAAAGCTTATCCACCATGATCAAGTGGGCTCCATCCCTGGGATGCAAGGCTGGTTCAACATACACAAATCAATAAACGTAATCCAGCATATAAACAGAACCAAAGACAAAAACCACATGATTATCTCAATAGATGCAGAAAAAGCCTTTGACAAAATTCAACAGCCCTTCATGCTGAAAACTCTCAATAAATTCAGTATTGATGGAACATATCTCAAAATAACAAGAGCTATTTATGACAAACCCACAGCCAATATCATACTGAATGGGCAAAAACTGGAAGCATTCCCTTTGAAAACTGGCACAAGACAGGGATGCTTTCTCTCACCACTCCTATTCAACACAGTGTTGGAAGTTCTGGCTAGGGCAATCAGGCAAGAGAAAGAAATAAAGGGTATTCAGTTAGGAAAGGAAGAAGTCAATTGTCCCTGTTTGCAGATGACATGATTGTATATTTCGAAAACCCCATTGTCTCAGCCCAAAATCTCCTTAAGCTGATAAGCAACTTCAGCAAAGTCTCAGGATACAAAATCAATGTGCAAAAATCACAAGCATTCTTATACACCAGTAACAGACAAACAGAGAGCCTAATCATGAATGAACATCCATTCACAATTGCTTCAAAGGGAATAAAATACCTAGGAATCCAACTTACAAGGGATGTAAAGGACCTCTTCAAGGAGAACTACAAACCACTGCTTAGTGAAATAAAAGAGGACACAAACAAATGGAAGAACATACCATGCTCATGGATAGGAAGAATCAATATTGTGAAAATGGCCATACTGCCCAAGGTAATTTACAGATTCAATGCCATCCCTATCAAGCTACCAACGAGTTTCTTCACAGAATTGGAAAAAACTGCTTTAAAGTTCATATGGAACCAAACAAGACCCCGCATTGCCAAGACAATCCTAAGCCAAAAGAACAAAGCTGGAGGCATCACGCTACCTGACTTCAAACTATACTACAAGGCTACAGTAACCAAAACAGCATGGTACTGGTACCAAAACAGAGATATAGACCAGTGGAACAGAACAGAGGCCTCAGAAATAATACCACATATCTGCAGCCATCTGATCTTTGACAAACCTGACAAAAACAAGAAATGGGGAAAGGATTCCCTATTTAATAAATGGTGCCGGGAAAATTGGCTAGTCATAAGTAGAAAGCTGAAACTGGATCCTTTCCTTACTCCTTATACGAAAATTAATTCAAGATGGATTAGAGACTTAAATGTTAGACCTAAAACCATGAAAGCCCTAGAAGAAAACCTAGGTAATACCATTGAGGACATAGGCATGGGCAAGGACTTCATGTCTAAAATACCAAAAGCAATGGCAACAAAAGCCAAAATTGACAAATGGGATCTAATTAAACTAAAGAGCTTCTGCACAGCAAAAGAAACTACTACCAGTGTGAACAGGCAACCTACAGAATGGGAGAAAATTTTTGCAATCTACTCATCTGACAAAGGGCTAATATCCAGAACCTACAAAGAATTCAAACAAATTTACAAGAAAAAAGCAAACAACCCCATCAAAAAGTGGGCAAAGGATATGAACAGACACTTCTCAAAAGAAGACCTTCATACAGCCAACAGACACATGAAAAAATGCTCATCATCACTGGCCATTAGAGAAATGCAAATCAAAACCACAATGAGATACCATCTTACACCAGTTAGAATAGCAATCATTAAAAAATCAGGAAACAACAGGTGCTGGAGAGGATGTGGAGAAATAGGAACACTTTTGCACTGTTGGTGGGACTCTAAACTAGTTCAACCATTGTGGAAAACAGTGTGGCGATTCCTCCAGGATCTAGAACTAGAAATACTGTTTCACCCAGCCATCCCATTACTGGGTATATACCCAAAGGATTATAAATCATGCTGCTATAAAGACACATGCACACTTATGTTTATTGTGGCACTATTCACAATAGCAAAGACTTGGAATCAACCCAAATGTCCATCAGTGACAGACTGGATTAAGAAAATGTGGCACATATACACCATGGAATACTATGCAGTCATAAAAAGGATGAGTTTGTGTCCTTTGTAGGGACATGGATGCAGCTGGAAACCATCTTCTCAGCAAACTATTGCAAGAACGGAAAACCAAACACTGCATGTTCTCACTGATAGTTGGGAATTGAACAATGAGATCACTTGGATACAGGAAGGGGAACATCACACACCAGGGCCTATTGTGGGGAAGGGACAGGGGGGAGGGATAGCATTAGGAGATACACCTAATGTAAATGACGAGTTAATGGGTACAGTACACTAACATGGCACATATATACATATGTAACAAACCTGCACGTTGTGCACATGTACCCTAGAACTTAAAGTATAATAATTTTAAAAAAATTAAAAAAAAAAAAAGAAAACGTGGTACCAATATACCATGGAATGCTATGCAGCCATTAAAAAGAACAGGATCATGTCTTTTGCAGGAACTTGGATGCAGTTGGAGGCTATTATCCTCAGCAAATTAACACAGGAGGAGAAAAACAAATACTGCATGTTATCACTTTTAAGTGAGAGCTAAATGATAAGAACTTACGAACACAAAGAAGGAAACAACAGACACTGGGGTCTACTTTAGCGGGGAGGGTGAAAGGAAGGAGAGGAACAGAAAAGATAACTATTGGGTACTGGGTTTAATACATGGGTAATGAAATAATACGTGCAACAAACTCCCACAACATGCGTTTACCTATGTAACAAACCTTCACATATACCCCCAAACCTAAAATAAAAGTTAAAAAAATGAAAAAAAAAAGTTAATGAAAATTAAAAAAACAAAGAACTCAAAACTGAGAATATTTTTAAAAATAGAATAAAATGTAATAGACAAAAAAAGTGTCTTCACTGTTGTAGAATCAAGTTCAAACTCTTTTTCTGTTTTTTCCTTTTTTTTTTTTTTAAGAGAGAAGATCTTGCTCTGTTGCCAAAGCTGGGGTGCAGTGACATGACTATAGCTCACTGCAGCCATGAGCTTCTGGGCTCAAGCAATCCTCCTGCCCTAGGCTCCTGAGTAGCTAGGAAGACAGGTATGTGCCACCACACTTGGCTAGGTCCTTCTGTGTTGCCCAGGTTGGTCTTGAACTCCTGGGGTCAAGTGATCCTGTAATCTCAGCCTCCCAAAGTGCTGGGATTATACAGGCGTGAGCCACCTGGCATCTGGCTTTCAATCTTTCTGAATGAGAACACTCTAACTCTAGTAGGTATCTACTCTGGGACTCAAAGATGCCATACTTATTCCTCTTTTCTGGTCTTGTCCATTTCCCTTGCCTGTAATGCCCTCATATTTCCAAATCTCACCCATGCTTTAGAGATAGAGAGACCAGGTACCATTGGCCCCACAAAGCTTTTTCGAGTCACTCTTGTTCACATTGGTTGTCCCCTGCTCTTCTTCTTTATAGAACTTACTTTCCTGTTAGTTATGGGCCAGAAAATATTTTAGGCATTACAGTCTCTAGAAACTACTGAACTCTAGGGCTATAGTGAAAGTCGTCATGGATAATATAAACAAATAGGTATAGCTGTGTTCTAATACAATTTAATTTAAAAAAATAAGCTGGATTTAGCCAACAGGCCATAGTTTGTTGACCCATGCTTTGCTGACCAAATGTATAAACTCGGGAAAAAATATAAAAAGCAATTGTTTGAAGGTTTTAGATAGCAAGCAAAGGCACACAGACATGACCCTGAAATAAAATGCACTGACTGAAATCAAAATTTATCTTGTGTGCTTGTCAAACACTATTCTGGGTGTTTCTGTAAGGGTATTTTTAGATGAGTTTAACATTTATTTATTTTATTTATTTATTTATTTATTTATTTATTTTTTTTGAGACAGAGTCTCGCTCTGTCACCTAGGCTGGAGTGCAGTGGCCGGATCTCAGCTCACTACAAGCTCTGCCTCCCAGGTTTACGCCATTCTCCTGCCTCAGCCTCCCAAATAGCTGGGACTACAGGCGCCCGCCACCTCGCCTGGCTAGTTTTTTGTATTTTTAGTAGAGACGGGGTTTCACCATGTTAGCCAGGCTGGTCTCGATCTCCTGACCTCGTGATCCGCCCGTCTCGGCCTCCCAAAGTGCTGGGATTACAGGCTTGAGCCACCGTGCCCGGCCGAGTTTAACATTTAAATTTTTAGTCTGAGTAAAGCAGATTGCTTTCCTTAATGTGGGTGGGCCTCATACAATCAGTTGAAGGCTTGAGTAGAATAAAAGATTGAACCTCTCCTACATAAAGGGAAATTCCTCTTGCCTGACTGCCTTTGAGTTGGGACATCATTTTTTCCTGACTTTAGAGTCAAACTGAAACACTGCTTCTTCATGGATCTTGAGCCTGCTGGCATTTGGATTGGCACTACGCTATCAGTTCTCCAGATTCTAAGGCCTTTAAACTCAGACTAGGTCATCAGCTCTCCTGGGTCTCCAGCTTACCAAACTGCAAATCTCAGGACTTGTTAGCCTCCATAATTGCCAATTCCTTATAATCAAGCACTTTCTCTTTCTTTCTCTCTCTCCATATACCTTCTATTGGTTCTGTTTTTCTGGAGAAACCCGACTAATATGCCTGGCTTTTCCCAGTGTGTGTTTATTAACACAGTGAAAAGAGTTCAAATAAGAAGTTGCAGCAATTACCAGCAATTTCATCATTTGCCTAGTGCTGGGTATACAGAGTTTGGAGTCTAGGTTCTTCCAGGTCAGATGGTCTGGGTTAACAAGGTGGGCTTTTCATTTAAACCACAGAAGGATCCCACCTTAGGTATAAGGACTGTGAACCAGGACTAAGGGCAATACTCTAACAGCAAAACTGAAATAAACCTCTCCATAGAAAGGCTAAAACCAAAACTCCACAGGAACAATTGACCTGCCAGAATTTAATTGCTCTCAAGTCTTCAGAGGAAGATATGAATTTCTATAATGTGTCATTCACGGTGTCCACTATAAAACAAAAAATTAATAGACGTGAAGAAGCAGAAAAATTTGACCCAGTATTAAGAGAAAAAACAGGTATTAAAAGACTCTCAAATGATCCAGGTATTGGATTTATAAACAATAACTTAAAACTAACTATAATAAGTATGGTAAACAATCTATAAGAGAAGCAAATAAAAATCATAGAACAATACAATGTATGAAATGAAAAATTCACTAGGTAGGATTATTAGCACATTAGACACTGCAGAAGATAGGGTCAATGTACTTGAAAACGGACCAATAGAAATTATCGAAACTGAAGTAAACAACAACAACAAAATGATGAAGACAGCCTCAATAACCAGAAATCCCAGAGGGAAGGTAGAGAGAATAGGACAGAAAAAGTATTTGAAAAAATATTAGCTGAAAATTTTCTTAATATGAATACAATAACTCAGATACATGAAGCTCAGGACCTCCAAGCAAGATAGACATCAGGAAATCTACAATAAGGTTAATCAAAGTAAAATTGCAGAAAATAAAACAAAATAAACCAAACAAAGAGAATATCTTAAAGAAGCCAAAGATAAAAATATGCAATATGTATAGGAGAATGACAACAAGAATGAAGGCTGAATTTACATCAGAAACAAAAGATGCCAAAGACAATGGAAAAAAAATCTTTAAAGTGCAAAAAGGGGGAAAAATTGATGAAGTAGAATTATACTCATGCAACAGAAATATTCCTCAAAAGTGAAGGCATCATGAAGACATTTTCAGATAACCAAAAAGCTGAGAGATTTCATTACCAGCGGAATTGCACTGTTCCACTGTGCAAAAGATATGCTAAAGGAGGCTGTCAGGCTTAAAGGAAATGATACCAAATGAAAATTCAGATCTGTTTAAAGGAATAAAGACAACCAGACATAGTAGATATAAAAAATCATTTTTCTTTCATTTCTTTAAATTATTGAAAAGTCAATACACTATTTAAAGTAAAAAATAACACATGGTGGATTTTATAATATATGTAAAAGTAAAATATATGACAAAATAGTACAAAAGATGGAAAGTGGGAACAAACTTTTTAAAAATAGCATAATGGTAGAATTAAACCCAACCATACCACAACTTAGATTAAATGCAAGTAAATGATACCATTTAAAACAACAGCTTGTCAGACTAGACGAAAAAGCAAGACCTGACAATATGCTATTTAAAATAGACTCACTTTAAGTATAAGACGGAGATTAAAAAGGATTGAGAAATGATGTACAATAGTCTCCTCCTTATCCATGGAAGACATGTTCCAAGACCCCCAGTGGATGCCTGAAAGTGTGGATAGTACTGAACCCTATATATACTTTTTTTTTTTAATCCGAAAACTGAGACCGGTTACTAAGTGACCAACCAGCAGGTAGCCTATACAGTGCTGATACGCTGGTCATAGGGTGCTTCACATCCCGGGAAGAACACTATGAGATTTCATCATGCTATGCAGAGCACCACGCCATTTAAAATTTAACTGTTTATTTATGGAATCCTCCATTTAATATTTTTGAACCACTATTGGCCATAGGTAACTGAAACCATGAAAGGTTACAGAAAGTGTATCACGTAAACACTAATTATAAGAAAACTGGAGTGGCAATATTCGTAATAATAAACAAAGTAGACTTCAAGATAAGGTGTATTACCAGAGATAAAGAAGATCATTTCATGTGACCTGAGTCCATGAGTAAGGTTATGATAATAGATTTCATTCATCCAGAAGATATAATATTCCTAAATGTGTATGTATCTAATCACAGAGTTTTGTAATACATGAAGCAAAACCGTATGGAACTAAAGACAAAATTAGACAAATCCACAATCATTGTTGGAAATTTTAGTACCCTTGTTCACTAAAAAGTAGAAATGCAGACAAGAAAAAAAAAAGAGAATTTAGAAGACTTCAACAATTCTACTAACCAAATTGACCTAATTAATATTTATAGAACATTACACACAACTGCAGAGTTCACATTTGGGTATACAAGTAATCCTAGCTTTTGCATGGCACCATATTAAATAAAACCTGTGCATATTAAAACCTTTGCATGGTTCTGATATGAACAAGTTTCAGTTAAGATGGAACTGTGCAAAGCAAAGTTTTCTTTCTCTTTTTTTTTTTTTTTTTCAGATGGAGTTTTGCTCTCGTTGCCCAAGGGGAGTGCAATGGCACAATCTTGGCTCACTGCAACCTCTGCCTCCTGGGTTCAAGTGATCCTCCTGCCTCAGCCTCCCAAGTAGCTGGGATTATAGTTATGTGCCACCATGCCCGGCTAATTTTGTATTTTTAGTAGAGCCAGGGTTTCTCCATGTGGGTCAGGCTGGTCTCAAACTCCCGACCTTAGTAGATCTGCCCACCTTGGCCTCCCAAACTGCTGGGATTACAGGCGTGAGCCACCACGCCCGGCCCACAAAAGTTTATTTTAACAGAATATTCACAAAGATAAAACATATGGGGAGGGCCATAAAACAAGTCTGAAAAAATTCCAAAGGATTGAAATGGTATAGAGAATGTTATATGGCCAAAACATAATTAAATTAGAAATTGATAACAATAAAGTATCTAGTAGATCTTCAAATATTTGGAAATTAAGCAATACACTTCTAAATCCCTGGATCAAAAAAACAGCATATGTATAGCATCTAGCATAATGCAGTCAAGAAATACTTGAAAAGACCCCTACGTTTGGGTTGAATATTTTGATTGGAGAAGATATGAGAGATCAAATAGGAAGTTCACCTTTATTCTTCACTACTGGAGCTACTCAGAAAAGCCCTAGCCCTAGAGAACATACTTTCCTCTACTGTTAATTTAAGTAAAAAGTATGTTTAGAAAGATGTTATGGAAATAACTGTGTATGGGTGCTGCCCAACAAGTAAAGTAGCAAGGCGGATCCTTCAAAAAATCAAACGGCATGCTTCATTAAAAATTTTTCAAACACAGAGATGATTTTTGGAAGGTTGTAACTTTAAAAATGTTTAAATCCACTACTTTAATTGTTCTTTCAGCCAAATATTGCACATTTGAAAAATAACAGAACAGCTTCTCAAGAATTAAACTGATTTAGCTACAAAACACGGAATAAACACATACCTTAGCTGCATTGATAAAACATGTTTGTAATTGTCTACCCAAAAATAGAAAATTTTCTGCAGCTGATGGAAGCAATTCATTGTAAAATTCCTCTGCATCTTCTCCTGGCTCCAAGCCCACACAGCAATGGCTGAAATAAGAGCACAAGTTTGTGTTAATTAGAAGTTTACATAGAATGCTCAAGCTTCTAGAGACACTGTGCCTTATTGAGAATTTTTAGTATGCTTCTTTTATTGCCAAGCCAATAAAGAATTTTTGTCGAAAAATTAACAACTTCCTAGAAAAGTAAACAGTGGTATGGACCATGCAGATACTTAGGTCTGGGATTTATATATCCTAAAAACCTACACATCAGCTCATTCAGGAAATAAAAGACACATGGCTCACAATAAAGAGAAGCTAAGTTTTTGGTGAATTGGTTATGATCATTCTCAAAGCTATAGGATACCTTGAGAGTTTAATTTATGAAAGGCATTTTTGTTAACTAATACATTTTAGACTTCCAATAGCTGAAAAATGCCCAGGTAGGATTTGTTTGCAAGGGATACATAAGCAAACCAAACACTAATTTCATACCAATTTTACCTTCCAATATATCTACTTTTTGCAAAATATTCACTTGCATATTCCTTATATCAGAAGGACAAACAGCAAAACCTAACTCTAGTAGGAACACTTTACAATATACATTAGAGGAGAGAAAGTCACTTAACATGTCAGAAATCTCAATAATAAAAGGTTTTTCTGTAAACTAACATTCAAAAGACCTCAAACTCAAGAATGGTCTCTATGTGTGTTCTCTAATGAACAAAAACTGCTGTTTGAGTCTTTTCAACAAAATGCATGGACACTAATAAGCAATAACAACTATGTATTGAGCATGTTAAAAATCTAAGTAATCAATGGCAGACTGGATAAAGAAAACGGTATATTTCTTTGGGGTGGTACATATACACCATGGAATACTATGCAGCCATAAAAAAGAACAACATCATGTCCTTTGCAGCAACATGGATGGAGCTGAAGGCCATTAACCTAAGTGAACTAACACAGAAATAGAAAGCCAAACACTGCATATTCTCACTTATAAGTGAGAACAAACACTGAGTATGCAATTTACTTATAAAACAAACCTCCACATGTACCCCTGAACCTAAAATAAAAGTTAAAAATAAAAACTAAGTGGCTAACATTTACATGTATCATTTTTGTTTGTTTGTTTATTTGCACCTGGGTTCCTAAAGTTAATGGGCTAATGCTTACATGTATCAGCTTTTCTTTTCTCTTTGGTTCCTAAAGTTAATTACTTAAGAGTATCTATTTTGACTGAAAGGCTTAACAAATGAAATTATGTTTGTGCATTCACAAACATGTGAATTTCTTAAGTCTTGAATTCTACCCATGAGCCTGGCTTAATTAATATCATCATAAACTAGCATATCTAATCAAACAAAAACATAAGTCTTTATTTACTTAAGAAAATCAATCTTGAAAATTAAAGTATGAAAAAGAACATTATATACATTTTTTTAACTATTCTTTGTAACTGTATACTTTAAATTTGGCCTTTACCAAGTAACACAGTAGGATTAAGCGGCTTAGAAATCTAGCATCCAAGACATACCCTTCCAGTGGGAATAGTTTACTAAACCCAAATGGCTTATTTAGGAAAAACAAAAAAAGAAGGCTAGGATCCAGTTAGTAAATACATCATTTCAGTTACTTAATCAGGAAGTAGTTTAGGCACTAAGAACATCTGGTTTATTTTACTACCTCCTTTTAAAAAATGTTTATTTCTCTTCTATTGATTTCTAGCATGGCAGTAGATCAGGAAATTCTACTTCTAAATTTTATTGACAGTATTTGGGTTGCTTAATGAAATATACAGTTGATAGCTAAATTGATGTAGTGAAATGAATGTTTCTTTATCGGTTCTCCTATAGTACTTGCTTGCATACTTTCATTTTAGCACTGATTTCATTCTGCTTTGTATCATATACTTACATGACTGTCACCCAATCTCTATTTTAAGTTTCTCAGGTACAGAGCCAGTGCCTTAATTTCTTCACTTCTTTAAAAATTCCTTAGTCAATAAAGAGTATATTAGGCACTTGGAATTCAGTGGTGAGAAAAAAAATGATCACCATCTTCATTAAGCTTGTGGAGGAAAATTTTAGACAGTCAAACAATCTGAAGTAAAATTATGAATAACAACATATAATATGAAGGAAAAGTACAACCAAAACCTACAACAGGAGGTTGCCAATGTTTGTTAGGCAGATAAATAAAAAGCAAACGTTGAAAATCAGAATCAACTACTACATCCCTCAAGAACAAGCTGACTTACTGCTTCATTTTACCTTAATATCTGTGTAAGCTGGGAAATTGTAGTCCAACCACCCTGGATTCGAGAACAATCTTGACTGAGGACCAAGAGGCAATATTGAATGAGATCATAACAATATATATCTTGTTTGATTTTCTTCAACTCTGAGCTTCCTAAAGGTGTGATGTTTATTATTTCTAAGGCAAAAGGAAATAAGATATACTTAATTTTGCTTAATACACCCAGGAGCTATTTGTATTTTTATATGTTGAATAATCACTAAAAATATATTAGAAGGAAAAATTACTGTTCTATTATAGTGTTAAGATTTCTCTGAACAAATTTAAAAGAAATGTTAAAATTGTACCAATGATGGAACCGTTTTTCACTTAAAATGATATCTAATCACAAAAAGATTTTCTTACCTTTTAACTTCAACAGTATAACAGGGACATTCTGCTCAGGGCTTTTTGCAACTTCAGCAGCTATAGATAAGATCCTTGGGTCTGTACCTGTTGGCTTCATTTCTCATATTACCTATATTTTAACAGAACAAGAGAATAAAGGTCAAAAAGCTGTAAAATGTTCACTACCTAAATAATGTTTGAAATATAATTTCAATATAAATAAAAACAGCTTTTCTTGCCTTGTTTGAGAAGCAGAATATAGATTTTTTCATTTCTTCCTTATAGAAAACTGGTTTTTCTAACCAGTGTAAAAGAGCTCAAGATTCCTATACCTCACATGTAACAGCTATAGCAGGTATTGTTTATTGTGCACTCACTAACAGGAACTGTGATAGGAGCTTCACATTCTCTGTCTAATCTGCACAATAATTCTAGGATAGGAATTAACTTCCTTTAATTGTGCAAGAAAAACTGCAAAAAAGAGCTAACATGACAGGCCTAAGACTACTATCCTTTCAAAGGTGTGCTTACAAGGTTGGCCCTTGACTAGCATCTAGAACTTGGATTTCAGGAGGGTTTCTACCATTCTTTGATAAGAGTGGCTCCCTGTGCCTAAAACTGTTTATAAAAAATAATGTGGTTCATGCTGAATACCTGCTTTCCTTCCAGGAGTCTTAGAATTCTGGTATATGCCAGCCAAGAGTACCTATATAAAGGGTGCCTATGTGGCCATCCTCCAATAAAAATTCTGATCACTGAGTGTCTAGTTGAGCTTCCCTGGTAGACAACGCTTCAAACATGTTGTCACAGCTGGCTGCTGGAGGAATTAAGCATATCCTATGTAACTCCACTGGGAGAGAACTCAGAAGCTTGTACCTGATTTCCTCTGGATTTCACCCAATATGCTTTTTCCCTTTGCTGATTTTGCTTTATTTCCCTTCACTGTAATAAATCATAGCTGTAAGTACACTATATTCTGAGTCCTGTGAGCCCTCCTAGTGAAGCACTGACCTTCAACACACTAATGCTCAGAAATGTTACATAAATATAAGATAATCAGTGATTGCTTCTAAATAGTATAGTGAATAAGGCCAAGTGCAGTGGCTCACGCCTGTAATCCCAGCACTTTGGGAGGCCAAGGCGGGTGAATCACTTGCAGTCAGGAATTCAAGACCAGCCTGGCCAACACAGTGAAACCCCATCTCTATTAAGAATACAAAAATCAGGTGGGCATGGTGGTGCGTGCCTGTAATCCCAGTTACTCGGGAGGCTGAGGCAGGATAGTTTGAACCCAGGAGGCAGAGGATGCAGTGACTGGAGATCACATCACTGCACTCCAGCCTGAGCGACATAGTTAGACTCTGTCTCAAAATAATAATAATAATAAATAAATAAATAGTATATTGAATAAAATCAATTCTCCTAACATTAAAAAACAAGGTCCACATCCTAACTGTTGCTAAAACTTTCTCTATGTAAAAAAGTTTAAGGCAGGAGAATCACTTGAGAATAGGTGTTTGAGACTAGCCTGGTCAACAAAGCAAGACTCTGTCTCTAAAAAAAAAGTTTTAAAGCATTTGAAGCTCCAAGATATCCTCACATAATAAAAGTATATTTCCTTATTTATAATAAAGCTAACATGTATCAAGTGTTTAATATAAGCTAAGCACTGTGTTAATATACTATATACTGTCTTATCTAATCCTCACAACAGGGCTATGAAGTAGAGCCTGTGATCATTTGATCATTTCCAAACATACATATATACATATACATATATATGTTTTTGTCCACAGTTCCTAGCTCATAACTCCCATAGCCTTTGTTATAATATTGTTATGTTAGGGTGCTTTAGCCTCAGAAAACAGAATCTATCTCTGACTTTCTCCTCTCCTCCTTTCACCTGCTCCTTCTCTCCAAAGCAGAACTCTAATCATCCCTGCCTTTCTTTGACCTATCTTGTCTAGTTGTAGGTCATAAGACCCCTGTTTCAGAATGGGTCTTGCCCTGTATCCTGGAAGGAGTGCTGCATAGAGAAGCCAAGAAGAATCTGAGCAGCCAGGCCTTGCTGGGTCTCCCACTCAGTCTATTAGTATTAGATCATATCTTTTTTTGTCCAGTCACATTTCCAAAATGATTGTCCCACACTTCAGTCATGCCTATCCAATGAAATCTCCATAAAAGGCTCAAGAGGATGGGGTACAAAGAACTTCTGGATAGCTGAACATATGGAAGTTCCTGGAGGAACCTCCCGGATATCACACCCAGGGAGGACATGGAAACTCTGTGCCCCTTCCCATACTTCACAGTATGCATCTCTGTATTTGTATCCTAATATCTTTTTTTTTTTTTTTTTTTTTTTTTGAGACAGGATCTCACTCCTGTTGCCCAGGCTGGAGGGCAATGGTACAATTATGGCTTACTGCAGCCTTGACTTCTCGGGTTCAGGTGATTCTCCCACCTCAGCCTCAGTCCCAGTAGCTAGGATTATAAGTGCAAGCCATGATGCTCCGCTAATTTTTTGTATTTTTAGTAGAGACAGAGTTTCTCCATGTTGCCCAGGGTCTCTGTAATATCTTTATAATAAACTGGAAAACATGTTTCCCTCAGTTATGTGAGCTCCCTGAGCAAATTAATACACCCCAAGGAGGGGGTGGTAGGATTCCCCATGTATAGCTGGTCAGTCAGAAGCATAGGTAAAACAACCCAGGGCTTGCGACTAGCATCAGAAGTGGGGGCCACTCTTGCGGGACTAAGCCCTAAACCTGAGGGATCTGACCCTATCTCCAAGTAGACAGTGTCAGAACTGAATTAGATGATACCCAGCTTGTGTCTGTTGCAGAATTGATTGCTTGCTTGTTAGTGGGAGAAATCTCCACACATTTGGTCACAGAAGTCTTTTGTGTTGTCATGATGTGAGAGCAAAAACTGTTTTTCCATTCATATATCTCTTATTAGGTACAATATAAATCATTAAAAGACAGGTTTGCTGAAAATACTTTAAAGAAAGCCCAGTGCAACTCCTGGCACATAGTAATCACAAAACTTTCAAAGAGAGTGCATATAGTTATCTCATTCTTTCCAAATGGCTGCATTATGCTACATTTCCTTTTCAAGAATGCAGCAAAATATATCTAAACATCACCTCTACTGGAGGTCACTCAAGCCATATGCTATTACAAGCAACACTGCAATGAATATACACATTATCCTTTATATTTTTGCCAATCTATTGCATGATAATTGGTATGATTGTGTTTTAATTTGTATTTCTTTGATTATTAGGGAGGTCAGCCACATTTCATGTTCACTGGCCATTATTTATGTATTTTCTATTCATATCCTTTGACTATATTTCTATTGGTTTGTCTTACTTTTTTGCAGAAGCTTTTCATACATGGATAGGAATCTTTTCTCTTTTATATTGGTTATAAAATTTTCTTCTTGGTTGTCATTTATTTTTTTAAATTTGACTATGGGGTCTTTACCATAATTTTACAATTTTTTTTTTTTTTTTTTTTTTTTGAGAAAGTCTCACTCTGTTTACCCTGGCTGCAGTGCAGTGGTGCAATCTCAGCTCACTGCATCCTCCACCTTCCGGGTTCAAGTGATTGTCATGCCTCAGCCTCCCGAGTAGCTGGGATTACAGGCATGTGCCATCGTGCCCAGCTAATTTTTGTATTTTTAGTAGAGATGGGGTTTCACCATATTGGCCAGGCTGGTCTTGAACTCCTGACCTCAAGTGGTCTGCCCACTTCGGCCTCCCAAAGTGCTGGGATTACAGGCATGAGCCACAGCGTCCAGCCTTTTTTACAATTTTTTACATACTGAAATATAACAATCTTTTCCTTTATGGCGTCTGTCTTTTGTGTCATGTTTAGAACGGTCCTCTTTAACCCAAGAGGTAAAAAACATTCTCCAAATCTTCATGTTTTTTTGGTTTTGTTTTCCTTACATATCTTCGAAAGTAAGGTATTTTTGTGAATGGTGTCAGTAAGAATCTGAATTTCTAATGTTAAAGTTATTGATGGATTAAAAAATGCACATAACAGTCCTAAACTCATAAGGTAACTAGTTATGAATAGACAACCAAAACAATCTGAAATGTCACATTTTCATGCACTAAGTATACATACACATACGCAGGGTATCTTTCTGGACTCTACTTAGTTTCTAGTAATTTAATCTGTTTGTCTATTCTTAAGCTAGTACAACATAGTTCATTTTAACATATGTTTGGATAAAATTCACCTCAGAAGGTAAGCTTCATGAGGGCAACCTACCTATCCCTTAGAGATGATTAAATGAGTTAATACATGAAAGCAACTGGAACAATTCCTGGCACATAGTAAGAGTTCTCCAAATGGTTATTATTAAAGCCCAGCTCTACCATCATACTACATTTAAGACCATCTTTGGTGGCTGCTTGGTTCACAACTATATTGTGATCTTTGGTTCACAACTATATTCCCAGTGGCTAGACTAGTACCTGGCATGTAGCATGATTTACTAAATACCTGTTGAAAGAATGAGTAAATGCACAAACCTCAGGCATTCTGAGCCTCAATTTCTTGACTTTCTGTTTTTCTTTTGTTACAATACAGAAAGCTCAGATTTATGGTTGGAAGCCTCTCTAAAGTAAAACAGACTCAAAACAGTTTGTGCCCTCCTGGCTACCATAATAAAACATCACTAAATCATTATTGTCATCAACAAACATGTGTAGAGCAGTATGGTAGATGTAGGGGACACAAAGATTCCACACAAGACATACTCTCTGCTATTGTTGCGGTTGGGAAAGAAAAGTATGTATATGTACGTGTGTACACACACACACATATTTAAAAATATACTTAAGAATATCAGATATATGATAAATGCTAAATAGATGACACAGATAAGAATACAGGCCATAAAGTCAGAGGACTGGGCTTCTCTGATCCACTTTTCTTGCTGTAAACAACATAGCAATTCCTACCTCCTAGAATGATTCTATTTAGAAGAGAAGGCAGCCACCAAGACGGTCTTAAAATGTAGCATTAAGTGTAGAGCTGGACCTTAAATAATAACCATTTGGAGACCTCTTGTTATGCTCCAGGAATTGTTCTAATTGCTTTCATGTATTAACTCATTTAATCATTCCAACAACTCTAAGGAACGGGTACTATTATTTTTTCCCCAATTTGAACAATGAGCATACTTAAACTCTGGAGAATGTAATTAGCTGGCACAAAGTCACACTGTTAAGTATAAAGCAGGGGTTCAAACTGGAGCCACCATCTGGCTTAAAGCATTTAACTAAGATATGAAACAGCTTCGGCACACCTTCAAAGGGTAGGATTTACACAGACAGGTTGAAGGAGACATAGTCACCTACCCAAAAATCAATTGACAAATGTGACTAAGGCAGAAAGTGAGGGAGTGCAGTTGGACTGCATAATTCCCCTGAAAAACCACCTGTTATGGAAACCATCCGTAAACTTTCTCTTGAGTGTTTCTCCTATAATTCAACACTTCTCCCATCTTTACATTAAATTCATGAAATTTGACACAAAAGGACAATTATTTATCTATTTTAATGCTACTACCCTGTTGCCAGGCCACTGGGGCCGGCCCAGCCTCTTGATTCTTCTGGAATCACTTCTCCCTCGCCGCGCCTGTTACTGCCTCCATGGATCACTGTGAGGAAAATAAATGAAAAGGAAATTCAGTGCGATCCGGTTGCGGCTGATCCTAAATGTCTGCAGTTCCTGTCTCCTAATCCTCTTTTTCCTCCCCACTACACATCCCCTTCTCCAGTCCTAAGACCACAAGAAACTTCCTCTGATACAAAAAGGTCAGAAAACGATTACTGAGGTAACAGCGTCGCTTCAAGTCCAAGGACCGAGATTCTGGGGCCGCGGGGCCCCTTTGCTCCAGATTCTAGACCCGGCTTTCCCGCTACCAGGCCTTGGACAAGACACTAGGCCCTGTGCCCGGACACTGCACCTCCCCAGGCCTCAGTTTCCACACCAGATCTCTACAGAGTGGGCGTGAGGGCAGGCCAATTCTCCCGTTAAGAGCTCTCACACGCCGGCTGACTTCGTCCAGAAGCCTGGGGTCCTGGCCTCCCGGTAGGCGCCCTGGGGCCCTCTCCCTCCCCAGCCACCACCTCAGATAAGTTACCTCATCCTCGCTTCGCGTTCTTCCACAAAAGAACCCGGCTCCCACGCCGCACCACAGCGCCGCGGCCTTCCCGGGACAGCCTGCGTCGCGACGCGGGAAGGGGCCTGGAGGCGGGACCAGGGGCCTCGGAGTCAAGGGGCGGAGCGCCCTTTGCCAATAAGCCAATCAGAACGTGAGATGCTCCCGGTGGGGCGGTGCGCGTCGGGCGCGGGGTGGAGTCTGTGGTGACTCGGCTGGCGGGATCAAGTGCAGCTGCTTCAGGCTGAGGTGGCAGATAGTGAGCACCGGCGGCGGAGTTAAAGTCAGAGCAGGAGAGTAATGATGAACAGCGCAGCGGGATTCTCAAACCTAGACCGTCGCGAGCGGGTTCTCAAGTTAGGGGAGAGTTTCGAGAAGCAGCCGCGCTGCGCCTTCCACACTGTGCGCTGTGAGTGAGGACCGCCCAGGGATAGAGGGGGAGCCTCCCGGGATGGGGGTGAAGAGGCACAAACTCCTCTGGGTTTTGTTCCCACAGTCCGCCTTACATTGTTGGAGACTACGGGGCGGGGAGTGGGGGAGGCAGCGCGATCCTCTACCCTACTCGGAGTCTTAGGGGGTCGGTGGAAGGAATCGGAGTAGAGCAAATGTGGGTAAACCCTGGACAGAGAGCGTTGAGACCAACAGACAGGAAGGGAAAGTGTGAAAAAAGTCTGTAGAGGTGACTGTGGAGACAGACGTGACAGGTGGATGATGCAAGGGTGGACACGAAGATAATAAGGTGACAAATGGGAAAGGACTAAGGACCGAATGCCGGGGAAGTTGAATGCCTTGAGGCTGGTGGGGCAATATCCTCTCTTTTCTTCACTTTTTCTCACCTCTGGCAGATGAGGGTTATTTGGTGTGTTCTTTGCAAAGGGAGAAATTCTCAACCACCCCAATGATCTATATATCTCTTTAGACCCCAGATTTCACTCAGTTATCAAATACTGATTATCAAAGTATTCGAGGGTGTGTTATTAATTTCTGTATTTGGAAGATGCTTACCTCCCTATGATTTCTATCCTTTGGTTTTCTTTGTGTCCTCTGGAACTAGTTTTAATAAATTATTCTCTTTTATGTTGTTGGAGCAGAAAAAGGAGCTCTTTTGCTTTAACAGTTGGATGATATAGATTCCAGGAAGGAAAATATAGCATACAAGTTTTTATGTGTAAGACATTCGTTTTTTTGCATAACAGCTGTCATAGAATGGTAGAGCGGGAAGGAAACTTCGAGATCACTGAATCATAACCTCTCATTTTTCTGTGGTAAAATTGTAAGTATTTTTTCACTTCCTTTCCTCAGCCTTGCCCTTCCTTAATATTTCATCATTCCGCCTTTCTCAGTCATTCTGCCCTCGGGTTGTTTAGAGACCTTTATGGTTTTTACTCTGAAATGTTCCACAGTTCAATCAAAACAACTAATTAAAACATACATTCTCCCAAAAGTTTATTTAAGTTGTAGACAATTTAGTTACAGTTACTCAGAGTAAAGGTATGAAGAACCACTGGTTTTAATCCTGCAAGAATATATTTACTAAAAGGGTTTTTTAAAGCAAAATTAACATCCAATTGGTAGACTAAATGGGTGAGATATTTGTGAACAGAAAATCTTCAACAGTGTCCCTTGTTTATTCCTCTTTATCATATACTTTCTCATCCAGAGCTCCCCACAATGAGATAGTTAGTGCTGTGCTGGCTCTGCAGTTTCTCTCTCTCTTCAGTCCAATTTTCCAGAAGTGTGATATGCGTCTTTATCTGGTTTCTCCATGCCTTTTTCTCAAATAGTATCTACTCTCTCCTTTTCTCTTCCTTCTCCGGTACACAATAGTCTTAATATTAATTTTTCAAGTTACAAGGGCTTAAGATTATAAAAATTTGCTTAAGAATATATTTCTACATGATTTGGGTATATATTCTCTTATGTAAGGCACAAACCCCAATTTAAATGAATACAAAATTACCTTTGAAAATAATCTTGCAGGTCCTTCAAAGCCTTTCATTTATAAAGGTTCTGAAAATGCCAGTATCTTGAAAGTCAGAGGATCAGATGATCCAGCTACAAGAATGAAAATAAACAAAAATAAGCAAAACAACAATAATAATGACAATAACAAATAAATAAACAAATAAACGTAGATGTTTGAATACACACTTAGTTCTGTGGAAGACAGAACTATTAGAAAGGTTTTCAGTCCTTCTATAATGGCACAGAATCATTTTAGATTTATTTAAATAAAACTGCTCATTATTCTTGAGGACAGGTTCATTTCCAATGTAATCCTCACTCTTAAGAACTCAGAGTGAGGGATGAAAACTGTAGAATAGTATGAAGCTGATGTTCATACACATAAGGTGGACCTAATTTATAACCAGCCCTCAAGCCAATGTCATTGGAGAGAAAGTAATATTCTGCCTTTATTTACAGGAGCAATTCTGCCTGTCTAATATAAGACTTCAGGCAAACCTGGATGTGAATCCTGGCCTCCACCACCTGACTTTGGGAACATTCTCTAAGCTCTCAACCTCAGTTTTCTTATGGCTAAATGATAATAGTAATATTTACATTTCATGTTTTTTGTAAAGATTAAATAAGGTAGCATAAACAACCTGGCACAATATTTGCCACAGGGTAGAGAATAAATAGTAGTCACCATTAATGTTGAAGAGTTACATTCATATGTGTATGAGGGGTGCTAATGAATGTAATTTAGTCAGACTTTGAAACAGCATTTATCTGGGTTCACCAATAAAAACTATCAAAAAGATAGTCTGCCATGTGGTAGGAAGGGCATGGGATGTTCTATCAACGATAAGCTGAATCCTTAGCAACAGGTGTTTACTGGGTAGAAGAGTTTCAACAACAGGACCTACTAGAATCAATTTTGAATTGGGAGTAGTACTAGTTTTACTATTTATATCCAGATAAGGGAATGAATTGTGAAATCCTAAGTTTGTAAATGACACCACTATTTTGTGTCCTTAAATGATGAGCTAATGAGCAGTGTGGGTTTTGGAGTTGGTTGAATTCATTCAAATCCCAGAAAATAAACTGATGATAATAATTGTGGATTCTTATGAAAATATTGACATTATGTGATGCCACAGTCAAAATAATCAGAAAAGCGATAAACATTGGCAGAAAAAATATTAAATACAAAGTAAAAAATGGTTTTCTACTCTTCATGCAATATAATAAGTAATTCCATTGCAAACCTGAAAAAAATTGCATAGATGAAAGAAATCCAGAGAGAATAAATAAATGGTAAAGTTGGTGGTAGGGTTTCTAAACAAAGAAGAACTGAGAAATGAACTATGTAGTCTGGAATCATAGCAACTTAGAAGAGAGTACATTTGACATTTAGAAGCATACAGAAAGCATGAACATGAGATTATTCAACAAATTCTTTAATTCTAGAACTAAACCACTTGAAACTCAGAAGTTATATACTTTTAAAAAAGTGTGTGAAGACAAAAGACAACACTGCTTGATATAACAAGTAATAAAGAGTAAAGAGTAGAATTTATTAATCCTAACAGTAGAATAATTATAAATGTAAAGAGATTCAAAATAGTTTTGGTAGATTTATTTATTATGAATTCATGTTTATCATTAAGTAAAGCTAAAGATATTTTGCATACATTTGTCTCTTGCAGATAATCTCATTTACTATAGGCATTTATGTAGGCTTCAGGGACCTGTGAACCCCTTGGGATTATACAGTATTTGATATGTATATTCATATATGTATTTTTCTGTGGAGAGGATCAATGATTGGTCTACAATTTTCATCAGGTTTTCATAGGGATTTATGACTGACTGTCTCTCATCTCCTAATACTGCTCCCCATATACACACATACAAGTTAAGATCTGTGGATGTAAGACAAATAGGCTATATAATATGAGATAACGTATGTGGCTTGAGTCCCTGACTTCATCATTTATTGACTTCATTACTTTAGAGGAGTTCCCCATTAGTAAAAGGTGGGCAAAATGTGCAACCCAAAATTTTGTTGTGAAGATTAAAATTGATAGTATATTGTAATGAAAAAAACACTTCATAAACACTAAGACAGAGGTTATAGATTAATAGCATATAAGCTGAACTTGACTTTAGAAATGCTTTATTTGCTCCACACCATTGTTGTTTTATCTTGAGTTAGTTGCAAATACCTAACATTCAGGACCTTTTATATAAAAATCTTTTATATAAAAATCTAGATTTTCAGCTTATCTTTAAAAATGATAAACTGGTAACATTGAGCCCATATCTTCTCTTGGCAGCAGTTGGGTGAAGCAGTGTTGTGAGATTGGGCTTACTCATCCTCGATGTCACTATGATTCCCACTGGTCACCTTGACTGCCTGGGTTATCTTGCTGGCCTATCTAAAGCATCATTTAGCTGTAGTTAGATGACAACCATACCTTCCAGTATTTCCCTTTGTGTCACTGTGAGAAAAATATTAGAAGTCAGAGGGCCATAGTTTTATTCTGGGATGTCATTTCTAAGGTTTTAAATATTTATCATAGAAAATTCTTTATTGCCAAATATTAATAATGGATGCTGTCTATGAGAACAGAAGTATACTAGTGAAAAGTACAAAAGGAAAATGGCAGTCTACCCTAAAGAGATTGAGAGTTTTGAAGTAGAGGTGAATCTGACCCACAGAAAATAATTAGAAAACAAGCATTTTACACATAATTTAACACCTTATATATACTTAAAATAAGTTTAGAAGTGATTCAGAGAAGAGTGAACAATATGAACCTGAATGAACTACAAGATTTCTTGTATATCTATTACATTAAAGGCACTGTGCTAGAGCCACTATCTGGAGAAATTAAAGTATGAGTACTGTGCTTTAAAAAATTACAATCTAATAGGATATGTCCACGAAAAAGTAAATAATAGGCCAGGCACCGTGCCTCATGCCTGTAATCCCGGCACTTTGGGAGGCTGAGGAGGGTGGATCATGAAGTCTGGAATTAAAGACCAGCCTGGTCAAGATGGTGAAACCCTGTCTCTACTGAAATTACAAACATTAGCCAGGTGTGGTGGCGGGCGCCTGTAATCCAGCTTCTTGGAAGGCTGAGACAGAGAATTGCTTGAACCCAGGAGGCGGAGATTGCAGTGAGCCGAGATCACGCCACTGCATTCCAGCCTGGGTGACAGAGCGAGACTGCCTCAGGAAAAGAAAAAAAAAATGCAGCGAGACTCCCTCAGGAAAAGTAAAAAAAAAATGCCGGGCGCAGTGACTCACACCTGTAATCCCAGCACTTTGGGAGGCCAAGGCGGGCGGATCACGAGGTCAGGAGTTCCAGACCAGCCTGACCAACATGGAGAAATCCTGTTTCTACTAAAAATATAAAAACTAACGGCCTGTGGTGGCGCGTGCCTGTAGTCCCAGCTACTCAGGAGGCTGAGGCAGGAGAGTCGCTTGAACCAGGGAGGCGGAGATGGTAGTCAGCCGAGATCGCGCTACTGCACTCCAGCCTGGTGACAGAACGAGACGTCGTCTCAAAAAAAAAAAAAAAAAAAAAAAAAAAAAAAAAAAAAAAAAAAGGGTGCGGTGGCTCACGACTGTAATCCCAGCACTTTGGGAGGCCGAGGCGGGCGGATCACGAGGTCAGGAGATCAAGACCATCCTGGCTAACACGGTGAAACCCCGTCTCTACTAAAAATATAAAAATATTAGCTGGGAGTGGTAGCGGGCGCCTGTGGTCCCAGCTACTCAGGAGGCTGAGGCAGGAGAATGGCTGTGGTCCCAGCTACTCAGGAGGCTGAGGCAGGAGAATGGCTGTGGTCCCAGCTACTCGGGAGGCTGAGGCAGGAGAATGGCGTGAAGCTGGGAGCAGAGGTTGCAGTGAGCCGAGATCGCGCCGCTGCACTCCAGCCTGGGAGACAGAGTGAGACTCTGGCTCAAAAAAAAAAAAAAAAAAAAAAAAAAGGGGGGGGGGCGGTAAATAATATCAGGTAGGTAGTTTATGTTAGGTTTTAATTAATGGTTTAGTAAATGCTACGGGAATGGAAAAGAAATTAAGATTCTGGATAGTACAGAAAGAACTGTACCCTGAAATGACTTCAGAGAAGGGGAGACTTTGAAATAGGATTCAAATTCTAAGAGAGCAAAAGGATAGAGAAAAGCAGAAGGGCAGACCATAAGGTATTCCAGTAGTTTAGCTGATTGAAAACTAGCTTGTCCACAGCAAGAATGGAAGGGGATGGCTTTGAAAAATATTAAAGAAGATGTAATAATTAGATGTAAATGATGAAATACATAGAGGAATATTTAGAGTAATATTTAGATTGATGAGCAGAACTTTGAAGAACAGTTAAAATTAGAAAGTTGAGGACGGCCGGGCACGGTGGCTCCCGCCTGTAATCCCAGCAGTTTGGGAGGCCAAGGCAGGCAGATCACCTGAGGTCGGGAGTTCAATTCCAGCCTGACCAATTTGGTGAAACCCCATCTCTACTAAAAATATAAAAATTAGCCGGGCTGTGGTGGCGCGGGCTTGTAATCTCAGCTACTCAGGAAGCTGAGGCAGGAGAATCACTTGAACCCAGGAGGCGTACATTGCAGTGAGCGGAAATCGTGCCACTGCACCCGGCCTAGGCGACAGAGGGAGACCCTGTCTCAAAAAAAAAAAAGAAAGAAAGAAAGAGAGAGAGAAGAGAAGAGAAGAGAAGAGAAGAGAAGAGAAGAGAAGAGAAGAGAAAAGAAAGTTGAGGACCAGCCAGGCGCAGTGGCTCATGCCTGTAGTCCCAGCACTTTGGAGGCTGAAAAGGGTGGAACATTTGAGGCCAGGAATTCAAGACCAGCCTGACCAGCATGGTGAAACCCCGTGTTTACTAAAAATATAAAAAATTAGGCCGGTCACGGTGACTCATGCCTGTAATCCCAGCACTTTGAGAGGTCGAGGCGGGCGGATCACGAGGTCAGGAGTTCGAGACCAGCTGGACCAACATGGTGAAACCGTCTCTACTAAAAATACAAAAATTAGCCGGGTGTGGTGGCGCGCGACCGTAATCCCAGCTACTCAGGAGGCTGAGGCAGAAGAATCGCTTGAACCTGGGAGGCGGAGGTTGCAGTGAGCTGAGATCGCACCACTGCACTCCAGTCTAGGAGACAGAGAGACTCCGTCTCAGAAAAAAAAAAAAAAAAATTATCCGGAGGTGGTGGTGCGTGTCTGTAATCCCAGCTACTCAGGAAATTGAGGCAGGAGGACCGCTTGAACCTGGGAGACAGAGGTGCAGTGAGCCGAGATCTAGCCACTGCACTCCAGCATGCAGGACAGAATGAGCCTCTGTCTCAAAAAAACAATAATAAATAAAGTTGGGGATCAACAAAGTCCACTAGTATGGGCACCCACATAGGCCATGATGATAACTTATTTATAAATAGTGAAAGCTTTTATGAGGCAGTTACTTCATTTCTACTGTATATATCCATATAAAATGACTTTGGTTATTATTTCAGATTCACAAATGGTATTTGCTAGCCCAAACTAAACTTTTTTTCTCTCTTTGCTGACATTTATATATCTTGGCCAGCCTTTCATCTTTTTATTCTAACTGGGTTTTGTAGTTCTTTTTTCTAGCTTTAGAAAACAGTTGCATCATCTTGGGCAAGGAACTTAATTTTTTCCACTCTCACTTCCCTTATCTGTAAGATAGGGGTATTCACTACTCTTCAGTATTGGTGTGAAGTTTCAAAGTAAACATCATCAGGAAAAACTTTTAAAATTGATCAGCATGTAATAGCTGTTATTATTGTTGTTTTGGTTCATATCTGTGTTCATACTCTCAGATTTTCTGGCTTCTCTTCTACTTTATCCCTATGATACTTTCTCAAGTTCAGTTCTAATTTTTTTCTCCTCAATAGCACTGTCCTTTCAACAACTGACATTATTTAACACTTATTTCCCTGAGTCCAAACCCTCTTTCAAGCATCTAAAACTTAACACTTTAATTATACCTTTCACTTTTCTCACCTTGCCACTACTAACAAACTCCTCAATTTATTTTCAGTCTGATCTTTATCCTTTGATTCTTCAGTTATACATTCTAGGGATACATTGTAAATCAAAACACTTTCACAGTTCATAATGCTTATGCTATTTTTATATCTGTATCTTAAAATCTAGGAATAAGCATCAAGAATTTAAGAGACAGTTATTGCATCTATTCAGTTTTGAATTAAAGCGCCATGAAGAATAAACTATATTATAAAAATACTTTCTGTAAATTGTTTATATTCATTTGCATTTATGTTTATTTAGGGAATAGAGGATGAATTTCATTTCTTTCAGAGTTGTTATGAGAAGTAAATATGAAGTGTTAAGCATGGTACCTGGCATGTAGTAAGTGTTCCATAAATGTCAGCTATTTTAATTGTCATTGTGAAGCAGGGCCAGCCTTGTTTATTGACAGAGCAATAATTTGATGATTATTGGAAAATTCTCCTTTCCCAAGGTTTGCTAATTATAATTCCCTACATTCCACTTATAAATATCCATTACTTTGGATTTAGACTTTTTGCCTTTGGGGCCTTTTTGTTAATATAAGATGAATCTTTAGGAATGATGGGTAATAACTGGGAGGGGCCTCTGTGGAGCTGGTAATGTTCTATTTCTTGATTTGGTTGGTGGTTACATGTGTCACTTTGTAAAAGTCAAAGGTTAATTTTTGTTCTCTTTTGCATTATACTATATTTTAATAAGGAGTTAATATAATATACCACAGGGAACTATGTATCAGAATTATTAGTTGTTGATGTATATTGGTATGAGTTAGTTTTAAATGGCTTTCATTGCTTAGAGGTTTTTAAGCTTGTTTAACATGTGAAATATCTTAGTACCCTGAATTTCCTCCTACATGATAGATTTTAATGGCATCATTTGAACTATGATTTAACTCAAAATTAAATTTTACTTTAAGATCTTATAAAGTGACAGATTTGGTTAAATTAGACATCATTTAGTGGTGTACATATTCATGAAAAAACTGTTAAACTAGAAACATTACTTTTTCTTAAGTTTATTCATTAATATGTACTGTATTTGCTATGTATTCATTCATTTTGTTCTGCTAGAATGACAGACAAGTAGCAGTAGGCATCAAAGGTGCTTTAAAAAAAATTTATGGGCCAATATTCATGAACTAAGTCAACAGCCATTAAAAATAACATAAAAAAGAAAAATTTATGGGAAAAAAGGACTGAAAATTGAAAACATTCTACCTATATCAGTTTTTTAGCAAGTTGTGAAAACACTGACATTATTTACCTTTTAGCAGTAGAACACGTTAGTCAGATTCATCTTGGTCTAAACAGGATTCTATGGAAGCATGAGTGTGAGTAATTCTGTTTTAGAGTTTAGCTATTTCTTTTCCTCAGAATTATGCATACAGAAATAAACAAATAAAATACAAAACAAAATACTTTTTTGTATTTTGTTTGTTCATTTGCAATATGAAGACTTTAAACCATTTTAATTACAAAGCTCTTAAAAATGATTTATCATTCTGAAACATGCTCATAATTTTTATATCCAAATATCATTACATTTTATAAGAATTGGTATTTGTATCTATTTTTAGATGACTTCAAACCTGCTTCTATTGACACTTCTTGTGAAGGATACCTTGAGGTCGGTGAAGGTGAACAGGTGACCATAACTCTGCCAAATATAGAAGTGAGTATTTCTATATATTTAAAGTGATCACTTTTGTGGGATGCTCAGTAAATTTAAATGAAAACTATTGCAGAATTTGTGTAGTGATAATTGGTTAAAGTAATAAGCAGAGAAAAGCAAAAACCATATTGTAAACTACTTTAGGCAGAAAAATCTTAAAATACTTTAGTCCATTTAATAGTTCCAAGAACTATCATAGCAAATGATTTGAAAAAAAACTGGAGTCTAAACAAATATTTATTAAATGCCTACTATAAGCCAGATTTTAAACACTGACCTTAGGATAGTAGCATATCCCTTGCCTTCTAGTCCTAATCTTTTATAGCAGACAGACACAGAAACATCTAGTGTTATAAGTTAGAGCATATACAAAATTCTATGTAACCACATAAGTAGAAGCAAATACTCTACCTGGTGGAATCTTAAAAAGCCTCATAAAGCAAGCAATATTTCAGCTGAGCCTTTAAAGGACAAGTAAGATTTTATTGGGTAGATAAGGAGTAAAATAAGCAAACAGAACAGTATATGAAAGGCTCTGATACTGAAAGAACAAAGAGTTTGTGGAATAAGTGACTTTACACAGTAAATCATAGTATAATGAAAAATGACGGCCAGGCGTGGTGGCTCACGCTTGTAATCTCAGCACTTTGGGAGGCTGAGGCGGGAAGATCACGAGGTCAACAGATCGAGACCATCCTGTCCAACATGGTGAAACCCCGTCTGTACTAAAAATACAAAAATTAGCCGGGTGTGGTGGCGCGCACCTGTAGTCTCAGCTACTCGGGAGCCTGAGGCAGGAGAATTGCTTGAATCCGGGAGGCAGAGGTTGCAGTGAGCCGAGATCACAACACTGCACTCCAGCCTGCCAATTGGCGAGAATCCGTCTCACACACATACACACACACACACACACACACACACACACAGAAAAGAAAAGAAAACAAAGAAAAGAGAAGAAAAAAGAAAAATGGGCCAGGAGCAGTGGCTCACGCCTGTAATCCCAGCACTTTGGGAGGCCGAGGTGGGTGGATCACCTGAGGTCAAGATCAGCCTGGCCAACACGGTGAAGCCCATCTCTACTAAAAATACAAAACTTAGCAGGGCGTGGTGGCTCACGCCTGTAGTCCTAGCTACTCGGAGGCTGAGGCAGAAGACTTGCTTAAACCCGGGAGGCAGAGGTTGCAGTAAGCCAAGATCGTGCCACTGCACTTGAATCTGGGCTACAGAGCGCGCCTCCTTCTCACAAAAAAAGAAAAAAGAAAAAAGAAAAAAAAAAAGTCCGGGTGCGGTGACTCACACCTGTAATCCCAGCACTTTGGGAGGCTGAGGCGGGTGGATCATGAGGTCAGGAGTTTGAGGCCAGCCTGGCCAACATGGTGATGCCTCGTGTCTACTAAAAATACAAAAATTAGCCAGTCGTGGTGGTGGGCGCCTGTAGTCCCAGCTATTTGGAAGGCTGAGGCAGGAGAATCGCTGGAATCTGGGAGGCAGAGGTTGCAGTGAGCGGAGATCACGCCACTGCACTCCAGCCTGGGCGACAAAGTGAGACTCCATCTCAAAAATAAAGAAAGAAAGAAAAGAAAAGAAAAAGAAAAATGATTGATAGCAACAGAGACTAGAAAAGTAGGTCAAGATGAAATTGTGAAGGATATTTTATGTTGTAATGTAGAATTTGAACTTTAACCCATAGGTATTAGAAAACCATTCCAAGTTTTAATACACAGAGGTAACATGATTAGATTTGTTAGATTAGAAAATCTCTTTCTTTTTAAAACCATTCTTCAAACTCTGGCTGAAAGTCCAATGATTAGAATTCTAATGATTCGATTGTATTTTTTTTGTTTGTTTGTTTTGTTTTTTTGAGACGGAGTCTCGCTCTGTCGCCCAGGCTGGAGTGCAGTGGCGCGATCTCGGCTCACTGCAAGCTCCGCCTCCTGGGTTTACACCATTCTCCTGCCTCAGCCTCCTGAGTAGCTGGGACTACAGGCGCCCGCCACCGCGCCCGGCTAATTTTTTGTATTTTTAGTGGAGACGGGGTTTCACCGTGGTCTCGATCTCCTGACCTTGTGATCCGCCCGCCTCGGCCTCCCAAAGTGCTGGGATTACAGGCGTGAGCCACCGCGCCCGGCCTCGATTGTATTTTTGAAAGAACTTCAGCTGGAGTTTGAGGAGTGGTTTTAAAAAGAAAGAGACTGTCAGGGAGGCCCTAAACAAAAGTTTTGTCCATTAAAAAAATTTCCAGATGTATCCAAGTAACGGTACCAAATACTATTTGCATAAAAATACAAGTTCTTTGTTGTATGCTCTAGTTTTCTCAGTCCTTGAGTTAGAAATTTTTGAGTATTCAGCTTAAGTTTCTTTTGCTTTTTGCTTTTCTTTTACACTGACTTTATTTTCAGAAAAAATCAAGACTGTAACTTTATATTTCAATATATAAAGAAAATGCTAGAGTTTTTTTGAGATTTTTTTCTTTGTTTTGTTTAATTTTTGTAATAGGAGTGGTTTTGTGCTAGTCCATCCACATTCTCCTTTATGCATTAATGAGATGGTTTACCATGGTTATATGTATAGCAAGTAAACTCTGTATCCTCTCATCTGCTGTCTTTTTCTTATTTTTATCAGTTAACCATTTATTGAGCGCCCACTGTTATGTCAGACCGTATCAGTTACTATCTCTGGAGATTTTCCTAAGGCTAATTAAATGTGTAGGGGCTTTTTGTTGAATATTTCCATTTGTTCTTTCTGGAACTGAAGGAAATAAAAAATATTTAGTATGAGATGTTGTAGATAAGTTAATCTTTCTATTACTCTGTTATGAAAAATTGTTCAGGTTCTAGTATTTCTAAAACAATTTGGAAATTTAATCTCCAGTAACCTAAGGCTTCTTTGCTTTATGATGTTTATTAAAGAAAAACCCGAACCAACCACCGTATTTTAAGAGTTTAAAGCCTCACATTAACAGCAGGAACCATCGCACCATTGCACTCCAGCCTGGGCAACAAGAGCAAAACTCTGTCTCAAAAAAACAAACAAACAACAACAACAACAAAAAACAGGAACCACTATCTATTGTCTCAGGCTATATAGTATTATTGATCAGTAATAATTGGTTTGCAGAATCACTTTAGTTGGATTTTTTTTTTTTTTTTTGCCAAGTAGAATATTGTTTTCTCAAGTTGCCATCCTCCCACCCTCATCCCTTGCATTGCTCTTCTACTACAAATAAATGGGGATTGTTATGTTTAATAATAAACCCTTGTCATTCACTCATATCTTGCTTTAACCAAGAGTTACCATCTTCCAGGTGTTTGGTTATGGTCTCAATTGAAATATGTCTTAAAGGAAGCACAGTTATAGGAGGCCTATGTTTTCAAGCCTGAAAAGTGTAAATTTCAGAAATTGTAAAGAAATCATTTGGGAAAAAGTCACTACCACCACCACCACCCCTTTCCACAAGCCCCCAGAGATATGTCCAAAAAAGAATATGCATCAGTATTTGTGTGTGTGTATATGCATGGACATTCTGTGTGATAAGTCATATTCTAAGGTAGCTGCCACTGGGAATACAGAAGTAGACTAGACATAGTCAATATCCTGAAACATTTTATCATTTAATGGGAGAGACAGAAAATAACTGATTAAAATGTAGAAATCTAAGAACTATAAAAAGATATACATAGAATATTATAGAAACAGGAAAGAGAGGTATCTCAGCCAGGGTACAGGGAGAACACATCAGGATACACTGAATTTTGAAGATGAGTTAAAGTTACCCAGGTAAAGGAGAGAGGGAAGGACATTTTAGTCAGAGAAAAGAAAAAGACAAGGACTAAGATACGACAACAAAAGAAAGTTTGTTAAACATTTGAAGAACTACATATAATGCCTAGTGGCATATATGTAGTTACGTATGTAGGCGTATGTGTAGGCTAGGTTAAAAGGGGTGCATATGAGGACAAGGTGGGTAATATTTAGATATTTAGGAACCAGATTGATAAAGGGTCTATTATATAATATAAATTAATTATAACTCATTTAAACAGTGAGAATGAAAGAGTTATTTAGATCACCATCTGTCAAAAGCAAATATTGTTTCTCCTGGGTATGTAGTCCTTGAACAATCATGAATAACAATGGAAATTACATTCTCAAATAGACTTTGTGAGGGTTTTCCCCCTCCACTTAAAGAACATCTTTAAGCAGGTAGGAGATTTGCTTTTCTTCAGTCTTCTTAATTCTGTTGGTATTTTGTGGAAATGTAATGGTTATTAGTTTGAAGCATTTAGATTCTTCTATTTTCTATATAACTTGCTTTCATCATCCTGGTATAACTGCCTAGGAAGCTTAGAGTCAGACCATAAAATAGAGCTTTTATTATATTACAATTTTAAGAGTACCTTTGGTTCTTTGGTAGGGTAGATTTTCTAATTCCATTTGTCTTAGGTTTCTATGGTATTACCAAATAGAAGAAACTAATAAAAACGAGCACTAATAGTCTGGTTAAATAGTGGGCATTTACAAATCTCTCTTCCTTACAAACAATTCTCCATGATTGCTATAAAATTTCAAAGTGTTGAATTTTGAAAGAAAAAGTTTTACTTACTTTGACTGTTAAGATTTGTCATTGATGCTGAGATTGGCATATTTTTAGCGTTGACTCTTTATCTTACGAGGTACTTCTGTGGGCTTTTATGAAATAGCCCACTGGAAACTTTTAACTATCTATTATTCAGGCACTGCATTTCTAGTGGTTATGTATAATTTAACCCTCAAAACCTATACTTATGAGTCTCCTATATGTATGAGGGGTACTCCAGATGACCCTCTTGGGCAAAGTCCCTTTCCAAATGAACCTGGTCTGGTTTTCTCCAATGGGTTTACTTAGCTGATATAGGAAAATAGTCCACTATGTTCTTGAAATCTCATTTGATTTTAGGACCAGAGTCCTATTTTAACACCCTTTTATTTTTTTTAATGAAATGTATCTTTGATTATTACAAAATAACATTGTTTTCCTATTTTAGTGTTTTGAAGCTTAAGTGCTTACTTCTCTGAGATATATATATATATATATCCACCTTTCTTTCGTGTGTTCAAAGAATCTTAGTGTCTCTTCCTTTTATTTAGCTGACATTTACATAGCTACCTTTACTTTCTGTCTTTTGTGTATTCATAGAATCTTAGTGTCTCTTCCTTTTGTTTAGCTGACATTTTGTATGAAGTATATATTTTGTTAATATAATATGCTGTTTTCTTTAATATAATATGCTGTTTTATTTTTAAACCCAATTTGGCACTTTCTGTTTTTATTGGGAGAATACTGTCTATTCAGTCTATTCACATTTAGTTCAAAATTTATATACTTGATTTTTATTTATCTTATAGTTTATTAATTTTTAAATATTTGTTGTTTCTTCTTTTATATTTATATTCTTTATTAGTTTTACCAACCATTTCTTTTTTTCCCTTTGTCTTTGGTTTTTTTTTTTTCATTACTTTTTAAAATTACTCTTGTTACTTTGGGAGTAGTAGTATACTTTTCCATTCCATTATTGATTATTTTCTTTTCCTGGTGTTCATAATGAGACATATGATTTTATTTTCTTATATGAAAGCTGAGTTCCTGCATTATTTTCCTACCTCTATCAAGTGAGATTTTTAGAATACATTTATTATCTCTTAATAATAAGACTTTTTTCTCCTCCCTTCCACTTTTCTTTCTTTCCACCTCAGCCAAACACCTAAGTTTTTGCCAAGATATTGTATTACATTATAGAATGTCTTCATGTCAAGAATACTTATTTAGCTCTTACATTATACGTTCTCAGTCTATTCTTATCCTTCATTTTTTTTTTTTTTTTTTTTGAGATGGAGTCTCACTCTGTCACCCAGGCTGGAGTGCAGTGGTGCGATCTCGGCTCACTGCAACCTCCACCTCCTGGGTTCGAGCAATTCTCCTGCCTCAGCCTCCCAAGTAGCTGGGATTACAGGTGCCTGCCACCATGCATTTTGTATTTTTAAGAGATGGGGGTTCACCATGTTGACCAGGCTGGTCTCAAACTCCTAACCTCAGATGATCCACCTGCCTCAGCCTCCCAAAGTGCTGGGATTGCAGGCATGAGCCACTGTGCCCGGCCAAGTCTATTCTTATCCATTTAAACTTAGGAATATATAAATAGCCAGATTCCTTTTATCACTTCTTTTATTTATATTTATATTTTCTCTTCATTTCCCTATGTTGAGGTGTTGTTTCTAATTCCTTTGTTATATGGTTAAGAGTCCTTTCATTCCCTCAAATAACATATGCACTCACTTACTTTATTTTATTTATTTTTTAGAGACAAGATTTCATTCTGACACTTAGGCTAGAGTGCAGTGGCACAATTATAGCCCACTGCAGTCTCAAACTCCTGGGCTCAAGCAATCCTCCTGCCTCAGTCTTCCAAGCAGCTAGGACTACAAATGTGCGCCACCACGCCCAGCCAATTTTTAAATTTTTTTGTAGAGACAGGTTGTCCCCATGTTGTGCAGGCTGATCGGAAACTCCTGGGCTCAAGTGATCCCCCCACCTTAGCCATCAAAAATGGTGGGATTACATGCATGAGTCACCATGTATGGCCCACTCACTTATTTTATATTTTATTTTTTATAGTTTTATCTTTTGGTTGACTATCCTAAGTCAGTCATTCACGTAAACCAATTGTAAGCAATTCTGTGTGGTTTGTAAACAGTGACAAATTGAGAAAGTTGAAGAGTAGATGAGAAGATCATGGAGGGTCCATGTGCAGGTTTATGGAATATGGCTTTTATCCTGAATACATAGTTTTTTAAGCACAGAAAGATTTTTAAGCATAGGAACAATACGATTAGATTTGCCTGTCCACAGAAAGGGGAACAAAATTGGAAAGAGAGTAGGGAGAAGAATAACAATAAACTAGGTGAATGACAATTGAAGGTGTGTAATCACAGTGAACATGGAGCTGATAGGAGGTATTCAATATTTTTTTAGAGACAATGATAGTTCATATGCTTAGTAGTTGTCTGGTACTTTAATAGTTGCCTTTTTTGGGGTATTGAATAAGGGAATGGACAGAAACTGAAGCTTAAAAGTTAGGAATGGTGCTCAATTCAATGAGGGAGAAAGTTTACATTTATAAAATTTGTTCAAAATGTAGATGGCAGGTGTAGAGATTATGAAAGATTTGTTTCATGTGTTACTTATAACCAGAAATTGTCTATATTGTTCATATTTAACATTCATTGAATATTTATAAAGGTCTTGGTGCTTCTTCAGGTACTGAGAACAATTTTTAAAAAATTAATGATGAGTTCTTATTTTCAGGAGCTCAGAGAACAATAATACACTGTAATTTTTAGATGTATTCCGTTCTAATTAAGACTACAGGTATCATTAAGAAGAATATATTGCACAAATCTCTTATCAACTGTAATTTGGAGTCCTTAGGTAACTATTTTGGGATATCTTACTTGTTTCAGTTAACACGTCTGAAAAATCTACTTACCAGTCAAGTAGACCCACTTTGTTTTGTTGTGATCATGCTCCTGACTCTCCAACTTACCAGGGCTTCAACTAATCACTCCACATCTAACCATTTTAGAGCTAGCCCAGACATGTCTTCATTTATGTGTTGTACATTCTTGATTTTCTGTAGATTACTGTAGTCTTTGGGAGAGGTAAAAAACCCACAAACAACTGTTCCTTTATTTTACATTTATCATTTTCCCTCCATACCTTCATAAATCTCTACACTACCCATCTTTTATGGCATTTTCAATTACCAAATTTATCTTATACTCCTCCTAGTGGTCATTTAGTAAATCTCTAATGATTAACTTTATGATACACCCCTTAGGCTTTTTAGAAGTCATCCTTTTCTAACCTAACAGTACTATTTTATTATTTTTGTAATATTTGACAAAATTATTATGATAAATCCATTAAAATTTAATGTACTTTTATAAACTTCAAAGACAAACATACACAAATAATTGTTTAGAAATACATATATGTAGGATAAAGCAAAAGAATGACAAACATAAAATTCTTTCAGGTTTGATGGGGCAGGGACAAAAGATATGGGAGGAGCATGTAAGTAGATGTAGTTTATTAGTAATGATCCAGGTTTATTTTATGGCCAACAGAATAGTATAATGAATGACATGTACCCATCACTGAGCTTTAACAATTACCAACATTTTGCTAATATATATTTTTTAATCTAGTGTCTTACCACTTTTTTCCCTTGGCATATTTTATAGCAAATCCCAGACAATGCACCATTTCATCAATGCTTACTTCTGTATCTCTAACTGATAAGGACATTTCTACCTTTATCTAAGCACCATGCTATTGTCACAAATAACATAATTAATAATAATACTTCATCCACAGTCACAATTTTGTGATGATATCAAAAACATGTTTTTACAGACATTTGTCTGTAAAATGTCCTAACTAGAATCCAAAAAAGATTTCTACATTGTATTTGAATACTATATTTCTTGTCTCTTTTATTCTTTAAAAGTCCCTTCCTTTTCTCTACAACCCTTTTTAAATTTATCCTTTTTAGAGGCAGGGTCTCACTGTGTTGCCCAGGTGAGAGTGCAGTGGCTATTCACGGGTGTGATTATGTTACACTAAAGCCTAGAACTCCTGGCTTCAAGCTGTCCTCCTGCTTCAGCACTCATCCTCCACAAGTAGCTGGTACTACAGTGCCTGCACCTGGTTCTCGTTCCCTTTTTATGCCATTGGTTTGTTGGAAAAACCGTATTATCTGTCCAAGAGAATACACCTACATTCTGGACTTCAAATTACTTCTATATGGATGTATTTATCTTGTTCCTCTATTCCTTCTGTTTTCTATGAAATGGTAGTTATATATCTAAGGGCAGGCTGGATTACGGATTATTTGGGGTTTGATAAGAATTAAATTCTTTGGGGTTTTTGTGTGGTTTTGGGCAAGAGTATTTTATGGATGGCACTGAGTACTTTTATATTACATCATTAAGCACATAATGTCTGCTTATCTTACCTTTAAGGATGCTAAAATTAATTAGTGGTTTAGTGTAAAAGGTGTTCCTTAATATGCATGGGGAGGTACTACTTTAAGAAAATGCAAGATTTTAAAAATTAAACTTACAATGCAATAAGAAAGAAGATGAGGAGGCTGGGCACAGTGGCTCATGTCTGTAATCACAGCACTTTGGTAGACTGAGATCGCTTGAGGTCAGGAGTTCGAGACCAGCTTGACCAACATGGTGAAACCCTGTCTCTACTAAAAATAGAAAAATTAGCTGGGCGTGGTTGTCCATGCCTATAGTCCCAGCTACTCTGGAGGCTGAGGCAGGAGAATCACTTCAACCCGGGAGGTGGAGGTTACAGTGAGCAGAGATCGTGCCACTGCACTCTAGCCCAGGCAACAGACCAAGACTCTGTCTCAAAAAAAAAAAAAAAAAAAAAAAAAAAGAGGACTAGAAAGTATGATTCAAAGCTCTGTTTCCTTATTCATAAAATATATTGGTTGTATTAGAATTGAATCTCAATTGCTCGTTATAGGCCAGTGAAACGAATCTTTACGGTCCCAAGGTGAGTACTTCCTCTCTTCCCTTTCCTCAATGACAGCAGCTTTGAGATTTCAGCCTATCTTCATCTGTCTTTTTTACTACACTCTTTGGATTCAGGGTAGTAAATTTAGGTAGTTTATGGGTGACTTGAAGTATAACATAGAAGGAGAAACACAGAATCAAGATTTCAAAGGCCTTCCCAACTGAATTCCTATGATAAATTTTAAGTAATAATAATTAACTTTTTAAACAGGGTTCAACTCCACCAGTAACTGTTTTCAAAGGTTCAAAAAAACCTTACTTAAAAGAATGCATTTTGATTATTAACCATGATACCGGAGAATGTCGACTAGAAAAACTCAGCAGCAACATCACTGTAAAAAAAACAAGGTATGTGGTTTAATGAAATAAATTATATTATAAACATTAATTTCTAAGGAAATGTCAGGAAAAAATTTACTATATTAAGTAACATTATAATATAAGGTTTATTTATGTGTGGTACAAAAATGTTTTAATCTTTTTCTAAGTTTAAGTTTGGTGGCGGGCGTCTGTAGACCCAGCTACTCAGGAGGCTGAGGCAGAATGGTGTAAACCCGGGAGGCGGAGCTTGCAGTGAGCTGAGATCCGGCCGCTGCCCTCCAGCCTGGGCGACAGAGCAAGACTCCATCTCAAAAAAAAAAAAAAAAATTTGATGGAGATCCTAAGCCAAAAGCTTTTTACCACATCACCCTGTGATATATAAAAGCTTGTTTTGCTTCTAAGTGCTTTCTATAGGTATAGGTATACTTTTTATCCTATTGTAGATACTTCTGTATAACTGGATTGAAGGGAGCCATTATACATTCTCTAAAATAATTTCATCTTCATTAGTAAAAATTTATTGAGTACCTATGCTGTGTAAGGTACTAGAAAAAGGAAAGTTTGCTCTGCAAACGCCTCAGAACTTCTGCGTTTTATTCAGGTAAACAGACCATTCCATTTAAAAAGTCAATAGGAGAATATACCCATCTCAAATCCTTTTTGGAAATAGGTGAGACATTACTTACCATGTAATATAAGGATGTTTGCTCTAAAAGCCATGCAAATAGTATAGACAAAAATTGCTCTAGGAATTAAGAAAAAGGAGAAGTAATGGTAGATCGGAACATTCAGGGAGGCCTTTTTGATGTACCTTAAGGGGAGGTTAGGATCATAAGAATTACCTTGGGTGCTTGTTAAAAATTAGTTCCTGAATCCAGCCTTAAATCAGGGAAGGATCCTGGGAAACTCTATTTTTTAATATCCTCTCACCTCTACCATCTATGCCCTGCTGTGATTCACACCAGAAGAAAGTTTGTGAAATACGATTTAATTGATTAGAGAGGAGATGAGGGTGTAAGCCAAGTTTGAAGGCAGGAATATATCTGACTTATTCAGGGCCAATGAGTAAGACCTATTTGAACGGAGCAGAGGTTTGTCTCTGTACCCGTGTATATATTTTGGAAAGTAGGGGGCGATATTGATATTGGGCTAGAGGTAAGTTTGTAATTTCGTTGGTTGAGGTTAGTGCCATCAATATTAACTAAGAAATTAGGACATTATCTTGCTGGTAGTGGTTGCATATTAAAGTCTTTTTAACCAGGGATTGGCATGTTTACAGTTTTGTTTTAAAACATTAATTCAGTAGAAAAGCTGAGTAAATGAAACAATGCAGGAATCAGAAAAATGTATAAACCAGGATTTTTTGAGAGCAGAAATGAAGAGAAAAGTGAGGTTCTAAAGACTCTTTGAAGGAAGAACTGACAGGATTTGGTGACTGGAAATGGGAGAGGCAAAAATCAAGTATACTTTTGTTATACACTCTTCTTAAAGATGTTGAGAGAAAAGTATTTGAATCTCCTTTATTATCATGCCTGTCTTAAGTTATGAATGGAAACTGTAGAAGTGATTTAGTTTTAACAGAAATGATAATCTTAGAACTTAGGGAATATATTGTACCTGTTATACACTTATATTTTTCCTTTTATTTTAGTCATTTGTGAATATCTTATCTGTTCAATTTAAGCAATGGCTTTTTTTTTTTTTTAGTGGTTGTTTTATTTATTTTTAAATAGAGATGGGGGGTCTTGTTATATTGCCCAGGCTAGTCTTGAACTCCTGGCCTCAAGCCATCCTCCTTCCTCAGCCTCCCAAAGTGCTGGGATTACAGGCATGAGCCACTGCACCAGCCTGGATTTTTGTTTTTGGTTTTGTTTTATGAGATAAGGTCTCACTCTGTCACCCAGGCTGGAGTGCAGTGGCGCAATCATAGCTTACTGCAGCTTCAAACTCCTGGGCTCAAATGATCCTCCCACAGCCTCCTGAGTAGCTGAGATTACAGGTGTGCATCATCATGCCCAGCTAATATTTTTATTATTTTTATACAGACAGAGTCTCACTATGTTGACCAGGTTCGTCTTGAATTCCTGGCCTCAAGTAATCCTCCCACTTTGGCCTCCCAATATGCTGGGATTACAGGCATGAGCCACCAAGTGTGGCACTGGTTTTGTTTTTGTTCTTCTTTGTATCCCTCAATGGACATATGTATCACAGAAATAGAACTTGACAAATACTTGTTAAATTATGAACTAAATTAATGTTTTAATTACGGAATGTTACTCTAAAGATGTTTAGGAAAAAAGTGGTCAGTTTTAGTAACTTTGTAAGTTGAAATTTTTGTTACATTCCTGTCATACCTGTTTCAATATTTGATATTCTTAATTGCAGAGTTGAAGGAAGCAGTAAAATTCAGTATCGTAAAGAACAACAGCCACAACAAATGTGGAATTCGGCCAGGACTCCCAATCTTGTGAAACATTCTCCATCTGAAGATAAGATGTCCCCAGCATCTCCAATAGATGATATTGAAAGAGGTAAAATCTAAGTGTATATAACATCCCTTTATAAGAGATAATTAAGAAATGTTAAGGCCAGGTACGGTGGCTCACACCTGTAATCCCAGCACTTTGGGAGGCCGAGGTGGGTGGATCATGAGGTCAGTAGTTCAAGACCAGCCTGGCCAACATGGTGAAACCCCATCTCTACTAAAAATACAAAAATTAGCTGGGCTTGGTGGTGCACGCCTAGAGTCCTAGCTACTCGGGAGGCTGACACAGAAGAATCATTTGAACCCCAGAGGTGGAGGATGCAGTGAGCTGAGATTGCACCGCTGCACTCCAGCCTGGGTGACAGAGCAAGACTCTGTCTCAAAACAAAACAAAAAAAAAGAAATGCTAAATGAATTTTTTCATTTTAATTAACAGTGGTACTAATTATAAACGTTTACCAAGAGCATAATATTTTTTGTAATTATGCATTTTTCTGGGGTAAGGATGTAGCTTATGATTTTTAATTTTATGTAAACAATATCCATATAAGAGAATTTGTATCATTTTATTTACTTTTTTATTATATCTTAAGTTCTAGGGTACATGTGCACAACGTGCAGGTTTGTTACATATGTATACATGTGCCATTTTGGTGTGCTGCACCCAGTAACTCCTCATTTATATTACGTATATCTCCTAGTGCTATCCGTCCCCCCTCCCCCTACTCCACAACAGGCCCTGGTATGTGATATTCCCCTTCCTGTGTCCAAGTGTTCTCATTGTTCAATTCCCACCTATGAATGAGAACATGCGGTGTTTCGTTTTCTATCCATGCAACAGTTTGCTGAGAATGATGGTTTCCAGCTGCATCCATGTCCCTACAAAGGACATGAACTCATCCTTTTTTATGGTTGCATAGTATTCCATGGTGTATATGTGCCACATTTTCTTAATCCAGTCTATCATTGATGGACATTTGGGTTGGTTCCAAGTCTTTGCTATTGTGAATAGTGCCGCAATAAACATACATGTGCATGTGTCTTTATAGCAGCATGATTTATAATATTTTGGGTATATACCCAGTAATGGGAAGGCTGAGTCAAATGGCATATCTAGTTCTGGATCCTTGAGGAATCACCATACTGTCTTCCACAATGGTTGAACTAGTTTACAGTCCCACCAACAGTGTAAAAGTGTTCCTATTTCTCCACATCCTCTCTAGCACCCGTTGTTTCCTGCCTTTTTAATGATTGCCATTCTAACTGGTGTGAGATGGTATCTCATTGTGGTTTTGATTTGCATTTCTCTGGTGACCAGTGATGATGGGCATTTTTTCATGTGTCTGTTGGCTGCAGAAATGTCTTCTTTTGAGAAGTGTCTGTTCACATCCCTTGCCCACTTTTTGATGGGGTTGTTAGTTTTTTCCTTGTAAATTTGTTTAAGTTCTTTGTAGATTCTGGATATTAGCCCTTTGTCAGATGGGTAGATTGCAAAAATTTTCTCCCATTCTGTAGGTTGCCTATTCACTCTGATGGTAGTTTTTTTTTTTTTTCTTTTTTTTGCCATGTAGAAGCTCTTTAGTTTAATTAGATCCCATTTGTCTATTTCAGCTTTTGTTGGCATTGCTTTTGATTTAGTCATGAAGTCCTTGCCCATGCCTATGTCCTGAATTGTATTGTCTAGGTTTTCTTCTAGGGTTTTTATGGTTTTAGGTCTCTTTAATCCATCTTCAATTCATTTTTGTATAGGGTGTAAGGAAAGGATCCAGTTTCAGCTTTCTACATATGGCTAGCCAGTTTTCCCAGCACCATTTATTAAATGGGGAATCCTTTCCCCATTGCTTGTTTTTGTCAGGTTTGTCAAAGATCAGATGCTTGTAGATGTGTGGTGTTATTTCTGAGGCCTCTGTTCTGTTCCATTGGTCTATATATGTGTTTTGGTACTGTACCAGTACCATGCTGTTTTGGTAATTGTAGCCTTGTAGTATAGTTTGAAGTCAGATAATGTGATGCCTCCAGTTTTGTTCTTTTTGCTTACGATTGTCTTAGCAATGTGGGCTCTTTTTTGTGTCCGTATGAGTTTAAAGTAGTTTTTTTTCCCGATTCTCTGAAGAAAGCCATTGGTAGCTTGATGGGGATGGCATTGAATCTATAAATTACCTTGGGCAGTATGGCCATTTTCACGATATTGACTCTTCCTATCCATGAGCATGGAATGTTCTTCCATTTGTTTGTGTCCTCTTTTATTTTGTTGAGCAATGATTTGTAGTTCTCTTTGAAGAGGTCCTTCATATCCCTTGTAAGTTGGATTCCTAGGTATTTTATTTTCTTTGTAGCAATTGTGAATGGGAGTTCACTCAGGATTTGGCTCTCTGTTTTTCCGTTATTGGTGTATAAGAATGCTTGTGATTTTTGCCCATTGATTTTGTATCCTGAGATTTTGCTGAAGTTGCTTATCAGCTTAAGAAGCCTTGGGGCTGAGACAATGGGATTTTCTAAATATACAATCATGTCATCTACCAACAGGGATAATTTGACTTCCTCTTTTCCTAATCAAATACCCTTTATTTCTTTCTCTTGCCTGATTGCCCTGGCCAGAACTTCCAACGCTATGTTAAATAAGAGTGCTGAAAGAGAGCATCCCTGTCTTGTACCTGTTTTCAAAGGGAATGCTTCCAGGTTTTTGCCCATTCAGTATGATATTGGCTGTGGGTTTGTCATAAATAGCTCTTATTATTTTGAGATATGTTCCATCAATACCTAGTTTATTGAGAGTTTTCAGCATGAAGGGCTGTTGAATTTTGTCAAAGGCCTTTTCTGCATCTATTGAGATAATCATGTGGTTTTTGTTGTTGGTTCTGTTTATGCAATGGATTACATTTATTGATTTGTATATGTTGAACCAGCCTTGCATCCCAGGGATGAAGCCGACTTCATCGTGATGAATAAGTTTTTGATGTGCTGCTGGATTCGGTTTGCCAGTATTTTATTGAGGATTTTCACATTGGTGTTCACCAGGGATACTGGTCTAAAATTCTCTTTTTTTGTTGTGTCTCTGCCAGACTTTGGTATCAGGATGATGCTGGCCTCATAAAATGAGTTAGGGAGGATTCCTCTTTTTCTATTGGTTGGAATAGTTTCAGAAGGAATGATACCAGTCCTTCTTTGTACCTCTGGTAGAGTTCCGCTGTGAATCCATCTGGTCCTGGCTTTTTTTTTTTTTTTTTTTGGTTTGTAAGCTATTAGTTATTGCCTCAATTTCAGAACCTGTTATTGATCTATTCAGAGATTCAACTTCTTCCTGGTTTAGTCTTGGGAGGTTGTATGTGTCCAGGAATTTATCCATTTCTTCTAGATTTTCTAGTTTATTTGCATAGAGGTGTTTATAGTATTCTCTGACGGTAATTTGTATTTCTATGGGATTGGTGGTGATATCCCCTTTATCATTTTTTATTGTGTCTATTTGATTCTTCTCTCTTTTCTTCTTTATTAGTCTTGCTAGCAGTCTATCAATTTTGTTGATCTTTTTAAAAAACCAGTTCCTGGATTCATTGATTTTTTCAAGGGTTTTTTGTGTCTCTGTCTCCTTCAGTTTTGCTCTGATATTAGTTATTTCTTGCCTTCTGCTAGATTTGTTTGCTCTTGCTTCTCTAGTTCTTTTAATGGTGACGTTAGGGTGTTGATTTTAGATCTTTCCTGCTTTCTCTTGTGGGCATTTAATGCTATAAATTTCACTCTACACACTGCTTTAAATGTGTCCCAGAGATTCTAGTATGTTGTGTCTTTGTTCTCATTGGTTTCAAAGAACATCTTTATTTCTGCCTTCATTTCGTTATTTACCCAGTAGTCATTCAGGAGCAGGTTGTTCAGTTTCCATGTAGTTACGTGGTTTTGAGTGAGTTTCTTAATCCTGAGTTCTAATTTGATTGCACTATGGTCTGAGAGACAGTTTGTTGTGATTTCTATTCTTTTACATTTGCTGAGGAGCGCTTTACTTCCAACTATGTGGTCACTTTTGGAATACGTGTGATGTGGTGCTAAGAAGAATGTATATTCTGTTGATTTGGGGTGGAGAGTTCTGTGGATGTTTATTAGGTCTGCTTGGTGCAGAGCTGAGTTCATGTCATGGATATCCTTGTTAACCTTCTGTCTCATTGATCTGTCTAATATTGACAGTGGGTGTTAGTCTCTCATTATTATTGTGTGAGAGTCTAAGTCTCTTTGTAGGTCTCTAAGGACTTGCTTTATGAATCTGGTTGCTCCTGTATTGGGTGCATAGATATTTAGGATAGTTAGGTCTTCTTGTTGAATTGATCCCTTTACCATTATGCAGTAGTCTTCCTTGTCTTTTTTGGATCTTTGTTGGTTTAAAGTCTGTTTTATCAGAGACTAGGATTGCAACCCCTGCTTTTTTTTGTTTTTCATTTTCTTGGTAGATTTTCCTCCATCCCTTTATTTTGAGCCTATGTGTGCCTCTGCATGTGAGATGTGTCTCCTGAATACAACACACTGATTGGTCTTGACTCTTTATCCAGTTTTCCAGTCTGTGTCTTTTAATTGGAGCATTAAGCTTATTTACATTTAAGGTTAATATTGTTATGTGTGTATTTGATCCTGTCATTATGATGTTAGCCGCTTATTTTGCTCATTAGTTGATGCAGTTTCTTCCTAGCATCGATGGTCTTTACAATTTAGCATATTTTTGCAGTGGTGGGTATCGGTTGTTCCTTTCCATGTTTAGTGCTACCTTCAGGAGCTCTTGTAAGGCAGGCCTGGTGATGACAAAATCTCTCAATATTTGCTTGTCTGTAAAGGATTTTATTTCTCCTTCACTTATGAAGCTTAGTTTGGCTGGATATGAAATTCTGGGTTGAAAATTCTTTCCTTTAGGAATGTTGAATATTGGCTCCACTCTCTTCTGGCCTGTAGAGTTTCTGCCAAGAGATCCGCTGTTAGTCTGATGGGCTTTCCTTTGTGGGTAACCTGACCTTTCTCTGGCTGCCCTTAACATTTTTTCCTTCATTTCAACTTTGGTGAATCTGACAATTATGTGTCTTGGAGTTGCTCTTCTCAAGGAGTATCTTTGTGGTGTTCTCTGTATTTCCTGAATTTGGATGTTGGCCTTCCTTGCTAGGTTGGGAAAGTTCTCTTGGATAATATCCTGAAGAGTGTTTTCCAACTTGGTTCCGTTTTTCCCATTACTTTTAGGTACACCAATCAGACGTAGATTTGGTCTTTTCACATAGTCCCATATTTCTTGGAGGCTTTGTTCATTTCTTTTTACACTTTTTTCTTTAAACATCTCACTTCATTTCATTCATTTGATCTTCAATCACCGATACCCTTTCTTCTACTTGATCTGATTGGCTACTGAAGCTTGTGGAAGCGTCATGTATTTCTCACGCCATGGTTTTTAGCTCCATCAGGTCATTTAAGGTCTTCTCTATGCTGTTTTTTCTAGTTAGTCATTCATCTAATCTTTTTTCAAGGTTTTTAGCTTCTTTGCAATGGATTTGAACATCCTCCTTTAGCTTGGAGAAGTTTGTTATTACTGATCATCTGAAGCCTTCTTCTCTGAACTCGTCAAAGTCATTCTCTGTCCAGCTTTGTTCCATTGCTGATGATGAGCTGCATTCCTTTGGAGGAGAAGAGGCACTCTGATTTTTAGAATTTTCAGCTTTTCTGCTCTGCTTTCTCCCCATCTTTGTGGTTTTATCTACCTTTGGTCTTTGACAATGGTGACATACAGATGGGGTTTTGGTATGGATGTCCTTTCTGTTTGTTAGTTTTCCTTCTAACAGTCTGGACCCTCAGCTGCAGATCTGTTGGAGTTTGCTGGAGTTCCACTCCAGACCCTGTTTGCCTGGGTATCACCAGCGGAGGCTGCAGAACAGCAAATATTGCAGAAGGGCAAATGTTGCTGCCTGATCCTTCCTCTGGAAGCTTTGTCTCAGAGGGGCACCTGGCTGTATGAGGTGTCAGTCGGCCCCTACTGGGAGGTGTCTCCCAGTTAGGCTACTCAGGGGTCAGGGACCAACTTTAGGCAGTCTGTCCATTCTCAGATCTCAAACTCTATGCTGGGAGAATCAATACTCTCTTTAAAGCTGTCAGATAGAGACATTTAAGTCTGCAGAAGTTTCTACTGACTTTCGTTCAGCTATGCCCTACCCCCAGAGGTGGAGTCTACAGAGGCAGGCAGGCCTCCTTGAACTGCGGTGGGCTCCACCCGGTTCAAGCCTCCAGGCCACTTTGTTTACCTATTCAAGCCTCAGCAATGGCAGATACCCCTCCCCCAGCCTCACTGCTGCCTTGCAGTTTGATCTCAGACTGCTGTGCTAGCAGTGAGCGAGGCTCCGTGGGTGTAGGACCCTCCAAGCCATGTGTGGGATATAATCTCCTGGTATACCATTTGCTAAGACCATTGGAAAAACACAGTATTAGGGGTGGGAGTGTCTTGATTTTCCAGGTACTGTCTGTCACGGCTTCCCTTTGCTAGGAAAGGGAATTCGCCAACCCCTTGCACTTCCTGGGTGAGGCAATGCCCTGCCCTGCTTCGACTCACACTCTGTGGGCTGCACCCACTGTCCAACAAGCCCCGGTGAGATGAACCACGTACCTCAGCTGGAAATGCAGAAGTCACCCATCTTCTGCATGGCTCACACTGGGAGCTGTAGACTGGAACTCTTCCTATTCAACCATCTTGGAACCTCCCCTTGTATCATTTTAAATTACTATTCAGGGTAAAAAAAAAATGACTTTTTAGAAATATATAACTGGAGTTTTCTTCTTTTTGGCATTTGTGATGACTCAAATTCAATTCTTCACAGCATCTTCCTATCAAATTGTTTATGTATGGCCAGGTCGTACATATTTAAAATGTCACCAATTCCATAGGGAAATGAGGAAATATAGTAAGCAGAATAAGCAAGCACATTTTTCTGAATTGCTGCTTACTTCTCAGAAGGGAGGTATTTTTAGGGAAGTACATACAGTCCTTTTGTAAGTAAGAAAACTTAAATCTCCATTTTTTTTTCTAGCTGCAATGTGGGTTATCGATGTAGTAATTGTGGCTGCAGTGAGACCCTGGTCACTAAAGTATATTTGCTTCTACACTTTGCCTTCTTAAAATTTGCACATAGCCATCCAATTTCATTGTTCTCTTCTAAGCCCAGTAGAGTATTCATTTTCTAATTGATTAGTAGCTCCTATACAAACAATAAAAAACACAAGTCCAGAACGCTTGGTGGTACAAGGGGTCTTGAATTTTATTTTTTTTTACATCATACTTGCTTCCAAATGGATTTGAATTATGATATCTTCATATACATGAATACAATAAAATATTGGTACAGAAAATCAAGATATTGAAGCAAATTTGCTGATCATTAACACATTAAATTGCCAGGTGTGGTGGTGTACACCTATAATCCCAGCAGTTTGGGAGGACAAGGCAGGTGGATCACTTTAGCTCAGGAGTTTGAAACCAGCCTGGGCAACATGGTAAAACCCCATCTCTACAAAAAAATACAAAATTAACTGGGTGTGGTGGTGTATGCCTGTAGTTCCAGCTACTTGGGAGGCTAAACTGGGAGGATCACTTGAGCTTGGGGAGGCCAAGCCTGCAGTGAATAGTGATTGTGCCACTGCACTCCAACCTGGGTGACAGAGTGAGACTCTGTCTCAAAAAATGAAATAATAATAAAAATAATAATAATTTAGCTCTGAGCTTCTAACCATCAAGAAAAAAAGGGAGACACAAGCAGCATATGTTGTATTATCGGATAGGTTACAAAGAATCAGACTTTTTCCTGTTACTAAATTCTGAAAGGAATTCATCATATGGAACGTTTTTCTAGGGAGCATTAAACTTTATATAGTGTTCTCAATGGTAATTTTACAGTAAAAGTAGAAGTTCTTCCATGTGACAGTTTTTTAATAGAGGCCTTAATAAAAGTATTGTATCGAAGCATAACTCAGGGAAAAGAAAGTTGTAGAGGACGCAAGGCACAGTGGCTCATGCCTATAATTCCACCACTTTAGGGGCCCAAGGTGGGAGGAGCATTTGAGTCCAGGAGTTCGAGAACAGCGTAGGCAGCATGGTGAAACCTCATCTCAATTAAAAAATTATAAAAATTAAAAATTTAAAAAAAGAAAGTTGCAGAGGATAAGTTAATATCTCCAACCATAAAGCTTTCTATTTCTAACTTAGTATGAGAATGGAACTTCATTTACATTGAGATATTTGTATAACATGTTCCTTAGATTGCATTCTATAAAATATTTTCTTGACCCTACTGTGCCACTGACTACTGTTAAAATGGTTGAATCATCTTTTCAAGTTTATGTCTGGCAGTTATATTAGTATTTTTGTAGCTTAAATTTTACATTTACATCTTCGAGCTATCTAGAATTGAGTTTGAGATAAGATAGAGGCTAGGTGCAGTGGCTCACGCCTGTAATCCCAGCACTTTTGGGAAGCTGAGGTGGAGGATTGTTTGAGGCCAGGAGTTTAAGATAGCAAGATCCCATCTCTACAAAAAAAAAAAAAAATTTTTTTTTTTTAAAAAGAAATAAGATGGATCTAAAATTCTACTCCCCATACCCAGAGACAACTCACAGCTGGAAGTACCAGCAAACAGGATGATACCACAGTGAGTGATTGCAGTCCTCAAAGTGTTCTCCCTTTATGCCTGGCCTGAGACTCCCCTCCTCCATCAGAGACACTCTATGGCTAGAAGGTCCCTGCAGGTAGAATTCTATTGTAATAAGCATTCAGCCTGGGAAGACTGTTTATACTACCTCGTAGACCTGCCTCCCTGCCCTATTAACCTAAGATTCTTCTCTCTCATCTAAAGACATCTTGAGACTGGATCACACCAATAGATGGGATCCTGCCACAACAAACAATTTGCTAGGAAGCACTTTCCTTTCCTCCACCCCTCCAAGCAGGGGAGCCAATCACCAAAAAAAAAAAAAAAAAAAAAAAAAAAAAAAAAAAAAAAAAATTGCCAGGCTCAGAAAGCACTCTTTATCCCAGGCAAGAGACTCCATTTCTCCACCTATACGCACCATATCTCCTTGCCTGGTGAAGTCCCTTCTTTTCATCACATGGCACCAGCAGAGATCATCAGGGACCCCAGCTGCTGGAGATTTAGTTAAGAAGACCAAGATAATACTGCAAAAACTCTGGAAACGAGATTTTCATTTAAACCACAGCCCACAACAGTAGGCAAGAATATGCACGCTAAACCTCAACTGGGTGATTGCCTACTAAAATTAAAAATGTGAATAAGATATAGATCTCCCCTAGCATAAAAACCAAGATATCCAAGATACAATAGAAAATTACCTGTCATGGCCAGGTACAGTGGCTCACATCTGTAATCCCAGCACTTTGGGAGGCCAAGGTGAGCAGATCACTTGAGGTCAGGAGTTTGAGATCAGCCTGGCCAATGTGGTGAAACCCTGTCTCTACTAAACCCTGTCTCTACCCTGTCTCTACAAAAATTAGCTGGGTGTGGTGGTGCACACCTATAATTCCAGCTACTTGGGAGACTGAGGCAGGAGAATTGCTTGAACCCAGGAGGTAGAAGTTGCAGTGAGCCAAGATCGTGTCACTGCACTCCAGACTGGGCGACAGAGCAAAACTCTGTCAAAAAGAAAGAGAGAGACAGAGAGAGACAGAGAGAGAGAGAGAGAGAGAGAGAAAAGAAAATTACCTGTCATAACATAATTTGTGATTCAGGAGAATCACATGAATGAGAAAAGACAATCAACTGATACCAACACCAAGACGAATCAAATGTTAGAATTATCTGACAATGATCTTTAAATGACTATCACGAATATGGTTCAGTTGTACATTCCCTTGAAACAAATGAAAAAAATAAGAAATAGAAAATCACATTAAAGAAATAGAAGTTTTACGTAAGAATCAAATGGAAATTATAGAACTGACAAATACAATAACAACAAAAATACTCACTGGATGGGCTCAGTGCTAGGGAGTGGATAGAATCAGTTTACTTGTGGGTGTATAGAATCCACTCAACCTGAAAATAGAAAATAGACTGAAACAAGATGAGTATATCCCCAAGAATCTGTGGAAGAATGACAAAATATCCAATATTTGTGTCATTGGAGTCTCGAAGAAGAGGGAGAGCAGGGTTAAAAGAGTATTTAAAGAAATATGTGCAAAAACTTCCCAAGTTTTATGAAAGATATAAACCCACAGATGTAAAAACCTGAACAAACCCCAAATAGGATAAACCTAAAGAAATTGATGCCAAGGTACATCATAATGAAACATCTGAAAACTAAAGGCAAAGAGAAAAGTGTTGAAAGCAAGAAAGAAATGACATACTACCTATGAAAGAATACCATTCAGTTAACATCAGATTTCTCATCTGAAGTCATGGAGCCCAGAAGGAAGTGGCATAATATTTTTCAAGTGCTGAAAGAAAAAAAACATGTTAAGTGTGAATTCTGTATCTACCAAAATGCTTCTTCAGTAATGAGGGGTAAATAGCCTGCTTCAGAAAGGAAAACTGAAATAATTTGTTCCTAGGAAACTATCCTTAAATATTGGCTATATAAAGTCATTCAGACAGAAGAGAAACGGTAAATGGAGGAATCTTAAGAGTATCAGGAAGACAGAAACAACAACAGAAAGAGCAAACATATCAATAAGTACAATTGATTATAGTATTCCTCACGGCTTTTCTAAATCGTATGTGATGACTGAAACAAACGTAGTAATACCTTCTGATACCCAAAATAATGATATTTCAAAGTGGACCTACATGGATATGAGGTTTACTTAGAATGGGAATGCATTGACAAATCAGGTATGTATATTGAAAAACCCAAACCAACTACTAAGAAAAATATACAAAATGACACCTTTTAAAACTTTGTAAATTAATTGAGATGGCATTCTAAAATGGTTCAAGTAACCCACAGAAAGGCAAGACAAGAGAAATGAAATACAGAGGAAGCAAACAGAAAACAAATAACAAATTGGCACACTTAAGCCCTAACATATATCAATAATTACTTTAAATATATATCGTCTAAATAAGCCAATTAAAATGCAGATATTGGCAGACTGTATAAAAAGCGCACTCAACTATATGCTGTTTATAAGAAACTAATGAAATATGTAGCTTGAAAGTAACAGTATAGAAAATATATGCCATTTAAACATTAATGTTAAAAAGCACAAACATGTGGCTATATTAATATCAGATAAAGGTGACTTAAGGGCAAAATAGGCCGGGCGCAGTGGCTCACACCTGTAATCCCAGCACTTTGGAAGGCCGAGGCAGGCAGATCACTTGAGGTCAGGAGTTCGTGACCAGCCTGGCCAACATGGTGAAACCCCATCCCTATTAAAAATACAAAAATTAGCTGGGCGTGGTGGCACACACCTTAATCCCAGCTACTCAGGAAGCCGAGGCAGGAGAATCGCTTGAACCTGGGAGGAGGAGGTTGCCGTGAGCCAAGATTGCACCACTGCACTGCAGCCTGGGTGACAGAGTGAGACTCCGTCTCAAAAAAAAGAGCAAAATAAATTACTACAAAGAAGTACATTAATAATGATTAAAGTATTAATTTACTAGGAAGACATCAATGTGTATACATCTAACAACTGAACTGAACTGAGAAAAACATGAAGCAAAAACTGATAGAACTGAAAAGAGAAATCTGTAAATCCACAATTATGCCTGGTTTTTTCAACACTCTGCTCTCAGCAACTAATAGAACTACTAGACAGAAAATCAACACAGATATAGGAAATCTGAGTAACACGATCAACCAACAGGATGTAACTGACAGATACATAACATGCCACACAACAGCAGAATACACATTTTGTTTCAAGTGCCCATGGAATATTTACTAAGATAGACCATATCCTGAGCCATAAAACAAATCTCAATAGATTTATAGAAACTGAAATCATACAGAGTATGTATCTGACCATAATGGATTCAAACTAAAAATCAATAACAGACAACAGGAAGAATCTCTAAACACTTGAAAATTAAACAACACATTTCTAAAGGATCCATGGGTTAAAGAAGAATCATCAAAGGAAATTAAAAATACATGCAACTAAATGTATTAAGTTAACATAGCATGTCAAAATATGTGTAATGCAACTAAAGAAGTTCTGAGAGGGAAATTTATGGCACTAAATGCTTACATTAGAAGTGAGGAAAGTTATCATATTAATTAATTTAAGTCCCTTTTTTAGGAAAGTAGAAAAAGAAAAACAGATTAAACCCAAAGCAAGCAAAAAGAGACAAATAATGAAAATAAGAAGTGATATCAAGGAAACTGAAAACAATAGAGAAAATTAATGAAACAAAAAGGAAGTCATCAGAGAATACTGCTGATAAACTTCTAGTAAGATTGATAAAAATGAAAAGACAGAAGGCACAAATTACTAATATCAGGAATGTAAAGTACAACTTCTATCTATAATCAGGAAAGTAATGAATTTACTACAGATCCAGCAGCCATTAAAAGTATTATAAAGAAATGGTAGGCTGGGTGTGGTGGTTCACGCCAGTAATCCCAACACTTTCGGAGGCCAAAGCAAGAGGATTGCTTGAGCCTAAGAGTTTGAGACCAGCCTAGGCAATATAGTGAGACTCTGTCTCTACAAAAAAAAACTTTTTTAGATTAGTCAGGTGGTCAGGCGTGGTGATGTGCACCTGAGTAGTCCCAGCTACTCGGGAGGCTGAGGTGAGAGGATTGCTTGAGTCCAAGAGGTTGAGCGGCAGTGAGCCATAGTTGTGCCACTGTACTCCAGCCTGGATGACAGAGCAAGACCCTATCTAAAAAGAAAAGAAAAGAAATATTATAGCTTTGTGCTCATAAATTTGACAATTTAGAGGAAATGGACTAGTTCCTCAAAAGCTAAAAACTACCAAAACTCAACTAAGGTGAAGTAAGCAACCTGAATAGTTCTATCAACATTGAATAAATTAAATTAGTAATTAAAAAGCACTCCCAAAAGAAATAGCCAGACCCAGAAGCCTACCAAACATTTAAAGAGAATTAACACCGACATTACACAATCTCTTCTGGAAAAAGGAAAATGAAGGAATATTTCTAAGCTCATTTATGAGGCCAGTATTACCCCCAATACCCAAACCAGATAAAGACAGTACAAGAAAAGGAAAACTATGAACCAATATCTCATATGAACTTAAACTCAAAAATTATCAATGAAATATTAGTAAATTGAATCCAACATTGTAAAACGATAATTATACAACATGAACAAGATAACATTCCTATTCTCACGTTATATTTAGGAGTATGGATGAGGGTGAGAGGGAGGGTGGGGACGATACAAGCAGTAAACAAATAAGTATTCAACTGAATTTCAGAAATAAGTGTCTTGAAGAGAATTAAACTAGGCAATGGGGGTTGCAGAATGGAGAGGAAGGAACCTTTTGAGAAGGTTACACTTAAACTGATTCAAGAAGGAGCCAGCCTTTCAGAGATCTAGAATCTTCTCAAGAGACACCATTAATGAAAGGAAAAGTCTAGCTACAGACTTGGGGGAACCTGGAAGAAATATTCACAAATGCATATGTGTGACAAAGGGCTCATAGCCAGAAGAATTAGCTATAAAGAACTCTTACTAATCAGTAAGCAAAAGACAGACAAACATAAAAATGGACAAAAGATTTGAACAGGCTTATCACAAAAGATGATATTCAAATGGCCAGTAAGCATATAAAAAACACTGCTTCATATTATCACATCAAATAAATGAAAATTAAAACTACAAGAAGTTACCATTGTACACCCATCAGACTCACTATACCAAGTGTGTGTGTGCCCTAGTGAGGGAAGATATGAAGCATCTGTGACTCATACCTTGCTGGTTGGAGTGTAAAACCAGTTTGAAAACTGGGAGTTTTTAATGAAATTAAACCTATGCCTATTGTGACTTAGCAATTTCTCTCTAACTTTCTACCTAAAAGAAGTATGTATATAAGTTCAAAAAGACTTGTAGAGGAATTTTCATAACAATTATATTCATAATATCCAAAACTGAAAACAATGCAAATATTCATAAATGGAAAATGGGTAACCAACTTGTGGTATATTTATATCATATCATATCATATCATATCACATCATATCATATCATAGCAGTAGAGAAGAATAGTCTACAGATTAATTCAGTAACATGAATAAATATAAAAACATTATGTTAAAAGAAGGCAGACCAAAAAGTACATGCTGAGTGAATCTATTTGTATGAAGTTCAAGAATAGACAAAAATCTTTGGTAATAGAAGTCAAAATGGTGATTAGTGACTGGAAAAGAGCATAGGAGAATATTCATGGGGATGCAAATATTCTATATCTTGATCTCAGTGGTAGATATACAGGTTTTATATATGCTAAAATGTATCTAGCTGTACATTTTACTTTATGGAAATTATGTATTAAACAAACAAACAAAAGATCTGAGTAAAGAATATACCAGGCAGAGGAAACAGCTAGTACAAAGAACATAGCCTGGAAATGGGTTTAATGTGGTCAAATAATAGAAAGCCAGTGTGTCTATAATAGGGAGAATGAGGGAGTGGGCTAAAAATTACCAGTTAACTTAATGTAGCAGTGTACTAAGATGATAACAAATGGCAATGTGTTAACTGAGCATATTATTGACTTAGAATTTTTTGGTTTAAAAAATTTTGTTCAACTATTTGACATTTGTATCATATAGGAAAATATTGACTTGAAAGTCAGTAGACTTGCCTCTACCCATATATAACTGACAACTTTTGACCTTTCTGGATCTTCATTCCCTCATTTATAAAATTATGAAGTTGTTCTAAATGGTGGCTGAAGACCTTCCCAACTATGATTTTTTTGTGTGTCTAGAACTTGAAAAACACTAAACAAAAGAAGACATCATTATTATTCTTTTTATCTATAGAAATATGTATAGCCAAAGTTATAATGGGAACTGGCTTTTCAAAAATACTTAGAATATTTTAAATCCCTATTAAGGGAGCAGGGGGGAAACCTATAGATGCTTCATCAAAATGTTGTCTAGGAAAACCAGGAAAAGAATGAAGTTCATCTGTTACATTATCACATTACATTATATGTATTTAAAGGAATAAAAAATAATCAGAAGACAGTTTCTGCCAAAATAGATTTTAATTTTCATAGTTTTTCACAGTATTTACTTCATATTTGAGTCACCTGTATATTTAAGTACAATGGTTTAAATAAATGTGGAGTTTAGATTTAGACCTTGTCTATCCCTTTTAGTTTCTGTAATCCAATCATTGAAGTATGGCTTGGTGGTAGAATAGTTTTGTGTTTTAATAAAATGCTTTAAGTACTATAAATATATGTTTGATTTTAGTTTCAACAGTTTCTTAAAAACTAATACATTCAATTTTTATTATATTTATTTAGCATTTTTTATTTAACCTATCTATTCATTTCTTCTTATTTTCAGAACTGAAGGCAGAAGCTAGTCTAATGGACCAGATGAGTAGTTGTGATAGTTCATCAGATTCCAAAAGTTCATCATCTTCAAGTAGTGAGGATAGTTCTAGTGACTCAGAAGATGAAGACTGCAAATCCTCTGCTTCTGATACAGGGAATTGTGTCTCGGGACATCCTACCATGGCACAATACAGGATTCCTGATATAGATGCCAGTCATAATAGATTTCAAAACAACAGTGACCTTCTGATGAATACTTTAAGTAAGTATACATAAACACAGGCAACTGGAAAAGTAAGAATTTATAGTGGACCCGTATTGATTGTCACCTAAAATTTGGATAAAGAAAAAGATTCCTATTTTTTGCATTTGATACTATTAACAATTACATTTTTATTGAATTATGGTTTTATTTTGAATCTGTAACATAATGCCTTCTTGGTTTTTCTCCCATCTCTCTAGATAATCTTTCCTTTCATTCCTTTTCAAGTTTATATGATCTTCTGCTCAGTCATTAAAGTTGGAGTTTTGCGAGGCTTACTTTTGGGTTCTTTTTTTCTTTTCATTCTACAATTTTTCCCTAGATAATCTCCTCCATGTTTCTGTTGCAGTCAGTACTTATGTGTAGATAACTTGCAAATTTATATCTCTGATTCAAACCTCTAGGCTTTAGACACGTGTTTAACATCATCCCCCATCATCTCATCGCCTTCAATTTACTTTGTCCAAAACCAACTCATAATCAATCTTTGGCTCACTGTGTTACCTCTTAGTGAAGGTAGCATACATCTAATTATGCAAATCATAAGTATAATTATTTTCAATGACTGAATTTCTTCCTCTTTACAGTGTAGCCACTCGTTCATCAAGTCCTGTTTGTTTTGCCTCTTCTATATTTCTCAAAGTCATCTGCTTCTCTGCATCTCCGCCACTATCACAGTAGTTCAACCTATTATTTCTTGCCTTATCTACTACAATGACCTAACTGGTTCACGCCTTTATCTAGTCAAGCCCATTTTTGATCCATTATGTACATTGTAGCCATATTGATTTTTTTCACAATTCAAATACAATTTGTCATCTCTTCTGCTTTATACTTTTTAGTAGCTTGTAATTTCTTTTAATATAGAAGCAAAACACCTTAACATAATGGTCTTGATTTTTCTTTTCTAACAACACGTGCTTTCTTTTTGCCACTATACTCAAATACTTTCACTCACATCAGGACCCTTATACATGCTGTCCATTCAGCCAGAAACACTTCCTTCTTTTCATGTGATTTTTTCTCCTTTAGATTATAGTTCAAAGTTACTTTCTCTAGGAAGTCTTTTTCACCTTTCTGACAAGGTCCTATCTTTTATAGACTTTTAGAATATCAGATATGTCCTCTTTATATCAATTGTTTGACAGTAGTAAATTTACATTAATTTGTGTGATTTGCTCTCTTTCTCTAGAGTATAATGTTCCATGAGAACAAGGACCTTGTTTGTTTTTGCTTATCATTGAATTCTAGCACTTAGCACATGGTACTTGACACATAATAGATGCTCAGTAAATACTTTTAAATAAAAGCATGCAGGTTGGTATTACCTGGGGAGAATGGAATTTTCTGTATATTTAAAATTAATCCCACTATGTTTATTAATAATGAAAAAAGTAAGCAGCTAGAAAGACTGATTAGCTTTAGCCTAATGATAGAACTAAAGAAGGGAGAAGCCAAGACTGAGAGGCAGATAATTGGTAAAACTATGGGTTAATTAGGGACCAGCAAAGATATTTTGAATTTCCAGTTATTTAGTGTTATTCTTGACTTGGGAAGTAATATTGGAATATTTGATTTTTTGAATGGCCAAGGGAACATGGAGAAAACTCGGCTTGGTGGTACTAAATGAGAATCTGAGTAAAAGCTAGAAAAAATTTTCCAGAAATTAATAAGTTCTATAGTAAATTGAGCACATGTCTAGGAATCAGCATATCTGTATTATATTCCTGACTTCCTTATCACTTATTAGTTATGTAACTAATAACACTACACTTAACTTTCTTGTAGCTTCAATTTCCTCATTGAAAGTGGAGGTCACATTGCCTTGTAGAACTTTGAAGGGGTTCAGGATATTTTATATTTTAGAATTTCTTTTTATATCTAGAATAGTTTTCTGGTAAAACATGGCACAGTTAATTTATGTTTTTAAAACCCCTTCTCTGCCAAACAAATAGGAACAATGGGTAAAGTATTAAAAGGTAAAACCCAGACATGGCCAGAATCAAATAATATAAGATAAACATCTCTAAAGAGAAGAACTGGAATATACACACAAAACAGTGGGCTTAGTGGAGCTGAAGCCATTGGATCTGAGTTCAAAAGAAGGTGATATTGGTAAGGATCTTGGTACTTTCAGGGAAAGGTATAATAACATAATCAGAACTTTTAGGGAAACTTTTAGGGAAATAATCAGAACGTTCAGGGAAAGGTATAATAATATAATCAGAACTTTTAGGGAAAGTTTTAGGGAAATAATCAGAACTTTCAGGGAAAGGTATAATAATATAATCAGAACTTTTAATAGTTTAAAACTTTTAAACTATTAAAACTTTTAAACTATTAAAGTTCTGATTCAGTGAACCTGAGTCATACTTTCTATTTGATGCTAGAGAACGTGTGTTGTTGGGGGTTAGTAGGGGAAGGGAGAGAGGGTTGATAGAGGTGAGGATAAATAATAAAAGAAGTTTGGAAGAAATAACCAGTTAATAAAAGAGATCGGAAGAAATAGACATTTACATATTGACTGAGGCTACTGTGTTTTAGAAGGTGTGGGCATAGGGTCTGTAGAACCTTGATATCCATTGACTCCTTGAAGGGATCTAGTATATTTACAATATACCCAGGGGATAACAACCTCCAAATGTGATTATGAAACCTGTTTCTGGTAATGGATCTCAGAGGACTAGGTAGAGGGAACTACAAAACCCTGTCAGAGTGGTGTGAGGATAGAGAAAAACAGAAATTTTCCACTCAAAATGAGCAATCGTAATTCTAAAACAGAAGAAAAAAGTCTAATGCCAAGAAAGTCAGCCAACAAAATTAATAGTTAGGGCAGGGTTCTTTCCAAATGAAAATCTTTTTACAGAGCAATTAAGACAGACATTTAAATAAGTATGCTAAAAGCATTCAAAGAGATAAATGAAGATACAGCTTTTAAAAGAATTATAAAACAAAGCCAGGAAGAAATGAAACAAATCTAATAGATTATAAAAAAGAATAAATTAGACTAGTCATTGAAATTTTTTTAAAAACCAGTAAATGAGAAAAACTGTAGACTGGACACAGTTGAAGAATAAATTTGTGAAATAGAAGATAATATTGAGGAACTATCCCAAAACGCAATATAAGAGAGACAGAAAAATAAAATGGGAGACCAACTTAGAGATAGAAAAGATTGAGAAGAGTAAACATTACGCAATAGAAAGTCCAAGAAAGAATGGAGGAGATAGTATAAAAACTTAATCCTGAGAATTTTCCAGAATTGAAGAAACCCATGAATTTTTACTTCAGCTAATAAGCAGGATAAATAAAAATAAATCTAGACCTCAAAACATGATCGTGAAACTACAGAACATCAAGGATGAAATAACCTTAAAAGCTACAGAGAAGACAACCTACAAAAGAAGAATAGGCTGACAGCAGACACTCTTAGCTAGATAGGTAAGCCAAAAGATAGTGGGGGAAATATCTTTCAAGTGTTGAAGGACAATAATTCTAGCTAGAATTTTATACCCAAACACAATGTCATTCAAGAGTAAAATAATTTTCAGGCACATGAAAACAGTTTATTGTTTGTAGAATTTAGCAAATGTATTATTAACAGACATATATATGTTTTATATATATATATTTCGGCAGAAAGAAAAGTGAAAACAGAAGGAAAGTGTGGAATATGAGAAACAGTAGTGAGCAAAGAAATAGATGAAATGCCAGGAAATCTGATTAACCTTTGACTATAAAGATAACAAGTCTGTTTTAGATGTTTGTACATTTGGAAGTTTTTTTTTGAAGATTAAAGCTAAAACTCTAGACAATAGTTGTTGAGAGAGTATTCAATCAGTAGTTTAAGTAAGCTAAGATCCATGTCATGTTAGGAAGATAGAAACACTGAATTTGACTTTATTAGATAAATTTGTAGTTAGTTACGTATCCTAAAATGTTAAGGTTACCATTTAATTAATAAATACAATCTATAGTTCCCACATAATCAGTGGAAAAACCAGGGAACATAGAAAACTTTATGTAGTAGAAAGCAGAGAAGAAGAAGTGAAAGAAAGTGATTGATCAACCCAAAACAGAAAATATGAAGTAGAAATAAATCTCAATCTATCAGTAATAACAAAAGCAAAGCATTTTATCCACCTAATAAGAAACAGATTATCAGATTAGATTTTTTAAAAACGCCATATGCTGATTATAACAAATTTTCTAAAAACCATATGGAAAATAAAGAGATAGAAAAAAAGATGCTAGCTAAGTAGTAATTATAACAAAAATCTGGATCATCAATATCAGAAATAATAGACTTTAAGGCAAAATGTACTCCTAGAGGATAAAGGGGCTTGATAAACTACGAGAAAAGGTTCAGTTCACCTGGAAGATAAACAATTCTGAATTCGTATGCATGTGATAACATATCTTCACTATGTGTGTGTGTGTGTGTTTGTGTGTGTGTATATATATAAAACATAACAGAAGTAGTAGAAATTGACAAGTCTATTTTAGTGGGAGATTTTATTAATCTGTAATCAAGCAGAAAAAATTTAGTAAGAGCATGAAATCTGTAAATACATAATAGACATACCTGCTCTAATAGTGAATACATAGAATCCTACAATCCAAAAATGCAAAGCGAGTGGTCATATTTAAGATGCATATGAAACATTTACAGAAATTTACGTCTTACTAGGACAAAGACAATAACAGATTACAAAGAATTCATTTTTTAATGAACATATTATGATTATAATATGATGAAAATATAAATAAATAAAAATTAATTTAAAATAAGTTTAGAAATTTCAAAGCACAGGCCTAATAACTTACATGTTAAAAGGCAACTATAATGAAATTACAAAATATGTGTAATTGAACAATATTTAAAAATTGAATACTGTTATGAAGATAAAAAATCATACATAATAAATATCACAGCAGTTTTGGTACTTCCAAGGAAATGTTTTAAAGGATAATAGTAAATTTAATTAATTAATTAACTTTATTTTAGAGATGGAGTCTCGCTTTGTTGCTCAGGCTGGAGTGTAGTGGCCATTCACAGGTGCAAACATGGTGTACTACAGCCTTGAACTCTCGGGCTCAAGTGATTCTCCTGCCTCAGCTTCCCCAGTACCTAGTACTGCAGGCATATGCCACTGTGTCCAGCTCATTATAGGGAAATTTATAACTTCAAAATTTTATTTTAAAAAAATTGAAGATAAATGAGTGAAAGGTTCACTTTGAGGAACTGGAAGGACAATAACATCTTAAAGCAGAGAAAGAAAATAATATAGATGAATAGAAGTTAATGTAATAGATAATGAGGAAACATTAGAAAATCAACAAAACTAAAACTTTGTTTCTTTGAAAACTAACAAAATAGACCAATAGAATAGACCAATCTTTAACAAGGGCTGAGAAGAAAAATAGAAAAATCACAAATAGGCAATATTAAGGAAGAAAATTAAGTTAAAATTATAACTATATTTTAAAAAATTATTGATATACAATAAACATATTTATGACTTACACGCGATATTTTGAGTATCCAGCATACAATGTGTAGTGATCAAATCTGGGTAATTAGGATATACATTACCTCAAACATTTGTCCTTTTTGGGGGGTTAAGAACATTTCAAATCTTCTTTTCTAGCTATTTTGAAATATACAATAAATTGTTGTTAACTGTAGTTACCCTACTGTGCTATTGAACACTAGAACTTAGTAACTTTATTTAGTTATTTAGTTATTTAACTGTATTTTTGTACCCATTAACCAATCTCTCTTTATCCCTGTCTTCACCTTTCCAAGCCTCTGGTAACCATCATTCTACTCTCCATCTCCATGAGATAGACTTTATTAATTCTCACATGTGAGTGAAACCATATGATATTTTTCTTTCTGTGCCTGGCTTATTTCACTTAACATAATGACCTCCAGTTCCATCCACATTGCTGCCAGTGACAAGATTCCATTCCTTTTTATGTCTGAATAGTATTTTACTATGTATATTAATTATTTATTCATCCATTAATGGATTCTTAGGTTGATTCCATATATTGGCTCTTGTGAATAATGCTGCAATGAACATAGGCATGCAGATATCACTTTGATATACTGAGTTCCTTTCTTTTGGATATATACCTAGCAGTGAGATTGCTGGAGCATATAGTAGATCTATATAGTTTTTTGAGGAACCTCCATACTGTTCTCCATAGTGCCTGTACTAATTTACATTCCCACAAGCATTCCCTTTGTGTCCTTGCCAGCATGTTATTTTTTGTCTTTTCAATAATAGCCATTTTAAGTGGGATGAGATGATGTCTCATTAAGCTTTTGATATGCATTTCCCTAATTATTAGTGATGATGACCATTTTTTCATACACCTGTGGGCATTTTTAAAATTATTGATTTTAAATGTCTTCTTTTGAGAAAAATCTATTCAGATTATTTGCCCATTTTTAAACGGTATTATATGGGGGTTCTTTGGCCATTGAGTTGTTTGAATTTTTATATATTCTGGTTTTTAATCCCTTGTTGGATGGATACTTTGCAAATATCTTCTCCCATTCTGTAGATTGTCTCTTTACTCCATTGATTGTTTCTTTTGCTGTGCAGAAGCTTTTTAGTTTGATGTGATCCCATTTGTCTGCTTTTACTTTTGTTGTCAGTGTTTTCAGGTCTTATATACAAAAAAATCGTGGCCCAGATGAATCTCTTAGAATGTTTCCCCAATGTTTTCTTCTAGTAGTTTCACAGTTTCAGGCCCTAGAATTGAATCTTTAATCTGTTTTGATTTTATTTTTGTTTATAGTGAGAGATGGGGGTCTAGTTCCTTTTTTCTTTTCTTTTCCTTCCTTCTTTCTTTCTTTCTTTCTTTTTTTTTTTTTAAGGATATCCAGTTTTCCCAGCACCATTTATTGAAGAAACTGTTCTTTTCTCCATGGAATGTTCTTGGTGCCTTTGTGAAAAGTCAGTTGACTATAAATATGTGGATTTATTTATGGGTTCTCTGTTCTGTTCCATTGGTCTATGTGTCTATTTTTATGCCAATACCATGCTGTTTTCTTAGGTAACGTGGTACCTCCAGCTTTGTTCTTTTTGTTCAGGGTTGCTTTGGCTATCTGGCATCATCTGTGGTTCCATATGAAGCTTATTTATTTATTTATTTTTTATATCTGTGAAGAATGTCTTTGGTATTTTGATAGGTATTGCATTGGATCTGTAGATTGCTTTTGGTAGTATCGTTATTTTCACATTATAATTCTTTCAGTCTATGAACATGGCATGTCTTTCCATTTTTTGTGACCACTTCCATTTCTTTCATCAGTGTTGTATAGTCTTCCTTGTGAAGCTCTTTCACCTTCTTGGTTAAATTTATTCCTAGGTTTTTGTTTTGTTTTGTTTTTTTTGTTTTTTAATTAAAGACAGGGTCTTGCTCTGTTGCCCAGGCTGAAATGTAATGGCATGATTGTAGCCCACTGCAGCCTTGAACTCCTGGGCTCAAGCAATCTTCCCTCCTCAGGCCCCCAAGTTGCTGGGACTATATATATTCTGATTTTTAATCCCTTGTTGGACAGATACTTTTTTTTTTTTTTTTTTTTGGTAGAGACTGGGTCTCACTGTGTTGTGCAAGCTAGTCTTGAACTCCTGGCCCCAGGCAGTCTCCTGCCTTGGCCTCCTAAAGCGCTGAGAATATAGGCATGAGCCACTGTCCTGGACCTTAGTGTTTTGGGGTGTGTGTGTGTGTGTGTGTGTGTGTGTGTGTGTGTGTGTAGCTATTATAAATGGGATTGCTTTCTTGATTTCTTTTTCTGCTAGTTTCTTGTTGGTTTATATAAATGCTACTAATTTTTGTATGTTGATTTTTGTATCTTGCAACTTTACTTAAATTTTTTATCAATCCTGAGTGTTTTTGCGGAGCTTTTAGGGTTTTCTCTTTATAAGATTTTGTCATCTGCACACAGGGACAGTTTGACTTCTTCCTTTGCAATTTGGATGCCCTTTATTTTTCTCTCTTGTTTCTTTGTTCCGGCTAGGACTTCCAGTACTGTGTTTAATAAGAGTGGTGAGAGTGAGCGTCCTTATATTGTTCCAGCTCCTTGAAGAAAAGCTTTCGGCTTTTCCCCATTTAGTATAATGTTAACTGTGGGTTTTTCTAATACGGCCTTTATTGTGTTGAGGTACACTCCTTCTAGATCTAGTTTGTTGAGGGTCTTTTATCATAAAGGTATGTTGAATTTTATCAAATCTTTTTTCCACATCTATTGAGATAATCATATGGTTTTTGTCCTTCATTCTGTTGGTGTGATGTTTCACATTTATTGATTTGGGTATGTTGAACCATTCTTACATCTCTGGGATAAATCCCACTTATCATGGTGAATGATCCTTTTAATGTGCTGTTGGATTTGGTTTGCTACTATTTTTTGAGGATTTTTGCATGTGTTTTCATCAGAGATACTGACCTATAGTTGTGTCCTTGTCTGGTTTCAGTATCAGGGTAATGCTGGCCTCATAGAATGAATTTGGAAGAATTCTCTCCTCTTCAGTTTTCTGGAAGAATTTGAGAAGAATTGGTATTTATTCTTTAAATGTTTGGTAGAATTCAGTATAGAAGCCATCAGGTCCTGACCTTTTTTTTTGACAGGAGACTTTTTATTACTGATTCAGTCTTATTACTTGTACTTGATCTGTTCAGGTTTTCTTTTTTTTTTTCTTGGTTCAATCTTTGTAGGTGATATATGTCCAGGAATTTATCAGTTATCATTAGGTTTTCCAATTTGTTATTTTTAAAAATTATTGTTTATTTTATTTTATTTTTTATTTTTTGGAGACAGAGTCTTACTCTGTTGCCCAGGCTGGAATCCAGTGGTATGATCTTGGCTCACTGCAAACTCTGCCTCCCGGGTTCAAGCAATTCTTCTGCCTCAGCCTCCCAAGTAGCTGGGACTACAGGTGCATGCCACCACACCCAGCTAATTTTTTTGTATTTTAGTAGAGATGGGGTTTCATCGTGTTGCCCAGGCTGGTCTCAAACTCCTGAGCTCAGGCAATCCACCCGCCTCAGCCTCCCAAAGTGCTAGGATTGCAGGTGTGAGCCAATGCACCCAACCTTAATTATAATTTTTTTAAACATTTATTCCAGTAAATTTGGCATAGGAATGGATGGTTTTGTAGAAAAAGTATAATTTACCAAGTCACAACAAAATAAGGATCATCACAGAAATGTAAGAAATGTTAAACATATGAAATGGGATCAATCTAATTCACCACATTAACAGATTATAGAAGTAAACCCATATGACCATTTCAACAAATGAATAACTTGACAAAATTCGATATTTATTAATTTGAAAATACGTACTTGAGGCTGGGCATGGTAGTTCACACTCGTAATCCCAGTACTTTGGGAGGACGAGGCAGGCGGGTCACTTGAGGCCAGGAGTTCGAGACCAGCCTGGCCAACATGGTGAAACCCTGTCTCTACTAAAAATGTAAAAATTAGCCAGGCATGCTGGTGCACACCAATAATCCCAGCTACTCAGGAGGCTGAGGCATGAGAATTGCTCAAATCCAGGAGGTGGAGGTTACAGTGAGCTGAGATCATGTCACTGCATTCCAGCCTGAGTGACAGAGTGAAACTCTGTCTCCAAAAAATTAAAAAAAAAAATTAAATTAAAATAAATTAAAACATTTACCAAAGGATGAATATAATAGGATTTTCTTAGCTTTACAAAAGTTAATTACCAAAAAACAGAACTCCTATAAACATCACACTAATAGAGACTTTAGAAGCATTCCTGTTAAATTCAGGAACAAGACAAAGGGGACAAATGTTATTTCTGTTGAGCACTCGATTGAATTTGCTAGCAAATGCAATAAAACAAGTAAAAGAAATATGATATAAGAATTGAAAACAAGAAATAAAATACTCTTAATTTGTAGGAATGTAAATTATCTACATAGGAAATCCAAAAGAATCAACAAACAATAGAACTAATAAAATAATTTGGAAAGATTACTAGATGCAAAAGATATATGCAAAAGTAAAGTCTATAGTGTTTTTGTCTATCGGTAATAACCACTTGGGAGGTTTTTTTTTTTTTAAAGTAAAAATAGTGAAATTTCTTTTCCTGATGTATCTAAACTAGGAGTTTCCTAATGAAATAAACCATCTCTGACCATTACTGCAGTCATCCCATTGCTCAGCTTTATGAGAGACCCAACACCCCCTTTTGTAACAGATTTTTTAAAATTCTCCTTTACTATTTTGAAATAAATTTCATCGCTTAATATAATCTGTGTGCATACTTCTTTGAAAAGCATTAATTTAATTTAATATAAAGGCAAATAAAAACAAATTTATAGTAATATGTATTCCAACTTTGTAAATGTTAAAGAATAGCTGTATCAGAAGATAAAATGAAGTAACCATGTTTTTGCAGTTACTTTTAATGCATAAGTTTGGATTTAAGAAAAACAAAACAACATTCAACTCATATTGTCAACAATTTTTCTTTTTATTTAACCTGTAGAAATAAGGACTAGAAAAGTATAGGCATATATATTAAAAAATTGCGTCTACAGCTGCCCATACAGACAAGTGTTGTTGTGCTGTAATGCTGCTCTAAATACAATGAGCAGCATTGATGACACTAATGTGTTGCCCCAAACTATTTTTAAAAGAAAATTTTTGAAAAGTTCTTAAAAAATACAAAACAAAATCATCTTCAGTTTGCATGATAGCTGCATACTTGTAAGTTTCAATTAAATATGTGCAAAGCAATACCTGGAATTTATGGAAATGTATTTCAGCTTTAGTTTTACGTTTATAAACATATCTTCCAAGTACATATTCCATCAGACTTTCAAAAGTTTCACAGAATATAGAAGAGTTCTTTATTGTGCAAGACTGGTTCGTCCATTGCAAGACATTTAGCATTCCTAAACTCCCCTCCCACTAAATGCTATTAGCAATCTACAGCCATCAGGACAAGTAACCCCTCATGTAAATTTCTGTACCATCCCCTGGGGGGCAGTACTACTCTCAGTGCTAACTATTAGTTTAAATGTCTGAATATATTTTTATGGGTAAACTCTCTTTTTCTGAGTCATAATTACAGCTATGATTGAAAACACATTTTCTTTACTAAGCAACTCATAATCAAAGGCTAATCTTATATCTTCAAAACTTGACTGAATATTTTATAACCTTGACAGTATAAAGTCTATAAAGGCAAAATAGAACTCTGAGTGCGTTTGGGTTTGTGTCACTTGAAAAACTTGTATTACAGGCATCATATGAAGTTGAACATTCTTATGTCATACAATAGTTGTGTAAGTGGAAACTGAATCTTTGAAAATGGGCCGGGTGAGGTGGCTCATACCTGTAATCCCAGCACTTTGGGAGGCCGAAGCAGGTGATTCACCTGCGGTCAGGAGTTCGAGGAGTGTCGCCAGGCTGGAGTGCAGTGGCGCGATCTTGGCTTACTGCAACCTCCACCTCCCAGATTCAAGTGATTCTCCTGCCTCAGCCTCCTGAGTAGCTAGGACTACAGGCATGCGCCACCATGCCCAGCTAATTTTGTATTTTTAGTAGAGATGGGGTTTCACCATGTTGGCCAGGATGATCTCGATCTCTTGACCTCATGATCCGCCTGCCTTGGCCTCCCAAAGTGCTGGAATTACAGGCGTGAGCCACCGTGCACCCGGTCTAGCAGATTTCTTTATCAAATGATGTTATCAGTTCTGGAGTTCATGCAAAAGACTGAGACATCTTATAACTTATACGTGGCCTAAAAACTATTCTTCTTAAATTAGGTATTGATTTCAAAACATGCCAGCTTTTTTGATTATGGATTAGTTAAAAAATACAAGAATTTCTTTAACCACTGTAATTTACTACCTAAGTGATTTCATTCAGTCCCTTTGCTTCAGATAAACCTGTATGATCAATGACTCTCAAATCTTTATTTCCAGCTCCAGCCTCTACCTTTAGCTCCAGACTTGTATATCCAAGTGCCAGTACCAAATATATTTGGGTATTTACTAAGTATCTCAGATTTACCACATGAAGATTGAACTTGTGATTTTTCTTCTACAACCATGTTCCTCTGGTGTTTCTCATCTCAGTAAATGATAACTCAGTAAATGATTTATCCAGTTGTTCAGAACAGAAACCTTGGAGTCATTCTTCACTTCTTTCTCTTGTACCCTAAATTCAATGTTTTAATTAGTCCTATAAACTCTATCTTCAAAATATATTATGAATCTGACCACTTAGGGGTACCTCCCCTGGACTACCTGAGTCAAGGCCAACATTATTTCTTACATGAGAGACTGCATTAGACTTACAACTGCTCTCTTGTTTCTGTGTTTCTTCCACACCATTATGGCGTATTTACTGATCTACAACCGGTTTTAAGTTAGTTGCCTGCTTAAAATTTTCTCATGAATTCTCATTACATTTTCAAACAAAATCCAAAGTTTTTACCATGACCTTCTGGATATGTTTCTGACCTCATTTACTGCTGTTATCTTCCTTATTCATTCCAATCCACCCACAGTGGCCTTCTTGCAAGTCAGAGAATGCAACAAGTATGCTCCTGCCTTGGGGCATTTGCACTTCTCTTCTTTTAGCCTGGTCACTTCACCTCCACGCGCTCCATTTTTTATGACTTTCTTCCTATATTTGAATCTCTGTTCAAATGTCAGCCCTCAAAAAGACCTTCAAAACTACCCTATCTAAAATAGCACCTGCCACTGCAATCTCCATACCCATTTTCATTTTTCCGTAATACTCATCCCTACTTGGCATTATGTTATGTATTTGTTTATTTGTTTACTGTCTGTCTCCCCCACTGTACTGTAAGCTCCATGACAGCAAGTACATAGATGAATTACAAAAGGAATCAATAGTGAGTTATCCTTGACATGTATTATTTAATGATTTTGACTCCATTTTAAGTAAAAAAAAAAAAATTCCACTCTTCAAAATGATGTAGTCTGATCTTCTAAACTATGCTTTTCTCATTTCCTGATTTAATTAAATCAGTGATATAAAAAAAAGAGTGATGGGGATATATAAAAGAAGACTAAAATAGATGCCAGGAAATACTAAAACTGTGCTGAAGTTTGGTGGTATATTTTTTCTTTACACGCAGTATTAATTATTTGAGTTACTAATTGTGTCACTGAATTACAGAATAAGCAAAATGTTAGCTAAACAGAATCATGCTTGGGGGCTATATTTTGTGTAAAATTTATGTTATGCAAAAATAAATATTAAATATTTAATTACTGCAGTTTTGTTATTTCTTTTTCATTTTAGGAAATGATTTGCAGCTGAGTGAATCAGGAAGTGACAGTGATGACTGAAGAAATATTTAGCTATAAATAAAAATTTATACAGCATGTATATTTTGTATTAACAATAAAAATTCCTAAGACTGAGGGAAATGTCTTAACTTTTGATGAGAAAAGAAATTAAATTTGATTCAGAAATTTCAGTTGATGTTATTTATTTATTTTTTAGACAATTTATTTATATATGTAAATATATATAAATATAAAGTTATATATATATAAAATTATATATTATATAATTTATTTATATAAAGTATATATATGTATGTTTATATATACATATATAATTTTATATAAGTATAACTTTATATTTTACAGCAGTTTTAGGTTCATAGCAAAGTTGAAGTTTTAGGTTCATAGCAAAGTTGCGAAGATCTTATTTCTTCTCTCCCCATTATCAATATCCCACACCAGAGTGGCACATTTGTTAAAATAGATGAACCTACATTGATAGATCATTATTACACAGTCCATAGTTTACATTAGGGTTTAGTCTTGATGTTGTACATTCTATGGATTTTTGACAAATGTGTATCCATCATTTTGGTAACATTCAGAATAGTATCACTGCCCTAAAAATCCTGCGCTCTGCCTATTTATTCATCCTTTCCCTCTAACCCCCAGCAACTACTAATCTTGTTGTCTCCATAGTTTTGCGTTTTCCAGAATGTCATATAGTTGGAATCATACAGAATATAGCCTTTTCAGATTAGTTTCTTTCACTTAATGATATGCATTTAAGTTTCCTCCATGTCTTTCATGGTTTGATAGCCCAGTTTTTTTTTAAGTTTGAATCCTCTTCTATTGTCTGAATGTATCACAGTTTATTTATCAGCTCAACTACTGAAGGACATCTTGGTTGCTTCCAAGTTTCGTCGATTATGAAAAAATTTTAAATCCAACTTCTTACCTCTGGAATTTGTGTAGTTTTTGTTTTTTAATTTGTAAGTTTTTATTTTAACCTTGCTTTCTCCTTTTCTTTTTCTAGCCCAACTTTAGTTAATCTGTCTTCATTTTTATTTCTATTTTATTTATCAATACTTGGCCAAGAACTACAACTATGTTACTTATTACTTAACTCATAATTAATAAGCAAGCTCATAATTCAAAGTAGCTAGTAAAATGCTTATTTTAATATAGTAATTATAATAGTTTTTACTGAAAGTTGTTATGCTGAGTTTTCTTTTTGGTGTTAACACTACCAAAAATGAGTACATGGTGATACGAGCTGACCAAGCTGGCTATATAACATGCATTATGTTTTCAAACTTCCAGCAAGTTAAACAGTACATCTTCAGTACGTCATTTCCCCTCCTTATTATTTCCCTCATAAGTGAAACATTCTTAAAGACATTTTTTTATGGATTGAATACCTAGTATATCATTCTTTATACCACTCAAGGGTATGTATAAGTACCTCAGAGAGAGAGGAATGAAATATAATATCTCCCGTGCTTTTGTATCTCCTTATTTGATGTGTTTTCAGATACCAAAATGTAGGGAGCTAGTGGATTAGATAAGTTCTTAGATAAAAGGTTCTCTGCCAGAAACAGCTGATGACCCTGACATGATTCTAAACATATGCACTTTTGGTTTGATCTGTACTGAATGGTTTGATTAAACTGATGGTAATATAAGCATGCAAGCAGAAAAAGTAAGTTGGCTACAAAAGAACAAAAATCAAAGGACTTTGAATTATTCTATAAGACTAAACTCTAAAGGTAATAAAGCTGCATCTGTGGAAGGGTATTAATGTGACCTATGAATTATGTATTCATCAGATATCATCTATAGTTTGGTAAGAAGGTATTCTTAGACATATAAGAATCCAGGAGTTCTATTATTCATATACCATTCCTATAATAATTATTGTAGTAATTTTCTAAGTTATTAAGAGATGACTCAAAATTAAGAACTCAAGAATGGAAAAAAGTATAATAAAAATATATTATAAAAAGATTGATAACTATCTAATATTTTCGGGACCAGTACCTTCTTTGTCTCCTGAAGGAAACTCACTCAATTTGAAGGGGTAGTTGACACTCATGCCCAGAAACATTTTAAGTGAAAGTGACTTCTGGGATGCTGACTAGGGAGAGAAGGCCAAGAGCTTATTGGTCCTACTGCCCTGAGGCTGCAATCCTACTTGGGGCAATCATGTTTCAGGCTGAGGCTGGATACATGTGCAGCAGAAATCAGTGAAGGCCTAAGCTATTCACACACTCCTGACCAACCCTGAGGCTTGTGCGTAGTATACACAAAAGGGCCTGGTGAAAAATAGAACTTGGGAAGACTTGAAAATAACATGTTCTTTGAATGTATTGCCTTACACATACAGATCCATTAGCAAAAGACACAGTCTTATTGGCTCAAAGTGGTTTGGACATGATATCTGTCCAGTCGTTGGCTATTCAGAGTACCATTTTGTAGAACAGTGACCTTAACGGAGGAAGGTTTGACTGGGAGGCAGAAGGGAGGCAGTGGTATTATCTCTGAAGTACTTTCAGCATTGAAGTGCTAGAAATTTTTTTTAACATTATCTAGGTAGTGCTTGTGTGAGTTACACACATATAAAAATTAACAGAGCTGTACACTTAAGATTTGTGCATTTTACTTCAAGTTATATTTAATTTTAAAAGTCCATAAATAAAATCAATAGGAAAAATACTGCAATATAGAGGATGGCAGAACATTAATATCAATAATGTTTAAATTGATGTTACAAATTTACAAGAAGGGGACAAACAACTCTAGAAAAATGGGCAAAGAAAATGAATAGGCAGTTCCAAAAATTATAAAAGCATATATTTTGGCTCGGCAGTCTCACTTCTGGAAATTTACCCTACAGATATATTTAACTTCTGTGCAATGTTATTATTGCAGTATTACTTATGATATAAAAAGACTGTGAACACTGAAAATTTGAGACAGGTCTCAGTTAATTAATTAATTTATTTATGTATTTATTTGAGACGGAGTTTCGCTCTTGTTGCCCAGGCTGGAATGCAAAAGTGGGGCCTCAGCTCACTGCAAGCTCCACCTCCCGGGTTCAAGCTATTCTCCTGCCTCAGCCTCCAGAGTAGCTGGGATTACAGGCGCCGGCCACCACGCCTGACTAGTTTTTGTATTTTCAGTAGAGATGGGGTTTCACCATGTTGGTCAAGTTGGTCTCAAACTGCTGACCTCGAGTGATCCTCCCGCCTCAGCCTCCCAAAGCACTGGGATTACAGGTCCGGCAGTCTCAGTTAATTTGGAAAGTTTAGTTTACCAAGACTGAGGACTAGCCGGTGACCCAGCCTCAGGAAGTTCTGACGACTTGTGCCCAAGGTGGTTGGGGCATAGCTTGGTTTTTTACATTTTAGGGAGATATGAGACACCAATCAATATATGTAAGAAATACATTAGTTCCGTCCAGAAAGGTGGAGACAACTCGAAGCAAAGGCCCCCACTGGGCGCTTCCAGGTCACAGGAAGGTGAGACAGATGGTTGCATTCAAGTTTCTGGTAAGTCTTTCCAAAGGAGGCAATCAGAATCTGCAGCATCCGCCTCTGTGAGCAGAGGGATGACTGAATAGACTGGGAGGCAGATTTGCCCTGAGTGATTCCCAGCTTGAAGAGGCCCAAGATATTTTCCTTTCCCAAGACTAAACCTGAGTATGCATCAACATAGGACTAGCTAAATGAACTATATTTACCTCCATACAGTTGATAACCTGTTCACAGATTTATTGGCTACTTGGGTATTCTTTTTGTAAAATATCTGTTCAAATCTTTTTTTTTTTTCTTTTGAGAAAGAGTCTTGCTCTATCGCCCAGGCTGGAGTGCAGTGGCGCGATCTCAGCTCACTGCGACCTCCACCTCCCAGGTTCAGGCAATTTTCTTGCCTCAGTCTCTCAAGTAGCTGGAATTACAGGCACCCGCCACCACACCCAGCTAATTTTTTGTATTTTTAGTAGAGATGGGGTTTCACCATGTTTGGCCACGCTGGTCTCAAACTCCTGACCTCAGGTGATCCACCCTTCTCAGCCTCCCAAACTGCTGAGATTACAGGTGTGAGCCACCATGTCGGCTGTTCAGATCTTTTGAATATTTTCCATTTACTTATTAATCGTTTTGTTATTGCTTTCTGCAGTTACTTATGTAATCTGGACACAAATCCTTTGACAGATACAGGTAACACAAATATTTTCTTCTTCTTTGTAAATTGTCTTTTGACAATTTGAACAACAAAAGTTCTTAATTTTAATATTGTCCAACATATCATTTTTTTTCTTTTATGCCCCATATTTTATATCTTTTTTAAGAAATGCTGGCCAGGTGTTGTGGCTCACGCCTGTAATCCCAGCACTTTGGGAGGCCAAGGTAGGCGGATCATGAGGTCAGGAGTTCGAGACCAGCCTGACCAACGTGTTGAAACCCTGTCTCTACTAAAAATACAAAAATTAGCCGGGCGTGGTGGTGCGTGCCTGTAATCTCAGCTACTCAGTGTCATGCGCGTCCGTGTGAAGAGACCACCAAACAGGCTTTGTGTGAGCAACATGGCTGTTTATTTCACCTGGGTGCAGGCGGGCTGAGTCTGAAAAGAGAGTCAGCGAAGGGAGATAAGGGTGGGGCCGTTTTATAGGATTTGGGTAGGTAAAGGAAAATTCCAGTCAAAGGGGGGTTCTCTGGCGGGCAGGAGTGGGGGTCCCAAGGTGCTCAGTGGGGGAGCTTTTTGAGCCAGGATGAGCCAGGCACAAGATAATGTCATCACTTAAGGCCAGGTCCAGCCATTTTCACTTCTTTTGTGGTGGAATGTCATCAGTTAAGGCGGGGCAGGGCATTTTCACTTTTGTGATTCTTCAGTTACTTCAGGCCATCTGGGCATATACAGGCAAGTCACAGGGGATGCGATGGCTTGACTTGGGCTCAGAGGCCTGACACTCAGGAGGCTGAGGCAGGAGAAAGAACTGCTTGAATCCGGGAGGTAAAGGTTGCAGTGAGATCGTGCCACTGCATTCCAGCCTGGGCGACAGAGCAGAGACTCCGTCTCAGAAAAAAAAAAAAAAAAGAAAAGAAAAGAAAAGAAAAGAAAAAGAAACAAAAGAAATGCTGACTTACTCCACAGTCATAAAGATGTTCTCTTATGTTTTCCTCTAAAGACTTTTTTTTTCTACTTGAACATTTAGATAGGCAATCTATATAGAAATTATTTTTGTGTATGTTGTAAAATAAGGGTCAAAATAATTTGGGGGATGTGGATATTCAAATGGTGTTTATTTATTGAAATGATCCTCATTTCCTACATTGTATTGCAGCATCATCTTTGTTATAAACAGTATGTGTGTGAGTCATTTTCTGAACTCTGTGTTCATTGGTTGCCCTATGTATCTGTGTCAATTCCACTCTGATATAACAACTATAGCTTTAAAATAGGTCTTAGATTGAGTAATTCAATCCTACACCGTTATTCTTTAAGATTGACTTTGCTATCCTTGGCTCTTTGCACTTCCAAGTTGACTTTAAAAAGTCAACTTGTCAATTTCTATACTCACAAAACCTGCTGGAATTTTGTTTTAGAACTGTAGAATGTTTTGAGAAATGTTGACATCTTTATAATATGAGCTTTCCAAATCATAAGCATGGTATGTTTCCATTTATTTAGATCTTCTTCAATTTCTTTCAGTCAAATTTTATAATTTTTAATATTGAGTTCTAGAAGATCTTTTGTTAGATTTATTCCTAAATCTATTTATATAAATAAATATATAAATGTATTCCTTAAATTTCCCTTTTCTATTTCTTTGTGACTGATGTTTGATACAATTTATTTTTGTGTATTTTAATTTAGAGAACGTGTTAAATATATGTTCCCTTTTAATTTCATATTTTCCTCTTCTCTCTGACTATATTAGATTCTATTAACTTAGAGCAGCAGTCTACTTTTATGTATATATAACTGTAAAACTTTATCATATGTCATAGTAAGTGTTTTCTGATGTTGTAATCACTAAGGACACAAATATTCTTTACTCATCACTGATACTTAGATTCTTTCACTTTTATTGTTGTTTGTCTCAGAATAGTTGGTGCTCATTTCTGTCTGGGAGGTGCTTTCTCTTTTATCTTTTCCCTTTCTCCTTCTATCTGATGTTAGCAAAATAATAGGATATAAGAGCCATCTTAGTATTACATAAATGGCTCAAGATTATGCCTTGGGAGCCTAGAATTCCAGTCCTTGCTTTGTCCCTTCTGAGTTCCTCTGAAATATCCTTCAGGCTAGAATAGGAGAGAATTTAAGACCAGTGTTTCCCAAATTCCTAGCATAAGAATTGCTAGAGGTGCTCGTTGAAAACAAACATTCTTAGATCCCTACCAAGATCTACTGAATTAGAATTTCCAAGGGAAAATGATTCTTATCCTCAGGGAAGTTTCACTTACACAGGACAAGATTAAGATTCCTTCCATCTCTGATATTATCTGACTCTGTGAATACTATCATTGTATTGCCATAATCAAAAGAAGAATTTTCTCTAAACAAAGGAGTGTCAGAAAACCACTGTCAATACTCCAAAGTTTAGTATTTGGTATACCTATGAGCACAAATAAATTGATACATTGCATACAGGTGCTATTCAATCTACTCTGCCAGATCAAGGAAAGCCAATGACATAAGAGGATCTTCAAGGCATCTGTGCCTTTGCTAGTTAACTTGACTAGTAACTTCTGACCATTTATTTTGCATCCAAAGTCATTAACCAAACCAAGTCAGAAATGGCAGTGCTCCTGAAAGAATAACTATAGCTTAATCATTAATGCCACAGTCAGAAATGAAGCTGGACTCTTCTTTGGGTAAAGGTTGGTGGGAGACAGTAGAAATGAGGAGTGTAATAGAAGCTGAGAAGATATGGTCAAAGTCTGAGTTAAAGTTTAGAGAGGAAAAGATAGAGTTTATCCTGGCCCTATTTGTCAATAAATTATTCAAATAGTTAATGTAAAAATTTTGTGAGGGATATAGTTATAGGTTTTCTGTCTTGTATTTTCAAATACAATAATTCATTCTGATGTTGCCTGACCTTGTTTATTTAGTCTTCAATTTTTCTTATTTTATAGCTCTCTAGTCTTTCTTTTCCCTTTTTGTTTGACAAACAGCTAGAGGGGCACCATGCTCTTTTGTTATTCTTTTACTTCTTTGGCTTAACAAAAATAACACGGCATAAAATGAACCTAGCATTATCATGTTTGTTTTTGTTCCTCTTCTGATAAGGACTAAATATATAATTAAGGAAAATGGTGTTCACAACAGTACCTAGAAAATAACTGGTTCACAATTTTTGCTCAAATTAAATTTTATTTATTAAATGAAAGAATAGATCAATCTTGAAGTGAGAAAATGAAAATGCAAGGAATGACTTTAGCAAAGAAGAAAAATGGTTCCCAAATGTATATCACCAATCCTTTTCTCTCATTTTCTTTAGCCCCGCCTCTTTAATTGCTTATAGGCTATTTCTAGCTGAAGTTTTATGATGCTGAAAACAAAGGTCACCTTCCTTTCTTTTCTTCTCTTTTCTTTTCTTATCTTGTCTTCCTTCCTTCCTTCTTTTCTTTTCTTTCGAGTCTCACTCTGTCACCCAGGCTGGAGTGCGGTGGTGGGGTCTCGGCTCACTGCAACCTCTGCCTCCTGGGTTCAAGCGATTCTCCTGCCTCAGCCTCCGGAGTAGCTGGGACTACAAGCGTGTGCCACCACACCCAGCTAATTTTTGTATTTTTAGTAGAGATGGGGTTTCACTATGTTGGCCAGGCTAATCTTGAACTCATGACCTTGTGATCCACCCACCTCAGCCTCCCAAAGTGCTGGGATTACAGGTATGAGCCACCATACCCAGCCAAAACTCACCATCTTTCTTATCTCCCAAATTGTTTTATGATGGCTTTCCTTCTTCAATTCATTTTAATCCTCTGCATTCCTACATTCCATTTATGTAACCTCCATACCTGAATAATGACTGATACTAACTCCACTTTTTCCAGCTGTCATGGCATAGTGAAAATTACAGATCTGCCACTTACTGGACAGGTACTTTGAACAAATTCCTTAACCTCTGGGAACATTACTTTCTGTAAAATGGAGATAGTAATATGAATTAGGATAAATATACATGTTATATAGACATACAACATATATGTAATTCATATATATTAACCTTTCAATAGTAGATATTCAATAAATTACAGCTATTGTTACCCTGAAATCAGTTTTTCTTTCTTTTTTTTTTTTTCTTTTTTTTGAAATGGAGTCTCACTCTTGTTGCCCAGACTGGAGTGCAATGGTGCGATCTCGGCTCACTGCAACCTCCGCCTCCTGGGTTCAAGTGATCCTCCGGCCTCAGCCTCCGGAGTAGCTGGGATTACAGGCGCCTGCCACCACGCCCGGCTAATGGTTTTTTTGTATTTTTAGTAGAGACGGGGTTTCACCATATTGGCCAGGCTAGTCTTGAATTCCTGACCTAAAATGATCCGCCTGCCTGGGCCTTCCAAAGTGCTGGGATTACAGGCGTGAACCACCGTGCCCGACCTTGATATCAGTTTTTCAATCTGTGCTTGAGGCGTTGTGTTCTTAACTATCTTGTACTCCTTTGCAAAGATAATATTTCTTAAACATAGATTTTCTAATCAGTTCTCTAGCATTGTTTCATTCCATCTTTGGCATGTTTTCACTTTGCTGTGCTGTACTTTTACACATTCTTTTTAACTATAGCTTCCTGCTTTGCTCTGGATCAGGAAGCGATTGAAGCTGACACCCACAGAGTTAAACTCAGTTGCTGAAGCCACCAGCTCCCCCTCCCAGTCCTCCTTTTCAGAGTAGGCTGGCAGCTGTCCTAACTGCCTACTAAAGCCAAATGCTTGAGGAGAGAGAGAAAGGAGCCAGCCATGAATCCTTTCCAGAAAAATGAGTCCAAGGAAACTCTTTTTTCACCTGTCTCCATTGAAGACGTACCACCTCGACCTCCCAGCCCTCCAAAGAAGCCATCTCCGGTGAGTCCTTAGATTCAATCCTGCCTCTGACAGGAATGGCCTCCCTCTTTTGGCTCTCTTCCTTGGGCTCCGGAGCTTCAAGCTGAGCTGTATTAGGGTATTAAAATGATTCTCTCTTGGATTTAGAATTCACCTGAAACCAAATCTAAACAGAAGCTTCCTTTACATAAGAAGACAAAGCAGCAGGAAGAGGTAGTCAAATTTCTTCAGTTGGGATCCAGGGACCTGATGAATTTCATTGCATATTCTGTTTCCCTGGGGGAAAAAAGCAATTTGAATGTCCAGGGAAACTTGGCAAGCATTCTTGTCTGGAGAACTATGTGTGATTGTTCTTTCTTTACCAATATAAAAACTCTGCTATTAGTTCTCCCTATGTGCAGAGCCTTCTGTTGAACACTAATGGAAGTTTCAGAATAGATCCAATCTCTGTTACTATGTGTTCCCAGTTTATTGTGGGAGATAGGGCAGAAAAATAGAGAAGTAATAGCAATGTTTTGCATTTATAAACTTGCTAAAGCACTTCTAAACTCATCATCTCAGTCAATTCTTACATTAAAATTCTGTAAGTGGGGAGGATATAGTAATGATAGCCAAAATTTACTGAGTTCTTACTGTGGGCCAAAAGGTGATGTTATTCTCATTTCTTCAGAATAACAGAACAGAGGATTTGAGACAGGTGTAGTGACAATGCCAGTATCAGTATGTTAACATAGCCAGTGGCAGTGTTGCCTAACTAGTGACAGTGTGTCAGCTAAACTCCAGATTGCATAATTCTCAAGCTGTGAGCTGCAAAGGTAAGAAGCCCAGTTCACTGTATGTTTCAAACAAGTTATTTTAAAACGTTAAAATATATTAATATTTAGGAGAGTCGTTTATATATATCCCTAGGGTTGAAAGAATAATACATTACTTTATTATTTTGCCTATTTTTTTTAGTTAATGATATCTCTTCTGGTCCCAAAGAATTTAGGGCTACTTATGAAGATGTATATATTTCTCACGAAATGAGGCAATATAAATCTTATAAGATTTGACAGTACCGAGGACAGATACCTCTATGTCTCTTCTCATGTTAGTTGGTCTATTGTAATAGATAGGGAATTAAAATAAAACATAACATTCCTTATAGTCTGACTGATATATTACGTGAAAAAACATAATTCTTTTAATGTCCAGTAGGATTATCATGAAAATGTTATAGAATCTCTTTAGTAGGAAGAGTAGACATTTAATTTTACAGGATTTAAGAACTCTGCCTAAAGTCAAGATGATCAATTAGCTTACCCTTAGGAATCTCTGCCCTCCATGTTGGGCTCTGTGCCTGACTCCAGCAGCCTCTGAAGTAGAAGCTATCATATTGCCAGGATTCCTCCCAGCATGGCAAACAGAACAGCTGGGGACAAGAGGGGTCAGTCCCCAGAGTGGAGCTAAGCAGAGACTGACATCTGAATCTCACTGCTTGGATATCAGGTATTCCATAGGCTATCTCTTTATTCTGTTCCTAGGAAGTAAATATGACCATTCTTCTGCCCCAGAGCCCTAGGCTTTTCATTTAGTAGTTGTGGGAAGATGAGCAGGTCCTGATGTCTAGGATCAAGGAATATTTGAGCAAGTCCATGTAAAATAAACAAGAAACAAAATAATATTCAGATTAGCTTCTATTATTTCTAAATCAGTAACATAAGCACTTTTAGTGTTATAATAGGTGTGTCATGAAGACTAGAGACCATTGATCCATTACCTACCATGACAATTTGAAATAAATGAATTTTTCAGTTGTGAAGAAATCTAATTGTTGAAACAGGGGAAAACAGCTCATGCTTGAATCGTTGCTTTCTTGTTGAATAGAAAATCTGTGGCTCCAACTATCCACTGAGCATTGCCTTCATTGTGGTGAATGAATTCTGCGAGCGCTTTTCCTATTATGGAATGAAAGGTAATTTTGTGTCCAAGAGTCCTACCTACTGTCTCCCACTCACCCTCACCCCATGTTTGTGACAGCCTGGTCTCTTTATATGCACTTATTTCCCTAGTCCACTCTTTCTGCCTTGGTCCAAATCGATCCTTTACTTTGGCCAAGACTTCCAATAAATCTCTCATAGGATTTCACCTAATATATAGGCCAAGATCAGAAAGGCCTGAGAGAAACCAGAACACAGACTGTGAGAATGTAAGTGGGTAGAGCTGGACATGATGGCATGTGCCTGTAGCCCCAACTACTTGGGAGGCTGAAGCAGGAGGATTGCTTGGGCCCAGGAGTTCAAGGTTATCGGGCACCTGTAATTGTGCCAGTGAATGGCCACTGCACTCCAGCCTGGGCAACATAGCAAGAACCCATCTCTGAAAAAAAAAAAAAGTGGGGAAGCTCTCATTATCTGAGTTACATTTTTCCATACCTGTTCCTCAGGTATGAGCTAACAGCTCTTGGCTAAGAGCTCATACCTGAGGAACAGGTATGAAGAATGGAATTCAGATGAGAGCTCTCATCATCTTGTTGCTGGGAAGGAGAGGAGAACGAAGGGATATTGGAAGCACCATGTTATGTTCATGGTTGGCCTAAATGATGCTAGAGGTGCACATAGACTGAAGGAAGGAGTATTATATTTGTACGTTCAACATAGTCCCATTCACTCCCACAACTCCCATGGGGCCCTGCTTCTACTGCCTGGCAGTCACTTCTCAGTCATGCCACTGATGGGAGTACTGAAGGCCAAAATCACCTTATAAAGACCAGAGATTAAATATTTTTTTTTTCCATAAATCGCTTTAGGCCGGGCGCGGTAGCTTACTCCTGTAATCCCAGCACTTTGGGAGGCCGAGGCAGGCAGATCACGAGGTCAGGAGATTGAGACCATCCTGGCTAACACGGTGAAACCCCGTCTCTACTAAAAAGAATACAAAAAACTAGCCGGGCGTTGTGGCGGGCGCCTATAGTCCCAGCTACTCCGGAGGCTGAGGCAGGAAAATGGCATGAACCCGGGAGACAGCGCTTGCAGTGAGCCGAGATCGCGCCACTGCACTCCAGCCTGGGCGACAGAGTGAGATTCCATCTCAAAAAAAAAAGTCACTTTAATGCATCTGTCTTGTTTTTTCTCCCCACACCCCTTTTTTTCCCCACTACAGCTGTGCTGATCCTGTATTTCCTGTATTTCCTGCACTGGAATGAAGATACCTCCACATCTATATACCATGCCTTCAGCAGCCTCTGTTATTTTACTCCCATCCTGGGAGCAGCCATTGCTGACTCATGGTTGGGAAAATTCAAGTAAGGAAATGGGAGGTCACATCCCTACAAGTTTCACAGATTGTGCAGAAGGCTATCACTTCTAACCTGTTGCTTCTGAGCAAGAACATACCTATGTCATGCGTGAAAAATAAGAATCTCTGTACATCTGTGTAGTGTGGGAAATTAAAAAAAAAAAAAAAAGAATCTCTATGGCAATAAGGAAAGGCTATTCTTTTCATTATCAGTTTTTCCAATGTGTTTACATCCTCTTCAGTTGCGGTATCTTTTGTTCCTTAAAACTAATTTTAACCTTCCATTCCATAGTTTAATATTAAATCTTCTTCTAATCTTGGTGGAGATAGAAAGTACTATCCACCAGCAAATTTCTAATTTTAGCTGGCTGCGGTGGCTCATGGTGGAATCCCGGCACTTTGGGAGGCCGAGGCAGGCAGATTGCCTGAGGTCAGGAGTTTGAGACTAGCCTGGCTAACATGGTGAAACCCTGTCTCTACTAAAAAGACAAAAATTAGCCAGGCATGATGGAGGGCGCCTGTAATCCCAGCTACTTGAGAGACTGAGGCAGGAAAATTGCTTGAACCTGGGAGCAGAGGTTGCAGCGAGCCAAGATCGCGCCACTGCACTCCAGCCTGGGCAACAGAAGAAGACTCTGTCTCAAAAAAAAAAAAAAAAAAAAAAAAATCGAATTTTAGATGCTTTTAATGTGGTTATTTGATACTTTCTCCCATCTCTTCTCCAGATTGAGTCATCCCATGTCCTTTAGGATCTTTATGAGTGTCTCTTTTCAGCTCTTTTGCCATCTATTTCTCTTCTTTAACATCTTTTTGTAGTTTCCTTCCTACGAATCTAATATTTTCATGAGTTAGACTATTGGTTCATTCAGTTCAGTATCTTTTAAGTCCCTGAACATAGCACCAAGAGATACAACATGGTGTAATGTTATAGTTGTCCCCTATAACATTATCCTGATAAGCTAGAAATGGATTGTGGATATCCACTGCTCAATTATTTTCTATGGACCTGTCATTTGTCTAAAAGAGCATTTCTCAAAGGGCATTCTGTTGAAAACTATAAAATATAATGAGTTATGAGGGAAAATAAAGCTCTTGTGGTCAAACAAGTTTGGAAACTGTTAGGCTGAGCAAAGCTAAAAATGTTCCCTTACTGCATGACTTCTTATAGCCTTAAATATGCTAATATGAACTATAAAATCTCCGCAGAAGGTTGTAGTATGTAGTGTTTCCCAAACTAATGTGACTATGGAATATTTTTTCTGGATATTTTGTGGACCTAGTGTTCCAAGGAATTCTCTTTAGTAAACAGTGGTTTATAGCTTACTTTGGCCTATATATGTTCATTATTCTAAAAGTGTTTAATCAGCACCTAATATATATCTATAGACGTAACACAGTACTGAACAGTTTCTTGACTTGGGAGAGGAATGGTGGGTGAGTAGCTGAGATCTACATTTGCTACATATGTAGTAGTAGTCACCAACGTTATCTAGATATGAGATTGGCACTACTTGCAGAATAAAAAGTGCAATCCATAGTCTATTTATTCAGTTGTAGAAGAAAGATTCATATACATGACATACCACTTTTATTTATTTTAAAAATAATTTCCTTTAAGATTGAAGAAGCACAGTTACAGGATTTGATGAGCAATTGTTTCCTGGTTAATTCAGAGGAAATTTAAGAACCTCCACTTGTGCCCTCAAGTCAATCCTTCTTGATGTATTTATTATTGTTTTTAATTTATTTTTATTGGGGTATAACTTACATAAAGTACACAAATTCAGAAGCCTTAACTGTACCACCTTGATCAGTTTTTATATATGTATCACCATCACCTAGATCACTCTCCCTAGGGTCTCTGTACCCTCACTATTCCCCTCTCTCGCCTTCAAATTCTCCCAAAGAACCAGAGTCTTTTCCTGCAACCAGAAGCAGGTGCAAATCTCTAATAGTTTTAAATGAACAAAACTCATCTTGACTCTTCTTTTCCTATCATTTTTCTCTTATTACCATTAACCCCATGTTATAAAAATAATCCTCTGTGTGTGTTGCCTTTCTCACTCTTCATTATCACTTCTTATGGTAGAGTAATATAATGTAATGCAATATAATCCAATTCAATTTAACTTGATTTGACCCAATTTAATTCAATAAATGTTTATTGAGCACTTTCTATTTGTCCAAGGAACCATGGAGGATGAAGAGGTGAATTACACGTACTGTCTAATTCATATTGTTCATATGCAAATAGCTTTAATACAGAGCATATTGTAGTACAATAAGGTATACTATAAATCATCTTTTTTCCTATTGAAATTACTCCCTAAGATCACTGGTAAGGATTTATTCATTAACAAATTCCAGTGGTCTTTTCTAAATTCTTACTCATTTTGAACTTGTTATTAACATTTCAGCCTGTTTATCATTTCTATGAAACTCCCTGGCCTTCTCTACAGTATATTTTTCTTACTCTCGTCCTCTTGTATCTTTTCTTATTTATCTGGCTTCTCTTTTGCCTCTTGTTTACTTCACTCTTTCCTGAGTATAAGCATTTTCCCAGGTTATAACTTTGACCCTCTTCTCTTTCTCTAGATTCTTCCTTAGCAAATTCTGTGGTGTTGATATTAGCTATATGCAGATGGCTCCTCAAATTCCAGTGAATTACATATTGGCATTCACCTCCTGGATTGTCCTAACTCCCCAGATCTGTTCTTTGTTCTGGCTTCCCTACAGTCCTACATTCAATCAGTTATCAAATTCTACCAATTCTGTTTGCCACAATCTCTCTCACATTTATCCTTTTTTCAGCACAAAATCCACTGCATTAGTTGCCATCACCCAGTTTTGGTCTTCATTGTCTCAATGTCTTTAAATTGAGATATTAAAATGGACATCTAAAATGTTTTTACTGCTTCCGATCTCTTTTTCCTACAATTGAGCATATACGCTACTGCCAAATTGATCTTCCTAAAAGAAATTCTGATCATATTACTACTCTGCTCAGCAATTTCTGGTGACTATTAAATCACTGTCTACTAATCTCACTCCAACTGACTTTTCTGTGCTTATTGTCATACTTATCTCCTTTCAAGAGTGGCCACTAGAGGAAAATTTAATACTAATATTTCTGTAATCATATCCAATGAGATCTCTTTTTCATGTCTGCTTGCATTGTTTCTGCTTCATGGAAACCCCTTCTTCTCCATCCTTTCATGTCCAAACCCTTTAAGGCTCACTCAAATACCACCTATGCTATGTAGTATTCTCTGCCCCCTCATCTTTTACTATAGCCAGAAGTAATCTAGTGTTTTTTGAATTCTTTGTTTTCTCACCCTTATATGACATTTACTAAACTCTACCTTATTATAGTTATTTAATTATTTATATATGAATCTGATATCTTCTTTCAAACACCTAAAGGACAAAGTCATTTATATATATTTTTCCCCACCCACCCCATTTATATATTATATAAACATATATAATGTGTATAATATATAAGTATATAATATTTAAGTATATATATAATATATATTTTTTTTGTCATTGAGAGAAAGTCACACTCTGTCGCCCAGGCTGGAGTGCAGTGATGCAATCTCGGCTCACTGCAACCTCTGCCTCCCAGGTCCAAGCGATTCTCCTGCCTCAGCCTCCTGAGTAGCTGGGATTATATGCATGTGCCACCATGCCTGGCTAATTTTCGTATTTTCAATAGAGATGAGATTTCACCATGTTGGCTAGGCTGGTCTCGAACTCTTGACCTCAAGTGGTCCACCCACCTCCCTCTTCCAAATTGCTGGGATTACAAGTGTGAGCCACTGTGCCCAGCTGTGATTTATATTTTTATGCGAGAGCACGTAGAATAGTGCCTAGCACGTAGCAGGCCCACAGTAACTCTTTGAATTCATAAATTTATTCACCCTCTGACCCTCAAATGTAGCCACTTACTGCAGGTAGATGTAGACAGGCATGAAGGTTACTTTTATTTTATTGTGGGTATTGTGGTTGCTTTTTATTTTTATTTTTTATTTATTTATTTTTTGAGACGGAGTCTCACTCTGTCTCCCAGGCTGGAGTGCAGTAGCGCGTCCACTCACTGCAAGCTCTGCCTCCCGGATTCACACCATTCTCCTGCCTCAGCCTCCCAAGTAGCTGGGACTACAGGTGCTGGCCACCATGCCCGGCTAATTTTTTTGTATTTTCAGTAGAGACAGGGTTTCACCGAGTTAGCCAGGATGGTCTCGATCTCCTGACCTCATGATCTGCCTGCCTCGACCTCCCAAAGTGCTGGGATTACAGGCGTGAGCCACCGCGCCCGGCCTGTGGTTGCTTTTTAAATAAGAAAACTTGGGGGTGATTGGTATCTCTTTCACAAAGGGAGTAGTTTGAGAAAACGTGGATAACTTGTTCTCCTGTAGTCATATTTGTGTGTGTGTGCGTGTGCATGTGTGCGTGTTAACATATACAAACAGATGATAACAGCAACAAAAGAAAGTAAGTACTTAAAACTACCCTTCCTTAAGTTGGAAAATCAGAAAAAAGACAAGACTCTTCCTTTACTATCTTCTCTAATTTGAACCTGTAGCCTATTTTCTTCATTTGCTAGAGGAAAATGGATAGAGTTTTGTTTCAAACCGTTAAGTTCTTCCCCACCTCTCATATGTTTCTCTGCCTGAGTATGTGTTTGTGTGTGTGCGTGTGTGTGTGTGTGTGTGGTGTGTTTACTTTTATTCAGGTGTTACCTTGAGGGTGAAAAGCCTTCTATAACATTAGAAAGATTGTTCAAACCCTGAAGTGCAATTTCCTGAATTTAGTAAACAACTTCTATTAAAAATCTTTCCTCTCTTTGCTATCCCAGAATAATAGATTTGTTAAGAGGAAATGGGCATCCAGAGTCCCTGACTCTTGTTTAAGGAACTCCCTATGCCAGGAAAGAAGTGATTCTTCCTTCAGAGCTACACACAGGAAAGACTAATCAATAGGTACACAGTGGGAAAACAAAAATTATTAGACATGCATATTGGTTTCTCAAGGATACTATTTGTAGTGTCAAGTTGGTTTTAAGAAAGGAAAACACTTTTAGTCATAGTTCCTAGATTTTATATGCTATTACCCAGGCTCATCGGTTTTGATTTTTGACCTGGGCAATCACTTAGAACCACTCTCTTAAAGGTGTTTATCATGCTTTTATAAAAAATTTTAATTTAATTTTAATTTTTTATTATACTTTAAGTTCTAGGGTACATGTACACAATGTGCAGGTTTGTTACATAAGTATACATGTGCCATATTGGTTTGTTGCACCCACGAACTCACCACTTACATTAGTATTTCTCCTAATGCTATCCCTCCCCTGGCCCCCACACCCTACGACAAGCCCCCATGTGTGATGTTCCCCGCCCTGTGTCCATGTGTTCTCATTATTCAGATCCCACCTATAAGTGAGAACATATGGTGTTTGGTTTTTTGTTCTTGTGATAGTTTGCTCAGAATGATGGTTTCCAGCTTCATCCATGTCCCTGCAAAGGACATGAACTCATCCTTTCTTATGATTGCATAGTATTCCATGGTGTATATGTACCACATTTTCTTAATCCAGTCTATCATTGATGGACATTTGGGTTGGTTCCAAGTCTTTGCTATTGTGAATAGTGCTGCAATAAACATACATGTGCATGTGTCTTTATAGTAGCATGATTTATAATACTTTGGGTATATACCCGGTAATGGGATGACAGGGTCAAATGATATTTCTAGTTCTAGATCCCTGTTTTCCACAATAGTTGAATTGGTTTACACTCCCACCAACAGTGTAAAAGCATTCCTATTTCTGCACATCCTCTCCATCATCTGTTGTCTCCTGCCTTTTTAATGATTGCCATTCTAACTGGTGTGAGATAGTATCTCATTGTGGTTTTGATTTGCATTTCTCTGATGACCAGTGATGATGACCCTTTTTTCACGTGTCTGTCGGCTGCTGAAATGTCTTCTTTTGAGAAGTATCTGTTCATACACTTTGCCCACTTTTTCATGGTGTTGTTTGTTTTTTTTCTTGTAAATTTGTTTAAGTTCTTTGTAGATTCTGGATATTAGCCCTTTGTCAGATGAGAAGATTGCAAAAATTTTCTCCCATTCTGTAGGTTGCCTGTTCACTCTGATGGTAGTTTCCTTTGCTGTGCAGAAGCTCTTTAGTTTAATTAGATCCCATTTGTCTATTTTGGCTTTTGTGGTCATTGCTTTTGGTGTTTTAGTCATGAAGTCCTTGCTCATGCCTATGTCTTGAATGGTATTGCCTAGGTTTTCTTCTAGGGTTTTTATGGTTTTAGGTCTAACATTTAAGTCTTCAATCCATCTTGAATTAATTTCTGTATAAAGTGTAAGGAAGGGATCCAGTTTCAGCTTTCTGCTTAGGGCTAGCCAGTTTTCCCAGCACCATGTATTAAATAGGGAATCCTTTCCCCATTTCTTGTTTTTGTCAGGTTTGTCAAAGATCAAATGGTTGTAGATGTGTGGTGTTATTTCTGAGGCCTCTGTTCTGTTCCATTGGTCTATACATGTGTTTTGGTACCAGTACCATGCTGTTTTGATTACTGTAGACTTGTAGTATAGTTTGAAGTCAGATAGCGTGATGCCTCCAGCTTTGTTCTTTTAGCTCAGGATTGTCTTGGCAATGTGGTGTCTTTCTGGTGTCCATATGAACTTTAAAGTAGTTTTTTCCAATTCTCTGAATAAAGTCATTGGTAGCTTGATGGGGATGGCATTGAATCTATGAATTACCTTGGGCAGTATGGCCATTTTCACAATATTGATTCTTCCTATCCATGAGCATGGAGTGTTCTTCCATTTGTTTGTGTCCTCTTTTATTTCATTGAGCAATTGTTTGTGTTCTCCTTGAAGAGGTCCTTTACATCCCTTGTAAGCTGGATCCCTAGGTTTTTTATTCTCTTTGTAGCAATTGTGAATGGGAGTTCACTCAGGATTTGGCTCTCTGTCCGTTATTGGTGTATAGGAATGCTTGTGATTTTTGCACATTGATTTTGTATCCTGAGACTTTGCTGAGGTTGCTTATCAGCTTGAGGAGATTTGGGGCTGAGACAATGGGGTTTTCTAAATATACAATCATGTCATCTGCAAACAGGGACAATGTGATTTCCTCTTTTCCTAATTGGATACCCTTTATTTCTTTCTCTTGCCTGATTGTCCTGGCCAGAACTTCCAACATATGTTGAATAGGAGTGGTGAAAGAGAGCATGCCTATCTTGTGCCAGTTTTCAAAGGGAATGCTTCCAGTTTTTGCCCATTCAGTATGATATTGGCTGTAGGTTTGTCATAAGTAGCTCTTATTATTTTGAGATATGTTCCATTGATGCCTACTTTATTGAGAGTTTTTAGCATGAAGGGCTGTGGAATTTTGTCAAAGGCCTTTTCTGCATCTATTGAGATAATCATGTGGTTTTTGTCATTGGTTCTGTTTATATGCTGGATTACATTTATTGATTTGCATATGTTGAACCAGCCTTGCATCTCAGGGATGAAGTCGACTTGATTGTGATGGATAAGCTTTTTGATATGCTGCTGGATTCGGTTTGCCAGTATTTTATTGAGGATTTCCACATCGGTGTTCACCAGGGATACTGGTCTAAAATTCTCTTTTTTTGTTGTGTCTCTGCCAGTCTTTGCTATCAAGATGATGCTGGCCTTATATAATGAATTAGGGAGGATTCCCCCTTTTTCTATTGATTGGAATAGTTTCAAAAGGAATGGTACCAGTTCCTCTTTATACCTCTGGTAGAATTCGGCTGTGAATCCATCTGGTCCTGGCTTTTTTTTTTTTTTTTTTTTTTGGTTTGTAAGCTATTAATTATTGCCTCAATTTCAGAACCTGTTATTGATCTATTCAGAGATTCAACTTCTTCCTGGTTTAGTCTTGGGAGGGTGTATGTGTCCAGGAATTTATCCATTTCTTCTAGATTTTCTAGTTTATTTGCATAGAGGTGGTTACAGTATTATCTGATGGTAGTTTGTATTTCTATGGGATCGGTGGTGATATCCCCTTTATCATTTTTTATTGTGTCGATTTGATTCTTCTCTCTTTTCTCTTTATTAGTCTTGCTAGCAGTCTATTGATTTTGTTGATCTTTTCAAAAATCCAGCTCCTGGATTCATTGGTTTTTTGAAGGGTTTTTGTGTCTCTATCTCCTTGAGTTCTGCTCTGATCTTAGTTGTTTCTTGCCTTCTGCTAACTTTTGAATTTGTTTGCTCTTGCTTCTCTAGTTCTTTTAATGGTGATGTTAGGGTGTCAATTTTAGATCTTTCCTACTTTCTCTTGTGGGCATTTAGTGCTATAAATTTACCTCTAAACACTGCTTTAAATGTGTCCCAGAGATTCTGGTATGTTGTGTCAATTTGGCTTTCAACATTTGAAAGCCAATGTTCTCATTGGTTTCAAAGAACATCTTTATTTTTGCCTTCATTTCGTTTTTACCTAGTAGTCGTTTAGAAGCAGGTTGTTCAGTTTCCATGTAGTCATGTGGTTTTGAGTGTGTTTCTTAATCCTGAGTTCTAATTTGATTGCACTATGGTCTGAGAGACAATTTGTTGTGATTTTTGTTCTTTTACATTTGCTGAGGAGTGCTTTACTTCCAACTATGTGGTCACTTTTGGAATAAGTGCCATGTGGTGCTGAGAAGAATGTATATTCTGTTGATTTGGAGTGGAGAGTTCTGTAGATGTTTATTAGGTCCACTTGGTGCAGAGCTGAGTTCATGTCCTGGATATCCTTGTTAACCTTCTGTCTCATTGATCTGTCTAATATTGACAGTGGGGTGTTAAAGTCTTCCATTATTATTGTGTGGGAATCTAAGTCTCTTTGTAGGTCTCTAAGGACTTGTTTTATGAATCTGGGTGCTCCTGTAGTGGGTGCATATATATTCAGGATAGCTAGGTCTTCTTGTTGAATTGATCCCTTTACCATTATGTAATGGCCTTCCATGTCTCTTTTGATCTTTGTTGGTTTAAAGTCTGTTTTATCAGAGACTAGGATTGTAACCCCTGCTTTTTTTTTGCTTTCCATTTGCTTGGTAGATTGGGTAGATCTTCCTCCATCCCTTTATTTTTAGCCTATGTGTGTCTCTGCACTTGAGATGGGTCTCCTGAATACAGCACACTGATGGGTCTTGATTCTTTATGCAATTTGCCAGTCTGTGTCTTTTAATTGGGGCATTCAGCCCATTTACATTTAAGGTTAATATTGTTATGTGTGAATTTGATCCTGTCATTATGATGTTAGCTGATTACTTTGCCCGTTAGTTGATGCAGTTTCTTTCTAGCATTGATGGTCTTTACAATTTGGCATGTTTTTGCAGTTGCTGGTACCGGTTGTTCCTTTCCACATTTAGTGCTACCTTCAGGAGCTCTTGTAAGGCAGGCCTGGTAGTGACAAAATCTCTCAGCATTTGCTTGTCTGTAAAGGATTTTATTTCTCCTTCACTTATGAAGCTTAGTTTGGCTGGATATGAAATTCTGGGTTGAAAATTCTTTTCTTTAAGAGTGTTTAATTCCCCACTCTCTTCTGGCCAATAGATCTGCTGTTAGTCTGATGGGCTTGCCTTTGTGGGTAACCTGACATTTCTCTCTGGCTGCCCTTAACATTTTTTCCTTCATTTTAACTTTGGTGAATCTGACAATTATGTGTTTCGGGGTTGTTCTTCTCAAGGAGTATCTTTGTGGTGTTCTCTGTATTTCCTGAATTTGAATGTTGGCCTCCCTCGCTAGGTTGGGGAAGTTGTCCTGGATAATATCTTGAGTGTTTTCCAACTTGGTTCCATTCTCCCTGTCACTTTCAGGTACACCAATCAAATGTAGATTTGGTGTTTTCACATAGTCCTATATTCTTGGAGGCTTTGTTCATTTCTTTTTACTCTTTTTTCTTTAAACTTCTCTTCTTGCTTTATTTCATTCGTTTGATGTTCAATCACTGATACCCTTTCTTCCACTTGTTTGAATTGGCTATTGAAGCTTGTGCATGCATCACATAGTTCTCATGCCATGGTTTTCAGCTCCATCAGGTCTTTTAAGGTCTTCTCTACAGTGTTTATTTTAGTTAGCCATTCATCTAATCTTTTCCAAGTTTTTTAGCTTCCTTGTAATGGGTTCAAACATCCTCCTTTATCTTCGAGAAGTTTATTATTACCAACCTTCTGAAGCCTACTTCTGTCAGTTCATCAAAATCATTCTCCATCCACCTTTGTTCCATTGTTGGCAAGGAGCTGCAATCCTTCGGAGGAGAACAGGTGCTCTGGTTTTTAGAATTTTCAGCTTTTCTGCTCTAGTTTCTCCCCATCTTTGTGGTTTTATCTACCTTTGGTCTTTGATGCTGGTGACCTACAGATGTGGTTTTGGTGTGGATGTACTTTCTGTTGATGTTGATGCTATTTCTTTCTGTTTGTTAGTTTTCCTTCTAACAGTCAGGTCCCTCAGCTGCAGGTCTGTTGGAGTTTGCTGGAGGTCCACTCCAGACCCTGTTTGCCAGGTATCACCAGTGGAGGCTGCAGAACAGCAAATATTGCAGAACAGAAAACATTGCTGCCTGATCCTTCCTCTGTAAGCTTCGTCCCAGAGGGGCACCTGCCTGTATGAGGTGTCGGTCAGTCCCCACTGAGAGATGTCTCCCAGTTAGGCTACATGGGCTTCAGGGACCCACTTGAGGAGGCAGTCTGTCCTTTCTCAGAGCTCAAAAATCATGCTGGGAGAACCACTGCTGTCTTCACAGCTGTCAGACAGGGACGTTTAGGTCTGCAGAAGTTTCTGCTGCCTTTTGTTCCACTATGCCCTGACCCCAGAGGTGGGGTCTATGGAGGCAGCAGGCCTTGCAGAGCTGTGGTGGGCTCCATCCAGTTCAAGCTTCCCTGGCTGCTTTGTTTACCTACTCAAGCCTCAGCAATGGCAGATGCCCCCTCCCCCTGCTAGGCTGCTGCCTTGCGGGTCAACCTCAGACTGCTGCACTAGAAGTGAGCAAGGCTCCGTGAGCATGGGACCCACTGAGCCAGGCGTAGGATATAATCTCCTGGTGTGCCATTTGCTAAGATCATTGGAAAAGCACAGTATTTGGTTGGGAGTGTCCCGATTTTCCAGGTACAGTCTGTCATGGCTTCCCTTGGCTAGAAAAGGGAAATCCCCCAGCCCCTTGTGCTTCCCGGGTGAGGCGATGCCCCACCATGCTTTGGCTCACTTTCCATGGGCTACACCCACTGTCCAACCAGTCCCAGTTAGGTGAACCACGTACCTTAGTTGGAAATGCAGAAATCACCATCTTCTGCATCGACCACGCTGGGAGCTACAAACCGGAGCTGTTCCTATTTGGCCATCTTGGAGTTATTATGCTTTTGAATGTCTTCTCCACACTTATCTTTTCTCTTTCTCCCAGTGGGTCTGCATAGTATGTCCTTTCTCCTCTTTTTTGTCTGATCTGAACTGACCTTCTTTTCTTCATGCAAGGTATCTTCCTCTTCCATCACTACACACTCTCAACCTCTGTATATACCTCTTCTCGGTTCCTAAGCTCCTACTAAAAATGGCTCTGGCTTTTTATATTCTTATGGTGAAATAAAATATATTACTTCTTTCTCTTCCATTTCCTTTTTCCACATTAACTTGTTTGTGATAAAAGCAAAGGAATGCTGGGTTATGAGTTAATTATAGAAGCTCTACACCTAACCCTAATACTAATTAAAATGTCACTTTGGGGCCAGGTGTAGTGGCTCATGTCTGTAATCCTAGCACTTTGGGAGGCTGAGTTAGGAGGACTGTTTGAGGCCAGGAGTTTGAGACCAGCCTGGTCAGCATCGCAAGACCTCATCTCTACAATAAAAGAAAGTCACTGTTTATTTATTTTTATTTATTTATTTAATTTATTTATTTTTTTATTTCTTTGAGATGGAGTGTTGTTCTGTCTCCCAAGCTGGAGTGCAGTGGTGTGGGATCTTGGCTCACTGCAACCTCCACCTCCTGGGTTCAAGTGATCTGCCCATCTCAGCCTCCCAAGTAGCTGGGATTATAGGCACGCACCACCATGCCTGGCTAATTTTTGTATTTTTAGTGGAGGTGAGTTTTCACCGTGTTGGCCAGGCTGATCTTGAGCTCTTGACCTCAAGTGATCCATCCATCTCAGCCCCACAAAGTGCTGGGATTATAGGGGTGAGCCACTGCAACTAGCCCAAAAGTCACTGTTTAGAAATGTCATTTGACCTGTCTGGATTTCAGTTTCTTGATTTGTAAAATTGAAGGATTAGTGAAGTCAACCTAAAGCATTTCTGTGTCCTGTGGCTGGGATTACAATGACCCTAATATTTCATTTGAAATGCAGAATTTTCAGGTCTCTTGACTTCTTGCTCCTCCTATTAGTTTCCTGCCGTTAGTTTCCTCTCTGTTATCCTTCATATCTAAACTATTTCCTATGAGGGTTTATTTGTTTTTTGTTTTGTTTTGTTTTTTGTTTTGTTTTGTTTTTATCTATAAGGTTGCCTATTTTCCTCCTAAACCACTTATACTTCTGTCATTCATTTAGTCCAAGCTTGTCCAACCTACAGCCTGCAAGCCACATGGAGCCCAGAACAGCTTTGAATGTGGCCCAATACAAATTTGTAAACTTTCTTAAAACATTATGATAATTTTTTTTTTTTTTTAACTCACCAACTATTGTTAGTGTTGGTGTATTTTATGTGTGGCCCAAGACAATACATCTTCCAATGTGGCCCAGGGAAGCCAAAAGATTGGACACCCCTGATTTAGTCCATCAATTCGATACTGATCTTACTACCCAGACTTTATCACTTTGGCTCAAACTCCTTTTTTTCCCCTCTATGATGATCTAAGATAGATCATCTGTTTGGGGTTCATGATAGCTAGCATTTTTTTTCTGTTCCTTTTTATTCCCTTTCTTGCTATTTATTCTTCTTATTACAACAAGGAGAACCTTTCTCTAGAAGATGTTACAAGATCTTTTGGGAAAGCTTGTCCCCGCCCCTGATGTTAATTAGTCCTACATTAGTCACCTAACTTCTTTTTTTTTTTTTTTTTTTTTTTTTTTTTGAGATGGAGTCTTGCTCTCTCACCAGCCTGGAGTGCAGTGGCACCATCTCTTGGCTCACTGCAACCTCTGACTTCCTGGTTCAAACAATTCTCCTGCCTCAGCCTCCCGCATAGCTGGGATTATAGGCGCATGTCCCTATGTCCAGCTAATTTTTGTATTTTTGGTAGAGATAGTGTTTCACCATGTTAGTCGGGATGGTCTCGATCTCCTGACCTCGTGATCCACCTGCCTTGGCCCCACAAAGTGCTGGGATTACAGGCGTGAGCCACCGTGCCCAGCCTAGTTACCTAACTTCCTGCCCCCTACCCACCAGACCCTTTAAGGTCCCTGCCCTAGAAAGCCGACCCAAGGATTAGGCACTTAGAATGAGAAATCCACATCCTGAGAGTTTTGACATCTCCGGCCTCTCTTTGCTATCTTTATTCCATTCTATTCTCTGCATTCCACATTAGCATATAACATCTTAAAAATTGCAGGTGTAAACTGTATAATTTCCAAGGTTCATTATAATGCTAACATTCTACTTGTATGTAGGAATGCTGGTGTGGTAGTACACATAAGGAATATATGTTGTAGTGTGCCATATTCCAATGTGTGAATCTCTCTATATGTTCTTAGTGGAGTTCCTTATTCTTCTACTTTCTATTTGCTGTTCAAGTTCTTTGAGAAAACAATACAACAGAATGTTCCTTCCAACTGCATGGTTTTCATAACTGGACAGTCTATTCTAAGTCCCTGGCTCCTTTCTTACCCTTGTTAACTTGTCCCTGAAGAAACTGTGGTGAGGATTACAATTAATCCAAGAATCCAAGTTACCCAGGCTGAACCTGAGAGCTTTTTACCTCCCAGTGCTTCTTTAATTTTGAGGAAGTCGTTGGGTTAGCCATTCCTGTTTACTTGAAGTTCTTCCTTGACCCCTCTTGCTCCCTACAGCAAAAGACATTCCTTGAGAAAAACGCCTAAAGTCCAAATATCCTCTTCTACTGGTTCTCCCATTTTAAAACATTATTACTTTTGCTACAAATCCACCTTGTTCTTGTCATGTCCGTACAAAGTAGGGTTTCTCTGTGTATGTGTGAAGTGAGCGGGTAGAAGGAAAGGGGAAGGTGGGTATAGGAAGGGAACTTGAACACTACAGAGTGAAGAATTCCACTCCTTTTTCCTAGTCTGTTTACTTCACTCACCATTATTGTCTCTATTTGGATTTCTCAGATAATTCTTTCCTCCTCCACTCCTTCCTCCTCCTCCTCCATTTATCCCCACACTGAGAACAGTATGAACCCTAAGTCTGTATTATTCAAGTCTCTCAGTTCTGGTTTTAGACTGACTGATTTAGCTCTCTCAACAGGACAATCATCTATCTCTCCTTGGTGTATGTGCTTGGCCATGTGATCAAGTCCTTGGGTGCCTTACCAATACTGGGAGGACAAGTGGTACACACGTGAGTAAAACCATGGAATCAACTAAACTGCTTTTCTCAAACATTCGTTACAAATGATTTTCTATTTTCTTACCAGAGATGTCCCTTTATTTCCAATCTATAGTTTTACTACAAAAGAGGTTAAAAAAAACAGTCTTATAACCAGTTGAACTCTTTCCTGCTTTATCTGAGCTCATCTGTTTTTGGGACTTGTAGAATGCCTAGTTAGTATCCTCTTCATATGCTTGAAAATAAACAAAACCTTCACACCCTACATATTCCCTCACCTTTTTATTCAGCCATGCAACTATACTTTGCATGGATGAATAAAAAAAGTCTATTAAAAAAAAGTCTATAATGTTTCCTTTTAATTAATTGTAGAAGTCATACTCAAAGGGTTAAAAAAAAAAGTCTATAATGTTTCCTTTTAATTAATTGTAGAAGTCATACTCAAAGCTTCGAATATTTACATTTATGTGTAGTTCCATATATTTCAGTTGCTATTGATGTTTATGGGATCAGAGGCATTTGATAAATTCTGATGTCTGTTTGTTCAGTCAGTAGAGAGGATTACAGCTGTTCACGAAGCAGTTTATATGTATTCATGTTATAATGCGCCTGTGTGCCTGTGTACATGTATTTATCCTACGAGTTAGAAATTTTGTTTGTTTGTTTGTTTTTAGACAGAGTCTTGCTCTGTTGCCCAGGCTGGAGTACAGTGGGGTGATTTTAGCTCACTGAAGTCTCTGCTCCTGGGTTCAAGTGATTCTCCCACCTCAGCCTCCCGAGTAGCTGGGATTACAGGTGCCCGCCACCACACCTGGCTGATTTTTGTATTTTTAGTAGAGACGGGGTTTTACCATGTTGACCAGGCTGGTCTTGAACTCCTGACCTCAGGTAATCCACCCGCCTCGGCTTCTCAAAGTGCTGGCGTAGCCTCTGCACCTGGCCTTGATATTTAATAAATACTACTTTCTTATTGGTGTCCCGTCAAATATCTTTGACACTGTTGCTATTAGCTATGATGAATTTGAACATTTTATATATTTTTTTTAAATTTTGGTGAGGATATGTGAGATCAGGGTCCTTAAAAGGTCTTTCTGTTGAAGTACTCCTTTGACTAAAACAAGATTGGGAACCAGTGTGTTAACTTTGGAGTTCCTTCAGTATCTGTTTCTATCGGATGCTCGTAAGGGGTAAATGGAACTACCAGGGATGAAATCTTCCCACGTAATGCATACTTTCTTGCAGAAGCCAAAGGATCATAAATATGGTAAGTGCCCATGAATACCTCCTAGGAATAAAGGCAAATGGAAAGTACCCATGGGGTAGAAATGTGAAGGGAATCTTTGCCCTTGTACACATTTTTTCCCCTCTGCAGCTATGTAGTCCATCTCTACAGGTGCATTTAGTATCAACATGGTTGGCATTCTCACCTCTCCATTTCAGAGTCCTATCATTAGTCGGCCTGAGTCTAATAGCTTTGGGGACAGGAGGCATCAAACCCTGTGTGGCAGCTTTTGGTGGAGACCAGTTTGAAGAAAAACATGTAAGAATCCTGTTATTTTGTATTTTCAAGAATATAGAGCCAGCATTAACAGTGGTACCTGGCAGGTAGCCATTTGCCAAGATTGAAGTAATCTACTGATCAGATCTTACCTGAGCAGTTGTATTCAATGCTGGATACTGGTCATTAATAGTGAGGAAAACTGAAACAGTTTCAAAGGAAAGAGACCAGGGTGGTAGATTAACTAAAAGGCATGTCTTATGAGGAAAGGTTGAAGGAAACGGGGATGGTTAGTCTGGATACGAACTAAGGAGAATACTATAGCTGCTTATAGATGCTGGAAGAATGTCAGTGATTAAACCTGAGACCAATGAGTGAAAGCCTCCAAGAAGCCAGTGTTTTGCCTGATGGGTGGAAAAACTTCAAACAATTGTTAAGTTTACTCTAACTTGAGGTGTTTAGGAAGAGATATGGTAAGCACTTTGGGAATGGGAGGTGATGAGTAGTATAGAGATGATTTAAGCATCTCATTTTGAGATTCCATGACAGGGGAAAATGACCAATTGCAAGGAAACATAATGAATGTCTATAGATGAATTTCCCTGGCTGATCATTCCCTCTCTTCCTAAATACTTTCCATTACCAGTAGTGAAAAATAAATGGGCCTCTATGAGAAAGCAGTGACAAATAGGCAAGGAAGTAGTCTATTTCTAGATCTTTCAACATTTCTGGCTTCCTCACTTTTGTTTCCAGTTTTCAGTTTTGTCTGTCTTCATGTATCCATTCCGTCTTCTCTGTTTATCTTTATTCCAGTTTCTCTTTTTCCCCCTCACCACTTCTCTCTCTCTCTCTCTTTCCCCGCCCCCCACTCTCTCTCTCTCTCTTTCCTTTTCCCTCTTCTACCCTGATATAATGCCTATTATCTCCTTCTGCCTCTGCTATGCTGTCCTGTCTTCTAGTGTTTTTCCCACCTTTCAGGCCATTTGGGTTATTTTATACTCTTTATCTGTCCAAGAGTCCATAGATCATAATTGCTTGCTGACTTTGGAGAAAGAACCAACTTTTGGCAAGTGGGACCCTATGTATGATGAACTATACAAATTAGATGAGTGGAATAAGGTTTAAATTGAAACCAGGAGAGGAAACAAAACACACTATAAATAGACAATGGGGAAGGACTTGTTGTTCTAATGTGGCAGGGAGAGATCTGGGGTGTCAGAATGAAGCATGTCAGTGTATAATGAATGAAACATCAGCAACTTTATTTGAAAGTTGTTTCATTTGAGAACTGCTCCACAAAGATATTTCACTTAGTAGGACGAATCCGCCTCCAGGTTTCTACTAGCCACTTCTAAGCCTGCTGATTTCTTTTTAGACTCTCTGGCAGATCTCCCTTAAGCACTAGGTGAACTATCCTGCTTCATTAACAGTTGACTCTACTGTCCTATGTTCTGGTACTATTCCTACCATACACTCCTACCACAAAATCTATTATTTAACTAAATCAGGCATTCACTTAGTTAATACAGTCAATAAACATTTATCGAGTCCCTAATATATGTCAGATGCTGTGCAAGGTACTGGGGATTACAGAAATTAGTAAGATAAAATTTCTGCTCTAAAGAAACTCACAACATACTGACAAAACAGACATTTATGGGAGGCAGAGGCAGGAGAATGGCTTGAGCCCAGGAGGCAGAGTTTGCAGTGAGCTGAGATTGCGCCACTGCACTCCAGCCTGGGCAACAGAGTGAGACTCCATTTCAGAAAAACAAAAACAAAAACAAAACACACACACACACACACACACACACACACACATGCAGACATTTAATGCAAAGACATTAATATTCAAATAGCTATATACAGGACACAGTAGTGGCACTGAAGACAGGAGGATTATTTTTAACCTATGCAAAGGGAGGAAAAGTATGTTAAAGCTGCTCTGGAGTTTGAAAGGTGAGTAAATGATTGGGGTCAGCCAGCCATGTTTTTAAATATCTATTAATAATATGAAATTCAGGTATTATGGAAGCAATATCTGAATCTTTCTCTTTGTATGTACCTTCAGCTCTGAATCTGAACATGGAATGGGGCTGGAGCTAGGGGACACATTGCACTGATGATTTATCCTGTTTGTTTCAGGCAGAGGAACGGACTAGATACTTCTCAGTCTTCTACCTGTCCATCAATGCAGGGAGCTTGATTTCTACATTTATCACACCCATGCTGAGAGGTTAGGATTTTTTCTGATGGGAAAAAGCTTTGCTCTGGTCAGCCAAAAAGCTGTTCAAGGCTTTCTCCTGTCCATCGTCTCCTTTTATAAGAGCTTGATAACCTGTGAAAATTTATTTTAGTCTTGATTTGTCTGGCCCAAAGGAAGAATTATGGATTGGGTGATGGGAGGAAAGAGGATGGTTATGTCTATTCTGCAAGCTCAGGTTTATTTGACAACCTGAACTTGTAGAATAAAACATCAAATATTCAAGACTCAGAGTTACTTTCCTCCTCACATCCCATTTTCTTTAGGAGATGTGCAGTGTTTTGGAGAAGACTGCTACGCATTGGCTTTTGGAGTTCCAGGATTGCTCATGGTAATTGCACTTGGTAAGTTCAGTGAAGCAAAGGAAACTAGTAATCATTGATACCTGTCACATGTAAAGCATCATGTAGGCACTTTACACAAGCTGTTTCATTCAATCCTCACACTAGGGCCTATTGGGTAACAGTTATTGTAAGGGTTTCCCCTCAACTTTGGAGGTAGATTCTGAATGAAGTCAGAAACTTTAAGAAAAGTGTCCAAGGTTGCATAGATGCTTTCTGGGGAGCCTTAAAAAAGATCAAACTCTGGGCCAGTCAGGGACTTGGCCATTTCTTAGTATCTCGGGTCATTCTAATGTATACTCAAGGTGGAGATCCACTGCTCTACACTACAATATATAGGGAAGCAAGGAAGATAACCCTCTTTCAAACTAGTTTACTTCATATGATACTTATTTATCTGGTAATTGGAAAAGATTTTAAATTCTCTAAGCCTTTTAAAACAGCTTCTAGGTTTAGCTATTTCTGCCCTGCTCTGTAGTGCCCCCCTGAAGTGCCCCCAAAGAGTCTGCCCTTGAGTAAAGAGAATAAGAGGAGGTGAATAAGTAGGTGAAAATTAATGCAACTTAAATCAAGTGGCGTTCTTTTTATCCCTGAGAACCCAGTCCTGGAAGAGAAGAGGGATATGGTGTTCCTTATTTTACACAGCCTGAGGGAAAACTTGGGCATGATTATTTCTAATCATTGACCTGGAAACCTGTTCTCACTCTGAGCCTCAGCGTGACACCCCCCTGGAAGATATCCAGTGCAAACCCATAAAGAGCTCAACAGAGGAAAAACAGCCCAGAGACTCAATGTTCAGTGTATTATCTAACAGGGAGTGGATGGGAGGGTGGTGATAGTAGTACTCAGAATTCCCAATGCCAAGGAAATTTATTATAGGTGAGCTGTGATAATATATTCCCTACTTCCTTCTTCATTCAAAGCCAAATATTTTCCCGAATATTTGCATGATAATATTTACATAATAGAGTAATTATGAAGATAAAAAAGAGACAATATAAATGAAATGTTTTATAAATTATGAAATGTTAAGTGCTAGCTGTCATTGTTAGTCACAAGCTTCAGTTTTCTGGGTACTAATCGATAACTCAATTCTCTGATCTTTTACTATAATTAATTTCTTTTTTTTTTTTTTTTTTTTTTTCTTTTTTGAGACAGAGTCTCACTCTGTCACCCAGGCTGGAGTGCAGTGGCATGATCTTGGCTCACTGCAAGCTCTGCCTCCTGGCATTCTCCTGCCTCAGCCTTCCAAGTAGCTGGGACTATAGGCACCCGCCACCATGCCTGGCTAATTTTTTGTGTTTTTAGTAGAGACGGAGTTTCACCATGTTAGCCAGGATGGTCTCGATCTCCTGACCTTGTGATCCACCCGCCTCGGCCTCCCAAAATGCTAGGATTATAGGCATGAGCCACCGCGTCCAGCCAATTAATTTATTTTTTCATTCAATCATTTATTTAACCAACATTTAATGAACCTGTTGTGTGCCATATTATGTGCTAGGTATTGGGATCACACTGGTGAATTGGATACCTGGAGAGTTCATGTTCCCAAAGAGTTATATAGTTCAGTAGAGAGAGGAAGGCAAACAAGTAAAAGGAATTTACAATATAGTATGATCAGTATTTCCCAGATCAATATAGTATGATCTAGGAAAGTACAGAGAGAGCTATGGGAACCACATAAAAGGAATGTTTAATTAAGACCTTGAGGGACCGGGCACAGTGGCTCACAACTGTGGGAGGCCGAGGCAGGAGGATTGCGTGAGCTCAGGAGTTTGAGACTATCCTGGACAACATAGCATGACTCCATCTATACAAACATTTAAAAATTAGTGGAATATGATGGCACACACCTATGATACCAACTATTTGGGAGCTGAGATGGGAGGATCGCTTGAGCCTGGAAGGTCAAGGCTGCAGTGAGCCATGATTGTGCCACTGCACTTCAGCCTGGGCAACAGAACAAGCCCCATCTCATAAATAAATAAATGAATAAAATAATAAATAAATAAATAATACTTTGGGGGTTGTAAAAAGTTTGCCTAAAGAAATGACATTTAAGGTGAGACCTAAGGGCCGAACAGCAGTTAATCAATAAAGAAATTATAAGTGATGCAGAAAGAGGACACAGTAGCTGTAAGACAAGAGGCTGAGAAATAGCATGACATGTTTAAAAGCTTTAAAGGCATTCGGATTACTTAAAGCATGAATGAGAATGATAAAGAGGAGAAACTGCCAGAAACCAGATAATGAAGGGCCTTTTAAACCAGCAAGGAATAAGAACTTCATTGTGAGGGAGAGTGGGGAACTCTCAAAACATTTTAACAGATGAATAATTGCTAGATTTTAATTTCTCAATGATGTTTCTATAATGTAGAGAAAGGATTGTGTTCAGATGAGGCAAGGATAATATTTATTTTGATTACTGAATTTTTTGATATTTGCTTAAATTTAGTGCTTGAGATGAGTGCCTCACTCAGTTCACCCTAATCTGGCCCTGGTTGAATTAACAAACCTTAGAATGGTTACATATGTTAAGTAAGGGAGAAGATAAGTCAAGGTTTAATGTAGTGTTCTGAACCTTGAGCAACTGGGTAGGCAGTGGGGTCATTAACTGAGATACTGAGGAAAAGCCAGTTTGGGGCAATGTTGATAAATTTAGTTTTGAACATGTTGCATTTTATATGTAGTTGGAATATTTAATTGGAGTTACCAAACAGTTATTTGGAAATACAGGATTAGAGCGTAGAAGAAATGTTTGCACTATAGATATAGATCTGGAGTCATTAGTATATGGGTAGCAATAAGCCATGAAATGAAGATAGATAACTAAAAGCTAGTAAGATAAGAGTAAGGTTAAAAAAAAAAGTGGGTTGGGAGGATAGGTTCAAACTTCAAGGAGTGCCAGGATTTAAAAGACAGGCAAAGAGGAAAAGCCCACAAATAAGACTAAGAAGGAATGGCCGAAGTGGTAATAGTGCTATCTTGGATACCAAGAGGATTTCAAGAAGGGATTCATTCAGCGTGATAAATGTTACTGAGTGGGAGATTAAGATAGGGGTGACAGATGTCTATTAAATATAGCAACAAGGAGGTCACTGGTATGATTATATCAGTTATGGTAGAATGGTGGAGGCTGAAGACTGATTGGAGGAGACTGAGAAGTAAATGCTACAGGATTCCTTTGGTGCTGCTTTGTCAGCCAGAAATCTCTGTGGCCACTGCCGCCTCTGTTCGGGCCTTGTTCTGGCCCACTGGGCTTGCTCCACCTGCTCAGCCTGGTAGGCTGCACTTGGCTCCCACCTGCTCAGATCCTGTGCCTACTTCCATGCTGTGCCCAGCTCCATGCTCAGCCCATGACTGGACTAGGCATGCAGCGAGCAGCTTCTGTGTTGGGTGTGGCATCTAGACAAGGGGAACACGGTGGCACCCAAGAACTCAGAGATGCTAGCAATCGCAGAGCCATAAGGGATGTTACATCTCCTGTTCAGGAATTCCCGAGGTCTGAGCCCCCAGAAATGTTACAGCTGTTCACTCCTGTCGTTCAACGAGCAGGAGCATGTTACAACTCTCTTTCTTCTGTAATCTAGCGAGCAGGAGCGTGTTACGGCTCTTTTATTCTCGCTGCCCACAGCTTGGTGAGCTGACCAAGGGTGTCACAGCCCTTTCATTCCCACCACCCACAGTTCAGCAAGTTCCGGGTCCTTGTCCCATGACCAAGAGAAATGAGGTGTGTGGACACCAGAGAGTGAGTAAAGCAGAGAAGAGAAGAATTTTATTGAGTGGCAGAAGGAAAGCTCTGAGCTCCTAGAAGGGACCCGAAGTGGGTAGCTGTCTGTGAGGCTTAGTGTGGGTTTTTTACGGGCTTTGAATGGGGGAGTGCATGCTGATTGGTCCATGGGTGGGTTTGGAAAAAGCACCACTTGATTGGTTAAAAGCCATCATCCAAAAGGAACCAATGGAGAGAGAGGGTAAGACGGAGATAGAAGTTCTCACTCAGGTCATGGACTCTATCAGGAACCGGCAACTCAGTTTTCAGGCTTCAAACTGTCTTTGGCTTGAAGATCAGGTTTCACTGGGACCCGTCCATGTCTGCCTGGGAATTTATCTGCCTCTTGTCACTATCAGTAAGAAAGTGAAATAGTATTTATAGCTGGAAGGTGACGTGGATTCAAGAAAGGATATTTAGCATGTTTGAATGTTATTAGGAATAATCCAGTGCAGAAAGAAGTTGAAGATACAAGATAAAGACAGTATAATCAGTATGAAAACACATATGAGCAAATTAGCTTTGGATAGGAGGAGGAATATCACCTTCACCTACCTGGAGGGAGGACAGGATGAGTGTGAATACAAGAATTAATAGATTTGGTGGCAGGAAATTGAAGGAGTTTCCATTCGAAGGTCCAGCCTCTTTCTAGGATCATTCTTAGTTTCAGGAGCAGTTTATTCTCTACCCAAAATTTTCCTCTTTTTTAGGTACCTCCTTTTTTTTTTTTTTTTTTTTTTTTGAGATGGAGTCTCGCTGTGTCACCAGACTGGAGTGCAGTGGCACAATCTCAGCTCACTGCAATCTCCGCCTCCCAGGTTCAAGTGATTCTCCTGCCTCAGCCTCCTAAGTAGCTGGGACTACAGGTGCCCACCACCACGCCCAGCTAATTTTTGTATTTTTAGACGAGACAGGGTTTCACCATGTTGGCCAGGTTGGTCAGCTCTATCTCTTGACCTTGTCATCCGTCCGCCTCAGCCTCCCAAAGTGCTGGTATTACAAGTGTGAACCACTGCACCCAGCCTTCTAGGTACTTTTTTATCTGCACACTTGACTCTCAGGATTAGCATTCCTCTACTGAACTATTTTTTCTATCAACCGTGAGAAGGGTGTTATAGATAAAGGGTGCTATTTGGAGAAGCTTTGGGGAAATTGAGAGGATGAATGAGAAAAAGTGGTAGAGTGAATCTGACTGAGAGGAATGGAGATATTAAAAAGTGATGGGAGAGAAAAGTAAAGTGATCTCTGCATTCTGATGTGTAAGGATACTGGAAAATGCTACTGGTCCCTGAAAAAATCATCTTTAGCAGAGGATCTACTAGAGGGGCATCATGCTGAAGCTAGGAAATCTGTTAAGGAGGAAAGTGCATCTGGGAGGGAACCAAGATGGAGTTTTTCTATTGAGTTTAATTTAATGAAATTGAAAAAAAAACCCACTGTTTTATAACTACAAAGGTAATACCAGCTCATTGTTAATTTGAAAAATTAAAGAAATGAAATCCCCTTAAATTAGCTGTGGAGATGTGGTTAAAGGACAGAGATATGGGCTGAAAGAAACAGAATGAGCTCAAGAACAGCAATTGTATAGAATAGAAGTGTTTGTCAAAATGATGAATAGTGGTTACAGTATAGGGTACCTCAAAAAGATTGATGAAATATAAAGTGGGAAACAGCAGGTTGAGGTGAGCTCCTTTGAGGACAGGGACCTTGTTTTTTTCACCTGTGTTACCAGTAGTGTCTAAGAATTAGTGAGTGAGATGCATTATAAGGATTAAATACATAGATTTTTGAGTCAGTCAAGCCTCAGGTCAAAAGTCCAGTTCTGGTATTTTCTAGCAGTGTAACCTTGTATAGGGTGCTTAATTTCCTTAATATTCCTTCATGTATAAAATAGAGATAGCGGCACATATTTTGTCAAGCTAAATCAGTCAATGTATGTAAAATGCTTAACAAGGTACATGTGATAAACCTTCAAATAGATGGTAGGGCTAACAATAACTATCAGGATAACAGTGAATTTGGGAAAGTCAGGCCAGGAGTTTGGGTGAGTTAAGTATTAATAGATCCTGGAAAGAAACATTTGGCATCAGATTAAAGAAGGAAGAGAAGAGACTAGGGAATGAGAAACTAGTTGGTGGCCATTTTAATAATCCAAAGTACAAGTTGTGAAGTCCTGAACAAGAGTGGTAGCAGTAGTAAAGTGAAAGAGGGGGCAAATAGGCAATACATTAAAGAAAGAGGACCAATAAAACTTGGTAACATTTCAGATATGGAGATGGAGAAAGAAGAGTAAGAAGTCACAGATGACTTCCACTTCTGTCATTACATGAAAGTCTCAATAGATATCTCTCTTAACAACATACCATTTTATCTTCTCTTGGCTCCTGCAATTTTGATAACTCCAAAAGTCAGGAAATGTAAGTTAGTTCCCTCTTTATGAGATTTCCCAGCCACTCCCACAGTTCAGCAGCCTGCCCTTAGCACTGATATATTGAATGTGCTATTTAGGTTGGTGCAAAAGTTATTGCGGTTTTTGCCATTGAAAGTAATGGCAAAACCGCAATAACCTTTGCACCAACCTAATGAATGAGAAGCTAAGAAACTTGTTTGTGTATCAACTGCAGTTGTGTTTGCAATGGGAAGCAAAATATACAATAAACCACCCCCTGAAGGAAACATAGTGGCTCAAGTTTTCAAATGTATCTGGGTAAGTCCATAAATTGTTTTCTTGCCTTTTTCAACCAAAAGAAAGAGATGCTATGCTGAGAATCTTGGCCTTCAAACATGGACATACATTTTTCTCAGTGACCTCTGTTCTACTTCCATGTTTTTTAACAAGCTGAGATTAACCAGTCTTCTTCTTATGGCTCTACTTAACCATTAAGTTTAAAAAAGGTAATCATCTTTTTAAATTGGCAAAAGTCTTCTGAAATGTAATTATGTATAGACAGATAACTTTTTTCTTTTTTGTTGTTATTTTTTGTTTTGAATGGCAAGTTCTTTCTTAAAGTGATAGATAAAATTATATCAGAAATATTCTGAAATTCAGTGCCTATAAAATTATATCAGAAATATTCTGAAATTCAGTGCCTGATTAGGTCAAAGAGTTGGAATAAGTCACGAAAAGTATGGTGTTTGAAGGAAGGTATAATAAGTTGGAAAAGGCAGAGGATGTTTTTCTGTTTGTCTCTCCCATGATGTCTATGCTCTGCCCTAGTTTGCTATTTCCAATCGTTTCAAGAACCGTTCTGGAGACATTCCAAAGCGACAGCACTGGCTAGACTGGGCAGCTGAGAAATATCCAGTAAGTTGGAAATGCAGAAACATCTTATGGCTTGATACAGTCTTTCCTAATGTTCAGAATGATTCTATCCTACTGCATTCAACCTCCTCTCTACTGTTTTTTGGACACTTCTACTTTAAGCAAGAAAGCCACGTACAGAACTTCTTGCATTTCTGCCTATTCTTCCTCGTTTTTGCAGAAGCAACTCATTATGGATGTGAAGGCACTGACCAGGGTACTATTCCTTTATATCCCATTGCCCATGTTCTGGGCTCTTTTGGATCAGCAGGTAAGAATAGTTCTTTTGGACATTACCCCTCCTTACAGCCACTTCCCTCTCACAGGAAAGGGATTTCTCATAATAGGATCTGTTTTTCCTAGGGTTCACGATGGACTTTGCAAGCCATCAGGATGAATGGGAATTTGGTGAGTAGAAGAGATTTTCCAGAGAAGTCTATTATTTTCTTCAACATCCATATTGGGGAAAAATTAATTTCTTTGTGGTTTTGCCTGAAAACTAATAAGATTTTCAGAGAAGTGCTTTTAGCCTGAAGGTACTGTGTAGGCAAAGATAAAGAAAGCTAGTTTAGAAATAAAAACCAGAATCTCCTCTTTAGAAATCAAAACCAGAATCTTCTCTTTAGAAATCAGGAACATAAAGATGAGAAAGTTTCAATGTATAGAAGGAAGTATTGAGAGGCTAGCAAATGAAGTCATACATACCTGGGATAGCGATTTTCTTCTGTCTAAGCCTATCGCAGGGCACAGCAGGGACAGGTTTGAGTGGCGCTACTACACAATTAGTCTATCTCTTCAACAAGGATCACAGGCCAGGCGCGGTGGCTCAAGCCTGTAATCCTAGCACTTTGGGAGGCCGAGATGGGCGGATCACGAGGTCAGGAGATCGAGACCAGCCTGGCTAACACAGTGAAACCCCGTCTCTACTAAAAACAATACAAAAAACTAGCTGGGCGAGGTGGCGGGCGCCTGTAGTCCCAGCTACTCGGGAGGCTGAGGCAGGAGAATGTCATAAACCCAGGAGGCGGAGCTTGCAGTGAGCTGAGATCTGGCCACTGCACTCCAGCCTGGGCAACAGAGTGAGACTCCGTCTCAAACAAAACAAAACAAAACAAAAAAACAAGGATCACAGCAGAGGACCTGTAGGAAATGGAATATTTTGTATATATGGATATGGAAAGAATGGGAAGGTTATACATATTATTTTCTCTTTTTCCAAACTCCATTCTTTAGCCCACTCAAATAAGGTACCACCTCTGCTCCCAATTGTTCTTTTCCCAGATTAGTATATTATTTTTCTATCTTCTCAGTTTTCAAAAGGACAGAGTAGAATGATACCAGGGTCTTATTAGTCAGTCTATTTGGAGCCTGCAAAATATAATTTTACCTTTTCCCTTCCTCTGGTTGTCTCTTATTTACCATGGTGGTTTTCTTGTTGGCCCTCTGGAGAACAACTTCGGAAACACTATATGTCAGGGAGAGTCTTCACCCTAACCATGATGTCTTGTCCTTCATATTATTGCAACCTAAAACTACAGTTGCTGAGATCAATAAAAATGCACTGACTCTATTTCCTTTCAAGTTAAGGAAAGCATAATACATAGAAAAGAATTTCTCCCTTAGGCCCATCTGCCTGGCAAACATAGCCAGAAGCTTTCCCAAGTCTGTTCCCATCCCCCAAATAATCTTAACAGCAAAATAGTGGCCCTGAACCAAAGACCTGAATGAATTTTCTCTCATATGCTTCTCACTTGCTAACTAGCAAAATTATTGATCTAGGCCAACAATTTTTTTTCTTGTCTTCAGATATCATCTAAATATAATTTGTTATAATGTTTCAGGGTTTTTTTGTGCTTCAGCCGGACCAGATGCAGGTATGGGACTCTTCTATAGCCATGGGGACTTATTTGTTTCCTTATCTATGCCTCCACCTGCAGTATTAGGATTAACAACCATAATTTGATGCTTTTCTCTTTGTACACTGATAAGGGCCAAGCTTTGACATGAAAACATTCTCTTTAAGCCCCACACTTCTCCTTCAATCCCCTGTTAAGTACTTAATTTGCCACAGGTAAAGTATAAGCATTGGATTTTTTTCCATGTCAAGATAGTATAATGAAAATGTTATAAAAGAAATTGTAAGGCTTGTTTTGTGAGCAATGAAGTCATGAGAGGAAAGAGCTCACAATAAGGCTGGCAGAAAGACAGGCTCAGAGTGAAACTTGTCCCTTGGGATATTTGAAAGCTAAAATGCTATGCAAGGGAAATAGGGTCGTGCGTGTAAATGGACTGAGGAACGTGGAATCATTCTGTACTTACAATGACAAAAGTGTGTGTTGATGTGAGACAGAGTGTACACAAGCAAATGAGTGCAGTACTCACACTCATGAAAGGAGAACATTTGTAGCTAATCCTTTTTATTATGGTGTTACAGGTTCTAAATCCCCTTCTGGTTCTTATCTTCATCCCATTGTTTGACTTTGTCATTTATCGTCTGGTCTCCAAGTGTGGAATTAACTTCTCGTAAGTGTTCACTGTGCCTGTATGGATTACTCTAAATTGACTCAATCTTTCCCCAGTTTGATAAATATTCAATGTCAGTATTTTTCTTAGTGATGATTGGTTTTGGTTTATCATCTATCTGCTTCTATTTTTCCATGTTGGACTAACTGCCTATTGACCCTGAAAAATGGGAATTAGATCTAATTAATGAGAGTCAAAGCCATTACTGTGGATTTAACTGTGTGATATTGAAGGGGCAGGTCTAGGTTTCATGCCAAACCAAAAATATGTGAAATTTAGCTCCTAAATCAACTTTCTTCTTTGTTCTTGAATGTTGTCTCTTCAAAGAAACTCAAGGCCTTTGATGACTACTAATCCCTTTAAATCTCCTGTTGTCCCTATGAAACAAATGGGGAACCTAGTGGGACTGGGAACTGAATTGTTCCCAATTACTGCCTGAAATTTTTTCTACATAGAAGGATTAGTCTTTTTTAGAGTTTCACAAAAGAAAGTTTCAAGCCTTCTTTCATTCTTGATTTAATAGCAATTTCATTTTGATGACCACTTTACCAAATGAAAATGGCCTTTTTTCATCTGTTCATTGAGCAGATGTCGGGAAGTTTAGGACCAAGTGTCATGAAAATATATATCAAGAAAAAACCATTTCCCTCAAAGAGTTTATTACTTAGTAAGGGGGCTAGAGCATATACACACACACACACACACACACACACACACACACACACATACATATATATAAAATGCAACTACTACACAGGCAAAATAAGTGTCCTAAGAAGAGCCTAAGATCAAGTGCCAAGGAGATGTAGAAAAAAAAATGTCCTTCCCCTGCCAAAGTCAACAGATTTCTGCAGAGGAAAGTGATGTAAATCATGTACAGCACCTGGCATATGGTATTTGTTCAATAAACCTTGTTGTATTGCCATTATTTTTGGTATTATGACATAGTGAATAGAAAAACCATCATAAGCAAAGATGGAGGTGAGTAAATGTGGTATATCACAGAGAAGAGCAGTTCAATGTGACTCAGGAAAAAGAATAAAGAAGAATGTATGAAGAGGAGTTCTAGAAAATACCTTGAAAAGCAATTGGTCATGGAAACGTGGATTTAAAAAAGAAAAGTAATTGGGATCAAATCAGGAAAAGTCTTTGATACAGTTTGAATATTTGTACCCACCCAAATCTCATGTTGAAATGTAATCCCCAATGTTGGATGTTGGAGGGGGTGTCTAGTGGGAGGTGGTTGGATCATGTGGATGAATTCCTCATGAATGGTTTAGGGCTATCCCGTTGGTGCTGTCCTCATGATAGTGAGTTCTCGTGATATCTGACCATTTAAAAGTGTGCAGTATCTCTCTACCCTTCATTTGCTCCTGCTTTCATCATGTGACATGCCTGTTTCGCCAGAGGGTACAAGCCATAAACATTGATGGCTTCTACATGGTGTTAAGCCTGCAGGCATACAGAGTGCAAGAATGAAGAATGCTTGGCACCCTTCACCTAGATTTCAGAGACTGTATGAGAAAGCGTGGGTGTTCACACAGAAACCTGCTGCAGGGGTGGAGCCCCCAGAGAGCACCTCTACTAGGGCAGTGTGGAGGTAAAATGTGGGGTTGGAACCCCCTACAGAGTCCCCACAAGGGCACTGCCTAGTGGACCTGTGAGAAGGGGGCCACCATCCTCCAGACCCCAGAATGATAGACCCACTGGCAGCTTGCACCCTGGGCCTGGAAAACCACAGACACTCAACAATCTGTGAGTGCAGCCACAGGGGCTGAACTCTGCAAAGCCACAGGGGAGGAGCTATCCAAGGCCTTGGGAGCCCACCTCTTGTACCGGTGTGCCCTGAATGTGGGACGTGGAGTCAAAGGAGATTATTCTGGAACTTTAAGATTTAATAACTGCCTTGCTGGGTTCAGACTTGCCTGGGGCCTGTAGCCCCTTTGTTTTGGCCACTTTCTCCCTTTTAGGATGGAAATGTTTACCCAGTGCCTATACCACCATTTTATTTGGGGAGTAAATAAGTTGATTTTACAGGCTCGTAGGTGGAAGGGACTTGCCTTATTTCAAATGAGACTTTGGACTTGGGACTTTTGATTGAGTTTGCGCTGGAATGAGTTAAAACTTTGGGGGAAAATTGGGAAGGCATAATTGTATTTTGCAATGTGAGAAGGACATGAGATTTTAGGGGTCTAGAGATGGAATGATATAGTTTGGATATTTGTCCCTGCCAAAATCTCATGTTGAAATGTAATTCCCAATGATAAAGGTGGGGCCTGGTGGGACATGATTGGATCATGGGAGTGAATTCTCATGAAGGGTTTAGCACCATTCCGTGGTGCTATCCTCATGATAGTGAATGAGTTCTCACAAGATCTGGTAATTTAAAAGTGTGTGGCACCTCCCACCTCCTCGCTTGCTTCTGCTTTCACCATGTGACATGCCTATTCCACCTTTGGCTTCTCCCATGATTGAAAGCTCCTTGAGGCTTCACCAGAAGCTGGGAAGATGCCAACACTCTGCTTCCTGTAATGCTGCAGAACCATAAGCCAATTAAACTTCTTTTCTTTATAAATTACCCAATCTCAGGTATTTCTTTATAGAAATGCAAGAACAGCCTAATGCAGTCTTTAATAATAGGCTACAGAGTTTGGATTTCATTCTTAAGAGTCTAAAGTTTAAATGTAATTGTTTCTCCTTTCCACCACAGATCACTTAGGAAAATGGCTGTTGGTATGATCCTAGCATGCCTGGCATTTGCAGTTGCGGCAGCTGTAGAGATCAAAATAAATGTGAGTTCAGTAATTCTTAAGCTCCATGAGGGCAGGATCATATCTTTCTTATTTGCTCTTTTTGACTTGTTCGATCATGATTCCCTGGGACCTAGCACAGTACCTTTTTTATAAGAGGTGTATCATAAGTATTTGTTATAAATAAGTAGATAGAGCGGTAAAACAGCAATGCAAAATGAGGCCCACCTCCCACCTGAGTGACTTAGAATGTATTTTCAGGGAATTCTCAAACACTAATATCCAAGATGGCCATCTCCTTAGGGAATACAGGCTTATGTGATGCCTTTCTAGATACTCAAGTAAAAACCTTTTGGCAGATTGAATAGCCACTATTACGGATGAAGCCATAGCTGATTCAAAAAGCATGGAGTTTGTAAGCTGGCATTGGTACTTGCTACATTGAACTGATGTTTCCCTCTCCAAACTGCCTTTAGAGTTTTCTAAGCCAAATATTTTTCAAAGGGAGAAAACTATATCTACTTGGCTAGTGGACTAGGCTGTCAGAAACAACTGAGATATGTGTTGTCATTGTATGTGAAGGATTATTTGTTGGTGATTCTGACATGTATTCTTTGTTCTAAGGAAATGACCCCAGCCCAGCCAGGTCCCCAGGAGGTTTTCCTACAAGTCTTGAATCTGGCAGATGATGAAGTGAAAGTGACAGTGGTAGGAAATGAAAACGATTCTCTGTTGATAGAGTCCATCAAATCCTTTCAGGTGAGGTGTGTACCTGAATGAATTAGAAACTCTGTATGCTATATTGATCTTGATTTTTTCTTAACATTAATTGTATCATAAGCATCTTCCCATGTCTTTAGATAATCTTTGAGCACATGATTTTAATGGGCATATAATATTCCATTCTATAGATATACCATAGTTTATTTAGACATTTCCACATAGGTATTCAGTTTTTATTATTATACATAATCCTATAATGAACATTCTTATTCATAAATATTTATGCATACCTCTGATTATTTCTTAGGGTAGATTCCAAGAAATAAAACGACTTGGTTAAAGAAAGGAATTACTAGGTTGAAAATGTTTGATGAGGTCACCTACTCTGAGATGCTACAATATTGTAATGTCCAATATGGAGTAGAAGGTGTATGTGACCTTCAATTTATGTTCTTCATTTTACAGAAAACACCACAGTATTCCAAACTGCACCTGAAAACAAAAAGCCAGAATTTTCACTTCCACCTGAAATATCACAATTTGTCTCTCTACACTGAGCATTCTGTGCAGGAGAAGAACTGGTACAGTCTTGTCATTCGTGAAGATGGGAACAGTATCTCCAGCATGATGGTAAGTTGAGGGATTGCCTGTGTTTTAAGTTGTCATCTCAAAGTAATATGACTGTCTTATCAACGCTTAGCAAGGATCTGCCTGATGATCAAATTTTCTGAGTATAGGTCTTATTTCATCAGCTGTTACTGATTTTTACTTTCCTCTGTTGTAGGTAAAGGATACAGAAAGCAAAACAACCAATGGGATGACAACCGTGAGGTTTGAATGTCAAAGAGATTCCAAGCCACTCTGTTTTCTTGAATCTTGGATCTCTTCTAATCTTTGGGGCTTCATTCTACTTGTTCTGAACAGGAATTCCCTCTCCTAGAGTGCCAGGGGCACTGGTGTCAAAAGGCATTTTCTAGGACAATGAGAAGCAGATAGGCTTCTTTTCTCATGTGGGATTCAAAGATGACCCTATCTGTGTATGCCCCCTGTACTCTGGGGCATAAATTCTTTCTGCTGAATATCTGTTTATCTTGCTTTCAGGAAAATAACTGAGTACTTTTCTCTTTGTGATTGTCAGAGAGAAATTTGGAAGTGAGAAAATAATCCTCCCTTCCTTTTTGATAGTTGAATATATATCTCTTAAAGTATAGTTTTTATTATAAGCCTAAAGAGGCATCATGGTATAGTACACATTTGGAGTCAAAAGACTTAGTTTTGAATCCAGATAAGGCTGAAGGGTGTTGTCAAAGGGTGAGGGACAGTTACAGAGATGGAGTACCCAAGAGGACATGTGTTCTCTGTGGCCGGTATTAGACATGAAATGGACAGATACACAGATCTATGGCCACCAAAGTCAAGTGGTTGCTGTTGAGAATAGCATTTTACAGGAGAACTTTTAGTGAAAAGTCTGGATTTCACTGAAGGGTAGGACAGTCATAATAACTTGCTTTTGAATATGCTTCAAAAAAAGTAAACAGCTCAAAATAAGACAAATGGACCTCCAGAGGGGCATTTTCTAGGTCAGTGTAGAATGATCTAAAGTCTAGGAATCAACATTCAGGACTCTAGAGGGAACTGTCCTTCTTATTCCTGGGGTCAGAGACCAAATCAAAAGCTATCAAAACAGAAATGTACCAAAAACCCATCCTGAGAGGACAATCTAGGTGCCAGGTTCAGAAAAACAGAAAGATGGTTCTGGAAGGGTCCAAAGTTTCTGCAGACTCCAAAACAATTATAGCAACCTACTCTGGGCTAGAAGTCTGAGTTTTGCATAAGTCACATTGGGCTTAATTTATAAGAAGTTAAGATATGAGTTTTATGTAAATACTATCATTTCTTTATGCATAATTATCTTATTTTTCTTAGTAAAGTCTCAGTTGATACATTCCACCATTATAAGGGAAATAAATTAGATAGACCTAAGTTGGATTAGTGAGGAAACTCAGATTGCCATGAATGATCATGATAGTGTCCATCTAGCTAGAGGTCTGGTGAGGATGTGAGAGATAAAAGTACAAGAAAAAGAAAGTTAGGGACAGCTAAGACTATGGATTACTTTTTACATATGGGATCATTCATTTGTCTAGTTAACAATATACATTATGTACCTTTTATGTGCCAGCCACTATTCTAGGCACTTAGGCACTGGGGATATAGTTATACCCAAAACATAAAAGGTCCCTACCCTCTTTAATCAGGTGTTCCTGTTTGTTTGATATGTAAATAATATCTCTGCCCTCAGGTTTGTTAACACTTTGCATAAAGGTGTCAACATCTCCCTGAGTAAAGATACCTCTCTCAATGTTGGTGAAGACTATGGTGTGTCTGCGTATAGAACAGTGCAAAGAGGAGAGTAAGTGCATTGCCCCTGTGGACATTTTACTTTCGTCAATAATTGTTTTTTGAGTGCTATCTTTGTATATAGGTGGGGAATTTAGGTGCATGTGGGCTAATTTTGTTTTTGTTTTTGTTTTTTGGTTTTTTTTTTTTTGAGACGGAGTCTCACTCTGTCGCTTAGGCTGGGATGCAGTGGCGCAATCTCCACTTATTGCAAGCTCCGCCTCCCGGGTTCATGCCATTCTCCTGCCTCAGCCTCCCGTGTAGCTGGGACTACAGGCGCCCACCATCGCGTCCGGCTAATTTTTGTATTTTTAGTAGAGATGGGGTTTCACCGTGTTAGCCAGAATGGTCTCGATCTCCTGACCTCGTGATCCGCCCGTCTCGGCCTCCCAAAGTGCTGGGATTACAGGCGTGAGCCATCACGCCTGGCCTGCATGTGGGCTAATTTTGAGTGTAGAAGCACTCCTGATCTTTTCCAACTCTTGCTTCCTTCCCTCAGTCTCACTTTTTTTCTGCACAGATATGTTGAGATCACGATTGCTGTGAAGACCACACTATATAGTTAACACAGCCCATCTCTGTATAGTTAACACAGTCCATCTCTGTGAGTTTCTCAAAGTTTATTATTGGTTTCCATTTCTACTGAAGAATGTACTTTGGTACCTTGAATTGGCACTTCATTACTTAGAGCTTATCTTCTCAGGTTCACTGTTATAGCCTGTTCTACTAGGTCATAAGATTTGCATGAGGAAAGTTCACATGGTACTTAAGTTCACAAAAGAATATGATTTGTAACTACTTTATTTAGGTTGAATATTTTAGAAAATACCGGACAGGCAATAAAGAGCTCAAATCAGGGACAGAAGCCTGGCATGAAAATAACCCACTCCAAGAAACATTTATCTTCAAAGATAATTAGTAGCTTCACTGCTTTCCTCACCATCAGTAGAGAGATGAGATCATTTTCACCTGGAGATGTGAATGCTTTTCTTTTTTTTTTGAAAATTACCAAATTTTTATTTTTCAAAGTTTTCAAATTTGCTTTGCTTGGTCTAGCTCATGAAATAAATCAAAAGTAGCAAGACCTCCACCTCTAAAATAATGATAATAATCATGATAACCTCAAAAGGAAAAAAGAAACAAATATTTTTTAAGAAGAAAAAGTATTGTTAAATAGGATTATTGTGCACTGAGAAAACTCAGGAGACTCATTAAATCTGTGAAATAATTTTAAAATACGAAATGCAAATCAAAACCACAATGAGATACCATCTCACACCAGTTAGAATGGCAATCATTAAAAAGTCAGGAAACAACAGGTGCTGGAGAGGATGTGGAGAAATAGGAACACTTTTACACTGTTGGTGGGATTGTAAACTAGTTCAACCATTATGGAAAACAGTATGGCGATTCCTCAAGGATCTAGAACTAGATGTACCATATGACCCAGCCATCCCATTACTGGGGATATACCCAAAGGATTATAAATCATGCTGCTATAAAGACACATGCACACGTATGTTTATTGCGGCACTATTTACAATAGCAAAGACTTGGAATCAACCCAAATGTCCATCAGTGACAGACTGGATTAAGAAAATGTGGTACATATACACCATGGAATACTATGCAGCCATAAAAAAGGATGAGTTTGTATCCTTTGTAGGGACATGGATGCAGCTGGAAACCATCATTCTTAGCAAACTATCACAAGAACAGAAAACCAAACACCGCATGTTCTCACTCATAGGTGGGAACTGAACAATGAGATCACTTGGACTCGGGAAGGGGAACATCACACACCGGGGCCTATCATGGGGAGGGGGGAGGGGGGAGGGATTGCACTGGGAGTTATACCTGATGTAAATGACGAGTTGATGGGTGCTGACGAGTTGATGAATGCTTTTCTAAGCCGTGATATTTATTCTAACCTAAATTCATCCTGTTCCAGATACCCTGCAGTGCATTGTAGAACAGAAGATAAGAACTTTTCTCTGAATTTGGGTCTACTAGACTTTGGTGCAGCATATCTGTTTGTTATTACTAATGTAAGTAGCTCACAGCCACCTCCTCACCCTCTCTCCATATATATCTCCTGGGATCCTCTAGGCAGAAAACAAAAGAGAAGACTCTGTGGCAAAGCAGACACACATATTCATTTCTAGTGTAAGATGATAGGTTCTACAGTGACTTTATTTATTTTTATTTTTATTTTTTTTAGACGGAGTTTCACTCTCGTCACCCAGGCTGGCATGCAGTAGCATGATCTCGGCTCACTACAACCTCTGCCTCCTGGGTTCAAGCGATTCTCCTGCCTCAGCCTCCGGAGTAGCTGGGATTACAGGCACCCACGACCACGCCCAGCTAATTTTTGTATTTTTAGTAGAGATGGTGTTTTGCCATGTTGGCCAGGCTGGTCTCGAACTCCTGACCTCAGGTAATCCACCTGCCTCAGCCTCCCAAAGTGCTGGGATTGCAAGCATGAGTCACCACACCTGGCTCTACATGACTTTAGAAAGCCCACTGTCTCTGTAGGGGATGTTAAGAGATAACATCAACAACAAGCAAAGGGTCTTGGGGAAGGAGAGACATAATTTATCTTGAGCCATCACTGTGAGATGCCACGGCCTGCTCCAGTCTCATTATGTCTCCAAGCAAACAACAGTGATTTATGAAAAAGTATTCATGTCTTCTTGACCAGCTTCATATGCAGATCTTCTCACTCTCTGGAAATTTGATCTGCTAACATGTCACAGTCTGAAATGCTGAAACTGATAGTAATGTCAATCTCTACACAAAGTTTGGGGATCAGTTAATTGTGGTCTGTCAAAAACAGTTGTCCTAGCAGTCAGGGCAGGGTACCTCTGATTTTAATTTTGATGTCAATCTTGACTTTAATTTTGTTATTTCATTACTATTCACACTGTATTAAAGACTAAAAGATAGTGAATAAGAAAAAGAGAGAACATTTCTGGAGGTTTGATGAGAACCTGATCTAAAAAGTTCTATTTATTTTACTAATTAATTAATTTAATTAACTTGATCCCTTTGGTGTGCCATTTTTATAACAGTTTTATTGAGATATAATTCATATACCATAAAATTCACCCACTTAAAGTATCCAATGATTTTAAATATATTAGTATAGTCAATATATGTTAATAAGTATTCATTATATAGAAGGAATATATATCCAATAATATATATTCAATGGCTTTTACTATATTCACAGATTTGTGCCATTTAGGAACACTTTTTGTCACCCCTCTCAAAAATAACGTACCCATTAGCAGCCTTTCCCCATTTCCTCTTAAACCACTAGTCTACTTTGTCTATAAATTCTTCTATTCTGGACATGTCATGTAAATGGAATCATACAATATGTGCTATTTTGTGTCTGGCTTCTTTCACTTAGCATGTTTTTCAAGGCTCTTCCATGTTGTAGCATGTATCAGTGTTTCATTTCTTTTTATTGACGGGTAATATTCCATTGCATGGATATAATATATTTTATTTATTTATCAATTGATGTACATTTGAATTGTTTTTACCTTTTGACTCTTGGGAATAATGCTGTTATGAACATTCATGTACAAGTTTTTATGTGGACATATGTTTTCATTTCTTTTGGATAGGTAACTAGCAGTGGAATTGCTGGCTCACATGGTGACTCTATGTTTAACCATTTGTGGACTTTTCCAAAGTGACTGCACTGTTTACATTTCCACCAATCATGTGTATGAGTTGCAGTTTTTCTACATCTTCACCAACACTTGTTTTCTGTCTTTTTATTATAGCCACTCTAGTGTGGATGTGAAATGGCATCTCATTGTGGTTTTCATTGCCATTCCCCTGATGGCTAAAGATTTGGAGCATTTTTTCTTGTCTTTATCAGTCATTTGTGTATTTTCTTTGAAGAAGTATCTCTTCAGATCCTCTGCCTAATTTCTAATTGGGGTATTTGTATTTTTTATTAGTTGTAAGCATTCATTATATATTTTTAGATATATCTGTTATCATATATAATTTGCAAAATCTCACATTCAATAGGTTGTCTTTTAACTTTCTTGATGGTATCTGTTGAAGTAGAAAAATTTTTAATTATGATGAAGTTCAATTTATTTTTTCTTCGGTTGATTGTGTGTTTGATGCCATACCTAATCCAAAGAATCTGTGCCTATGTTTTCTTCTAAGAGTTTTAGAGTTAATTCATTTTGAGATAAATTTTGCATATGGTATAAGGTAGGGGGTCCAGTCTCATTCTTTTGTATGTGTATATCTAGTTGTCCCAGGGCAATTTCTGGAAAAGACTATTCTTCCCATATTAAATGGTCTTGACATTTGTGTCAAAATTCAATTGATCATAAATGTAAGGCCATTTTTCTGGACTCTCAATTCCATTCCATTGATCTGTATGTTTATCCTTGTGCAGTACCATACTGTCTTAATTACTGTTGCTTTATAGTAAGATTTGAATTCAAAGAGTATGAGTCTCCAGCCTTCTTCTTTTTTAAGATTGGTCTGCCCATTGTGGGTCCCATGAATTTTCATATGAATTTTAGGATCATCGTAAGATCAGAAGCCAGCTGGGATTTTGATAGGGATTTCACTGAGTCTGAAGATCATTTTAGGGAATAGTATTGCCATATTAACAATATTAAGTCTTCTGGTCAGTGAACATGAGATGTCTTTCTATTTACTTAGGTCTTCTTTAATTTTTTCAACAATTTTTTGTAGTTTATTTTATTTAGACATGAGGTCTCATTCTGTGGCCCAGGCTGGAGCACAGTGGCACCATCATAGCTCACTGTAGCCTTGAATTCCTGGGCTCAAATGACACTCCTGCCTCAGCCTCCTGAGTAGCTAGGACTACAGGCATGTACCACTGCTCCTGGTTAATTTTTTTTTTGTAGAGATTGGGGTCTTGCTATGTTGACCATGCTGATCTCAAACTCCTGGCCTCAAGCAATCCTCCTGCCTTGGCTTTCCAAAGTGCTAGGATTACAGGTGTGAGCCGTCATGCCCAGACTAAGGTTCCTTTTTAGAGACAGGGTCTTGCTATGTTGCCCAGGCTGGTCTCTAACTTCTGGCCTCAAGTGATCCTCTCTCCTCATTCTCCTGAGTAGCTGAGATTATAGGCATGAACCACTATGCACAGAACAAGTTATTTTCAGAGTATACATTTTACATTTATTTTGTTAAATTTATTCCTACTTACTTTATTCGTTTTGAAGCTGTGGTTAATGGAATCCTTTTCTTAATCTCATTTTCAAATTTTTCTTTGCAAATTACAGAAAAACAGTTGACTTTTGTATATTGATTTTGCATTGTACAATCTTGCTGAACTTATTTATTAGTGCTAATGGGTTTTTTTAGTGGATCCCTTAGGCCTTCTACATAAAAGATCATATCATCAGCAAATAGAGATAGCTTTACTTTTTCATTTTCAATCTGGATGCTTTTTATTTCTTTTCCTTGTCAGTTGCTCTGGCAGGAACCTCTAGTACAATATTGAATAGAAGTGGTGAAAGCAGAAATACTTTTAGGGGGAGAGCATTCAGTCTTTTATCGTTAAGTGTGTAACCTGTGGATTTTTCATAGATACTCTGTCAGACTGAGAAAGTTCCTTTCTATTCCTAGTTTGTTGGAGAGTTTTCTGTTTGTTTTACCATGAACAGGAGTTGAATTTTATACATCTTTTCCTGCATTTATTGAGATGGTAATGTGTTTTTGTCCCTTATTTTACTGATATAGTGTATCACAACAATTGATTTTCAGATATTAAACCAACCTAATTCTATTAACCTCCTCCTCCACCTTCTTCTCCTCCTCCTTCTTTCTTCTTCTCTTTTAGAAATAGGGTCTCACCCTGTTGCCCATGATGAAGTGCAGTGCTGCAATCATAGTTCACCGTAGCCTGAAACTCCTGGGCTCAAGTGATCCTTCTGTCTCAGCCTTTCAAGTAGCTGGGACTACAGACATGTCCTACCCTGATGAATTAATTTAAAAAAATTTTTTTTTTAAAGACAAGAGGTCTCACTATGTTGACCAAGCTGGTCTTTAACTCCTGGACTCAAGCGATTCTTCTACCTCAACCTCAATCCAAGTGCTTGGATTACAGGCATTAACCACTGCGCCTGGCTATAATTCTATTAATTTTCTAGGGCTGCTGTAACAAAGCACTACAAGCTGAGTGGCTTATGGGATAGAAATGCATTGTCTCACAATTATGGTGGCTAGAAGTCTGAGATGAAGGTATTGGTAGGATTGGTTCCTTCTGAGGGCTGTGAATAATCTGTTCCATGCTTCTGCCATGGCTTCTGGCAATTTGCTGGAAATATTTGGTATTCCTTGGTGTATAGAAGAATCATCCTAATATCTACTTTCATCTTCACATGGTGTTCTTCCTATGTATCCGACTGTGTCCAAATTTACCCCCGTTTTAATAAGGATAACTGTCATTGGATTAGACCCACCCTAATGACCTTATTTCAACGTTACTAATTACATATATAACAAACCTGTTTCCCAATAAGTTTATATTCTGAGGTACCTGATTTTAGGACTTCAACATATGAGTTTTGGGGGACATGATTCAGCCCATAATGCTTGTGTTCCTGGTGTTATTCCATTTTCTGTTTCTTCTGTCTCTCATATGCCACTCAAGATAGAGGCCATATGTATTGTTTCTGAATACCAGGATCTAATAAGCATCTACAGTAGAGGCCATAAATTGTGGGTCTGGAGGCCCAATTTCTTTCATAGTCCTGTCTTGTTTGGCCTGCACAGTATTGACAAAAATAACAAAAGAATTAATTGCCAATAAATTCAAGAGATTACAGCTAAGAAGTTGTATTACTAACATTTCTTGGGAATAAAAAAATCAGAAGATTTCCTAACAGCTATTACTGTGTCAACTGTCTGGTGCTGTAGTGGCTGTGCCCTTTAGATGGGACCTGTGCTGTCCAGTTCATCATAGGCCTCATCATTTCCTTGCAGCCTCTTTCATTTACTTAATTACCTGCCTATGAACATGTAAGTATCTGACTTTGATTTAGAAGCTCTGGCCATAGTCTCTTCTTATGCTGAGAAAACACAAACAGATGCCTAGGTATTATTTACACTGTCAACTAAAGGAAAAGAAGATTCCCTTATCTTACTATTTTAGACCCAGTGACCATTTGATTCAGAGGGTTAAGGGCATTTAGATGTCAAAGACTTTTCATCTGAAGGACTTTTGACCATGATATTTTAACTATGCTGTTTTGTCTCATGTATCTGGATATTACACCTAATTCCTGATAACAGTTTTACTTCAAGAAATATATTCATATGGTTAGGCTTTGTGTCCCCACCCAAATCTCATCTTGAATTATAATCCCCATAATCCCCACATGTCTAGGGAGAGACTTGGTGGGAGGTGATTGGATCTTGGAGGCGCTTTCCCCAATCCTGTTCTTATGATAGTGAGCGACTTCTTATGAGATATGATGGTTTTATAAGGAGCTCTTCCCCCTTTGCTCCTCACTCTTCTCTCTCCTGCCACCATATGAGAAGGTCCAAGCTTGCTTCCCCTTCACCTTCTGCCATGATTGTAGGTTTCCTGAGGCCTCCCCAGTCATGTGGAATTGTGCATCAATTAAACCTCTTTCCTTTATAAATTACCCAGCATTGGGCAGTACTTTACAGCAGTGTGAAAAAGGACTAATACATATATATAATTTTTTCTTCTGTTTTCTTTTTGAGCCCCTTCAATAAATATACATATAATTTTCAAAATGTTATTTCATTTGTAATAAAAGATATTAGTAGATATAATCTACATAAAACCAACCATAGCTAAAAACATAAATACAGTTAAAGTACTTTTACACCAAAGAAACAAAAGTTGATTGTGGAATCACATATATTTGGTAATATTAACAAAAACTTCACCCTGAAAAAAATCTCTTTTGAACCAAAATTTTACAGAAAAAATACATCTTTTTTTTTTTTATTATTATACTTTATGTTCTAGGGTACATGTGCACAATGTGCAGGTTTGTTACATATGTATACATGTGCTGTGTTGGTGTGCTGCACCCATTAACTAGTCATTTACATTAGGTATATCTCCCAATGCTATCCCTCCCCTCTTCCCCCACCTCACAACAGGCCCTGGTGTGTGATGTTCCCCTTCCTGTGTCCAAGTGATCTCGTTGTTCAATTCCCATCTATGAGTGAGAACATGTGGTGTTTGGTTTTCTGTTCTTACAATAGTTGGCTGAGAATGATGGTTTCCAGCTGCATCCATGTCCCTACAAAAGACATGAACTCATCCTTTTTATGGCTGCATAGTATTCCATGGTGTATATGTGCCACATTTTCTTAATCCAGTCTGTCATTGATGGACATTTGGGTTGGCTCTAAGTCTTTGCTATTGTGAATAGTGTTGCAGTAAACATACATGTGCATGTGTCTTTATAGCAGCATGATTTATAATCCTTTGGGTATATATGCAGTAATGGGATGGCTGGGTCAAATGGTATTTCTAGTTCTAGATCCTTGAGGAATCACCACACTGTCTTCCACAATGGTTGAACTAGTTTACAATCCCACCAACAGTGTAAAAGTGTTCCTATTTCTCCACATCCTCTCCAGCACCTATTGTTTCCTGACTTTTTAATGATTGCCATTCTAACTGGTGTGAGATAGTATTCATTGTGGTTTTGATTTGCATTTCTCTGATGGCTAGTGATGATGAGCATTTTTTCATGTGTCTATTGGCTGCAGAAATGTCTTCTTTTGAGAAGTGTCTGTTCATATCCTTTGCCCACTGTTTGATGGAGTTGTTTGCTTTTTTCTTGTAAATTTGTTTGAGTTCTTTGTAGGTTCTGGATATTAGCCCTTTGTCAGATGAGTAGATTGCAAAAATATTCTCCCATTCTGTAGGTTGCCTGTTCACTCTGATGGTAGTTTCTTTTGCTGTGCAGAAGCTCTTTAGTTTAATTAGATCCCATTTGTCAATTTTGGCTTTTGTTGCCATTGCTTTTGGTGTTTTAGACATGAAGCCCTATTGCTTTTGGTGTTTTAGACATGAAGCCCTTGCCCACACCTATGTTCTGAATGATATTGCCTAGGTTTTCTTCTAGGGTTTTTATGGTTTTAGGTCTAACATTTTAGTCTCTCATCCATCTTGAATTAATTTTTGTATAAGGAGTAGGAAAGGATCCAGTTTCCGCTTTCTACTTATGGCTAGCCAGTTTTCCCAGCACCATGTATTAAATAGGGAATCCTTTCCCTATTGCTTGTTTTTGTCAGATTTGTCAAAGATCAGATGGTTGTAGATGTGTGGTATTATTACTGAGGGCTCTGTTCTTTTCCATTTGTCTATATCACTGTTTTGGTACCAGTATCATGCTGTTTTGGTTACTGTAGCTTTGTAATATAGTTTGAAGTCAGTTAGTGTGATACCTCCAGCTTTGTTCTTTTGACTTAGGATTGTCTTGGCAATGCAGGCTCTTTTTTGGTTCCATATGAACTTTAAACTAGTTTTTTCCAATTCTGTGAAGAATTGGTAGCTTAATGGGGATGCCATTGAATCTATAAATTACCTTGGGCAGTATGGCCATTTTCACGATATTGATTCTTCCTATCCATGAGCATGGAATGTTCTTCCATTTGTTTGCATCCTCTTTTATTTCACTGAGCAGTGGTTTGTAGTTCTCCTTGAAGAGGTCCTTCACACCCCTTGTAAGTTGGATTCCTAGGGATTTTATTCTCTTTGAAGCAATTGTGAATGGGAGTTCATTCATGATTTGGCTCTCTGTTTGTCTATTATTGGTGTGTAAGAATGCCTGTGAGTTTTGCACATTGATTTTGTATCCTGAGACTTTGCTGAAGTTGCTTATCGGCTAGAGGAGATTTTGGACTGAGATGATGGGGTTTTCTAAATATACAATCATGTCATCTACAAACAGGGACAATCTGACTTCTTCTTTTCCTAACTGAATACCCTTTATTTATTTATTTCAGGCCTGATTGCCCTGGCCAGAACTTCCAACACTATGTTGAATAGGAGTGGTGAGAGAGGGCATCCCTGTCTTGTGCCAGTTTTTAAGGGGAATGCTTCCAGTTTTTGCCCATTCAGTATGATATTGACTGTGGGTTTGTCATAAATAGCTCTTAGTATTTTGAGATACGTTCCATCAATACAGAATTTATTGAGAATTTTTAGCATGAAGGGCTGTTGAATTTTGTCAAAAGCCTTTTCTACATCTATTGAGATAATCATGTGGTTTTTGTCTTTGGTTCTGTCTATATGCTGGATTACGTTTATTGATATGCATATGTTGAACCAGCCTTGCACCTCAGGGATGAAGCCCACTTGATCATGGTGGATAAGCTTTTTGATATACTGCTGGATTCGGTTTGCCTGTATTTTACTGAGGATTTTTGCATCGATGTTCATCAGGGATATTGATCTAAAATTCTCTTTTTTTGTTGAGTCTCTGCCAGGCTTTGGTATCAGGATGATGTTGACCTCATAAAATGAGTTACGGAGGATTCCCTCTTTTTCTATTGATTGGAGTCATTTCAGAAGGAATGGTACCAGCTCCTCCTTGTACCTCTGGTAGAATTCAACTGTGAATCCGTCTGGTCCTGGACTTTTTTTGGTTGGTAGGCTAGCAGGCTCTGAAATTGAGAAAAAATACATCTTTTTGACAAAATTTGAATGTGTAAATTTTGAGTTAAAAAATAATGGCTTGGGCCAGGCACTGTGGCTCATGCCTGTAACCCCAGCACTTTGGGAGGCCAAAGAAGGTGGGTTGCTTGAAGCCAGGAGCTCGAGACTAGCTTGGTCAACATAATGACACTCCATCTCTACAAAAAAAATTCAACATTTTAAGTTAGCTAGGTATGGTGGCACATACCTGTAGTCCCAGCTACTTGGGAGACTGAGGCAGAAGGATTGCTTGAGCCCAGGAGTTTGAGGCTACAGTGAGCTGTGATTGTGCTGCTGCACTTCAACCTGGGTGACAGAGCAAGATCCTGTCTCAAAAAAGAAAAAAGCCAATGAAGATAAATCAAAATAGTAGGTGGCATTTGATACGGATTTTTAAAAATTGACCAGTAAAACTTCAATGTGTCATCAAGAGAGTAATTCATCCTAATAAAAGTAATTTCAGTAAATTAAAAATCAAAATAGCAAATGTTAAAAGCACTTTAATTGTACTTACATAGAAAGTGGAATAAGAAATTAAGCTTTTCTCAAGAAAATGCTTTCTGAAAACTTACTTTGTTTGTATAATTCAGATGCCATTTTAGGTTTAAAGTTTTGTCCAGGATCAAAATGCCTGATAGGGCAAAATGATGGAAATCCAAACTGCAATATCAAAATATTCTCTCATTTAAAGTCTCTGTCAATAATGATATCTGATTGAATCTAGGCAAGTGAGTATAATATTACCAAAAGAAGTTTTGAAAAGCTGGAATTGTGTAAAAATGCTCAATTTCCTGAAAGTGGCAGAATAATGAAAATACACAAAGGATGGATATAAGATTGTAGAATGCTGTGGTTAGGAATATTTACTTGAGACTACTGACAAGTCCATTTTCTCTTTCTCTCACTAAGAACACCAATCAGGGTCTTCAGGCCTGGAAGACTGAAGACATTCCAGCCAACAAAATGTCCATTGCATGGCAGCTACCACAATATGCCCTGGTTACAGCTGGGGAGGTCATGTTCTCTGTCACAGGTCTTGAGTTTTCTTATTCTCAGGTAAGTTTTTGCAAATGGAAGGTAGAAATTGAGACATTGATTGAAGGATGGTGAATTTTAATTCTAGCACTGACTTAAATAGGTATGTTATCTCTTTTGGCCTTGGGTACCTTATTTATGACCCTGAACATATATGACCTGAACATCTTGACTCTCCAGATCATGACAGTGCAGCATGGGAGTCTATGATTTTGGGGTTCTAGGAAAGAGATTAAAGATTAAAATGAAGAGCTGCAGAGTCAGACTCCCCATGTTCGAATTTTGACTGCATGACCTATTGTGTAACCTTGAGCAAGTAAATTACTATCTCTTCTCTGTAATGCTTTTTTTTTTTTTTTTTTTTTTTTTTTTTTCTGAGATGGAGTCTCGCTCTGTCACCCAGGCTGGAGTGCAGTGGTGCGATCTCAGCTTACTGCACTCCAGCCTAAGCGACAGAGAGAGACTCCATCTGCCTCCACGGTTCAGGCGATTCTCTTGCCTCGGCCTCCTGAGTAGCTGGGATTATAGGCGCGCACCACCATGCCTGGATAATTTTTGTATTTTTAGTAGAGTCAGGGTTTCCCCATGTTGGCCAGGCTGGTCTCTAACTCCTGACCTTGGATGATCTGCCCACCTTGGCTTCCCAAAGTGCTAGGATTACAGGCATGAGCTACTGTGCCCAGTCTGTAATGCTATTTTTTAAATGTGCAAGAATACTAATAGAACTTATCTCTTAGGGTTGTAATGAAGATTAAATGACATAATGAATTTAAAAATATTCAATTAGGAGTTTCATCTTATTCTTATTGTTTGCATTATTATCACCCTCTGAATCAATGTGATAGCTGAACTTAATGAGGGAAGTTCTAACTTGAAAATTTTTGTGGGAGAAGTTTCCTGGATGCATGGGGCATGAGGGCAGTGAAGGGAATTTGTTTACTTTCAAATTTGTATCATCTCCAGGCTCCCTCTAGCATGAAATCTGTACTCCAGGCAGCTTGGCTATTGACAATTGCAGTTGGGAATATCATCGTGCTTGTTGTGGCACAGTTCAGTGGCCTGGTACAGGTATGGATCTGAGGGAAGCAGGATTCATTTCTACTCAAGGTTTTCCTCCAGCTTCCTCTTCTCCCTTTCCACCTATCTCTGTTTCCTGTATTCCCCACTCAGTGCTGTGACATGAAATGGGTTAGATACACAGACTTTACCAGGAAAACAGACATATGTAAGTGGCAATAATGACTACAATATACCTATGTGAGGAGAGGTCAGTGAACCCAGTCTTTGTCCAGCAAAAGTGTGGTTGAACTGGTGATCCCAGGTCAGTCTGCTCCCCAGTCCTCATCCTGTAAAGATCTCTTTAGTTTCAGGTTTCTCCATATTCTTCTCATATTTATTTCCCCCTGCAGTGGGCCGAATTTATTTTGTTTTCCTGCCTCCTGCTGGTGATCTGCCTGATCTTCTCCATCATGGGCTACTACTATGTTCCTGTAAAGACAGAGGATATGCAGGGTCCAGGAGATAAGCAGATTTCTCACATCCAAGGGAACATGATCAACCTAGAGACCAAGAAGACAAAACTCTGATGACTCCCTGGATTCTGTCCTGACCCCAATTCCTGGTCCTGTCTTCAAGCATTTTTTTTTTTCTTCTACTGGATTAGACAAGAGAGATAGCAGCATATCAGAGCTGATCTCCTCCACCTTTCTGCAATGACAGAAGTTCCAGGACTGGTTTTCCAGTACATCTTTAAACAAGGCCCCTGAGATTCTATGTCTGCCTGTCTATCAATGAACTCATTAAAACTTATGCAGTGTTGCTGGAGCTGGCCTGGTGTCTCCAAATGGCCATGAAAATACACATGTATAATGGAGATCATTCTCTGTGGGTATGCAAAGTTATGGGAATTCCTTTATAGGTAACTGGCATTTAGGACTGATGGCCCTAATTTTTGAGGTACTGATTTAGAGGTAAAATTGCAGAATAACAAAGGAATGGTATTTCTAGTTTTTTTTTTTTTTTTTTTTTTTTTTTGTAAGCAATGTAATTATGCTATTCACAGGGGCCTCAAGAATTGGTATGTATGATGTGATCTGGTCCAGCCAGGGCCTGGTTTGTCAGCTATCTAGGTTTGATAAGACTTTAGTAAATCTGTCAATACAAATCATAGGAAGCAGAATGTCATTTTATTAAAACACAGGAGAAGTTATATCTTTCTGATTATGATAGTATTTTATTTGCTTATCCAAACACTCCTTTCTCAGTATGGATAGATCATGGAAACCAGATTAGAGATAGTAAACATTAGTAAACATGGTTCTGGAGAACAGGAACAGGTGTAGGTTATAGAAATCCTGAAGAGCCAGTCATTCTTTTACAGAGTACATTCTTCTTAGCCTCTATGGAACTGAACTGTGCCCTTCAGTGAACAGTTGTATAAACAATAATTATAATTTGCAACTTTGTCTTATCAACCTTGCTGACCCAGTTTTTTCTTATTATTACACCTTGTCTTGCTTATTGCTGCAAATATTCAATAACAACAATGTTTCTATAAGTCCAACTTCCTTTATTAATGTTTCCATTTAGCCTCAAAAATAGCAAAGTAGTAGTTCCTTTCTGATGTTGCTTTCTTGATTTACTTTTCCCGTGTTTTAAATACCATTTCTTCCTGGAAGCCTAGAAATTTTCTTTTTATTCAAAAAGAGTTACATTAATGCCTAGGTTTGAGCTCCTAAAATGGAAATAGTCAATAGAGGAGCATGGTCCTATATGAGGTTCCTATCAAAATTTGTGGGAGTAGGGGTGGTAGAGCATGAGGGTTTTGTTTGTGTATGTGTGTGGTCATGAAAAATATTGAGAAACATTACCTCACACACAATGGATGAATCAGAGGACAGACACGGAAATGTCATGACTGTGCAGTGTGTTACTAGGAAAAAAGTTCAGAATCACTGTTCTAGAAAGCCTCATTTCCATTGGTTTTAAAACATTATTCTCATGTAGAACAGTGTTGGGTCTCATACTGTTAATGTTAACAGGTAGCAATGTTAATGTTAACAGGTACCTGTTAATATTAACAGATAATGTTACTGTTAACAGGTAAGAGAAATTGCTCTAAGTGCCCAAGCTTTATATACTTCAGTTTTAATGACAAGCATTTCAGAAGTACAAGAGTGGCAGCAAGACCAACCAGTTTTTCCAGATATATTGATGTGAACCTGACCCTACTCCTTTAGAAGACAGCCTGTTCATTTTTAAATAGCTTTAACCCAAACTGTTCTATGACCATTGTTTCAAGTGACATTAACACAGTTCTGTAAATAGAAGTGTCTATGGACAAATAAGTTTGGGAAATGTGGCATACTGTATCCTTTTCTTAACATTTGCATATTAAAGACTCTGAGATATCCTGCAGTAAAGACATAAGATACCTTGTTTAAATTAACATGTTACAGTATTCTGCAGAACACTGGTTTGGATAAAACTGTTGAGCAGTTCTTCCTTGTAAGTGCTGAGCTTCCTCTCTGAAACCTCCTACCATTGTTTTTTCCTCCCCTGTAGCTAATAAGAAAAAGTATAACACCCGGCCGGGCACGGTGGCTCACGCCTGTAATCCCAGCACTTTGAGAGGCTGAGACAGGTAGATCACCTGAGATCAGGAGTTCGAGACCAGCCTGGCCAACATAGTGAAACCCCGTCTCTACTAAAAATACAAAAATTAGCCTGATGTGATGGCAGGTGCCTGTAATCCCAGCTACTTGGGAGGCTGAGGCAGAAGAATCGCTTGAACCCGGGAGGCGGAGGTTGCAGTGAGCTGAGATCGCGTCATTACACTCTAGCCTGGGGGACAAGAGCGAGACTTCATCTTAAAAAAAAAAAAGAATAAGTATTACCACCTTTTTCATGTGGCAGATGTTTAGCTATTTGGGGGGAACTTTCATGGCTCTTCCCTAATCATCAAGTATTCAAGTTAAAGATTCTCGGTTCCTGTAATGGTTCCTCACCAGGCGTAATTTGTCCTTTTACCATCCTACTTTCTCTCTTCTGAAAAACATTCTTTATCTGAAATACAGCAATTAATATTAAGATATCTTAATATGAAATACCTGGAGTCAAATATAACATTCCAAAGTAGCCTGACTGGAAGAACTAGCACCTGCCTTTCTTCAAACAATGCACTTCTGTTAATGCAGTGTAAGGTAACATGAGTTGTTTTTGGAAACTACGTCATAATGTAAGCTTATATTCTAGCACTTATCACTTAATGACAGGGATACATTTGAGGAATGCATTGTTAGGCAATTTTGTCATTATGCAAACATCATAGAGTGTACTTACACAAACCTATGGTATAGCCTACTACACATCTAAACTATGTGGTGTAGACTGTTTCTTCTAGGCTAAAAACCTGCACAGCGTGTTACTGTGCTGAATGCTGTAGGCAATTGTAACACAATGGTATTTGTATATTTAAACATATCTAAACATAGAAAAGGTACAAAAACTTTACACATTATATAGATGTATCAAATTATATGTATTCTGAAAATGTCTGTATCTATTATGTATCAATTTTTTAAAAAGTGAATGACATAGTAATTCTTTTGAAAAAAATGTGGACACACAAATTGGAAAAGAGGTATAAATGCAGCATTATAATCTAATGGGACCACCATCGCATATTTGGTCTGTCATTGACTGAAACTGCAATATGCAGTTTTTCTTAACATTTGCATATTAAAGACTCTATGACTATATATGGACATATATGACTCACCATTGTAAGACATTTCGATGTTACTCTAAGTGACATGTGAAACCGTTGGAAGCTTAGAACATGAGAGTGACATAATGTGATCATTTAAGATCACTTTGGCTGCTGAGGGGGAAATTATCTATAGGCAGGAAGGAAAAGAAGTAGGGAGTTCAGTTAGGAGGCTTTTGCAATAGTTCAGGCAATAGGTGGTCGTGACTGGTACAAGGTGATAGTAGTGCAAGTGGAGAGAAACAGTTTGACTTGGAATTAAACTTTAAGCTAGAACTGACAATATTAGAGTGTAGCTTGGATACACAATTTAAAAGAAAGAAAAGAGCTAGGTGTGGTGCCTCACACCTGCAATCTCAGTTCTTTGCAAGGATGAGGCAGGAAGATTCTTTGAAGTCGGGAGTTCAAGACCATTCTAGGCAATATAATGAGACTCCCTCTCTACAAGAAATAAAAATTAAAAAATTAGCCAGGTGTGGTGGTGTGCACCTGTAACCCCAGCTTCTCAGGAGGCTGAGGCAGAACAATCCCTTGGCCCAGGTGCTTGAAGCTGCAATGAGCTATGATGACACCACTGTACTCCAGCCTGGACAATAGGACCCTGTCTCAAAAAGAAAGAAGGAGGGAGAGAGAGAGAGAGAGAGGAAGGAAGGAAGAAAGGAAGGAAGGAAGGAAGGAAGGAAGGAAGGAAGGAAGGAAGGAAGGAAGGAAGGAAGGAAGGACGGAAGGCAGGCAGGCAGGAAGGCAGGGAGGGAGGGAGAAGGGAGGGAGGGAGGGAAAGAAAGAAAGAAAAGAAAGAAAAAAGAAAGAAAGAAAGAAAAAGAAAACGAAAGAAGGAAGGAAGGAAGGAAAGAAGGAAAGGAAAGGAAAGGAAAGAAGGAAGGAAGGAAGGAAAGAAAGAAAGAAAAAGAGAAAGGAAAGGAAAGAAAAGGAAAAGGAAAACTCACTCCTAGATTTGGTCCTAAGTAGTAAGGATGAATCATGATGCAATTTTCTAAAAATAGCAAAGACTAGGATAAGAAAAGTTTTCTGGTATGAGTTTTGTTTTGGATATGTTGAGCTTCTACCCATGCTAATGGGTATCCATTAGAGACATTAAGTTATCAGTTTCATATATGAGTCTGAAGATCAGGTAAGAGGTTGGAGCTAGAAACATAAACTTGAGAATCATCAGCATATATATGGTATTTAAAGCCATGAAACTGGAAGAGATTTCCCAAGAAGTGAATGTGTATAGAGAAATGATGAGCAAGAAGGACAGTTTGACAAGAATAAGGGGCAAAGAGGTAAAATATACAGTCAAAGGAAGCTAGGGATCAGATCATGTAGGTCCGGGTATGCTGGTGTGCACCTGTAGTCCCAGCTACTCTGAAGGCTGAGGTAAGGAGGATTGCTGGAGCCGAGGAGTTTGAGGCTACAGTGAGTGATGATCACACCACTGCACTCCAGCCTGGCCCATAGAGTGAGACCCCATCTCTAAAAAAGAGAGAGAGAGAGAGAGAGAAATGGTCAAGGAATGAGTGAGCTTGGGGGCCCTCCAACATTGGAGGCTTGGAGAAGAGGAGGATGCAGCAAACGCAATGAGATGGGCGACCTATGAAATATGAGGAAACTCAGTAGAATGCAATTTAATATAAATGACATACTATGTGTTATAATTAGATAAAAAACAATTTTTATCTTTGACCTAAAGAAAGTACTTTTTCCTGTTAGTAGACCTGGGCTCTGGTAATTTCTATGTTTGTTTGCCTGAATCCTTTTTCCTCCAGAATTTAATTCAATTTGATGGTCCTTCCGTCTTTTTTCTTCTTTTTCTTTTTGAAACAGGGTCTCACTCTGTCACCCAAGCTGAGTGAAGTGATGTGATCATGGCTCGCTGCAGCCTCAACCTCCAGCACTCAAGCAATCCTCCCTCCTCAGCCTCCCTAGTAGCTGGAACTACAGGATGTGCCACCATGACCAACTAGTTTTTTTTTTTGTCAAGACTGGGTCTCACTATGTTGCCCAGGCTGGTCTTGAACTCACAAGTGATCCCCCTACCTCGGCCTCACAAAATGCTGAGATTACAGGTGTGAGCCACTGTGCCCAGCCACATTGATCATTTTCTTCTCCTTTGACCAATAAGTTACAACTACACTAGCAATCTTTGCTTCGGAAACATGCCAAGATTGTTCCTGACAAGATCTTTCCACTGCCTAGAATACTGTTTCCCCTGATCTTGGGTTGACTCTTATTGTCACTCAGTCCTTAGGTCACCTCTTCATCACCTATCTCTCCATTTGAAATAGCTATCTAGCATACCCTGGACAAATACACATTTCTGAGGAACAAAAGGCAATGGAGTCAGTTCAACTAGCAAATATTTTTTGAGCACTTGCTATGTTCTAGATAAACAAAAAAGACAAGGATGAATGAAACACAATTCTTGCCATCCATGAGCTCAAAAGGTTTTCAATTTCCAAAAATTTTTTATCAAAAGCTTTGTGTTTTTCTAACTGTAGTATCTGACTCTCAATCTTTTTCTGTCTTATCTTCTACAATCACTTTTGGTGTTTCCCACATCCACTGACAAAAACCATTAACATCCAGGACTCACAATTCTTTGACCTCTTTTGAAATTCCATGACCTCCATTTCACCTAAGATAACAATCATCCTCAGACTAAGCTATATGTCAAACTTAAATATGCCTTGAAAAATGCTACCTGCAAATCTCCATTTTAAAAATATTATCTGATATTTATCTTCTGCACGTTTACTTTTCTCCTTCCTCTTAATCGAACTCACTGTTTGTTTTTATTGTAATCTCCAATTGACATGTCTCACTTCTCTCAGATTACATTCCAGTATGGTTTCATTTGTCTTGAAACTAACCTGGACACCATTATTTTAGCTCTTTGTTTGCTACCACCTCAAAATGTTCCCCTTTCTTGACTTTCATCATTTCTGCTAATCTGTACCACTACACAAATCTATATATTATTTCTATTCCTGTTTCTGGGCTGTCTGGATATTATTTCTGTTCCTGTTTCTGGACTGTCTGGAACTGCAGGAGAATATCACAAGGGTATGATTATGTGGTTCAAAACTCAATACCGTCTACCGATTTTCCAAATTAGGAACATAGGCATTATCCATTGACTCTAGTAACAAGTCTTGAAACCTACCTACTAAATAGGTTTCAAATCTGTCCGCTTCTATCCTTTCCTATTGCCACTATCAAAATCACCATTATATCTCTAGATTATTACAACAACCTTTTAGGCTTAATCTATTTTTTCTTAAAACTGTTATCAGTGTGATATATTTTAAAATGTAAATCATATAGCTCATCTGTGTAACAACCCTTCATTGCTCCCTACTTTAAGGATAAACTTCCAACTCTGTAATAAGATCAACAATGCCCTATCTGCCCTGGCCCCTACCTACCTATCTAGCCTTATCTTTGCTATGGCCCTAGTCAAGTTGCATATATGCAACACATATACACACAGATTTGTTGAGATCAGGATTTGTTGCAGTCAGGATTGCATTACATCTATAGAATAGATCTTTTCCAATATTGAGTCTTTCAAACTTGCTTTTCTCTTTCTAATTTCTTAAGATGAGTTGATTTTTCAGCCTTTATTCTTTTTATAATATGTGTATTTAGGCGATTAATTTTTTATATTTGATTAATTTTTCTGTGATCACAACTTGAGCTGCAACCTATTGGACATTTCTCCTTTTACCTCTATTCTATAGCTCCAACTTTTCATCATATTTGTTTAAAACCTCATTTAAATGTCACCACTTCTGTGGGGCCTTTTGTGATCCACCTCTGGGATATACACCTGCTCCTACCTCTCAACTTCAGTAGAGCTCTATTTGTTATTTGGTGAAGACATTCATAATTTTCTATCTTGTAGCACAGGCATATTGTACAGTTTCATTTCCTTTGCTCAACTGCAGGATTCTATTAGTTTTGATGTGCTGCATTTTCATTACAATGCAATTTTTAAATACAATCCAGTTTGTTTTTGAGATGGAGTCTCACTACGTTGCCCAGGCTGCAGTGCAGTAGCTTGATCTTAGCTCACTGCAACCTCCGCCTCCCAGGTTCAAGTGATTCTCCTGTCTCAGCCTCCCAAGTAGTTGGGATTACAGGCACTCACCACTATGCCCGGCTAAGTTTTGTATTTTTAGTAGAGGTGGGGTTTCACCATGTTGGCTAGGCTGGGTCTTGAACTCCTGACCTCAAGTGATCCACCCAACAGTTTTAAAGGATTTCTAAGTTATTTTGGATTTTCTCTTTATCTATGGGTTATTTAGAAGTGCACTGCTTAATTTCTAAGAATATCAAAGATGTTCCAAATTATTCTTTTTAAATTAGTATCTGCCTTAATTCTACTGTGATCAGAGAACACATTCTGAGGGAAATACAATCCTATGAAATGTGTTGAGGAAACAAATTTGTTTTATAGTCCTTGTTCTTCTTCTTCTTCTTTTTGAGACAAGGTCTTGCTCTGTTGCCCAGGCTGGAGTGCAGTGGTGCAATCATGGCTCACTGCAGCCTCAATTTCCTTGTGCTCAAGCAATCCTCTCACCTCAACCTCTCAAGTAGCTAGGGTCACAGGTGTGTGTCACCATACCTAGCTAATTTTTTAAATTTTTTTGTAGAGACCAGGTCTCACTATCTTGAATAGGTTGTTCTCCAACTCCTGAGCTCAAGAGATCTTCCCACCTTGGCCTCCCAAAAAGCTGGGATTACAGGCATGAGTCACTGCATCTGGCCTATGATTTAGTATTCTATCCAGATAAATTTATGTAAATATTGCATGTATACTTGAAAAAAAGAATATGTATTTTACCAGGTATGGTGACTCGCACTTGTAATCCCAGCTACTTGAGAGGCTGAGGTGGGAGGATAGCTCGAGCCCAGCAGTTCAGGGCTGCAGTGAGCTATAATTGCACTACTACACTCCAGCCCATGCAATAGAGCAAGTCCCCCTCTAAAAAAAAAAAAAAATTTATTTTGTTGTGCGCCATGTTCTATATGTCAACTAGAGCAAATGTCTCCTAATATAATTGAAGATTTGTCTATTTCTGTCAAATTTGGTTTATATATTTTGAGGCTATATTTTAGGTACATATAGATTTTACATTGTTATATGATATATGGCAAATTAATCCTTTATCATTATATCATACCCCTCTTTATCTCTACAAAGCTTCTTACCTAAAATTTACTTTATCTCATATTAATGTAGCTGAACCCATTTTCCTTTACATTTTTATGAGATATCTTTTTCAATCCTTTTACTTTACATATTTCTGTGATTTTATCTTCAAGGTGTGGTTTCTTGTAGGCACCATGTAGGTTTTCTTTTTTAAAAATTCAGGCTATCGGCCAGGCGCAGTGACTCACGCCTGTAAACCCAGCATTTTGGGAGGCTGAGGTGGGTGGATCACCTGAGATCAGGAGTTTGAGACCAGCCTGACCAACATGGTGAAACCCCATCTCTACTAAAAATACAAAAAATTAGCCTGGCGTGGTGGCAGGTGCCTGTAATCCCAGCTACTCGGGAGGCTGAAGCAAGAGAATCGCCTGAACCTGGGAGGTGGAGGTTGCAGTGAGCCAAGATCACACCACTGCACTCCAGCCTGGGCAACAAGAGCAAAACTTTAAAAAAAAAAAGAAAAAAAAATTCAGGCTATCGTAGTCTTCCACCTGGAATATTTAGTCTGTTTACATTTGGTAGAATTATTGATAATATTTAGGTTTTATCTACCATCTTATTATTTGTTTTCTACTTAACCTCTTTTATATTCCTTTGACTTTTCTTTCTTTCTGTCTTTTTTTTTTTTTTTTTGAGACAGTCTTGCTCTGTCACTCAGGCCGGAGAGCAGTGGTGTGATCTCGGCTCACTGCAACCTCCACGTACCGGGTTCATGCAATTCTCCTGCCTCAGCCTCCCAAGTACCTGGGATTACAGAAATGTGCCACCATGCCCAGCTAATTTTTGTATATTTAGTAGAGACGGGGTTTCACTATGTTGGTCAGGCTGGTCTCAAACTCCTGACCTCAAGTGATCCACCCACCTCGGCCTTCCAAAGTGCTAGGATTATAGGCATGAGCCACCGTGCCCGGCCCTGGTTTTCTTTTATACGTTCTTTTTGGATTAATCAAATATTTAGTTTCATTACCCCACTATTAACTTTTTCTATTATATATTCTTTTTTTTAATTAAGTGATTACCCTTGGGTTGTTACATACATCCTGAACTTCTTATAGTAAGTATACATGATTAATTTAACCACTTCCCTAGCAATGCTCAGATTTTAGAACATTATAATTCCTTTAGTCTCTTCTACCTTTTGTTTGTTTTCATGTATTTAAATCCTAAACATATTTTACGCCCCACAAGACAATATATTAGTGTTGCATATCCTCAATATTCATTTAGATTAATCCATATACTTACTCTTTCTATTGTCTTTCACTCCTTACTGAATTTCTAGGCTTTTATCTGAAATTATTTTCCTTCTGCCTGAAGAACTATTTTTTATAGTAATTTTAGTGTAATTCTGCTTAGGAAGTATTCTCTGTTCTTGTTATTCTGACATTTTCATTTCTCCTACATTTTTGCAGGATATTTTTGCTGGGTGTATTTTCTGGGTCTGTAGTTCTAGATTAGCAGTTACTTTTTTCACTACTTATATTCTCACTGCCACCATTTTTTTGAAAGTCAGCACCAAATCAATTAAAAACTGAAGGTAATATTTCTCACCATCAGGCTGTTATAAATTTTTTTCTTTGACCTTGGTTTTTATTAGTGTTACTGTAATGTGCCAAGATATGACTTTCTTTATATTCAACCTGCTTGGGGTTTTCAGGAATTCATGTATCAGTGGCTTTATGTCTTTCATTAGTTTTGGGAAAATTTTAGTCATTTACTTTTCAAAGATTATCTCTTCCCTATTCTCTCTTTCTCTCTCTGCTCTCCTTTTGGAATTCCAATTATATTAAGTTAGATTTGTTCATGTTATTCCTTATGTTTCTTATGTTCTTTTTTACATCTTCCATGTTTTTCCCTCTCTGAGTGTCAGCTCTGTGGTAAGGCAGTCTTGAGGACTTGCTTCTGCTGGAAGGAACGGATCTGACTTGGAGAACCTCAAAAAAGCTCTATCACTGGGTATTCATGAAAAGAATAGCAATTAGAAGCAATCTGCTCAAAGTCAGCTTTGCAACTGCTTAGGGCTGCAATATAGGTTGAAATACCAAGAGACTAGCAAATATTTTATAGGGTTACATGAGAAACATGAGAGCCAGGGGGACTTTGATAAGCTCTATAATATGTCTATAATATTCCTGGGGATTTAGAAGTTTGTGTGCAAGTTCAAGGCTGCATGCATGTTCAGGAAACACCAACAGGAGCCCCAGTTACTTATTCATCTCTTACTGACCTTGGAGCTCAGTGTGAGCAGGAAATCAAACCTAAGGCAAATTTGTAAACTGCCTGAACTTTGAAGGCATGTGGAACCTCACAGTTTCCCTAAGCCAGGTACAGAAGACTTACTTATTCAAGTCGTTTAAGAAAACCTTCTAACCAGTCATTGTCTGACCCCTGAAGTATGTAAACACAGGGCAACCCCTGGGAAGTTAGGCTTAAAATAGAAACAAGAATTTTTTAAAAAGTAAGCATAGATTTCTGCGGCAGCATACTGCAGGGACTCTATAGAACTAGCCTAGGTAAATTGCTAAACAGACAACAACAAACCCTGGTGTGGGTGGCATAATAAAATTTCAGAGTCATTAAAATATTCTGATATTTAGCAAAAAAAAATTATCTAAAAGGTATAATTTTTGACAGAAAAGTACAACACATGCAAAGAAACAGGAGACTGTGGCCCATACTATCCGAAGAGCATACTTAGTAGAGACAACCTTTAAATCAGCTTATTATAAGTATGTTTGGAAAATTAAAGAAAACCACTTTTAAATAATTTAAAACAAATATGAAAACAATGGCTCATTAGACAGACAATATCAATAGAAAGATAGAAATTACAGAAAAGAACCAAAGAGAAACTCTGGAATTAAAAAGTATAGTAACAAATAAAAAACTTAATAGAAGTTTCAACAGCAAGTTTAGGCTGAAAAACGGAATCAGTGAACTTGAAGATAGGTCAATAGACATTATCCAGTCTAAAGAAACAAACAAACCAAAGAACTTTAAAAAAGGAACAGAGTGTCACTGGGTGCCCCAGCACTTTGGGAGGCTGAGGCGGGCAGATCACGAGGTCAGGCGATCGAGACCATCCTGGCTAACATGGTGAAACCCCGTCTCTACTAAAAATACAAAAAATTAGCTGGGAGTGGTGGTGGGTGCCTGTAGTCCCAGCTACTTGGGAGGCTGAGGCAGGAGAATGGCATGAACCCAGGAGGTGGAGCTTGCAGTGAGCCGAGATTGTGCCACTGCACTCCAGCCTGGGCGACAGAGTGAGACTCCGTCTCAAAAAAACCAAAAAGGAGCAGAGTGTCAGAAACAATGAAAAACAATTGGCATGCCAACATATGCAAAATGGAAGTTCCAAAAGGAGAGAAAGGAGAAAGAAGAAAAATAAACTATTGAAGATATAGTAGCTGAAAATGTCCCAAGTTTGCTGGAAAATGTTAATCTACACATCCAAAAAGTTTAAAGAACTCCAAGTAGCCTAAATATAAAGAGTTCCACACCTAGACATATCATAGTCAAACCATCAAAAGTCAAGTAAAAAGAGAAAATCTTAGAAGTAGCAAAAAGAAAAACTATTATTATTCACATATGAGAAATAGTAAGATTAACAACTTACTTCATATCAGAAATAATGGAGGTCAGAAGTCAATAAATTGACATATTCAAAGTGTTGAAAGAAAAAGAAGAAATTGACCACCAAGAATTATGTAACCAGAAAAACTATTCTTCAAAATTGAAAGCAAAATAAAGACATTACCAGATAAAGAAAGATTAAGATAGTTTGTCACTAGCATACCTGTCCTATGAGAAATTCTAGCTGGCTGTGGTGGCTCATGCCCGTAATTCCAGCACTTTGGGAGGCTGAGGTGGGCAGATTGTTTGAGGTCAGAAGTTCAAGACCAGCCTGGCCACTATGGTGAAATCCCATCTCTACTAAAAATACAAAAATTATCAGGGCATGCTAGTGCACGCCTTTAATCCCAGCTACAGGAGAATAGCTCGAACCTGGGAGGCAAAGATTGCAGTGAGCCGAGATTGCGCCACTGTACTCCAGCTTGGGTGACAGAACAAGATTCTGGTTTTTTGTTTGTTTGTTTGTTGTTGTTGTTTTTTAAATAAATTCTAAAGAAAATCATTCAGACTGAAAAGAAATGAAACTAGAAGATAGTACTTGAATCCCTACAAAGAAATAGCATCAATAAAGGTAATTATATAGATAAATATAAGAAATAGTATATATACTTTTTACTTTTTTCTTCTCTAAATGGAGTTAAAAGACAATTGAATAAAAACAATAATCATATGTTTATTTTGGGATTATAACATATATAAATATAATTTCTATTACAACAATACAAAGGAGGGGAGAGAAAATGATGCTATATTGGAACAAAGTTTCTATAAAGTTAGTATTAATCAAAGCTAGATTGTTTCAAATTAGCATGTATATTGCAATTCCTAGAGCAACCACTAAGAATATTACTCAAAAAAATAGCGCTAAAACACCAACAAAGTAAAGTGGTGCAATATAAAATACATATTTAACACAAAGGAAGGCTGTAAAGAAGCAATACAGCAACCAAAAACATGATACATGTAGAACACAGCCAAATGACAGCTATAAATCCAACCATTAAATATAAACCATTTAAGTCCAACATTAAATGTAAATGGAGTAAACCCTTTAATCAGAAGGGAAAAATTGTCACATTGGATGAAAAAACAAGATCCAACTACATGCTATCGACCCCTCCTCATCAGCAAAATGAGGAGAAAATCTTAGGAGCGAGCCCTAGGTTACCTAAAAATTTCTTTGCATTCTAGAATTCCTTAATTCTATCAAAAACAGTGGTTTTCCTCCAAAATAGAAGATTAGCCAACATCACACTACTCCAAGTGTAGGTCTAAAAGGAATTGACCAGCCTGGGCAACATGAAAAAAGAAAAAAAAAAAAAAGAAACCTGTATTTACAAATAATTCAACAATTATCCAAGCGTGGTGGTGTGTACCTGTAGTCCCAGCTACTTGAGAGATTGAGGTGGGAGGGTCACTCAGGCCTGGGAGGCAGAGGTTGCAGCGAGCCACTGCACTCCAGCCTAGGGCGGCAGAGCAAGACCCTGTCTCAACAGCAACAAAAAAGGGAATTGAGAAAATCCAATCATGAACCCCCTAGAGGATTCCATTGGTTACTTCAGGTATGCCCTATGTAAATGGAGAGGATGAAGTAAAGTTACAAAGTCATTTATTCGGTGTATGCCTCATGGAGTAGTTATTTCCTGTCATAGCTGAAGCGTGAATCAGCCTTATGTTCCTGGTCTCCAGACCCTATTTTCCTGCCTCACCACCACTTACCCAAAGTCAACCAATCAGTGCCGCAGTCTATTTCCTTTGGGTTGGGGATCTCCTCAGTTTCCTCCCTTCATGGTTGCCAGAAGGATGTTACCAGAAAGGGGTCCCAAGTCAGACCCCAAGACAGGGTTCCTGGGTCTGACGAAAGAAAGAATTTAGTGAGTCCATAGAGTAAAGTGAAAACAAGTTCATTAAGAAAGTAGAGGAATAAAAGAATGGCTACTCCGGAGACATAGCATAAAAATGGGCTGCTGGGTGCCCATTTTTATGGTTCTTTCTTTCTTTCTTTCTTTCTTTCTTTCTTTCTTTCTTTCTTTCTTTCTTTCTGTCTTTCTCTCTTTCTCTCTTTCTCTCTTTCTCTCTTTCTATATTTCCGTCTTCCTTTTTTTTTTTTTTTTTTTTTTTTTTTTGAGTCGGAGTCTCGCTCTGTCACCCAGGCTGGAGAGAAGTGGCATGATCTCGGCTCACTGCAAGCTCCACCTTCCGAGTTCACATCATTCTCCTGCCTCAGCCTCCCGAGTAGCTGGGACTATAGGCGCCCGCCGCCACGCCCGGCTAATTTTTTTTTTTGTATTTTAGTAGAGACAGGATTTCACCATGTTGGCCAGGATGGTCTCGATCTCCTGGCCTCATGATCCACCCGCCTCAGCCTCCCAAAGCGCTAGGATGACAGGCGTGAGCCACTGCGCCCAGGCTTATTTCTTTATTATATGCTAAACAAAGGGTGGATTATTCATGCTTCTCTTTTTTAGACCATATAGAGAACTTCCTGATACTGTCATGGCATTTGTAAACTGTCATGGCACTGGTGAGTGTAGCAGTGAGGACAACAAGAGGTTACTCTTGTCACCATCTTGGTTTTGCTGGATCAAATGGTAGATCTACTTTTAGTTCTTTAGAAATCTTCATACGGTTTTCCATAAAGGTTGTACTAATTTATATTCCCACCAGCAGTGTATAGTAATTCCCTTTTTACCACCTCCACCAACATCTATAAACATTAAGTTTATTAATAGCTGTATGTTTTTAGTAGACGATCTTTATCATTTTGAAGCAGTTCCCTTCTAGTCCTGTTTTCCTGAAAGTTTTTTTTTTTTTTCAGTGTTAATTTTTTTTTTAATCAGTGTTAAATTTATGAGTGTTAAATTTTGTCAAATTTTTTCCTGGTTTGATTAATATGATCATGTAACTTTTCTTGTTTAGCCTGTTAATATGGGGTATTTAACCCATGGGCTTTTTTTTTTTTTTTTTTTTTTTTTTTTTTTTTGAGACAGGGTCTGGAGTGCATCCTGGAGTGCAGTCATGTGATCATAGCTCACTGTAACCTATAACTCCTGGGCTCAAGCAATTTTTCTGCTTCAGCCTCCTGAGTAGCTGGGGTTACAGGCACATACCACCACGCCTGGCTATATTTTTTTATTCTTTCAAAGAGTTAAGGTCTTGCTATGTTTCCCAGGCTGGTCTTAAACCCCTGGCCTCAAGTGATCCTTCCACTTCAGCCTCCCAAAGTGTTGGTATCACAGGTGTGAGCCACTGCACCCAGCCCCATTGACTTTTTTTTTTTTTTTCCTTTTTTTTTTTTTTGAGACAGTGTCTCACTCTGTCACCCAGGCTAGAGTACAGTGGCATGATCTTGGCTCACTGAAACCTCTGCCTCCCAGGTTCAAGCGATTCTCCTGCCTCAGTCTCCTGAGTAGCTGGGATTACAGATATCCACAACCACGCCTGGCTAATTTTTTTATTTTTGGTAGAGACGGGGTTTCACCATGTTGGTCAGGCTGGTCTTGAACTCCTGACTTCATGATCTGCCTGCCTCGGCCTCCCAAAGTGCTGGGATTACAGGAGTGAGCCACCATGCCAAGCCTGCCCCATTGACTTTTAATGTAATTCTGATATGTTAGGACTTATGTCTGCCATTTTATTTTTTTTCTGCATGTTCTATTTGTCTTTTTCTGCCTTCCTGTGGATTACGTCAACTTTTTTTTTCTTAAGAATTCTGTTTTATCTATATTATTTGTGAGTACATCTCTTTATGCAACTTTTTAAAGTGATTGCTCTAGGCATTACATTACATTACACACACACACACACACACACAGATTTGCCTCTTGCAAAATACATATTTGTTGATGTTTTACATTTGAATAAAATATTAGGTAGTGTCCTTAAAAATTGGGAAATTTATGTCAGCTGATCAAACTTCAGAGAAAGATCTCCCCATATTTAGGGTTATCTCTCACATCAAGAAAAATATAAATTAGCTGCAAGGTCGAGATATATTTTAGGCTATTGGAATTGGCATCCCCAAAGAGGTTGCTATGAGGACTGAACAAGGGTGGAATGCTAAATATTTAACATTAAGAAGGCCAAGCAATAATTAAGCATAACAAACATCAGCCATGGTGCTGGAGCAAGGTCATAAAGGCCCCCTGCTTGGCTCATTAAGTTGCTATTTTGTAGGGAAGTCCAGGGGGTGCCTGGCAGGAAGAGGCACAGGGCTGCCAAGGTAGCTTTGTGTAATGGCTGTTTTACCAATGAGAAAACAGAGAAAATCCAATATGTACTATGATGGCATAGGCCTTAGGATTGAAAAATATTATTGTAGGTAAAATACTTAACACAAAGCCAGCACTTAGTAAGTGCTCAGTTAATGGCCATTCTTATTCTACTACTTCCTCCTTTCCCTTCCCTTTCCTCTTCCCCCTTCTTGTTTTTGTTCACTATATTGCATTACCCAAAAACAAATATCTGACCTACAATATTGAGTATAAAGTTTCTTTTCTGTCAAAATTTTTGGCCCTTCATGAAGCTAAATCAGAGGTTCCTCAACTTTCTTGAGTCTCTTTGTGTCTCAGTAACTATTTTAGGCTCTAGGCCAAAAGAAATACTCAATTCTTCTATTAATTAAATAGGTAGATCCAAACAACCCACTACTGGGTATCTATTGAAAGGAAAAGAAGTCATTATATAAAAAGACAACTACACTCATATGTTTATCATGGTCCACTTCACAATTGCAAAGATACAGAATCAACCTAAATACCCATCCATGAGTGGATAAAGAAAATGTGAGATATATATGGATAGACAGATAGATAGATAGAGAGATAAATGATCCAAATATAGATATATAATGGAATACTACTACTCAGGCATTAAAAAGAACAAAATAGTATTTTGTGCAACTTGGATAGAACTGGAGACGATTATCCTAAGTGAAGCAACTCAGGAATGGAAAATAAAATACCATACGTTTCTCACTTATAAGTGGGACCTAAGCTATGGGTATGCAAAGGCATACAGAGTGGTATAATGGACATTGGAGTCTCAGAAGGGGATAGGGTGGGAGAGGAGTAAGAGATGAAAAACCACCTACTGGGTACAATGTACACCATTTGGGTGATGTGTACACTAAAATCATAGATTTTACCACTATACAATTCATCATTGTAACCAAAAATCACTTGTACTACTAAAGCTATTGAAACTAAAAATAATTTTTTTAAAGAAAGTGGCATAGAAAGTAGAGTTTCCAAGCCAGCCAGAGCAAGATGGCTGAACAAAAGCCTGCACTGATTGTCCTCCCTAGAGGAACACCAAACTGAGCAACTATCCACACAAAAAAGCACCTTCATAAAAATGAAACATTAGGTAAGTGAGCACAGTAATTGGTTTGACTTCATATTACAGAAAGAGGAACTGAAGAAGATAGGAAAGAAAGTCTTGAACTGCTGATGCCACCCTTCTTCCATCCCCTGGCAGTGACCACATGATGCAGAGAGGAAATCTGCACTTGGGGAAGGGAAAGCACAGTGATTGTGGGGACTTTGCATTGAAACTTAGTGCTTCCCTGTCACACAGAAAGTCACATTGGGCAGAAATCTGCTGGTGCCCACATAGACAGCATTTAGGCCAGCTATGCCAGAGGCAAATCATCCATCCCAGTATTTGGAACCTGAGTTCTGGCAAGTCTTGCCACCATGGGCTAAAGTGCTATGGGTCCTAAATAAACTTGAAAAGCAGTCTAGGCTTAAAGAACTGCAATTACTGGACAAGTCCTGGTGCTGTGTTGGGCTCAGAGCCAATGGACTTGGGGGGCAGGAGATCTAGTGAGACAGTAGCCAAGGCAGTCAAGGGAATGCCTGTGCCATCGTCCTCCAAACACAAGCAGTCATGCTGGCAGCTCTGGGAGAGACTTCTTTCTTCTTGAAGAGAGGAGAGAAAAGAGTAAAAATACAAACCTAAAACAACAAAAGAAAAGAAACAGATAATATACAATGGAGCTCCAATATGTGTCTGGTAGCAGACTTCTCGGCAAAAACCTTATAGGCCAGCAGAAAGTAGTGTGACATATTTAAAGGGCTGAAGGAAAATAACTTTTATTCCAGAATAGTATATCCAGCAAAAACATCTTTCAAACATGAAGGAGAAATGAAGACTTTCCCAGACAAACAAAAGCTGCAGGATTTCATCATCACTAGGCCTGTCCTACAAGAAATGCTAAAGTTCTTCAGTCCAAAAGAAGAGGATGTTAATGAGCAATAAGAAACCTCTGAAGGTACGAAACTCACTGGTAGTAGTAAATACACAGAAAAACACAGACTGTTATGACTGTAATAGTGGTATGTAAACTACTCATATCTTCAATAGAAAGACTAAAAGATAAACCGATCAAAAATAATAACTAAAATAATGTATTAGTCCATTCTTGCATGGCTCTAAAGAAATGCCTGGGACTGGGTAATTTACAAAGAAAAGAGGTTTAATTGGCTCACAGTTCCACAGGCTTTGGAGCAGGAGGAAGAGAGAATTGGGGAGGTGCCATACACTTTTAAACAACCAGATCTCATGAGAACTCTATCACAAGAACAGCACCAAATGGGGAAGTCTGCCCCGATGATCTAATCACCTCCCACCTGGCCCCTCCTCCAACACTGGGGATTACAATTTGACATGAGATTGGGCAGGGACATAAATCCAAACCATGTCAAATAACTTTTTAAGACATAGACAGTACAAAAAGATATAAATAGAAACAACAAAAAGTTAAAAAGTTGGGTGATGAAGTTAAAGTGTTGAGTTTTCATTAGTATGCTCTTGGCTTGTTAGTTCTTTTTGTTGTTTATGTAATTAGTGTTGAGTTGTCATTAGTTTAAAATAATAGATTATGAGATATTTGCAAGCATCATTGCATACCACCAGAGAAAATCACCTTCAGTAAAAGGAAGACAGGGAGAAAGGAAAGAAGGAAGAGCAGGCAACAAACCAGAAAACAAGTAACAAGATGGCAGTAGTAAGTTCTTATCAATAATAACATTGAATGTAACTGGACTAAACTCTCCAATCAGAAGAGATAGAGTGACTGAATTGATTAAAAAACAAAAAACAACAACAAAAAAGTAAAAAAATAAAAACAACCAAGACCTAGGATATGTCGCCTGCAAGAAACACATTTTACTTATAAAAACATACATAGACTGAATATAAAGCGATGGAAAAAGATATACCATGCAAGTGAAAACCAAAAAAGAGAAGGAGTAGCTAGACTTACATCAGACAAAATACATTTCAAGACAAAAACTATGAAAAGAGACCAAGAAGGTAATTATAAAATGATAAAAGGGTCAATTCAGCAAGAGGATATAACAATTGAAACTACATACGCACCCAATAATGGAGCACTAGATATATAAAGCAAATATTGTTAGCAATAAACAGAGATATAGACTTCAATACAATAATAGCTGGAGAGTTAAACACCCCACTTTCAGCATTGGACAGATCAACCAGAAAGAAAATGAAAAGAGGAACATCAGACTTAATCTGCACTGCAGGCCAAAGGGACCTAATAAGCATCTACAGAACAGTTCATCATATGGGTGCAAAATAAACATTCTTCTAAGCACATGGATAATTATCAATGATAGGCTATATGTTAGGCCACTAAACAAGTCTTTAAATATCAAAAAAATTGAAATTATATCAAGTATATTATCTGACCACAATGGAATTAAACTAGAAATTAATAACAAGAAGAATTTTGGAAACTATACAAACACACAGAAATTAAACAATATACACTTGAATGACCAGGAGATCAATGAAGAAATTAAGAAGAAAATTTAAACATTTATTGAAACAAATAATAATGGAAACATAATGTACCAAAACCTATGGGATATAGGAAAAGCAGTACTAAGTGGAAAGTTTATAGCTATAAGTGCCCACATCAAAAAAGTAGGAAAACTTCAAATTAAAAAAAAATGGTTTATCTTAAAGAACTAGAAAAGCAAGAGTAAACTAAACCCAAAATTAGTAGAGAAAATATAATAAAGATAAAAACAACCAAATAAAATTGAAACAAAGAATACAAAAGATCCACAAAATGTAAAGTTGGTGTTTTAAAAAGAGAAAGTCAAACCTTTAGTCATACTTAAAAAGAGAGAGAAAGAAGATCTAAATAAATTAAATTAGAAATGGAAAAAGGGGCATTAAAACTAATACCACAGAAATTAGGAGGATTATTAGAGGCTATTGGGAACAATAGCCTCTAATAATTGGGGTCATTCAAGTGTATATTGAGAGCAGTAGCCTCTAATAAATTGGAAAAATCAATATATTGGAAAAACCAAGAAGAAATGTATAAATTCCTTGACACTACAGCCTACCAAGATTTAACTATGAAAAAATTCAAAACCTGAACAGAGCAATAACAAGTAACAAGATCAAAGCTGTAATAAAGTCTCCCAGCAAAGGAAAGCCTGGGCCCTGCTGGGTTTTCTGCTGAATTTTACCAAACATTTAAAGAAGAATGAATAGAAGTGCTATTCAAACTATTCCAAAAAAATAGGTGAGGAGTAAATACTTACAAACTTATTCTATGAGGCTAGTATTACCCTGATACCAAAATTAGACAAAGACACATCAAAAAGAGAAAACTACAGGCCAATATCCCTCATGAACATTGATGCAAAAATCCTTAACCAAGTACTAGCAAACTGAATTAAACAACACATTTAAAAGATCATTTTTTGTGACCAAATGGGATTTATCCCACAGATGCAAAGATGGTTCAACAAATGCAAATTAATCAATGTGATACATCTTATCAACAGCATGAAGGACGAAAACCAAATGATCTTTAAACTAGAAATCAATAACAAGAGCAATTTTGGAAAATATTCAAACACATGGATATTAATGCACTTGAATGACCAGTAGGTCAATGAAGAAATCAAGAAGATAAAAAAATTAAGAAGCTAAAAACCTTCAAAAAATTGAATATAGAACAAACATAACTCAACACAACAAAAGCCATATATGACAAACTCACAGCTAGTATCATACTGAATGAGGAAAAACTGAAAACCTTTCCTCTGAGATTTGGAACATAACAAGGATACCCACTGTCACGACTGTTATTCAACATAGTACTGGAAGTCCTAGCTAGAGCAATTAGACAAGATAAAGAAATAAAGGACATCCAAATTGGAAAGGGAGAAAACAAATTATTCTTGTTTGTAGGTGGTATGATCTTATATTTGGAAAGACCTAAAGACTCCACCAAGAAACTATTAAAACTAACAGACAAATTCAGTAAAGTTGCAGGATACAAAATCAACATATAAAAATTGGTAGCAGTTCTATATATCAAAAGTAAACCATCTGAAAAAGAAATCAGGAAACGAATCTCACTTACAATAGCTACAAATGAAATGAAATACTTAAGAATTAACTTGACCAAAGAAGTGAAAGATCTCTACTTTGAAAACTACAAAGGGGTGATCAAGATGGCTGACTAGAAGCAGCTGGTGTGTGTGGCTCTCATGGAGAGTGATATGGTTTGGCTGTGTCCTCATTCAAATCTCGACTTGAATTGTATCTCCCAGAATTCCCACATGTTGTGGGAGGGACCCAGGGGGAAGTAATTGACTCACAGGAGCCAATCTTTCCTGTGCAATTCTCATGATAGTGAATAAGTCTCATGAAAACTGATGGGTTTATCAGAGGCTTCTGCTTTCGCTTCCTCCTCATTTTTCTCTTGCCACCTCCAGGTAAGAAGTGCCTTTCACCTCCCTCCATGATTCTGAGGCCTCCCCAGTCATGTGGAACTGTAAGTCCAATTAAACCTCTTTTTCTTCCCAGTCTCGGATATGTCTTTATCAGCGGCATGAAAACAAACTAATACAGAGAAGAATGGAAAAGGCAAATAAATACAGTACCTGGAACTAAAACATCCAGGTATATGCATCAGGACTAATCAAGGAAACAACTCAACCCATGGAGCAAGGCAGGATGATGGCCCACCTGGGAGAGATACAGAGCCAGGGGACCCTCCCCAACTCAGGAAAGCAGTGAGTAAATGTGCAACCCTGGGAACCCACACTTCTCCCTTGGATCTTTACAACCCTTGGGTTGAACTCTCTCCACCAGGGCCTTCAGTCTGACACACAGAGCTATGTGGAGTCTTGGCAGAGCAGCCACTCAGGCACATGAAGATATCTGGGAGCCTTGGATACCTGGGCTTTCCAGGATTCACAGCAAAAGTAACTGCAACTCCAGCAAAGTGGGAGGTTAGACCCCTGTACATATCCCTAGGAAAATGGTTGAATCCAGGGGGCTAAGCAGCAATAGTCTACAGGTACCTCATAGGAGAAGACCCACTAGATTGGAACTCCAACCAGCCACTGATAGCAGTGTTGCACTTCACAGAGACAGAGCTCCTAGGGGGAGGGGTAGCCTGCCATCTTTGCCATTTGGCCAACTTAGTGGTTCCAGCCTTTGGGCTTTGGAGAGTCCAAGCCAACTGGGGGCTGAATTGATTCCCCAGCCCAGCATAGCTGTGCTACAAAAACATGGCCAGATAGTTTTTTAAACGTGTCCCAATCCCATTCTTCCTCACTGGGCAGGACCTCCAACCAGAATCTTGAGCCACCCCTACTGGTGGTTTCTGGATGATAGAGATTTAAAACCTCCCTGGGATGGAGCTCCCAGAGGCAGAGGTGGGCTGCCATCTTTGCTCTTTGGACAATTAGCCATTCGAGCCTTCAGGGTTTAGAGAGTCCAAGCCACCTGGGGGATGAAAGTGGTCCCCCAGCAGAGCATAGCTGCTCTACAAAAACATGGCCAGACTGCTTTTTAAAGCAGGTCTCCAATCCCATTCCTCCTCACTAAGTGGGACCTCCCAACCAGGGTTTCCAGCTACCCTCGCCAGTGCTCTCCAGCTGACAGATTTAAAGCCTCCCTGAATGCAGTTCCCAAAGGGAGTGCCAGGTTGCCATCTTTCCTGTTTGGGTTTCTTAACCATTCTGGCCTTCAGGCTTAGGAGAATCTGAGGTGACCAGGGGCAGTAGCAGACCCCAAGCACAGCACAGCTGCCCTACAAAAATGTGACCAGACTGCTTTTTAAAGTGGGTCCCCAATCCTGTTTCTCCTCACTGGGTGGGAACTCCCAACTGGAGTCTCCAGCCACATCCTAGAGGTACATTTAGGCTGGCAACAGGTCTGTACCTCCCTAGGACAAAGCTCCCAAAGGGAGGGGCAGGCCACCATATTTGCTGTTTCACAGCCTTCACTGTTGATACCTCCATGTACTGGAAAATCAGAGTGACTAGGGACTGGAGTGGACTCCCAGTATACTGCAGCAGCCCTACAAAAAAATGGCCAGATGGTTATGTGGATGCCCATTTCCATATCTCCTCACTGGGCAGGTCCTCCAGGCCTGGGCCTCCAGCCATCCACTGCCAGAGCTATCAAGACAGTAGCAGCTCTGCAACTCCCTGAACAAAGCCCCCAGGGAAAACTGAAAGCCTTTCTGTCACTGCCTCTGCAATGGAACTGCCCTTGCTTCCCTCATGCTAACAAAGGAACAAAGACCCTAAGGCCTTATCCACACCTCCAAGAAGCTGCAGTAGACCCAAGAAGAGGAGGCCAGTCTATCTCCCACAGGTCCCATCCAACCTCCCTGCTCATCACCAGACAGGAAGTCCCCAGCGTGGGCCCACAGCGCAGACCTTCCATCCTGGGCTGATTGCACTGAGCAATTGCTGACCTATGTATTTCTGGGGTGGAGCCCCCAGGAGACAAGCAAAATACCCTTGGCCATAACTGCTACTAAGAACTCTTCCTCTGCTGCCTCCAAGTTGGGGAAGGAGCGTAAACACTGAGATTGCCCCAGAGCTTCAGTGGGCAGCTCAGGAATGCCAAGCTGTGATCTACAGCCAGCACTCAAGGGGGAGAGGAACCCACTCTTTCAGATCATTGAGAGAGAACATGGCTGCAACTGTGAGGAAACAGTGAGGAGTGCAGTTGTGATTCATAGATTTGGCTTCTTTACATAATTCCATACTTCTTGGAGGTTTCTTGGGGAGCCAAATAACTGAGCAAGAGCCTATCAACTAACCAATACATGTAAGTGCCACCTACTAGATCACAACCCAAAACTTCAACACCCCAAATACCTCGCTTACATACTCCAATCTGAAACCAAAGACAAGAAGTCAGCTTCAAATAAAGAGCCTGCACAAAGTCTTGGCTCTGCGAAAACATCCAGAAAAGAAGTCTATTGACTCAATCTACACTGCAGTTAAAGGAACACCCACATGCAGAGATGAGAAAGAACCAACACAAGAACTCCAGTAACTCTCATGGCCAGAGTGTCATATGTCCTTCAAACAACTGCACCAATTCACCAACAAAAGTTCTTGACCAAGCTAAGCTGGCTGAAATGATAGAAAGAGAATTCAGAATATGGATAGGAATGAAGATCATCGAGATTCAGGAGAATGGTAAAACCCAATCCAAGTAAACTAAGAATCACAATAAAATAATACAGGAACTGAAGGACAAAATAGCTGGTATAGAAAAGAACCTAATGGATCTGACAGAGCCAAATAACACAAATACAAGAATTTCACAATGCAGTCACAAGTATTAACAGCAGAATAAACCAAGCTGAGGAAAGAATCTCAGAACTTGAAAACTGGATCTCTGAAATAAGGCAGTCAATAAAAATGGATCTTCAAAACCTCCAAGAAGTATGAAATTATGTAAAGAGGCCAAATCTTTTCATCACTGGCACCTCTGAAAGGGAGGGAGAGAAAGCAAGCAACTTGGAAAACATATTTTAGGAGATCTTCCATGAAAACTTCCCCAACCTTGCTAGAGAGGCCAACAGTCAAATTCAGAAAATACAAAGAACTCCTGCAAGATTTTACACAAGAAGATCATCCCCGAGACACGTAGTTGTCAGATTTTCCAAGGTTGAAATGAAAGAAAGAATGTTGAAGGCAGCTAGAGAGAAAGGGTAGGTCACCTACAAAGGAAACCCCATCAGGCTGACAGTGGACATCTCAGCTGAAACCCTATAAACCAGAAGAGATCAGGGGCCTATATTCAACATTCTTAAAGAAAAAAATATATTCAACTAGGAATTTCATATCTAGCCAAACTAAGCTTCCTAAGCAAAGGAGAAATAAGATCTTTTTCAGATAAGCAAATGTTGAGGGACCCACCTTACAAGAGATCTTGAAGGGATCACTAAATATTGAAAGGAAATACTGCTACCAGCTAATACAGAAACACATTTAAATACACAGACTGGTGACACTATAAAGCAACCACATGAATAATCCAGCGTAATAACCAGCTAACAACACAACAGGATCCAATCCACACATATTAATACCAACCTTAAATGTAAATGCACTAAATGCCCCACTTAAAGACACAGAGCAGTAAGCTGGATAAAAAAGTAAGACCCAATGGTATGCTGTCTTCAAGAGACCCATTGGATACGTATTGACACCCATAGGTTCAAAATAAAGGGATGGGGAAAAATTTACTAAGCAAATGGAATACAGAAAAAAGCAGGAGTTGCAATCCTAATTTCAGACAAAACAGACTTTAAACCAACAAAGATCAAAAGAGACAAGGAAGGCCATTACATAATGGTAAAGGGATCAATTCAACAAGAAGACCTAACTATCCTAAATATGTATGCACCCAACACAGGAGTACCCAGATTCATAAAGCAAGTTCTTAGAGACCTACAAAAAGACATAGACTTCCACACAATAGTAGTGGGAGACTTCAACACTCCACTGACAGTATTAGACAGATCATTGAGGCAGAAAATTAACAAAGATATTCAGGACCTGAACTCAACATTGGACCAAATGGAACTGATAGACCTCTATAGAACTCTCCAATGAAAAACAACAGAGTATAAATTCTTCTCATCACCACATGTCACATGCTTTAAAATCAACTACATAATTGAACATAAAACAATCCTCAGAAATGCAAAAGAATAAACATCATACCAAACACCCTCTCAGACAACACTGCAATAAAAATAGAAGTAAAGACTAAGAATCACTCAAAACCATGCAATTATGTAGAAATGAAACAACATGCTCCTGAATGACTTTTGGGTAAATAATGAAATTAAGGCAGAAATCAATAAGTTCTTTGAAACTAATGAGAACAAAGATACAAGATACGAGAATATCTGAGGCACAGCTAAGGCAGTGTTAAGAAGGAAATTCATAGCACTAAATGCCCACATCAAAAAGTTACGAGATCTCAAATTAACAACTTAACTTCACAAAGCAAGAACAAATTAACACCAAATCTAGCAAAATCAGAGCTAAACTGAAGGAAATCAAGACACAAAACATGATCTTAGAACTTGAAGATGGGCTCACTGAAATAAAACAGTCAAAAAAATAAAATTTAAGAAAAGAATAAAAAGAAGTGAACAAAACCTGTGAGAAGTATGGAATTATGTAAAGAGGTCTAATCTATGAATTACTGGCATCTCTGAAAGAGAAGAGAATTCATTCAAAAGTTCAACTAATGCAGGAGTTGGTTTTTTGAAAAAAATAATAAGGCTGCTAGCTAAACTAATAAAGAAAATAGAGAAGATGCAAGTAAACACAATTAGAAATGATGAAGGGAATGTTACCACTGACCCCATAAAATAAAAAATAACCATCAGAAACTACTATGAACACCTCCATGCACACAAACTAAAAAACCTAAAAGAGATGGATCCATTTCTGGACACATATATCCTCCCAAGACTGAACCAGGAAGAAGTTGATTCCCTGAATGACCAATATCTAGCTCTGAAATTGCATCAATAATGAATACCCTATCAACCCAAAAAAGCGTAGTACCTAATGGATTCCCAGCCAAATTCTACCAGATGTACAAAGACAAGCTAGTACCATTCCTACTGAAACTATTCCAAAAATTTGAAGAGAAAGGACTCCTCCCCAGTGCATTCTATGAGGACAGCATCACCCTGATACCAAAACCTCGCAGACAAACACGTACACAAAAAACTTCAGTTCAATATCCTTAGTAAGCACTGGTGCAAAAATCCTCACCAAAATAATTGCAAACCAAATATAGCAGCATATCAAAAAGCTAATCATCCACAATCCAGTAGGCTTCATCCCCAGATTTGCAACGTTGGTTCAACATATGCAAATAAAGAAATGTGATTCATCACATAAACAGAACTAAACACAAAAAACCACATGATTGTCTCAATAGACACAGAAAAGGCTTTTTAAAAAATTCAAAAACGCTTCATGTTAAAAACCCTCAATAAACTAGGTATTGTTGGAACATACCTCAAAATAATAAGAGCCATCTGTGAGAAAACCACACCCAGCATTGTACTGAATCGGCAAAAGCTGGAAGCATTTCTCTTGATAACTGGCATAAGACAAGGGTGCCTTCTCTCATCCCCCCTATTCAACCTGGGGATGATTAATGGGTATAAAAATATAGTTAGGATGAATAAGATCTAGCATTTGATAGCACAACAGAGCAACTACAGTCAATAATAATTTATGGTACACTTTAGCATATCTAAAATGGTAAAATTGGATTGTTTGTAAAATAACAAAAGGATAAATACTTAAAGTGATGGATACCATATTTACCCAATTTGATTCTTACACATTGTATGTCTGTATCAAAATATCTCATGTATTCCATAAATATACATCTACCATGTACCACAAAAATCAAAAATAAATTTAAAAATAATAATAAAAAAGAAAGTAGAGTTTCCATAAATCCCCATTCCCTCCCTGCCCCACCCCTAGTTTCTTCTATTATTAACATCTGGCATTAGGGCTGCACATAATATTATGATTAACTAATCAATATTGATACATAATTATTAACCAAAATCCATAGTTTACATTAGGATTCACTCTTTGCATTGTATAGTTCTATGGATTTTGACAAATGTGGAATGTCATATATCCACCATTACCGTATCATACAAAAGAATTTCTCTGCCTTAAAAATGCCTTGTGCTCCACCTATTCATCTTTCCCCCTACCCTAAAATCTTGGCCCACTGAATTTTTATAATTTCTAAGTTTCATCTCTCCCAACCTGTCATATAGGTGAGATCATACAGGATGTAGCTTTTTCATACTGCTCTTTTTCACTTAGCAATATACATTCCTTCATGTCTTTTCCTAGCTTGATATTTCATTTCTCTTTTTTCTTTTCTTTTCTGTTTTTATAGAGACGAGAGTCTCACTATGTTGCCAGGGGTGGTCTCAAACTCCTGGATTCAAGCGATCCTCCTGCCTCGGCCTCCCAAAGTTCTGGGATTACAGATGTGAGTCACTGCACGCAGTCTCATTTCTTTTTATCACTGAGAAATATGCTATTGTATAGATGTACCATAGTTTGTTTACACATTCACCCACTGAAGAACATCTTAGTTGCTTCTAACTTTTGGTAATTATGAATAAAGCTGCTATAAACATTCTTATGGAGGTTTTTGTGTAAACACAAGTTTTCAGTTCATTTGGGTAAATGCCTAGGAGCAGGATTTCTCTATCATATGGTAAGCCTATGTTTAGCTTTGTAAGAAACTACCACAGTTATCTTCCAAAGTGCTATAAAATTTTACATTCTCCTGAACAGTGAATGAGGGTTCCAATTGCTCCACATGCTCACCAGCATTTGGTGTTCTCAGTCAGTGTTTTGGATTTTAGCCATTCTGATAGGTGTGTAGAAGTATCTTGTTTTAATTTTCAATTATTTAATGGCATATAATGTTGAGCATGTTTTCATAGGCTTATTTTCCTATTTTATATCTTATTTGCTATTTGCATATCTTCTTTGGTGAATTTGCCATCTATACAGATATTTTGTCCATTTTAAAGTTGGGTTGTTTGTTTACTTATTGTGAGTTTGAAGAGTTTTTTGTATATTTTGGATCCATGTCATTTATCAGATATGTATTCTGCAAATAGTTTCATCCAGTCTGTGGCTTTGTTCATTTTAAACAAACAAAGTTTAATAACGTGTACTTTATGTGGTACATAAGGTACATAATATGTGGGAGATACTCACAAAAATGAGTACATCTCACAGGTGGCTTTGAATTCCAACTTATGTAGCATCTTCAACAAACAACAGCAAATTTAGAGAAGTGACAAGACAAAAGAAAAAAGACTTTGAGTCTCGAAGGGTGGCAAATTATAGAAAGGCAAAGAAATGGTAGATACAGACTAGTTAATAAAGCTCATTACCTAGGTTCCTCTGGCACTGATCCCTAGGCTGGTAAGGGGTTGTCCTTCCTGGTAGAAAGGGGAGTAGGGACACATTGGTGAATTTATGTCCTGCTTTTAAGCAAATAGTGGGAGAACAGAAAACTCCTTTTATATTTGCTTTTTCCCATTTGTCTTCAGCTCAAAATAATCCTTAGGCCAAAGTGGCATATTCTAGTCACTTACAGTCCTCCCTTTGAACTTTATTTCAGAAAGTTTCATATATTAAAAGCTGAGTTCACAGTCCCATATCTTATGGAGCCAATCTCTTAGTCCTGATTTCAGTTAAACTCAGGTCAATTGAGTTAGAGAGTTGTATATCATTTCAGGTGGCAGTGTTGCAGGTGGGTTCCCAACAAGGTTAGGCCTCTATATGGTGCAAGCAAACAGGTATTTAAGTAGAGTCATTTCTACGGACACAAAAAAACTAAAGGTTAATCACTGGAAAAAAATGATAAATCAGCTTCTAAGTCCATAAGGCAGTCATGTGAGAGAGTTCTAGATTTGATCTCAAAACCTCTTAGATGGTGGAATGAGGATGGCAGTTAAAATCTAATGTGTTTTCCTCGTTTGTGGTTTGAATATCTCTGGTGATATCAGAGCATGTTCCAGTGAACTTTCTGAGTGGCCCACACAGCAACAGGCATCAAGGTTGCCTATATTTGAACTTTTGTGGCTGAAGATTCATTTGATGAATCCGATTTTTCTGAAATAGATTATTCTTATGATTCAAATGATTCTGATGTTAGTTCTGTTTAGAAATAACTCTAAAAATGGTCTTTATATTTTATTTTCACATTGAAAATCCGTCAAATTTGCTTCAACCTCAAAGAGCATGTTGATGTAAAATTAAATGAAAATCTTCAGGGTCTAAAGTTAGGCATTTTTTAAGAATTGTCACTAAAGCATAATTTAAAAAAGGGAAAATTGATAAGGTTGACTCCATCAAAATTTGCTTCGTGAAAGCCCATGTGAAGAGGGTTAAAAGATAAACTACAGGCTGATCAAAAACATTTGCAAACCACATATTCAGTAAAGAACTAGTATCTGTAATAAGAACTCTCAAAAACTCCACACTAATAAAATAAATAATTCATTTAGAAAATAGGCAAAAGACATGCAGATACATCTCTTAATAGGACATGCAGATAATAGGTAAGCACATGAAAAGATATTTGACACCATTAGCCACTAGGGAAATAGAAATTAAAACTGATATAAGAGTTAAAAAGAAATTATTTAGGCAGATAGTGAGGGTAAGGAAGTCCTTGATAAGGTTTTCCTTTCAGTGAAAAGCAGCCCCCAAATAATTTCTTTTCTAATAAAGAGCAGCCTATAAAATTGAGCTTCAGACATAGATAAGCAAGCTGGAAGCTTGCATGGGTGAATGCCAGCAGCTGTGCCAATAGGAAAAGGCTACCTGTGGGCCAGGCATGTTCAACATGGTACCTCCATCTCCCCTTTTCTTTGCCAACCATGTGTACAGTAAGGGACAGACAACATGACACCAGCCAGGAAGAGACCCTATTTGCATAATAAGAGATGAGGGTGGGGTGGCCACCTTCCTCGCATGCTATGTAAATGGCACACCTGGTCCAGCCAATCTTTGGGCCCTATGTGAATCAGATACTGCCTCCTGAAGCCAGTCTCTAAAACCCCATGCACTTCACCACGGAACCAGAAGACCCACCTGGGCACCCCTCTCTCTCTGCAGGAGAGAGAGCTATTCTCTGTTCTCTTTCTTTCACCTATTAAACTTCCACTCTTAAATTCACTACTTGTGTGTCCATGTCCTTGATTCCCTTGACATGAGACAACAAACCTCAAGGATTTACCCCAGACAATGACACTGCTTCAAAACCAGAATAACATATCACTACACATCTATCAGAAAAGCTAAAAAAATAGTAGCAACACTAAATTCTGATTACGGTGCTAAGAAACTGGATCACTCATACATTGCTGCTGGAAATGTGAAAAGATATAGCCACACTATAAAACATTTTGGCAATTCCTTACAAAACTAAAGATACAACCACATGGCCCAACAGTTGCTTTCCTCCCAGAGCCCAAGGGCCATTTACAAAGTCAAACTTGTGACAAGAGGGCCTATATAGCAAAAAAGTTACCAAACAGAATTAGGTTTTATTGGTAAAAAGCTGGGGGAATATTCATGAAATGGAATTATAAGGGTAATGCCTCAGGGATGTAAATTTAAGTTAGCGAAACTGCCATTGCAAAAGTTATCACACTAAGAAAATTATGACAGTGAAAGAGATCTGATCTAACCAACCCAATCTTGTCTTTAACCTCCAAACTGTCCTTAACCTTTTTCCCATTTGCCCTAAGAATACTTGCTGGTGGCACTTGCAGCTGCAGTGCTTACCCCAAGATAACTTTGCCACAAAATATCTCGCTTTTATTATTATTTTTGGATCGCTCTAGTATATCAACTTTGGAAACAAAAGACATCATTCTATTTATAGTATTCTGTTTTTAGTAGTGGTGTTTCCATTTACAAAACATAGTAATTCGTGATTGCTGAAAATGTCAAATTCTAGAAAATGTAGCATTCCTATTCATGTGGGGAACTCACTTGATTGTCCTACTGCCCTACAGTCAAGTAGGTGTTCAGTCTCTACTATGGCCCAATAGCAAGCCAAAAGCTATCTCTCAAAATGAGGGTAATTAATTTTCAAATCAGGTATGATTTTGCCCCAAAACGCCATGGAACTCTCCTCTAATTCTCTTATCAGGGCTTCCACAGAATCCCCCAGCATGTTGATCAGCCATACATATTTTGAAAATCACTGGAATCACTGGTCATAAGTAGGGTGACCATATAATTGATCAATCCAACTAGAACAATGTTGAGAGTAAAAGGAGGCACTAGTAATAAACATGTTGGGAAAATGTATGGTCATCCAATCATAAAAGCCAAGTGATTCATTTGTTCACTCTGCATCCTTTGCCAGCTAGAGTACACATTGAAAGATGAATATAGAAAATTTTGATAAAGAGCTCTCAGTTATATCCTGGATTAGGTTATTGAATTTCAAGGCAAAACTTCTTCAAGCACTCAGGCAGAAAAGGTAAATATTTAATTAGTTATCACACTTTAGTGTGAATGAGAAGTACCTGGATGTACTGTTAAAACAGCCTACTCAACTTTATACTTGGAATTTCTAATTCTGTAGCTATAAAATGGACTTGAGAATTTGCATATTAACAAATTCTCAGGTGGTATTGATGTTGCTAATCCAGGGGTCATACTTTTAAGAACCATTGATCTATAGAAGAAGAAGAAGAAAAAAAAAAAAAAAAAAACATAGACTGTCCTCAGTTTTTTTCCACAGCAACATGTAATACCAAATGATAATATTCTAAAGAGAAACCTATACCAAGATGTAGTTGAAGTTTTAGGTCCACCAACAGCTTTTATAAACATGAACAAACTCTAGGAACATTGCCTTCTAGAGAACCTTTTGCAAAAACCGTAAGATGATAAAATCACTCTTTTTTTTTTTTTCTGATACTAGGATCTAGGGGTTACAGTGTATTTATGACCTGGCTGTCTAAAGAAAGGTTGTTGTATGGTTTGGCTTTGTCCCTGCCCAGATCTCCATCTTGACTTCCCACGTATTTTGGGAGGGACCCAGTGGGAGGTGATTGAATCATGGGGTCAGGTCCTTCCCATGCTGTTCTCGTGATAGTGAATGAGTTTCATGAGACCTGATGGTTTTTAAAAGGGGCGTTCCCCTGCACAGCTCTCTCTTTGCCTGCCGCTATTACATAAGATGTGACCTGCTCCTCCTTGCTTTCTGCCATGATTGTGAGGCTGCCCCAGCCATGTGGAACTGTAAGTCCAATTAAACCTCTTCCTTTTGTAAATTACCCAGTCTTGGGTATGTATTTATCAACAGCATGAACACGGACTAATACAGTAAATTGGTACCAGTGGAGTTGCTGAAAAGATATCCAAAAATGTGGAAGCAACTTTTGAACTGGGTAACAGGCAGAGGTTGGAACAGTTTGGAGAGCTCAGAAGAAGACAGGAAAATGTGGGAAAGTTTGGAGCTTCCTAGAGACTTGTTGAATGGCTTTAAGAAAAATGCCAATAGTGATATGAACAATAAGGTCCAGGCTGAGGTGGTCTCAGATGGAGATAAGGAACTTGTTGGGAACTGGATCAAAGGTGACTCTTGCTATATTTTAGCAAAGAGACTGGCCGCATTTTGCCACTGCCCTAAAGATTTGTGGAACTTTCAACTTGAGAGAGATGATTTAGGGCATCTGGCAGAAAAAATTTCTAAGCAGCAAAGAATTCAAGAGGTGAGTTGGGTGCCGTTAAAGGTGTTCAGTTTAATAAGGGAAGCAGAGCATAAAAGTTTGGAAAATTTGCAGCCTGACTATGCAATAGGAAAAAAATTTTTTTCTAGGGAGAAAATCAAGCCGGTTGTAGAAATTTGCATAAGTAGCAAAGAGCCTAATGTTAATCCCCAAGACCATGGGGAAAATCTCTTCCGGCCATGTCAGAGACCTTCATGGCAGCCCATCACAGGCATGGAGGCCCAGGAGTAAAAAGTGGTTTTGTGGGCTAGGTCCAGAGTCTCCTGCTGTGTGCAGTTGAGGGACTTGGTGGCATGTGTCCCAGTTGCTCCAGCCATGGTTGAAAGGGGCCAACATAGAGCTCAGGCCATGGCTTCAGAGGGTGCAAGCCCCAAGCCTTGGCAGTTTCCATGTGGTATTGGGTCTGTGGGTGCACAGAAGTCAAGAATTGAGGTTTGGGAACCTCTGCCTAGGTTTCAGAAGATGTATGGAAATGCCTGGATGCTCAGGCAAAAGTTTGCTGCAGGGGTGGGGCCCTCATGGAGAATCTCTGCTAGGGTGGTGCAGAAGGGAAATGTGGGGTTGGAGCCCCCACAAAGAGTCCCTACTGAGGCACTGCCTAGTGGAGCTGTGACAAGTGGGCCACTGTCCTCCAAACCCCAGAATGGTAGATCTACCAACAGCTTGCACCATGCACCTGGAAAAGCCACAGGCACTCAATGCCAGCACATGAAAGCAGCTAGGAGGGAGGCTGTATCCTGCAAAGCCACAGGGGTGGAGCTGCCCAAGACCATGGGAACCCACCTCGTGCATCAGTGTGACCTGGATGCAAGATGTGGAGTTAAAGAAGATCATTTTGGAACTTTAAGATTTGACTGCTCTGCTGGATTTCAGACTTGCATGGGGCCTGTACTCCTTTGTTTTAGCCAATTTCTCCCATTTGAAATGGCTGTATTTACCTAATGCCTGTTTCCCCAGTGTATCTAGGAAGTAACTAACTTGCTTTTGATTTTACAGACTCATAGATGGAAGGGACCAGCGTTGTCTACATGGGACTTTAAACTTGGACTTCTGGGTTAAAGCTGAAATGAGCTGAGACTTCGGGGGACTGATGGGAAGGCATGACTGGTTTTGAAATATGAGGACATGAGATTTGGGAATGGCCCGGGGCAGAATGATACAGTTTGGCTGTGGCCCCGCCCTAATCTCCATCTTAAATTCCCACATGTTTTGAGAGGCACCCAGTGGGAGGTGATTGAATCATGGGGGCAGGTCTTTCCTGTGCTGTTCTTGTGATAGTGAATGAGTTGCACGAGATCTGATGGTTTTAAAATGGGTGTTCCCCTGCACAGCTCTCTCTTTGCCTGCCGCCATCCACATAAGATGTGACCTGCTCCTCCTTGCTTTCTGCCATGATTGTGAGGCTTCCTCAGCCATGTGGAACTGTAAATCCAATTAAACCTCTTTCTTTTGTAAATTGCCCAGCAGCATGAAAACAGATTTATACAGGTTGTTATTTACTAACCTCAGATTCAGATGAGGTTTCCAGTAATATAAAACTTGACAATGCTCTAGGTTTACCTACTACTATATTTCTCTGTCTCCTTTCCTTCCATTCAGCTAAAGAAATTAAGGCTCTGGTGCTGTCAAACTGTCTGACTCATCTGAAATGAAAACTTTTATGTTTGTCAAAAATTGTGAAATATGTTTGAGATGATTAAAATAAATCTGAAGGCTTGGCTAGTTTATGTATGTATGTACCTGAACTTCAGGTGAACTCTATGAACACTGTCCTCTATAAAAAAGTGCAGCTTTTTTTTTTTTTCTGCAGAATCCTAAAAGATCAGAACAGCTTTTGATTTTTAAGATGACCATCAGAATTCTTTGTTCCCCTTCTGTGGAAGTTGGAAAATAACCCTGAATAAAGATTATCTTTTTTGGGTTTTCTAACATAAACATAACTAGTTTTGTTTACTGTAACAACAAAACTAAGTTGAGAGATGCAGAGCTGTAATGTTAGAGGAAGTATGAGAGTGCCAGTATTTTCATTTTTAATACCAGGAAGTCCATTTGAAACCTGAGGGTTTAAAGCACAACGATTCTAACTGCATCACGTTTTTCTTTGTCTCCTTTCGTAATCTAGGAGGGTTCTTTTAAGAAATAAAATCCCTTGAAATGAAAGATTTAAAGCTTAACAATTCCTCTAGTTTCCCTTCAATTTACTTTTCTTCTGTTAAAATCCAGCAAAACAGTTTTTATTTTTTATTTTTTTTGGACAAAGTCTCACTTTGTTGCCCAGGCTGGAGTGCAGTGACACGGTCACAGCTCACTGCAGCCTTGACCTTCTAGGCTCAAGCGATCCTCCCACCTCAGTCTACCAAACTGGGAGTACAAGCACATGCCACCATGCCTGGCTAATTTTTTTTTTTTAATTTTTATTGTTAGTAGATACGAGGTCTCGCTATGTTGCTGAGGCTAGTCTGTAATTCCTGAGCTTAAGTAATCCCCCCACCTCTGGTCCCCAAAGTGCTAAGATTACAGGTGTGAGCCACTGCAGCCAGCAAAAGTTTTTTTTTTTTTTTTTAAACTAAAAGTAGTAGCATTCATATGAACACATTTTGAAAGGTTTTCTATTGCTTTCATTCTATATAAGCAGAGAAAAAATACTTGGAATGATGTTCAACTACTATGCTTAAAATTTTCACTGAGGTGTAATATACAAATCAGAAAATTCACTTATGATTGTACAAGTTAACAATTTCTAGTAAATTTACAAAGTTGTTCTACCATCATAACAAACAATTTTAGAACATTTCTATCACTCTGAAAATAACCCTCATGTTCACTTACCATCTCTTCCCACTCCAGTGCTGGGCGACCACTAATTTACTTTGTCTCTACAGATTTGCCTTTTCTGGACATTCTGTACAAATAGAATCACCTCATATGTAGTCTTTGTATCTGACTTCTTTTCTTTAGTATAATGTTTTTGAAGCTCATCCATGTTGCAGCATGTCAGTAATTTATTCCCTTTTATTACAGAAGTCCATGGATATGCCTACCACATCATGGAGTGAATTGTGTCCTTGCCCCCCAAATTCATATGTTGAAGCACTAACCCTCCAGTACGTCAGAATGTAACTATATTTGGAAAAAAGTCCTTTAAGGAGGGTGTTAATTTAAAATCAGGCTATTTAGGGTATGTCCTACTCCAATCTGACTGGTGTCCTAGAAAGAAAAGATCAGGACATACGAGAGAGAAAGTGAGAAGGCTACCATCTGCAAGCCAAGGAAAAGAGGCTTCAGGAGAAACCAAATCTGCAGGCACCTTAATCTTGAACTTCCAGTCTCCAGAACTGTGAGAAGTAAATTTCTGTTGTTTAAGCCACCCAGTCTGTGATATTTTGTTATGGCAACCCTAGCCGACTAACTCACCATTCTGGTGGTTATGAAGTGTTATCTCACTGTGGTTTTAATTTTCATTTCCCTAATGATATATATCATCTTTTCATGTGCTTGTTGGCAATTTTTGTATCTTCTTTGATGAAGTCTCTATTTAAACGTTGCCCACTTAAAACAAGTTGGGTTTGTCTTATTGTTGAGTTGTAAGCCCTCCTGATATATTCCGGTTAGAAGTACTTTATCAGAAATATGATTTGCAAATATGTTCTCTAAGGTTGTAGTTTGTATTTTGTTTTCTTAATGGTATTCTTTTGAAATAAAAAAGTTTTACATTTTGATAAAATTGAATTTATACATTTTATCTTTTAAGGATTATGCTATTGGTGTCATATCTAAGGACTCTGCCTTACCTGAGGACAAAAAAGATTTTCTTATACTTTTTGGGGTTTAGCTCTTACATTTAGATCTATTGTCTATTTGAAGTTAATTTTTGTATAAGGTGTAAGAGTCTAAATCCATCTTTTTGAATGTAACTAAACAAATGGTCTATCACCATTTATAGAAAACACTGTCTTTGCCTCATTGAATTGCCTTAACAGCTTTGTCAAAAATCAATTTATCCACAGCTATAGGAGTTTTTTTCTGAACTCTCAGTTTATGTCATATTGATCAATATTTCAATACCACACTATCTTGATTATTTTATAGTATATTTTAAAGTTGAGACGTATGTAAATCCTCCAATTTTATTTTTCAAGATTTTTCAAGATTGTTTGGTCTATTCTGGGAACTAAGCTTGCTTATCTGGAATAAATCCCACTTGTTCATGGTGTATTAAAAGATTTGCTAATACTCTATAAAAGATTTTGCTTCTAATTCTAGGAGAGATGTTTAGGTTTTTTTGTTTTTTGTAATGTCTTTGACTTTGTACTGGCCTTTTAAATACATTGGGAAATATTTCCTCTTCTATTTTCTGGAAGAGATTATGTAAAGTTGGTGTTAATTCCCTTTTAAAAGTTTAGTAGAATTACTCAGTGAGACCATCTGGGCCTGGAGATTTTATTTTGGAGAGGTTTTTTTGTTTGTTTGTTTTTTTCATTAGAGTCTCGCTGTGTCACCAGGCTGGAGTGCAGTCACATGATCTCAGCTCACTGCAACCTCCACCTCCTGGATTCAAGTGATTCTCCTGCCTCAGCCTCCTGAGTAGCTGGGATTACAGGCATGTGCCACCACACCCAGCTAATTTTTATATTTTTAGTAGAGACAGAATTTCACCATGTTGGCCAGGATAGTCTCTATCTCCTGACCTTGTGATCTGCCTCCCTGGGCCTCCCAAAGTGCTGGGATTACAGGTGTGAGCCACCGCGCTCGGCCTTTGGAGAGATTTTTAATTAAAAATTCAATCTCCTTAATAATAATAGGGCTATTTAGATTGTCTATTTCATCTTAGTTGAGTTTTTGTAGTTTGTGTTTCTCATGGAATTGGTCCATTTATTCTAAATTGTCAAATTTATGAGCATAAAGTCATATGTAATACTATTATCTTTTTTAATGGTTGCAGTATTTGAAATAAGAATTCTTGTTTAAGTCCTCATATTGGTGACTCATTTTCTATTTTTGTCAATCTTGCTAGGGGTTTATTGATTTTATTACAGTTTTCTGAAGAACCATATTTTCCTTTCATTGTATTTTTTAGTAAGATTTTCCTATTTTCAATTTCATTGGCTTCTGCTCTTTACTATTTTATTCCTTCTTCTTGTTTTGGATTTATTTTGCTCTTTTTGAGGAAAAGTAGGAACTCAAATTATCGACATGACACCTTTCTTAACTTTTTTTTGGGGGGGGGTAGTGAAAGTTTATTTAAAAATTTTAGAGAAGGAACGAAAGGAAGTATACTTGGAAGAAGGCCAAGTGGGCAACATGAGAGATCAAGTGCCCCTTTCTTCATTTTTAATGTAAGTATACAGTGCTATGAATTTTCTTCTTAGCTGTATCCCACGTACTTTGATATGTTTTCATTTATCCTTTTAATTTACTTTGAGACTCCCTGTTTGACCCATCCTTTAATGTTCCATGTGTTGCGGGAAGTCAGGGACCCTGAATGGAGGGACTGGCTGAAGCCATGGCAGAAGAACACAAATTGTGAAGATTTCATGGACATTTAGTAGTTCCCCAAATCAATACTTTTATAATTTCTTACGCCTGTCTTTACTGCAATCTCTGAACATAAATTGTGAAGATTTCATGGACTTTTATCACTTCCCCAATCAATACTCTTATAATTTCCTATGCCTGTCTTTAATCTCTTAATCCCATCATCTTCGTAAGTTGAGGATGTATGTTGCCTCAGGACCCTATGATGATTGCGTTATCTGTACAAATTGTTTGTAAAACGTGTGTTTGAACAATATGAAATCTGGGCATCCTAAAAGAACAGGATAATGGCGATTTTCAGGGAACAAGGGAGATAACCACAAGGTCTGACTGCCTGCAGGGCCAGGCAGAACAGAGTCATATTTCTTCTCCTGCAAAAGCCAATAGGAGAAATAATGCTGATTCTTTTTTTCAGCAAGGAACAGACCTGGGAAAGAATGCATTCCCAGAGGAAGGCCTCTAAAATGGCCGCTCTGGGAGTGTCTGTCTTATGCAGGTGAAGATAAGGGATAAACTATGCCCTGGTCTCCTACAGTGCCTTTAGGCTTGCTAGGATTAGGAAATTGCAGCCTGGTGAATTGCAGTCAGACTGGTTGTCTGCTCTCGAACCCTGTTTCCTGTTAAGATGTTTATCAATGACAATGCGTGCATAGTGGGACATGAAACCTCATCAGCAATTCTAATTTTGCCCTGGCCTTGTGATCTTGCTCTGCCCCCATTTGCCTTGTGATATTTTATTGCCTTTTGAAGCATGTGATCTCTGTGACCCGCACCCTATTCATATGCTCCCTCCCCTTTGAAAATTGCTAATAAAAACTTGTTGGTTTTGCAGCTTGGGGGCATGATGGAACCTGTCAACATGTGATGTCACCCCCTGAGACCCAGCTGTAAAATTTCTCGCTTTTGTACTCTTTCTCTTTATTTCTCAGAAAGGCTGACACTTAGGGAAAATAGAAAAGAACCTACATTGAAATATTGGGGGCTGGTTCCCCCAATATCCATTTATTCTTTAATTTCCTTTGAGACTCCCTGTTTGACCCATAGATTATCTAGAAGTATGTTATTTAACTTTCAAGTGTTTCAAGAGTTTCCTGTTGTCTTTGTTAGAGATTTTCAGTTTAATTTCATTATGGCCAGAGCACATGATTGCAATTCTTTTAAATTTGTCAAGTTTACTATATGTTTTATGTCTTTTTCTATTTGATGAATAGTGCATGGGCAATTGAGAAAAATGTATTGTTAGGCGGTATGTCTTATAAATGTTAATTAGACCCTGTTGATTGTGTGGCTCAGATTTTCCATATCCTGGTGATTTTTCTACTTCATAGTTCTATTAGTTACTGGAGAAAGGGGAGAATGATGTTGAAATTCCCAACCATAATTATAGATTCTTCTATTTCTCATTTCAGCTTTATCAGTTGCTGCTTCAGGTATTTAAGGCTCTATGGTTTAGTTTGTATGCATTTAGTATAATGTGTCTTCCTAATTGATTCTCTTATCATTATATAATATCCCTCTTTGTTTTGGTAATTTTCTTTGCTTTGCAGTCTACTTTATCAGACACTACTATTGCTACTCCTGTTTTTTAAAAAAATTATTAATGTGTATGTGATAGATCTTTTTCCACCCTTTTTTACTTTCAACTCACCTGTGTTTGAACTTGAAATAAGTTTCTTATATGCAGCACATAGTTGGATTATGGATGGTTTTTAACTCTACCAGTCTCTGTCTTTTGATTGGTGTATTTAGACCATTTATATTTAAGGTGTGGTATTTACTGACATTTTAGCACTTTAGTCTGTTATTTTGTTATTTATTTTCTATTTGTCTCCTCTGGTTCTCATTTCTTTTTATCTTTCTTGCCTTTCTGCAGCTTATTTAAACATGTTTTAGATTCCATCTTGATTTATTTATAATACTTCTGAGTTTGTCACTTTGTATAGTTTTCAGAGTGGTTGCTCTGGGTGTTACACATGCTACTTATAACAATGTACTAGTATCAATATTCACCACTTCAAATGAAGTGTGGAAACCTCACTTCCATTTAGGTCCCTTTGGATTCCCCACCTTTAAATATCATTGTTTTAAGTATCAGATGATGTTCCAATTTTTGTTTCAATCATAAAATATATTCTCTAAAACCCATAAGGAAAAAATTGTCTATTGTATGAACCCATATTTCTGCTCTATTGTTTCTTCTTCCTTCCCGATGTTCTAAGTTTCCTTCTTTTACAATTTCTTTTCTGTTTGAAGAATTTCCTTTAGCTAATCTTTGAAGGGTAGACTGGCTAGTCACAAAATCTTTTAGTTTTCTTTCATCTGTGAATGTTTTTATAATCCTTTCATTCCTAAAAGATAGTTTTGCCAGATCTAGAATTACAGGAGACAATTCTTTTCTTTCATCCCTTAAAAAATATTTGGCCACTTCCTTATTTATGGATTCAGATGAGAAATCCATTCAAATTGGTGTTCCCCTACAAGTAATGCACTATTTCTCACTTGCTGCTTTCAGGACTTTGTCTTTAGTTTTCAAAAATTTATAATGTGCCTGGGCATGGAATTTTTTTTTCTTCTGTGGGATTCATCCAGCTTCTTGAATCTCTAAGTTAGTGTCTTCTATATAATTGGGAATGTTTCCAGCCTTATTTCTTCAAATACTCATTCATCCCTATCCTTTTTCTCCTTTGCTTTCTGTTACTCCGATAATATGAATGCTGGATATTTTGTTATTGTTCCATAGGTCCCTGAGGTTTGTTTATTTTTTCCAGTTTATTTTCTCTATTTAATCTATTGTTCAGATTGGGTAAATTCTATTGTTCTGTCCTCAAGTTCACAGATTTTATCTCCCATCATCTCTACCATACTATTAAACCTATCCAGTGAGTTTTCAGTTTGTTATTGTATTTTTCAGTCCTATAATTTTCATGTTTCCTTTTGATAAAACTTCTATTTTTCTGAGGTTTTTCTGTTTTTTTCATGTTTCAAGAGAATTTGTAATTGATTGTTGCATTGTTTTTATGATGCCTGCTTTAAAATTCTTATCAGATAATTCCAATATCTGGTTCATCTCTGCTGGAATCCATTGATTGCCTTTTTCATTCAAGTTGTGATTTTATTAGTTCTTGATTTGCACTCTGAATACTTTGCCTATTATGTTAGGAGACTCATTTCTATTTAAATATTTTATTTTACAAGGAGTCACTCTGTTTAGGTTTAGCATACAGTTTTAGCCTACTTTTGTGGGCCGTAATTCTAATGGCAGCTTAATTTTCAGAGCCCTTGTAGTGTTATTTTAGTTGCTTGGTTTATCTAGGGCTCCCACTGGTCTCTGTTAGTGCTGCCTGAAAGGGCGGAAGGAATTTCTCCGACTGGGTTGCCAGGTATCTCTTGGTGAGGTCGGGCTATGACAAATCCTGCAGGTGCCTCTAGCTGCCCAGATATCTCTCCTGGGAGGAGAGTCTTGCTTCTACAAAGTGGCTTCTGTGATCAGGTTGCTGGCTTCAGGGATGTTGGCTATGACAGATCCCTTTTCCTGGTTCTACCAGCCGATCCTAGTATCTCTGGGCAGGAGAGGAGAGTGTTAGGCCTGTACAAAAAGGCTTCCTCAACTGGACCACCTGTTTTTCCTACGTTTCTCATACTGGCTCCTCCTGTCCACCTCAGTATCTTTCCTTGGAAAAGAGGAGTTTCTGACCCAGCAGGGAAGAAGGGGTTTCCCCTGGTCACTTATTTTTTTAGGACTTCCAATCAGTCCCTCTGCCTGAGGTTGCCAGAGGGACTCCATTAGGTTCAGGGGGAAGAGTGAGCTACTGGGCTACCTTATGCTGCTAGATGGAAAGTGAGGAAACACCTTCTGATAGTTAGGGGGATATAAGATGCCCTGCCTCTGTGCTGTTCTTCTGGTCCTGGGTTTTCAAACCAGCCTGCTTTCCTCTTAACACCCTTTAGAATTCTCCTTTGGTTTTTCCCTGTACCATTTCCAAAATGTATTAAGTTGTGCTTAGCAGGGCATAGCAGGGGAAATGGGACAATGCCATCTTGTCCAGACCAGAAGTCTCTCACCTACTGAATGTTATGTCTACATTATCTGTAAATATATATATTTTTTGCTAATTTAGATCCAATTACAAATGAATAATCAAAAATCCCAGAGAAGTCTACCTAATGCAGAAATTTAACCTATTTTCTCCACATGTAATTAAATTAATGAGACTGGGGGAAAATGGATGTGTCAATAAATAGGATCTAAAGTGAGCACATAAGGATACTGTTGAGGAACATACACACACACTGTCCTCCACTCAGGCCATCTCCTTCCAGTCTGCTCAGTGTGGATCTCTACATCAAGCACACATGGATTCATGAAGCCTCCAAAGGAGCTGAGAAAAATGGGAGTGGGTGGTAGAGCCTATTATAGTGAAAATACAGTCCTTTCTTCCTGGGGCCCTCTGAGTGGCAAGACCTGCCTGGATGCTTCTGCTTGGGAAATCTCAGCTCTGAAAGGCTGAGTAGTGCCAGGAGAATGGTAGCTCCAGAACTCCCTAGGTTGGTCGGGGTCTTCTCTGAACTTTAGTGGTGAAGGTGGCTTAATCCAATCAAATGCACCAGAGTAGGAAAGCAGATATTTATTTGGGGCAGCACGTTCAGCTTGGTATGGTTTCTTTCTTTCTTTCTTATTTATATACTGTGTCATTCCCAAGAAGGATTTAAAGTGACTTCAATCAATACACAATATATACGAACATATAAATTAGATATACAGGTAAAAAGGACCAAGAGGAAAACAAGGCACAGGAACAAGAATGGTGCAAAACTGCTTCTCTGTGATTTTCTACACTTATAATAAATAGTCCATGAGTGGCACATGGCTGGGGTATTTCCTATGCCATCTCTGACTGGAACCTCAGGACTGGGCATGGGGATGGCAGGATAAACTCCTAACAAGAAAGGACCCTCAAGACCTGCCATGGAGGAAGACACATTCCCATGGGAATGTCCCTATAATACTCCATAGATTTCCTCTTCCTGAAACGTGTTTGATTTCTTCTTAAAAATTCCCAAGTTCTCACTCTGAGAATGGCCATGGTTCTGGGCAGTGTAATCTACTGAAAGACTCAGGCTACTAAGTTTCTGAGGAATCACATTGCAGTCAGGGTCCATTACAAGTCAGAGACTATATAAATATGAAAGAGAGCATGAACCAAGGCTAAAACTATAGTTGGTAATTCCTCACACTCTAACTTTTTTCTTTTTTGGCTTTTTGGTTTTATTTAGTGATGGGGACTTGCTCTATTGCCCAGGCTGGAGAACAGATGTGTGATCATGGGATCCTGGCTCATTGCAGCCTTGCACTCCTGGGCTCAAGGGATCCTCCTGCCTCAGCCTCTTGAGCAGCTGGGACTACAAGTGCATGCCACCATACCCAAATTTGTTTTTTTTTTTTTTTTTTTGTACAGATGGGTTCTCACTATGTTTCCCAGACTGATCTTGAACTCCTAGTCTCCTAGGTAGTACCATTCAGGACATAGGCATGGGCAAAGACTTCATGTCTAAAACACCAAAAGCAACAGCAGCAAAAGCCAAAATTGACAAATGGGATCTCATTAAACTAAAGAGCTTCTGCACAGCAAAAGAAACTACCATCAGAGTGAACAGGCAACCTACAGAATGGGAGAAAATTTTTGCAATCTACTCATCTGACAAAGGGCTAATATCCAGAACCTACAAAGAACTCAAACAAATTTACAAGAAAAAAACAAACAACCCCATCAAAAAGTGGGCAAAGGATATGAACAGACATTTCTCAAAAGAAGACATTCATACAGCCAACAGACACATGAAAAAATGCTCATCATCACTGGCCATCAGAGAAATGCAAATCAAAACCACAATGAGATACCATCTCACACCAGTTAGAATGGCGATCATTAAAAAGTCAGGAAACAACAGGTGCTGGAGAGGATGTGGAGAAATAGGAACACTTTTACACTGTTGGTGGGATTGTAAACTAGTTCAACCATTATGGAAAACAGTATGGCGATTCCTCAAGGATCTAGAACTAGATGTACCATATGACCCAGCCATCCCATTACTGCATATATACCCAAAGGATTATAAATCATGCTGCTATAAAGACACATGCACACGTATGTTTATTGCAGCACTATTCACAATAGCAAAGACTTGGAATCAACCCAAATGTCCATCAGTGACAGACTGGATTAAGAAAATGTGGCACATATACACCATGGAATACTATGCAGCCATCAAAAAGGATGAGTTTGTGTCCTTTGTAGGGACATGGATGCAGCTGGAAACCATCATTCTTAGCAAACTATCACAAGAACAGAAAACCAAACACCGCATGTTCTCACTCATAGGTGGGAACTGAACAATGAGATCACTTGGACTCGGGAAGGGGAACATCACACACCGGGGCCTATCATGGGGAGGGGGTAGGGGGGAGGGATTGCATTGGGAGTTATACCTGATGTAAATGACGAGTTGATGGGTACTGACGAGTTGATGGGTGCAGCACACCAACATGGCACAAGTATACATATGTAACAAACCTGCACGTTATGCACATGTACCCTAGAACTCAAAGTATAAAAAAAACAAACAAACAAACTCCTAGTCTCAAGTGATTCTCTCACCTTAGCCTCCCAAAGTGCTGGGATTACAGGTGTGAGCCACTACACCCAATCTCAAAATCTTGTATTTAAAATTCTTCTATTTGATTCTCAGAATCTAAGCCAAAACTTTTAGATTCAGACTTGCAGGTCCCAAGTCAGCTGGAAATCTAGGTGATGCTGATGACACGTAGAAGCCGAGAAGTAGCCACAGAAGTTGTGCTGTGTGCTTGGTGACTAAATGACCACACTCCTTCCGCTATGAGAGCTGTCTTTCTCCTGGGGAATAGAAGAATACACACACACACAAAAATCCAGTCAGTGTAATCTGTCTATGCATGTAACACATAAGGTGTGCTTGATTCATAAATCCTAAGTGGGTGGTGGCTGCCAGGACAGCAGATCTGAACCTAAAAAATACTTCTTTACTCTTCATGAAACCAATCTCTCTCCCTAGGCTTAGGTTTTTCTTGCTTACCTCTCTGGAGACTCCCTCAAATACCTTTAATTTCTGAACATTTAATCCAGTCTAATTCACTCTGCCTCTTGCTCTGTTTTCTAATACCTTCAAGTCTCCCTGAGACTCAAAAAGTGGTACCCTGTTCCATTCTCCAGTCCATCTCCCTCCCATTCATTCATAAAGACATTGCTCAGTTCTCTTTTTCCTTTTTATAATCTCCTGAATCATTCCTTCCCAGCCTTCTTCTAAAAAGTTTGGCTTCAAACCTTAGTATTTCTCTGAAGTTGTTTTTCAAAGATCACTAATTACTTCTTCCTGACCATACTAAGTGGCTTTTTTTTTTAGAAGTTATTCCACTCTACTTGGTCTTTGGGCTTTTTCCACTTCCTTGGTGAGGGTGAAGAACTGTGGTTGACATTTCTCGTATTTCTCTAGCTATGGTAGGGGATCATTTTATTTAAGTTTTGAATATCTATAGTTGTGGTCCATGAATGTGACCTTCCTCATCTTATTTGAAATAGGAAAACAAGGTATCTGTCCTAAAATATACTGCTCAAAAGGGATCACATATGTATGTACATTCATGTTGCTATAAAAAAGAAAGTTTCCAATTTATCAGGAAAGTGAGTTTCAGGGGTCATGATTTCTAATCAAAATACTGCAGGATAAATGTTCTCTGACATAATAGAAGACAATGAAATGCAGTAAAAGGAACTTGTCCAAGTTTGCTAAAAGAAAACCTAGACATGATCAAGGAGTAGACATTTTGTTGAAAGTAGGAGATTAAGAATGCCAACATAAAACTTTCTAAAAATTAAATCAAAAAGTCAAGAAAAAAGCTGGGATTCTCTACAGAAAGTTTGAATTTAGGTTGGAGAAGAAAGAACACCTTGGCTTTCTCTTGTATTAGAACAGGTGTATACTGGCCAAGTTTGGAACAAGCCAGAAATACTTTGAGAATGTCTTAGGACAAGATTAGAAAGAAAGATAATTGATTGGAAGGAGTCCAGGAGCCTGGGCCACACAAGTCTGTAATCACTGAAGGTAAAAGCTTGAAGTTTTTGCTCCTTATATTTCTGAGGTTATAGCTTCAGTGGAGTGAAAAGGCCACCAGACCTGAATTGAGAAGATCTTGGCTGGAATCCTGGTTCTGAAGTTGGGTGGAAGATCCCTCAATATAACTTCTATTTTCTCATGGGCACTGTGTAACATATAGTTTCTACCTATTTCAGGTTCCCATGAAATCATCTGTATGGAAGCCCTTGTTTGTCGGTATCTATTTGTTAAACATTACTCTTGAGAGAGAAGGTTCCACATGAACACCAAAAAATAATTGTTCCATTTATGTTTCTCTAAATGCCAAATAAAGTATTTTAAATAAGCATTTTATAAAAAGTTATGGTAAAGCTGTAACTGCTGAAAGCCTGCTTTAGGAAAATAGTGATACATCTTATCAACTCAAGCAGTAAACAGAAACTTCCAGTGCTGCATGATGGAAGGTCCCCATCTAGAGGCCCAGTTGTATTATGATGTTTCATTACAAGCTCTAATGACTTCAGAGGCTAGGAAGGCAGCCTGTGTAAGAAGCAGCAGCCAGCCCAAGGAGAGGAGGGAAGAGCATGACTTTGGCCCTGCAGACTTTGCCTCAGTAAAGGCATTCAAAATTTAAGTTACAAACAAAACAAACTAAACACAGTGCCCTTCAAACTGAGCAATCTCCCAAATCGAGCTTTGGTCCTGGGCCTCTGCTCACTGTCAGAATATGAATGGAAAGTTGAATGTGATAAGTAAAGTGATAGCTCCTTGGGAGATAAGCTCAAAGAAACTCCAAACAATGGAGGCTTTTACAATTTCTTGTACAAAATCTTTGCTTCTTGGGAGTAACTTTACAATTGAAAATTTGGTTTGGTTGTGGTAGGTGGTAAAGGAAGCTGTGATATTTTCAGAAAATGAGGAAGAAATAAAGTCACCAGAAGATATCAATGACTCCAAATGATAATCTCTTTCTCTCTTTCCTTTTTTTCTGAGTCAAGGTCACATTCTGTTGCTCAGGCTGGAGTGCAGTGGTGCAATCATGGCTCACTGAGCCTAGAACCTGGGCTCAAGTGATCCTCCTATCCTTCTGAGTAGCTGGGACTATCGGTACATGCCACTGCACTTGACTATACTCCTCTAAGGAGGCAGAAAGGGCACAGGCTTGAGAATCAAAGTGCAATTCAAACCTGAGCTTCACTCCCTATTGGCTGTGTGGCTTTGGGCATGCTACTCAACCTCTCTGAGCCTCCCATAGTTGTGAGGATTAAATGAAATGAAACTTGGAGGCCAGGCACGGTGGCTCATGCCTGTAATCCCAGCACTTTGGGAGGCCGAGGCAGGTGGATCACAAGGTCAAGAGATTGAGACTATCCTGGCCAACATGGTGAAACCCTGTCTATACTAAAAATACAAAAATTAGCCGGGCGTGCTGGCATATGCCTGTAGTCCCAGCTACTCAGGAGGCTGAGGCTGGAGAATTGCTTGAACTGGGGAGGCGGAAGATGCAGAGAGCCGAGATCGCGCCACTGCACTCCAGCCTGGCGACAGAGCGAGACTCTGTCTCAAAAAGAAAAAAAGAAAGTTTGGAAAGGGCTTAAAGGGCTTATCCAGTGTCTGGAATATAACTGGTGTTCCTCACCCTTCTCTCACTTACAAGAAGCCACATAATTTAACTTACAGAAAATAATTTAACTTAGAAGAAGATAGCCTGTAGATTTGGGGTCCAAAACTGGATCTTAACTTTGTTGTTGTTATTGTTATAATGAAGAGACCTGGTTTAGTCACAACATGAGTAAAGGAGGTGTGACTGTCCCAGCTTTGACTGTGTTTTCTTTCAGGATGTAATTTTCTTACTGGTAACACAGAAGAAACAGTTGTATCATCTGTAAATGAGGATAATAGTACAAAACACACAGGGTGGTTGTGAGGATTAAGTAAGATGTTATATAAGATGTCTATAACTCAGTACCGCTTAGTAAGGAGTAGCTATTTTCACTATTGTTGATCCTTATCACTCAAGGGACATGTGTGAGAAGATGATATAATTGCCATTGATTATTACAGAAATGCCTGCTGGTCTTTGCTACCTTCCTCACAAATCACTCTCACCAAGGTTCTGCTCTAGAAAGAGCAGCACTGTGGCTCTCCTAAGAGGCCTGCTCCTTTGCACACACCATGTGTGTGATTGAGTTTTTAAAAAACTCACGGCAGAACATGTACTTCCAAATGAGAGTTGTATCCTTCAAAACCTGTGAGAGACTACAGTTCTTCTTTTATAATATCTCTCTGCTCCGGGAACTTCTTTCAGAGCTACTGCATATACCTTTGACTATCTCAACAGAAGCGAAAGAGAAAAGGATTTTGGTCAAATAGAGAAAAGATCTTCATGGGTAGCCTGTAAGTTGGCTCTGAGGTAGTTTATTAATGTTTTTGAGCAATGGCAACATAGCTTTGCAAAGTGGCAACATTAAAGGAATGCTGTCATTTGGATGTATTAATTAAAAAAATTTTTTTTTTTTTTGAGACAGAGTTTTGTTCTTGTCACCCAGGCTGGAGTGCAATGGCACGATCTCAGCTCACTGCAACCTCCTCTTCCCAGATTCAAGTAATTCTCCTGCCTCAGCCTCCCAAGTAGCTGGGATTACAGGCATGTGCCACCACACCCAGCTAATTTTTTTTTTATATTTTTAGCAGAGACAGGGTTTCACCATGTTGGCCAGGCTGGTCTCAAACTCCTGACCTCAGGTGATCCACCTGCCTCGGCCTCCCAAACTGCTGGGATGACAGGCGTGAGCCACTGCGCCCAGCCCCAAATAATTTTTAAAGTCACTTCTTTAAAACAACACAAAAGATCTGCATCCAGAGGCCCTAAAGGCCTACGCCCTTCTGTGTTCCCCTTTTACCTATGTCTGGCACCTGTTGGCATCTTGCCTATCCACAGAATCTTAATGTTTTGGCCTGTATATGGAATATCAGGGTTTTAAAAATCAGTTTAATGGTCCCTTCCAGGGGATGTCTCAGAGGGTCCCAACCTCACATATACCAGGGCCTTGAATGCTGACTTAACAAGCGCCTTCTGTCAGGCCCAGTGTTCTAATTTGGGGTATGGAAATGGGTTGCTAACTAAAGAAAGCAAAGCAGCTGTGAAAGGAGGTGAGGCTTTAGCCACAACGACCTGCATTCAAGTCCTAGCTCATAGCTTGCAAGGTGCTTAATCATGCTGAGCCTTATTTTCTCCCGTGACCCCGCTTGGCTTGCCCCACAGGACTGCGATGACAGCCGAAGCGATGGTGAGAAGGCGCTTCACAGGCAGCGAACTCTCCCCTGCACTCTGCACGCGCTTGATTTCTTTAGCTTTAGCAAGAGGTAGTCCACCCAGCCCACAGTGTAATTTGGGCAAACCGGGGAGGAGGCACCCTCTGTGGCAGAATGAGAGGCAGCCTGTGTTGGCTGTGGTCATGCCTGGCTGGAGGGTCCTCTCTGCCCATGCCCGACCCTCAGCAGGATGCCCCAGGCTCACCGAGCGCTTCTCCACACTCCCTTTTTTCCTGCTATTCTTGCCTGGAGTGACATCCAGTGAGCGGTAGCTAGGTGGCTTCTCCTCGGGCCAGTGTGGGGAGTGCGAGCGGCGGCGATGGGCCCCCCAGCTCTGGGGCTGCCTCTTCTTGTCCTCTTCAGAGCTCCAGGAACTGAGGCCAGAGGGCAGGGGAGGAGAGTAGCTGCGGTGCCTGCGTCGTCTCCCGTGCCTCTGAGTGCTCTCCCGGGGGCTGAGCCTGTGGGGCCTCTCCTGACAGCGGCTCCTGAAAGGAGGGTGGCTCGGCCGCCAGTGTGCCTCGCTGGACGAGGGGACATCGCTTAGGCTGTCCCTGTCTGACCAGTGTATGGGTGACCCATTCAGCCTAGAGCTACGGTGCCTTCCACTCCACGATGGGTCCAGTTCTCTTCTTTCCAATGCCCAAGACTTTGGCCCCCGGTCCTGGAGCTCCTGGTGGAAATCAGGGTAATGGTGCTGCCTTCTCCCATCTCTCAGATCCCAGGGCCTGGAGTGAATTGGGGTGAGCCACTGCTGGTGCAGGGAGTCACTGGTCCTCCTTGAGGATGACAGGTCTCTGATCAGTGGGGGCAGGTGGATGATTCTGCGTTCCACGACCTCGGAGCCCAGGGAGGACAGCATGCTGCAGGGATGGCCAAATCTGGCTTTGAGGTCAGGGGGCAGAGGCTGTGCCAGGTTGAGGTTCCGCAGTTCTTTCTCCAAATACTCCAGGACACCATTGGTGATGGGAGGGTGATTGGTGGTCTGGGTCATTGGCATCTGAGGGAGGCTGGACCGCAGGGACAAATCTGAATGGAAACAAGGACATGACATATAGAACAAATGGCCCAAAACATACACCTCAGAATCAGGACATCAAAATGTGACATTGGTTAGCATGACTCCCTCCCATCCTCCATCATGAAGATGCCCGCCACATTGGTCACGGAGGCCTTGATGTAGCCCATGTTCCTGCCCTTGCCCTCTGCCCTCCCCTACCCCAAATCTCTGGAAGAGTTTACCTCGCTGCAGCAGCGGGTGCATTGGATAAGATGAAACCTGGGAGCTCCTGTCCGCCCCCCAGTACAGGGGTTTTTCCATCATCTGAGGACCTAGGGCCTGGGCCTGCTTCATGTAGCGGTGGCGGGCCAGGGCTGCAGGGGAAGAAGGAGAAATGCAGACCCTCAGCCAGGCAAGCCCCACACCTCCCACTTCACTTCTCTCCACCTAGGGGCCCTGCAAGAGGCCAGCTTCTCTTGTCCGTTCTCACCTATCTTGCATGGGAGTAAGGGTTAAGGGGGTAGTAAATTAAATGTCCCCCTGGCGAGGAGCTGGAACTAAATTCTCTTCAAGACTGCAACTTCTGTATCCCAGGAAAGTATATTCTTAAAACTTGACTTCCTAGCCTCAAAATCATTTCATCATCTTGCCCATTCCTAAGGTCACCCAAAATGCACAGGTAGATTCATGGATACTAGCATACAATGAATTACTGGGCCATAGGCCAACAAAACTAGAAGCCAAAGGCCAGAAACAGAAGGTACAGATGCAAAGGGCTTAGAGGAGGCTGTGAGTCAGGGCCTGGTGGCATCTGCTCGAAGAGTGAAAGAAAAAGGGAAGGGCATGATACTGAAGATAATGGGCAGAATTACTTGGCAATTATATGGAAGAGTGTTTCTAGCTGGCACGCCAACCCTGGATGGAAGAAAATTTGTGGGAAGAAGGCAAGGGTGTGCAAAAAGCTCAAGTAGATTCCAGTGGGTCCTTTCTACTCTTCTCCTCACCTTATTGAGATTGTCCCTAAGTAGGGGAATTTCTAAGGGGTGGGGTAGAGGCAGGGAAGGGGGATGAGAAATACTATTTCCTTTATGGCAAAGAAAATCATATAAAAAAGTAGTGCAAGGATCCATAGAAATGTCACTCCAGCCCCTTAGGTGGGGCTGGTCTGAGGCATACAACCCACAGTGAGTACTAATTAAAAACAAAAGCATTTCATTGTTTTTGTTCATGCTTTTCTATTTTGGGGTAGTTGTGGCTGAGTGCCTCATGTTTCCTAAGTGCTCTGCCTATCCATGAGTGTTGGACGCGTACCTGTACGTTGAGGGCAGGAAGTGCCGGCCTCAGTGTGAACAAGGATAGGCCCCAGCCTGGCATTCTCAGTTCCTCCTTGCTTCCCTGGGCCCTGTGGCCACCCCTAAAACAGCAGGGCCCAGGCACAGAAGGGGGCAGAAAGCTGGCATCCTGAACACAGTCACATAGGGTGTAGGGTTTGCCAAGGCCAGCAGCAAAGGGGTCATCCAGTGGGCTGCCCAGTGATTCCAGTATGAAACTCCCAGCACAACAGGAAGTGATTGTAAGAGAGTCCCCAGAAGTGTCCGGAGCGTCAACCCTCAGTGTGAGTCACGGCCTAGCCTGGAGGAAATCAGATGCAAACTTGCAGCTCCCCCAGCAGCTACACCTTCATGCCAACTGATAGCCTCGAGCCTCCCTGAAGACAGGTCCACAGGCTCAGAGCTGCCCTCTCCCTCTGCAGAGCTGCCGCTCCCCAGCTCCCTCTACTGGCCACCACCAACACACATACTGGAATGCCCAGCCTTATACATGTAATTTACCTTACGTAAGCTAACTAGTTCTCTGAAAAATCTCTTCATCTGGGAATCCAATGAGGAAGTGGGGCTCAGAGAGATTACCTTCCCAGCCTAAGGTCCCATAGCTAGACTGGCAGAGCCAGGATGTGAACCTGTGCGACGCTCAAGCCTACGCTCTTTGTGTGCCATACCTCCGAGTCCCCAGACTCCTTTATTTTCTGTGATGAAGCAAAAAACCTTCCCTGCAGGCACCTCCTCAATTTACCTCTCTCTAACTCAGCTACAGACCTTTCAAAGTCCACTCCAGACTAGTCTCTCCTTCCATGGCCTGGGGACATCTGATTCCAAGGAGAACAACCCTACCCACTGTACCCCTTTAATGGAATCCTTGCCTCTTCCAGATGGTCCTATTCCCATTTAGCCACTCCTTCTCCTGCTTCCTTCAATCAGGGAGAAAGGCAGAGTTGTGCTTCCTCTTTGCTCCTCAAATGATTTTTTTCACTAAAGGGACCCCCTCCACAAATAACTCTCTAACAACCCTTCCAGATCCTCAATGAGTGTTTCTGACATTTCCCCGAGTTTTTTCACACGGTCCAGAGATTAACTCACCTGCTTCCTTAGTTACTACAACCTTTTTTCCAGGGTCTCCCCCTTCCTTGTTGCACTAAAACTAATGAAATAGGATGGAAGACACAGTCTTTGAGTTTTTCTCTTGCCTGCTTTCCCCCGCATCCCTGAAAACAGCCTCAAGGGATGTCTAGGCTCTCAGGGGTATCTGTTGCTCACCTAATGGGGAATCAGATAGGCAATAAAATTAACAAACCTGGACAAGGCAACAAAGCTGCAAAAGACTCCCAATAAGTTATCTCTTAACCTCAGTGGAGTAAAGTCTGCCTTAGTCACCCTTAAAACTACAGCTTTCTGAGCCTCATTCCCAGGGACCCTCCTTCAGTTGGTCTAATGCAAGGCAAGAAAATTTGTATTTTCAACAAGCTCCCTGTTTCAACAATGTAGGAATCAACTTGGAATTGACTGCTGAGGACTCTCAACAACACTTTGTTCACCATCCCTTACCATCCCCCCTCCACTCTTACAGAACCCATTCTTGCCCTTCTTTTATTTATTTATTTATTTATTCATTTATTTATTTTTCTGAGACGGAGTCTTGCTCTGTCACCCAGGCTGGAGTGCAATGGCACCATCTCGGCTCACTGTAACCTTCGCCTCTAGGGTTCAAGTGATTCTTCTGTCTCAGCCTCCCAAGTAGCTGGGATTATAGGCGCCCGCCACCATGCTCCGCTAATTTTTGTATTTTTAGTAGAGATGGGGTTTCACCATGTTGGCCAGGCTGCTCTTGAACTCTTGACCTCAGGCGATCCACCTGCCTTGGCCTCCCAAAGTATTGGGATTACAGGCGTGAGCCACCACGCCCAGCCCTTGCCCTTCTTTTAACCTATGGTCATTCAGTCTATTTGCTTTCTCCAAAACTACCAGTCCTCCCTGATTTGACTGATCAGTCATTTCTGGGACATCCTCAGGTGCTTCCTAGAATCCCATGCCTCTTTGAACTCTCGTCATTTTAGCTTTAGGCAACCACCAGCAGATGCTTCTGGGTCCCAACCAGGCAACTGACCTCAAATAGCCCTCCTCCCAATAGGGCTTTCCTTCTTGACCTCTCAAACATGCATTCCCTCCTCTATAGCAGCAACTTAAACATTCCCCACCTCTTAGGTCTTCCCCTGCCAGTGAACTTTCTGCTAATGACTTCATCTCTATTAAGGAAGAGGAACCAGCCCTGAACATGGAGCCAAGAAACCTAGGTTTAGTCCAGGGCCCACTGCTAACAGGCTGTAACACAGTAATTGTGGAAAAACCTCCCTCGATTTCACTTCCTTCAGCTGTGAGGTGGAAGGAGATGGGGTAGGAGACATCAGAGATTCTCACCGTGGCTGTGGCATACTGCAGGGCATGCCTGGAGGTTCTGCAGTAAGGAGGGCCAGTAACTGCTCTAGGGATGAAAGGCGTTTCTCCAGTTTCCACAGAAAAAGTACGTTTCCATTTCAAAAACGTCTATCTTTAAGTCCTACTGAGGGCTGTTTACCACTACTAGGTGAACTATCAAGGGTTACTAAAATTTGGTCGTATTTTCATTTTTCTCCTCTCTAATCCTTTAACTCTCACTAGAAAGTGGGAGCAGGTTGGGGAGGTGGGATGTGATCAAAGAAGTTCAAGAATCACTGACATGTTTCTTGAAGCTTCCTTCTGCATCTAGAATTTTGATTTGCTGAAATTGAGTCGGAAGATGTGAGCTCCCTCAGCTTCCTCCCTTACATCTTAATCATCCTCCACATTTTAATGACTTCCTTTCTGTCTTCAGAGGCTAGGCTGCTTCCCTTTCCCTTCCACTCTCTAAGGCCAGTTCTTTCCTTGTAGGGCTGAGGCCACTCCTACCAGCTTCATCACTCATCAGTGACCACCTCACTTCTTAATGCTTCACTTTACTCACTTGATATTAACCTTGGTTCGTTGCTTATAAACATGTTTAGGATCACCTTATTCTCCAAACACCAACAATAACCCCTTACTCCTCTAACCAAAGAGCTTTCTTTAATAACTCATGCCCTTCCATGCAATTCTTCTTGTCAACAAACTTCTCAGGACAGTCTGCTCCAGTGACTCACTTTGAAAGTGACATCATCGGCCCAAGTTCAGGGATCTTTGTGGTCTGCAGTTCTTGATTTTACTAGTTTTAAAAAATGAACCTAATCCCTCAGGAGAAACAACTCTCCCCCAGAACCTCCATTTATTAGTTTACTAATAACGGATGCACTTATCATCTGTGTTAGCTTTGTCCCCAGTCTTGCCTGCTTTTAGTGCCCCACGAACCTAGGGAGTCTAAGCAGCCATCTTGGGCGGGTTTTTCTTATCTCATCCTGCATATTATTACTCCAGTGACAGTGACCTCTCCATGGCCTCCTCCCTAAGGTCCCTGAAAGGTAGGGAGCCCTGCAGTCCAATGTTGCATCCTCCGTAACTTTTCCCCTCCTATGGTGTCTTAGCCAATCCCACAGTGATCCACCTACAGAGACTGCGGCAGTCTCTGCTATAGGAATGCAGACTTTCACAAGTCAGATGAACATGGATTCGACTCTGCAAAGCCACTGCTATTTCCTAGCTGTGGGGCTTTTCTGACCTTTGGTCTCCTGTCTGTTAAATAGGGATGACATCTGCCTTCTAGGGTGGTTGTGAGGATTCAGTGAGGAAATGTATGCAAGGGGACTACATGTCAGACACCCAATAGAAGTTAGTTCTCTTTTCCTGTAAGACAGCAACTTTGGAGCATAGTCCCAAAACCAGACTCAGGCCACCAACTTTCTTCACATTGTAGATCAGATTTTGTTTCTATCTTAATAGGTCATTCATTATTTTTCCCTAAAAACATTTCCTTTCAAATGGATCAAACTGATAAAAGTGTTATCTCTGGGTACTCAGATGAGTCATTACATTTTCCTGAATTTCTCAAATTTCCTACAATATAGTACTTTATTTAGATCATTAGGAAGAGGAAATATTATTGAAAACAAAAGCAAAAAAAAAAATTAAAAACCTTCTATTTAACGCAGTTGGCACTATTCCATCTATTTGATCAAGAAAATATCTTTATAGAATAATTTTGTATTATTTTGCCTTTACCATGTATTCTGTAGCCAACATTTTTTATGGCATAATTCTGTTACAGTTCTGTTTTAAAGGATCAGACATTAGTCCAAAGGAAGATTACATGGAAAGCAAGATCATCTGCTCCCTCTTCCCTTGCCCTAACTCAAGGATTCTCAAAGTGTGGCCCCTCTACCAGCAGCAGCACATCACCTGGGAACTTTTGAGATAAGAAATACAAATAAAGTTCTAAGCCCCCAAATAACTAACAGACCCCTTCTTGGCCAAGGGGACCCCAGAGAAACCTTGGAAGCTAAGTTCATGGCGATGACAGGATGGGAGGTCAGACTCATCTCATTATATCCCCACCCACAGTGACCAGCCCTTTCAAAAGACTCCACGTGGATAATGTCAATTACTAGCTTATCTTCCCAGGTACAGAACAAAGACAAGATAAAGTCTAATTCCTCTTTTCCCCTTTTCTAATATTCACTTTATCTTATGTAAAATATAGATTTGCTGGGCACTAACTAAAGTTTCACAAGTGTATAATCATTTGTTTCATTGCTGCCCCCCACTTCTTAAGGAAAATTATAAATACTAAACCTCCTGGGAACCTCGTTGGAAAAAAAAAAAAAAAAAACAGTCACAGATGCATCTGTGACTTATGTTTTTTCCCTGGGTATGCCCTCAAGCTAGCTCAATAAACCTCAATGATCTGAGACTTAGGCCTCAGTCACTCATTTTGATTGCTAGAGAAATAAAAATTCTCAGGTCCTACCCTGGACCAATTGAGTCAGAAAACCTGGAGGTGGCAGCCAAAAATTAAGTTAAGGAGGAAAATAAAAAAAGAAACAGAAATCATCCCTACCTCCTGACTTCTAGGGAGGGGAGAGTGGCTGAAGGTTGAGTTGATCACCGATAGCCAATGACTTAATCAATCATGCCTATGTAATGAAGTCTCCATAAAAACCCAAAAGGACTGGGTTGGGGGAGCTTCCTGGTTGCTAAAGACGGAGGTACTGGGAGGGTGGCACACCTGGAGAGGACATGGAAGCCCCGCCCCGCTCCCACATACCTTGCTCTATACATCTCTTCATCTGGCTGTTCACTTGTATTCTTTTAAATATTCTTTGTAATAAGTGGGTAAACATAAGTAAAGTGTTTCCTTAAATTCTGTGAGCTGCTCTAGCAAATTAACTGAACTGGAGGAAAAGGTCGTGGTAACTGCCAATTTATAGCCATTTCCTCAGAAGCACAGGTGACAACCTACTAGTTGTAACTGCAGTTGGCATCTGAAGTAGGGGGTGGTCTTGTGGGACTAAGCCTTCCACCTGTGGGGTCTGGTGCAATTTCCAGGTAAATAGCATCAGAATTGAGTTAAATTATAGGACATTCAGTTGGTGTCTGCTGAAGAATTCCTTTTTGTGTGGGGAAAACACACACACACTTGGTGTCTGAAGTATTGAATGGCATGTGAGAATAGGAAAAAACAGTTTTGTTTTCCTTTACAAGTGGTCTTCTCTCTTACTGGCTTATTTAAACTACTCACTCCAGCCCACCTTATGTCCAAATGAGGTCAGTGCTAGGAATGAAGATTGAAGAACAGGCACATCAGGGCTGCTGAGGAAATGCCATCAGTAGGCAGAGCTATCTGAGAGATGCTTTAGGCAGCCTGAGAGTGGACAAGCAAATGTCCTCATTTCAGCCACCTTCCATGTGGCTCCCTAGCCTCCCTAAGCATCATTTTCAGGCTAATGTCCTCTGACCCTGTGATGGGAGAACGGCATGGAGGAGAGAACCTGGAAGAACCTTTGACCTGGCACTTGAAGCTGATCTGCTTCAAGTCCTGGTCCCTAATCCACTCCATTCCACTGCTTGTCTGTCCCCTCTCACCTTCCTCAGGACAGCAGCAGCGGGCGGGACAGCAGGGACAGCGGATGTAGCAGCAGCAATACTGAGGACAGCACTGGCACCAGCACACTCCAATCAGCAGCAGGAGGAGGAGGGCTCCCAGGATGATGAAGATCACGGTCAGCCAGTCTGCAGGGGAGAAGCCAAGAAGGGGCTGAACTAAACATTCACGGGGAATACTTCCAGCTCTGATGTCCTAGAGGTCTCATAAACAGAGCTCTTGACCTACAGGTTAAAGTTCAGCAATATGTCGGCAAAAAATTAAAAGTTTAGCTTTGATAAGGGAACTTCAGAGGTTGATAATCCAATGACAAGAACTTAGGCTTGTTTATTTCTGTTTTTTTCCTGTGAGTAAAAGTGTTACGGCAGTGAGGTAGACTGAATAGAAAGCTCCAGTAGCACTTACGCAGGACGATGAGCTTTACTTCCTTATCGGGGTCTCCTGATGTGTCCCCTGGAGCCTCAATGGTGCAGTAATACACTCCATGGTCCCACCACATCACTTCATTAATCACAAGATCTGCTCCTACACAGTAAGGAGGGAGAAAGTGCCAGTGTCAGAGGAGAGAGCACTGGTGTCTAACCTGTGACAGCCTCAAGACCTGGGCAGCATGGCGAGACCTTGTATTTACAAAAAATAATAATAATAAATTATCCAGGCATGGTGGCATGTACCTATAGTCCCAGCTTCTCTGGAGACCAAAGGGGGAGGATCGCTTGAGCCCAGGAAGTTGAAGCTGCAGTGAGCTATGAATGTGCTAATACACTCCAGCCTGAGCAACACAGTGAGACCCGATCTCAAAAAAAGTTAAACATAAAATACTGTTTAAGTTGCCAGTATATGGGGCTTTTACTTCCTCACAATCAGACCTAATCCCAACTGGTACAGTGGAAATGATTATTTAGCTGCATTTCAGATGAGGAAAATCAAGACTCAAAGGAACTGGCCTAATAACATACAGACAATGCTCATCAGAGGTAGGTTCAAACCCACATCTCTCTAGTACTCGTACCCACCAAGCTTTCCTGTCTTCTCTAAATTGGGTAGAAAAACTCCAGATTCTAGGTCCCTTGTCAGCCTAAAATGAGCAGTTATCTCTGGATCCTGAAGGACAGGTATGAGATGAACTTGAATAAAGATAAAATGCCAGTATTTTAAGAGTAAATGTAACTCAAGAAGAGCTTCAGTTCTTGTGGGCACGCAGTGTTGTATACCTACATTAGGATAGATGAAGGGTTTATATATATATATATTTGCTGTACATTCATTTTTGTTTTTTTAAATTTTAAGGTCAGGGATGTATGTGCAGGTTTGTTACACAGGTAAATGTGAGCCATGGTGGTTTGCTGCACAGATCATCCCATCACCTAGGTATTAAGCCCAGCATCCAACAGCTGTTCTTCCTGATGCTCTCCCCTCTACACCCCCGAACCCTCCAACAGGCCGCAGTGTGTATCGTTCCCCCCATGTGTCCAGGCATTCTCATCATCCAGCTTCCACTTATAGGATCATCAGGGTGGACAGACAACCTACAGAACGGGGGAAAATTTTTGCAATCTATCCATCTGACAAATGTCTAATATCCAGCATCTACAAGGAACTTAAAATGAATGGTTAATATTTATGTTCAAGTTTAGCAAAGTCAATAAATATTCACTAAAGCCCTTTTGTGGGTCCAGCACTATATCAGGCACCAAGGAGATATAAAGAGAAACGAAACCCTTTTCTGTCCTGAAAGGGTTTAAAATCCAGTCAAAGGCATCAGGGCAGCCTCTGTGTGAAGTGCAGTGGCAGTTCCAGTTCCCCCACCCACAGTAAGCACCAGCGCCACGGAACCTTAGCGTTACAGACTTGCTCCTGCTAAGTTGGTTGTAATATCTGCAATTCTTTATTATCTGTTTGTCAAGAAATGTTTATTGAGGAAATGAAACAAAAATGCAAGGTCACGCATCAGTGGACCTAACTTTAGGACTTCTGTTTCCTTCTCTTTCTACGTCAATACCTACAATTTTTTCCTACCCACTATTTTCCAAACCCACTACCTTTCCCAGAAATAAGCTTACCCTAGACTTGGAAAAATGGTGAAAGTGCTTTTAAAAAATTCCCCCTCGGGGCATGATGTGTATTGTAAATCTGCTCTAATTTTTATTGGAGACATAAAGAGTATTTGAGGGATGTCAGAGTAAGAAGGGTGTTCAGATATGTTAATGTTTTAAAGGATCTAAGGACTGATTTGACAGGGTCATCTCAAATGATGCAAGCATAGGCAACAAAGTGTCAGAACACAAGGACTCCAGAAGTCCCAACAAGCCTGGAGACAGAAATAAAAACAGAGGGGAATACTAACGTATTCCTGTGGGAGTAAGAACGAAGCAGGGTTTGAGCCAAAGGTGGCTGGGAATGGAAGTAGTGGAAGGTATTTACCTTCATGTTTTTAGAAAAAAAAATAAGAGCAGGGACTAGCTACTATGGGGATTTCCATCCTTCAGAAACTGTACAAGTAATTTTCTAATTAAAGAGGCTTGAAACTTTGAGGTCAGAGAAGAACAAATTCTGCTGGCTTTGGAAAAGGCAGAACCACCTTGGATCTTTAGAGATGCCCCTGGAGACTAGAAAAGAAGGACAGATGTACCCTAAAGCTGAGGGCTGGCTTGGGGAAATCAGAGGCCGAATTTAAAAAAAAAAAAAAAAAAAAAAAAAAAAAAAAAGGTCAGACTTAAGTGTTACAGACAAAACTGAAAGCAATTATTAAACTGGTTCCCGTTAAGTGACCTCCCTTTAAACAGTCAGAATATTCACTGATTCCTTGATATTGTAGCTATGGCCACCATGAGTGGCCCACTGGGTATATTCTTCCCTTTTTCCCCTTTTAACAAACAAATATTTATTTAACACAGCACATAAAGCCCATTGAAATAGGCTCTGAATTCTGTGCTGATCTATGGCAGCGACTGTGGATTACACAATAGAAATATGAGGAGCTAAGCCATTTATCCAAAAGTATACGGAGTGATAACTAATGCTTACTGCCCACTTCCTGTTTGCTAAATGCTTTATACATATTACCTTACTCCCCACAAATCTCTATGATCTAGGTACTATGGCAAGTCCCATTTTATAGAAATTGAGGCTGAAAAATTGTAGATGCTTGCCCAGGTTCACATACCCTGTAAATGCAGAATTGGGATGCACACTTGCACCTGACTCCAGGGCTCTCACCACTACTCCCTGCCCAGGGCACAGAGAATAGACAGGCTTTGGACACAGCTCTCATGTATCACGCTAGATATTCACTTTGGAGTAGGGAGGAAGACACCACGATGCCCATCGTTCAGATGAAGAAACAGAGGCCAAATAAAATAACTGATCAGGTCGGGTGCGGTGGCTCATGCCTATAATCCCAGCACTTTGGGAGGCTGAGGCAGGCGGATCATGAGGTCAGGAGATCGAGACCATCCTGGCTAACATAGTGAAACCCCGTCTCTACTAAAAATACAAAAAAATTAGCCGGGTGTAGCGGCAGGCACCTGTAGTCCCAGCTGTTGGGGAGGCTGAGGCAGCAGAATGGCATGAACCCGGGAGGCGGAGCTTGCAGTGAGCCGAGATCGCACCACTGCACTCCAGCCAGGGTGACATAGCAAGACTCTGTCTCAAAAAAAAAAGATAATAACTGATTACTGGTCACTAAGCTAATGAGAGGAAGCACTAGGACTCTCACTGCGGCATTTTAGTCCAAGCCCAGTGTTCTTTCCTCTATCAGTGGAGGACAGTGGTCTCAAGGTGGTCATCTGCTCAGAGCCCCCTATTTCCTTCCATATGAACAACAGGAATAGCCAGAGGGAAACTCAGTGACCTGGGGTTTCAGTAGGCCCCGAGAGCAATTTGTGGAATGAATCAAAGAAATCTGATCCACATCTTAGCCCTGAATCTCAGGAAAGCAAAGGAAACCACTCACCCCTAGACTTTTAGCCAAAGCTATAGATAGCAACAGAACAACCTCTGGTCCAGAGACTAACTTCCAGGGAAGTAACTTCAGCTGGTGCAGCACATTCTATGAAGCTGGCACTTTCCTCAAACAATGACAGCGACCAAGTAGACCAACAGGCAGCAGAAAGAAATGGGAAATCCCATGCTGACTCAGCCTGCAGGGCCTGGTGTCTGCACCTCCCCCCACCCCCAGTTCCCCTGACACCTCCCCCGCACTCACGGTTCTGGATGGTGATCTTGCGCTGCCGGTAATCTACCCCCAGCACAGGCTCATTCTGCCCCCGCCGCTGGGCCACGATGCGAACTTCCCGCTGGTTGTCGTTGCAGTCGTTGGATGGGTCCTGGCCCAGGGATAAAGCTGCCTGGTATGCTGAGGAGAGAGGGCACACTAGAGTCACACAGCTATAGGGGTTTCCCACAACGAAAGGTTCCTTTCCTGCTCCAGGTGTGAGACACAGTGAAGTGTCTCAATTTTTCCCAAGACTATGCATCCCTTGGGACTCTTGTTAATCATGAAGATCCTGATTCTGCAGGTCTAGAGTGGTATCTGAGATTCTCATTTCTAATATGCTCCCTGGTGATATCAGGCACCACATTTTGAGCAGCCAGACTCCTGACCCCCTAACAGGCCATGATTTCATGCCGGCTGTATCCCCCACCTCCTATTCCAACTTCCTTTGTCTCATTTTCAAAGTCACCCCAGCCTCCTTCTGCTCCCATGGAATTCATCTACCTGCCCTTAAAACATAAAGTCGCATGCCTGTAGTCCCAGCTACTCAGAAGGCTGAGGCAGAAGAGTCACTTGAACCTCGGAGGCAGAGGTTGCGATGAGCTGAGATCACGCCATTGCACTCCAGCCTGGGCAACGAGAGTGAAACTCCATCTCAAAAAAAAAAAAAAAAAAAATATATATATATATATATATATATATATATATATATCCCGAGAGCTGTTAAATCTGCCCCTGGCAAATGCCTGCTTCCCTAGCCTCTCCTCCCTGGCCATTTAACCCAGGCATTTTAAGAGTAACCCCCAGGAAACAACGCCTCAATTTAGAGAGGAGTCTTTTGGGGACAATGGCAGGATCAGTGGGTGGCTCAGACAGCTCTTGAGGTTCTGCTCACATCATATTGTGAGACATTAGCTCGAGAGCTCAAAAAGTAAAAGTTAGGGTCCTCGCAGAAGGACTTGAAGCACCATGTCACCACCATGTCCTGGATCTGGGCAGAGGTGGTGTAGTCATTAGTAAAGACTAATGCCTCCCTCTGCCTTTCTTCCTATGAACAGGGTGTCTACTTCTATTCTCAAAATCTCCAAACAATTAATTGTCTTGGTGCTGACAGTGGGGTGTTCTGGGTTCCTTTGTTCTTTGAGAGAAGGCAGAAATGGGCAACTAGGAAAGAGCTCTGATCCAGACAGCACAACCCACATGCCTGGGGGCAGCTGTTACTGAAAGGCAGGACTGGCCAACCCTAAGGGGGAGTTGTGTAGCACTAAGAGACTTCCCACAGTTAAAGGGCTGCCTGTGGGGCACTGGAGGGCTTAGTCAGCAGAGGAATGACCATCTCCCCAAAGGCGGACTGAGGAAGGGAATATAGCAAGAAGCAAGAGGCTCCTAGTCATTTGCGCTGAGTGTAGAGTCTTCTTGCCGGCATTGTAAGGTGGTGGGGGTGACGGGAGGCGGGCCTGCATTGTCAGCTCAGCACGCTGGCATGGAACCAGGAATGAACAGGGAGGCAGGACTTTTGCCTAATGTCTGAGTTTCTTTAAATTTTTTTGAGAACAAAGCAGGACAAAAATTGTAAAATAAACTAGTATGTGACCTTGAATATATTATTTCATCTACCTGGACTCCGTTTGTTTATCTATAAACAGAGGAACTGCATTAGGTGATCTTTGTGGCTTCTCCTCACTACCAAGATTTGTAATCCTAACTAATCCCTCAGCCGTAACCACAGTATGTCACAGAGGTGTCTGGACCCCACACATGGCCAAGGGGGTAAGGATACTCACACGCTGAGTAGTAGTCAAAGATAGGGTCCTTGCAGAAGGACTTGAAGCGCCATGTCACCACCACGTCCTGGAGCTGGGCAGAGGTGGTGTAGTCACATTTGAGGATGACAGAGGCAAACAGGGTGACATAGCGTTCTGTGTGCTGGACCGTCACAAGCAAGGACAGGCACCCTAAAGCCAAGAGCAGGAGACAATGCTGAAGGTGACCTACATCTGCTCACGGGTAAGAAAAACAATGCGAATGAGTAAAATATACTGCCTGCCGTCCTGCCTTACGCTGGCTAGGAGCTCACAGACAGAGTCTGGGCCCTTACTCACCTGGGCAGGCAATGGCTGGGGTGGGGTGGAGAACGCACTCAGCCACCTCAGAGGGGCATAGGAAGAAAGGAGTGAGGAAAACTCCCAGGAATTTACAGTGCATTAACAGTGATGACATATCCAACAATATAAGAATTGTATCAAAATAAAGCCACATTTGTACTGAAGTGACACTGCTAATATATTTTTTTCCCTCACATCACGTCTCTTCTTAAAATGGTTTCCCATTTCCTAAGGATAAAGTTCAAGCTCCCTAACCAGGCCTACGAAGCCCGTTAGCTCAGCCTACTGCCCTTCTCGTCTGCCCTATGTCCCTTCACGTCTCATCTCCCACTCGAGGGGTCAGCCATTCTGAACTCGCTTCAGTCTTTCCCATGCTAAGACCATTCTCTTCTCCAAGTGCAGCTCTCTCATCCTGGAACAGTCTTCCACATCACCTGCCACTGCTCCACTCTCTTCCCTGGGCTAATTAAGATTCGTGCCTTGGGTCCTCAGCTGAACAGGGATTCTACTTCTGTCTACCCCGTAGACAGGGTTCTGTGTCTGGAACCGTACCTCCTCCAGCAGCCCTCCTGTCTGCAAGTCTGGGAGAGGGACCTCCCTCTGTTTTTTCTAAGTGCCTCATCCTACCCCTAGGCAGCACTTTTCATGCTTCTTGTTGATGGCCTGCTCACTGTGGGCTCAGAGAAAAACGCAGTTGGCCTTCTCTAAGTCATTGCTCAAATACCAGCGCCCAGTACTGTGCCTGTCACCTACTTGGCACCCAACAAATGTTTGTTGAATAAATGATGGAATAAATGACTAAGAATATATTAACCAGTGGAAATTTGGCAGTACAGGCAGTCAGCATAAACACAGAGCAAATAAAACAGTCAGATTGTGACAAACTGCATCAAGAAAGACTTGAGGAAATTAAGAGGAGATTTTTCCTTTTAAAAAATGTCCTCTCCCTACCCTCCAAACCTACAGGCATACTTAAAGCTCCAGGTGTGCCTTGATGAAGGATTAGGTAGCACCAAAATGTCAGGTGGGCCTTTGGCACAGTCAGGGGTCCAGACATAACCAGCACCTTGGAACATTCCTATGTTAGTTTGGTTTCTAGGCCACGTTATAAAGGGATTCTCTTGTGGGAGGTTTAGTGTGGAGCAGTAGTACTCAAACTCGAGTATGCATCACCAGAGGGCTTGTGACAGCCCAGATCACTGAGCCCTATGCTAGGAGTTTCCAGTTCCGTAGGACTTGGCTGAGGCCCAGAGACAAATTTTTTTCTTTTTTTTTTTTTTTTTTTTTTTGAGATGGAGTCTCACCCTGTCACCCAGGCTGGAGTGTAATAGCACAATCTCGGCTCACTGCAACCTCCACCTCTCAGATTCATAGGATTCTCCTGCCTCCGCCTCCCAAGTAGCTGGGATCACAGGTGCCTACCACCATGCCTGGCTAATTTTGGTATTTTTAGTAGATGCAGGGTTTCACCGTGTTGGCCAGGCTAGGCTCAAACTCTTGACCTCAAATGATCCACCCACCTCAGCCTTCCAAAGTGCTGGGAATACAGGCATGAGCCACTGCGCCCGGCCTGAGCCACTGCACCTGGCTTCTTTTTTTCATTCTTTTTTTTTTTTTTTTTTTTTTGAGATACAGTCTTCCTCTGTTGCCCAGACTGGAGTGCAGTGGCACAATCATGGCTCACTGCAACCTTGACCTCCTGGGTTCAAGTGATCCTCCGGTCTCAGCCTCCCAAGTAGCTGAGACTACAGGCATGCACAACTATGCCTGACTAACTTTTTAAATTTTTAGTAGAGATGAAGTCTTGCTATGCTGCCCAGGATGGTCTTGATCTCCTAACCTCAAGCAATCCTCCAGCCTCAGCCTCCCAGAGTCTGGGGTTATAGGCGTGAGCCACTGCATCCAGCAATGGATGTAAATTTCTAACTAATTTCCAGGAGATACTGATGCTACTGCTCTGAGGGCCATACTCTGAGAACCATTGGTGTAGACTTGATTTAAAACACACACACACACACACACACACACACACACACACACACGCTTTAGATTCAGATACAGCTGGGTTGAAATCAAACTTTAGTACTTACTTGAATTTTGGACAAGTTATTAATGCTCTCTGAGCTGGTTTCTCAGCCCTGAATGGAGATGATGATAGTGCTAGCCTCATCAGGTCCTTGCAAGAATGAGATAATCCACTGTCCTTGGCATGAAGCCTTGCACATACACTGCCACGTTAGTGTTAGTATGTGGGTCTCTTCCCCTTTTCCCTTTATTATGAGGGCCAAGGAGAAAGAGGTTGGAGTTGGGGTTTTCTCCAAAAGAGTTTTCAAGTGGAGCCACCTTCATTTTGACCAAGGTACTCCCACAAACAAAACAAATGTAGTCATTATCTTACGGAGCAGCTAGGTGGGCCTGTCTTGAAGGCTAGAGTCACAGGATTCTTGGGTCCTGCCCGACCTACTGGTCACAGCCCTTATAAGACTTTCCTCTTAAACTTCCGATAGGCACCTGCATCTGGGTTCCTCACATCCATAGACAAGACAGCAGAATGCTGTTCAGGACAGGCACTCACAGAAATGACCTGATGACAGACAGCAGAATGATGTTCAGGACAGGCACTCACAGAAATGACCTGACAACCTGTCTCCAGGACTGGGCTGTGATGCAGATGCCCCAAGGCAGTTGTGCTGGATAGAGGCTCTGCAGCAATGCAGGCGAGAGCTGTGGGCAGGAAGCCTTCATGAAAGGAAAAGATTTAACCTAGGCTCCAAGAAGCAGGTAGGACTAAGATTATGCATGAGAAGCAGGAAGAAGGCAGAGAAACTCATTGTTTCTGTAAGCAAGAAAGGAGGGAACAAAGAGCCTTATTAGGAAGGGGCAGTTACTTGGGCAACCTGGGGGAAACCAATCTAGCTGTGTCTCCAGCTTTATGGAAGACAGAGAAGATAAATAATGTGGGGCAAGTGGTGGTGAGTGGGAGATGGAGCAACGGAGTGAAGTCTAAATCACAATCCAGTGTCAATTTCTTGTCCATGGATCATCACTGAAGTCTTTTCTGAAGAACAGTAATAGGGTGAAAGTGGTGTTTTTAGGAAGATAGATGACTTCCTCACTCAACTGTAAATGAAAAAAATAACATTTTTAAAATAAACCTTGAGTATTTTTGGGAAAAACAGCTGCTGTCTCCATAAGCTGTAGATTCCCAGAAATCAGGTCAATCAGAATGGAAGGGCCAGTGATCAGCATCTCAAGCCTAACATGGATTCTTAATCTAATTTTTGGTTCTTGTTCTTTCTCTCTGACTACCCCTTTGTGTTTTTTTGTTTCTTTGTTTTCTTCCAGAACTGACCTGAAATAGACCTTGGAGATCTCACCAACCACAGTTTTATCTGGACAGTAGAAACAGCCACAGATAAGATTTTCTCAATGAATAGGTTGCCATTGTCAACACTGACTTATTTTGTTCCATAACACACGTACCAATGAGAAGGGAGAGGAAAACACTGATTTTTGGTCTAAATAAAATCTTAGGTTCAACAGTATCTTCAAATATATTCTTTTACATACTAAATGTGATACCTGGGAGAAGATTAGCTATGCTCACTTCCTGTACAACAAATCTGAGGCTTAGAAATTTAAGTGACTTGTCTGTGGTCATTCGTTTTCTAAGGGGGTCAGAGTCAACGTTCTGTCCCTGAGCAGTGCTCTTGCCTCGCAGGTTGGCTATTCTTTAAATAAAAGATAATTGGTATTCACAAGTTTGCAAATAATTTGAGCTGGGGCCAGGCTATGGGAGTAATAATTAAAATATAACTGGTGCAGTCACTCTGACACAGTGAAATAAAGAACTTGTAGGCTCTTTATTTGGCTGAATGTAATTTGATATAAATAGCAATTTATTCAACACTCCAGTCAACATCACTTGTATAGAGGTAGAGCATTTGGGAGCAGGGAGGCCAGGTTTGCTGGGGGTCAGAAAAGGGAGTTTGGTTAGAGTCAGAAATTGCTGTGGGGTAGCTTTGAAGATTGCAGAATCTGACACCCTCGAGGACGGGAAATGGGGAGAAAGGTGATCACTCAGCTCCCCTTCCATGAATGCTCTTATTGTGGACAAACCACAGTTGGGGTGACACAACTCACCTTTACCAGCGTCAGCACTGACTTAGCTGCTTGGGTTTTCTTTTATCTTCTCTTCTATTTCATCCCTGTGTGAATGTCAAGCTTTGAAATCTGCCAGGTTCAGCAAGTTCTGGCCATCTTGAGGTCATTCACACTCCCTCCAAGGGTCTGCCAGCCCCACAGCATCCTGCACAGACCTCACACCTCCACCCCCTGCCCTGTCTCTCTCTCTCTGTCTCACACACACACACACACACACACACACACACACACACACACGAAGAGTCCCAGGAGAAGAATTACTGAACAACCCAGCAAACTCTTCTCCCATCTTCTCAGTTGTTGCTTCTGGCCCTTAGCATCTATTATGCACCGGGTGATACACATTCTTAGTCTCTAATTCTCACAAACCCCCTCAGCTGGGCAACAGCCCTGCTCATATAGGTGGGCAGAAGTTCAGAGTATAAGCCACACCCCCACATGCCCAACATCACATACCTAAAAAGTGTCAGCGTCAGGATTTGAGCTTGGGCCTTGCTAACACCAAATCCCAATTTTTCCCAAGCAGGCAAGCTTGATCTTCCAAAGTAGAAGTCAGGCGCCAGGCTCTTAAAAAGCAGTCGGATTTTTCAGATTGGGAAGGAAAGAGGCAGTAGCAGGACAGTCCATCTAAAAGGCAAAAATCTCCCCACTTTCTTTTCCTATATCCTCTAACTTCTCTGTAAACCTAACCACACTGGGCATGCACAGAACTAAGCAGGTGGAGTTTTCAAGAAAGGACCCAAAGCAGCAGAATCAGGCTGAAAATGTGAACAGGATCAAAAAGAGAAATGCCCTGATTATAGTCATCCTGGTTGCAACTTTGCTCTTTCAGGCTTACTACAAGTTTTCAAATTCTTAATTTTTTTTCTATTCTTAAATTTCCTTTATCCTGTGGCATTTTCTCCTCCCCAGTTCATTGACTCCTAATTTCTTAGCTGCCTCTATCATTTTCTCTTAAAAACGTTAATTCTAGAGCCTGACTCCCTGAGTTCAGATTCTGTCTCCAATCCCTAACAGCTAAATGGTAATGTGATATAAACAGCAGTTTATTAAACATTCTAGTCAACATTAGTTGCTGGGGGTCAGAAAAGGCAATTTGGTTAGAGTCAGAAGTTGATCTACCAAGTCATTTCCAAACTATTGTTTTCCTTTGTATGCAAACCTGAGATGACAGTAATACCTGCCTCATAGGGTTGTGGTGAGCATAAAAAATGTCCCCCATTTAGCAAAGAGTCTGGCACATAGTAGACATTCAATAAACCTAAGCCATCATTTGTATCATTTGTACTTATCTTGACTAGTTCAGGAGTTCCAGATCCACTGAGACCAGCATGTAAAAGCATTTGAAAAAATGATACAAATGTAAACTATCATGATTGTCTTCTCTTTGCCAAATGAGTTGGTGCCTCAAAAGCTTCAAAAGTTTCATAGCTTTGTACCCTGGTGGACACATTCACAACTTGCCCCGTTCTGTGAAAGAAGGGAAGGAGACCTGTCACATGGGTTGAAAGGAAACTTCAAATGAGGTATCAGAGCTCATGGGAAGGAGAGAAGGGGAAGGGGATTCTCTGATTCCCGCCATCAGGTACTTTCCAAGGCCAGGCTGCTGTGCTGAGTGGGGACTACCATCCTACACTAAAACAGAAGGAAACATACCAACGAGGGCAGAGTATCTTTACAACTAAATGTCATCTGTTCCTAAATATATGCACATCTTTGCACATTTTTTATTCCTCATTTCCTGTGTAGTATTAGACTGGGCAAGAAGTTGTTTTAGTTTCTAGAAGATACTCACACAGTATAGGAATATAGGTATATATTTTTAAATATTTTTAAAATTAAAAACTGTTTTGAAGGACTAGATGGCACTTCCCCTCCTTTCCCATGAACGGGCCTGTTTGGAAGGGATGGTAGGCAGGAGGGTAAACGCAGGTCTTTGCCGGCAAGGGGCAGTGGCCTGGGACTGACACAAATTGATTCCTGAGTGTTTTTCAGGTATACAAGCACACTGACTCCATGTGGCAGGTTAACAAAATGCACACAGGTTCAATACTATCAGAGTTTATGTCTGAGCAGGCTATCTCACCAAGCATATTTACCATCAGTCCTTGTTACGTTTCCTCAGATAACAGTGCAAATATGAGAGGAATCAAGGAGAAGAGGGACTAGCTATGAACAAGAAGGAGCAAGACAAGAAGTGACTGGCTATGGACAAGAAGAGACAAAGACAAGAAGGAGTGGTCACGAACAAGAAGGAAAGGATAGGGAGAGCTGAGAGAGAAGGAGACCAGGAAAGCAGATGGGTGGGGAGAGGAATGATGTCTAGGTACTGTGTGTTTACCCAAGGTCTGGCATGCAACACTCACCAAGGCAGCCTCCCCTGAGAAGGAAAGTGTTGTGTGCTGAGCACTTACTATGTTGTTTGACACGGTATTGGGTGTTTTATTATACATTATCTCATTTAACCTTTGCAAGAAACTGATGAGATAAGCTGTACTTTATCTCAATTTCATTGATGAGGAAAATTCTGAGAGATTAAGCAATCTGCTTAAGGCCACACAGCTAGAAAGTAGCAAAGCTGGATTTAAGCTTAGACCTCCACCTCGCTACCATGTCTTCTGGATAAGTTTTCTAAATGGTTGAGATATAACCCTTTGAGGAATATTCACACACTTAAGGGACATTCACAAATTTATTTTAATCATTTTGTACCAAAGCCCTTCTTTTCTTTTCTGTTCATTAATACAAAATAAATAAGTGAGAAAATTCAAACAGTGGAGGGGGTATCAAGTAAAACGTTCCTCCTTGCTCACCATGAATTCCACTTTCCAGAGATACTGCTATTGACAATTTGGTCTACATCCTTTCACATCTTTTCCTATATTGTTTTTTTTTTTTTTAAAGTAATCATATTATGTACATTGACTTGTGACTTTTTCTTCAAACTAATGATATATTGTATACCATACACAAAAAATATATATATATATTTACTAACTGCATGTACATTTTACTCCATCATTGAGCCACTTTTATTTACACATTTTCCTAATTATGGACATTTAGGTTGTTTCTGACTTTTCAGTATTATAAGCAATGCTGACATGAATTACTGAAATGAATATGTTTATATAAGTATGTCTTCACATGTGTTCTTTTATTCTAGTAGAATATATTTCTCAAAGTGAGCTAAAGGGAATAAGCCTTTTCTATTCGAATAGACACTTCAGGAAAGAAATGCATATTCCCATAAATAGCAAGTGATAGTCCCATGTTTCACCACAACCTATTCAAAAGGGGAAAATATCAATCTCTAAATTTTTTTTTGATAAACTACTAAGTGAAATAAATAGCCACTCAGGTGGTTTGAACTTAACATCCCTTTGGTTACCAGGGGGAGAGGCCAAGACCTGGTTAAGGGCAGATGCTTGGGGTTTCCAAAGTCATTCACCCAGGTTAGTGACTCATGTCTCCACACACTAATCTCAGAGCACATGCAAATTTAGGCATGACCAGAACACACACATTCATTCATTTATTGAGTATCCACTCTGAGCCAACATTAGTAGCAAATAAGAGATACAGACCCCTGCACTCTTGGAACTTGTGCTCCTGGTAGGAGAGTCAATGATAAACAAGTAAACACACAGACAAAGTAGTTCCTGTCATGGATGAGTTTTATAGCATTGATCAGAAACTATGAGAGCACTGAATATTACATCTTACTCCTGTACAATAAGGGACTAAAACAGACACATGTATCCAAATGCTCCTGATAGTTCTTCCTGGTTGTTTCAAATTCTAAATCAAGCCCAAAATCTAAATCATCATCCTTCCATACAAACTTGGGCCTCTCCCATATTTCCCATCTCAGTGAATGGAAAAGACCAAAAACTAGGAAGGAATCATCCTGGTGTCTTTTCCTCCTTTGCTCTTCATATACAGTCTGATATGGTTTGGCTGGTGTCCCCACCCAAATCTCATCTTGAATTGTAGTTTCCATAATCCCTATCTGTTGTGGGAGGGACCAGGTGGAGACAATTGAATCTTGGGGTGGTTTCCCCCATTCTGTTTTCATGATAGTGAGTTCTCACAAGATCCAGTAGTTTTATAAGGAGCTTCCCTCTTCACTGGGCAGTCATCTCTCCTGCCACCATGTGAAGAAGGACATGTTTGCTTCCCCTTCTGCCATGATTATAAGTTTCCTGAGACCTTCCCAGCCCTGCAGAACTGTAAGTGAATTAAACCTCTTTCCTTTATAAATTATGCAATCTCAGGCAGTTCTTTATAGCAGCATGAGAACGGACTAATATACAGTCTATCATCAGATTGGGCTTATTTATCTCCGAAATACTTTCAGAATCTCTCTCTCTCTCCAATTTCACCACTATCCTAGCACAAGCTACTATCATGTCCAGCCTCCATATCACCTGTGCTTACCTAGTACTGTACTCATGCATGCACTGGTTCCCCCTGCCAGGTGGAGTCCACATTGCTGTTAGTCTCCCAATTCCTCCTCCTTAAAAACCTCTAACAGCTGTCCATTGTTGTTAAGATAAACACAAAACCTCCTACCATGACCCATGCAGCCATGCACATCTGGTCCTACTGACTCCTCTGGCCTCAACTCCACCACTCTTCCTGTGGCGTCCTTCACTCAGTCCCGCTAACATTCTTCTCATCTCTCACACACACTAAGCTCCTATCCAGCAGTCTTGCAGATGCTATTACTTTGGTTTGAATTCATTGTTCCTCAGTACTCATGCATCATCCTTTCAGGGAGGGCTTCCTGACTGAGCAAAATCCATCTACTAACTGCTCTTGTGGTACACTGTATCCTTCTTTCCTGGCCTTGTCACAGTTGTATTTCCACATTCACTAGAATCCCCTTTAGACAATAAGCACCACAGGGGCCAGGGCCATGACGGCTTTTGTTTGACAGCACAATGTCTTGCACCGAGGGCACATTAAACATTTGCTAAACGAAAGAACAGATACATTCATGAAAGAGAGACTAAACTGCTTGGAACAAATTTTAAGTGCCCTAAAATTTCAAAAAAATGGTCAACATTAACCATGTCTAGTACAGTCAGACAAAAAGCAAGAAAGAAAGGTGTGTGTTGAGGGGAAAGGTTATACAGTAAGACCATGCCTGTATCTGTGGGGACAAGGCTTCCCAAAGCAGTGAGCCCAGAATTAGTTGGCCTTGAATTTCAAACAAAGAGTTTTAGCCCAGTCTCATAAGCTATAGGGATCTAATGGAGCTTCTTTGGGTGGAAGATTAAAATGAAAGTGGGAATTATTAACTCAGGTAGGTTTAACCTATCATCTGCATAGAGAATAGTTGGAAGTAGACAGAGAAGTAGCAGGACTAGAGGCAAGAAGATGCTTAATGTAGACTAGTATAAGAAGTGTCACCCAAAATAGAAAAGAAGAGGCAGAACCTGGGACTAAGTAACAGAACTCAGTGATTACCTGGTTATGAGAAATAAAGAAAGTGTCAAAATTGCTTTCCTCTGACCCCACCTTATCACAAGAGTTGCAGATTGGGAGATCTAGAAAGAACTGGGGACATGGCCAGAGTCTTCTCAATTCTTTATTTTATTTTATTTATTTATTTTTGAGAAGGAGTCTCTTTCGCCCAGGCTGGAGTGAAATGGCACAATCTCGGCTCACTGCAACCTCCGCCCCCTGGGTTCAAGCGATTCTCCTGCCTCAGCCTCCCGAGTAGCTTGGATTACAGGCACCTGCCACCACGCTGGGCTAATTTGTGTGTCTTTTGTACAGAAGGGGTTTCGCCATGTTAGCCAGGCTGGTCTCGAACTCCTGACCTCAAATGATCCACCCGCCTTGGCCTCCCCAAGTGTTAGGATTACAGGCGTGAGCCACCATGCCCAGTCAGAGTCTTCTCAATTCTTAAAACATACAATTTTATTTCCCCCAAGGACTTAAGATAATGAAATAAATCATTATGGTAAAAGAAACCCAGGTACACTGTACACTAATCACTCAACATCTTGTTTCACTGCATTGTTGTTGGGGCAAGATGTTTAAACATTAGCATTTAGTTAGACATCCAGGAAGCAGACACCTGTTTCTATTTCTGTATACCAGAATTCAATTAAACAAAACAAATTTAAAACTATCATCAGAGTGAACAGGCAGCCTACAGAATGGGAGAAAATTTTTGCAATCTATCCATCTGACAAAGGGCTAATATCCAGAAGCTACAAAGAACTTAAACAAATTTATAAGAAAAAAGCAAACAATCCCATCAAAAAATGGGCAAAGGATATGAAGAGACACTTCTCAAAGGAAGACATTTCTGCAGCCAACAGACACATGAAAAAATGCTCATCATCACTGTTCATCAGAGAAATACAAATCAAAACCACAATGAGATACTATCTCACACCAGTTAGAATGGCGATCATTAAAAAGTCAGGAAACAACAGGTGCTGGAGAGGTTGTGGAAAAATAGGAACACTTTTACACTGTTGGTGGGAGTGTAAATTAGTTCAACCATTGTGGAAGACAGTGTGGTGATTCCTCAAGGATCTAGAACCAAAAATACCATTTGACCCAGCAATCCCATTACTGGGCATATACGCAAAGGGTTTTAAATCGTGCTACTATAAAGACACATGCCCATGGATGTTTATTGCGGCACTATTCACAATAGCAAAAACTTGGAACCAACCCAAATGTACATCAATGATAGACTGGATTAAGAAAATGTGGCACATATACACCATGGAATACTATGCAGCCATAAAAAAGGATGAGTTCATGTCCTTTGCAGGGACATTGATGGAGCTGGAAACCATCATTCTCAGCAAACTAACACAGGAACAGAAAACCAAACACCACATGTTCTCACTCATAAGTGCGAGTTGAACAATGAGAACACATGGACACAGGGAGGGGAACATCACACACCAGGGCCTGTTGGGGGTGGGGGTTAGGGGAGGGATAACATTAGGAGAAATACCTAATGTAGGTGACGGGTTGATAGGTGCAGCAAACCACCATGGCACATGTATATCTATGTAACAAAACTGCACGTTCTGCACATGTAACCCAGTATAATTAAAAAAAAACAAAAACAAAAACAAACAAAAAAAACCTGCTCCACAGTATGAAATAGGAGAGAGAGCAATGGAGAAAGGGTGAAGACACCAGGATTCTGGTCCCAGTTCTCAAACTAACTCCCCTATGTCAACCTGAGACACACGACTCGGGTCCGGATTTCCTTATCTGTAAAACTGTCTGGGAGGGGAAGATAAAGGCTGGGAGTGATTTTTACCTGTGTTCAACAGAGTGCTGGGATTCTGGGGAGGTATTCAGGAGCTCCCAAGGAGACAAGGGAGCAGTTGAGTGGATAGTCTCCCATCCACTACCCATACCCCCTCACCCTGAGAAATAACAGGGAACTTTGTAAGATTTCATTAAGTCTACAGTATGGTCCATACCTCCACCCCCACCACCCAGGAAAAATTACTGGTCTAGATGCTGTCTCTCTAAGGATATTATTACTTAGGAGTCAGTTGTCTGATTTCCCAAAGAATGAAAATACAAGTTGATAGCTCTTGGATCTGCAAGTTAACACCACACACTATGATGTTAAAAAAATTCACCAGAGCAGAAATGACACACATCATTTTAGAGTTTGGGGAATCAGCAGGGACACTAAACTTTCATTCTGAGAATAAACTTTGACATTGGATGAAGGCAACCAGAACTATTAGCCAACAGTGGTACTTACTTTAGCCTTATTTTAATGTTTTAAGAACAGATATTCACATACCACTTCTGCGTTAAAAGTGTATTTTTTTTTTTAAGACAGAGTCTCACTCTGTCGCCCAAGCTAGAGTGAAGTGGCGTGATCTCAGCTCACTGCAACCTCCACCTCCTGGATTCAAGTGCCTCAGCCTCCCAAGTAGCTGGCACTACAGGTGCATGCCACTACGCTCAGCTAATTTTTCTACTTTTAGTAGAGATGGGGTTTCACCATGTTGGCCAGGCTGGTCTTGAATTCCTGACCTTAGGTGATCCGCTCACCTTGGCCTCCCAAAGTGCTGGGATTACAGGCGTGAGCCACTGCACCCAGCCCCAAAAGTGTATTTATTTCTGAAGAAAAAACTTTCAGAGAATTACACACCTACCCCCCCAACACACCCCTCTGGCAACTGATCTCTACACAGCTCAGAGCACAAGGACTGTGACAATATCACAAGACTCCCTGAGCCCAGAAGCTTCGTTAGGGGCCTCAAGCCACAGTGACCAGCAAGTACCTAAATATGACACAATTTTACTACGGCCTCACACTTTGCAATTGTGGGAACTTGGAGGCTAATTTGAGAACTGGGTTGACTCTTCTTTAGAGACAGGAGGGATCAAGGTGATGGGCCAAAATGAACACACTTTAGTACAGGGTTTTCCAAAGTGCATAGTGCAGTTTGCCGTGGGTTTTGAGAAAATCAACTTACAGGGTGTTTGTATTTAATATTGTTAATGTGGGGATGATTTTTTAAATGAATTTTAATATCAGTAAGATAATATGTAATGTCAATTGTTATTATTTTATTCAACTTAGTAATACAATTTTTGTGATTATTTTGCTTCCATTTTATAAACTGAATACGTGTGCATACATGTCACAATGTAATCGGATCTTTCCGGGAGCTGTGAAAAAAAAATCAGAAACCACTGCTTTGGTAGATATTGAGAGCAAGAGAGGAAGCTTGATCTTCAGTTTGATCTTGACAGACACTTTGGGAATTTTGGCTTAAAAGTTAAGGAAAAGGTGGGGGAGTCGAGAAGGACTTATGCCCAGTATTTCCTGAGTGAAGACCACACACACCTACTTCTGACAACTGATCTCTACACAGCTCAGAGCACAAGGACTGTGACAATATCACAAGACTCCCAGACCTCAGAAGCTTCATGAGGGGCCCCAAGCCACAGTGACCAGCAAGTACCTAAATATGACACAATTTTACTACTGCCTCACACTTTGCAATTGTGGGAACTGGAGGCTAATAAGAGAATTGGGTTGACTCTTCTTTAGAGACAGGAGAGAACGAGGTGATGGACCAAAATGAACACACTCTAGTACAAGGTTTTCCAAAGCGCATATCACAGTTTGCAGCATGTCATTGACACTGTGCTTGACCTTAATCCACCCAACAATAGTTGGCCTTATTGAGAGGGCAAAGGGAGTTGGCTTGTCAGGAATTTCACCTGTTTTCCAGACAAAGGCAGTTTAAGTAATCCATCCAAAGTCACAGCTAGTATGAGGCAGATTCAGAATTCCAACCTGATAATCACCTGTTACTATAGCTCATATTTTCTTAGCCATAGGGGAAGGAAGAATAGAGAAACCTGTTTCCTTAAAGTTAGCTTTAAACAATCCTACCTGGCTCTAACTCCTGACTACTATTGTCAGCCTGGATAATACTGATTAAGCTTTCCCTCACTTTGTTCAGGCACTCTACTAAGTGCTTTAAAACCTTAATTTCACTTCATCCTCACAAAAGCCGTATGAGATATGTACTATAATCATTGCTGTTTACTGGAAGCTTTGAACAGTTCAGTAACTTGTCCAGTGTCACGTAAACATCATTGACACAAACCACATTAAATAGCTAATGTAGTTTATTTACATTTCTACACATAGGAAAACTATCTGCTAAAATAGCTATTTCCCCTCCAAGTGTTGGAGTCAAACAGTTGAAATATCAATTTCTCATCTATACAGTGAAAGTGAGTGTAGAGGTTTGCTGAGGATTATGAAGTCTTAGTTCTGGGGATAGAATACCCAAGGGCAGAGGTAGGAGCAGAACTGCATTTTTTCTAAAAAAGGTAGCTTAAGCAGCTTCAGAAATCCCCAGCTGCTGTGGAGTTTGAGATGAGCAGGGGAGGCACAGGAGAGAAGACTGTGCAAACCTGTGGGATTTTTATAAATTTGCATTCATAGCCTCAGCTGGTGTTTGGTGAAATTTTGGACACAAATTGAGGTGAGGGTTAGTCTATTTCCCTGTGCATCGTGGGTGTCCAACATCTAGTCTCGTCAGCTTCAGACAGGGTCTACCCTTTTGCAAGCCTCTCTCCCCTTTATTCTCAGCATTATGCTTAAGTTATTGTAGAATCCTGTCTGAATCAGATTTGATTATACCTGAGCAATTCTTATCTCTTACTGAGCTTGTAAAAAGAACATTCTGCCGACACACCTTCATATTGCATCTGTTCCCAACCTAAAAATACAAGACTCAAATTTGTCTGTGAGCAAACTCTAAGTTGACCTTCCACTGACAACTTAGAGGTAAGAGGGCAGCTATTCCGAAAGGGAGGGGAGGGGTAAAATGAAATAAAACAGGGTGGAGCTTCCAAGGGAACTTATAAATTTTCTTTGCAAGGTCACACCTACATCCTAATTGGAAAAGAGCTGAAAGAGCCTGCTCATTCCGTCCCTCAGCTACCCTTTCCGACCTGGTTTCACTCGTGGAGATACACACTTCTGGCAGATTTCCAGGCCACACACAGAGATACACAAAATCATGTTTTCCAAAACAGAGAGATTGGTGTGGAGGGTAAGAGAATGAAGGCTGAGAGGGTAGATGGTTGCACACCTGATGCGGGATGAGCAAGGGGGTAAAGTTAGGGCAGTGACTGGATACAAAGAAAGTAGAAAAGTGACATTGAACATGGTTAGCACAGAGGCACACGTTGTGGTCCTGCACAACGGATTCAGATTCTGGCCAAACGCTGCTTTGTATACTGAGGACATATTATAACCTCCCAGAAATGAAACATATGCACTTCTGGGTCAATATGGTTGTCACCACATCAGATGAAAGGAAAAAGTAATTAGGAATTTTTAAGAATGGTGCTTTTGCCCCTATCAGTTCAGCTTCAGAGATCAAGGAGTGCCTAATGACTGTAGGAAGGAAAGCTCAAAGGCTCCAGGTTTCTTAGTTGCACCTGTTTGGGAAGGGCCTGGACTAACAAAAGAGGAAAGCAACAGGTTCCCACAGGCAGAAACTCGATCCAGTCCCCGCACCTCCTGGCGCCCATGCCAAGCGCCACCAGAGCGCGGCCCAGGCCTCCACTGCCCTGCCCGCGGCCAGCTCTGCAAGGCCAGGCCACAATGGCTTCCTGTCTCCTTGGGTCCAGGGTGGGTACCATTTTACCAAGGCTCACCTGCTGGGAGCCAAGTGCAGAGCAGCAGCCAAGGTGCGGGCAGTTTGGGCCATGCCATGCCGCCCCCTTTCTGGCCCTTTTCAGTTCAGGGGCTTCGGGGCACTGCGTCTTTCTTCCTCAGCTGCAGCCCCAGGACGCACCACCTTCTCCAGGGAACCCCTCGGGTTTCCCCTCACTCTGCGCAGCGCGGAAAGAGGTCCGCTCTGGTCCCGGGGCAGGTGCCGCCCGGCTCGTCCCCACCTGCGGCGCTCGCTGCGGCTCCGCCTCCCGCTCCGCGCGCCGCCGTTTCCTGCTCCGCCCCCGGCTCCCGGGGGACTGCGGCCGCCTTCCCTACCTGCAGCCGCTTTCCCTACCTGCCGCCGCCTCCCGCTCGCTGAAACACCGTCCCCCACCTCGCCGACGGAGAAGATTCCCTCTTTCCTCCAGAAGTTCTCGGGAAATCTCACCCCCTGCAAATATATCCCCCTCTCCTTCTAGAATTATGTGGATATAACTTTCTAGGGTGTGTTTCTTGCGTTATATTTCCATTCCCTCGTAAATACTTGCAAAACATTGTTTCACTAAAAACACAGTAATATGAAGTTTACAGGTAATGTCTGTTCAGATTTTCTAGAAACTAAAGATTCGTTTCTAGGCCAGGCCCAGTGGCTCACGGCCTGTAATCCCAGCACTTTGGGAGGCCGAGGCGGGTGGATCACCTGAGGTCAGGAGTTCGAGACCAGCCTGGCCTACATGGCGAAACCCTGTCTCTAATAAAAATACAAAACAACCGTGCGTGGTGGCACGCCCCTGTAATCTCAGCTACTCGGGAGGCTGAGGCAGGAGAATTGCTTGAACTGGGGCGGCGGAGGTTGCAGTGAGCGGAGATCGTGCCACTGCACTCCAGCCTGGGCCACAGAGCGAAACTCAGTCTCGAATAAATAAATAAATACGTAAATAAAGATTTGTTTCTAGAAGGTAGAGATAAACTAGAGAAGTTGACTCAAGTTTCTACAACTATGAAAGTAAAATATTATAGAAAAATATAGTTATGGGAATTTAAAAACATCCCGCTGCCACTTTCCATAGCCAGGCATTGTTCACGCAGGTATATTTATTTTTATTTTTTCTTATCCTTCATTGTCACTGAGAAGCCACTCACAGACCTCAGCCCCTACCAAGGTTTTGACCTTGCCAGATCAAGGTTTTGACCTTTTGCTTTGCAAAGACTCTAGGTCTCTTTGCACCAGGCCACGTAGCATGTAATCTCAGTCTCTCCTTCCATGGCAGAAAGTCCACCAGCCATCACATTTTCTTCAAGAAAAAGGAATGAATAAACATTCATTAAATTCATTAAACACAGTTTCAGGAAGCTCCCATGCTGGTCACTAACCTTAGAAGTCAGTATCATTTCTCCTGAGCTCATATCATTTCTCCTGAGCTCTGCTGTGAGAGGGCCCCTTACCCCGTGTTGCTGATATCCTTCATGTAGCCTCCACCCAGAGGAGCATCCTTGTCCTGGATCTGGTGCAGGATCTTAACTCAGTCTCTTCTTGTCTTTCCTTCTCCCGGTTCCCTCCTGGATCTGGCTTCTCTTTTCCCCAGTGGGCCTCTTCTCTTCCAGAGAATAAATTCAGGAAGTATGTGGCCAAAGATAGATGGTAAAATGTTTAGGAGCCTCATAGGTCTTCCGTGGAGGGATCCTAGCACAGTAGCAGCAGCAGCAGGAGGAGGAAGCTGCAGTGTGAGGGTTGGGGGTCATGTCCCTCAACCCCCTCTGGAGATCCTGTACGTGTTCCCAGCAACACTGTGTATGTTTGGATGTCTGTGATCCTGAGGGATTTGCATAGTTTCCAGGTTTGTGAACAGTCTTCAGCAAATGCTCAATTCCAGTCTAAAAAGAAATGTGAGCCCTATCCTTCTCACACCTCCCCCCCCATACCCCTCAGCCCCCGCTTTGGTATAAAGGCCATTTTAATATTCATCTAAGCCAGTGTTTCTCCCATGTTTGTTCCCTGGAATGTTAATTCATAGTATATGAAAAAAGGGCTCTATTATTAAGTCAATTCAAGAAATGCTGGATTAAACTAAATGAAACATTTTTTTCAGGACATGTTAAACCTTAGAGTGTTAATGTACATTTGAATATAGAAGGAAATATGGCACTCAGCATTCCCCCAAAGTCATTCAGCCACAAAACCCTTTTTTCTCACATAAGGTTTAGGGCAAATGCTCCATGGAGCGTATTTTGGGAAATCCTGGTGCTGTAAACCAAACATAATTGGGATGATAAGTTGGAGACTTCTAGATAAACAAATGAAAAATAGCTTTAATAAAGTTTATCTCAAGTGCATCAGAATTAGAATTTCCTTATTTTTCCCTTGGGAATCACTCATCCAGTTGAACATCTACCTTCATTGCTTCTCTTGAAGTGAACACTTAGATGACTTATTTTCACCCGTTTCTCTGTCTACTGCATGCATCTTTTTTCTTCATCATTTATTATGTACTATGTACCAAGCAATTCTTAGTGCTTCACATGCTTTCTTACAATAACTGCATGAAATAAGGGCTATTATTATCCATCCCATTTTATAGATATGGAAATGGAGGGACAAAGAGATAACCTGCTCAAGGTTACAATGTGGTAAATGGCAGAGTAATGAGCCTAGGTGAGGTGGTCTGACTCCAGAGTTTGTGCTCTTAGCTGTTACACTATAGACCCTCACCTAGCTATTAATGTATTTCCATCCATCTGTATTTACAGCTAGCTGGTTCTGTCAATGTGTGCTAATACAGTTTCTTTCCATATATGTTATTTAGCTCTACATAAGGGAAAACTGAATCCCACAGCTCCGGGCTCTCTTGGGCCAGTCATTCTTCCCACATGTGCCATTGGTCCAATAAAGATTAGATAAGAGTATGCACTTGGCTCATAACAACAGCAGTTCTTCCATTGCTAGATATAAAGTAAAAATCACTTGACTTGCTGATAGTGACTTCCTCCTATACAAAGTAATAATAATAGCTACCATGTATTAAACACATTGTGCTAGGCACTATTCTAGACACTTTTTAATAAAGACTAGCTAAGTGTGCTAGTGAGAATGGGGGAAGACAACAAGGAGTTCTATCTGCAGCTGACTGGGGACAACCAATTGAGATAACTCACTATGGTCAGACTAGCCTCCAAGCACTTTCATTATTGAAGTAAATACAAATTCAATAATTTGTATTGAACTGCACTGTGACGCAGGGATCATCATTGTCCCCATTTTACAGATGAGGTGCAAAGTTTTATTAACTTACCTAAGGCCACCCTGCTTGTAAGTAGCAGAGCTGAGAATCAAATTTAGGCAATCTATTTTCAGAACACAATACTCTTCACCACCCTAGCTGTACAATGCTTCTGTGTTTTGACTGAGCTAGGATCTGACAACAAAGTACTAAGCTGTTATCTCATCATTTATAATCATAATTCCTAGGTGAAACTGTGTCTATGAATGTTTCTGAATACTGTGTGTTTTCTGAATACTATATATGTGCATCTCTACTTGAGAATAATGTAATATTTGTACATTTATATGTGTACAGTATTTATAGAGAATGGAGAAGATTTTGTAGACATACATGGAAAAGAATGAAGAATTAGGTAAGTAAAAATCATGCACCAGGCACTTAAAGCTAAGGGGAGGTAAGAAGTGTAAGTAGTTGATTACCACTAGAAGATTCAGACTACGTCTTATGCATTTTGTATTCCCAGCATCTAGCATAGTATCTGAAATATAGATGTACTCAATGAATATTTCTTGCACTCTTTATCAATAATTCCTGGAGGAAGGGACATCTGCTCTAGGTTTGAAAATGAATATGACTTTGCCAGAGCAATCCAAGCAGAGAGACCAGCCTATACAAAAATCACAGCACCAATAAACAGCATAGCTGAACAATAAGCACTTTAGTTTTGCTAGGCTGGTGTGTTAGACAGCTAGCCAGAATAAATAGTTAGTATGATCAGCTGGAGAACTAAGACTTCATGCAGGAGACAATGGAAAGCCAATGAAGCATTTTAAACCCGGAGAGGCATAATGAGAATTGTATTTTTGAAAGATAAACTTGGCAGCAGTGAGAAGAAAGGTGTTCGGGAATTTAGATGAAAGACAGGGAGACTAGTTAGGAAACTGTTACTACAGTTAAGGTGGGAGAACTGAGGGCCCAAGCCAATAACCGGTGTTGGAAATGGAGAAGAGAGAATATTTTGACAGATATGTAGAATGTGGAACTGACATAATTGATGATCAATTAGTGTGGGGGTTGAGAGAAGGATATAGGTCTCTGACTATTGACCCTATATAGATGGTGATTCCTTTAATGAACATAAACATATGGAAAGAATAAAAGGTTTTCAAGCCCCTCAGACACATTGCACTAGAGAGTAGTGGATCACCCAAATAAAACTCCTAAGGATGGTTGGACACCTTTACTAAGCGCAACTGGCTGAATGAGGTTCGTAGGAGCTGCATTCCTATACAGGGAAGTCTGGGTCAGCAGGGAAGTCTGGGTCATCAGGGACTGAGAGACCTACTTCTTGGCTAGTGGCCTAGAACAAAACAATCTTGGAGTAAGGCTAAAAGCAGCAGGTGGTGGAAGCTAATGAAAGGTTCTGGGAACAAGTATGTTTATTATTACAACTCTTATTCAACATTATACTGGATATTCTAGCCAATACAATTATAAAATAGAATTAAAAGGCTGAAAATGAAGAGTAAAAATATTATTGATAATATTATGTTATCTACACAAAACATTAAGAGAATCTATACATTATATATAAGGACTAACAAGAGTGGTTGCTGGAAACAAGAGCAATATATTAATGTCACTGACATTTGAATATACCAGCAACATATATTTGGAAGATATGACTTTAAAATATACAATAAATCTATTAAGTAACTAGAAATAAGTCCAACAAAATATGTGGAATAGCTTCATGAAGAAAATTGTGAACAGTTACTGAAAATATTTTTTCTTTCTTTGTTACTGTTTTCAGTTAGTATCAAGCCAGCATTCTCAATGAAACTTTTTTTTTAAGATGGAGTTTCACTCTTGTCACCAAGGCTGGAGTACAGTGGTGTAATCTCAGCTCACTGCAACCTCTACCTCCCAGGTTCAAGAGATTCTCCTGCCTCAGCCTCCTGAGTAGTTGGGATTACCGGCGCCCGTCGCTACGCCCAGCTAATTTTTGTGTTTTTAGTAGAGACGGAGTTTCACCATGTTGGCCAGGCTGGTCTTGAACTCCTGACCTCAAGTGGTCCACCCGCCTCAGCCTCCCAAAGTGCTGGGATTACAGGCGTGAGCCACTGTGCCCGGCCTGAAACATTTTTTTTAAAGACCTAAATAAATGCAAAGATACATTGTGTTCTTGGATAAGAACCCTCAGTATCATGAAGGATGACAATTCTTCCCAAATTAACAAATTCTATGTATTTCTAATAAGAATCTGAACAATTTTTCAGAATTTTACAAACCGTTTCTAAAATTAACTGGAAATTATACAGTAGCAAATAGACAAGACAATTTAGAAGAAGAAGTTGCATTATCAAACTTCAAAATTAGAAAGCTAGAGCAGTGGAAAGTGTGGCATTGGCACTTGGATAGACAGACAAGTAGAACGTAAAACTCCATAACTAGACACTCATACATATTGGGGACTGGATATATCACAGAGGTGGCATTGTAATTCTGGGGGACAACCATAAACTACTCTATAGGTGAGGCCGGGACAATTGATTTTTCTTATGTTATAAGATAAAATGTATTCTGTCTTTATACCACACACAAAACGAATTCCAAACTAATTAAAATCCCATTGTTAAATGCAAAAACTTCAACCTTTCAGAAGAAAATACAGTAGAATACCCATATGGCCTTGAAGAAAAGAATAAAAATTTCAACAGAAAATGAAAAGAATAACTCATTAAGGGAGACTGATACATAAACTACTGCAACATAATAAGAAACATGTATTTAGTCTCCCCACCCCTTTCCTGGCACATAAAACCCTTGGAATCGCTGGAGTAATAATTATGTTTTTGTATGCTGATGTGGTTTGGCTGTGTCCTCACCCAGATCTCATCTTGAATTATAACTCCCATAATTTCCACATGTTGTGAGAGGGACCCCGGGGAAGATAACGGAATCATGGGGCAGTTTTCCCCCATACTATTCTCAGGGTAGTGACTAAGTTGGTTTCATTTAGCGTTCCCACTTTTGCTTGGCTCTCCTTTCTCACTTTTCTGATCCCATGTAAGATGAGCCTTTCACCTTCTGCTGTGATTGTGAGGCCTCCCTGGACATCCGAAACTGTGAGTCCATTAAACCTCTTTTTCTGTATAAATTAGCCAGTCTCGGGTAGGTCTTTATCAGCAGTGTGAAAATGGACTAATAAATATGCTAATAAGATGACTGATGACTCCTAGATAGTTTGTGGATGGCGGGGAGGGGTAGTGCCAGGGAGGGAAGAGGGGCTGGAGATTGAGTTCAGTCACCAATGACAAATGATTTAATCAATCATGTCTGTGTAATGAGGCCTCTATAAAACCCCCAAAGGATGGGGTTTGGAGAGCTTTCATGGTGCCGACCATGTGGAGGTGCTGAGAGGGCAGCACACCTGGAGAGGGCCTACCTTCCCCCATTCCTTGCCCTGCGCATCCCTTCTATCTGGCTGTTCCTGAATTGTATGCTTTATAATAAGCTAGTAATCTAGGAAGCAAACTGTTTACCTGAGTTCTGTTAGCAATTCTAGAAAATTATTGAACCTGACGAGGCGGTTGTGAGTACCTCCAATTTATAGCCAGATGGTCAGAGGCATAGGTGATAACCTTGACTCGCAATTGGCATCTGAAATTGGAAGGGACAGTCTCATGGGGCTGAACCCTTAACCTTTGGGATCTGATGCTTTCTCCAGGTAATTGTATTAGAATTGAGTAAAATTGTAGGATGTTCACTTGGTGTCCACCAAGAAGTGGAAAACTGCTTGGTATGGAAAAAATATCCTCATATCTTGTATCAGAAGTTAAGTATTGTGTGAAAGGAAAAATAGTTTGTTATTCTCATTCAACTATATTAAATTAAAAAGTTATATAACCAAAAGACTACATAAACATTTTTTTAAAAGTCACAAACTGGGAAAAGATATTTGCTGTGCATGAAAAAGGCAAAAAAGTTTTAACTGGAAATATATAAAGAACTCCTTAAAAATCAGTAGAAGACAACCCTCTGCTAAGGCAGATAAACATGTAATTCACATAAGAGGCAATCTGATTCACTATTAAACATTAGAAGACACTCAACTTGTACCAGTAATCAGGACAATGGAAGCCAAAACAACAAATGGTATTTCATATCCATCAAATTGGTTAAAATGTAAAAGTCTGAGCTAGCTAAGTATTGGCAAAGATGTGAGAAGTGTAAATTGAGTCAACCACTTTGTAGAACAATTTGACAATATCTTGTAAAATTAAAGGTGTACATATCCTAGGACCTTGTAATTTCCCTTCAAGGTGTTTACTCTATAGAAACTCAAATTGTTGGACACAGGTACATGTGCAACATGTTCATTGCAAAGCGATTTGTGCAAAACTCGGGAACAACTTCACAGTGGAGGAATATAGACCAATAGGGTGGTATTTATTCACGGATGAGATAATATGCAGCTGTTAAAGTGAATTAACTAGATTTACAACATGGGTGAATATTAAAAATATAATGTTGTATGAACAAAGAAGCTGTAAAAGACTAGAGAATTATGCTAATTAAGACAAAACAATATCATATAGTATTATGGAAGATACATATGTATGTAGAACAAAGTATAAAAACATACAGGGGGGCCGGGCATGGTGGCTCATGCCTATAATCCCAGCACTTTGGGAGGCAGAGGTGGGTGGATCACTTGAGGTCAGGAGTTCATGACCAGCCTGGTCAACATGGTGAAACCCCGTCTTTACTAAAGATACAAAAATTAACCAGACGTGGTGGTACACACCTGTAATCCCAACTACTCAGGAGGCTGAGGCAGGAAAATCACTTTAACCAGGGAGGCGGAGGTTGCAGTGAGCTGAGGTCGAGTCATTGCACTCCAGCCTGGGCGACAGGTGACACTCTGTCTAAAAAAATATATATATATATATATTCAGAGGAATGGGACTCTCCAGTCTTAAATGTTGTTACCCCTAAGGAGGGAGGGAGAAGAGAGATGGATTGGGGGTGCTTTAGCTGAATCCTTAACATTTTATTTATTTATTTTTTAAATATGAAACACACTAGACATGCAAAATCATTTAAATTTAGGTGATATAAGATAGATGGTGCCTATTATTTCATGTACTTTTATGAATCTTTGGCATATTTCATATTTTATCAGTATAAATATTTTAAAGACGAAAACTAGTGACCTTTTACTGTAGAATTAAACCAAGTATGCTTGTGCCTTGACATGTCCCCTGACATACTATGTAACCTTACATAAATCACTTTTGTTCAAGTCTGTTTTTCATCTGCAAAATGGAAACTGGAGGTAATAATCTCTTTGGTTTTTTTCACTTCTGGCATTCTACACTCTAAAGGGGAGAAGAATCCAGGTTAGGAAGATATCAGGCTCCCTTGGCTGGAGAAAGGAATGGAGAACTAAAGTATCTCTAAGGGTGACCTCTCTCAGAGAAAAGTCTTGCTAGGATCGACCCATTCTAAGTAGAAGTGTAGACTCCATGGTCTGCCAAAGGCCACTTATAAAACCAAGGAACTTTAATTGCACTTGCCATGCACAGCCTAAGAATCTAATTCTTTCAACATTTTATTATAAGGGGAGAAACCAAGGATAAATGGGGGCTGCATTCCTAGGGCTGGAGCCACAGAGAAGAGGTTCAAGTCCTTAAGTCATAGCAACAAAGGTAGAGTGTCTGAAGTTTGCCACCACCTCCTTTGACAACATGAAGCAGGGGGAGGGGAGGGAGAGAGAGAAAATTGTCAATCAGTATGGAAACAGACACAATACCACTCAGCCACATGCTTCTCCCCTTCCCTGGCATTGCCAGTTGCCACTATCCCCACATCCCCCCATCTCTTTGCAACCTCTTCTTGACCAAAATGCAAGAGGCTGTGATTAGTGGATGTGAATTCCTTCTGTTGAATCATGCCACCACTCTGCAGCCAACTATGGATGGTTTTAATGGTTTCCCTTTCGTTATGTCTGTGAGCTCAGTCCCAGAACAAAGAGGCAAAGGGGTTCTCTCTCTCTCTCTCTCTCTCTCTCTCTCTCTCTCTCTGTTTCTTACTCTTCTGGCAAGGCTCAGTTTGATGTTGAGAGTCAGAGCTGCTCGGATATGATGAAGTCAGTCCACATACATCTCGGTTAAGCTCAATGAGGATCAAAATATCCTATTCTTTCCAGCTCACTCCAGAAAGTCTGTTTCAATTAGTCTTTGTGGAGGCCCAGGAAGCAGGATCTTTTTAAAGTTCCCAGGTGGTTCTAATGTGCAGCCAGAGCTGAGAAACTAGTTAAAGCATGAGTTGAATGAGAGAATGTCTTGCACCTTGGTGACAAAATAGGGCATTCCCCAGAGCAGCCCCTAAGTGGAACACTTTTTATCACGTTTTCTATCTCAGCTTCTCTTTGCTAACTTTCTCTTTTTCATCACCTAGAGTGACAGACTGGGAGAGTATCTACTCCAAAGCTGATGGCCCTGAGATGTGTAACATTTCTCCTTTCTTCCTTCTCTACTAAAACAGCATAACATACTTGTGATATTACATTCGGATGGGAATGAATCTCCGGACATTGCCACAAGTAGCTGCATAACTCTAAACAAGTTAACAGTCTCTCTAAATATTAGTTTCTTTATTTGTAGCACCAGGGAGTTAGCTAGATCAATAGTTTTCATACTGTGTTCTGAGAAGTTTTGGCATCCTGTGGAGTACCTAAAGGGTTGTCTCTGCCAGGGAGGTCAGCTTGAAAAATCTCTGGACCAAATGATCCAGAGGTCTTTTCAGAACGAACATTCTACAGCTCATACTTTGCGGGAATAGCCTGATGCTACCACCAAAGTTTATCACAACTATATGCTTTGAGGCCTGCCACAGATTGCACTTATCAACTGCTAGAGACTGAATACTTCTGTCCGCCCAAATTCAAATGTTGAAACCTAGTCCCCAAGGTGATGGTATTTGGAGATGCGATCTTTGGGAGGTGATTAGGTCATGAGGTTGGAGCCCTCATGAATGGGATTAGTGCTCTTATAAGAGACCCCCAAAGAACTCTCTTACCTTTTCTGCCATGTAAGAACTCAGCGAGAAGATAGCCATCTATGAACCAGGAAGTCTGTCCTCACCAGACACTGAATCTGCCAGAACCTTGATCTTGGACTTCACAGCCTTCAGAACTACGAGAAACAAATTTCTGTTGTTTATAAGCCATCCAGTCTATAGTAGTTTGTTAGAGCAGCCCAAATGCAATAGGACATCAACCCTGGGTCTAAAGCAGGTATTACACACTGGATACTTTCAAGCCAAATTGCACACATACTTGTTTTCTTTCTTGTGGATGAGTACTGTTTATTTCCTTGATATCTTAACAATTTTTAAAAATTGAAGTATAAGATGATTCTGAAATATGCACAAATCAGTAATCCATGGCTAAACGAGCTATCACAATGTAAATATACCTTTGCAACCACCACTCAGGACAAAATATAGAATGGAAGCTCCCTCTTGTAACTCTCTTGTAAGCCTGCTTAATTATTCCCTCCTGCTTCTCTCCAAAGGTAACCACCATTTTGACTTCTTATATTTTAGGTTGGTTTTGCCTCCTTTTAACGTTTATATAAAACAACAATGTAGTACACATTCTGGGGGGCTATCTCTTTTGCTTAATAATATGTTGGTGAGATTCATCTGTGTTTTTGTATGTATTTGTAGTTTATTTTCATTTCTGAATAGTATTCCATTGTATTAGAATATGCTGCAATGTGTTTATCCATCCTATTATTAATAGACATTTGGTTTCTGCTAATTGGCTATTATGAACAATGATGCTATAAGCATTCTTTTACATGTTACATTGTTTTGAGGTCACCCGCCCACCCATTTTTGCTTCTATAGCTCGGGGTAGAATTGTTTGGTCATAGGATATGTATGGTGATCTTAAGATATGTCCATAAATTCTTCAACCCTCCTCCCTTCAAAAGGAGGAGACTAAATCCATGACCCTCAAGTGTGGGCTGGACATAGTGACTTACTTCTAATACATAGAATTGCAGAAGTGGTAGTGTATTACCTCCAGGCCTAGGTCATAAAAGGCATTATAGCTTCTTTCTTGTCCACTCTGGGAAAAGTCAGTTGCCAGGTCATGAGAATGCTCAAGCAGTACTATGGAAAGGTCCACATGGGGAGAAGGGATGGCTCACTCCCATGTGAGGAACCAAGACTTTCTGCCAATAATCAAGAGAGTGAGCCATGTTAAAAAGAAATGTTCCAGCTGCAGTCCGGTCTTCAGAAGAATTGCCATCTTGACTTCTAACTCATGAGAGACACTAAGTTAAAAACCATACAGCCAAACTGCTGTCAAATTCCTGACACACAGAAACAGTGAGGAAACATGTCTGTTGTTTTAAATCATTAAGTCTTAGGGTACTTTGTTATGCGGCAATAGATAACCAATGTGGTATGCATATGTTCAAACTTAGTAGGACACGCCAAAGATTTTTCCAGATCTCCAACACTACACATTATCCGTGTTTGAGATTTTTAGTTGTTCCACATCCTTGGCAACATTTGGAGCTAACAGTCTTTTCAATTATAGCTCTGCTGTGGGTGTGAGATGGTATTTTGCTGTGGTTTAATTTGCATTTCCCTAATGACTAATAGTGTTGAACACTTCTTCGTGTTTATCAGACTCTTGAACTTTTGGATATCTGTTCTTGAGTCTTGGTGGATTTTTTTTTTTTAATTCACTTTTCTATCTTTTTCTTACTGGAGTTGCAAGTTTCTTATGTGTCCTGGATATAGTGCCTTTGTGATTATACAAGTTCAAAGTACCTTCCCTCAATTTGTGACTTGCCATTTTGCTCTCTTAATGCTATTGTTTGATAAACAGGTATTTTTATTATTTATTTTAATAAAGTTTAATTTATCAATCTTTTCCTTTAAAGTCCTTAAGGTTTTTGTGTTTTATATAAGAAATGCTGTCTTCCCCAGGTCACGAAGATTTTTTTCTTTATTATCCCGTACTAGTATTATATTTTGCCTCTTACACTGAGATCTACAATCCACATGGAACTGAACTGTGACATAGGGGTTAAGTTTAATTATTATTTATCTTATGGATAAACAATTTTCTGAGCACATTTTCATTGAAAATGAAATTCATTCCCTGCTGCCCAGCAGTGTCATCTTTACCCCAAATCAAGTGTCCATACATGTGTAAATCTGATTCTGGATTATCTTCCATTGGTCTATTTGCCTGTCCTTGTGCCAGTATCACACTCTTTTAAATATTATTACTCTACAGAAGTCTTGATATCTGCCAGAACAAGTCCTTCCACCCCATTTTTCTTCTTCATGAATGACTTAGCTATTCTTGGTTCTTTGCATTTCTACATATATTTTAGAATCGGCTTGTCAATTTCCATAAAAACCTGTTAGGGTTTTAATTGGGATTGCATTAAATCAATAGACCAATTTGGGAAGCATTGGAATTTTTATGTTATTAAGCCTTCCAATATAAGAACTTAGAAGAAATTTCACATATCTTTGATGTTAAATAGTATTATTTAATTTTTAACATTTTATCTGTTGTTGGTATATAGAGGTACAGTTAATTTTTAAATATATTGACCACAAGGTTAAATCCAGCAACTTCTTGTGTCTGGTTAATTTTCATTGAGTTCTAGAAATTATATATTAAAAGTTATAGATATTAGTTCTGATTTCACCTCAGAGATGTAGAGAGCTAGAAAGAGAGTTATTTTCATCCTTATGACAAGAAAATCCTGGAGAAACTGTAAAAAAAAATGAAATTTCTTGAACCCCTAAGAGAACTGAGGTCACAGGGCAAAAATTCAACAAAATCTGGAAAAAGACAAGCTCATATACGCAAAAACAAGACCAGAGCATTTTATTACCTTAGCTGATGCTTCCAGATGCCATGTAAGCCAGTAACAAGAATCAGCTAGAAAACTTTAATAAATTGTTAAATGCTGAGTACGGGCTAGTGTGATACAGTAAACCCCTTAGGGTTCATACTTTCTTGCAGGTTTTTTTTTTTTTTTTCCTATAAGAACCCTGTATTAGTCTGTTTTCATGCTGCTGATAAAGACATACCTGAGACTGGGGAATTTACAAAAGAAAGAGGTTTAATTGGACTTACACTTCCACATGGCTAGGGAAGCCTCACAATCATGGCAGAAAGCAAGGAGGATCAGGTCACATCTTATGTGGATGGCGGCAGGCAAAGAGAGAGCTGTGCAGGGGAACACCCCTTTTTGAAACCATCAGATCTTGTGAGACTCATTCACTATCATGAGAACAGCGTGGGAAAGACCTGCCCCCACGATTCAATCACCTCCCACCAGGTCCCTCCCACAACGTGTGGGAATTCAAGATGAGATTTTGGTAGGGACACAGCCAAACCATATCAAACCCCTCTAGGAGCTCAAGAGAAAAATTGGAAAAAATTCTTAGAAAGTTTTCATCACCAGGCCGGCTTGGTGAGGGGATAGCAACTACTGCCAAAACTCTGCTCAGACTCATCTATTCTGTCTTCCCTATGGAACAGAAGGCTTACTCTGTAGGCATAAAGGAAGCAAAAATTTCATTCTTAGGGTGCTTGTGGCAACCCATTGCCACTGGGGGAGGAAAACAAGAAAAAAAAGTTTATCCCTGGGAGAAAGGCAAGAATAGGTTCCAGGCTTAGTACTAGATCTAGAGGAGGGGTTGTTCCACCAGTGAAGGTCCCCATGAAGCAGGTTCACAATGCCTGATTAGAATGGAAACCTAGGATAATCATTCTATGGTTCTCCCTGTGTACACATTAATAAATTTGTATGCCTTTTCTCCAAAAAAGGATACCTTATATGGTTTGGATTTGTGTCCCTGCTCAAATCTTATGTCAAATTGGAGAAGACTGGTGAGAGGTGATTGGATCACGGGGGCAGATTTCCTCCTTGCTATTCTCATGATAGTGAGTGAATTCTCACAAGATATGATGGTTTGAAAGTGTGTGGCACTTTCCTCTTCCCTCCCTTTCCTGCTCCACCATGGTAAGATGTGCTTGCTTCCCCTTTGCCTTCCACCATGATTGTAAGTTTCCTGAGGCTTCCCACCCATGCTTCTATACAGCCTGTGGAACTATGAGTCAATTAAACCTCTTTTCTTCAAAAATTACCCAGTCTTGTGTAGTTCTTTAGATCAGCATGAAAATGAACTAATACAGAATATTGGTACCAGGAAAGTGGGGGATTGCTACAAAGATACCTGAAAATGTAGAATTGACTTTGGAACTGGGTAATAGGTAATAGGCAGAGGTTGGAACAGTTTGGAGGGCTCAGAAGAAGATAGGAACATGTGGGAAAGTTTGGAACTTCTTAGAGACTTGTTGAATGGTTTTGACCAAAATGCTGATAGTGACATGAACAATGACGTCCGGGCTGCGGTGGCCTCAGATGGAGATGAGGAACTTATTGGGAACTGGAGTAAAGGTCACCCTTACTATACTTTAGCAAAGAAACTGGTGGCACTTTGCTTCTGCCCTAGAGATCTGTGAAATTTTGAACTTGAGAGATGATTTAGGGTATCTGGTGGAAGAAACTTCTTAGTAGCAAAGTATTCAAGAGGTGACCTGGCTGTTTCTAAAAATGTACATTCATATGCATGAATAAAGAGATTATCTGAAACTGAAACTCATATTTAAAAGGGAAGCAGAGGCTGGGCACAGTGGCCCATGCCTCTAATCCCAGCACTTTGGGAGGCCAAGGCGGGCAGATCACAAGGTCAGGAGATCAAGACAATCCTAGCTAACACAGAGAAACCCCATCTCTACTAAAAACACAAAAAATTAGCCGGGAGTGCTGGCGGGCGCTTGTAGTCCCAGCTAGCTACTCTGGAGGCTGAGGCAGGAGAATGGCGTGAACCTGGGAGGCAGAGCTTGCAGTGAACTGAGATCATGCCACTGCACTCCAGCCTGGGCGACAGAGCAAGACTCTGTCTCAAAAAAAAGTGGTGGGGGGGGGAAGCAAAGCATAAACGTTTGGAAAATTTGTAGCCCAGCCATTTGCATAAGTAAAGAGAAGCCGAATGTTAATAACCAACACAATGCGGAAAATGTCTCTAGGGCATTTCAGAGACTTTCATAGCAGCCACTCCCATCACAGGCTCAGAGACCTAGGAGGGAAAAATGGTTTCATGGGCCAGGCCCAGGGCCCAACTGCTCTGTGCAGCCTCAGGATATGGCGCCCTGCATCCCAGCTGCTCCAGCTCCAGCCATGGCTAAAACGGGCCAAGGTACAGCTCAGGCCATGCCTTCAGAGGGTGCAAGCCTCAAGTCTTGGTGGCTTCCACATGGTGTTAGGCCAGCAGGTGTGCAGAAGGCAAGAGTTGAGGTTTCAAAACTTCTGCCTAGATTTCAGAGGATGTATGGAAATGCCTGGATATTCAGGCAGAAGTCTGGTGAAAGGGTGGAGCCCTCATGGAGAATCTCTATTAGGGCAGTGCAGAGGGGAAATGTGGGGTTAAGCCCCCACACAGAGTCCCCACTGGGGCACTGCCTTGTGGAACTGTGAAAAGAGAACCATCATTCTCCAGACCCCAGAATGGTAGCTCCACCAACAGCCCACACTGTGCACCTGGAAAAGCCTCAGGCACTCAACACCAGCCTATGAAAGTAACCAAAGGGGCAGTACCCTGAAGAGCCATTGGGGCAGAGCCACCCAAGGCTATGGGAGACCACCCCTTGCATCAGTGTGCCGTGGGTGTGAGACATTGAATCAAAGGAGATTATTTTGGAGATTTAAGATTTAATGACTGCCCTGCTGGGTTTCAGATTTTAATGGGGCCTGTAGCCCATTTGTTTTGGCCAATTTCTCCCATTTCGAGTGGGAGCATTCACCCAAGGTCTGTACCCCTATTGTATCTTGGAAGTCACTAACTTACTTTTGATTTTACAGGCTCATAGACAGAAAGGACTTGCCTCGTCTCCAATGAGACTTTGGACTGTGGACTTTTGAGTTAATGCTGAAATAAGTTAAGACTAAGGGGCTGCTGAGAAGGGATAATTGTATTTTGCAATGTGAGAAGAACATGAGATTTTGGAGGGGACAAGGGCAAAATGGTATGGTTTGGATTTGTGTCCCCACCCAAATCTCATGTTGAATTAGAGGAGAGGCCTGATGGGAGGTGACTAGATCATGGGGGAATATTTCCTCCTTGTTGTTTTCATGATAGTGAGTGAGTTCTCATGATATATGATGGCTTAAAAGTGTGTGGTACTTCCTCTCTCTCTCTCTCTCTCTCTCTCTCTCTCTCTCTCTCTCTCTCTCCTCCCCCATTCTGCCATGGTAGGACATGCTTACTCCCCCTTCACCTTCTACCATGACTGCAAGTTTCCTGAGGCCTGCCAGCCATGCTTTTGTACAGCCTGTGGAACTGTGAATCAATTAAACCTCTTTTCTTCAAAAATTACCCAGTCTCAGGTAGTTCTTTATAGCAATGTGAAAATGGACTACTACAAAACCTGATCAGAACATCTGAGAACTGTCCCCTACCATCATAACTACTCTAATAAGCCACGTAAAATAAGAACAGAATATAGCTCAGAGAGCCGCAGGAGACAAATTCATTCTGTGGAGCAGTATGAAGGGAAGATCCAAAACAAAGCAGGGAAACACAAAGCCAAGTGGGGAGCAGATATTTAGAGAAACACTCTGGCAAATAGCCCATAGCCTAGCATAGGTATTACTAAAGAAATTTGAAGCCTTTAGTGCACTGAGGTCAATGATACTAACAACAAACTTCAAATCCAACTAAACTCCACACTAAATTAATGTAAATCCCCATACTACTAAGGGCCTTGCAGAAGGAAAGGCATGTTTATCTGCAGCATAGAGTATATTTATCTCAGTATTTACTATCTTATACAGCACATCTAGCCTGTAACACAAAAACTAAAAGGCACACAAAATGGCAAGAAATAACAAAATTTGAAGAGACAAAGGAATCATCAGAATCAGATACAGATATGACAAAGATGTTGGAATTAACTGACATGGAATTTAAAATAGCTATAATTAATATATTAAAGGACCTATTGGAAAAGGTAAATAGCATGCAAGCTCAGATGGATAATTTCAGCAGAAAGACAAAAACTATAAGAGAGAATCAATAGAAATGCATGGACAGAAATAAACAATGCTTTAAACCAGCCTATCAGACCAGAGCAATAGAAAGTGAACTTCTGATCACCATACATTATGCATAGCAAAATATTGTTATGTACCCTATGTGTACAATTATTATTTGTCAATTAAAAAATAAAATTTTGAAACAATTTTAAAAGGTAAGAGAACTTGAAAATAGGTTAACAGAAATTACACAAACTGATATGCAGACAGGAAAAAGAATGAAAAATAAAACACAGAACCACTAAGAGCTGGAGGAAAACACCAAGTGATATAACATAAATGTATTGAAATTTAAGAGGATCAGAGAGACAGAATATAAGACATAAGAAATATCTGAAGAAATAATAACCAATAATTTGTTAAAATTAATAGCATACCTCCAACCACAGTTCTAAGAAGCTCAGCGAACACCGTGAAGTATAAATACCAAAAACCAAAAGCAAAAAACTCACTTCTAGGCATGTTAGATTCCAACCACTAAAAACCAAAGAAGAAAATTTTGAAAGTAGCCAGAGTAAAAAAGATATTACACATAGAAAAACAAGAATAAGAATTACAGCAGACATTTTCTTCCAGAAACCATGCAAGCAAGAAGACAGTAAAGGGACATATTTAAAGTGCTATAAGAAAGAAAACTGTTGACCTGATATTCTTTATGCAGCAAAAATATTTTTCAGAAGCAATGGAGAAATAAAGACTTTTTCAGACAAATACCGGTAAAATTCATTACCAGCAGACATACACCACAAGAAATTTTAAAAGAAAAGAAGTTTTTCAGGCAGATGAAATATGATGTATAATATGGGTTAGAAACTAGAATATACATGAAGAAATGAAGAGATTTGAAAACAGAATAAATGAGGGTAAGATAAAATTTATTATTACTTATATTTCAATGTGCTAAAAGATAATTGATTGTTTAAAGCAAAATTATAACTGCATTATGTGTTTATAACATGGGTAAAAATAAAATAAATTATAATAGCACAATTGTAAAATTTACTGACAAGTTCTTAAAAGACTCAGTTAAAGAGGGACTACTTTTTAAAATACAATAAATTTACTTCAGAATGTAAATAGAAAGGATAATTACTATGACTTTTGAAGATTTTGAAAATAAATTAATAAGATATAGCCCTAATAGATACTAAAATTATTATAAGATACTTTAAATCTATGTTAATTAAGAGTATGATACATAATTGTCCCCAAACTGTATATTATTTCACATACATGAAAGATTTTACAATATTACTAACAAAACATCACAAATCAGTGGAGGAGTAAACTAGAATTAAACAAATAATAAGGGAACAATTGGCTTAAAATTAGGGAAAGGATTTATTTACATTCTCACCTCACCAACTTAGTAAAGTCAGTTTTACATAAAGTTACATGTAAAACTGCAATCTTGGAAACGAAGAAAAGATAAAATAGAAAAGTTTTATTTCAAGTTGGGAAATGGGTTTTGTCAGATTAAAAGGGGTTGGAAGAAGTTGCATTAAAAAATCCATATTTTTACTACAAAATATATAAAATATCTGAATTTCAAAAATGTCTTAAGGCAAACATGTTTGGAAAAGAAAATATTTTAAAAATCTTAGAAAATTGAAGAAAAACAGCAAACTTGGAGTACTGATACACCTAACTTCAAGACTTATTATAAAGCTACAGTAGTCAAGACAGTGTGGTATTAGTAAAAGAATAGATTATAGATCAATGGAACAGAATAGAGAGCCCAGAAATAGACCTACAAAAATACAGTCAACTGATATTTGACAAAGAAGCAAATGGCATACAATGAAGAAGATACCATTTTCAACGAATAATGCTAGAACAACTGGAAATCCAGATGCAAAAAAAAAAAAAAAAAATCTACACACACACAAGAATTAGCTCAAAATGGGTCATAGGCCTAAATTTAAAATGAAAAACTACAATACTAGAAGATGACACAAAGGAAAATATAGATGACCTTGGGTCTATTCCTGACTGTGTAGGTACAAACCAAAGGCACAATGCATGAAAGAAAGAATTGATGAGTTATATGTTATTAAAATTAAAAATCTCTGCTTTGTGAAAGACACCGTCAAGAGTATGAAAAGACAAGACACAGACTGGAAGAAAATATTTGCAAAAAGACATATTTAATTTTTAAAAAACTGTTATCCAAAATACATAAAGAACTCCTAAAACTCAGCAATAGGAAAATGAACCACTGATTTAAAATGGGCCAAAAACCTTAATAGACACCTTACCAAAGAAGATATGTAGATAGCAAATGCTGTGCTTTGAATGTATCCCCCGAAAAGCAACTGTTAGAAACTTAATTACCAATGTAACAGTGTTGGGAGATGGGGCCTAATGGGATAATTTTAGGTCATGAGGACTCCCTCCCTCATGAATGGATTAATGTCATTATCACAGGAGTGGGTTTGTTATCACTGCCATAAGTTTGTTATAAAAGTGAATTAGGTTCCTTTTTGTTCTCTCTCACTGTCGCCCTGTCTTGCCCTTCTGCCTTCTGCCATGGGATGATGCAGCAAAAAGCCCCTTGAAAGATGCTGACAACTTGTTATTGGACTGCCCAGCATGTGAAACCATGAGTAATAAATTTCTATTGTTTATAAATTACCCAGTGTCAGGTAGTCTGTTATAGCAGCACAAAACAGACTAAGACGGCTATCTTTCCATTTATCTTTGTCTTCTTAATTTCTTTCACTGATGCTTTGTAGCTTTCAGCATATAGGTCTTTTAGCTTTTTAAGTATATTCCTAAGTTTTTAAGAATTTTTGGTGCTATTATAAATTGAATTTTTTTCTTAATGTCCTTTGCAGATTGTTCATTGTTAGTGTATAGAAAAGCAACTGACTTTTCTGTGTTGATTTTGTATCTTCCAACTTTACTGAATTTGTTTATTAGATCTAAAATTTTTTTTTCTGGTGGAATCTTTAGAGTTTTCTATATATAAGATCACATCATCTGTGAACACAGATAATGTTACTTCTTCCTTTCCAATTTGAATGCCCTTTATTTCTTTTTCTTACCCAGTTGCTTGGCTAGGGCATCCAGCACTGTGTTGAATAGAAGTGATGAAGTAGGCACACTTACCTTGTTCCTCATCAAGGAAAAGCTTTCTGTTTTTCACCATTAAGTGTGATGCTGGCAGTGGGATTGTCACATATCCCCTTTATTATGCTGAGGTAAATTCCTTCTTTCCTTCTCTTCCTAGTTTGTTGAGGGTTTTATGATGAAAGAGTGTTGAATTTTACCAAATAATTTTCCTGTGTCTATCGAGATGACCATATGATTTTAATGATGTACCATATTGATTTTCATATGTTGAACCATCTTTGCATTCCAGGGATAAATCCCATTTGGTCATAGAGTATAATCCTTTAAATGTACTGTATGGTTTGCTAGTATTTTATTGAAGATTTTTGCATCAGGGATATTGGCCTGTAGTTTTCTTTTCTTGTAGTGTCTTTTTCTGGCTTTGCTGTCAGGTTAACACTGGCCTTGTAAAATGAGTTTGGAAGTGCTCCCTCCTCTTCAAATTTTTGGAAAAGTTTGAGAAGGATTAGTGTTAATTCTTCTTTAAATGTTTGATAGAATTCACCAGTGAAGCCATCTGGTCTTGGGCTTTTCTTTAATGGGAAATTTTTGATTGATGATTCAATCTGATTACTGGTTATAGGTCTGTTCAGATTGTCTATTTCTTTATGATTCAGCTTTGGTAGGTTCTGTTTCTAGAAATATGTCCATTTCTTTTGGGTTATCCAATTTGTTAGCACATAATTGTTCACAGCAGTCTCTTACAATATTTTTTAATTTCTGTGGCATCAATTGCAAGTCTCCTATTTCATTTTTTATCTTATCTGAATCTTCCTTTTTTTTTTTTTTGTATAGAGACAGGGTCTTGCTATGTTGCCCAGGCTGGTCTTGGACACCTGGCCTCAAGTGATCCTCCCACCTTGGGCTCCCAAAGTGCTGGGATTACAGGCATAAGCCACCATTATGCTTTAATCATTATTTCCTTTCTCTGCTAACTTTGGGTTTAACTTGTTCTTCTTTTTTTAGTTCTCCAACATGTAGAGTTAGATTTTTTATTTGAGATATTTTTAATATGTTTATTGTTATCAACTTCCCTCTTAGTATTGCATTTGCATTCCATAAAGTTTGGTATGTTGTGTTTCTGTTTTCTTTGTTTCAAGATATTTTCTAATTTCCCTTTTGATTCATTCTTTGATCCACTTGTTCAAGAGTATGTTGTTGCATTTCCACATATTTGTGAATTTTCTAATTTTCCTTCTGATACTGATTTCTGGTTTCATTCCATTGTGATTGGAAAAGATACTTGGTATGATTTCAATCTCAAATGTGATAGGACTTGTTTTGTGACCCAGTATGTGATCTATTAAAAAAATATACTGTGTGCTCTTGGAAAAAATGTGAATTCTGCTGTTAGGTAGAATGTTCTGTGTATGTTTATCAGGTCCATTTGTTCTATAGTGTTGATCAAGCCCCTTGTTAACTAATTGATCTTTTGTCTGGATGTTCTAACCTTTATTGGAAGTAGGGTATTAAAATCCTCTATTATTATAATATTGCTGTCTATTTCTCCCTTCAGTTCTGTCAGTGTTTGCTTCATATATTTCGGTGTTCTGACGTTGGTGCATATAAATTTATCATTGTTATATCTTTCTGGTGAACTGAACCTTTTATCATTATATGATGTCTTTCTTTGCTTCTTTTGACAAGTTTTGATTTAAATTCTGTTATGGTCTAAATGTCCCCCAAAATTCATGTGTTGAAACTTAATCCCCATTGTGATGGTTTTAAGTGGTGGAGCCTCTTGGGATGTGATTAAATAATGAAATATCTGCCTTCATGGATGGATTATAGCCTCATCAAATGCCTAGAGAGAACTAGCTTAGGCCGTTTTTGCTCTTCTACTGTTCCACCATGTGAGGACACAGCAATTCATCTCTTTTTGTCCTTCTTCCACCATGTGAGGATACAGCAAGAAAGCCTTCACAAGACTCGAATGCCAGCACTTTTGACTTCCCAATCTCCATAGCTGTAAGAAATCAATTTCTGTTATTTATAAATTACCCAATTTCAGATATTCTACTATAGTTGTACAAATAGACTAAGATAAAGTCTATTTTATCTTTTGTAGGTATGGCTACTCCTCCTGCCCTCTTTTGGTTATCATTTGCATGGAATATTTTTCCATCCTTATACTTTCAGCCTATGTGTGTTCTTAAATCTAAAGTGAATCTTGCAGACAGTGCATAGTTGGATCTTATTTTTTTAAAACTCCTTCAACTGTGCTATGTCCTTTGGGCAGCTTAGTCCATTTATATTAAAAGAAATTATTGATAGAAAAGGGGTTTTCTATCGACATTTTAAATTTTTTGTGTGTATGTTGTAGCTATCTTGTTGCTCTTTTTATCTCTTGCTGTCTTCCTTTGTGTTTCATTGATTTTTTTATAGTGACATGATTTTATACCTTTCTAACTTTCTTTTGTGGAAATTCCATAGGTATTTTCTTTGTGCTCATCGTGGGACTTAAATAAAACAACTTACAGATATAACTATCTTTTTAAAGCTGATAAAACTTAAATTCAGTTTCATATAAAACTTTGCTTTTACTTCCCCCACACACACACTGGTATTGATATCACAAATTATATTTTTAATAATGTACAGCCATTAATATATTTTTACAATTATAATTACTTATATGCTTTTGTTTTTTAACTTTTATACCAGAATTAAGTGATTTACACAATACTGTTAATTATTACAGTATTGTGTACCTATCTCTATCTTTACCAGTTAGCTTTATACTTTCATGTTTTTTAATTTTAATTTTTTATTTTTATTATACTTTATATTCTAGGGTACATGTGCACAACGTGCAGGTTTGTTACATATGTATACATGTGCCATGTTGGTGTGCTGCATCCATTAACTCATCATTTACATTAGGTATGTCTCCAAATGCTATCCCTCCCCCCTCCCCCACCCCACAACAGGCCCCAGTGTGTGATGTTCCCCTTCCTGTGTCCAAGTGTTCTCATACTTTCATGTTTTTGTATTGCTGTTTAGTATCTTTCCATTTCAACTTGAAGGACTCTCTTTAGCATTTCTTGAAAGGCAACTCTAGTGATTATCTTATTCTGCTTTTGTTTGTTTAGGAAAGTCTTTATTTCTCATTTTTGAAGGTCAGTTTTGCCAGAGAGAATATTCTTGGTTGGCTAGTTCTTTTCTTTCAGCGCTTTTAATACACCATCCCATTCCCTTTTGTCCTTCAAAGTTTCAGCTAAGAAATTCATTGCTAATCTTATAGGAGTGTCCTTGTATAATGAACTGCTTTTCTCTTGCTGCTTTCAAAATTCTCTTTTTGACTTTCGACAATTTGATTATAATGTGCTTCAGTGTGGATTTGTTTGGGTTCATCTTATTTAGGCCTATTGGGCTTCTTGGATCTGTAGTCCATTTTCTCCCTCAGATTTGAGAAGTTTTCAGCCAATATTTCTTTAAATGAACTCTCCAACCCTTCTCTTTCTTAGACTGCTATAACACATATATTGGTCCGTTTGATGGTGTCCAATAAGTCTCTCAGGCTTTCTTTACTTATTTTCTTTGTTGTTATTTTTGTTGTTCCTTTTTGCTCCTCTGGACAATTTCAAATGACTTGTAATTGAATTGCTGATTATTTCTTCTGCTTGATCAAGTCTGCAGTTGAACCCCTCTAGTGAATTTCTTAGTTCAGTTAAAATTGCATTCTTCAGTTCCAAAATTTCTGTTTGGTTCCTTTTAATATTTTCTATCTTGATTGAACTTCTCATTTGTTCATGCGTCACTTTCCTGAACTCACTGAGCATCAATATGACAGTTATTTAGAATTTTTTTTGTCAGATAATTCATATACCTCTGTTTCTCTAGGATCAGTTCCTGGAGATTTATTTTGTTTCTTTGACTTGACCATTTCTCCTGTTTCTTCGTATTTCTTAGAACTTTGTGTTGGTATCTGCATATTAAAAAAACAAAACAAACAAACAAACAAAACCAGCCACTTCTTCCAGTCTTTACCAGCTGGCTTGGTACTGCGAAAGACCTTCATAATCTTTCTCCTGGCTAAAGATTTTGGGGACCTCTCAAACATTTTCTGTGGATACGTTTTCTCTGGACTTGTGCACATAGATTCCTAATTAGAGAGATTTTCTGGCTTTTATGAGCTCATAATGTCTTGCTCCCTCTGTTGTCTATCTTCTATAGTGTGTGTCCTCCAAAGTAGCAGCACACTGTCCAGCTCTTTTTTTGTTCTTGGCAGCCCCTACTCTTCTAGTGTATGTTAGACCTTCTCTGCCTTAAGTGGGGCTACATGGAAACCAGTCCCTTTGGCAGCCCCCCGAAAAGCCAGAATTCTGGACACATGTTCTTTTCTTCTCTTGCCCTCCTGAAGAAGAGGGCACTGAGCTGTATTGGCCTCTGCTGTGCCACAGGTCCTCTGAAATAGCACCACGCTGTTCGGCTCTTTGGTTTCTTTCCATGGGGTCCCAGGCATCTAGAGTATGCCAGTGATTCAAGACAGGCAAGAAAGAAACCAATCCTATGGGCATTTCCCCATTTCCCCAAAAAGCAGGAATATTGGTTGTATGCTTCACTCTTTTCCATGTCCCCTAGGGATAGGCCACTGAACTCTTATCAGTCTGTATCTGCTATGGCAAGAACCCTCTAGGACAGCAATATATCACCCAGTATTTTTTTGTTCTCAGTGTCTCCCAGGCATCTAGAGTATGGTGGGTTCTATTAACTCTCTAAGACAAGTGAGACAGAGGCTAGTCCCTCAGGCAGCCCCCAATAAAGTCAGAACTTTGTTTTTGGTTGTTTTTTTTTTTTGAGACGGAGTCTCGCTTCTTCACCTAGGCTGGAGTACGATGGCGCAATCTCAGTTCACTGCAACATCTGCCTCCCGGGCTCAAGCAATTCTCCTGCCTCGGCCTCCCAAGTAGCTGGGATTACAGGCAGGTGCCAGCACGCCTGGCTAATTTTTGTATTTTTAGTAGAGATGGGGTTTCACCATGTTGGCCAGGCTGGTCTCAAATGACCCTGACGTCAAGTGATCTGCCTGCCTCGGCCTCCCAAAGTGCTGGGATTACAGGCATGAGCCACCGCGCCTGGCCAAAAAGTCAGAGCATTGGATGTATGGTCCGGTCTTCTCATTTCTTCTTCAGGGAGAAGCCAAGAACTGGGAATTTCCTCCTAACCATGTGGCACTGTGCCAAGAGGACAGACTATGGTGAAGGTATACCATGAATTGTCTTACTAGCTTCCGTGCAGCTGTTTTATTGCTCACCTGGTGTGATGTAGCCTCTTAGCCAGCTTCTGGATTTCTTACAAAAGGAATTGGTCTGTGTATTATTGTTAAATTAATGTCTCTGTGGGAGGGAGCACAGGCTGGGGTTTCTTATTCTGCCATCTTGCTGACGTTCACTGTGGTTTTGATTTGCATTTCCTTAATGACTAGTGGTTTTGAGCATCTTTTCATGTGAGTATTGGCCATTTGTATATCTTCTTTGAAGAAATGTCCGTTCAACTCTTTTGCCTACTTTTTAATTGTTTGTTGTTTCTTCTACAAAGTTGCAGGAGGTTTTTAAATAATATATTCTGGATACCAATCCCTAAACATTTATTGTTTTAAGGAAATAAATTTTGAGATAATTTGTTATATGGCAATGGATAACTAATAAATACTAAAAACTCCTAAATATATATACTAAACATATTAATTAGAAAATTGTAATATAAAAATACGAACAGCTAAAATTGTCTGATATTAGAAAGATAATTTTTCTACAATGTATACCTTTTTTGTGCGTATGAGACAAGGTCTCATTATGTTGCCCAGGATGGTCTCAAACTCCTGGGCTCAAGCAATCTTTCCACCTCAGCTTCCTGAGTAGCCAGGGTTACAGATACGTGCCATTGCAGTCAGCTTCCACAGTGTATACTTGATGTACTATTAACGTACTATTTAATGACTACTAAAAAGTTTATGATAGCAGGAGAAAATGCTTATGCTATCTTAAATAAAAATTTGAGTGTATGTATTGATACCAAGAAATGGAAATTTGAGTGTGTACACTGATACCAAGAAACTGAAAAATGACATTCCATACCTTTAATATTTATTATGTATAACAAATGAGGTTTACATGGATGTTTTTATCTTATTTCTGATATGTCATGTAGTTATAAATACTATTTTATTTGCATTCCTGCTCTGCAATAATTTTGAAGATAGATAATTTATTTTATATCATTGCTATCTTCATTTTTTAAAATTCTCAAATCCAGATGAAATTATCAAAGTCGATAAAATAATAATTGTTCTATCTTCTTATTTGAAGATTAGTAATGTGTTGATTTTGCTTCCTTTCTCTAGTTAGCAGTGATGTCATCTGTTATTTTTAAACTTCCTTAAAATAATATATGTTATCTACTTCTAATAATTTTTTCTTATTTACCATTTTGGTCTAAACTAATTCACAATTATTTCGTCTTATTTCTCCATGTTTAACTTGCTTTAAGGCTCAGCACTGGTGTTTTCAGCCATGGCTTCTCCATTTTAAGCCTTTCTATTTTAATTCATTTATTATTCTGGAATATATCCTTAAATAATTTATTTAGAAAGGCTGTCTTGGTGATGGTATTTCTGTTGCAGTTGTTGTCTTGCCTGCTTGGTGACATATTTCTATTGAGTTCACACTTAACTGGCATCTTATCTAGGTAGATAATGCTAACTCAAAATTCCGCAGATATTGTTCTGCTATTTTTTGCCATTTAGGGTTGAATAAGATGCCAAGTTGTTTTTTGTTTCTCTGTAGTCATCCTATGTTTTCATTTTGTTTTTTGCTTGGCGTTTGGAATTTAAAATGTTCACAATGATTTGCCTGGATGAGATTCGATTTTCATAACTTTGCTTTGACATACTAAACAGTTTGAGTTCCTAGATAATGCCCATTTTAATTCATACGAGGAAATATCTTCTAGTATAGTTTCTGCTTGATTCATTTGATGTTTGTCTCTTAGGGACATCTATTAATTTTATAATGCTGTGTTTTTTTCAGGCTTCTGTTTCAGAATATTCTCTTTCATCAGTTTAATCCTTGGCTATAGTAGGAATGAAATAATAAAAGCAGTAGTTTCTGTTTGCTCTCCTTGGTTATGCAGTCCTCACAGAACATCTCTCCACCTCCCACCCCCACCCCAGCTCAGTGAAACTCTCCATACCTTGGTTGTGGAAATTGGCAGGGGTGGGTGGCTACTCACTCCCAATCCACATCCATAATGAATCACTTTTTATTATCTTACCAAAATCTGTAGATTATTCTATTTTGTAGCTGTGGAGATTTGTTTTCTCTTTCTAATTATTTTATTTTCTAGGTTTTTTGAGGGAATTTCAAGAGGGGAGATTTTTTTTAGTCAGGTTCATCTTAACGTCATGTCTGGAGCTCAAGCCACTGAATTATATATTTTTTAATAGATGTAGACCTACGTCAACGAATTTAAACTGCAAGGAAAGGGTTAAATTTCTTCCTCAAGTGTGGTCAAAATCTGTAGAAAAAAGAGGAACAGCTTCTCTTAAAGAAAGTTAGCTGGGTAGGTACACAGTCATTGCCGAGGAAGGCTTGCACAGGGTGAAAGCTTTGCTTCTCTGCTGCTGTAACAGGGACTACCACAGACACACGGACGAGTGGGGTCATTTCCAGATATTAGGCCACAGCAGAAGCAGACAAAATGGATCCCCAGTGGTGAGTAATAATTCTTATTCTTTGCAGAGAAGTTATGAGTTGAGACTGCAGTGAAAGGCTGAGGTTGAAGATGGTGCTTTGTTGTGTGTCCTCCACTTAGTTCCTAAGTGGAGAAGCCTTTATTTTTTCTACAAAAGATCTTTGTCACATGAAGGTGAGAATTATTTGCAATGCCCAAAGCAGTTTATTGGTGGTAGTTATATATATCTTTTAGGTGCCTAATTTTGGTTTTGTAAATTTGTTATTCAAATACTGAATGTTATGGTCATTGATTTTAAGTGAAGAATCAGGAATTTTTAAAATATCTTCCTAAGAATGACAAATAACAGGGAATATGTTTTTTGTCTACCAGGGTCAGTTTGGTCTGAGGGTGGAGGAATGAGATAGAGAAGATAGAGGGTGAGAGATCAAGAAAAAGAAAGAGAAAAAAGTGATATAAGGAGAAAATACAAAACTCAGTTAATATGTCATAGTCAGGCCATGGGAGATTCTGGGCAGGGTTGGGTAGTGGAAGGATGTAGAGTGATTAAATTAGCTACCATGTATTGAACATGCATGATGTGCTGTGTACTTTACTAGTGTTATTTCACTGAATTTTATTATTCACAATGACTTTTGGAAAGATATCATCATTCTTTTTGACAGATGAGGTAACTGTGGCTTAAAGAGGCTAAATAAACTTGCCCAAGTTCACACTATTCATAAGGCGTAGAGCTAAAATCTTTCCTGCCCGCTTCACTGTGCGCCAGAAGGTTTCTCCATGCTGTGGAAACTTCCTGGAAGGAGTCACATCCGCCCTTCTCTTGGATGGTGGCAGCTGGCACCAATCACTACGTATTTATTTATTTATCTACTTTTAATTATTTATTTTTCAGACAGAGTCTCGCTCTGTCGCCAAGCTGGAGTGCAGTGGCGCAATCTTAGCTCACTGCAACCTCCGCCTCTAGGATTCAAGCCATTCTCCTTCCTCAGTCTCATGAGTAGCTGGGACTATAGGCGTGCGCCACCACGCCCGGCTAATTTTTGTATTTTTAGTAGAGAAGGGGTTTCACCATGTTGGCCAGGATGGTCTCGATCTCTTGACCTCGTGATCTGCCCGCCTCAGCCTCTCAAAGTGCTGGGATTACAGGCGTGAGCCACCGCGCCCAGCTGTCACTAGGTACTTATAATTACTGTTCTTTGAAACTCGAAGTAACTTTCATCTACCCAGTGCATACTGGTTTCAAAAAAGCTTTGTTGCTTTTATTTCAGAAGATTAAAATTTAATTTTCAAGTAAAGACTCCTTTTGCTCCAATGGAATTTTGAAATGTTATACTCGTATGAAGAAAAAAAGAATGTCAGAATTTATAATTTTTATGGTACCATAGAGGGGATACTACTTAATTATGCCAGCACTGTCTGCAGAGGTCTAAAGAACCACAGGCTGCTGTCTATATTGAACTTAAGATTCCTTTTGTTTCAGAGTGCCTGAAGATTGGTCATGAACCAAAAATGGCCGTTAAACAATGTTTACTCTCATAAGAGGTGAAGTAAACCCAAATTAAAACAACAGTGAAGTATCATTTTTTTCTCTATGAAAGAGATAAATATTAAATTTTAAAAAGCAAGTAAGCAAGAACCCTCCATCTTGCTAAGAAGGGAGGATTATTTATACCCTAGTTGCCCACTAACGGAGATATCATCTTTCTGGATAATAATCTAGTGATACACATCAAAGCTTTTAAAATGTATATGCCCTTTAACCAAGAAATTCACCTTTTAGGAATTTATTCTAAGATATAATAATACATGTTTGTAAAGTTTTAGTGATGGATATTTTTCTTGCTATTGTTTCTAATAAGGAAAATCTTAGAAACAACTTACATGTTTAAAAACAAGTGATTGATTGTTTATGGAACATCCATAATGGCATACCATGTAATTATTTAAAATTCCATTGTAGAACAATTCATAATATATTTAGTTAAAGGGGAAAAATGCAGAACGAACAGTGATGTATACAAACAATATTAATCAGAAATATAGGTGGTTTGTATTTTCTTCTGTGTGATTTCGAACTTGAATCCCATCTGCAAGCAGAAAAATAAAGCTAAATATTTAAGATTAAAAAAATAGCTGTTTTTTTTTCAGAGAAGCAACAATCTAGTGGTGTGTGATAATTTATAAGTTGCGAGATTCCATAGTTAGGGCTTTAGCTCTTTGCATTTATCTTTTGTCATCTCTTGAATCCTCTTCAAAATACACCCACTCTACCCATAACTCATTAGATCTTGAAAGCAATGTTCTGATAGAATTTTATATTTAGAACAGGCCGGAGCACTCTTCCCTTATTTTACAGAAGTGATTGCATGACTCTCTAGGGTGAGTTGCATATTGAGAGGGAAGACAATGCAGTGGCTAAGTGGCCACACGTTGAAGCCAGGCTGCTGGGGTTTGAATACCAGTTCCCCAACTTCCTAGCTATGTGATTTTGGACAAGTTGCTTAACCATTGTAATTCCAAGTTTCTTGTCTGTAAAATGGGGGTATGGTAATATGTCATAAAGTAGTTGTGAGATTTTAATGAGATAATCCATATAAAGTGCTTAGAACTTTGTCCTGCTAAGTACTCAGGAATTGTTAGTAGTTTTTATTACTATTATTGTTTGGATTAAGAAACAGAGGAAAAGTGATTTGTCCAAGATTATACAACCACTTAACGGCTTTACTAGGAACAGAATGGAGGAAGGTTTTTTCTAGCGGAAATGTTCAGTATCCTCTGAGCCTGGCAGGACAACCCCAGGTTGTGCTTTTGGGATGCAGGAGCTGATCTGAAACAAGCAGTACCCAAGGACAAGGCCAGCCTCCAGGGAGTGACTGATCACAGTGGGAAGCCAAATGGTAGAAAGCCAAGTGAAGTTAGGGAAACTGAAAGTCAAGTTAGGAGGAGGAATGAAGCCTGGAGCAAAGAGCTACTATAAGAGAGAGCAGATGACTCAGAGACACTCATGGGAGGTTAATGTGGTTTGAAGTCTCAAGGTCTGGGTAATTAAATAGACAAATGGGGTTTAGATGCATGGGGGAATTTTAAGTATAGCTTTGAGAAGATGCCTAATGGGGAGTAATAATAGAGGATGAAACTGGGTGGGGTCAGAACAAGGAGCTCAGAGTCCAGGCATCCAGCTATGATCATCCTAAAGGAACAGCCTAAGTTTGAAGAATCGTAAACAGAGACATTATAAAATTTACTTTAAAAAAAATCCCCTGGCAGAAGAATGAGAACTGATTTGGAGTGACAAGGCGATCATTTAGGAGACTATTGGAGTAAGCCAAGGAGAAATGGTGAGGGCATGAAACCAGGGCAGTTATGGTGGAATCAGAGAGGAGAGGATGCATTTAAGAGATATTTAAGCACCAGAATTGACAGAATTTGGTTTTTGACAGATGTAGACACTGGGAGGGGAGGAGAGATCTAGGTGCATAGTGGCATCCTTCACAAAATGGAAGGTATAGGAAGCAGAGTGGGTTTGTGCCAGGCAGAGAGAAAGGACAGATGGTGAATTCCTTCTTTAACGTGTTGAGTTTGAGGTGCCTGTGGAGCAGCTGGATGGAGATGTTCAAGTAGACAAGTAGATATTCAGGTGCAAGTTCGAGAAAGAAGAATGGCCTGGAAGGCACATGAAGAGTCTTCTGCATAAGTACAGTTGATAGCTGAAATTCTCATTGTGGGTCAGTCCAGTAGCAGAGAGGATGGAGGACTGAACTGAGAGGAAGCCAAGGACAGAACCTGGAAAACCTCGACATTTAAGGAGGGAGATGAGGAAGAAGAATCTACAACAGATACTGAGGAGAGGCTAGAGAGACTAGAGCAGCCCAGGAGAAAAGTGGTGTCATAGAAATCAAGTGCGCCTGTAGTCCCAGCTACTTGGGAGACTGAGGCACGAGAATAGCTTGAACCCAGGAGGCAGAGGTTGCAGTGAGCTGAGATAGCACCACTGCACTCCAGCCTGGGTGACAGAGTGAGACTCCGTCAAAAAAAAAAGAAAGAAAGAAATCAAGTGGGGAGATGGATGCAAGAAAGAGGAGAATGCATCCATGGAAAGAGCATATTTACCAAGCTTCAGTGTTGAGCACGTGAGATGTGACATAAAAGGTAACTGTAGTGACTACATGCTAAGCGTTGAACTGTGGCTCCCTCAAAGTTCATATGTTGAAGTCCTAACTCCCAGGACCTCAGGATTTGGTCATATTTGGAGATAGGGTCTTTACAGAGATAATAACATTTAAATGAGGTCATTAGGGTGGGTCCTAATCCAAGACAATTGTGCTTATTGTAAGAAGGGGAAACACACAGTGGGAAAGCAGTGTGAAGACACAAGAAGACGGCCATCCACATATAAGCCAGGGAGAAAGGCTTGCAGCAGATTCTTTCCTCACAACCCTCAGAAAGAACCAACCCTGTGGATACCTTAAGTTTGGACTCCTGGCTTCCAGAAAAAAAATAAATTTTTGTTGTTTAAGCCACCGCAGTCTGTGGTACTTTGTTACCACAGCCCCAGCAAACCAATACACTTGGCGAGAGTGCATACAGCCAGAGAAAGAAGCTGTGAATAAGTGCATCAGGGAGGAGGGAAAGAAACCAAAACAGGATTGCATCACTTAAATTAAGAGTAGAAACATTTCACAAAGCAGAGTGTAGTCACAGGTCAAATTCTGCAGAAAGGCGAAGTAGGAGAATGACTGAAAATGTCAGTCCAGAGGCCCTCAGTGACCTTTGCAGAACGCTCCCAGTTGAATGGAGGCAGTAGACTTTGGAGAGCTCTGAAGATGGAAGCAGCACAGACGGTCTCCTGCAGAAAGTCTGGTGATAAAATGAGACCTCCTCACTGGAGTAAACTCACCTCTGCTGTCCGTGGAAATAATCTGGAGCCAAGCCAGCTAGACCCGGAGTTCTTCCTTCCTCCATTTTAAAGGTTAAACAGAGCTGAGGTCAATGGCTCATGCTTGTAATCCCAGTGACTCAGGAGGCTGAGGTGGGAGGATGGCTTGAGGCGAGGAGTTCAGTTCAAGACCAGTCTGAGCAACATAGCGAGACTCTCATTCCTAAAAAAAAAAAAATTTTAATTTAAATTTAAAAAAAAAAAAAGGCTAACCAGAAATAAAATTCGATACTTTATTTTTCCCACCCAAAACTAGTTTGGGAAGGATTTCTGGAAGAAAATAATTTTTGCAGTCATTTTACAGGTTGGATTTTAGTACATATACAGATTCTATTCTGCAGTGTCAGTTCAGAGGCAAGCTATAATTTGAGGCTTTGCAGAGGTAAAGCCTCTGGTGAATCTGGTGATATAAAGAAGAAAACAAGCCCAAGAGAAATTTCAGGGATCATTTATAATTTACGTCAATAAGCAGATTGGGAAAAAAAAAACCCATTGGAGATTGGAATAGAGAAACATTTTCTTAGAAAGCTTTGAGTCAAAATTAATCTTTCTCTAGTGGCAGGAATATGATAAGCCAAACAACCCTAATGTCACAGCTCTATATTATTAGGCATCAGATTAATCAGATTTGCACTAAAACATCAAGTAAAAATAAAAGGAATGAACATTTGGTTAAGTGAACCAACTAGTCAATACAAGCCAGTTTCGGTAAAACTGGATAAACCTAAAATACTCAGCTACCCAAAGGCCAACCTAGATTATCACCCCAATCTTACAATTATTTTCAACCTACTAAACAATAAATCTTTATCAAGAGTCTGATAGTTTAAGGTACTGTGATGAACACAAATGAAATCACTGATACCTTTTTTTAGTCTATTTAGAAATAGAAACCCGCAATTACGAAATGACAAAAGCAATTAATGCAGTTAATAATTCAGTAATTGTTTTAAAAAGAAATAAACATGACAAAGTTCATTCTCACTAAATACTAAAGAAATGCCAATTCAAACACCAATGAGATATTTTCCTGTATCAGATTAGACAGTAAAACAAACAATCCAGTTAGAAAAATGGGCAAAAGATATAAAAAGACATTTCCCCAAAGAAAATATACAGATGGTGAACAACCACATAAGACAGTCAACGTCATTTGCCTTTATGAAAAAATTAAACCACTACCTACCTGTAAAAATGGTTAAAATAATAAAAAATAGTGACAACACCAAACGCTGGCAGGATGCAGAGAAACTGGATCATGCATCCATTGCTTGTTGGGAATGTACAATGGTCAAGTCACTCTAGAAAACAGTTTGGCAGTTTCTTATAAAACCAAACATGCATTTAATATATGACCCAGCAATGCGTTCTTGGGTTTTGATCCCAGAAAAATAAAAGCCTATGCTCCTGAAAAAATCAGTATATGAATATTTATACCAGCTTTATTCATAATAGTAACAAACTGGGGAAAAAAAGTCCCTCAGTGGGTGAATAGTAACACAAACCGTGTGTGCAAGATGTTACCACGGAAGGAAGCTGGGTGAAGGGTACACAGGACTTCCCTATACATATTGTCAATTTATTTTGAATCTATAATTATTTAAAAAATTAAAAGTTTAAAAAGTAAAAAAAAAACAAAAATGTTCATCTTCACTAAATATTAAAGAAATGCCAATTCAAACACAAGATATTATCCTTTTACAAATTAACAATTTATGTGGATTTTGGGATGGTTGGGAGTAATCATGCTAATAAGTATGCAATAACAGTATACCTTCATATACTACTGATTGTGGGAATATGAACGGGTAGAACATTTCTGGAAAGCAATTTCTGTCAACATATATCAAGAGTCTTAAAAATGGTTGTGCAAGCAGACACCCTGGGCACTTCCAATTTGTCTATGTTCTTAGTAAATTTTTTTTCAGTTCATTCAGCATCTTTGTTCCAGGCACTGTGCTAAACATTAAAAATAAAGCAAAGATGAGTAAACATGATTTCTGTTCTCAAGAATTTCAGTTTTGTGGTAAATATATCAAAGGTGATTTTTTATAAGAGTTTTTTATAACTGTGTGACGTTTCATAGGAGCATGAAGGTAGCTGTTTCCTATTTGCCTGTAGGCATATGATGTCTTAGGTAAATGCAAGGGTTTTGAGTTAGTTTGGTTGGTGTCAAATAATAAGTAGTTAATAAATCATCTTCTATTTATTAGTGGTATCACTTTGGGAAACCTATCAGCTTCCTGAACTTCAGTGTCCTCTGTAAGATGAGGCTACTAGCACTTGCCAATGCCATGAGGAATATAATAATTTATAATGGACAGGAAGTCCTATGGAAAAAAAATATTTTAGGACTCGCATTCTTTGCTTTAAAATCTATTATTTCCTATATTTTTAATTGTCAGAGTTCTCTAGCTCTGCCTTTCTGATTGATTTCCAGCAGATGGACTCTTACCTATAACCTAGAAGTTGCTATAGTAGATCTCCTAACTATAGATAAGAGAAGGGCATGCCAAATGCAGTTCAATCAGGTGAAAGTCAAGCAACAAAGCTGCCTAAAATAAATTTTATGTAAGGTAGGATGCCAAAAACATTAAAATAAAATTCTATTCTATAATAGTAATCATGTAAGTGCTTTCATGACATTGTCTATGAAAACCTGCTTTTTCGCTTTCTGGATTTCTAAGTAAGTAAGCACGTAGAAAGAATTTTTTTTGTTTTAAAGACAGAGTCTCACTCACTTTGTCACCTAGGCTGGAGTGCAGTAGTGCAATCTCAGTTCACTGCAACCTTCACCTCTGGGGTTCAGCCTCCCCAGTAGCTAGGATTACAGGCACATGCCACCACACCCAGCTAATTTTCTTGTATTTTTAGTAGAGACACAGTTTCATCATGTTGGCCAGGTTGGTCTCAAATTCCTGACCTCAAGTGATCTGCTCACCTCAGCCTTCTAAAGTGCTGGATTATAGGCATGACCCACCACGCCTGGCCTAGGAAGAATTTTAGAAAGAAAGCTCCATATCAGGAATTGAGAAGCCGGTGTTTTAATTGAGAATATATTTGCACAAGTCTTGGCATAAACATTGGTTTACAAACAAACATACAAAGTAATGTTCATTAATCTTGCATCAGGAGCTGCCCAACAACTCCGAAAAGTCAGCTTATGCAAAACCAGCCAAGGACAGATGAATCAGTCAAACAAGAGGGAAAGGGGAAGGGAAAGTGTCGTTCACAGGCAGTCTTTGAGGCAGTGCATAAACTATGCCCCTCCACCATCCAGACAAGACAACTGTGACACAGGGTTGACAAAGCAGGACAATAAAGGGTAGCTGCTCGTAAGGTGGGGATGATGCTGGAGCAAGGGGGTGCCCCAAGAGGCAAAAAAAAAAAAAAAAAAAAAAAAAAACGATAGCAAACAAATATGTCAAAATAGTCATAGTAGTTACCTCCTGGTTGGTGGGATTATGGAAATAGGATTATTTCTTTGACTAAAATTGCCAAATCTTCAGTACAACTACATTGCTCTGCTGAGCAGGATGAAATCAAGTTGAAAAGTAATCTAGTAGTGAGGTACAGCCCCTATGCCACGAGTGGCCAACATAGATCCTCAGATGACGGAAGTGAGTGATGCAGGCCTGTGGTTTATGTACAGCTCCATGACGTATGAATGGCAGAAGCTGTGTACGCCCACAGGCGAGTCCCATTTCGAGGAGTACTTCTGGTCACCACTCTGTCGTCCTGTGTATAAGGATGTGGTTCAGAACAGCCAAGTCTTATAGTTCAAGAGGAGCCAGAAAGGCAAACTTACCAGTGAAATCCTAATATTTATATAATGGCTCAATGTCTGGAGGGGCTGGTTTGGTATAAACCACCAATTTTACCTCTGACCTCTGTTAGTGCATCAGAGGTTCAGGAGAGAGTGAGAAAATTGTAAATTGACTATTTTAGGAATATTATATTGGGGCCCAGGCTGCAGTGAGTCAGAGCTAGAAAGTAGGGGGCTGGAACTATTTGACTATTAATTTATTCAATAAAGTTTTATTTAATGTTAGAAAGATGAAGATGAATCAGATGAAAATCCTGTTTAGAAGCTTCTATGGGAAGAGATATCACCATAGCTAATATGTCTTAGCCTCTGACAGGAATTATGGCATACTCTATTGTATCATATATGATCTCGTTTAATCATCATAACCACAGGAGGTAAGTACTATCATCCCGGATTTTCCACAAGTGAAAACTGAGTCTTGCTTAGTTACACAGCTGACAACAGAACCAGGATTCCAAATGCCAATCTGATCCCAGAGCCAAGCTATGAACAACCATGCTATATATTATTATGGCAGATCAGGGAAGGAAGACATTACTTCTAGCAACAAGAAACATTTGTGGATGAAAAGATTTGAGCTTGGAGAGAGCTGTGTTGAGCCATGTCCAAAACAAGTTCTGGCAACCATATGATAAAGGTAAAAGCCAGAGATTGAAAAGTAAAAGCTTGTGGACTAAAAATGGTCCTTAGACAGAGAGTCATCAAAACAACAAAAAAAACCAAAAACCTTAATCATAATTAATTGCGAATATTTCAAAAATCTGGAGAATTCACATAAGTTTAGATTTCCAGCTCTTCCGGAGAATTAGAATATCTAGTAACAGTGTGCTAATAATCCCAGATGCATATACTGCATGAAACATTTTATCATCCATAGGCTTCTTAATTTCCTTAACAGCAGTAATATTAATAATTTACATAACCTGAGAGGCTTTCACCTCAAAACGTAAAGTCCTTCTAATTGAACAACCTCCTACTAACTTAGAGTGACTATACGCATGGTAACAACTGGTGAATCTGGCAGAGGCTGCCCAACTTCCAATGGGGTATAAGCTATCCTCTTCCTGTGCAACCTGCTTGCCTCATTTATATCAGCTGCTTGGATGCTGCAGATGCTTGAGTCTAAGAGCTGTGGTCTGGAAAGTGAGGCCCCAACAAGGAAGAAGGAACAACCTATGGATCAAGGGAGGTGAGAACTGGGAGTCCAGAAATGAAGGTTATTTGCAGCAAGTCTGGACCGAGCCATTCCACTCCTTTGAGGAGACAAGATTCTAAGGAAAAGGCCATTTACATTCTGCTCTCCAAGATCTCTGAGTGTTGGAAGAAACTGAATTGGGGGAGAGGGGGAAACTTGACTGGGGCTCAATACAGACATGTAAATTTGAAGGAAACAGAGTTTAGATGACAGGCAGTAGAAAAGTTAATGTGTCCATTCTATGGCTGACCCAAGATTCTGTTTCCAGGAGATCTCTCTGGCTTGTTAAGTGTTCACGGTTGCAGGGGAAAAGTTAGAAAAAAAGAAAAACAAGCCAAAACACAGCCCCTTAAATGTTTCTAATTTTATTTTCAAACAATCAGGCAGAGTAATCCCTTTACACACTCTTCAGGCATTGGCTGAGGGTCCCAGTCAAGAACCATTCAGTTCTGGGGGCCTTAGGAAAAATATTTCCTATGATTAAAGTAACTTTGGACAGGTTATTGCCTTCCTTGAGCCTCAGTTTCTTTGTCACTTAGAAGGCTGAATGGTTTCCACGTTCAGAGGGTAAGGAATAAGAGGGTGAATGAAGAAATATCAAGTACATAGCTCAGAGTAGGAAGAAACAAGTGACCACTGTGATGACCAGGGACAAGGCTAAGAACTTACTCAAAAGGTACCCAGCTGCTCAGTATTCTGTCCAAAAAACAGACACTGACATCAATCCAACATTCTAACAGTAGTCACATAGCATTATCAGCTAGAAATGAAAACACATTCAATTCTATATTCTGCTAAAAGCTTGAGGGTCACACTAGCTGTGTGATCCTTGGCAGCTGAACAAAACCCTCTGAAAGGCAGCTTCCTCACCTATAAATTTTTTTTTAATATTTATTGTGAAGATTAAATGAAGTAATGCATTTAAAATACTTAGAGTGCCTTAGAGTTCTAGCAGAGTGCCTAGCTCATAGTAATCAGTTAATAGATATTGACTTTAATAAATAGATACTTAACTGAGCCTCCACTCTGGGCCTGTTACTATGCTAAGTACCAGGAGTAAAGGGAAATGAAACACGTTCCCCAAACTTATGGAACTCAGAGCAGGCCAGCTGAATGAGCAGTGACTTTTTAACAGGATGAGGAAACTGTTATAATGGAAAAATAAATAGTGTGAAGAGGGACTAAGGAAGATAAAGATATGGTGAAAAAAACAGGGAAGGGTTCAGGCTCCAACTGTGGAGTGATCTGGATCTGAAAGGAAGAGTGGAGTATTGCAGTAGAGAAAGCAGGGAAGACATTCCAGGCAGAAGAAACAGCTTCCACAAAGGTAAAGAAGGCAAAATGTTTTCAAAGGTTCTAGGGATGGGGGATGGTGGGGAAGATGGTCACGGAATAGTGAATGGTTCAAGTGTAACTGTTGTATGGGTTGTGGAGGCAGTTGTATGCGTTGGGTAATAAAATCAGAAGAGAAAAATTGAATTCACACTTTGAAAGGCCTCATGTGTCTGGCTAAGAAGCGTGACCACTAACTCGTGAGGAGTAAGGCGTGGGTCTTTAAAGGAAGGAAGTTTCATAATCAAATTGTTCTCCATGAAAGATAATGAAGGGAGTCACTGTTGCAATCAATCGTCCAGACTAGAGGTGACGAAGACTCTAAAACTGGCCACCAATGAATTGAAAGTGGATGGTGAGGAAGAAAGAATACAGGGTGACATAAACACAATATGTAAACTCCAAGGTATGAAAATGGCCTCGTCCCTTCTTCCTTACCACAGTCATCCCAAGAGACCAAAACAAAAACACAGAAAATCTCTTTTAAAAATAATCTCTTTTGTTTGTATGCAAATAGGCCATCCACAGTGAAAATGCAACTCAAATTCAATATTTTGTCTGCAATCTGCCAAATGCAAAGACCAAATTGGTTTACAAATACTGTCCTTCTTAAAAATTCCAACTCCTCACATTAAAACTATAGCCAGCTAGTGCAAGTTAAGATTGTTTGCAATCTTAAATAAGATTTGAGTAAAGCTGAAATTGAGACACTTTTCAAAAGAGGCCATCCCTTACTCACATTGCTAAAGAGTAGAAAGAGTGACACCTTTTACCAGAAAATTTCTTTCAGGCAGTAATGCCTCTGTGTGGCGGCAGACCCTTCAAGTCTTCCAGATAAAGCATGTGGTGGAAGTAGTAGGGAGCTGCAAACATTGCAACTCTATGATTCTGCATCACCGACTTGAAAACTACAAGCCCAGGTTGACAAATGCACATTTTAAGTGTTCAGAGAAGTCTTACGTGCCTTGGTCACAAAGATGCCACAGGGAAGTAAGTCTTTGAATGTGCAGTGCCCTGTCCCCACCTCTGTTGTGAAATGGAAACTTAAAAAAAAAAAAAAATCACTGATTTAGAAAACCACTGGTTTTTTTTTTAACAAGTTTAGTCATATTGCCTGTGTTCTATATACCCCAATCTATTTCATTTTACTTTGTAGTGTACATTTAATTTATACTCAAATAAATATTTTACATAAGGTGCTTTCACGGATCTTCATGCTTCCTTAAATTTTAAATATGCTGCCATTTGTTAAAATGTGTTAGTTTTGTTATGTATTATATCCCTTCCCCCTGCATGCATAGAAAAAAAAATATGAACTTAACCTTCAAGCAACTTTTACATTTAGAATATTACCTCATTTTATTTCTTCTAACTGAGGTTATAAAGAAAATGGCAAATGTCATATGCTGTGTAAAGAAATGACAGTTTCTCAGAATATGTAAATGCACACCCTTAGACAAATAGGCCACTTAAATTCAGAGTCACAGTCTTTTGAATATTGGTTTAATATTCTCAGGTAAAGATTGAAAAGGTAACAAGTTTGGGAATCAGGTATCTACTTTGAGTTCTGAAAGGTAACATCACAGGTGTTGGTAGTTTATTGATATTTAATTTTTAAATGTGCTGCTGTATATATTTCATTGGTATGAGAAATATTTTACATAGTTATGTTATTTGTTAAATAATAGACCATCTTTTTATAACCTATCAGAAGAAGTCCTGATATTGTAAGATTAGATTGTAAATCCTACTGAATAGCTAGAATACAGAATTATTAAATTGGAAAGGAAGTTAAATCACTTAGACTGTCCTTCCCCCAGGAAGTTCTCTCTACAGTGTTATCCATGACAAATGTTTATGCAGGCACCCTAACCATTTAAAATATGAACAGAAGGAGAACAGATATATCGATAAACCTATTCCTGAGACAAGAGACCGGGGGAAATTTTTTTTAGCTGTGACCTACACAGCTAGTTAGAATCTACCTCATGCTCTTAAGATGGTGTTTAATCATAAGGATATCATACATAACTGAAGTTATGTAATGTTGAAAATCATTTGGTGGCAAGTACCTCAACTTTATTAGGTCAGTGTAGGTCTCCTACATTCAACTATGGTCTCTAGGAGGGCAGGGACCACACTTCTTAGCTCACCCTGGATCTCAAGACCAGTCCAAGGCCTTCATTCAGTCAGAGCTAGTTAAGAATTTGTTGATTGAATGAAGGAAATTTTAAAAAAACTAGAAATTCCAAATGGTGCAATTATATCTGTGAATTTTAAGGTGTTATTGGAAAATGGGAAATATTACTGAGATTCGAAGATGGATAGGAACAAAGGTAAAGCATCAAAAATATGCATATTTGTGTATTACTAGAGTCAATAGTGATTGCCAGTTCCTATGCAGCCCTGGCACCACCTCTGAAACCTTAGCCAACCCCTTCCATGAGGTGTTGAGATACACGACAGACAGGTGATGAAGGAGAGGTGCTCTGGATGTTGCTTTGCCGCTAGATCCTGGTCTTTAGTGTCCGTGTCCACGGGGTGAGTTGTGAGCCCATCAGTTTCCCACACTAGTCCTTCTCTGGCTTAGCCTTGCTTCCGTGTCCTGTGGTCCAGGTCCCCCGGGCCCCTGTGGCCTGCCCCTAGGGATGGACCCTCCTCCACACACTTCTGAGGAGCTCCTGATTCTGGGCATGCCCCAGCACACCTCGACTCCACTCTGCCTTGTCTCCATCAGACCAGAGACCTCACTTAGACCCTGGGTATGGGGTTGCTGGTTCCCCATGTGCTGCGGTTGTCACTAGCCTGGGCTCTACCCAGGCGCCCATCTTTCTCATCTTCCACACTGCCCGTTCTGCTAAAGCAACTGCACATCTGAAGGCTATACTTATCCCCAATTCAATGGTACTTTTTCTAAAATGCATACACCCTAATGCTTACCCTTTTGACAACTTTCTCCTGAACCTACCTTTTAATATAAGCAAATTCAGTCTTCAATTCAAATAAGTGTATTTTGCTGCTGAAGCCACCATGTGATTTTGAGAGATAGTAAAGACAGACAGTCTTTTGCATTCACTTGTGGAATCCTGAAAATACCTCTTAGTGTCCCTTGCTTTTCTGACTTCTCGCTTGAAGACATCTAGACAAAAATGTGTCCCTGGGTCCTAGTTTCTGGGTTCAGAAATTGATTAAATGCAAGAAAACAATATACATTGCCTCTTCCTTAGCATGCATGAATGGTAGGTGTGAATTTGCATCATGAGAAAGTAAATAAAAGAGGATTCCCCAGGGCAGCTAGGGAGGCAGAAAAAGCCAGCCTAGGATGGGAGTGGAGGACGTGACAGAGGTTAGGAGAGTGAGAGTCCGTCCCACCCTACCTCGGTCACTTACTGGTATGATATAAATGCTAAGACTGCAAACTTTTGGCTCACACAAAGAAAAATACTCAACTTCTAATGCTTAACTATGTAAAATTTACTTTTAAAGTACAAGTTACAATTGTGTCGCCCCTCAAAGAAACAAGAAACTCATTACATTTCTAAGAATGTTCCTTCAGAAACATGGAACTGAAAGCTATTTTTAAAAATTGATCTGGCCCTTAGAAAACTGGGGCCTTTTCTTTAATTTACCTAAGGAATTGACATAAAAGTCTAGGGTTCTGCACCAGAAAAATGCAGAAAGTGTCAAAATAGAAGGCAGAAATACAAAAGGAGACTTTTCGCAACAACGTTCTATGTCTAGCATTTGATTCCAAGGGTGCAACATGGGGAAGTGAACAATGTGGACTGTGAAATTGATGCTAATTTTCTTTCCCACTAGTCTAGCAGCCCTCTAAAATGTCACATTATTAATTTAGTTACTTTACCAGAAATCCGTGTATGTGGTTAGTGTGTGTGTGTGTGTGTGTGTTTTTAATTAAGAGACTTTACTTATTTTTAGAACAGTTTTAGATTTTCAAAAAATTGAGCAGATAGTACAAGAATTCCCATCTACTCCCTCTGTGGCACACAATTTCCCCTATTTTTACCATCTTGTACTAGTGTGATGTATTTCTTACAATTAAGCCTTTGTTGCTGCTTCGTTGTTGTTATTATTTAAAGCCCATAATTTACATTAAGGTTCTCTCTTTGGGTTGTACAGGTCTATGGATTTTGACAAACATATAATGTAATGCATCCACCATTATAGTATCATACAGAATAGCTTCACTGCCCTAAGAATCCCCTGTGCTCTGCCTGTTCACCCTTCCCACCTCTCCCCAACTCCTGGCAACCACTGATCTTTTTACTGTCTCCACAGTTTTGCCTTTTCCAGAATGTTCTATCTTTGGAATCATACAGTATGTACCTTTTTCAGACTGGCATCTTCATTAAGCAATGTGCATTTAAGTTTTCTCCACGTCTTTTCACATCTTGATGGCTCATTTCCATTTATTACCACAAAATATTTCGTTGTCTGGATATACCACAGCTTTACCAACTGAGGGGCATCTTAGTTGCTTCCAGTTTTTGAATAAAAGTGGCTATACATATTCACATATTTTTCTTAGTTGTGACCTACACGACTAGTTAGATTCTACCTCATGCTCTTAAGATGGTGTTTAATCATGAGGATATCATACATAACTGAAGTTGTATAATGTTGAAAATCATTTGGTGGCAAGTACCTCGTGTGTATTCATGTGTAGGTTTTTGTGTGGACATAAGTCTTCAATTCAATTGAATAAATATACCTAGAAGTGTGATTGCTGGATCATATGGTAAGAGTATATTTAGTGTTTTAAGAAACTGCTAAACTATCTCCCAAAGCGGTTTTACCATTTTGCATTCTTACCAGCAATGAATGAGGCTTCCTGTTGCTCCACATCCTCGGCAGCATTTGGTATTGTCAGATTTTTGGATTTTAGCCATTCTAGTAGATGTGTAGTGGTATCTTACTGTTTTAATTTGCAATTCTGTAATGACATATGATGCTGACCATCTTTCCATATGCGTATTTGCTGTCCGTGCACCTTCTTTGGTGAGGTATATGTTCAGATCTTTTGCTCCTTATTAAGTTGGGCTGTTTGTTCTTTTATCTTTGAGTTATAAGAGTTCTTTGTGCATTTTGGATACCAGTCCTTTATCAGATATATCTTTTGCAAATATTTTTTCCCAATCTGTGGCATGTCTTTTTATTCATATAATGGTTGATATGTGTTTCTGCTTTAAGGAGGAAGGGTTTTAAAAATACAATTTACAGTAGCAGTAAAAATAAAAATTCACTGCAAATGTCTTATGTTCACTCTCAGGTAATGTCAGGGAACTAGGGACCCAGCAGAGTTTAATTAAAGGGGAGTGTCAAGTCCTGGGGGCTGTGGCTGACAATCCTACTTTATTAGCAATTGTGCAGCAGGCTGAGAATAAGAAGACAACCCAGTCCTGAGCTGCATCACTTCTAAATTAAGAATAATTCAGGAACTGTGTTTACAGTGAAATCCTGTCCTTCTCACATAGATTATATTATGTATAGGATATGAATTTCCATCCATGAATCCAAGTACATAAAAAATCATCACTTTGAAAATTTCCTTTAGCTCAACTTAATCCCATCTGTGAGCCTCCATTCTGCTGGTTAAACAAGAGACCGTAACTGGGTCATGCAGGCGTCACCTTCCTTTCCTGCAGCCCAGTCAGAATTCAAGAAGTTCACCTGGTACCTGGAAAATGATGGAAGGACCTCAAGTCCCTAGTCCGTCCTGGTTGCCATTGGCACCCTTACTATCTGAGCCCATAGTGGCCTGTGAAGTCCGGCAGCTCCCTGCCCCCATGCCACAGTGGGAAATGAGAATATCTACTGAGGCTGGGCCCCATGAGCAAAGCACACTGCCTTTCTAGGTATGAGCCATCACACCTGAGGTTGCTACCCCTCGGGAGCACGGACAGAGGGTTAGTTGGGTTTCTACTGCTCACGGGACCCATACAACCATCCCCTGCCCTCCCTTCTTGCATTTCAAAAGCATTCTCTCCCTCTCCTTTCACCTCTAAGCCACCTGCATCATCTCTTCCATGGGCTTTCACAAAAGTCTCGATGAACCTTTGATCTTGTATCTCTTCTGCTTTCCCCCTTGCACAAACCTCTGCATCAAGAAAGCTTAGAAAATAAACAGTAATTAACATTTCAATAAATAATGCTGCTCTAATTATTTGTGAAAACTATTCTATATTAGAACTCCCATCAGCGCCACCTCCTAGAGTGCTTTTACACCTGACCACTGGCCACAGGAGGCCACTTCCATATAACAACAAACAGATGACTGAACTTGGAAAACTCAGCTAAATGTTCAGCTGTTTCTAGACTCCCATGGGTTTCTGGCTCTGTCACATGGAGTAGATCTCTGGTGAAGTTTGGTGAGGGCAACTTTCACACCCACACATACCAGCTGCTGTGTGTAGCCTCTCCCCCTCTGGTTGCTTATCCTTGCAGCCTTGGCCTCTTCAGTTCTGAGAACATCAGAGAATGAGGCAGTGGAGGAAGTAGGCCCACACAGAAAGCAGCTTTCTGAAGTAACCTCAGCAACTTCCTCCTCACCAAACACAAGGAACTGATCTTCTCCATTGGGCTCGGCCTCCTGTCAGCCAAGGACAACGCTGTTGACCACTATCACAGTTGGCCCCGCTCCACCCTCGGCTCTGATGACATATGTGGGAGTTAGAGGAATTTTGATTGACTGACTGCTGGCCTGTCACACAAACAAGATGGGGCAAGGGGGTTGTGATCTGATTTGACATGTGGAAAAAAAGCCATGGTCAGCAACCCCCTGCAACTGTTGAAAGGCTAATTCAATCTCAGACTCATTAACAAAAGTGATCTTGTTCACTGCCTGTTCTGCCCTGAGAGCCTTCTCTGCTAGGAGGTAGGTTGACTGACTCAGGGAGAAGGGCGCTGGCGGCAGAGCTGCCAATGGATGAGGGTCCTAGAGACCATCGGCATGAGGGGCAGTTGAGGACTGTAGTATTCAGCCGAGAGGAGAGACTACTAAGGAAATTTACAAAATCAGCTTTCAGTTATTTGGAAGGGTTTATATAAAAGGATAAAATAATATGTTCTCGTAGTTCTAGAAAACAGGACAGAGACAAGTAGATGGTACTTAAGGATCAGAGGAGTGAGTGTCAGTAGTTTGGGGATTATTTATAAACAAGATATTTTTCTGTTAACTCTCTTATCAAATAGTGAATTTCCCAACTTGACAAGTAAGAAAGCACAGGCTAGACATGTATCTGTCATGACACTGAAGGGGTCCTTGCTTGCTTGAGTGAGAGACTGGAATGATGACTTTTGAGGTCCCTTACAGCCTAGTAACTCTAGCTAAGTTGGAGAATAAGAGAATTCCATGACACCATATCACCCCTGATTTCTGCTGCCTGCCTCACCATTCATCTCTCTTTACTCTTTTTAATATCCTTCTACGTTACAGCATTGGAGGAGGCTACTCTAAGTAGGAACTGAAATAAGTAGATTAAAGAAGTGCTGTGGAAGGGAAAACAGTAAAACAACTCTTTTTTTTAAGAGCCTACTATTGCCAGGATCTGTGCTAGGCACCATATATATGCCATTCTATTTAATCCTCATGACATGCCTATGAGATATTTAGTATTACTTCTGTGAGGAAGCCAAAGCTCAGAGAGGTTAAATAACTGCCCCAAGAACACACAGGCATTAAGTAGTGGAGCAGGGTTTGAACACAGGTCCCTGTGACTCCAGAGCGCACTGTGATATTTATTTTTACTGATCTGTTTATGGAAAATGATACTGCTTTCTGATTTAGTATTAACACAAAGATTTTTTTCTAAATAGATTTACTTAAAGTATGTTATAAAAATACTATATAAATAATGAAACAGATTTTACATGAGTATGAAGTGTTACTAGTAGCTAGAATGATGAAAGTTTGGGAAATACTACTCCAAATATTTTGACAGCTAGCCTTTCAATTTAGCCTGTCTTATATTTGGACTGCTGAGTACAAGGAAAAGAAGGAAACATGAAAATTAAGTGAAATATGAGTTACTTCCCCTATGCTCTGATAGGTGGGTAATTGGTCATATGTTACAATGAGAAAATCAAATGAACCCTTTCAAACAACAGCAAAAAAATTGTGATTGTAAAATCCAGAGGAAAACCCCAGGTGGGATCTATCTGTATGAAGGATGAAGTTTCCAAGGTCTGAACATAGAATGACTGGGAGGAAGTGATGACCCTGTGAGTCAAGACCCTGGACTCTGGGGGAGCCCTGTGGGTTTGAGAAGCCCTGGATGAAAGGTGAAGGGTTTTACAGACCTGTTTACAGACCTCTGTAGTGACAAAAGGGAGGGAGATCTTTGTGCAAAGGTCAAAGTAAGAATTGGGAAAGTCTGAAAAGAAAATAGGAAAGTAGTAATGAAGATGAAATAACTGCTTGGCATACTCAGTGCCACGTTATTTACAGGCAAAGACTCCTTTGTTTTTCATAACAATGCAGCAAAAAGTGATTATGAATCACATTTCATAAGTGAGAAGACTGATATTCAAACATGCTCAATAACTGGCCCAGGGTCCAGTGGTCAAGCCAGGACTGGACCTCGGACCATCAGTTCCAAACCCACACCCCTTCCCTTGCACCACACGCTTTTGTGTGGATGAGCCTCCACAACCCTGTCAACAACAAACTGTCAGCTTGCGACTTTGACACAGCTAGCCTCCAAGAGATCAGGGAGGCATGCCCAGAGGGGGCTGCTTCTCTCTTTTTAAGCTCAAGTGCCACAGACCTCAGAGGCACGTAAATGTCCCCCACATTGAGCAGAGGACTTTGCAGTGCCTGATCAGGGCAGAAAAAGGAGGCATGCACCTGGGGGAAGATCATATATGAGTGAAACCTGTCCCCGCTGAAGCACTAGGTTTGGAGAAATCTGCTGGGCGTTTACACACCTTTCCCACTTCTGCTTGTGACTTGTAGCCAAACTCAAGAGCACCACCCACTACCGGGAATAGTGGACCAAGGTAACAGAAACATTCTAGATTCATACAATTGGGGTTAGATTAGGATCATCTGAAAATAAAGGTTGTGTACGTCAATTGCCTTCTAACAGGATGGGTGGAGAGGTGTACTTAATGAATGATTTGGGGGAAGGGCTAGAAGTGAAGCACCTGGCCTCTCTGCTCTCACTCACTGAAGACTGTCTTCTGAAGCCTGTGGAACTCAGTGCCTGCCACATGGTTGCCCACATTTGTTGAACTGAACTGCATTTTCACCTATGGGCTTCAAAGGCTGTATGTACTCTGGGATCTCTGGGAATCTGTCAGGGAAGGCCTCTTTGTCATGTTTGTGGATGGGGCTGCCTTTGGGGGTTTCCCAGGGCTTTACACTCATGCTCCGAGGGTACGTTTGTAGTCATTCTCATCAGTGGAAATGCCCACCTGCCGACAGAAGTTATTTGGAACCAAGCAAGAGCACTGTCCCTGGCTGTGGTGTCGTTTCTCTAGTCAGTTCCCCTTTTTGTATTTGAGTTCTGCCGTCAGTCCTGACATTATTTTCCTCTCTGCAAGGAGCCTTAGGAGGTACGGGGAGCTCGCAAAGACTCCTTTTGTTTTTTTCTTACTACCTTGCTTCTGTGTTCCTTGGGAATGCTGCTGTGCTTATGCATCTGGTCTCTTTTTGGAGCTGCAGTGGACAGGCATTTGTGACAGGTATGTTTGTGGAGGCTCAGACGCCTAGGGAGTGGCATGAGATAAAGCTGCAAGATGCATCTGGGCAGAGGTGCTGATGAGCTAATGGCCGGCCAGGGAATGAGTAAAAGGGGTTGCAGAGAGCATGCTTAAAACCTCTGACCATCAGGTTTGCTTCTCAGATTGACTACATTGGAGGTGGGATATTACAAAAAAATGTATCCCTTCCTGCCAGATCCCTTCATCTGTTTTTTGTGAGCTAAGAGACAGAATAGGCAGGAAATAGAAGGTGCCACTTACCAAATAACTGGCAGCTGTCCTTGGCCTTGGGGTGCTGGGGTCTCTGAGCAGCCTCTGCTCTAGAAGAAGCAGTCCAAAGATGTCAGCTGGCCCCGCCTGAGTCCCCTGTGCCAGTGGGAAATCCAGAGAAGGGGGATTTCCTCCTCTTGCAGCCTCTCTGCAACGGACTTACTTGGCTTTCCTGTTTGACCTTTCCCTTCTCTGGTCCAGAGACCCTTCCCCAATATTTCTTCCCATCCAAGTGCCCCATCCCAATATTAGCCCCACTTGGCACCAGAGACCAAGAACTAATTTAAAAAGAAATATTCTTGGGCCAAAAAAGAGCCCAGGCAAGTGATTGAACGTACTGTTTCACATGCTGTGAACATATTTGCATTTGCATTTGCAAACGGGCTTAAAATATCATCTCCATTAATAGTAATTTAAGGTTCTGGAGAGTCAGGTGAAAATAGTTTTTGGCAAAGGGAACTTCCTACTCCTCTTAAACTGTAATAATGAAGGAGATGAACTGTTTGTCTTACATGTAACCTCAATTTTGGGACTAAGGCCCTGGACTAAAATGAGTCTATTTATGTGCTCAGACTTGCAGTTCGTGTTATATCTGCTGCTGCAGATACCATTAATATTATTTATGTGAGCTATCCTGTGTATAATGGAAGCTTTTATAAATCTCTATTTATGTGTTCCTAATATATTTATTAAGTGCTTGCTATATTCCAAGTACTAGGGACTTAACAGGTAGCATGAAAGACATAAGGTGAAGCTGTACTCTTGGTTTCTAGCCTAGTGGGGAAATCACATTAATTTAATCACACTAAACATGACTACATAGTGCTTTAAAGGGAAGGAAATCGTTCTATGTGACTATATCAGCTGATTAATTACTAAGCCTTTGCATTTGATATTTTGGTTAGTCTATTATTCTTGAATTTCATATGCCTCTTCCTGGGTGGGGTGAGGATGGGATTTTATGGAGTCAAGGCTAGGGCGGGTGGGGAGAAAACATGAGAAAGATGAGATGAGCCAAGCCAGATTCTTCAGCAGAAAAATCAAGGTTGAAATACCATGTTTCAAAAATCAGATTGAGGTGGGAGTTGAGGTTAGGGGTCCCTAGGCCAGGGGATTGAAGCTTCAAAGAGATAAAACTAGAGCAAAAGCAAGCGCAGAGGGTGGCAGAGAGGTCCCTGGGCGGTTTTCCACAGTCCATTCTAGTGCTGGCAATTCACCTTTCATGGCAGGTAAGAGTATTTGTGGGGTGGGAGAAAGGGTAGGGCCATAGGCTAAGCACACAGCCCTTTACTGGCCCTTATCTCTCCTCTCATCTCCTATACAGCGCTGTTTCAGAACTGTACATTGGCTTACACTCGGGCTGAGGTTTGGGGAGTAGGCGCCATTTTGAATATGTTTGGAGGAAGAAAAGTGTGTGTTCAGCACTTTCCACCTCCCCATCATGGCCCTGAGACCTCAACACCGGGAAGCATCTCGTTCCCTATTGGTCCTCCTTTATTCATGGATGGATATGATTCCTTTCTAAGTTCCATGTCTTTTTAGATAAATTAACTTGAACCTAATGCCTAATGGCTTAAAAACAAACAAACAAAAAAAACCCTCTCTCCTCCAGCTAGCATTTGCATTTTAACAGGGGCTTTCAAAAAATGCCTTAGCCCAAGGAATGAGTAATGTGGGAATTCCAAGCAGCAGGGTAGGACTGGTGCGCAGAATGGGGAGAGAAGGCCCCTCAAGTTGTGGCCCTGAAACGCTGGCTTCCTCTCTTTGACCATGATGCTGTTTCTGAGAAAACAAGAATCAGGCTACCTTAGGGGGCCAGGATGGGCATGGCTCCTTTTTAGTGAGTTCGTAAGCCTCATCCCTGGCAGTCAGAGCCCTCGAGTGGATGAGCACAGACTAGGAGAAGCACTGTGAAACTTTGCATGATCCTTACTTTTTTGGCAAAAAGGAAAAAAAAAACATTGTTTTCAAATTCATCAGTAGTTTGAAATAGGGTGCGCTTTGACTCAGAGAGTTTCGATTCTAGATACAACTCGTCATGCCCACCACCCCTTTACTGCTTCAGGCTCACCATCTCAAGTCGATGAGCCTATAATACTGGCTTTCTTGATCCACCCTGATACCAGCCGTCACCTCTTGACAGGGTTATTTTCTTTAAGCTGTCATTACATCATTTTTCTGCTCCCAAACCATTAATTCCAAACTCCCAATTTTCTGTTAAATTAAATATGAATTCCTTATTTGACTTTCCATGTGCTATTAAGCTATCTTGCTCCTTGCTTTACTTATAAAAACTAATTTCCCATTATTTGTCCAAAGACAACCTCTGCTTCAGTCCAGTCAGCTTTTCTTATTATAAAAATTCCGTGATCACTCCTCCATTTCCATGTGTCCTTAAAAAATGTTATTTGATTGGGTCTCAAAAAGTTTCCAAAGAACATTATGCCAATGAAAAGCATCAAACACAAGGTTATACTTGATGTTTTTACACGTGTGTGCATGTATGTGTGTATCAAAAATATGGCTGAAATGTTTATCCAGTGAAACTCAATCAACACTAAAAAATGGTTCTTTCGGAAGCATCAGTTCTTTGAGATCCCTTAAACAGATGCCTCGGATGCAGGGTTATGTATTATCAGGAATCTGTCTTGGGAAGAATTATCGGAAGCTTGCAAAGCCTTTCAAGGACAGAGGAAGATAGTTACCACGTTGAGTTCTAGGAAATCAACAATTGTTATTGTTAAATGAAGACAGCGTTTCTCAGAGGAAGACTGTTAAACAGTGCAGTGGCCTAGGCTGACAGCCCTCGTGAGTGGGAGTATCAGAATGAGCAGACTTAATTACTTAGAACCAATACTGGGTGGAACCTCATCTGCTGTAACAGAAATAGACTCGTGCAAGTTCTAACATGCAGGGTACAGTTCTGACACCAAGTCTGACTCACTGTCAAAGCTCAGCTCAACTATTACCACCTTTACACCACCCTTCCAAGCTGTAGGAGTGCTTGCTATACATGTCTTCTGAAGCCCTGGATCACTTGTAGCCAGCTCAGCAGACTCTACCCAGACAGGGATAGAGATACTTTAAATGTACCATATTGTCTACTATGTTAAAATGAGAGGAACTGACTCAGGGTGAGAGCAATGGAGTGTCCAGATGTTCTCCTTTATTTCTCCTTATTCCTGGAAATGTAATGAGAATCTTAGCGGTGAACTGAAAAGTTATGAGTTCAACCGCCTACTCAATTCGAGATTCGCTCCTAAAATGTCTCTTCTGTGTTATTACCCCCACTTTGGTTTGAATAGTACTGGTGACAGGGAGCTTATCACCTCACAAGAAAATCCAGTCATTGATTGTAGCTCTCTATTAAAAGTTTTCCATCGTCTGGAACTGAAATCTGGCTCCCTGTAACTTTTAGTTATTGGAACTACTTGCCCTTCAGCAACAGTGTATGTATCCTCCCATGGAAGGGCCCTTAAATATTTGCAGATGGCCAGCATATATTTGCAATCTTTTCTTCTGCAGGTTCATTACCGTAGTCCTTTTAGTTGTTCTTCATCTGACATAATTTCATTATTCACTAGTGAACCTTGCTGCCCTTCCCCTTGATAAACTGAATTTGTCAGTGTCATTCAAGTATAACTGACCTCACAGAACGTGATACCACAAGCGATGTGGTCTGATCAGCAGAGTTCAGTGAATGAATCCTACACTAGGATTGGATGAAATTTTAGTTAGCCGTACCACACTAACATTTATGTGATTTTTATGTTTACTATGGATAGACTATTTCTCCTGTGTCCACTCATTCCTCTTATACAGTTGTTATTTCAAAACTGAAGTACAGATTCTCACACTTACCCTTAAGAAATTCATCATGTTAGTATTAGTCTCTCTTTTCAGGCTTTATGAATATTAATTCAGCTAACCAATTTTTGAGCGATCTCATTTTGTCCCATCTGCACAGCATAAGTTTGATTTCTGTTGCTTTTATTAGTAGTTTTACTAAATATGTGAAAGTGAAATAGTAAAACACAGAGTCTTGTAGCATCCACTGTGGGATCAGTCTTTTAGACAAGAATGATGCAGTTGCTGAGTCAAATGAATAAATCAAACAATACTTTGTCCTCATTTCCTATATTGATCTATAACCATATCCTGTTAATTATAATTCTAAATATTTCTTGATCTATCCACTTTTCCCTCACTTCACCTGCTACTATCCCAGACCAAACAGCCATCTTCTTTTACTCAAACAACTGCAGTAGCCAACTGATTGGTCTTCCTGCATCTGTCCTGGCTTCGCTGTCATCCATTTGCTACACAGAAACCATGGTCATCTTTTCAAAATGCAAATCTGATGATGTCACTCTCAGCTCTAATTTCTTTGATGGTTCACATATAAAGACCGAAATCTTTAACTGACCCAGAAGACAAGTGTGATCTGGCCCCTGCTCACCTCTTCAGCCTTGTCTTTCACTTGTCTCTTCATTTTGGCCACAGGGACCTCCTCGTACCTTCTCTCATGTGCCGTCCTGCCTCAGTGCCTTTGCATATGCTGTTCCCTTTGCCGAGAACTCTTCCTGTCAACTCCCAAGCCCTTCACCTACTTAGCACCTACCTATTCAATCTGTTCTGTTTGCCTATTGATACATTACAAACTGTCCCCAAACTTAGCAGCTTAGAACAAGGAAACCCTTACCCACTCTCACAATGTTTGGGGTCAGGAATTTGAGCAGGCCTTGGCTGATTTTTCTGTTCCTCATGCCATCAACTGGTATCACCTGATGTTATTAAGCTGATGGATGGGCCGATCTGGAGATGCACTGTCCAGTTTTGTAGACACTGATCACTTGAAATGCAGCCAGTTCTAACTGAGATGTGCTGTAACTATAAAACACCCACATGATTATTGAAGATTTGGTACCACCAAAAAACGTTTAAAATATTCATTAATAATTTTTATTCTGATTACACATTGAGATTATAATATTTCAGATACATTAGATAACATAAAATATGTTATTAAAATTAATGTCACCTATTTCTTTTTAATTTCTTTAATGTGACTACTACAAGTTTTCAAATTATATCTGTGGCTTGTAATTGTGGCTTGCATTATATTCTTTTTTTGAGATGGAATCTTACTCTGTTGCCCAGGCTAGAGTGCAGGGGCGCGATCTCTGCTTATCACAACCTCTGCCTCCCAGGTTCCAGTGATTCTCCTGCCTCAGCCTCCTGAGTAGCTGAAATTACAGGTGCCCGCCACTACGCCCGACTAATTTTTGTATTTTTAGTAGAGACGGGGTTTCCCCATAATGGCCAGGGTGGTCTCAAACTCCTGACCTGAGGTGATCCCCCCGCCTCGGCCTCCAAAGTCCTGGGATTACAAGTGTGAGCCACCGCACCTGGCCTGTTTTATATTCTTATTGGACAGTGCTGATCTAGAGCAGGGATCAAGCAGTTTTTTCTATGAAAGGCCACATAGAAAATGTTTTCAGCTTTGCAGGCCAAGAGGTCTCCATCATAGCTGTTCGACTCTTCCATTGTACTGCAAAAGCAGCCACAGATAATAATTTACAATAGACATGGCTGTGTTCCAGTACAACTATTAATAAAAGTAGGTGGTAGCCAGATTTGGCCTACAGGCTGTAGTTTGCTGACCCCTGATCTAGAAGATCCAAGATTTTATTCATATGTCTGGTGGCTTGGTAGAGATGGGAGGAAGGCCCAGATGGGACCATTGACCCAAACAGCTATACAGGCCTCTCCAGCATGATGGTCTCGGGATAGTGGGACATCTCGGGATGGTGGCTCAGAACTCCAGAAAACGTACTCAAGACAGACAGGTAGAAGCTTCAAGGCTTCTTATGACCTAGCTTTTGAAGTCCCAGAATACCCTTTGTACTGCATTCTATGGTCAAACAGGTCACTCAGGCTAGCCCAGATTCAAAGAGAGGAGATCAGACTCTACCTCTTCATGGGAGGAGGAGTAGCCAAGAATATGTGTTTATTTTTAATCTACTATATCATTCTTCAAATCTCAGTTTAGGCTGATCCTGTTATGGGCTCTCAAAGTACCATGAACCTCTCTTTTGTAGCACTTGTCATAGCTAGTTTTACATTTCTTTGTATGATTACGTGATCACTATCTTGCTTTTCTACTAAACTGTAGGCAACCACATGAAGAGGAACTGTTTCTGGTTTTGCTCATTATATTCCTAGCACCAAACACAATGCCTGGTTCAATAAATATTTGTGGAAGAAACAAATGAATGAATGAACCAATAGCAAATGAATGAATAACAACTGTATCAATATTAATACCACATTTCTCCCTATTGCTGTCAAATATATCATGAGATACTCTGTCAGAAGCCTTGCTAAAATTCAAATATATTTGATTCCCAATAACCTTCCTATTTTGCAGTTCAGAAACTTTATAAAGAAAGAAATAAGCCTGTCTTACTCCTCCCAGTATCTTGAAGGTAGTAATACCTGCTGCCAACGTACAGCTTCAGGTCCTGGTGCTCTGAGAAGCAACGCTGTGCAGCATGTCACACCCAGAAGCAAGCCAAGGCCCCAGGCAGCTAGGGTTGCACTGGAACTCCACTCTCCTCTCAGCAAGCTGATGACGTGCCAGTCCAGCAGGCCTGGTTTGTCCAACCACAAGTATGAATCGGCAGAAGGCAGTGAGCTGGGCCCTGAGTGCTGCGGGGCTGAGGCTGACCTAATCCTTCCTCCACAGAGGCTGTGGTGTCCCCTGCTTTGCTCAGGACAAGAACTCTTGTATACCTCACGAGAAGCCAAGGACTACCTACCGCCTTCCACACTGGCCCTGGAGCCTGCATTGTAGTTATTTGTGGACACTTCTTCTTCTTTTTAGTGTCAGGTGAGGGACCAAGGCCTGCATGTCTTTACAACCCCTCAACATCTAGAACAATCGACACTGAGTAGATGCAGCAAATATTTGCCTGAAAGACTACCTCAATAAATAACCTTCTGAGGCACCAACAAACTTCTCAGCATTTTTCCTGATACTCCGGTTACCACTAACATTCTAGACAAAGTTGTGAAATAAATCTTTTTCTTCGTTGCTCTCCAACGTCTACCGTGGACCCCTCCTCTCACTTCCTGTTTCGTCCTCTCTGTACTCCCCTATCCCACCCCATTTCTGGCTGCTGCCACCCCACGTCCCCTCATCCTGCTCTTTGCCTGAACAAGAACCCACACGCTCCTTCAGACCTCAGACACAAAGATACCCCTTCTTAGTTCCTTCCTTTTCTGCCCAAGTGGTCATATTTCCCCAGAGCTCTTCTAGATGTGACTTAGATGGTCCACAGTAGTGTGCACCTGAAGCCTAAACCCACGCTGGGAAGCTAGTGCCTGCCCAGGTTAGAGTGGAGAAGAACTCTCTGTACCTGGCACACAGTGGGTATTCGAGTAGTGTTTGCAGAATGAACAGCAGCTCAGGGCAGAAACCCTCCTGATGCAAAGGGATGCTTTACGGCCCCTTCTCCCAGCCCAGTCTGTCTCTCTGAGTGTCCTCTCGATTCCAGGAGCCACCATCACACCTGGCCCTAGGCTGTGCTGCTCCCCTCTGTCTCAGAGGCTAGAGAGCATCAGAGTCCTTTCCGCTGGCTTCTGTGGCAGAGCAAAAACTGGGTGGCATTTTTAAAGGTGCTCCGCCAGTGTGAAAGAAACACAGTGAGGCTGCATGGGTTTAAATCTCAGCTGTACCATTTACTAGCTGGGCGGCCAAGGGCAAGTACTGTGACCTCTTTGAGACTCCATTCCTTCATCTGTAACATGGGGACAAATAATCTCACCCTGTCGTGAGCAGTAATAGTACGATTAATCATTTAGCTGGCTCTTACTCATGTTCTTTGATGGGCCAGGCATACAAAGTAAGTGAAAGTGGGTTACGGCAGGTGCTCTTCTTGGTTTCTGGAGTGAACCTTCAGTTACATGGAGGCTTGGAGGCTCCTCTTTTTAGATTGCTGACTAGTTCACCCACCTTATTCATAGACCTTATTCTGTGCTTAGCTGACAGAAATCTCCTCTCAGAGAATCCCCCCGGTAAATTCTTAGGTTCTTTCCTCTTCCATTCCCCTTTTTGCTCTCTCCCTCCAAAGGCAAGAGTTTTCACTTTACAGGCCCACTGGAGAAAGTTATGGCTTCTGGTTGTGGTTTGGGGTTCACTCATCTTCACAGTCAATGACATTGGAGAAACTGGCTTCGTAACCGAGCACACACCCTCACGCACACACATCATGGCTAGAGTGGAGAGAAATTCTTCATATGGGGCACTTGTACTTAATAAAAGAAAATCATATCAATCTTGTGTATTTTAGCATCCTATTACATCAGGGTCACTGATAAACTAAGTGTCCAGAGTGTTTTCTAGGATGGTATATGGTCTCCAAATTAACATTAGTGAAGTTTACTGGAAGGATTACTTCTGGGCCAGGCCAGGATTTTGAGGAGAGATGTGGTTGCTGTCACCACATCCTTGAAGGACTTTGGCAGAAGTGTCTTAGGCTTACTCTGGATAGCTTCAGAGGACAAAACCAGTATTGACAGAAGGAAGGTAAGGAGAAGCAGCTTCTAACCCAGGGGAAGAGAGAGTTTTCAAACTGAGAATTCAAAAATGATACTGATTCCTTGTCAGGGTCAGTGCTTCTCCCCACTGTGTGAATTACAGGGGCCATTTGTCCAAGATTCCTCAGAGCAATACTGATTTCATGTAATTATTTGAATATAATTTTATATTGAATTTATTTTATTGTGAGTATGACCATCTTTTCAAATGTATGAGATAGTTATTTCCAGTTCCATGTACTATCTGTACATTTCTTTTGCCCACTTTTAATTTGGGTCTTTGGCCTTTTTTCTTGTTTTTCTTATTAATTTGTAGAAGCTCTTTTTTACATAGAAAATTAATACTTTGTGACTAGTTGCAAATATTTTCAGTTGCTGAAAATACACAGTACGTGTTCCATGTAAGAGCTGAACGGCTGGTTCCTGATCGCTGCCTCCCTCCCTTCCAGCCAATAGATTTCAGAGTTTGGGCATTACCTATTGAGCCAAAGCTGACACCACAACAAGGGCAGAGCGTGGGAACAGAGTTCTCTGTCTGATTCCTGTGAACTTCCTCATACTAAATCACCAACAGCAACCTACTTATCATAGAATATGAGAATTGAACAAGTGTTGGCAAGGATGTGAAGAAATTGGAGCTCTTGTTCCAGTTGTCGATGGGAATGTAAAGTGATGTAGCTGCTGTGGAAAATAGTGTAGCAGTTCCTCAGAAAATTAAAAATAGAATGACCACATGATCTAGCAATTCCCCGTCTGGGTATATACCCAAAAGAACTGAAAGCAAAGTCTTAAAGAGATATTTGTACACCCTTGTTCATACCAGCATTATGCACAATAGCCAAAAGGTAGAAGCAACTCAAGTCTCCATCAACAGATGAATGGATGAACAAAATGTAGTATATACATACAGTGGAATACCATTTAGTCTTAGAAAGAAAGGAAATTCAAACACATGCTACAATGTGGATGGCCCTTGAATACGTTATGCTAAGTGAAATAAGCCAGTCACAAAAAGACAAATACTGTATGAATCTACTTATACCCCAAGCAGTCAAATTCATGGAAGCAGAAGGTGGAATGGTGGTTGCCAAGAGCTGAGAGGAGAGAATGAAGAGCTATTGCTTAATGGGTATAGAGGCTTAGTTTTGCAAGATGAAAGAGTTCTGAAGGTGGATGTAGTGATGACTGCACAACAGTGTGAATGTATTTCACACCACTGTACACTCAAAAGGTGAAGATGGCAAATTTTATGTATATCATACCACAACTAATAATGATTTCTAAAACTTATGAGATGTAATTTCACCCTTTCCTATTGCTAAAGATCACAAATTAGAAAACACCTTGGGAAAAGGTACATGAAAATAAGTACTCTTGTGTTGATCAGAGCATAAACATAGAATCTCAGGGGAGAACAATTTGCAACTATTCTTCGACCCTTTGGTCAAGCAATTCTACTTCCAGGAATGTAGCTTACTCCCACCTGTGTGATATGGCATATAATCAAGGTTTTCCATTGCAACAAAAGATTGGAAACGATGTTTGAGTATCCATCAGTAGTGGTCTGGAGAGATATATATATATATATAATTGTCATCCAATAGAATATAATAGACTAATATGCAGCTGTTAGCCTGAGGATACTCATTACATGCTGATACAGAATAATCTCCAAGGTAGTCATATGTGTGCAAAACTGTACACAGTATGCTACCATTTGTGCTTAAAAATAAAAAGAAAACAGAATATGGGTCAATGTTTTTGTTTAGTTTTGTCTAAAGTAACTTTAAGTAGAGGCAAGAAACTGGTAACAGGTAACGATGATCACCCTGTTACATCTATAGAAGAAAACTAGACAGCTAGGGGACAAGGCTGGGAGGGAGACTTGCTTTCCACTATTTATCACCTTTACCTTTCAAATTTAGTACCATCTACATTTAGTACCATGATCTATTCAAAAATATTTATTAAAAAAAGAAAAAGTATAGTCTAGAAGGAAGAAAAAAACATAACAGACACTTCTAGCCCAATGCTTTGCACTGGGTGCTATAAGAGCAGAGGAAAGAAACCCAGATGGCTTCTAGACAACACCGTCTGGGGAATACATTTCTGCTATTGGATCAAGAATAGTTGTACATTTTTTCCTGGAAAGAATTGCTTTGTTTTTCTCAACAGACCTACGAATTTAGTGGACAGACCTGTGAATTAATTCACTGGCTAGGTTTTCCTTTTTACATTGGCTGTTAAAAAACTATAAGCCAAACTTATGTCCCACTCAGTGCAAATTGGGCAGATTTTTAGGGCAAGCATTTAGCACTGGCCTTGTCCCTAGCTCTGTATTATACTCCTGTATTTGGTTTGCTTTTCCACCTGTTTCTTATGTTTGTCATCTTTCCTGTCTATGGCCGTACCATCCTGAATGTGTCTGATCACATCTAATGTTGGTCACCTCTCCTTATTCTTTGCTTCCTTATAGGCCACTAAGCAGCCTTCTTGGTGCTAGTTAGGGTAAGTGCGTGGGTGGTGAAGGAGGGAGGAGGGGAGGAAGAAAGAAGGTAGAGGTTATAAAGTAAAGCATATCCTTTTTCTTGGCTTCATCATGTAGATTAAGTGAATTGCTCTCAAAGCGTGGTCCTTGGGCCGGCAGCATTATCATCACCTTATGTTGTTAAACATAAAAATTATTGGGTTTCATCCCAACCTACTAAGCCAGACTTTCTGTGGATGAGGCCCAGGAAACTCTCCAGGTGATTTTTACTCACATTCAAGTTTGAGAACCACAGGAAAACAAAAGGAAGGCTGATTTCTAAGATTAAATACAATACTCTCCAATTGCCTCCATGGTGCCTGTTGTGTTGGTCAAGATAAATAATGCTAGCTACTGCAATAATCAATCTCCCAAATTTTATTTTTTGCCAATATCACAATCCAATGTAGATCAGTTGTGGGAGAGGTGTAAAGAGAGCTGCTTTACTAGTTTATTAAGCAAACCAGGTCCCTTCCATTGTAAGACTTTGCTATTTTCTAGGCCCTTGGACATTTCCTCTGGATCCCCTGCTGCTAAGAAGGCAGGAGAGAGAGGCGAGAGAGGAGATTTAGCAGCCAGATCTGGAAGAAACATCTTTTCTGCCCACAATTCCATTGGCTAGAAGGCAGTCTCATGGCCTATCTAACTGCAGGGGAGGCTGGGAAATGTGACCTATCTATGGAGCTAAGAGCAAAAGGAAATGGCTTTGATGAACCCCTGGCATTGTCTCTGCACACCCAAGAACCCAAGTGAATCCCAACCTCCACTTCTAGGTCATGTTTTGGTGAACATCGGTTTTCAGTTTCCTTTTCTAATCAAGTTTTACCTTTTCTTTTTTGACTCTAGCACTATGGGACTGAGTAACACTCTCTTTGTGATGGCCTTCCTGCTCTCTGGTAAGAACCTTTCAGCTTTGTTAAGTCCTGGAATCCTACTGTCTCCTGATGAGTCTGACCACTGCAAGCCCAGGCCTGAGACTTGGTGGGTTTTACTCACTTTCTACTGAGCGTTGTACAAGACCACATGCAAAAAAGACTTTCCTGGAGAAGAAGGAAGTGTTATGATTGAGAGCAGCTGATGGCAGGTAGCTGGGATGGAGCTCTCCTGCCATGTGCTTCTTCCGCCTCCGCAGTCTCACATCAGTGAGTCTAGATGCTCACAGTGGGGTAGCCTGGCCTATCCCATGGGGATAGGGGAAGGCTGCTGCACTGAGGCCCCTGAGACTTGACTCTTTTGCTCAACACATATTCTCTTCTGGTCTTTTCTGACCCTGTTTCTGTCTTTCTCAGGCTCCTAGGAAACAACTGATGGAATTCCAAAAGTCTCGCTTCATACAGAGCACTGGTTTTCATGTCCCTGCCTTCCCTACCCTCGCTCACTCCCTTCCCTACCCTCTCTCACTCCCTTCCCTATAGCCTATGCACATACATCATGGTTGCCACAGCTTCCTGACAACTATGGATCGTCAGCTAATTGTGTCAGCTGATTCACAGTGGAACCTAATGAAGCTGAAGCTTCAGAGCCCTCCATTTGCACAACCCTTTCTAAATCCCCCTCAAGACCCTGTGAAGGGCCCTCTAGCACTGTGGTCACATGTCTTATGCCTTGGTAAAATTTGAGTAAGATATTTTAACCACAATGAGTTATGACCACTGTCTCCTTCCTCTGCAACTTTTCCCTCCATGCCATTCTCCTCCTATCTGGTGGTGTTAGCAGTCAGGGGCATTTCGTATTTGAATTCTACATTCTTTTTCTTAACTATCCACCGCCTCCCCTCAAAATTTTAACAGCATCCAGCCTCACAAAACTCAGATCTTCCCTGTTTACTGTTCCACTTTGAGTTTCAGTTTCTTCATCTGTAAACAGGGGTTGGCTGCGGTCCCTGCCATGTATCCTGTGACTCAGTGTCTTGTAGTTACTCCTGGCCCACCTCTTCCTGCTGCTCCTTCTCTCCACCTGCAGGTCTGAGAGGGAAGCCACCCCACTAAGACAGGGAGGTGAACTGAGCCTGAAGTTTGGCTACAGCACCCACAGGCCACCAGCCATGAGTTCACCTCCTCAAGATAACCACACACCATGCCCTTGGCCACTGTTCCCATGTCTGCTGTGGGTGATGAGGAGTCAGGGAACTACAAAGAGATGGTCCCTCAGATCCATGCTCGCTGGAATAAGCCTTTTGGGATTTCTGTTTTCTGCTTAGCTTGTGGAGTCCTTGAGTGTGAGGTCTGTAGATGTGCCAGCTGTTCACTGACTTAGGTAACAACAGCCGCTTCCAACCCCCAGGGTCCATGACCTGCTACCTTAGCTCCTGGGGAGGTGGGAGGTATGCGTGTGTCAGAGAGCAAGGCAAGAAGACAAGACTGTAGAGAACATTATCCAATAAGATTCCCTTCTCATCCAACTTCTTATTTATTTATTTATTTATTATTTTTTTGAGACAGCATCTCTCTCTGTCACCCAGGCTGGAGTACAGTGGCACAGTCACAGCTTACTGTGGCCTCGATTATCTGGGCTCCAGCAATTATCCCACCTCAGCCTCCCCAAGTGCTAGAATTATATGCATCAGCCACCGCACATGACTTATTTTATTTATTTGACAAATGCATATATACACAAAGTCATGAATCATTTAACAACAGGGGTACATGCTGAGAAACACATTGTTAGGCGATTTTGTCATAGTGTAATCATCATAGAGTGTCCTTACACAAAACTAGATAGCATAGCCTGCTCCATACCTAGGCCACCTGGCACAGCCTATTGCTCCTAGACTACAAGCCTGCACAGCATGTTGCTGTGCTGAATACTGTAGGCGGCTATAACACAATGGTAAGTTTTTGTGTATCTGAACATATCTAAGCATAGAAAAGATACAGTAAAAATATGGTGTTATAATCTTATGGGACCATCATTGTATATGACTAAAATGTGGCTGTGCAGTACATGACTGTATATATATACATATATACCCCTTACTTTGTGCCTGGTACTGTTCTAAGTACCTCATAAATATTAACTTGTTTAAGCCTCACAATAACTTTCTGCTTTAGATCTTGTTATTATTTCCCATTTTAAAATGTGGACACTAAAGACCAGAGAGGTGAAGTAGTTTACCCAAGATCGATATAGCTACTAAGTGGCAGAGCTTGGATTCACACACAGCAATGTAGATTTCGCATTTGTTCACTTGACTCTTACCCTAACTCTCATGGTAAACCATGAATAAGTGGTAAGACTTCTTCCATGGGGCCTGAACAGCTTTGGTGGATAACACAGCTTCCACCTCATCCATGTTCATCCAGTGCATCCTCCCCATCACCTGCAGCTGACACCTCAGTTGACCCAAGAGCTTGGGCCCAAGCCCTTCTCATCAAAGTGACCAGCCCAGCTCTTAAGATCTGGGAGAGAAGGAAGAAAAATGTCCTGGAAACACATTTCCAGAAAACACTAAACTGGAACACCATCTCCCACCAACTTTTCTGACTCTGCACACTGAAAGTGAGAAAGTAAAGCCAAGACACTCTATGAAAACTGAGTTCAGCTGTCACTTTTGCCCTTGACTTGCTGTTGACACTTCTTAGAAATTTCTTAGCTCCTGAGAAAAGAGTTATCAATATTGAAAACAACAACTTCAAATGGTAACCGTTTAAGTTTTATGGTGGTGAGAGAATAAGTGACTATATTTTTGGCAGTGCAAATTTAAAGAAATAATGGAAAGCCCATGACATCAGATTAGAAAATAACATTGCCAATTAATTCACACACGATGAAAAGCAACAACAAATCTGATTCTATTCTTCTTTAAAAAAAGGAAAAATTCCATTTGAATTCTATCTGCCTTTCTTCTCAGGGCACACCACCTCTGCTTACTGGGCTGGTGAACAGTGACCTAGCCACAGGGCAGGCATCCAAAGGGAGAAAGGAGATGCAATTGGCCCAAATAATCCACCCCCAAAATGTAGAGCTGAATAATTCATTTCATGTCATAGAAACAGCAATACAGTGAGGCAATTCTGTTTCACTTTTCGTTCCCTTATATGTTGTGTCCTCTGTCATGGAAATTTGACACAGTAGTATTTGCCACCCCTGCTCTTGAGGGTAAAATTGGATGGGAGTTTTAAGACTGAAATGGGCACCCGTGGCCTTGCAGAATTAAGTTACAGTTTGTGCCCTGTATTTATAAAGCGAAAGGAATTTCTAGTGCCACTTGCAGAGGCACCTCTAACTTTCAAGCTCTGTTTGCCACTGTCCTGGCACCTGCATCACACTGTTAGGCTGGAGCCAGAGAGGTTTTCGAAAAATCAGTAGCTCCCACATCAGAAGGAAGTATCTTTCCAGTTTGAGTTTTGGTAGCTGCTCTCTTTTGGTCTGAGGATTCTCTGGGTCCTAGGGCTTCTCACTTCTCTTGAACAATACCTCTAGTTAATTTCATGTACCTGGAGTGGTAGTTGGAATATTTCTTCACTTTAAGATTTTTTTTTTTTTTTTTTTTTTGAGACAGAGTCTCACTCTGTCACCCAGGCTGAAGTGCAATGGCATGATCTTAACTCATGGCAACCTCCACCTCCCGGGTTCAAGCAATTCTCTTGCCTCAGCCTCCCAAGTAGCTGGGATTACAGACACCTACCACACCCAGCTAAGTGTTGTATTTTTAGAAGAGATGGGATTTCACCATGTTGGCCATGCTAGTCTCGAACTCCTGACCTCAGGTGATCTGCCCAACTCGGCCTCCCCAAAGTGCTGGGATTATAGGCGTGAGCCACAGTGCCCAGCCCACTTTAAGATTTACGCAAGATTGGCTCAAACCCTTATTCCTGTGGAAAGGTCCACTGTTTTCCTCCCAGATTTTTGCAGATATCTGCGTGGATGGTTACTTTTGACTCCCATTTCCTGCTGTTGTTGATAGCCCTCATTAAAACCATCACCTGGAGGTGAACAGACAGCTGAGACCTATCATTCCCAAAGAATTGTCATGGAGCCTAATAGTTCTATTGGATTCACCCCCTTATGTTAAGCCACCATTTCAGTGTTTTTAAAAATAGATGTATGTTGTTTAGTAGGGAGTATCTTACCCTCAAATTAGTTGATTGTTTCAGTAGGGCTTTTAGTGGGTTCCAGAGAAAATGAGCAATCAGAGAAGTTGATTTAGTGAAAGACAATCACTGAATAGGATGTGTATAGGGTTGTTTGGGAGCAAGAGTGAAATTGGTATGGAACAGAGAGGCTCCCAAGGCAAGTAGACATTTTTTTTTGGAAGGAGCAAGTGTTTGAGAGTCTGTGGCTTATTTTTCCTTTATGAGAGGGGAGTTTTAACACCATTTCCAAAATATGTAACCTGGTATTTTGTCCCCAGAAGTCCTGTTGACATGTATGGAAGCAAAAAACTCTGTCACTCCGGCTAGAGGAGTGCAGTGGTGCCATCAAAGCTTACTGCAGCCTCTAATTCCCAGGCTCAAGAGATGTTTCTGCCTCAGCCACTGGAATAGCTGGGACTGTAAGTGCATGCCACCATGCCTGGCTAGTTTTTTTTGTTTGTTTGTTTTTGTTTTTAGAGACGGGATCTCGTTTTGTTGCCCAGGATGGTCTTGAACCTTTTTAAAGTGATTATCTCATCTCAGCTTCTTAAACTCCTGGGATTATAGGCATGGCCTATTTTTATGTTTTATAATGTTTTGTACTTTTTGATGTTACTTCAAATATCTTTTTAAGTATCCTAAATATACTTATTTAAAAACTTTTTTGAGCAAATTTATCTATAAATTATTGATTTTATGTTGACAGACATTGTTCTCTATCATTAATAATGTTAAAAATAAATAAACAAAAACAAGTAACTCAATTAATGCTTACCACAGGCCAGTATTTGCTCCAGTGCTAACTCGAATATTCATTTCTTTAATCCTCACAACAAACCTATGAGGTAGGTGCCATTATTGTTCCTGTTTTTCACAAGAGGAAATTGAGACACTGGGGAGTTAAGTAATTTGCCTATAGTAACACAGGCAGTGAGTAGTTGAGCTGAGATTGAACTCACACTGTCCAGAATCCATACTCTTAGTTATAATAGTGTACTGCCCTATAGCTTTCTGTTTCACAGCTACATGGCATTACTTTATATGGATGCATCATTATTTGTTAAACCATTTAACTTATTTCCAGTGTATTGTTCTTATAAACAATGAATATCTGTATACCTCTAATTTCGTGCACATGTATCTTTTGTAGAATGAATTCCTAAGAAACGGAATTGCTAAGTCAATGCTTAAGCCCATAATTAATTTTCTTACATATTACCAACTGTCCTCCAAAAAGGTTGTACCAGTTTAGAATTTCACCAGCAGTACATGACAGGACCCATTTTCCTAACACTCTCACGGACACTGGGTATTACCAGGATGATTTTTAATATGTGCCAATCAGATGGGCAAAAAGAATGGTTTCTCACTGAGGTTTAAATTGCATTTCCCTAGTTCTCAGTGTGAGGGGAAGGGATCTGGTATAATTTTCAGTTTGGTGGGAAGGCATCAGAGGCTTCCGAACAGGAGGATTATGTGATTGGAGCTGTATTTTTAAGGGATCATTTTGGCTTGAGAAACTAGACTCCGGGACAAGGATGGAGCAGGCAGATGAGTTAGAAGACAATTACGTTGGTCTCCTCCACCCTTTTCTTAACATATTGGAGTTCAGCTCTGGCTGTAGTAGTTCTAGATGTCCTCAGACACACTTGTGTAGAGCTTCTGTTGGGTATTTTGGGTATACAGATGATCCATCTTGGTTACACAGATGATTTAGATGATTGTAGACATAAGAGGCTTGTCTGGGAACCATTCCCAGACAGGGAAGCATTCCCTGAGATAGAGGAGAGGAAGGCTGAAGGGGAGGAAGAGAGTACCTGTTGCGATCTAGATAGAGACATCCAGCAGGAAGTTGGATACAAGTATCTGAAACTCTAGTGAAAGTTATGTGTTGGCAATAAGCACCTGGGCGCTATTAGCTTGTACTTGACAGTTGAATCCATGGGGCTAGAGGAGAAAAACCAGGGTAAGTATGGAGAATAAGACCAAGAACATGCACTCAACGTTACTGAAATTAAAGAGTGATTTGAGAAAATTAATGAGGAAAACAGAGATTGGGAAAGAATAGAGCATTTCAATGAGGAGAGATGCCAACACTGTTACATTTGACACAGCGGTCAAATGAGTTGAGGTCTGAAAAGAGCTCAAGCCTTGGCCATGGTGTGAAGTCAGCAACAATCTTTGTCAGGGCATTTCAGTAGAGAGGTGGGGGTGGGAGCTTGGGAGTGAAGGCGGCAATTGCTGCTTACTCTTTCAGGGAGTTTGACTCCAAGGGAAAGAGAAACTAAAAGCAGCAGCGGTGGGTTTGTGTTTGAAGTAACGGTGGTGAACCAGGCAAACAGCCTGGAGGCCGAGTGAAGTGAGACTGGACACTGCAGATTTGGAATGTCACCAGTCTGCACTACTGAATAATTTCCTCTAGAACTGCTCAGTTGCCCAGTTGTAAGAACAGATATGTAGACCAAAAGTAGAGTGTCGCCAGGGTAAATTTTATAGAGACAAAGGGGTGTGTTTATTGAAGTTGTGGCAAGGAATAATTACAAAGATATACTATTGTTGCATTGTCCAATATAATAACCACTAGCCATATGTAACTACTTAAATTTCAATTAATTAAAATTAAATAAGATTAAAAATTCAGCTTCTCAGTCATACTAGCTACATATCAATTGCTCAATAGCCACAAGGGCTGGTGGTTATCATATTGTTCAGCACAGAGACAGAGCATTTCCATTATCACTAAGAGCTCTTGTGGAAAACACTGCACTACAGGGTCTGGATAAAGCTGAGGTGTTGATGAAGTTGAACAACAGATGTAGAAGGAGTAAGCAAGAGCAAAACCTGGATGAACAGCAGGTTGTGGACAGAGATTAGCATATTGAGATTAAGATTCTAGGGACTGAGCTGCTCCAGGTGAAAAGATTCAGGGTTATGTCATATGAGGGTGGAGGGCAGCTGCTGAAATAGTCTGTGGGTGAAGACCTGTGGAGTTGACAAGATCAAAGAAATTTGAGGCAAGTTTGTTAGACTCATTCATAAAGAAGTCACCCAAATTGTTAGCAAGACCTTGCATCTAATGCCAAAATCCTCACTGAGCAAGGTGGTAGTAATTTAGTAGCTAAAAGCAATGAGAGAGTCAGACACCTCAAAAGGGGAGGGTGTTGCTCAAAGGCCCCATGAAGTGTGATAAAACAAACAGTAGCTGGGGCAGGAGCAAGTGGCTTCCTTTGGGTGAAGCCAGATTTCACTGAAATAATAACCTCAGGGAAAACAGTCAATGAAGGGGTTAAAGTTGTAGGAAAGTTTCCTTGTAGTAATTAATGGAATGAGGCGTCCAAAGGGCCAAATAAAACTCTGGAGGAAGTTTAGTAAAAGAAGGAAACTTTTTTAGTACAGATAAGCATAGGAACATAAGAAGAGATAATTCTTAAATATATAAGGTATGCATTTGGGGATAGTAGCCAGGGAAGACTGAAGTCCCAGTGGGGTGAGAGACTTCGTAAGGTTAGCAAATTACAGTTTTTGAGTGGCATTCCAACAGTAGAGTATATTGCTCAGGAAGTCCTTAATTATCCTTTGAAACAAATTCCTTCAGCTGATTACGAAGGAATCTAGCTGGATTCTTGAGTTACTTGTTCCTGACATCATAGCAACCCGTAACTAGACTTCAACCATTCCTCTTACCCAAGTGCTGGGGAAGGGAGAGATTCTCAACGCTTACCCACCTATGGAGTCCCAGCAAGTCCAGTTGCTAGGTGGCTTGAGGTCTGGGGTCATAAAATGGAAGGCCTAATGCCATTTGGTGATCACAGACCTTGAGCCAAACTTTCCCCATTTAGTCAGAGAAAGGATTAGCATGCCTAACTGTGTGTGAGAGCATGGAAGCCAGTGGTTGGTGAAGTGCTATGGAGTATAAATTGCAAAATACTTTCAGTTCCACTCGGAATGGATTTCAGAATGATTTCCACCCCATGGGGAGGAGAGGGAGTCTGGGGAGGGATGGATGGAAAAAATTATTTCCTGTCATTTTCTGTGATCCACTCTGAAGACAGAGGCAGAGATTCTCTACAGCAGCTGCTCAAACTTTAGCTCTTGTTAAAATGGAGGTTCTGAATCAGTAGGTCTTGGGTGGGGCCAGAGATTCCGTGTTTCAGACCAGCCCACAGGTGATGTGAATGTCACTGGTCCGTACATCACGCTTTCAGTTGCTAGGTGAAGAAGAGAGCACTCGATGAGTGGAAGAGAAAGTCGTTGTAATCTTTGGGAAGAGGGGCTTGAGTCAGCGGAGTTAGACTGGTCTGTGAGTGAAGAGAATGGATGGGAAGGAAAGAAGATACTGTGAGGCTCTACTGAAAAAAAAAAAATGTAAATCAGGAAGACAGAAGCAGCTAAAGACGAAGTCATTTCCAGGCCCAGAAGGCACAACTAACAGCTGAGTAATAACATAACATTGACTGTTAACTGGCAGAATTTTTAACTGTGTGTTTGGTTTCTCCATCAGGTCATCTGTCAATTAACAGTCAATGTTATGATTTTAGAGTAAAACCAGTATTTTCCCAGAGACAGTGCTAAAAGCTTTTACAGTAGGTGGCACTCTTGCATTACATTAAGAGCTCAGCAAAGAAGACGCAGAAGCCTCAGGTTTGCCTTGTAAGGTGATTAATAAACACACTAAATCTTCCTTAGGTCTCCCTTTCACTGTCAGGGTACCCATATAGATTTTCCCTCCTCCCTCCAATACAGGTACGCATCCTCTATAGGTGGTGCATTTTATACCTCAAGTACTTCATGGAGTCCTAGTGAGTGTAATGCAATAGGCAGTGATTCACATTTGTGCAAACTCCCACTGATGCCTGCTGTCTGCTTCCCTTAGAGTTCAAGTCCATCACTAACCCCTTGATTATGTGTCCTCACTGGGCCATTCTGTACACAGTTTAGTTTGACAAGTGCATGTCACTGTTATTTGTCCCTCTTTCAAGAGAAAGCACATCAGTTTAATTACTCCCCCACTAAGAACTCTTCAAATGAGACTCCTCTTCTCTCTCTCATCAACCCATCTTCTCCCTTTCCTCCTCAGTGTCAACATCCCTTCACATAAATCCTGAATGATAAAATTTTATTTAGAACTTACACTAACTTCCTCTCCAAGGTGGCATCTAACTTAATATTAAGTAAGAAATAGCCTTCCCACTCTCCACCCCCATACTTCTCATCCACCACTGCTTACTTTTTTTTTTTTTTTTTTTTTTTTTTTTTGGCCAAGTCTCAAGTAATTCTGTAACCTAGAAAAGGTCCTACACAAACCCTGTGATCATTCACATTTAAGTAGTTGGTTGGCCCACATCCTTCCCACAAACCCCAAAGTGCCCTCAAGGACTAAAGCCTTTCTCTGAACTCTTCCAGACTGATCTCTATGGTTGTAAAATTGTCCAGGGTCAGTGCATCCTGGGAGCAGCAAGCTTGTGGTGCCTGGGGTTTCTCCAATACTCCCAAAGCACATCCTCACCTGCCCATCTATGATTCACTTCCAGCATTTCATTCATGTGCCTTAAAGGGTCATTGACCACCACAATCCCAAAGCAACCATCAAATGTGCCCAGTTCTCTTTCTGATCTCTGAAAGAGCTCAGAGAGGTCACTGAAAATAAAAGCCTTGGTTCACTTTTGAAGTCATTTCTAAAGCATTTGACATCCTTGGAAGTGCTGGCCATGGGAGCAGTAGTCATAGGGGAAGTTCTCTAAAGGGAGCTATTTGAATTTCAAAGATGTTACTCAATGTGATTCCCCAACTAATGAAGTATAATAAAGGGGGGCTATAATTTATTGCCATTATCAGCAACCTTTTCACCATAGCAGACCAAGGAATATGTGGATAGGGAGGGGAGGGGAAAGCTTTTGGTGATGGTATAGAAGTTATGGAACCTGTAACAGCTATGGTGATGAGAACTAAAATTCAGGTTATAGAAAGGTAACTGGTGGGTGAATGGGTTGTCTACCTCTGCTGGTTTTTCCCTGTCCTACGATTTAAATTCACAGAACCACAGTACTAGAAAGACCCTTAGAACATTTAGTCAACCACTTCATTAATCAGATGAGGAAGCTGAGGCTCATAAAGATTGTAGTTTGTACAAGGCCACACATTTAGTCAGCAGTGAAGCAAGGACAAAGGTCCTAATCTCCAGAGGCCAAGCATGTGTGCACAGTTCCAGAGCTTAATATCTAATTCTTCAGCATGATTACTGATAAGGTAGTATCTGGGTATTGTATAAAGAGAAATGGAGGTTTTCTTCCTCTTTCCTCGAATTTCTCCCTCCCTAATCCTTAACCTTCCTTTATAGGTGCTGCTCCCCTGAAGATTCAAGCTTATTTCAATGAGACTGCAGACCTGCCATGCCAGTTTGCAAACTCTCAAAACCGAAGCCTGAGTGAGCTAGTAGTATTTTGGCAGAACCAGGAAAACTTGGTTCTTAATGAGGTATACTTAGGCAAAGAGAAATTTGACAGCGTTCATTCCAAGTATATGGGCCGCACAAGTTTTGATCCGGAGAGTTGGACCCTGAGGCTTCACAACCTTCAGATCAAGGACAAGGGCTTGTATCAATGTATCATCCACCACAAAAGGCCCACAGGAATGATCCGCATCCACCAGATGAATTCTGAACTGTCAGTGCTTGGTATGTGGTCAATGGTGTGTGTTCAGATTCTTAGCTTTCTCAGATGAGACTGCAGATGAGTTAGAGAAACATTGGAGGAGGACTTGAGGGGCCCAGGGGAAAAAGGGGGTCTATAGAGAGAAGGCAGAGGACAGCCACTTCTGGGAAGTGCATTTGAAGGGTGTGTAGAGTCTGGGAGTAGGGAACTGAAAGTCTTTTGTACTTTTTATAGTCTGCTTCTGAAGGATCAGTAAAAATCTGCTTTGGGGAAAAAATAGAGCTAATTGAACAAAGATAATATGGCTAATTACCCATGGTAAAAACCATGGGTAATTTGGCCATTACAAAGTTTATATAACCGTAAAGGCCTCAGATGTCTCACAATTCATTTTTTCCTTGGGTCCAAGATTTTTCACCTACCAAATCTTTACCTGGAGCTCCTAGCAAAGGGGACAGCTGACACATTTGGGTTTTCCCTTCAGCCTCGTCTAGGTTGCTTATGAGTTGTTTGCAGCCACAACCATGAGCCTGGTAGACAGAAGGGGAAAAAGCCCAACAAACATAACCCACAAACTTACAAACCAGCTCCTCCACTACACCAGACCTCAGAAGGCCTAAATGTCACTACAGATATTTTTAAAACTATCACACAGTAAACTGTCTACTGATTTTATAGATCATGTATAGATTAGGTAACCGCCACAAGACATAGAGCATTTCTGTCACCCCAAAAATTTCCCTCAGGCTATCCCTTTATAGAGTCATACTCTGTCCGCACTCATAACCCTTGGTGGGCATCCTATAGTTTTGTCTTTTTGACAATGTCACATAAGTGGAGCCATACAGTATATAACCTTTTAAGACTGGCTTCTTGTGTTTAGCGTGCCTTTGAGATTCACCCAGGTTGTTGCACATATCAAGCTTGTCCCTTTTTATTGCTGAGTAGCATTTTATTGTTGATCCATTCAACTCAGCAAAAGACATTGGGTTGTTTCTGGTTTAGGGCTCTTATGAACAGAGCTGCTGTAAACATTCATGTACATGTTTTTGTGTGAACATAAGGTCTCAGTTCTCTAGAGGAAATACCCAGGTGTGGTATTACTGGATCCACGTTAATTTTTGATGAAACTTAGAAAGGCAGATCAATACCTATTCTAAAATCATAGAGTAAAACAGAAGCAAAAGTAAAAATAGAATGGACAGCTGCTCCCTTTGAACCCTGTGTGATTAAAACTAGGCTGCAGGGCTTTGGGAGCAGTTAACCAAGTGCTAAATCCGTGTTTTCAAAATGTGGCCAGGTACCACTGGAAATGTTTTTGGTGGGACACAGATAGACAAGCATTTTGAAAAGCCATGTTGTATTTGTTTTAATGTATATTAGAAAAACTCTAACTTATGCAACATGTGATTTCACAGATGTTGTTAATAAAGCTAAATAACAGTCTGGCAATTCACCTTCTACAGACCACATAAAGTCCAAGAAGAGTGCTCAAATAGTACACCGATACAGCAAAACTTATAAAGATGACACGCAAATGGCAGACCTTTTAGTCAGAATACACTAAATTATAAATTAGTTTGTAGAACCTGCAGACTACCTAGTAACTATAAAAGAACAAGAGATTTTTTTCTGACAGAAGGCACATGACACAGATCTAGGGGCTCCACGCCAGTGATCCTGAACAGCCAGAAAAGTGTGAATGGCAAACAAAGGCAAGAGAAACACTGTGTTTATTAAGATCATGTATTTTTCCCTAAAATAGCTGGATTTGGCCTTTATCTTAGAGTATGTTATGAAGACGCTTTGGTGCTCATGCCAAAAATCAGTGTTCTGAATTTCAAATTCCAAAATGCCCACCCACTCACTTACCACAATCCTGCTTGGGTTCCTGAAAGATATGACCCAGGGCGTCTCAGCACCATGAACTGTCAGTTCCTGGTGAGACTTCAGCTCAATCCCTTTCTGCTCTCTTAGTCTGGTGAGCTGGAATGTGTCCCATGGGACACCTGGGCCCTAGAGTCAGCCCACTTCTCCTTCCAAAGACTTTACTCCCTGGAAATAGTGGCTTCATTATAAATATTTGGGGACTCAATTACAGCCCTCCTATCACTTAGCACCCCCTTGATTTGGATAAGCAGGAAATAAGCATGGCCCCAAACTCTATTGTTGCAAAATAAACATGAAGTCATTATGTGGCACTCACCTTGGGCCAAGGGTCACATTTAGGCATCCCAGGTATGCCCCAGTGAGCCCCAGATCAAGCACCCAGTTATTTGCTATTCCCTCCTAGATGCATCTTAAGATTGACTTTTTGTATCTCTCTTGTGCTTTCAGCTAACTTCAGTCAACCTGAAATAGTCCCAATTTCTAATATAACAGAAAATATGTACATAAATTTGACCTGCTCATCTATACACGGTTACCCAGAACCTGAGAAGATGAGTGTTTTGCTAAGAACCAAGAATTCAACTATCGAGTATGATGGTGTTATGCAGAAATCTCAAGATAATGTCACAGAACTGTACGACGTTTCCATCAGCTTGTCTGTTTCATTCCCTGATGTTACGAGCAACATGACCATCTTCTGTGTTCTGGAAACTGACAAGACACAGCTTTTATCCTCACCTTTCTCTATAGGTAAAGATGTTTTCCAAGACTATTTCTTTCAGCAGGTATTATACACAAATGCTTAACGCAGATTATCCAACACCCCCGACTTGCTAGGAAACCTCCATCTGGGCCATGTTATGACGCTGTTAGGAAGGACCCAGATGGAGGGCTCCTGCTTCGCCTGAGTGATGCAGGGTCCAGGAGGCTATGAGCCTGTGCTGCACTTGAAGAAATAGGCTTTTAGCCCTGAAACTGACTCAGTCTCTTGGTTTACCTTTGGATGGAGGATTCTGAAGTTTTGATTAAAAAATGCAGGTTTCCTCCAGGCTAGAATTCTTTCTTTGATTAAAACACATACATGCGCTTGCACACACACACATCATGCATACACGCATACATACAAATGGTACTTATTGTGAGTGTAGAACCATTTGGGACATTATTGGTTGCAGGAGTGAAAACAAAAAGATATGACACCCCCTCTGCCCTTGAGGACCTTCCAATGGAATCATAACCCTGTAATGTGCACACACGAAAAACGAGATTTTTAAAAGGTCGAATTGGAATCTAAATTTCATTCCATGGAAATATAGGACTAGATTTAAAACAAAAGTGACTGGTAATGAGTTTTATGGGCATTCAGAGGTAAGCAAGATCCCTGAGGGTCAGGGAATGGTTCCTAAAGGAAGGGGTACCTTGTAACACGTAAAATAAATTATTGGGGTTAATACATGTGGTGAGGAGGGGAGGGCATTCTGGATGACAGGTTCCCAAAACTATGGTGACTTCCTTAGCAGAAAAAACTTGAGGCAGAATCTGGGCTCAGCAGGTGAGAGGACCACAATTGATCAGCTGTATCTGACATAAGGCAGGAGGTATGTCAAAGAAAGCCTTGGAGGCAGAAATGCTTGTGTGTTCAGAAGTATTCTTCAGGGACCAGTTCAGTGGAGGAAAGGACTGAAACTAAGCAGTAGGCACTAACAGGAGCCTGACATTTTAAAGTCCTGGTTTTACCCAGGAGGGCATGTGTCTATATTTGACTCCTCTTTTAAGGATCTGTAACTGCAAGATTCCCTCCTGGAATAAAGGTGGCCTGCACCTACCCTGTCCCATCACTGCCTGTGCTGACCTTGACCCCCCACATCTGCCTTCTTCTTTCCTTGACCCTTTCTCCAGCGATGACTCCTTGGCTTGCCCCCACCAGTGACATCCATCCAACTCCTTGCTCCATTCCCTGGCTTTGTCACCTCCTTTCTCCCAGTGTCTTGTTGTTCAGACATAACTTAGTCTGTGAACAGCCCCTGGGGTCAGTCCCCACGAACCAAGTTTACAACTGGGCCAATCTCATCTCCTACTACTGACTTCTTTCTACTCAGACACTTCAGCCTCTGAGAGTGCAGTAAATGGTGGAGCCACTCATCCTGTCCCAGTTGCTTCTCCTGTATCCTCTCTTGGCCAGATAGAAGCCTCTCCAAGCTATGCCTGGAGTTCAGTACCTCCTTCAATGCGTAATTAGTTTGACTGGTGGCTATCTTGTGGCCACCAACATCACTATATATGACATGCCCCAGAGCCCTCTGTTATGGCTCCCATAGTCTACAAATTAACAGGGACTTGCCACCAATATAACCTCATCATGGCTTACCTTCCTGCTGCTTCTCAACTACTGTTCTGCCAAAACTTCCACAGGTACCCCCATCTTCATAAATGTTTCAGCTCTCGCTGCCTCAGGAAGATGGGGCTTGCCTGTCTGGGTTTCCCATTCTATCACTTGATCAGAGATAGGTTAGACCCTGAATCAAGGGACCTTTTTTGCATATTAAAAGGTAGCAGCCTCCAAGTTAGTAAGTATAATCCCACACCCCCTTTACTGGGAGTGCCAAACTGGCTCAAGTGGGATAGACTGAGACAGACTCAAAAGGGGTTAAATATGGCCTCCAATGTCAACAACTCCTTAACATCTCAGACACAGGGCATGTGTCCACAAATTATAGCTAAGCTAATAGATCAGCTGGTCCTAGTTTTCCTGAAATTTGGAATTAGCTACCAGAACTGTTCCCAAAAATATCTTTAAAGTGGGCGACTCAGTTCTAAGTTTTCCCCACAAAGCCTGTTTTCCAACTCCCCAGAAACTTAGGAGTTCTCATGTAAGGAAGTAGGCCCTGAAGGTGTGAAGTTTCCTCAAGGCATGAAGAAACATCAAAGGATTTTTAGTAGATGAGATATGCTGAAAGCCATACAGAGGAAACCTGCTGTGATCTCAGTAGGAAAAAACTAAACAAACAAGCAAAGGAAAACTAGAGGTAGGGGCCTGTGTGGAGGCTGTTCCATTTGTCCAAGTGAGAGGTGTCTGGAGATTATAGTGGACAGAATCATCATTACAAGAGGAACTTCAGGGCCTGAGAACTGACTGCAGAGGCGGGTGGGGTAGCAGGCATGGCACAAATGACTGCACGTGCAGAGCCTCAGCACACACACCTCACCCAGATTCCAGGATCATGGGCCAGGCTGACCCTCTTCTTCCTGATCATGGTCGGTGTTATCCCCACCTCCAGGAAGGCAGGACACTCAGTCCAGGCATTTGGCCAGAGGCATGGGCTTGATTCTTAGGTCCCTGCTGAGGCCCTGAGACTGGGACTTTCTATGGCCTCCTATTGTGGATTTCAGGCTTCTCTGGCCTTAGAGCCCTAGGGAGAGCCTGGCAGGTAAACAAAGAGAAGAGCAGCTAGCAGAAACCCTTTGTAAATGACTCTCCTGGCTGATTGAAAATTTGTGGTCATTTGTAGAGCTTGAGGACCCTCAGCCTCCCCCAGACCACATCCCTTGGATTACAGCTGTACTTCCAACAGTTATTATATGTGTGATGGCTTTCTGTCTAATTCTATGGAAATGGAAGAAGAAGAAGCAGCCTCGCAACTCTTATAAATGTGGTGAGTCAGTCCTTGTCCTCCCCACAGACTGCCACTTTGCACCTACTTCCCAATCGGCTGGCTGCCTTCTGGAGCTTGTTGTCTGAGCCTAGACTGGCAAAAAGTCAGGAAGTTGTTGGGAAAAAAGGTTTTCCCTTGGAGTTTTGAGCCTATACAAACTGGCAGCAGCTGATAATGTTGCTCTTGGACTTCAAAGAAAGGCAACACTTCTAACCTCAGGTTTACAAATGTACTTCTGATTTCCAGGGAAAACTGATTACTTACTTTATCTACCTCACTTCCTGAGGTTACTGTGACATATACATAAAGTAAAATGGTGAAACCACTCTTAAATGTTAAAGGTTATGGACCTGGTTGTGTTCAAGCAGGGATATTTGCTAAATGACCACAAGAATCAGCTTCTCATCTCTAAAAAAATCTAGGTTTCTTATTAAATAAGTTAGATGAATTATTGCCCATTGACCTATAACAAACAATATTAACTTTTACTAATTTCTAAGTAATACATATCCATTATCATATATACCAAAAATAAAATCATCTATAATTCCAGTAGTAAGAAAAAATGATTACACAAACATTTTTGGTGCCTATCTTTAAGATTTTTCTATGTATCAATCTATGTTGTTTTCCATAATTAGGATTATCATAAGGGTTATTTTTCACAATTTGGATAATATATGTACTGTGTTCTAACTTTGTTATACTAAATGTAGCAAGACAATTTTCAATGCCATAAATATCATTCTACAGCATCATTTTAAACTGCTGCAAGATATTCCCTTATGTGGATACACCTTAATTTATTTATTTAACCAACCTCATTTTTTGGACACTTGAGTTAGTCCAATAGTTTTGTTATTATAAACATCCTCCCCACTGACTTCTGTTATAAAAATGTTTAATGAGGACAAAATGGTCCCTAACTTTGTGACAATGCCATGCCTTTTTGTAGTTTGGGCTGGTTCGAAGATAAGATTGGACTTTATCTCAGTAATTGCCTCCAGTAGTAATTAGTTTGGTGCTAATAATTAAGGTAACCTTCTTACTCACTTATGGTAGAAAGCACAAGATGAGTATTGCCTCTGGCCAGCATCTTGTTTTTCAGTATACTGATTTTAAAATCTATCTAGAAAATAGATGGATGACATTAGCAGTCATTCATTGCATCCTGCTGTACTTTAAAAATAAGAAATTGGGGAGCAATGATCAAATTTAAATAAATTAATACAAAGCATGTGGCAGAGCCATTCAAACTGCCAATGTATGGAGTGTGCTGAGAGATTTCTATGATATAAAAGTATAAAATTCATAGCACAGATGTAAAGACATATCATGCTTGTACAGGCTTTGACTTTTCAAGGTGAGAGTTTTGAGCTTCACTTTCTTTCAATCTCATTGCCATTTAGAATTAGTCAAATATGAAGAAGCGACTTACATCTTGGGAGTAAGCTGTTTCCTAAATTTTTCTTCACATTACAATGATCAGCTTACAAATGAAACAAAGAAGGGATAGAGAAAAAGATTAAGGATGTTTCTTCCCCCATGAGGCAATGAGAAAAAAATCAGGAGAGTAGATAGGGGAGATAAAGAAGATATGTGTGTTCACATGAAAGAAGTTAGAAGGTGGTTAAACAAGCTCTTTGGGTACAGATGAGATGGTCAGATTGGCACATATCTGACCCCCAAGAATGTAATGAAGAATATTGGTAAGAAAAAGTTATTTGTTCAGACAGTCATCCATGCCAGTGAGTTTGATCAAAGAGAGAAGCTTTGCTATCACTGTAGGGAGGGAGATGCAACAGGTATAACTATGCCATTAGAGATATGAGATATTTGTAAATTTGGATTCTGTAACTTCAGCAATATCTACCCTTGCTTTGTGGGTACTCCTGGCATTGGCTATGTGATAGGCAAAATAATGCCCCCCATAAGATGTCCATCTCCTATACTCCAGAACCTGTAATATGTTATCTTACATGGCAAAGGAACTTCACATAGGGGATTAAGGCACCAAGCTTGAGATGGTGAGATTAGCCTGGATTATCCAGGTGGGCCCAATGTAATCACATGAGTCAGAGAATCTTTCCTAAATGGGATAGAGAAATGAACTGGAAAAAGGAGGAGAGATCTGAAGCTTGAGAAGCTCAACCCAGCATTTCTAGCTCAACCCAGCATTTCTAGGAGGAAGCCATGACCCAAGGAATGTAGGTAGCTTCTAGAAGCTGGAAGTGGCTCTCAGTTGACAGCCAGCCATTAAGGAAATTAGGATCTCAGTTCTGCAATTATAAGGAGCTGAATTCTGCCAAGAGACCAATGTGGAAACAGCAGATCCCTCCACCGAGACACAAGCTTACTGATAACTGGTAGGAATTTCTCCAAAAGTGGAGCTTCCTCCTACTCCAGTGTTAATCCCTTTCTCGGAGGAGACAGCCCTCAAACTAACTTGGCACCAAAAGTCCTGTCCAATGTTTTCTCATTATAGATTTTCTATGCCTCAACTGTACATATTTACCCTGTTTAGGCTGTTTAAATGAATAAAAGGGAAATGCCATAGTTATTCTAGCCAGTTTCCAACCTCTTTTCTCTTTTTTTGTTTTGTCAAATAGGGCACATAAGGCATGAGAATTTGTAACTATGAATTACTGTCTTTTCCGAAACAGAAATCACCCTATCAGCTTACCCATTGGGAGAAAGACAAAAATGAACTGTTTCTGAAAACAGTTGTTTCATATATTTTGTCTGCTTTCTAGTTGTTTATGGAAAGAGGGCAATTCCTATAGCAGTTAATCTTTTGTTGGAGGAAGCAGAAGTCTATTTGATCAAACCCTGAAATTTTACTTCCTCATTTGGGTCTCGTGTGACTGAAATCTGTATATAATGCCCTAGCAACAGTTTTTACAACTTGCCTCTCTAGAACAAACCTAGGAGTCTCAGCTCTTTCAGGAATGATTTCTTAAAGGTACAGTGTCTTTTTCAAAACAAATTATTATTATTATTATTTATTCATTTTTTTGTGAGACAGAGCCTCATTCTGTCACCAGGCTAGAGTGCAGTGGCACGATCCCAGCTCACTGCAGCCTCTGCCTCCCAGGTTCAAGCGATTCTCCTGCCTCAGCCTCCCAAGTAGCTGGGACTACAGGTGTGTGCCACCACACCGAGCTAATTTTTGCATTTTTAGTAGAGACGGGGTTTCACCATGTTGGCTAGGATCGTCTTGATCCGTTTTTAACCAACATTTAAACAGAAATATTCACAGGCTTAAAAACTGAAAGTTAGTGATATCATCACATTTTCCCTTCAAAATGCTAAATTTGTAATCAAATTTAAAAGTTTAGAATCTACCTTTTAATTATCTGCTTTCATTTTTTTGATAGTGGCTCTTTTTGATATGATGACTATTTTGTCATGGGTATAAAAGGATAATTTATTTTGTGTTAGTCTGAAGACATCTGAAACACTGTATTCAACTATAAGTACCATTTTTTTACATTTATAATAAGATTATTTTTCAACATTTTTATTTCAATAGTTTTTTGGGAACTATTGAACTAAACTAAGTGATTTTTGGTTACATGGTTAAGTTATTTAGTGGTGATTTCTGAGATTTTGGTGCCACCCATCACCTGAGCAGTGTACACTGCACCAGTGTGTAGTTTTTTATCCCTCACCCCTCCCACTCTTTCCTCTGAGTCCCCAAAGTCCATTATATTATTCTTATGTCTTTGCATCCTCATAACTTAGCTCCCACTTACAAGTGAAAACATACAATGTTTGCTTTTCCATTCTTGAGTTACTTCACTTAGAATAATGGTCTCTGGTTCCATCCAAGTTGCTGCAAATGCCATTATTTTGTTTTGTTTTGTTTTGTTTTGTTTTTATGGCTGAGTAATATTCCATGAGTTATATATGCCACATTTTCTTTATCCACTCATTGGTTGATGGACATTTAGGTTGGTTCCTTATTTTTGGAATTGCAAATTGTGCTGCCATAAACATGCATGTGCATGTGTCTTTTTCATATAATGAATTCTTTTCCTTTGGGTAGATACCCAGTAGTAGGATTCCTGAATCAAATAGTAGAGTTCTACTTTTAGTTCTTTAAGGAATCTCCACACTGTTTTCCATAGTTTTTGTACTAGTTTACATTCCTACCAGCAGTGTAAACATGTTCCCTTTTCACCATATCCACGCCAACATCTATTATTTTTTATTTTTTAATAATGGCCATTCTTGCAGGAGTAAGGTGGTATCTCATGGTAGTTTTAATTTGCATTTCCCTGATAGTTAGTGATATTGAACTTTTCTTCATGTTTGTTGGCCATTTGTATATTTTCTTTTGAGAATTGTCTATTCATGTCCTTATAAACACCATTATTTTTAAGAAGAAACTTTACAAAAGTAAAACATAGATTTATAAAGCATCTGGGAGCTCAGTCAAATAAGAAATAGCTCAAGTAACTGAGGATGCTTCACCTGAAAGAAGGCCTAGAGAGAACAGAGATGCTGTCTTCAAATATCTGAAGAGCTGCCATAGGATGCAAAGATTGAACTTAATGGTATGACTCTGAAGGGTATCTCAATGAATGAAGGTTATGAGAGGGTGTAAGGAATTAAGAGAGACTTTTCTAACAATTAAAAGGTCTTTTAGGCCAGGAGTGATGGCTCACACCTGTAATCCTGGCACTTTCGGAGGCCGAGGCAGGCAGATCACCTTAGGTCAGGAGTTCGAGACCTGCCTGGCAAAACATGGTGAAACCCCATCTTTACTAAGCATACAAAAATTAGCTGGGTGTGGTGGTGGCCACCTGTAATCTCAGCTACTTGGGAGGCTGAGACAGGAGAATTGCTTGAACCTGGGAGGCAGAGGTTGCAGTGAGCCAAGATTGCACCACTGCACTCCAGCAGGGGTAACAGAAGAACCAGATTCCGTCTTAAAAAATATAAATAAATAAATAAATAGTCTTTAAAATTTTATAGAATAAATAGACTTCTGCTTCCTCCAACAAAAGATTAACTGCTATAAGAATTGCCCTCTTTCCATAAAAAACTAGAAAGCAGACAAAATATATGAAACAACTGTTTTCAGAAATCAGACGACAGAGAGCAGAAAACTGTAGTCCCTGAGTGAAGGAAAGAAAAAATGAGATAAGCCCTATGATTGCTCCAGTTTACTGCCTGGAGCCAGTGTCCAGGCTGCTCTGAAGGCAGGGGAGCCCTGATACTGAACTAGGAAAGACATTGCAAGAAAAGAAAACTACACACATCTCTTGTGAAATGCTTAACAAAATTAGCAACTAAAATCTAGTAGTATGTTAAAAGTATAATACCTCATGATCAAGTGGGGTTTATTCAAGAAACACAGGTAAGCTGAACATTCAAAAATCAGGCAATAATCTTTACTACATAAATAAACTAAAAAGAAAAAACATATGATCATGTCAATGGATACAGGAAAAGCTTTTGACAAACTTAATACCCATTCACAGTTTTAAATGGAAAGAAAAACTCTCATAAAAATAGGAATGCAAGATGACTTCCTCAACCTGACAAAGGACATCTACCAAAAATTCTTCTGTTAACATAATATTTCATGATAACAGATTGATTGCTTTTACCCTAAGATGGGGAATAAGGGAAAGATGTCCACTCTCTCTACTTTTGTTCAACATTGTCCTGGAGGTCGTAGCCAGAGAAACAAGACTAGAAAAAGAAAGAAAAGACACACAGATTGGAAAGGAAGTAAAATGGTCTTTTTACACAGATAATGATCATGCTTGTAGAAAATCCTGAGGAAGCTATCAAAAACCTATTAAAACTGATAAGTGAGTGTAGCAGAGGCACAGGATACAAAGTCAATACACAAAATCAATTATTTCTATATACTAACAACAAGCAATTGTACATTGAAAAAATAGCATTTACAGTAGCATCAAATAATATTAAAAACTTGGAAATAAATTTAACAAAACAAATACAAGGCCTATATACTGAAAACTATACAATATTACTACTGAAGAAATTAAAGTAAACCAAAATAAATGGAGACATAGGCCATGTTTATGAATCAGAAGACTAGATGTTGTTAAGATATCAGTTCTCTCCAAGTTGATCTATGGATTAAATGTAATCACAATCAAAATCCTCATAAGCTCTTTAATAGATATTAAAAATCTTACTCTAAAAGTTATAGGGAAATGCAAAGAACCTACAATTGCCAAAACAATTCTGAAAAATAAGAACAAAGGTTAAAAATACAAAATTAGCTGGGCGTGGTGGCGCATGCCTGTAATCCCAGCTACTCCGGAGGCTGAGGCAGGAGAACAGCTTGAACCCAGGAGGCAGAGGTTGCTGTGAGCTGAGATCGCGCCACTGCACTCCAGCCTGGGCAACAAAAGCAAAACTCCGTCTCAAAAAAAAAAAAAAAAAAAAAAAAGGTGGATTTAACCTACCTAATTTCAATATTTACTATATAGTAATAGTAATTAAGACAGTGTGATATTGGTAAAAGGACAGACATATCAGTCAATGGAACAAAATAGAGAGTCAAAAATAGATTCACCCTGTTGACAAAGGTACCAAGGTAATTCCACGCAGATAGTCTTTTCAACAAATAGTGTTGGGACAATTAGATATCCACAAGGAAAAAGTATGAACCTAGACACACACAAAGTAACTTAAATATTAAGAATTAAAATGAAAAGACTTCTGAAAGAAAACAGAGGAGAAAATCTTTGTGACTTTAAGTTAGGCAAGTCTTCTTAGATAAGACACAGAAAGCAAAAACCATATCATAAACAGATAAAATGGATGTCATCAATATTGAAAACTTCTGTTTTTTGACTTTGTTTAAAAAAGGAAAAGTCACTGGGTGCGGTGGCTCACGCCTGTAATCCCAGCACTTTGGGAGGCCGAGGCGGGCAGATCACGAGGTCAGGAGATCGAGACAATCCTGGCTAACACAGTGAAACCCCGTCTCTACTAAAAATACAAAAAATTAGCTGGGCACAGTGGCGGGCACCTGTAGTCCCAGCTACTCGGGAGGCTGAGGCAGGAGAATGGCGTGAACCCAGGAGGCGGAGCTCGCAGTGAGCCGAGATAGCGCCACTGCAGTCCGGCCTGGGCGAAAGAGCGAGACACCATCTCAACCAAAAAAAAAAAAAAAAAAAAGGAAAAGTCAAACCACAGACAGAGAGAAAATGTTTGTTTGCAAAATATGTATCTGATAAAGGACTTGTATGCAGAATATGTAATTACATATTGCTACTCATTAGTAAGACAATCCATTTAATAAAAGGCAGGAAACGAGAGACTTGAACAGATACATAACAGAAGAAGATATACAAATGGCTGATGAGCACAGTCACAACATCATTAGTCATCAGGGAAGTACAAATTAAAACTATAATAAGATACCACTGCACACCCTCTAGAATGGTCTGATAAACATCAAGTGTTGGAGAAGATATGAAGCAACTGAAACTCTCATGTACTGCTATACAACCCAAAATCCTAGACTTTTACCAAACAGAAATTTTAAAAATATATAAAAACTCATACACAAATGTTCATAGCAGCTTTCTTCATAATACCAAACCTGGCATCCTAAATTTACATCAGTTGGTGAATGCATAAACAAATGGTGGTATATTTATACACTGAAATACTGCAAAGCTATAGAAAGGAATGAACTACTAACAATACACAAGAACATAGATACATTTCAAAAGCATTATGCTAAGTGAAACAATCCAGGCACAAGAAGAATACACATTATACAATTTCATTTATATGAAATTCGAGAAAAAGCAAAACTATTGTAGGTAGACTCATGGTTATCCATGGGATGGGGGAAAGGAATCAGCTAAAAAGGAGTAGAAGGGAACTATTTTGGCTTATGGAAATGTTCTCGATCTTGATTGTGGTTACAATCTTGGTGGTGGTTACGTAACTATATATATTCGTTAAAATCACCAAACTCGGCCGGGCGCGGTGGCTCAAGCCTGTAATCCCAGCACTTTGGGAGGCCGAGGCAGGTGGATCACGAGGTCAGGAGATCGAGACTATCCTGGCTAACACGGTGAAACCCCGTCTCTACTAAAAAATACAAAAACCTAGCCAGGCGAGGTGGCGGGCGCCTGTAGTTCCAGCTACTTGGGAGGCTGAGGCAGGAGAATGGCGTGAACCCGGGAGGCGGAGCTTGCAGTGAGCCGAGATCACGCCACTGCACTCCAGCCTGGGAGACACAGCGAGACTCCGTCTCAAAAAAAAAAAAAAAAAAAATCACCAAACTCTATACTGAAAATGATTGGAAATGATTGGGTTTTATTATTTATTAATTATACCTCCATAAAGCAGATTGTTTTTATCTTTTATTTTTATTTTATTCCAATAGTTTTTGGGGAACAGGTGGGTTTTCGTTACATGGATAAGTCCTTTAGTGGTGATTTCTGAGATTTTGATGCACCTGTCAACCGAGCAATGTCCACTGTACCCAGTGTGTAGTCTTTTATCCCTGATCCACCTCTCACTCTTCCCCCTGAGTACCCAAAGTCCATTATATCATTCTTCTGACTTTATGGCCTCATAAAAGCTGATTGTTTTTAAATACACACATACACACATAAAAGAGAACTTCCAATGACAGGAAGTGTTCAAGAATACTCTATTTCGTAAAGACAGAATCATAAAACCAACAGAGGTATTGTTGAATGGATTCTTGTGGTCTATAAATACCTCCATGGACACTCAGGTTAGCAACCTGTTGGGCTTTAAGTGGGACAATAGCATCATCACAACAGTCAGCCTAGAGAAGTTTACATCCCAAGTTGTGTCAGTATCAAGTCCCTATCAATAGCAACTCAGGCTTTGTGAGGTCTAGCTGGCTAGAAATTTCCCACTTGGGCTTGTCCGTGCAACATTGTATAATATTCTTAGCACCATCTGGCTAGTCCATTTAGGCAACAACATCTTCAAGACTTCTTTTCCTCCTCCTTCTAAACCTTGCTTTCAGAAAAGGATTAGAAACTCTTCCAATCGCAAAATGATTGCTAAAACTAAATATATTACCCCTTCCAATGGTATTTTTTGGTTAGCCAGGATAGAGCTATAAGCGAAAAATATATTTCCAGTGTTACAATTTAAGGTACAGTGAGCAAGGGAAGGCATATACTTTTTGAATGCAAGAAACTTCTTCCCAATGCCCCTGAAATTGCATCATTTAAGTAACTGTCTCTTCCATATAAAAAGTCACAACAATTTCTCTCTGAGTCCCAGAACTTTGAAGCCTTTTCAAACTTTCCTTCTTTTGGTATCTATGAGGAATACATTTTTGAAGATTGGTCTTGGTGTCTTTCAGGAACCAACACAATGGAGAGGGAAGAGAGTGAACAGACCAAAAAAAGGTAAATCCTGACCCTGAGACATTGATGAGAGAGGTATAATCCCCAGAGTGCCTGTTATTTGAATAGGCTTATGCCTAAGGCATGTTGAGACCTCAACAAACCTGAACTAATAGAGAGGGAGAGGAAAATAAGACTAGTTAAGACCTAGAAGAAAATAACCTGTTAATGGATGACAGGGTATCCAATGCACAATGCCCAGAAAGCATGACAAGCTCCGTCATGGTCAAGCAAAAGTCAATACCAAAGATTTCAGAGGTGGTGAACCTGGGCTGCATCTTGTCTGCCACAGTAACCCCAGTACCTAGCACAGTGCCTAGATTAGTGGGCATCCTACATGCGTGGAATGAAAAAATGAAGAAGTGGGGAATGATAATATGTTTGCTTCAGCCTGAGCATCTTAGTATTTGCTATGACCCTGTTTAGATGTTCGTCTGCTACTTCTTTACCTCATTCTTCAGATCTTGCCTCAAGCAACACTTTCTTAAAAACTGTTTCCCAAACTAGAAAATGTCCACTTGTTACAGTGTCATGTGGATCCCTTGGCTTTTTCTTAATAACACCAGATTATGCTTAAATATTTGTGTAATTATCTTATTAAACTCTATAAACTAGACTAAACTAAATTCTATGAAGAGCAGAGACCATACCAGTTAAGCTCATCATTGTGCTGCTAGCACTTAGCATGGTGCCTGGCATATAGCAGGTTCTCAATAAATGCTTATTGAAAGAATGATTGATGCATGATGAATACATAAAAGTTCTTGGTGATCAGTCCTTTCACAATGTGAAAGATAGTCTGTAACTCTAGCCCTCCTGAGAAATTAAGCTCTCAGGAATATTAAGACTCTGACTGCATACCCATAGGATCAAAGCAACCCTTAGTCACAAGCCTGGTTTCAGAGACAGGGTCATAACCCCCAGGGTGCACAGACAACCAAGAGAGCCCAGCACTAATCCAGATATACCAGCCACTGTGATTCTAGCAACAAGACTAATAATTCCGGGCACCCCTGGACAATGAGAAAGGGTGCTGAAATCCTGCCTACCCTGTCAGATTCAGTTTCAGAAATGGTCTGGAAGAGCCTGAAGAGGGCAGGCAGCAGAGAATCAGCAGAGGGCATGGGAAGGGCCAGGCAGAAATAAACAGTAGTTGTTGATGCATAGACAACAGTGTAGACCATGGTTATTTTCTCTTGCCTTCTCCACCTTTCTCTTCAATAGTTCGTTTCTCCTCATTGCTGTTCCAATGGCAACCTCTATTGTGCCCTATCATTGAAATCTAGAAAAAGAAAGTAGCTCAACTGTGAAATATCACCTAATCTTTTCTTCTATTTTTTCCAGAGAAAAAATTAATGTACCTGAAAGATCTGATGAAGCCCAATGTGTTTTTAAAAGTTTGAAGACACCTTCATGCGACAAAAGTGATACACGTTTTTAATTAAAGAGTAAAGCCCATACAAGTATTCATTCTTTCTACCCTTTCCTTTGTAAGTTTCTGGGCAACCTTTTTTATTTCTTCCAGAAGGCAAAAAGACATTACCATCAGTAATAAGGGGGCTCCAGGACTCCCCCTAAGTGGAATAGCCTCTCTGTAACTCCAGCTCTGCTCAGTATGCCAAGAGCAGAATAATTCTCTTATTGCTTCTTTTCACTTCAGAGCACAGTTATGGGCCAAGCCCAGCTTAATGGTTCATGACCCGGAAATAAAATTTAGGACCAATACCTCCTCCAGATCAGATTCTTCTCTTAATTTCATAGATTGTATTTTTTTAAATAGAACTCTCAATTTCTGGAAAACTGCCTTTTATCTGCCCAGATTTCTAAGCTGGTGCCCCACTGAATCTTGTGTACCTGTGACTAAACAACTACCTCCTCAGTCTTGGTGGGAGTTATGTATTTAAGACCTTATGTTGTTAATATTTTGAAACATGGAGATCTATGTACTGTAATAGTGTGATTACTACGCTCTAGAGAAAAGTCTACCCCTGCTAAGGAGTTCTCATCCCTCTGTCAGGGTCAGTAAGGAAAATGGTGGCCTAGGGTACAGGCAACAATAAGCAGACCAATCTAAATTTGGGGAAATTAGGAGAGGCAGAGACAGAACCTGGAGCCACTTCTATCTGGGCTGTTGGCTAATACTGAGGAGGCTTGCCCTGCCCAACAAGCCCTAGTGGAGAGAACTGAATAAACAGGGAAGTGCTGGAGCTTGTGAACCCTGTTTCTCTTGAAGAACTGACCAGTGAGATGGCCTGGGGAAGCTGTGAAAGAACCAAAACAGATCACAATACTCAAAAGAGAGAGAGAAAAAAAGTGAGATCTTGATCCACAGAAATACATGAAATGTCTGGTCTGTCCACCCCATCAACAAGTCTTGAAACAAGCAACAGATGAACAGTCTGTCCAAATGGACTTAAGATAGACAGCAGTTTCCCTGGTATTCAGGGAGGGGTTTTGGTGATACCCAAGTTATTGGGATGTCATCTTCCTGGAAGCATAGCTGGGGAGGGAGAGCCATCATCTTGATAATGGGATGAATGGAAGGAGGCTTAGGACTTTCCACTCCTGGCTGAGAGAGGAAGAGCTGCAATGGAATTAGGAAGACCAAGATGGAGATCACCCAGGGGCTTACTTAGCCTACAGATGTCCTACAGGAACATGGGCTGGCCCAGCACAGAGCTAGCAAATTTGAGTTGGATGATTGTTTTTGCTCAAGGCAACCAGAGGAAAATTGCATACAGAGACGGATATACCGGGAGAAACGACTTTGGAAACCTGGCTCTAAGGTGGGATCAGTAAGGGATGCGGCAGTCTCTGTCCAAACCTAAAGAGAACTCTGGGGGGGCCTGAGCCACAAAAAATGTTCCTTTGTTTTATGTAAACAACCTTCAAGGGTTGTAGACTGCCATGCTAGATAAGCTTGTCCATGTAATATTCCCGTGTGTGTACCCTGCCCCTGCCTTGATTAGACTCCTAGCACCTGGCTAATTTCTAACATGTTTTGTGCAGCACAGTTTTTAATAAATGCTTGTTACATTCATTTAAAAGTCTACATTTTCTGCTTTGGCTTCAAGAGTACTACTCAACCCTTGTGGTCTGATATTCCCCACTCTGTCCTCTGAATGTACTTCCTTTCTCTTTACATCTGTATGGCTAGAAGCCTCTGACGCATGCTATATCTTCTCCTCCTCTCTTTCCACTACCATTATTTGAGAAAGGAGGCTTGTATACTTCTATATGTTTATCTCAGTAATGAGTCAGAAAAAAATCAAGTAAGAATGGTTGTTTTTGAGGACAACTAAGAAATCTGGAATAAGGAAGGGAAGCTTACTTTTGAGTTTGTAACCTGTAATGTGTAACTTTTAAATTATATGCTTATATGTACACTAAACAAAAGTTTAATGTAAAAATATTCCTTGAAAACACCATGATTATAAAATAAGTGCATATATACATACAGCATGTGAGAGGAGCCAGGAAAATTCTGGACAAAAGAAAATGACCTAGACTCTGTGAGGGCAGGAATGTGTTTAATTTCTCACCAATGGATCCCAGGTACCTAAGATAGTTGTCTATCCTATTGTCCATCTTTTTGTCTTTTGTTCTATTTCTTAAAGATTTCCTCAACTTCATCTTCTAACTTCTGTTGTATTTTTATTTCTGCTATCATGTATTCTTTTCAGAATTCTTTTTTCTTCTCTCAAAACATATCTGTTTAAAGATTGAATGAAATATTAACATGCCCTATGGTGAGAACATCCCTCCTTCGTATATTAAATTCGCTAAACTACTGTATTCTAAGACTAGGGGAAAGAAAAAGGAGGTGGAAAGAGGTCATTAGGCAGAATAGTACTAGCTAACGTTATTTCACATTTACCATATACCAGTCGCTCATCTAAACCTTTAAACTCATTATCCTGTTTAATCCTCACAATGACCCTGTGACATAGGTAATGGAATATTATGCCCATTATGCTGATGAGAAAATCTAAACACAGAGATGAGTCAGAGTAATTTACCCAACACTGTTAACTTTGTAAGTGGCAGAGCTCAGTAACAGGCAGAGGTTGGAAGAGTTTGGAGGGCTCAGAAGAAGACAGGAAGATGTGGGAAAGTTTGGAACGTCCTAGAGACTTGTTGAAATGCTGATAGTAATATGGACAATGAAATACAGGCTGAGGTGGTCTCAGATAGAGAAGAGGAACTTGCTGGGAACTGGAATAAAGGTGACTCTTGCTATGTTTTAGCAAAGACATTAGTAGCATTTTGTCCCTGCCCTAGAGATTTGTGGAACTTTGAACTTGAGAGAGATGATTTAGGGTATCTGGCAGAAGAAATTTCTAAGCAGCAAAGCATTCAACATGTAACTTCTGTGCTGTTAAAAGCACTCAGTTTTATGTATTCCCAAAAATATGGTTGGGAATTGGAACTTATGTTTAAAAGTTTGGAAAATTTTGGAGCCTGACGATATGATAGAAAAGAAAACCAATTTTCTGAGGAGAAATTCAAGCCAGCTGCAGAGATTTGCATAAGTAACAAAGAGCCAAATGCTAATTGCCAAGACAATGGGAAAATGTCTCCAGGGCATGTCAGAAGTCTTCACAGCAGCCCTTCTCATCACAGGCCAAGAGGCTTAGGAGGGAAAAATGGTTTCCTGGGCCAGGCCCAAGGCATTGCTGCTTTGTGCAGTTTCAGTACTTGGTGCCCTGCATCCCAGCCATGGCTAAAAGAGGCCAAGATGCAGTTCAGGTCATGCCTTCAGAGGGTGCAAGCCCCGAATTTTGGCAGCTTCAGCACAGTGAGCCTGCAAGTCAAGAATTGAGGTTTGGGAACCTTGCCATAGATTTCAGAGGATGTATGGGAACACCTGGATGTCCAGGCCAAAGTTTGCTGCAGTGGTAGGGCTCTCATGGAGAACCTCTGCAAGGGCAGTGCAGAAGGGAAATGTGGGGTTGGACCTCCCACACAGAGTCCCCACTGGGGCACTGCCTAGTGGAGCTATGAGAAGAGGGCCACCATCATCCAGACCCCAGAATTGTAGGTCCACCAACAGCTTGCACCATGCACCTGGAAAAGTCACCAAAACTCAATGCCAGCCCATGAAGGAAGCCAGGAGGGGGCTGTACCCTGCAAAGCCACAGGGGCTGAGCTGCCCAAGGCCATGGGAGCCCACTTCTTGCATCAGCATGACCTGGATATGAGAGATGGAGTCAAAGGAGAAAATTTTGGAGCTTTAAGATTTCACTGCCCCACTGGATTTTGGACTTGCATGGGGCCTGTAGCCCCTTTGTTTTGGCGAATTTCTCCCATTTGGAATGGGTGTATTTACCCAATGCCTGTATGCCCATTGTATATAGGAAGTTACTAACTTTCTTTTGATTTTACAGGCTCATAGGCAGAAGGTACTTGCCTTGTCTCAGATGAGACTTTGGGACTTGGACTTTTGGGTTAATGCTGGAATGAGTTAAGACTTTGGAGGACTGTTGGAAAGGCATGTTTCGAAATGTAAGGACATGAGATTTGGGAGGAGCCAGGGGTGAAATTATATGGTTTGGCTGTGTCCCCACCCAAATCTCATCTTGAATTGTAGTTCCCATAATCTCCATGTGTTGTGGGAGGGACCCAGTGGGAGGTAATTGAATCGTGTGGGCAGTTACCCCCATGCTGCTGTTCTCATGACAGTGAGTGAGTTCTCATGAGATGTGATGGTTTTATAAGAAGCTTTTCTGCCTTTTGCTTGGCACTTCTGCTTCCTATCATCCTGTGAAAGAGGATATGTTTGCTTCCCGTTCCACCATGATTGTAAGTTTCCTGAGGCCTCATCAGCCCTGCTGAACTGTGAGTCAATTAAACCTCCTTCCTTTATAAATTAGCCAGTTTTGGGTGTGTCTTTGTTAGCAGTGTGAGAAGGAACTAATAAATACATTAACCTAGGCTTGAAAGCAAAGAGTCATCTCTGATGACTGCATTCAACCTTTCCCTCAGCACCCACTGCTCACTCCTTCCCTCCTGTCTCATTCTGTTATCAGTCATCACCAGGCCCGGAAAGCATCCTCCCACTTTCACATCCACCTCTTCTTTTCTCATTCAGGACCTTATTTATTCATACCAAGAACATGACAGTCACTTCCCAACTGATCCCAGTCTCCTGTCTCTCTTACCCTGCATTCTGTCTAACATGCCAAGGGAAACAAGAAGGTAAATAGTGAAAAGAAGGTCTCCCTCACATTCCCTTTCCCTAGCCACACAACTTTGATCTCCAGCTTCCTGGGTATCCATTCGTAGTCACACTATGCCTATATTATAAGTGTGTGTACACACACATGCACATATTCCCCTTATTCAGGCAGATTTGGTTTTAATTTACACCACAGTCTAAAGAAATCAGAATACTCTTGCTAGGATGATTGACATCAGTTTTCAGTGTAATCCTTCATATTAAAAACATACATCTGTATGTATAAGTTTTCATTCTCACCAACATTCTAGCATTATTGTGGATCTTATAATAAAAGTGAGATTCCATTGGATTTTACTATGTCTACCTGCTCACTTCAGAAGAAAAGATACTTACAGATGCAGAATCCTTCACTGTCCTTAGACATAAAGTTTCAAACCTGCTCCAATCTGAACAAGTTACACCCTAGGTCTGGTAAGCAACAGTTACCCTGAAGGGATCTCCCAATTCCTATGTCTATATAGTTGTCTTTCTTGATTTACCCCCTCACTTTGGTGGTGCATATCCTTCAGTAGCTTGCTCCAGTAGCTTTCTGAGAAAGGATCTGTGGGAAATATATTTAATGAAATTTTATGTGTCTGAAAATGTCTTTATCTTACCTTCCTGCTTAACTATTAATAATAATTTTCCTTTGTATAAAAATTTGGATTGGAAATTATTTTCATTGTCCAGTTTCCAGTGTTGCTCTTGAGAAATCTACAAATATTCTGACTCCTTATCTTTTTACATGAAAGCTTTTAGAATCTGCTTAGTGTTCTAAGATTTTGTCATGAAATGCCTGTTTGTCCATTGTGATTAACACTCAAACGGACTTTTCTTCTGGAAACTCATGCCCTTCCCTCCAGGAAAATTTTCCTGAATTATTTCATTGATTATTTTTTCCCCTCTATTTCACTAGTCTCTCATTTTAGAATGTCAGATTCCTGAATGTTGAATCTCCCAGACTGATCCTCCTATTTTCTTATTTTCTCTCCTGTTGTCCATATTTTGTTTTCTGTTCCATTTCCTACAGATTTTCTCAAGTTTATCTTCCAGCCTTTCTGTTGTATTTTTTACTTCTGCTATCATGTTTTATTTTCAGAGTTCTTTTTTGTTTTCTGAATGTTTCTTTTTGCAAGGAACCTGTTCCTAATGGTTGAAATATTATTTCTTAACTCTCTTAGGATATTAACAATTAGGTTGTTTGTTTTTCAAAATTTTATATTCCAAGTTATTTCTTCCTGTTTGTTTGTTTTGATCTATATTATCCATGTTAAAGTAGTCCCCAGCTGTCTGATGATCCTTGATTGTCTGTTCATGATTAAGAGTGAAAAACTAAAAATTTGGAAGATCTGAGTTTATGGATGGGTTTGTCCATTTTAGCTTCATGGTAGAGGGATCTGGAGCAAGACATTTTTAGGAAATCATTTTTAGGTCTTCTTTTTTGAGCTGGTAATTTCAGTATCTTGCATGGAAGGTGGAGGTATAGCTGCTGGTATTTTGGGAGCCAAGTGAGAGAAGAGGGGTGGATATGAGTAGTAATGGAACCTCTGCATTCCTTATTCAGTATGCATAAATTTACTTACTCCATGTGTTTTTAGTATGACAGCCCTATCCTCAAATGTGTGAGACGTCTCTCTATTCAAGCTCTCTGCTTTATCCTCTCCAGAGAACAAGATTCCAAACTTCTGCTGGGGTGGAAAGAGGGAAGTTGCCCAGTGGTGTTGAGTGGGAAAAGGGAGTGCAACTCCAACTGCTGCTCAAAGAACTTTTACAATGCCCCTTATTTTGGCCCTCATCATTCCCTCAACTTTTGCCCTCAATGGATTACCAGTCCTGCCAGTTCCAGAGGCTTCTGAGAATTCTGGGGCATGAATTGGGTTGTTTCTTAGGTTTCCCCACTGTTCTGCCTTTGGTTTCTCACCCTAAGTGTGATTTGGTTTAGGTTTAGTTCCTAAAAAAGCTGCCTCTCACCATCCAGGGTAATCATCCCCCTACCCATCTCTACCTCCTGGACTTATTATTTCAGAGCATTTACACCAGACCAGCTCTTTCCAACCAATAGGAAGCCACAGAAGGTAAAGGTGCTCCATGTATCTACCCCTTTATTTTAGCAGGCATCCTTGTTAACTAAGCCAAACCTCTCATTTCATGAAATCGTATACTTTTAGAACTTAAAAGAAGTCAAACTATCCTTGGCTCTCCTGGAAGATAGGGGCCAGGTATCACAAGAGTTGGGAAGCACGATCTGGAGAGACAGGAAACAGAAAACAACGCTGGCATGCACAAGAATGTGTGGAGTGTTGGAAAAGGTGAAGTAGAATAAAAAAAGAGAAATGCGTGTTTATGTCAAAATTTCTGAATCTTGCTATGCTTTAAGTTTGATAGTATGTAAAAAAATGCTTCTCATTATGTAAACCATTCTCTCTGTCCCTTATACATTTCTTAAGAAATTATTTTCTTGTAAACAGTGCATTAACAAGCACAAAGGATAAAAGGTATGGATCATGAAGGAAATAGAAAAGAGATCAGAATCACTAGTTTTTATATCTTATAAAGAAGCACATAAGATTCCCCACTTCTCAAACTATTTCCTGTTAATCTACACTTTCAATTACAGTGATTAATAAATTATCTTTAGTGGATGAGGAAAAAGGAACATATCTCAGTATTTGTAGGACCCTACACATGTAGGGTCTAAATCAGAATCATACGTTTGGGGGAACCACAGATACCGTGTCTACTAATGATGTCTTCAGAGAAAACTAAGTTCCATCCTGGCACAACTTATGTTTCCTATCCACACATCACAAACACAATGAAGCACTTTTTTTTTATAAACAAGTGTAACTTGACAAACATTTGAGCACTCAGAACTTTTTAAATGACTTTATTGTGAAGCCTTTCAAAAATATACATGAACTTATTTCAGAAAGTGGTCCTCACTTGCAGTAATGCCAGATCAACACTACTTGTAGCATGTGGCAAAGTGGTTTCTATTCCCATGGTCAAATTATAACATTGACTCTGAGATTAAACATTGTGAACTCAGTTTCCTAAATATACCAAGTACAGAGTAAAAAGTCACAAATTGTCCTAACAGTCTATTAGAAATGGAAGAAATTCAGAAAGCAATGAGGAGAACCTTCCCATTGTATGTGGCAGATGAGGGCAGAGAAGGGAGTAATTCACCCAGCACCAAAGAGAGCCATGACTAGAACTCAGGTTCCTGATTTCTCAGTCCAGGGTTCTTCCCACCCCACTGTGCCCCCCTAACCTTCCTGTTAACTGGAAGAGCTGGAAAATGTGTCAACAGAGCATAATGAAGGAAGATTGTGGACTTCAGGTCAGATAGACTTGACACCACTACACTTGACTGTGTGACCTTGCCTTAATTACTTAATCTCTCTGATTTTCAGTTTTCTTATTTGTAAAATAGGGTTAATATCTACCTGCCTTACAGGATCAAGGGCAATCCAAAAGATGAGGATTATACTGTTTAAAAAAGGAAAAGAAAGAAAAATCAAACAGCCACAACAAATAAGCAATTGGGTAGCTTGTTTCAACAGGGTGGGCTTGAGGATGGTGAGTGAGCATTAGTAGTGGGAGGATGGCAACTTCACGTGAGGCTGATGTAGGAGGAGCTATAGCTTGGGCTGTACATGGATTAACAGGTGTGGGCTTGGATTCTTTCATATAACACACCAGAAGTCTTCCAAACACCCTGCTGAAAGCCAGAAATGCTCCTACAACTCCTCGTGCATCAGCCTCACATGAAGTCCCATTCTCAGGATCTCAACTTAGGGACTGAGATGATTCATGGTCTCACCTTATACATGTGGAACTTTTCCATCTTTACCTTCTGAGACCAAAGTCAAGTTCCTGGGACCTCCTTTATCTTTCCTTTCTCAAGATTATTTCCAGACAATCAATAGTATCTACTTCTTTGTGAAGATAACAGGAAGCTCATTCCTTCTAAATATAACATGAAATTCTAAGCAGTTAAGCTGAGAATAAAAAGGACCAAAGGCTCCCAGTCAAGATTTTGGAAAGCCCTTGTCTTGAGGAGCAGCCGTGTAGAGGATGGTTTGTATCGGGGAGGGCTGTGCAAATTGGAGGGAGGGAAACCATTAGGAAACAGACACAGTTAACCTCAACAAGTTTGGCAATTCTAAGGAGTTGAATTAGCAGAAGCCTCCTGAAATTTCTAGATTAGATCCTGGTACCCAAGCTTATTAGACCAGGAGCAGGGCAAGGTAGACTCCATAACAAAAGTAAACTCAAATCAGAGGGAAATAGAAACTAACAGGGGCTGCTTTATTGGAGATGGACCACAAGAGCATTCGGCACTCAAATGATATGGGGAAAAAGAAATCCTAAAATATAATGTTGGAAAAGTTGGATAGCCCAGGCACAGCTAGCAGATTGGAAATAGTATTAGAAATCACAGTTTTTTATTTAGTCACCAGGTTGAAAAGACCCTTTTCTTTAGCATAGACCCAGCACAGGGGTGAGGTAGGGGCTAATTTCTGGTATGAGAGACCAGAGGCACAGAGCATGGAGCAAGAAGCAGGAGCTGATTGCTTTCTGATCACTAACTGCCAAATAATTAAAACATTTTCTTAAATTCATATTTTGCAACCCAGAACATATACCTGAAGCTTATTATTAGAACATGTTAGGGTATAGTTACAATGCTAACTGGCGACACAAACTAGTTACATGCTGTTTCCACCAGTCTATCTGCCACTTTTTAACTACACACATCAAGTATTTGCCCCCAGGCTTCAGGCCTCAACCTCTGTAAGAACAGTTGAGCTGTGTCCACTTGATGGAAAAACAAGTCTATTCCACTTTTTGTTTCAAAAAGTCAACCCATCCAATCAAATAAATTCCTTTACCCTTTAAAAAAAAAAAAAAAAAAAAAACACATTTACTAGTTTTCCTCCAATTTTCAATGTGTTTGTTGAACTCTCTTGGAGTTACAGTCTTGGAGTATTTTTGAGACTCCTGTTATCAATTTAAAAAGAAAAGAAAAGGAAGGAATCCTTTTTAAAAAAAACAATAAATCTTGTTCCTGTGTCCAAACCAGCCATGCATATTAACGTGTGTGACTGTTCTCAGGGTTTAAAATGTTTTAGCTGGGAAAAAAATATATTGTAGAAGACTTAAAGAAACAAGATGGCATAGCAATGAGAATTTTAAGAGTTTTCATTCTCCCTGAGAAATTACTTATATCGAGAACTTATTAGGAGTAGTTTATTTGCAGCAGGAAATACAGGTATGATATAAGAAAACTCTTGATCATCAGGGTCTTAGGCATTAGAAACACTCAGATGCTATGATCCTATACCTAGAAAACCCCATAGTCTCTTCCGAAAGGCTCTGGATCTGATAAACAACTTCAGCAAGATTTCAGGATACAGAATCAATGTATCCAGGGTACAAAGTAACATTTTTATATAGCAATAACATCCTACCTAAGAGACAACTCAAGAATGCAATCCCATTCACAACTGCCACAAAAAGAACATACAGCTAAACCAGGGAAGTGAACAATCTCTACAATGAGAATTACAAAATACTGCTGAAAGAAATCAGAGAAGACACAAACAAATGGAAATATATCACATGCTCATAGATAGGAAGAATTAATATTGTTAAAATGGCCATGCTACCGAAAGCAATTTACAGATTCAATGCTATTCTTATCAAACAACCAATGGCATTTTTCACAGAATTAGAAACATCTATTCTAAAATTCAGATGGTATTCATGCAAGGCAGACGAGCCTCAAATTGGGGCTTATCCTGGGAGAGTCCTTGGCTTTGCTCAGGAAAGAATTCAAAAGTGAGTTGGTGGCTCACACCTGTAATCCCAGCACTTTGGGAGGCCGAGTCGGGAGAATCACGAGGTCAGGAGATCAAAACCATCCTGGCTATGGTGAAACCCAGTCTCTACTAAAAATACAAAAAATTAGCCGGGTGTGGTGGCGGGTGCCTGTAGTTCCAGCTACTTGGGAGGCTGAGGAAGCAGAATGGCGTGAACCCGGGAGGCGGAGCTTGCAGTGAGCTGAGATGGCACCACTGCACTTCAGCCTGGGTGACAGAGCTAGACTCCGTCTCAAAAAAAAAAAAAAAAAAGTGAGTGGTTGGTGGAAGAAAACAACTTTACTGAGGTGGCAGTGTTACAGCTCTGTGACTGCTCCTGCAGAGCAGGGCTACCCCATATGCAGTGTGCTGAGAGCAGCAGCTCAAAGGCAGTTCTGCAGTCATATCTACTTTTAATTACATGCAAATTAAGGGGTGGATTATGCAGAAATTTCTAGAACGAGTGGTAACTTCTGGGTTGTCAGGTTGCTGCCATGAAAAGGGGCAGTAACTTGCAGGTGTTGCCATGGAAATTGTAAGCTGACACAACACACTGGTGGGCATGTCTTATGGAAAACTGCTTGTGCCCCATCCCTGGGGCATTTCTCAACTGAGCTAGTCCTCAATTTGGTCTGATGTCTGAGCCCAGAGTCCAGTCCTGCCTCCTACTTCAGAATCAGAAAGGAGGCCAAATAGCCAAAGTGATCCTAAGCAAAAAGAACAAGGCCAGAGGCATCTCATTACCTGACTTCAAACTATACTACAAGGCTATCATAACCCAAACAGGATGGTACTGTTACAAAAACAGATACATAGACCAATGGAACAGGTAAGAGAACCCAGAAATAAAGCCACACAGCTACAACCATCTGATATTTGACAAAATCAACATTAACAAACAATAGGAAAGGATTCTCTATTCAATAAATGGTGCTAGGATAGCTGGTTAGCCATATGCAGAAGATTGAAACTGGACTCCTGCATTTCACCATATACAAAAATCAACTCAAGATGGATTAAAGATTTAAATGTAAAACATAAAACTATAAAACCCTAGAAAAAAAAACTAGGAAATACTGTTCTGGACATTGTCCCTGGCAAAGACTTCATGATGAAGACTCCAAAAGCAATTACAACAAAAACAAAAACTGGTAAGTGGGTCCTAATTAAACTAAAAAGCTTCTGCACAGTAAAGGAAACTATCAACACAGAAAAGAGACAACCTACAGAATGGGAGAAAATATTTGCAAACCATGCATCTGACAAAGGTCTAATACTCAGAATCTAAAAGGAACTTAAATCAACAGGCAAAAACCAAACAACCCCATTTAAAAGTGGGAAAAGGACATTAATTAACAGACAGTTTTCAAAAGAAGATATACATGTAGCCAACAAGCATATGACAAAATGCTCAGTATCACTAATCATTAGGAAAATGCAAATCAAAACCACAGTGAAATACCGTCTCATACCAGTTATAATGGCTGCTATTAAAAAGCCAAAAAATAACAGATGCTGGCAAGGTTTCAGAGAAAAGGGAACACTTATACACTGCTGGTAGGAGTGTAAATTAGCTCAGCTGCTGTGTAAAGCAGTCTGGAGAGTTCTCAAAGAACTTAAAACAGAACTACCATTCCACCCAGCAATCCTGTTATTGGTTATATACCCAAAGGAATACAAATTGTTCTACCATAAAGATACATGCACACATATGTTCATGACAGTACTATTCACAATTACCAAAGACATGGAATTAATCCAGATGCCCATGAATGATGGACTGAATAAAGAAAATGTAGTAAAGTTGCAAAGACAAAAAACATTTTTATATCTTCTTCTTTTTTTTTTTTAATTTATTTATTATTATTATACTTTAAGTTCTAGGGTACATGTGCATAATGTGCTGGTTTGTTACATATGTATACTTGTGCCTTGTTGGTGTGCTGCACCCATCAACTCGTCATTTACATCAGGTATAACTTCCAATGCAATCCCTCCCCCCTCCCCACTCCCCCCTCCCCATGATAGGCCCCGGTGTGTGATGTTCCCCTTCCTGAGTCCAAGTGATCTCATTGTTCAGTTCCCACCTATGAGTGAGAACATGCGGTGTTTGGTTTTCTGTTCTTGTGATAGTTTGCTAAGAATGATGGTTTCCAGCTGCATCCATGTCCCTACAAAGGACACAAACTCATCCTTTTTGATGGCTGCATAGTATTCCATGGTGTATATGTGCCACATTTTCTTAATCCAATCTGTCACTGATGGACATTTGGGTTGATTCCAAGTCTTTGCTATTGTGAATAGTGCCGCAATAAACATACGTGTGCATGTGTCTTTATAGCAGCATAATTTATAATCCTTTGGGTATATACCCAGTAATGGGATGGCTGGGTCATATGGTACATCTAGTTCTAGATCCTTGAGGAATCGCCATACTGTTTTCCATAATGGTTGAACTAGTTTACAATCCCACCAACAGTGTAAAAGTGTTCCTATTTCTCCACATCCTCTCCAGCACCTGTTGTTTCCTGACTTTTTAATGATCGCCATTCTAACTGGTGTGAGATGGTATCTCATTGTGGTTTTGATTTGCATTTCTCTGATGGCCAGTGATGATGAGCATTTTTTCATGTGTCTGTTGGCTGTATGAATGTCTTCTTTTGAGAAATGTCTGTTCATATCCTTTGCCCACTTTTTGATGGGGTTGTTTGTTTTTTTCTTGTAAATTTGTTGGAGTTCTTTGTAGGTTCTGGATATTAGCCCTTTGTCAGATGAGTAGATTGCAAAAATTTTCTCCCATTCTGTAGGTTGCCTGTTCACTCTGATGGTAGTTTCTTTTGCTGTGCAGAAGCTCTTTAGTTTAATGAGATCCCATTTGTCAATTTTGGTTTTTGCTGCTGTTGCTTTTGGTGTTTTAGACATGAAGTCTTTGCCCACTATGTCCTGAAAGGTACTACCTAGGTTTTCCTCTAGGATTTTTATGGTATTAGGTCTAACATTTAAGTCTCTAATCCATCTTGAATTAATTTTCATATAAGGAGTAAGGAAAGGATCCAGTTTCAGCTTTCTACTTATGGCTAGCCAATTTTCCCAGCACCATTTATTAAATAGGGAATCCTTTCCCCATTTCTTGTTTTTCTCAGGTTTGTCAAAGATCAGATGGCTGTAGATGTGTGGTATTATTTCTGAGGACTCTGTTCTGTTCCATTGGTCTATATCTCTGTTTTGGTACCAGTACCATGCTGTTTTGGTTACTGTAGCCTTGTAGTATAGTTTGAAGTCAGGTAGCGTGATGCCTCCAGCTTTGTTCTTTTGACTTAGGATTGTCTTGGAGATGCGGGCTCTTTTTTGGTTCCATATGAACTTTAAAGCAGTTTTTTTCCAATTCTGTGAAGAAACTCATTGGTAGCTTGATGGGGATGGCATTGAATCTATAAATTACCTTGGGCAGTATGGCCATTTTCACGATATTGATTCTTCCTATCCATGAGCATGGTATGTTCTTCCATTTGTTTGTGTCCTCTTTTATTTCACTGAGCAGTGGTTTGTAGTTCTCCTTGAAGAGGTCCTTTACATCCCTTGTAAGTTGGATTCCTAGGTATTTTATTCTCTTTGAAGCAATTGTGAATGGAAGTTCATTCCTGATTTGGCTCTCTGTTTATCTGTAACTGGTGTATAAGAATGCTTGTGATTTTTGCACATTAATTTTGTATCCTGAGACTTTGCTGAAGTTGCTTATCAGCTTAAGGAGATTTTGGACTGAGATGATGGGGTTTTCTAAATATACAATCATGTCATCTGCAAACAGGGACAATTTGACTTCTTCTTTTCCTAACTGAATACCCTTGATTTCTTTCTCTTGCCTAATTGCCCTAGCCAGAACTTCCAACACTATGTTGAATAGGAGTGGTGAGAGAGGGCATCCCTGTCTTGTGCCAGTTTTCAAAGGGAATTTTTCCAGTTTTTGCCCGTTCAGTATGATATTGGCTGTGGGTTTGTCATAGATAGCTCTTATTATTTTGAGGTACGTTCCATCAATACCGAATTTATTGAGCGTTTTTAGCATGAAGGGCTGTTGAATTTTGTCAAAAGCCTTTTCTGCATCTATTGAGATAATCATGTGGTTCTTGTCTTTGGTTCTGTTTATATGCTGGATTATGTTTATTGATTTGCGAATGTTGAACCAGCCTTGCATCCCAGGGATGAAGCCCACTTGATCATGGTGGATAAGCTTTTGATGTGTTGCTGAATCCGGTTTGCCAGTACTTTATTGAGGATTTTTGCATCGATGTTCATCAGGGATATTGGTCTAAAATTCTCTTTTTTTGTTGTGTCTCTGCCAGGCTTTGGTATCAGGATGATGTTGGCCTCATAAAATGAGTTAGGGAGGATTCCCTCTTTTTCTATTGATTGGAATAGTTTCAGAAGGAATGGTACCAACTCCTCCTTGTACCTCTGGTAGAATTCAGCTGTGAATCCATCTGGTCCTGGACTTTTTTTGGTTGGTAGGCTATTAATTATTGCCTCAATTTCAGAGCCTGCTATTGGTCTATTCAGGGATTCAACTTCTTCCTGGTTTAATCTTGGAAGAGTGTAAGTGTCCAGGAAATTATCCATTTCTTCTAGATTTTCCAGTTTATTTGCGTAGAGGTGTTTATAGTATTCTCTGATGGTAGTTTGTATTTCTGTGGGGTCGGTGGTGATATCCCCTTTATCATTTTTAATTGCATTGATTTGATTCTTCTCTCTTTTCTTCTTTATTAGTCTTGCTAGTGGTCTGTCAATTTTGTTGATCTTTTCAAAAAACCAACTCCTGGATTCATTGATTTTTTGGAGGGTTTTTTGTGTTTCTATCTCCTTCAGTTCTGCTCTGATCTTAGTTATTTCTTGCCTTCTGCTAGCTTTCGAATGTGTTTGCTCTTGCTTCTCTAGTTCTTTTAATTGTGATGTTAGAGTGTCAATTTTAGATCTTTCCTGCTTTCTCTTGTGGGCATTTAGTGCTATAAATTTCCCTCTACACACTGCTTTAAATGTGTCCCAGAGATTCTGGTATGTTGTATCTTTGTTCTCATTGGTTTCAAAGAACATCATTATTTCTTCCTTCATTTCGTTATGTACCCAGTAGTCATTCAGGAGCAGGTTGTTCAGTTTCCATGTAGTTGAGCGGTTTTGATTGAGTTTCTTAGTCCTGAGTTCTAATTTGATTGCACTGTGGTCTGAGAGACAGTTTGTTATAATTTCTGTTCTTGTACATTTGCTGAGGAGTGCTTTACTTCCAATTACGTGGTCAATTTTGGAGTAAGTATGATGTGGTGCTGAGAAGAATGTATATTCTGTTGATTTGGGGTGGAGAGTTCTATAGATGTCTATTAGGTCTGCTTGCTGCAGAGATGAGTTCAATTCTTGGATATCCTTGTTAACTTTCTGTCTCATTGATCTGTCTAATGTTGACAGTGGAGTGTTGCAGTCTCCCATTATTATTGTATGGGAGTCTAAGTCTCTTTGTAAGTCTCTAAGGACTTGCTTGATGAATCTGGGTGCTCCTGTATTGGGTGCATATATATTTAGGATAGTTAGCTCTTCCTGTTGAATTGATCCCTTTACCATTATGTAATGGCCTTCTTTGTCTCTTTTGATCTTTGATGGTTTAAAGTCTGTTTTCTCAGAGACTAGTATTGCAACCCCCACTTTTTTTTGTTCTCCATTTGCTTGGTAAATCTTCCTCCATCCCTTTATTTTGAGCCTATGTATGTCTCTGCGTGTGAGATGGGTCTCCTGAATACAGCAGACTGATGGGTCTTGACTCTTTATCCAGTTTGCCAGTCTGTGTCTTTTAATTGGAGCATTTAGTCCATTTACATTTAAGGTTAATATTGTTATGTGTGAACTTGATCCTGCCATTATGATATTAACTGGTTATTTTGCTCATTAGTTGATGCAGTTTCTTCCTTGCCTCGATGGTCTTTACATTTTGGCATGTTTTTGCAATGGCTGGTACCGGTTGTTCCTTTCCATGTTTAGTGCTTCCTTCAGGATCTCTTGTAAGGCAGGCCTAGTGGTGACAAAATCTCTAAGCATTTGCTTATCTGTAAAGGATTTTATTTCTCCTTCACTTATGAAACTTAGTTTGGCTGGATATGAAATTCTGGGTTTAAAATTCTTTTCTTTAAGAATGTTGAATATTGGCCCCCACTCTCTTCTGGCTTGGAGAGTTTCTGCCGAGAGATCTGCTGTTAGTCTGATGGGCTTCCCTTTGAGGGTAACCTGACCTTTCTCTCTGGCTGCCCTTAAGATTTTTTCCTTCATTTCAACTTTGGTGAATCTGGCAATTATGTGTCTTGGAGTCGCTCTTCTCGAGGAGTATCTTTGTGGCATTCTCTGTATTTCCTGGATTTGAATGTTGGCCTGCCCTACTAGGTTGGGGAAGTTCTCCTGGATGATATCCTGAAGAGTGTTTTCCAACTTGGTTCCATTTTCCCCCTCACTTTCAGGCACCCCAATCAGACGTAGATTTGGTCTTTTTACATAATCCCATACTTCTTGTAGGCTTTGTTCATTTCTTTTTCTTCTTTTTTCTTTTGGTTTCTCTTCTCGCTTCATTTCATTCATTTGATCCTCAATCGCAGATACTCTTTCTTCCAGTTGATCGAGTCGGTTACTGAAGCTTGTGCATTTGCCACGTATTTCTCGTGTCATGGTTTTCATCTCTTTCATTTCGTTTATGACCTTCTCTGCATTAATTACTCTAGCCATCAATTCTTCCACTTTTTTTTCAAGATTTTTAGTTTCTTTGCGCTGGGTACGTAATTCCTCCTTTAGCTCTGAGAAATTTGATGGACTGAAGCCGCCTTCTCTCATCTCGTCAAAGTCATTCTCCATCCAGCTTTGATCCGTTGCTGGCGATGAGCTGCGCTCCTTTGCCGGGGGAGATGCGCTCTTATTTTTTGAATTTCCAGCTTTTCTGCCCTGCTTTTTCCCCATCTTTGTGGTTTTATCTGCCTCTGGTCTTTGATGATGGTGATGTACTGATGGGGTTTTGGTGTAGGTGTCCTTCCTGTTTGATAGTTTTCCTTCTAACAGTCAGGACCCTCAGCTGTAGGTCTGTTGGAGATTGCTTGAGGTCCACTCCAGACCCTGTTTGCCTGGGTATCAGCAGCAGAGGCTGCAGAAGATAGAATATTTCTGAACAGCGAGTGTACCTGTCTGATTCTTGCTTTGGAAGCTTCCTCTCAGGGGTGTACTCCACCCTGTGAGGTGTGGGGTGTCAGACTGCCCCTAGTGGGGGATGTCTCCCAGTTAGGCTACTCAGGGGTCAGGGACCCACTTGAGCAGGGAGTCTGTCCCTTCTCAGATCTCAGCCTCCGTGTTGGGAGATCCACTGCTCTCTTCAAAGCTGTCAGAGTCGTTTGCGTCTGCAGAGTTTTCTGCTGTGTTTGTTATTGTTTACTGTGCCCTGTCCCCAGAGGTGGAGTCTACAGAGACAGGCAGGTTTCCTTGGGCTGCTGTGAGCTCCACCCAGTTCGAGCTTCCCAGCGGCTTTGTTTACCTACTTAAGCCTCAGCAATGGCGGGCGCCCCTCCCCCAGTCTCGCTGCTGCCTTGCCGGTAGATCACAGACTGCTGTGCTAGCAATGAGGGAGGCTCCGTGGGTGTGGGACCCTCCCGGCCAGGTGTGGGATATGATCTCCTGGTGTGCCTGTTTGCTTAAAGCGCAGTATTGGGGTGGGAGTTACCCGATTTTCCAGGTGTTGTGTGTCTCAGTTCCCCTGGCTAGGAAAAGGGATTCCCTTCCCCCTTGCGCTTCCCAGGTGAGGCAATGCCTCGACCTGCTTCAGCTCTCGCTGGTCGGGCTGCAGCAGCTGACCAGCACCGATCGTCCGGCACTCCCCAGTGAGATGAACCCAGTACCTCAGTTGAAAATGCAGAAATCACCGGTCTTCTGTGTCGCTAGCGCTGGGAGTTGGAGACTGGAGCTGTTCCTATTCGGCCATCTTGCTCCGCCCCCCTATATCTTCTTAAACCTATGTAAGGTACATTATTGTTCGCCCCCTCCTCCTCTTCTTCCTCCCTCTCCTCCACAGTGCTGTTTATTGAGCATACCATGTGCCAGGTACTGTGTTAAATAGTTTACATACATTGTCTTGGGAAGAAGGAAAAAAGGCTATCTTGCAAAGTCTAAAAAGTTATTTTAAGAAGAGAAGGGGGAATCAAATGGAAAGAAGAGTGAATTGAGATATTCTGAGAATTTAAAGAAGAAAAAAATTATGAGAGCAGCAAAACAGTGAACTAGTGTTTTGTTGTATTCTGGCAGGAAGAAGAGGTGTGATTTGAGCCCACGTTGTCCTCTACTATGATTCGGGTATAAGTGATCATAAGGAGAAGACTGGTGGGGAAAAGGAGGGTGCCAGGAAATAATCCATCCTAAAGAAAGACAGAATCCAGGCATGGATGTTTGATTCAGGATCATGGAACCATTGTCAAAAGTGGGTAAGTAGAGTTTTGAGAAAATCAGAATATCTGTCACTCAGCCTATTGTCTGATTCATATTTGACCTGAAGATGGAGCCAGTTCTAAGAAAGAAGATCCATGGATCATGGTGATGTCATGCACAAGCTTTTTCCAGCCGTGCTTGAAACAAATCTACTCCTGGGCTTTCCCATTATGTGAGCCAATAGACTGTTTTCTTCTCTCTCTCTCTCTCTCTCTCCTTCTCTCCTTCAACCCCCTTTTTATTCCTCAAGTTGGTTTTGCTCCTTAATTCAAACTTTCTATTCCATACCAAAAATAATTCCTAATTTATAAATTATAGAATGGAAAAGTGTTGGCCTTGCTGAGTCCAAAGGCACAATGAATATTTTCAGCCCACCCTCTTTCTCGCTCAGGTTTTGCTCTTGGCACAGATTTTCTTTTTCATGTTGATCTCCTTCTCCCCTATTATAGGAAGATTCTTCTGTGCAGCTGGGAAAAATGACCACAGATGGCTCCAGTGTATGTTGTCCACAGCATCTTTTCTGTTACCTCCAGCAAAAAATATCCTTGAGGAGGATGCAGATTGGGCTCATTTGGGTCACAAGTTCATCCCTAAAGCAATCACCATGGCCAGAGATTTTTGACTTTATTAAAAGGACCAAGTGTTTTTCTCTTCTGCTCCCTCCCCCAAATCCTAGGAGAATGGAGTTAACCCAAAATTAAATAAATAGAATGGGTGAAAGGTGGTATAATAGATATTGTTGGTTCCTCACCCTTACCTGGCCAAGGCATCCATCCCCCAGATGCTGTGAGTGTTGACTGTTAACAACCCACAGTCGCTCTCTCTGTGAGACTTGCCCTTGACCAAATAAGAACCCCTTCCCCTAATTCTATCTTTATTTAAAACTTTATTGTGTTCATCATGAATTTTTAAATTCATTTTTATTTATTTAATATATTGCATTAATATCATATTAACCTTGATTATTGGGTTTTTTACTTTCTCTCAAACTTTACCCTGTTTACTTCACCCTAGTCCTGGCCCTGGCTAAGAAGCTATACTCCAGCTCTCCATCACCCTTCTAGGGACAGACCTCAGCCAATGATTAACTGATGTAGGGGTACAAAAGGTCACCCCCTTGCCTCAAGGTAGGGATAACTCTGCAGTAGAATTTGTGTTCCAGATTTGCCCCAGGATCAGGCACTAAAGCTAGTCACCAGCTAGACCACATTCTTGCTTTTATCCCTACCCTGTCCTGCCTTCCTCACTCTCTTTTCTTGAGAGTGTTCCACACACATATCACTTGGATAAGATTACCTGCCTTAGGTTCTGCTTCTAGGGAAGCCTACCTAAGAAAGTTGACACCAGGAAAGGTCCTAGGAAGCAGACAGTAAGTGTAGGATTTTGTCATTGGATTACTCACCAGTTGGATAACAATAGGACCAGCTGCTGATACTGCCTGGATGCTGTGTGCCATGCACAAAAAAAGTATTTTTGTGGCAGCAGAAAAGGACTAAGACACTGTGAAAGTGGATTTTTAAGGCTTTTACCGGTAGTGAGCTATAACGGGATACAGGTGCCAGGGGATGCACTAACTGGTACAATATCCTAGGTTAGTGGTTCCAGTAATCTGCACATTAAAGTCACCTAGGAAACTTAAAAATTCCTAGGCCCAGATCACACCTAAGACTAATTACATTACAATCTCTGGGGGTAGGACACTGGCACTGGTATTTTTAGACACTCCCATGTTATTCCTATGTGCAGACAAGTTTAGAAACTACTGCCTCAGGCAGTTGGGGCTTGTAGGGTAATAGTGCCTGCAAGAAAGGATTGTGGAATGGATAGCTGTTGTTAATTATTACTGATTCATGGCAGAAAGAAAAATCTCAGGCTCAGATCTATTAATCAACAACTTTAAGGCCAGGTGCAGTGCCTCAACCTGTAATTCCAGCACTTTGGGAGGCCGAGTTGGGTGAATCATTTGAGGTCAGGAGGTCAATACCAGCTTGGCCAACATTGTGAGACCCCATCTCTACTAAAAATACAAAAAATTAGCCAGGCGAGGTGGCAGGTACCTGTAATCCCAGCTATTCAGGAGGCTGAGGTAGGAGAATTGCTTGAACTTGGGAAGTGGAGGTTGCACTGAGCTGAGATCGCGCCACTACATTCCAGCCTGGGTGACAGAGTGAGTCTCAAAAAAAGGAAAAAAAAAGAAAAAGAAAAAAAGTTTAAGCAAAGTGTAAGAGTCAAAGTATCTCCTTGAAAGCATTTAAAGACACTCATTTCCTGCAGTAGGAGAGCTGCACAACTGAAGATCAGGTTGAGGATTTTCATAAGAATTTTCAGTTGCCTAAACCTCTTGGTCTGCAGAAGTGACCAACTCTCCCTTGTTATAAGATAGGGGCCTTCTATTTATTGAAGGCTATTAAAAGGTGTCAAAGGAGGCAGTGCTTTGCAAATAAAGTTGCCAGATAAAATGTGAGATGCCCGGTTAAATTTTAATTTCAGATAAACAATGAATAATTATTAAATTTTCATGAATTATTACCATATCATAATCTCCTGTATCCTGTGTTTTTATTTGCTAAGTCTGGCAACCCTATTTATAAGGTAATACTTACCCTACTCAGGATATGCCCTAACCTTTCATCTGGCCTCCAGACACATTTTTAAGGGTGGAGGGTGGGAAGAGGGTGAGAATCGAAAAACTATTTATCAGGTTCTATGTGCATTACCTAAGTGATGAAATAATCTGTACACCAAATCCCCAAGACATGCAATTTACTCATATAACAAACCTGCACATGTACCCCCTAAACCTAAAATAAAACCCAAAGTGCTGGAATTACAAGTGTGAGCCACCGCACCTAGCCTTAAAGTTGTTGATTAATAGATCTGAGCCTGAAATTTTTCTTTCTGCCATGAATCAGTAATAATTAACAACAGCTATCCATTCCACAATCCTTTCTTGCAGTTAGAAAGGAAAAAAAAAATCATCAAAACCTGATTGAGGAAGTATGAGGCTTGCTAAGGGAAGAGAGAGAAAATACGCCAAAGGAGCTGTAGGACCTGGTAAGAGGGGAATAAGGATTGTTGAAAATCTGGTAATATCTGTTATCTCTAGGCAGGAATGACAGTATAAAATTCTATGTCAGAAGTGGGCTTTACAGTATCAATGGGATAAGTGTATTCATTTGTTTTGAACTGCTGTAATAGAATACCTGAGTCTGGGAAATTCATAAAAATTAGAGATTTATCTCCTCCAGTTCTGGAGGCTGGGAAGTCCCAGGCTGAGGGGCCCTTATCTGGCAAGGGCCTTCTTGCTGTGTCATCCCATGGTGGAAGGTGGAAGAGCAAGAGCGCACACAAGCACACAGGCACAAAAATGCATGAGACGAGAGAGAGAAGGGGGCAAAGCTGCTTTTATGATGAACTTACTCTCACAATAATGAACTCACTCCTGAAATAACAACATAATCAATTTATGAGGGCAGAGCCCTCATAACTTAATCACATCTTAAAGTTCAGGTCCCACCTCTCAGCACTGTTGCATTGATAATAACACAGAAACTTTGGAGGACATACTCAAACCATATCACCTGTTTATTAGTTATTATTATATTTATTATAATTGCAGATACATTTCTGCTTAAATCTATCATTTTATTTTGCGTTTTTTATTTGTCTCACCTGTTCCATGTGTGTTTTCTCTTTTTTTCTTGCCTTTTTTTAGATTGTTTTAAAACATACTAGTTTTTTTCCTCTACTAGGTATGAAATTAAACATTCTCTTTCCATTGTTTGCAAGGTTTCTATAGAAATTACAACATGCAAGCTTAACTTATGGAAGTCTACAATTAATCATTATCTCTTATTGAACAAGGTCCACAGAACATTTTAATATCATTTAAACTCCTTCCAACTTACATATTATTTTTTTCATGTATTTAAATGATATATTTTCCTCTTCTAACAATAAAAACATCATTATTCCTTGATTTGATTCATTTCCCTTAGATTTGCCCACATATTTACTCTTCACTGCACTTTATTACTTTTTACATTGTAGCCCTTCTCTGTAGGATTATTTTCTGCCTATATAGGAAGTATACACATTAGAAATTCTTTTAGTGAGGGTCTGCTATTGGAAAAATCTCTTAGTTTGTATTTACCCTATTCATGACAGGTGTAAAATTCTATGTTGGCAATTATTTTCTCAGTGCTTTGAAGGTATTATTTCACTCTTTTTTTTTTTTTTTTTTTTTTTTTTTTTTTTTTTTTAGCATTCCTCGTTATGTTGAGAAATCAACTGACAAGTTGTTACTTCTTTGAAAGCTATCTTTTTTTTTTTTGAGACGGAGTCTCGCTCTGTCACTCAGGCTGGAATGCAGTGGTGCAATCTTGGCTCACTGCAGTGTCTGCCTCCTGGCTTCAAGCAACTCTCCTGCCTCGGCCTCTCAAGTAGCTGGGACTACTGGCGCTCGCTGCCATGCCTGGCTAATTTCTATGTTTTTAATAGAGACGGGGTTTCACCATGTTGGCCAGGATGGTCTTGATCTCCTAACTTCATGATCTGCCCACCTCAGCCTACCAACGTGTTGGGATTACAGGCATGAGCCACCGTGCCCAGCCTCTGGCTTCTTTTAAAATCTTCTCTTTGTCTTGGAAATTCTAAAGTTTCATTATAATGTGTCTAGATATGGATTTCTTTTTATTTATGTTGTTTGGGTTTTATTAAGCTTCTTGAGTCAGTGTTTTAGTGTCTCTTCTTCATTTCTGTTAATGTCAGCCATTATCTCTTCCTCCATTGTTTCTCTTTCCTTTCCTACTGCAACTCTAATTAAGTGATTTGTACCTTCCCGTGCTAGGCTTCTTGTCTCAGCTTTTCATCTGTCTTCCTAAGCTCCTTTCCCTGGACACTTTTTCTGTCCTATCTTATAATTCACTATCTTTACCCATGTCTAATTTGCTCTTAAATATTTCCATTGAGTTTTCCATTTTAGTTATAAATTTTTCATTTGTATAAGCTCTATTAGTTTTTTTCAAATATTTTTAGTTTCCTGGCCCTTGTAGATGTGTTTAGTTCACTTAATCTATAACAAAATACCACAAATAGGTATTTCTCATAAACAATAGAAATTTATTTTTCACAATTCTGGAGCCTGGGAAATCCAAGATCAAGGTCCAGCCGATTCAGTGTCTCATGAGGGTCTGCTTCCTGATCATACGTAGCCATCTTCTCACTGTGTCCCCACATGGCAGAAGGGGCAAAGGAACTCTTTGGGGTCTCTTTTATAAGGGCACTAACTCCATTCATGAGGTTTCTGCCTTCACAATGTAATCACCTCACAAAGGCCCCAACTCTAAATACCTCTCAATACATTGGATATTAAATTTCAACATACGAATTTGGGGGTAGGGGAAAGTACAAACATTTAGTCTGTAGCAAGATGTTTTTGAACAAGTATTTTATTTTGTAACTATGCCACTAAGCATAGCTTTTAAGTAGACTGTCAGATAATGACAATATACAAAAGTTTTGCATATTCGTTTTTGTATACTTTGTTTCCCTTTTGTACATGGTTATTTTTTACATTGTGCTACTCATTTTCTTTGAGTTTATAGAAATATTTATGACCTAGAGTAAAAATGCCTTCCTCTAGAGAGGATTTTTACTGAGAATACTCATTAATCAAGTTCATAGCCAAAGGTTCCTGGGATGACCCAAGGGACTTGAACTCAAGCTGCAAATTCACTTGAGATGGATTGTTTCTGGTTCTCCTTTTCCCTCAAAATCTTCAACTATATATTTTGAAGGAGTTATTGGTTGGAATCTATTTATATCTCTTAGGATTTAAGTAATTCGGACAAGTCATGTATTCTTATTCATTAGCCTACTTACCTCTCAAAGGGTAAAGTTTCTTAGCAATTTTTGATAGTATATATAGTTATCTGAGGACATAAAACCCTTGCTATCTTTGGCTTTCAGAGAAACTCCCTAAAAGTTTCAATACACTTCTTCATACAGACAGGGAAATATCTTCAGGACTCCTGGGGGAAAAAAGCCTATGGTAGGGTAGTATCTTTATTTGAAACTGAAAAGTAAATTTATCTCTTCAGTATATAGAAATGCTACACTTGCCAGACCACTGACTATTCTAGTTTCCTAGGGTTGCCATAGCAAATTTCCATTAAATTTTCAGCTTAAAACAAAAGAAATTTAATTTCTCACAGTTCTAGAGGCCAGAGTCTGAAATCAAGTTGTCACTAGGGCTAACCCCAAAGGCTCTAGGAGAGACTCTTTCCTTGCCTTGTTCCACTTCTGGTGGCTGCAGGCTTTCCTTGGCTTGTAGCTGTATCACTGCAATCTCCCTCCGTCTTCACATGGTCTTTTCCTCGGTGTCTGTGTCTTCTTCTCTTCTGTCACTTATAAGGACACTTACATTAGATTTAAGGCCCACCCAGAACATTCAGAATGATCTTATTTCCTAATTATCTCACTCATCTCTTAGTTTAATTATATCTATAAAGACCCTTTTGCCAGATAAAGTCATATTTACAAGTTCTAGGGGTTAGGACTTAGACACATCTTTTTGGAGGCTGCTAGTCAAACCACTACACTTACCATCTTTCTTCTCCAGTGATTACCCTCCTTTAAAAAAAAAAAAGAAAGAAAGAAAAAAAGAAAACCTTGTCTTGAGGAAGAGGAACATCTATTGAATTTGAGCTATTTCCAATAGGAACCAATACCCATAACTAGTATATGTGGGTGAACACAAAATCGTGAGATCTTTGAAAAGTTATCAAATCAGTTCCTATTCACATTGGTGTTTTTTGTGGGTGTTTGTTTTGTCTAACAGCAATGTGGTAATTTTGTGGATTATTTTTATGGTTCCAATAAAAGAGAGGTTGTATTTTATTCATTTTATCCTTCTGTTTAATGTTAAAAACACAAAAAGAGTTAAAGCAGTTTCTAAAAATGCACTTTTAAAATATTCTTCAAAATAGTTTACTATAGGTGATGAAACTAGAATAAAAGGAAAATCAAGGCAGGCAAAATAAATTTTAAATCAAAAGTAAAAATAATTCACAAAATGCATGCAAATGTGAATTAATTTGGGTGCCAGAAGAAGGTTACAATTTGAATCTGTGCTTCATAGCTGGTAAGGCAAAGTTAAGAACACAATCAGGTAAAATATTTATAAACCAACTGCTCTGGGGAAGCAAAATCTGGTTTTGTTACTGAGATATGAAAAAAATTTCCCAAGGTTTTAAAAGGGGATGATCATGAAGTGTATCAGATAATGTCTTTAATAACAGCCCAATAGTAGATACAATTATAAATTCCATGACCTCACTAGAGAACAATGACAAAAACTGAAGCAATTTTACATAGGCAAAAACAATGACCCAAGATAAGCACTCTGATAATCAAACTAGAGCTAAGAATAAAATACAAACCATCTGAAGAATAAATGGCTTGTATGTCTTCTATGCAATGTTCTGTGACTGTTATCTCTCAAAATTAAATTTTCAATAAGAATTGGCTGATGAACATCACTGGCCATCAGAGAAATGCAAATCAAAACCACAATGAGATACCATCTCACACCAGTTAGAATGCTGATCATTAAAAAGTCAAGAAACAACAGGTGCTGGAGAGGATGTGGAGAAATATGAACACTTTTACACTGTTGGTGGGATTGTAAACTAGTTCAACCATTATGGAAAACAGTATGGCGATTCCTCAAGGATCTAGAACTAGATGTACCATATGACCCAGCCATCCCATTACTGGGGATATACCCAAAGGATTATAAATCATGCTGCTATAAAGACACATGCACACGTATGTTTATTGCGGCACTATTCACAATAGCAAAGACTTGGAATCAACCCAAATGTCCATCAGTGATAGACTGGATTAAGAAAATGTGGCACATATACACCATGGAATACTATGCAGCCATCAAAAAGGATGAGTTTGTGTCCTTTGTAGGGACATGGATGCAGCTGGAAACCATCATTCTTAGCAAACTATCACAAGAACAGAAAACCAAACACCGCATGTTCTCACTCATAGGTGGGAACTGAACAATGAGATCACTTGGACTCAGGAAGGGGAACATCACACACCGGGGCCTATCATTGGGAGCGGGGAGGAGGGAGGGATTGCATTGGGAGTTATACCTGATGTAAATGACGAGTTGATGGGTGCTGACGAGTTGACAGGTGCAGCACACCAACATGGCACAAGTATACATATGTAACAAACCTGCACGTTATGCACATGTACCCTAGAACTTAAAGTATAATAATAAAAAATAAAAAAATAAAAAATAAAAAATCTTTAAGTAACTAGAAAAAAAAAAAAGAATTGGCTGATGAAAAACTCAAAGTTCTATTTTCTTACAAGAACGTGGAATGTATTTCGATGTTCAACCAAACAAAGGAGGTAACGTTGCCATCTTTCTAAAAAGATGAGAACTCTGATCAAAACCCCAACTTTAATGTGAGGATATTCCACTTCCAAATGGACACAGGACAATGAAATGCTTATGGCAGATAAGTGTATTTTTAAGTATTTTATACCATAAGTAATGCATATAATTTTTTTTAAAGCTGAAACATTATAGAGAAATGAAAAGTCCCCTTTGACTACCATCTTCATTCCTTGTCCTCTTTCCCTCTCCAAGTGTGATCACAGTTAGCAATTTGGTACATTCTTTCATTACTTCTTTGCATTTGCATATGTATGTATAGAAAATATCTAGTATAAAGTATTATTTTGTGCAAATTGCTCTTTATATAAAAATTTCGGTATTTCTATTAGTCACTTTTTCCCCACTCAACAGTGTACATTGGATTTCACATCATGCCATTACCTATAAATCCACTTCATTCTATTTCCTTCTTTCACAGGTGAACATGTAGGTTGTTTACTAATCCAAATATTGTTAATGACTATCTTTGCATCTGCCTCATTGGCACAGGAGCATTTCTTGACTACTAGTTTTTGAGAAGTGAAATTGTTAGATGGAACTTATACTTTTTTAACAGGTACTGCCAAATTACTCCCTAAAGTGATTGCACCAATGTACACTTCTTCAAGTAGTGTATGACTGTACCTGTCTCCTTAGGCCCTCAGTAACACTGAACGTTATCAATCTTTTAACAATTTTTAATCCAAAAAAATGAAAATGGTATCTCGTTGTTTGAATTTGCAATTCCCTGAGTATTACTAAAGAAGCACTTTCTTTCTATCTTGAGTGATCACTAATGTTACCTCTCCCACCCAGTTTTCAAATAAATTTATTTTTATTTTATTATTTTATTTTTAAATTTGAGACAAGGTCATGCTCTGTCACCCAGGCTGGAGTGCAGTGGCACAATCATAGCTCACTGCAGCCTTGAATTCCTAAGTTCAAGGGATCTTCCTGCCTTAGCCTGCCTTATAGCTAATTTCAACACACCATTATGCCTGGCTACTTTTTAAAATTTTTTTATAGAGATGGAGTCCTGCTATGTTTCTCAGACTAGTCTCAAACTCCTGGCCTCAAGTGATCCTCCTGCTTTGGCCTCCCAAAGTGCTGGAATTACAGGTGTGCTGCCAATATGCCTGGCTCTTCAACCATTTTTTTAGTAAGTTATTTGTCTCTTACTTACTGACTTGTAAGAATTGTTTTATTAAGAATTATTTTATACATATATAGATATGTATATAATACAAGTCATTTGCCTATTATACACATTGTAATCATTTACTTCCAATATGTTGTGTCTTTTGTTTATGGCGCAATGTAAAATACCAACATTTCTCATTTTGGTGTAGTCTAATTCACTGACCTTTTCCTTTACTTCATTTTAGTATCTTATATTGAAAACATAAGATTCTCTAACAAATGCAAATTTATTACACAGAAATCAGAAGCCACTTGTGACTTCCTTTGCCTATAAATCCCTTACTGATTCTCTCTTCCCACCTGATCTTTACTATCCACCCTACAACATTTAGCACATCTTCTATGAGAGGCAGTCCTTGGGCCTTCACAGGGTAGAATGGTTGCCATTCATTAATTTATTTATTCAGTTAACACTCAGTAGTTATCATATGCCAGGCATAGTGCTAGGCCTTGGTTATACAGCTGTGAATAAAGCAGGCAAGATTTTTGCCCACATGGAGCTCACAGTCTAATGAAAACAACATCCATTTAACAAATAATTAAAAATGTATACTCATCACATACTGTCACAAGTATGAAGAAAGAAAAGGACAGGGTGCTGTGAGACAGAGTGGGTGTTGGATCTTCCACGGTGCTGAGCTGACCTCCATGACGGCTCTCATCATACTGTATTCTAATTTTCTGATCCCTATGGCTTTTATACTATGGCCCCCACCATTGTTTGTCTGACACCAGTTTCCCCAGAGCCATCTTCCCTGACAGGGCCAGACTCCAGGTTTGACTATGTCTGCCTCTGTCTTGCTGCTCTGCTGACTTAGCACAGCATGAGTCACTCTTGCTCTGAGAAACAAAGTTCTGAGAAAACTGAGCCAACAAACAGGTGACAGAAAAATAAAACTCCTAGCGTAAGGGATTTGGAGCACGTAGGGGTGGAAAAATCACTCCGGAGTTGTCAGATGAACCTGATCCAGATAAATACTCTGGGCTTGGATGAACAATCAGATAGCAAACTAAATAAAAGTGCATTTTGAGTACTGTTTGAAACAGTGATGTGTAAACACCTTCTATACCTTGGGAAAGGCCCTCATGGTAACAATGGAGATCTTGTCACAGAACAAAACTATAATATTTGGACTACGAAAAAAAAACAGAAGATAGAACATGGATCCAATGAATCCACATTTCCCTGTCACTGTCATCTGGAAAATCAGCCATTATACCCTCAGGGTTTCAAGATCTTAGAAGAAATCGTGAAAAGGCAGGAGCGGGCCTCCCACTGTCTTCCTCGCACTTGAGGCCTGGCATCTACAGCCAACCCTCTGATCCACCAGCTGTATAATGTTAGGCAGGTGGTTTACATCACTATCTCTGCCTCAGTTTTCTCATGTGTAAAATGTGAATAAATAATGGGCCTCCTAGAGTCTTTTTAAGTGCTTAATACATGATGGGCATTATACTTTTATAGTGCATAATTTTTTCAGCACTGAGCCTGTCAGTATGTTCTGTAAACTGCTACCTCGGACTTGGAGGCAATCCAAGACAGCCAAGCCCAGCTAAGGCCTCCAGGCATGGAAAGGAAATAAGTTCTTCCATTTTCCTGGCCCAAGTTTCCTGCTGGACTTATTGACCTTCCACCTTCCTAGGTAGAGAGTAATTTGGATATTCTTTATTTAAATAAATAAATAAGTACTAAGTAATGCTTATAAGCATTTTCTTAGACAAGTTCAGCAAAAAGGAAAACTCACGCTGGCCAAAAAGGCTTCACTACCAACTGCTCAACACACAAGTTTGAGTGGCATTAGCTTTCCCTAGCAGGCCAGCAATCTGGCACCAGGCCCCACACTCAAATCTGGAGCTCTCCTTCCTGACCAGAGCTCTATCCCATGCTCTGAAGGTCTGAGCCAGCTCACATGTTTTGCCTCTCCCAATCAAGCTACAGAAATTCTCTCTTCTATTCTGTTATCTGCTTCACCTCCCCAGCCACAATATGCCAAATCACGAACTGTTCGATGATGGGGTGGTGCCTGCCTGTAGGGCCACTACCTCTGGCTGTCTCCCTGAGTGTTTACTGCTAATCTGAGCTCTGCAGGGCAACTCTGTTCACGGTGATCTGGCCCCTGGGGTGAAAGCGGTCTCACTCTGATTTGCACTCAGTCCCAAATCAGGTTGTAACAAGGAATAAACAGGGATTCTCAGGGAAAAAGAGAGACATTCTTCAGGCTTTTCTACCCGAAAGGGTAGACTTCATCCTAGAAAAGGCTAGAAAATGTGATGGACTCAATCAGTAGATCACCTAAAATCCAAGGAGATTTGCTTTGTACCACAAAGAAAAATGAGGGCAGAATTTTTCTTCTCAAACATGCCTAAGCCACAATTTGGAAAGGAAGTTTGATATTTACAACTATGGTTTTCTCAATAATCAGTTAGCAACAATTTTAAAAATCAAGAATTGAGACATAAAAAACACTCAGAAATGAGCTTGGGACATCATAGTTGAAATCAATACTGTGACAGTAAACGAGTCAATCCTGGGTTCACAGCTGTGGGATAATTCAGAAAAAAAAAATGTTTTTTCTATTTTTCTATTTCCTGAATGCTAAATGCTAGGTTCTCTGTCTAATCCCAGGCCACTTTATCCTAATAAATAAGGAAGTCGTGCTTATTAACAGGAGCTTAATAAGATTGAAGCCCCTTTAAATATCCTGAAGACATTGGCAGCTCTCCTCTCCAGCAGCAAACTGTGGTGGGCATATTAAGGTCATTTCCTGTCCTGTCCTTGACCACTGGCTGCAGCCTGTGGACATGGCTGACCAGGGCACAGGGCCACATGATTCATCTTTCTTCTAACACGTGGATATGAGGGCAACATCGTTTCACAGAAAAGCAAATACAATTTTGTTTTATTTTGTCCAATACGGTTCTGGCACAACACAAGCTGTCCCTATTCTAAGGCTGGAGAATTTGATTTCCTCTCTGGCCTGTGGAAATGGGCTCAGCATATAGCCCTATTTAATCACAGAATGCTAACACTAATCTGACTAAGATGGCTGACTTGAGGTGCTCCCTAGGCTGCAGCAGACAGTGCTAATCCTTCTAGCTGAACCTGGGCCCAACTTCAGAGAACAGAGCTGTTGGCTGTTTAATCACTCATGTAGGCATGACTGATTGAAACCATCATATACTTCCTCAGTTCAAAGACGCATACGATTATTTTCACTGGGAGGATAAACACAATACTATTTTGACAGTTGGCTCCAGAATCCCACTGAGGGGAGAGAACAGTGAGTTCTAGCAACAGTAATGTACATTCATTCTGATACTCCTTTCAGTGCCATTTTCAACCCCCCACTCCATTATCTCTAAATGCTTAGTAAAAGTCTAATATCCTTGTATCCTGAGGCCTTGGGGAATGAAGGCAAAGATGGTGTGGGAGAGGAGAGCCACTGCAGATGCGGGAAGAAATGGTAGAAGCCAAGAAATGGCAAAGAAACAGGTGGTAGTGTGGGCAAACTCAGAAATGCAGGCACAGGAGAAATCTTGCAGACAGGGGCAGGGAATGGGGAAACACCCAGAAGGGGTAGACTGCCTTGGTGCTGATATATGAAAAGCAGCTTTCCAAGTGGTAGACATTTTAATTCAATGAATATTTGCTCAAGACATCTGCAATGATAACTCATGTCTAATCTAATACTCTGACGTTTTGCAAAATATAGTCTCAGAAGCACTTTCTATGTGAATAATATCATTGTAAATATCATTTTCAGTGGTGTCATAATAGCCTATTGAGCAGATTTGACATGGTTTATTTAATGTTTCCCTTTTGGACTTTCAAATAAATTCAAATGTTTAGCTATTAAGGATAATGACGTTATCCTTAATGTCTAAAGATGTTATGAACATCTTTAGACAGAAAGCTTTTACCACAGTTAGGATAATTGCCTCATGGTGAATTCCCAGCAATGAAGTTCACTGGGTTAGATAGCATGAAATTTTTGAACTTTTGATAAATAGTGATAAAGTGGTTTTCACTTCCATCAATACTGATGAGGATCCTAGTTTCTCTGCACCTGGGAATCTCAGTTTCTCTGCACAAGAAAAACTATTAAATACCACTTATTCTCTGGAGGGAGATGTTCTTAAGGTTGACATGTATTTTTAGAGGCTACATTCTTAAAGGTAAAATTACTAAGTCAAAAAGTATGTATATTTGAACTTTTGGAATCAATATCTTCAAAATGGCCATACTGCCCAAGGTAATTTATAGATTCAATGCCATCCCCATCAAGCTACCAAAGAGTTTCTTCACAGAATTGGAAAAAACTACTTTAAAGTTCATATGGAACCAAAAAAGAGCCCACATTGCCAAGACAATCCTAAGCCAAAAAAACAAAGCTGGAGGCATCATGCTACCTGACTTCAAACTATACTACAAGGCTACAGTAACCAAAACAGCATGGTACTGGTACCAAAACAGAGATATAGACCAATGGAACAGAACAGAGCCCTCAGAAATAATACCACACATCTACAACATCTGATCTTTGACAAAACTGACAAAAGCAAGAAATGGGGAAAGGATTCCCTATTTAATAAATGGTGCTGGGAAAACTGGCTAACCATATGTAGAAAGCTGAAACTGGATCCCTTCCTTACACCTTATACAAAAATTAATTCAAGATAGATTAAAGGCTTAAATGTTAGACCTAAAACCATAAAAACCCTAGAAGAAAACCTAGGCAATACCATTCAGGACATAGGCATGGGCAAGGACTTCATGACTAAAACACCAAAAGCAATGGCAACAAAAGCCAAAGTTGACAAATGGGATCTAACTAAAGAGCTTCTGCACAGCAAAAGAAACTACCATCCATCAGAGTGAACAGGCAACCTGCAGAATGGGAGAAAATTTCTGCAATCTACTCATCTGACAAAGGGCTAATATCCAGAATCTACAAAGAACTCAAACAAATTTACAAGAAAAAAACAACCCCATCAAAAAGTGGGCAAAGGATATGAACAGACACTTCTCAAAAGAAGACATTTACAGAGCCTACAGACACATGAAAAAATGCTCATCATCACTGGCCATCAGAGAAATGCAAATCAAAACCGCAATGAGATACCATCTCACACCAGTTAGAATGGCAATCATTAAAAAGTCAGGAAACAACATATGGATGTGGAGAAATAGGAACACTTTTACACTGTTGGTGGGATTGTAAACTAGTTCAACCATTGTAGAAGCTAGTGTGGCGATTCCTCAAGGATCTAGAACTAGAAATACCGTTTGACTCAGCTATGCTGTTACTGGATATATACCCAAAGTATTATAAATTATGCTGCTATAAAGACACATGCACATGTATGTTTATTGCAGCACTATTCACAATAGCAAAGATCTGGAACCAACCCAAATGTCCATCAATGATAGACTGGATTAAGAAAATGTGGCACATATGCACCATGCAATACTATGCAGCCATAAAAAAGGATGAGTTCATGTCCTTTGTAGGGACATGGATGCAGCTGGAAACCATAATTCTCAGCAAACTATTGCAAGGACCAAAAACCAAACACAACATGTTCTCACTTATAGGTGGGAACTGAACAATGAGAATACTTGGACACAGGAAGGGGAACATCACATACTGGGGCCTGTTGTGGGGTGGGGGGAGGGGGGAGGGATAGCATTAGGAGATATACCTAATGTAAATGACGAGTTAATGGGTGCAGCACACCAACATGGCACATGTATACATATGTAACAAACCTGCACTTTGTACACATGTACCCTAGCAATCAAAATATAATAATAAGAAAAAAAGATAATGTCAAATTACCATCTAAATAGGCTATATCATTTAAACTTCTATCAACCATCTATGAAAATACTCATTCCTCCACACTATCTCCAACCATGGGTTGTATCAAACTTAAAATAACATTTTTTAGTCAATCTGATATCAAAAATATCTCATTATTTTAATATGCATTTCCACAATGGCTAGAGAGGCTAAATGTCTTTTCATATTATTAGCTACCTGTGTTTTTTCCATCTGTGAATTGCTTGTTCATATACCTTGCTCATTATTCTTAGTTTGTTCCTATTTTACTTATTAATTTATAGAAGTGGTCTATTACTGGCCGGGCATGGTGGCTCACGCCCGTAATCCTAGCACTTTGGGAGGTCAAGGCGGGTGGACCACCTGAGGTCAGGAGTTCAAGACCAGCCTGGCCAACATGGTGAAACCCCGCCTCTACTAAAAATACAAACAAAAAGTAGCCAGGCATGGTGGCAGGCACCTGTAATCCTAGCTACTCGGTAGGCTTGAACCCAGGAGGCAGAGGTTGTGGTGAGCCGAGATTGCGACACTGCACTCCAGCCTGGGCGCCAAAAGCGAAACTCCATCTCAAAAAAAAAAAAAAAATATATATATATATATATATATATAGCCTATTATGTACATTGCAAATATTTCCCACCTTTTCTTTGTTTATTCCAGTCCTTTTATTGTACAGAAAATTTTAATTTGTATATATTTAGATCCATCTGTTTTTCCCATTTTACACCTGATTTTAATATAGTTTAGGAAGGTTTTAACTATCCCATGGTTACAAAAATATTCTCCAATGTTTTGTTCTAATAGTCTTGTTTTTTATTCTTATTTAATTTATATGGAATTTAGCTTTGCATATGTTGTGAGGTATGATTTTGTCCCAAAATTTTAGCAATTGTTCATTTATCACGAAATAATTATAGTCTTCTTGGATCCAGTTTTCTACTCTCTAGTCATTAACTTCATAATAGGTTTTGTTCTGGTGAAGCAAGCTACTTTTATTTTTCTTGTTTCAAAATTTTATTGGTTATTCTTGTGCATTTATTGTTCCAGATGAACCTTAGAATCATTTTGAAGGGAATTAGTTTTCAAAGTTAGTAATTTTCATTGAGATTACACTGAATTTACCTATTAATTTGTGAACAAATTATGCTTTTGTAATATTATAATACTAAATCTTTCTATGAAGAAAATCACATTACTCTCCATTTATTTATTTATTGGACTACTTTTCTGTTTCTATTTCTACTGATATCTTCAAATTTTTCACCTTATCTTGATTAAATTTTTAATAATAGCTTTATTAGGATACAATTCACATACCATGAAGTTCACCTTTTAAAAATGTATAATTCGATGGTATTTAATATATTCACAGGGATGTGCATTGATCACTAGTGTCTAGTTCCAGAAGATTTTAATCACTCCAAAGGGAAACCACATATCTGTTAGCAGATATTCCCCATTTACTCCTTGCCCTAGCCTCTGGCAACTACTAATCTATTTCCTGTCTCTATGAATTTGCCTATCCTGAAGATTTCATATAAATGAAATCATACTGCCATGCATGATTCATACATGTGACCATTTATGTCTGTCTTCTTTCACTTAACATAATTATTTCAATGTTCATCTATGCTGTAGAATATTACTAAAACTTATTTTTATGGCAAAATAGTATTTCATTTTATGACTGTCACATTTTGTTTATCCATTCTTCAGTTGATGGACATTGGGTTGTTTCTGTTTTTGGGTTATTATGAATAATGCTGCTGTGAATATTTGTGTGCAAGTTTTCCTTAACCATATGTTTTTAATTCTGTTGTGTATATATGTAGGACATAGATATACATACTTAAATCTACTCCTATATATTCCTGGATTTAATGGATCATATGATAACTCTATAACAATTTGAGGAACTGCTAAATTTTCCAAACTTGCAAAGTGGATGTACTATTTTACATTCCCACCAGCAATTTATGAGGATCCCAATTTCTCCACACCTTCACCAAGACTTCTTGTTTTAATTACAGCCATCTTAGTGAATACGACGTTATTTCTTATTGTGGTTTTAATTTTTATTTCCCAAATCACTAATGATGTTGAGCATGTTTTCAGGTGCCTGTTGACTATTTACTTCTGTGTTTTCTTCTGAGAACTTTGTAGTTTTAGCTCTTATATTTATGTCTATAACCTACATTTATTTTTGTATATGGAGTGAGGTAGGGAGGTCTATCTTGTTTTTTTGTTTTGTTTTGTTTGTATATGGCCATCCTGTTTTCCCAGTATCATACATTGAATGGACCCCCACCCCTTCAGTGGTCTTGGTACCCATGTCAAAAATCAGTTGATCATAGATGCATAGGTTTATTTATGAACTCTCCATTCATTTCCATTGATCTATATATCTGTCCTTATGCCAGTACTACATAATCTTGATGACTATATCTTTGCAGTAAGTTTTGAAATCAAGAAGTGTGAGTTCTTAAATTTGTTCTTTTTTGTTAATACTGTTTTGACCTTTCTGAGTACTTTGCAACTTCATAAGAATTTTCTAATCAGTTCTTCAATTTCTAAATGAACTCAGCTGGGTTTCTGATAGGGATTGAATTGAATCTGCAGACCAATTTAGCAAGTGTTGCCATATTAACAATATTAACTCTTCAGATTCATGAGCATGAAATGTCTTTTTATTTATTTCAGGTTTAATTTCTTTCAAGTATGTTTTGTCATTTTTAGAATACAAGCCTTGCACCAGTTTTGTTCAATTTATTGCTAAGTAATTCACTTTTTGATACTATCGTAAATCAAAATTTTTCTTCATTTTCAGATTGTTTTTTGTGTACATAAGTCACTTGGTTTGTGTGTATTGATTGTGTATTCTGCAACCTTGATAAACTAATTTATTTGTTCTAATTTTTTTGTATTTATTAGGATTTTCTATATATAAGATCATGCCATGGAGATTGTTTTATTTTTACTTTCCAATCAGAATGATTTTTATCTCTTTTTCTTGCCTAACTGCCCTTGCTAGAACCTCCAGAATAATGTTGATAGGAGTGGTTAGTGCAGAAGGAAGGGGCTTCATGATGGCTGACTAGATGCATCTGTTACTTACCTCTTCCACGGAGAAAAACCAAAATGGTGAGTAATCACACTTTGAATACATTGTCTAGGAGAGAGCACTGGAATTCAACAGAGAATTGATGGGAAGCACCAAATGGAAAGAAGAAGAGGAAAGTGTGGCAGCCTGCTCAGCTGGGATCAACTGGAAGCCTGGAGAGGCTTCCTAATGCAGATGAAGGGTCAGTAAGAGACCCCTAGTGGCCCAAACTCCCACCATGAACTCCAACAATTCTAACCACAAGACAGCACCTCAACCCATACAGGACCTGAGACTAACACAGGGAGCTGTCTGGAGACTGTGCAATGGCATTGCTCCAGAGAGGGAGCTCATGCTGAGGCCTACAATCCCCTGAGTACTAAACAGCTGCAGCATGGCATCATTTTTGGAGCCCAATATCTATTAGAATGCTTCCTGCCCTGAGGACCAACAGCCCTTGCATCTCCACATCTTTGGTGCCCAGTTGACATTTTCTATCTGTAGCCACTACTGCCAAGGTTGAGTAAGAAGCCACTGGCAGCAACCCCACACCCCCAGGAAAGGGGTGGCCAAGCATCTTCACATTCTCGGAGGACAGATCCCACAATCCACAATTTCTGCAGCTGCGGGCTGCTGTGGGGCTGAAGTGTAAGTAAAGTGTGTGCCCCCCAGCTGCCTGCCTACAGCTGTTCTCACTGAAAGCAATCCCATACTCCCTTGTAGCAGGGCTGCAGCATAGCTACTGCTGCCACAACCTAACCATTCCACTGGTGGCTAGAAGATCACCCTGCTATATTCATAGTAGAGCAAGCTCCTGCATGCACCAGTGGGAGGCCTCAGGACAGGTCTGCCCAGCCCAGCTTCATCCCCCAAATACTCAAGCATGCCATTCAGGTGCCTGGGAATTGCTCAGCCCAGTCCACTACCATTGGTACTTGAGCACTCCTCCTAGGTTCTTAAGTTAGGCCTACCCAAACTGCTGCAACAACCACAGCTGACACCCACCACCATGTGCCACCTGCAGGCCTGGGGACTGGCCCACTTATCCAGTCACACCTTAACATGGACCAAGAACACTTGCATCCCAGAGGGTTGTCCTACCATTGCTACTGTCATAACCCACACTTCCTGCTGCCCAGGGGCCCCAAGAACCTACCTAGCCACCCAGACTACTGCTGCCACTCCTGGCATCCAAGCAAGGCACCTGGAGGTCCAGGAATCAACCTGTCTGGACTTACCAACACTAGTGTGAGTAAATGCTGCTCTGGGGCCCAAAGACAGGCATGCTCAGACTGCTGCTGCCAACAATGGGGCCAAAGGACTGGCCATGGCATTCCAGTCCCCAGCAAAACTTCATCACAACCTCCACTAAGAACCACACCCTAAGCCAAACAGGAAATTACAGATAACACTGACCTTGTTAACAGCTGAAGAAATCACATAGAGGCTACACTACCACATGCACCCACAATCAAAGCCAAAGCACCCTACCCAACAAACACTATAGATACATCTTTAGAAAAATGTCCTCCCCTGTGAAAGCAAACTCAGAAAACTGGAAGAAGCAACTGTTACACAGGGAGCTATCTGGAGACTGTTACCAGATGTGCAGATATCAATGTAAGGACATAAGAAACATGAAAAAGCAGGGAAATATGAAATCCCCAAAGGAACAGCATAAGAATTATAATGGAGAACCAGCAACAGATCTCAATCAAAAAGAAATTTATGAATTTATGAAATCCCCCTCCAAAATTCAAAATATTGATTTCAAAGAAATCCAGCGACAGACAAGGGAGAAAAATACAATGGAATCAGGAAAACAATTCAGGATATGAATGGAAAATTTACCAAAGAGATAGATATAATAAAAAAGAACCACATAGAAATTCTGGAAATGAAGAATTTATTGAATGAAATACAAAATACATATGAAAGCTTCAACAATCGATCAAGCAGAACAACTAAATCAAGCAGGAGAAAGAATCTGAGCAATTGAAGATAGACGTTTTGAAATAACTCAGTCAGATAAAAATAAATGAAAAAGAATTAAAAAAAATTAGCAAAGCCTATGTGACATATAGGACACCAAAAAGTGACCAAATATTTGGATTTTTTGTGTCCTAGCAAGCAAAGAAAAAAACAAAAGAATAGAAAACCGATTTAATAAAATAATAGATGAAAACTTTGCAAGTCTAGCAAGAGATATAGACACCCAGATATAGGAGGTTAAGAGGTCCTCAAATAGATACAATTCAAGAAGGTCTTCTCCTCAGCACATTATAGTCAAACTGTCAAAAGCTAAAGACAAAAAGAGAATTCTAAAAACAGCAAGAGAAAAGTATCTGGGCATTTGTAAAGGAATTCTCATGAGAATAACAGCAGATTTCTCAGCAGAAATCCTACAGGTCAGGAGAGAATGGAATAATATATCCAAACTACTGAAAGAAAGAAAGAATGAAAAAACTGCTGGCATAAATATTATACCCAGCAAAGTTATCCTTCATGAATAAAGAAAAAATAAAGTCTTTGCCAGACAAGCAAAAGCTGAGGGAATGCATCACTACTAGACCAGACCTACAAGAAATGTTTAAGTGAGACCTACACCCAGAAGTGAAAGAATGATATGTAACATCACAAAAACACACACAAACATAAAAAACACTGGAAGAGCTAATACATAAGCAAGGAAAAATTCAAATGTTACCACCACAGAATACTGCCAACCCCAATGATAAACAATAAAAGAGAAAAGAACAATTAGAAATCAGTTACTAAAATTATGGGAATAAGCCCTCACATATATAATATATAAGATAGAGGCTGGCCAAATAGATAAAAAATTATAACCCAACTATATGCTGCCCATAAGAAATTCATCTCACCTATAAAGACACATATAACTGAAAGTAAAGGGATTGAAAAAGATATTTCAAGTAAATAAAAACCAAAGCAAGCATCAGTAGCTATGATCATATTAGATAAAATAAACTTTTTAAGTCAAAGACCTTAAAAAGAGACAAAGAAGGTCATTATATAATAATGGAATCAATTCAGCAAGATGATATAACTATTCTAAACATATATGTACCCAATACCAGAGCACCTAGATATATAAAGCAAATATTATTAGATACAAAGGGAGAAATAGATTCCAATACAATAATACAATATATCAGAGAATATTATGAACAACTATACCCTAACAAACTGGAAAACTGGAATATAAATTAATACAATCTCTATGGAGAACAGTTTGGAGGCTCATAAAAAAACTAAAATTAGAGCTACCATACAATCCCCTTCTCTCACCATGTGATATGCTGGCTCCCCTTCACCTTCTGCCATGGTCGTAAGCTTCCTGAGGCCCTCATTATGCTTCATGTATAATCTGCAGAACCAGCAGCAAAATAAACTTCTTTTCTTTTTAAGTTACCAAGGCTCAGATATTTTTTTTAATAGCAATGGAAATGGACTACCATGTAAGGTGTGTTTCTTCTATGCCTAGTTTATTGAGAGTTCTTTTGTTTTCGTTTTCGTTTTTGTTTTTGAGACAAAGTATCACTCCCATTGCCCAGGCTGGAGTGTAGTGGCATGATCTTGCAACCTCTGCCTCCCAGGCTCAAGCAATTCTCCTGCCTCAATCTCCCAGGTAGCTGGAACTGCAGATGCAAACCACTGTACCCGGCTAATTTTTGTATTTTTTGTAGAGACAGAGTTTTGCTATGTTGCCCATGCAGGTCTTGAACTCCTCAGTTCAAGTGATCCACCCACCTCAGCCTCCAAAAGTGCTGGGATTATAGGTGTGAGCCACCACGCCTGGCCTAGTGTTTTTATCATGAAGAGATGTTGAGTTTTATCCAATGTTTTTTTCTGCATCTATGAGGTGATCATATGATTTTTTGTCCTTCATTCTATTGTGATGTATCACATTTACCAACTTGCATATGTTGAACGATACTCACATCCCTGGAATAAATCCCACTTGATCGCGGTGTATTCTTATTATTTTTGATAAGCTGTTGCTAGTATTTTACTGATAATTTTTGCATAATGTTCATCAGGGATATTGGTCTGTAGTTTTCTTTCTTTCTTGTATCCTTGTCTTGTTTTGGTATCAGGGTAATGTTGGCTTCAAATAATGAGCTAGAAATAATTCTCTTTTCTTCAATTTTTGGAAGAGCTTGATTAGAATTGGCGTTAATTCTTTGAATGTTTGGTAAAATTTGGCAGTGAAGCCATATGGTCCTGGACATTCTTTTTTGGGAGGCTTCTTATTACTGATTTGATTTCATTACTCATTATTGGTCTATTCAGGTTTTCTACTTCTTCCTGATTCAATCTTGGTAGCTTGTATGTCTCCAGAAATGTATCCAGTTTGTTAGTGTATAGTTGTTCAAGGTGAGCTATGAGTCAGGTGAAATAAGACAAACCATGAGAATGGAGTTTTGATCATGTGTTTTGGGAAATAAAACAGTCATTATTCTCTAAAGATGAAACTTTGGGGAACTCCAAAGTCCTTCTGCTTCCTCCAGTGATTTCTAAGGCTGCCAGTTTTCATAATGACCATAACTGCATGACTCTTGGCTTTCCAGGTTTACCCAGAACTGGGAAAGGAAAGTTATAATAGAATTAAAGCAAGTCGAAATGCCACAAGGCCTGCAGTTTCTACTGAGCTTCAGCCAGTTTTCTTGAATAAACACTTTTCTGATTGTTACGAAACTCAAATTTCCAGAGTATTAAAAGACTTGGTTTTGACTGTTTGTTTGTTTTTAAGATGGAGTTTCATTCTTGTCTCCCAGGCTGGAGTGCAACGACACAATCTCAGCTGTTTTTGAGATGGAGTTTCATTCTTGTCTCCCAGGCTGGAGTGCAATGACACGATCTCACCTGACTGCAACCTCCGCCTCCCGGATTCAAGTGATTCTCCTGCCTCAGCCTCCCAAGTAGCTGGGATTACAGGCACCCACCACCATGCCCGGCTACTTTTTGTATTTTTAGAAGAGACGGGGTTGCACCACGTTGGCCAGCCTTGCCTCGAATTCCTGACCTCAGGTGATCCGCCTGCCTCAGCCTTCCAAAGTGCTGGGATTACAAGCATGAGCCACTGCTCCCAGCCAACAGACTTTTTGCCAGCATTCAAATTGCTTTTTTAGAAGAGAAGAACTACTTTTATTGCAGAAGTCCTTACTATAGCATTCCAGAAGTCGAGTTTTTCTTTTAAGTTGTGAACTTTTTAAAATTTTTAGTTTTTGTAGGAACATAGAAGGTGCAATATTTATGGGGTACATGAGATACTTGGATACAGGTATACAATGCATAATAATCACATCAGGGTAAATGGAGTATCCATCACCTCAACATTTATTCTTTGTGTTACAAACAATCCAATTATATACTTTTAACTATTTTGAAATGTACCATTAAATTATTATTGACTATAGTCACCCTGTTCTCCTATCAAATACTATATCTTGCTCATTCTCACTATTTTTAGTCACCATTAACAATTCCCACTTCCCCACAATGCACCCCCACTATCCTTTCCAGTATCTGGTAACCATCCTTCTACTCTCTATCTCCATGATTTCAGTTGCTTTAATTCTTAGTTTTGTAATTGTCAAAAGATGTGAAATATGTCTTTCTGTGCCTGGCTTATTTCACATAACATAATGACCTCCAGTTCCACCCACGTTGTGGCAAATGACAGAATTTCATTCATTTTTATCACTGAACAATACTCTAGTGTGTATATGTACACTTTTTTTTGTCCATTCGTTTGCTGATGGACCCTTAGCTTGTTTCCAAATCTTGGCTGTTGTGAATAGTGCTGAAATAAACATGGGAGTGCAGACATTTCTTTGATACACTGATTTTATTTCCTTTCTTTGGGGTATATACCTAGCAGTAGGATTACTGGATCACATGACAGCTCTAATTTTAGTTTTTTGATGAGCCTCCAAACTGTTCTCGATAGTGGTTGTACTGATTTACATTCCCATCAAAACTATACAAGGGTCACTTTTTCTGCACATTCTCACCTGCATTTGCTATTGGTTGTCTTTTGGATAAAAGTCATTTTAATGAGGGTGAGATGATATCTCGCTGTAGTTTTGGTTTGCATTTCTCTGATACTCAGTGGTGTTGAGAACCTTTTCATATACCTGTTTTCCATTTGCACGTCTTCTTTTGAGAAAGGTCTATTCAGATATTTTGCCCATATTTTGACCAAATTTTAGATTTTTCCTATAGAGTTGTTGGAGTTTTTTTTTTGTTTTTTTTTTTTTTTTTGTAGACAGAGTCTCACTCTGTTGCCCAGGCTGGAGTACAGTGGTATGATCTCGGCTCACTGCAACCTCTGCCTCCTGGGTTGAAGCGATTCTCATGCCTCAGCCTCCCTAGTAGCTGGAATTACAAGTGCACACCACCATGCTTGGCTACTTTTTGTATTTTTAGTAGAGACAGGGTTTCACCATGCTGGCCAGGCTGGTCTCAAACTCCTTACCTCAAGTAATCCACCCACCTCGGCCTCCCAAAGTGCTGGGATTACAGGTGTGGGTCACCGTGCCTGGCCAAGGTTGTTGGAGTTCTTTCTATATTCTGCTTATTAGTCCCTAGTCAGATGAAGAGTTTGCAGATATTTTCTCCCATTCAGTGGGTTGTCTCCTCACTTTATTGATGTATCCTTTCCTGTACAGAAGCTTTTTAATTTGATGTGACCCCATTTATCTATTTTTGTTTTGGTTGCCTATGCTTCTGGCGCATATGCTCAAGAAATCTTTTTCCAGTCCAATATCCTAGAGAGGCTCCTCAATGTTGTTGTTTAGTAGTTTCATAGTTTGAGGTCCTAGATTTAAGTCTTTAATCCATTTTGATTTGACTTTTTACACAGTGAGAGATAGGGATCTAGTTTCATTCTTCTGAATATGGATATCCAGTTTTCCCAGCACCACTTATTGAACAGACTGCCCTTTCCCCAAAGTATGTTCTTAGCACCTTTGTGGAAAATGAATTCACTATAGGTATATGGATTTGTTTCTGGGCTCTTTATTCTATTCCATTGGTCTATGTGTCAGTTTTTTATTCCAGTATCATGCTGTTTTGGTTACTATAGTTCTGTAGTGTAATTTGAAGCCAGGTAATGTAATTCCTCCAGTTTTGTTCTTTTTGCTCAGGGTAGCTTTAGGTATTCTGAGTCTTTTGTGGTTCCATATAAATTTTAGTGGTTTTTTTTTTTCTATTTCTGTGAAGAATATCATTGGGATTTTGATAGGGATTGTGTTGAATCTGTAGATTGCTTTGGGAAGTATAAACATTTTAACAATATTGATTCTTCCAATCCATGAACATAGAGTATCTTTCTATTTTTTGTGTGTCCTCTTCAATTACTTTCATCAGTGTTTTATAGTTTTCAGTGTACAGATCTTATACTTCTTTGGTTAATTCCAAGGTATTTTATTTAATTTGTTGCTACTGTAAATAGGATTACTTTGTTGTTTCCTTTTCAGATTATTTACTGTTGGCATATAGAAATGCTACTGATTTTTGTATGTTGATTTTGCATCCTACAATTTTATTGAACTTATTTATCTGTTATAATAGCTTGTTGGCAGACTTTTTAGGTTTTTCCAAATATAATATCATATCATCTGCAAACAAGGATAATTTAACTTCTTCCTTTCCAATTTGGATGCCCATTATTTCTTTCTCTTATTTGATTGCTTTAGCTAGGACTTCCAGTAGTATGTTGAATAATAGTGGTGAAAGTGGGCATCTGTGTTGTGTTGCATAACTTAGAGGAAAAACTTTCAGATTTTTCCCATTCAGTATTATGCAGCTGTGGGTCTGTCACATGTGGCTTTTATTATGTTAAGTTATATTTCTTTTATATCCAGTTTTTTGAGAGATTTTTATCATGAAGGGATGTTGAATTTTATCAGATTCTTTTTCATCATCAGTTGAAATGATCATATGGTTTTTGTCCTTCGTTTTGTTGATATGATATATCATATCAATTGATTTGCATATGTTGAACCATCGTTGCATCCCTGGGATAAATCACACTTGGTCATGATGAATGATCTTTTTAATGTGTTGTTGAATTCAGTTTGCTAGTAGTTTGTTGAGGGTTTTTGCATCAATATTTATCATGGATATTGGCCTGTAGTTTTCTTTTTTTGATGTGTCTTTGTCTGGTTTTGGTATCAGGGTACCACTGGCCTTGTAGAATGAATTCAGAAGTGTTCCCTTCTCCTCTATTTTTTGGAATAGTTACAGTAGAAACGGCATTAGTTCTTTATATGTTTGGTAAAATTCAGTAGCAAAGCTATCAGGTCCTGAGCTTGGCTTTGCTGGAAGACTTTTTATTATGACTTTGACCTCATTACTTGTTACTGACCTGTTCAGATTTTGAATTTCTTCCTGGTTCAATCCTGGTAGGTTGTATGTATCTCAGAATTTACTGACTTCTTCTATGTTTTCCAACTTATTGGCATATAGTTGCTCACTGTAGCCATTAATATCCTTTGTATTACTGTTATAGTTGTTGTAATATCTCTTTTTTCATCTCTGATTTTATCTATTTGAGTTTTTCTCTTTTTTTTTCTTAGTCTGGCTAAAGCTTCAGTTTATCAATTCAGTTTATTGTTTCAAAAAACCAACTTTTCATTTCACTGATTTTTAAAATTGTTTTCTGTATCTCAGTTTCCCTTATTTCTGCTCAATCTTTATTATTCATTTTCTTATACTAATTTTGGGTTTGATTAGCTCTTGCTCTTCTAGTTCTTTAAGATGCATTTTTGTTTATTTGAAGTATTCTACTTTTTTGATCTAGACGCATATTTCCATAAACTTCCCTCTCAGTAGTGCTTTCTCTGTATCCTGTAGGTTTTGGTATGTTGTGTTTCCACTATCATTTGTTTTACAAAATTTTTAAATTCCCTTTTTAATTTCTTTATTGACCTTCTGGTCATTCAGGAGCATATTGTTAATTTTTATATGTTAGTATAGTTTCCAAAATTCCCCCCATTTTTGATTTCTAGTTTTATTTCATTGTGGTCAGAGAAGATGCTTGATATTATTTCAATTTTTCTGAATGTTTTAAGACTATTTTGTGGCCTAATATGTGGTTTATCCTTGAGAATGATTCATGTGCTGCAGAGAAGAATGTGTATTCTGCAACCATTGGGTGAAATATTCTACAAATATCTACCAGGTTCATTTGGTCAGTAGTGCAGAGTAAGTCTGATTTTTCTTTGTTGATTTTCTGTCTGGAAGATCTATTCAATGCCGAAAGTGGAATATTGCGGTCTCCAGCTATTATTGTATTGGGGTCTATCTCTCTCTCTAGCTCTAACAATATTTGCTTTATACATCTGAGTGCTCCGCAGTTGAGTGCATAGATATTTAAAATTGTTATATCCTCTTTCTGAATTGACCCATTAATCATTATATAATGACTTTCTCTGCCCTTTTTATAGTTTTTGTCTTGAAATCTATTTTATCTTATATAAGCATAGCCACTCCTACTCTTTTTTGATTTCCACTAGCATATTTTTCCATTGCTTTATTTTCAGTCTATTTGTGTCTGTATAGATAACGAGTTGTTTTTGTAGATTGTTCAGTCTTGTTTTTTATCCATTCAGTCATTTTATATCTTTGATTGGTGAGTTTAGTCCAACTACATTCAATGTTATTATTGAAAATAAAAACTTACTCCTGCCATTTTCTTATTTGTTTTCTGGTTGTGGTCTTCACTTCCTTCTTCCTTTTGTTCTTATCTTCCTTTAAACAAAGGCAATTTTCTCTGGTGGTATGCTTTAATTTATTGTTTTTTATGTTTTCTGCATTCATTGTATGCTTTTTGATTTCAGGTTATTGTGAGGTTTAAAATAATATCTTATAATCTATTATTTTAAACTGATGACAACACTAATCGCATAAACAAACACAGTAGCTAACAAACAAGCAAAGATAAAACTAAAAAAAAACTCTACACTTTAACTTTATCCCCCTGCTTTTTAAATTTTCATTGTTTCTATTTATATCTTGCTGTACTATCCGTGTCTTGAAAAGTTGTTGGACTAATTATTTTCGATCAGTTCATCTTTCAGTCTTTCTACTCAAGATATGAGTAGGTTATGCACCACAATTATGGCGTTATAATATTCTGTGTTCCCCTGAGTACTTACTATTACCAGTGAGTTTTATACTTTCAGATGATTTCTTTTTGCTCATTAACATCAATTTCTTTCAGACTTAAACCTCCCTTTAGCATTTCTTGTTCTGGTGTTGATGAAATCCCACAGCTTTTGTGTGTCTGGAAAGTATTTATCCTTCATGCTTAAAGGATATTTTCATCAGGTATTCTATTCTAGGATAAAAAAAAATCTTCTTTTAGCACTATTTGTTTATTTTATTTGTTTACTTATGTATTTATGTTTGAGACAGAGTGTCACTCTGTTGCCCAGGCTGGAGTGCAGTGGCGTGATCTTGCCTCATTGCAACCTCCACCTCCTGGGTTCCAGTGATTCTTGTGCCTCAACCTCCCAAGTAGGTGGGACCACAGGCACACACCATTACCCATGGCTAATTTTTGTATTTTTAGTAGGGATGGGGTTTCCCATGTTGCCCAGTCTGGTCTTGAACTCCTGGTCTCAAGTGATCCACCCACTTCTGCCCCCAAAGTGCTGGTATTACAGGCGTGAGCCACTGCACCTGGCCCCTTTAGCACTTTAAATATCCCACTCTCCCCTGGCTTATAAGGTTTCCACTGATAAGTCTGCTGCCAGACATATTGAAGCTCCATTGTATGATTTTTTGTGTGTGTGTTTTCGTTTTGAGACGGAGTCTTCTTTGTCACCCAGGCTGGAGTGCAGTGGTGTAATCTCAGATCACTGCAACCTCCACCTCCTGGGTTCAAGCAATTTCCCTGTCTCAGACTCCCAAGTAGCTGGGACTACAAGAGTACACCACCACTTCTGGTCAATTTTTGTATTTTTACTAGAGATGGGGTTTCACCATGTTGGCCAGGCTGGTCTCAAACACCTGACCTCAAGTGATCCATGTGCCTCAGCCTCCCAAAGTAAGCCATCATTTGTTTCTTTTCTGTTACTGCTTTTAGGATTCTTTCTTTATCCTTGACTTTTGGGAGTTTGATTATCAAATGCCTTGAAGTAGTCTTCTTTGGATTAAATATGCTTTGTGTTCTATCACATTCTTATACTTTGATACTGATATCTTTCTCTAGGATTAGGATGTTCTCTGTTATGGTCCCTTTGAATAAACTTTCTACTCCTGTCTCTCTCTCTATCTCTTCTGTAAGGCCATAACTCTGAGATTTGCCCATTTGGGGCTATTTTCTAGATATTATAGATGTACTTCATTCCTTTTTATTCTTTTTTCTTGGGTCTCTTTTGACCATGTATTTTAAAATAGTCTATCTTCAAGCTCACTAAGTCTTTCTTCCACTTGATCAATTTTGCTGTTAAGAAACTCTGTTGCTTTCTTCCGTATGTCAATTGCATTTTTCAACTACAGAATTTCTGCCTGATTCTTTTTAATTTCAATCTCTTTGCTGAATTTATCTGATAAAATTCTAATTTCCTTCTATGTGTGTCTTAAATTTCATTGAGTTTCCTCAACTCAAGTATTTTGAATTCTCTCTCTGAAAGGTCACATTTTCCTGTGTCTCCAGGATTGGTCCTTGGTGCCTTATTTAGTTCATTTAGTAAGGTCATATTTTACTGGATGGTCTTAATGCTTGTGGACGTTTGTCAGTGTCTGGGCATTGAAGAGTTAGGTATTTATTGTAGTCTCTGTAGTCTGTGCTTGTTTGTACCCATCCTTCTTGGGAAGGTTTCCCAAGTATTTGCAGGGACCTGGGTGTTTTGATCTATGTTTTTGTGTCACTACAGCCATATCCGCATTAGGGAGCACCCAGAACTCAGTAGTGCTCTTGGAGACCTGTAGAGGTACAGTCTTGGTGGTCTTAAGATACAGAATTATTATCTGAATTACCAGGCAGAGACCCTGTTCTTGTCTCTTACTTCCTCCCAAACAGATGCAGTCTTTCTCTTGGCTGAGCTGCCTGGAACTCAGGAAGGGATGACACAAGCACCCTTGTGCCCACCACCATTGGGACTGTGCTGGGTCAGACCTGAAGCCAGCACAGCACTTTGTCTTGCCCAAGGCCTGATGTAACCACTACCTGGTTACTGTCTATGTTTACTCAATGCCCTAGGGCTCTACAATCAGCAGGTGAAGAAGCCAACGAGGCTTGTGTTCTTCCCTTAAGAGCAGCGAATTCCCCCAGGCCCTGAGCAGATCTAGAAATGCAGTTGGGAGCCCAGGATTTGAATCAAAAACTTTAGAAATCCATCTGGTGTTCTATTCTACTGCATCTAAGCTGTCCCTCAAACCACAAGACAAGGTCCTTCCCCTTGCACCCTCATCTTACCACAGTCAGAGGAGTCTCTCCCAGTGGCTACCACCACCTCCACTGGTCCAGTGGGACTTCTGCCAGGCCACTGCCAATGTTCACTTAAAGCCCAAGGCTCCTTAGTCAGCTTGTGGTGAATGGTCTGGGACTCACCCTTCAAGGCACTGGTCTCCTCCTGGGGTAGATTCACTTTCAGTCTATGTGTATCTATGTAGGTGAAGTGTTATTTTTGTAGATTGCCAGGGCAGGCTCAGAAATGGCATCCAAGAGGCAAGGCCTGGAATTGGGGGCCCCCAAGAGCCTGCTTGGTTCTCCACCCCACTGTGGCTGAGCTGGTACCTGAAGCACAAGACAAAGTCCCCTTTATTCTTTTTTTTTTTTAATTTTTATAGGAGTCTTGCTTTTGTCCACTTGGCTGGAGCACAATGGCATGATCTCAGTTCACTGCAACCTCTGCCTCCCGGGTTCCAGCAATTCTCCTGCCTCAGCCTCCCAAGTAGCTAAGACTACAAGCACCTACCACCACGTCTGGCTAATTTCCATATTTTTAGTGGAGATGGGGTTTCACCATGTTGGCCAGGCTGGTCTCAAACGCCTGACCTCAGGTGATCCACCCACCTTGGCCTCCCAAAGTGCTGGGATTACAGGCAAAGTAATCCCTTTACTCTTACCCCTGCTTTTCTCAAGCGGAAGGAGTCTCTCCTCATAGCCATGTTGGAATGCAGTAGGTCATACTTGAAGCCAGCACATCTCAGCGACTCACCCAAGGACCATGGCATGTGCTACCTGGCTACTGTCCCTGATTATTCAGGGCATAAGGGCTCTTTAGTCAGTACATGATGAATCTTGGCAAGACTAGGTCCTTTTCTTCATGGCAGCAGGATCTCTTTGGCCAAGAGTGTGTCCAGAAGTGTTGTCCAGGTGTTAGGGCCAAGAATAGGAGACTTACAACTCTGCCCAGTGCCCTGGCCTACTGTGGCTGAGCTGGTAACCAAGATGCAAAACAAAGTTTTATTTACTCTTCACTCTCCTCATGTGGAAGGAAGGAGTCTTTCAGTGCTGTGAGCTGCACTACCTGGGGTTTGGGGAGGGGTAGCACAAGCACTTCCTTAGCCACCCTGACTGGTGTTTGACTAGGTCCTGTGTCCCCAAAGTCCACTGGCTCTGAGCCTAACACGGCATTAAGACTTGCCTAGGAGTTGCAGTCCCTGTGGCCTGAACTGCCTTTCAAGTTTATTTAGAACCCCAGAGCACTTTAGCCCAGAGTGGTGAGGCTTGCTGGAACTCAAGTTCCAACCACTTGGATGAGTGGCTCCCATCTGGCTAGGACTGGTTTAAATGCTCCCTCCATGGACATCAGCTGAGTTCTGCCCTGTGTTGCTTTCCACTGTGGCAGGGTGGTACTGAGTTCCAATGCAAAGCCCCATGATTGCTGCACTTTCCCTCCTCCAAGTGCACAGAGTCTTCATGGCACACAGCCACTGTGAGGATAGCACAAGGGTGACATCACAATTCAAGACTGTCTATCCTACTCTCCTCAGTGCCTCTTTCAGTGATATGAAGTTAAAAACGGGTACTGTGATTGTTCACATGATTTTTAGTTCTTATGACGGTGGTTTTTTAGTGTAGGTAGATGTTGAATGTGGCTGACTGCCATGGTTACTACTTGGAACCATCACTATGACAGCTACTACTGTTACTACTTAAGATTGTCATTACAAGAGCTACTACTGTTACTACGTGAGACCATCATTCCAAGACTGAACGAAGGGGGAGGTATGCAGAAATGAAAACTTAAGACAAAAGTAACTATTTTAAAGGAAAGGTAACATGTGGAAGAAGAGAGAAGAGGACTCCCTGCTTCTAGTGAGCAAAGGCAACCACCTGAGCCTCTACAGCCCTTTGTATTTACTGGGTACAAAGAGTAGGGAGGAGGAGATAATGATTGATCAGCTGCTTAACTGAGGTTCACATTATTGCTAACAGGCTTCAGATGTGCCTAATCACAAGAAATACTTGTGCCTGGGTTGTGACTGCCCTCAGCATTCCTTCTGGGTGACAGACAGTTTGTCAGTTTTCCAACATCCTGTGTTCATGAGAACAGTTTGCTGTTTACTCGTATAGCCTCCAGTGGCATACTGAGATGATCACAACCCTTACTCTTTTGGCCTGCAACATCTCTCTGTTTTTGAATTGAGAAAGGCAATTGCAAAATGTGCAACAGTATAGCAAAAAAGCAATCCTTTAGCCTTCAATTTGCACTGTATAGGTGGTTCTATTAGATGCTATGGGTTGTGAAAGATAAATTTCCCATGTAGTTGCACTTCCAAATCCCTGATTTCCTCATTTCTCCTTTGGTGGAGAAGGGTGCAATTTACAGGGAATAAGGAACAGTTGAGCAATATATTCTCCCTGGTTCAAAAACCCAAAGATCTTGTGACATTACCACCACTTAAATTTCTCCTTCATAATCTGAGTCAACAACTCCTGTGACTACAGTAATGCCCTGTAAGTTAAGATGACTTTTACCCAAAACCAATTCCATGTATCCTGTTTTTCTACACTTATAATATTTAGCATTTCTGCAGCCACAAAAGAAGACGGTACAAGCCAATTTTCATCCTCCGTCTCCTGTTCACCGCTTTTGATAGGTGCTGTAGGTGGGGAAAAAAAAAAAAAACCTCTCTCAAACCCTGAAATAATAACAAAAAGATGGTATGTACCAAACTCCAACTCCAAATAAAAAAGAGAAAATAACCAAATCCTTCCCCATGTTACCCTGATTCAAAAACTTCCCATTCTTTGTACATCTTTATCTATCCCTATCTGTCCCTATGGTCCCTGTTAGTTCCTGCAAGTCCCTGTCCTTCCCTACCTATCTCTATTTGCCTCTATTTATTTCTATTTATCCTTACTTATCTCTATTTGTCCCTGCAGGCCTCCTCAGGTCCCTTCAGGTCTCTGTTTGTCCCTGATAGTCCCTGTTCGGGTGCCACTTGTGTCTGACTGCCACAGTTACTACTTGGGACCATCATTATGACAGTTACTACTGTTACTACTTGAGATCATCATTACGAGACTGAATGAAGGAGGGGGACAAACAGAAATGAAAACTTAAGACACAAGTAGCTATTGTAAAGGAAGCATAACCAGGGAAGAAGAAGAGGGCTCCCTGCTTCTAGTAGCAAAGGCAGCAGCAGCCCAGAACTTCTACAGCCCTTCATATTTACTGGATAGAAAGAGGAGATAATGATTGATCAGGTGCTTAATTGATCACAGGTTCACACTATTGCTAACAGGCTTCAGATGTGCCTAATCTCAAGAAACACTTGTGCCTGGGTCATGACTGCCCTCAGCATTTCTTCCAGGTGGCAGACGCAGTTTGTCAGTTTTCCAACATCCTGCTTTCATGAGAACAGTTTGCTGTTTACTCATATAGCCTCCAGTGCTATATTGAGTTGATCACGAACCTCACTCCTTCAGCCTGCAACAGTTAAATTGAGTGTTCTTGCAGGGAGGATGATCAGTGGGGGCTTCCATTTTGCCATTTTGCTCCTCCTCCCCAGAAGTCAAGTTCTTGGTTAAATTTTGATTATTTATATTTTTCTACTGATTTTTCCACTTTACATTGCCAAATATATTAACAAAATGAATTTTGTTTCTTCTATTATTATAATTATGTGTACTTTTTTGTTTCTAATGACATTTGTGACATCTCTTTTTGTGTTTTTTGACTTGGCAAAATTTTTCTATTTTATTGTTTTCTTGGAAGAATACTAGTTGTTTATTGAAGCACTGGATTTTTTGTGTGTTTTTATTTTATTAATTTCAGTCTTTAACTTCTATTGATTTCTGTCTTCTATGTTTTTAGGCTCATGTATTGTTCCTTTTTTGACTTAAATATTTACTTTATGTAGTACTTATTTTTTTCCAAGGAGTAAATTTAAGACTACAAATTTTTATTTGAATAATACTTTAAATTCAACAGGTTTTTATATGTGCTTATTGCTAGATCATTTATAATGTCAATTTGATTTCTTCTTCTTTAACATAGGAATTATTTAGAATACTTTTTGTTAACATTCAAGTGTAGAGATTTTAAATTGTGGTGTGCACACACTTATAATTAGTTATTATAATTAGAATAATTAAATAATTTTTAAAATGTGGCTTTTATGAGGTCTACTTTGGAGAATGTTGTTTTCTATGTAGTCTAATACATGGACAATTTAAAAAATACATTCTAGAGGTGATCAAAAAAGAACTTGCCATGCACATCCGTGTGAAGAGACCACCAAACAGGCTTTGTGTGGCAATAAAGCTTTTTAATCACCTGGGTGCAGGTAGGCTGAGTCCAAAAAGAAAGTCAGCGAAGGGAGATGAGGTGGCGCAGTTTTATAGGATTTGGGTAGGTAATGGAAAATTACAGTCAAAGGGGTTGTTCTCTTGCAGGCAGGGGCGGGGGTCACAAGGTGTTCAGCGGGGGAGTTTCTGAGCCAGGAGAAGGAATTTCACAAAGTAATGTCATCAGTTAAGGCAGAAAACGCCATTTTCACTTCTTTTGTGATTCTTCAGTTGCTTCAGGTCATCTGGATGTATATGTGCAGGTCACAGGGGATACGATGGCTTAGCTTGGGCTCAGAGGCCTGACAGAACTATTCTATGTTGAATACAGTGTTGTACATATGTGTGTATGTTTAATCAGTCTTAATTGTGTTGTTTGTGTACTCTGTCTTATTCATTTTTTATCTACCCAGTCTTTTAATTTCTTTAAAAAGATGTCTTAATTCCCCTTTTATGAATGTTAATCTGATAATTATCTTTGTTCTTCCAATAAATTTTCTATGTTTCGAGATAATTTTTGGTATATTATCTATGTGCTTTTTGCTCTTGGTAATGTCTTCTTTCCCAGTTTTTCTTCCTCCATTCAAACCAGACCTTGGACCTTTCATGCCTCAAGGGAGGAAAACTGCTATAGAAAAGAAAACAGAAGAAAATAAAATTCAATATTAGAGTTGAATGCTTTTGAGTGGTACAAGCCTGCATTTCACAGACCTAACTTATGATGTATTACAGTCCCTAAGCTATTAATACATTTGCAAGAATTATGATGTTTTAATAGCTAGTTTTTACTATCTCAGACTAAATGTAGGTATACTTTGGAGATAGTGCAGGTTTAGTTCCAGACCACCCCAATAAAGTGAATCTCCGTAAAGTGAGTCACATGAATTTTTTTGTTTCCCAACACATAAAAAAGTTATGTTTGCATTAAACAGTAATATATTTTGTGTGCAATATATTACACCTAAAACATACACATACCTTAATTTTAAAATACTTTATTGCTAAAAAAATCTGATGATCACCTGAGCCTTCAGTGAGTCGTTCTCTTTTTGCTGGTGGAGAGTCTTGCCTGCTGTTAATGGTTGCTGACTGATCAATGAGGTTGTTGCTGAAGGTTGAAGTGGCTGTGACAATTTCTTAAAGTAAGACAGCAATGAAGTTTATCATATAGATTGGATCTTTCACAAAAGACTTCTCTGTAACATGTGATGCTATTTGATAGCATTTTACCCACAGTAGAACTTACGTCAGAACTGGAATCAATACTCTCAAACCCAGCTGCTGTTTTTTCAACTAAATTCATATAATATTCTAAGTCATTTGCTGTCATTTCAACAATCTTCACAGTATCTTTGCTAGAAGTAGATTTCATCTCAAGAAACCACTTTCTTTGCTCATCCATAAAAAGCAACATCTCATCTGTTCAAGTTTTATTATGAGATTTCAGCAATTCCGTCACATGTTCAGGCTCCACTTCTAATTCTAGCTTTCTTGTTATATCTACCACATCTGCAGATACTCCCTCTATTGAGGTCTTGAAGGCCTCAAAGTCATCTATGAGGGTTGGATCAACTTCTACCAAACTATTATTATTGATATTTTGACCTCCTCCCATGACACCTAGAATGGTGAATCTTTTCCAGAAAGTTTTCAATTTACTTTGCCCACATCCGTCAGAGAAACCACTATCAATAGCAGTTATAGCCTTACAAAATGCGTTTTTTAAATAATAAGACTTGGAAGTTAAAATTACTTTTGATCCTTGAAATGCAGAATGGATGTTGTGTTAGTGGGCATGAAAACAATATTCATGTCCTTGAACATCTCCATCAGAGCTCTTGGGTGACTAGGTGCATTGTCAATGAGCAGTAATATTTTGAAAGGAATCCTTTTTTCTGAGCAGTAAATCTCAACAGTGGACTTAAAATATTTAGTGATCCATGCTGTGAAAAAATGTACTATCATCCAGGCTTTCTTGTTCCATTTATAGGGCACAGGTAGCATAGATATAACATAATTCTTAAGGGCCCTAGGATTTTTGAATGGTAAATGAGCTTGAGTTTCCACTTAAAGTTACCAGTTGCATTAGCCCCTAAAAAGAGAGTCAGTCTTGTCCTTCACAGCTTTGAAGCTAGACACTGACTTCTATCTAGTTATGAGAGTCCCAGATGAAATATTCTTCCAAGATATGACTATTTCATCTGCACTGAAAATCTATTTAGTGTGGCCACCTTATCAATTATCTTAGCTGGATAATTTGTTGCAGCTTCTATATCACCACTTCCTGGTTGCACTTTTCTATTATGAAGATGGCTTCTTTACTTAAAACTCATGAACCAAGCTCCGAGCTTCAAATTTTTCTCCTGCAGCTTACTTACCTTTCTCAGCCTTCATAGAATTAAAGAGAGTTAGGGCCTTGCTCTGGATTAGGTTTTGGCTTGAGGTAATGTTGTGGTTGGTTTGATTTATCCAGACTAGTAAAACTTTCTCCATATCAGCAATAAGACTGTTTCACTTTCTTATCATTCATGTGTTTACCGGAGTAGCACTTTTAATTTCCTTCAAGAACTTTTCCTTTGCATTCCCAGTTTAGCTAATGGGTGCAAGAGCCCTAGCTTCCAGATTGTCTTGGCTTTTGACATGCCTCCTTCACTAAGCTTCATCATTTCTAGCTTTTGATTTCAATTGAGAGATGTGTGGCTTTTCCCTTCACTTGAGCACTTGGAGGCCATAGCAGATTTATTATTTGGTTTAATTTCAAAATTTTTGTTTCTCAGGGAATAAGAAGGACAGGTAGAGAGACAGGGAAAGAGCCGGTTGGAGGAGCAGTCAGAACACACAAAACATTTATCAGTTAAGTTTGCCATCTTATATGGGCAAGATTTATGGTACTTCCCAAAATTTACAATCATAACATCAAAGACCACTGATCACAGATTAGTGTAACAGATATAATAATAATGAAAAAGTTTGAAATACTGTGATAATTGCCAAAATGTGATATAAAGACATGAAGCAAGCACATGCTCAATAAAGTGAATCACAGTGGTCAGGACTCAAAATGATTTCAGTGAACTGGAATGCCAGGATATCCAGCTAAGATACCAGCAGATTCAAGCTGGGTACAGTGATGCCTGCCTATAGTTGCAGCTACTGCGGAGGTTGAGGCAGGATGACCGCTGGAGCCAAGGAGTTTGCACAACAATCACACCTACGAAAAGACACTGCACTCCAGCCAGGACAACTTAGCAAGACCCTATCTCTAAAACAAACAAAAATCCCACAAAATTTAGCAGGAACTGATTCAAATTGTATAGGGCCTGAAGTCTATAGAATTTGAAATCCCCTCTTTAACAACAACAAAAAAATACAACATTATGAATAACAAAACAAAAATCAAGTACAAAAGTGAATATTTATTAGCATGGGAAAGAAATCACCAGTCTTGGAGTTATGTCCCATTATTCAGAGAAGCTTACTTTAAAATATTTCTTGATTATAATCTAGTTTTTATTCCCCACCTAGAACACTCTACAAGTCCCATAATCTCTCAGCATTCACAGAGGCCATACAAATGAAAGACCCCAAAGCTTAAGATTTATTTAGCCCTTTATTAGCTTCAGAGTATAACTACCTCTGGTGAAAGTTCTACATTTATGTTAAAATAATTAAATTTTATTTTTAAAATACACGATGAAGAGAGCCTGACTTTGAGACACTTGTGTTAAAAAAAAATCAGGGGAATTTTCTTCATTCACAATCTTCCTGTGCATTAATATTACGACAGTAAATAAAAATGGGCCAGCTTAGGCAAGGGGTATTCTAACTTTACCACATGCACTAGTCAAATCACTTCTGGGAGTTCAAATTGAAAAAGAAACATCGGCAAAGCAGAGCCATACTAAGGGAAGCAGACAATGTGACGAAAGAGAGATTCTTGCCATATGAGGAAAGGACTACTGAAAGAACTGAAGTGTTTGGTTTTGAGAAGTAAACACTGCTGGGAGATTGCTGATGAGCAGTTGTGTGCCACTTCAAACTATATTACAAGGTTACAGTAACCACACTGTATGATACTGGTACAAAACAGACACATAGACCAATGGAACAGAATAGAGAACTCAGAAATAAGACCACATACCTACAACCATCTGAACTTTGACAAATCTGACAAAAACAATGGGGAAAGGATTCCCTATTTAATAAATGGTGCTGGGAGAACTGGCTAGACAAATGCAGAAAATTGAAACTGGGCCCCTTCCTTATGGCTTATACAAAAAATAACTCAAGATGTATTAAAGACTTAAATGTAAAACCCCAAAGTATCAAAACCCTAGAAGAAAATCTAGGCAGTACCATTCAGGACATAGGCACAGGCAAAGATTTCATGACGAAAACACCAAAAGAAATTGTGACAAAGCAAAAATTGACAAATGAGATCTAATTAAACTAAAAAGCTTCTGCACAGCGAAAGAAATTATCATCAGAGTGAACAGACAACCTACAAAATGGGAGAAAACTTTTGCAATCTATCCATCTGACAAAGGTCTGATATACAGAATCTACAAGGAACTTAAACAAATTTACAGGGAAAAAAACATTAAAAAGTGGGCAAAGGATGTGAACAGACACTTCACAAAAGAAGACATACATGCTGCCAAAAAAATACATGTAAAAAAAGCTCAGCATCACTGATCATTAGAGAAATGCAAATCAAAACCACAACGAGATACCATCTCACACCAGCAAGAATGGCGCTTGTTAAAAGTCAAAAGACAACAGATGCTGGAGAGGTTGCAGAGGAAAAGGAACACTTTTACACTGCTGGTGGGAGTATACCCATTCGTTCAACCACTGTGGAAGACCATGTGGCGATTCCTCAAAGATCGATAGGCAGAAATACCATTTGACCGCCCAGCAATCCAATTACTGGGTATATACCCAAAGAAATATAAATTATTCTGTCATAAAGATACATGCACATGTATGTTCACTGCAGCATTATTTACAATAGCAAAGACATGTCATCAACCTAAATGCCCATCAACGATAGACTGGATAGAGAAAATATGGCACATATACACCATGGAATGTTATGCAGCCATAAAAAGGATCATCTCCTTCGCAGGAACCTGGATGGAGTTGGAAGCCAGTATCCTCAGCAAACTAATGCAGGAACAGAAACCCAAACACCGAATGTTCTCACTTGTAAGTGGGAGCTGAATGATGAAAGCACATGGACACATGCGGCCGCGGGAACAACAGGGTTGGGTGGGAGGAGGGGGAGCATCGAGAAGAACAGCTAATGGATGCTGGGCTTTATACCTAGGTGATAGGATGATCTGTGCAGTGAACCACCATGGCACACGTTTACCTATGTAACAAACGTGCACATCCTTCACATGTACCTCTGAACTTAAAATAAAAGTTGAAGGAAAAAAAAAAGAAGACTTACTCTTATTGTTCCAGAGAAAGAAAGAGTGAGAGTTGCAAGCAGCCGATTTCAACCCAATGTAAGTCAATTCAATTCAATAAATATTTTTGGTGTCTAGTATTTGCCAGAAATATTTTCTGGCACTGGAGATAAAGCAGTGACCAAAATGGACAAAAATTCTCCTCTCATCGAGTTTACATTAATGCAAGAGAGATAAATAACAATACATAAATATGTAATATGTCAAATGTTGAGGTGATATACCCTAAGAAGAAAAATACAGCAAAGTACCAGCAACAGTCAATTGAGAATAAAATTTTTTAAAGATGCCAAAGCAAATTGCATCAAAAAGCATCAAACATCTAAGAATAAATCCAGAAAAATATGTGCAAGACTTCTACACAGAAAACTGTAGGAAGCATTAGTAAGAGAAATTAAAGAATACTTAAATAAATAGAAGGCTATACTGTGTTTGCAGATTGGAACTCTAAATATTATCAGGATGTCCATCTTTTCCAAAATCGACCTATAGATTCAATGTAATTCCCTCAAAATTAAGGGGTGTGTGTGTGTGTGTGTGTGTGTGTGTGTTGATCAGATGATTCTAAAAATGTATATGAAAGTAAATGCTCACAGAGAGGCAAGGTGAACTTAAAGAAAAATAAAGTTAAAGAACTTATTGTACCAGATTTCAAGACTCATTATAAAGCCACAATAAATAAGACAGTCTGATATTTTAGCAAAAGAACAGACAGACAGGCTGATGCGATACAATAAAGAGTAAAGAAACACACCCACACGTATACTGATACTTTATTTATGACAACGATGACACAGAGCACTAGAGGAAGGTGGATATTTTCAATAAATGGTGCCGAGTCAATTGGATATTCACTGGAAAATAAATGAAATTTCACCCATACAAAAATCAATTCCAGGTGGGTTTTAGATCTTAACGTAAAAGGCAAAATAATAAGGCTTTTAAAAGATAACATTGGAGAATATATTCGTGACTTGATGTAGGCAAAGTTTTCTGAAGCAGGACCAAAACACACTAACCATCAAGAAAAAGATTAATAAATTGGACTACACTAAAAATAAGAACTTCTATTCATAAAAAGGCACTATTAAGAGAGAAAAAAGGCAAATCACAGAAATGGAAATGATATTTGCAGTATCTATAGTCTTAATAATTAAAGAGTAAATTTTAAATGTTTTCACCACAAAAAATGTTAAGTATCTGAGATGATGAATATGTTAACTAGCTTGACTTAATTATACACATTGTGTTAGCAAATTATAAAATCACTTTGTACCCCGTAAATTTACATAATTATAAATTGGCAATTTACAATTAAAAATCTATATTTGACAAATAACCTACACCTAAAATATAAAAGGAACACTTACATATTAGTTTTTTAAAAGAGAAATAACCCAATTTTTTTAAAGGAAGGAGAGAAGGAAAGACAGGCTTTTCATTGAAGAGACTATCCAAATAGTCAATAAACATTTAAAAACGTATTTAGCTTCACTAGTCATCAGGGAAACACAAATTAAAACTGCAATGAGATACCACTTTACACCAGCCAGAGTAATAAATAATTTTTTTTTTTTTTTTTTTCTGAGATGGAGTTTCACTCGTGTTGCCCAGGCTGGATTGCAATGGCACGATCTTGGCTCACCACAACCTCCATCTCCTGGGTTCAAGTGATTCTCCCGCCTCAGCCCCCCGAGTAGCTGTGATTACAGGCATGCACCACTACACTAGGCTGATTTTTTTGTATTTTTAGTAGAGACGGGGTTTCTCCATGTTGGTCAGACTAGCCTTGAACTCCCGACCTCAAGTGATCTGCCCGCCTCGGCCTCCCAAACTGCTGGGATTACAGGCGGGAGCCACCACGCCCAGCCACAAATAATCATTTTTTAAAAGATTATACCAAGTGTTGGTAAGGAAAAGGATACGTAAGAACTCTCATTTGCCACTGGTGGAAATGTAAATGAGTATGACCACTTTGAAAAATTCTTTGGTAATATCTTCTAAAGCTAAACATACATACCTTTTGACCCTGTAATTCTACTGCCATATATTGCTCAACAGAAATGCAAGCACAGGCACACCAAGAAGTAGCTACATGAATGTTGATAGCAGCATTATTCATAATAGCTTAAAACTGGAAGCAAACTTGAATGTCCATCAAGAGTAAAATCGTTCGATAAATTGTGATACAGTCATACAACAGAATATTATATAGCAATGAAAAGGGAAAAAAAGCTACTGCAAAATATGGTTGAATCTCACAAATGTTGTTGAAAGAAGCTAGACCAAAGAAGTATTTACTAAATAGTTATATTAATACAAATATAAATGACTTATAGTGTTATATATCAGGTTAGTGGTTACTCTGTGGGTTTTACAGAATGAAAAAGGGTATGGAGGGTTTCTATAGTGCTATTCAAGTTGTACAGATTTATACATGTGTGCTATATTTCAATAAAATAAGTAAATTAAAACAAAAAATAGGCTGGCAACTGAGTTTCTTAGAGTAATGCAAGAGGAGTTAGGGCTGTGGGTGAGAGATTGAGAAAATGCTACACTAATGAGACAGGAGACTGGGAATCCAGAAGGAAAGACAGTCAATGAGAAATTCACAGTATTAGGATTGCCTAAATGTTTTTAAAGAACTGAGTATTTAATGTTCACTTTAAAACTGTGTTCTATTATGACTGTAATCCCAGCTTTGTGGGAGACCAAGGTGGGTGGATCACTTGAGGTCAGGACTTCAAGACCAGCCTGGTCAACATGGTGAAACACCATCTCTACTAAAAACACAAAAACTAGCCAGGCATGGTGGTGCTTGCCTGTAATCCCAGCTACTCACCAGGCTGAGGCAGGAGAATCACTTGAACCCCGGGGGGTGCAGGTTGCAGTGAGCCGAGATGGTGCCACTGCACTCCAGTGTGGGTGACAGAACAAAACTCAGTTTCAAAAAAAAAAAACAAAAATAAAGAAGGGAGAAGAATGCCCCAGACTGAGAGAGAACGAAATGCAAAGGTCCAACACAGGGTATGCTGGGCACATCCAAAGACCAGCAAGGAAACCAGTGTGTGTGAAGCCAAGGAAGATGGTAGGGAGAAGATCAGAGACATAGCCAGGACCCACATGATGCTGGCTTTAATGGACCATGAATTTTACTGAATTTCACTCTGAGACAGGAATCCATTACAGATATGGTTTTCAGCAGAGAAATGATCGAACCCAAGTTTATTTTTAAACGTATCATTGCAGTTGCTTTGGGAAGAACCACCAGATAGGAGATCTTCTAAGAGAGAGATGAGGCGGAGGTAGGAAAAAGAGGTTGAGTCTTGATGTATTTTGAAAGTCAGGCGGTCAGCACTTGTGGCTGGTTGGAGATGGTGCGTGAGGAAAGAAAAGGCATCAGAGGTGTCTCAGGAAAAAGCTTCCTAATCCAGTCGAACAAGCTTCCCCTGATGCAGCTCCTCCAGTGAAAGCATTTAGTCCTTCCACTAGACTGTCTGAATGATCTTTTCCCTCCAGCTTATCTTCCAAATAGGTTCCCAAGTGGCTTTCTGTTCTTAGCAATCACGGGCCCAGGTGATGTCTACACACCAAATATTCTTGAACCATAAGGCAATCAGATTACGGTTTTGTACATTATGAATTTTCAGACTTCATGGTTTCAAAATAAATTTCCTATACCAAAAATACTTTTTAACTGCTGGTGACCCTATGTACCCATTTTTCCCCGCACATCCATTTTAATACTGGTCCAAAGGGTTAAAAATAAATAGCAAGGGGAGCTGCCTTAGCGGAAACAGAGGCCACAAGATATGGAATTTGGGGATGAAAAATGCCGGAACACGAAAGGAAGGAAGAACAGCCCCATCATCTTGGCCCTCGGGATGTTACGAATAGAGGGAACACCAGAAGAAGGTGTAAGGGAGTAAATGATTGACGTGTAAACAAACATCCAAATGTTGTCTCTTTCAAAAGTTACTTTAGAGAGAATCTACTAGTGTGTCTGGAATTGGTGGGTTCTTGATCTCACTTACTTCAAGAATGAAGCCGCAGTCCCTCGCGGTGAGTGTTACAGTTCTTAAAGATGGTGCGTACCGAATTTTTTCCTTCAGACTTTCATACGTGTTTGGGGCTTCTTCTTTCTGGGTTCGTGGTCTCTCTGTCAGGAGTGAAGCTGCAGACCTTCGTGGTGAGTGTTACAGCTGTTAAAGGCAGCGCATCTGGAGTTGTTCGTTTTTCCCAGTGAGTTTGTGGTCTCCTTGGCTTCAGGAGTGAAGCTACAAACCTTTGCGTGGTGACTGTTACAGCTCATACAGGCAACGTGAACCCAAAGACCCAGCAGCAGCAAGTTACTGCAAACAGCGAAAGAACAAACCTTCCACGCTGCGGAAGAACTCCCCACGAGCTTGCAGCTGGCTGGTTTAGGTAGCCTGCTTTTATTGCCTTATTTGGCCCCACCCGCATCCTGCTGATTGGTCCATTTTACTGAGAGCTGATTGGTCCACTTTACAGAGCGCTGACTGGACCGTTTTGACAGGGTGCTGATTGGTGTATTTACAATCCTCTAGCTAGACATAAAAGTTCTCCAAGTCCCCACTAAGTTAGCTAGATACAGAGTACCAATTGGTATATTTACAAACCCTGAGCTAGACACAGAGTGCTGATTGGTGCGTTTACAATCCTTGAGCTAGACACAGAGTGCTAGACAGAAAAGTTCTCCAAGTCCCCACTAGGTTAGCTAGACACAGAGTACCAGTTGGTGTATTTACAAACCTTGAGCTAGACACAGAGTGCTGATTGGTGTATTTACAAACCCTGAGCTAGACATAATAGTTCTCCAAGTCCCCATCCGGCTCAGGACCCCAGCGGGCTTCACCTGGTAGATCCTGCACCGGGGCTACAGGCAGAGCTGCCCGCCAGTCCCGAGCCACGCCTGCACTCCTCAGCCCTTGGGCTGTCGATGGGACCGAGCGCCACGGAGCAGGGGGCAGCGCCCGTCGGGGAGGCTCGGCGGGAGCCTAACGCAGGTGGGGGAGCTCAGACATGGTGGGCTGCAGGTCTCGAGCCCTGCCTCGCGAGGCCGGGCGAGAATTTGAGTGCAACGCCGGCGGGCCGGCACTGCTGGGGGACCCGGCACAACCTCCGCAGCTGCTGGCCCGGGTGCTAAGCCCCTTACTGCCCTGGGCCGGCCGGGCCGGCCGGCAGCTCTGTGTGCGGGTCCCGCCGAGCCCGCGCCCGCCGGAACTCGCCCTGGGCCTCAAGCGCAGCGCGGAGCCCGGGTTCCCGCCTGCCTGCGCCTTTCCCTCCACACCTCCCCTCAAGCAGAGGGAGGCGGCTCTGGCCTCAGGCAACCCAGAGAGGGGCTCCCATGGTGCCGTGGCGGGCTGAAGGGCTCCTCAAGCGCCGCCAGAGTGGACGCGGAAGCCGAGGAGGCGCTGAGAGTGAGGGCTGCTAGCACGTTGTCACCTCTCACTAGTGCTCTGTTAATTATACATGGTCACAGAGGTGCTGCTATTGTTCTCAGCTTACTTGGAACTCTTCTTTGGGAGCTGTCCAAAAGCAGTGAATGTAACTTACACTAAAATCTGTGTTTCTAGAGGTCAGATTCCTGGGAAGCCCTGCTGTCAAGAATCCCAGATTCTCCTGGTTGGCAGGAACTTTAAAGCTTCTAGCCATAGTGTTTGAGCTCCCAAGGCAGTCCTTCAGCATCTTCCCAGGCAGCCCTAATTCACTGTGGACAGAAACCTGCCTGTCATTCCTTCTATCCACTGGTCATAATAGAGTATGAAATTTAAATATCACTGGTCCTATTAGTTCTTTTATATCTTTCATTCAAGTTGCTCATTTTTCTCACATAAGAAAATTTACCTTAAATGGAAACCACATCACTTTGTAAGTGGAAAACTATGTCTATTGGAACCTAACTGCATAAGGGGATGGAAGAGAAAGTGATGATATTAAATTCTACTTAGGAGTTGTTGCCTAGCAAAGGTTCTGAGCGAAAGGCAAGCTCTCTCTTTGTTAAAACAGGAGATTACCAAGTATTATACAGGGGTGCAAAGACAAATACCACAAAAATGATACTCCTTCCTTGACATAATCCATAGGAACAAAAGAAGTGAGAAGGGCATATCTTTTTTCACCTTGTGATCCACTGTTATCTAATTTTATTGTCTGTGTACCACCCAATACCATGCTTCCAATCTCTACTGGAAGATGTACACACTGGGACACACTGGTAAAGTGATCAAGCACCAGGACTGTAAGTCAAGCTGATTTGGTTCAGCTCTTGGCTCTGCCAACTCCTAGCAGCCCAACCCTAAATACTGGAAACTGTATGCATAGTTTCTTCATCTTTACAATGGAAGCAATAATAGATCTTCAGAGTAATGCTTTCTTAAAGATAGTGCCCAGATTTGGACATTATGCCCAGGTGTAACCTGACCATTGAAGAGGATGAGTTCAGCCTAAGATTGCAGCCTCATTCAGGTTTTGAACTGAACTCATTCAGCCTTTGGGTGTTCACAAGGTTGTGCTTGTAGCCAACTAAAATAAAATCTAAGGTATTTTGATGTACAGCACTACTGAGCCACATCCCCCATTACCAACTTGTATTGCTAGGTGTTTCGGCCTGAGGGAGGACTTCACATTTATTCCTATTAACTAGATTTTCCTCCTTCCCTGGTTCTTTGGCATTTGCTCAGCTCCTTCTCCTACGCTGTATTTGAGGGAAAGGAAGCCAAATGGGTAGAATTGGGCCATAATGAGGATGTGTTTGACATGCTGGATTTGAGTCTGTGTTCCATTGAAGAAAAGAAATGGAAACTTTGTTGAGTATCCATTCTATACTAGGCACTTTCCTTGACTATTTCATTGAACACTCCAAGGACCCCTTGAGGTAGATGTTATGGCCGATTTGCAGAGAATAAATCTGCATTTTTATTTGAAGTTATTAAACATGGGTAAATGACCCAATTTTCTGCTTTTTGCTTAACAATAATTTGCAAACATTTTATCATGTTACTTCATGTTTCCCTTTTTTTCTTTATAAATAAATACATACTCCCTCCTTATTCTAAAAAGAATTTGAAGCACTTCTGTCTTGATGTTTATCATTTTAACGGTTGTATAATATCCCATTAAGTCACCCTAATTTACTCAACCAGTTTCCTACTGTTGACAGTTTGGCTCTGTTTACTTTTTGTGGTTTTTAAATTTTTTTTCTGTAGTAAATGATCCTCCTAAAAAACATCTCCGCATGAATGTTATTTTGTTCTGGAAATTTCCCCAAGCATGGAATACTGCATTAAAGGGGATATTTTTGGTGTTTCTTTATAGAGACTAGCAAATTGCCCACCCAAAGGAGTATGCTTTATTTGAGGGTAAAAAGCCAAACACACACACACACACGCAAATGGTTTTCTTGAAAAGAAATTAATTTTCCACTTATTCATAAAATATTCTAGTGCTGTGATGGGTGGCAGGCACCTTGCCAGGGGCTAGGGACAAGGATAAGCAAGGCCAGGTCGGGGCCTCCAAGCAGCGAGCTGTGGAGTCGGGTAGAACAGGCGCCTGGCTGCAGCCAGGGAGGATCGCGCGCCCTTTCGCGCAGGAGAGTGGAAGCAGGGAGCTGTTTGTCAGCACCGAGGTAACGCTTGACCTGAGTCTTGCACAATAAGTAAGAGTTTGGGCACGCGATTTGTATTTATTTTATTGTGAATCTCTGGCCTTATATCAGAAAAAAAAAAAAAATTGTGCCACCCTCGGCACAGAGAACGTTGGTGGCGTCGTAAGCCCTCTAAGTCTCTTTCCATCGCCAAGGAGTAGGGGTCCGGGAAGAGGACCTCCCCGACAGCAGGCAGCAGGAACAGGATTTGGGAGCCGGGAACCCCTGGCTCGGCACGGAAGAGGGCAGGAGAGGACCTGAGCGCGGGGCTCACCGTCTGCTGGGGACCCGAGCCGGCGTGTGGCCCTCGGGGAACGGAAGACGCGCCCTCAGCGACCCTGAAGAGTCAGCTAAGCTATCTGCGGGCTAAGGAGACGGTGAGGGAACGGGGACTAACTGGGGTGGGGGTTAGAGGGCAGCTCGCGAGTGGGCTCCAAGGGGAGCTGGGCTCAGCAGTCCGGGACCCCGAGGGGGCAAGCGGGCGGGGAGCACGAGAGGGGCGGAGCTCCGGGGCCGGGGCCGCCGCGGCTGCCCAGAGGGTCTGCGGGGGCTGCTGCGGCCGGTCCCGAAGGCGGGCGCAGGGAGTGCAGTGAGCCATGCGCGCCTCTCCGAGACCGTGACCTTCGCATAGGGAGCAGGGTCCGCGCGCCGTCCTGAGATCAGACACAAGCCCAGCCTCGTGAAGACCCACGGCCGAGGGGCTGGAGCTGCCTCTGTGCGAGGGAGCCCTGGCCAAGGCGCTGGTAGGACCAGGGAACCCGAGGAGGGCGGGCGGAAAGCGCCCCCAGTGGGGGAGGGGCCGTGGCGGGGTCTGGGGGCCAAGGGCTCGGGGCCGAATGAGGGGCACACGCCGGAGCAGCTCCAGCCTGGGAGCATTGGGCGTGAACGTGGGGGAAAGTAGGGACCACATTATAGGATCAAGGCTTTCCCCGGCTCAGAACTGGACTGTTCAGTGTCCCCTAGAAGGGGCAGCGGGTCACCTACGCCAATGAACGGGAGTGCACACCAAAACGCCTGCTGTCGGTAGTTTCTTGTGCCTCTGCCTTGCTTCTGCCTGTGATGTAGTCAGAAAGGACTCGCTTTCCATGTGTTAACAAGGGGACAGGTAGCTTCACAGAGTGTATGAATATGGAGGGGAGGGCCACGGCGTCAGCTCTGGCCCCAGGGGCCGTCAGTGTCCCTGCAGAATTCCTGGTCCAAGCCGCCAGAATTCCTTGGGGACTTTGCTTCAGTGGCATCAAATTAGACTGTCAGTTCCTGGGGCCTGATCACCAGCCTCCGTATGTATTTCCTGGGGAGAAAAAGCATACCAGACTGATGGAGTCTTATCATTATTTTAACATTATAGCTTTCAATAGATAACATGCATATATTTATTTTTTAAGTCAAATAATACAAACATTTATCTTCTACAGGCACTGCCTGCACTAGCATGTGTCTATTGCTATCTCCTTTCTATACTCATAGCCTTTCACACTCTACATGTTCTGTCGCCGTCTTTTGATTCTTTAGCCAGAAAATGATGTCACCACCACTGCCCACATCCTTTAATCTCCAGTGTTCCTTCTCGCAACGCCTATCTTGTCCTCAAATGTTTTTCACAAGGTGTTCCTCAGGGTAGGGAGCCCACTAACGAGAAGACATTTCATTTACTTGCTTCAACTATCCCAGAGATCTGAAGAAAAGGCACATTGGGGAACAGTCCATGACAAGTTCTAAACACACCTATCTTTCCCCTTAAAATGGATCTTCCAAGTGCAGTTTAGGTAGTCTGTTATTGAGAGGAAATAATGCAGGCTGTTTTCTGAAATGCTCTGGATTTCCAGAACTTAACACCACAGTAGTTCCTATTCCTTAAAACAGAACTTCATCAGTCACACCTTGCTGTTGCTTTTCCCGTCTCCACTCCAGGATCCCCTAACTGGTCTGCCTAGGATTTTTTCCTCTGTAGGAACCTGGGACACCGGGTGCTTTATACCTGCCTGGGAGGTGTTCCATGAAGGGCCTGAGGGACAAAGCTTTGTGGTGGACAAGGTGGGAGGGGAAGATGTAGGGGAAGTTGGAGGGGAAGTAGGAAGGAAGAAGCAGGCCAAGACCCTTGAGTGCAGAAGACTCCTCAAGCACAGAGCCCTGTCATTTAGGAACAGTCCCCATATAATTTGCTAAGAGACCACACATGCAGGTTACTTCCTGCCAACAATCAGTACAGTCAGCTCTGTTTCAAGACTTCTATGTTAGGCCAAAACATAGTAAGTGAAAACAATCAGCAAATCAACCAGTTTTTGTCTCTATGATAAAACAGAGTGGTTGAAACTAAATTAATTTAAAATTTTTTTTTACTGAATTAGCGGGTTCTTTAGGAGCTGTGTCCATTGTTTAAAATCACCTAATAGGTACTCCAGTCTCCACATTTTTCCTTTATTTTGTTTATCTTTTCCTATTGCATAACCTTGAACTGGATCCCAACCATGTCAGAAAGTTCAGGCTGATTAGAAGCTCCCGCTTCTAAGACTTTTTGGTGGGAGAGAGTGGGGAGGAGAGGATGAGAAAATAATGACTGATCCTTGTGATAGGGTAGGTGTATAATGAAGAGGAAGAAGTTGACTACAAGTTTGAGACTGGTGAGGAGTCGCATATAATTCTTAAGGTAACAGGGGAATGAGTAAGAAGTAAACAAAATTGTTCATCATTCATCATTCAAAATGTTTATAGAGTGCCTGGCTATGTACCATTCACTGGGAACTAAAAGGTATATAAAACCAGGTGAGGTCCCTGCTCTCCTGGAGCTTACAGATGCTTTGAGGTGGCAGCTGTTAGAAAAATAAATATTGACTATATGTTATTACAAACTAAGATAAACTGTCTAAAGGAAAGAAACAAAGTTCTTTGAGGGTTTATACAAACTGAACTGTGAGACCAGGGAAGGCTTTCTCAAGGAGATCTCCCTTGAGCCAAGATTCAAAGATGGAGAGGAAGATTGAGGATATATTTGTTGTTGACATAGGACCAGGATGTATCCATTAAGAATAGTGTTTGGCTGCTAGTCATTAAGAAGACTGACTGCCATGTGACATTTGCTGTACTACATGAGCACATATGCCAACTTGGCATTTTTGGCACTTTGGGAAAGAATGCTTCTTTATCACAGTATCAGAGTATCAGTTGCATTGTCTTCAGTTGGTCATGGTTTATCATTGCTGTATTCTTGCTTTATAATTAAATGTTTTGATTAACATTATTCTTATCCGTTTATTATACTGTGTACAACAAAATGTATGTATTGCAGTTCAATTGTGAATCATCCATATTCCCATTAATAAGGTAAATATATATAACCCTGATACCAAATATGGTTTATACACTGACTGTTCAATGTTATCACTAAATAGATTTTTTAACAGGTGAAAATAGGTGTGGCAGGTGGACTGAAATATCTTCCCTCCATCCCTAGCCACTGCTCTAATTGGGAGGATGCCAGAATTTTTCGATTATTCTAAAGCTTCGTGATCCTTTTCAAAGATTCACATACAGCTCTTCAGTAAAGAAAAAAAATCACCAATTGCACTGATGCTGTAAATATAAATCTCACAAGGTAATTCCTGGGGTGCTGTAACCAAGCAACATATTTAACATTCAAACAAATATTTTTATTCATTCAACAGTGTTTACAGTAAACCTTTTATGTGCCCAGAACTGTGCTAGATACTATAATTAAAATTGATTACTTGGACAGAGTCCCAACATGTAAGGAGTTCATAGAAGTCTAAGAGAGGTAGTCATGCTCATCCATGTGCAGGTAGTATTGTGTTCATTACAATGAAAGCATAATCAGGGTATGTTGATGTATAAGGGAAGGGAGTGGTCAATTCTACCAAAAGAGAAAGGGTCAGGGAAAGGTTCTTGGAGGAGGTAATGCTTGAGTTGAATCTTGAAAGATGAGGAGTTACACCAGGTAGACAAAAGAAGAAAGTATAATGGGAGAGAGATTCATGTGCAAAAACAAGCAACCAACAACAACTGAACCAGAGGCATGAAACATCATGTCAAGTTCTAGGACCTGCAAGTGGTTCAAAGGAGCTGAAGCATACGGAGCCAAGAGGTAGGGAGGCTAGCAAGGTGGCTAAAGTATGCACAATGGGGTCACAGAAACAAAGGTTTGAGTCATGGTTCTGCCACTTTCTATCTGTGGGATCTCAGTTAAGTAATTTAGCCACCGTATTTAAGTAATTTAGCCACAGTAATTAATGATAATGAAGGTAGTACTTCCCTCATAGGATTGCTGCAAAGATTCAGATAAGATATGCACAGATTATGTACTCAGGAATTGTTGGCTATTCATTATTTATTCTAGGACAAAGGAAGCTGCTGGAGGGTTTTACATAGAGGAATGAGTCCTGAGCATTTTTGCAATCACTCTGGCTGCATATGGATGCTGGGTTGGAGGGGGGTCATTTGGAACAAAGTAACCACTTAAAGACATTATAACCATTTAGATAATGGTAATGATGGCCTGAACCACCGTGGTCATGGCAGTAACCAAGAAGAAAACGAGCTAAATGCTTGAGATATCGCCAAAGTAGACTCCAGTACAGAACTAAGTTATTCATTAGATGTGGTCAGTGAGGGAGAGGATTTGAGGAGGTGAAGCCTGAGATTCTGGTCTGTTATCCTTTGATTCTGTCAATCAAGTGATCTTGGGATAGAAAAAAAGAAGTGAGTATCAACCAGGACTGGGGATCAGGAATCTGGGAAGTGCTTGTATACAGAGAACTTCATGATTGGTACCAAAAAGTGCTATCTCTGATTCAGAAGAGCCCTTGACCATTTCTGTGTCTGAACATAAAATAGGATCAGTTAATCCATACCAAATATAATATCCATCTTCTCTCTCTCTCTTTCTCTCTCTCTATTTCTGGGAGACTTTCAGTTCAAAGGGGATAGACATTAGACTTCACCTATTTGTCACTGCCTTGAAGTGACACATGTAACCCTCACTCATGCCTGGTACTGTTGGTTCAATTTTTGCCTGACACCAGCCTGATTCACTTTTTTCTCCTTTTTCTCATGTCTTCTCATATACAATAAGCACTAATTGAGGTGCCCACATGGACTTTATTAAAGTCCATGAGAATTAGAGGATTCAGGTAGTTCCTATTTCATAATGCAATGCAGTCTTGGTAACCACAGTATCCATTCATAAGGCAGGAAACAATACAGACATGTGTGATAGTGTTTGTTGAAAAGCTTTTGAGAGCTTTATTACTGTTTCCACCAAAGGTGGAAGTGCTGATTAAGGGTGTGCTTTTGGATTCAGTTGCTCAAACAACTGTATTATTACTCGAAGCCACAGAAATGAGCATTATAATTAGGCAGAGCCAAATGAGCGAGATGGTCCAGTATGAAATGAGGAAAACAAGGTCTGCCTCTGCCATGGACAGTCTAGTTTGGTGGAAAGTGGGCTTTCTATCTCTGACCTTCAGCATGACATTAACCCAGCTGAGCCTCAGTTTTTAGTGGTGGACATTTCTTTGAGATCTGTCTTGTGACATTTAAATGAGTTAAATGTGCTAAATACAATGTGTGGCGTATGGTGGGTGCTTAACTAGCTCATATCCTTTGGCTCAGTTAATCCCCAGGGTCTTTCCTCACGTTGAAAAAACAGGAAGCATGCAGATTTCTTGGGTTAAGTAACCTGAATTAATTTGTTTTAATGAGTTTTTCATCTATGATTGATTTTTTTTTCCCTGGAAACCAGGGTGGAAACCTGTTTTCCTCCACCCTCGGTGAATGCTTATCAGTGATGATGGGGGCAAAGGTAGTATGATACCTGCAGAGAGGAAACTAATTTTAGCATTCTTCCTTCAACAAATCTGTCACACACATGCAAGTAAAATTACTAACAAATAGAAAAATTGAGTAATTTGACTTCTTCCTCCCATATTTTCTGTTGGTAGAGTTCCTATTAAGCATATTTTTTGTTTATCTTTTGTTTTTCATGTAGGTACAAAGAAGCAGGTGCAAAGAAATTGTAGTTGTACCCCTCGATAATTGTTTGTCCTTAGGAATGAAGCTTTACTTTTCTCCTCTTAACAGAAGTTGACGGTTGAAAGAACTATATTTTTCATATACTTTTTCTAAATATTATATAATTTGACATAAGCTTTTAGTTTAGTTTTGTTCACCAGTTGGGCCCCAAATGCATGTCAGATGTTGAGCTGGCACTGTGTACTCAGAGACAGCAGCTGTGGTGCCCAGATCTCCAGTCTGGTAGCCCTTGTGGGAGAGACTGGGTAGGAAGAGAAGTGGGGTGGAGAGTGCAAGCTGATCTTAAACAGCTGATGGGGAGGTTGGAGGGGGACACTCAGGCTGAGGCTCTCTACCACAGCTTCAGGCTTCCAGTCCATCCAATCATGCGCTCCTTTGGGTCAAGATCTGGGTCTACTCATCCCTATGCCCCAAGCCCCTGCCCATTAGAGCCTTTATGTGCTAAGTGCTTGTCGATCAAGAGATTCGGGGAAAGGTAGTGAGGAGGGTAGGTGACCTCTTTTCACATTTTTTTTTTTTTTTGTGAGACGGAGTCTCGCTCTGTCGCCCAGGCTGGAGTGCAGTGGCGCAATCTCCACTCACTGCAAGCTCTGCCGCCTCCCAGGTTAACGCCATTCTCCTTCCTCAGCCTCCCCAGAAGCTCGGACTACAGGCGCCCGCCACCACACCCGGCTAATTTTTTTTTTGTATTTTCAGTAGAGACGGGGTTTCACCATGTTCGCCAGGATGGTCTTGATCTCCTGACCTCGTGATCCACCCGCCTCAGCTTCCCAAAGTGCTGGGATTACAGGCGTGAACCACCGCGCCTGCCCCACACTCTTAAAAATGAAAATAGTACAAGTAAAATTTATACTCCCTGCAATTATCAACCAATTTCCATTCATCCTCATCTTTTGAGAGGCAGTACACTACAGTGGTAATAGCCTGGGGCCAGGAATTAGACTACCTGAGCTTGTATCCCAGTTTGACAGCTCACTAGCTTTGTGACCTTGGGCAGGTTGTTCAACCTCTCTATGCCCCATTTTCCTTATCTGTAAACTGGAGTTATTAACACTACTTGCCTCTTTGTTCAAGCTCTTCAAGCGTAGACAGCGTGTCTTATTCAACACTGAAACTCCAGAATCCATCATAGTGCCTGGTACATTGGAGGAGCTGAATGAATGAATGAATGAACAAATGAATGAGTGACTTAGTGAATGAACAAATCTCAATATGTAGACTGCTATAACAGTCAGCAATTGACAAAGCACCCTCTTAATGTTAATTCGTTTGATTCCCAGAACATGTCAGGAGATAAATAAGGCAGCTGGGCAGGGAAGGTATTATCTCCATTTCACAAATTAGGAAAACAGGGTACTGAAAGGTTGGCTTGCCAAAGAAAGCACAACTGTAAATAAAAGACCTGGTTAACGTTGCTGATTCTACTTACTCCTAGCTGTCTGCTCTTCTCAAGATTCGGCTGCCTCTCCACCCTATACAGATTTCACAGAACTCAAAGGATGTCCACCAGCAAAAATGAACACACATAGCTTATTTAGCTTTCTGAAGAAATTAGCTTCTTACTGTAAATACACTCGGTCAAGTTAAAACTTAAAGTTACAACTTGAAGTTTGCAATGTTTTTATTTTTTGGAGAGGGGAGCAGTGGATATTTTGTAAGAATGAGGAAGTTCTTTCTAAGTATGAAAGTAGCAGAGAATCATGAAGGAAAATATTGGTAGATTTCATTACATAAACATTTAAAACACTTGGAGTTTTTTTGGTTTTTTTGTTTTGTTTTGTTTTGTTTTTTTGAGATGGAGCCTCACTCTGTCACCCTGGCTGGAGTGCAACGGTGTGATCTTAGCTCACTGCAACCTCCGCCTCCTGGGTTCAAGCAATTCTCCTGCATCAGCCTCCCAAGTAGATGGGATTACAGGCACACACCACCGTGTCTGGTTAATTTTTGTATTTTTAGTAGAGATGGAGTTTTACCATGTTGCCCAGGCTGGTCATGAACTCCTGACCTCAGGTGATCCACCTGCCTCAGCCTCCCAAAGTGCTGGGATTACAGGCATGAGCCACCATGCCTGGCCAACATTTAAAATACTTGTGTATAAAAAGTTATAATTACATTAAAATGAAAATAAACTCAAAAAATTGTGCAACAAATATGCCAAAAGGTTCAAATTTGTAAATATAAAGAGTTCATAGAATTTAACAAGAAGAATATTAAGACCGTGGTTTCAAAAAAGTAGTCAAAGGATGTAATGGTTTTCAAATGAAGACAATCACATGGATGGCGAAACATACAAATATTTTAACTCTTCTTGAATAAGGGAAGCATTTCCCTTATTCAAGCCTGAGTCCAATAATAAGGGAATAGTTAAATATAGTGTGATGGATAGGAAGCAGCATAGGCTAGCAGCTGAAAGCAGGGATTTTGAGTCTTACCACCTGGATTCAAATTCTGGCTCTGTCATGTGTTAGCCCTGTAACTTTGGAACCTCTCCAGGCCCTATTTTTTCATCTATACAATGGGGACGATAAGAGTATCTAACATATAAGGCTGTTATGTGGCTTAAATGGGTTCATACAGGTCTACACTTCCAAAATCCTCAAAGCTCTAAACACCTAAAGGTTTTATGTAACTTAGTTAGCAGCAAAACATCAATGAACTGACACAAATCTACTTTATTCCATTTACTGTGACTGGATTTGGCAGATATAATCAATGTTAATCCTTTTCCATAGTTTTACCTTTCTTGCAGAATCTCCACGATTTTCTTTATGAATTAATAACAATCTTACACATTTGAAAAGACTAATTTTGAAGTCAAAGCTAACTAGAGGGCAGGTATATGTATTTTGAACTAATCTCTTGGCCAAGAAACTTTCCCAAATCCTCCATCCCAGGGCTCTCAAATTTTAAGGTGGGGAATATTCTTAACACATAGATTGCAGGATGTCCATCCCCTAGAAAATCTGATTAAGTGGGTCTGGAGTGGGGGCCAAATGTATGTAGTTCCTGCAAGCTCCCAAGCAATGATGGTGAGGCTGATCCATGGACATCTCTTCTCTCTGCTCTTCTCACGATCCAGCTGCCTCTCCAGCTTACAGAGATTTCATGGAACTCCTGTCCACCAGCAAAAATGAACACACATAGCTTATTTAGCTTTCTGAAGAAGTGAACTTCTTACTATCAATATGCTCAGTCAAGTTAAAATTTAAAGTTACAACTTGAAGTTTGGAAAGTTTTTAACTTTTGGAGAGGGGAGCAGGTAGCCCCACTCTAATCCACTCCTTCTTTAATTTTCATCACCCCTCACATTGTACCTTTTTGTTTGAACCTTTTCATTTCTGAAAATCTTTGATTTTTTTTTTCATATTATCATTCTCCTATTCTCTCATTTCTGTTTGCTTATTTGTTTGTTTTTTACAGAGTCTCACTCACTCTGTCACCCAGTCTATAGTGCAGTGGGGCAATCTCAGCTCACTGCAACCTCCACCTCCTGGGTTCAAGCAATTCTCCTGCCTCAGCCTCCCAAGTAGCTGAGATTACAGGCATGCACCACCATGCCCAGCTGATTTTTGTACTTTTGATAGAGACAGGATTTCACTGTGTTGGCCAGGCTGGTCTCAAACACCTGACCTCAAGTGATCCACCTGTCTTGGCCTCCCAAAGTGCTGGGATTACAGGCATGAGCCACCGTGCCCCGGCCCTATCCTCTCATGTCTATGGTGTGCTTTTATTTCTAGGAATAGTAATGTAATAAAATTATTTATCAGTTTCTGAGTACTTATCATGTGCCAGTAACACAGTTAAAAGTGGAAAGTTTCTTGGCCAAGAGATTAGTTCGAAATACATATACCTGCTCTCTAGTCAGCTCTGACTTCAAAATTAGTCTTTTCAAATGTGTAAGATTGTTATTAATTCATAAAGAGAATCTTGGAGATTCTGCAAGAAAGGTAAAACTATGGAAAGGATTAACATTGATTATATCTGCCAAATCTAGTCACAGTAAAGTAACACAGTTACTACAGTTACTTTATTTTTTTATACTTCCGACAACCCTGAAAGGAGGGTTATTGGAAGGGTTTTTATACTTTCTCCTTTTTATCCGGGAAGGGATAAAAACCCTCCCGATAACCCTCATTTAAGTGATGAGAAGACTGAAGTCCTAGGCCTGAGGGTTTGTAGGTGGTAGAAACTGGTCATCTTGGCCCCAAAACCTAAGCTCTTTTCATTTCACTGTCCTGCCCATTTCACATGGTGGTACACATCCCCTGCTCTCCAGTCTACCTACCTTCTCATTCCTGCCTCCACTACTTAATTCCTGCAGAGTCCCCAGCTTGGAAACCCCTATCTCCTTATCACCTATTCAGGTACCAATCTAGGCCTTCTATAACATGAAGTGTCCCCAAATTTACTTGCACAGCCCACACTTAGCTGCATCTGTTGTTCCTAGTTGGCCATTTATCATATATGCATTTGTTTTTTTACACCAAGGGATTTTTGTCTTCCTAACTAGATTTAGAGCTCCTTGAAAACAGGGCCCGTCTCATGCATCTCTGTGTTCCCCTTGGAACAACCATGGTGAGGACTGATTGCCTCCTTCACCCCCCTGCCACTTTCTACTCTTCTTCTTTCCTGTCCCCCCACTCACCACTTGTCCCTTCCTATCTTGGTGAAATCAAACCACACTAACAAGAAGGCAAAAAAATAGGCCAGGTTTCACCCTTCCTAATCTCCTTCCCTGTGTGTGGTTTGTTAGTGTTTGCCTTGTGGTTCCACAATGTCATGAGAGGGAAGTTTTTTTATGAGAAGGAACTTTTCTCATGAATGTTATGAGAAGGAACTTTTCCTCTACTTGGCAGAGAGGTACTAGCCATGTCTTATAACCCTTGGCTCTCTTGGCTCTCTTGAGGGTTTCCAGAACTCCCTTCCCTCCTTCCATGTTTATTCAAATTCCATTTTCATTATTGTACTTCCCAGTTTCACCCAACACCCATGTTATCATCCAAGTATATTTCAAGAGTCCTTGCCTACCCATTGGCAGCTTATACATCTATGGAGCTACTTTCTGCAGTGAGATCTGCTGGGGCCAGCATGGCCAACACATTCATTTGGTCCGTACACTTTGATTATATTCTTCCCTGCCCCCTCCCTTCCTCTTCCTCCTCCTTTCTTCTTCTTACTCTTTCCTCCTCCTCCTCCCACTACTTCCTGCTCCTCCTCCTTCTCCTTTTTCCTCTTCCATCTCTTTCTTCACTTCCCTCCATCCCTCCCTTCTCCGTCTTCCTGAGGTTATTACTTCTATTATTAGTTGGGCAGTGTTATCAACCCACTATGACAGCACTCAACACTCAACTTACACATCCCAGAGCTTGTAATCTCCATTTTGTAATTTTCCCACAACTTGTCATTATTTCCTTGTAACAGGGCTACAGAGCAGCTGGGCCTCCCAGCAAAAGGGTGAGATTTCCTGTGGTGCTTTCATTTCCTCCTCATCCGTTTAGTACAAAAGTGCTGGTTGTGTTTGTGTTACAGGCTCATGTAGCTACACTGCTACACTGACACCACCACTATTGCATAATTTCAGATTGAATTAATTTTTTGTTCAAACGGGTTTTTTCTGACCCGTATTTATGAACCAGCTTTGTGGTGTTCTTGTTGCTTTCTTTTGATGTGCTCTGTAATCTGAATTTCTTCTCTTTGTGCCTCATTCCACGTGCTATTCTTGGTAGTTGTCATACTGGAATACTAGGGGAAAAAATTATCCTGAGGAATATCATTTACTATTTATTTAGTGTTGACAATGCGTTAGGCATTATGCTAAAGATTTTATACATTGCTTAGTTTACCTATCAAAAATTTTAGGTAGTTATTAAACCAGTGTACATGGGGAGACTGAAGTTTAGTCAGATTAATTTGTCTGAGGTCTCATGGCCAGTAAGTGGAACACACTAGATTCAAAATCAGTTCATATCATTCCAAAGCCCATAGTCAAAAATGTAGTTTATGGGATCTTTTAACTCACCTTTTAAAAATGTAATGAGTTTTTCAATAGCTGTCTCATACCCTGCTGTGGGAGTATAAATGAATACACTCTTTCTGGAGGGCAATTTAGCACTACATATAAAAAGCTTTTTAAAATATTCTTATCCTTTAATCTAACAATTCCCATGCCTGACTTTATGCTAAGGAAATAATCGTTAATATGTTCAAAGATTTTACCCTAAGGAAATTCAGGACGGCCATATTCATAATATGAAAAATTTGAAACAGGTTCTATGTCCAATAGAAGATAATTGGCTAAATAAAACATGATACATAATCAATTAAATACCAAGTAGTAATTATAAATCATGTGGGAAAAGACTATGTAGTGACATAGAAGTGTGTTTATGATATAAACACATGGTATGGTATGGTAAATAACATAAACATATAGTATGGTAAATAACATATACAACATATGGTATGCTAAATAACATACCATAGGATTTCAGATTAAATCATTTTTTAACAAATAGGTACTACAAAATAAACTCAAAGGGAAATGATATCAAACTAGGACATGAATATTTGCATATATTTAAAAATGTGAAAAGCTGTGAGTTGAAGTAAGGTGCTGAAATTAAGACTAATTTTCATTTCTTCTTTTATCTTTTTTACTATGTAATAATTAATTTTTAGTTGACATTTACCTTTTTTTAACTTTTTGGTTTTGGTTTTTGGGGTTTGTTTTTCTTTTGTTTTGTTTTTGAGGCAGGGTCTCACTCTGTCATCCAGGCTGGAGTGCAGTGGTGAAATCACAGCTCACTGCAGCCTTGACCTCCCCAGGCTCAGGTGATCCTCCCACCTCAGCCTCCCAAGTAGCTGGGACTACAGGCATGCCCCACCAAGCCCAGCTAATTTTTGTATGTTTTGTAGTGATGGGATTTCACCAGGTTGCCCAGGATGGTGGTTATTTTTTTAATTGAAAAAATGTCTGCATGTTGTCCCCTTTGCTACCCCCAGTTTTACTGAGGTATAATTGACAGATAAAATTGTATATGTTTAAGGTGTATAATGTGATGATATGACATATGTAAATATTGTGAAATGATTACTACAATCAAGTTAGTTAACATATCTATCACTTCACCTCAGTTACCTTTTTTTGTATATGTGGTCACAACATTAAAGATCTACTCTCTTTGCCAATTTCAAGTGTACAATACAGTATTATTAACTACAACCAAGATGCTGTACATTACAGCTCCAGAATTTATTCATCTTATAGCTGAAAGTGCGTACCCTTTGACCAACATCTCTTTGGACTTCCATCTTGGGCATTTCCTCTGTTGGTGTTTTTATGCTAACTCCTTGGTCAATTTTTTGCCTACTAACCTGGTGGGTTGAACTTGGGAGCTAACCATTTGGCCTGGAAATATTGGCACAAAACTGAGCTTTTGTCTGGTGCTGTGTATCCTTGTATGGCTCCAGTGGGAAATTCATAACTTGTTTGATCAAAACAAGCTAACTAACTAAATGTCCTTTCCGCTTCCCTCTGCTAGTTTTGTGAACCCCAGCAGCCCTTATTTTTTCCTCTAGAGTTTAGTAGCTATCTTTCTTAACCCTCACTCACATTGTGAAGAAAATTCTATGCTTTTTAAAAAATTACAAGACCTTTGACCAATGTTCATATTTACCAGTGTTCCCATTTTATATTTATAATTTCCCCCATAACCAAATAAGCATTTCTGTAGACACGAAGTTCTGTCTCCTCAGTTTCTTTAATAACTCTTTTTTTTCTTAATTTGGGTTTTCATTTGTTTTTCTTCTCTTTTGACCCAGGGTGTTTCATTTGATCCAGTGTTAGGAGCAGGCCACTTCCCAACTGCCTTATGCTGTTGATTCAGATCGATCTCCTAAACTTATCACATCGCCTCCCCTTCTTTCAGGCTTCAAGATGTCTTTGCAGAGTGCCCCATTCCTTCTTCAGCTTTTCTTTCTGCTGTCATCACTTTGATCATCTGTCTGCCAGCTTTAGCTTCCTTCATTGATCCCCTTTCATTCCTCACCTATAAAGTCCACCTATCAGTCCCTCATCTATTTTGATTCTTCATTGACTGTTTCAACTGCTAGTCCTGAGTCTAATCATTTAAGCCTTTGGTTTGGGCCTTCCCTGAAGCGTTTTTTCAGATCTTTTAAAAAATGTCTCATCACTCTTGACTCCTCAGAGCTCTGCAAAGCTTTCTGACTCATGCCTTTTTCTTTAGGGCATAATCTATCATAGAAGGAATAATTAGCCTCAGAAGATAAAATACTGGGCCGGGCGCGGTGGCTCAAGCCTGTAATCCCAGCACTTTGGGAGGCCGAGACGGGAGGATCACGAGGTCAGGAGATCGAGACCATCCTGGCTAACACGGTGAAACCCCGTCTCTACTAAAAAATACAAAAAACTAGCCGGGCGAGGTGGCGGGCGCCTGTAGTCCCAGCTACTCGGGAGGCTGAGGCAGGAGAATGGCGTAAACCCGGGAGGCGGAGCTTGCAGTGAGCCGAGATCGCGCCACTGCACTCCAGCCTGGGTGACAGAGCCAGACTCCGTCTCAAAAAAAAAAAAAAAAAAAAAAAAAAAAAAAAAAAAAGATAAAATACTGAAACAAGACATCAATTAGCATTCCTTCTATTAAAAAAAGATTAGAAAAAAAAGCAAGTCATAATAAAGAGCAAATTATCTGTAGCCAACTCAGAGAACAGGATTTATGACACAGAATTCCTACCTCTCAGAAGAAATGCTGAGGAGATAATCAGACAAATGTTAAATATGTACTTGAAAATAAGTAATTGCAATGTTATTTGTAGTAGTAAAAACTTCAGAAATATCTTAAACATCCAAGAGTAGATGATTGGCTATGTAAATTTTGACTCATGCGTACTGTGAATCACTAGGAGTCATTAAATATTATTATGTATTTATGATAATAAATATATATTTTTGAATAAAAAGTTGCAGACCAGAATGTATAATATGATCCCATTTCTGTAAAAATTATATATGTATGTGCATATATAATCACTGAAATGAGATCTCTTGGTGATGAACTTTTTGAGGGATTTTTTATTTTTTGTTTCTTTTTGTTTCTTCTTTCTACTTTTCTACATCGTTCATATATTTTACAGTTAAGAAATGTTGTTTTTCAGACAGATAAAACAACTACCAGTTTCTGAGTGAATTACATAGCTAACTTCATTTTTTGATTGTTCATTTTATATTTTCCTAACATTTTACTATGAAATTACTCAAAAAAATTTTGTCTGACTTTTTATTATAAAATTGTCATTCATACTAGAGGTAATACGTTATATATATATGAGAGGATATATATATATGGGGAATAAAGAATAATATAAAATGGACACCTCTATTCCCAAATTCAGCTTAAGAAAATTAGTTCTTTGAAACCTCTTTGTATTCCTAATCAAATCTTTCGCGCTCTTTCCTCCAAAGAAGTAATCATTCCCAAATTTGTATTTCACATTCCCTCTTTTTATAGTTTTATGACATTTACATATTCAGTTCATTATGCTACTACTTGTGTTGCTGTAATGCACATTAGTTCATAAACAATAAGTAAATAAGGGAATTGTGTCAATATGCATGAAAGTCACATTGCTTATACAACATCTTTCCCGATACATAAATGATCTGTGACCACCAAGGAACTGCAGCTGCCTGCAGAGTACACTAACACAGCTGAATGCAGCAAGCTGTGAATTTCTGACATGGAACTCATCCACTGCAAGTTCTTCCTCTTGGGTTGCTTTGGCTTCCTATTCAATCTGAGAAGTGCTTATCACATAGTTCTTCCTGATCTTTGGGCATTTTATCCTAAGGTAGCTTCTTCAACCCTTCCTTAAACCTTCTCCTAACAAATTATCTTCCTTTTTTCTATAAGCTGAATTATTGTATTCACAGTGGTATTTATTTAATGTAAATGGAGAAAGTAGTATTTATTGATTAAGAATGTAATTTGTCTTACAATTTTCCCAATGTTTTATTAGGATTTTTATTGTTTTATTAAATTCTGGTCACAAAATTATAGAGAAATTTTTTTTTCTGTTTTTCTGTATAAAAATAGTCCATAAACTGTTACTTTTAATCCTTAGGTTTGCAGAATATGAGGGTTTAAAAAAATACATATATTATCAGAAAGAAAAGGCTGATTTCATAGAAGTAAAAAGTAGAATAGTGGTTACTAGAGGGTAGGAAGCATGCGGGGGTGGGAGGTGATAACCAGAAGTTGGTCAAGTGGTTAAGGTATACAAAATTACTAGATAGGAAGAGCAAGTTCAAGTGCTCTACAGGACTATCCATGACTATAACTAACAACAATTTATTGTATATTTTCAAATAGCTAGAAGAGCAGTTTTTTGTTTTTTGTTTGTTTGTTTTTTTGAGACAGAGTTTCGCTCTCGTTGCCCAGGCTGGAGTGCAATGGCGCAATCTTGGCTCACTGCAACCTCTGCCTCCCGAGTTCAAGCAATTCTCCTGCTTCAGCCTCCAAAGTAGCTGTGATTACAGGCATGAACCAACACACCTGGCTAATTTTTTGTATTTAGTAGAGATGGTGTTTCATCATGTTGGTCAGGCTGGTCTCAAACTCCTGACCTCAGGTTATCCAGCCACCTTGGCCTCCCAAAGTGCTGGGATTACAGGCATGAGCCACCGCACCTGGCTGAAGAGCAGATTTTGAAAGCTCCCACCACAAAGAAATGATAAAGTATTGAGGTGATGGATATGCTAATTACCCTGATTTGATCATTACACATTTTATACGTGTATTGAAATATCACACAGTACCCCATAAAATGTATAATTGTGTGTCAAAAATCATAATAAAAGCAAAATAAATACACACATACATATATTACATTATACCAGAAACAGCTGTATCCCTAAACAATATATTGTTTAATGTTGCATTGTTTTGAGTTTTGTACAAATGGAGTCATGTTCTTTACATTTTTTCAGTTTTTTAAAAAAATGTATTATATTTGTGAGTGTAATCCATGCTAATGACTATCACTGTAGTTTATTCCTTTTTACTGCTGTATAGAATGTCAATGTATGGGTGTGCCAAAATTTATTTATCTGTTCTTCTGTCAGTGGAGCAGTTGATATTTGCAGTTTCCTGCTGTTGTAAAAATGTTTGGCACCTGTACAAAAGTCTTTAGGGAATTATACTTAGGAGTAAAAAACACTTATGTTTATTAGACAATCCTAAATGGATTTCCAAAGTGATTTTACCCATTTACACTTGTTCATTGGTGTAAGAGAGAGCACATCCTTGCCAACAGTTGAACCATTGCCAAATTGTTGTGTTTTCAATTTGATTACCAATGAATATGTGCTTCTTCTGTTTGTCCATTCATATTTTTTTCTCCATGTAATGCTTGTGAATATCTTTTGCCCATTGTTTTTCAAGTGGGAGGTTTCTATTTTTCTTTCAATAGGAATGCTGTATATTCTGGATACTAGTCTTTTCCATTTACATTGCTGTAACTATCATCTTCCAATTTGTGGCTTATCTTTTCACTTTAGGTTCTTTTTATGAACAGTAGTTCTTAATTTAATGTAATTGAATTTATCATTTTTTCTTTCACCTTTTATGGCTTTTTTTGTTGTTTAAGAAATCTTCTTAAGAAACAGTTATAAAGACATTCTTTTATAATTTCTTCTAAATTCTTAAAAGTTTTTCCTATCACATTTAAATCTTCAAGCCATTTGCAATTGATTTTTGTGTATGATCTGAGTATAGATCCAAATTAATTTTTTCAACATGGATAACCAATTGCCTCAATAGTGTTACAAAATTCTCTGCCCTTTCTCCCCCCAGTACACAGTACTTTCTGTCAATTATCAAGTTCCCATGTATGCATGAGTCTGCTTCTGAGTTCTGTTCTGTACTGTTTGTCTTTCCTGCCATTATCAACTATCTCAATTATTCCAGCCAAATATTAAACTTTGGTAGCAGGTGGGGTGAGCCTCCCTTCTGTGTTCTTTTTCTTCTGAAGTATTGACTGTTTTCAGCTCTTTGCTTGTCCACATAACTTGTAAGAATCAACTAGCCAAGTTGTGCATTTGCGACGCACACATACACCTGTTGAGATTTTTTATTAGAACTGCAGTGAATTTGGACAGAGCTGACATTCCAACAATATTGAGCCTTCCTGTCTGTATGAACACAGAAGAGGCAGTTATGGGTTGCTTTACAATGGGAATATGTTCTGAAAAATGCATTGTTAGGTGATTTCATTTTTGTTCGAACATCATAGAGTACACTTACACAAACCTAGATGGTATAGCCTACTTGTACCTAGCTGTATGGTATAGCCAGTTGCTCCTAGGCTACAAATTTGTACAGCATGTGACTGTACTGAATTCTTGTTGGCAATTGTAACACAGTAGTAACTATTTGTGTATCTAAACATATATAAACATAGAAAAGGTACAGTAAAACACAGTCTAAAAGACCAAAAAAAATGGTACACCTGTATAATAAGGTACTTACCATGAATGGAACCTGCAGGACTGGAAATTGCTCTGGGCGAATCAGTGAGCGAGTGATGAGTGAATATGAAGGCCTAGAACTCACTGTGCACTACTGTAGGCTTTATAAACACTGTACACTTAGGCTACACTAAATTTATCTTTAAAAATAGAGTAACTGTACTATGATGTTGGGACAGCTAAGATGTCACTATGTGATAGGAAATTTTCAGCTCCATGATAATTTTACAGGACCACCATGGTATATGCAGTTTGTAGTATATGACTGTATTTAGATTTTCTTTAATGCTTTTCAGTATTTGAATTTTTCTCCATAAAGTTCTTGTACATTTTTTGTTATTTTCCATCTCTTCATTTTTAATAGATGAATAATAGACATACATAGTTTGTGGATACCTGTGATAATTTAATACATTCACGTATTTTGTAAAGATCAAATCAGTGTACTTGGGATATCCATCACCTTAAATACTTGTCTTTTCTTTATGCCATTACCATTCCAATTCTTCTCTTCTAGCTATGTTGAAATATACAATAGATTATTGTAAACTAAAGTCACCCTGCTGATCTATCCAACACTGTCTTATTTATTTTATCAAATCTTTCATTCGAACCCATTAATCAACTTCTCTTCATCCCTTAAGCCTCTGGTAGCCAGTAGTCTCCTCTCTATTTTCATGAAATCCACCTTTTAGCTCCCACATATAAATGAGAACATGCGATATTTGTCTTCCTATGCTTGGCTTATTTCACTTACTATAATGACCTCTACTTCCATCCATGTTACAGTAAATGACAGGACTTCATTCTTTATTATGGTTGAATAATATTCCATTGTGTACAGGTACCATATTTTCTTAATTTATTCACCCATTGATGGGCACTTCAGGTTGATTCCATATTTTAGCTAAGTGAACAGTGCTGCAATAAACAAAGGAGTGAACATAAGAGTGCAGATATCTTCTTGATATATTGACTTTTTTAGATATCTATCCAGTAGTGGAACTGTTATATCATATGGTAGTTCTATTTTTCATTTTTTGAAGAACCTCCAAGCCATTCTCCATAGTGGCTGCACTAATTTACATCCTCACCAACAGTGTATGAAGGTTCCCCTTTCTCCACATTCTCACCAGCATTTGTTATTGCCTGTCTTTTTTATAAAAGCCGATTTAACTAGGGTGAGATAATATCACGTTGTAGTCCTGATTTGCATGTCTCTGATGATACATGATGTTGAGCATTTTGTCATATATTTGTCAATCATTTGTATGTCTTCTTTTGAGAAATGTCTATTCAGATCTTTTGCCCATTTTTTAATTACATTATTTGTTTTTCTGCTATTGAGTTTTTTGAGTTCCTTATGTATTCTGGTTATTAATCCCTTGTCAGATGGATAGTTTGTATATATTTTCTCCCATTCTGTGGGTTGTCTCTCCACTTTGTTGATTGTTTATTTTGCTGTAAAGAATTTTTTTAGCTTGATATAATCCCATTTTTCTATTTTTCCTTTTTGTTATTTGTGCTTATGAAGTCTTACCCAAAAAAATCCTTGCCCAGACCAATGTCCCGAGTGCTTTCTTCTATTAGTTTCATAGTTTTGGGTCTTATATTTTTTAATCAATTTTGATTTGATTTTGGTGTATGGTGAGAGACAGAGTCTAGTTTCATACTTCTGCATATGGGAAGTCACCAGTTTTCCCAGCACCACTTATTGAAGAGACTATGATTTCCCCATTGTATGTTCGTGGCACCTTTATCTAAGCTCAGTTGGCTGTAAATGCATGTATTTATATCTGCGTTCTCTCTTCTGTTCCATTGTTCTACATGTCTGTTCTTTTTTATGTCATTATGCTGATTTTGTTACTATAGCTTTGTAGTAAATTTTAAAGTCAGGGAGTGTGATGCCTCCAGCTTTGTTCTTTGCTCTTTGGCTATTCAGGGTCTTTAGTAGTTCCTTGTAAATTTTAGGATTTTATTTTCTATTTCTGTGAAGAATGTCATTGGTCCTCTAATAGGGATTGCACTGAATCTATAAATTGCTTTGGGTACTATTGTCACCTTAATAATAACAATTCTTCTAATCCATGAGCATGGAATAGCTTTTCATTTTTTGTGTGTGTCCTCTTCAATTTCTTTTATCAGTGTTTTATAGCTTTCCTTATATAGACTTTTCACTTCTTTGATTAAATTTATTCCTATATATTTTATATTCTTTGTAGCTGTTATAAATAGGATTGTTTTTATGATTTCTTTTTCAGATTGTTCACTGGTGGTGTATATAAATGTTACTGATTTCTGAGTGTTGATTTTTGTATCCTGCAGCTTTACTGAATTCATTTGTCAGTGCTGACAGTTTTTTGGTAGAGTATTTAGGTTTTTCTCATTATAAGATCATGTAGTCTGCAGACAAGGCTAATTTGACTTCTTCTTTTCCTATTTGGATGTTTTTATTTCTTTCTTTTGCCTAATTGCTCTGACCAAGGACTTTCAGTACTGCACTGAATAAAGGTGGTATAAATAGTCATCCTTGTTTTCTTTCATATTGTAAAGGAAAGTCCTTTAATTTTCCCCATAATATGACATTAGCTGTGGCTTTGTCATATATGGTCTTTATTGTTTTAGAGGTATGTTCCTTCTATGCCCAGTTTGATGAGGGTTTTTTTAATCATAAAGGAATGTTGAATTTTATCAAATGCCCTTTAAATATCTATTAAAGTAATATAGTTTTTGTTCTTGGTTCTGTTAATGTGATGTATCACGGTTATTGATTTGAGTAAGGGGAACTATCCTTGCATCCTTGGGATGAATCCTACTTAATCATGGTGAATGATTTTTTTAATGTGTTGTTAAATTTATTGGGCTAGTATTTTGTTGAGAATTTTTACATCTATGTCCATCAGGAATAGTGGCCTGTAAGTTTTCTTTTTTTGCTGTGTCCTCATCTGGTTTTGGTATCAGGATAATGCTGGCCTCAAATAATGAGTTTGTAAGTATTCTCTTTTCTTTACTTTTTTTGAAATGTTTGGGTAAAGTTGGTATTAATTCTTCTTTAAATGTTTGATGGAATTCAGCAGTGAAGCCATCAGGTCCTGGGCTTTTCTTTGATGGGAGACTTTTTTATGGCTTCTGTTTCATTACTCAATATTGGTTTATTGAGGTTTTGGATTTCCTCATGTTTCAACCTTCGTAGTTTGTACGTGTCCAGGAATTTATCCATGTCTTCTAGGTTTTCCAGTTTGTTGGCATAATAGTCATAATAGTCTGTAATGATTCTTTGTAATTCTTCAGTCTCAATTGTTATGTTTCTTTTTTTTGCTTCTGATAGTATTTAGTTGGGTCTTCTCTTTTTTTCTTATTTACTCTAGGCAAAAGTTTGTGAATTTTGTTTATCTATTCAAAAAACCAACTTTTCATTTTGTCGACCCATATTTTTTTAGTCTCAATTTCATTTATGTCTGCTCTGATTTTATTATTTCTTTCCATTAATTTGGGGTTTGGTTTGTTCTTGCTTTTGTAGTTCCCTGAGGTGCATATTAGCAAATATTAATAGATCTAAATGGAGAGATAGACTGCAGTACAATAGTATTGTATTGCAAAGTCTCTTACAACAAGTAGAGGACTTTAACACCTCACGCTCAGTAATGGACAGATCAGACAGAAAATCAACAAGGAAACATCAGAGTTAAACTACACAACACATCTAATAGGCCTAACTAACATTTATAGAACATTTCACCCAACTGCTGTAGAATACACATTATTTTCATCAGCACATGAAACATTCTCCAAATAGACCATATCTTAGGCCACAAAACAAGTCCAAACACATTTTTTAAAAAATAGAAGTTATATCAAATATCTTTTCTGACTACTATGAAATAAAACTAGAAGTCAGTAACAAGAGGAACTTCAGAAACTTCACAAACACGTGGAAATTAAACACTATGTTTCTGAACAACCAATGAGTCAATGAAGAAATTAAGAAGGACATATTAAAATGTCTTGAAGTGAATGAAAATGGAAATACAACGTACTAAAATTTATGGGATACAACAAAAGCAGTACTAAGAAGGAGGTTCATAGCAATAAATATGCTTATGTCAAAAAAGTAGAAACACTTCAACGGTTCATTTTATTTTTGAGAAAATTACTTTTTGTTATTGTTATAAGTAGCAACTACTTATGATAAACTTCCTTCCTAAGAATAAACTTCTTTCTTGAGAAGGAAATAAATAAACTCCCTCCTGAAAAGGAAGTTCATAGCATTAACTCTGATGTTTCCCTGTTGATTTTCTGTGTGAATGATCGGTCCATTACTGAGAGTGGGTGTGAAAGTCCCCTACTATTGCTGTATTGCAGTCTCTCTCTCCCTTTAGGTCTAATAATAACAAAATGTGTTATTATTATAGCAAAAGTAGTACTAGGAAGGGAGTTCATAGCAATAAATGAATATCTCAAAAAAGTGGAAAAACTTTAATAGTTCGTTTTATTTTTTAGAAACTTTTTAAGTAGTATCTACTTACAAAGTGTATATTTCACTTATCAGTTATTAATGGAAATACAAATGATTCTTTTGTACTTCATATCAAGCAACTTTGCTAAATTCTGTCTTTGTTTTTTCTTTAGATGAGTCTCACCATGCTACTCAAGCTGGGCTCAAGTGATTCTCCCACCTTGGCCTCTTGAGCAGCTAGGAATACAGTCACTACACCCAGCCTAAATTTTCTTATTAATTCTAATTATTTGTATGTAGATGTTAAGATTGTCATGTTTTCTGTAATTAATGATCTTTTTTTTCTAAACCTTGCATACTTGATATATTTTTGTTATATTACTAAGCTGGGTGAAATCTCTGGGAAAATGATAAAGAGAAGTGATGATGGGGCATCCTTGTCTTGTTCTTGATTTTTAAAGGGAAGACTTTTAAGCCTTTTGTGAGTAAATGTGGTATTGGGCATAGATTTTTTTTAATAATCACTGTTTATTACATTAATGATACTTCCTTCAACTCCCAGCTTGCTAAGGTCTTCCCATGAAAGGATGTTGAATTTTATCAATTTTATCTTTCTCCCCATGGGAGCAGACATCTGAGACTACTGAGTCGGCCTGTGGAGACCTGGAATTTGTGGAGAGCATGTTAGGCTTCTTTCCCTCCAGCACTGAATGATTACGTATTTTGGAACATGCCTTCCTCATATTGATTACAAAGAGTGAACCTGAAGTTTAGCCTTGGAGAAAAAGGAAAGAGTGCATGCCTTAGATGTAGATTATTTAGGCTAACATAGTGGAGGAAAAAGATCTTTTGTGTAGTTCTCTCTCAGTCACTAGAGTTTGACATTGGGGTTTGAGGGTCTCAGCTAATATTCTCAGTATATGCCATTTCCCCTGAAACCTTGAGGGTAGGATTTCTCAGTCCCCAGCCAAAAACCAACTCCTAATGCAGTAGTTCTCAAACTCAAGTGTGTATCAAAGTCACACATTGTTGGGTTCTACCCCAGAGTTTATGTGACTCAGTAGGTCTGAAAATTTGCATTTCTAAGAAGTTTCTAGTTGATGCTGATACTGCTGGTCCTGGAGTCCACAATTTGAAGAACACTGCCCTAAAGCAGTCTCCCTGAAACATCCTCACACCAAAAAAAAAAAAACCCAGGACCAGATGGATTTACAGCTGAATTCTACCAGAAGTCCAAAGAAGAGCTGGTACCATTTTTTCTGAAACTATTCCAGACAATTGAAAAGGAGGGATGTATTAGTCCGTTTTCACATTGCTGATAAAGACATACCCGGGACTGGGCAATTTACAAAAGAAAGAGGTTTAACTGGACTTACAGTTCCCTGTGGCTAAGGAAGCCTCACAACCATGGCAGAAGGCAAGGAGGAGCAGGTCACATCTTATATGGATGGTGTCAGACAAAGAGAGCTTGTGCAGGAAAATTCCGCCTTATGAACCCATAAGATCTCATGAGACTTATTCACTGTCACAAGAACAGCACGGGAAAGACCTGCCCCAGTGATTCAATTATCTCCCACAAAGTCCCTCCCACAACACGTGGGAACTATGGAAGTACAATTCAAGATAAGATTTGGGTGGGGACACAGAGCCAAACCATATCAAGGGACTTCTCCCTAACTCATTTTATGAGGCCAACATCATCCTGATACCAAAACCTGGCAAAGATACAATAAAAAAAGAAAACTTCAGTCCAATATCACTGATGAACATCAATACAAAAATCCCCAATAAAATACTGGCAAACCAAATCCAGCAGCACATCAAAAAGCTTATCCATCACGATCAAGTTGGCTTCATCCCCAGGATGCAAGGCTGGTTCAAATTATGCAAATCAATCAATGTAATTCATCACATAAACAGAACTAAAGACAAAAACCACATGATTATCTCAATAGACACAGAAAAGGCCTTTGATAAAATTAAATATCCCTTCATGTTAAAAACTCTCAATAAACTAGGTATTGATGGGACATACATCAAAAGAATAAGAGCTGTTTATGACAAACCCACAGCCAATATCATACTGAATGGGCAGAATTTGGAAACATTCCCCTTGAAAACTGGCACAAGACAAGGATGCCGTTTCTCATCACTCCTATTTAACATAGCATTGGAAGTTCTGGCCAGGGCAATCAGGCAAGAGAAAGAAATAAAATCATCCAAATAGGAAGAGAGGAAGTCATACTGTCTCTGTCTGCAGATGACATGATCCTATATCTAGAAAACCCCATTGTCTCAGCCCAAAAGCTTCTTAAGCTGATAAGCAACTTCAGCAAAGCCTCAAATACAAAAATCAATGTGTAAAAATCACAGGTATTCCTATACACCAGCAATAGACAAGCAGAGAACCAAATCATAAACAAATTCCCATTAACAATTGCTACAAACAGAATAAAATACCTAGGAATATAGCTAACAAGGGAAGTGAAGGACCTCTTCAAGGAGAACTACAAACCACTGCTCAAGGAAATCAGAGAGGACACAAACAAATGTAAAAACATTCCATGCTTATGAATAGGAAGAATCAATATCATTAAAATGGCCTTACTGCCCAAAGTAATTTGTAGATTCAATGCTATTCCCATTAAGCTATTGACATCCTTCACAGAATTAGAAAAAATTACTTTAAAATTTATATGGAGTCAAAAAAGAGCCCGTATAGCCAAGATAATCCTAAGCAAAAAGAACAAAGGTGGAGGCATCATGCTACTGAGCTTCAAACTATATATAGTACAATGCTACAGTAACCAGAACAGCAGGGTATTGGTACAAAAACAGACACATAGACCAATGGAACAGAACAGAGAACTCAGAAATAAGACTGCACATCTATGCCCATCTGATCTTTGACAAATGTGACAAGAACAAGCAATGGAGAAAGGATTCTGTGTTTAATAAATGGTGTTGGGAGAATGGGCTAGCTATATGCAGAAAGTTCAAACTGGATCCTTTCCTTACACCTTATACAAAAATTAACTCAAGATGGATTAAATACTTAAATTTAAAACCTAAAACTATCAAAGCCCTAGAAGACAATCTAGGCAATACCATTCAAGACATAGGCACGGCAAAGATTTCATGACAAAAATGTCAAAAGCAATTGTAGCAAAAGCAAAAACTGACAAATGGAATCTAATCAAACTAAAGAGCTTCTGCACAGCAAAAGAAACTATCATCAGAGTGAACAGACAACCTACAGAATGGGAGAAAACTTTTGCAATCTATCCATCTCACAAAGGTCTGATATCCAGAATCTACAAGGAACTTAAACAAATTTACAAGAAAAAAAACAAATCATTAAAAAGTGGCCAAAGGGGCCAGGCACAGTGGCTCACACCTGTAATCCCAGCATGTTGGGAGGCCAAGGCAGGTGGATCACTTGAGGCCAAGAGTTCAGTACCAGTCTGGCCAGAATGGCAAAACCTTGTCTCTACTAAAACTACAAAAATTAGCTGGGCATGGTGGCACACCTCTGTAGTCCCAGCTGCTCTGGAGGCTGAGACACAAGAATCGCTTGAGCCTGGGAGGTGGAGGTTGCAGTGAGCCTAGATCACGCCACTTTACTCCAGCCTAGGTAACAGAGTGAGACTTTGTCCCCTGTCACCAAAAAAAAAAAAAAAAAAAAAAAAAAAAAAAAAGGGGGAAAAAGGCATGAACAGACACTTCTCAAAAGAAAACATTTATGCGGCCAATAAACATGAAAAAAAGTTCAATGTCACTGATCATTAGGGAACTGTGAATCAAAACCACAATGAGATATTGTCTCATGCCAGTAAGAACTGTGATTATTAAAAAGTAAAGAAACAACAGATGCTGATGAGGCTGTGGAGAAATAGGAACGCTTTTACATTGTTGGTGATAATGCAAATTAGTTCAACCATTGTGGAAAACAGTGTGGCAATCCCTCAAAGATCTAGAACAATAAATACCATTTGACCCAGCAATCCCATTACTAAGTATATACCCAAAGGAATATAAATCATTCTGTTATAAAGGTACGTGCACACATATGTTCATTGCAGCACTATGCACAATAACAAAGACATAGAATCAACCCAAATGCCCATCAATGATAGACTGGATAAAGAAAATGTGGTACATATACACCATGGAATATTATGCACCCATAAAAAGAAACAGATCATGTCCTTTGCAGGGACATGGATGGAGCTGGAAGCCATTATCCTGAGCAAACTAACGTAGGAACAGAAACCCAAATACCATGTGTTCTCACTTAGAAATGGGAGCTGAATGATGAGAACACATGGACACAGGGAGGGGAACAACACACACTGGGGCCTGTGGAAGTTGGGGTCAGGGAGCACATCAGGACAAATAACTAATGCATGCTGGGCTTAATACCTAGGTGATGGGTTGATAGATGCCGCAAGCCACCATGGCACATATTTACCTGTGTAACAAACCTGCATGTCCTGCACATGTATCCTGGAACTTAAAATAAAATTAAATAATTTTTCAAAAAAAGAAATCAATGAGAATTATATCCCTAGGAGGAGTTTTGATTCCAGATTTTCTACGATTTTTTTTTTTTCCCAAGACAGAGTTTCCTTCTTGTTGCCCAGGCTGGAGTGTAATGGTGCAATCTTGGCTCACCACAACCTCTGCCTCCCAAGTTCAAGCAATTCTCCTGCCTCAGCTTCCTAAGTAGTTGGGATTACAGGCATGCATCACCATGCCCAACTAATTTTTGTATTTTTAGTAGAGAAGCGGTTTCTCCATGTTGGTCAGACTGGTCTCGAACTCCTGACCTCAGGTCATCTGCTTGCCTCGGCCTCCCAAAGTACTGGGATTACAGGCATGAGCCACCATGCCTGGCCGATTTTCTACAATTTTTAAGCAAGTTGCTTCATTGTTCTTGGATGCATTTACTCTGTGAGACTCAAGGTAAAATTACCTAAGCACCCAGAAAGAAATGTACAATATAGTTCAAGATAGTTCTTAGAACTGCAGATTCTTCTAGTGGGACATGCAGATCTCATGTGCACACATACCCAGGGCCAGATGCTCTCTCGGCCTCCCTCAGATATGATCATTCAGCCTCTTTTAGAATGCTTTTACACCATCACATGTATTTCCATTGTTGCATAGTCCCCATTGTTGGAATAAGGACATTTTTCTCATGCTCTTTTGAAAACCTAGTGCTTTACTCTACAGGTCTCATGGTTAGAAAATTGTTCCTTACATCGCATCAAAATCTGTCTCCCTTCAACTTGTGCCTGCAGCCCTATTGTCCATACCCACCTAGGAAAACACTGAGACCTCTCTCAGCATCCTGCAGACCCCAATCATGCCCTGACTAGAGTTCTCCAGGCAAACTCTCAGCGTTCGTTCCCATAATTGTTTCCTCTTTATGGCTTCATTACCAAGCTTTCATTGTCCAGCTTGGATAAACACCAGCTCGTTTGGGTCCTGTCTCTAAGACTGAAATATGCATACTTGGCACCATACCCCATATGAATTCTGGGCCAAGGCTAAGTATATGTCTCTTGGTCCTCCCGGTTCTTGTTAATAACGCCCTTTAGTAGTTACCTGGACCCTGTGGCTCATATATTGCCTATGTATAATCCAGACTCTTCTATAGTTTTGCTTACTATTTGGGTACAATTACTAAGCCAGTGTCAAAAAACCTAGCTGAATTACTGAAATCAACACTCGTTTCAGTGACCACGGCAAAGAGAAGGCAAGGATGATCTGAGATGACTTGCTCATACCGGATCCTGACTATTGCAGCTGTGGTTGCTGAGAGGGACAGCCCTCCACCTGAGAATAGGTTTCTCATTTCTTCCACATGATTGTCTCTTCTAACCAGGAGCTGCCGTTGTTCTGGACCCATATCAGCGTCTTGTCTGCCCACGTTTAGCTCTTCAACACTTGACCCTGTGTCATGTCCTCTTCTTGAAAACTCCGAGGTGACTGCTGAAAGTGCCTAGTTTTTGTTGTTGTTGCTTACTATCTCTTTGTCTCTTGTCCTGCTAATCTCTGTGCCAGATCTTGTCATTGGCTGTTTTAGGTTTGTTGATTCTACTTTATGGCCCTGATTTCTTTTTTTCTGCATACATATCCGTTTGAAGATTCTTTAATGGAGTATATCCATTTTTCTCATTAGAGACTTTAATTTGTGCTGTCTTCTAAAGGAAAAACAAAGGGCATTCTTCAGAACTTCTTTTAAAACGTACCATAGTGGCTTTATAGTATCTCAAGGTGGCAGGGGGGGCAGCATAGACAAACAATTGCAGAGCTGAAGAGGACCCAGTCCTCCTAATCCGCAGTCCAGAGCCATTGAACTAACTCTGTGCAGACTATCACTTCTACGGCTCAGACAGGATAATGAAGGGATGACATTGCTGTTCTCTTAGTTTAGAAGGCATAAACCTCAGTGAGGAGGTGGGATGGATACAGAAGTGGGCAGATAACTGAGATCATTTAATTCCACATTCTGAACATATCTAAGTCTCAACTCTGATCCAACAGGGAAAGATGTACTACTATGCAGGTAAACTCAATTGTCGTTCATTTTGTACATAAACTGTATAGGTACACTTTACAACCTAGACTCTAATGGCTAGAATTTAGCCAAATAAAATCTCTCCTGGCTGCTAAGGAGTCCTTGGAATGAAAGTGACTAAAAAAAGACCATGTCCCCTAACTGGACACGTGGCAGCAGGGTAGTAAGGCAAATTCCTTGTTTGAAAGCATCCATAGCACAGTATTTTTTCATTGACTGGATGAAGGGTCACACGAAAGCCCATGATAAATGACTTGCTTTTCTTCAGTCATTAACCACAGAAGTGTGGAATGCATCACTGAGAGACTAATCCATGCCACACATTCAAGGGACATAAAGCGGAGTTTTCTAGACTGCTAAGGAAGCAGGTGAAAGAAGGAAAGAGGTAGGTCTATCCTTGCTTTTGCTGCCATTTCAAACATTACTGCCATTTCAAACATTACTGCCTCTAGCACCTTGAATGAGAGATGGAGAAAGTCTTTTCCTATGCACTTGAGAAAGCTGGACCATACCGTGATTACGGCCCTCTGCCTCCGTGGGTGAACTAAGGGCACAGCTGGACAGCTGGGCTATGTATGAGGCAAACAATCTGCTGATTTATTTTAAACCATCATGCTGGTATGTGCACGACCAAATGAATGTGGTCCCCTTTTAAGTAAAGCCCCTTGAAAAGCTTTCTGCTTATCCCATGATGCTTCCACATTGCTCAAGAGATTCTTAGGGAGTTGAGTAAAGGAATGCACAAAAAAAGATGAGAGCCATCTATCTATATCCACAACTCATAATTAGCTACTGTAAATATTTTGGCCTATTTGCTTCCAACATTTTTCTTTATTTAAGAAATCTCTTTCTATTGTTTCTTATTAAAGTGAAGCACAGATTATTACAGAGATCTCAAATAGTGCAGAAAAGAACACAAATTTAAAGGTTTTTTTAAAAAACACCTGAAAGTTCATCATTAATATTTGGTGAACATTTTTCAGGATATTCTTCTATATATCCCATTTTATGGAGTATCATCAGTTTTGTCAACGTTTCCACCTTGGAAAAAGGATCTGATTTTTCAAAATAGGTCAGAGTTGCCAGGAGCCATTGAAGTCCAGTGAGTAAGGTAATGATTAAGCCATGTATCAAGATTTTGGTGCCAAGTCAGGTATAATTGGTTTTCTTGGACAGCTCAGGTATTGCCATGAGAGGCAACTATATCAGAAGTGACCAACGAGACCTGCCCTCAGAGAGGCTGTATCTGAAGGACAGGTACATGAGGTTCCAGAAGCGTTGGGGATCATAACCACTGAAACTGAGCCAAGACTGTGTCTCTTGAGATCTGTGGACCTCAGTTAGGTCCTTACCCTCATGGAGCCTGTGTTTGCTCATCTTTAATAGGGTGTTCATAACGTCCACTTTTCACAAGCTGTTATGAGACTCAAATTAGGTCAGGGACATGAAAGCTCTTTTGCAAATGATTAAGCCCTATACAAATGTTAGGCATTATTGCTTAAGTATATTTGTCAAATTAATCTTGTTTCTTGATGGGTGCACCTCCTACAGACAGTCAGTTCACAGACAGCCACATCATCAAATCCTACCGGGGTGGGGCTGTTCTTTCCCCTTGTACTCTCCTTGGGCTGCAGGTTTGTCCCTTCAGGGCTACCTTGTCCTTGATGTGATGTCCATTTTACCTGACTTTTCCAGTACTTGAGCATGGGCAAGGGAAATCATAGAAGGCAGGCAGGAAACAGTTTGAATCACTACCACCATTGTTTCTAACTTCCTGCAACCTGTGTGGCAAATGACTTCAGTCTGCGGTGTCTATGGAATTTTAGAAGGATCTGGTCAGTTTCCTTAGTTACCTGGAAGTTCTTTTGATATTTAACTTATGAACTCATCTTTCACCAAACAGAGGAATCTGAGACCTGGAAGGTTTCTCAGAAGTTCTCATGCTGCATAAATAGGGAATAAGAACTGAAAACTATAGTTATCTGTACAAACGAGAGTAATAACTATATGATTCTAATAGTGGTTGAAAGGACTAAATTTCAGGTACTTAGTATAGCCTGGCACATAAAAAATGCTCATTAAATGTTAGCTATTATTTTGGGTGTTACTAATACAAGGACTTCTAGGCTCTGTAAATTAGAAAGATATTAGCTTATATGTCATCAGTGACTTTTGACACATGAAAGAGTGTCTCATCAACAATGAGATACTGTTATGCATAATTTACAAAAGAAATTTTACCTTTTGGAATGTCTACTTTTTGATTTGTAATCCATTCATTCAACATATACTTATTGAGTGCTTACTATATGCCAGGCATTGTGCTGTGCATTGAACATACAATGGTGAGCTATGCAGACCTTATCCACATGGAGCTGATTGTCTAACAAAGGAGACAAACAGTAAACAAATAATTATAGGAATGAATATCTGACTAGAACTTGTTTTGGGTGCAGTGAAGGGAGAGTACAATTTTTTGTTTTTTTTGTTTTGTTTTGTTTTGTTTTTTTTGAGACAGGGTCTGGCTCTGTCACCCATGCAGGAGTGCAGCGACATGATCCTGGCTCACTGCAACCTCCACCTCCCGGGCTCAAGCCATCTTCCCACTACTGAGTAGCTGGGACTACAGGCACATGCCACACCATGTCCAGTTAATTTTTTGTAGTTTTTTGTAGGACAGGGTCTTGCTTTGTTGCCCAGGCTGGTTCAAACTCTTGAGTTCAAGCAATCTGCCTACCTCGGCCTCCCAAGGTGCTGGGATTACTGGTGTGATCCACCACGCCTGGCCGGGAAAATACAATTCTGTGAGTTCATGTAGTTGATGGTACCCAGTCTTGTGCGATGGATGGCAAAGGGGCAAGGAAGATTCAGGAAGGTTCCCTAAAGTAATTGACATGTGAGTCGAAATCCAAAGAACGAGTAGGACTAAAGTAACAGTGAGTGAGAAGAAGCAGATTCCTGAGAGAAGGAATATGTGCAAAGGCCTTGAGGCTGGATTTTGACATTCAACTTAACTCATCTTACACCGAACAGAGAAATCTGAGATCTGGAAGGTTTCTCAGAAGTTCTCATGCTGCATAAAAAGGGAAGAAGGACTAAAAACAATAGTTATCTGCACAAATGAAAGTAATAACTATACCATTTCAATAGTGGTTGAAAGGACAAAGTTTCAGGTACTTAGCATAACCTGGCACATAAAAAATTCAATAAATGTTAGCTATTATTTTTGATGTTATTATGATTAATACAAGGACTAGAACTTCTAGGCTCTGTAAGTTAGAAAGATATTGGCAGCCGGGTGCAGTGGCTCACACCTGTAATCCTAGCACTTTGGGAGACCAAGCCAGGCAGATCATGAGGTCAGGAGATCGAGACCATCCTGGCTAACACGGTGAAACCTTGTCTCTACTAAAAATACAAAAAATCAGCCGGGTGTGGTGGCAGGCGCCTGTAGTCCCAGTTACTCGGGAGGCTGGGGCAGGAGAATGTCATGAACCCGGGAGGCAGAGCTTGCAGTGAGCCGAGATGGCACCACTGCACTCCAGCCTGGGCAACAGAGCAAGACTCCGTCTCAAAAAAAGAAAGAAAGAAAGAAAGATATTGGCATAGGCATAGTCACATCTAAGCAGAGTGAGAGGGTGTGGAGCAGAAAATGAGGTTAGGGGTTGTAGGAGACTAAACAAGGCAGGCATGGTCTCATCGCATACCCTGTTAAGAATTGTGCTCTTGACTCTAACAGCAAAGGGAGTCCATTGAAGTGATTCAAACAAGGTGAACAGATTTCTGTATTCAAAGATCATGCCACTGCAAGGAGAATAATGGATTGGAAGGGGGCCCCAGTGGATGCAGGTAGTTAAGTGTAGGAGGCTGTCACAGCAGGCTGTGGAAGGGTTGATGGTAGCTTAACACAGAGCCATAGTGGTAGAGCTGAAAAGAACTAAAAATTATTTACAGGCCAGGCACGGTAGCTCAAGCCTGTAATCCCAGCACTTTGGGAGGTCGAGGCGAGTGGATCATGAGGTCAAGAGATCAAGACCAGCCTGGCCAACATGGTGAAACACCGTCTCTACTAAAATACAAAAAATTAGCCAGGCGTTGTGGTGGGTGCCTGTAGTCCCAGCTACTCGGAAGGCTGAGGCAGGAGAATCGCTTGAACCCGGAGGCAGAGGTTGCAGTGAGCCGAGATCGTGCCACTGCACTCCAGCCTGGCGACAGAGCGAGACTCCGTTTCAAAAAAAAAAAAGAAAGTTATTTACAAGGTAAAATCTACAAGATCTGGTGGTGAACTGGATGAAGGAGGTAAGAGAAGGTGAGGAGAATCCGTTTATTCATTCAGCAAGTATTTACTGAGCCCCTACTAAATTCCAGATGCTCTGCTAGGTACTAAGAATTCAACTCTGAACAAAACAGACAAGTCTCTGCCCTCAATAGGTTACAGTTTGGAGGGGACTGGAACTGAAGAGTTGACAATATGTAAGTAAACAAATAATGATGTGTTTGCATTGCAAATTATAATTACATATTACAGTGTGGGTGATTACAGGTAAGTGCTACAACAAAAAACTAAGGGGCATGTCAGAGAGAGTAACTCAGGAGGAGGTGACACTTAAGGTAAGACCTGAAGGATGCGAAAGAGACAGCCAAAAGAGCCAGTGAAAGAGCATTCCAGGTAGAGGAAACAGTAAGTTCAAAGAGCTTGATGTATTCCTGGAACAGGTGGGAAATTAGGGTGGCCGGAAATAGTGAGCAAAAAGGAATTGTACAAAATGAGGTGGTAGGTCATTTGTAGGTCATACTGAAGATTTTGGATTTTTTTTAATATAGCAGCTAGAATAACCTGATTGATGTTTAAAAGATTACTCTGCTGTTTGAAAAATGGGGAAAAATTAATTATTTCACACCAAGAGTAAAAGCAGGGAGACCAGTTAGAAGCCAGTCATTCAAGTGATAGAAGATGATAACTTGCACTAGGGCTGTGGTGGTGGATCAGGGAGAGGGAAACAGATATCAGAGGGATTTTAACCAACTGGCCTCACTGAAGATCCAAATGACCCCTAAAGAAGTGGTGGCATGAGTCTGTTGCAGAAGTTGACAGCCTGGTGTAGCCTACCTATGATTCATCTCATCAGACCCAGCCCAGATCAGGATTCAGGGACTCAAATCCAGCACCAGAGTAGCTGGGCTCAGAGCCAGGGGTCATCAAGACTGGGGTCACCAAAGTCACATCAGGGTCTGTAGCAGCTCACAGTAAAGGAAGGAATCTGTTGAGCTGGGTTTCTATCAGTGCTGCCTGTCTGGGGTCAGAAGTGGTAAGCAATTCAGAACCTGGGTGAGGGTAGGGCTGGGTCAACAATGGAAGTTAAAGTGGCAAAGCTGTCAGTTCAAGGTTACAGGGATGGAGATATGCCACCTATGACACCAGTTGGATGAGACATTTGGTGGATGAGTCAGACATTGGAGATTTATTTGTGGAATAGCAAGCAGTGCAATCTCAGTGTTCTCTAGCTCCTTGTGATTTAGACAAAAGGGATCCCTGCCTTGCAGACTTAGTTTGATCTAGAGCGTGAGGCTTTTTGGTAGCCTTGCCAGTAAAATACTTGCCTTCTTGATCGTGTTGTCTATTTCTCTGCTATTTCAACATTTTTTCCACATGAAGTAAAATATTCAGGATTCTGTGACAAGTTTCAGCTCAGTTGCTGCTGTGTGGGTATGCCTGCACGCACATATGTGTAAGCACATGTTGTGCCTACCGTGATGAGCATGTGTGGCAGCTGGAGTGTGAGAAATGGTACATCAGGACATGTTAACTTGCAGGGCCACAAGCATCTCCATTTTTAAAAAAGAGAGAGAAAGAGAAGAGACACCTGATCCCAAGATAGAGACAACAAAGAAGGATGATCCATTCTGGTGTCAGATACAAAAAATAGCAGCATGCCTTTTCCTGAAACTTGTTTGTGTCTGACCACTTCATCCTGCCCTTCCTCCAGTCTCAATCCCCAGCCAATACTAATTTCTACCCAACAACACCTGGAAGAATTTAGCAGTTTATCCCAACAATAAGCAAAGAGCCAGTGATACGTCTGATAGTACTAATTATTTCCAAATATTGGGAATCCAGCGTTACATAGACTGAAAATTTCTGAAGAAATACAGAGCAACATCTCTGTTGCTGTATGTCATTTACCAGCATCCTTGATAACAGTTAACCACAATGCATTAAATAAATCATAGAAGACCAAGGATTTACAGCTTTTTGAGCTTGATATCCAGATGAAGAGAAGACAGATTAAGAAAAGTAAGAACGATATTATTTTTGTCTTCTAAACTATCTGCTTTGGTTACTGGGTCCTCTTCTTGGTGATTCAACAATGCACATTAAGGTATTAAACACTTTGTGGTGGGTGTGGTGGCTCATACCTGTAATTCCAACACTTTGTGAGGCCGAGCCGGATGGATCACATGAGGTCAGGAGTTCAAGACCAGCCTGGCCAACATGGTGAAATCCCGTCTCTACTAAAAATACAAAAATTAGCTGGATGTGGTGGCAGGCACCTGTAATCCCAGCTACTCGAGAGCCTGAGGCAGGAGAATCACTTGAACCCAGGAAGCAGAGGTTGCAGTGAGCCAAGATCATGCCACTGCACTCCAGCCTGGGAGACAGAGAAAACTCCACCTCAAAGAAAAACGACTTTGATAAATGTTTGTTTGTGTCTGACCACTTCATCCTGCCCTTCCTCCTCTCTCAATTCCCAGCCAGTGCTAATTTCTACCCAACAACACCTAAAAGTTGGCAGTTTATCCCAACGATAAGCCAGGAACCAGTGATATGTCTGATAGTACTAATTATTTCCAAATATTGGGAATCTAGTGTGACACAGAGTGTAGAAAGAGACATTGAGTTTTATTTAACTGAATTTTTCCATATATTTTTGACCAAGAACACTTTGAGAAATGCTACTTTAAGATTACCATTCATTTTCTTTTCCCCTCACCCCTCTCCTTGAAGAACCATCAATGCTCACTGTTCCAGCTGCCATCTTAGTGCTAAAGTCTCTCTTGTCTCAGCCCAAGCCCATCTACCCCAGCTCTAGGATACCCCTGCCCATAGCACACCTTCACCTAGATGGCTCATGGTGTAGCACAGTGGGAATTTACAGAGGTTCAAAGGAAGTTCTGAATTAATTAATTCTTTACTCAACAAATATGAAAAAATGAAAACTGATGGAATGGAAGAGGCTCTACTTTTGCGATTTTTAGTAAGCCACCTTGAGAATTGAACCCCAAACTCAGTGAATCTTTGGTTCCTAAAGGTATAGAATCTTTACTGATCTGTTGCCACTAGAAAGATAGTAACAACAACAACACAAATCTCTAGGACACCAGTGAACAATGAAATCCCAGTACACCTGGGAATAATGCAATCTAGGTTTAAATAATTCTCCCGTCATTTATTATGGCATGACTTGGACAAGTTGCTTCACCTCTCTGAGTCTCACAAAGTTCATCTTGTGAGTAGCGATAGTATCTGTGGAGATTACTGGGAAGATTTAATGAACAACTATGGCAAATATATAATACCTTTTACCCATTGCTCACCTCCCTCTTATTTCTCCATCTAACTCCCATCCTCTCCCATTTCTTTTTCTATCCATTAAGCCAGCACAGTCTCCCTTAAAACACCTGAATCTACGTCTATTCAAAGCCTTCCTCCCTGCCCTAGCATACTGACTATAATTCTACCCAAAAGAGAGAACTGGCTGACAGCTTTCTGCCAATATTGGAGTAGGTTGATCTTTTTCTGGAATAGCCTCTAAAAGACAATAGCATTATTTTTTCATAGATTCTACAAAGCAAGATAAAGGGGACTGGAAGAGACCCTTTGCCCTTGGGAGGGTCCATTCCTAGCTAGGGGTAAAGGTAATTATCTCTGACTTTTGGTCTTCTCATCTTCTAAATAAGTCCGGAGATATCTGCCAGTTTTAATAGCCTGTGTACTCTGGGTGTACACATAGGGTGCCTAGCAGCTTGCCTATACCTCATTCATGAAAGATTCAGGAAGATGGAGGATATCCGTTGGGCATACTACTGCATCATTTCTTAGAGAAAAAAAAAAAATCCTATTTGGGGGTTACTAGTCTTATATCACATACAACAGACTTTAAACTAACAACAATCAAAAAGGTCAATAATAATAATTATCCTTTATTAGTAGTAGTAATAGGAAAGGATTCAATTCAACAAGAAGTCTTAATGGAGCACCCAGATTCATAAAACGAGTTCTTAGAGATCTATGAAGAGATTTGGATAACCACACAATAATAGTGGGAGACTCCAACACCCCACTGACAGGATTAGACAGATCATCAAGGCAGCATCTAACAAAGATATTCTGGACTTAAACTCAACACTTGACCAATTGGACCTAATAGACATCTACAGAACACTACACCCAAAAACAACAGAATATACATTCTTCTCATCTGCACATGACACATACTCTAAATCAACCACATGCTTGGCCATAAAGCAAGTCTCAACAAATTTAAAAAAAAAATAGAAATCATGCTAACCACACTATCTGACCACAGAGCAATAAAAATAGAAATCAAAACCAAGAAGATCTGTCAAAACCATACAATTACATGGTAAACAACCTGCTCCTGAATGACTTTTGGGTAAACAATGAAATTAAGGCAGACATCAAAAAATTCTTTGAAACTAATAAGACCAGATATACAGCATACCAGAATCTTTGGGACACAACTAAAGCAGTGTTAAGAGGAAAGTTTAGAGTGCTGAATGCCTACATCAAGAAGTTAGAAATATCTTAAATTAACAACCTAACATCACACCAAGAAGAACTAGAAAAACAATAGGAAACCAACCCCAAAGCTAGCAGAAGAAAGAAGTAACCAAAGTCATAGCTGAACTTGATGAAACTGAGATGTGAAAATCCAGACAAAAGCTAGTTCTTCAAAAAATTAAGCAAGATGGATAGGCCACTAGCTAGATTAATAAAGAAAAGAGAGAGAAGATCCAAATAAACACAATCAGAAATGACAAAAGTGACATTACAACCAACCCCACAGACATACAAAAAATCCTCAGTGAATATTATCAACACCTCTATATACACAAACTAGAAAACCTAGAAGAAATGGATAAAATCCTGGAAATCCAAGTCCCCCAACATTGAAACAGGAAAACTTGAAACCTTGAACAGACCAATAATGAGCTCCAAAACTGAATCAGTAATAAAAAGCCAACCAACCAATAAAAGCCCAGAGCCAGATGGATTCACAGCCAAATTCTACCAGATATAAAATTATTCCAATCCTACTGAAATTATTCCAAAAAATTGAGGGGGAGGAGACTCCACCCTAACTCATTCTATGAACCCAACATCATTCTGACACCACAACCTGGCAAAGACACAACCAAAAAAGAAAACTTCAGACAATATTCCTGATGAACATCGATGCAAAAATCTTCAACAAAATACTAACAAACCTAATCCAGTAGCACATTAAAGTTAATCCACCACAATCAAGTAGGCTTTATTCCTGGAATGCAAAGTTGGTTCAACTTATGCAAATCAATAAATGCAATTTCCCACATAAACAGAATTAAAAATGAAAACTGCATAATTATCTCAATAAATGCAGAAAAGACTTTTGATAAAATTCAACATTTCTTCATATTAAAAACCCTCATCAAATTAGACATCAAAGGAACATACTTCAAAATAAGAGCCATCTGTGACAAACCCACAGCCAACATCATACAGAATGGGCAAAAGCTGGAAGCATTTTCTCTTGAGAGCTGGAACAAGACAAGGATGTCCACTCTCACCACTCCTATTCAGCATAGTACTGGAAATCCCAGCCAGTGCAATCAGGCAAGAGAAAGAAATAAAAGGCATCTAAATAGAAAGAAAGGAAGTCAAGGTTTCTCTCTTCACAAACAATATGATTCTATACCTGGAAACCCCCATAGACTCTGTGAAAAGGCTCAGAGAACTAATAAACAACTTTAGTAAAGTTTTAGGATACAAAATCAATGTACAAAATTCTGTTGCATTACTATAAACCAATAACATTTAAACTGAGAGCCAAATGAAGAATATAAGTCCACATACAATAGCCGCAAAAAGAAGAAAATGCCTAGGAATACAGCTAACCAAGTAGGTAAAAGTTCTCAACAACAAAAATTACAAAACACTGCTGAAAGAAATCAGAGAAGACACAAACAAATGGAAAAACATTCCACGCTCATGGATAGGAAGCATCAATATCATTAAAATGTCCACACTGCTCAAAGCAATTTACAGAAGTAATGCTATTCCTATCAAACCACCAACATCATTTTTCACAGAATCAGAAGACTATTCTAAAATTCATGTAGAACCAAAAAAGACCCTGAATAGCCAAAATAGTCCTAAGCAAAAAGAACAAAGCTGGAGGCAACACACTCCCTGACTTCAAACTATATTAAAGGCTACAGTAACCAAAACATCATTGAGCTGGTACAAAAACAGACACATAGACCAATGGAACAGGATAGAGCCACACACCTCCAACCACCTGATCTTTGACAAAATCAATAATACCAAGCAGTGGGGAAAGGACTCCCCATGTAATCATCTCAGAATCATTTACTCTTCAGTAAATGGTGCTGGGTTAACTGGCTAGCATAGGCAGAAGATTGGAACTGGATCCCTTCCTTTCACCACATACAAAAATTATCCCAAGTTGGATTAAAGACTTAAATATAAGACCTAAAACCATAAAAATGTTAGTAGAAAACCTAGAAAATACCATTCTGGACATCAGCCTTGGGAAAGAATTTATGACTAAGTCCCCAAAAGCAATTGCAACAAAAACAAAAATTGATGAGAGAGAGATCTAATTAAGGGAAAGAGCTGCTTTCTGCACAGCAAACAAAACTATCAACAAAGTAAACAGACAACCTACAGAATAGGACAAAATATTCACAAACTACCCATCCAACAAAGGTCTAATATCCAGAATTTGTAAGGAACTTAAACAATTGAAAAAAAAAAAAAAAAAAAAACCATTTAGAAAGGACATGAACAGACGCTTCTCTAAAGAAGACATACATGTGGCCAAATATATGGAAAAATGTTCATCACCACTAATCATTAGGGAAATGCAAATCAAAACCACAATAAGATACCATCTCACACCAATCAGAATGGCTATTACTAAAAAGTCCAAAAAAAAAAAAAAGAAAAAGAAAAAGAAACAGATGTTGGGGAGTCTGCAGAGAAAAGGGAACACTTACGCACCATTGGTGGGAATGTAAATTAATTTAGCCACCGTGGAAAGTGGTGTGGAGTTTCCTCAAACAACTTAAAATGGAACTATCATTTGACCCAGCAAACCCACTACTGGGTATACACCCAAAGGAAAACAAATCATTCTACCAAAAGGACATATGTTCTTATGTGTTCTTTGCAGCAGTATTCACAGGAACAAAGACATGGAGTCAACCACGATGCCCATCAGTGGTGGACTGGATAAAGAAAATGTGGTACATATATGCTACGGAACACTATGCAGCCATAAAAAGGGACAAAATCATACCCTTTGCAGCAACATGGATACAGCTAGAGGCCTTTATCCTAAGCAAACTAATGCAGAAACAGAAAACCAAATACTTCATGTTCTCACTTATAAGCAGGAGCTAAACAATGAATTCACATGGACACAAGGATGGGAACAAAAGCCACTTGGGCCTACATTAAGGGGGAAGATGGGGGGTAGGAGCACGGGTTGAAAGCTGCCTATAGTATACTATGCTCACTACCTGGGTGACAACATCATTCGTACACCAAACCTCAGTATCAGGCAATTTACCCGTGTAACAAACCTGTATGTATACTCCCTGAACCTAAAATGAAAGCCAAGATAATAAAAACTATTTAAAAATAAATAAATAAATAAATCCCTATTTTCTAATGACTGTGGTCATGTCAGTATGGCTACTTCAAAATAATATGTCCTTCCTGAGATGTATATGCCTGTGAAGAACACCAGCAGTCTGAGGGAAGAGCAGATTCGAATGGTCCAGTGGAAGAACATTGAATTGGGAATCTGAGAACTAGTTCCAGCTGAAGCTTTGCCAGTTACCAGTTGTTTAGTATTGGACAAGTCACATAATCCCCTGACTCTCAGGTGGTTTTATTGCTGTTGTTGTTTAAGCATCATGGGGCTAACACTAGTAATCTTGTCTTGGTCTAATAGTGCTCCATCTTTTCTTCCTAGGTCTAGTCATATTTTGAAAACAAATTGGTTTCACTGTACGTGCTATTTCATAAGTTTGTTTTTTAATGTATTTAAATTATCAGCATATCATGAGCATTTTCCTATGTCTTTAGGTAGTTTTATGACATGTTCTTAAAGATTGCATTGTTTTCTCTTATGAGACTATACCATCTTTGCACACCAAGCCTCACTTGTGGAACATGGAAATGCCTTTATTTCCTATTAAAAATAGTGTTAACCAGGTGCAGACAAAAGGAATTAATCTGGACTTCTTCAATTGAGATTACACCTCATGTGTTTCAGCTACATAGACCCGTCTGTCTCTGGCTGGAATTAGGAGCCTAAAAAGAGAAGGGGCTGAAGGACTGATCACTTAAGAGTAGAAGGGGCTGAACAGGACAGGAGGTGCATTTGTTTATTGAGTACTGACATGCCACATACTTACATGTGTTAGTACAACGACCCTGTGAGGTAAGGCTTATACTCCATTACATTTGCTATAAGAGCTGAACTGAATCCATGCTCACAGCTACCATGTTGAAAGGGGAAACTGAGAAGGGCCCAGAACCACTGCTGTGCCACCACCCCTGAGACTCCACCATCCTCTCCTCCACACTATGACACCTGACCCTCTCCTTTGCCTGGCCACACCTACCACCTCACTGCCCCACTCTTCTCAAACGCATCCCTCAGATATTCACTGATTTATCCTTTCAGGACTTCTCAATCATGTATTTACCATCTTATTATAAATGATCTAATGCTCAGATTCTTAGGGTTACAACAGTTGATTTACATAGCCTTGCCTATGTGCAGTTAAGTCACTTCAAGATGGAAAACTCCCTGATTAATCTTAAAATGTGGTAATCTGACAACATGATACTCTGGACTAAGTATATATGTTATTATAAACATCTTAAATAAAACATATACATTGTTTAAATCTGCTAAACACTGTTTACCAACCTCTGTACTCTTCCCACCCACCCTCAAAATCAGGCCACCCTTGTAGCAAAATTCTCTGCTTTCCTACCAGAGTGTGTAGCATTCATTTGCATTTCTATTTAGGTCAGCTTATTTCATAACACCCATGGCAGTGGGCAGAGCCCACAGGAGTCTATACCCTTCCCTGCCTCTAAGCAGTCACAAACAAATGAAGGGAGTTAGACGACTTCTAATATCGTTTCCAAATTTAAAATTCTGCATAATTTGGCCATATCTTAATGTTCCAATAAAATGCATCTTTCCATTGTGGTTTACTTTACTGTGTTAAAAGTTTGCACACTAAAAATTAGAAGTTAGAAGCCTCAGCTGAGCACGGTGGCTCACACCTGCAATCCCAGCACTTTGAGAGGCCGAGGCAGGTGGATCACATGAGGCCAGAAATTCGAGACGAGCCTGGCCAACATGGTGAAACACCGCCTCTACTAAAAATACAAAAATTACAGGTGGCACATACCTGTAATCTCAGCTACTCCGGAGGGTGAGGCAGGAGAATTGCTTGAACCTGGGAGGTGGAAGCCACAGTGAGCCAAGATTGTGCCACTGCATTCCAGCCTGGGCGACAGAGTGAGTCTCTGTTTAAAATAAATAAATAAATAAATAAATAAATAAATAAATAAATAAATAAATAAGGAAGCCTCTCATTCCTAACCAAGTGAACTATGAAATGTTGAGAGATTGTACATTTCCGTTCTACTCCTAACACTGCTGGTGTCTGGCGCTGTGACATGGCAAACTGCTTCCTGTTTCTGAGCCACAGTTTACCTATTTGTAAAATGGAAGATTTATACTAAACATATTCTGAGATGCCTTCTTGGCCCCGGCATTACAGTATTGGATTCTGATCATGTATTCATTCTGCTCAGAAATGTTTCTGGTCTTAAGTTATCAATAACCCCTGGTAGAGTCCGGGACATTGGGACTAGATCCTGCAGGCCCAGCCCAGGCTCACTCGCGGCTGTTTGAAGGAGTCACTCGCATGGACCAGTAAAGCAAAGGCAGCGACGCCTCGCGGTGAGGGCCAGAGCCCAAGTCCAGGGAAAACGCTCCTTTAGCGCCACACGTTACAAAACAACCTCTCCTCCTTGCTGACGCTGCCGCCGCATCCGGGCTGCAAATCGAGCCTGGATCTTTCTGCTCCAGCACAGCCTGCCGTGCAGTGGATGCGGGCGTGAGGGGGACGCAGGAGCGGCTGGGGGCGGGGGTGCTGCTGACCGTGGAGAAAGCAACCTCCTTCCCTGAGGGGCTTCCCCTCCCTGCGCCACCATCCCCCACCCCCTGCAACAGGGCAGTGGCTGAGCCCATCTCTGTAGGTGGGAGGTGGGGTGGGAGGGAGGAGGAAGACCCTCTCGCTTGAGCAGGACTTGGAAAGGAGACAGGAAGAGAGCCCATTTCCAAACTCGGCCTCTTCCACTGAGGTTCCACCTGCATAGAAGGGGCTTCCTGGGACCCACCAAGCCCCTGATGCCACTTGGTCATCTTACAAGAGAAGACACCAAAGTCGAGAGAAGGAAGCAGCTGTCCCAAGGAGGAGCAGCTGGGTGGGAACTTGAACCACCATCTCCTGGCCCCTTCTAGTTCCCTGTCCCCTCCGCTAGACTTCTTCAGCCAAAGGGGGTTTCTCTCCTTTTAGTTTCTTTGCAAATCTACTTCCAAATATTTGCATTGACCTATCAGATTGATACTTAAAGAATCAAGGATTTGGCCGGGCGCGGTGGCTCAAGCCTGTAATCCCAGCACTTTGGGAGGCCGAGATGGGCGGATCACGAGATCAGGAGATCAAGACCATCCTGGCTAACATGAAATCCTGTCTCTACTAAAAAATACAAAAAACTAGCCGGGCGAGGTGGCGGGCCTCTGTAGTCCCAGCTACTCGGTAGGCTGAGGCAGGAGAATGGCGTAAACTCGGGAGACGGAGCTTGCAGTGAGTTGAGATCCGGCCACTGCACTCCAGCCTGGGCGACAGAGCCAGACTCTGACTCAAAAAAAAAAAAAAAAGAATCAAGGATTTGTGCATTTAACACCTGAAACTCATCTCTACCCCCAAGGACCTTCTTGTGTGTTCTGCTTACCATCCACTCAGAATTTTTGCAGCTTTTTGAGGGTCATCATCCATCTGCAATCACCTTAGAGACATCAGGAAGTGTCCTGATCATGATCCCCTTGTAGAGGTGAGAAGTGTGTCCTGCAGCTAATCCCATCCACCATGCAGACAGGATGCTAACCAGTCTCAGAGGACACCTTTCCTCTGGCCCAGCTGTTGGGTGGCTTACCTGGGTTTCTGCCCCAGTCCTGTCTCAGCATCATACACTTGCTGTTTGAAGGTGGCCATCCCATGAGTGGGCTAAACTAGGCATTCTAGGACTAGTCAGGAGGTGGCAAGTCACCATGTTGATCAATTCAATTAGTAAAGGCACTGTTTGGGAAGAGAGAGGGGTCACTATCAGCATCATATGAAGAGCTAATGTTTTTGAGCATTTACTATGTGGTAGGCTTTATGCTAAATTCTTACAAGTATTGTTTTAATATAATCCTTACAGCAACCATACTATTGTTATTCCTGTGTGGACAATGAGGAGAAGGAGGCACATAAGGAAAAGGTTACTAAATGGGGAATAAGGAAACTCAGCTTCCATTCTTGTTCTAGCTCTCTGTAATCTCAGGCAAGTCACTTAACCTTGCTTTCTGGTACATGAAACATCTGAATTGGATGAAATTATATGCATATGTGCATTTTTCTGGAAAGAGCAGCCACAATTTTCATCAGCATCTCAAAGACACCCATTACCCCCCTCCCACTCACACACACACACACACACACACACACACACACACACACAAACCAAAGAACTCTTGGGACTATCTCATCTTATAGCCTTTTTCACACTAAACAATCTACCTTACATTGTCTTCTAACATTGTAAGTACCGATGGGCTTGAGCAGTACTGATAGGCAGATTCAGATTACAGTCACCACTGAGCCAAAGAACTCTGTGATTCAGGGGTGTGAAGGGCTCCAGGCTGCGCGCTGGCTTTTCCAGCACACCCGCATGTCCAGATAGCCATCGCAGGAAGGATGACATGGAGATGGGATCATCAGATTCACCCTCCACCTGCTTGCAACACCTCAGCATTTTTAATTCAGCTTGTTGTATTATTTACTTGCAACTGGACTCCAAGTTTATATTGCAACCTCAAGAAAAGATTCACAATCCCTTTTTTTTATTGTGCTATAAAAAGAATTATAGTGATAGAACCTCCATAGGGCTTGAAGTAAAGCAGCCATTCATTAAGCATCTGCTGTGTCCTGAGTATGCCAGCAATGAACAAGACAGACCAGGTCCCTGGCTGCATAAAGAACAAGAGGGACTGTGGCAGGGAAGTGCCAGGCAGATGCACAGAGCACGAGAGTGAGGCCTGGAGAACCAGGAGGGGCTTCCTTGAGAAGTGGTGTTTGAGCCACAGAAGGATCCCTGAAGAATGACTCATCCCTGATGGATGAAGAGAAATGAATTAAGCAAAAGGCGCAGATCAGAGGGGTGGAAGAGCATTCTGAGAGGAATGGGAAGGGCCCAAGGCAATAAAGAACTTGGTCCACTGGAGGAACTGAAAGGAGGGCAGGCTAAGTGCTGAGAGAGGGAGAGTGGTGTGGGAGATGCAGCCGGAGAGGAGGCAGGGCCAGTGTATGCAGGGCCCAGGAATCGCCAGCTGGGATGCTAACTGGCTGTGGGCTGTTGGCAAGGCAGGTAAGAGCTCACATGTTCCATTTCCTTATCTTAAAGGTGAGAGTCTTGAATTAGATGATCTCAAAATCTCTTTCTGACTCTACTATCCTGTGATATTGTGACTTCAAAGAAAGTGAAATGATTGCTGAGAAAGAGAAAAGTGGCCCCTGACAACCTGGATCTGGGTGGTTCTATAAGCTAGGCCTTGGCATTCTCCTGTTAAACATAAACAACTTCACAGAACATCACCAGCAAGCAAGGTGTCTCTGTGACCATGATAAAGACAAATATAAGACCACTCCACAATCATGTCTGAACACAGACCAAAAACATTAACATTGTCCAAACCGTGGAACTGACCAAACATTTCCCTATTCTGGCTCAGAGGAGTGACTGCTGCTCCTTTACCCTTACAGCTTCACTCTCACTTAGTCTTCCTCCCTTCTAGACAAGATTTATTAAGATATGGAATCATAGAATTTACCCCTGCTTCTGACAGCATGCAAAGCCCCGCTTCCTTAAACCCTCCCTGAAATCGCCTACCACAAACCCCAGGCCTGTAAGTCCTTTCTAGCACCTTGTCGGTGAGGCAGCCCACAGTTCTCCTTCTCTGCTATGGGTAATAAACCCAACTTGTCCAAGCACGGGGCATTCCTCATGCAAGTGCAGGGCTGGCCGTGAGAAGTAATGCCACCCTACACTTTGCTCTCCGGGTGCCTCTCTTGTCTCACCAGTTCCAGCCCAGTCCTGGGGGTCTTTGGCTGGAGGAAGTTGACATCAGTCCCCTCCCCTGCTCTTCCCTAATCTCACCACACGTACCCTGCTCTGGGCCTCAGGGTGTTGGGGAGTAAAGCTGGGAAGTAGAGGAGGAGAAAATGAGGAAGAGAAATGCAAGAGGGCAACTTCTCAGGGGAATTTTGTCCACCTGATGATGTGGGAACAGAATTAAAACTGTCTCCAGAGAGAATGTTTCTTCTCTCACTTGAAGTCTGGGCTTCCTCCTTTTATGTCTATGCCCCACCCAGATTACGCATGGGCTACTTGGGAGGTTGTGGTATTCCTGTTTCCCAACCACACACCACCACCTCCCCTTAAAGTCATCTTCACAGGAAGGTAACCAGCTCCCAGTGGAACTGACCCATTTGACAGTATCTAAGGGGAACAAAAATTGCTGCTGCTGCTGATTCAGATTCACAGCTTGGACTTCCCACCCTTAGCTAAAAGTTTTTCACTGGGGGGAGTCCCCACCACACAGCCTACTCTATTCTGTTCATGTGAGCCAGTGGTAAACAAACCAGACTCCTGGTGCTTCCTGAGTCAGATAATAACCGAGGGAAAGAAGTGACCCCTTTCTCTGGACACAAAACCAACTACAGGACCCTTACTCCTCTGATTGAGAAAGCTGGTGAAGTCAGCTCCTTTCAGCTTGGAGAAGCTGTTGCTCACATCAGGCACATAACTGTTTCCAAAGCCATAGAAATGTCCAGTTCATGGCAAAAGTAGGGTTTTATTTGTGTTCAGTTTCATGAAGAGTTCAATCAACTTTTTCAGTAAAAGGCCAAATAGTAACTATTTTAGGCTTTGTGGGCCAATTTTTGCCATAACTACACAAATCTACCCTTGCAGCACAAAAGCAACCATAGATATAGTGCAAGTGATTAGGCATGACTGCATTTCAACAAAACTTTATTTATAAAAACAAGCAGGTCAGATTTGGCCCAAGGATTATAGTTGGCTGGCCCCTGGTGTAATGTAACCAACACGTGAGCACAGCTGAATAAGAAGAGGAATAATAACCTTTGCCCATTACTCTCTAAAGGGCTTACTTCTCATTAGACAGATGATTGAGAGATTTAAAATCAGTTTGGAAACTGATGGAGGATGAAGAAAAAGAGGGAGAGAAGAGAGAAGAAAGCAAACATGAGAGGATGGAATTGTATTTATTTCAAATGAGTAATGGAAGAATCAGAGTGGAAAGGGTTCTTTGTAAGGCCTCTGCATAGCAGGCCGACCCTAGTCATCTCTTACCCTGACCAGCTGGTCAGGAGTCACTCACTGAGGCTCAGTGACTCACTGAGGCTCAAGCTATGTGGACTAATCTGACTTCAAGGTCAGGTTTATAGAAACGTATGTGGGCTTCTTTGGGGAAAGTTTATTTGAGACAGTCTTCCTCCGGACCAGTTTCAGGTGTCATTAGCAATGGAGAATCTTCTCATAGAGACAACTGAATGTAGCATGTTCCAGGATTTATTTTTTAAATGCTAGTTCCTGATTCTTCTGGGCAAAGCTGAAGAAGGCAGAGAGACACTGAGACTGCACTGCATCAGCACAGATTGTGGAATGTTTAGGACCATTTCAGTTCCTGAAGAAAGAGCCCCTGAAGAGCTCATAGAAAGGGCTCCCAGGGGAGTAGAGAAGGACCAGGGAGTGCTGCACACTTCTAACAGTCACAGGTATTGTGACTTCTAACAGTTGCAGGTAAACAGGGTCCCAGACCTTCCCATCTGGGACTGATGGACTGGTTGTGAAGAATGTATACTCATTCCACAAATCTAAAAAGGGAATTAATAATGGAAGACTTAAGTGTAAAGTAGAGCACCCAAGACTCTGCTCGGAAAGGTAGATACAAATGATAACCACATAGGTAAATCCCCTGCTTGTGGCTGGGAAGAGAGGGTGAGAAGTAGTCTATCTACAGTTAATGGCCATTTTCTCTAGTTCACAGACCATGCATATTGATTATAGATTCAGAAAGTTACCCTAGCTTTACAGCAATGACTTCTGAACTGTGCTTTCCTGGAATACGAGTTTCAAAAGATGTTAGCAGTTATTTTGCAGGAGAAAGGTTTCAGGGAAACTGAAGAATGAATTGACATTGACAGGAAACTGTTGTGTATCCATTCAAAATGCATTTTTGTTTAGCTGTGTTATCCTAGGAATCTGAGGCAGGAGGATCACGAACCCAGGAGTTCGAGACTGCGGTGAGCTATGATCATGGCACTGCACTCCAACCTGGGCAACATAGTGACACCATGTCTCTAAAAATAATAATACATAAATAAAATTAAATTTAAACAATCATTCTTAGGAAACACATTTTTTGGAGCTCAGAACAGAATATGAACCTAGACAGATGCATATAAAAGATGGTCTAGCAATGGCTTTCAAACTTGTTAAAACACAGGTTGCTGGGCCCCACACCCAGAGTTTCTGATTCAGTAGGTTGGGATGGGATCTGTGTTTCTAACAAGTTCCCAAGTGATGGTGCTGATGCTGGTCCAAGGACCACACTTTAAGACTCACTGTCCTGCACCTGGCTCTATGCCCAACAGATAGGAGGCTCTTTTTACAGTAACAAGAAGTTTCTGTCTGAGGGTTACCACATTACTAGAAATCAATTGGATGGGTTTCCACCATGTGTCAGGCTATATTGGCTGACCCAGCATCAAAGTCAGGGTTAGAAACATAAATGGGCTTATTTGGGGAAAGTTTATTCCAGACAGTCTTCCTCTAGAACAGCTTCAGGTGTCCTTAGCAATGGAGAATTTTCTGACAGAGGCAACTGAATGTGGTATGCTCTAAAATTCATTCTTTAAATGGGGGTTCATGATTCTTCTTAGCAAAGCTGAAGAGGCCAGCTAATAAATCAACACATATTTCCTGACATTTCCTGACAGGGAGACATGTTCCTTCAAACAATGGGAACAAAATTCAAAATGAATTTAGAGGGGAGATAAAATTCAGTTTGAACAATTTCAATCTGAGATATTTGGGGATAAAAAAATACAGATATCGGTTCTGAGGGGACTACTCAAGCAAATGTATATTAGGAAATCAAGGAAGCCCAAGAAGGCCAGAATGTGGACATGAGTCAGCCAAATTGTGGAGTTATGGACAAAAGCTAACAAACACGTCCTGAAACCTGTCACATAAGGGCTGGGACACAAATTCTTTTAACCTCAGGTCAGCCCCAAAGCATGGTACCAATTTCTGTTAACATGCTCTAAAAAATGACATGAAGAACTTAGAATAGTTTCTTGGCATATTAACAACTATCTCTAGAAAAATATGAAGTAGTCCTAAGCAGAAAAGTTTGAAAGAAATTTGGATAGTTAAGCCTGAAAAAAAGTGAAGATGATTCTACCTTTAAATTAATGAAAATTTTTGTCTCTGGCCTTTCATTGCAGTGATAAATTAGGCAAGAATAAATGGCCTTAATTTTAAAATAGATGTAATTTTAGTTAGCTGTGAAGTAAAATCTTCTTTAAAATGGAGTAATGAAACACTGGAGGCTTGTTATTTTGAGCCTGGAAATTTGTAGAGATGCTAATTGTAGCTAACAGTACTTACGCTTTTTTTTTTTTTTTTTTTTTTTTTTTTTTTTGGCAGAGTCTTGCTCTGTCACCACTGGAGTGCAGTGGTGTGATCTCGGCTCACTGCAACCTCCACCTCCCAGGTTCAAGCGATTCTTCTGCCTCAGCCTCCCGAGTAGCTGGGATTACGGGAGTGCACCACCACGCCCAGCTAATTTTTGTATTTTTAGTAGAGACAGAGTTTCACCCTGTTGGCCAGGATGGTCTCAATCTCCTGACCTCGTGATCCGCCCACCTCAGCCTCCCACCTTGGGATTACAGACATGAGCCCCCCCACACCTGGCTGTACTTACGCAGTTTAAGTGTCTTTAAAGTTCCATAGAGCTCTTCCTTGGTTCCTGCACAATCTCAAAGCCAATTGAAGAAAGGAATTTCCATAATATTGAAAAAGTCCAAATGCCCACCAACAGGAAAATGAATGAATAAACTGTGAGGTATTCACACAGTAGAATATTATACAGCAGTTAAAATCATGGATTATCATAAAATACAACAATATAGGTGAATTTTATTAATATAATATTAAGTGAAAGAAGCTCAGAAGATTACATACAGTATGATACCCTTTTATAATGCTTAAAACAACTAAAAATTTTAAATACATTTTAGGAATATAGGTAGATACAATATAATCATATAAAAGAGAAGACAAGCAATGACCACAATGAAAAAGACTGACAGTACCAAGGGTGGACAAGGACATGGAGTGATAGAAACTCTCATAGAGTGCAGTGGAAAGATAAATTGGTACAACACTTCAGAAAACGTTTTGATAGTATCTACTAAAACTAAAGATACAAAAACTCTATGATCTAGCAACTCCACTTCTAGGTCTATATTCAACATATGTTCACAAAAAGACATGTTCAAGAAAGCTCATAGCTGAGGGTGGAGCAAGGTATCAGAGTAGAAGCCTCCATTGATGGTTCCCCCTTGCAGGAACACCATATTTTAACAACTAACTACACACAAAAAAGCACCATCAAAAGAAGCAAAACTCAGGTGAACAATCACAGCACCTGGTGTTAATTTCTTATTGCTCAAAGAGGCACTGAGGAGAGTAGGAAAAACAGCCTTGAATTGCTGACACACCCCTCCCCTATTCCCCCAGCAGTGGCTGTGTGGTGCAAGAGAAAATCTGTGCACTTGGGGGAGGGAGAGCATAGCGACTGGGCCACTTGGCATTGAACTCAGTGCTGAGCTGTCCCAGCAGAGAGAAAAACTGTGCTGGGCTCAGCTGGCATTCGCTGAGGTGGAGGGAGCATTTGGACCAGCCCTAGCCAGAGGGGAATCACCCACTTAAGCAGTTGGAACTCGAGTTTCTGCAAGCCTCACCACCATGTGTTAAAGTGTTCTGGGGTCTTATGTAAGCTTGACAGGCAGTCTAGGACAAAAGGACTGCAATTCCTAAGCAAGTCCTAGTGCTGGGCTAGGCTTAACACTAGAGCAGTGAACTAGGGCAGCAGGTGACCTAGAGAGACACTATCCAGGGTGGCTAAGGAAGTGCTTGTTCCACCCATCTCCCAACCCCGGGTAACACAGCTCACAGCAACTAAAGTGACTCCTTCCTTCTGCTTGAGGAGAGAAGAGCAAAGAGTAAAGAAGACTTGATCTTGCACCTTGGATACAAGCTCAGCCAATGTAGGATAGGGCACCAGGCAGAGTCATAAGGCCTCCATTCCAGGCCCTAGTTCCTTGACAACATTTCTAGACATGCCCTGGGCCGGAAGGGAACTCACTGCCTTGAAAGGAATGAGTTAGTCCTGACAGAATTTATCGCCTGCTGACTAAAGAGTCCTTGGGCCCTGAATAACCAACAGTAATACCCAAGTAGTGTGCCATGGGCTTTGGGTGAGACTCTGAGACGTGCTGGTTTCAGGTGTGACTTACTACCTTACCAGCTATGGTGGCTATGGCAAAAGATTCCTTCTGCTTGAGAAAAGTAAAGGGTATGTTTTCTTGCTGGTACCTTAGGTACCAGTTCAGCCACAAGGTTATGGAGCACCAAGTGGGCTCTTGGGTCCCCGAGTCCAGGTGTAGTCTCCTAGACAGCATTTCTGCTCCTGCCATGGGCCAGAGGGGAGCCCATTGCCTTGAAGGGTGAGTCCCAAGCCTGGCAGCGCTCACCACAAGCTAACTGAGGTGCCCCTGGGCTTTAAGTGAACATATGCGGTAGCCAGGCAGAACTCCCCCTGAGCCAGTAGTGGTGGTGGCCACCAGGAGGGGCTCCTCTGCCTGTGGAAAGGTGAGGGAACAGTGAGAAGGACTTTGTCTTGTGGTTTAAGGGCCAGCTTAGATGCAGTAGAATAGAATGCCAGGTAGATTTCTAAGGTTGTTGACTCAAATCCTGGCTCCCAATTGTGTCTCTGGACCCACCCAAGGCCTGGGGGAACTCACTGCCTTTAAGGGAAGAACACAAGCCTAGTTGGCTTCTTCACCTGCTGATGGCAGAGCCCTAGGACATTGAGGTAGAACATAGATGGTAGCCAGGTAGTGGTTAAATCAAGCAAATTTAACCCAAAGAAGACTACCTCAAGGCATTTAATAATCAAACTCCCAAAAGTCAAGGATAAAAAAGGATACTAAAAGAGCAACAGGAAAGAAACACATAACATACAACAGAGTTCCAATATGTCTGGCAGCAGACTTTTCAGTGGAAACCTTATAAGCCAGGAGAGAGTGCCATGACATGTTTAAAGTGCTGAAGAAACAAGACCCAGTGATCTGTTGCCTATAAGAAACACACTTCACCTATAAAGATACACACAGGCTGAAAATAAAGGGATGAAAAAGATATTCCATGCCAATGGAAACCAAAAAAGAGCAGGACTAGCTATACTTATATCACGCAAAATAGATTTCAAGACAAAAATTGTAAGAAGAGATGAAGAAGGTCATTATATAATGATAAAGGGATCAATTCAGAAAGAGGGTATAACAATTTTAAATATATATGGAGCCAACACTGGAGCACCCAGATATACAAATCAAATATCATTAGAGCTAAATAAAGAGACCACAATACAATAATAGCTAGAGACTTCGACACCCCACTTTCAGCATGGGACTGATCTTCCAGACAGAAAGTCAGCAAAGAAACATCAGACTTAATCTGCAGTATGAAACAAATGGGCCTAATAAATACTTACAGAACATTTCATCTAACAGCTGCAGAATACACATTCTTCTCCTCAGCACATGGATCATTCTCAAGTATAAACCGTATGTTGGGTCACAAAACAAGTCTTAAGGCATTCAAAAAATTGAACAACTTAAAAAATAAATTAAAAAAAGTAATCCCACTTACAATAGTCACAAGTAAAATTAAGTACCTAGGAATTAATCAAAGAAGTGAAAGATCTCTACAATGAAAACTATAAAACACTGATGAAAGAAATTGCAGAGGACACAAAAAAAGGAAATATATTCCATGTTCATGGATTGGAAGAATCAGTATTGTTAAAATGTTCATACTGCCCAAAGCAATAAAAGATTTAAGGCAACCCCTATCAAAATACTAATAGCATTCTTCACAGAAATAGAAAAAACAATCCTAAAATTTATATGGAACCACAAAAGACCCAGAATAACCAAAGCTATGCTGAGCAAAAAGAATAAACCAGAGGAATCACATTACCGACCTTCAAATTATGCTGCAGAAGTATGGTAACCAAAACAGCATGGTGCTGGAATAACAACAGCTCAGTGGAACAGAATGGAGAACCCAGAAACAAATCCATACACCTACAGTGAACTCATTTTTGACAAAAGTGCCAAGAACATGCATTGGAGAAAAGAGTGTCTCTTCAATAAATGGTGCTGAGAAAATTGGATATCCAAATGCAGAAGAATGAAACTAGACCTCTGTCTCTCACCATATATAAAAATCAAGTCAAAATGGACTAAAGACTCAAATATAAGACCTCGAACTATGAAATTACTAAGCAAAAACATTGGAGAAACTCTCCAGAACATTGGAGTGGGCAAAAAAATTCTTGAGTAACACTCCAGAAGCACAGGCAGCCAAAGCAAAACTGGATAAATGGGATCACATCCAGTTAAAAACCTTCTGCACATCAAAAGAAACAATCAACAAAGTGAAGAGACAACCCACAGAACTGGAGAAAATATTTGCAAACTAGCCATCTGACAAGGGATTAATAACCAGAATATTAGGAGCTCTAACAACTCTATAGGAAAAAAATCTAATAATCCAATTTAAAATGAGCAAAAGATCTGAATAGACCTTTCTCAAAAGAAGACATACAAATGGCAAACAGGTATATGAAAAGGTGCTCAATATCGTGATCATCAAAGAAATGCAAATCAAAACTACAATGAGATATCACCTCACCCCAGTTAAAATGGCTTTTATCCAAAAGACAGGCAATAATGAATGCTGGCAAGGATGTGAAGAAAAGGGAACTCTCATACACTGTTGGTGGGAATGAAAATCACTACAACCACTATGGAGAACATTTTGGAGGTCCCTCAAAAAACTAAAAATAGAACTACCATACAATCCAGTAATCCCACTGCTAGGTATATATATCCAAAAGAAAGGAAATCAGTATATCACAGGGATATCTGCACTTCCATGTTTGTTGCAGTAGTGTTCACAAAAGTCAAGATTTGGAAGCAACCTAAGTGTCCATCGGAAGATGAATGGATACAAAAAATGTGTTACGTAAACACAATGGAGTACTATTCATCCATAAAAAAGAATGAGATCCTGTCATTTGCAGCAACATGAATGGAACTGGAGGTCATTATGTTAAGTGAAATAAGCCAGGCACAGAAAGAAAGACTTTGCATGCTCTAATTTAATTGTGAAAGCTAAAAATTAAAACAATTGAACTCATGAACATAGAAAGTAGGAAGACGGTTACCAGAGGCTGGAGAGGGTAGTCGGGGAGTGGGGAGGAAGCAGGGGTGGTTAATGGGTACAAAATGTAGTTAGAAAGAATGAATAAGACCTAGTATTTGATAGTACAATGGGATGACTATAGTCAATAATAATTTAATTATACATTTTTAAATAACTAAAAGAATATAATTGGATTGTTTGTGACACAAAAGATAAATATTTGAGGGGGATGGATGCCCCATTTACTATGATGTATCAAAATATCTCTGGTACCCCAGAAATATATATACCTGCTGTGTACCCACAAAAATTAAAAATTAGAAAAAGAAAGTTCATAGCAGCACTGTTCATTAAAACCCCAAAGCATTCATTAACAGGAGACTGGATAGGTAACGTGTGGTAGAATCATAGGAAAATACTATACAATAATGAGAAAAAACAAACTATAGTTACATACAATATAGATAATCTTGCAAATACATTGGACAAAAAAAGCCAGATACTACATAATTCCACTTATATAAAGTTCAAAAACAGGAAAATCCCATCTCTGATGGTAGAAGTCAGAGTACTGGTCATCCTTGGGGAAGGTAATGACTCTAAGGAGGCATGAGTGGGGGCTTCGGAGTTCTGGTTCTGTTTTTTGATGTGGACGCTGGTTACGTGAATGTTTCCACTGTGGAAATTCATGTATGATTTGTGCATATCTGATGTTTATTATACTTCAAGTAAAAATTTATTTTAAGAGTGAGAGAAAGAAGAGAGATAAAGAGAAGGGAGTAAAAATAGATAAAAATAACAAAAAGGATGGAAGATATGACGTATCAATAAGCATAGTTTTCAAAATATATTTCAAAGGATGTACAGTATGAATAGGTAGTAAAATCTAAGTAAAATCTTTTTTGCAGTGTTTTTCATGTTTAACGTTTATGTCTATTCATATAGCCATTGTTTTAATAACATTCTACCATATATTTTCCAGTTAAAAGTAATGTAGTTGTCTGTCTGTATCCATGGAAGATTGGTTCGGGACCCCCTCAGATACCAAAATCTGCAGATGCTCAAGTCTCTTATATAAAATGGCATAGTATTTGCCTATAACCTATCTACATCCTCCTGTATATTTTAAATTATCTCTAGATTACTTACAATATCTAATACAATGTGAATGCTCCATAAATAGTTGTTATACTCTATTATCTAAGGACTAATGACAAGAAAAAAAGTCTGTACATGTTCAGTACGGATACAGCCATTCATTTTTTCCAAATATTTTCAATCTGCAGTTGACTGAATCCATGGCTGCAGAACCCACATATGTGGAGGACCAAGTGTACATGTTTATTTTATTAAATTTCAAAAACAAAAAATAAAACAGGGAAGAAACCAGAATTCCATCACTGAGATCTAATCATCCTTAACATTTTGGTGTGTATCCTACCAGTCTTTCTGTCTTATGATTTGTGAAGTTTTTAAAAGGATGGGGTGGGAAGGGAAGCAGGGAATAATCAGCATGTGGTTGAGGATAATGGCTTCTTTGGTGCCAACATGTCACATGTATACATATGTAATAAACCTGCACATTGTGCACATGTACCCTAGAACTTAAAGTATAATAATTTAAAAAAAAAAAGAGTCACAAGAACAGGATGTAATACAGGAACCCACTGGTAGGTTACTATGGATGTTTTTTGTTGTAGGTGGTAGATTAATTATTAAAAATAACTTAGGAAATAAAAGTGGGCCAGGTCTGGACCAAGAATAAGGATGTGTCACCAACCAGGGATTATGATCAATCCAATTTTGTGTGCCTGTGGTCCAATTAAAACTAAAAGAATTCTCATAATAAATAGATTCTGTGCTGTAATTGAAAGTAAGTTTAGTCCTCTGAAGTCCTAAACTGACATTTTAAAGACAAACTGTGCACTGACAAATCAAGGGGGAAAAATTACTTCCCTTTTCAGTAAGAAGAAGCTTGCCCTTTGATTACTAAACCTCACATAGTTTTACAATGAGTTGTGAATTCCAGCTCCTGTTCATGATAAAATTGGCCATAATGATTCAAACATTCATGCGTCAGAAGGTTTCAGTGTAAACCAGATAAACTTCCCAGGTCCCTTCTACCTCTAAAATTCTGTATTTTAGATTAATGACCTGGTGTGTCTACCCACTCAATTAATAAAGCAAGAATGACTTTTCCAGACCCTTTCCTGTTAATTACACAGAGAGTTTCAACTGGGGACGGTTCTTATTGCTCACAGCAAAAATTCAGATTTATTGGTTTGTTTTTGTGTTTATATCCCTGTTGCTCTTAATAAAAATGAAAGGTTTAGTGTGGTGAGTAAATCATGGTAAAATATGTGCAAGAATATAAAATAATGCACACATAATGTTAGAACACTAAAATGCATGCTTTTGGTTTCTATTTTAGCTACAGCGGAGGCACAGATTTGGCTTACAGCTTCCTAACACTCAAGACAAAGAGGAAAACAGGAGAAGAGAGAAGATTTGTAATGCCTATAAAATAATTTTGGTCAGGTTTTCCAAAGAAAACGAGAATTTCTGTGTGCTTAGAAAGATGTCCCCATGATGTGTTAGAACAGCTTCTATCAGCTCTTGAGAGTCAATGGTTAAATATCTAGAATTTTTACAAATATGTTGTTAAACCATTGATAGCTTGAAATTGACCATAGTGGGAATATTTAGCAAACACTGCAAGTCAGGACTTGTTTTTCTTTTAGAAGCCAGTTTGCCAGCACACCACCACATGTCCCCGGTGGTCCTCAGACAGAGACACTGTATGAGGTCAGGAGAGTTGCAAGTGGTTGGGGAAAGGCTCAGTGTACAACTTTCTATGTACGATAGAAACCCATCCCTCCGGAGTAGAAGAGAACAGAAACATATGCCCGAGACCAGCGAATGATTTCAAAGTTACATCAGCAGTCACCCACCCCACCTGAGTCCTTCTTTCCAATAATACCCTTTGGAATTTCATACCTGGGATTACAAAAATTGCTATGCCCATTGAGGGGCAGACATATCTCCCCATTCAAAGATACACCTAAACAAATGGGAGAATCTCAGGTTACAAACTTTATGCTTTCCACTCAGTCAGCACTTCCAAGCCCGTGTTTCACAGCATCATGAAAAGTGTCCTTCAGGGAAGAGAAAAAATGTCCCATACCAAAATAAGCAATAATCTTTATTGTGGGACTTCTCAGAGCCTTTAAGGAAGCATATGTGCCCCTGTGGCAGAGTGTACATTAGTTCCCAAACTTGTTTTACCTCAGAACACTTCCTAGTGACACATCTTGGGACATCAGACTGGGTAGTCAGGGTTCCTTATGATTTGGAGAGGCAATCCCAGGACGTTATTCCACAGAAATATTTCTTTTATGTAGGACTTGAGGCTCCAGCATTTTTGTTTATAAAAACATGAGTTGCATATCTTCGCTTTTCAAATGAACCACTTCATTAACTCTGTTGGTGTTCATACATCCATCAGCAGAGCTGACTTAAGGCATGAAGGAAACAATTCATGACAAGAAGTTTCTTAATTTCCTGTGGGCTGTGTCCTCAGCAACTCACTCAGTCCTATGATGGACACAGAGTTTGTTATGTTGCACGCAGTACACACAAGTATACATCCACTCAACCATCATCATGGAGCCCCTCCATGTTCCAGGCCGTGGATGGGACAGACCTGGCCCTGTCTTCAAGGAGCTCAGGATACAGCGTTAATGAATGTCAGCTTCCTCTATTTACAGCCTTTCTTTGCTTTGTCTAGGCTTCTGCCTCCCCACTTTGCTCTGTGCCCTGTGCTGCTCCTCACCACTCTTGTTCATCCTTTTCCCTCCCTTCCCTGATAGCTTTTTCCAATGACTCACAAGAACCCAGCTCAGCTGCTGTTCATTATGCTCCTGTCTTTGCATTTTTCCAACTCAATTAAGCCATTACCAGAACTAAATGAGGCATGGACTCCCCAAAAGTCACACCTGTTGTCAGGGAGATGGAGGGCAAGACTGTGTACAGCTGGCAGGCAGACAGCAGAAGCCGGGCTTGGGCTTGCGGGAGGCAGCCAAGGGTGACCGGGCAATTTGTGTTTCCCCCAGCACTGAAAGAGGGCCCTCATTTTAAAACAAGATGTGCCTTGCTTTGGTACAGAAGGAATGAAGTCTGATATAGAACTAGGGATGGCCGTATTAGTGATGGCAGGTAAGATGTCCCTAATTCTTTGGCAAATGTGCACCAGCTATGTATAGAAACCCATCTTGTGGATGTCTCTTCAGCAAGAGGTAAAGGAAGCTGCAACCACAGCCAGGCACATGAGTTTGGTGATTATTGATTAAACTTTTTCAGGTTTATTTTTCCTGTTCACCCTCATTAAAACATACACATTTCACCTTTCTGCAATAGTGGCTTCAAACCTTACTGTTAGTATCTTTATGATCATTGTGATGAAAGATGACAAAGATTACAGTACAATAAACCAGAGACATAGCAGTGTACTCACCTTACGAAGATAAATTCTATCGGAAATCAAATTTAGTCTTATAACTATCTTTTTCCTAGGCAACCTAGAATTTTTTTTTGCAATCTAGGAATTCAGAAGTAGTAGCCTTTGAGCTTACTGTGCCTTTAATTTACTGAGTGATTTTATGTTCAAAAGGTCAGCGCCTGCGTTTTCTCTATTTGAAATGTGAGCAAAATCATTCTGCTCTAGAGATTCACAATTTCCAGAAATGTTAAGGCCAAGAGGTGAGAGTAGGGGTGGTTTTTATTTGGAAGAAAATTGAAACGTGGTAGTGTTCACTCCTAACGTTGTTTTGCTATCCTCTGTTAACTTGTCTTGACTGCGGAACTTGGATTAGCCACATACCTACTCTTGGAACAGCAAGTTCAACAGACATTTTTAGAGCATCCATTTAGTACCAGGTTCTTTGTTTGATGCTGAGGATGCAGCTGTGATCATGGAGAAGCCTCTGCCTACAGGAACCGTCAGTCTTGTGGGGTGACCCCTTCCCTGTCCTGTCCAGGAATTGCCCAACCAGCCTCTCTTCTTTACTGGGCACACTTCATACATTTATTCAACAAATATTTGTGAATCATTTGTGCCAGGTGCCTTGCTGGGTGCTAGGCAGCAATGGTGAAGAAAAGAGACAGGCCTTGGCCTCATGAAGTTTCTGGTCCCTGTCTTGACTTAATTCTCTTTCCCAGCAAACACCAGACAGAGAATATCACTCTTTGCTCTGTGCTCCCTCAATACTTAATCCATGCCTCTTTATAGCATTTAGATCACCGTCCTTATAATACACCTTTCTGTCTCTTTTTAAACCATGAGCACCTTGAAGGCAAAAATTTCAACTTTCTTTCCCTAGTGTCTTGCACTCCCTAGTATCTAGCACATAGAGAGCTCAATAAATGGTTTTTGAATGAGTAAATCATTGCATGAATTTGTAACTTCATGAACCCATGGAACACATTGACCAGTCTGCCCTCATCTTCCATCTCCGATCCTTGGCTGAAGAGCCTAGTAAGCCATTATCTGTCCATACTGAAACACTCCTCCTGATGTCAAGAACCTTTTAAGCATAAAACCACCTGGTGCACGGGTCATTTCTTCTTCCAAGATGTATCTGCCATTGAGAGAAAGAACAAATATTAGCTTCAGCTTTGCAATACTCATTTGCAGGAAAGCAAGCATGATTATATATGATTTAAATGGAATAAATGTATAGTAAGGAGAACAAATGAGTTTATTTGTGATTCTTTGCTAGATACTGTTGGAGATAACTACAGTAAGAAAAAATATATATATAATAACAGTGGTTTAAACCAGTCAGAAGCCTTTTTTCTCTGTCAGGCAAAAGTCCAGGAATAGTTCAATACTAAGGTTCTGCGCTATGAAATGCTTAGTTCATGGCACCATCATTCCCTAGGTGGTAGCTCCTTGTTCAAGATGGTCTCCAGCTGTCATATCCACCTCCGTGCAGCAGAACAGAGGAAGTGGGGAGAAGGGATGAGGGGCAACCAGGAGTCAAGTACAAAGAAGATAAAGCTTTTACAACATGGAAGGTGGAAGGTGGTGGGAGCCTGAACAAAGGCACTGGCCACAGGAGTGTGTAGGAGAAGGCAGAGAGGGAAGCAATGGCAGAATCACAGGACCAGGAGACTGGATGTTGGAGGAGAGGGAGATGGTGGATCTAGAATGACCCTTAGCTTTGAAAGCAAATTCAACCCTGGCAACTGGACTCAAAAGGGTGGTTTGAAGAATACATTAGACTGAGAGAGTTAACTGCTGCAAATTGACCCCAACTCTCTCCTTCCTTTATTCCTTCTTGCCATGAATTTTCTGTTGAATGAACTAATTAAGTTAATAAATTTCTCCAAGTAGTTAATATTTCACAGGAAAAATTTAACAGGTCTCAGTGACTAACCCTAGCCAGTTATAATGTTCCCTCTCCTACCTAATTCAGTCCACGGGACTCCTTAGAATTCTGAGTTCTTAAGGCATTCTTAAGTCAAGTGCCAAAACTGCTCACTTGAGTAAGCTGAATATACAAAGAATCTATTTCCCCATCTAGAAGGTGGACTTGGTATTACCCTCATTACAAAATTGTTGTGAAGTTTAAAATACCTAGAATGTTTAAGGGACCTGGTACAATGCCTGGATCAATAAATGCTAGTTTCTCTTTCCAAAGTACTTTCTTTTTTAATGCTTTTATTTGACAAACATTTATTCAGCATTTCCTATTTTAGACACTGTACTAAGTGCTGGAGGGCAAAGTTAAATTTAGAAAAAAAGTTACTTTTTTTCACTTCTGAGTGTTAAGGTAAATTCTGATCATTTAGACCAGCATGCCTACCCCCTGGACTGGGAGCTCCTAACAATGTAAACATGCATGTGTTTGTCACCTTTATATTCCCAGTACAGGTACTTATTAAATGTATGAGTGAACATATGTCCAGGGTCCAAGTAATGAAGCCAAAAATCTAAAAGCAGGACTAGGGTCAGAAAACTGGGGTGGTCATGGATGTTCAGACATTACAGGAGGAGATTCCATGAAAACTGAGTGTCTGCTGGGGTGGTCCTTCCACCTGAGGCCCAGCACACTCTGCTAGGAATGCTGTTGGAGGAGAAGGTGGAATTCCTAAGGACCAAGAGGCACCATATGACAACGATTAAGAGATTGGGCTCTGGAATCAGACATTTATGAACATAACTATAATAAAGTGTGATGAACCTTCCAAGAGGGAAGCTCAAGATCCAAGATTTATATAAGAGACTATGTTCTTATAGGTGGACCTCCCTCACCTAAGGGTTCAGGGAAGGCCTCCTTCAAGAGCCTTGCAAATTGCTCACTGCACAACTGAGGGGTTAATGTGGGCTGAAATCCAACCTGTGTTCCACTAAAGCTGTGCACCTTGACTCAAAGCTGTGTGCGCCCCAGAAGGAGCTCTTTTCCTCATTCACCTGAAGGCCTACAGTTCACCCAGACACACCCCACAATTATGGACATCTGAAAGCTGAAAGATAAGTAGATGTTTTCCAGGCCAAGTTTAGGCCAGAGGGACCAAGGAGGGGAACAGCAAGTGTGAGGTCTGAGCATTTTAAAAGCCTGATGTCCTTGAGGAACTGAAAGAAGTTCAGCAAGGTTGAAGTGTGACATTCAAAGAGAAAACTGACAAGAGTGGAAGGGTATTCATTAAAACCAGTATTTTCTATGAGTTTACTAGTTACATTGTGCTAATGGCTGGCTCTCCATGCATTATTTTGTTTAGATCACAGACATTAAGTGACTTGCCCAAAGTCATATTAGAAAGTAGTGGAACTATGATTCAAAGCCAGGTTTAACTCCAGAGCCTGTGCTCCAAAGCACTTGTCCTGTGGCATCCAAAGATTTGCAAATTGCAAAAGAGCAAAACTGGAGATGGGAATGCCAGTTAAGAAAGAGTTGCAGAAATCTGGTTAAAAATGATAGTAGGGCTAGGCATGGTGGTTCACACCTGCAACCCTAGCATTTTGAGAGGCCAAGGTGGGAGGATCACTTGAGCCCAGGAGTTCAAGGCCAGCTGTGGGCAACAGAGACCCCATCTCTACAAAAGAAAAAATTAAAAATCAGCCAGGTGTGGGTAGCATGTGTTTGTAGTCCCAGCCACTTAAGAGGCAGAGGTGAGAGGACTGCTTGAGTCAGGGAGGTTGAGGTTGTAGTGAGCTGTGATGGCGCCACTGCATTCCAGCATGGGTGACAGAGCCAGATTCTGAAAGACAGAAGGGGAAGAAAGGAAGGAAGGAAGGAAGGAAGGAAGGAAGGAAGGAAGGAAGGAAGGAAGGAAGGAAGGAAGGAAGGAAGGAAGGAAGGAAGGAAGGGAGGGAGGGAGGGAGGGAGGGAGGGAGGGAAGAAGGAAGGGAGCGAGCGAGGGAGGGAGGGAGGGAGGGAAAGAGGGAAGGGAGGAGAGGAGAGGGAAAAAGAAAAAGAAAAAAAAAATGATGGTAGACTGAAAATAGTCTTGGAAATGGTGAGGAGTAAATGGATTCCAGAGAGGTTTAGGAAGTAGAATCTATAGGGCTTGGGGGTTGTTTAAATATGAAGGACAATTATGAGAACAGAAAGAAGAAAAGATGGCTCCTTATTTTGTGTCTCTGTGGATGGCATGTAATCTTCTAAAATAGAAAACAGTGAAGGAGAAACAAGTTCGGTAGGGAGGTGAGTTTAGGACCTGTTAAAATTCAAAGAATCTGTGGAACATTCATGTGGCAGTGTCCAGTTGGCAGTCCAGTGCTTGGCCCTGAACCTCAAGGCAGGCTGGATATTTAGCCCCATCAACCTGTAATTGGTAATTGACTGACAGGGTGAGTGAGATAGGGTGTTGGTTAAACTGGTCTTGAACTCCTGACCTCAGGTTATCCACCTGCCTCAGCTTCCCAAAGTGCTGGGATTATAAGCATGAGCCATTGCACTCGGCTTCATCCTATATTTTCTAAAAGAACTTACATGCTGGATAAAATATCACTAATGTTATTATAACAAAAGGGGCTGCTGCTACTAATAGGCCAAATTTATGCCTCATTCACACAGGAAAATGAATGGATTAAAATCCAGCATCAGCACCAGCGGAGGTCTTAGGTTATCAACGGCCTCTTTAAAATTTGACCTTTCATAACCTAACACAGTTCTTCCCCAATATGGGCAATTGAAGTTTCCTGTATTTTACATAAGTGCTATAAAAATGTGACTCCAAGCCAGGCCTTTTCAATCTGCCACCCCTAGACCCCTCTAAATGGAAATTCTGAGCCACCTCGGTTGCAGTAGTCGTAACAAGATGGGATTTAGGTTTAGCTGAATCCATTTTGTCTTTCTTTTCTTTTAGAAGGCATCACAGGAGGCCTCTACATGATGTGGCTTCCAAAGACTCAAGGACCACCCACCTTGCAAGTCTGCAATGAAGAAGGCAGAAATGGAGATTCAAACACCACTTCTTCTATTCTTTTATTAATCACTCTGTAGACATGTGTCCCCACTGCAGGGAGTGAACTGCTCCAAGGGAGAAAACTTCTGGGAGCCTCCAAACTCCTAGCTGTCTTGTCCCTCGCCCTGGAGAGAAGGCAGAACCATGGCATTTTATTGCTGCTTCTGGGTCCTCTTGGCACTCACCTGGCACACCTCTGCCTATGGGCCCGACCAGCGAGCCCAAAAGAAAGGGGACATTATACTTGGCGGGCTCTTTCCTATTCATTTTGGAGTAGCAGCTAAAGATCAAGATCTCAAATCAAGGCCGGAGTCTGTGGAATGCATCAGGTAAGAAGAGGGGCCTAATCTGCCAGTCTCTTCTCTTCTGAGTGGTTGGAGAAAAGCTGCACCAAACCCAAAATATTTTTTTCAAACTTTGTCCTATCTTTTCAAGGATAGTGATTGATTGGTAATCATGCTGAAGCTTATTGCCCCCACAACCTGCCTTTTTTTTTTCTTGAAGACTTCTTTTTAAATAAAATGTTAATTATGTTAAGTAGAAAATCCATGCATGGCCTGTTAAAGCACCTGGTGGTCATTTGGTGACCAAATTATCATCATTCACCTGACAGCAGTGTTGCTTAATGGAAGACTAAGTACCTAGAAGGAAATTTATTGCAGGTCTTGCAAACCTGAGTAGTAAAATCCCCCATTGACCTTACATGCTCCAGTGGATAATAATACCTGAGTGCTGGCTGCCTCACTCTTTTCCTTTCTTTCTTTCTTTTCCTTTCTTTTTTTTTTTTTTTTTTTTTTTTTTTTTTTTTTTTTTTTTTTTAGGCATTTAAATTGAAAGAAACCACAGTCAGCATGACCCAGGCATCTTCAAACTGTAAAATGTAGTCCATAGCATTTTGGAACTACGGCCATTAGAAAGTCTTTTGCATAGGAAGGTTGCCACCCTCCCCACCCCTCATCCCACCGCACCAAGACAGAATGCATCTAACTCTCTCAATGGATTCTCTCTGCAGCTGCTTGAAGAGAGCTAATGTCTCATCAAATATTTTCTTCTCCAAGCCACAGTCTGTTTTATGGTCATTTTCTCCATGATATGCTTTCCAGATCCATCATCATCCTGCTTGTCCTCCATCTGATGCCCCCTAATTTACTGTGACCCTTTTAGAATATAGTCTCCAGGGTGAAGCACATCTCTTTAAAATAGGATCTGACTTCTGCAGAATACAGTGGACTGTATGTCACCTCCCCTGATCTACAATGGAGACTATGACTGTGCTCCAAATCTGGACCCATCTTCTAGAGAGACTTGCAACTTCCCGAAGGGATCCAACACTTTTCCTTGCTCTTCCCAATAACTGGAAAATGAAAATGAAAACTAGAATTGTTCCAAGAAAACTAGATTTCTGTTCATGTTCTAATGAGAGCTAGTACATTGATAATATTTTCATATTTTTCTTATGAATGCAGGAAATCTAAGTGCAGAATTGCACTGATGCTGATGGCATCCTTCACATAACCCATGTGGACAAATATTCTGTTGCACCCCGCTGCACAGAGCTGTACATGTGCCGTGTGTATACAGACCTAAGATCAAGCAAAAGGGTTGCCCTAAAATAATATATATTTTCAAATTATGTTAAAGATAATAAAATTAGCTTAGCAGCATAGTTGTTTAATGTAAAAAAAATCTGTAATATTTCATAATAACTTTGTAGGTTTAAAACAAATAGTTAAAGAAATACATGGGCCGGGCACGGTGGCTCAAGCCTGTAATCCTAGCACTTTGGGAGGCCAAGACGGGTGGATCACGAGGTCAGGAGATCGAGACCATCCTGGCTAACACAGTGAAACCCCGTCTCTCCTAAAAAAAAATACAAAAAACTAGCCGGGCGAGGTGGTGGGCGCCTGTAGTCCCAGCTACTCGGGAGTCTGAGGCAGGAGAATGGCGTAAACCCAGAGGCGGAGCTTGCAGTGAGCTGAGATCCGGCCACTGCACTCCAGCCTGGGTGACAGGGCGAGACTCCGTCTCAAAAAAAAAAAAAAAAAAAAAAAAAAAAAGGAAATACATGAAGGAAACATAAAGAAAATGGTAAACAGAAAACATCACATTAAAAGTTAGACCAAGAGCTTAGGGAACCTAACAATACAATGCAGTACAAAAGATCGTATATCTCACCTCCTGTCACTGTCACTGAGTTCAAGTAGTGAAACTCACAATATAAAGAAAGAACCTGGCGAGTTTTTTCCTCTAGACACAAATACACTGATTCAGCACATTTCCTGAGCCCTCACGCTGAGCAAAATGCTGGGAAAGTGAAAACTATGTCTCTGACCCTATTTCTCTTGTTAACTTGTTTGATTTTTATTTAAAATGTTCTTCTTTGAAAAGCAATGCATGTTCATTTTTTAGACATAAAGTATAAATAAGCCAAAAGCACGTAATTTTAAAACTAAGCATTCCACCACCCAGACATGACCACTGTTGTACACCCCAGAATAACCACTGTCTGTGTATGGCTTTCATAGGTTTGTTATTTGTTTGCAAAAATGAGATCATTCATGTCTCTTTCCCCTTGACCTTCAGGAATGTCATAGTCTAAACTTACGACTCTGCAAATCTGATCTGAGATTATTTTTAGGCACCCACATATTAATATCCTAATCTATTTATGTTTACCCTCGTCTTTTTCTTGTACATCTACATATTGCTTTTATTTAAGTGTCTCACATTAGCTACTTCAAATTCATTACTGGAGAAGACAGATACAAATTATTCAATGAACTACAAATAGCAATCTTTTATTTTTCTTTTTCTTTTTATTATTGTCATTATTGCTCTCTGTCTCTGTGTGAGGCACCGTGCTGAAGGTTTTGCATAATTATCTTATGTCATCATCTTTACAGTCACCCTGTAAGGCAAGTGTTATCCTCCTTTTATTTTTATTTATTTATCTATTTATTTATTTTTGAGGTGGAGTCTCATGCTGTCACCCAGGCTGGAGTGCAGTGGCACAGTCTCAGCTCACTGCAACCTCCATCTCCCAGATTCAAGTGATTCTCCTGCCTCAGCCTCCCATGTAGCTGGGATTACAGGCACCCACCACCACGCCTGGCTAATTTTTGTATTTTTAATGGAGACAGGGTTTTGCCATGTTGGCCAGGCTGGTTTTGAACTCCTGACCTCAAGTGATCCACCTGCCTCGGCCTCCCGAAGTGCCGGAATTACAGGCGTGAGCCACCACGCCCGGCCATGTCATCCCCATTTTAACAGAGAGGGCTCTGTACAGAGCATGCCATGAAGCCAGAGAGTAGTAACAGTTCCATGATTCAAACCCAGCTTTGCCCGGTCTTTAAGTCATTGACTAGAAAGCTTCCCATTTTCTTCCACTTCTTCTTTCTTCCAGGTATAATTTCCGTGGGTTTCGCTGGTTACAGGCTATGATATTTGCCATAGAGGAGATAAACAGCAGCCCAGCCCTTCTTCCCAACTTGACGCTGGGATACAGGATATTTGACACTTGCAACACCGTTTCTAAGGCCTTGGAAGCCACCCTGAGTTTTGTTGCTCAAAACAAAATTGATTCTTTGAACCTTGATGAGTTCTGCAACTGCTCAGAGCACATTCCCTCTACGATTGCTGTGGTGGGAGCAACTGGCTCAGGCGTCTCCACGGCAGTGGCAAATCTGCTGGGGCTCTTCTACATTCCCCAGGTACTCACGCCTTCTCAGATGGGGCACTGGGAGCAGGATCAGAAGAAGCAGACTTGGGGGTGCCATGCCCAATATCCATACAGTTTGCTATTTTCTTATCTCTGGCACAAAAGACCTATGATTTAGTTGATATGCTGTATCATGACCATTTGGGATTTCTGAAACTCCAGTGTCCACAGTGTCAATGATTCCTTCACTACTCTTCCAAAATTCTTTTAAATGTATCTTGCATAAAACTGTGTCTTTTTTTAAAAAGAGGCATTCAATTATTTACTTCCCACTCTATTCCTTTAGTAAATGCTTTTTTCCCTTCTGCTTTTACTAAAAGGAATCAGAGCATATGAGGTAAATCCCACCTCTCAAATTCAAAATATCTGTCCCTAATTCCATTTCCTGAAAAGTCTCTGCTTCTCTACTGTCTGGTTGAAACTTTAACTCAGAGGGAAGCAGAGCATATTTTCTCACAATACAGGAACTTAATCATTGTGTTGCATATTCCAGAAATGGAGAAAATTCTATTTCATTCAACAAATATTTATTCAGTATATATGTATAAGCAGTCTCCACTTAGCAGGAACTCAGCCTAGGTGGAGAGATGGCTGCATTTTCATATACTAACAGTTTATTGAAGCAAGTGCTTTAATAAACATTCAATGGTATATCTTTTCACCAAAAAAAGATAACGAATGTGAAATGCCATTTTATATCCTGGCATTTTCCTTCTTAACACTATAGAGCAAAGCATTTTTCAGTTTAATATTTATGAATCTATGACATCATTTTATAATAGTGAAAAAATGGAAACAACCTAAATGTCTGTGGGTGGGAGAATTAGCTCAATTGTGATGCATCCTTACACTAAGTTTGAAATTAAATTATAAACTACACCTTAAATTTATTTTTTTGAATGCTTAATATTTAAAATTTGTAAGAGTACCTTTGATAAATTTACATTTCTATGTTGGGAGGGCTCCATGGTTTTTTTTGGTTTTTGGTTTTTTTTTTTTTTTGGTGATTGCCATTATCTCTTTATATACATGAGACAAGAGATAGTTTTGTCATTATTTACGGAATCCTTACTTCAGGGAATTAAAGGTATTTCCCATGGGGAAGCCCTGGCTTTGTAACTTTTGTGCCAAAGTGATCTGACAAAGCCTGTATCAGTAAACGTGCTGCGTATATTCAAATTTAGATACACAGTTAAAGTAAGTTATTGTTACACCATAGCCAACAGGCTAAGATGTCAAGTAAAGAAAGAACACGAAAGGTGGCAGGGGGGGGGGGGGGTGTTAATTCTTTGTGGTTTGGATGAAAGATAAGGTTAAGTTGAATTTGAATTATAAAAGTGCTTTGATTATCAATCAAACCAACATAAGTCTATCTACAGTAGGGGTTCTCTGCCATGTCTGCCATGGCTACCTATTGGAATTACTTAGGGAGCTTTAAACATACTGGTGCCTAAGTCCCACTCCCCAAAGAACAAGCTTTAATTGAGCTGAGATGCAGCCTAGGTGTCAGGAGGTTTTAACACTCCAGAAGTGATTCTAATGTGCAGCTGGGCTGGGAGCCACTGCCCTGCCGGGTGGGGTCATGAACCCAGGGGTATTTTGTATGCCAGCCACGCCACCAAGTGGATGGAACAGGCAGACCAGCTAGACAAATTGCGGTTGGAACAGTTTTCTGAATCATTCATGAAATTCTCCCCTCTTACAATAAAAAAAGTTTTGTGTGTTTCTGAGGGTTTTTTTGGGGGGTTGGGACACAAAATGGTATTTACCCCACTTTAGAGTTGCTTTTAAAAACTTGGGAAACATTATAAATATATCCCTTAAGAGAACATATCCATGAGGAATATTATTGGTTTTAATTTTTTTATTCCATTAAAGCCCTTTTGACCTGTTTTTCAAAAACTCAAGAAGCAAGCAATAATGGATGGATTTTTTTAAACGGTAGGTTTTGTGTTTGCAAAAATCTGATTCAGAGGCCTATCGTTTGGGTCTGCTAACAGAATTCTCTGAAAACAGTAACATCTAAACAAATTATTTAATTTAACCACCTGCCTCATGAAGTTCTGTTGTATTTTGAGAATACCTTATTCTGATAAAGGAAAAAATAATCAATTTTATACTATACCTTCTAAAATAAAAGCACTTGTCAGAAAACAATCATACTTGCTTTTTAGTCAAGTTGGCCTCATTTTTTCACAGACCAACACCTTTTATGTTTCTAATGTAGAAACTATCCATTGATAAGAAGAAACGCTTTGGAAATTTTTATTTAAAAATATTGGACATGGAAAATTAATTGTTTTAATTGGTGAGAGATATTAAAAAGGCATTCACCCAAATACCTTTGACTTGTTTTCTTAAGAAGTTCAAAATCTCTCTGGAAAAACTAGAGAACACAAGGTATTAAGCTACTTCATTTCCTAGAAGAAATTCTATTTGTGTTAAAATGTTTCGTTCTTCAGAAAAAATGTTCCCATAACTTGGAACTTCCTAAGTGGTGAGCCTTGATGACACAGAGTGCTGCAAATGAGCTGAAGCCAGCCTCATCAAAGATGTGGATCCCCTCAAGCTTTGGGGTGGCCAGGTGGGGCCTGAGTGGTCAGAGCACTCCCACCAGGGTTGATCAGCTTCTTCCATTTGCTCCTTGTGTTGCCATAATGTGAAAAGAAGTGGGAAAGCTCTGCACTAACTAATGCTTTACATGGTATTTGGCTACTTCTTCAAGCAACGATCTCTTAACGTCAAGGGCAAGACTTTCTTCCCCTGGTAGTCCACACCCTTGCTCAGATGCAGAAGTGGCTATGTCTTAGAGAGTGCAAACATGTCAAGACAGCTTATCCAGGGTTCCTGTTTAGCCTCTAAGATTTTCGAGACCCACATCAAAAGCCTGTCAAGCAGGCTCGGCCATCACCTATAAATGAATAAAGGAAAGGGCTCTGGAAGGTGCTTCCCAATGAAAGATTCTTCACAGTGCTACCTTCAAAAGTGGGTCTGGTCATAAAATCAATCCAACAATAGAGGGATGGAGAGGAAGGGAGGTTTTTCTGATGATATTTAATTACACACGTCATTGTTATTGTGATGCAGGGGGATTGAGCCTAATGGTCTAATTGAGCCTAAAAGAAACAGTTCTCAGAAATGACTGCAATTAAGGTTACTTTTTTCTAAAGTACTGGGGTGCGGGGAGGAGAGGGAGGAGGAGGAATAACCAGAGGATGGGAAGAGAGAAATTAGGTAGAATAAGAAAAGGGAATTCCCGGGGACTCCTCTGAAAAGCCTTACGTTTATAATCCATGGGGAACCTGATTCCTTCCAGAGGCAGATTATGGACAAAGTGTTTATTGCCGTAAAGGGAAGTTAAACTGTTCAGATCAGAAGCTGAGCACAACAGGCCAAAGTTGTGTACGTGGATATACTATAACCAATGAGGCAGCACAGAGGAGGTTAGAGGAAACATGAAATGGTGCATAAAGACTCTTCTTGAAAGGCTAAGCACATCCCACTATTGTTGGGTTGATTTTATGGCCAGACCCAGTTTTGAAGGTAGCATTGTGAAGAGCCATCGATTGGGAATTGGGATGCTCCCTCATAGACTGAAAGGTGCTTAAGTGCTCACGCTGGAGTGGAACAGATGCTGCTTTTCCTTACACTTTCTTTCATCCTGTACACAGTGAACAGCATAGTTGATAAATGAGACCAAGGCATGCTCAGAAAGCCACCTCCACAACAGCCTGGAGGCTCACTCAGCACCTCCTCACTCACTCACTCACTCATTCACCATGTTCTTGGTTCTCTCCAGGTCAGTTACGCCTCCTCCAGCAGACTCCTTAGCAACAAGAATCAATTCAAGTCCTTCCTCCGAACCATCCCCAATGATGAGCACCAGGCCACTGCCATGGCAGACATCATTGAGTATTTCCGCTGGAACTGGGTGGGCACAATTGCAGCTGATGATGACTATGGGCGGCCAGGGATTGAGAAGTTCCGAGAGGAAGCTGAGGAAAGGGACATCTGCATTGACTTCAGTGAACTCATCTCCCAGTACTCTGATGAGGAAGAGATCCAGCATGTGGTGGAGGTGATTCAAAATTCCACGGCCAAAGTAATCGTGGTTTTCTCCAGTGGCCCAGACCTTGAGCCCCTCATCAAGGAGATTGTCCGGCGCAATATCACAGGCAAGATCTGGCTGGCCAGTGAGGCCTGGGCCAGCTCCTCCCTGATCGCCATGCCCGAGTACTTCCACGTGGTTGGAGGCACCATTGGATTTGCTCTGAAGGCTGGGCAGATCCCAGGCTTTCGGGAATTCCTGAAGAAGGTCCATCCCAGGAAGTCTGTCCACAATGGTTTTGCCAAGGAGTTTTGGGAAGAAACATTTAACTGCCACCTCCAAGAAGGTGCCAAAGGACCTTTACCTGTGGACACCTTTCTGAGAGGTCACGAAGAAAGTGGAGGCAGGTTTAGCAACAGTTCGACAGCCTTCCGACCCCTCTGTACAGGGGATGAGAACATCAGCAGTGTTGAGACCCCTTACATAGATTACACACATTTACGGATATCCTACAATGTGTACTTAGCAGTCTACTCCATTGCCCATGCCTTGCAAGATATATATACCTGCTTACCTGGGAGAGGGCTCTTCACCAACGGCTCCTGTGCAGACATCAAGAAAGTTGAGGCGTGGCAGGTGCGTCCTTCACTTATATAGCAATTTGCTGTATAATAAAGCAGAGTTGGGCTTCTACTCCAGGCAAGAAAAATAGTGGTTACTTGAAAAGGGCAATATTTAAATGAGGCCACTAAATGGAGTGTTGGATTCAAAGTACTTTTTTTAAATCTTGAGCAACTGACTTGAGCAAAATTGACAGTAATTTGATTATCTATTTAAAGCCTTGAGTCAACTGTTCTTTAGTCCAGTGGTTCAGAATAACTAAAGTATGGTCCCCAAAAGTTTTCAAATATCCCAGAACAGATTTAGTAATGAGTGGGGTATTTTTCTAATGTCTAAATTATCAATATTGTTCCCTTGTAAGTAAAGTATCTTTTGAGTACCTATTATGTTCCATATACTAAGTGGCATAAAGCTAGTATTATTGTGTTCAGTCACCACTTTTGCCATTACATTACGACAGCCTATACCAAGCCACCCAGCAGGTCAGCTAAGTGCGACTTAGGACAAAAGCAAATCAAAGGCACAGAAAACAAAAACTCTTTGTAAAAAGATTTGATATTGAATGTTTCAAAAAGAAGTACTGAAGTCGTTATCGTAGGAAAAATCAGAACTTCAGAGGAGTTCCCACACTTGTTTAGCCTTGTTTTGTATTTTTGAATTACACACAGGACAGACATCATAATCTTTTTCATTTCAAGAGCTTATATCCTAAATAGCTGTTTGGGTCTTGCATATGTGCCTTATTTTTTCAATCAGACCATGTTTTACACTCCTTTTGTATTTTCCTTAGTTCCAAACTGACCTATCAGAGAGACTGCATGACAGTGGAGAGGGCGGGGACTCCTGAATTTGAATGGAATGTCCCAGCCTCCAGTGCCCCCATTTCCTAGCTGTGTGATCTTAGGCAAACCATGGTTGTAAGTCACAGTGTCTCCATCTGTGACACAGACTTAATGTCTAGCTTACTTTCCACTCAAGGTTCTTTTGACTTAGGTTCGTGACATTAAATGACATGATATATGTAAAAGCAATTTGTAAACTTTCAAACTCTAAACAGATGTATGATTATTATAGTAGCATTTCAGTACACCTCTAATTTATCCATCATTGAGATAAAAATGATAACTAGAACAGCTTTGTGTACAGAACCCAACCACCACAAACCCTTTGGGAAGGATAACAAGAAGCAAAAAGCATACAACTTGTATCAGTCACTGTAGAGATTCTCATGAAAGACAAGGAGTGACTGTCTAAGTTGGTCGAATGAGTCAGAATCTACAAGTTCTCAGCCCTTCTTTTATGGGAACCTCTCACCCAACCATCACTGTTGGCTAAAATTTCTAACTTCTGTGGGGTACTCAGAGCTTCCTTCTTCACATGGAACCCCTACCCTGTCAAGATAGAGGTGCTGTAATAAAGGTCAGAAACTCTAAAGTCTTCAGGAGTGATGATGCTAAGGTGTAGGGTTTTAAGTAGGAGGAGTAAGGGGACAATCTTTTAGGTGGTTGATACTATCATCTTTTCTTTCTTACCTTTCATGTCCAGTGCAAGGAGGACCCCAACTCGAAAAAACTTCAAGACAAGGGTAGGGTTGAAGGAAAAACAGGTTTCAAGGGGGAAACTTGGCAGTTCTACCCTTCAATGGCTCCTCTTCCAGATAAGGAAATAAAATTCAGATGGTCAAGACCAGAGCTTGGACCTGTGAGAGAAAAAAAAAGCCATGACAGGCAACAGTCACAACTGGGACTTTTAGTTGTGTAATAGAAAGCCCTAACCAAATTGGCATAAACAAAAAAAGAGGAAATGTAGTGGGTCATGTTACTAAAAATCTCAGAAGTGTTCCAGGTACAGCTAGGTATTTTCGTCTCATCTTTCTGTTCTTCATTCCCCAGGGTTAGCAATTTTCAGCCTCTGTAGCAGCTTGAAGCTAGGATCTCCTTACTTCCCAAGATATCCCGTAAAAGTTCCAGAAACCACATTTATTGACCATTCCTAGGTAATGGATCCATCCCTAATGCTACCAGTCCTCCAGACTACATAGATTTAGAGTAAGGGGGGGGTGAATCCCCAGTGAGAAGTCAGGATGCCATTATCAAAAGGAGGAAGAAATAGAAGCAAAGCAGCCAACATTCAAAATGTCCACTACACAGACACTTCACCCAACCATGGCCCAGGTAAAGATATGTTCTCCTGACTCTTACATGGTCTGGCAAAATCCCCCCAGGAGAGAGCACAGATGGGAAAATGGGATCAGAACTCTAGGGAGGAATAACATGGGATATTGGCCAAAATGTCCTGAGTGCTTGGTGTGGATCTCCTTTGAGCCTCAGGAACCTAGGTTGTTGGGCGGGCATTCCAGAATTTGAGATCTTGGCCAGGGGATGAACTAGCAATTATTAATTCTCATTATTAAGACCTATATCTTCATCAGGAAATCAACTAGCAATTATTCATTCTCAATATTAAGGCCTATATGGAAATTTATCACCTATAATCTAATCCAAGTCTCCAGCTAGAACTCCATGTCTGCCTTCTCTCAGTTCTTCCCCTGTAAGCCAACCTGCGTGACACCTCCTCACAAATCACTCATTAGTTTTTGGCACAGCATCTTTGCATAGGCCATAGCCCACACCAGAAGGGCCATCAATTTTTATCTCTCCTGTCATTTTCCACCATGAACATTTAAATTGTTTTCCAAATCTACTTTCCCCTGGAAGTCTTTTCAAATCATATTCCCACAACACACTTTCTGATCATTCTTGCTTCCTCATTTTTGATGTTTATATACCCACCTTAAGCTTCCACATCTCTTCAGTTGACTGAAGTAGACACTTATTAGTTAAAATTCTGGTTATAAGGGTCAATCGCAATTTTTTTCGTTTCTCTCTCCTCAAAAAAATATATATCAATCAACTCATATGCCTCCAAAGTAGCACTAGCAGGTGATTTATGAGCATACAACCCACAATTGCCTTCTGACCTCTTCTTGGAGACCCTCAAGCCCTCCTCACATCCCTTCTCAGCTCTCTCTTCACTACTCCTTTGCTGTACTCTAAGCTTCATAAGATCAGGAACCATGCCTGTATTGTTCATCTGTATGTGCAGAATGCCTGATGCTGGAATATTCATAGAATGAATGAAGGAGTGAATAGCAGTCTAGTTGATTTGACCTGTCAGCACTACCTAGAGGCCTTTGAAGGGAACTGTTTGAGCCAACAACCCGTTCTTGAATCAATCACCGTGGCCAAAGTATTCTAGGCTCTGTTTGGACAAGCTTTAGTCACATCCCCACCATCAAGTTTGAATGGAACGTCATGTAAGTACGAAATCACCTTCTTTCTTCTCTCAGGATGATCATGCACAAGGTGTGCTTCATACTCTCCTGCACCTCACACCAATACTCACTAGTCAAAAAACAGGCATGCAGCCATGGTGAGGATGGAAGTCAGATGGAGCTGATCTTTCTAGGAATTGCTGGTACTGCTGGAAGTTGGGGAATGGGGGATAAATTGTGGGGACAGCCAGAGAAGATGGAAGGGAGATAAAAAAACATGGCTGGGATTAGAGAAGGGAATTGGGCCTGCATCTTCCCCCATGCTCTTACCACAGGAATTGGGCAAGAAGCATCAAGTTCATTATCTGTGTGACCTGGCCCTCATTATCTGTGTAAGAGCTGGAAGTCCTAGACCGGCGGGGGGTTTCTAATCTCTAGCGTTCAGCTTAATTCAATTGACGCAACTAAGAATGTGTGCCAAGAGGTGATTCCCATTTATGCTGATAATGAGCAACCATTTGACTTTAAAATCTTTTAGGGGAAATACCCTAAAATACCACAAGACGGGAATATTATGGCATAAAAAATATGTTAGCTTCGAAGTGCATGCGTGTACTGTATTTGCCCCTCTGTGAGATCTATGTGTCTTTCTTGGTGGTGTTTTCTTTGTGAACCTGTAAGTCTCTTTGTGTCTGTATGCTATGTTCTATGTTCAGATCTTTTTCTTTGGTTGTTTGCTTTTTTGAGGCAGAGTCTTGCTCTGTCGCCCAGGCTGGAGTGAAGTGGCAAGATCTCGGCTCACTGCAACCTCCATCTCCCAGGTTCAAGCAGTTCTCCTATGTTCAGATCTTTCTATTAGCTTTTTAAATTTCTCTTCCCCTTCATTTATTCTTTTCCCTCATATTACTCCCCAAATAAAATAAATAATTTGGAAATATATTATATTGGATAATAATCTCAAGTAAAATTTTATATTTCATTTTAAAAGGAACTGTCAGTTCCTTTTTAAAACATTTTTAAAAGCAAAAGAGGCCAGGCGCGGTGGCTCACACCTATAGTCTCAACACTTTGGGAGGCCAAGGTGGTTGGATCACAAGGTCAGGAGTTCAAGACCAGCCTGGGTAACATGGTGAAATCCCATCTCTACTAAAACTACAAAAAATTAGCTGAGTGTGGTGGCATGCACCTGTAGTCCCAGCTGCTTGGGAAGCTGAAGCAGGAGAATCACTTGAACCTAGGAGGCAGAGGTTGCAGTGAGCCAAGATCACACCACTGCACTCCAGCCTGAGCAACAGAGCAAGACTCCGTCTCTAAATAAATAAATAAGAAAAAGAGTGTTCTCTCTCGGGCAGATATCTAAATTATCTTTTAACTTATGTTGCTTTTTTGTGGATCAATGATTATCAATTTAAAGATTCCCTGTCATTACTCTTAAGAGTGAAATGGTTTTCATCTCCATCTTCCCTGTTATGTGAATTAAAGGCAAGATACTATGCAGAAAATAAAATGCCCAAATGCAAAAATTGCAAGTCAACCTGCCAAAAGAAATATTAAAGATGTTTAAAGAGGTGACTTAGAGATATGACTTGGTAAGCATAATAATTGATTGATTATAAGTGGATGACATACAAATTTTGAGTAGAAAATATTCCACATTTATGTGATTTTATTTATATACCTGCTGTGAGGACATACTACAATACAATTCAGGTTAGGATTTGAAGTAAGGAAAAAAAAATCATTGGAGATGAGTCTTGAAGAGTAGATAGGATTTGTGGATATGGAGAAGGATCTACTGTACTCCTTGGAGGAAGAGTCACAAAATGTCCTGCTAAGCAAAAGAATACAGACTTAAAAAAATAGTACATAGTGTATTATTTCATTTATGCGACATTCTGTCTCTACTGACAGAAAGAAAGCAGATCATTGGTGGCCTAAGGCTGCAAGTGGGTAGAGGCTGACTTTAAGGGACACCACAGAACCTTTTGGGATGGTGGCAGTGGTAGTTACCAAGCATATACATTTGCCCAAACTCAGAACTACACACTTAAAATGAGTGTATATAAATTATACCTCAAAAAAGTTGATGAAAAAAATAATGGAAAGTCCCCAGATAGGGAAATCCTGGCTATGCATGGAGATCAGGATGTCATTCAGGTTAGACCATTTTCCCAATTATGGCCCCTCATGTTGCCATAAGCGTTACACATCTCTACCATTTCATTTTTAAAATATGTCCGTTTTCTCAACCTACATTTGTACCAGTTAACCTGTTGTAACTAGAGATAGACAACTTAATAGATGTCTAATTTCACTCCTGCATGTGAGTAGGTAGTATAGTGTAATGGTTAACTGTTTGGAATCTCAAGCCAGACTGAGTTGGTTTAAATTTTAATGGCCACCTAATTGCTTTATGACCTCAGGCAGTCACTTAGTGTCCTTGTGCCTCACTTTTCTCTCTCACCTGAGAAATAGAGATCATGAAACTTATAAGTTTATTATGAGGATAATGTTAGTTAATATGCACAGAGTGCTTAGGGTAGTGCCTGTATACTATGTTCAGTAAATATTCTTGAGTATTATTCTTTCATAGGTGAGGAAGGTAAGACCCAGAGAAGTCGGAATGATTTTCCTAAAGTAATATATCTAGCTAGTAAGAAAGCCACATCTGCTCCAGGTGATCTGTTCCCCAAAGAGGCCACAGGAGTTGCTAAAAGAACCAGTTTTGCCTTCTGAGCACCACATGCCTTCTAGCTCCTGAGAGGCTGCCAGATCAGCCAGTGGTCTCCAAGTGAAGACACTGGTCCACTACCTTGAACCCTGGGTGTTCACCAATTGTCCTGACACCTCGGTCCTTACACAAAGAGAAAGTATAGTGTGCAAATAATTGGGAGTGGATACAACCAATCAGGTCGGAGTCTATTAAACATCTCTTTGTCCATCATGAATATTATTGCATTTCTTCTTTCTAAAACAGTGCCTGCTTGGCCAGTAGTGGTTCCTCAATAAATACTTGTTGAATAAACAAATGAATAAAGAAAGAAAATGGGACAAAAATAACTCCTGAGAGGACAGTGACACAGTACCTAGATATAGGCACAGATAAGGGAGATCAGTGATCTCAGAGAAGTGGTCAGAAAACTCTTACACAACAAACCACAGTAATGCTGACTTCATAAACTGGGGCTGAAACTTAGCTCTGCATTATCAACAAAGTAAATTACATGAAAGAAAACATGTTTTGGTAAGGATTTTAAGACTATAAACAGGGTTTTTGAGGTACAAAGATCCAGAAACCATTAAATTTTAAATTATTCTTATATTTTTAACTGATGTAGGCCCCCTAAGAATCTTTATCAGGAACAATTTATTAGCCTAATTTGTACTAATAAATATGCCTAAAAGAAGAAAAGAAGCAACTTCAAAAAAATTATTTTGGCCTTTTTATTTGGTTGCTTGTTTTTGTTTGTTTGGGTTTAGAATTTAGATCATATTTTCAGTCTTACTTAGCCTGATTCAGTCCAACTGAACTGGTTAGAACTTCCAGTATAATCTTGTATAGATACAGTGAAAACAGACATTGCTGTCTGCATCTGATCTCAGGGGGAAAGCGTTCAGTCTTTCACCACTAAGTATGATGCTAACATTCATAGATGCCCTTTACAGAGTTGAGGAAGTTCCCTTTTATTCCTATATTGCCGAGAGCTTTTATCAGGAATGGAAGTTGGATGTTATCAGTACTTTTTCTGTATCTATTCAGAAAAGCATGTGGTTTTTCTTTTGTAGTATATTAATGTAGTTGAATGTCAAACCAATCTTTCGTTCCTGGGATTAATCCTACTTGGTCATAATGTATATTCCTTTTTGTACATGTATTTGTATGTTTAATTTACTAAAATTTGGTTAAGAAATTTTGCTTCTGTGTTCATGAGGACTATTGGTCTATAGTTTTATTTTCTTGTAATATCTTTGCCTGGTTTTGGTGTCTGAGTAATGATGACCTCAGAATGAGTTTGGCAATATTGACTCCTTTTTTGATATTCTATAAGACTTTTGTAGAATTTGTATGAATTCTTCCTTAAATCTTTGGCAGAACTCATCAGTGAAGCCACCTTTAGTTGGTTTTCTTTGTGGGATTGTTTTGTTTTGTTTTGTTTTGAGATGGAGTCTCACTCTGTCACCCAGGATGGAGTAAAGTGGCGTGATCTTGGCTCACTGCAACCTCTGCCTCCCAGGTTCAAGAGATGCTTCTGCCTCAGCCTCCCGAGTAGCTGGGATTACAGGCATGAGCCACCACCACCAGCTAATTTTTGCATGTTTAGTAGAGATGAGGTTTCACCATGTTGACCAGGCTGGTCTCTAACTCCTGGCCTCAAGTGATCCACCCACCTCGGCCTCCCAAAGTGCTGGGATTACAGGCATGAGCCACTGTGCATGGCCTGTGGGAAAATTTTGAACTGCAAATTCAATTTATTTAATGGATAGAATGCTATTTATGTATATATGAGTCAGCTTTGATAGTTTGTCTTTCAAAGACTTTGTCCACATCGTCAAATTTATTGGCGTAACTTTATTTGTAATATTGTTTATGATGTTCTCAGACTATCATTATAATGCCTGCAGCATCTATAGTGATGTCACTTCTCTAATTTATCATACTGTAAATATGCATCTTCTCTCTTTTTTCAGATCAGTCTGACTAGAGATTCATCAACTTTATTAATCTTCTCAAAGAATCAGCTTTTGACTTTAGTGATTTTTCTCTATATTTTTGTTGTCTATTTCATTTATTTCTACTCTGATCTCTGTCATTTCCTTTCTTCTGATTTATTCTAGTTTAATTTGCTCTCCTTTTTCTAGTTACTCATTTGGAAACTGGAGTCATTGATTTAAAAACCTTTCTTATAATATAGACATTTAGTGCTATAAATTTCACTGTAAATATTGTATTAGCTGCATCCCTCAAATTTTGATATGCTGTGTTTTCATTTTAATTCAGTTTAAAATACCTTCCAACTTTCCTTTTGATTTCTTCTTTGGCCCTCAGGTTTAGAAGTGTGTTATTTGGTTTCCAAGTTTCCGGTGATTTTTCCAAACATTTTTCTGTGATTTGTTTTTAATTTAATTCCACTGGAGTCAACATACTCTGTTTAATATTAATATTTTTAAATTTATTAAAACTCGCTTTATAATCCCGAATATGATTTATCTTGATAAATATTTTGTGTTCTTGAAAAGAATGTATATTCTGTTGTTGGGATGACTGTTCTGTAATTATCAATTAGATCAAGTTGGTTGATAGTACTGTCCAAGTCTTTTAAGTCTCATATTTTTATTGATTTTCTGCCTACTTCTTTCAGCTAATACAGATGCCTTATTGACCTTATTTTTCTCATTTATCCTCAGACTGATAAAAACCTCCTCATGGGCACCACTTGTCCACATAGTCATGCTGGATACCTACAGGTTTAATATCTATTCTATTAATCATGCACTCAAAAGACATAGTTTGAGTATCCACTAAAATCTAGGCCCTCTACAAACCACTGGAGATACAGAAAGAAATAACACAGTTCCTGCTTTAGAGAAGTTTGGTCTAATGAAGTGTAGGTACAAAATTCCTAGCCACAAAGATTCTGGGGTGCTTTCTTCTCCAGATAAGATGTTTACATTGCCATGTCTTCCCTCCTGCCTACCCTTTATCTCCCTGCCACATCCAAAGTTGGACTTGCCATGTCTCATTACTCAACTCGCTACACCAAGTATCCTAGAGGCTACCTTGTTATCAAGGTTCCTGCCAATTACAAATGTCAGTTTCAATAATTAAGTCATATTTGGATTTTTAAAGTCTTTTTCCATGCCTTCCTTTTTGTAACAGCTTTATAAGATGTAATTCACATGTCACACAATTCAGTCATTTAAAGTATACAATTAAGTGGTTTTTAATATATTCACAGTTATGCAACCATAGCCACAATCAATTTTAGAACATTTTCACCACATCAAAAAGCAACTGCATACCCTTTAACTGTCACTCCCTAGGCCCCCAAAGCCCCAGTCTTAGACAAACACTGATCTACTTTCTGCTTCTGTACATTTGGACTTTCCTGGATGTTTCACATAAATAAAATCATAAAACATATGATCTTTTGTGACTAGCTGCTTCTTCCATATTATAACATGTATCAGTACTTCATTCCTTTTTACAGCAAAATAGTATCCCACTGTGTGGATATACCACATTTTATTTATACATTTACCCAACTGATGAACATTTGGGTTGTTCTCACCTTTGGTTGTTATGAGTAATGTTGCTATGAACATTTATGTACAAATGTTTGTGTGGACATACATTTTTATTTTTCCTAGGTATGTACACACACACACACACACATACACACACGAGTAGATTTGTTGGGTCAAATGATAACTCTATGTTTAACTTTTTAAGGAACTGCCAAACATTTTTTCCAGTGTGGCTGCACCAGTTTACATCCCCACCAGCAGTCTATGGAGGATCCCAAGTTCTCTACATTTTGATCAGCCCTGTTTCTTATCTAATCCCATACCTTTCTGATATGAAATCTAGCCTCTTTTTTTGCCTTGGCTCCTCTTTACTTATCTTCTGCATTTCCCCTTGTTCTCTAGACATACATGATTCTTGAGAAATTGATCTCTTTACTGGCCCCATAACACATCATGTTTATTCCTAATGTGGTATCTTTGCCCATGCTGTTCCACGGTTTTTAACACCTTCCCTCCCTCTGTCCTTTCCCAGCCAAAATATTTACTATGCCTCAAGCCTGCATTGATCATTTCAGCCCTTTTTAATTTCTATCTCCTCTGAGTTTCTCTGTACTTAGAGATGATACCCCATCAGTTAGCAGTTACCTGTATTTTATCTTGTACTGTTTACTGCTTCATTGAATATTTATGTCTTGTATTTTATCCCCTAATCCATATGAAAACTCTATGAGGATGGGATAACCATGTCTTGTAGTTCTGCAGCCCAGTTCAGAACACACAGTGAATATTTTGTAAATATTTCCTAGTTGATTTATTCCAATAGTATAAAAATCCAGTCTTGTGAGTTTTTTAATGAATACTTAGAAACTTTAAGAAAATGATTTTTGATTGTTTCTCCTTTGAAGTTAGGATTATGGTGGAAATCTCCAGCCCATGCCACCAATAATGCAGAAGACTTGTAGCCAGGGATGAGCTTTAAGTCACTTGTCTGTCCAGTCTGACCAGTGTGAAAGATGACCAGCTAATTATGGAAGGATCTTGTTCAGTTCCCCTCCCCACTTCTACCTTGATGCCAGGAGAGTTCCACTGCAGAGAACTAGTGGACAAAGGAGAGAAGCAGCTTGTTGCCTGGCATGTTAAGAACCAAGGAACTGAAACCTAAATAGGAGGAAGAAATGTATGCTAACTACTACAGCTTTACCACTATATATGCATTTCAATAAGGGTGTGTTACTGACCTCTGACAAATATTTGCCACGGACACTGTAAGCAATTTATATTAGAGGTGTAGGATGGTGTTGTAGAAAAGCCATATTCAACCCCCAGCTCCAGCACTTAGTGGCTGTATGACTTTTGCAAATGTCTTGACCTTTCTCTGCCTCTGTTTCATCATCTAGAAAATGAAGATACTAATAATTCTAATCCATAGAGGTGTTGTGAGGATTAAATGACATAGTGCGTATTAAGTATTAGAAGAGTGACTGGCACATAGGAAGTACAAATAAGAGGTAGTTTCCTACGTCTTCACTTTTCTCATCTCCTTTTCCACATGTACAGATACATGGCATGTGGACAAGATAGTGGAAACTCTATGATTAGGATGAAACATTTGCACTGACCAGTCATGGTAGGTACATGGGCTCAAAGTATAGAGGGCTTTGGAAGCTACCTGGAGAAGTTTTATCTGAGTCATGGTAGGTCCCCAGCAGGAAGTGGGAGGGGCATGATTACGGCATGGAGAAGGATGAGCTGGCCATGTCAGAAAGGCCCCCGAGCTGCTAAGAGCAAGGTTTCGAGCAATGCAGGAGGAGGGGCAGTATTAAAGAGCAGAACTGCATGTTCCTCTGAGGGCAAGAAGGATGTGTCAGGACAGGGATGTGTTGGGGTAGAGACAAAAGGATGTACACCACTCTGGGTAGGAGGAAGTCAGGTCACCCCAACAGTGAGGAGGGATAGGAAGTGGAGGTGGAGGTAAAAGAAAGGAGCATGTCTAGAACACCTCCTCTCCACTGACTGCCTTAAGGCCTCAGTAAAAATGAAGGCAAACAAGGTTGTCAACCATCAGAGAAGGTGAGAAGTCACAGGAGAAGACACAAACCCTTAGTAAGAGGCATTCTCCATCTTTTTTGAGGATGGCTCAGCAGTTGGTTGCAGAGCCAGCTAGCAGGGAGTGAGGGGTCCCTCTCCTTCATAGACCTGAGTGGAAAGTCAGGGCAGCCAGGGCCTGCCAGTGGAGCAGTGGTCACAGACTGCAGGTTAGGGGAGGCGCCCAGGGTGCTATGCCTGTGAGCACACACAGTCTATCATGGACTCCTTCCCCAGGCATATCTTGGAGCTACTTATGGATAAATCCAAGTGACTCCTCTTCTGTATTTAATCTTCCTTACTATAAATCAATGTTTGTTTAAAAATAAAGTCAATACAGATATCAATTGTTAAGAAGCAGTGCCATCTCTGGAGTGGAGTGGGACAGGAGAGGTGCTGGCTCATTCCGCGTGTTTGTCATGCATATCAGAATAATGTACGCCTCAGAAAGGCCTATTAAGGCCATTCACTAGATGGGCCCAGCCCAAACGTTGTCTCAGTGTGAGATTAAACATCGGATTTTAGGTACCTTAAAAACAATGATAAATGGCCGGGCGCAGTGGCTCATGCCTGTAACTCCAGCACTTTGGGAGGCTGAGGCAGGATGGTCACTTGAGCCCAGGAGTTCGAGACCAGTGCAGGCAACATAGTGAGACCCTGTCTCTACAAAACCAAAAAAAACCCAGCTCAGAATGGAAGACTGCTGGAGACTCAGGAGGTGCACTGGAAGCTGTGCCCTACACTCACAGGCTGGACCCTGCCTTACTCTCATGTGGTGTCACAGTGACACAAGGCTGGCCTCACGTGAAAGATAAGAGGCTGAGTGCCCACTGCCCCCTCTTGACTGATGTCAGGAACATGTGAGGAAGCAGAGCCAGGAGTCTAGCGATGCTGCAGTAGAGTATAGCAATTAACAGTGCAGGCTTGGGACCCTGGATGAGATACTTAAAGTTTTCAGTGCCTCAGTTTCCCCAGCAATAAGGTCAGCTTAATACTATTTGTTGTGAGGATTCGATTAGATAATGGATATAAAGTACTTAGGGTCGTGCCTCAATGGTAGTAAAAATGACTGATATCTAAAATGTTTACATGACTAACATGTGATATGTGTTAGTAATTATTATGATGACTTTTTTGTGCAAAGACTTTGTGACATAGAAAACCTTATAAAAATTCAAGGATTTGCCATGACTGACAGCAATAATGGCCAGGGCTTCACCCACAGCCTCATCTATTTCTTCCTTCCACCCCACTCTGTGAATTTTGGCAGCAAAGCACTTCCACAGCAGCAGGATCACAGGGAAAGAAAGTGCGGAGAATAAGTGCACTCAGCCATTTCTCCTCTCCTTCCCCAATGCCCAGCTCAGAAGATGCCAGGGATGGGCTCTGGCTTATAAATCCTGCCCGTCCTGGGGCACTTCCAGGTGATGGCACACCTGCAGGACCTTTGACTTGGCCAGTTGCCAGGTGAGATGTCTCCCTTTCCTTTCCTTTCCCCATCTTCAAAAAAGTGTTTCCTACCCTAATTATAATTTGAATAATAATTAAAGCCCATGGCTTACCAGGGCTGCTGCTAACACAGGCAAGTACTTTGGTGTGAATTAGAAAAAGCTGCCTCTTCCTTAAGTCACATTCCTCCCACTTTGTTGGAACAAGATAGTTTACCGTCGTTGTACAGGGCACAGCCTACCTAATTGGTTCTATGTGGCAGCCATGTGGCTTGTATTCATTCTCTGCTCCTCTTTAGGTCCTGAAGCACCTACGGCACCTAAACTTTACCAACAATATGGGGGAGCAGGTGACCTTTGATGAGTGTGGTGACCTGGTGGGGAACTATTCCATCATCAACTGGCACCTCTCCCCAGAGGATGGCTCCATCGTGTTTAAGGAAGTCGGGTATTACAACGTCTATGCCAAGAAGGGAGAAAGACTCTTCATCAACGAGGAGAAAATCCTGTGGAGTGGGTTCTCCAGGGAGGTAGGTGCTGTCCATCAGAAAACCAGATGTCTCCACCAGGGGCAGGAAACCGTGCTGGGCTTTGGGAGGGCCTTTGGTTTCACCACTGGACTTCCAAAATAAAGAGTCCACTTCCCTGAACTCTCTGGCCACTGCAATCTTGGGGCTCCCTGTGAAATCCGTAGTGTTTAGTGTAAAGAGAAGAATCTCCAGAACCTGAGCCCAGTGCCTTCCTACTGTATTGAAACAGTTTCATTTTTCACGAATATGACTCCCTAGCTAGTCATAAAGTTTCCTTGGCTAAAACTTTCCCTAACCAGAGCAAACTATTTAAGCAAATGTAAACATCGGTCAAGTCAGTGGCTCTCAGCTGGGCCGAGGGCAGGGGAGACAAGTTTTAGAGTGGAGGGGACTGCTTTGGGGTTGTCACAATGACCAGGAAGTATTAATGGCCTTCAGCACTTGGGGTCCAGGGATACTAAGTGTCCAGCCTGCGTGGGACAATCTTACATGACAAAGAATTGTCCCCACCTCAATGACCAGTAACAGCCATTGAAAGACACTGGAGTCCAAAATGGAGCTGGATGTTTTCAACTGAGTCATTCGGTGTTGTCACCACCCTCACAGCCTGGACAGTTCACACAGAGGTAATTCACTGTCATCCACTGCTGACCTGTAAACCAAAAGGACAATTTATTCTCCTTCTCCAGGAGACCTGTAACAAAGAGGAGGATGCTTGTGTTCCTGAGTATCACTGCATCTGGAAGCCTGTTAATAACCAGAAGCCCACCCCTCAGTCAATTTGCACTTAAGGGAGAGAAACGTGATACACTGGAATGATGACCATTCTGTGATGTTTGTGTCCTAGAATATAGCAGGCTGCTGAGAACCCAGGTCCTCTGTAAGAACACAGATCCTAGACAGGGCATCCTCTTAACTCTCCCAGGAAGCCTGGAAAAGACCCACCACATTTCTATTTGCATTTGACTTCTTATTATCACCTTTGAGCATCTTGACCACTTCTTTTTTATTTTTTATTTTTTTTTTTTTAGATGAGGTCAGGCTCTCTTGCCTAGGCTGGAGTGCAGTGGCACAATCTCGGCTCACTGCAGCCTCTGCCTCCAAGGTTCAAGCAATTTTCCCACCTCATCCTCCTGAGTAGCTGGGATTACAGGCGCACCACCACGCCCAGCTAATTTTTGTATTTTTAGTAGAGACGGGGTTTCACCATGTTGGCCAGGCTGGTCTCGAACTCCTGACCTCAGGTGATCCACTCTCTTTAGCCTCCCAAAGTGCTCTGGTGACAGACGTGAGCCACCACGCCCAACCATCTTGGACCACTTTTTATAACATAACCAAAGACTCACTTCATCTTCTTATCAAATGCTTCTTAGGTTGGACAGGTTCCTGATGAGATGCTACAATTTCACTGTTACCCAGTATGTAGATGGGTTACCCCTGGGAAGGTCTCCTATAGACAGTGAATCTCATCCACAGTGTGCCATTTTTAATAGCTTCCACCTCAGAGGGTGGGTTCTCAATTATAAGCATGTCATGACCTTTTCCAGATGGAGATTTGGGGGTTCCAGATGTTGTATTCCTCTGTCCACTAATTGTACCATTGTCTAATTTATCACGCATTTTCACTGACTGGAGTCTAAATTGATCAGCTATACTGCCACCTGTTTATCCCTGTTGGATCATCCAGGTTATCTTTCACCCCCATTAATGCATAGAATTGAATTATCTAATGGCACATGTCTCCTCTCCACTGCAGCAGGGAACTATCTCCTGTACAGTTCTCCATAGCCCTAATGTCCTCTCCCAGGCTATGTACATCATTGGCTTAAACACTGATAAATGAATAACAGGGAACTCTCATAAATTCTGTCACTTATGTTCTTGGAATAGTTGACACAGTTACAAGTTAAATCTAATTTTTCCATAGAAACATTACCTCAAACCTAGCACACAGTGGATACTCAACAAATCTTAGGATCTACTCTATTATTTTCTGTACTGTTTGTGGAAATGACCACAAAAATATCATCTATATTTAACTATAAATTATATATTAATGACTTCCCTACATGTTTCACAAAGTTGTTATTGAGATCAAATGAGATCAAGGATGAAAAGTGTATGATAAACTGAATCATACTATTAATATATAAATGCAAAGTATTATTAATATGGCATTATACTTAACTGATGTTCTCAATTTTCTTACAAATGTAGCACTAAATTTAGAGCTAGATAGATCTTTAAAGATCCTTATATTCAAGCTTCCAATTTGAAGTTGATGCCACTGAGGTTTTGGGATGCAAAGGTGACTTGTCAGGCCAAACAGATGGTCAGCATAAAAGCTGAGACTATGTTCTTCCATTTGTTTGTGTCCTCTTTGATTTCACTGAGCAGTGGTTTGTAGTTCTCCTTGAAGAGGTCCTTTACATCCCTTGTAAGTTGGATTCCTAGGTATTTTATTCTTTTTGAAGCAATTGTGAATGGAAGTTCATTCATGATTTGGCTCTCCGTTTGTCTGTTACTGGTGTATAAGAATGCTTGTGATTTTTGCACATTTATTTTGTATCCTGAGACTTTGCTGAAGTTTCTTATCAGCTTAAGGAGATTTTTGGCTGAGACACTGGGGTTTTCTAAATATACAATCATGTCATCTGCAAACAGGGACAATCTGACTTCTTCTTTTCCTAACTGAATACCCTTTATTTCCTTCTCTTGCCTGATTGCCCTAGCCAGAACTTCCAACACTATGTTGAATAGGAGTGGTGAGAGAGGGCATCCCTGTCTTGTGCCAGTTTCCAAAGGGAATTTTTCCAGTTTTTTCCCATTCAGTATGATATTGGCTGTGGGTTTGTCATAAATAGCTCTTATTATTTTGAGATATGTTCCATCAATACCGAATTTATTGAGCGTTTTTAGCATGAAGGGCTGTTGAATTTTGTCAAAGGCCTTTTCTGCATCTATTGAGATAATCATGTGGTTTTTGTCTTTGGTTCTGTTTATATGCTGGATTACGTTTATTGATTTGCATATGTTGAACCAGACTTGCATCCCAGGGATGAAGCCCATGCTCATGGATAGGAAGAATCAGTATCATGAAAATGGCCATACTGCCCAAGGTAATTTATAGATTCAATGCCATCCCCATCAAGCTACCAATGAGTTTCTTCACAGAATTGGAAAAAACTGCTTTAAAGTCCATATGGAACCAAAAAAGAGCCACATTGCCAAGACAATCCTAAGTCAAAAGAACAAAGCTGGAGGCATCACGCTACCTGACTTCAAACTATACTACAAGGCTACAGTAACCAAAACAGCATGGTACTGGTACCGAAACAGAAATATAGACCAATGGAACAGAACCGAGTCCTCAGAAATAATACCACACATCTACAGCCATCTGATCTTTGACAAACCTGAGAAAAACAAGAAATGGGGAAAGGATTCCCTATTTAATAAATGGTGCTGGGAAAATTGGCTAGCCATAAGTAGAAAGCTGAAACTGGATCCTTTCCTTACTCCTTATATGAAAATTAATTCAAGATGGATTAGAGACTTAAATGTTAGACCTAATACCATAAAAACCCTAGAAGAAAACCTAGGTAATACCATTCAGGACATAGGCATGGGCAAGGACTTCATGTCTAAAACACCAAAAGTAACGGCAACAAAAGCCAAAATTGACAAATGGGATCTCATTAAACTAAAGAGCTTCTGCACAGCAAAAGAAACTACCATCAGAGTGAACAGGCAACCTACAGAATGGGAGAAAATTTTTGCAATCTACTCATCTGACAAAGGGCTAATATCCAGAACCTACAAAGAACTCAAACAAATTTACAAGAAAAAAACAACCCCATCAAAAAGTGAACAAAGGATATGAACAGATATTTCTCAAAAGAAGACATTCATACAGCCAATAGACACATGAAAAAATGCTCATCATCACTGGCCATCAGAGAAATGCAAATCAAAACCACAATGAGATACCATCTCACACCAGTTAGAATGGCAATCATTAAAAAGTCAGGAAACAACAGGTGCTGGAGAGAATGTGGAGAAATAGGAACACTTTTACACTGTTGGTGGGATTGTAAACTAGTTCAACCATTATGGAAAACAGTATGGCGATTCCTCAAGGATCTAGAACTAGAAGTACCATATGACCCAGCCATCCCATTACTGGGGATATACCCAAAGGATTATAAATCATGCTGCTATAAAGACACAGGCACACGTATATTTATTGCGGCACTATTCACAATAGCAAAGATTTGGAATCAACCCAAATGTCCATCAGTGACAGACTGGATTAAGAAAATGTGGCACATATACACCATGGAATATATATGTAGCCATAAAAAAGGATGAGTTTGTGTCCTTTGTAGGGACATGGATGCAGCTGGAAACCATCATTCTCAGCAAACTATCACAAGAACAGAAAACCAAACACCGCATGTTCTCACTCATAGGTGGGAACTGAACAATGAGATCCAATGAGATCACTTGGGCTCGGGAAGGGGAACATCACACACCGGGGCCTATCATGGGGAGGGGGGAGGGGGAAGGGATTGCATTGGGAGTTATACCTGATGTAAATGATGAGTTGATGGGTGCTGACGAGTTGACAGGTGCAGCACACCAACATGGCACAAGTATACATATGTAACAAACCTGCACGTTATGCACATGTACCCTAGAACTTAAAGTATAATAATAATAAAAAAAAATAAAAAATAAAAAATAAATGAAAAAAAAAAAAAGCTGAGACTAGACTCCAAGGACCCTAACTTAGACCTCAGTGCTCCATTCCCTACACTACACTACCAATAATTCTTTCCTTGTTTTGCTGCAACAAATAAGAAGTAAAAGAGACACCTTAATTAGGGGCTTGGAATTCAGATGAGCTTCCTTGGCCAGAATTGGACAGGCATCTTTAACAAGACTGTTGAGGAGCCTTGGAGATACTTGACTGCTTTTTGGAAAAATGGATCTTTCTGATGGCTACCTCAGCCCACTCCTGTGGTGATAGGATTTCTCTTTAGTTGATGGTTGCTGAAGGATGCAGTAAGAGGACCCAGATGGAGACATTCTTCTAAGCCTTGACTGGTACAAAGCAGAGTCTGGTGTAGTGAAAAGTGTAGACTTTGAAGACCGACCTCATCGCGAATCTCAGCTCTCCAGTCTCAAGCCATTGTGTGACCTTCAGCTTGTTCCTTAACCATTAACAAGAAGAGAAAAAGAGGCATGGCAGACATTGCTATCAGCCCTCATTATTTATACTCCTCTTTTTCTTTAAAAATAGAACTCTATTTTAGCTGGACATATGACTACCCAGATTCAAGATGACATTTTTCAGCCTTCATTTCTACTAAGTGTGGCCATGTGACTAAATCCTGGAGAATGGGATGTAAGTGGCAGTGTTGTGGGATGATTCTGGGAACCTTCTTTAAGAAAGTGCTTGCAGGTATCCTTTGCTCTCTTCTTCATCCCTTCCTCTGTCTTGCCTCCTGGAAACCAAATGCCACTATCAAGGACTATGAGGCAAAGACAAACATGTCAGAACCACCAGGTAGAAAGAGTCTAGGTGTCCAACATTGTGGAGTGCTATATCACTCTAGACCACATCCCTAGACATTTATATGAGACAGAAATACAGTTGTCTTGTTGGAGTTATTATTTTGAAATTGTTGGCACTCACAGCCTAGCAGAAACCAAGAAGGAAAGCTACTAAATTTATTTTGTGATGATAATATAATCTTGATACCAAAAACAGATAGAACAATACAAGCAAAGACAATTATAGGACAATATTCTTTATATATGTAGATGCTCAAATCCTAAATAAAATATCACCAAACATAGACCAGCAATGTATAAAATAAACATCATCTCCTAGTAGAGTTAGCAGTGAATGTACGGGAATGTAATGATAGCCAAACTTACAAAGTTCATAAATGTAGCTTATTACATTAGCAGAATAAAAGATAAAAGTTCTACAATGTCAGCAGACACAGAAAAAGTATCCATTAACATTCAATACCCTCTCAGGTTAAAAACAAAAATTTCATTAATCTAGGAATAGAAGAGAACCTCACTTTACCTTGGTAAAAGATACAGCAACCATCATTCTTTTTTCATTTTATTTCTTTTAAGTTCTGGAGTACATGTGCAGGATGTGCAGGTTTATTACATAGGCAAATGTGTGCCATGGTGGTTTGCTGTACCTGTCAACCTATCGCCTGGGTATTAAGCCTAGCATGCACGAGCTCTTTTCCCTAATGCTCTCCACTCCCCCCACCCTTTCCGGACAGGCCCCAGTGTTGTTCTCCACCCTGTGTCCAGTGTTCCCATTGTTCAGCTCACACTTATAAGTGGGAACATGGGGTGTTTGGTTTTCTGTTCCTGCAAAACGTAATTCATCACATAAACAGAACTAAAGACAAAAAGCACATGATTATCTCAATAGACACAGAAAAGGCCTTTGATAAAATTCAACATCCCTTCATGTTAAGAACTAAATAAACTAGGTGTTGAAGGAACATACCTCAAAATAATAAGAGCCATTTATGACAAACCTACAGACAATATTATACGGAATAGGCAAAAGCTGAAAGCATTCCCCTTGAAAACTGGCACAAGACAAGGATGCCCTCTCTCACCACTCTTATTCAACGTAGTATTGGAAGTTCTGGCCAGGGCAATCAGGCAAGAAAAAGAAGTAAAGCATATTCAAATAGGAAGAAAGGACGCAACCATCATTCTTTAATGGGGAAAATTTAGAAGCATTCCTAGTGTGGGTTTGGAAAACAGGGCCTTTAGCTTTCATTCAGTGATTGAATGGGTTGGCAACTTAAGGACTGAGAGCACATCTCTGAGGATACCTTGTCACCATAGTTGAAGATGATTATGTGAGTTGTCCTATTCCCTCCCCTCCCCTCCCCTCCCCTCCCCATCCTTTTCAAAATGTATGCACTTATTTTTCTTGTCTGATTCCATTAGCTAGGACCTCCAGTGCAAAGTTAAAGAGTAGTGGTGATAATGGACATCCTTGTTTTAAATGGAAATACTTTTAATATTTTCTCTATATGAATGATGTTTACTCTAAGAGGTTTTTTGGTACCCTTTTTCAAGCTAAAGATATTTCTTCCCACTCCTTTTTTACTAAGCTTTTATCAATGGTTTGTGTTGAATTTTTTTTTTTTTTTTTTTTTTTGAGACGGAGCCTCACTCGGTCGCCCAGGCTGGAGTGCAGTGGCCGGATCTCAGTTCACTGCAAACTCCGCCTCCCGGGTTTACGCCATTCTCCTGCCTCAGCCTCCCGAATAGCTGGGACTACAGGCGCCTGCCACCTCGCCCGGCTAGTTTTTTGTATTTTTTAGTAGAGACGGGGTTTCACTGTGTTAGCCAGGATGGTCTCGATCTCCTGACCTCGTGATCCGCCCATCTTGGCCTCCCAAAGTGCTGGGATTACAGGCTTGAGCCACCGCGCCCGGCCTTGAATTTCATCAAATGCTTTTTATTTATCTGTTGGTGATCATATGATTTTTTCTCCATTAATTTGTTAATACAGTGAATAATACTTACAGATTTGTCTAACATTAGACTTTTTTGCACTCCTGAGCATAAACCCAACATGGTCATGATACATTTTCTTTCTTAGGTCCTTTGAGTATGTTGTCTAGTGTTTTAGTATTTTTCATCTGTTTTCAAGTAGTAGAAAGTAGTGGCGCTTTTCCCAGATCATCATAGAATCCCATGCGTGTGTGTGTGTATGTGTGCATGCACATGTGTGTGTGTGCATGTATACCCACTTGCCCACAGGCATCTGTCCCTTTCACAGATATCAGAACCAAGGACCTCTGGACCTCCTTTTGCCTGGAATGGGCCCAGCATCTGTCACACTGATTCTTGTGCCCAAACTCCTCCCTCTTACATGTTTTGAAGAGACTGTAGGGTTGGCCCCGGATCCTACAGCTACAGACACTCACCTTTGTGCTGTCTGTCCTCCAGGTGCCCTTCTCCAACTGCAGCCGAGACTGTCTGGCAGGGACCAGGAAAGGGATCATTGAGGGGGAGCCCACCTGCTGCTTTGAGTGTGTGGAGTGTCCTGATGGGGAGTACAGTGATGAGACAGGTAAGGGAACCCCTCTTGGGCACTGTGCAGGGCTTGGTCCACTTTGGAGGCCTGGGGTCAGTGAAGCCCATGGAAGGGCTGGGTTGAGATGGTGCTTTGCACAGTTTCTCATTTAACAAGGGTATGTCTGAGCATCACAAAATGTTGGTCATGGAGGTGGAACAGAAAAAGAAAGTTAAATGTTCTTTTAATACCATGAAAGCTAACAACACCTATTACACATCTTTCTCTTACTTTATACTGCTGGCCAATATATTTCCCTTTTGTTAGAGTTTAGTGGCCCTGAATGGACAAAGTTCTGTCTGCTCCAGACTCCAGAGTTAATAGGCCATGATAGAATTGCCTGCTGGGTGCCTGGCACTGAATTTGCTATCTTACTTGTGCTTTTCCTGTTTCTCAGGTTACTTTTAGGTGGGAATAATAATTAAACCTATCCTATAGAGTTTTGAGAATTAAACGATTAATATTGGTAATGCACATGGTAAGCTCTAGATAAATATTTGTTAAACAAAACTTTGGCATTTTAGAAGTACTCTATAAATATTAACTATAGTTGATATTATTATCTCATGTTATCCTCACCCCAATAATGGCATTATTGCTGCTCCCATTTTACAAATTAGGAAACTAAGGCTCTGAGAGGTTAAGAAACTTGACCAAAGTAACATCACCAGTAAGTAGTATGGCCAGGATTCCATCCAGATCTCTAACTCCAAACACCCTGCTCCTTTCACTGCCCAAAACTGCACACTGCCTGGGAGTTAGCAGAGACTTAGTAAACAGTTGTCAATTGAATGAGTCTGCAGCCTCCCTCATCGAAAAGCTGTGGATATGGAGTGAGGAAAGCATAGGTCATGTGCGTGGGATACTCTGCCTTGATCTAAAGGAAGTCTGCTCTGGTGTGTCTACAAAGCCCATCCATATATCCAAAATAAATCAGTCTCCATATGAGATGTCAGATATGTTCATTTGCTTCACTAGAATAGCCAGTTTACTGCCCATATGTATCCCACAACATCATGTTGTAAACCTCAAATATTATCCAATAATATTTAAATAAATAAATCAGGTTAAGCTTCAATCATTCTGTGAAGCGTTGATGGACCATGCTAGACCTCTGGTGTGCAGGGCAGCCACCTGTCCAGCAAGGTTGATCATTCCCTGCTATAAACCATCAGCAGGTAGTGTTAAATGAAGCAAGGGCCCCACCCATGTCATGTGCAAAGGGAAAACAAACTAACAATAGAACCATCAGAGTTACATGAAATTAACCATGTTATTAAACATGTTGGGGTTCAGCATATTTTTTGATACTGTAAAAGTCAGAATGTTTTCATCAAAATGAAGAAAATATGTAGTGACCACATTCAAAAAACTATGTATTCCCACCACCACATGTACACTCACACGTTTTAGTCTGTGCCACACAGTAACTCACTCTTCACCGGGACATTTTACAGATGCCAGTGCCTGTAACAAGTGCCCAGATGACTTCTGGTCCAATGAGAACCACACCTCCTGCATTGCCAAGGAGATCGAGTTTCTGTCGTGGACAGAGCCCTTTGGGATTGCACTCACCCTCTTTGCCGTGCTGGGCATTTTCCTGACAGCCTTTGTGCTGGGTGTGTTTATCAAGTTCCGCAACACGCCCATCGTCAAGGCCACGAACCGAGAGCTCTCCTACCTTCTCCTCTTCTCCCTGCTCTGCTGCTTCTCCAGCTCCCTGTTCTTCATTGGGGAGCCCCAGGACTGGACTTGCCGCCTGCGCCAACCGGCCTTTGGCATCAGCTTCGTGCTCTGCATCTCGTGCATCCTGGTGAAAACCAACCGTGTCCTCCTGGTGTTTGAGGCCAAGATCCCCACCAGCTTCCACCGCAAGTGGTGGGGGCTCAACCTGCAGTTTCTGCTGGTTTTCCTCTGCACCTTCATGCAGATTGTCATCTGTGTGATCTGGCTCTACACCGCGCCCCCCTCAAGCTACCGCAACCACGAGCTGGAGGATGAGATCATCTTCATCACGTGCCACGAGGGCTCACTCATGGCCCTGGGCTTCCTGATCGGCTACACCTGCCTGCTGGCTGCCATCTGCTTCTTCTTTGCCTTCAAGTCCCGGAAGCTGCCAGAGAACTTCAATGAAGCCAAGTTCATCACCTTCAGCATGCTCATCTTCTTCATTGTCTGGATCTCCTTCATTCCAGCCTATGCCAGCACCTACGGCAAGTTTGTCTCTGCCGTGGAGGTGATTGCCATCCTGGCAGCCAGCTTTGGCTTGCTGGCGTGCATCTTCTTCAACAAGATCTACATCATTCTCTTCAAGCCATCCCGCAACACCATCGAGGAGGTGCGTTGCAGCACCGCAGCTCACGCTTTCAAGGTGGCTGCCCGGGCCACGCTGCGCCGCAGCAACGTCTCCCGCAAGCGGTCCAGCAGCCTTGGGGGCTCCACTGGATCCACCCCCTCCTCCTCCATCAGCAGCAAGAGCAACAGCGAAGACCCATTCCCACAGCCCGAGAGGCAGAAGCAGCAGCAGCCGCTGGCCCTAACCCAACAAGAGCAGCAGCAGCAGCCCCTGACCCTCCCACAGCAGCAACAATCGCAGCAGCAGCCAAGATGCAAGCAGAAGGTCATCTTCGGCAGCGGCACGGTCACCTTCTCACTGAGCTTCGATGAGCCTCAGAAGAACGCCATGGCCCACAGGAATTCTACACACCAGAACTCCCTGGAGGCCCAGAAAAGCAGCGATACGCTGGCCCGACACCAGGCATTACTCCCGCTGCAGTGCGGGGAAGCGGACTCAGATCTGAGCGTCCAGGAAACAGGTCTGCAAGGACCAGTGGGTGGAGACCACCGGCCAGAGGTGGAGGTCCCTGAAGAGTTGTCCCCAGCACTTGTAGTGTCCAGTTCACAGAGCTTTGTCATCAGCGGTGGAGGAAGCACTGTTACAGAAAATGTACTGCATTCATAAAATGGAGAAGACTGGTCTAGGGAGAATGCAGAGAGGTTTCTTGGGGTCCCAGGGATGAGGAATTGCCCCAGACCCCTTTCCTCTGAGGAAGAAGGGATAATAGACACATCAGATGCCCCAAATTTAGTCACACCAGTTTAAATGACAGTGAATTGACCAATGTTCCCTTTAAAATTAAAGAAAGAAGAACTTTGTGTTTCTGTGGTTGCATTTCAAATCATTGAGATCTCCACGGTCAGATTTGCTGTTCGCCCACATCTAATGTCTCTTCCTCCGTTCTGTCCCATCCAACAGCTCAGAGATGAAACTACGGCTTTAAACTACCCTCCAGAGTGTGCAGACTGATGGGACATCAAATTTCTGCCACCACCAGAGCTGAGAGTCTGAAAGACAGAATGACACCAGTCCTGCCCAATGCCTTGACAACCGACTGAACTTTAAATGTTCACAACATAAGGAGAATGTATCTCCTCCTATTTATGAAAACCATATGATATTTGCTCTCCTACCTGCTGCTGCTATTGTGTAACATCCAGAAGGTTTGCACCCCTCCTATACCATATGTCTGGTTCTGTCCAGGCCATGACAGTGATGCCATGTTTAGATTCCAGGATCACAAGAATCACCTCAAATTGTTAGGAAGGGACTGCATAAACCAATGAGCTGTATCTGTAATTAATATTCCTGTATGTAGTTTTATCCTTAGGAAAATGCTTCTGTTGTAATAGTCCATGGACAATATAAACTGGAAAATGTCAGTCTGGTTTCTATAAGGCAGTATTATTGAGCTCTATTTCCCCACCCCACCATCCTCACTCCCATGAGCTGAGCCTTATGTGAGCCCCTTCAGGGACTCAAGGGTCCAGAAGTCCCTCCCATTCCTACCCTAAAGAATTCATGAAGCCAGATCCACCCTGTCCCTGTGCAGAGTAAGCTCCCAACTATTGGCCTGCTAATAGCTGCAAGGGTAGGAAAGCATGGTTCCAAGAAAGATCCACCCTCAAATGTCAGAGCTATGTTCCCTCCAGCAGTGGTGTTAATACTGCTGGTCACCCAGGCTCTGGAGCCAGAGAGACAGACCAGGGTTAAAGCTCTGTCTTGGTTATTTGCAAGCTGGGTGACTGTAGGCAGGGAACCTTAACCTCTCTAAGCCCCAGCTTCTTCATCTCTAAAATGAGGACAGTAATCATTCTTTCCCCTCAGAGCTCTGATGTGGATTAAATGAGATAATGTATGTAAAGTACTTTAGCCTGGTGCCTAGCACACAATAAGCATTCAATAAATATTAGTTAATATTATTATTACTGATACTATAATAATTATTTTCCCTTCAAATACAAAATGAAACATACATATTAACCATTCAGATTGTACCAGCTAGCCCACTGATCACAATCACTCTCTCTACAATAAGCCCAAGAGCTCTGGGGCCCAACACATGGGGTCAGCCCTAGTAACACTGGCTCATGGTGAGGAAGCCAGAAAGCTGGTCAGCCCCTCAGGCGGCCTGATGCCCTGTCTCTGCAGTGTCAGGGCCTGGACCTCCAGCATCCAGGGAAGACCATCACCTGTCTAGGAGGAAGTTCTCAGATCACTCTCAATGCTACTCTTAAGCTGAAGTCAGACCATTGCAATTAAATCACCTGAAGCCTCAAATCGTACAGCTCTTGGTGACTTCTTCCCCTAACCGCTTCCTTCCAAAGGGGCTCCTTTTAGTGATTTGTAGGGCAAATTAGTTGACTTGATATTTGTTAAGATTATGATGAGAAACCATTAGAGGGCACCATGTGGGAGCACAACTGTGAGCAGAAGGTGGTGACTCAGGACGACCCGAGTGAGGTACCTGCTCCCTACCCAGGAAAGGCACTGCCCCCCACCCAGCCTGCGCCCCCGCTGCAGTCATGCCTCTCACAGAGCTGAGTGGGGTTTTATATTTAACATTTTACTTGGTCTTAAAAAAAATGCTGAAAATATGATGGTTTCAGAATAGCTATGAAGGAACAGCCTCAACAGAATGTCACATACTTCTCCCTCCGGGGTTTGACTTCAATGTCCACCTCACCTAAGGAGCTTAAGGAGGAAAACATAGGTTTACAGTGAGCTTTCATTTCACCAAGTGCTTGCAAATAAAGGAGTCTCTCCCAATAGTATTGTCAGAAAGGCAGATACAGCAACACTGTGCCAATTTATACGCAGCAGGTGCAACTCAGCCAAAATCAGGGGTGTGAAATACGAACTTTCATTATTTTTCTAAAACAACTTAATTTCTATCTCAAATTCCCATCCAGCCTAGTGACAGAAACTTCATCTTAGTCAAATCGGGGTTTTCACAGTAACTTCAGTGTTTTCTGAGTCAATTTAGATGTTTGGGGATCAGTTCGGAGGTTGTTCCTTCTCCCTTCCAGGAGGGTTTTTGTAATGTTGGGTGGGCCTCCTCAGTCATCGGCAGCTCCCTCATGACATTGCTGAGAGCAATCTTATGTGGCCTTTGCTGGCGTGCTCTGAGGCATCGTATCCTCATCTGGTCCCATCACGGGATTCATGGTGGTTTTCACGCATGCCTCACTGTCCTAACCAGTCGGTCCCTGTGGGGCCTGCCAGCTCTTGCAGCTACCTCCATGCTCATCCCTGGGGCCCAGAAATCACTGGCAGCCTCACTTCCACATCTACTTGCCTGCTGTCTCCCCATGACAGTACACAGAGCTTATGGAGGCTAACAAAGACTCCAGGGTACCAGAGAAGAAACAGGGTACATGTCTCCAAACCTGAATAGATTTCATAGTAGGCAGAATAATGGTCACCTGAAGATGCCCACGTCCTAATCTCTAGAACCTATGCCTGTGTTGTTACATAGCAAGGGTGAATTAAAGTACAGTGGAATTAAGATTGCTAGTCAGCTGACCTTGAGATAGGAAGAGGGTCCCAAATTATCCAGGTGGGCCCAGTGGAATCCCAAGGGCCCTTAAATGTGGATGAAGCAGAAGAGTCAGTGTGCGAGCGATACAGTATGAGAAAAACACCACCGGCCAGTGCTGCCTTTGCGTAGGGAAGTGGGCATGAGCTGAGGAAAGCAGGCTGCTTCTAGAAGCTGGCAAATGCCAGAAAACTGATTCTCCCCTAAAACGTCCAGAAAGGAATGCAGCCCTGCCAACACCTTGATTTTAGCCCAGTGACACCCTTGTAGGACTTTTGACCTCCAGATCTGTAAGATAATACATTTGTGTTGTTTTAAGCCATGAAGTTTGCAGTAATTTGTTTCAGCAGCAACAGAAAACAAATACATTTGTATTGTCTTCTCCTTCCCTGAGTTTTAGCAGCCAAGGATCTATTCCTGTTCTCACTGTGGTCCTCTTCCCTCCACCTAGCTCACTCGTTCTCCTCTAATATTCTATTCCTCCACATCTGCTTGGGAAAGTATAAACCTCATATTCTAAGTCTTTCCTGGCTTTGGCTATAGAAAATACACAGCCATGTTGTCTCATTCCATTATCTGTAAGTAGCAGAAACCTGAAAATGGTAGCTTCAACAAACTAGTGTTTGCTTTTCTCTTGAATAAAGGAAGTCAGGAGGTAAATATATGCTCACCTTTTAATTACTTTTAAAAATATTTCTTAGCTTTTGTTAACAGTGGGAAACTGATTACATTTCTTTTGAAAATTAAAATGAATTATAAAGAGATTTTCACTCAAATGAAAGTGTCCTAGAAGATTTTAAGAATCAAGGTTGGAACTTTAGAGGTGACGATCAACATATAACATCAATACCCTGAAAGTCCCTATGATCGTCACACATTGTCTAATTGCATTAATTTTGATTTGGGGGAAGTTGGGGCTACCCTACCTCTGTCTCCAGAAGTCACATTTCAAGGCAATGTTGTCTGTCGTTTTGCTCTAGTTGAAATCGCATAGCTATGGGCTGGCTCTGCCCAGCCGGAGCTTCCCTTTGCTCATCTGCTGCATTTGAAATCATTATTGCTAGAAAAACAATGGAACATCAATAAGGGTTGCTGGCTAATCACCGGAGGAGGTGGTCCTCATTTGTCTGAGGCTGAGTGGTCATTTTAGGAGTCCACTGGAGACAAGAACCCTCCCAGAGGTGGGTGGAATTGGGGTAGGTGGGAGGAAGTTGCCATAGTGAGATCACAGCCTCTGGGAGATGCTGGTTTTCCTGGCCAAGATCATGGAAAAAATATCAAGACTTGGATGACAACTTTGAGTGACTTTGCTATTATGCAAAGAGTGAGGCAGGGGTCGGGGAAACAACAAGCACAGGGTAGAACCTGTCACAGGAATAAAGATGCATTCCAAGGATCCAAAGAAGAGTCTTAGCCTTGAGAGGAAAAACTCAGCAAGTGGTATGAGAAATGGAGAACCGCTAGGTGAAGGCCAACAGGGCAGGAAGCTGGGCAGAACCAGCACGAAGGTGCATCTGGGAACTGGAAGGACAACTGTGACTCTAGCACCAAGTGGGGCTAGGGGAACCTTATCCTCTGTTGGGAATAACCACCACATCCGTCCCCTCCCCTGACCGCCGGACAAGAGTGGAGGACACTTGGAGTGGACACAAGCAAGGGTACCCGTTTAAATCAACAGCTGAGGCCAGATGCAGAGGCTCATGCCTGCAATCCCAGCATTTTGGGAGCCTGAGGTGGGAGGATCACTTGAGCCCCAAGAGTTGAAGACCAGCCTGGGCAACACAGCAAAACCCCATCTCTACAAACAATTAAAAAAAAAAAAAAAAACAGCTGGACATGGTGGCATGCGCCTATAGTGGCAGACACTCAGGAGGCTGAGGTGGGAGGATCTGCTTGAGCCCAGGAGGTGAAGGCTGCAGAGAGCTGTGATTGCACCACTGCACTCCAGCCTGGGTGACAGAGTAAGACCCTGTCAAAAAAAAAAAAAAGGAAAAAAAGAAAAGAAAAGAAAAGAAAAAGAGCTTTATTGGAAGAGAGAGGTGAGGTGGGGGAATAATAGAGATACAGCACCAGCTCCCTGCCTCTAAAATGTGGGCACCTGGGTAACTAGATAGCACAGGAAGTTAGAGCAAATAAAAGCAGCAAACCCTGCGACTGAAGTTTCAGCACATGGATGGCAAATATTTTCAAGTTTAGTGAAAATAGGTAAGAGATCAAAGCCCAAGAATAACCCCTGGAGTCATTACAGGATTTGATCCCTCACAAAGGCGTCAGGAAATGTTTTTGGAAGAATGTGATTGTCTTCCTTGATATCAACCCAAAGATGTGGTTATTGTTCAAAATATCCTGATTTTCTTTAAATGTTTTGTTTCTATCTGACCTCTCATTATAAATGAGAAACGTATGAATTATAAACATACACTCATTATAAATGAAGATTGCTTGGTAGTGGACTAATGGATGATTGTTTCTGCTTCTTTAGGATTTTCTAAATTTTTCCCAAGTTTTGTACATTAAGCACAAAATTATAAAAGGAAAATAAAGAATTTAAAATAAACATGTAACCAAATTTTAAACAAATAAGTATATCATATTAGATAGGAATCACCATATTGGGTTAGTCACCCCTCCTACAAATTTTTCTAGAGCTCTAATTAGCTCCCAAGACTTTCATGGGACTTTTAAATTTGTGAACAGGCTGAGGACATAGAATAGTGGAAAGGAGTGAGATTCTAGGCAGTACGACAGATAAGTTACACGTCTTTAGATGAGGCAGTTAAGCTTTCTTTGTCTCAGTTTCTACTATGAAAAGTACATAGGCCAGGCATGGTAGCTCACACCTCTAATCCCAGCACTTTAGGAGGCCAAGGCGGGTGGATCATTTGAGGTCAAGAGTTTGAGACAAGCCTGGGCAACATGGTGAAACCTCATCTCTACAAAAAATACAAAAAAATTAGCTGGGCATGGAAGCATGCACCTGTAATCCCAGCTACTTGGGAGGCTGAGGTGGAAGGCTTCCTTGAGTCCAGGAGGCAGAGGCTGCAATGAAGCAAGATAGAGCCACTGCACTCCAGCCTGGGCAACAGAGTCAGACCTTGTCTCAAAAAAAGAAAAGTAGATAGACTATTACCTGCCATAATTACCAACTACGGTTGTTTGCCAAATAAAACAAGTGATTTGAAAGGGACTTCAGGAATATAGGCAAAATATAAATAATTATTAAAACCATGGGTGACTGAAGTTTAGCGGGTTTGCTTTTGAAATCTTGGGAAGTGCCATGGAATGTAATGATTTCTTCTGTCAGCTTTCTTAGTTGGAGGCAATAGAATTCACTCTAACTAGTTCAAGCAGAAAGGTACTTGTTATATGGTATTAGGAAGCTTATAACATTTTGGGAGGCTCAGTGATCCAAATTTAGTTGCTATACAATCAGGATCAATTCACCTAGGAGAAATGCCTAATCCCTCTATGAGGGTGTTCTGGAAAAAGCTTCATAACCTCCCCTGCCTTCCACTTAGCACCAAGACACACAGAACTAGACACTGGAACCTTCACTGCAGCTGGAGGAACCAAATCCCTCTGCCTGTGCTTGGCCCCACTCATAAGAACTTTCCAAGTCTCACATCAGCCACATGCAGAGCCCTGGCTGTCAGGGAGTCTGGAAATGTAGCATTTGCTTCCCAGCCTCTATAGTGGAGGAAGACCTGCTAGAAGAAGGTCAGAGTGGCTACTGAACAAGCCCGTCCACAGTGTCTACCACCCCAAAACAAAGATTTTTAAGATCAAACACAACATGAAAAACACACACTCTTAAGAAAAATATAAGCAAAATATGATTTATTTTCATCTCCACAGCTGTGGTAGATCCACAAGATGCTGTGCTGGAGACTGAACTACCCCTGGCATTTTACCATGAGGGAGAACCTGCTGGCAGAGGAGATGGAGAGAGAGCAGGAACATGCACTGCAGGGAATTAGTACTACTTGTCTTTTTAAATAACATGCATATGTTTGTATGTGTGTCTTTGTGTGTGTGTTGTATGGTAACCTCACCTGATAGCAATAAGTTAATAAGAAATGAGGGTTCCCAGATGGAGGTTGCTGGGGGCAGAGTGCTAAGTGAAAATGCTATGTGAACGGCATGCTTTTTTTTTTTTTTTTTTTTTTTTGAGACGGAGTCTCGCTCTGCCGCCCAGGCTGGAGTGCAGTGGCCGGATCTCAGCTCACTGCAAGCTCCACATCCCGGGTTCACGCCATTCTCCTGCCTCAGCCTCCCGAGTATCTGGGACTACAGGCGCCCGCCACCTCTCCCGGCTAGTTTTTTGTATTTTTTAGTAGAGACGGGGTTTCACCGTGTCAGCCAGGATGGTCTCGATCTCCTGACCTCATGATCCGCCCGTCTCGGCCTCCCAAAGTGCTGGGATTACAGGCTTGAGCCACCGCGCCCGGCCAACGGCATGCTTTTTACAAGAGGTTGAGGTTCTCCCATCCAGTCCACCACCACTGGACTGCCCTGTATTTAAGTCCCCTTCAGTAAACCCTACGCCTCCTTTGCTGACTCCAAGTCTCTTCTTCAGCCTCTTGAACCTGGTGCCATCCCTACTGCAGTTAATCCGGGTCCAGTACAAGAAGTGTCTATTTAATAGCCTGGAGAAAATGCATAATCATTTAAAAGTGATTATGTCGGGTGTTAGAATTATTAGTGATTTGTATTTTCTTTGTAATATTTTTCTGGGCTTTTTTTCCTTAATTTCCTTCCATGAGCATAATGAATCATAAAACAAGAAAAATCTGTCACTTGGGTTCTCAGATAGGACAATATTATGGATATGTTTTTGGTTTGTTCATTTGTTTAAGTTTTTATTTGGACATAATTTCAAATTTACAGAAAATTTGCCAAAGTAAAAGTAGTACAAAGAACACTTGAATCCCCACTACCCAGATTCACTTACCGTTTACATTTTAACCCATTTGCTTTGTCCTTTGTGCCACGGTCATTTAATAAAATATGATGCACATGAAGTATTTATGGATGAAATCATATGATGTCTGGGATTTACCTTAAAATACTGGAATGGGGAGGAAAAAAGGAATAAGGGAGAAAGATAAGACAGGAAGAGCAGAAAATTATGGTCATTGAAGCTGGGTGACAGGTAAGGGAATGCTCATTTTTCTATTTTTTTTTTTTAGTTTTAATTTTTTTCCATAATAAAAAATGTTAAAAAGCAGTGGAAGGATAAAAAATACTATTAGTCAAAAAAAAAAAAATGACACAAAAGAATTTCACTGATTTGACTGGTTCAATTAGTTGTAAGAAAAGTTTGTCAAACACTCACAAAAAAGAGAACCTGAAAGTCTGCCAGGCAGCTAAAATTGTCATTGAAAAGCAAAAAATTTAAAATCAAATTAAGACTTTCACAACAAGGTTAAAAAGTAATTTTTAGGACTATATCAGAAAGGCCTTCCTGGAGCTTGATGAAAAACAAGTCCCCTGGATCTTCTAACATTTCATCCATTTATGATCTTGTCCTTAGATGAACCAACTCTTGACTGGTTCACATTTTTTATTGTCTTCTGGCAAAATGTTAAAAATTTCTTAACAGATCCTTCTTAGCCTTTGTGCCAGAAATTTCTCTTTTATGTACAGTCCCAAGTAAATAATCCAACAGGTAGCAAAATTAATTAGTTACCAACATGTTCAGGCTAAAAGAGAACCTGTCTGGGCCGTATTGAGGGGAGGCCTGCTTTGAGGGGAGCACTGGCAAGTGCTGAGGTCCTGTGAGAAAAATAGGAGAGGATCCAGCCCCCAACACCCAGGCTAAGGAAATTATGCTATAATTCCATGTCAGGGAACCCATAGACATTAGCTATGCAAACATGTGGACTATGTCAAAACACAATCAAGTTCTAGAAATAATGCTTAGGGAAGAATGGGACACAGAATAGGATGTCCACACGGGATAACATGAATACAATTTCACTGGAAAGCAAAATGAGGGAATAGGATGGAGGAGATTGAGTTTATTGTTCATTTGCTTTTCTTTTGTAAAGTTACATAACTTTGCTGTAAAATAGAAGGAGAGAGGGAAGGAGGGAAGAAAAGAAGGGAGGATGGAAGAAAGCCTTATATGAGATCTGAGATATATATTTTAACTGTGATTTAAGGGCTAATAAAGCCAAGATTCTAGGAGACAGGAGATTAGAGGAAGTCAGTTTTGGGCTCTTGAGGTAAATCCAGCAGAATTATTGATTGGATAGGCTATGGAGAGTGCTAATTCATTTCCCACACTGTGATCAATATTAGGTGACCTGTGATAAGGTGGAAGACAAAACATTCAAAGAATAATTTTTTAACATCACTTTGTTTTGCAACCAAATACAAAACAGACAAAACGTTATTAGCATTGCTCAGTGTCTCCTCTTTCTGTGCCTCATCATCCTCCTCCACCTCCTGCCATGCTAATGAAGGCCCCAGACATCTCCAGCCTGGACCATCACAACTGTCACAATCTTATTGAGCAAGCAAAGCTCTGGGATAGAATCCTAAAGTAACTTCATTTTTGTACAATTTCATGTGATAGTCAAAACTCCGAACACAGTTTCATTTGGGCCTCCTCCCCTTCCTCAGCTCAGGCCTCCTGCAGATGAACAAACCTGTAGTCAGAGAAGAGGGTGTCGTTAGCCATTTCCCCCTTCACCCCATTTGTGCCGTGCCCTTTCCTCTGTGCACACATGGTTAACCCCTCCGAAACCGGGGCACAGGGAGGAAGGAAAGTAAGTTACAGCTGACTTTTTTGCTTGTGGGTACTCTCATGTGTTCTTCAGAGCCTTCTTCCATTGCTGGAGACCTGTCTCCTCCAGGTTCCTTAATGGGGGTGATACACTCTCCACACCCGGAAGCATCCTCTGATATGTCTAGTTTCTGTTTGCCCCTCCAGGTATCCCTCTTGACCGGGACCTAAGAACATGTAGAAGAATAAACTCTAAAATCCTATTGCCCTGGGGTTCTTTTCCAGGAAGCAAGGGCCACCAGACAGAATAAATGACACAATGCAGATACACAGAAATACTCCATTTACTTCCCCCGACAGCCACTTCCATGGAAGATTCAACACAGCTGAAATGCCCAAAAATGTTCTTGAGTTCACAGGTGTGAATAATAACAGGTACAAAGACTCTTTCCTTTGACTAAAACTTTAGTCAAGCTCCTCTGAGTGTTCCTCTTAACGAGGCCCAACCTTGGGCTTCCCTTTCTGTCCTTATTGAATCTAATGTGAGCAAGAATCCTGTTAAGTCAGGTTAGGAAATCCCCTACTCTAGGGATCTGACCACCCTCAATATCATATCACCCCGGCCTGCCTGCAGCAAGAATCCTATCAAGTTAGTTTAGCCGGACACCCCTTATCCCTGATGTTTCCTCTTAGTCATTTTCCACCCACTGTCATCACCCTGCTCCTCGGCTACAAACCCCCACTTGTCCTGGTTGGGGTCAGAGTTAAGTCTGATTGGCAAGACCTGTTGCAGTGGTCCCTACACCTATTACCTGATCCCCAGTAAAACCTGCCTGACCATCTTAACTAGTGCTTGGGTAATATTTTTTTTTAACAACTGTTATTTCAAATTCAAAATCATGCCCTCAAGATCACTTCCTTGCTCCCAAGCCCCCTCCCAAACTCCTTCCAGACATTCTCCTAAGGTGGGAGCTGTGGCTTTTTTCACTATAATATCCTTAAGGAGTTGGCCACGTAATCAGGACACCCAAGAGTAGAGATTTCAAAGCTCAACTGAATCCCTCGACACAGTTGGTATTGACTTTAGCTATTTTCTTGGCTCAACTCCCTGTTCTGTTATATATTCAAGATTCTGTAGTTTCTTCCTTCCTATCTTATCTGACTCCCCCCAGTAAGTCATCTAAAACCACTAACTTAAAACATTTCACTTCTGTTAACTAAAACCTCATGGTTCACCTTTCCCAATAAACTAGACTTTCCTACTTGATCAACAATATTCAATGATTTTCATTTGCCACTTCAGAAAAACCCCACCAACATTAATGAGACACATTCTATTGCATTTAATGAGACATCAATGAGTGTGATCTGGAGAAAATACTTAAGCCAGAAACAAAAATTTTGATCTGGAGAAAATATTTATTTGAGCCAGAAACAAAAATTTCTTTGCAACATTGGCAGTTATAGAAATTATCATAACAAGAGTCAACCCCACAGAGCCTTGTGGGCTTTGAAAGGATCTAAGACCACAGCAGAGACTCACCTTTTAGTAAAGCATTAAGTCTTGACACCACATGAGTTTGGACATTGATGCATGATCCTCCTGGATTTGATTTGAGCAGATAATCCACAAAAGGTGTGTATGCCTCTCCTAAGTTTTTGGATTCTTTCACTGTACCTTGAAGTGATAAAAGAAGGCAAGTAGAATTTAGGATATCAAGCTGAAGTTAATAGTAAGATTCAAGTGATTTGGATTCTCTAATTATAGTCAAAGAAAACACTCAGTTTCCTCAATAAAAGTAGCAAGTAAAACGATCTGACTTCCGATATATCAGATACACAAATTAGCACTATCCTCCAGAACCAAACTGTGCATCCACCTGATTATAAGAATCTCATTCTAAATCCCAGCACTTTGGGAGGCTGAGGTGGGCAGATCACGAGGTCAGAAGATCAAGACCATCCTGGCTAACAATGTGAAGCCCCATCTCCACATTAAAAAAAAGTTAGCCGGGCGTGGTGGCGGGTACCCGTAGTCCCAGCTACTTGAGAGGCTGAGGCAGGAGAATGGCGTGAACCTGGAAGGCGGAGCTTGCAGTGAGCCGAGATTGCGCCACTGCACTCCAACCTGGGCGACAGAGCAAGACTCCATCTCAAAAAAAAAGGAATGCCATTTTATAACAAAATCCTGTTAATGCCTCTTTTATTAAACGCTCTTGAACAGGATTCAATATAGGATCACCTTTTACCAAATTCCAGTGCATAACAAACAAACATCTCAGGTGGCAGTGCACTAAAGGATTCTTGCTATTAACTCACAGTAAAATCTTTTTCAGGTCGCTTACTGTGGTAGGCAGAATAATGGCCCCCAAATATGTCTATGTCCTAATGCCTGGAACCTGTAAATATGTTCTGTGGCAAAGGGGAATTAGGTTGCACATGGAATTATGATCACTAATCAGATGACCTTGAGATAGGAAAAGTATTCAGGTGGGCTGGATCACAAGGGTCCTTATAAGTGGAAGAGGGAGGCAGGAGAGTCACGGTCAGAGTCAGAGAGAGATTTGAAGATGGTGGAAGTGACGAGAAGCCAAGGAACACAGGTGGCCTCTGAAAGCTAGAAAAAGCAAGGAGCAGATTTTCCCTTAGACTTTCCAGAAAGAAAGCCAGTACCTTTAACCCAGTGAGATCTGTTCTGGACTTCCAACCTCCAGAACTATAAGGTAACAAAGTTGTGTTGTTTTAAGCCACTAATTGGCAGTAATCTGTTACAACAGCAACAGAACAAACACCATCACACTTGCCCTTTCTGGGCCTCAGTTTTCTAATGTGTCCACTGGGGGAGGCAGGGGTGGTTCCGCTCTGACATTCTATGATTGCGAGTCTTGCTGAACCATGAAAGAATCAGTTCTTTCTCAGACCACAAAGATTTTGTGGGTTCAAACCACTGCAACTTCTGAAAACTTTCACATGGTAATAGGAATTGGTTGTCATAAAATTAATTTGACAATATGATTTTAGGATTAAATGACACTACAGAGAAAAATCAGACAAATCCAAAATACTGAAATTCTATAGGGCAACTGTTCTGGTCTCATCAAAAGGTCAATATCTATATCTATGTCTACACATATATATATGCACACACACATATACATATATATGGCATTTCTAATATACAAGTCTAAAGAGATATAGCAACCAAATGTAATTATAACATTTGAATTAAAGACAAATTTGGGAAATGTGAATTTGAACAGATTTTTAGATAAAGTTGAGGAAGTATTGTTAGTTTTCCTAGGGGTGATAATGTGGTTATGTAACAAAATGTCCTTATATTTAGGGGATGAATGCCAAACAGTTTTGAGGTAACTGGTCGCAATATCTGCAACTCAATTTTAAATGTTTTATACAAAAAAATAGACACAGATACATGTTAAAATATATGGCAAGATGCTCATAGTTATTTAATCTGAGTGGTGATACAGAGGTGTTTGCTACACTGTTTCTGAATGTTTAGAAATTTTGTAATAAAAAGTTGGGGGATTTGTTTTTAAAACCTGTTTACGAATGTTTGTTAAACTTTTGCTCAGAAACTTTACATTTTGGCTTCAAGATGCTCCCTTTGTACAGAACTTTCTAAAACTATTTGTAGCAACTCAGATTTGTGGCAAGATAACTACCACCTTATGTAAAATAGTTTAGATAAGTTTCCAGTCAAAAAGCTCATGGGAAAAAAAGTGATGTTCTTCTATGAATCAGTGGGAAATTACTGCCCTCTCATTGAAGAAAGACTCACTTAGTGGAATGGGGATTTTTAGTCTGAGCAGGTCAGAGATTTTCATTTCTTGATTTTGCCAACAGAAGGGATAAAAGTGAAACTCTGAATATTATAAATAGGAAATTATTGCCAAGTAAAAGAAGGCAGGCACAAAAATTATTCCCTAAACACCAACATCCTACAACCAGTAGCAGAAGGAGACTGCAAGAAATTTGTGCTTCTAAGTCTGACTAAGGTCCCAGAGCTGTGCCAGTCATTTCCTACTGACATACAAGAGAACATCAGAGAAAAAATTAAACAGTATCATTCTAGTAAACCCAGAGAAAAGAACAGGATTAGCTAGAGATAGAATGAAAACTACTTTTACATACTTTGCCTTTTTGACTTTGGAAAATATGACTAGTCAATACTGATTTCTATTTATATTAAAATAATACTTAATATTAATATATTAGATATTAAGTATTAAAATAAGTAATATAAATACATTAGATATTAAGTATTAAAATAATACTTAATAATTAAAAGTTTTTATTAAAATAGTTAATGTTTTTAATTTTTATTTGAAAATATATAGTTTAAATCTACAATGGAATTCATACAGAAAATTATAATTTGATCATATTGTGGATGACAGAGCCAAGATATCTGCTACCACCTGGTGGAATATAACTGAATTGCAGTAAAAGCCTGAGGTGAGAGGGTAGGAGAGATTGTCAACATCTAGTTTAACTTAAAGTATAATAATAATAAATAAATTAAAAAAAAAAAAAAAAAGAACTTCCACCGGCCGGGCGCGCCAGGCGCGGTGGCTCCAGCCTGTAATCCCAGCTTGGGAGGCCGAGACGAGCGGATCACGAGGTCAGGAGATCAAGACCATCCTGGCTACGCCGTCGCTACTAAAAAATACAAAAAACTTGCCGGGCGAGGTGGCAGGCGCCTGTAGTCCCAGCTACTCAGGCGCCTGAGGCAGAAGAATGGCGTAAATCCGGGAGGCGGAGCTTGCCTGTAGTTCCAGCTACTCAAGACGCTGAGGCAGGAGAATGGCTTAAACCCGGTAGGCGGAGCTTGCAGTGAGCTGAGATCCAGCCACTGCACTCCAGCCTGGACTACAGAGCGAGACTCCCTCTCAAAAAATAAATAAATAAAATAAATCCCACCTAGGCCAGGTGCAGTGGCTCATGCCTGTAATCTCAACACTTTGGGAGGCCGACTTGGGCAGATCACCAGGAGTTCGAGACCCACCTGGCCAACATGGTGAAACCCCGTTTCTACTTAAAAAAAAAAAAAAAAAAAATCAAAAAAATTAGCCGCACGTGGTGGCAGGTGCTTGTAATCCCAGCTACTCAGGAAGCTGAGGCAGGAGAATTGCTTGAACCTGGGAGGCAGAGGTTGCAGTGAGCCGAGATTGCACCACTGCACTCTAGCCTGGGCGACAGAGTGAGATTCCATCTCAAAAATAAATAAATAAAAATCCCACCTAAGTCTTCATTCCAGAACCTCTATTTCTTATATTGATGCACAAAATTTGACTTCTTCCATTATGGTTACCAAATATATCCAGTTTATTGAACACTGTGGGCTACAAACTCATATAGTTTTACTTTCCTCCAGTTACTGCCTTTGACCAGGCTTTGCCAAATCTTTCTTCCCATCCCTTACCAGAATTTTGGGTAGACTCTACATCTTTCTAGTAATTTTCACTTATTAAAAAGTCTTGTCTAGTTTAAAACTTGAGCTTTTGAGACTGAGTCTCGCTCTGTCACCCAGGCTGCAGTGCAGTTGCATGATCTTGGCTCACAGCAACCTCTGCCTCCAGAGTTCAAGTAATTCAACCTCCCAAATAGCTGGGATTACAGGGGTGTGCCACGACACCCCACTACCCGCTAATTTTTCTTTTTCTTTTTTCTTTTTTTTTTTTTTTTTTAGTAGAGATGAGTTTTTGCCATGTTTCCTAGGTTGGTCTCAAACTTCTGGACTCAAGCAATCCTCCCCGCCCCCCGTCTGCCTTGGTCTCCCAATGTGCTGGGATTACAAGATGTGAGCCACGATGCCCAACCAAAACTTGAGTTTCTAATCCAATTTAAGGCTCACATTTTATCCTCCCCATCACCCCATCAAGAAAACTTTGTCTTAAGAGACTTAAGTGAGAAATGGCCAGGGTCTGTTTTTTCACTCATACTCACTTCCTTTTTCTGGGTCTGAAAGATGGATGTGTCTCTAATTTGTCTGGCCCCTTTTATAGTCCTCTCTTGGCTGCCTTTGCTTCTCTGGCTAAGACTGACAGGTTGCTAACATCAAATGACCAAGTAACGTACACAGCAGCCAACCATTCACGAAGACAGGTCATTGGCTTTACCCCTGCCTATGTACACAAAGAGTCAGAAACAAAGAAAGACCTGGTTGTTTGCTCAAGTTTCTGGCCATCTAAAGAGTGAGCCCGAGTCCTCAGGCCTCCTTGTTAGTTGGTCCCAGTTCCCTTTCTTAACAGTTTTTGTGGTAAGTAAATATAGATCATATGAGTAAAGATAATAGGCAAAATAGAATAATGTTACTTGAAATCAATTATTTGGCTCTGATATAAAAAAGACAAAACTAAACACTATTAACTTAGACAATTTATTTTAAAAGCATTATCCCAATAATGTATGTCATTAATGTACATCATTAGTAACTGAACCAACAAAATTTTAGAAAGTTTTTTTTGAGAATATAAAAATAGCCCATAGTTCTGTATGCCATTCCCTATTAAAAGGAACCAGGACTTCCTCAAGAAATGATTGATTGCATGGCTGTGGTAGGAAATATACAAGCTGAATCTATGATATGTTATTGTGCCAACAAACAAAGAAGCTATCAAAGTCCACTGTAATTATATCAAAAAGACATAAGAGCCAACTTGAGGGGCTTCTATAAGCCTAAGATGGAACAATATGAGCATCAGTAAAAGACCATGATTGTAATTGATTGAAAACTTTTCTAACTTTTAAGTTCAGGAGTACATGTGCAGGTTTGTTATGTAGGTAAACGCATGTCACAGGGGTTTGTTGTTCTGTTTATTTCATCACCCAGGTACTAAGCCTAGTACCCATTAGTTATTTTTCCTGATCCTCTTCCTCCTTCCACCCTCCACCCTTCAATAGGCCTCAGTTTCTATTATTCCCCTCTATGTATCCATGTGTTCTCATTATTTAGCTCCCACTTATAAGTAAGAACATGTGGTATTTGGTTTTCTGTTCCTGCATGACTTTGCTAAAGATAATGGCCTCCGGCTCCATCCATGTTCCCGCAAAGGACATGATCTTGTTCTTTTTATGGCTGCACAGTATTCCATAGGGTATATGTACCATATTTTCTTTATCCAGTCTACCATTGATGAGCATTTAGGTTGATTCCATGTGTCTGCTGTTGTGAAGAGTGCTGCAACAAACATACACATGCAAGTGTCTTTATGACAACATGATTTCTATTCCTTTCAGGATATACCCAGAAATGGAATTTCTGGGTCAAATGGTAGTTCTGTTTTTAGGTCTTTGAGGAATTACCACACTGTTTTCCACAACAGCTGAACTAATTTACACTCCCATCAACAGTGTATAAGCATTCCTTTTTCTCCACAACCATGACTGTACCTGTTTTTTTTTTTTGACTTTTTAGTAATAGCCATTCTTACTGGTGTGAGATGGTATCTCATTGTGGTTTTGATTTGCATTTCTCTAATGATCAGTGATGTTGAGCTTTTTTTTCATATGCTTGTTGACCACAGGTATGTCTCTTGAAAAGTGCCTGTTCATGTCCTTTGCCCACTTTTTAATGAGATTATTTGTTTTTTCTCATAGATTTGTTTAAGTTCCTTATAGATGCTAGATATAAGACCTTTGTCAGATGTATAGTTTGCAAAAATTTTCTCCCGTTCTGTAGGTTGCCTGAAACATTTTAAATATATAAAAATGCATTAGTTCATTAATACTAATGAACTCTCCTAAACCCCACCCTCCGAAAAAAAGAAATTTAAAAAAACCTTAATTCTCACCATTGGAAGTTTCAGGACAATAACTTATTATTTGTTCATTGATAAATTAAGAGAAAAAAGTAAGCATTTAGCCTTCCTTTCGCTATTTGAACTGTATTTCAGGGTAATCAAATCATTGATGATGGAAAATTCTTCTTTATATAAGAATTCAGTTATTAACATACAGAATTTAGTAACAGACTACATAATAACCTATCTGGCTATATAAGTATGTCAAAACTAATTAAATTGTATGTTTTAAATATGTGTATTGTACATTGATTATACCACAATAAAACTGTCAAAAAATAAATATAACAACAAACACAAATAGCCAAAGTAATGACAGGACTAGAAAAATCACCATTCCACTACACCTAATAAAGCAATGGGTTAAGGTTACAACACTGATGCCAAAACCATTTCATAAAGGGTGAAGGTGAACTTTATAAGGGAGGATCAGGCCGACCCACCTAAAGCCCTGAATAATATCTACATCACTCAAGTGCAACATTACATGTTTTAATACATATTGCAGTGGGAAGTATATAGCATGCCCATGAAGTATTATTGCCTAAAACAATAAACCTAAATTTAATCAAGCCTGGAAGTATAAATAGCAATTTACAGAAACATGGATTATTTTATTTAAAAAGTTAAATGACATCATTCATTCCTGCCAAATTCAGGATATGGAATATCATATAAAATAAGCAACTTGGTTTCTGCAAAAAATCAATATGGGAAACAAAAGTAGGAGGGTGTAGGTATTATAAGAGATTTAAGATAATCATAAAACAATAAAAATTAGTCATTAATGGCCAAATCAAAAAACCAAAAGGCCATTCCACCTTGAAAGTAAGAAACGTTTTATTAAACAACTTTTGGATGAAAGGAAAAATATATATCATTTTCCCTGAGATTATTGAATTTGCAAAAAATTTTGAGAGAATTTGCAGAAAATGTTGAGACTATAAACCTAAATATTTGAATACACGGGATCCATTTAAAAGTGATCTGAGGAGAATTCATAGTCTTAAAAACTTATAGCAACTAAAAGTTAAAGAATGAAAATAGGTGAATTGAAGTCACAACTCAGAAAGTTAGGGGGAATGAAAGTAACCAAAAGAAAAGATAAGAAAGGAACTAATAAATCTAAAAGCCAAAATTAATGAGGTAGAACATTTTTAAAAAGAACAAAAAAGAACTAATTAATCAAAATCCTTGGTCTCCGAAAAATCAACAAAGCAACAAATCAAACAAAATAATAAATGACAAAAGGAAAATAACCGTTGAAACAGAGAAGATATTTTTTAAAATCTTAACTGACTACTTCATACATGTTTATGCAAATATATTTGAAAAGTTAGATTAAATGGACAAATTCCTACTAAAATACAGTTTATCAAAATTTACTTAAAGATCTTAAACAGAGCAATATCCATGTAAGAAATGATCAATGAGCTACTCACAAAAAAGCACCACAATCAGTTGCAAAGGAAAATTCTATCGTATCTTCCAAGACCAGATCATCTCAATCCAATATAAATTGGTTCTAGAGAAGAGAAAACATCCAAATTCATAACACTGATTCCTAAATCTGACAAACGTGACACAAAGAAAATGACAGAACAATATCACGTATGTACCTTAGGTAAAAATCCTAAACTAAAATATTAATAAACAGGATCCAATGCCACATTCAGAAAATAATACACCATGTCCAATGGGATGTAGTCCAGGAACACAAAAATGGTCTATTATTAGAAAATCAATTACTGTAATTCGCCATATTAATAGATCTCAGTAGAAAACCCGTATGATGATCACCATAAATGCTGAAAAAATTTTGACACAATTCAAAGCCTATTTCTGCTGTCAAAAAAGCACTCAGGAATGTAGGAATTAATGTATTTTTGTATTAATGTAATAAAATATATACACCTCAGTCCTAAAGCTAGAAATTTACAGATGACATAATAATGTATCTGTAAAATCTTACAGAAACAAAGTAAAACTAACCAAGCAATTAAAAAATTCTAAAGTTAGCAGGATATAAAACTAACATAACAGAAATCAACAGCCTTTAGATACACTAACAGTAACCAGTCAGAAAATAAAATAGAGGAGAAAGTCCTACTGACAATAACAAAAAAAAAAAATGAACTCTAAGGGATAAATTTAACAAGAAATGTGCAAAATCAGTATGAAGAAAATTTTGAAACACTCCTAAAATACCAAAAACTAGACTTGAATGAATGGAAAGATGTTCTTGAAGAGGATCACATCCAAAAGATGTCTGTTCTTCCCAAGTCAATTCACAACTAAATATACCCAGAAGATTTTTTGAAACTAGATAAGTTGATACTAAAGTTCATGTGAAAAAATAAGTGCAAGAACAGCTTTAAAAAAAGAAAAACTGAAAAAGAACTAGAAGGACAGTGTTCGGGTGGGTAGGAAAAAAAAAAAAAGAAGAAGAAGAACTATAAAGGAAAGGTAGCACTACCAGACATTAAAACACATTTTAAAATCTACAGCCAGGTGCGAGGGCTCACACCTGTAATCCCAGCACTTTGGGAGGCCGAGGCGGGTGGATCACCTGAGGTCAGGAGTTCGAGACCAGCCTAGCCAACATAGTGAAACCCTGTCTCCACTAAAAATACAAAAAATTAGCTGGGCATAGTGGGGGACACCTGTAGTCCCAGCTACTCGGGAGGCTGAAGCAGGAGAATTGCTTGAACCTAGGAGGTGGAGGTTGCAGTGAGTGCCATTGCACTCCAGTCTGGGCAACAGAGCAAGACTGTCTCAAAAATAAATTAATTAATTAAATTAAATTAAAAATAAAATGAAAAGCTCCATAATGAAAGTTTGATATTGGCACACACATAGACAGATCTGTGTAAATGAATTCAAAGTCCAGAATTAAACCTAAGTATAAATAGAAATTTAAAATATGGTAGAAAAAAATCATATGGCATCTAAAAAAATCACTGGGGCAAATATGACTATTTAATGCATGGTGGGAAGACAACGTGACAGCCATTTTGAGAAAGATAAAATTGAATCCACACCTCAAACTATACATAAGAATAAATTCTCCTGGGCTTGGTCGCTCACGCCTGTAATCCCAGCACTTTGGGAGGCCAAGGTGGACTGATCTTTTTACCTCGGGAGTTCCAGACCAGCCTGGGCAACATAATGAGACCCCCGCTCTCTACAAAAATACAAAAATTACTCAGGTGTGATAGCACACACCTTGTACTCCCAGTTATTCGGGAGGCTGAAGTGGGAGGATTGCTTGAGCCTGGGAGACGGAGGTTGCAGTGAGCTGACATTGCTCCACTGCACTCCAGCCTGGACAACAGAGAGAGACCCCATCTCAAAAATAAGAAGAAGAAGAAGAAGAAGAAGAAGAAGAAGAAGAAGGAGAAGGAGAAGGAGAAGGAGAAGGAGAAGGAGAAGGAGAAGGAGAAGGAGAAGGAGAAGGAGAAGGAGGAGAACCTCACAATAGATCAGAGATCTAAATATAAAAGATGACGCTGGCCAGGCACGGTGGCTCACGCCTGTAATCCCAGCACTTTGGGAGGCCGGGGCTGGCAGATCACGAGGTCAGGAGTTCAAAACCAGCCTGGCCAATATGTTGAAACCCCATCTCTACCACAAATACAAAAATTAGTCAGGCGTGGTGGCGCGTGCCTGTAGTCCCAGCTACTCAGGAGGCTGAGGCTGGAGAATCACTTGAACCCGGGAGGCGGAGGTTGCAGTGAGCGGAGACCACGCCGCTGCACTCTGGCCTGGGCAACAGAGCAAGACTCTGTCTCAAAAAAAAAAAAGAAAAGAAGAAGCTAAACCATATAAATACTAGAAGAAATCAACAGTGAATTATTAACTTTCTGTGACTCCAAATCCAGATTCAGTAAAAGAAAATACTTATTGATAAATTTGACTACATAAAAATAAAAAATTGTCACATCACAAAAAAGAGCACCAAGGCAAAGTTAAATGACAAATCACTAAGAGAAAAATATTTGCAACATCTATCATAGATGATGGGCGATACCCCAAAACCCAATATAAAAATGGGCAAAAGACATGAACACACCATTACATGAAGTTAAGAAAAAGGCTGTGGAGGTGAGCAGGCTCCTGTCCTGATAGGTTATAAGCAAAGTTAGCACCATCTCTCTTTTAATAAAAAGAGAAATAATCAAGCTGCAAGGGCTTTTATGTCAGATTGTTTTAAGACACATCTGAGGGATACTTAACTGGAAATAACAGACTGAGTTAGGAAGCTGCTACATAGCCTGACAAGAGGGTTAGTTTTATCAATGATTAATAACAATTGAAGTCTTAGGATAACACCAAATCGTATTTGCGAGCTTCTATCTGGCTTTAAAAGTAACTAAGTAAGAATGTATGCTTAACTTTGAAAAAACAGCTCTTTCTGTTTCTAACACTTGATCAGACAGCATAATGATCTCTTTAAGCAACGATTCCTTGTTAAGCGGCTGGAGTTAAGGTTCCTTCCAACCACTAGATCCTGTGAGACTATGATAATTCTGTGATAGCCCAGTGGAGAAAGCATAACAGAGGTGCCATTGGCCACTTGGTGGCAATACATCCTAATTGCATGTAAAGTTCTTAAATGGTAATAAACAGCATGCTAACAGACTTGGAAGCTAATTTATAAAGACATCTCAGGCAGTTTACAAGGTGCCTTAGTTGGAAAGATCAGCTAAATGCTTAATATCCTTTAAAGGTGCATTAGAAGCAAAGCAAAACATACCTTGTGTTTGCCAAAAATATTTGTGGTTACACTCTAGAAAATTCTATTAGGAAATATCTTTGGAGCTAGAAAAGGTTCAAAAGGAAAGTAAAACTGCTGACATAGGAGCAATAACCAAAAAACACATAGACAGTAAAGAGATTTCATTAATAATATTAAGAACCTACCACTGTGTAGTCATCTGAGCTGGAACAAATCAGTTAAACTTTCAGGACTTCAATTTCCTTGCCTGAACTGTGAGCTAGCTCAGAGGTCAGCAAATGTTTTCCATAAAGCACCAGGTAAAACCTTGCAGGCCAGCAGGGTGCAGTGGCTGGCACTGTAATCCCAGCTACTCAGCAAGCTGAGGTGGCAGGCCTGCTTGAGTCCAGGAGTTGGAGCCTGCAGCGAGGTATGATTGTGCCACTCCACTCCAGCCTGGGCAACAGAATGAGACTGTCTCTGAAAAGAACATTTTTAAATGAAAAAAACTTTGCAGGCCATATGCTGTTTGTTGCAACTTCTCAACTGTCATTGTAGCATGAAAGCAGCAATTAACAATACATGGCTGTGTTCCAACAAAACTTCATTGGTGGACACTGAAATTTGAATTATACATAGTTTTCACACATTATGAAATACAACTCTTTCGATTTCTTTTCAACCGCTTAAAAATATAAAAACTATTGTTTGACGGCTATTTAAAACAAAACAAAACAAGCAGCTAGACTAGATTTGACTCACAGAGCTGTAGTTTGCGAACCATTGGGCTAGATGTTCTCTAAACTCCAGCTTTGTGTCTTTGTTGATTAAACTGGTATTGATTCCTTATTTAGCTAACACTAGGTTTATATGTATTTTACACTATCTTGCACGTTTTTCTACAGCCTAAAGCAGTTTCTCAAACTTGATTTACTTATATCCCCATTAAACAAGAATTTAAAAGATGTCACATCTTTTATACAGCTCATATTATTTGAAAAGTAGTTATCTTTTTTCTTTCAAATATGTATGTGGGTTTCCAAATTTTACATGTCCTTCTTCCTGCCTGTCTTCACCACAGAATCCCAGAATTATCCTCATGTGTCTAAGAATCACTGCCTTATGGTTGTTTAGACTTGAAAATTCCCAACTGGAAAGCCCCTAAAAAACCTCACTTCTCTTTTCTACTGAAAAAAAAAATAGTTTTCCACTAAGTCTGCTGTAAATGAGAATGGCTAACTTAGACTTACTTCATGGAACAGCGAGTTCCAGGTAAGAGCTCTACTTGACCTTCTGTTCGTCCTTTCTTCCACACGGTCAGAATCTGAAGTATGAGCCGAAACAGGAATCCATGCATTCGTTCTTCTCCCCTGTTCACCCGTGAGAACGCCCATCTTTCCACCAAGATCTGATCAGTTGGATGGTCACGTAACTGGTTCTAATAGCTACAAGAATAAAATGTTGGAAATTTACACTTATGGTCAGTCTGTGCAAAAATTCCTGTAAATGGTAGAGAAGAGAAAGAAGCTAGCTGCTTTTAGACCCATACCTGGTGACAGGCAGCCTTAAAGCTACTTCTAGAAGGAGACAGGTTATAAAATGCCCCATCTCCATGAATAAGTCTTTCAAGGTTAGGGAGCTTCGTTGCTAAAGAGGAGAAGCCCTGGGGGGATGCACATTGAGTGCCCTCAGTAAGCCAGGAACCGTGCAGCATTTGGTCACAGCATCTCTCCTATTATGAAGTCAGTGGGGACTTTTAACACCTTTAGGACAGCTGAGGAATCATCTGCCTGGACACAGCTGGAAGCTACTTCAAATTGGAGTTTTACTACCACCCTCCTTTGCTCCAGGCCTCAGAGTTCTCTGTGCATTTATTTCCTTCCACTTAACTGGGACAATATTCTCAAGTTTTACTTCCATTTCAAGCAGACATCTTGTCTACACTCTCTCCATTCTAGAATTTCATGTCTTACAAACAGAAAGCAGAAAGTCTTGCAGACTTCTGCTTTCTAACATGCAACATCTCCCTCTTGTGACAATGAGGACAGACTGACCACTAGCTTTAATGGGGGAAAGGCCAGGGAGAAGTTCAAGAAGAATAAAAATGCAGGTAAATACCTGAAATATTATCCAGCCACATGTTTACTTTTCAGTACTTATACAGGTTCTTAGATGACTTGCTTGCACAATTTAATATCTATAATCATCACCCCATCTACTGAAATTAATTGGCAAATACACTTTCTACTTCTAACCCCATTTTCCTCAACTAAGTGCTTCTCTCTACTCTGGCCCTATATTTCCATAGTAGAGTAAGATCACTTGACAAAATTTTATGCAGCTGTTAAATGTCACATTGAGGAAGAATATGTGATAATATTCACAATAAAAATAATAAAGGTAGTAGGAATGATAAAATCACAATTTTATAATGTCTATACTTAAATATAGCCTTTAGAAAAAGGTTGCAAAATTCCTCACCAGAATTTTAAAAGGTATCTCTCAGTGGTGAAATTACAAGTGGGATTATTGGTAATAATGATTTTCTTTTCATATGTTCAAATATTTCTGAAACTGCCTTTACAAAATTATAACTGAGAAAATTATGACAGTGAAAGAAATCAGACCTAACCGACTCTACCTCGCTTCTAACCTTTAAGTTGTCCTTGTTCATTCTTAAGCATAGGCCAAGTTAACTTTCGGAAAGAATTCAGTTCATGGTTTGACTCTGAAACAAAATTGATAATAGCTCTTTCTGAAAAGACCTTCTCCTGTCTGGGGCCCAGTCTGTCTGTGTAGGACTAACAAAGTAACTACAAGATTAGAAATTACAGTTTAAGGGTCATGTAGTTGCTGGCTCTGAGTCTGAACCTCCCCAAATTGTTCCTAGGGATAATATCATTATTGTAAAACCTAAGATGAGTGCTTGAGATATTTTGGAGACCCTGCACTCGATGGATCAGGTGAGACTAACCAGACCGGCAATCTGGCTCAACCAGTGCTGCCATCCCACCCAGGAACAGAAAACGGCAAGAAAAATTCACTTCAACTCCCTATGATTCCATCTCCATCCTGACCAATCAGCACTCCCCACTTCCCAAGCCTCTACCCACCAAATTATCTTTAAAAACTCTGATCTTGGCCAGGCGCGGTGGCTCACATATGTAATCTCAGCACTTTGGAAGGCCGAGACAGGCAGATCACAAGGTCAAGAGATCAAGACCATCCTGGCCAACATGTTGAAACCCCGTCTCTACTAAAAATACAAAAATTAGCCAAGCATGGTGGCATGGGCCAGTAGTCCCAGCTACTCAGGAGGCTGAGGCAGGAGAATTGTTTGAATCCGGGAGGCAGAGGTTGCAGTGAGCGGATATCATGCCACTGCACTCCAGCCTGGCAACCGAGCAAGACTCCGTCTCTAAATAAATAAATAAATAAATAAATAAAAGACAATACTTATCCAAGTTTAATGTGTGTAGGACTCACCTGGGGAAACTTTATTGCAGGGTGCGGTGGTTCATGCCTGTAATACCAGTACTTTGGGAGGCCGAAGCGGGCGGATCACCTGAGGTCGGGAGTTCAAGACCAACCTGATCAACGTGGAGAAACCCCATCTCTACTGAAAATAGAAAAATTAGCCGGGCATGGTGGCACATGCTGGAGGCTGAAGCAGGAGAATCGCTTGAACCTGGGAGGCAGAAGTTGCGGTGAGCCGAGAGCGTGCCATTGCACCCCAGCCTGGGCAATAAGAGCGAAACTCCGTCTAAAAAAAAACCAACCTCTGATCCCCAAATGCTCAGGGAGACTGGTTTGAGTAACAATGAAACTCTGGTCTCCCACACAGCCGACTCTACGTGAATTACTCTTTCTCCATTACAATTCCCCGTCTTGATAGGGCTCTGTCTGGACAGCGGACAAGGCGAACCCATTGGGCAGTTACATTTCTACAATGCACATGTGCTATTTTTATAATCAGAGAAATACTATTTTTAAAACTAAAGCATTTATTGAAGTATGATTTGTACACTATGTATATGCTGTACTTCAAAAAATGGTTTTAAAAATACAAGAGCAGGGATCTCCAATGACGAGAATAATAAAGAAAAGAAACCTTCCCTGAGATTATCTCAGTCTCTGGTTGGGCTTTTCTTGCTCACCAAGGACATTGTTTATACTAGTTAAATTTCCTGTCTGTCCCATGGAAAATGTACTCTCTTATTTTTTTTAATTCTCAGCTATTAATGTGCTTAATAAAAACATTTTTCAAATCATACGTATACTAATTACTGATCCAAAGAGAAGACTGTACTACAAATGTACTGTCTCCCCACCAATGACTACAGAACCAGAAGTAACCTTGATATGTCATATAGATGATGAATGTCCTGGCTCGCTGGTTGAGTCATGAAGAACCTGTTGGGTAAATCTGGTCTAACTACCTGTCCTAGACTTTGTAACTGCTGGCCCCACCCTCTCTCTCCAGGCTCTGCTGTGTCTCATTTGTTTCAGGAGAAATCTGACAGCCTCACCTTCTCACATAGGCTTGCAGGTCAGATAAGGTAGAGGAATGGTATCAGAAGTAGGAACAGCACTGGTCTTAGGCCATCACTAGTGAAAAATTATGAATGTGAGTAAGAAGAGCTCCCCTGTCACTGCCAAATCTGGGCCTGACTTCTCTTATAATTACTTTACTTTTCTTATGTCTGACTCAGTTATCTTTACCTCCACTTGGAGTCTTTTTTATTTTTATTTTTTATTTTTTGAGATGGAGTCTCACTCTGTCGCCAGGCTGGAGTGCAGTGGTGCAATCTCGGCTCACTGCAACCTCCGCCTCCTGGGTTCAAGTGATTCTCCTGTCTCAGCCTCCTGAGTAGCTGGGACTACAGATATCTGCCACCACGTCCAGCTAATTTTTTTGTGTTTTTAGTAGAGATGGGTTTCACCATGTTGGCCAAGATGGTCTCGATCTCTTGACCTCGTGATCTGCCCACCTCCGCCTCCCAAAGTGCTGGGATTACAGCCATGAGCCACCGTGCCCAGCCTGGAGTCTTAAAGTGGTTTGCATCAATCCACGATGCCATGCCCCTTCTGTCCTCTGGTTTGGGGGTGGCTGTGTAACCCCAGTAGCAGAAGAGGGATGTTTCTGTGATTTGGGCTGAGCACTGTAACTGATTAATATTCTTTTAATCCTGATCTCTGACATTCACTCTGCAGGGAAAGCCTCCAAACTTTACCCTGGATCTCTAGGCCTAGCAGACTTGAGGTTAACACTAGTTTAACCTCCAGGATTTTAACTATCTCCAATGTGTTCATTCATTCAACTATTGAATGTCTGAAATGTGTGCGACACTCTGCTAGGCATTGGGGATACAATGGTGAACAAAACAGACATAGTCCCTGCCTATGAAGTTTATGGCTTAGACAGAGGTACAAGCCAAAACAAAAACAAAAAGAACACTCCAAAAAAACAAACCAGGAATTCCAGTAGATTGTGGTAAGAGCTCTAATGACAATGTGCAACAGGAGTATACAGCACAGGCACAAGGATGCGGTGGGTAGGAGGATGTGTCCCGGGGAAGAGACATCTCAGCTGAGTCCTTGTGTTAATCTGCTAGATCTGCATTACAAAGTACCCCGGACTGGGTGGCTTAAACAACACAAATTTATTTTCTCACTCTAGAGGCTAGATGTTTGAGATCAAGGTGTGGCAGGGTTTATTTCTGCTGAGGCCGCACTCCCTGGCTCATCATCCCATCTGCTCCCTGTGTCTTCACATGCTATTCCCTCTGTGCTTTTGTGGCCTAATTTTCTCCTCTTATGAGGATACCAGTCATATTGAACTACAGACCACCCTAATGACCTCAGGTGAACCTAATTACCTCTTTAATGACACTATATTCAAATACAGTCACACTGTGAGGTACTGCAGGTTAGGACTTCAACATATGAATTTAGGTGGGGACAGAGTTCAACCCATAACAGGCATAAAGGATCAATAGAAATCAGCCTGACAAATGGAAGCAAAAGGAAGTGTTTCCAACCTCAGCAAAGAGGCAAGAGGAATAAGGCACCTTAGGAGAACTTGACAGGAGCCAGGTCAGAGAAGGCTGTGCTAAAGAGTGAGAAGTACACTCTAAGGATAATGGATAACTATTGAAGGGCTTCCATTAAGGAAACAATATAATTGGCTTTGCTTTCTAGAAGAAATATTTGGATATTGTGTGAAGAAAGAGGAACATGATTGAAGGAGGAGGCCAGGGGAAGCTATTGCTATTCTTCAGTGGTGAAATAACCACGGCCTGAGCCAGGGTAGTACAGGCCAGATGGATGGAAGTGAAGGGAGTCGATGTAACTGACAAGCTCTGGAAATTCCTGGATGAGAGGGCTGAGCATCAAGGAAGAGTGGAGGATAACACCCATCTTTCTAACTTGGGAAATGAGAAGAACAAGCCATGGACTGTGAAAGGATGAGAACGTACAGGAGAAGGTGAAGGGGTCAGTCGGAAGTAGACCCTGTAACCAAGAGACCACCCAATATTATCCACCCAACATCTCTACTAAGTGCCACATTTTACATTATGAAAGGAAAGAAGAAAAACTACTTAGGTATCCAACCTGGCTTGGTTTTGGTTATGAGACTTTTATCTCTTCTATTTCAAATATTGAAAAATTAACCCAAAAATCCAAATGCATCCTTCTATCCTGTTTTACTTTCTTCATCTCCCTTTATATTTCTAGACCCTTCACAATGCAGCTGAGGACACAAAATATAAGGATGATTGCTATAGTTTATAAGATATTTGGAAACAAAAATATGATGTTTCCATTTAGGAACACTAACTACACATATACCAGACACAGAGTTAAATTTTCTACATACATTTTCCATTTAATTCTCACAATCCTGTGAGGTAGTTAATTACCTCCATTTTACAGACAAGGAAACAGATGCTCAGAAAGGTGAAGTCACCTGCCCAGGTTTACAGAGCTATGCAGATTATTGACCTCAGCTGTCCCTCACTCCAAAGTCCATGCTATTAACTGCTGTGCTACTCTACCTCCAGCAAGCCCTCCTTCAAGAATTGGGATGAAGTTAAAGCCATTCCACAAAAGCCTTCTTTTTTTCATACCTCTTTTTACTAAAAAATAATAAAGTATTATTAGTAAAAACGTCCAATGAACTTGAGCTCCATTTTAGAATACAGTAGGAATAATGCTCCTGGAACTGTGCAACCCAGCAGGTCCATAACTGTGCTGGCTGGGATCAAGCTACCAGGCCTCAGGCTTAATTCAGGCCATGTATAGAGACTGCCAGCCAACTCACTTACACGAACAGACTTGATAAGTTTCTGATCAAACTGTCCAAGCATCTGGGCCATCCCTTGGCCAGCAATGCGGAGAAATTGGAGCCCTGTGATCATCAGGGAATATAACCTTGAACTCCTGGCTGTCCTGTTGTGTTTTCTTTACTTTGGATTTTTTTTTTTTTTTTTTTTTAGACAGAGTCTTACTCTGTTGCCCAAGCTGGAGTACAGTGGCGTGATCTCAGCTCACTACAACCTCTACCGCCCAGGTTCAAGTGATTCTCCTGCCTCAGCCTCCTGAGTAGCTGAGACTACAGGCAGGTGCCACCATGCCTGGCTAATTTTTGTATTTTTAGTAGAGATGGGATTTCACTATATTGGCCAGGCAGGTCTTGAACTCCTGACCTCGTGATCCACCCGCCTCAGTCTCCCAAAGTGCTGGGATTACAGGCGTGAGCCACTGCACCTGGCCTACTTTGGATTCTTAAAGGAAGACCATTTAAACTGGCAACAAAGTCTAGTCTCAGTCCTCTGATTAACAAACACTGTAACCCAAACTGATCCTTAGTTTCCTCAGCTGCAAAATGGAAAACTTGACCAAGACATGTTTTTCCAATGACCTTTAAGGACTCCAGAAGTCCATGTTAGCTGGTTGCCTTCTTCTCCCAATGAGAAAGTGGTGAGATCTATGAATTTGTTCACATATTTGCTGGGCAGCTACTGTGTTTCATAATCTAGGAGATGTGATGGCTAATGGTCAAGACAACAGTTTCTGCCATGGAAGAGATTATAATCAGATCAGCAAGAAGATAAACAGAAAAATATGTGTAATAACTGAGATAACAGGAATATGTCGTACAAACCGAGAACTACAGGAAACCACAGAAGGCTCTGGGTGGTGTGGTTTTTGAAAGCAGTATTGCACGTAGATTAACGGAGAACAGAAGGAATCACATCCTTGTCAAGGGTCATTGTATGAACAAGGAGACAGGCGCAAGAATGAGAATGAGAAAGAAGTGCAAGAGGATCTAAGAAGACCCAGCTGGAGAGAAACTCTGAGAGAGAATCTGGTTCAGGAAGACCTGTGAGTACTTGGAGGCTATTCTTAAAATTGTAAATGAATTTGATAGATGACAGGAAGTACCCAAGTTAGGAAGCAATATTTTTTCAGTGTATGAGAAAGAGCTTGGTTTTCAGGAGAAACTAGAAGGGTAGGATCCAACCAGGGAGTGTCAACAATAAGCCAATAAGAGGTTGATGAAAGCTTTAAGGGAGTGATAGCTGTGAAAACAGCAAGGAAGGGTGAAATTGAAAGACTTTGCAGAGTCATCACTGCCAGTACGTTTGCATAATTCCTGGCAATATTCCCCCTCAGTTTCTACGCAATGAGCTTTTAAGTTGTAAATTGCCAACATCTTAGAAGTATTACGCCAAGACCTCATTTGTTTAGTGTAATGTAAGGTTTGGGTTACTAATACGCTATTTCAGTCCTTAAAGTGTCCTCTGTAAGAATCCAGTTTTTCTAAATATCAATGGATACAAAAAAATTAGAAGTTTAAAGTTTAACTCTCCCTTCTCTTCTCTCCTAGGTGGCTGTGTCAGTGCAGGCAAAAAGGAACCCTAGAAGGATCCAAGTGGAAATGACATAGAAGATAATGATAATCCCATGAAGTGGTGAAGCTATAACCACCACCTGTCCCTGTTGATTAAAGAGCTCCACCTGCCTAGGCACAGCATCCTCAACTAGGATTGGGGGTAGGCCATTGGGCTAGGACAAAACTTTGCAGGACTGACACATTACAGGCCCCCGTGTAGTATATACTAGAAGTGCTGCAATAGGAACCCAGAATCCACCTGCACCCACCTCAATATGAGTAGCACGTGTTGCCAACATCTGCTTTGGCTCTTTCCTTCAGCTGTTTTCATGTGTTTTCTCTTTGTAAAAATGGCTTCCACCTAGCAGTGGACTACTTTTCCAGATTCCCACCTTTTCACCTCCCTCCTGCCTCTATAAACTTAGGACACCAACATTGTAAGTTACTAGGCTTCTAAATTTAATACATATGAGAATCACCTAGGGAGCTCTTTTTGAAATGCAGATTCTAGGCTGGGCGCGGTGGCTCAAGCCTGTAATCCCAGCACTTTGGGAGGCCGAGACGGGCGGATCACGAGGTCAGGAGATCGAGACCATCCTGGCTAACACAGTGAAACCCCGTCTCTACTAAAAAATACAAAAAACTAGCCGGGCGAGGTGGCGGGCGCCTGTAGTCCCAGCTACTTGGGAGGCTGAGGCAGGAGAATGGCGTGAACCCGGGAGGCGGAGCTTGCAGTGAGCTGAGATCCGGCCACTGCACTCCAGCCTGGGCGGCAGAGCGAGACTCCGTCTCAAAAAAAAAAAAAAAAAAAAAAAAAAAAAGAAATGCAGATTCTAGGGCCCACCCTCAAGAGATTGTAATTTAATTAATCAAAGAATGGGACTCAGGAATCTGTAGTGAACAGGCATCCCAGCTGACTCTGGTGTCAGTGGTTCCCAGCCCAACTTACCAGAGCAGTTGAACCTAGCAGCATAATTAATCCATGCTAAAGCCAAACTCATAAATGAACATTTATCAAGAAGTCTTTGAGAGCATGGTTCTATGATGATGTATGAGTCTTAGGGCTCATTTTTCCTAGGGTGTAAACAAAGTCACACTGGGAGAGCCTATGATCCCAGTGTATATTTCTGGCAGGGCATAATTTTCTCTATAGGGACAGGCACAGCAACATTGATTGTATAACGTTACTCCACCCTGGAATTTACTATTAGTCATAAAAACTGAGGCAACTCCAGTATTGCTGGTTCATTTGATGAGTATACAGGGTGGGAAGGCCTCTACGATAACTTCTTTCTCCCCTAAAGGGCAAAAATGCAACTCAACTCACAATCCAGGCTACTGAGCAAAGGTTTGAATGACCCCTGAGCCCATACAAGCTTCTCTACATTGTTCTGAGAGGACCCAAAAGCCACTGGTGTTGTTGAGACCACTGGTTCCTTTGTCCTGAAGAGAAGAGGGAGAGAAATGATTGCTGCTACACTCACTTTGAAGTGAGAAAAGTTGTGGGTGGCTGAAAATTTTACTCTGGAAAGATGTTAGGTAGCTCGTTGTTTCTACAGCCCTGCAAACTATGCTCCTGATACAGAGTGCGGCAAGCGGGGCGGGGAAGTGCTGGGAAGGGAAAGGCGTAGTCCCCGGCTGGGGCTCCAGCCCCAGACCTGTGCCCACAGACCTAGGTGAGGACAGGCATTTGTTTTCATGCCCAAATATTGCATTTCCCAAGACCACCCTGGGCTGCCATGCTCCTATCCTGTGCCTATAAAAACTCCAAGATCCTGGCGGGCACACACACAAGCAGCTGGACATCAAGAGGAACACACCAATGGCTGAGGACACAAGCAGCTGGAAGTTGAGAGGAACACACCAGCGTAAGAGCAGACAGGGACCGGCAGATGCCGGAGAGGAACACACCAGCATAAGAGCACACCCACAGGCACTGACAGACTTCGGCAGGCCATCTACTGGTGGAACAATGCAGAGTTTGGCTGGGCTGGTCAGAGAAAAGCCCAGCTGCTGGGAAGCCCAACTGCAGGGGAAAACCACCGTCCCACTCCAGCCCCCTTCTGGCCTTACCATCTACCTCGCTGAGAGCTACCACTCAATAAAAATCCTTGCACTCATTCTCCAAGCCCACATGTGATCAGATTCTTCTGGTATACCAAGGCAAAAACCTGGGGATACAGGACGCCCTCTGTCCTGATGATGAGGCAAAGGGTCTAATAGAGCTGATTGACACAAGCTACCTACAGACAGCAAAGCTAAAAGAGCTCTTTGTAACACACACCCACTGGGGCTTCAGGAGCTGTCAGCATTCACCCCTAGATGCTACCGTGGGGTCGGAGCCCCACAACCTACCCGTCTGCAAGCTCCCCTTAGAGGTTTGAGCAGCTGGGCACTGAAGAAGTGAGCCACTCCCCCTGTCACACACCCTGTGAGGGGGACAAGGGAACTTTTCCCGTTTCACTCCCACCCCTCACCCTCTGTGTCCTGGCACCCAGAGAGGAGCCCTAGGGCAGGCACTCCCCCAGCCTTGTTGGCTTTAGTTATGTTCATCCCATCTTCCATCTTCATTCTCAGTGCATCTGCGTAAGCCTCATTGAAGTTAGCCAAGTCCGGGACCACAGAAGCAGATATGGGTTAAACAATCCCCTCACATTCCAATCCCAGCCTTTCTTTCCCCTAAAGCATCTCCATCCCTAACTCACTGCAAAGTACTAACCTCTAACTCACGGAGGCTCAGAACTCACCTTTTGGGGATCTCCTTATGGCCTCACTCCCTGGTTGTTACTGACAACCAGCCCCAGTGGAAAGCCAGAGCCCTCTGTGGCCGGAATGATTTTTTTTTAATTTGCCTTGTCTTGGCTACAATTATTTTTACTTTTTACAATAAAAAAGTTTTTCCTGTACTTTTAGGAATTTTCTATAGCCTGAGAAGTCAAGGATAGCAAAGAAACTCCAAGTGGCTAGAATACCATGACCCCAATATGGTTAGCTAAGAGATGTAAATTCATATGTACATTATACCTTTTGAGAAATAACTATCAGCTCAATTAAAGATAATCATTAAAGAAAATTTAATGCAAACTGTGTATATGTATTTGAGACAGGGTCTCACTCTGTTGCCCAGGCTGCAGTGCAGTGGTGTGATCATAGCTCACTGTAACCTTGAGCACTTGGGCCCAAATGATCCTCCCGCCTCAGCCTCCCAGGGAGCTGGGACTTACAGGTATGCACCACCATGACTGGTTTACATTTTTTGTTTGTTTGTTTGTTTGTTTGTTTTTTGTAGAGACAAGGTCTCACTGAGTTGCCCAGGCTGGTCTCAAACTCCTGCCCTCAAGCAACCCTGCCACCCTGGCCCCCTAAAGTGCTGGGATTATAGGTATGAGCCCCTGTTTGAGGATGAACTGTATATTTAAAAAGAGTTTATAATCTAGAGAAAACGTAAGTAAATATAAATAGCTATATGTTTAGATACATTTTTGTTGAGTTCTCAACATTTCTCTAGAATTATTTAATCCAACATTATTTTTCCAATATTATAAAACTTCCTCCTGCCTTGTGCAGCAACTTTTGAACTGTCATCCTTGCCAACTTTAGGCTGTTGAAATGGATATAGGCAGGTTCCTAGACAAGAATGGAAGTAGAATAGACTCTTGTGGTTTAACAAATCAGAACAAGTTTTTAAATCAAAGAAACGCCGCCGGCTTTACACGTAAGTTGAGAGGTGATCACCTAATTGATGTGATGCATGGATGCTATAAACCACCTTACTTCCCAGAGTGCATTTGCTCACCTCATGCATAAAATTTCACCATTCTATTTCTTCATCTTAAAGCACTTACTCAGTCAAAATGTAGATACCCATAAGATTTTTTTACATGTACTGTTTTGCAAAAGATTTGCAGAGTCTTTTCTAAGAGTTCATTCTATTTTTTTTTTTTTTTTTTTTTTGTCATATCCTTTAGACTCAGTAAGAGTCCATTTTAATAGATGACAGAGGAAAAGTAGAAGAGGACAGATACATCTACGGGGATTGGTGGAAGGATAGAAATCTGAGAGCCTGATGGTTTTGGCTTCAGCAATCCATAAATTCATTAAGCCTGGAACTTAATGCCTTTACCAACAGAAGAATTATATACACAGATTCATCCATTAGCTAACTCTTTTATGCCAATAGACACCGCCGAGGAAGAATAAAGTCTTTCTTCCCACTGCTGTCATGTCTAAGTCAGAGTCTCCTAAAGAACCCAAACAGCTGCAGACGCTCTTCATCTGAGAGTTGAGCTTTGAAACAATCGACAAGACTCTGAAGAGCCGTTCTGAGCAATGGGGAACGCTCACCAACTGTGTGGTAATGAGAGATCCCAACACCAAGCACTCCAGGGGCTTTGGGTATGTCACATATGCCCTTGTGGAGGAGGTGGATGCAGCCATGAATGCAAGGCCACACAAGGAGGATGGAAGAGTTGTGGAACCGAAGAGAGCTGTCTCAAGAGAAGATTCTCAGAGACTAGGTGCCCACTTAACTCTGAAAAAGATATTTGTTGGTGGCATTAAAGAAGACTGAATAACATCCCCTAAGAGATTATTTTGAAGAGTATGGGAAGAATTGAAGTGATTGAAATCATGACTGACCGAGACAGTGGCAAAAAGAGGGGCGTTGCTTTTGTAACCTTTGGCAAAAGGAGGGGCTTTTGTTTTTGTAACCATGGCTCCGTAGATAAGATTGTCATTCAGAAATGCCATACTGGGAATGGCCACCGCTGTGAAGTAAAGAAAGCCCTGTAGTAGCAAGAGATGGCCAGTTTTTCATCTAGCCAACGAGGCTGCAGTGGTTCTGGAAACTTTGGTGGTGGTCGTGGAGGTGGTTTTGGTGGGAATGACAACTTTGGTCACAGAGGAAACTTCAGTGCTTGTGGTGCCTTTGGTGGCAGCTGTGGTGATGGTGGATATGGCGGCAATTAGGATGGCTATAATGGATTTGGTAATGATAGTGGTTATGAAGGAGGCAGCCCTGGTTACTCTGGAGGAAGCAGAGGCTATGGAAGTAGTGGACAGGATTCTGGAAACCAGAGCAGTGGCTATGGTGGGGGTGGCAGCCGTGACAGCTATAACAATGGAGGAGGCGTACGTGACTTTGGTGGTGAGAGTGAAAGCAATTTGGGAGGGCATGGAAGCTACAGTGATTTCTGAAAAAATAACAATCAATCTTAAAATTTGTACTCATGAAGGGAGGAAACTTTGGAGGCAGAATCTCTGGCCCCTATGGTGGTGGAAACGAATACTTTGCCAAACCACATAACCAAGGTGGCTATGGCAGTCCCAGCAAGAGCAGTAGCTATGGCAATGGCAGAAGATTTAAAATCCTGCCAGGAAACAAAGCTTAGCAGGAGAGGAGAGCCAGAGAAGTGACAGGGAGCTTACAGGTTACAATAGATTTGTGAACTTAGCCAAACATAGTGGTGGCAGGGCCTAGCTGCTAAAAAGAAGGCATATTTTAGACAATACTCATGTACATGGGCAAAAAAAAAAACTCAAGGAGTGTATTTGTGACTAATTGTATAGCAAGTTATTTTAGTTTCTGCCCAGGTTGGCAGCTCTGCCTTCTTGGTGCATGGCAACTTCATCTGTTCTTCTGATATCACTACTTTGGTTCATCTTGTGAGTCAATGGTGCTCGATTGCAGTGTTTTTGTCTCCTTCGAGGTGCTTTTCTTTGCATCTTCAATGGGTTCATTGTAGAACTTCAAATGTCTAGTGGGTATCCAAACAGGAAGCTGATTTTCTCCTGGTGAAACACAAGCAAAACCTCTTCCCCAGGTTATCACCTTCCCTATTTCCCATGTCTTATTTTTGTTGTCTTTCCACCAAATCAGTTTTCCTTCATGTGGACTGTTCTTTTTACCAGTAAGATGTTGTTCTGCAGAAGTAGTAGTTTGATTTCTATAAATGTTTAAAAAATTTAGGCCGGGCGCGGTGGCTCAAGCCTGTAATCCCAGCACTTTGGGAAGCCGAGACGGGCGGATCACGAGGTCAGGAGATCGAGACCATCCTGGCTAACGCGGTGAAACCCCGTTTCTACTAAAAAATACAAAAAAACTAGCCGGGCGAGGTGGCAGGCGCCTGTAGTCCCAGCTACTCTGGAGGCTGAGGCAGGAGAATGGCGTGAACCCGGGAGGCGAAGCTTGCAGTGAGCTGAGATCCGACCACTGCACTCCAGCCTGGGTTACAGAGCAAGACTCCGTCTCAAAATAAATAAATAAATAAATAAAATAAAATAAAAAATAAAAAATTTAAAGTATAGAGTGCTAGATTAAGTTGCATCTGAGGAGTGGTACACTCCTTACTGTCTCCCCCTTCTTTTTGTTCAACTAACTGAGTTTTGAGTGTTCTATTAGTTCTTTCAACTATGGCCTGTCCTTGGGAATTATAAGGAATTCCTGTTGTATGTGTAATTTTCCACTGATTTAAGAATTTTTGGAATGCTTTACTACAATATCCTGGTCCATTGTCAGTTTTAATTTTTTCTGGAATTCCCGTTACAGCAAAACAAGATAATACATGTTTTTTAACATGGGAAGTACTTTCTCCTGTCTGGCAGATTGCCCATATGAAATGTGAATAAGTATCAACTGTTACATGAACATATGACAATTTTCCAAATGAAGGTACATGTGTAACATCCATTTGCCATAATGCGTTAGGACACAGACCTCTGGGATTAACTTCTGCCTCTTGAGTGGGCAGGTGTAGTACTTGACACTGGGTGCAATGTTGTACAATATCTTTTGCCTGTTTCCGTGTGATATCAAATTTTTTAACCTTGCTGCATTTACATGAGTCAAAGCATGAAGTTCTTGTGCTTTTATGAATGCAGAGGATACCAATAAGTCAGCTTGTTCATTTGCTTTAGTTAAAGGTCCTGGTAAATTAGTGTATGCTCGAATATGAGTAATATAAAATGTGAAATTCCTTTTTCTTATAGTTTGTTGTAATAAATTGAACAGCTGGTTTAACTGAGAATCCATGCTATATTTAATTAGAGCTGTCTCAACATCCCTTGTAGCCTGTACTACATATGCAGAATCTGATACAATATTAACAGGTTGATTAAAATCTTGTAACACTGTAATGACTGCAACCAACTCTGCCCTTTGAGCCGATTGATATTGAGTTTTGATTACTCGCTCTTTTGGCCCTGTGTAAGCCGCTTTTCCATTGCTGGAACCATCAGTAAATACTGTCAGAGCATTTTCTAAAGGTTCATGTCTGGTAATTTTAGGTAAAATCCAAGTAGTCAATTTTAAAAACTGGAAGATTTTTGTTTTTGGGTAATGATTAGCAATAATTCCCATAAAATCAGCAAGACCAATCTGCCATGCACCAGAATTGATAAAGGCTTGTCTAACTTATTCCTTGGTTAAAGGAACAACTATTTTGTCTGGGTCATTACCACACAATTTTATTATTCGTAATCTTGCCTGACCAATTAATGTAGCTATTTGATCCAAGTACAATGTAAAAGTCTTAATTGTACTGTGAGGAAGGAATGATCACTCCACAAGATCAGTATTTTGAACAATGATGCCTGTTGGAGAATGTGCAGTAGCAAAAATCAAAAGTTGGAGTGGGGCTAAGGGATCTATTCTACTTATTTGTGCTGACTGAATTTTTTCTTCCACTAATTTAATTTATTTTGTTGCCTCTGAGGTTAATATTATTTTACTATTTAAGTCTGGGTCTCCTCTTAGGATAGAGAATAAATTTGACATGGCATAAGTAGGAATGCCTAGAGTTGGCCAAATCCAATTAATATCGCCTAACAATTTCTGAAAGTCATTTAATGTTTTTAATGTGTCTTTTCTTACTTCTATTTTTTGTGGTTTAATTTTTCTATTTTATATCTGCATCCTTAAATAATGAAAAGGAGTAGAGGTTTGAATCTTATCAGATGCTATTGTTAGTCCTGCGTTGGCAACCTCTGCTTGCAGAAAAGTGTAACAGTCAATTCATTTGTCTCTTGTTTCTGTAGCACATAAAATATCATCAATATAGTGAATGATATAACAATCTGAAAATTTGTCTCTAACTGTTTGAAGGACTTGACCTACAAAAGTTTGACAAATAGTTGGACTATTAAGCATTCCCTGAGGTAACACTTTCCACTGAAACCTGGTGGCTGGTTCTTTATTATTTACGGCTGGTATAGTAAAGGCAAAGTTTTCACAATCCTGCTCTGCCAGAGGAATGGTAAAAAAGCAATCCTTTAGATCAATTATAATTAAAGGCCAGTCTTTTGGAATCATGGCCGGGGAGGGCAACTTGGGTTGGAGAGGCCCCATGGGTTGAATTACAGCATTTATGGCTCTTAAGTCCATTGACACACACCATTTGCCTGATTTTTTCTGAATTACAAATACAGGAGAATTCCAGGGCAAGACTGAAGGCTCAATGTGTCCCTTTTCTAATTGTTCCTTTGCTAATAAACGTAAAGCCTCCAGTTTTTGTTTCGGTAGCGGCCACTGATTTACCCATACCGGTTTTTCTGTTTTCCAAGTTAATGGAATGGGTTTAGGAGGCTCTACAGTGGCCGCCCCTAAAAAGGATACCCTATTCCTTTTCTTTCTTGATTTTCCTCTGTCTCAATTGGGACTTTAATGCCATTTTCATTTTTTCCCAATCCCTTTCCTGGTATATATCCCATCTTAGTCATGATCTTTTGACTCGTGGGGCTGTATAATGGAGCGGGCATAATGATTTCTGCACCCCACTGTTGTAACAAATCTCGGTTTGTTGAAACAAACCCAATAGACTAACAGGAATTGAAGTAATCATTGGCTGAACAGTACTTTCTTGATTATCTGGCCCTAAACAATGTAAAATCATTGTACTTTGAGACACTTCTGAAGCTGTGCCTACGCCGACAAGTCTTATAACAGCCTTTTGTTTAGGCCAATTTTTTGGCCACTGATTTAAAGCAATAACAGAGACATCTGCTCCAGTGTCTACTAACCCTTCAAACTGTTTTCCTTGAATAATGGCCTTACACACAGGTCTGCTCTCAGAGACCTGACTTGCCCAATATGCAGCCTTTCCTACCGGATCAGTGCTTCCAAACCCTCCTGTTCTTTTTATCTCACTGTTTCCAACTTTAATATAAGGTAGGAGTAATAATTGAGCAATCCTGTCTCCTGGACTGGCACTCCAAGGAAATAAGGAACTAATAACCAATTGAATTTCGCCTTTATAGTCTGAATCAACCACACCAGTACGAATTTGAACTCCCTTTAGATTTAAACTTGATCTTCCTAAGATTAGTCCTACAGTCCCCTCAGGCAATGGGCCGTATACCCCTGTGGAGATTTTTCGTGGAGGCTCCCCTGGAAGCAGAGAGACTGCTTGTATAGTACATAAATCTACTGCTGCACTGCCACATGTGTGGGGGGGATAATTGCTGTATTGTGATAACTGGCTTATTCCCTGAGGCACTTGTGACAGTGGGGGTTGTTGTTCCTGAAAACCCTGAGGAACAAAAGGCTGAATTGGGAATGCCCCAGTTTGTTGCGGGGCCTGAGGCTGGCCCCTGCTCTGTTTCCCGACAGTGGTTGCCCATTTTTATCAAATTTAGAATGACATTGATTACCCCAATGTTTTCCCTTTTTACATCTTGTACATAGGCCACGTGGCTCTTCATCTGTTGTAGTAGCTTGAGTAGTTACATTTTGTTTATTTGAGACTAGGCAATTGTTTTTTAGATGACCTATTTGACCACAATTATAACATTTTCCCCCAAATATTCTAACTTGTCCTCCTAAAGCAACTCCTGTGATTGCTTGAGCCATAAGCATAGCTTTATGCATAGCTCCTCCAATTCCATCACAGGCTTTAACGTACTCTGATATTACATCTGATCCTGCCGGGACCCTTCCTTTTAATGGCTTAATGGCTGATTGACAATCAGGATTGGCGTTTTCATATGCCATCAACTCCATTATGACTGTATGGGCATTCTCATCAGTAACTGACTTTTGAGCAGATCTTGAAGCCTTGCTACAAAATCAGGGTAAGGCTCTTTAGAGCCTTGTCTTATTGTATTGAAGGAGGGGCAGGTGGTTCCTGGGTCTTGGATTTTCTCCCAGGCCCTAAGGCAGATAGCCCTAATTTGCTCAATGGCCTCATTTGGCATTATTACTTGTTGACTAGCAGTGTTCCAATTTTGACCTATTCCTAATAGTTGATCTACGTCTATGTTAATTGGAGGATTGGCAGTCCTATTTCTTAGGACCTGTTCTTGTGCCCCATCAATCCACCAAGTCTTAAATTGTAAAAATTGAGAGGGTGAGAGTGATGATTTTGCCAGAATCTCCCAATCATAAGGAATGAGTCTATGTTCACGAGCAATGGAATCTAATAATGTTCTCATGTAAGGAGAGTTGGGTCCATACTGTTTTACTCCCTCTTTCATTTCTTTTAGCATTTTTATAGAAAAGGACTCATATCTGGCTTCAGCTATGGGAGGCTCTCCCTCTTGGGCCCCTTCTCCAGGTGGTCTTGATTCTGATATTAGTGGGAATTGCCACGCTTCAATAGCTCCTTGTTTTCTTGCCTCATCAATAATTTTATGTAATGCACCACTCTGTCCACTAGGCAGTGCTGTAGGATTACATCCCATGGTGGGCAGCTGAGGATTTAGCGCCCTGCCCTGTGGCGCTGGAAACATTCCTGGCTGTCCATATGGATTTTCTGGGGGCAGCCGATACTGAAGTTTGGCTGGCGGCCAGTATTGATAGGCTACTGGCGGCTGGGTCTTATTTTCTACCGGCTGATATTGTGGACACTGTATTTGGATTGGCATTGCCATGGCAGAGACTCTATCTTTTTCTATTTGATCTTCTTTTGGAGTTTGTACTTGTTTAACCTGCATTTGAGGTTGTAAAGTTACAGGCATCTGAGCTGCTGTAAGAGGAGTTGGCCATCGTGGTTTAGACTCTGATGGCTCTGCTAATTCTGGACCTTTTTCTTCTAATTTTAACGTTTCAGGATCTATCACCTCCTGTAATTGATTATCGCCAACATTTTGCATTGACCGAGCCATTACCGGCTTTGCTACACATTTACAATGTGAACTTTCTGTTCCTTTCCGGGATTCTATCCCTGCCTCTTTTTCACAATCTACTGCACAGCTTTCAGGGCCATCAGAAATTGAAACGCTATCTTCTTCTGTTTGAAACAGTTCTAAAGCTACTTTAATAATGACCCAATCATTCCATACTGTAAGTGGGATGATCTTACCTTCCCTACTTGCTTGTTTTAATTATTTGCCAATTTTTTCCCAGTCTTTTAGATCTAAAGTTCCCTGTTCCAGAAACCATGGGCAAAACTGTTCTATTGTTTGAAATAGCATAATTAGATTATTGGTAAGAGACTTTAACTCCCCCTCTTTTTAAGAGAATTTTAATAAAGCTGCGATAAGAGGCATATTTACTTTTAGTTTGCCCCATTGTTACCCTAGGTTCTTCCGAGCACACCAGCTTACCGCAAGGCTGACTGTAGACATACTCGGGAGTCTCTCGTCGACTTGTCCTCAATGACCATGCTCCAGCGTACCTTCACCTTAGAGAAAAGCACCCACGTCGGGCACCAGATGAAGGGGTGGCCTGCCCCTCCACACCTGTGGGCGTTTCTCGTTAGGTGGAATGAGAGACTTAAGAAAAGAAATGAGACACAGAGACAAAGTATAGAGAAAGAAAAAGTGGGCCCAGGGGACTGGCACTCAGCATACAGAGGACCCACGCGGGCACCAGTCTCTGAGTTCCCTCAGTATTTATTGATCATTACCTTTACCATCTTAGAAAAAGGGAAGTGGCAGGATAATAGGATCATCGTAGGGAGAAGGTCAACAGTAAGACATATGAATAAAGATCTCTGTGACATGAATAAGTTTAAGGAAAAGTGCTGTTCCTTGGTATGCATATGCAAACATCTCCATAAAACTTTTTAGTGCATAAAGAGCAACATTGCGGCTAGCACGTCCCACCTTCAGCCCTAAAGTGGTTTTCTCCTTTCTCAGTAAACAGAACATACAATCCGGTTTTACACCAAGATGTTCCATTGCCCAGGGATGGGCAGGAGACAGATGCTTTTCTCTATCTCAACTGTCAAGAGACCTTCTTTCCTCTTATGGACCTTTGGCAGTGTAGGTGTCCCTGGGTACTTGAGATTAAGAGAATGGTGATTGGCCAGGCGCGGTGGCTCAAGCCTGTAATCCCAGCACTTTGGGAGGCCGAGACGGGTGGATCACGAGGTCAGGAGATCGAGACCATCCTGGCGAACACAGTGAAACCCCGTCTCTACTAAAACTACAAAAAAAACTAGCCGGGCGAGGTGGTGGGCGCCTGTAGTCCCAGCTACTTGGGAGGCTGAGGCAGGGAATGGCGGGAACCCGGGAGGCGGAGCTTGCAGTGAGCTGAGATCCGGCCACTGCACTCCAGCCTGGGCGACAGAGCGAGACTCTGTCTCAAAAAAAAAAAAAAAAAAAAGAGAATGGTGATGACTTTTCACAAGCATACTGCCTTCAGGCACTTGTTTACCAAAGCCCAACCTGCACAGCCCAAAATCCGTTAAACCTTGAGTCACCACAGCACATGTCTCTTGCAAGGACAAGGTTGGGGGTAGGGTCACAGATTAACAGCATCTCAAATACAGAACAAAATGGAGTCTCTTATGTCTACTTCTTTCTATATAGACACAGTAACAGTCTGATCTCTTTTTCTTTTCCCCACAGTTACAGGAGGAATACAAAAGACAAAAGCAATATTTGCTTTGGGAAGTTTTTACTTCTACAATAAATTATTGAGAATCAATAGGAAAGAGCTGAAAGTACAGGGCATAGACCCCAAAAAGAGAAGAGTAGACTTGCTTTTTATCATATCCCTTACCACTGGGGAGATTCAATAAGGATGGCCTGGACTAGGATGTAAGTGAACAACTAAAAATGGGCTGCAGGCTTGGAAAAATGTCAGGGGCCTGAATATGAAAGGACTTGACTTGGGGAGGTCACATGAAGATGAGTAGAACCAGTGGCCTATGAAAGCTGAGCCAAAATCTTCAGATGACCTGTGGCCTCTTGAGGGAGAACCTTGTCATCCACATTCGCTGTTCTTCTTAATCCACAGGGTAAAGGCATTCTGTGGAGAGATTACCTGTGTAGCGCCCCTTAGTTTAGCCCATAAGACACTCACCTAGCTCCAAGAATTTGCCAAGCACCTACCAAACATGATTATAAAGAAACAAGCACCTCCCTGTATTGTGATATAGAACAATCTCCAAAATATATTGTTAGGAATAAAACAAAAAGTGTAATCATTTATATAGAATACCATTTTTATAAAAGAAAACCTATATAGATGTATATTTATCTATGTGTATGTGCATGTGTGTGTAGCCAATTATTATTATTATTATTATTTTTTTTTTTTTTTTGAGACACACTATTGCTCTGTTGCCAGGCTGGAGTGCAGTGGCACAATCTTGGCTCACTGCAACCTCTGCCTCCCAGGTTCAAGCAGTTCTTCTGCCTCAGCCTCCCGAGCAGCTGGGACTACAGGTTCATGCCACCATGCCCAGCTAATTTTTGTATTTTTGGTAGAGATGGAGTTTCACCATGTTGGCCAGGATGGTCTCAATCTCTTGACCTTGTGATCCACCTGCCTCGGCCTCCCAAAGTGCTGGGATTACAGGCCTGAGCCACCGTGCCCAGCCTCCAATTATTTTTATATTTGTATGTGTATAGAATGTCTCTGAAGGATACAGAAGAAGTTGGTGCCAATAGTTGTCTCTGGAAAGTATTCACTCATTAAGTGAGTGAATAATTCCTTATATTGTACAGCCTGTTTCCTTTCAAACATTTTTATCTTGTGTATGTATTATATACTCCCAAAATTGAATAATATAATATACATAAATATTCAGACAACGTGGTCATTTTGCTTCTAGATAAGTTGCCTGCAGAAGCACTCACTTACGTACAAAAGGGGAAAAAATGCAACATTGTTTGTAAGAATGAAACACTAGAAACAACCAAAATCATCATCAGTAGGGAAATGAGTATATAAAATATGAACTAGTATATAGCAGTTAGATAGGTAGACTAAATAGATAGGTCTAGCATAAAGTAGCATATCGCGGTTAAAGGAAATGAACAGGATTGATCCATCTGTGGATTGATCTATGTGTATATCAACATGGAAAGGCTCAAAAACATGTTGAAGAGAAAAAGGAGCATAACATAGAATATATTTAGCATACAATTTAAGTGAAATTTTAAAAACACACCAAGTAAACGTATAAAAATGACCTGGAAGGATATCAATTCACAATGTACTTTGCTTCTGGACAGCAAGGTTGTGTGGAGTGTGGGGCTTCCTCCATATCTGTAATATTTTATTTCTTAAAAATAACTACCAAAATAAAAGATAGCAAGCAAACATGACAAAAAGGTTAAAAATTTTAACTCTGAGTGATAGAAATATAGATGTTTGTTATTTTATTCTTTGTGTTTTTTCTGTATGTTAAACATCTCCAGATATTTAAATAAGAGTAAAGAAGACACATCCAGCCCAGGTCCTCCAGATAGATCGGTTTGCTTTCTTTCTAAAGTCAAGTAAATTCTAAATTAACCTTGACATTATTAGTAAGTTTTGCTTTTAAAAAAATAAAATTTTGTGTTAGAAGTTTTAAAACATTTGGAAATTCTAGTTGTAGTTTCAGATTTCATAATTCAGATGATGCAACAGGATGGAACCATTGTCAAAGAGAATGCGGGGATGTTTGATGCTTGTTAGGACATGACTCCTATACTTGCCTGTTTGTTCATCCTCCAACCCCTCTTTCTTCCAAATTCCATGTAGCATATTCTGTCCAGGAAGCAAGAAGACTTGCTTGGAGGCATACTCATTTTCCCCATGCCTCTTTGCTATTTCTGGAAAATAAAGCATTCTATAGGCGGAGCTAGTGAATGCCTCTTTTAACACACGAGTCTCCACACTTCCCTATTCACTTTGGTTCCAGCATCCTGTCCAGCAAAGAAGCAATCAGCCAAAATGATACCTGGAGGCTTATCTGAGGCCAAACCCGCCACTCCAGAAATCCAGGAGATTGTTGATAAGGTGAGTTGATGCCATTCAGGAAAAAGTCTGAGCCAAAATCTTGATTCATAAGTTGTCCTGGTGGAAAGGATGTGGCTGAACGTGAAAACTAGAAGTTTAGGATGTGTGTGACTTTGTTCAGGTTTCTTTACAACTAAGATGAAATAAGAGGTTTTCAGATGAAACCTCGAATAATCCCCAAACTGTGAGTGTGACCTTGAGTGAATCACATTTCTTCTCTGAACTTCATTTTCTCCATGTGTAAAAGAAGAATTTGTATTGTATCATCTCTAAAGCTCAATCCTAGATATGATTCTAGCATTACTAATTCAGTTTCTGATACAACTTTTCTAATCTCACCAAGTGAAGCCAACATGTAATTGAAGTGTAAGGTTATTAACAGTTTGATGAAGTAGTCTTGGAATGTACTGCAGGGAAATTTTTAAAAAATAGATTGAATGAAGAATAATATTGTAAAGGCAATCTATTTACAAATTTCATACACTTTTGCCCAAATATACAGTGTTTTAGTCTTTTCAGAGTTAAAGGGTGATTCAGCTAATGGAGAAGAGAAGCGATAGTCTAAAGTGACTCCAAAATGTCAGAGGCTGCCAAATTATATACGGAAAAATAGAACTCAATGTTGTTAGCGGATTGATATGTTTTTCTCTTTTTCTTTTTTGTTTTGTTTTTAAGAGATGGGGTCTCACTCTGTCACCCAGGCTGGAGTGCAATGGTGTGATCATGGCTCACTGTAGCCTCAACTTCTCCAGCTCAGGCGATCCTCCCCACTCAGCCTCCTGAGTAGCTGGGATTACAGACTCATGCCACCATGCCTGGCTGATTTTGGGGGTTTTATTTTGTTTTTAGAGATGGAGTTTCATTCTGTTGCCAGACAGGTCTTGAATTCCTGGGCTCAAGCCATCTACTCACCTAGGCTTCCCAAAGTATTGGGGTTACAGGTGTGAGCTACCACACCCGGCCCTGATATATTTTTCTAAGTGTTGTGTGATTAGCTATCATCTAGCTATGCAGTAAACATTTAGTTGCATATTTTATGAAGGAAAACATGTACTAATTACCATTTTAGGTTTTTAGTTTGTTACCTTATTTTCTTGTATTATTCCTTCTTGTTTTTTCTCTCTGAAACATCATTCCATGACAGCGTGGAACACAAGATCAGCTTTTGTGTGATTATAAGAGTTGGGATCCTGTATATTCAGGGAACTAGAAAGCTCTCTAAGGGGCCAGATGCCTAGAATCCCATCATTCATTCTTGGGGACTAATTATTTCTCTTTCAAGCGTTCTTTTTAAAAATAAATATCTTGGAGCTTTTTTTCTGGGAGATGATATTAAGTCAGTAATTTCTTCATGTGAATCCGCAGATCAGATCCATGTTCTCAAACTTGAATGTGCACATGAATCACCTGCAGGTCTTGATAAACCTTAGATTCTGATTCAGGTGGCCTGGGGGAGGTCTGAGGTTCTGCATTTCTACCAGACTCCCAAGTGCTGCTGCTGCTGCCACCCATGGCCTCACTTGCCTGCAGAATCAGAGATGTATGGCATCCTACAAGGCCAGGGGGAGATGGCGCTTTAAAAGCCAGGGTGCAGGCTGGGTGTGGTGGTTCATGCCTATAATCCCAGCACTTTGGGAGGCTGAGGCGGTTGTATCATGAGGTCAGGAGTTCGAGACCAGCCTTGCCAACATGGTGAAACCCCGTCTGTACTAAAACTACAAAAAGTAGCTGGGAGTGGTGGCAGGTGCCTGTAATCCCAGCTACTCAGGAGGCTGAGGCAGGAGAATTACTCAAGCCTGGGATGCAGAGGTTGCAGTGAGCTGAGATAGTGCCACTGTACTCCAGTCTGGGCAACAAAGCAAGACCCTGCCTCAAAAAAGAAAGTCAGGGTGCCAAAATAAAATTTGTCTATTTCATTTGAAAAATGAAGGTAACACCTCTTGCCCTACCGATGTCAGAGCTGTAAGGACTAAGTGAGAAAATGTGCATAAAAATAACTTGAAAATGAAAAACAAATGTGCATAGGTGAAGCATCACAATTGTTTGCTTCAAATTTGTGGCTGAAAGCATCCCTGACCCTAAAAAATCCCCCTGAGACTCTCTAAGGACCAGAGCTGTAGAAAGACAGGGAAAAATAAATTTGAAATAGAGACAGTACAGAAAATTTTAATGATTTTTTAAAAAATCTATCACTTGATTAGCAATAATTATTAATTTTTAAAATAAGAAGCTACCAGAGGGCCTTGCATTGTTAATAACACCTATCTGTGAGTCCCATTTTAAATTATAAAATTGATTTGAAAGTGTGTGTGTGGCAGAGAGGAAGCTGCTTCCCTTTGGCTCAAATGTCATCAGAGAGGTAGAATGAGAGATAAACATTAAGAACAGCTACCTCACCCCAGAAGGGAGCTTTGCAGTTTTAAAAAGCTTGACCTCCATTCAAACTCTGATTTCATCTTCATAACCCCTGGGGCAGGCAGGGAAGGTATTGTGTCTATCTTACAGATGATGAAACCAAGACTTAAAGAGATTAAGAGTCACTTAGTTAAGCTGGGCAAGGTGGCTCAAACCTGTAATCCCAGCACTTTGGGAGGCTGAGGCGGGCGGATCACCTGAGGTCAGGAGTTCAAGACCAGCCTGGCCAACATGGTGAAACTCTATCCCTATTGAAAATACAAAAATTAGGCAGCGTGGTGGCAGGTGCCTGTAATCCCAGCTACCCAGAGGCTGAGGCAGGAGAATCACTTGAACCTGGGAGGCGGAGGCTGCAGTGACCCAACATCGCAACATTGTACTCCAGCCTGGGCCACAGAACGAGACTCCGTCTCAAAAAAAAAAGAGTCACCTAGTTAAGAAGTTAGCTCACCCCCAGTGTCTGACTGCCTGCACTCTCCACCACACAGTGGCAGAACACAGAGGAGCTTTGTTAGGAAAGGGAAATACACTGAGTGGAGAGAGTGTGTTAAGTTTGTCTTCTCAGTGGAAGCACCAGCCTCAAATTTAAGTCAATATAGGAGGCCAAGGCAGGCGGATCACCTGAGGTCAGGAGCTCAAGACCAGCCTGGTCAACATAGCGAAACCCGTCTCTACTAAAAATACAAAAATTAGCTGGGCATGGTGATGGGCGCCTGTAGTCCCCGCTACTCAGGAGGCTGAGGCAGGAGAATCGCTTGAACCCAGGAGGCGGAGGTTGGAGTGAGCCGAGATCGTGCCACTGCACTCCAGTCTGGATGACAGAACGAGACTCCATCTCAAAAAGTAAAAAAATTTTTAAATTTAAAAGTTAAAAAAAATTTTTTTTTAATCATTAGAGGGACAGGTGCGGTGGCTCACGGCTATAATCCCAGCACTTTAGGAGGCAGAGGCGGGCAGATTGCTTGATCTGGGGGATTCAAGGGCATCATGACAAAACTCTGTCTCTACCTCCTCGAAAATACAAAAAAAAAAAAAAAAAAAAAAATAGCCAGGTGGTACACACCTGTAGTCCCAGCTACTTGGGAGGCTTAGGTGAGATGATCACTTGCACCCAGGAAGTTGAGGATGCAGTGAGCCATGATCACACCACCGCACTCCAGCCTGGCCAACAAAGTGAGACTTTGTCTAAAAAAAATACATAAATAAATAAATAAATATAGGAAATGAATATCAGTGAATCATTTCATGGTTGGTGCATTTCTTGTATATCTCCTAAGTGTCTAGCGTTATGCTAATTATTATAGAAGCTACATAAGGGCTGTAAAATATGGCCCCTGGCCTCTAGCAGTTTATACGGTAGTTGGGAAAAATCGAGATATCTGGAACAGTATATAAAACAATATCCAATTAAGTACTTTTTCATAATCATAGGTTTTGGACCAGAAAAGATGTTAGAGATTGCTGGTCAAACCTCCTTCCTTTCAGGTAAATAATTACTGTGAGGCAGTTCAGCTACTCCCGTGTTAAAGCCCGGATTATCACTTATCTGCCCTCTCTTGCAGGAGTGAGCCTTAGGGCACAATTTCCAGTTCAGTGTTAGAAGGTAGAGGAAGAGTTGGAAAACTCGTTGTAGTTTAGGAAGCACTTTCACATCATTTATATCATTTATGCCCCTACAAACAGCCCCAAGAGGCAAGTGTTATTACAACCACTTTATAGGTGAGAAACTTGAGTCAATTCCTTCTCCAAAATTACAGTAGGTCCCCATGCAGGAACAGGGAAAATGGGTAGGTGCTGGCAATTCAGGGACAATCTCCACTACCTGTCACTTACTTGCTAGTTTTACTTTTTGATTTTTGAATGTATTGCTGTTTTTTTCTTTTTTTTGAGACGGAGTCTCGCTCTGTCGCCCAGGCTGGAGTGCAGTGGCTGGATCTCAGCTCACTGCAAGCTCCGCCTCCCGGGTTCACGCCATTCTCCTGCCTCAGCCTCCCGAGTAGCTGGGACTACAGGCGCCCACCACCTCGCCCGGCTAGTTTTTTTTTTTTTTTTTTTTTTTTTTTGTATTTTTTAGTAGAGACGGGGTTTCACCGTGTTAGCCAGGATGGTCTCGATCTCCTGACCTCGTGATCCGCCTGTCTTGGCCTCCCAAAGTGCTGGGATTACAGGCGTGAGCCACCGCGCCTGGCCCTGTATTTGTGTTTTTTAAAATCACCTGTTAAAGTGCAAGTATTCTCAGAGGAGCTGAAGTTTATCAGCTTTCCTTGGCCTTCTCAGAGAGCTTCTTAGTGGAAGGCCAACTGAAGAACCTCATTAGAAGGAGAGAAAGAAGAAAAAGACATCACATAGAGAAGGGAAGAGTATCAAAGACAAATGTTAACTGCATGGTCAAGGAATTTGATATCACAGTGAAAGAGGAATATTGGATGAGGGCAGAAAGAAAAGAAAGGCAAACAAAGGGGATGGCAATTGAGAAAACTTGAAAGTTTTCGAAGGCAGGAGAAATGAGTTTTCCCATTCTGAAAATAACAGAGACTGAACATGTCATTGTAGCATCATGTACTAAAGTACACTTGGAAGAAAACCCTCTTCCAAGATTCTCTGTATTAGCTGAGGTCATTGCTATACTCATCTTTCCTATTTGGGAAGACAAGTTGTCAGGATGGAAAACAACTGTGGTCTTTTCATTCAGAAAACATTGGTTAGGTAGACAGAACTGTGTGAACTGCTATGGGGGTAGCAGGGACATAAAATAGTGCCTGCCCTTGTGGAAATTTATAAAATAGAATGGATCTAAGAGGGACACATCCCAGAAAGACAGAGCCATACATAATCCCATTCATGAAAAGCCACAATCTGTATAATGAAGAACCAAATAAATGAATGGCCCAACAGCAAAAGCCTCCAGATCATTATTGCTGATTCATTATCTATATAATATGTTAATGAGCGTTTGATGAGAATTCTGAGCATGTTTATGAGAAGGAAAGAAATGTTATTTAATTATTTTTAGAAGGGTTATACATGCAATGTGCATGCACACAATGAACACACACACACACACACACACACACACACACACACACGCTCCCCTTAGTCATAAACCTAATTGCTAAATACTATTCCTGGCTAACACACAGAGCATGATTTTTGTCGGTCAGGACACCACACAAACACCTCATCTGCATACCATCCTGGGCACACCCTGGAACTTAGTATGTCATGGCTCTAACCCCATCCACAAATTTGCATTCCCCTCTCTGACCACAGCCTCCTCATTAGTCGCCTCTCCCACTGTCCCACACCCAAAGAACCTGCCATTCAGCCACACCAGAATCCTTCAGGCACCTACCTTCCCATCTTCATGATAACACACCCAGGCCCACTCAGTCTCTCATCCAGCCTGGACCCCATGACAGGAGGATAGCTTCAGATACTCCTCCACTCATGATGATTTCCTTGACCCTGGGAGCTCCTAGCTTTCTAATTCTCAATTAAAGGTCACGCCCACTGCCACCACTTTCTATGCAGCTACTACTGTTCCAGAATCAAAGAACTTTGCCAAAGCGAGGTGCAGAACCACAGAAAACTCACCCATTACAAACCTGTGGATTAATGCTGAACAACCTGGACAGGACCCAGGAATGCCAGAACATACTTTCAGTCATATTTGTTGGTCTTTTTCTAGAAACCCCACAAATGTAAATCTCTCTTCAGTTCCTCAATCCCTCCCACCACCATGTTCCCTCCAGCAGGATGTCTCAGTTCCTACTCTTCTTACACCAGCCGTCCCCAGCCTTTTTGGCACCTTTGTGGAAGGCAATTTTTCCACAGATGTGGTGGAGGGGATAGTTTTGGGATGAAGCTCTTCCACCTCAGATCATCAGGCATTATATTCTCATAAGGAGCACGCAACCTTGATCCCTTGCATGCAGTTCACAATAGGGTTCCCACTCCTGTGAAAATCTAATGCCGCCTGCTAATCTGACAGGAGGCGGAGCTCAGGCCATAATCCTCACTGGCCCACTGCTCCCCTCCTGCTGTGCAGCCCGATTCCTAACAGGCTGTGGATGGGTACCGGTCTGCAGCCCAGGGGTTGGGGACTCCTGTCTTAGGAGATTGCAGGCCTCTGGTAAGAAAACGCCCCAGCTGACCCTATCTCTTGCTGGATCTCATTCCTCCCTAGACTCTGTTCTCCTCTCTTCAGCCAGCCCTTCCTCTCTTAGCCAGGTGACTTCATTTCTTGCATCCTCAATGCCTTGTCCCATACTTTCTTCTTCCTTCAAAACATACTTAGACAACAAATGTCCACAAGTCACATCTTACTGGCCCTATTGTCCTTTCATGTTACTATTCAAACTCTCCTTCCTTACTCTGTAAAACTCCCCCAAATGTAATTCATAAACTTTGCCACCAATATTTTTCTATCCATTTTCTCTAAAATTAGGCACAGTCCTATTGTTTCTGTAGAATGACTACAGATTAGGGGAAAGTCCTGGGTGTCGGGTGCCTCATGGCTAAAATCCTCAGATCTCAGAGAATAAACACCTCACTAAGATTCATGCTCGGTAACAATGAGAAATGCTTGAAGAACTCTGGGGTAAATGCATCATACCAGGTGCTCCTCCCTGGTAGCCTCCTGCCCTGGCTGGAGACCAAGTGACAAACCTCCTCTGTATTCCTTCAGCTCCCGTCACCATCACGCATGGCAGACTGAGAAAGGTGAAGGCCAACTGCATTCAGCAGGAGATGTGTCCATTCACCACCAGTCTCCTACCACCGTTCCCAGCTGGCCTGCATCCTCCTAGTGCCCATCCTGGGGAGTCTTTCAGTGTCAGGCTACCTTCTGAGACTTAAGGTTTCACTGACAAGCTCCCCTACTCTGCCCCTTTCCCTGCTCCTCCGCTCAAATCTCATCACTCAGGTCCATGTCGTCATCTAACATTAAACCATGCAAATCTATTTTACTGGGAAGAGGGAGGGAGGCTGCAGGTTACAAGTAGAGTGAACCAGAAATCAAGGTCCACAGTCTGACATGTGCCAGAGCACTTCAAGAAACAAACCAGATCTTTTAAATCCCCCCTCTCATGGAAAATTCTGCATTTGTGGATTATACAGATATGATGGAAAGGTTAAAGATTTAGATATATTTCTAGGACAGATAGAAATGAATACTTGGGGCCAGGCATGGTGGCTCACCCCTGTAATTGCAGCACTTTGGGAGGCCAAGGCGAGTGGATCACCTGAGACCAGGAGTTCGAGACCAGCCTGGCAAACATGATGAAATTCGGTCTCTCCAAAAATATAAAAAATTAGCTGGGAATGGTGGCAGACACCTGTAGTCCCAGCTATTCAGGAGGCTGAGGCAGGAGAACTGCTTAAACCCAGGAGGGAGAGGTTGTAGTGAGTCAAGATCATGCCACTACACTCCAGCCTAGGTGACAGAGCAGACTGCAAGACTGCATGAGAGAGAGAGAGAGAGAGAGAGAGAGAGAGAGAAAGAAAGAAAGAAAGAAAGAAAGAAAGAAAGAAAGAGAAAAAGAAAGAAAGAAAGAAAGAAAGAAAGAAAGAAAGAAAGAAAGAAAGAAAGAAAGAAAGAAAGGGAGAGAGAGAGAGAAAGAGAAAGAAATAAAGAGAAAGAGAAAGAGAGGGAGTGAGGAAGGAAGGAAGGAAGCAGGGAAGGAAGGAAGGAATGAAGTAAGGGAGGGAGAGAGGGAGGGAGGAAGGAAGGAAAAGAAAGGAAAGAAAAGAAAGAAAGAGAGAGAGAAAGAAAGAAAGAAAGAAAGAAAAGAAAAGAAAAGAGAAAAGAAAAGAAAAGAAAAGAAGAGAAAAGAAAAGAAGAGAAAAGAAAAAAGAAAAGAGAAGAAAGACTGGCTGGCTTAGGATATGTGCTTTAAAAAAAACATGACTGAAAAGCAGAAGGAACACAAATCAGATATATAAGTTATCAGGCAAGGACTTTAAAATAACTATGATTAATATTTTTTCAACTTTAAGCAGTCATGCTCAACTCATGGCCTCAGATTCCTCATTCATAAAATGAGGTTTAAATGGACACTTTGGCAGTTAGTGTAGAGATTAGCCCTTTCAAACTCAGCTCCTAATTTGACTGGTGTCCAATGCTGGCCACCCCTCCTTTGGAATCTCGAAAGGCTTTGGAAAGGGACCCTAAGACAGTAACCCGTTTCCTTACTCTGCTTCTCCGTGCACCCTTTCTCCGCTCTCCTGCCCCTAGCTCTTCCCACTTCTGGTTTGTTCTCACTATTTGTCTTCTCCCTTTCTCCACTTTGAAATTTCGTTTCCATCTCAACAGAGCAGTCACATTTTTCCCATCTATTCTCAAGGTTACAGGAGAACTGAGTGGAGTGTTTGGCCTTTCAGAAGTGGTCTGACAGCTCACAGTTTGCATATGTCTACATCTTTGAAAACAGTTCTGGTACTCAAACTGAGGCATCAGTAGTAAGGGATTCAAAACATCTGCCCAGGGAGGATTGTTTGAGTCCAGGAGTTCGAGGCTGTGGTGAACTATGATCATGCCACTGCACTCCAGCCCGGGTGAGGGGGAGATCCTGTCTCTTAAATTTAAAAACAAAAAACAAAAAACAACTGCCCACTGATGGGAAAGACGAAGGACTGCCTTGGGAAAATTCTAGATGCATTGGAGGCCTGATTGAAGTTGTATGGACATGAAATGCTTTCATGAAGGGCATAAAGGCAAGTTCTCAATAAACAAGGTATATTCAATACACAGAGTTATATCTTTTTTCCTCCAAAGGATAGAAAAGAATTGAGGTTGAAGGACAAAGCCATAGATATAAAGACAACAGGAGATAGGCAAGTACCACCTCAGAAATAGCAATAAAATTTTGGAAGTTGGAAAACAGATGAACAATGGAAAATGCTGAGCAGTCTAAACAGAAGCTAAGCCCACAGAGGGGAAAGTCTAAGCCAGAAGCAAGCAGATTTACCTGCAGAACGTCACAAAGGCGCAGGCATGACCACCACCAAAAACTCGTAGCCAGGAGTGAGGCCTGGGACCAAAAGCAAGAGGACTGATCTGTATGAGGGACAGTGAGACCTCCCCGAGTTCCTTCTCCCTCACTGTCCTCCACCCTGGCAGAAGAGGAGCTTTACACTTAGCAGGAACTGAGTCAAGAGCTCATAGTAGACTCTTGCCTATCAGGCCCAGCTGAGAGTGGGAATGAAGTACTGTACAGAAAGCTGATGGGTTCAGTAAACATTTACATATTAAATTTGGGACTCTGTCTCCCTTCTCATGTTTGGTTCGGGAATGCTGACATTTAAACCCAACCCATATCCCTCCATGGTAGACAGAATGATGGCCCTCCAAAGATGTCCATGTCCTAATCCCTGGAACCTGTGACTAGGTTCCTTTACACAGCAAAAGAGACTTTGCAGGTGTGATTAAATTAAGGCTCTTGAGATGGAGAGGTTATCCTGGATTATCCAGGTAAGCCCATGCAACCACAGGGTCTTTATTAGAATTATACCCAAATACTGCACTCTAATTAGTATATTGTTTTCCACAGGGGTATAGGTCAGCAATTCTGAAATTATTTTATGTATACGCTAGAACTGAACAAATAGGCAAATACATTGCAAATAATAAGAACCAGGATTCTTCCTCAGCGTTTGAGAAAGGAGTTATAATAAGGAAACGGGAAAAGCTAAATAAGTCCTGTGGTATTTGATTTTTAAAATTTTATTTATTTATTTTATTTTATTTTATTTTATTTTTTTTGAGGCGGAGTTTCACTCTTGTTGCCCAGGCAGGAGTGCAATGGTGTGATCTCATCTCACTGCAACCTCCGCCTCCCAGGTTCAAGCGATTCTCCTGCTTCAGCCTCCTGAGTAGCTGGAATTATAGACACCCAACACTGTGCCCGGCTCATTTTTGTATTTTTAGTAGAGAAGGGATTTTATCATGTTGGTCAGGCTGGTCTCAAACTCCTGACCTCAAGTGATCCACCCACCTCGGCCTCCCAAAGAGCTGGGATTACAGGCATGAGCCACCACGCCCGGCCGTGGTATTTGATTTTAATCAGAGGAAAAAATATATATATGTGTGTGTGTGTGTATATACATATACATATACACACACACACACACATATATACACACATATATATACACACATGCACATACACACACATACCCATACACACACATATAAAATGACACACACATAAATGTGTGTATATGCACACACATACAAATGAGTAAAGATGTGTGCACATGTGTGTGAGTACACATATTATTTTGTAGCCCTTTCCATTGAGTGGGCCTAGAAGCAATGACATCTAGTAACAAGAGACACAGCACCCAAATCTTGGGTCTTAAATACCATTCTCCAATAAAAGGAGTGGGGACTCCTTGGAGAAATAGTTGATTCCAGCGAGGAGGCAAGGAAACTTCAAGATAAACCTGGAACATCTGACTCTACTTGTGTAGAGTCAGAAAGTTAGGAAGTGCTTATAAAATGATAGAGGTGTGTTGAAAGGACACGGGCATCAGGTGAAGGAGCTCCCAATGGCCAAATCTAGGACATTTGAGTAACAAAATAAAGAGTAATGAATTGTAATCCACAGAGTAAAATAAATATCCATGAGTCATATTAACATAAAATAAGTAATTGACTACATGAAGAGAAGAGAACAGCTCTTCCTTACAGTAGAATTGCAAATAATAAATGTACAAGAAATTATTTTTTAAATTACCATTTGGCCAATACCACAATTAATCATTGTTGTGGGCAAGAACCGTCAATGGATGCTAAAATTCATGAATGCAAGTACAGCGAGAAACAAGACTCCTCACAAGACACTAACTAATTACAAAGGGAAAAAAATGGTAACTTTACAGTGGAGAAACCTGGCAGACATCCTAAGTGATCAAAATTAACATCACCAGTAATGAAATGTAGCTCCTGATAGGATGCACTTAAGCACAACATCACTTTTGTGCTATCCTTACAAAAATGTGTAATACTAACATAAGAGGAGATCACACAAACCTAAACTGAGGGACATTCTACCATTTAACAGGCCAGTATTCTTCAAAAACATCAAGGTTGTGAACAACAAAGGAATGAACCCAGATTGTACGAGACTGAGTAGAAATGACAACTAAATGCAATGCAGGATCCTGCATGAGATCCTGGAGCAGAAAAGAGACATTTTCAGGATAACTGGCAAAATTCTGATAAGGTTTAGAGACTACTTAATAGTGATATACCATGTTAATTTCCTGATTTTGGTGATTATACTATGTTATGTAAAATGGCAAAATTAGGGGAACTGTAAATGATATAAGAGAATTCATTATACTAATTTTACAACTTTTAAGTCTGAAATTATTTTAAAATAATGTTTTAATCAAGTAGTAATTATTGCTCTACTGATTTTTGTTAATCAAAGATATATATAACTCTTAGAGTTTAACAGTCAAAATGCTCCTATATTGCATTACCACACTGAGTTTATGTGAATTCAGCCTAAAGCAACAAAATTTGATGTTTTAACCTATGCAATTGTATTAAAATAGGTGTTTTCTATTGAAATAATAAAAATAGCTCATAGATTTCATTACCATCTTTGAAGACTTTTAGGAGGATGAGGTTCCCAGATGTGTACGTCACATAGATGGAGTCTAATATAGCTTTGATTATTTGTTTCCTCTTTTCTTTTCTTTAGGTTAAACCACAGCTTGAAGAAAAAACAAATCAGAGTTATGAAAAATTGGAAGCTGTGGAGTATAAAACTCAAGTCGTTGCTGGAATAAATTACTACATTAAGGTTAGAGTTCAGTACCTACTTTAGCGCCAAAAGATCTATTTCTCATTTTATGTAAAATGTTCCCTGATTTCCCTACCATATAATTGCTTCCTTACAGTTGTCCTAAATTAAGATGCCTAGCATGATTCCTTCCAAGTGGTAGACTCTCAAATTTGGTAAATGATGTGATGCCATTTTTTTTCTTGTGAATTCAGAAAGCTTTATTACATTGATTCTTGATTTCTGGAAATTGTATAGAAAAAGATTTCAGAACAGTTCAGGGCATGCTGGATTTGTGGCTGTGCTGCTTCTTAGGTAAGGAGGGAGGATCACGTCTCATCTGCCTGAAGGCGTGGGGCTGGACCACATGGTATCTTGAAGCCGATTCCACCTCAAAGCTGTATGATTCTATATGTCTAAATTAAATAAATTAAAGTAACGACTCAAATCATTAGCTGGGAAAATAATTTAAACCTTTTTTGTCCTTTAAATAAGCATTTTGATTAATATAATATAAATATTATTTTGTAATTCAAATTAGTAGATTTAACTTATGGCACTCTAGGTATAGTTTAAAGCAGTGGAGTAGTGAAAATAGTTTAAAAGTTAATTATATAGCTCTGTCAGAAAATTACACGATGCATTGATCCAGTTCTAATTGAAGTTACCAAGATGAAACCAACTGAACAAGTCAACCATGAATATTTAAGAGCCATTTTTGTCCTTATGTATTAAGAAGATGATAATTCTGATTCTAAAAATAAAAACAAATATTAAAGTATGTTTACTTAATCTTTACTTAACCATTCGACCAGGGCACAGTGTGGCTTATTTCTCTTTAACAAACAATTCAATTAAAATATAAACATTTTAAAAGACGTTTTCAGCAAAAAATAAACATAAGTAAGTGGAGCTAGTCAGCTTAGCACAGGAAAGTTTCAGTACCGAGCTATGTATATGGATCAGCCCTGTTCTGCCACATGTGAGCTCCTAGGAAAGACCAGGTCACATGTCACAGGGAGCTTTGACCAGGTCACGGGGAGACACATGTCACAGAGGACCCTGCTGTATCCTCAGAACACAATGGCACCATTTCCTCCATTTTCAATCTGATTTCTTCATGGCTGGAAAAGAACGTTTTCCAGTTAAAAATGATTATGTGCAAAGATAGGAAGCATTCCATCAACATTAGAATATTTATTTTAATAATTTATGATTAATTCAAATGCATACATTTCACATGTTACCACATATTACATTTCACATATTACTGCATATTACCAGCTCACATGTCTCTTCAACAGTTCATCAGATAATTATCTTGAAAATTTCTTCTCTTGACCACCCTTTTGCCCTCTCTTAATCAGTCTCTCTCTCTCTCTCTCCTTCTCTCTGTCTCTGTCTCTTTCTCTCTCTGTCTCTCTCATCTTTTCTTCCTTCTGCTATCGAATTTTTCCTATTGGATCTCAGCCACTGATCCTAGTTCCCTTTTACTTCCTGGTAGTCTGGCTGTTGATCCCTTTGCTCTGAGCCACTCTAGATTTAAGGTCTTGCCAGTGACGAGACCTTCTCTATGTATTTCAGGTACCTATCAAGAGGCAGGTGGTACAATGGAAGGACCACAGGCTTAGGTGTCAGAGTGTCCTGGGTTTGAACCCTTGAAGCTCCTCCTCCTCTCTGAGCCTTCATTCCCTTATCTGCACAATGAGGGTAATAATCTGCTTCGCAGGGTGTTGTGAGGAATATATAAGCTGGAAATTTATTGAGCACTTACAATTCACCATGCACTAGTCTAAGAACAGGGCTTGTATTATCTCATTTAATCCTCACAACAAATCTATGAGATAAGTACAATCACTTCTCTTGGGTTACCAATGAAAAAATTGAGCTCCAGGGTGGTGAAGAGACTAAAAAGGTCATACAACTATAAGATCTGAGTCAGGATTTGAGCCCAGATAGACTGAGCTTAACTGCTGGCTGTGCTGCCTCTAATATAAAGCACAAAATAAGAGCTTTTAAAAGGTTACACTGGCCTGGTGTGGTGGCTCACGTCTGTAATCCCAACACTATGGGAGACCAAGGCGGGAGTATAGCTTGAAGCCAGGAGTTTGAGATCAGCCTGGGCAACATAGCCAGACCTTATCTCTACAAAGAAAATGTTTTAATTACCTAGGCATGGTGATGCACATCAGTAGTCCTAGCTACTTGGGAAGATGAGGTAGAAGGATCACTTGAGCCAAGGAGTTTGACATTGCAGTGAGCTGAGATCGCACCACTGCACTGCAGCCCAGGCAACAGAGCGAGGCCTCATTCCCCCATCAGTACCCTCCAAAGAGGTTACATTGTAGAGTGAAAAGAATGTAGATGCTAGAGCCTAACAGATCTGGGTTTGAATATTGGCTGTGCCACTTATTAGCTGAGAAATTTATGGAAAATCACTTAATCTCTCTTACTCTGCTTCCACATCTGTAAAATTTCATTGCTCCACCTTTCTTCAGGCCTATAATATAAGTTAATATAATCATTTATATAAAATGTTCATCATAGTGTCTGGCTAACAGTAAACATTTGATATATGGCATTTGTTAAAATTAGGATAGGAAGTGACATCAGAAGCACAATAAATATTTTTATAAGACAAAACATTTATTGTCTCAAGCAAGAACCAAAGTAAAAATTCTTACCATAATTTTCCAGGTCTCAGATTCATGTCCAAACTACTGCTTCTGCTTCAACCTTCATACCAATGACTTCCTAGCAAAACCCCTTAGCTTTTTTTTTTTTCTTTTTTGAGACAGAGTTTCACTCTGTCGCTCAGGCTGGAGTGCAGTGGCACAATCTCGGCTCTCTGCGACCTCCATCTCCCAGATTCAAGCGATTCTCCTGCTTCAGCCTCCCAGGTAGCTGGGATTACAGGTGTGCACCACCATGCCCAGCTAATTTTGTATTTTTAGTTTTCACCATGTTGGCCAGGTTTGTCTCAAACTCCTGACCTCAGGTGATCCACCCGCCTCGGCCTCCCAAAGTGCTGGAATTATAGGCGTGAGCCACAGTGCCCGACCCCTTCACTCTAGAAGGGAGGGTGTCTGCCCCCTGGGCTCTGCTCAATCTTACCAGTGGGCGTTTATAAAGTAGGTTCTGATATAGGTATATGAACCCTGCATCCCAAATTTTCTAGGGCAATTCTGATTTTCTTTTCCCTTATCAGACTGTATGGCAAATAAAGTGTCCCAAGTTGGGAGTCAGAAAACAGCATCACCAAAAATATAGGCTGTCACTGGTTTTCTTGCTCCATGCATCTTTGAAAATAAAATGCTGTCCTTTATGCCCAGATTATACTAAAAAAAATAACAAAATAAACCTAGGACTTATGCCTCTTGCCATGCCATTAGTCTACAATTTTTTTTTTTTTTTTTTTTTTTAGGCAGAGTCTTGCTGTATCACTCAGGCTGGAGTGCAGCAGCGCAATCTCGGCTCACTGCAACCTTCTCCTCCTGGGTTCAAGTGATTTTCCTGCCTCAGTCTCCCGAGTAGCTGGGATTACAGGCATGCACCACCATGCCTGGCTAATTTTTTGTATTTTTAGTAGAGACGGGGTTTCACCATGCTGGCCAGGCTGGTCTCGAACTCCTGACCTCGTGATCCACCTGCCTCAGCCTCCCAAAGTACTAGGATTACAGGTGGGAGCCACGGCGCCCAGCCTACTCTACTCTTTCTCTCCTAAAATAAGGTGGTGGATTTATGAATACAAAGAGTCTAAGAATGGGTGGACTAGGTCTAGCAATGCTATTCCTCAGCAGCTTTTTGGACAGAAGTCTTTATAGATCTGTAGCTCTCTCACTTGATGTAGACCCATTTGAATAAATCTCCTTTTGCTTTCTCTTTTTTTTAATACTTTTCAGGTACGAGCAGGTGATAATCATTATATGCACTTGAAAGTATTCAAAAGTCTTCCCGGACAAAATGAGGACTTGGTACTTACTGGATACCAGGCTGACAAAAACAAGGACGATGAGCTGACGGGTTTTTAGCAGCATGTTCCCAAAGTGTTCTGATTCCTTCCACTGGCTACTGAGTCATGATCCTTGCTGATAAATAAAACCATCAATAAAGAAGCATTCTTTTCCAAAGAAATTATTTCTTCAATTATTTCTCATTTATTGTATTAAGTAGAAATTACCTTTTCTTTCTCAAAATCAGTGCTACTGCTTTAGAGTATAAATTCCATATAAATTGATGGCATTTGGAAATCTTATAAAAACTAGTTAAGCCTAATGCAATTGGCTAAAGGATAGTACCACACTCACCCCCACCATAGGCAGGCCGGATCATGGACTATCAGTTCATCAGCCTCCTTGTTCCCTGTGGCTGCTGATAACCCAGTATTCCATCTCTACCCTCATATTTTAAAATTAAATCAAGCATTTTACAAAGTGTGTATATGTGTGTGTGTGTGTATATATATATAAATAAAATATATATATATATATATATATTTTTTTTTTTTTTGAGATGGAGTCTTATTCTGTCACCCAGGCTGGAGTGCAATGGTACAATCTCGGCTCACTGCAACCTCTGCCTCCTGGGTTCAAGCGATTCTCCCATCTCAGCCTCCCAAGTAGCTGGGATTACAGGTGCCCACCACCGCACCTGGCTAATTTTTGTATTTTTAGTAGAGACAGGATTTTGCCATGTTGGCCAGGCTGGTTTCGAACTCCTGACCCTAGGTGATCTGCCCACCTCAGCCTCCCAAAGTGCTGGGATTACAGGCGTGAGCCACCATGCCTGGCCTATATTTTTATTCTGAAACAAACTTAAACATAGAGAAAAGTTGCAAAAAAAAAAAAAAAAAAACTTTTTTTTCCTGGACATTTGAGACTTAAGTTACTTACCATGATGCCCCATCACCAACAAATACTTCAGCGTGCATTTCCTCCAAACGAGGATCTTCTCCTGCAAAACTGAAATACAGCCATCAAAATCAGGAAATTGGCAGGTCATAGTGGCTCATGCCTGTAATCCCAGCACTTTTGTAGGCCAAGGCAGCAGGATTGCTTGAGGACAGGAATTCAAGACAAACCTGGGCAACATAGCGAGACCATGCCTCTACAAAAAAAAAAAAAAAAAATTAAAATTTAGCTGGGCATGGTGGTACACACCTGTAGTACTAGCTACTTGGGAGGCTGAAGTGGGGGGATGGCTTGAACCCAGGAACTCGAGGCTACAGTGAGCTATACTCATGCCACTGCACTCCAGCCTGGGTGATGGAGAGAGACCACGTCTCTAAAAAAATAAAAATTAAAAATAAAATTAAGCAATTAGGAAATTAACACTGATATACTGGTAGCATCTAATTCCCAGACACCATTCAAATTACCCCACTTGTCCCAATAATGTCATTTATGACAAAAAGATCCAAGCCAGGTGAGGTGGCAAGCACCTGTAGTCCTAGCTACTCAGGTGGCAGAGGCAGGAGGATCTCTAGAGGCCAGAAGTTCAAGGCCATGGTGTGCAATGATCATGCCTGTGAATAGCTACTGCTAGGCAACATAGCAAGACCCCATATCCAAAAACAGATCCAATCCAAAATCATGTGCTCCATTTAATTGCCATTTTCCTCTTATTTAATACCTTTATTGAGACATAAATTGAAACATACAACTTACTCATTTAAACTGTACAGGTGAATAGTTTTATACCACATTCACAAATGCATGTAAACCTCACACAATTTTAGAAGATTTTCATCACCTCAAAAAGAAGTCTGATACCTGTTAGCTATCACTTCTCCAGCCTCCTCCACACATACTTCAACCCCTAAGCAACAACTAATTTACTTTCTGTCTAGATTTGCCTGGTCTGGACATTGATATATGTGGAATTATATAATATGTGGTCTTTTGTAACTGGCTTCCTTCACTTAGCATAGTTTTCAAAATTTATCAATGTTGTAGCATGTGTCCGTATTTTATTTCTTTTTATGCACAAATATTTCATTTTATAAATACATCACACGTTGTTTGTTAACTAATCAGTTGATAGATATTTAAGTTGCTTTCACCTTTTGACTATCAGGAACACTGCTACTATAAATATTTGTGTACAAGGTTTTGTGTGTATATATGTTTTCATTTCTCTTGGGTATATACCTAGGAGTAGAATTTGCTGGTTCATATGGTAACTAACTCTATGTTTAATTGTTTGAGAAACTTACAGACTGTTTTCTGAAGAGGCCACAGCATTTTACATTCCCACCAACAGTGGATAAGAGTTCCATTTTCTCCATATCCTCACCCACACTTGTTATTATCTGAGCTTTTTTAAGGTTAGCCAACCTGGTGGATGTGAAATAATAGCTCATTGTGGTTTTGATTTGTATTTCCCTGATAACTAATGCTGTTGAACATCTTTTCATGAGATGATTAGCCATTTGTATTAGGTTGGTGCAAAAGTTAGTGTAGTTTTTGTCATTTAAAAATAATAACAAAAACTACAATTACCTGTCTTAGTCCATTTTCTGTTGCTTATAACAGAATATCTGAAACTGGTAATTTACAAAGAAAATGAATTTATTTATTACAGTTATGGAGGCTGAGAAGTCCGAAGTTCAGGGCCAGGCACAGTGGCACATGTCTGTAATCTCAGTATTTTGGGAGGCCAAGGCAGGTAGATCACCTGAGGTCAGGAGTTTGAGACCAACCTGACTAACATGGTGAAACTCCGTCTCTTTACTAAATACAAAAAAAAAAATAGACAGGAGTGGTGGCACATGCCTGTAATCCCAGCTACTTGGGAGGCTGAGGCAGGAGAATCACTTGAACCCGGGAGGCAGAGGTTGCAGTGAGCTGAGATCGTGCCATTGCACTCCAGCCTGGGCAACAAGTATGAAACCCTGTCTCAAAAAAAAAAAAAAGTTTGATACTGCTAAAGGCTATACTATACTAGACATGGGATTGCCACCATGTCTGGCCTGTCTATAGTTTTCTTATGACACCTTTGTCTGGTTTTGGTAGAATTGGTGAATTGTTATTAATTCTTCTTTAAACCTTTTTTTTTTTTTTTTTTTTTTTTTTTTTTTTTTTAGAAATGGTCTCACTCTGTTGCCCAGGCTGGAGTGCAGTGCCCAATCTCAGCTCACTGAAACCTCCGTCTCCTGGGTTCAAGTGATTTTCCTGCCTCAACCTCTCAAGTAGCTGGGATTACAGGCACCCACTACCACCCTGGGCTAACTTTTATATTTTTTCAGTAGAGACAGGGTTTCACCATGTTGGCCAGTCTGGTCTCAAACTCCTGACCTCAAGTGATCCACCTGCCTTGGCTCCCCAAAATGCTGGTATTACAGGTGTGAGCCACTGTGTCCAGCCTTCTTTAAATCTTTAGTACCATTCAGTAAAGCCATCTGGGCCTGGGCTCTTCTCTGTGGGTAGTTTTTTAAATTACTAATTCAATATCCAAACTTATTATAGGTCTATTTAGGTTGACTGTTTCTTCTTGAGTCAGTTTTGGGAGTATGTGTTATTCTAGGAATTTGTTCATTTTATCTATGTTATCTATTATTGGCATACAATTGTTCATAGTATTCCTTTATAATCCTTTCATTTCTGTAAGGTCAGTATTAATGTCTCCCCTTTCATTTCTGATTCTAGTAATTTGAGTATTCTCTCTTTTTGCTCTTAGTCTACCTGTAGGTTTGTCAACTTTGTTCATCTTTTCAAAATAACAACTTTTGTTTCAATGATTCAATGTAGTGTTTTTCTATTCTCTATTTTATTTATTTCTACTCTAATGTTTATTATTTCTTTCCCTTTGCTTGCCTTGGGTTGACTTTGATCTTCTATTTTCTGTGTCTTAAGGTAAAAAGTTAGGTTATTGATTTGATATTATCTTTTTTGGCATAAGTGTTGACAGCTATAAATTTCCCTCTAAGCATTGCTTTAGCTGCATTCCATAAGTTTTGGTATGTTGTTTATTTTCATTCATGTCAAAATACTTTCTAATTTTCCTTTTGATTTTTCCTTGATTTCTTTCTTGATTTCTTCTTTGACCCATTGATTATTTAGGAGTATGTTAATTTCTACGTATTTGTAAAGTCTTCCATCCTTGCTCCTGTCCCCCATCCTTGTGACTCCCACCTCCACCCTCCTCACCCCATCACCTGCCCCCCAATGCTCAGTCATTTACATCCTGTCCTAGACCACTGCCACTATCCCTTTACCTAAGTACCTGCCCTCTCCACGCCAGCTATGCTCCACCATGGTGGGTGGGCACCTACCCATGGAGAAGCCAACTCCAACATCTAGTTTCGGACCATCCAAAACCAATATCTGGGCCGGGCGCGGTGGCTCAAGCCTGTAATCCCAGCACTTTGGGAGGCCGAGACGGGCAGATCACGAGGTCAGGAGATCGAGACCATCCTGGCTAACACGGTGAAACCCCCTCTCTACTAAAAAATACAAAAAACCAGCCGGGCGAGGTGGCGGGCACCTGTAGTCCCAGCTACTGGGAAGGCTGAGGCAGGAGAATGGCGTAAACCCGGGAGGCGGAGCTTGCAGTGAGCTGAGATCCGGCCACTGCACTCCAGCCTGGGTGACAGAGCGAGACTCCGTCTCAAAACAAACAAACAAACAAAACAAAACAAAACAAAAAAAAACAATATCTGCTGTTCTTGGCCCTACTTAATGGATTTGGGGCTGAATTGTTAAGGAAGGAGAGAGGAAGAGGGAGTGGAGGGGAGAGTAAACGAAAAGGAGAGAATGAGAGAGGCAAAGTGAAGAGAAAACTTGTTTTAAACATGCTTGGGTTGGGCTGGGCACAGTGGCTCACGCCTGTAATCCCAGGACTTTGGGAGGCTTAGGTGGGTGGATCACAAGGTCAAGAAATAGAGACCATCATGGCCAACATGGCAAAACCCTGTCTCTATTAAAAATACAAAAGTTAACTGGGCATCGTAGCGTGTGCCTGTAGTCCCAGCTACTGGGGAGGCTGAGGCAGGAGAATCGCTTGAACCCAGGAGGCAGAGATTGCAGTGAGCCGAGATCGTGCCACTGCACTCCAGCCTGGCTACAGAGCGAGAATCCGTCTCAAAAAAAAAAAAAATTGCTCAAGTGGGGTGGTGGTGGCATGCACCTGTAGCTACTTGGGAGGCTGAGGCAGGAGGATTGCTTGAGCACAGGAGTTCGAGGTTGCAGTGAGCTATGATTGCACTACTGCACTCCAGCCTGAGTGAGAGAGCAAGATCCTGTCTCTTAAAAAAAAAAAAAAAAAAAAAAAAGATGTTTCTAAAGCGAGCTTGTCCAACCCACGACACGACCCACAGGCACCCAGGATGGCTTTGAATGCAGCCCAACACAAATTCGTAAACTTTCTTAAAACATGAGTTGTTGTTGTTGTTTTTTTTCTCATCAGCCATCATTAGAATTAGTGCATTTTATGTGCGGCCCAAGACAATTCTTCTACCAATGTGGCCAGGGAAGCCAAAAGATTGGACACCACTGCTCTAAAGTCTCCTTCTGGTCTCTGCACTCTGTCCATCACCCCATTAGTGCCACTTGACAATCCTCTGTCCCAAATAATAATAACAGCTAATATATATTAAATGCTCACCATAGTCTAGGTAGTGTTTCAAAGACTTTATAAACAAAACTTATTTAACTTTTTTAACAATCTCATGAGGTAAATATTATTGCTATCCCCTCTTTACAGAAGACTGAGTGTAGAAAGATGAAGTTACTTGCGCAAGGCCGCATGACCAGTTAGTAGAGAAGTGAGGATGTGATCCAAGCTGTTTGCCTCCAGGGCCAATGCTCTTTCTTAACCCCTACACTTTACTAACATATGCTCAGAATTCCTTCCCTCAGCTATTCTGACCCCTTGAAGCAGATACGTAAGGGAGAGTTGAAACACTGGTTGTTTTTAAATAGCCATTACTAACTCTTACTGCCTCAGAATGGAGAAGCTATCCTATCCATCTGCCTTCAGCTCCTAGCACATAAACAGTCAATAAGTGAACTAAAAGATCTCCACGGGCTGACTAGTATTAGTACTCTGGAGCTCTTAGGTAACAAGAACAACTAGAGACAACTCTACTGGCTCAGTAATAAGAATTCTTTTCTGAGCAATGCAAAAACATAGACACACACACATTGGTAGCTCTTTACACAAAGCAGTTGATCAAAGATACATGAAACTCCATAATTAGGGTGATTAGATTTACTTTAACCTGATTTTGGGGTGGAAAGTCTAAATACATCACACATTTACAAATTAATCTAATAAGCAACATACAAAACCTATGCAAAGAGAATGACACTCATGCACTGCCATAATGATGTTTTTGTCAATGACAGACCACATATACAACGAGGTCCCATAAAATTATAATGCAGCTGAAAAATTCCTATCACCTAGTGACATCGTAGCCATAGTAAAAATTTAATGCAATGCATTACTCACATGTTTTTGGTGATGCTGGTGTAAACAAACCTACCTTGCCACCAGTCATATAAAAATATAGTGCATACAATTATGTGTAGTACATAACACTTGATAATGATAATAAACAACTATGTTATTGGCTTATGTATTTACTGTACTACACTTTTTATCATTATTTTAGAATGTACTCCTTGCACTTTTTTTTTGAGTTAACTGTAAAACAGGCTCTGGCAAATCCTTCAGGGGGTATTCTAGAAGAAGGCATTGTTATCATAGGAGATAACTCTATGTGTGTTATTGTTTCTGAAGACCTCCCAGTGGGATAAGATGTGGAGGTTGAAAATAGTAATATTCAGCCAGGCGTGGTGGCTCACGCCTGTAATCCTAGCATTTTGGGAGGTCGAGGAGGGTGGATCAGTTGAGGTCGGGAGTTCGAGGCCAGCCTGACCAACATGGAGAAACCCTGTCACTACTAAAAATACAAAAATTGGCTTAGCATGGTGGACCTTGCCTGTAATCCCAGCTACTCAGGAGGCTGAGGCAGGAGAATCGCTTGAACCTGGGAGGCCGAGGTTATGGTGAGCCAAGATTGTGCCATTGCACTCCGGCCTGGGCAACAAGAGCAAAACTCCGCCTCAAAAAAGAAAAAAAAAGAAAAAAGAAAAAAATAGTAATATTGATCATCCTGACCCTGTGTAGGCCTAGGCTAATCTCTGTGTTTGTATCTTCATTTTTAATAAAAATCTTAAAAAGTAAAATAATTAAAAATAGAAAAAAGCTTCTAGAATAAGGATATAAAGGAAAAATATTTTTGTACAGCTATGCAATGTTTCTGTTTTAAGCTAAATGTTATTATGAGTCAAAAAATTTTTTAAATTTAAAAGTTTATAAAGTAAAATATTACAGTAAGCTGAGGCTAATTTATTGTTGAAGAAAGAAAAATTTTAAAATAAATGTAGTATAGCCTAAGTGTACAGTGTTTATAAAGTCTATAGGAGAGCACAGTGAGTCTCAGGCCTTCACATTCACTCACCACTCACTCACTGACTCACCCAGAGCAGCTTGTAGTCCTGCAAGCTCCATTTATCACACCATTTAAAAATCTTTCATACTGATTCTTACTGTACCTTTCTATATGTTTTTTATTTTCTTTCTTTATTTTTTTAGGAGACACAGTTTCACTCTATTACTCAGGCTGGAGTGCAGTGGCATGATCGTAGCTCACTGCAACCTCAAACTCCTGGGTGCAAGAGATCCTTCTGCTTCAGCCTTCTGAGTACCTTGGACTACAGGCACATGCCACCATGCCTGGCAGATTTTCTTCTTTCTTTCTTTTTCTTTTCTTTTCTTTTTTTTTTGCAGAGATAGGGTCTTGCTATATTGCCCAGGTTTGTCTTGAACTCCTGGGCTCAAGTGATCCTCCTGCTTTGGTATCCCAGAGTGCCTGTTCTATGTTTACATAGATACACAAATACTCACCATTGTGTTATGATTGCCTACTGTCCTGTATTCAGTATGGTAACATGCTATACAGGTTAGCAGCCTAGGAGCAACAGGCTATACCATACAGACTAGGTATGTAGTAGGCTGTACAATCTAGGTTTGTGTAAGTATAGTCTATGATGTCTGCACACTGACAACATTGTCTAATGGCATATTTCTCAGAAGGTGTCCCCATTGTTCAGTAACATGTGACTCTACAATAATTCACTGTCCAAAATAAAAGACTTGAACAAATAGATAAACATATCCTGTTGCTGGTTAGGTATACTTCATGTTAAAGAGAACATAACAATAAATAAAAATAAATAGGAAAAAATATCAAGTAACGTGTGCAGTGATTCTTGATCTTGCCTGCATATTAGAGTCTCTTAATTTATAAATTAACACCAAAATATCCAAGGTGGGGTACCACTGCAGATCGATTAAAAAATAATCTCTGGAAAATAGTCCAGGTGATTCTGATGTCAGCCAGGGTTGAGTGCTAGTGTGATATAAAGAGAAAAGGTTTAATGGAAATACTAGCTCTAATTGAATTAAAAATATATCTTAAAGTATAAAATGTATTACAAAATATTCCACTGAGCCAGGCCAGGCATGATGGCTCAGACCTGTAATCCCAGCACTTTGGGAGGCCAAGGTGGGCGGATCACTTGAGGTCAGGAGTTAGAGACCAGCCTGGACGATATGGTGAAACCCCATCCTACTAAAAGTACAAAAGTTAGATGGGTGTGGTGGCACATGCCTGTAATCCCAGCTACTCAGGAGGCTGAGGCAGGAACCTCCCCTGAACCTAGGAGGCAGAGGTTGGAGTGAGCTAAGATTGTGCCACTGCACTCCAGCCTGGGTGACAGAGCAAGGTTTTTCCCCCAAAGGAAAAAAAAAAAAAAATGTGAGCCAGATTTGTTTAAGCCAGATAGAATAAAAGCAATGTGAAAAAATATTTTTATTTACTAAATGCTCTTGAAATACTGCATTTTATTTTGGAATATAATCAACAATTTGGATACAAATTTCATATATACCATAATGAATTACAAATTGGTTAAAAAGTGAAAAATTGGAATAATTTAAAATCAACTTTAATGCAGATTTTTTTTTTTTAAAAAAAAAGCTTATTTTAAAGGATTAGGAGGTGGTGTTTGAATTAGCCTTATTCTCCAAGAATTGTTGGGATTCTCAGAGAAATGAGAAAAAGATAGACCTGCAACTGGATAAACTGCTGATGGAAAGAGTGTTTGGAAGTTTCTTGGCCATTAACAGCTGTTAAAGGAACAAGTTTCCCCTAAAAAAAAAAAACGGTCTTCCCTCAGCAGTACTCTTGCAACCAAAGGAAAAAATTACATCTCCGAAATATCTTCCCCGCCAAATTTGAAATGGAATCTGGAAGCAAGAATTTGTATTCTATTGCAAATATTATTTTGCCTGACCCCAAAGGGAGAGACAGAGAATGTACTCTTGCCTTGCAGAGTTGAGAGACTCAACCCCTACTCTAGCAGGCACTCCTAGAATTTTCTGCCACAGACTGTGTTTTTGCAGAGTGTGTGGCCACTGGTATTGGGCCAAGTCAAGATTCAGAGGGTATGACCGTGCCCAGGGCTGTGGGCAGGGCTTATTCTGTTCTTTCTGGGAAACAGATTTCCTCCCCTACCTGAGGGAGAGAATCAATCATTATCTGTCTAGTTTCTCATTTGGAGAGTTCCAGAGACTCATCCTGGGCCCTGGAGGCTCAGAGGCTTACCTTGTTGGACTTGAAGTTCAGACGCAGTGACGAGTTTCACCCAAGGAGCTATCCAAGCCCATCCCTGCTGCTCTAAACAATATGAGAAGTATTTCATGAGGAAAATAATGTGCTAACGTCGGTGGATTATTTAACAGGGAGATACTGCTTGAATACTGGCTTACTGGGAATGTTTTAGATAGGCTCTTTTGGTTCAAGAGAATTTATTTTATGTCACAGGGATTCTTTATAAAGATGCATTTGCTTAGAAATCTAGAAAATGCCAAACAGCCAGGCTTCATAGAGGAAAGGGGCCCACACAGAACTGGGTCTCACAGTCAGAATCAGAATCCAGGCAGCTCTAAGAACCTGAGGAGCTGTGGTAATGGGTTTTTGTTCTAGGGCTCCATCATTAATGGGTCTCAGCTGTTCCCCAAGCAGCTGTCTGTACTTCTCTTTGTGTCTACTTTTCTGCCAGCTTCAACTGGCGTTCTTTCTTCTACTCTATATAACTCCTCTCTACCTCACGGTGTACATCCTTACAGCTTCTGTTTTCTCAGAACATTGAGCTTCCATGGCCCCTGTTGTGCCTCATCACCCCTCTCCTTCAGGCCTCACTTCCTGCTCACTACATAATTCTCTCAGTATTTCTCAGTTCAAAGCTGTGAAAAATTTGATTGCCCAGATCCTCTTTTTGCCCCAAGACATGTCACAGGACACTGGCCAACTTAAGGTTTAGCAGTTCTTGGGTGAGCTGCCCAACCTTAGTCTAATCAACCTAGTGTAAAATGGGTCATCTGGGGGTGCTCTTTCAGTAGGAGCTGTGGGTCAGTCTTAGAAAGGGCTCTGATGCGGCAGGCATCTAATCCACATGACAAATGGATGACTGGATGGATAGGTAGATAAAAAGCAGAAAGGCAGATTAGATAGATAGATAGATAATAGATAGATAGACAGATGGATAGATAGACAGATAGATAGGTAGAGTTAGACAGCCAGATAGAAATACATAGACTGACCAGCATATTTGTCCTTAGAGAAGTAGGGAGAGATTAGGGGAAGAGATTTAGTGTGGGTTGAACAATTGAGCAAGGTGGGAACGGCATTCACATGTTGAAATATTTTATTTTCTTTTAATTATTATTATTTTTGAGATGGGGGTCTCACTCTATTGCCCAGGCTAGAGTTCAGTGGTGTGATCATGCCTCACTGCAACCTCTGCCTCCTGGGCTCAAGTGATCCTCCCACCTCAGCCTCCAGAGTAGCTGGGACCACAGGCACATACCACCACACCTGGCTTTTTTTGTATTGTTGGTAGAGATGGGGCTTCACCATGTTGCCCAGGCTGGTCTTAAACTCCTGAGCTCAAGCAACCTGCCTGCACTGGCCTCCCAAAGTGTTGGGATTATAGTTGTGAGCCACTGCACCTAGCCAACATGTTGCAATATGTTAGAGATCTGACCCCTACCCTTAGGAACCAAGTAATGGACAGGTCCTGGCTGGGCTAGCTATTAATGCTAAGTTTCATTTTAGAGAAATAAGAGATTTCTCCCAAATTCTTCCACATGATTCTGGCTATTTCTTCATGTAGGGCTTAGTATTCTCCAGAATTTTCCTATAGAATCTGCCAAGGTTCTTCTCCCAAATGAGGCAGTCATGGAAAGTACTTAGAATGGAGCCTAATTTGTGGTAAGCACTTGGCAAATGAGCAATTATTATTATAATCTTCATTAATTTAACAAATATATGAGCAGTGTATCACTTATGGGCTACATTTGACTGCATATAATAGACCCAAATAGGTTAAACCTCTATATTTGGGTTAACCACCCCTGTTACATCCCCAAATGAACAGATGACAACATCTCACATAATATCTCACCACCTTCATATAATAACAAGTTTAAAGGCAGGTAGCCCAGGGCTGGAATGACAACACACAATTCCTTCTCCTTCTTTCTGTTCAGCCGTCCTTAACATGGTTTTTGTCGTCTTTCATCTGTCACCACATAGGCAAATAGCCCTAATCCTTGTCACTTCTAGCCACCCTAACCACATTTCAGGTAGAAAGAAGGAGGAAAAGAGGAGGAAGGGACAGTTCTCTTTGCACTGTAAATGTTTCTCAAAAATGCCCTAGCCTATCTCATTGGCCAGGATTGTCTGACTGATACTTGGAGCTGCAGGGGAAGCTGGGCACAATGCTACCCTAAACAAAACCAGGATTCTCTTGGTAAGGAAGAGAAAAATGGATATAGGGTAGGCAACTAGCAGTGTCTCATCCAGCTCAGACACTGAGAAGCACAGTGCCAGCCCTCAAAAACAGGTGGAGGAAAGAGATAAGTGAGAAATTGTAACAGTGTAATAAAGATTACGATAGAGGTGTTATTGTGGATGTGCATAAAAGGGACACGTAACTTGTACTTGAGAGGTCAGGAGAGCCTTGCTGAAGGAAGTGATAGCTGAGACCTGAAGCATGGGTAGGAGTTGGCCAGGGAAGTGTGAGAATGCACAGATGTTCAGAGGTGAGACTGGCTCTTTTCTTGGAGCACAAAGAAGTTTAGTGGGGAACAGAGTGCATCATAGCGAGCAGTGAGGTTGGAGGTGAGCAGGAGACAGAGGATGGACTTCCTAAGCCACTTTAAGGAATCTGTATCTGTCTTCAAGGCACTGAGAAGCCACTGTGGGTGCAATTTTTTTTTTTTTTTTTTTTTTTTTTTTTGAGACAGAGTCTCAAATCTGTTAAAAACCTGTCACCCAGGCTAGAGTGCAGTGGCGCGCTCACTGCAACCTCCGCCTTCTGGGTTTAAGCGATTCTCCTGCCTCAGCCTCCTGAGTAGCTTGGATTACAGGCGCCTGCCACCACGCCTGGCTAATTTTTGTTTTTTAAGTAGAGATGGGGTTTCACCATGTTGGCCAGACTGGTCTTGAACTCCTGACCTCAAGTGATCCGCCCATCTCGGCTTCCCAAAGTGCTGGGATTACAGGTGTGAGCCACTGCGCCTGGCCAGCCACTGGGGGCTTTTAAGCAGAAATTTTTCTTGCTGGTTTTAAAAACTGGAGTGGGAAAATCATTCAATCATAGCAATTATTTTTAAGTGCCAGTAGATTACCTATCCCTTCTTAATGCACCAGGAGATATACAAATGCACCTCAGCCAAGTCCTCTCCCCTTGGACAGGGGTGCCCCCAGCTGGCCATTGCCTTCAGAAGCTGGAAGCCATGTTTGTCTAAACCTCTTGTTAACGTTTTGAATTTCCTTCCCAACGTAATTCTATGGGATAAAATTAGGCTTGTCCTGGAAATGCTACCCCAATGAGGAGGCATCACTTTCTATCTTCTTTATTCTTCAATGTTTATGCTCAATAATAAAGATTCTTTTTTAAGGGTCAATCAAGTTCATCAAGGGTATTCTACAAGGCTAAATACATACAGAAATCATGAGTAACCTAAATAATCTCTAATATGTTTGATTAGATCACCTAACTCTAGATAGAATGTTCATTTTTCTTGGTTTAAAAAGGGCTCACACATTTGATTAATCTCCCAGTTTACAAGATTACAAGTTTATCACTCCTGGACACTGGCACATTAGCAGGGACTACTATAGCAGCACTGGGTACATTATCACTACATTTCCCAAACTAGTATCTTCAGTGTACAACTTATTATTAAAACAGGATCTTGCTCTGCCACCATAGCTGGAAGGCAGTGGCACAATCATAGTTCACTGGAGCCTCAACTTCCTGGGCTCAAGAGATCTTCCCGTCTCAGCTTCATGAGCAGCTGAGAATACAGACAAGCACCATTTCAAAAAATTTTTTAAAAGACTGGGTCTCACCATGTTGCCCGGGCTGGTCTCGAACTCCTGGGCTCTTGATCCTCACGCCTCAGCCTCCCAAAGTACTGGGATTGCAGACATGAGCCACCACACCTAGTCCAGAGTACAACTTATAAAAGAATGACATATTAGAAAACACCCTTTTTATTACTGCACTTCCTTGGTACATTTCAGTCTTAAGTTAAAGCAACTTTTCAAAGACAAGGGCATTATATTTTCCAGGCAGCTGGAAACAGTCATTTGCAACCCACTCTCCACCCCATTCCTGATTTCCTTCTCTATTTTTTTTTCATAGAACTTTATCACATTTTAGCATACCATATAACTTACTGCTGTCTTCCTTCACCAAATAAAAGCTCTTTAAAACCAGGTATTTTTGTTTTGCTGAGTGATGTAACAATAGTGGTTAATAGTGCCTAGGAAGGCATTCAAATATTTGTTAAAAGAATTTGCAAATGTATCATCATAGGTGTTTCTTCATATGGCTGTCTGTTCTGCCAAGGAAGGGCCAAACTCACCTGTGAACTTTTGAACCTTCTACTTCTTTTGTGTGTGAGTTGCTGAATCCTACCTATCTTTCAGGCAACAAAAGCGAATCAACAAATTGTTCTAAGGCAGTAATTACACACAGGACACTTTTTCAGCAGGCAACTCAACTTTCAAAAGCAATGTCATCCATCTTCCTTCATTAGTTGAGGTTTTAAATGCCATTATCACACTAAACCTATTCATTTATACTATCACTCCACACTGCCACCATTGCACATTTTTCAAATGTTACACTGTAATGATTCAGGCACTCTACTAACATAATTGGATTAACTAGACGGTATTTTGGCCGACCTGAAATTCTGGAAAGACTGTTAATGAATCCTTTCCAAGGATCTGAATTCCCTCCTGAGCAGCAGAATCAGGGAGACCTTCGTCTTTCTGTTCTTGTATCCATCTTTTCAACTCACTTATCTACCCAAAAATTACTTACTCAACTTTATATAAGCCATTTTTCACTGCGGACCTCTAGGAAATTTTTGTTGAGACTAGACTAAAATCTCCACAAAAAGTGTCTGACCTACAGTAAGTGCTCAAAAAGTTTTGTTCAAAGAATGGTGGGCACTTTATATCTTTATCACTCATTTCTAAATGCATAATCTGATGGTGGTCAATGTACACAGGCCTACCAGAGACCTAGCTGGCTAATCTAACTGGGCCAGAGCCAGGGGGCTTATTTAAATCACTATGGTGGGCAGAGTCCTAAATTGGCTCAAGATATCCCTCAGACCATGAATATGGGACTTGGTGTCTGTCGTTTTAAAAAACCTGGCAAGAGATTTGCGGATGTAATTATGATTCTCATCAGTTGACTTTGAGTTAAGCAAAAAGATGTGGTAGGCCTAATCACACAAGCCCTTTAAAATCATTTTATCTGGTTTGTAGCATAAAGGGAAGTCAGACAGATTCCAAGTATGAGAAGAACTGAATGCACCATTGCCAGCCTAAAGATGGAAGGAATCATGTGTCAAGAAATGTGGGTAGCTTCCTGGAGCTGAGAGTGGCACCTGACAGTCAGCAAGGAAATGGGGACCTCAGGCCCATGATGCAACGATCTGGCAACTCAATGAGCTTAGCAGCAGACTCTTCCCCTAGAGACTCCAGAACAATGCCCAGCCTGGCACTCAACTTGATTTCAGCTTTAAGACCCTAAACAAAAAAAAAGGTCAGTCAAATCTGCCCATCTGGCCTACAGAACTGTAAAATACTGTTTGTGATAATTTGTAAAGCAGCAATAGAAAACTAATAACATAACCATTCCATACTAGAAAGTGGTTTTTTTTGCAAGGACCAAATCCTGCAATTATAGCAGGTTTGTTACTAACTCATTTGCTGTCATGCAAGCTCTTCCTTGCTTTTCCCTTTCCTGAATTTCTGCTTTCCTTTTCCATGACCATGGAAATACTGTCCAGGAAAGAATTCCACCAAAAATTAGTTTTTACATCTGAAAACAAGATCAGTTAAGGTACTAAAAGAAAACTTCTTTGGACAGTGTCCAGCTTATAATACTGCCCTTTTATAATCAACCCACAAAGATAAATCAAGGAATAAACTTATCAATAACCAAAAAGGTCCACATCCATGCCAATACATTTATAAAAATAAAAAAGTACAATACAAATTAGATATTGAAAGTGCATGCAAATTCTCTTACGAGAACTGTTGTACAACCTGACAGGATACTAAAAAATGAAAACTAAAATTTCAATAAATAAATAAAAAAAGAACTGTCTCAACATAGAAAACAATCAAATAAATATGTACACTGAGTCAGAAAATTATTTTAATAGTTACAAAACTTTTTTTTTTTTTACAGAATCAGTATAAAATAGCAGTTGATTTCTCCATAATTATCAGAATTATTTATACTTGAGGTCTTGGCTAAGTGGGGCTGAAATCAACAAAAGGTCTTGGACTGTTGGCTCAGAAATCATCCTAGGAAGCCCGCCCTGTTGATATCTGTCATGCTTAGCTCTTATGAGATGACCCAGTCCTTAAAAAAAAAAAAAAAAAAAAAAAAAAGAATCTCTCTTTATTCATTCTTTGGAGGCTTGAAGTGAATTCGGCAGCGTTCATTAAACACCTAAAATATTGAAACAGAAATAAAAGTCATTGAGTTATCCTGTATAAATCAGGCCTGGAACTAAATTCAATTTAGTATGCTTCAAAAGGTTATTACCATTTTTGTCCTAAGTCAACAGATTTAGGAAACAGAAGAGTTTCCTCACTAGTTCAAACTGACTTACGAGGTGTGAATGCACAGAAGGCCTTGACATGTATTTACAAGACAATTCTAATATTTTAATAAAATTTAAGTTACTTAGGGAAAAAATCATCAAGAGCCAGGTAATTTAGTTACTAGCAAACATTTCAACTTCATATTCTGGACATTTTTTAAACAACTACACAAAAATATCTAAAATAAGTTTAAATAAAGAATGCTCAATAACTAAATGTCCACATGGAACTATGTTAAATAAAAATTTGGTATGGTTATTCAATGGAATACAAACAAGGTTAAAAATAATTTATGTTCTGATTTAAAAAGATCTCCAAGATTATTAAGGGAAAAAAACAAAGTGTGAATAGTACACTTTCACTTGTGTAACAAAGGTAGAAAAATACACACACATAAAATCAGAAAAGGTGTATCTGAAAGCATATACCATTTTTCAGAGAAAAGGGAAAGAAAGAGGTGGCTGAAGGAAAGGGACAGAAGGTAGAATTTTTACTGTATATTACTATTTTTAAAAATTTTAAAAAATATTTTTAATATTAAAAAAATTTAAATCACATGTCAAAACTTTTAAGTGTCCAATTAAAACAATTCTGAGGCCAGGCGCGGTGGCTCAAGCCTGTAATCCCTGCACTTTGGGAGGCCGAGGCGGGTGGATCACGAGGTCAGGAGATCGAGACCATCCTGGCTAACATGGTGAAACCCCGTCTCTCCTGAAAATACAAAAAACTAGCTGGGCGTGGTGGCGGGCGCCTGTAGTCCCAGCTACTCAGAGGCTGAGGCGGGAGAATGGCGTGAACCCAGGAGGTGGAGCTTGCAGTGAGCCGAGATGGGCCACTGCACTCCAGCCTGGGCCACACAGCGACACTTCGTCTCAAGAAAAAAAAAAAAAAAAAAATTCTGAAATTGAAAAGAATTTCTTCTCAGAATGTACCCCCATACATCATTAATGTGAAGAACAAATCACTTTTCAGGTAAAAGAAAAAACAAACTACCTATGTTGGCTGCCATTGACTATTACAAAAATAAAAGAAAAATCGAAACACAGAGGTTGTGAGGTATTGTTATTATTTTATTTCTTTTTATTTATTTATTTTTGAGATGGAGTTTCACTCTTGTTGCCCAGGCTAGAGTGCAATGGCGTGATCTCGGCTCAATGCAACCTCCACCTCCTGGGTTCAAGCAATTCTCCCACCTCAGCCTCCCGAGTAGCTGGGACTACAGGTACCTGCCACTACACCCGGCTAATTTTTTGTATTTTTAGTAGAGACGGGGTTTCACCCTGTTGGTTAGGCTGGTCTCGAACTCCTGAACTCAAAAGATCCACTTGCCTCGGCCTCCCAAAGTGCTTGGATTGCAGGCGTGAGCTACTGCGTCTGGCCTACTATTCAATTTCTTAAGCTGAGTGGTAGATATATGAATGTTCATTTTATTAATATTCATTAAATTCTACGTGTCACATATCTTTGGCATATGCATCTCACAATTAAAAGAAAATATATAGAAATTACATAGACTCTTTCTAGCCTTTTTACGATTCATCTCACTCATTTCCAGCCCTGATATTTCCCTGAAATTCCCAATCAGACAAGAGGGAGGCTTCAATTTAGTGGCCTGGACACACTGGTTGGGGTGATACATACAACTTGGCTGAGCCTCTCCAAATCCTTTTCCCAAATGATTTCCTGTCCACTTCTGCTGGCCCATTGCACCAGAGCACGATGGCTACATTTTCCTCTTTTTAAAACAAGTAAGGGCCTCATCTTCTGTGGAGTGGATAGACCATATTTTCTTTAAAACTAATATTAAATCCAAAGTAGTTCACTCTTCCCACCACATTATACATACACCATAAATTTCTGCACTTGTTGTTTCAAGCCAGATGTTTCACTGTACCCCTTCCCCATCCAATCCCAAGAGTAAATATGATTTCTCCAGAGAGTAAAAATGGGAAAATATTGCCAAATCCTCTCAAGTGACAGACACCTTATCATGTTGGTGGAAAGGGCAGGAATAGGAAACCTTGGCAAAGAGGATAAGATAGAGAAATGTGATAAAGCAAAGAAAGTCAATTTGTATTTTGCAATTTGTTCATGTCTCAGCAAGCTGGTACATTCTGGTTTTGGTTCAGCTAACCTCTCTTATAAGCATACAGCTTAACAACATTCCAGTAGTTAAATTCAAATGATGAAACAGAATTTTCAGTACATTTTCTCAGATTTAATAGATTTTTGCCCTTTGTAAATCTTTTAGAGTTTTAGAGAGGGGTAAATGGATATACTTTTTCAGAAAACTAAAGTCAGAGTTTTATGAATTTTGACTATATGTAAGTTTCTGGGATCTGGTCCCCTAATCTTGTTCCTAACAAGAACTATGCAATGATAATAAGGAGGTTGTAAATCTATGAGCAATCAAAAGCCTTATTATCAGATACCAGTAAAACTACATATAATAACAAGTTTTATGATCAGATAAGTTAGAAGAGAAGGAACTGTATAGGTTACCTAATGATAGGAAAACTTACGGAAAGTAACTGAGCTCAAAAAAGCTAATTTTAACAAATAGCCTCCTTGAAGGTTCTGAGTAGTTACTCTAAATGTCAACTATGCCTGTAACTAGTGTTAGGAGACATAGAGAATGCCTCTAATGCTGTTATGATGGCAGCTCATTTAGTTCTATCATATGCTTATAAAGATAATTTTGTTTTGTTTTGGGTTTTTTTTGGAGATGGAGTCTCACTCTGTTGCCCAGGCTGGAGTGCAATGGCTTGATCTCAGCTCACTCCAACCTCTGCCTCCCGGGCGATTCTCCTGCCTCAGCCTCCCAAGTAGCTGGGATTATAGGTGTGAGCCACCATGCCTGGCTAATTTTTGTATTTTTAGTAGACACAGGGTTTCACCATGTTGGCCAGGCTGGTCTTGAACTCCTGATCTCAGGTGATCCACCCACCTTGGCCTCCCAAAGTGTTGGGATTACAGACATGAGCCGCCTTGCCTGGCCCAGTAAAGCTAATTGTTATAAAATGGCGCTAATTAGATGCTAACTGAATCCTGCTCTCCCTCCCCCACCCCCCAAAAGGTTACAACCCTCAACTGTAAATGTAAATGAGTGATCTCTACTCTCCTTACAGCCTCAAGGCACTCTTTACTCCCCTCCCTTGGTTTCCCTTTGTTAGTTCAGTTTTCCTACTACTTCTTTCCAAATACCAACGTTATTTTGTACCTTCCAGCTCCTGTCATTTACCACTTCTTCAACATTCAGTTCTGACTGCATCCATTTCAACTGCAAGAAAAAAAAAATTGAAGTTATAAAATTTAAAGAGCTAAAACCACACTCATGTTTATCCAACAAAACCTGCTGCTGCTCTAGTATTTTTGTCTGTTAATGGCAGAGTTTGGAAGCTTCTTTGACACAATCAACTTTCCCCATATCTAATCAATTGCTAATCTCAAACTTTGCTGCATATTCTAATCACCTTGAGAGCTTTAAAAAAAAATCCCAAGGCCAGTCAGTTCACAGAAGACATACAAAATGCCAGTCTTACTAATGTATAAAGAAATGCAAATTAAGCCATAATATGACAAAATGAGTAAGTCTGATAAAACCTAACATTAGTGAAGGTATGGGAAAAGATATACTCCTATATATTCTTAGTAAGAGTATAAATTGTTACAACTTCTATGAAGGGCAATTTGTCAAGACTCACAGGAAATGTACATTCTCATGTCCTTGAACCCAATGATTCCAGTCCTAGAGATTGATCATACAACTACAGACTTGCAAAGATAGCACAGAGGAAAAAAAGGACAAGGAAGTGTAAACCTGATTTGAATAGAGAATTAAGAAAAAAAAAAACCTCAAGGAGGAAAGAGAATATAGGTGGAAGTGATCTAGAAAGGCATGCGCTTCCTCACACCTTAACCATACAGTCAGAAGTCTCAGGCTAAAAATGCCAAGTCTTTAGCTTTCTTTATAACTGCCAACCTAATTACTCCGAGAGAAAAGTAGCCAATTCCATTGCCAGGCCCTGAGAGCAGGGCTCACAATACTCCCAGTAACATTTTGTTAGAGGACTTGAAGGGGAAAAAGCTGGCTAGTTCCAGGCAGAAGGCTTGAAAATATTCAGGAAAATGAGGAGAAAAAAGCATGAACTATAGGTTGATGCCACCTAAGAGTTTAACACCAGGATGACTTCCTCAGGCCAAAGTGAAGAACCCAGACCAGATTTGGGAATAAAATGCCAGAGAGCTCAACAAGATCTGGGCAAGCATGAATCTGACACCCAGGCCAAAGACCCTGGCCAACTAGGAGCGCAGTTCAGGCAGGAGGTTTGAGACATTCGTGGCAACACTGATAAGAATGGAACTTGGTACAGGTCCAATAGCTCCTTGCAAACTCCCTTCTTAGATGCAGAACTGGTGTCAAAGCGTAGGTTGGTACACATGGCAAGAACTGTGGAACAAGGAGAAGAACTGCATTCTGACAATTAGTTCTGTGCTGTGCAGTAGTAACAAGCCTGAAGAAGCCCACCAATGCAACCTAAGTTCCCATTTTAATCAGCCATACAGACCAAAATCATTAAAGCTCCACTTCTCTGACAAAGCCTGGACTGACTGCCAAAGAAATAATTTCAGTTGAAGAACAGTGTGAAAGTCACTAAGATAGTCTTCAAAACTGCTCTCAAGTATTTAAAGGGATACTATGCAGAAAAGGGTTCAGAATTATCCTGGGTAACTCCAGAGAGAAGAATAAGAAGCAGTACTTATATATTATGGGAGCAGAATTTCACAATATATATGAAAATCTTGGAACAATTAGAACTGTCCAAAAGAGAATACACTGACGCTGAGACAGGGGATCCTCCCCTGCCACAACACCCTGCCCTTAAGCCGTAGTGAAACAAAAGCTAGAAACCACTGGTTGGTGATATGACAAAGAGGATTAATGCAACAAATATGGAGTCCCAGAGACTCATAAAGGAAAGAAACTGCTACTTCGCAGCAGCCAATATGCAAGGTCTTTCTTACATCCTTGAATCCTCCCCACACCACCCCACCCCCCTCCTCAAAAAAAATAAGAAGTTATTAGGTATCAGCTCCATTTTACAGACTCAAAATCAGAATTTTCAGAACAAGATTACAAAGCCACCAAGGTAGGTGGGATTTATTTCCTTAGAGCTGTCTGCCTTTGGATTATTTTTTAAAATTCTACAACATTGCAGATATTACAGCCAACTTCTAATATAATTTTATCAGTGCTACCAACAAACTGTCACCTTTGAGACAGTTGTCTCTAGGTCTTCAACAGGTAAACTTAAGGCAACTAACATGTGACAGCAGTTACAGAGGTCCAGAAAGGAAGGTGCTTTTTTTGAGTTAGAAAGGTTCAGGTAAAGTAGTGGGGAGTTTCTGACTGGCATCTGTCTATAAATAAAATATACTCACTAAAGTATTTGACTATTAGTCACAACTTAAAGAAACTGACTGAATCCAGGGTCAGAAGAGATGGGTTAAAGTCCCAGTTCTACCACTTACTAGCTTGTGGCTTTGGGGGTATCAGTTAGTATCTCTGAGTCTTTTTCCTCAGATAGAAAATGAAGAGGTAGAGTTGTACCATCTCCAAGAGCTCTCTCTGATTCCATAATCTTCATAGCAAACTTGAAAATTAAAAAAAAAATTCACGTTTCCTTATTTGCTTATGTACTAACCCATGGTTACCCCCAGCCCTATATGTTATCGAGCTAGAAAGCAAACCTCATTCAACTCACTGATTGGTTTCTCAACCCCTCCTTGCAGTGGTCATCCTGGTGATTCTATCTGGGCCCTAAAGACACAAGGGCAGATCTGGAGGCTGAGTAAATTGTGTGTCACAATCACTCCCAAACACTCAGTAGTTTAGAGTTTTGAACTTTGCTCTCCACTAACTAGTCACTCTATTCTGTTTGACTTGATCTGTAAACAGTGACTTTTCAGTTTCTGATTTAACAGCCTTTGCCCTGCAGTTTCCTTTGTCAACACCTTCAAGAGCATTGAAATACAAACTCCAATATTACTAGACTTTCACCAGTTTTATATAAATTATCTGTATGCCAGCTGGACACGGTGGCTCAGGCCTGTAATCCCAGGACTTTGGGACGCCAAGACGGGGGGATCACACGGTCAGGAGTTCGAGAGCAGCCTGGCCAACATGGTGAAAACCCGTCCCTACTAAAATACAAAAAACAAAAAATTTTAGCTGGGCGTGGTGGCAGGCACCTGTAATCCCAGCTACTAAGGAGGCTGAGGCAGGAGAATCTCTTGAACCTGGGAGGTAGAGGTTGTAGTGAGCCAAGATTGCACCACTCCAGCCTAGGCGAAAGTGTGAGACTCCATTTCAAAAAAAATAAAAATAAATACACAAATAAATAAATAATCTATACGCCTTCATGAACAGCAAGGGGAATAAGATCAACATCACTGCATTAGGTCACTGTCCAAGGGATCCACCAGTGCCTGTTGCATGAGCAGGTATGGAATACAGACCTGATGCAGTAGTCATGAACAAAGAGAGCAGCAAAGACAGTGGCTGAGTCCTATATCCAGTGAGACATCCTGAATTGGCGGAATGATCGAGAAAGTGCAGCAGCCCGGCCTACTCACCTTGTGTGCAGCCAGCTACAAGGAAAGAGGTTTCTTTTCTTTTCTACTAATAGTTTTCAATAGATGATGAGGTCCCCTTTTTACAGTTTAGCTACATCTTTTAAACAAAGGGCAAACTTCATGACTGTGCAGTATGAAAAGCATGACTCAATCCCACAAGGATCCATAAGTCACCTATTATGCCATCTTAAAATATAAACATGAAGTCAGGTGTGGTGGCTCACACCTATAATCCTAGCACTTTGGGAGGTGAAGGAGGGCGGATCACTTTGAGCTCAGGAGTTTGAGACAAGCTTGGGTGACATGGGAAGACCCCATCTCTACCCAAAATACAAAAAATGAGCTGGGTGTGGTGGTTCGCACCTATAGTCTCAGCTACTGGGGAGGCTAAGGCAGGATTGCTTGAGCCCCAGAAGCAGAGGTTGCAATAATTGAGATTGCACCACTGCACTCCAGCCTAGGTGACAGAGTGAGACCCCATCTCAAAAACAAACAAAAAAAACATGATTTTGATAATTGTACACTGGTCCTGTAGGAAAAGTCCCTGTTCTTCGAAATAACTAATGAGTTTAAGGGTAAAGTGGTACAATGTATACAACATACTCTCAAAATGGTTCATGGGAAAAATATATTTATGCACACAGGTGTGTGGGGAGACAGGGAGAGTGAGGAAGGCAGGGAAGGATGAAGAGAAGGAGAGAGGGAGGGTGAAGAGAATAAACTGTAAAGCAGGTGGGGCAACATATAAATATTAAGTGAATATAGGTAAAGGGCACATGAGAGTTCCTTGTACTATTCTTACAACTTTTTTGTAAGTTTGAAATTATACAAGATAAAAAGTTGCCGCTAAGAGTCCCCTCAAAAGAAAGACAGCAATAAATCCCACATAATAAAATATGATGTATTTTTCTATTGTTTCCTTGACTTGTCACACACGAGGGCTGTAAAGAAACAGTTCTGCTGCATTAACTGTATTCTGAAGTCTACACCCTATCTACATTATAGTTGACTTGGGAAAATAAGGCTTCCTCTGACACATCCTAGGTAGGTACTTGCCGTTTTCTTAAAAGTAAAAACACTGCAGGAATGGGGGAGGAAATGGGAAAAAGGCATGTCCAAGAAAAGGCCAAAGATCCCTAGCAACTTTTACACAGTAGGGAAATAAATTATGAGGTACAAGTGCATCTGGTTATATTTAAATCACACTATATTTTTATGGCTAACGAGGGTAATATCCTGAAGTTAAATAGTCTATATTACATTTCAGCAGATTTCTACAGAATGAAACTGGAGCTATTTTCAAAATATATTAGAGATGTTTTTTCTCAAATTATGTCTCAAAAGGGAGATACTATACAGACGTGATTTCCCCAGAATTTCTGATGTGGTACTTCACCTGTAGTGATCCCTTGTCTTTAATAGAAAGAAACAAATAAATGAAAATAAATTATGACTATGTGCTCATTTTAGACAAAGCTGCTATGTTGCATTTGTTCAAGACGTGCACACTAATTTACCAATTAATATCTAAACATAATAAAATAAAGCCCACTAAAATTGAAGCACTCGTCTCTCGGTTATTTTTTTTAAGTAATAGCCATATTATATGCCAAAATTTTCATATTAAAATTTTTACTTTCAAGGCTACAGTTGGAAAAACTTTGCCTGAGAAATGTTAATTCTGTTCAACTTACCTTTGTCTGCTCTTTTCTAAGTTGCTTTAATAACGTTAAATCATCCAAATTCTTTTCTCTCTCTTCCCGGAGGTTTTTTACTACTGCTGAGGTCTGGGCTATACAATTTTTTATGACTCTGTCTCTACTGGCATGAGCTGCCATCAACTAAAGAACAAAGGAATGAAAGGAGAAAAAAAATGCATCAATTTTCACATTTTAGTGCTTTTCAAAAAAGTTCTTGAGACTATACAAATTTAATACTTTCTAAAACAATTTCTGATGACTGAAACCATGAAAGAGAAGATTGTGTTGAATCAGCTACTTCATCTAAAAACATAACCGGCAGCATCTCTGAGGGTGGAAGGTATGAAGTCTGGGGCTGTCCTCCTCCTCAATATGCTCCCGGTATTGCCCTCGGCTTCCTGCATTCCCCACACTGGACTTTTCACTTCGGTTTCGTCTACCTTACATCACTGACTTTTCCTGTGATTACATTCATGTGTTCCTCTATTCTACAACCACCCGCACACGCCTGGCCACTGACGGCTATTCTTCCTCTCTTTGTCCTTTCATATTTTTTTCTGTCTTACATTGTTAACAAGTGAAAGAAATTATACACTAAGTCATGTATAGAAGATTTCACTACAATAAAGAATAACAAAGAATGCTACATTTACCTACGGAAGACAGAGCCCTTTTCAAGATTATAAAGTATAAGTACTGATAAGGAAAACTTATATATGAAGCACAGATTAGTAGTTGCATCAATTGTGTGTGCTGACTGAAATTAAGGATGTCTGACAGAACAACTCTTTGATAACCTCCATATTAATGCAACAAATTAATAAAAACAGTTCTCATTTATTTCCCATCTTGATTCATAAAGTATCATGGTCGTGTTTCAAACATACTTCCATAATCACAGCCACATTTTGATAATACCCCAAAATCTGCATTTGTAAAGCACTGTTTCAAGTTCGTAGACTTTATTGTTCAGTACTGATGTTTATGTTTACCATGGGAATAAACAATGTAAAGCTAAAAAAAGTCACAGATTGAAGGGAATATGCTCTAATAAGATCTCATTGACGTTTATAAGTTTTATCTTGAGTAACTTTTGAGATTTGAAATTTCTAAAACGAGTGCTTCATAATAACTTTACTGATCATCTCCTAGGAAGAAGTGCTATTTGAAAAGGCAAATATCCCTTCTTTAGCTATAGAAGGAAGCTGGGTCAGGGATTAAAGTCAGGGTGAATATGAGCAACTTGGACATTTCATAGAGTTCTGCTTCTTGACTGACATAATACTTAAGGGAACTCAGTGGTACTTATTGGTAAGGGCACTCTGCTGCAGGCTTGATCCCTGGCACAAAGCTACTTGAAAAATTAAGCTTTACTTGATATACATGTTGCTGAATCCTTCCAGGATAAAGATACAGAGAAAAACTCAAACACACACACAGGATTTCCAAAACAGAAGAGTTCTAAATTTAGTATGCAAGCTTATCCTGACTCAACAAGGAGATAAAAAATAACAACTTGTGACTCTCACAGGGCCTGTTAAAAAAAATGATAGCAGTAGCAGCAAACATTTTTTGAGACAGGGTCTTGCTCTGTCACTCAGGCTAGACTGTGGTGGTGTGATCTTGGTTCACTGCAACCTCTGCCTCCTGGGCTCAAGCAATCCTCCTGCCTTAGCCTCTCAAGTGTCTGGGACTGTAGGCGCACGCCACTAAGCCCAGCTAATTTTTGTATTTTTTGTGGAGATGTAGTTTCGCTATGTCACCCAGGCTGGTCTTGAACTCCTGGACTCAAGCGATCCTCCTACCAACCCCCCAAAGTGTTGGGATTACAGGCGTGAGCTGCCGCACCTGACCAGCAATATTTATATACAAAACACTGAGTACTGTAGGCACTTTATAACTCAATGCGCCAACAACTGTATGAACTAGGTACTATTATTATACTAGTTTACAAATATTAAAACTGAGGCAGACAGCCGGGCATGTTGGCTCACACCTGTAATCCCAGCACTTTGGGAGGCCGAGGTGGGTGGATCACTTGCAGTCAGGAGTTCGAGACCAGACTGGCCAACATGGTGAAAACCCCATCTCCACCAAAAAATACAAAAAAATTTAGCCAGGTGTGGGAGCATGTGCCTGTAGTCCCAGCTACTTGGGAGGCTGAGGTGCGAGAAACATTTGAACCCAGGAGGTGGAGGTTGCACTGAGCTGAGATCCTGCCACTGTACTCCAGTCTGGGTGACAAAGTGAGACACTGTCTCAAAAAAAAAAAAACAAAAAACAAAAAACAAAAAACCTGAGGCAGAGGTTATGTAACATATTCAAGGTCACCTAGCTAGGAGGTAGCAGATGTGAATAATCTAGATCTAGAATCCATATTGTTAATCACTACACTATAAACATCTAGGTTAACAGGAAGATTGTAAATGGAAACAATTTTACAGATTATGGAAATTATATGAGTAGTGAGGTGAGAGAGGGAGTATCACCAAAGTGACCATAAATTTTAGTTCTTCAGACAGAGGTACCCAAAGAAAGTGAACTGTCTAACAACCTCATAGCCAATTAGGACTAGGTCCCATACTATCGACTCTGGACACTGAATTCCACTCATTAAGTCCACAACCTTATGGTTTTCTCAAGCCACAAGACTTACCTGCTCATTTAAAATAACACACTTTAACACAGAACAAAAATATCAGTAGTTGATGCTCTGAATTTAACTGACATGGATAAGCTCATCCAAAACTGATCTGAGAGAGGCAGTTTAGGTTTTAAGGATGCCTTCTTCATGACTATGAATCCAAACAATAACCTTGTGGTAGAACTTAAAATAGTAAGTGTCATTTGAACTTTAGCTTCTGCATTAATGAAAGAATATAGGTAAATAAACTATGAAAAAGATTTTGCTGCATCATTATTTCCTTCTGCTTTTGGAGATTAAAAAAGAGAAATAAAGGGGGGGCAATGAAAAAAATATACTTGAGAAACCAAAGCCTCAGGAAAGGACAATTGATCCATTGGTTTTCCTTCTCTCCCAGTTGCCAAATGCTTCTCTTCCCCTTCCTGAGGAGTGAGAAAAAGAAGATTTAAAGGTGTGAAGGGTTTTAATTCTTCTTTATACCAGTTGTCTGGCTTTTTAGGACTGATGTACTCACAGTCCTTGCTCTTGTTACTGTCTTACTTCACTGTTTCACTCTCCTCTTTCATTCCTTTGTACATAAGGTCTCCGTGAGGTAAAGGCTGCAAAACAACTGCTCCCATTCTTTAGAACCATTTCTTCTCAGGTTTGGTAAGATTTCACAAGCATAAGGTCACACATTTTCTTGAATGTGTAGTAACCAGATCAAAACTTATATACACCATCAGGTATAGGCAAAGAAACCTGAAGATGTCATTCCTTTAGTCCCAGCTGAGTTACAAGATAACTGATTTCTTATTCAGTCTGCAAAGAAAGACATGAAAGAAGCAAAAGACTCAAAAAATACACTTACAGACTCATAAAGTTGTTTACAGGTTTGGCTGGCATCAATTTTCCCTGCAAAGGAAGCTGTTGGAACCGTAGTGTTTAATTCATGTACTATTCTGTCATCAATTGTCCTCATCACCTTGAGTAATTCCTATATGTATTTAAAATAAAAGAATATAATCCGAATGGAAAGTTAGTGATAAAAAATGAGTATTTAAGTAAAAAATAAAGCTCTTGGATATTTTACAATCCTTTAAGTCAGGAGTGAGGAAACCAAGCCAAATACAGTGTAACCATAAGAAAATGTTCAAGGATGATAGGTAGGTTAAGTAATGGTAATTTTAACAGTGGGCACCAACTCTGCCTCCTTGGCTCAAATGTGACTGTCTTAAGAGTTAAGACTGTTTTACTCACGTTGAAATCCCGTTTGCTGGCATGGTGTTTAGCAAACAGTGTATGCTCCTTCCATCTCCAGCATACAGCCAATAAAGTATACTACTAGTTTTTACTTTTTCTTGGTAACCCTAGCTCATATGTTCCAAGGATCCCTCTTCCCTCAGAAAGCCTCCAATTCTCAAAAAAAAAAAAAAAAAAAAAAAAAAAAAAACCTAACAGAAAAATAATATCAAAAGGGCAGGGAACTTAAAAAGACTGGTACTAACTACCCATATAGCATAGCCCTCCTACCCACATGTGATCAGTGTACTTCTTTTCACTTGTCACTAGAGAAAGGCTGGACATCAGCTACATCTCGTCTTCAGTTAAACTCTGGGAGAAGTTTCTGGCAGTATATCTTTCTCTTTCTTTTTTGTTTCTCAGATTTACAAAATATCCAAACAAGAACAACAACAACAACAAAAAACCCCAGTCACTTACAAAGCATCAAGAAAATGGCTAGGCACGGTGGCTCACACCTGTAATCCCAACACTTTAGGAGGCTGAGGCAAGAATATAGCTTGAACCCAGAAATTCGAGACCAGCCTGAATGACAGACATAGTGAGACTCTGTCTCTACAAAAAAAAATTTTTTTAATTAGCCGGGCATGGTGACTCATGCCTACAATCCTAGCTACCTGGGAGGCTAAGGCAGGAAGATCACTGAGCCCAGGAGTTCAAGGCTGCAGTGAGCTATGATCACACCACTGTACTCCTGCCTGGGCGACAGTGAGATCCTGTCTCTTAAAAAAAGAAAGAACGAAAGAAAATAAAACAGAATTATATAATACTAGGAATACACTTATTATTGAAAACATCCAAGTTAACATTCAATATTAATATATACTAAAAGCAACGTTTGATTCTTTCTCCCTCAATATACTATCCTACTTCTTACCTTTGCCAAACTTAAATCCATGACTGAAACCAATTCCTTTATTTCCTCATCCATTTGTTAAAATAAAAATTCTTATTATGATTAAATTATTACTTTCATTTTAGAAAAGTTAGAAAAACACTTTAAATAAAAATCATCTATAGTTAACCATTATCAACACTTTAATATGTTCCTTTGGTCTTTTTTCTACACACACCTATTAATGTTTTTATAAAACTGAGGTACTATGTAACATTTTAAAATCTGGCTTTATGACATTATATTATGAGCACTCTGTTCTTGTTGCTAGAAACGTCTTGATTTTTTTTTCTTTTTTTTTTTTTTGGGACGGGGTCTCACTCTGTTGCTTAGGCTGGAGTGCAGTGGCATGATATTGGCTCACTGCAGACTTTGCCTCCTGGGCTCAGGTGATCCTCCCACCTCAGCCCCTCAAATAGCTGTGACCATAGGCATGTGCAACTACACCCAGCTGATGTTTTTGTATATTTTTGTAGAGAGAGGGTTTTGCCACATTGCCCAGGCTGATCTCGAACTCCTGGACTCAAGCAATCAGCCTGCCTCAGTCTCCCAAAGTGCTGGGATTACAGGCAAGAGCCACTACACCCAGCCCTGAAGATATTTTAAATAGTTGCATAAGTATTCTATCCTGTTCAAGCACTACAACTCATTTGGTTACTTTCTCTTTAACGAACCATTTAGGTAGTTTCCAATTACAAACCACTTAGTCCATTCAATCTAAGTCTGTAGTCTAGATTCTGTTCTATCATTCCATTAATTTTTTAATTAGTGAATTTAATGGCCTTTTCTATACCTCAATCTAGAAGTGAAACAGCTTCCAGAAGGCTCATAATTCAGACTAATAAAACACTGGCAAATATCAGGTCTAAAACCAAGTTCATTATCTTCTCGTCCTGTATCTTTCTATTTTTTAAACAGTATTCTCTGTAAACTGGAATTCTTAAGGGATAATCTCAACATATTCACTGGGCAACCACCATACATAGTGGAGGATATATGTATTGTGCTTAAGTGGCAAATTCCAAACAAATGATGGTAGTACTATTTGGGGAGTCCAAAAAAAAAAAAAAAAGGTAAGTAGAAGACAGGGACCCACCTTGCCACTTTACCTCCTATGACTGGCCTATTAAAAAAAAAAAAATGTCTCCTTTAAACTCTCCTTCAAAACCTTCCTTTTCACTTGCTAAACTGAACTGATCTTCTGAGGCCAAGGGTTAAGCTGTGCCTTTTGGATAGAGGTTTTCTTGGTTATGAAAGCCCTCAGCAATATTTGTCTTTAAATAATGCAGCGGTAAGAGAGAGTACCACAGAGTTCATTCATTTATTAACTCATTCTTCATTCAAAATATAATTACAGTCATTCCTTAGTATCCATGGGGGTTTGGTTCCAGGTCCTCCTATGGTTACCAAAATCCAAGGATGCTCAAGTCCCTGATATAAAATGGCAAAATATTTGTATAAAACCTATCCACATCCTTCCATATACTTTAAATAAACTCTAGATTACTTATATCTAATACAATATAAATGCTATGTAAATAGGTGTTAGTTATACTGTAGTGTGTAGGGTATAATAATAAGAAAAAGTCTGTACATGTTCAGTATGGATGCAACCTTTTTTTCCGACTATTTTCCATCCACGATTGATTCAATCCATGGATGTAAAACCCATAGATATGGGAGGGCCAATTGTCCTATGTCTAGTAATGGTCAGGCACTATTCAAAACATCAAGGCCACAGTAATGAATAAAAGAGGTCCTTGCTCTTATACAGCAAAATTCCTGAAGGGGGAGATAGAAATTAAACAAGTATCCTATAAACAAGATAATCTCCGGTACTAAAAAGTACTATGAAAAAGAAAACAAACTAAGGTAACGAGATGAAGAGTGACTGAGTGGTGCTTGGGGGCTACTTTAGATAGAGAGATCAAAAAAGGCTTTTCTGAGGATGTAGCATTTAAGCTGAAACCTAAATGACGTGATTGAACCAACTATAGGAACATTTGGGCTGGGGGTGGTGGCTCATGCCTGTAATCCCAACAATTTGAGAGGCTGAGGCAAAGTAGGAGGATTGCTTGAGCTCAGGAGGTTGAGGCAGTGGTGAGCCATGATTGCACCACTGCACTTCAGCCTGGGCAAACACACAAAAAAACTAAGGAGAGGTAGTTGGATATATTTTGAAGACAGATATATCCAACTGTTGGGTATATTTTGAAGACAGAGCTAACAGAAATTGCTGAATTGGTGGTCAGGGACGAGAAAAGAAAATAGGATGACTTTCAAGCTTGAGGCCTAAGCAACTAAATGTATGGAAATGCCATTAACTTATGGTGATGGGAGACTGGGGAAGGAAGAGACTTGGAAAGAGTGGGAACATCAAGAATTGTATTCTAACTCAGGCTGCCTGATGATTACTGTTCATTGTTTATATGTGGTAATGGTATGGTGTTAGAAAGTCATAATCTCTTGGAGATAAAGTCAGAAATTTTACAGAAAAAATGGTATGGTATTTGGGATGACCTCAAAATAATCAGATTAGGGTGGGGTAAGTAGTAGTAGTGAACAGATGAAACAAGAGTGGCCATGAATTGGTTGTTGAAGTTGGGGAATGGGTACATGAGTGTTTGTGGTACAGCCTCTCCTTCTGTGTTATGTTTAAAATTTTGTAGAATAAAACTTTTTTTTTTTAAGTTCTGTTGTGGCAACAGATATTGGCGTGCATGCGGAGAAAAGGGAATGCTTATACACTATTGATGGAAATGTAAATTAGTACAACCTCTATGGAATACGTGGAGATTTCTCAGAGAACCAACAACAGAACTACCATTTCACCCAGCAGTCCCACTACTGGGTACTTACCCAAAGGAAAAGAAATCATTATATAAAAAAAGACACCTAGAGGCTGGGTACGGTGGCTCATGCCTGTAATCCCAGCACTTTGGGGAGGCCGAGGCAGGTGGATCACGAGGTCAGGAGTTCGAGATCAGTCTGACCAACATGGTGAAACTCCGTCTCTACTAAAAATACAAAAATTAGATGGGTATGGTGGTGCGCACCTGTAATCCCAGCTACTCGGGAGGCTGAGGCAGGAGAATCTCTTGAACAAGGGAGGTGGAGTTGCAGTGAGCCGAGATTGTGCCACTGCATTCTAGCCTGGGCAACAGAGTGAGACTCCATCTCAAACAAAAACAAAAAAAGACACTTGTACTCATATGTTGATTACAGCACTATTCACAGCAGCAAGCTAACTGTCCATCAACAGTTGACTGGATAAAGAAAATGTAGTGTATGTATACACACATATATATGGAATACCATGCAGCCACAGAAAAGAATGAAATCATCCAGGCGTGGTGGCTCACGCCTGTAATCTAGCACTTTGGGAGGCCGAGGCAAGTGGATCACCTGGGGTCAGGAGTTCGAGACCAGCTTGGACAACATGGTGAAACTCTGTCTTTACTAAAAATACAAAAAATTAGCTGGGTGTGGTTGTGGGTGCCTGTAATCCCAACTACTTGGGAGGCTGAGGCAGGAGAATAGCTTGAACCCGGGAGGCAGAGGTTGCAGTGAGCCAGATCGTGCAGCCTGGGCAACAGGAACGAAAGTCTGTCTCCAAAAAAAAAGAAGAAGAAAAAGAATGAAATCATGTCCTTTGCAGCAACATGGATGGAACTGGAGGCCATTAAGTGAAATAACTCAAAACAGAAAATCAAATACCAAATGTGCTTGTTTATAAGTGGTAGCTAAACAATGGTGCATATACACATAAAGATGGAAAGAATAGACATTGGGGACTCCAAAGGATAAGGGGAAGGAGGAAGGTGAGGGTTGAAAAACTACCTGTTGGGTACAATGTTCACAATTTGTGTGATGGGTAAATTAGAAGGCTATGAGTGCCAGGTGCAGTGGCTCATGCCTGTAGTCTCAGCTGCTTGGGAGGCTAAGGCAGGAGAATTGCTTGAACCCAGCAGGCAGAGGTTGTAGTGGGCCGAGATTGCGCCACTGTACTCCAGCCTGGGTGACAAAGTGAGACTCCATCTCAAAAAAGAAACCCGTATATGTACCCCTAAATCTAAAATTTTAAAAATTAAAAAAACAACAAAAAACAAAGCTTTGTTTTGGACTTGTTACGTTTGATGCCTATTAGATATCTGAGTAGAAGAGTGGAATAGAAAGTAGAATATGCCAGTCTGACACTGATCAGGGGTGGAGTTATACCAATAAACTGATGTTCTTTAAAGTCATGAAACTAGAAGAGATCACTGAAGGAGACTGTACAGAGCGAAGGGGGCCAATGAATTAAGGAATTCTAGCATCTACAAGTAGAGGAAAAATTCTGTGATGTCACCGAAGTCAGAAGAAAGGTTTAAAGGAGGGAATGGTCATTTGTGTTGAATGTTACTAACTCAAGAATTATATGGGGCCGGGTGCGGTGGCTCACATGTGTAATCCCAGCTCTTTGGGAGGCTGAGGCAGGAGGACTGCTTGTGGCTAGGAGTTCAAGACCAGCCTGAGCAACAAAGTAAGACTCTTGTCTCCACAAAAGTAAAAAATTTAGCCAAGTATGGTGGCATGTGCCTGCAGTCCTAGCTACTTGGGATGCCAGGGCAGAAGGATCACTTGAGCCCAGGAGTTCAAGGTTACAGTGAGCTATGATGTGCCGCTGCCCTCCAGCCTTGGTGACTATGCCTCAAAAAAAAAAATTGTAATGAATAAACAAATGATTCTATGAACAGAAATTAAACTTTTAAACTTGGGAGGATGGAAATCATGGGTGACCTTAAAGAGAGCCATTTAAACAGAGTGTTTAATGGACAGAAAAGGCAATGTGGCTTAAGTACAGAGAGAAAGATAAAACATGGTGTAACATGAGGTCCATTATTAGAGGTCATATGATAGGATTTTAGTCTTTTCTGAGACCCACAGGGAACCAAACATGTATTTTTTGTCATGATTAAGGTTACACGATCAGATCTGTGTAACTAAATGTTCTAAAATGACTGCTTAGGTTAAAGTGTGGAACATGGACTGGAGAGGAACTACAGTAGATGTCAAAAGCTCAGTTAGACACTGCAGCAATCCAGGTGAGATTACGTCGTTTGACATTTCCTGGGATTTTTATTGACTCTGAACTTTAACCAATTTTAAGTTTGAACACTGGCTATACCTTAATCACTTTAGCCCGATTCATCTCCAATAAAACAATTTGGACATACTACTAAGTTTTTCACATAGCAATGGGAATCTATCCACATTAACTAGGTAATGAGTCCATCAATTTTATTGTCTTACCAATGGAACCTACAAATATGGATTATCAAATAGTCATGTATTGCTTAATAACAGGGAAACATTCTGAGAAACGTGTCATTGGGTGATTCTGTTGTGTGAGAATCATAGCATGTACTTACACAAACCTAGATGGTATTACAGCTTACTACACACTTAGGCTATATAGTATAGATGACTGCTTTTAGGCTACAAACCTATACACCAGGTTACTGTACTGAATACTGTGAGCAACTGTAACACAGTGATACTTGTATATCTAAATATATCTACACATGGAAAAGGTACAGTAAAAATATGGTGTTATAATCTCATGGGAACACATCTGTATATGCAGTTGGTCACTGACTGAAACGTCATTAGGTGGAGCATGACTGTATATCAATTTTTCTGTGTGTACCAGAGAATTATCAATATATGATCTAGAGCTTGGCTTTCAACTTGGCAGACACTAGCCACATGAGATTATGTAAATTAAAATTAAATGCAATTTAAAATTTAGTTCCTTAATTGCAGTAGTCACATTTCAAGTGTTCGAGAGCCACCTGTTACTAGTGGCCACCATATGGAGACAGCATAAATGTAGAACATTTCCACCATCACAGAAAGTCCTATTGGACAGTGCTGTATTCTAGAAAATATAATGACAATCCCTAAACTGATAACGTACTTGTTCAGGAATTGCTGAAAACTGTATGCCATTCTTTTTTTTTTTTTTTTTTTTTTTTGAGACAGAGTCTTGCTCTGTCGTCCAGGCTGGGGTGCAGTGGCCGGATCTCAGCTCACTGCAAGCTCCGCCTCCCGGGTTTAGACCATTCTCCTGCCTCAGCCTCCCGAGTAGCTGGGACTACAGGCGCCCGCCACCTCGCCCGGCTAGTTTTTTGTATTTTTTAGTAGAGACGGGGTTTCACCGTGTTAGCCAGGATGGTCTCGATCTCCTGACCTCGTGATCCGCCCGTCTCGGCCTCCCAAAGTGCTGGGATTACAGGCTTGAGCCACCGCGCCCGGCCTGTATGCCATTCTTAAACGTCACAGAAGAGATACCAGAAAAGCTAAAGAGAAAGAAAAAAAGGGAGGTAAAATGATTGGGGAAGGAAACATTGTAGCAAAATAAAGTGTGGGTGATAAAGTAGTAGATGCATGCCATTTATTCAATCATTTGAGTTATGAAAAGAGGGAGATTAGAATTTTATTTATAGGAACCTGTTGAGAACAGCGAATGTGTGGTCCAACATAGTGGGCCCTCAGTGTTTTTGTGGTGTAATGAGACAGGAAGTGATTTCTTTCAAAATTGAAAAGGCAGAAGGAAAAGAACTGTAAACCATCTTACCAGGCTCACATTTCTTCACAGGGAAAAAAGTGTCAAAGCTCTTAAGGCAACTCCAAAAGGTTCTAGGCAAAAGTTCGCGCTGCCCTCACAGATTATGAGCAAACGAAGGTGAATGCAGGCACAAAAATGCTGCATTTTTGGATCACTTTGGATCAACCATAAGGAATTACTGACTACCTACCTGAGGCCTAGCCCCAATGGCATACACTCCTGTCCACACAAATTCACCAAGAAAATATACAGAAGACACCCCTGAACAGAACAGACATCATACACAATAAACTGCAACACCTGTCCACAGAAATAACACAAAAACACACACAGTTCAATGGTTCTCTGAAAGCCGCATCTTGTGTAGAACCCTCATGAGCTTCTCAACGTTAAATCATAGCCAAAGATAACTTTATAAATTCTGTAGTACCCCCAGCTTCTTCTTCCATCTTCCTCAAAACAAGAGATCTGATTTATCATGAATCTCTCATTGTAGGCTGACTCTGAAATTATACAGGCATTTTTCTTGGAATGCATTTTATGCCTTCTCTCTAATTGGTAGGGTAAAGATCTCATCCTCTTGGAAGGCAATTTAGGTATTGAAGCAGTGCCTATATTTAGTAGTGGGCAGGAGTAGAGAAAACTTTCTATTGCCTCTACAATTATACTATAGTCTATTCCTAAGATTCATTCTCAGGTAAAGTTATTTTATAATTCTACATATTTTTCAGGGTACATACGGGTGAGGAGTAGGAAAGTGGTCATTGTATAACTAAAATACAGTGTACTCCAAAGAATGACATGGAACTCCCTTAATCTTTCCTCTCCTCTCCCTTTGACTGACAGTACCCAGAAGTAACGTCATTGGTACTTGACATCAAGGTCCCTTTTACATGATGCTCTTTTCAGACAGATCTGGTTCCTCAAACTCTATTTTTACAACAAAGCTCCCACAGTGCTTCCCCCAAACCAGAAACACTGCCAGAGTCCTCTAACACCTAACATCCCCAAGGACAGGAATAGAAAGCAGCCCCATAAGTATAAAAGGAACCATCATTGATGCTAGAAAATAATATATTTAGTATGTGCCTAATTACAATGTGATTCAAAATCAATTATGTCAATGAATGTTCCTAATAGAAATACTAATATTTAAACAAGCATGTTGAAGTGCTGGGGGGTGGGTAGGAAGAAAGAGACATGTATGAGGACAATGGCAAGAGACATGACAAGAGGCACTTTGGGATTGGATTTTAAAAGGTCTTATATGCCATGTTAAGATGGCACATAAGATGTTTAGATCTAGTCATATGAACCTAAAACTTAAAAACATAGCTTAGATTATAAAATTCAGAATATAATAGCATATGCCACAGTATTATGGAGATTAGATTGAAGGGGGAATACAGTAGAGAAAAAACTGCCAGAAGATAATAAGGCCTGTTGCAAAGCTAGTTCCAAAAATGACAGGGGCCTAAACAAAGCCACAGGCAGTAGTGATGAATCTTCCTAAGGCACCTCTTTGATCATCTCACCCCTTTGCCCAAAAAGGACTCCCTAACTGACACTTGACACACAAGGTCTTCCACAAATCTGGTTGCAATCTTGTGTAACCCCAATGTGACCCTGTGTAAATAATGTGTTCTAGCAATACTGATTTTCTATTTCCCTTAAATACATAAAACTCTTTTTGTCTATTATCCTATTGCCTCTGCCTAGAATACCCCTAGTCCCTGCCTGCCTAAGGCCCAACTCAACTATATCTCTTGATTTGTTTCTCTCTAAATTCTTTTAGCATTTTATTCTTTTTTTTCCCAATATTTTCCACATTTTACAGCCCTACTTAGATTACATTCCTTGTTTTATACTCCATCTACTGGGTTTTCGCAAGTGCCAGGAGGCTAGTAGGTATCTGTCATGGGTTGAATTGTGTGTCCCCAAAATTCATGAATCCCTAATCCCCAACATGACTGTATCTGGTGATAGGGCCTTGAGGTATGTGATAAAGGTTAAATAGAGGTCATAAGGGTGGGGCCCTAATCCAACAGAACTGATGTCCCTATAAGAAGAGGAAGAGATAGGCTGGGCGCCATGGCTCACGCCTGTAATCCCAGCATTTTGGGAGGCCAAGGGGGATGTGGATCACCTGAGGTCTGGAGTTTGAGACCAGCCTGGTCAACATGGTGAAACCCCGTCTCTACTAAAAATACAAAAATTAACTGGGCGTGGTGAGGGGCATCTGTAATCCCAGCTATGGAGGTGGAGGTTGGAGTGAGCCAAGATCGTGCCACTGCACTCCAGCCTGGGGCACACAGTGAGACTGTCTCAAAAAAAAAAAAGAAGAGGAAGAGATACCAGAGATCCTTCTCCTTCCATGTGCAGGCACAGAGAAGAGATAGTGACATAGAGAAGACATGGTGAGAAAGCAGCCATTTACAAGCCAGGAAGAGAGGCCTTACTATAACTAATTGTGATGGCACTTTTCCCCCCTTAAATCAAACTGTGTAGCCTAGAAACTGATGGCAGCTTAATCTTGGACTTCTAGTCTCCAGAACTGTGAAAAAATAAATCTCTACTGTTTAAGCCACCTAGTTTGTGGTATTTTATGGCAGCCCTAGCAGACTAATACAGTATCCAATAAATTCTTGAATGCGTGCTAAAATGGGATTCTAGGCACTCGATTTTAAACACTCTTTTCTGGATTTTATTTCAATTTGGAAATAGGATATTTTCCAGATGTACTAAATCTAATTTTTGTAATGAAAATATAAGAATTGCAAAAATTTAAAACACTTTAGGCCGGGCGTGGTGCCTCATGCCGGTAATCCCAACACTTTGGGAGGATGAGGCAGGAACATTATTTGGTGAGACACTGTCTTACAAAATTTCTTTTAAAAAATTACCCGGGCGTGGTGACACGTGCCTGTAGTCCTTGCTACAGGGAGGCTGAGGCAGTATTCAAGAATACCACTACCTTCAAACCGTTCAAAGTACAAAGCTTACTACAGATAGGTCAATTTTTCAGTATCTTGGGTTAGTTAATACAATACATACTTAAGATCATGATTTTGGAATTCAACTTTGTAACTAAACAGAAGCACACTTATGACTGAATTGGAACAGATAACTTTAATGGCAACTTGGTCAAAACCAGATCCCTATTCTTTAATTCACGGGTTAATAATTAGCCCTAGATCTCTGATATTTGAACATAAAAAGGTAGAACCTTTAAATATAACATCTTTTCTAATGGGCAATGACACTAGAGCAGGTACTAGAATTAATCCTCCCTCCAAGCTTCCATACGTTCTGTCCCACAAAAATAGTAAATTGTACCAAGTGTTTGTTTTATCAACTAAATAACTCTACTTCACTTTTTTCTCTCCCACAAAAACTCTACTTAGAAAAGTACGAGACGAATGGCAGAAGCTGGAAACTGAGTTCAGGGAACTGCTACAAGATTGTTACAATTCTTATCCACGGATCCCGAGCTTTACCACCGCGGATTACCCAGAGCTTCCCACTCAAGGCCTGTGAGCCGCGGAGAGAACTATGATCCCCCTCCTCCCTCCTCCTACAGAGCAGCCTTGCTCCCTAAGGCCAAACCCATGCCCCCCATGACCTCCAATGGCTCTACAAAAGAGCTTTGAATTGCCCGCTTTTTCCAAAGCTGGTTCATACTCCCTCGCAAAGCAGGGAATAGGGTCTGGGGACAAAAGGAGGGACATGCCTGCCACATGAGGAAAACCCCATCACCTGGAACTCGGCGAACTCCTCACAGTTCACACCGCCACTGGGCGCCGCCATATTGGACAAACACGAGGACCCCGCTGCAGGCCAATCACCGCGGAGCAAAGGTGACCGCGGAGCCGCCTGACAAAAAATATAGCATGAGGGGAATCCTTAGGAAAGCTGAGTGCAAGACTTGACTTCTACGTGGTCCGCATCCACCTCGAAACCTGTCACCCTGCTGTCCTAACCCCTTTAACATGCCCTCCTGGAACTGGGCCAGATGCATGGATCAAAGATTGTCAGAACTTGAAGGGGCTGTTTACTCCAATCTCATCTTCACAAAAGGGAAACAATTTCCTTGTCGTTCCCCTACCAGGTAGTTGAAAGAAATCTAGGCAAGTGAGGCCTAATACCTCTCACTCCAGTGCCTATCTTCCTCCCTCGACCCTGGAGCAGAGGGGTCTTTGTTCAGAATTTGGGACCACTAAGAAACGTCAAAGAAAAAACGGCATTTCTGGCACAGTGGGTGGGTATGAGTAAGGTGTTTAGGATGGAGATGATCAAATGTTTTTAGAAAATAGGTAAATAGAAAACAAATTGAAAACATACACGTTAATTTCTCAGATTTGCCTGAGGGATGCTCCAAAGCCAAAAGGTCACTGAGCACTGAGTCTAATTACGTGTTTTCTGATAAAAGCGTATGTTCATTGAAAACACTGGAAGAGCGGCATACTGGAATACTGGTTTATCTGGTGTATTTCGGGCGTTTACAGCTCACGAAAGTTGCACTTTTCCCTTCTATTTCACACAGGTCCTTCCATGGATGCATATCCGCTAGGGCAAGAACCCACGGCGCCACACTCCACAAGACCATTTCCAAAACTGGCTCGGAACGCGGCGCCAGGGGCACTAGGCTGGCGCCGCCGGTCTCCAGCGCGTCGCGCACGTCCTGCACGCCCCGCACTGGCGCATGCCGGTCCACAGCGTCGCGCACGCCCCACCCCCGGCGCCGCCTGCGTCCTTCCCTCTCCAACACTGGGTGACATTGAGCTCACTAGCGCCGCCGTCCCCGGCGAAGTTCTGCGCTGGTCGGCGGAGTAGTAGGTGGCCATGGGGACCCTCCGCGGTCTGCTCCTGGCAGCGGGTGAGACGCCGGTCGGGCTATGGGAGGTAGGGCAGCTGGCCCGGCCGCTGCGGGTGGGGGAATCCTGAAGCCTTCCTAGGCCCCAGAGTGGCTCCATTCCATGACGCACTTTCTCGGTTGCTCGGAATCCTGCCTCCTTAGTGTCAGTGTGGGAGAGAACTAGGTGAGCAGCTACTGATAGACATTGGAGACTGCCCGTGAGTTACCCTCATCTCCATCCACTCAGCTCCCACCAAATTAACTGCCCACGTGCCTACCCTTCTCCCCACCCCAGTCCTCAGACTCCCCTGAGCTCAGTCTGTGAAACACCTACTATCCCTAGACTTCCCTTTTACCCATTCATTCAGCTTTCCACCCTAACCACCCCTATCTGTTGCTCTACTTGAGTCTTCCCTCTTCCCTGCCCCTTCCTCTCTGGAGTTTATCCCAGAAAACCTCCAGTCTGAAGTTTCCCCACTCATTAAATGTCTGATTAGGCCAAGGATTTAGGTCTTACAGATTAATAATAATTATTTTCTTAAAATGGAGGATACATTACTTTTAAACACTTATACAATTAATTGATTCGAATTTCTTGGAGGAAAGTGTGTAATTGAAGGATCTGCAGTTTGTTTTGGTGGTAGACATTTGTGTGATGACTGTTTTGGACTTAGGTAATGAAAACTCTTGGGAGGACCAGCAGAGCCTTGGCATAGTAGGGGTTGAGAAATCAGAGGGCTTGCATTTTGCCTCTTTTCTAGGTACCAGAGATCTTTTGTTCAATGGCGCTACATTATTAAAAAGTTGTTAATTCAATTTTTAAAGGAAAAATAGCCCCAAACTTGGCTATTCAAATAATATAAATGTATATTGTAAATGTAAATGAAATAATGCAAAAAAAAAGTGAATGTTGCATAGTTTCACAAGTTTGGTATATAACCCTCCCCACCCCAAGGTTATCCTTTACACAGCTTATCTGATGTTCCAGTGGAGAATGGACTGGAAAACATGTCTCAAACTAAGGAGTATTATTATATTTGCTTCCTTTAAAAGCAAACACTTTCTCCACTAAAATGCTCAGTACTATGATTGATTTTATTGATTTTGTCAGTTTTGTTGAACTAATTCACCTAAAATATCTTCTGTACATCATATTAACCATTATAAAGCTTTTCAACAAGGCAAGTGAAAGGATCGTTGCTCTGTAAAAAAGTTAAAATGGACTGCAGGAAAAGAACTTTGACATCTTGGAACTAATACTGAGTGTATTGTAAGTAGTTCACCTTCTTGCTTTGATAGTATATTTATGCATCTTGAAAATTCCAAAGCCTCTCTGCAAACTTCTGATATGTGAAAACTTCACTATTGACCACTTAACCAAAGCAGAATTCCTTGAGTGGTTTAAGAACAAGTTATTTTACTTCAGATATAAAATGTTTAATAGCACACTAAGGATGTTATATGAGCAGCTCTCTCCATATGATCTTCCACGAATATCTGATGCTTTGTGAGCAACTCCAGAACAACCTACTGCCTTTCACCCACTTCCTAGCTAAACACTTTCATATACATTATTTTGTTGGATGGATTTCTCATAGCAGCCCTCTCAGGTGAGTCTTACTCCTCCCACACTTTATAAGTGAAGAAACATAGGTTAGAGATGACTTGTCCAGGATCACTTTGCCAGCAAATGTTAGAGCCAGGATAGGAGTCGGTACCCTCTAATTCTGGAATTTTTGTGCTTTTTGCTGTTGTTCAAACTGTTCATTCAGGGGCTGTGCGTGTATGAATTTGTCATGACTAATTGGGTCTCAATCTGAAATGAAAGAGTCATGAAATGCAGATTTAGTTCTGAAATGCAAGTACATCTTCATGTGCAAATGGCTTTTCAAGAAAGAAGACTGATTTAATAAGCAGCCTTAGCCAAAGGAATGATAGATCAAATAGAAATGTAGGCCCAGTGTGGTGGCTCATGCCTGCCATCCCAGCACTTGGGGAGGCTGATACCGGAGGATTGCTTGAGACCAGGAGTTTGAGACCAACCTGGCTAACTTAGCAAGAGCCTGTCTCTCCGAAAAGCTTTTACAAATCAGCTGGGCATGGTGGCTCAAATCCGTGGTCTCAGCTACTCAGGAAGCTGAGGCAAGAAGATCACTTGAGCCCAGAAGTTTGAGGCTGCATTGGGCTATAATACAGTCATGCTACCACACTCCAGTCTGGGCAACAGAGTGAGACCCTGTCTCTGGGGAAAAAAAAAAAAAAAAGCATAATCTAGGCGTCCCTTATTTATCCAGAATATTTGGAATAAGATTCTCTACATAAGTGAAATTTCAGATGATCAAAACTTAACCTTATAAATGACGGACCTTTACTTTTGTTTCTGTTGGCAATCTTTGGTATACTCCCTTAGCAAACAATATAGCAAACATAATATAGGCTTTTATGAGCTCGAATTTGTTATTTTGTAGATGTAGTTGTAAATACAGATCAGGGTTGTTAAGTTGTGGTACTGGACACTTCCATGTTTGAGAGGTCCTGTGAACTTCTCAAATTTTTATGATTGTGTACCATTTTTGAGAGAGAGGGTCCATAACTTGTATCTGCTACTCAGAGCAGTTCATGCTCTTTAAGTTAAAAAGCACTGATACAGATGATTAGGAACTAAATGGCCATTTACCCACACTATGCTGGGTTTCATGAGGGTAAACACTAGATCTGTTTTGTTTTTACTCAATCCTTACCACTTATTGGTGTTCAGCTCATAGTAGACAGGCAATGCATATTTTTTGGACGAAGGACGCTAGGACATATCTTGGAACATGCTGCAAATATAAGGTGAGTTTTCACACCTCTTTTCTCCTGAAAGAATAAAATAGATATAACTTTTAGGATATTGTATCTTTCTACAGAATGATTATTCGTTCAAAGGAATAGAATGACCTTACAAGAATGTTTCTTCTTGAAAGAAAGTTTTGCTGCCCTAAACTCTGTTGACTGGTCAGATTTGAAAATGAATTTATTATCATCATTATTGTTACCAATGTAATGGACTATGGGCTGCCTTCCTTTTAGTTTAACTGACATTTCAGAGCATTCGAGTAGAGAGATATCTTAGAATTCAGGTAATCTAGTCCTCTAATTTTTACAGATGAGGAAACTTAAGGGCCAAGAAGGGAATCGGCTTGCTAAGGATCACACAGGTACAGACCTGGGACATAGCCAATATCCCCTGGCTCCCATTCTGATTTTATTTCTATCACATTCTGCTACCTTATTGTTCTGTTTGTTCTTGCTAACCAACCTTAAATGAGAACATACCCATTTTAACTACCCCCACCTTTGGCTTTGCTCATTGCTCCTCTCCAGGTCTTACCAAGTATTTATTGAGTACACAATGAATGCCTTGTATGTATATTGTGAAGGCTCTAAAATGAATGGACTGCACCACTCCTATGGCTGATTTATTGCAGTGAACAAACAAACATATAATACACCAGAAAAACCTATACAAAACAGTATATATATAAAGCTTTAGATTACAGACCAGATTATAAGTGCTGCTGTGGTGTCCTGGAGCCACTGACTTTGTGCAAGTCTCTTCCCAATTTCATATTCGGTGATGTTACATTAGTAGCTTAAGATCTGCTATGGTAAGGGTTATTGGCAAACACTACAAATCAGGACTTGTCTCCACTGGCCCCCTCCAGTATACCATCGGCTTCAAGAATTCTGAGATTCTTGAAGGCTCCATTGAAACAAAGGGGTTTGAGAGTGATGTGAGCACATGTAGGGGCGGTAATGAGTCTGAAAAAGGCTACGAGAGGAAAGATTACCTTGGATTTTGATCAGGAGGTAATAGGAGATAAAGTGTGGTGTTTGGAGAAGTTTGAACCAAATGAATTTGAACCAAAAAAACCTTTTAGCAGGAGAAGTAATACAAGAAACATTTCTGGAAAATTAACACAGTAACTATATACTAGTTAAACTGCTGCTGCCTATGAAGATGTTACAGTAACTGATGTGTGAGGTGATGATGGAAATAACAAAGGAATATATTCAGGAAGTGTCTTGAAGAAAGGATGAGTTTGGAGATACTGAGTAAGGAAGGACTTAAAGACAAGTTTTTTAATGTTGAGGACTACGGAAGTATTGCCTCATTGTCAGAAATAAGAAAGTTGGAAAAATAATCAGAAATGCCATCAAAGATTTGTGTTAGTTTGGCAGAGAAGATAGCACATTATTGAGTAGGTTTAGGTGGCATTGAGTTATAGGTGGTGAGAGGTTGAAGACCTGAGGGCAAAGGAAGAGTAAAGTTATGGAGATAAAGATATGGGAGCAATTAGTCTGGAGTGGATTTTTAAAACAGAATGGATGAGTCCTTTTAGCACAGAATAGAAACAAGGACTAAGCCTTGGAGGTGTGGCATAGGAACTGGGAAAGACGACGTTAAAGAAGATAGGTCATAGAGGTTGGAGATGAAGTGAGAGAATATGGTGGTACAATGTAAGAAGGCATTGAATCCTTATAGAAGGATGAGATCAGTAGAGTCATATGGCCACAAAAATGGCAAGAATAGAGTCAGAAGGGCTAATGATGAGAATCTAAAAAAATGTATTGGTATGACTAGAAAGAGGTTACTAATGTTGGTAGAGTAATTTTATTAAAATGATTGGAGAAGGAAACATTGTAGCAAAATAAAGTGTGGGTGGTGAAGTGAAGTAGTGGATACATGCCATTTATTCAATCATTTGAGCTATGAAAAAGAGAAATTAGAATTTTATTAATAGGACCTGGCCGGGCGCGGTGGCTCAAGCCTGTAATCACAGCACTTTGGGAGGCCGAGACGGGCGGATCATGAGGTCAGGAGATGGAGACCATCCTGGCTAACACGGTGAAACCCCGTCTCTACTAAAAAAAAATACAAAAAACTAGCCGAGTGAGGTGGCGGGCGCCTGTAGTCCCAGCTGCTCGGGAGGCTGAGGCAGGAGAATGGCGTGAACCAGGGAGGTGGAGCTTGCAGTGAGCAGAGATCACGCCACTGCACTCCAGCCTGGGCGATAGAGCGAGACTCCGTCTCAAAAAAAAAAAAAAAAAAAAACAGGACCTGTTGAGAACAAGTGAATGCTTTGTCCAACATAGTGGACCTTCAGTGTTATTGTAGGGTAATAAGACAGAATTTTCACTAACTACTAGTAGAAGTTACTGGAGAAGTAGTCAGCCTTTCTGGAAAGTAGGATAGATAGATAGATAGATAGATAGATAGATAGATAGATAGATAGATAGACAGACAGACAGACAGACAGACAGACAGATAGATACATAGATAGATAGGATAGAGATGTAGATGGAACCTTAAAGGGTTTCATACACTTTTACCCTTCACTTCCAGAATTAGATAGATAGATAGATAGATAGATAGATAGATAGATAGATAGATAGATAAGATAGAGATGTAGATGGAACCTTAAAGGGTTTCATACACTTTTACCCTTCACTTCCAGAATTTTGTTCTAAGAAAATAATTAGAAGTACCATCAAAGATGTATGTAGAGAACTGTTCATTGAAACATCACTTATAATAGTGAAAAATTGGAAACAAATCAAGTTGTAGGGAATTACTACATTCAGGTTATAGCTGTGTGTTGGGTGTTATACAGCTACTAAAATTATTAATATCTTGGAAAGTATTTGTGACATAGCAAGATACAGGATTATCTGATTATGAAAAATGTATATGTTGTATGTAAGTATAGGAAAGGTCTGAAAAGAAATATTAATGCACCAAGTTGTTATCCCTAAGTGGTGTTATTATGAGTGCTTTTATTTTTCTTCACATATTTTTTTAACCTGCAAATTTTCTTTAATGAGCAAGTGTTACTTTTATAATTTAAAGTTTATTTTACAAAAAGTTTTTTACATAATAACATGGTGTATAACAACTTGGTGGTACAAAGGTTTTTACATAGCGAGACCCCATCTCTACAAAACAGATTTTTTTAATTAGCCAGACATGGTGGCATCTGCCTATGGTCCCAACTACTACAGAAGATGATACAGGAGGATCGCTTGGGCCCAGGAGTTCAAAGTTACAGTGAGCTATGATCGCTCCACTGCACTTTACCCTGGGTGACAAAGTGAGACCTTGTCTCTAAAAAAAAAAAAAAAAAAAAAAAATTAGGTTTTTTAGTTTTGATTTTAAAAATGGGGAAAATAACATTTGGCAGGAAAAAGGCAGTGGAAAATAAGGATAAGTTTGGTACAACATCCCTCAGGAGAGGGATTACTTCTTAAGAATGAAGGAAGACTGGTATTTCTCCAAGCCTGCAGGGAAGGATGAGAAAACGGATATAGGGAGTCTGTTTCTGTCACAAAGCCCAGGTCAACAGCTAAGGCCTAGAGAGTTTCAGATAGCCACTCTGGGGAGTGGGTTGTAATATTGATCCTCTGATTCCCAGAGAGTTGTCATATCTCCAGTCACATCACCTATGGTTCTCTCCAAGAGGACCTTGAAAGATTCTGAGAAAGAAAAAGCATCCCTACCTTTCCTCACTGTCTATCATGGGGTTAGAAAGGATATTTATGGAAAGGAGGGGACTACCAGGAGAAAAGCTGGTATTTCAACCAGCCTCACCCTGGCTGACCACTATAGCCTCCAGCTAGCAATAATATTTCTGAGGCACTGGTTTTCAAATTATGGGTCCCCCATAGCAGAAGTGTCACCATTACCTGGGCAATTGTTATAACTGCACATTCTCAGGTTCTGTCCATACTTACTGTATCAGTGGGGTACAGTAATCTGTTTCACGGGTTCCCCAGCTGATTTTGATAGATAAAAAAGTTTGAGAACCTTTACTCTTAAGATTAGCCATTTGCCACCCAGAGCCTTAGAGACAGCTTTGAGGCTTCATCTTAACTTCCTGCTAGGACCCTGGAGACACAGAACTTGTCAGCCAGGGACAAGCTGCAAGTCCAGCCAGAGGGTTAAAGGGCTGTTTTTCTTTTGGTTTGTATGTTTTTAATCGTGATCCACCAAAGGATGGAAAATGTCTGGCTTGGGCATCTGGTCAATATATTCTGTCTCTTTGAGAGAAAACGAAGGTCTTAGTAATGATATTAAAGCTTGTTTATACTGTCATGTTGTTATAATTGCAAAATAAAAACCAAGACCACATCAAATACTTCAGACATTTTTTAGTGATAACTTTTCTACATTTTAAATTTTATTTTATTTTATTTTTGAGAGAAGGTCTGGCTCTATCACCCAGGCTGGAGTGCAGTGGCATGATCTCAGCTCTCTGCAAGCTCCGCCTCCAGGGCTCAAGCCATCCTCCTGCCTCAGCCTCCTGAGTAGCTGGGACCACAGGCGCATGCCACTGTGCCCAGCTCATTTTTGTATTTTTTGTAGAGATAGGGTTTCACTATATACTGATAAAATTTTTTAAAATATTTTTTGAGCAAGACCTTGTCTTTAAAAAAATATTTTTTACATTAGTCTATTCTAATATCTATAATAAGATAATATTCGTATGTTTTAATCAGCATTTATACTGTAGGGAGGTAAAAGTTATTAGCATACAATATGAAGTTGTAGTAAGAAAAAGTTGGGAGATATAGTCTGATCTAGGTGAACCTCTCATGTCTCCAAGTTCCTACCCCCCATGGCTACCTCAGGTACCTCTGACATCAAATTCTACTTGTCTTCCCATTATTCATTCTGTTCTGGCCATACTGGCCTCCTCTTTATGGGCTCTAGAATCTTTTAGGGTCTTTGCATTTATAATTCTTTCTGTTTGGAATATTCTTCCACCAGATAGCTGCATAGCTAGCCCTTGCTTCCCTTCAAGAGTGACATTCTCACAGAGGACTTCCTAACTACCCTATATAAAATTTCATACACAGCCCATTCCAAACACATACTTCATGTCCCCATTGTTTATTTTTTTTCTCTCTGGCACTGAGTATCTAACATATATATATATATATAAAACTTTTTCCCCAGTAGAATGCAAGTTCTATTGGCACAGATTTTTATCTTTTTTGTATATTTCCTAAAACAATGCCTGGCACATAGGAAGTACTTTGTTGAATGAATATCTCCAGCATACATTGATGTCACTGATAGTAAGTATACATGTTAGCATTTTTTGCTGTATTATTTCTCAAACTGAGCTAGCTGAGAGGCGGTTTGTCTTCTGTTCTCCTAAACTGCCTTTGTTCTAATTAGGAGAGATGGGGAGGGACAGCTGTCTTACAAAATAATTATTGATTCTTTTTCTGTTTAAAGAGCAGAGTCCTCCTAGCTTGCTGCCAGTTAACCTTGTTCCTTTTGTAAGTGCCTGCCAAAGGAGGAATGGGACAGCATTGTGTGAGATGGGGCCTTGTAGGTCACATTAAACCAGTGGTTCTCTGGGGAGATGAAAAAGTCCTGGAGATGGATAGTAGTAATTAGTTGCACAGCAGTGTAAATGTACTTAACGCCACTGAATTGAACACTTAAAAATAATTAAAATAGTAAATTTTATGTTACGTATGTTTAACCACATCTTAGGGGAGAGAAACTCCTAGGTTCTCAAAGTATAGTCCAGAACCAGCAGTAGCAGCATCACCTAGGAACTTGTTAGAAATGCGAATTCACAGCCTCCATTACAGAACTGTGGATGCAGAAACTGGAGGTAGGCAGCCTCATGATTTGTGTTTTAACAAGGCATTCCTCTGATTCACACTAAAACACTAAAGTTTGAGGTCACAAGATTTAATAATTGTGTCTTAATCCTCAGTGCTATTAAAAGCTGTTGAAGAGTTTCATAGACTTTTCCCATGGCCTCATAACTGCATAATTACCTTTATCAGAAATCCTAACTATATTTGGGTAAAATTGAAAAGTGTTCTAGAAGCATTTTATTGAAGTTAATGTTTTACATAATATTTTTTAAAAAATAAACTTAACACAGAGCCTGCTGTGTTTCAAGTGTCTTACCAGATGCTCCCATATTTGCTTTTCCATTTAACCCTCAAATCAGCTTTGGTACAAGAAACACTGCATTATCCACATTTTAAATGAGGAAACAAGCTAAAAGCAATTAATTTATCTCCTTTCCACTAGGTATTACAGATGATGTGCTTACCAGACCCAGGCAAAGCGTTCTGGGATTTATAGCCCTGAAAAAGGAAATAAATGAGGCCTTTTATGAAAAAGACCATGTGGCAGGTAACCACAGTTAGAGATTCCAACTTCAGATGTGTCAAGAGTAAGGACCTCTGAAAATCCATTTTTAACTAAAAGCAATGATAACACTGCCGGAAGTTGGCAGAAGCAACTTTTCCAGAACTCTGGAAAATTACCAGGCATTTGTAACAATCTGAGGAGCATTTATCAAAAAAAAAAAAAAAAAAAAAAGACTGAAATCGTGGTAGGACAGCAAGTCTTGTGGAGTTTTAACTTGCTTTATTCCTGTCTTCTCTCAGCTTCACAATAGCCTTGAAAACCAGCAGCCTCACAAGTCACAGTTGCTTTGAAAACCAGCAGTCTTGCAGGCACTGAAGAAGGTGGAATGGGTTTAGAGTTCTCCAAAACTTTCAGTTTGAGAATTGTTACTATTTGACTTGTCTGACAGTTCGCTGGAAACCCCATTCATAGGGCTTGTCTTTTTTCACCTGACTTGGAGTTTATTCACTGCAAACAGTGTTTTCCCTGGTGCATTTGTTGAAAATAATCAGCAGCACTTGTTTGACATAACATGGAGTGCGTAACAGCTGTATGCCAAAAATGACATAAACCAGATGAAATGGACACACTTATAGAAAGACAAAAATTACCAAAACTAAGTCAAGAAAAAATAAAAAATCTGAAAAGTCCTATAACAGGAGATTGAACTAGTGATTTTAAAACTTCCTGCAAAGAAAAAGTCCAGGCCCAGATGGCTTCAATTGTGCATTCTACCAAACATTTAAAGAAAAAGATAGAATTAATCTTTCACAAACTCTTCCAAAATACAAAAGAGGAGGGATCACTTCCCAATACATTGGATGAGGCCACATTATCCTCATACCAAACCCCCCCACACAAAAAAATCTCAAGAAAACTACAGACCCATATAGATCCCTTATGAATATTGATGCAGAAATCCTCAAGAAAATACTACAAAATGAATCCAGTGACATGAAAAATTATAGATTGTGATCAAGTGGGATTTATGCTAAAAATGTTAAGGTTAGGACTCCTGACTCAACATCATTCACCATGTTAATAGAATGAAGGAAAAAAACACACAACCACATCAGTAAACACAGAGAAAGCATTTGACAAAATGCAACTTCTCTTCACTATAAACACTTAGAAACTATGAATAGAAAGGCACTTCCTCAACCTGATAAAGGGCATTAAATGAAAAACCTGCAACTAACATCTGACTTAATGGTGAAAGGCCGAATGCTTTTCTGCCATGACATGACAAGGATGTCCATTCTCAACATTTCTATTCAACACTGTACTGGAGGTTCTCGTTAGGGAATTTAGGTAGGAAAAACAGTAAGTGGCAAAAGAAGTAAAACTATATTCCCAGATAACATGATCATGTATATAGAAAATCCTAAGGAATACATACACACACATACCCTATTAGACTAAATGTTGAACAGTTTTGCAGTATGCAAGATAAATGGGCAATAAATGATGCAAACATGAAGAAAATTCCAAATTTTATAATAGCATCAAAAAGAATAACGAAGTTTAAAACGTACTCTGGAAATTGCAAAAACACTACTGAAAGAAATTAAAGAAGACCCAAATAAATGGAAAGACATCCCATGTTCATGGTTTGAGAGACTTAATATTTTTAAGATGAAAGTATTCCTCAAATTGATCTACAGATTGAACACAATCCCCAACAGAATCCCAGCTGGGGCCTTTGCAGAGATTGGCAAGCTTGTCCTCAAATTCATACAGAAATTTAAGGGACCCTGAGTAGGCAAACTAATCTTTAAAAAGAAAAGCCAAGTTGGATGACTCATACATCCTGATTAAAAACTACAAAGCTGTAATAATCAAGACTGTGTGGTGCTGGCATAAGGACAGACATCTAGATCAGTGGAATAGAACTGATAGTCCAGAAATATACTCTCATATTTACGGTCAATTGATTTTCTATATTGCGCTAAAACAACTCAGGAAAAGAATAGTCTTTTAAACAAGTGGTGCTGGGAGAACTGGGCATTTACATGCCAAAATATGAATTTGGATCCTTTCCACATAAAGTATACTACTATAACTCAAAATGGATCACAGACGTAAATATTAGAGCTAAAACTCTGAAATTCTAGAATATAGGAGTAAATATTTGTGACCTTGTATATGGCACCAAAAGCTCAAGCAATAAAAGAAAAGATGGATAAACTGGACCTCACCTAAATTAAATTTTTTTATACTTCAAAGGACATCATTAGGATAGTGAAAAGATACTCATGGAATGGGAGACTATATTTGTAAATTATATATCAGATAAGGAAGGAACTCTTTTTTTTTTTTTTTTTTTTTGAGACGGAGTCTCACGCTGTTGCCCAGGCTGGAGTGCAGTGGCGCGATCTCGGCTCACTGCAAGCTCAGCCTCCCGGGTTCCCGCCATTCTCCTGCCTCAGCCTCCTGAGTAGCTGGGACTACAGGCGCCCGCCACCGCGCCCAGCTAATTTTTTGTATTTTTAGTAGAGACGGGGTTTCACTGTGGTCTCGATCTCCTGACCTTGTGATCCGCCCGCCTTGGCCTCCCAAAGTGCTGGGATTACAGGCTTGAGCCACCGCGCCCAGCCAAGGAAGGAACTCTTACAACTCAAAAAGACATAACCCTACTTAAAAAAAATGGGCAGAGGAACTATATAGGTATTTCTCTGGAGAAGATATGCAAATGGCCAATTAGTACATGAAAAGATCCTCATTATTACTTTTAGATAAATGTAACTTAAGACTACAATGAGATACCACTTCATTCCTACTGGGACAGTTATAATCAAAAAGAACAACAAATGTGGATATGGATGTGAAGACATTGGAACCCTCATATATGAAAATGTGAAATGTTACAGCCACTTGGAAAATGGTCTTGTAATTCCTTAAATGATTAAATGGAGAGTTGTATCACCCAGTTATTTCACCCCTTAGTATATACCCCACAAACGAAAATACATGTTCCTTAAAAACTTGTACACAAATGTTTATAACGACGTTATTCATAATAGCCAAAAAGTGGAAACCACCCAAATGTCCATTAGTTGACTAATGTGTAAACAAACTCTGGTATAGTGGAATAAAATTAGTCAAAAAGGAATCAAGTACTGACAAATGCTACAGCATGGATGAACCTTGAAAATATAAGTAAAAGAAGACAGTCATAAAAGACCACATGTTGTATGATTCCATTTATATAAAATGTCCAGAATATGCAAATCCATAGAGACTGAAATCAAATTAGTGATTTTCTAGGGTTGGGGGAAGGAGGAAACAGGGAATGACTGCTAATGTATTCAGGATTTCTTTCTGGGGTGATGAATGTCTTCTGGAATTAGATAGTAGTGATCAATACACAACTTTGTGAATACATGAAAACCACTGAATTTCACACTTTAAATGTGAGTTTTATGATAGGGAATTATGTATCAATAAAAGTATTATTTTTAAAATCTTAAACATGAACATATTTCGTGAGAAGTCCACAGTAGTATCTTTTAACTTGTTATGTTCAAAAGATATATATATATATTTTTAACAGCAAGGGGGAAAAGTGAGGAAATGATGCTTTTCACCATCATTGGGAAAACTGCCTCTGTAACCATGTTTTACTCCTACTGCCTCTCTTACCTCCCCTTACTGCTCCAGACTCTGAGGCTGCAAGACACCCAAATGGGAGTTTGGAACTTCCAAGGCACAGTCTTTTTATCCACTAGCAAATTCGTTTTTAACCACAAAGGTCTGAGGGCACACTCTTACTACATTCAATACACGTCTTGGGCATTCAATTTCTATCATCTAGAGCATCATATAGTGGCAAGGCCCTAGTTAGATTTATCTCTGGTGCCTTTCCAGCTTTCATTTCTGTTCCACTCTTCCATATCCTAGAGACTCAGGGGCTCTTAGATGTCTTCTGACCTCAGGAGCTTATACCAGACCTGGCCCCATCTGCACCACAGTCCCAAGATCAGAATTACTCGCCTTTTCTCCCACCTGATCTATTTCTGGTTGTCTCTGCTTCTTATTTTAATTAATTAAAATTATTCATGCTAAAGCTGAAGGTAAGAATTCCTAATTAAAACTAATTTCTTAAATGTATTTATTTTATGAAGGTATTTCCTAGCTTTATTCACTGAAAAGGCAAAAACAGTGACAAACTGAAAAAAAACGAGCCCCCCACTAAGGAGTCTCTAAAAACATTTCTTTAAAAGAACCAGAGCCCGTTGGGAGGAATGTGTGATTCCAACTCAGGGGCAGAAAACATTTTAAATCAGTCTAGAATATCTTGTCAGAAAGAAAGCTATCAATGACCACTAAGGATGTGTTGAAAGGACTCAACAGCCAGTTTAGAAGGGTTCCTAATAACTAAAGATGGGATTAAAAGGAACAACTGAAATAGTCTAGAGCACATCACATGTGTAAAAATGCAACATAAGGCAGTTGCAAGAAAACCAATTTGTTCATTTGAAAACTGGCAAAGGGCAATAATCCAGCATTTATTCCACATTTTCTGCTTGATTTATGCCTTAAGATAACCAAATAGTTAATGTGAAAGGGGAGAATACCACCATTTTGCAATCCCTAATGATATAAATGGATCTAGGTAATAATCACCATTGTCTGCTAAAAAAAAAAAAAAAAAAAAAAAGAAATTAGATGAAAGGTTGATGGGGAACCTTATGAAAGGTGAATCAGACTGATAGCATCTACTGATCAATCTTAATATGAAAGACAAAATTGGCATATGCCTATTGATGTGGCATAATAAGACATACACAGTACCTGTCACCTATGACATTCTTGCTAAAAGATCTAATCTGAATCTTTCAGGCCTCAAAAATCTGTTTACAAGGAATAGAGGAGTTTGGAGAATATGTTGGATAACACCATGGGGGTGTGATAAGCAAAATCTAAAATTGAGGGACACTTTATAGGACTAATGACTGGTTTCTTTAACAAATAAATGATTTTAAAAAATGTAAGAGGAGAGACCTATAGATTTAAAGAAACTCAGGAAGCATTAGCCATATTCAGTTTGTGCACCTATTTTGAATAAGCCATCTGTAAAAAAAAAAAAAGCCTATCAGAAATTTCATCTTAATAGGATTTGATCATAATATACTGATATTAAGGAACATTTTAAAATTATATTAATATTTCAGATATGATTTTGAAATACATACTGAAGTATTTATGGATGAACTAATATAATATTTGGGATTTGCTTTAAAACAATCCAGTAAGGGGTAGATAATAGGTAGAGTTCAGGGGAAATGATATTTTTAAAATTTTTTAAGTTCAGGGGTACATGTGCAGGTTTGTTACATAGGTAAACTCATGTCACAGAGGTTTGCTGTACAGTTTATTTTGTCACCCAGGTACTAAGCCTAGTACTCGTTTGTTATTTTTTCTGATCCTCTCCTCCCTACCACGCACAACCCTCAGGTAGGCCCCAGTGTTTGTTGTTCCCTTCTGTCTGTCCATGTGTTCTCATTATTTAGCTCACACTTATAAATGAGAACATGCAGTATTTGGTTTTCTGTTCCTGTGTTAGTTTGCTAAGGATAATGAATGACCTCCAGCTCCATCTGTGTTCCTGCAGAGGACATGCTCTCATTCTTTTTTTAAGGCTGTGTAGTATTCTGTGGTGTATATGTACCACATTTTCTTATTTTATTTATTTATTTATTGAGACAGTCTCACTCTTGCCCAGGTTGGAGTGCACTGTCATGATCTAGGCTCACTGCAACCTTCAACTCCCAGGTTCAAGTGAGCAATTCTCATGCCTCAGCCACCCAAGTAGCTGGGATTACAGGCATGAGCTACTGTGCCCAGCCTAAAGAAAAGACCACATTTTCTTTATCCAGTCTGCCATTGATGGACATTTAGGTTGATTCATGTCTTTACTGTTGTGAATAGTGCTGCAGTCAACAAACACATTCATGTGTCTTTATGATAGAACATTTATATTCCTTTGGAGATATACCCAGTAATAGCATTGCTGGGTCCAGTGGTAGTTCTGTTTTTAGGTCTTTGAGGAATCGCCATACTTCTTTCCACAATGGTTGAACTAATTTATACTCCCATCAACAGCATATAAGTGTTCCTTTTTCTCTGAAACCTCTCCACAGCATCCCTTATTTTTTGACTTTTTAATAGTAGCCATTCTGGCCAGGCGCGGTGGCTCACACCTGTAATCCCAGCACTTTGGGAGGCTGAGGTGGGAGGATCACCTGAAGTCAGGAGTTCAAGACCAGCCTGGCCAACATGGTAAAACCCCGTCTCTACTAAAAATACAAAAATTAGCTGGGCATGGTGGAAGGTGTCTGTAATCCCAGCTACTCGGGAGGCTGAAGCAGGAGAATTGTTTGAACCTGGGAGGTGGAGGTTGCAGTGAGCTGAGACCACACCATTGCACTCCAACCTGGGCAACAAGAGCAAAACTCCATTTAAAAAAAAAAAAATAGCAAAGGCTTGGAGCCAATCCAAATGCCCATCAGTGATAGAGTGGATAAAGAAAATGTGGCACATATACACCATGGCATACTATGCAGCCATAAAAAAGGATGAGTTCATGTCCTTTGCAGGGACATGGATGAAGCTGGAAACCATCATTCTCAGCAACCTAACACAGGAACAGAAAACCAAACACCATGTGTTCTCACTCATAGGTGGGAGCTGAACAATGAGAACACATGGACACAGGGAGGGGAACATCACACACCAGGGCCTGTCGGGGGTAGGGGATTAGGGGAGGGATAGCATTGAGAGAAATAGCTAATGTAGATGACGAGTTGGTGGGCGCAGCAAACCACTATGGCATGTGTATACCTATGTAACAAACCTGCACGTTCAGGACATGTATCCCAGAACTTAATAAATAAATAAAGACTGAGAATGGCCAGGCACGGTGGCTCACGCCTGTAATCCCAGTACTTTGGGAGGCTGAGGTGGCCGGATCACCTGAGGTCAGGAGTTTGTGACTAGCCTGACCAACATGGAGAAACCCCACCTCTACTAAAAATACGAAAAAATTAGCCGGGCATGGTGGCTGGTGCCTGTAATCCCAGCTACTTGGGAGGCTGAGGCAGGAGAATCGCTTGAACCTGGGAGACAGAGGTTGCGGTGAGCCAAGATTGTGCCACTAGACTCCAGCCTGGACAACAAGAGGGAAACTCCATCTCAAAAAAAAAAAAGCAAGACTGAGAATATAGTTACTATATAGAGATGTTCATTTGGGGAGAAATTCAATAGAGTCTTGAATATTCTCATGATGTGCAGAGATTATTTTAAATCATAAATACATCTTATATCTTAAATATGTTTTGCTTTCTGTATATACTTGATATTTCTATGAAAATGTTTTATCCTAATATTTGCCAACAAGAGTCTTATATTTGTGTGACCTTTTGAAAGTTGAGTAATAACTGTAATGCTACTTTGCTTATTTTTCATAAAAGTGATTTTGTTTAATATATCTGAAAATGCATTTTTCATTTATTTTTTCTTATTCTTCTTATAGGTATACATCAAGTGTGGCATTTGAGAATCTGTTGATAAAATTTACAAAAGTAGAATTACAATTTTATGTTCATGATGAAAGAATGACTTAATAATATTCACCTGATTGTATCTCTTATTTTGTGTGCTTTTGTTAAACATATGTCGATTTATTTTGCCAACATTATTATATAGACAGAGAACTCCTTTTCTTTCAGGTTAGTTCATGCGATCCTGGTTCATGGAACATAAAGTGAGATTTTATGGGTGACAGGGAGAGAGATCAGGCTTGACTTGAGGGCACATGGGAAAAGAAGGGGGCTATCCTTTCACAAAGATTTAAATATCTCGTAAGAACTGTTTGCCAGTGCAATTATGAATATGTGTATTTGTGCCTAATTTTTATTTTTTAAAAGCTCAGGTGATTATAATTTTATCTGTAAAATGTTGAAAGTGTAGTCTGATTACAATAGTATATATCTAAAAATTAAATAAAAGGCATTGTGGCTGGTTGTGAGATGGCATTGCATTGTGGTTTTGATTTGCATTTCTCTAGTGATCGGTGATGTTACTTTTTATTCCATATGCCTGTTGGCTGCATGTGTATCTTCTTTTGAAAAGTGTTTGCTCATGTCCTTTGCCCACTTTTTAATGGGCTCGTGTTTTTTTTCCTGTAAATTTGTTTAAGTTTCTCATAGAGCTGGATATTAGACCTTTGTCAGAGGCATAGTTTGCAAAAATTTTATCTCATTCTGTAAGTTGTCTGTTTACTCTGTTGATAGTTTCTTTTGCTCTGCAGAATCTGTTTAGTTTCTGCACAGTAAAAGTTAAATGTATTAGATCCCATTTGTCCATTTTTGCTTTTGCTGCAGTTGCTTTTGGCATCTTCATCATGAAATCTTGGCCCGTTCCTATGTCCAGAATGGTATTGCCTAGGTTGTCTTCCAGGGTTTTTATAGAGGTTAAATGATACTTATTAGCCATATAGCAATCATTGTTGAAAATGGGTGATGAGTATATAGGGGTTCGTAATACTACTCTCTATCTGTGCTTTGAGTTTAAATTTTTAAAATAAACTACATATATTCTTATATACTTAGTTTTAAAGTTATATTTAGTTCAAAACTACATCTAAAATTGATTTCTAATTAGGGACTTGTGGCTTACAAGGAGCAAGGCTTTCTAGAGTTACTTCTTGCTGACCACTGCAGCCCCCTAACCAGTTTATCAGCATAGTATTGGCAACTTGGTGACCTAGTTTATCACTTTTGGGAGGTTACTAATCTTCACCTAAACAGCCCTGATGCCATAATACAGAATATTGCCACCAGAGCCATTGTTATGATAAGACACATGTGAGAAGTACTTATTTAAAATTTACAGCTGGTAACATGTTTAGGTTGTAAATTCCTAATTTCCTAATCAATAAAACATTTATATTTTAAAAGAGCATCAAGCATAGCATTTTAAATATAGTATGTGTGTCTTACATATAGTAAATTCATTTCCTAAATGAACTAATTTTTATAAATGAAACGTAACTTGCAGGTATTTCTTATTTTGAGAAAACATCACATTTTCTTTCTTTGAAACATTTTTCTCTCTTTTTTAGGAAGCTGTTTTAGGTTATGTGAAAGAGATGTTTCCTCATCTCTAAGGCTTACCAGAAGCTCTGATTTGAAGATAATAAATGGATTTTGTATAAAACCACAGGAAAGTCCCAGAGCTCCATCCCGTAAGTTTTTATTTTTTCTATTTATGGAGTAGATAGCTCCCAAGGAGTAGGAAAACTTGGAATCAAAAGAACCCAAAAGAGAGAGGTTCCCATATCATACCCTCCCATGTAGAGAGAACACATTGTGTTTACATTGTGCATGTGCACATGACCAATATGAGCACAGTATGGGAGGCCTGAGGGAGGTCCATGTTCCTACATCATACAACATGGGAGGCCTGAGGGAGGCCCATGTTCCTACATCATACCTCCCATGTTTTACTCATATGCAGGCTCATGTCCTACATCACACTTCTCATGTTTTACTCACACGTAGGCCCATGTTCCTACAGCAGACCTCCCGTGTTGTACTCCTACTGGTCATGGGCACATGCACAGTGGTTTCTTCATTTTCACCATTTGTCATTTTCATCTTGCCTCTACGGTTGGACTGGAGCTTTCTCTTTTCTTTTTTTTTTTTTTTTTTTTTTTTTTTGAGACGGAGTCTTGCTCTGTCCCCCAGGCTGGAGTGCAGTGGCCGGATCTCGGCTCACTGCAAGCTCTGCCTCCCGGGTTTACGCCATTCTCCTGCCTCAGCCTCCCGAGTAGCTGGGACTACAGGCGCCCGCCACCTCGCCCAGCTAGTTTTTTTTTTTTTGTATTTTTTAGTAGAGACGGGGTTTCACCGTGTTAGCCAGGATGGTCTCGATCTCCTGACCTCGTGATCCGCCTGTCTCGGCCTCCCAAAGTGCTGGGATTACAGGCTTGAGCCACCGTGCCCAGCCCAGACTGGAGCTTTCTCTAGGAGAATGGATGCACCAAAGTAAATAGTAGTCCAGAAATTATGTTTTAAAGAACTCCAAAGATGAACCAAATTAAGATACTATGTGTTAGGTAAAATATAAGTAGGACCTTCTCCTTATTACCCTTACTGGCTCTCCCTTTGCACTGATTTTTATCTCTAGTCCCGACTTATTAATGAAATGACTCAGATGGCATGTATTCCCTTCAGACTCAACAAATCTTTTAAGTAGTATTCATGCTCTTTGTTTCTTCAGCTGGGTCTTTTCCTGTCTTCTTTTAGTTACAATACTGCTCTTGTCTTAGTAATCCAAGTTTGATGTTCTCGTGACTCCTTCCTCTTTGTCTTAAGCAGTCTCCACATGCTTTCAGTCATCCTCAGACTGACTTCATCTCTCTTCCCACTGCTGCAACTCTGGTTCAGACTATATCCCCTCACCCTTGTATTACAGTCTCCCATTTAGACTTTTTGCCCACTCTACCCTGTCCCCCTTTTCTCTCTCCATCCATTGTACAGATAGTAAGCCTTCCTAAAACATTAGTTTCTTCCGTGTTTCAAAATGTACAGTAGTTCCCAATCAACTCTAAACCCCTTAGCCTGACATTCAAGCTCTGGCAAAATCTGATTGTACCTTACAAACTTTTTCTTAATCTACTGAAGTCAGACAAGCTCCTCACTGTTCCCTCCTTGTTCATCCTTACTTCATATTTTTGTTCTTGATGTTCTTTCAGTTTTCAGTGGATGAGGCTTATATTGGGAAATAATGCTTTTATTTTACCTCATGGGATTTTATAATCTTATTTGGAAAATGAAGCATCCTAAGAAATTCCATTCAAATAAAGCTCTAATTAACTTGAAGTTTCTCAGTGTTTCTGTTTAGTGACTAGTTAAAAAGCACTAATACCATTTTTCTGTTATTAAATTTGAGAGTTATAATCTCAAACACGTAAGATTTCTTGTTTGGTTTTTCTCATAGGCACTTACAGCCACAGAGTGCCTTTACACAAACCTACGGATTGGCAGAAAAAGATGCTGATATGGTCAGGTCGCTTCAAAAAGGAAGATGAAATCCCAGAGACTGTCTCGTGAGTGCTGAATTTAGTATTACAAGCAGCTTTCATTTCTCACTAACGTAAGGGAAAAACAATGCCTCTGAGTTCCAACTGTTTAAAACTTTTCAACCAAATTTGTAAACAGTTTTCACTTTTCCAAATGTTTTATCTTTGGTAAATACTTGGAATATAAACAATGCTAGAAAACCTGTCTCTTATCATTGGTATGTTACATAGTGACTAGTGAAGAACTGTCAGGTACTCTGAAGTCAATTGATTATTTGATTTCATCCCCCGGCTACAGAAGTGTGACTTTTTTAAAGTTTGTTTTTAATCTAGGTATATAAATTAAGTACCACTGACAATGACTATATTCCCCCAAATCCATTTAAGTACTCAACCTTAGACATAAAAGTATTTAATTGCAACACTCTGGAATTCAGGAAAGAGTGCTTCCTGTCACCAACTTCCTTAAACCTAAGGGAAGGGATCTTGGCTGGGATCTTGGAACTTTTTCAGAGTTTGTAGATAATGAGTGCAGTTTCCTCCAACCCAGTTTCTCAACTCCGTACTATTGCTATTTGGGGCTTGATGATGCTTTGTGGCGGGGGGGTGTCCTGTTTGTTGGAAGATGTTTGGCAGCATCCCTGGCTTCTGCCCTCTCAATGCCCATAGCATTGCCTTAGCGCTGACAACCAGAAATGTCTCCAGACACTGCCAAATGTCCAAGGGGCACCAGGGGGGTGGGAATCTCCCCTGGTTGAGAACCAGTGCCCTAACCTCATGTTAAAGACCCTGACTGGCTGGCACCTTGGCTAAAAAGAGATTCTGAGAAATAGATGTCATCTCCTGTGAGGCATCATCCTATTCAGGGACAGGGACTTTGGACAAAGCTCCTGGAAGTTCCCTGTCAGCAAGAAACTATTCCTGGATCTTCTGGTCTCTGGTTTCAAGTCATGACTGAAAAAGATCTGAGCTCATTCAGGACTTCTTTCCCAGGGAAATATGTAGTATTTATTTTCTGTTTACAACAACTTTAATAGAGCTTTTCTGCTTCCGCCAGTCAAATTGATAGCACATTACTTTAACTAGAATTATTTCAGCAGGAAAGCCCTGGTTTTTCTTAGCTCAAGTCATGTATTCTTCTGGGTAATAAGAGAATACTGGAAATAACCATGACATCAGGTTCTTGCCTATGCCTTCATTCTTCCTATACCAACAGAAAATAAGCTGGTATTCACCCATGGCCGTAAGAGATGCTATATAGGCTTTGTTGTAGAACACCTTCCTCAGTCTGCCTAATAGTTGGTTCCAAGATCCCCTCAGGCCCAAAATACTGCCTCATGAATCACTCTGGAAGGGTCTTTTCTGGGCCTAGGCAGCCATTTATCCTTGTACTGGTAGTTCTGAACAGGCACTGCTTAACTTGCCCGTTCCTGTTACTCCGTGTGGGATGGATTATTTTTCATGAGGATCATGGCACTTCAAATCCCATAAAATACCATCAACATGGGAAGTCAGTTTGTGGTTAGTGGAATCTCAGGTGCTCCTAACTGACCAATTTGACGGTCCTTAGCAGTTGTATTGAGTCCCTGCCAGCCTGCAGGCCCAGCTTAAATGCCTGGAGAACCCCATCCACATGCTGCTTCACAGGTACCAGCTCCTACATCACATTGTACATGCATTCATCTTCCTCCTTCCACCTGCAACATCCCAGATCCTTTGCCTCCTTCCAAGCATTTTTAAAGTAATCCTCTCCCCAATTTTAAAAGTAATATATGTTAAATATCTCAGGGGAAAGAAAGCACTTCAATCCCATCATCTAGAGATAATCACTTCCTATTTACACATCTTCTGAGAAGGCCAGAAGTTAATCTTGGGCCCCATAAGGGCTCCACATCCCCTGCCTTGAGGTTCTGCCAGACACCGAGGTAACAGAATCGTGACCACCAGGTGTGGCAATGCATGCCTATAGCCCTGGCTGCTCAGGAGGCTGAGGGAGGAGGATCACTTGAGTCTAAGATTGTGAGTCCAGCCTGGGCAACATGGTGAGACCCCATCTCTTTAAATAAAGTAAATTAAAAATAGAACCATGTTGCAAAATCACCAAGGTAGATTGGCCTTCTCTTTAGAATCTTCTATGTTAAGCCTCTTAGGTTTCACACAAGAATGATGAACCAACCATCAACTTTTTTTTAAGGCACATGAGTTTGTATTCAGTGGATAGGTTAGAAAAGCTGCACTTTGGCACTTGCCAAAGACCACAATATCAAGTTCACTGTCACTCAATTTTAGCAAAACATTAGTTTAAAAACATAAATATTAAGGAGCATTGCTTAAAGGACCTTCCTACTATTTTAGATATTCTCAAATCTATTCCAGGTTCAAGACAGAGAGAAAAAAGCTGGGTATATGGAACACATTGGTTAACTTTCTCCAATGTTTGATCTTTCTGAATTGTGCTTTGTGTTGAAACATATGAAGCTTATTGTAGTATCTGTTGTCAAGATGTTTTCAGATGATGACTAGATCACATAATATCTTCTTAAGAACCTCAGGGAGAAATGGCTACCTGTTTCACTTTTAGCATTTATAGGCTGGTTGGAAACCTGAGAGCTGAAATTGGGGTCCACCATAGCAAGTATAGATTAATATGCCTTGCCCATGTTTTTTTTTTTTTTTTGGCTTTGTTCGTGAGTTCACTTTTTATTCTTACTTTTGTACTTAATTAAGTGTGTGCTATCTTGTATTTTATATATAAATGAGTTATTAAAAATGCCTCACCCTCCCCAAAGTCCTATGAGATCTCTAGGCCCTTTTTAAAGAGATCTCTAGGTCTCCCTATATATATTTATAGACACTACTATACTTTGAATTTATACACAGCTTTTTATCCTGCACAACTTCTGAAAGGGAAAAGTTAATAACTTTCTCTCATGATCTCATTGTATTACTAGGTTGGAGATGCTTGATGCTGCAAAGAACAAGATGCGCGTGAAGATCTGCTATCTCATGATTGCCCTGACAGTGATAGGATGCATCGCCATGATTATCGACGGCAAGAAGGTGAGAAGGGGTTTTTCTCTATCCAGTGTGTATGTTCTCCACCAAAAACCTAGAATAAATAAGGGATTGACCCTTGTATTTACCCTCTGAGAAGAGGAGGCTACTTTCTACATTACATGAGAAAAGATAAGCAAAAAAATAAGGCATATTGGGAACCAGCCTGGAATGTCATCCTTGGGGATAAATAGCAAATCCTAACTTTGGCGTAGTGAAGGAGGACTAAATTCATTTTGTGTAACGTAAATTTAAAAAGTGTTTCTGATGACAGATGTCATAATGTAAATTAAGAAATATGACACTGGCATATTTAATAACCCATTCCATATTTCCAGAGTGCTCTTGGTACCCAAGTGTATTTACCCTCACCATAACTGCCTTCATCATGGTGAGCTTTCCTAGCAGGGTTCTTTATTTGAAGCTCAGCCAGACAGGGCCATATGTCTAAGAACCATAGCTCCTAAGCAGTACATAGGAATGCAAGTCCGGAAATCTTTAGCACAGATTATGATAATAGCTATCACTAATTGAACACTTACTGCATTCCAGGTACTTTTCTAGCTGATACCTCGTCTGAACCTCACAAAAACACTGTAAGATAAGTATTATTAGGACCTCATTTGTAGATGAGGAAAATATAGCTTAGAAAGCCTTAGTAACTTGCCCAAGGCCACACATGTCCCTAATGATGAGCCACAATGTGAACCTAGACCCAATTCAGGTAATAGGAAAATTGCTCCCATTTATTGAGTGCTTATTATGTAACAGGCACTGTTAAGCTCACTTAATCACCCCCATAACCCTAACAGGTAGTTTTCCCAAACTCACATAGCTAACAAGTGGCAAGATAAAAATTTAGACCCAAGTTTGCAGGATACCAAACCTCATACTATACTATCTTGCTATTAAGCTATAGTTATTTTTATATTCAGCAGCTTTGGTCAAATTCTTCTTTTAATACCATGTATGATTCTGTATATCACAGCTTCCATGTGGAAAGAGATGTCTTACAACTACTTTAAGATACTAAAAATGTTCTACACACTCACTCTTAACTGACTTTCTTATCCTCAGTAATTCCAGAGTAAAAGGAAATGTACTTTTGGCTGTCTTCAGTCTTGTAGTTAAATGGAAATACTGACCATTTTAGGCTGACCTCATGGGAGTACAAAGGGGCAGATGTGCTGAGCTGGGCGAAGTTCTCTTGAAAACTCTGTTCTACCCCACTTCATTTTTTCTTGTCTCCCTCTTTGACCTCTCATGCGTAGTTCTCAGGTTAAAACCAGCAGAAACATATGGACAGGACTGTAAACTTCTAGGATCTGAGAAATTTGCATTGCTTTTGTATATTCGATTGTACTAGCTGAGTTTAAATACTCCAGAAGCAAATTATTCACCTGGAATCACTTCTAGCATCATCCAGAGCTATATGCTGTGTACTTCAGAGAGTTCTTCTCCTGTTCTTTACCATGAAATTGTAACATTTTAGTTTTATGGAATTTCCATTTCCATAAATGCTACTGGAATGGAGAACTTTTTAACTTAATGTGATTTGGAAGAGAAAAATTAGCCATTGTATATTTTGCTCTCACCATCAACTTTCCTTTCTCCTCCCCCTCCATATACCCAATTCTTTTACATATAAAATTACACAAATAGGAGGAAATATCAGCTTAGGGTACTAGTTTCACTTATTTGGTATAAAAGTTTTGAAACTGGCCTGTATGTAAGCTTCATAGAAATCTGACCATTTACATGGAGGGAAACGAGGGAAGAGGACAGTTGCCTCTCCCACTCAAAGGATGGAATTGTAGTACAGATACTCGTGGAAATCATCAATGGTAGTATTTTGGTAAAGTCTGGAATCTCCAAAGCTGAATGTTTTTGGTAAAAGAGAAGTAAGGAACTAGAAGGGTCTGAGTATGCAGATAAGTTGGGGAAGGAGAAAAGATAGCAACAAAGAAAAGTGAAAGAAGAAAAATGGGATAGAAATGGCAATGAGAAGGTATTTAGTATAAAAGAGAAGTGGGGTGGAATGAGGAGAAAGTATAAGAGAAAAGGAGAGGATAAAGATTGAAAGAAAGGGGCCAGAAGGGAAGAAAAAGGAGAGGTGTGGCACTTCTTACTTATGCTTGAATGGATGAGCTGCTGTTCTCGGAAGCGTACGAGGAAGTTGAAGCACATGGAGGAGACTGCCACGCCCAGTGTCCAGACAGCAGAGGACTCCATGCCTCTACTGCCCTGTTAACCTGCTGTCGTCAATGCAAGGTAAAGATACCCTCCCCTGACCAGCATACAAATCACCTGTTCAAATCTCTTTTGCTTTAGGCTGCCCAAAGAAACCAGACTTTAACACGCTTGAACTTAGAAAAGAAAGCTCGTCTGAGAGAGGAAGCAGCTATGAACGCCAAAACAGAATAGCAGAGGTATCTGTGTTGGCTGGATTTTGAAAATCCAGGAATTATGTTGCAACGAGCCTGTATTAAAAAGGATGTGGTATGAGGATCTATTTCATAAAGCATGGTTTGCCCAAACCTGTACCATTTCCGTATTTCTGCTGTAGAAGTAGAAATAAATTTTCTTAAATGATGACTGTCTGTGTTTTATTGTTTTGATCCAAGTAAAGTGTAGCCTGTCAGCCTTTTGGACAAAAATGAAACAATTTATTTCAACTTGAATACCAACTCTTTAGAGAAGCAGGTACCATATCTTACTTCTCTTCCCATTACCAAAGTAACCTCTCCACAGGCGAACTCATTTTGTAGAGATAAGGAAGGCCAGTTGAGTATATGGCCCAGGTGCAGCTTGGAGGGCCAGCCTTCTCAAATGCCTTGGTGTATTTGGTGGGGAGGCTGCTCCCTAATAGAGCAAGCCCTGAGAAGCAGCCAGACCACATTCTATAATCTTTGAACATGCTGCCAAATGGAGGCTTTTAGGAGAACAGTTTTTTAAACATCCTGACAAGGTCTAGCCAGGAATTTCTAAGGACTTAGAAATCCCAGCATCATGGAGTTGCTTGGGGTCAACACAAGTCACCCTCTTAGCTTCATGCCTTAGAATTCTCAGCTGGCTGTTTTCCTACCACCTGAGAAGCTAAATTTCTCAATTACAAAAATCTCATGTATTATCATTGTTAGAAGTATTTGCACCTCATGTATATCTCATTTACAGTTTGGCCTTGGGATATTGAGTTGTTTCATATTTAGGTATGAATACAGGTTTCTATTTTAAACATAGATTCTCACATGCTTCTTAATTATTCATGGATGACAAGTCATTACAGTAGTCCCCTCTTATTCACGGCTTTGCTTTCTGTGGTTTCAGTTACCTGAGGTCTGAAAATATTAACTGGAAAATTCCTATAACAATGCATAAGTTTTAGATTGCATACCATTCAGTGTAGCATGATGAAATCTCTTGCCAATCCATTCCATCCACCTGCGATGTGAATCATCCTTCTGTCTGGTGTATTCACACCATATGTGCTAGCCGTCTCTTGTTATCAGATCAGCTATTGTGGAATCAGTGCTAGTGTTCAGGTAACTCTTATTTAATAATTGCCTCAAAGTGCATTGTGCTGTGCCGAATTTATAAAATAAACGGTATCATAGGTATGTATGTATACGAAAAACCGTATATGCAGGGTTGGGTACTATCCACAGTTTCAGGCATCTGGGGATATATTCCAAGACTTTAACAAGCTTGAACTTAGAAAAGAAAGCTTGTCTGAGAGAGGAAGCAGCTATGAAGGCCAAAACAGAGTAGCAGAGGTATCCGTGTTTGCTGGATTTTGAAAATCCAGGAATTATGTTGCAACAAGCCTGTATTAAAAAGGATATGGTATGAGGATCCATTTCATAAAGTATGGAATATATCCCCAGAGGGTAAGGGATGACTACTATATACAGCCATGCCAACATGCTGGTTCTCAGAGAGTTATAAGAGAGATTAAAAATACATGCAGCTCTTTGGGCACTTTTTTCCCAAATAAAAATACCCAGTAAAATGTAACATACTACCTATAGCTTGATAATCTATCTGAGGATGTTTATGATGTCTGTCCATATACTTTATTTTAATTTGGCCTTAGCTTCTTTATAGATATCAAGTTATCACTTGCAAGTTTATTATCAAAAAGCATAGTTTCTTGTACATTTTAGAAAATTAGTTTCTCTTATTTTGAGACACCTACACCAATGTTTTAAATATGGATAAATTTTAATGCGGAACTTCTTTTAAAAATAAGTAATCCTCTTCTTTTTAGAGCAATACAACAAAAATGTGTTGTATCTTGGAGATTTACATTATGAACGTAGTAACATTGATGAGCTTTAGTTTAATGAAACCCTTTTTTTTTTTTTTTTGAGACAGTCTTGCTCTGTCACCCAGGCTAGAGTGCAGGGCATGATCTCAGCTCACTGCAACCTCCGTCTCTCGGGTTCAAGCGATTCTTGTGCCTCAGCCTCCTCAGTAGCTGGCATTAGAGGTGTGCACCACCGCATCCAGCTAATTTTTGTATTTTTCATAGAGACGGGGGTCTCACCATGTTGGCCAGGCTGGTCTCAAACTCGGACCTCAGGTGATCCGCCTCCCTCAGCCTCCCAAAGTGCTGGGATTACAGGCATGAGCCGTGGTGCCTGGCCAAACGTTCTTATTACAAATATTTCATTAAACTAAAGCTCACAACTGTTACTATGCATCAGGAATTTACACAGTCATTTCTCCTTTGTGTCATTCTCCTATTTGATAATGTATAGTGACTATCTCTTTATGGGTTATATACCAGTTTCTTGGCCAGAATTCAAGATCTGCCCCTAACTAACCCTACTTCTCCCAATACCCTCACATACCAGCCTTATAGCACTCATCCCCTACTAGTAACTCTGATACCTCATATTCCTCAGAATGTATCAAGCAAACAAAATTTAATGAGCACTACTATAAGGTACCATAAACTACAAAAGAGGACAGTTTTGCCCTTGTTGCTTTCAGTTAAATTATTGTACTACTTTTTGCTTAATTTCTAGATTTTTTTTGCATGTTTATCATGTCTCCATAGGTAAAGTGGGCAGAAATATTTTTCTACTTTGTATTTCCTGTAAGTGCTATTTGAATAAAGTTAATATATGAGGTTACGGTTACTTTTTAATCATCACGATAGTTTTGGGAATTTATTACTAAAATTTATTAAAGCAGGCAAGGAATGAAGTTGTATCCTTCACTGTCATTCAAACATTACTTGAGTCCCTTTACTATACAAAAAAGCCAAAGAATACAATACAGAGACATACTTCCTGATTCCACAGAATTCATAATCTGGAAACACAGCCCATGAAAGCATTTCAATACAAACTGGTAAATAATAGGGACAGGAAAACCTAACTCAGCTGTCAGCTGTGATTACAGGCAGGCAGGCAGTGGATGGGTCCATCAGTGATTTCTTTCTTTTTTTGAGTCTCCCTCTGTCGCCCAGGTTGAAGTGCAATGGTGCTATCTCGGCTCACTGCAACTTCCGCCTCCCTGCAAGCTCCGCCTCCCGGGTTCAGGCCATTCTCCTGCCTCAGCCTCCCGAGTAGCTGGGACTACAGGCACCTGCAACCATGCCCGGCTAATTTTTTGTATTTTTTAGTAGAGACGGGGTTTCACCGTGTTAGCCAGGACGGTCTTGATCTCCTGACCTCGTGATCCGCCCACTTCGGCCTCCCAAAGTTCTGGGATTACAGGCATGAGCCACCGCGCCCGGCCCCATCAGTGATTTCTGAACTGAGTTTGAAGCATGGGCAGGAATTAGTAGATCAGACACATAACCAAGAAGAGCAGTCTTCATCAGACGTTTAGCTTGCCTGAAAATCACAAGCACAATCTAAAAAGGTAGTGAAAGGTCCTTCAGAAACACCATTTATAATGTTGTTCTGGTTTTTTTCTTGAAAAAAACTAAATTTTTAGACTCTTAGAATGAACCTAACCTTGGCGTGTTTTTCTGGTTTTTATTCTATGGACCATTTCATATCTCATCACACAGGATATTACCAAAAGTGTGCAGGTAGCATCTGGCATGTCTTTCCAATCCTCCACCACCATCCCAAGCTTATGCACTTGTTCATCTGATCTCCCAAACCAGAAACCCTGGAATTATTCCAAATTGCCTTGCTCCCCTCTTTTAATCAATCATCCTGTCCTGTCAATTTCTAAATATTTCTCAAATACACTGATCCTCTAGGATAGTCACTGAGAGGAATGGGAAATTGTCCAGTGATAGACAAATGAAATTAATAATAGGCCTCAAGATTAGAAGTCAGTTTTTAAAGAAGACATACAAGTGGCCAACAAACACACACAAAATATGCTCAACATCATTAATCATCAGAGGAATGCAAAATATAACCACAATAAGATATTCTCTTAAACCAGTTAGAATGGCTATTATTAAAAAGTCAAAAAATGGCTGGGTACAGTGGCTCATGTCTGTAATCCCAGCACTTTGGGAGGCCGAGGCAGGTGCATCAAATGAGGCCAGGAGTTCGAGATCAGCCTCGAACATGGTGAAACCCTGTCTCTACTAAAAATACAAACATTAGCCAGGCATGGTGGCACACCTCTAATCCTAGCTACTTGGGAGGTTGAGACATGAGAATTGCTTGAACCCAGGAGGCAGAGGTTGCAGTGAGCCAAGATTGTGCCACTGCACTCCAGCCTGGGCAACAGAGTGAGACTCTGTCTCAAAAAGTCACAGCAAGGATGCAGAGTAAAGGCAGAGCTTATACACTTGGGAGGAATGTACATTTGTACAACCTCTATAGAAAACAGTATGGAGATTTTCAACTAAAATAAAACTACCATTCGATCCAGCAATCCCATTAGTAGGTATCTACCCAAAGGAAATTATATTTAAAAATCACTGGCACTCATAGGTTTATTGCAGCACTATTCGTAATAGCAAAGTTATGGAACGACCCTAAGTGTCCATCAAGAGATGACTGGATAAAGAAAATGTGGTGTGTATACTTATATACATACACACACGCACATACACACCACGGAATACTACTTAACCATAAAAAAAGAATGAAATCTTGTCTTTTTCAACAACATGGACGCACCTGGAGGCCATTAAGTGAAATAATAATAAAGTCAAAAATCACATGTTTTCATAAGTGGGAGATAAACAATATGTACACATGGACATGGAGAGCAGAATCATGGACACTAGAGCCTTCAAAGGTGGGAGGGGAGTGAGAGATGGGAAAGTATTTACTGGGTACAATGTATACTATTTGGGTGAGGGTATACTAAGCCCAGATTTCACCACTATGCAATATATCCCTGTAAAAAATGTTTCATGGATATAAATCCATAAAGATTACAAAAAGTTTCTCAAAAAAGATTGGTAGTCAGAAGCTCTGAGTTCTAGATGTGCTTTTTCAACTATCTCATTTTGTAAATGTAGTATATGAATCTCAAAATTTAACAATCGATAATTTTTAAAATACAAAACTGCCAAAATTAAAACAAACCATCTTTTTAAATATCTAAGTTTTTGGCCAACTTGGCTCTACTACTTGATTTCCAAAAGGATTAGTGGTTACTTATCCACAGTTTAATTGTTTTGTCATTTTCTAACGCTGCTGATGCGATGAGGTTTTCTGTAGGATGACAAGCTGCTGAGATCACGACATCTGTATGGCCTTGTAATTTCTGTACAATCTCTTTAGTCTGAAGGTTCCAAATGTAAACCAGGTTATCCTCGGAACCAGACACAATCCACTTTCCACCAGTAACTGAAAAATTGGCAAATATGCAATATTTCTCATTCTTATGACCGGTGTATGTTTTCAGACACCTGCCTCTGCTATAATCCCATAGTTTAAGAGTGTTGTCCAAAGTTGCAGTGAGAATATATTTACCATTTGGAGAAAATCTTACAAAAGAGATAGGAGGGTTATCATCATCAACGAGCGTTTTTAAACACTGACCTGATGCAGCATCCCAGATTCTACAGAGGCCATCATAGCTACCTGACACTATCAAGGACCCACTACAATTAAAATGAACAGCAGAAACTGGATCAGAATGAGCAGACAAAGTCTTGAGACACTTTCCTGTTTTCACCTCCCATATTTTCACAGTCTCATCAAAAGATCCTGAGATTATAAGGTTGGATGGCGGATTGAAGTTACAACAAAATACATAATTACTGTGCCCCTTCAGTGTTTTCAAACATTTTCCAGATCTCACATCCCATAATTTTAGAGTTGTATCATCTGAGGCAGAAACAAGACGACTGGAATCGGATGACCAGGCAACATCCGATATTTCCAAATTATGACCATAGAGTGTTTTCTCATATTTTCCATCATATGCTCCCCAAATTATGATTAGCCTATCAGCAGAAGAACTTGCTAGCCATTCTCCATTAGGACTAAACTTAACTGATGACACTGCTTCCGTGTGTCCCACGAGAGTACATCTGAGAGCATAGTTTGGGTTTTTAGGCACTTCCTTGCTCTGACTGGCCGATGAGGAGAGGGCCAACTGTGCTCTGGCGTCTCCTGACTCCTTTGTTGCCATGGCTCTGAAGCTCCAAGTTAGCAGGTGTGCTAGACGTCCAGCCCTGAACAAGGCAGTCCAGTACTTTGGCTTTCTGTCCAACAAAATGAAGATAAACGCACTGGATTTAAAAAGTACGGTTCTGAAAGCTTAAAGTTTCTGGACAGTCTTTAAACTGTGAGATATACGGAATCAGCAGCACGGCTTGGACTTCAGTTTTTCATCGTTTTGTTAAGTACTTGAGAAATACTGTTAGAAGGATCCTGTGCGCTGTCAGCAAGTAGGACACAAATGTTCGGCATTCTGTTAACATGTAAAGCCTTCAAAGCAGGGGTGACGCGAGGGGCTCTCTCTACAGAAAGTATTCTTTCACTACCGCCCCCCTCCCCAGGTCGAAATGTTTCAGAATGCTGAGCAACCCTACCAGTCAGACTAGGTAATTGAAGATGAATGAACCGCCGCTTTTAGCGGATTTCAGAAGCTAAAAGCTTACGAAGCCACCGAAAGTGGAAATTCTGACCAGCCGGCTACTTTTTTCAGCACGTACCAGCAGGTGCGCACTGCCGCGTCAATAGCCAACAAAGCCGGAAAAGCAGCCTGGCGCATGTGCAAAGGAAGTCCCTCCTACCACTGCCGAGCCAAGATGACCAATGGGAGACGGCCATCTGCGCCTGCGCAAAAAAGTTGCAGATGTTCATTTCCGGTCCTTTTCGCCCCGCCCTTCAAATGCGAAAGCGACTGCCCTGTTGGGTGAGTGCATTAGCTGGACATGGTTTGTGCGAGACCTGACTGGCTACTATGGGGAGCAGTGGATCGTTACTTCAAAGACCGTTTCTTTTTGGAAATTGTCACAGAGAAGGACTACATTTGCTTATGCCTACCTTAGCTGCAGGCGTAGGCCCACACTTGACGCGTAAGCTGCCTAAATGGCAGCTAACGTAGATCCACCCAAACGCCGGAAACGGGGGAAGCTCCTGCTTTGCGTGGGTTCCGCTCCCTCCTGTTTGTTGTGGTGTGGAGCCTGGTGGCGTGTGTGGCGATGGAGTCACAGGGTGGGGGACAGAATTTATACCAGATTGTAAAATTCCTGGTTTACGTTTCCCCTGTAAAAGTTTCGTAAAGCTTAAGAAACAGGTCTTTTGGGGGCCTTTAAAAGCCGGTGTTCTGCTGGGAGTAACGAGCAGACGTTTTAGCACGTACGGTTTAAGCTTCCACAGAGAAGTCGGGATCTCAAAGTTGCTTGAAACAGAAAAGGACAAAGAGGTTGGTGGAATAAGGTAATAGATGGGTAAGGTTACTCTTACGGAGGCTTTAGAGAGTTTTCCCCAGTTTTAGGAGATGATTAATAATGAAAGTGTATAAAATGTACATGCTATTGAAGTTACAACAGAAGACATAATTACCGTACCCCTTCAGTGTTTTGAAACATTTTCCAGATCTCACATCCCGTAATTTTAGAGTTTTATCATCTGAGGCGGAAACAAGACGACTGGAATCTGATAACCAGACACTTTTAAACAATAGGTTTACCAAAAAACTGGAAGCCCTACTAGTTTCTCCAACCTGTAGTTGCTCGATAAAGAGTGCCCGAGGCCAAGCACTCACGCCTGTAATCCTAGCACTTTGGGAGGCCCAGTCGGGCGGGACACTTAAGGTCAGGTGTTCCAGACCAGCCTGGCCAACATGGCGCATCCGTCTCTACTAAAAATACAAAAATTAGCTGGTCGTGATGGCGCACGCCTGTAGTCCCAGCTACTCAGGAGGCTGAGGTGGGAGAATCGCATGAACCAGGAGGTGGAGGTTGCAGTGAGCTGAGATCCCACCAACGCACTCCAGCCTGGGCGACAGAGTGAGACTCCGTCTGAGGAAAAAAAAAAAAAAAAAAAAGCCCAAGAGAAGCAGAAAAAGCGTGGCTTAAAAGATTTTCCTGCTGGCCAGTCACGATGCAAATGTCTCGTCAGCGTCAAGAATTTAAAAGCACTTGGAAACAAAGGGTCTCCTATTGTATACTTATTAGGGATAATTGAAAGTCTTTGCCTTTGTAAGGCAGAACAGGCACCCTTAGGTCACCTGTAATAAACCGACTGTAGTTAAAACATCATTACTTTAAGACCGTACCAGTCTAGGGGGAAATTTAAACAAGAATGGACAAATACTTTAGTCTTAGCTAGTGCATATTAACTGTATAAACACAGTGAGGAAGTCCTCAGAATGAGGACTCAAATGGTTTATTTCTATACATTAAATTACAACTGTTTTTTAGCTATTAAGGTCTCCATGGACCTCCCCTTGTTAACACTTTTAGAACTTTTTTTTTCCTTCAGCATTATCTTAAAGTTCAGTTCTAACTAAACCCTGCTGCTGCTTTTCTCTTCCCATTAGCCTGGATTAGTGATTTTGCTGGGAAGTTTAGAAACTGCACCAATTGAAAACATGGTGGCAGGCGCCTGTAATCCCAGCTACTCCGGGGGCTGAGGCAGGAGAATCGCTTGAACCCAGGAGGCAGAGGTTGCAGTGAGCCTAGATTAAGCCATCACACTCCAGCCTGAGGAACAAGAGCGAGACTTAATCTCAAAAACACAAAAAACAAACAACCAACTTTGTAGAGACGGAGTTTCACTACATTGCCCAGGTTGGCCAAGCAAAATTTCTTACATGGTCTCATTAATAGTTTCTATTTCTGCTGCCCTTAATCTTTACCATTTAGGTGATTTGGAAGTTTCCTCACTATAGAAATCAACTAGGTTTCTTTAAATTTCCCATAGACATCTTAGAAATGAAAGTCTCTTAATATAGTTTAAAGGTGTGTTTCCCTTGCCCCTCAGTATTGTAAATATCTAAACAGATGTGTTGCCACAAATGGGGCAATTTTTTAATTTAAAAACAATTTTTTTGTGTGTGTTGGACCAAACCGTGGTGTGGGAGTGATTGCCACATTAAGGAATGCCTCAACTTCCTTCATAGCAATTCTTGACTACCAAATCCAGTCTCAATATCAAGCATTAATAGAACTATCTATACACCTAGTTGCTTAAGACCATTAGCCAATGTATGAAAATCTAGTTGGGCTAAATATGGAGTGGCCACATAACATCATCTAAACTAGGACATTTTTAAAAGTGAAAGGGGGCAGTAAAATAATTCACAGGTGTTAGTTGATCTCCAAATGTAAACTCTGGGGCTCTGCCCAGCAAACTACTACTTTTGACTTCCCAAGAGGACACTCTTCATAATCATAACTTAATCTTCCAACATTGTACACTCTGGTAGTTTACACCTCAGCCTGACCAGGTCTCTCTCAAACCTGGTCCCATTCTCTCACCACCCACTATGGTCTTCTGGGTTTCTGTTTTCTCCTTACCCATCACTGTATCTTAATAATGCCAGGCCCAAGTGGTGGGTAAAGCAGTGATCCTTATTGAGGACTCCCAGTGAACTCCATTGGCCTTCTGCAGGCTAAGTGGATATGAATGAAGGATTAAATGAGTAATTTTACTTTCTGCAAAAAGCAATCATAGAAATGACTATATTAATTTAAAATGAGAGAAAACAACTCCTTCAAAATGCAAGTGAAATGGGGCAACAATCATTCAAGCTATCTTTAATAAACTTGTAAACCCACTGTTTTTTTTTTTTTTTTTTTTTTTGGAGGCTGGAGTGCACTGGCGCAATCTCGGCTCACTGCAACCTCCACCTCCCAGATTCAAGCGATTCTCCTGCCTCAACCTCTTGAGTAGCTGGGATTGCGTGTGGCACGATGGCTAATTTTTATTTCTAGTATAGACGGGGTGTCGCCATGTTGGCCAGGCTGGCCTCGAACTCCTGACCTCAAGTGATTTGCCTGCCTTGGCTTCCCAAAGTGCTGGGATTACAGGCATAAGCCACCACATCCGGCCATAAACTCAGTAACTTTGTACAATAGATACAACAATGTAGTCTGCAGGAACTAAGGCTATGTTTTGCCTCAAATGTTGTTTTCAGAAAAAAATACTTGGTCAGTGGAATCTCTTCAACAAAATAGAAAGCAGCAGTCATGGAGTGAAGAAATAAATCATCTTTGTTTCTACTCATCTGTCACTTATGTGATACACACAAGATGTAAAAAGGAAAAATCCGTTTAATAGCCTAAGGCAACCAGCAGCTTCCACACTGGTTGGATACTAATAAATTTTTTTCTTTACTGTTAAATATACCCACCAACTTTTCTAAAACACTTTGTTTTTAAACACCAGACCTCTGCTATGACAATGTTTGATTTTGTAAACTTCAGGTCAAATCATGTCTTCTGAAAAGTAACTGTATATAAAACACATGTTAAGACACTTGCTTAAGATGTTAATCCTGGTTTCAAGTAACAGCATAAAGGAATTCCTTTGAATTTTCTTTTGTAGTCAAGCACCCTTTACTAACATCACAAAGATGCATGCAATTCCTTCATTTAGTATTTATTGAATGTCTACTATGTGCAAGGCACTCACCCATGGCCTGACAGACCACATTCAAGTACAAAGAATCATTAGAGCCATTCCAAATCTAAGTGTCAGAACACTTTGAAGCAGGATGTAGAGTGGTCAGAATGACTTGAGGTAAAGCTGAAATACTCAACAACCAGTACATTAAAAGGTGATTTTAATTTTTGACATTCCTTGGGATATTCCTTTAGGAAGAAGTAGACTGTATTAAATTCACATCCATGGCACTGCTTCCTGAGGCAGTAATTCTTCAAAGCCTTTCCTTCTGTGTCAGTACCTTCCACATTTGTGTGTTTGAATGGATCCGTCTGTTTAGCCATTATGTTACTAAACTCGAAATCATTTGCACAAAAACAAAAACAAAAAAAACCTGTTACTATACTTGTCTGGTCATACAGAATTTTAGCACCACACAAGAGGAAAGATGTTTGGCTTGAGAGGGCCTAAACTCCGGTCTGTGTAACCTAAAACCAACTTAAGTCTGATTTCGTCATTTTAAGGGTGCTGATGGTGAGGAAGAGTCAGGAAGAATGGTCCAACAAAAAAGGCTGGCCCAGCTGTGGCTGCCAAGTCTAGTTCTGGGAGTTGCTGGGCACGGAACTATTGCGTGGCCACTGCTTTCTTCAAGACACAGAATTTGCAGGGCTCTTCCCCTCCCTTGGACAGCCATCTAAGTGTTGTAAACTTGGGGCAAAGTAATTTCTCTTAAGTCTTCACTTTGTCATCTATAATATAGTGATAATTATCAAAGAACATTTGGAAGATTACATGAGAAAAAAGGAAGGCCCTTAGCCAGGTATCTGGTGTACAACAGATGATCAAATAAAGACAAGTTACCTTAATTTGACCTATAGGGAAAACACTCTAGGACTTTGTTTACCCTTAGTTGAAAACAGAATGGAACACTACTTTTCTTTCTTCTTACCCCAAGTTCCAGATGTATTTTATGTCCGGTAGCAATTTGATATTTCAAATTAGCATGTAAATATTTGCTTTATCACATGTTCTGATGTCCTGGTATCCGTTGTTATAACCTGTATATAACCTGTAATCCCAAAGTGCTGGGATTACAGGCATGAGCCACCACGTCTGGCCATAAACCCAGTAATTTTGTACGATAGATAAAACATTTTATGGAATATTCTTGATGACAGCCAACTTACTGTAGGAGTCACATTTGACCTTTGATAATTTTTTAAAATTACTTTAACTTCTGATGACAGGAAAAGGTAGACCAAAATATTTCCCATCCTGGCAGATATATATTTAATCTGTTCACCTCACAACACAGAGAAATGGTCATATTGAGATGGATAAAAATTCAGATTTGAGACTTCCATGTATATAGGCATACCTGTCTGCAAATGCCACCATTTTGGAATGTAGGACTTAGCATACAGTATGGAAGCTGAAAGCAAACAATGCCGGTTTCTTAAAGTGAATCCCTTTTCTTCACTGAACATCATCCTTAGACACCACAATTTCCAATATACTTAAAAACCATCAACCCCTAAAAAGTTATAATGATTTGCCTATTGATACAAAAGTTTTCACAAAACTAGCAAGAAAGAAAAACCCCTTGACTCCAGGAAAACCTTTTCATAACGCATCCCCAAGCTAGGGGATTAAATCGCTGAAATGTTTATTTAGAACTAGAGAAGTAAATTCAAAGTTGCCTGTGGGTAGACGTACAATAGAAGATGTGGTTGACAAAGTCTGGTTTATAAAATATACTTACATATTGTTTCTTAGGCAAAATTCGGCAGCAATCTGGAATAATTCAGATTTTTTATGAGATAATTGCCAATCTTTTTATCTGTGACGATAATGCCGAAAATGACTCAGAGCCAATAACCTTCATCTGGCATATGGAAGAAACAATCCTAGGGCAATAGAGTTTTCAAAAGCAGAACCAACAAAGATAAGCGTTTAAAAGGGTCTTGAACAATTACAGGAACATGAAACAAAGTGTTCCACAGAGAACTCTGTCCCCTAAAATCTCTTTCTTCTATCATCTACCTTACCCAGAATTTCTCAATCCAACCACATCTACCTGCTGGTCCATCAGATACCAGATGCCTTTACATCAAAATTCTCTTAATGCTTTTTTCCCCCACTGAAGTTCTCATTACAAGTAATATAGATTGGAAGTTTGGAGGATGGGCGGGAATAAAAAGGCAAGGTAAAACAAAGCCACTTTCCCCATTCCATATATAAAACTACAAAAGAGTTTTCCTGTATTGAAATTAACATGCTTTTGTAATGAGCAACGCCTTAGTGGTAGCGTATTCAGTGAATTTAAGTTAACAGAATTTGAGAGGCAAAGAACTGAAAACAGGATTTACAGTTACCCCTTGCAATGTCATTCCTATTACCAAAAAGGCTGCTTCAGTACCAACAAGTTCCAACACATCTGAGTTATGCTATTTAACTTTTAGCCAATTCCAACTTTGATACTTTAAGAAAAAATCATTTTATTGTTTAAAAAAAAAACTTAGATCTTATAGTTTACGAACTTCTAGGACAAGATAAATTCCTGTTTTAGACACAAAATAGATCACGTCAGTTAAATAGACTTTGTTTTAATTCATTCACTGAAACATCTCGCAACTGCTAGCAAAAATTCCGAATGCACACTACTCTTCCTAATGTGGGGAGACAACTGTGTGCTTTGTATTTTTCCCACTCAAATTGGCGTATAAAATGAAATTATTTTAACTATCCAATGGAAAGTACATAATTTAAAACATCCTATAGAAATGACGTTACTAGTAATTTACAATTTAAAAAAACAGCCACAAAAAAGTCAAAGCTAAAAACAAGATTTTTACTATGAATCAGTGCTTCTATTATCCTTCTGAAAGAAGTTATATTTTAATGTGATGTAAAGGCAACATTGAAATTTCTTCTTTAAATTAACCACCTAATTTATCCCTAAAATTACAAAGAACCAAAGTCTTTTACAGGTCAAGTGCAGTAAACTAAAATGTTCTCTCAGCACAAAGCAGCACTAGAAAAAGTAACAGTTATAGATGGGAGTTGTCTAGTTTTGCAGTGGCTGCTCCATCAATAACAAACAGACATCAGACGGTATCCATCCCAGAGCACAGACACTACTACAGACTAGATGCGAAGAATGCGTCACACTCTTGGCTGATAAATGTCCTTTGTCTTTGACTCTTTCTAGTTTGAAGTGGATTTTTTAAAAGTTTAAATCAGGTCACATAAGTTGGCTGCTTAAATAACATGATGAGGTATGAAAGCTCTGAATATCCCTTACATTCAGCAGGATTTACCAGAGATGTATAATAGCTTGTCAGGGGCAACTTCCAAATAGTTTTTACACTTTGGGGTTATAATGAATTCTAGAAGAGGACAAGTCTAAAAAGGTTTAAAAGGGTATGCTCTGAAACAGAGGTGAGCAACCTTTTCCTTCAGAATTCACTTGAACAGCGCATCAACAAAAAAATCTTCTCTGGTAGTGTATCCCAACATTGAGTCAAGATGGCCAACTAGCACCGAGAAGTCGTATTGAACTCATTTGCAGTTCTCTTGGCAATTAAGCGTATTTTTTTCATTCCAGTCCAAGCACAAATGTGGATCACTGAACACAGTACTGGAAGCGCCATTTGCAGGTACAGATTGCAGTCATCATTAAATGAGCCAGAAGGCAGATACTGTTTTTATTTTTCTGGGGGGGAAGGGGAAGCGGCACAGTACTAGCAGGAGATGAAATAAAATGATTAGGGAACAATGAGGTTATAAGATCACTGTTCTTATTTGGGTTAAGCAGGTCATGTCGAGAAGATGGTTATTTTTTTCAGATAAGGACACTACATTAGAGGAATCGTGTGCAGCATGAAAACATTAGAATCGAGCTGCACCTAAGAAAAAAATCCCAAAGTTACTTTCAAAAGTATGTGTTATCTGCCAGTCACAGAGGGGAAAAGCACCTAGGGTGAACTGCAATTTTTTAATGAGGACCTTGATCAGGACCACAAAGCCTGAAACATTTGTTTTAATGCAGAAACACAGCCTCTAGTTACACTGATTGCATTTGGGAAAATTGGAGGGTTTTTTCTTCCTTAGTTTTTTAAATTAAATTATAGGATATGGTTTTGATTACTAAGTATTCGAAATCCTCATACCAGCAATAGAAATGAACCACTTCCAAATCCTAAGACACAAAAGACCAAAGAGAAGCAAAAGCAATACAAATTAATATGTGCCCCTCTCCTTTCTGCTCTAAGGGAATCTGCAAACCAGTATCATATTTAAGAGTCAAAGTGTTAATTCTTCAGCATTCCTGACAACTAGAAAGCACATTCACTGAAGGCTGAAGGTGAGGGAGTGGATGGTTTAACTTTAATATCTGAAGAATGGCGCCAATAGAGGAAAGAAAACCATCCAATCTCAGTAAGGATTAATGCAAATCTGGCTAGAAAAAGCCACCAGGTAATCCAAGGGTTCACTGTGGAAGAACTCATGAAAAGTACTCTGAAGTATACACAACAGGTCTAAACTTCTCCCTTGTCGTAAGTAGTTGTGTAAAATTCAAGATAAAGATTTAGTCTCATCTTTTAATGTCAGTTTTTTCCCCCATGTTAAAGGGAATGAGGAGTCCTCCTCTTTTATTCCCCCACAAGAAAAAGGGAGCCACATTAATACGTGTATATTCCCATAACTCTAATGTAAGTGCGGATCTCCAAAGCCTAGGGATTTTTCCATAAGAGAGTGGGCCGTTCTGGTTACCCTTTTATTAGAAGGGTATTCCACCACAGAGAGCCGGAGGTTTTCCAGATGTGTGTAAGAGAGCAGGTGCGCAAGGCAAGCAAATGAGCGCAAACAGTATTATGGAAAACATTTGAGAAGTTAGCTCCATGAGGACTGTGGGCTCCACAAGAGGACTCGACTGGGTAGCCTGGTCTGACACAGGAACGTGAAAGCAGAGTATTGCTTCAAAGCTGGAAACCTTCCATAGGAGCCTCACACTGTTGGAAGATGTACTGCTGCTGGTTAAGGTCAACCTGGGGTGCAATGCTGCTGTCTTCATCTTCGGTCCCGAAGTAATGCTCAATAAGATCAAAGGCCTTTTGGTAGATCTCCTGGTTTTCATGACTCTGTAAGAACTCAATTTTATCCAGACCTGAAATGGAGAATAAAGGAAAATCTATTGAAAACTTGAATAAATATTGGAAATTCCATAACTATATATTCCCAAACTATATTTTGTCATATATCTCTGTTCTTGATGTAAAGAAAGATTATTTGTATCTCATAGGTATTTTATAATAGCACAGAAATGACTGCTGGGATTACATCTGAAAGCTAATATTATAAACTGACATCTTAAATACATATGCAAGCAACATCCAGTCTGCAGAAGCAGCAATTTCCCTAACAGTCCTCTTTTCATCCAGTGCCTAGCAGCAGTATTGTTTTTATTGAACTCTATCTATGACCCAATTAATTCTTCGCCATAAACTTCTTCAACCAAAGCATCTTACCATAAGCTTCTTCAATCAAAGCACAGTAAGGGTTAATGCCAGTGCCATTCCTTTTGGCTTCCTGTTCTCCAAGCCTCAGGATATTTTCCAAGCCATTTAGGGCAACCTGTACAATCTTAGAGTCCATGACCGTGAGGAGATCACAGAGCGGCTTGATACAACCTAGTTCTACTAGGTACCTAAACACAAAGAATAATGTAGTCAAACAAAACTTTAAATTTTGTTAAACTTATGAAATTAGTTAACAAGTCATCCTCAACCTTACTGCAAGGACTTAAAAAAAAAAAAAAAAAAAAGGCACTCTTTCAGCCATACAAGCTATACCTTTTCACAAAAACAAAACACCCTCTAAATAAATTATCCCAAACCAGTTCTCTGGCACCTTTCTCCATTCTTTTCCCTTCACAATTTATGCATTCCAAAAACAGGAACACTCACCTATTAAAACTTTGAAATGAGTAACTCATCAAAATAGTATAATTTTGAGTAATTTCATCTTTGTTTCCATAGAAAGCCACACCTCTCAAAACATGACACTCTTGGTGCTAAAAGCCAGCACAAGCCAGATAGGCCAAATCTTTCAAACATGACTCGAATTTTAGTAAAGTAAGTTGTGGGAAGAATAAACAAACGTCAGAGGACTCTAGAGCTGGTATTTTTCCTTTAATTCAAGCAGAATGTATAATCATATGTAATCAAGATTAATCATACTTGAACTGCAGAGACATGATTACATTCACAGTAAATAGTCATGTCATTTTTTATCATTCTGGTTTCTCAAGTTGAGTATAGAGAGGCAGGGATAATGAATCCAGTTGCATTCTGTGGATGGGTAAGGTCATTATGAAACTTACTGCTAGTGCTAATCTATTTCTCTCTCGCATGCTGCTTTTTTGTGTGGGGGAGGAAGAATTCAAAAATATATAAAAATAAATCTCTAGCCAAACAAGAAAAAAAGGAGAAAAGACAAAATTACTAATATCATGAAAGAGAATCATCACTTGATCTCATGGATAGTAAAAGGATAATAAAGGAATACTACAAACAACTCTATGCTGACACATTTGATCATTCAGATAATAAAATGAACAATTTCTTGAAAGACACAAACCACCAAAACTCAATCATGGAGAAATGAATGATGTGAACAGGCTTACATGTATTAAATAAATTGAATCATTAATTAATAACTTCCCAGAATAGAAAACACCAGGATGAGGGTTTCACTGGTGAATTCTGGCAAACATTTAAAGACGAAACGATACTAGTATTCTACCATCTCTTCCAGAAAACAAACAGTGGGGATACTTCCTAACTCAATCTATGAGGCCAGCACTTCCCCAATACCAAAATTAAATAAAGACATTATAAGAAAGGAAAATTACAGACTAATATGTCTCATGAACATGAATGCAAAAATCCTCAACAAAACATTATCAAATCAAATCCAAGAATGTGTATGAAGAATTATATACCAAGTGGATTTATTCCAAATATGCCAGGCTGATCTGTCATTTTAAAAAAATGAATCAATGTAATCAACTTATGATCACTTCAACAGATGCAAAAAAGCATTTAACAAAATCCAATGCCCATTCATGATAAAAACTCAGCAAACAGGCCAGGCGTGGTGGCTCACGCCTGTAATCCCAACTCTTCGGGAGGCAGACGCAGGTGGATCACCTGAGGTCAGGAGTTCAAGACTAGTCTAGTCCACATGATGAAACCCCATCTCTACTAAAAACACAAAAATCAGCCAGACATGGTGGCGGGCACCTGTATTCCCAGCTACTTGGGAGGCTGAGGCAGAATCGCTTGAACCCAGGAGGCAGAGGATGCAGTGAGCTGAGATCGTACCACTGCACTCCAGCCTGGGCGACAAAAGCAAAATTCAGTCTCAATAAATAAACAAACAAGCAAACAACCCAGCAAACAAAGAGACAGAACTTCCTTAAGAGATTCTTTGATAGAATCTCAACAAAGAACATACAGTTAACATTATACTTAATGATGAGAAAGACTGGTAATAAAGCAAGGATGTACTCTCTCACCACTCCTATTCAACAGTGCACTGGAAGTCCCACATAATGCAGTAAGAAAAGGGAATAAAAAGTATACAGATTAGGAAGGAAGAAATTAAGACTGTCTTTCTTTTCAGATGACATCATTATGTAGAAGGCCCCAAAGAATTTATTTAGAAGGTTGTACGATACAAGGTTAGTAACAATTCAATTACCATCCTATATTCCAGTAATTAACAATTGGAATTTGAAATTAAAAAGACAGTATCTCAACCCCAGTACTTTGGGAAGCCAAGGCAGGCGGATCTCAAGGTCAGGAGTTCAAAACCAGCCTGGCCAACATGGGGAATCCCTGTCTCTACTAAAAATACAAAAAAAAAAAAAAAAATTAGCTGGGCATGGTGGTGGGCGTCTGTAATCCCAGCTACTCAGTAGGCTGAGGCAGGAGAATCGCTTCAAACTGGAAGGTGGAGGTTGCAGTGAGTCAAGATCGTGCCACTGAACTCCAGCCTGGGAGAAAGAGCAAAACTCTGTCTCATAAAAAAAAAAAAAAAAAAAAAAAAGACAATATCTCATTTACATCAGCATCAAAAAAGTGTAAATCTAATAAAATATGTACAACAGGGTATATATGAGGAAAACTACAAAATTGATGATCTAAAAAAAAAAATGGAGAAATATTCCATGCTCATGGACAAGACAACTCAATATTGTTAAGATGGCAATTCTTCCCAACTTGATCTACGGATTCAATGTGATAATCCCAGACAAAAATCCCAACAATAGATACCCACAAACTGATTCTAAAGTTTATATGGGAAGGCAAAAGGCCCAGAATAGTCAATACAATACTGAAGAACAAAGTTGGAGGAACGACATTATCAACTTACTATAATCTAATCAAGACAGTATGGTATTGGTGAAAGGACAAACAAAAAAACCTATGGAACAAAATAGAGGGCCCAGACATTCACAATACTTGAATGTTTGTTCCCCTGATGGTATCCTAGATGCCATTTAGGCTTTCTTTTCTTCTCTTTTCTCTTCCCTCCCTCCCTCCCTCCTTCCTTCCTCTCTTTTCTTTTGTTTCTTTTCCTTCCTTCCTCCCTCCCTCCCTCTCTTTCTCTTTCTCTCTCTCTCTCTCTCTCTTTCTTTCTTGTATATCTGACTGGGTTATTTCAAAAGACCTATCTTTAAGTTTAATAATTCTTTCTTCTGCGTGATCTAATACACTGCTGAAGGTCTCAACTGTATTTTTACTTCACTCATTAAATTCTTTAGTGCTGGGAATCTTTTTGTATGTTATTATTGCTTCTTAAATTGTGTGGTGGTAGGATGGTAGGAGATGCTCATAACAACTTTTGTTTTGTAAATATGTATTCTTTGATTTAACCCACCACCACTACTACTACCATCATTCACGGATTCACCAAAAGTTGGGTAATAATTATACTTGTTTTTATTAATCTTTCTTACATTTATGTATAGCTCACATCTGTTTCAATGTTTAATATTAGAAGGTTTGGGGGTCTATATTTTGAAGGTTGGTGATGTTTCCTTGACCAGAAATATCATGTAGTAACTCAACTGATTTATATTAATTAGCCTATGGTAAAATTGGTTTTGATATACAATGTTTCTCTTAAAGTTTCCTGGAACCTATCAATGATATTAAGTGAGGACTTCCTATACTGTACTAGCAGAGTGTGTGTGTGTGTGTTTGGTTTCTCAGATAAACTGCAAATTCATGCACGCACACACAAAAAAAGAATAGAGGGCCCAGAAACACACCCACACAAAAACAGTCAACTGATCTTTAACAGAAGAGCAAAGGCAATTTAGTGGACAAGGGATTCCACCTTTTCAACAGTGCTAAAACAACTGAACATCCATACAGAAAAATAATGAACCTAGACACAGGCCTTACTGTGTGTTACTCATGAGGTTAGACAGGCCAAGTCTTCCCAATACCCAAGACTGAGGCTTTCATCCCAGTATTCACCAATCAATTACTTAATCATCCTTGTGAAAGAATGACCTATAGCAAGACTGACCTGCCACCTCCAAAAACACTGCATTCTCTCACTTTTCCTCATGCTATTCTCCCCTCCAAAATTGCCAAATCTCTATACAAATGGTAAGTTTCACTTCTTTGACGAATCTTTCTCCTATTTCAGTTAATAATCCTTATCTCTCATTAAGAACATATGTTATATATGTATTAACATTTGATTATATTCACCCTAAAATTCTAGGTATTTCCTAAAACATTCTTTTGAGACAGAGTCATTCTGTCTCCCAGGGTGGAATGCAGTGGCACAATCTTGTCTCACTGCAACCAACGTCTGCCTCCTCTCATTTCAGCCTCCCAAGTACCTGGAACTACAGGAGAACACCAACACGCCCAGCTAATTTTTGTAGAGACAGGGTTTCTCTATGTTGGCTAGGCTGACCTAGCCTAGGTCTCTAACTCCTGACCTCAAGTGCCTTGTCCTCCCAAAGTGCTGGAATTACAGACGTGAGCCACCACGCCCGGCCAAGATATTTCCTAAAATATTCTAATTGTTTCTTGCATCCAAATCTGGTATCTGCAACAAGAGTAAGGAGAAGCCAGATAGATGTCTTTTATAAGTGATAAGGTCAGTTTGCTTTTGTAATTTGGACTGTAATATTTTTGTGACATTCTTTCAAGATAACTCTTCTTGTGGGGAAGAAGAAACTGCTAGGAGAGTGATAATTTTATTATAAACAGCTATGCTGAATTTTACAAAGGGACAGTAGCAATTCTATGCTTCTCTAACAGAGCAAAATACTCCCGAATACTTTCTCATGAAAGATGGCCTAATAAAATATATATGTTTATGGTTTATTTCTTCTTCTTTTTTTTTTTGAAGCGGAATGTCACTCTGTCGCCCAGGCTGGAGTGCAGTGGCATGATCTCAGCTCACTGCAACCTCTGCCTTCCAGATTCAAGAGATTCTCCAGTCTCAGCCCCCCAAGTAGCTGGGATTACGGGCGCATGCCACCACACCTGGCTGATTTTTGTACTTTTAGTAGAGGTGGGGTTTTCACCATGTTGGCCAGGCTGGTCTCAAACTCCTGACCTTGTGATCCACCTGCCTTGGCCTCCCAAAGTGGTGGGATTACAGGCATGAGCCACTGCACCCAGCCTGATTTATTTTGATTAAGAAAATATATTTACTATAAAATATAGAGATAATAATTATAAATGTGAATTTGAACATAAAGCTTATTCAAATAACTATAGTACTTCATTATTTTTGCCATCTGGTGACAGCATAATTAAAATCATGGTACCCTAGAACCAGAATTTTGGAGGTTGGAAAAAACCTACAAGACAAATGCGCTATGTCTCCCTGAAATAACCTGCCCATGATGAACTTTACCAAAATAGCTACTGCATGTGTTAATTTGTTTGTAATTTTATTATTTCAGGTACATATTTCTTATTTTCTCTACCTGATCAATTTCTGTACTTTGTTACGACTAATTTTATTTTTTAATTCCAAACAGAATACTCAAAACTAGCATCTGATGAATGCCTACATTCAGTCCACAAAGCAACAATATAAGTAGCAGCTATGTTTGTCTGACATTACATATGAGTAAGGAGTTAATGCTTTAACACTCATTTGAAACCATCTTTCCCTAATTTTGGATTCCCCATAAAGAAAGTTAAGAAAGGCTGGGTCTAGGCTCCATTTTTCTCTTCATCATTACTTTTTTCCCTGTCTGAAATACTAGATGTCTTGAATTTTGCATTTAATTATATGATGCGCCTTTGAAGAACTGATTCCCATCCATATTTATGTTTTCTTCCACTCATTAAGCTTATAAGCTGCTCACTGGGCATGATGGCTCACACCTGTAATCCCAGCACTTTGGAAGGCCAAGACGGGTAGATTGCCTGAACTCAGGAATTCAAGATAAGTCTGGCCAACAGGGCAAAACTCTGTCTCTACTATAAGTACAAAAATTAGCTGGGTGTGGTGGTGCACACCTGTAATCCCAGCTACTAGGGAGGCTGAGGCAGGAGAATCGCTTGAACCCGGGAGGTGGAGGTTGCAGTGAGCCGAGATTGTGCCACTGCACTCCAGCCTGGGCGACAGAGAGAGATTACATCTCAATCAACCAACCAACCACTAAGCTGCTACCAAGGGACCCATTTAAGTCTTGAGCTGCTACAGTTCTCTCCCTTTAACAAATGAATACCATAGTACTTTAGAAGATACCTGCCTCTACGAAATTTGGCACTTTATTCTCAGACATACCACTCTTTCAATTCTGATCCAATTCTACTATTAAGACATCTAAACTAATAAGGGCAAGAGTAAGTTATTAAACTTGGGCTCTAGGTTCTACAAGTAACCTATACTACCCAAGATATTTCTAACAAGTAGCTCCAGAGCAGGTTGAAGCGAGGATTTCTATTGCCTCAAGCCTCAACTATGCCTTACTTCTTATATCCCAGGATTACTTTTCAGCAAAAAGAAATGGGAGAGATATAAAGAATTAAATATACATCTAATTATGACACCAAGGACAATTTCCTAAGGACTGGAACTAGACATTCTTAATAAGATCATCTCTCACTTACCTTTCCCCTCAAATGCAGATAATCTTTGACTCTAGGTAATATGTGGGAGGTTAGAAAGTGACAGACACAATAATTTTTCTTTAACTTACAATATGCTGCCTGACTGGTACTTACTTGATCTGTTCAGCTGATCCTCCAGAAGTTGCATTTGTGATGGCCCAAGCTGCTTCTTTTCTTGTCCGAAATTCAGCAGTTTGTAAAATACTAATGAGGGCTGGGAAAATGTTGGCATCTATCACAGTCTAAAATTAAAAAAAAACTTAAATGGAAAAACCTGTAAGATTTATAAAAATATTCATGATACTAATTATAACTTCTAAGCTAGTTTGACTATTAACACACCTTCTCCTGTCAGAAATAAATGGGAAAGAGTTACATCATTATCTGCCCCCCTTTTTTGTGTGAGATAAGAGTCTCACTCTGTTGCCCAGGCTGGAGTGCAGTGGTTCTCAACTCACTGCAGCTTCCACCTCCTCGGTTCAAGTGATTCTCCTGCCTCAGCCTCCCGGGTAGCTGGGACTACAGGCACACAACACCAAGCCCGGCAAATTATTGTATTTTTAGTAGAGAAGGGTCTTCACCATGTTGGCCAGGCTGGCCTTGAACTTCTGACCTCAGGTGATCCGCCCACCTCGGCCTCCCAAAGTGCAGGGATTATAGGTGTGAGCCACCATGCCCGGCCTATCCCTAACCTTTATGCTATACTTGGTATCACTGAAAACATCTTCCCTGGAGTTTGTGATCTTATAATCTCCTATTTTCTCTGAGTTCTTTTCTCTTTTATTGTCCTCTTTTGTTCCGCCCATAGTAACAAATTTTAAGAGTTCAATTTTCTGCTCCTCTGCTATTTCATTCTCACATAGCATGTAAACTTGCATGTGCGTGCGAAAACTCTGTAGTCCTCACTTCTCACTGGAGCATCAGCCCAGGGTAGCCAGCAGTTTACATTAGGTCTGCCAGTCACCTCAAACACATCATCTGCCCGCTATATCAAGTTTCCTTTTAAGCCTCTCTAGTTCACAAAGGCTATTAATTTATGTTCTCAATTTTTAAAATCCTGAGTCCCATCTTTTTCCTTTCCTTTGGCATTGCCATGCTATTCCAAGCCACTACCTCCCAGATTACCAAAAATAAGCCTTACAGTTGGATGGAGTACTTTTACTCAATCCCATTCATGTACTAACACTAAAGTAGCCTTCCCAAAATTACTTTCTCCCGGTTTCTCCCTGGCTCAAGTACCTAACATAGATTTATATCATTTCCTACGTTAAGAAACTGAGAAGTTCTGCATAAAAAAGCCTGGTGGTGACAGGCAATCAAATACAGATGAAATCACTTCATGTGAATGTTACAGATTGTTATAGCTATTAATCTCAGTTCCTAATTCAGCATTTTGGGGACAAACTGCTTTCCTGGTCAAAAACTCTTATTATACCTGTGAAGGACTTCAGCAAAGTTTGACAAAGTTGATGAATGGAAAGACACCTAATCCTGGTCCTGTCATTTTACTAGAGTTGCTCTTGAGCAAACCATTTTAATTCCATGAGCTGTTTCATCTTTTTATTCAAATTTTATTTTTATTGACAAATAGTAATTGTATATATTTTTGGGATACAATGTAATGGATGCTTCAATGCACACACACAAACACACACACACACACTATTGTGATAAATGAAAAATTTGGATTAGATGACCTCTCTGTTTCCATTCATCTCCAAGGCCTTCTATGTCTGTGTTGTCTCTTTTCCTACCCATTGTTCCCATCCTTGATCACTGCCCAGGCTGAACACTTTGGCTCACTGCTTGTTGTCCACTTGAGTTACTCTCCCACCAATACAAAGACAAAAAGTAAAAACCAAGTAACTATTTAAAGAAAAATGGGTATCCAAAAATTCATGAAAATTTGAGGCAATCTACTACATGGATCCACTGGAAAAATAAGTATCTTACTTGGAAAGAGTAAAGCCAATTGTGTTCAGCATAAAGCCCATCAAAACATTTTGAAAATACAAGACACTATTTCTTGGATCTTGGTGATACATCAAATATGAAAGACAACAGGAAAAATGAAGGCTTAATTTCAAAAGACTTAACATCTATAAGCTAGGATAAAGTAAAAAGCTGACTATGAAGTAAGACAACAACACTGAAAGTTAGTGGTCTTCAAAGCAATTATGAAAACAATATACGTTTTGTTTTATTCTGTATTGAGATGGAGTCTTGCTCTGTCACCCAGGATGGAGTGCAGTGGCACAATCTCGGTTCACTACCAGCTCTACCTCCCGGGTTCAAGTGATTCTCCTTCCCCAGCCTCCCACGTAGCTGGGACTACAGGCACCTGCCACCACGACTGGCTAATTTTTTGTATTTTTAGTAGAGACAAGGTTTCATCATGTTGACCAGGATGGTCTCGAACTCCTGACCTCAAGTGATCCACGGGCCTCAGCCTCCCAGAGTGCTGGGATTACAGGCAGGAGCCACTACACCCAGCCGAAAACAATATATGTTTTAAAGGGTGACTGAGAAAAAAACCTTACTTTTCAATAAAAATACTGAAAGAAAAGTTAGGTCCTATGAGGTTACCTGGATCTGTGCCCTATTTCCAGCTGTAATATTAGATATCGTCCAACATGCTTCCTTTTTGATAGATTCCTTTGGGCTACTCAGCAAATGCAATAAACTCTGCAGAGCTGAGCAATTCAGAATTACCTAAAAGAAAAAGTTTGAAAATTTTACTTATTGTATTGTTCTAAATATAAATGTTTAACTTAAAGAACAGATTTTATGAAAGACATAACATCTCCCCTTGAAATTTTATAAATAAGTAACTTTATACAGGTAAAAAAAAAAGTATTCACTGTTAATAAGAATTAGTTTCTAAGATTATCAATCCAGTTTCATTGTACACATTCACAACGGCTAAATTGTACTTAGTAACTGCAATAGCATTACTCATTCACCTTCCCATCCCAACAGCATAAGTCTTCTGAATGGATAAATAAATATATCAAGTGGCCAGAAAAGTCAGGAGTCTCAGATTTGTAGGTCCTCTGATAACACACTACTTGGTAGTCAATGAACGAATACGTACTTAATGAGGTATATCAGGTGCTTCATAGGATACAAAGATAAAAAAGATATGACCTCAGCTATCAGTTTATAAAGGTGAAGGAGGTAACACAAATACACATGGAGAAGGGGACTTACTCTACTAGAAACAAAAATAAAAAAAGTGTGATTAAGATAGTATATGGCAGGTTTAAGAATTAATCACTAAACAAAGAGAACAGAGATCTATTCTAAAAACAAAGGCAGCTATGTATAAAGTTTATAATAAAAATTAACCCTTTCTCCCAATGACTGGTGGCTTTGACAGAACTGGAATAAAAAGCTAAATAGATTAAAAACAATTTTTTCAAAATCAGTTCTTAACACTGATATGGTTTGGATCTGTGTCCCCACCCAAATCACATGTCAAATTGTAATCCCCAAGGTTGGAGTGGGGCCTAGTGGGAGGTGACTAGATCATGGGGTGGATCCTCCAAGAATGGTTAGCCATGGTTCTGTTCTAGTATGGAGCACCTTTCCCTACTCCTTGCTCCTGCTCAGGTCACGTAAGACATGCCTGCTTTCTCTTCACCTTCCGCCATGACTTTAGGTTTCCTGAGACCTCCCCAGAAGCAGAAGCTACTATACACATTATGTATGGCCTGCAGAAACATGAGCCAATTAAACCTCTTTTCTTTATAAACTACTCAGTCTTAGGTATTTCTTTTTCTTTTTTTTGAGACAGTTTCACTCTTGTTGGCCAGGCTGGAGTGCAATGGCATAATCTCTGCTCACCACAACCTCCGCCTCCTAGGTTCAAGTAATTGTCCTGCCTCAGCCTCCTAAGTAGCTGGAATTACAGGCACGCACCATCATGCCCAGCTAATTTTGTATTTTCAGTAGAGACAGGGTTTCTCCATGTTGGTAAGGCTGGTCTTGAACTCTCGACCTCATGTGATCCACCTACCTCGGCCTCCCAAAGTGCTGGGATTACAGGCGGGAGCCACTGCACTCGGCCAGGTATTTATAGCAGTGAAATAACAGACTAATAAAAACCCTAAGTTGCCAAAATAAACTTGCAGCTACTTAAGAGTAAATATTTTTAAAAGGAATCATAAAGCAGAATATTAGAAAATAGCTGATTTGGGGATGGTAAAAGACTGAGCATAAAAATAAATTATAGGAGAAAACAAAAATTTCATGAAACAAATGTTTTCTTGTCAAAAATCATAAAAGATTTTAAAAATGTACACCATCCAATGTGAAAAATATTTGCAACAAATGAGAGGGTTGCTATCTTCCTTGTGTAAACTGAAAAGAGAAACTAAAATTTTAATAGAAAATTATCTCATAAGTAATGAAAGAAATGCAAATTAAAATCAAGTCTTTTATGCCTATTAAATAGGCAACAGGATTTCATTAGCAAAAACGAGGACACTGCACATAAGAAATGAAAAAATGCAGAGACAAGCTATTACAAAGTATCATAAGAACAGACTACTGCGGCTATTTTCATTTTAAGAAACAGTATGGTTCTATCACTAAGGCTGGAGTGTGGTGGCATGATCATAGCTCATTGCAACCTCAAACTCCTGGGCGCAAGCAATCCTCCTACCTCAGTCTCCTGAGTAGAGTAGGTAGGACTACAGTTACATGCCATCATGCTCAGCTAATTAAAAAAAAATGTTTTTAGAGATGGGGTCTTGCTATATTGCACAGGCTGGTTTGGAACTCCTGGGCTCAGGCAATTCTCTCACCTCAGCCTCTCAAAATGCTAGGAATACAAGCATGAGCCAGCATACCTGGCCATGATGAGGCTAATTAAGAAAGAGTTCTATGCGCCAAAAATAATAGGCTGGAAAGAAGAATGAGACTAAAATCTTACGGAGAAATTCCTTTGAATCTTTTCAAGGTTCTTTATCTTACAGGCACTAAAGCAGCTTATTGTTTCTAAAAGAAGATAATGTAAATAACATTATTTCAGGAGAGATTCAGTTGTTATTAGGGGGAATAAACTGAGATGAGTAACTGCTTAGGAGAGTAGGAGGATGGGTGGGTACAGCAACAACCTGTGTGTGTGACAAGGACCAAAAGAACGTAATTTGATGGGGATCTAGTAACAATAAGAATCAAGAAGACCTGGCAACTTGCTATACAAAGTAGAAGGGAAGAAGACACCACATGTGACTGCCAAGTTTCATGTGTAGGTAAATAGAATAGTTATATCATTACTTGAAATAGGAAAAATAAAAACTTGGAACTTGCTTTGTGGGGGAAAGAAGACATACTGCGAGACGTATGTGAGATATGCAAAGCAAGCAGAAATATGTAAGAGACTACTGCAGATATAGGACTGAAACGTGAGATAGATCGGAACTAGATGTATAGATTCAGAACTTCGTTCCATTCAATAAATATTCTTTAGGTCCCTATATATTGTGCCAGAAATTATTAGATTTACAGAGGCACAGAAATAAACACTGACATAATCTACCTCTAGAATCTTAAAATCTAGTAATTAGTTACAATACAATGTGATTAGTATTCTGATGGATGAAGAAAAAAGAATAAGTACCTAACTTAAAAGTTTAGGGTCAAACAAGCATTCTCAGAGAAAATAATGATAATACCAAGAATTCAAGAACAAGAAAACATTAGGAGTAGAGAATATGGATATGTGTGAGGTGGCAGTCAGAGCAAGGGGTAGCAGTGAAGGCATATGTTCCAGGCAGAGGGAATAAACCATGTGTTAAAGCTCAGAGCTGAGAGTGGCCACAGCCAATTTAAGGAACAAATACGGCAAAAGCATACAGCATATGGAGGTAGGTGAGGGACAGAAAGATACTGATAGGGTTCAAAAATTCAGAGGGTATAAAAGACACTATAGTTGTTAAAAGTCTCTTTCCCCTTCTTGTATCCCAGTCAACAAGTTCCCCTCAAAGACAACCAATATTTTCAGTTTCCTGTATATCCTTCCAGAGAAATTTTATGCAAATATAGTCAAACATGTATTAGTTTCTTCTACTGTTCTCTTCTGAAGTGTCTGAACTAAGCCCTGCAAAGGATGAATAGAGACAGAAAAACAGGACTTAGTAACTGATGAGGGAGGTGGAGGAAAGAATCAAGCTGATTGGTCCAGGTTTCAGGGGAACTGTTGGTGCCATTCACTGATACAGGGGAACATAAGCAGAAGTTCAGATAGTACAAGGGAAAATGAGTTCCCTTGTGTAGAGAATAAATTTAAAGTAAATACATTACAGTTAGAAGACAACTGAGAGAGCAAATCTAATCTCCTTAATTTTAGAGATTAGAAAAGGCATTAAATGTATTGCTGAAAGTCAGAACTGGTGAAGAAAATGCTAAGGCTAAAACTCAATTCCCAATTCTCAATCCATGCACACAAGGGTGATCACTGACATTATAAAAAAGATCTATGAATGAGGCTGAAAGATTGCCCCGTGAATGATGTTCACAAAAGGAGACAAGAGGAAAAGGAGCTTGCTAGGGAGAAATAAGTGGTCACTGAGGCAGAAGAACCAAAAGACTTCAACGTCACAACACAGCTGAGATTTCAGGAAGAAATACAGCTAGAACAATGCACTGTGAATGGTGTGTCTTGATACAGAAGTTGAATGGAGAAGATGGGGACATTAGAAAGTAGGAGGGAAGAATCTTCCTCACACAGGGGACTTACCATGTACAAAAGGAGAAAGCTATCAGAGAAGGTGATATCGAGATGACAAAGACAGAGAAAAGATGCTACAAGAGGATTCCGATGCTCATCAGAACTATTTCAAATAGGAGTGAAGAAAAACAAATGTCTGACCAAAAAATAGTCACTATCATAGGAGAACCCCAAATTACTACAGGCAACAGGTCAAGTCGGAGATACTGAAGGTACTGAGAGTAGATGCCTAAACCAACTTTTTTTTTTTTTTTTGAGTCAGTCTCGCTCTGTTGCCCAGGCTGGAGTGCAGTGGCACGATCTCAGCTCACTGCAACCTCTACCTCCCGGGTTCAAGCGATTCTCCTACCTCAGCCTCCCGAGTAGCTGGAACTACAGGCATGCGCAACCATGACCGGCTAATTTTTTGTATTTTTAGTAGAGAGAAGGTTTCACCGTGTTGCCCAGGCTGGTGTCGAACTCCTGAGCTCAGGTGATCCGCTCACTTCGACCTCCCAAAGTGCTGGGATTATGGGGGTGAGCGACTGTGCCTGGCCCAACATTTTTAAACATTAGTGAAACACAGTATCAAGTTTCCCTAACAATATGGAGTAAAATATGATAATAGAAACATGATCATGAAGTTCAATGTACTGTTTTTAAAGGAAAAAAGAAACAGTTACCACTTCTTCATACCTGTGTCTGAATATCATCCCCTGTGACAATGTTTCCCACAGCTCGCAAAGCAGGAGAAACCACTTTATAATCATTATGCCTGCAAAAACAAAAAGTAATGTTATAGCCAACAGTTCTATCCTTAGTTTCATTTCTCTAAGATCAAAATTTAAAAACAAAAAATAGTGATAGAATTTTAGAGCAGAAATGTACCCATGGGGTTAATTAAGGGAACATTTATCATGATGATGGGATGTCTGGTGTTCCCTAGAATAACTGTCTTTCCTCTTATTTTAGTACATTTGGAAAAAACTACCAATCTTTCTGAAGAATCTTTCCCAGCTATTCCATCACCTGGATTTCAAGTTTCCCTCTCTTTCTTTAATACAGGTTTCATTTCCTCTTTACTTGCTCTTGTATGGTTGCTGAGATAATTGAGAGCAACAGTTAACATGTACGTAACATTTTTAAGTTTTATAAATTGTCTTAATTTTCACAGAGGTAAAAGTGACACATCAACAGCTGAACTAACTTGAAAATGCAAGTCAGGAGTCACACTCCAAATACAAAGGTCTTTCAACTAAACCTACTAAACTGCCTTACTGGTCCAAAAACCACTCCACAAAGCCATATGTATATATTTAAAGACAGATATTAAGTCCTTATTTCTAGCTAAGTAAGTCACTATCTTTTGATTTTCCATAAGGGTCCTATTTTTCCCTCCACTTAAATGAGACTGATCACTCTCTAAAAACCGTGCCAGTTCCTTCAAATTTAAGATGTGATGATTAAAAAGAAATGGCTGGGTTCCATTCCAAGATGGGCAAATAGGAACAGCTCCAGTCTGCAGCTCCCAGCGTGACTGACGCAGAAGATGGGTGATTTCTGCATCTCCAACTGAGGTACCTGATTCATCTCACTGGGACTGGTTGGACAGTGGGTGCAGCCCACAGAGGGCAAGCCGAAGCACGGCAGGGCATCACCTCATCCAGGAAGCACAATGGGTCATGGGATTTTCCTTTCCTAGCCAAGGGAAGCTGTGACAGACTATACATGGAAAATCAGTACACATCCGCCCAAATACTGTGCTTTTCCCAGTCTTAGCAACTGGCAGAAAAGGAGACTGCTCTCCCATGTCTGGTTCAGCGGGTTCCATGCCCACGCAGCCTTGCTCACTGCTAGCGCAGCAGTCGGAGATCGACCTGCGAGGCTGCAGCCTGGTGGGGGTACAGGCGTCTGCCATTGCTGAGGCTTGAGTAGGTAAACAAAGCAGCCAGAAAGCTCCAAATGGGTGGAGCCCACTGCACCACAGCAAGGCCTACTATCTCTCTAGACTCCACCTCTGGGCGCAGGGCATAGGCTGAACAAAAGGCAGCAGACAACTTCTGCAGACGTCCCTGTCTGACAGTTCTGAAGAGAACAGTGGTACTCCCAGCATGGTATTTGAGCTCTGAGAATGGACAGACTGCCCCATGTGGCCTATCGGGGGAACCAGCCCCCAGTATTTCAGTGTAGGTTCTATTTTCCCTAAGAGTCGGCCCGTCTGAGAAATAGAAAGTATAAAAGAGAGAAATTTTACAGATGAGTGTCTGGGGCTGACATCACATGTTGGCAGGTTCCGTGATGCCCCCAAGCGGCAAAACAATCAAGTTTTTATTAGCGATTTTCAAAGGGGAGGGAGTGTACAAATAGGGTGTGGGTCACAGAGATCACATGCTTCAAAAGGCAATAAAATATCACAGGGAAAATGGGGGCAGAGCAAGATCGCAAGGCCAGGGCGAAATCAGAATTGCGGATGAAGTTTCACATCCCACTGTGCACACATTGTCATTGAAAAACATCTTAACAGGAAACAGGGTTTGAGACAGACAACTGGTCTGACTAGAATTTGTCAGGCTAGAATTTCCTAACCCTAGCAAGCCTGAGGGCGCTGCAGGAGACCAGGGTGTATTTTATCCCTTATCTTCAACTGCATAATACAGACACTCCCAGAGCGACCATTTTAGAGGCCTCCCCCTGGGACTGCATTTTTTCCCCAGGGCTGTTCATTGCTGAGAAAAAGAATTCAGCGATATTTCTCCTATTCACTTTCACAAGAAGAGAAATATGGCTCTGTTCTGCCCGGCCCCATAGGCAGTCAGACCTTATGCTTATCTCCCTGGTTGCCTGAAAATCGCTGTTATCCTGTTCTTTTAGGATGCCCAGATTTCATACTGTTCAAACACACATTTCACAAACAATTTGTATAGATAATGCAATCATCACAGGGTTCTGAGGCGACATACATACTCAGCTTACGAAGATGACGGGATTAAGAGATTAAAGACAGGCATAGAAAATTATAAGAGTATTAAATGGGGAAGTGATAAATGTCCATGAAATCTTCACAATTTATGTTCAGAGACTACAGTAAAGACAAGCATAAGAAATTATAAAAGTATTAATTTGGGGAACTAATAAATGTCCATGAAATCTTCACAATTTATGTCCTTTGGCCGTGGCTTCAGCTGGTCCCTCCGTTCAGGTCCCTGATTTCCTGCAACAGTAGCCTAACTGGGAGACACCACTCAGTAGGAACTGAGAGACACTTCATACAGGCGAGTGCCCCTCTGGGATGAAGCTTTCAGAGGAAATAACAGGCAGCAATATTTGCTGTTCTGCAATATTTGCTGTTCTGTGGCCTCTGCTGGTGATACCCACGAAAACAGGGTCTGGAGTGGACCTCCAGCAAACTCCAACAGACCTGCAGCTGAGGGACCTGACTGTTAGAAGGAAAACTAATAAACAGAAAGGAATAGCATCAACATCAACAAAAAGGACATCCGCACCAAGACCTCACCTGTAGGTCACGAACATCAAAGACCAAAGGTAGATATAACCACAAAGATGGGGAGAAACTAGAGCAGAAAAGCTGAAAATTGTAAAAAGTAGAGCGCCTCTTCTACAAAGGATCGCAGCTTCTTGCCAGCAACGGAACAAAGCTGGACGGAGAATAACTTTGATGAGTTGACAGAAGTAGGCTTCAGACAGTCGGTAATAACAAACTTCTCCGAGCTAAAGAAGCATGTTCTAACCCATCGCAAGGAAGCTAAAACCCCTGAACAAAGGTTAGATGAATGGCTAACTAGAATACACAGTGTATAGAAGACCTTAAATGACCTGATGGAGCTGAAAACCATGACACAAGAACTTCGTGATGAATGCACAAGCTTCAGTAGCCAATTCGATCAAGTGGAAGAAAGGATATCAGTGACTGAAGATCAAATTAATGAAATAAAGTGTGAAGACAAGATTAGAGAAAAAAGAGTAAAAAGAAAAGAACAAAGCCTCCAAGAAAAATGGGACTATGTGAAAAGACCAAATCTATGTTTGACTGGTGAACCTGAAAGTGATGGGAAGAATGGAAACAAGTTGGAAAACACTCTGCAGGATATTATCCAGGAGAACTTCCCCAACCTAGCAAGGCAGGCCAACATTCAAATTCAGGAAATACAGAGAACACCACTAAGATACTCTTCAAGAAGAGCAACCCCAAGACACATAATTGTCAGATTCACCAAGGTTGAAATGAAGGAAAAAATGTTAAGGGCAGCCAGAGAGAAAGGTCAGGTTACCCACAAAGACAAGCCCATCAGACTAACAGCAGATCTCTTGGCCAGAAGAGAGTGGGGGCCAATATTAAACATTCTTAAAGAAAAGAATTTTCAACCCAGAATTTCATATCCAGACAAACTAAGCTTCATAAGTGAAGGAGAAATAAAATCCTTTACAGACAAGCAAATGCTGAGAGTCTGTCACCACCAGACCTGCCTTACAAGAGTTCCTGAAGGACACAGTAAACATGGAAAGAAACAACCGGTATCAGCCACTGCAAAAACATGCCAAATTGTAAAGACCATCAATGCTAGGAAGAAATTGCATCAATTAACGGGCAAAATAACCAGCTAACATCATAATGATAGGATGAAATTCACACATAACGATATTAACCTTAACTGTAAATAGGTTAAATCCCCCAATGAAAAGACACAGACTGGCAAATTGGATAAAAAGTCAAGACCCATCAGTGTGCTGTATTCAGGAGACCCATCTCACGTGCAGAGACACACACAGGCTCAAAATAAAGGGATGGAGGAAGATCTACCAAGCAAACAGAAAACAAAAAAAGGCAGGGGTTGCAATCCTAGTCTCTGATAAAACAGACTTTAAACCAACAAAGATCAAAAGAGACAAAGCCATTACATAATGGTAAAGGGATTAATTCAACAAGAAAAACTAACTATCCTAAATATATATGCACCCAATACAGGAGCACCCAGATTCATAAAGTCTGTAAAGACCTATAAAGAGACTTAGACTCCCACACAATAATAATGGGAGACTTTAACACCCCAATGTCAATATTAGACACATCAACGAGACAGAAGGTTAACAAGGATATCCAGGACTTGAACTCCGCTTTGCACCAAGTGGACCTAATAGACATCTACAGAACTCTCCACCCCAAATCAACAAAATATACACTCTTCTCAGCACCACACTGCACTTATTCTAAAACTGACCACATAATTGGAAGTAAAACACCGCTCAGCAAATGTAAAAGAACAGAAATCATAACAAACTCTCTCTCAGACCAGAGTGCAATCAAATTAGAACTCAGGATTAAGAAACTCACTCAAAACTGCACAACTATATGGAAACGTAACAACCTGCTCCTGAATGACTACTGGGTAAATAATGAAATGAAGGCAGAAATAAAGATGTTCTTTGAAACCAGTGAGAACAAAGACACAATGTACCAGAATCTCTGGGACACATTTAAAGTAGTGTGTAAAGGGAAATTTATGGCACTAAATGCCCACAAGAGAAAGCAGGAAAGATCTAAAAGCAACACCCAACATCACCATTAAAAGAACTACAGAAGCAGGAGCAAACAAATTCAAAAGCTAGCAGAAGGCAAGAAGTAACTAAGATCAGAAAAGAACTGAAAGAGATAAGAGATACAAAAAACTCTTCAAAAAAATCAATGAATCCAGGAGCTGGTTTTTTGAAAAGATCAATAAAATTGACAGACTGCTAACAAGACTAATAAAGAAGAGAAAAGAATCAAATAGACACAATAAAAAAAGGATAAAGGTGATACCACCACCGATCCCACAGAAATACAAACTACCATCAGAGAATACTATAAACACCTCCACGCCAATAAACTAGAAAATCTAAAAGAAATGGATAAATTCCTAGACATATACACTTCCCAAGACTAAACCAAGAAGTTGAATCCCTGAATAGACCAATAACAGGCTCTGAAATTGAGGCAGTAATTAATAGCCTACCAACCAAAAAAAGCCCAGGATCAGATGGATTCACAGCCAAGTTCTACCAGGTACACAGAGGAGCTGGTACCGCTCCTTCTGAAACTATTCCAATCAACAGAAAAAGAGGGAATCTTCCCTAACTCATTTTATGAGGCCAGCATCATCCTGATACCAAAGCCTGGCAGAGACACAACAAAAAAAGAGAATTTTAGACCAATATCCCTGATGAACACTGGTGCGAAAATCCTCAATACAATACTGGCAAACCGAATCCAGCAGCACATCAAAAAGCTTATCCACCACGATCAAGTGGACTTCATCCCTGGGATGCAAGGCTGGTTCAACATACGCAAATCAATAAACGTAATCCAGCATATAAACAGAACCAAAGACAAAAACCGCATGATTATCTCAATAGATGCAGAAAAGGCCTTTGACAAAATTCAACAGCCCTTCATGCTAAAAACTCTCAATAAACTAGGTATTGATGGAACATATCTCAAAATAATAAGAGCTATTTATGACAAACCCATAGCCAATATCATACTGAATAGGCAAAAACTGGAAGCATTCCCTTTGAAAACTGGAACAAGACAACGATGCCCTCTGTCACCACTCCTATTCAATATAGTGTTGAAAGTTCTGGCCAGGGCAATCAGGCAAGAGAAAGAAATAAAGAGTATTCAATTAGGAAAAGGGGAAGTCAAATTGTCCCTAGTTGCAGATGACATGATTGTATATTTAGAAAACCCCATCATCTCAGCCCAAAATCTCCTTAAGCTGATAAGCAACTTCAGCAAAGTCTCAGGATACAAAATCAATGGGCAAAAATCACAAGCATTCCTATGACAAAGGGCTAATATCCAGAATCTACAAAGAAATTAAATTAATTTACAAGAAAAAACAACCCCTCAAAAAGTGGGCAAAGGATATAAAGAGACACTTCTCATAAAAGACTTTTATGCAGCCAACAGACACATGAAAAAATGCTCATGATCACTGGTCATCAGAAAAATGCAAATCAAAACCACAATGAGATACTATCTCACGTCAGTTAGAATGGCAATCATTAAAAAGTCAGAAAACAAGAGATGCTGGAGAGGATGTGAAGAAATAGGAACACTTTTACACTGTTGGTGAGTGTAAATTAGTTCAACCATTGTGGAAGACAGTGTGGCGATTCCTCAAGGATCTAGAACAAGAAATACTATTTGACCCAGTGATCCTATTACTGGGTATATACCCAAAGGATTATAAATCATGCTACAACAAAGACACATGCATGTTTACTGCAGCACTATTCACAATAGCAAAGACTTGGAACCAACCCAAATGTCCATCAATGATAGACTGGATTGAGAAAATGTGGCACATATACACCATGCAATACTATGCAGCCATAAAAAAGGATGAGTTCATATCCTTTGCAGGGACATGGATGAAGCTGGAAACCATCATTCTAACTAAACTATCACAAGGACAGAAAACCAAACACTGAATGTTCTCACTCATAGGCGGGAACTGAATGATGAGAACACCTGGACACAGGGTGGGGAACATCACACACCAGGGCCTGTGGTGGAGTGGGGAGCAGGCAGAGGCATAGCATTAAGAGAGATACCTAACGTAAATGACAAGTTAATGGGTGCAGCAAATCAACATGGTACATATGTATACCTATGTAACAAACCTGCATGTTGTGCACATTTACCCTAGAACTTAAAGTATTTTTTAAAAAGTCAAAAAAAAAAAAAAGGCTAAAATATATAGTAGTCTAGTGACTGAAGAATACAAAGGATTACTTCCCAGATTTTGAATGATGTACTTCAGACTCCTGCAGCATCATACTGCCATTAATTCACATTAGCACGACATTACTGATCTGCATCCGGTCTGTAGCCTGCTATAATCCCAGAGTTTTGTATTTTGTATTAATACATTATAACTATCTAATCTATTCCAAATGTCATGTTCGAGACAATGTCTCCTTGCATCTACTTTCTACTTTGAATTTCCCATGGCTTGTAACTGTACCATTTCTCCATTATGTTATCATTTTCATTTTTTTCTTCTGCAGTATCTAAAAATTTGATTATTACGGTCTCATATTATTTGTCACGAGTAAATTTTCCACTTCGTTATCAAAAGCATCACAGACATGATAAAGCAAAATAAGATTCAATTTCTGATACTTGTCTAAAATAAGCTCTAAATGAGACAGATAAGGAATGACTATTTTAGTGGCAGTATGCCTTCTGATGTCCAGTGGTTGATCTTAGGTCATCCAGTACGAGCCTGCAACTACACATATCGGAGTTTTCCCAATGTTTCTGCCAAAGGTCTGCTAACAGCAGAGGAGTAAGAGGTTCTCTATAAACCTCAATAAAACAAGACAAATGGATCTGACATCAACATAAACAAGTAACAAAAACAGTAGCCCAAAGCACAATAAATCAATTATCATGTATAATCAATTAATATTTAAGTATTAGCAGCTAGAAAACTAGTACCAAGGGAAAAAAAGTGGACACACTTTCTAAAAGATATCTTACATCAGCAGTTCCACAAGTCTCCTACATACTCCCGCATCGATGACTGCTTGAATTTTATCATTGGGTCCATCTGATAGATATGAGAGGGCCCAGCAGGCATCAGCCAGTACATCAGTGTCACTGACAAACAGCAACCAGGAAAGCACATTCAGACATGGAGAAACCTGTAAAAGGAAAATGATGATTATGAAATTTAATAGCCTAAAGCCAGAAGTGAGGTGAGATACTCAAGAAGGCAACCAGGCATATACTTGGTGACTTCTAGGGTGATTTGCTCTTCTAAAGATGAAGCAGCAAGTACCTAAGTGGCATTTCCGTCTTTGGCAATGTTGTCAGTGATCTTGCACTAATCTGTAGTCAAAGCCCAAGGAAAATAATTTCAGAGAGCAAAGTTTTATATACATCAATTCTTGGAGTGAGATTCCCTGTCAAAACACATTCTTTGTGGACTAAATAGGTAAAGGAACTTTCACAAATGCGAAAGCTATAAAATTCTGTATTTCAGATACTTTGTTATAGACCAAAAATGCTAAGGTTTTAAGATGAATTCAGTGAAATATGATTCCAAATTAAAAACAACTACAAAAAAACCCGTTTAATATCCAGAATCTGCAAGAAATTCAAATCTAACAAAAACAATCCCATCAAGAAATTCAAATCTAACAATAACAATCCCATCAAAAAGTGGGCTAAGGACACAAACAGCCAATTCTCAAAAGAAGATATACAAACAGCCAATAAACATATTAAAAAATGCAGCCAGGCACGGTGGCTCATGCCTGTAATCCCAGCACTCTGGGAGGCTGAGGTGGGTGGATCACCTGAGGTCAGGAGTTCAAGACCAACCTGGCCAAGATGGTGAAACCCCGTCTCTACTAAAAATACAAAAATTAGCTGGACGTGGTGGTGCGCCTGTAATCCCAGCTATTCGGGAAGCTGAGGCAGGAGAATCACTTGAACCCAGGAGGTGGAGGTTGCAGTGTGCCAAGACCGTACCAGTGCACTATAAGCCTGGGCAATAAGAGCAAAACTGTCTCAAAAAACCAAAAAACAAACAAACAAGAAAAATAGACGTTGGCATGAATGTGGTGAAAAGGGAACACTTTTACACTGTTGCTGGAAGTGTAAACCAGTAAAACCACTATGGAAAACAGTGTGGAGATTCCTTAAAGAACTAAAAGTATATCTACCATTTGATGCCCAATCCTATTCCTGGGTATCTACCCAGAGGAAAAGAAGTCATTATACGAAAAAGATACTTGTACACACAGGTTTAGAGCAGCACAATTCACAATTGCAAATGCACAGAACCAGCCCAAATGCCCATCAATCAACAAGTAGATAAAGAAAATGTGATATATATACCATAGACTACTACTCAGCCATAAAAAGGAACGAAACAATGGCATTTGCAGCAACCTGGATCGAACTGGAGACCATTATTCTAAGTAAAGTAACTCAGGACTGGAAAACCAAACATCAGATGTTCTCATTCATTAAGTGGGAGCTAAGCTATGAGGACACAAAAGCGTAAGAATGATACAATGGACTTTGGGGACTCAGGGAGAAAGGACTGGAGGTGGGTGAGAAATGAAAGACTACACACTGGATACAGTATATACTGCCTGGGTGATGGGTGCACCAAAATATCAGAAATCACCACTCAACAAGTAACTCATGTACCTAAACACCACCTGTTCCCCAAAAACCTGTTGAAAAAAAAAAAACAATCTCATGGACTCCCAGAGAACTCACAGATCACATTCTGAGAACCATTGTTTTAAGAGAACTGAAAGGATAGTCTCTTAATACAGTATACTAATTGTATGCAGCCTAATTTCAATAAGCTTTACAAATTCTTCCTTCATGCTATGCTTTATTTGCAGTCCCTTCGTAAATGTGCACCTTCAAGTTATGCTTTAAATTTGCTTTTTAAATAATAAAGAGAACCAACAAAAACAACAGTTTGTCTGAAAACAGATAAAATTCTAACATTTTAAATTTTAACAAAAATTATCTTTCTGTTCACCTTACTATTGGTTGCTATATTCTTTTAATTGTATTTTTCTGCCAATGTCCCAAAAGCATAGTCCTTACCTTTGCAAATTCTGGAGGTGGACTTTTCCCTCTACAGAGATTAGACAAAGCCCATACTGCATTCCGGGTCATGGTCAGGCGGTTTTGCTTTGAAAATAACCTACAAGCACGATGGTACAATGGTAAACTATATAACAGACAGTGATTATCTGATGACATAAATACTAAATAATACTTTTGATAAAGAGATGTCTTCAGACAGCTTTTCTCCAAAACATTAAAACTTCATTAATTCTGATGCAAGTAATTCAGAATTTTGGCACGGAAAAAGATAGGGTGCTGGAGGAAATGATCTATACAAGAAAATATCTGAAATAAAAAATAACACTAGAAAATCCAAAATGATTTCCAAAGATGTAATGCTTTCTGAGGAATCTCTTACATTTTTATTCTCAAAAAGGAAGAAGGAAGAAGAAACTTACTGCAAAAGAGGGGGAAGGATATTGCAGTCTAAGACATAGTCCCTGCACATGGTACTATCTCCAGCAATGTTGCCAAGAGCCCAGACTGCCTGTGAAAGAATCATTCATTAATAAAGGCTACATAGTTTAATTCCCTCATAATTCTTTCAGATGCCAGTATACCACAATAACACGTTCATCGGCGAGTCAAATGAAATAGTTGTAGGATTGGGGGGGGGGAAGATAAGTAATATCCAAGAGTATACAATAAACAGAGGTTTTCAGTTTATTAAAGGAAAGAACTAATTCTTTTTTGTTTGTTTTTGTTTTTTGAGGCAGAGTCTCACTCTGTCACCCCGTCTGGAGTGCAACACAGTGAAACCCCATCTCTACTAAAAATACAAAATTAGTCAGGTGTGGTGGTAGGCGCCTGTAATCCCAGCTACTCGAGAGGCTGAGGCATGAGAATTGCTTGAACCTGAGAGACAGAGTTGCAGTGAGCCGAGATTGAGCCAATGCACTCCAGCCTGGGTGACAGAGATTGTAAGACAGAAAGAAAGACAGACAGAAAGACAGACAGAAAGAAAGAAAGAGAGAGAGAGAGAGAGAGAGAGAGAGAGAGAGAGAGAGAGAAAGAAAGAAAGAAAAGCAAAGTAAAGCAAGAAAGCAAGAAAAAGAGAAAGAGAATTTTCTTGCTTACATAAGAAAACAGTGAACAAAAAGAAGTTTGTTTTCTGTACCCTTCTGCACAAAAGTAGCAAAGACTAGCCACTTTCTTTTTTTTGAGATAGGTCTCGCTCTGTTACCGAGGCTGGAGTATGGTGGTGTGATCTCGGCTCACTGCAGCCTCCACCTCCTGGAGCTCAAGTGAACCCTCCCACCTCAGCCTATCAAACAGCTGGGACAACAGACGTGTGCCACCATGGCCACCTACTTTATTTTCTGTAGAGACGGGGTTTCACCATGGTGCCCTGGCTGGTCTCGAGCTCCTGGGCTCAAGCAATTTGCCCACCTCAGCCTCCCAAGTGCTGGAATTACAGGCATGAGCCACAGCAACTGGTCTACTTTCAACACTTGAAATTTCTACAAGAAAAAACCTCTATCAGTAACTGCTTACATGGTCTAAAAAAGTACATATACATGGCTTAAAGAATGTCAGGTTTGGAAGGGGAAGATTATTTTGTGTCTAAGAGAAATTCCGCCTACAGTCACTAAGACATTTTCTATTTGATTAAGACTAAATTTCTAGAACACTCCTTTGTGACAATCCATAGATTACCAAAGCCAACTGGCAAAACTCAGCCCCTTATTATGACTGAAGGGAAATACTGTTTCTTTTTTTTTTTTTTTTTTTGAGACGGAGTCTTGCTCTCGTTGCCCAAACTGCAGTGCAATGACGCGATCTCGGCTCACTGCAACCTCCGCCTCTTGGGTTCAAGTAATTCTCCTGCCTCAGCCTCCCAAGTGCTGGGATTACAGACACACACCACCACGCCCAGCTAATTTTTGTATTTTTAGTAGAGACAGGATTTCACCATGTTGACTAGGCTGGTCTCGAACTCCTTGTGATCCACCCACCTCGGCCTCCCAAAATGTTGGGATTACAGGCATGAGCGACGTGCCCAGCCGAAAAATTTCTTTCAGCTGCTTCCTTTTGTTTCATTTTTACCTGTTCCTGGACATCTTCAAACTCTGAGCTGAGCAACTCTATGAAGATAGGCACAGCTCCTGCCTGAATCACAATCCGGGTCTGAAGAGAATTTCCTGAAGCAATATTTGTCAGTACCCAAGCTGATTCAAACTATAAAGATAAAAATAATTTTCATTATCATTTTAGAATGTAAAAGCTTATTTACTTATAACAGTAACATTTTCTGTACATGAAAAAAAGATTCTTAGATCATTATTTGCACGTAACCTATCAGTTGAGTACTTTATTAATTTTAAAAGAACATCCAGAAGAGACACCTCAACCTAGAAGAATATTCAGGGTGTCTAAAATTTCAGTTCAAGAAAGAGTAAACATGACGCCATAAAAAGAATGAGGGAGTGTTACATATGCTGATATGGGATGATCTCCCAAGATATACATGAAAACAAAATGCAAACAGTGTACATTAATATGGCATTATACCATATTTTCTAAAAGCATTAAAAAGGAATACATGCATTAATTTACTTATTGCACAGATTATCTCTAGAAGGAGTTATAGGAAACTAAATACTTGTTGCCTGCATGGAAAGGTCCTGGTAACTAGGGAACAAGGATGAAAAAGACATTTTTCACTGGAAAGCTTTATGTGCCTTTTAACCTGTACCATGTATGTTATCTAATAAAAAAAAAAAAAAAGATTTACAAACTTCTGTAGAATGGGCAAAGTAAAATGGGGAGAGAATGTTAGTGTGAAACATAAAATATAGGCACAGTGAAAAAGGCAAAAGGTATCAAATGTTAGGTAGGTGAAAGGAGTTAACAGCACATAATGAAAAGAAATGACAACTTCAAAGCATAAGAGCTTCCAATAAATAAGAGAGCTCCAAACCAAAATACAGAGACAGGACTTTTTGGGCATTCTTAATAGGGAGAGAAAAATGAAGGTAAACTGACTAAAGGTTGATATATAGCATTATAGCACTGATAAACAGAAGATGTAAAGGAAATTATGGCCAACAAAAAATAGAGCATACTACACTAAAATATATCTCTAACACTAACTTGACTCTTTAGCCTAATATTGAGAAATCCAATAATGTACTCTATTTAGTTAAGAATTCTTAATTACATTTCAGATTGTTTCTTCCTCCATTCTCTCTTCTATTTAATAAAGCACATACACAGAAAAAAAGAAAAATTCCATGGTATGTCCTTTAAATCAGAGACAATAACAAGTCATCATCAAATGACCTGTGATTCTTCTAAGCTTCCAGATTAACTAAAAGGTAGCTGTCAGGTAGAAAACTAAATTCATTAATCTTTGGGAATAGAGGAAGACAGAGGAAATGGGCAATCTGATCAAATCACATTCAAAGCTATGCTAATGATACAAAATTCATAGCAGAAGACACATAACCAATGGATGTTCCAAAGAAAACTATAGAAGTGACACACATGAGTGAGGTAAGGGGGTTTAGCAGCAGCAGGGAGGCCCAGAGTAGGAGCACTTCAGTTAAGGAGCCCGTATCTGGTCCCTTTTTGTTATAACAAAAATTCTGGAGACTTGCACATTAAACCCCAGGTACCATGAAATAAAAATTCTTCCCATATTTATCCCTGTGATTAAATTACTAATGAAAACAACACTCCGACCCTTTCAGTACGTCTGAATTAAAACTTGACATTTGTACCGTACTTTATATCCTCTTTTTCTGAGACGGAGTCTCGCTCTTGTTGCCCAGGCTCGAGTGCAATGGCACGTTCTCAGCTCACTGCAACCTCCGCCTCCCAAGTAGCTGGGATTACAGGCATGTAACATCACGCCCGGCTAATTTTTGTATTTTTAGTAGAGACGAGGTTTCATCATGTAGGTCAGGCTGGTCTTGAACTCCTGACCTCAAGTCATCCTCCCATCTAGGCCTCCCAAAGTGCTAGGATTACAGGTGTGATCCCGGCCACTTTATATTTTCAAAGTACTATTCACATACTCGCAGAGGATCCCTACGATAACCCAGAGATGTAAGGTATCTGGCTTTTCTTGTGTACAAATGAGGAAACTATCCAAAAAAATCCAACAATTTGACTAATGATTCGAGTAATGTTACACAGTCCAAGACAAGGACTGTTACAGCCTCCTAATCTAATACATTATGAAGCCCAGTCATAGTTTCCTGAAACAAAATGCTGACCCAGAAATATTTCAATTGCTTGTAGTTTGGATATCTAGTGCAAGAAATTTTAAATAACAGTATGTCAGATTATTTATACTAAAAAAGAAAAAACAAGTTCACCTAAAATGTAGTTTCTTTTGCTTACTAGGAAAATTAATTTGTAAACCAGAGTCATATGATGTAAGTATAAAAGCAAACTGTCCCACCACAAGGCAGGCTCAAAGTTCAATAAACAGTCATCAGATACTGCAAACATCAAGTCAAATAAAAGGAAACTGTAAGGAAAAGTAATCTGGAAAAAAAATAAGACCAGAATACATACCGTCTGTATAAAAGAAAAAGATTACAGTGAGATTTGGATGCAAAGAAATTATAATTATAACCTGGGTACATAGGGATATAGTACAGAGTTATTGGTGAGAAAAAATTACTTAGAATACTAATTGGTGCCAGCATTCAAACTGCTATTTTGAGTTTAGCACCAAAGATCTCAGGGGAAATGAGGGAGAATTCCAGAAGCTACACAAGTTAATAAAATACAAAAGCAAAACAATTCAAGTGACAATGACTAAGAAAATGAAAAATAAGTGAATAACAGCCTGAATACAGATGGTAAAAAGAGAGAGAAATTATTACATCTTAGCAAAAGAATAACATGCCAGTTATGCTCATCACTAAGTAGTATACAATGATGATAACCTCTGAATGCAATTCAGGAATGAAAATCAAGAACATCTTTGCTATTACTGGGGATAGAAGTAAATGGGTAACTCTAACAAGAGGATCACTGAAAATACAACCATATTCATGCATTAAAAAGGCAATAAAAACACACAGGGTGCTGATTACTTTGCTGTTTTCACTTTGTGAAAGCTAATCAAGCTGTATTTGTGAAATTTTCTACACCCATCTACACATGTGTGATATATATGTATGTTTATGCATGTATCCATATATGTATGAGGGGGGGGAGTAAAAAACAGAATTTCCCTGAGTACAGGTCTGTCTCTATTAATGTTAGAAGAAGTAACTGTTAAACGTATTTAAGTATACGTTTTTAAAAATTAGATGTACTTTAAACTACATAACTTCCCTTTCATCACAGTCTATACTTTAAAGCTGTACTCCACTGAGATTTGCCATCTATTTTTGTTTTTTTTTTTCCTAAATGTTTCAGCCTTGGGTACTAGATTAGAATTTAACAAGAAATAGTTGTGAAATGGGAAAGCCTAGAATTGATGGCAAATACATATGCATAAAGTGATGATAGAAACAGCCAAAGAAATTAATTAAAGTAAGCAACTCTACTACGAGGAAATCATTAACCTGGAAAAAAAAAAAATCTAAGAAATGGTATTGCTGAAGTAACAAATGGTGGCCAAATAAAATTTTCACTTCTTTTATTGTTTTAAACTATTATATTCTTAATATCCAAGAATGGCACCATACAAGGAAACAAGCTATCATGCAGCTGTAACTACTTATAAACTGTAATTCCACTCATTATTTTTCACTGTCCTGAACTCACTAAATAAGGCTACAACTGAAATCTGCACACTGAAGGTTTGATGCTTTCTCTCTTCCCTTTCTTAGTCTCTACCTTCTGGCGCTCAGTTCCTTAAATAAGGAAAATGAGAATCCAAAGCTGAAGTACTTCTGACCTCCTATCAAGTTTCCCACTCCAGGTTGAGGTACGCCTGGTTCCCTTTCTCCATTTGGATCAGGACTCTGTTGCTGGCCACTTTGCCGGTTCCACTCTGGTTCCTAGCAAATGCCAGGCTCACCTGGAGAGCAAGTGAAAAGAAAGGCTCACATCAGAAAAATAAACCCAGATTGCAAACTCTGCAGAGAACACTGCCTGAGTCATCTGAGCAACTTTCCAGGAAAGGCAGAGAGATCAATGAAGATGGGAAAAGACACAGGAGGATGAAGGCTTACTGCAGTTTATCACATTAAGCTTTTAGAGGGGACAAGAAAGGCAGAAAAGGGGAAACTAAGCCAATTTAATTCAAATTTACAATTTTTCAAGGATTATCTGTCTAATATTTGGAAACAGAAGGCAATATATTTATTTCTAGCTATTTTTATAAGCTTCTATAAGAAAGTTTGGGAATGCCACATCTCAGCATTGCAAAGGACAGTACAAAGATACTGGGCCTGGACTCAAAGAACCAACAGAATAGGCTCACAGACCATGCCATAAAGCAGACCAGTCTCATGACAAGGGCTCAAGTCTATCTGAGACCTAGATGTCATGGAGCTTGAGAATGCTCTTAGCTAAAAGGCATTGTTTGCTTCCAAAATCCTAGATTCCACCCATGTTCACCTTCAGTACCTGGGCAGCAATGCTCAAAGCAGGCACTTTTATCTCCCTGGTTTGAGGTACCTTACTGACTTGGGAAGCCAGAAAGAACATAAAAAGACCCTTCACTAGGATTCACAGTTCTTTATTTATGGAATGAAGAAATTAAGTTTGTTCACAAGATTTATTAGTGAGCTGAGCCATCAAATTTCCTCTTGGCACCACACAGTATGACTCTCCTTCTGGAAGAGAAATTACAAAAGCCCTATTCCAAAGCTGCACTATTCAACTTTTAGTAAGCAGGTAAAAGTATCAGGGATAGCTTACATCTGTGTGCTCTCCAAGAACACAGAGGAAGGAGTAACCTCCAAGCTTCCCAGAGCATGTCTAATTATTTGAAAACATGGTAGAGCAACAAGTCTCCTGGCTTTAAGGTCTCTCTCAATATACTTGCCCTTCTTGCTTCTAGGTGGTCAAAAGTCCCCACTAGTCACAGTGGAGAAAGAACACCATGGTGTCCTTAAATGTGCACATAAAAAAGCTAGAGATGGCCCTTAGATAACAAACAGGTTGGTTATTTCTCAGTCTTAGGACAGCTAAGACTATCCTCATAAAATCATGAGGTTATCACTTCCAGAGGAATCATTCTGCAATATTTCAGCCTAATTATTAGTTTGCACAAGGGTGGAATCTGGGAGTTTACGTAGAAGCAAATTAGAGATTTCTGAAGGCTTTCATCTTCAGATGTGTTAAAATACAAGTTCCACAATTACAGAGTAATGAATTAAAAAAAGATGTAGAATGTCTTAGCCAGAAGAGGGCACTGTCTGAGAATATACTTGTACTTTTTAAGGAGTACAAGGGAATGCAGAGATGTGGAAAGATCCATTTCTCCGACTTTTTTCATTTTAGATCTGAAAGGTTATATACCATCTATGTTTAATGCATAAAAGAACTAGACTTCCACAACCACCTAATAAAAACTGCCGGATCAAGGAGTAAATTCAGTATCTCTCATCTACTGTCATTCCCAGAGACAGGATAGAAACACTTTTTTCAGCACGAACAAAATAACTTTCCCTACCTCCCTCTTCCTACAAAGCATTTCAAATGATAAACTGCAGTAAGGTTCCTCATTTGGTCCCTCTGGTTCTTGGCAGGTTGCTTAGGGGATCAGGCTCTGTTCTCTGCAGTGTTGTTTGTCTGGATTTCCTTTTTTCCTGAAAAAAGTCTCTCTCTTCCCTTGCTCTCAGGGTGAACGTGATTATTTTTCAGGTGTCTGATGATCCTGGCCTTAGATGGGGACCAGAATTACAATCCAGGAGGCAGCTAGCAAAACAGAACCTTAATTCAAATGAGCATGGGAACTGGTAAATGTCAAACTGGAGAAGAAAAACTGATGGGACATTGAAGTACTCTACCTTTTCTGGATTTCTTGTTTTTCCTCTGGAAGGAACTCATCACCGCAACAAAGAGTGTAAAACAAAGAGAAAGAAAGGATAGGAGGAAAGAAGAGAAAACATCAAGGCAAATCATCAAGTTGTAGGAATAATCTATAATGGTGTGGACAGTAAGGAACCTGGGGACAAGAGCTATCATTTACAAAAATGCCCCAGTGTCTACATGGTTCCAGTCTCAGAGTAAAGAACAGTACACAAGGGATGGGGGATATCTCTATGATTAACTAGTTTTTGGCCAATATTTTCTTAGAAAGATAATCCCATTTTGTGATCAACTTGGCATCTAACCAATTTTTGTAGTTACATAGTCTCAAGGTCTAAGCCTTTGAGATTAGATCCTACAGGTGAGAATTTAGGGATCACATATATTTGTTACTAATAAAGGCACTGACTCAGTTGGTTACTCCAGGGAAGTTTACTAAAAAATCATCAGTTTACTAAAAACCCAACTTTATCCGGGCGGGGGGGAAATAGTATTTTAGAATTTCTAGATAACTTCCAGGATGACAGTCAGCTGACTGTTGGTTTCTTTTCTTATGAAAATTACTGAATTCCTGGCTGGGCACAGTGGCTCACACCTATAACCCCAGCACTTTGGGAGGCCAAGCAGGTGGATCACTTGAGGTCAGGAGTTCGAGATCAGCCTGGCCAACATGGCAAAATCCCGGCTCTACTAATAATACAAAAATCAGTCGGACGTGGTGGCGGCCGCCTATAATCCCAGCTTCATGGGAGGCTGAGGCAGGAGAATCACTTGAATCTGGGAGATGGAATTTGCAGTGAGCTGAGATCTTGCCACTGCACTCCAGCACCGGCGACAGAGCAAGACTCTGTCTCAAGAAAAAGAAGAAGAAAAAAAAACCAAAATTCTGAATCGAGATTACAAAATTTCCTCTTGGAATCTCTCATATAGTAGAGTACTGAAAGCCTAAACTGACACAGCAATAAGGACACAGATTCCTGACAAGGTTATCTCCTTATTGGCTTTTTGTGGGGTGGAGGAAGAATTAATTAGGAACAGATTTGGGAATTAATGAGACTCTGATCTAGCCCATGTTACACCATCCTGAGAAAGTCACCAAGTATCATTTAAAACTCCCTCAAAACAAAGTTTATGTAGCCCACACTTAAGTTCCTAGCTGTAATGGCTCCTCTGCTGTAAACATTTCCCGATTAGAGAAGTATTATCCACAATCAAAAAACATTTTAAATGATTAAAAATGACAAGAATTATAAAGAGTGTAACGAAGGCCTACATGTTAACAAAGCTATAAAAGCAGCTTGCAATGCAGTTGTCAGGAATATCATTATAAACAAACTTAATTCTTCATACAGATAAAAATTAGTAACAAATTTGTGTACAAAATAAAAATTTTCAAAGGGAATTAAGTTATGAGGCAATAAACAAAAATTATTCGCACCTGCAGTGTACAATTCTCTTTTCGTTTGAGGAACTCCACAAACCTTGCCACTACTCCTGGTGTGCTGATAACTTCATCAATAGGAGGGTTAGGTTCTGTTTCCCCATAAAATAAAAGAAAAAAAAAAAGTCCTTTGATTTCAATGCAAGAACTTGACACTCAAAACTCCTTAACATCCCTCCCTCCATTTACCATCTCTCATGTTCGAAATCTATCCAAAACAAATGAAATGTCAAACTGGGTTTATCACTTTGAGGATAGGGTAGTCTGAAAGGTTTCACAATGAAGACAAGTCTCAATATAGGAAAAAAGGATGGGAAGAATTCTTAAAAATTAAAATTACTGCATCCACTTTTTAGAAAACCTAGAAACCAGGGGGCAAAAAAACCCTCAAAAGACCATTGTTACTGTTCTGGTATACTTCCTTCTAGCCTGTTTCCTATACATGGGTTTTAAGTCTAACTGCTCTTGTCTGTTGTAAATCGTCTTAAGGAATTGCATTACAAGATTCTCAGTAGGCCTGTAGAATTTAATTGTGTACCTGTAGGAGCTAGCAAGAATTTACGAAGACTGACTTGCCAACTTAATCTCACTTTCATTCATGATAATACAGTATCCTATAAATGATGTCACTCAATCAAAACTTGTAAGGCAAATAGGAAGGAAATGTCATAGACAATCAGATTAATAACTTCAGTCAGAGACTGACAAAGTTACTGATAATATGCATGTGGCAATGCCAGAAAACCGGCAATTAGATCACAATACTACTAGGGAGACTCTTACCCAAGTCAATGGCCTTACTGAAAGAGATGACTAATGGTTCAATGTTAATTTGGAGAGGACTCTAATGACATGCCATTTACCTGGTTCAACATTTCTATTAACCACTCAGGTAAACACAAAAAACAAATTTGATGATTACAATAAACTAGTTAATACGCTGAGTTACAGAAATAACACAGAAAAAGAACAACAATAAGTCAGAATAGGCAACAACAACAAAAAAAAAAAACAGAAATAAAGCAAAGTTCAGCATCTAAATTGTTTAAAACACAATTTTAAAAAATCTACATGACTTTACAAACAAAACCTACAACAGTTCAAAAAGAAAAGCACTAGGGAGTTTAGTTTGTTGAAAATTCAACAAAATATTACTATGCCACGACTATCAAAATAACTAGCTACCTTGGACTACATTATCAAAATAGACACTCTTAGGGCAAAGAAGGTAACCTCTCACCATACCCTAAATAAATAACAACATATCTGAAATACTGGATTCTAGTTACCACATTTTTAAGAGGGATGGTGGCAAACTAGAATACATGCAGGAAGGTAGTAGAATGGTGAAAGCCCTTAAAAAAAAAAAGCACATTACAGAAGAAAACCATTAGGCTTAGCATGTTGAAAGAGATAAGACTTTTTTTAAAGGGGTGAGGAAGTATACATTTCCTTCAAATATTTTTAATAAGCAGTCTGCAAAAGACAATTTTTTTTTTCGTCTATAGTGGTAGCTTTTTATTCCACTTAACCTCAAGGGATATATTAAATTTTTTTTAATCACCAATGACTCTAAACAACCATAACTTTATACTGGAGGGTTTAAGTATTTACTACCAACATTATAATCTGATTCAGAATTCTTTTTACTTGCCCAGGTTGATAACAAATATCAGATTCCATTCTACACTAATTATACCAAAAAAAGTAACTACTGGCTGGGTGCAGTGGCTTATGCCTGTAATCCCAGCATTTTGGGAGGCAGAAGCAGACGGATCACGATGTCAGGAGATCGAGATCATCCTGGCCAACATGGTGAAAACCTATCTCTACTAAAAATACAAAAAAAAAAAAAAAACAAAAATTAGCTGGGCGTGGTGGCATGTAACTGTAATCCCAGCTACTCAGGAGGTTGAGGCAAAAGAATTGCTTGAACCAGGGAGTTGGAGATTGCAGTGAGCTGAGATTGTGCCCAGCCTGTGCTCCAGCCTGGTGACAGAGCCGTCTTAAAAAAAAAAAAAAAAAAAAAAAGGTAATCACCCTGCCCACCAGTAAATCCATTCTTAACTTTCAGTGGTAAATTGCTGACATTAAAATCAACAATCATAGCCCTTTCAAGTAATATTTTTAAAGTTATTCTATAAAAAAAAGTTAATCTCTCAATTTGAATTAACATGAGATACTGACTACTATTCTCTATAAGGTCTTTTATAAAATAACCCAAAAATGAAAATAATTTTGCTTTCTGATCCTGGTAAGATCCCACAAATACACAGGAAACTTAAAATTTAGGCATGGTTCACAATTACATGTATGTCTACGCTTTTATCCATTTATTGATAAATATACTCCAAAACAAATTATCTGTGGTATGAAAAACAGATTATGGGAAAGTAATTTTGTAGAGAGATGAAAAAATATACTCAACATATTCATAGCTCACCTTTTGAAAGCAGTTTCCTGAATTTCTGTGTTGCTGAAAGCTGTTGCTCTGGGCTTTTGGAAAATATCATTTCAATCATGTCAGAAGTGATGACACCACCCTGGGATCACAAACAAAAAGAACATATAATACATTATCAACCTTAATTCAAAGGAAACAAAGGTAACAGATATCATGGCCAAGTCATTAAGTTAACCATACTTCCCCAGAAGTTACACAAAGGTAGGACAATCTTTACATCTAGAAATGTGTAAGATGATCAATAATATAATGAAGCCAAATTCTCTATCATTAAAAAGCTCACAGTAGAAAGTAATCTTACTAGTAAATAAGACAAGGAGCTTATTGCTCTTCCCCTTCTTGTTCATCACATAGTTGGCTCTTCTTTATCAAAATTAAATGTTAAGTTTTAAAAGATGGCTTTTCAAGACCTCCAAGCCTAAAGTAGCCACTCTATCTCTATCACATCACCCTATTTCAATTGTATGCCCAGCCCTTATTACACTCCCAGATATTTTTCTGTGTTCCTCCAGTATACTGTAACCTCCTTGTAAGCCCAAGACTCTGTCTGTCTTACCACTCTATCACACTGAGGGCTGGTGTACTGCAAATGCTCTGCAATATTTATTGAATGAGTATATAGAGTGGTCCTGTATAAATCTAGCCACTGCCAAATTCAACAGCTGACTCTTAAACTTATTTAAAATTTATTTCTTGTTATATTAAAACTTTCCAGTTTCCCACTACCTCCTTGCTTTATTAGAATGTTTCCATTTCCCACCATAACTCATCCCCAGTATTAGCAGTTAATTTTCTTCTCAGGGTTATTTGTCACAAAGAAACAAAGTTCTTATTTCATGAAGGGTAACAGTCAACAAGATGAATTGTAAAGAAGGCTGCACTAAGCTGCAAATGCTGGATGACTGGTAAGCAATATCTAAAAATCCTCATAGGGGAATATATGAAGCATTCTACTCAAGAATCAGAAAAGTATTTTCAAAATTGCAAGACTCATTCCTAAAGGTTTCTATATGATTTGTTATGAATATGTTTGCATAAACACATTCATATATAGATATACACATTAAGCAAATATCTTTATCTTCTCTCTCTTATCCTCTTATAGCAAGCTGTACTGACTTTACATCACACTATTTAAGTACTGTTAACTTTACATTATAATATTTAAGTCACAGGCTATCAAGGACAGGAGTGAACATCACCCAAAGATTTTGCATCCTCTTCTGCAGAGTAACTACAGATGTGCCTCAACTTACAATGAATGGGGTTATGCCCCACTAAATACATCATAAGTTGAAAACATCGTAAGTAAAAAATACACTTAATACACCCAACCTACCAAACTTCATTGCCTAGCCCACCTTAAACATGCTCAGAACATGTACATTAGCCTAAGCTGAACAAATGATCTAACACAAAGTCTATTTTATAATAAAGTGCTGACTATCTCATGTAATTTACTTAACACTGTACTGAAAATAAGACACAGAGTGACTGTATGGGTATTCCAAATATGGTTTCTACTGATTGCATATGGCTTTCACACCACTGTAAAGTTGAAAAATCCTGACTTGAACCCTCGTAAGTCAAGAACCATCTATGTATTTTCAGTTGCACAAAAGAAAGTTGTAATCTGGCTGGATGTGCTGGTTCACGCCTGTATTCCCAGCACTTTGGGAGGTCAAAGCGGGTGGATCATGAGGTCAGGAGTTCGAGACCAACCTGGCCAATATGGTGAAACCCCATCTCTACTAAAAACACAAAAAATTAGCTGGGGGTGGTGGCGCACACCTGTAGTCCCAGCTACTCAGCAGGCTGAGGCGGGAGAATCACTTGAATCCGGGAGGCAGAGGTTGCGGTGAGCCGAGATCATACCACCGCACTTCAGCCTGGGTGACAGAGCAAGATTCCCGTTTCAAAAAAAAAAAAAAAAAATGTTGTAATTTTAGATAAGGTACAGCTTTGCTGTTACCTTTATTTGAGACAAAGTATATGGTGTAAGGAGATGTGTATGGATACCAACTGGCAAGGGGTAGACTATGATGGTTAATTTTATGTGTCAACTTGACTGGATTATGATATCCTGGTATCCAGTTATCTAATCAAACACCAGTCCAGATGTTGCAGTGAGAGTTAATTTTTAGATGTGATTAAAATTTAAACCAGTATGCTTGACGTAGACGGCCCCATAATGCAAGTTGGCCTCATCCAATCAGTTGAAACCCTTAAGAGCAAAGACTAGGTTTTCTGAAGAAAAAGGGATTCAACAACATCAACCCTTAACCTGAATTTATACTGGGCCAGTGTGCCCTACAGATTTCACACTTGCCAGCTCCCAAAGACATGAGCTACTTTCTTAAATTTTTTTCTCTCATTAGTTCTGTTTCTCTGGAGAACCCTGACTAATACAATCCATAAAACACTTTATATTCACTTAACAGTTCCTCTTTTAAAAAACTGGAAAGACTAGCTTTCTGAAGGGCCTAGAAACTTTCATTACAAAATGATGGCATTGGCTATGTCTGTATGAATTACAAAGGAAATACTACTACTACCCCCCCAACTCTCAAAGAAAGTTGGTTCATGTAAACTGGCGATCTATGAAATGAAATAAAAACAAAAACGACAAAATACCATGAATAGTATGCCACCATTTACCAAAAAAAAGGTGAGGGAGAAGAGAACATTTTAATATACAAAAGTTCTCAGAAAGAATAAATAAAAATTAAATCTAGATAGGTCTAATCCATACAAATAAAGCATGACTTTTATCTCTTCATGTTAACTTCAAAAAAGTAACAAAATGGTTCACAACAGAAAAATCCAACAGTTCTGATGTGGAATCAAGTTTTTAAATCATACAAACAGGTCAATTTTGTAAATGAATTAAAAAATCATTATTTTCTTTAAAGTATCTCTTATGGCTGGGTGTGACGGCTCAAGTCTGTAATTCTAGCACTTTGGGGGGCCAAGGCAAAAGGATCACTTGAGGCCAAGAGTTCACCTGGGCAACACAGTGAGATCCCGTCTCCACAAAAATTTTTAAAATTTGCCAGTCATGGTGGCACATGCCTGCAGTCTCAGCTATTTGGGAGGCTAAGGCAGGAGGATCACTTAAGCCCAGGAGTTCAAGATTGCAGTGACCTATGATTGCACCACTGCACTCCAACCTGGGCAACACAGCAAGACTCTGTCTCTTCAAAAATAAATAAATAAATAAGGTATCTATTATTATTCAACTTTTAAAGAACAATTTTATCTTATAATTAGCTTTATAAGTTTTTATAGCAGAATTAATCCTTACAGTTTAACTGCACTTTATCCAAAATATGAACCATGGAATTAAGCATATTCTTTTTAAAAATGAAATGCCAAGTACTTTTTGTAGCCATCTAACCTTTTTTTAAAACTCAAAAGGAAATCTACATCTCATATCTTCATCACAAAAACACCAAAAAGAGTTCATTATCTTACTGGTGCCATCTCCATGTTATTGATCTGGGCCTCATGAAAGCCTCCATCTGACATAACTTCTTCTTCTGTTTCTTCTTCTGCTGTAGCAACATTTCTCCGCTTGAATAACTGAAATATAAAAGATTGGTAGTAAACGTAAATTCTAACACAAGAGAGTTCAACATTCAAATACTAGGCACCCCATTCAAAGTGGAGTCTTTGAAAATCATTTTTAAAATTCTAAAGTCATCGGCTTTTACTGATGAGTAACCATTTCAGATTTCTCCACAGTCTTATAATCAAATACAATTAACTATCACAATGTGTTATAAACAACACTTGATAAGGTAAAACTTACTAAGAGAGGGCTGATACATGACATGAAAAAAAAAGGTTGGAAAAAGGAGCTGGGTCATGCTTGGACATTTTCCTCATCCCTTTATGTAAAGTATACATCAGGACAGTCCTAACAACGTACCAGGGAAAATGAAAATAAAAACGATGTTCAAATGACTTAATACTTCCCTCCTAATCTCCAAAGATGGTGGACTGAGGCTTCTGACCTTCCCAACCTATCCAGCAACCAGTGGCAACAAATGATGACTGCTTAAGCACTACCTTTAAAGCAGCCCCGTTAATTTGTATAGGCAAAGGAGACTAGTTCTCTCCAAAGTCAGCCAACTAGGGTGATTACCATTATATTCTTATGAGTCCTGGGCAGCACATTTATTCATCAAGCCATGATGGAGTAACAGTAACTTACCCTCTCTCACCCTAAACAACTGAAAACAGACAAAATACATAAAATAATGTTTCAGCCATTGGACAACAAGAAGCACAGAGCAGTGATCTCTCAGAAAGCAACACCCAAGATAAGCCCCATTACTGCCTGAGATTACTACGCAGACAGTTCCAGGCTGCACTGCAGGGAAGGTAAACTCAAACAGAGTTTAGATGCTCCTTGAATTTGAGGAAATTAACAGTTCAGAGCTGAGAAGGCCAAGAGACCTAAAGTTCGCAAGGCAGAGTACAACATAGAAAGAACACCCAAGATCTACAGGAAGTTCCCTCTGAGATTTAACTTAATACTAATCAGCACATAATCATATTCTTCCAGAAGACAGAAGCAGAGATAGTACTTCTCAACTCATTCTAGGAGATCAGCATTACTCTAATACTAAAACCACCTACCGAAGACCTATTTAACAGTAGTTTCTTTTACCCAGTACATGTCCAGCTATCAAGAAAAAAATAAAAGGCATATTAAAAGATAAAAAACACATTTTAAAGCAACAGAGCAAGTATCAAAACCAGATTCAGCTACAGCAATGATATGGGGATTATCGGACCAAGAATTTAAAACTACGATTAATATGCCGAGGGCTTTAAATGAATAAAGTGGACAGCATACAAGAACAGATAGGCAATGCAAGGAAAGAGATGGAAATTCTAAAAAAGAACTAAAAAAATGCAAGAGATCAAAAACAACAGAAATGAAGAATGCCTTTGATCGACTTTTTAGTAAACAAGACACAGCTAAGGAAATAATCTCTGAGCTTAAGGAAATCTCATTCAAAATCTTTAAAACTGAAAAAAAAAAACAACAGAAAAAGGACTGACAAAAGTAGAATAGAGTATCTATGAACTGAAACAACTACAAATGGTATAATAAACATGGAATGGAAGTATCAGGAGGAGAGGAAAGAACAAAAGAAATATTTGACACAATAATGACCGAGAATTTCCCCCAAATTAGTATCAGACACCAAACTGGCAGGCCACGGCTCACTAATGCAGGGCTCCATAACAACTGTTGCAGCACTAACTGAGTGGTTAAGTTAAATATTAAAAGCTGAAAAAAGTCAGTGCCCTTATACAAAGGCTGGAACGTAACAAAAGCCCACCAAGAGTTTTGCCTGGGCCTTAAAACATAACAAAGAAACTCCCCAGGCCTCCACAAACAAGTTTATTGGAGATCTGAAAGAACGCCCCAAACCTCCCTGAGCAGGAGAAAAGATAAGGGTAATCACTCCAGCACCTGGATTAAGTAAATTTACTGAGACTCCAGAGGAAGATCTTCAAGACTCGGACCTTAGTTAGAGATTGAAAAAAGTTAATCGCTTATGTCTTCAGATAAATACACACTTACATGTAGACATATAGCTTAAAAGGTATATAATATCTGGAAAACTTTGTAATTTTGAGTTGGTCTGGCAATAATTTCTAGGCCTTCTCCCTGTAACCGGTTACAAAAATAAAAATTCTCTTCCTCCCCAGTTCATCTGCCATCTCGTTATTGGGCCACGAGAAATAGCAGCCCAACCCTCAGTTTGGTCTGGGAACAAAACCACAGGAAGCCCAGAGAACACCAAGCTGGACAAAGGCCAAAAAAATCCCACTAAACCTAGGGATATCATTTTCAAGCAACAGAAAATCAGAAATAAAGGAAAAACAATCCTAAAAGACAGGGGGAAAAACACTGTACTTACACATGAATAAAGATAAGAATGATAACCACACATGCCAGAAGAAAGTGAAGTGAAATATTTGAAGTGTTGAGAGAGAAAACCACCAAACTAGAAACTCTGAACCTTGCAAAATCATCCTTCAAAAGTGAAGAGATGAAATAAAGATTTTTTTCAGAATACTAACGAAATTTATTGTCAAGAGACCTGCTTTCCAAGAAATGTTAAATGAAATTCTTTAGCAAAAAGGAAAATTATATAGGTCAGAAACTTGGATCTACATAAAGGAAGAACACTAAAGAATGAATAAGTGAATGTAAAATTAAAACATTTTAAAAATTGATTTAGCAGGTAAAATTTTGTTTAAAATAGCAACAATGCATTTGATTATGTATGCTAATGTAAATATATATGAGATTACATATATTTCTGTATAAGTTAAATGAGTAACAGCAATGATACAAGGAATGGAAGGGAGAAACAGGATTATCTCATAGTAAGATACACTACCTGTGAAGAGGTATATAGTGTTTTTTAAAGCAGATTTGAGGTAGTTGTAAATATACATTTACAATCTAGGACATTCTAGGACAACCACTAAGCAAAGTAAAAAAGTACAACTGATATGCTAAGAAAGAGAAAATGGAAATCATATAAAATGCTCAAATAAAACCACAAAAGCAGAAAAAGAGTGAAAGACATAACTAGAAACAAAAAACAAGGGTAACAAAAAGAAATCAGTAATGAATACAGTGAGTATCAATCCAACTATCTTTGCAATTTCTTTGACTGTCAATAGTCTAAGTGCATCAATTAAAAGAGATTGTCAGATACATCTTGGAGTCATCCTATTCAAGGGTGAGGGAACTGGGGTATTATTTATACATCATCTTCCATCATCGGTTCAAGGTTGTTGGGGAATGTTAATTTTCTAGTACCTGCAACCTGCTACACAGATGCAAAATTGGAATTCAGTGGTCACAGAAAGTCCTCAGGTAAAGAAACACAGGTTCTGACATGTAGAAGTTGGGCCTGCATACAATGCAGGGGTGACGGTAAGGGCAGGAAACAGAAGAGGTCAGCTATAAAATACCTTTATATTTGTCAACATAATCACTCTACACCTTTACATTTAGTCCCACAATTCCTTGAAAGTACGCAGTATGTCCCACAATGCAAATCATTTTGCTTATACAATGTATTCCTTCACTGATTTTAATTTAACTGACTGAAATATTCAGTTCAATATTCTAAATAAATCAGCATTTTGGCAAAAAATAAAGACTAAAAGAGATTGTCAAAGTGGATCACAAAAACAAGAACCAACTGGATGTGGTTTACAAGAAACCTACTTTAAATAAAAACACAGATTAAAAGTAAATAGATGGAGAAATATATATCATATTAACACCAATTAAAAGAAAGAAGAGTTGGCCAGGCATGGTGGCTCATGCCTGTAATCCCAGCACTTTGGGAGGCCAAGGCAGGCAGATCACATGAGGACAAGAGTTCAAGACCAGCCTGGCCAACATAGCGAAACCCCATCTCTACTAAAAACACAAAAATTAGCCAGGCATGGTGGTGCATGTCCTGGTAGACAGAGGTTACAGTGAGCTGAGACCGCACCCCTGCGCTCCAGCCTGGGCCACAGAGCGAGACTCTGTCTCAAAAAAAGAAAGTGGAGTTATCTGTAATAATTTCAGACACAGCAGATAAGGCAAGTTATCAAGGGTAACTTTTATCAAGGATAAAAATAAGGATAAAAAGGTCATAAAAATAAGGATAAAAAGACATAATAATGCTTAGCGTGCATAAGCCTAACAACAAAGTGTCTATGTAGGCAAAAACTGACAGAATTGCAAGGAGAAATAAATGAAGTCACTATTACAGTTGGACACTTCAACGCCTATCAGAAATGGACAGATCAAGCAGGGAGAAAACCAGTAAGGACATAATTGAACTCAACATCAATCAACTGAATATAATGAATATTCACAGATTATGTCACAGAAGAAATAACAGAACACACATTTTTACACTCACATCAGATATTCATCAAGATAGACCACATTCTGGACCATAAAACAAAACTTAACACATTCAAAAGAACAAGTCATAAAATGTCTCCTCTCCGGCCACAATAAAATTAAATTACAAATCAATAACAGAAATATAATCAAAAAAAAAAAAAAACCCCCAAATACTTGGGAGATTACATAACACACTTCTAATAACACATAGGTCAAAAAAGAGATCTCAAGATAAATTTTAAAATATTTTGAGCTAAATGAAAATAAAGGCACAACTTATCAAAATCTGTGGGATGAAGTGAAAGCAGTGCTTAGAGGGAAATTCGTAGCATTGAATGTATTTACCAAAAAAGACAAAAGATCTAAAATCACCTAATCAATCACCTTAAAAAAACAGAAAAAGAAGCAGCGAATTAAATCTAAAGTTAGCAGAAGAATAAAAATAAGAGCAGATATCAATGTAACTGAAAACAGGAAATCAACAGAGAAAAATCAATGATAAAAACCAAAAGCTTGTTCTTTGAAAAGATCAATTAAACCATAAACCTCTAGCCAAGCAGACTAGCAAAAAGAGAAGAGGACACAAACTCCTAATATCAGAAATCAAAGAAAGAAATCACTACAAATCTCATGAAGATTAAAAGGACAATAAAATAATACTGGCCAGGCACAGTATACTGGCTCACATCTGTAATCCCATCACTTTGGGAGGCCAAGGCAGGCAGGTCACTTGAGGACAGGAGTTCAAGACCAGCCTGGCCAACATGGCGAAACCCCGTCTCCACTAAAAATATAAAAATTAGCCAGGTGTGGTGACAGGCGCCTGTAATCCCAGCAACTCAGGCAGCTGAGGGACCAGAATCGCCTGGATCCGGGAGGCAGAGGTTGCAGTGAGCCAAGATGGCACCACTACACTCTAGCCTGGGTAATAGCAAGGCTCTGTCTCAAAAAAATAAAATTAAAAAAAGAATGCTATGAACAATTCTAATGCTACAAATTTTATTACCTAGATAAAATGAACCACTTTCCTGAAAGCCACAAACTACCAATAACTCACACAAGAAACAATTAATAAATAGGCCTGTATTAAAAGAAACTGAACCAATAATAACCTTTCAAAACAGAAAACACCAGGACCAGATGGGTTCGCTGGTGAATTTTATAAAACACTTAGGAAAGAAATTATACCCATTCTCTATCATCTCCTACACAAGATAGAAGCAGAAGGAATCCTTCCCAAGTCATTCGGTAGAGGCCAACATCAGAGTATTCCAAAACTCGACAGAGACATTATAAGAAAACTACAGACCAACATGTTTTATGAACACAGGTGCAAAACCCTCAACAAAACATTAGCAAAACCCAACAATGTATAAAAAGAATCACATACTATGATCAAGTGGGATTTATCCCAGATGTAAATTACTGGTCCAACGTTTGAAAATCATTAATAAAATCCATCACATCAACAAACTAAGGAAGAAAAATCACACAACCATATCAACAGATGCAGACAAAGCATATGAAAAAAAATCCCACACCCATTCACGATTTTAAAAATTCTCATTCCTCAACTTGACAAGGAATATCCAGAAAAAACCTACAGCTAACATCATACTTAAATGGTATGAAACTAGAAGCTTTTCTGCTAAGATCAGGAGCGAGACAAGGAGATTTCCTCTCACCACTCCTTTTCAGCATTGTATTGCAAGTCCTAATGGATTCATTAAGACAAGAAAAGGGAAAAAGGCATGCTGATGAGAACAGAAGAAACAAAACCATCTGTTTTTCTCAGATGACATAGTTGTCCACATGAAGAATTCAAAATAATGAAAAAAAACCTCTGGAACTAATAAGCAATTATAGCAAGGTTGCATGATACAAGGTTAATATACAAAATTCAACTGCTTTCCTATACACCAGCAATGAACAAGTGGAATTTTAAATTAAAAACAGTGTCATTTACATTACACTCCCAAAAAACAGAATACTTAGGTATGAATTTAACAAAATATATATGAGATTTCTACGAGGAAAACTACAAAGCTCTGATGAAACAAATCAAAGACCTAAATAACTGGAGAGGTATTATTCCTATCTATACAGGAAGACTCAACATTGGCAAGATGTCAGTGCTTCCCAACTAGACCTATATATTTAATGCAATTACAACCCCAGAAAGTTATTTTCTATCACCAAGATGATTCTAAAATTTATATGGAGAGGCAAAAGATCCAAAATAGCCAACAAAATACTGAAGGAAAAGAACAAAGTTAGAGGACTGACTCTACCCAACTTCAAGCTTTATTGTAAGCAAGACAGCGTGGTACTGGCAAAAGAACAGACATACAGATCAATGAAACAGAATAGAGAGCCCAGAAATAGACCTCATAAATCTAGTACAATGATCTTTGACAAAGAAATGGATAAAATACAACGGTGCAAAGGTACTGTTTTCAATAAACAGTGCTGGAGTTCAACAAAGTATTAACAAAATTCAACAGCACATTAAAAGGATCATTCAATATGAACATAAAGGATTTACCTCAGGGATACAAGGATGGTTCAACATACACAAATCTATGAATGTGAATCACGTTAACAGAACGAAGGACAAAAACGTATGATTGTCTCAATAGATGCAGAAAAAGCACGAGACAAATTTCAACATCCTTTCATAAAAACTCAACAAATCAGGTATAGAAAGAATTTACCTCAACACAATAAAGGCCATATATGAGAAGCCAATAGCTAGCATCATACTAAACAGTGAAAAGTTGAAAGCTTTTCTTCTAAGATCAGAAACAAGACAAGGATGCCCACTCTTGCCATCTTCACTCGACATGGTGTTGGAAGTCCTAGCCAGAGTAATTAGGCAAGAGAAAGAAATAAAAGGCATCTAAATTAAAAAGGAAGAAATGAAATTGTCCCTGACTGCAGAACACATGATTTTACATAGAAAAAACTCTCTTAAAGACTCTGCCAATAAACTGTTAGAAATAATATATGGATTCAGCAAAGTTGCAGGATATAAAATCAATAAACAAAAATGTGTAGCATTTCCATATACTAACAACAAACTATCTGAAAAAGAAATTAAGAAAACAATCCCATTTACGATGGTTACAAAAATAAAATAAAATACTTAGGAGTTAATTTAGCCAAAGAGGTGAAAGACCTGTACATTAAAAACTATATAAAACACAGATGAAACAAACTGAAATAAATGAATGGAAATATATTCTTATGTTCACGAATTAGAAGAACAGTATCAAAATGTTCATACTAACCAAAGCAATCTACAGATTCAATGCAACCTCTATCAAAATTCCAATGATATTTCTCACAGAAATTTTTTAAAATCCTAAAATTCATACAGACCCACTAAAGACCCCAAATAGCCAATGCAATCTTGAGCAAAAATGAACAGAGGAGGCTTCACACTGACTGATTTCAAAATACAACTGACCCTTAAATGACACAGGCATCAGGGGAGCCAATCCCCTATGCAGTCAAAAAGCTGCATATAACTTTTAACTTCCCTACAGCCTAACTACAAATAGGCTACTATTGACTGGAAGTCTTAGCAATGACACAAACACTAAATTAATACATTTTGCATGATATATATATATATTATATGCTGTATTCTTACAATAAAGTAAGCTACAAAAAAAATGTTATTTAGAAAATCGTAAGGAAGAGAAAATATAGTTACAATTCATAAAGTGGAAGTGGATCATCATAAGGGCCTTCATCTTCTCGTCTTCAAGTTGAGTAAGCTGAGGAGGAGGGAAGAGGAAGGGTTGGTCTTGCTGTCTCAGAAGTGGTAAAGGCAGGGGAAAATCTGCATTTAAGTGGACCCAAGCAGTTCAAGACCTTGTTCAAGGGTCAACTGTATGCTACACACTATAGTAATCAAAACAGCAAGGTCTTCGGCATGAAAACAAACACATAGAGCAATGAAACAGAATAAACAGCCCAGAAGTAAATCCACACATTTATGATTAATTGATTTTTCTACAAAGGTGCCAAGAACACACAACAGGGGAAGAACAGTCTGTTCAATAAATGGGGCTCAAAAAATTAGATATCCACGTCCACAAGAAAGAAACTGAACTCTTATCCCACACCATAAACAAAAATTAATTCAATATGCATTAGAGACTGAAACGTAAGACCTGAAACTGTAAAACATAGGGAAAAAGCTTCCTGACACTGGTCTAGGCAATGATTTTTTGGATGGGACCCCAAAAGCACAGGCAACAAAAGCAGGTAGACAAATGGGGTTACATCAAACTTTTTAAAAAGCACAGCAGAGGAATCGAAAGAGTGAAGAGAATTTATGCAATGGAAGAAAATATTTGCAAACCGTACATCAGATAAGGGGATACTATCCAAAATATATAAGGAACTCAAAAATAACAGTAAGAAAACAATCTGATTTTAAAATAGGGAAAGAACTTAAAGAGACATTTCTCAAAAGACGACATAAAATGGCCAATAGGTATATGAAAAAATGCTCACCATCATTCATCACCAGGGAAATACAAATTGAAGCCATAATAAGGTATTACCTCATACCTGTTGGAATGACAATCATCAAAAAGATGAAAGATGGCATGTTGGTGAGGATGCTGAGAAAAGGAAACCCTTGCACATTGCTGATGGGAATGTAATTTATTATAGTCAGTATGAAAAATAGTATGGAGGCTCCACAAAAACTAAAAGAATTACCATATGATCCAGCAATCCCACTACTGGGCACATAACCAAAGGAAAGGAAGTCAGTATGTCAAAGAGATATTTGCATTCCCAGGTTCACTGTAACATTATTCACAATAACCAAGATATGGAATCAACCCAAGTGTCCATCTCAGATGAATGGATCAAAAAAGTGTGGTACAGACCAATGTTCTTAAAAACAGATCAATGTTCTTAAAAATGAAAGAAATCCTATCATTTGCAACAACATGGATGAACCTGGAGGACATTATGTTAAGGAAATAAGGCAGATACAGAAAGACCACATAAACATCTCACTTTTATGTGGAATCTAAAAAAGTCAAACTCATAGATGTAGAGAATATAATGGTTGTTAATAAGTGTGGAGGATTGGGGACAGGAAAGGCTGGATAGATGTTGGTGAAGGGCTTCAAAATTTCAGTTAGGAAGAGTAAGTTCAAGAGATCTATTGTATGACAAGGTGACTACAGTTCATAACAATATATTGTACATTCGAAAACTGTTAAGACAATAGATTAGCCAGGCATGGTGGCTCACACCTGTAATCCCAGCACTTTGGAAGGCTGAGGACAGAGGATCATTTGAGACCAGGAGTTCAAGACTCATCTGGGCAACATAGCAAGATCCTGCCTCTACAAAAAAGCAAAAAATCAGCTGGGCAGCATGGCACTGGCCTGTAGTCCCAGCTACTCGAAAGGCTAAGGTGGGAGCTCCAGACTACGGTGAGCCACGATCACACCACTGCACTCCAGCCTGGGTGACAGAGTAAGACCTTGCCTTAAAAAAAGAAATCCTGCTGAGACTGTAGATTTTAAGTGTGCTTAACACAAAATGATGAGTATATGAGATGATCTGTATATTAATTTGCTTGATTCAGCCATTCCACAATATACACATATTTCAAAACATCATATTGTACACCATAAATATATACAATTTTATTTGCCAATTGAAATATCCGTATTTAAAAAAAAAAAAAAAAAAGGTCCAAGCCGGGTGTGATGGCTCATGCCTGAAATCCCAGCACTTTGAGTGGCCAAAGTGGGGGAATCACGATGTCAGGAGATTGAGACCATCCTGGCCAACATGATGAAACCCGTCTCTACTAAAAATACAAAAATTAGCTAGGCGTGGTGGCACACGCCTGTAATCCCAGCTACTCAGGAGGCTGAGGCAAAAGAATTACTTGAACCAGGGAGTCGGAGGTTGCAGTGAGCCAAGATGGCACCACTGCACTCCAGCCTGGCGACAAGAGCGAGACTCTGTCTCAAAAAAAGAGGAAGAAGAAGAAGAAAGGTGCAAAGGGGGAAAATGGTGCTGGAACAACTGGACACACACAGACAAAAAAAATAATAAATCTAAACCACAGGTCTTACACCTTTCATTCACAAAAATTAACCCAAAACAAATCACAGTCCTAAATGCAATAAAATAAAAAACTAGGTCAGGCGCACTCACTCGCGCCTGTAATCCCAGCACTCTGGAAGGCTGAGGTGGGTGGATCACCTGAGGTCAGGAGTTCAAGACCAACCTGATCAACATGGTGAAACTCCATTTCTATTAATACAAAAATTAGGCCGGGGCAGTGGCTTACACCTGTAATCCCAGCACTTGGGGAGGCTGAGGCAGGTGGATCACAAGGTCAGGAGTTCAAGACCAGCCTGGCCAACATGGGGAAACCCCGTCTCTACTAAAAATACAAAAGTTAGCTGGGCATGTTGGCACATGTCTGTAATCCCAGCTACTCAGGGGGCTGAGGCAGGAGAACTGCCTGAACCGGGACCCAGGAGGCAGAGGTTGCAGTAAGCCAAGATTGCGCCACTGCACTCCAGCCTCGGGTACAGAACGAGACTCCATCTCAATCAACCAACCAACCAACCAAACAAACAACAACAAAAAATTAGCCAGGCGTGATGGAAGGCATCTGTAATCCCAGCTACTCAGGAGGCTGAGGCAGGAGAATCGCTTGAATCCAGGAGGTGGAGGTTGCAGTGAGCCAAAGACTGTGCCATTGCTCTCCAGCCTGGGCAACAAAAGCAAAACCCTATCCCCACCCCCCCAAAAAAAAAAAACTGAAAAACTCCTACAAGGTAATACAGGAGAAACGCTGGAGTTCCTAGGATTGGTAATGATATTTTAGATACAACACCAAAGGCATGATCCATGAAATAACTGGTAAGCTCAACTTTGTTAAAATTAAAACATTCTGCTCTGTGAAAGACACTACCAAGAGAATGAAAAGACAAGCCACAGACTGGGAAGAAATATCTGCAAAATATCTAATGAAAGACTAGTATTCAAAATATATAAAAAACTTAAAACTTAACAAGAAAACAAACAACCCACCTAAAAATGGGCCAAAGACCTTTAAAGACACTTCACTAAAGAAGATATGTAGATGGCAAACAAGCATATGAAGAGGTAATCCATATTATATGTCATCAGGGAAACGCAAACTAAACGAGATACCACTACCTACCTATCAGAATGGCCAAAATCCAAAACCACTGCTAACACCAAATGCTGGCAAGGCTGTGGAATAGGAACTCATATTCATTGCCAGTAGAAAAGGCAAAATGGTACAGCCACTTTGGAAGACAGTTTAGCAGTTTGTTACAAAATTAAACATACTCGGCCAGGTGCGGTGGGTCATGCCTGTAATCCCAGCACTTTGGGAGGCCGAGGCAGGTGGATTACCTGAGGTCAGGAATTCAAGACCAGCCTGAGCAACATGGTGAAACCCTGTCTCTACTAAAAATACAAAAATTAGCCAGGTGTGGTGGTAGGCGCCTGTAATCCCAGCTACTCAGGAGGCTGAGGCAGGAGAATCACTTGAACCTGGGAGGCAGAGGCTGCAGTGAACCAAAATCGTGCCACTGCACTCCAGCCTAGGCAACAGAGCAAGACTCCGTCTCAACAACAGCAACAAAAATTAAACATACTCTTCCATAAGATCAGCAACAATATTCCTTGGTATTCATAAAAAACAACAACAACAACAAAAACTGAAAGTGTCTATCTACACAAAATCCTGCCCACAAATGTATATCGGAGTTTTATCCGTTAACTGTCAAAACTCAGAAGCAACCAAGATGTCTTTCAGCAGGTAAACGGATAAACTACGGTGCATCCAGACAATGGAATATTATTCAACACTAAAATGAAATGAGCTGTGAAGCCATGGAAAGACATGAAGGAACATTAAATACATATTATTAAGTGAAAGAGGCCAATCTCAAAAGGCATACACATTGCATGATTCCAGCTATATGACATTCTGGAAAAGGCAAAACTATAGAGACAGTAAAAAGATCAGTAGTTGTTGGAGGTTGGGGGAAAGGGGGACAAACAGGTAGAGCACAGATTTTTAGAGCAGGGAATCTACTCTGTGTGATATCAAACCCACAGAATGTACAATACTAGGAATAAACTCTAATATAAACCATACACTTTGAATGACAATGATGTGTCAATGTAGGTTCACTAATTATAACAAAGGTACCACTTCATGGGGGATGCTGACAATGCCGGAGGCTATGCATGTGTAGGGGCAGAGAGTATATAAGAAATCTCTGTACTATCTGTTCAATTTTGAGGGGAACCAAAAACTGCTTTAAAAAAATTAAATAAGGTCTTTATAAAAATAGTGAAATAAACTTTTTTCAGACACACACAAACTGAATGAATTCATCACCAACAGGCCAGTCCTGTAAGAAAATGTCAAAGGATGTTCCTTAGATAGAAGGAAACTAACACCAGATGAAATACAGATCTACAAAAAGGAATAAAGACCATCAGAAATAGTAATAACGTGGTACGATATTTTTTTAAACTTTTCTCATTAGAAAAAAAAAGTATTTAAAAGAAACCATTGAGGCCAGGCACAGTGCCTCACACCTGCAATCCTAGTGCCTTGGGAGGCTGAAGCAGGAGGATCACTTGAGGTCAGGAGTTTGAGACCAGCCTGGACAATATAGTAAGACTCTGTGTCTACAAAAAATAATAAAAAATTAGCCAGGCACGGTGGCGCGTGCCTGTAGTCCTAGCTACTTGGGAGGCTGAGGTGGAAGGACCACTTGACCCTGGGAGCTCAAAGCTGCAGTGAACCATGATGGCACCACTGTACTCCAGCCTGGGCAACAGAGGGAGATCCTGTCTCAACAAAGACAGATAATAACAAGTGTTCCAAGAACGTGGAGAAACTGAAACCTTCATACATTGCTAATAAAAATGCAAAATGGTACAGCTTTTGTAGAAAACAGGTTGGCAGTTCCACAAAATATTAAATGTAGATTTACCACATAACCCAGAAATTCCACTCTCAGTACACTGTACTAAGAGTTGTACTTAGCATACTGTATAAGTACATACATAGAAATAAAAACATACATCCACAAAAAAACTTGTATGTGTTCACAGTAGCATTATTTACAATAGTAAAAAAAAGTTAATCCAAATGTCCAACAACCGAATCAATAAACAAAAAGTGGTATATCTGCACAATGGAATATTTAGTGAGAAAAGGGAATGAGGTACCAATACATGTTACAACATGGATCAATCTGTAACACACTTTACTAAGTTAAAGAAACCAATCACAAAAGACCACATATACTGTATGATTCCACTTACATGAAATGTCCAGAATAGGCAAATCTATAGAGACAGAAAGTAGATGAGGGTTGAGGGGTGCTAAGTGGGAAGCAGAGGGAATGGAGAGTGACTGCTAATGGGCATAAGGGTTTTTTTAGCGGGTGACCAAAATGTTCTAAAATTGGTTGTGGTGAAGTTCTGGAACTCTATGAATATACTAAAAACCACTGAATTATACACTTCAAGTGGGTGAATTGTACAGTATGTGAATTAAATATCAATGAAACTGTTTCAAAGCCAATGCTAGCTAACAGAAAGCTGGAGTGACTGTATTATAATGTCAGACAAGTTGGTTTAAGATAAATAATATATCAGAAAGTAGGTAATTTCATAATGATCAAGGAGTCAGTCAATCAAGACGAAGTAAGAACCCTAAACGTTTATATATCTATTCAACTAGGAACAGAAGAGAACTTTCTTAACGTCATATGACATTTTGGGCTCAATGAAATTTTAAGTTTTTAAAGAAACTCTTTAAAAAAGTTTTTCTTTAGTATACTGTATAAGTACATACATAGATATAAAAACTTTTTAAAAAGAGAGATAACTTCCCTAATCTCATAAAATATACACATGTATCACTTAACAAGAGTCTGAGAAATACATCAGACGACTTCATCATTGTGTGAACATCACAGATTGTAGTTACACAAACCTAGATGGAAGAGCCTACTACACACCTAGGAGATATGATACAGCCTACTGCTCCTAGGCTACAAACTTGTACAGCATGTTACTGTACTGAACACTGGAGGTACTTTTAACCCAAAGGTAAAAATCTGCATATCAAAATATAGAAAAGGTACAGTAAAAATATGGTAATTATAATCTTATGGGACCACATCATATATATGGCCCATAGCTAATGGAAACATAGTTATGTAGTACATGACTGTATATGAAAAACCTGTAATTAACATCATAAGTAATGAAAGACCCACTACTTTTCATCTAAGGTCAGGAATACAACAGATAGGTCTGTTTTTACTATTTTCATTCAACACTGCACCATTAAGTTCTAGTCAATACAACCAAACAAGTTAAAGAAATAAAAGGCATCCAAATAATGGAAAATAAGGAAACTTTTATCTGTAGATGACATGATTACCTATGTAAAAAACCCAATGGAATCTATAACAAAGGGACTAGAACTAACAAGTGAGTTCAGTAAGCTTTAGGAGATCAGTATACAAAATTAAACTGCATTTCTACATATTAACAATGAACAACTGAAATCTAAAAAATAACAATTACAATAGCATCAATAAAAATGAAATACTTGGGGAAAATGTGACAAAAGATAAAAATCTGTAAGACCTACACACCAAAAACTACAAATTGCCGAGAGAATTTAAAGATGACCTAACCCCCGCAGCAGGTCTCAGTAGCTGGCAGAGTGGAGAGGACGGGATGGGACAAGACCGGACAGCAACAGCCAGGCAGCCTAGCTTCACAAAGGCTCTCACGCCTCCCCACCACCAAAATATCCAAGAGGAAGGAAGGTCAGCTCAGCTGAAGGGATAGGGAAGGAAGAGCCCAGGTGGAGATCCAGCACAGTTCTCAGCTAACCCTGCTCCTACAAAAGTGGAAAGGAAGCCAAAAAAGGCAGCAGGAAAGGATACATCTTCAGACAAAACAAAAGTGAAAAGGAAGGCAAAGAGAAAATACACCGAAGTGGCTAACCAAGAAACTAAACATTTACCTACAGAAAACAGAGAAACTAAACTGAGAAAGCCAGAGGAAAAAAAAACCAAGTGTGATTAATATATACCTTGTCTCATGAGTCATTCCTGTCTCCCTTGTACTATCCACAGGAATTTTCTGAGTTTTTTTTTTTTTTTTTTTTTTTTTTTTAATTGGAGTTTCACTCTTGTTGCCAAGGCTGGAGTGCAATGGCATGGTCTTGGCTCACTACAACCTCCACCTCCCAGGTTCAAGTGATCCTCCTGCCTCAGCCTCCCAAGTAGCTGGGATTACAGGCGCCCCCCACCACAACTGGCTAATTTTTGTATTTTTAGCAGAAATGGGGCTTCAACATATTGGCCAGTCTGGTCCTGAACTGACCTCAGCTGATCCGCTCACCTCAGCCTCCCAAAGTGCTGGGATTACAGGTGTGAGCCACCATGCCCAGTCCAGAGGAATATTTTTATAAACTATTTTGTAAATGTAAGTTTTCTAGTAGCTCTAGAAACGTTTTTAGAAGGAGGGAATCCCAACTCATCCCATTTTTTAGGTGTAAATGCTTTTTTTAAGAGGTGAAATCATTTGCTGGTTATTTTTTGGTACAAACAAAATAGTGTGGGATACTGAATTATGGCAGGCTTTGACATTCCACATATGAGGGGTTAGTTTTTATATCCTACAATAAAAAGCATACAAAATGGCAATATGGAATCACAGTTCTGCATTTAATGTCTTGAATATTTTAAATTACTTCTCTTCCTATGTTGTTTTTTAGCAGAATTGTTTCCTAAAGAAAACCACTCCTTGATCATGGCTCTCCCTATCAGAAATGTGCATACTCTGTAAAATCTTCAGTCATGGTAGTGCTGTTTTCCTAATAACCTTGTTAATGTACTGCAAAAGATTGAAAATTTGAATATGTAGTATATATGCTATTAAACTGTGAATTGGTGGGATGTACGTAGTAACTTAACATTTTAAGATACTGGTACCTGACAGCCTCTTAAAAATTTGCCTCCAGATTTTAAGCTGGAAATTCACTGGAATAACTGTTTAAAAAAGAATTACAATACACAGCTTTTTAGATTTTCAGTACATATGTTAAGAACTGTGTACAAATTGAAATGTCTGTATACTGATCCTCAACACAACCAATAAAATCTCAATTATAAAAAATAAATGTGGCCGGGCACAGTGGTTCACGCGACTGTGATCCCAGCACTTTGGGAGGCCGAGGCAGGCAGATCACCTAAGACCAGCATGGCCAATATGGTGAAACCTCATCTCTACTAAAAATACAAAAATTAGCTGGCATGGTGGTGGGCGCCTGTAATCCTAGCTGCTTGGGAGGCTGAGGCAGGAGAGCTGTTTGAACCAGGGAGGCAGAGTTTGCAGTGAGCTGAGACTGCGCCACTGCACTCCAGCCTGGGCGACAGAGTGAGACTCCATCTCAAAAAAAACAATAATAAAATAAGAAGAAAGAAAGAAAGATGACATAAATAAATGAAGATACTGTGCTCATGGGTCAGAGGACTCAAGATTTAACTTAAGAGTATCAATTCTCCAAACTGATTTATAGATTCAACATAATCCCAATCAAACTCCCAGTAGGCTTTCATGTACAAACTGAATAGCTGATTCTAAAAGTTCATATAAATGTGAAGGACCTATAATAACCAAAACAATGTTTTACTTTTTAAGGGATGAGATCCCGCTTTGACACCCAGGCTGGAGTGCAGGGGCACAATCATACCTCAGGTTGCTGCCTCAAAATTCTGGGCTCAAGCAATTCTCCCACCTCAGTCTCTTGAGTATCTGGGACTACAGGTGCATGCTAATTGGTTTTTGTTGTTGTTGCTGTTGTTTTGTTCTTTTTGTAGAGATGGTGTCTTGCCATCTTACCCAGGCTGGTCTCAAACTCCTGTGCTTAAGCGATCTTCCCGCCTCAGCCTCCCAAAGTGCTGGGTTTACAGGCATGAGTCACTGCGCCCAGACCAAAACAATTTTGAAAAAGAAAAAGTGCTCTAACACTACCTGATTTGAAACTAATCTTAAGGCTACAGTTATCAGCCAGCATGGTATTTAACCTATATAAATAGACCAATAGAACAAAGTAGAGGTCCAGAAACAGACCTATACAGATACAGTCAACGGTAAGTGTTTCCAAGGAAATTCAATAGGGAGAAATAATCTTTACAATAAATGGCACCTGAACAACTGGATAGCCATATTAAAAAAAAGAACCCTTAACATGTACCTCACATCAGAAATAAATGCTTGTTCTTTAAAATATACTTTTGTAAATGAAAAGGCAAGCCACTGACTGGGAGAAAATACGTGTAAAACATGTACCTAGCAAAAGACATACCTAGAAGACAATCGACTCAATTAAAAAATTTCACTGGAAAGGAATTTTTTTTAACAGACTTCACTAAAGCAGATACACAGCAAATAAGCCCATGAAAAGATGCTCACTGGTGATCTATTGTATAGCATGGTGACTACAGTTAATAATAATGTATTACATAAGTCAAAATTGCTAAAAGAGTGAATATTAAATGTTCGCACCACAAAGAAGTATATAAGATGATAAATATACAATATTATTATTTGCCAATTAAAAATAAACTTTTTTAAAAAAGAAAAGATGCTCACAACTTTATTTATTAGGTGAATGAAAACTGAAACCATCATGGAGTACTTCTACATATCCCTCAGAATAGCTGAAATAGAAAAGACTGACCATACCAAGTGTGAACAACGATGTGTAGCAACTCAAACTCTCATACACTGCTCATGGGAAGGTAAAATAGTACAACCCATTTTGGCAAACAGTTGACAGCACCTTAAGTATACACCAGCAATACAACCCAGCCATATCACTTCTAGATACTTATCTGAGGGAAAAGAAAAGTTATATCCACACAAAAAGCTGTCCATGAGTGTTCCTAACAATTTTATTTGTAATCAACAAAAACTGGAAATAATCCAAATTCCATCAACAAGTAAATGGATAAACCAATTGTTGTTTACCTATACAATAGAATACTACTCAATCATAAAATGGAATGAACAATTCATACATAAAACAATAAGTGAATACCAAAATGATTAAATTCTGTGAAACGAGAAAGAAAAAGAATACACGTTGCATAATTCCATTTATGGTAACTAATCAGTGGTAACAGAAAATAGATCAGAGGAAAGGGGTAGAAAAAAATGTACTAAAAAAGTATACTAGGAAACCTCTGGGTGAGATGAATATGTTCACAACTTAATTATGGTGATGGTTTTCACAGACTGTCAACCAGACTGTCATAAACCTATTTTTAAAAGATTCCATGTTAAATTCTGTGCATTCTTAATGATATTAAAGCACACATTATTTCATCCCTTTGGAGGATGCTAAGAAACCAACTCATTATTATGAAAAAATATATAGGAAGAGAATCAAGCATTTCTCTGTCCTATGTCAACTGTAGCTAAGGGAAAGGTCTTCTTTTGAGTGACCTTCCAGCTAATAAAAGCAGAAGGAATGATCACTGTAACCTCTACAAAAGTAATGGATCTAGGCAGGGACCATCAAACACTGCCAAAACTTGAGGTAAAAAGCTGTCGGGGCTCTTTATAATGACAGATCAGGCTGACAAAACCGGAATGTAAGGATTAGCCAAGTAATGAATTAAAAAATAGGCAAAACAACCAAATAGACATTTCTCCAAAGACATACAAATGCCAACAAGCATATGAAAAGATGCTCAACATCACTTATCGTTAGACAAATGGAAATCAAAACTACCATAAAATGTGTAGCCACTATGAAAAACAGTAGGGAGGCTATTGAAAATATTTAAAATGAAATCATCATATGATCTAGACATCCCACTTATGTGTATATGTCCAAAAGAATTCAAAACAGAATATCAAAAGAGATATTTGCACACTTATGCTCATTGCAGCGTTATTCACATGGGCCAGGAGGTGGAAGCAGCCCAAATGTCCACCAACAGATGAATAAAGAAAATGTGGTAATACATACAATGGAGTATTATTCAGCCTTAAAGAAAAAGGGATCCTGTCATAAGCTACAACATAGATGAACCTTGAAGTCATTATGCTGAGTGAAGTAAGTCAGTTACAAGAGGACAAATATTGTATGAGTCTACTTATACGAGTTATCTAGAGAAATCAAAATCATGGAAACAGAAAGTAGAATGTCAGTTGTCAGAAGCTGGGAAAGGAGAAATGAGGAATACTTGTTTAATGTGGTATAGAATTTCAATTCTGCAAGATGGTTCTAGATATATGTTATATAACAATGTGAATATTGTTAACACTACTGAACTGCACACCTAAAAATGGGTAAGAGGAAGAATTTTGTTTTCACCATTAATAAAAATTTTTTAAAACGGTTAAGAGACAGTATCAAATACAACGTATGACTTAGTTTCTGACTCTAAGAAACAAACATAAGATTTTGTGACAATGCAGAAAATCTGAATGTTGACTAGATGCTTAATATTAAGAAACTAACTCTTTAAAGTATGATAACACTATTCTGAATGACCTTCCAGCAAATAAAAGCAGAAGAAATGATCACCGTAACTCCTATAAAAGTAATGGAACTAGGAAGGGACCATCAAAGACTGCTAAAACTTGAGGTGAAAAGCTGACAGGGCTCTTTGATGATTTTTAAGTTTAAAAATCTTTATCCAGGGCTGGGCACCGTGGCTCACTCCTGTAATGTCAGCACTTTGGGAATCCAAAGCAGGAGGACTGCTTGAGGCCAAGAGTTTGAGACCAGCCTGGGCAACATAGTGAGACCCCATCTCTACAAGAAAAGTTTTGAATCAGCCAGGCATAGTGGTGTGTGCCTGCAGTCCCAGCTACTAGGGAGGCTGAAGTGGATCACTTTGAGCCTGGGAGATTGAGTCTATAGTGAGTTGTAATGACACCACTACACTCCAGCCAGCATGGGCAACAGAATGAGACTCTGTCTCCAAAAAAGAAAAAAAGAATCTTTATTCTGTAGAGATACATACTGAAGTATTTACAGATAAAATAATTTGATAGCTGGGAATTGCTCAAGTAATCTAGGACACTATTTTACTTCTGTCTCAGTGCAATGTCTGGTGGTGAAGAATTCTTTGGTTGACAGCTTCCTTCTTTAAAGATGCTTCTCCACTGTCTTCTGGCTTGTATTGTTTACAATGAGAACTCTGATGTCATCCTTATCTCTGTTCCTCTGCATGTAACATGTCTTTACTCTGGGTGTTTTTAAAGGGTTTCTTTTTAAGATTAGGTTTGAGCAGTTTGGCTATGATGTGCCATGATATAGTTTTCTTCATCTTTCTTGTGTTGGGGATTCACTTAGTTCCTTCAATCAGTGGATTTACAGTTCTTCATTATAAAAGGTTTTCAGACATTATTTCTTTAAGTATTTTTTCTCTTCCACGCTCTCTTTTCCTTTGGGGACTCCAATTGTCTGTATTCAGGTTTCTTGAAGTTGTCCCATAACTCACTTGTGGTTTTTTTTGCCCTCGTGTGTGTGTGTGTGTGTGTGTGTGTGTGTGTGTGTGTGTGTGTGTGTGTGTGTGTGTGTGTGTGTGTCGGGGTGTGGGGAAAGGGGGGGTATCACCTCTTTTTCATTCTTGATAGTTTCTATTCCTATGCCCAGAAGTTCACTAATCTTTTCTTTTGCAATTTCTAATTGCAATTAATCCCATTTGTGAATTTCTCATCTTGGACATCACAGTTTTTATCTCCAGGAGTTCAAATTGAGTCTTTTCATACCTTTTTACTTTATTAGTTTTTTTTTGTTTGTTTGTTTGTTTAAAAAGAGAGTCTCACTCTGTCACTCAGGCTGCAGCACAGTGGCACAGTCATAGGAATAAGCCTCAAATTCCTGGGCTCAAGCCACCCTCTCACCTCAACTTTGGGATTTAGGACCATAGTGTGCGGCACAAGTTTTTAACTTATTTATTTACTTTCTGGTAGAGACCGGGTCTCGTTATGTTGCTCCTGGGCTCAAGCGATCCTCCCATCTCAGCCTCCCAAAGCACTGGGATTATAGGCATGAACCACCATGCCTGGCAGAGTCTTTATCTTCCATATCTCTAACTTTTTGAACATATGGAATATGGTATGGTTATAATAACCATTTAAATTTTATTACCTGCTAACTCTAACTTATCTTTATCAGGTGAGTCAGTTTCAACTGATCATTCTCCCCATTGTGTTGCTTTCTCCTGCTTTTTTGCATATGTCACAATCTTTGGATGCCAGACAATGTCAATTTTACCTCATGTACTAGGTATTTTTGTATTCCTATAAACATTCCTGAGCTCCATTTTGGTATACAGCTAAGTTATATGGAAACTTTTTGATCCTTCTGGACCTTGCTTTCATTTGTCAGGTTAAGTCTGGAGCAGTACTAAGTATACAGCTCATTAATCTTAACTACTGAGGCAAGGCTCTCCTAAATACTCTACCTAATCCCTCATGAATTATGAGTTTCTCCAATCTAGCTAGTGGGATAGGCACTATTTCCAGCCCTGTATAGGTACCAGGCACTGTTCCCTCTAATCCTTTAAAATGATATTTTCTCTAACCTTGGGTAGTTTCCTCAAACACGTGCTAATCAGCATTCTGCTGAATATCTGTGGAAAGCCTTTGAAGATTTTCAGGCTTCACTCAATATACAGGTCTCTCTTCTTTGATATTCCATCCTATGAACTCTATTTGCCTGGTATTCACAGACTCTCAGCTCTGCCTCAACGCAGCAAGGCTGTGGGCTCTGCCTTAGCGCCTTTTTCTATGTTTACAACTAGAAACTCAAAACAGTAAGCTGAGATAATCACAGGATTTATCTCATTTGTTTCCCATCTTTAGAGATCACTATCTTCCACTGCCTAATGCCTAGTGTCTTGAACCGCTGTTTTCATGTATTGTATCTGTTTATTCCTGGTTCCTTCAGGTAGGAGGGTAAATCCTGGTCCTAATACTCCATTTTGGCCAGAAGCAGACGTCTTTATAACTTTCCTGATACTCAAAATACCCCATTTTTACCCAATGGGAGCTAGTTCAAGTTAGCTCTGAGTCTTTTCAACAAAACTTCAGTGGTCTCAGGTAACTCCTTTGCTTTATAAAATATTCCCTATCTTTAACCAAGAACCAGTTATTTTTGCAAGGAACCTGGTTCCTTTGAAAGAAAAATTCTAAATACCTCAGAATGCCAGTGCTCACTGCAACAAGGTAATTTGCTATTTCTAGGCCCTCTCAGGACAGGGCTGGTGTTTTGTTTTATTAAAGAAAATATATCATAAATTCCCAGTGATACTACCAATTCAAACTTACTTAACTTCTTTAATTTTCTTATTTACTTATTTTCTTAAAGTAAAGGTATCAGATTTCTAATATTAATATAAATATGAATTTCTTTTATTCATATACAAATATATATAGTTTCGTAATAACTACCAGTTTTATATGGTTACCAAAAGCAAGTGAAGATTCATTTATACTTCTCTTTTGTCGTTAAGATATAAACTAGCAGAGGAAATTAGTCAAATTACCATAGTTTAACGGTATATTAAATTAATTCTTCTCTGTGTGGCTTAGCCATAAGCATGACAAACCAAGTCACTTGTTTCCTGCTTTTTAATTTGAAGATTTCTTCTCTCATTTTGATTTAATTTTGTTTTACAGTTATTTAAAACATTTACATGATTCCAAAATCATACCTAGTCACGAACATTACATCTATTGGACATGCAGTTTACATGCACAGGCAGTTTGGTACCGTGGGATACTGTTAATAATCTTTTAAGTACTATAGGTCATGAAAAAAACAATCGCTCGTGCGATATTTGACTCTGAACAGCAAAGCTATGTCAATAGTATTCAAAACTGCTAGAAAAAAAATTAGCAACAGAAAATATTTTAAAAATGTACAACCACTTTCAAGACACGTTAAGTGTTATTAATGCAGTGATAAAAACTGTAGCGGCTGTTGGTTAAACAGCAGGTGAAATCAAAGGGCAAACTGACCAACATGCAACTAATACTACTAGCCAAAAGAAGCACTAACAAAAACTGGTTTGATAAAAGTGGAAGAATGAGATTGATTAACATATTAAATTTGTCAAAGACAATTTATAATGCAGTAAAAGGTTGGAAAACATGCAAGTTATGCAATTACTCAAGCAAAAATGTCTCAGCATGATGGACAACTGTGAAAATCTTTAAAATGGCATTAAATGAAATAATCCCAAAAGGGTAACAGAGGTCATACAGATTAAGAGATGTACCACGGTATCCAAATAGCTATAATCAATATCATTTAATCGTTAGTAGTTATAAGAGGTGGGCTAAGCATGCAAAGCAATGTTGTGACCATCACATTTTAATTATGCTTTCTTTCCAATCCTGCCCTGCAAAACAATCACAAGATTTGTGTCACAGCATGCCAGTACAACTTTTATCAGGTGGACCTAATGCTGCATGAGCCTGTGGAAAGAACACTAATTCAGATATGAAAAGATCTTGGTTCTACTTATCTGCTACGTAATCTTGGCCAAATCATTCAAACTCAAAATTCTGGTATAAAATAGAAACATGGTTTGTACCTGCACTGCTCTACAGAAATATAATGAAAGCCACAAATGAAATTTTAAAAATTTCTAGTAGCCACATTTAAAAAAGGAAATAAAATTAATTTTAGTATTTTATTTAACCCATGTCTAGAATATTATTTCAGTATAAAAATTGAGATACTTATTTTTTCATACGGAATCTTCAAAATCCAATGTAAATTTTACACTTACATATATCAGTTTGAATTAGCCACATATTAAATGCTCAATAGCTAACTGTATGCTGTCATATTGGACAGCATAGCTCAACCATTTTCAAACTTTTCATGGGGAAACAGAAGCAGCATGAGACTCAACTGAGCCTCAAAGCTCCACGGAACATAAAAATTTTAACACTGCTGGTCTAGATTATTGCAAAGGTTCTTTCCAGTGAAAAAGACTATTATTCTTTATGGCAATGGTCACTTACACTGAACTGCTGTAACCACTTAGCTGAGTTTCAGATAAAAGACCAGTAATGCTATGAATTTATTTTCTATCCATTTCAGTGTTTTTACATACATATGCTTTATCTTGTCCATAATCAGACACTTAAAGACATTCACAATTATTGTGTAACTGTAATATATCAGAAAATAATAACCTACCTCAGAGTTTGGTTGAGATGATTAGAAGTTAATTCATTAAGTGCTTAGAATAGCAAACACTCAACAGTTAACTGTTATCATCAATACTTCATCATTAATCCACTACACTATCCTAGAACTGTCCAGCTCTATTCACGACAGGATTAAAACATATTATAGCTTTTCTTCCCAAGGTCAATAAAATTTTCATGCCAGTTGTAAACTAATCAGCATAATAATCTACCTTATACAATGAGACATACAGATCAAAAATAGTAGAATCAGGCCTTCCCATCCTTTTAGTCTCAGAAATACTACCCCACAATGACAAAAGGGACAAGAAACAAAAACAGTATGTGTAGCTCCCAGTCATATCTACGACAATGGAAAAACAGACTGAGAAAGGACATACAAGTTAGAGTGGAGGAAGATCAAACCTAAGAGCCTATGGAGGAATATACTGTTGAGAAGCAAGCCCACAAACCACACAGCCTTGGAAAGCCTCAGAAATTTTTCTTAATTGAGGTATAACGGAAAGCTGTAGTGAGGTAGCGGACTGAAACAAGGGCACGGTTTGAAAAAGAGAAAATTAAGAAAACCAGCCTAGTAAGTCCAACATTTGACTTACAGGATATGAGGAAGGAAGGAGCTTCTCAATGAATTAACACAGGAAAATTCCCAAGAACATAGTCTTATACTGAAAGTACCCTCCTTTACCCCATCACCACACCAGCTAAATGTTGTATTTTTAGTAGAGACAGGATTTCACCACGTTGGCCAGGACGGTCACGAACTCCTGATCTCAGGTGATCTGCCCACCCTGGCCTCCCAAAGTGCTGGGATTACAGGCATGAGCCACCCCACTCAGCCTCATTATAGTTTTAACTTTCATTTATTTGATAATTAGTGATGCTGACCATTTTTTCATGGTCACTTGTATGTCTTCTTTTGCGAAGTATCTTTTCATGTCTTTTGCCCATGTTTTAATGGAGTTTTTTCTTGTTGTTTGAGTTCCTTGTAGATTCTGAACATTAGAACTTTGTCAGATAGTGTTAACAAATATTTTCTCCCATACTGTAGGTTGTCTGTTAAATACATTATTGCATTTGCTGTGCAGAAGCCTTTTAGTTTAAGCCCCATTTACCTATTTTTGGTTTTTGTATGTTTCCTTTTGAGGACTTAATCATAAATTCTTTGCTTAGATCAATGTCCAGAAGAGTTTTTCCCAGGTTTTCTTCTAGGATTTTTATAGTTTCAGGTTATATTTTTAATTATTGAATCCATCTTGAGTTAATTTTTGTATATGGCAGGGGTACACTTTCATTCTTTTGCATACCGCTCTCCAATTTTCCCAGCACTATTCATTGAATAGTGTATCCTTTCCCCCGTATATACTTTTGCCAACTTTGTCCAAGATCAGTTGGTTGACAGTATGGGGCTTTATTTCTGGATTCTCTATTCCATTCCATTGACTTATATGTCTACTTTTATACCAGTACTGCATTGTTTTCAATTACTACAGCCTTGTAGTATAATTTGACATCAGCTAATGTGATACCTCCAGCTTTATATTTTGCTTACGATGGCTTTGGCGATGGGGGTTCTTTTTTGGTTCCGTATGAATCCCAGGATTGTTTTCCCTTATTCTGTGAAGAATGACATTGGTAATTGGAGAGAAATTGCACTGAATCTGTAGATTGCTTTCAGTAGTACACAAATTTTATAATGAAGTTTAAATACATGAAATCAGTAGTCACCAAGAAGAAACAGAATAAAATGAACACTGCGTTAATCAAAGCGTGCCACTGCTACAACTTCAAATGGTGTTATGCCAAATACGATCCATACACTGGTGGTTATATTCAGACCTATACCTGGGTTCACATGTATCATACATGTATTCCATTTAAATATATGAATATAAATATATAACCATGCTGTTATGATTTCTGAGAATAAAAGGAAAGGAAATTACTGTAATCTCAGCATTTTGGGAGGCTGAGGCAGGCGGATCACGAGGACAAGAGATCGAGACCATCCTGGCCAGGATGGTGAAACCCTGTCTCTACTAAAAATACAAAAATTAGCTGGGTGTGGTGGCATGCGCCTGTAGTCCCAGCTACTCAGAAGGTTGAGGCAGGAGAATCGCTTGAACCTGGGAGGTGGAGGTTGCAGCAAGCCAAGATCACGCCACCATACTCCAGCCTGGTTACAGAGCAAGACCCTGTCTCAAAAAAACCACACACACACACACAAAAAACAAAAAAAGAAAGAAAAGGAAATTCACCCAAAAAATACAAGCTAATATAAAAGCTCACTGAAAGAAAAGGATCCATTTCCAGTTCAAAAATAAATAAATATATAAATAAGAGAAAATTAAGGGAATACATTCAAAGATGATAAAGCAGAAGGTCAAGAACTCATAATTTGCTACACTCAATATAAAGTCTATTACAGTATTACAAAGTATCTTTGCCAATAATAAAGTGCTTGATTCATATATCTACAACCCTAACAAATAAAATACTGAGGTTGTAATGTACTGTTGGACTTCACCTAACTGGATTATCTAATGCAGTTTTTCATAAAATCTGTTTTGAGAATATTTCACTATGACTGCAAAATATTTATAATAGAATATCTTATTTCTCAAGCATGAGGGTTCTAATTCATCTGACTTTATGGAATTTCTATAGTGAGGATCAAATGCTTCTTCAGGCTCCAAAGTCCCTCCTTAGCAAAAAAAAAAAAAAAAAAGGCACTTAAGCCTTATGTCTTTTCATTTCTTTGCCAAAAGTAATAGACCATTTGTCAACAGCATTTTCAAAGGAAGGCTAAAAAAAAAAAAAAAATGTTCTAAATGTTTTTATGATTAATAATTAATCTGGAATAAAAAGACATATTCTGTGAATGCAATTTTACTTTAAAATGTTAGGTAACAAATAAATGTAAAGACAAACATGAAACAAGTGTAGCAAATTGTTGACAATTACTGAATTCAAAGGACTGGTTTATGAGGTTTCTCCTTTCTTTTTGTATATATTTTTACATTTCCAATTTTAAGTTTACAATGAACAGCAACACTTTATTGGTCACTTGTGAATTCATTAACAAACATACACCAAAAAAATCTTAAAGAAGAAAGTTGTGGCCGGGCGCGGTGGCTCAAGCCTGTAATCCCAGCACTTTGGGAGGCCGAGACGGGCGGATCACGAGGTCAGGAGATCGAGACCATCCTGGCTAACACAGTGAAACCCCGTCTCTACTAAAAAATACAAAAAACTAGCCGGGCGAGGTGGCGGGCGCCTGTAGTCCCAGCTACTTGGGAGGCTGAGGCAGGAGAATGGCGTGAACCTGGGAGGCGGAGCTTGCAGTGAGCTGAGATCCGGCCACTGCACTCCAGCCTGGGCGGCAGAGCGAGACTCCGTCTCAAAAAAAAAAAAAGAAAGTTGCACCTTTAGAAAACTAAAATACACTAAAAACAAATAGGCGAAAATATTGAACAGTGTAGTTATGCTGAGAAAATGAGAATGTGACAGATTTCCCCATTCTTGTATACCACTTTTCAGGACCTCCTCATCCCCACTCCAAAAAAGTAATTTTACAGGGGAGAACGGGAACACACGCGTGTGCGCGCACATACACACACACACACACACACACACACACACAACATTGTTAAAATAAAAGAAGGTAGTTTCAGGCTTAAAATGGAACATTAAATTCTTTAAAAGAAATGAATAAAGGTAAAGGATTTACCTGTTCTTCTCTTTTCTGCTTTCGTAACTGTAGTCCTTCTTCCTCCCTCCTCCTGCGCATCTCATCTGGATTCAGAGATTTGTTCTTATAACTTTTAAGGCGAAAGTTCTCTTTTCCTGGGGTGGTCATGATTTCTACAATAAAAGTGGGGAGAGAACAAATGAGTTTACTGTGAAGAGCTCTGTTATTCTAGGAGCTCAGTCTTTTACATGCAGATATCCCAAAGGGACATCAGAAATGGCTACTTCCCCTCCCCAACTCCTGCCTTTTTTGAGACAAGGTCTTGCTCTGTCCACCCAGACTAGAGTACAGTGGTGCAATCATAGCTCACTGCAGCCTCAAACTCCTGGGTTCAAGCAATCCTCCTGCTTCAGGTTCCTGAGTATCTGGGACCACAGGTGCATGCCACCACGCCCAGCAAATTTTTTTATTATTTGTAGAGACAGGGTCTGCTCATGTTGCCCAGGCTGGTCTTGAACCCCTAGCTTCAAGTGATCCTCCCACCTTGGCCTCTCAAAGTGCTGGGATTTCAGGCGTGAGCCACTACACCTGGCCAGGTTACTTTAACAGTTTTATTAAAATGTGCTATTCAACAGCTTTTAGTGTATTTACAGCTTGTACAACCTTCATCACAGTGAATTTTGGGACATTTTAATCACCTCAAAAAGAAATCCTGTATTGTTTAAGCTATCGTCCCTATTATGGACATTTCACATGAACAGAACAGAATCATGTAATATGCAATATTCTGTGACTGGCTTCTTTCACTTAGCATGTCTTCAAGGTTCATCCATGTTGTAGCATATATCAGTACTTCATTTCTTTTTAGGCTGAATTCCAAATGGACATTTGGAATGTTTCCACCTTTCAGCTATTACGAATAACACTTCTACAAACATTTGTGGTCAAGTTTTACGTTTTAATTTCTCTGGGTTACATACCTAGAATCGCTAGGTCATATGGTAACTATGTTTAATTGCTTAAGAAACTGCTCAACTGTTTTTCCTAAGTGGCTGTACCATTTTATATTCCCATCAGCAGCATATGAGGCTTGCAGTATCTCCACATCCTTGCCAGCACTTTACTATTAAAACTTTCATTGAAATCATCCTAGCGGGTGTGAGTGGCATCTCATTGTAGGTTTGGTTTGCAATCCCCTGATGACAAATGAGATAGCGCATCTTTTCACATATATATGTGTTAACTGTGTATCTCCCATTAAAATAAAGTATATTCAGAGCCTTCGCCCATTTTTAAATTAGGCTGTCCTTTTATTATTGAGTTGTAAGAGTTCTTTTTACATTCTAGATAAGCGTCACTTATCAGATATGCTTTTCAAATATATTCCATGGATAGTCTTTTCACTTTCTTGGTGTCTTTTGAAACACAAAAGTTTTAATTTTGATAAAGTCCAAATTAATCTGTTTTTTGTTGTTGTTGTACATGCTTTTGGTGTCATATCCAAGAATCCTTAACCTTGAACTTCTTTCCAAGAGTTTTACCTGTTACATTTAAATCTGTGATCCATTTTGAGTTAATTTTTGTTTGTAGCATGATATGAGAGTCCAACTGCATTTTCTGCTTGTGTCTATCCAGTTATCCCAACACTACTTGTTGAAAAGACTCCTCTTTCTCCACAGAATGGTCTTGGCACCTGCTACAGACTGAATGTGTGTCTCACCCAAAATTCTTATGTTAAATCCTAACTCCCAATGTGATAGAGGTTGAAGGCAAAGCCTTTGGGAGATGATTAGCCCTTAGTGGTAGAGTCCATATAAATAGGATTAAAGCCCTTAAAAAGAGACCCCCAAAGAGTTCACGTGCTCCTTCAGCCATGTGAGGACACAGAGAAAAGACAGACATCTGTAAACCAGGAAGCAGGCTCTCATCAGACACTGAATCTGCCAGTGCCTTGATCTTGGACTTCCCAGCCTCCAGAACTGTGAGAAATAAATTTCTATTGTCTGTTAGCCACCTAGTCTCCGGTATTTCATTACAGCAACCCAAACGGACCATGACAGCACCTTGTTGACAACCAGCTGACTATATACATATATGTGGTTTAATTTCTTGACATTCAATTCTATTCCACTGATCTCTATGTGTATCCCTGTGCCAGCCCCACACTGTCTTGGTTACCATTGCTTCAAAGTAAGTTTTGAACTCGAAAAATGTGAGTCTTCTTACTTTTTTGGTTCTTTTTTCAAGATTGTTTTGGCTATTATTGATCCCTTGCAATTCCATATGAACTTTAGAATCAGTTTGTCAATTTCTATGAAGAAGTCAGCTATGATTCTGATAGGAGACTGCACTGAATCTGTAGATCAATTTGGGAAATACCAGCACCTTAATGTTAAATCTTCCACTTATTTAAGATAGGAGTTCTATTTAGATCTTAATTTCTGTCTATAATGTAGCTTTCAGAGTATGTTTTATACTTTTGTTAAATTCATTCCTAAGTATTTAATTTTATGCCAATGGAAATGAAATTGTTTTAATTCTCAGATTGTTCATCACAAATCTAGAAAAATATGATTGATTTTTGTATATTGATCTTGTATTCTACAATCCTGCTTATTTAATTGTTGCTAATGCTTTATCTGATACACATCATGTCATCTACAAACAGATAGCTTTACTTCTCCCTTTCCAATTTTGATGTCTTTTATTTCTTTTTCTTGTCTAACTACCCTGGCTAGAGTCTCCAATACAATGTTGAATAGAAATAGAGCAGACATCCCTGTCTTATGCTAGACCTTAGAATGAAAGCAGTCTTTTACATTAAGTATGATGTTACCTTTGGATTTTCTGTGAATGCACTTTTATCGGGCTGAGAAGTTCCCTCTTATTCTCAGTTGACTGTTTTATCAATAAAGAGTGTCAGATTTTGTCAAATGCTTTTTCTGTGCCTACTGAAATTAAAATGTGTGTTTTTTTTTTTTGTTTTTTGGTTTTTTTTTAAACACACAAGGGCCAGGTACAGTGGCTCATGTCTATAATTCTAGCATTTTGGGAGGTCAAGGCAGAAGTATCACTTGAAACCAGGAGTTCAAGACCAGATTGGGGAACATGGACTCCATCTCTACAAAAAAATTAAAAAACAAAAATCAGACAGGCTGGTGGTGTGCACCTGTAGTCCCAGGTACTCAGGAGGCTGAGGCAGCAGGATGGCTTGAGCCCAGGAGTTCCAGGCTGCAGTGAGTCATGATCACACCACTGTACTCCATCCTGGGTGATAGTGAAACCCTGTCTCTTAAAAAAAAAAAAAAAAGATGGGTTTATATTTTCTTGTGATATATTTGTCTGGCTTTGATATCAGAGTGATACTGGCTTCATAAAATGAGTTGGAAAGTATTCCCCAGGAAGATTTTGTGAAGAATTATATTCTTTATTTCTTTAAATATTTGGTAAAATTCAGCAGTAAAGCCATATGGGCGTAGGCTTTTTCTTTGCAGGCAGTTCTGTGACTACTAATTCAATGTCTTCACATGTTACAGGTCTATTCACATGGTCTGTTCCTTATTGAGTCAGTTTTGGTAGTTTTTGTCTTTCCAAAAATGTGTGCACTTCATCTAAGCCATTTAATTTACTTGGATACAACTGTTTTTTTGTTTTTTTGAGACAGAGTCTCACTCTGTTGCCCAGGCTGGAATACAGTGGCGCCATCTCGGCTCACTGCAACCTCTGTACCTCAGGTTCAAGCCCTTCTCCTGCCTCAGCCTCAGAGTAGCTAGGATTACAGGCATGTACCACCACGCCTGGCTAATTTTTGAATTTTTAATAGAGACAGGGTTTTACCATGTTGGCCAGGCTGGACTCAAACTCCTGACCTCAGAAGACCCACCCGCCTCAGCCTCCCAAAGTCCTGGGATTATAAGCATGAGCTACCATGCCTGGCCACAACTGTTAATAGTATTTCTTTATAATCTTATTAATTTTTATAAGGTCACTAGTGATGTCCCCTCTTTCATTTCTAGTTTTTCCCCCCCCAGACACTCTCTCACTCTGTTGCCCAGGCTGGAGAGCGCAGTGGCACAATCATGGCTCACCGTAGCGTCAACTTCCTGACTCAAGCAATCCTCCCACCTCAGCCTCCCAAGTATCTGGGACTACAGGCACTTGCCCAAATTATTATTATTTACTGGGGGGGGGGCGTTGGGGGGATAGAGATGGGGTCTCAGCACGTGGGAAACTGGTCTCAAACTCCTGAGCTCAAGTGATCCTCCTGTCTCGGTCTCCCAAAGTGCTGGGATTACAAGCATGTGCCACTGTGCCTAGGTAATCTGAAAAATGTTGAGTTTTTTCTCAATCTAGCTAAAATTTGTCAATTTTATTCATCTTTAATGCTCTCTATTGTTTTCCTATTCTCTGTGTCATTAATTTTCACTCTACTCTTTATTTGCTTCTTCCTGCTTGCTCTGTTCTTCTTACCTCAGTCACTTAAAGTGGAAGTTAAGTTACTGATTTGAGATCTTTCTTTTTTTTTTTTTTTTTTTTTTGAGACAGAGTCTCACTCTATTGCCCAGGCTGGAGGGCAGTGGCATGATCTTGGCTCACTGCAACCTCTGCCTCCCAGGTTCAAGTGATTCTCCTGCCTCAGCCTTCCAAGTAGCTAGGACTACAGGCACCTGCCACCACACCCAGCTAATTTTTGTATTTTTAGTAGAGATGAGGTTTCACGATGTTGGCCAGGCTGGTCTCAAACTCCTGACCTCAAGTAATCCACTCACCTCCGCCTCCCGAAGTGCTGGGATTACAGGTGTGAGCCACCACACCCAGCCTCCTTTCTTTTTAATAAGGGCATTCACGACTAAGTTTCCTTTTAAGCACTGCTTTAGCTGTATCCCTAAGTATTCCTACATGATGTCTTCATTTTCATTTATCCCAAAGTGTTTTCTGATTTCCTTTTTGATTTCTCCATGGACCCACCAGTTATTTAGGAGTATGTTCTTTAACTTACACATATTTGTGAGTTTCTCAAATACCTTACTGTTACTGATTTCTTTTTTTTTTTTTTTTTTTTGAGACGGAGTCTTGCTCTGTTGCCCAGGCTGGAGTGCAGTGGCGCAATCTCGGCTCACTGCAAGCTCCGCCTCCCGGGTTCACACCATTCTCCTGCCTCAGCCTCCCGAGTAGCTGGGACTACAGGAGCCCGCCACTGCGCCCGGCTAATTTTTTCTATTTTTAGTAGAGACAGGGTTTCACCATGGTCTCGATCTCCTGACCTTGTGATCCGCCCGCCTCGGCCTCCCAAAGTGCTGGGATTACAGGCGTGAGCCACCGCGCCCGGCCACTGTTACTGATTTCTAATTTCTTTCCATTGTGATCAAAGAACATGATTTGTATCAATTTAATCCTTTTACATTTATCTAGCTTGTTTTGTAGCCCAGTAAAACGCAAAATGCACACGTAACACTTCCTATCCTGGAAAATACATATTTCCAAGATATACATATTTCCATTTGAAAATACATATTTTTGACTTGCTGGCTGGTAGTGTGGTCCATACATGTCTGTTAGGTCTAGTGGGTTTATTGTACTGATTCCTTCTTGACCTTCCACCAAGTTGTTCTGTCCTCTATTGAAAGTGGGGTACTAAAGCCTCCAACTCTTATTATTGAATTCTGTTTCTGTCAGTTTTTGCTTCTCTCATTCATTTACTGCGTATGTCCTAGGACCATTTCCAGAGGCTTTCCATGGTTGTTTTTGAAACACTTTACCCTGAGTTTACCGGGTAGTGGGTCAGCAGTGCTCTTTATTATGCTAAAAGCTACATACTTACTTACATGATGATGATTTTGATGCAAACCTGGGTTGAGAATCACTAATTCATAACATGCTATCACATCTTCTATTTTACTTGGATCTCTTAACAAACCTTTATGGCAAAAATTATCATTCTCACCTTTTACAGGTAAGCAATCAGAAGGCTCAGAGTGACTTGGCCGGGGTTACACACTTAATAAAGATAGAGCTAGGATATGAACGCAGGTCTCATTACACACCCAGTGATCTACTGACATGGACTGAATTGTGTCGTCCCCCCAAAACTCTTATGTTGACACCCTAACCACCAGTGTGACTTGTATTTAGTTATAGCACTTTTTAGGAGGCAGAGTTAAAGGAGGTCATGAGAGTCCTACCCTGGTAAGACTGGTATCGTTATAAGAGAATGAGACACTAGAGACTTCTCTGGGAGATACAGAGAAAGACTGTACAAGCAGACAAGAATGCAGCTGTCTACAAGCAAGAGAGTCCCCAGAAATCAACTCTTTTGGCACCTTGATCTTGAATTCTAGCCTTCAGAACTGTGAGAAAATAAATTTCTGCTTAAGCCACCCAGTCTGCAGTATTTTGTTATGGTAGCCTGAACAGACTAATATATCTACCCAATGGAAACTTGGCAGAAACTTTATCAGACTAAAAGGTGGGTGTAATACAGATGAGAACTTGTGAATAATTCCAAGGGAATCATATTTAAAGCTGCTGAAAAATGATATAAAGAATGCTGGTTTCCTGAAGCACGCAGCATTTTAGCTATGAAATATCACAATATGGCACAATAATAGCAGTGTTGCAATGATGACTCAAATTCAAAATCCGGGTGGGACATGGTAGCTCCCACCTGTATTCCCAGCACTTTGGGAGGCCAAGGTGGGAGGATCACTTGAGCGGACTAGTTTTGTAGTGACCCTGTCTCCACAAAAAATACAAAAAAATTAAGCATGGTGGCAGGCACCTGTGGTCCCAGCTACTTGGGAGGCTGAGGTGGGAGTATCACTTGAGCCTGGGAGGCCAAGGCTGCAGTGAGCCAAGATCACACCACTGAGCAAAATCCCATCTCAAAACAAAAAAAAAAGATTCATAAGTTTCAGTTTCAGGTCAAATAAAGGAAAAAGCCAACAGTAAAGTCTAACAAGACCAAAAACCTAAAATTAGTCTTAAGGAAGTAACTTAGAAGTCTGTATTCAATGTGGAGCTGTAAGGGTAAGCAATTAAAGCCAGCGTTGGAAGCATGCATATATATATATATATATATAAAGAATAAATGATAAATAAGGCAAAAGATGAAACGAACAACTGAGAAATGTCAATGAAGGCATAAGAAAGTCTCATGCACTTCTAAAACGTTTTTGTACTTTGAAATGATTTCAACCTTTTTCAAAAATCTAAAAGGAAACAAATGTTACACAAAAATTAAATATTCATCTGCTTTTTTATTAAAATGTCATAGGCAGCAAGTTGAACGAAGCCTAGCCTTCCACAAGTCCCGTGTTCAAATTTGCTTCGCAGAACAATGACATACAGAAGATAGTAGACTTCTGTGAGCCTGTTTCCTCATCAGTACAATGGAGATAATGATACCTCATAAGGTGAAGAACAACATGTAAAAGCATACTTCCCACTGTGTAGCCCTTGTATAGTTTATACTTGGGAGTTATTAAAATGGTCATTATTTTTCTCTTTTGAACTATTAAACATGGTGAATTATATTAATAGACCTCCTAATACCAAATGATCCTGTTTCTTTGGATAAACACACTTGGTGATGGTGTATATTACCCTTTTCCAATTCTATTTTTTGTATTTGCCACATTGAGAGCTGTTTGAAAAAAAACACGGCTATGATTCCAATTATATGACATTCTGGAAGAGGTAAAACCAGAAACAAACAAAAAATCCAGTGGCTGCCCGGTGTTTGGGGGAAGGCAGGATGAATAGGTGGAACACAGAAGAATTTTAGGGCAGGAAAACTATTCCATAGGATACAATAGTAGCTAATGCAGGCTATTACACATTTGTCAAAACCCAAAGAATGTACAACATTAAGAATGAACCATAATGTAAACCATGAACTTAGGGTGAGGATGATGTGCCAATGTTGGTTCATCAATTGTTTTAGCCTGTTCAGGTTGCTAACAAAACACCAACAACTGGGTGTCTTATAAACAATAGAAATTTATTCCTCATAGTTCTGGAGGCTGGAAAGTCCAAATCAAGATCCTGGCTGATTCAGTATCTGGTGAGGGCCCACCTCTTGGTTCATAGATGACCATTTTTTCCACTGTGTATTCACATAGCAGAAGGGGCTAAGGAACTCTCTGGGATCTCGTGAAAGGGCGCTAATTACATTCATGAGGGCTCCATTATCATCACCCAAAGGCCTCATCTTCAAACACTACCATACTGGAGACTGGGTTCAACATATTAATTGTGAGGGGACATAAACATTCAGTCTACAGCATTACTTGTAACAAATGAGCCATTCTGGAGCTTGTGCAATGCTGATGGTGGGGGAGTCTACATTCATGTGGGGCAAGGGGTTGACAGAAACCCTGTACTTTCCATTCAATTTTGCTATGAACCCAAAACCGCTCTAAGAAATTGTGTGTGTGTTTGCACACGCGCGTGCGCATGTATGTGTGTATTTAGATTCCCCACCCTAAGGGGGACAACCAATCTCATTTATGAATACTGGTGAGGAGATTTTTAAGTTTCACTCCTTTCACTGTATTACTTCAATGGATGTATTTAGACTTTGGGTGAGAGAGAGAGATATTTTTAAAACATAAATATCTCCTCACCAGTATCCATAAATGAGACTGGTTGTCCCCTCTTAGGATGGAGAGGGGATTACATTTGTTCTGTTGGCAGAGAATTTTTTTTTTTTTTTTTTTTTTTTGAGATGGAGTCTCACTCTGTCACCCAGGCTGGAGTGCAGTGGCACAATCTCAGCTCACTGCAAGCTCTGCCTCCCGGGTTCATGCCATTCTCCTGCCTCAGCCTCCTGAGTAGCTGGGACTACAGGCGCCCGCCACCACGCCCGGCTAATTTTTTGTATTTTTAGTAGAGACAGGGTTTCACCGTGTTAGCCAGGATGGTCTCGATCTCCTGACCTCGTGATTTGCCCGCCTCGGCCTCCCAAAGTTCTGGGATTACAGGCATAAGCCACCATGCCCGGCCGAGAATTTTTTAAACACACACCTCAAATGTCCCTCTTAAAGAGTCTAATCAATGTGTCTGAAGCAGACACCTCTGGGTTTTTCTTCCTTTTAGGATCCCCAAGTGGGCCGGGCACAGTGGCTCACACTAGTAATAACATCACTTTGGGAGGCCAAGGGGCAGGCTTGAGGTCAGGATTCGAGACCAGCATGGCCAACATGGTGAAACCCTGCCTCTACGAAAAATACAAAAATTAGCCAGTGTGGTGGTATGCACCTGTGATTCCAACTACTTGGGAGGATGAGGCACGAGTATGCCTTGAACCTGGGAGGCAGAAGTTGCAGTGAGCCAGGATTGTACCACCGCATGTCTCAAAAAAAAAAAAAAGAACAGCAAAAAAAAAAAAACCCAGCGAATTCTGATATGCATCTGCAGTTGAAAATCACTATAGTAGAGCACAAGTTTTATTTTTAAAACAATGTAAAACACAGTTGAAAATGAAGGCTGAAGTTGGACTGAAGACAGCTTTGACAGGAAAAAAAGGAAATAAATTTCTATGTCTGTGATAAGAGGAATAACAAAGTAATTGTCTGAGAAAATTAGTTTATCCTAAGCAAGTATTTTTAGGTGTTATCACCTAAGCTACTAATTAAAAACTGTAAGTTACCGTCAATTACTTTTCAAAGTACCCTCTGAGGAATCAGAAGCCTTCAAAATTAAAGCCATTACACCTAAACTTCCTCTTGTTTTCTAGAGAAATAAAGCCAAAGAAGCAATAAACTTAAAAACAAGATGCAATACTGGTGGTGAAATAGAAACACACTCTATTCTTTCAAAAAGAGATCTCCCACTTTCTCCTTCATGTTCACTTACTCAATTATCAAACTTTGCTTATTCTATCCAAAGTCTTTGATTTTATCTGATCCTATCTATTCCCACTGCCACCAGCCTGGCTCAAGTCTGTGTCAACTGACACCTAGGTAACTACAACAGCTCTAAACCAGCATTCTTAACCTCAGACTCTTTGCTTCTCAATTCATCCTTCACACAGCCCTCAGATTTTTTTTTTTTTTTTTTTTTTTTTTTTTTTGAGACGGAGTCATGCTCTGTCGCCCAGGCTGGAGTGCAGTGGCCGGATCTCAGCTCACTGCAAGCTCCGCCTCCCGGGTTCACGCCATTCTCCGGCCTCAGCCTCCCAAGTAGCTGGGACTACAGGCGCCCGCCACTTCGCCCGGCTAGTTTTTTTTTTTGTATTTTTTAGTAGAGACGGGGTTTCACCGTGTTAGCCAGGATGGTCTCGATCTCCTGACCTCGTGATCCACCCGTCTCGGCCTCCCAAAGTGCTGGGATTACAGGCTTGAGCCACCACGCCCGGCCCAGCCCTCAGATTAATCTCAATACCCTTTTCACTGTATTACTTCAATGGATAAGGAACTACAGTGTTTTTAACCACTTCTTAAATGAAGTCTAAACTTCTTGGTCCTGCAAGATCCTTTTGTCTGGATTCATTCAATGCCATTCTCCACCAATCTAAATCCAAAACAGTGAGTTTATATTTTCATTATATTCAAGATGTTATATATTCAGTGCACTGAGTCAGCTCACCTAATCAGTAAATCTCAAACACATTCTAAATGTTCTGAATATTTAAAATCCTTAATACTCTTGTGGAACAACTTGAAATGCTAATACACTTAATTCTACCATATAAAAAAGGCATAATTTTACTAGAAAGTATATGATATGCATTTATTATTAAAAACCAAAACTACAAGAAAGTATGACTACAAAAAAGTTATGAATTTAAATAAGTGTGAGTGTAAGTATAAAGTGTTCAGTTCATTTGAAAATATAAATTATTCACGTTAACAGCTTCTAGTCAAACGGTAGTAGTTCTGTTTAAGATTTCAATAGAAATTAGAGAAGAAAATTAAAATTTGAAATATCCTACCCATTCTTTTCCTACAAGATAATTAAGGAGTAGCTTTATTTTTATTAACAGCATTTCAATGTTCAATGAAAGGAAAGTTTGAAAAACCCTGCAATAAAGCCTTTCCTGTGAGAAGTCAATGTGGCAGACATATGATTCATAGGTGTTCATTTCTGGCCTCATCTTATAGCTCTAACCAATAATCCAACGGCAATAGGTATTTTTTTTTCACAGCCCAGTTTCAAATGTTTTCCTTTGAGAGGTTTATCATAACCTTTGACCCAAATTCTGACCCCCCAACTCCCAGTATCTATAGATTCCCAAGCTGGGAAGTTCTCCAAAGACATTCTCAATATCAAAACACTTAAAGGAAAATATTTGTCAAGGACTTGGAGAACTCAAACCCTGAATTCAGTAATTCCACTTCTGGTATGTACATAAAGGAAATAAAACGAGCAAGACTGTTCACTGCAGTGTGATTATTCTAGTGAAAGATGGTAAACAACCTAAAAGTTCCAGTATGAGGGCCTGGTTAAAGGAAACGTTCACAATACATTGAGAAAACAGAACACTAACATGAAAAATCTGAATGCTGGGAACAAAAACCCAACCTACATTATTCTCTATACTTTCAAAAAGTATTTCATGACTTAAGAAATCAAAATATAGCTGGGCACAGTGGCTCATGCCTGTAATCCCAGCACTTTGGGAGGCCAAGACAGGCAGATCACATGAGGTCCAGGAGTTCAAGACCAGCCTGGCCAACATGGCAGAACTCCATCTCTACTAAAAATACAAAAATTAGCCAGGCATGGTGGCAGGCGTTTGCAATTCCAGCTACTCAGGAGGTTGAGGCAGGAGAATCACTTGAACCCAGAAGGTGGAGTTTGCAATGAGCTGAGATGGCCCATGCCCCATTGTACTCCAGCCTGGGCGACAGAGCAAGACTCCATCTCAAAAAAAAAAAAAAAAGAAAGAAAAAGAAAAGAAAAGAAAAGAAAAAAAGATATCAGCATATAAAATTTGTATATGGAAATATTTTATCTTCTAAATTTTCTATGCTAAGCAATATACTAATTATACAATAAACTTTCAAAAAGTAGAGCTGAAAGCATATTTTTACTATGATAAAGGTCATCAACCTACCTAAAACACAATTTCTGTACTTTTCGGTAGTATTTTCTCAACTCAGTATGCTGTTATTTCATCAGAAGTTCTGATTTTTAAGGTCTTTATGAAGGAGAAAAATTATCTCTTATCTAAAAGTTGAATGATTTTTTTTGGGGGGGGTTAAAAAAAAAAAGACAAATCTTTCCAGAAGATGAAATAAAGGGCTCATTCTCTCAGTAGTAAAAAATTTAATTGCAAAAACTTGCCTTCATTCAATTCATATCCATTACTGAATTTAATAACCACTGTAATGTATCTATTTTGCGGACACTTATGAGGGCTTTCAAATTTCAAATTAGGAATTAGCACATATAGAATGCGCTTTTCTTCCCAAATCATATTAACAACTGAAAGCCAGAAATTCAATTTGAATCATCAATGATGGGCACACGGTGGTCATTCAAATGCTATGGAAAGAATGAACAGGTCAGAAAGCAAAGAGTTTATGTAAAGAAATAAAATGGTGGACATGGTAGAATACTAAAATTATAAAGAAACATATTTTTCAAATAAATAAACCAGAACCACAGCATACAGAGAATACGTAAGGACAGAATCAGAGATGATGTCAAAACCTAAAAGAAGCCATAAAATAGACAAATTATAGGTCACTAGCAAAGTGGAAAACTCTGAAGCCTAACCTGCAGACAAAGAAGTCAATAAGAAACAAGCTGATTCACACTATCTACCCACAAACAGGAGGCTTCAAACAGATCACCCAGGTACTATTCCTCCTTAAGGTAGTGAGGAGTTGGGCTCAAAATCAGAAGGTTCATTGAAAGTCTACAAAACAGTCATCACATGCCCAGATTTCCTCCTCCACTCTTCACAACCAGACAACCATCCTTCAGTAATCCCTTAAAATGGATGCTCCAATGCAGGTGAGAGGTGAGGGTGGGGGTGAGGTGCCTTATTGAAAACAGAATTACATGAGCACAACAGTAAAAACCCAAGCTCCTTTTCTAAAATGACTTCTCAAAACATTGCAGCCAGATACACATTCTCCTGGCAAGAGACTGGAGACTCTCAGGGAAACTGACTAGCCCAAGAGAAACAAACCTATGAGTATATAAGCCCTCCACCCCCCGCACACATACACAAAAAAAGGCCTACTCTCTCCATCCTTCAAGAAGCCACACTTTTAGAGCTTCTAATTTAGTTTTTGGCCCTTCATTCTTAAATATGAATGGACAGCCACAAGACTACCAGATATCTGGGGAAAGTCTCAAAATTGGTAGCAAAAGACAAAAATGGTAACAAAATTTTTAAAACTATCATTAATATCACCAAAGAGTACAGCATCTATGAAACACCACATAATACACTATAAAATAAGAATGAAAGGCTGGACGCACTTTGGGAGGCCGAGAAGGGTGGATCACTTGAGGTCAGGAGTTCAAGACCAGCCAGGTCAACATGGTGAAACCCCCTCTCTACTAAAAATACAAAAACTAGCCAGATGTGTTGGTGGGTACCTGTAACCCCAGCTACTCAGGAGGCTGAGGCAGGAGATCACTTGAACTGGGGAGACAGAGGTTGCAGTGAGCCGAGATCACGCCACTGCACTCCAGCCTGGGGGACAAAATGAGACTCCATCTCAAAAAAAAAAAAAATTATAATGAGATCTATGAAATTTAAAATATGGATGGAAGTTAAAATTCAACAGAAGGCTTAGAAGATAATACTGAGGAAATCTCTCAAAAAAACAGAACAAAAAAGACTAAGGGATGGAAAATAGGGGGCAGGGGAGAGAAAATTAGAACCTAAGAGTTCCAATATTCAAAAAACACCAATTCCAAAAAAAGAACACAAAGTTGATAAGGATAAGACTATCAAAGAAACAAAGCATCAAAATTTTGACTCTGTTCAATGAGAGTCACTACGGACAAAATTAACAGGAAGGAGGACAGACTTAGAGAAGATATTTTCCAAGTGTGATATCAACAGACTATTCAAATCTAATCTCCACAAGGAACTTCTGCAAATCAAAAAGGAAACGCAAAGTAAAAACAAACAACGAAACAACTAATTATCAAAAATAACAATCAAAATGGATCCAAGAGATGCTCAAATTCAATAGTAATCAGAAAATGTAAACTGAAACAAAAAGATACTATTTCCCCTGCCCCTCCAACTTAAGGGATCCTCCCATGTCAGTCTTAGTAACTGAGATTACAGGCACACACCATGGTGCCCAGCTGAGATTCCACTTTTATACCCATCAGACTGACAAAAAATAGAAAGCAGCGGGACACAGTAGCTCATGCTTAGAATCCCAGCACTTTGGGAAGCCAAGGCGGGCAAATCGCCTGAGGTCAGGAGTTCAAGACCAGCCTGGCAAACTGGTGAAACCCCATCTCTACTAAAAATACAAAAATTAGCCAGGCAAGGTAGCGGGCCCCTGTCATCCCAGCTACTTGTGAGGCTGAGTCAGGAGAATGGCTTAAGCCCAGGAGAAGGTTGTGGTGAGCCAAGATCACACCATACCATCCCACCTGGGCGACTGAGCAAGACTCTGTATCCAAAAAAAAAAAGAAAGAAAGAAAGATAAAACCAAGTAACGGCAAAGATGTGGGCAAAAAAGAACTCTCAAGCACTAAGAAAAAGACCTTTGCAAGTCTATATCACAATACCTAAACACACAAACCTCGACTACATATTTCACAATGTTTTGTGTCCGGAACTGGTGGGTTCTTGGTCTCACTGACTTCAAAAATGAAGCCGCAGACCCTCGCAGTGAGTGTTAAAGTTCTTAAAGATGGTATGTCCGGAGTTTGTTCCTTCAGACGTTCAGATATGTCTGGAGCTTCTTCCTTCTGGTGGGTTCTTGGTCTCCCTGTCACGAGTGAAGCTGCAGACCTTCGTGGTAACCGTTACAGCTCTCAAAGCCAGCGCGCGTCTGGAGTTGTTGGTTTTTCCCGGTGGGTTCGTGGTCTCGCTAGCTTCAGGAGTGAAGCCGCAGACCTTCGCAGCGAGTGTTACAGCTCATAACGGCAGCGTGGACCCAAATAGTAAGCAGCAGTAAAACTTACCACAAAAAACGAAAGAACAAAACTTCCACAAAATGGAAGGTGACCCAAGGGGGTTGCCACTGCCTGCCTCGGGCAGCCTGCTTTTAGTCCCTTATCTGGCCCCACCCACTTCCTCTTGATTGATCCACTTTACAGAGAGCTGATTGGTCCGTTTTGACAGAGTGCTGATTGGTACGTTTACAATCCTTGAGCTAGACACAGAGTCACAGAGTGCTAGTTAGCTAGATACAGAGTACCAATTGGTGCGTTTACAAACCTTGAGCTAGACACAGAGTGCTGATTGGTGCATTTATAATCCTTGAGCTAGACACAGCGTCACAGAGCACTAGTCCTCCAAGTCTCCACTAGGTTAGCTAGATACAGAGTACCAATTGGTGTATTCACGAACCCTGAGCTAGAACCCTGTGCCGATTGCTGCACATACGATCCTCCGGCTAGATATAAAAGTTCTCCAAGTCCCCGTCCAGTTCAGGAGCCCAGCTGGCTTCACCCAGTGGATCCTGCATCAGGGCTGCAGGCGGAGCTGCCCGCCAGTCCCCAGCCACGCCTGCACTCTTCAGCCCCTGGGCTGTCGATGGGACCCGGCGCCACGGAGCAGGGGACGGCACACGTCCGGGAGGCTCAGCCCGCGCGGGAGCCCACCGCAGTGGGAGAAGCTCAGACACGGGGGGACTGCAGTTTCCGAGCCCTGCGTCGCCGGGAAACAGCCAAACCTGGCGAGAATTTGAGTGCAGCGCCGGCAGGCCGGCACTGCTGGGGGACCCGGCACAACCACTGCAGCTGCTGGCCCGGGTGCTAAGCCCCTCACTGCCCTGGGCCGGCGATGCCGGCCGGCCGCTCCGTGTGCGGGGCCCGCCGAGCCCGCGCCCGCCGAGCCCGCGCCCGCCGGAACTCACACTGGCCCGCCAGCGCAGCGCACAGGACCGGTTCCCGCCCGCGCAGCCCCGGTTCCCGCCGGCGCCTCTCCCTCCACACCTATCCCCAAGCAGAGGGAGGAGGCTCCGGCCTCAGCCAGCCCAGAGAGGGGCTCCCACGGTGCCGCGGCAGGCTGAAGGGCCCCTCAAGCACCGCCAGAGTGGACGCTGAGGCGGAGGAGGCGCTTAGAGTGAGGGTTGTTAGCACTTTGTCACCTATCAGTTTCATATACAATCAAGGAATCTACCAACCACAATGTCATAGGAAGAGGTAACAGAAGTAAGGCTCAGAAGTTTAAGAGAAAAATTTAAAGGACCTGTATGACCTGATGTGTGACAAGAACTGAGAAGCATAATTCATTCTAAAATTGTTTTTACCTAACGTCCAAAATAATAATGAAAACTTCCCAGAACTAAAGGACAAGAACTCCCAGCTTATAAAGGTCCATGGAATGCCCTTAAACAAAAAAAGACCCATACCTAGACATATCATCACGGAATTTCAAGGGTTAAAAATATCCTAAAAACTTGTAGAGATTGGGGGTCAGTAAGGGAAGATCACATACAAATGAAGAATCAGATTGGCTTTCGATTTCAACAGTAACCCTGGAAGAAAGAAAACAACAGAACTACGACTTGCAAACTTGAAGTAAAAGTTACCTTCAGCTCAGAATTTTATACCCAAATTATTGATCAAATGCGAAGTCAGAATAAAAATTTTTTTCAGTCATGTAAGATGTCAGAAAAGTTTTTGTTTTCCATGTATCCTTTCTCAGAAAGCTACTAAAAAACATACTCCAAGGAAGTAAGTAAACCAAAAAAGAAAATACAGGAAACAGTAAACGGGAACCAGTACTAGAGAGGGCAAATAATTTTAAGGATGATGAAAAGAGAAGTTCCAGGAAAACAACTATGAAATAGGACTAGAAAGTAACTAGTCCTAATTGCATTAAGAGGTTCTAGGTTAGCTGTCTCACAAAATGAAGCAAACAACAAAAAATACTAACTTCTAGAAAAACAAAAATTTATCAAGAGAAGAAATGATATCATAGTACTCTACATGGGTCAGCTGTGAACATTTATATAGTTATAATATTGTAAACACTAAATATTGGTTTAATAAACACCTGTAACTATATTTGGAGGATGGTAGAGTCAGTGTGTGCATGTGACAGGTGAGGTGAATATATATGTGAAACACTAAGGATCATCTTAGAAGCCAATAATATCTATAATTGCTGTATCATGAAATAGCAGTAAAAGCAAGTCACTGTATTTGTAAATATGAAAGCAAACATAAGAAATAGGAGAAAGAAAATGGTAGCTTCTCAAGTGCAGAGGCTGAGACAAGGAACAGCTGCTTTTTCAGGTATTCTAATTTTAAATTTTTATTTTTTTAATGTTGACAAAACAAGGAACTTGAACAATCTCACGATGGTTATATTTTCAGTATTATTTCATGGTGTTAAACAAACTACATCTAGTTTGTTTTGCCAAAGAGACTGAACGGCTAAAACCAATCTTTAACGATCAATGTGAACACAGTACAAACAGCCCTACTTGAATCCCAACTCCACTACTTTGTGAAGTAAGGCAAGTTACCCAATCACCTTGCACACGTAATCACCACCTCAAAATGGTTTTGCAAGAACAATTAAGTGAAAGCAACTGATGCAGAACCTGACCCATCAACAGATAGTATTTTCGGCAGGTCTTTCTGTTCCTTAGCTGCAAACGCCTATTCTGACCCCAAGCTGCCTCACTGCTCACAGACTATATAGGGACTCATGGACAACTCAGCACATATCCCTCCTCACACTAGAAAATCAATCATGATGAGTAAGCAGACTTATCTTTGTATATGAAGGGCAGCATTACTGTTGTTATATGAAGGAGATTATCCCCATTATCCACATTCTGGATTACTGCCTGCTTTCAAGAACTGTCCCAATTAGTCTACAGCACTTGGACAGAACCATTTTTTCATGTTCTGTTTTGTAGATTTGTAACATCTTAAAAAAAAAAGAAAGAAACGTACATTCCCATAGTCTTCATCCCTACTCTTCCAATGTACAACCTCAAAATTTTCTAATGCTGGCCCTATCTGGTCTCCAGTTGGCCTGAGGCCATCTCCTGCTTACCACAGCAAAAGAGAGAAATCAGCCCAAATCAGCTAATTAACTATTCACCACTTCCAATGTTTTCTTCCGTATTATGGCTAAATTCATAACACCATGCAAAGTACAAAGATACCTTAAAACAAAACAAGGCGTTATCTTTTATCACTAGGTCAGTCATCTTTACTTGCAAGACCAATCAAAGGTCTTAATTGATTTTATACACAGTATTCATACATCTAAAAACAATCTGGCAGACTTAAAAGCACAGACTTCATAAATCATTAAAACTCTATTTTATCATTAATTCAACAAACACTGCTAAAACACTGAAGATGAAAACAATAGGATATAATCCTATTCTCAAATGTAAAGGGAAAAGGACCATCGAGAGCAACAGAGAAGAAAATAATCCAGGAAACAACTGACAGCAATTCCAGATTACGTGTAAAATAATTTTTAACATAGTTGAGACTAAAGAAAATTATAAAAATTGAACACAGCTCTGAGCCTCCTGACAGTCAAAAGTATGGAGAAACAGGATGGCTTACAAAACAATCTAATAAAACCAGTCATCTGTTTAAAAAAAAAAAAAAAAAGCTTAATACTGGGGTCTTAGGAAGAATTTGTCTCCAAGGTCTGTATTTTATAGGAACCAATAAATAAATTAGAAATTTCTTCATTAGATATAAATGAAGAAAATGTTTTTCATGGCCCCTTTTGGTATGTATCAGTTCTAGATAAGATGTATATTAAATCATAGTTCTGTGAAGAAACTTCTATGAGAACCACTTTATAAAGTAACATAATGCAGCTGGGCGCAGTGGCTCATGCGTGTAATCCTAGCACTTCAGAAGGCCGAGGAGGGCGGACCGCGTGAGCTCAGGCGTTCGAGACCAGCTTGGGCAAGACGGTGAAACCCCATCTATACTAAAATACAAAAAATTAGCCGGGTGTGGCCGTATGCGCCTGTAGTCCCAGCAGTCTCAGGCAGGAGAACTGCTTGAACCAAGGAGGCGGAGATTGCAGGGAGCCTGCAGGGAGCCCAGATCGCATCACTGCACTCCAGCCTGGGCAACAGAGCAAGTCCCCCACACCCCCCCCAAAAAATAATAAAATAAAAAAATAACATAATGCAAGAACAGTGATTTCAGGTGATACCTTTCCCATTTAGTTTATTCTAGGTTTTTATAAATGTATGTTTTGTTGCCCTACAGGACTGTAAATTCCTCAAGGCTTATGTTGTCTGCTTCCATTTCAACTGCCTTTACTATTTAGTAGAGTGCTTTACAGTTGCTACTCAACTATAACTGATAAAATGTTATGCAGTCAATATTTGTAATATTAGCTTTCCCCGCTACACTATAAATTCCATGAGAACAGTGATAGTGAGTTTTGATCGCGACTATATCCCTCCAAATCTAGAAGATCACTCTATAAGTATTCGCTGATTGAACGGATTAAATAAAGAAAACACAACGAAAAAGTATGAAAGGAGAGAAATAATTTAAATGGCAGTAACTTTGGGTTCTAAGGTTGTTCTCAATAAGAGCTAGAAGACCTCAGGTAAGTTACTTAACATTTGATTGTCAATGCTTTCATCTGTAAAATAGAAAAATTAACAGATATTTCAGATTTAAATGTTTTTAATATATATATAAAGCATTTAACACAATACCTGAAAAAGAACTCAATAAATGTTAATTCCTTTACTTTCTCTTACATCTCATCTATCCATAAAACAGTGCCTTCCAGGAATATATTATTTCAGTAAAAATACAACAGTACTCATTCTTACTTTCCTTTGAAAAATTAAATTTTCATCTCTTTAATCTTTAAAAAGGAGGGAAAAATAACTTGTGGACTGCTTTCAAAATATTACAAATGCAAAAGCTAGTTAAGAAAAAAACAGTGTCGAGAATGAGCCTTGTTGGTGGCACCCGCCTGTAGTTCCAGGTAATGGGGGGGATGCCTTGAGGCCAGGAGTTCCAGATCAGCCAGGGAAACAAAGCTAGACTCCATCTCTTAAGAAAAAAAAAACAGGAGGGGGGAAATCACCTTATCTACTAATAGAGATTTTTAAGCAACCGTTTATTTAAGAAAAAACGGTGAAATTCAAGTTAATATTACTTGACAGTACCCGTTTCAGAAAAAAAAAATACTCTGCATTGCTGGGTGTGGTTGCCCGAGACTAGTCCCAGCTACTTGGGAGGCCAAGGCAGGAGGCCAGTTTGAGCTCAGGAGTTGGGAGTACAGCCTGGGCAACATAGCGAGACCCCATCTCTTTAAAACACAAAAATTCGGCAATCGTTTGTTCCGAGTTGAAACCTTAAAAACGAAATATTTTGAACGCTTTCACTTAAAAGTGGAACACGACCCAATCCTAAAAACATTACTTCATGACGACTCCCTTGACTCCAGTCATCCTTCAGTTTTATCCTCCAGTTGTGAGCTTAATCTGATACCTAGCTGTTTCCCTCGCATCGCCACTTTAACACGCGGTGTGCAGACCAAGTTCTGTCATTCCTGTAATTACCACACCCCCAATCAGCCGCTACAGGCCCCTGTTGTTATGACATCTGTAAACTGCAGCCGGTCGTCTCCACCTCCCCGCGCCCCCGCCCCGCTTCCCCTACCTCCCTCCGGGCCGCCGGCTCCGACCCGGGCTGTAACTTGTGAATTCCCAAGACGGTCCCTTCTTGCCAGGGTTAGAAATTTTACACGCCACCCCTGCTCCTTCCTGCCTCTGTCAGAGCGCTCTGCACGGCCCACCCCCGCCTCCCGCCCGCCGCCCGGCCGCGGCGCAGGCTCCGCGCTCGCCTCCTCTCCGCCCGCTGCCTCGGCACTCCGCAGTCCCCGGCGCCGCTTACAGCCCTGCCGCCGCGCCACGCCGCCCCGCCCCGCCTCGACCGGCGTTCCCGATGGCGATCACACCAGGGCTCCCCACCCCCACCCCCTCCTCCGCCGGCCGCGCGGCCGTTAGGACAGCAGGGCCCGTGACGCACGGACGCGGGCCGAGCGTCCGGGCCCAGGCACCGCGGCTCGAGGAACGGCCGGCGCCCGCCCTCGCCCCAGGGCCTCTCCCGAGTCCCTCCCGGACTGCCCGGATCTGCCGGCGGGAGGGGGAGGGGCCGGGGCCGCAAAGCCCCCGCACTCACCAGGCTCAAGGCAACCGATCCCGGTGCCACCGCTGAAGTGAGCCCTCGCTCGCCCGCCCGCCGTGCCGCTCCCCGCGCACAACCTCGAAGAGCTGGCCCGCGCCTCGGCGGTGCTCAGCAGGCCTCGCTCTCCGCCGCCGCGCACCGAGCAGCAAGACTCAGCTCTGCCGGCGTTCGCAGTGCGCCTGCGTGCGGGGGCCGGCCCGAGCGCCTACGCGCGCCCCTCCGGCGCTTGCCGCAGAGGCTGCCGGGAGACGTAGTCTTGTAACGCTCTCTCGCCGCACGTTCCTAGCGATTCTCGCCCAGCCTGCGAAGAGTCGGGGATCGGGGAGAGGAGAGGGTCTCGCTAAGAAGGAGGTTTGCAGACCATAACAAAGGTTGGAGAAAGTTATATGTGCAAACCTGTCTTTGCTAAGCTCTTCCAGGGCGGATCGATGTTCACCTCTGTATAGCTTCTAACAAAGTAGGTAACTAATACGCGTTGATGGAATGAATGATGGAATGATTGAAGACTGAGGGAGTATTACAAAATTAGTAGGTCAGCGCCTCGTGTCTAAAGGGCTCACATGCAGCATGAATGCAAGAAGCTTCTGGACATTCCTTTTTTAGTTATGTCCCATCCCCTTTGCTTGATAATGTATGAGTAGTATCAAAAATAGTTAAGTGCCGGGTGCAGTGGCTCACACCTGTAATCCCAGCACCTTGGGAGGCCTAGGCCGGTGGAATACTTGAGGCCAGGAGTTTGAGACTAGCCTGGGCAACATGGCGAAACCCCGTCTCTACTAAAAATACAAAAATTAGCCGGGGGTGGTGACGGGCGCCTGAAGTCCCAGCTACTGGGGAGGCTGAGGTGGGAGAATCACCTGAGCCCGGGGTTGACGATGAGGCTGCAGTGAGCCGAGATCGTACCACTACACTCCAGCCTGGGCAACCGGAGTGAGACCCTGCCTCAAAAAAAAAAAAATAATAATAATAATAATAATTAAGAAACTACATGAAACACAAATACTCGTTTTACTCTCAAGTGCTCTCAAACGAAAACTTGGAGCAAATGATTGTTAATGTTAAATTTGATGGAATTCTTTGGGGGAGCAAATGGAGTAGTGGCTTCAAAAGAAAAACTGAAGCCAGCCTAGCAGGGGTCACAGAATAGTAGATAGATTTAAAACATATGCCAAGAAGCAAGGTAAAAGAGATGAGGTAGATTAGTACATTTATAAATGTCCCAGGGAAGAGGAGAAGACAGAGGACCACTCTACCTGAATCCTAGGTTATGCAATGTTCATTTGTCCTGGACTTCACTCTGCTGCATCAGCATTCTCCCGCGATGTGTTTACTAAGATCAGAGTTGAGTTTGAGAAATGTGGCTGGGGAAAGGGAAGGTGTGTTCACCAGGAGAGACTTAAGGGCAAGTTTGCCTGACCCCAGCTAGACTGAAGACAGATCACCTTATTCCAATAAGGAGGTAAGATTGATTATTCAGAGCTGGTCTTCAGTCTTCGGGAAAGCTAATTTATTTCCAGTTCACCCTTAATCCTAGCTAGTCCTTGATGGTCCCATCCAAAAGTCTGGGCTATTTACTCGGGCCTCTTCTCTTTGATGGGCCTTCTAAGGCCCATGACACAACCATAGGCTCTGCTCACTTTTTCAGCCACTGCTTTCAGAGTCAGCAATCACCTTAGCTTTGGAAAAATGATGACAAATATCAGGCTCACCTCTGGTGGCTTCCTTTTTCTTCCAGATCTTGCACTCACAAATTCTCACTTCCTTGGTAGCTCTTCAGTACATTAACGTTTTTATATTTTGTCCAGTTGTTCTCTGTAGTGGAAAGGTTGATTGAAAACAACAGTAGGCCATTGCTGGAAGTTGAAGTCCTATGTATGTTACTTTTACAAAAGTGTTATCTTACTGTACATGATGTTTTATAAGCTAATGTCTCTCTGACAATATCATTTTATATTTTGAGAAATTTGAAATTATAGAACAGTATTTTTTGTTATCACAAACAATGCTGCTATGAACATTCTTGTACATCTCTACTGTGTATAGGGAAACTGCTAGATCCTAGGACATTGCATCTTTAACCTTACTGTATATATTAGATAGAAATCTAAGATGGCCCCTATAATCTCTGGTCCCTGGTGTTGCCTATATAATCTCCACCCCTTGAGTGTAGGTGGGACCTTTGACTTACTTCTAGCCAACAGAATATGGCAAAGATGATAGGATGTCACTTCCATGATTCCTTTTCATTATATAAGACTGTCTTTCCAAACTGGAGCTAGAGATTTGCTGCTGGCCTTGAAGAAGCAAGCTGTCATGTTGTGAACTGCCTATGGAGAAGACCACATGCCAGGGAACTGCAGATGGCTTCTAGAACTTGAGTGCAGCCTCCAGCTGACAACCAGTAAGAAGCCAGGGCCCTCAGTCATACAACTACAAGGAAATGAATTCTGCCAACACCCTGAGAGAGGTCAGCCTCCAGATGAGAAGACAGCCTGACTTACACCTTGATAGCAGTTTTGTGAGATCCCGAGCAAAGGAAACAGCTAAACTGTGCCTGGACTCCTGGTCCACAGAAACTGTGAGATAATAAATGTGTCTTCACATACTATATTTATGGTAATTTATTATACAATAGAAAACTAATACACTAGACATTGCTGGATTATTTCATAAAGTAATTGTACCCATTTGTACTCTATAAACGGTATATAAGATACTCTTCACTTGCTAACAGTTAGAAATGTCTGGCTTTTTACATTTTTGCCAATCTAACATATAAATTACTTGAACATAAAAACATGAAAAATAGATATTTACTTAGAATTGTATATTCTGTTGTATTTCTTTTCTGTTGCATAAATGCAATTAAATAAAATAGCAGGCTGGGAACAGTGGCTCATGCCTGTAATCCCAGCACTTTTGGAGGCTGAGGCAGGAGGATCACTTGAACCCAGGAGTTCCAGACCAGCCTGGGCAACATAACAAGACCCCGTCTCAACACACAAAAAAATTAGTCAGCCATGGTAAGTCGCACCTGTAGTCCCAGCTATTCAGGAGGCTGAGGTGGGAGGATCACTTGACACCAGGAGTTTGAGCACACCACTGCACTTCAGTGTGGTGACAGAACAAGACGTTGTCTCTTTAAAAAAAAAAAAAAAGCAACTAGTAGTAATAAATAGAGGGACTAACTGAGCAAATAATATCTGTGAGAAAAATACAACAAATTCATAAGATTTCTTTCTTTCCTCTAGTATACCAATTTAGCTCTATTGCATATTTGAATTTTGTAGGCTATATTATATTCTTGAGAAAAATAAGTGTAAGAATTTTTTAAAGAATGTATACAATAGAACTAATGAAACAATTATTACCTATGGCCTCTTCGAGGATTATCAGACAGTTTCGGAGAACCAGCAGGTTTATTTCTGTTTTATCATAAACGTTCTCTCCATTCTCATCTTCAATGTATTTCTAAATTGAAACAGCCCATGCTGTTTTGTTCCACACTTAAAGATATTTTATGGCAAGCCAACATTTTAACATCTTTTCCGTGGCCAGCTTCAGTGATAGCCACCTTATAGGCACGTGTTTAAGCAATCTATCTCCTTCCATTTCTATAAAGTCAAAAATTTTATTAAGTGCTTCTGTACATTTTGAGGAAATTGAAATGACCAAAAACTTTCATTATCAAAGCCTCCATATCTCAGGTAAGCAAATCACAGCTCTCTTTTAGCATTGTTTAGCAGATGAGATCCTTTCATTTTATTTGGTAAGAAGTTACCAAGTTATTTTGACTGAATAGAATTCGTCAAAATTATCATTTACATCAAAAGCAGATAAATGAGCCAAGTCTAGTTTGTATTTGGCCAAGATATGATACTCTTCGTTTTATGTTTCTGTGATTTTGTGAAAATCTTAATAGACATCAAGATGACAATTTGAAACTCCAGTTTTCAAGTCAAGTCACCTAAGAGCTAGAGGGAACACATTTTTTTTTTTTTCTTTTTTTTTTTTTTTTTTTTTGAGACGGAGTCTTGCTCTGTCACTGAGGCTGGAGTGCAGTGGCATGATCTCAGCTTACTGCAGCCTCCACCTCCCAGATTCAAGTGATTCTCCTGACTCAGCCTCCCGAGTAGCTGGGACTACAGGTGTGCACCACCACAACTGGCTGATTTTTTTCGTATTTTTAGTAGGAACAGGGTTTTGCTATGTTGGCCAGGCTGGTCTCAAACTCCTGGCCTCAAGTGATAGACTCATTCGCCTTGGCCTCCCAAAGTGCTGGGATTACAGGCATGAGCCACCGCACCCGGCCCTCTTTTCTTTCTTATTATGTTGGACAGGAACTCTGATTGCTGATGAGTAGTAACAGGAAGCATTTATCGTCTCATTATTTCATGGGGAATCATTCTAATGTTTAATCATGAAATACTTGTTTTGGTAGCTATCCTTTAATGAATTGTCTATCAGGTGATTTTTTCTATATATTGAAATGAGCACAACCTTTAACATATTTATATGGTGAGTTACACTAACTGATTTTTGAAAGTTAAATTATCCTTGCATTTCTGAGGTAAAGCCAAGTTGACTATGATTTACTTATTTACACAGAGCCAAATTATAATTGCTAATATTTTATTTAGAATTTGTACATCTACTTACATAATTTAATTCATCTATAATTTTTTTATCTTATACTGTTTTCTATTTTTTGGTGTCAAGGTTATACTTGCCCTAAAAAAATTGTCGGGGAGTGTTCCCTCTATTTCTATTCTCTAGAAGATTTTATTTAAGATTAGAATAATCTGTTCTTTGAATATGTTGTAGAATTCACTAATAAAGTGAAAATCATCTTAGCCTGCTGTATTTACCTGTTTGCTTGGTAGGTAAATTTTTAAATACCAATTCAATTTATTTAATAGATATTAGAAAATTCAGGATTTCTAGTTCTTCAATCAATTTCGGTAAATTATATTTTTCTAAGAAAGTCTATATTTTGTCCAAATTTTGAATTTATTAGCACAAAACTGTTTCTAGTTACTACTTTTAGATCTCTAGTGTGTCTTGGTTACATTCTTCCATTATTAACAATCTTTATTTGTACCTTTTCTTATATTTTCTTGATCAGTCTTACCAAAGGTTTGTCTGTGTCTTTAATCTTTACCAAAAAACAGCTATTCATTTTATTGTTCTCTGCACTGGATATTGTTTCTATTTCACTATTTTCTGTTTATATTTTCTTTCTTCAAGTTTGTTCTGATTTTCTTTTCTTACCTTAAGTTAGATGTCTGCCTAGCTCATTATTCCTTTATTTTTCTTAATATAACCTTTAAGCTTAGAAAGAATTTAAGCACTATTTTAGCTTTATGTCACAAGCTGTGGTAGTATTATTTTCATTATCATTCAGTTCTAAATATTTTCTATTTTGTTATGTTTTCATGACCCACGGGATATTATTTTGAAGATTATATCTAATTTCCAAACAGATTTATTTTAAGCTATTTTTAAAATTGAATTATATGTTAATTGCATAATGGATGATGGCCAGACAATATAGACCCACTGAGAATGTCTTTAAAACTGTTGAATTTAGTTATTTCTTGTCTAGGGTCTTTGGCAAAAAGTAAATAAATAAAAAGAAAATTGTTAAATTTGGAATATGGTCAATATACATAACTGCTCAGTGTATTTAAGACTATTCAGCGTATTTAATGTATTCTCTCATTGTGTGAGGATTTCTATACATATAAATTAAATAAAAACTGTGTAACTCAATTCTATATTCTAATTTTTTTTTTACTGGGTCATCAACAAGTTACTGAGAGAGCTGTTAAATCATTATGATAGTGGATTTGTCCACTTTGCCTATAATTCTGTCAGGTTTTGCTTTAAATAGTTTGAGTCTATGCTATTAAATGCATATGGGCTTAGTTTTATGTCTATTTCTGATGAATTAAACCTTTTGTTATTATCAGGTAGCTATTTTTATCCTTAATAATCCTTTTCAACTTAACATCTATTTTGCCTGATTTTATTTTATTTTATTTTATTTTTTGGAAACAGGACCTCAATTTGTTGCCCAGGCTGAAGTGGTGTGATTTCGGCTCACTGCAGCCTCCACCTCTTGGGCTCAAGTATTCCTCCTGCCTCAGCCTCCCAAGTGGCTGGGACTACAGGCACGTGTCACCATGCCTGGCTAATTTTTGTATTTTTTGTAGAGAGCAGGACTCACTATATTGCCCAGGCTGGTCTTGAACTCCTGGGCTCAAGTGATCCGCCCTCCTTGGCCTCCCAAAGTGCTAGGATTACAGGCGTGAGCCACTGCACCCCAGCCTATTTTGTCCAATTTTAATATAGCTGTACCAGCTTTCTTTTGGTTAGTGTTTGCTAATTACATTTTTTCCATTTTTTAATTTTTGATCTTGCTGTAGTTTAATGATTTTTGTTATGTCTCCTACAAACAATATGTAGTTTTTAAAAATACAATCTCTTAATCTGTGATTTACCTAGCAAGTTTAATCCAAATTACACATATTGTGATCACATATACATTTGGAATTATTTCTACCATTTCATGTTGTTTAATCTTTCTTTCTTTTTGCTTTATTTTTCCTCCTTCCCTACTTTCCCTGATATTTTCTTTCTTCTTCTTCTTTTTTTTTTTTTTTTTTTTTTGGTTTCCTGAGTTGGGGTCTCTGTCACCCAGGCTGGAGTGAAGTAGTACAATCATGGCTCACTGCAGCCTCAAACTCATGGGTTCATGCAATCCTCCCGCCTTCATCTGCTGGGTAGCTGGGACTACAGCCACACACTACCACGCCCAGCCCTGACTTTTTAAATTCAATTTTTTTTGCCTACTATTTGGAAGTTACATGCTTTATTTCTCTTCTTTTAGTGGCTCTGTTAATTGTCAATGTGCTTAATAAACTTAATATCTCCAATCTCCTCTTGCAAGGACTTATTTATTTCTTTAGAGATGAAGTCTTGCCATGTTGTCCAGGCTGAAGTGCAGTGGCTATTCACAGGTGCAATTACAGCACACTACAGTCTTGAACTCCTGATCTCAGGGGATCCTCTTGCCACAGCCTCCAGAGTAGCTGGGACTACAAGTGCCTACCATAGCACCTGGCCCAGTGTGAGGACTATTAAACATTTTAACTGTAGTCACCACTCTACCATATTACATAGTTCATTTTCCAGTATTTTATTTCAGTCTTATTGCCAAAATTAGACATTTCTATATGTTGCTTTATAAAGACAATGGTCATCATGATGTGTCCATATTTACCATTTCTTTGCTCAAAATGCCTTCTTGCAGCTTAAAGTTTTCTTTGATTTCTCCCCTCATCCTGAAGTATTAATATATCCTTTAAATTTTAAGTTCTATAAGTGAGAGCCCATTGTTGGTAAACTCGGTTTTTGATGATCTGTGATACAGTATGGCTCTGTATTTGCACCCAAATCTCATGTTGAATTGTAATCCCTAATGCTGGGGGAGGGAAGGTGTGTAGTACCAGCCGCTTCACTCTCTCCCTCTCTCTCTCCTGCTGCTACGTGAAGATGTGCTTGCTTCCCCTTCACCCTTCCACCATGATTGTAAGTTGCCTGAGGCCTCCCTGGCCATGCCTCCTGTATAGCCCATGGAACTGTGAGTCAATTAAACCTGTTTTCTTTATAAATTACCTAGTCTCAGGTAGTAATTATTTATAGCAGTGTGAGAATGGACTAACACAATCTGTTAGTGTCTTTATTCAAAAATTATGGCAAAATGAAAGTTCAGCTAATTGTAGAATTCTAGGCTAACAGTTAACTTCTGTCAGCCCTTTGGAAATATACTAACGTCTTCAGACTTTCATTGTTGCTATTGAAAAGTGTATTCATTTTTTTATGGCTGTCACAAATTACCATGACTTTACTGGATTGAAAGAGCACAAATTCATTGTTTCAAAGTTCTGCAGGTCAAAAGTCAGGAATGGATCTCACTGGGCTAAAATCAAGGTGTTGGTCAGCTGGCTTTATTCCTTTCTGAAGGTTCTTGAGTTTGTTTCCTTGCTCATGCAGGTGTTGGAAGAATTCAGTTACATGCAGGTAAAGGACTGAGGTATGTTTCCTCACTGGTTGTCAACTGGGAGCTACCCTTTACTCTCAGAAGCTCCTCTCTGATCCTTGCACATAGCCTCCTACATCTCAGGATCAAATTCTTCCCATGCTGCCATCGCTTTGACCCACCTAGTAAGCATTCTCTACTTTTAAAGACTTTCGTGATTAGATTGGGCCCACCTGTGTGGGAAGGACATTATTCTGCCAAACAAAGAAATGGGCTGTCAGTCTAACTGTCTTTCCTTTGTAGATGATTTGGCTGTTCTCTTCAGCTGCTTTTAAGATCTGGCTGTTTCTTTGTATGTATTTCTTCTTATTTACCCTTGTGAATACTGACTCTCTTCCATTCTCTTTTAAAATTCCTATTAAGCCCAAACTAGATCTTTCTTCACTCTTTCTCTCTCTTTTCTTAACAGGGTCTTGCTTTGTCACCCAGGCTGTAGTGCAGTTGCTCCATCATGACTCACTGCAGCCTCAAATGCTTGGACTCAAGCAATCCTTCAGGTAATTTGTGTGTGTGTGTGTCTATGTGTGTGTCTGTCTCTGTGTGTGTGTGTGTGTGTGTGTGTGTGTGTGTGTGTGTGTGTAGATGGGGGTCTCACTATGTTGTCCAGGCTGGTCTCAAACTCCTGGCCTCAAGTGATCCTCTCACTTTGGCCTCCCAAAGTGTTGGGATTACAGGAGTGAGCCACAGCACCTGGCCAGCGAGGTCTTTCATATCTGTCCTCTCACTCTCAGCTCAGCTGTGCACCACAGGCCTCAAGCGTGTGTGGACACTTCAGCACCCATGTCCAAGCCTCATACATACAAATGATCATCCATTGGCTATTCTTGATGCAGACTCTGGTACAGCCCACACTCAGGAGGAGGGATGCAAGAAAGAGACCCGATCAAGCCCTGGAAGTAGACTCAGAGCTGTTAGGGCAGGAAATTTTGGGGCTCTGCTTTCCTAGTGGGTGATTTAGGAATGAAAAGTGCAGGGTCCAGATGAATCCAATCTCTTGGCCCTGTGGAGTCCTCACCTTGTGAGCATGGGCACAACCGGAGGAGGGCTAGAATGAGACCCTCTTAAGTAAGGAGCCTAAGGCAGGGGGCCTCTCAATCCAGGGGGAAAGGCAGATCCCCTGTTACTCAGATCCAAGGGCAATGCCATATGAGACAACAAGCACACTTCTTTCAACAGGGAGAATGCTAGTAAGGTAAGGCAAGGAAGAGGAGGAAGTGTTCTGTGCCAGGGGTTGAGGATGTGAGGTCAGGAAAGTTTGGAAGTACACAGAAATGTGGATTTAAAAGTAGGCAAGAGATGCATGGTGAAATTAGCTGGCCTCTACATTGCAAGTAGAACTCTGTAGTCAACTTTGGGCATAGTTACAGCAGATTCAGCCTTTATAAGGGCTATTCTCTCTACTTAAACAACTCTTCTGACTGCTCCTGATTTGCTACATCCCTTATGTTCTCAGCTTGAATTTCACTTGCTTTAGGCCTTGCCCCAAGTCCCTGATTAATCTATCCCTCTCTCTTTTAAATTTTTCCACAGAGTCTATACTTCTCTTTTTGTTATATCTAATCACACTTGTTAAGTTGTCCATGGTTGCCTTTTTGATTATTCAGGCTAAAAGGTTTGTGAAGACATTTGTCTTGTCCGACATCATATCCCAGGACCCACAAAGTGGCTGAAATGCATCTGGTGGTCAATATATATTTGGTGCATTGATAATATGTCCTCACAGTGTTTGAGTGGCATTACTTGATATAGCTGAATCCAAACAGAATATCAGCTTTTTTATGTCCTTCCACTTCAAATTGTTTCATTTTACACATAATTTTTCAGAGCCAGTTAATCAGACAAAGATGATTTATTTTCGTATCTAAAACACTTTATAATATTCTCTGGAAAATCTAAAATCATGCTGTTTTCCTAATATTTTTATACTGTCATCATTTTAGAAAATAAAAGGCCTGGGTTATATACTAGAAAAGTTTCTTCATTGTATGCAAAATATTTATCTCCTCTAGTAAAGGAGAATAAAGAAAAACTGCAAGAGGAAGGAAGGTCCTGAAAGTTTTTCATTTGGTATCTACCTACCCCAACCCCAAGACATAAAGACAGATAAAGGCACTAAGATGCTAGTATGTGGCTAGGCCTTTCAATAACCCAGTCAGTCCATACAGATAATCCATGGGATATATTCAAGCCACTCTCTGAGCCATCGATGGTCATTATTTGGTTAGTTCACCCAAGGTAAAGGCATACCAGCTGTTAAAATGATATAGAGATTAATCAACGGGGCTGCCACTTGTTAATCCCCTCCAGGGATCCTGTGCAAAGGGTCTCATTGGTCCTAATGAGTCATCTTGTGACTGTACATAATCCTGGATGCATATCCACAAATACTGAGGTATAGCCTGCATACCACTAAAAATAACAAAGGTTTCAGGGCTGGAGACATTGTCAACCACACTGTCATGACCATATACAGCTCCAGGACTCAGTGGTGGGGGAACAATATTTAACGGATGTCCCTGGCAAAAGGAGCCTGTGAGTACTTCAGCCTCGAACACATAGATCAGCTGATCTGCAGCAGAGATTTTCTTGGCCTTCTCTGCCAGGTTTTTGAGGTTCTTGGTGAAGTATATGCCAGCTCCGTATTTTGGCTCTGATAAAGGAAAAAATAATAATAAAAAGATATTATAATCTGGTAAATGATATTGCCGATTTGGGTACTAATATCTATTCTCTCTCTAGTCTTCCAAATAATCACTTCCTCCTGGTTCTGAGTTCCTGTGTCTATAGCAAAGGCACTAAAAATTGTTCCTTGAAACAAATTATCACTGACACCATCAACATAATAATAACTTGCATCCAAATATGCCATTAGGGCCGGGTGCGGTGGCTCACTCCTGTAATCCCTGTACTTTGGGAGGCTGAGGCGGGTGGATCACCTGAGGTCAGAAGCCTGGCCAACATGATGATACCCTGTCCCTAATAAAAACACAAAAATTGAGCTGGGTGTGGTGGCAGGCACCTGTAAGCCCAGCTGTTGAGGAGGCTGAGGCAGGAGAATCACTTGAACCCAGGAGTCAGAGGTTGCAGTGAGCCAAGATCGCACCACTGCACTCCAGCCTGGGCAATAAGAGTGAAACTCTGTCTCAAAAACAAAAACAAAACAAACAAACAAACATTAGTGTTCATAGAGAAGTTAATGGTTTTCAAAGTATTGCACATTGATTAGATTAAATTATCTATGATTTGGGTAGTAACTCCATGTAAAAGACAAAGATCTGAAATTCAAAGAACTTAGATTCAAGTCAGTATTATCAACTAAGTAGCTGACAGAGCATAACAAAAGGAAGGTTCTGTTTCCCTTAGAACATTGTCTGACTTCTACATGCTACAATAGGGATATTTCCAGAACTCTCAAGAAGATGGTTTGAAAATAGCATCTAATAAGAGAAGACAGAGTGCCTCCTAACCTCATGAACAGCATTACAAGAAAAATATGTCACCTGGGACTGGTGGCACACACCTGTAATCCCAACACTTTGGGAGGTCAAAGTGGGTGGATCGCATGAGCCCAGCATGGGCAACATGGCAAAACCCCATCTCTACAAAAAATACAAAAAGTAACCAGGCATGGTGGTGCACACCTAAAATTGTAGCTACTCAGGAGGCTGAGGTGGGAGGACTGATTGAACTCTAGGAGGTTGAGGCTGCAGTGAGCTGTGACCGTGCCACTGCACTCCAACCTGGGTGACAAAGCAAGACCCTGTCAAAAAAAAAAAAAAAAGAAGAAAAATATGTCAAGGGGAAGGTGGAGTATATAAAATATTAGTGTGCATACTTCATTGTTTAGGAAAAGCACTCCTGGATTTGGAAGGACAGAGGCATTCTAGTCACCAGGAGGGTACTGTGTATTCTCCATGGGTTGGCACAATACCTCATGAAGAATCTCCAAGTGCATGTTATCTAGGTCCATGCTCACCAGGCAACTTTCCACCCATCAGGCACTCTGGGGACTGTGATATTAAGGAAGAAATGCCCTATTCCGACCACTAGAAATGAGTACTCTTCATTCTGACACATTGCCTGTGATCTGTATTACCTTCTTTGGAGTATTAAAAACACTCGGGAGGCTGAGGGCCAAATTCTGGACCTCAAAGGAATCCCTGTTCAATGCCCTTTCTGACCTCACTTAGAGGGAAAATAAATTATACCTTCTTTGATGCCGTATTATCCTTCCTTCCTTTCCTTTTTTCCTTTCATTTCCTCCCTCTCTTTCTTTAAGTGGGACATAACCAAACACTTTTAGGCTCAAGGGCAGCACTGAACAATAGAAACGTACTACGAGTCACGCATGTCATTTAAAACTTGCAGGCTGAGTGGCTCATGTCTGTTATCCCAGCACTTTGGGAGGCCAAGGCAGAAGGACTGGTGGAGGTCAGGAGTTTGAGACCAGCCTGGGCAACACAGTGAGACCTAATCTCTACCAAAAATAAAAAAAATTAGTCAGGTATTGTGGCACTCACCTGGAGTCCCAGCTACTCTAGTAGCCACATTTTAAAAATGTAAAAAAAAAAGGGTGAAATTCACATTTTTATTTAAGCCATTCAAGACGTTATTTTAACATGTAATCTATATTTTAAAAAGTATTAGATATTTTACATTCTTTTGTAGTAGGTCTTTGAAATCTGGTGTGTATTTTATACTTACAGCATCTTTCAATTTAGATCAGACACATTTCAAGTGCTCAATAGCCACATGTAGCTAGTGGCTACCGTATTGAACAGTGCAGCTCTGGAAATTTAAAAGTGAGTAAGACATGATCCCTATTCTCAGTATTTCACAAAGGGAAGTCTCTGCATGTAAACAGATTAAATATAGTACAATTTATGTGGCAAGGTAATATTTTGAGATAAAAATCAAAGATTTTCTTTCCCAGGAGTTTCTTCTTGCTCTTTGTTCTTCCACCTATTGAGTCCTTGCTACTTCTTATTAAGGATGAAAAAGATAAAGTTGAAAACAAAGTCAATATATAAATATATGTATAGTTTTTTGAGAACTGCCTGCTGGGTGCAGTGGCTCACATCTGTAATTCCAGCACTTCAGGAGGCCGAGGCAGGCAGATCACGAGGTCAGGAGTTCGAGACCAGCCTGGCCAACATGGTGAAACCCCATATAATTATAACATAATATTATAATACAATATATATTATATTATATATTATATAATATTATATGTACTATATAATTATATAATATATAATTTTATATATGTAAATTATATATAATATATAACATGTATATTATATTACATATATTATATATTACATATATTATAATATATATAATTTATAATATATAATATTATATATTACATAATATATAATATATATTATAAATTATATAATATATTGCATATATTATATTATTATATATTATATATTATAATGTAATATATTTTATATATTATATGTAATTATATTTAATTCACAGAAGAGAGTATGGTCTTGAAATTCTGGCTTTCAGAGTTAGCTTTTCTGAGAGGAAGAGGGCTTTTTGAACCAAAAGCTACAAACCAGAAGGATTCACAGCATGGGATTTTTTACCATAAATGATAGAGCAGACAGTAATATAACATATTCTAAGAACATTTTCTCATTTCAAGACAAATGAAAGTTCTTTCTTCCAGCTGGTGGGAAGAGAAGTATCAGAAGTGACGTGACTAGAGCTCTTGGGGGAGCTTGGGAAAGGGCTCCCTTTACTACCCCCACTCCCTTGAGAGCCCTGGGAGTCAAGAGGGGGCCGAACAATGGAAGTCTCAGAATAAGAACAACTGGAGGGACTCGCAGAGCAGACAGACCCTGGCCTGACTCTAGTGGGTGCAGTCCCTCATCCAGCCTCATCACCTGAGTGGAGATAGCAATGGTTGGAGAAGTCTCTGGAGCAGGTGAGGACCACTACCCAAGACCCTGCACTCAGCTTGGAGGATGAACATGCTCAAAAATTTCCTGTGTGGCAGGAGGAACACAGACATGGCCTGGAAAGGAATTTCTTCAGCATGGAAAAGACATAGAGTGGCCTGTGCAGACACTGAGTGTAAAAGGCACAGGAGAGTGCTAATGACCAAAGCTCAGGTGGTTTATCAAGCAGAGGACAATGGGAGCCATAAGCCAGACAACCCTCCTCACATACAGAAAAGAGGAGAAAAGGGGCAAACATTGCAGGAACTGAGTTTCAATCTTGAAGGGACTATGAAAACTCTGAAAATGACTGAGTTCACATTGAACTGTCAAGATTCAAATTTTCCACATCTGTGGACATGGGGAACAGGACAGTTGGGTAAAGTTCCATTATAGAGCCATAAAGGAAATGAGTTCTATGCCTGAGTTTCATAGGACAATAGATTTTAGTACTAATTAAAGTTATAGATGTCATAACAAAGGAATGGAGGTATGCAGGAGCACAGAGGAGGAAGATACTTACTAGGCCTGCAGGCCTGCAGGAAAGATGCCAACAAGGAGATGCCATTTGTACTATGTCTTGAAGAAAGAATAGGGGTTTGTAGTACTGAAAAGGGCAAGGAGGGAAGTCATTCCACAGACAACAGGAGAGGGGCATGAAAGTACATAGCATGTTTAGGGAACTCTAAAAAGTTATGGCTGGAGTCTTGAGGAACATAGTGGGTGATGACTGCTGAAATGATGTGGGAGCTAGGGCCTTATATTCTCTGCTAAGGAGTTTAGGCTTTTATCTCATAGGCAACTGGGAATGCAGATATTAAGCAAGAATGTAATTTTTAGTGTGATAATTCTGGTGGTAAAGGATAGATTAGGCAGGGGTGTGTTTTGTGGCAAGGAGAGGACCTCGTAATAGTCTAGGACTAAAGGAAGATGAACTAAGGCAGTAGGAATAGAGAGGTGAAACTGAGCTCAGATCTTCATGAGATTGAATCACTAGGACTGGGTGAATGCCTGGATATAAGGGTGAAGGAAAAGGAGGAATAGAGGATAATAATGTTTCAGGCTTAGGAAACCTGGTAGGTAGATGGTGATGATATTAACCAGGTTAGGGAGAATCAGCAAACAAGGGGCATATTTCTTAGGGAAAATCATGGCCAAGAAAAGAGATCAATTTGAGATACCTATGGGACATCTGGGTAAATATGTCAAAAAGAGAATCAGATATATGAACCTGCAGGTCAGGAGAGAGGTAGGGAGTTAAGAGTTGGAAATTCCTAAGTCATCATCATTAAGGTAGCAGTTGAGGCCATGGGAATAGGTGCCATCACCAAGGGGGACATTGTAGAAGAAAAAGAGAGAAGACAAAGAAGGGGCAACAGATGAACTCATGAGATTATAAATTGTAAGGGCAAGAACTCTATGGTTTTTTATTTATGCACTATTTCTAGTACCCCTAGCACGGGGCCTGATTCATAGAATGTGCTTAATAAATACCTGTGGAACAAATGAATCAACCCAATAAGAAACTGCATGTGTAGATGCCTTCTTGCTGTACTCAACCAAGTCCTACAAGCAAGAGATTTATTCAGAACTGGCTGGAGTGCAAACATAAACAGAAAAAAGAAAATAAAGCTTTGTTAACAGAAGTTCCCTCTCCTTTGCCTGTGGGTGGCCATCTACATTGACTGAGAGTCCTATAATTTGGAACACTGCAGGGCTGAAAAAGCTAAGAGCTTTTGTACTCCATATAATAACAGCTTCAGTGGTAGCAAGACTGGTATCTCCTGGGCTTGTCTGGCACCTTCTGTTAAGGGTTCTCAGCAGCCTACAGAGATGAGTCAATTGGTGCAGGTCACATTATGGGTCATGTCTGAATTGCCTCAAGGCAGTGGCTGTTAAACTAAAGGTTAGGGAGAAGGGAAGAGCACACAGACAGCAGGTAAGAGATCAAAATCTTGAGCTGAAAGACTATGTGGAGACAAGATCTGTGGTTAGGTTATAAAGACATAAACTTAACCAGAAGAAATTAGGCCTCATGCCCACTTAATTTTTAAAGGAACTATATTGCTGAAGAAACCACAAGCCTGGTTACAACAGTCTGAGCACATTCCAGCCTGTGAGACAATCCATGGCTCCCTGATAGGCAATGAACCTGGAAATAGCCAAGGGCCGCAATATATAAGGAAGATTTTCCCAGAGTGCAAAATAAAGGTTTTACAACATGGAATAGAGAGTCCTCCCTATACTTCATCAGCAGCATGTAGATAAGTGGTATGCGCCAGTGGCTGTTGTGTGTTTTGCTTCTCCCCTTTCAACATGAGAGTTTTCATTGCAGTTTTCCTGCTCCTTTTCATATCACTATATAATGGGTCAGTTGGGGGCAGTATCTTGCCTTTAAGCTTTAAGACAGAACTGCCTACCGGGCACGGTGGCTCACACCTGTAATCCCAACACTTTGGGAGGCTGAGGTGGGCGGATCACGAGGTCAGGAGCTCGAGATCAGCCTGGCCAACATGATGAAACCTCGTCTCTACTAAAAAAAAAATACAAAAATTAACTGCATGTGGTGGCACACGCCCGTAATCCCACTACCTGGGAGGCTGAGGCAGGAGAACCGTTTGAATCTCAGAGGCGGAGGCTGCAGTGAGCCAAGATCATGCTACTGCACTCCAGCCTGAACGACAGAGCAAGACTCTATCTCAGAAAAATAAATAAGGAGAGAACTGCCTGAACTTGAACTGATGATGAGTCTGGCTAAGACCTTGGGACCATATTCCTTGGGAAGATAGTAGGTGTCTTATTTGTTTTGGTAAGAAAGATGTGTATAGATGTTGAGCAGACAAGTAGCAGGGTCTGCCACAGGACTGAAAAGAGAATACTCACTAGATTTGGAAAATAGGAGCACAGCGATGATCTTAATGAAAGTAATTTAAGCAGAAGTAATGGGTGGGGATTGCAGAGAAGCCAGCTTTAGGAGCAAATGGAAGTTGTAGATTTTTTGAGACTTTGCTAATGAAGGGACTATACTGATCATCACTTTCCTGGTTGCCCCAAAAGGCTTCTTGGTGGGGATTCATTTCTCTATTTTTATCCCCAGTAATTGTCTATGTTCAATATTTACCCCAGGTTTTGCCTATGTTCTCTCCAGAACAAAGAAAAGATGATTTCTAGAGCCTTTGCATCCTAGAAACCAAGTCTATTGGAATTGACTCCTCAGCAAGGATCATGCTATGGAGTGCACGTATTTTGAAAGCTAAAGAGCAAGAGCCGTATATTTAACGGACCAAGTAAAATCAAGCCACCCTGCTAAGTACCTCTCCATAATTATTACTAAACTTCTTTTCCTCCTTTGGAGAGACCTAAAGCCAGAAATCTTCATTACTGACTGAGGAGTAGAGGGGGCAATATAGGAATTATATATGCAATGTTTTTGTACATCTGAAAACAGACATGGGAGTTACACATAGAACTCCTATGACTAAAGAGGATCTTAAGATGCTATGCACTTCACCTGCCAAATGATACCTAATTCATCCACCAGCAGGCTATAGGAAATAAAGGGATGAAAGAGAAAAGACCAACTTTCTTAAATTTAGGAAAATGCCCTTTTAATTAAGGGATGAGGATGGTTCAGTGCTGTTGGTAATAATTTTGTTGAGATAAGTAAGGCAAAAAAAAAAAAAGCCTCAACGTGCTCTCTGCAGATAGGACACAGAAACACATAATGGAGAAAAATAGTGAACCGTAGTTCTTACTGCTCACACTTTTCATCAATGTAAAATGCAACAGCAACAAAAGATACAAAGGAAAAGTAAAAAGTATCACTCTTTCCAGAATACTTCGTGACCTGGGTCATTATTCGTGACCTCTAAATCGCAGTCACAAATGATCCCTTCCCCACAACAAATGCTATTAGTGGAAGCATCTACTGATGTCAGCTCACCAAATCCCACAGAGTAGCCCCAATGATGAGGCATTGACACCTACCGCAAGGCACCGAGTACATTCTTTGAAAGCCAACTCTGCATACCACATTGCAGAACTGGTATGGGACTTGCTGAAACAGCCTGTGGCTCACTGATTGCCTGGGCAGTTTTCCTTCCATCATTTCCTTCTTTCTTTGAAAGGCAGCCATAAGAACCTTATTTTCTATCTTCTCCACCTAGAATCATAGAAAAGAAAGACTGAAAAAGAGGCTAGAAAAAGAGCTGCAAAGCTCTTTAAATTACCTATTATATTGCTTCAAAAATAAAGGAGCTTATGTGCATAATATTACTTTGCATGCAATTTGCTTTTCATATAAAGTTGCAAAAGAGTCTCTCCTCCCTCTAATCCTCTCCTATTTTGATTCTGTCTCTTCAAAATTCCCTGCCCCTTCTCTAATAAATTTCTTTAACAAAAATTCACTGACTTAGACATAATGTCTGCCCTCTTAAGCTCATAGTTTAGTGAGATAGAAAAATAGGTAAACAATTATAACACAGTGTGATAAATGCTATTCCACTTCTTTTATTTTGCTCAAAGACGGGCTTCCTGGATCTGGAATCTGCTTCTGTGTGTCCTGACGTCATTTTTACCTTCCGATTCCAACTATATCCCTCGTGCCTGCCCTGCCTTGCTCTCTTCTCGGTCTTACTGACCTAGGATTCCAAGTCCATGAGCGGCCAGCTTAGAATCATCAGTAGGTGAGCTTTTCCTTGGGCTACAGAAGCAAGTTAATTAACAACAAAATGAGCCAAATCCTCCCCTTTGTTAGGTATACCTTTATAACCTGCAAACCACATTTTTCAAACTGTTTCTTTTGATCTTCAAGCTCTTGAGTTAGAGGCACAGGACGTTTCAGAAATATATTTTCTTTCATTTTGTCTTGAGTTTTTTGTTGCTGATTAGTCCACTGTCCTAAAAATGAGTAACACAAAAACTTTGTTTCAACGCTCTGAGAGAGGAAAAAGGAAACTTAATGAAACAAATTCTAGAAATTTAGAGGAAGGGATTAGCCAGTTTAAATTGTGTGCCTCATGCATTTAGGACATGCAAGGAGAGCTATAATATTATGAGCAGTCAGGATAAAATAAAGGGGTAATAAATTTGTCTTTAGATGATTTGAACCATGAGGCTAAGGGGATGTGAGTAAAAGGAGCATAACGTATACTTGCTTCTCCACAATCAATGCTGTAATAATGAGAAATAATTGTGTTGCTCATAGGGTATGTTTTTATTTCTAGCCCCAATGCCTATCAGCAAAAAGAGACAGGCATTAGAAAATATTAAATATGGAATGATAGGAAATGACATGACATTTGTAAAACACTTCAAAATTTTCAGTTTCCTTCCTTATTTGATCATTATAACACCACCATGAAATAACGCCATTTTACAAATAAAGAAATTGAAGTTCAAATAAGTAACTTGCCCCATAGCACACACCTAGTAAGTAAAGAGCTAAGATTACAAACCTGGCTTTCACCAATGCTTTTTGTAAGTGACAAGGCAAAATACTTGGAACATGCATCACTCATATACCACCCAAAGAAGAAGAGCAAAATTTGGAGATTAAGAGTCTATGGTGTCTTGTTTTTCCTCCCTTCCTCTTTTCTCCTCCTCTTATTTTCCTCCCTCCCTCCCCTCCCTCCCTCCCTCCCTCCCTCCCTCCCTCCCTCCCTCCTTCCTTCCTTCCTTCCTTCCTTCCTTCCTTCCTCCTTCCTCCTTCCTTTTTTTCCTCCCATCCTTTTTTCAAGAGGCAACCTGTTTTTGTCCAAAGGAGCTCCTTACTGGACTAAATATACAGGTGGACAAATGAAAACCAAAAAAGACTTGTTTTCTCTTGGTTTATTTTTAGTTTGACTTAAGACCAAGTATACTAAAATGACCTAATCCCCGGTTCATTATCTAATTGAATGGGCTCAATTTAACCACAAAAAGCAGGTGACGAATTGAGGGAAACTCACTAGAGAGCCAAGTTGTAAATCTGAGAAAGTGGGAGGGACAAAACTCCATAGCAGAGGAACTGCAAAGACCAGAAACTTCAACAGAAGACTGTAAATTAACTTTGGAGAGCAATAGCTCATATTTATAAGGTGTAATATTAGAGTTCAGTTTCCTTGAGTTCAACAAACATTTGCCAAGCTCCTTCTATATGCCAGGCACTGGACTGGGCACTGGGGACCCAAAGATCACAAACTTCTGCCATTGGAAACACCTACCAGGAAGGATTAAAAGAGTGGCATAAAAGAGAGGTGATGCCTTTGATTTAAAAAATAAAATTATTGTTCTGATGGATATTTGATATTCCTTATAATGATAACTCATCTCAAAATTATCCATTTTGTTAATTAAGATCTTAATCTGATTAAGACAGGGTAGGTTTTCCTGAACCTCTAAGGCTTCTGTGGAATAATATATTTAGTCATCAACTACCAAAAGTGCCATCTTGCGGCAGAACAAGGGACTTACATGACTCAAAATTGTCAATAGCTGGGAGAATTAGCCCACCTTATGACTTCAGTTAATTTAAAGCAATGCCACACACACACACACACACACACACACACACACACACACACAAACAAAATAATGCCACAAGTTTTATAGGAGATTCATGTTTCTTTGTATCCTGTTCCCCTAAGCTGACACTGGTGTCAGTTTCAATACCTATATTCACTATGTTTCAAAAACTAAGTGAAAATCATAATCTTGGTTCTTATGCTTGTGTATTCTTTTTATCCATTTTTTTTTTTTTTTTTTGCCACTGTGTTTTCTGTGGAATGTGGATACAACATTTATGGGGAACTCTCACTCACTTAACCATTTATTCCTGCATTATTTTTACAAACACATGGTGAAAATAAGGTGTCCTTTGAAATTTTGCGTCTGAATTTTTGCACCTCTTACTAAATCCATTCTCCACATTATAACCAGTGATCTTTCTAAAAACACAAGTCTGATCTTAACTTTGCTTAAAATTCTTTAAGGTTTCCTATTTGTTTCAAGAAATTCTCTGAACTCTTTCACGTGATTTATAAGGTCTTACATAATCCAGGCCTTGCAACAATCTTATTTCTTGATGTTTTCTTTCTTTGCCTAACTAACTTCTACCTATTATCCAGTTCTCCATTTATGACACCTGTGATAAGCCCTCCCATGACTTCCCAAGTCTGGGTTAGGTGCCTCTCTGCAGTGCTTTCGCTCTCCTCTATCATCACTAACCTGTGTGCTCATCAAGGTTCCCCATTAGACTTTGAGCAGGAACAATGTCCATCTTGTTTATTGCTGTAGTCCTTGCACCTAGCACAGTGCTTGGCACATCATGGGTGCAATATGCATTAGTTGAATGAAATCTATATCTATCTCTATCTCCCGAGATGGCATTTCTTTTTTTCTTTCTTTTTTTTTTTTTTTTTTTTTTTTTTTTTTGAGACAGAGTTTCACTTTTGTGGCCCAGGCTGGAGTGCAATGGCTTGATCTCAGTTCACTGCAACCTTTGCCTCCTGGGTTCAAGCAATTCTCCTGCCTCAGCCTCCCGAGTAGCTGGGATTACAAGCATGGGCCACCATGCCTGGCTATTTTTTTTTTTTTTTTTTTTTTTTTTTTTGTAGTTTTAGTAGAGACAAGGTTTCTCCATGTTGGTCAGGCTGCTCTTGAACTCCCGACCTCAGGTGATCTGCCCAAAGTCCTGGGATTACAGGCGTGAGCCACCACGCCCGGCCCTGAGATGGCATTTTCAATAGTATAATTTCCTAGTTAGCTCTAGGGCTCTGTTGAAAGGATCTCTCCAGATCCAAATTCCCACATGTATCCTGATGAGTTTAGCCCCACTGAATGGGAGATACTTGAGTGTACCTCACAGTACCAATGTATAATTTCATTGGCGAGAGGGCTCAAGGTAAGTAATTTTAGGGTTCCTAATGCTGTCAGTAACAAATAAATACAATAAAACTTGATAAAAGAAATAAGATAATCTGATAGAATGTGTCTACATTTGAGCGCTGCATCTGAAGAATTAGAAATGTATACTTTTCCCCATGGCTTGGGTTTTACCACTGCCAAAATTCCATGTAATTGCCTCTTAGACAATCAGGGTTATTACAAGTAAATAAAATTGTGTTTGTGTGTGTGTTCACAAATAATCCTGATTGTCAAAAGAGAGCAAAAAATAACTCACGAAGGTTTATGATCTAACAAAGAATCAGAATGTTTGCTCCCTCCTCTCTCTGTCTCTCACCCACATCCATACATACATGCTCACACCCAAAAGAAGGAACAATGGGGAGAATTTACTTTCTAACTTAATAGAAAGTTACTCACCTAACAAGCTCCAAAGTCCTTGCTCCTTTTTCCTTGCCATTTCCTCCTGTACTTTACAAAGCATATCTTCAATGTTCATAACCACCTCAATGAGGTCAGCCTGGGCTCCTTTAATCTCTAACTCTGTCCTTCCTGGTTTGATAATTTCTGTGATGGAGACACTTGAAGTTTTCTGAAGCTGAGATAAAATGTCATGTTCCTTTCTCCCAAGGTACAGAATATGATTATTCTCAATGATGTGATGGTTCTGGAGACTCAGTATTCTTTGGATCCATGCATAGGCCTCCCACATTTTTTCTATGTTGAATCCCATCAGATTGATGGCAGGAAATCTAGCTTCAAGCCCATTTTCTCTTTTCTCCTCTCTGGTTGACTGGGGGACTGAAACGACTATAATAAGCAATCATGGAAGACTAGCGGTTTTTGTTTTTTTTTGTTTGTTTGTTTGTTTTTTTTGAGACGGAGTCTCACTCTGTCGCCCAGCCTGGAGTGCAGTGGTGTGATCTTGGCTCACTGCAAGCTCTGCCTCCCAGGTTCACGCCGTTCTCCTGCCTCAGTCTCCCGAGTAGCTGGGACTACAGGCGTCTGCCAGCACACCCAGCTAATTTTTTATATTTTTCGTGGAGATGGGGTGTCACCATGTTAGCCAGGATGGTCTCGATATCCTGACCTCGTGATCTGCCCGCCTCAGCCTCCCAAAGTGCCAAGATTACAGGCGTGAGCCAATGTGCCCGGCTGACCAGTGGGTTTTAAAACAGTGAAGAAATGGGATGGCTGGGTCAAATGGTATTTCTAGTTCTAGATAGGATTATAAGTCATGTTGCTATAAAGACACATGCACACATATGTTTACTGTGGCACTATTCACAATAGAAAAGACTTGGAATCAACCCAAATGTCCATCAGTGACAGACTGGATTAAGAAAATGTGGCACATATACACCATGGAATACTATGCAGCCATAAAAAAGGATGAGTTTGTGTCCTTTGTAGGGACACGGATGCAGCTGGAAACCATCATTCGCAGCAAACTGTCGCAAGAACAGAAAACCAAATACCGCATGTTCTCACTCAGAGGTGGGAATTGAACAATGAGATCACTTGGACACAGGAAGGGGAGCATCACACACTGGGTCTTATTGTGGGGAGGGGGTAGAGGGGAGGGATGGCATTAGGAGATATACCTAATGTAAATGACAAGTTAATGGGTGCAGCACACCAACATGGCACATGTATACATATATAACAAACCTGCACGTTGTGCACATGTACCCTAGAACTTAAAGTATAATAAAAAAAATTAAAAAAAATAAAACAGTACAGAACAAAACACCATGGCCAGCGTTTTACCCCTGTGATATTGTCACCACTGTCAGCAGTAGCAGCTTCAATTAAGTACCTATCTCTGAAAGCTGCATTGGGTATGAAGGAAATCTACCTGTATTGTTTACAGCCTCCTTTGGAACACAGAGTTTAGCTTGTAATGGATTAGCTTTATCATCTCTTGCCTCTGCTATGTTGCATTTATCAGTTCACAGATGAGTTCACCTTGAGATCTCACCCTGGATGTTAAGTATTATTACCTGCTGAATAGGATTTTCCTTAACCTCTTGCTACTAGTTTTAAAATCAAACATCTCTGAAAGACACAGAGCTTGAAGAGTCAAAATTATTTTTTTAAAAATGAATCTCTGATTTTAAGAATAATACATGTTTATTATTTAAAAATTGGAAAATTATCAACATATAATGGAAGGAAGAAATACCTGTAATTCCACTACTCAGGATTCCTCACAACCTTATGAGACAGATACTAGTAGTTGTCCCATCTTACCAACAAGGAAATTGATTCACAGAGTCATTAAGTAACTTGCCCATGGCTACAGGACTAGTTAGTGGTGGCCATGAAGCTAGTAGGTATGGGCATCTGACGCCAGTGCTCCCGCATATGCCTTCCAGTGAGTAATATCTGAACAGCAGTGGAAATTAGCATCTTTCTCCTGAGATCTCAGTTGTGTGGTACAGGAGCTACAAAAGAAGTATAAGGACAGACCCAGAAGTAACACAGGGAGGACAGTCTTCCTCTGAGTAAAGACAAAAAATACAAAAGTCAAGGTTTTAGACAGCAGTAAGAAGTAACCCAGGTTTTATATTGGAGGCATACTTTTGTTTAAACCCTTGTTCTGTCTGGGAGATTATATTATTTTTTAGGAGAAAATAAAAACAATGCATAGTGATATTTCATTTAGCCATTATTATCAAGAGAAAATTCTTCTCCTTCTTCTCCTTTTTCCTCTTCCTCTTCTTCTTCTACCTCTCTCCTCTCTCTCCCCCTCCCCCACTTCTCCTCCTCCTCCTTCTACTTCTTATTTTTTTTTTTTTTTTTTTTTTTTTAGAGACGGGGTGTCACTATGCTGCCAAGGCTGGTCTTGACCTCCTGGCCTCAAGCAATACACCCACCTTGTCCTCCCAAAGCACTGGGACTATGGGCATGAGTCAGCATGCCTGGCCAATAATAATAATAATTATTATTATTATTTATTTATTTTTGAGATAGAGTCTCACCCTGTCGCCCAGGCTGAAGTAGAGTGGCGCGATCTCGGCTCACTGCAACCTTAGCCTCCCGAGTAGCTGGGATTACAGGCGCCTGCCACCACGCCCAGCTAATTCTTGTACTTTTAGTAGAGATGGGGTTTCACCATGTTGGCCAGGCTGGTCTCGAACTCCTGACCTCGTGATCTGCTCACCTCAGCCTCCCAAAGTGCTGGGATTACAGGCGTGAGCCACCGCACCTGGCCAATAATTATTATTCTAACTTTAGTATATGTGTTGGCAAAGTGAGCACTATTCTTCTAGATAAGTAAATTGTTCGGATCACTAAAGGATAACTCTTCTAGCACCAAAATGCACTGAATTTTAACTATGAGTTATCTATTTATTTATTTTTTTTTGAGACCAAGTCTCCCTCTGTTGCCCAAGCTGGAGTGCAGTGGCACAATCTCGGCTCACTGCAACCTCCGCCACCTGGGTTCAAGTGATTCTCCTGCCTCAGCTTCCCGAGTAGTTGGGATTACAGGCACACGCCCCCATGCCTGGCTAATTCTCTTTTGTATTTTTAGTAGAGACGAGGTTTCGCCTTGTTGACCAAACTGGTCTCGAACTCCTGACCTCAGGTGATCCGCTTGCCTCGGCCTCCCAAAGTGCTGGGATTACAGGCATGAGCCACCATGCCTAGCTGAATTAAATATTTCTAATGATAACATACCACCTCTCTGCCTTCTTAAATAGTTTTTTTTGTTTGTTTGCTTTTTTGTTTTTGTTTTTGTTTTTTTTGAGATGGAGTTTCCCTCTTGTTGCTCAGGCTAGAGTGCAATGGCATGATCTTGACTCACCACAACCTCCACCTCCCGCGTTCAAGCGATTCTCCTGCCTCAGCCTTCTGAGTAGCTGGGATTACAGACATGCACCACCACACCTGGCTAATTTTGTATTTTTAGTAGAGATGGGGTTTCTCCATGTTAGGCTGGTCTTGAACTCCCGACCTTAGGTGATCTGCCCACATCAGCCTCCCAAAGTACTGGGATTACAGGCATGAGCCACCGTGCCCGGCCCTTCCTAAACAGTTTAACCTTTCCTTGATAATCTGAGATCATCATCATTAATCATTTTGTTTATTTGTCACCCAGGCTGGAGTGCAGTGGCACAATCATGGCTCACTGCAGCCTTGACCTCCCCGGGCTCAGGTGATCCTCCCAAGTAGCTGAGACTACAGGCACGCACCACCATGCCTGGCTAATTTTTGTATTTTTTGTAGAGATGGGTTTCACCATGTTGCCCAGGCTGGTCTCGAATTCCTGTCCTCAAGTGATTGCCTGCCTTGGCCTCCCAAAGTGCTGGGATTACAGGCTTGAGCCACCATGTTCCATCATTAATCATTTTTATGTCAATTATTGTCCTGTGCTATATAATTCCTTTACAGTTGTCCGCAAGAATTACTGAATTAAATGGTGACATTTGCCACCATTATTCAGATTAATGACATACAGACCTTTTAATGTTCCTTTTCTATGTTTTTCTCACCTAAAACTCCTCTTATGTACCCATAATGGATTCCCTGTGGTTCCCCAAACATGCACTGGATTTCTTTGCTCCTGTGGGTTTTCTCTACCTTGGATGCCCCATCCTACCCTCTCTGGACATTGGAAATCTTGCCATGCTTACAGCCCAGCTTAGAACTATCTCATTCATGAAGCCATTCTTCATCTTTACCAGTCAAAAGGAATCTCTTTCTCCTCTTAGCTACCTGGGGAGTTTGTCCATCTTCTCAGTCATTATTTATTGTCTGGCATTTGTTTAATGCTTTCAATTTATAGAACATTTTTGCATACATAATGTATTATCCTCACAACAGTCTGTTGTTATCATCACTATACAGATAAATAAAGAGGATCATAAAAGGCACAGTTCCAGGCCAGAAATGTTAATGCTCTCCTTCCCTACTTCCAGCACTGCCAGGCCACTGAACATTCCATCTCAGTCCACCCAAACTTCACTAAAAGAATGACGTTATATACCTGTAATCCCAGCATTTTGGGAGGCAGAGGCAGGCAGATCACTTGAGCCTAGGAGTTTCAGACCAGCCTGGGCAACATGGTGAAACCCCGTCTCTACCAAAAAACAAAAAAAAAAAATTTAAAAATAATAAAATAAATTAACTGGGCATGGTGGCATGTGCCTATAGTCCAAGCTACTTGGGAGACTCATGTGGGAGGATGGCTTGAGCCTGTGAAGCAGAGGTTGCAGTGAGTTGACATCACACCACTGCACTCCAGCCAGAGTGACAGAGCCAGACCTTGTCTCAAAAAGAAAAGAAAAGAAAAATGCTCGGCATCAAAATTGACTAGGGAGCATTCAGAATAGATATTGTTGGCCCAGACCCAGAGTCCCTGAATCAGCATCTGTAGAGCTGGGACAAATACATATTTTGGGAGTTTTTTGTTTGTTTGTTTTTTAAAGTTTCCATCGTGATCCCAGTGATTACTCGGGTTTGAGTAGCATTGAGTTAACCCATTTATCTGTTATTATTGAGATGTGTTTTCTGTAATTACAATAAGTAACCCTCTTTAGACGTTCAGAGCAGAAAGAGTGACTGAATGCCAGTTTATGGAAGCCAGAACTTTTTCTTGGGAAAAAATTATAGATATCTATTTATGAATCAACCACCCACACCTTGGATTATCCACTGCAACTCAAACCTCCTCTGTTCATATCATGAAACTGGACCAAGCAAGAATAGACTCATGATCAGGGCATAGAGTAGGCAGGTATCCAAGCAGGACCACAATGCAATACATGTGGCTTATTTATTCTTTTTCTCCCCTCCATTAGTTCAGATGATCAAAAATAGAATGAGCCAATGGTGGGCGACACTACTTATTGGCCTGTGAATTTCTTACTCACCACTGTAATTGTTCAAACCCAGCATCTTGGACCTCTTTGCCATTTCAGCACTGAAAACCTACAAGAAGCAAAACAGAGCAGAGTCATAAGCAGGGCTGATAGCCATTGTCATCAAAGTCTCCCTCTCTGCACACACAGCACTTGACTTCATCCACTCTGTCAGTCCCATTCCTACTACCACAAATCTAAAGCAGCCTTTAGGAAAGTCCCAGAGAAGAGGACCACCATCTATTAGAACACAGAAGGAACAAGCATAGGAAAAATGAAGATGAAATCAAAATCTGGTATAAATAAAGAAGACTATGCATTCCAAGACAAAATATAACCATGCATTCATTCAACAGATTTTAATGCCCTGCTTGCACTAAACCAAAGCTGTGGATATGTCACTGAAGAAGAAAACTATAGGTAACTAATAAAACACAAAATCATTTAAAAAATGGTATACACACCAAACTTGGTCTGTAAATTGAATAATAAAATAATCTGTTTTATGTAAGTTAATTCCTATAGAGTGCTTGAAATTGCTCCTGGCGTGTAGTAAACATTCAGTACATGGTAGCTATTGTAATTGTTATTATATGAAAGTCTATAGACAAAGATTTGTGCATATTGCAACACAGATCCATTAACATAATGTCTATTAGAAATAACACATCTCACTTAGCTTTTGGAGCCATGGTATTCACTGTCTTCCTTGTCCAAAGTAGATACAATTGGCAATACAGATAGTCCTGACTTACAATGGTTTGATTAAGGACTTTTTGGCTTTATTGATGGTGCAAAAGTGATATGCATTCAGTGGAAACTGTATCTTGAGCTTTTCCCAGGCTGGTGACATGTAGTAAGATGCTCTTTCGTGATACTGGGCACAAGCCAAGCTCCCAGTCAGCCACAGTAAACACTGTATTCAGTAAGTTACATGAGATATGCAACACTTTATTACAAAATAGGCTTGTGTTAGATGATTTTGCCCAACTATAGACAAATGTAAGTGTTCTGAACATGTTTAAGGTAGGATAAGCTAAGCTATAATGTTTGGTAGGTTAAGTGTATTAAATGCATTTATCTCACCGCAACTTATTTAGGAAGAAAATATGTGCTTATTAGAAGGCTTATTAGAAGATGTATACATTATATCTGCACACACATCATACCTCCATGTGGATATAAAGTAGTGTTAATGCTGAAAAGAGCCTGAAGGAATGGTCAACATTCACTTTTAATGTAAATTGCTGTGTAAGATAATCCTCTTGTTTGAGTTACAAAACTGAAAGATGTATAATTCTCTGTGTTTGTGTTTAATGGTTCAGAACAAAGTTTTGAGCGCAGACAGACACCAAGGTTGATCTTGGTTTGGCCATGTGACTAGCTGTGTGCATATTAACCTCTGGGTTATGTTTTTGGATTTGTGAAATGGAGACGACAACAGTAGCTTCATCAAAATATTAAGGGGAGAAGGAAATGAGACACCTTCTTAGCGCAGTGCCTGACAGACACAATACATGGCACTATATACTTTTTTTTTTTTTTTTGAGACGGCCCTGGCTGGAGTGCAATGGTGCAATCTCGGGTCACTGCAACCTCTGTCTCCCAGATTCAAGTGATTTTCCTACCTCAGCCTCCTGAGTAGCTGGGATTACAGGCAGGTACCACCACACCCTGCTAAGTTTTGTATTTTCAGTGGAGCTCGGGTTTCACCATGTTGGCCAGGCTGGTTTCCAACTCCTGACCTCAGGTGATCCACCCAGCTCAGCCTCCCAAATTGCTGGGATTACAGGCATGAGCCACCGAGCCCAGCCCCCTATGACACTATTTTTATTATTAGTCCCTGGGGGAGCGCTCAGACTGTGGTTGATCTTTCCATTTTTCTTAAACTGTCATGCACATTTTTGTTTGTATGTTGGAGAGAATGAACCTTCTTTTCTAGATGTGGTTAATTCTTCTTGTATGAAAATGGTGCTTCATAAACAGTTCAGGGGCTGGGCATGGTGGCTCACGTCTGTAATCCCAGAACTTTGGGAGGCTGAGGTGGGAGGATTGCTTGAGTCCAGGAGTTTGAGATTGGCCTGGGCAACATAGTGAGATCCCACTTGCACAAAAATAAAAGTATTAGCCAGGCATGGTGATGCATGCCTATAGTCCCAGCTACTCAGGAGGCTGAGATGGGAGGATTGCTTGAGCCTGGGAGGTTGAGGATGCAGGGATTTATGATCACACCACTGCACTCCAGCCCAGGCAACAGAGCAACATCCTGTCTCAAAAAAGAAAAAAAAAGGAAATTAAAAAAAGAAATAGTTCAGGAGTTCAGGGATGTGATCAGGGCACCTATCTGGGCTTAGAGATAATCCTCTGCATGGGAAAACTAATGAACTTCATCTGAAGGACAGGATTATTCATTTTATCAGAAGGTGAGCTACTTCCTCGGGTCATGCACCACCATCTCACCAGTCAGCTGTGGGTGAGGTGCAGTGGGATACTGGAGCTGGCATACAGTGACTCAAGAGAGCCTGCTGTGACCATCTCTTCCAGCTCTGCTTTCAGTGACGTCATATCAACAGCTTGAAAGCAGCCACAGAAATCAGCAAATGCTACAAATCTCTCTGTGTCTAATTGGGCAGCAGAAGGAATAAGGACTTTTATACTTGTTCCAAGAAAGACCAAGCTGGAACAAGTATAAATTCATTTCCTTATAGGCAGAGATAAAATGGCAACCATGCACATTGAGCAGGCCAAGAGGTGGGAATATGAGCAGTCAGAGAACTAATGTTTGCAGCCACTTTCTGCCAGGCAAGGCCCTCTATATCCAAAATCCAGACACGTGCTGAGAAGTCTCACTAAAACTCAGATGTTGCTGTTGGCAGAAACAGAAACCTGTATCTCGAAAACCTATTTTAAGTTGCTGTATCTTATTTCCTCTCCTTTTTATTCTTCCCTAACATCATTAAAGTCTTTCTCGAAAATGCCAGCTAAGTGAGAATAAAGCAGAGATGGTCAGTACTTTAAAGGCAGAACAGCACTGCAATATGTAGTAATTACGCTGAATATAACACGGTTTATTCACATGTTAGGAACTCAGCTTGATCTGTCCACCCAAACAAAAAGCTGAGATGAAGTGCACTCAGACCCATAAGACAAGCTCCCCTCCAACACAGGGACCCCAGACATATTAGACCATGGCTGATTTCCTTCTGACGTCACCTACAGATGAGCTAAAAAAGAATGGGTTGAATTTGAGGGCAGTACTGGAGACATGGCAAAACTAGCCAGGCATACCGCTGCTGTTAAAGAAACTGGAAAGAAAAGATAAACAATTCACTGAATTTAGTAACAATTCAGCACTCAGTGAACTACAGCTCATCACAGTTGATATAATAACAGCTACCTTCTACTCTGTGCTAGGTACTACTCTACGTGTTTCACAGATATTAACTCTTCTTTTTTTTTTGAGATGGAGTTTCACTCTTGTTGACCAAGCCGGGGTTCAATGGTGTGATCTCGGCTCACTGCAACCTCCGCCTCTCAGGTTCAAGCGATTCTCCTGCCTCAGCCTCCCGAGTAGCTGGGATTACAGGTGTGTGCCACCACGCCTGGCTAATTTTTTGTATTTTTAGTAGAAATGGGGTTTCATTGTGTTAGCTAGGCTGATCTCAAACTCCTGACCTCAGATGATCTGCCTGCCTCAGCCTCCCAAAGTGCTGGGATTACAGGCATGAGCCACCTCACCTGACTGTATTAACGCATTTTATATTCACAACAGCTCCATAAGATGGTAATTAGTATCCCTCTTTTAAGGATGAGGAAACTGAGGCACAGATAGGTAAACTAACTTGCCCAAGGTTATATAGCCAGTAAGAGACAAAGCTGAGACTGATGGGGATTTTAGAGGGAAAACTGATTGAGGAGGAGAAGACAGGCCAGGCATAGTGGCTCACACCTATAATTCCAGAGCTTTGGGAGGCTGAGATGGGAAGATCACTTGAGCCCAGGAGCTCAAGACCAGATTGGGTGACATAGTAAGACCACTTTTCTACAAAAAATTTAAAAATTAGCCAGGCATGGTAGCACGTGCCTGTAGTGCCTGCTAATCAAGAGGCTGGAGTGGGAGGATCATATGAGCCCAGGAGTTCAAGGCTACAGTGAGCTATGATTGTGCCACTGCACTCCAGCCTGGGCAACAGAGCAAGACCTCATCTGTTTAAAAAAAAAAGAGACAGAGAGAGAGAAGACAAAGAATTTGCCTTAAATACACTGCATTTGAGATGACGGTCAGAGATCCAAGTGGAAATGAGAGAGGATTGGCTAAGAAGATAAGACTTCACAGAAGTTGTAAGAACAGTTGTGTTCTTGAAGGGAGAGAGGTGAGAGAGCAGCAAGGACCCCAGACTGAAACTAGAGGGTTGCTTACCTTTAAGGAGCAGAGGGAAGAATAAGTGCCAATAAAAGGAAACACCAAAGCTAGGTAGTGGGGTAAACATGTTTCTTTTCTTTTTTTTTTTGAGATAGTTTCACTCTTGTTGCCCAGGTTGGAGTGTAATGGTGTGATCTCGGCTCACCGCAGCCTCCGCCTCCTAGGTTCAAGTGATTCTCCTGCCTCAGTCTCCCTAGTAGCTGGGATTACAGGCATGCACCACCAAACCCAGCTAATTTTGTATTTTTAGTACAGACAGTGTTTCTCCATGTTGGTCAGGCTAGTCTCGAACTCCCGACCTCAGGTAATCCACCCGTCTCAGCCTCCCAGAGTGCTGGGATTACAGGTGTGAGCCACCACGCCCAGCCGTCTATAATGACATGTTTTACTAGTTCAGAGGTAGACAATCTGTAAAAATTAAACTTCACCAAGTTAGAACACCACTACATTATACAGCACCTAGCCCTGCGTCTTACATTGTAGATACTAAACAGATGTTGTTGAATGAATGAATAAATGAATGAACTGTAGGACATATCTAAGATATTAACTTACCTTATGTATCTCCAAATCTGTGGGAAAGATCACAAACTTTACAGTTAACTGGTGTTTTACATGGTCTTTGGCAAATGTTAAAACTTCATCAAACAAAATCTCTGCTGCTGTTTCCTTCTTTATATCCATGTTTCCAGTCCCAAGGGCAGGAAAGGAAATGGAAGTTATATTTTGCTTAATGCATTTTTCCAAACACTCCTTCACTGCATGTTTTAATGTCTGTAGGAAAACACAATTTTAAGATGAGCATTTGAGTCAAGAACAAGACTCCACTTACCCCTTGATCCTGCCCCTATTTTACAATGTCCACCTCCACTCTCCCTCAGGGTTCGTGTCCCTGCCTCCTCACACGACAGGAAAGGTCCCACTCCAGAGGGAACCCACTATGGCTATAAGGTTAGGTGGTGAGAAACTGAAGCAATAGAGTGGCCATCTTGTGCTATTCAGGACATGTGGGCACTAGAATTTCTCCCCGTTTATGTAGCCTTGCCCATCCCCCCAGGTCAGAGAGCCAACCATCAGTTTACCCCATTCACCTACCCCTTCCAGGTCAAGGTAAAGAGGACTGAATTTTCGTAAAGGATATCGAGATTAAAATAAGAAAGCAGCACTTACTCAATGTCATTAAGATCTATTATGTCATTCCTCTTGGAGAAATGCTAATATTTTTGGCAGATTTAAACTTCTACCAACTGTTAACATCAAAATAATACAGGAATGTTGCCCATGGAAGGACTTTGGAAAACTGAGGGATAGAGGGAGACTAGAGGACCAATTTGGGATTAGAGAGCTCTCAAGAGGGAACCAGAAATGGTGAAGAAGAAAGATAGACAAAGGCAGAGAAGGGGATTAAGTTTCCCTCTTCTCACCATCTGAGTGGGTTCCTCCTATTCTTTAATGACTATTTTATTTTATTTTATTATTTTATTTTATTTTTGAGACAGAGTATCACTCTGTCATCCAGGCTAGAGTGCAGTGCTGCGATCTCGGCTCACTGCGACCTCTGCCTCCTGAGTTCATTAATGCTTGTATTTTATGTGCCTCAGTGGAGAGTGGGCTAGACAGCCACGGGTGGAAGAGACCTCAGGTAATAGATTTGACTGGAATGATGCTGGAGGGGGAACCCCAGCTGCTCCAGGAATATAACACATGGAGGGACATGAGAGACTGAATCCCTTGCCTACTTAGGAAAAGGCGGACGAGGTCACTGGGTATGTTGGGGTGAACCAGTGTTCAGACTGAGGGAGTACTAGTTTCAGTGTCTATCTGCAGTATGCCTATTTAAATTTAGACATGGGTTAGGCAACATTTTAAACTTCTTTGTTGTTTAGTTTGTTTGTTTTTTGAGACAGTCTCTGTCACCCAGGCTAGAGTGCAGCAGTGTGATCACAGCTCACTGCAGCCTCAATCTCCTGGGCTCAAGTGATCCTCCTACCTCAGCCTCCTGAGTAGCTGGGACTACAGGTGTGCACCACCACACCTGGCTAATTTTTTTTTTTTTTTTTTTTTTTTTTTTTTGGTAGAGATGGGGGTCTTGCTATGTTGCTCAGGCTGGTCTCAAACTCCTAGGCTCAAGTGATCCTCCCACTTTGGTCTCCCAAAGCACTGGATTCACAGGCATAAGGCACTGCACCAGACCTAAATCAAACTTCTTAAGATAACTTACAGCAACTGTACCTGTTCAGTATTTCTGGTATTCACAGGTGTGCTAAAAAATGAAGACTATACCACTTGAGAAAATATTTCATGAATGTAATGAAATGATGGAAATTTGTTAAAAAAAAAAAAAGACTATATAGACTATGGAGCTAAATAAAGACACATTTATTTTAAACTTACCTGAGGTTTAGGAAATTCTGAATGCCACAGTACATGGTATATATATTGGCAGGACAAATTAAATCCTCTTGTGACCAGTACTAACTGGGACGGTTGAAACTGTTTAGCCTTTGTGGCAAGAAATTCCAATTGCATTTCAACTCCTGCTTGTTGTAGAATTGACTTTGCCACAGGTCCAACTGTAATATCACGTGGGTCTACAGAATTAACAATTACATCTGCCTGAAAAGGGAAGAAAGGGTAGGATTCATTGTTAAATTCCTTCTTCTTAAATGAATAATTTAAATCTTTACTTCCCTGAAGAGCTTTGAAAAATACTCTTTGAAGACTCTAATTTCTTTTTTTTTTTTTTTTTTTTGAGACGGAGTCTCGCTTTGTCGCCCAGGCTGAAGACCCTAATTTCTAAAAAATTTCATTATTAATATATAGAAACTCATATTTCCAAAGAGCGATCATTTGATTGCCATGATTGAAGCTGAATTACGTAACTCAGAAATTACGAAAATGTATGGATGATATAATTTTCTTTTTTTCTTTTTTTTAATTTTTAATTTTTTTTTTGAGATGGAGTCTCGCTCTGTCACCCAGGCTGGAGTGCAGTGGCGCGGTCTCGGCTCACTGCAAGCTCCACCTCCCCCAGGTTCACGCCATTCTCCTGCCTCAGCCCTGAGTAGCTGGGACTACAGGCGCCCGCCACCATGCCTGGCTAATTTTTTGTGTTTTTAGTAGAGACGGGGTTTCACTATATTAGCCAGGATGTTCTCGATCTCCTGACCTCGTGATCCACCCGCCTTGGCCTCCCAAAGTGCTGGGATTACAAGTGTGAGCCACCACACCCAGCCTGGCTGATGTAATTTTCCTTGCAAACATCTGTTTGCCCCTTGCTGGATTACACTTCCCAGATGGCTAGATTCCGAGTATTCCCTGTGATTTGTTTTAAGCTCTGTGAATAAATGGTTTCATCTCTGCCTGACCACCATGACTTTTTGCTATTTCATCATGGGTTTTTGTTTTGTCTCATTTTAAATAGGAAATAAAATTTCTTGGGAAATTTCCATCTCCTAATGTTTTTATGGTTTAAAATATAACGAACTTAACATGGTTGAAGAAACTCCAAATGGGACAAAAAGGTATTCAATGAAAAGTAGGCCCTCTTCTTGGTCAGGTCCCCAGACCTCCTACTCACCCACCCATCTTATGTGTAACCAAGTTCTTCATCTCTCTCTTCAGAAATAGACTGTACATATACATGAGCTGTACTTTAGACAATATCATCTCCTAGTTAACCCTCAGAGCTGTGCTAAAAATGATAGTGTCCTTCCTTCCCCCATGCCCAAATTCCCCTAATCATTCTATTGACTTTGGCTCCCTTTCAGGGTAACTCAGGTACTTCTTCACTGATGTTAATGAATGCATCACTTTGAAAGCACAATTAGAATTTGCAATTTGGGGGCACCAACACCCTTTAAAAATTGTAATGTTCCTAATGTTGCTGGCAATAAACACACATTAAAAAATTCAGTTAAAGGGATAAGTTAGTCAACTAGAATGCTTCCATTTTAATTTTAAATTTGTGTGTTAATGACTTCTCAAATATTTCATTTCATGAACTCCCCTAGTCTTCTCTCTAATTGTCTTATAGGCAATAAGTGTTTTTTGTTTGTCTGTTTGTTTGTTTTACCAATGTCTAAGTCTGTTTGATTGTGGTCATGGGAGTCTTAAGTGTGACATCACTGATCCAGAAGAAAAAAAAGAATAGAGCCTTATATTCATTCTCACCCTCTGTTGTGGTGCCTTCTCCCTCCTACTCCCTCCACTTATTTATCATTAATTTGCTGAACCCTTAGATGCATGCCCAGACCAGGCCTTGGGGCTATAGGGATGAACAGGCCAAGATCTCCATCTTTAAGGTGCTCTCCATCTAGCAGGGGAGCTGCACTAACTCAGAAATACCTAGGTTCACCACTACCTTGACTCCTTCCCTCTCCCTGTTAGCGTCCTCGCCTTTGTGCCCAGTGACTCCCAGCTACACGCTTAGTTGAACCTTGTATTCTCCACAGCCCCTGGCAGAGTTACATTCTGTGTATAAACACACAGACTATGACTTAGAGCTCCTCCCGTGTCTCCTGACTCTAGTCAAGCCCATTATTTTCTGTCAATTCCTCTGCATCTCTCTGATCAAGCCACTCTGACCACCCAGAAAGCTTCCCCTCCTGCCAATCATAACCACTGAAACTTGAGATCAGATTCAAAACTCATACCTTCTGAAGCAATCTTTCTTGGTCCACTATACTCCACTCTTGTCACAAATTTACATACTCTTAAGTATTATTTTTGTTTACTATTGATAGGTTGCTTCAGAAATGTTGAGATGGTTTTTCTCCCCAGAGAGATTTTTCAAATAAAGAATATTTTTACAGTGAAGAATATAATTGACTTTAGGTTCCTTGGGATCAAAGGTTATTCTAATTCCTCAGGGTGCCTAAGATAATAGCAATAGCAATAGTAATGATAAATACTTCTTACATATCAAGCACTACTCTAAGCATTTTATGTGTATTGATCCCAGCTCTAAGATACAAATGCTATTATTATCCTCATTGTACAAATGAGGAAACTGAAGAACTAAAGATAAAGTAACTTGCTTTGGGTTACCCAGTTAAAAAAATAGCAAAGCTGGTATTCAAATCCAGATGGCCTGGCCCTGAATGCTATATTATTATTATTATTATTTTTAGAGACAAAGTCAAAGTCTTGCTCTGTTGCCCTGGCAGGAATCACTATAGCCTTGAACTCATGGGCTCAGGTGAGCCTCCTGCCTTAGCCTCCCAAAGTAGTTGGGACTATAGATGTGCATCAACATGCCCTGATAATTTTTTTTTTTTTTTTTTTTTTTTTGAGAGACAGGGTCTTGCTACGTTCCTCAGGCTGGTCTTGAACACCTGGGCTCAAGTGATCCTCCCGTCTCGACCTCCCAAAGTGCTGGGATTACAGGCATGAGTCACCATGACCAGCCTATTGTAAAAAAACTTAAAATACAAATTTTTAAAGAGATGGGGTCTGGCTGTTTCCTAGGCTGGCCTCCAACTCCTGGGCTCAAATGGTCCTCCAACCTCAGGCTCTCAAGTGGCTGAGTTACAGGCATGTACCACTGCATCTGGCTCATATTCTTAATCCAAACAAGATGGTTTCTCCGTAGTGTTGCGTAGTGTACACTTAAAAATTATTTAACTTTCAAGGATCACCTGTGCCAGTTTGAGAGAATAGAAACAAAGACTTACTGTCTGTCGTTCAATGTGGCCCTGGACAATCTGGAGAGTCAGGTTGTTTACGACCATTGCATTGAAAGAAGGGGTGGTTTCTTGTCCCAGCTCATTCTTCCCTAGGATTAATTCTGAAGCAGCTTTAAAGGCAGCAACAGTAGGGTCCTCATTGCTCACCAGGTGAATTTCTTTCAAATTACTCATCATTGGCTTCCTTTGCAAATGAACCCGGATAGTGTCTACAATAGTCTTTGTACACAAAATCAGAGGGAACTGAAAAATCCCAGAGCTCAAGGCTGGAATTGCTACTGTCTTAATGTGAGTATTTATATCGAAGACATAATCCAGAATACTTACAATGGCCTTCTCCAACTTTCTAATACATCCCTGTGTATCCCATTCCATCCACCGAGGCCCAACAGCATGGATGATCTGTTTGCAGGGAAGCCTCCCAGCTCCCGTGACAGCTATCTCACCAGCTAATACTTTACCAAAACTGGCAACCCACTGTTTGCTTTCTTCTTGGATTTCAAATCCACCAGCTTTCACCAGGGCCAGGGCCAGGCCTCCTCCATGTAGAAGATCTTCATTGGCTGCATTCACCACAGCATCAACAGCATGTGTGGTGAGGTCATCTTTCCAGACTGATAACTCTACCCTAGGAGTCAGCATTTTTCTGAACACTTGCAGAGATTTGCTGTTGCCTTCCTGAACTGGAGAGACCACGGTAGAGATACAGCCAAACTTATTCTGGAGAACTTCACACAGCTGACGCTCATTATTTTTAAAAATTTTGAAGTCATTGTGGTTAATGGGAATTCGCCAACTATACTTGTCTCCAACAGCATCAGTTCCTGGAAAAGAAGAGAAGATAAAAAAAAAAAAAAAAAAAGAAAGAAAAAAAAAATCACAGTTTGAAAGGTTGTAATCCCACTTCATACCAGGAGACTGTGTTTCCTATGTGCAAAAGAGAGATGAAGTTCATCTATTGTCCTTTGTGATTCTTCTTCTCAACTAGACATATAATCAGACCAAGGACATCTAAGAGTTTTCAATGGGTCACCCATAAAGTGCATACTCTTGTGTCTGACATATATTAAGTACTCCATAAGTGGTAGCTACTACGATGCAGTGGTGATGGTAGGAAAAGTATGTATATGGGGGCCATGAATTTTTAAAAATATATATAAAAGTGGAGACCTTAGAAAGACCCATGCTTAGGGCACAGGTATTAGAAGGGACTTAATTATGAGCCAAAATAGGTGGAGGTTTTATAACTTTTTTGCTTTTGTCAGCATCTAAGTTTGTGTTTTCTTAAGAGCAGACCCTGAGACAAAGATTTGAATGTAAGTAGTTTATTTGGGAGGTAATCCTAGGTAATACTAGGGCCTTGGGGTGGGGAGGGCAGGGTGTGAAAGTAAGACAAATGAACAAAGCACGTGTAACTAGGCAGATGGAACTTAACTCCACTGGGAAATAGTGTAGATCTTGTGCCTCAGGGTTATATCACTGGTGGGGTAGTAACCACAGGAGCTGGGATATTTATTCAACTTTTTTTTTTTTTTTTTTTTTTTGAGACAGGGTCTCACTGTGTTGCTCAGGCTGCAGTGTAGTGATGCAATCTTGGCTCACTGCAACCTCTGCCTCCTATGCTCAAGCCATCCTCCCACCTCAGCCTCCTGAATAGCTGGGACTACAGGCTCACAGCATCCCACACCATCGTGTCCAGCTAATTTCCATATTTTTTTTTTTGTAGAGAGGGGGTTTCGCCGTATTGCCTAGGCTGGTCTCAAACTCCTGATTTCAAGCAATCTGCCCACCTGGGCCTACAAAAGTGCTCCAAAAGATTCAAGCAATCTGCCCACCCCACCTGGGTGACTCCAAAAAGGCAACCATGCCTGGCCTACCCGACTTCTACTGGTCATTGATTGAGGCAGTTCCCTGGTGAGTAGGAGTAGGGGAAGACATTGGACCAGCCAATGAGTGGAGCATTGATAATGTCTGCTTCAGTTCAGTAAATAATTCTTTATGATAGTCTAGTCTGGCACAATTTTGGTGAAATTAAAACTAATTGACTAAAAATTATTTACTGTATGTGGCAGACAAGAAGATATGCTACTCAGATCTCCCTGCAATTGGCTATGAAGTGGGAAATACAGTTAGCTGACAGCCTCCAGCTGCTAGCCCCTCAGGGTTCATCTCAGCTTTCAGCCAAGGTCATGCTGTTCTCAGGGTAGCCTCCATCAGTAGCTGAGCAAGGCCATTTATGCCCAACGTGGGACACCTCTAACAGTCAATCTCAGGCTTGCAGAGACTGTCAGGTTCTTATTACAGTCTGATGGCTAGTCTGCTCAGTCCGGCTTCCTCTCTTTACCTTTCACAGTGAATTTTTTGCACTCCTAATTCCATCTCAAATTCTGCTTCCCAGAGGACCCAGCTTGGGACACCGTATTTCATGGTGTCTAAGACATTGTTGTTACAATGCCTCTGAGAAAGAGAAAAAAAATGCCAACTAAACTGGGGCATACCATCAATTGATAAAATGTATACTACCTTATTTCAGTAATGTTAAAATGTGAAAAAAAAATGTGCATGCTAAAATAGATAAAATGTGATAATTACTTTTATTTTGCATCAACTCCCATTTCTAATCTGAGTCTCCTAGAAGACCTCTTGTGGACTCAATTACCCAAACAAAGCCGGAACTGAGTAGTAAGGCCCTATTGGCCTGAGCTTTGGTTGAAAATCTTTAATGGGGCACCCCTGGAATTAGGCAAGAACTATTTAGCTTGTATAGCACTCGTTGAGCAAGGAGACAATCAGTTGGCCACCCCATCTGGCCAATTTCAGCTGTAGGCTCTCGTTAAAAGAGTCTCACATTTATGGGCAAAGGAGAGGAATGGTGGGGGCCCTAAGAGATCATGCCTGCTGATGCCACACCAACTCTGAAGCATGTGCGGGGGTCCCCACAAGGATCTGCAGTCACGCACCTGAGCACCTGTAGGGGAAACACTGTCCTTATGTATTCCCCTTTCTCCACTGAGGAAAGATCTGAGCAAAGACTTTCTGAAACAAGTGTGAGAGCGAGGTAATCCTACCTGATTTTTCACTGTAAGCTGCTGCTCCGGCAACCTGTGAAAAATGAGAATGGCTTTCTTAAAAAATGGAAGTACAATGACTACAGCTTACTGATAACAAATACACCCTAGTAAACACAATGCAACGGAAATCCTGCTCAAAGCACTGCGTTTGGGAGGGAGGGGAGCGTGTGTTTTTAAAAATCTGCATGTCCGAAACACTTAAAATACTAAATGTGCCAGCAAACATTGCCCTATGCCATTTCCATAGGGGCCAATGCATTTCTTTTTTTAAATTTAATTTTATTGTTTTTTGATACAAGGTTTCACTCTGTCACCCAGGCTGGAGTGCAGTGGTGCAATCACAGTCCACTGCAGCCTTGAACTCCTGGGCTCAAGCAATCCTCCCATCTCAGTCTCCTGAATAGCTGGGACTACAGGCATGCACTACCATGCCCAGCTAATTGTTTTTACGTTTTTTAGAGATGAGCAGAGTCTTGCTATGTTGCCCAGGCTGGTCTCGAACTACTGGCTTCAAGTGATCCTCCTGGCCTCAGCCTCTATAGTAACTGGGATTATAGGCGCTAGCCACTACCAATACATCTCAGTGCATCTCATTCTAATTCAGAATGAGATGAGGGTTAGAGATTAACACTTTAAAAGGCCCAAAAGTCACAGACCAAAATGACCCCAAACTCTCACATAGACTCCAATCTCCAAAGGCTCATGGGGTTTCTCTAGACAGAAGACCTGGGGACGTGAGCCTCATCAGCTCTGTCTCTCAACCACCAGCAAGGATCCACTTTCAATTGCTTTTGTCATGGCACAAGCCTTAATGTGAACCTTTCAAGTTTAGTAAGTGACTTCTAATCTGATCTTTCTCTATTCTCTATTCCCTTCTTTTCATTCATCCTCTATTACTCTCCTTACCCCAACCCGAAAAAGCAGAATCACTAAATGAGCTAAGAGAATTAAAAATATTCTGAAAAATCATCCAGCTTCAAGTTGACACTATTGATTAGATTAGCATATTACTGATTCCCCATTTCCCAAGAAGGGAGACAGGAGAAAACTTTACTGGGCTATTAAAAGCAGATGAGGATGTCGGGTATTAGTGAACACCCCAGATTTCTTGCTGTTATAGAAAGAAGTATTCATGTGCTGATCAAGGTTCATGACATATACACATTTATGCTTTTTACCATGGAAAAGTCCATCCTCCAGGTCCCCGGGGGAGTCTTTAAATGTTTATTCTCTTTTGCGCTTCAAAGCATAGACTGTAGTTTCCAGATACAGTGGTCCACTTCTAGGAATGAATTAGAAAAGATGCAATAAACATTAGCCAGAATCTTAGGAAACTCAGTAAGAATATACTGTAGGAGGACCAAACATGATTTCTGATTTTGAACAGTTCTTAATTTCCTTGATAACGATGTACACATTGTTTTGCTGTTGTTGTTACTGTTTACCTTCTACCTTTTCCAAGAAGGGTTCCAATGGAAATCATAATGCCAGTTCAGAGAAGGGAAAATGCTCTACGGCCTGGAACAGGGACAGCTTTATGGAGGAGGTGAGACTACAGTCTGGCAATGAAGAATGCAGGAGGATTTTATATATTTAGAAGAAGAGGATGATAACAAAGTGGTGAGACTGAGAACAACATTCAAAGAACAGTAAGGAAGACCGAGCTTATGAGTGAATGAAGCCCCCTGGAGAGTGTCTGAAGAAAGAGGAAATGCCATTTTTGCCTGTGAGGGGTGTGTATCACTGAATTTGTGATGCATATCCTTGACCTAATGATAGGGGCATATCTGGTTAAAAGTCAGAAAATCTCAGAAAAAAATACTTTGTAATGATTTTCCATCTAATAGGTAGGAATTAAAGATTATGAATTTTTAGAAGAGTGATGATGAAAATGCTTAAAGATACAGTTGCCCACACTTGTTGCTATATTTAGGCCGCTAAATAATTCTAACGTCTTTGCAATAGAAAAATTTTGTACAACCATCTACAGCATCAGATCCCGATTTTTACTCATCAAGGGAAAGTAGCAGGTCTAGTACAATCCTTTGCATCCTAAAATGCAAAGACAAGATGCATTTTTTTGCCTCCAGAGGGCACTGCTGTTTTCAAAAAAGAAGGATGACTTCATCTGCTTTGACCATGAGCTTTTGCTTTAAATGTTGCACCTGTTTCTGTCTTCAGGCCAGGTTTTACAGGCTTATGGATAGCCAAACAAGGAGCATAGTGCTCTAAGCATTCCATCTCTTCCATATTAAAAACAGCATAACCACAAAAGCCTTCCTAACTTTCCATCACTGGTTCCTACTGTGTTTCCTTCTCTTCATAAGCAGTTAAACTTCCGGAATGAGTAATGGACTCTCCTGTCCACCTGCCCACTCAGCCTACTATAACCTGGCTCCCTGTCTCATTCCCAGCACCCTTTAGAAACTGCCAGTGGCCAGGCACGGCGGCTCACACTTGTGATCCCAGCACTTTGGGAGGCAGAGGCAGGCGGATTGCTTGAGCTCAGGAGTTCAAGACTAACCTGGGCAACATGGCAAGACCTCATCTCTACTAAAAATACAAAAAGTTAGCTGCACATGTTGGCACATGCCTATAGTCCCAGCTACTTGGGAGGCTGAGATGGGAGGATCACTTGGTGGGAAGCTGAGGCTGCAGTGAGCTGTGATCATGCCACTGCACTCCAACCTGGGCAACAGGAATGAGACCCTGTCTCAAAAAAAAAAGGAGAGAAACTGCTCATCAGAATCCCCCATGTGGTTAATGCCAATGGATTATCTTCTATCCATCTTTACTGGACCACTTTCTATAGTATTTCACTCTTTCATTCCTGAAATCCTGCTTTCTTGGCTTCTCCTATGCCATCTTCCCTTGGTTCTTTTATTACCCTTCACTTTACCTTTACAGGCCTTTTCCCTGCGTTCACTTCCACCATACCCCTCTTAATTGTTAGCTCCAGGATTCTGTCTAAGGCATTTTTCATCTCATTCTACATGCTCTGCAGGAGTGAACTCATCCACTCCCATGGCGTCAACTCACCAACTGCAAATATGACTCTAATATCTGCAGTTCTAGGCCATGGCTCTCCTGAGCCCCATTTTTCAACTCCACCTGGAGGTCTCACAGTCCCCTCAAATAAGCCTCTGCATATCTCCTGGTCTCCAATCCTCCATCCCACCCCCACCAAATCCATACTTTATCTCCTGGATTCTGCAGCTCAGTAAATGATAATACCATTTATGCACTCAAATCAGAAATCTAGCAACTTTCCCTCAGTCTTTTTTGTCTCATATCTGGGACCTGACAACCTAAATCACTTTCAAATATGCCCCTACCTTCCTCACCCACTGACACTGCTTCACCTCAGGGTCTCAGCACCTTTTGCCTGAGCTGTGGCAATATACTCTTTTCTTTTCTTTTCTTTCCTTTCCTTTCTTTTTGTTTCTTTTTCTTTTCTTTTCTTTTTCTTTTTTTTTTTTTAAGACAGAGTCTCACTTTGTGGCCCAGGCTGTGGCGTGATCTTGGCTCACTGCAAGCTCCACCTCCCGGGTTCATGCCATTCTCCTGCCTCAGTCTCCTGAGTAGCTGGGACTACAGGTGCCCCCCACCACGTCCAGCTAATTTTTTTTTTTTTTTTGTATTTTTTTAGTAGAGCTGGGGTTTCACTGTGTTAGTCAGGATGGTCTCGATCTCCTGACCTCGTGATCCACCTGCCTCAGCCTCCCAAAGTGCTGGGATTACAGGCATGAGCCTCCACGCCCAGCCAGCAATATACTCTTTTCAAAGATTTAAAAGTACCTGATTTGACATTTTATTGTTTGAATAGGTATTACATTTACGATGTATAAGAAAATGTAAAAGGTTTCCTCCTATCTCCCCTACTAAATTCCCTGTCCAGAGTGCTTCTCCTGTATTCTTCCAGTGGCATTTTTTACACAAAAGGTAGTAGCTTATATACACACTTCTGCATCTTATGTTTCTCACGTAACGTATCCTAGAGATCTTATCATATTAGCACATAGAGAGCTTCTTCATTTTTCCCACTGCCCATTGTATTCCATTGTATAGATATATTATTATTATTAAACTGCTGGTCCCCCTATTTATGGACATTAAAGAGTTACCTATCTTTTGCCATTGTAAACAAGGCTGTAAAGAACATCTTTGTACACAGGTCACTTCACACAGGGGCTAATATATCAATGGGACAAATCCCTAGAAATGGAACTCCAGAATCAAAAAGCATATGCTGTTGTAATTCTGACAGTACTGCCAAATTGCTCACAGTGAAGACTGACCCATTTCCAGTCTTACCAGCCATGTGCAAAAACCTTATCTCTGTCCTCTCTGCCGCCAGTCATCCCTGCTTGTAAATGTGTCTTCCACACCATTGTCAGCACCGTATTTCTAAAATGCATATCTGGCAAGTCATTTTCTTGCTTTCCCTGCTTACAACCCTTCAAGTCATCTTCACTGCTCTTCAAAGCTTTTCACCATCTAAATATGTGCTGTCCAGGGTGGACTATCAGCCTCACGTAGCTACTGAGGCTACATGTGGCCAGTCTGAATCGAGATGTGATGTAAGTATAAGAAAAACACTGGGTTGCAAAGATGCAGTATGATAAAAAGAATGTAAAAAGCTCATTATGTGCTGAAATGATTAAGTTTTGGATATGTCAAGTTAAATAACATCATTACAATTAATTTCATCCGTTTCTTTATCCTTTAAAAAATATGGCTGCAAAAATTTTAGAATGAACATACTGGCTCACATTGTATCTCTGTTGGACAGTGCCCATCTAGGTAGGCCCTCCCTCCCTCATCCCCTCACCCATCTCCTCTCCTCCCAGGCCCCAGGCCCACTCTGTGCTTCAGACCATAGTGGTCCCTAAGCCTTAGGTGCTTATCCCCCCAACCCTGTCCTCCCCATCTCGTCGCCACACTCAGTTTATTAAGATGCTGCTTGAAACTTCTCCTTGGAGGCCTTGAAGAAGTTTTGCTCCCTGGTTCACAGGTCCGCCTCCCCTCACCAGCCCTTGACATCAGGGCCTTGCTCTGCTCTTTGGGCAGCAAGAAACAATTCAGTGCTGTTGGTTAAATCAAGCAATGGAGGAGAAAAGCCCCCAGGAGCCTGTCTAAAGGGTAGAGTTGGAGGGAGGGAAGGGGTAACAGGTCACAATTACCAGATGAACACATTCAAATTTTCAAAAATGGGTAAGTTTAACATGGATTCAGATGTGAATTACTTTTTAGCATCAAATAATAGTGATAACAGCAGTAAGAGTTACAAAGAATAAGAAACACAGGAGAAACTTACTTTCTTTGCATAGTCTACTCATAAGGGAGGCCTGGCCCTGGGATCCCGGTCCGCGCCCGCCCCCACTCTCCGCCCCCCCGTACCCCGAGCCTGCAGGAAAGGGGACCCCGAGGGCCCAGGGGCACCGGACCTACCCACCCGGCAGACCACTCGCCTCGGTGCAGACAGCACAGGGAAGAGGGGGAAGCAGTTCTGCTGGGAACAGGGAGGGACCTCCGGGGAAGCGAAACTGAAACTTTGCGCCTAGTCGGCGGGGCGGGCCGCGCCTTTACCCCAGTCCCGGCCCAGCGGCGTCCCGGAGCCCCCGCGCCCTCCCGACGCGCAGAGCTATGGCCTCCGACCTGCGCCCGCCGTCCCCGCTCCTCGTGCGGGTGTCCGGGTCCGGCCTCCGGGTACAACGGAAGCTGGAGAGCTACTTCCAGAGCTCTAAGTCCTCGGGCGGCGGAGAGTGCACGGTCAGGCCCCAGGAACACGAAGCCCCGGGCACCTTCCGGGTGGAGTTCAGTGAAAGGGCAGGTGAGCTTCGGGCGGTCGGGCTGCGAAAGCCGAAAGCCGTCTCTGGGGCCCCGACTCCCGGGTTTCCAGGCGGACCCAGTTCCAGCTGACCTAGGGGAGAGGGCGGAAGAAAGTATGCCACTGTGCGGTGGCGGACAGGGACGGGGCCCTGCTGCCAAGAGACTCACTGAGACAGGGAACACTCGGTGGAGGATAGGGCCTCACATGTGCCCGGTGCGGATCCGGCTAACCCCGCCTTAGTGTGGATGTTTTCCATATCCTCATTCTAACTTAATTTCTCAGCTGTCATCTTCCATCCTCCAGATGCCTGTCAGCTGCCGTCCTTGTCATTCAGGGATTCCACTTTTATGTTTTAAATAATGGTTCCATTGTTCCATCCATTAACAAAAGGATGTTCCATTTTGTATTTTTGAGGATTACAAAAGTGATATATGCTCACTATAGAAATAAGAGAAAAGAGTAAAAAAGAAAACAACCTGGAGATAAACAATGTGTCCATTTGGTGTATTTTCTTCCTGCCCTTTTTTACGAATGCCAGCAAACACACGTGTATTTACACAATTCGGAGTCTGCACTTTTGATACTTGCTGCTGTAACTTACCTGTATAATGAGTATTGAAATGGGAGACCAGGATGGGTGCGGTGGCTCACGCCTATAATCCTAGCACTTTGGAGGCCGAGGTTGGTGGATCACTTGAGGCCAGGAGTTCAAGACCAGCCTGGCCAACATGGCGAAATTCCGTCTCTACTAAGAATACAAAAATTACCTGAGCGTGGTGGTGCGCACCTGTAATCCAAGCTACTCCGGAGGCTGAGGCAGGAGAATCGCTTGAACTCGGGAGGCAGAGAGTTGCAGTGAGACGAGGTCGCACCATTGCACTCCAGCCTGGGTGACAGAGTGAGACTCCGTCTCAAAAAACAAAACAAAAAAACAAAAAGGGAGGGAGGGAAATAAAGAAGGAAGGAAGAAAGGGGAGACTGGAGACAGTTTCAGAAACATGACGTTTAATGAGTGGACAATGTTCCATTGTCGTTAAGCTTTCACTTCTATAGTAAAACTTAATCCGCACACTTCAGAACTCTTAATAGCTCCCCAATTTCCTCCATCGCCAACCCACCATTCCGGGGTGCAGTGAGCAGCCTTACTGGGAGGTGCTGGGGCAGGGTACAGACACAGGAATGACAGGATTACTTGAAATCTCTCCCATTTTTATGTATGTATATGTGTGTGTTTAATGTTTCCGCTGAAGCTAAGGAGAGAGTGTTGAAAAAAGGAGAACACCAAATGCTTGTTGACAACGAACCTGTGCCCATTTTCCTGGTACCCACTGAAAATTCAATAAAGAAGAACATGAGACCTCAAATTTCTTCACTGACACAGTCACAAGCAGAAACACCGTCTAGTGATACGCATCAACATGAAGGACATATTCCTAATGCTGTGGATTCCTGTCTCGAAAAGGTGAGTATTGAAAGAAGGAGCTGGCTGTACCTGCGCCTCCTCTCCAGTCACCAGCCTCATGTATTATTGATCCAACACCCATGTGCTGGGCACATACATGGGAGCCAGGCACTGTTTTAGGCACTGGACACAGAGACGAACACAACAGACAAGGTCCCTGCTCTCAGGCGGCTCATATTGGGGCCCAGGGCATGCACAGAAAGACAGTAGGCAAGTGAAATAATTAGAACCATTTTATTTATTTGGAGAGAAACAGGGCTAGGGCGAGCAAAGGGAAGATGGGGGTGGTGTTACTTCTTTTTTCCCCCAACAAGACAGAGTCTCACTTTATCACCTAGGCTGGAGTACAGTGGCATAATCATGGCTCACTGCAGCGTTGACCTCCTGGGCTCGAGCGATCCTCTCACCTCAGCCTCCTGAGTAGCTAGGACTACAGGCGCCACTACACCCAGCCAATTTTTTTTTTTTTTGGTAGAAACGGAGTCTCACTATGTTGCCCAGGCTGTTCTCAAACTCCTGGGCTCAAGCGATCTGCCCGCCTTGGCCTCCCAAAGTGCTGGGATTACAGTCATGAATTACTGCGCCTAGCCTGGTGCTACTTCTAACCAGAAATCAGAGACAACTTGACTGAGGAGGTGACGTTTGGCCTGCAACTTGAATGATGACAAGATTCATTCAACAATAGATATCCACTGCTTAATGTGTTCCAGGCACTGTTATAGGAGCTGGGGAGGCAGCCAGGAACATGGCAGACTCTGCTTCTGGGGATGGCACCTTCTAGTGAGAGAAACAGACAATATTAATAAACAAATAGATATATAATAAAATGTCTGCCAGTCATACCTGCTAGAAAGAAGAATAAGAAGAATACGTGACAGACAATGACAGAACCACCATTTAAAATAGGATGTCTGGAAAAACCTCAAGTGAGATGACATCTCTAGCCAAGTGGATTTCTGGGGGGAAAATGTCCTAGAGGGAAGCATAGGTACAAAGGCCCCAAGAGCTGACATTCTGAGGCCCAGAAGCTTGAAGGAAGCCAGTGTGGTGGGAGGGCAGTGAGCAAGGGAGAGAGGTGCTAGGAACTCAGGAAGGTACACAGAAGACAGGCCTTTGGGGCTGAAGATAAGGATTTTGGATTTTTAACTTAAAATGTTAGGGAATTCATCAGATAGTTTTGAGCCAGGGGAGAGGACGATCTGGTTTATATTTCTAAACGGTCACTCTGGCTGCTGTTGGAAAACTGAACATAGGAAGGGGCTAGAATGGAGAATTAGAACCCAGTTAGGAGGGGTTGCAATGCGCCAGGTGAAAGATGAGAATGCCATGGACTTTGGGTGGCCTTGATGGAGGTGTGAAAAATGGCTGGATTCAGGAAACATTTTGAAGATCTGGAGGAAGGATTTACATGCAAAGTCCTTGAGAAGGAACAAAACATTAGAAATTTTGCTTTTATATTACATTTAATTGGCCTCTGTCCTTTTTATCTTAACCTGGCACGTCTTATATTTGAGCTTCTAAAGGCCAGGGTTTAGAAGGGACCGACAACTTCGCATGCAGTCAGGTGTTAAAAAGAAAAAAGGAGGAGGAGTGAAGAAGAGAAAAAACAGTCATAGGAAAGCCATTTTCCTCAGCTTTATGGCTCCCTTCCAAGTTCACAGACATTTGTGAGGGCCATGACAACTCGCCCAGAGAGCACAGTGCCTTCCCTTGACTGCTGTTCCCAAGATCAAACAGATAGTGGCAGTTGTAGAACACAGATCTCTTGGCCATGGAGCTTTTAGAAATGCTCATGCCCAGGCTCCACTGCAGACTAGTTAACATCAGAATCTCTGGGGATGTGCTTGGGCTTTGGCTGGTTTATTTTTCCCTGAACTTGCCAGGTGAGTCTTATATGCAGACAGGGTTGAGAACCTCTGGGATGTAGCATGCTGTATCCTCTAAAAAGGATTTGAGGCCGGGCACAGTGGCTCTCGCCTGTAATCCCAGCACTTTGGGAGGCCGAGGCAGGCGGATCACCTGAGGTTGGGAGTTCCAGGCCAGCCTGACCAACATGGAGAAACCTTGTCTCTTCTAAAAATACAAAATTAGCCAGGCATGGCGGCGCATGCCTGTAATCCCAGCTACTCGGGAGGCTGAGGCAGGAGAATCTCTTGAACCCAGGAGGCGGAGGTTGCGGTGAGCCGAGATCATGCCATTGCACTTCAGCCTGGGTAACAAGAGCGAAACTCCATCTCTAAATAAATAAATAAATAAATAAATAAATAGGATATGAAAGAAGTTGCCTCCTGCTTGGGGAAGATGTAGATGTAGTGGTTGTTTCTCTAGTCTCTATGCATTCTCCTGAAGAGAAGATGGTAGGTCTGCATGCTGAGAGGTTTTATTTGTTCCTGTTCCTTTTAAAATTTCAGATCTTTCTTACTGTAACAGCTGACCTGAACTGTAACCTGTTCTCCAAAGAGCAGAGGGCATACATAACCACACTGTGCCCTAGTATCAGAAAAATGGAAGGTCACGATGGAATTGAGAAGGTGTGTGGTGACTTCCAAGACATTGAAAAAATACATCAATTTTTGAGTGAGCAGTTCCTGGAAAGTGAGCGGAAACAAGAATTTTCCCCTTCAATGACAGAGAGGAAGCCACTCAGTCAGCAGGAGAGGGACAGCTACATTTCTCCTTCTGAACCAGAAACCAAGACAGAAGAAAAAAGCAACTGTTTTGAAGTTTCCTTGCCTTACTTTGAATACTTTAAATATATCTGTCCTGATAAAATCGACTCAATAGAGAAAAGATTTGGTATAAACATTGAAATCCAGGACAGTTCTCCAAATATGGTCTGTTTAGATTTCACCTCAAGTCAATCAGGTGACCTGGAAGCAGCTCGTGAGTCTTTTGCTAGTGAATTTCAGAAGAACACGGAACCTCTGAAGCAAGAATGTGTCTCTTTAGCAGACAGTAAGCAGGCAAATAAATTCAAACAGGAATTGAATCAACAGTTTACAAAACTCCTTATAAAAGAGAAAGGAGGAGAATTAACTCTCCTTGGAACCCAAGATGACATTTCAGCTGCTAAACAAAAAATCTCTGAAGCTCTTGTCAAGACACCCGTGAAACTACTCACTGGCAATTACATGATGAATGGAATTGAGGTTGATAGTGCCCGCTATAAACTTTTAGAAACTGAATTACTACAGGAGATATCAGAGATTGAAAAAAGGTATGACACTTGCAGCAAGGTTTCTGAGAAAGGTCAGAAAACCTGCGTTCTGTTTGAACCCAAGGACAAGCAGGTAGATCTATCTGTGCATGCTTATGCAAGTTTCATCGATGCCTTTCAACATGTCTCATGTCACTTGATGAGAGAAGTTCTTTTACTGAAATCTTTGGGCAAGGAGAGAAAGCATTTATATCAGACCAAGTTTGCAGATGACTTTAGAAAAAGACATCCAAATGTACACTTTGTGCTAAATCAAGAGTTAATGATTTTGACTGGTTTGCCAAATCACCTTGCAAAGGCGAGGCAGTATGTTCTAAAAGGAGGAGGAAAGTCTTCATTGGCTGGAGACAAACTGAAGGAGGATCATGAAACACCGATGGACATTGATAGTGATGATTCCAAAGCAGCCTCTCCGCCACTCAAGGGCCCTGTGAGCTCTGAGGCCTCAGAACTGGACAAGAAGGAAGAGGGCATCTGTGTCATCTGTATGGACACCATTAGTAACAAAAAAGTGCTGCCAAAGTGCAAGCATGAATTCTGCGGCCCTTGTATCAACAAAGCCCTGTCATATAAGCCAATCTGTCCCACATGCCAGACTTCCTATGGTGTTTACAAAGGAAATCAGCCAGAGGGAAGCATGATTGTCACTGTTGCAAGAGACTCACTTCCAGGTTATGAGTCCTGTGGCACCATTGTGATTAATTATTCTATGAAAGGAGGCATACAAACAGTAAGTATTTCTTAAGTCCATGGGTTTCTTGCCACTATGCTATGATTACCAGGGCAAAAGAGACTGTCCTATTGCCTATTAGACAGTAGATTTCCCAAGGAATTATCTCCCGGGTCATGTGCAAGGGATTGAAATAGTGGTAAAGGTCACAATGTTTGCTGATAATTCAAATATCTTTTGTGTCTATTTCTTAAGACAGAGAAAGGGTAGGTGGAGATTATATCTTGAGATGGGGGTTATCAGGAAGGTGGACAGTGTTTCCAGCATGAATTCAAGGAAAGGGGAGAAATATGGGTTATTGGGAATATCAGCATAACTTCAATACTTTTCTTGCTTTTGATTTGCTTTATCTACAAATGAACACATCTATACCTATAATAAAATTTTGACAGGGCACTGTTTTCACATGATATTTTCTTGTCCTCACACAGGGAGAACACCCAAACCCAGGAAAGAGATACTCTGGAACACAGCGAACTGCATACTTGCCTGATAATAAGGAAGGAAGGAAGGTTTTGGAACTGCTTCGTAGGGCCTTTGACCAAAAGCTGATTTTTACAGTGGGGTACTCTTGCGTATCAGGAACCTCAGATGTCATCACTTGGAATGATATTCACCACAAAACATCCAAGTTTGGAGGACCAGAAAAGTGAGAGCCTTTTGGGATGTAATGGCTACTCAACAAATTATAGAGATTATGAACTACGGCAATTTCTGGATGTGGATATAAGAAGAATCTATAGCAGTGGTATTGGGTATAGTCAAGTATTTTGAGAGATACTAGTCAGGGATGATAATCTCAAAGACAGCAAGATTGGTCCCCATCAACTTCTACCCTGCCAGCTATAAAGTACTATGGAGTTATTTCAATTTTGTACCAAAGGGCAGGGGGGTTTTGAATCCAGGATGAATACTATATAAGCTGATTTAATTTGAGGCTTGGTGTCTATTTGAAGGCTAGATGCTAGGAAAGTCACTTACTTTGCTTTCTTTTAAGGTCACCTTTCTTTTTCCCCTCTTCCCCCACCAGTCCACAGAGAACCTGAAATCACTTGACCAATAATATTCTAGAGAAAGTCTAAGTTGTGAGGAGACTATTGGTAGAAACTGCATTATAGGAAATCCAATTGTTCTTTATGAAACCCCAATAGGATTCCTCAGACCCTTGGTACTAAAGAAAAAATATATACCCTGAGACATTTTCAAAACCTGAAATTTGAAAATCCTACTAGCATGTGATTACAACGCCCCAGTAAAACACAGTATATTATATTTTTATGAGAGTCACTGCTTACTATAAACTGAAAAATTTTAAGAATTAACATAGACATGAAGCCTCAAATTAAATCAACGTACTTACCATTCATCTTGGATTCTCAAACCCCCTGCCCTTTGATGCAAAATGTAATAACTACATCATGTTAATACTTTGGAGTTGGCAGGGTAGAAGCCAGGTTGAAAGGCAGATGTTGGCCAGACAGCTAGGCTCACTCACTAGTTAAATGACTTGCATCTGCAAACTTAAAAGTCATGATACATCATCCACCTTCAGGATTACTTGTGAATGTTTGCAACACTGGATATTAAATCCTTAAATGCTGGATATCTATTGCACATATCGGAAAAATTTGTGGTGACACTAAAGGAATTTTTCTTTCTCCAGGTATGGCTACCCTGATCCTTCTTACCTGAAACGTGTCAAAGAGGAGCTGAAAGCGAAAGGAATTGAGTAAGAAAACTGCTGGAAGATGTCTTAAATCAAGCTTTCAAAAAAGTATATTTTAGGAGGCTGATTTTATGCCAATCTAAATCCTTACGTAGAAAGGACTTTGAAATTTTTCTTCTTAAGAAATGGTTTGTATAAGAATAAGAATCTGCTAGTCTGTCATTTCTGGAGTGATATTTTTTTTTGAGACGGAGTCTCGCTCTGTCGCCCAGGCTGGAGTGCAGTGGTGCGATCTCAGCTCACTGCAAGCTGCGCCTCCCAGGTTGACGCCATTCTCCCCGCCTCAGTCTCCTGAGCAGCTGGGACTACAGGTGCCCACCACCACGCTCGGCTTATTTTTGTTTTTGTATTTTTAGTAGAGACGGGGTTTCACCGTGTTAGCCAGGATGGTCTCGATCTCCTGACCTCGTGATCTGCCCGCCTCAGCCTTCCAAAGTGTTGGGATTATAGGCATGAGCCACTGCACCTGGCCCTGGAGTGATACTTTTTATGGAAGACAAAAGTCCCCCAAATCTGTGTAAAATCTGCTGCAAGGATGTCATGCCTCTTGTGTCATCACTGGGGTTAGAGGTGGGTCTGAAATCATCTTCTGTGTCCTTCAGTTGAACTATCAGCTGCCAATTGATCCTTTTCATTGCCATCTCTGGGGTGGTTCTTCATTTTTTTGTGTGTTTTCCCCTTAATCTCTACCTGTGAAAGTGAAATTCTATTGTAAATGGGAGGAAAAAGGGTTGGTTGTGGAAAATTAAAGACCCATATTCCGCTTTCTTACTCGTGGCAAGAAAAGTGGCCATGAGTAGAGATTGGGCAAGCATTGGTAATAAATGGAATAAGACTAATTATTATTATTATTATTAGAGATGGAGTCTCGCTCTGTCTCCCAGGCTGGAGTGCAGCGGTGTGATATTGGCTCACTGCAACCTCCACTTCCCGGGTTCAAGCAATTCTCCTGCCTCAGCCTCCCCAGTAGCTGGGGTTACAGGTGTGTACACCCACACCCGGCTAATTTTTTGTATTTTTAGTAGAGATGGGGTTTTGCCATGTTGGCCAGGCTGGTTTCAAACTCCTGAGCTCAAATGATCCTCCTGCCTTGGCCTCCCAAAGTGCTGGGATTACAGGCATGAGCCACCACATCTACCCAAGACTATCATTTTTAATGGCCAAGAGCCTAGTATATAGTTGGTGCCTGTCAGTCTGTTTGTGTTGCTATAAAAGAACACCTGAGACTGCGTCATTTATAAAGAAAAAAGGTTTGTTTGGCTCACAGTTTTGCTGGCCAGAAGGTAGGGCATCGGGTGAAAGCCTCAGGCTGCTTCCATTCATAGCCAAGTGTAGCCAGAAATCATATGACAGACAGGAAGTGAGAGAGAGGTGTGGGGGAGATGCCAAGCTCTTTTTAACAAGCAGTTCTTCAGGAACTGATAGTGAGTCACTCCCATGAGAACAGCACCAAGCCATTCATGGGGGATCTGCCCCCATGATCCAGCCCCCTCCCATTAGGCTTCACCTCCAACACTGAGGATCAAATTTCAACATGAGATTTGGAGGAGGTCAAACAAACCAAACTAGAGCAGTGTTTCATAAAATTGTGTTGCCTGACTTAGGTTGCTAGTAAGCCAGCAGAGGGATATTTGCCTCCAAAATCTTTGGCACAGGCAGGAGTAAGGAAGCCATTTCTAGAGTCCTGGCTACTAATTTGGAAAACTGAGCTTCTTTCTTTCATTGTTTTTTGCCTTAAGAGACAAGGCCTTACTATATTGCCCTGTCTCTTAAGGGAAAACATCAAGACTGGACTTGAACTCCTGGGCTCAAGCCATCCCCCAACCTTGGCCTCTCGAGTAGATGGGATTATAGGCACGTGCCACTGTGCCTGACTTAAGTTTCTTATTCTAGAACACTTGCAGCCTGAACTCTGACCAGGCCCCCCACTTGAGCCTTTGCTTTCTGTTCCTTGTAAACTGCCATATTGGGTGCACTTGCCCTGCCACAGTAATGCTACATATTTCTGAGCATTGTTTTTCTCTAGATAATTTTGTACTTTTGAGTATACCCCACTTCCAAGTGTTTTTTTGTTTTGTTTTGTTTTTGTTGTTGTTGTTTTGAGACAGGGTCTCACTGTGTCCCCCAGGCTGGAGTGCAGTGGCTGGAGTGCAGTGGCACAATCTCGGCTCACTGCAGTGTCAACCTTCTGGGGCCAGGTGATCCTCCCACCTCAGCCTCTCAAGTGGCTGGGACCACAGGCGTGCACCACTATGCCTGGCTTTTTTTTTTTTTTTTTTTTTTTTTTTTTTGTAGAGATGGGGTGTCCCTGTGTTGCCCAGGCTGGTCTCAAACTCCTGGGCTCAAGGTATACTCCTGCCTTGGGCTCCCAAAGTGTTGGGATTACAGGCGTGAGCGACCATGCCTAGCTCACTTCCAGGTTTAACAGACGAACTTACTCTAGTTTCCATCTCCATCATTTTATAATAACCGTAGCCCACATTGTAGTAGTTTTTCAACCCTTAACTCCCACCAATTCATGTTTTCACCTTTAAATTCCTTCTCGCTGATACTCTCTCTGGACAGAAGAAAGGTGAAATAAACCTACTATAAGGAATATATGACATGCCAAATTTTATTTTTAAACAGTTCTTCAAGTCAGATTAATAATAGCAAATTATGTGATTATCCATTTCCCAGCCCCTCTCCAAAAAAATGGTAAACAAGATGCCTTCTTCTTTTCCCAAAGATACACATACACACGTACAAATTTTTTGTCAGATAATAATAGCTAATATTTAATGAGTACTTACCTTATTTTGTCCCCTTTCAACAGATTTACATACGTGTGATTGATACAATTCATTTTCCCATTTTATAACTGAGAAAACTGGTGCACAGAGAGGATAAGTAACTTGCCAAAGGTCACACAGTTAATAAGTGGAAATGCTGGGACATGAACCAGGTAGTCTGCCCCCATAGTTCTGCCCCTGAGATCTGTACTGTCTCCCATGAGGGTACTTCTCCATGGAGCAGGCTGAGGCGAACACTTTATTCTGGGCTTCTCTCAGAAATGGATTCCCACACAGTACTCAAAGCAAATTTCCCCAGAGGAAATCCTATTTGAAGAACTTAAAAACTCAGAGGAAATCCTATTTGAAGAACTTAAAAACTCAGAATCTTTTTCTTTGTCCAGAGAGTTGAGGAAGCTTAAGCTAAATGATACATGATTTTTTAAAAAATCAGATTATAAATTTAGTTTTTGGTGATTCATTAAATTCTTTACCATTATAGTTATTTTCTAGCTATTCATCTTTTAGCTAAATTTGTTCCAAAGAAGGAAAAGTTTGGTTTCTACTAAGTTCTGGATGGGAGATTGCACTGTGTGTGATGTGCAAGTTTCATGGTATGGGTGACTGGAGAGCATTTGGGTTACTGCTTTTACTCTTTGGAAGGTGTTATCTGTATCTGCTTTAAATAAAGTTAAAGATTTAGAACAAATTGTGTTCTCTCCCTTCTTTTTTTTCCCTTTCGGTTGAGATTCTGGGTGTTTCCTACAACACACACAGGATACAGTTGTAAAACATGTGCATGGAGGTCTTTAGTTGATTTGGTGTGTAGCTGCTTCCTAAATTATCACAGTACAACCTAACTACTCTTGACTTCACTGCTGTTACTTTTGGCTGTAAAAATCACATTTCTCAATATTTTTTCCTTATAACACATAGGTTATAAAGATAAAAGTAGGCTGCAGATTTCATCTCTTTTCTGCTAGAGAAAGCATATGTAATACCTTGCTTCTGTTTCACCTCTCCAACATTGGTGCTGAATTACCCAGACAACTCACTGAGCACTATTAGATCAGGGGCACCCTTCTCTCCAAAGAAAAAATAAAATAAAAGAATAATACTGGCCGGGCGCGGTGGCTCAAGCCTGTAATCCCAGCACTTTGGGAGGCCGAGACGGGTGGATCACGAGGTCAGGAGATCGAGACCATCCTGGCTAACACGGTGAAACCCCGTCTCTACTAAGAAATACAAAAAACTAGCCGGGCGAGGTGGCGGGCGCCTGTAGTCCCAGCTACTCGGGAGGCTGAGGCCGGAGAATGGCGTGAACCCGGGAGGCGGAGCTTGCAGTGAGCTGAGATCCGGCCACTGCACTCTAGCCTGGGCTACAGAGCGAGACTCCGTCTCAAAAAAAAAAAAAAAAAAAAAAAAAAAAAAAAGAATAATACTGACGTATTTGATGCCTCCCTGAAAACAGCATCAAAGTAGTCATTAGGAGAAAAATAAGATCTTTATTGGACTTCCTTACACTTACTGTAATAGTTTAGTGTTTACAAAAATTAGTCAGGCATGGTGGTGCACATCTACTTGGGAAGCTGAGGCATGAGAATCGCTTGAACCCAGGAGGCAGAGGTTGCAGTAGGCTGGGATTATGCCACTGCACTCCAGCCTGGGCAACAGAGCGAGACTCCGTCTCAAAAAAAAAAAAAAAAAAAAAAAAAAAAAAAAAAAAAAAAATTTAGTACTGTTTTTGGTTTGATTTCCATACAGAAGTTAGGTACTATTTCCTTTTTTATCGATTGGGTCATTTTTATTGATCAGATCTAAAACACAGAGCTCGATGCAAAGATTAACATATTAATAATTTTGGAGGTCCAAGCCCAAGGAGAAACAAAAAGAGAAGTGAGGCAAAGTAAGATGTAATGCAATGCAGTGCTAGGAGTTATCACCCTGGTTCCTGCTTCACAATGAGCCTGATGCTGCTGGTCTGGGAATTACGTTTAGAGATCCACTGGCCTAGAAAATAGAGTTTAAACTCAGCAGCATGGCCATTAGAGATTTCTCATGCCACTTTGCATACTTTGTGTTCCTTCCTCACCACCAAGTCCCTAGGGTTCAGTCACACCAGACTACAAGATTTTCCAAAGCACAGTCTATACTTTCATGCGTGTGATCTTTGTTCGGTGTAATCCACCCCCTACTCCTGCTCTCTGCATGACAGATGATGAAAGAAGGAACTCTGAAGAGAGAGAGGGAGAGAGAGACACGCCTCATTCTCATTCTTCACCTCATTTTCCTCTTAGAAAATCCCCTACTCATCATCCAAGGTCTTACTGAAATGCCACTACTATAGAAACTTTTCTCCAATCTTGTCTCTAAATTACAACAAACCACTGATTTCTGTTATCCTAATACTTTATATGTGTCTCAATGCAAATATGATACCAAAATCCATTGCCTTGCTCTCTGCCTTGGAGGTGGTACCCAGGGCTGACCTCTGAGTACCACATCAGCTCCATTCTCTGATTACTCATTGGGTTCTGCAGTGGGAGATACCAGCACGAGACTGGAAGGCAGAGGGAGAGAGTACTTGAGATGCTTATACTCCCCTGGCTGTCTCCCGAAAGCAGTCATGGGTCCTACCTGCTGGCACTTTCCTATGGGTATAGCTCTTACCAAGTTCAGGAGATGCCCCCTCCCTTGCCCCTTCAGCCTAGATGGTAAGGAGAGGAGGCTGCTTCACCATCTCTCACTGGTTTCCTTAATCCTTTGCCCACACCTGTGTAAATAATTTCTTTATTAAATTATCCTCAATGATTAATTTTGAGTATACCACCAGTATACTGCCAGGACTTTTTGTGATACACCAGGTAACTGTATTAATCTATGTTTTATTTCTCCATCTCCTTACTTCCCCCCTCACTCCAAAGAGAAGGGATCTGTCTAATTCATCTTTATAATCTTAACACAGTGCCAGGCATATCAAAGGCCTTCAATACGCGTTGATTGTTAAATAATGCCTTGTTGGGCCAGAGGGGAACCTGACTCCAGCTCTGGCTTAGGGAGCACAGGAAAGAACCCAGTGTATTTTTCTAAAGATGGGTGTGTAGGGAGATTTGGGGGGCAAGGAATGGGATGCCCAGCAGAAAAGGAAAGGAAAACCGATTTTTGTGTTTTAATGTGTCAGGCATTCTACAGACTTTATCTCATTTAATCTTCATGACAATAACATAAAATAGCTATGGCTGTGCCCATTGTACAGATGCTATCGACTAAGGCTACACAACTAATAAAACTGCAGAGCCCAGGACTTTGACCCAGGATTTGTCTAGCAGCAATGTCTCAAAGGGCGACAAAATCCTGAGGCAGCTGTTTGTGGACTCGAGGCCTCAATGTTTGGCAGCAGCGGTTTTCAGAGAAAAGAAAGCGAAAGAAGTTCGAGGCACAAGTCTGTTGGGTGGGACGCACCTGCAGTCTGGGCGAGCCGAGGATGGTTGCCCCAGGCCCCTTCCTGCAGCTGCTCTGAGTCCAGGGGCTCCGACCTCCGAAGAACTTGCGAACCGAGTTACACGTGTACTTCCAGAGCCGGACGAGATCCGGAGGCGGGGAGCGTGCGGCTGGCCGGGAACCCTGGGGCGTGTCAGGCCTTCCGGCGCTCTTTCTTCGGGAGGATGGTGAGGAGCGCGGGGGACGGGTGCGGGAAGGGGACAGCAGGGCTGAGCCCGGGGCCCGCGAGACCCAGCAGCCCGGGCGGGCGCAGAGACCCCACGCCACGCAGAACCCTCTCTTCCAGGGGGCGCCGACTACAGTGAGTTACTGCCCTGTTCCGGAAGAGGGGGGAGCGTGCTGCTTGTTTTTCCTTAGGATTTCTGGTCTCCACCCCTCCCCCCGTGCCCTGCTTAAAATTTAAAAGTTCTTTATAAAGTTTGAAGGGATATGAGTCCTTTATTTGTGATATGTGTTATGAGTATGTCTTCCCAATTTATTTTTTGTTTTTTGAGTTTGCTTATGGTGGCTTTTTTTTCTTTGCCATGCAAATATTTTAAATTTTGTGTAGCCAGACTTACCAGTCTTTTATTTTATGACGTCTAGACTTTTAGTCATATTTTAATATATGACTTTTAGTCATACTCTTCCCTACACCCAAATTATAGAAGAATTCACTTATGCTTACTTCTAGTACTTGAACTGATTTATTTTTTACATTTAGATCTATAATACATTTGGAGTGTGTTATTGTGTGTGATTTGAGGAGTGAATCTAATTACTTCTTTTTCAAATGGGTGTCAAGCTGTCCCAACACCATTTATTATAAAGGTTATCCCTGTCCCAGTAACTTGAGATACCAGCTTTATCATGTACTAGACTTTCATATGTAGTTTGGGTATTTCTGGACCTTCTATTTTCGTCCATTGACCTGTTCATTCATCTGTTTTAGAGAGACTTTGCTGTATGTTTTTCCTAGATAGTGCTTCCTTGTCACTATTTTCCTAGCTATTCTTGTTGTTTATTTTTCCTTATGAACTTTTCTGATGTATGATCAGTTAAGAAGAAAAGAAAAACTCTTTGGAATTTTTATTGGGATTGCATTAAATTAATAAATTATAGAGAGCTGATATCTTTAGGTGGTGTTGACATGGTCTAACCTAATGTGCTGTGAAAGACTGAGAATTTGAGTATGTAATGTATATGATATTAAATTGTGAATTGGTGGGACATAGGTAACAGCTTATCAACAGTTGTAGATACTGGTACTTCATATCCTCTTAAGGAAAATTTGCCTCCAAATTTTAAGCTGGAAAGTCACTAAAATAACTTTTAAAAAGAATTACAATACATGACTTTGTAAATTTTTTTTGTGTGTGTATGTTAAGAATTGTGTACAAATTGAAATATCTGTGTACTGATCCTGAACACAACCAGTGAAATCTCCATTATGAAATGTTTTGTTTTGTTTTGTTTTGTTTTTTTGAGACGGAGTCTCGCTCTGTCGCCCGGGCTGGAGTGCAATGGCCGGATCTCAGCTCACTGCAAGCTCCGCCTCCGGGGTTTACGCCATTCTCCTGCCTCAGCCTCCCGAGTAGCTGGGACTACAGGCGCCCGCCATCTCGCCCGGCTAGTTTTTTGTATTTTTCAGTAGAGACGGGGTTTCACCGTGTTAGCCAGGATGGTCTCGATCTCCTGACCTCGTGATCCACCCATCTCGGCCTCCCAAAGTGCTGGGATTACAGGCTTGAGCCACCGCGCCCGGCCTGAAAGAATGTTTTGAAGCACGTAGAAAAGGAAACAAAACAAAGGACGCATTTTCATTGTTTAAGTTGACTTTTGTGTCTTTTTTTTTTTTTTTTTTTTTTTTTTTTTTTTTTTTTTTGAGACGGAGTCTCGCTCTGTCGCCCAGGCTGGAGTGCAGTGGCCGGATCTCAGCTCACTGCAAGCTCCGCCTCCCGGGTTCACGCCATTCTCCTGCCTCAGCCTCCCGAGTAGCTGGGACTACAGGCGCCCGCCACCTCGCCCGGCTAGTTTTTTGTATTTTTTTAGTAGAGACGGGGTTTCACCGTGTTAGCCAGGATGGTTAAAGAAGGTTTATAGTTATCTTCACATAAAACATTTCTTGTTTAATTTTTTCTCAATATTATATATGAGGTTTTCTCATTCACTGTATTGTCTATTTACGTGTATGTATACTTTGATGTTTTCTTTCATTTTAAAAAATTAAGGTGTAATTTACAGACAGCTTTTCTATATTTAGAAAATTCATACTTTTTAGTGTATAGTTCTGTGAGTTTTGACAAATGTTTACCAGTACAATGAAGATAAAAAAGAGTTTTCTACCAATTTCTTTGTCTTCAACCTCTTCACTCAAGATGAGCTCCTGGCAATCACTAGGGGTCATATTTTGGTCCCTAAAGTTCCAGAAAGTCATGTAAATAAAATCATCCAGCAGAGAGTCTTTGGAGCCTTAGGTATCACCAGTTTGCTACTGCTTTCTATTAATAGTTAAATTCCATTGTGATCAGAAAACATATTTTTCATTATTTGAATTCTTTAAAACCTATGTGTTGAGGGCCGGTGGCTCACACTTGTAATCCCAGCACTTTGGGAGGCCGAGGTGGGTGGATCACTTGAGGTCAGGAGTTCAAGATCAGCCTGGCAAACATGGTGAAACCTCGTCTCTACTAAAAATACAAAAGTTATCCAGGCCTGGTGGCACACGCCTGTAGTTCCACCTACTCGAGAGGCTGAGGCAGGAGAATTGCTCGAACCTGGGAGGCAGAGGTTGCAGTGAGCTGAGATCGTGCCATTGCACTCCAGCCTGGGTGACAGAGCAAGACTCTGTCTCAACAACAACTACACACACACACACACACACACACAGAGAGAGAGAGAGAGAGAGAGGGAGAGAGAGAGAGAGAGGTAGAGAGAGAGACGTTTGTCTTATGGACAGAATATGATCTATCTTGGTAAATTCCCAAGCACACTTGAAAACAAAGTACATTCTCTCACTGGGTAGAGTGTTCTATAAATGTGAATTAGGTAGAGTTGGTTGTTGTTCAAGTCCTCATGTCCTTACTGATTTTATGTCTACTTGTTCTATCAATTATTAAGGGAGGATGATGAAATCTCCAACTATAATTGTGGATTTGTTTCTTTTCTCCTCAGAGTTCTATCAGTTTTGGTTTCATATATTTTGAAGCTCTGTTATTAGGAATAAAATGTTTAGGATTATTTCCTCCTGATGAATTGATTCATTTGTCATTATGAAATGCCATTTTTACCCTTGATAATATTTGCACTGAAATCTACCAAGTTTCTTTTTCTTTTATTTTTAAAAATAATGATAAAATACATATAACATCAGATTTACCATCTTAACCATTTTTAAGTATATAGTTCAGTAGTGTTAAGTGTGTTTACACTGTTGCATAGGCAATCTTCAGAACTTTTTCATCTTGCAAAACTGAAACAGTATGTATTTTTTTTTGGGGGGGGACTGACATTTCACTTAGCATAATGTCTTCAGGGTTCATCCATGTGATAGCATGTGTTAGAATTTCCCTCCTATTTAAGGCTGAATAATATTTTATTATGTATATATAAACATATTTTGTTTATACATTCACCTATTAATGGATTTGGGTCGCTTCCACCTTTTGGCTATTGTGACTAATAATAATGAACTTGGGTGTACAAATATAGTCATGCTCTGCATAATGAAGTTTCAGTCAGTGATCAACCATGTAAACAATGCTGGTCCTGGAAGATTATAATACTGTGTTTTTACTGTACCTTTTCTATATTTAGGTATGTTTCATACACAAATATCATTGTGTTACAATTGCCTGTAGTATTCAGTACGGTAACATGCTGTATAGATTTGTAGCCTAGGAGCTATACCATGTAGCCTAGGTGTATAGTAGGCTATACCATCTAGGTTTGTGTAAGTACACTCTATGATGTTCACACAATGACAGAATTGCCTAATAACACATTTATCAGACTGTATCCCCATCATTAAGTGACAAATTACTGTATCTCTTCAAGATCCTGTTTTCAATTCTTTTGTATTTATATCCAGAACTGGGATTGCTGGATCATATGGTAATCCTATTTTTAATTTTTTTTAGGACTGCCATGCTGTTTTCCATAGCAACCAAATCATTTTTACATTCCCACCAACAGTACACAAGGATTCCAATTTCTTCACATCCTTGACAATACTTATTATTTATTTTCTTTCTTCCTTCCTGTCTTCCTTTGCTTTCCTTTTCTTTTACAGCACCCATTCTAATGGGTGTGAGGTGATATTCCACCGTGGTTTTGATTTTTGTTTCCCTCATGATTAGCAGTGTTGAGCATCTTTTTATATTCTTGTCGTCCATTTGTGTATCTTCTTTGGAGAAATGTCTATTCAAGTCCTTGGCCCATTTTTAAATCAGGTTTTTGTTGAAGTTAAGTTGCAGGAGTTCTTTGTATGTTCTGAATATTAACCTCTTCACAAATATATGATTTGCAAATATTTTCTCCTGTTCTGTAGGTCACCTTTTTATTCTGTTGATTGTTTCCTTTGCAATGCAGTTTTTTGCTTCACGTAGTCCATTTGTTTATTCTTACTTTTATTGCTTGTATTTTTGGTGTCATATCCAAAAAATCATTGCCAAATTCAATGCCATGAAACTTTTCTTTTTTGGTCCGTTGTTCTGTATGTCTTCTTTATGCCTGTACTGTACTGTTTTGATTACCATAGCTTTTTAATATGTTTTGAAATCAGGAAGTGAAAGACCACTAGCTTAGTTGTTCATTCTTAAGATAGTTTTGGCTATTTGGAGATTAAAAGTGATTTAAAAAATAAGAGAACCAGTCTTTTATATTTACTTACATTTTACCATTTTTCATCTAGCATTATTTTTGTTCTCTCTGAAGACCTTCTTTTAACATTTCAACATTTCTTATAGCACTGGTCCACTGATGATGAGTTCTTTCAGCTTTTGCATGTCTGAAAGGTTTTTATTTCACATTTATTGTGATTGATATTTCCTCTTTTTTTTTTTTTTTTTTTTGAATCAAGGTCTCCCTCTGTCATCCAGGCTGGAGGGCAGTGGTGCAAACACTGCTCACTGCAGCCTTGACTTCCTGGGCTCTAGCGATCCTCTCACCTCAACCTCCTGAGTAGCTGGGACCACAGGCATGCACCACCTTGGCACTCAGCTGGTTTTTAAACATTTTTTGTAGAAATGGAGTCTCACTATATTGCCCAGGCTGGTCTTCAACCCCCAGGCTCAAGCAGTTCTCTCACCTCAGCCTCTCAAAGTGTTGAGATTAAATGTAGGAGCCACTGCACCCAGCATTAATGACATTTTCTAAGTTGACAGTTAAAGATATTGCTCTACTGTTTTCTGGGTTACATTGTTTCTAACTAGAAGTCTGCTGTCATTCTTATTTTTATCCTTCTGTGTGTAATTCTTTTTCCTTTGACTGCTTTTCAGATTTTCTCCTTATCACTGGTTTTAAGCAAGTATGATGTGTCTAGGTGTAGTTCTTCTTCATGTTTATTGTGTTTCTTGGTTTATAGTTTTCATCAAATTTTAAATTTTGGGGGGCATAATTTCTTCAAGTATTTTCTTCTGTACCATCCTGTCTCTCTTTCATATTAGTCCACTTAACTTTTGCCATACCTTACTAATACTTTATTCATTATCTTCTGTGTCTTTCATTTTGCTTGTTTTCCATTGCTGTGACTTAAATTTCACTTGTCTTTTCTTTCTGCTGTATATAATTATGCTGTTAATCCCATACAATGTTTTTTGTTTGTTTGTTTACCTCAGACATTGTATTTTTTCTCTCTAGGAGTTTGATTTGGTTCTCCTTTATAGTAAGTGTCTGCTAAGTATGCCCGTGTTTTCCTCTACCTTCTTGGAAGTATGAAATATCATTATAATAATTGTTTTAATATCTTTGTCTACTAATTCTATCATCTGTATCTTTTTTTTCTTTTTTTGAGATCGATTATTGCTCTTGTTGCCCAAGCTGGAGTGCAATGGCGTGATCTCAGCTCACTGCAACCTCTGTTTCCCAGGTTCAAGCAATTCTCCTTCCTCAGCCTCCCAAATAGCTGGGATTACAGGTGCCTGCCACCATGCCTGGCTAGTTGTTTTTTGAATTTTTAGTAGAGACAAGGTTTCACTGTGTTGGTCAGGCTGGTCTCAAACTCCTGACCTTAGGTGATCCACCCACCTCGGCCTCCCAAAGTGCTGGGATTACAGGTGTGAGTCACCATGCCCAGCCTGTATCATTTTAAAATTAATTTCAATTGATTTATTTTTCTCTTCATTATGCATTATATATTGCTACTTTTTTCATGCCTAGTAATTTTTGATTGGATGCCAGACATTATATGAATTTCACCTTGTTGAGTCCTGGATATTTTTGCACTTTAACAAATATTCTTGAGATTGTATCTGGGTTACAGTTAAGTTACTTGAGAACTGTTTCACCCTTTTGAGGCTTGCTTTTAAGCTTTGTTAGGCAGGAGCAGAGTGACCTTTAATCTACAGTTAATTTTTACACCATGGAGGCAAAACCCTTCTGAATGCTCTACCTTATACCATAAGCATTATGAGATTTTTCTACTGTGGCTATTAAGAACAGGCACTATTCCTAGCCCTTTTGTCATTTGAGACTCAAGGGGGATACTCTGTAGACTTCTGGAGCTCTTTGCGCAACTCTTTTCTCTCCAGTACTCTGACCTGTAATTTCTAGTCACTTTCGCCTCCTTTAAGTCCCAAGTTTGTCTGTCTCCTCACTCAGTGAGGCTTCCAGGCTTCTCCTGAGTTTCTTTTTCCTGCTTTGTGGCTTGCACCGCTCTCCATGTGGTAAGCCTAGAAGGGAGCAATTGTAGAGTTCACCCTGTTTCTTCTCTCCAAGGAATCACTGTCCCATATTGCCTGTTATCAAATATCTCAAAAAATATTTGAGATATCTTTTGACCAAATTTCTAATTGTTTAAAGTGGGATGGGAAGTCTGTTACTCATATTTTCCTAAGTAGAAGTCCTGAAGCTTTTGATGTTTGCATGCTCATTTTATATCTTGCTGCCAGCTGAGTTTTTTTTTTTTATTATTTATTTTTTCATTTAATTTAGGGTCTTCCAGGTATAAATCATGTCACCTTCAAGTGAAAACAGTTTTATTTCACCTTTTTCTGTTCTATGATCTTACATTTTGACAAATATAATTGCATTAGTTAGTTCCTACAGAGCAATGTTAAATCAGTTACCATACTTACCTTGTTCCTGACGTTAATGAAAAAATACCTACAGAGTTTTCCTAAGTAGAATGCTCCTTTAGGATTGAAGTACATCTGTTTTTATTATGTTAAGGAAATATTCATCCATTTCTTTTTTTTTTTTTTTTTTTTCGAGATCGAGTTTCACTCTTGTTGCGCAAGCTGGAATACAATGGCACAATCTTGACTCACTACAACCTCCATATCCTGGATTCAGGCGATTCTCCTGCTTCAGACTCCCGAGTATCTGGGATTACAGGTGTGTGTGACCATGCCTGGCTAATTTTTGCGTTTTTAGTAGAGACGGGGTTTCACCATGTTGGTCAGGCTGGTCTTGAACTCCTGACCTCAGGTGATCCACCCACCCTGGCTTCCCAAAGTGCTGGGATTACAGGCATGAGCTACCATACTGGGCCCATTTCTATTTTTCAAGAGATTTTGTTAGGAATTGGTGTTAAATTTGGTCTAAGCTTTTTCAGTATTTTGGGAAATAATCATATTTTTTTTTCCTTAAACCTATTAATATGGTGAATTATAGTAATAGATTTTTGAAAATTGACCCATTCTTGATTTGCTTGACTTTTATGTAACTCATATTCTAGTGCTTTACACATTGATATCTCTGAAGTGCCCTTTTGTCACTGAACTAAACTGGGTCTATTTGCTTGGGCAGTGGAAAGCCAAATACTACAGTACCAGGTTTTTGCAGTGAGAAAGATTTATTCTGAGTGAGCTGACACAAAGACAGGAGGAAGTGCTTACATCTACCCAGCTACTCAGGAGGCTGAGGTGGGAGGATCACTTAAGCCCAGGAGGTGAAAGCTGCAGAGAGTAGTGTTTGTACTTCTGTACTCTGGCCTGGGTGACAGAGGGAGACCTTGTTTAAATCTGTCTCTCCAAGCTGGAGACTGGGTCAGATTTTATAGCCACAGAAAAATGGGGTATGATCTGATTGGATCTTGCAATGAGGTAATGCTAGGAGACATGATATGACTGGATCCTGTTATGGAGTGACATCAGGGTTTGATCTGATTGGATCCTGGATCCTGCCATGTAGTGTCCACCACTTAATACAGTTCCTGTTCCTTGCTGCTGAGCACTTAGGTTCTGCCCGTGGTTGCACATTTGGGTGTTCAGTTACGTGACCTTCAACCTGGGGGTCTATGGCAACTGAAAAACAACTTGCAACTTCGTTACATAAAAGCTGAACCACATTGGTCTGGTGCATTTACATTTTTGCATACTGAATTCACCCTCTCATGAATCATCTGATAGAAGACGATTTTGATTTATCACATGGACTCCATAAACTGCCATCCCCTATTCCATTTCTGGAACTTTAGACAGTTTACCACCTTGGTTGAGGACAGAGCCTTGTGTTCCATTGTGTTAGTTTATCAACCTACGTTTCTTGAGTAACTGTTGTTTTGCAAATGTCTTTAAAATTAATGTTTTAGTATTTTATATGAATCCATTTCAATTGCCATTGGTAGATCTTCTATTTGCTTCATCAGTTGAAACATTTTCAATTAATTAAATAAATACAGAACTTTTATTCTACTACTTTTGGAGTATTAAAAGTTAAAAATTGTAACCCTGTTAGTTACAATTAGTTTTACTAATTGTAAAACTAAAAGGTTTAGTTTTACTAAAAAAGGGTTAGTTTTACTGTGATTAGGTGTTGATTGTGAGGTATGAATTGATGTTTAATTTTCTTCATAATAAAACCCAACTTTTCCAACAATATTTATTAAATTATGATTCATCTCTCCACTCTCCTTAATATTTCATATATTAAACTTTTTTTTTTTTTCCTATCACCTCTGTTGGAGGGCAGTGGCCTAATCATGGCTCACTCTAACCTGGAACTCCTGGGCTTAAGTGATCCTCCCACCTCAGCCTCCTAAGTAGCTAGGACTACAGGAACACACCACCATGCCCAGCTAATTTTTTGAAGTTTTTGTATAGATGAGGACTTCTGTGTTGCCTAGACTGGTCTCAGATTCCTGGCCTGAAGTAATCCTCCCACCTCAGCTTCCTAAAGTAGTGGGATTACAGGCATGAGCCAACATGCCCAACATGCCCATATGTTAAACTTTTTGAGAGATTAAGGCTTATTTCTAGAATTGCTATTGTGGTTCTTATATTATCCATTCTTAACTTAGAACTATTTAGTTTTATAATTGTTCTTTAAGGATGCGTTTTTTAAAAATAGCCTTCAATTTTTAGAGTAGTTTTAGGTTCCCAGCACAATTTAGCAGAAAGTACAGAGTTCCTATATATCCCTCACACCCCACCCCCACACAATCCCCCCAACTATCAACATCCAACGCCAGAGTGGTACATTTGTCACAATTTATAAACCTACATTGACCCATCATTATCACCCAAAGCCCTTAGTTTATATTTGGGTTCACTCTTGGTGCTGTACATTCTGTGGATTTTGACAATGTTTAATAATATGTATATACCATTATAGTATCATACAGAATAATTTCACTGCCCTAAAAACTCTCTGTGCTCTGCTATTCATCTTCCTTCTTGGCAACAGCTGATCTTTTTACTGCCTCCATAATTCTGCCTTTTCCAGAATGTCATATAGTTGGAATCATACTGTATTTTGCCTTTTCAGATGGACTTTTTTTACTTAGTAATATGCCTTAAGTTTGCTCTATGGTTGTGTGTGTGTGTGTGTGTGTGTGTGTGTGTGGTGTCTTGATAACTCATTTCTTTTTAGCACTAAATAATATTCCCTTGTCTGAATGTACTGTAGATTATGTATCCATTCACCTACTGCAGGACATCTTGGTTGCTTCCAAGCTTTGGCAATTATGACTAAAGCTGCTATAAATATGTATATGCAGACTTTTGCATGGGGAAAAGTTGTCGAGTCAGTTGGATAAATACCAATGAGCACGACTGTTGAATTATATGAGAAGAGTAAGTTTAGATTTGTAAGAAACTGCAAGACTGTCTTCAAAGTAGCTGTACCATTTTGCATTCCCATCAACAACAAATGAGTGTTCCTGTTGTTCCACATCCTTGCCAGCATTTGGTGGTGTCAGTGTTCTGGATTTTCACCATTCTAACAGGCGTATAGAGTAGCTCATTGTTGTTTTGTTTTTAATTTTTATTTACTTATTTTTGAGCTGGAGTCTCACTCTATCCCCCAGGCTAGAGTGCAGTGGTGCAATCACTCACTGCAGCCACAACCTCTTGGGCTCAAGTGATCCTTCCACCTCAGCCTCTCTGGTAGCTGGGACTATAAGCCACCACACCTGGCTTATTTTGTTTATTTTTTTGTAGAGATGAGGTCTCACTATATTGTCCAGGTCTTGAAGTTCTGGACTCAAGAAATCCTCCCTTCTCAGTCTCCTAAAGTACTAGGATTACACGCTGGTGTTAGCCACTTCACCCGGCTTCATTGTTGTTTGAATTTGCAACTCACTAACATGATGTTGTGCATCTTTTCATATGCTTATTTGCTGTCTGTATATCTTCCTTGGTGAAGTGTCTGTTCACATCTTTTGCTCATTTTAAAATTTGGTGTTTTTTAAAAAAAATTGTTGACTTTTAAGAGTTCTTTGTATATTTGAGATAACACTTCATCAGATATGTCTTCTGCAAAAATTTTCTCCCAGTCTGTGGAAAGATGCATTTTAAAGTGTAGCAAGCCAAGTTCCTAATCATTTCCTTTATTATCTTTTTAAAAATATATACATTTTGCTTTTATTTTATCAAATTTTATAGTTTATCGTGTTAATATCTTGAGATTGAATTAAAAGTTTTATTTTATCTATAATTTAGCTTGGAGACTATTATTATTTGTACTATATTTACACATGAGCAGAGACTATCTGTTGAGGCTTATTTTTGCCATTAAAATTAAGTTATTCTGTTAATATGATCTCATATATCTATATATTTTCTAGGAATTGGTTTATTGATTTTTTTTGGCTTATTGATTCTTGTTTTTTGATGCCAGCTTTATTAAGATATAATTTACATGCCATAAAATTCACTCTTTAAAAGTGTGCAATTTAGTGGTTGTTAGTATGTTTACGGAGTCCACTGCTATCTGCTTTTAGAAATTTTCAGCAAGGTGTGGTGGCTCATACCTGTAATCCCTGCTACTTCAGAAGCTGAGGTGGGAGTATCACTTGAGCCAGGGAGATTGAGGCTGCAGTGAACCATGATTGTGCCGTTGCACTCAAGCCTGGGTGACAGAGCAAGACTGTCTCTAAAAAATAAAAATAAATAAAGAAATTTTCATCACGACAAAAGAAACTCCGTATGCATTAGCAGTTACCCCTTATTTCCTCCTCCCTCTCCCCCAAATCCTGGTAACCACTACTATACTTTCTGTCTTCATGGATTTATATATTCTGGACATTTCATATAAATGGAATCATACAATATGTGGCCTTTTGTGACTGGCTTCTTTCACTTAGCATGTTTTCAAGGTATGTTGTCGAATTATAGGAACTTCGTTACTTTTTCTTCTTTTAACCAAATAATATTCCATTGTATGAATATATTACCTTTTATTTATCCATTCGAATGATGGACGTTTGGGTTGTTTCTACTTTTTTTTTTTTTTTTTTTTGAGATGGAGTCTCACTCTGTTGCCCAGGCTGGAGTGCAGTGGCACCATCTTGACTCACTGCAAGCTCCACCTCCCAGGTTCAGGCCATTCACCTGCCTCAACCTCCCAAGTAGCTGGGACTACAGGTGCCTGCCACCACGCCTGGCTAATTTTTTTGTATTTTTAGTAGAGACAGATTTTCACTATGTTAGCCAGGATGGTCTCGATCTCCTGACCTCGTGATCTGCCCGTCTCGGCCTCCCAAAGTGCTGGGATTGCAGGTGTAAGCCACCGCGCCTGGCCTGTTTCTACTTTTTGGCGATTGTGAATAATGCTGCTGTGAACATTTGTTGTCTCCGTCAGCTTGGGCTGCTGTATCAAATATCACAGACTGGATGACTTCAAAAATGAACTTTTTTTCTCATAAGTTGGAGGCTGGAGGTTTGCGATCAGGGTCCCAGCGTGGTAGAGTTCTTAGTAAGGGCCCTCCTCCTGGTTTGTCAATGGCCCCTACTTGCTGTTTCCTCACATGGGCTTGTCCCTTCATCTTCTTGTATTAATCCCATCATGGGGTCCACCCTCATGACCTCATCTAAATGTAATTGTCTCCCAAGAGCCCCAGCTCCAAATACAATCACAGTGGGAATTAGGACTTCAACTTAAGAATTTAGAGAGGAACACAAACATTCAGTCCATAGCATTTTTGTAGAGGTTACTGTGTGGATGTATGTTTTCATGCCTGTTGGGTATATACCTTGAAGTGAACTAACTTTTTAAGGAACTGATACATTGTTTTCCTAAATGGTTGCCTTATTTTATATTCCCACCAGCAATGTGTCTTTTTCATTTTAATCATCCTAGTGGGGTGAAGTGGCATCTCATTGTGATTTTGATTTCCACTTTCTTAATGGCTAATGATGTGCATCTTTTTAATGTCTTTATTGGCTATTTGTATATCTTCCTTTAAGAAATGTCTATTCAAATCCTTTGTCGTTTTTTAAATTGGATTTTTTAAAATTGTTGACTTGTGAGAGATCTTTATATATTCTAGGTACAAGTCTTATCGGCTATATGATTTGAAAATATTTTCTCCCATTCTGTGAGTTGTCTTCACTTTCTCAATCATGTTATTATTTTTTATTTTCACAATACGTTGTATTATTTGTAAAGCATAACTTTTTTTTTTTTTGAGACGGAGTCTCACTCTGTCACTGGAGTGCAGTGGCATGATCTCGGCTCACTGCAAGCTCCGCCTCCCAGGTTCACGCCATTCTCCTGCCTCAGCCTCCTGAGTAGTTGGGACTATAGGTGCCCGCCACCATGCCCGGCTAATTTTTTTGTATTTTTAGTAGAGACGGGGTTTCACTGTGTTAGCCAGGATGGTCTCGATCTCCTGACCTCATGATCCGCCTGCCTCGGCCTCCCAAAGTGCTGGGACTATAGGCGTGGGCCACCGCACCCAGCCTGTAAAGCATAACTTTTTATCATTTTCATTTCTATACTTACCCTCTTTCTTTTCCTCACCTTATTTTGATGACCAAGAAGAGTTCCAAATAATATATTGAAGCAAAGTAGTGACAGAACACATATCTGATTTTTGTTTTATTTTGATTTTTGCTACTTCTAAGGAGAGTGACTTTTCTTCTTCACTGTGAATACTGTTGACTTTGACTCTCTATTATGCTAAGGGAAAGCTCCTTTATTTCTCTTTCAAAGATAAAAAACAATGAAAAATGGAAGTCAGAGTCTTTATTGTCCCCTTCCTTTGTGATAAAGGTCTACTCAAACCCAGTCTTCTTTTTGAATATGCAACACTTCTGTGTCTTGGTTACATCTGTAGACTATCCTTTTGTTATGCAGTAACAGAAACTTCTTTCTTTGCGGTAAAATGTTGTAGTTCTATTAATTTAAATCAGTGGATGATCGCCATCATTTACTATCATGTTTCTTTCTTTTTTCCCCCATGATTTGGTAAGTAAATCTGACTTTACAAAATATAATGTTTAACTTTGTGCAATATTTTAGCCAATGAGTTACTATTTGCTTTGTTATTAAAAGAATAAGGCAATGAATCAAATCTATTTTCTTCCAAAGTATTTAAAAATAGAAAGTAATATAAAGGCCAAATCCTTTCAAATCTCAAATCAGACATAAAAATATCCTGAGTGTTTCTGTCTCCTTAAAAATCAGTAAGTTGGAACATTCAGGTACAAAAGTAATACTTTCCAGAAGAGTGGAGAAAATGGAAGAAGTGGAAATGGATGAAATAGATGAATTTGCAAAAGAGATCCTTTACAAGTCTCTCTTTTGGTTGCACTTCACAATGTCCAAGACATCATGACTCAGAACATGCTAACCTTGCTCATGGAGTCTTTTAGTGACCTGCCAGAAGCCAATGGTGATTTCAGGGTGGGAGTAACACCCAACATTAAAGTTGTCACTTTTCTTAAAAATATTGGGGCCAGGCGCAGTGGCTCATGCCTGTAATCCCAGCACTTTGGGAGGCCGAGGCAGGCAGATCATGGGATGAGGAGATCAAGACCATCCTGGCCAACATGGTGAAACTGCGTCTTTACTAAAAATACAAAAATTATCTGGGCGTGGTGGTGCATGCCTGTAATCCCAGCTACTCAGGAGGCTGAGGCAGGAGAATTGCTTGAACCAGGGAGGCGGTTATTGCAGTGAGCCGAGCCAAGATCGCGCCACTGTACTCCAGCCTGGTGACAGAGCAAGAGTCTGTCTCAGAAAAAAAAAAAAAAATTGGTAAGACAGACGACAGCTTTTACATTTCATTTGCAAACTATGGTTGCACACTACTTTGAGATTCCAGACATCCCACAATGGGCCTTCATTAAAAGAATGAGATACCATCTCATGCCAATCAGAATGGTGATTATTAAAAAGTCAAGAAACAATAGATGCTGGCGAGGTTGCAGAGAAAGAAGAATGCTTTTACACTGTTGGTGGGAATGTAAATTAGTTCAACCATTGTGGAAGATGGTGTGGTGATTCCTCAAAGATCTAGAACCAGAAATACCATTTGACCCAGCAATCCCATTACTGGGTATAGAGCCAAAGGAACATAATTCATTCTGTTACAAAGATACATGCATGCATATGTTCATTATGGCACTGTTCACAATAGCAAAGACATGGAATCAACCCCAATGCCCATTGATGATAGACTGAATAAAGAAAATATGGTACATATATACCATGGAATACTATGCAGTCATAAAAAGGATGAGATCATGTCTTTTGCAGGGACATGGATGGAGCTGGAAGCCATTATCCTCAGCAAACTAACACAGGAACAGAAAACTGAACACTACATGTTCTCACTTTAAGCAGGAGCTGAACAGTGAGAACACATGAAAACAGGGAGGGAAACAGCACACACTGGGGCCTGTTGAGGGGTGAGGTGGGGGAAAGGAGAACATTAGAGAAAATAGCTAATGCATGCTGGGCTTCATACCAAGGTGATGGGTATTTAGGTGCAGCAAACCACCATGACAAACATTTACCTATGTAACAAACCTGCACATCCTGCACATGTACCACAGAACTTAAAATAAAAATAAAAATAAAAACGAAAACCAGACAAGGCAAAGAAAGAGAGGAAAGTCAAGCATGCGCATAGCACTGTTCTAACCATTAAACTAATGTTAACTCTCTTAATCTCCTTGTGAGGCAAGTAGTATCATTATCCTCACTTTCTGGGTGAGGAAACTAAGGCATAGAGAACATAAATGACTTGCCCAAAGTCACACATTCAGTAATGGTGCAGCTGGGATTCAAATCCCAGGCAACCCTTGTTTTTAAGCCTTACAGTAAATGGCCTTTTTAATGTTACAGCCAGAATTCAAAATCAAATCTCTCTGACTCCAATGTGTGTGCCCTTATCCGCTATACCAGGAGTGAGCTCTGCTACTCCATTTTTGTAAATCATTTTATCTTCTAGTCACCTTGAACATATATATGTGTGTGTGTGTGTGTATATATATATATATAGACTAGAAGATAAAATCTATCTATCTATCAGGCCGGGCGCGGTGGCTCAAGCCTGTAATCCCAGCACTTTGGGAGGCCGAGGCAGGCAGATCACAAGGTCAGGAGATCGAGACCATCCTGGCTAACACGGTGAAACCCCATCTCTACTAAAAACACAAAAAACTAGCCGGGCGAGGTGGTGGGCGCCTGTAGTCCCAGCTACTCGGGAGGCTGAGGCAGGAGAATGGCGTAAACCCAGGAGGTGGAGCTTGCAGTGAGCCGAGATTGCGCCATTGCACTCCAGCCTGGGGGACAGAGCAAGACTCCGTCTCCAAAAAAAAAAAAAAAAAAAAAAAAAAATCTATCTATCTATCCATCCATCCATATTTTTGAGACAGAGTCTCCCTCTGTCACCTAGGCTGGAGTGCAGTGGTGTAATCTCAGCTCACTGCAACCCCTGCCTCCCAGGTTCAAGCTATTGTCCTGCTTCAGCCTCCCAAGTAGCTAGGATTACAGAAGCCTGCCACCATGCCCGGCTAATTTTTTTGCATTTTTAATAGAGATGGGGTTTCACCACGTTGGCCAGGCTTGTCTTAAACTCCTGGCCTCAAGTGATCCATCCACCTTGGTGTCCCAAAGTGCTGGGATTACAGGTGTGAGCCACTGCACCAGGCCTGTTTACTCATTCAGAAAGTACAGGTAAAATCTGTCTCACAGGTTCATTGTGAAGATTAAATTGAGACAATATTTACAAAATATCTGACACATAACAGGTACCCAATAAATAAAGCTGTTACAATTATCAAATTAAGAACAAATGGGAAACACAAGTTACTAATTTGGTGAGAAATAACAGGTATGAGTTGTGTTTTGGATAGCTGTAATTCTTAGCAGATATAAGCACAAAATGCCATTATTAAATGTTATTTAAATATTTCACTCTTTCATTTTCACTGTCCTTCATTGCTATCACCTCTGATATGAGTACTAAATAAAACTGTTTTTACTAGGAAAATGTATTTAAAATAGGCTAGGGAGTCCAATTAAGAAAAATATGGGAGAAAAAAGGCAAAAGAGTTCACTTAGATGTAAAACCAGACCACTAAGTGATGGTCTATCTTCTGCTTGCCTGGGAGGTTATCGTTTCCCATGTTGACCCATTCCATCTTAGGGCAGTTCTAATTATTTAAAAATGTAGCTTTATGTTAAGCCCAAATATGTTTTACTATAGCTCTACATACCAGTGTAGAGTTGTAGAAATCATTCCTTCATAAGGCAGCCCTTCGAATGTCTAAAGACCACTGCTCTTGCATTCCACCCCACTCATTAACTCTACTCCTGCAAGTCAAAGATTCTCATTCCCTTCTGCATATCCTCATGTGACATGGTTTTGCATCCTTTCAGGGTGTCGGTTTTTCTATTCTGAACATATCTAGCTTTCATAATCCCTTTGCAACATTTGGCACTTTGAAGTAAGCACATGCCACAGGTGTTGCCTGTTTTTAACAGTGAAAAGTAGAATAAAGTTATTATTCGTGCACATTCTCATTAGTGTGTTTCTATTAGTATTGCTCCCAAATTCATTTTACCTTTTTTTTTAATGAATGGACTTTGTTTTTAGAGTTTTAGGTACACAGAAAAAAATTTAACAGAAAACAGAAAATTCTCAAATACTCCCTCTCCCCTAGTTTTCCCTATTATTAACATCTTGCACTAGTGTGATACATTTGTTGCAATTGATGAACCAATGCATTGTTATTAACTAACATCCATAGTTTAGAGTTCACTTTTTGTGTTGTATAGTTCCATTGGATTTTGTTTGTCTTTTGTGTGTGTGTGTTTTTTTTTTGTTTTTTTTTTTTTTTTTTTTTTTGAGACAGAGCCTTGCTCTGTTACCCAGGCTGGAGTGCAGTGGTGTGATCTCAGCTCACTATAGCCTCCACCTACTGGGTCAAGCCGCCCGAGTGGCCATAACTACAGGTGCTTGCCACCACGCCCAGGTAACTTTTATATTTTTAGTAGAGATGGAGTTTCACTATATTGGCCAGGCTGGTCTCGAACTCCTGACCTCAGGTGACCCACTTGCCTCAGCCTCTCAAAGTGTTGGGATTACAGGTGTGAGCCACTGCCCTGGCCTGTTCCATTGTTTTTGACAAATGCGTAATGTCATGTGTCCACCATTACAATATCATACAGAATAGTTTCACTTCCTTGAAAATTCCATGTGCTCCACCAATTCATCTCTCCTTCCTTCTCCCAAATCTCTGGCAACCACTCATCTGTTTACTGTCTCTAGAGTTTTGCCTTTTCCAGAATGTCATATAGTTAAACAATACAGTATGTAGCCTTTTCAGACTGACTTCTTTCACCTAGGAATCTGCATTTAAGTTTCTTCCATGTCTTTTTGTGGCCTGATAACTCAGTTCTTTTTCTTTTTAGTGCTAAATAATATTCTATCATATGGAAGGACCATAGTTCATTTATCCACTCACTTACAGAAGGACATCTTGGTTTTGGTAGTTATGAATAAAGTTATATTGCTTCCAGAAACATTCATGTGCAGGTTTTGTGTGAACAAAAGTTTTCAGTTTATTTGGGTAAATACCAAGTAATGCAATTGCTGAATCATATGGGAAGAGTATGTTTAGTTTTGTAAAAAACTGCCTGTCTTCCAAAGTGGCTGTAGCATTTTGCATTCCCACCAGCAATGAATGAGCGTTCCCACTGCTCCACATCCTTGCCAGCATTTGGCAGCCTGTTTTTTTTCTTTCTTAAACAGAGCTACATTACTGTTAATTCGTACTGAGTTTACTGCCCATCAGGATCCCTTAGACATTTTTATATGACTTAGCTGCTGAGTCACGTTCTCTTTCTCTCAAACTTGTGCAGTTATTCTTTGGACTTTCCTTAGTGGTCTTTCTTTTCTTTTGTGCCTCTCCAGATGCCCTGGGCTTGGTCTCTTTTACTTATCAGGTGCATTCATAAGCCAACTGCTTATTGACTGTATTACTGTTAAGGACTCACACTTAGATTCTTTCCCCAGGGGATTGCCTTTGGGAGACTGAAGGGTGCCTCTCCCGGAGGTGCCTGGGAATTGACATTCATCTCCTGATCAGATGGTCTGTAGACAATAACTGACTGGTATGGAGGTAGAGGAACTGAGCTCCCTTGCCCCTAGGAGGGACAAATGCTGTTATGGAAGTTATATATTCCAGAGCTCCCTGGGAGATCAGGCAGACACCAGGGTACACCTAAAAACATACTCTAGCTTAGCTTCTTCCCCTTCTCTATCTTCATCTCTCACTTCCTACAGGTTTCTCCTGAGGGCACAACCTTATGCAATTGTAGATTACTTGCACATGAATCCCAAACTCAGGCTCTGTTGCTAGGGAATCTGACCTAATTTTATGACTTCTTTCGATTATAGCACACAACTGTTTCTAATATTTTTGACTGTTATAACCATTCTTTTCAAAAGTACTAATGACCCTACTTCAAATAGGTTATTTTGAATTGCTTATGCATTGTTGCTTGTATTTATTGAATCTCTAAGGGCAACACTTTTTCAGGAAAAGAATTACCTTTTCAATATTATGACAAATGTCAATGGGAAAATCAGATCAAAATGATAAAACTTTATGGCTAAGTAAACATGCATGGAATCGATCCGTTCTATTAGGTGAGGATTACCTCCATTGCATTTACAAATGTCACATCTCTCACTGAGCTGTTGACAGTCGTGCCATTTTAGGAAGACATTCTATTTCAGTCTCATGGTGTCAGTATTTATGTGCAAGAGGTACCTTTTACTCTTTAAAAATTACCATTTGGTTTTGTCTGAATGATGCCTACCCTTTATTTTTATTTTTGGTGCTGGACACCTACTTGGGCAAAAAGCCTGGGTCTTCAATGAAAGGCCCATTTCTGTGTCCCAGTGTTATGTCTTTGGGCACAGCCTTGTATCAAGGGGAAAAGTCTCTGAGAAAGTTGCCAGCAGCACTCCTGGTGGCCCTGGATCCTCACATATGGAAGTTATTGCCTAAAATGCATCACCTGATCAGAATGACAAATCACAAGATGAAAAGTTGTCACTGTGAGGTAGCATGACCCCAAGGCAGCCGCAAGGGGTTGGAGGTAACACACAGGTCTGCAACCACCCAGCTCACTCAAGGAAGACTGAAAAAAATCAATGTCATCAAGACCCGAAGAGAACATGTTTCTAAAAAATTCTCTTGCATTGTGTCTAAATATCAAGTCATCAGATTCAATGTGAAGCCAGCAGTACGGGAAGACATAAAAAACAGTGTAGAGGATGATAGGATTTTGATTTTGATATGTTCAAGAAAATGGTCATAATAATTGGTTGTCTGGAGGATGTGAAGAGTTGTAACACAATTAAAGACAATAAGAAAAAGCACCAACCAAAACAAAAAGGAAAACCAAAATGTGACTGAGAATGTAGCTAGTTCTTTTGGGAGATTTTCTAGTCTTCACATCGATGCTTTAAAAGACTCTCACCCAAAGAATTCTTAGGGTGGGAGATCACTGATAAAACTTTCATCAAACATGCCAGCATGCATGCAGAAGAGTAACAAATCATTAAATTCTTGAGCAAGTGAAGGTATTGCCCAGAAACCCACTGCCAAAGCAGAGAGTGAAAAATAATCAAAAACAATTTTAAACAAAGAAAATTGATATCCTTTTTGAGTGAGATCAGGCATGGAAAATAGGTTTTGTTTCATGGATTACCTCTGACCAAATGATAATTGTTGCCTGGAGCTCTGTTGAGGAAGATTGAGACTAGATCTGGGTTGATTGAAAAAGAATGCTGATATGGATTAGTAATGTCTGTCACAGGTGCAAGAGGGGTAACATGTACTATATTTTTGCCATTTGTGTGAGAAATACCATGAGGTAGATAAGCTCAGATTCCATGAAGAGTAGAACTGAACTGGGTGTCAAGAGACCAGATTCAAGTACTGTGTCCTCCATTAGCTAGTAGTTTGATTTTGATCAAATGATTTCAGCCATCTGCACACTGGTTTCCTTTTCAGGCCAATGAAGTTTCTATCCGCGATGGTCTGTCATGACCCTTTAAATTTTAAAATTCTATGATCGATTAATAGTCAAACTCCAAATGCATTATTATGGAGTACTCAGGGATATGTCTTAGTTTGAGTGCTTCCTGAAGAGGACCCTAAGACAGGATTCAAGTGCAACTTATTTGACTAAGAAAGTAAAGGAAATAGGCTGGACGCAGTGGCTCATGCCTGTAATCCCAGCACTTTGGGAGGCGGAGGTGGGTGGATCACTTGAGGTCAGGAGTTTGAGACCAGCCTGGTCAACATGGTGAAACTCTGTCTCTACTAAAAATACAAACATACAGAAATTAGGGCTGGGTGTGGTGCCTCACACCTGTAATCCCAGCACTTTGGGAGGCTGAGGAGGGCAGATCATGAGGTCAGGAGTTCAAGACCAGCCTGGCCAACAATTAAAAAGATAATTTTTTGTATCTTTGCAAAGATACAAAAATTAGCCGGGTGTGGTGGCAGGTGCCTGTAATCCCAGCTACTCGGGAGGTTGAGGCAGGAGAATCGCTTGAACCCGGGAGCAGAGGTTGCAGTGAGCCGAAATCGCGCCATTGCACTCCAGCCTGGGTGATAGTGCGAGACTCTTGTTTCAAAAAGAAAAAAAAAATGCAGAAATTATCTGGGTGTAGTGGTGCATGCCTGTAATCCCAGTTACTTGGGAGGCTGAGGCAGGAGAATCGCTTGAACCCGGGAGGCGGAGGTTGCAGTGAGCTGAGATCGTGCCACTGCACTCCAGCCTGGGTGACAGTGCAAGACTCTGTTTCAAAAAGAAAAGAAAAAAAAAAATACAGAAATTAGCAGGGTGTGGTGGTGCATGCCTGTAATCCCAGTTACTTGGGAGGCTGAGGCAGGAGAATCACTTGAACCTGGGAGGCGGAGGTTGCAGTGAGCCTAGATCACGCCACTGTACTCCAGCCTGGGTGACAGAACAACACTCCGTCTCAGAACAAAAAAAGAAAGAAAGTAAAGGAAACCGATGGGGCACATCATCAAATCAGCTCCCACTTAATCCCACTAGGGAAACTCACAGTGAATCTCTCTGGGAGGCAAGGTTGCTGCTATATATTTATACCAGCTCCTGTCCACAACTGGATGAGGGCTGGTGGTGGGGGATTGTGGAGGGGGGTTCAATATACCTGCACTTCCTCTCTGCTACACCAGCAAGCCAAATGAGGTCTGTCACTAAAGAAAGTCCCCAGGCAAGAAATACAGTTGGAAATATATCCAGGGTGCATTTAAACAGTAAAGGCTGGGGAATACAGACAGGGTTGGCTATGCTAGGATTCTTAGGGGGATAAGTAAAAAAGCTCACTGGCATTTGGGATATTAAATACAATTGATGTTCAAACATTATAATAATAAACTATCTGCTTTTAAATCCCAGAGCCGAGTTATGAGTTTAGAGAATTCTGTGAAATGTAATAGTTATTTTCCGTACGAACACCTATAAGGAAAGTTTATTTATTTATTTTTCATTTTTTTGAGACAGGTCCTCACTTTATTACCCAGGCTGGAATGCAGTGGTGCCATAATGGCTTACCGCCACCTTGATCTCCTGGGCTCAAGCAATCCTCCTATCTCAGCCTCCTGAGTAGTGGGGACTACAGGCACATGCCACTGAGCCTGGCTAATTTTTTAAATTTATTTTTTGTAGAGATAGGGTCTCAATATGTTGCCCAGGCTGTTCTTGAACTCCTGGGCTCAAGTGATTCTCCCACCTAGTCTTCCAAAGTGCTGGGATTACAGACCTGAGCCACTGCACCTGGCCTAAGGGAAGTCTTGAAATTGGCATTGCTGGTAATGCTTTACTGTTTTCTCCACAGTCCAGAGACGAGTTCAGCAAGAAAGATTGCCTTTCAATCAGGAATGTTGTAGCTTCAATCCAAACCAAAGAAGGTCTGAATCTCAAGTTGATAAGTGGAGATGTTCTATATATCTGGGTAGGTGATGCCATTTAATAAATCTACCAAGGAACAATGGGATCTAATTAACTTGTTCTGTGACTTGTTCCATGATTTAACTTGTTCTTTGTCTTAATCAAAGATTAAAGATATCAAAGATAAATTTGAGAAGTTAAACCCACTTAAAGTTTATGCAGAAATACACTTACCATCCCCTATATTCTTCCACATGTACTCATGTGGAGGGGTTCAAGTTTAACCACAAACAAGAGTTTGCAGATCCATCTCTTATTTCTCTGTAACTGATCTTGACTTACTCTCAACCCAGTTCTATTTTTCTCTCCTGCGCCAGTCAGCATTATTGAGGAAGATATGTGTACACCACAGTATAGAATCACCCTTCACAAACACACCTTTGCTTCTGCCTGAGCACTTTGCAGAAGCATGGGAAGAACGAGGAGGGATAAAGGTTACCAGAAGAGGTGCTAAATCCTCACCCTGGCTGCTGCCTATCCCTCCTCTCCTACTGCTTCCTCTTCCTTGGAATCACCAATTAACAGAAGATTCAGGCCCTATAATCCTCCTATAGTTGACATCCATCATGCTCAATCCTGGCTGCAGATCATAATCATCTGGGGGACCTTTTAAAAATACAGACTCCCAGGCCTCACCCCTAGAGATCCTGACTTTAATTGGTCAGGGATGTGGTGTAGGTGACAATAGTTTTTGAAAGCATTCCAAGTGATTATCTTATGCAGCTAGGGCTGAGAATCACTGGTCCAGATGCTTCTTAGAATTCTATAGCCCCACCATTTGGACACCTGATGTTTACCTTCAGATGGCAGACATGCAGGACTAACAGAAAGAGAACTCTGCTGAGAAACTGGGAGACTCTTCTGGATTAGGAGCCACTGGAAATATTCTTTGCATTTACTGTAGTTAATGGGATGGCAGAGGGGAGGCAACCAGCTGCTTTCTTCATGTTCTCTAGAGTTTTTAGAGTCCTCTGTCACGTGGGTTCAGGACTTTGTCCTCAAATCAGCACGTTTAGAAGTTGCATCTTATCATTTTACACAGAATTGATCTGACTCGCACTAATCAAACTCAAGAGACTTACTTATAAAACTGGAATTGTAATTATTTTGTTTGCAATGAGAAAGATAATTGCCATGGCTACTGGTAATAGTGAGCTGTGAAACTGAGTATTATGAGAGTGATTGGTGAGTAATATGACCAGAAGAACTGGATGATATAAAAGTACAGTAAATTTATTTTTCACTTTAGGCGTAGGCATAGTGTGGTGAGTAAGTAGACGAACTCTAAAGTCCGTTCTGGCAGGGTTCAAATACTGCTCCACCACTCAACAGCCACTGATTTTGGTCAATATCCATCTTATGTCTCAGAGTTCTTATCTATAAATATGGATGATGATAATATGAAGGTTGTTATGAGGCTTAAAATGAAATAACTCATATAAAGCACTTATCCCCTGCCTTGCACGTAGAAAGGACTCAAAAAAATGATAGCTATTATCATTATCCCCTTATGATGGTCCACTTTATACTTTACCTTACTCAATTAGTACTACAACCTAATTAAGATATATATGACTTGCCCACATTTTATAGATAAAGAAACCAAGGTCTTTTCACTATGCAGTCCACCGAGTTGATTATAAATTTCATGTCAACTCATATTGGGATTTACCATTCTTACCATTGGGTGGTGCTGTATAAACTTTGGAATTCACTTTTATCTTTCGTCTCTGAATTCTTTCTCCTATCCAGTTAGTTTCCAAACCCTAATAAGCCCTCTTTCAAAATATCTCATGTACATGCCTTTCCTTTTCATTGCTATTGTCTACAATACACATTTCAGTACACACCATTCCCAACCCCCAATCACGCCTCAGTACTACCCTGACCTCCTTGTCACTCTTTAATCTGTCCTCCACATTGCTGTTTGATATATATTCCAAAAACATGATTTTAGCAGGTACTTCTCTGCACATACATCTTTGGTGTCTTCCTTCTACCTATAGGGCAAAGTCCAAAAAAGTGTGACTTTCCAAGTATTCCATCGTCTGGCCCTAAATCTCTTCCCAGCCCCTCTTCTCACTATTGAACCTCTGCTTCAGCTAAATTTGAACTACTTTCTGATCTTTCACAATCCTATGCTTTCTTTTTTTCTTTTTCTTTTCTTTTCTTTTCTTTTTTTTTTTTTTTGAGACTGAGTCTCGCTCTGTCGCCCAGGCTGGAGTACAGTGGTGTGATCTCGGCTCACTAAAACCTCCGCCTCCTGGGTTCAAGTGATTCTCCTGCCTCAGCCTCCCAAGCAGCTGGGATTACAGGCACCCACCACCACGCCCAGCTAATTTGTGTATTTTTAGTGGAGACCAGGTTTTGCCATGTTGGCCAGACTGGTCTCGAACTCCTGACTTCATGTGATCTGCCTGCCTTGGCCTCCCAAAGTGCCGGGATGACAGGTGTGAGCCACCACACCCGGTCACAGTCCTATTCCACACACCTTGAATGCCTTGCTGCCTTCTTTCTACCTGACCCAGTTACAGCCATTCTTCAAGGCCTATCTCAAATTCTTATCCCCTTTAAAAGGTCTTCACTCACTATTCCAATCTAAATATTTTCCTATCTTTTTTGAAATTCTATACCAACTAATATTTGTATATTTAACTATGTCTTTTGATTATTTTGAATTGATTTAAACGTTATGACAAGGTTACTTTTTCCATTGTTCGTTTTTTCCAGATAGAGTCTGGCCTTGTCACCTAGGCTGGAGTGCAGTGGCGCAGTCACGGTTCACTGCAGTCTCAATGTCCTAGGCTCAAGCAATCCTCCCACCTCAGTTTTCCAAGTAGCTGGGAATACAGGCCACTAGCTAATTTTCCTCTTTTTTTAATTGTAGAGACAAGGTCTCACTGTGTTGCTCAGGCTGGTCTTGACCTCCTGGGTTCAAGCAATCCTCCTGCCTCGTCCTCCCAAAATGCTGGGATTACAGGCGTCAACCACTACGCCTGGCCTATTTTTTTTACATGTTAATATATTGCTTCCCCAAACTGTGTAGGAATCAGTAAACAGAGAGTGAAACTGCAAGTGGGAGTGAGGAGAACATGGGCTAGATCAATTTTGTTTCGTTTTGTTTTGTTTCTTGGATGGCTTGCTCATTCTTGTCTCTGCAGGGGGCTTCTCGGATCTTGACATTGGTTTATGCTAACTTCATATAATAGCTCATATGCTAACTAACATTATATAAGTGGACCCAAGAAAGCTAATTATTAAGTTGAGAAATATAACCTATTATATGTCTCAGAGACATAGACATCTTTTAATTTACCATGAAGAAGAGTCCCCAAAGAACCAGGACAACCAAAATCCACATGATCAGGCTGGGCTCACTCCAGTAATCCCAACGCTTTGGGAGGCCAAGGTGGGCAGGTCACTTGAGGTCAGGAGTTCAAGACCAGCCTGGCCAACATGGCGAAACCCCATCTCTACTAATAATACAAATATCAGCCAGGCATGCTGGCACATGCCTGTAATTCCCGCTACTTGGGAGGCTGAGGCACGAGAATTGCTTGAACCTGGGAGGTAGAGGCTGCAGTGAGCCAAGATCATGCCACTGCACTCCAGCCTGGGGAACAGATCGAAACTGTGTCTCAAAAAAGTAAATAAATAAACAAATAAAAATTAAAATTAAAAAAAAGCCACATCATGAGGGTGTTTGTCTCCTCCTACTCCCAAATTACCAGGGAATCAGAAGGTTTCTGGTGAACACAAAATCTGACTAATAGGAGTTACGGGCTGAATATGTAACATCTCATGGCATTAGGCTATGACCCTCATTTCACCAAATGAACAGCCTTGGCATTGACATTGGAGAACTTGATATCCCTGGACAGGCTAGAATGGATACTGCCTACCCTCACCTTAGTGATTTTCCTTTGCCAAGGCCTTCAGGGTCGACCATACCCTCCTTCACATCGACCTAGTCTTTCTTTTGGTATATTGTTAAATTCAAAATAAATATTCTCAGTTCCTGCCAGCCTAAGAGCAATTCTTTCTCCCTTCCCGTCTCTCTGTCTCAATCTTTCTGTGTTTTTGTTTCTCTCTGTCTCTGTCTCTGTTTTTCACTTTCACTTTTCTTCTTTCTCCATTTCTCTCTCTCAGTCTTTGACTCTCTGCCTCTGGTCTCTGACTCATTTTCATAGCTCTACTCTGACTCATTATGTTTGATTTCACAGCAGTGGTAAATGTATTTCCTTAATGTCTAAGTTTTAGAAATGACCTCATCATGGTGTTTCAGTGCTAACAATAGACTGTAAGCTCCTCGAGGGTGGGGATGACATGTTAGTATGACAGGCAAAACATATCCGTACATTAGCCCATAATACTCAGTAAATTTACAGGTGCTCAGTCATTATGTATTATTGACTCAGTCTCTTAACTGTTGCTATTTTCGTTAAGGCTGATGTCATTGTCAAACTGTTCCCATGAATCTTCAGCTTGGAGGAGGATCACTATCTCGGGCATTTTTGCAGAAAGCTGGTCCCATGCTCCAGAAAGAGTTAGATGACAGCAGGCGGGAAACAGAGGAAAAAGTGGGTAACGTATTCATGACAAGTGGCTGCAATCTGGTCTGCAAAGCTGTGCTCCATGCCGTGGCTCCAGATTGGAATAATGGAGCGGGGACTTCTTGGCAGGTAGGGAACGCTCTTAATTCTCCACCTCACTTGGTAGCTTTGGGAATCTTCTTCTGGTGTGGTGTAGATCTGTGCTGAAGGGAGGCAATTTTGCCCTACAGAGGACAGTTGGGTTGTTACAACTGCTACTGGCATCTAGTGAGTAGAAGCGAGGGATGCTGCCAAATATCCTATGATGCACACACCAGTCCCCACAACAATGAAGTGTCTGCCCTAGGCTGTGAAACCCTGTATTGATTGAACCCTGTGTGTCTATTGCAATCTTTATTACATTCCATGGAGAATCCATCACAACTACCAGTTATTTCCGAGTAATTGACCCTTGGAAGTAGCAACAGTCACTGGGATTCTACAGGAGGGGTGTCTAAGATGTAATGTAATAATCTTTCAGTATAGCAAAGAGGTGTGCCCAGCACTGTGGTGAAGAATAAAAGAGTCAGTGCCCTTTCGATAACATCATTCCCACCTCCACTCCCACTTTAATTTCCCAACTTTTTTTCAGAATATAAAAAAGTAATACAATTACATTGTGGAAAATATAGAAAAGTACAAAAAGACAATAAAAATAATAATCCAACCATCAAGAGATAACTGTTTTCTTCTTCTTTTTGAGACAGAGTTTTGCTCTGTCACCCAGGCTGGAGTGCAGTGGCGCCATCTCGCTCATTGCAACTTCCGCTCTGCCTCCTGGGTTCAAGTGATTCTCCTGCTTCAGCCTCCTGAGTAGCTGGGATTACAGGCACCCACCACCAGGCCTAGCTAATTTTTGTATTTTTAGTAGAGACGGGGTTTCACCATGTTAGCCAGGCTGGTCTCAAACTCCTGACCTCAAGTGATCCACCCGCCTCGACCTCCCAAAGTGCCAGGATTACAGGCATGAGCTACTACTGTGCCTGGCCTTAAGAGGTAACTTTAGTTAACATTTTACTGTATTTCCTTCAAGTCAACTTTATGACTTTATGCATATTTATTTATTTATTTTTTGAGATGGAGTTTTGCTCTTGTTGCCCAGGCTGGAGTGCAATGGCACGATCTTGGTTCACTGCAGCCTCTGCCTCCCGGGTTCTTGCAATTCTCCTGCCTCAGCCTCCCAAGTAGCTAGGATTATAGGCATGCGCCCCTACACCTGGCTAATTTTGTATTTGTAGTAGAGATGGGGTTTCTCCATGTTGGTCAGGCTGGTCTTGAACTCCTGACCTCAGGTGATCTGCCTGCTTCATCCTCCCAAAGTGTTGGGATTACAGGCGTGAGCCACTGCAACTGGACAGCATATTTATTTCTTAGTTGAGATTCTCTCTCTCTCTCTTTTTTTGTTTTTTAATTGAAACAGGGTCTCTCTCTGTCGCCCAGGCTGGAGTGCAGTGGCGCAATCTTACCTCACTGCAACCTCTGCCTCCTGGGCTCAGGTGATCCTCCTACCTCAGCCTCCCCAGTAGCTGGGACAACAGGCACACATCACCATCCCTGGCTAATTTTTGTGTTTTTGTAAAGATGGGGTTTCACCATGTTGCCCAGGCTGGTCTTGAACTCAAGGGCTCAAGCTATCTGCCCACCACAGCCCCCCAAAGTGTTGGGATTATAGGTGTGAACCACCGTGTTAGGCCCAATATTATCTTTTTTTTCTTCTTCTTTTGGCCCAATATTCTCTTTAAACATTTTTAAATACCGTTTTTTGTTTTTGTTTTTGAGACGGAGTCTTGCTCTGTCACCCAGGCTGGAGCTGGAGTACAGTGGCATGATCTTGGCTCACTGCCAGCTCTGCCTGCCAGGTTCACGCCATTCTCCTGCCTCAGCCTCCCAAGTAACTGGGACTACAGGCACATGCCACCAAGCCTGGCTAATTTAGTTTTTGTATTTTTAGTAGAGATGGGGTTTCACCATGTTAGCGAGGATGGTCTCGATCTCCTGACCTTGTGATCTGCCTGCCTCAGCCTCCCAAAGTGCTGGGAGTCACTGCGCCCGCCACCGCACCCGGCCAATACAGTTTTTTTTTTTTTTTTTTTTTTTAAAAACTTAACATAAATACTGCATGTTGTTAAAGATTCTTCATAAACACCACTTTTAGTTGCATTGAGGTACCATTTTTATGCAGCCATTCCCACACTGTGGACCCGCCTCTCCTGAATGAGTGTGACTCTCTCTGGAAAGTACTCTGCCCTGTTTTTGTTTCCTCTTTCTGACTTCTCAGGCCCTGATTAAGCCAACAATAGCAAAGAGGTCCTTGTCAGAGTTACTGGGACCACAACTCTTTGTTTTCCACCAACTTAAGCCCTAACTTATGTAAATGTACTTTGCACATTTCAGATCATGGCAAATATAGTCAAGAAATGTTTGACAACTGTAGAAGTGCTATCTTTCTCATCAATCACATTTCCCATGATTGGAACAGGAAATTTGCGGTTTCCCAAAGCTGTTTTTGCTAAACTAATCCTTTCAGAAGTGTTCGAATACAGTAGCAGTGCAAGGCCGATAACTAAACCTTTACAAGAAGTCCACTTTCTGGTATATACAAATGACAATGAAGGCCGTCAGGTATGTTTACATATCCTATCTGCTTAATTCTGGCAAGTGAACCCAAGAGCATTCAGATGTTTTTATAGATCTAGGAATAACTGTGTTTTCTACTCCTGTGCCCATAAGTGATAGTTGCTAATGGGAGGTTGCCATATGACTTAACTATGAGCCAACACTGATAACTCATGTTCCTAGACAGTTCATCAACAGACAAGCTAATCGATAATAAATACATTCTTAGAAAGAAGTGGAAAGTTATTGGCATAAAAACGGCCTTGACATTTTAACACTGACTATATGAAAGCTAAGTCATGGCTTTATCTATGGGGAAAGGGCAGAATAAGAGAAGCCTCAAAGATTTAGTTATTTGGATAGAATAGACCAGTCTATACAAGTCTGTGAGTGTCTACGAACTAGAAATAGCAGCACCATATTCAGCAGTGGAGAAGCAGTCAAAGCACACTAAGTAGTTCCCACTGACATTAGAAGAATGGTATACCTAGGTTTAATCTCAGTTTTGCCATTTAAAAGTTGGGTGACATACCTCTCTGAATCTCAGCTTTTTTTTTTTTTTTTTCCAGACAGAGCCTTGCTCTGTTACCCAGGCTGGAGTGCAGTGGCACCATCTCGGCTCACTGCAGCCTCCGCCTCCTGGACTCAAGCAATCCTCCCATCTCAGCCTCCCTCGTAGCTGGGATTACAGGCATGTGCTACCACGCTTGGCTAATTTTTGTATTATTAGTAGAGACAGAGTTTCTCCATGTTGGCCAGGCTGGTCCTGACCTCAGGTGATCCACCCACCTTGGCCTCCTGAAGTGCTGGGATTACAGGCGTGAGCCACCGCGCCCAGCCTGAATCTCAGTTTTATCAAGTGTAAGATGAGTGTGATAATAACACCTTTCGGAGTTGTTCTAACTATTAAAAGGGGTGTATTTGAAGTGTTTTGCATGATATCTAGCACATAGAAAACCCCCAAAACTGGTTGTAGTCATTACCTGACTTTAAGGACTGACAGGAAATTGCTACAACTTACTAACATCACCACTTAAACAGGATCAAAGATAATTTTGTTTTTTAAGTTCTTAGTTATTCTTACCCATTCTGGATGGAAGTGTGGTCTTTCCAGAGATGTTTCCCAAAATTCCCCAGAAACACTCCAAAGTATTGCATGATGTAGTTTGTAAGTAAATTTATCCATCGGAAATAATAATAACAGTTTAAAAAATAACATTTAGCCCCAAAGGTTCTTAGTTTTCTTTCCCCCAGTAAATATAAAATATCCAGAGACATATTTTCTTGCTCAAAGATAAACTAGGGTAAATTATTATTAGCAAAATATTCATGATATATGTGTCCTTGTTGAGTTCATAATAACATCTGCCCTTTACTGGGGTGACATCTCCAGTAGCAATCTGGAAAGTAACTGCCCCAAATTTCATTGTTAACCAAGAATTAGAAACATGGACTGGTACAGGCTCACGCCTGTAGTCCCGTCCCAGCACTTTGGGAGGCTGAGGCAGGGGGATTGCTTGAGCCCAGGAGTTCAAAACCAGCCTGGGCAACATGGCAAAACCTCATCTCTGCCAAAAATACAAAACATTAGCCAGGCATGGTGGTGCACATCTGTAGTCCTAGCTACTTGGGAGGCTGAGGTGGGAGGATCAGTTGAGTCCAGGGAGTTGAGGCTGCAGTGAGCCAAGATCATGCCACTGTAGTCCAGCCTGGGCAACAGAATGAGACCCTGTCCAAAAAGAAAAAGAAAAGAGAAAGAAAGAAAGAAAGAGAGAGAGAGACAGAGAGAGAGAAAGAAAAAGAAAAGAAAGAAAGAAAAGAGAAAGAAAGAGAAAAAAAGTAGAAAGAGTCCCAAAGATACCTGAAAAGAAAGAAAATGGATGAATACAACCCCAGTGAAACTTTATAACTCTACTCTGTCACCCATTGCTCAGTTTTATCACTCACACGACCCAAATGCCTTTTTGTTTTTTCATTTCTAAACAAAACTTCAATGTCTGAGGTTTTCTACTGTGAATTTTCATGTTTTCATTCAGGAGGCTTTGGCTGGACATAAGAGATGAAGCATACTGTATGTGTTTGTTGTTAATCACCCCCAGAATGTACCTAACAGCCAGAGATGCCAAGGAACGTTGTTGCCCTGACCCCGCTCACCTACAAATGCTCTACACTGCCCTCAGCACATTGGATGTAGGAGATTAGAATTATGGAGTTTCAAAAGAGGAGGGATAACTGATAGTGGTCACAAAAAAGGCATGTGACTTCCTGCAGAGCCAGAGTCAGCACCCCTGCTGACATACTTGCCTGGACAGTGTTAGATTACTCCCAGGGTAAAGTAAATCAGCACTGCTATTTGCTGAGAAAATTCCTAGGTTGAGCTGCAGTCCTTTAAGAAGTCTCTGAAGGAAGAGGAAATCTTTTGAGAACTATTGTCATCAACTCTTTGATATTGGATGATCAATGCTCCAAAGAATTGGATTAATATTTTTACACAACATTGTTGTGGTAACTATTTCTATTTCCAGGCATTTTTAGATGAATTCACTAAATGGTCAAGAATAAATCCCGACAAGGCCAAGATTCCCACAGCTGGAGATACCCAAGGTCTGGTAAAGTCATTCTGCTAAGGAAATATTTCCTTTTGCTGAGCAACTCTTCAGTGGTAGTTGAAGTCCAATAGAAGGAGGCAAAGCTAATTCACATGAAGAACAAATCTGTGATAGAGGAGGTGTTACAGCATGTCCTATTGTCTGGGCACACAAAGAAGCAATCGCATATTAACATGAACCAAATCAATGGTAATGAAACCAGTTTCTAAGAAATGGTAATAAAAAATAACGAAACTGTGCCTGGCACACTATACTTTACTGATTCCTGTCTTATATAGTATATTATTTAACATGTACAATGGCCCCATGGCAGGTGGTTCTGTTGCCACTCTATAAATGTCAAAAGGTAGATCTAAAGGGTTTAAGGGATGAGCTGAAGTGGCATATCTAAGTTGTAAGCCTCAGAGTGTGGAGTGGAGAGTAATATGTCAACAGGTTAAACATAACTTCCTCTGAGCAGTCTTTTTTTTTTTTTTTTTTTTTTGAGATGGAGTCTTGCTCTGTCACCCAGGATGGAGTGCAGTGGCGCGATCTCTGCTCACTACAACCTCTGCCTCCTCGGTTCAAGCCATCCTCTTGCTTCAGTCTCCCGAGTAGCTGGGATGACAGGTGTGCACCACCACACCCAGTTAATTTTTCTGTATTTTTAATAGACACACAGTTTCACCACATTGGCCAGGCTGGTCTCGAACTCCTGACCTCAAGTGATCCTCCCACCTCAACCTCCCAAAGTGCTGGGATTTCAGAGTAACCTTTATATTGCTACACCTGTGGTAATAAAAGACCCTCCTAGGAGTGTTGTCTGCAAGAAAGGACAGTGCCCTTTTCACACTGCCTTTTTTTCCTCACTCCTCTCTCTTGACACCACAGCAGCTCTTGCCAGTAGACAGACTGGCACAATCAGATATTTCTGCCTCATCCTATGTAACTCAGAAAATGTAGATATGCTTACTGTCACAAAGCATTATTTTCTAATTTCCTTTAAAAAGAAAACCTAGCTGTTTAAGAGGCCAGGAGATACGGTAATATTTGGGTTTATGTTGGCGGAAAAGAAAGAGGGCCAGGCTGGGAAGAGAATAGGGCCCCAAGATGAGTGCTCTTCCTCCGGAAGCTGAGCCAGCCCATTCTTTACCTATTTCCTTTCTTTTCAGGTGTGGTTGGGACTGTCTCTAAGCCTTATTTCACAGCATATGAAATGAAAATTGGTGCAATTACTTTTCAGGTTGCTACTGGAGATATAACCACTGAACAGGTAGATGTTATTGTAAACTCAACAACAAGGACATTTAATCTGAAATCAGGTACTTTATTTAAGCAATACATTGTAATTATTAGTATGACTAATTTCTGGAAGGGAAATTGTGGCTAATATTTGCCCTGAGTAGACAGAGAGTGTTGTAGAAAATATGTAGTCCCTGAACTCAGGAAGATGTGGGTTGAATCCCAGCTACGTCACTTACCAATGTATAGCTGTGGACAAGTCACTTAACCTCTCTGAGTGTCAGTTTCTTTGCCTGTCAAATGCCTATTTCCCAGGAGAGGATGAGATGGGGTGTCAACTGATATAAAGGTGGAGTGTAACTGACGCATGGTACTTAGTGTCAGCTCTGGACTGTTGAATTTCCACATGTATAGTTTAGTACCTCCAAATTCCTCTATTTTTATTTTCCTTTTTATGCAACCCAGTTGGCATTCACAACTCACCTCCCATAGTTCTTCTCTTCTCTACATTACACTGACCCAGAAATGAAACGCAAACCTTTTTCTTTATTTTCCCTGAAATGTCTGACCACTCCCATCATAGTAACACATTCAGGCATGCCCTCCCCTCATATGTCTATTAATTTATAACGTATACACATACACTCTTAACCTTTTTGGGTTTTTTGAGGTGGAGTCTGATTCTGTCGCCTAGGCTGGAATGAAGTGGTGTGATCTTGGCTCACTGCCACCTCTGCCTCCCGAGTTCAAGTGATTCTCATGCCTTAGCCTCCTGAGTAGCTGGGACTACAGGCATGCGCCACCACCTAATTTTTGTTGTTGTTGTTGTTGTTAGAGATGGGGTTTCACTATGTTGGCCAGGCTGGTCTCGAACTCCTGACCTCAGGTGATCTGCCTGCCTTGGCCTCCCAAAGTGCTGGGATTATAGGCATGAGCCACCGTACCTAGCCCTCTTAAATTTTTGTATATTATAAAACGTTGACTTTTAAGTTAAAAGGGTAAGATAAAACATAAATAGAAGTAGAATTTAAATATTTTCCAAGTTGAAAAATATTATGGAACTTACCATGCAGAAGTGAATCTGTAGAATATCCATTTAATTCATTGGTCATTCCATTTTTCAGTCATTTAAAATGTAGACATAAATAACATTTGGTTATTTGAAACACGCTAAATTGAACCTATGCATTTATCCCCGTCCCCTTTTGGATTCCATTAATACAACTGTAAAGGAATGAAAAGGATATAAACACACAAGAAAAAAGAACATTGGAAGGAAAACAACTATGAACAGAAGATAACAAATTTTTAGATGATGGGGAGCTGCTAGCCAAAAGTGGTAACTGCCATGGAGTAGAGAAAATTTAGTACCTGCAGGAGAGAAGAGTAGCCCCAGAGAAACAGGAATTGGAGGCTGCTGGTATCTGGGAAGGCAGGGGGCAAGTACAGAGATAAAAACAAGGTTGAATGAAATTCAAGATCAGTAGCAATTAGACTACTTGATTGGATCCCCCATCCTATACAGCAGTAACTTTCCTTGCTCTTCCCTGGCCAGAGATGGGAGGTTTATTCTCTAGAGAAACAGAACCAGAGGGATTTTGGACTTAGGGCACCAGGCATAGGTGAGATGAGGAGCTAGACTGAAAACTGTTTAAGAGAACATCTGTGTACCAAACATTGAGTGCCCAGCCCCTCTCCCTGCGTGGATCCCAGAGCAGCAGACAGCAGGTGCTGCCTGCTTGCCTTACACTGAAGCCCACTGGTCAACACGCCTTCTTGAGTAGAACTTCTAAGCTCACTCTTAAATAGGAATGGACTGGCGAAAATCACTTGACATTTGAAAAAAGTCTTCACAGCAAAGACAGAGACCAGAACAAACAAGTTGAAAAAAGATTTTTTTAAAAAGACACATTTTATAACACACACACATAATCAAGGATATATAGATATCTTCATAATGATAAAACAACTAACATTCATTCAATATTTTCTGCACGCCAGGTTCTGTGCTAAGCATTTTTCATCCATTACCTCTTTTAATGTACAAATAACCCTGTGAGGGAAGTGCCATATTAGCCTCTGTGTAACAGATGAGGAACTTATTAGTCACATACAAGCTAGTAAATCCTGGAGTCAACTTCAACCCAATTTGTCAAAATGTAAAGTCCATGTTTTTAACCACTGAACCCAGCTGTCATTAGACTTGACCAAAGTGGTGAAGCTACAACCTTGACTGGAAGATTCACTGGACTGAAACCATCTGTCTAACTGAATGGGGCAGGGAATCAAATAACTTAGTAAAGTGCTTGATTTTATTACAGTTTTGAGATCCATGCTTCTCATTAGTATCAGAACTTTTATTTTTATATTTTCATTCATTTTTACAAAATAATAAGGGTAGAATGCAAAAAATTTCAAATAACTGCAAAAAGAGTCCTGTATAAATAGAGAAGGTAAAGTTGCAGATGCCAGTCTTTCAGATCCTGGGCACTTCCATGGCACTGAGATCAGACTGTTCATCAGCCACTGGATGGAGGTTGCTATAGAAACAGCAGTTGGTTGGGCATGGGGGTGGTCAGTGGATTATGCACAAAAGGGTGAGTTGAGCAGAAGTCTAATGTACAAAAGCTATAACCACTTATTGAATTCTAACTGATGCCTTTTACCATTAACATGTCTTATTTAGGTGTGTCAAAAGCTATTTTAGAAGGTGCTGGACAAGCTGTGGAAAATGAATGTGCTGTACTAGGTATGGGCACATGTTACTTTTGACTACAAACTTGAAAATCAGAGGGCTGAGATTACAATGAGAGGATGTACAGGAGGACTGGGGGTGGAGTAAGTAGCGAGCAAAACTTTGAAAGAAGGTTGGTTCACTGGAAGAGCAGGCACAGGTGGTGGGACTTGGAGGCTATGGGGGAGAGGTTCTTTATCCCACCATCTCATCTGCCTCTTACTTCCTGAGTAGTAAAAAGAACCCAGGCCTGGGTCCTAATAATCCAGGCTCTGCCATTTACTGAGCGATCCTAGGCACGTCATCTAACTACTAAGAGCTTTGCTTCTCTCATCAGTAGGAAAGTTCTACTAATAAGTAGTGTGGGAAAGCTGTGCCACAGGTGGTTTTGAGGATCAGAAGGAACAATTAATGTGAAAAGTTCTGTAAACTGTAAAGTGCTGTACAAACTTTCCCCAACCTTGTTCTACTTCTTCCAACACAACTGCATATAACCAACTTCTAATCCTTTTATGAATGAGTGTGGACTTTGAGTGGGGAACCTAAGGTAGTGATTATAAACTATTTGTCCTTTAAAATACCCCTTGCAGAGTAGGGTAGACAGTCAGCTGTGAATGTGCTTTCAAGAAGTCATAGTGCACCATGTTTGACAATGTATTCCCGCAACTGACCTGCTACAGTGCCTGAAACTCCTATCTTAGTAGCTCTCCTCTGATTAAGAAATTTCTCTGGAGTGAATAAAGCTCTGGAGTGAGAGCAGAGGAAGATAATATTTGATCACTAACATGAGGAGTTAGCAGGAGTTGGAGCACTGGGAGAGCTCGCTGTGCCTGGGAGGCAGGAGCAGAGGATGAAAGTAGGCTGCACAACCTGGAAAAGCCTGACGAGGCTGCCTGGGAGGGAGGTGAGAAGGACACCCGAGGGGCCCTAGGGAGTGCCTGGGCATGGGTGCTCCTCAGGAGGGCAGGATGGGATGGGCAGGGATCCACTCTTCTCCTCCTTCCTTTTGCCGGCCCCAGCCTTACTCAGAGCAGTCTGAACCAAAGAAGCAATGCCTTAAAATGGCCCTGGTCATTTCCTTGTGCTCAAGAGCTCTAGAGTCCTGAGCGAAGGAGAAGTTTTCATCCTTTTACACCTCCGTGCCACAGAGTTCGTTGCTTTTACCTCCTTCAAAAATTAACGTGGCTGAATGAGCCACGTTATTTTTTGCTCTTCTGGGACAGCAGAGTGGGGGTTTAGAGCTCTGGAGACTGGCTGCTTGGGTTCAAGTCCCAGGCAATCTTTGGCTACTGACCTTACCTCTCTCTGTGGCTGTTTCATGTGTGAATGGGAAAACAGTACCTGCTTCACTGGCTTGTTTTGAGGATTGAGCAGATTAATGCAGATAAAGTGCTTTTGAACAGCACCCCAAATACTCAACAGTGTATTTGTTGAGCTCGAGAATTCTGATTGTAAAGAAAATGTGGCTGTCACAGTCCAGTGAATGAAACCAACAGGCTTGAGGGAGGCTGGGTTTCACAGCCTTCACTAATGTCAGCTATGTTCATTTCTCAAAAACCAAAGTGTTGCCTCCAGTAACTAATGGGCTGCATGTTTGTTTTTCTTCCCTTTTTTTCAGCTGCACAGCCACACGGAGATTTTATAATTACACAAGGTGGACGCTTAAAGTGCAAAATAATAATTCATGTTGTTGGGGAAAATGATGTCAGGAAAACAGTCACCAGTGTTCTAGAAGAGTGTGAACAGAGGAAGTACACATCAGTTTCCCTTCCAGCCATCGGAACAGATTTGCAGCTTATCACTCTATAATAAAATTTGAATGATACAAATTCCTTTAGATTTAGTCTCACTCTTAAGCAGATCAATGCTGAGTCCATCTGAAGGTGGCAACAATGATGTAAATCAGAGAGGGGGCCATCTTTTAGATCCGGAGGGCGCCACCAGCTACTGGGCCCAAGCCTCTTTCCTCCATCTTTCTTCTTTCTTTCTTTATTTTTTCAAGACAGAGTCTCACTCTGTTGCCCAGGCTGGAGTGCAGTGGCATGATCTCAGCTCACTGCAACCTCCTCCTCCCAGGCTCATGCAATCCTCCCACTTCAGCCTCCCAAGTAGCTAGGACCACAGGTGTGCACCACCACACCTGGCAAATATTTGTATTTTTTTATAGAGACAGGGTTTCCCCATGTTGCCCAGGCTGGTCTCAAACTCCTAGGCTCAAGCAATCCGCCTGCCTCAGCCTCCCTAAGTGCTGAGATTACAGGCATGGGCCGCTGAGCCCACCCCTTTCTTGTTTATGTTCCCTAAGTATCTTTCCAAGTTTGGTCCTTAACTTCATAGTTTTCTCACTCTTCATTTTTTCCCCTTGGGGGATTCATTTGCTCTCATATCTGGTAACATTTCTGTACTGACTCTCAAATCAGCATTTCTCATTCTCTCCAGGATCTCCTCTGGGGAAGTTTTCTGTTACTAGAAACTTCATTACATCAGAATCCAAACTCATGATCCTCCCTTGAAAACAGACACTCCTCTTGAGCTCTCAGGCTTTTTCGTTTCCTTCTTCAGTGGTGCCATGATGCTCCCAGCTACCCTGGCCTGCCATCCTTGCTTTGTTGTGTCCCCAGACCCCCAGAGTCAGCAAGTCCTGCTGAATCTTCTTCCAGAGAGTTATTGAGTTCCAGCCTTTCTTTTCGTTTCCAAACCCTTCAGACCTCCCCCATCTGGTTTACTTCAATGTCTCCCAGTCGGCTCCTCATTCATGCGTTCGTTGAATTGAAATGCCGTTACCCAGGCTCTGTGCAAGGCACTGGGGAGAAAATCATGAGTAAGATGCAGTCACTCCCCATGAGCAACAAGCTCAGGTTTGTCCTGCTCACAGTGTCTAGGAATGCTTTCCTCATCTCTATCGTATCATTCAGTCATTTGCTCTTCTTAGTTGACAGTGCTACTGGTCACTCACTTCCTGATTCATTCACATCCATGTCCCCTGTCACTCTCATGCAAATGAGGGCTTCTTCCTTGGGAAGTATTAATAGTATGTAGCCACAGATTACCATTAATCTAAGAGAGTTTTTCAGCAATTAAATTTTTGATCTTAGAGCCACCACCATCATTTTAGCTCAACTCTGTAGACTTCCTTCTTCCCAGATTAAAACAGAATGCTCCTGCAGGTATCCCAGGCCCCTCTCGTATAACCCCCAGGACACCCTCCAAAGTTTGCAGTACATTCTTCCTGGCTTCCCCACTGCCCTTATTAACACCTATAACCTCTAGTTATAACCTTTTGTTATCAGTGGTAATGAGGGCAATAGGGAAGCCAGGGGGAACGTGCTGCAAGCATTTTGTTACCACTTTTTGTTCCTTTTGTTCATTCATTTCTCCCCATCTGGAGCCTCTCCCACACCATCTGGCTAATTACAGCTCTCACAAACCCAAATTGTTTTGTTGCCATCACCCAGGGCAAGCACTCTGCTACTTGGCACTGGGCAAACAGAATGGAGTAAGCTCTGGCCCCTCCAGGAGTTCGTGATTTTGGAACAGATGCAGGACATAGTAACCGAGAATGATACCCAATGCAGAGATCACATGGTGTGATTGGCCACATAATGGGAAGGTTTGCAACTAGGCAGGTGGAATGAACCTGTCAAGGGACTGCATACAGAAAGAGAAGAGGGCTGAAACCAGAACAGTGGAAAATGCCCACAGGTAGATTGTGGTGGGGAAAGGGCAGAAAAATCAGCAAAAGAACCAACCAGTAATCCTAAGTGTTGGAGGAGGGTAAGTGCAAAACCCCAGAGGAAGAAGTGGGAGGCCATGAAATGCTTGTGCCAGGCCTCTTCGACTGTGAATACATTGTGAGATCCTCAAAAGGGAAGGACCAGATCTTTATGTCTTCTCTGCCCTGTGTTGAGTGAAGAATCATTGCCCTTTAAATTTTGTTGAATGGCGGAATGAATAACAGGTGATTTTGATGATGCCTCCAGACGTGCTCATGGATTTTCTCTTCCCCATTGATTTCAACGAACATTTTTGAAATGTTTCTCAGGCCTGGTGCAGGGGCTCACACCTGTAATCCTAGCACTTTGGGAGGCTGAGGAGGGTGGATCACTTGATTGCTTGAGGTCAGGAGTTCGAGACCAGCCTGGCCAACATGGTGAAACCCTGTCTCTACTAAAAATAGAAAAATTAGCCAGGCGTGGTGGCAGGCAACTGTAGTCCCAGCTACTCAGGAGGCTGAGGCAGGAGAATTGCTTGAACTAGGAAGCAGAGGTTGCAGTGAGCTGAAATTGCACCACTGCACTCCAGCATGGGTAACAAAGTGAGACTCCATCTCGAAAACAAAAAGATGGACAGAAAAAAGAAATGTTTGCCAGGCGCAATCTATTTTGAGTACCACTAAACTCCCATGAAGTAGCTGGAATAGCTACATTAATTTTAGTAGTAATATTAATAATTGCTAAGATTTATTGAGTCCTTACTACATGTTCTAGGTGTTTTATATGTCAAAGCTCATGTATCGTTACAGTAACCTTATATAGGGTGATCAATTCTTTTGAGTTTTCCCAGGACTTTCCTGGTTTTAACACTGAAAGTCCCATGTTGCAGGCAGCCTCTCTGCTCTGGGGAAACTGGGAGGGTTGGTCTTGGTACCTATGACATGGAAACTATTAGCAAAGACAAGTTTATTGTGAAGATAATGAAGCTTAAGTTATTGGACTTCACTTGCACAGGATTTTTAACAGACCCTGAGAGAAGCCCTAATAATGTCTTCACCTGGTTATATGACTTAGTAAAATTTAAAAAGTAGGATATTTTAACCATCATGAATTAAGACCACTATTTCTCCCCACTTTGACGTCTCATACTTCCCCTTGCACTGGGTGATGTTGGGGTGGCTATAAACATTTACACGATATAGCTAAGGAAAGTTGCCTTAGGAATACAATTTTCAGCATTTTAAAAGATATACTTTGTTGTGATTTCTTTTCTGATTCTAAATATTCACTGTTATACATAATTACATACTTATTCTTTTTCTGAGATATATAAATTTCAAAACCTGGATCCATCCTAAACTCTGTGTCCCCAATTTGTAGATGAGGAACTTGAGGTAGGTTCAACCTAGCAACAGAGCTAGGTTCAAAGCCATGCCGCCTGGTCCCAAATCCTGCACAGTTTTTACCATTACATTTTTTTTGTTTTGTTTTTTGTTTGCTTGCTTGTTCGCTTTTTACTATTACATGTTTTTTTTTTTTTACCATTATATTCTTACCTACTGTATTCTTAGCTACCATATTCTTATCTCTGTTACCTATTACCTTCTATTATTACCCCCAATTTCTAGCTGAGCAAACTGAAGTATACAGATGCTATAGGTTGAGTGTGTCTCTCCAAAATTCATATGTTGAAGTCCTAACCCTGGTACCTCAGATTTAGAGGTAGGGTTTTTTTAATTTGTTTTTTGTTTTTTATTTGTTTGTTTATTGTTGTTTTTTGAGACAGAGTCTCGCTCTGTCACCCAGGCTGGAGTTCAGGGGCACTATCTTGGCTCACTGCAACCTCCACCTCCCCAGTTCAAGTGATTCTCCTACCTCAGCCTCCTGAGTATCTGGGATTACAGGTGCCCGCCACCATGCCCAGCTAATTTTTGTATTTTTAGTAGCGACAGAATTTCACCATATTGGCAAGTCCGGTCTCGAATTCCTGACCTGAATTGATCTACTGGCCTTGGCCTCCCAAAGTGCTGGGATTACAGGCGTGAGCACCTAGTCTGGAGATAGGGTCTTTAAAGAGCTAATTAAGTTAAAATGAGGCCATTAAGGTGGACCCTAAACCAATATGACTAATGTCCTTATAAGAAGAGGACATTAGGATACTGCCAGGTATGGAAGGAAGAACATGTGAAGACACAGAGAGAAGACAGCCATCTACAGGTCAACCTTGCTGATACCTTGGCCTCAGTCTTCTAGCCTCCAGGATTATGAGAACATCAGTTTCTGTTGCTTAAGCCACCAGTCCATGGCTTTTTATACCGCAGCCCTAGCTAACTTCAAGAGGGATCAAATGACTTACTGAAGATCAGACAACTAGTAAGTAGTGGAGCCAGGACATAAACTCAGCTCTTCTGCATCCAGATCACATGTTCTTATTTCTGCACTGCCAATGCCCATCAGCAAAAGATCACCAGGAACACACACTATGGGGAGCTCTGCAGCATCTCAGTAGGAGAGTGTTAGAAAACGTAATGGATTTGGGCTTGTTTTAGGTGATTTTGTGGCAGTCTCAAGTAAGTGGGGCTTTTCTCTGGATCAGAGACTTTGAGGAAACAGACATAATTCTATGATTGTCTTATCTAGAAGGAAGGAGGATGCACTCTGGCTAAATGTATGATTGGTAATGCAGCAGCTGTCACTCTTTTTTTATTTTTATTTTTGAGACGGAGTCTTGTTCTGTCGCCCAGGCTGGAATGCAGTGGCACAATCTTGGCTCACTGCAAGCTCCGCCTCCCGGGTTTACACCATTCTCCTGCCTCAGCCTCCCCAGTAGTTGGGACTACAGGCGCCCGCCACCACACCTGGCTAATTTTTTGTATTTTTAGTAGAGACGGGGTTTCACCATGTTAGCCAGGATGGTTTCAATCTCCTGACCTTGTGATCCGCCCACCTCAGCCTCCCAAAGTGCTGGGATTACAGATGTGAGCCACCACGGCTGGCCTAGCAGCTGTCACTCTTATTAGTCAAGATGGGGGATGTTTGGCCATCTCTGTGATTTGGACAGGGTTCATGTTTTTGTCTATGATAAGACATAATTATGGAGTAGTCTTGTTTTTGTGTTAATTCATCATGGTCAGAGTGGTTACATGGATGATATACTATGAAATTGTTTGTATTCAGCTAAAGAACATCAACTAGCTGTGAGTGTCAGATCAGTTCCTGGCTGTCAGGGGTTTTCCTGTTTCTCAGCACTGAGAACTGCATGTGCCAAATTTCATCATATTACCAACATCAGCTGAAATTTCTTCTTTGTCATTAAATTTTTTTCAGGAAATGCCGGAAAAAATCCAACCACAGTTGCTGATAACATAATCGATGCTATTGTAGACTTCTCATTGCAGCGTTCCACCCCATCATTAAAAACCGTTAAAGTTGTCATCTTTCAACCTAAGCTGCTAAATGTATTCTACGACAGCATGAAAAGAGACCTCTCCGCATCACCGAACTTTCAATCCACATTCTCCATGACTACATGTAAGATGTTTACTTTTTAAAAACCACCTAGCTGGCTCTGATAATCACTTAGAAAATGTTTAGGTGTGAATGTACACTGAGTTTATAGTTTTCTATTTGTTTTAGGACTTTTCAGATAAGTTTTTATGACCCATGGGAAAAGTACAAAAATTAGAGAACGCAACCTCCTGTCAACTGATTATTTTCCTGAGAGACAAAATCATGCCTGGGAAATAGGAATGGCAAATAAACAGGAAGAGAATGGAAGTGAGGAAGCAGAAAGAGGGAGGAAGCTTTGCAAATTCTAGCCAATGGTCTAGCCAATATTCATTGATTGGTTGGTATTGACCCTCATTGCCTCTTGGAGCTGTGAACTAGCTGATTAATATTGGTCTGCTAATCATCCACCTATAGACATGTTAGCCTGGAATAAAATCAGATGTAAGAAGGGAGTGGCTAGGGTCAGCTGGTTGTACTACATCACAAGCAGCCAGACAGTTCCCAGATACCCAGTTGCTACTCTGTAAGGTGTGTTTATACTTTAAGTATTTGTACCAACCTCTTCCTCTGATTTCGTTTTCCCCTATTTTGTGGCATTTGTACTGCTATTAAAATAACTAGGACTGCAGCCTCCTCTTGAAATCACTATTTTCACCCATTTGGAGCACTCACCCTTAAAGCGCTGTGGGTTTTGCTAGTGATAAGGCACATGTGCCATCAGCAGCCTCCCTAAACTGAGAATTATTATCTGCTGCTGTCAGGAGGAATGTCAGTTCTCTCTACATTTATTTCCTGACAAGTATTCTCCTCAGCATGCTACAACACACAATACATGTAGGACACACACAATAAAAACATGAAAATAATAGTTGGATCTGTAAAGGTTCTTGCAGTAGCAAATAACAGAAAATCCAACTTACACTGGCTTAAGCAAAAAGCAGAATTCAATAACTCATGTTATTATAAAACCCACACCTTCCTGGCTTCAGGTACAGTTTGGTCCAGGTGCTCATATAATAATATCATCTAGACCCTGAATTTCTTCATCTCTCATTCTCTTCTCAGCTGTGTTGTCTTTTTCCTTGGGCTTCATATGGTGAAAGATGGCTGCTAGCAGCTTTAGGTCCACATCCTTTCACAGTCAGTTTCAAGAGGAAAGAGTATATCCAGTGGAGATATACACTTATCCAGGAACATGATGCCAGGGAACAGAGGTCTTTTAAGCGCTGAGAGTCTTTCTGATTGGACCATTTTAGGTTATCGTTGCAGGCAGGGAACCAGAATTACACTGATTGGCCAAACCAGAGTCACATACTCCACACTTCAGCTAGACGGGGTCACCATTCGAAGCAATGGGGGAATAGCTGTTCCCCAGAGGAAATTCAGAAAGCTTTTACCAGAAGATGAGAAAAGGATACTGGGCATTTAAAAATAGTATGTACCTACTACAGTATCTAGGGATATATAAACTAACACTTCTTCCCTTTGGTCCTTGTAGATGAAAATTTTTATTTAAATTTAAGAACAGTAAATAAGTCATTATCAGTAAAGTAAAAGATAAAGTTTAACTGGTTCATCACTCTTTGCTTTCATCAAGATTTTAAACAGACTTACAAATTTAAAAAACAAAACAGTGAAGTTGAAGAGAGAAGCAAACAAAAAACTGACTAAAATGAGCAGACAACTGACCCTCTGAGACAGCAAGGTTGTCAATGCAGTGAAAGACTGATTTCAACCTGAACTTCTGGCACCCAAGGCAAAAACAAACCACAATAAAACTGCATTACGTCATCTTTGTTGTTAGAGAAAAGGAATAATACAGATGAAATATCAGATAAAAGGAAGTTTGTTGGCTCAGATAAACTGGAATTTTAGTAAGGATTTAACATATAGCCCTTTTTCAAAAAGAACTTAAAGAGGATAGCTTTGAGATTCATTTGTGCAGATGATACACAATTACTTTTCAAATGTATGTTAAAGCTATTTATTGAGTCCAGAGGTTATTTATTGAGCACCAACTGTATATCAGATATTAGAAATATAGATTTGGGAAGTCACGTGAGTAGGTGGGATTGAAGCCCTTAAGTGTGTTTGGCTTATCCATGAGAATAAACAGTGAGGAGAGGAAGACTGGGGGCAGAGCCAGGGATCTGGTTTGTTTGTTCGTTTGTTTTTGAGACTGAATCTCACTATGTTGCCCAGGCTGGAGTGCAGTGGTATAATCTTGGCTCACTGCAACCTCTGCCTCCCAGGTTCAAGCAATTCTCTTGCCTCAGCCTCCTGAGTAGCTAGGATTACAGGCATTTTAGTAGAGATGGGGTTTCACCATGTTGGCCAGGCTGGTCTCGAACTACCAATCTCAAGTGATCCACCTGTCGGCCTCCCAATGTGCTGACATTACAGGCATGAGCCAACGTGCTCGGTTGGGATCTTGGTTTTTAATCCCATCCCCACAGCTGAGGGCATTTATCCTGAACCACCAGGAATTCGAAAGTAGAGCTTATCTTTTAAAACAGTGGTCCCCAAACTTTTTGGCCCCAGGAACCAGTTTCACGTAAGACAAGTTTTCCACGGACTGGATTATGAAGGGGGATGGTTTCAGGATGATCCAAGTGCGTTACATTTATTGTCCACTTTATTTTTATTATTATTATATTGTAATGTATGATGAAATAATTATAAAACTTACCACAATGTAGAATCAGTGGGAGCCCTGAGCTTGTTTTCCTACAACTGGACAGTCCCATCTGGGGGTGATGGGAGACAGTGACAGATCATCAGGCATTAGATTCTCACTAGGAGTGCACAATCTAGATCCCTTGCATGCACAGTTCACAACAGGGTTTGAGCTCCTATGAGAATCTAATGCTGCTGCTGATCTGACAGAAGACGGCGGTAATGTGAATGACAGGGAGCAGCTATAAACACAGATGAAACTTTGCTCTCTTGCCTGCGGCTCACCTCCTGCATGCAGCCTGCTTCCTAACAGGTTACAGACCAGTGCTAATCTGTGGCCTGGGATTTGGGGACCCCTGTTTTAAAAAACACTAATCTTTTCAAAGAGCTGTATGGGAAGAGGGCTCAGGAAAATCCTAGCACATGGAAACACTTTTAAAAGGGTAGTTACCATGATATTTCTGTGAAGCCCTGGGCTGCAAGTCAACAGTGCTCCTTACTTTGGTAATGACCTTCCATGTGATGCTGGGTGAGTATTCCTGGGACTCTGTTTTCTCTCCTCTAAATTGTCTAGCCAAAGTCATCTTTTGTACATAGAAGACAGAGTAGGTTGGTGTGGCTTAAGGGTATGATTTAAATGTTTTTCCTCCAAGAAAATACCTTTGGCTTTATGCTTTATTCCCTGTTAATATACAAATACCAGCTGGGCACTGTGGCTCATGCCTGTAATCCCAACACTTCAGAAGGCCAAGGCAGGAGGATTGCTTCAGCCCAGGAGTGGGACCAGCCTGGGCAACATGGCAGAACCTCATCTCTACAAAAAAAAAAAAAAAAAAAAAAAATTGCGATGCATGTGCCTGTAGTCGCACCTACTAGAGAGGCTGAGGCAGGAGGATTGCCTGAGCCTAGGAGGTCAAGGCTGCAGTGATCCATGATTGTGCCACTGCACTTAAGACTGGATAACAGAGTGAGACTCTATCTCAAAATAATAATAATAATTAATAATAATATGCAAATACCTCTGGGATGTAAAAAAATCAAGCTTAATTGGTTTTTAAGAATAATAACCCTATGTTTACAAAGGACTTGGCATTCCCTAAAGCACTTTCAGACTCCTTACTATATTTTAACTTTGCAACAATCCTGTGAGGTGGTAGATAGAGCTCATGGGATCCATCTTACAATTCCCATTACACAGATGAGAAAATAAAAACTCACCCAGAAGTGGTGTTATATGTGTTCAATGTCATGTGGCTGGTCACAGGCTGAGGCTGATCTGGTCTTCTGATTCCAAGTCCTGATAGCTTCCTGCTCTCCAACCTCAGGGCATGAAAGGAATAGAGAGCCCCCAAAAAACCTTCACCTCCTTACTTCCCAGGTTTGCCTGCTGTATTCGGGGGAAAGGAAGCAGCAGATCCAAAAGGACTGTAAGGCCTTGGGTTAGAAATGATTAGGCAGAAAGATCCTGAAGGAGATGGACAGTGGGGGAAAGGAAGGAATGTAGCTTTCAGAAACCACACACCTTATTGGTGGGAAACTGCCAGAACGACTTTAAAAATAGAGTTTGAAAAGAGCTTACTGATTAGGGTTAGATGCCTCCCTGTGTCACGAGAACTTACCCCAGATGGACTTGCTCAACAGGAAGACAGTGCCCTGGATCCCTCTCTCAGGCTGGGTATATCTTTCACTAAAAAGGAGTAAATTGTGGCTTTGTTTGTAAGGAAGAAATCCTTTGGTTTTTACCTATGGTGGTGTGTCTCTAATGCAGGGTGTCCATGTTCACACTAGTCCTGCTATCTTAGCAAGTTGATGTCTAGCCTTGGTGTTTTAGAAGTTCCAGGAAGCCATTGAAAAGCAAAGGAAACCCGGGCATGATCACCTTATGGGAAAGCATTCTCTTAGCACATCTGCTATTTTCTTTACATGCTGCTTTCTCTGCTTGGTGTATAAGATGGGGTACAGAACAATGTACTTTAAATATCTTTAGCAGGGTAATCATTTTCAAAACAATAGAAGAGAACTACATTAAATAATACTGATAAAAGCAAAAGCACCTAGAAATTAACATTCATGTTTACATATTAGTTTCTTACAAAATTAATTCCATAGAACTCTCTGGGAAAATTACAATTTCAAGCTACAGTGGATCTAAGTTTATCTAAATATTTTAGCTAGAGCATTAATGAATATATTGTGTGTCATATTGATGTCAGACCATTCACTTCATCTGGGTTTACTCAACTGAGGATAATAGAAGAAGCAACTGTGAAATGTGTAACTTCTAGTTTAAAGACCAGGTTTGGGTGACGAGAGACAAGAGCATAGGAGATGCCCTGATTTTCAGAGGTCTTTGGAAATGAATGTTGTATTTTGACCAAATGCTGACTTTCCAGATAATCTTCCTGAACACTGGACTGACATGAATCATCAGCTGTTTCGCATGGTCCAGCTAGACCCAGGACAACCAGAATATAATACCATAAAGGACAAGTTCACCCAAACTTGTTCTTCCTACACAATAGAGAAGGTAATACTGTGTTAAAATTTACTGTTTAAAAATGTTGATGAATTAACATAAAAGCTATCTCTTTTTAAATGACACCTTTCCTTCCTTTGTACCTTACTATGTTTATTTTAACTGGAATTAGACTTACTCAAGCTCCACAGAGTTCAAATCTCACGGTTTACTCATTAGCAGTAATGAAGGAGATTCCAAGTCACATGTGTATGTTAGGATGCTTTCAGCTGCAAGTCACAAACCAACTCACTCAAACTGATTAAACAAGGAGAACTGTGTCGGAAATTAATGGAAAGTCCCGAAGTAGGATGGGCTTTGGAGAAGTCTGATCCAGCGGCTTGATGGTGTCCTGGATCCAGTTGCTCCAGCTTTGCTGTCCTCAGTGTCAGCTTTGTGTTAAGGCTGGACTCTCTTTGTGGTTGTTGGGTGGCCGCTGGCAGCAATTAGAGGATCTCTGCTTTCTCATTCACAACCCATAGAAGACAACTCTGTCCTGTCCTTTCCTGCAGTTACTGGACAAGAATCCCAACCACTGCAACTATCTCCATGTCTAGGGAATACCCTGTTCTGGTTGGCTTGGGCCTGAGCTATCAAATGCCATCAATGTGTGATCCATATTGAAATCCTGATTAGTTTAACTCAATTAGACGCCATCCTAGAACTATAAGTAGGGCCAATCCCACTCAAACCAGAAGTTGCTGATGAGGTAGAATGTATGTTTAGAAGATTACCACAATGTCCACTATGCTGCGTAAAAACATTAGTCAGTAAACTATAGGAGGTCATTATCATACCATGTGTATCAGAACAGGGTGTGGCATCCTAGTAATTTAAAATCTTGTTGGCGCTTCCATAGAACTGTGTACTTACCTCTTGGAGCACTTATAAAGTGGTACTTTGTATCTATGCACTTACATTACAGCACTTATAAGGTACTTTGATAACTTTCACATGCCTGGCTCCCTGACTAGACAGTGAGCTGCTTAAGGTAGGAGTTGCATCTTGTTCATTTCTTCATTCTCAGTACCTAGGAAGCTGTCTAGCACATAGTAGGACACAATATGTATTGAGTAAACTTGATTGAATGAATGAGCTTAATTCCTGAGAAAGGGGAACCAGGAGATAGAGACATCCTACAGAAAGGACAGAATTTAAAGGAGGAGATGCCTCGTCGTGTTAAAAGCTGTTGGAAGTACAGTCCTAGACCTCTGAATCCATGGGTTCTGCATCCATGATTTCAACCAACCTCGGATGGAAAGTGTGGTGAGGCCTATGATGGTTGAGTGTACGGAATGTGTACAGACTTTTTCTTTTTTTTTTTTTCAGACTTTTTCTTCTTGTCATTATTCCCTAAACAATGTAACAACTATTTACATAGCATTTGTTAATACATTGTATGAAGCAATATAAGAAATCTAGAGATGACTGAAAGTATATGGAAGGATTGTGTAGATTATATATTAATACAAATACAGTACTATGTCATTTTATATCAGGGACTTGAGCATCCTCAGATTTTGGTATCTGCAGCGGTCCTGGAACCAATCCTTCATGGAGATTGAAGGATGACTGTACAAGATGTGCAAGAACCTCATTTCAATTGTGTTTACTCAGTATCTGCAACTTTCTTGGCTCATACTTCTTTTGAAAACCCCCAACTTTGGATTAATTCCATAACCTACCTTCTCTCCTGCTGCTCCTAGATGAAATCCTTACTAATTCATGATCCCCAGCCTCAGCTGGACCCTCCAGGCTGCCTGGAATCCTTCATTGCTTCCTCCAGTCACCCCCTCACACATTCCCCATTGCAAACCTTCATTTCTCTCCCGGAGGCCTCCGCTACTTTCAGCAGAACATCTTTCCTACCTTTTATGGCTTGGATTCTCCTCAACAGCTGCCCAGGTACCCACTCCATTCTTCTTGAACCTCTCTTCTTCCTCTGTTTCCAGAACATCATCCTTTCAGATTTCCTCCTCCTTTCCCAGACACAGGTTATCTGGAGCCCGTTCTTATAACTTCATAGCTCCAGGTGTGTTCTCCTGACCATCCCTTATCACTCTGTGGGGTAGTGGTTAGTTTTCTTGCCTTGCCCCTGCCCCTGTGCCATTAGACTGACTGTTTCATGAAGGCAGAGATCCAACACAAGCTTGATTCATAGAGATGTTCAGTAGGTGATGGCTGAATGGATGTTAACTCCGTTTCCTAGGAGGAAGGAGAGCCAGTAGAGAGTGATATTTTGAAAAGAAGTGAAAGAAGAACAGAGTTTTAAGGAGGGGATGGTTCATGGTTTGAAATGCTATTCAGAGGTCTAGAAAAAAATAGTCATAAGATTAGGCAATTATAAGGTGATTTGTGACCATAATTGGAGCATTAACAGAAAGAACTGTTATGAGGAGAAGCCACATGGAATGAGTTGGAAGATGAGAAGGAGTTAAGGACATGGCTATTGAATAACTACACATTTTTGAGTAGGTGTTTGAATGTCAGTGAATCTCCAGGAATTCCAGGGAATATATATTGGTAATCATTTTGATATAAACTATAAATTATGTTATTTAAAATATATACTAACAAGCACTATTACAAAGCATAGATACTAATAGATACTTTTAGCCCATCTTTCTCTAAAGGCAGAAAACTGCCTACTCTCTGAATGTGCTGTCTACTTGTATTCTCTTCTCCTTTTCCTTCACCAACTCCTCTTTCTCTTCCTTCTTTTTCATATTGCTTGTTTTAAATCCACAACAAGTGCAATACACTGAGCCCCAAGGTCATTTCTGAAATATTTTGTCTTTTGTCACTTGCAGATTGAGAGGATACAGAATGCATTTCTCTGGCAGAGCTACCAGGTAAAGAAAAGGCAAATGGATATCAAGAATGACGATACGAATAATGAGAGACTCCTCTTCCATGGGACAGATGCAGACTCAGTGACATATGTCAATCAGCATGGCTTTAATCGAAGTTATGCTGGGAAGAATGGTAAGGAAGCGAGTAATCTGGCTGATCAGAACGAGGCAAACGATAGTTTCAGACTTTTCATACCCAAGCAGTGTGGAACCATGGTTGGCAGCCATATTATCACTGTCAGAATAGAGCTCGCTGTGTTTCACTATAAAGGAGACTGGCAACCTTCTGAGGGAAGATTGAGCAAATTTTAGAAATGAAGAAAAGTAACTTTAATGTGCAGGTTTTTTTTGGGGGGAGGCTTTTTTTTCTTTTTAGACAGTCTCATTCTGTCACCCAAACTGGAGTGCAGTGGCAAGATCATGGCTCACTGCAGCCTTGATCTCTTGAGCTCAAATGATGCCCCCACCTCAGTCCCCTGAGTAGCTGGGATTACAGGCATACACCACTATGCCTGGCTAATAATTTTGTTTTATTTTTGTAGAGAAGGGATCTCATAATGTTAGCCAGGCTGGTCTCGAACTCCTGGCCTTAAGCAATCCTCCTGTCTCAGCCTCCTAAAGTGTTGGGATTACAGGCATGAGCCAACACACCTGGCTAGAACTGCATTTAGAAAACAATTTGTTGTCAGATTGGGCATGGTTCTACATATTGTGCAATTTTATACTCTTAGGAAGGTTTTTGTCTTTCTCTTTCCAGCTGTATTCTATGGAAAAGGAACCTATTTTGCTGTGGATGCCAGTTATTCTGCCAACGACACCTACTCCAAGCCGGACAGCAATGGGAGAAAGCACATGTACGTTGTGCGAGTACTTACTGGAGTCTTCACAAAGGGACATGCAGGATTAGTTACCCCTCCACCCAAGAATCCTCACAATCCCACAGATCTCTTTGACTCGGTGACAGACAATACACAATCTCCAAAGCTATTTGTGATATTCTTTGATAATCAGGCTTACCCAGAATATCTCATAACTTTCAGGCGTTAAAAATATTTTTATCATCAAAGAGATTATTTAAATCATCTGTGAGAACAACATGCAATCTTCGTCTTTGCTTTTGGCCTGTTTAAGCAGACAAAAGTTTCCCTTTCAGGTGCTAAAATGCTGAAAATTACCTTTTTAAAATGCTCTATTGCTGCAATTTGTAGCATACCTTTTTTTCTCAGCAAATTGATGGGTGGAAGCTTAGAAATGTATGGTAAATGTCACAGTTAGAGCTACAGCTATTCACAGACACCAAATCTGTAGGAGAATAAAAAGCACATTATTCTTTTTCCATCAGAAAAAAAAAAACAAGATACATCACCTTAAAGCCCAGATGACACTGTTCTACTTGGAACATATTAAGACATCGAATGGTGGCGGGTTAAACTGTACTACTTAAGTGGAGAGGCTACTGTTATGCATCTGTAACAGCTGGGGATTTTACCTTATTAAGAAAAACCTGTCGATAGTTCAGCTGAAATGACTGGATCACAGAATATTAACTCTGTTATGGAACAAATCATAACAGATTTTACCCGTTTACATTTCAGGTAAAAATGTGTAAAAATATTATCCCCAATTTTAGTGACTTAATCCCACACAGTCTTTGTTGGTGCGGAGTTCAGGTATGGCCTACCTGGTCATTCTGCTAGGGTCTCTCTGAAGTTACAGACAAGATGTCAGGGGATGTGGTCGTTTGAAGTCTTGTCTGGGCTGGAGGTCTATTTCCAAGGTGAATCACAGGTATTGGCAGTCCTCAGTTCCTCTCCTCACGGGCCTCTCCACAGGCTACTTGAGTGTCCTCATGACACAAGAGCTGGCTTACTCCAGAGTGAGCAACTCAAGAGAGAGCAAGGCAGAAGCTACCAAGTCTTTATGATTGAAGTCATACACCATCTTTTCCGCAATATCCTATTGATTATTTGGATCATCTTGTTCAACCTGGGAGGGAATTGCACAAGAACATGAATATACATTGGCAAGGATCACTGGGGGCCAGCTTGGAAGCTGTGTGAATGAGCAAATGAATGCACAGATAGAACGTTAGCAGCCAAAATGATGCTAGAGGTCACCTACCCCACTGTCCTCTTGTCTTTCTCCCCCAACCCTCCCCTGCTCCCAGGCAAGAAGCCCTCTAGCCTCTGCTTGATCACTTTCAGCACTCAACATCTTGAGGGAACCTATTCCACTGTGGGACAGTGTTAATTAGTGGAAAACTCTTTTTTTCAAAAGTTGAAATCAGTTCCTCTATGTCTATTACCTGCTGATCACTGTCCAGACTTCTGGAGGACACAGGACAAGTTTTATTCCTCTTACCGATGGTAGCCTTTCAGATCCATCCCTTCCCTCCAGTATATTAGAGTGATGTAAATTCTTAAAATGCCTAGCAGTTTATTTATCCTGAAGCATCACTTTTGAAAAGTTAGACATTTAAGAAGTATTTACATTATCATAAATAAATTACATGTGCATTTAAAGAGGACAGAGGAGTATAAAGAAAAATATCTCACCAAACTCATTCATAATTCCAGCACTAAGGGAAAACCACTGCCAATTTCTCATGTTCTCCCTTCCAGTTTCTTCTCTAGTCCAAATTCAACAAAGTCAAAATCACATTTTGTTCAGTCACGAATCATATGATATTGTTTCTACCATTTTTCATTTAACATTACAAGTTGTTTTCCTGTGTTGTTATTTTTTCTGTACACATAATTTTAATGGCAGAGTTATTCTGCTTTATATCTTTTCCCTATTTTTATGTATATAGAATTATAAAATTTTTAAAAATGTAATCATCATTTATAGTTTAATAATCAGTTTTATTTTGCAGTGTATCATTTTCCTCATGTCATTAAATATTTTACATATTATTTTTAATGGTTGCATAGTATTTCATTGCCTGTTTCTACCTACATGTCGTGTCAAAATAAGGTACCTATATTTCTTGATAAATATGAGGTTAGAATATGAGATGCAAAGATCCTAATCTACCTTCAACAAGACAGTCAAAATGCTCTGTTGCTGCAATTTGTAACATACCTGAAGGAAATATAGTCCCAGAGAACAAAGTAAGGTTAAGTAATGCAATTACTGCCTGGGACTTGTCTCTCAATACCATTGCAGAATTCTCGTGAGCCATGTTAGAACAAGAAAGGACTCCTAGCCTGGGCAAATAGGGAGACCCTATCTCTACAAAAATACAAAAAAAATTAGCCCAGCATGGTGGCACATGCCTGTGGTCCCAGCTACTCAGGAGGCTGAGGTGGGAGGATTGCTTGGACCCAGGAGGTCAAGGCTGCAGTGAGCTATAATCCTGCCACTGCACTCCAGCCTGGGTCACAGAGCAAAACCCTATCTCAAAAAAAAAAAAACAACAAAAAACAAAAAAACCCTTTTACTTAGGTTAGGTGGACTCTTATTTACAATGTCCACTGCTGACTTGTTGCCTCCTCCAATATTGTTACTCAGGGATGTTGTTCCCCAGTTTATTTTGCTGTACCCTTATGTCAGGAGTAAGACACAGAAGTCTGGAGTACAGTATACCCATGTTATTAAAGTTGTGATGCTTTCTTGAAGAACAATGAACTAATCAATAATTATAGTTGTTTAGAAATTCTACCTTCCGTCAGTCTAAAGCTAAATTGTATCTTTCCATCCTTTAAGTCCATCTCCTTCCCACTTGGCTTGATTTTTCCTCTCTATATGACTAGAATGGTCTCTACTTCTATCCTAAGAACTAACTGTTATCTAGCTTAGTATCAAAATTAGAAGTCTTGTCAAACTGCTAATTACTGAAGAAATCCATCTCTGTTCTCTGTATCTTCAGAGTTCAGGTAAATGGTACCTGATCGATCCAAGACCAGAGACCATGAGCTCTAATTCCGGACTGGCAGCCTTCTTTCACAGAAGCCTTTATGGTCTCAAATATCTTCTCTTATTGCTTTTCTTACCATTCTTCTCCTTCTTGTTCCTTTTTTTTTTTTTTTTTAATTCTTTCTCTCACTTGTGGAAAAAAAGGACACATACTCTGCTTGGATGAATCAGGAAATATTTTCATTTTTTTCTGCACCAATATTAGATAGCCACTCAAATTCCACATAGTATATATGGTAATGTATTAATTGAACACAAGGTTTACAAATTCATTTACAGTGTGGCGGGTTATCACAGGACTGGTGAGATCTTTCATACCTAGTATGATCAAATTCAATTTCTTCTGAGTACTTGACTAGAACAAATACAGTTTCTTTTAGTAAACAAGCTTTATAGTAAATATGTTTTACAAGCTTAATTGATTAAATTATTCCATATCCTAGCTTTGGTCTTCACCACATTAGTAAACATAGGAAGGGAATCTTACAACTAAATTCAGAGTATGAATAACTTAAAAGACCTTTGGCCCATTTCTCTTTGTTTACACTATTTTTGTGGTAACTAGGATATAAATATTCTCAATCTTCTTTTCTTTATTTCACTGAGAAGGGCATTTTCTACACAGTATTTAATTCCCCTAAGTCTCTTGTTCCTAAAATTATCACTCTATAACTAAGACCTATCAGAGGAGTGATTGTGGCTTCCACAAAATCCAACCGCCTCTTCAATCTGAGCCTTTCTTTTCATGTGCTTAATGTATTCTTGTCTCTTCACTCCTAGACCGCTCAACTCTCAACACCTTTTTCACATTCAATTTACTCAATTAGTACAATGCAAGATCAACCCTCCACCTAAACAGAAAAAAAATAATGAAAATGCTTCTCTTTAGGTCTTTGTAGTTTATGGTGCTAGATGGAGCTCTTTTTTTCATATTAACTCCACTAAAATTCCAATTAAAGTGCCCAAGATAAGGGAAGTACCAATACAAAAAGAACAACATAAAATTAACAAATCTGGGATCAACAACAAAAATAAATTCAGTGTAAATACGGGATGGGGGGATAAAAACAAGAACCCAGAAAGTAAAAGTAGGAGTATTGGAATCTAGAACATATAATGATAAACATCATAGAGCAATAACTCACTTCTATTGTTTTTTGTTTTGTTTTTTGTTTTGAGATGGAGTCTCACTCTGTGGCCCAAGCTGGAGTGCAATGGTGCCATCTTGGCTCACTGCAACCTCCACCTCCCGGGTTCTAGTGATCCTCTTGCCTCAGCCTCCCAAGTAGCTGGGATTACAGGTGTTCACCACCACGCCTGGTTAATTTTTTTATTTTTAGCAGACTCAGGGTTTCACCATGGTGGCCAGTCTGGTCTTGAACTCCTGACCTCAGGTGATCTGCCTGCCTCAGCCTCTCAAAGTGCTGGGATTGCAGGTGTGAGCCACCACATCTGGCCAAATGTTCTATTGTTAACAGAAGTTTGTTTGCTCTTTTTTTTTTTTTTTTTTTTGAGACAAAGTCTCTGTTGCCCATGCTGTAGTATAGCGGTATGATCTTGGCTCACTGCAACCTCTGTCTCCCAAGTTCAAGTGATTTTTGTGCCTCAGCCTTCCAACTAGCTGGGACTACAGGCATGTGCCACCACACCTGGCTAATTTTTATATTATTAGTAGAGATGGGGTTTTGCCACATTTTTCAGGCTGGTCTCGAACTCCTGATCTCAGGTGATCTGCCCGCCTTGGCCTCCCAAAGTGCTGGGATTACAGGCTTGAGCCACTGTGCCAGGCCTTGTTTTTTTCTTTTGAAACAGGGTCTCACTTTGTCACCCACACCAGAGTGCAGTGGTGCACTCATGGCTCACTGCAGCCTTGATTTCACAGGCTCAAGTGATCCTCCCATCTTAGCCTTAAGCAATCCTCCCATCTCAGCCTCCCAAGTAGCTAGGATCACAGGCACGTGCCACCACACTGGAATAATTTTTTTTTTCAGTAGAGAAAAGATCTTGCTATGTTGCCCAGAGTAGTGTCAAACTCCTTGGCTCCAGTGATCCTTCCACTTGGCCTCCCAAAGTGCTGGGATTACAGACATGAGCCACCGCACCCAGCCAACAGAGCATTTTAATATATACAGTATCTCACTTGTCTCTGTAGCAGTCCTCTGAGGAAGGGCCCCTTTGATGGAGGATGCTGATCCTCAAAGGGATCAGCTGAACATGCCTCTCTCATTCAGCTAGTAAGTGGCAGTGCTGGGACTGGGTGTCAAATCTCTGAGAAAGATCAGAGTTGTTGATAGACTCCACATTGCATGAATGAAAGCAGAAAACAGTATACTGACTTAAAAAATGGTAAACCAACAAATAAAATGAAAAATGGCTGGGCACAGTGGCTCACGCCTGTAATGCCAGCACTTTGGGAGGCTGAGGCGGGTGGATCACAAGGTCAGGAGTTTGAGACCAGCCTGGCCAACATGGTAAAACCCTGTCTCTCCTAAAAGTACAAAAACTAGCCAGGAATGGTGGTGCGTGCCTATAATCCCAGCTACTCGTGAGTCTGAGGCAGGAGAATTACTTGAACCTGGGAAGCAGAGGCTGCAGTGAGCTGAGATTGCGCCACTGCACTCCAGCCTGGGCGACAGAGCAATACTCCGTCTCAAAAAAAAAAGAAAAAAAAATCACAACAAAAAACTGAAAAATGAAAGAGCACTAAATAGTCCTATCACAAGAAGTCAAGAAGGCTTAATTAACTCAGAAAACAGGGTACGCAAATTCAAAGTCCTAATCAAAGGGGTTTCTGAGTAAACACAACCAAAAGGCAGCTTGAAAAACCACAAGTCAAGAATATGCAAGAAAATTTCCTGGAATTGAAAAAAGAATATAGCTTTGGGGGAAAAAGGACACTTCATTCAATTAAGGGAGATTACATAATAATCACATGCATTAGAATAACTTTCATCTTGTTACCTTAGATTATTCACCAGGAGCCCCCAAGTTTTAAAATATACTTAAAAATAATTTTTTTTTTCTTCGAGACGGTCTCAATCTGTTGCCCAGGCTGGTGTGCAAGTGGTATGATCACAATCTCGGCTTACTGCAACCTCCAACTCTTGGGTTCAAGCAATTCTCCTGTTTCAGCCTCCTGAGTAGCTGGGATTACAGGCACTGGCTAATTTTTGTATTTTTAGTAGAGACAGGGACCAGGCTGGTCTCAAACTCCTGACTGCAAGTGATCCACCTGCCTTGGCCTCCTAAAGTGCTGGGATTACAGGCATGAGTCACTGTGCCTGGCCTAAAGTAAGTTTTGTTTGTTTCTTTGTTGGTTTGTTTTTTGAGACGGAGTCTCACTCTGTCACCCAGGCTGGAGTGCAGAGGTGCTATCTCTGCTCACTGCAACCTTGCCTCCTGGGTTCAAGGGATTCTCCTTCCTCCTAGCTGGGATTACATGGGCCCACCACCACACCCAGCAAATTTTTTTATTTTTATTTTTAGTAGAAATAGGGTTTCACCATGTTGGCCAGGCTGGTCTTGAACTCCTGACCTCAAGTGATCCGCCTGCCTCGGCCTCCTAAAGTGCTGGGATTACAGGCGTGAGCCACTGAGCCCTGCCAGTAAGCTTTTAACTAAAGTTAAGTGATGTATGCTTTAGCTGCAAACTAAATGGTTTCCTTGTGTGTCTACCTGCAAAGGAAAAGTACTCCAGGGTGAGTCAAGGGAGAATGCTTTTCTCAGGGATATCTCTTAGTAATTGAGACAAGATACTCAGGCATGTGTTTCTGTTGGATTGACCCTTTTTACTCTCTTTTCCCAGTTCTTTTTTCTCCCTCTCTCATACAAGGGAAGTGGGGCAGTAAGAAGGAACTGGAGATGGGAAGAGCATGGAGCCGGCTCTTCCCCGGAGAAGCCTTCTCACTTTGAAAGGCTCATGGGGGCCGGCCGTGGTGGCTCACACCTGTAATCCCAGCACTTTGGGAGGCCGAGGTCAGTGGATCATTTGAGGTCAGGAGTTGGAGACCAGCCTGGCCAACATGGTGAAACCCTGCCTCTCAGCTACTTGGGAGGCTGAGGCAGGAGAATCGCTTGAACCTGGGAGGTGGAGGCTGCAGTAAGCCAAGATCAGCACCACTGCACTCCAGCATGGATGACAGGGCAAGACTCTGTCGAAGGAAGGAAGGAAGGAAGGAAGGAAGGAAGGAAGGAAGGAAGGCTGGCTGGCTAATGGGGCCAGGGTGAGATCCAGGGGAAAGGAGGCTTGGGGTGTGAGACTTGGCCATTTGGGCTCTTGGTTTCAGGGAAAAACACTCTCTTCTTTGGATTCATCTTTTCACCATGTTGACCCTTCCTACATCATATGAAGACCTAGAGAACAAACTAGGCACGCAAGGGGCCTGCGGTTCAGGAAGCCACACAACCAAGAAACAGAACGGAGGACAACCCATTTGCTGAGATTGTTATTTGCTGCCAGACAATCCAGGGATTTGGGGGTCATCATTGTCTTTCCATAGGTAATAAATATTAATCCAATGAACTAACAAAAGAGGTTGGTGTGCAAAGCAGATCAAGAGACAGTGTATTAATCTGCTAGGGCTGCCATAGTGAAACATCTCAGACTGCATGGCTTAAACAAGAGAAATCTATTTTTCTCATAGTTCTGAAGGCTGGAAGTGCAAGATCAAAATGTCATCAGGGTTTGGTTCTCCTGAGACTTCTCTCCTTAGCTTGCAGATGACCCTTCTTACTGTGTCCTCATGTGGCCTTTCCTCGGTGCTCACATTCCTGGTGTCTCTCCGTTTCCTTCTAAGGATACTTGTTCTATCAAATTAGGCCCCACCTTTGTGCCCACATTTAACCTTAAGTACCTTTTCAAAGGTTCTATCTCCACATACAGTTACACTGAAGGTTAGGTCTTCAATATACGAATTTTGGGGTAACGCAATTCAGTCCCTAACAGATTAAAAATTCAAGAGATTAAGTACAGACAAAATTTAGAAATTAAAAAAAGAGAAGGAAAGAAAATTCATTTCAGAATATCAAGAGTTGGCACCATGTAGACCTGGCTTAGCATTAGCAAACTTGGAGGGGTCAGTCCTGACCTTAGAACTAATATAATGTGCTAACTGGGTAAACTTGGGCAAGCCACTTACACTCAGCCTCAATTCCTCATATTTAAATTGAAATAATAGACCAGGAGAGCTGGCTCATGCCTGCAATCCCAGCACTTTCGGAGGTCGAGGCAGGAGGATCACTTGAGGTCAAGAGTTCAAGACCAGCCTGGCCAACATGGTGAAACTCCGTCTCTACTAACAATACAAAAATTAGCCGGGTGTGGTGGCACGTGCCTGTAGTCCCAGCTACTCGGGAGGCTAAGGCAGGAGAATCGCTTGAACCCAGGAGACAGAGGTTGCACTGAGCCAAGATCACGCCACTGCACTCCAGTCTGGGCAACAGAGCAAGACTCTGTTTCAAAATAAATAAATAAATAAATTCAAATAATAACTTCCAGGGCTAGAGATTACACCAAAATGATAATGAAAAAAACATATTATTATTTTAAACTAAAAATTTGGAAGGGAAGTCATGAATCGCACAAATCATAGAGACAACCATAAATACATTTGATTGCATTAATATTTTAAAAATTGAGGTTCAGGATTAAGATGCATCTAACTTTGCTTTCTCTAACCTAGGAAAACCACATTAATGGGATTTTAAAGGACACATATACCCTCCAGAACAGGCAGACAGAAGAGGAGATGTAGCTATGACATATTAGAAGCTAAAGGCAGATGGATCTGTGATAATGACTGCAGACTTACAACAGCTCAACCCTAAGTTGGCAAGTGGAGGGAAAGCTGAGAAACCACTCGATTTACCTTTAAAAGTCTCAGAACTGAGAACAAGAGTGTCTCTCTGGAGCTAAGAGTAAAGCAGCAAAGCTAGGCAGGTACTAAAATAAGAAAGACAGGATGAGAGCCATTGAAGAAATAGTTACATCCCTAGATCTCTCTGCCCCTTCCTTGCCCAGAATAACTGCCTTTCTCCTACTCCAGGAGAAATCTGGAGGCTATTCCCTATAAAAAGTAAAATGAAGGGTCTCTGAGCAGGATATCAGGCACAGACAAGGCGTTGGGTACTATACCAAAAACAGGGGAATCCGAAGCCAAAAGCATACTAAATACTTAATCCTGAAATGACGGCCCTCCCCAAACTGCCTTCCACCATTTGGCTCCCAGAACAGCAGCAGCCGGAAGTTTACTCACCAAGCAAGAGATTGAAAATTTCTATACACGTGGAAATTTTACCTAAAGAGACTGATGTTAGAAATTCATCAACACACAGGCCACCAAATCCTGTAGAGTGAAACTCAAAGTTGATGAGCCCCACTCACTAGCTCAGAATTCTCACTACTTTTTTCAACTCTTGTGAAACAGACAACCAAGATTTAACAGACGTTGCAGGAAAATCTCTAACTCAGAATATAAAGCTACTTTTAAAAAAAACAAAAACTATAATCAGAAAGAAAATGCCATAAAAAGGGAACATTTAGGAAACAAGTAAGAGGCCTTAGACATAATAACAGAAATGAAAAAAAAAAAGTATTGGAAGATAAAGTTGCAGAACTCTCAGAAAGTAGAGTGAAAAAGCAATGAAATGGAAAATAGAAAACAAAATATAAAATTAGAGGACCAGGCCAAGTGGTCCAACATCAGAAAGAGAGATCAGAAAACAGAGAGAAAAACAAAAATTAAATAAATAATTCAAGAAAACACCTCCAAACTAAAGAACACAAGTTTTCAGATTAAAAGTTTGTAGCTAGTGCTCAGCACAACGGAAAAAAAAAAAATGCAGACCAACCCCAAAGTATACCGTGGGGAAATTTCAGAAACACAAAGGAAAAACTGCTAGAGCGAAGAAAAGAGAACAGGTTATCTACAGAGGATCAATAATCAGAATGGTTTCAGATTTCTTAGCACCAACACGAAGCTTAAAGACAACGAAGCAATGCTTTCAAAATTCCAGCAGAGGCCAGGCACCGTGGCTCACAGCTGTAATCTCAGCACTTTGGGAGGCTGAGGCAGGAGCATCACTTGATTCCAGCCCAGGAGTTTGACACCAGCCTGGGCAACAGAGCGAGACCTTATGTCTACAAAGATTTTTAAAATTAGCCAGGTGTGGTGGTGCATGCCTGTAGTCCCCGCTACTGGGAAGGCTGATGCAGGATTGGGGGTCGCTTGAGCCTGGGAGGTCAAGGCTGCATTGATGGTGCCACGGCACTCCAGCCTGGGCAACAGAGTAAGACCCTGTCTCAAAAATAAAAAAAAAAATCCAACAGGAAGATATTTCTAACTACAACGATGGCAAGAGCCTTTTGATAACTGTAGACTGCAATGCAAAAGAAAACACAAGTCTGTCCAAATAAGAGAAATCCTCCCATATTTAAATATGTGTTCGGATGTGCATAGAATATCTCTAGATATTCTATACTAGAAGCTAGTAACTGTGTTCCCTCTAGACAGAACTGGGTGCTATGGAAAAAAGGTGTAAAGGAGACTTAATTGTTACTGCTTACCTTTTTGTTTCCTTTAAATTTTATACTATGTGCATATATCACCTATTTGAAAAATAAATAAAATAAAATACATTTTATTTTAAGAGCTACATTGAGATATCCCTCTTTTTAACCTATTAGATTTGCAAAGATCAGTTCTGTAACACACTGTGCCAGTGAAGGCGCAGGGAAGTGGGGCTCACTTGGTGGGAGGTAATGGGCTCAATTTCTATAGAGGGCAATTTGGCAATAACTATCAACATTACAAGTGCACATATCCTTGACCCAGCAATTCCATTGCTAGGAATTTGTCATACAGATAAAAGTGAGGAATTATTATTTGTACAAGGTTATTTATTGTAGCATCATAGCTTTTTTTTTTTTTTTTTTTTTTTTTTTTTGCGTTGTTTTCCTTGCAAGAAAGGAAACTAAAAGGCTAGATGGAATAGGAGGGAGGTTTTTGTTTGTTTGTTTTTGAGACAGAGTCTCACTCTGTTGCCCAGGCTGGAGTGTGGTGGCACAATCTCGGCTCACTGCAACCTCCTCCTCCCAGGTTCAAGTGATTCTTGTGCCTCAGCCTCCTGAGTAGCTGGGATTACAAGCACCTGCCACCACACCTGGTTAATATTTATATTTTTATTAGAGATGGGATTACACCATGTTGGCCAGGCTGGTCTCGAACTCCTGACCTCAATGGATCCACCCGCCTCCGCCTCCCAAAGTGCTGGGATTACAGGCATGAGCCATCATGACCAGCCTGAGGGAGATTTTTCACTGGGTACTTTCGTACCTTTGAATTTTGAATCTCATGAATGTCTGTATTAGTCCACTTTCATATTGCTGATAAAGGCATACCTGAGACTGGGTAATTTATACAGGAAAAAAGGTTTAATGGACTTACAGTTCCACGTGACTGGGGAGGCCTCACAATTACGGTGGAAGACAAGGAAGAGCAAATCATGTCTACATGGATGGCAGCAGGCAAAGAGAGGGAGAGCATATTCAGGAAAACTCCGCCTTATAAAGCCATCAGATCTCGTGAGACTTACTCACTATCACAAGAATACCACGGGAAATACCTGCCCCCATGATTCAATTACCTCCCACCAAGTCCCTCCCACAACAGGTGGGAATTCAAGATATCAGTGTCTTACCTATTTTACAAAACAAAAAAACAAACACTATCCCTTAAATTTTTACAACTTCTTTAAAAAATTTTAAAAAGCAATAAATAAGGTGAAAGAGACAAGTCACATGTTGAAACAAGGATTTATAGTGCATATAACCAGTAAAGGACTAGTATCCAAATAATACTAAAGGACTCCTATGAATCAAGAGAAAAAGCAAGACTCCTCGTAAATATATGGCAAGACCATGAAGATGCAATTCACAAAAGAGGAAAACTGAATGATCAATAAATAGATTTCTTAACTATTCAACTTTATTAAAACTATAAGATATTATTTCATATGTATCAGCTTGGGAAAATTTAAATGTCTGACAATATCAAGTGTTGAGACTGTGGAACAGGAGCTCTTGTATAGCTGGTGGAAGTACTAATTAATCACTTTGGAGAGCAAGTCAGGGTTTTTAGATGCATTATAGATAAGGCATCATTTAAAACACACCAAACAAAAAGTAAAAGGAAAGATGGTATGGATTGTACATTTTATAACTGTAAGCAAACTAATTCCCAAATAAAAGAAGAGAAAGTCTCAACTGGGATTCCACCCACGGAGAAAGATGGAGGCTGTTTAGGTAATTCAACCTAACTCTCTATCTGACAGTCATCTCCAAGAGGGGCTGTCCAGTTTTTCATCCACATTGAAGGTGACTCAGGTGTCTGTCACTGACTGGGGTGAGGGACTTTGTTTTATTCTCCTCTCTCTGTGGTGTGAGCACACAACCATGCAACAGCAACAGACACCCCATGTGCTCTTTGCTCTGAGTATCCCAAGGAAGTAGCCGTACTGTAAGGGGGAACAAGGAGACCTCATGTCTCTACTGGAACTCATCCCTATGGGCAGTCTTCTCATCCAGGCCTTAACCAGGTGAAGCTAGTGGGATACAGAACACTCCTCCCTTCCTTCTGCTACAGTGTTCTCCTTTCTCCCATGTTATTTTAACTTCTTCTCCCAACTTTGAGCCTTCCTTTCTTTTCCAGACTACAACCTTGGTATTAGTCCATTTTCACAATGCTATAAAGAACTGCTCGAAACTGGGTAATTTATAATGGAAAGAGGTTTAATTAACTCACAGTTCAGCATGGCTGGGAAGCCCCAGGAAACTTATAATCATGGCAGAAGGCAAAGGAGAAGCAGGCACCTTCTCTACCAGGCAGCAGGAAGGAGAATGAATGAAGGAGGAACTACCAAGTATTTATAAAACCATCAGATCTCGTGAGAACAGTATGAGGGAAATTGCCCCCATGATTCAATTACCCCCTCCTGGTCTCTCCCTTGACATGTGGGGATTACGGGGATTACAGGAACTACAATTCAAGATGAGATTTTGGGTGAGGACAGAAGCCAAACCATATTAATCCTTTCCTCCGCAAGGCCCATGTTTCCTCTAGTATCTACAAAATCTTTGTAATCTACAGTATCAGTTGAAAGTCATAGCCTTAACTTCCCAGTCCTTCCATGCTACTGAATGCAAAGACCTGGAGGCTAAATCCTGGAGATGGAGGAAAGGAAGAGAACATGAAGGTATTTTTGTCCTATAGAAGACAATACCTACCTTCCCTCCCTCCCTCTCTCCCTTCTTTCCTTTCTTCTTTCCTTCCTTCCTTCCTTCCATTTCTCTGATGTATTTTTTAAAGAACAATAAAAATTTAAAATCCAGATGTTAGTTAATCTTTCATTATATATGAGTTTCATATCTACTATAATTTTAATACATATTTTGCTTTAAAAAACCCTTCTGGGTCATTTCTAGCTTTCAAAGAATGTTTTTAAAATCCTTTACACTCTTGAGCTCTGTTCCAAGATGGCTGAATAGGAACAGCTCCAGTCTACAGCTCCCAGTGTGATTGATGCAGGCGATTTCTGCATTTCCAAATGGGGTACCTGGTTCATCTCATTGGAACTGGTTGGACAGTGGGTGCAGCCAATGGAGGGCGAGCAGAAGCAGGGTGGGGTATCACCTCACCTGGGAAGTGCGAGGGGTTGGGGGATTTCCATTTCCTAGTCAAGGGAAGCTGTGACAGACTGTACCTGGAAAAATGGGACACTCCTGCCCAAATACTGTGCTTTTCCCAAGGTCTTAGCAACAAGCAGACAAGGAGATTCTCTCTTGTGCCTGGCTCAGTGGGTCCCATGCCAATGGAGCCTTGCTCACTGCTAGGGCAGCAGCCTGAGATCAAACTGTAAGGGAGCAGCCTGGCTAGGGGAGGGGCGTCTGCCATTGCTGAGGCTTGAGTAGATAAACAAAGCAGCCAGGAAGCTCAAACTGGGCAGAACCTACCACAGCTCAGCAAGGCCTACTGCCTCTATAGACTCTACCTCTGTGGGCAGGGCATAGCTGAACAAAAGGCAGCAGACAACTTCTGAATACTTAAATGTCCCTGTCTGGCAGCTTTAAAGAGAGCAGTGGTTCTCCCAGCATGGTGTTTGAACTCTGAGAACTGACAGATTGCCTCCTCAAGTGGGTCCCTGACTCCCATGTAGCCTAACTGGGAGACACCTCCCAGTAGGGGCCAACTGACACCTCATATAGGTGGATGCCCCTCTGGGATAAAGCTTCCAGAGGAAGGATCAGGCAGCAATATTTGCTATTCTGCAGTATTTGCTGTTGTGCAATATTTGCTGTTTTGCAGTCTCTGCTGGTGATACCCAGGCAAACAGGGTCTGGAGGGGACCTGCAGCAAACTCCAATAGACCTGCAGCTGAGGGACATGACTATTAGAAGGAAACCTAGCAAACAGAAAGGAATAGCATCAACATCAATAAAAAGGACATCTACACCAAAACCCCATCTGTAGGTCACCAACATCAAACACCAAAGGTAGATAAAACCACAAAGATGGGGAGAAACCAGAGCAGAAAAGCTGAAAATTCTAAAATCCAGAGCACCTCTTCTCCTAAAAAGAATCACAGCTCCTCACCAGTAATGGAATAAAGCTGGATGGAGAATGACTTTGATGAGTTGACAGAAGTAGGCTTCAGAAGGTCGTAATAAAAAACTTCTCTGAGCTAAAGGAGCATGTTCTAACCCATCACAAGGAAGCTAGAAACCTTGAAAAAAGGTTAGACGGATGGCTAACTGGAAGACCTTAAATGACCTGATGGAGCTGAAAAATATGGCACAAGAACTTTGTGACCCATGCACAAGCTTCAATAGCTGATTCAATCAAGTGGAAGAAAGGGCATCAGTGATTGAAGATCAAATTAATGAAATAAAGCGAGAAGACAAGATTTGAGAAAAAAGAGTAAAAAGAAACAAACAAATCCTCCAAGAAATATGGGACTATGTGAAAAAACTAAATCTACATTTTATTGGTGTACTTGAAAGTGATGGGGAGAATGGAACCAAGTTGGAAAACACTCTGCAGGATATTATCCAGGAGAACTTCTCCAACCTAGCAAGACAGGCCAACATTCAAGTTCAGGAAATACAGAGAACACCACAAAGACGCTCCTTGAGAAGAGCAACCCCAAGACACTAATTGTCAGATTCACCAAGGTTGAAATGAAGGAAAAAATGTTAAGGGCAGCCAGAGACAAAGGTCGGGTTACCCACAAAGGGAAGCCCATCAGACTAATAGCAGATCTCTCGGCAGAAACTCTACAAGTCAGAAGAGAGCAGGGGCCAATATTCAACATTCTTAAAGAAGAGAATTTTCAACACAGAATTTCATATCCAGCCAAACTAAGCTTCATAAGTGAAGGAGAAATAAAATCCTTTACAGACAAGCAAATGCTGAGATTTTGTCACCACCAGACCTGCCTTACAAGAGCTCCTGAAGGAAGGACTAAACATGGAAAGGAACGACCGGTACCAGCCACTGCAAAAACATGCCAAATTGTAAAGACCATTGATGCTAGGAAGAAACTGCATCAATTAACAGGCAAAATAATCAGCTAACATCATAATGACAGGATCAAATTCACACATAACAATATTAAATGTAAATGGGCTAAATACCACAATTAAAAGAAATAGACTGGCAAATCGGATAAAGAGTCAAGACCCATCAGTGTGCTGTATTCAGGAGACCCATCTCATGTGCAGAGACACACATAGGCTCAAAATAAAAGGATGGAGAAAGATTTACCAAGCAAAGGGAAAGCAAAAAAAGGCAGGGGTTGCAATCCTAGTCTCTGATAAAACAGACCTTAAACCAACAAAGATCAAAAGAGACAAAGAAGGTCATTACAAAATGCTAAAGGGATCAATTCAACAAGAAGAGCTAAATATATATCCTAAATATTTATCCTAAATATTCTAAATATATATGCACCCAATACAGGAGCACCCAGATCCATAAAGCAAGACCTTAGAGACCTACAAAGAGACTTAGACTCCCACACAATAATAATGAGAGAATTTAACACCCCATTGTCAATATTAGACAGATCAATGAGACAGAAGGTTAACAAGGATATCCAAGACTTGAACTCAGCTCTGCACCAAGTGGACCTAATAGACATCTACAGAACTCTCCACCCCAAATCAATAGAATATACATTCTACTCAGCACCACATCGCACTGATTCCAAAATTGACCACATAATTGGAAGTAAAGCACTCCTCAGCAAAGGTAAAACAACAGAAATCACAGCAAGCAGTCTCTCAGACCACAGTGCAATCAAATTAGAACTCAGGATTAAGAAACTCACTCAAAACTGCACAGCTACATGGAAACTGAACAATCTGCTCCTAAATGTCTACTGGGTAAATAATGAAATGAAGGCAGAAATAAAGATGTTCTTTGAAACCAATGAGAACAAAGACACAATGTACCAGAATCTCTGGGACACATTTAAAGTAGTGTGTAGCGGGAAATTTATAGCACTAAATGCCCACAAGAGAAAGCAAGAAAGATCTAAAATTGACACCCTAACATCACAATTAAAAGAACTAGAGAAGCAAGAGCAAACAAATTCAAAAGCTAGCAGAAGGCAAGAAATAACTAAGATCAGAGCAGAACTGAAAGAGATAGAGACACAAAAAAAGCTTCAACACATCAATGAATCCAGGAGCTGGTTTTTTAAATGATCAACAAAATTGATAGACCACTAGCAAGACTAATAAAGAAGAAAAGAGAGAAGAATCAAATACACACAATACAAAATGATAAAGGGGATTATCACCACTGATCCCACAGAAATACAAACTACCATCAGAGAACACTATAAACACCTCTATGCAGGCCAGGTATGGTGGCTTATGCCTGTAATCCCAGCACTTTGGAAGTCGGAGGCAGGCGGATCACAAAGTCAGGAGATCAAAACCATCCTGGCTAACATGGTGAAGCCAGGTCTGTACTAAAAATACAAAAAATTAGCCGGGTTTGGTGGCATGAGCCTGTAGTGCCAGCTACTCGGGAGGCTGAGGGAGGAGAATTGCTTGAACCTGGGAGGCAGAGGTTGCAGTGAGCCGAGATTGTACCACTGCACTCCAGCCTGGGAGACAGAGCAAGACTCTGTCTCAAAAACAAACAAACAAACAAACAAAACACCTCTACACAAATAAACTAGGAAATCTAGAAGAAATGGATAAATTCCTGGACACATACACCCTCCCAAGACTAAACCAGGAAGAAGTTGAATCTCTGAGTAGACCAATAACAGGCTCTGAAATTGAGGCAATAATCAATAGCCTAGCAACCAAAAAAGTCCAGGACCAGATGGATTCACAGCCCAATTCTACCAGAGGTACAAAGAGGAGCTGGTACCATTCCTTCTGAAACTATTCCAGTCAAAAGAAAAAGAGGAGCCGGGCGCGGTGGCTCACGCCTGTAATCCCAGCACTTTGGGAGGCCGAGGCGGGCGGATCACAAGGTCAGGAGATCGAGACCACGGTGAAACCCCGTCTCTACTAAAAATACAAAAAATTAGCCGGGCGCGGTTGTGGGCGCCTGTAGTCCCAGCTACTCGGGAGGCTGAGGCAGGAGAATGGCGTGAACCCGGGAGACGGAGCTTGCAGTGAGCCGAGATCGCGCCACTGCACTCCAGCCCGGGCGACAGAGCGAGACTCCGTCTCAAAAAAAAATAAATAAATAAATAAAGAAAAAGAGGGAATCCTCCCTAACTCATTTTATGAGGCCAGCATCATCCTGATACCAAAGCCTGGCAGAGACACAACAGAAAAAAAGGAATTTTAGACCAATATCCCTGATGAACATCGATGCGAAAATCCTCAATAAAATACTGGCAAACCGAATCCAGCAGCACATCAAACAGCATATCTACCTCGATCAAGTGGGCTTCATCCCTGGGATGCAAGGCTGGTTCAACACATGCAAATCAATAAACATAATCCATCACGTAAACAGAACCAATGACAAAAACCACGTGATTATCTCAATAGATGCAGAAAAGGCCTTGACAAAATTCAACCACGCTTCATGCTATAACCTCTAAACAAACTATGTTTAGATATGATGGAACATATCTAAATATTGTAAGACCTGTATATGAAAAATCCACAGCCAATATCATACTGAATGGGCAAAAACTGGAAACATTCCCTTTGAAAACTGGCATAAGACAGGGATGCCCTCTCTCACCACTCCTATTCAACATAGTGTTGGAAGTTCTGGCCAGGGCAATCAGACAAGAGAAAGAAATAAAGGGTATTCAATTAGGAAAAGAGGAAGTCAAATCGTCCCTGTTTGCAGATGACATGATTGTATATTTAGGGAACCCCATCGTCTCAGCCCAAAATCTTCTTAAGCTGGTAAGCAACTTGAGCTAAGTCTCAGGATACAAAATCAGTGTGCAAAAATCACAAGCATTCCTATATACCAATAACAGACAAAGAGTCAAATCATGAGTGACCTCCCACTCTCAATTGCTGCAAAGAGAATAAAATACCTCAGAATCCACTGTACAAGGAATGTGAAGGACCTCTTCAAGGAGAACTACAAACCACTGCTCAATGAAATAAAAGAGGACACAAAGAAATGGAAGAATATTCCATGCTCATGGATAGGAGGAATCAATGTCATAAAAATGACCATACTGTCCAAGGTAAGTTATAGATTCAATGCCATCCCCATTAAGCTACCAATGACTTTCTTCACAGAATTCAAAAAGCTACTTTAAAGTTCATATGGACCCAAAAAAGAGCCCACATTGCCAAGACAGTCCTAATCAAAAAGAACAAAGCTGGAGGCATCACACTACCTGACTTCAAACTATACTACAAGGCTACAGTAACCAAAACAGCATGGTACTGGTATCAAAACAGATATATAGACCAATGGAACAGAACAGAGGCCTCAGAAATAACACCACACATCTACAACTATCTGATCTTTGACAAACCCGATAAAAACAAGGAATGGGGAAAGGATTCCCTACTTAATAAATGGTGCTGGGAAAACTGTCTAGCCATATGTAGAAAGCTGAAACTGGATCCCTTCCTTACACCTTATACAAAAATTAATTCGAGATGGTTTAAATACTTAAATGTTAGACCTAAAACCATAAAAACCCTAGAAGAAAACCTAGGCATACCATTTAGGTCATAGGCATGGGCAAGGACTTCATGTCTAAAACACCAAAAGTAATGGCAACAAAAGCCAAAATAGATAAATGGGGTCTAATTAAACTAAAGAGCTTCTGCACAGCAAAAGAAACTAACATCAGAGTTAACAGGCAACTTCCAGAATGGGAGAAAATTTTTGCAATCTACCCATCTGACAAAGGGCTAATATCCAAAATCTACAAACAAATTTACCAGAAAAATAAAAATAAAAAAACATCAAAAAGTGGGCAAAGGATATGAACAGACACTTCTCAAAAGAAGACATTTAGGCAGCCAACAGACACATGAAATAATGCTGATCATCACTGGTCATCAGAGAAATACAAATAAAAACCAAAACGAGATACCATCTCATGCCAGTTAGAATAGTGGTTATTAAAAAGGCAGGAAACAACAGATGCTGGAGAGGATGTGGAGAAACAGGAATGCTTTCACACTGTTGGTGGGAGTGTAAATTAGTTTAACCTTTGTGGAAGACAGTATGGCGATTCCTCAAGGATCTAGAACTAGAAATACCATTTGACCCAGTGATCCCTTTACTGGGTATGTACCCAAAGGATTATAAATCATGCTACTCTAAGGATACATGCACATGTATGTTTATTGTGGCACTATTCACAATAGCAAAGACTTGGAACCAACCGAAATGTCCCTCAGTGATAGACTGGATTAAGAAAATGTGGCACATATACACCATGGAGTACTATGCAGCCATAAGAAGGATGAGTTCATGTTCTTTGCAGGGACATGGATGAAACTGGAAACCATCATTCTGAGCAAACTATCACAAGGACAGAAAACCAAATACAGTATGTTCCCACTCATAGGTGGCAACTGAACAATGAGAACACTTGGACACAGGGTGGGGAACATCACACACCAGGGCCTGTCAGGTGGTGGGAGGCTGGGGAAGAGATAGCATTAGGAGAAATACCTAATGTAAATGATGAGTTGATGGGTGCAGCAAACCAACATGGAACATGTATACCTATATATCAAACCTGCACGCTGTGCACATGTACCCTAGAACTTAAAGTATAATAAAATTTAAAACAAAACAAAAAAACCCTTTAACTTGGCCTGATACTAAATAATGTTATTGGTCAGGGTTCTCTAGAGAAACAGAATCAACAGGATGTGTTGACATTATATAAATAAATTACAGGCTGGGCATAGGGGTTCACACCTGTAATCCCAGCACTTTAGAAGGAGTGAGGCAGGTGGATCACTTGAGCCCAGGAGTTCGAGACCAGCCTAGGCAACGTGGCAGAACACTGTCTCTACAAAAAATACAAAAATTACCTGGGCTTGGTGGCACATGCCTGTAGTCCCAGCTACTTAGGAGGCTGAGGTGGGAGGATTCCTTGAGCTCAGGAGGTTGAGCAAGGCTGCAGTGAGCCGCGATTGCACCACTGCACTCCAGCCTGGGCAATAGAGTGAGACAACGTCTCTAAAAATAAATAAATAAATTACAGGCCAGGTGCAGTGGTTTATGCCTGTAATCCCAACACTTTGAGAGGCTGAGGTGGGCGGATCACTTGAGGTCAGGAGTTCGAGACCAGCCTGGTCAACATGGTGAAACCCCATCTCTATGAAAAACACAAAAAATTCCCAGGCGTGGTGGTGGATGCCTGTAATCTCAGCTACTCAGGAGGCTGAGGCATGAGAATTGCTTGAACCTGGGAGGCGGAGGTTGCAATGAACCGAGATCACATCACTGCACTCCAGCCTGGGTGACAGAGCAAGACTCCGTCAAATAAAATAAAAGAAATAAAATAAAATAAAATAAAATAATTAAAAAATAAATTACAGAATTAAGTAATTAAAATTGCAATAAATGTTTAAAAAGAAGTAGAGAGTGCTATAAAATGTACTACTTAACTGAGCCTGAGAAGTCAGGATAGGCTTTCCTGAGGAATATGTCAAACAGAAATAAGATTTTTTTGTTTTAAAATATAAGAAGGTATGAGAAAAATGTTTAAGGTGAAATAAACCTATGTTTCCAAGTGCGATGAATTAGCTAGCGACAGAGTGTGTTCCCATATAAAATAAGCAGAAAATTAGAACAAAATAGAGGAGCCATCTATTTTAAGGTAGAAAAGGGCTTCTGAGTTAGCAAGAACTGAAGGAGCTAAAACTCCAGAGAGGGAGAATCACAGCTAGGGAGAGCTGAGTTCTGCAGCCACTGCCCAGGGGTCATTTGCTGATTCTGCGCTTGGTCAGGAGACTGATAACTCCAGGCCTTGCACCCATGGAAGACCACTGCTGGGAGGCAGAGGCCAGGAGGGATATGGGAGGAGATTTAGAATGTCTCCACAGAACATCTGTGAAATTACAGGGATGCACGAGGCTGGAGTATAAAAAGAGAAACAGAAAACCTCTGAAGCAGAACAGAGCCTTCAGCAGTCTTGTGAAGACAAAGATTAGAATTCTGGACCCACCAGGTGGAAGAGCATGGAGAATGCACCAGGATTTCTGCTGAAAATCTTGAAGAAGCAGGAGTAAAATTAATGCAGGCTGAACCTTACCAAGGATGCAACTCAGCCTCAACTCACCACAGTGCATAGAGGATTCAGGTGACCACTCACCAATTAGAAACAAGATGCTTTATAAAATTAATATAATTTTTATTGTATGTGGAAAAAAATAAATGAGCAAGAACATCAAAAAGTATTTCAGATTCAAAAAGAGTGATAAGAAGAATTTGTCCTAGCAGACATTTAACGTTCTGGTAACAAATTTGAAACACTTGGTATACAGGAATATCAATAATGAGAATATTTAAAAGACCCACACTTTCCACTACACTCTGAAAAAAAAAAAAATCCAAGTAGATTGGGAGTTAAACAATTTTAAAATAAAAACAAATACACACATATAAAAGACTAGTACTAGGGGAAATCACTTTTTGACTGTTGATGGAATATGAATGAAAAAAAAGATGGACAGGTTCATTACTTAGATAGCTTTATCTTTGATGGAATGAATACCAATAAAGCTGAAATTTAAAAATTCAGAAGGCTGGAGAAAAGATTTGCACATGAAGACAAAAGTTCAATAACTAAAAAGTATGAAGAGTGCATATAAATAGGTAAAATACCAACTGTCTATGAAACAAATGATTAAAAAACAGTTCATACAACAAGAAACACTGTCGGTAAAACATAATTTCAAAACTATTCAACCTTGTTGGTAAAATAACTGCAAATTAAACCTACTGTGAAGTTTCATTTTGTGCCTTAAAAAAATTTAGAAAAACTTTTAAAAAGTTATAAAAGCCAAAGCCTGCAAAGCTTCGGGAAGCAGATATGCTCATGCATTAATGATAGCGGTGTAAATTGATTCAATCTTCCTGAAGGGCAAAATGGTACTTTATTGAAAGAATCATAAATATGCCTAACCCCTGACCAAGTAATAGAATTTATCCTGAGGAAATAATGTTTAATAAAAAGTATATGTATATATAATGTTTATTTTATGATGATAAAACATTGGAATAAAGCTAAGAGCCCAACAATACAGATATATAGAAAGAAACTCACTATGGCATATCAAAATGACATACTCTAGTGATATACTGAAAACGATGAATATGCTATAGGAAATAGAAAATATTTGGATAAATCATGTTACATAAAAGGAAGAATACCAAATTGAACATATACACCCATTATGACTATAACAGAACCATGAATATACATGAGCAAAGTGAGAAAATGACACACCTAGGAAATGTTTCTAGCTGGGTTAAGATCAACAGACTATTGTAGTGAATTATTCTGTCAAGTTGTTAAAACATTAGATTTCCCTTTGCCTTCTCTTTCCTTTTCCCAACATGGCGGCCTCAGCAAAAAAGAAGAATAAGAAGGGGAAGACTATCTCCCTAACAGACTTTCTGACTGAGGATGGGGGACTGGTGGAGGAAGGAGCTGTTTCCAAACCAGTCAGCTGGGCTAATGAAACGGGTGACCTGGAAGGAGATGTTTCAACAACTTGGCACAGTAATGATGACGATGTGTATAGAGCGCCCCCAACTGACCGTTCCATCCTTCCCACTGCTCCATGGGCTGCTAGGGAACCCATTATCGACCGGAGCCGTCTTCCCAAATCGCCAACCTACACTGCTTTTCTAGGGAACCTACCCTATGACGTGACAGAAGAGTCAATTAAGGAATTCTTTAAAGGATTAAATACCAGTGCAGTGCGTTTACCACGTGAACCCAGCAATCCAGAGAGGTTGAAAGGTTTTGGTTATGCTGAATTTGAGGACCGGGATTCCCTGTTCAGTGCCCTGAGTCTCAATAAAGAATCTCTAGGTAACAGGAGATTTCAAGTGGACGTTGCTGATCAAGCACAGAATAAAGACAGGGACGATCTTTCTTTTGGCCATGAGAGAAATCGTAATTTTGACAAAACAGTTAGAGAGTGGAGGGCTGGTCTTGCTACAGACAGCTTTGATGACTACTCGCCCAGAAGAGGTGATGATTGCTTTGGAGACAAGTATCGAGATCGGTATGATTCAGACCGGTATCGCGATGGGTATCGGGATGGGTATCAGGATGACCCACACTGGGATATGAGATCGATATGGCGGCCAGGATCGCTATGATGACCCAGGCAGCAGAGACTTTGATAGAGGCTATGATTCCCAGATAGGCACTGGCAGAAGAGCGTTTGGCAGTGGGTACCGCAGGGATAACGACTACAGAGGAGGCAGGGACCGCTCTGAAGACCGATGCAACAGATGCGATGATCGGTTGTGGAGCCCCAGAGATGATTACTCTCAGGATGATTATATGAGTGATGATAGAGGTCCCTCCCAAAGACCCAAACTGAATCTAAAGCTTCGGAGTACTCCTAAGGAAGATGATTCCTCTGCTAGTACCTCCCAGTCCAGTCGAGCTGCTTCTACCTTTGGAGGGGGAAAGCCCGTTGACACAGCTGCTAGAGAAAGAAGTAGAAGAACTGCTACAGAAGAAACAAGAGAAGTTGCAGCGTCAACTGGATGAGCCATAACTAGAACGATGGCCTCGGGAGAGACACCCAAGCTGGTGAAGTGAAGAAACTCAGGAACGGGAATGGTCGCGGACAGGAAGTGAGTCATCGCAGACTGGGACTTCCGCCACACCCAGCAGAAATGCACGAAGGAGAGAGAGTGAGAAGTCTCTAGAAAACGCAACACTCAATAAGAAGGAAGATTGTCACTCTCCAACTTCTAAACCTCCCAAACCTGATCCTACCTGACCCAAAGGTAATGCCAGCCCCTCCACCAAAGGAGAATGCTTCGGTGAAGCAAAGTTCTAACTCTCCTGCTCCATTTCAGAGCTCAGACACAGAGCAGCAATCCCCTACAGGTGGTGGGGGAAAGTAGCTCCAGCTCAATAATCTGAGGAAGGACCAGCAAGGAAAGATGAAAGTAAAGTGGATGGGATGAATGTCCCAAAAGGCCAAACTGGGAACTCTAACTGTAGTCCAGGAAATGGAGGGAACAAAGACCACTGGAAGGAGTCAGATGGGAAAGATGGCAAAAAGGATCAAGACTCCAGATCTACACCTGAGCCAAAGAAACCGGAGGAAAATCCAGCTTCCAAGTTCAGTTCTGCAGCCAAGTATGCTGCTGTCTCTGTTTCTGGTGAAGATGAAAACAAAGGAGAAGATTACGCCCAGTAGACCTTGACATCCTGTGCTTTCTCCTAGTTTCTCTCCACCCTGGAACATTCGAGAGCAAATCAAACCTCTATCCAAACAAGATAAAATAAAACTCACCATCTCCTGGAGACTTTTCTTACCTTTTTTTTTTTTTTAATGAAATTATTTTGCATGCTGCTGCAGCCTTTAAAGTATTGAAGTAACTGGAGAATCGCCAATATAGCCAGAGAAAGAGACTACAGCTTTTTAGTGGAAAAGTTGTGGTGCGTTATGTCACCATGCAGTTGCTAGTGTGATTAGTGCCTAGGGGCCTCCATTTAGCAGAAATGGTAATGACAGTGATATAAGGTCTGGAATCTGGTTGGTAGGGGAAGGAGGTATAAGGAAAAGTGTGAGATTTCTGCTTTTTAGTTTTATCCTATTGTGGCATATATGAATTCTCAAACATTATCTGAATAAATTTTTCACTCTTGGAAAGGTAGGTTTAGCCTCAAGTTGTTTTAGTCTTCAGGAGGCTGCCAACCCCTCCTGTTATTTAATTCTGAGTTTTGGGGGCCAGTCTAGGGGGAATGCTTTCATTTTTTTTACCTCCCAGGGGGGTAGTTGGGAGTGAGTCTATAGGCCATGAAGAATAGGACTGCATTGGACCAAAATAAATGGGAAAATCATGGTTTGAAAAGAAGCTTTTGGGAGGTAATGAGTCATTTTGCATCAGGTAATAGGGGAAAATTGTGTGACCTCCAGCAAACAAAAGAATGGTTATTTCCTGGAGCTGGAAGCACTTGGGGGTCATGATAATTCCCAATGTTTTGTGTGTCCTGGTTTTACCCTTTCTAAACACTGTCCTTTTTGAAAGTTCGACTATATCCACATTCTGTTGAAACGTTGAAACTTTAAAAATTTAGACTCTTGTCATCTTAAGCTCTTCATGCTGCTCTTAACCTCCAAAAAGCAGTCTCTAAGTCACACAGATGATCTCTTGGGCATTTTCTCTCTCAGCCATGGAGAGCTGTGAAAGGAAGAACTGCTGCTTTTCTCAAGCAAATCGGTTTCTTGATGCCTTTTGGTTCTCACGCCTTGCCTGCTCCTGATGCTTTGACCCCTTTCGTAGATCAGAGTGCTCTAGGGTAATGGATGGTCTTGGGTGGTGAATAAAGGTGGATAAATAGGGACAGGGACAGTTAAATTGGGAGCCTTTCTTACAACCTTGATGGTTTTGTTTTCCTCCAAGTTTCCTTCTCCACTCAAATGCCACACCCATGCTTGTTGGATTTATGAGGTGGCCAGACCAATGGGTTGTTTTTTCTTTTTCTTTTCCTTTTTTTTTAAGCTCTCCTTGAGAGAATAAATGGTAATGGAGAGAACTATTTAACAAGGTCCTGGTTTCTCTTGCAACACAGTAGCTAAATTTGCCTGCTTTTATGTGCATTTTTGTAGGGATCAGCCTGGTAGACAATATTAACAGAGAAATAACAGCTTGATCTTGGTTTGCAAGCACTTCTCCTATCAGTCCTAGATTAGGCCCTGTTCAGCCATGCAGGGGTGTTGGTTTATACGTGCTGCAGCAGCGGGCATAATGAATATAATTTACTCGGTGGACAAAGGTATGTACCAAATGAATTTAAATAATTAGGGTGGACTGGCTAGTAGCTTTGAAGTGAGCTTTTAAAGAGATACTGAAGATTGGAAGTTTTTTTTTTTTAAGAAAAAAAACCCATTGATTGTAGATAATGAGAAGCTAGGCTTTGCCCCCTTCATGTCTACTCTCCCTCCAAATAGATACCAAACTGTTTTTCCCTCTCCTCTACCTTGCCCCCCTGTTAAAATAGAAATGGGGATTGATTAATGTCCCGCTCCTGAATACATGTAAAATTTGAAAATGATTTGTAATCTTAGACTTATTATATGGGAGATGTCCAGAGATGTAAAATCCCATCCTTTGGGTTGTGAGTTTTTTGTTTTCTCCAAAAAAATCTGATCTTAAAAAAAATTAGATTTTTAAAAAACTTTAATATTGCTATGATGAGATTGTCTTTGCAGGACATTGAATTGGCTTATAAAAACAGTTTTTTGCTGCCTTCCTAAACTGCACAGATGGACAGATGACAGTGTTTCTATTTAGTTACGGGAACTTCGTTGAATCTATATTTTGATAGAAAGATAAAAGGCCAGGCCGGGTGTGGTGGCTCACGCCTGTAATCCCAGCACTTTGGGAGGCTGAGGCAGGCAAATCACCTGAATTCAGGAGTATGAGACCAGCCTGGCCAACATGGCAAAAACCCCATCTCTATTTAAAATGTAAAAATTAGCTGGTTGTGGTAGCATGAGCTTGTGATCCCAGCTACTTGGGAGGCTGAGACAGGAGAATTGCTTGAACCCGGGAGGCGGAGGTTGCAGTGAGCAGAGATGGTGCCACTGCACTCCAGCCTGGGTGACAGACTGAGACTCTGTCTCAAAAAAAAAAAAGGAAAGAAAAGAAAAAGAAAAGAAAAGAAAAAGAAATTTAATTTCTGTGTCCATAACAGAGTTGTACTGAAATATAGCCATACTCACTTGTTTATGTACATTCTATGGCTGCATATGGGTGACTATGAATCAAAAATTAAAAATCTAATTCTCTCAGGTGCACAAGAGGAAAGGAAACTCTCCTCCCATTTTTATTTTTGAAAATTTGTCATTGTTAATTTTCTCTCTGCCCTTTTGAGATGTATCAGAATCTCTTTTGAAGGCTTTTTTTTTTTTTTTTTTTTTTTAGCCTCTTGCCAGTTTTACAACCCAGGAATGTTTTCTCAAAGACCTGGGAGCCATCTCATTGAAATGTAATCAAGGAAGATGGTGCCCCATCTCCCAGTTTCCACAGGAGGGCAGTAGCCTGACTTCAGCTGGCATCTGGCTCCAAATCATAACTACCTACTTGTCATAGAAATACGAGAAATTTTATTATTTCTTCAGATGAAGACAATTAACTAACACAGATGGCCATCTCAATTACTGGGTAGTTTAGGATGACCTATGTGTGACAAATGGTATTGTCAAGTCCTCTCACTTGAAGCTAGTTATCAATTGAGAACATGTGTGTATCTACTGGACTATGTAAAAAGGTGAGATTTCTTTCTATCTTTGAAATCTTTTTAGTGGACTGCCTGTGATAAGCATCACATTCTGGTTTAATGCTTATTTGATAACTATTTTTTTTTTTTCTCTTCTGCCTTGTGGAGAGGTTTTCCGGGTCAGCAGGAGATTTAGTTTTTAATTATATTTCCGTAACAGCTGCTTCTGGTCTAGGATGGCGGAATTGAGTAGTTGCAACAGAGACCATATGGCCTACATAACCTAAACTATTTACTCTCTAGCTCTTTAAAGGAAAAGTTTGCAGTCAAACCTGGGCTAGATAACTAGATGTGTATGCAAGATAATTAAAGAAAGTTAAATTATTTAGTATAATAAAGTGAGGGATTTTGAGTTTGTATAGGTGGCTTAAAGAGAAGCAGTAGGGGCCTGGGAACATGGGGAAGGGGGTGATCAGAAGAGGTGGATCTTAGGGCAAGGGGTTGCAAACCCAAATGTCTAGAGGGGCTGGGATGCCAATGAGCAAAGTGAGCCAAATGGAAATTTTAGTGAACTGGATGGAGCCCAGACCCTTGGTTGCATCTGATGGCAAATCATCTGACTTTTTGTTTGTTTTTCTGCAAATAAGCTGTAAATCTGAGGTTTTATATGAAGACTCACATTTTTAAAATGTTAGCATCTAATTTGAATTTTTCAAAAGCAGGTCTCAGGGCAGGTTTGTTTGGTGGTCACCAACTTGTGACTTCTGATCTCAAGTTGGGGAGTCAGGGAGGACCTCTCCATGTTAACTGTTAAATGGTTTGGGCAGGAATTGCTTGATAAATTAATTCCTAGAAATAATTATGTGTGAACTTTGACCTGGGAGTTGATTTCTACATTGAGATGTAATTAATCTTCACTAAGTATGTTAGTGAGGATTTGGGGTAAGAAATGAGGTAGTATTTCTAGAGTAGAAGCAGCTTGAAAACAGGACCACAGAGGCAGGAGTCACAGAGAATATTTAGTTGTGGACTTTCTCTGGAAAAATGGAGGCCCCTGAAAACAGATACTGCAGAGAGCTCTGGGCCTTTCCACAGTGCACTGAATGGGGATTTCGGACGTTTTATTCAGATATCAAGTGAAATACAGTTCAAAGAGGATAGAGAACTTAGGGACTTAGAATAATGATTGACATTTAGCAAACCCTCCGTAAATGTTAGCTCTTGTAATTAACTACTGTTTTCTAGAATATGTATGGAAACCCAGATCACTTGGCCAGGATGCAACACCTGCCGAGAAACAAAGGAAGCTCAATCACTTTTCAAATCCAAAGGAAAAGATTGGAGTATGTGTGGTTTAAAATATGTCTGCACTGAAGCAGGAGGATCACTTGAGCCCAGGAGTTCAAGACCAGCCTGGCAACACAGCAAGACTCCATCTCTATAAAAAATTTAAAAATTAACTAAGTGTGCTGGCATGTGCCTATAATCTCAGCTACTCAGGTTGCTGAGATGGGAGGATTACTTGGGCACAGGAGGTAGCGGCTGCAGTGAGCCATGATTGAGTCACTGCACTCCAGCCTGGGTAAGAAAGTGAGACCCTGTCTCAAAAAAAAAAAAAATGAAAAGAAAAGAAAAATGTCTACAAATTATTATTATTATTATACTTTAAGTTCTAAGATACATGTGCACAACATGCAGGTTTGTTACATATGTATACATGTGCCATGTTGGTTTGCTGAACCCATTAACTCATCGTTTACATTAGGTATTTCTCCTAATGCTATCCCTCCCCCTGCCCCCCACCCCACGACAGGCCCCCATGTGTGATGTTCCCCACCTTGTGTCCAAGTGTTCTCATTGTTCAATTCCCACCTATGAGTGAGAACATGCGGTGTTTCGTTTTCTGTCCTTGTGACAGTCTGCCCAGTTTCCAACTTCACCCATGTCCCTGCAAAGGACATGAACTCATCCTTTTTTATGGCCACATAGTATTCCATGGTATATATGTGCCACATTTTCTTAATCCAGTCTGTCATTGATGGACATTTTGGTTGGTTCCAAGTTTTTGCTATTCTGAATAGTGCCACAACAAACATCTGTGTGCATGTATCTTTATACTAGCATGATTTTTAATGCTTTGTGTATATGCCCAGTAATGGGATCACTGGATCAAATGGTATTTCTAGTCCTAGATCCTTGAGGAATTGCCACACTGTCTTCCACAGTGGTTGAACTAATTTACACTCCCATCAACAGTGTAAAAGCATTCCTATTTCTCCACATCCTCTCCAGCATCTGTTGTTTCTTGCCTTTTTAATGATTGCCATTCTAACTGGTGTGAGATGGTATATCATTGTGGTTTTGATTTGTATTTCTCTGATGGCCAGTGATAATGAGCATTTTTTCATGTGTCTGTTGGCTGCATAAATGTCATTTTTTGAGAAGTGTCTGTTCATATCCTTTGCCCACTTTTTGATGGAGTTGATTTTTTTTTCTAGTAAATTTGTTTAAGTTCTTTGTAGATTCTGGATATTAGCCCTTTGTCAGATGGGTAGATTGCAAAAATTTCTCCCATTCTGTAGGTTGCCTGTTCACTCTGATGGTAGTTTCTCTTGCTGTGCAGAAGCTCTTTAGTTTAATTAGATCTCATTTATCTATTTTGGCTTTTGTTGCCATTACTTTTGGTGTTTTAGTCATGAAGTTCTTGCCCATGCCTATGTCCTGAATGGTATTGTCTAGGTTTTCTTCTAAAGTTTTTATGGTTTTAGGTCTAACATTTAAGTCTTTAATCCATCTTGAATTAATTTTTGTATAAAGTGTAAGGAAGGGATCCAGTTTTAGCTTTCCACATACAGCTAGCCAGTTTTCCCAGCGCCATTTATTAAATGGGGAATCCTTTCCCCATTTCTTGTTTTTGTCAGGTTTGTCAAAGATCAGATAGTTGTAGATGTGTGGTGTTATTTCTGAGGCCTCTGTTCTTTTCCATTGGTCTATATATCTGTTTTGGTACCAGCACCATGCTGTTTTGATTACTGTAGCCTTGTAGTACAGTTTGAAGTCATGTAGCATGATGCCTCCAGCTTTGTTCTTTTTGATTAGGATTGTCTTGGCAATGTGGGCTCTTTTTTGGTTCCATATGAACTTTAAAGTAGTTTTTTCCATTTCTGTGAAGAAAGTCATTGGTAGCTTAATGGGAATGGCATTGAATCTACAATTTACCTTGGACAGTATGGCCATTTTTATGATATTGATTCCTCCTATCCATGAGCATGGAATATTCTTCCATTTCTTTGTGTCCTCTTTTATTTCATTGAGCAGTGGTTTGTAGTTCTCCTTGAAGAGGTCCTTCACATTCCTTGTACAGTGGATTCTGAGGTATTTTATTCTCTTTGTAGCAATTGAGAGTGGGAGTTCACTCATGATTTGGCTCTCTGTTTGTCTGTTATTGGTGTATAGGAATACTTGTGATTTTTGCACACTGATTTTGTATCCTGAGACTTGGCTGAAGTTGCTTACCAGCTTAAGGAGATTTTGGGCTGAGACGATGGGGTTTTCTAAATATACAATCATGTCATCTGCAAACAGGGACAATTTGACTTCCTCTTTTCCTAATTCAATACTCCTTATTTCTTTCTCTTGCCCGATTGCCCTGGCCAGAACTTCCAAACTACATTGAATAAGAGTGGTGAGAGAGGGCATCCCTGTCTTATGCCAGTTTTCAAAGGGAATGTTTCTAGTTTTGCCCATTCAGTATGATATTGGCTGTGGGTTTTTCATATACAGCTCTTATAATATTTAGATATGGTCCATCAATACCTAGTTTATTGAGAGGTTTTAGCATGAAAGCACTGTTGAATTTTGTCAAGGCCTTTTCTGCATCCATTGAGATAATCATGTGGTTTTTGTCATTGGTTCTGTTTACGTGATGGATTATGTTTGTTGATTTGCATATGTTGAACCAGCCTTGCATCCTAGGATGAAGCCCACTTGATCGTGGTAGGTACGCTGTTTGATGTGCTGCTGGATTCGATTTGCCAGTATTTTATTGAGGATTTTCACATCGATGTTCATCAGGGATATTGGTCTAAAATTCCTTTTTTTCTGTTGTGTCTCTGCCAGGCTTTGGTATCAGGATGATGCTGGCCTCATAAAATGAGATAGGGAAGATTCCCTCTTTTTCTTTTGATTGGAATAGTTTCCGAAGGAATGGTACCAGCTCCTCTTTATACCTCTGGTAGAATTGGGCTGTGAATCCATCTGGTCCTGGACTTTTTTTGGTTGCTAGACTATTGATTATTGCCTCAATTTCAGAGCCTGTTATTGGTCTACTCAGAGATTCAACTTCTTCCTGGTTTAGTCTTGGGAGGGTGTATGTGTCCAGGAATTTATCCATTTCTTCTAGATTTCCTAGTTTATTTGTGTAGAGGTGTTTTGTTTGTTTGTTTGTTTTTGAGACAGAATCTTGCTCTGTCTCCCAGGCTGGAGTGCAGTGGCACAATCTCGGCTCACTGCAACCTCTGCCTCCCAAGTTGAAGCAATTCTCCTCCCTCAGCCTCCCGAGTAGCTGGCATTACAGGCTCATGCCACCAAGCCCGGCTAATTTTTTGTAGTTTTAGTATAGACATGGTTTCACTGTGTTAGCCAGGATGGTCTTGATCTCCTGACCTCGTGATCTGCCCGCCTTGGACTCCCAAAGTGCTGGGATTACAGGCACGAGCCACTGTACCCAGCCTGCGTGGAGGTGTTTATAGTGTTCCTTGATGGTAGCTTGTATTTCTGTGGGATCAGTGGTGATAATCCCATTTATCATTTTGTATTGTGTGTATTTGATTCTTCTCTCTTTTCTTCTTTATTAGTCTTGCTAGTGGTCTATCAATTTTGTTGATCATTTAAAAAAACCAGCTCCTGAATTCATTGATGTATTGAAGCTTTTTTTTGTCTCTATCTCTTTTAGTTCTGCTCTAATCTTAGTTACTTCTTGCCTTCTGCTAGCTTTTGAATTTGTTTGCTCTTACTTCTCTAGTTCTTTTAATTGTGATGTTAGGGTGTCGATTTTAGATCTTTCTTGCTTTCTCTTGTGGGCATTTAGTGCTATAAATTTCCCACTACACACTACTTTAAATGTGTCCCAAAGATTCTGGTACATTGTGTCTTTGTTCTTATTGGTTTCAAAGAACATCTTTATTTCTGCCTTCATTTCATTATTTACCCAGTAGTCATTCAGGAGCAGATTGTTCAGTTTCCATGTAGTTGTGCAGTTTTGAGTGAGTTTCTTAATCCTGAGTTCTAATTTGATTGCACTGTGGTCTGAGAGACAGCTTGCTGTGATTTCTGTTGTTTTACCTTTGCTGAGGAGTGCTTTACTTCCAATTATGTGGTCAATTTTGGAATCAGTGCAATGTGGTGCTGAGAAGAATGTATATTCTGTTGATTTGGGGTGGAGAGTTCTGTAGATGTCTATTAGGTCCACTTGGTGCAGAGCTGAGTTCAAGTCTTGGCTATCCTTGTTAACCTTCTGTCTCATTGATCTGTCTAATATTGACAATGGGGTGTTAAATTCTCTCATTATTATTGTGTGGGAGTCTAAGTCTCTTTGTAGGTCTCTAAGGACTTGCTTTATGGATCTGGGTGCTCCTGTATTGGGTGCATATATATTTAGGATAGTTAGCTCTTCTTGTTGAATTGATCCCTTTAGCTTTGTGTAATGACCTTCTTTGTCTCTTTTGATCTTTGTTGGTTTAAGGTCTGTTTTATCAGAGACTAGGATTGCAACTCCTGCCTTTTTTTGCTTTCCCTTTGCTTGGTAAATCTTTCTCCATCCTTTTATTTTGAGCCTATGTGTGTCTCTGCACATGAGATGGGTCGGGTCTCCTGAATACAGCACACTGATGGGTCTTGACTCTTTATCCGATTTGCCAGTCTATGTCTTTTAATTGTGGTATTTAGCCCATTTACGATTAAGGTTATGTATGAATTTGATCCTGTCATTACAATGTCAGCTGGTTATTTTGCCCGTTAATTGATGCAGTTTCTTCCTAGCATCGATGGTCTTTACAATTTGGCATGTTTTTGCAGTGGCTGGTACCGGTTGTTTCTTTCCATGTTTAGTGCTTCCTTCAGGAGCTCTTGTAAGGCAGGTCTGGTGGTGACAAAATCTCAGCATTTGCTTGTCTGTAAAGGATTTTATTTCTCCTTCACTTATGAAGCTTAGTTTGGCTGGATATGAAATTCTGTGTTGAAAATTCTCTTCTTTAAGAATGTTGAATATTGGCCCCCACTCTCTTCTGACTTGTAGAGTTTCTGCAGAGATCCGCTGTTAGTCTGATGGGCTTCCCTTTGTGGGTAACCCGACCTTTGTCTCTGGCTGCCCTTAACATTTTTTCCTTCATTTCAACCTTGGTGAATCTGACAATTATGTGTCTTGGGATTGCTCTTCTCAAGGAGCATCTTTGTGGCGTTCTCTGTATTTCTTGAATTGAATGCTGGCCTGTCTTGCTAGGTTGGAGAAGTTCTCCTGGATAATATCCTGCAGAGTGTTTTCCAACTTAGTTCCATTCTCCCCATCACTTTCAAGTACACCAATAAAATGTAGATTTAGTCTTTTCACATAGTCCCATATTTCTTGGAGGATTTCTTTCTTTCTTTTTACTCGTTTTTTCTCTAATCTTGGCTTCTCACTTTATTTCATTAATTTGATCTTCAATCACTGATGCCCTTTCTTCCACTTGATCGAATCAGCTATTAAAGTTTGTGCATGGGTCATGAAGTTCTTGTGCCATATTTTTCAGCTCCATCAGGTCATTTAAGATCTTCTAGTTAGCCATCCATTTAAACTTTTTTCAAGGTTTTTAGCTTCCTTATGCTGGATTAGAACATGCTCCTTTAGCTCAGAAAAGTTTTTTTATTACGAACTTCTGTAGCCTACTTCTATCAAATCGTCAAAGTTACTCTCCATCCAGCTTTATTCCATTACTGGTGAGGAGCTGCAATCCTTTTTAGGAGAACAGGTGCTCTGATTTTTAGAATTTTCAGCTTTTCTGCTCTGGTTTCTCCCCATCTTTGTGGTTTTATCTACCTCTGTTCTTTGATGTTGGTGACCTACAGATGGGGTTTTGGTGTAGATGTCCTTTTTGTTGATGTTGATGGTATTCCTTTTTGTTTGCTAGGTTTCCTTCTAACAGTCATGTCCCTCAGCTGCAGGTCTGTGGGAGTTTGCTGGAGGTCCACTCCAGACCCTGTTTGCCTGGGTATCACCAGCAGAGACTGCAAAACAGCAAATATTGCACAATAGCAAATACTGCAGAATAGCAAATATTGCTGCCTGATCCTTCCTCTGGAAGCTTTGTCCCAGAGGGGCATCCACCTATATGAGGTGTCAGTCGGCCCCTACTGGGAGATGTCTCTCAGTTAGGCTACATGGGAGTCAGGGGCCCACTTGAGGAGGCAGTCTGTCCATTCTCAGAGCTCAAACAGTGTGCTGAGAGAACCACTGCTCTCTTCAGAGCTGTCAGACAGGGACGTTTAAGTCTGCAAAAGTTTTTGCTGCCTTTTTTCAGCTGTGCCTTGGCCCCAGAGGTGGGGTCTACAGAGGCAGCAGGCCTTGTTGAGCTGCAATGGGCTCTGCCCAGTTTGAGCTTCCCAGCCACTTTGTTTACCAACTCAAGCCTCAGCAATGGTGGACGTCCCTCCCCCTGCCAGGCTGCTGCCTTGAGGATCGATCTCAGACTGCTGTACTAGTAGTGAGTAAGGCTCCATGGGCATGGGACCCGCCGAACCAGGTGTGGGATATAATCTCCTGGTGTTTCGTTTGCTAAGACCATTGGAAATGCACAGTATTTGGGTGCAAGTGTCCTGATTTTTCAGGTATAGTCTGTCATGGCTTCCCTTGCCTAGGAAAGGGAAATCCTCTGGCCCCTTGTGCTTCCTGGGTGAGACAATGCCCTGCCCTGCTTTGGCTCACCCTCCATGGGCTGCACTCACTGTCCAACCAGTCCCAATGAGATGAACCAGATACCTGGGTTGGAAATGCAGAAATCACCATCTTCTGCGTTGATCATGCTGGGAGCTGCAGACCAGAGCTGTTCCTATTTGATCTTCTTGGAACCGAGAGGCAAATGTATGCAAATTCTTAAACACCCCTCCAATGAGGAAATAGAATCTGTTTCTCTTCTCCCTGACTATGAACTTGCCTTAGTGACTCACTTCTTTTTTTAAGAGAAGAGGTCTCTCTCTGGAGTGCCATGGCACGATCATAGCTCACTGCAGCCTTGAACTCCTGGGCTCAAGTGATCCTCCTGCCTCAGCCTCTTGAGTAGCTAGGACTACAGGTGCATGCCACCATGCTCAGTTAATTTAAAAAATAATTTTTGTTAGGCAGTGTCTAGCTATGTTGTTCAGGCTGTGACTCACTTCTAATCAATAGAATGCTTGAGAAGTGAAACTATAATTTCTAAGGGCTAAGTCATAAAAAGTAATAAAGCTTTGGTCTCTCTCTTGCTCTCTCTCAACATGTCTTAGGAGCTGAGTCACCAAGTTGAAAGTTCACCTACTCTGAAGAAACCATGCTAGAGAAACCATGTGGTGATCCCACGTATTGAAAGAGATACCAGAGGAGCTCCAGAGGTTCCAGCTCCCAGTTTTTTGAGTTATCCTAGGCTGGGTACCTGATGTGTGAGTAAGTAGCCTTTGAGAGGCCTCCAGCCTCAGCCACAGTCTGATTACAAATTTCTCATTTCTTGAGAAAGAATTGCCTAGTTTAGCCCAGTAAACCCCCAGAATCTTGAGGGATAATACCACTAAATTTGGGGGAGGATTATTAAGCAGGAAAAGACAACTGGAATAATGTTCTTACCTCCTGCTGTACTTAAAAAAATTGTTTTAAGTTAGCTACATTGCCTACTGTAAAAAGGGAGTCATTTATACTGAAATTTCTTTCATGCTCATGCCTTTAAATGACTAACAAATTATGGGATTTAGGGAAGAAGTTGATAAGTAGGATAGGGATTTCGTTTATTTTAATTCGGGCTTATGACTGACTTTTAGAAACAGAAAAGATTTTCCAAATCTCTTCCTCAGAGCAAATTTTTTTTGTATGTAAGGGCTTTGAGATATCTACTATCTGATTGTATGTGGAATGGCTCACAAGATTGTACTTTTTGACGGATGATAGATGGAACATCCAAATAGTCTGAATTTGAGACTGCAAGGAGGAAGGACGCTACGGCTTTCTTCAAGGTGCTAATGGTTAGGCTGTGGAAAACACATGGATTGAGCAGATGGCACTTATTCCCAGCCAAGGACCAGCCTTCCATTCAGTGGCATTAAAAGATGTTTTAAAATGTCAGCCTTCCCCATGGAATATTTATTCCCTGTGTATGTTTATTCATAAACATGATGTTTATTACATATTTATATATATATAATATATATTAATATATTACATACAATATATTATTTATCTATAATATAATATATATTATTTATCTATAATATAATAAATATTATTTATATATAATATTATGATCAAGTTGGGTTAATTCCAGGAATGCCTGAGCAATGTGAGGAGGGTGGCTGCATGGGGATATGGTGGTAGCAACAGGAGATTGGTATCTAGCCAACACAGGATATTGCACAGTTATATAGAATCTAACACAGTTATATAGAAGAGATTGACCCAATAAGTAAATATATTGAGGATAATGGAAGGCAGATTTCTCGCTATTGGAGAAAGGAGTTACAAATATGCAAAGGAAAAAAAAAAAGAATGAACTTTGTGGTGTTGGCTTGGAACTGGAGGTATCAGTATAAACTCATCATTTTTATATGTATATAGATATATTGATGTAAAGAGAGAGAGAAAAATAAAAAATGCAGTTGTGTGTGTACACATGTATTCCCTAGCACTGTCCACTGAGAAAGCCTGAGACAGTAACACTTTAAAATAGATGAACACAGCACTCTTTGGAATAATGAGTGATTCCAGGCTCAAGGCAGGGAAGTAATGAAACTTTATTTACACAAACAAGTAGTATGCTGGATTTCGCCAGCATGCCATATATATATACACATATTTACACACATACATATATATACACACACACACATATATATACATACATATATATACATACATATATATATTTTTTGCTTTTATTTTAGGTTCAGGGATACATGTGTAGGTTTGTTATGTAGGCAAACTCGTGTCACAGAGATTTTTTGTACAGACTATTTTGTCACCCAGGTACTAAGCCTAGTACCCAGTAGATATTTTTTCTGATCCTCTCCCTCCTCCCACCCTCCACCCTCAAGTAGGCCCCAAGTGTCTGTTGTTCCCCTCTTTGTGTCCATGTGTTCTCATCATTTAGCTTCCACTTTTAAGTGAGAACATGCGGCATTTGCTTTTCTGTTCCTGCATTAGTTTGCTAAGGATAATGGCCTCCAGCTCCATCCATGTTCCTGCAAAGGACATGATCTTGCTCTTTTTATGGCTGCATAGTATTCCATAGTGTATATGTACCACATTTTCCTTATCCAATCTGTCATTGATGGACGTTTAGGTTAATTCCATATCTTTGCTATTGTGAATAGTGCTGCAATGAACATATACGTGCATATGTCTTTATGGTAGAATGATTTCTATTCCTTTGGGGATATACCCCAATAATGGGATTGCTGGGTTAAATGGTAGTTCTGTTGAGTCTTTGAGGAATCACCACACTGCTTTCCACAATGGTTGAACTAATTTACACTCCCACCAATAGTGTATAAGTGTTCCCTTTTCTCTGTAACCTCTCCAGTATCTGTTATTTTTTTTACTTCTTATAGCCGTTCTGACGCAGCATGCCGTATTTCGCCATGCCCTATTCTAACATACTCAGGGTGATGGGGTATTATGTCAGCTATTTACTTTCAAATTGTTCAGGAAATAAAAAACTCTCTATATTAGTCTTGCAACTTTTCTGTGAGGTCAAAATTATTTCAAAATAAAAATTATCATTAAAATTAAAGACATTTTCAGACCAACAGATTAAGAAAGCTCACCATTCATGTGCTCTTACAGAAAGAACTGCAAAGAATAAGTATCTACTTTAGGAAAAACAAGATTGAATGAGGAAGAAAAAACAGTGCTTTGGAACAATTGTTAATTGTTAAACATATTGCTAAATAAATATTGACTAATTCTGAAAAGACTAATTTTGGAGTGTTAAAAAACAGTTAACAATAGCAAAAGGATAGCAAAATAGGGGGCAAGTTTTTCTCAGGTCTTTGTGTCATTTGAGAAGATGTATTGAGTAGCTTTAAACTTTGTTTGGTCTAAAATCTGCAAAAGAATAGGTACAGAAATTCAATCAAAATAGAGAACGAAAAAGGGAATAAAGAAAAACTATCAATCTAATATGTGACAAGAAATGAAGAAAAATAAACAAGGAAGAAGATAGTTTATTTAAAAACCCACAAATAAAATGGTGGGAATAAGTCTAACTATATCAGTCATTTATAATATCCAGAAATTTATGTTTGCCAATTAAAAGACAGATTGGATTTAAAATAATCCAGTCATATTCTGTTAGCAAGAGACTTACCTAAACTAAAGACATAGAAAATTTGACAGAAAAGGGATGAAAGTTTTTCAGGTGTATCAGATAGAATGCTTTTGGCAATAGGCAATGGAATACCTAACTAAAACAGGCTTAAATAACAAGGCCGTATGTTGACTCATGTTGCAAGAAATCTTGAGGTAGGTGGTTCTAAGGTTGGTTCTAAAGCTCTAAAGCTCAATGGTGCCATCAAATATCCAGGCACTTTGTAAATTTCTGAGAGATTAGCCTTCAAGGTTACAAAATGGCTGGTCACATCCTACCTGATAACATAAAAAAAAAAAAAAAAAAAAAAAAAAAGAAGGAGAAAAAGGATTTCTTCTCAAATGTCTGTATTTATTGGGGAAGAAAGTGTTTCCCAGGAGCAGACAATGGACTTCCCTTTATATCTCTTCCTAGAACTGGGTCACATGGTCATCCCTAAACCAATCCCACTAGAAGGGAATTAGATTACTAAAACTGGCTTAGTCCAAGCATCAGTCAGGTGTGGGTCTAAAGGACATCTATTTTACCTAAACACTTTGCTACTTAGTATCTAAACAAAATTGAAATTCGCCTAGCAAGGAAAAAAAGAGTATGTTAGAGTAAGTAATCAATCTATTTGAAGTATCTGCCGCACTTGGCAAGTGGTCATAGAAATGTTAATATAAGACAAAATGGACATTAGGGCAATGAGAATACAGCAGAAAGAATGACACTCACTAATGACAAAAAGGAACAATTCACTGGGAAGATATAAAAATTTTGAAACTGGAGGCTGGGTGTGACGGCTCATGCCTGTAATCTCAGCACTTTAGGAGGCTGAGGTGGGAGGATCACTTGAGCCCAGAAGTTCAAGACATGCCTGGGCAACATAGTGAGACCCTGTCTCTTAAAACAAAAGATAAAAACCTTGAAACTATAGCCTCAAATTAAGCAAAATCAAAAGAAGATAAGCAGAAAGTGGCAATATCACAAGGAAAAATTAACAAATCATCTACCAGGTATGAAAGTCTCTATTTTCCCATACAATCACTACCAGAGCTTTGTTATTCAGGCCATATAAATATGTTATGGTTAACTTGGCCTTGAGGTAGACCTGGATTCAAACATAAGAGTCAACAGTAATCTCTGCTGAAGGTGGGAGAGGTAAGGCAAAGGCAAGATCAATGAGAGATGCTGCTATGAGTTGTCAGCAGCCAATATTTCCAGCAGCTGGGGAATGGGTTTATAACCCTGAAGAAGGGATCCAAGCAGAGAGCATTGCAGTATGCAGTATGAAAGTATAGCATAATATTGAACTCTACAGCAAGACAGCCTGGGTTTGTATCCTAGCTTGACCATTCTCTAGCTGTGTGGCCTTGGGCAAGATATTTAACCTTGATATTTTCTTGATAACCAAGATATTTTCTATGTCTTTAGTTAGGTAAGTCTCTTGTTAACCAGTTAGGTTAGGCATGTCTCTTGTTAACCAGTTTCCTCATAGTAAAGTGGAAATAATATTAATTGTCTTATAAGTTTGTTGTGAGAATTAAATGAGTTACTATACTGTTTTGTGAACTGTAGATCCTACTGTAATAATGGGTTGTAAAATCAATTTGTGAATTTCAGTCTGTTTTTTTCATGAAATATAATATAATCAATACTTTTATGATAAGATTTTCTATTGGCAAGCTATAGGGAAACAGGTACTCTCATACATTGCTGGTGGCAGTGTAAAATGGTACAGTTGCTATTGCGGTAGACTGTTACAAAATGCTGCCCCCATGACTTCTACTTTCCTGTATTCATACCCAGTGTAGTCTCTCTGTTAGTCCATTCTCACATTGCTATAAAGAAATCCCTGAGACTGGGTAATTTACAAAGAAAAGTGGTTTAATTGGCTTACAGTTCTGCAAGCTGTACAGGAAGAATGTCTGCAGAAGTCTCAGGAAACTTACAATCATGGTGGAAGGCAAAGGGTAAGCAAGCAGACATGCCTTCACATGGTCAGCGCAGGAGGAATAGAGAGAAGGGGAAGGTGCTACACACTTTTAAGCAATCAGATTTCATGAAAACTCATTCACTATCACAAAAACAGCAAAGGAGAAATCAGCCCCCATGATCCAGTCACCTCCCACCAGGCCCCTCCTCCAATACTGGAGATTACAATTTGACCTGAGACTTGGGCAGGGACACAAATCCAAACCATATCAGTCTCCTTCCATGTGAATGAATATGAACTAGCCCTGTGACTTGCTTTTACCTATCAAATGGGGGAAGCAATGTTATGTGACCTCAAAGCCCATGCCTTAAGAAGACTTGCAGTTTAAATTTTTGCTCACTGTGAAGCCAGGGCCATATAAAGTCTAGGCTACCCTGCCTGAGAGACCACATCAAAGGAAGGCCCTGTATTCTAACCATCCTAGCTGAGGGGCCAGGTATGAGTGAGGCCATCTTAGATCTTCTAGACCACATAGCAGCCGTATAAGCAAGCTTAACCGGCACCTCAGATAGCAGAGATGAACCATCTTGGCTGATTCCTGCCCAGCCAACTCACAGAGTTGTGATAAATATAAAATGGTTGTGTTTTAAGCCATTATATTTTGGAATGGTTTGTTATCTAACCAGATAACTGAAACACCTATAGAAAGAAATTTGCAATATATAAGGAAAGTGTATGTGCATTTACTCTTTAACCTGTCATTCCCACATCTAGGGATTTACACTGAAAATATACTCCCTCAAAAAACAAACAAATAACCAGACAAACATGTGCAAGGTTACTCAACGTGACATTATTTGTAATTGCAAGATATTAGAGATGCCCTAAATGTCAGGCCTAAGAGATGAGTTAAATAAACTCTATATATCCATACTTCAGTGAACTGGGCAGCTGTAAAAAATAATGAGGAAGATCTCTGTGATCTGATATGGAATAACTTAGAGCATATATTAAATGTAAAAGTCAAAGTATAACTGTGTATAGATAGAGATATAGATTACTTATTTATAGCATGTTACCTATTGTATGAAAAGAAGAAAAAGTCATACACAAAACACACATTTTTGCCAAAAGAAAACAGGGAAACTATATTCCAGAAACTGATGATATGCTTACCTGGTTACTTACAGATATAGTAGAGATGGAGTGAGAGGATTAGGGGACTTCTCTGAATATCTTTATATGGTTTTGATTTATGAGTGTCAAAATTTTATCATTTCCAAAAAGAAAGTCAACAAGTATGAGGAAAAACCCTAAAATTGAATCCAAACAGAAATGATGACCCTGATTATGTGTCTTATAACAAAACTATACTCAGGAAAAAAGTATTCCAAATAACTTTTGAGCCTAGTAATCTTACTATACACCCTCGATAGTTTCTATTCAGTGGATAAAAAGAACTACAGAGAAATCTTACAGTTTATTTAGTAGATTTGTTGTTGATAATTGTATTGGTGTTTGTCTTAGTCTATTCAGTTTTGCTATAACAAAGTACCATAGACTGGCTAGCTAATAAATAACAGAAATGTGTTTCTCACAGTTCTGGAGTCTGGGAAGTCTAAGATCAAGGTGCCAGCAGATTTCATGTCTACAGAGGGCCCAAATTGCTGATTTACAGATGGTCATATTCTTGCCATGCCTTCCCATGGCAAAAGGCAGAGAGGAGCCCTCTGGGTTCTCTTTTATAAGGGCACTAATCTGACTTATGAGGGCACCACCCTTATGACCTAATCACTTCCTAAAGGCATCACTTCCTAATACCCATCACATTAGGAGTTAGGATTTAACATACGAATTTGGGGGGATACAAGCATTCAGCTTGTAACAGAGTTCCAATTCCAAACTATGTTGTGTGTACTGAAGGATTGAGAAAATAAGTAAATATATTAATGTTCTTGGGAAACAAAGTTCATACTTTGAGATAAGGTTCATACAAGAGAATCATATGAGAAGAAGATCATAAGAATCATTCAAATATGAAATGGTAGGAGAGAAAGAACCTGTGGTGACTGACTGAAATTAAAGCTATTTCCTAACCTGTCCGCAAAACTGAACTGAAGAGTTAGGCTTATACTATTTATTTCTGCACAGTCTTCATTTTATATTTTTCCCTTGTGAAAGCATTTTTTTAGGCTTCAAAGGAAATACTTTTGTCTTCTAGTATAATAGTAATATAAACAAATTATTCCTTGAGCTGCATGATCTGAGGTCATTGTAGCAACCAAGAAGAAAGGTGAGATTAGATGTTTGAGTAAAACTTCTGGAAACATCTTTCTGTCTTTATTATTCAAGAATTTAGTGGAGATGTGTCTGGGTGACACAGACTGACACAGACAGTTCTGGAAGTGAGCCCAGAACTCAATGAGTTCTTTTAATTTTCAAGTTGAATTCTGACAGTTTTTGTTGTTTTTCTTTAAATTTGATTACCACATTGACTCCGTCGCTACATTTCCAGGCAGTCCATAATCCAATAAAAACGTCCTGCCTCAGGCTTTGATGGATCTAGGATTTGGAGCTTTTAGATAATAAATATCTGTGATATTTGTAAAGGTGTGCCACTGTTCATCTCTTTCCAACTCAGCATTCAGTGAAATCACACTAGGAACTTCATCAGCTGTAGTGAGAATATTTACATCGTGGAATTGACAAACACTACAAATCAGGGCCTGAGTTATTGCTTTGTTGGTTATCTGGACTTAAAGTGATGGAGAATATGCTAACAGGGCAGATTATTTAAAAGTGGGTCACATCTATAGCTATTACATTGTAAAAAGCACAAACAATTGAGGAAATACTCTTCCAGTATTTGAAAATTTTTATCCAGTTTAGTAAAGAAGGAATTATGTCATTGACAAATAAGGGTTCTGACATATATCTGCATTGCTTCACTTTCATTTCACTTGTTAATGTAAACAAAAGTGTCAACTTACATTTATGTCAAAACTACACTCATTCCTCAATGGCAACCATAGGTTGGCTATGGCTTTTTAAAATATAGATATAGATATAGATACATATCTCCAACACAAACTTTATCATTAAATGAGTTATGTTTGTCTTGCGCTAATAAACTTTTATTTCACTCAAATTAGAGCAATAATCTTCCATACTTAAGTATCTTCCCTGCCCAATAATTCAAAGAAACAAAATCCAGAATGATTAGTATAGATAGAAGTGTGGGAAAAATCTTTGAAACATTGTTTGAGAATCAATCAGCTATTTAGAAATTACAATGAAGTATTACACATTCTGTTATTATTTGTAAATTATGTGTTATCCAACCATTTTATCAGTAAAATTTATAATAAACATAACACACATGGAAACTTTGTTTCAAAAATCTGGTTGCTCAATATTTAACAGCCATTACTGGTAGGTATTGTGCATGATATAGTATGGTAATAAAATATTGTGTGTTTCTATTTTTAAAACTGTGATCTAGATTATACTGAGAATGAATGTTTGTCTTGAGACATACACATGTGTGTTCAATTCAATGGTTACCTAATTGCATGATGAGGAAAGGTCTTTACACAAACATGGAAAGATCAAGTCTACTCTGGACTCTTTTGGAGATGCCACCTCCACCTCCCACTCAACCGTAGTATTGGTGAAACAAAATTACTTCTGTTTGGGAAAATACATCATTAGTAATTACTGTCCTGGTCAATTGAGGGGTATGGAGACTGTCCCTATGGAGGTTTGAAGATAAAAGCTCCCAAAAGGTACCTGAGCATAGGGAGTGAGGCCAAGGACTGTGATGTGTCCATCAGGGGGCTCCCTCTGAGGGCAGAACTTCTTGGAGTACTTTTCCCTTGATTTATGACCATGTCTTATTTTGGGGTGACTGGGCCAGGAGTTTCAGGAGCAAAATGAGGTGGAGTGGTGGGTGTGAGGTACCTACAACTCACTGATTCAGTACAGAAGGGAAAGCAGCCCTTTCCCTCCTTTATGCCTCAATGGGAGAAATGGGGAGGCTGATGCTAGTTGGTAGAGAAGTTCAAAGGAGCACGATGCTAGGCTACAGCAGTTTGTAGAGAAACCAAAAAGGGGAAATTAGATGAAGTAGGGAAAGGGAAGTTCAGCCCAAAAATGCAGACATGGGCTGTTATGTTAAGATGAGCTGTGGCTGTGAGGTGGAAGGAGAACCAAGGAACAGTGATATGAACACGGCCACTTCTACAGCAGAAGGCCACCCCAGCCCCAGGCCCTGAGAAGACACGTGCTTCCCAGGAAGAAGGGGTCAGAAGGCAGATACCCACAGGAGACAGAGAATTGTGAGAGGATAAGCATTCTTCAAGTGAACAGGGAGAAAATAACTTACAGGAAACAAAGTACTGCAGGAGCTAATGCTGTTCAACAATTTGCCCCTTCTAGAACTTCCCTTCCTTGGTTTTCAAGACCTGTCATCCTGATCCTCTGATAGCTCCTTCCCAGTCCACCCAGGCGTGATAAGCAGACCTCAGGTGGTAAGACACGTTGTTGATAATTAAATAAACCCTCGAAAGTAATCCAGAAATGCCTCTGACTTTATTTCTTATACAATAATTATGTGAGGAAAAAGAGAAACTTTTTGCTGAGTTCTGGAACCCCAAACTCAGGGGAGAGTGGGAGAGGAGGAATGCTGATTTTACTTGTGGTTTGGGATCAGATGGAAAGGCCCTGGGGAGAAACGGTCACCAAGTTTGGCTGAGGGCGCTTGTCCTCCCCTCCTCCGCATGCAGGGGTCCAGAGCAGTTTGGATCAGATGATGAGCGCCATCTGCAGGTAGCAAGCTGGAGGCAGGAGAAAAATATCTGTATACTGTTTAGAATTATTATAGAGCCGAAATAAAAGCCAGGTAAACCATTTGGCCCATCTCTGGTTCTCTTCATTCTGAAATTCAGCCCGATCCTGTAACCCCACAACTTGCTGCCTGGCTCCTTTTTCCCCTTCACGGTCACATTTCTGCAAAGAGCCTGTTACGCTCGCTGCTTCCACTTCCTTCCCTCCCTTTCAGTCCTCAGAAGCTGCCATCTCCCTCTACTCCCTCCTCTCCAGGAGACGATGCGTGCGGGTCCCCAGCAGTCCAGCAGACACTTCTCTGACCTGAAGTATCGGTAGCACTGGAATGATAATCCCCTCCCAACTCGACTTGCAACACTGCTTTATTTGGGGTCAAGGAAACACACAGCCCCAGCTTCTCTCCCACCACTTGGCCTCCCCTCTTGCAGATGCCACTATTATCCAGCCACTTGCACGGGCCATCTGTGGCTGACCATGGAGTCATCCTTGAGCTTTTCCTTCTCTCAAGGCTCACATTCTTCAGCAAGTCCTGCTTTCACTATTAATTGAGATCCTCCTTTTCTCAGTTCTTCTCTGCCAGCATCCCAGTCTCAGCCACCCTTGTCTCTCACCTGGGACACTATGGTAGCCACTTGGCTGACCTCTCTGCCTCCATTCTAGCCACCACGCAGCAGCCGGAGTGATCCTGTACGCGTGAATCACACCGTGGAACTCCGCTTCCTAACCCTCCAAGCTCCCTCCCCCTCCATATCCTTGGGGTTATCAGGTTACATGTCACGGCCCCATAAACCCTCCCTGAGCCACCATAGCTGGGCTAGGAGCCACTCCTCATCTGTTCCAGGAACACATGTACATTCTTTCCCAGAGCACCTATTCCCCGCTGTGTTCACCATAGCTCCGTGATCTCAGTGAGAGCTCAGTGAGTGAGTTCATGGCGCCTAGTAAATATTCCACAAAAAAACCTGTGAGTGTAATTGTTTCTCCCACATTTCTAGACGTGTAATACTAACAGATTAAGGAACAGAAAGCCAAACAGGGAAAGCAACGTAAAATTCTGATAATCACATTGATTGCTGAAAAAGCCCCCAAATAGGCAGCAAACATTCTAAAAGGGCCACAGTTTGCGAGTCATTTTATTCTTTTGTAAAGGGTCGGCCTGCGGCAAAAATTAAATGATCTTTGTGTTTGGCCAAGGTCTGGTGCCCCAAAGCTGCCGACTTGATCTGCGGTTGGGGTGAGCGGCAGGCAGTGGGGCCGGAGTTAGGAGGGGGTGTGGGAGCCCGCGGAGCACAGGTGAACGGAGGCCGCCTTCCCGGGGCGCCGCTGGCCAGCCCCAAAGGGTTACTTTGGCCTTGGCTGTGGGCCGAATGCGAAGGTGGGGAGGTGGGCGGGGGATGACTCGGCCATTCCTGGGTCCGCTGTCTTAGGCTGAAGGCAAAAGGAAACCAAGGCCTGGGAGTTTTCCAGGAAACGAAAGCGAAAGAGTCAAAGTTAGCGGCCCGGAGTTGGCGCGGCCCCTGCAGTCCGGCGGAGAGCGGTGCTGAGGATGGCTGTGCCGGGCTCCTTCCCGCTGCTGGTCGAGGGCTCTTGGGGCCCCGACCCCCCGAAGAACTTGAGCACCAAATTGCAGATGTACTTCCAGAGCCGGAAGAAGTCGGGAGGCGGCGAGTGTGAGGTCCACCAGGATCCCAGGAGCCCGTCCCGCTTCCTGGTGCTCTTCTACCCGGAGGACGGTGAGGGGCGCGAGGGGTGGGGTGAGGAGGGGGCGCCTCTGCCCTCCCTCCAGGGAGATGGCGGCGGGGCGCACACGGGAGGGGGACCCGCCCGGCTCCGGCGGCTGCTGTAGCGGAGGTGGCCGAGCCGGGGGCGGGGGCGGGGGCGACAGAATGGACTCCGAGCGCTCCCGGGGCGCTGCGGTTCCCCGGCGCCCTGCGTTTCCAGGCGCTTAACGGCGCGGCCCGGAGGTGGCGGCGGAACAGCGCAAGTGACTCTTTATCCCTCGATCATTTTCTGTCTTTCCCTGTTGTGGTGGTGTTATTGTTTGTTGTTGTTGTGAAGTGAGTCTATCCTCTTGTCATCCTTTTCTGTCTTTTCCTTTTCTTTAAGAAACGTGACAAGTCACAGAGATTCCTCGTGGGGCTTGGAGATTTCCAGAGGTCCTGGGGTCACTTGGGAGAGGGGCAGAGGCGCTGCCTAAAATCACACGGCCTGAATGTCAACGTAGAGCCGTCACAGCGGCCACATTGTCGACGGCCTGCCGGGGCCTCTTCCCTGAGTCTCTAGTGCTCAGATTGGGAGCAAGGATGATATTCTGAAGTGACAGTGGGTTGGGAGATTTGATCTTTGGAGGGGGGAAAGTCGGCAAAGTTCCCTCCTTACAGGCCATTAAGGGGCTTTTTCCCTTCTTCCCCACTACTCCCCACTCCCCTACTCCCCACTACTTGGTGAGTCAAGAGCCCACCGATGATCTGCTGGCTCAAGGGCCTCCCTGGTCTGCAATGGGAAGCCTGTGACCTGCAGCTCCCAGAATGGGCGCCTTTTCCACTGGCATCTTATGGATGGTGACCCATTGGGATCTAGTCAACCCCTAATTTCGCTTTCTTGTCTCTGAATTTGGAGAAGCGTTTGGGCCAGAGGAGAAGCAGGGAGGCTGAGGCTGAGGCCATGCAATTAGAGGGCCCCAGAAGGGATCTAAAAGGGAAAAATGAAACAGAAAAAGAAAGGTGCACAGAAGGAAGGAAGGAGGGGGACAGGAGACATGATTGGCTCATGGCCCTTATGAAAACAAAATACCATGTTTTCCTAGGATTAATTTCACCAAGGAGTGCTCAGAAGGGCAACTATGTGATCTTTTCCCTTTTGGGTGTCGCTTTCCCTTGAGAGTTTTCCCCACTTTGACTTCAGAAGTCAACATCACCATCCATCTGGCCCTTAAGGATGCTTCTTTCTTCTTTAGATTCCATTATCCTTAGAAGTAGGTCTCACCCATCTGAATCACCTGGAGAGCAGGTTAACCAGGCACCTTCCCAGCTCTGTTTTAGAGATTCAGGTTCAGTGAATGTGGGGTGGGTGGTAAGCATGTGTTTCACCGGCATCCCAGGTGACCTTGGTGTGTTAAAGTTTCAGAATTTCTGTAGTTTGCTGACAACCCCAAATGAATAAAAATACAAATATCACAAAATATAATTTTGTGATGATAAAATAACTCAATTCTAGCCCTCCAAGCAGAAAAGATTTTAGTCTTACTTCTGGGCTATCATCCTTGACCAGCCCCAGCCCACAACTCCTCTTCCTCCACCCCCAGGCTGCTCCAGTGGCCCCTCTTGTCTTACCCCCAGCACAGATGACCCAAAACTTATTAAAACTCACAACCGGCCAGGCGCGGTGGCTCATGCCTGCAAACCCAGCACTTTGGGAGGCCGAGACGGGCGGATCACAAGGTCAGGAGATCAAGACCATCCTGGCCAACATGATGAAACCCCATCCCTACTAAAACACACACAAAAAATTAGCTGAGCGTGGTGGTGTGTGCCTGTAATCCCAGCTACTTGGGAGGCTGAGGCGGGGGAATCTCTTGAACCAGGGAGGTGGAGGTTGCAGTGAGGAGAGATCGCACCACTGCACTCCAGCATGGCGACAGAGAAAGACTCCATCTCAAAAAAAAAAAAAAAAAAACAAAACAAAGCAAAACAAAAAACAAAACAAAACAAAAACAAAACAAAACAAAAACAAACTCAAAACCTAGTATGGTCAAAGTTCTTGGGGGTGGAAAATCCCTAGTCAGTTTCAGTTTCCTACTTGAGGAACCACTTTCTCACTAAAAAGGGTCAGGAATTTGCTGACAATGAATGACCTGCCCTTGAAGTCCCCGAAGAGCATTCTTCTTCTGCAGAGGATATTCTCCACTCTCCACCCTCCATGCCAGGAAATGGCCTCAACAGGTGCGGGCCCATAGCATAACCTGATTTGATTCATATAAACCTAATAGGCAGATAATAAGAATGAGCCCACCAGCACTTGTCTGTATTTATTCGTGTATAGCAAATAGAAATGAATGGGAAGCTGTATCTCACTTTTATACAGTTCACAGGATTTCTGAAAAGTTGGTATAAATTGACATAACATTTTAAACCCTGTTTCAGATGTGTCTATTTTATCATACATTACCAACATATCTCCATTAACCTTACAAATAGACAAGAAAACTAAGGCTTTGTAAGTACGGCTTATTAGGAAACATGGTCAATATTAAAAAGTCAGTTTAAGGATGCAATTCAAATCCATGTCTGCTTGCTAAACTTTTCCTCTTTTACTTCACGTAGCCTCTCTTGAGAAACCGACAAAGCCATTGATGGATGGTAACGCAGCCCATAGAAATCATAGAATAATTTTGTAAATAAAGATTGCTTGTCATTTGGCTGTTTTTCCCCCTTTTGGACATTTCAGTTCGGCAGAAGGTTCTGGAGAGAAAAAATCATGAGTTAGTATTGCAAGGAAAAGGAACATTCAAATTAACTGTCCAGTTACCTGAAACCACAGATGAAATCCATCATGTCTTTGAGGAGGAACTTCTAACACAGGCAAGTAAACTTTAGGCATGAATAAAAGGGATTTAGGTCTTCCAAGGTGTGTGAAATGAGAATCACAATGAGGAAAATACAGTGGAAAGAAAAGTAGGAAGCAAACTGCAGTGAGGAAAGCAGATTACAAATGTAGGGGGAGTGAGGGCAGTGGTAGGGTAGGGTAGTATGGGATAAAGTAAAAGGGGGTACTTCTTTTTTTTTTTTTTTTTTAAATGCAATCTTGCTCTGTCACCCAGGCTGGAGTGCAGTGGTGTGATCTCGGCTCACTGCAACCTCCGCCTCCTGGCGATTCTTCTGCCTTAGCCTCCCGAGTATCTGGGACTACAGGCATACGCCACTATGCCCAGATAATTTTTGTATTTTTAGTAGAGACGGGGTTTCACCATATTGGCCAGGCTGGTATCGAACTCCTGACCTCGTGATCCACCCACCTAGGCCTCCCAAAGTGCTGGGATTATAGGCGTAAGCCACCACACCTGGCTAGGGGTACTTTTTGTGATTTTAAACACATTTGGAAAAGTCAAGACTTGGGGGTTATAATAATGGTGGTTTGGGATGTAAAACTTGGGGTCTGTGTCTCCTGAGTTCTTTATAACCTGGAACCTGTTATATTTGTTTTATTTTGTATGTCATTTTGAAGAGACAGCAATCCATACCACATGTATTAAGTATCACCCCAATTGTAAAATGGAATAGTAACAATAATGATTCAACAACAGATTGTAGGATTATTGTGAGGGTTAAACAAGATGATCTGTATAAAGCACATGGCACAGTTCTTGTTATATATAATAAACACTCAATAAATGTTTTATTTTTATTTGTTTTAGTATTCTTTTTCAGAGACAGGGTCTCACTCTGTTGCCCAGGCTGAAGTGCAGTGGCATGATCATGGCTCACTGACTCCTTGACCTCCTGGGCTTAGGTGATCCCCCCACCTCAGCCTCCCCAGTAACTGGGACTGCAGGCGCATGCCACCACACCTGGCTAATTTTTTGTATTTTTTGTAGAGTCAGGGTTTTATCATGTTGCCTAGGCTGGTCTCGAACTCCTGGGCTCATGTAATCCAATTGCCTTGGCCTCCCAAAGTGCTGGCATTACAGGTGTGAGCCACTGCACCTGGCCTTAATTTAATTGTTATCTTTTTTAGAGACAGTGCCTTGATCTGTCTCCCAGGCTGGAGTGCAGTGGCACCATTATAGCTCACTGTAACCTTGAACTCCTGGGCTCAAGTGATCCTCCTGCCTCAGCCTCCCAAGTAGTTGGGACTACAGGCATGCATCACCATGCCTGGCCAATTTTTTTTTCCTAAATTTTTTTTTTTAGAGATGGGGTCTCACCATGTTGCCCAGGCTGGCTTTGAACTCCTGGCCTCAAGCGATCCTCCCACGTTGGCCTCCCAAATGCTGAAATTACAGGTGTGAGTCACCAAGTTCAGCCTCAAGAAATATTAAACAAGGGAAAAATTATGAGCTAAGATGTTTCTCTGATGTAGGATGTACCTCATATTCCCAAACACTTGGTGTTAATTGGGGTTTCTGTTATTTGTGTCTCATCTTCATTGGTACTTTTTGTGACTTGAAAGTGAATATGCCACTATGTATGGCCCCAGATGTATTCAAGAGCACCATTATCAGACCTTTTCATTATTGTTTCTGTTTATCCTCCATCTCCAGGCTGGTCCCAGGGACATTTTCTTATGTAAAGAAATTGTTAATAATGTATTAATGCTACTTTATTGTTTGCGTTTCAGGAATCCAAGACCAAAGAAGATGTTAAAGAACCAGGTAAAATCTCAGTTGAGATGACTCTGACATTCACCAAGCAGTTATTAAAGGCAGCACTTGAGGGGGTCAGCCCTCTCTTCTTGACTTCCACAATGCAGGATGTGCTCCGCTGGGAGCTGCCTTGGACTGCATCCTCTTCATATTCTGAGCCAGCTGTGCAGAGGGTGGCTTTTAGGGCTCAGGTCATAACGATTGGAACTGCTCTCTCTGGGGCCTGGGAGACACGTTGCAATAGAGGGGAGGGCAAAGAAGTGCCAGAGAGGTGGTGATGAGCTGATCTTTACTTTCCACTTGTGCTGAGCCAGCCGCTGAGAAGCAAGGACATGATATGTCCAAGGGAGTCGCATGTGGCTTAGCACTGCTTCCTGAGCACTGGGTGTGAGGGTGCTGTGCTCTGAAGCCAAAACAGGAAGTTGTGACTCCTCTGTGAACACAGGCTTTTGAGCACTGGTGCAGGATTGGATTGGAGGATTGCAGTCCTCTAAAAGACAGCAGTTCTTCTTATCTCGTCTGCTGTAGGAAACAGCTAGCGACCAATTAGCTGTTGTGGACTCCAATGCTCAACTAGCATCTGGGCATTGAGCTGTCATGCCACCTGACATTTACTAAAGAAGCAACTAGTTTTCATAGCTAAGCATGCCATTATAAAGGGTAGGAAGTGAACTACTCTGAATGAACCGAACCAGAGAGATAAAGTGATACATGTATCTAAACCTTAAGGAAAAGGAACAATATATAATCATTGTCCTCTTTTATTGAAATTATCTTGAGAACATGTAGTTTTCTGCAACTTTCTCTTTTGGAAAATGGCACTGGAGTGAGAGCTGCCTTTATTTGGCAAAAAGATTGGATAGGGATATATGGCTTATTTTTATCTAATATGGATGTCCTGTTAAAACTGTAGAATTTAGCATGCATGGCTTTCTTAGGCAGCTCAGGAGTTTCATGAAATAGGAATTTTTTGTCTCTTTAGAGTAATTCCTGCTTTCCATTCCTCACTTGTGGAACTGGCTCCCCAAGCTCCCAGTGTTTGTTGTTGGGATCTCCTAAATCCTTATCTTTTTCTTGGAAGATGCCAAAGTGCTATACTCTCAAGCTCAACTTCAGACCAGGAAGTGGTTTTATATGTGCATATTTATTCTTGCTCCATAGCCCTAGATCTAAAATTTAATCACATCTGTGGTTCTTATGACGTCGTAGATTTTTACCTTAACTCTGTCTTAACTGACATGTTAGCACTGTTTTAAATTTGCTTAAAACTCCCAAATGTGTTCCCAGCGAAAGCCCCAGTCCCCCTCCACCAATAGACTTTTCATTGTCCTGGGGATTTTAGGCCCGTTTTCTAACCTGTTTTTACCTGACCTGGACTCTAAGGATAGTAGTCAGCTAGAAATTTGGGTGGTCTACACAAGATACTTAAGTTGACTCCTTTAAGGGAAGCAGAGATTCTTTGCTGAATAGTTACTCCACACTGATCCCTGACAATGGCCCTAAGGCTGGGACTCTTGAAATTAATTGGAACGGGGTAGACAGTTTCAGAACTGAGCAAAGTGTGTGTGGAGAGTAGGTACTAACTGGATTCTGTTTCTCAGGGATGGGGATAGCAGAAGACACTGCACCATGAATGCACTAGGCATGCCCGAAACCTCATGCGAAAAGTTTGAAACTGAGGCATCAGCAGGAGGTGACAGGGCAGGGAAAGGCACACACACCAATGTCAGGTGATGTCAGCACTGAGCTACTGTCCTGTTCCAGGATAAGCTTAGTTGGGCTGGATCTGAAAGGTAGAAACCAGCACTTGGAAGGTCTTGGAGAAGAGAAAAGGGCAAGAGCAGAGAAATACTGCTTACCTGTGGTCGGAAATTCTGATGTTTTCAAATCCATATCCCCAGACTGGACTCCTCTCTCAATTCCAGAATTTCTGTCTGACCTTCTTTTGGGAAGTATATTAGAGCCAACATGCCCGAAGCCGCATGTGTCATCTTCCTCCCCAAGCAGGGGCCTTTCTGGCCGCCTCATTTCTCTTGAAGTACACAATCAGTCTGCTCGTCACCTACTAGACATTTCACGCATCACGCCTTTCACATCTGCTGATTATAGAGACCTTTTTTTTTTTTTTTGGAGAGAAGGTTTCACTCTGTTGCTCAGGCTATCTTGGCTCACTGCAGCCTCAACCTCCCTGGCTCAAGCAATCCTCCTACCACAACCTCCTAAGTAGCTGGGGCTATCATAGCATGCACTGCCATGCCCAGCCAATTTTTAACATTTTTTGTGGAGACATGGTCTCACTATGTTACCCAGGCTGGTCTTGAACTCCTGGCCCCAAGTGACCCTCCCGCCTTGGCCTCCCAGAGTGCTGAGATTATAGGCATGAGCCACTGCACCCAGCCTCATTTTCTTTTAAAGTTTTCCTTTTCCATCCTTCTCTCACCACAGGCCCTTCCTTTTTACCTCACAAGTTCAGCATGGCAGGAGCTCCCTGCTTGCTCTGTCTGTGTCTGCCACCCTTCTCCTTAAACCTGACCAGCCCTTTGCACTATTGCTAAATAGCCTGCCATCCTTTTCATGGAAGCCTTCCATGACTCACCCTCACCACAAACTGGGAGATAAAGTCCAGACCACCTTTTGGTTCTAGTCTGCTTTTCTGGCCTCATTTTCTTCATTCTGCACAAATGTGCTCCTTTTGAGCCACATCAGTCTAATCGCTGTTTTCTAAATTGTCTGATGCAATTGCAGCACTCTCCCTGTGCTTCTGTTGCTCACAATTACCTCTATCCCACTTTTCTCTACCCAGTTCCACATACCCTTCAAGACCTGCTGAACTTCCTCCTCTTCTCTCAAGTCTTTCCATGCCAGCCCAGCCCTTTTATCTCTTTCTGGGACTCTTGGCTTGATTGTTAATGCTCTTTTTTGGTCAATTAAGCCTTTCTTGTGGTGAAGCGTCTAATATTGATGGGGTTATAAAACTATGTTGCTGGAAAGATTCTTTCAATCCAATTCACTTAGTCCTATACCCTCATTTTACGATTAAGAGACATGCCCAAGGTCACATGGCTAAAGAGTGGCAGCAGGGATTAAACACATACAGCCTCCTCCCTAGCCCAGCAGTCATTCTGATTTGTTATACCTGTCTCACTTAGTGCTAATTCATGTAGTTGCTCTATCCTTAAGCTATTTTTTTTTTTTAAACTTAGCATGAGTGTGTTCATGGCATGATAGCCAGCACACAACAGAGTGGTCTAACTGTTGTAACAAACAACCTCCCAAATCAGTAACCTAACACAACACAAGTTTGTTTGTTTGTTTGTTTGTTTATTTTTCTGAGATGGAATTGCCCAGGCTGGAGTGCAGTGGTACAATCTAGGCTTACTGCAAGCTTCGCCTCCCAGCTTCAAGCGATTCTCCTGCCTCAGCCTCCCGAGTAACTGGGATTAGAGGCGTGTGTCACCATGCTCAGCTAATTTTTGTATTTTTGGTAGAGACAGCATTTCACCATGTTGGCCAGGCTGGTCTCGAACTCCTGACCTCAAGTGATCCGCCTGCCTCATTCTCCCAAGGTGTTGGGATTACAGGCGTGAGCCACTGCGCCTGGCCACAACACAAGTTTATTTGTTCTTCTCATCAGAGTTCAGTGTAGTTGGCAGCTGGGGTGGTGGTGGGAGTGTCAACCACTTCACGTGGTCATTCAGGGACCCAAGCTCCTTCCACCCTTTGACACCATTATCTCTAAATGTGATGTCCAAGGTCACTGCAAGGGAGAATGCGGTTTCATATTAAGGAGCTTTATATTGGCCAGGCCTGAAGGTGGAATTCACTTCCACCCATATTCCATTAACTGCAGGGACACTACTGTTGAAACTGAACTGCAGGAAACTTGAGAAATATTGTCCAGGAAGTAAGCAAAATGGATTTGGTGCACACAGAGCATTTTATGCTGCCACTGCGAAGGTTTACACATGTCATTTTTCTCGTATACCTCCATTAGAAAATCTGTAAATGTCTTATCCAATGTTTTTATATTCTTTCCTCTCCTTATATCCAGGGTCTTGAACACAATAAGAGTCCCCATTGAATAATTGTCCACAGAATGTCTAAAGATCAGATCGTACACACCATGCTTCAGTGGACAAGCATACAGTGAGACTGACCTTGTGTGTATGTGTAACTCACTCTTATGGTCAACAGTGGAGAGGAATGAGTCAGCTAGGTGATTGCCATTCAGCGGGCTTTGTATGCAGCAGCCCTTGGCCATTTCACCTTCTGTGTGTATTCCTTAATCATTTGCTATAGGGATCCTTTTTTCTCTTCAGTGATGGGAACTTAACTGTTTTTCGGAGTATAATGTGTTAGGTGATACCCATGTTTGGGCACCATCAGATAGTCTTGCTTTCCTCCAGTGACCCAAGCAGTAAATCTCCAATTCAGCAAACATTTACTGAGCCTCAGTTATATACCATATGCCAGCAATACAAGGATGAATAAACATGCATCTTGCTTTTGAGAAGCTTAGCTCAATAATTTTAGTATGGTGCTGTGCTAGAAATAGATATTAAGTGCTAGGAAGGATAAGGCAGTTTCCTCAAAAAGGCCAGGCGGAAAAGGGTATAATAAAATTAAACCTCAATTATGTATAATTTTAATATAAAATTCACATATAAAAATAGTCCTATAATGTAAATTGTTCTATAAATGACTATTTACTTAGCTAAGTAGTGTGAATATTTTTTCTTATTACTAATAATTGCATACTAATTTTTAAAATTCATTTCCGGAGGTTAATATGTGTACCCACCAGCAATAAATAAAAATCTTTTTATTCTCTATAATGCCTATAATCTTGAAAATGCAGATGTATTTTTCGACATGAAAATTTAAAAATATGAACTTTAGTAATAGGCAATTACATGTTACATGTTGCTTTTATTTAAATAAAGCAAAAAGCCATCCAAGGTCTGTTTTTCTGTGAGTTAGCCAAGAGATTGGCAAGGAAAGAGGGCAGTGCCTTGTGATAACTTACTTTGCTAAGACCATAGTAGATAACTATAACATCTTGTACCTCTTTTGTCTTCCTAAAATCAGATGTGTCAGAAGAATTGGAAGCAAAACTCCCTCTTGATGATGGATCAGACAACATTGAAGATATCCCAGAGGAATGTGAAAATATTTCCTCTTTGGTGGCATTTGAAAACCTCAAGGCAAATGTGACTGACATAATCCTTACCTTGTTAGTGGAGAACATCAGTGGCCTGTCCAGTGATGACTTTCAACTGGAAGTAATAAGAGATTTTGATGTCGCTGTTGTTACCTTTCAAAAGCACATAGGTAAGATGAAGTGACGCTTCCTCTGTCTATCTTCTTTGCACCACATCATGGGACTTGAGATACCTCTTAGTGGGACATCTCTGAAAGTTTGACTCTTTCTAGTAGCTACTAAGAGAGGTTTCCAAGTTAATATAGTTTTTTTTTTTAATTTTGAAAAAGAAGCATATTCATATTGAAACCAAATTCTGGTATTTTTAGTAGAATTAACTTTATTGCAGGAGTACCCAAGTGTGTATGTGTGACTGAGAAAGAGAGAGACAGGCAGAGAGAGTAAGAGAGCGTGTGAACACAGCAAAATAGACATCTAAAATCCAAGTGATTCCAAGTAAAGGAGTCGGCTTTTTCACATGTGTTATCTCAGTGGGTGAAGTAAATATTTGTATTACCAAACTGGACTTCGTGGAAGGTAATGATAACACATACTCATAGAGTGCTGACTATAAGCCACGTGCTATGCCAGCCTCTTTACATGTATTAATTTGTTTATCCTTTCTAAAACCTTATGAGATTATTATTATTGATCTCCATGTTACAGCTGGGGAGACAAAACACAAAGGTGCGAATGCATGGATGAACTGGGTTTGAACCCAGGCAGCCTACCTCTACACCTGTCCTCTTACCACTTTACCAGATATTTCCTTAGCACTTTTACGGTCGTTCACATATGTAGGTACGAGTAAGTGCATGTAATGCAGAAAATGGGTGCTCTTTAAGGTAATTGTCAGGATTCTGTAGACAATCTCTGAGATTGGGAAGAGAGCTGTCACCACCCAAAACAAGTACATTTTCCAATTCCAAGCCTTCACTCTTCCATGGCCATGGCAGTGGAGTGGTTAAGAGCACAGGTCATGGAGTCCAGCTCTGCCATTTAACTAGTTATATGAGGTTGACCAAGTTATTATCCTGTCTGTGCCTCACTTTTCTCATTTATAAAATGTCACAATAATACCTACCTAATATAGTTTTTGTAAAGATTGAATGAGATAATGTTTGAAAAGTTCTTAACATAGGGCCAGGTGTAGTGGCTCACGGCCTGTAGTTCCAACACTTTGGGGGGCCAAGGTGGATGATAGCCTGAGTCCAGGAGTTTGAGAGCAGCCTGGGCAACATGGTGAAACTCCATCTCTACAAAAATACAAAAATTAGCCAGGCATGGTGGTGCGCACCTGTACTCCCAACTACTCAGGAGGCTGAGGTGGGAGAATCACTTGAGCCTGGGAGGCAGAGGTTGCAGTGAGCCAAGATCATGCCATTGCACTCCAGCCTGGGTGACAGAGTGAGAGCCCGCGTCTGAAAAAAAAGAAAAAGAAAAAAAGAAAAAGAAAATAAAAGTACCTAACAACTTAACGTAGTACCTGAGACGTAGTAAGGACTCAAAGGGAGCTATTCTTATTTCAAATTTATTACTATTTCTTACAAAGGGAAAACTAAATGGACTTGCTTTTGTACATTGATCAGAATCTTGAATGCCTAATATGTGCTAGGCACTGGTCTAGGTGCTGTGGGCAGAGATGAATAATCAGGTTCCTGCCCTTGAGAAACTCACAGCCTGGGGTCAGGGAGGAAGCCCATATGTAAACAAATAAGGAAGGTCCGAGAGAAGAAGCTGTCTCTCTAAGCTGTGAACAGAAAGCTGTGGGAAATGGGAGGAAAGGGACCCCCTTTCAAACAAGGTGGCCTGGTCTTGCTTCTGTGAAGTTTATACTCCAGTAGTACCATTTGATAATGTCCAGAATATATTCCATCTGCTTGACATAGCTGTTTCCCTATCCATCTGGTAAACCCCTCTTCATTGTTCAAAACCCAGATCAGAGCCACTTACTCTGGGAATCATTGTCTGATTCCCAGTATTAGTCTTCCCACCTCATTTGATCCCACAATAGGCAATTTATTTGCTCTCAAGACTTGCTCCCTCATGGATGATGCACTGGCAGAGACTTGTTATGTTTATTTTTGTATCCTCAGATCCTAGCACAGTGCCTGGCACATCGTGGGCCCACCATCGATACTTCTTCTTCTTCTTCTTCTTCTTCTTCTTATTATTATTATTATTATTATTATTTTAAGACAGTCTCGCTCTGTCGCCCATGCTGGAATGCAGTGCAGTAGCATGATCTCAGCTCACTACAGCCTCTGCCTCCCGGGTTCAAGTGATTCTCCTGCCTCAACTTCCCGAGTAGCTGGGACTACAGGCATGCACAACCATGCCCAGCTAATTTTCTTATTTTTAGTAGACACGGAGTTTCACTCTGTTGACCAGGCTTTTCTCGAACTCCTGATCTCAGGTGATCCGCCTGCCTTGGCTTCCCAGAGTGCTTAGATTACAGGCATGAGCCACCACACCCGGCCAATACTTATTATCAAAGAGACAGTTGAGTCCTGAAAGATGAATAGGATCAAGATAAAAAATTGGAGAAGAGCATTCCAAATGCAGGAAATTGTATACCCAAAGACCCTTTAAAGGAGAAGGGGGTTTACAAAAATAATGACTAGTCTTTGTGGCAACATGGAAAATAAAATGAATGGCAGGGAATAACCAAAGGTGATGCTTGGAAATTAGTTTCGAGTCACATCGCTAAGGGCATTGTACACCTGGCTGAGGAGTGTCAACACTCATACCTGCAGGTAATGGGGAGCCATTGAAGGGCTTGAGAAAGGGGTGAAATGAGATTTGTAGGGAAAGCCCTCAGGAGGGTTTGTGATGGCTGGGGCAGGAAGTGGGGACATAGCTCAGTGGCAGCAATCGAGGTAAGACATTCGCATGTGTGTCGCTCAGAGACTGGGAGTTTTAGGTATGTAAATTCTCATGTAGGTGTTAAGATCTTGTGTCTAAAAATGGAGTGCTTAGCTCTCCCTTTTAACTCAATTAGTAGCCAGACATTTTCTTCTATACAACATAAAGATACAATCAAAATTTACTGATTTTCTTTCTTTTTTTTTTTTGGTTTGTAGATACTGTAAGATTTGTTGATGATTGTACCAGGCACCATTCAATTAAACAACTTCAGCTTTCTCCAAGACTTCTGGAAGTGACAAAAACAATCAGGGTTGAAAACCTGCCACCTGGTGTTGATGACTACAGTTTAAAACTTTTCTTTGAAAATCCCTATAGTGGAGGGGGAAGAGTTGCCAACGTTGAATATTTTCCTGAAGAGAGTTCAGCTCTGATTGAATTTTTTGACAGAAAAGGTAATATTTGTTAACCTGTCATACATGGCATAATCTAGGCCAGTTTTAGCTGAGCTTAACAGTTATCAATTTAGTTCTGATGTGTTTTATTTGTTTATTTATGCATTTCTTTGGGAATTGAATAAATAATCCTGTTCATCTGGGATATGATGCTTAATAAGGCCAGTGATTCAGACTTTAGAGAAGGAACATCAAGTTTTTGAAAGATTTAAGGAGATTCTTTCATGAGTCTCTACCTATGATGGACTGAAAAATACATTCTTGGGATCTTTGAAATACTATATTAAAAAGGAGATGATCTGTGTTTTAGCCACACACTTGATAGAAACTCTCAAATTAATTACAACAAGGTTAGGTGAAGAAATACTCAGCAACTCATAGAGTTCCTGTACAGTACCACTACTACTTTCACCTATTGTACCGTCATTCAAAAATGGACAGGAGTGGTTTCACATGACCAGTGGATGCCTGCTGGAATATTGTTTGGAGTGACCCTGTGAAAACCATGTCCAGCTGAACCTTAGAGAAACACTTGTGAGTGTTTTGTGACAAAGACTGCCAGTTCTCTGAGGCATATACAAGGTCAGCTTGGAGGTTCTACTTGTGTTCAGAGGTCAAGGCTGAGCAGAAGGAGTTAGGGGGCCAGGCTTCTTAGGAAAAGAAGGAAAATTGTGCCTGGGATTAATAAGGGTGGGGCATGACATAGGATAATGTGGTATGCCACTCACTTGAGAGAAATTGTTCCAACAGGGTACTTGAAGGAACCTCCCTTTTCCCAACTCAATTTTTATGAGTTGGGAAAACTGGGTAAAAGTATGGTTTGAATTAAAATGGAATGAAAGACCTACTATTCCTTGGGCAAAGGGACAAAGAGGAGCTTCTGTCACATATTCAAATCTCCCTCTGCCTGGTCTTGGGCCCGGAGAAAGAGAGGGGTACATAAAATCCTCTACCCTAGAAATTAACTTCCCAGTTTGTGGTGAGAGTTGACAGTTTCAGGGTTTTCAAACATCTTGAGGGCATGGGGCTGTTGGGTTTCTCCTCAGAAGGGCTATTCTGCACATACACAACTAATGTTAAGTACTATTTAATGAAGGTTTATTTTCTCCCAGAGCTATTCATGTAAACTCTATGGGGCCCTCTCAAAGGTTCCCTTCCTCCCTGATCCCTTTGTACCATCTAACTTTTTTGACCACACCTCCTCCTCCAAACCCACTCATTCTCTGTCCTCCACAATCTGTGATATACTGACTTTCTTTTTTGTTCTCTAGCTTCTCCTTCTTATTATTTTTTAATTTTCATTTTATTATTTATTTATTTTGAGACAAGGTCTCACTGTCGCTCAGGCTGGAGTACAGTGGCATGATCATGGCTCACTGCAGCCTCAACCTCCCCAGGCTCAGGTGATCCTTCCACCTCAGCCTCCAGAGTAGCTGGGACTACAGGTGCATGCTACCATATCCAGCTAATATATTGTATTTTTAGCAGAGATTGGATTTCACCATGTTTCCCAGGCTGGTCTTGAACTCCTGGGCTCAAGCAATACTCCCTCCTTTGCCTCCTAAATTGCTGAGATTATAGGCGTGAGTCACTGCATCCAGCTTAGCTTCTCATTCTTTTAATTATAACTTACATTTGCATAGCTTCGCAGGGTGTTACCAAGTGCACTCAGACAGTCTGTCTTATGGGCATCTTGATTGTTATAATCCCTGTTTTACACATGAGGAAACTGAAGCACAGAAAGGTCCAATAACTTGCCCAAGATTACGCAGCTATAAGTGACACAGTCAGGATTTGAACTTGGGTATTCTGATCCCATAACATATACCCTAACTTCTCTCCTTTTTCCAAATCTCCTGTTCACCTATAACGTTAATTTTTCTTATAGGATAGTTCACCATTCACAATGGGTTGCCAATAATGAGGCAGATGGTAGATAGAGCTTGGTTTAAAAGAGAATTTGTTGCACAATATTGTGTTTTATGTAGATTTCTTGAGAGGAAAAAATTAGGCATTTTACTCTAAAATTATTTGGTTCAACTTCACAAAATCTGATTTAATTTTTAAGGAAGAGAATTTTCATTGAACACCTATGTCTGTAAGATCTTTGGCTGTTTTTTCTGCTACAGTATCTCACAATCCCATTAATAATCTGCACGGTTAGATAAACTTTGTCCTTACAGGCAAAACAGGATGGAGACTTGAAGGCATATTAAGATGACATCTGCCATGGTTCTTGGGTCAAACAGACCTGAATTTGATTCCTGGCTTTGGTGCTTACTAGCTTTGTAATCTTGGCCAAGTTACTTTAACCCACCTAAGCCTCTGTGCTCTTATCTGTAAAATGGGACTCACATTACTGCTTACCTTAGAGGAGTGCTGTGAGGTTGAAATGAAATAATACCAGCAAAGTGCTTGGTGCCTGACAGTGCTCAGTATGTTGGTAATCATAAATACTGCCTAGGCTTAGGGCTGCCACAGGGCCACGTTGGGAAGTTGAAGCTGTATGTTTGGGCCTCTGAAGGCCACTGTCTTTCCATCATGCTCGATACCAGCTCTAGGACCCCATCACACACAAGGTGAAGTTACTTTAACAGCGTTCCACAAAGGTTGCTCTTTTAACCCAAGTTGTTATTGGAGCACATTCTGATTCCCTTTCTGTAGATGCTCTGCCTAATAACTTACACAAAATGAGGAGGGGCTTGGAAGAGAAGAGCATGCGCATGCACACACATGCAAACACATCCATGGGAGTATTCCAGTGAAGTGGAAAAAGGAGATTGCAGCAGGGCCAGGAGGAGGTGTGGGTCTTACTGAATCATAGTCTGTGGGGCTGGGCTCTCAGAGGACCGTGATGATGACTTGGGTTTGGTAGAGGGGCAAGAGGATGGGCTTTGGGGTTGGACAAACACTGAATCTTAGCTGAGTTATCTGCAGTCTATGTAACCCTATCCAAGTTATCTAACCTTTCCTAGCCTCAGTTTTATCATTTGTAAGTAGGGATGATAATAATAATGTCTCTACCTCAAATGGTTGTTGTGAGGATGAAATGAATTAAATATATGTAAAGCACTCAGAATAGTGTGTGACACATGCTAAGCTATAATAATTTATTATTATGCTCCTCCTTTTCAAGGTATTAATGTTAATCTAACTCAATTTTGAAGCCTAAAATTATAGGACTGTACAGGAAGACCAAATAGCATAATACTAAGGTGAGCTTCACTTTGAGCACCAAAATATTTTTTATACTAGGGCAAACATTACTCTCACGCTTGTGACCAAACTCATGTATTTCTTAACATGATGGTGATATATCAGTAATATCAGGAAAACAGTAAACGGAATTTAATTAACAGGATTTCAGCATAGATGGATCTTGGCTAGAAAGTAATTATTCCATTCAATAAGGGATACCTGTGCACCTGTGCACTGCTAACCCATATCAGTTTATATTAGAGCACTTTGAGAGTAGTGCTGCTTTTTAATATGCTGTAACATCACAATTCTACCAACATTAGATTTTTTTTTCTCTAAAATAGGAAAATTTTGTTTTGTTTTTAGTTGCCATATATCATCCTGGGCTTACGTTATTTTATTTCTTTCCTTTTAAGTGTTAGACACCATCATGGCCACAAAACTCGACTTCAATAAAATGCCGCTTTCTGTGTTCCCGTACTATGCCTCACTGGGCACAGCCTTGTATGGAAAGGAGAAGCCTCTGATCAAGCTTCCAGCACCATTTGAAGAGTCACTAGATCTTCCCTTATGGAAGTTCTTACAGAAAAAGAATCACCTGATTGAGGAGATAAACGATGAAATGAGGCGTTGTCACTGTGAGCTCACGTGGTCCCAACTCAGTGGTAAAGTTACCATCAGACCAGCAGCCACCTTAGTCAATGAAGGAAGACCGAGAATCAAGACCTGGCAGGCAGATACTTCCACGGCACTCTCTAGCATCAGGTCTAAATATAAAGTCACCCCAATTAAAGTGGATCCAACAATGTGGGACACCATAAAAAATGATGTGAAAGATGACAGGATTTTGATTGAGTTTGATACACTTAAGGAAATGATAATCTTAGCAGGGAAATCAGAGGATGTCCAAAGCATTGAGGTACAAGTCAAGGAGTTAATAGAAAGCACTACTCAAAAAATTAAAAGGGAAGAGCAGAGTTTGAAGGAAAAAATGGTCATTTCTCCAGGCAGGTATTTTCTTTTGTGTCACAGCAGTCTACTGGACCACTTACACACAGAGTGCCCAGAGATAGAGATTTGTTATGATGGAGTCACTCAGCACTTGTGCTTGAAAGGACCTAGTGTAGATGTGTATAAAGTCAAGTGTGCAATCCAGGAAAAGGTGTACACCATGGCGCAGAAAAACATTCAGGTTTCTCCTGAGATTTTTCAGTTTTTGCAACAGGTAAACTGGAAAGAATTCTCTAAGTGTCTTTTCATAGCACAGGAAATTCTTGCACTTTATGAGCTAGAGGGTACAACTGTTCTCTTAACCAGCTGTTCTTCTGAAGCCCTGTTAGAAGCTGAAAAGCAAATGCTCAGTGCCTTAGATTATAAACGCATTGAAGTTGAGAACAAAGAAGTTCTTAATGGCAAGAACTGGAAAGGGCTCACTCATAATTTGCGTAAGAAACAAAATTTCTCCCCAAACACTGTAATCATCAATGAGTTATCTTCAGAAACCACAGCTGAAGTCATCATTACAGGCTGTGTAAAGAAAGTAAATGAAACCTATGCATTGCTTTTTAACTTCATTGAACAAAACATGAAAATAGAGAGACTGGTTGAAGTAAAGCCTTCCTTAGTTATTGACTATTTAAAGACAGAAAAGAAGCTATTCTTGCCAAAGATAAAGAGGACAAATGTGCAGGTAAGTTTCAATCCTGAGAACAAACAAAAAGGCATTTTACTAACTGGCTCAAAGACCGAAGTACTGAAGGCAATGGACATCGTCAAGCAAGCCCGGGATTCAGTCTGTGTTAAAAGTGTCCATATTGATAAGCCAGGAGCCAAGATGTTCTTCCGGGATAAAGCATGGTTTTATCAACGTGAGATCAAACGGTTGTTTGGTTGTTACATTGAACTACAGGAGAATGAAGAAGTGAAGGAAGGAGGCAGCCCCTCTGGGCAGAAGTGCTTCTCTCGGACGGCCTTGGCCCCCGGCGTTGTGCTCATTGTGCAGCAGGGTGACTTGGCACAGCTTCCTGTCGATGTGGTGGTAAATGCATCTAATGAGGACCTTAAGCATTATGGTGGCCTGGCTGCTGCGCTCTCAAAAGCAGCTGGCCCTGAGCTCCAGGCCGACTGTGACCAGATAGTGAAGAGAGAGGGCAGACTTCTACCGGGCAATGCCACCATCTCCAAGGCAGGAAAGCTGCCCTACCACCACGTGATCCATGCAGTGGGGCCCCGCTGGAACGGATGTGAGGCCCCGAGGTGTGTATACCTATTAAGGAGAGCTGTGCAACTAAGTCTCTGTCTAGCCGAAAAATACAAGTACCGATCCATAGCCATCCCAGCTATTAGTTCTGGAGTCTTTGGCTTTCCCTTAGGCCGATGCGTGGAGACCATTGTTTCTGCCATCAAGGAAAACTTCCAACGCAAGAAGGATGGACACTACTTGAAAGAAATCTACCTTGTTGATGTATCTGAGAAGACCGTTGAGGCCTTTGCAGAAGCTGTGAAAACTGTATTTAAAGCCACCCTGCCAGATACAGCTGCCCCGCCCAGTTTACCAGCAGCAGCAGGGCCTGGGAAAACATCATGGAAACAAGGAAGTCTGGTGTCCCCGGGAGGCCTGCAGATGCTGCTGGTGAAAGAAGGCGTGCAGAATGCTAAGGTGAGTGTTGCCTTTACAGAACACCACCAGGGCACTGTGACTCCACTTAGTCAGCGACTGTCTCATGCGGGGCTGAAGAAAGATAAGGACCAAGGGGAGAATCAAGGGAGAGAATCCCATGCCCTCCACGCCCACCTTTTAACAATTTTCCTTAGATAACTGGGCTCCTTACCAAATCATTTACTAATTGAGATCAGCCAATTATTTGTGAGAACTGAAAGTGTATAGAGGTCAGATTTCTAGGTTTCCAGTAGATGTAGAAATCCATAATATCACACATTTAGACAGTTCTCTATACTTTACGCCTGCCGTGTTTTGGTAAATCTAAGACTAATTTCCTAATTTACTGACAGCAGATACAGAACAATCAGAGCATAGGGTATGCAGAAGACAGGAATCTTGTCAATGATGCTGAGCAAGAGTGAGCTTAGGGCCAGAGTCTGAGGGACCATCAGCACCCAACACCAGTGAGGAAGTGAAAAGTGGACCTGAGGAAGTTACAGGTGCCAGGCAGTATGTAGGGACAATTCTTGTAGGCTGCAGGGGCATGGCGGCGGCGGGGGGGCTAAAATGTTTATTTTTATTTATTTTATTTTATTTTATTTTATTTATTTATTTTTTTTTTTGAGACGGAGTCTCGCTCTGTCGCCCAGGCTGGAGTGCAGTGGCCGGATCTCAGCTCACTGCAAGCTCCGCCTCCCGGGTTCACGCCATTCTCCGGCCTCAGCCTCCCGAGTAGCTGGGACTACAGGCGCCCGCCACCTCGCCCAGCTAGTTTTTTGTATTTCTTAATAGAGACGGGGTTTCACCGTGTTAGCCAGGATGGTTTCGATCTCCTGACCTCGTGATCCGCCCGTCTCGGCCTCCCAAAGTGCTGGGATTACAGGCTTGAGCCACCGCGCCCGGCCTATTTTTATTTTTAATTTTTTTTCAGGCAGGATTTCACTCTGTCACCCAGACTGGAGTGCAGTGGCACCATCTCGGCTCACTGCAACCTCCACCTCCCGGGTTTAAGTGATTCTCCCACCTCAGCCTCCCTAGTAGCTGGGACTACAGGCACGTGCCACCGTGTCTGGCTAATTTTTTTTTTTTTTTTTTTTTAGTAGAGATGGGGTTTCACCATGTTGTCCAGGCTGGTCTTCAACTCCTGACCTCAGGTGATCCGCCCGCCTCAACTTCCCAAAGTGCTGGGATTACAGGCATGAACCACCGTATTTAGCAACATAGGGTCTAACTAATCAGAACAGCAGCCATCTGCCCAGGGTCTGAAGCCTCCTACTGTGCCAGGCACTACTTCTTTAATTGGAAGATTTGGGGGAGTCCTGGCAGGGGAGTCAGGGTGGAGATGGTGGGAGCAGTGAGGGCAGATGCCGGGCAGCACTTATTTCCCAACCAACAGAAACATTTTTCCTTACTGTCTTAACTGGCATGGCCATAGTTGTGTCTTCCAGTGGATATTTGCCTCAACCTTCCTCTGCTGGCGTGGAGTGAATGTGCTCGGGGCTGCCAGAGGGACCCTGGGACCCAGAGCTGGGTGAATGCCGTTCCTGCCACCCAAGAATGCTGCTGGGCTCTTTTTTGCCCCACTTTTTAAAAGGAAGATCAATTAGCACAATATACATAAAAGAAAACAGACATCACAATACAATGAAAGTTTCATCAAGTCTGAGTGTTTTATTCAAAGACCAAGACCAAAGTCCTAAATTACTAGCACTGGGTGTTACTTATCTTCATCATCTTTAAACAAAATACAGTTGAATATGTGCTTTACATGATATTAAGTGAAATGAACAAAATTTAATAAACTTGCCAAATGTTTTGCTTTGAATTGTTTAAAAGAAAAAGTATATCTAAGCATACATCCAGTGTCCAATGTAATGTGCTAAAGGATGACACAATTGAAACTATATTAACCTGAATGTATTTGCTGTTTCAGCATATTTCTACATCACAACTGTCTTGAGAAAAGCTGAAAATTGATTAACAGTCACACTCAATCACCTTCCTTTTTGTTTAAACAGCTTTGTTGAGATATAATTCACATACCATACCTGTTTACAATGTGCAATTCAGTGGTTTTTAGTATGTTCACTGAAGTATGCAATCATTACCACAATCTAATTTTAGAACATTCTCATCATTCCAGAAAGAAACCCTGTGCCCATTAGCAGTCACTCCCCATTCCGTCCACCCACCTCCCCAGCCCTAGGCAGCCGCTAATCTACTTCCTGTTTCTATAGATTCACTTATTCTGGAAATTTAATATAAATGGAATCATACAATTTGTAGTTGTCTGACTGACTTCTTTCATTTAGCAGAATGTTTTCAAGGTTCATCGATGTTGTACCATGTATCAGAACTTACTTCCTTTTTATGGCTGAATAATACTCCATTGTATGGATAGACCACATTTTATTTATCCATTCTTCAGTTGATGAACATTTGGATTGTTTCCACTGTTTGACTTCCATGAATAATTCTGCTATGAACATTTGTATACCAGTTTTTGTATGAACATATGTTTTCAGTTCTCTTGGGTATATACCTAGGAGTGGAATGGCTGGGTCATGTGGTAACTCTGTGTTTGACCATCTGAGGAACTGCTACATCATTTCCCAAAGCAGCTGCACCATTTTACATTCCTGTCAGCAACATTGACAGTTCCAATTTCTCCACCTCCTTGTTGACACTTGTTAGTATCTTCTTTCTGATTATAGCCATCCTAGTGAGTGCGAAGTCACATCTCACTATGGTTTTTTTTTTTTTTTTTTTTTTTTTTTGAGACGGAGTCTCGCTCTGTCACCCAGGCTGGAGTGCAGTGGCCAGATCTCAGCTCACTGCAAGCTCTGCCTCCCGGGCTTACGCCATTCTCCTGCCTCAGCCTCCCGAGTAGCTGGGACTACAGGCGCCCACCACCTCGCCGGGCTAGCTTTTTGCATTTTTTAGTAGAGACAGGGTTTCACCATATTAGCCAGGATGGTCTCGATCTTCTGACCTTGTGATCCGCCCGTCTCGGCCTCCCAAAGTGCTGGGATTACAGGCTTGAGCCACCGCGCCCGACCCTCACTATGGTTTTGATTTGAATTTCCATAATGACTAATGATGTTGAGCATCTTTTCATGTACTTTTTGACAATGTGTGTATCTTCCTTAGAGAAATGTCCACGTGGATCCTTTGCCTACTTGTAATTAGTTAGTTAATTATTTTTAGAGACAGGGTCTTGCTCCGTCACCCAAGCTAGAGGACAGTGGCACGATCATGTCTTGCTGTAACATTGAACTTCTGTCCTCAAGTGATTCTCCCTCCTTGACCTCCTGAAGTGCTGGGATTACAGGTGTGAGCCAAAGTACCTGGCTTATATTTTCTCTTTTTCATTTGGGTTATTTGTCTTTTTATTATTAAGTATTTTTTCTCTATTTTGGATATAAGTCCCTTATCAGATATATGATTTTCAAATACTTTCTTCTATGTGCCATCTTTCTTTTTTGAGTTGTTACTTTGTATAAAATATTTTTTGTTTTAAAGTGCTGAACTGGAAGATTTAAAACAGATTTTTACTTGTAGTAAGCTTAAGTAATAACTACAAAAACCATAGCTAATATTGGTTGTTACTATGTGCCAAGCCTTGTGCTGGTTTTTTTTGTTGTTCTTGTTTATTTGTTTATTTATTTATTTTGAGACAGAATCTTGCCGTGTCACCTAGGCTGGAGTGCAGTGGCGCAATCTCAACTCACTGCAACATCTGCCTCCTGGGTTCAAGTGACTCTCCTGCCTCAGCCTCCCGAGTAGCTGGGACTACAGGCGCCCGCCACCACACCCAGCTAATTTTTGTATTTTTAGTAGGGATGGGGTTTCTCCTTGTTGGCCAGGCTGATATCTAACTCCTGACCTCAGGTGATCAGCCTGCCTCGGCCTCCCAAAGTGCTGGGATTAGAGGCGTAAGCTATCATGCCCAGCCAACACTGTGCTGTTTTTGACATGCATTTTCTCATTCACTGCCATGCGGCAGATTCTAGGACTATTATTCTTCTCACTTCACAGACGAGAGAGTGAGACTTAAAGGGGTTAAGTAATTTGCCCACATCCCCCAACTAGCAAATGGTAGAGCCAGGATTGGAATTTGTTCAGGCTCTTAACCATTGCACTATTTCAAAATGTTAAAAATAATTTTGTGTCTCATTTTAAAAAATCAACTCTTTTGACCAAGCATCAGTAATGGGAATGAATTTCATTCCTTGTCCCTTTTGACACCAAATGTCACGACATTCTTTCCCAACTAGGCATGGTGGCTCATACCTGTAGTCCTAACTACTTGGAATGCTGAGGTGGGAGGATCACTTGAACCCTAGGAGTTTAAGGCTGCAGTGAACTATGATCATGCCACTGCCCTCCAGCCTGGGTGACAGAGCAAGACCTTCTCTCTTAAAAAAAGTCATACTTTGCTTTCCTTTCACTCCCATAGATGCGTAGCTTCCGTGACTGCTATAACTGCTCTGCATTACTCCTTAGTGACCCAGGCAGGCCAGCTTTGAAAATCACTTGGCTACATTCCCTCTTTCTGTTCTCTTGACCTCTCTAATCTGCTCACATTCACTGATGAAAAAGCTTCCAGGGCTGATCCCTGCCTGTCAGGCAGTCCAGATGTCTTGGCACTCGAGGTGGGCCCCCCAGTCTACCCCCAGTGTAACATTTCTAGCCTGGAGTGTACCATTTTGCTGCAGAAGCTCTCTCAGATCAAATTAATTTGTTCACAGCTCACAACCCACCATGCCTATGTTCATGCTGCTCTCTGTCTCGCTCTGCCTGCTGAAATTCTTCCCATTTCTCAAAGCCCACATTGCTCATGGTGTCTTCACTAGTTACTGAAACAGCTTTCTCTGGACTCCTCCAGTGATGCCATACCATTCATAGATTGCTTTTTGACTGCTCTCTTTTGTTCCTAAGTGCCACTTAAATAAGTATTTAGTAACACTTTGTCTTGTGTTGATATTTAAATCACTGAAACCTTAATCATCTTAGTTGTCTCCCATTGTGCCAAGCCCAGTGGCTCAAATATAGTAATCATTGATGAATGCTTTTTGTTAAAATTGGAAACAAATTTTTGGTTTTGTCTTTCAGACGGATGTTGTTGTCAACTCCGTTCCCTCTGATCTTGAGCTTAGTAGGGGGCCTCTTTCTAAGGCCCTCTTGGAAAAAGCTGGACCAGCGCTCCAGGAGGAATTGGACACAGTTGGACAAGGGATGACTGTCAGCGTGGGCACAGTGCTCAAAACCAACAGCTGGAATCTGGACTGTCGCTATGTGCTTCACGTGGTAGCTCCGGAGTGGAGAAATGGTAGCACATCTTCACTCAAGGTTGGCCCTGGTTTTGAATTCTCCAGGAAGTCGGGTAGCCCTTTGGGTTCTCCTTTTAGTAGCATATTGATTGGACATAGATTGGGCCTTGTCTGTTTCTCTTCCACAATAATCACGCTTTTGGCAGATTCCATCATGTGGCCATTTCTTTCAGCTGTAGCTGACTTTTCCTGATTACTAGTTAATAATATAAATGAATTATTGTGCTCAATAATTATTGGAGCTCAGGGAAGGGTTACTGAACATAATATTATTACTTGCTTAGTGAAGAAAGCCAGAGAAGGGTGTGAAGAATGGAAGAGAATGAAGGAAAAGAACAGTAGTTGCGTTGCTTCTTTCCTTCATTGTGAATGTGTTTAAGTCTCTCGCATTCTCTTTTCCTTTTCCTTTCTTTCTCCTGTATTTTTCTTTCCTCTTCTGATTGCCCTTAATCACTGTTGAAAGCAAAAAGGAGTATTCGAGGTCACAAGGTTGCTAAATTCTTGTCCTTTTTATTCTAACTCCCATTTCTAGACAAGATGTATAAGGATATGCTTTGTGCGTTTCAGATCATGGAAGACATAATCAGAGAATGTATGGAGATCACTGACAGCTTGTCCTTAAAATCAATTGCATTTCCAGCAATAGGAACAGGAAACTTGGGATTTCCTAAAACCATATTTGCTGAATTAATCATTTCAGAGGTGTTCAAATTTAGTAGCAAGAATCAGCTGAAAACTTTACAAGAGGTTCACTTTCTGCTGCACCCAAGTGATCATGAAAATATTAAGGTACAGTGCCACTCATTTCTGATTATTTTGTAACTGAGACCTAATGTTTTTTCAAATGTCTTTTTGTTCTGACAGGATGCTTTTTGCATTCATTTCCCCATACAGGAAAGTAAGGAAGTAGTTTACACTTGTAGTTGTAGCATGACAAATTTTAAGACAAGTTACAGATGTAGGAAAAGTTTAACTTCCTATTCAGGAAAATTTCAAACATATCCAAATGTAGACATAATAGTATAATGAAGTCCGTTGTACCTATCACTGAACTTCAACAGTTATCAACCTATGGCCAGTATGTTTCATCTGTAGCTCCATTTATTTCCCTTCCTTCTATATTATTTTGAAGCAAATCCCAGACATATCATTTTATCCATAAACAATTCAATATTTATTTTAAACAATAACATTTCTTTTTAAAAAAATAACCACAATACTGCATCACATCTAAAATAAATGGACAATAATTCCTTTATTTAACCAATTATCAAATCAATTCTCAAATTTCCAACTATCTCATAAGCGTTTTGTTTTTACAGCTTTGTGTTTGAAGCAGAATCCAAATAAGGCCCACATATTGCAATGGAGTTGACTATAGGATTTCCCTCCATAGGGACATAGAAAAATTTTAATGCAGAGCATAAAAGCACAGTGTGGCCTTATCACTAGGAAGACGTCAGAAGATGTGGTTAGAATGGATTAGCACATTCCCATGTGGATAGGAGAGTTGGGACCAGAAACACCAGAACCATCATCAGTCATGAGTTCATCATTCAGCTACATTTACTGAGCATCAGCTGTGGGAGAGCCATTGGACTCAGCATTATGGCAGCACAGCAGGCATTTAAGCCATTATCCCTGCAGTCCAAGTGTTTACTTAATCAAATAAAATAGATGACATTCAATGTTTGAAAAATTCCCATGATATTACAAAAATTGATCAAATAGATTAAAATCAGCAACCCAAGAGATATCTGTGGATCATTGGACCATCTGAATTTTTAGGTAACACTTAATTTTTCTGTGACGCTAGATACTACCTTTAAGTTCGTTGGAAGCAAGTAAATCTAACCTAAATTCTAATCAGGCAACCAACCACCTGAGTAAAATATGTGTTCCATTTACTTGTCCTGTATAATTAGTTACTCTTCTGTGCAACAGAAGCTTTTAAAATAATCTCCCTATGACTTGCATTGTGCAAGGTGATGTGGATCGTGGAACAGGACGAGTAGGAATGGCACATACTTTCCCTCCTATAAATCACAATTACTTTAGAGCTAAGATTTATATACACAAAATGAACTAAATGAGAGGCATGAAGTGCTGTTTTTGAATGAACAGGTGATTGAATACAGCATGAGTCCTGTGACACAGACCTGAACCTTCAAATACCACTCTTTTTCATACAACCTCAGCATTCATTTTCTTTCCTAAAGACTGAGTATTTTGCAAATACTCTGTAAAAAGAATTAGTCTATATAGATACCTTTAGTACCATCTGAAATTCTCTGTGTGTGTCTGTTACACTTTTTCTCTTTAGACTCTTAAAGACAGTTAAACTTTGGTTACATTTGCACACACACACAAAAAAAATCAGCAAAGCCTATTGAGATGTTTATAGATGGAGACTGTCACAGAGAAAGCCGCAGTCCCGTGATTTGAACATGGCCTCAGATGTGCTTTATTTAGATTATTTAAAAAAATTCAATCAGTTGCTAACATTTAAAAATCAAAAATTTCACATAAAACTCTAGATATCCACTATGACCTAAAACTTAAAAACTTCTGGCACATTAAACATGGCTTCCTGCTTGGAACAGGAAGTTTTCCATGTCTGAGTGGCAGGTGTTCTCTAGTTCTCCACAGTCAAATCAGTCTACCTTTACCCATGTGCCTTACCTACCTGGCTCCTGGAGGCCTGTGAGTCTGAGATCTTTGTTCTACCCTCTCTCTGAGACCTTCTCCCATTATTGCATCTGTCTTTAGCCAAGATGTTACTTGATTTTTTTTTTCCAACAAAATTATCTGTTGCTTGTTTACAAGGAGGAAGAAAATGATGATTTTGGAGGGTCACCAACAGGCAAAAAAAAAAAAAAAAAAAAGAAAGAAATTCACAGGTTTATTAACACTAGAATACATACACCAGCTACTTGCTCCAAAAATCATGACTCCCCAGCCCCTCCTCTTTTGGTATAAACAGGAAATTAAAAATGGAAGTGTTTGGGACCTTGTGATGGTCATTCTCTTAACATTGTAGTTCTTACAATAGGCAAGTTATTTGCTTTGACTGACTATTATGGTAATTCATGTTCATTGTAGAAACTTTGAACAATGCAAAAATGCATAAATTCTTTAGTTGGATTTTATTCCAGCCTGCTTTTTTACATATGTACTTTTAAAAGTGGGATTGGCTGGGAGCGGTAGCTCATGCCTGTAATCCCAGCACCTTGGGAGGCCAAGGCAGGCAGATCACCTGAGGTCAGGACACCAGCCTGGCTAACATGGTGAAACCCTGTCTCTACTAAAAATACAAAAATTAGCTGGGTGTGGTGGCCTCCCAAGTAGGCTGAGGCAGGAGAATCACTTGAACCTGGGAGGTGGAGGTTGCAAAGAGCCAAGATTGTGCCACTACACTCCAGCCTGGGTGACAGAATGAGACTCCATCTTAAATAAATAAATAAATAAATAAATAAATAAAAGATTGTGATTATATATTATTTTATTTAATATCCTTCACTTTTATTTTCTATTTCATTAAATCTTTGAGGCTGGGCACAGTGGCCCACACCTTTAATCCCTGCACTTTGGGAGGCCAAGGCAGGAGGATCACTTGAGGCCAGAAGTTCAAGATGAGCTTGAGCAACATAGGGAGATCCTGTTTCTACAAAACAAAACAAAACAAAACAAACAACCAAAAAAAACTTAGCTGGGTGTGGTGCCATATGCTTATAGTCCCAACTACTTGGGAGGCTGAGGTGGGAGAACTACTTAAGCCCAGGAGGTCGAGGCTGCAATGAATGCCTCTAGCACTTCAGCCTGGGTGACACTCCAACCTGGGCATCACAGCGAGATCTCATTTATTAAAAAATAAAAAATTCTTCAAAAATCAATTTTTAATGGCTGCTAAATAATCCAACACATGGATACAGCAACATTTATTTAACTTTTTCCCTGTTGAATTTTTAACTGTTTTTTCTCTATTATGAATAGCACTGTAGTGAATATCCTTGTATTTATATCTTTGTCCACATCTTTATTTTCATTAGACACATTTATAGAAACAGAATCATGTGTTGTTTTCATAACTTTCAAGATCTGCAATGAAATTAAATAATACTGTTTGATAATGGTTATCTCCCACATATGTATGTATGCATGCAGGACCAAACACCCTGATGATTCCAATTTATTCGTCTACAGAGGAGTGTAATGATCAACGCTATATTTATATTTCAGGCATTTTCAGATGAATTTGCCAGAAGGGCTAATGGAAATCTCATCAGTGACAAAATTTCCAAGGCTGAAGATACACAAGGTTCAGTAAAGCTTCTAAATTGAAAAGTGATTTGTAGTTGCTAAGTAACTGTTCATTGACAGGTAAAAGATTGTAGTGATAATTTTTATGAAAGAAAAAACAATGAGTGACAAATGATACTAAGTTATGTTTCATATGCCTGAGCGTGTAAGACACTGGTCATGTTTACATCATCTGAAGCAGAAGGGAAGGCAGGCCAAGTTATATAATCTGTACAATGGGTTTTAAGTAATGACAAGACTACCATTTCCTGAGGAGAATGTGACATGTATTTTCCAAAATAGACAAATTAGAGAGACAACGCTAACCAAATGTTTCACCTCTGTCAAATTTGTTGTTGCCATATTTGAGTTGATCCTGTTTGAATTTCACCGAGGCTTCTTTAATAGAAAAATGTATGTCTTTCACCAAATTTGGAAAATTTTAAGTTATCTCTTTAAGTGCTTTTTTGTGCACTGATCTATTTCATATCTCCTTCTGTTTTCCAATACTGTGGTGCTAAGCCTTTTGACAGTGTTCCAAGGTCTCTGCAGAGCTGTTCTCCCCATGCCTACCGCCCCCCTGCAACCCTGCACGTCTCTTTTCTCTCTTGTTCTTCAGATTGGATAATTTATCTTGACCTACCTTCAAGTTCACTGAGTCTTTTCTCTGCCCACTATGCTATTGAGCCCATCCAGTGAATGTTTTATTTTAGATATATATATGTAAGTTCTAAAATGTCTATTTGGTTCTTTTTAAAATTTTTAAATTCTTTAAAGTTTGAACTTTATTTTCCTTTGCAATTTATTATTATTATTATTTCAATAGTTTTGGGGATACAGGTGGTTTTTGATTACATGGATAAATTCTTCAGTAGTGATTTCTGAGATTTTAGTGCATCTGTCACCTGAGCAGCATATACTGTACCCGTTATGTAGTCTTTTATCCCTCACCCCTCTCTCAACCTACCCCTTGGAGTCCCCAATGTCCATGATATCACTCTTATGCTTTTGCATCCTCATAGCTTAGCTTTCACTTATAAGTGAGAACATAGGATATTTGGTTTTGCATTCCTAAGCTACTTCACTTAGAATAATAGCCTCCAGCTCCATCCAAGTTGCTTCAAAAGACATTATTTCATTCCTTTTTATGGTTGAAGAGTATTCCATGGTGTATATATAGCACATTTTATTTATCCACTTGCTGGCTGATGGGCACTTAGGTTGGTTCCATATCTTTGCAACTGCAAATTGTGCTGCTATAAACATGTATGTGTATGTCTTTTCATATAATGACTTATTTTGCTTTGGGTAGATACCCAGTAGTGGGATTGCTGGATTGAATGGTAGTTTTACTTTTAGTTCTTTCAGGAATCTCCATACTGTTTTCTGTAGTGGTTGTAATAATTTGCATTCCCACCAGCAATGTAAAAGTGTTCCCTTTTTACCACATCCATGCCAACAGCTATTGTTTTTTGACTTTTAAGTTATGGCCATTCTTGCAGGAGTAAGGAGGCATCTCATTGTGGTTTTAAGCATCTCATTGTGGTTTTAAATTTGCATTTTCCTGATGATTAGTGATGTTGAGCATTTTTTCTTATGTTTGTTGGCTGTTTGTATACCTTCTTTTGAGAAATGTCTGCTCATATCCTTTGCTGACTTTTTGATGGGATTATTTGTTTTTTGTTTGTTTGTTTTTTCTTGCTGATTTGTTTGAGTTTCTTGTAGATTCTGGATACTGGTCCTTTGTTGGATGCATAATCTTCGAATATTTTCTCCCATTCTGTGGATTGTCTGTTTACTCTCCTGATTACTTTGCTGTGCAGAAGCTTTTTAGTTTAATTAGGTCCCATTTTTAATTTTTGGTTTGTTTGCATTTGCTTTTGGGGTCTTAGTCATGAATTCTTTGCCTAAGTCAATGTCCAGAAGAGTTTTTCCAATGTTATCTTTTAGAATTTTTATGGTTTCAGGTCTTAGATGTAAGTCTTTGATCCATTTTGAGTTGATTTTTATATGAGGTGAGAGATAGGGATCCAGTTTCATCTTCTACATGTGGCTTACCAGTTTTCCCAGCACCGTTTGTTGAATAGGGTATCATTTCCCCAATGTATGTTTCTGTATGCTTTGTTGAAGATCAATTGGCTTTAAGTATTTGACTTTATTTCTGGGCCCTCTATTCTATTCCATTGGTCTACATGCTTATTTTTATACCAGTACCATGCTGTTTTGGTAACTATAGCCTTGTAGTATAATTTGAAGTTGGGTAGTGTGATGCCTCCAGATTTGTTCTTTTTGCTTAGACTTGTTTGATTATATGGGCTCTTTTTTGGTTCCATATGAATTTTAGGAATTATTTTTCTAGTTCTGTGAAGAATGATACTGGTATTTGGATGAGAATTCATTGAATCTGTAGACTGCTTTGGGCAGAATGGTCATTTCCACAATATTGATTATTCCCATCCATGAGCATGGAATGTGTTTCCATTTGCTTGTGTCATTTCTTTGACCAGTGTTTTGTAGTTTTCCTTGTAGAGATCTTTCACCTCCTTGGTTAAGTATATTCCTAGGTATTTTATTTATTTATTTATTTTTGCAGCTATTGTATAAGGGATTGAGTTTTTATTTGATTCTCAGCTTGGTCGTTGTTGGTGTGTAGCTGGGCTACTAATTTGTGTACATCGGTTTTTTTAACCTGAGACTTTACTGAAATTGTTTATCAGATCTAGGAGCTTTTTGGAAGAGTCGTTAGGATTTTCTAGTATACAATCATATTACCCGCAAACAGCAACAGTTTGACTTCCTCTTTTCCAGTTTGGATGGCCTTTATTTCTTTGTCTTGTCTGATTGCTGTGGCAGGGACTTCCAGTACTATGCTGAATGGAAGTGGTGAAAGTGGGCATCCTTGTCTTGTTCCAGTTCCCAGGGGTAATGCTGTCAACTTTCCCCCATTCAATATGATGTTGGCTGTGGGTTTGTCATATATGGCTTTTACTACTTCAAGATATGTCCCCTCTATGCCTATTTTGTTGAGGGTTCTTATAATAAAACGGTGCCTGATTTCATCAGATGCTTTTTCTCATTGATTGAGATGATTATATGGTTTTTGTTCTTAATTCAGTTTATGTGATGTATCGTATTTACTGACTTATATATGTTAAACCATCCCTGCATCCCTGGGATGAAATACACTTGTTCATAATGTATTATCTTTTTGATGTGCTGTTGGATTTCGTTAGCACATATTTTGTCAAAGATGTTTGCATCTGTGTTCATCAGAGATATTGGTCCATAGTTTTCTTTTTTTGTTGTATCCTTTCTTGGGTTTATTATTAGTTTAATACCGGCTTTTAGACTGATTTAGGGAGGATTCCTTCTTTCTCTATCTTTTGGAATAGTTTCAGTAGGATTGGTACCAATTCTTTGAATGTCTGGTAGAATTCAGCTGTGAATCCATCTGGTCTGGGACTTTTTTGTTGTTGGCAATTTTTTAAATTACTAATTCAATCTTGCTGCTTGTTATTGGTCTGTTCAGGGTTTCTGTTTCTTTCTGATTTAACCTAGGAGGGTTGTACGTTTCCGGAATTTATCCATTTCTTCTAGAGTTTCTAGTTTGTGCACGTAAATGTATTCATAGCAGCCTTGAATGATCTTTTGTATTTCTGTGGTATTGGTTGTAATGTCTCCAGTTTCATTTCTAATTGAGCTTATTTGGAACTTCTTTCTTCTTTTTCTTGGTTAATCTCACTAACGGTCTATCAATTTTCTTTATCTTTTCAAAGAGCCAGCTTTTTGTTTCATTTTTTATCTTTTTGTGTTCGTTTGTTTGTTTCAATTTCATTTAGTTCTGCTCTGATCTTTGTTATTTCTTCTACTGAGTTTGGGTTTAGTTTGTTCTTGTTTCTCCAGTTCCTTGAGGTCTTTTTAAAATAGTTTCTATTTCTCTGCAGAGACATCCTATTTTTCCATTCATTCCATATCATTTCCATCCATTCAAATGTGTTTACTTTGACCTCATGGATCATAGTTATAGTAGATGCTTTAAAGTCTTCTATAATTCCACCATCTGGGTCACTTTGGGATTGACATTTTTTTTTTAATGGAGTCTTGCTCTGTTGCCCAGGCTGGAGTGCAGTGGTGCAATCTTGGCTCACTGCAACCTCTACCTCCTGGGTTCAAGCAATTCCCTTGCCTCAGCCTCCCAAGTAGCTGGGATTACAGGCATGTGCCACCATGCCCAGCTAATTTTTGTATTTTTCTTTTAGTAGAGGCAGGGTTTTACCATGTTGGCCAGACTGGTCTTGAACTCCTGACCTCAAGTGATCCACCTGCCTTGGCTTCCCAAAGTGCTGGGATTATAGGCTTGGCTGGGATTGACATCTTTTTTTTTTTTTTTTTTTTTTTTTTGAGACAGGGTCTCACTCTGTCACTTAGGCTGGAGTGTAGTGGCATGATCTCAGCTCACTGCAGCCTCAAACTCTGGGGGCTCAAGTGATCCTCCTACCTCAGCCTCCCAAGCAGCTGGGACTACAGTTGTGGTGCACAACACCATGCCCAGCTAATACTTGCATTATTTGTGGAGATGAGGTCTCACCATGTTGTTCAGACTGATCTTGAACTCCTGGACTCAAGTGATCCACCCACCTTGGCCTCCCAAAGTGCTGGGATTACAGGCGTGAGCCATCGTGCCTGGCTGGATTGACATTCTTAAGGGTTGATCAAATTTTCCTGGTTCTTTATATGACAAGCAGTTTTGGAATATAGACTGGGCATTTTAAATATTATGTTGTGAGACTAGGGCCACCCTTGGGTCAAAGCTGGGAGAGAAAAGAGGAAAAATGCTAAAACAGAACAAAATGGAAAACTATCCCCCTTAGCAGATTGCTTCTGCGAGTTTTGGCTCCTTTCTTCAATCTGTCTGCTGTTATTGTAACTTTTCAGAGCTCTTGGGTAGTGGCTTTTTGTATTTGTCCTGTTTTTAGTTGTAATCAATGGGAGAGATAGGCTATAGCAGACTAACTTCACCTTGGCCAGCACCAGAGTTCATGTTTGATATGGATTCTATTTTCTAATTCTTTTTTCTTAAACAGATCATCACTGAGGCTGAGGGGCAGGGCCAGGTTAAAGACTAGAGGTCACAGAAAGAGAGAGAGAGGGAAGACATACAAGACGGCCACATGTGAGCAGGATACCCAAGTCATTCTTGCTGTGGCTGACTTGGTTATTGACTTTACTTCTTTTCTTTTCAGGTTTTTATGGGACTGTTTCTAGCCCTGATTTAGGTGTGCATGAAATGAAGATTGGCTCCATCATCTTCCAGGTGGCTTCTGGAGATATCACCAAAGAAGAGGCAGATGTGATTGTAAATTCCACATCAAAGTCATTTAATCTCAAAGCAGGTACTTGTACAATTTTGATGAGTTCAATAGTTAATGGTAGATGCCATGAAGGAGGGTTTCTGTAGCCAAACTGGTTTTTATAACTTTGGCTTGTTAATTAATAACTTCTAAATTATGTTGACAGGGTTTTCCATAATTAATAATGTTTATTTTATGAAGTTTTCTTCTTTGTCATCAGCAATACCCAATTAGAGTATTCCTCAGATAATGGAGAATGCATTTAGATAATCTTTCTGATCCAAATATACCACAGTGGTTTTTTACTCATGTTTGTAATCATCTTGATTTTCTCATGTAGGGGTCTCCAAAGCAATTTTAGAATGTGCTGGACAAAATGTAGAAATGGAGTGTTCTCAGCAAGGTAAGGCACCTTCTATTTTTTGGTCCGGAGTTGTAATTGTATGGGAGGCTGTGGAGAGGCTGAGGAAAGACTTGGGGTTGGGGAGACAACACTCTAATTTTAAAATGATACATTTTACTAAACAATTTCAATCACAGAGACTTAGAAGTGAAAAGTAATCTCACAGTTAAAAAGTAAAGTCATACCATTCCATCAAAGATAGTATTTCAGGAGTTTTTTATTCACAAAATGCTTATTTGCCAAGTTACACATTTTGCTTTCTAAACAAATGATGGGTTCAACATCTACTAATTTTGCATCTTTTTGTTTGTGTTTCCCAGCTCAGCAGCACAAAAATGATTATATAATCACCGGAGGTGGATTTTTGAAGTGCAAGAATATCATTCATGTAATTGGTGGAAATGATGTCAAGAGTTCGGTTTCCTCTGTTTTGCAGGAGTGTGAAAAACAAAACTACTCATCAATTTGCCTCCCAGCCATTGGGACAGGTTTGTGGCCTCTGGCTGTCAAGGCTAAATCCCAAGGCGTCTACTTTCCCTTCCATTTGGAGCTGAGTGTGAATGTGATCAGTGCTGAGTCTGACCCAGGGCAGCAACCATTAAGCTAGGAGTGGACAGCTTCCTCCCCATAAGGCAACTCCCAAGGGAATGACAAAGACTGTGGATAGTTTGAGTAAAAGAGGAACAAAACGCAGGAAACTGAAGAGAGTGTTAGAATGTTAGAGAGATAGAAAGAAGGGAAGGGGAAGTAAGGTGGGGAAGAGAAGGGAGAGAATGGAAAGGCCATCCCTCGTTCTCTTTCCTCAGTTACTTCACCTTTTTCCATTCCCTACATAGTCTCCATTATGCAGCCCTTAGCTTCCTCCTCTTTCCCCTCTCCATGGACAATCTTAGTACAACAACTTCCACCTCACTCTAGCTGATTCCCAGAGGAACACTTCCAGGCTTCAGCTCAACAGTCAGCTGTGTCACTTGGCCCCAGGGCATTTCTGTGTAGAAGCTTCTCAGTCACCAGAACCTAGTGGGTCAGAAACTCAACTCCCCACTTTCCTCTTTTCAGCCTACGTGCTTCTTTGATTTTCTTCTTTTCCTAAAACTATGTAATGACAGCGTGATTTTTCGTATATAAGGATGGCACTCTGGATTTATCATTAGTTAGGTGGGCTTTATTATTATTATTATTATACTTTAAGTTCTGGGGTCCATGTGCAGAATGTGCAGTTTTGTTACATAGGTGTTCTTTGAGCTCTTCAGGAATTCCTGCTTGGTCTCCTTCAGAGAGCTGGTCAGGGGAGGCATGCCTTTTTAGGCTTGAAGTGAACGGAGCTGCCTGGTTCCAGTGCGAGAATAGTCAGCATCAGATCTGTCATTCTATTGCTCAGGAATCTAAGTTTGAATCTCTTATGCTGGCATTCTAGGTTTTCCAGAAGGTTAGCCTCAAGAAACTTAATCTTCCTTGTCAATTTCTGGGCCTTCTTCTAACCCTCTGACCCATATCTGTAATTCTGTACCATTCCTTATAATGTTCTGAGATGGAATTCTATATCTATTTTACAACTTTTCTATTTCTAAAAGTATAATTTTTGATCCCTTTGTTTTCATTCCCCTTAGAGTATCATCTATTCCTAGCAGATTAGCCAACATTTCTCCTATCTCTCTCTATCAGTCATCTGTCTGTCTATCTATCTATCTATCTATCTATCTATCTATCTATCTATCCATCTATCTATGTATGTATCTATCTATCTATCATCTCTCTACTTACTTATCTTTGAAGGACACCCGCCAATGACTCCTCAGTCTCTTGTCTCCATCTGCTTTTTTCTCTGAGCTCTAGTCTTGGGTTTCCACCTTCAAGTGATTTAGACCGAGAAAGCAGGCAGCTTAGGGGTGCCACAGACCTTCCCAAAGGAGTCCCTGGTAGAGTCAAAAGAAGAAACAAAGACAGAAGGTAGTTTTCATTTTGTATAAATATGTACACATTTGAGCATTTCTGGGCTGCTGCAATCCTGTCATTTCTTCCACTGACCTAGTTGCATTGCTGGTCTGCACAAATAAATCAGGGTTAGTGGGTTATCCTTGCACGTCCTCTTTACCTGTCTTTTTCACCACCTGAGCTGGTCCTGAAACTGATAGATGTGGAAGCTTTCTCTTTTAGTGGTGTATATGAGTTCAGTTAAGACTGTGATCAAGACAGCCTCTGGCAGTTAAAGGAGCCTCCTCCCTATTCCTTAGAGACACCTGCATAAGAGGAGAGACTAGGTGGTCAGCAACACCTGTGATCACCTCAAGCTGAGCACAGACTCCAAACTCCCATTCCTTGTCATCTCCCCAAACCTGCCCTTCCTCTTATATCTCCAATCATGTGAAAAACATCACTTTCCATCTAGAGTCCTTGACTCTACCCTCTTCATCACTGTAATCTTCATTAGCTTAGGAATTATTTGATTGAACGTTTACCGAGTGCCCGCATCTGCGAGGCACCATGTTTAGGCACTGGAGATAGAAAGATAACTAAGAAAAGGATCCAGTTCACAAAGAGCACTGAGCCCAGTGTGAGAGACAGGCATGCAAACAAACAACTGCAATGCAACATGAACCATGATATAGTGAAGGTATGTGTATGGCAAAAGAGGGAGAGGGAAAGGTTAAGGACAAACCCAACTGGTCCCTATGTCCTCCTGACTTTACTTCCAAAATAGCTCCTCAATCCCTACTCTTCATTCTGGCCTCCTCTTTTTGTTCAGCTCTTGTCTTTTGACTAAGCTTTTAATACAGCCTCCTAACTAGACCTAGGCTCCCCACTCCATGCTTCCTCCACACCCCTCCAGACTTATCTTCCTCAAAACTAGGTCTGTTCTGCATACATGCCAGGTCGAACATACACCCATTACATAGTTCTATCTGGCATAGCCTGTCCCTCAATTTTCCATATTTCACCTACTGATCACCTGCTCATCCCCACATATCACATCATCTGTGTTTTAGTAAGTGCCTAGTGAGTACCTAGCCAGTGATAGGACATGGCACATGTTTCTTGAAAGTGAATGAATGTAACTGAACTTGTCCATATAAACTCTTTCAAATACCATGGGAAAATTACAGCTTTGCAAAAGAGAATTTCCCTCTTTCTCTGATCATCTGATTTAAAAAGATTTGAACAACCCCCCTTGGTTAATTTTATGTGAGGTTTGTCTACATTCCCACAATTGTCAGCATAACCAAGTCAAAGAAGCCTACTCTTGTTCTGCAATAGTGTGGGCACCATCAACAACAATTAGCCAGGTGGGCTCTTAGTCTGTCACATCAGCTTGGCCAAGGAACTTTTACATTGCCCATCATGTGACTTTGCCAGCTGTTATTCACATGGGACTGTTCCCACGGCTGGAAAGGGACTTTTCATGATCTTACCTAGGCTGTCACTTTCATGGCTTGAGAAGGAGGATATGGTGTATGCTGAAAATAGGGAACACTCTGCTCCAGGTAGCTACCTTGAATCCTGGTGGTCAGCTAAAATCTCACTGAGTGTGGAGGGAAAGCCTTCTTGAAGGCTTATAGATAACTTGTGTCTGAAAAATTATAGATTATAACAAATAGCCTATAGCACTGGGTGTCTTACTAAATTTTGCTTAGCTTAAATTAGGTTCCCAGAGATGTCTGGGAGAATAAGGATACATACATAAAATCAAGTGATGACTGATCCAAAAAAAGGTTTTCATCTTTAGAAAGTATTTTATGTCAACATATATTAGCATCTGCTTTTCATGAAATTTTGAGGACACTAGTGAGCTAAGAAGAAAAGCTGCTTGTGCTCTGTAATAGGAGATGAGGAACACAATGAGCTGGGATCAGCTGAATAGAGTAGATATGATTGTCAGACACCAAAAGTCAGACTTCTGGGTCCTTTGTTCATTGCCAGGCTGTGGGCTTCCTGACATCCTAGAACCAAAACCCTCATTGCATCTAGGACTTCAAAAGTGTTTGCTGATGCTTTGTTAGAAAATTCCACAATGATGAAAGAATTGAGGAGTGGGCATTTATTCTCTGAGCATTGGAAACCCTAATGTATTCCTTAGCCTTCCACTTAGGTCCTTTTGTCCTTCAGCAATTTTATTATTTGCTCTTTCAGGAAATGCCAAACAAGACCCAGAAAAGGTTGCTGAAGCCATAATTGATGCCATTGAAGACTTTGTCCAGAAAGGATCAGCCAAGTCTGTGAAAAAAGTTAAAGTTGTTATCTTTCTGCCTCAAGTACTGGATGTGTTTTATGCCATCATGAAGAAAAGAGAAGGGACTCAGGTTTCTTCCCAACAGTCTATGATGTCTAAACTTGCATGTGAGTTGTTTGCTTTTATGAAATGCATGTTCCTAACGTTGATGTCACATGAGAAATACCTAATCTTCCTTTTCTTTTTAGCATTTTTGCGCATTTCAAAGCAACCTCCCAAAAAAGAGAATCATTTGGTTTTGGAAAAGAAAACAGAATCAGCAACTTTTCGGGTGTGTGGTGAAAATGTCATGTGTGTGGAACAAACTATCTCCTGGCTGCAAGACCTGATTGAAAAAGAACAGTGTCCTTATACCAGTGAAGATGAGTACATCAAATACTTTGATGAAAAGGAGTATCAGAAGTTGAAAGAGCTGCAGGAGAAGTTAAATATTAACATTTTCCTGGACAATAAGAGACCTTTGATTAAGGTTTTGGGAATTAGCAGAGATGTGATGCAGGCTAGAGATGAAATTGAGGCAATGATCAAGAGAGTTCGACTGGCCAAAGAACAAGAATCCCGGGCAGACTGTATCAGTGAGTTTATAGAATGGCAGTATAATGACAATAACACTTTTTATCGTTTTGACAAAATAACCAATCTGAAATTAGAGGATGCAAGAAGAGAAAAGAAAAAAACTATTGATGTCAAAATTAATCATCAGCACTACACAGTGAACTTGAACACATACACTGCCACAGATGCAAAGGGCCTCAGTTTATCTGTTCAGCGCCTTGTGAAATCCGAAGGTGAGTTAAACATTCATACTTGTCATCTACTATTTCACACCTACTTTGGGCATAACACTATTTTGTACATACATCAGAATTTCAAATAGGAAAAAATTCATGTAACACTAATGAAATAAACTAGAAAATATGGCCTCTGAGCTTGAAGTGCTTACGTTATGGCCAGGAAAACCCAGAACGGATGTACCCAAAAGCCTGAAGATGACTATCTTCTTGGTAACAATAGTCAAATCTCACCTTTGTTCCCATCTTTACAGTTTATAAGCTTCCGAAAGCCAGTTGTGCTGAGGAGGTAATAGCTGCATCAATTAGGGGAAGGAAAACCATAGGCTTAAAGGAAAAGTGATGGCCCAAGGTTTTCTAGAACAAAAGGGCAAAGGGAAAAACAGAAAGGAAAGCCTGGTCAGAGGGTGGACCCTCTCTGTGTCTGACTGATAATCCAGGGAGGATCGGGAGCCTGTAGGAACTTCTCCCAGAAGTCACCTCTACCGAGAGCAAAAGGTTCCTTGACGCACATGACAGGAAGCAGGCTTCAGATTCTCTGAACAGATCTACTCTCCAAGAAGGGAATGCCTGTCTTGTGTAGGCAGCCATTCCCACCTTCGAACCAGATTAAGTCCCCCTTGAAAACAGGTAAATTAGCTTCCATTACACCATATTTATCTCTTGTGAGATCAGTGTGAACAGATTCCTAACACTCTGAGCAACCCTTGGAAAATAATAAATCACATATAGTATTCTGCTTAGCAGCGGAGGAGACAGAGCTGTCACCACAGCCTATCACATAGCAAAATCTGCCACCCAACTGCCTCTTAAAGATGCTATGAAGAATAATGAAAAAATAGATGTGGAGTGCCTGTGGTGGTGATGGTGAGGCGTTCTGGCAAAAATCCATGCATAAACAAAACAGCAACTACTTAGAACACTGTAGGGAAATAATTTATTGTTAGATTGTGACTATTAGAGATTGAACTGAAAACACAGATGAGTTATACTGCACCAACAGTTCTCAAATCGTAGTATGATCCAAACTTAGGAGGCAGACACACAGGCTCTGCTCCTCAGAGATGCTGATTCGGTTGATCTGTAGCTTTCCTTTTATTTTGGTTTAACAAGCATTCCAGTTGGTTCTCATGTAGGTTGTCTGTCGTTCATGCTTTGAAAAGCGTTCTCCTAGAAAGATAAGGAACTTTTTGAATGCGTAGGATTGGAAGATAGTAACACAAGAACACAGATACTAAATTTTCCAGAGTGTACCGGGGATGTACGAGGGCATCCTCAAATGTCTCCTTTGCAGTTGACATCCCTGCACACTGGAGTGATATGAAGCAGCAGAATTTCTGTGTGGTGGAGCTGCAGCCTCGTGATCCTGAGTACAACACAGTGGCAAGCAAGTTTAATCAGACTTGCGCACACTTCAGAATAGAGAAGGTAAGCCTTCTGCTGAAATGTGGTTTCTGAATGGTGGAAATAAGTTCTGTCATGGTCCTATATAAAATGTATTTTCATTCACTTCCTATCACATTTTTTAACCCAGAATTAGAATTTTTATGGTAATTAGTAGATTCTAGATTCTACTCATGTGACTATAATTACTGAGGCATTAAGATTCTTGTGTCAGTGTAATATTCAGTTGTAATATGATAGAACACTAAAGACATAGATTTACTTTGTGAAGCAAGCTAATACAAATGCAAAGATATGGTTTTAAAATTGGATTTGATAACTAGCAAATTCCACAGAGAGCCATGTAGAGGCTCCTCCTCAGATCAGGACCATGTTACTCTGCCCCACTATTCACAGGTCAACAGTGCTTCCTTGATAAAGCCAGCAGCCCTTTCCTTGTTTATCATCATTGTTTTGGGCAGGTGAGTGTGATGATTCGTGCCTGTAGTCCCAGCTGTTGGGAGGCTGAGGTGGAAGGATGGCACGAGCCCAGGAGTTTGAGGCCAGTCTGGGTAACATAGCGCAATCCTGCTCTCAAATAAAAACAACCGATTATTTTGGCATCTTCTTCCATTTTTAAACATTATTGATACTGCTCTTTGAAATTATATTTTTCCTTGACTTTCTCTAGCAATATTATTATGAGTTTTCTTTTCCTTGACCAATTTTCTTTTCATTATCGCAGGTACTGTTTCTCTTCCAAACCCCTAATTCTAGCTTTATTCATGCTACTTATGCTTAAAGGGTCTTTTGTCTCTGTACCTCACCAGGGAATATTTTTACCCTTCTTGGATTCAACTATTAGTTCAATGTCGATAGCTCCCAAATCAACATTACCAACCTGGGTCTTTGACTCAAATTCTAGGACATACTCCCAGTGGCCTAAAAAATCTCCACTTGAGGCCGGGTGCAGTGGCTCACGCCAGTAATCCCACCACTTTGGGAGGCCGAGGCCGGTGGATCACGAGGTCAGGGGTTCAAGACCACCCTGGCGAAGATGGTGAAACTGCGTCTCTACTAAAACTACAAAAATTAGCTGGGCACGTTGGCAGGCGCCCGTAATCCCACCTACTCGGGAGGCTGAGGCAGGAGAATCGCTTGAACATGGGTGGTAGAGATCGCAGTGAGCCGAAATCATGCCACTGCACTCTAGCCTGGTCGACAGAGTGACTCCATCTCAAAAAGAAAAAAAAAATCTCCACTTGAATATCTAACTGCAAAATCAACTTCTCTAAAATCTAATGCATCATAGGTATGTAATTCTCTTTCCCTTTCCTTCCTCTTTTCTGTTTTTGGTTCTGCCACTTTCTGAGTAAAGCCAGAGATCTTTGATCCGCCATAACAAGTCTGCCAGGAAGACCTGCATTTTCTTTCTTTGCAAATTTTTCTTACTCTCTATTTGAACTGCCAACACTGTTTATTCATGTAGTTAAGCACATAATAATTCAAAAAGATTTAAAGTGCTCTGCAAAGATGTAGACTATACCTTCAGATAAAGTAAATAGACAAAGAAAATGGATAAAGAGAAAAGAATGGCAGGGAAAATAAGATAATACAGAGGTACTACTAGTTCTCAAAAATACATAACATGAGGTTACCAATTTGTCTCTGAGTTTCCTAGCAGACTAAGCAAGAAGTAAACATTCAGCTACAAGACTCATAATGTCCATAAATGAAAAAGAAAACCATTTGATAAGGAGGTTCACAGCTCCTCACAATACTGAGACTGACTCCTGAGAGGTTTCTCTTGTGGATCAAGTACTAGAGAATATCCTCAACATCATCCTCACAATAAATTCAGCATCAACTTTTACACCACTGTCTTTTATAATGTAAAACTGGTTGAACAAAATCGATGCCTGATTGAATGAAAACAATTCTATGAGGCACCAAGACAATGTGATTCAAGTACACAGCTCTATCATGGTCTATTTCTGAGATAACAAGCAAGTCTCACTCCAAGTATCAATTACTGCTAACTGGTAGTGGCTGACTGGCACATTGTGATGAGATGCTAAGTTTAGATTGAGCAAGAATGAATGTTCTGGTTGACCAGCAATATCTATAGTGGGCCCTATGGATGCCTGCTGCATATTGGCAGACCTTGGCCAGAGAATTGATTTCAACACTTTTTTACAGTGAAACCTTTTTTTTTTTTTTTCTTCAATAAAATCTTATGTGAAATCCCAGTGTGTGAACCAGATAAAAGCAGGGGTGTCAGTAGTACTTAAGGCACCTCCAGGGAGGTCCCTAGAATTATGAAAATAACATGAAAAATGGGTGGTCTTTCATCCTCTATGACTATTAAGTCTTATGATTCAGGTTTTTAATATCCATAAGCCTTCCACTTAGATTCAACAATTTTGCCACTTTTGCTTTCTCTGCCTGTCTGTTTTTGCTGAAGCATTTGAAGGTAAGTTGCAGACATCATGATACTCCTATTTTAGCAAGTATCTCCCAATTAAAGACATTCTCCTAAATTATGACAATGCCATTATCCCAATTAAAAACTTAACATTAATTCAGTAATATCCAATATACAGTCCATATTCTTTCCCCCTCCCCACCCGAGACAGAGTCTTGCTCTTTCGCCCAGGCTGGAGTGCAGTGACGTGATCTTGGCTCACTGCAACCTCTGCCTCCTGGTCGCAAGCGATTCTCCTGCCTCAGCCTCCTGAGTAGCTGAGATTACAGGTGCCCACCACCACACCTGGCTAATTTTTTGTGTGTGTTTTTAGTAGAGATAGGGTTTCACCATGTTGGCCAGGCTGGTCTCAAACTCCTCACCTCAAGTGATCCCTCCGCCTTGGCCTCCCAAAGTGTTGGGATTACCGGCGTGAGCCACCACGTCTGGCCCCAGTCCATATTCTAATTTTTCCAATTGTTCAAAAAAATCTCTTATAACTCCCCCTCCCCCACCCCAGTCTGAGTTCACACACTGTTTGGACATTATGTCTCCTTTGTGTCTTCTAATATAGAATAGTACTCTTGCATTTAAAAAAGTATTTTTCATGACACTGAATTTTTTAGAGTTTAAGCCAATTGTGTTGTAGAATGTATCACATTCTGGATCTGTCATGCCTTGATTTTTGTGGAAGAATCCATGCCAGTTTTATAGATTCTAGACTTATCTGATTCTTGGTAATATCATTTATTTCTCTATCCTCTTTATTTCTGGTAAGCTGAGTTAGGTTGAAAGATTTGAATAAATTCAGATAAATATTTTTTGCAAGAATACTTCATAGGTGATACATCACATCAGGAACCTCAGATGGTAAGGCCATCCCACTATTAATGATGCTAAGTTTGATCGCTAGTCAAGTTGGTGACCACCATATCTCTCCACTGGAATCAGTAGATTATCTGTAGGATGAAACTTCGTCAGCATATGAGTATCCTGTTCCCCAACAACCTTGTACTGATTGATTTTCACTTCCATTGATGATCCTTGCCTGAATCCATCATTACACTGGAGGTTGCAGGATGGTGATTTTCTAATTCTGTCATTCCTTCTATATAGGTTATTTGGCATTTTTTTTAAAGAACAAATGTTCTTTTTTTTCCTGATTTAAAAAAAAAATCAGTATGTTATATTTAATTACAGTGATTATTCTGTTAGATGTACAAATTATCCTACATTTGGCTGGCAGGAAGTTGACTCCCATGTCTTTTAATGACCCCATTTATCTTTGAGCATTTCTTTACTTTTTGCCATGAGATTTGTCTTGCTCACCCTGTACTTTCCTTGTCTCGTGCCTGGAATCAGACATTTTTCTAAGAAGCCCTGTTACCTTTTAGTGGGGAATGGTAGTGAGAAACCAAGAGTTGTGTGTTGTGTGTGTTCACTGCTATTGAGGTGTTGTTGCTTCCAGGGTCTTTTGTGGCTAGAGCTAAGAAAATCGTGAACTCGTGTTTATGTTTTCTTTTTTTTTTTTTTTTTTTTTTTTTTTGAGGCAAAGGTGTGCTCTGTCATTCCAGCTGGAGTGCATCGGCGTGATCACAGCTTACTGCAGCTTCCAACTCCTGGGCTCAAGCAATCCCCACCACCCAGACTCTAGAGTAGCTGGGGCTACAGGCACATGCCACCACACCTTTTTTTGTGTGTGTGTGGAGATGAAGTCTGTGTTATCCAGGCTGGTTTCAAACTTTTGACTTCAAAAGTGCTGGGATTCACCCACCTCAGTCTCTCAAAGTGCCAGGATTACAAGTGTGAGCCACAGCACCCAGCCATATTCATGTTTTCAATTGAAATTTAATGTTGAAACATTTTTTCTTAATATCTTAATATTTTATGTCATTTTGTGTATAATAGAAATTTTGGCTTTTAATAATAGTACATTCTTGTTTCATCCTATAGAATACATAAAATTGTTTCAAAATTATCATACCAAAATTATTATCAATATTAAAATAGCTATGCCAGCTTTCTTTTGGTTATTGTTAGCATGTTATGGTATATCTTTTCACATTCTTTTTCTTTTAATCTTTTAATAACTGTATATTTAAGATGTATCTCTTGGTAGCAACATATACTTGAGTTTTGCTTTTTCATCATCCAGTCTGACAATCTTTATCTTTAACTGGAGTACTTAATCTTACTTACTGTACTTACTGATATGTTTGGGTTTAAATGTACCATATTAATCTTTGTTTTCTATTTGTAATATCTATTCTTTGTTCTTTTTTATCTTTTCCTGGTTTCTTTTGTATTATTTCTATTTCATTTTCACCCCTATTATGTTGTTGGTTATACATTCTAATTCTTTCATTGCTTATCCTAGAGACTATAACATGCATCCTTGACTTACTGAACTGTAATGTAAATTAGTACATCCATCATTTCCCAGACAATGGAAAGACCTTTGAATACTTTAAACCTTATTTATCTCTCTTTTGTTTTTTGTATGGCTTTTAACATGCATTTTAATTCTATTTATATTTGAAACCCAATGAAACATTTTTGTCTATATTTATTTACATGTACCAACATATTTATCATTTATTTCCAGAGTCCTTCAATTCTTCCTATATTTCCACGCTTCCATCTGGGATAATTTTTCATCTAGATGTAGTATTTCTTCCAATGCAGATCTGGTAGTGATGAATTCTCTCAGTTTTTATTTATCTGAAAATATCTTTATTTCTCTTTCATTCTTTGAAGGATATTTTTACTGGGCATAGAATTTTAGATGGCAATTATTTTCTTTCAGCACTTCAAAGAAATTATTGTCTTCTATGTTACTGTTTCATCGTACTTCCCTTCTCTCTACAGTCTTAGCTCATCAAATCTTTGATGCCTTCAGATAGACTTTTCTCCTTCTCTAGCTCTTCTAGTAGTTGTTGGTGAGAGGTTGGTCTGATAAAAGTAATCTACCCTGGCTAGACATCTGCTGCTAATAATAAACTTACTAAATAAAGTTTAAGATTTATTTGTAATTTTTTTTACCTTAGAATTTATCCCATAAAAAATATAGAATCAGGTAAAAAAAATTACTTGACATAATTATTTTAAAAGTTTTTAAAGGGTAAGAAACAACCTTTTTAAATTTAAGGATTAACAGACTAAGAAATTGAGAATTATTTCAAAACTCAAAAAATATTGAAGGCTTTAAAAATGAGTGAGATAAAATTTAAGGTAAATGAAATAAAATGAATGTAGGCATTTTGAAGATTAGAAATTTAGCCGTAGATAAAGAATACAAAGGAAAAATAATTTTAAAATCATAAACCAGATCAACAAAATATATGCTAATGCTGAGACTTTGAATTAGAGTGCAAAAATTGTATCTTAATTAAAAAGAGAAAACCCAAAACTGGAAAACAAACAAACAAACAAACAAACAAAAAAACCAGATGATGGCAGGTAATAGTGTTAAGCCTGAGAGTTCTCCAAAATGGAAAACATTCTGACAACATGGGCAATATGGAACCTTTACCTTGTGCCTTTCCATGAGGGACTTTGGCCACCTTTATCCACCCCTCAGTCTTCCCAGGACAGCTTTATGAAACTGCTACTACTTGGTGATTAGGGGAGTTTAGAAGTAGAACTGCAACCCAGGACCCAAGCAGTTTCCAGCACCGCCCTGGAGGCCACCGCCTAAAGAGATGGTGAAAGCATGGCCACTTTGGTCTACAACATTCAAGATTCAGGCTCCACTCTTCCAACTGGACCAGAGATTTTCATTAGTTAATTTCATTCTTGCCTAGATACTCTGTTGCTTCTCTTACTGTAAGTACACAGCTAGGTCAACCAGTATCCCAGAAGGACTAAGGTGGTGAGAGGCAGAGTGCAAAGCAAGGTGGACACGGCAACAGGAGCAGTCATTAGAGTACATGTAAAAAGCAGGAGTTGCAGAAGTTGGGCCAGCAGAATTCATGTCATGAGTACTTAAAATCCTAAACCTTGTTTGCGCTCATGCGGTACATAGAAGATGTTAAAAATTAAACCAACATTCTTCCCATTGCCTGGTTTTATGAAACACTGGATCTAAAAAGATTTCGGAATGCAGAAAGCTGCCATCTAGCATTGGATTTTCTGTTTAGTGTGCTTTTATTTATGAAACATAGTGATCATGTTTCATTTGCTGTATATATGAAACATAGTGATCATGTTTCATTTGCTGTATATTGGCAAGTGCTCTTGGAACTGGCAGAATATTTTTCTTTATTAATTTGCAGATTGAGAGGATCCAGAATCCAGATCTCTGGAATAGCTACCAGGCAAAGAAAAAAACCATGGATGCCAAGAACGGCCAGACAATGAACGAGAAGCAGCTCTTCCATGGGACAGATGCCGGCTCCGTGCCATACGTCAATCGAAATGGCTTTAATCGCAGCTATGCTGGAAAGAATGGTAAGGAAGCGAGTGATCTGGCTGCTTGGAATGAGGCATCAGCCATGAGAGCCTGAGTTGGCTGGGACCATGTGGATTCATTGCGGTCCCCCATCATTGATGGCCATGTTGCAGCCCGAGTTTCAGGGTAGGACTCACTATATTTCATCCCAAAGGGGACTGACTGGCCCTTCTAGGTAGAAAAATTGATGATTAAAAGTGAAAAGCACAGAAAAAAAAATTTTAAGAGAGGCTTTAGAAATAACATTATTTAACAGATTGGGCCAACATATCAAATTTTACATTAAATTGAAATCCTTAAAAATGGTTTTTCTTTTCACAGCTGTGGCATATGGAAAGGGGACCTATTTTGCTGTCAATGCCAATTATTCTGCCAATGATACGTACTCCAGACCAGATGCAAATGGGAGAAAGCATATGTATTATGTGCGAGTGCTTACTGGAATCTATACACACGGAAATCAATCATTAATTGTGCCTCCTTCAAAGAACCCTCAAAATCCTACTGACCTGTATGACACTGTCACAGATAATGTGCAACATCCAAATTTATTTGTGGTATTTTATGACTACCAAGCATACCCAGAGTACCTTATTACTTTTAGAAGATAATGTTTTGGTATCCTTCTCACAAAATATTATCCATTTGTACATATCTAGTTGTAAAAAAAGTTTTAGGTTTTTTTATTCCTCTTAACAGATTTTTCCTAATATCCAAGGATCATTCTTTGTCACTGAAGTCAGTCTTTCTTCAGCTTCTCGTTTGTAATGGAAATGAACTTATCTTGAGACCTAATAACTTGGAGAATTTAAATGAGATAATGCAGTTGCAACTGTGTGTCCACAAGTATGGACATCAAATCTGTGGGAAAAGAACAGGTTTGTATTTTCAGGAAGGAGAGAATAACAATCTTACAGACAGAGGGCACAGCTAAGCACAGCTGCCACTGCGGGAGACAGCCGGCCCCACGTCAGGATGCCATAGTGCTGTGGGAAGCACAGTATTACCAAGTGGGTAGGGCTTCTGTCTTCTCTGGGAGCAGGGATGGTATCTTAGTCATATTGTTTTCCTTGGGATGAGGTCTGTGCCTGATGTACAATGGATACTCCATAAATGTTTGATAAACCAATGAAGAACGAAAAAAAGCCTAGTCAGGCTCCTATCCAAAGTCGGAACTATCTCTTTAACATTCTAACATTCTTGACTTACTGTCACTTTACCTCAAATTGAACAGATTCCATGATGGGAACTTCATTCTCCCCAAACTAGCCAGTGACATGTGGGACAGCTCTGGCCAGGGCTCTGGGACTGCAGTGTACTTTCCCTGCATGGTCCAGGAGCTGTGATGTGGCTGTGGTCTAGGGGAATCCTGCCCCATGGAGTTGCGCCGCACAACCCTGGCTCCAGTTGCCAGAAGGCTCTTTTTAATGTTGAACCAAAATGTGCCTTCTTTTTTTTGAGACAGAGTTTCACTCTTGTTGCCCAGGCTGGAGTGCAATGGCGCGATCTCGGCTCACTGCAGCCTCCGCCTCCCAGGTTCAAGCGATTCTCCTGTCTCAGCCTCCCAAGTAGCTGGGATTACAGGCATGTGCCAACACACCTGGCTAATTTTGTATTTTTAGTAGAGATGAGGTTTCTCCATGTTGGCCAGGCTGGTCTTGAACTCCCAACCTCAGGTAATCCGCCCGCCTCAGCCTCCCAAACTGCTGGGATTACAGGTGTGAGCCACCGCGGCCGGCCAGTGTGCCTTCTTATAGTGTCTACTCATTGGTCTTTGTTCTGCCAGTGATAACAATGGGATAACGCCTGCTACACAACTTCACTGTGAAACTCTTCTCCTGTGCTGAGATTAAACAAACTCTAAGATTATTAAATAGTATATTTTCCTTGATAGCCTAACTTTTGATGTCTTATGTATAAATAAACCAAAGGAAGTGAGCAGTCATATTGCTAATCTGCTAACTCATATCTATTGAATGATAAAGTTTTAAAAGTTTCCCCAGGTAAGTTTAAGATTCAAACACCATCTATTGAGCACGTAGATTGTGTGCCAGGTAGTAAAATAGGTGCTTTCACACACATTGTCTCAATTCCTCAAACAATCCTGTGAGGTAAGAATTCTCTCTGTATTTGAAACTTGAGGAAACATGCTCAGAGTGCAAGAAGCTTCCTTGCCTGAGATCACCTAAGCAGGAACCCTCAGAGCCAGCAACTGAATCTTGGTCCCTGTGATGTCAAGTCCACTGCTCTTCCCACTGCAGAACATGGCCTCTAGATTAATGCCACTGATTCAGGAACATCTCCGACAGTCTTGAAATACCCCCATCTTCCCTTGTTGTTTTTTTCCTTCTGGCTTCTTCTATTATAGTCTCTTTATTTGAAACTCTGTAGGCCAAGGCCAGAGCTGATACCGACACGGAGCCAGTGCAGATAGCACATCAGATGCTAGGGGTCGCTGGGAGGATTAAGGGATTTAATCTGCTAGGAACACTTGTACTTGAAGTGGAGGAGGTTAGGCGGCCACAGTTGCTGCTTCATTAACATAGAGGTTTTGGATTTTTTTCTCTTGTGGTTTGTTTTTTAAGTGGATTGGCAGACTCCTTATTGCTTAAGAGTGGCTTTCTAGGCAGGCCACTGGCATCTGAATTCATCATTGACAATAAATGTAAGAAATTGGAATAAAAAAGAGAGACCCGCTGTTATTTGCTTTTGTTCTCCAATGGTTTGGTTAACTCAGGGTAAGGCTGAGTATCAGGGTATATCGCACCGAAGAATAACAATCCATTCAGTAATGTTATAGTTATCCTCAATCTAAACATGTTAACTGTCATTTTCCTCCTTTTCAAATAAAATACTGGAAAACTATCATTTAATGGTAAACATTTTTATCTTAAAGGGCAAATATGGGGGGGCTTAATGATAAACACAGACCACTGCTGATAATAATAATAATTTAAAACCACAACTAAGTATGACAGCATGAAGGGATGCTCAGTGTATTAATATTTGGCTGAAAATTACAGGAAGGGGCATGATACAGCCATAGTTCAGTGAATCTGAAGGGCTTATTGACCCCAGCAAGTAGCCCCGGCTGAAACAAGTCCACTTTGCACCTGTGATAGGTCTTGGTTGTTTACTCTAGGGTCAGAAATTCTCTTTTTTGGTATTTGGATCACCTGAGGTGTTTGCTGAAACTCCAAGCTCTGGCCTCGTCCCAAAGGAGTCAGATTCTCTAGCACTAGAGTGGTTCCCAGGAATCTGCATTTTGGGCAAGCACCTCAAATAATTCTGGTATCTCTGACACCCAGAGCCACTATAAAATGTTCATGGACCTCAGGCACTTTTGCCATTGTGGGCCCTTTATTGCATAAAAAAATTAAATTTGCAACTGCATTGACATGAACACAAATGAAGTCGAGGCTGGATTATATATTTTGTTCCTGATTTTAAAAGAAACTAAAAATCTTTGTGGCCTCCTAAAAGATTCGTGGGTCCTAGCCATTGTCTACTGCACCTAATGGATAAGGCAGCCTGCTGCTGCTCCCTTGATTCTGTGACATTAGGGGGAAGGCTGAGCTTTTATTTATTTTTTATTCTTTTAAGGATAGAGGTTTTACTATGTTGCATGAGTTGGGCTCAAGCAATCTCCCTGGCTCAGCTGGGATTACAGGCACATTCGGCTGGGTTTGTATTCTTTGGCGCCCAGGCTGGAGTTCAATGGTGTGATCTCGGCTCAGCGCAACCTCTGCCTACTGGGGAGGCTGAGGCAGGCAGATCACATGGTCAGGAGTTTGAGACCAGCATGGCCAATATGGTGAAACACCGTCTCTACTAAAAAAAAAAAAAAAAAAACCAAAAATTAGCTGGGCATGGTGGTATGCACCTGTAATTCCAGCTACGCCTCAAGCGATTCTTCTGCCTCAGCCTCCCGAGTAGCTGGTACTGCAGGCGTGTGCCACCACACCTGGCTAATTTTGCATTTTTAGTAGAGACGGGGTTTCACCATGTTGGCCAGGCTGGTCTCAAACTCCTGACCTCAGGTGATCTGCCCGCCTTGGCCTCCCAAAGTGCTGGGATTACATGTGTAAGCCACGGCACCCAGCTGAGGTTCTCTTTAATCAATGATTTCACTTGCTCAGTCAGCTTACCTGTGAAATGCAGGATGAAAAGGGACACAGCTACCATGGTGGCTGACAGCCCCCCTTTCACTCTCTTTTCTCACATCATTCTCTGCAGATAGTCAGAACCTCTTGCTGCCTTACGGTCTCTATGAAATCAGGAAATTATCCCCCATAATCTGTTTCATACCATAGAAATCCATGCACAACAATGTGTTAATCAAATATTTAACTCTAATTGAATTAAATGTTTTGTCTCAAAATGCCTTGTAAACTTTCCTGACCCCAACCTACACTAAAAAATACATTTTATATCAGGCCCAATACATACACAGATGTAACTGAAAAGTTTTATGAGATATACTTACCCTGAAATATTTTTCATGAAAGGTTTCCTGAAATAATAGAGTATTCCAATTCAGTGAAATTATTTATTCCATTTAAAAACAGAAAACAAAAAACGCTGGTCTCTGTAATCCCAGAACTTTGGGAGGCTGAGGCAGGCAGATCACGTGGTCAGGAGTTCGAGACCAGCATGGCCAATATGGTGAAACCCCGTCTCTACTAAAAAAAAAATACAAAAATTAGCTGGGCATGGTGGTGTGCACCTGTAATTCCAGCTACTCAGGAGGCTGAGAGAATCGCTTGAACCCGGGTGGCAGAGGTTGCAGTGAGCGGAGATCGGGCCACTGCACTGTTGCATGGGCGACAGAGCGACACTCCACCTCAAAACAAAAAACCAAAACAGAACAAAAAAACAAAAAACGCTGGTCTCACCTGCTACAATGATTTTATAATAGGTCACTATCTGCAGTTTGAAAAAGTGGTCAAAGGAGTAGCAAGCATAAAAAGTAAAATATCTGTAGTAAATGATGTCTATTTCTGCAATAGGAATATACCAAAAATAACAGCTACCTTATCTTTGGCCACATTCTCTGTCCCAATGTACTTGATGAGGTATTGTCAATAAGGTCTCATTTTTATTATTCACTCATTCAAATATTTAATAAGCACCTACTACATGCTGGGCACTGATTGTGGCTCTGCAAATAACAGCAATAATCAAAGTCCCTACCCTTAAGGAGTTACATTTTGGTTGGGAGAGATGCTAATGAAATTCATAGGTAAATACATAGTGGTCAGATGGAGATAAGTGCCACAGAAGGACTCTTTTCAGACCCTTCTTTCCCTGGGCATGCTTATGTAACAACACCCTTCTTCCCTCCATGAAAACACGTACTTTCTTCGGATTTACTGATACTCTTTACCTCGAGGACAGTAGGATAGCCAGCTATTAGTTCAACTCAAAGGTGACTTTGCATATCTTTTCTGTTGTGTATTTGTTTCATGCATGGTTACCCAGAGATCAACATGCTTTTCTAATTTCCAAATTCCTTCTTAGACAGTGATGGTGATTAATTATCCCTGGATCTTGCAAATGTAATGAGAGTGGGATCAATTTCACTGAGCTAAGTCTTTAGTCACTGTTTGGGGATTTTGAGTCCTTTTTAGTCCCAGGATTGGTGTTCCTAGATGTCCAAGTTCCTTGCCTGAAGAGGCCTCATACTGAACCCACAACTACTTTTCTCCTGATTGGTATCCTGCTCTGAATGACAGGGGTTATCCAGTGAGAATTCTGTAGCTGTTACAAGTGAGATCACCTCAGAGCAAGGCTAGATTCCAGACCCAGTGGATCCATTAGACCAGGAACAGATAGTGAATATTTTTTCTGGGCCACACACTCTCTGTCACTACTCAACACCACCGTCGTAATCCTGAAGACATCGTAGACAACATGTAAATGAATTGCATGGCTGTGTTCTAGTAAAACTTTATTTGCAAAAATAAGCAGCAGGCTGGTCCCTGGTTGAGGCTGAGGAAGACATTACTTCCTGCTGGAAATACTTGGGACTTACATTTGAGACAAGCTGAAAGTATGGGATGAGGGAGGAACAAAAGCTTACAAACAAAGAGCAGCCAGTTTGGCCAAAGAGGCATATGCATGAAAGAAGGTGGCAACAGATTGTGCACATGTACCCTAGAACTTAAATAAAAAAAAAAAAAAAAAAAAAAAAAAAAAGAAGGTGGCAACAGACTGAAATGTAATTCGGTAAGGACAAATACATTTACAAACGTGCAAACTGACCTTTTGCTGGTTCATCTTTATTTTACAGTCACACTACTTAAAAATACATATTTTAAAAATATTATTTTAAAAGTCATCTTCCACTAGAATCACAAACTTCTTCCTTGTATCAAAAGTTGTGCCACTATCCTGGTTACTTGTGGATTCACCAAGCAGTCCAGCAAGTCGTCCGTAGAAATGAATGTTTGAGAAGGAGCCGTAGTAGCATTTGAGGCAATCTGTTCCTTAATTGCCTTTTCACTGTTCATTATTTGTTGTCTCTTGGCACAATGCAGTTTTCCAAAGTGTTCTCCATCCTTGTCAACAAAGTCTTTCCCATCACTTCCAAATATGCCTCCTCTTTCTGAAGGTGGTTCTTCGGACCTCTGTGCCACAGGTACCAGATCAGGGCCAAAGGGACTTGCTGCCTCCGGTTTGCCTGTTCCTGTGGTCAAGTTCTGGCTACCTGTTTGGCCCACCTCCATGTGGCTGTACACATTTAATTCTTCCTTTTTCATGCACTCTCCATCTGTTCTCGGTGCTTGGATTTCTACTACCTTAGATGTTCTGCAACGATCAAAAAATGCAGAAACAGCTGCATTTAAGTAGCAACAGTTCACTGCATGGGACGTTTCCTCAACCTAAGGGAAAAGAAAAACCCTTTAAAATGGTTACATACATTTAGTTACATTGGAAAACAAAAGTCCTAGTCAGGGCTGGTTTACCACAGGAAACTTAACTGCCATGATGAAGACCAGAAGCTGCCTACCTCAGTGGGGTTTAACCAGGCTCTGGTATTTTGTGGATTCTCTGCAGTTTTCAGGGCACACACAAGCATACGAGTGATTGCCTCTTCTACCCGGGCCAGGTGATCCTCTTCCTGAATTAAAAAAAACACACTTTTAACTTTTGTTAAGTCTCATGGCTTTTTAAGAGAGAATGAAGTCTCTTTTAATTTCATCTTCTGTTCCTTCATTAACACAAGTTTTGTTACAGAAGGAATGAATATGCTATTGGTAGAACCACAATTTTTGTGTATTTACTATCATCTGCCATCTAGAAGAGTTGCAGAATATTTCACCAAATTTAAGTATGTATTCTATCTATAAGACACAGCCTTAAGTATCAATCACCTTATGATATTTTCTCCAATCTTTTCCATTATTTGACATGTTTAAAGTTTTTTTTAAAGTACCACATACAGACGAATAATCCCTATAGAGTCTGACAAGCAAATTATTTCAGAGATGGAAGAAAAATTACAATAAACATGCTTGGCTACAAGAATGAGATGGCTATCCATCTAAACATGGCTTTCTTAAGACAGAGTAAGCATAAGGTATAGCATTAATGAGGAACTGCATTAAAATCAACAACTTCTGTTTACCAAAAAACACCACAAAGGAAAAAAAACAAACTAGATGCCTGTAACATATATAACTGATAAAATATTAATGTGTAGAATAAAGAATCTACACATAGCAATAAGAGAAATGAGCAAATTTTTAAAAATGGGCAAAAGACACAATGACCAGCACTTTTAAAAGGAGCAATCAGATGACTAATAAACATATGAAGATATGTTTAGCCTCCAGGGAAGTGCAAATTGAGAAACCCATGAAATTGGCAAAAAGGGGCCTGATGGTTCCACGTGGGACATTGAGAGACAAAAGTCTTATACACTAATGGGAAAGCAAATTGATAGAGACATTTGGAAAACATGGGTGGCATTATCTCGTAAACTTGAGTATTGTATACCCTACGGACCAGCAATACCACTCCGAGATTTATGCACAGTCTAGAGAAACTCTTGCACATGTGTGCCAGGAAACATGTATAAGAATATTCTGTTCACAGAAGCAAAAAATTGAACACCAAATCATCCATCAATAGAACAATGAATAATGTATAAATTATTATAAATATAAATTATTGATATATATACATATATTACTATATGAATAGTAATTGAAATAGCAGCATGAATATTAATAATGAATAAATTATGGAGTATCTTAACACAGTATTATATCACAGTGAAAATGAATGAACAGCTTACATGTGACAGCACAAATGAATCTTAGAAACACAATATTGAACTTAAAAAGGCAAATCTCCATGATGAGATACCACTTCACACTAGGACAGCGCTAATAAAAAAAAGACAGATATTAACAGGTGTTGGTGAGGATGCAGAGAAATCAGAATCTTCATACATTGCTGGTGGGAATGTAAAATGGTGCTTCAGAAACCTGGGAGTTCCTCAAAAGGTTAAACACAGAGTTACCATATGTAATGATTAATTTTGAGTCAAGTTGGCTAGACTATAGTGCTCAGTTGTTTGGTCAAACAATAATCTGGATGTTGCTGTGAAGATATCTTGAAGATATTACTAGCATTTACAATCAACTGACTTTATGTAAAGGAGATTACACTCAATAATGTGCGTGGTCCTCATCCAATTAGTTGAAGTCCTTAAGAGCAAAAACTGAGATGTCTTAGAGAAAAAAATTCTGCCTCAACACTGTAATAGAAGTCCTATGTGAGTTTCCAGCCTGCCAGCCTGCCCTACAAATTTCAGACATGCCAGCCCCCACAATCAAGTAAGCCCATTCCTTAAAGTAAATCTCAATCTCTTGTTCTCTATATAAGTACAGACATTTCTATGTATTATATAGAGATCTACATTTACAGACATGTAGATATCATGTAAAGATATCTATCTACATATATACTCATAGGAATGGAATTGCTGGATCATATGGTATATCAGAGTTCCTCAGAAAAACAGAACCAACAGAAGATGTAGCCAGATAACCAGATACAGATATAACATAAAACATTAGATTCATTATATACCGTAAGATTTAGCCATGCTATAGCATGCATCAGTATTTCACTCCTTGTGATATTTGAAAAATATTCCATTGTACACATATACCACATTTTATCCACTTATCAGATGATTGATATTTGAGTTGTGTCACTTTGGGCTATTATGAATACTACTACTGTGAACATTCGTGTAGAAGTTTTTGTGTGGACCTACATTTTCATTTTTCTTGGGTATACACCTAGGAATGGAATTGCTGGGTCACATGGTGTATCAGTCAAGGTTCTCCAAAGAAAGAGAACCAATAGAAAAAAATATATATGTGTACATATGTGTACAAAGACAAGACAGATGGATAGATGGACAGATAATGTGACAAAACTTTTTTGTTTAAACAAGAGAATGAGAAGAGTGAATGGAATACATAGGGAAGGGATTGGGAAGAACACAGCACCACTCGAACAGAGCTAAAATCTCTACTCTTTTCCAAATATGTTATTCATGAAAGCAATATCAGAACCTGGAGTTAACTTGAGTTATATAAGTATGGTAGGCTCTAAAACCTAAGAGCTTTTTGGAGCTAAATTTGGCAAAAAGAAGGAATTATTGTCCAATGTTGAAGAGACAATGATAAAAGCAACATATGACAGAGAAAGATAGGATTATGTAACTCCAATTGTGCATTCCAGTTTTTCAATAAAGAATGAGTGGCCTTCAAACAGAATTATACAGAAAGATGTTGAAGAAGGAACTGGAGGTCTGGTTTGGTGAAGGACAGAAATCATCCACTTGAAATCAGCATGAAGTTCTTAGCTACCACACTTCTAAGTATGGAGTCTGTTTATACTCGATGATACTAATCCTTTGGAAAATTATAGAAAAGATTACTAAATAGTATATAATGAGCCTTTTAAAAACACTGTGGTGAAGTCATTCATGTTACTGAAGCCACATAAATTCAAATCTAAATAAAATACGAACAAACACTATCCTATGGTAAATTAAAAAACAGTATATCACAACCAAGTGGTATTTGCTCCAGAAATTAAGATGAATCAATATTAGGCAACCAATTGATATAATTTATTGCACTACCAAATGTTTACTAAAGAAGAATATTATGTAATCTTCTTTATCAATTCAACAACATTCAATACCTTTTCCTGATTTTAAAAAACAAAAAGTAATGAAATAGAAATTGATGGATACTTAATATGATAAAACACATACAACTCAGCCCCAAATCTAGCATTTCATAGTCAGGAACAAGGCAAGGATGCCCACTATCTCCACTATTATTAATGAACTGGATGGATTAGCCAATGTAATCAGACCAAATCTCCACCCCCAGCCCACAATTATAGGCAAACAAATTAGAAAGGAAGAAGAAAAACTATCTTAATTTTCAGGTAATCTGAGAGATACCTGAAAATCCCAGAAAGTCAGTATAAAACTACCACAAAATAAAATAATTCAAATTAACACAAAAATCAATAGCTATCATACACACTAATAATATCCACTTAGAAGACAGAATGGAAGAGAAGACCTTACCCTAGCAGCAAAAAAAGATGAAATATGGCAGTCCTTCCTTACCTGCAGTTTTGCTTTCTACGGTTTCAGTTACCCATGGGTAATCTCAGTCAGAAAATATTAAATGAAAAAATCCAGAAATAAACAATTTATAAGCTTTAAATTTCATGCAATTCTGAGTAGTGTGATGAAATCTCCCACCATTCCACTCTACACAGTACACATTACCTGCCTCTGAGTCACTCAGTAGTTAGCTCAGTGATCAGATCACTGTCGTGGTATTTGCAGGGCCTATATTCAAGGAACCCTTATTTTACTTGATAATGGCCCCACAGTACAAGAGTTGTGATGCTGGCAATTTGGATATGCCAAAGACAAGGCGTAAAGTGCTTCCTTTAAGTGAAAAGGTGAAAGTTCTCGACTTAAGGAGAGAAAAAACCAGCATGCTGAGGTTACTAAGGTCTATGGTAACAAATCTTCTATCTACAAAACTGCGAAGAGAAAAAATTATGGTAGCTTTGCTATCACACCTCAGACTGCAAAAGCTGCAGCCACAGTGCATAAGTGCTTAGTTAAAATGGATTAAGTCTGCATCTTAGTTAAGACATTACATTTGTAGGTGGAAGGCATGAACAGAAAAGTGCTGACTGATCACAATCGGGTTTGGTAATATTCAGGGTTTCAGTAATCCACTGGGGTTCTTGGAATATATCCCTCAAGGATAAGGAGATACTACTGTGTTTAGGAATAAACATTTAAAAGAAATGTGCAAAGCTTATGTGAGGAAAACTTTAAAACACAGCTGTAAAAACAAAAACAAACAAAAAAACCTGGACTTGGATACGTGGAAAGGTACCTAATTTGTGGACAGGACAATTCAAAATCATAAAGCTCAGATAAAATTTAATATGGATTAAAAAATCAATAGGTTTTTTTTTCTGATGCTAGACAAGCTGATTTTAAAGAACACATAAAAAAACAGAGGCAAGAATAGCCAGGAAAACCCTGCAAAAAAAAGCAATGGTTAGTCCTACTGATTTTAAAACGTAAGACCTCACTAAATAAATAGGAAGAAAGACCAATGGACAAAATAGACCCATATACTTTCAGATATCTAGTATATGATGAAACAGACATTTCAAATCATAAGGGAAAACAGACTAAAATAAATGATGGTCCTACAATCCTATTATCATTTTGGAAAAGATAAAATTAGATCTCAACCTTATACTATATCCTAGTGAAAAACTTCCAAATGGATAAGAGATCTAAATGCAAAAAACATGAAACAATCTAAATTCTAACATAAAACATTGGTGAATTCCTTTATGACCTGGAAAAGGTCATATGACCTTGGTTTCTAATTATGACTCAAAAACAATAAAGTTCAACAACAGATTTTGTTGGTGAGGCTGTGGAGGAAACAAGCACTTTCATTTACTACTAATGGAAATAGAAAATGGCACAATCACAATGAAGCTGAATTTGGCAAAACCTAACAAAATTTAAGATACATTTACCCTATGACATGGCAAATCCAGTGTTAAGATCTTCCCCAAAGACACACTTCAACAAATATAAAACAACATATGCACAAGGTTATTCAGTGGCATTATTTGTAATTACAAAAGACTGGAAACAATGCAAACATCTATCCTTAAAGGAACTAATTAACAGTAAAGCACTCATATAATGAAGTACTAGACAGTGGTTGAAGAAAAATATGAATGTTTCTCTTTACTATTATGTAGTGAAATTCAGGATATTATTGTTGAAAAAAGCAAGGTGTGGAACACTATGGTTTATTACTTTCTGTGGAATAAAGGATAGAAAATAAAAAATATATTTGAATAAGTATATAAATAAGTATACAAAGATGTATTTATATGCTTATGCACTTTGTACATATAAGACTGTTTACATACTTATTTACATATATAAATATGCATATTCATTTACTTAATTTTATATATAGATATATGTTTACAAGAAACACTGAAAATGATAAACCAGAAATGAATAAAAATGGATCTCTATCAAGGTTGGGAAAAATGGAGTGGATGGAACAGGGATGAAAGGCAGACTTCCCTGAGTATAACTTTTAATATAGTTTTGACAAGTTAAATGTTCTACATATTCAAAATATTAAATTAGATCAAAATTTTAAAAAAGTAAATCCTAAAATTGAAAACGGAAACAAATGAACTTAACTAAATATCCAATTAGTAAAATAACCATAAATGAAAAGAAGTCCTTCACAATGACTCCTGAATAAAGGACTTTGTATCTATCCCTCTTAGTAATAGATACAGTCTAATAATAAAAAGAATTGCAAATAAATTTTAATTTTTACTGGCAAGTTTTATGGTTAGTAGTAATATTTCTATTTGAATTTTGGAAATATAAATTTGACATCTTTTTTTTTTTTTTTGAGATGGAGTGTTGCTCTGTCACCAGGCTGGAGTGCAACGGCGCGATCTCGGCTCACTGCAACCTCCGCCTCCTGGGTTCAAGTGATTCCCCTGCCTCAGCCTCCTGACTAGCTGGGACTACAGGCACGTGCCACCATGCCCGGCTAATTTTTTGTAGTTTTTTTTAGTAGAGATGGGGTTTCACCATGTTGTCCAGGATGGTCTCGATCTCCTCACCTTGTGATATGCCTGCCTCAGCCTCCCAAAGTGCAGAGATTACAGGTGTGAGCCACCGCGCCCAGCCTAATTTGACATCTTAAAAAATATATTGCTGGATACAGCAAACAAATAAGTATATTGCTGGGTTTTTTGTTTGTTTGTTTGTTTTTTGTTTTTTTTTGAGACGGAGACTCGCCCTGTTGCCAGGCCAGAGTACAGTGACTTGATCTCGGCTCACTGCAACATCCATCTCCTGGGTTCAAGCGATTCTCCTGCCTCAACCTCCTGAATAGCTGGGATTACAGGTGCGCCACCATGCCCAGTTAATTTTTGTATTTTTAGTAGAGATGGGGTTTCACCATGTTGGCCAGGATGGTCTTGATCTTTTGACCTCATGATCCGCCCACCTCGGCTCCCAAAGTCCTGAGATTACAGGCGTGAGCCACCATGCCTGGCTTTATGTTACTGTTTTTAAGGACCCAGATTTTCAGTGTAAGAGAAGAGATAAAAATACAGAAACAAATAAGAAAAAATTCTATCATGTTAAACTTGAATTACTTTTATAGTTCAAAAGTCTGATGATTGGGTATCATGCTCATGTGTGAGACATGCCTCCCTTAAGCCTTGTTATGATGTCAGCACATTACCTGTCTAGATATATTTTTTAAACACGTGAATTAGAAATATATTAATATCTATCAATCAATCAATCATCTATCTATCTCACATTCTAGCTACATCACTGAAAGAGCCTAGAAACAGTGACACCCAGGAGCAATGAACAGCTTTAGAGCTGAGATCTCAGTTTCTAAAGGCCATTCCCTACAAAAAGAACTGTGGCTACCTGGAGAAATTATAGACTTCCAAGTTTGGGGCACTAAAGAAAAAAGGGTATCCTAGGATATCTTCCTGTGCCAGAAAGCCAGGATACACTCAAAGTCTAATTAATGGGGACACATCAAAAGGGCACAGGCCAGCTTGAAGTTTCACTAAAAGGACAGATAAGACCCAAATTTAAAATTATCTTGTCAAGATGGAATGCTCAACCAAACCAACATGATGAAAATTAACAGGGATGACTGCGTATTACTGGATTTAGAATTAAAATCAGCTTCATAGGTACAGGATAGGATTCAACCTGCCTGACAGCAGATCATCTGAAAAAAAGCACCAACATTTTAGAGTTGAATATGAAACTAAAGTGAAATGAGATTACTAAAAAAACTAACCCAATATTACAAGCAGCACTGGAAATATTTAGGATGGAGATCATGTGGGGTAGAAATCTTATACTCTACCAAATAAGGCCCACTGATATTCAGTTTTAGGCACTATATATTAAGAGAACTATTCTAGACATAATAACTCTCCCTCCTCCTCATAGCAATTTCTACTTTTTAAACACCTCCCATATGCCATGCACTATATTAGATGTTTTTACAATGTGTTCTCCAATTTAACCTCACAACCACTCTACTGAGGTGGGTTCAATTATAATCCTCATTTTACAAGAAAATAGAGGCTTGAAGAGATTAAGTAACTATCTATGTTAGACAGCTAACAAAGGTAACTTGTATCTTAAAGTTGCCTGATTCCAAAGCCTGTGGCCAGAATGGTAAAAAGTCTGGAAAAAGGAAAAAGTCACATAAAAACACCCCATTAAAGACAGTAAGAGTTTTTGAGCATGGAAGAAGAAAAGATTATGGAAACACTTGGAGGTATTTTCAAATATTTTAAAAAGATGACAGCTCTATTCTTTAACAAGTGAACTTCCTTGGGAGGTGAAGCACCTGTCAGGGCTATTGTAGATATGACTTTGGCATTGGGAGTGGAAGTTCCCCATGGATTCTACCTTAACATCTGCTGCAACTCCAGTTCAGCATGCTATAGGCAAAATTTCTGTTATGTTACTGATCTCCTGCCATACCTCTCACCTAAGCCTCAAGGCCTACAACTCTTGTCTAAGCCCACACAATATAGCTTTGTTACAATATTCCTTCTGTTCCACTGATTCCAAAGCCATTCCTATTACCAAAGGATAGGAAAAACTAGACTAGGGAGAGGATGCGGCTGTCAAACAGAGCAGAGAGATGCAATCCAGGCTTCAGGTCAAGGAGAGCAGAGATGCAGTCAGGGCCTCTGGTTAAAAAGAGCCAGCTGCAATTATGGCCCCAGTTGAAGAGACAGACTTGAGCATAACAAGCAGCTATTCTAATTGTCAAACAGAGCAGGCAACCAGGATTAAGCATAACACATAGGAAGGAAAGGCCTCTGGCAGAAATGAAATGATAAAAACCTAGCACTGAAAGACAGACTCCGCTTTGAGAATACATAGAAGCCAAGACAGAATTCTGCAATTAGTAATGACCTTGAACCAAGAAGCAGGTATTGGCCGGGCGCGGTGGCTCAAGCCTGTAATCCCAGCACTTTGGGAGGCCAAGACGGGCGGATCACAAGGTCAGGAGATTGAGACCATCCTGGCTAACACGGTGAAACCCCGTCTCTACTAAAAAATACAAAAAACTAGCCGGGCGAGGTGGCAGGCACCTGTAGTTCCAGCTACTCGGGAGGCTGAGGCAGGAGAATGGCGTGAACCCAGGAGGCGGAGCTTGCAGTGAGCTGAGATCCGGCCACTGCACTCCAGCCTGGGTGACAGAGTGAGACTCCGTCTCAAAAAAAAAAAAAAAAAAAAGAAGCAGGTATTTCCAGCCCAGACAGTATGGAAGAGGAGTGGCAACAAGGGACACATATCGGCAAATCTGGCCAGACCCAACACAATTTTCCTAACAACACGGTCAAGGGAAAGGACCCTGCCTGCCAGCATCAGGCCCATTCTGTGTACTTAAAAGAAAGAGAGTGGCACACCACTAAAATTCCAATTTCCAACCTAAACATCCATTAACAGAGGACAGAATGCATAAGTTATAGTGCACTGCAACAAAAAAATACTGAAGCATTGGTTAAAAAAATTAATTACCAAGTTGTACAGCCAGACCTCATACATCTTTTAAAAGCATGATCTGCACTTACTTAAAAAAACAAAACGAAATGAAAAAGTACCAGTTCAATCCATGAGTTTATACTGACAGTGACAGGATCAATGGATTCTACATAATGCCACCAGTGTCTGGGAACAAACAGAACCTGAAAACCAAACAAAGAATGGTTAGCACAAGAACAGGACATTTCATTTTTATGTCAGACTCAGACCCTAATTGAGGCTGCTAGGAAAAAAAGGAATACAAATGAATTCACAATAATATTGCTGGAGAAAAGCAAAGGAAAAAAACCCCGCAATCCTTTTTTCCTTTTACTCCTTTTTTATTGACAAGTTCACATGTTCTACAAAGGATACTGCCAGCATCTCTATTCTCTTTAATCCTGGGCCTTCTTCGTCTGCGCCTAAATCTTAGTACATGATTCTGAGATTCTAATTTTTCCTCCTTTCCATCACAAAATAGTTGCATGCATTCTGAGAAAGGCCATAGGTAAAACACATAGGACATGGCTTCTGTATTCTCACAGTTCGAAATCTAGCCAATAAGAAGATAAAGTAAAGAAAGGTGGCATTATAGAAGTGGTAAATTAGAAGAAAATGATGTTTGAGAATTTCAGAGGTAGGTGAAACAGGCATGAACTAGGGAGGTCAGGGGCAACATGGATGGAGGAAGTGTGATTTGAACCCGGGCTAGGAGAGAATTCAGACTGAGAAAAGAATGAAGACATGCCAGGAAGGATAAGAGGTACAGGAGAGGGAGATAGGACTATAGAGGATAGCAAGTAGGTCAGTCTTACTATCACAGAAGGAATAATGGGAGATAAGGTAGGGAAGGGACAGTGGACTTCAAAATAAGAATTTAGATTTTATCTGGTAGGCATTAGGAGTCACTGAGAAATTCTAAGTAGGGGGATGGTTAAAATAGTGGTATTGAGAGAGTCTGAGAAGGACAGCAGATATTTGCAAAGGCCCACTTATTAAATGTTAAAATATAAATAGGAAGGTATAATAAACAAAAGCAATGGGCAGAGTCAAGAAGGATGGCATCTATCCAGACTCAGTATGAGATTTCCTATTGAGAGCAGAGCAGATGGAGATGATATGAAGCTTTTGGGCTTCAGATTTAGGAAACTACTGGTATTTGCTATGAACAAGGTAGGACTGGGAAATAGAAAGATCCTTTCAGGAAAACTGGAAACTATGAAAGTCCACTTGACAGTCATAAGTAGGTTATGCATGTCCTATCAGAGTAAAGTTTCAGTAAAGTGGTGAGAGAAAGAGCTGGGTTTGAGTGGATTAAAGAACGGACAGGAGGTAAGGAAAACTGATACAATGAACAAAACCAGTCATTCAAATTTGGCTATTAAAGACAGAAGAGAAAATGATTGGCAACCACTTCACACTCTCTGGAATGGCTGTAAAAATAATGATAAAAAAGAAAAACAAGTGTTGGGAAAGATGTGAAGAAACTGGAACCCTCATACAATGCTGGTGGGAATGTAAAATAGTACAGTTGCTATGGAAAACAGTTTGACAACTCCTCAAAAAGTTAAACAGAGGGTTACCATGTAACCCAGCAATTCTACTCCTAGGTATACCCAAGAGTATTGAAAACACATGTGTACATATGAAGACATATGTACACACAAAACTTGTACATGAATGTTCAAAGCAGCATTACTTATAATAGCCAACAAAGCAGAAACAACCCAAATGTCCATCAACTGATGAATGGATAAACAAAATGTTATATGGCCACACAATGGAATATTATTAAGCCATAAAAAAGAAATGAAGTGCTAGTAACATTCTACAATGTGGATGACCCTTAAATACATTATGCTGTGTGAAAGAAGTCAGACACAGAAGGCCCTGTATCATAATATTGCACCACGTGAAATGTCCACAATGGGCAAATCTACAGAGATAGAAAAAGATTAGTTGCTGTCAGGGGCTGTGGGGAGAGGTGAATGCAGAGTGACTAACAGGTTGAGGCAACTCAGTGAAGTGAAATTGTTTGAGTTGATAATGCTTAAGTGAAGGAAGCAGGAAAAGAGTGAGTGAGACGGGTACAATGGAAGGGAGAGGGATAATCAAGAGAATAAAATCTCTTTAAGTGACTAAGAAAACCTTTCAAATTATTAATGAAATATCAGCAGCAAGCGCCAATGTTGAAAAGGAAATTTTCCTCACTGGGAAGCAGCACTATGTACAATACCTTTGGAAATGTTTCAGAGTTAGTAATTTATGAAAACAACATCCATTCTTGCTTAAAAGCAAACATTCTCAGTTCCTTCTGCCCCTGTTGGCTCACACCTGGATGCATTCCGACCTGTGTTTATGTGTCTGGGTTCAGTTCTATCATAATTGAACAGATATTAACTGTGATTAAATGTTCCAGAGATGCTCAAGTACCCATGCCTTGAACATTTTCTCCTGACCTAAATGAAAATGACTCTGTAGACTGTCTTCCTCCAAAGTCCATTCTCCTCTTTACCAATAGGAGGAGCTGTGTTCCCTCTTGCCATTTCCTTTCCAGGACCTGTGAAGCAGAGGTGTACCTGTCTGAAGCCTACAGCTGGGGCGGCTACCTTCCAACAGCAGAGCAGAGGGAAGGAAGCCATTCTCATTTGTACTGCGCGGGGAGGGGAAGCACACAGCATAAGGACTTGAGAGAGTTACAGCTGTGGTGTCCCCTGGCAGGTCATTAAAGTTTTAAAGCCTTATTACCTGTCCTGGGCTCAGTGTAACCATATGTCTTTGAGCTTTCTGGAACTGAGGAAAACGCTTTAAATCAGGATTGACAACATTGATTTTACTGAACACACTAGATTCTTCATAAGGGATTCTAGTTGGATAAAGGAAAGGAGTATCTTCAGGAGGAAAGAGATGCCATCGTTTCCTAATTAAAAAAAAAAAAGAAAAAAGATACAAGTTAGTACTCTGGTCTTAAGACAAAACATGTAAGAAGGCAAAAGCTAAGTGTTCATTTTCACTCATTTAAATTCGATCCCTAAGGGAATACAAGTACCATCAGTGGTCACCTGGCCATCTCTGACTCAGCGCTAGAATCCCTCTGCAGATACTGGGTGGAAGGCTGTGTAGCAACTAAGGGGCTGCCTCATGGATGTCTCAGGACACCGTGAGGCAGCCTCTTACATTGCTGGGACAGAATCTAGTTCGTAAGATCATTCTTTCTTATCTCAAATCAAAGTCTGCCTTCTCATAGTTTTCATCCCTGACTCTAGAGCTATTCACAATAACCCCCACCCTTTCAAATATCTGTATTCTTATCTTATTCAGAGCAAACACTCATAGTTCCATCCACCAAATAGTTTCCAGACTTCTCCCTGTTTGGGTTATATATAAATTCCTTAAGTTAAACATTTGTTAAGTTAATCCATTAGGGAGTGGACATGCACAAATAACACCACATAAATAAAGCAGTATAATGTGGGAATTTTCAAAAAGAAAACTGTCAAATGTTTCTCACTTAAAACAGTTTTGAAAATGGAGGTAATAAATTCTAACTCACAAAACACTAGACACACCTATGCTTTATGCCAACAGGGGGAAGACATCTGAGGCAAAAGCCAGGGAAGTATGAGAAAAAAAAAGAGACCTAGACATCTAGATGTTTAGATGGGGAGGCAAAGAGAAAAGAGGGAAAAACCCAGTTCTGAGAGAAGAAGCCCAAAGCCCTCTAGTGACCCCTCGCAGTTGTTAGAGTGGGGCTATCAAGTCCTTTCAGAACCAAGAAACAGGGGCTGCTGTTTTCGAACTAAGTATATACTGAAGTCTTATTTTGCTTTAGAAATTTGAAGGTTTTATAGAAATAATGAAATGCTTTACTCTTCAGTAAACATTTACATTCAGGCCATGTGTGGTGGCTCGCTGCCTGTAACCTCAGCACTTTGGGAGGCCAAGGCAGAAGGATTGCTTGAGGCCAGGATAGAGAATGGCCTTGGAGCCTGGGAAACATAGCAGTACCTCATCCCTATAAAAATTTTTCTGAAAAAATTAGCCAGGTGTGATGGTGTGTGCCTGTAGTCCTAGCTACTCAGGAGGCTGAGGTGGGAGGATTGTTTGAGCCCAGGAGTTTTGAGGAAGCAGTGAGCTATGACTGTGCCACTGCACTCCAGCCTGGGTGACAAAGCAAGACCATGTATCTAAAAAAAAAAAAAAAAATTCATTTCGGAGCTATAAGGCAGTCTATCAGTTTACACAGTCATCAGTTTAAAAACCATTGAGGTTCAAAAGCTGTTTGCCCAATCTTAAAGCTTTAATTTAATTTAAGCTTTAAGAGCTGCTCCATTCCACTGTATTAGTTTGAAAGCAGTTTTCAGTATCAATATGCTTTGAATGTTAGAGTTGGAAGGGCTCTGAAGAGATCATCAGTCTAATTTCATTTTCAAAGTAGTGGCAGAAAGACTCAGAGCTTGCTCAGTGTCACTCACTGGGGTGGTGGTAGATTCAGAACGAGGTCACAAATCTCCTGGCTTCTCCAGATCCCAGTTCCTTCCCCTGCACCATAGCAATATTTCCCAAAGGAATAGCCATAATGATAACCATCCCATCCAATCTGCTTTGTTTGGCTTAAAAAATGTAAAATGCATGAATCCTTCTATCAGAAAAGGTATTCAATCACCATGCGATCTCCTGCTTTAAAAACCTCTCATGCTTCTGGATGCTGAAGGAACAGAGAGTAACAGTGTTTGCCTGGAAGTCAAGACACTGGGGACTCAACCTACCTGCCTTTCTGGTCTACTCCCTCTGTCTCCAATGCACAACATATACTGGACAAATTAAGGGGTCCTCTCTACCCCATGCTTTCTCAGGATCCCTCTGCCCTTCCCATCTGGGTCTTTCGAGCACTTATCTATCCTTCAAGGCCCACCACAAATGGCAGCTCCTCTGTGAAATCTTCCCTGATCTTTCCAACAGGAACATGACCTCTTCTACTTCTCAGTCCTACAGCTCTGTGAAACCTTCCTCTAGAGCATGGGCATTCTGCCTTGTATCACGGCTGTCTGTCGGCTTGCCTGCAATCTGGTTGTGAGCTCTCCCACGGTAGAGATGGTGTATTACTCCCTCACCTCTGTACCTACTGTAACACATGGTCCCTGTACAGAAGGATACTCAATGGGTATTTACGAAAGCTATTTTATTATTCCAGAGTTATATAAGGCCAGAAAATGTCTTATTACAAAGTTAAAAAAAAGTGATATTAACTTTATATCATAGAAAGAATTCAGGTATTTTTTGATAATGTTTTTCCAACTTGAATTTCTCTGGCTTGTTTCCCCATTCAGAACACATGGACAGCAGCTACTTAAAATGTTATCTCTCTTACCAATTTTAAGGTTTTAGCCTGTTAACTCCACAAAGGTTGAGACCACACTCATTTGATTGACTCTTGCATCCACAGCGTGTAGCTATGTACCTGACACATTCTGTGCCCTTTAATAAAGATGAAATGCATCAGAGAGTGGATAACTTCTACCATTCTGTAATTTTCAGAGTTCTTCACATGTGAAATGTATCCACAGACATACTGACTGTTTCTCCTGAACCTATTCACAATTCTTTTCACATCTAATAGGTCTGAGAACTTGTACATGGCCTTTTCTGTTTTACTCTCTGTGCTGCCCTGTAAATATCCCACATGACCAGGAGAAGACTGGGGCATCATTAATTAGGGGAAAATAAGGCTGCACATACATCTGAGTACATCCTCCAAGTGGCATAAACACTTAAGACTCTCGTAGAACTCCAGAAACCAGAAGCACTGCCTATCCCTTCTAGAGTTCACAGATAGATGGAGACAAAAACTGACCTAAGGTAACAATACACTGTATTGTGTCAGGTAGGCACAAACTAAAATTTAGAGTTTAAAGGGTCCAGTATTTTTCAAATCAGGATCGCTGGCATCCCTTGGAGGGGAGCTTGAGGGCAACAGTGGAGCCTCTTCCTTTCAACAAACTGCTCTGCTCTTATTTATTTAGATTTGGAGAAAGGGTGTTCCCATTTTAAAATAAAAGTTTGAAAACTACAAACTCATGTAAAAAAGAAAAGCTAAGCATAGGCTGGGCATAGTGACTCACACCAGGACTTTGAGAGGCCAAGGCAGGAGGATGGCTTGAGGCCAGGAATTCAAGACTAGCTTGAGCAACGTAGAAAGACTCCATCTCTAAACAAAATTTTTTAAAAATTAGCTGGGCATAGTGGCACACACCTGTAGTCCTAGGTACTTGAGAGGCTGAGGCGGGAGGATGGCTTGAGGTCTAGGAGTTAGGATCACGCATTGCACTCCAGCCTGGGCAACAGAGCAAGACTCTGTCTCAAATGTCTCTAATTTAAAAAAAAAAAAAAAAAAAAAAAAAAAACAAGCAGAGAGCTGTCTAGCTGACCTGGGAGTGGAATCCCAGAATTCTAGAATCAACTCTCTGAAGACAATCCTGATCACGGCAAAGCACTCACCTGTAAACCACCATTTTAACTGTTCTCATTTCACAGAGGAGAAACCAAAACCAGAGGTTAAGAGGTCTGCCCCAATCATAAGGCAGGCTAACAGAATGGGGCTGGGACTACACCTTGGGGTACTGCCCTATTCTCTCTGCCACCCCTGATGCATGCATGCACAGGTGCGCGCGCACACACACACACACACACACACACACATTACCTTCCTTGTACCTGGAATACCAAGTTACAACCATAGGAGTCCAGATGACAGGGTGTGTGGGCTCCCAAGGAGCCAATCCACAATGTACTTTCCTGTCCATTTCTTCCAGGAAACCCGAAGTCAGACCATTTCACATCCTGTTTTGAAATAAAGTTGCAATCCATCAAGAACTAACCAACTCTGTATGGTAATGTTGCCCATTTTCACTTGCACATCTGTTATTTGGCAGTTGGAATATTCTGTTATGGAAAATGCTACAGATGGAAGAGGTTAGGTTTCCAGGGCAGTTCAAGAAATCTTTCTAGCCAATAACATATTTGAATAACCACACTAATAGTAATCATTCAACAAATATTTACTGACTACTTACAACATGCCAGGCACTGTTCTGGAAGCTTGTAATGAATCAATGAACAAAAGAGACAAAATGCCCACTCAGATGAAGCTTACATTTTAGAGTTGGAAACAGACAGGATTCTGCTGATATTTAGGGAAAGCGTGTTTTGGGCAGTTAAAACAGTGAATACAGTGGAAACGTCATTATTTCAAATATCTCTGAGACGCAACCGAGGAAGTCAGAAATCCTTATTCCCTCTAAGCAGTGCATATATTTGTGTATATATGCAACTTACTAACTTTATGTACTTCAATGACCACATAAAAGAAGCCTTCTCCTACATTAGTGGGGTTACTTAAAACTACCAATGCTGGAGCCTTAGCTCATACCTACTAGATCAGTCTTCAGGTGAGGGTGTCAAAGTACATCTTTTGAAATATACATCCATGGATGGCTTTCAATATACTCCCCAAAGTCATGAACTTCTTAAGTGCAATGATCTTTAGAACAGAGACAGCACAGTGCTCTGGACTTAGACTCTTCATATGCCTGGTTCTGTGGGCAAATCCTGCTCAAGTCAACTACTGGGAAAAGCCTATACTTTTAGAAGCCAACGGTGCATTTGCAGCACAGAAAAATAGGGTCACACATAAACCGAAATCCATGTGATTAAACAGATTTATAAGCTAGAAAAGAAAAAGAACATACTAGTGAACCAGGCATGATGGTTCTGCCTTATTTTTATTTTACTCACGAAATTTTCCTTTTGGTTTTAAAAAACAAAAGCAAAGAAAAAAAAACCCACTTCTATGTGTAGAACATCATTCTCAATGCTGACACTCCTTTTATCAGTAACTGCAGTCCAAATTTTCTATTTTTAGAGGGAAAACATTAACAGCTGTATTCAAAAAGAAAGGATTTTAAAGAGAAATTTAATGGATGGTTTTGAGGAAGACTAGAAAGGGCACTTTTTTTTCATTTTTGTTTTGAGTGATGAAAATGGTTGAATACGTGCACATAACTAATGTCTGACATAGAAGGGGGAATTTTTGCAAGGTCAGCACCACTGTAAATGCATATGGCTCACATGTGGCAGTTCCAGTGGGTGGTAAAAATCCTGTTCTCTCTGCATATAGCCTATAACCTCCATACTGGGAGCTTACCCCTGTTTTCTCAATGCCTAACTTAGTACCAGGCTCAGGGTTAGACCTTGGAACACACTGGCTGCTTGGGAGGGAAAGAAGAATCCACTGACTTATGATGGTTAAAATAGTTCAGGCCAATGACATTTTTGAGCATACACCTGGTGTGATGCTGGGTGTTGGGGATACAAAAATTAATGTAACACAGGCCAACCCTTCAAATCTAATAATGGGCGATAATCCTATAAACAGAGCCTTTCAACATGATGTAACAAGTGCTCTGACACAAATATGCAGGAAATGCTTTAAGATCACAGCAGGAGAGCCCTGTACCCAAGCAGGGAGCTTAGGGGAGGCTTCCAATTAACCTGGTCCTTGTTGAACAATTTACCACACCTCAGTCTGAAGAATTTAACTAAAGGTAGCTGAAAGCCATTCAGTATAAAAAGGAAAAAAGAGACTTGTCTTAGCTAAGAAGAGACAGGTTATGTGATTCTTAATCTTATAGATACGTCCCTGCAGGAATCTAATGAATACCAAAGCCCCTTCTCCTCAGAAAAAGCACACATGAAATTTCATATATACTTTCAAAGAAGTGACAGACCAACCCCACATGAAAAACCCTGTTCTAGAGCCCTGCTTTGGAAAGAATCACTGAAGAAAGATTTTTCTACAGGGTGAGGTTACTGTATGAGAAACTGAGGAGAGGCTTCCCTGGCCTCTTGTCTAACAGTAATGACTTGAAAAGCAAAACTGTCAGCCAGGTGTGGTGGCTCATGCCTGTAATTCCAGCAATCTGGGAGGCTGAGGTGGGAGGACTGCCTGGGTCCACGAGTTCAAGACCAGCGAGGGCAATGTTTGGTGAGGCTCTGTCTCTACAAAAACTTTTTTTTAACAAATTGGCTGGGCGTGGTGGCATGCACCTGTGGTCCCAGCTACTCAGGAGGCTGAGGAGGGAGGATCATTTGAGCTTGGGAGGTTAAGGCTGCAGTGAGCTGTTTGCACCACAGCACTCCAGCCTGAGTGCCTGAGTGACAGAGCAAGACCTTGTCTCAAAAAAAAAAAAAAAAAGCAAAATTGTCAGTGTAAAAATAGACAGCATTGAGAGTTGGGCTTCTCTGCCCAAGTAAGTTTAGCTACTTATGGGTAGTCAAATGTCTGAAGTCAATGTGGGCCCAGGAATCTGTCTTGAGTCTTGCTAGAAACAGGAGGCCCTGTTTGGGTGCTACATCTGTAAAACCAAAAAGGGTGATCAGTAGGGTGATCTGTCCTGGAGTCTACTCACACATACCTCAAGAGTTGGAAAAATCTTTAAAAATCATCTATTCTCAGAAAGTTCTATTCTACACCATCCCTGAAAAGAGCAAAAGTAGCTAGCTTGGGAGGGAAAGTAGCTAGCTGGTTGACCACTTACTACAAAATCAGTATCTACTTCCTGGTAGCTTACAGAGGAGGATCCTAGGTTTGCTTTCTATAACTAAAGAGAACAAGTTTATTTCCTGCTAAAAATTGCTATTTTTAAGTTATCAGAAAGACTGTCCAGCTTCTACTTTATTATTATTTTTTTTAACCTAGATGCAGCAGCATTAACTTTTCCTTCCAATTGCTCTTCTCTCAATTTCCTTTATTTGTCAACAGGCCTAAAGCCTCGCTCCCAAACTGAACCCCAGACACAGTCTACACAGAACCCGTATCCATGGAATTGTAACATTCCATGACCCGGACATCATACCATTAATGCACTGTCAGACGGCACTTTTCTTTTTAAGCAACTAAATTATACCAAGGCTAATATTGGGCCTCCCTGTCTCTTACTTGCAGACTGTTGCTTAGCATATCTCTTCAGCCTTGACTGATGGTCAAGGACCAGCCTAATATTTCCTAATTTTCCTTGTGATTTACTATTTGACTTATGGATTATTTAGAAGTTTAAGGTTTAATTTCAAATATTTGGGGATTTTTCAGCTATCTTTTTGTCATGAATTTTTAATTTAATTCTGTTGTGGTGAGAGAACATACTTTGTATGACTTAAATCCTTTTAAATTATTGAAACTTGTTTTATAGCCCAGAATATAATCAATCTTGATAAACGTTCCATGTGCACTTGGAAATAATGTGTTTTCTGTTGTTGGGTGGAGTGTTTTATAAATGTCAATGAAATCAAGTGGATTGTTCAAGTCTTTTGTGTCCTTACTGATTTTCTGTATATTTGTTTTACCCATTATAGAGACAGAGGTATTGAAATCCCCCTGCTATAATTGTATATTTGTGTTTTTCTCACTTTAGATTCGTCAGTTTTGTTCATGTATTTTGAAACTGTTATTGGGTTCATACACATTTGGGATTATTATGTCCGCTTGGTGAATTGACCTTTTATTGTGATAAAATGACCCTCTCTACCTTGGGTTTCCTTGTTTTGATGTTAACTATGTCTGTCTCCTCCTTTGAATAGTATTGGCATGAAAAAGGAGTGCTTACTATATGATTCCATTTCTACGAAATTCTAGAACTGCCAAACTAACCTGCAGTGACAGAAAGTACTACATCAGTGGTGTCTGAGAATGAGGGTGTAGGGAGAGACAGGTTATGAAGGGACACTGGGAAACTTTTGGACATGATCAAAATGTTTGTCATCTTGAATGTGGTGATAATTTCTTGGGTGTATGTATACGTAAAACTTAATCAAACTGTTCACCTTAAATATATGCTGTTTATTATATATCAGTTATACCCCAATAAAGTTGTGTGTGTATTTTTTTAATACAATGCTATTAGTACACTTTGATCCCACTGTCTCGACACTAGCAGTTTTGTTCACCATTGCATTTGTACCATCAGTGCAAATGTCAACACTGTGAAATAAGCAAATATCACCTTAGAAGTATTATGAAAATAATTTTTATCTCAAAGATCCTCTGAAAGGTTGTCAGGGACCCCCAGGGGTCTATGGGCCACTCTGGTTTACAACATCACAACTGTAATTACTCTATGTTCTTCTGTTCTGACTCCTCCTCTAAGTAATTCTAAAACAGTTTCTTATGAAAATACATTTTAAGTCATACTCCAGATTAAAATTGAAATACTTTAATCATGTTCACAAACGTTTTATAACTTAAAATTATATAAGGATAGCATTTAAGACCCTCCCAAGTATGGCTGACGTCACATGTCTGCTCTGCGTAAGGCCCTGTCCAGTCTCCTCACTGACCTATGCTCTCTCTTACCTCCTGGCCTCTGCTCATGCCCCTTTCAATTTCTGCCTGTTAAAGTTCTATGTTTTAGGACCTGGCTCAGGTTCAGCCTTGGCTATGAAACCTTCTCAACCACTTGTACCCATATCCATCTGTCCCTTGCCTTCCTTCCTATATGTTTTATTTGGATTACTATTTAAATGGTAAGTGACACAGAACGTTTGTGTCCTCCTGTTCCTTTAATAATATTGTAAGCTCTTTGGGCTATATTTTATAATTTTTTACTCCTGTAAACTGCTAACATACTGCTGAATACATAATAGGTATTTGAATGATTACATAAGTGGATTTTTTCCTACTCTTACCATTTCTTGTTTTGATATTTCTCTGGGTCTTTAGGACCCCTCAGAGAATGTTTTGACTTAAACCCCTAGCTTCACCTTTGTCAAATTCTCTGCGGCTTCTAGTTAATCAGTGTAGCATTTGTCAGCCTTGGTAAGAAATTCTTAATCTCCCTGGCTCTCTACTAGTTTTGTAAGTTTTTACTTACAGCCTCTACTTGAAGTTTCCTCCTATTAACTCTTTTCTTCCACAAATTAATCTATGAAAAATATGTATATTGATAAATATATTGGTATGATTGGAAAATATCCTGTAGCCTCAAGATGGCCTAAAAGTATGATTTTGACACTTAACTGACTTTTGTGTATAGCAAATAAAATTAATCTTATTATTTTTTAGTTATACATCATATCACTGACTAATCTAAATAAAGCACTTGTTTTGAACATTTTGTTCTCTACTTTCCTAGAAAGGTAGGGAATTTGTGACAGTACAAAACAAAATTTCTTTCTTTCAGACTCATTAGGTAAGAATGACGGGTTTTACCTTTCGCAATTATCAGTAAGTATCATCATAATTGAAGTCATTAAGAATCAACATGTAATAAAAGGAATTTTGCCCCAAGAATGCTTCTCAGGTAGATTCCATTTGACATTGTGATTTGAATTGGCTACTGAAGGTCAGGAGCCTTGTTAAGTCACCAGGTCACAGATTCCCAAAATACAGTAGATGGAAGAATAGTTGTAACATGTCTTGGACTTTAAAACATAGCTATGAGAGCATGTTGAAATTGAGGCAGGTGATTTGATAATGAATAATGGCATCTGATGGCCAGTGATGCTTTCTGATGAGACAAGTTGGAATGTAAGAATTAAGGTGTTTATCGAGCCTATCGGTGGGTAGAGAGTTAATTACCTCTTTTCTGTTTATGTACCTAAGGTAATTTTTCTAAGGAAAAAGAAACTCAGACAATTGCTAATGTACAATGTCAATTTAAGGGGCTGTTTGAAATTTGGATTGAAATATTTATCCTTTGTAAGTTTTGGAGAGTAATTATAATTAATTGTATTATTTTAAAAGTTATATTTTGGGCTGGGCATGATGGCTCATGCCTGCAATCCCAGCACTTTGGGAGGCTGAGCAGGCAGATCACTTGAGTTCAGGAGTTCGAGACCAGCCTGGTCAACATGGTGAAACACCATTTCTACTAAAAATCTAAAATTTAGCCAGGCACGGTGTATACTCCCAGCTACTCGGGAGGCCGACGCGGGAGAATTGCTTGAACCTAGGAGGCGGAGGTTGCAGTGAGCCAAGATCATGTGATTGCACTCCAGCCTGGGTGACAGAGTCAGACTCTGTCTCAAAAAAAAAGAAAAAGAAATACATGAGCCTGAAAGCTTCCTAAGACTTTTTTCTGATAAGAACAGTGGTATTAACAAACATGACTTTTTGAATAATGAAATGTATCAAGTATACTGAAAATGTGTCAACATTTGGAAGATCTACATAATTCAGTAAACCAATATTTTCCAAATGGTCCATGATAACATTACATAAGATCCATTCTGCGCAAGACAGACCAATGGATTTTATTACAAGGGTACAGAGTTCATTCATTACAGGTTCAGGTTTTATATTGCAACTAATGAGCCTTTAAGAAACTACCTCTCATCAAGTGTGGTGTGGTATAAAAACAATCCACAATTATCTGAAAAGGCTGTTATTAATAAATACTCCTCCCTTTTTCAGTTTCATATGTGTGTGAGGCAAAATTTTCTTCATATACTTTAAACAAACCAACAAATTGCAATAGCTTGAATGAAGAAGCAGAAAATCCAGCTGTCTTCTTACAGCCAGACATCAAGGAGACATGCCAAAATGTACAACAATCCATCCCTCTGATGACATTGAAAATTTTTTGAATATAGTTATTTTCTTAAAAATATTATTATGTTAACATATAGCAGGTTGTGTCATTTTAAATAAATTAATAAACATTTTTTAAATGTACCCATTTTAATGCTTAACTACCCACCATTTTATGACAGATATAAGAAAGCTTGAAACACAAGTAATAAGACTTGGTAGCTGAATGAATTAAACCAACATAGGTACCTGTGATGTAAGAAGACTTGGTGCCCAGAAAATTTCGAGACAAAAGGTGATATAATCCTAATGGATGTGGTTATTCATAGCAGAATTAATTGCCATAATATGAGCTGAAAGAAAACTCATTCAACTCAAAATATCAGATTTTATAAGGGCTCAGTTAGAATTCCAGCACATTGCCAAAAAGACTGCCCTTTATATCCGCACTTAATGGACAGGTCACATACTGCTCAGTGCTGCCTTGCCTGGGATGAGACAGAACTACTGAGGTCAGATCAAAGACTCATCCAAGGCAGAGTGAGCCTAGACTCAGGACAGAGAGTCCCAATGGGACTGAATGTATGCACACCCTCTGTAGGCACAGTAGTCATCAAAGCTCTGGAGTAGCTAAAGCTCTGAAAGCAGACTATTTGGGTTACCCCTTCGTAGTTGTATAATCTTAGAAAAGGTTTACTTAACCTCTTTGGGTCTCATTTTTCTTAAAATGGGGATAATTATTAAATCATAGAGTTACTTTGAGGATTATAAATGTAAAACATTAGAAAAATTCCCCCCAAAAGTAAGTACTTGATCAATGTTACTATTAAGCAATATTTTACCTGAAATATGGAGTAAAGTACTAGTCTGATTTACAGAGTGGTGGGGGTGAGTATGAGAAACATAACAAAACACTTTTAAAGTTATCTATGAAATCTGTAAGTTCCATAATTAAAGAACCATAAAGTGATCACAATTAAGGTTGTAAGAAAAAACATCTACCTTAAAATTATCATTTAAAAATGAGTAAATAGTAGATTTGGTATTGACTTTGAATTCAGAGTCATTTACTGAGTGTTTTTAAAACCTATGCATTTCTTTCATGGGTAAGAGAATGAAAATACATTCTCAACTAACAACAATGACAGGCTGGGTGCAGTGGCTCATGCCTATAATCCCAGCACTTTGGGAGGCCTAGGTTGGTGGATCACTTGAAGTCGGGAGTTCGAGACCACCCTGGCCAACATGGTAAAACCCTGTCTCTACAAAACCATACAAAAATTAGCTGGGTGTGGTGGCAGGCACCTGTAATCCCAGCTACTGGGGTTAGGGGGTGGGCGGTGGCTGTGGCAGGAGAATTGCTTGAACCTGGGAGGCAGAGGTTGCAGGGAGTTGAAATTGCGCCACTGCATTCCAGCCTGGGTGACAGAGACTCCATCTCAAAACAACAACGACAACAACAACAACAACAACAAAACTATGGGGCAAGGTGACACATTTTTCCTTTTTTTAATATAAAAAAGCAAAATTAAGCCAGGCGCAGTGGCACATTCCTATACTTCCAGCAACTCGGGAGGCTGAGATGGGAGGATCTATTATAATACCTATGTTAACATCAGCATTTACATCTTGACTCAACATAAAAAAGAAAAATATACACTGAATGGAAAATTACTGAGGAGCCAAAGAACTATCAGCCTATGAAAGCCAAGTCCAGAGAGTGGGTGGTGGCAGAGAGGAAAAGAGGTGAACAGCCTGCAGGGATGGTGAAATATTTCTCTCCACAAAGAAGGGGCAGGAAGAAGGACTCTGGAGCCTTGGCCTGAGTGGGGGCAAGGCAGAGTCCTCCAAACAGCCTCTGGAATGGCTCCCATTCCTGCCCCACACCTAAGACACACATGGAAACAAGAGCAGAGAGTTTGCAAAATTATCTCACAAAATAAACTGCCAGTTTAAGGTAGAAAACATTTAAAAGAAAAGAGGATATGGTAGTCTGGAAACTCTTGTTGTCAGTTATGTCAACATACGGCAAAGAACTTCCATAATTTTACTTCTGCAAGTCACTCCCACACTTCTACAGGGCTTCCGCTACCAAATACTGGAAGCCAAGTGTTCTCTGCCTCAGGCCATGAACTGCCAGATAAAACAGCTGTCCAAAACCCCTAGAGCAGGTAGAAATTGCAGCAGCAGCCTGGTCACAGCCCAGGGAATGCTCCTTCACAGAATCGGCTTTATGCTTTCATCTGCCTCGCTGACAAGACAAGAACTTACATGGAGGTCAGGAGGCAATGAAGTTTTACATACAATCTATGCTTCTAACATACTCCAAACCGACTCAAGCACTGTTTAAAAGCAAACGAGGGTGTATAGGAAGTTTGCGAGCAGGAAAACAAGGAAGCCTGCTCATCTGTGTGAGCCAAATGATACACTTCTCTTCAGCAAACTTTCGGTTTGAGTGGGTGAAATATCCAGGACTCATGGCGATTACTTATGAGAGAAAAAGGCAGAGAAGGTGCCAGGGAGATTCTAATTTGTGTGTTCTTAAAAACAAATTCCTACCAAGATTAGAAGGAAGGTTCTGACTTACCTGGAAAATATCTGTCTTGTCTTCAAATAGACTGACAAAATATTTATAGTCAGCATAAGCCCAGAACTTGGAATGGTCATAATCTCTAAATGGTCCAGAAATACTAGACTGGTCACAGTTCCAGGTCAGAAACTCTTCGAGTGTAGCTTCTACATAACTACATGTAGTTTCAAACTGAGGAACTGCAATGTAAGAGAATGCAACTTTAAATGTATAATGAACACATTTCCTAATTATTGTTGTTTTTTAAAAAATAAAGATGATTTCAACCAAAACATTAACTTTGAAGACTAACTAAAAATTCGTTTTGAGCCAGGTGTGGTGGTGTATGCCTGTAATCCTAGTTTCTCTGGAGGTTGAGGCAGGAAGACGGCTTGAGTCCAGGAATTTGAGACCAGTCTGTGCAACAGAGCAAAACCTCATCTCCAAAAAAAAAATTAATTAAAAAATTTAAAAATTGATTTGTACTTATTATATAATTAGAGCCATTTATAAAATTCACAATACTCAGGATTAAACATAAAAGTATAAAGCACAGTTTTAACCTCAAGATTAAAGACTACCCTATGAGTAGATTTAGTAATCCAAACTTGAGGATTTAGTAAATAAAAACTTGAGGCACCATATAGTTAAATGCAAAATTTTATGCTGCTGACACTTGAAAAAGGCAAAGATCACTAGAGATGAGGGTTGATCAGGAAAGCTTCAAGAAAAGGTATCTTATCTGTCCACAGTGGCTTGCTATTATGGGTGTGACCCCAGTGAGTCAAGATTGGAGTCTCAGATTGACACAGACTATTCTTCTAAAAGAATGATGAAATTAATTTTATTTTTGCAACTTAAATGAACATAGGAAGTTAATATTTAAGAAATCTGATTATGACTTCCTTTACAAAACATGAAATCTTTTCAAGATGTGATATAGATCAGTTAGCACAGTGCTTGACACAGCAGATTTCAGTAGATGTTCACCACTATTTTTTATTTTTTGTTTTTGTTTTGAGATAGGGTCTTGCTCGTCATACAGGCTGGAGTGCAGTGGTGTAATCTCGACTCACTGCAACTTCTGCCTCCCGGGTTCAAGTGATCCTCCCGCCTCAGCCTCTCAAGTAGCTAGGACTAGAGGCATGTGCCACCACGCCTGGCTAATTTTTGTATTTTTTAGTAGAGATGGGGTTTCGCCATGTTGGCCAGGCTGATCTTGAACTCCCGGCCTCAACTGATCTGCCCGCCTGGGCCTCCCAAAGTGCTGGGATTACAGGCGTGAGCCACCGTGCCCAGACAATGTTAGGCACTATTATTAGTACTTCTTATCCATTCATATATTTACTTGGAACCCTTTAAAAGTCAGCTGAATCAGTAGCAAGAAGAATATGAATATTCTTCTTTCAACGGCTTTTATCTTTTCTCTACGTTTCTGCCTGTAACTGCTTAGAATTATCCAATCATCTTTTTCCTTTCCCTTCTTTTTCCTAAGCCACAGAATGGCAGAGAGGTAATAGAGACAGGGTGTATGTCAACGAATCATCCTAATTCATCCACTTTAACTTGTCACCTCACTTTGAGAAGCAGGAGAACTTAACTAGGGCACATTTATCTAAAATATTAAAATATACATATTCAAGAACTATTTAAATTTTAACAATTTTTGTAAAGCACTTAGTGCCTGGTACATAGTAAACAATCAATATACATAAACTCTTAACATATCAACATTGGCCAGGCATAGTGGCACATGCCTATAATCTCAGCGCTTTGGGAGGCCGAGGTGGGAGGACAGCTTGAGCCCAGGAGTTTGAGATTAGCCCGGGCAACATGGTGAAACCCTGTCTCTATAAAAAATACAAAAAAATTAGCCAGGTGTGGTAGTATGTGCCTGGAGTTCCAGCTATTCAGGCAGCTGAGGCAGGAGGATCACTTGAGCCCTGGAGGTTGAGGCTGCAGTGAGTAGAGACTGTGCCGCTGCACTCCAGCCTGGGTGACAGTGAGATCCTGTCTCAAAACAAAAACAAAAACAAAACAAAAAAATTACCAACTTCATCAAAAATTTATCATAAAAGCACAGAAGTACATAAAGTTTAATTCTGACAAACAAAAGCGCATGGGGCAAGAAAGCTGTATGACTCTGGGAAATAGGAGTCATTTCTAAAAGATTTAAGTAACTCCACTGTAAGTCTAAACATATTATACCATCTTAGGAGTTTTCACTTCCTAGAATTCAAACCAATTGAATACTAAAGCCATTAAATGAGCTACTTGCCCCTGGGGTGGACTAAGCAGGACTTTTCTGTTGAGGCCAGTTATCTCAGGCAAGCCTGATTTGCCGCCCCCAGAACCTGGCCTCATTAGAAGACTTCATTTTCTGTTATAGCAAGCTCTGCATGTTAAAAAATGTTAAATCTAAAAATGTAAAAATTACATATGAGAACTGTTACTGTCAGGGGAAAATTATCATCAATGGAATGAATGAAAATGACAGATCTTTTCATTTCCATAATGATTTCAAAATAGAATTTTTTCACTCTTTCCTGGTAGTAGCATCATCAAAGGTACTGCTCTGATTTTGTTATAATGACAATTTCTTTCTGGGTAGTACAGTTGTTATTCTTAGTTTGTCTTATGCAATGAAATTATTCCTTTCTAATTTTATCAAGATTCTTTCATTTAATATTGAAGTAGTCTAGGCAACTATAATGTTCATCCTACTTACTGTAAAGTACTAGGTAAGAAGCGCAACTGAGGTCAGGATTTGGCAGTAGTGTACAAGCTGAGCTTGCTTTTAATTATTATAAAAAGGGGTCCTAAAATAGTTTTTGCACAACAGGATAACAACTATTTCTCCATTTTGTTAAACTTTCATCATTTTACAAGTAAGAAGTAATACATGATGCCTAAACTCTAAACAGGTCTTTTGATCACTCTATCCCCCTGCTTTCAGATGTTCAGGGTTATTTCTACAACTGCTTGCCAAATTTACTGCCAACTGAGATACAACACTGCCACTGAGCACGTATCTTGGGAAACAAATCTGATCCAAAATGCTATGTGATGTTCTCTATCTGCTTCCTAAAATAAACTAAGGAACACATGATATTCAAAAATGCCAATTATTAACACTTCTATTTCAAGTATTCTAGAAAAATTCTAACCAAGACCTAAGACCTAAAACAGAAATAAGAAACATACTCAACAGAGAGGAAACAAAGTTATCCTTACTTTTAAAATCATATGCCTGTCTAACTAGAAAACCCACAAAACAACACAAAACTACCTAGGCTAATTAGTAGGTGCACACAATATAAACACACAGAAACAAATGGCTCTCCTCTATGACCAATCACAACCAGTTAGAAAACTGTAACAGGCAAAAATATTTCCTTCATAACAGCTATAACAAATTTACAATATTTTAAGGAATCTGTAGACCTATATAAAAACTATAAATCACTTTACTGAGACCCAAATAGACTTCGTAAGTAAAGATAACATGTTCCTGTGTAGGAAGATACAGTATTATAACAATGGGATTAATTAATTATAAAGCTTAATCAATTTTCATTTGAAATTCCAACAGGTTTCTTTACAGTGAGAACTTTGTGTAACTCTAAAGTTCATTTAGATATATAAAATTCAATAATATCTAAGAAAAAAGTAATTAGGGAGGATGAATTGTATATTCAAATATTAAAACACATACCAGTACTAAAAGCATGTTTTAAAACTGTTTTACTGGCCCCCAAACTGGTAGCTTAATATGTGGCCCAAAAACTGATGCTGGAATATACAAGAATATAGTAATATAATAAAGGTTATTTCCAAAGTCAGTAGGGTAAAAAAGAAATATTCAGTAAATGGTATTGTAATAAAATTTCCAAATTTAGCTATTTGTATAAAAAAATTCATTGAATACCATATAACAAAATAAGTAAGAAATGGATAGTTAAATGTAAAAAAGAAATCATTAATCAATTAGAAAAAAACTATTAGAATATTTCTCTATTTTCAGGATAAAGAAGGAATTTCTAAAGTTAAATGAAAATAAAAATGTTAATAAAGCATTATTTGATTATATAAAAACATAAAACTGTGAAGCTAAAATGAGAAAGCAAACAATAACTAGGAAGCTTATTAGTTAACAACACAGTCTTCTTTTTTTTCATCTGTTTTACTTATTTTTTTTATTTCTAGAGGCAGGGTCTCAGTCTGTTGCCCAGGCTGGTGGGCAGTGGCGTGGTCAGAACTTTGAACTGCTGGGCTAAAGCGATCCTCCTCCCTCAGCTTCCTGAGCAGCTAAGACTACAGGTGTGCACCATCACACCCAGCTAATTAAAACAATTTTTTTTTTGTAGAGACAGGGTCTTGCTATGTTGCCCAGGCTGTTCTGGAACTCCCAGCCTCAGGTGATCCTTCTTTCTAGGCCTCCTACAGTGCTGGGATTATAGATGTGAGTCGCTGTGCCATGCCACAATCTTCATAATATATAAAGAATTCAAAAAAAATTTTTAAACCCTAAAATCCCAATAAGGAAATAGTCAAAGACCAATTATCAGAAAAAAATACAAATTACGAATAAACATGAACATATGTTCAATATCACTAGCAATCAAATAAATGTGTGTGTGTGTGTTGTTTTTTTTTTTTTTTTTGAGACAGAGTCTCACTCTGTGGTCCAGGCTGGAGTGCAGTGCCACTATCTTGGCTCATTGCAACCTCTGCCTCTTGGGTTCAAGTGGTTCTCATGCCTCAGCCTCCCAAATAGCTGGGATTACAGGCGTGCTCCACCATGCCCAGCTAATTTTTTGTATTTTTAGTAGAGATGGCGTTTTGCCATGTGCCCAGGCTGGTCTCGAACTCCTAAGCTCAGGTAATCCACCCACCTCAGCCTCCCAAAGTGCTAGGATTGCAGGCATGAGCCACTGCACGCAGCCAAATAAATGTTAATTAAAATAATGAAATAACATTTTTCATGTAACAGGGCCTCGCTCTGTCTTCCAGGTTTGAGTGCAGTAGCGTGATCACAGCTAACTGCAGCCGCAACCTTCTAGGCTCAGGTGATCCTCCCATCTCAATCTCTTGGGTAGCTGGGACAACAGGTGCACGCCACCATGCCCAGATAATTTTTTTGTACTTTTTGTAGAGACAGGGTTTTGCTATGTTGGCCAGGCTGGTCTTGAACTTCTGGGCTCAAGCAATCCTCCTGCCCCATGCTCCCAAAGTGCTGGGATTACAGGCATGAGCCACCATGCCCAGCCTGAAAGATTTTTAAGATAAATTTCAGTTTTGGCCAAGGAGTAGCAAAACAGGAACCCTCACATGTTCTGAAAAGAATGTAAATAGAAACCACCTTCGTGCAAAGCCCTTAGCCATATGTTTCAAAGCCTTTCATTCTTTCACTTCACAAATTGAATGTCCATTAGGTGCTCAGCCCATGATGAGATGTGGCCCTTGCCCTCACAGAAGTGACCTTCTTGAGGGGAAGAGACTTTAAACAGGTAATTATACAACCATGTGATTACAACTGTGCTAAGTGTTACTAAGAAATACAAAATGTTCTGAGGTAATTGAATAGTCATACCTGATTTGTGGTATGGGGAAGGATAGATTTGTCAGGAAAAATGACATTTAAGCTAAGATCTGACAGAGGGAGATGAATTAATTAGGTAAAGTTGGCAGAAAGGGAAGTGAGAAAAGAGAGGCTAGACACAGGGAACTACATACACATGCGAAGGTCCTTAAGTGGGAAGAAACAAAGCCCTGGAAATACAGAAACTGAAAAATGCTTGTCTGGCCTGAGCTCAGGGAGAGAAATGATGCTGGGCCTTCCACACCACAATGGACATTTTGGTCTTTAGCCTAAGCATAACTGGAAGCCATTTAAGTGTTTTAAGCAGAGAAATAAGATTAGATTTGTTTTCCTAAAAGTCGTCTCTGGCTTCAGTACGAGGAATGGTGTGGAAAGGGAGGGCAAGGGGTGCAGACAGACTAGGATGAGGCCATACAACTATGGTGGTGAGAGAGAGTAAGCGGGGTAACGCCCACTAGAGGACGGCTGTGGAGACAGACAGAAGCAGGCAGATGCTAGATATTTAGGATGTAAGTCACTGAGTCACAAGACACCACTCAAGACAAGCAATCAGAATGACTCAGAGGTTCTGGTGTAAGGAGTGTCACAGATAGTGCTGCTAATGATGATAATGCTCATATCCTTTGATCCAGTAACTCTCCTAGGAATCAATCCTAAGGAAGTAATCAGAAACTTTGACAAAATTTGTTTGCAAAGATGTTCACTACAGTCTTTTTAAAATTTAAAACTTGTAAGCAATCTAAGTCATCAAAACTTTAAAATTAAATTATGATACTACCAAACAATAAAATATTAGGTAGCCTTTGAAAAATCATACAATCTCAAGAGAAGCTGCTCAGAGTAAAAGAAAAAAAAAAGCAAGCTATGAAAATTAATATAACTTTATTTTTAAAATACAGAAAGGCCTACATGGGCATTCCTCAAAATATAACTAGTGGTTATCTCTGAGTAGTGGGACATTTGCAAGTCATATACTTACTAAGGGTAGTATCCAGAATATATAAAGAACTCTTATAACTCAATAATGAAAAGACAAAAACAATTAGAAAATGGGCAAAGGATTTGAACAGACATTTTTCCAAAGAAGATATACAAATGGCCAATACACACATAAAAAGATGCTCAACATTATTAGTCATTAGGGAAACACAAATCAAAACTATAATAATACTTCCCATACACTAGAATAGTTATAATTTTTTTTCTTTGTTTTTTGTACTTTTAGTAGAGACAGGGTTTCACCATGTTGGCCAGGTTGGTCTCAAACTCCTGACCTCGTGATCTGCCCACCTCGGCCTCCCAAAGTGCTGGGATTACAGGTGTGAGCCACTGCATCCAGCCTAGAATAGCTATAATTTTTAAAATGGAGTGTTGGCAAGGATGTGGAACAAACTGGAACTCTCATACATTGAAAGTGAGAATATAAAATGGTGCAGCTGCTTTGGAAAACGGTTTCTTAAAATGTTAAACACAGAATTACTGTATGACCCAGCAATTCTACTCCAAGAGAAATGAAAATACATGTCTACACTAAAACTTGTACATGAATGTTCATAGTAGCATTATTTGTAATAGCCAAAAAATGGAACGACCCAAATGTCCATCAACTGATGAATAGATAAATAAAATGTACATATTCGTACAACAGAATATTATTTGGCAATAAAAAGAACTGAAGTACTGACACATATTACAACATGGATGAACCTTGAAAACACACTAAATGAAAGAAGCGAGGCACAAAAGGGCCAATATTGAATGATTCCACTTATATGATATATTCTAAGTAGTCAAATTCATAGACACAGAAAGTAAATCAGTGGCTGCGAGGGCCTATGGTAAGGCAGAATGGAAAATGATGCCTTAATGGGTACTGGGCTTCTTTATGGGATAATAGCAATATTCCAGAATTAGATAGTAGTGATGGTTGTACAATATCGTGACTATACTAACAACCAATGAATTGCATACTTTTAAATAGCTAAAATGCTCAATTTTATGTTATGTAGATTTTATTTAATAAAAAAGAACATTGTCTTTACTAAAAGCTCAGAGTCGTTTCTCACAACCTCAGAGAGTTATTTCCCTTTTTTTTTGGTGCTTAAGTATTAACTTGAAAATGTCAAATTACTGTGTCTCATCTATAAAATGGGATAATAGCAGCACTGTCCTAAGGTTTTAGGAAGATTCAGAAAGCTAATACCGTATGTGCAAAGTATTCACAATAGTGCCTGAAACAATAGCTTTAAATAAATGTTAGCTATTGGTAGTATTGTACTTGGAATCTAACCAGAATGTGAAAAAATTACTATTTCTATTTTTATCCAAATTAGTGTCTAACAGACACTTCAATGAGAGGCAGATTTCTTTGACTAAAATCAACAAGGAAAAGGCACAATTTGATTTTTATGTTATTGCTGCTGGTCTAAGATTGAATTTTAAACAGTTTGATCTTTGATTATAATGAGATGACAAAGAGTTCCAGGTATATTCAACATGCTACATCTGTCACAGGAGTACAAAGGGGTTCCAGACACCAAAAACTAAATAATTTTGTCAGCAATGCTACAAGGTCAAAATGAGAGAAAGCAGGTTGGAGCAGCAGGAAGGGAAGCTGGGGACTTTTCTAGTTCTCCTGAGCTGTTAATAGATATTAACAAGCTACTTTACCTCAATGCTTAAAAAAACTGAAATTCTAGACTACCAAACTTACCCATATTGAAATATAAGTTAAACACCAGAAAATGATTATAGACTCTCTTAGATTAGAAACAGTAGTTTTAGAGTTAATGGTAAATTATCTAAATTTTAGAGTTAATGGTAATTGCTTTATCTGAAAATAAGGCAAACAAATCAAAATGTTATGTCTTCAGAAAAGAAGAGGCAAAATCTATTTGCTTAAGAGAATAAAAGAGCGAGCTTTACATATGGTTCATGTTTGTGCAATGCAAAACAGGTCAGTCAGTCAATAAAGCAGAGGGATAAAATTACAACCCAGTAATTATACAACTATAAATAGTGCCTGAAGCCACAAATAAAAGGACACATTCTACTTGAGTAAAAAGTGGACGGCACTATTAGATTAGTATTGGTCTAATAGGAACATAAATAAGAGCACATTAACAAATATTTATTTATTAAGTGTCTAACATTTAATGAACCACAATAATGTTTAGCAATATACATATAAGATACATGAACAAATACATTTTGTATGTGGTCATAAACTATAGACTGTTTTGTCTATACTTTATATAGACAAAAACAAAAAACACTTAAGCCAAACTGTTTTCCAAACTTTCCAATAAAATATTCCTGTATGTACAGTGAATGGTCAAAAAAAAAAAAAAAAAAAAAAGGATTAGAAAGCAAGGATTTTCAAGAGATCAGGAGGCCACTGCTGAGAATGCAGGGATGCTCCTGAAGAGACATTATGATAGTGATTACCTATAGTGATACCTGTGCTCATGCTTTTCATCCCCATTCTGAATCGTATCCGTTTGCCATGAAGGACCTCCGAAAGGTATTTAGCATTCCAGTGTCGTGCTGGCCAATCAAACACCATGTTACAGAAGATTGCAGGTTGTTGTAAAGACATGATAATTTCTTTTGCTTTCTCTGGCGTAAAAGGTTTGACATGTTCACCTAGAAAGAGAAATGAATAGAGCAATAGATAGAAAACTATCAAGTTTTTTCATACAATATGGAGAAAAAAATAGCGAATATTGTTTTTATCATGGCAAATCATTCTCTACAATTACAATGATGTATACATCATTTACTGCTGTTTCTATACACATATGACCTCAAAAGACCTAATTCTTTTCTTTTTTTAGATCCAGGGGTATATGTGCAGGTTTGTTACATGGGTATATTGCGCAATGCCAAGGTTTGGGTTTCTATTGAACCTATCACCCAAATAGTGACCACAGTACTCAACAGGTAGTTTTTTAACCCTTGCTCCTCTCCCTGCCTCCTCTCTTTTGGAGTTCCCAGTGTTTATTATTCCCATCTTTATGTCTGTGTGTACTTGATGTTTAGCTCACACTTATAAGTGAGAACTTGTGGTATTTAGCTTTCTGTTTCTGCATTAATTAACTTAGGATAATGGCTTCCATCTGCATCCATGTGGCTGCAAGGGAAATGATTTCATTCTTTTTTATGGCTGCATAGTATTCCATGGTGCATATATATATATATATGTATGTATCTCATATTTTCTTTATTCAATTCACCATTAGTGGGCACCTAAGCAGATTCCATCTCTTAGCTATTGAGAATAATGCTGTGATAAACACATGAGGGCAGGTGAAAAGACCTAATTCTTTTTTTTTTTTTTTTTTTTTTTTTTTTTGAGACTGAGTCTGGCTCTGTCGCCCAGGCTGGAGTGCAGTGGCCAGATCTCAGCTCACTGCAAGCTCCGCCTCCCGGGTTTACGCCATTCTCCTGCCTCAGCCTCCGGAGTAGCTGGGACCACAGGCGCCCACCACCTCGCCCGGCTAGTTTTTTGTATTTTTTAGTAGAGACGGGGTTTCACCGTGTTAGCCAGGATGGTCTCGATCTCCTGACCTTGTGATCCGCCCGTCTCAGCCTCCCAAAGTGCTGGGATTACAGGCTTGAGCCACCGTGCCCGGCTGAAAAGACCTAATTCTTAAATGATTTTTCTCATACTAAATTTTAAGTGTTTAAATTTTGGTAGATATTTACAATATTCAATGTCAAAAATGAAATTTTAGTGTTAAAAAAGGCTTTCCAACTACATCTTTAAATTTTAGAAGGTGTGATTTTTTGGAAAACACTACTTCCTAAGTAGAGGATTATGTAAGAAATGCTGATGGGAACTACTCTTGAATAACTAGAGTTGCTGCAGTCAGCAACAATTCTACTTGTTATATCACAGGTTAATGCCAGAAAGACTACTGAGTCAATATAGCAGTCAACCGGGGAGGGAGAAGGATTATTTTTATTGCAATTTTAAAAGGATAAAAGATGTACTTAGATGGCAATCAATATTAATCCTTGGTTTCAACTGCATCTATAAACAGTACAGAAGAGCTATACAAACCAACACTGTAATTTAAATAAATGTCACAGAATCATAAAATATTAATCTTGGATAGGAGAGCAAAGATTAGTATTTTTTGAATAAAAGAACAAGCAAGTTTCTCTTTTAAAGACGTCTTAAGATGGCAAGTTTTTTGGGAGGTTTAAAAAATGCTTCATACTCTCTGACCCTCAAAACATATATTTATGATTATCAAGAACAATCAGCTAACCCTCTATTTTAGTTACTTTATCTATAATTACACTGAATTCAAAACATTAAGAAAAATTCATAAATAGTCCAAATTCTTCTATCACCCAACCTTCTTCTCTATGATAAAAGGAAGAGGGATAGGGAAGGAATCATCAAAGAACTTGAGTAATTTGTGTTTGTCTAAAGGTAAGGCTTGTTTTTAAAGAAACTGAAAACTTAAATCAGTTTGGCCTCCTTTCTCAGACAAGGACAAAAACTTGGAATCCCTTCTTAAGCCCTCAGTGAAAGTCAGCAGGCTCTAAGCCCTTGGTAGATGACATTTCAGAACAATCTGTTACCTTCTACACAGTCATCATTCTAAGTGAGAAGGTCAGTGTGGATGCTCAGAGGGGAAAGGCAGGAGAGTCAGGGACTGCATGCAGTGAGGAAGAGAAGGCACCCTTGGTCTCACTGAAAAGCAGCCCCTGGTTTATCTTCAGGTGACCTCTACAAGGTAAAGAGCCCTGTAAAGGATAACATTATGTGACCCAGAATACAATTTTCTGTTTTTCCTTGAGATGGTTGCTTTTTATTGTGTTTTTCACTTTTGACATGTACAGCAACTTTGCATTCAAGTTCTTCATCCATTCCATACGGGTCTATAAGTCTAAGTACAAGGTTACCTATATTGCAGTGCACCAAATCTTCCTGGACTTGGTATGCCTGGATTCCGTGTATATGAAAATGAACACCTACATTTTTTTATTATATGTTTTTAAAGTTTTGCTGTAGACTACTTGTACAGAAGGTCAAATTTCTCCTCTACCCTCTTAAAGTCTCTAGCTGAGACTGACATAAAACAGGTTAACAGAGAAACGCATACAAACATTATTCAGAAATTTTTACATGTACATGGGAGCCCTCACAAGAAAAATGAAGACCGAAAGAAGCAGTTAGAGCTTAACATCTATATAGTAGGTTGGGCAAAGAGTAGTAAATTTTGAAAATGAGACAAGACAAAGAAGTTGGGTGAGTACAGGTAATTGTGGAAAAGTGACTGGGAAGATAAAGGTTGGTTTAACAAGGTTTGTTAGTACAGATTTCTCTCAGCCTTTATTACCCATCTTTGGTTACAAGAATGTCTTCCTCGTTCCTGGTACAGGGAGGGCAACTTTCACATGGAAGTTTTACCTCCCGCTTTTGGGAAGAAAAAGGGAGCTCAAAATGACCCTGCATCTGCTGTTTTTCAATGTTTTTTTTTTTTTTCTTTTTTTTGAGACAGAGTCTTGTTCCGTCGCCAGGATGGAATGCAGTGGTGCAATCTTGGCTCACTGCAACCTCTGCTTCCTGGGTTCAGGCGATTCTCCTGCCTTAGCCTCTCAAGTAGCTGGGACTACAGGCACGCACCACCATGCACAGCTAATTTTTGTATTTTTAGTAGAGACGGGGTTTCACCATGTTAGCCAGGATGGTCTTGATCTCTTGACCTTGTGATCCACCCACCTCAGCCTCCCAAACTGCTGGGATTACAGGGGTGAGTCACTGTGCCCGGCCTTTTCAATGCCTTTTACCCCAAATAATCAATGTACCAAAGTGGCATATTTTGATCCCTACACTCTGAAAAGCTATAATATATTCATGATAAATAGTATTCTATTGTTCATGGCATATAAATTGGAATCATCCTTTGGGAAACAACTGGGAAAAGGAAAGAACTGTTCATTATCTCAGTAACTCATGTTATAGGAATTTACTGTAACAAATAATCATGAGCTATGTATAGCATACACATACACACACACAAATGTCTACTACCGCACTATAACAAAAAAAATGTAAACAACCTAATGCCCCAAAGCAGAAAAATATTTACTAAATTATAAGGCAATCCCATAGTATACTATACTCACTAAAAATGAGGGCTGTCTAGAAATATGTAGAGATGTGAGGTGGGAAGGGAGAGTTGGACCTGAAGTTGACTCAGAGCTATTACAATAGCCAAGCGATAAGTATGGTACAGGCCTGAACAACAGGAGTGGCAGTGAGTAAGTGAGAGATGGTAAAGATGAAGAAATACTGAGATAATAATATCAAAGGCTATTATAACCAGAGATGTGGGGTGGGAGTCAGATGTAGCCACAAGACTGAGTTGTCTAGACTTGGTGACTTGCCAAAAGAGAAGTCAAGAGCAATAACTCATTCTGTTGGAAAGATGAGTAGTTTGCTTTTGAACACAGGCACCATAACGATACCATACATTTAATTGTTTAATGCTTCACTCTTTACAATGCACTTTTACATTAAAAGTGCTCATCTGATCTTCTAAGAAGCCTGTAAAACACAGGCAGAGACGGTAATTCATTCCCATTAACTGAAGGAAGAAATGGAAGCTTAGATGTCAGAGGACTGGAACCAGATTTATCAGGTCCCCTCAGTTCAAGTCCAGTGCTCTTTCCACTGCACAATCCTATTTCTAGAGAATTGACTGTGCAACTTAACTAGGGCTAAAAACTCAGAAGAAAAAATATAAGCTGAAAGGATACACAGGAAAGCTCAAGATCAATTCATAAATAATCATTCACATGTGCTCTGGGGAGAGAGGAATGTTTTGAGGAGCGCATGAGTTGTATGTGCATAAGCACACATGGCAGGGAGTGCTAGTTACTTTTGACAAAGACTCTTTGCTTGGCCAAACTTTAGTCAGGCTTTGATTCTTTTGCTAGGTCCATCTATGCACTTCCTTGTAAAACCCAGTTTTAGGCAAGAACCTTGCTAAGTCAGTTTAGCAAGAATTGCCCCCATCCCTGACATCTGATCAGGTTTTTCATCCTCAACCGACCTCCAGGTGATATCTGATCACCTTGGCCTGCCTTCAGCAAGAATCCTGTTAGGTTGGTTTAGCCAGATTTCCCCTTACCCCTGGTGTTTCCTCTTAGTAATTTCTCATCCACTGACTCTGCTCCTTGGCTGTAAATTCTCACTTGCCCATGCTGTCTTTGGAGTTGGGCCCAATCTCTTTCCCCAACTGAGAGACCCCGTTACAGTAGTCCTTATATCTATGGTGATGGTCCTGAATAGTCTTCCTTACCATGCTTTAACAAGTGTCACTGAATAATTTTTTCTTTAACTTCTACTTACCCAATACTCATTCTCTTCTTCCTTATTAAAAGAACTTTGGGCAACAGGAGTGACTGAAAAATTTTATTTCCCAGACTTCTTTTCAGACAGGAGTAGCCAAATATGGATAGACAGATAGATAAATAGATAGATAGGGAATATATATACACATATATAATTTCCGTGTGTGTATATATGCGCATGTGCGCGCACGCTCATGCGCACATATCGAAGTTGTAAGTCAGCCTTTTTGCCCTCATCCTTTTCTATATACTGCCTGGAAAGCAGACATAATGTTTAGCCCTCTTGAGAGACAAATGAAAGGTCCAGAAAACTGCAAACCTTAAGCAAAAGAATGCAAATATGTTCATCTTTGTGCTACTGAACCAACTACTACCTCCTGAATCCTTTTAGATTAAAAAAAAAAAAAAAAAAAAAAAAACCTTCTAGTCAAGACTGTTATTAATTCATAGCTGGTATAACACCTTGCTTTCTGAGGCCATCATTTTCAAGGATAACTATATTCTCCCTATACAGCGCTCTGTGGCTTGGGCTGGATGAATCATGGCTGGTCTGACACACAGTCTGACACACACAGTTCTAAGGTTGTAAAATACTCAACCTATGAACATTTTGCTTCTAGAACTTTAAAGGGCAGAGAAAAACAGAAGCATGAATTACTTTGGGGTAGGGATTTATTTATTCTACTTACCTTACATTAGAGCCAATAGATCACATGGCTTTGATTATTCCCAAAATGGTTCATATTTGAGTAGATATAACTGGGTAGCCTTTTATAAATATGTACACAGGTGACAGTAACACATGACTAGTGTTTTGACAAAAAAGCTACAAAGAAGTAAATATTCTCTAGCATAAAGTTAAATTTAAAAAATTTAATTATCTGATCTAAAAATCCCACACATCCCAGAGATTATTTAATAGGAGACCTCCAATACTAAAATTTGCTGAGAGAGTGCCTGGCCTAGTGACTGGTATATATTAAATGCCAAAACATTTGCTAAATGAATGAAAGCACTATGAAGTGTGTGCAAAGCAGAGTAGTAGGATGTTCATAATAACAGGAAATTAGTATATTTACAGAATTTCAGGCCCATCGTGAAATAAAACAATCAGCTGGTTGTGAGATAAAACTAATTTGGCTTCTGATAATTTAATCAACAATAAACTGGGCCATTAAATTAATGAATTTAAATGTTACAATTTCCTTTAAAGAAGAATGCGATGCTACCCTCTATTAATTAAACAGCCTACGGATGCACCCAGTTACTCCATGCTAGAAATATTTTGCAAAGAGCTATAAAAATTCTGAAGCAACCTCAACAGTCTTCAAAGGATAAGGGTATTTAGGTCTAAACTTGCAGCAGGTAGTAATTTTTAACTAGATGACTTAGAAACTGCTGAAAAAAACAGATGAGTGATCTGGGTATTACACAGTAATTTTTTTCTCTCTCCAAATGTAGCACGTTCTCCAGTCAATTTATTACAGCCTTAGTTAACAACTAATTCTTTGGAGATAGTGAAACATCATCACAAATAAATTGCATCCTTCTCAGTAATTTTTTAAAATTAATGCAAAGTACAAGATAATTTGAAACCTAATTTCTCTGAGTATGCCAACTATCTGGTGTCAGTCAATTAACACCTGGCCTGGATTTGTATCTGAGATTTCAACTTCAAGACAAGAATAAGGAACATTTACCATGTGTCCAGAATACTCCGAATATTAATAGAATATAACAAAAATCTTGAAATTATACCTTGTCTCTCATCAGGTATAATTTTAATGAAAAAATTAAAAAGATTTTTAAAAACCTTCAGAAGTTGACATAAGAGTAAGTCTCACATTACAATACAGAGACTCACTATAATGATATAGCATGAATTTAAAACTGGGTCCTGGCACAGTGAGATGATTTATTTCTGAATGTATACATCTAAGTATATATGTGGTGTTTCATCAGACAACTATTGTATATACATATGAGAAATTTTAAAACCTCTGGAATGGTAGATATTAGGGCAAAACATAATGACCATTTGGGCCATGTTAGAAAAACCCGACGGAATCGTGCAAGTACTAGCTAACAAAATGACTGGATTAGTACTAAAGACTGAATGGTAAAACTTACACCAAAAAGAATTTTTCATTTTGTAGCCACTATTTTAAAATGTCAACACAAACTAAGAAAATTCTCCTGAAAGGCAACATAATGCTTAAGTAAAATGATGGCTAACCATAAACCCTTTGAATTTCAATGTCTAGAAGGTGATGTCTGTCACTGAAAAAAACCACAAACGTTAGTGCCGCGGCCGTTATGACCTAGCCTTATCAATACCAATGCTTGGTGTGGCAGTGAACATGCGGGAAGTTCAGGCTGGGCACCTGAGACAGTTACATGCTGGACAGTTACCAAAGGTTCATGAGCCTTTTAGTTTCTTTCCATCCTCCTACACTTACAACGTTTGTCCATTTAACCCAGAAAACTTATCTTTACCTCAAAAAATGGCTCGTAAATTCAAAAGTAATACTAGTCTTAAACCAAAGCAAGAAAAAGGAAATCTGTCCATATTTTAAGTGAAGTTAACACTAGAAGGAATGACATCTCAAATACTAAAGGTTTTTGCAATGTACCTCCAAAATTTCTACCAAAATGTTTCCATTGAAGCCCAGCCTCCCCTAAGTGAATTTTTGATAATTTAAAATAAATGATTATTTTATCTTACTTTTCCTCAAAAATATTCAACAGCAAGGTCTTGAAAAGACATCTGCACACCCATGTTCACAGCAGCACTATTATAATAGCTAAGTGGTGGAAACAACTCAAACGTCTGTTGACAAATGGATAAGCAAAATGCTTACACATGCAATAGAACGTTATTCCGCCTTAAAAAGGGAGGAAATTCTATCACATACTACAACACCGATGAACCTTGAAGACAGTATGCTAACAGAAATACGCCAGTCACAAGAAGATAAATGCTATATGATTCCACTTATATGGAGTATCTAAAGTGGCCAAATTTCTAGAAACTGAAAATAAAATGGCAGTTACCAGGGACTGGGGGAAGAGAAGAAAGGGGAGTTATTGTTTAACGGATGTAGAGTTCCAGATTTGCAAGACGAAAAAGCTCTAGAGAGCGCTTTCCCAATGATGTGAATCTACCTAACACTACTAACACTTAAAAATGGTTAACATGGTAAATTTTATGTTATACGTTTTTACCACAATAAAATAAATGGTATTGTTTTTCTGATACTCATCATTACCAAGCATTCAGTGAAATTAAAAATTTTATCTACATTATGAATTACATATGGATTCTAACATGGGAATTTTTTACTTTTTGAGATAACACAGGCTTTTGCTTTTCTTTAAACTCCTCCACCCTTTGCCCTTTAAAATGCGAACAAAAATGACATGGTGAGTATGTGTCGCCAGCTGAAAAAGAGTAAATCCAGTTATGTAGGAATGTTCATTCTAAATGAAAATCAATTCCATACAACTCTAGATGAGATATTTCCTCAGGAAGCACTGGAAGAAGAGTTACTAACACATTCTTCTTCTCTTCATCAAGGCATAATCTTGGCTATAACTAAAAACTAAAAAACAGCCCAATAGAAAGAAATATAATAACCTCAGTTTGAAAGACAGAATCACACTCAAATAACTGCAATTTTTAATTTCAATGAATGCTTCAATCAATGTATGATTATGAGAATAACATTTCACATTCAGAATTTAAATTGATTCTTAATTAACAATAAGTAGTTTCATGTTTGTTTTTAATTATTTCTAAGCTGTTATTTCAAACAAACAATATCACATTCTTGAAGGCAAACCTCTTACTTTTATCTCCCTACAGATTAGTCCAGTGCGTGGCATAAAATGATGCTAAACAAATTTTTTTTTCAAATAACTGTATAAGAATACCTGATTTTTAGCAATGTATAAAACTTTATTGAAACTAAGCACTTCTGTATAATGAGCTATCAAGCATAACCAAGGTGATCAATTCTATGATTTTATGCTCACCTCTACCGGTTACCCTTTGCTGCTCCCAATCACTGACTCACTCCTAATCATCCTCAACCCTATGGCGACCATGCCAAAGCTTCTTTTTTTTTTTTTTGAGACAGGGTCTGGCTCTGTTGCTCAGGCTGGAGTGCAGTGCAGTGGCATGATCTCAACTCACTGCAACCTCCACTTTACAGGTTCAAGCGATTCTTGTGCCTTAGCCTCCCACGCAGCTGGAACTACAGGTGCGTGCCACCATGCCCAGCTAATTTTTGTATTTTCTGTAGAGACAGGGTTTCACTATGTTGCCCAGGCTAGTCTCAAATTCCTGAGCTCAAGAGATCTGCCTGCCTCGCCTCCCAAAGTGCTGGGATTACAGGCGTGCACCAACACGGCTGGCTGCTTCTTCACTCTGAAGTCTCCAGCACCTTTCTCTACTTCCTTACTTTTGTGGTGCCTTGCTCTATTTTTCTGCAAAGACTGAAACCCACGATTTTTCTCTTCTTCACTTCAACATTTCTGTTTTTACCCTGCTCTTCTCTGGACTCAATGGATACAAGTCTTCCTCTTTTTCACCCAGGTTCTCTGTCACTATTTCTACTCTAGTAGAATCAGTCTCCTCACCTGGCTCATCTTCAAGAAATTATCCTAGGAAGCACAAACCAACCCAATTTCTATTAGTTCCTTCTCCTCTCAGCCTCCAAAGTACTTCATGTGTATCATACTGAGTATTATATCCCAGCTAATTACATCTGACCTTTTGGATATGTCTTATACTACAGGTCTTTTTATCTATGTCTTTATTGCCAAAAATGATATTTATAAGCTATTTTGGGGCAAAGACTGTCTTCTGCTTTACCACATGAAAAAGGTCTGTTTACCATATGCCATTCAAATACTTTTTGATCATGGAATAAGTTTGCTCAAAAAGGAACTTTTCAGCTGGGTGCAGCGGCTTATGCCTGAAATCCCAGTGCTCTGGGAGGCTGAAGTAGGGGCATCACTTAAGGTCAGGAATTCGAGACGAGCCTGGGGAACACTGTGAGACCCTGTATCTACAAAAATAAAAAATAAACAAAAAATTTTTAAAATGAACTTTTCTATGACTCCCATTGTATTCATCATTGTACTGAATGTACCGACCCTTTCACTTGACTTTATTTAATGTATTTATTTTTCTCATTCTCTTACATAACATCTCTAATTTCTTCTTTCAGTTTCAACATCAGTCACTAAGGCTGGCACTTTCTATTAATAATAAAAATGGTCACCATTCCTGAATATCCAATTCCTGCCAGATACTATGCTAGATAATCTACACATATTAACTCTAATCTTCACAATGATCATGCATTTTACAGAGGAGGAAACTCAGGCTCAAAGGGATTAGGTACCTTGTCCTCCAGTCTTTCTCCCTCCAATCAATCTTCTACCCTTCAGTCACAGTGATCTTCCTACAACCAAAATTAATCATGTTATTTCCCTCACCTAAAGCTCCTTAAGGCTTCCTACTATCTTAATGTCTAGATTCCTTAACCAGGCATAAGGTAACCTTTAGGATACCTCTTTTCTTACCACTTCTGACACTGCTTTCAGTTCTTGGCCAATGTCATGCTTTCTCCTTCTGCCTCTGGACTTGGCATGGAGTGCCCTTATTCATTCATTCAACAAATGTGGCATGTGCCAACTATGTGCCTGGCATTGTACTTGCAGCTGGGCACACGGCAGTGAATGAAACAGACATAGGTCCTGCCCTCAAGGTACTTACAATCTAATGGAAAAAACAAATAATAAATACAGATTGTAATAAGTAAAATGACAGAAGCAGGATGCTGTATTCCAGAACATCTAGGGTTGGGGGGTGCAAGAGAAATCACAGTGACTGTTTTACATAGTTTGGTCTCTTAAGGTCTCAGGTGGTGACATACTTTAAAACCTAAAGATTAAGTCAGCTATGTGAAAAGCGAGAGGGGAGGTGAGTGACAAGAGATCCTGCTAAAGACATCAGCAGAGCCCAAACCAAGGCCACGGTTAAGAGTCTGGGTTTTATTCTAACTTCTAAGGGCAATGTAATTCACTGAAGAATTTTACATAAGGAAGAGTCACTTTTTGCTGCTGAATGGAGAAGGGATTAGAGGGGTACAAAATAGAAAACAGAGACACAAGTCAGGAAGATACAGTAGTAGTTGAGGTGAGAAAATGCGGATGATTTGAAGTGGGTCTGATAGTGAAGGAGGAAAAAAGTAGACGGATTAGATGCAGAATTGACCTGACTTGCAAAGTCATCACCTGAAATTAAGAAAGAGGCAGAGAGAGGTTATAGAGTTTGGGGATTTGTCATTGGAGAAAGTCGGTAGGCTCACTAGAGAAACAGAGGATCAAAGGGATCTCAAGCCCATACTGGCTGAATATTCAAGAGTTTGGCCATTTTCACTTTATACGGTCATCAATTTGTGCAGGACTTTTTCCAGCAAAGTTCAGGCGCATAGTGCAGGTAGAAAGTAGGCAAAAGGTTGACTTCATCCAGAGTAAGAGTTTTGTCAGAAAAAGGTGCAGGAAGGGACAACAGAATTTTTCAAAGGAACGACATACATTCTGGATAAGGGGGTGCAGTGGATAGAAAATGGAAAAATCAATGCAATGGAGGTATAGATGAAGGTCAAGAATTGTCTCCCTAGTAGAAAGTGGTCAGATAGTAGAAGGCTATAATTTGTTTCTTCTGCTTGGAATGGGGGTTCAGCAAACTATCTGATCCCTAAATACATCCATCCTTTTCTGCTCCTTGACTTCCTGAACCCAGCACCACTACCTGAGTTTGCCACCATCTCATCCAATCAGAAAGGCTCACCTCAGCGGATCACAGGGTCAAGAAATCGAGACCATCCTGGCCAACATGGTGAAACCCCGTCTCTACTAAAAATACAAAAATTAGCTGGGCATGGTGGCGCGCTTGTAGTCCCAGCTATTCGGGAGGCTGAGGCAGGAGAATTGCTTGAACCTGGGAGGCAGAAGTTGCAGTGAGCCAAGATCGCCCCACTGCACTCCAGCCCGGTAACAGAGCGAGACTCCGTCTCAAAAGAAAAAAAAAAAAAAAGGCCGACCTCAAACTATTCCCTCCTTGAAGCATTTATGTTCTCTCCACTGAGATCCCTCCTCCTGATAACAACCCTCACAGAGTGTACTACTGGTAGAATAGTTCAGGTGAACATATAGTAAGTCATTCTTTTCCCTTTCTAGGCTCCTTTGGAAAAGGTATTGTTATAAATATTCAAAAGTCTCTGGATCGCGCGACAGTATCCAGAACAGAGCGCTGCACGGTGCAATCATTCAATAAATAATAACAGGGATCTCAGGCTCATGGGTCTCCAAACCTCATCTCCACTTGCTAAACCAGGGTTCACTGAAATAGAATAAAAGCGCATAATCCCTGTTCACAAGTCTCAGATAACTCCCATTAATCTCAAAGGTTGCCTTCAATTTCACAAATTTAATTTTAATCCCAACATTCAAAACACCCCTATTTAGCTAACGATGGGCAAATATAAAACAAAACAAAACAAACACCCCATGCGTGAAACAGCACTGGTAGGCTACCCTATGACGATCAAAAATCTGAATGCCACAATTCGAGAAATGCCACGCTCGCTAGAAAATACAGAATTTTCTTCATAGTCCAATGCAAGGCCAGAGAGACCTGGGACGGGGCTAAGGCAAACGGCCCCACGAGGGGTGCCACGAGAGTCAACTGGTATTGGGTTTGTACTCAGGGTCTGACCTCAGCCTGGCACCTACCTTCCTCCCCTCCAGCCCCAGCTGCAAGGATCACAGGAGTGGTCGCCTCGGAGCCTGCTGCCATGGCTACCGCAAGGCGGGTTCTGCCGGAACCCAAGGCGGAGCGGAGCTGGGGTGGGGTCAGGGTAGGGACCAAGCTCCGGGACCCGAAGCTGCACCACAGGAAGGAGCCCCGGCGACTCCCGCCCGCCTCCTACGGAAACGCAGGCGCTCACGTGGAGGTCACGTGATGGATGCTGGGCGGGACCACGCAGCTTTGTTTTGATACCCCGGGTGTGGAAATACGAACACGTGGTCTGAGTTGTGGCGCTTTTTTACCTAACCCGGACCTTAGGCTTCTTTCCTGTAGTTTTAGCTTCGTTTCTGTGTCTCCTTTTCTAGTCAGATCCTTGCTTTCCGCCTCGGCTTTTCTCCACCCTAGATGATTGGAGTTTTAGGGGAAGGTTTGACGCTTTATGGGGCTCCGGCGGTGGGATGGGTCTCTGACTTCAGCTTTCGCGAGCCGCTCTTGGCAGCCTTGAATGCGAGGCTAGCTCACGCTTCTCTTACACCTCTCTTGCCCTTCTGGTAGCAACCTGACTCCTTCTAATTTTAGTGGCCGCCGGGAAATACGAACCTCGGGCAAAGAATCCTGTGATTGCGTTCCCTGTGACTCGTTTCCCGATGCAGACAAGCCAAATTGCTTGACTTAGGTTTTCAAGGACACTAATCCACAGCTGTCAGGCTTCTGGATTTGTATACCAAAATAAACAAACAGCTGTGTGAAGAGATCAACAACCACCTTTCTTCTCGTTTACCCTGTGGTCAAATCATAATCACTGGAGATGGATCTGGGTCACTTTGGGGCAAAAATCTTACAACTTTACTGGACATACCTTTATTGCTCGCCTATTAAGTGACAGACGAAATGGGTAAAAAAAAGTTTACATATATATGAATGGAATTGGCTAGTTTGCAATCTCCTCTTTGGATATGTAAGACAAAAAAAAAAAATAACAAAAATAGGCAGTACTTATTGTACATAAATGATTTTTATGAGATAATCCCCTGGGACCAACTACGCCTAAATCTTATCCTCTGCCTATAATTTCTGAAGTTATTAACTCAACAAAAATAAGAATAAGCCCAAAATAGACGCAAGCATTAGGTTAAGTGAGCACAGGTCACTGAGTTGTTTATTACGCACAAGATCTAACTTGGACACTTCCTCCAAACACCCCAGGGTTCCTTGCCCAACCTCCTCGAATACAGACTCTCTGCAAGTTTCCCTCTCCCCGACTCAGCCGCGCTTGTCCCTGCCTTTTCAGCGCTACCTGCCCTCAGTCTGGGACCTGGCTCCTTTCGTCTCGCCGGTGTCTCCTAGCCACCGGCGGAGTGGAGGGCGGACCCCAGCCTCCTTGCCGCCTGCCCCGCCTCCCCGCCGGCCCGGCTCGGGCCGCGCAGGCGCACGAGGCGCGGCCCGGAGGCCGAGGGCGACCACAGCAGCCTCCGCCTCCCACTGCTCCGTACGATTCTTCCCTGGGCTAGTCGGCGGTGACCTGGACTGAGCCCGGCATTGGCTTCGCGCGCGACGCGTCGCCATGGGCTCTCGTTGGAGCAGCGAAGAGGAGAGGCAGCCGCTGCTGGGGCCCGGGCTCGGGCCTGGGCTGGGGGCCTCCTGGAGAAGCCGGGAGGCGGCGGCGGCGGCGCTGCCCGCGGCGGTCCCCGGTCCCGGGCGGGTGTACGGGCGCCGCTGGCTGGTGCTGCTGCTCTTCTCGCTGCTGGCGTTCGTTCAGGGCCTGGTCTGGAACACCTGGGGTCCCATCCAGAACTCGGCGCGCCAGGCCTACGGCTTCTCCAGCTGGGACATCGCGCTGCTCGTGCTGTGGGGGCCCATCGGCTTCCTGCCCTGCTTCGCATTCATGTGGCTCCTGGACAAGAGAGGTGAGGGGTCGGGGAGCGCCAGCCCGCGCTGTCTCCTCGGGGAGCCGGCGCCTGCCCGCGCTCCAGGCCTGCCAGCCGCCTCCCTTGGCCCCGGCATAGGGGTTGTGTGAGGTGATGGAGTGTTGCTAGCATTCCATTTCTGATTTAGGAACCCTCCGTCCCCAAAGCGACAAATGTGGGAAGGCTACCTTGCAAATGTTTATGTTTTTATCAGGCCGTTTATGCAACACCAGGGATTTAAGCGATCTCTAAATGTTCAAGTTTTTACATATTGTGAACATCAGAGCATGCCCGTGCACGTGCAGTGTGTTTTACACCTGACAAAAATGACTGATGCTTTGACTTCAAAGGGATTTGGGGATGTTGAGGGTGAAAAGGTCGGAAAATAGATTGATGGTGCCCAGATGTAAGGAAATAATGAGTTGGTTTTGTGTAATAAATGACTTCAGCCCAGGAAGAGCTATTGGGAAACTCAGATCTGACACTTTGGTTTCTGGAAGGTGGTACTCGGCAGCTTTAAAATGTGTGTATGTGGCTTTCTCAGTTGAGAGTTGCGACTTTCAATTAAAGCTTGCAGATGAGTGAAGATGCTTTCTTAGAATGGTACCCTCGACATCTCTCTTTACCACTTGTCAGTGTGATTCTCTGAGGAGAAAAAAAAAAAAAAAAAAAAGCCATAGGACTGAGAATCAAGGCATACGTACCACATAAGTATGGATAAATGATTAGTAGTGACAGTCTACCCTCAAGAGGCTGTTGTGCAAGATTTTATATTTATTAATTGAATAATGCTTGGGAGCTACTTTGTACAGTTTCTGTTCAACGTTTTATAAGTTTTGTTGCAATGAGTTCTTTAGTCAGATTTAGAAGGTTGTCTTAGTTCACTGGAGCTGCTATAACAAAATACCATAAACAGGGTAGTTCTTAAACACAGAAATTTATTTCTCACAGTTCTGGAGGCTGGGAAGTCCAAGATGAAGGCTCAGGCAGAATTGGTGTCTGGTGAGGGCCTGCTTCCTACACAGTGGTCTTTTCATTATAACATAAGATGGAAGAAGGGGTTGGGGATCCCTCTGAGGTCTGTTTCATACAGGCAGTAATCCAATTCACTTGGGTTCCACCCTCATAACCTAATCACCTTCCAAAGTCTGCACCTTCTTATTCCATCATTTTGAGGGTTAAGATTTCAAAATGTGAATTTGAGGCCAGGCACAGTGGCTCAAGTAATCCCAGCACGTTGGGAGGCTGGGGTGGGAGGATTGCTTGAGCCCAGGAGCTCGAAGCTGGAGTAAGCTGTGATGGCACCACTGCACTCTGCCCTGGGTAACAGGGCAAGACTCGTCTCAGAAAATAATGAATAAACAAAATATGAATTTGAGGGGAACACATTCAGACCTCAGCAAAAGTCAAGTGTAGGTAGGTATAGAATTGCAATTGTCTGGCATGTAGTTAGCACTCAAAATTAGTTGGTTATTAAGAGAGTAATAATGGCAGGGTCATGTTAGTAGCTGTGCTTCCTTCTCTCCTCCTTCACTGGAATTACTTCATTGGAATCCATGTGAAAAAGACTAAGGAATAGTTGACTGTAAATTCCTTAATGATCAACAATGTAATGTAGCTGCTAAAAAAGAAAGGACAGTTTTAGGCATAGAAGCATGGTGTCCAAAACAAGAAGCGAAATAGTTTGATAGGCTCTACATTAGTGTTTAGTTCTGAGCTTGATTCTGAGAAGGCCATTTGACAAACTGCAGAACTTTGAAGGTTCTGCCACAAGAATGATAAAGGGTATAAAAATCATGATGTGTAAAGTGAAGGGAACTTGGGTATATCACACTTCAAAAAGAAACTTGAGGCAAAATATAGACTGTGAAGATCAAGTAAAAGAGGAATTAGACTTATGTATAGTTCTAGAAGGAAGAACTAGACTGAGTCAAGTTACAAAGGAATGTAACTCAAAGCAATACAAGGAAGGACCTTCTAACAAAGATATCCAGCCCTGAATGGGTGTGTCTCGACAGCTGTAGAACTTCCAGCTACAGCAAATACTTTTGCAGAAGATGTGTACTAGATACCGAGGAAGGGCTTCTCCTACCAAATGGAGATTTTCTTTGGGTTTTTGTTGTTTGCTTTTAAACTAAATATTGATTTTCTTTGGGTTTCTGCTGGGCTCAGTGGCTCACGTTTGTAATCTCAGCACTTTGGGAGGCTGAGGTGGGTGGGTCACTTGAGCCCAGGAGTTAGGGACCAGCCTGGGCAACATGGTGAAACTCCGACTCTACAAAAAATACAAAAATTAGTCGGACATGTTGACATGCGCCTGTAGTCTTAGCTACTGGGGAGGCTGAGGCTGGAGGATCAATTGAGCCCAGGAAGTAGAGGCTGCAGTGAGTCATGATCGCTCCACTGCACTCCAGCCTGGGTGACAGAATGAGACCCTGTCTCAAAACAAACAAACAAACAAACCCAAAGAAGTACTTTACCTATCATCAATGTTACAATAATATTTTTTTAAAAAGAAAAAAGATTTTGTTTCCGCTGATGTATTTTTCTTCTGTTCCAGGATTCAGTCTGGGGTCCTCTGTTGCATTTAGTTGTTATTTCTCTTTAGTTTCCTCCAATCTGCGATAATTCCTTGGTCATTCCCTTAACAAGTTTGGCTAAATTCAGGGGAAAATGCTGAGCTGTAGTTTCTTTTTATTTTTATCAGGAGCATTTTTCAGTATTATTCCCCAAATTTAGCCAACCTTGTTTTTTATGGTAGAAAAATGTTAATTTGCACCCTTCTTATTATAATTGTACCTACTATCCATCCGTGGCAGGATAAATTAGAAACTACCTGTTCACTTTATAAAATAAGGTACTTCAGTTCTTCAGTAGTTCTTGTGACTATATGGTGAATTCAATTTTATATTTTCCTTTGATTGAAGCAATAAAAAATATATTTTAAAATTCTCTTTATTAGGAAGTAGTTTTCATTTTTAGTAGAAGAAAGCAAATACACTTTTATATGTTGGCTTTCCTGCTACAGGTGTTCCATCTACACACGTAGAAAGAAAGTTCTTTCTTGCTTCTGGCATCCTTGGGTACTAAAACGTCTTTTTTTTTTTTTTTTTTTTTTTTTTGAGACAGAGTCTCACTTGGTCACTCAGGCTGGAGTACAGTGGTGTGATCTTGGCTCACTGCAACTTCAGCCTCCCTGGGCTCAGGTGATTCTCCCGTCTCAGCCTCTGAGTAGCGGAGACTACAGGCATGCACCACCAAGCCCGGCTAGTTTTTTATATTTTTTGCAGAGACGGGTTCTCACCATGTTGCCCAGGCTGGTCTTGAACTCCTAGGCTCAAGCAAGGCACTAAAGTGTCTTGTACCCTGGAGGGTAGGTGGTTCTTGGTCTTTGTGCTGCCTCAAGCCCCAGCCTGATTAGTATGGAAGAAAGACTGGTTATCTTCCTAAAATGGGTTTGTACCTTCCCACCCTTTTTCATTTACCAGCAAGGAGACAGAAAAGGACTAGCTAGAGAGATCATAGAGCCAAGACCAAGTGTGCCCTCGAAGCTAACTAAAAGTTTCAAGGAGATGGCAACCCAGTGTGTTCCATGCACTGGGGATATGGCCCTCACAGACCTTCCTCCTAATAGGGAGATCGAGACAGCAAACAAGAAAAGCAAATATTTAGTATGTCACCTGGTGATATTGATACATGGTTTGGAGAAAAGCAATGTAAAGGAGGAAGGGAATGTGATAGGGTGGTATTATACTTTACATAGGGTTTTGGGAAGGCATCACTGATAAGGTGTATTTGAGCAGACACCTGAAGGAAAAATGACACCTGACATGTTCGTTCTGGAGAAGACTGTTTCTGGCAAAGGGAACAGCAAAGATAAAGATTCCAAACTTGTCTGGCATATCCAGGAAAGAGCAGTGAGGCCTTTGTGGCTGGAGTAGAGCCAGTGAGGGAAACAGTGGTAGGAAATGAGGTCAGAGAGGTAGTGAGAGGCCAGGAGATACAGGGCCCTATAAGTCATTCTTAAATGGCATCTCAAAATGGCATCTCAGCCATTATCAAGTGAGGAGGCCTCACTCCATTGACAGGCTTTCCGTGGAAGAGTAAAACAATGACTACGCTCTTGTCTTTAGGACAAGAGCCAGAACAGGGAGACAAGTTAGGCTAGTAGAATAACCCAGATGGGAGCTGATGGTGGCTTTTGACTAAGGTGATAGTGGAGGATTTGAGAAGTGGTTAGATTGCAGATATGTGTTGAAAGTAGATTCACCAGTATTTGTTGAAGGATGAGATGTGGAGCGTGAAGGAAGGAGACGAGTCTAAGCTGTTTCTCAACTTTTTAGTATTACTGATTGGGAGAATAGAGCTTCAATTTACTGATTTGTGGAAGACTGTAGAAAGAGCAATTTTGGAACAGATGGCATGGAGATCAGGGATTTGAAATGCCTATTAGATATCCAAGTAGACAGATTAAACTGTCAATTGAATATACAAGTATGGAGTTAAGGGGAGAGGCCTGTGCAGCATATTTGGGAGTTGTCAGCCTATAATGGTATTTAAAGTCATGGGTCTGGTTCAAGCTCATTCTTATTGGTTAAAAAAAAGAAAGAAAGAAAAAGAAAAAAATGTGTAAAAAGTGTTGTGGGACTGGGTGAGATCACCTGTGGAGAAGGGTGGAGCTTCCCTGGAGTAGAGGACTGAGCCTTGGGGCATTACAACATTTAGAGGTTGGGAAGACAACAAAGAACCAGCTAGTGAGGACTGAGAATAGAGCACTGGATTTAGCAACATGGAGATCTTTTGGTGTCCTTTAAAAGAATCATCTCCCTGGAATGATGTGGTGAGTCTGAAATAAAATGCAACGAGAAGAATCAAAGACAGTGAGTGTAGACATTTCTTTCAAGAAGTTATGCCATAAAGGGCAACAGAGAAATGGGCAGTAGCCAGAGTGAATGTGGGTACTAAGGAGGTTTGGGTTTTGTTTTGTTTTTTTCTTTTTTCGGTAAGAGATACTAAAGCATATCTATATAATGCAACATCGTAACAGTTCCATAAAAAGGGGGAAATTGATGATGCTGGAGGGAAAGGGAGGAACTGCTGTAGCCATGTAGGCAAGATGGGATGCGGTCCTCCAGGGCACAGGTAGATAAGTTGGCCTTAGATGGAAGCATTGACAGTTGATTCTTTAGTAGTAACAGGAAAGAAGATAAGAGTATACACATACAGATGCAGATGATGGATGATAAGAGCTTGTAGAAGTTATCTTTGCTTTTTTCCCCCTCAGAAAAATAAGAAACAGAATGATCCCCTGATGAGGGAGGATACAAATGATCCCCTGAATAGGGGAACAGAGAGAGAGGATACAAATAGGGAACAAATGGAGAGGATAAATTATGAAACTATTTTATGGAAAAATGAAGGACACATGGTTTAGGAAGTTGTAGTAGGATTGTTGGGTAGCACTGAGGGCTGCTTTCAGTGACTGATCATTAATTTGAAGTGAGACCAGTCAGCATGGTTGTGTGTTTCCCTCCAGCCTGTTCTGCTGGGCAAGTACAGGCATGGGCAGAGTTGGCAGAGAGATTTAACCAGTTACAGTTTTACCAGGTGAATAGGACTGACAAAGTGCAGACCAAGAGTAGAGGGTTAGGTAGAGAGAAATCTGACAATGGACCATGGAATCTAAGGAGGACAAAGAAAACACATGAGGTGGTTGAGAAGAAATAGCAAGCTCCCAAACTGTCATTCCATATTGAATCAAGAATTTGTTCTTGTTAGACTACTAGAGAGAATGAATGGGAAAGAGAGGAGGCCATGGTTGAGGAATGGGGTGCTTGAAATTGAGATTATGGCCTGTAATCCCAGCACTTTGGGAGGCCAAGGCGGGTGGATCACCTGAGGTCAGGAATTCAAAACCACCCTGGCCAACATGGAGAAACCCCCTCTCTACTAAAAATACAAGAAATTAGCCAGGCCTGGTGGCGGGCACCTGTAATCCCAGCTACTCGGGAGACTGAGGCAGGAGAATTGCTTGAACCCAGGAGGCGGATGTTGCAGCGAGCCAAGATTGAGATCGCACCATTACACTCCAGACAAAGAGCAAAACGTCGTCTCAAAAAAAAAAAAAAAAAAGAAAAGAAATTGAGGTTATGACATGGATGCAGTTATGGTAAAGATAAGGTCAGAGTATAAACAAAAGCGTGGATGGCTAAGGTAGGGCTAAGAGCCTACCTCAGACCATGGAACAAGAGGTCAGAGATCTGAGAGGCTAGCATACTGAAAGGATCATGTAGTGGATATTTAAATCACCAGGTTTTTGAAAGGATAGTGTCCTGAGGAGTAACAATGAGCCAAGACATCTTTAAGCAGTGAAGGCGAATAACCGGGAGGCAGGTGTGTGGTGGTCTGTAGACAACCACAGCAAGGAGCAGTGGGTATTAGTCAGAAAAAATTAGACCAAAGGCTGTTCTGGCCATGATGGAGTAATGGGAACTGAATTTATCCTTCTATCTTAATTAAGAATGAAAAATAAGGAATCAAAATATATGGAACTAAATAAATTTCAGGAGCTGGGCATGGCACACCTTTAATCCCAGCCACTGGGGAGGCTGAGAAAGGAGGACCACTTCAGGCCAGGAGTTCAAGACCATCCTGGGCAACATCGTGAGACCCTATCTCTAAAAAATAATAATAAATAAATATTAGAACAAAACAAAATACGTAAAACAATGGTTTTCAAACATTGGTTGACAGGCAGGGCAGGACAGGGCAGTGATCCCTATGACTGCTTCAGTTTACTATCCAGAGAGAATTGCCAGACAGGAGCACAGAAATGGGGAGCTCACTCAGAGCCCAGCAGTTTTCCTGAATTAAGGAGACGGAGGTGAGAATTCGAAGAGGCCAACATAGCTAGAATTCTTCAGGTAGAAAACAATGGAGGAGGAAACTTCATAGAGAATGTTCTGGATTGGCAGGGTGTTCCTCTTGAGTCTTCAGCAGAAAACTGATCAGAGGATACATGTGAGGAAATTAGCCCAGACTGGAGGAAGGCCTGCCAAAAAAGAACAGGCAGAACAGTTCCCCAGGATCACACAGGCTGGAAATAGTTCATGTTCCCAAGACCTGTAATGGAAAAATCTCTGTAAACATACTACAGATGTTCAAGAAGATAGAAGAAAGAAAGCGTGAACACATTAAAGAGAGACAAAGAGGACAGAAAAAGAACAACATTGGGCCGGGCGCGGTGGCTCACGCCTGTAATGCCAGCACTTTGGGAGGCCAAGGTGGGTAGATCACGAGGTCAGGAGATCCAGACCATCCTGGCTCACACGGTGAAACCCCGTCTGTACTAAAAAATACAAAAAATTAGCCGGGCGTGGTGGCGGGTGCCTGTAGTCCCAGCTACTCAGGAGGCTGAGGCAGGAGAATGGTGTGAACCCGGGAGGCGGAGCTTACAGTGAGTCAAGATCGCGCCACTGTACTCCAGCCTGGGTGACAGAGCGAGACTCTGTCTCAAAAAAAAAAAAAAAGAACAACATTGAACTTCTAGAAATGAAAAATGTGATCAATGTGGAAGGTGAAAAATATAATCAATGTCTGAGATGACAGAAATATACTAGACAGGATATAACAGCAGACTAGACATTGCCGAAGAAAAGGTCAGTGTGACTTGAATATATAGCACTAGAAACTATCCACAATGGAACACAGAGAAATAAAGACTAAAAATGATCAAACAAAAGACATGAGTTATCAGTGAGCTGTGGGACAATTTACATGTAATTGGAGTATGTAATTGCATACTATGCATGTAATTGGAGTCTCAGAAGGAGAAGAGAGAAAAGTAAGCAGGGAGAGCATGGAGTGAGATAGAGTGATGCAAAAAAAATGTTTGAAGAAATAATGGTCAAAACATTTTCCAAATTTAATGACATCTATATACCCACAAATCTAAGAAATTTAAGAATCCCAGGAGAAGACCCATAAGGAATCCTACACCAACACACATCATGTTCATACTTCTTTAAAACCATTGATAAAGAGAAATTCTTAAAAGCATGGGGAGAAAAAAGACCAGGTAACTTGGGTAACTTGTGGGCAGAGAGAGTAGGAATGATCTGGAAGTGGCAGGGAAAGCAATGTAAGGGATTTCTCTGGGAGTAAGAAGGTAGAGAGAATGTTTGGAGAAGAGCTTCGGGAAGGTAGTGATTCCACTGATTATGCCTGAGCACTCCAGAAGGCACAGAGGTAGGTTTCTGGGGTTGAGGAGGTAGGTGGCAGAGATGAGGTCTCATTAGGGGATGTATAAAGCCCTATCAGGATAAGGATGACCTGTGAATCTTGAATCTTTTGTGTCTGATTTAAACAGGAAAAACAGGCATGATGTCATTAGTTCTGACAATCTCCAAGGCAGATTAGGGTGACGAGGCTGTGAAGGTTATGAGCAGAGAAAAGAGGATCTACCCCAGAGCCAGCAGAGCTCATCTTCACTTCAGCTGATGGAAGTGTGGAGCCAGGGAAGGGGGTGGTCTTACCAGGTGAGCTCTGTGCCTGTTGCTGACTTTCCATGCTTCCACTATGGGTGTGTGGGTTTTGGGGGAGGGATTTAGTCAACTCTGCAGCCTGATTCTTTAGACATCTGCAGTGGAGGCTTCCATTCCTACACTCAGTGGTCCCCAGCAAAAGGAGTTATTGCATCTGTTGAAAGGAAGCATTCTGAATGTTGGATGCCGTGTTTGAAAAGAAATGTTTTTATTTTCAATGATGTTTGTTTTTCTGAAATTGTTCACAGATGGCTTTTGTACTTACATCCTATTACTGTTGTAATCACTTGGGGTCTATTTATGTAACAGTCCTATATGTCTCAGAAGCCAATGTGTTAGGCAGTTCCTGCATTGCTATAAAGAAATACCTGAGGCTGGGTAATGTGTAAAGAAAAGAGGTTTCATTGGCTCATGGTTCTGCGGGTTTTACAGGAAACATGGTGCTGGCATTCGCTCATCATTCAGGGAGGCCACAGGAAGCTTACAATCACGATGGAAGGTGAAGAGGTAGCAGCCATGCCACTTGGTGAAAGCAGGAGCAGGAGAGAGAAAGTAGGGGAGGGGGGTGCCACACACTTTTAAAGGGCCAGATCTCATCTCCTGTGAACTCAGCAAGAGCTCAGTCATCACCAAGGGGATGGCCCAAGCCATTCACGAGGATCTGTCCCTATGATCCCAACACCTCCCACCAGGCCTCACCTCCAACACTGGGGATTACATTTCAACATGAGACCTGAGTGGGGACAAATATCCAAACTATATAAGGCTATTCTCCTGGGGTCCTCATAAGTCCTCTCCCTTGATGAGTTGATATCTTTTTGATGACATGGAATTCTAGAGTCATGCCTTGTCAAGATGTGAGTGACATGAAGAAAGCATTTTATTCAAGATCGCCAGCTGGGATAGATTAAACAACACTTGGCAGCAATTAAAAATACACAAGAAAGCCACCACACTGTACTTGTGAGGTTGCTTTATTTTTCATTTTTGTATTTTTGTGGAGATGGGGTCTCACTATGTTACCCAGGCTAATCTCAAACTTCTGGCTACAACGGATCCTCCCACCTCCTAAAGTGTTGGGATTATAGGCGTTAACCACGGTGCCTGGCCAGAGGTTGCTTTAGTAAGCAGTTTTTCACAATTTCTTTACTCTTAAAAGTTTATATTAGCTGTTGTATTGCGAAATATTTGATAAAAAGCATAACTGAGTGAAGTATGGTAGCCTTTAGCAGTAACAATAGGAAGCCTAGTTATTGGACCATATGGCCATAAATAAAGCCTCATTGCTTTGCTTGGTGTCTGCTTACCTTAATTGCAAACAAACTCTTTAGAAAAAAATAAGTATCATGTAGAATGTAAGCCTTATGGTCCCCAACCTATAAAAATTCTATTCAGTATCTTGTAGGGTACCCAGTATATCCTTATAAGAGCAACGTCTTGTGATTTTAGGATATTTATGACCATGTATGTACTTTTTATTAATTGTACTCTGTTTCCTGTGGCTGTAATGTGATTTTTAAAGTCTGTATTCTGTTAGTAGAAGCAGTAAATGAGCAGTATGTATGCATTACTTGTTACCAAGAAACACAGTTCCCTATGGTATTCCTTCTGGTAAATTGTATTAATCATATTCAGATTATATAAGAATATTATAAAGTAATTCAGTTCATATCACAAATTATCCTTAACGTAGCGTGTATGCCTGATCTGGATCTCAAGTTTATTTTCTTTGCTATGTTTGATCTGCATAATTATAGTCTTGTTGACTTTCAATTTCCTTCAAGCAGAGTAGCTCTTTGAAAACCAAACATTTAACCATGTACCCTCTGCCAAAAGAGAGAGAGAGCGCCCTGGGAAAAAAAGAAATATTACATTAATTAGTTTATGTCTGTTCTCTGTGTGAAATGGTTTCGAGGTGATGTTGGATTTGGGAAAAATTTGAAGCAATGTGGCTACCTTTGCCATAGACTTAGTGTGAACCACCTATATGATGTGACTGCCACAAACAGTAAGATATGTTAATTTAGTATTAACAGAGGTGTAGCATTCCAACAATAGGAAGAAAGAGTTCTGTTAGATTATTCTGCCATAGCTAGAATATTGTGTCTATTTCTGATTATCTTATTTTTATATTTGTATATTTTGCCCTCTGTGTGAACAACCACTGACACACATTTTCAAAGTAATTGTTATGTTTGGAATACAATGGGAAAAAACTATCTGATCCACGTTGTCTTCTAAAGTCCTAAGCCATGATTTTTTAACATTATTAAGCATTATTTTATAATGAAAACCGTCGGATAAATCAAGAAAAAATAAAGACTGTGATTATATTGATAATCAGAGAGGACCACTTCCTATGACCCTTTAACAAGCATTAGCTTGTTCTGATTATAAAATATGTAGTTCCCTAGTTGTCATTTTTGAGAAATCTTAAAGCTATGATCTATCACCTTATAATACTTTTTAGGGACAGTTAAGAGGTTTTTTATTAGCAGCTTACATTTGAAAATTCAAATTTTTCTATTAGAGATGTAAAACTAAAATATCTAGTCTTTTAAAATTATTTGCCATATTTTTAAGTATTATATCTGAATGGAACATTTTAGACATTCCTTTTGAAAAATTAAACTTAATAGAACTTCTTCCTCCGTCTTTGATATGAACATTCCTGTTTTCCATTAAAGTTAGAATCATCTCATTTTCTTTTTTCTTTTTTTGGACACAGAGTCTCACTCTGTCGCCCAGGTTGGAGTGAAGTGGTGCGATCTCAGCTCACTGTAGCCTCTGCCTCCCAGGTTCAAGCAATTCTCATGCCTCAGTCTCCCAAGTAGCTGAGATTACAAGTGTGTGCCACCACAAACAGCTAATTTTTTTTATTTTTAGTAGAGACAGTTTTACCATGTTACCCAGGCTAGCCTCAAACTCCTGAGCTCAGGTGATTTGCCCACCTGGGCCTCCCAAAGTGCAAGGAGGATTGCAGGCATAAGCTACCATGCCCAGCCCATCATTTCATTTTCAGCATGTACGGTTTGTCGTCTTTTTTTTCCCCCATTTTTAAAGTTATACAGAAAAGCCATAATATTAGCATATCATGTCAGTATGATTGACTAAAAGTAATCTTTATTTTTAACAGTGGACTTAGGAGAAAATCAAGGTAATTTCAATGTTTTTCTTTTCATTTTAGGTCTCCGGATAACTGTGCTCCTGACATCCTTCCTTATGGTTTTGGGAACTGGTCTAAGATGCATACCTGTATCAGAATTAATGCTTAAAAGAAGGTAAGTCCTGTCAATAACATTTCTCCCTCATTTTTCATTTTATTTTGTGTATACATTTTTAAGAAGATCAGTAAAGGGTCATATTTATAGAAGCATTTATTTTTTTACCTTATATGATGATTAATTTAATTGACATTTATTGTCATGGAAGACGCTATACTGGTTGTTGTGGAAATAAAAAGGGCAAGTTAATCTTCATATTATTCAGGAACAATTATCATGAGAAAATAATAGTATAACATACCATTTGTAAGTATAATAGTATAACATACTATTTATATAATAGTGTAGTTAATGCTACAGAAGAAATACAAAATTGCCCCAAGAGACTAGTAGAAGTTTTGGCTGCAGGTATCAAAAAGAGGAGTCCATAAAGGTGGTGGTAATTAAACTCGGCCTTGAATGATGAGTAGAATGTTGGTAACTATAGTCAGGGGAAGGGTATTCCAGGATGGGGGACTAGCAAGAGTGAAGCCATGGAGGCAGGTAAGCATAGGTCTTTTCTGGGGTGGATAGGTAGTCTTATTTGTAAATAGCAGCCTTTCTGCAACTGGGACCATGGATTTATTCTTAGAGAGTGTAAGGTATACGAAGGTTTTAAATTTTGTTTTTATATTGGTTATAATACAATATTATTTTACCAGTAATAATCTGCAATAAAAAGATGTTTTTGTTGACCAGGATGCCAATTTCTTAAATTAGTGTTTCCCAGACTGGGGTCCTTGAATGTGACCTTGAGAGTCATTGAGAAGTTTTTTTCCTTTCAGAAGGACCCATAAATTACTCAAGTTCGAGAGATATTGGTCTACAGATTAAGGTGTAAAAATGGGATATAAAGAGATGAGGTTAGAAGGTGATATTTTGATTCTAAAGAGTCTCGATGCCATCCTATGTTATTAACAGCGTACTTTACTCACTGGATAGTGGGAAGCCCCTTAGGCTCTTAATCAGAGGAGCGCTAGTTTCAGATCTGTGTTATATTCACTATGGATTGAGACATGTTGGATTGATTATAAGGGGTAGAGATTGCTGGCAGAAGACCTGGAATGGTACAGTGGGACCCCAAGCTGGAGTCATTCTTTTGTTGGTTCATTTATTAGGTCATTCATTCATTCAACAGAATTCACTGAGCTTCTACTATGTGCCAACCTCTCTTGTGGTCATTGGGAATATGACAGAAGACAAAGCAGATAAAAATTACTATGTAATGTAGTAAATTACATAGTACGTTACATAGTACATAGTACATTTACATAGTACTTAGTAATTTACTATGTAATGTACATTACATTACATACTGTGTATGTGATGTAGTTTCATTCCACTCAGGGAAACCAGCAATAAACTAGATAAATAAGTAAAATATATAGTATGTGCCAGGGAGGGTAAAATAGGAAAGAAAGATATGAAAAGGCAAAGAAAGGATGGTGAGATTTCAGAAAGAAAAACCTAACTGGGAAGATCACCTTTTGGGATAAAAACCTGACAGAAGTAATGGATGATGCAGTATCTAGGAATCAAGTGTTATATGCAGAGAGAACCGCAAGAATTCAGGGCAGAAGAAGGGACAGGGATGCCTGGCAGGGAGGCTGGTGTGGCATGGGAAGAGCAGGTAGCAAATGAAGTCAGAGCAGTTATAGGGTGGTAGTGGGAGTGTGGGACCAGATTCTTTAAGACCACGTCATCTCCTCAGCTTTTTCTGAGCTAGGAAACCTTTGGAGGTTTTGAGCTGAGAGTGCCATGGTATTCGGCTGCTCCACTGAGAATGGACTGAAGCTTGAGGTCATGGGCATAAGTAAGGAAAGTTGGGAAACGAGTACAATAAACCAGGTGAGAGATGATGGTGGCTTGGACCATAGTAGTGGTAGTGGGAGTGGTGAGAAGTGGTCAAATTCTGATCATCTTGAATATTCAAAATATAATTATATTCTGGTCCATTTGCTGATGGACCAGATATGGGGAGTAAGAGAAAGGAGTCCAGAATGATTCCATGCTGTGGGAAGTTGGGGGAATGGAAAGGGTGGCACAGACCTGAGGGGAAATGTGAGAAAAAGAGATGGGAGTGATATGCTGGAAGTTTCACTCGAGAGACTCTGAAATTGGCGATTCCATTAACAGATGGGGAACATAGAAGTGGGGGAGAGTGGATTTCAGGGACAAGATGTTGACTTTCTTTTGGAACAGAATTTTTCAGTTTCAAAATAAATGTTCAGTTTTGAATTTTCAAAATGTGTTCTCTTTCTAGAAAATTTAGGGTACAAGGGTTCATATTTTAAAAGGGAGATAGTACAGTCATTTGGTTTCTATGGAAAGCTAGTCATAATTTTCCATCCTTCTGAGTTAGATTTTAACACAAGTCTCATTATTGTATTTGAGATGCTCTTAATTTTTCAAACATGCAGAGGTGTATTTTTTCAAGCATCCACAGATTTTAAGTACAAATTTTCATGTAAGCTTAAATTCAACACTGCTTTCTTTTAAAATGCCTATTAAGGCCAGGTGCAGTGACCCACACCTGTAATCCCAGCACTTTGAGAGGCTGAGGCAAGTGGATCTCTTGTGCCTAGAGTTTGAGAGCAGCCTGGGCAACATAGCAAGACCCCATCTCAAAAAAAAATGCCTATTATTATTTTTGCTAGCTTTTCTTCTGTTTTGGGCCATGCATACTATTACTTGTCTCCAGTCTCATATCCCTTTATATCCTTTCCAGATATAAAATTCTGGGAATAATAGACTTGACTGTCCATCTTGTTGGAGAAGGTGGTATGAAAAAGAAACAATTCATAAAGAAATGTAAGCAAATGTAGAACAGGTAAGAAGTAGAAATAAAAAGTTCAGAGATTGAATCTTTCATAAAAAGAGTGTATAAATTGATTTTTCAATCTTAGTCATTCATCTATAAAGACTACAGGAGTATTAACCCCTTGAAATAAGACTTCGTTTTGTAGTCTTTAAGCATTTCTTTTAAGCAGTATTATTAACAATGCATGATGCAGCTGTTAAAATGAAAATGCTACACTTGGAACATGTATTTTCAACAAATCGAGTCTGTAACCATCACTTTTAAGCTTCAGTCTCCGCCAGTGTTGAAACAAGCATTTAGAAGTCTGTGTTTTTGTGGCCTTGTTTCACTCAGAACTTTTTGAGCTTCTGACCCAGCCTTTTGGAATGGCTCCTCTGCACCCTTGACTTCCTGTGTCTTAGCTCCCTTAAGTATCAAGACATGAGAATAGCAGCATTCTGACAAGCTCTTCCTAATGGTGTTCTACTTATACATAGTATCAGTATTTCTTTTATTTGCATAGTACCGATGAAAATTCAGGAAAAAAATTCTTTTCCCACGTTTCTCTTAAGTAAATAAGGAACTTGGAATAACAAATTATAAAGCATTTTTTTTTCTATGATCTGGAGCCAAATAATACCCCCAAAAATTGTAAATGCCATCACTCTATTGCAATGAGCGCTTACTCTATGGTGTGAAATATTATATTGCTTTCCCAGTAAACAACGTAAGGACTTCCGGAGGGTGAACTTATAGTAAGTTGTATCTACTCTTAATCATAGGTATATCCAGTGATTCCCATAACACATGCCATGTATATTTTAAAATTTTATTTAGTTCCGGGTTGCGTGTGCAGGATGTGCAGGTTTATTACACAGGTAAACATGTGCCAATACACACCACATTGTCTTTCAATTCAGTGTAATTTTCATTAATATTAACAATACTTAATGTTTACCAGCATGTATTAAATAGTTTGGTTCTAGTAAACATAGACTTTCTAGAAATACACTCCACTATGAAATTCTTTTTTTTTTTTTTTGAGATGGAGTCTTGCTCTGTCACCCAGACTAGAGTGCAGTGGCGCGATCTCGGCTTACTGCAACCTCCGCCTCCAAGGTTCAAGCACTTCTCCTGCCTCAGCTTCCTGAGTAGCTGGGACTACAGGCGCCCACCACCACACCTGCTAATTTTTTTGTATTATTAGTGGAGACGGGGTTTCACTGTGTTAGCCAGGATGGCCTCGATCTCCTGACCTCGTGATCCACCTGCCTTGGCCTCCCAAAGTGCTGGGATTACAGACGTGATTTCCATTGTGAAATTATTTGCAGCTGACAGGATTATGTTGAAAATGACCCTAACAGAAAAGGTGAATTGTTTCGTGAATGATTTTGTGACAGCTGCTTAGCTGTATGAATAAATAGGAAAAAGAACCTAGATCTCCCTGCCTTACCACTTAGTAAATCCCAGTTGGATCAAAGACTTACATGTAAATAATGAATCATAAAAGTATTAGAGCATGACTGTTTTACAGAATCTGAGGGTAGAGCGGGCCTTCCAATTAAGACACAAATCCCAGAAGCCATAAAAAAAAAGCCTTGATAGGCCGGGCGCGGTGGCTCAAGCCTGTAATCCCAGCACTTTGGGAGGCCGAGACGGGTGGATCACGAGGTCGGGAGATCGAGACCATCCTGGCTAACACGGTGAAACCCCGTCTCTACTAAAAAAATACAAAAAACTAGCCGGGCGCGGTGGCGGGCGCCTGTGGTCCCAGCTACTCGGGAGGCTGAGGCAGGAGAATGGCGTGAACCCGGGAGGCGGAGCTTGCAGTGAGCTGAGATCCGGCCACTGCACTCCAGCCTGGGCGGCAGAGCGAGACTCCGTCTCAAAAAAAAAAAAAAAAAAAAAAAAAAAAAAGCCTTGATACATTTGACTATGTAAAAATTTAGATTATCTTTATGATTGAATATATTGTGAAACAAAGTCAAAAGATAAGTTAACTGGGAAATATTTGCAACAATAAGACAAATGAGTAATTCCTTAGTTCTTTGAAATCAGTAAGAAAAATAGCAACTCAAGAGGAAAATAGGTAATAGATATGAGCAAGCAGTTACAGAAGTCAAAATATAAATGGCATGAACTCAAGAGAAGTTCAAGAGAGTTCTTTCTTGAGAACTTGAGAGAACTCAGGAGAATATTCAACTTTCATTGTAATTAAATACATGACAATTAAAATAGCAGACAAATGTCTATTTACTGGCAAAGATGAAAACAAATTCATAATGTGCTATGCCTGAGATGTGGGGAAAAACAGGCGCTGCTGATGTATGAGCAGTTTGGGACATCATTCTATTTGGAGGGCACTTTGGCAGTATTTACCAGATTCAAATATACATGTCCTTTAACCTACACCTATATTTGCACTTACGGAAAATCAGCCCACATATAAAGCTCTATGAATTTGCAAGAATTACCATGTTTGTGCAGCTTTGCTTGTAATAGCAGAAGGCTGGCTGTAACCCAGATGCCTTCAGCAAAGGACTGACTATGATGCAGTATATCATGGAATCATATTGCACTGTGAAAAGGAAGTAAAAGTCCTGTGAGTGCTAATATGAAAATATCTCCAAAATATATTGTTGAGTTAAAAGGCAAACTTTAGAATATTATGTTTAACATGTTCTTACTTAGAAAAAAATGGGAAGGGTATCATTGGTTTTTTTCTGGGGAAAGCATCTGAGGAATAGAAGTCTGAAGTGGAAAGGACATTTACTTTTTATTTTTTTACTACTTTTGGGAATATTTTTACCATGTGCATATATTACTTTTTTTTTTTTTTTTTTTTTTTGGAGACACTCTGTTGCCCAGGCTGGAGTGTGGTGGTATGATCATAGCTTATTGCAGCCTCAAACTCCTAGGCTCAAGGGATCTTCCTGCCTCAGCCTCCCACATAGCTGGTAGTACAGGTATGTGCCATCACGCCTGGCTAACTTTTAAATTTTTTATAGAGACAAAGTCCCACTATTTTGCCCAGGCTGGTCTCAAACTGTGGGGTCAAGTGATCCTCCCAACTCAGCCTCCCAAAGTGCTGGGACTACAGGTGTGAGCCACCGTATCCATCCTGTATTACCTTTTTAACTGAAAGCACTAGCTAAGTAAAACTAAAATCACCACCTCAGAGCTTTAATAATGAGAAAAGTAAAGAGAAGGAAGGGTTATATATAAATTTCCCCAGCATAGAAATGTGAATCTTTTGATGTAAAAAGGAGCAATTGGTAGATTTAACAACTAAGACTCTTCCCAGTAAAATACAGAAGATTCAGATTCCCATATATCAATGTCTTCTAAAATATAATTCACAGACTACCTGCTTATTAAAATACAGATCCCTGGGCCCCAACCCAGTCCCACTGAGTTAGGCTTTTGAGTGAACCCTGAGAATGAGCAGTTTTAACAAGCTCTTTTAATTAGTCTTATGCTCATTTAAATTTGACAACTACTTTCCTAGTTCCCTAGTCTTATACTCATTTAAATTTGAGAACTACCTCCCATCTTCACTTTAAATAATAATTGATTAAACAAATAGCTTTGTGCTTGTCCATCCTAAAATATAATCACACAATACATTTAATGTCTTATTTTAAAGCAGATTAAGGAGTAGCCTCTAATAAGTCTATTTGCCTTAATTTGACTCTTAAAACTGCAGGCAACTCAAGGCAAGTAAAACTCATGACTGTATTTCTGCATAGTGGTCAGATGGACTTCAGATAAGAAAGATTGATAAGAAAAGATGATCAGTCATGATAAGCACTTAGCAGGGAAAAAAAGGGAGTAAAAAGATTTATAAAGGCAGGGCGTGGTGGCTCATGCCTGTAATCCCAGTACTTTGAGAGGTCGAGGCAGGCTTATCATCTGAGGTCAGGAGTTTGAGACCAGCCTGGCCAACATAGTGAAACCCAGTCTTTACTAAAAATACAAAAATTACCCAGGCATGGTGCATGCCTGTAATCCCAGCTACTCAGGAGGCTGAGGCATGAGAATCACTTGAACCTGGGAGGTGGAGGTTACAGTGAGCCGAGATTACGTCACTGCACTGTAGCCTGGGCCACAGAGCAAGACCCTGTCTCAAAAACAAAAACAAACAAACAGACAAACACACAAATCACAAAGGAAAAAGGTTTTTGGGTTAGAGTTAGGCTAACATTTTAACAACATTTTGCAGCTTTATGCTTTAAAACATTATAAAATTAAAATGCAAACTAGGAGAAATGGTGTTGCAAATATAATAGATAACTTATAAGTAACATGAGCATTTTTGAAAATTGAATAGAAAAATGGACATAGTAGACATGGCTAACAATTGTTGATTCTCAGATTTCATCGTTTAAATTTATAATTTAACCATCAACATTTATTGACAGTGTATGTTAGTATCAGTAAAGTACAGACTGAGCTGTATAACAAAGAAACCAAATATATTGAGGCTCAATAAGGTAGTAGTTCATTTTTCTCTCAAGAAACAATCTAAAACAAGCTTGCCTAATCCATGGCATGCATGCTGCCCAGGATGGCTTTGAATGTGGCCCAAAACAAATTTGTAAACTTTCTTAAAACATTATGAGTTTTTTTGTGTGATTTTTTTTTCTTTTAGCTCATCAGCTGTCATTAGTGTTAGTATATTTTACGTGTGGCCCAAGACAGTTCTTCTTCTTCCAGTGTGGCCCAGGGAATCTGAAAGATTGGACACCCCTGGTCCAAACGATAGTGGACTATTCAAGGGAAGTAGGCAGCTTTGTTTTGAAAGGTCTTCCAGGACCTAAGTCCCTTCTCTGTTGTTGCTCCAGCATCTCCTAGGGTGATATTATTGTCTGTATCTGGCTGTCATTCCAGCCCACAGGAGGGGAAGTGGGATATCCAAGGCAGGTGACCACATCTTCTTTTTTTTTTTTTTGAGACAGAGTCTCACTCTGTCACCCAAGCTGGAGTGCAGTGGCGTGATCTTGGCTCACTGCAACTTCCACCTCCCCGGTTCAAGCAATTCTCCTGCCTCAGCCTCCTAAGTAACTAGGATTACAGGCACCTGCCACTACGCCCTGCTAATTTTTATATTTTTAGTAGAGATGGCATTGCATTATGTTGGCCAGGCTTGTCTCGAACTCCTGGCCTCAAGTAATCTGCCTGCCTCAGCCTCTCAAAGTACTGGGATTACAGATGTGGGCCCCACGCCCAGCCTGTTTTTGTCATTTCTAGCCATATCTCATTGGTTGCAGACTTAAAACTTGGCCACGTGGATCTGGAAGAGAGATTGGAAAAGCAGCTCAGCAGCAGTGAATGTAGTTAAACTCAAGGATGCTATACCAAAACAAAGAAAGGGAGAATAAATAGGCGGAAACAGTTAGGAGTCTTTGCTGTCAGATGCCTCTATATGTCCATGCACTCCCCTCTTCCATGCAGAGAACACATTCATCCTTCCTCAATGGAGAAGACTCGAAGTCCTGTCCAATTAGTGTATCCAGCTCAGAATCCAGAATCTCTGGGCTCTATCAGATCTTTGTGGCTCTCTGAGAGTAATTTCTTTGATTATTGTTTGTGGCTTTTGGCTTTGTCCTCTGGAAGGCTCTTTTTTGTCCATTATCCCCAGTGACCACACCTGAAGTGGTTGTTGGACATTTCACCTTCTGCTTGATGCTGATTTGGGAACCTGAAGATTACTTTAGGGATCAAGCAGTCTTAAACCTTGGTAGAAGTGTTTTGTAGTATCTTGGCAATACACTTCCCTCATATGCTTAGTAGTCTTTTGGTCTATTTACATCAGGTAGGTTCCATGAACTGTAGCCATGCCAAAATATTTCTCCTTCTGCTAATGGTTCTTATACCTGTTGAATCTCCTCTTTCCTTTACCAGCTTGGGTACCCATCGCAGATTTTCTCAATTTAGTGGTAGCCTTACCTTAATGCCATCTGAAAAAAGTAGGCCTGGGAAGAAAGATAACACCCTTAACCTAATTTTTGCTGCTAGACTGGCTCCGAAGCACATTTTATTTCCTGCCGTTTGGATTCAGAAGCAACCTGAGGCTTCAAATTTCTGGATTCTCATTAAATTTATATTGCAGGCCTCGGGCAGAGAAACTGTCTTAGCAGAGCTCTTGTCCGTTCCATCTCTGCTTGCAAACCAGCTAATTCTTTATATCTCTCTTGTGCCATCCTAAACTCAGTAAGGGGCAGGAAACACAGAGTAATGTTCTGATTTTTTTCCAGCCAATCCCAGGTCATCACAAGCAGTGGTATTGCTGCTGCCACAGGTCACCTGCCTTTTCTGCCTACAGCCTGACCACTAAGTCAGTGCCAATATCTTGTGCCTTTGTGAATGCAGCACCCCAATTCTTGAGCTAATTTCTCAATTGGAGGACAAGTTAAGTTGCTGTAATGAAGAGATATCAAAATAGCGTGGCTCAAAGAAGACGGTATTTCTTTCTTATTTAATAGTCCAGAGTAAGCAGGTGGGCCAGGGCAGGTAGCAGTTCTGATCTACAAGGTCGTCTAGGGACCTGGGTCCCCTCTGTCTTGCTACCTTCTCCCCGGGTAGATGACCTTGACAGTATAGTAAACAGCCAGTTCATCAGCACAGTAGTCACATTGCACCCCACAGGAAGAAGCAGAGCACAGGGAAGCAGTTGTCTTCATTCTTCATGGAGGTGACCTTGAGGTCTTCCTGCTCTAGTCTCATTGGCCTGAACTTAGTAATAACAAGGCCCCAGCTAGCTGTGAGGGGCACTTTTACTCCTGCAAAAACTTAAGGTCCTCTGTAACTAGAAGGAAAACAGAATGATGCTGGGGTAATAGTTAATAATCTCTGCCACAAGCAAATTGGCTACCTATTTGGAAGGAAAAGACCATTTTGTATCCTCGTGTCATATGATGTATCAAAATAAATTCAAATAAATGAAATGGTTACATATTTAGCTGAGAAACAATATATGGGGCTATTTATTTGATCTCCACATGGGAAAGATATTTTTTTCGAACATGAAAATAAAGGAAAATCATAAAGAGAAAGGCTGATAGATGCGAGGAAGAAAAGTCGGAGGAATGTTTCCTTGCCTTTTCCAGCAACTGCAGTTGCTGCTTTTGAAAACAGAGGAAGGGGGCCTTAAGCCAACAAATGCGGGTGGCCACTGCAAACTGGAAAAGGCAGGGAAACAGATTCTCTTCCAGAGCCTTTCGAAAGGAGCCCAGCCCTGCGAACACCTTGATTTTAGCCCTGGAGTCCCATGTTGGACTTCTGATTTATAGAACTGTAAGATGATGCATTTGTATCATTTTAACCACTAAGTTTGTGGTAATTTGTTATAACAGGAATAGGAAACTAATCACCAAGTTTTACGTGTGTGTGTGAGAGAGAGAGTGTGTGTGTGTGTTTGTGTGTATGTGTGTGTGTATGTGTATTATTTATTTTTTGTTTGTTTGTTTGTTTGAGACAGGGTCTCATTCTGTTGCCCAGGCAATTGTGGCTCACTGCAGCCTTGATCTCCTGGGCTCAAGCAGTCCTCCTACCTGAGTTTCACAAGTACCTGAAACTATAGGCATGTGCCACCATACTCAGCTAATTTTTTTATTTTTTGTGAAGACAGGGTTTCACTATATTGCCCAGGCTGAGCTCAAACGATCCACCTGCCCTGGCTTCCCAAAGTGCTGGGATTACAGGTGTGCACCACCTCGCCCAGTGTGCTTGTATTTTTAAATAGTGATGCTCTATGCTGATGAAGCAGACACTGTTAGCTACTACTGATGGGAATGTAAATTACTACTAACCCTCCTGAAAAACAGTTTGCGAGTATATTTCCTAAGATCTAGAGTGTTCACACATTTTAACTTACCCTAAAGAAATAATTTGGAAAGTAGCTAATATTCACATACAAAGATTTTCACACCAGCTTTATTAGTATTCACAAATAAGTTGTTGGAAACAACTATCCAACATTAGGAAAATGGTTAAATGAGATTTTATATATCTGTATAATACAATATCACAAACCATTAACAGTTATTATAAAGAATAATGAAATGAGAAAACACTTGATAGACTATAAAATGATTCAGTGCATAAGCTGTATATTCAGTATGATATCTGTGGTTACCTATGTATGATTAAGTATTGATTGATCGAGAGCATGAGAGAGATGCATTAGGGAAAAAACTGAAAGAAGAAAAGACTGGAAAATCAAAATATTAGTAGTGGTTGTCTGACTTGGGGTATTCAGTTCATAGATGATTTTTTTTCTTCTTTATGCATTTCTTTTCAAAATTTTCTACTATGAATGTGTATTAATATATACTTTTAAACAAAAAGGCAAAATAAAAGTTATGTGACAAGAAACAAGGAATGAAACAAAATGAGGGGAAGTAGACATCTCTCAGACCAGTACTAAGGCCATTTTTCCCCTTTGCATTGCTGAGAGATTATTGTATATGATCTTAATAAAAATATTGTGAGAGAAACTGGGCTTGGTGGCTCACACTTGTAATCTCAGCACTTTGGAAGGTTGAGGTGGGCAGATTGCTTGAGGCCAGGAGTTCAAGAGCAGCTGGCTAACATGGTGAAACCCCATCTGTACTAAAAATACAAAAATTAGTCGGGTGTGGTGGCATGTGCCTGTAGTCCCAGCTACTCAGGAGGTGAGGCAGGAGAATAATCTGAACGCAGGAGACAGAGGTTGCAGTGAGCTGAAATCACACCACTGCACTCCAGCTGGGCAACAAAGTGAGTGAGATTCCATCTCAAAAAAAAAAAAAAAAAACCTTGTGAGAGGCCAGCCTCGGTGGCTAATGCCTGTAATCCTAGCACTTTGGGAGGCCAAAGCAGGAGGATCACTTGAGGCCAGGAGAACTAGCCTGGGTAACATAGCAAGACCCTGTCTTTACAAAAAATTTAAAAATTAGTCAGGTGTGGTAGTACGTGCCTTTCATCCCAGCTACTTGAGAGGCTGAAGTGGGAGGATCACTTGAGCCTGGAGGTTGAGGCTGTAGTGAGCTGCCTTCACACCACTGCAGTCCAGCCTGGGAGACAGAGCAAGACCCTGCCTAAAAAAAAAAAAAATCCTGTGAGACAGAAAGTATCTTTGGAGAAATTGAAACAGAAAGAGAATGTGATTTTCTAAAGATTATATGGTTAATTAATTTAGCTAAGACTAGAAGCTAAGCCCCGTGATAGCTAATCTAATATTTTTTTCACTGTGTTTTTAATGTATTTTCTATAGCTGGTATTTGATAAGATATTAAAAGCTTCTTTAGGGCCAAGACTGTAATACTCATCTTCATATTCCCTTTAGTGCCTAGCTGCAGGTGCCTTGACCATAGCAGATACTCAGTAGGTATTTTTAATTGAATCATTATTGACCAAAATTAGTAAAGGATACAAAAATAAAATAGATTTTTATGAAAGCAAACAGGCTGTGATACCAAAGTTTTTGGAAGGCTCATTACTTTTCCACCACCACGTCTATTTCTCTTTTCCTATCTTCCTTTTTCCTGTAGGTAATTCATAACATTTCAAACCCTTTTTATTGCCCACCTTTTCTTGGGCTAAATAAAGGAAAACTATTTCCAGCACTTTTGCCATTTTCAACATCAAAAAAATCCTATAACATGACTTTTTTTAAAGGCTTTTTTTTTTTTAAAGAATATGACCTAAGAGTTTATTTTGATATGGCATAATTAGGAATTGGGAGAAAGTTTCTGAACTATTGACATATTGAGTTTTGGAGGTATTTTTATGTATTCTAAATTACTTCATATTAAAAATATATAGAATTTAAATTCTGAATACTAGAATAGCACTGAGGAAGTGTCTGCCAGATTTCCAAAAAGCCAACTTTAATGTTAACATCAATGTTAGTCATAATAAACTAGAGGTTTATAAAGTAGGTTTATGAACAGAATAAAAATATTCTGTACTGTGTGCCTTAAGAACATTGGATTTTCTTAACAATCAGTAATTTTTATTATTATTATTATTAACAGAGAACCTTCAGAATGGGATCATGTGAGAGAGCAGAGATTTGTGGACTGATGAAATTAGCTATAATTTCGATTTCTAGTTCTGGCTGAGCCACTAGCTAGTTGTATGACTGGAGCTCCCCCCCTCCATATGTTTTAGAGAAGGAAAGTTATAAAATTAGAAATGTGATTTTACATGTGTTATTAACTTTCTGGAAGGGGTTGGGTTATAAACTCTATAAAGATTTTAGTTCTAAAACATCACATTATTTAAGTAGAGATAATTTAGGAATCGTAGGTATTTCTTCCAGGATATCAGAAAGCAAAAGGTTAGAATACCAGAGTATTAAATGCAAGCTACAATGTCAAGTACATTAGAGGACCTGAACTGTAGATCTTCAGTTTGCACTTCAGCTATTGGCATTTGTGTGAAAAGCTATCGTCAGTTGAATAATATGAAAAGAAATGCAGCTGTGCACCAGCGCTGTCCCACGCGCCCCTGCAGGCGTTGTCCTCTGTGGGCAGGAGCACTAATTGAGGGCAGTGGGACTCTGCAGCGCACCCGGAGCTGAGCCTAGCTGGGTCTTCTCCTAGTCCTGCCACAGGCTAGCAGTCTCGGCAGTGCTAATGCTAGTGGGCAGCCCCAGGTCTCCCTCCCTCGTCTCCACCATCCCTGCTCTGCCAATGCAGGAGAAGTTCCCCTCTGATATGGTTTAACTGTGCCCCCACCCAAATCTCATCTTGACCTGTAGTTCCTATAATCCCTATGTGTTGTGGGAGAGACTTGGTGGGAGGTAATTGAATCCTGGGGGTGGTTACCCCTATGCTGCTGTTCTTGTGATAGTGAGTGAGTCTCGTGAGATCTGATGATTTTATAAAGGGCAGTTCTTCTGCACACACTGTCTCGCTTGCTGCCATATAAGACATGCCTTTATTCCTCCTTCACTTTCCACCATGATTCTGAGGCCTCCCAGCCATGTGGATCTCTGAGTCCATTAAACCTGTTTTTCTTTATAAATTACCTAGTCTCCGGTATATCTTTTATCAGCAGCATAAGAATGGACTAATACACTCCCCCTCATCTACTTTTCCATCTGGCTTGTGGGGATAGGATGAGCCAGGCTCCAGAAGAAGACAGAGGCTAGGTAAGGAGAAAAGGGAAAAGGAAAAAGACTTCAGAGAGGAGGGAAGAAAAGGGAGTTGGGGGCCGTGGGTTGGGAGGTGGATGGAGAAACGGGAGAGAGTTAAGGAGTCAGTATGAGGAGACTGGGCTAAAGGAGGAGGCAACACATCTGCCTCCTGACAGATCTCTCCCAGCTTGTCCTGCAGAGGTGTAAGAGAAATGCAGTCCATTAACTGTGAGGATGCACCTGCTTTCTTCAGATGTGGAGTTTCAGGTAAGGAAGCCAGAGTCAGACCCCATAAACTAGTCCATTTCCGGACAACTGCCTTTCTGCTCCAGAGCTTATCGCCCAGAAGACGAAGCTGCCTCCTCACACTCCTAACTTCTGCCCACCCTTCCAAAGTCCACTGTGCTTGAGACAGTCATGTCACGTTGGCCTTGCTTTTAAAACACCCTAAAGCATCTTTGTTTTTAAAGCTTTATTTTGAGAATATTTCTTAGTCATCTTTTTTCTTTTTTGTTATTACTGAATTTAAACTTGTTAAAATTTATCAACAGAACTGATCTGACGTGTGCATTTGGATAACTTTGTGTGGTTTTGGAAACGCAGTTTAGTTGTGTGTTTCAGTGACTGCATGTCCCTGTGCTGAGCTCAGTCTGTGAGTTCCCGAGAGCATCCACACTGCCTTAGTGCTATGGAAGTGAGGCCTGTGGGGACTGCAGCCATGATCCTGACCTACAAGGACCTTAGCTATTACATGGTAAAACAAAACTGAGGCATGTAATGATGACATAAACAATTAATATTAAACTGTGTGGTTGACTTCACTGTACTGAAGATTGTGAATCACTCCTCTTTTGTTTTTCTTTGTCATTTTTAATAGTCAGCCCAGATCAATAGGTATTAGTTTCTGAAAGCCAGCTTCTTTCGTAAGTGCTTAGAAAGCATTAGGATAATCGTGAGTTGCATTTTATCTTTTAATGTGTGAAAGTGTTGAGACTTTTTAGTTCAGACTGTTCATTTAAGCTGGATGTTTTTTCTTTTCAGTTCACTTTGCTAAGCTTATATACCTAATTTTTATTCCTACATCTGTTTCTTCTAGAAATAGTCTAAATCTAGATTTCTGTTTCCTCATGAGTCTGACTTCCATGCTGAACACTCCACTGAAACTGCTTCTCCTCAGACTGCAAATGACCTCCTCTTTGCTGAATCCAGTGGTTACATTTTAGTTATTATAAACGATCTTTCTTTTGATGTGATGATGTTGACCACTTACTCTTATGTTCCTGGAATTCATCTCTCCTTAATTGCTGTGATACCAATCTTTCCTCTTTTACTTTTTTTCTGCCTTATAATGGCTCCTTCTCAATCGTCTTGCTCGACTCCCATTCGTCTATTTTTAAAATATTGTTATTCTCCAGTGTTTGTTCCCCAACCAAATCCACCTCCAACTTGTATTTCTCAGGTCAGACTGCTTTTCTTAGCTTCCGGCCTATAATAGCCACATATTGGATGTTTGTACAGAGTTGTGGGTGCCCTCCTCACCAGTGTCCACCCCCTCGCCTGGCCATATCTATTATATTACCTTGACGGTTCGCCAGACCATCCGTCCTCCACCTCCCCACTGTGTTGCCAGTACCACTTTAAACCATGCCATAGATTCCCTGTCCTGGACTTCATGCCTGAGGGTGTCCCATTCTGGCTTTCAGCCTTGCCCTTCCATGTGGGGCTCAGGATTTCATAGGGCCAAGGGGATGTGCACACCCTGGCCTCCACCCTCTAATCTTATGCACTAGCTACACAAGACCCCAAAAACAGTCCTTACAACAAGCCTCTTTCCCAGGCCTGCTCTTCCAAGAGTAGGCTGCATCCCTGCTGTGTACTTCCTAGGCCTAAGGGATAGCTAAGGGGCAGCTATTTGGAGGGGATAGATGGAGCTTAGATGGAGTTTGGACCTTCAGCTCCACATGTATATATGCAAAGCCCTGATATATAGACCAGGGCCAGAGGTCAGAAGAGAAGAAGGACATGCAGAGACCTCTGTCTGTATTCTTGTCATAGGCAACATAAGCATAGGGGCAGGCCAAACCATTGCCTTCTTTTTCTTTATATTCCTGCTACAGTGCTGGTAAGTGACGCTTCACCTGCTTTTTAGGGATTCTTAAGGGCAAGGGCTTTAGCTTTTTAATTTTACATTCTCATTTGCCTATCACAGTGCCTACCCAACACATGGTGACTACTCAGTATATGTTTGTTGACTTCAGTAATAAATGCATAGTTAACATTTTATAATTATATTTTTTCCTTTATTATCATTTTAAAGAGGTTATGGAAATGTTCATGTGATTTTATGATGTCTTAGGGTCAGTATTTTTCCAGAAGAAAATGTATCTCTAATTTTGCATTCCTATTAAATGGAAAAATTAGACTTAATATATAAGCAGAATTTTATTTTTAAATATCTTTTTATGAATTTATTTCATAAAATGGGGTTTGTTAATGGTAGGTGGTAGAAAATAGTGTCAGGCAAACATGAAAATCTTGATACTACAGATTACTGTAACATCACAGTCCCCAGTACAACAGTGCTTATGACCAGTTATAACACATTAGAAACTGCTGAACCCTGAGGGATGCTAGGATAGAAGTGTCAGAAGGAGCAGGACTGAGTTCTGGAAAACTACAAAGTGCTGGGAGGAGTGGGACTGGGTTTCCCTGCCAGGTTTCTCATGAATTCAGAGGCTAACTAGTTCTCCTACTGAGCTTGTTTATGAAGAGTGGTGTATGATGACTTTTAATGCAAAAGCATGTAATTATCTAAAATTGGAGTAACTTTACAACACCACATAAGCTTGTTTTAATTCCTGAGATGATTTTTAACTATAACCTATATGCCCTAGATTGGCCTCCCAAGTTCAAGGACCTTTAAATCAAGAACCCATCTGAAGTGTCCCTGGTGCTATTCCTTCTTTGGATACTATTTTAACACGTACTGTGTCGCAGTGAGAAATGTTCTGGTCTAAGAGTCGAGTAAACTGGACTTGGATGGCCCTTACATTATCTGAAACTCACACATTCTCTGACTCTTAGGTTTGCCGCTTGGATAATAGTCTATTTGTGATTCCACTGAGAAGTATCAAAGAGTTCAGCCATGGGAATAATTTGAGTTTTATTCCTTAACTATGAGGAGCTTCTTTCTTTCTTTCTTTCTTTCTTTCTTTCTTTCTTTCTTTCTTTCTTTCTTTCTTTCTTTCTTTCTTTCTTTCTTTCTTTCTTTCTTTCTTTCTTTCTTTCTTTCTTTTTCTTTCTTTCTTTCTTTCCTTCCTTCTTTCTTTTCTCTTTCTTTCTTTCTTTCTTTCTTTCTTTCTTTCTTTCTTTCTTTCTTCTTTCTTTCCCTTTTCCTTCTTTTCTTTCTTTTCGTTTTTTCCCTTCCTTTCTCTTTTCTTTCTTTCTTTCCCTTCTCTCCCTCCCTTCCTCCTTTCCTTCTCCCCTTCCCTTCCTCCCTCCCTCCCTTTCTTCCTTCCTTTCCTCTCCTCTCCTCTCCTCTCCTTTCCTTTTTTTCTCTTTTTTGTCTTTTTTCTTCTTTTTTTTTTTGAGACAAAGTCTCGCTCTGTTGCCCAGGCTGTAGTGCAATGGCACAATCTTGGCTTAGTGCAACCTCTGCCTCCCAGGCTCAAGCGATTCTCATGCCTCAGCCTCCTGAATAGCTGGGATTACAGGCATGCGTCACCACGCCCAGCTAATTTGTGTATTTTTAGAGGAGGTGGGGTTTTGTCATGTTGACCAGGCTGGTCTTGAACTCCTGGCCTCAAGTGATCCACCCACCTTGGCCTCCCAAAATGCTGGGGTTACAGGCATAAGCCACTGTGCCCAGCCAGGAGTCCTGCTTTCTTATCAGTCTTTTTGTTTGTTTGTTTTTTATTTATTTCTTCCATGTTCTTGTTCTACCCTTAACATTTTTAGACATAGTAAAGTTTACTCATTCCAAGCCTTCTTCTAGTTGACAGGAGTCTAATACCTCATAAAAAGTATCAAGTATCAAAGCAGTTACTTTATGAACCATCACACATTGTCTCATTGTTGTGCCATCACAGGTAATGATTAAAACCACTTAATGATGTTATTGCTGGAACATTTCTATAATAAAACTGCTGTGGGACAGCTTGGGTTCCACTGGCTTTTGGAGGAAGTAAACAGTTTAAATTGTTTCTGTCATCTAGAAAATAATTCCCCTTACACAGGGAGATTTTTAAACTCAATTTTAAATTGAGTTTTTAAATTTAGTAATATCAATGACACTTGGAGCTATGTTGCCTTCATGTAATTTTTCCAACATTATGAAGCTATGGGCAGCCCTAATTCACGTATTTCACTTCCCACTCTTGTGTTTCTACATTAGGACACTTCCTCTCCCCATGTGCTTATTTTTCTCTTCTGCGTTCAGAAAACTTTTTTTTCTCTAACTGGCTTAAGATGGCAGTTAAAAAAAAGAGGATTTGAGACACACATAGTGCTTAGAAAGCAAAACAAGCGGAAGAAAAAGATGAGTTCATATCATGAAAATGTCACATGTACTGTCCCTTCCCTTTCCTCTACCTCCAGGGCAAGAGAGGTTGACATGTCTCCCTTTCTTGCCTGTGCTTTCTTTGGACTTCTGGCCTCTTTTCTACTTCAAGGCAGCTCTTAAATGTGAACGTGTGTATTGGGGGTGGGGGAGCAATAGAAGAAAAGAGTTGGCCAACAAGGAACAGGAGTGCTAAGTAGAATATTGGGAAAAAGTCAGCAAGAGAACAAATGGAATGGAAAAAAGGAAACTACTTTTCATTAATCCTTACAATTTAAGTCAGAATCGGAGTATAAGAACTGGAAGGGACTTAGTGATCCTGTCATTACAGTACCCTAACCTAACAGATGCTCCGTAAATGCATATTCAACTTAAACTGATCTCCTCATTTCACGAGGAAGAAATGGAACCCCACAAAGTTAGGTATTGTTCAGGGCTAGCTCTGAGCTCAGCTGGAACCCAGGTCCTCCAGTTCCTCAATGACCTTTTCTATTAGAAGATACTTCAATGACTCTTTCATTTTTTGTATTTCCACCATTTGGCAAAGAGTGGGTATGAAATGTTGAGCTCAACTGTAAGGCTGTTGGCACTTAGTAGGTCTGTTAATGAGTGGCAGTCTAGTAGAAGGAGTATGGATTTTGGAATCAGACCTGGATCTAAATTTCAGCTCTGCCTGTCAGCACTTGGGCAAGTTTCTTAATCTTTCCGAACCTAGGATTTTTCATCTCAGTAAATGGGGATCACAATAGCTACCACTTAGTGTTGTTATAACAACTAAATGAAGCAAGGTTCTAAGTACTTACAAGAAGTACTTAGTTTGATGTGTGGCACAAATCATAGGTGACAGTAAATATTTGTGAAATGAATAAATGGTAACTATTACTATGTTTGATCTCCCTCATAGGGAGTGAACATACCTTTTTTAGAAGGTAAATCAACATGTCTTTTAGGCATGTCATATTCTTTACAGATATGTATACTTATTGACATAGTTAAAAACTGCTGTTTGGCTCATTTCTTTTTGTCTTAGAGAATGCCTGTTTCAAATACCTCACAGCCTTTTAATTTTTAAATTCCAGATTAATTCATGGAGGACAGATGTTAAATGGATTGGCAGGTCCAACTGTAATGAATGCAGCACCATTTCTCTCCACGACGTGGTTTTCTGCAGATGAAAGGGCCACAGCCACAGCTATTGCATCAATGCTCAGTTATCTTGGGGGAGCATGTGCATTTTTAGTTGGACCACTTGTTGTTCCAGCTCCCAATGGGACATCACCTCTTCTCGCTGCAGAGAGCAGCAGGGCACATATTAAAGATCGCATAGAGGCTGTGTTATATGCAGGTAATTTGAAGTTTATTTTCTTCTTGTTATACTTTGTCTTTTATCTCAATCATCTTCACTCTACGTTTTGTATACCAGACACCTTCATATGAAATACTTGAGAGGACTAATATGTAAACTTACATACACTGTGCATTCCTTATCATATGATATAGAGATGCTTAATTAAAACTTAGCACTCTTCCTGGGAAGTTAAATTTTAAATTTATTATTGCCACATGGAGGGGTATTTCTTAATTTAGTCTTTTTATCTATTTGCAGTTAAGCACTGTATAACACATTTTCTGTGTCCTCTGTAGATATCAGGATAGAAAACGTCGTGATTGACAATAACCATTTGTTAAACATCTATCTGTTGGTAGATGTTAAGCCCATTTTCTCCCTTGTAGTTTCTCCATTATTGGCCATGTTCTATAACCTTATTTACCTTGATCATCTACAGTTTATCCTCATTTCCTACTCTCTGTATGTTTAGTCTGTTATTCAGGGATACTGACCTTTCTAAAATATTCTCTTTGAATTATTTTATTTCTAGAGTCGAGCCCTGGTCCACTCTTATAGTATAGTCTCCTACAGATTTTCATAGATATAGCCCCTCTCTCCATATGCCTGTTTATTATTTCCTCTGCATTCAGGAAACTTTTTGTAAGTGTTTACTATATGCCAAGCACTGTGCTAAGCACTAGGAATTGGTAAGGTCAATGATGAGACAATTGTAATACAAACAAAGATATACAGAAGTTGGGAGACCTAACTTGCCTGGGTTTGTAGGGAAGTTGAGGGGGGAGGATAGGCTTCAACAAGAATGTAATAATTAAAGTTAAGAATTTTGTAGGAGTTCACCAAGTGTTTGAGTGGTTAGTGTATTCCATACAGAGGGAACAGTAACTGCAAAGGCAGGGAAGGTATGAGAGAGCTCAATATGTCTAGGGAACTGCAAGTAATTGAGTATGGCTGGAGTGGTATAAATGTTTGTGTTTGGGTATAGGTAACAAGTGGCAGAAAATGAGACTGGAACAATAAGGGACCCAATTATACTGAACCTTGTTTTAACTTCTTTGTTCACTTATCAATTTCACAAACATGTTTTGAACGCCTGTGTATCTGTCACTATGCGAGTCACTGAGATAGGCATGGTTCCTGGTGTAACAGAACTTACAGTGTTCTGAATGGTACAGACAGGTCAACAGTTATAAAATAGAACAGTGAGTATTATAAACCAAAGGCCTACAATTGCTCTAAGAGCTCAGAAAGGAGCATCTAACCCAGATTTTGGAGGTGAAGTAGAGCTTCCTGGAGATGCAGCATCTAAATCAGAGTCTGAGGAATGAGAGAATGATGGTTAAATACAGCAGGCAGGAAGATTACACTATGGAGAAGAAACTTAAAGGAGAAGCCCGATGAAGGGAGACACCCTGGTACATTCAAGCCCAGAGTGGCTGAGATCTGGTGAGAGCAGTAGTAGGTGAAGCTAGAGAGGAAAGCAAGCCCCATGCAAACCTTCTAAGCAGGGCTGAAGGGTTTGAGGTTCACCATATTGTAGGCAAAGGCCACACTCTGAAGAATTGTACATCAGAGAGTTATTTGATGACATTTACATTTCAAAATATGGTTTAGAGGGATTAAAACTGAAAGCAGCAGTATATAAAGCATTTCACCTCCTTTACACAACTTACCCCTTTTAAAGAAAAAGTAAAAATGTAAAAATGAGTAAATAAAACTGAACGCAGGTGAAACGTAAGTTTTAAACTTCATTTTGGTCATGTTATTCTTTTTATTGAAAACCTAAGCAGTTACTGTATTTTTTACATGATGTTAACCACTGTTAAGCATGTGTCAATGGAGTGCATGCAGCTCATGGTTCCCATGCAGTCAAGCAGAAGCCCCTGCTCAAAGTCTCCCAGTTACTTCTCCATTGCTTTCCTGTTTGCCAATCTGCCTTTCTGAAATACTGCCCCATGACTTAATTCTATTCAAAATACTGTGCTAGGATTGTCATTTTAAAAAGTTAAAGATTCTTAAATTATTCCCGACAAAGGTAACATAAGAAAAGTAAACTACAGATCCAGATCTCAGATGAGTATAAACAAAAAGTCCTGAATAAAATATGAGCAAACTGATTCCAGCAACATATATCATAAAACGGTTGCTATACCATAACTAAATGGGATTTATTCCAGCAATGCAAGGTTGGTTTAACATTCAAAACTCAATTTATGTAATATATCAGCAGATAAAAGGGAAAAAAACATGATCACCTTAAAAGATGAAGAAAAAGCATTTGAAAAATCCAACACCCTTTCAATGAACTAGAAACAATCAATGAATTAGGAACTCTCTCAACCTAATAAAAAGCATCTATTAGAAACCCACAAGAGGCCTGGCATGGTGACTCATGCCTGTAATCCCAGCACTTTGGGAGGCCAAAAAGGGAGGATCACTTGAGGCCAGGAGTCTGAGACCAACCTGCCCAATATAGCAAAACCCCATCTCTACTAAAAGTACAAAACAAATAGCCGGACATGATGGCACATGCCTGTAATCCCAGTTACTCGGGAGGCTGAGGCACGAGAATCGTTTGAGCCTGGGAGACAGAGGTTGTAATGTGAGCCAAGATCACACCACTGCACTCCACCCTGGGTGACAGAGTGAGACTCTGTCTCAAAAAACAAACAACCTGCAGGTAACATCACATTTCACTTCTAGGGTTATGAACAAGACAAGGATGTCCATTTTTCCATGCCTTTTTAAAACTGTGCTGGAGGTTCTAGGCAGTATCACTGAATAAGAAAAGCAAAAGATACCCAGATTGTAAAGGAAGTAGTAAAGAATGTCTCTGTTGAAAATGATGAGATCTTGAATATAGAAAATTCTCTGCAATTCACTAAAAACTATTAGATCTAAAAAAAGAGCTTAGAAAGTTTTATGGTACAAGATTAATATGTAAAAATCAGTTGTATGTCTATATATTGGCAATGAACAATCTTAACATACAATTCAATTTGCAATAGCATCAAAAAGAATATGTTTAGGAATAAACTTAACAAATGAAGTGTAGAACGTATAATCTGAAGACTACCACTGTTGAAAGAAATTAAAGAAGACCTAAATAAATGGAAAGACATTCCGTGTTCATGTTGGGAGGTTTAATATTGTGAAGATAACCCCAAATTTATTTGCAAATATAATACAATCCCTTTTAAAATCCCAGCTGCCTTTGTTGCAGAAATCGACAAGGCGATCCTGAAATTTACATGGAAATGCAAAGGACCAGCAATATCCAAAACAATCTTGAAAAGGAACAAAATTGGAGAACTCACACTTCTCAACTACAAAACTTATTACAAAGCTACAAGATAACATAGTACTGGCATAAGGATAGGCATATAAATCAGTAGAACAGAAATGAGATTCTAAAAAATAAGCCATTATATTTATGGTCAATTGATTTTTCAGAAGGGTCCTAAGATAATAAGGGAAAAAGTCTTTTCAGTAAATGGTACAGGAACAACTGAATATCCAAATTCAAAAGAATGAATTTGAACCCCCTCGTTAACTCAAACCTGAATGTGAGAGCTAAAACTATAAAACTCTTAGAAGAAAACTAAAGAGTAAATCTTTATGACCTTGGGTTAGGTGAAGCCTTTTTATAAAAGACATCCAAAGCACAAGTGGCAAAGGAAAAAAGATAAGTTAGACTTCATCACAATTTAAAACTTTTGTGCTTCAAAGAACCCAGAAAGTGAAAAAGACAGTCCACAGAATGGGAGAAAATAGTTGCAAATCATATATCTGATAAGGGACTTATATCCAGATTATATAAAGCATTCTTACAACTCAACAACAGAAAGACAACGCTATTAAGAAGTGGGCAAAGGACTCAGACACATTTCTCCCAAGAAAATACACAAATGTCCATCGAACACATGAAAAGATACTCAGTGTCATTAGTCATTAAGGAAATGTAAATTAAAACCGTGATAAGATACCCTTCACACCCAATAGGATTGCTAGAATCAATAAAATGGAAAATAATAAAGTGTTGGCAAGAAAGTGGAGAAATTAGCACCCTCATACATTCCCATACATGGGAATCTAAAATGGTGTAGCCGCTTTAGAAACAGTTTCACAGTTCCTCAAAATGTTAAACAAAGATTACCATACAATCCAGAAATTCCATTTCTAGATATGTATCCAAGTGAAATGGAAACATACACCCATGTAAAAATGTATACATGAGGGTTCATAGCAGCATTATTTGTAATAACCAAAAAGTGGAGACAACCCAGATGTCTATCTACTGATGAGTGGATGAATAAAATGTGGTATATCTGTACAGTGGAATATTATTTGACAATAAAAAATAGTAAAGTACTGATACTCCAACATGGATGACCCTTGAGAGCATTATGCAAAGTGAAAGAGGCCAGTCATAAAAGACCACATATTATATGATTCCATTTATAGGAAATGTCCATAATACTCAAATCTGTAGGGACTAAAAGTGGAGCAGAGGTTGCCTAGGGCTGGGAGATTGGGAGTAATGGGTACAGAGTTTCTTTTTGGGATGTTGAAAAAATCCTAAAATTGATTGTGGTTATGACTGTACAATTCTGCTGGTAAATGAAAAACCACTAGATTGTGCACTTTAAATGTGTGCATTGTATGTCATGTGAATTATATCTCAGTGAAGTTGTTTACAAAAATACCAATAGAGGGTCAAAGAATATGAATAAGGCAATCACGGAAGACATACAAGTGGCCAATATGCATATTTTAGGTGCTCATTCAGTATTACTAATAATTAAAATAACTCTAAATTAGAACAGTTCATTAACTTCTTATTGCTCCCCAGATTGACAAAGAATAAACAGATTGAGAACACCAAAAAAAAAGAAAAGAAAAGCAAAAGGAATCTGTTAACAATCTTGTGTTTAAAAAAATAGGAATCTTTAAATTTCTAATTGCATTAAACAGAATTATCTGTGGTTAATTGTCTTATAGGAATGTTGTCCTTTTTGCTAAGAATAGCCCTAGAATTAAAATTATCCAACTGAAAGGACCTCTAGAAATCCCTAAATTCAATCCCTTTATTGGCCTAGAAAGATTAAGGGATTTGTTCAAATTACAAGCTAATTAATGGCATAGACAGGTCTATATTCCAAGTTTCCTGACTTTTCTACTAGTGCTGTGCTTTTCTACAAAATTGTACACAGTTATCAAAAGCTGGAACTTCCAAGTGCCAGAATTATAGAGGGAAAGATTGGGATGCTAGAACCTTCCTTTCTATAATGGGGACAAATTAAGATTGTTTGGGTGTTCATTTTACTTCTGATTGTTTAATACTCTACATTAGCTACTCTTGTGTTTAAATTCTATTCTCTGTCAATTGGTTTCTTATTTTTGGATGCTTTCTTATTCAAATTTCCCGTACAACCTGTAAATTGGGTCTATCTTACACAGCGCATCAGACTATCCTATCATGAATGAAACAAACCTCCTATCCTGTTATTTCTTACCAGTTTTTTTTTCTGAGTGCTATACTTATTAGACAATCATCCTAGACCTGTTTCACAATCTCTTTTATAGTAACGTACTGTTGGCTTTTAATATTTTCTCCATAAGGCAACATTTGTTTACTTCCTCAATCTTTTTATCTGTGTGCCATAGTACCAGCATATACATCATTGTTAGTATAACCTCTAACCAATTACTTGCTGAAATTTGTATCTTTATATATTCTTTTTTTTTTTTAAACTAGACTGAGCAATCTTGGCTAGATACTATATTTTGCTTATCTTTATGAGCCTCAGACTCAGTTGATGCTCAGTAAATATTTGTTAGATAAATGAATACCTGAGAGGCCGGGCATGGTGGCTTACACCTGTAATTCTAGCATTTTGGCAGGCTGAGACAGGAGAATGGCTTGAACGACACTTGAGCTCAGGAGTTCGAGACCAGCCTGGACCACATGGTGAGACCCTATCTCTACAAACAATAAAAATAAAAATTAGCCTGGCATGGTGGCATGCATCTGTGGTTCCAGCTACTTGGGAGGCTGAGGCAGGAGGATCACTTGAGCCCAGGAGGGTCAAGTCTGTAGTGAGCCATGTTCATGCCACTGCATTCCAGCCTGGGTGAGAGAGTGAGACCCTGTTTGAAAAAACAAATAAATACTTGAAGTATTCAACTTTTTGTGTGGCCTGGTTAACATTTTATCTATCTTTTTCTTTCAGAATTTGGAGTTGTCTGCTTAATATTTTCTGCAACACTAGCTTATTTCCCACCCCGACCTCCTCTTCCTCCCAGTGTTGCTGCAGCTAGCCAGCGGTTGAGTTACCGGAGAAGCGTCTGTAGATTATTAAGGTAAATATACTGAGAGTCATTGGATGGCTTTGACTGACACCTTCAAGATAACTTCAGATTTTTAAAAAATAATTTAAGATAGTAATTTTTCAGCAACCTATTAATTAGGTAGTAATTGATAAAATAGTAATTGAATATTTTAGATTTCCTACTAGAAATCTATCTTGAAAAATCACCAAAAACAAAAACCTCTGTAATTTTTGCCTTCTCTATATATCACCTATACTATTATTTGCTTAATGTTTTAAAAATCAAATATTTTATTTTTCTTAAATAACTTGATTTGTATTTGAAATTGTATGATATAAAAAATCCTATATCATACAATAGTGTCTGTGAAATCATGGATTCTATGTGTTATACTTTTCCTAATATGCACATTATTTTAATTTATTATGTATTTGTTAAGGCATATTAAAATAAGCAGGCAATAGTCAATACAAAGTGAATAAAATAAATAATATTATTCTCATATCAACTGAAATCATTTTATGTACCAGCAGTAGGATCATACTTTAAGAAGCCTAATATATTATTTATTTTTATTGGTATAACTTAAGTATAGTTAGATTAAACTCTAGTCTTGAAGGCTCAAATGCCCAGTACTGAATTTAATTCTTGGGATATATAAAACACCACTATTGATTATGATTTGCAATTGGACCACTATACTTTGTCATTTGAAATTTTTTCATAGTTAGTTGTGAGGAGTTTTTATTGATTCTTCCAACAACTCTCTCTCAATTGGTTCTTTCTTTTCTTGGGTTCCTCTCCCCAAATGGTAAGTTTCTTGTGGTAAAGAAGTAGTAGCTGTGTCTTTATATCTGCTGCAATAATACTGTCCAATAGGAATAAAATGGAAGCCACATAAGGAATCTTACATTTTCTGGTAGTTTTCAATAAATTTTTAAAAGTCAAAATCATATCAAGCATCTTCTCTGACCATAGTGGAATAAAACTAGAAATCAACTCCAAAAGGAACCCTCAAAACTGTACAAACACACAGAAATTAAACAATCTGCTCCTGAATGATTTTGGGGTTAACAATGAAATCAAGGTGGAAATTAAATTCTTTTGACATGAACCATAATAGTGATATAAGTTATTAAAACCTCTGGGATACAGCAAAAGCAGCGCTAAGAGGAAAGTTTATAGCACTAAATGCCTACATTGAAAAGTCTGAAAGATTACAAATTGACAACCTAATGTCACACCTCAAGAAACTAGGGAAACAGTAACAAACTAAAACCAAAGCTAGCAGAAAAAAAGAAAAAACAAAGATCAGAGCAGAACTAAGTGAAATTGAAACAAAAAATACAAAAGATCAGTAAAACAAAAAGTTGGCTATTTGAAAAGATGAACAAAATTGATAGCCCATTAGCTAGATTAACCAAAAAAAGAAGATTCAGATAAGCTCAATTAAAAATGAAAATGGAGACGTTACAGCCAACACCACAGAAATACAAAAGATCATTCGAGACTACTATGAACACCTCTATGGACACAAACTAGAAAATCTAGAGGAAATCGATGAATTTCTGGAAACATACAACCCTCCTAGATTAAATCAGGAAGAAATAGAAACCCTGAACAGACCAATAATGAGCCATGAGATTGATTCAGTAACTTAAAAATTGCCAGCCAACACATATACACCATGGAATACTATGCAGCCATAAAAAAGGATGAGTTCGTGTCCTTTGTAGGGACATGCGTGCAGCTGGAAACCATCATTCTCAGCAAACTTTTGCAAGAACAGAAAATCAAACACCGCATGTTCTCACTCATAGGTGGGAATTGAACAATGAGATCACTTGGACATGGGAAGGGGAACATCACACACCGGGGCCTATTATGGGGAGTGGGGAGAGGGTAGGGATGGCATTGGGAGTTATAACTGATGTAAATGACGAGTTGATGGGTGCTGACGAGTTGATGGGTGCAGCACACCAACATGGCACATGTATACATATGTAGCAAACCTGCACATTGTGCACATGTACCCTAGAACTTAAAGTATGATTAAAATAAATAAATAAATAAATAAAAATAAAATCAAGCAATAAAAAATATATATATATTAATTTGAAAAAAAAATTGCTAACCAAGAAAAGGCCATGGTCAGATTGGCCAGATGGATTCACAGTTGAATTCTACCAGACTTTCAAAGAAGAATTGATACCAATCCTACTGAAACTATTCCAAAAGATTGAGAAAGCAGGAATCCTCCCTAACTCATTTTGTGAAGCTATCGCCCTGATACCAAAACCAGATTGAGAAAGAGGGACTCCTCCCTAACTCACTCTATGAAGCCAGTGTCACCCTGATACCAAAACCTGAAAAAGACATAACAAAAAAGAAAACTACAGGCCAGTAGCCTTGATGATCATAGATACAAAAATCCTTAATAAAATATTAGCTAACCGAATCCAACAGCACATCAGAAAGACAATACACCATGATCAAGTGGGTTTCATACCACAAATTATTTAAAATAAGCATGTCAAATGTGATATATCACATAAACAGAATTAACAACAAAAACAATATGATCATCTTAATAGATGCAGAAAAAGCATTCATTAGCATCTCTTTATGATAAAAACCCTCAACAAACTAGGCATAGAAGGGACATACTTCAAAATAAAAGCCATACATGACAAACCCACTGCCAACATCTTACCGAATGGGAAAGCTTGAAAGTATTTCCCCTGAGAACTGGAACAGGACAAGGATACCCACATTCACCACTTCAGTTTGAAATCACTGGAAGTCCTAGCCAGAACAGTCAGGCAACTGAAAGAAATAAAAGGCATCCAAATTGGAAAAAGAGGAAGTCGAACTATCACTGTTTGCCAATGATGTGATCATATACCTAGAAAACCCTGAAGACTCTTCCAAAAGACTCCTAGATTTGATAAATGAAATCAGTAAATGCTCAGGTTACAAAATCAGTGTACACAAATCAGTAGCACTGCTCTACACCAACAATGAGAAAGCCAAGAATCAAATGAATAACTCAATCCCCTTTACAATAGCTGCAAAAAAATTAAAATACCTAGGAATATTCTTAACCAAGGAGGTGAAATATCTCTACAAGAACTACGAAACACTGCTGAAAGAAGTCATAGATGACACAAACAAGTGGAAACACATTCCATGCTCATAGATTGGAAGAATCAATATTGTGAAAATGACCATACTACCCAAAACAATCTACAGGTTCAATGCAGTTCCTGTCAAAATACCAATATCATTTTTCACAGAATTAGAAAAAAAAATCCTAAAATTCATATGTAACCAAAAAAGTCCAAATAGCCAAAGCAATCCTAAGCAAAAGGAACAAATCTTGAGGCATCGCATTCCCTGACTTCAAATTATACTGCAAGGTTATAGTTACTAAAACAGCATGGTACTGGTATGAAAGTAGTCAATGGAACAGTCCGATGGAACAGAATAGAGAATTCAGAAATGAGGCCAAATACATACAACCAACTAATCTTCAAGAAAGCATACAAAAACATAAATTGGAGAAAGGACACCCTATTTAATAAATGGTTCTGGGAAAACTGGCAAGCCACAAGTAGAAGAATCAAACCGGATCCCTATCTCTCACCTTATACAAAAATCAACTCAAGGTGGATCAAAGACTTAAATATAAGATCTGAAACCATAAAAGTTCTAGAAGATAATGTCAGACAAATACTTCTGGACATTGGCCTAGGCAAAGAATTCATGACTAAGACCCCAAAAGCAAATGCAACAAAAACAAAAATAAATAAATGGGACCTAATTAAACAAAAAGTTTCTGTACAGCAAAAGAAATAAACATCAGAGTAAACAAACAGCCCACAGAATGGGCAAAAATATTTGCAAGCAAGCTCTGTATCTGATAGGAAACTAATATCTAGAATCTATGAGGAACTCAAACGGATCAGCAAGAAAAAAAAAAAAACTCATCAAAAAGTGGGCAAATAACATGACCAGAAGACATTTCTCAAAAGAAGACATACAAACAGCCCAAAAAAAAAAAAAAATAGGAAAAAATGCTCAACATCACTAATCATCAAGGAAATGCACATTAAAACCACAATTAGATACCACCTTACCCCTGCAAGAATAGCTATTATTAAAAAGTCAAAAAACAATAGATGTTGACATGGATGTGGTGAAAAGGGAATGCTTATACACTGCTGGTAGGAATGTAAGTTAGTACCACCTCTATGCAAAACAGTATGGAGATTCCTTAAAGAACTAAAAGGAGATCTGCCATTCAACCCAGCAATCCCACTACTGGTGTCTACCCAAAAGAAAAGAAGTCTTTGTATGAAAAAGACACATGCACTTGCACATACATGTTTGTAGCAGCACAGTTTGCAATTCCAAAGATATGGAGCCAATCTAAGTACCCATCGACTAATGAGTAGGAAAAGAAAATAAGTGTATATACACCGTGGAATACTACTCAGCCATACAAAAGAACAGAATAATGCTTTGTACATCAACTTGTAGGGAGCTGGAAGCCATTATTCTAGGTGAAGTAACTCAAGAATGGAAAGATCAAACACTCTATGTTCTCACTTATAAGTGGAAGCCAAGCTATGCGTAGGCAAAGACAGAGTGGTATAGTGGACTTTGGAGACTCAGAATGGGGAGGATGGCAATGAGTGAAGGATAACAAACTCCATATTGGATACACTGTACACTACTCAGGTGGCAGGTGCACCAGAATCTCAGACTTCACTACTATCCAGTTCATCCGTATAACCAAAAATCATTTGTACCCCAAAAGCTGTTGAAATTCTAAAAAATTTGTTTTAATTCTTTGTATGTTTGGGATAAAAATCTTTGAAAATTTTTAATAATCCTATTTTAAAAGGAAAAATAAGTAAAATTAATTAGAAATAAGTAAAATTAATAAGTAAAATTAGTTTTAGGAAATGAGTAAAATCAATTTTAGTAGCATATTGTTTAACCAAGCATATCTAAAACATTATTTTAACATGTAATCAATACTAAAACTTATTAATGAAATATGTTACAGTCTTTAATTCATATAACATCTTTGATATCCAGTGGATATTTTGCACTTAAAGCGCATGTCAATTTGGACATTAAATTTTTGCTGGAAATACTTGATTTCCAGTGGAATTAAATGGAATACTTTAGGTATCACTAAATTTACAGTTAAAAAAGTATTCATTGAACAATGTCTCTTGTATTGCACTGTTTATCCTAAGTTAAAAATAAATAATTACAGTTTCTGAAATTTTGAATCAACAGGTATTTGCTATCATTAGAAAGGATCTTACATTCTATAGGCCATTGTTTGGGGCTTAATTGCAGATCTAACACTTCTGTAGAATACTATTTTTATTATTTTCCCCATAATTTTGAACAAATTACCATAGCTAAAAACAATTCCTTTACCATCTCTTCATCTAAAATGCTTTTATTTTTGTACGAGGATCCAAACCATTTTATAGCTGGCCAAATTATAAGTTCAGATCTGTTAAAAATCATTTAAATGTTTGTCCAACATTTAATTCTGATTTCAGGCAACTAATTTTCTTAATTCTTTTTTGATCATTGAAAAGAAATGTCTATAAAATTGACCATGTGTTTGCTAAAATGTCTTTTAATATTATTCAGTTAATTATTCTAAACTTTTTTTCCACAGCAGACATTTTATTTTGCTCTGCTGCAGCAAGTTGTAATTGCCATTCATTGTGAAGTTTGCAACATGCCTTCTTCTATTTTGGTCTCTTCTTTCTACAGGAAATATTCAAATACACAAATTACAATGTCACATGTCACATCAGTGTGTAGAAAAAAATAATTAGAACTGAATCCGTTCATTGACACCAAGATCAGTGATGGATTATAATACTAGAGACAACACCTGCCCCAGCATGCACACTGTAATAATATCTTAGTGTTGCAGCTGTTCAAGGGAAACGTACTCCTACCAAACAGAGTTGTGTTTAATGGAAAAGTACCTTTCACTGCTTCTGCTTCAAGTTTAGATTTAAATTAGTTAAAATGAAATAAAATTAAAAACTCAGTTCTTTGGTTGCACCAGCCACATTTCAAATGCTATGTAATATTGTTTTTCAAACTGGTTTACAGCCAACTAATTCAGTGTGTTGACAGCTATTTTCTTTAAGCAAAATAGAATGGAATAAAATAGAATTGAAAATATTATTTCATCACATGAAATAAGGATACCTTCTTTTAGACTTTTGTTTCAGTATATATGTTGCATATATATGGGTAGGTCACAAAGTAAAAATAAATTTCTTACTAAAAATAAAGTGAAAAGTTTTTGAAAATCACTTCTCTATAGTACATTGCCTTTCACATAATAGGTTTAAAAAAAAGTTAGGTTGAATTGTGATTAGTGGCACACATTTGTAAGATGACAGTTTAAAATGATCGCTTTTTTAATGGCAACAAAAGCCAAAATTGACAAATGGGATCTAATTAAACTAAAGAGCTTCTGCACAGCAAAAGAAACTACCATCAGAGTGAACAGGCAACCTACAGAATGGGAGAAAATTTTTGCAATCTACTCATCTGACAAAGGGCTAATATCCAGAACCTACAAAGAACTCAAACAAATTTACAAGAAAAAATCAACCGCATCAAAAAGTGGGCAAAGGATATGAACAGACACTTCTCAAAAGAAGACATTTATGCAGCCAACAGACACATGAAAAAATGCTCATCATCACTAGCCATCAGAGAAATGTTAATCAAAGCCACAATGAGATACCATCTCACACCAGGTAGAATGGCGATCATTAAAAAGTCAGGAAACAACAGGTGCTGGAGAGGATGTGGAGAAATAGGAACACTTTTACACTGTTGGTGGGACTGTAAACTAGTTCAACCATTGTGGAAAACAGTGTGGTGATTCCTCAAGGATCTAGAACTAGAAATACATTTGACCCAGCCATCCCATTACTGGGTATATACTCAAAGGATTATAAATCATGCTGCTATAAAGACACATGCACACGTATGTTTATTGCGGCACTATTCACAATAACAAAGACTTGGAACCAACCCAAATGTCCATCAGTGACAGACTGGATTAAGAAAATGTGGCACATATACACCATGGAATACTATGCAGCCGTAAAAAAGGTTGAGTTCAGGTCCTTTGTAGGGACATGAATGCAGCTGGAAACCATCATTCTCAGCAAACTATCACAAGAACAGAAAACCAAACACCGCATGTTCTCACTCATAGGTGGGAATTGAACAATGAGAACAGTTGGACACAGGAAGGGGAACATCACACACCGGGACCTGTTGTGGGGTTGGGGGAGGGGGGAGGGATAGCATTAGGAGATATACCTAATGTAAATGACGAATTAATGGGTACAGCACACCAACATGGCACATGTATACATATGTAACAAACCTGCACGTTGTGCACATGTACCCTAGAACTTAAAGTATAATAAAATTAAAAAATAAATAAGATGATCACTTTTTAAAAACAATGCCACTTAAATAAATTTTTTTCCCTGCAAACCTAGCTGCAGATGTTAGATAGCAATAGAGAAAGGTAGAGAGGTAGATTGGGGTCATATTATGACATACTAATAATTTTGGACTATTCTGTTGGAAATAATGAGTCACTGAAGCATTTTAAGCCAAGGCGTTATGTACAAGATTGTTCTGACAAGGAAAAACAGTTAACTTAAAATTGTCCCTCCAACCACTTTGACTTGTGTTTACTTCTAATTACCCTGGAGTCAAACTCTTCATTCTGTTTAAACCATAAAGTATAAGATCTTCCTTCTCTATAAAAAGTCCTTTTCACCAGTACCTAACATTCCTTTATCTTTTATTGCTTACTGTGCACGATTGCCAGCTTGTACCTTTGGGCTCTCCTGGGGAGTTCTCTGGGCCTGCCATGCCCCATTCCCTTCCTACCAGTGTAATTAACCCCAGTCTCTCATAGAATTCCTGAAATCATTGCTTCCTGGGTCAGATTATTTGCCAGCACGTGAACACATGTATTAATCTATTTTTTCGTCGTTTGTATTTCCTTCTCCCATTTCCCTCCCCGAACCCAGGCCACTTCTCAAATGCCTTTAATGTGTATCTCTTTGTCTCTGTACTTTTGCAGTATATGTACTGTTTTGTATGCATCTATGTTTAATTCATGTAAATTATGACATACTGTGGATGTCATTCTGTTTGACATTTTTCACTAAGTACTACATGGGTTTTATTTTTTAACTTTTCATTTTGGAATGTTACAATAATATACAAAGGTAGAATAGTATAACCCCTATAACTCGGGATTGACAATTGTCAGTCAGTTTACAACCAGTCTTGTTTCATCTTTGTACCACCCACTTCCCACTTCCCACCTTCCTGCATCATGAAACAAATCCCAGATGACAACTCCATTTCATCTAGAAATATTTCAGTATGTGCAATATATGTCAAAAATAGACTCTTTTTAACAGAAATATAGTGCCGTTATTTTAACTAAAAACTTTTAAATAATAATTTGCTAGTATCAAATCAGTGTTTAAATTTTCAATTATCTCATAAACATTTAACAGTTGGTTTGAACAGTTTCCATATTAGGTCCACACATTGCAATTGGTACAAAGTGCCTTAGAATCTATAGATTTCCTTGACATGATTCTTTGTTTCTTATAATTTAATTGTTGAGGAGCCAGCACTTTTATTCCCAACATCTGGATTTTGTTGATTTCTTCATGGTATAGTTTGACATGTTCCCCTCTCCTTTGTGTTTCCTGTAAATTGTTAACTAGAAATATGTTGTGATTCAGGTTTTATTTTTGCTTTTGTTTTTGTTTTACAAGACTACTTCATAAGTGATGCTGCCTCCTTTCATCAGGAGGCATGTAATGTCTGGACAACTCTCATTTTGTGATGTTAGCACTCTGTTTCAAGGTGCACCCCTGCTGCCGTGTGTACACCTAGTTCTTTGTACTCCATGGCATTAATTTATCACATTTCATCTACTTATTCTCATTGTGTACCCAGATTGCCTCCAATTTGTTGTTACCACAAACACTACTGCAGTGACATCCTCATTCACGTCACCATAGACCTGAAAATTTATTTGGAAAATAGACCCTGTAACATGACTGCTAGGTCATAAGATAGTCTAAGCTTGATTTGTCAAGCACTGCCAGATCGCAGTGACATGACCATAGCACACAGTAACCACCTGCCTCAGCCTCCCAATTAGCTGGGATTACAGATGCACACCACTGTACCCGGCTAATTTTTAAATATTTTTATAGAGATGAGGTCTCATTATCTTGCCCAGGCTGATCTCAAACTCCTGTCCTCAAGTGATTCTCCTACCTCGGTCTCCCAAAGTGCTGAGATTACAGGCATGAGCCACCATGCCTGGCCAGAGGTTTTTTTAAACTACCTACCCATTTGATGAAATAATATTGGTTATCTGTATAATAAACATTGAGAATTTTAAACAATATGAACAAAATATTTTTCTTGTAAAAATAAAAAATTTCAAGAAGCGAGCCGGGTGCCATGGCTCACGCCTGTAATCCCAGCACTTTGGGAGGCCAAGGTGGGTGCATCACCTGAGGTCAGGAGTTCGAGACCAGCCTGGCCAACATGGCGAAACCCTGTCTCTAATAAAAATACAAAAATTAGCTGAGTGTGCTGGTAGGTGCCTGTAATTCCAGCTATTTGGGAGGCTGAGGCAGGAGAATCACTTGAGCCAGGGAGGCAGAGGTTGCAGTGAGCCGAGATCACACCATTGCACTCCAGCCTGGGCAACAAGAATGGAACTCCATCTTAAAAAAAAAAATTTTCAGAAGCTTGAATTTATTAACTCAGATTTTTTATTAACTGACAGACTTTTTCTTTTATAAAGCTTGCCACTTTGAACTTCTTGAAGAATAACTATATATGTATATACATGTATATACACATATATGTATATATAGTTATTCATATGTATATATACATATATGTGCATATGTATGTATATATATGTATATATTTTTTAACTTTTAGGCTCGGGGTACATGTGCAGATTTGTTACATGGGTAAATTACATGTCATGGGGGTTTGGTGTACACATTATTTTGTCACCTAGATAATAACCATAGTGTCCAATAGGTAGTTTTTCTGTCCTCACCCTCCTCCCACCCTGCACCCTCAAGTTGGTCCCAGTGTCTGTTGTTCCCTTCTTTGTGTCCATATGTACTTGATGTTTAGCTCCCACTTGTGAGAACGTGGTATTTGCTTTTCTGTTCCTGTTAGTTTACTTAGGATAATGGCCTCTTGCTCCATTCGTGTTGCTGCAAAGGTTGTGATCTTATTCTTTTTTATGTCTGAGGAGTATTATATGGTGTATTTGTACCACATTTTCTTTATCCAGTCTACCATTGATGAGAATTTAGGTTGATTCCATGTCTTTGCTATTGTAAATGGTGCTGCAGTGAATACACACGTGCATGTGTCTTTATACTAGAATGATTTATATTCCTTTGGGTATATACCCAATAATGGATTGTTGGGTCAAATGGTAATTCTCTTTTAAGTACTTTTAGAAATTGCCAAACTGCCTTCCCTGGTGGCTGAACCAATTTACACTTTGACCAGCAGTGTGTGTGCATTCCCTTTTATCTGCTACCTTCCCAGCATGTTATTATTTATTTTATTTTTTTTTAGTTTTTAATAATGGCTATTCTGTAGATATTTTCTGATTCTGGTGTTCCAGTTTCCAAATGACATACATTTTTCATGACTATGTTTATTCTAGATTTTTAATTTGTTGCAATATTTCCTTTTATTTCTCATTCACAGCAATTTTAGATTTTTGATGATTGCTTTAGCATATGCCATACCACTTGGTGTATTTGCTGGCTGGTCTGGAGTTCTGGACTTAATTTTAACACCAGCGCACGTCAGCCAAGTAAGTATTTTATTTCTTTATATGTTGTAGGTATTTTCATTCATTTGATTTATAAATACTGGTTACGTGTTCTTGGTTTTAGCTTCAAGGACTGGGTAAAACATTGTCCTATACCATTGTTGCAAAAGCAAGATCTTTATGGAATGGGTAAAAAATAATGTTGATTTTCCTCCTTGATTTTGACAATAGTTATGAATTTCACATTTCTCTGGACATTATTAATGATACGACTGGCTTTTTAAGAAAGGAAGGAAATCTTAGTTTTGTTGACTCCATTCTTTATCCTTTCTTCATACCTTATGAAGAAGACTAAGATCCCATATCAATTATATAGCTATTTCTTCATCTAGTTTCTGACTTTCTCTGTGGGCTCCAAATAAGGGTATTTCATTTCTTTAAAAATAACCATTTCACCTATATGCTTGATACCATCCATTCCTTCTCTTTGCTTCCGGATAGCACGGTAGAAAAGAGGATAGAGAAATATGGAGAGGTAAATAGAAGAAAACACACTAATGTGATATTCTATTGTATGAGTGAAAAAAAAATTTGTCTATTCTGCTTTTAGTGAACATTTGGATTGTTAACCTTTTTTGACAACCACAAACAATGCTATATTAACACTCTCATACATGTCTCTATGCACTTCTATATACATTTCTAATGGATACATATCTAGGAATGGAACTGCTGGTTATAGTATATGCTACTTTGGTAGATGATGCCAAACTTCTCCAAAGTGGTGGTATTCATGTATAATCCTACCAGCAATATATGAAATTTCTCATCATCCCACATCATTTGCCACTTGTGTGATGATATTAGTCTTTTTCACTTTAGACGTGCTGATAGCTGTGCAGTTGTATGCCATCGTAGTGACTTCTGTGGTGTCTTTTCAGTGTGAATTGGATATTTTGAATATCCTTTTCTGGTGACATACCAGTTTGAGTCTCTTGCCCACTATTGGGCTACCTTTTTCTTACCAATATGTAAAGAAGAGAGCTGTGCAGAAGGGAGCTCCCCAGAGGACTTTGTGGGGACTCCAGTAATCTTTGGCTGAGAAATGGGCTGCACATATAAAGGGCAAAGCTACTAGAGGCTTAACAGAGAGAATGGTATGGATTGAAAGCAGAACAAAGATAGAAGAGGTCAAGCATTGTCTTGGAGTTCTGGCCCAGTCAAACTAGAATCAAGGACCATGTCCTAGATAGAGAAAGTCTTACTCTAGTTTAGACCCATCATAAACAAAGACAAAAATCTGAAGAGGAGACACTTTGGAGATCTATCCTTATAAAGCACAAAATGAGGCCTACACATCCTCAAGGTAATCAAGCAATAATTGAACTGTCTACTAGAACAAAAGTCAACCATTTTAGAAAAAGTAAAAGAATCTAGAATCTATTGTATCATCCACAACATATAGTATACAATTTTTTTTTTTTTGACGGAGTCTTGCTCTGTCGCCCAGGCTGGAGTGCAGTGGCGCGGTCTCGGCTCACTGCAAGCTCCACCTCCTGGGTTCACGCCATTCTCCTGCCTCAGCCTCCCAAGTAGCTGGGACTGCAGGCGCCTGCCACTACGCCCGGCTAATTTTTTTGTATTTTTAGTAAAGACGGGATTTCACCGTGTTAGCCAGGATGGTCTCGATCTCCTGACCTCGTGATCTGCCCACCTCGGCCTCCCAAAGTGCTGGGATTATAGGAGTGAGCCACCGCGCCCAGCCCAGTATACAATTTTTTTAAAAAATGCATCAGACATGTAAAGAAACAGGAAAGTGTGACCCCTATTTGGCCAGGTGCAGTGGTCTCAAAAAATAAATAAATAAAAGTTTAAAAATTTACAAAGCAATCATTAGAAACCAACTCTTAGAAACTCTAGATGTTTGATTTAGCAGACTGAGGCTGTAATGCAGAAAAGATAAAGATAAATCTTTGCTTGCTCCAAGTTCATAAATATGTTATCTTGTACAACTGTGTCATCCTGTATAGTAGCTACTAGCCACATTCAAAATAAACTTCAAACTTAATTTGAAATTTAAACCAATTGAAATGAAATAAAAGTAAAAAATAACTTCCTTAGTTGTGTAGCACTTTTCAAGTGCAGGATAGCCACATGAGACTAGTAGCTACCATGTTGCACGGTGTAGATAGAGAACATTTCTATCATCAAAGAAAGTTCTATTGGACAGTGCTGTTCTAGGGCTTTGTTCTTTTACCTGTCACATTTACCTAGAATTTAAACCTAGAATTGATTTTGTACTTATTATAAGATAGGGGTTAAGTTTCTTTTTTCCCCATAGATATTTGTTAACCTAGGATCAGTGTTTGAAAAGATCATTTTTTTCCTTCACTGCCCTCTGTTCATCTTTGTTGTAAGCAAGTTTCCTTCTATACACGGGTGTATTTCTAGACTTGATTCCTTTAGTGTCTTTGTCCCTGCACCAATACCAAATTGTGTTATTTATACTAGTGTTATAAATAAGCACTAGTTTTGATATTTAGTAAATATCCCCCTTTATTGGGATTTCTATTAGAGTTTTTATATCTACAGATCATTTTCAAAATTAACTGCTTTATAATACTGAGTTTTCTGAACCATGATCATTATGTTTCTCCTCATTTGCTTAGGTCCCAATGTCTCTGAATGATGCTTTATAATTTTCAGCAAAGATACCTTCTGTGTGTTTATTAGCTTTATTCTCAGGTATTTGATACTTTTTGAAGCTATTGAAATTAGCAGCTTTTAACATTTTTATTTTATTTTTAAAATTGATATGTAATTGTTGCACATTTTGGGGGGATATATAATATTTTGATACCTGTACACAGTGTGTAATGATCAAATTGATAAGAGTGCTATCTACCACCTCAAACATTTATTTTTTCTTTGTGTTGGGAACCTTACAACTCTTATAGCTATTTTGAAATGTACAGTAAGTTATTGTTATCTGTAATTTCCCTACTGTATTATTGAGTACTAGAACTCACTCTTTCTATCTAACTGTATTTTTGTACCCCTTAACCAACTTCTCTTCATCCTCCCACCTTTCTTCATCAGTAGCTGGTAACTATCATTCTACGTTCTGCTTTCCTGAAATCCACCTTTTTAGTTCCCACATATGAGTGAGAACGGGCAATATTTGTCTTTCTGTATTTGGCTTATTTCAGTTAACATGATTTCACTTAACATCCATGTTTCTGCAAATAACAGGATTTCATTCTTTTTTGTGACTGAATAATATTCCATTGTGTATATATCTGATATTTTCTTGATGCATTCATCTGTTGATGACACTTAGGTTGTTTCCAGACCTTGGCTATTGTGAATAGTGCTGCAATAAACATGGGAGTGCAGATTTCTTTTTTATATACTGATTTCCTTTCTATTGTGTATATATCCAGAAATGGGATTGCTACAACATATGGTAGTTCTATTTTTTGTTTTCTAAGGAACCTCTGTACTGTTTTCCATAATGGCTGTACTTCTTTAATTCCCACCAGCAGGGTCCAAGCACTCCCCCTTCTCTGTATCCTTGTCAGCATTTGTTACTTTTTTTGGTGATAGCCATCCTAACTGGGGTGAGATGCTATTCATTGTGGTTTTGATGTGCATTTCCCTGATTATTAGTGATGTTGAACATTTCTTTTTGTATATTTGTTGGCCATTGTGTGTCTTCTTTTGAGAAATGTCTATTCAGGTATTTTGCTTGTTTTTTAATTGGATTGGTTTTTTTGCTGTTGAGTTATTTGGGTTTCTTATAGATAGTGGTTATTAATCCCTAATTGGATGTATAGTTTGTGAATATTTCTCCCATTCTGTAAGTTTTCTCTTCCCTCTATTGTTTCCTTTGCTGTTCAGAAGCCTTTTAGTCTTATGTAATCCCATTTGTGCAATTTTGCTTTTGTTGCCTGTCTTTTGAGGCTGTATTCAAAAAATCTTTGTCCAGACCAGTGTCCTGTAGTGTTCCCCCAATGTTTTCTTTTAGTAGTTTCATAGTTTCAAGTCTTACATTGAACCCTTTTCCCTTTTAGGGGAAAAAAAATGTGCAGCTCACTGCCAGCACTCATTTAATTTTATATAAACATGCTCTTTGATGCTGAAGCAAATCTGACTAACTTTCAATATGAAAATATAAAAACTGTTCTTGGAGTTATTTCTAAACAGAACTAACATCAGAATCATCTGAATCATCAGAATCGTCTATCAGATTCCTCAAATGAATCTCTAGCCAATGACTGAGAACGATGTTAACATCACACGTAGGAATGCTCCTTTTTCTAGGATTTGACATTTTCAGCAGTTGAGAATTACTGTTTTGTAAATGGAAATACCACTACTAAAAACAGAATGCTATAAGTAGAATGATGTCTTTTGTCTCCAAAGTTGATATACTAAGAGTGATGTGAAAATAGTCATAAAAGCAAGATAGTTCATGGCGAAGATATCTTGGGGTAAATGCTGCAGCTGCAAAAGCGCCTCTGGCGAGTACTCTCAGGGCAAACGGGAAAAAGATTAAATCTTTAATCCATTTTGAGGTTTTTTTTTGTTTGTTTTTTTGGTTTTTTTTTTTTTGATACAGTATCTTGCTCTGTTGCCCAGGCTGGAGTGCAGTGGCAGAAGCATGGCTCACTGGAGCCTCAACTTCTTGGGTTTAAATGATCCTCCCACCTCAGCTTCCCAAGTAGCTAGGACTACAGGTGCACGCCACCATGCCCAGCTAATTTTTTCAAGTTTTGTAGAGACAAAGTCTCTATGTTTCCCAGACTGGTCTGGAACTCTTGAGCTCAAACAGTCCTTGCACTTTGGCCTCCCAAAGTGTGGGCCATGTCGGGCCATCTTTGTGTTTTAATTGGAGTATTTAGTGCATTTATATTTAATATAATTACTGACAAGTTTGGGTTTAGACCTACCATCTTACTATTCATCTTTATTTTGTTCAGCCCTTTCTATTCTTTTTGCCTTCTTTCTTACCTTCTGGATTAAGTATTTTTTATTACTTCAATTTCCCCTGACTCTGTTAGGTTGGCAGTTATAGACTCTTTTACTATTTAATGATTACCCTAAAAAGTACAGAATGCACACTTGACTTATCAAATTGGAATTTTACCTTTTCTATGATAATCTAAGGTTTTTAGAACCCTTTAACTTCATTTAACCCTCTCCCATCTTTTGGGCTATTACTGTCATATATTTTAACTGCACAAGACATTATTGTTTATACAGTTGATATTCATTGACTCAAATTTATCTTCATATTTATTCATTTTGTTCTTTATTTCTTTATCTTCAGTCTTCAGATCTGTAATCATCTTTCTTCTATCTAAAGAGCACCCATTAGTGTTTTTGTTTGATTATTGTACAGGTCTGTGGGTGACAAATTCTTTAGTTTGGGGTTTGCATTTTATTTTATCATTTGTTTTGGTCTAAAAATGTCTTCATTTTATCTTCATTTTTAAAGTTTGTATCTTGTTGGGCATAGAATTATTGGTTGACAGTCATTTTCTTTTGGTTCTTTGAAAAAAAATTCCATTTTCTTCTGGCTTCCATTGTTTTAATTGAAAAGTCAGCTCTCAAATTTAAAAGCTGGCTGCTTTTAAGATTTTCTGTTCATTGTCGGTTTCAGCAGTTTTGCTTTGATTTGATACAACTAGGTGGCATTCTTTTTCTAAATTTATTCTACTTAAGGTTTACATAACTTATTGAATGTTGTCTTGTTAGCTTGATGTCTCTCATTAATTTCTGAAAATTTCTAGTCAGTGTCTCTTCAAAACTCGTGCTCTGTTTTCTCTAATTTCCTTTGGGTATTCTAACTATATACATTATACCTTTACACTGTATTCTCTAAGTCTCTTTACTCTGTTTTTTGAATTTTCCACTCTTTTACCTTTCTTTTCTTCACCCACTTTTTTTCTTTCTTTTTTTTTTTTTTTTTTTTTTGAGACGGAGTCTCTCTCTGTCGCCCAGGCTGGAGTGCAATGGCCGCGGTCTTGGCTCACTGCAACCTCCGCCTCCTGGGCTCATGCCATTCTCCTGCCTCAGCCTCCCGAGCAGCTGGGACTACAGGCGCCCGCCACCACGCCCGGCTAATTTTTTTGTATTTTTAGTAGAGATGGGGTTTCACCGTGTTAGCCAGGATGGTCTCGATCTCCTGACCTCGTGATCTGCCCACCTCGGCCTCCCAAAGTGTTGGGATTACAGGCGTGAGCCGCCGAGCCCGGCCATCACCCACTTTTTTGTTGTTGTTGTTGTTATGACATATTCTTTTTCCTTCCTATGCTTCAGACTGGATATTTTAGCTATCTTTTCTTCCAACTCACTATTTCAGTTTTCAACTCTGTCAAATATGCTATTAAATTCATCTATGAGTTACTTTAAATTTTATAAAATTTGTCTTTGGTTCTTTTTTTTGTTTGTTTGTTTTTGAGATAGAGTCTTGCCCTGTCACCCAGTCTAGAGTGCAGCGGCTTGATCAGTTCACTGCAACCTCTGCCTCCCAGGTTCAAGCAATCCTCCTGCCTCAGCCTCCCCAGTAGCTGGGACTACAGGCGCGCACAACCATACCCAGCTCATTTTTGTATTTTTAGTAGAGATGGGGTTTCGCCATGTTAGCCAGGCTGGTCTTGAACTCCTGACCTCAGGTGATTCGCCTGCTTCGGCTTCCCAAAGTGCTGGGATTGCAGGCATGAGCCACCACCAAAGAAACCTGTCTTTGGTTCTTTTTATAGTTGACAGATTTCAGCAGAAATGCTTGATCTTATTTTTTTTCTCTATTAAAAATAGTTACTTCAAATTTGTATCTCATAATTCCATTATCTTGGTCCCTTGTAGGTCTATGTATATGTTTGATATTTGGTAATTTTAAAAAATCTCTTTATGCATTCAGTTATTTTTGATTGAGTGCTCGACATAGTACATGAAAAGCTGTGGAGATAATTTAAGTATCAAGATGATGTTGTTTTCTTTCAGAGAGAATTTATATTTTTTCTGGCGGGAGTCTGGTATTCACCTTAATCTAGTTTCAGAGCTTGAGATCACTTAAAGCTGGGCTTTAGTCCTTCAGGAGGCTGTTCCATTTCTAGTTCCTCCTACTCTTAGGTGTAGCCCTTCAGAGTGCCCAGTTAAAATGCGGGATTTTTACAAGGCCACCCCACAGCAGGCCCTAAACTGGTATTTTTTCTTCTAGGTCAGTGAGGCTGTCAATAACTTCTCAGTCCCTTAGCCACCTTCTCTGAAATTAGCAGACAACCCTAAAGGAAAATTGTCTCCAAATACCATGCTTATCTCTTCAGATTATCTTCCCATCCTAGATCATGGTTTCAGAATTCTGGATTATTTTCTTATCTCTCTGATGCCTTCAGATAAAATTTTCCCCAGGTTTTCTAGTTCTCAACCAGAATACTAATCTAAATTACCTAGTGTACATGTTTTAGTCTCTTCAGACTTCCACAACAAAATACTTTAGACTGGGTAATTTATAAATCATAGAAATTTATTTTCTCACAGTTCTGGAGACTAGAAAGTCCCAGGTCAAGGTGCCAACTAATTTATATCTGGGGAGGGCTCACTCTCTGCTTCCAAGATGGCACCTTCTTGCTGCATTCTCATGTGGCAAAGGGGCAAGGCAGCTCCCTTCAACCTCTTTTATAAGGGCACTCATCCCTTCATTACCTCCTAAAGGCCCCTACCTCTTAATATGATCACATTAGGGATTAAGTTCCAACATAAGAATCTGGGAGGGACACCAACATTCAGACCATAGCAGCACCTTTACTGTAAGAAGAAAGCCTTCCTTTACTTTTCTCACCTGTTTTTCTGGATGGCAGGTGTTCCAAGTATGCTCAGTTCTGTTAAGGAAAAGTGTAGCACCCATTTAAATGATACTGATTTTGACTGGGCATGGTGGCTCACACCTGTTATCCCAGCACTTTGGGAGGGTGAGGCAGGTGGATCACTTGAGCTCAGGAATTCGAGACCAGCCTGGGCAACATGGCGAAATCCTGTCTCCACCAAAAATACAAAAAATTAGCTGGGCGTGGTAGCACATGCCTGTAATCCCAGCTACTTGGGAGTCTGAGGTGAGAGGATCACTTGAGCCCTGGAGGCAGAGGCTGCAGTGAGCCCAGATCGCACCACTGCACTCTGGCCTGGGTGACAGAGTAAGGCCCCATGTCATGCACACAAAAAATGATACTGATTTGGCAGATCTGTGCTTCATGTTTTAAACCCTAAAAAGCCCTTCCAAGTATCTTTCTTGGTACAAACTCTGAGAGATATAGAGACCCTGAATCATACCAGTTATTAAGTAAAGTAGAATTTAAAATTAAATGAAAGCAATTTTTTTTAATTTTTAAATTAAGTATTGAGTAGAATTTTATTAACTAAGACAAATGTCATGAACAAAGCAAGTAGAAAAGTACAAAATGTTCTGAAAGTACCAGCATCAGTACAGCCCAATGTGCAGTGGTCCTTAACCTAGAGCATGACCCCACTCACCTAGAGGATAGAAGGAATTGTTTGTGGGAGCCTAGTGGGCCTTGGATTATAGATACCAAATGCGCTGCAGTGAAAGGAGTGGTCCTACAGAACAGAGAATTATCTTGCCTCAAATGCCAATAGTATGAAAAACTATACAGAGATAATTTAAGCTTCAGGATGTTATCTTTCTCCTGAGAGCCTTCGTGTTTGCTTCCGGCAGCAAACACCAATAGAGCAAAAGACTCATATAAAGTTACTGTATCGCTTAGAGTAGGCTATCCTCCTGGGAGAAGTAGAACTCCAAAATTCTGAGACTTAAGAAAAATTTATTTGTCATTCACATTGCAATCTGGGACAGTGTTTGTAATCTAGGATAGTTGTCCACAGTTTGAACAGCTCTTTTCCTCACACTGATTTAAGAGACGGAAGCTGCTTCCACTTGTATCTCTTCTGTCCCCTAGGACCTTGTCATTATATGCATGGGCGCAGCTGGCAGGAAGGGAGAGAAAGCATGGAGGAGGCATACACCTTCTTTCAAGTTCTAACCTGGAGGTGGCACACTTCACTTATGCTCACTTCCATTAATGAGAGCTGACACATGGTCACCTGTTCCAGCTAGGAACTGGGACAGGTCATCTAGCTAAGTACCCAAGTAGAAGAAGAAATCGTTTGGTGGACAGCTGGCAATCCCTGTCACAAGTGTAATGAAAAATATGACTCGAAAAACAACAAAAGGTAGAAGCTAGTTTGGACAATGCTCAAGTGCCAGGTCAGGTTTGAACTTTGTCCTGTAACCACAAGTAAAGCCAGTAACTATTTCCGAGCAGGGACGCGGAATGCTTAGGATAATTATTCTGGCAACAGTGAGCAAAATAGATTGTGAAAACCATTTAAGAAGCTCTTACAGGGTTCAAGAAGTAAGAAGGTAATAAAAGCAAGCATGATGGTTGTGGGAAGGAGAAAGAGGAGACAAGATGTACCAGTATTATTAGAGACATGAAATTTATTTCATAACAACTAACATGTATTGAGCACTTTACATTTATTAACTTATTTAACCCTCAAAAAACTTTATTATCCCCATTCCATTAATGCAGGAACTGAGACCTAGAGTATCAGTTGGGACAGAAACCAAGTCATAATAAGAGTTAAAGATACAGGAGTGATGAGGAAACGTAGGCAGCATTCATAGATTGCTGTGAAAAAGTGTGGCCGCACAGGCAGGAAAGAGACTAGATAGATGGAGAAGACTCATCAGTGAGTAATAATAATAACAGCTAATGTTTACTGAGCACTTCCTATGTCCTGGCCACTGATCTGGGTACTGTATAAAAATTATGTCATTTAATCCATTTTATAGGTAAAAAGACATAATTTGCCCGGAGTCACACAGTTAGTAAATGGCAGGGCTGGAAATGTTTTCTCAAGAGGGGAACAAGCTATACGTTTGAAACCCAGCTCAACTTCTTTTTCTCTGTCTACTCTCTTGCTCAGCCCCACATTTCCCCCTGACTTCCACCTTCTGATATATTTTTAGTTGTTGCCCCATGTTTTAGCATCTAATTATTACCTAGCAGTTTCCTATATTGGTTATATTTAAACTTTTTCAGGCTATGACTATCTTCCATCCTTTTCTTAATTTTAAGAGTTCCTAGTCCAACATCAGGCATGTAGTACATACTTGAAAAATATTTGTTTGATGACATTGATTATTTTGTTGACTTCAATATTCCAATAAAAAGTTAATCAAGGACATATTTTCTTAGATGCTTGTATACATTAGTTACACGTGAATTCTTTTATTTCATCCATTTAGCTATTAACATATTGATTATAGAGGACTTTTTTTCATTCCTTTTATATTGCAATATGATCGTCTTATATTCAATGTGTCTGCTTCTTTCTTAACAGGTAGATGCTGGCTGGATTGGATTTTGGTCCATAGTTGGAGGCTGTGTTGTTGGAATAGCTATGGCAAGGTGAGAATATTTTGTTAAACTTGTGCATGGACAGAGGAAGGGGAAAAAAGCCTAAAGATAAATAGGCTCCCCTAAATAAACATTGCAATTCAGGGAAAAGTAAAACAAGCAAAGGTCAGAAAGGGGTACTTGTTCAGACTACAAGAAAATTCACATGCGTTATATAGAATTACTGCTAACAGGATGGGTATGGTGTCTCACACCTATACTCCTAGTGCTTTGGGAGGTCGAGGTGGGTGGACCTGAGGTCAGGAGTTCAAGACCAGCCTGGCCAACACAGCAAAACCCTGTCTCTACTAAAAATGCAGAATTAGCTGGGAGTGGTGATGAGCACCTGTAGTCCCAGCTACCGGCAAGGCTGAGGCAGGAGAATTGCTTGAACCCGGGGAGGCAGAGGTTGCAGTGAGCAGTGATTGCGCCACTGCACTCCAACCTGGGCAACAGAGTGAGACTCCATCTCAAAAAAAAAAAAAAAGAATTTGCTGCTATAAGAAAGTTTCTCTGGAGTAGTCCCTTCCTTGGGTGTTTTTTTGGAGACTGGAAATGTATTTCCAGTGTAATTAAACTGCCTCTTTCCGTGTTATTGGAGAACAACATCTACAAATGGAGTCCAAAAAAGGTAATGTAATAGTAAAGACAAATTAATAGTCGTGGAGACTAAAAGGGTTGAGAAGAAATCATTTGTAGAAGTGTCATTAGAACTTTCCATGAACAGGCAGTGTCCTGATTAGGAGATATTATATATTTATGGTCTTTTTTGGCAGGTATTTTCCTATGGTTATCCCTTTTTGATGCACAATGTCTGTGAAGACTTTCAGTTTCATCAGACTCTCTTTGATCACAACCTATTACAACAACACATTGTTAGAATTAGTCAGAAGGAGGAAAAAGGTCCCATTTGTTCTAAAAAAAAAAAAAAAAAAAAAAGGAAAAGAATGAAAATGTCACTCTTTTAGGCAAATGCCTATAAAACTATTCTTGGTATTTTCCAAAGAGACAATATTCATTCACTTCCCAAATCATTTTACTATGCACAAAAACAAAATTAGGCAATCAACTTTACCATACAGAGGAGAATCTAATTACGTATTTGGGAAGATCAAATAAGAGCCATATATCACCTTAATATCTAAATACTTGAATCTAATTGATATGGGATAATGTTATACCTAGACTTTATGGTTCATATAGTGTTTCAGGGATATTAAAAGAATAAATTGACACTGTAATTTCTAAGTCATTTTATTTGAAGTTTTAAGTTAGGAAAATATAAGAAAACTAAAAGCTAAAGAAGCAGAAGGGGAAAATAGTATTTGTAGGAAATCACTGATATTAAAAATACATCGACCTGTCTTATTTTGACAAGAATTATACCTCATTTTTCTAGTTAAATCTCCAAGCCAATTATAGTGAGTCATCATTGATCACATCCTATTCTGAGCACCAAATTGGTCAAAGAGGGAACAATTATGTATCAAAAAATGATGTCTCAAATGTTTATTTCTCATTATTTTCCTTCTATACCCCTTAATTTTAACTAGATATCAATATAACTAGAGGGAAAAGTTAGAATGAGGACTTTTCTGCTTTTTGTTTGTTGAAATGGAAGTTCTAAAAAATACTACCCTTACTCTGGGATCTGAAATCAATTTCAGTTATTTCCTAGCCCTAAAATCAACTTTAAAATTACTTTCCTAACACCATTTTTAGGGATTCCCTAGAACAGAGCTGCCTTGTAGACATGAGTGCTTTGGGTGATATTTTTGTAATTATGTTGTTAAAGACCACTATTAAAGAGACTTCTTGGTCCTAATAATATACTTCAATGGTATCAGCCTATTCAAAAGGACTGGGTCTCCAAAAATAGCAGACTACAGCTGTCGGTTTATTCTTGTATGATCCATTTCTGTGAAACTTTCTTGCAATTCAGGTCTGATTTGTACCAAAAACCTGTTTGATTCTCTTATACCTTGTCACCTCTGTATCTGACAAATAAGTTTCTGCAGGATACCAAAATGTAAATCTGAAAACTGTTAGGTAAGCGTGGGATTAAAACAGTCTTTTGGATTTTCTTGAGGAACATTTTGTAAAGTTGTGGAAACTTTTTCAGCATATGTAAGAATTTTCTGCCTGAGGACAAATTTAAGTCACTGGGCAAAAGTTAATTCATTTTTCCCACCAAAAGATGGCATCAGCTCTCATAGGAAGTCATTTTATTCTAGAAAACACAAACATGATTAACCATATCATGTCAAATAAGTACAAAACAGAAGACAGTATTCAAAGTTTTAAGAAAGACAGTCACATCATTACAATAGAAATTAAAATTAACTTCAGAAAATTCAAAGTGGAGCGAATATAGTAAATGTCGTATTTGAGATGGGATCAGCTATTCTATAACAGGAACAATTCTGAAGAACAAAATAAATTGTGCAGCCAGAGGATTGTGCCTATATAATCAACAGTTAATCTGCAGGTGAGGAAAAGCAGCTGGCAAGTGGAAAATTTTTTTGGCATAGCTAAATGATAAGCATCTCTACCAGATGCCCTTTAGTTTCATGAAAACTCAAACATGAAAACTTAAAATACTATAAAAGTCCCAAGTTTAGAAGAATAATATTCCTATTCCAGATGCTGTATATGTTTTCTTTTCAGGAAGTTTACAGTCTGGTAGGGAAGACAAAAAATAAATGCAAAAACAGGACAATTTCCAATAGAGAAAGTGCTATGAAGAAATAAAATAGAAAGTGGAGATGGGATGGGGAAAGATTTCTTCACTGAGCCCAGAGGGCCTTTTGAGCTGAGACCTGAATGACCTGAGGGGTAAGCAGGAGTAAGACATGTGACGATCCGGGTGGTACCAGCATTCCAGGCAGACGGAACGAGTACAGAAGCTACATATTGCTGTGGTAAGCAACCATGGCATGTACGAGAAAGAGAAACATGGCCATCCAACTGGAGAATGGAAAAGAGAGAGCAGTGGCAGGCAGCAGGTCACATAGGACCTCAGAGGCTCTGGTGAAGGCATCTGTATTTGTTCTCGGAGTGAGTTTGAATTTTGAGAGAGATCTTTGCAAGTTCATGTCAACAAATTAGCCTGATCTTCAAAACTGGGATAATACACCTTCATTATAGAATGTTTGGAAAGTATAGAAAAATATAAAGAAAATGACAGTGGCACTTAAAAACTCAGAATCAGCTGTGCGTGGTGGCTCATGCCTGTAATACTGGCATTTGGAGAGGCTGAGGTGGGAGAATCCTTGAGCCCAGGAGTTCAGGACCAGTCTGGGCAACATAGGGAAACCCTGTCAGTACAAAAAAAAAAATTAATTAGCCCAGCTACTCAGCAGGTTGAAGTGGAAGGATTGCTTGAGCCTGGGAGGCTGACGCTGCAGTGAGCCTTGATCACATCACTACACTCCAGCCTGGGCAATGGTGAGATCCTGTCTCTAAAAAAAAAAAAAAAAAAAGTAAACACTCAAAATATATCCTATAAATTATAGATCCTGAACAAAGATGCCATTTTTTTGTGTTATATAAGAGAGGAAAAATTATCACAAAGTAACATCATGTAAGAAAATTTGTTTAAAAAACACACAAAACTGTCTTTTAAAAGAATACATGGAAAATTCCTCAAGTAGTTGTTAATGAAAGTGTGTCATTTGTTTAAATAGTATTTTTAAATCCCACTAGAATTAATAGAACATTTTTGTTTTCAGGTTTGCAGATTTTATCAGGGGTATGCTGAAACTAATTCTTCTCCTCCTGTTTTCCGGAGCTACGCTGTCATCCACGTGGTTCACCCTGACCTGTTTGAACAGCATCACACACCTACCTTTAACCACAGGTGAACATAGGCTATTTTAGAACTTTTAATAAATATTTTCGTTCATAGAAATGTACGTAACTCTGACAGTAGGACTTCTTCTTGCTTTCTATAAGTAAGTGTTAAATATACAAAAAAGTTTCTCTTGTCCAGTCATCAAACTATCATCTTATCTAAAGAGTCCAAGAAATAACTAAAAATATTTTAATTGGTATTTTTCATATGGAAAAGAAGTATAATCTTTAGCCTTAAAATGTAGAGCATGGAAATGCTTATCTTTAGCCTTAAAATGTAGAGCATGGAAATGCTTATTTTTTTAAAAATTCCTATCGGAGCATAATGCAAAGATTTTTATCCTGGTTATAGTCATTATATCACTGTTAAACAATAATAAAAATTAACAAAGGCAAAAAAACTATGGTATACTTCAGTAAAATTATTTGAACCAGCCTCTATAGGTTTATTTTACATTTAGTTTTATTACATCATTAATATGAAGTAAAACTTACTGGAAATACCTGTTGAAAGTATATTACAGCCAGCTTACTTAGCTTATCTAATAGACCTGAAACATTTTTAGTTGCTGTTGTTTTTGTTGTCATTATTAATATAATCAATTCAGAGTCTATTAGTTTTCTATCGCTGCTGTAAAAGTTATGCAAATTTAGCAACTTAAAACAACAGAAATTTATTACCTTACATTTCTGTAGGGTAGAAGTTTAACACAGGTCTCACTGGGCTAAAATCAAAATGTGAACAGACTCTAGGGAAGAATCTTTTTTCTTGCCTTTTCCAACTTGTAGAGGTCACCCCCATTCCTTGTTTATGGCTCTGTCCTCCGCCTTCAGAGCCAGCAACCTTGGGTCAAGTTCTTTTCACGTCGCATTATCTGTGCCTTTCTTCCATCATTCCATCTGCTTCTGAACCCTTCTGCCTTCCTCTTTCTTCCTCCTCTTCCACTTCCACTTTTAAGGATGCTTATGATTACACTGGGCCCACTAAGATAATCTGGAATAGTCTCTCAATTTTAAGATCAGCTGGTTAGCAACTTTAGTCCCATTTCAACCTTAATCCCCTTTGTCTTGTAAAGTAACATATTCACAAATTCCAGATTTTGTCATGAATATCTTTAGGGGAGGGAGGGCATTACTCTGCCTACCATGGGATGTTTTTAAAATTACTGTGGCTTTATTATGGATTATTATTGGCTTATAAACCAGAGACTGTTAGTGCGTCTTCCTTTCTTCCAGCAAAATATTAAGATGCATATTTTGTATTATTTGCAAGTAATATTCAGCCACCTTTTGCATTATATGTTTAATTATAGGATTATTTGTTATAAAGGTAGATCGTAAGATTGTAACAGTCATTTATAACAAGCATTTGTATGAGTAGAAGTAAATAAAAGTCTGAAAGTGACTCCATAGGGACCTGTTTCCCAGTGGCATGTATGTTCCATGGGAATCTTTGAGAAGACAGGTGTTTTTGGTCCACATTATATGTAAGGAATATTGCATATCCCAATTTGAACCCCTATACTCTGTAATAAAAGAACCACCAGTTTACACATCAGAGGCATCAAATCTTTCAAGGACAGCCATTTATTTGGGATTTCCTACCACGTTTGCAGTGATAATAGGGTGAGGGGATAAGGTTACCCTATACTAAAAATTAGCAACCTCTGCACCAAGCCAGCCACCCTGGAGTGCCTCAGTAAACTCACAAGGGTAGCACAGGGATCTGCAACATCTGTTAGATACTGGTTGAACCTCTAGTTCAGAGAAGTTCCCAATTTCAGCATTAGATTCTACTGCATTCTGTTTGATGACATCATATCTTTGCAAAGTAGTTTTTTTGGCAGTTGCTGTGATAAAAAGGAAGTACACACAAGTGCCAAGCAAAAATTAGTGTGGAACACAAAATGAGGGTGGAGGGTGTCCAGTCTGATTCCAAAACTTTTAAAAGTCTTGCAGTGCGCATTGGTGCACACGTCTCATCAATAGGTAATTGTGGTTCTTTAAGACTGAAATAAAAATATATTTCCGTTAGCTTATGGGTATTATTTTTTTAATGGCTACTAAATTGTTAGGACATATAATACATGTTATTAAATAGTTTGAACCAAATGATGTGATTAATGGGATTGTTGGCTATTTCTTTTGGCCTTGGAACACTGTGAAAAAAATTATTGAGACACTAGGAGTGCTAAGAACAAAGAAGGCTTGGAAATCCCTGCTCTACACCATCCTGCCAACAGTCCCTCTTCTCTGTACACATGCTTAGCCTGGAAAACCCAGTTGTCCAAAGTAATAATTAGATACAGAGTAAAATACTGTGCACTGTTGTACACACTGGCATCCTACATTGGGGTTCTGAACAATTTTGGCAAGTATTCTGAGCCAGAGCCAGAATTTTTTTAAAAATTTTATTCTGGTATAACTTCATAATTTAGCAGTTGTACAACATTCTAGTAGAACAGTCTTAGTTTACAATTCTTCTTATTCATGGCATTACATTCAGTTTTTGTGTGTGTGTGTGATACTGTATGTCAAGTTAGCATCTGTGAGATTTTACAAGAACATAGTCATGAGTACATCAAGAACAGATTTCTTTTCCTTGAATTAAGTATAGAATTTGTATTATAAGATAGTACATTCCATTAAATTTTATGTCTTTTCAATTTAATATGATAAAATTAACAGCTTTATCTCTGGGTGGAGAATTAAGAGTGAATTTAATTTTTTAATCTCTTTTTTTGGCCTGGATTTGTATGACTATGTTTTAATTTTATAATCAGGGAAAAATGTATTTGAAAATTATACATCTTTTAAATCTTAAAATTGATGTGATTGACACTAGTCAAGACCATATTTTACCAGTCTGGTATTGAAAACAATTAGATTGGACAGAAAGGAAAGCAGAATTCTAAATTAACTTAAGGCCAGAATTGAAAGATAGAGTTGATGTGGCCAACCTAACAACCACAGAATTTATAAGTTCTACTGTCTTTTTCAATTGTAAGTAAGTTTTTGAATGTCACTTAGATACTCCTGAAAGATACATTTTTACCTTACAAACACACTGAGTTAAGGACTAGATTTGTCCACATTCCTTCTTTGAATTACAGCAGGTTTTTGTCTCTCTCCCCTAATACTACTTAATACTTACCTGGGTATATATGTCTTATCTTCCCTGCCAGTCTGATAATCTGGAGCATGGTTTTTTGCCAACTCCCACTGTGGAACCTAGCACGGGCCCTGAAGAAGGAGTGAATGAATGAATGAATGAATGAATGAATGAAGTATATGTTATCTCCATGTGAGCCGCAGTAAACATTACTTGTTGCCAATGGTAGTCAGCAATTGTGGTCACTCTTATTCAGCACTTGCTGTAGGAAGGTAGAAGGGCATGTTTTAAATGGAACACGAGAATTTAAATAAATCTGTCACAGACACTCTTAGAAGCCTTGTAAAAATCTGACCTAATTCCTTTTAAGTAAAAGAGATTTCATGAAAGGAAACTTACTACAAAATCTAATTATAGACAAATCTATACCTTTAGGCTTGTGTTTAAAGTCCATAATGGCAAATTCATGTTTCTTTTTTACTAGTATTTTAATCAGGAAAATATCTAGTCTTTTTCCTCTTTCCTAGCAAATTTAGAATTTCTATTATGGCTTTTTATATATCAGAAGACTCTACATGAAATGTATTTGTAAATATATGCATTAATTTAAACTGTTTAATAAATGGAAAGCTAGTTAATTTTGTTCAACCCATGTGTTATAAGTGCTACTGCTGTCTCATTACAACTTTTTTTTTTTTTTAGACAGTCTCACTCTGTCACCCAGACTGGAGTGCAGTGGCACAATTTCAGCTCCCTGCAACTTCCATCTCCCAGGTTCAAGTGGTTCTCATGCCTCAGCCTCCCAAGTAGCTGGGATTACAGGAGTGAGTCACCACACCCAACCTCATTAAAACTTTCTATTACAATCTTTCTGTAGTTCACCGGTTGTGATATTATTGTTACCATCTCTACAGAAAAAAATCTTGGTCATTCCAGTCTATCCCAGAGCATATTGTTTTGATACATTTATTTGCTTACATACATCCTCTTGGAGTCTTTTCCTTACGGAAACCAGAATATTTAAAATTGCATTATGTCTTTATTAATTGAAGTACTTAGAATAGGGCGAATAAATAACCTCATGACTAGATAACATGAGTTTCAAAATCTTGAAGTTTATGCAATAAAATTGTGAAAACACATTATTCATCTTATCTGAGAACTAGAGATCTAGCAGCCCTGTTAGCCACAACTCACCAAGTCATTTTGTACTGAACAGATGAATGCTTTGAAAATGGCATTTTGAAAAATGTTAGCACTTCGCTGAGTTTACTGAAACAGTATAATTTGACTGTTTGACAGAAGTTGCCTTGGGAGAGATTATTTATCTAGTTTCATCTAAAGTTACTAGAATGCTATGACAGTGATATCAGAAACACGCTGGGTGGGGAAGTAAGGAAGGACAACTAGCTAGACAGAAGCCCCCAGGGAGTGACAGCTGACCACAAGGTGACTTCAGGTGTTATTTTAAAGAAAGGAAACATACCCAGTTGTATTGAAAGGCATGCAACAGCTGGGTCAGTGGCTTATGCCTATAATCCCAGCACTTTGGGAGGCCAAGGCAGTAGGATCACTTGAGGCTAGGAGTTTGAGATCAGCCTGAGCAACATAGGCCATGTCCCTACAAAAAATTAAAAAATTACCAGATGGCATGGCATGTGCCTCTAATCCTAGCTATTCAGGGGGCTGAGGTGGGAGGATCACTGGAGCCTGGGAGTTCGAGGCTATAGTGAACCATGACCATTCCAACAGAGTGAGATCCTGTCTCTTAAAAAAAAAAAAAAAAAAGGCCGGGCGCGGTGGCTCAAGCCTGTAATCCCAGCACTTTGGGAGGCCGAGACGGGCGGATCACGAGGTCAGGAGATCGAGACCATCCTGGCTAACACGGTGAAACCCCGTCTCTACTAAGAAATACAAAAAACTAGCCGGGCGAGGTGGCGGGCGCCTGTAGTCCCAGCTACTGGGGAGGCTGAGGCCGGAGAATGGCGTGAACCCGGGAGGCGGAGCTTGCAGTGAGCTGAGATCCGGCCACTGCACTCCAGCCTAGGCTACAGAGCGAGACTCCGTCTCAAAAAAAAAATAAAAATAAAAAAAAAAAGGCATGCAACATGTATAGGCTAGAGAGTAATCCTCTTGCTATGTTTTCATGTATTTTGCCTCTGTTCTTAACTACTCTTCAGTTTTATGGACTAAAAGTGACAAAGTCTTGTGCTTATGACAGACTGCTCAAGAAAGAAAAAGTAGAATATGGATTAAGAGAATGGATTTGTGAAAAATCTTAATGTAAGAATCATTAAATGCGGAGGAAGATCATATAATGTTTATCCACGGAGATTTTCAAGAAGAGAAATAAGTCTTCCAGCAGATTCTGTGTTTCTTAGAGTTGGAGGGCTTGACTAGGCATCAGTGAGTGTTCCATGATTTAATAGTACATTGCAGCAAAATATGCCTCATCCTCTTTTGGAACCGCAGTTGTATATACTGCGTATTTTAATCAGCGGTAGATTATGAAGGCCATAGCAGTCACTTTTTTTAGGAAGAAATGTGATGCTGAGAGAAGAGGTACAGCTCAGTGATATAGAAAAGTATATCTGTGTGTGTATACACACATACATGTATATTCTATGTATTCAGCACGCTCAAAACCTATGAAAAAGCTATGTAGTTAGCAAACACTGTGAATGTTTCTTCTGGCTGCTTATTGTTTCTCTTTATATGTACTTTCATTTGCAAAAGGTGTATTTTCACTTATTCAAGTTTAATTGGATTGTGAAATAGTTGTAATAAAGGTCTAATCTAATAATTCCCAGTTAACTTTCCTAACTTCATCGTGAAATAAAAGTTCAGTCAGTATGCACAATAATAAAAGTTTTTCCAGTAAAGTATATTAATGTTATAAGCCTACCCTTCAGAGAAATTTCTTGATTCTACTCCTTAAGATAATTTATAATAAAAATCTGTTGTGTTATTTTATAATGCTACTTATTTCTTCATAAAACTCTAAGCAAATCTTCTATTATTCTTTTCCACCAAGAAGCACCTACAGGTTTTTTGTTTTTTTGTTTTTCTTCTGAAACAGTCTCACTCTGTTGTCCAAGCTGGAGTGCACTGGTGCGACCTTGGCTCACAGCACCCTTGACCTACCAGGCTGAAGCTGTCCTCCCACCTCAGCCTCCCAAGTTAGTGACTACAACGTGTGCCACCACGCCCAGCTAACTTTCTTTTTTTTTTTTTTTTTTTTTTTGGTAGAGATGGGGTTTCGCCACATTGTCCAGGCTGGTCTCAAACTCCTGAGCTTAAGCGATTTGCCCACCTTGGCCTCCCAAAATGGTGGGATTACAGATGTGAGCCCCATGCCTGGCAAGATTTTTGTTTTTAATATCCTGGTTAAGTTCTCCTCCCTACGTATGTTTAAATTTGTTATTGATCTACTTAAATGAACTTTAGGCATCATCTAATATAATTTATCATTCAGTAAGTGAATCTCTTCTATCACATCCCAGGTTTATGTTCATCTGTCTACAACTTGAATATCTCCCACAAGAGAAGACATTACCTGTTTTGTTGTTAGCTCTGGGGCCTAGAACATTCATCCTCCCAGTGAGTTATAACTGATTTGAAGCAACAAAGCTCGCAGAGAACAAGTCTACTCCCTTTCTCTTCCATTGACAGCCCTCAAAACATTTGAAGACAGCTGTCATGTCTGACCTTAGCTTTTAATCTAACCATCCCCCCTCCACCACCACCACCATTCTTAGAACCATTCCTCATCGGATGTGGATTCCACACCACTGACCTGCCGGATCACTCTCTTCTAAACTTATCATAGCTTGCTAGGGTCCTCCTTAAAATATTTTTCTAGAATTTAGCACACTTCCTGCTGCATTCAGCACCAAAGCTGTTGCTTCTATTGGTTAGACATGCTTTTTTTTTTTTTTTTTTTTTTGAGAGAGGAATATAATTATCATCTTAACAATGTGCATATAAATGGTTGCTGGGGCAGCAGGTGTCCATCCTGTTCCTTAGAGTAAGAGTGATCTGAGGTATTTACTGCTCTAACATAGCAGCCTCCACATAATACGTATCTGATAAGTCGTTTTGAAGAAAGGCTTAAGCTAAGTTTTCCCTCTTCTATACTTAGACATTTGGGGCCAGTTTTATATTTATCATGATTAAAATTCATCTTTTTGTTTGTAACCTTTTGATGTTCTTTGGTTTTGGTTCTGTCATATAATGTGCAGTCACTTCCAGCTTTTGTGCTGAATACGGATTTGGGAAATATGCCTTTTGTGTCAATACCATTGGATTAAAAAATACCAGGCTTTGTTATTTTTTGTTTTTTTTTTTTCACTCTGACACAGTGAATTTGCAGAAAACATGCTAGAGAGTCTGTAGGCCTTAATCATATTGTTAGCACTGCTAATTTACAGTGTTTCTAAATAAGCTGTTTTTTTACTTTCAGAACTTTGGTCACTTCAACTGTAAAATACTTTACCTGCCTCAAAGAGCTGATAGGATAATCAAATAAGACAATATATGCGAAAGCAGTTTTTAAAATATTTTTAGAAATTATATAAATCCAAGATTATGAAGTTGCAATTGTTACTGCTGCCTTGAGAATCTCATTAGATGTTGATATAATAGTTCTTATTCTTATCTGTGATTTGTTTTATAACCACTGATCCCCTAAGTTTTTAGTGTAACTATAGTTAATAAAAATGTATTCATACATAGTTTTATTTCCCTAAAGTTTAGTAATTTGGTTTGTTGCAGGAACAAGGGTGGGAAGGAGTACTTTCAGGGTTATGATCCAAGTCATGTGCTTGAAATACATTCATTTTTAACTGTAGTTTGTGCTGCACAGGACTTTGTTTTTTGCAATTTAAAGTGTAGGCCCATGAAATTTTATTAGCTTTTTATTAGAAAAAAAGTCTGCATCAGCACTTGAGTTGTGTTTGTTCTGCTGAATTACCTTGAATTTTTAATTGAAAGGCAGTTGATTATAATTTTAGTATCAGTATTATACAAAGTTATGGAAATATTTAATGATCATGTAGTTTGAACCCTCCATGACAAGCAGGAAATTATCTTGTCTGCCTGACTTTTAATAGATGACATTCACCCACTGAATGTATGAGACTCTAAACTGAAAACTCAAATGGAAGTCAAATTCAGACTTGGAATAATCAGCATCTGCTTTATGCATGCCCCAGAACACTGGAATATATTAAATCAGTCCTGACACAACTACCTTCCCCCATTCTGAAGATGAAGATCTTAATCTAACCCCTTCCTGGGTAAATTATTATGATTGTTTACTTATTGCAATAACAAGTGATTTCCACATGTCTACCCAGTGTAATAAAAACCTCTTGGTCATTACTTTTATAGTAATAAAGAAGCAAACACCAATACTGAGACAATTGAATGAAAATACCTAATTTTTGATTACTGGCCTCTGAAGTTATATCATCCATTTATCCTACATATAGTAGCCCATTTGTCCTCCATATATAGGAATTCTAACAAATGAAGTGGGAATCTTCATGTCAAGGATTCTGCGCCAAGGCTATGTTATGTGGCTCCTGGGTATAGACATCAGCTCTTTGGGTCAGCTCACCTGGTAATAACCAATTCTGAGCTTATCAGCTCACAAACTCACATGAAGTGGAGTTGTGTCCACTGTCCATTCATTTGCTCATCATGAAATTTCTTTTAATTCTGTTAACTAAGCTATACACATAGTAAAAAAATTCAAATTCAAATAGTAGAAAAAGAGTATAGAGTGAAAAGTCGCTACTCTCTTGTGACCCCCAGTTTTCCTCTCTAAAGGCAAATCTGATTGCCAGTTTCTTCTGTATTCTCCTAGGGAATTCTGTGTATTTACAGACAGATAATGTGTATGTGTCCTTTATTTTAATATAACATACTTTTCAGCACCTTTTTCACTTATGTATCTTAGATGTTATTAATATTATTATAATACATACAGAGGTGCCTCATTTTTAATTGTATAATATCTCTTTGGATGTTTTATAAATTTTTAACCAACCAACACCCCCCTGCCCCATTGGGAGTTATTTAGCTTATTTTGAATCTTTTCATACTACATTTTTTTTGGTAAGTGTTCTTTGTATACCTATACCTGCATAGCAGTAGGATAAATTCCTAGGCATGAAATTGCTAGGTCAAAGAGTAATTACATCATTTATTTTGATAGACATTTCCAAATTACTCACCAGAAGATGAACTATTTACAGTTCCATCAGGAATGTTTAACCACAATAAAAACTGTATCTTTCCAACAACAGTTATTTATCCCTCATCTTCCAAGTTCCTCCCAGGATTTAGATACATAGAAAGCCAAAATCCAAAGATTCTTAATAAGCATGAAATGAGGGCCAAGGGAGTTGTATGGTCTTGAGGTCTCAGGGTTTTCAGACAGAGTCCACTGCTTCCCCGTGAGATGTGTCAGAAGAGACTAGACTCTTCCGACACATCCCATCCCTCTTTCTTTGTACCGTGCTTGATTAAAAAAAAAAAAATCATTAAAATCAAATCTCTCTTTTCGAGACTCTATATTGATAGTTCTCTTTCAGTGTGTTCTTACTATATTTTTATTATTTTACCACATAGAATTATTCTATTAACCAGATTGTGATTTTTTTCAATTATTACATTTTAATTTGTCTGATTATAAATTATATGTAGGAGTACATTTCCTTCAGAAATAAAAATGTAGAAAGTATTGTTTCAAAACATGTTTCCTAAAAACAGCTAATTCCATTGGAATTTGGGAATCTTTACTCAGAAGTAGCACTTGGTGGTCCTTAAGAGCTTGATTTTTTTCCTGTTATTTACTTCAGTATTTTCTTGTTTTAAACTCTTAGGCGCATCTATGTTTGGGTCAATGGTTCTCTTTCCTCTGACTACCAATGACTGATCAACAAATTTTTATTTTAAAAAATAACTTGATTATTATTATCATTATTATTATTATTATTATCATCATCATCATTTGGAGAAACAGGGTCTCACCATGTTATCGGGGCTGGTCTCGAACTCCTGGGCTCAAGCAATCCTGCCTCAGTCTCCCAAAGGGATTACAGGCATGAGCCGTCATGCCAGCTTGATCAATAAATTATTCTAGGCCGGGTGCGGTGGCTCACACCTGTAATCCCAGCACTTTGGGGGGCTGAGGCAGGTGGATCACTTGAGATCAGGAGTTCGAGGCCAGCCTGGCTAACATGGCAAAACCCCATCTCTACTAAAAATACAAAAAAAATTTAGCTTGGCATGGCGGCACACACCTGTAATCCCAAATACTCAGGAGGCTGAAGCAGGAGAATCACTTGAACTCGGGAGGCAGAGGTTGCAGTGAGCCGAGATCGCACCACTGCACTTTAGCCTGGGCAACAGAGCAAGACTCCATCTTAATAATAATAATAGTAAATAAATAATTCTAAAATGTTTTGGAAATACAATACTCTATAGAAGCCACCAGTGATATTCCATCCCTAGATTTCCTAATGTACCACTAATGAGTCATATGTAAGTAGAAAATGTGATGATTTATATGATCTATATCTAGCAGATATATAGTGAACATGAAGTATTATGTTTTGTTTTTAAGAATCTCTTGAAAATTATGTCACATTTTAAATGGTATTTATCATAGCTATCAGATGCTTCCCAAGTAATTGTTAACATAATTTGGTCACTGCCTTAGCCAGCAGTATGTTCTTTATTCACTAAGTGATTCTTTTGTTATCTATTTCCATATCGATCTTCTATTCAAAGAAACAGTCAAAGTAATTACCAACTATTTGTATTATCAGAATATACTAAATATTTTATAATCCCCAAAGACTAATGTAATTGGAGGGGGAAGCAAGAGTGGAGGTTAATTAGAGAAATTCTATTAGAAATCAGTGTATACTATTATTTTTTTTTTTTACCCCTTCAACAATGTCATGGACTGTTGATGATTGCATCAGTTGTGGTAAACTTTGGTAATATGATATGTTCTGTGAGTGTGTGAATAATACATAACAGATTTAATGTAACTTCCTTACTTTCTGCAATTCCCATACAGGATTGTTTTTTCCTTAACAAATATTTTTATTAAAAATATTTTCCTTGTAACCTTAAACTTAGGATAAATTCTACTCATTATTATCAGTGAATATGATATACTTATTAGGATATAGAGACATGTTTTAGGTTTCTAAATAGGGTATCATTTTTTCCTTTCAGGTTCTGTTTTCACCTTCAAGTTAAAATTAACAAAGGTTTATAGAGAGACAGTAGTAGCAATGATAAAATTAATTGTAGTATATTTCCCCAGACTTTCTTATAAGAATAACATCCTTATTCAATAGATTTTGCCACAGAATAGTGTTAATAGACTTTTTATGGTTTGATTGGGGATCCTAGTCACTATTAATTGTACATTTCTGGATGGAATCTTTTTCTGTGTTTCAGAAAAGTTACTCATTAAAAAAAAAATGTTGACCTAAAACCCATTCCAAAATTGAGGACTAATTCCATTGTGTTTCTCAAGAAATTACATACTGCATAATGTTTATTTTGTGCTTGAAAGCAATTATTAACCAATCTCTTTAAATATGTAATTTTCAGTAACATTTAATGTTTCTGACATTTATTCTTAGATTTTACATTCTCTTTCTAAAATTATGGAACAAGTCTGAAGGAGTGTGACCAAGCAGGAGAAGAATCCTTTTAATTATATGATAGTGGTAAATTGTTTTGTGCTCTGGAATAATCCACCAGAAAGATAAAGGAAATAAACTGGTACCCATCCAGCAATAAAATGGGTTGTGTCTACTCCAGAAAACCACAGCAGAGAGCTGGCAGACGTGTGAAACTTTGTCAAACTTTATCAACTACCTTTGAAAAGAGAAGACATTTTTGAGTCAATACTTGGGAAAGAGAACACCCCAAAGATCTGTCTGATATGACGCCTGGCCACTACCGTGAAACTAAAATGTTTGTGTTTTTATTTTAGTGACGTTGTATGCCTCCTGTATTCTCCTGGGAGTGTTCTTGAATAGCAGTGTACCTATATTTTTTGAGCTTTTTGTGGAAACTGTCTACCCAGTCCCAGAAGGAATTACTTGTGGAGTTGTCACTTTTTTAAGTAATATATTTATGGGAGTACTTTTATTTTTTCTCACATTTTATCACACAGGTAAGAAATTTGATTTTTTGTTTACTGTCTAAATGTGTTACAAGAAAAGTTTGGGTCAGTATAGAAGTTTTTATATGGAGAAGTCTCTAAGGCAAATTACTTAATGTGAGCTTGCATTGCCAGTAAAAGAAAAATTCCTCAATTGCTTTTCTTAAAATGCATTCTAGCTCAAGTGCACCCTCGCTTTTCCCTGGCCCGGCCCTGTACTCCCCGCCCCGTGAGTTTCTGAATTAATTAACTGGGGCTGGAGCCCAGGTGATTCAAATATGCAGATTCTCATTGAGAACCTCTGGTGTATTGCTTTTTAAAAACTACTTGGAATCTCTCTTAACACAGGGTGTAATTTAATGTTAGGGGTGTATATGGAGTTTAAAGCCTGATGAACGAGAGGAAGTCACCCAATGTAAGGAATGCTCTAAAATGCAACCTCCAAGAGGCCGAATTGTTTATAGGAATGTTTCTGACAGGGTTATAACTGAAATAATAACCATGCTAACCTCCTTGACTGGAAAACAAATTTTGAAACTTTTTTTTTTTTTTTTTTTTTGAGACAGAATCTCCAGTCCAGGCTGGAGTGCAGTGGCACCATCTCAGCTCACTGCAACCTCTGCCTCCCAGGCTGAAGCAGTTCTCCTGCCTCAGCCTCCTGAGTAGCTGGGAGATGCCACCATGCCTGACTAATTTTTGTGTTTTTAGTAGAGATGGGGTTTCACCATGTTGGCCAGTCTTTTCTGGAACTCCTGACCTCAAGTGATCCACCCACCTCAGCCTCCCAAAGTGCTGGGATTACAGGCATGAGTCGCTGCACCTGGCCAGAAACTTGCAAAGCCAGTGTGAAACAGAATCCTCCCTGGGTTTTGGACAACTTCTGGCATAGCACTTTCACCCACCAGCACAAAGTGTCCATAGGATAGATGAATTTCTTAATATAATGAATAGTGCATTAGATTGTTGCTGTCAATCAGTAATGCAGGTAAAGTAGGTCTTTGCTAAACCTGATACAAGTTTGGTTTATCATATGAAGGAGAGTGATATTAATGAAGTCAGAAGACCACTCTTTGTTGTCCTGGAAACACGTGCTTCCATTTGGGAAAAGCGCCGTCACCAGGAATCAGGTTCTTTGCTTCCAATTAGTTTTCTCAACAGCGTGGTCTGACAATCGTTACATATCAGCTTTAGTCCACTTCAGTTATATCACAATTTAAATTAAGTGGCTTATTGCCTGTCTGTCTGGTAAAGCATCGGAGATGGCTGTGATGCCCCCTGGGATGGTAGAAGCAGTTTTCCAGCCGGTGGGCACAGCTTTGCTTAGTGGTCGGTGCTGCCCAGCAGAACATGGTTTTTTCTGTCAGCTAGAAATAGAGTTTTGTCCTCCCAGTATTTAAAAAGAACAACAGCAGATGCCAGATAATGTTATCTCCCAATACATCTTTTGCTTATGGTCTAGTATATAACAAACACATTTTTATTGATCAGTTTAAGGCAGGGAAGACACCAATAATGGAAACTGCCCTAAACTGTCTTACTGCAACAGAGCTCCGTGCACACCTGACCATTTTGCCTGGCTAGTAGCTTATCTCTGTCACTCTCCTGGGTCCTGCTGCAGTTTTGACTTGTTTAACAGCATCTGGTGTCTGGAGTGAATTAAATGGAACTGACGTCAGTCAGTGCTCATTCCTCATTTTGCAAATTCATAGTGACCAGATACAAGCAGATATTCTATTTCTTTGGCAGAAGGAGCAGAAGAAACACTTAGTACTATTTCTGCCCATTTCTGATATAATCAAGGATTCATCTAGCTGGGAGAAACAAAACTTCCCTCTTTTTGGTTGGTTTCTGACCATGTATTCTTATACATGTCTATATAGATGTTAAAAAGTTTCCACCTAAACTTTGTGACTATTGTGAACAAAAGTGAAACTTATTTTTTAAATAATTTCAATGTTTATTTTAGATTCAAGGAGTACACGTGCAGGATTGTTACATGGGTATATTGCATGACAATGAGGTTTGGGACACAAATGATCCCATCACCCAGGTAGTGAGCATAGTACCCTATGAAACTTTAAATAATCATTAATTTTAATCCACCAAGGTGGTTTCCAGGAAAAAGGTCTCATTAAATTTTGACATTTAGGTAGTTAATGAGAAGATACCTGTGAAAGAGCCTAGTCCAGGGCACAGCTGGCACCCACCAATGTTTGTTTTGTTTCTTCTAGATAATTAGCTGACTGATGCTAGGAATTTAAATATCTAGTCTTCCATTGCAAAGAAATGCTTTTATATGTGTATCTATGAGTGTGCATAATGAATACACGAAAACATCGTCCACATCTCTCTAGGGCTAAAGTTACTAAAACCATGAAATCTGTGTCGAAACTGTTTTCAGTAGGATTAATTGATCTTGCCCTAAAAGTCCTACAGCAGAGGTCCACATTCTTTATGGTCTGAGGTATGATTATACATAAATTGCAAATCTAAAAATTCTGTAAAACTGTTTCCTAACAATAACTGTTAGTTCTGCAGCCTAGTACCCTAAACATTTTATATGATAAACTGAATCCCCTTCCATTAAAGCTAGTGTTCATACGTCATTATTCAGTTATTTTGAAACTTGAAAACTCACCCACAAGTTAATTATATGTCAAAATTCAACTATTATGTGATTAGAAGGCCTGATTTTTTTAGGGATAGGGGGAGACAGGGCCTTGCTCTGTCACCGAGTCTGGAGTGCAGTGGCGCCATTATGGCTCACTGCAACATCAGCCTCCCAGCCTCAAGTGATCCTCCCACCTCAGCCTCCCAAGTAGCTGGGACCACAGGCATGCACCACCAAACCTGGCTAAATTTCTGTGTTTTTTGTAGAGATAGGGTTCCGCCATGTTGCCCTTGCTGGTCTTGAACTCCTGGGTTCAAGCAATCCACCTGCCTTGGCCTCCCAAAGTGCTGAGATTATAGGCATGAGCCACCACACCCCGCCTAGAAGTCCTGAATTTTAATCATCATAAGGATCTGTGGTTTTTTAAGTCACTTTTCAAGGAAGTACTAAACTTCCTGACTAGGGTTTTTCCCCCTACAGTGTGCTATCTGATAAGTGAATACATCAGACAATTTTTAGGGCTATACAGACTAACCCCAAAATGACCGCAATAGAATGCCTTGCCTAGCAAGCTAGGTTCTGCTGGCGATTTGCTTGCAGATTAGAGCCATTGCAGTCATTGAGGGCAAATGTGATTCAGGCTCCTTTACCAATGCCACTGGCTTATTTGGACCCCTGGGTCACAGGGTCTCCACGTCCTATTTCAATTCTGCTTTGGGTACCTGGAACCTTATCAGAAGTTTTTTAGAGTTTTACTGACTTGGATTTTTCAAGGTCACTTTCAAAAAAAATGTTGTTACTTGCTCCCTAATATAAGCATATTTGTAAAACTGAGTTGCTCCCTGTGTTTGTTTTGAGAATCTCATTGAGTTGATATAGCATGGTGATGCTTTATTCTAATAACGTTACATAGAAAAATCAATTTGAGAATGCTCTTATATCCTTTATGTGCTCTGAAATGTATTCTGTTCAATATTCTGAAGTTTGTGTTGTCTGTTACTTTTTGTTTTAGAAGCTTTGCAGTGGGTTTTGGCTAAAAGCATCACGATTTTTATCTCAGTCCTTTCATTTTAAAGTGGCTGACCATGAATGTGAAGCTGTTTTGTCACTCAAAAGATTCAGGGGCCTGGCAGAGGTGGGAGGCGTTGACTAATGGTTACCAGGAAAACAAAGAGCAGGTTCAACAGATGTGGACTAGTGAGAAGTAATTTTATATCTAAGAATTAGAATAATGGAATGTGATGGTAAAATCTACAGGGTAATTGATGTGGAATGAAGATAGCAGGGCATTATCCTGGGAAATCATGGGGTCAGCTGGCTGCTCACCTTGAGTGAGAAAGGAAACAATCTTATTAAATCATCATAAAAGAAAATAGGAAGTTGTTTCTGGAGGATGGTAGCTGGAAACAGACAAGTACTTATAAGTGGTAGAAACCGAAAGCATGGCGTCACTGAAGGGAAAGATGAAGTGAAAAGTACAACAGTCCTTCCAGAAGAATAAGGTAAGAGGATGAGCAAAATCCCAATTAATTCAGTCCCAACAGAGCCTCATCATTTGGTGCAGAGCCCACTTCACTGAGTAAGGTCGAGCACCTGTCTAAACTGTAAGTTGGCAGAATGAGTACTGCGACTGCTGTGTAGTAGACAATAGTGGCCCAGCGGAAGTATGGGGCAGACTGTAGGGGCCTGCCTTCAAGTGTGGATTTATATTTTATCTAGTGAAAGGCAAAGGGAAGGAGTATTAGAAAACCATGCTTCTTTTAAAAGTTGAAAAGAATTATAATACGAAAATGTCAGTGGCTCAGGATTCTGTTAGTTCATCTACATCAGGATCAGAAAGGACAGCAGTTGACTTTGCTACTGCCAAGTCAAATTAGATTTTTAGGCAAGTTATTTCCTTGCTTATTAGAGCGCCTAAACAGTGGTTTATGTGAATGGTTTTCAGCAGGAAAATGTAGAGGTTCCTCTATCTCTGACCTTTTGCTTTCTAAAAAGGCAAATAATTTCAAAGAACACTTGCAGTTGACCGAGACAAGCGCATTTACTGAGAAGTGGATTTGACTTTTCAGAGAGAGGAACACAGTAAAAACCAGTCAACAAACCGTGGCGCTAAAGAGCAATTATGAGACGTTTTTAGAGATTTCATCTGAAGCTATGTAGAAGAAATGATTTTACAATTCTAATAATAACTCTGAAATAAAAGGTCTGTTTTGGCAATATTTGACAAGTTTCTCAGTTTAAGAAAAGCAAGGACAAGCTGATTGTTGCTATGTGTGTTGCTTTCGTTCCCCATAAAATACAGTCTCTAAGATTTAGCAACTGTCATTGTTGTAAACCGTTTTGTCAATTACCATACTTATCTGTTGCTTGAAATTCGACCCTGAAGTCCAAGTTCTCCCTTTTAATACAAACAAAATGCTATTGTCTATATTTTACTGCTTTTTAATTTTTTACTACTTCTTTTTGACTAGTAAAATTATCAGAAATCCAGGGGTTCTATAGTCAACATAAAAGCAGAAAATGCCCAGTGTGTCATTTCAGGAAACATGAGAATGAAGACCAGATCTCATAGATCACAGCTTCTCTGAGTATTTAGACTATGTTCAATCCAAGTAAAGCAGAGAAAACAGCTTTGCATAAAAATACCATTGAAATACATGTCTTTGTTACATGCTATAGAATAGCATGTCTGACTTTTAAAACATAGTAATTGAGAGGTGGGGAGACTATATTTGTGAGCATATTACAGAAAAAAAGGTATTGTAGCACCTTTTCTTGCCAGTCTTCTGATTTCCGTTCCTGAGCATAAATTGCTCCTTTAGCCATATGAATTATGGATTAAACTAAAGCAGCAGTGTGGAAATCTTTAGGATGACTTTTGAAGATTAAGGCAGAATTAGCATTTTGTAGAAGTACAAAGGGAAAATACAAACCCATAACAGTGACCAAAAAAGAAAAAAGGCACCAAGGAGCTTATTTTCCTCGTTTATTTTTTTAATTGAAACTGCTGAATGGATATTAAACTAGAAACGTTGTCCCCACCACCTTTACCAACCTCTTTATGCCAAGGAGCTATTCACTTCAGAGCCTTAGGATTAACTGGCAGATGGGATTGGGGTAGAGGAAGGCTGAACAGATGCACAGCCCTAGGGTCCCCGGAGCTCCAGGAAGCAGCTAGAGGCAGCCACAGTGGTCAGTGTGTGTTGGTAGCAAATGGCTCAAGATTGTCTTGTTGGAGAGTCCTGAATTCATGAGAGCATTTCTGAAGAACCATGTTCTTGACACATTAAATCAAACAACAACAGAATTGCCTATTCAGATGATGCCTATAGGTTTTCCAGTAATTGGTATCATACATAACCATTCATGCTGGTATAGAAAAAGACTAGAAAGAAATAAGCCAAAATATTCACAGTGATCTCTTTGGGGGCAGAATTATGATTGATTTTTTTGTATGTTTTATTTTTAAATATATTTTCTAATCTATTTTACGGTGATTTCTACTTAATGTTTTTGCTGAGAAATAGATACTTCTATCCAAAATATATACAAGTGTTATCCCAAAATTCAGGTGATTTTCGTATTTGTCTTTTTAATCCATCAGCTGTTTATAAACAGGGACAGGTGATGTGATAGAGGGCACTTAAAAAATAATTATCAAACTAACATTTAAAGGTGATTGATTTTTTTCTTTGAAGTAATTTATTTTGTAACCAAAGTCAAGGTGGATTAAATTGATGAAAAGTTATGAACAATATTGATTAAAAATATTCCACATGGAAGCCCCGTCATATATTACACACATCACTTAGTCTCCAGATTGTCACTGTTTATTGAAAGTCAGTTTCTAGGCCTTCCAGGATGCATTTATTATAAGTACTTTTCAATGCAGAGCAGACCCCTTCCGGCATACAGGTGGTGGTCTGCTGGTGATACATGAATGTTTAAAACTGCATGTTTTTTGTCTTACAGAGTTGTCTTGGTTCAACTGGTGCCTTCCCGGGTCGTGTTTGCTTAGTCTCCTCCTCATTCTGTGCTTCAGGGAATCCTATGACAGACTCTATCTTGATGTGGTTGTCTCCGTTTAATAGCACAGACTTGAAGGAGTTTAAAAGGAGGCTGGAAATCAATACTGCACACTGCACATTTGCTCGGAATTGCACATCTAACAGGAAAAGAGGGAGAAGAAAGAAACTTCATTCAGAGGTTTTGTTAGGTTACAGATTATCACATTAATTTAATTACTACTAGGTAATAATAATAATGGGAGACTTGAGTGATAATAGGGGATTTTAAAACTCTACAGATGGCATACCTGTGCCTGATTCTGGGGTTGGAAGTGTGACTTCTTACACATAAAGCACTACCTAAGTAATACTCTCTCTGTTTTGTGCCAGTGCTAAACTACTGATTACTTGTAATTATGAAAAGAAATAAAGGGTGTCTATCACATGAAGATAACGCCTTCCCTAAGTCACATATCAGAATAGGAAGATATGCCACTAACTTCTAAAGAAGTTCAAACCCTGTATCCAATTTTAATGATAAAATAGCCAAGAGGTATATCGATGATAGAAATTAGCCATGTGTACACTACATTTTTTCTAATAAAGCCATTTCTTATATGACTCCTTATTTTAATCAGGTCAGAAGCCCTTGGCCATCTTTACTATGGTGATCAGGTGCTTTCCAGTGACTTCCGAGCATAGGCACTGTGTCTCCATCTCAACTTATCCTTGTTTCTGTGAAATACAATTTCATCTACTAGGCCCTTAAATAATTATGTGAGGGTGACTAAATGTTTAATATAATTACATTAAATATTGTATGAAAAATGTAATTCCATTAGGATCTAGCACTTTGTTACAAATGAAATGACAAGTCACATAGACATACTGTGTCTTCTGCCTGTATATGGTGGCATGAGATGTAACGTCCAGAGCCAACCATTATTTACCAGGGTTAGGTTTTATTCAGTGACCCTAGTTTAAAAATAATAATTTATCACATTGAAACTTTCAGCCCTGTGGAATGATTTCTGAATTACATCCTGTGTTTCAGCTTAGGTTGTAAAATACTCCGTTCTCTGTGGAGTCAGCATATTTGAGAGGGCAGTGTTTTGCCAGTACCTATCTTCTTTCTACAGACGATAGCTTTTTAAAAAGTAAGAGTTCCACATTGGGTAGCTCTCAGAAACAGATTTCACCGTGACGTAAAATACGCTGCAGTGGGAGTATGGTATCACCACTATTCATATTTACATCATTCCCCTCACACACAGAAACCAACCCTTTTCCCAAAAAGTCAAGAATACTACTATACCTTTATTATTCTCAGCTTCCTCCAGCCCCTCTTCTTGTTTTTCCTCACTTGAAATTGTACCTTCATTGTCAGCTAAGTATATATACTTTTGTGTTTTTCTGGACAGAGTGCAAGTGGCTCTTACTAGCCAAGGTGGTGAAGTATGGTTCAGGAAAGCTGGGCAACACTGGGCCCTGCTCCTCTCTGCACCTGTGCACGCCATGACACACCCATATGCAGATCCCCAAGTCTCTCTCCCCTCCCCCTTAGCAAGTACAAGGCTGTGCATTAACTCACCTCGGTCCCAGAGGAGCATCCTTAGAAGTTGCTTGGCAACTTCTAAGACCCTAACTTGTGAAACTAGGGAAGTAAGAAACCGTTCAAATTTAACATCTGTCTTCAGTCATCTTTAAATCATCTGTCTTTATAAACACCCTGCTCACATAGCAGAAGGACTGAAGGAACTAAGGAACTTGCTAAAGAGAAGAAAAAAACAAAAGCTAGACTTAGTTCCAGTTAATTCTGTCATTCTTCTGAAATAAAAATGAAATAAAAGGAAGGCAGAAATCTTTTTTTTTTGAGACAGGGTCTTGCTTTGTGACCCAGGCTGGAGTGCAGTGGCATGGTGCGATCTCAACTCACTGCAACCTCCACATCCCAGGTTCAGGTGATCCTCCCGCCTCAGCCTCCCAAGTAGCTGGGACTACAGGCATGCACCACCACGCCCAGCTAATTTTTCTGTTTTTAGTGGAGACAGTGTTTCTCCATGTTTCCCAGGCTGGTCTCAGACTCCTAAGTGATCCACCCACCTCAGCCTCCCAAAGTGCTGGAATTACAGGTGTGAGCTACCATACCAGGCCAAGAAGGCAGACTCCTTGAAAATGATTCAAAACCAGCCATTAAGGATATCCACAGACCATGAACCAGACGCTAAATAAGCACCACCCCTTCCTCTTCGGAGGGAATGCAGAAAGGAGAGGGAAGAATTATAAGGTATTTGGTTTTAGTCAGAACTATTATGTTTGAGGATGTTATGGTATAAAGTTCTGCTATAGTAAGATTTCTTCTGTAGAACATTTTAATTATGGTTAATTGCACTTTTTTTTTAAGGGACAGGATCTGACTATGTTGCCCAGGCTGGACTCAAACTCCTGGGCTCAAGTGATCCTCCCACCTCAGCCTCTCGAGTAGCTGGGACTACAGGCATGCACCACCACACCAGGCTTAATTCTTCTTTTAACACAAAGTAGAATAACACTTTAAAAGTATTACCTGAATGACTGATTAGTTCAAAACATCCCAAGTGGGTAGTGATTAAAAATTCTTGCATTGTTCAGAATTCTTGTTTTTAGAATACATGAGGTGAGATGAGTCCCTGTATTTTGTTTGTATGTTCTTACCCCTCCAGCAGGTAATTGTTCTAATTACAAACTGCAGCTGTTTTAAGTGATCAAAAATTTCATATACCAAACCTGACAGGAAGGGAACCAAAAGGCTTGGGGGTGGGGAGAAGATTACGCATTGTTTACTTGAATATTGCAAATCATATTTTCTTTTTTTTATTTCTATCATGCATCAAAATAGACCAGCTGCTTTCTTTACACTTTCTAACCATTATAGAATCCTAATGAAATGTTACAGCTGAAAGAAATCTTAACCCTTCACTAATCCAAACCCTCATTTTAGAATTTATAGAAATGATTCTAGAGAGGTAAAGTACAACTGAGGCTCACAGTTTCTGACTCCCAAACCAGGCGTTTTTTTCCTACCTCACAGAATTGCAGCTTAATTTAGACCATTTTGGGTGTGCATGAATACCTTCCATGTTCAGAAATGATAGGGCTTAAGAGTAAGCCTCCATTATTGAGTATGGGAAGTACGAGGATTAAGTTGAGGTGACTATTTGGTTTATAAGTAAAATTCTTTTTTCTCCATCACTATCCTGTAGGTGCTCTGACAGCTCTTAGCTCTTGGGTTGCAATGACATCATGTAAAAAGATGCCGATGAATAATTCAGTCCCATAAACTATGAATTGGTAAGGACATGCTGTAGTGCAAGTTCCCTGTGGCTTATCAATTAATACTTCACAGTTTATGGGAAGAAGCATTTTTTAATATGATCCCTGGTGGAGGTATAGGAACAAGACAGTTGTACACACAAATGCGTTTCACTGGAGGATGGAGCTAATAACGAGAGAATCAAATACAAATGGAATTTTGTATATTTAAATATATATGGCCTGAGGGCCAAGTTTTTTCATAGATCATATATTCGTGTTTAATTATGGACAATGTTTACAGCTTGTTTTTATGAAGGCCTTCTAATGAGAGATCTAAGCTAAGGGATTTTAAATTGAAGAGATTAAATCCCCATCTACTTAACTTTTAATTAGTTTTTTTTTTTTTTTTTTACTGTTTTACTAAAATCCAGGCATTCGTCTTACTGTTTGCGTAAGTACAAGCTTCACTTTAGGCTCAAGACTGAATAAAAATGCTTAGCAAATTTGCTTTAAATTAGTGTTTAAAAAATCACATTGCGCATTTGTCCCTGAAATCAGTACAGAAATTACTACCATTTTGCCATATTAAGGCAAGTACTAAAGCTGTGATATGAAGAAAATGTCATATTAAAAAAGAAACGCAGGAAACTATGAGAACATTTTATCAAACTTATTTTATGAATATAGGAGAAAAATGCAATTCCACTTTGATTTGGAATTATATTCATGCAGAAGAGACAAGATAGTTTATTTCTTTACTATCAGACAGTGTGCTGGTCTGTTAGGAAATGTGAGCAATACTCAGAGGGGACGTGTCTGGGCGGTCTTAGAACAGGGCTTTACAGTGGGCTTTGGGGTGCTTTGTGCTCAGCAGAGGCAGGGTGGCCTGCCCACTCAGCAGACAGCTTGGCTCTCGAGCTCTCATTTCCTCATGTGTCCTTCTGGTTCAGATGGAACCTCAAACTTAGGAGAGGCTTCCAGGAACTAATACAAAGGCCCTTAGGAGTCCCTTGAGGGTGTCATCTCTGACCAGGGGGATGGGAGTGATACAGGCAGTTACATGGCCCTCAGTCTCTGATTTACATTTGTTTGTGGTCAGGATTTAGATCACTTTATGATTTTCTGAGGCTCTGACTCGTCAGATACCTTTCTCAACCCTTGGATGAATCTGACCTCAGCTCTATCCCTGAGACCTTCCACTCTCTTGAACTGACTTTCTGACAAAGGCTTCTTCACCCTCAACCCCTCCCCAGGGTCCCTGGCAGAAATCCATTCTCATTGTGAGTAGGAAGTAAGGCCATACGCCCAGTCTTTCCTCTCCTGAACAAGACACTAGCAAGCTCAGAACATGAGTAAGTCCAGGTGCTCCAGAAAGATCTAACAGGTCTTCTCACATCTAAGTCTTAGAAGTTCAAGTATTTCCTTGAAATGGGAATTACAAAGGTCTCTAACAAGTTTCTATAGTTATTACTTGTTGCATTTTTAGAATATGGGCTAATTGCTTTATGTGGTCTTTTGGTTGTGCTGTAGAATCTGATATGCCTCACACAGTAGCTTTCCATCTTAGCCCACTCTCAAAAAGAGAGAACAAAAAGCTACCCAGCCCCAGCTGTTCTGTTCATTCAACAAGGGAGAATTAAACTTTTTTTTAACCTAGCTAAAAAATGAAAGAATAGAATTGATTTCAGTAGCTTTGATGAAATGATCAAAACACATCAAGCTATTTTAACTCTAAACGTGCTTGCTGGACATAGTACATTGTAAGGCTTGGGATGCCAAAGGGGATACCAGAAAATAAACCCAAATATCACAGAACTCTTCGCATTCCCTACTTTATAAATTCTTCTGATTTATAAAGGCAGCTTCTGCAACCTTGAACAAAATGGCAAGGATAACTTGGAGAAACTGTCAGTTTACCTTAATGTTAGAAAATGATACTTCTTTTAAAGTACTATTTAATTTAGACTTCATCTAATTCAAATTGGCTTTCCCATTTACCCAGAAGGATCATAGAATCAAAGAAATGATCTAATTCAGCCACCTCATTTTACAAATCAGTAGAGAACCTTTTAGGTTAAATGACACAGCCAGGTTTTAGCAGATCACTCGGCTCCTAGACTAGCATTCTATCCCTAAATGATCAATGTGTTAGCCATAAGTAATTCTTTTAAGTAATTTTTTTTCATTTCTTTTAAAGTGTTGAAAATTACATGAGAAATACATGAGTGTGTAACTATTATAAAATAGCACAGGAATAGAAAGTAAAGTCTACCTCCATACAAACATGCTGTTTAATCTGTTCTCTCTGGAGGGAAGCATCATTCATTCTTTCAGAGGAAACTTGTATATGCATTTACATATCTATGTCTAAAAACTCGGGGGGCATTTAAAATCAAGTCACCTAGCAATCTCTTTCTTGGACCATATGAGTTTCTGAGATCCTTATTTGTCTCCCAGATAAATCTGCCAAATGTAGCATATTGTGGTTAATATAGATGTTTCATAGACCTGCTTATGTACCGTCAGGCTCTATCATATTCTGAAGTTCAAAAGTGAGCTCCAATATGCACTAGTGTGTTGAGTTCCAATATACACTATTGTGTTTTCTTACTGGAAATACAATTTCTGTTCTTAACACTATGAACTAAGCTCCCTGTACTGTGAGAAAAGAAAGTGAATAACCGACCTACAAAATCCATATAAGTTTCCTCGACAGGGCTTGCTTGGCTTCCGTCTCAGCAGAGGCACACAATATTGTAGAAAACAGAAGTCAAAAGAATAATCTTGTGCAATTTTTTTTTTTTTTTTTTTTTTTTTTTTTTTTTTTTTTTTTTTTTAGACAGGGTCTCACTTTGTCACTCAGGCTTGAGCGCAGTGGTGTGATCTCAGCCCTACAGCCTCAATCTTCCAGGCTCAAGCAATCCTCCAGCCTCAGCCCCCCAAGTAGCTGAGACTATAGGTGGTGTATACCACCATGGCCAGCTAATTTTTTTATATTTTTTGTAGAGATGGGGTATCGCCATGTTGCCCAGCCTGGCTTGTGCAATTTCATTTTTTTAAAAAATAGCTAATGGAGATTCTGATAATTCTTATCGTTTCCTGGTCAACTTCTGTGTCTTTCCTAACTTTCAGGCTGTCAGTAGAAATGATGAACTGTAGCAGGCCATGAGTTCAGCTTCATTTGGTCACTTCTTTCTTTCCTGTCTTCTTGCCCATGCAGCTTTCCCCTTTCTGGTGTTGTCTTCTTATTTCTGACCATGCTTGGGAGCGAGCTATGTGACACCCAGATTTTCTGAGTTGCCAGCAGTGGAGAGGAGAGACCCGGGCAAGCAGATTCTTCATGGACCCTACTAGAAAGGACAGAGAAAAAGAGCACTGGTATAGGAGCCCACGAGCCTGGCTCTTAACCCTGGCCTGGTGACTTCAGCTATTTGACCTTGAGCAAGTCACTTCATTTCTCCTTTAGCAACATCTCTAAAATGAGGGAGTGAACAAAGATGTTCCCTTAGGTTTCTTCCAATTCAGAAATACCAGTTCATTCTTATTTAAATATGAACATGACCAAGGCATGTGCAGTCTGTAAAGCTGGAGAGCTGCCCAGCACCATCGTGTTTCCATTTGTGCAGTAGCCCCCTCACGTGAGCCCTGTACGTGAACATATGAAATCTTATGCTGCATCCACATTCAGTAAGAAGAAATTGCTTTTTCAGTGTCTGTGGGAGGAGATAAGCTGCAGGTGCTGTTTATTTTCCCAAAGGACTTTATATATGAAACACAGGCTTTATTAAATTTATCAAATGCAATAAGAGAAAAATCTGTCATCTGATGTTAAGATAGCATTCTGGGAGCCGGGTCGGGGTACTGTATTTGCTCGCCAGAATCAGATCAAACCAGATACGAGTCCTTTGGTGTGGCCGGATTCATTATGAGGCAGCATGGGTTTGCACCTGTAGAAATCAAAACTGTTGGGTCAGATAGGAAAGCCAATCCTTGAACTTACATCTTTAGTTGAGGCATCAAAGAATTGTAAGTTGCTTTGCAATGATGCCATCTCCACATGGTCAGATTCTTCCAGTACACTGTGCAGATATTTTACAGAATAAGAGCAAAGTTTCAGCATGTCAAGGAATGATCTGTACTCAAGTGTTAGTAAACAAGGCTCTTTTTTTTTTTTTAAATGTTAGTAAACAAGGGGTTTTTTTTGTTTTTGTTTTGTTTTGTTTTGTTTTTGAGACAGAGTCTCTGTCTTCTAGGCTGGAGTGCAGTGGCATGATCATAGCTCGCTGTATCCTCAGACTGCTGGGCTCAAGTGATCTTCCTGCCTCAGCCTCCTGAGTAGCTAAGACTACAAGCGCATGCCACCACCCCTGGCTAATTTGTTATTTTTTTGTGGAGAAGGGGTCTCACTATGTTCCCCAAGCTGGTCTTAAACTCCTGGACTTAAGCAATCCTCCCACGTCAGTTTCCCAAAGTGTTGGGATTACAGGCGTGAGCCCCCATGCCCGGCCAACAAGACTTCCTCGTGACTACAATATGAGCATAATATTAACAGCTGTGAGAGAGAAGTGAACCGGAAGACCAGCCTCAGTGTCAGGAAGTCTGGGTCTCTGTCCTCTGCACGGCTGCCAAGCAGCCTTGGGGCTTTGGGCAAGTCATCTGTTCTCTCTGAACTTTGGCTTCCTCACTTCTAAAATAGGAGGGTCAGAGAAGATGTTTCTTTTTGCTGAAAACTTTTACAGTTCTGTGATCCACACCTCTTGGTCACACACAGCCGAAAGTAGAAAACGTGAATGCAATACTTTTCCACCAGTACTCCTAGTTTATACATTATATTTTTAAACCAACAAGGAACTTCTACAAGGCCCTGTTAGTGATGTGCTACAGGTACCAGCATTAGGGAAACTTTCAGACTGTTATATCTATTCGTTCCTTTGTCCATGTTTACTTCTATTCATTCTGTATACAGAGTAATTATATATGTACAATTACATGGCAGTGAAAGATAAATCAGAAAAACAAAGAATTTGTTTTGTTTTGTTTTTTTGAGACAGCACCTTGCTCTGTTGCCAGGAGTACAGTGGCGCAATCTTGGCTCCCTGCAACCTCTGCCTCCCGGGTTCAAGGGATTCTCATGCCTCATCCTCCCGTGTAGCTGGGACTACAGACATGTGCCACCACACCCAGCTAATTTTTGTATTTTTAGTAGAGATGGGGTTTTGCCATGTTGGCCAGGCCAGTCTCGAACTCCTGACCTCAAGTAATCCGCCTGCCTTGGCTTCCCAGAGAGTGCCAGGATTACAGGCATGAGCCACCATGCCCAGCCAGAAGGTTTTTAAAAAAACAAAGACACTCCTGAACTAACAATTACAAAGAGCTAGTGACAGTTTCCCAAATAATTATGCATAGTAGGAGCCCATATGTTGTCCTCATATCATAAACCATAACTGATTTCGAGGAAAAGACATTCTGCCCCACTGAAATTCCTTTCATGAGGAAGACCTGGATCTGTTTGGAGGCACAGAATTAATTTTAGCATGAGGAATCCAAACCCTTCCATCATTCCGTGGCTGAGGAATGGGTTATTACTCCTATGGGAGACTGGGAATGTTGTTGGTACCCCAGCTTTCTCTTAAGACAAAATTTAACAAATGCATACATGCTAAGATGCATATACTTACAAGGCTTTGTGGGTCTCCTTTCTAAGGGGAATTTGAATACTAACAAAGACTAAACACCAAAAGGGGGCTTTCTAATGGTAGAATTTGGGATATCAGCTAGCCACATAGAGCAGAGCTACTTTGGGGGCTGGAGACTGCAGAAAGCCTTCAGGTTTCTACCTGTGAGTAAACCGAATCACACTTGATGCATTGCTAGTGAAGTCCCAGCCCCCTGACCCTTTGCAGAAACCCAAAGAATGCTAAAAAGGGCAGGTTTTAGTTCCTGCCAATTATTTCATTTACTACAAATGTCCCCAGTTCCAAATTCACTTCCCTCCCCACCAGAAATAGGTCATTTTGGAGGCTTATGAAAATTAAGCATTAAGAAAATCCCGCCTCCGTCCTAATACATTGCATCCACAAGTCCCAAACAAAATCACTTCCTTGGCCTACACACATAACTACCTGTTTCTGTTTAGGTCTGTGACTCAGAAAGTGCCTGGAAGAAGTCATGAGAGGGGGTCGATCCCATCTTACCTGCCATAGGAAGAATAGGGCCTGCTTAGTAAAGTTCAGTGTGTGTGTTGGGGGTGGTGGTTCTTAGTCCTTCCCTGAATTCACTGAGTCGCATTTTACTACCCTTCCTTGTCAATGAGTTGTTGCTGAGGAATTATTGTAGTAAGTAATACAGGTGTTCCCAGTGAAGCCATCCCTCTCCTCCAAACCTCCGCTGTCCTTTGGGTTTTGGCTCCAGGATCCTTGCCCCATGTCCCAAAGAATCCCCACCCCCAGGCCTCCCTCCTCTTTTGCCAATTGTACCTGACCTTTTCAGGAAAAAGAAATCAATTGATACCTTAGTCCTAATGTTTGACCCTTTTCTATCTCAGAATAGAGAAGCCCCCATATTTGTTCTTTTTTTACTCAAGCTTAATATAGACCACCTAGGCACAGAAGCTCCATGCTATATTCTGTTGCCTATAATTATCCTTCCATCTAATTGGGAAAAGGTTACTCTATTGAACCAACTGCTGATTCCCTTACCTTTTCACTCTTTTGTCAGTATTCCTTTACCAGTAAATTATTGGTTATCTAGGTCCTGAAGTTTCATTCATGTTTTCTTTTTTAAAGCTTTAATTTTTCTTAGGAAAACTGTTTCTCTCATCTTAAAGCAGACTATATGATCTTTTCTATTCTACTTTGTAATATAATTTGAACATAATGAACACTCTAAAGTCAGACATGGATTTTATCATAAAAGCAGATCATATTAAGATTTTTTAAAAAAAGAACCAGGATTGAGGAATCTGTAGCTAATAATTTAGTAATTCACCAACATGTTTTGGGCTCCCACTTCATGCTGGCCACTGGGCTAGGCACTGAGGATGCAGAAGCAAACAAATCAGCCTCCTGGCCCGCAGATTTGCATTCCAGTGAGTCCATTCATAAAAACTAACTCAGAGCCAGCAACACCCACCCCCCAAAGGGCTGTTGGAAGCTTTGTAGCTCATCTGTACAGCTGTCTTGGTTCCTGTACAGGATCTTACTCTCTTGGGAAAATATGTTCTAAATCCTGTTTCCTTGGGCCATTAAAAATCCATGCTGTCCCTAATCAATATATAGTTATGTGTGACCTTCATAGAATTAAAAAATGCCCCCGGATAGCCTTTGAAGGGAAAGGCAAATAAATCTGCTTTGATGGCTTGAAAATAAGTGAAAAGGTTTTTAGGGAAAGCTAACAAGCTTTCGAAGATTTCAGATCTGCCAGGATTCATTCATTAAGGCATGGGATTAGGCCAAAAGAGCCTCCTACCAAGGGAGAGACAGGGATCATGTAAGGAGATCTGTGAGACCGCAGTGGAAGAGGATTGAAATAGAAGCCAGACCTGTAGACGTATTTGTTAATATGTGTGCCGAGCCAAAGTACAGGAGGAAGCTTGGAGGCATGGAGCTGTGGTGGAAGCAGGTTCTGAAAAGCAGAACTCTGAAGCTGGCTCATTCTCACCAAGTCATCTGGCCCAGCCTCCCGCCTCCAAGCACATCCTGCCTGCAGAGGGTCTGGCTAGCTGCCTTTTCACTCTCGAGGGATGGAGATTCTACAACCTCCCTCTGTCATCAGTTCCAGAGCCACTCCCCTTTGCACTAGAAGTTCTTTCAAAGAATGAGGGAGGGAGGGGTCAAGAAACAGAGTGACAGGGGAAACAGGCAGAAGAAGTCAGGGCAAAGGACCCCAGCATGAAGAGTTGTGGAGCTGGAGGTGGGGAAACAGCCTGGCATCTCACACTTCCTTCCTTCTCTTAAATGTGAGCAGCTGACTCCAAGGCTTGTGGAAACTCTAGAAGGTAGAACCAGCCATCTGGGGAAGCTGGCCTCACAGATGCCCCGTCTGGCATAGTGGAGGTTCCTGTGCTCTGAGGACGCAGTGTAAATCTAGACATACACTGCAGCCTGGGAAGAGTTGTGTTTTCTTCAAATGTCTTTAAATTTCACAATCACCCCTCTAAAGAAATGTTCTCTGATTGAAGGCATGCCTTCTATACCTACTTTATTGTGTTTCATGCATTCTGCCAGAGTAATTGCTTTTCATATCAGTTCTTGGATGCAGAGAAATCTCTGGTAGTCTAAGGGGATTTCAATCCAAGTAAAGCTACTATCTCTTATTCCATCCAGACTTTTCCATCTGCCTCCGCTCTCTCAGTCACATACCTAGAAGCAAGCCAGGAAGCCTGTCCAACCAAAATCACTCTCCAAAGCCCAAGCACTTTATTGTTCTCCCTGTCTGTTCTCGAGCCAAGGTGTATTTGGCCTCATTTTATGCTATTAGTTGTCTGGCTTTCATGGCTCTGCACCACATTACAGTCAGAGCAGGAAGGCCGGCAGTGGAGATAGAATGATGGCAAAAACCCAGAGCAGAGGCCTCTGCTGGCGAGGGAGCCTGCAGCACTCTCCACACTGGTGGATCCTAGCATGCCCAACAGACCCCCATCCCTTCCCCTCAGCCTTGGGCCTTGAGTCTCATTCCAACTCATCCCCTCCCCTTTCCCTCATTCCAGTCCCAGGCGACACTTGATGCCCCTGACTTCTTTGAAGAGGATATCAAGAAGTGAAAGAACAAAGTCCTTTTCTGTTCGGTATCTGGGTCCATCCTGGAAAAAGTTTTTGGCAGAAATGGCTGCAGTGGAACCCTCTGACCGCCAGAGTGAAATAGCTCCAGCAGGCTGCGGTAGACTCGCTGCCAGAGTGGGTCAGGACTGTCCCAGAGGACAGGGTCATCTCTTGAGAGTCCTCCCAGCTCCAGGGCCTGATTTTAAAGCAGTAACACTAGGATATAGGTTATGTACAGGCTCCTGGAAGGCAGGTGCCGCAGCTCCTGTGACACCCCATTGCCTGAGCAAACTTCTCCAGTACGAGAGATAAAGCAAGTATGAATGGGTGCGGGGGGGGAGCTTAAAACCTGCCACACTGAGACTCGATGCCGGGGGCCATGCACCCGCTCTGCCGCCTGCTAGGTCTGTGCAATGGTCAGAGCAGGGGTGTGTGATGAGTTCAGCTCCCAAGCATATCCACACTTAGGAAGTGTTCTGTGTGTTTTTAAATAATCCTTACCATGTAAAGATTGTATTACATTTGTATACAAAATTTTTTTGCATTTTACTTTTGTAATATTTGGGGTTTTATAGATTTTTATTTTATGGCCAAGTATACTTTTGTAAGGAAATGTTGAAGTCTTGAGTATTTTTATTCTTTTAAAAAACTATAGTTAGTGTCAACTGTGAGCACTGATAAATATTATTCATGTGTGGTTTTCTTTCTTTTTAATCCAGACTTTTTAAGAAACCGTTTTGGCATAGAGTTTTACTTAAAATGCTGCTTCATTTTACATATTGTGAATACTGAAGATTCTAAAAAATAAAGATGCATTTAAAATCTCTGTGCTGTTCCATTGTAGAAATGGTAATGTGCATTGCTTTGCCAAAGTGGTAATTAAATGTTTAATGGTTTAGAACTCCTAGTTCACAATAGGGCTTCTCGTCATCACTCACAGCGTGTGAGCTTCCAAATAAGCCGCCATTTCTTTGGAAAACGCACGCACTTAGGCATGGCGATCTCCTGTTCCGTTAGGAAATACGGTTATGTTGACATTATGGTTACTGTGCCTGTGGTTTTGCAATAAACATGTATTGAAAGCACTTGTGATAACGTGGTCCGCATTTTGTTTTTAATCAAACTCCAAATGGCAGTAGAAGTGGAGCCAAAGCTTCCTGAGCGTTCGGGCAGCAAGATGTGGTGAGAAAAAAAACATGAGCAAGGAAGCAGAGGCGGCTGGGCCAAATCCTTCTCCTCCGCGACAAGCCCGGAGACGGGGATTCCTTTCTCTCTTTTGGAAATCCCCTGTCCTCATTCATTTAAGAAACATAAAATCAAGGAGGGGGATAATTACATTTACCTTTGCCTGGATTTTACGATGTTGGAATAGAGTGAGGAACACAAAGCTCCTGGCACATTTTGATTGCCTCATACGTGTTCCTGGCCTTCTTCCCTCCCTTCCCTCTTGAGTCTTCAGCATCTATTCAATGAATGCTGGTTGGGTGAACACACAGTGTATCTATCTTAATGCCATATAGGAAACAGAATTCTTACCCTGATTTTTAAAAATAATTTTTCCATTATAAAATAATACACAGGGCCAGGCACATGCCTGTAATCTCAGCACTTTGGGAGGCTGAGGCAAGAGGATTGCTTGAGCCCAGGAGTTCAAGGCTGTAGTGAGCAGTGATCGTGCCACTGTACTCCAGCCTAGGTGACAGAGTGAGACCCTGTTTAAAACAAAAAACAGTTATTAAAGATTTTTAAATACAGAAAAGTATAATGCTTTCTTCTTGCTATAAACGTCTTTTAATATAGTACAGATTGTACTGCGTTTTTGTTTTATATTCTTAACATTATATCCTGAACATTTTCCCATGACAAGGGAAACTTGGAATTTAAAATTTCATTTTATTGTTGGACATTAAGGTTGTTCCTGAGGAGACCGATTCTGGGGAATACATCATTGTATATTTATCCTAGTTTCTGATGATTTTCTTAGAAAAGATATCCGGAAAGCACATTACTTTGTTCAGATATGAAGACTTTAGCTCCCACTATGAGTCCCCAGGTTAGTTCTTTAGCCAGCCCCATAGGGTCCACTAGAAAATGAATGCATTTCAGGATTCTGCTCAGGTGAGAATGGTGACAGTAGAGTGAGTCGCACTGACCTCTCCTTCCCCTTCCTATTCTTTTCTCTACTTAGGGTACAAACCATATGCCCTTGATGTGAATGGGCCCTGTTTCAACTCTTTAGTTCTTATATAAAACACTGGACTTGATAGTGGGGTGCAGTGGCTCACGCCTGTAATCCCAACACGTTGCGAGGTCAAGACGGAGGATCACTTGAGGTCAGGACTTGAAGATAAGCCTGGGCAATGTAGTGAGACTCCATCTTTACCAAAATAAAAACTTAAAACACACATGACTTGATGATCTTTAAGACCATTCAATTCTTAATTCTAGCAAGAGACAGAAAGGAGACAATGTAAGAAGGGCTGGAGGAAGGGAGGCAAATTCTCATTTGGATAAATGGAGAAGGGGAGGCCCTATAAGGGATACTTTCATTTTTCACTAGCGGTGTCTTAGAGAGTTGTTTCATGCATAATTTATTGGATGGGTATCATTTGTTCCCTAAAGGATGCTAGGTTATATTTTCGAATTTTGTCAACAAAGCAGTCTTTATGAAGCTGAAGATCATACTTCTCACATTTACTTTGACATGTCTGTGACTGAGATTGCAGAAACAGGCCTGAACCCCCAGTGCTTAGCTCAGTAACAGTGGTGATAATTTTGGGTGCTTGCTCTATGCCTGATACTGTTCTAAGCACTTTCCATGCCTCAGCCTCACGGCAAACCCAGAGTAGATTCTATTATTAGCTCCATTCTGCATCAGAGGAGAAAACTGCCCCAGGTCAAATAGCTGGTGTACAGTAGAGCTGGGTTTGAGCCCAGGCCACGTGGCTGCTGCAGAGCCCCAGGTTCTAACCAGGAAACAGTAGGTGCTGGGTAGCCCTTTGTCCAAATGTGGAGGGAAGGGGGTTTTCCGAGGGCCATGTATTTGTACCGGCTGCCCTTTGTGCTACACAAAGTCCTTTAATCAATTTACTCTTCTCAGACCCCCTGCAAGGTAGGTGTCACCACCCCCACATCACGCAGCACACAGCTGCTCAGTAAATGGTGGAGCGGAGTTCAGAAGGCCAGGGTCATCCCTCAGCATCAGGGGCCCTCGGATCAGGGCGAGGGGCACAAGAGGCTCACAGGCACGAGAGACTGAATGAAAGCAAGAACTGCCTTTCCTAAAACTGATCGAAGACAGCTCCTGCTGTAAAGAGGTCATGGCTGTGTTCTGCTTCCCACTTGCCCTTTCACCTTCTCCATGTTCCCACTTCACAAGCAACAGACACATCTCTCACACCTAGCAGCACGGCTGCAGAGGTCCTGGATGTAAAAAATAAAAAAAAAAACTCATAGTAAAATTAAAACCTCCTCACTGCCAGAAAAACGTGGGAGAAGACGATTAAGAATGTGCATCCACGGTACCTCTTACAACAGTTGTCATGATGAGTCCAGGGTAGGGCTTGGTATCTGTCCCTTTTCTGTATGTATTTCTGTCCCAGACAATGTGGCATTAGAGATGGGGTGCTTTGACTCGGGATGTTCAGGATTCAGATGGATTATAGAGTGGAGGAACAGAAAGGATGGCAATTGTTATTTAATAATCTTACTTCTCCTATTTCCCAACTACTGCGAAAGATCGCCAAACCTCTGAAGGCAAGGAGGGCATCAGTGAGCAACCATGAGGGCAGCAGGACCTTGTTTCTTCCACGTGACACCTAGGTCAAGGCTGCATGCCTTATCTATATTCCGGGTTGGAATAAAACATGCTGCTTTTGAGCTCATCCTCTCTGCCTCTTCACCATTCTCAGTAGTAAGGAGGAGCTTCAACAGTACTTTCTTCTCTGGTGCCTTGGTCTGTGTCCCAGAGGCATCCTTCAGAGTATTGCAAAGAGGCGAAAGTAGGAAGTTCCCTATTCCTTACTGTACAGATGAATCCTACACCTTCGAGTAAAAGGAACATTGTAAGAGATAAGTTTGTATTTTACATTTTCTTGGACATTTACTCACACTTTTCTAACCACTTAATGAAGGTACAGTTGACATACAGTTAGCCTCACATATTTGAAGTGTAAAATAAAAGTTTTGACAGGTGCACACCCATGAATCCATCACCACCATCAAGATAGTGAACACATCTACCCCCTTTACCTTCCCTATCACCCCTCCTGTCTCCATACCCCCTCCCCAGGCAGTCACGATTTGCTCTCAGTCACTATAGATTCATTTTTATTTTCTAGAATTGTATATAAATGGAATCATACAGTATGCCCTGTTCTAATTATTTTTCCTGGCTTCTTTCACTCAGCATAATTATTTTGAGAGTTATTCATGATGCTGCATGTATCAATAGTTTGTTCCTTTTTATTGCTGAGTTATATTCCATTGTGTGGATATATCATATATCACAATGTGTGTATCCATTTATGTGCTGATGGATATTTGCATCCTGTGCAGCTTTGGGCTCTTATCAATAAAACTGCTATGAGCCTTTGTGTACAAGTCTTTGTGTGGACTTATGTTTTCCTTTGTGTTGGGCAAAAACCTAGGAATGGAATGGCTGATCATATAGTAAGCATATGCTGTTGAACACAAATTATAGCAACCTGTTGTTTTGGACTAAGCTCCTGCACCAAGCCCCAATGAACCACTCTAAAAGTCAAAATGGAGTCACTCATGCTAAAGTTCCATATCACCAAATGGAAAATAAGTTATTATCTGACCTTCTAAGAAATCAGAAGAAAGAACAGCCAATTCCCCAGACAGGCCAGTTTCAGTCTTTAATGGGCATGACAAAGAAGTTCCCCGTGTTTTCATCCTCATGACAAAAAGTCACCTGAAGTCACCTGACGGGAACCAGTTATCTTTCTCGTTTTGTCTCCCTGTCCCCCAAAACATGGAAAGTAACTTTGAAATGACCACTCTTTCTCTTAGTTTTTGCTATCTTCAGCCCTTCTCTGTCTATAAAGCCAGCCTCTTCTGCTCAGCTCATTGGAATACTTACTCTATTTTATGGAATGAAGTGTTGCTCAATTCTAGAATGGCAATAAAACAGAAAAAATTCTTTAAGCTAAATTTGTTGTGATTTTTGTCTTTTGAAATGCTTGACTTCCAAACTGTTTTCCAAAGTGGTTTCAGTTCTCATTCTCACCAGCAGTGCAGGAGAATTCCAGTTGTCCCACATCCTTACCGTGCCTGGTATGATCAGCCTTTTTATGTTTTTATTTTCATTTTATTTTTTATTTTTAGTTTTTGATGCAGAGTCTTCTTCTGTCACCCAGGCTGGAGTGCAGTGGTGCAATCTCAGCTCACTGCAACCCCTGCCTCCAGGATGCAAGTGATTGTCCCACCTCAGCCTCCTGAGTAGCTAGAACTACAGGTGCGCACCACCACACCCCGCTAATTTTTATATTTTCAGGAGAGACAAGGTTTCACTATGTTGTGCAGGCTGGTCTCGAACTCCTGACCAAGTATCCACCCGCCTCAACCTCCCAAAGTGCTGGGATTACAGGCGTGAGCCACTGCCCCCAGCCTGATCAGCCTTTTGAATTTTACCCATTGTAATAATGTGCTGTGGTATCTCATTGTTTTAATTTGCATTTTTCTAATGACTAAGGATGTTGGTCATCTTTCCACTTGTTTATTTGCCATCCCTAAATCTGCTCTGGGAGAGGGTCTCTTCAAACCTTTTCCCCATTTTTTTATTGGATTATTTGTTTTCTCACTGGATTTTTGTTTCTTGGTTTGATTTTTGAGACAGGGTTGTGTCCGGGCTTGTCTTGAACTCCTGAGCTCAAGCAATCCCCCCACCTCAGCCTCCTGAGTACCTGGGATTACAGGTGCATGCCACCATGCCTGTGTCTCATTGGACTTTGATCATTTTTTATATATTCTGGATTTGCAAGTATTTTCTCCTAGCCTGTGACTTATCTCTTCATTCTTTTAACAGTGTCTTTCTTAATTCTGATGAAGTCCAATTAATCAATATTTTCTTTTATGGATTATCACGCCTTTGATGTCACATTGAGTCCTTGCCTAACCCAAGCTCATAAAGATTTTATCGTATTTTCCTTTTAAAAGTTTTACCATTTTTATTAAATTCTGCCAAAAGATTATCAAATACTATAAAATTCATATTCATCTTTTACTTGGGCACAAGTCTTCTTATCATTGCCAACTTGTCTATTTTTAAAAATTTCTGCCATAGATTTCAATGTCCACAATCTAAAAGATTTCGTCTGTAAGTAATTCATTTAACAACAATGACTTTTCAATTTCTGAACTTACCGGCGTTCTTAGGTGTCGCACACTCGCTCTTGTGCACACATTGTCTTTCTCTCCTGTTAATTTTTTTCATTCTGGTAATAAGTGACATTTGTTCTAAACTTCTGTTCTCTAAAATTTTACTTTGTATTTAATAATTGTCAAAGTTCAAATATCTTTATAATGTTTGACATCAATAATAATCATGAATATCTTAATCTCAAATACATTTTTAGACTTAGACCTTAGAAGACATTTTTAAAATTAAAATTATAACTCATATACATATTTTCATTGCAGAGAAGTATGATAGGTGAACAATAAAAGACTTTCAGCCTTAAAAATATATTACACTAGGATAAAATTCTGTGGGAGAAGTAAAAGGATACTCCAAGGAGTAAAAGGAACAAAGCAAATTTTCCAATTGTTCAAGAATTCTTTCTGTATTTTTTTAAACGCTGTACTTTTTAGATTCTCTTGACTACATTTTAACAGAACAGTTTTATTTTTAAAATGTCAGTATTTACAATATGCCAGAAATTACATCTTTTGCAGCTTTTTATGATGAGAAATTCTAGATGTCAACATAAAAATTGTGAGGGTGTAACTAATGTTTTGGAAATCTTTCAGAAAGTATGTGGTAAAAAGAAAATATAATAATAATAATAATAGTCAGCCTTCCACCCCACAGTACTTCACAGAAAAGAACAAATAGGAACGTGTGTGGCGCTGGCTGAGAGCTGGATTCATTCCTCTGAGTGGGGAGATAAGATGTCAGGGAACCGGATTTTGGATTTACCTCAGCACATAGACCGTTTATTTCTGGATGTGGCCCAGGAAGGCACACACCTATGTGTCAAACTCCTCTTTTCTCTGAAAGGGAATTTAAAAGTAAAGATCATAGGCCAAGCCAATGGTAACATCTTTTGGGCAAAGAATCTGCTTTGTAGGGTATTTGGGTAGAGGGAGAAGTTGGGCCAGGAGAGTGAGTTCTGAGCCACACCCATAGATGTCCATGAGATAGAGAGCTCCTACAGTTAATAAGAATCATGGAGTCACTTCAGCCATCGTAAGAAGGTGATTCGACTGGATATGGGTTGGAGCCAAGAGGGGGCGAGCTACCCTTTCTCTCTCTCTCTCTCTCTCTCTCTCTCTCTCTCTCTCTCAATTTCAGCCAGCGCAGTCTTTCTCCCTCTCAGTCTCGGTGTTTCTGCTCCATTCTTCCATCGCTACTAACCTATCTTATCCTCATTCTTCAGCCCGGATCCCACGGAGAGCCCCTCTGACCGGCTTAGCTGATTTCCCTCTGGGCTTTTGGGTAGGGTCCTTCAAGACTGCACACCGTGGCAGGCAGCCAATCCATGGCCATCCCTGTGCAAAGCCCAGCTCAACACTGCTTGTCTGATGGGAGGAGGATGGGTGGGAGGAGCTGTTTCAGAAACCTGGGAGTAATGGACATGACAGAACCGTCACTGAGATGTCCATTTGCCTGTCATTTTCTGGGGTGGAAATGCAAGTCTGGTCTTCCTATGCCCACTTGTCTCAAGTCCCTCCCACACATCAAGTGACAATAACAGCTTTTCTATCACCATTGAGGGACCATATGGACATTAAAATGAAGATGAAGAGAACGCAGGAACTCTCTAAATCTGAAAAGATGCCCTAAACAGCCAGAAGGGCCCCACTCCTTGCCCAGATCACAAGTGCTGGTAACAGAGGGTCGGGGATCCAGGGAGGAATTCCAGAAAGCCTGGGCCTTGTCCCTACTCCTGAGATAAGGAAAGGGGTGGAAGAAGGGAGGGTCGTAGGATGCCAGACAGCTTCAATGTCGAGGGCTTTGGGATTCCCTCTGCCCAAAATGCCCAGAGACAGATCCTGAAAGCCCCAACATCACTGACTTCTTTGCGGTCAGATCCTGAAAACCTTTATGCACGGTCAACCAGCCACACTTAGGCTAGAGTCTGCTTAGCCAATTGGTATTTTAAAGAAAAGGGACCCAGCAAGCCTATGACATCAAAAGAGGCAAGATTTGATGGCAAAAAAAAAAAAAAAAAAAAAAAAAAAAAAACACAACAGTTGTAAGCCGAGCGTGGTGGCTCATGCTTATGATCCCAGCACTTTGGGAGGCTGAGGCAGGTGAATCACTTGAGGTCAGGAGTTCGAGACCAGCTGGCCAACATGGTGAAACCCCATCTCTACTAAAACCAGAAGAAGTTAGCTGGGTGTCGTGGCAGGCTCTGGTAATCCCAGCTACTCAGGAGGCTGAGCCAGGGAGGCGGAGGTTGCAGTGAGCCACGATCGCACCACTGCACTCCAGCCTGGGTGACAGAGCGAGACTCCATATCAAAAAACAAAACAAAACAACAACAAAACAACCCAAATAACAAAACAAAACCAGATGTAGTGTGGCCCTCAAGGAGCATCTGACCAGGTTCCAGGGGGACCAGAGCCACGGGAGGAAGAAGGGACTCTCCTCCCATGAGAAGGGCCTGGAGATGCAGGGACTCTCAAGCCACTTTGGCCAACTTTCTCCTTCCCCTAGAATGACCCCTGCACTAATAGTGGAGAATCACTTCTATAAGAAGAGAAAGACAGATAAAAAGAAAAGATACAATGTAATGTTACGTAAATTGGGCAAATCTATCAAAATTTTAAAACGTGTACTCTTTGAGTAATTCTATTTTTTCAGAATTCATTCTGCCATTATAGCTGTATATATATAAGGATAGTATTCACCTATAATCCCAGCACTCTGGGAGGCTGAGGCGGGTGGATCGCTTGAGTCCAGAAGTTTGAGACCAGCAACATAGTGAAACTTCGTCTTCACAAAAAATATAAAAAACTAGCTGGGCGTGATGGCATGCACCTGTAGTCCCAGCTACTCAGGAGGCTGAGGTGGGAGGATCGCTCGAGCCTGGAAGGCAGAGGCAGAGGTTGCAATGAGCCGTGACTGCACCGCTGCACTCCAGCCTGTGTGACAGAATGAAACTTTGTCTCATTAAAAAAAAAAAAAGGAAAAAAAAGTCTTTGCAACACTGTAACAAAAGATTGAAAATATCCTAAAAGTTCATCATTAGGGGTTTGGTTAAATAAATGCTGGTGGCAATTGTTAGGGAAAAGACAGAGGTGGAACACTCTAGATGACAGATTGTTAAGTGGGAAAGCTGGTGCAGAATAGTGTGTACCCAGAACACACACTTGGGCAAATGCTAAAATCAATATTGAATTAAAGTTGGGGTCAAAACCAAATAATACCATCTCAGAATGAAACTCCTGGGATGTAAGAATTAACCTGAAATTTCATCCCAAAGAATGTAATTATTCTTATAATTTTGCTAATGGTCAAATTCTAAGTTTGGCCTTATGGTGCAAGAACAGTAATCACCCAGCATGATCAGCTGCAAAACAGCTCTGTGATCACATCACTGCAGTTTTGTTTTTTGGTTTTTTGTTTGTTTGTTTGTTTGTTTTGAGACAGAGCTTTGCTCTTGTTGCCCAGGCTGGAGTGCAATGGTGAGATCTCGACTCACTGCAACCTCCGCCTCCCAGGTTCAAGCGATTCTCTGGCCTCAGCCTCCCAAGTAGCTGGGATCACAGGCACCCACCACCATGCCCAGCTAATATTCTGTATTTTTAGTAGAGATGGAGTTTCACCATGTTGGCTGGGCTAGTCTCAAACTCCTGACCTCAGGTGATCCACCTGCCTCAGCCACCCAAAGTGCTGGGATTACAAGCATGAGCCACTGCACCTGGCCTTTATGGCAGTTTTGTCATAAGACATAGATGCTTACTTTCCACTGAGAATGGGAGAGAAGCCAGGTATTTTTCAGATATTACATTTTCCTGCACTTTTTTTCTTTTCTTCATTTTCTTTATATCTCTTGTTATGTCTGAATCAAAGGTGATTTGTCATGGATATTGTACATGGTTTTGCAATTTTTTTTCTGCTTATGGAATGTTAGGTAGAAAAGCTAACATTCTATTTTTAAAAATTCATTTTCATAAATGTGAATTCCCAAATGGAATTTATTCCTGAAAGACTCATAACCTAAATGGAATTAAATATCAAAAATCAAACATAATTGTTAAAGGTGATTTTATTTACCGTAATGCATGTGAGATATGCACCAAACTAGTTGACAAATACTAGAGTTATGACTTAATCAAATATCTATTATTCTGCCTGGTATTATTGAAAATTGTTCAACATTCATTGGCTCACAGAGATGACAATGTTCTTCCTAAAGTTATCTCACTAACATTCTCTCTCAATATCCTTTTTCTCAGTCTTTTTCTCAATTTATTTGCTATTTAAAAGTGATTGTTTTTGAACATAAAATTAGCAGCTTTCACCATCATTATGTGAAACATTAATTATTGTGGCCTTTTAATCTTGTAATAATAAATATATATAGTTCAAATGACTGAGAATTTTAACATATGAAGCATAAAAGAGACATTCATTTCACTTCAAGACTCATTTGATATTTATAGTATCATCTATTAATAAATCTAAATGGTATGCCTTGTGCATATTACTAATGTTGACATGCTGATTAGATATAATGATAGACAAGGTGCAGTGGCTCATACCTGTAATCCTAGCACTCTGGGCAGCCAAAGTGGGAGGATGGTGTGAAGCCAGGAGTTTGACACCAGCCTGGGCAACATAGTGAGACTCCATCTCTACAAAAACTTTAAAAAAATTAGCCAGGCATGGTGGCATGTGCCTGTAGTCTCAGCTACTTGGGTGAGGTAGGAAGATTGCCTGAGACCTGCAGGCTGAGGCTGCAATGAGCCATGATCACACCACTGCACTCCAGCCTGGGCAACAGAGCAAAACCCAGTCTCAAAAAAAAAAAAAAGAAGATTTAATGATAACCTGTGTAACGATGACTATAGATTAAGCACAAACTCGCAGGGGTATTATAAATAATATTGAGGTAGGCATTCAGCTACTGAGACTTCCAAAAGCTGAGATTGAAGGCCAATTCAAAGATTTTTACCGAATATCAAGGCCAAAGCCAACGTTTGGTGCATTTTATGTTCAGACATGATAAACATACATATATGTGTGTGTGTCCCTGATCTACCTCTAGGTGCCTCATGGAATGAGATCTTGGGGCCTAGGAATCGAGAATGGGAGATTCACTTTTTATTGGATATCCTTTTGTACCGTGAGCTCTTTGGAGCTACACCCCTAGGAATCTCGGAAGGGAGATTTATCAGGGGTGGTGGGGGAAGTGGACCCTCTGTTTTTGAGAGTGCTCAGTGCTGGGCAGAGCTGATTAGGAATGTCCAAGTACTGTGGGGATCCTGTGTCCTACCAGCCCTGGAAACTGGGGTGCAAACCTAGGGAAACATCTCCCTTTTAGGGTGCTTGGAGGGTGATTAGTGGAAGGACCTTATGGGTAGGGACAAATTTTCCCACAAACTTCAGAGTTCACATTCCAGACTCTAAAGCCTGAGCCTCCTCCAGTCAGCACTACAGAATTAGAGGCCCAGCCCCCAAGGACTAAGTGAGTGCCCTGTTGGCAGCTGAGGATAAGGTGCACGGATTTGCCAGAGGAGTGTGTTTGGGGCCGGCCTGCAGGGTTCTCAGTGAGCCGTCAGGGTGACCAAGCAGTGCAGCTGGGGGCCATGGAGTGGTCTGAGTGGCAGGCAAGGCTGGTCCAGAACAGCTGGGTCCTGGGAGGAGCCTGGGGCTCCAGTGAGCACAGGCCTGGTGGACCTCCAGTTGAAAGACTCTTTCCTAGCGAGCTCCTGAAATGCTGGACCTAGGTGACTGACACATTGTTTGGTAGAAATGGTGGGGTGTCTCTCCTTTTCTGGAAGATCCCCTTTTGGAATGCTGCAAGTCTCAGAGGCAAGGCTCGTCCAGTTGACTCTCCAAGGAAGACATATTCCCAGGTTCCTGTGTGAGGATAATGGGTTCAGGGTGTCTGATTTCCCCAGATGGCCCAGCCTATGGAACGCAGCTACTTCTATGACCAAAATTCTCTTCAGGGGATTGGTATGTTACACTCCCACCAGCAGTGTATGCTCATTTCATGGTTACTAACCTAAGGGCTAACATTGATGAGTACTTGCTACCTGCAAGCCTTCACTTCTGGGAATTTATCCTAAGGACATAGGAATATGTATAATAGAAGGAGGTCCATAATAGTATTCATTGGTAAAAGAAATGTTGAAACAAATGAGAGTGGTTTAAATAAATTATGATACATTTATGTAATATAACCGTACATCTACATAATAGAGGATAAATGTATGTCATAGAATGGATAATTCTTTTCAATAGAAATAGAACTTATTTAACAGAAAGTTAAGATTTTCAACCGTTATGCAAACCTTTTCCAAAGTAAATCTTAGTGGCACAAACAAATATATAAAAAGTGAACTTTCTCTTATTGAAGCGGTGGGGTGGGGTACATTGTTACCTGTGGAGTCCTGCAAACGAAGTCCTCTCTCCCTTCCCTGACCCCATCCTAGGGCAGCCACTGAAAGGGATCCTGAGACTCTAGGGAGAATTTTTTTTTTTTTTGAGATGGAGTCTCACTCTGTCACCCAGGCTGGAGTGCAGTGGCACCGTGTCAGCTCACTGCAACCTCCGCCTCCTGGGTTCAAGCAATTCTCCCGGCTTAGCCTCCTGAGTAGCTGGGATTACAGATACCCACCATTTTAGTAGAGACGGAGTTTCACCATGTTGGCCGGGCTGGTCTCGAACTCCTGACCTCAGGTGATCTGCCTGCCTCAGCCTCCCAAGATAATTTTTCACAGTGTAGGAAAATAATGATATAACGTTCTGTCTTAAAATCAGAATAAAAACCATCCACATAGAATATCTTAATTTTATGAAACAGTCTCAAATCTGCACAGAGCCATAGAAAAATGCCTGGAAAAAGAACATATTAAAATGACGGTTGTCTCCTGGTTGGATTTTAGAGCATTTATATTTTCTTTTTAATATGTTTTTCTTTTTATTTTCCAAAATTTCTTTAATGAACATGTACCATGGTTATAATTAGGGGAAAACAAGAAGTTATTTATTTCCCTCACAAAATTTACCCCAACATTCAGTTGGGACCAAAAAGCTCAAAGGCTTGTCCCTCTGGTGTTGTATCCTACATGATTAAAAATTGTAATATATATTAAAAAGTTATTATTAAGTCCATATACAGTGTTTCAGTTACTGTGATTATTATCAATATGATCATGGTTGAACCAAATGGCAAACAAGGACTACATTTCCCTTCCTTGTGCTCTTTTTGTTTTCCTTTCCTGGTGCTAATAATGATCTCATCTTTGGAGGGAAGGGACGTAACAGGGATGAGACAAAGAAAGGGATTCTGGGCTGGCTGTTAAAGCTCTATTTCTTGACCTGGATGGTTGTTACAAGGGTGTTTGCCCTACATTCACTAAGCTATACTTGCTTTTTAATGATTTTCTGTACCTGTGTTTTATTTTACAAAAAAAAAAAAAAAAAAAAAAAAAAACAAAGCTTAAATAAACTATGCAACAAGAATGAAAAAAGCTTCTTTTTATTTGCTTAGTTTTCTTCGAATGCAAATTTAAGTCTTTCTACAACCCACCCCCAGTAGTTTTATAAAATAAATCTTCATACAACTTTCCATACAAACCTGCCACATAACCTATCAGTTCCATTTTCTCCTGGATCCTGCTGGGTGCATGCCATCCTCTAATACCCATCTGAATTGGTTGCCCACTAAGACTGCTTCCTGGCTTCAGCCCCTCTTCACCCCCTTCCTGTGTTAGGTCCCCTTTCTTCTGGATGCACATTTTCTTTGTTTATTTCCTTGTTTTAGTGAAACCAAGGCACATGTGAGATATATTCTTTGAGACTCTGCATGTCTAAATGTCTTTATTCTCATATGACTGACTCATAGTTCAGCTGGGTATAAAATTCACAACTGAACATCATTTTTACTCAAAAAATTTTAAGTACAATTTTCATCGTATTCTAGCTTCAAATTTTGTTAGTAAGAGATTTTACACCATTCATATCCCCATTTTTTTTTTTTCGGTCTGTTGTTGAAGTGTTCTTTTCAAGCCTAGTGTTTTGAAGCCAGTATTTTGAAAAGTCATATGACTCAGGGGAGATCTTTTTCATCCATGGTGCTAGGTACTGAGTGGGGCCTTTTATCTGGAGACCTCCTCCTTTGGTCCTAGTGAATTTTCCTGTACTCTTTCTTTGATATTTCTCCTCTGAGTTTTCTCATGAGCTGTTAGACCTCCTGGACTGATCCTCTTGTTTTCTTATCTTTTCCCTCTTGCTTTCTTTTTTCCTTTTCTTCTGTGTGTGTGTATGTGTTTTTTTTTTTTTTTTAGTAAGAGGCAAAAGATTTATTCATTCCGAAGGGAAACCAGAGCATCCCCTCTTATTTTCTCTCTCTTTGTCTTTTGTTCAACTTTCTGGGAAATTTCTTGTCTCTTTAAGCCCTTTAGCTGTTTGTTTGTTTTTTGTTTTTTTTTTTTTTCTGTCATATTTTTTAATTTCTGTGAACCTAAGTATGTCCTTTAAAAATTACATCCTTTGGCCGGGCGCGGTGGCTCAAGCCTGTAATCCCAGCACTTTGGGAGGCCGAGACGGGCGGATCACGAGGTCAGGAGATCGAGACCATCCTGGCTAACCCGGTGAAACCCCGTCTCTACTAAAAAATACAAAAAACTAGCCGGGCGAGGCGGCGGGCGCCTGTAGTCCCAGCTACTCGGGAGGCTGAGGCAGGAGAATGGCATGAACCCGGGAGGCGGAGCTTGCAGTGAGCTGAGATCCGGCCACTGCACTCCAGCCTGGGCGACAGAGTGAGACTCCGTCTCAAAAAAAAAAAAAAAAAAAAAAAATTACATCCTTTGTTTATTTCATATGGTATCTTCGCTTATTTCTGAAGAATGGGGTGTCTTTGAAGTGCTCTCTCTGTATTGTCTCTGTTTTCACTGAGTTCCACTTTATCTATTTGTTTGTTTTGGTGTCTCTTTCATGTTGGACCTTTTCCTCTGGTGTCTGTGATCCTTATGTGCCCATTCGTACCACCCTCCTTGTGAGGGAGCACATTCTGAGATTCCTCACCTCTGGGGCCAGGGCTGGTTACCAAACAGCCTTTGCTTACTATGCCAGCTCATCTGCAAGCAGTGTGGATGCCCTAAAAATTAACTGCAAGCTCTGTGTACAGGGTACTGTTTGTAAACGAGTGTAGTTTGCTGTAGGACTACATAGCATGATGAGCAGCTGGCTTATTTCAGAATTTGCAGGGTTAGTTCATTTCTTCAAAGGGTCATTTTCTAGTCTTTTACCTGGGGAGGAGGAGGAAGAAGAGGAGGGGGAGGAAAAGCCTGTCTGTCAGAGTCTTGGAGTTAGCTTAGGAAAGGCAATGGCTGAATCCCACTGACAACGAGTCTGTCCAAACAACCCCTTACCACACACCCACCTCTGGGCCTGGTGTCCCCAAGTCCAAGGTTTCTCTGGTTCAGTGTCTTAAGGGAACATACTTATTGCCCCCTGTGGAGACAGAGGAGTGGTGACAGACTGTAAGGGTGGAGAGTGAAGACAATTTGAAAGTCTAGCTGAAGCTTACACACAGATATACAACCAATCCCTCTCTCTTCAGTCCCCACCTTAACCCCACCTTTCTCCTTCCTGGTTTCTCCAGTATCTGGTTCTTTCTGAAATCACTTGGATGCTTAGTATCTGGTTCTTTCTGAAATCACTTGGATGCTTAAGTTTGGCCCACATCCACTCTACCGGATGCCTGGTTCCTCCATCTGCTTTCTGTCTTCATGGATCATGATTTGGGGTTACACATACATCCTAGATTTACTGAAAATAGTGACAGAACTTTTGTTTTTCATTCTGTTTTGGTGGTGATTCTGAAAGAAAGAGGGATAAATGTCTTTATACCACCATTTAAAATCCCTAAGCCCCTGCCTTGGTTTTTAGTATAACTGTGTTTACCTTTTTGGTTTTCTGTATCCTCTAAATTTTCTGCAGTGGACACATATGACTTTAATAAGAAAATGCACACATACTCAAAAAGTCGTTTATACACAAAAGGGTGCAAAAAAGCCTGGAGCACCCACTCCTGCATCTTCCTTACTCCTGCTGAGCCAGCTGGGACAAAGAAGAACCCCTTGCCCTTCACACCTCAGCTCCCTGACATATCAGAGATCTTCACACCCTCCTTGTCAGGGAGCACATCCCGGGGTTCCTCATCTCTGGGCCAGGGCTGTTTACTTAATAGCCCTTACCAACTTTGTCAGCTCATCTGCGAGCAGTGTGGATCCTTCATGCATTCTGAACAGTCATGCCTCCAAAGCCATGTTTTTGTAAAGAGAATTCAGCGTGTGTGTGCGTGTTTGTGTGTGTGTGTTTTGACCTGGCACTCAAGGATTTGCATTCTGCTGATGCCACTGCAGTCAACAGTGGGTGGGCATTGCCTGGGAAGTCTCCATGACTGCCTCCTACAGACCTGCCTAATCCCTCCACTTGAACACACCATGAGTGACCCTTCTGAAGCAGGCACCCTGGGCCCTGGAACACTCTTTAAACTTCAATGACCCTCAGGTCCAAGGGGCTCTGAGACCCCAGGATCTAAAATGCCCTGCTGGCTGGGTGTGGTGACCCACGCCTATAATCCCAACACTTTGGGAGGCCAAGGGGGACAGACTGCTTGAGTCCAGGAGTTCGAGACCACCCCGGGCAACATGGTGAAACCTCATCTCTCAAAAAAAAAAAGTCAAGCATGGTGGCACATGCCTGTAGTCCCAGCTACTCAGGAGGCTGAGGTAGGAGGATCGCTTCAGCCTGGGAGGCAGAGGTTACAGTCAGCCGAGATCGCACCACTGTGCTCCAATCGGGGGGACAAAGCAAGAATCTGTCTCAAAAATAAATATATCAAAACAAATAAATAAATAAAATGCCCTGCAGGCCCCCATGAGCTCAGGACATATGGGGCTAGGAGGAACCAATCAGCAATCCCAAAACTGCAATACTCATGTGCTTCCTGAGCTCTCCGATGGGGCTCCACCGTGCTGATGACACTGCCATTCCAGTTGTCCCGGGGTAAACAGGAAAGATTTCAGGAATGTTCTTTCCTCCTCCTTCCTTCCAAGAACCTTTAAGCTTCAAGCACTCCTCCCTCCCTCCCCAAGAGCCTCTGCCTCCTCTACCACTAGGATGGCAGATTTTACAGCCTGACCTACAATTAGATTCTGCTGGGAATCCTAGGAGAATTGATCCAGCCAATTAAGTCAGGAAATTGCTCTCTAAATTTAACATGTCCGTCAATCTCATCCAAAATGGCAGCATTGATTTGGTGGGCTGAGGCTTTGAGGTTATCTTTATTTAATACAGCAAAAACTATATTAGGCTTCTCCCACCTCACAGATTTGCCTGTTTCTCAATTTTGATTTTATTAAACTCAGCAGTATAAATATCTCACAAAATAATTCTCATCAACACTCTCCCTCTGCACTCACACCCTGGAGCTATTGCCTGGAAGAGATGTTAAAGGAGCAGGCAGAACTCTGTTTTGTTGCCTTTGGTGTACCTTACGACCCCACTTGTGAATTTGCTTATCCCCAACATCTTTTCCAAAAAGGGTGTAGGGCAATGTATGTGTACACTGTATGTCTATTTCTACTCCACAAATGGAAAGATATCATCTATTAAAGATAAGGCTACTTGGGGCATTTCCTCTGCCTTGAGAGACCATCTGCCACCCTGGTGCATTGCTCAGATTGCCTAGACCATGCAAGAGGAGCCCACGCACAGATGCACAGAGACATTTGGAGACTGGATATCATCTTTAATTAATAATGCCACAGCCCAATGTCTTTTATGTTGCTGTAGCAAATTGTGATTGTGTGTGTGTGTGTGTGTGTGTGTGTTCCTGAACAGATGAAGGGCCAGAAGAGACTCCCAAGCAGGTCTCAGCCAACAACTTTGTCAAGCAGCAACTGGAAGACAGTCTCCATAGAGGCACGGAGGCCAGACTTCTGCCTCCTATGGCATTGAGCCTCTCTCCTGGGCCACCTTTCGTACATTGAGGGCAAGGCTGAGGCCTGTACCAGCCCAGATTAAAGGACTTCTAAGCATAGGCCAGCCTCCAGTTCCCAGTACTCACTGCCTCTGACCAGAGGGATGCCCTGGGTAGAGTATAGACTTCCAGGCAGAGGTGGACAACCTGCGCTGACCTTGGTCCCATGTCACACTGGGGCAGCACCACAATGGCCCAGCCCTGGCAGAAAATCCAGAGCTACTGGAGCCACTTGATTGATTACTTTCAGAGATCATCAGGATGTAGCACAGGCCGTTTTTGGGGCCAGCTGGAGAAGGCCAGACTCAGCTTGTGGGGGCCACAGGAAGTTGTTTCCAATCCAAACCTAAAAGCCTGCCCTCTTGCCATCTCCATTCTTCAATTCCTTAAATGCCCAGTACGTCCACAGCCCAGGCATCACAGCGTAGGGTCAGCGTGACAGTGGGTTGCAAGATAACCATGAGAGACCTGGGCTGAACTGGACCTGCAGCCATATGCCAGCCTGAAGCCAGCCCTCTCCCCCATGGTCAATGCCAGCCAGAGCTCTCTGAAGCCGGATGGGACCACCCACAGGCAAGGCAGCAAGTTCTTGGCCTAGTGCAGAGCGAGAAAACCAAACTGGCTCCACTGTCCCATCTCCACCTGCTCTGTGCCTTAGGAAGGCAAGGAGCCCAAGTCCCCAGGACGGCAGTATCAGCTGTTGGGGAAGCACCGTTGTCCAGGTGAGGCCTCGGGCCGGAAGCTATGTTTGTTCAGGGGGCTTGGGTAGTAGGTAGTCGTGTACACATTGGTCTGCTGCAATGGGTAGAAGTTGGCTCTGTCATCAGGGATCAAGTTATTCTTGTTCAGGGTCTGTGGGAAGAAGAAGAAACCAGAGAAAGGGGTGAGGGAACACACAAGGGAAAGGAACAAGTCAGGGCAAGGAGTCCAGAAGCCAGTCGTGAAAGCATACTCAGACTGAAGATCCAGTGCTCTGTTCACACCACCACTGCCCAGTTCCACCCAGCTGAGGGCCAGAACCCCTGCGCTCTTTACCCTGCCCTCCTACCCTGCCCTCTTCTTCTACAAGGCGGCTCCCACCTTGAACTCCATGGGTGTGTACTTTTCATTCTTTGGCGTGCCTCCACCCTTGTAGTGCAAGTGGTTGGGGGTGGCAGGATGGACCAGTGTGGACTCCTGGGACTGACGCTGGCAGTGCTGGCAAGACAGGTACACTGCCAGGGTCAGGAGCCCAGAGCCCAAGAAGCAGGAGATGCCCGTGGCCACCAGGTGGATGAGATTGAACCCTGGGGGAAGAGAGGCAGGTAGTAACATAAGGGCCACTGTGAAGAGGACAGACTCCTGCCTGCCTCCCTGGGAGCAGAAACAGCAACAGGAGGCTCTGAGGCATCCTGGAAAGGGCTCTGAGGCCACAGCCAAAGGAAACGGGGAGGTTGGGGAGGCTGTCACTGGGGACCTCTTTCACAAGGCACCCTGTGGCTCAAGTCAGAGGTGGCAACCAGAGGGTCTAGAGTCAGATGACAGGATACAGACTTATCATGGCCTCCTAGCTGGGGGGCATGGAGGGAACTGCCCAGACCACCCTACACACTATCTCAAAGCAGTGGGGACCCCAACAAAGCTTGGCTGTCTGGAGCAGGATGTGGAAAGAGTCCAGACTTTGGAGTGGGGTGCTGGAGGGCTGGGAGGACCGCAGCATGAGGTGGGGCCAGTTTCTTTTACCTGCACAGTTGGTGGCCTCCTCCATGCCGGAAGCTGGCAGGATGACTGCAGGAAGACCAGTGGACAGGGTGTCAGGGGCAGAGACGAGAGGAGGGTAGGCGCAACCCTGGGAGGATCCCTAGGTCAACGCTCAGCCGTACGACTGGGCGTGGGGCCTTCATTCCCCTCCCTCTCTCCCCAGACCCCACCTCTGAGAAGGGCTAGCCCATCCACTGGATGAGGAGGGCCCAAACCCCAAATGTATGCATAGAGGCAAATATGGGAGTTCTCTTTTGGCATCTCCTTCCCACCTCCATGTTTCATCCTGTGCCCCCCGTTCCCCACCAGGACACAAGCTTCAGAAGGAGAAGGAAGTTGGGAGTGCAGGCTGGGAAGGGTTGCTGTGCTGGTGCTGGCAGGGGGACCCACCAGGAATCTCGCTGTAGGGGCAGGGGCGGCTCTGGCTGCTGTTTCCAGCACAGGCGCTGGGCCCTGGGAGGAGCTCCTCACAGTGCCGGCTTCGGCTCTGGGCTCCGTCCTCAGTGCACGTACTCCACTCAGACCAGGGCGACCAGCCTTCTAGGGATTGTGGGTAGGATAAGGTTAACTGCCCAGGGACCCCCTGGTGGGGATCAGAGGGCTCCATGGCGTTTCCCAGCCCCGGCGGGATGTGCCTCGTACCTGGGCAGGCCTGTGTGGCACATAGTGCCTCCTCCGTGTGCAGCCCGAGACAGATGTCCTCACCTAGGGAGGGTGCAGGGCTGGTGCAGGAACGTGTGCGTTGATAGTGACCCCCACCACAGGAAGCTGAGCATGGAGACCATGAGGTCCAGCAGGACCAAGCACCCCGAACTGCAAGGGGACGGGGTGTGTCAGGTGCTGTAGGGGCAGGCAGGGCCCGACACGGTCTTCCACCCCATACCAGGCCAGGCCACTCTGCCCTGAGCCACAGTGACCTCAACATCCACCTGATCCACCCGCCACCCAACAATCCACTGTTAGGGAGCGCCCCCACCCCATGCGGCAGGTGAGGGACACGCGGGAAGCAGCAGAGACACCCGGAGGGAGACAGACCGACTCCACCTCCAATCAAACTTCTTACCTAACTCATTAAGAAAAGTGAAACAAACAAACAAACAAACAAAAAAACCAGGAGGATAAGTTGAGGCCCTACTCCACCGGAGTAGCCATTGCATCTATGGCCGGGGCAGAAATTTGCTCTGGGAGTCCCTAGCACAGAGATGTCAGGGAGAAGGAGTCACCTAGGCATGGGGGTTCCTGGGTAGGCCTGGGGCGGGGGAGGGGGGCCTCCAGGATAACAGGGTTTCCCTGGGCCAAGGATTCCTTCCGTGCAGGGTTACCTGGGCAAGCCTGGGGGTTGCAGTCCTGGTACTCGGCAGCATCGCCCACGCAGGGCAGGCCCCCGTTGCGGGGCTCCGGGTTAGTGCAAGTTCTCTTGCGGACGCGGAAGCCTAGCTCGCAGTCCCGGGAGCAGGACGACCACGGGCCCCAGGCGGCCCAGCCCCCGCTCACCGTGTGCGGGGAGGTGCTCCCGCTGCGCAGGAGGTCCTCCACCAGGGCTGCGGAGGGGCTAAGCCTCAGCGACTGGGCGCCCGGCCACCCCGACCCCGGCCCGGGCCTCCCGCCCCCGCCCTCACCGCGCCGGGGCTGGGAGGGAGGAAGGAGTGGGGCACGGGGGGGCGGAGTACCGTCGGTGTCACAGGCTCCGGAGCCGTTCGCAGGGCAGCTCCTCGTCTCGGTCCTTCTCCTGCCGAACTGCAGGCCGTGCGGGTCTGCCAGGGGCGCGCGGCAAGTGAAGCGGAACCGCTGTTCCTGCCGCGCCCCGCCCTGCGTTACGTTCACGGGCAGCCACGGCGTCCAGGGCGTATTGCGCCGCACTTCCGGGCAGCCGTCGGGGTTGCACGTCTTGAACTCCTGCGGGTGGCGAAGAGGCGACTTTAGAGCCCCGCGGCCTCCGGGCCCGCCCTCCCCTCGGCCCCAGCCCCCCACGCCGCGCCCCTGGCCCACGGCCCCGACCCTCACCACGCCGCAGCCCAGGCAGGAGTTGCCGTTCTCGCAGGCCCGACGCCGCGACTGCACGCCGCCTCCACAGTTGCTGCTGCACTTGCTCCAGGAGCCCCAGGAAGCCCAGAAGATGGGCACCGGGCAAGGCGTGTTCTCGTTACAGAACCTGGGGTCGGGGGAGAGGCGTCAATCCAAGGAGGGGGACTCCCTTCCCTGACAAGAGATCCCTGGGAATGCAAGACCGGAAAGGACGAGAGTCCCCGGAATCACGAGGTGAATCCAGGCCGCTTTCTGGGGGGCCGGGAAAGTCTGGGACCTCAGAGCAAGCGCGTTCTCCCTCACCGCTCCTCCCGGCTCTTGCCCACGCAGATGCGGCCCCCGTGGCGTGGTGCAGGGTTGCTGCAACTTCGCTGGCGGACCTGGAAGCCGATGCCACAGGACGTGCTGCACAGCGCCCACGATGACCACGGGGTCCACGCCCCATTCCTGGCGGGGTGGGAGGGGATAGAGACAGATGCCCCTCTGAGCCCTAGCTTCTTAGATCTAGTCTATCTCTGGGCCGATGTATTTTCTATTGCTGTCAGAAAGAGCTGGACAGTGACATAGAAATATCTTCTTCTAAACAGGTCATCTCAGGCAGACTCGCTCATCCATCTGTTCATTTGTTCCTCCTTCAGACATGTATTGAGAGCCTTCTTCTATATATCAGGTTGTGCTCAGGACTAAGGACGCAGAGATAGGACATGGCCCCTACTCACAGGGGACAAAAGGGCAGACTTTAGAGAAGAAGGTCTTAGTCCCCTTTCCAATCTGCAGACTCCCTTTCAGCCTTGCTGGCTGGTCACAATCCTTGCACTGAAACCCACACTCTGTCCCCTGTACTACACTGCATATGCTTTGCTCCAGCCTCAGACACTGTGCACTCATGCCTACTCTGACTCCAATTTTCAAATCTGGGCTCTACCACTTGCTGGCTGTGAAACCCTGGGCAAGTTACCAGAACCTTCTGTGCCTCATAGTACTCTTAATTTTAAAGTAAGGATAATGATTGTATTCTTACCCCCATGAGGTTGCTGTGAGGGCTACATTAATAATGTGTATGAAATAGTTGTTTTAAGAGTGTCCAAGGCTGGGTGTGGTGGCTCATGCCTATAATCCCAGAGCTTTGGTAGGCTGAGGTGGGAGGAACACTTGAAGCCAGGAGTTCGAGACCAACCTAGACAATATAGTGAGACTCCTGTTTCTACAAAAAATTTTCAAAAATTAGCTGGGTGTGGTGTGGGCACCTGTAGTCTCAGCTAATCAGGAGGTTGAGGCAGGAAATTACAGTGAGCCATGATCACACCACTTCACTCCAGCCAGGTCAACAGAGTGAGATGCTGTCTAAAAAAAAAAAAAAAAGTGCCAGAAATTATGGCTTACTTATTTTATGGAGTCCCCAGGTACCAGGCACTGTGAAAGCTCTGTATATACCTCATCTCATTTAACTCTCTCAACAACTCTTGGGTGGGTACTATAACCCTCACTGAGAGAAACTCAGAGTGGTTAGGTAGCTAGGCCACGGCCACACCTCCAGACGGTGGTAATCCAGGATTGGCACCAGGTTTGCTTGACTTGCCACCATCCCATGCTGTCCCTCATGTTTGGGATGAGACTTACTGAGGCTCACCTTTGTCTGGGAGTGACCTCCATGTCTGCCCAGCATTCCTCTTTGCATCAAGAGCCACCAAGAGATAGAAACTTATCTCTCATTAGCGTGGAAACTCCTTCAGGGCTCAGGTTTCCTGCCTCAGATATTAGCCACCTATCCAGTCCCCAGCACAGCCCTGAAGTGGTTTCTGTCCCTTAGTTCAAACACCTGAGTGAGGGGGCTCCATTTCCCTAGTTCTCCCCATCCTGGTCCAAGGCAGATACCATGCAAGCCCTGTCCTCACATACCTAGAGCAGTTGGCGATGTGGATGGCTGGCCCCAGGCAGTCAAGGCCCCCACAGCGGGGTCGAGGGGAGTCGCAGGATCGGGCTCGACACAAGCAAGAGCCTGAGTTGTCCCCATCTAAGTGCTCACATGGTTGCCATGGTGACCAAGGGCCAAAGCCCCCATCCCGTGTCACATTCCGCACCTGCAGACACGCATGGGGGACAGTACCCCTATTACCCAAGGCAAGGGCAGGGAAGTCACAAGATCTCAGGGGATTGGGGGAATATTGGTGGGGAGTCATAGCCTGAATTGAAGGAGGGGTCTGAGATGGGAAGACATAAAGGGATTCTCACAGGACAGGCGGTGATGTTCTGGGTCCAGAGGCTCATGTTGGAGCTGTCCTCGAGCGTGCTGCAACGTTGCTGCTTCCCGTCCCAGCCACAGTACGGGTCCCGGGCCCCCAGGCATGCCCTGCCAGACAGACGTCCTGGGACTCAAGCCCACTGGCTTCCCAGTCTCACCTGTATCTCAGGAACACACCTGAACACTCCCCTCTGGGCACCACTTTCCATCCATTTGTCTTCCATGATAATAATGAAGTTCATTGAGCCTTTACTGTGTGTAAGGCATCATTTTAAGCACGTTATAAGCATGAATTAATTTAAATCCAGCACCCCAATGAAGTAGGTACTGTTACTATCCCCATGTTATCTGGGGGAAACCCAGTGACCTGACCCAGGACTCAAACCCTCATCCTCCAGAGACTGCACATTTAAAAGAGACGGCACTGCTTTCCCCAAATATGGGTGCCCCATACTCCTCACCCACAGCCACAGGGGCAGATGTGGTTACCAGGAACCCAAAGAGGAAGTGCCTCCCTGACACATGCTATGATCATAGAGTCATAAAACATTATAGGTGGAAAAAGCCTTACAGATGGTTTAATCCAGCCATTCTCAACCCTGGCTGCACATTAGAATCACCTGAGGAGCTTTCAAAACATACCAATACCTGAGCCCACCCCAATCAACACTCTCTGGGGGCGAAGTCGTGTTTAAAAGCTCCCTGGGTGATTCTAATGGGAGTCAGGCTGAGAACCACTGGGATCCCCACACAGACTTTTCATTGTACAAAGGCAAAGGGATAAGTATTTTCCTGAGATCACACAGATCAGAGGTGGTGGAGCTGGGTCCAGACCTAAGCTTTTGACCATGCTTTTCCCCTCATACTTCTGCTTCCCATGGGAGGTTGTGTCTGATTTCACACACTGAATATGAGCCCATCCCTCAAAACACAGCACAGGATCAGCAGACACCTGGATACTGTCCATGGTCACCTGGAGCACCCACATGCTTGTGCTGCTTAGTGGCAGGAATCAGAGTCCAGTGGTTTAGCATCGTGAGAATGAGCTCAAGCTATAGGAGGTCACATCCTAGTTCTCGATTCCTCAACCCTGAGGGCTGGTCTCTCTACAGTGGCCCCAGAATGATACTGGTTCACACACTGTTGCATGCCCCAAATGCCTCCACTTCTCATAGTCCAGAGCTCCTTTCTTCCTTTTCTCCTTTTGATGTCTTCGTGTAATTTTTTAACAGAAAAATCTAACCTCCACTAGTAGGACTCCAAAGGGGAGAAAAAGTCTATGGCGATTATGGAATCAGGCTTTGCTATCCATTGCTAAGTACAGAGAGTAGCCAATCCTGGTGCCAAAAGGAGGGTCCCTCCAACACTCAGCCCACTGCCAATCCTGGAGGGATACCTCGATCCCTGTGTCTCCTGTCCCCAGCTTCCACCCCGTTCTGAGCCAGTCTGCTGAAGAGGGTCTGGAGAGAGCACTAAGCAGGGGCTCAGAAATTGGAGATTGGAAAACAGAAGAGGCTTTGGAGAAGGAGGTACTGGACTACAAAGAAGATGGAGCCTGGTGGGGAGTTTCACACCATTCTGTGAGTTTGCAGAGGGATCGTCCCATTGGACAAAGGGAACAAAGATGCCTAGGGCTAAAGAGATACACCAAAAACAAACAAACAAGAAAAGAGCTAAGAGTTGCCGCTTTTGGCTCCTCAGGGGTAGAATTTTTCTTATCTCTTGAAGCTTCAGGGAGAGTCACCTGTCAGGTGAATTCTTAACTTTCAGTGAGTTCAATAAATCCTGTCAGGCCCCAGAGAAAAATGAGGTTAATTATACAAAGAAGAGGGTGGGGCTTCTCCTTGTCACCAAAGGAGGGCAAAGAAGACAGTACTATCCGATGCTCGAGACCAACCCATGACCTCATATAAGCGAGGCAATCATGGGAGTCCGGTGAGTACACTCTGGCCCACCCAGGAATCCAGAATACTCAACTGTTGCTCAGGAATCTGTTTCCAGTTTATTCACTCAAGGGCAATTTCAGTAAATTATACAAGATAAATGTGGTCATATTTTCGTCTGGGATCAATGGTTTGATTTGAGGGTGTTTTATCAGCAGAGTCCATCAAACTGGACATCATCGGACTGCATGCAACACATGTACACAAGTAGTCCCAGCAACCTTGGTTTTGAGACTCTGCTTACTGGCTGACATTGGGATCAAGAGGAGTGCTAGCAAATTCAACCAATGAGAACTCAGTAAAGCCCACTCCTGAATTTATTTCCTTCAGCCCTCAAAAAGGGGTATCAACCTCTAGAGGCAGGGGATGTGGAATTTAGAAGTGACACAAATAAACTGGAAAAAATAGCCATAGCTAGTGACTAACAATAATAATAAACAATATTCTATCCATCAAAAAACCAATGTCTGCCAGCAGAGAAAATGGGTAAGGGCAGAAAACCTGAATCAGCCTATATAAGACAAATGCAGAAGATTCTGGAGAAACGCAATTTGCCTCTTGCTCCTTCTTCCATCTAGAGCCTAACCAGTTTTACAGCAGGAGTTCCCAGTCTTGACTGCAAATTAGGATATCCTGGGCACCCTTTAAAAAGTGCAAGCAAACAAAACAAAAAGCCCACCCACCTGTAGTTTGGCTTTTTGGACTGGAATAGGCCCAGGCACTGGAATCTTCTAAATACCCCCCGGCCCCAGGTAACTCTGCTGAGTGCCCATGGTCAAGAACTGCTGTGCCAGGGGCCACTTTTGTCAAGATTCCCAAGCCAAGGGATGAAGTGTCTTGTCTTTCCAAACCATAGCAGAATAGGAAAGAAGAAAAACATGGAGTAGATGCTGGCTCCAGCCTCCTTTCTCCAAGCCCTCTCACCCCTTCAGCTTCCCCTGCCCTCAATTAAGTTCCAGAGAAGAGGATACCAGATTCTCCATGGACACGCCTGCCCTGCACCTTCCCTGGCAGCCTGAGGGGACGCTTGAGACTTCTTGGAGCCAGTGCCTGAGCTCTCTTCTTGTGAATAAAAGGGATAACTGCCTCCTTGGCTCAAGTGGAACCACATTTGCTGCTTTTGGCCAAAGGCCACTTCAAAGCTTACAGAGCAGGGAACGCTCTTAGGAAAAATGAAAGCTCCAAGGATAAGAGACTTAGAGTGTGTCTCTGACTGTAGAAATGGGTGGCAGTTTAGAGTTCTTTTCATAAAGGAGCCATCAGACCAATAATATATCACCATGTCTTTCTTTTCTTTCTTTCTTTTTTTTTTACTGCAGTGTCTCAAGCAGCCATTACAAAAAGGAACAGGTTCATTCCATCGGCTCGCGGGACAGATGGATGGTGGAAGTTGCAGGCAGGCGAATTCCTGCACTGTGGTGCAATAGTCTCACAGTGGGAGCTGTCCAGGGTGGAAACGGTATCTCTGGAGCTTGTGAGCAAAAAATGGCTGAGAATGGGCCTTCCCTGCGCTCATGGGGCAGCCAGGGGAGATCTGTGAGTGAGTTGGGGGTAGAGGATCCCTCTCAAAGGCAGGGTGAAAGGCATGCTGGAAGGAGGAAAAGGGTGGTTCATGCATAAAACACCCGCTTTGCAGAGCCAGTCAGCAATTTATTCCCTGGGCTCCTCCTCGTGGGAACACTGGTCTCTCTCTGGCCAGGCCAGGTCTCCGTGGTGCCCCATGGGGCTGAGATTCTCCTGAGTGAAAAGAGGCAGTTGGAGATAAGCCCCTGGATCCTGGGCAGAGGAGAGAGCCTGAAGAGGCCTCTGCTTACCCACCCTCATCTTCCTGCCAGTTTTTGAAGGAATGAGTGTAAAAGCATGAAATGTCTATCCTAGGACACAGTAAAACTTTGTGACAACACATCCCACAACAGTGCAAATTCTAATATATTGTGGCAATTGGCTCCCAGACTCCTGGAGTGCACAGCTTGGTGACTGTGTGTACTTGCTGTAGCCATTTTACTAATCTTCCAATAATGTGACCTTGCATTTCATACTTTTTGGATTCACCTATAGTTTTTTAGCAGGGTTTTCAGTATACACATCAAGGGCTCCTATCCCAAAGTCAGGAAACCAAATAGGATGAAAGCACCAAACTCCAAACTGACCTCTTTCTGCCTTGCTCCAGGGCAGGAGTGCAACGGGCACACTATGCAACCTCCCCAGCCCCTCTCTGCAGAATGTGAGCACAGGCCTCCCTAGCACACCCCACTGGAGCTGAACATCCCAGCGCGTTTCCTTCCTCCCATCCACTACAGGCCCCGTTCCTTCAGATCTGGCTTAGACTCATACTAGCCCACCTGGCATCCACTTGCTATATGACAGTGCTGTTCACCACTGTCTGGTTGATCTTTTCACACAGCCCATGACTGCACTCCACTGCTCTAGGACCACTCCAGTGCTCACAGCCACAGGATTCAAGTCAAAATCCTCCCTTGGCCTTCTCAGTTGGCCTCAATCTAGTTTCCAGTGCCATTCCCCATGTTTCTCCTGCACCAAACTCCTTTCAAGCCAAACAGTCAACTGAAGGATCAGTCATGTGTGGAAGGCCATGTTGTGCCTTGGGCTGGGTGGGGCTCGCTGGTGGAGTATAAAAAGTACTGGGCCACTGGGTTTGCCTTTAAGGATTTACAACCTCTCGAAGAACAAGCCATGTGTGAAAAGCTGTGATTCATTGCCAAGTTGTCCTGTCTATATTCAGCAAGACTCCAGAGGGCCTAGGAGGCTGGAGGGCTCCTAAATGCATTTGGGGAGATGAAAAAGTAATAAAGATACCAGCTACCACCTGTGATTCACTGGACTGGGCACTTCATGAATACCAGTCCCAATCCTTACAACTCTGCCTGTGTTAAACATCATTTGTTCCATCAAATGTCTCCCCGTTTTCCTGATGAGAGAGCCGAAGCTCAAAAAGATTCAGTTGTTCAAGATCATATAATGAGTAGATGATGGAGCTGAGATGGAGCCCCAGGTGTGTCTGGTTCCACCACTGGAGTCCTTCCCGCCATACCCGACCATCTCTCCCCACATGTCTGATATAGGCCGAGGTTCTCTTCCCACCCAGATATCTGGAGATCTGAGAGAAGTCAGTGTTTGGGGATTATTTCTCTTGCCTTCTCTCACACCAACAGTCTTACAAAGTGCCCAGAATATGGTAGGGCTTAGTAAGTGTGTGGTGTCTTGTTGATGGAGCCCTGTGTTGGGGTTGAAAGGAGCTGGAGTGTCTGCCCTGAGACCCCCCCTTCCTTGGCTGCCTCACCAAAACCATCCAACTCCTCCTGGCCCCATGGGCCTCTGCCCAGCTCCTAGCACACCCCACTGGAGCTGAAGAACAGCCCTGTATCATGGATACCATTTGTCTTCCGAATCTTGAGGACAGATGGCATAGCCAGGACTCTCAGTTGCAAAGGCCACAGAAGCTTGCATGGCTGGGCGATGACAGCTTCTGAGTATCATGAAAATGAGGCGATGCAGCCTGGGAGAGCCTCGGGTGGTAGGAGTCTGGGCTACATTTCCATTTGGCTTTGGAATAGGCTTTGATTTCCCCCTTAAACATTGATGCCACAGTTGTCAAATCTGTGAGTCCACTTGAAGCGATGGTGTGAAGAACCAAGTTCAGAAGCAGTGCGAAGCCAGGGCAACTCCGCCACGTGGCGCCTCACCTCTGCCCTACCTACAGCAGCCCTTTTTACCTCTTCTAAGGAAGGAAGGAAGAGGAGCAAAAACGTGGGGCTGACTTAAAGCACCATCTCCATCTGCCCCATATCAGGGCAATAAGTGCTGTGGCTTCAAAGATAAAACCTCTCTGTACTGAAGGGACTGAGAATAAATCAAGTGGGCTAGAGATGGTTGACTGACCCTAGCTATGTGTTTGACAACAGAGATAAAAACAGCCACCCACCAAAATTCCCTAAGCACACACTTCCTCCAGGTCAGCACCTGGAGGAGATTATCTCAATTAACCTTCACAAAAACCCTGCAAGATGTTTTACCAGGAGAGAACCAAGGTTCAGAAAGGTGGAGTGACTCGTCCTAAGGCACACTAGTGGAGACTGCAGGGACCGACCCCAGGTCTCCTGGGTCCAAAGCCCCGCCTCTTAAGCACCGCCGCCGCAGTGGGGGCCTCGGGAGTCACCCCCGTCCCAGCTTACCCCTGGCTGCGGTAGGCGGCGCACCTCTCCAGTGGAACCCGCAGGACGCCGTCGCTCAGGCCCACGAAGAGCGCGCGGGCGCTGTGCAGGATGCGCAGGCTGCGCAGGGGTTCGCGGCGCCCAGGGGGCAGCACGTGCAGCTCCTCCAGGTAGCAACCGCGGACGCTGCGGCTCGCCGTGGACAGCGCCTTAAGGATGGTGCCCGACTCTGGGAGAGAGGGAGAGCCAGACCAAGGTGGCCTTGAAGGCCCTGGAAACTTGCAGCCCTGCCCCAACCCTCAACCCACCCCCGACCTGCAGTCCAGGTTGGGCCGGGCCGGCTCACCGGTGCCAATGTAGAGTACATGGTAAAGCGTGTCTTTAGCCTGCACCAGGTCCACCACGAGATGTGAGAAGCGCACGCTGTCCTGGGTGACACAGGGCTCGGGTGTCACCGGCTGCACGGCCTCGCTCATCAGGAAGAGGCGTTGCGCGTCCTGCAGGCTGCGCTCCGTCAGGTTCTCGTTGGGACCGGTCTCAGGCAGGGTGCCACACTGCCGCGGGGAGCCAGGTCACACGCGCCCGGCCACCAGGGCTGCCGCCATCCCCCGCCGGCTCCCTCCTCCTGGCAACCCACGTGGCCGCAGCAGCGGACGCTGATTCTCCAGCATCCCCCACCCCCAGCATCCCTGCTGGGCGTCCTGCACCCTTTCCAGGGTGGGATGCCTCTTCTTTGGGAATTAAGAACAGGAGGCTGGGGAGAAGGGGAAGGAGGATCCTGCCAGGTTTGGGGAAGAGGAAGGAGAAGAGCAAAGAGGACTGGACTATCTAAAAACGGATAATTTGAGTGTGGACGAGTGTCTGGTGATTTTTATGCTGTTGCTGCAGGTGCCCCCTCCTACCTTGGGCCAAGCCCTGCTGTCCCTCTGCTGTGTCCTTGCCAGCTCAAAGTCCTTATGATTTCTAAACCAAAGCTGGAAGCCAACCACTTTTTACCGAGCATCTCCTACATTCCAGGCATATGAACCTTCGGACATTATCTGTGAGGTGTTCTCTCTTACGGTATTATCCTTAGTTCCAGATAAGGAAAAAGAGACTGAAGGAGGTTGGATGACTTTTTTTGTCCAAGGTCACAAAGAGATAGGCTAGATCGGGGTCAGGATGGTAGGACTGCAAAGCTTGAGGTCTTTCCCTGCTCCATCCCACGCCCTGGGTGGGAAGCTGGGCGAACATGAAAGTCAACCATCAGCAGCCTCCTCTGCCCCCTCGTTCTTTCCCCTTCTCCATTACAGGATGGGGCATGCTAACACTACCCACAGCTGGGCCCTAACCACTCCCTGACCACTTATAGCACTGACCACTTCCAGGAATTAGTAGCCATGTTGAACACACTGCGAGAAAGCTCTGGCTAACATCCCCAAATTCCAGCCAGACAGCTTGTGTAGTGCTTTCCTGGTCCTCTACACTGTGGAGAGCTGAGGTCCCACTTCCCTGCCTCCCTGGAGGTATGGGCTCACATTTAGAGATGGCTCCGACTATGCTTCCTCGCACTGCCCCTCACCCACTCTCCCTTTCTCCCTCACAGTGGTACAGGCTAATACCATCAGGAAACCATTGTGGATCCCAGAGATGGGCATGGACTGGCAGGAACGGAGCTGATGTCTGTCTTTGCTAAGCAGCTGGGAATCAGCTTGTGGCTGGTAATCTGGGGGAAAGGCAGTGTGTGAAGACAGGGAAACAGGAGGAGATTCTGTACCTGGAAATTGGGGATGGGGTTGGCGATGGGGAGCCAGGCAGCCCTGGGGTTCTCCTGGTAGCGAAATGGGCCATTGAAAGCCTGGGAGATAGCACTGAGGTTGAAGGCGCAGACAGCAGAAGCCGCAATGCTGTTTCTGAAAGGCAAGAAGTAGTGGGACAAGGCCCTCCCTGTAAGACCTGGCACCCTCCTCATATACCCCACAGCCAGCTGTCATGTCCAATTCCCAATGCTCTGTAAGCATCTATGATGAGTCTGGTGTACCACCGGGGGATCTCAAAGGGAGGTGATGTGGTCCTCACACTCTGTAAACCCCCTGGGAACGACCCACTGACAAGAAGCACTGGTGAATCCTTCTGTGCTACTGCCTCCCTCCCTCCCTCCCTTATCCAGCAGGAGGCTGAAATACAGTGACTTTCAAACATTGTAGTCCATGGCCCATGGTAAGAGATATATCTTACCCTACAACTCAGTATAATATGCACACATCCATAAAGAAGTGTATGAACTTACCCTTACTAAATATGTTAAGACTCTGATATTTTATTCCATTCTATTCTGATTTAGTTATTTACAAAAGCTGGTTACCAAACCACTGATTTATGCCATAGCCTGCCACACCCTGAGTCCAGATGACCCAGGAGACCCTTTCAGTCACAGAAGCATGTTTCCATGAATCTTACGTGAACAGCTCACAGAGAGGAAACCACCATACCAAATGCCTCCAGTTCTATTCTTCACATTTAGTTCTTCTCCCAAATGTGTCCATTTCTCTCCACCTCTGCCTGGTTTCAGCTTCCCCTCTAGGCCCCTGAATGCTGCACTGTCTTCCTGGTGGTCTGCCCACAGCCTGTCTAGTCTCCTAATCCATTCTCCACACGGCAGCCAGAGTGGTGAGTGTTTCAAAACGCACCACCGAGCTGGTTGCTGGCCTGCTTCAAACCTGTCAATAATTTCTCCTTGCTCTTAGAATAAAGATTAAAGCAGTCTGCAATGTCCTTTGGGACATACCCTCCCTGCCCTACCCCTTCACCCTCCTCTCCTGTCTTTCTTCTCCTCACCCTTAAATGTCTTGCCACACTGATCACTGCTCAGCTCCTGAAATATTTCTTCCCACCTCAAACCTCTGCACATGTTACCTCAGGCTGGAATGCTCCTCTCCCTTAGTTTATTCCTATTCATCTTATAGATGTCACTTCCTACAGGAAACCTTCCCTGATCATCACTCCTCTGTACTGTTAGAGGCTTTTCCACACACTGCCCTTTCCCTTTGTAGCATTTATCACGATTAAAATTTGTTGTTAATATCCATCACCCTGTTTAAGCTTTTAAAGGCAGAACCATGTCTGCTTTTGCTCCCTGACGCCCCACCCCTACCAGGACAAGCACCTGCATGGAGAAGGCATGCAATAAATACACTATTTAGAATTCACACTGATGGCGTCAGTTTCGATGCCTCTCCACCTACTCCTGACTCTTCTCTCTGTCCACCCCCTCACACTGTCCTTCCTATAGCTAGCCTGGCCCTCATCCAGTGCCTGCTATCTGGGGCCCAAAGTGAGCAAACACCACTCCATGGCTCATAGGTTTCTGGTATTCCTACAAAGAACATTGTGCAGCCAGTGACTTCCTTGGTCTCGGTGCCCATCCATCATTGTCTATATCAGACTGCCCAATCTTTTGGCTTTCCTGGACCACACTGGTAGAATAGTCTTGGACCACACATAAAATACACTAAACACTAAGCATAGCTGATGAGCCAAAAAAAAAAAAAGAATTGCCGGCTGGGCGTGGTGGCTCATGCCTGTAATCCCAGCACTCTGGGAGGCCAAATGGGCGGATCACAAGGTCAGGAGATTGAGACCATCCTGGCTAACACAGTGAAACCCCATCTCTACTAAAAGTGCAAAAAATTAGCCAGGTGTGGTACCACACACCTGTAGTCCCGGCTACTCGGGAGGCTGAGAGGCAGGAGAATTGCTTGAACCCAGGAGGCAGAGGTTGCAGTGAGCCAAGATCGAACCACTGCACTCCAGCCTGGGTGACAGAGTGAGACTCCATCTCAGAAAAAAAAAAAAAAAGAAAAAGAAAAGAAAAAAAATGCCAAAAAAAAAAAAAAGTCTCGTAATGTTCTCAGAAAGTTTACAAATTTGTGTTGGGCCTCATTCAAAGCTGTCCAGGGCCACATGCAGCCCAAAGGCCGTGGGCTGGACAAGCTTGGTCTATAGGAGAGTCGCCTGATTGGGTTAGCCTCTTACACAGAAGGAGGTGTCATGATCTGTGAGGGTTACTCGTCCTCACACCTAGAAAACAAAAGGGGCTGCCATTCCCAGCCTGGTTTTCCAGCACAGTCTAGATGGGAGGTGATGGCAGGGTTACCAGAAGACTGCTGGTTAGATTGAACAGAATCCCATAGTCCTGAAGTTGGAAGGGACCTTAGGGAATCCCTGTTGAGCCTCCCTGAGGCTATTGCTGCCTGCTCCCCTCCCCCACATGGCTACATCCCCTCATCCAAGGCAGGCTTTTCCACTTTCATCACCAGCATGTTCCTCCTTCATGCAGCCTAAGCCAGATCCATTTGCTTTATTCATCTCTGGCCTAGGCTTGCCCTTCCCAGCAACCCAGAACACGTGCTTACCGCTCCAGAAGCAGTAAGTCACAAAATCCTCAGATGACCCCCGGCAGGAGTCATGGAAGTCCCCATTTTATAGATGAAGCCCACCAGGCCATGAGGCCAGGCCAGCTCCTGACATCACAGGAAAGGGGCTGGCAGAGGACAGGACTCACACATTGGTTGTGAAAACTCCGTAGATGAGGTCCTGCTCCGGCAAGTGGAAGGCACTCTGCAGCTCGTTATAGTAGAAGGGGACCTCGCCCGGGCGGGAGCAGTTGAGCCGGGCCTTCATGAATGTGGTCCATGTGTCCTCCAGCAGGAATCGGCCCCCCACGTCATTCTTGCACACGCGGGCCACGCGAGAGTACACGGTGCGTCCACAGTCATGCTCCACTGCGTTCTCCCGCAGGAAGAAGTATGCAAACAGCCCAATATCATAGGCTGCCACGAAGTTTGGCTCTGGGTGGGCAGAAGAGGAACAAGGGGCAGGCAGGCCAGCGGGGAAGAAGAGGGCAGAGTCAGGAGGACTCAACCACTTCAGTTTTCCCAGATGGGCACCTGACACCCCTCTCCCTGCAAGCTTGGTGGCCTGGGGACCCTAACTAACTCTCTTCCCACTTTCAATACCAAGTGCAGCTATAATATTAAACATGTGTCACCGCACACCTCTCACTGGGTGCCAGACACTATCCTAAGTACTTTATGCGGATTAATCCAGTCCATCAACAGATGAGGTAAATCCTATGATTATCCCCATATTATAGATACAACATTGCGGCACAGAGAGCTTAAGTACTTGCTCAAGGACACACAGTATTTAGGTTGGTTCAAAAGTAATTGCAATTTTCGCCATTACTTTTAATGGCAAAAACCACTATTACTTTTGCGCCAACCTAATAGTTAGTGAGGAAGCAGGGGTTCAGCCCCAAGGGTTAGGAAACTCATATGGCCCTTTCCATAACCTCTCTCTCTTTCTTTCTTTTTTAAGAGGCTGGCTGTCACTCTTTCGCCCAGGCTGGAGTTCAGGGATGTGATCATAGCTCATTGCAGTCTCAAACTCCTAGGCTCAGGGCATCCTATCACCTCAGTCTCTTGAGTAGGTAGGAACACAGGCATGCATCACCACGCCTGGCTGATTTATTTTTTATTTTTATTTTTAGAGACAGGGTCTTGCTATGTTGCCCAGGCTGGTCTCCAACTCCTGGCCTCAAGAGATGTTCCTGCCTCAGCCTCCCAAAGTATTGGGATTACAGGCATGAGCCACTATACCTGGCCCCATAATTTCTTCTTATCCATAACTTGTTTTCCTAAACAATTCCTAATTATCTCCCTCTCTCCTAATAGCCCACCCTCCATCTGTTCTGGGGCCTCGGGACATCATCTGTGATTTCATCTGGGGCTCATCTCCAGCATGCTCTGGTCTACAATGCCCTACTCTGGACCTCTTCCTTGATAAGGCAAGTGGGAGCGCTTGCAGAGGTTGGCAGGAAGGAGGATGAATGGGGGGCTCAGGGTGGGCTGGTGGGATCAGAACCAGGGGAGTCCCCACCCCTGGCACTGGGGCCTCCTTACCATTGAGCCACTTGGAGTTATACTGGGCAGTGCGAAGCGGTGGCCCACTGCCCAGGCTGCGGTAGATGGCAGGGTCCCGACCTGAGAAGTCGATGACTGTAGCCGCATAGAGCTCCCCCTGGGAGGAGATGACAGCTGTGGAGTTGTGGCGTGGGTCGTAGGGGCAGCGGGCCACACCATTGATCTTCTCAATAGTCCTGCTGACGTTCCCCACCTGGGGACAATGGGGAGAAGGGGACACTTTTCCCTGAGGCCCTGGGGCTGCCTGTTCTTTCCATCTGAGTTTTGTTTCCTCCTGGGCTCGGGTCTCTCTGGGTCTCTCCCCTCCACCAGCATCATCTCACTGCCCAGCTCACGGTCCCTCTGAGGGAGCAGCCCTCAGGGAGGGAGAGGTCCTCCCAGTAGCTCCATCAGCCTCCAGCCCCAGTCAGGACCCTCCAAGGTAAGGCTGACCAGTAAAATACAGAAGGCCCAGTTCAATTTGAATTTCAGATGAACAGGGAATACATTTTTAGTATAAGTCTATCCCAAACACTTCATGGGGGCACATTTATGCTAAAATATCATTTATTGTTTATCTGAACTCCAAATCTAACTGGGTATCCTTTTATGTTTCTGTTTTGGGTGTCTGTTTGTTTGCAAAATTTGGCAACCCGCCTTCAAGGCTGTGTGCCTGGGCAGGAGAGCCCCCGGCATGGTGCCCCCTTCAGTCTGCTCTACCCTGAGCTGCCCACCTGTCTGCTGGTGCACACGGGGGAAAAGGCATTGGTCCCACACATGAACACCTTCCGGCCAGTGACGATCAGGACTCGCACGTAGTTCTGACACTCCTCCTGAGGCAGGAAGGAAAGAAGCAGACAGCATAGCTCTCCAGGTGTGATGCTGGGTATCTCACCCTCACACCACTGCGTCATGAATGCCAACAAGTCTTCTAAAACACTTCCCTTGACCCCAGACCTACCTGTCCCGATGTCCCGGTCACATCTGTGGACATCCCCTCCCACCAAGGTCATCTCTCCGCCTCACTGCTCACTCAGATGCTCAGGACCAACTGGCCACAGAGCTATATCCCCACCTGCCCAAGGAGCCCCAGCTTATCCTGGCCAAGCCTCTCCAGCAGGGGACCTCATGTCCACACAGTGCCGCTCCATCCCCACAACCACAGGCCTCCTTCCAGCTCCAGGTGGGGCCCCCGGACCGCTGAGACCACGTACCTCCGTCTTCCCTTTGCTTTGGCAGGAGCGGCGCGTGTCCTCACTGGAGGCCCACTCTGTGGCCTGGGGGAGGAACACAGGAACACACAGACATCACATCGCTGTGTCATTCACTGCCACTCGCCACCAGAGCAGGCAGCAGCCGGTGTCAGGAGTTGACAGGAAGCTGTGAAGGAGGGATTGTCTGCAGGGTGAGGGCTCCTCTCACTACATCTACATAGGTCTGGGAGGGCTGCCCAGTCTCCTTACCCAGAGGCCTTTCACGGGTGGGCACCCTCAGTCCAACACCCACACTGCCTGCTTGGGTCAGAGGCGGCCTGGAGGAACAGCTTCTGAATCTTTCATCATCCCCACGCAGCTCTGCCCTCGGAGTCAGCCAGGGAGCTGGAAGTGGCCGAAGGACCTTCAATCCCACCCCAGGCCCTGAGTGGGAAATGCGCCTATTCTGTGCCAGATGGCCCTCAACTGAGCGGCAGGCAGGAAGGGAGAAAAGATTTGGCAAACCCTGAATGTAGGAGATTTAATTTTCTAATGACAACTCTGGGCTTTTTTCTTAGCAGATGGGGAAAACCAAGGTTCTGTGTGACCTAAGCAAGTCACACAGAACCTCGTGTAGAGCAGGGACTGGAACCCACATTTCTGATTCCAAAGGCTATGTGTGTTCCCATAGTCTTAAGGGCTAGGACTTCCCCTTTCCTAATTGCTGTCCTTCCTCCCACCCCCACTGTCTGCACTTTCCTTCCAGCTTCCCTGGTAGCATCACTCATGCTCTGCCGTGGGGTAATGTGTTTGGGGACACAGCTTTCATGTGGGGACCTGCAGGACAGTGCCATGTTCTCACATGCCCATGGCATTAGGAGAGGGCTGTCTCCAACCCAGGATCCCTTCTTCCCCTTCATCTGTTCTGCCTCTACTCTCTCCGAACAGCAGCTGGAGGGAGGTGTGATGCCCTCCACGTCCGGGCAATGTCAACAGCCCTGGTGTGGTTCATTATATATTTCTGGGTCACATGTATAAACATGAACTGCCTACCTGTCCTGGGAGAGGGCACCCTGAGCAAGCAGCTCTGTCATCCAAATGGGGAGGGAAAAAAGAGCCCACCTACTTTTAACTTCTAACAAAGCTGTTTCCAGCCATGAAGTCACTGCCTGCAGAGCTCCAGAGGCCGCAGTGTGGGAGGGGAGGCAGGGGGCTGGGAGAGGGAGTAGCAGGCCTCTCTATGCTTTCCAGCCCACAGCCAACCTGCACTGGCGATGGCTGCTTTGTAAGGCAGAGGGAGGCTGACTCCTGCACACCCTGGATTCGGGAGCTGAGTGACGAGTTTGGAGCCCAGGCTTCTGTGTCTCCCAGACCTTGGAGAAGAGCAAAGGACCCTGAGTCTGGCCACAGAGCCACGGTGTTCATCTGGACAGAAACAACTGAGCACTGTCATACTCAGGACCCATCATCTCCCAGGCTGAGCCTGATATGAGAGAAGAGAGGGACATAAATAAGAAATCTCGGGCCTTCTGGGGCTAGAAAAGAGCAATGAGCCACAAACATTGCAGTTGTGCAAGCCCAAAGCCCGGGACGGTGGGTGGCTTTGGGAGGACTGCATGAGCAAAGGGTCCTCGAGTCTCTGAGCAGAGGTCAGCCTTGATCCCATTGAAGGGGGGCTGTACCATAAAAGGAGTTAAAGTTACGCTGGACTCAACAATGGGATGGGCACTGTGCCAGGGACTTGACATACTTTTTCTCTTTGATCCTCACAGATAACCGTGAAACATGTAGCCTTTTGCTTGTTTTATAGGGAAGAAAACTGAAGTCCAGAGAGGCGGAGCAATTTGCCCAAGGTCACACAGCTAGTAAACAAGAAACAAGATGCGAATCCAGACAACTGACACCAGAATGAAGCTCTTTCTGCTATATCCTGCAGCCTCTCATGGTGAATAGATTTCTCTAACCAAAAGTTAGACCATATGCCCCAAAAAGAGGGTATGTGTTTATAGAGAGAACAGCACAGAATGGCTTTTTTGAGACCATTTATTTATTTTTAATTCATTTCAAAAATTATTTTTATCAAATTAATGATGCACAGAGTTTAAAAAGTTAAATAGTATTAAAATGTATTAATTAAAATCCTGGCGACCCACTCCTCCTATACCCCACCCCTTTTCCCAAGGACAACCACCTTCACTTCTTTTAGTTGTTTCTCTGTTTTTTAAAATTAATTTCTAAAAAAGATGTATCAGTCTCAGGCTTCATCTTTTGAATTCCTGTTATGGAGGTGAAGATTTTTCCCACTTACCCACCACCATTCTTCCCAACACCAAAGCACACATAACATTTCCCGTCTCCCCATCCTCCCATTATAATGACAGTTTTAATTAAAATCAACATTGGTATTTACAGCCAGTACCCCAGATTTCACTGAATGTATGGCACCATCAATTTGTAATATGAACCACTGAGAAAGAAAATTGCTGCCAATCAAATGTTCTTATTAGTTAAAATTTTAACGTAAACATATTGAAAGTGCTCTTATTTAGACATATGTTTTATCATATATCAATCTCGTGCACACAAAAAATATATGCAAAATTGAGTATCCTTAAACCTTTGAATTGAGCATTCATCTCTTCTGAATCACTTTTTAGAGTTGTCAGTGCTCATTTTGTTGTTTGTCTGTTTGGAGAACCATTCTTTGGACTACCTAGGTGTCAGTGTTGCAGTAATTCTTACAGAGCGTTCCACTCTGGTCTCCACAATTTTCTTCCATACCATTGACCTCATCCTGCAAGTTTGGATGCTTACAGAATGGGCGCCATACCAAATGATGCCCACAGGTTTCTGACAAACCAGGACTCACATTCTTCCCTCGTGTAATCCTGAAGTGGTTTGTGGACTGAAACGTCGAGGGTTTGCTGTTGTCTGGTCAGAACACCAGAAAAAATGACTAAGTTCATACCTGCACGGGCATGACAACATCAAGACTGCACCTGGCTGATAGTGACTGTCAGATGTCTTTGACTGAAAGACACGTCCCGACTTCAGACTCATTGAAATGTGAAAACATGTGCATGTGAGTGAGAATCAATGAAATATTCGTATTCTGATAAGGTTTTCTTATTATTTGAACAACGTTTTGTTTTTCCTGGACTGAATAATTGTCTTGATTGTCTCCATTTGCTTGTTTTGCGTGGACCTATCACCGATTTTCCCCAAATGTCCAACAGGTCTTACACATCCCTCTCAATATGATTTTTTTTTTTTTTTTTTTTTTTTGCTTTTTTGGAGACAAGGTGTTGCTCTGTCGCCCAGGCTGGAGTATAGTAACACAATCATGGCTCACTGTGGCCTCGACCTCCCGGATGTTAGTCCAAACTGCACCATTTTAAGCTTCCCCACTATTTTGCAAACCTTGGTCAAAGCGAAACATTTCCCAGGCATTCGGGCTGTGAGAAACATCCTTCCTAACCACCTGACCACAAGGTAAACAAAGGCCCAACTAAAGAAACATCCCTGTTATAGCTCACTGGGCAAAGGTCCAAGGAACACCATGATGACATTCCATGGGAATAAGGGCCAGAACCGCCTCATCATGGGAACATCTTATCAATATCCCACCGGGCAGCAAGCCATACTGCCCAGACCCCTCCTGCCCACACCTACAAGCACCCCCAGCCTGTAGGCAGCGGTGCGCTCTGGCATTAGGCTAGTTTCCCACTTCTATAGGTTTTATGCTGGACATAAAGCCTGCATTTGCTGTTGAGCCACCCTCTTGCTATGTGTGTGTCTTTCTTTAACCTTCACCTTCCCTTCAAAACCTAACACTGAGCTCAGATGATCCTCTTGCCTCAGCCTTCCAAGTAGCTGGGAACACAGGTGCACACCACCACACTCGGCTAGTTTTTAAAAGTATCTGTACACACAGGGTCTTGCTATATTGCCCAGACTTGTCTCATACTCTTGGTCTCAAGTCATCTGCTCCCCTCGGCCTCCCAAAGTGCTGGGATTATAGGGTAAGGCACCATGCTGGCCTCAATATGATTTTCTTACTGCACGCACAAATGATTCCGATAATCTGCGAGTTCCCATCCTCTTCCTCATCCCCCAACCTCCATCCTCCTGCTCAGTGTTCTGGCTGCTCTTGAGGCCTCCTGCTTGTGTTAGCCTGGGACTTACCTTCTTTCCTCTCCTGCTTTCTGAATCCCATGTTTCCCTCTTTCTTGATTTATTTGCTTATTTTGGTGGAACACATCTCCAGTATCTTCCTAGGAAAAGGAACATGGTAGATCAATTTTTCAAATTCTTGCATGTCTGACTTATTCTTTCTTCATACTTGATTGGTAGTTTTGATACCGAATTCTAGATTGAAAATAACTTTCACTTGGAATTTTAAAGGCATTTATTCCTCCGTTGTCTTCTGAGTTCCAGCATTGCTGTTGAGGAGTCTGACGACATTTTCTTTTTCTTTTTTTCTTTAGGCTCCGGACACTTTTAGGATCTTCTCCTTAATAACAGTGTCCTGAATTTCACACTGATGTGCCTTAGGACGGGTCTCTTTTGGGAACTCAGTCAACCTTTTAGCATTGAAGACTCATTCTCTGTTTTGGCGAATTTTCTTATGTTAGTTCATCCTTAATTTCTTCCTCACCTTTTCCTCTATTTTCTTTTTGGAACTCTTAATATTCCAATCCACCGTTGGCCTTTGTGCATTGATCCTCTAGTTTTCTGATATTTCTCTCCTACGTTTCATTTCTTGTTTTTTGTTGTTCTGGTAGGTTTTTCTTCAACACTATTTTCTAATCCTTCAATTCAATGTTTATTTTCCCAATCACATTTTAAATTTCCATATTTTAAGTTTATTGTTTTATAAACAAAATACTTTGTATATCTCAGAAGATACTAATTGGCTGTTTATCATTAATCGAATTTTTTTTTTTTTTTTTTTTTTTTTGAGACAGACTTTTGCTCTGTTGCCCAGGCTGGAGTGCAGTGACACGATCTCTGCTCACTGCAACCTCTGCCTCCCAGGTTCAAGCGATTCTCCTGCCTCAGCCACCTGAGTAGCTGGGATTATAGGCATGCCCCACCACACCCAGCTAATTTTTTGTATTTTTAGTAGAGACAGGATTTCGCCATGTTGGCCAGGCTGGTCTTGAACTGCTGACCTCAGATGATCCACTCACCTTGGCCTCCCAAAGTGCTGGGATTACAGGCATGAGCCACCCTGCCCAGCCAAAATTTTTTTAAATTATTTCTCTCATTGTTTCTGTTTCTAACAGTATTTCTCATTCCATTTGCTTGTTTTGGCCTTCTCTTTCACTTTAGAGGCTTTCCTCAAGTGTCTGGTGATTTCTGGCTATTTGTTCATACCTAAAAATAAATTACTAACCACTTCCCCCAGAAAGAAACCAGGGCTTCTTGGAGAAATGGCTGATTCCAGATCTGGGGCAACAAATGCACAAGGTAAGGCTGGAACTTTCTGTCACATTAGATACCAAGGACGTAATCAAAGATGACTAGGGTGGGTCTAAAGGACCCGGGAGTCTACATGAAGAGGTCCCTGCTGGTGAAAGATGGGGTAATCGTGAAAGATAACTGCAATGGATTGAAAGACATCAACAATGTTTATATCCACCAGTCTGTGGTGAACATAATAATAAAAGACAAATTAATTGATCACCATTGAAAGATACTAGCAAACCAGCTCATTATTTGAAAACTGGTAAATAAAGATGGAATATCAAATATTTATCCTGCCTTTCCTATATGACTACATCACTGGGTCATCATGTAGTAGATGAAGAAAAGGTGTTTTTTTTTTTTTTTTTTTTTTTTGAGACAGAGTTTCACTCTTGTTGCCCAGGCTGGAGTGCAATGGTATGATTTCAGCTCACTGCAACCTCTGCCTCCCAGTGATTCTCCTGCCTCAGCCTCCTGAGTAGCTGGGATTACAGGTGTGTGCCACCACACCCAGCTAATTTTGTATTTTTAGTAGAGACAGGGTTTCACCATGCTAGCCAGGCTGGTCTTGAACTCCTGGCCTCAGGTGATCCACCCGCTTTGGCCTCCCAAAGTGCTAGGATTACAGGCGTGAGTCACTGCGCCCGGCCCAAAAAGTTTGTTTTTATAAAAGTAGCCCAGGTAATTGATTGTAATACCTAAAGAATTAAGGGATCTAGAAACAGATCATCATTGGTTACTAACATCAAAAGAGAAAATCGGACACTATGTACCTCCTAAAGAAAGAACACAAGAACACCTATGAAGAAATCTTGCCAGCATCTAAATTGAATGAAGTTTTTAGCTCTAACAATCAATGTACAGGTGATACAGGGAAGAAAGCAACATGTTCAGTCATGCCACTTGCATTACAATCAGCAAAATCCAGGCTGTGGGAAACTCTATAGGACAGGTGACCAGGCTTCTTCAATAAAAAATTGCACAGAGAGAAATATTGTTTTAAAGAGACATATCAACAAATTGCAGCATATTTGAATCCTGATTTAAATAACTGAAATTATTTTAAACTTTTATAAGTAAGGAAATGTAAACAATAACTGGACATTTAGTGATATGAAGTTTTAACTTTGGGCCACTTACATAAGAAGAATCCCAGCCTGGTATGGTGGCTTATACCTGTAATTCCAGCACTTTGGGAGGCTGAGGCAGGACAGCTTGAGGCCAGGAGCTGGAGGCTGCAGTGAGTAATGACTGTGCCACTAGCCTTAGTGACAGAGTCAGACCCACCTCAAAAAAAAAAAAAAATTCCCTACTTTTTAGAAATGTATACTGAAATATTTATGGATGCTATGATATGTCTGAGATTTGCTTCGGGACAGAGATGTGGGGGGATATATGTAGATGAAAGATGATTGACCATGAGCTGATAATTGTTAAAGCCTTTAAGTGCTGTTGAATACACAGGGTTCATGTACAATTCTCTTTGCTTTTGTGTGTGTATGAAATTACATGATAAAAAAGCATCTTTGTTTGTTTGCCTTAAGAGTAAAAGTACTAACCAGCTCACTGGAAACTCCATGGGAGGGCTCATAGAGACTGGTGGGCTTCTCCTAGGGTGCTGGGTGAGGAGCCTTTTTCACTGGGAGACCCTCTATGTCATATTCTAAAAGTCTGGTCTCTGGAGTCATTGAGTTTTTCCAGCAAAGACTCCCTCAGTCTCCTGCCTGGAAGTGGGGCTGGGGGAGCAGGGGGTGGGAGGAGGAAGTAGACTTTCGTTTGATCACATACCATCAGTGCCCTTTAGGAGTCCCTAAATATAGGGCGTTTCCAGTTGAATGTTGGGAGAAAGGGTCTTGGTTTCCTTTCTTGGAGGGAGGGAGAAGATGGAAGAAGGGATTGCTGTTTGGGATGGGATAGGAGACCTGGGTCCCAACCCTTTAATTTAGAGAATTTCAATCAATCATCCCTTTTATCCTTGTACCTCATCTTCACATCACACAATATGGGACACCCAATTTTGGGGCCCTTCTGAGGAGTCAGCTGCCTGTCCACTGCATCCCCTCTGCAAGCCAATCTGCTCTATCTACTTTTCTTTCCTCCTTTTCTTCCTTTTCTCTCTCTCTTTCTCTCTTTCTTTCTTTCTTTCCTTTCTTTCTTTCTTTCTTCTTTCTTTCTTTCTCTCTTTCTCTCTTTCTTCTTTCTTTCTTTCCCCTCCCTCCCTCCCTCCCTTCCTTCCTTCCTTCTTTCTTTTTGACAGCGTCTCACTTTGTTGCCCAGGCTGGGGTGCAGTGGTGCCATCCCTGCTCACTGCAACCTCCACCTCTCGGGTTCAAGTGATTCCTGAGTAGCCTCAGCCTCCCGAGTAGCTGGGATTACAGGTACCCACCACCATGCCCAGCTAATTTTGTAGAGATGGGGCTTCACCATGTTGGCCAGGCTGGTCTTGAACTACTAACCTCAGGTGATCCGCCCGCCTCGGGCTCCCGGAGTGCTGGGATTACAGGCGTGAGCCACTGTGCCCAGCCTCTGACCACTTTCCATTGCCCCAGAATGCATAATCTCCTCTTCACTGACATCTTTTTCATTCTCTCTGTTGTTGTGAATGTGCGCCCTTTAAAATTTCTCACTCTTTTTAGTGGAGTTTTGTGAAGGGGTGGAGAGAGATGTGTCTGATCAATCTGGAACACAGAGTGCTTTAAACAAGGGCTGTCCCAGAAATTCCAGAATGATCTCTAGTAACAGTAGCTCCGTGGTTTTCATGCTGTGAGAGGAAGCAGGCGACACTCAGAGACGTGGATCATCTCCCTGTAAACTCAGCAACTCCCACGGACACTTGGGGGCCAGGGACAATGGCTGAGTGTCTACGCATTTTTGGAGCATTAAGTCCACTGCTCAGTGGAGTTTAAACTTCAAACCACTCCAGGGCTGCCAGATTTGAGCTTGGAGGACGTGGAGATAAACTGGAAGAGAGCTCAGGCACTGCGCTCCATGTCTGCCCAGGCCCGAACAAAGCCCCATTGTGCGTCCTGACGCATATGTGCAGAACAGTCCTCGTTTCTGCCTCGCAGGATATCTGGCAAACCAAGATCATAAATCTGTTGCAATTAGGCCTCCAGCCAGGTCGTCCCATGGAACTGTTCTGGCAAAGGTCGCTCACGAGCTCCTAATTGCCAACTCCAAGACAGCTCATCATGCTGGTCCTCTCAGCAGCCCGGGGACGCTGTCGATCACTGGCCTCCTTTTCTTTCCCGGTACCAGTTCATTAAGTTAGACTGATAAATAACCATACAGGTGAGCTGATTTGATTTCCCCCTACTCCTCCATCCCCAACACACACACTGCCCCATCTGCTCCTAGCTGCACCTCTTCCCTACTTCAGAGCTTAGAGGATTGGGAAGGAGCTGGGCATTCAATTTTCTTTAAGGAAGAGAGGTTTACATAAATTGTTTAATAGGGGTTAGGTACTTAGAAGTCCCTTAATGGATACTGGTTTGCAAAAACTGTTTACATTTAGATTTTTCTTTACGGAATGTTAATTATTTAAACTATCAATAAAGCACTGAGTTTTAAGTTTGCTTAAATCATGCCCTGGGGCCAAGTGGGAGAATCAGTTGGCTCTTTAATGGGGAGTTTTAACCCAAGTGTAGCCCCAGGCCACAGGGAGAGTAGAGGAAGCTGGGCTGGGGAACCCTGGCCTAGCCGCCCCTGTCAGCGAAGTGGTGCAGATCATTTTCAGCACTTGGTTGCTGGTGACAGCAGACACTGAGAACTGAAAGCTTATAACCAGGGACCCAAAGCCCCCGGAGAAGGCACTGGCAGGACAACCCCTGAAGTCAGGCTTTGAGAGTTACAAGTTGGGGCTTCCTCACCAGACAACAGACAGGAGGACCGGGCACTGAAGACCAGAGGCCAAGGTCTGCTCCAGGGGACGCTGGACGGCCCGCCCCAAGCTCTTGCTTGTTCTCTCCCCTCTGTGGACAGATGGCACACACCAGGGTGGGAATGTGGACATAAAATGTATTTATTTCCTTAGTTCTGTCACAGTGAATCCAGTCTGAAATACTGAGGTCAGGCCCCTCAGAGACACGCTGGGAAAGGTGGTCAAGCCAGTTCCTGGCACTTTGGGGGCTTGTCTGTAGGGCCCTTCAGGGAATGCCCTTGGAGCTGAGACCCTGCTCCAAGCCTGAGCTATGGGCTGCCATAAGATACCTGCCCCAGGCTGACACCAGGGTCAACACTGACCTGGATGAACCAAACCCCAGAATTCAGTCATCAGGCGCAGAGTCTTAACAGCCTTGCTTTTATTTCTGTGTATCTATTTCTCTTCCTCCCTTCAGCCACATTACACTCCCAGAAGGCCTTCATCTGCACACCACAGGAACCAAATAAAAAGCCAGCTGCCTGGAGCTCAGGGTGGGACCCCTGGGTCCACTTCCTCCCGCCCACTTTGAACCTCCTCTGCACTGGCTTCCCCCAGGCCCCGACCTGCTGGGTTTGGCATCTTGGCTTACTTTCCTGCCAATTGGAAACTAGGCTCTGGACTGGCTGCCTGTGACTGAGCTGACAGGCCACAAGATGCTGCTTCTGGGGAACTTCCCCTGCCTCGCTCCAGCCCAGATCCCAGGAATACACTGCACAGCCCCTCAAGGGAATCATATGTGATCTCTTATGTGCATATTCCTTGCGGCAAGGTACCGGGCCTGATTCACTTTGGAACTCAAATGCCTTGTACCATGCCTAGGATGAGATTGGCCTTCAGTAGTTATTCAACAAATGTTTATTGGGTGGGTGAATTGATGGATGGATGGATGGATGGATGGATGGATGGATGGATGGATGGGCAGGCTGGCTAGTAAAGGTATGGATAGAAGGACAGATGGACAGATAGAAGGACAGATGGACAAATGAATGGCATTTTCTTTCAATTTGCCCTAGTTCCTCCCAACCCTTCCCTTCCATTGGGCACACATTTGCTTCCTTATACCTCCCCTCTAGCAACCAGCCAAGAGCTGCAACGCCCCTGGGTGTGTGGACCCAGGTGTGACCAGAATGTCATACCAGCTCCCCAAGAAAGTCTCCCCTGTGGCAGCGAAACTCTATACAAACAGCCCAGCACATGATTAGGTTCTAACTTCCGATTAGGTTAGTCACTTCTCATATTTTCCTGAAGACCAGAGACTCTGCATTTCTTATAGTCCCGTGGCCCCTAGCTGAGTTCTGGTACACAGTAAGTGCTCAATGAATGCTTAATCACTGGGAGACCAGAACATGTCTCCTAGACATGAGAATTGAGGCTCTCCCCTCATTGAAGAAGAGATGGCCTTCCTTTCTCTACAATATTCAGCCTCTGCAAAGATGGTTTGGCATCTGTTTCTCAATCTGGGATAAATGTTCTGGATCAAGGAGTCCCATTAAAACGCCTCTCAGAGCACTTAGGGAATTATGCTTGGGAAGTCCTTCTTGGCAGCAGATAATAAATCAATCACAGCTCAGAGAAAATGCTGAGTTAGAATGGGATCATTCAGGTTGGGCTAGGAAAGGAACTAGGAATCCTCTTTCCGTGGAGGCCTGAACTCAGAGACCCTCCTGTGGATCCAGGTTGGGGACTTACAATAACAACCAATCCAGTTTGCCCAGTATTGTCCCAGTTTTTGCACTGGGAGTTCTGCATTCTCAGTCAGGGACAGTTGGTCAGCCCAGCCTGGTGGTGTTTTCCTCCCTTCCTCATTAGCAGCCTTGCTGCATGATGCAAGAGCCCTGTATGCCTCTGCGTTGATGTGAGCCACACCCCTCCACATACATTCCCTGCAGTGACCCTGATAGCTAGGGTCTGAGTCCATGGCCAGTGAAAAGAACAAGTGGCTCTTGTTTTCAACTTTAGAGGCTGAATTCTGAATGGCGCCACTTGCGCTGCCCTGCCTTGGGCTCTGGAATAGGGGAAATTACAGGAAGGGAAGGGAAGAAAGCAATCGTACCTGAAGAAGAGAGACATTGGCAAGGCTGAGTCTGAAGAGGTAGTTCCTGTGAAAATGGAAACAGACATCCTAAGTGACGCTGGTTCTGCAGGCAGGACCCAGGGAGCAGCTTCCTGGCTCGGGCCTTCTGGGATGCCAGGACTGGGTGCTGATTGCCTAGGGTCAACCCCCAAGGAGAGCTTTACCTCCATTTGCTCACTTAATCTTCACACAACCCTGGGAGGAAATCCAGGAAGCTCCATGTTACAGATGATGAAGCAAGGTGGGTAAATGGCCCAAGTCACCAAGATAGTAAGTGAAGGAGTTAGGATTCAAACCCAGACTTTCCTCCAAGTCCCATGTTGTCTCTGCTCCCAGCCAACTCAGCTGGCCCAGAGAGGAACCCCTTGACCCCACCTTTTCCAAACATGGAGGCTGTTAAACGTAAAGCCTCACAGCACTCTTACAGGGATGCAGACAGCCAGCTTCCTCCTATCCTGGCCCACCACCCTGACCCACCCCTCCTCACACAGGCCAGCCATCTCTCCTGGTTCCACGTCCCAGGGTCCTGAGTCCGGTTTGTTTGTTCATCTCCTGCAGTCTCTCCAGCAGTCGGTGACTCCGGGTCTGACCTTTCTGTGGCCACCTCTCTGGACCGCCCTCTCTCCTCTAGCCCAAAAGACCCCACCCACCACCTCACCATCCTTCTCCCCACAGTCCAGCCTGCACAGGGCTTCCAGGCTCACCTACCTCAAACCATTTTCACCTTCAGTAATAAAGAGGATACTACTACTAGGAATAATGATATCAGACACTTTTTGAGTATCATAAGTGTCAGCCACTGCTGCAATTTCTTTGCATGGACGCTGGAGCCAGGAGGCCACCATGTACAGACAGGGAGAATTCCAGCTCAGCCACCTGCCACCTTCTGAGAGCCTCAGTGCCTGTCTGTACAATGGGGAAGTGAATGGCTGTGTTTCTTATTTCACAGGACTGTGGAGACAGAGGAATGGTGTGATGCACATTAAAAGGCTCTGTTCATGTTGAACACATGTAAAGTCTTGGTTTCCCCAACACTTTTCTTGCTTTGGTTCTTCTGTCTTTGGGCTATTCCTATTGCGGTTCCTAAACTTTTTAGGAATAAAGACTTTAGAAAGTTCTGGCCTACCTCAGCTGAGGAGGGAAATGAAGGGAAAGGCTGTGGAGTGGGCCAGAAAGAGAAAGAGGGGCCCGTGTTGAAGGAATCCAGAGCCGGAAGGAGACGCCGCAGGCCGAGAGACTTCTCTTCCCAGCTCTGGCTCCAGGCCCAGGTCCCACTCAGCTTCTTTGCTGTCCTGGGGCTGGGGGGGCCTCCTGGGTGACCTTGGCTCCAGGCCTCTGCTGTCCTTCCCCAACCCCCTCCCCAAGTCCTTAGCAGAGCTCCCCCCGTCCCACCCTCCTGGGCTGGGAACAGATGAGCTCCAGCTTATGGCTGTGCCCCAGCTGCCTGCTCAGGTAACACAGGCATCTGCTCACAGCTTTAACAAATTAGGGGAAACATTGCATCACTTTATTCATTTTTATCCCATCAAAAATCATTCATCACAACATCGCAGTCAGCTCTCCTGGGAGCTGGAATATGAGAACAGAGAGAAATCTCTGTAGCCTGACCCACCCTAAATCCCTTGCGGAACAAGGAGGGGTATAAATGAATATAAAATTTCCCTAGCCTGAATTCCAGAGGTCCAGGGGTCAAGAAGAAGGGAAGACAATGTCAGGCAGAAGAAAAGGAGGAAGGAAAATGAGCTGGAGACAGGAAAAGAAAGTGGCCAAGGACCCACTACGTTGGTTCTAAGAAGCCTGAGGGACCAGGTCTAGAATTGATTTTCCCGTCCATCTGAGGGCATAGCCAGGCTCAAGGATGCAGGAAAAAGTGTCTCTCCATCTGTGTGTGGGAAGCCTCCAGACAGAAAACATAACCACCTTCTGGGGAAGCCGCAGAGCAGACCAGGAAGAACAGTGTGACCACAGTCACAGGGTAACCTAACCTCTCCAAGCTTCAGTTTCCTGGTCCATAAAATGGGGGTACACAGAACCCACTTCCTGGGTTCACCCACTTGTGAAGATTCAATGATTTACTGCGGGTATAATTTACTACATGTATTAGATTAAACACATGTGTGATTTACTACATTTACTACATGCAATAACTGACTTACTACATATATAGCACATGCCTGGCACATGGCCAGTGCGGAATAAATGGCAGCTTTCGAAATGCTTTCACAAGGCTCAGAGCAGAATCTTCGGATGCTACCATCTAGGTTTGTTAAAGTACACATGTAAAACGGGAGAAATCACAATTATGTTGAAGGATCACATCAAGGCCAGTTTCCTGATTGTAATGTTGTCTTACAGTAATGCAAGATGTTAGCCTTGGGGGAAACTGGGTGAAGGGTATATGGGATCTCTCTCTATTATTTCTTACAACTGTATGTAAATCTACAATCATCTCAAAATAGAGAGTAAAACAATTACTCTCTTTGCTGGGAAAATAAAGTCCATCCTCTTGTATACTTGCATATGGACAGACTCCCTCTGGGGGGACAGTCAAGAATCTCACCACTGGGTGCACCTTCAGTTGGGGGTCCTGCTTGTTTGAGAGGGTGGCCCTGCTTTTCACCATATACTCCTTTGTACCTTTTGAATGTCCTACCATAAGACAAAATAGTTAATTTAAAAATTAAAAAAATAAAAGAAAAATGCTTTCAGGCCCAGCTTCACAGCAGCCCTGTGAGATTGGTGGCACAGAGACAGTAACCCAGACTTTACACATGAGGAAACTGAGGCTCCAAGGTCAAGATCCCCCAGGACAGGAACCCAGCTCATCCACACCTAATCCAGAGCTCTGTTCCTGACTTGCCTCATTTTCATACAGCAAATGAAGGGGTGGAGACACTAAGGAAAGCTCCAGGGCAAGGATGGTCAGCTACAGCGTGGCCCAGAAGTGCCCAACCCAGTGGCCACCCTCTCCCCAACCCCACACCCACTGAGTCAGAACTTCTGGGCTGCAGAGCTGAAAAATAGTGCAGTCCCAGGTGATGACACAGACAGACCTGCAGAGCAACTCTAGGCCTGGGTTAAGGAGACCTGGCTGTAGTCCCCACACCCTGTTGCCATCATGCTATGTGATGCTGGGAAGGTCACCTTCCCCTCTCAGGGCCTCTGCTACCGCCTGCTTTAAATGAGGACAGTTGGGTGACACCAGAGATTCTCAAACTTGAGTGTGATCAGGCCACCTGGAAGGGTTGCTAAAACACAGGTTGCTTCTTCCCAGAGTTTCTGACTCAAGAGGTCTGAGAAAGACCCAAGAATCTGCATTTCCAACACATTCTCAGGTGCTGCTGGGCCAGGGACTGCACCCTGAGACCCTCTGGAATCGGCCCTCTCTAAGCCCCCTCCCTACCAGAGCCAGTGGTTTCATGAGGAATGAGCTCCTCCTAGTCCACCCAGAAAGCCTCCGCAGGTTCCCCTGGAGAGTACTGTCTGTTGGATATTGGATCTGAACAGCGGACTAAGAAGTCACGCCACAGGCAGGTGAGGTCCTTCGGGAAAGGTTCTACCCCTACCCAGCCGTCCCAGGTGCAGGCCGCCGGCTGGCCGGCAGGGGGCTCCTGGGCACCTTCTCTGCATGGAGCTCCCAGGGAACTGGCCCAGAAAGCCATTCTGGCAGCCGAGCAGGGACCAGGCAGGGACCGGGCAGGAGGTGGTCAGCAGGCATCCCTGCCCTCACTAACTGCCAACCACAGAGGCCTGCAGCTGGCTGAGATTGTGAAGTCAAGAGTCACCCCCACCCCCACCCAGCCAAAACACGCTTCCTTCTGTGGGGGACAGACATCCACACGGAGAGGGCCCAGCAGAGAGGATGGGGCCCAGCACATGGGTCTGCCCAGGTGAGTTCATCCTGAATACTATTCCCTCCACCCAGCTCCAAGCCCCTGCACTTCCGGCCCCCACCCCTCTGCCCCTTGTTACCTGGCTCCCACAATGAGCTGGTTCCTGGAGGGGTCCAAGGCGAGCTGGGAGAAATCCCGGGCTCCAGGGTAGGTGAAGTTAGAGACCCATGGCTGCAGATCTGGTGGAGGGAGAGGCAACACTGTGGTTACTGCTGGGCCAGGGGCTCCCAACTGCACCGCACAGACCACAGAACAGAAGGGTGAAAATCGGGGGGGAAGTGGGGCAGTGCCACCCAGGAGATCTGGTGTCACCTGCCCACCTCTGTGGCCCCAGGGACTTGGGAGTGGGTGTTGTAGTCACTGTTCTGCCACATTCCTTAGCTCAGAGGAGGGCATTACCCTCCCTGCAGAGGCATGAAGGGATACCTATACTCACCCTTGACTTCCCCCAGGCCCTCACTAGCCACATGAGTATACACTGGCAAATCCTGCCTGTTCTACCTCTAAACTGCCTCTGAAATCCTTCCACTGTTTTCCCACTGTATCCCACCCCCATCCAAGCCACCACTAGCTCTTGTCTGGAGCAGTGCCAACAGCCTCCTAACCAGCCTGGTTTCCACGCCTGCCCCTTTAGTCAATTTCCCACAAAGCAACCCGAGCGCTTGTTCTCAAATGCAAATGTGGTCATGTCACTCCCCAGCCCAGAACCCGTCCATAGCTCCCAACCACCCCCAGGAAAAGTCCAACTCTTGCGAAGGCCCTTGGGTTCTGGTCCGCTGTCCTCCCAAGTCCAGTGCCTGGCACAGTGATTATTTACTGATCCCCTGAAAGACATTCCCTAAAGTCTTCACCCCAGCCACACTAAACAAACACTTCATACTTCCCCAAGTCCATCCCACAAGAGCCTGCAAACCTTTGTGCTTCTGTTCTCCCTCGATGGAACAATTCCTGTTCACCCCCATCCCTACCTCCTCCAAGAAGCCTTCCCTGACTGCTTCAAGCCAGGGTTAAGGGCTCCCGTAGTTTTCTACTTTACTGCCACACTGTGTGTCTAGCCTGGTAGTTTGCCCTGGGGGCCAAGAAAGACTTTGCTTCCTAGATCTCCAGTCTCAGTTGAGCACCTAGCAGTGTTTGAACGAATATATGAATAATCCTCAATCCCTCCTTGTATGAGGGGAACTGGATTTTCAGACAAGATTCTGCAGAGGTGGGAGGTGCAGAGATTGCGCGGTCAGTGTCCACCCTGCCTCTAAGGAAGGTTGTTCCCAATCAAGGCCTTTCAAAGGGATTGGGTGGGCAGAGAGGAGACCTCACAGCCTCTGGGCGGATGGGGAGTGGTCTGGGAGGGCCTGCTTAGAAAGTGCCGGCTGACTCTCTCTGTTTCCCTCCTGCTGAAGACACACTTCTCCCTTCTTGGTTCACAGCCTCCTGATAGCTCCCCCTCAGCCTGTGCATGACCCATGGCTGGGTGGGAATTGGCACCAGTAAGGAGAGAGCCATGGAGCAGAGGGACTTTCATGCCGATGGTGGTAAAGATTCCGGGGTAATGGGAGGCACTGTGCTTTCTCCCCATAGTGCCTTAGCAACTGACTCACACAACGGCCGGCCGGGCGGCGGCGGGGGGGCGGGGGTGGGGGGGGATGGGGGGAGAGAGGTTGGGGAGGGAGAGAGACTGTGTGTGTAATCCAAGGGAAATAAATCATTGCTCATTATCCCTCCACTACAGAGTAAAAGCAGCCCTTCATTTCTGCACGACAGGCAAACACTTAATCGCTCCCTGGAGAACTGAAGGTTTTGCGAATTGGATGTTTTTCAGAAAACTGTGATAGGCATGATTAAAAAAAGAAGAAGAAAGAAATTCTGCAGCAAAATGAAGCAAACCCCTTGGGCCTGCCTTTGCCCCCAGCAGGTGATTATAGGTTGGCAAGAATTGTCATGTAGTCACGATGGTCTTTGGGCAATATAGGATAAGAAGTGGATCTGGAGTCTGGTGGGTTAGGTTTTTAGCTGACCTCTCAGAAATCCTGGATAAATATTATATTACCTTAGAAATGAAACCAAGGGTCCTCCTCTTCCAGGAAGCCTTCCTGGATTACAGCCTCTCCACCCTGATCTTATTTTGTTCCACATTCTCTCTATCCTTTTCATTCCATTCACATTGTATGTTATTGTTACTCTGAATGTGGTCAAATATTTTCTGTGTGTGTAGGGCGGGGTCTTCCCTGTCCCTGTGAGACTGGGTGCTCCCTAACAGCAGCAAACAGATTACACCTTAATTCCCTCCTTCCCTTTCAACAAGGGTATTCCAGATATAGGCAGCTGAATGAGGGAGGAGGTGGCATGATGGGTCTGCAGTGGATACTCCTTCTGGGGACTTCCCAGCTCAGTCTTCACTTAGGCCCTTTCCTGGGGAGGAGGGGAAAAGAAGAGGAAACAGGGTAGAAGCTGGGATAAAAATGGGGAGGTGGGAGTGGAGGTATGGAGGGTGGTGGCCTCTTCCAGTTTCAGTCCCTCTCCCATAGCCCCGACCAACACGGGCAAGGGGGATGGGGGAAGTGGGGACAGAAGGGGCCGGGCATAGCACGTGGATCCTGGGGGAGCCTTGGGAAGGGAACCAGACTGCTTGTATTAAACAGGCCAAGGGGACCAGAGGGAAGGCTGTCTTTAAAAACACCAAGCACGTTCTGAGCTCCATGTATGGCAAAGGCTTTGGATGGTGACTTTAAGAGAAAAATGACATTCTCCATGACGCGCCTGTGATTTTAATTATAGTCAATTCAATTACCCACCTTGTGGGTTAACCACTGCCAGTGTTAAGTCCAGGCTGGCTTCTCCTGCTGCCTGGAAGGGTAACACTGGCAAATGAGAGAATATGCAGGCTGAAGAGAAACACAGCTTGGCCCCCCCAAGAGAAACCCACAGGAGAAAATTTAACCTTACACGACAGAAAAACAGCAGTGAGATTCTGCGACTGGCAGCTCCTCTAGGGTGTTTAGGGGTTATGCACAGCTCAGTCAGGTGTCAGGGGAGAGGGAAACTCACAGTTACAAGCTGGCAGCCTACAGATTGGTCAGAAAAGAAGTGTAACATCCTAGGGGGCTTGGAGGCTGGGGTTGGTGCTGTCCTTGATTAGGGCAACTTCTGAGCACAGCATTCCAGAGCACAGTCCTTTGCCCAGTGTGAACTGAGTCCCTACTGTGTGCTCAGCCGTGCTAAGGGATGTAGGAACACAAGAGAACCAGTCCTGGTCCAAGACCAGAACCAGTACCAGCTGGGCTGAGGGACCAAAGGCAGTGACTTTTAACCAACAATACAAGATCATTAGGTACGCAAAGAAAACTTTTGTTCACCTCCAAGGCCCCACAGCATCCCCTTCTGTACCTGGCACAAAGCAGGGCCCAATACAAATTCGGCAAATGGATAGGAAAACTCAAAGCTGTCAGAATGCAGAAGGGGAGGAGGGCATTCCTTCATTCTGTAAGAGGGTGGGGTGAGAAGTCAGATTCATTCAATTCATACCTGAGGATCAAAAATGGTTTCAAGGACCCCAGGCATACAAGGAAGATGTCTCCCACCTCCCTGACTTCCTCCCCCAATCTAATTTGCACAGATGGAGACCTGCCTGGTCGGGGGACAGGGATTCCCCAGCCCTCCTTCCATGTCCCTGCCCCCAGACTCAGCCAGGCCAATAGTGCCCCCAACAAAGCCCCTGGGAGGAAATGTTTCATTAGGAGCTGCCACAGGAGCCCCAATGTGAGGAGGGTAGCCCTAGGAATCCACTCCTTCTGTCTCCCTCTGTCCTCTTCAGGGACAGCCACCAGCACTCCAGGAGCCATCAGAAGTCTGAGGGTGTGCACGTGTTTTGCAGGCTTAGGACATTGTTAATTTACTTTAATCCACTTAAGCCTTCAAAGCCTTGGATCCCAGCTCAAACAAGACAGCGCCGAGAAGACAGCTGGAAACCTTCCTCCCTGAGAGGAACCAGCCCACAGCTGGGAATCCCACCCTTCCTCAACACCCCCAGACTCTCATACATACTGCCTCTCCCACCCCTCAAATCCTGGGCCTCACTGGTTGATTTTTCCAATTGGGTTCCATCTTGCCCCGCCCACTCCTGCAGGATGGGGCTCTGCATGTCCTCCCGTATGGGCCACCGGAGGGTAGAGCACCTGATCGCTCTGCAGTGGGCAGTGGACAGAGCACTGCACGTGGAGTCAGGAGCCCAGCACTGAGGACTGGCTCTGACAAGCCTCTCTGGCCCGCCACGCCTAGGCTTCCCATCTGTAAAAGGCAGTGACGATCTCCTTGCACTGCCTCCCCAACAGGGTTACTATGAGGAGGAAACCGGCCAGTGTTGATCAAACTTAAGAGCCTAGGGACCCCTGAGACTACATCTGCAGATCCCAGTGTGAGCTGCCAAGTAGGTGGTGGTTCATGAAGTACTAATGTGACTGTAACACAACCAGGACCCACCCAAACTGGGTAACAGGTCGTGAGAGAATGTCTGGGATGCTCTGGTATTTGTGTTTTGTTTTTTAGCAAGTATTAGAATGTATATACTAATTTTAGAAACTCTTATCAAGAATTTACAGACCCCTTGGAATATGTCCAGTGATTTACAGATCACAGTTTGGGAAACACTTTAATAGCACATTCTCATACCCTCCCTTGACAAACAGAAGGCATTATGAGTCACCAGGGCCCTTGCACTGAGGTTTCCCAAGACCCTAAAGAGAGGGATCCCTGCAGCCCCTTAGAGCAGAAGGAAGCTTTCCAGAGATCTCCAGGTACCTCCTAATGCGTGAGTCATGCTGAGACCCCTGGCCACCTCCACCCAGGGCATCCACAACTTCCTTTTCTAGCAAAAGACTCCCCTTCCCCCAGGTTGGCATGCATGAAGGGCCTGAATAAATTACCGAGAGACAAAAATTAGACCCCTCCAGCCCATTGCTCCCCATCCTTCTTAAAACATCCAGCACCAGAGGAAGAGTCTCAGGACCCCGGGACCCAGCAGTTAATGAACATCCCAAGGACATCCAACAGCCAGAAACATCCTGCCAAGGCCTGACCTAAGTCCTTCAGGACACGGCCATTGCAAGACAGGGCCAAGTAGGAAGCAGCTCTTACCTTCAAAGGCCACGGTGGGGTGCTCGCTCAGGGCGCACAGCTGCTGCTCACTGCTGGGCTCACTGGGGACATCCTGGGAGTTGGAGAGGTGGGACACCAGCAGTGTGAGGCTGGGCAGCAACAGCGAGACAGCCAGGGGGCCTGCAAGCACCATGGTGGGCCCCTCTGCAGTCCTAGCTCCGGGAGGCAGACAGGGGAGAAGACCTGTAAAGTAAACACTAAGTCTCACCAAGGGCTCCCTCCATCTGGGCCCACTTCCCTCCATTTCCTTGTGGTTATCAGTGCCCCCACCGGATTTGAAAAATAAATTTCTATTGTATTTATGTTACTCAGAGTTTGCTCTGCTCTAGTAAATGCAAAGATATAGATCATTCCCTGAAAGCTAATTTCCCCTGTAATAGCATTCTCTACAAAACTGACAAATTACAGTGCCTTTTCTATTTATGATTCCAAATGGTTTAAAATTAGTTTTAATGATAAAGGTAGTATCTTAGGGATTTTAATAATGGAGCTGAGGCCATGGGTAGTTGTTTGTATAAAGATAAATCTGGATCCGTAACTCATACTTTATATACTAGGAAAAAATTCAAATAGACAAAAGATTTCAATGTTAAGGATAAAAATCATAAAAATACTAGAAGAAAATGCAGGCAGGATCCTTTATACCTTGGCATGAGAAACCATGGCTCAAAATCCAGAAGCCATCAAAGAAAAGATTGATACATTTGACTACATTAAAATCGCAAACACCTGCACTTCCCCCTCCTCTCCCCCAAAACAACATCAATCAGGCCGGGCGCAGTGGCTCATGCCTGTAATCCCAGCACTTTGGGAGGCTGAGCAGGGCGGATCACCTGAGGTCGGGAGTTCAAGATCAGCTTGACCAACATGGGGAAACCCCTTCTCTACTAAAAATAAAAATTTAAAAAAAAAAAATTAAAATAAATAAATAAATAAAATTTTTAAAAAATAATCCATCAAAATCATAAGGAAAATGACAAACTAGAAAGAAATATTTGCAATTCATATCACAAACAACAGACTAATATTCCTAATATATAAAGAACTGAAACTGCCTTTGCAAAAAGTATGACAGTGCAGGAAATCTGACCTAACAGACTCCATCTTGCTTCTAGCCTGCAAGTTGCCCTTGCTCATTCCTAGGCCTAGGCCAAGCTAACTGTGGAAGGAATTTAGTTTACAGTTTAACTTTGAAGCAGAGAAGATTACAGCCCCTTCCCAAAGCAAACCCCCTCCTTGCTTGGGGATCACACCTCCTTTGTAATACTAACAATTTAGCCACAGGATAAGACAATATGGCTCAGGAGTCATTCAGCCAGATGTCACAAGATTAATAATTGCTCCTATAGATAACATTATTGTAAAACCTGAGATTGGTGTTCTAGGTATTTTTTCAGACCCTGTATTCTATTGGATCTGCTGGTGCCATCCAGACTGATAAACTGGTTCATCTGACCTTGTGGCCCCCCTACCCAGTAACTGAACTCAGCACAAGATGACACGCTTCAACTCCCTGTGATTTCATCCACGACCTAACCAATCAGTGCTCTCCACTCCCTAGCCCCACTGCTTCCCAAACTATCCTTTAAAAGCCTTACCCTCTGAATTTTGGGGAAGGCTGCTTTGAATAATGATAAACTCCTGTCCTTCTGCTTAGCTGGCTTTGCATCTATTAAGTTCTTTCTCTATTGCAAAAACTTGCTGTTCTCAATGCATCAGCTTTTCTGGACAGCGAGCAAGATGAATTCATGCAGCGATTATAGAACTTCTAGGAATCAGGAAGGAAAAGACTAACAATCCAGTAGAAAAATAGGCAAAGAATATAAATATAAACAGGAGCTTAAAATATGAATGACAATTATCCTCACTCATAATAAGAGCAACACCAGTTAAAACATAGACTGAGATACCACTTCTCATCTATTAGTTTAGCAAAAATCCAAGTTAGATGCTGCAGTCTTTTGGTGAAGCAGTGGGGAGAGGGCCACTACCATATACTGCTGTGGGGGTTGGGGTGTGCAAGATGGCAAATCCCTGTGGGGTGATCCTGGCAATATCTGGCAAAACTACCCATGTATTTACCCCTCGACCTAGCAACCTAATTCTTTGTGTCTACACTCGTCCTCCTTGGAGTGTGTTCCACAAACCAGTGTCGATTCACACACTGGAACAACTCCACGGTCACAGAAATGCAGAGATCTGAGAGTCAGTGTTTAAAAATCTTTATAATAATTTGACAGAGTAATTTTATGTATATTGAATCTAATAACAAAATATTCAGGCTTGTATGTTGCATGTTTTATTTCAATTCATTTCTCTAGTAATTCACTTTTATTGAATTTTATGTAAGTATCCATCTGTGACAGATTGTAAATTGAAAAATCAAACCTGCCTCTTCACAGATAGTTGAGGGCAAAAACAGACCACAGAGGCACCTGCACATGTGCAAAGTGACTTACGTACGAGATTGTTCATTGTCACATTCTTTGAAAGAACAGAAAGGCAGGAAACAACCAAATATTCAGAAACAGGAGATTGCTCAAATAAACTAGGGTATATCTTCACAATGGAATATTATGCAGCTGTTAAAAAGTATGAAGATTTTTCTCTCTTTATTTTACTTAATTTTTAGAAAGACAGGGTCTTGCTCTGTCGCCCGGGTTGGAATGCAGTGGCACTATCATGGCTCACTGCAGTCTTGAGCTCCTGGGCTCAAGCGATCCTCCCAGCTCAGCCTCCCTAGTGGTTGGGACCACAGGCATGCACCATCATGCATGACTAGAGGGGCATGCTCTGTTGTAAGTGGAGGGGTCGTCTTGTTCTGCTGCCCAGGCTTCCTCTAGGCTTTGATATGGAAAAATATCCATATCAAAAAAGTGAAAAAAGCAAGGTACAGAACAGCTTAATAGCATGGTACCTTTTGTGAAAATAAGAGGGTAAAAATAAGAACATATGTATTTATATATGTTTATAATAGCATTGATATACACTAGAAAAATAAACCAAAACTAATTTTAGTAGGTTATCTTTAAGTAGCAAAATGGGAATCAAGGCTTCTCAGTAAATACCTTTTTATATTATTTTCATTTGTGACCAGGTAATCATATTGGCCACTCAATAAAGTTTTTAGATTTAAGAAACTTAAAAAAAAACTAGTTTGGGTTCACTAAAACTCCTGGAAAACCCTAACATTTGTCTGACTTGTCGCATCTGAGTCCCTTCCACCTCCTCTCTCCTTCCCTAGTCCATCCAACATGTCACCAAGCCGCACTGACCCTATGTCTCTCAAAGGTCTCTAACCCAGAGTGAACTCCTTGGTGTCACTTTCTTCAGCAATAAAATGAAAGGTTGAACTAGATTGGGGATCCCCGACCAGGAGCTGGGGTGAATTAGAATCATCCCCCTGAGGGAGCAGAGTCCGGGGCTGGCAGGTATGGAATTCCCAGGTGATTCTGATGAGCAGCTCCCAGGGTTGAAACTGGAGGACTAGAGGGCTGGGGCTCCTTCCTGCTCTAAGACGTTTGCCCCAACCCTTCCTCTCTCTTCCCTTCCTACTGCCACTACCTTACTCCAGGTCTGGAAAATCACAGTAGGATTACTTTTTTCCTGCCTAAGGTTCCTCACATGTGTGTGAAATGGAATAATACCCATCACTGAATGGTTGCACGCCTCCAAGGAAATAACAGAATGAAGCCAGTGCACCCAACTGGCCCCTTCTCCCCCCACTCCCTCCCGGGTCTGCACCCCACCTGGAATTAGGACCCACAGCACCTTTTTGATCCCCTTATCCTCAGGCTCAAACTCATTCATACTTTACTCCTCCCGAGAAGAGCCTGACCATTCCTCTTAGCAGAGACCCTCTGGGAGGGAGATTTGGTCCAAACCTACTCCCTGAAGTGATTTTTCACACTGTCACTCACGTGGAGTTTTTCCTAAGCGCTAGCCTGGGTCCGTCTTGTGGCATGGGGTTTGGCTCTGCTTCCCATCCTTGGAGCCCACCAATTTTCCTGACATTGACCCCTGGCCCCTCAAACAAGGCCGCAGGACTGGGGAAGAGGGATTCAAAGGGCGAGGCCAAATCTCTGGAGCAAGACAACCTGAGGCCCAGTCCTAGCCCTCCTCTTTGCTAGCTGTGTGACTCTGGGAAAAACACTCTCTCTGCCTTAGTTTCTCCAAACTGGGGATGATAATAACAATATCAACTTCTTTAGCAGTTGTGAGGATGAAACGGGTTATTACCTTTAAAAGGCCTAGAGCAGTACCTGGCAGACAGAGTGATCAACTAGCATGAGTTATTCTGGTGCTCTGGGGAGAGAGGAACAGGGACTGGAGCATTTCCTTTTGCCCTCTGACACTTATGCTGGAAGCCCTCTGCCTGCACCTCTTCCCTGCTCTGTGCCTGGGAGGTGGACGAATGTGGGAGAACTGCATCCAAGGAGGCCCTGCTTGGGTTTGGCCAACAGAGGGAGGAGAAGGCAGTAGAGTGAGCACAGCTGCAACCCTCGACAGACCAGAGCTCCCCTGCTTCCAGGCTTCGGAAGGAAATCGCTCCCTCTGTCCTCCCTTCAGAACTAGGGGTGGTGCCGCCTCCTTGCTTACCAGCCCCTGGGTACTGCACAGGGAGTTATCCCATGTGGTTCCCAAACCCCCTTCCAACACCTTTGTAAACAGTTCCTTTATTAAACTGCCCTCACATTACCCCAAGTGAGTATGTCATCTGTTTCCTGGGGGGACCCTGACTGATAGAACACCTCATTAGGGATATTCAATGCATATGCAAATAGCAGCTTTTTAGCCCTTAGCTGGGGCTTTTCTCCTGTCAGCCCCTAAGAATATCCAAGGTGCCAGGACAATTGCCCTCCTCTCCCCTCACTATTTCCCACCCTCCCACTGACCTGTGCTCCCTTCCCAGGCCTCTCTGCCTCCCCGCCCCAGGTCTGACCACCAGCTTCAGAGCCGCAGGCCTGGCCCTCTATGTGGCCAGATCCCAAGCTCCAGGGGCCGGAATTAGAAGCATATCCTGGGCCCCTTCTCCTACCCTGAACCCTAGGACTTAATGTACCTAAGTTCTGCAGCAGAAGTTCCATTCTTATGTAAATATGTCCTCCAAGTCCTTTTTGAATCAGTAATTGCAGATTAATATTACTGTGTCCACCTGCGGCCCAGCACAGCACGTCTGTCTGCTGTTTCAGGAGAGAAGGGAAGGACAGGACACAACGAGTGGGGAAGGGATGGAGCAGGGCCTAGATCTGGGATCTCCTCTACTCGGTTACCTTCCCTCCAGGTGAGGCAAGAGCAAGGAGTCTATGCCTGCAGCTTTGCAAATTTCAGCACAACTGCGGGTATCATACTGAAAAAAGAAGAGTGGTCGGTTCCCATATCACTGGAAGTGTTCGGGGTCTGACTTTTCGAGGCGAGTTCTAAACTTGGGAGGTGACTTCCCAACTCCCAAGAATTACCCATCTATGGCAATCATCTCCCCTCCATTTGTGGTCAAAGGGGTAGGCCCCAGCAGCCTCATATGTACCATGGGGTCCCCATCCCAGCCACAGCTACTTGTACCAGGATGGTCATGTGATCAGAACAAACAAATCAGGTCTCTCCCACAGCAATGTGGGTGTGTGAACCCCCAAGGTCAAGTCAGTCTTTGTAGAGGAAACTGGAATATGTAAATGTGGACCCTGGTCATATTCTGTTTTTTGTTTGTTTGTTTTGTTTTTTGTTTTTTTAATGAGATGGGATATCACTCTGCTTCCAACCAGGGTGGAATGCAGTGAGCATGACCATAGCTCACTGTAACCTCAAGCTGCTGGCCTCAAGCAATCCCTCAGCCTCCCAAAATGCTGGGATTATAGGCATGAGCCTCTGTGCCCACCGTGGGGTGGTTATCTGCTACCTGCCATGTGAGCTGAGGACAATCTGAAGGCAAAGACAAGTGACAGGAGACAGAGGCGTGCTGACAGCTTTCCAGTTCCCAATTCCAGCCCTTTCCTGAGGTTTAAATATGTTCTGCTTCCATGAGCCACCCCCACTCCCAGATCCTTGTAATAAAATTTCCCGTTTTTACTTAATCCCATTGGAGTTATATCAGACTAGGAGTTGCCGACAGGCGTTGCCTCCTAAGTCTGTCCTTGCCTTCCTCCTTTCTAAAGGAGCCTCGGCTTCATGACAGCAGGAGGCAACCCGCCCTGCTCAAAACTTTCCCTAGTCTTTCAGGCAGAGGTGGCCCATGAGCTGCATGAGGAGGTTGTCAGTGGGGCTTAGAGGGATGTGTTCTAAGAGAGCTTCCCTTTTTCCAGAGTGGTCAGCAGATAGGAGGAATGGTGCCACAGTAGCCATCTGCAGCTGGTAAGTGACTTTTAGCCATATGCTAAGGATGGCAAAGCAGGTCAGGTCAGTCTTTGTAGAGGAAACTGGAACAGATAAATATGGACCCTATGTGGTGGTCATTTTTTTTTTTTTTTTGGAGACAGGGTCTCACTTTGCCACCTAGGCTGGAGTGCAGTGGAATGATCACAGCTCACTGCAGCCTCAACCTCCCAGGCTCAAGCGATCCTCCCTCCTCAGCCTCCAGAGTAGCTGGGACTACAGGCACATACCACCAGGCCTGGCAATTTTTAAAATTTTTTAAAATTTTTTATTTTTTTGTAGAAACAGAGTCCACCATGTTGCTCTGGCTGGTCTCAAACTCCTGGACTCAAGCTATCCTATCACCTTGACCTCCTGACCTACTGGGATTACAGGTGTTGAGCCTACCTGAGTAGTCATCTTCTCTTCTTCTTTTTCATTTTTTTTTTTTTAGACCCTGTCTCTAAAAAAACAAAGGACGTGACCTTTAGCCATATGCTGAGGTAGGTGGAACCTGGGACGTTGAAGATGGAACCAACTCCATTCTGTCTACCTCCAGACTCCTTTCCTATGCTTGCTGTGTCTCTTGTTTCCTTCTCTGCAAAATGGGGAGAATAATAACACCCAGCTCACAGCTGTTGTGGAGATGAAATAAGTTATTTTTGTCTAACAGGCCTAGAACAGCATCTGCCACAAAGTAGGCATTGTATAAGTGCTATTATTATTATTATGAGCAAATAATACACTCCTAACTAGTTTAAGTCCTTGCTTTTCACATCTCGATTATATTAACTAAATATAATTCATATCCCATACAGTTTGGTTTTTCATACATACAACCAAATACTCCCAAGACAAACAGAAACTTCTATTTCTAACACGTCTGTCTGATTTGATGTTAAAATAGTTCCAGAAGTTCCCACCAGCAGTGCATAGCCAATCCAATTATCCTGAGGGTTGTATAGTATCATAGAAAGCCCTGAGCTTGGGAGGCTGCCCTACCTGGTTGCAAACCTTGGTTTCATCCCCTGTGAAATAAGGTTAATAGCTTCTTGCTTAGAGAGAATGCTTTGATACACCCAGAACTAAGTCTGGTACCGAGTAGGCTCTTTATGAAATCCAATTCATATTTTAGTTTACTAGTAATATGTAAAACATATTCCACTAGTTACCTAAGTATCTGTTCATTCATTTATACAATACTTCACTGAGCATTTACTGAACACCTGCTATGTGCTGGGCCCTGTATAGATGAGAAAGTAGGGAGGAGGGAGGTTCACAAGACAAAAGCACGGTCCTTGCCTTCAAGGAGCTTACAGTCTAAAAGAGGAGAAGAGACATGTCTCCAGTGAGCAGAGACAGCAACCCGTGGCCCGGGGTCTGGATGGGGAAGGGGGCACAGAAGGCCCGTGTCTTGCCCTGCCTCAGGCCTGCTTGGCACTGGAGCTGGGGCAGAGTGCTCTAGGAGTAGGGGAGGGGAGATGCAGCACCAGCTGACTCCTGCTATTTTGGGAAATCTTCAGCAGCGAAGAAAGCATTTTCCCAAATCTTTGGCCAGAGTTTCTCTTGCCTTCTCTCACGCTGCTGTCCCAGTTCCCTGTGGGTCCTGGGTTTGGGGTCACTCTAATGGTGCCTGGAGGCGTGTGAATGCACGTGTATGTGTGTGAGAGAATGCATGCCCACGCACATGCCCCCTGAGGCCTCCCCGCCTTGTATGGGACTTCTTCTGGGCTCATTTTCCCAGCACAGAGATTAGGAAGAGGGTTTGCTGAAACAGGCGGAGGGGGTGCAATTGGCGAGTGACAGTGAAGGAGTGCAGAGAAGTGGAGGCAGGAGCCAAGGCCAGAGCAATCAGGAGGCCCACAGCTACAGAGCGACCCGTGCCCTCTGCTCGGGGGCAAAGGACGACGGAGACAGAGGCGAAGAGAGTTGAGTATGAGAGCTGAATTCCCCAGAGCCCAAACTGGCCTCCTAACAGGCGCCCCCTGCACAACTGAACCCTCCCCCATTTTCAGAGAGGGGACTGCCCAGACCACTCTGGGGTGGGTAGCAGCTGAGTTGCCACACTGGGATCATTCCATTCAGCAGGAGGATGCATCGGGCCCGGCTCTCCTGCAGGGTCCAGCAAGATGGATGCATGGGTAGAGCAGCAGGAAGCAGCCGATGACAGTACCCTAAAAGGGAGAAGACGCCCTGGGAAAGTGGGTGACAGGCTGCAGTCAGGAGGGTGGCTAAGAGGCCTCGTGTAGAAAGCGGAACTCTCTTGAAGAGAACAAGGGTGGAGCTTCCCCAGCCACCAGGAGCGAAGAGCATTCCAGAGGGCACAGCAGGGGAAAGACTTGGCCCTGGCCTATCCTTGGACAATCTGGAGAAGCTGGTGGAGGGAGGCAGAGAGGGAGTTGAGTCTGGAAAGGAGGACCGAGGCCAAATCACAGTGAGACTTGAGCACAAACCTAAAGATTCAGGAGGTCTCCGTCTGCTGAAGAGGACTTGTGGCTAGTTTGGGACAGTACAAAGATGTGGTCAGGTCCGTGCATGCTTTGGGAAGTTTGGTGGCAGTGAGCAAGGGGACAGGTGAATTAGAGCAGGCCATTTATCAGCAGGGCAACTGTAGACATTGGGAAGCTGGTCTTGCACCCAGAATGCAGCTAGATCTCAGCCCCATTTGCACCCTTGTGGAGAATTCCCCAATCCAACTGCGGTGCTTGGCTCCAGACAGAAGCAGGGAGAATGAGGGACCAGGTTGGAAGTCGTGTGGCCCACAGAGCTGCACCCAGGCAGGAGCAGCACGGCCACTCATACTGCGGCCGACAAGGAGGTCCTCTCCAGGGTAACCTCAGACCTCTTTTCTTTTTAGTGAAAAAAACCATGAAAGGGTGTCATCAGGAAGAAAAAGACAACTTACAACCCCTAAAAGATGAGGGCTTGAGTGCAAGTGCCTGGAGCATATTGACAGCATGCTAGGCACTGTGCTAAGTACGCTCTTTCCCCTGCAGGATCTCACAGCAGCTTTGCAAGAAGGCCAAGAGGTGCCCACATAAGCATCATTCTTGAAGCTGAGGCACTTGCCCAAGGTCCCCCTGCCACTGCCAGTGAAGCTGGGATTTGAATCCAAGACTGTCTGCTGCACAAGCCCACACCCTAGGCCGCTACACTCACCATCCTCCCTGGAAGACAAACTGGCCCCAGCCCTATCGTTGCATTCCACAGCCCTGGCTCCACACGCTCTCCAAGCAGCCCTCCCAGTTTAATTTGGTTTTCTGAGTTGGCTTCCTTACTAGGGAGAGTGCTTTCTGGCTATAAATTTTTCAGCTGACTTCCTGCTGCACACCAGCCTCCTGTGAGTTTGGGCTGTGGGAGGCAGGTTTTCCGGGTCCTGAATGGCTCCGGAGAAATTCTAGAGGTTCCAGATGGACAGGGCAGAGTCTGGAGCCCTGAGCCCAGCGTGATGACAGCCACCTGGCAGCTTCCCCCAGCCCAGGCCTGACAGCCAGGGGCCAGGGTGGGTGGGAAGGAAGGCGATGCTTCCTTTACTCCCCACCTCCAGCTCAGTACATGAGGATCTTTGGGGAAGGGGATTCAGGCCGGTCCTCTTTCCTGAGTCCCCTCCATCCTTGCCTCCATTCAAAGTCTCCACTTGGCTGCCTGCCTGGGAAAGGGGGAGAAAAAGAGAAGGAAAATAAAAGAAGAGGAAATAGAGGGGAAAGCAAGAGCAGGGAAGAATGTGTACTGTCTGCAGTTTGGCAGGGGGGGAAAGGCATTGTGGAGGCAGCCCTCTCCTGCCCCTGCCCAGGGCCACGAATATGGTGGCCCCGCAGCGGGCTTCTCCGTGGGGGCGATGAAGGCATCTTCCCACCCACCCATCACTCACCACTTGGGGGGCCAAGCTTAGCCCAACTCAGCACAAAGATAAGATTGAGATGCAGATGCCTTCCCATTGCTCTGAATAGAGCAGATTGGATACGGATTTTCCTCTTTTCTTCCCTTTAAGACCATCTGGGGGACTGGGGCCCAGAGGGAAGGTTTGGACCAGAGCGGGGAGGGTTAGGGGGAGGAAACCCTTCCTAGCACTTTTCAGCTCTAAAATCTGGGGGGTGAGGACATGGGGAGCCTCTCCTACTCCAACTCCCTTGCCCTCTCCCAGTGGCAAGTTCATCCCCTGCCTCTGCTTTCTGCAATCTGGGTTGAGTTCTTCTCTCCTCCATATATTCCTAGAAACCTCCAAGTCACGCGTGTGTGTCATGAGTGTTCCGGCAGTCCTCCCTGCATCCCACCTACATCCCTCCAGCTGCAGTGGGGAAGATGAAAGGGACAAGGTGATGACCGAAAGTTTAACAAGAAGGACTCTGACACAGATCACATGGTTCAACACTGTACTTTATAGATGAAGAAACTGAGGATGGGAGGACAGAGCAAGATTGGGCAGGGAGCTCACAGCAGAGACTAAATAATAGCAGGATCAAGTAACAGTGACAACAATAATAACAATGTTATTATGTACCCAGAAGTGTTCTATGCTCTTTATATTATGCCACTTAATCCAAACAATAACCCTGTGAGGCGGGTATTATAATCATCCCCATTTCATGGATGTGAAAACTGAGGCACAGACCAGTAAAAAGTAACTTGCATGAGGTCAAACTTGTAAAAGCTGGATTCAAACCCAGGCAGTCGGGCTCAGGAGTCTGCCCCTTACTCAATGCCAGCACATCACACAGGACTCAGCCATTTAGAAAATGACATTATTTGACATAGCAATGTGGGTAGAGCCCAGGCCACTCCAGGGAATGTTTGCAGATGGCGAAAACCTCTTAAACATGGTCTATAATCTGCTGTATTTGTGATCATAGAGACTAGTCTTGCTCCTATGAACAGAGTAAGTCAACACATGGTAAGAATTGAAAACAAGAATACAACAAGAATGTTTACATCACTTGGGAAAACAAAGTGTGAACATCATGAGGGCAATTGTGTAGAAGACAGGCATGTGGAGGAAGATGGACCAAATGCATGCGCTGAGAGCGTGCAATCATCGGGGAGAACCAGGCCCTTGCCTCATAGAGTAGCAGTGTGGCTTAAACAAAATAAGGTGAATAGCATGTTTGGTTCATGCCTTGCACAGATTAGCATTACAAATGGTGGTGGTGGCTTCACTAAGGTAATATGATGACTAGGATTTTGTTTTTATTTACCAAACATTCTGTAATGTTTTATTGTTTTTGCAAGGAAAAAGAAAACAAAGGAGACTTGCCTACTTTAATTGCTGAAATTAAATGCTAAGGATGTCACCAGACGCAAATCAAGCTTATCTATTCATTAGAGCAGCCTCCTTTTCCTCCTCCCCATGGGCAGGCTCTCTCCGTGGAAACATTTCACTATCAGATACTCAGTTGCGGCATAAAATGAAAACTGCATTTGAAAACATGCCCACAGCTCAAAAACAGGCAGCAAATCCAACTAAAGGCCTGGATTTTCTTGGGATTTCCAGCATAAATTCAGTTGCTCAGCATAAACCTTTGTGGGGAGGGCCCATTTCTGCTCACTTCCTCCAGTAACGTTCCTCACATCCAGAGAGTTAGTTCTCTGTAATTCAAAGAGCTCCTACAGAGATGGATGGTGGTGATGGTTACAGGACGGTGTGAATACTTAATGACACTGAACCGCATAACTTGAAAATGGTTAAAATGGGTTGGTGGCAATGTAAAATGGTGCAGCCGCTATGTAAAGCAATCTGGCAGTTCTTCAAAAAATTAAACATAGAGTTACCGTATGATCCAGCAACTCCACTTCTGAGTATATACCCCCAAGAATCAGAAGTAGGATATTGAAGAAATAGTCCTACACATGTTCATAGTAGTATTGTTTACAATAGCCAAAAGGTGGAAGTAACCTAAGTGTCCATCAACAGATAAATGGATACATGAAATGTGCAAGATATATACAATGGAATATTATTCAGCCTTACAAAAGGAGGAAATTCTGACACATGCTACAACATGGATGGCCCTTGAGGACATTATGTTAAGCGAAGTAAGCCAGTCACAAAAATATAAACACTGCATGATTCCATTTATATGAGGTACCTAGAATAGTCAAATCCATGGAGATAGAAAGTAGACTGGTGCTTGCCTGGGGCAGAAGGAAGCCGGAGTTATTGTTTAACGGGTGTAGAGTTTCAGTTTTGCAAGATGAAGTGTTCTGGAGATGGAGGGTGGTGATGGCTGCACAACCATGTAAGTGTACATGATACTACTGAACCATGGACTTAAAAAGAGTTAAATGGCCAATTTCATGTTATATATATGTTACCATAATTTTTAAAAAGGAAGAGCTGCTCAAACACAGTGGACTGAGGTCTTAGGAGGTATGCTGATGATACCCCAGATGAGGGGGTCTTCTCCCTGCTCTCCCCTCAGTCTGGTACCTGCTGCAGCCCCCTTACACTCCCCTGGGCACACTTACCCCTGACCAGTGAGAGAAGCCAGCCCCCTACTGTCCATCCACACCTTAGCTGTTGGGCTGGGGTATCAGGTGGCCCAGGGACGAGGTGGTGGGCAACAGGAGACGGAGTGAAGCCTCAAGGCATCCAAGAGATGCAGGCCAGGCACCAGCTGGAACCACTCACTGAAGGGGGAGAATTTTGGGTGAGTCATGGATACATGATGAACTAGGCAAAAGAGATGAGGTCAGATATGAGGCCAGACAGCCCCTGGGACCACATGGTTGCTGCTGTGTTTGTTTCTTGGTGCTGCTTTAACAAATCACTACACTAGTGGCTTGAAACAAACTTTTTTTTTTTTTTTTTTTGGAGACAGGGTCTTGCTCTGCTGCCCAGGTTGTAGAGCAATGACACGATCACAGCTCCTTGCAGCCTGGACCTCCTGGGTTCAAAAGATCCTCCTGCCTCAGCCTCCCAAGGAGCTGGGACAACAGCCTGCACCACCATACCTGGCTAATTTTTAAATTTTTTTGTAGAGATGATATCACTATGTTGCCCAGGCTGGTCTTGAACTTCTGGCTTCAAGTGATGTTCCTGCCTCAGCCTCCCAAAGTGTCCTCCTGTCTCTCTCTCTCCAAAGAGACTACAAGCATGAGCCACCACACTGGGCCTAAAACACACATGTATTATCTTATGCTTCTATAGGTTAGAAGTCCAACATGGGTCTCAATGGGCTAAAATCAAGGCATTAGCAGGACTACATTCCTCAATGGAGGCTCTGGGGGAGAATCCATTTCTTTGCCTTTCCCAGCCTCTAGAGGCTACCCACATTTCATAGTTAAAGCCAGCCACATTGCAATCTCTAACCCTTCTTCCACTGTTACCTCTCCTGTGGACCACAGCTGGGCAAGATTCTCTACTTTTAAGGATCCATGTGATTACATTGGGCCCATCTAGATCATCCAGGATAATCTCCCTACCTCAAGGTCCTTGACTGAATCACATCTGCAAATTCCCTTTTGCCTCGTAAGGCACCATATTCACAGGTTCTACGGATTAGCACATGGACATCTTTGGTGAGCCATTAATCTGCCTGCCACAGCCACCCTAGGGGACTCCCGCTCAGTCATTCCCACATGGCAAACACATTTCTGGCATCCAGAGACTCATCTGTGACTGAATTTCTGAAGAAGGAGTAGCAGCCAGTAAATGGATCCCAGCAAGTCATGGTCACATGGTCTCAGGGAAGAAGGAGCTACTGCTGGAGGAACATCAGGAAGCCGGACATGCAGGCCCGGGGGGCGGGGAAGATGGAGGAGCAGAGATGTGGAAACGACAGGCATAGGAAAAGCAAACAGGGTCTGTCCCATGAGAAAGAGGACAGCCATAAAATAGAAAGAGGGAGATTGCGGGAAGACCTTCCAGGTGAACTGCACTCCAACAAAAAGAAATTCATCAACACCAGCACACACGGTGATTATTATTCACTTCCCAAAAGGATTTTCCAAAGTGTTCTTTAAGTAATGAGTTCCACTGTGTTCTTAAAATAGGATTTACACCCAATTTTTCAGTAACACATAAAGGGACGCTTGTAAATCTATGGAAATGAAGTGAGACCAGCAACATCTGCTGCCTTGCTTTCTGTGCTGGTGGTGTCAGAGGGAGACAGAAAGAACCACAGACTGGGGTGATGGGCTCAGACTCTGCCCCAGCTTCCTCAACCCTCTGGCTCCCCATGAAAATTATCCTATTTAATGCACACACCACCCTTACTCTCATTTCACACATGTATAAACCAAGGCTAGAGAGGTGAGGGAAAAGTCACAATGGGTGGCTGCAGGTCAGGTCTGGCCCAAGGGCACTCTGACTCCAAAGCCCCGTTCTTTTAGCCACTCACAGAGAGCAGAGACTTTTCAGGGTGGCAAAGAGTCGTGTGTGTGTCTGTGTTGGTCACAGAAGCTGCATCCCTCCTACACGCTCAAGGAGATGAGCAGACAGCACCAGGGGCCATTGCTTACCTAGCGGGTCATTTCTGGGATGCTAATGAAACTTTCAATTAGAGACCAAGCCTTTCTTTCTAAAGTTATTAGAAATAAGAATCTGAACTGGCCGGGTGCTGTGGCTCATGCCTGTAATCCCAGCACTTTGGAAGGCCGAGGTGGGCAGATCACTTGAGGTCAGGAGTTCTAGACCAGCCTGACCAACATGGTGAAACCCTGTCTCTACTAAAAACACAAAAAAATTACCAGGTGTGGTGACTCGTGCCTGTAATCCCAGCTACTTGGGAGACTGAGGCAAGAGAATCACTTGAACCCAGGAAGCAGAGGTTGCAGTGAGCCCAGATCGCGCCACTGTACTCTAGCCTGGGTGACAGAATGAGACTTCGCCTCAAAAAAAAAAAAAAAAGAAAAAGAAAAAAAAGAATCTGAACAGCCTGAAAGAGGCTAAAAGGCTGTGATATAGGGCCAGGCATAGTGGCTCACGCCTGTAATCCCAGCACTTTGGGAGGCCAAGGTGGGCGGATCACGAGGTCAGGAGTTTGAGATCAGCCTGGCCAACATGGTGAAACCCTGTCTCTACTAAAAATACAAAAATCATCTGGGCACGGTGGTGGGCACTTGTAATCCCAGCTACTTGGGAGGCTGAGGAGGAGAATCACCTGAACCTAGGAGGCGGAGGTTGTAGTGAGCCAAGATCATTCCATTGCACTCCAGCCTGGAAAACAAAGTGAGTCTCTGACTCAAAAAAAAAAAAAAAAAAAAAGAAAAGAAGAGAAAAAGCTGTGATATAAGTGGCTGATTTTATTCCAATGTTATTAGAGCTAAGAATCTGAAAGGCAGGAAAGAGGTTAAAAAGCTGATATAAGTGGCTGATTTCGTGTCTCACTGGGGAGCCAGCTGTAGCAGATAAGAAGGGAGACAGAGAACACGGGGCATCGGGAGGAGCAGAACATCTGACTCCCTTGGCTTTCTGGAAATACCACTTGGGCATCAAAACAGATCATATAGAGGAAAGTGCCAGAAAAATATTGAACCCTGTTTCTACTTCTCTGTCATTACACAGTCCAGGTTCTTTCTACCCTCTCAGTTGACCCTAACTTTTCTTTCTGGTTCTTTCTCCCAAATGTGTGGTTCCCAAAGTTCTATCCTCAATTCCCTCTTCTTTCACTGTAGGCAATACTGGGTGGTCTCAGCCGCCCTCCCTCCCTCCCTCCCTCCCCAGGGCTTTCACTTCCACCCCTGCCCCACCAGCTCTGCGGATTGCCAGTCCTTCTCTTCCAGACTCCAGACCACCAGGCCGCCTCCGTCTCCATGTCATCCAGGCATCACTACCGCAGCCTGCCCAAAATAAATTTGCCATTTTTCTCCCTTAACCTGCTCCTCCCACGTTCCTCATTTCTGTCATTGGTCCTACAATTTCCCCAAATATCCTGACTCACATTTCAGCATTCTCAGGCTCTCCTCTCTATCATCTCCTACAGGCAACCCATTGTCGAGTCCTGGCACCTGTACCTCAGTGGATCCCAACCCCAGATGGGATGGCAGGTGACATGTGACAGATGAGCCAAGTATGTGGGGTGGAGGCAGAGGAGGATGGGAGGACACACGCTTCGTCTGGGTGGGACAGCGACCAGCTACCCCGCTCCACTTTCCACCAGTTAACTGTTGCTGTGTAAGGACACAGGCCCAGACCTGCCTAGTTTTAAAGATCTGCACATCTGGATTTATGTGACATTTTCCCCATTTTTAAATGCTTGCAACCGCTTGCATTTTTTGAAATCCCTACATGCACCAAACAAAACATGTCTCCTTTGACCTCTGGGCTTTGGTCTCTCTCCCACTGTTCCTTCTTTCCCTTCCTACCACCAAATATGTCCATGCCTCCCTCCTGGACAAGGGAACCCCCTCTTCCCTAGCCAGCTTTCTCCCTTCACCCTTTGCTGGTCTCAGGGCCCCACTGAACAAATGTTGAGTCCTTTAGCTTCAAACTCAAGGCCCTCCAGAGAAAAAGAGAATAGTGAGGGTGAAGGAAATAGAGAAGAGAAGGCTGCTGCCACTCAGGGTGACAGAGCCATTAATTAACAGAGTTAAACATCTGGTGTTTAATTAACACTCTCCCTCCTCTTTCATTCTCCCTCCCTTTAACTTTCCCAGAGGGGCTCCACAGTGGGTGAAACTGAGCAGAAACCAGGAGAACAGCCTCCTGGCTGAGTCAGGGAGGGAGGGCGAGGAGGCTGGTGTTTGATTCCGTGTGCTGGAGGGAAGAGGACAGTAGGGTAGCTTTGTGACTGGCTTACTTCACTTAGCATAATGTTCTCAAGGTTCATCTAAGGACGGGCTAGGAAGAAGCAGCTTGACGTTTCAGTGGTAGGGACTGTCCAGAAGTTTCTTGGGCAGGAGCTCAGTGCCTGGGATTATACGAGGAAGTCACCAGCTCTCTGTGGCTAACGTGATTGCCTCCCTGAAATTCATTCCCCCATTGTCTTCGATAATAAACTCCCACATTGCACAGAGTGGCAATGTTTCCAGCCTCAGGCGAGACACTTGCTTCTTCAGCCTCTTTTGAAGCTACGGGTGCCCAGGTCTGACCAAGGAGAAATAAGCAGAAGTCTGCTACAGGCTCTGGGAGGACATTTGTCTTCCTTGTAAGAGATAGACTCAGTGGGCACCAATCCCTTTCCTTTCTCCACCTTCCTCCTTTGCACTTGAATGTGATGTCTTGAGCTACAGCGGCCCTGTTTTAACCATAAGACAAGAGACGAGCCAAGAGGGCAACAGAATACCTTGATGCTGTTGAGCCAGTGAGCAAAGACCAGCAGCTGCTGCCCCTTCTGAAACCTCTTGGGAAGTGATTAAATAAATCTCTATGTTTAAAGTTATTGTAGGTGGTGTTTTCTGTTACATGCATCCAAAAGCATTCATAAGTGATACACTCCCTACCCTAAAACCTCTTCTCTCTAGGGAGATAAGTAAGCGACCACTTGTTTAATTAGAGTGGGGTAAAGTCAAGGGCAGACACGCTGCTCAGAGTGCCTCCCAATCTGGATGACCCAGGACGCAGGATTAGGAACTGGAAAGCAGCTAGTAGAGTGGGCCATGGCTGCATGAGATGGGAGCTCCGAGGGAGTCCTCTCACAGCCTGCCAGACAGTGGGAGCTCAGCCGACACGGGTTTGTGTGAACACATGAATGGCTGGATGTGCCGCTTCTTGGCACAGGTGGCCCAGCGACAACCAGCTGGAAGAAAGGGACTCTCCAGCAGCTAGCTTGAATCTCTCTGATTCCAGACCCTTCTCAGAAGGCCATGCTGGAACACCGCTCCCCTTCAGAAGTTCCCTCCTCCTCCCCACTTCCTGTGATGCCCACCTACCCTCTTATTTGGCACTTAATCAAACCTCCCCATTCGCTCCAAATATGGCTCTTGGTTTGACTGCAAACCCCGGGAGGCAGATACCACTTCCTTTTTCAGCCTCCAGGACCTACCAGTGTCTTGAACACTGAAAACAGTTGATAAATGTTTTCATTTGAAGTTGATGCTTTGGAGGGTGCAAAGAGGTTTGTGACTTAAAGAGTTGCTCAGAGAAGGGCCCCTCTTAAAAAGAATAGTCCCAGAAGTCTGTAGTACTGCCTGAAATTGTCCTATTAGACATGGACCGTATTGACTGGCTGGGTCACCTTAAGAGAAACAACCACTCTGAGCAACAGTTCTGTGTGAGGGGAGTGCCGACTCAGCGTGGAAGTTCACTGTGAGAATGTTTATTATTATTATTATTATTCTTTGAGACGGAGGTTTGCTCTTGTTGCCCAGGCTGGAATGCAACGGTAACATCTTGGCTCACCACAGCCTCTGCCTCCTGGGTTCAAGCGACTCTCCTGCCTCAGCCTCCCAAGTAGTTGGGAATACAGGCGCCCGCCACCACGCCCGGTTAAATTTTGTAATTTTAGTAGAGACGAGGTTTCTCCATGTTGGTCAGGCTGGTCTTGAACTCCCGACCTCAGGTGATCTGCTCGACTCAGCCTCCCAAAGTGCTGGGATTACAGGCGTGAGCCACCGCACCCAGCCTTAAGAACGTTTATTATAATAAGCTTTTAAAAGTGACAAGTCTTGGAAGAATTATGCCAGCAATTATTCACTTTTTAATGTAATCCTGTAGATTTTAGGGTGGTGAAGAACCTTAGAATTCCTCCTCCTAACTACCCCCACACGACTTCAAAACTATCTTCAGAAGTAAGCAAGGATCTTCTTGAGTTGAATTAACATGACATTTCTTACGAGAGAAAGAGTAGCAGGCGCTGTTGGTGCCTGCCCCATGCATGGGTGGGTGCACCCATCCAGATTGGCTGTTAATGGTTCACACCTGCAACCCTCTCCAGAGGCCTGCCCTTCACCCACTGCAGACTCCTGGAGACTACAACCCTCACCACCATTCCAAGGCTCTTGGGCAATCACCAGCTGACAGAGAAGTATAGAAGCCCAGCCCCCATGTCTCCAGGTGCAGCAGATTCTGTGGTGCTATTCATGCTCCAGGGCCCCTCGTGGGATCGTGGGATCGTGGGATCGTGTAGCCTTGGCTTCACCCTCTGCTCTACCCTGGTTCTTCTGGAGGGCACTACCTGGTTGGTCACTTGCTCAAGAATCTACTCAGGCTTTGCTTCTTCCAGGGAACCTGGACTGAGATAGGCCTTTTGGCCCTTTCTGCCTTCCCAGAGGAGGACTGAGAAGGAGGTAGGGGAAGAAGCAGGCTGGTGTCAAAACTAAGCTCTTCACACTTCTCTTTTGGCCCAGGGCTCTGCCCTGACACTCTATGTGCACGAGAGACCACGCACCAGGCCCAGCCCTCAGCCCGCCCAAGGACAGCAGCCTTGACCAGAGCTAGCATGTGTTCCTGCATCCTCCATGCGCTCCTGACCTCCCTGGCTACTCCCTTCTCTCCAGAAAATGTGCAGATCCTCTCCAAGGCTCAGCAACACTTCCCAGAAAACTGTAAATCCAAAAGTCAATTGGTCTTCATGTCACCACATTATCAGAATTGGGCACCCAGGAAGGTTTAGGCTCAGAGACTCACAGAGTATTCGTGTAAAAAGGGCCTTGAGAGGTGATGCAGCTACCTCCTTCACAGTTTAATTTGGATTATACTTCTGCATCTGTGCCTCTCCCCTGTTATTATAATTGTGATAATTATGGTCTGCTTTATTCTCCTCTGGACCATTTACACAGGTGCACAGAGACAGAAATGTATGGATGCAAATCCCCGACCCCAGGCTCTTTTTTCAGGGTTTGCCTCCCTAGAGGCAATGAACATGAATGAGGGACAGTGGCCTTGGGGGTGACCTAGTAGCAGGGTAGGATGGGGGTCCAGCCCACAGGTGCTGTGCCTCTTAGATTGGAAGGGTGGGAGAAGCAGCTGTTTGCACTCTTATGTACCCTACTCCAACGCCCACCCCAACACTACCGGAAATACATTTTTTTTTTTTTTTGAGACGGAGTCTCACTCTGTGGCCCAGGCTGGAGTGCAGTGGCACGATCTCGGCTCACTGCAAGCTCCGCCTCCCGGGTTCACGCCATTCTCCTGCCTCAGCCTCCCGAGTAGCTGGGACTACAGGCACCCGCCACCTCGCCCGGCTAGTTTTTTGTATTTTTTAGTAGAGACGGGGTTTCACTGGGTTAGCCAGGATGGTCTCGATCTCCTGACCTCGTGATCCGCCCGTCTCAGCCTCCCAAAGTGCTGGGATTACAGGCTTGAGCCACCGCGCCCAGCCGGAAATACATTTCTTTCCAGTAGAAATGGAAGGGCAGTGGAAATCAGGTCAGTTTGGATCTTCCTATGGTTGGTAATGTCTCTGCGGGCATCTGAGGTCATCCTGTCCATCCTCCAGGCTCCAGGGAAGACAGTTCCTCCTTCAGTCCAGGGCAGCTTTACTCCAGCCACATCTCTTGGTGACCTCAGCTGTGTCTGGTGGCCATCGCTGTCAGGACATTCTTACATCTTTTCTGCCACACGACCCAACATTCATCAAGGGTCCTAATAAATGCTATGGGCCATAAGCCTTGGGGCAGGTCATTTTCTCTCTTTGGGGAACCCCTCTTTTGAGCATTCTATCCTCTGTTCACTTGCCAATGCTTACATCTGACTCCATTTTTCTCACCAATGATCCTCAACTTGTCAAATCCCAGATACCAGGACTTCTGGTGAAAATACATGGGTTCTGTGCTCGAATAATTTTAATTATATCTAAGCTTTCTCATGTTCTTTTTTCTATGACAGACAGTGTGCTAATTGTTTTTCAAATGTGATCTCATTTTATCCTCACCATATGGCTATAAAATAAGCTTTGCTGCCTTTTTTCAGATGAGGAAACTGAGGCTCAGAGAGGTTGGGCGGCTTGCCCAAAGTCACACCAGAGGTGGCAGAGCCAGATCTGCCCTCAGATCTCTTTGATGCCAAAGCCCATGCTCTTAGTCAACCTGCTTCCCGCCTCCTTCCAGGGATGCTTTGGAGAGAGGTTCCCCAGGAAGGAAGGTGAAGGGGCTTGGTGCTCTCTCCTGGCTGTGGGGCCCAGAGAAGGGATGCCACCCTTTAGGGATCAGGTCTCCTCCTGATTCCCTGTATCCAAAGCTGAGTCCAGCCCAGTTCCTCTCCCACTGCCCAGAGTTTCCTCCCTGTGTCCTATCCCGTGCTGGGTTCTGGATGCATTTTCTTTCTCTCTCCTGGTCAGGATGCCTGCTACTGCCAGGGCCTCTGATCATAATTCTCTATTCCAGTGTCTCCAATGACAGCTCCCAGCTCCACTCCCATTCTGCTCCACCTCATGGACACCACAGCCCCTAGGTGCCCCCAGCCTTCCTGGCACCCACCTGCATTGATATTTCTGTGTCCCACTCACTGTTGCGGATGCTGGAGTCACTGGTCCCTTCTGCTTTCCGTTCCCTGACGCAGGGAAAGTCACTGCTCATTAGTTTGTGCCAACAGCGCGGGTGGCAGAGAGCAGCGAGGCAGATAATCTGAGGTAGTGGGGAATGTAAGAATCGTCTCTATTTGGCTGTGGAAGGTATTTTTGGACTTACAGTTGAATGTGGGTGTATGTTATATGCTGGGAACTCACAACACTTCAAACCAAATACTGAAGCTCAACCAGCAAGACCTGGCTGCTGGTTTCAGGAATTAGAAAGTGGTCCACCCTGTTCCTATTTCCTGCAGAGCTGGGTGGCTCCATGTCTCGGCTGATGTTCAGGACCCGCTGAAGCAGAACTGCTACTTCTCTAGGGCTCAGAAACCACACTTGCCCCTGACCTAGAGCCTGGGCTGCAAATGTGGATGCCCACAGCAGGTGGGCAGCCAAGTGAGGCCAGTTGGTGTCACACAAAAGGGAGTGGCAGAGCGAGGACTGTGAACCCCTTCAGGAGGGCACCATCACTCCTCAGGGGGAGCTGCTCCTCAGCTCCAGCTGATGACAGAGGCCAAACAAAACACATCTGTGAAAGAATTTGGCCCACTGACAACTGGTTTGCAGTCTCCAGCCTCGCGGTTCACACACTAATGTGCATCAGAATTGCCTGGAGGGCTTGTTACAACCGATTGTCGGGCCCCTGCCCCAGTTTCTCATTCAGTTGGTCTAGGGTGGAGCCCAAGATTTTGCATTTCTAGCAAGTTCCCAGGTGATGCTTACAGTCTAGGGGCCACACTTTGGGAACCACTGCTATAGCCCAGCAGCTATAGAATAGGAGAGTTTCCCACTTCCTTACCTTTTAATATTGGCAAGGCTTTGTTTGGTAAGTATCAACTCAAGAGGTAATCGTGTCCTTTAGAAGTTAAAAGTCAGAAGAAAGGGTGAGACACATTTATTAAATGGCAAATATGCATCAGAAACTTTCATGAACATCTCGTTTAATCACCACAGCCTTCCTGCAAGGTAGGTAGGTATTATTGCCCCTACTTTACTGCTGGGGATCTAAGGCACAGAGATGTTCATGACTCGCCCAAGGTCGCAGAACTAGGAAGGACAATTCTGGGACTGAAGTCTAAATCAGCCTAACTCCAGTGCCCATGCTTTTCCCAAATCATCAAACTGCACAGAGAAACTGGGCCTCTTTGCAAAATATACCTTCTTTCTGGGGGTTGAGCAGAATAGCCTTCCCTTTAGGGGCCCTTCTAAGTGTGTCCATCGGGGCAACTCACAGGAAGGGCTGGGTCAAGAGCCAGAAGGCTTGGAGAGGGGAGAGTCCTTTGCCTCCTTCCAAAGGGAATGATCAATAAAGACCTGGTCCTGGAGCACTACCCAGTGGCCTGTAATTCCCAGGAGACAGGAGGGCTGACCCTGAGGCAGCATAGTGCCCTGAAGTGCCATGCCTGAGGAAGTCACTCCTGAACAAACCGCCTTAGTCCTTGGGAATACATCAGAGCGGGATGGGAGAATTATCTGGTTAATGTCTGCAAACTCATGGCAGGAACCATGTCTGTTTTGCTCAGTGCTATATCCCTAGCTGCTAACCCAGCACCCGTCACATAAGAGACACTGAATTATTTGTTGAATAAGAGAATGACTGAATAGTGGAACAAAGGGCAACGAATCTTTGCTCTCAGGCAAAGGGACTATGGATAATGTGCCCACTCATGGTTGAAAGTGTAGACACTCATAAAGCAGCCAGCCTTGAGAAGGGAGATGTGGCAGGTGATAATTCTGCTCCAGGTAATTGATCGGAAATGTTTTCCAAATCCATCGTGGGCCATGAAGCAAAGATATTAACAGGCCTGCCTGCCAAGAGCCAGCAAGAATGAGGTCTTATTCACCTCTGGATCCTCAGCCCATGTCTATTGATGAATGAAAGCGAGTCTCTGCTCCTGAATGCTCAGTGGGGAAGGTGTTCACACACTGATTGCTGCGTGGGTGCTGGTGGGCCTCTGCCCAAGAAGCCTTCCCCAAGGCTTTCTGGAAGGCAGGTGGAGCATGGTGAGAAGAGCATGGACTTGGAGTGGGAAACTGTGGTTCAAGCCCTGGTATCAGCCACTCCTGAACTCGTCAATAGACACAATCCCAGTGGGAGCAACAGACACCGTCTTCTTCATCCCTGAGCCTTGCTGCCTCCCTTCTCTTTAAAAAACAGGGGGAATAATGATAGCAACAACAATAGCAATCATAACAACTTCTTCACAGACTTGTGAAGGTGGGATACTTGTGCACTGAGAGCGGAACAAGCACTCAACAAATGCTTGTTGTCCACATGGATCCGCTGATAGATCCACCATGGCTGGTTCACTTCTCCAGCGTGGAGAGTTTTGAGAAGAGTCCCTCACTGCTCCAGATAGGAAGCTCTACCACTACTTGACTTGCTTTCCTCTTGCTGCAACTTAAACCCTTTTACTCCACTGTCTGTGGTGACAAGGAATAGGCTGGCAGTTGGTGAAAGCTCTCTCTAACACTGGTCTCCCCTGCCTTCCTGGGAAAGCAGCAGAAACACACTTTTTGGAGCCAGGAACTAATGCTATGGAGAGTGTACAGTGACTTAAGATGTATTCAAATGAGTGCAACTCCAAGCCACATGGTAAGACAAATGGTTCTGCTGCCCGTGTGTAAAGCATGCCAGCCCTTTTCCCTGGCATGTGGCACACTCCAGATCTCTCCCCTCATCCAGTTACGTGTGTGCAAAACTCAGCCTGGATCAGTCACCCTCGAAATTTGAGTCAAATAAAATTAAAAATAAAAATTGTTCTTGGATCACACCCTGTTCTGCATTATCTGTGCTATGGTTTGACTTTATTCAGCTCTTTAACCACTGGCTCCAGATGATCTCACAGATGTAACTGGGCCAGCACTGGGGAGAGAGACCCCCACCTGAGTTGGTAAGAGCCGTTGGGATGCTGGGCTGGGTGCAGGATAGGTGACAAGCAGAAAGGCCGTGTCAGGAATCATGCAAATCCCCATGTGGATGGGTCCTTGCTGTTCTTCACAACCATGATGCCATCAGATTCCCTGTGAGGTCTGCAGAAGGCTTGTCATGGCTCCCATTTAACTGATGAGAAGCCAGAGGCCCTGAGAGCAGCTACAGATCCAAATGCTCAGAGTGGGAAGTTAGCCCAGGTCTGCCTTCCCACCCCGCAGCCTCTCCAGGCTCCCGGAAACACCCTTATTCCCCAAGTCAAGGCGTGATGGCTCACACTGGATAAGGCCCCGAGCCACTGGGAGCTGGGAGCCTGGAAACTGTGGGAGAACCCCTACGGATTAATGACAGGTCATTCAGAGTGTCTATATACCTTGTTTTGGAAATCTAAGAGGTAAACATAATAGGATCCCAAGGTCTCCAGAAAAATCACTCACAATGCTCTCTTTGGGGAGTGAGCAGTATTGATTCCGGGGCAGCAAAGAGAAATGATGGATGCTCATCCCAGTCTGAGCCCCTGACTCCAGCCTGTGTTCAAGCTACGTTTACGTCCTTCTCTCCCTTTACACCCCTAGCTTCCAGACTCGATGCCAAGTGGCCCGGGGCCTCTGGTGCCCTGAGGGGAGCCAGCCAATGAGCTGCTAACCCAGAGGACATAAGCTAGTCCAGCTCAGCCTCTGCCATGTGACCAGCCAAAAGCAGAACCCCAAACCCCACCCCAAGATGAGTGGGGCCCAGCCTGGCAGGCAGTGGAGGGTGCTGCAGAGTGAGGAGGGGTGGAACACCGACAGTGATCAGAAGGGAATAAAGAACACTGAGGCCAGTTCATCTGTGAAGGTCGTGAAATGGACAGAGTTTTGTTCCTTTTGGTGTACGTTATTGCAGTTATGATGGTGTTTGTGCAATAAATGAAACAGTGAAGGGAAAGTGTTTGGGGTCTGTGTTGGGGTTGCACGATGCTGCAAATTTGGTGGGTTGTAGATTCCCAGGGAGGACAGGCAATGTGGAGCCTCACTATCCCACTCTGGAAATCTACAACCCACCAAGTGTGGAGCCCAGGACAGAGGGGCAGAGGTATGGGAGTGGGGATGGGCGGAGAGGGAGGGGAAGGTAGGGAGAAATTCCTTAAACCCCATTCAGGATTTCCTTCTGGAGGGCTGTGAGTCTTCTTCACCAGGCTCAATTCCTGGTACTCTGGGTCCTGCCAGCTCAGATTCCTGAACTTCCAGAACATAATTGTCTTCCAGCTCAGCAGGGCACAGCGTCGGGCCGGCTAGGAGCAGGCTGCCATTCCCCGAATGTACACCCTGTCAGTGCCCAGATCCATCTGGAGAGCAAATGGCTGGCTGAGGGGAGAGAGCCCAGGCACACCACCCCCCATCTGCTCCCGCCATGTGACACACACTTGCAGGCGGGGAGGGAGAAGCCTGAGGTGGTTGGCTGATGTAGTGGGGAGGGTGGGAGAAAGAGCAGGGACCAGCAAAAACCCACGGTCCAGCCCCAGCCAGAAGCCTTTCTGGGAACTGTTCTCAGTCCTACTCCCATTGCCAGGTGAGCCCCCTCACTCCTGCACACACACAGGGGAAAGACAGGTCTGAGTGAAGGCCAGGCCTGGGACTCCACCACCACCACTGCCCCAGACACAGGAAGGTGGATGTGGGTGCACACTCGCCTGCGCACATGCCTGAGATCCAGATCATTCCTTCAAAGCTTCTTTGCAGGTGCAATGATGCAGCCTCACTGCCGCCCTAGCCCTGAGCGCCTACAAGGCAGGTGACTAGTCCTTCTGGGTTTGGGTGTATGGGCTGGGGAGGGTGAGGCAGGGACACATGCCTGAGGACCTCTCAGGTCGAGGGTGTCCAGGAGGTGAGCAGGCCATGGGGCTTGGTTGTGGGCAGAATAGAGAGCTCCAGCCCTGGGCCAGGGGATGGGAAGAGAAGGGGGATGGTCTTTAAGAGAAGTACAGTGAGCTCTTTCTGATATGGTATAAAAGAAGCCCTTCTTGGAGACAGAAAGATGGTCAAGGGCTGACAAAACCCTTCCAGTGCTTAATGAATGTCTCTCTTTAAACCTGGCCATTGGTGCCAAAGCCCCTTAAGTTCCATATTCATAGAGCTCAGTTATAATAAGAATAACAGCTAACAGGCTTACTATTTGCAGGACTTTATCTATGACTCACCCTGTAGGCCCGGCCCCCACCCCCAGCTCTCCTTTTCCACAATGGAACTGGAATAGAGTTATCCTCGTAGAGGCCTGTTGGAGAAGCATCTGAAATGCAAGAATTCTGGGGAGGGAGCCTGGAAGTGTCCTCCGCTCAGGTCCACAAGGACAGCAGAGATATGGAAGGGAGCGGGAAGCCATGTCATTTTCCTCCCAGAAGCTTTAGTCAAGTGCCCACAGGTGTGGTCTGCAGGCAGACGTGGGGAGCACCAGACAAGGAGAGATGGAGTGGGGACCCTGGGTCCAGGGGTGGGGAGCAGTGGAGTAAGCAGAGGCACAGCTGAGCCCCTGTCTGCCAGGAGAGCTGCCGCTGCTGCCTGGCAGGAAAGGAGTGTGATGGATGCTCCCCTGCCCAGCTGCGCCTCAGCCTTGGCAGGGGAAGGAAGGATGATGAGACCCTGAGCCAGGGAACACGGATTTCTGCCTGAGGAGGCGCAGACCAAGGCACAGACCTGCCCTCCCCCTTCTCCTCCCCACTACCCCCCTGCTTTGGCACAGCCTGGGTTGACACTGAAGCACTCATGCCACAAAACGTGCAGCCCTGGGTTCAAATCCCAGCCCAGGCTCCCTTAGCCTCTCTCAGTCAGTTCCCTCAACTGTAAAACCACACAGGGCAGTTGTGAAGATTAAAAGATAATGTTTTCGGAAGCACATAGCACTATCTGGCACCTAGAAAACACTCAATAAATGTCAGCCATTATTTTATCATCATTATTAGTGTTGTGATTATGCGGACCTTCCGTCTCTCTCTCCAGATGCTCACAATAGCCTCCTAAGTACGCTTCCTATCTTTCATCTCTCCTCTCCAATCCGTCCTACACAAAGCTGCCAGAACACAGTCTACAGCAATGATTTGGTCACATTATTCTGCTGCTTAAAACCCCCACCAGCTCCCCACTGCCTACACAATCAAATCCAAATGCCCTGCATAGCAAGGCCTTTCCATCTGCCTCAAACTCCCTCTCCTGCCTCCTCCTTGGCCATTCCCCCTCTATCCAACCTCCTCATCACATCCCAAATCTAGATACTCTTCACGTCATGCACTTGCCCACCTCGATCCCTTCACTTCTGCTCGCCCATCCTTGTAGAATGCCCTCTCCTCCAACGAAAACCTCCTCAGCCATCAAGGCTCAGACAAATGCCAGCTCATCCATGAAGCTCCTTTTGACCCTCACGCAGCCAACAGCTTCCTCTGCTGACAGATGCAGCATGTGGTTTATATACTCTCATCACTTCCCCGCCCTGTGTTGGGCTGTGCAGATGCAGGAAATGCTTCTCAAAGTGTGCTCCTAGGACCAGCAGCATCTGCACCTCCTGGGAACTTGTTTAAAATGCAAATTCTCCTGCCTCACCCCAGATCTACTGGATCAGAAAGTCTGGGGGCAGGGCCCAGTAATCTGTGTTTTAACCAGCTCTCCAGAAACTATTGCACACTCAGTTGGGGAACCACTGATGTAAGGTACCTGTACCTTACAGGTGATGCTTGGTACACAGAGAGAAGTGATGGGTTAGATCAGATCACTTGGGTAGCTTTGAAAAAATACAGCTGGTTGGGCCTCACCTGCAGAGATTCAGATTTAATTGATCTGGGGTTAGGCCTGTGCATCCATGTTTTTTTTTCTCCCAACATTTTATTAAGAATATTTTCAAACATACAAAGCAGTTAAAAGACTGCACAGTGAACACTGGTATACCCGCCATCTAGATTCTATTACCAACATTCTGCTGTATTTCCCTTATCACACATCTGTCTACCCATGCATTCAGCCATTTTATTTTTTGGTGCATTTGAAAGTAAGTTGCAGACATCAAACACATCACACAAACACATCTGAGTGATTTAAAAGCCCTCCGGGGCCAGGTACGGGGGCTCACGCCTGTAATTCCAGCACTTTGGGAGGCCGAGGCGGGCAGATCACTTGAGGTCAGGAGTTCAAGACCAGCCTTGCCAACATGGTGAAACCCAGTCTCTACTAAAAATACAAAAATTAGTCAGGCACGGTTGCACACCCCTGTAATCCCAGCTACTCAGGAGCCTGAAGCACAAGAATTGCTCGAACTGGGGAGGCAGAGATTGCAGTGAGCCAAGATCGGGCCTCTGCACTCCAGCCTGGGCGACAGAGTGAGACTCTGTCTTGAAAAAGAAGAAAAGCCCTCCAGATGGTTACACTGTGCAGTCAGGGCCTCTCTCATCACAGGTGAGAAACTGACAGTCTCTTAGGCTCAGCTCCTGCTGTGAAATGAGGAGGTGGAGAAGGATGATGCCTACTATGCCTCCCTGTCCCACTCTTACGAGGACTGAATGAGATCACATTTGAGAAAGCCCTTTGTAAAGGGTCATATGATTAACAGAAAGCAATCCCTGACTCCATGCTGGAGAGGAAGGTGTCCAGAGCTGTTGCAGGATCACTGAATAATAAACGAATTGCAAATAAATGACAAATAATTATTTAGTATAAGTGTATCCAAAATATTGCATGAGACATACTCATACTCATACTGAAATACTATTTGTTGCTTACCTGAAATTCAAATGTAATTGAACAACCTACATTTTTACTTGCTAAGTCTGGCACTCCTAGAACTCAGTCGTGTCTTATGGAGAGCACCAGGATCAGAACCCTCTACCCAGAGAAGAGTCAGGGCTGGCAACAGGGACTACAGCTCTGCCTAGCCAGCCTCTCATGCTCCTAGGATTTAAATGTTAATGTCATCCAAAAACACCCTCACAAAAACACTAGAATAATGTCTGATCAAATATCTGGGCACAGTGGCCCACCCAAATTAACATATAAAATTAACCATCACGGTCAGCAAGTCTCAAACATTAGAGTACAAAAGTCTCACTGGGGAGAACCAATTAAAATGCAGGTCTCCAGGCCCCACCCCAGAGATTCTGATGCGCCAGGTTTGGCACAGTGCTCAGGAGCCAGCATGTTAGCCACCGCTCCAGATGGCTGGGATCCGAGGGCTCCACGGGCCCACTTTAGGAAGCACAGCAGTTGTCACTCAATAAATATTTGCCGACTAAAGGGATGTTGGAGGTAGGAGTGTGGGCAGGAAGGCATCTGAGCCAGGGCCAGAACAGCTCTGCAAGACTGTGTCCTAGGGGCTCTGTGAATGGCCCCCAGTGGCGTGATGGCAGATGGGGAGCCAGCCAGCCAGTCCTGCCCCCAGGCAGGGACCCACAGCTGAGTTTACAGACAGACACAGGAGACAGAGCTGCAGGCAGTGGGCAACTCCACCAGCCCTGGCACTAACCCAAAGGGCAAACCCTTGAACCAGGCCTAGCCCCACCTGGGCCCCAGGATGCCCTTCTCTGTCCCGTGCGAGTCGGTGGGGTGGACGTGCTCGGCCTCTCATGAGCCGATGAGATCATGGCTCAGGAATCTATGTGCAGTCGGTTGCCCCTGAAAAGAACCGCTCACTCAGCTGGGGAAGCGAGCAGCTGAATGTTCACAGGCCGGCTGGGGAGGCGGGGCGTAGGGCCACAGGGACCCGCGCAGCATCCCAAACACTTCAGAAAGGAAGAAAATCAACCCTGGGTTGTACAAGCCCATGATGACAGAGCTGTTTCGTTTGTTTGTTTGTTTGTTTGTTTGTTTGTTTGTTTTTAATAGACTCCCATAGACTGGTGGTTAGAGTTATGTCCCTGAAAACCTTACAGCTAAATAGGTAACTGCCAGAGAATGACAGCATCTGGGCAGAAAGAGACTCTTGGTGGTGGGTTAGGTCCATCTCCCAGGACCAGCGTTCTAAACATTTCATCGTGATAGAAGGCTGGAGGCGGATCCCTCCGCTGGGCAGCCTCCAGGAGGGGAGAGGCATGGGCAGCCAGCTTCGTGTCAGAAGGGGCATTCATCCTCAGGGCCTTGCCTGATGGGGAGTAAGTAGGTGCTCAATAAATGCATGTTCAGCTCAACTGAGCAAAGGGTAAAGCAAGAGGAGAGGAGACTAGTGGCTGCCCCTCTTCCAGGCCTCTTTTACCCCTGTTACCACGTCCTGCAGCTCTGGGCTGCTCTGTTTCCACCCCTTCTGTGTGACCTCAAATGCCACCTGGCTCCCTTCATGCCCGTCCTCCTGCCCAGGTCCTGCTTGGCCATCTTCAGCCTGCCCTGTGAGCCATCGCACAGCAACTGGGAAGGCGGTTCAAAGAGGGAGACGCAAGACACAAAGAATGCCTTGACAAGAAAGGACAAAGCACTGGGGCTCTGCAGGCTGGAAAAGAACAATGGGATAAATGGGATGGGAGGCGGGGGAAGAACCAAAGTCCTCAGGTGTCTGAAGGGTTATAACTGAGAGAGGATGACCAGAGACACCATCGCTCTCAGGACAAGGCAAGGTGAACGTGGACAGTGGAAAGACCCGCCGAGGAGAACATTCAGGATGGGAGCAGCAGAGAGCCCCTCTGTCTCTGAGATCACCTGGGTGTCTCCAGGAAGAAATGCTTTTCTGCCTGACATGGCCTGCAGAGCCAGCCAAACAACCTGCCATCCACAAACGCTTCCATATCCTCCCCAACTCTCTTCCCGGATTAAGCTTGTGCCACTTCTGGGGGTTCCCAGTTCCACATAAGTTTACTACCTGCTGTGTAAATAGCACTTACTTTCATTTGTGCTACAGTTTCTTTTGGCTGCCTTCAAGGGCTCCCCTTCTCTCTTGTTCTGATTTCAGGGACTTGGAGATGAAATCTACATGTCACCCTATGGCAGCCTTAAGGGAGAGGGGCATTCACAATTGGGATGTCCCCCCCTCACTGTCTCCTTTCTGTCCTGGGATCCTGGTAGATTTTTCAACTAAATCCAGAAAGACAATCCCTTAAAGAAGGAACAACAGGCCATCCACCTGGTTTCCCCAAGGCTGGGACCATGTTTTCTCCAACCCCCCTGCAATAATGCCCGGCTCTCTGGCTGTTTGTTTTGGCCAAACCAGCATATGCGCTCAAAACCTTTAAGGGAACATTCTAACAGCTAACATCCTTAGATTTACATTCTAACATCCTTAGATTTACTGGGTTATGTCAGAGCACTGGCAACTCCCCATTTGTGGATATGACTTTACTGATTTTCCCGTAAGTGTGTGGCCTTGCATATCCAGGGTGAAGGGATGCTATACTTATCTGGGCCATATGCAACAGCTCGCCTGACATTTCATCACTGGGAAGCTGCTGGTGTTACCTACATTTTGTACTGGACTCTGCCACTGACATCCCCCACCCGAAAAGTATCATTTCTCTTCTGTGTCATTCTTAAGCCAGTCTCTGACCCAAGACACAAAACTCCATCCCAGTCCCAGGATGATGTATTCTGGTGTGGATCTAAAGGACCAAGGAAGCACTCCCTGTTTCAGGGACGCTGGGGTGGGCAGTGGTGACTGATGATCAGCTTCCCTGGAGAGCTTCAAGACCAGGACCAAGGCCAATAATTCTGGCCAGCCATGCTCTTCCTGGATGCTCTTCCATTTGGGCAATGACCCAAATTATTATTATTTTTATTGTGGTGAATTATCCATAACACAAAATCTACAATTGTTAATCTAAAATTGTTAAGATTTTAACAATCTTTCAGTGTCCAGTTCAGGATCTTTAAGTGAATTCACGCTGCTGTGTACTATCGCCACCATTCATCTCCAGCACCCACTCAACTGTCCCAGCTGAAACTCTGCCCACTAAACAGTAACTCCCCAAGCCCCACTCCCCACCTGCTCCTGAGAACCACCATCCTACTATCTGTCTCTGAATTTGGCTACTGTAGGTTCTTCATATCAGTGGACTCTTACAGTATTTGCCCTTTTGTGTCTGGCTTATTTCACTTAGCATAATGTCTTCAGAGTTTATCCATGTTGTAGCATGTATCCCTAAGTTATTTTTTAAAGTATGTCACCAGGTAGCGCTTTGAGGACATGGCAAAGAAAGAACGGACATGGTTACTGGAGTGGCACCCATAAATGTGGGCACGAACACACACTTGGCTCTTGCAGGCTGGTGTGTGTTAAATAGACATGTGCTTGTGCACCCCCTCCAACTGCCCTCCACGAATTGCAGGGGCCTGCCCTCCCTCCCTTTGGGAGCAGTTCTCACACCATCCTGCGCATAACATAGGAGACACCTGAAGAGCTGGTTACAATGTGGGTCCTAGGCCCCTCAGAGCTTGTGTTGGGTCCCGTGCAACAGGTGATGCTGAGGTAGGGGACTGGGCACCCCACTTTGGGAGGCCTTCCATCCCAGGGCTGCTCCACGTTCCACAAGGGAAAGACATGACCCCAGCTTTGGTTCATGTGTGGCCAGGCTGCATTTGACGGCTTCCTGGGAAAACCAACAGGTAGGGTCCCATTGGGAAATAAGGTCAGCACATCCCTGAGAGCATGTCTGGCCTATGAGAGTCAGATCTAACTTCCTACACTCACTTCCTACTCTTTCCCATGGAGGTCCCCACTCGCTTCTCAACGAACTCCTGAACAGCACACCAGCATGCTGGAGGCAGAATGAGACAAGAACACCGAAGCTGTCACACAGGCAGAGCTTGACCCAAGCCATGAGAGAGGCACACAGGCACTGTTTTTTGAGTGGAGACAGAACACTTTTGGAGCCGGAAAGGCTTCTCAGCTTCTCCGAGGAGGTGGCACTTGAGATAGACAGAATCCTGACAGTAGATAGAAGCAGCAGGGGTCACATTCCAGAAACAGGTGATGTGGGTTTGGGAGGCAACCAGGATCTGGTGTGACACGGATGGATGGAGTCTCTGAGTCGGAAGTCTGGGTATAATTCCAAGTGCTTTGCATTTGGCCACGTGACCATGGCAGGTCATCAGCCCCTGTAGGCTGTGCTCCTCAAGTCAGGGCTGGAGTGACAGGAACAGAGGCTGGGACCGTACAGTGGAGGGCTTTGGCTGCACTTAATTTAGAGAGAATTTGGGAGCCATGCAATGCTTTAGAGCAGAGACCCACACTCCTTTTAGCCACAGGTAGGACAAGGGTGGAGGGTCGTGCCTCTTGACTTCTCGTGTCCCACGGGCAGCAGCTGGTTAGCCTGACACCTCCAAACCCTTCCTCATTTCCCATGTGGAGGATTTCCTCCAGTGAGGGCATAGTCTCCAGAAAAGGGTTTCCTCTGGCTCCTGGGAGGACTGACAGCCCCCTCCCAGCACTGGTTCACAAAATCAGGAAATGTGGATGCTAAATAATTCATAAACACATTAAATAACACTGGCTCTAGCCTCGATCCCTGGGGAGCTCGCTGTTAATACTTCCCTCATTTAACATCAGCCTGAGCCAGACATCATTAGGAAGGGAAATCTTCTCTCTCTTTTAAAAAATCATGTAGCTTAAATGGTTTGGGATTGTTTGCTACTTTGCATGATTCTTGCCACCGCTCCCGCCCATTACGGGGATAATTAAGAATTGACTACGGTTGGCAAAAAGCATTCAATAGCCAACTTTTTATTTGGTTTTTTGAAGTGCCCCAGCCCTCCCCCTGTTCCCCCACCAACCCCTGGTCTTCCCTTTCTAGTCCCTGCAGCCACACAGCCCAGATCCCTTCATGCACCACCCCCAACTCCCCAGGTCTGCTGCCTGTAAACACTTTTAGAGTCCCATGGAAACCACACACTGAATGGAGAAAAAGCAGGGAGACCATTCACTCTCCTCTTATTCTACTGCCCCATTTCCTCCAGGCACCTTGCCTGATGTCCCTTGGGCCTAGGGCCAGAGTGTATTTGTTCGGCTGCCCTGGTCACCCGGGAATGGCATGGGCTCAGATCCCAGGCCTGTCCACCAGCTGGTCATTCTCTCTTTCGAGAGTCACTCTCTCTGACGGGCTGAGGCAGGATTAAAGACATCAGGAGGAAGAGCATGCCTCTGATCACAGAAGGAGGGGTTATAGACACCTGGCAGACCCCAGCTGGCCAGGCAGGGCGGCTGCGGGATGTCGGGCAGGACCTGGTTGACCAGGGCCAGTTCACCTGAGCCTGGTGTCCATTCCCCCAACCCCACCTGTAGCACTCCTCCACCTCCTGCTGGTCAGAAGAGGCAAGGGGCATGTGGCCAGTCTAATTTTGAGGGGCAGCTCCAGGCATTGGGGTGATCTTTAAGGCTCGTCTCCTTTATTTCCCTGCCTCCAACCAGAAGTACATCTAAGTCATCTCAAGGATTTTGTTTTGTTTTGTTTCATTTTTTTCTCTGTCCTCATGTCACTGATTTCTAGTGTTCTAAAATCCTGAACATTCTTTTTACAGTCTAACTTAAATTTTTTCTCCTGCAGGTTCAATGCATTATGGGTTGTTCTGAGCTCAGGAAGCTGGAGTCTTACCTTGTGCACAATAAATCATCCAGGGGAGGGGAAAAACCCTATAAAGACACACAAGAAAGCCAAGCTACTTTTGGGGGAGCACAGAGAAGCTTCTAGAACGGCTGACAGAGTCCTATTACTTGACTTGGGTGATGGTGTAAAAAGCTTAACTTTATAATAACCCATTACTAAAACATCTACTTTGTGTGGTTTTCTATATTTGTTTTATAGCATCTCAAAGTTTGAAAATTAAAATTAAAAAAAGTCATCAAAGTGTTTAGTCAGTTGTATCTTCATTCAGGCTCCCATATGAAACTCTCCTTTAGGGTGAACAACCCCCATTTCTTTAGCATCTCCTCCAAGGCTCAGAATCCCTGCACCAGATGGTTGACCAAATCCTGTGGCAACTGTCTTGAGGGAACCTTTCAGGCCTCGAAGGAAACTTTCAGGCCTCGAGGGAACATTTCAGGCCTCGAGAGAACCTTTCAGGCCAGGTACTGCTGGAGCACTTAAAGGATCAGAGAGCCAGGACTTCCTTGAGTTTCCAGAACAGGCTGTGTGACTGTTTTGTGCTGGTTTGCTAATAAATATCTTAAACAGGCAGAATTTGGCCTGAGATTGACTTTCATGGTAACCCAGGAATGAGGTGAGGAGGAGGCCTACAGCCCTCACCTACCACTAAAGATTGGAGGCTACTGATGTTTACCAAATTGAATTTAAGAGTTGGGCAGGACCTGGTTGACCAGGGCCAGTTCACCTGAGCCTGGCATCCAGTAATTGCCCAACAAATGTTAGTGTTATGATTATCTTACTCCTGCTGTGGAAGCAGAGGGAAAGGGAGTGGTAAGGGACAGGGTAAGGGATAGGGAAAAGAGGAGGAAGGAGAGAGAAGCAAGGGCAGGTCATTCCAAGAGTTTGGCTCTTAGTAGGAAATTCATCATCAGCTTCATCATTGGTCTTACGTGCAGAGGAGCAGAGGAGGAAAGAAATAACCAGCTAGCAAAGCTGGTACAGGCCGCCTTTTCCTTCCTACAACGTTTTGCTATGGAGGGCTTGCCCATAGTTATCTAAGTAACCTTCCTTCTTCTCTTCTCCTTCACTCCCCCACATGCCCCCACCGCCCCCATCCTCTCCCCACCCCACCTCCCCCTCCCCCACCGCCCCACCACCTACAGCTCATTCACATAGGGCCATCCCTCAGGGATTGGAAGCTGCAGGTGGGCTCTGAAGGTCCAGTGGGAACCCTCCCCTCAGGTCTGTCTGCCTCACCTCCTCCCCAACTCCACAGCTAATGAAGAAGCCTGGCAAAGTGTTTGGAGGCCCTCCCATTCACCTTGTGACTCCCATTCTGGCCAGCAGGGGTGGCCTCAGAAGGAGAGCATCTGGGTTTGCCACTAAAACCCCCCTTTGCTGTCACTTGTCAGTCGGGGGCTGCCAATATGTCCCTGCCTCTTCATGTCCGTCTGTGGCTTCTGTTTGGGCCCATGTCTTTGTCTCTTTGCTCTCTCTCCCTCTGGGGCTCCTCTGCTCCAACAAAAACCCACAGCAGAATCCTGGGCACATCACAAATAGTTTTCATTAAGAATAACGACAAAGGTTACCCATTGGGTACAAGGTTTGCTATTTGGGTAATGGGTACACTAGAAGCCCAATCCCCACCAGTACACAATATACCCATGTAACAAGCATGCACTTGTATCCCCTGAATCTGAAGTAGAATTTAAATTGAAAAAAAGTTCTACTTAAAAAAAAAAAAGTAATTAAAATGAAAGCTTCAGAGAAGGAAAGAGGAAATTAGATTTTATTCTAAATTTGTCTGACATAGGCAGTTCCCCAGGGACACAACCGAAAATGTAAAGGCCCAGAAAAATCACATACGGGAAAAAATAATTTCCCCCTGTTTGTCCCAAAGACTTCTTTGAAATATACGATTTCAAATACGTTTCTGGATCCTAAAACTTTTTAGAATGAATAAAGTGTCTAGGACAGGGTATTTTTATGCTCCCCAACCATTTCTAAAAATTACACCGTAAGATTTTAAGTTAAAAAAGCTACATCAATCTTTTTGTCTGCATATAATGATGCATCTTGTTTGACATTCCTTTCTAAATGACCTACAGAAAAATCAATTGTTCCTGAGAATCCAAGTACATTTCAACTTATAAGTACAGAGGAAGTAAAATGGATTACTGTAATGAAAAATGGCCAGGCACAGTGGCTCACACCTGTAATCCCAGCACTTTGAGAGGCCAAGACAGGAGGATTGCTTCTAGCCGGAGTTCAAGACCAGCCTGGGCAATATAGCAAGACCCTGTCTCTAAATTTAAAAAAAAAAATTTTTTTTTTAAAGAAATTAGCCTGGTGGGTGGCACTTGCCTGTAGTTCTAACTACTCTGTCCCAGCTGAAACAGGAGGATCCGTTGTGCCCAGGAGTTGGAGACTGCAGTGAACTATGATTGTACCACTGCACTCCATCCTGGGTGATAGAGTGTCTCTTAAAAAAAAAAGAAAAAGAAAAATGAGAAAAATGTTGTCCCCAGCAACTTCAGCTTCCATGAAAGTACTGGATCTAGGATTTGGAGGCAGACCTGTGAAGAGGTAAAAGGGGAATGGCCACAGTGTTTGACAGATCTACCCCCCAAAAGCTCCCAAACCCCAGCGCCCAGCTGCTCAATGCTGCAGATAGCTGGAATCTTGCAGGAGGAGGTGTGAGCCCGGAGAAAGCTGGGGGATCTCCCAAGAAAATTCCATCCCCCAACAGGGTGGCCACGCCAGCCTATGGTTCCAATCTGCCCCTTCCATCTTCTACTGCATGTGAAAAGAAATGGAGCCATATTTGGAAAAACATAGTCCAAATCAAGAAATAAATTAACATGTGAAAAGAGAGAGAAGCTTGTCCCAATTTAGGCAAATCTTCAGTTTTCAGGACTCCGGGAAGATGATAAAAACGAAGTGTTAGAAGAATCAAATATGACTCAAGGTGATGGCTCAAAGAATGAGGCTGATTAGACAAAATTCTATGGAGTAAATTGTGTTCAATGAGATTTAAAGGTTTTCCTCTCCTTTCTTTTCACAATTCCTTTTCTGAAAATAAGTGCTTTTCTGTTTCTTGCCAACACCAAGTCCAGAAAGCATAATACTGTCCTTTGTCTTACTCTAAGTGTGTTGTAGATGGTTTCTTCTCTTCAAGGCTTTGCCTGCTTATTAAAAAGTGTCAGAAGACAGTGCATGCGAGACTTCTGAAAGCACAGGTGCTTTTATAATGGGAAACTTGAAATTATTAGCAGAGCAAACTGCAACATACAATTTGATCTACCCAACAAGATAGTTTCATTTTTATTAAATCAATTATATACAACCATTTTTGACATTTTGAAACAAAGAGACATGAGATCTTCTGAAAAATCACCAAAACCAAAGTTGCACACAAATTTTCATCTTCCTTCTAATATTCGAGAAACAAATGATCTTTTTTCCCTGTGCTTCCAAAGAATGTTTAAATCCAAGACAAGTCACTCCTGTTGCTCCCTATAAGGCAAGAGAGGCAGGAGGGGGCACTGGGAGATGAGGCAGGCCCAGAGAGAGTGTGTGTGCGTGTGTGTGTGTGTATGTTGGGGGGTGTGTGTGTGTGGTGTGTAAGTGTGCTGGTCTTCCCCCTACTTCCCTGCAATGCAAATGCTGGGTAGAAAGGAACACACACACACACACACACACACACACACACACACACACACACACACTTGCCAAGGGGGTGTCCATTCAGCCAAGAAAAAACTCTCAGCTGAAGTTAACCCTATAACCCTGCATTTGCTCCACCATCTTCAAAAGAGGTTTGAAATTCTTTCCCAAACTTTGCTGCACTTTCCATGAGAATGGGGATGTTCCTGCATAAAACATGAGTTTAGGAGGGCCATGAGCTAGCAGGCCTTGGGGAGCTTGTGTGGGGCCCGGGACTGTGGGGAAGAAGAACAGAGACGTGGGGGAAGGGAAGGGAGGCTGTTTTCTCAGGCTGCATTTCTTGTAGGCTCCTTGGAGACTGGAGAGAGGCCAGGAAAGGTCTCAGCTGGGGCTGGGCCCTCACAGAACCTGCGGAAAAAGGGGTGCTGTGCCTGACCCAGTGAAGCCAGATGGGCCGGGGTTTGAGGACCTCCAGGAAAGTGATACCGGGAAGACAGGGGGGAGAGAGAGAGAGAGAGAGAGACAGAGAGAGAGAGAGAGAAAGCTTGGAGAGGGGAAGTCCTGGGAAGGGAAAAATGCAGGCCAGGGGGGAAACTCTACTAAACATTGAACATGCAGTCTTCTTCCCCCCGTACATGGGTTCACAAAGGACAGGGACAAAAGGTCTGCCTCTTTTGCTATCTCCATAGAATCCAGCCAGCGGCGGGCCTTTTACGTGCCGTTTTTGAATGGCTGCAGGTGGCCGGGCAGGATTCTTATCCTGTTATCAGCACCCCAGTGAGTAGGATTTAGGGGTCTGCAAGAGGTCCTCTCCCTCAAACTGGTTATTAGCACTGCTCGAATTAACTCAGCAATGGGCTAAATGCCAGCAGCAGGAGAGGGATGTTAGGGCATTCTGCTGCTCTGGGGACAGAGCCCTCATGAAAATCACTGAGGCACCACTCTCCCCAGAGGTCCTGGAAGGGCAGGAGTGTTTATGCTGCTGGGCCATGGTGTGTGCTACGGACGGACGCCCTGTATTGGTCACAGGATTGCACAGATACTTCTGCAGCCTCCTCCTGACAGGGACTGGGAGAAGACAGACACTGAAATTAATGGGGATGTAAACTACCTTGAATCCCTTTCGGGAAAAATCAGGACATAAGGAGTGGGTTTTGCTGGGGTTGGGTTTTTTGGATTTTTTTGTTTTCAATTTTGAGAATTTTATGATACCTGCAAAATAGCTGGCAGTGCTCCAGAATGTGGTCACTGGATCTTTGCACGTCACTGGTTACTTACCGCAAGTTGGAAAATGCTGAGACCAGCCACAGAAGTGCAGTTGGAAGGGGGCCCCAGAGATATGCAAGAGTAGTGGTCTTCAAACCTGAGCTGCATCAGAACCACCCAGAAGCCATGCAGAAACCCTGGCTGCTGGCCCCCAGCCACGGAGATCCTGATTCTCCATCTGGGATGAGACTCGAGAATCTGCATTTCTAACAAGTCCCCAAGTGATGCTGTGCTATGGTGCAAGGAACACACTGGGAGAACAACTGTTCTAGAAAACCCCTCCTTTTGTAGTTGAGGAAACTGAGGCGATAGGGCTTTAATGGCAGAGCCAGGAACTCACAGCCAGGTTTCCTGAAAAGAAGGTGTGGCACCCAGCTCTAGCATGAAACCCCAGTGTGGAGGTGAGGCAGAAGGGATAGGACAAAGCCCATACTCTGCTAAAATCAAACACCGTCTATATCCTCCATGTGCTAAGGTTGAGTCTATAGAACCCCAACCACCCGGATCCCACTGGAGGGGCGGAATGGGAAACTGAGGATAAAGTGACCAGTTGGACAGGCAGACAGCAGCAGGAGGAAGAGCGGGAGCACACAGATTACGGAAAGCAAGTAACACAGAGTGAACAATTAAGGGACACTGGGGAGCCTCCTGCCAGCCCTGGAGGGCAGATATTAATAAGTCTCTCTAGGACTTGGCAGTTTGGGAGCAAGCTTGCTGTTTCCAGCTGTGACTTGACCTCACATCTGTTATCTCCTAAGGCCTTGGGGTGGGGCCTGGAAAGCTCTGCTGGGAGAATGGCCAGAAAAAACAATCTCACCTCATCTGGGCTCTCATGCCCGTGAGGGCTACCACACCTCCTCGAGACACATCAGCCTCATCCTCCTCGAGACTGGGAGCTCCTCAAAGCCAGAGACACATCACCTAGCTCTAGCCTGGTAAGCACTTGGTAAAAGTTGGATAAAGAAATGAATGCAGGCATGAATGCAGCCCTTCTGCTCTGGAGAAACGGGCTCTGCCATCAGTGTACTTCAAGAGGAATCCCACCTGTGTAATCCCACCAGTTGGGGATGGCCAGTGGGGTGTCTGTTGCTAATTGGCACAGTATGGACAGGAGTCCCTCTTCTCCAAAATGTCCCCTCCACATCTTTCTCCCTGCTCTGCTAGGGGAAAACAATCTTTTTGCATCTAACCAGCGTATGTTCTGAGAGAGTCCACACCCCTGCTCTGGGAGACCGGTCTTGGAATCCCTAACCCTATGAGAAGCTCCTATTGTCCACAGATGGCCCCTTGTCCCATCAGTTTCAGATGGGAGGCTCAGAGCCCCTGCAGATTCCCAGCAGCCACACAGAGGCTGCTGGCGGGTCAGGGAAGGCTGTGAGCTGGGGTCTGCTGCCTGATGTTGCCAGGCTTAGTTGTGGGGAGAAAGGTCCCAAGTGCAGAGCTGCGCTGAGACTGCAGAGGCAGTGTCCTGGCTCTGAACCTTCCCCTCATAGTCGACCCTGGACTGGCCCACCAGGGTTCTGGGAAGGCTTCCTGATTCTGCACCTGGTCTCATGGACATGTGCTGTGCCTTCTACGGCAGCCCACGAGGGCCTCTGAAGGACCTCTCTGTCTCTGTTCCACGTTGGGTAATCCTCATGTCACTTTTGGAAGTTTCACAGACCAGCACAGAACAGAATAGACACACGGTAGATGTGACCCAGCTCTGTCCTGGGGCCATGAAACTGCAAACCTCAGAGCATTACACCCTAGAGGTTGGAAAGGTGCGAATCACAGAGTTGCTTATTACCCCAAAGCTGTCCATCTGGGGAGATTTCTCTCCCTTACTCCAATGCCCATTGAGCTATTCAGAGAAAATTGGTTCCTTGGGGGAGTAAAGGTCAGAAAAAGAGAAGGGTGAAGGCTCCCAAACAGTTGCTGGGGGCAAACTGATTCTGCGTAGTTAGGCAGAGACCATGAAGACTCAGGGCCCTAAAAACAATATGCTGTGGCTTGTCTGGGGTGACTAAAGATCCCAGGCAGCACTGTCCAGCCACCTCCCTGTCCCTGTTCTTTAGATGCTGTTTAGAGATTGTAAACTTACCTACCAGTATCGAGCACCATTAGAGATAAAATCTGCTGAAATAGATCATACAAGGCATTTCAAAGCCCAGCAGGCTGATTAAGAGATGATTTGCTGGTTTGTGGCACCTGGAGCACCTCTCAGCTCCCTTCCACAAACTGGATTTTGGCCAATAACTTCTCTGCAACATGAGGCTTCCTATCAGTCCCTCCTCTGCTAAGGGGCAGCTGGGGATCCTGCCCTCCAGCTCTGGGGACAAGTTTCTGCACAGTCAATGGGAGACATGGAAAGAAGGGCGGCGCCTTTTTTCCTACACAGGAGGCAATACTTCCTACACAGAAGGATTTTGCCCTTGGCCAAATACTTGGCCATGTTGAGACCCAGTCTTATGGGGCCAAAGGCCACATGAGGGCCCAAGGAGAGGATGTAGCAGCAGCAGCAGGGTTCACCTGAACCAGTGGTTCTCACCCAGGAGAAACTTTGCCTGCCTGGGAGGAGACAAGGGCACTCCTGAGCTGTCTTCTCTACCTGCCCCCCAAACTCACTGTCAGGTAAGAGAAGGACTCGAGGGCTTCACAATATACGACATACATGTACACACATGCACACACACAACCACACTGCCACCTGTTCACATCATAGGTTCTGGAATGTCTCCTTCACGGAGCCCTCCTGGACCGATGAAGAACAGGACCCCTGTGACCCCACAGGGATTCTGATAACAAGAAACTCAAGAGGCTCTTCTCCTCTGCTTACTCTTCCTCAGAATTATTTTGCCTTTAGGATGAGACTTAATCCAAGCAAGGTACAGAATCCTCTCAATTGATTTATTTCATTATTGGTGCAGAACATGATGTCTGTCTCACTCAACAGCTCCCCAGGGCAGGGCTCACCTCCACATCATTCACATTCAGTACAGGACCCAGAATGCTGCCAGCAAGTGTATGTGTAAATACATGCACACGCGTGTGTATGCTCACACATGCTCTGGATGCTAAACCCATCCTGGCCTTGATGGCACTTTTAGCTTTTGAGCAGGAGTCAAGAAGGAACAGTGGTACCCCACAGTGGGATTTTCCTTCCCAGATTTCACACTGCACAGATGGAGGACCCAAACCAGCAGCCGAGACTCACCACCGCATTTCCACTAGAAAGAGCTGGAGGTTGGTGGAGGCTGGGAGAAGTGATTCTCCAGTCAGGATTGGGCGAGAACGTGAGCAAGATCACACACAAGCCCAGAACCCAAGCCTTTGCACTCTTAGGCCAGACATGGTTACACTTCACTTGGCTAGGATGAGACCGAGTCTCAGGGGACCAAAGGCCACATGGGGGCCCAAGGAGAAGATGTAGCAGCAGCAGTGTTCACCTGAACCAGTAGTTCTCAGCCAGGAGCAATTTTGCCCTTGAGGGACCTTTGGCAATGTCTGGAGGCATTTGGGGCTGTCACAAGTGAAGGTGCTACTGGCATCTCACAGTTGGAAGCCAGGGAAGCTGCCAAACTTCCTACAAGGCATAGGACACTCCCCTTCTGCCCCACCAAGAATTATCCATCTGCAATTTTCAATGTGCTGCTGTTGAGAAACCTTGACCTAAACACTGCTGCACCCTCCATGCCGTGATTACTGAGTGAGTTGTAAGAAGGAAAATCTCAGATGAGTCAGAATCATGGTCCTTCAGCCCTGCCTTAGATTTCAGACAAGCTCCAAAGGATTGGAGTATACTGGGTGGGGGTGGGGCGCACCACAGAGTTTTCCCACACACAACCTTCTGGAAAGTTGGAAATGTTCCCAGTGGGACCTCAGAGGTTATCTTGTCAAAACATACTCATCGTATGAAACTTAGGGAGATATAAGCAAAGACCATACTATCACAAAGGAGAGAAAACACAATCGCAGGCATGTTAGGAATTCCAGGAAGATGGGCATCCCTGTGATGGCAAAACAGATCGCTGAGAACCCGTTATGGATACGGGAAGCATGTGGCGACCTCCTAGGCCTCCTTATTCCCAGACGCAGCCCAAGCTGAAAACAAAACTGTAACCACCAAGGGGAAGGGTTTTAATGGATAGGCAGGGATCCAGGCTATAACAGAGGGTCCCTGGGTTCCCAAGGCTGTGGTTCTCCAGCCTTATGGTGTTTCATTTTGCACACATTCAAAGCGGGGACCCACCACTGTTTGCAAAGAAAAAAAGAGTTCCCGTGTCCTTTCTTGGCAGCGCTGATAGCAAAGTGACTCTGAGAAGCCCAGCAGCCCACGGGTCAGGGACTCCAGGGCAAAAGCAGAAGGATCACAGAGACTTTTCAATGGCTTTGGGAAGATGATGTTAGCGTGGGAGGAGGCCACATGGCCAGGGAAAGGAAAGGGCAGATCTCACTCTGTGATCTATGCGCTTTACCTAGCAGGGGTTAAGCAGTAAGAGTACAAGTGAAAGCCTGGAGCACCTGTGGGTGTGGGGCATTTCGGAGACACCATCCATCCACATGCTCTTAGACACATCTCTACCCAACCAGGAGAGGGAAGAAGTAGGAGAAACTTCTTCCAGGGTCTCCTAACTCCCAAGAAAAATACCTGCAGCCCCAGCTCCCTGATGCCCCACCTCCTCACCCCCTATTGGCCCTGCTCCCTAGATCTCCCACCCCATCCAGCTGGCATGAGGTGAGGCAAACTAACGTCTAGTCTCTGAAAATACACCGTCAGAGCTGGTCCACTGTGACTCACTTGGGTACATCCAGCGAGCGCAGAAAGGGACATCCGTCCAAGTACTCACCCGTAGCAGCTCAGCTGCGGGCACCGTGCAGGGAAATCAGACAGCAGGCAGGAGAAGCAGTCCCGGGAAGCCAGCACCATCAGCCTGCTGTCTGCCAGAGCCTGGGCAGCAGCTGGGCTCTGGGCTCTCCCACTCCTCGCCCCCAGCGACAGAGGTCAGGACTTCAGCCCACGCCTGGGAGCAGACCTGAGGCCACAGGCACTCCGGTTCCAGATCCCTGAAAGGGGCTCTGGGCTTCCTGGGGCTGATGAGTTCTCCGTCCAGGAGAGCCGGGACTGCTGCTACTGTTCACGGGGAGAAACCAACATTTCCTGTAGAGTCCACCCAGGCCACTGTGCTCAGGTGAGGTCAGCAAGAAAACCTGACGAGCAGCTCCAGGCGGCTTGGTCTGGCCCCGGGAAAGCAGGACACAACGCGGCAGCCTGCCCCCGAGCAGCTCCGATTGTCCCTCGCACTGCTGAGCCTCACTCCCAGCGCCAGACAAAAGCGCTGGAAGCAGCTCGCAGCCCGGCTGTGACACACCAATCACCAGCGCCAGACTGTCCTCCCAGCTGGCCAAGCCCTGGCCACCCCACAAGGGCTGGCTTCCTCTCCCGTGTTTCCTCAAAGCTGCCTGAGGATGGTTTAGGATGATTTATCCTCGTGGAGTGGATTATTCGTCCCAACTTTGGCTGGACCAGAGAGCAGTGGTGTAATGCCCTGGCTTAGAGAGTGAGAGAGGGAGGAAGAGAGAGTGTGTGTGTAAGAGTGTGTGAGAGACCGTATGTGTGCATGTGAGCAAGAGAGGAGGGTGAGAAGCAGTGCGTGCATCTTCCCAGAGAATCTCTCTGTCCCTCTCTAATTTCATCCAATCCCTCTTTCCTCCTGGATTTGGAGACGGGGGATGGGCAGTGAGAGACACAGATTCCAGAAGAGGCAGGAGACACCATCCCTTCCTCCCCGCCCCCTTGCCACCCGCTCTGAGAGGGTGATAATGCCACCCCTCCCGCTCCTGCCACCCCCACAGCTGCTGCTGTCAGCAGTCAGCTCCCCCTGCCGAATACTCTCGGGGAACAACTTTGGAAGAAGAAGCATTTCACCAAATAGTCGGCGGCATCGCCCCTCCTTTTCCCAGCCCAGGTCCTTTTATGCTCCCATATTGGTCACTGTCCTCCCCTCCTCAAGCCCACCTGTCCCCACGCCCATTGTCCATAAGCCTCAGAAGCCTCTCCCCACCCGCCCATCTCAGAGCTATATCGTCTTCACCAGGCTTCCTGTGGGTCCTGGGCTGGGAGGACAGCAAGCCCTTCTGGAGTGTGCCACCAGCCCGGCGCCACTACAGCCTGACTTCCTCAACCTTCCCTCCTCTGTGCTGCCCACCAAGACACCCCACAGATAACAGGATGAGTGGTAACTCCAGGCTGCCTGCACAATTCATTTGGAGGGAAGCCAGGACTGCAGAGAGTGTAGTGGGGAGTAGAGGATATTCCACAGCCTCTCATCTCTCCCTCTCCTGTAAGATTAGCCACCTGTAGGGCGGAACACCTCTCTGTTTCACATCTTGGCTACCACAGAGGAGGCCAGGACCCCATCTATGGCTTTCATATTTACCTCTTGCTTTGCAAACAATTATGGTGGTTCTCAACGAGTGCAGAAGTGATTACTCTTTCTTGACCTGTGAAAGCAGGGAGGCCCCTGCCTCTCCTTCCTACATTTTCCTGCCATGGTGGGTGTGTGCTGATGGGTCTGTAGGGAGAAATGGGGAACGAGGTAAACAGAGTGAGGGATTTGGCGCTGGGAGGAGCTCTTTGGAGACACAGCACCACAGGCTGTGCCACCCTCGTCCTAAGGGTAATTGGCTTGACCATGCGAGGTGACCGCCCAGGCAGCTCGCTGTTGTGGTTGACTGCCTTGGCTTAGGGGTTAGGCAGGACCAGAAGTGTAAATTTATCAACTGTGTGACCTTGAGCAAGCTGCTAAATCTCTGAGACTCGGTTTCCCTATATGATAAGTGGGAATATTAATATCTATTTCATAGGGCTGTTGTGAGAATCAAATGGGATGAAATGGGTACAATGCTGCCCACAATGCCTGGCCCTCAGAGATGCTGGATCCTTTATTTCTTCTTCTACGGAATCCTGGGAAATGGAGGTGGTGGTTCTTGCACTGGGAAGGAGGCCCCCAGGTGAGCTGCTTAAAGGGGAAGGGCCGGCTGGAAGGAGCTGAGAGGGGTGTTTAGCAGGAGGAAAGCCGGGGATTGTACACCCAGAAAGGAGAGGCGGAGGGGCAACACGTCAGGTTGGAAAAGCAAGTCCAGCCAAGGAGGCGGAACGTAACCCAGGACAAGCCAAGCTGGGGACCAGGACTGTGGCCAGGGCTGGAGGGACCCTGTGAGAAGCAGGGCATCGGGTGGTGGGGGTGGAGAGAGCTGCTTGCCTGGGAAAAATGATAGTCTGGGGTTTTCTGGAACAGAACCCAGGGACCATGGCAGAGGGCGGCTGGGTCAGCAACAACCATCAGAATCCCAAATGGACAAATGGAGGCCTGAGTAGAACAGGACAAGTTTCTCCAGAGACCAAAAGGGAAGAAGAGGCAATGGCCTATGCTCTACCAGAAAACCCTTGATAACGACCAACAGCCCCCCGGGATGACAGGGTGTCCATAGCCCAAGCATCGGCGCCTAGAGACAGGTTCTAGGCAGAAGAAGCTGTAATCATGGGTCAGCCACAGGTCTAGATTCATACCTGAAAACAGCTGGCCTGGGCCACACATGGTTTACATCCTGAAGCCCCCTCTAGCATAGCTAAAGCTGAGAGGACACAGCACCCAAGCTTGAGAGCGGGGCCTGCGGTTCAAAAGAGGGGATGGCCGTGAATGCTCAGACCAGCACCTCAAATGAGACAGCCCAGTATCATGGGGAGATCACGGCTGGGGAGGCAGGAGGCTTGGGTTCTAGTCCCTATTCTGCCAACAGTTGGCTGGGCTGCTGGTCTTCCCTGGCCCACTGTATCTTCCTCTTTGAAATGAGACCAGATTTGTGGTCTTCAACCTGTTTACTTTTCAGCAGCAGAACCCATTCTCATCACTCTGAGCCTCCATTTCTCATTATTAAAGTGAAATCTTATCTAGAATATCTGTATATATCCAGATCAGACAGAAGCAGAGCTACGTTGATGGGTCAAGGGCTGGAGCCTGGCTGCCAGCCTCCTTCAGCAGCTCTTAAGGTAACTTGGAGGTGCTCTAGAGCTCCTCAGAACACAGCCTGAGATCACAGCACTAGTCTGAGGGCCTTTCCCCTCTCTGACTCCAGGGCTTTTCATCCCCACGGAACACTGAGTAGACACCAACTTGGATGGGTGCCAGCTGGAGGGCGAAGCCTAAAAGGGTCCCAAGGGAGGGGGCAGCTCTCCCCCAACACACACACTCAGCATCTACGGGGGTTGCAGGTCCCACAGCAGAGGCTGCTGAAGGTGGGAGCTGGCCTCGGTGGCTACGGGTGGCAGAAGGGAGGCCGTCTGGGCCCCGGGATCCGGGTGACAAATGTACTACACAGCAAGGCCAGATGGACGTCCCTGCCTTTGGCACCACGGCTGCTCCAGGAAACACTGGGCTGCCTTTCATACTCTGGATCATCGCAGGCTCCCTCTCTCCCCAGCTCAGCCAAATCATAAATCTAGCCTGCCAGGGGAGCTGGCTGCCCTGACCCCGGCCCCATGCTTCCCCGCCTTGGCCTCGCACATGCCAAGATCCAGGCACGAGCAGTGGAAGGAGGGACTGTGGGGCTGGGCCCACGTGGACTGAGAGCACTGTCTTGGTTTGGGGCTTTCCAGAATGTTCTTCAGCCATATTTTTCTCTTTTTGTCTTTCTAGCCTTCCTGTTCAAGATTCTGTCAAAGGCTTTCTTTTATAACCGTGCACCCCTCACACCAGCCTCCTCAGCCCTTCAAGAGTTTAAGTCTGACAGAAATTGGGATGTTCCGTGAGGCCCCAGAGCCCAAGACTGCCCTGTCCTTGCCCTGGGCCTCTGGGAAGGAAGCCAGAGTAGCGTTCGACCTGTCCAGTCCCCACGAAGAATGTTCTTGCACAGGCAAAGATCCCTCAGCTAGAGACGCAGGGAGCCCCTGGATTCTGTCTCCTGGAGGGGGCGCAAACGGCCTCACCAAGGGAGGATTGGTTCCCTCCCTGGTCCACCTGTGGGTTCTTTACTTGCCACTCCCACCGGCTGTCCTATGTCCACACCCAAGGAAAGGGAAGCCCCGAAAATGCTCTCTCCTGTTGCCCTGGCTCCACCTTCGCTACCTCCTTTCTTGCTTTTTTTCTTGTGAATTCAACATATCACTTTGTGTGGCACTTATGGTTTGTGAACCGCCCTTTCCCCCTTCGCAACAGTGCAGTGGGCACTGCCATCTCCTCTTCGGGTGTGGAAGCCGAGGCTCAGAGTGTCTGACCGGATCCAGGTCACGGACTTCACCACGGCCAGGCAGAGACTCGAACACCTGTGTTCTGTGGGTTGCTCGCTTTCTCATGGCTTTCTTCACCTCCCCCTCTCCTCAGCCTCCTTCAGTTTCCTCTCCTCCCCTCTAGCTCCTCCTCTTCTCTCCTTTCTTTCTGGCATCTCCTCTCAATCCCTCCTCTGCCTCTCCCCAGAAGATTTTCTCTCCTCCAGACCCACCTGAGGTCAGAGCTGATGGGGACCTTACCCCATCCCCTGGTTCACAGGCCAGGAGACTGAGGCCACGTTACCTGGCTGGTCCCCAGACCTCTCCCCTCCCCATCTCCACCAGGGCATGTTGGTGGCTGTGGGAGGCCAAGAGGGGTAATGGATTTCTTAAGTCATCCTGATTTTATTACTTGAAGCATTTCTAGGGCAGGACCCAGACGAATACTCGCTCCCTCCCTCCCTTCCCTCCTCCCTCCCTCTGCAGCAAAGATGCTGCATCTCTGCATAATGCCTGCGCCCTGTTTCACTCAGAAGGGAAAGGTCAAGGTCTGTGTCTCTGCAGCCAAAGTTACCAGCAGCCAGAGTCTTTGAGGGAAGTTCATCGGCCTGAGGCCTCTACCCCCAGGCCAGGAGACCCTGCCCCTGCCCACACCACCCAGAGTGGGCCTCTCTCGTCACTGGGTCTTGTTATAGTTTGTCTCCTTGGGACAGAGATACCCCAGTCTCTAGGTATCACCCCTTCTCTTCCTCACGCCTCCACTTTAGGACATTCCCAGCTTGATGCAACCTCAGGCGGCAAACACTGCCTGACGACTGCCATGGAGAGCTTGGTGACAGTGACGTACCTGGCTGAGCCGGCTCCCAGGAGCAAGGCCACAGCCTGTCAAGACACTGAGAAGCCTCACAGGAGCCTCCCTTGGGGCCTTCTTACCACAGACCAGGCATCCCCACCTCGTATACCAACCTGATCTTTCCTTCTCCCAGGGCCCATCCACAAAGCCAAGGCCCAGGGAGCCTTGGCAAACCCTCTGGGAGTGCTCTGAACAGCAAGACCCATTTCACTCCGGGGTCGGCCACTCACAGCAGCCCGCAGAGGTTGGCCCACAGACTGGAGGAGCTAGTCGAGTAGAGCAGAAAGGATGGGGCTTTGATATCAAGAAGCCTGGCTGAATCCTGATCTGTCACTTATCAGCTCCCTGACCTTGGGCCAGTCACCACTCTGAGCCTCCTTTTCTCATCTGTTAAATGGGAAAGATAAAAGTTCCAGGCTTATCCATTTCACCAGGCGTGAGAGGATTCCACAAGGCAAAGCAGGTGAACATGTTCTGGAAATGGACGGAAGCCTGGGTCAGTGTTACCCAGGTCTGCAGAGCTGTCAGTATTCCACTCCACCCCACAAAGCTCCAGACCTACCCTGCTAGTCCACCCGTTTGGCTGTAGGATAGTCAGCTAGCTACCCAGCTTCCCCTGAGGTGTGACTTCGTCCCTGACTCCTGGCCTCCTTTAGTCTCCAAGTAGGAGCCTAGAGTTCTTTGTTCCCTCTTCCCAGGGGCTCCGCTCAGTGAAAAGGCACTCCAAGTCTCATCTTCTCAACTCATTGCAAGAAGTAGAGAGATTTACTGCTGAGGCCTTCATTACCACTTAATTGTGTTCCCACTAAACTCTCATTCATTAGCCACTCTAAAGCTGTCAGCACAATTAAACAGACTTATTGACTTACAGACTTTGAGGGTGGGAAGACAACTTCAGCAAGTCCAATCTGTCCAACCCTTTCATGTTAGAAATGAGGAAAATGAGGGCAAGAGATGGTAGTTGACTCAACCAAGGTCACACAGCAGCTAGTGATGGAGTCGGAGCTAGAAACCCAGGCTGTAGAGTTCCAGCCCAGAGGCCCCCCTTCCCATTACACCACATTCCTAAGGGAAGGCAATGCCACCTCTCACCTTCCATCATCTTTCATTTCCCAAAGCAGCTATTTAGAATTGAGGCGTGTCCCCAGCTGGAAGAAAATATAAATGTAGAATTTTAAGTAGATTAAAAAAAAAACTCACCAAAGATAATGACATCTGTACCTGAGGCAAATGGTGACCAGCTGTAAACACGAATGAGCCTCTACCTCCTGGAGCTGAGGGCAGCGAGGACCCTCCCTTCTCCCTTCCCCTCCCCAGGGAGGAGCAGTCATACAGACAGGACCAATGGAGCCGCAGGCTGGCTCCACGAAGACCGCCAGCATCTGGTTCCATGCAGATACTCGGTCCCAACTGGACATCCTGTAGCACAGTTTCTGAAGTGGGGCCCAAGAATCTACACAGGCTAAAACAGGTTCTAAGGAAGAAAACACCGAACATCCACAACAGCTATGGGGACACAGAGAAAAAGACAGCCACAAAAATAGACTCCTAATAAAAGGAACAGGCCGGGCACGGTGGCTCACGCCTGTAATCCCAGCACTTTGGGAGGCTGAGGCAGGTGAATCGCGAGGTCAAGAGATCGAGACAATCCTGGCTAACATGGTGAAACCCTGTCTCTACTAAAAATACAAAAATTAGCTGGCCGTGGTGGCGTGGTGTAGTCCCAGCAGGTGGTTGAGGCAGGAGAATCGCTTGAACCCGGGAGGCAGAGGTTGCAGTGAGCCATGATTGCATCACTGCACTCCAGCCTAGGTGACAGAGTGAGACTCTGTCTCAAAAAAAAAAAAAAAAAAGGGGGGGGGGAACAAAGGAGCAGCCCTCCTGAAGGACAGAATAAGGCAAGGGCAGGAGGGAGGAGCTGGACTGGGAAGGAATGGGGCAAGGGGAGCAGGTCCTAGAGGTGGCGCAGGTGCAAACCCTGAGCCAAGGTTCTCAGTCATGATGGCCATGGCCCAGTCGTCATGAGGCAAGCGCCAGGACAACAGTTTCAACCTGAGGCCAAAGGGGTGGCCCTGGAGGCCAGGCAGGAAGAGGCTATAAAGGGCATCATAACAGCAAATGGCTCTCTGGCATTTGGCACGCACCTGGCACTGTCCAGAGTGCTTTAGGTGTATTCATAAATCTAACCCTATCTAAGCTCTGTGAAGTGGAGTCACTGTCATCACCCCATGGTGCAGGTGAGGAGACAGAGGCTAGAGAACTAAAGTAACAGGGCCAATAGGTGGCAGAGCAGGAACTCAAACCCAGGGACTCAAACCTACTGTGACTCCAACACACTGCCATTGTAGAAGACTAAAGCTGGAACTCCAGCCTGGGGTGCACAGTGCTTCTTAACAGGGGAGCCCATGGCATTTTTTGAGGGATGCACCTTCCTGGTGAGCTGCAAGGATTTAGCATCCCTGGCCACCAAATGACAATAGGATACCCCAGTCACCTGAATACCCAAAACAGCCCCGTACTTTCAGACACCTGCGTACGTGGTGGTAGTCGACCCACTCCAGGTGGAGAACCACCTGAGGCAAGAAATAAGGATGAAGTGGGAGCACACACTGAATCCCAGAGGCTTGGCCTCGCCCTGCAAGGGACTGTGCTAGACAGGGAGCTGGTTGATCCCCAGGAGGCAGCCCTGGGAGGAGCAGGACGGATTTCGTATCCAAGTGTCCCCCAGAGCTCAAGGTACTGGGCCCCAGCAGGATGTGACGCGGGGTAGGGGGTGATGCTGGAGAAGAAGGAAAGGCAGTGGGAAGAGACCATAAACTCAGACAGCCAAGGCTTGAAGGGAAATCTCAGGGGAGTCTGAATGTGGGGATGACCTCGGCATCCCCACCCTCTCTCACACAGTGGGTGGCAGCCACCAGCCACAGCTCAGCCTCTGTGGGGTGAGCTTTTCTGCAGAGGCTTGGGAAGCAGCAGGAGTATCATGGAGAAAAAGAAAAATAAGTCCAAGAACCATAGATTTTGGAGAAGGAACTACCCCCACCCTGACTCCCTCCGTTTTTTTTTAAACCTTAGCTGGTGGCAGCAGAAAATTCACAAAGAGCTGCAGTCATCGGGGCAGTGGAGGAATCTTCAAACCTTTTTCCCTTCATACTCAATACATCCGCTCCACTCTATCCAACCCTTCTCTTCCTACCTCTCTCCCCTTCGTAATTCCCAGTGACCGAAACTCCAGAATGTATTTATAATGTACTGAAGAATGCATTTATAATGTACTGAATGTACATTTATCATTTACATTTATAATGTACTGAAGAATGCATTTAGACGACATGAGCTAAGTTCATACCCATTCATGCCCTTAAAAGCCCAGGCCTGATGACATCTGCATTCAACCTCACAGCAGGCAGCCAGGCAAGGTACTTAGTGGCAGGAGGAGCGAGCACAGGGAATCCATAAAGCAAAAAGAAAAGGTGATGACATTCCTCAGGCACTTATTGGGTAACAAACTCCTTTGATAACTCCAAATTCTACACAATAAGGTGCATGCTGGGCACTGCTCATTCCTCCAAAAGCAATGTAAAACACAGTCCTTGCCCTCCGGGAGACAAGATACACATGCAATGCCATTTTTAAAACAATGTCAAAATAAGTGTTCTCCGCAACAATTTCTATAGGTGTTTTGAAGTGAAAGAGAATTCAGCTAGACAACCAAGGCACAAGAATCAGAATAGGCTGCGCATCCCAGCATGTCGAGAGGCCTCAGTGGCACAAGGATGAGGAAACCCAAGTGCCAGAAAACACAAATGGGTGAAACCCATGGGGTAATGGGGAGAGAGCAAGGGAAGAGGCGTTGGGAGGGCGTCATTCTCGGAGCCCTGTGCTGGTGTCAGGTGGACAGGCATCACGGATGGGGTATGCAGGTGGAGCTCAACTTTCACTATTCCATTAACCCAGTGCATTGCATTCCGAAGGAGCCCGTCAGTCTTGATAGACACAGGAGAATGCGTGCATTCCCTCAGAAGCAAACCTACTCAGTGTCCCGCTCCCAAATGCTTTTGTGTGGATAATCACCATTCTAAGTAAGAGACACTTCAAGTTTCCCAGTTCATTTTCTTGCTGCAAAGCTTGCAAGAGCAGCAGACGGATGCAAACTCCTGCTTCTCTTCTACTGGTGAAAACAACCCAATTTGAAGAATAAGCACCAATTAACTAAGTGGGAAGCTCAAGCTGTGAATCCTGAAGAGCTGTAACCTGACAGCAAATTGCAGTTCTTTGGAGGGAGCGGTGGGAGGCAGGGGCAGCCTCCAGTCAAAGTAGCCTCCTGAAGCCCCGACCTGCAGACATTGATCATTATAAGTCATTCACGTCTCAGCAAACAGTGGGACACTTGTTTAGGAGAAATATTAAAAGAGGGGTTCCTTTTTGAGCACAGGGTTATTTATTCTCAAAGAAAATGCTTTGGATGCCATTTCCAAATTAAATTTGTTAAGAACTAGCCAGAAAATTAAACTTCGCGTAAACACACAGTCCTTTAGTTTTCTTATCTGTAAAACGGTGATGACCCCAGACATACTTATTTCCAGAGATAAGGATGAGGTGGTGCTTTGTAACCCGGAAAGCACTACAAAAACAATTACTAGCATCCATAGTGTGTCATATGTCTATCATCCTAGTGAGCGTGACAGGTAAAATCAACAAGCAGGTACAGTTACCACCAAGAAGGGGAAAGCACGCTGCAGTCACCTGCAGATGGCTGAGTTCAAGTCCATTTAAGTTTTTTGAATGTCCAGTAAGTGCACGGCACTGCAAAAAGTACTGAGGACACAAAAGTGAATGAGAAGCAGCCACTACCCACCGGGAAAATCTCATAAAGAAATAAGCCTACTTCCAAATCAAAACATAAAACCACTTTCAGAGAAACAGAAACACAGTAACAAAGTGCTCCCACTAAAGCCTCAGGCTTCCCCTTGCACCCACACACTATTAGCTCATCCACTCAGTATTTACCATTGGCATGCTTTTAGTTCAAGTAACCCAAAACTCAATTCAATTCAAAGAGGCTTAAACCAAAGAAAATAGAATAATTCACATGAGAGGAGCTTTAGAGATAATAAAAACCATGCAGTTCAGGTTCTTTCCATCTCTCCACTCTGCCAGCCACTAAAATTCCACATCCTGCCATTCTCCATCCTCAGGAGGCCTCTCCCCAAAGAAAGTTCTTGAAGTTTGCCAGGTGTGGTGGCTCACGCCTGTAATCCCAGCACTTTGGGAGGCCGAGGCAGGCAAATAATGAAGTCAGGAGTTCGAGACGAGCCTGGCTAACATGGTGAAACCCCGTCTCTACTAAAAATACAAAAAATTAGCCAGGCGTAGTGGCAGGTGCCTGTAATCCCAGCTATTCAAGAGACCGGCAGGAGAACTGCATGAACTTTGGAGGCGGAGGTTGCAGTGAGCTGAGATTGCGCCACTGCACTCCAGGCTGGACGACAGACTGAGACTCCGTCTCAAAAAAAAAAAAAAAAGAAAGAAAGAAAGAAAGTTCTTGAAGTTATAATTCAGCTGCCAAGAACAATCAGGGCAGCCTTCCTTGTTTAGCATCTACCTAGAGAATGACTTCTGGTGGCTTTCTATTGACAAACAGGAAGAACTTTCCTAGAAATCAAAAACCTCTCCTCAAATCTCATTAGTCAAAATTGTGTCATGTGTCCATTTATGGCCCATGCTAAAGTTAAACAGCATAGGTACCCTTAAACCTGTCAAGGCCATCTCCTTAGTCAAGCCCGAGTTTCACTGCTGCTACTCCGGGAAGAGGTGTGGAATGGAGGATGGGAAGTTTACTACAAGGTGCCCTACTCAGAACTTTAGTTACCCATTTTCCAAGCCCATATAAGAAATGCAAATTAAACGTGAAGAAAAATTTGCCTTAGGCAGATACACTGTGTCTAGCAAGAAGGGACATCCGTCAGCAAGAGGCACAGCTGGAAAAAGGAAAGAGCAGGCACAAAATTCAAAACCTCAGGGGGCCATTTGGCATAAGCAAATTGTCCCATACACCCCACTGAATCAGAGCCCAGTCCATTAATTAAGGTTTCTAATATACCCTTGGGACACCAAGAAAAGGTTACATTTACACTTGCATTACCCCGTGTAAGAAGGCAGGGATGCATATAACACATTTTATAGAGAATCACAAACTCAATGGCTAACAATGTAAAAGTGTTGTTGCTTAAAGAGGCCGATCTAAAGTGTGGTAGAACACTTTACACTTTAGAATGACCCACCCCAGCTTCTCTGGAGAGCTGGGATTTCGGGTGCAGACTGCAAATATAATATACCCAGGCAACAATACGTTACAGCTGGCCTCCCACCAGGCTCCTCCACGCTGATGGAAATTGATTGCACCTCATTTCCAGTGAACAAATAGTTGGTATTTGGATTAGGATGTTGCTCTTTTAGAACAAACACTCAGGCTTCCAGCCCCACCTGGACCTATCAAATCTGAATCTCATGGGTGGGCCCAAACTCAGTCTTTTCTTAAAGTTCCCCTAGTAAATCTGATGATCAGTCTGACCAAACCTCACACTGCCTCCCTGAAAATCCAGAATACTCTGTAGGAAAAACTTCCTGAATGGGAGAACCAGTGCCTGATGGAACTCTGAGAGGTTATCTCTTCTACACCCTCTCTTGCCTTCAAGAAGGCCAGCATGAAAGGTCAGAGGAATGGCAGAAGCCCTGAGCACTCACTCCTTCTGGGGATGAGCACACTTTCACTCAAGCACCATAGCCAATCCACCACTCAGACCCCATTGCTCCCCTACACACCCTCTTCCTGCCCACAGCCTTCCTCCACCTGGCCCCACCCCTGACAGCATCAGGGTCCTCCCCAGCCAGAAAGGACATTATCTGTCACCTATTAAAGGACATCATGCCAGTTTTTACCTCACAAGTTCCTTTTGTAATTGACTCCCCACCCCATTCTGTCTCACTGAAGAAATGTTCTTCATTTGATGCTTATTATTATTATCATTATTATTATTATTATTATTATTTAGAGACAGGGTCTTGCTCTGTTGCCCAGGGACTGGAGTGCAGTGGTGCGATCATAGCTCACTACAGCCTCAAACTCCTGGGCTCAAGTGATCCTCTCACCTCAGCCTCCCAAAGTGCTGGGACTATAGGTGTGCATCACCGTACCTGGTTAGTTGTTTGTGTTTTTTTAGAGAGATGGGGTCTTGCTATGTTGCCCAGGCTTCATTGTATATTTAACTCCAATTCCTCTCATTGTAACAGGCTGAGGTTGAGGGCAAAGGAGGTGGAATAGAGAATAAATAGGGACGCAGGACTCCTTGGCCACCAGAATGTGACTCCCAGGGATGAAAGAGTGATTGGCCTGAGGGGGTCATTTGAGCTCTTCATTTTTTTCCAGGCAATGGAGAGAGCAATCCTGATACCTGAAACACTCCAGTTTCAGGGGGACGCTGGTCCCGGGGACCTGCCTACCATGCAGACTGTTTTTGTCTCCATCCCACCAATTCCTGTAATCTTTCATTGCCAGCCCCTGTATGGCCAGAGATTATGGGCTTGGCCATTACTCAGAAGGCTCTTCTCTTTCTGGCTTGGTCAAACACCACCTGTGTGACTTTGGAGTTATTCTGCAATGTCTCTGAGCCTCAACTTCCTCCTAAGATGGATAATGCTTGCCTTGGCTTGTCTCCCCAGTTCTCATGAGACTCAAAACACAACAAATGTGACTGTGCTCTGTCAACCTGAAAGCACTGTCCACTCATGAAGGGTCACTGTCCACTGGGCTAGGAGTGTCTGCCGCTGGGAAAAGCAGTTCATCCATCTTTGTGCCTCCAATGTCTGGTGTTGGTAAATGACCCCCGAGGGGTGGCTGCTGGGTGGTACATGAACCAAATGAGGGGACGACAGAGGAGGATGGGAGTAACTCACAAGTCAGGAGCGTGAAAATGAAGAGAGAGAGAGAAAAGAAGAAATGCCTTTCCTTTCCTGCCGCCCTCAGTCTCCAGGAACTAACAATGCTCCCAAATAGTGGCCCCCACCACTGATTAGGTAACTTTTTAAAGGCATCCCAGCTCCAATTAGAAAAGGATGTTAGTAAAGCTTTCCCATACCAATTTAAATAAACACTGAACACATTCAACATTTAAACTGAATGGAAATCCCTATTTTATTTTATTTTATTTATTTATTTATTTATTTTTTGAGACAGAGTCTCGCTGTGTCTCCCAGGCTGTAGTGCAGTGGCCGGATCTCAGCTCACTGCAAGCTCCGCCTCCCGGGTTTACGCCATTCTCCTGCCTCAGCCTCCCGAGTAGCTGGGACTACAGGCGCCCGCGGCCTCGCCCGGCTAGTTTTTTGTATTTTTAGTAGAGACGGGGTTTCACCATGTTAGCCAGGATGGTCTCGATCTCCTGACCTTGTGATCCGCCCGTCTCGGCCTCCCAAAGTGCTGGGATTACAGGCTTGAGCCACCGCGCCCGGCCGAAATCCCTATTTTAAACAACAGCCTTCTAAAGGGCTTGCTGGTGCTGCACTGAGAGCTGAAATCAGGAATTGGGAGATTTGGAAGCTTGGGGTGGGGTCCTGGGGAGGGGCAAACCCTGTCCCTAACTCTGGGCTGCTTTGGTTTCCTGGAGGAAGAGGTACTCAGGAGGCTGAGAGAGCCAGGATGGCAATTGGGCTTTTTTAAGCCCAGGGAAGCCTTGGTCTTCTGTGTTGAGCAACCGCCAGGCCTGGGAACCCACAGAATCATCCTTACCATTCTCCTCCCTTCTATGTTCAGTTCTGCTCCGCACACATCCCCTACCACCATCACCCCCGTTCTCAGAACAGAAACACAGCCGTTTAGATGAAAAGGGCAGCTGCTTTGCACCACAAACAAGCCCTCCCACTACAATCCCAGCTGCGTTTTCAGATATTCCAGCCTCTCTTTGCATCCCCGGGTCTAAACTATAATGGAATAATTGGAATAAAATATAAAGCAGAACTTCCCACCCAGAAAAGCATGAGGAATGAGAGGGTGGTAATGTTTAGACATAAAAGAATACTCCCACAATGTTACCCTTGCCCTCTGAGCATGGGGCAAATTTGCAAGCCAGTGTACCCTTGGGGACATCCCTGGACCTCCCAACACCTACTCAGGCACACGGATCTTGCTCTTGCCCCCTTCCTTCTGCCCCACTCAGTGTTAGGGCTGTATCAGGGCTTTGCTCTCAGGAGCTGAGGGTGGACAAGGGCTCACTAGATAGCCCCTGGGACTACCTCTAACATACACAGACCCTGACCCTCCTCTCATTCTCTAGGGTAGATCACAGGGAGGCCAGAGCCAGGGTAACTTTCTTTGGCCACCTCCTCCCTCACTTGAGAGTTAAGTGATATCTGCTAAGCACTTCTCATTTGAAACATTGATTCTTCCCCTTATCCATACTGCTATGGTCTGAACATCCCCTTCAAATCTCATGTTGAAACTTAATCCCCTGTAGCAGTATTAGAGGTGGGGCCTTTGAGAGGTGATTGGATCATGAGAGCTCACTCCTTACGAATGGACTAGTTCATTCATGGGTTAATGGGTTATCATGGGAGGGGAACTAGTGGCTCCTTCCAGAAAAGGAAAAGACTTAAGTGAGCACATTTGCATGTTTGGCCCCCTTGCCATGTGATACCCTGCACCACCTTGGGATTCTATAGAGTTCCCAACAGCAAGAAGGCCCTCACTAGATGCAGTCCCTCAACCTTGGACATCTTAGCCTCCATAACAGTAAGAAATAGATTCCATTTCTTTATAAGTTACCCAGTTTTATGTATTCTGTTATAAGCAACAGAAAATGAACTAAGACAGATACCAAGTACAGTATAAATCCAATTCCAGTATACTCCAATATAGTATAATTCCAATTCCAGAAATGCCAGGAGGCAGACCAAACTAAGTAAAGACACAGAAAATGTATAAGCCACTGTCAAAGTATAATTTTCAAAATGCTCTCATATATGTATATTTATTTAACTCATTAATGAGGAATGGTAAAGCTGGCTCAAAAGAACTTGAAGAACGGGGTTTGCATGATCAAGAAAGGCATGCAGAAATAAGTCTGTTAGGTCGAGACAGAACTGTCCTACAAGGCAATAACACCATAACTTTTGGAGTTATGTTTTCTACTGGACAGAAATAATTTGCATCTCTACTTGGTAAAAATCACTTGCAACTTATCTGCCTATATGTTAACATCTAGCTTCATGAGGCCTGGCATCTAATCAATAATAAACTGAGAATCGAACACTGTTTTTTCTGTCTCCCCTGCTTAGAATATAAACTCCATGGGGACAGGGTTCTTGTCAATACTTTCCCCTTCCAAAGCGGTGGAAGAGTATTCGGCACCTGTAAGTGTATAGTGGGTATTTGTTAAAGGATTATTTGAAGGCACCCCAGAGTTCGGGGCCCAGGAGAAGAGGCCTTTTGCATCAGGAATGGCTGGATATAGCCCTGATGGGTGGGTGGGATCCGAATGGGAAGGGAGGAGAGTGGAGGCAGAGGAGAGAGTGAGGACGAGGTGTGGAGGAGGGTCAGGAGGAAGCTGGGGAAGGACAGGGTGTTGAGAAGATGTTGTCAACAGTGTCAAATTTGGGAGATTACACAAATGCAGTAGGTAGGGGCTACACATTCAGAAGCCTAGCAGACAAGAAAAAGCATAGACAATCCAGAAGCCAGCTGAGTTAGGTGCAGGTTTTTAGAGAAGGACCACATTGGGCCCATTTGAAGACAGGGGGAGAGAGGTGTGGCCATCCAAGCAGCAGGTAGGTGTCAACCAACAGTGGCAGGGGTTTCCCCTGGGCTCAGGGTTCAGGAGCTGAGGGGCACAGAGGCCTCCAGCTGGAGCTGGGGGGCTGCAGCTTCCCAGGGCTGGGTGTCGCCAAAGGACAGCCCGAAGAGCAGTGCCCTGCCCCCCACCACAGGTGCACCTTTGATGTGGCTCAGGCTGCTGGGCAGAGGAAACCCAAGCTTCCCAGCGCAGCCTGCTCCATCAATGCCACCCAGTTTTCAATGAGGCTGCATAAGACACGGACCCGGTGGACCTGTGGCAGGGCAATTGCTTTATGGACAGAGCGGCTGGCAGGAAATCAAGGCTCAGTGTTTCAGCCTGAGATGAAAGGGAGCTTTTACCCAGACTCCTATCAATGCACCCACACTCCCCTCTCCACTCTGTGAAGAGGGGTTCTCAGTGCAGGGAGCGGGGGTTGACACTTCCCTACTTTCTTCTCCATTTCCTCTCTTCCTTCTGGGTAAGCACACACAGTGGGAGTGTCTTTAGGAGAGGGGACTGTGGGTGAGGGAAGGGTCTGTGTTACCTCTGCAGGTTTTAATTATCTAAGCTTCCTTTGTGGGATGAGGGAGGGTCCTGTGAGCACACCAGGGATAAATACAGAGTACAAAATGTGTTCCCCCAAGCTTTGCACATCGCGCCCACCCACCACTGTATTTAAAGATTTACTCCCTCCATTCACATGTATGTGTGTGTGTGTATGTGTGTCTGTGCATGTGTGTGTATGAGAGAGAGTGAGAAAAAAAAAGAGAAAGGAAAAGAAAGACAATGCTATTCCATGGTTGCTCCACACAGCAGCCAGCCCGGTTCCCTTGCTCCATTTCTAGGCCCTGAGGCTCATCAAGTGACCTTGAAATCCTGCAGGGGTTCAGGACCTCTGGTCCTCACCCTACAGTGGAAATAGAAAATCAAGGATCTTCTTTTTGAGAAGATGCTCTGCCCAGGCTTTGAAAGACAGATGCAGGAGGGGGAAACTGGGATGTTTTATGGCTTTAGCTCTCTCTTTAACCATAACTCGACACACATTTACTGAGGCCTTGGTGCCTGGCTTTGGGCTGGGCAAAGGGACACAAAGACAAATGCTGCTCTGTCCCTGCCCTGGGAAATGAAGTTCATAGCAGGGAGACCACATGGTGATGCAGTACAGGCAGCACCAGGCGCTGAAGGCAAAGGCAGGAAAAGGTGCCTGATTCACACGGGAGCCCTAAAACATATGCTGACGCCCAAGCTCCCCGCTGGATGAACTGAGTCCCTCTTTGATGGTGGGGCCTGGAGGACGGGAGGTGGCTGGCTCTGGATGGGTGAGAGGTGGGGAGTGCCTTCGGGAGGTTTGGAACCCCACGGCTCAGGGCCAGGGCCTGACACCCCATAATCCCCCAGCATGTTCACACCAATAGCAGAGGCCATGTGGTAGGACGGGACAGACCATGGAATTTGGAATTGGAAGACAAAGGTTTAAAATTGCCTCTTAGTAGATGTACGACCTTGGTCATACCCTTTCTGGAGAATTTCTTCACCTCTAAAATGGGTATAACAGTACCAAACTCAGAACTTAGTAATTGTAAGAATTAAGTGAGGCAATGCACAGAAGGCATTAGAACAGTGTCTGGCATGGAGTTCAGGAAAGGGAAGTTGTGGCTTCTGGGAGAAGTAAATGAGGATGCAGGAGTCCTTCAACAACAGTGAAGTGGTCCATTAAAAAATGGTTTCGGCTGGACGTGGTGGCTCACGCCTACAATCCCAGCACTTTGGGAGGCTGAGGCAGGCAGATCAAGAGGTCAAGAGATGGAGACCATCCTGGCCAACATGGTGAAACCCCATCTCTACTAAAAATACAAAAACTTAGCTGGGCATGGTGGCACGTGCCTCTAGTCCCAGCTACTCGGGAGGCTGAGGCTGGAGGATCGCTTGAACCCGGGAGGTGAAGGTTGCAGTGACTGAGATCACGCCACTGCACTCCATCCTGGTGACAGAATGAGTCTCCATCTCAAAAAAAAAAGGGGGGTTTCTCTCAATATCATCATCATTTAGCCCAGAGCAGGTGAAGGTGAATTATCTGGGACCCACCACCCCAAACCTCTACAGCAAATAGCAGGTGTGAATCGGGCTGAACATGTGGACTGACAGTCATGGGCTCTGTCACTGAGGCCAGGACACTCCTGTGAAGATGGGGGCAGACAACCCGTCCTGGGAGCCTATTCTCAAATGCACGGGCCCAAAGGCCATTCTTGAGCACATGGAAGTACGGGAGATGTACAGCAAGCCCCTCCTCTCATGTAACAGTGAAGCCCCTTCCAAAGCTGCCATCTCACGACCCTCACTCTCCCACCTCCATCAGAGCAGCAAAGGAATGGAAAGAGTGTGTCTTGGGGTTGGTGACTTAGCTACCAGAGCCTTGGTTTCCCCATTCATGAGATGAAGGAACAGCTCTTGGGATGGCCCCCTGGGGATTAGGGAGCCTGTGTTTAGAAAACAGAATGCCTGTCACATCGAGCATCCAAGACATGGTCACCCCATTCAGCCTCTGTGTCACACCTGAACCAGGTCAGGACTGTGCAGTTCAGTGTAGGAGACTGTGGGGTAGCCAGGGCTCATCCCAGGCCTCGATTTACCCATATTCCCTGTGCATATGGAAAGATCTGAGACGGAATCTGGGGTTTTGCCCAAGAAGGGGGGAATCCCGAATTCAGGCCCAGCTGGAAGGTGGGGTTTCCCCAGGACAAAAGACTCTGCCCCTGGGCCTCTGTGAAATGAAGCCCTGCCCAGCATACTCATGCACAGAGTCTGCAACCCAAGGTTAATGCCTGCATCCTGGAAGCTCAGAAACAGAACCCAGGACACATGCTCCTGACAGAGGAACAGGCACTAAGGCTGCTACCCCAGAGAGGCCACAGGAGAAGGACAGCCTGGGAACCAGTACGGGGCTAGAGAGAGGAGGAGGCCAGGGCAATGCTGGCTGAGAAAGCACTTCCTGTGCTGAAGGGTAGAGTGGCTTCCCATCACCTCTCCAGAATAGAGAATGAGCCAGAAACCCCCTCTGGGGCTCCCAGCAAAGACAGGGCTTCTGAACAACATCCCTGCAGTGAAACTCTGCCTCCTCGAATTGCTTGACCCTCCTGGTTTCCAATCTCCCTCCAACACCACATGCATTTCCTGGGCTCTGTCTGGCACTGTGCCCCGCAGGAGCCACAGGAGAGGCCCAGTGTCAGGTGGCAAGAACACGCTTTGGCTTCACTGTGGCCTAGGTTCAAATCCTGCCTCTACCTCTATACAGTTGTGAGATGTGAGGCAAGTTTCTTAACCTCTCTGAGGTCTTTTCCTCGTGTGTAAACCGAGGCTCATCTCTCCCTCGGAGGCCTTCATGAGGACTTCAGTGAGAGACTGGCCCGTAGTAAGTCCTTACACATGGAAGTTGTTATTTGAGAATACGATGCAGATCCCATCAGAATCCCTGGAGCTGAAGGCTTTCAACCACCCCTAAGCCTTCTTATGCCTTCTCCCCCATGTTCCCCCAACCCCCACCACCATTTTCCTCTGTGCTCCTGGAGGAGGCCAAGCACCGAACCAGGCCAAGATTCATCCTAGGTTAGGGAGATTTCCCCAGCAGATGACCAGGGCAAAGCCATAGGCATGGCCCCTCCTTCTCTGCCCCACCTAGACCCCAGGTCTGTGTGAAGCCATCCTCACCGGTCCTACCCTTGCAAGGAGAGGCTTTCCTGAAGTGGAAACTGCTGCAGACACTTAGCCCAGTGCGACAATCTCTGAACAATCTTCCCTCCCAGCAGGATTGGGCTGCGAAGTGTCATTAAAGCCACAGGTTAATTAGGTGTGCAGCCGTCTTGAATAGAGAAGCACCTCACCTCCTCTCATCAAGCATCCAGAGGTTCAGGGCTGCAGGAGGCAAGAAAGGGACCCACACCACCTTTCCCCCACCTTCTTCCTTCACCCCTCCACCCCAGTCCTAAAGCTCTCCAGCCAGGCCATGCCAGAATTGCCTTCCATCAGCTGTAGTCTAACTGATGACATCCTTTTTTCTACAGATTGATGGAGGGAGTGGAGAGAACAGATCTGGCTGTGACTAGGGCTTCACAGAAGGTGCCTGGAGAGGTGTCCTTAGAGATGAACAGAGCCTTGAGTCCCCTCCTGCCCCCAACTCAACCATGAGGAGGAGACAGTGTAGGACTGTTTTCAATGCAGGGTCCTGCAGAATGGAGCCAGGGATGGAGGCAATGCAATGGATGAAGGAAAAGCGGGAATGAAAAGAACACACCGGTCAGACACAGGAGAGAGTTGGGAGGCACTGGCCCACATGGCTAGGAAGACTGGGATTGGCTTACTAGTTATCTAATACCTTCCTATCTCAGCCTGGCTCAGTCACTCCAAAATGGGGGTGCTGTGAGGAATTTCATGAGGGGAGCTGGAGGGTAAAGGATGCTGAAGCGGAACGAGGCTGCTGCTCATCAATCTGGGAGGCTTCTCTGGCACGTCCTACAGCTGTCTCCAGCTTGGCTTCTGTCTCCCCCATCAGGGTGCGGTATTCCACAGGAAGGAAATGGTGAGAGGAGCTTTGGGCACAGGAGGGCCAAGCTGGAGGCTGGTGAGAGGCCCGCAGAAACTCCAGCTGCTCTGAATGTGTTCAAGCCACTTGGCCGGGACACACATTCAGCGAACAGGGAACATGCAAATGAGGCTCAGAACAGCTGTAGATTCCTGATCTCATAGGAATCATGATAGGATCCTGGCAAGCACTACGGCGGCTGGGAGGCCTCCAGTGGACCATGCAGTCAGTCTTCACTTCCACAAAGGGGTCTGAGGTGGGTTTTGCAAACCACAGAGGTCAACTCAATGTGCCTCCTGCAGAGACTCTAAACGAAGGCTAGTGGGCATTTAAGAAGGACAGCTACTCTGGGAGGCCGAGGTGGGCGGATCACGAGGTCAGGAGATCGAGACCATCCTGGCTAACATAGTGAAACCCTGTCGCTACTAAAAAAAATACAAAAACTAGCCGGGCGAGGTGGCGGGCGCCTGTAGTCCCAGCTATTCGGCAGGCTGAGGCAGGAGAATGGCGTAAACCCAGGAGGCGGAGCTTGCAGTGAGCTGAGATCCGGCCACTGCACTCCAGCCCGGGCGACAGAGCGAGACTCCGTCTCAAAAAAAAAAAAAAAAAGAAGGACAGCTGAGATCACCAGCAGACAGTGTGTGTTTGGTAGAAAAGTCCTATCAGGCAAAGCGCATCTCCTCCACTGACAGGGTCACCATGGTGGTAGACAAGGGAAATGGAGTTTGCTCATCAACCAGATCTTAAATGAGACATCCGACAAGCTCTTCATGAAATCGTTGTGTATAAGCTAGAGAGGAAGCTGGAAGGCAGTAGCATTAGTGGGACATACAGCTGGTTGCACCCCAAGGGGGCTTAGCAATGGATCCCAGCCACCTGGAGGGAAGTGTCCAGGGGTCATGCTGCAGAGCTCCCACACACACCACCCCATTCAACCTCTTAGCAAATCCTTGGATCAATGTACAAGAAGCACTTGAAGTTGACAGCAGCAGCAGATACATTGGATGACAGAGGCAGGATCCGAAATATCTTCGTCAGGTGGAGAGATTATTTCAAGATAAGATAAATTAGGGAAAAATGTAAAGTCTCAAACAGGAGGTCAAAAAGCTCACAGGTTGAAGTTTTAACCCCCTGTATGTCGGATTATTGCCTTATTTGGAAATAGGATTGTTGCAGATGTAGTTAGATGAAGTCACACTGGAGGGTGGATCCCAACCCACTATGACTGGAGTCCTTATAAAAAGGGATAATCTGGTGACACACATGCACACAGGGAGAACATGTTGCAAAGATGAAGGCAGAAATTATATTGATGCTTCTATAAAATAAGAAACACCAAAGAATGCCAGCAAACCACCGGAAGCCAGGAGGGAAGCACGGAGCAGATCTGCTGTCATATCCCTCAGAAGGAGCTCTGCCCACACCTTGATCTCAGACTTCTGGCCTCCAGGACTGGAAGACAATAGTTTCTGTTGTTTAAGCCCCTCAGTGTGGGATGTTTTGTTACAGCTGCCCTAGAAAACTAATTCAAACACAAAGGTAAAATTGGGAAGATGCGGCTGAGTACATTATGTTAAAGAGACCCTGGGGTGCTGGTTGGCAGTAAGCTCAGTAGAAATCAGCAGTGCTGTGTGGCTGCTAAAGACAGCCAGATCAGAGTTGAGGTTATGTTAACAGAAGGTACACTAGCTGAGTTGATATGGATATGCTGGTCAGGCCTCACCTGGAGGGCCACCTTTGGTCCCTGGTGACCTCAACTGGAGAGAAGTGGGAGATCTTCAGAGTCCTATGCCCAGAGATGAAGAGACAAGCCAGAGGAGGACTGCTGAAGTGGGGAAGAGGTGGGAGGCTCACCAGCTTCCAATGTTTGAAGAGCTGTGGCATAGACGAGGGACGAACAGCCATCCACACCAAGAAGTGATGGAACCCACAGGGAGAGAAACAGACTTCAGAGAAATAAAAGAATGCTATTGGGCAGTGTCGCCCAAAACATCAAATGCGCTATCTCGTGGGGACCTGAGCTCTCTGTCTCTGAGAAACTCAAGACTCCACCTGCTGACCACTCAGTAGAGACTTGTGCCAAAGACTCAGGCAACTTGTAGCTCCAAAGAGGGTCCACTCATATTCCCAGCCTGGCTTGACACCAGCAACTCGAGATTCTTACCTATTTAAAGTTAGAGGCCACCATGCGATGTCTGGGCCTCAAGACTGTTCATCCATGGCTTCAGCAGATTAAACTGTGTGCTGACTCATGGGTCTCAGAAGATCAGGTTTGGTGAGACCCAGGTCCACTGGAGGGATGAACCTGCTCATGCTCACAGAATAGGGGTCCCAGGAGGATGAGGGGTGGGAAGGAAAGCTGCCCTGACTCTCCACTGTCCAGGGAGTGACGGAGCTGGCAGCCCAAGCCTTAATTGATCCCTAACTTGAGGGAGCCCCACATTGGTGTGTGCTGTGAGGGGACACAGAGGAACTTACACTCAGACCTCTCTTTGAGGGGCTCAGGGAGAACTCACCGGGAAGACAGTATTCTGCAGGAGAGGCAACTGTGATGCCGGTAAGAAGACGCAGTGATCCCTAAGTATATCTGGGGGATCAGTCCCAGGACCTCCTGCAAATTCTCAAATGCACAAATGTTCAAGTTCCTTACATAAAATGGTGTAGTGTTTGCCTATAACTACACACATCCTCCTGTATACTTTAAATCATCACTTGATTACCTATAACACCTAATACAACGTAAGTACTATGTAAACAGTTGTTATATTGTATTGTTTAGGGAACAATTACAAGAAAAAAGTCTCTGTACATGTTTAGTATAGATACATTTAAAAATTTAATTTAATTTAATTTTTATTTTTTAGAGACAGGATCTCCTTCTGTCACCTAGGCTAGAGTGCAGTGATGCTATCGTAGTTCATTGCAGCCTTGAGCTCCTGGGCTCAAGCAATCCTCCTGCCTCAGCCTCCCAAGTAGCCAGGACTACAGGTGCATAACACCATACCTGGCTAATTTTTAAAAAAACTTTTTTTTTTTTTTTTTTTTTTTTGGAGAGATAGGGAGAGCCTTGCTATTGTTCTGGCTAGTCTCATAATCCTGGCCTCAAGTGATTCTCTGGCTTCAGCCTCCCAAAACACTGGGTTTACCAGTGTGAGCCACTGTGCTCAGCCTCAGATACATTTATTTTATATTATATTATATTATATTATATTATATTATTTTATTTTTTTGAGACACAGTCACTCTGTCGCCCAGGCTGGAGTGCAGTGGCATGATCTCAGCTCACTGCAAGCTCCACCTTCTGGGTTCATGCCATTCTCCTGCCTCAGCCTCCCAAGTAGCTGGGACTACAGGTGCCCACCACCACGCCCAGCTAATTTTTTGTATTTTTAGTGGAGACGGGGTTTCACTGTTAGCCAGGATGGTCTCGATATCCTAACCTTGTGATCCGCCCGCCTCGGCCTCCCAAAGTGCTGGGATTACAGGCGTGAGTCCCCGCGCCCGGCCCAGATGCATTTTAAAAAAATATTTTCAATCCAAGTTTGGCTGAATCCTCACATGGATTACACAGATACAGAGGGCTGACTATACTTCCCAGGATTATTAAATAAGCTCATTTAATCCTCCTTTAAACACAGTCCTACCTCATCTTACAGTTAAAAAAAAAAGAAAGAAAAAGAAAAGAAAAGGATGCTCAGAAAGGGAAAGGAACTTACACAAAACTCACAACCAAAAAGCAGCCATGCTGGGTTTGAAGCCAAGTATCTGTCTCATTTTCAAACCCACACTCATTCCAAGGTTCTCCAATGCTTCCCTAGTAAAGGGCTGTAGGTTGTGAGTTTCAAATAATCACCACAAGCATCCAGCAACAGAAAGAATGACCTAACGTGGTCCAAAGCAGTGTCTCCAGCTTTAGCATGCAACAGGGTTTTTAACAGCACAGGTTGGCTGGGCGCAGTGGCTCACACCTGTAATCCCAACACTTTGGGAGGCCGAGGTGGGCGGTTCACTTGAGGTCAGGAGTTCAAGACCAGCCTGGTCAATATGGTGAAACCCCGTCTCTACTAAAAATAAAAAAATTAGCCAAGCATGGTGGTGGGGGCCTGTAATCCCAGCTACTTGGGAGGCTGAGGCAGGAGAATCATTTGAAACTGGGTGGCGGAGGTTGCAGTGAGCCGAAATTGCACCACTGCACTCCAGCCTGGGTGACAGAGTGAGTGAGACTCCATTATCTCAAAAAAAAAAAAAGGTTTTTTGGCTAGGCCCCAGCCCAGCAAAAGGTTGACTGAACCTTTTTAGTGGGTCTGGGGTGCAGCCCAAGAATTGTTGCATTCTTAACAAGTTCTAGTGGCACTAATGCCACAGGTCAGGGGCTTTACTTTGAGAATCCCAGCTCTAAAGAGATCAGGAAAGGAATTGGTGTTCCAGCCTCAGAGCCGCAAAGACATAGAGGTACACTGGTAGGATGATCACCTGTTCCCAGGGCAGGAGTCCCGCAAAAGCCAGGCAGCAGAACTGCTGGCCAGTGCTGAAACAGAAGCTTACTTCACTAGAGTCCATCTGGTTGGGAAGATGCTCATTCTAGAAAACCTAGGTTCCTGTACTTTTCACTCTGGGCTCTTCTGGTTCTCCCGGGCTGATGAGTATGTTCTTCCATAGGAAGCCCTGCTTCTTCTGTGGTTGACCACAGTCACCCTCAGCGTTTTCTCCCTGTCTTAGCAGAGGAGCTTCTTTCACCAGACCTTTTGCGGCTGGGCTTCCCAACCTCCTCCTGATGCCAGATGCCCTCCACGAAGCACATCTGAGTTGGGCAGGGTCCCCTCTCAAATCCATATTCATAAATGAGCACAGAATGACCAGGAAGAACCCAATCTGGACCCCACATTTCTCTTAGCTCCATTTAAGATGGTGTTGTTTTGTGCCACCCCATCACCTTGCCGGCTCTGATGAAGCCTGTGTGCAGTTGAACCCCTCAGATCTTTTTCTCAGGACCTCAACCAAATCAGGTCTGTCCCCAACCCTCTCATGAACTTGAGTAATTAATTTCTGCAATCTAAATGCAACTTTCCATCTGCTGCTGTTAGATTTCATTTTGTTAGTTGAAACCCAGCATTCCAGTTCGTTGAGATCATTTTTGAATCTTTATTCTGTCTTTTATTGGAGCTGCCTATCATGGCCTTGTCAACAGATTTGATTTTGCTTACTCCAGTTTCATCCAAGTCATGGATAAAAACGCGAAGCTTCATATTCCAGAATCTCACCTTCCACAAACTGTCTTCTCTTTTAAAATCCCTAATTCTAGGATCATAATTCCCCAAGTCAGACTTCCTATAGTCTAAGGGAGGTCTCCGGGTACATGGTTTCTTTCCTTGGCTATTATAAACACCAGGCGCATGTGGTCACTTTCATCTGATCATCCTATCATATCTTGTCACCTCATTCTGGATCATGGTCAGAATTGAATCAGGATAGTTTCAGTTGCCATTTCTTGACCTTCTCAGTCATGACAATGTTACAGAGGCAAGAATGCAAGAATACATCCAATTCTCCACTTTAAGCAGTATCTGGTTTCCAGTAGAAGTCAAACTGCCTATGCCCTGTCATGACTATAGCATGCCTCCCTGACAGCCTTATATTCCACACTGGGAAAGTAGCACCCAAATTCTTCCAACTGGCTGGAGAAGCTGTAATAGGAATACATCATAACTTGGACCTACTCAGCTGCAAGGCATGCTGGAATCTTGGCAGCTGGTCAGTGAGGAGCAAGAAATGTTTTCTAGCATGGGTTACCTGGATAAAGGAATGATGAGGACATGACCCAGGAAGTAAAAAGGAAAGGGGGGTGTTGATGAACAGCATCCCAACTCTCCTGCTGTTTGTACTGAGAAATGCCCCTCTTCTACTGGAGAAAGACACAGCATATGTCCATGGGATGCTGAGGGAACATTTCTGAACAACTTGTTGACAACAAGCCAAGAGTTAACATCAAGAAGATTGAGAAAAGCGTATGTGGTAGTTAAATGTGTAGGTTCTGTGTTTAAATCCCAGCTCTACTACTTATTAGCTGTGTGACCTTAGGCAAATAATTTTATTTCTCAAGGTTTCAGTTTTCTTATGAGGAAAGTGGAGATAAAAATAATATGTGGGCTGGGCGCAGTAGCTCATGCTTGTAATTCCAGCATTTTGGGAGGCCAAGGGATGTGGGTCGCTTGAGCCCAGGAGTCTGAGACCAGCCTGGGTAGAAACCCCATCTCTACATGAAACACAAAAGTTAGTCAGTCAGGTATGGTGGTGTGTGCATGTGGTCCCAGCTACGCGGGAGGGAGGCTGAGATGGGAGGATGGTATGAGCACAGGAGGGTGAGGCTGCAGTGAGCTGTGATTGCACCACTGCCCTCTGGCCTGGGTGACAGAGTAAGATCCTGTCTTAAATAAATTAATAAATATTTTTTAAATGTGTACATAAGGCACCTGAGGATTAAAAGAGATAATGCACATAAAAAGTTTACCAGGCTGGTGTATAGTAACAGCTCTATAAACCACAGCTGTTTTTACAGAACACTAGCTGGAAGGCACTGAGTGTTACGGTTCAGGGGCTGGAGGTATGACGATGAAAGGGCTGAGCAGGTGAAAGGAGAAACAAGGATGCTGGAGGTGGGGGCAGGAGAGCCTAGGAGTTCCTACGAAGGGAGAGGCAGCATTCTGTGGAACTGATCTGGAGACAGAGCCTCGGACCAAGGCTAGGTCAAGGGATGCTGACCTCAAATCCGGGAGGGGGAAGCAGTCAGCGCGAAGTCTCAGAGGAGAGCAGTGAAAAATGTCTCTAAAACTCTGAATCCAAAAACTTTTTTTTTTTTTTTTTTTTTTTTTTTTTGAGACGGAGTCTGGCTCTGTCGCCCAGGCTGGAGTGCAGTGGCCGGATCTCAACTCACTGCAAGCTCCGCCTCCCAGGTTCACGCCATTCTCCTGCCTCAGCCTCGGGAGTGGCTGGGACTACAGGCGCCCGCCACCTCGCCCGGCTAGTTTTTTTTGTATTTTTTAGTAGAGACGGGGTTTCACCGTGTTAGCCAGGATGGTGTCGATTTCCTGGCCTCGTGATCCACCCGTCTCAGCCTCTCAAAGTGCTGGGATTACAGGCTTGAGCCCCCGCGCCCGGCCCCAGAAACTTTTTATTGCTGTAGGAAGTCAGTCAAAAATGGTCTAAATGGTCCATGTGAAAAGGCATCAATATTCCACTTCTAGAAATCTGTTCTGAGGAAATAATCATTGATAGGCACAAAGATTTATGTGCAAGGATGTTCACTGCAGCATTGTTTATAATAGTGAAAAGTGGTTTACAATTTAAATGTCCAACCCTGGGGGTTTGTTAAATAAATTATGGCGCATCCACATGATGGAATACCAGGCAGCCATTATAAAGCCCATCTTAGTAGGATACTTAGGAAGGGGGAAATTATCACAATATGCTGTTAAATGAAAAGGCTGGTTACAAAGAGTACAATCACAATTTGGTTACATACCTATCTAGACGAAACACACAAAAATATTGAATGAATATTCATTACTTTTATAAATGCTTTTTAAGAAAAAAATGACCAAAAAGAAGTAACCAGACAGGAGCTCTCACAATCAGCTTATAATAGAAAGTCATTAAATTCAGAACACAAACAGTAGCTATGATCTGAATGCCAGGAGCTGTAGCTGGTGCCTATTAGAAAGGACCTGGCTGTTTAGAAGGGTTGAGGGCTAAGAGGTTCTGCATGCCATTGGCGTGAGGCCAGGTAGAGCCTAGAAAAGAAGATTTAGGTCAGTGGCTCTCAACCATGGCTGCCTATTTGAAGCTCAAAAAAAATACCAGTGCCCAGGCTCCCCCGACAGAAATTCTTTCTTAATTAAGGTCTAGGATAGGGCTGTCAAATATATATTTTTTAAAGCTCTGCAGGTGATTTTTACGGAAGTCAGTGAATTACTTGTTGAGCTGGACCAAGCCACTGTTGCCTGTATACAGAGGTAGACTTGAGGCTGCTCACCCCACTTCACAGCTGCCTTCTCTCTGGACAGGGCCTAGGCAGGAAAGTGAGGAAAGTCTCACTCTGGAACGTGGAGAGCTGTTGAAAGGGAGCAGGTGCCCCAAGGCACCTGGTCTATGCAGAAACATTACCCTCAGCCTTGGGGACATTAACAGAAGTGCTCCTTAGACCTTGCCTGTTTGGAGCTTTTACCACGAGGACACTACTCTATACTTAGACTCCTGATGGGACCCAGGGTACCCCTGACGCCAAACACTGAAAGTCCAGGCTCTACAAAAGGGGGAAATCTGCAGGAGCCTGACCCTGCATCAGCCTGAGCTAGTGGGATTTTCCTCTTCTGTCCTGCTTTTGGGCAGAAATACACACCAACCAACAGGGCAATGTGTAAACCTTAAAAGCAGTCTGCTTTGAGTGGATGCGGTCTCTCTCGGAGAGGGCTACTAGTTTCCCCCAGGCGCCTTGAGGGAAGAGAAGCAGAGGGAGCTGGCTACTAGAAACAAAAGTTTGTATTAAATGATAAGATCTCCCCCAGCTTCTCACTACAGATATAGAGTTACTCAAGGCACTGAAAGAAGGGAAAGAAGAGGCCTGAGTTGGGTGCTTCACACACTGGATCCATCCGTCCCTGAATAATTAAGAGTCAACTGCAGCTCTTTTGTATTCTTAACAGTGGGGCTCCTGGGGGGCCTTTGGGATGATGACTAGGGCAGTAGGGAGGGAGTTTTGGCTCAGGTAGTCCAGTGGGGTTGGCAAATAGGGATGGATCTAAATTGTTACCCTGCAAGCCATTTCCCTAAAGTTGCCTCCAAGGGCGGGCTCACATCAGTGCCGGCAAGGAACGGAACTGTGGATAGAACTGCGGTTAATCAGATGGTCAACCGGTAACACACAGCTTTGGAATGCCTTGCATCTACATTTATATGTGTGTGTATATATACATATACATGTATATTTATATGCACATGTATGCCTCAGTATACAGCAGATTTACCTTCCAAATGATGTTTGGCTCAGGCTGAGGCAAACAGGAAAATGCATTCTCTGAAGATGCAGCGACTGGCAGTCGGTCAGATGGGTTAACAACAGGGGGGCTGGATGGTAACTAGAAACTAGCCTGAGACTCACATTCCCCACAAAGAATCCACAGAAAAGTCAATGAGCCACTCCTGGAAAATCAAGAAGCAACTGTAATATCCATTCAAAACCACTGACTTGAGGGCCAGAAAGGGCTTTAGGATTCTTGTGAACACCTCCCATTCACAGATGAAGAACCCAGTGGTTTAGCAGAGGTGCTCAAGCAGAAAAGCCTCCCTCATTTCTAACCCAGCCTCCCCGCTCCATAACTGAAACCTCGAATTTGATCCTCAGGGGACTGGCAGGACAGATGGTCACCAACCATCCTTCACGTACCAACCTTTCCCATCACAGAAGATGCTGGCCAGAGACATTCCTGGTTCGAATGCAAAGATACTCTGATCATATCGACAAGGCTTCAAATTCAAACGAGTTCCACGTGTAAGTCTGATTAAGTCATCCTTATTAAATGCAGATCAATGAGGACAGTGTCATGGAGGGATTCAGCACACACAGCATTGCCTTTAAAGCTTTCGTGTACTCAGGGAAAGCCCGATGGAATCCTTGTCCCTCTATTTCAAGTCAGAGAGAGTGGAGGAGAATCAGCAGACCAACTGCCAAGAAGAGCTCAAGGTTAAACTCTCCTGACCCCAGTCCCTGTCCCAGAGATCCCTCCTTCTGCTTTCTCTATTGTGCCCAGCAGCAAATTGGACAGAAAACCATCTTCGTTTTTTATTCCGCTTTGAAGCCACCAAGTCGAATAATTTCTCACTGGTGAGTCTCCCACTCAAATCAGGACTGAGAGGCCATCATGCAAGGTTTGGGTTTCATCTCTCATGCTCACTAAAACAGAAGGGAAGGGAAGTGGCATGGCAGAGCCACACAACATTCAGCACCCTCCTGTCCCTTTCCTTTCAAAACTCAACTCTCAGCTGGAACTTCTCCCTGCCATTTTCTAGCATTCAAGCTGGTTATAAAGGAAATTTCTTCAGAAGGAAAGTATTGCAGGAGATCCATCTGAAAGAGAATGGCATTCACGAAGATCCTGTTCCAGATTACCCATTAGAGGATTATCTCCTCAGCTAAGGCAGATGTCATCAAATCAAAAGTCACAAAGAGGGGGATTTGCAAAAGTATAGTACGATGCCAGTGAAAAATCCAGGTGTTGTCCACACATGCTATAAATGAAGGGCTCAATTCTGTCAATTCAATGAAATTCCGTTAGTCAAGGCATTTGCTTTGGCCTCTTGCCATACATTAAGTGTTCTCATAAATTTAAGGCCAACTTAGTGATTGCTAAACTCAAATGCAAAGATCTGAATGTAAAGAAAACTCATTCATTAGAAGTAACCATTTCCAGCGCGCGCGCACACACACACACACACACACACACGAAATGAAGACAAACTAGTGATCAAGGTGACTGAATGAGGCAAAAGATGGTCCCCAGAATCCACTGTGGTTTAGACGCTTAAGTATAAATAACACTCCCTCCAAGCATTTGTCATCCCCAGAGCTCCAGATGCCCAGATCTCCAGGAGCCTGGCTTTGCCTCTATCTACACCGTAGGTACAAAGTACATGTTTACTTTTGATGAGTGAGGAATCTGAGGCACAGAGAGGGAACTTGAAACTAGGAAACAGCTAAGGTGATGGAATCCTAGCCCTCTGACCCTCCCTCAAAACCCTGGACTCCAAGTCCTTTGGACAACTCCACATTAGCTGTCAGGTCTCCCAGACAAACCCACAGGGGGAAAAACACCACAGTAAATTCCACCACAGATGTTGAGGCAATGCTGATAATTGTGTACTCTTAGTCATGCTGATTTATCCCATCCTGGGAGATCAGAGGCATATGTTGTTTACTGTTGTATCCACAGCTCCTAGAACAGTGCCTGGCACATAGTAGGTGAGTGAATACAGGAGTTTACTGCCACTGATGGTCTCTTCTACCCTGTACCCAGGCAGTGACAAAGCCAACACTAGAAGATCATAGGAAACTTCTGTCTACTGCCAGGGTATAGGTGATGTGGCACCAGAACTCAGCTCTGGGTTCTTTAAGGCAATAGACATAACAAGGTGACATGCACTTCTAATCAGGGATCTTGTCTTTTTGTCCTCTCTGTCTATTCTACCACCTCAGTCATCAATGAAAGTGGTGAACTGGTTGACTGGTAATGAGTTGCTAACTCAGATCATTGGATATAAGAGGGTGACCAAGACTAAGGACAGGAGTGTCATGGTCAGTGTTCAAATAATTGGACCCAATAGCATCTTCTTCCCAAATATATGTACTCCATCCATAAATGTCTGCTGTTCCTCTACCCCCATGATGGTTCCCATTCCTCTTTTTAGATCCCCACTCAGGGATCAGGGCTTTCTGGATGTTCCTTGGAATCTGCAAACATCCAATGTGAGCTTCTAGTCTTATCTCATCTAACCCTATTGCTACATTAGATGAAACAAAAAGTTATGGTTTAATTTTCTCTTTTTTGTAAAGAATAAAATTGGTTTACACCCACTGGATTCCCAGTGGGAAGGGGGACAGGAGATCTGAATCCAGTCTTGGCTCTGCATGTGGAACCTAATATTGATGGATGCGATGTGCTCAGATTTGAGTAAAACAAGATGGCTCCCTCAAGGAACTTATCATTTCACAGAAGAATCTTAATGGGCCCTGAGAATGAGGGTGAGCCAAGGGCCCAACAGGTCAGAGGTAGAACCAGGCCATGAGATATTTCAATCAATCCTCAAGGTATAGGGAGAAAAGATAACATGTACATTCAAGGCAGATGAGCTCACTTCTTAGAATCTTAATTTCTTACTCTATAGATATAAGGGGTCAGGCTACTTAAAGGCTGTTAATTGATTTTCTTAAGACCATTTCACTTGGCCGGTTTGGCTTTGAACTCCCAATTGCCCATAAGCTGGGCCACTCTAATTGCCTGATCAACACATTGTGATCTTCCTGCCCTCTGTAGGCATTTGAATTTGTGCTTCTCCTGACATGGACAATCTCCAGGGCCTCTTCCAGCTTTGAGTCTCAATAAGAAGTGACCAGTGGAGGGTCTTTCAAACAAGCCAGGAAGTTCACCCTAAGACAAGAAAGTTTCTGGGGCTCCTCAGTCCTAATGGGGAGGTAGCAATCTATAGTTTGGAGCTGGACCTCTCGGCTTCTCTGGTTTTCTAGTCTGGCACTAGAAGTGGTAAAGGAACTTTTTCCCCTCGCTAGTGGGTGTCCTATCTCAGGCCAGAGTCAATAAGCTCAGCTCTCTGGTTGACCTGAGTCATCAAGCTTTCTTTAACCCTTCCTCTCCTAAACCCTTGGGTCATCAGGAACCTTGCTGCCTGTACAGCCACTGCATTTTCCTCTCCATGTTCTCCCTCCCCAAACACGTAGACAAGTGTCTCAGGATCAAACTGGTGAACTTAGTAACCTCTCTAGGCATGGGCTCAGCACTGTACCTCTTTTTATCTACCAGCATTTAGCATGGTGCATTGCACACAGTAGGGGTTTAAACAGTGTTGGATGTCCACAGTGATGATTATGTTCACTACTGTTGGCTTTGGAGGAGGAAGGCTCTGGCATTGGCTGCTTGGAAAAAGAAAAGGGATGGAAGATCTGCCATTCCTTCTCAGACTGGTGGTGATAGGTGTCCACATGGAGAAAAGAGCACCCCCGGAAACCCACACTCACCTACACTCACCTTTCCCAACACAGCACAGCCAGAGGCAGCCCTTCCTCGCGAGTGGTCTACTCACACACCCCAAGGTCAGAACAGTTCTCACCACCCCATGAGTGACCAAGTGGCAAGTTCCCCCGTCTCTCCTATATTTTATTTCCTCCTCCGTTGAAAATCTAGACTTGGGGCAAGGTACTGGCTATTTCTTTCCAAGCTGTTTTTAAATCTGCCCCTCTTTTCCTAACTTGTGAGGTCCAGTTGTAAGGTTCAAGTTCCCCTCTTGCCCCTTCCTCAAGGTCATCTGTCCCGGCTTAGAAAAGGTGAGAGGCCACTGCTGATTGTCAAGAAGAGAACAGGCTTAAAGAGATGAGCGGAAGTGGGAAGTGAGGAGCAAGCGGGCAGGGAGGGCTGTGGAGAGAGGCCCTGCGGCCAAAGTGGGTCGCGGTGCCTGAGAAACGTGGAAGGAGGTAGGATTCACTAGGGGCTGAAGGAAAAAGATGGGGCTAGGGCCAGAGAAGGTAGGATCGTGGTGAGATCTAGATACGCAAGCTTCCAAACCCCCAGTCCCAATTCCACTAGCCAGGAAGGAGTGCACCCCAGGGTAGGCAGCTCTCCCGGCTCCGGCTGCTCCCACCCCGCCCCTCTGCAGAAAGCCTGGGCAGGATCGCAGGGGTGCGGGCAGAATCCAGCGCTCCTCTCTCCTCATCCAGACTCGCGGCCCACTCCCGCCTGGCGCGGTGGGCAGTCGGAACGACCCAAAGACTGGGCTTGGGGTGAGGGGGGAGGAGGGGGTAAGAACGGCGCTGCAGGTGGTCCTCCTCCTTGTTTAAAGTTTGCGGTGGGCAAAGGAGTCGGCTCCGTTGGGCCGGATCCTCTCGAGCCTCGCCTTCTTCCTCCTCCAGTCCCGCGACCCTTCCCTCTCGGCTCCCGCCCCGCGCGGGTCCCCGATCCCCTCTCCCGTCTGCATCCCTCTCTGTGCCCAAGCGCCCCCCGCTCCCTCCCTTCTCGCTGGATCTCCCGCAGGACGTGAGCGGAAAGTGAATGGGCAGCCCCAACCACAAAGACAAATTACCATGAGAAACATAAATCGGGAAATCGCCGCTCGCGTCCCCGCTTCCAGCTGCCGCACCCCTCTCCACCCTCCCAGGGCCCTGAGCCACTGCCCCTGGGGCCTGACGGGCAGAGTTCGTGCTCCGCAGGGCAACAGTGTCCTGGAGGCGGGTCTGGGAAGAATCCGGGCGGCGGCTCCGCAGGCGGTGGCGGTGGAGCGGGGACGTCCCTGAGCGGGAGATTTCACACTCCAGGCGGGCCACGCGTTCCCACGCGCCTCGCCGCCCGCACTCTCCCTCCGAGCTGTTTACTAGCCGGCCCTACCTAAGCCTCCATCTCCTCACCTCTGTCCCTCTGTCCCTCTGTCCCTCAGCCTCACTCGTCCGTCTCCTTCTCCAGGCCTGGGTCCCGGGTCCCCATCGCCGCTGCAGCCCCGATGCGCCGACCACAGCCCGGGCAGGGCCCAGTGCAACCGGGACCCAGAGCTGGCGGGCGGCGGGAACGCGGCAGCGCCAAGGGCTCTTAAGCCGAGGTGGCAGCGGGTGGCGCGGAAGCCAGGGGATCCCCTGTCCTCCCGCCCGCAGCCTCACCTACCTGGCTTCAACTTGCCAGAGCCCAGACCCCTACCTCCCTACCCCGATACCCACCCGAGTTGCTGAAGTTTGCAAGTTGCAGCCCCAACCCGCGCAGGGGAAGCGCCCGGGGCTCCCGGGACTCACCTCCCAGCGACGGGTGCAGGTGCCCGATTCCCCGCGGCTCCCGACTCCCGGGCGGCGCGGAGCGTCGGGGGCGAACCAGGAGAGCTGGCGGCCCGTCTGGGAATAGGGCGGCCGCGCAGGAAAGGCCTCCAGCTCTCAGCGCTCCAGTGCAGTCCCGACCCCGGCCCGCGCCAGCTGCACTCGGGCTCCCAGCAGCCGCTGAACGCGCTGCCGACCCGCCCGGCTCGGCGGAGCTGGGCTCTGGCACCAACCCCCGCGCTCCAACTAGCTCCCGACCCGGCGCGCGGAGAGAGCAGGGAGGAGGAGACCGCGGGAGCAGAAGGAGGGAGGGGGAGGTGGGGGAGGAGTTGCGAGCGAAAGGAGAGAAGGAGGGGAGCGGCAGCGAAAGAGAGGAGGGGGCTGGAGCGGACCTGCCGCGGCGGGCGCTGCACCCGCCAGCCTCGAGGCGCGCGGAGGAGCGCGAGGGGGCGCCCTGCGGCGCGGCCGCTCGGCCGACTCCCGCCCAGGGCCTGCAGAGTGTGGTTACCAGCCAGGTGGGCTGAAGCCCCTTCCCCGGCGGGCATTCCGGCGGCGAGACCTAGGCCCCCGAGCATTTGCCGCCGTTTGCCACATCCCGCCTTGCAGTGCTCGGTCACCCCATCTCGAATGTTACATCTTCGCGGGCCATCGGCGGGACCTGCCCAACCCAACACTCCGGGCCTGAGGAAGCTCCCCCAAATCCCACTCCGGACTCCCACATTCCCCAGCCCCATCAGTTCGGAACGATCTTCCTGCCTGTGGATTTGAAGGGGAAGGGACCTTGTGTAAAACGTGGGAGAGCCGTTATAACCTGCAGTGGCAGAGAGGGAGGCTAGGCTGCTGGGCTGGGCTGGAAAGCCAGAACTGGCCGATTAGGGTTAACCTTGCAAACTGTACGATATTGAGCGAACCTCTCCAAGCCTCAGTTTCCTCAGCTGTAAACTGGGGTTAGTAATACGCACCCTACAGAATTGTGAAGAACGAGTAGGGGATACGGGGAGTAAAATAACATCAGGAACAGTGGGAGGGCAGCCAAGAGATGAGCGATCCGCGGAGGTGCTGGAGCGTTCTCGGCTGAGGACGGAAGGTTTAGCGCAATCAAAACAAGCGAGGCCGAATTGTTTACAAGTTTAAGTGATCTAGTGTTTCTGATGGCTAGAAGGCGGGAGAGAAAGACGCAGGGGGCAAGCTTCAAATCCTAGCTGCCCGGGCTGCAAGAGGGATGGGAAGGGAGCCCTCTGCTGAACAAAAAATATATTTGAAAATTTAAAAAAAGGTGACCTAAGAACGAGTGAGAAAGACAAAGGATCTGAAAAGCTAAAACCAGGAAAGTGTGAATCTAAGAGATAACCAAAGAGAACTATGGAATAAAAATAGATAAGTTGGAGGAAGGAAAATATCAAAAGACTTTCTAGAGTATGCCAAAAATCGGATAATTAGAACAAAGTCTGAGTGAAGCATTTTACATAATAAAATTCTGGGTAAAGGAAACCCCGATAAAGCAGAAGAATTAAGACACTAAGAGCCCCAGAGAAGCACCTCCTCCCTGCCATCCTCCTACCCCTGGACCATGGCAAGAAGCAGTTTGACAGGATAATGGGAAAGAAAGGGTGGTTCTGAATCCAAGAAGGGAGTTTATGAGACACTGTAGAAAGAGAAACAGTGCAAGACCTCAAAGATAGACTTTCTAAGGCAACGGAAATGCTAAAACTCATAATGTGCAGAATGGAGAGAAACTTACAAAGGGAAAACACCTTCTGGACACAAAGGCAGAGACGCAGAGAAGAAAAGGAAGGAAATGGGCATGTGCGGGCATACCAGTCTGGTAGCCCATTCATTTAATATTGGGGTGAAAATCAAGTTGGAAGAGGCAGCACAGGATATTGAGTGAAAATCTATCATGAGCCCTGGACCATTCTTCCAGGTCCCAGGTTGAGATGGGGATAGGTCTCCTGATCCCCACTGTGGAACCTTCCCACTGTTATAAGCGTGCCCCCCTCATTCCCTACAGAGCTGTGGGGAATGTTTTTGTCATCACAAAAAATAGAAGTATGTGCAATATAGACATACCTTTTAATTAACACAAAAAACCTTGAAGCTATTTCATACTGTAGGACCAGGGAACGAACAGGAGAGCTTCCAATTTGTCTGGTTGGGAGAACAGACAAAATGCCTTCTAAGTGGCTCTGTCAGCCACAGCTCTCTCTTGAAAGATAACCAAAATATTCTCCACCCTTCACACATTCTCTCACCTGCTCTCTTGTTTGCTACCATGTTTTGATTGTGTTCTTTCTTTTCTTCCCACTGTCAAGTCAAGGCCCTTCCTGGCTCTCCCTCTCCACGTTGTAAAGTGGAGAGGGGGTTGGGGACTGGCACAGGAAGAGAAGAGAGGAGACCCCAGGCTGGGGACACAGGGAAGGAAATTTTCCTTTTCAGGGGAAGCAGGAGCCAAGATAAGGAGGCACCCAAAGAGACAGACCAAGTAGCAGGGCAGCTAGCAACACTGGGCTAATTAATCCTAATTGCATCCTAAAGTATTGTATTGATTAACAGTGATTACTCAAGAGCTCTCAATACAAGAGAGCTTCAGAAGCCCAACCCTCCGGAAGGGACAGTTTCTTTACTGGCCTGGCTTACCACCTGCTCTTTGGCAAACCCAGCCTGGTTAGAATCTGAATCACTTACTTGGAGCAAAACCTGGAGTGTTGATCCCATCACCGCAGTGTCACAACCAGCTTCTGCCACCTTCCTTAGACCTTTGCAATAACCTATAAGATAATTGTTTCTGTTAGGAGCAATTCTCCTCCTACTGAGAAACATTGTTAATTAAGCAGAATGGAAATATAGTAATTAACAGTGTTATCTCAAGCAAACAAGCTAAAGAGCAGTGAATAAAGGAGGTGAGAAGGAGTTTTTAGGATTCACTCTTGACCTAGAAATTCCAAACCTATATTGAACTAAGGTTCCAAGAGGTTAAGAAATAGGTCCAAATTATCATGCTCAAGGGTGGAACAGCAGAAGAATGGAGACACTAAGAGCCCCAGAGAAGCACCTCCTCCCTGCCGTCCTTCTACCCCTGGACCATGGTAAGAAGCAGTTTGACAGGATAAGCTGGGAGTACAACACTTCTTTCTCCTACCTGAGGGCATTTTCGGGGAGATAAACCTAAAAAATGAATGCAGGCTCTCCCAAGAGGCCATCTGTATGTGTGTGTGTGTGTGTGTGTGTGTGTGTGTGTGTGTACACATGCTTGTGCATAGCCCAGGCACAAACACAAACCTTGTCTTGCAGCAAAAGGCAAACAGCCAGTCATATACTAATAGGAGACAGAGAATTAAAAATAAAAAGTAAGCAAGTATAATGTCCAAATCATTTTCTGGTCCCAGAATTGTCTGCTCATTGTGCCTGGGGATGGCAAAGAAAAAAGAAAATACCCACCCCAGAAGTCATTGTCAATTTGTGAACCAAAAGCATGCTCAGGTCAGAGGAACTGAAGCTTTGCCATTGTCCTGAACTAATGTGAAAGAAGAGATCTTCCTTCCTTCCTTCCCAAACATTTAAGTGTCACTCAGTATGCGAGGCAGAGAGGTCACAGGAAGAGCTTCACAGGCAGGCAGGGGAGGCAGACGTAGCCATAGCAAATGCAAGGACTGCCACAGGATGGGAGCTCTGCAGGCACATGGAGAGTCAGCTACCAGCTCTACCAAACAGGACAAAGAAGTCTTCATTGGAAAGGGCCATTCTAGCTGGGAGTGGAAGATAAGGCAGGAATTTGCCAGACAGAGAAGCAAGAGGAGGCAGAGTATTCCAGGCAGAGGAAGTAGCATGTATAAAAGCACAAGGCGATATAATTAGATTTCTGTTTGAAGAATTACTTGGCCCTGGTTAACAGATTCAGAGAGAGCTGAAGCAGTAAATGTGAGCAGGTGTTTCACGTGGTGGAGAGAGCACCGCACCAGCAGTTAGGGCTCCCCAGTCCTAGGATGAGCTGGGCCACTGATGAGCTGAGTGTCCTTGGACAAGCCTCTTAATCTCTCCAACCTCAGCTCCTCCTGGATAAAATGAAAGGGGTTGATCCACTGGTTTGTAAGCTTCTCCTTGCACATGTATTCTATGATTCTGACTCTACCTGAAGATACTTCTTTAAATCCTGCTCTACATTATGCTCTTTACCATATTTGCACACTTGGTCCTTTCCTTGTGTGTAGCACTTTACAGTTTACAAAAGTATTTGCCATGTTCTATCCCCTTTGACCTTCAGAGCCATGTAAGGGAGATAGCCACACTGAAGACCTAGATGAGCTTGTCCAGTCACTGGCTGGAAACCTCTCTGTGCTGATGACGTCCAAGTTTGTATCTGCAGCTCTGACCCCTCGCTCTCTCTTAAAATCTGGATGTACAGAACCAACTACCTGCCCCTCCTCTGCATGACCTTCTAAGAGACATCTCCAACTGAACACACCCAACACTGAACTTCTGATTTGCTTTTCCAAACCAGCTCCTCCCTTAGTCTTCCCCATCCTGGTAAATAAAAACTCCATTCTTCCAATTCCTCAAGGTCAAAATCTTGAAGTCATTTCATACCCCACATCCAGACCATCCATAAATCCTATCGTCTCTATCTTTGAAATATTTTCAGAATCTTACCATTTCACCCCACCTCATCCACTTGCGCCCTAGTTCAAACCACTCTCTTCTCTCCCCTGGATGTTTGCTGTGCTATTTCTAACCGTTGTACCTAGTCTATTCTCCACACGGAAGCTGTCCTAAGTCAGATCCTATCACTCCTCTGCTCAAACACCTTCTATGACTCTCCAACTCTCTAGAGAAAAAGCCTTAGCAGCCCCACAAGGCCTGTCTGACATTATCTGCTAGCGCTCTCCCTATTCTCACTTCTCTCAGGCTACCCCAGCCTCTCTGCTGTTCTTCACACACCCAAGGCTCTCACCTGAAGGCCTTTGTACTTGACGCTCTCTCTGCCTGGAAACCTCTTTTGCCAAATGTCCACATAGGTCATTTCCTCACTTCCTTTAATCTCTGCTCAAATATCAGTTCATCAGAGATGTATTACCATCTTTTCAAAAATGACAAATACTTGTCATTATCACCACCTGACATTGTACATATTTATTGTCTGTCTCCCCTGACCAGAATCTAAATTCCATGAGAGTAGAGGCCTTGCCTGCTTTGTTCAGCACTATAGCCCCAGCTTACAGAACAGGGCTTGGTTTTTGTTTGTTTGTTTGTTTTTAAAGGCACAAAATAATGATTCAATAAATGAATGATTATTATCCTCATTTTACAGATAGGAATCAGGGATGCAATTGGTAATTTTCAGAGCTACACTTTAACTGAGATTTTTCCATATAAATTTTTTTCTCCAGTTGCTTAATTATTAGTTAATATTTATATTTGCAATTAAAAACTCTTTAATAGAAAATGTATATTATAGTTAAACAGATGATAATTGTTTTTCAACCCACTTAACCACCTGCAGCGTTCCAAGTCACAACAGAGGGGAGAGTTAGCTCTGAAACCCACAAAAAGTGTTCATCAGTCCCATAGGCACACATTTTTCTGGAACCATTTTTGTTCCCTGTGTTACATTTCTAGTTTTTCTTCATACAGTCCTAAGTCAAGGGTGTGGTGAGAGAGAGGAAAGGCAGGCTTTGTAGCTGGGCCTCGGGCTGACACCCAGGGGTAGTCGCACCTCTCTTCCTGGGCATTCACAAGTACCTCTCTGCCTCCCTCTTTCCTGCTGAGCCAGCACAGACTGTCAGATTTGGGCTGAGGAAGTGAGGTGTGGGGTGCGGTGATCAGAGGCATGGCTAGTTTAGGGATGACACCAGGATTCCTGGCAGATGAGCAGGTTAAAGGGTCAAGTCAAGGGCTGAACTTCAGGCAAGGAGGACAGCGGCAACTCTTAGGATGTTTAGACCCAAGGAAGAACACAAGGTGTGGTCACCCTTCTTGAAGGCATTTGAACACTAGAGATCTGTGTCTGTGATTATCTCCCAGGACCAGTGTGAAGCCACAGAGGTCCTGGACAAGATCAAAACAGGATGGGCGTTGGCCAAGGTCACCTAAAGCAGTGTTCCCAGAAGGAGATCTGCATCCCATTAGAAAAAGGATCCCGGCCAGGTGTGGTGGCTCACTCCTGTAATCCCAGCACTTTGGGAGGCCAAGGCAGGCGGATCACCTGAGATTGGGAGTTCGAGATCAGCCTGACCAACATGGAGAAACCCCATCTCTACTAAAAGTATAAAAAATTAGCCGGACGTGGTGGCACATACCAGCTACTCAGGAGGCGAGGCAGGAGAATCACTTGAACCGGGGAGGTGGAGGTTGCAGTGATCCAAGATTGTGCCATTGCACTCCAGCCTGGGCAACAAGAGTGAAACTCTGTCAAGAAAAGAAAGAAAGAAGGAAGGAAGGAAGGAAAGAAGGAAGGAAGGAAGGAAGGAAAGAAGGAAGGAAGGAAGGAAGGAAGGAAGGAAGGAAGGAAGGAAGGAAGGAAGGAAGGAAGGAAAGAAGGAAGGAAGGAAGAAAGAAAGGAAGGAAAGGATCCCAGGTTGTAACCAAGAAGGGGCATGGACCTGGCCTGGTGCTTAGAAGACCCAAGCAGGACCAGATCCCTGGGTACGGCATAAAGAGGGAGAATCTCCTGCCTGGTTGGGGGTAGAAAACCACTGGAGTGGTTGAGAGGTCCAGAAAGGCTTCTTGCCCCCACCAAAATGTCTCTCCTCTGGTGTTCCATGGACTAAAATCCTCATAGCAGTGAAACAGTAGGTTGGCCTAATGCCTTATCTAAACAAGGCAACCCACGCATTAAGAGCACCTTAGCAGGAGTGGGAGATAAACAGTTGTTTCCTCTGAATGATCTTTTGAGCACACCACTGTACCAGGACCATACAAAGCACCTAGAACCCTAGCCCCTGGAGAGAAGGCATTCAAGATATTATTATTGATAGAAGGCATGGAGGTATGCAGTAGGAGATGATGTGTGATTATGGGAGGGCCAGAGAGGCCTTGAATGCCATGGAAGGTGGCAGGAATTTTTCCTATAGTCCAGGCAAGGGAAATAATCCAAAGTTTGGGGCAGAAGGCTGATACAGTGAGAACGGTAGCAGTGGCTGAACTTGAATGAGGGAGACCAGTTTGAGACTGTTATGACAGCCCCAGCACCTGAGTAGGATCTTGATTGGGGCAGATATGCCAAAAACAATGAAAACCCATTATCCACCCTTATTGCATGAGGTAGTACCCTAAGGGGTCAGAAAGCAGAAGAAGAAACTGAGATGGGGAAGAATAAAAAAGAATAAGAGAAACTATATGAGTGCTCAGTAGAGAAAGGGGGAGTGTGAGCCAAGTGAGGTAAGTGAAGGCCTGATGAAGGCAACTTTGCCTGAACCCCATCCATTTGGCTTAGTGCTGGCTCTGCTCCCATCTGGGAAATGAGGGGGATAGAACGTGTCCTTAACACATCCTGGCGATGCTGCAGGTAGCTTGGATCTGAGATGTTAGCCAAGAAGCCCTGATTTGAGTGGGAGGCAGCAGGCTTCCTCACTTCAATTAAATAAGAATTTTCACACCCCTGTTATTTGCTCAGTTCTGTTCTGAGGCTAGAGAGGACACACACAGAGGATAAGCACTGCTTAAGGGATGATCATCTTACTGGGAACGTGAGGTGCAAGCAAGAAGTAAATAGCAGGTAAATGCCAGATTGACTGCTGCAGGCAATAAACACTGGAGAAGTTCAGGGGAAAGGGAGTCGCTGAGGCTTACTGTCCAGGAAGGCTTCTCCAAGGAGGTGGGAATTGCCTTAGGTCACAAAGAAAATGTAGGCGTGGACAGGTGCAGGCGAGGAAACATGCATTTAGTGGAGTTCTTTAAGAAAGTAAAGGAGGATTAGGTATAATAAGGAAACACCTATAACCCACTTAGACTTTTAAAGAGCTTTTGACAAAGTTCTCTAAGAAAGGCTCTTTTAAAAGGTTAAGTCACCATGAAGCTTGAGGGGGAGGAAAGAACGATATCTCTTTTATCAAGAGAATGGCTTAGAAACAGAAAATAGATGGTAGGAACAAATTTAGGCTTCAGCCAGGCACAGTGTCTCCTGCCTGTAATCCCAGTACTTTGGGAGGCTGAGACAGGAGGATTGCTTGAGCTCAGGAGGTCAAGACCAGCCTGAGCAACATAGCGAGACCCTGTCACTCTAAAAGAATTTTTTAAAATTAGCCAGGCATAGTGGCACACACCTGTAGTCCTAGCTACTTGGGAGGCTGAGCAGGAGGATCCCTTGGGCCCAGGAGGTCAAGAGAGCAGTGAGCTAAGATCCAGCCACTTTGCTCCAGCCTGGATGACAGAGCAAGACCCTGTCTCAAAAAAAAAAAAAAGAAAAAAAAAATTTAGGCTTCTTTAGATGGCCCATTGTTAAAATATTCTCTTCAAGAATCTATGCAATAAGTGGATAAACATACAGTGAAATATTCAGCCTTTAAAATGATTTAACACATGTTACAACATGGATGAACCTTGAAGACATGCTAAGTAAAAAAGTCACACACAAAAGGATAAATACTGTATGATTTTACCTTTATGATGTATTTAGAGTAGTCAACTCACAGAAACAGAAAGTAGAATGGATGTTGCCAGTGACTTGAGAAAGGGGTAAAATGGGGAGTTAGGTTTTAATGGGTGCAGTTTCACTTTGGAATGATGAAAAAGTTGTGGAGATAGATGGTGGTGACGGTGGCTGAATGTGAATGTGCTTAATGCCACTGAACTGTGCACTTCAAGAGCACTGAGACAGCACATTTTATGTTAGTGTATTTCACCACAATTTAAAAAGAAAACATACATATGTAGAACGACCCAGTTTATGTATTAAAAAGTAAATATTTTTTAAATAACAGTTAACATGATACATTTTATGTTATTTATATTTTACCACAACAACAGCAAAAAAAAAACAAAAGAGTCTGTGCCAAGACTGGTATAATTTAACATCTTTATACATGTTCTGGAGGGGAAGGTCACATGACAAATCTTTCCCTTGCAGATGGCTCCAACTATAATCCTCCAGGTACAGTAGCAAGAAACTGACAGGCTTTGACAGGAGGAGGCACCAGAGCATTGGTCTTTGACCCTGGATGGACATTGGAATCATCTCCGGGAGCTTTTGAAGATCTCTCCAGAGAATCTGATTTAACTGCCCTGGGTGGGGCCCCAGGAATTAGTGGTTTTTTCCAAAGCTCCCAGGTGATTCCAATCCACAGCCAGGGTCGAATGGTTAGAGCATCAAGGCTGAAAACCCCAGACTCCCTGAGTTTGAGTCTAGGCTGTGTCATTTGCCAGCTGTGTGATAATCAAGTTACTTAATCTGTCTGTTTCTCAATATCCTTGTCTTCAACATTGTGTAATAATAGTCCTTACCTCATAGGGTTGCAGAGAGAATTAAAAGAGATACTGCAAGGAGAACATTTAATACAGTGCCTGGGGCATTGTAAAAGCTCACTAAATGTTAGTTATTGTTACCCACCGAGTTTGTATAATTTGGCAAGAAAAGGGGCAGATAAATTTAATGTGGTATGTGCAGATACGTTTAAAAATAAAATCCGAACTCTGTGACTAACATCTCTGTCAAAAGTCAGGAGAGGGCCTTTGGAAGAATTTTCCCTTCCAATACATGAGTTGAAAGTCCTGCTTTGCTCCAAAAGCCAAGAAAACACGTCAGGCATCAGCAAGGGGAGGAGGTGGCTGAAAATAACAGAGCCCCCACCCCCGCATTTCTTTAAACATGATACATCCACCTCTCACTGATTTGTGCTGGGTTCTAGTACCTGAACCTCTGATGTTCAGATACTGGAGAAGGAACGGAAAAGAATAACCGAAGGCTGCCGAGGGAAGACAGGCCAGAAAGGGTTAGAACCCTCCAGACTGGAAAAGGACACGAAGGCAATCAGTAAACTCATCAACAACCAGAAGGTGAACAAGGACTTATTCAACCCAAATACTCGCTGGAAGGGAAGATGAGAGAGGAATAGTTAGAGTAAATAAAAGGAATGGGTAATAAACTTGTGGAACACTTTACTCCAAGATGTAGTACATGAGGGAAATATAAATGAATTCACAAAGGATCTGGACAAAGCAATGTCAGAGATGTAAATAGATGCCCAGGGAAGCTGACATACCCCCATCTGGAAAGTCCGCATCAGGGAAGGTAGTGGGCATGTCCCTCCTGACAATGGAGGGACCGTGGTCTGACCAGCATGTGCATTCTGATGTGTTTAGTGTCCCTAGGGAGGAATTTGCCAAAGAGTCAGGAATGGAAATGAGTGTGCTGTATTCAACGGACAGTGAGAAAACTGGCTTGGCTAGAGGGAAAGGGCCAAGGACATGAGGGGGATTAGTCAGGATACGTAAGACTGGATCAGATTATCAGCGGTACCCAGAACCAGTGAAATCAGCCCAAGAATCACAGAATATTGCAGCTCCTCTAGTCCAACAACTCCCTTCAAAAGATGAAAAAGTAGAGCTCAAATCAAGGGAATACATTCATTTGTCCAACATCTTACAATGTGTTAACAGCAGAGCAGAGATGGGAACCCTGAAGCTCTTCTAAAATACCATATGGTGGACTGGGTCTGGGAAGGACTTTGGAGAAAGACTATTACCAAATCAATGACCTTGAGAGAGCATTATCTCCTCTGAGCCCCAGTGTGAAATAACTTAACCCACTCCAGGCCACATTAGCCTGGGGATACAAGTAGAGACTTGGCACAAGTCCCAAAGCTGTTTCTCCAACTCCACCCTCTTAACTTGGGAATTGCAGCTCTCCCCGAATTTTTCCCAATAAGTCCTTGCAAGCCCCAGCACATGCCTCAGTCAAGTCCAGGGCCCGAGTCCTGTCAGCTGCCCTTGCTCTGTCCCTCCTTGCCTTGGTTGTTTGGGTCAATGCCCCTAGACTCTATTGATGTCTCATTTTACGTCCCCTTCTGGTGTCCAAGAACGTCTCCAAGTTAAGTTTCCTGATGTTTGTGAAGAGGGATTGTTTAGCAGGATGTAGAACACATTGGCCTCAACTTTTCTCTCACTCTTCTTTGAAAATGGAACTAAAGCAACTTTTGGTGTTTCTTGTCTCTGCACTGCAGCTGTGGTGCCTTAGGACTGTCTGGGTCAGAGGACAAGCCGAGCGATATACTCACCCCTGCTGCACTCAGAACTCTTCCTCTCCTCCAAAATTGGCTCACTGCCCTTGAATTGCTCACCATTGTATCCCTAGCACAGTGCTGGGTACATTGTAGATGCTCAATAAATATTTGTTGAATGAATTAACAAATTCTTCTCTTCCAGGTGGATTCTCTCTTCAAGCTCAGAAAATTAATTTTTTTCACAGGAGACTCAAACCAATCTCTGCCTATTTGTCCACCCATTTCCCCCTGCAGTCTTACAGATAGGCTTGTTTGAACCATAGGGTAAATATGGTTTGACTCCAGCTAGGAATTTGGGATGCATGCAGTAAGATAATGCAGACAAATGTGTCCAGCATAAAACCTGGGATATCACAGATAACCCAACACCATTATTCTTTTTCTTTCTTTTACCTAACTAGGATTACTGACTCAGAAGGAGGAAAAACATCAAAGGCTTCACACAAAGAAATCTATTCAAAATGAAAGCAATTTGGAGACAGGAAAATTATGGTGTATCCACATCTGGCATAATGTGGGTAGTTCTAGGCATTTAACCTTAAAAAGGCTACACTGGTGTTATTTATTACAATTTTAATTTAGACCTCATCTATTTCCAAAAAAGATTCAAGACAAGTAAAAAGGTTAAAAAATAAACAAACACTTACATAGAAGAAAAGAAGGACATGAAAAATAAACATATCAACCAGTTGGTTGGGTTCATGCAATTCAAGAGTGGAAAGAGTGAAACGTGGAGCTGGATGGAAGCTGAGATTGTCCATAAGTGCAGAGCAACAGGTCCCAGGTGCAGGGGACCGATGGCTGAGAGGGCAGAGATGGCTGGCAGTGGATGAACATTCAGAGGGCAGCACGTTTGGGATGGAGACCAAAAGAGTACATCTGTGGAAGTTCCTCAGGGAGAGGAAAGTTCCCAGTGTTTCTTTGATCAATCTGAGAAGGAAGTAGAAACCTGGTTAAAAGGCAACAAAAGAAGCATGTTGGTAGATTTCAACTTGGAAATGAAAAAATAGCACTGCTTTGGAGGAGGCAATGTGTACTGATGCAACAGAATGATATTTGAGATGATAACCACTGTGTTCTTTTCTTCCCTTTTTCCTCTTCTCCATCTCATTCTGGCCATAAGGCAAGAGGACAGAAAGCCCTTATCCCCTGGGCTTTCTAGGCCTTGAGAGTGACATGAGAGGGTGAGTCAGGTTCTTATGGGTGGGTCAAGGAAGTTAACTGAGAGAGAGCCTTAGGAGGGGATCTCAGTTGGGATGAGGGGTCACGCATCAGAGGGATGTGGTGTGGACTGTCCCCATAGCAAATCTGACTGGGATGTGATTACAACTCAGGGATCCCCAGCACCAGGACAGTGCAGTCTCTGTTTGAGCAGGACTATTTATTACCCCAGCCAAGCCCAACAATGAGGCCCCCAGAAGCTGCAAACAGACACCACCATCCACCTCAGAAGCACACTGCCAATGGGGGACCACTTAGGGAATCCCACCTTTCTCCAGGAGCACAGAAAAGTGGAAATCATCCTGAGTAGACTAAGTTTTGAATTTAAAAAAGACTGAGAAATACTGAAGTTTATTGATTGTACTTGAAAGTGACTAGAATAAATTTCTTGCCTCAAGCAGAATACAGGCTTGGGGTCAGAAATTAACTGAGTTGTAAGAAAATGAAGTTACACGTTTCCACACCTGAGTCTTTTGATGTGAAATTTGCAGCTACTATTCTGATTTGTATTGTTGCTGTTGCTAGAGTAACACCTCAGTTAACCAGAGAGTATCCTTCCATGAGCTTTAAGCTCCAGGAACAGCCTCAGAATGGATATGAAGGCTATTTCTAGTGCCCCGGACACGGAATGACAATGAAAACAGTAAAAGTATAAAAGGTCTGCAGAGCTCACCTGAGACTGATTTGTATGCCAGAAATCCTCATACTGTCTTCTCTCTTCCACCATGGCTGAGTTGCGTGACCTCCAGGTCATTTAATGTCTCTGAGAACAGTCACTGTGGAGGGGGAATTGTGAGCATGCCTAGGACACCATGATGTGCTTTTTGTGTGCAGCCCATAAGTTCCCTATTAGATGGTTGTCTCCTGAGGGTCACTCCAAGTTGTATTTGTCTCTCAGCCCCTCACATAGTGTTTGGCATATGCTAAATGTTCACTATATGTGTGTTGAACCCAAACGAACAGGTTGGCAACAGCTAGTGAGGTCAAAGTGCTCCCTGGGAAAATGAAGAAGATAAGAAGAAGGGTAAGGAGGAACTGGAAAAGAAAAGAAAAGAAAAAGAAGAGGAGGACACAGAGTAAAGTAGAATGAACAGAGCAGGGAATGTTGAAAAAGTCAGTCAGGAGCACGCTAGAGCCAGATCCACTAGCTGTGTGACCTTGGGCAAGTGAATTTATCAACCTGAACCTCATCTGCCAAATGGGAATAATAATAGTACCTACTGCATAGTGTCTATGTGAGGATTAGATGAGTTGGTTTAAGTAAAGTACCTAGTGCATAGTAAGAGTTGTGTATTAACTATTTCTACTATTAGACACACACAGGGCATATGAAAATGTGTACTCTTATTAGTAGTTAAAGATATGCAAATGAAAACAAAATAATATTGTCGTCTATTGGCAAAGGTTTTTAAAACTTATTTACAGGCCAGGTGTGATGGCTCATGCCTGTAACCTCAGTACTTTGGGAGGCTGACGGGGGATGAATGGTTGAGCCCAGGAGTTTGAGACCAGCCTGGGCAACATGGCAAGACTCCGTCTCTACAAAAATACTAAAATTCACTGGGCATGGTGACGGGCACCTGTAGTCCCAGCTACTGGGGTGTTGTGGGGGTGCTCAGGCATGAGGATTGCTTGAGCCTAGGACGTTGAGGCTGCCGTGAGCCATGATCGTGCCACTGCTCTGCAGCCTGGCTGACAGAGCAAGACCTTGTCTCAAAAAAAAAAAAAATTATAATTCTTGAACCCCTCGTGTTCTTGAACCCAAAGAATTGAGGGTATGGCAGTTGGGGAGAGGGGGATTATCCTAAGACAATTTCCTTGGAGAGCGTTGTGCCAAGAATCACACACACCCCATGAGAGCTATGCCAATCCCTCAGCTCAAGCCGAGTGAAGGGGGATACAACGGGATCACTCAGAAAAGTAAGTATGTGACCCTCACTGTCAGAGGCCGGGAGCACAGGAGACTAGTGTCTGTCATCTGCTTCATGAAACCTAGAAAGCTAGAGAGGTGGGCTACTTGGGAAGCTGAGAGCAAAAGGGTTGTGGTCAAAAAGACAGTAAATGAGTCTCAAAAAAATCCATGAAGGTGCCCAGAGACAAAGAATCATCTTTAAAACTCTGCTCTGCCATGAGAACACAAGGACATTTGATGACAGTACCAGTTAAATACAAACTTTCTTGTCCTCGTTCCCATGCCTTCCACCCTCGCTGTGACCAGGGAGGGATGAGAGGGAAAGAAAAGTTGACCACTCTCATGACCAGAGGCAGACAGGTTGCCTGCAACTGATCCCTGATCCCGGGTAGGGAACTGGGGAGGAGTCTTATCTCTGAATGAAGATGAAAGTGGTAATAAAATTAACATTCTGTTATTGAATTCCAGTGTTTGCATCTTAAAGTGACCGCGGGTTGTTTTACTATCTAGAAGTAAGTAGAGTTTACAGTCAGGGTAGAGTTTACAGTCACAGGGTAGATTTCCTCCACCAAGCAGCTTTAAATAGACATGGGAAGCAAAGCAAGAAAAGTTATTTTATTGTTACATTCTATGAATCCTGTTTGCTCCATGTGCTGCTTCTGTGTTTCTTTCAGGCAGTGCTCATTGTTGCTTTGGGTGTCTGTATTTGCTTGCCCAGCATCCAGCCCCCAAACACTGATTTCCTGATGAGGAAAGACTCCTCCCCCAGTTTTGCAGTTTTGATAGGCATTTTAATAAAAGTGCCCCAGCTGCCTCTGGCTAACACAAGGGCCTGTAGCTAAGCGCAGCCAATTGGACGTTCTCTCCAGACTCTTGAATCTGAGGGCAGGATTGGCATGCAGGAGTGAATTCATCCCAGCAACTAACCGTAATTAGTTCCTGTACGCAGATCCCTGGATCTTCTCTTGATTCTATGGACTCCAAATAAATTATTTTTCCTTAGAAATTAACCATGATCGATTTCTGCTACATGCAATGGAAAGATTTTCAGTGTCAAACTGGAGGGGAAAAAAAAAGAGCTTGCAATATGATGAGTGCCATCCTATGAGAGGGATTCCCAAGTTCCTCTAATGAAAATGTCAAAGAGCACATCTTAGCTTTTGTGGAATGTAGACAGTTATGAGAGGTGGCAGGTGGATCGATGGGTGCACAGAGATAGATAGGTAGACAGTCACACATACAGGTATATATGGATACAATTGTTATTTCAAATATCATACAGTCATCCTCTCTCTGGCCCAGTGCTAATTGAAAAAGCAAAAACAGATTTGAGCAAGTGTGGTTGATGGAGTCATTTGTTTTCTGAAGGGCTGCCTTGGCATTTCAAAATGAGACACAGAATTTGATTATATCAAGTTAGTGAAAAGGAATCACTTCGTCGTGAAGTTGTAGACCAATTTTGGGACTTTTTCAAGGAACTCTTTTCTGAATACTGTCTCTTTCGAGCACTTTTATAGTTTTCTGAAACCAGTTTGTTATTATGTGAGGCTTAATGATGTCTATCTCAGTAAGTATCAGTGAATCAAATGTCCTGGGGTTTAAGCAGAATAAAATAGATTAAAATCAAGAAATGTGTAGTGAACCCTGTAGCAGATATTGTTGATGCCCTACCCAATAGCTACCTTTTTGTTAAGAGAATATATGTACTCTTCAGATATCGGGTAGTCATGTATTTCAAGGATGGATCACTCCAGTCCCAGTCCAACAGTCTTAGTCATTCAAAACTATTCTGCTAATTCTGCTGGTGATTGGCTTTGAAAAGGACACGTGACTGAATTCTGTCCAGTGACCCGTTAGTAGCTACTGACTGGGTAGATTATTCCAAGAGAGGTTTCTTAGTCTTAAATAAAGGAACAGGGCCAGGCACGGTGGCTCATGCCTGTAATCCCAGCACTTTGGGAGGCCGAGGTGGGCAGATCATGAGGTCAGGAGTTCGAGACCAGCCTGGCCAACATGGTGAAACTCCGTCTCTACTAAAAACACAAAAATTATCCAGGGGTGGTGGTGCATGCCTGTAATCCCAGCTACTTGGGAAGCTGAGGCAGGAGAATCACTTGAACCCGGGAGGCAGAGGTTGCAGTGAGCCAAGATGGCACCAGTGCACTACAGCCTGGGTGACAGAGCAAGACTCCATCTCAAAAAAATAAAATAAAATAAAAAATAAAGGCACACAAAAAAAGACTGTCCAGTTTCTGCTTCTGGATGGTGATGTGTGAGGATGTGATGTCTAGAGATAGTGCAGCTATCTAGTGACTGTGAGGAAAGCTAGCAAGTGTACTGAGAATGGCAGAAAGTAGAGATGGACAGAGCTGGGGTTTTTGAGGTTGTTGTTAAACCAATAAATTGACCAACCCAAAAAACTGTCCTTGTTACATTAAATAATAGTAAATCTCTTCATCATTTCATGCATTTTAAGTTGTTTTCTGTTATTTGAAAGCTCTTTCCCACCAGGAGTTTACAATCTTTTTTAGAGATTTAACTGAATGAATCTTTTAAATACATGACACCAGTTGCTCTCAGACAAATATATTTTTCCTAACTGGTACTAACATCCATTTGAACTTTTCATGAATGATTATTTGAGAACAGCAGAACTCCCTAGGTAAGCCAAGCTATCTTATTATTAGGTAATTATAAAATGCTCCCCAAGGTTATGAGCTGACAATATTTTCACCGTCTCCCTGCCCTGCCTCCTCCCCTTCATCTTCTCCATGTTACTTTCCTGATCTGACCTGTGGAGAAGGGAGATACTCAGAATATGAAGTATTATTACAAAACAAATGTCATGAGCAAGCTGCTCTGCCATGTAGACACTATAGAAGATTTTTTTTCCAGCCTTGTGACAATATTAAAGATATGGTTTTCATATTGCTTGTGCTTAAGAGGTTGTTGAGAGTCAAACATTAAAAGAACTTGGGGAAATCATGATCAGTGGCATATCTGGAGAAAAGTGTCACCTGGTGATGAGAAAGATGATAATGTCAGTGATGGGATAAGCTGGGGTCAAAAGACACCTGTGCAGCTTCTTGGCAGTGGCAAAGGATAATCTTCCCTCACACTCAAAACAAAAACCTCCTAAATATAGAAGGCACAGTGCGTGAGTCTAGTTCCTGGGGGGTAGAGATGCAGATATAACTGAGCCAGCTTCCATGGCTGCGCAAGAGTTAAAGGATACCAACGGCCACAGTGAGGAAGAAAAAGCTATTCTGGAGGTCCAAGCAATCACTGAGGAGGCAGCTCCGACCTTTGATTTGCTAATTAATTTTGCAAAAAGGCAACCTGCAGTACATGGCTCCCAAGAGCAGACAGGACACAACCTTCATCCAGCTTTCAGAGAGACAAACAAACAGCCAAAAGCAAGCTGACTTTGGGGCTTTTCCAAAAGAGCAATTTGCAGCGTGTTTCCTGGGGTCAGTGATCACTCAGCCCTCTGGGCCATCCTGTCTGCTGCAATTACCGCAGTACAAAGAAGTGGCCGATGTTTGGGAGGCTGACCAAGGAGCCTGCACGGCACAGAGGGACACCCCAGGCTTTGATGCCACCTCTCTCTTGCCACACCTGCCTCTAGTCTCCACCTATTGTTAGGAGTGTGACCTCAGCCAAATTTCTTATCCTTTTTTTTTTTTTTTTTTTTTTTGTTGAGACGGAGTCTTGCTCTGTCGCCCGGGCTGGAGTGCAGTGGCCGGATCTCAGCTCACTGCAAGCTCCGCCTCTCGGGTTTACGCCATTCTCCTGCCTCAGCCTCCCGTGTAGCTGGGACTACAGGCGCCCGCCACCTCGCCCGGCTAATTTTTTGTATTTTTAGTAGAGACGGGGTTTCACCATGTTAGCCAGGATGGTCTTGATCTCCTGACCTCGTGATCCGCCCGTCTCGGCCTCCCAAAGTGCTAGGATTACAGGCTTGAGCCACCGCGCCCGGCCTTCTTATCCTTTTTTAGCCTTAGTTTTTCTGCTTGTGAAGACAACAGGCCCACCTGCCTTACAAGATTATTGTGATAAAAACTAAAGGAGATGGTGTGAATGTAGTGAGGGCCTACTGTTTTGTGGAGCCATACCCCTTTGTCTGGGGACTCCCACTCCCATTCCACCTACACGGTTTCCAGGGCAGTCATCCTATGGTGTCAAGACCCCCTGCTCCTTGGCCACAGTTAATCGGTTCTGAGATGCACACCAACCAAACCAGGCCAACTGCAGCCCTATCCTGGGAAGTTGAGGAACTGAAAAAATGAAGAAGGGCCAATCTCGGTCCTGGAAACTGAGGACCAATAAAAGATGAAGATATCCTTGTTCTGCAGAGCAGAAAAAGATGGGCCTCAATGGGAGAGAAACCGAAAGAGTCCAAAGACAAGCAGGAGTGAGGAGAAGGAGTTCTTCCTGGGACTCCGCAGGGCTCCAGCCGGGTCCTAGTCAATTCTCAGTACAACAGTGCCTTTATAGGCCCCATAATGCCCTTGGATACATTTCCAGTTTTGCCTAGCTTAGCAAAAGCCATTTTCCAATATGTACAGTGCAGAGAGTTCTTCATAATACAGCTTATTGGAAGTCGGGGGTTCTCACTCACTCATTCAACAAATAGGTCTTGAGTGTCTCATTCAACAAATATGTCTGTGCCAGGCACATCCTGAGGGCTGGAATGCACAGTCCCCATCCTCACAGAACTTATGGTCCCGTGAGGAATATGGACATTCCCCAAATAATCACCCAAATAAATATATGATGATATAACTCTTGGTTCCTTTCCCTTGCATTATTAGAAAAACGCTAACTTATGTCTTACACCGACATTTAAGAAGACCGAGAAGCATCTTAATGGGGTTAAAGGTCAACTCTGGCACTTCAACAGTTAAACTTCAGTCATGTGGAAAAGGCAGCAATCCCAGCAGCTCCTTCCCTTCTGCCAGATGAGGGAGGCGGCACTGTGTATCCATGGGCTTCACGGTTCCCATCGTCACCTTTATTGCTCTCTTTAAATCCTGGGGTTTCAATTTTCCTTCCCATCAGAATGATTCTGCTTTTAACAACCCCAGACCTTTCTCCTTGTTATTCTCTAGCCCCAGGCTGGTGCATCCACATAATCTAAGAGAGGCATCGTTCCCAAGCAGAGGGCAGCACGGACCCCAAGGAGCTGTGTTGTCACTGATTTATGACTCCCCATCCTCTGCCTGTTGAGGAAAATCACTTTATCAAGATGAGAAATCAGGGCTGGGGGTGGAGCAGGGTTTCCTGATTGGCTCCAAACAGTCTCCTGCATATTTCAGAGGCACTTATATTTACAAGTTATCAGGACTGCATGCAAGTGTTGTGGAGAGAAATGACCAAATATTGAACAGAAGGGCGTGATTTGCCTTGTATTTATTCAGTTATGCTTTTCAGGATTTAAAGGGTGGAGTGTAGCAATTCTGAGTGTAGAAACAAGGAGCTGGAGCAGCTGGCCTGCACACATTTTAGGACAGATACTTTTCTACCTCTTAGTCTCCCATTCGATGGATCTGAATGCACTTGGGGTTCAATAGTATCATCTTTTTCACCACCCACGTCATGATCATCACACTTCAGAGCCGGCAGGCTCTTGAGCATCCTCCTGGTCGAATCTTTTGTTTCACAGATTAGGAAGCTGAGGTTCAGAAAGGAGGAAAAACTTGCTCAAGGTCACACTGTGAAGTTGAGAGTGGGGCTAAAAGCCAGGTCCTCTGACTTCTGATCCATTGTTGTCAGGCCTTTTGTAGGCAGCCTGAGGTGCTGCATGCTGTACAATGGCCTTAGCATTGTTTGTAGGGTTGTGTTTTTTTTTTTTTTTTGACTGAGTTTCGCTCTTGTTGCCCAGGCTAGAGTGCAACGGCGCAGTCTCAGCTCACTGCAAACTCCGCCTCCCAGGTTCAAACGATTCTCCTGCCTCAGCCTCCCAAGCAGCTGGGATTACAGGCATGAGCCACCACACCTAGCTAATTTTGTATTTTTAGTAGGGACGGGGTTTCTCCATGTTGGTCAGGCTGGTCTTGAACTCCTGACCTCAGGTGATCCACCTGCCTCGACTTCCCAAAGTGCTGGAATTACAGGTGTGAGCCACCGCACGCCTGGCCACGGATCTTAACATTAGGGCGTCTCCAGTCTCCGACAGACATATTAAAAAATGCACAAGAGAAATTTTTTGTTTTTACCATTTGTTTCCAGCTCAACAGTAATGTAATCATATTATAAAAACCTGGAAAGCAGGAAAAAGAAAGAATTAGTCTTAACATTCTAACACAATCTATGTTAGCATTTTGTTCTTTTACTCTCTGCTTCCTTTATATTTCGTTCCCTTTGCCTGTAGTTGTGATTATAGTGTATCTGCACAATTTTGTGTCCTACGTTTTCATTTAACTTTATGGCACAAGCATTTTCCATGTTATTACTTTGGCTTCATAACCATAATTTTAACGATTACTTAATATTCTACCAGAGAGATGTGCCACAGTTTACTTATCCATTCCTGTATCATTGGACATTTAGGTTTTGCCAGTTTTTCATTAACATAAATAATGCTTCGATGAACATCTTACGCATATAGCGTCCCCCTACATTTATGTTATTTCAGTAGGACAGCTTCCAAAAGTGGAATAACTAGGCCAATGATTCTGAACAGTTTTATTCTCTTGATACATATTGCCAAATTGTCTGCTAAGAGCTTCTTACTAATTTACATAAACAATTTCGAACAAGAGTCAAAAGAGCAACTAAATAAAAACTTGGCAAAGAATAAAATAGGAATAAAATAAGAAAATGTACACAACACGGATGTTAAATGCATTCTGGTGCATATGCTGTGAGATAAGCATCTCGCTCTCATAGTTGAAAAGAGGAAGAAAGCAAAGACTCTCAGGCCTGTCATGCTGTTATTATTTCCAGGCTTAGGCACTGTAGCTCTTGCAGTTGCACAATAGGATCACCTAAAATATTTCAAATTGCTGCTATCCAGGGTTGGCCCCTAAAGATTCTAGTTTACTTAGCCTGGGACGTGGTCTCACTCTGAGATGGCAGAAGTTTTCCCCGTGATTCCACTGCGAGGCCAGGTCAAGCACCCCGGCGTGGGTTGGGAGGTAGTCAGGAAGATTGAAGAGGTCAACAGAGACAGAGACACTGAGCGATGTCCCTAGCCCCAGTGTTTCCTCCTCTGTTTCCTGTGCCCTGGGGAGACCTCAGCCCATGGGTGCCGACAAGTCTCTCACTGCTCCTCCCATCCTGAGGCCGGATATGCCGGCTACATCCAGCTCCCACGGGCCCCAAGGACTCCTAAGAGGATGAAATGAGGAAGAGCACAAAGTCAGGGACAACTGTGGAGCTTCCAAACTGCCAGCCTAAGGGACCTTTAAAGGATGGGAGGCCAGGTGCAGTGGCTTAAGCCTGTCATCTCAGCACTTTGGAAGGCCGATGTGGGAGGATTGCTTGAGCCTGGGAGTTCAACAGTCTGGGCAACATAGTGAGACCTTCGTCCCTACAAAATTGTTTTTAAAAAATTAGCTAGACATGGTAATGTGTGTCTACAGTCCTACCTACTTGGGAGGCTGAGGTGGGAGGATCACCTGAGCCAGGAGTTCAAGGTTACAGTGAGCTATCATCACACCACTGCGCTGCAGCTTGGGTGACAGAGCAAGGCCCTGTCTCAAAAAAAAAAAAAAAGAAAAAGAAAAAATGGGAATTCCAAATGTTCAACTTTAGCACTTGGTAAACACATCATAGTATATTCACATCCTGGAGCGTCATGTAGCCACTCGAAAGAATTTATTTGTGCTAAAATGAAAAGTTCTTCAAAATTCTAAATGAAAAAATAGGCGCAGAAGAGATGTACAGTATAATCTGATTTAGGTAAAAAGAATCCTATTACATACATACTCACTTGTGTACACACAGAAGGTGTCGGAAAAGATACATAAGAAATGAACAGGGCTGGTCGCAGTGGCTCAGGCCTGTAATCTCAGCACTTTGGGAGGCCAAGGCAAGTGGATCACCTGAGGTTGGGAGTTTGAGACCAGTCTGACCAACATGGAGAAACCCCGGCTCTACTAAAAATACACAAATTAGCTGGGCATGATGGCTCATGCCTGTAATCCCAGCTACTTGGGAGACTGAGGCAGGAGAATCACTTGAACCCGGGAGGCAGAGGTTGCGGTGAGCTGAGATTGCACCATTGCACTCCAGCCTGGGCAACAAGAGCGAAACTCTATTTCAAAAAAAAAAAGAAAGAAAGAAAGAAAAGAAATGAACAGGAGTATCGATCTTAGAAGGGTGGGTTTGGAGGCATGGGAGTGAGGAGAGTGAAGGGGAGTTGAACTGTTCACCTTGGGCCCTTCTCTACTGCTTATAGTATATGTCTTAAATATGTATTACTTTTGCAATTTTATTTTTAAAAGACTCTTATATGGTTTTCCAATAATGGGAGGGCAGGGAAGAAAGACAATAGTAAGAATAATAATCTCATACATTCCTCCTAGCACATTACAGTTCAAAAGTATAATCACTCTTTTGTGATGAGTTGGGTCAGTATTATTCTCATTTTATAAGCAAAGAAACTGAAGCTCCAAGAAGCAAACAAACAGCAAGATAATCAGGACTGATCACATGTAGACTTGAGTTCCAGGCTTCCAACTTCTAACCCTCTGACCTTAGCATCCTTTCTGTGATTCCATGCTTCAGAAATAAATCCCAGAGAAGCAGGATTCGGATGTCCCAGAAAACACTGATTTCTACCTGCCATGGCTTTTCCTGTCCTCAGCCACCCACACTGGAGGCATGGAAAAGTACCCCGGGGAGCCTGCTCCCACAGGAGAAGGGGAGAAGCAGAGCTGGGCAACTGACCTTCAAGGAGGCCAGTGGTGATAATGGGTCCACTTAGCAAGCAGGCCCCTCCCCTGGGAGCTCTGTGGTCTGAGGCTCCCTGTCTCCCAGGATGTGAGTTGAATGAAGGGGAGAGGCAGTCTGAGAGTGACCTGGCTAGAAGTGTGTGAGGGAAGAGGAGAAAACACAATCACTGATCATTGAAAATGCAACATGAAGCACGAAGCTTAGCAGCTAAAGTTAGCTCCCAGTCCAACCCTAATCACCAACTCTGGGCTGGAAAGGGTTAACCAACCATCACCACTGAGTTTGGGCCTCAATTCCCCCTTGCCTCCAGGCAGAATTCTTCAGAGCACAGCAGAGAGATAGTAAACAGCTCAAGCTCCATCAGAGCCCCATAAAACACCACACTGGCTGAATCCGAGAGAATCTTTTAAAGGTCATTTGTGTACCTGGCTTCCACACTGTACACCTCTCTACCACTCTCCACTATATCTCCAGTGCTTGTTGGGCAGGTGTGGGAGGGGTGCATCTTCCTGGCCTCTGTGTCCCCCACAGCACCTTGCCTTCAACTGGCATAAAAACACCTCCATAAATGTATATCAAAGTAAAAGGAATGGACACCATCAAAGATGGTGATGGCCAATAATTATTCCATTTAATTAATTAATGTCATCAATTATATACATTATATATTATATGTTATAAGCATAACATATTATTACATTTCATCAATTTTATGTTTCTATATATTTTTAATTTATAACGCATTTGTTTATTTACAGCTCTTTCTTTCTTTCTTTTTTTTTTTTTTTTTTTTTTTTTTGAGACAGGGTCTGACTCCGTCACCCAGGCAGGAGTGCTGTGGCACAATCACGGCTTACTGCAGCCTTGACCTCCCAGGCTCAAACGATCCTCCCACCTCAGCCTCTTGAGCAGCTGGGACTACAGGTGCTTGCTACCATGGCTGGCTAATTTTGTATTTTTCATAGAGACAGGGTTTTTCTGTATTGCCCAGGCTAGTCTTGAACTCCTGGGCTCAAACAGTCCTGAACCACCCACCTCGGCCTCCCAAAGTGCTGAGATTACAGGCATGAGCCAGCATGCCCAGCCTACAGCTAATTTTTTATGAACTTTGTGAAATAGAAACTAACCCTTACTACTCCATTTTACGGATGCAGACACTAAGCCCTACAGAGGTAAAGGAATTGTGGCCTCAGGCTGCACCGTGAGTAAGGGGAAGCCTGGAGTCTAGAAATGTGACTCAGAGTTAGCACTGCTGCCCATACGACTTTGGAAGGACAGTGTGTTTCTCCAGCAGAAAGTGTAGAGCCATAATTAATCAGTAAGAGGTTTCCCAGGGAAGGATGGGGTAGTCAGAGTGGTGGGTTCAGAGCTACGTTTGATAGGGAATTATTTGGAGTTGTTAAGGTAAAGAATGAACCCGTGAGGTGTTTTTATCTGATGAAAAATCTATCAAACCACACTTATGATTTGTGCACTTTTTTGTATGTAGGTTATGCTTCAATAAAAATTAAATTAAAAAGAACGAGTGAGCAAATGGTCCCCGAGGCCCCGGTGCTGTCTTATATAGAAGGATGACTGGTTAATGCTTTTGCCTCCCAGTGGGATAGGAGAAGACAGGTGTTCGCTCCCTTGGAATCTCTCCCTGCTCCACAGCATCCTCCACACTGGCACCAAGCTGTCATCCTGAAATAAGGGCCCAATCAGGTCCTCCTCTGCCAACAACTCCTCAGTGGGTTCTTGTTACCTGCAGAATAAATTCCACACTCCTTGGCAAAGCCAGTCACATTCTGTGCCTACGCAGCTTTCCAAGCTAACCTTTCATAGGAGAGGGGGCAGAGGTAGTAATTGAGCATGGAGACCCTGGGCTCAACCATCTCCTGGCCATGTGACCTTGGGCAGGTCCCTGAACCACATCTGTAGAATAGGAGTGATGGTAAGGTACCAAAGTAGAGGTCACGGTGAAGGGAGCAGAGATTATGTACATCAAACATATAAAACAATGTCACATATCCGGTTAACTCTCATTGAATGTTTGCAATCACTTTCCATTTTTCATCTGACTAACCTGACACCTTAGATTATTTCCTCACCATTCTGTGACCATAGGATCATACTCTTCCCCTCCTATTCCTGCATCTTCTCTACCCACCAAATTCTCCCCTTGTCTCTAAGATGAACTCAACTGCCATTCCTCTGGAAAGGCTCTTTCCAGCCCCTCCCTACCAATGTGAAACTTCTCCACCCTATCTTTTGGTCCCATAGTGCTTTGTGCCTCCACCGGAGCACTTATTCTGTGGCACTTACTCTGTGCCACATTCGTTCTTCAATAGGGGACTTTGCCAAGCATCACTGCTGCATAAACATCTTGCTCATTTCCAGGGACCTCCCACTGAGTGATGGGCACTTTACACATTGGAGAGGACAGCACCTGAGATGATTGTCCAGCATGTGAACATCCCAGCCCCTTTCTCTGAGACATGTCACTGTCCCCAGCAATTATTTTGTGCAGTGCAACTTCAATCCCACTTCCCAAGCCACTGTTGATAGGGCTAGGGCTGAGCAACCGATCCAAGCTAGCCTGATCAGTATATGCAGTCCTGGGAATCATAAGTGGACGGAACAGCTGCTGCCGGTCTGGCCAGCACTGCCCCATCCCTGCCTATTGTGGGTGGAATTGTGTTCTCTTTCCACCAGATAATGTTGAAGTCCTAATCCCTAGCACGTGAATGTGACCTTATTTGGAAATGAAGTCTCTGGAAATAGATGATCCAGTTAAGATGAGATCATTAGGGTGGGCCCTAATCCAACACGACCAGTGTCCTTTATAAAAAGGGGAAATCCAGACACAGAGCCAGACATGTACAAAGAGAAGATGATAAGAAGACACAGGGGAAACACCGTCTATAAACCAAGGAACCCCGAGGCTACCAGACACTAGGAGAAAGGCAGGGAAAAGATTTTTCCTCACAGCCTTCAGAAGGAGCCAACCCTGCTGATACCTTGATTTCAGACTTCTAGCCTCCAGAACTGAGACACTAAATATCTGTTCTAAGCCACCTAGTTTGTGATACTTTGTTACAGCAGTCCTAGGATACCCTCCTTTTGGTGAGCTTCTCCTCTCTTCTCAAGCATGTGGTTCCAGAAGAAGTTACTCCTTTCCTCCTCCCCTGTGGTCATTGTCATTGTCGTCGTCATCATCATCATCATCGTCAACATCATCATCATCATAACTAACCCATAGGGAGCCTAACTTTGTGCTGGGCACTATTCTAAGCAGTCTAAATTTAATCTTTATAAAATCTATGGGATGGGTCCTGTTGATATCCCTACTTAACAGACAAGAACACTGAGATATAGAGAGATTTAAGTGCCAAGAGTCCCAGAGCTAATCAGTAAAAGAACCAGGATTTAAACCCAGGCAGTCTGACTTCAGAGCCTATGAGGAGTAGAAACATGTCCCAAGCAGGATCAAGTAGAGTTCTAAGGGTTCTTTTTAAAAAATTGAAATTTGGGGAAGAAGAGTCAAGCCTCTTAGATACATCAGTCGTCATCAGGGGTTCATAGCCTTCAACATGTGTAAAGGGCAGTCTGTATTAAAGAAAGGATGCTCACAGTCAGAGAAGAGAAATGGGGATATGAATGATATCCAGTCCCTGTCACCCTCTGTCAAGGAGGCTTAGTCCCAGCCCTGCCCTTTCCAAGGCTTGTTTATAAGATCCCATAAATTATGGTTTTGTCCAAGCTAGTTATGTTGGGTTTTCATCATTTGCAAGCAGAAGATCCTGGACCAGCACACCTGCAAATTACAAACTGGGACTGAAAGACTCCATTTCTATTGGGAGTGGTCTTTTGAGTGGCAGGGATAAAAATAAACCTTGGCTCCTTTGAGACAGGGATCTCCTGCAAGAGACTGGGTATCAGACAAAGCTGGGCTCTGCAGCCGGGGAGGAGGCAGTAAATGCCAAGAAAAGCAGAGAGGGGATGGAGAGAGAGCACGCTGTGGAGTCCTGAGAGTTTTCCAGTTCTGAGGCTTGGCTGCGTTCTCCCTGAATCCTTGTAATCAACACCCCCTTTTTGGTTTAAACTGGCACAAGTTGGATTCAGTAGGTTGCATGCAAAGAATCATAAATAATACACATGCAATAGGAACTCAATAACTGTTAAATAGAATGGAAGGTTTTTAAGTGAGGCAGTAAGTAAGATGGAGATTATTTCTCAGGAATATTGCTCTGGAGCCTGTATGACTGAGAGATGAGGTGGCAGAGTGCAGACAGGGGCAGAGATTATAAAGATACCCACGGAGGTGAGCATGAGAGGGGAGAGGCCAGAGTGGCTAAGAAGGGAAGTGGGGGTGCCAAAGGGAAAGACTTGGTAGAATTCCACAACCAAGGAGATATGGGAGTAACAAGAAAGGGGATGTCAAAGATGACTGGGAATTTGTGACTGATTTCCAGAAGGAAGGATGATACCATTAATAGGAGGGAAGTCAGCAGAGAAGATGAGCGGGCTCTGGCTCTAACACACTGTTGCTGAGCTGAGGCACCAGTGACAGAGCTAATTAGCGTTAACTGAACAGAAAGAAATGGGGCCTGGTGTTCGGGAGAGAAGTCAGCTGCTGAATTAGAAATTCAGGGGTTCCCCTTAGCTGAGAGCTGAGGCTTGAGAGAGGCTGAGGCAGCCCAGGGAGAGCGCAGAGGAAGAAACCAGGGGAGACACATTATTTAGGAAGTTAGAGACTAAATAACCTAAAAAATAAAGAAAGAGCAGTGGGAGAGGTGGGGCAGAAATGTAGCATGTGCAACATAGAGGAAATCGAGGAAGGAGAGGGTTTTCAGAAGAGGATCCTGGTGAATGGTACCCAAAACTGCACACAGGCCAAACAAGGACATTCTCAGGGGACTGAGACCAGGCGATTTAACTCACTGAGGAGGAGACGGTGGGAAACCTCCACGGGAGCGGCAAGTCAGTGATGAGGGTGGAAGACAGATGGGAAGGCCTTGCGGCAAGGAGGCTGCAAGTCATTTAATGCCACAGTGGTCTCCAGCTGTTTTTGCCTTCTCAGGGAGTGGTGACAATGATTTTACAACTAGGAAAATACCTGGATGGCCTGTTTGATGAGAAAGGTTGAAGACTCCAGGACATAACCTGGATATGCCGGTGAGGTCATGAGAAACCTGAGCTACGCTGCCTAATAACAGGGCAGGGGTTGAGAGGTTGGGGCCGTGGATTGGGAGTGGAGGTTAGCAGCCGCCACATTAGTAGAGGGAGAAGATGTGGAGTGGTATCAGCCAGGACGCTTGTTTGTAAACAACAGAAACCAACCCTGACCCTAGCTAACTTAAGCAGAAAAGAAACTCGCAGGGAGGGCTCACAGAATCCAGGAGAAGGCTGGGTGCGGTGGCTCACACCTGTAATCCTAGCACTTTAAGAGGCTGAGGTAGGAGGATTGCTTGAGCCCAGAAGTTCGAGACCAGCCTGAGCAACATAGTAAGACCCCATCTCTACTAAAAATACAAAAAATTAGCCAGGTGAGGTGGCACGGGCCTGTAGTCCCAGCTACTCGGGTGGCTGAGGTGGGACGACGGCTTGAGCCCGGGAGGTCAAGGCTGCAGTGAGCCATAATGGTGCCACTACACTGCAACCTGGGCAATGGGAGTGAGACCTCTCTCAAAAAAAAAAAAAAAAAAAAAAAAAAAATCCAGGAGAGGTATATTAGCTATTATGGTACACAACAAATTACCCCAAGGCTTACAGCCAAAAATTAACACACATTCATTATCTCATAATTTCTGCTGTTAAGGATTAGGGAGCAATTTAGCTGGGTAGTTCTGGTTTGGGGTCTCTCATTAGGCTGTAGTCAGGATGTCCGGTGGGCTTCAGTCTTCTGAAGTTTGACTAGGGCGGGAGGAGCTGCTTCCAAGATGTCTTACTCACTGGCATGCCAATAGGAAACCTCATCACTTCACTGGCTATTGGCATGGGGCTTCATTCTCACAGGCAGGACTCTCCATAATCCCACCTGAGAGTCCTTAGGACATGAAAGGCGACTTCTCCCATATGGGCAGTCCGAGAGACAGAAAGGAGGAAGCCGCAGTGCCTCTTCTGGCCTGGTCTCACAGGTCACACATGGTCACTTCTGCCATATTCCTTTTTTTTTTTTTTTTTTTTTTTGAGACAGAGTCTCACTCTGTCGGCCAGGCTGGAGTGCAGTGGCACGATCTCGGCTCACTGCAACCTCCACCTCCTGGGCTCAAGCAATTCTCTTGCCTCAGCCTACCGAGTAGCTGGGATTACAGGTGTGTGCCATCATGCCTGGCTAATTTTTGTATTTTTAGTGGAGACAGGGTTTCACCATGTTGGCCAGGCTGGTCTTGAACTCCCAACCTCAGGTGATCCGCCCACCTAGGCCTCCCAAAGTGCTGGGATTACAGGCATGAGCCACCACGCCTGGCCCACATCTGCCACATTCTTTTCATGAGAAGTGAGTCACTAAGTCTAGCCCATCCTCACAGAAAGGGGAATTAAGCCCCAGTTCTTGCAGGTGAGAAGTATCAAAGAATTTGTGGACATATACTAAAATTAGAACTGTCCAGGAAAGTTGGAGAATGAGACTTGAAAAACAGAAAGCTGGACAGCCGGTGCCCCAGCCAAGGCCACACCAAGGAGTAGCCTGCTCAGGGCTGGACACCCTAGGCCATGTTGCCCAGACATGGGTGCCCCTCTTATAAACTATAAACATTCCTTCCGTTATTGATAGCACTCCCTCCAAAGATACAGTCACTGGCCTAGGCAGCTGGTTGGCTGAGTTTAGATCACTGTGCCCAACCCTCAGTTGCAATATGGCCTTTGGGGATGCTGCAAATATGAGGCAGGATTCTGACTGTCACCAAGACCTGCATGGTTGCGGGTCTGCCAAACACACATACATCCACAGGTACCACTAGAGCAATCCCCATCACAGAAGGGTTTCTGTGTGATTCTCCAACCCCAGATGGGTGTCCAGCAATTCAATTCAATTCTAACACTGACTCCCAGAGTTAGTGTAGACCCCAAAGGTTAAGGGGCCGCCTCATGTTTGTGTCAGCACAGGATGAAAACAAACCAAAGTGCCAGTATCTCTAGCTCCAATATCTTGTTTCCACTGAGATGTGTATGCCTTGGTGGAAACGAGATATGGGAGCTAGAGATGACAAAGGAAAACATCTCATCCCCGGGAGCCCCCAGAATCCCACTGTGAGAGTCCTTGATTGAGACTGTCCAAAGGTATTTAGTGGGGAGAAGGTGTTGAGTTGCTTCCCATCATAAGTGGGAAAAGGTTTTGAGTCATTTAAATTTAACTATTAACAGAAGGGTGACCCCACAAGATAGAGGATCTGAGGATATCCTGGATGCTGACATTTGGCTTTAAATATAAACTTGGAGTCTTCAGTAATGTGAATGTTATTGTTAAGGAAGAAAATGATGTCTTCTAAGGTCAGCCCTAGATTTGGTTATAGCAAGTCAATGTGTTTTTGTTGTTGTTGTTTTAAATGAGCTAGAGCCTGGGACCTTGTAGGTAAAATCAGTTGGAGAGCTAAGTTATGAGAAAAAATGGGGAAAGTGAAAAAAATACAGACACATTGGAGATATAGTTCTCAAGGGAGACCTTCTGAGTAGGATGAAGTTCAAATGCACTACCACAGGGTCATATGGTTTCACTTAGGGTCCATGAAAGAGGCCCAAAAGCACAGGTCCTGGAACTGGGTAGAGTTTGTCTGGGGGACTCCAGCCACATGAGGGGGTGGTCATAATTCTAACTGAAGGCCAAGGGGTGGGCCTGCAGGACTACAGGGTTAAACAGCTCACCAGCAGGAGTCAGGATGGGTAGGTGGAAAGGAGGGCAAGATGGTCAGAAGAGATAAGGACCCAGGCTGGAGAGGACAGGCAGAAAGCACACATACCAACTTAGGAACTGGGCTTTGTAATGTGATCTTTTCTTAATGAAATGTCAGAGGCAGGCCCTACAAATGAGTCTATGATGAATGTCCAATCAATGTCCAATAATGAGTTACTAATTATTGTTCAATAACCAACCACACGCTTCCTAGGCCTGCCCTGAAACAAAGGTTGACTGTTGTCACGGTCAGTCCCTCCTGGGGAGATGGGCTGCTCACCCAGTTTCATTCTCCTGAAGCTGTCCTTCCATATGCCCACTTTTGGAAGGATGTAGCCTAACCCAGGTCTGTGACAGTTCTTTTTTGTCTTAAAATTACTTGATCAGTTTGTTCCGCTGTTTGTCTATATTCGTGTTGACAGGGTTTCCTTATCTGTGTTGTCAAACCCTCTTGCTACAGTTCATTTCAGACATTTAATGAGCTCCTACTATGTGCCAGGCACTGGGGATACCAAGATAAATGAAGTAAACCAGATGCTGTGCTATCTTTGTCCTTAAGAGTTAACACCGTGTGTGTGCGTGTGTGTGTGTGCGTGTGTGTGTGTGTGTTGGGATATGGGTATTGGAGTGGTTGAGAAACTGGAAGTTGTAGGAAAATATAATGTTTTGTAAAGAGGACTATCAAAGAAGAGCGAAATATCCATCCAGTACAAATGCTAGCTAGATATTTTACACAGATAATCTCATTTACTCATCAATATAACTCTGTAAAGAAAGTACTGTTACTATTCCCATTTTCCGGAAGGGGGATGTGAGGTCATGTCACTTCTCTAAGGCCACACAGCTAGTAAGTGGCAGAGCCAGAGCTCGTATCCATGCCTTTATAAGGCCAGTTTCTTTTAATTGTAGTAAATACACATAGCATAAAATTTACCATAACTATTTTTAAAAGTACATTCAGTAATATTAAGTACATTCACATTGTGGTACAACCAAACTCCAGAATGCTTTTTATCTCGCAAAATAGAAACCCTATACTTATTAAACATCTACTTCCTATTTTCCCATTTGTTTCTCCCCTGACTCCTGGCAACCACCATTCTAGTTCCTGTCTCTATGAATTTGACAATCCTTGGTAATTCATAAGTGGAATCATACAGTATATGCCTTTTTGTGACTGGCTTATTTCACTTAGAATAATGTCCTCAAGGTTCATCCATGTTGTAATTTGTATCAGAATTTCTCTCCTTGAAGGATGACTAATATTCCATTGCATACCATATTTTGTTTATCCAGTCATTCGTCAGTGGACAGTTGCATTGCTTCCACGTTTTGGCTCTTGTGAATAATGCTGAATGAATATGGGTATACAAATATCTCTTCAAGACACTCCTTTCAATTCTTTTGGATATATGCTCAGAAGTGGAATTGCCAGGTCATATGGTATTTCCACGTTTAATTTTTAGAGGAACTGTCATGCTACTTTCCATAGTGACTGCACCGTTTTACATTCCCACCAACTGTGTACAAGGGTTCCGATTTTTCCACCCATTGCCAGCACATATTATTTCTTCATTTCTTATTTATTTTTTCCCTCCCTCCCTCCCTCCTTTCTTTCTTTCTTTCTTTCTTTCTTTCTTTCTTTCTTTCTTTCTTTCTTTCTTTCTTTCTTTCTTTCTTTCTTTCTTTCTTTCTTTCTTTCTTTCTTTCTTTCTTTCTTTCCTTCCACTATAGCAGCCATCCTAATAGGTATGAGGGGGTGTCTCCTTGTTGTTTTGGTTTTCATTTCCCTAATGATTAGTGATGTTGAACATATTTTCATATGCTAGTTGTATATTTTCTTTGGATATGTGTATTCAAGTCCTTTGCTTATTTTTAAATGGTGTGTGTGTGAGAGAGAGTGAGAGAGTTCTTTCTATATTCTGGATGTTAACCCATTATTAGATATATCATTTGCAAGTATTTTCTCCCATTCTGTAGGTTGCTTTTTTACTCTGTTGATTGTGTCCTCTGATGTACACAAGTTTTAAATTTTGACACAATCCCATTTACCTATTTTTACTTTTGTTGTTTGTGCCTTTTGTTTCATATTTAAGAAATAATTGCCAAATCCAATATCATGAAGATTTTCTACTGTGTTTTCACCAAGAGTTTTATAGTTTTAGCTCTTATATTTAGGTCTTTGATCCATTTTGAGTTAATGTTTGTATATGGTATGAGATAAGGGTCCAATTTTATTCTTTTGCCTGTAGACGTCTAGTTCTCCTGACACCACTTTTTGGTTCTCCATTGTTAGCCACTTTTAAGTGTACCATTTAGTGGTATTAAGAACATTCACGTTGTTGGGCAACCATCACCATTATTCATCTCCAGAACTTTTTATCATGCTACACTGGAACTCTGTACCCATTAAACAATAGCTCCCTCCCCCTGGCCCCTGGAGACCAGGTTTCTATGTTCTGTCTCCATGAATTTAACCCAGTCTTTGTTCTTGAGGACCATGTTCTACATGGGAAATTGTAAGAGCACAGAGCAGGGACACTTAGCTCTGGACTGGTGGGGTGTCAGTAAGAGAATGACAAGTGTAAGAAGAGGCTTTTGAAGGAGTGGTGCTCAAGCTGGGTAGGTACCAGCCAAGCAAGGAAGTGAGGGAGGAGCTGCATGTCAGCAGCTGGGATGAGCGGAAGCAAAGGCTTGTGAGGCAGCTTGGGGTATTCTGGGCACCACGAGCTGTCCTGGTCAGTCCCTCTCGGGGGTATGGACTGCTTGCCCAGGCATTGAGGTTACTGAATTATTTCCCAGCTGTTTCTTCTTTGGGATCCCCCATTCCTTTCACCTTCCCTGTTCAGAGCTGACTTTTCTTTCCTTCCATCTCATTCCTCCTCTTTTTAAAAATTTTGAACTTCTTTGTGAAATGTAACATATGTACCTTGTATTATTAGTCCATTCTCGCACTGCTGTAAAGAAATACCAGAGACTGGGTGATTTACAAGAAAAGAGGTTTAATTGGCTCAGGGTTCTGCAGGCTGTTCAGGAAGTATGGCAGCATCTGCTTCTGGGGAGGCCTCAGGGAGTTTTTACTCATGGTGGAAGGCAAAGCGGGAACAGGCATCTTCACATGGCCAGAGCAGGAGGAAGAGAGAGAGGGGGGAGGTGCCACCCACTTAAACAACCAGATCTCACGAGAACTCACTGACTATACAGTACCAAGGGGGGATGGTGCTAAACCATTCATGAGACCACCCCCATGATCCAATTGCCTCCCACCAGGCCCCACCTCCAACACTGGGGATTACAATTTGACATTTGGGTGGGGCAACAGATCCAAACCATATCTTACCTTATAATCCATGGATGTGTGTGATTAATTCTCACGGTGTAAACATGCCCGTGTGCCCCAATTCAGACGCGGAATCTTACCAGCACCCCAAGAGACCCCTTCCGGTGACTACTGACATCCTTCCCCCAAGGGTAACCACTATTTTGACTTCTAACAAAATAGACAACCTTCGCCTCATGTTGCTCATATAAACGAATCCTACAGAATATACTCGTCTATATCTGGCTTCTTTGGTTCAACATTCCTCCTTTTTTTCTGGGCCGATTCTTATCTTGCCTGAATGTCAGAAAATGGTCATTGTGCTAGTCCTCATCCCAGCCGAGATGATGGAGGGGAACTGGCTACACAAATGTAAGGTGGTGTCACAATTCGCAATAAACTGCAAGACAAGAAGTGTCTCTGGCCTGGCCCCGCGGGGCTGCTGCTGGAAAATGGATGGTGCCCATTGAGGGCTCTAATGGAGGAGGGACAGTGCTTGCCCTGTGCTATTCTCCTAATATTTCAAGGACAGTGAAGTGAGAATTGGTAAGCATTCCCAGAAGGGCCACAAATCGCATTTTAGCTTGTTTCAATTGCAGAATGAAATGGCTTGTTTCCTTGGAAATTTTTATTCCACCCCCCTCAGTCCCTTGCCCTCTGTTTCCCTGGCTCTCAGGTGCATAGCTTCCTTCCTCCCTTCCTCCCTTCAACTCTTGCCCCTTTTGGCAGTTACATTTCTGCAGAGTTTAGCCCTCCCTGGACCCAGGAACTTTTAGCCAGTCTTGAACTTGGAAGATACAAGAGCTACAAGGAATCCTGATGATTAGCTGATTCATACCACCCTTAAATGTTTAGACTTAAGAAAAAGACTGAGAGATAGTGTATATAAAGTGTAAAATATTGGTATAGAGTTTAGATAATAAATCAATTCAGCTGGAATAATACATTAATTTTAACACATGTTAAATGTCATGTAACTACTGTTGAATCAAGATACAGGTTGGGCATGGTGGCTCATATCTGTAATCCCAGCACTTTGGGAGGCCAAGTCAGGCAGATATCACTTGAGCCCAGGAGTTCAAGACAAGCCTGGGCAACAGAGCAAAGCCCTGTCTCTACTAAAAATACAAAATTAGCCCAGTGTGGTGGTGTGCGCCTGAGGTCCCAGCTACTCGGGAGGCTGAGGTGGGAGGATGGCTTGAGTCCGGGAGGTGGAGGTTGCAGTGAGCTGAGACTGCATCATTGTACTCCAGCCTGGGCGGCAGAGTGAGACTCTGTCTCAAAACAGAGAAACAAAAAAGCAAGATGCAGAGCGTTTCCAGTACCTGGAAGGTTTACTCATGCTTTCCCCACAGTCCGTCTCTATTCCTCATCCACTTGTTTTCTTTTATCACCACAGATTGTACTTGCTTGTTCTTGAACTTTAGATAAATGGAATCATACAGTATATATTATTTTGTGTCTGGCTACTTTTGCTCAACATCGGGGTTTTGAGATTCATCCACGTTGTTGTATATAATCAGTAGTTTGTTCTCTCTCTCTCTCTCTCTGTCTCTCTTTTTTGCAGAATATGCTATCATTAATTTATCTCCTCTCCTGTTCTGACAGTTGGGTTGTTTCTGGTTTGGACTGCTGTACCAATTTGTTAGGGCTGCCGTAACAGACCACCATAGACTGGGTGGCTTCAATGACAGAGGTTTGGTGTTTTTTTTTAATTATTCTGAAAGCTAGAAATCCATGATCAAGGTTTTGGCAGGGTTGATTTCTTCTGAGGTCCTCTCTCCCTGGCATGTCGCTGGCCATCTGTCTTCTCTCTGTGTCTTCACACGGGCTTTCCTCTATATATGTGTCCTACTGTCCTCTTTTTATAAGGATACCAGCCATGTGGGATTAGGGTCCACCACAATGACCTCATTTAACCTTAATTACCTCTTTGAAGTCTCTAAGTACAGTCATATTCTGACGTAGTAGGGGTTAGTTAGGACTTCAACATATGAATTTGGGGGGACACAAGTCCATAACAGCTTCTATGAATAAAGCTGCCATGAATATTTTGGCACAGATTTTGTACATGTACAGTTGTCCAAAGTAGGTGAGCCAATTTACACTCCCACAGCAATGTGTGAGTGTTCCAGTAGCTCTGCATCCTCACCAACCATTTCATTTTACAAATGAGCAACAGAGACCCACAGAGAGGTGCAAAGCTCACTTTCCCATGTGCAGATCATAAGTTCGAGGTTGCAGAGCAGAGCGTGCCAAGGAAGCCCTGTCCCAAAACTGCTTTAGGAATTTCTGACACTTCCCAACACATTACATCGCTCAATCATTCAGTCATTCATCAAAAAGAACATTGAGAACCATCTGTGGCTCCGTCCTGTGCTAGGCCCTGGAAGCAAGGTGATGAACAGAGAGACAGGAAACTGACATTCAGGCTGGAGCAAAAGACAATGAACACAAGGACTCAGTAAGTCTTGTGGATTGTAGTAGGTGTAGTAGGCAAAAAAGCAACAGAACCTAAGCAGAAGTTGGGATAGAGAAAAAGGAGCTCGGCCGTGGGGAAGGTAAACTCACCTGTAGATGGACTGCTCTTGAAGGGCCTCTCTGAGAGGCCATGGATAGCAGAACCCTAAAGGATTCCAAGGCGCCAGCCAGACAAAGGCCTAGGAAATTGCTGAGGCAAAGAATTTAGGAGGAGCACAAGCCCTGAGGTAGGAGCAGCTCTGGAGAGGGGAGGAATGAGGAAATGATGGTCTGTGTATCTGAACCCAGTGGACAGGGGTTGGGGGAGGCAGGAGATGAGGTCTACCAGGCGAGGTCCAAGACCATGCAGGGCTTGCAGGTTGTGGGAAGAGTTTGGATTTTATTCTAAGGGTAATGGGAAACCACTGGAGAGTTTCAAGGGAGGGGCAAGCAAGATCCAACTGACATTAACAAATGGATGGTATGGGGGAGAAGCAGGCACACTCCTTCAGAGACTGTTACCCTTTCCTAGGTAATAGTCACTGACATGTCAGCAACTTAGACTCGGGAGGAGATGGAAGAGATATATTTTGGAGGTAAAACTGACAGGATGTGGTGAGGGGTTGGATGGGCCTGTTGGGAATAGGAAGTGAGTGATGGATAACTTCTAAGTTTTGAGCTTTGACTCTCCTGACAGAAGGCAAGGACTTTTCAGCTATAACTTACCAACCTCTGACTGTGCAGTTCTCTTGTTCATCTCACTACTGGATATCTTGAGCCTCAGGACATAGTAAGTGTTCAATAAACATTCTCAAATGTATAAACTGACTGCATGCATGAATGCTTTAGCACAGCAGGGCCCAACCTTTTTGGCACCAGGGACCAGTTTTGTGGAAGACAAGTTTTCCACAGACAGTGGGGGGACAGGGGATGGTTTTGGGGTGAAACTGTTCTACCTCAGATCATCAGGCATTAGATTCTCATAAGGCACCCACAGCCTAGATTCCTTGAATGTGCAGTTCACAACAGGATTCACACTCCTATGACAATCTAATGCCACCACTGGTCTGACAGCAGGCAGAGCTCAGGCAGTAATGCTCGCTGGCCCACCGCTCGCCTCCTGGTTCCTAACAGGCCACAGACTGTCCAGAGGCCCAGGGTTTGGGGACCCCTGCTTTAGAACATGGAATGGGTTAAATAGTTTTTCTCTTTTGAAAATGTTTACCCAGGTAAAATTTGCATAACATCAATTAACCATTTTAAAGTGTACAGTTTACTGGCATTTAGCACACTCACAATGTTGTGGAACCATCATCTATCTAGTTCCAAAATGTTTTATCACCCCTGAAGGAGTCCCTATACTCATTAAGCAGTCATTCCCCATTCCTTCCTCCCCACCCCCAGCCCTGGGCAACCACTACTATGCTTTCTGTCTCTGTGGATTTACCTATTCTAAATATTTCATAAGATGTAATCACATCATATGTGACTTTTTGTGTCTGACTTCTTTCATTAGCATACATTTCTGAGATTCATTCATTGCAGCATGTGTTATGTTAGCATTTTATCCCCCCTGCTCCTTTTTTTTTTTTTTTTTTTTTTTGAGACAGGGTCTCACTCTGTGGCCTAGGCTGGGGTGCTGTGGCATGAGCTCAGCTCACTGCAGTCTCCATAACCCAGGTTCAAGTAATCCTCCTGCCTTAGCCTCCCAAGTAGTTGGAACTACAGTTCCTTGCCACCACACCGGCTATTTTATTTTTATTTTTAGCAGAGATGAGGTCTCGCTATGTTGCCCAGTCTGGTTTCAAACTCCTGGTATTACATGATCCTCCTGCCTCAGCTTTCCAAAGTGTTGGGATTACAGTCATGAGCTGCCCTGCTGGGCCATTTTATTCCTTTTAATAGCTAAATAACATTCCATTAGATGGATGTATCACACTTTGTTTATCCATTCATCCTTTGACAGACGTTAGAGTTGTTTCCACCTTTTGGTTATTGTAAATAGTGCTGCTGTGAACACTGGTGTACATGCATTTGTCTGAATATCTGTTTTCAACTCTTTTGGGTATTTACCTAAGAGTGGAATTGCTGGTCAAATGGTAATCTATGTTTAAGTTTTTGAGGAGCCACCAAATTGTTTTCCAACAGCTCAATAATGTTTTACTGAAGTTAAATAGAATAAGCAGCGGGGAGTCTGGGAGGCAGGAATGAGGGCTTCTCCTGTCCTTCACAGGCAGCACTGGACTCTGCCATTTACCGGCTGTGTGATCTGGGTCAACGTACTTAAATTCCCTGGACTGCCTCCTAATCCTCAAAGTGGAGAAAATAAAACCTAATTTCTGTGAGCTGCGTGAGATACTGTTTCTGAAGCTCCAGGCACAGAGTAAGCCCCCGTGCATTAATTGCCTTTCCTTACTCCCTGACCTTGCCTTTTCACACTTCACTCGCTGCCACGTGGCGTCGGAGGCCAGTCCGCACCCGCAGCCCCCAGCTGAGCCAGGCTGCAGACTACAACTCCCAGCGAGCACTTCTTCCCGGCCGCCTCTCCCCGGCTGCTGCGCATGCTTTGGCAGACGTGGCACCGGGAACTCGGAGGCGGGGAGCGGCTGGGAAGTAGCCGCGGTGGTTGGCCGAGGTGGAGCTAGCAGGCGGGCGGGCGGGCGCGGGCGCCGGAGTGGAGAAAGGAGCCAGCGGTGGGCAGCGGCTGCGGGGATGGCGCGGGCCGGGCCGGCATGGCTGCTGCTGACAATCTGGGTGAGACTGTGGGGCAGGGGTCCGGGCTGGGCCGGCACGTGTGCCCCGCGTGCCCTTCTGCGCTCTCTGCTCCAGCCCTCTCCAGGACGTGAGGGAAGCTGCCCCGGGGCACCGGGATGAGGGCGTGCATGCCAGGCAGGCGGGCACCGGGTGCTACGCGGGAGACAGCGGGAGTCCCGGTGCCCTCCCCGCCAAGCGCTCCCGGGCGCAGGGGCAGGAGGCAGCTGTGGGGCGCCGGGCGATCCCTGGCAGGGTGCTTACGCCACGGCCACAACTTTGCGGGGATGCAGGTCGGGGCACAGCCACCAGCTCAGGCGGGACGCCGGCGGGCTGCGGGTGTGCTCAGCCCCAGACTCCGAGCCCTGCACCTGTGTGAGTGCGGGGTGGGATGGGGGTGCTTACTACCTGCACTGCCGGAAACCTTGGTTTAGGGCCACCTTTTTCTTGGTTTCGGCCCCAGGCGTCTGGGAAACTGCGGGCCACCACCTGGGCCTCCGCCCACAGGCCAGGCTCGGTGGGCTGGGTGGGGTCGACGCAGCCCGCCCCTGCTGAGGAGCTGCTCCTACACCCAACTGAGGGGCTGGCTCGAGCCTCAGCCACTTTCTAGCCGTGTGACGCGCCGGTTCATTTAATGTATCTGAGCTAGTCTCCTCATCCATGATATAGAAAGGCAAAGGTACCCCCATAGGGTGGTTCTGAGGGTCGGATGAGGTCTCAGAGAAAGAAGCTGTGTAAACTGCAAAATCTTACGAAAGTGGAAAAGGAGTGGGCTCCAAGAGGAGTTTGCTACACTTGGTGGAGGGACTCCAGGCATCCCTGAGAGAGGTCGGAATGGGTGTGCCTGCTGGCCCAGGACTGGGGTTTGGCCTTCGTGTCGCTGTGGATGTGTGATGGGATATTGTGGCCTCCTTCCCCATCTTTTCCATAACTTATGCCCTCCCTTATTTTAGGACCATCCTGGCTCCTTTTCTCCTGAAGTTCCAGGGAACTTCCTGCTCCTGGCACCCTCCCCAACCCAGATTTTCCCGTTATTTTCCATTTGGGTGTGGCAAGGACACTGGGCAAAGAGGAGGAGAAAAGGAGTGTGGGTTGAGTTGCTTGAAACACTTCCATCTCCCAATACCCTGGATCACCAGTGAGGAGTGGCCTGGGACTCTCTGGTTGGAAGCGGCTGGGGAAGGAAGCCCCCTGTTCTCTTAGGTCTGTGTTCTCACTCTCGGGGAGAACCAGGCTGGAGTGGGGCAGTGTCACTTCATTGCGTCTGGGTTTGTTGAACGCTATTTTGCCATCAGTCCCCTGGAGCCAGTTGGTCTGGACGGGTCTCTGGGCCAGGAGAAGGGAGCTATCTTCTGCAAGGCCCCCACGGGTCTTTGCACTTGGACTGAGTAGGAGGTCCTGCTTTCCTCCCTTTCCCCTCCCTCTTGTGAAAACAATGGGCTTGAGAATCTGAAATTTCATTCGGCAGACATTTATTTATCAATCACATTGTTTGGATTGATATTTTGCCCTCCACTGGGTTGGATTTTGGGTGGAGAGCAAAACACACATTGTGCCTGCCATCTGGTGTTGCCCTGGATTGGGCAAAGGAGTCAGTCCTGTGAGCAAATAATGACAGAACAGTAAGTGCTGTGACCTTAGGTACTGGTACCTTCACTGAACGGGAGCCATACATTGATTTAAAGGGAGGTCAGCCATGGCTTTCCTGAGGTGGTGGAGTTGAACAGAGTCTGAGAGGAGTGTGGTAGTTAGCTAGGCACTGGAGGGCTGCGGCTCCCCTTCACTGGGAGGTGCGGAAGAGCAGGTAGGTTTGCTGAAAGCACTAGAACCTGGGAGTCCTGAGCAAGCAATTTCTATCTTCTCCTTTCCCTAAGCCCTAGAGTTGGCTTAGCAGGTAGGAGGTGGAGGGAGCATGCCAACAGGAGCAGTGGTGAGTGATTGCTGGACAGTGGGTTGGGCCTTTGTAAATTTAAATGCTGTGCCTATCTGATAAGGACTCTCCAGGTTCCTGGAAGCAGGTTGGGTTTCTTTGTTCATTCAATATTTACTGAGGGCTGATATGTGCACAGGACTGGGCTGTGACCTGAAGGGTATAAAGGCATCTGCAGGGATTCATGTACAGGGATATACACCCACCGTATTTTTTACAATAGCAAAAATGCGGAAATGGGTTAAATGCTCAATAATAGTGGCTTGGTTAAATAATATCTGGCCTTGTTCATATCATGAAAAGTGATGTTTATTTTTGTCAGTTTGGCCTGCTATAACAAATATCCCATAGACTGGTGATGCAGAACAATCGAAATGTATTTTTCACACTTCTGTAGACTGGAAGTCTGAAATCAGGGTGCCAGCATGGTTGAATTCTGGCAAGGACCCTCCTCCAGAAGACTGTTGGCTTCTCATTGTATCCTCATATGACAGAAAGAGGACTAGACAGTTCTCCTGGGTTCCTTTTTCAAGGGCACTAATCCTATTCATGAGCGATCCACTCTCATGACCTAATTACCTGCCAAGGGCCCCACCTCTTAATACCATCACTTTGGGGGTTAGGATTTCAACATATGAATTTTTGGGGGAATGACAGAAATATTCAGTCCTGGCCGGGCACAGTTGCTCACACCTGTAACCCCATCTCTTTGGGAGGCTGAGGCGGATCACCTGAGGTCAGGAGTTTGAGACCAACCTGGCCAACATGGTGAAACCCCATCTCTACTAAAAATACAAAAATTAGCCGAGCGTGGTGGCAGGCACCTGTAGTCCCAGCTACTCAGGAGGCTGAGGCAGGAGAATTGCTTGAACCCAGGAGGCAGATGTTGCAGTGAGCCGAGATTGTACCACTGCACTCCAGCCTGGGGGATGGAGCAAGACGCCATCTCAAAAAGAAAGAAAAAACAAAGAAGAAGAAATATTTCAGTCCATTCCAATGTTTGTAAAGAATATTTATATTTACTAGAATGTTATGTTTATTATGAAAACATTTTATGATGTTTATGAAGAATATCTAAGGATGTGGAAAAATGCCCAAGTGTGATAACTAAGGGAAAAGCAGGATATAAAACCAAACCCCAGGGTGGCTGAAGTTACGTGCATGAAGAATTAGCAGTGCATCAAAATGTTAACAGTCATTGTTCTGGAAGGTGGAGTTGTGATGACTTGTGCTTCTTTGCTTATGTTTTTCTGTGGTTTCCAAGTTTTTCACATGAATATGTATTAGTTTATAATCAGGAAAGTTAATGAAGATTTAAAAAAAATGTTCCTTTGGGAACCCTCAGCCTTCCAGAAGAATACTGGGGTGGAAGGTGTCACAGTCAAACACATGGGACAGGTTAGTTCCAAGAGCTTCCAGGCTGGGTGTCTGTGCCCTCAGAGGCTATGGGTGGTGGTATCTTCCTTCCCAAGCACTTCTGGGCACAGGGGCAGGAGGTAGCCCTAGGGTGCAGGGCGATCCCTGGCGGGCCGTGCTGTCCTGCTCCCATCTCTGCGCTGACTGCCTGCTTTCCTGCTGTCCAGCTCAGCTCCTCCCTGCAGCTGACCCTTCTCTAGGGCTATCCATGCTGATTGTCCTGTGGTCTCCACCAAGCCTGTAGGATGGAGAAACATCAAGCTGGAGCGAACTCTAGGTCTCCCAGCTCAGTGGTTCTCAAGCATCGGGCCAAGGACTGAAGTTGGGCTGGGCTGGACTTTTCTGGTTTACAGTCAAACTGGAAAAAAAAATGGCGTATTTGTTTGTTTTTCATGAATCCAAATGTTTTCAGTTTAAAAACTTGTCAATTTTTCTGACATGATGACCATATTTTGAGGGGGAGGGGGTTACAGCATCCTTTTGAAAAATGAGGCTGGTTGTGGTACATTGTGATTTCTTTTTAAAAGTCCTTTCTTGATAAAATTTATTTTTAATAATATAAAATCCATGTTGCATATTTATATTTAAAAATACATATATTCTGCTGATCCGTGAGATTCAGAACTGATCTAACTCAGCCTTCTCCTTTTATAAGAGAATAGCGAGGCCTAGGGAGGGAAGGGACTCACTCAAGGCCACCCAGTTAGTGAAGGCAGAGCTGGGAGAAGAGCCAGATCTGCTGAATGTAAATCGGGTTCTTCCCACTCCTCCATCTCCCGCCTGCTTCTCTGCCTCTGCCCCTGATGGTCGCTTGAAGTTTAGACCCTGGAGGACAGTGGGTGGAGGTGCAGGAGGCAGATGTTTGCTCCTGGCTTCTCCTGTAGAGCTTTTAAGGTACACTTATTTAGGTTCTGTACTTCTCTGGGACCATTATATATTTAATAGGCTTTTGTGGGCTGGCCTGAGGACTGAATTGCCATTTAAAATGCTATTTGGAACCTGGAATGCACATTTCCCACAGAAATAAACACATTACAGTGGAAGTCTTAAAACAGACCCGGCATATAAGGTGGAAGTGTGGCTGAGTGCCATAAGAGCGGCAACCCCCGTGTGCTGGGGATTCAGGACGAGGCCAAGCAGTGGGACACTGAATGACCACAGAAGGCCCCAGGAAAGAGCAGGGTGTGAGCTGGCCTCACAAGGAGGGCAGACTTGGAGCTCTGTGACAGCAGAGAGTACCCTGTCCTGGCTGTGGTGTCCCCAGCACCTAACTCAGGGCCTGGCATGTCATCAGCCCTGGTCTGTGTTTGGCTGATGGAATTAATGTCACAGGCAGAGAAGGAAACCTTCTAAGCCAGAGACATGGAAAATGAGGAATGATAGGCCAGGCTGGATGGAGGGAGGGTTTGAGTCTGGGGATGAGGGGAATAAGACTGAAAAAGTGGATCGTAAAGAACCTTAAATGCCTGGCAAAGCCATGGGGACTCGATTCTGAAGGTAATGGAGAGACATGATGAAAGCTGCCCTTTTAATAACAAGATCAATCAGGTCACATGCAGGGTTGGGTGGGAGGGGGAGAGACTGGATTAATTTTCCCAGAACAACACTTTCATCCTTACTTTCCTCTCTGTTATCTACAAGATAAATTCAAGTGTTATGTAGTGGAAAGAACATGAGCTTTCAGCCAGCTAGACACTCAGGAGCTGCCTGACCTTGGGCCCTGCCTCAGTTTTCTTGTTTGTAAGTGGTGATAATGATATCCATCTTGAAGTGTTGAAAGGATTAGAAGAGATACAGGAAGCACCCAGCACAGTGCTTGGCACAGGAAAGTGTCCAGTCACTGGGAGTCTCAGCAGTCATTGCCAGTTGTTGAATAAGAGATGATGGGGAAGTCAGTTAAGAGGAGGAGGTGGGCAGGGAAGGGCCAGAGAGAGGCTGCACGATTTGAATGCCAGGTAGGGGGCCCCCTGTGCTGCTAGGATTCTCCCCACGGGAGTTACTTGGAGCTGAGCTCTTGACTCCCTCCTTGCCCCTTCTCTGCCAGGCCGCTGCAGAGATCCCAGGTCGGGGCGGTGTGCAGAAGGGCTCAGGATATAAGTGTGCTTGGTTTCTCTCTCCTTTTTTCTGAAAGTAGATCCCCTCTTGGGAATGAAGACAGCAAACACACTATATCCCTGGAGGTTTTGCCCCAGCTTTGCGGTTTTGTTCTGTCGGGCTCTTGTGTCTTGCTTGGTGGTTGTGGTAGGTTTTGAGGCTGTCTGAGTGACAGTGGGCCAGAAATGAATGCATGGGGTATAAGGAGAGACTGAGGTTCTTCCACATTACCTGGACTTGGGATGGTTTATTTGTCCCCCACCTCTCCTTCCTTGTGCGTGTGCATGTGTGTGTGGGGGAGGGGTTGGGGGGGTGGTGGTATTGTCTTTAACACCTGACATCTTAGGTCCCAACGGGAGAGGGAAGCAGCAGGAGTTCTCAGCCCTGGTGGGCTGGCCCATCCCTTCTGCCTGGCCATCTTTCAGCACTGCCTGGAGCCTCTGGCTCCCCATGTGATCTGTTGGCAGAATTGTTAAATCGGATGCATTTGTAGAAGGCTTTAGAGTTTGCAAAGCATTTCCATGTATTTCACGTCAGTGTGGTTTTGAGCCCCATGTAACTTGGTGAGGTGAGTAGGCTAGCCCAGTACCATTACCCCTGGAGAGGAATGGGTGGCTGGACAGGGAGGTGGGAGGCGACATGCCCTTAGACGAGGTGGAGGAGTCTGTGGCCTGGAAGGTGAAGGAATAAAGAGATAGGTGGGGACCACAGTCAGAGTTCTCAGTGCCTGGCTTGAATGTGTAAGCAGCTGTGTTGGCAGCCATTTTCCAAGAGTGTCCCTGAAACTTGTTTTTCAGCTACTCCCTGGTGGCTGCGACATTGTACGGGAGTGGCCAGCCAGGCACGTGCTGACTGTGTCCTTCCCCCGAGGAGCTCCAGTTCGCTGTCCCCTGTTGCCACCCTACATCAACAGGGCCTCTTTCCATATACCAGTTTGCAACCACTTATAATTAATTAGCTTTGTGATCTTGCACTGGGGGGTTGAAGACACTCATGTAGTGTGGGATTAAAAGAGCCTTTATTCCTCAAAATCATACTGAGGCACCAGTTTGATGCACATTCCATTCCTAGATGGTGTGATGGTGGGCCTGTGTCTGGCTTCAGAGTTTCCAACTCATTAAAGCTGCAGAGGCACAGGGGTTGAATGTCCATTTGCTGCAAAGAATCCTACAGTTCCTCCAACCCCTGGTGCAGGCAGATTTCTTGAATTTGTGAGCAGGTCCTTTAATCCTTGTTAGAAGATGTTGATGAAAATCAAGGTTAAGCATTGTAAGCTGGGGCTTAAACATAAAGGTGATCCAGTATCTGAGCCCAAATGTGGGCCTGGTAGGAAAGCTCTGTTGTTGGGCCAAGCAGGGAAGGGTCTTGAGGACCAAGTGGATTTGTTCTCATCACGGGGTCTAGTCTTTATGGGTCCTGAGCAGAGTATTAGTACATGCCCCCTATTTCAAAGGAAAGTGGACCAGCATCCGCATCCTACATGTGCCACAGATGTTCATTCATTCAACAGATACTTCTTTTTTTTTCCCAAATGGATATTTCCTTGAGAATCTTTTATGAGCCAGGCCTCATGCTAAGGCGTTGGGGATAACCATAAATAAGTCAGACAACATCTCTTTCTCTCATGGCCTAGTGGGACAGCCACTGATTAATTATTTAGTTCAGGTAATAAGTGCCGAAAACAGAAAGTGTTAATATAATGTGGTAAGAGAATGTATAACAGGGCTCCCTAACCTAATTCAAGGAGTCAGGAAAGGCTTCTCTGAGAACCTCTGGGTTTTTCTTGGAATAATGTGTTTAAATGTATAAAGTAAAATGCATAGAATTACAAAGAAAGCAGTTATATTGAAATACAGTTATCAAAATATAACAAGGTTGTGATAAAATAATATTTATGTTTATTAATGCATCGTATAAAAAGATTGAAGGTATAAGTTTGATAACTTCTATAATTTTAAGTAGTGATGAGCATAAATAGTGTTTCAGGATATCTTGTAATGTGGTAAGGAAATCTGATTTCTGTTGGTGGCAAAGTCACAGACACTGGTACCCTAATTACTACTGTAATTTATTATCTACATTCATAAATGTAGAAAGCATTTATACATTTATAAATACATTCATAAGACAGGAAAGGCTAAATTTCAGTTAGAGGTTAGTGAAGATAAAGATGTCATTTTTCTCCATCCAAATTTGTAGACTACAGTGGAAAAAAATTATCTAAAACTTAGAAATAAAAGATGATTTTGTGACCTTTTAGTATCGTACTAGAGTATTGTATAAAAACCACCTAAGGACCAGCTGTGCTCTAGGGGATGTAACTCTGTTTATTATTTGTTATGGGCCATACTTTGTAAAGTTAGGTAGGATGCAAATTATTTCTGTTTGGTAAAGAAGAGAAACACAAAGATTATTGCCCTGAAGGACATTAACCTGTTGGTATCTAATGTAGCAGTCTTATATCAGGATTATATCCTCTTTTTTAGGGTCTCTTATTAGCAAGTTAAGTAAAACTTTGAAATATGCTCAATACCTATTTGTATGAGAATTAGGCTTTTAACATTTTAGAATTATACTTGACTCCAGTTTAAGAACTGCTGAGTAAGCAGAACGTAAAGATGTGTTGCTTAGAAGAGAGGTCTGGTCTGGAGATGTTGATTTAGGGGTGCTGTTCAGGAGAGTGGGTGAAGTTGGCTGGGCATATAGGGTAGGAAGAGAGGGTAGACTGAGTGAGCTGCAGAACTTCAACATTAAAAGAATGGGAAGAGGAGGGTTTACAAAGAAGAAAGGAATGATTGTTAGAGAGGTAGGAGGGAAACCAAGTGTCGCATTGAGTTCAAGAGGCCAAACAAGATGAGAACTGGAAGTGCCTGTAGGGTTTATCTGCAGGGAGGTCATTGTTGAGCCTTCACCAAGAGCCTTTTTGGTGGTGGTGGTGGTAGGGAGGGCAGATTTCAGAGGGATGAGCAATAGAAAGAGGCAGGAGGACGGGAGGAGCGGGGGAGATGGAAAATTCTGGCTAACAGTGGACAGGGGAGTGATGTGGGGCCCAGAGAGAGGGTTTTTAAAAGATGGGTCAGTGATGGAGTTTCTTCACCTTAAGGAGATATGTGTTAAATGGATTCCTGCGCTCCCAGCCCCTGGAGATGTTTTTCTTCAAGAATAAAGCCCAGGAATCTGTATTCCCAGAATACTGAGTGCTGTGGTACAGCTACAAAACTAGACACATTTCGAAGTTAATCTTATATGGCTGGTGGTACTTTGCCAGCCGAGCTGGGTGCTCTCGATTGAGTGTGTAGCACAAGTTCTGCTCACATTGGAGCTGTGTCACCGTTGTCTGCTTGCTGTCACGTGACCTGAGCAAGTGCTTTTCTCTGAAGGGATTTGGGGGCTTGTGAACGTGCTGATAGCAGAGGGAAGATGGATCAGGTTGTCACTGTGGCTCTTTTCAGCAGGTCACGCTCAACAGCTAGATTGGAAGGGAAAGCAGACTTGCCAGCCTCTCAGGTATTATTCTGGGTGGAGCAATGGGGAGTGGATGATGCTCCAGGGATGTCTGTCGGAACTATTCACATTGACAGGCCAAGAGAAAAGCATCAGATCTGTCCTGGCAGGGTCCTGGCTCTACTGTTTTAGGCTTAATCCGAGGCAAATCCCTTCTCTGAGCCTCAGTTTTCACATCTCTAAAGTGGGGATAGCACCACCTCTGCCTATAAACACTGATTGTTTATGATATAGTTTTTCAACTCCTGCAAGAATAGTCATACATTTTACAGTGTAACCCAGTAATATTCGGTTCACTGAATGCACAGTGTTGCTACCTATGCTACTCACTGATGTTTTCTAGTCAATGTAATTTTTTAAAAATGCTACTGTAACTCACTGATTCTATGACTAGACTCTTGGGTTGAGACCTGAAGGGTGGAAACAGTGGCTTAGACTCTCAACTTTAGAGGATGAAATGAGATCATGTGTGTAAAAGCATAGATGTACACCATGGGTCATGAGCACTGAGTTGTTATTTTCTTATCAGTTAACGGAGCTTGGAGGCAGAGTTGATTTCCGGAGTGGGAATTCACCTGCTCTTCCTCCCTCCCTGCTGCCTAATTCAATGTTCCCTCTCCCAGTTCTTCCTTGTTAACAGGCCTGGCACACCAAGCTGGCAGTGATCCAGAGCCCTCTTGGCTCAAGAAGAGGTTTTCCAAAACATTAAAAGCTTTAGGGACTTAAGTCCTGGCTAAATGCACTGCAGTTGCAATTTCAGGATAAGAAAACCTGTTTTCATAACCTCTCAGATAAGTTGCCCTGCCCCTGAATTGTCTATTGTTGACAACCACATTTGTGCCGTGGGGAATACGGGAGGGGAGAAACTGTGCTGCGTAGCCCCAAATATAAGGTGTGGCTTTTTAAAGGAAGCGAAATAGAAGAAATGCAGCTGGCCTTGTATTTACAGCAGCAAGCAGTAAGATGTATGTGGCTCTGGGAATCTGTCTTCCTTACGCCCCACCTCTGGTGCTGGAGTCTGTCAGACTTGGGTCTGAATCATAGCTCTCTTACTTGCTGTGTGACCTTCAGCAAATTTCTTAACTCCCCTTAGTCTCAGTTTCTTTATCTATAAAATGGGAACAATAAAAGTGCTTACTTCATACACTTGTCAAGATAATTCAGTTAGATAACACGTGAACTGCTTAGCTCGCTGCTGGTCATACAATAAGCACTCTGCTTTTGGCTGTTGTTGTTATCATGGGCTAATCCCTAAGCCCTGGATTTGGAATTAAAGGATCCTCTCTTGCATTCTGTTCCTTGCCAGGTGCTTTTGCATTTCTGTTTGTTAATAAGCACAGTTAGCTCTCTTGGCTCCCAGTAGCCAAGGGTCTCACATCCCAGGGCCAGCCTCTCCTGCCACCTCTCTCTCTCTCTCTCTCTCTCTCACACACACACACACACACGCGCGCACACACACACACACAACAGTATCACCACCATTCAGGGACGCATGGTGCTTGGTTTTATTTCAGAGGCTGCTGGGTAGACATTTGAACATTGGGAAGCATCGGTGGTGAGATCCCCAGGCTTGATTTAAGGTTAGGCCTTCACTCCTTGTGCAGAGTAGTGTTTAGCTATGGTGGCTCATGGCAGATGTTTAGAATTTACCCTTTTAAGGGGCATACAGTATGCATATTTTAAAATTAATTTTCTTTCTTTCTTTCTTTCTTTCTTTCTTTCTTTCTTGAATTTACCCTTTTAAGGGGCATACAGTATGCATATTTTAAAATTAATTTTCTTTCCTTCCTTCCTTCCTTCCTTCCTTCCTTCCTTCCTTCCTTCCTTCCTTCCTTCCTTCCTTCCTTCCTTCCTTCTTTCTTTTTTTGAGACAGAGTCTCACTCTGTTGCCCAGGCTGGAGTGTAGTGGTACGATCTCAGCTCACTATGACCTCTGCCTCCCTGGTTCAAGTGATTCTTCTGTCTCAGCCTCCTGAGTAGCTGGGATTACAGGTGCGTGCCACCATGCCCGGCTAATTTTTGTATTTTTAGTAGAAACGGGGTTTCACCATATTGCCCAGGCTGGTCTCAAACTCCCGACCTTGTGATCTGCCCGCCTCAGCCTCCCAAAGTGCTGGAATTACAGGCGTGAGCCACCGCGCCTGGCCTAAAATTAATGTTCTTTCTTATATCTGTCATCAAAACCATTCTACAAGTATTTGCTAGGTATATGTTGCATGCCAAGTACTTTGCAGATTCCATATAATAGTTATAAAAAAAGCCAAACCACCCAGTGTCTCATGACCAGAGACGAGACTGTTCAGCTAGCAGTGCAGAAGGACACATGAGCACTGCACATACGTGGGAAAGGACACAGAGCAAGTGCTGGGCGGGGAGGAATCAGAAGGCCTATGCAAGAACTAAGGGCAGTATCTGGTTGTGTTCTGGAAGCCTCTTTCTTTCCTTTCTTTTTTTTAGGCAAGTTTTTTTCTTTTTAACTTTTATTTAGAAATAATATCGGATTTATAGAAGAGTTGCAAGAGGAATCCAAAGGATTGTTATGTGCCCTTTATTTCGATTCCACAAATATTAGTATTTTATCACATTTGGTTTTATCATACTTCTCTTCTATATATATGAAGTTTTTATATGATATTCCTTTGCCCCCTAAATACTTCAGTATTTCCTAAAACACAAAAACATTCTCTTATGTAACCACAGTACAACGATCAAAACTAGGAAGGTAGTATTTGATTCAGGACCCAAACCAGAATCACACAGTGCATTTAATTGTCCTTCGTTAGTCTCCTTTAATCTGGAACAGTTCTTCAGTCTCTGTCTTTTGTGACCTTGACATTTTTAAAGAATTATCCTCAATTTGGTTTTTGACGATGTTTTCATTTAGTGCATTATATCAGGGGGCACCTGACGTCAATTTGACCCATTACTGGTGGTGTTTCTGTTGGCCCCTTAGTTAAGGGGGTTTCTGCCATGTACAGTGGGGAACCACTGTAAAGTTACATTTTCTGATGGGGAGACACTTTGAGGCAGTTAATTATTTTCATAATGGTAGCCAAGTGGTGGTAATTTTTTTCTTTAAACATTTAGATTGGACATGCTTATTATGACAAGTTGAAAAAATAGAGAAAGGGGAAGAATAAATACTACTGAGGGCAAATCCTCAGTGTTTTTCTGAGCATACTTTTGTTTACTTATAGTTGTGGTTATACCATGCATATTTTAAATTCTATTTTTAAAGACAACATTAAAGCAAACATTTTTGCATTGCGAAGTCTTTAAAAACACCATTTAAATAAAATACCATCTAAATGGCTTATTCTTCTATTGAGTGGCTTACTCTGTGTAACCATTCTGTCGTTGCTGGACATTTAGGTTGTTTATAGGTTTTAACTCTTATGAGTAGAATGGTTGTGAGTCATATGTGTGTCAGACCTCTGCTAATTTCCTCAGGACACATTCCCAGAAGTGGAATTACCAAGTCAAAGAGCATAAATACTTTAGAGATACATGATAAATTATGCCAGCTACCTTTCCAAAAGAATGGTACTAGTTGAGGTTTCTGCCAGCAGTATATGACAGTTGAGCTCCATATTTTAAGAGGTTCACTAATGGTGTTTCTCAACCTTTTATTTTTTTTAAACTGTGACCCACCAATGAAGATTTGGGTTGAGATTAATTTCCTATATTTTGATTTATGACAGCCTAGGTATTTATTTCTAAAAACAAATTATGGTATAAAATAGCACATTACTCTTTTCAAGCTGTAACAGTCTGAAACAGAGCATTGGGAAGAGCTCTGGGAATCACTGAGGTGGCGGTGTCTGGACAGTGGGGGATTTGAGGTCACGCATGAGGAATTAGGATATTTCACCTAGAGAATCCTAGAAGAGACATGTTTGCTGTCTTTGGAGTGTGATAGGCTGACAGATGTGCGCGCGTGGCGGGGGGGATTTAACATTTCTAATGAGGAACGCTCCAAGATGATATGGGTATGGTGTAGGACATGGGACTTCCACATATTAGCATATTGAGTTCCCACAGCCTCCTGGTCCAGCTGAGTTGAGTGGTCTCAGGAGATTTTCAGTCCCTGGCTCTGGAGGGCTACCTGGAGGCTGGAGATGGTATGTGAGGAATTTTGAGGGGATTTCTATATTTGTGGAAAACCAGTCAGCCCAACTCAAATCCGAATTGAAAGAGATGTCCTGGCTTTTTTGTCTCCAGAATGGTCCTCTTACCAGAAAAGGGCTGGGGTAAGGAAACAGGAGAGTTCCTGGGCTAATTCTTCTTTCATTTGTGGATAGCTGGCATCAGGTGACCAAGGTACCTGATAAGAACAGGCACACTGAAAATCTGGGCTACTAGGAAGAACGCTGGGTAAATCAATCCCTTGACAGTCTCTCTGTCTCCTTCCTTATAGATAACATATCTAAAGTTTAATGCATGATTTGGTGCTTAAGGCACTTTGAAATATCCCAATTAGAACAGATGTTTGTATTTCTTTCTAGTTAAAGCTTTTGTTCAAGATCTATTTGTATGTGTGCCAGAAGACCCAGAATGAGAACTCCTTAAAAAGATCATTTATTGGCCGGGTGCGGTGGCTCAAGCCTGTAATCCCAGCACTTTGGGAGGCCGAGATGGGCGGATCACGGGGTCAGGAGATCGAGACCATCCTGGCTAACCCAGTGAAACCCCGTCTCTACTAAAAAATACAAAAAACTAGCCAGGCGAGGTGGCGGGCATCTGTAGTCCCAGCTACTTGGGAGGCTGAGGCAGGAGAATGGCGTGAACCCGGGAGGCGGAGCTTGCAATGAGCTGAGATCCGGCCACTGCACTCCAGCCTGGGTAACAGAGCGAGACTCCGTCTCAAAAAGAAAAAAAAAAGATCATTTATTTCACTCATGCAGAAGCCTGCACAGGGATATTCCAGGGCCAGAATATCCCTGTGTAGTGTCAGGGACCCAGGTAACATCTATGTTGTTAGCTCCTCTTTAGCAGACCCTTCCTCCCCATTGTCTCAAGGTGGCTGCTTGAGTTCCAGCCATCTTGTCCAAATTCCAGCTGGCAGGAATGAGGCAGGGACTGAGAAGAGTCATATCAGATGTCTGTTAAAGTTGCCACATCACACTTAAGCTCGCGTTCCAGGGGCTGGCACATGGCCACACTTGCTGCAAGGGAGACTGAGAGGTGAAGAGGTTTTTACTGCAGGTGGCCACTTACCCAGGGAAACTCAACGGTTTCTTCACAAAGCGTGATTACCTCACAGTCCTCTGGTGGTGATCATGAGAATAGGTTTACCAAATGATACAACTGTAAAGAACTTTGGAAATCACTCTCAGTTCCTCAGTTTTCCAGAGTAGGAAGCAGACTTGGAGAAGGAGAGATGCCAACCAGTAATAATCAAAGTCAGCACAAAACTTGAGCTTCTGACTCCAGGTACAGTGCTCTTTCCGCCAAACCACAAGCTCTAAATTCTCAGCCCGCTCAAGTTCTCTGACCTTGGATTCAGGGCCACATCTGTTTTCTCAGGTCCTCCTCTTTTCCCTGAGTCCCTTTAGTACCAGCTTCTTAAGAGTCTAGACTTAGATTCTGACATTTCAAAACTATTTTGAGCAAAATGTGGGTTAAACTAAATTAAACCTGTTTCTTCACAGTTCTCAACATAAGGGTATCTTTTTTCCAGGTGACAGAGCAAAAGAGGTTGAGTCCCACCTTCACCCTTTTTCCTCAATGTTAAACTTCTGTTCCCAAGTCTTCCTCCGTTAGCAAGCTGCTTTTACATAATTGAATATTGCTGGCTTCATGGTCTGCATTGAATAGTAAATCCATAATGACAGACGGCTTTGCTAGTTATAGAGAATGTGAGGGTGCTGGCACACGCCCCAGAGATGAGGAGCTTTTTAAAGCTGAGGTGTAATGTGGCAAGGACTGTTCTCCCTGATTATCTTCCAGCGTACCGGGACTCTTATCTCTTTAGTTTGATGGTGATGCTGGGTGGCGATCAGCCTCATTAAGTGAGGTAAGTGAAGAGGGGAGTTTGTGTGTGCTATGTTAGCAGATGGAGAGGACCACACACTTCCTGCACACAGTCTCTGGCTGAGAACAGACCTGGGCTAATTGCCACATTTAGGATCTTCATGCTCTTGGCCCCAGGAACCTTGGGAGACTCCAGGATCTGCTGGGCTTGCAGAAATCAGAGGGTTAGTCTAAACCCCTGCTGGGACCCTCCTTGCCCTGGGATTCTGGGAGATGGGGGCATTTCCTGGTTGCTTTGGCAGGCCCTGCCTTGGAAGGAGCTGTTCCTTTTCTGCTTGGGTTGTGCCATCTGTTGCAGCAGTCCAGGGAGCCTGTGGGGTTGAGAGAAGCAGGCCTCCTCTGGCCAGGAGTCAGGAGTTGGGAGGCCCAACTTGTAGTCCTGGCTCTGTTACTTACCTACTGTGTGACCTTCGTAATTAATGTAACCTGTCTGAGCCTCAGTTTCCTCATCTGTAGGATGAGGCAGGTACCTACTCACTGGGGTATTGTGAGGGGTAAACGAGTTAGTGGGTATGAAACCTGGGAAGTGTGCTCTAAATGTGCCGTGTGACCTCTTGGTCTGGGTCGCTGTGCAGCTGGTGATGATTCGAGGCTTTCTGGTGGCTGAATGTGTGTACGTGTTCGCTCCTTCCTGCCTGGACCTGCTGCCCTGCCTGATTGCAGACAGGGCCCCTGGAGAGGAAGAGGTGGTCCCCGTGTTACTGCTGTCCTTGCTCCCCTTCTAAGTTGTCTTGTTAATACAGAGAAGTGCAATTATTCTGTGCTTCTGCATGCCAAACGTTAGATTCTTTGTCATTTCCCCCCTCATGTAGTCCTAAGCCACCCTGCAAACTGGGCATTGGTATTCTCCTCTCCACCTTGTAGGTGGGGAGTTGACACTCAGAGGTCTAGTAACAGGCCTGAGGTCATCTTGCTGTAAGTGGTGGCACCTGGATTTTCCCCAGGTCTGTCTGACTCCTGAGCCAGTGCTCTTTCTGTGGTGTCTGGAAGACTGCAGAGCGGGGAGAAGAGAGTGGATTTCTAAGTGGATGGTGGTTTGTCTGGCAGGCTCTGAATGAGCAGACACCTGTTACAAGAGCACGGCAGGGGGTCTGGAAGATGAGGAAGGACTCAGTCTCCACCCCATTGCCTCCAGACATGGCAGAGGTGGGCAGTGAGGACCTCCGTGCCCGGCACTCTGTTGCTGCTGGACTCTGAAGAGAGCCTGTACTCAGGGGAGGGATTGGGTGGTGGAAGGGGACTGGTGCTCTGGAGGGAGGGGGTGCAGTGAAGCTCTGTGAGGGGGTTTGGAGGTTGGGGGCATTGGTGCTCTGACAGCGATGTGCTGGTTGGCTGATAATAGGCAGGACCTGGCATTGGGGGCCTCTGTTTCCCAGAAGCAGAAAAGGGGAAAACCATTTTTGCTGGCAGTGTTCTGCCCTGCACCAGGGAGATGCTTTATGGGTCTCAGCTCAGCCAGCGGGGGCAGCTCAGCCCTGATGTAAATACTGTTAAAGCTGAGGGTCGTGAGCAGAAAGAAAGCAATTATTGGAGAAGGTCAGAAGGGGTTTGCATGGTGAACAAAGGGGATCTTTTTTCTCTCCTTTACCTCTAGAGCGATTGACTTCGAATGTAAAGAGCCTGCCAAGCCCAGGAACAATGCCATGACTGGCATGGAACCCTGGCTGCCTTTGGAAGCACTTCTCAAATCCTGCCCTTTCCCCCCCAAGGGCTTGACAAAGGAGCAGATAGTTTTTGCATCATTAACGTTGTTATTGTTGCTGTAGTTATTGTTGTTATCAAGGTTTGTGGGTTGTGACTTATGAAGTCTGCAGTAAGGCTCTTGGCAAGGTGCTCCGAGGTTTGCTGGGACTGCATCTTAAGGAAAGGAAGGAGCGTGTACATTGGAAAGGTTAAAATAGACTGAAGTGGAGGAGAAAGGAGAATGTTAAGTGGCAGGAGGAAAGTCCCCTTGGGCTTATGGGGAGGGAGGAAACGCCTCCTACTTGTCTGCCCCTGTGGTTGTTTGCTAGGGTGAGGGTCTGTCTGAGGCCAGACACAGAGGGGCCTTTCATCTTTCCCCTTCTCAAAAGCCCGGTTAGTGTCTCAACTCTTTGGACCCCATGTCTCAGGATTCTCCCTGGATCGGCCTATCTTGATGATTTTTCCTCTCTTGTTCTCAGATCCTGCCACTCTGGGCAAATCCTGCTTCGCCTCTGCCCACTAATGCCTGCACGCCCCCATCTTCATGGGATACAACTTATCCTTCTTCTGACCCTGTGGAACCTCCTTGCACCTTCCCATTATCACCCCAGCTCCTGTGCTGGGTAGACTTTCTCTCCTCTGCAACCTGGCTTCCAGCTCCCGCCACGTGTGCCACTGACATTCTCTCCAGTGTTCCCAGGGACTTCACCACCTTTGGCCCTGTCCCAGCCCCTCCCCACTCTGCCTGCCTGTGGATCACTCCCTTTTCTTTAAAAGCGTCCCCTCCCTAGTCTCTGTGGACGCAGCCCTCCCCACCTCCCCCTTGGTCCTGCCTCCTCCCTCACTGAGGGTATTTCCTGTCTCCTCCCTCTGAGCCTGGCCCACGGGGACTTCATTTACTTGGTGGCTCACCTTGCAACCTGGAGAATGCCTATATTTGATGCCTCACTGTCTACCTGTCCAAAACCTGAGCCTATTATCATCTTCCTTAATGTGAGAGAAAAGCCTCCTTCGCTGCTGCTTCTCCGTTCTTCCATCTTTGGCTGTTGTTCCAGCCTCCCAACCCAGAATTCTGGGAGTCGTTTTAGACTTTTTTTCTCTTTCTTCCTCACTTACCTATGAATAGTCATTGGGTTTTGCTGTTTTTCCCTCTGAGGCTTTTGCATTGATCCATGTCTCTCCACTCGGGCAGCCACCCAGCAGGGCCCTCCACCTCCGGCCTCCCTGGCTGCTGCCCAGTCTGAGGTCACGGCCAGATGAGTCTCTACAATGCCATGTTCATCCTTTCACTCCCCTGCTAACTGGGCAATGATGCTTCCCACTCTCTTCTTGCACCAGGCCAGGCCCTTGGGCAGACTTTGAAGAGCCCAGCCTGCCCCGCTGACTTCTGCCGTGCTCCAGCCCAGACACCCCCTGAGCTGTGATCTGTCTTGTTTCCATAGTCCCTTTGGGCCTCCCAAGGGCTGCTGTGGACTCACCCCATCACATGCTGATAGTGGGTGACCTCTGCTAAGGTCAGGAGTGTGGTAACAGTATAATTTGTCATGTTTATAATTCTGGACAAACATTTCCTGAGGGCTTCCAATGGACCAGGCCCTGTGCAGGGCCCTGCCCTCCTCCAGAGCTCATAATCTTGGGGGTGGGGGTGAGGGTAGGGAGATGGACCCTTCACACAGCTTCCAAACCGGCTTGGCTGTGGGTTATGCCCAGTCTGAGCCCCAGCGTCATGCCCAGTGATGGTTTTCAAGCAAAGTAAATTTGCTCAGCACGTTTCTGGTTGGGCTTAACTTCTCTACTGCGTGACACCAAACGCTGGGTGAGGGGCTTGGCTGGCTGGCTGGAAAGTGGTGTGTTAAATCTCAGTGGCCCTTGGTTAGATGACCTGTGGGATGGACTGGGTTTTATGGGAAGGAAGCTGAGGGTGTGCTGTGAGCCTCAGCCTCTTGTGGTTTCTCTTGTACACGCTTTGTTGTCGCTGCAACTCAGCTGCACACAGCGCTGCCTGGCAGATGAGCTCTGGGCTCACCCTCCCTCCTGCCTTCCCTTTTCCTTCTCCCCAGTTCCAGAAGCTTAGGTGCCTACCAGCCTCAGGAGAGGCTGGGCTACAGGTCAGAGTCCTGAGGCCCTGGGCAAGAGCAGTTGTTGCTCTCTACTGGTCAGATTATCTGAGGATTAAAAACAGCAGTGAGGCAATGTGTTTTTCCAACAGATTATTTTTTTCCCTTTAATCATGTGCATTGAGCTGTGGAGTTTTCAGTCTGAACTCCATTAGCTCCCTGGGAGCAGTAGGATAACATATAATAATAATAAAGTTTAGCAAGCTTTTTGGTGAGCTCTTAAGGTGGCCTGCATAAGGGCAGTTGGTCCTCAGGCATTTTACCCTGCTCTGCAGGGTGTGATGAGGGAGAAATCATACCTTGGCTTCCTCTTGGATGGCTTTACTCTGGGGAGAGGGAAACTTTGAATTCCAATGGCAGATTATATTTAGAAACACTAGAATATGGTCATGTTTCAGTCTTCTTCTCTGCTGAGATGGAAGTTTGTGTTGCATATTATGGTAACTGATACTCTCAGAGTGCTTTCTGATTTATAAAACATGTTCAATAAATTATCCCATTTCATCCTCACAGCAATCCCACGAAGGAAGTATCATTATCTCTATGTCAGACGGGAGTCACTAAGCCTCTAAAAGGTTGAGTGACATTGGCTAGGCATCTTAGCTCTTGAGTGGTAGGGCTCAGACTCAATCCAAGGCTTCTGGCTGCAAAGAGGCAGGGGGCTGAGAAGGTGTGAGCTCATATTAGAAAGACTGGGATTCAGGTCCTGGCTGTACTTAACGAGCTGTGTAATTTTGGTCATATTATTTTTAAAACAATTTTTTGTAGCATAAATTAAAACTCCTCTCAGTATGACCAAGCATATCAAATAAGCTATGGTTGCCTCTTATTGACTGTGTTCCTCCATGAGCTCTGTCCTCACTCTGTTCTGGTCTGGTTGCTCTGCAGGCTGTTGAACAGTTGTCATCCTGGGATTTCTCTTCACCATCAACGTGGTCAACCTTTTGTCTCTCTCTTTCATTAAATTCTTTGTTTCCATGTCTAATTTTTCATTTACTTTTTGTTTTAGTGGAAAATGGGTCCCAGTATCTTTCTGAGAAAGGGTACACTGGTGGTAAATTTTATACATCTGATATCTTTAATCTGTTCAAGTAAGTTTATTTTCATGATTGGTGGATAGTTTAGCTGGTTACAGAATTCCAGTTAGAAATCATTTTCCTTGAGAATTGTGAAGCCAATGTTTCATTGTCTTTTGTGTGCTGATGAACAGTCTTATGCCAGTTCTGACTCCTGATCTTTTGTATGTTGTATTTTTTTTTTTATTTGAAATGGTTAGGATCTCCCCTTTGTCAGCAGTGTTCTGAAAGTTTTCAGTGATGTATTTTGGTAAGAGTCTTTTTATTCATGATGCTGGGCCCTGCCATCTGAAGACTCACATCCTTCAGGTTTGGAACATTTTCTTGAATGATTATTTTTAATTTATTTGCTTTTTTAGAGATTGAGTCACTGTTGCCCAGGCTGGCCATGAACTCCTGAACTCAAGTGATTCTCCTGCCTCAGCCTCATGAGTAATTGGAACTGCAGTCATGAGACGCTGTGCCAGGTCTCGAATTAACTTTTTGATAATTGATTTTTCTCTTTTTTTTCTCTCTTTTTCTTTTTCTTGAGTCTCTTTAATTTGGCTCTTGCACTTAATGGGTCCATTCTCTTATTTTTCTTAAGTCCTTTTTTATTTCTTGATCTTTTTGTTGTGTTTTCTAGGAGTTTGTTTTTGTTTTCTCAATTCTACTTCCAACCCTAATTATTTCTGTGATAATTTTACTTTCCAAGAGATTTTCATGATTCTCTTTGAGTATTTATTTTTCTTCATATCATTCTATTCTTATTTTATGGATGCACCATTTTATTTCTCTGAGAATAATAATTTTCTTGTTTACTTCTGTGCTTTTAATTTTCTTTTTCCTCTACATTTCATCTTTCCATTGGTTTGTTCTGGTCTCTGTCATTTGTAACTGGTGAACTTTGATCATCTGTCTGTTTTGAAGAGCAAGGTACTAGCCCATGGACTGGCAGCTCTGTGAGTGTGTAGAGGGAGTGGAGAGTGCTTGTTTACTGGGAGAGCCTCACAGTGGAGATTTGAGCAGGAACTCAGCTGTTTCGATTGAGGATCTCCAAATCACTGTCTTTAGGTTGTTTTTCTTATGCTTCTCAGTTTCCCCAGAGGGAAATTCTCTAATCTCTTGCCTGGGGAAAAAGACTGGCAGGTCGCATTCCAGAGAAGGGAAGGGAGATGCTGGGGGCCAGGAGCTTGGAGAAATGAGTGATCTCAAGATTCAGTTTGTAGACTTCCTCTGAATCCCCTTGTCTTTTCTGACGGCCATCCTCCTACCCTCTGCCGGGTTATCTCCCAGTAGAATTTTTCTTACTCAATCTCTCCATATAGTAACCTTCTTGCTTTCTGTCAGGTGGGCAAGGGGCTGTTGCCCAGCTGTGCAGTCTGGGCAAGGGGATCTGCTTTGTGTCTACTCCTTATTCACACTTTTAATAAACCCCCACCCACTGCTTTTAGCCCACCCTTCATTGTGCCTGCAGAGGTGCCTGACACCTCCAGTTCCCAAAGTTTCCCAGGGTTCTCTGGGGGAGAATTGGCTCATTTCTTGTTGACTAACCTCCTGAGATCACTTGCCTGAGTAAGAAAAGCTAAAAGCCTCTTACCCATCCATTCCCACCCTAAGCATTAAGGGATGATCTTATTTCTCTGTATATTTTATGCTTTGATGCTGCTAGATGGGATGGAGTTTTTACATTGCCCGAGAATATGGCATTGGGGTAACATGAGGAATATGGACAGACATTGACCTCCCAGGGGGCTCTCGACTGATGTGTAACAATGCAGAATGTTTATACAAACCTCCCTTGGTATCCTTGAGGGATTGGTTCCAGCATCCCGCCTCCACAGGGTACCAAAGCCCATAGATGCGCAAGTCCTTTATATAAAATAGCATGGTATTTGCATCTAACCTATGCATGGCTTCCTGTATACTTTAAATCATCTCTAGATTCTTTATGATACTGAATACAATATAAATGCCATGTAAGTAGTTGTTATATTGTATTATTTTTATTGATATTATATTTTACTGTTATCCTGTTATTTTTTATGTTTTCAAACATTTTCCATCCATAGTTGGTCAAATCTGTGGATGCAGAACCTGCGAGATAGAGGGCTGACTATGTATATCTGTAGTCCATACAGCCTTATAAAAGTGCATGGGGAAGGGAGACTGGGAGTGGGCTGTGGAGTGTCCCTAGAGGTGAAGAAGTAGGTGTGGTGCATGAGATGTGTTGGTTTGCCCTCATCCTCTGGAAGGAAAGCAGCTCTAGGCAGCACATCTGTGGGCACCGATTCTTCTGGGGCCCAGCCAGAAGCTGGAACTCACGGTCGTTGGCTCCTTGATCCCCAGGTGGTCCTGCCATTGTGGCTGTCCTCTGCAAAGGTCTCCTCACTCATTGAGAGAATCTCTGACCCCAAGGACTTGAAAAAACTGCTCAGAACCCGGAATAATGTACTGGTGCTTTACTCCAAATCTGGTGAGTGTCCCTTCCCAGCCTTGAGGTCAACCATCGGGGTAGGATGGGATTCAGGGGAAGGAAGGGGGTGGACATGGAAAGCAGGAGACCTTAGGATGAAAACCACTCAGGGAGGGTCCAAGGGACTTGGGGTTTGTCAGCTTTCCTCAGAAGACAGAGGCAGAGGCATACAGGAGCATTAGCTCTGCCGCTTTCTGATCCCAGGGGTGGTTCCGTTTCTTTTTATGAGTGTTGGGAAAGTCCTCTGGAGCCCCTCGCTCCTCAAGAGGGAGAGGGCGTGTGTGAAGTAGGATGGAGGATCACAATGGCGGGCACTGGGGATGGATGTCCTGGCTTCCTGCACAGGCATGGGGCCGATCCCTGCCAGGGCACACTTTGCCAGAGCTGTTGATTTACTGGCCAGGCCGGCCTGTTGCCAGCTGAATGGGCCCCAGGCTCGGGAGCACTCACCCCAGCTGGCAGCCCTGGCCCTGCCAAGCCCATCTGTCCTGCTCTGGGGTCAGATGCAAGACTGAATTTGGAGTGGGCTCTAAGCTTGGGACACAGCATTTCTTGGGGGCAGGAGCAGCAGCCTGCCTCTCTTCCGACCTTGAGACTGGCAAGGACATAGCAGATGGAGAGAGGTTTGCTTGGCTCTTGGCAGTGACTTTGGGGAAGGGTGAACACTGACTCCGTTGAAGTTGTTCCAGCGGAGTTAAGTGTTTTTTGCTGCTTCTAAGGATGCCAAGTTTTCTGTGGCCCTGGAGAAGCAGCAGCCAATGGCTGGGCCGGTTCCGGGCACAGGTTTCCCTGGCAGCTCGGCCTCAACCCTCACTGGCACCTGGGGGATGATAGAGGCTCCAGATGTGCCTGCATTCTCCAGGCATCCCTGGCATGTGGGATGTCTTCATTGCCACTTGCGGCTGCTGCTTCCGCTTCTGAGGGTCTGACGCACATACCCCAAGTGCATTGTTGGGAGCCCAGCATGTGACTAGCATTTCTCTGCTGTCACCTCTCAGGAATAGAGGTGAAATCAAGGGAAAGGGAAGCAGTGTACTCTTGAGGCCTGGGGCATAGGGCCCTGAAAACATGTGGCTTGCTGCTTTGGATAATCCTGGAGTTGGAGCTAGGATGATTGTCAGTGATAGACATGTTCCATTCCTTCTCTAGGGTAGATCCCACCATATAAGCTCATCATAATACAGTCTCATTTGCTCCTTTGCCAGGAGGGAGGCAGTGCGGGTTGTCAGAGGACATCCAGTGTACATATGAGGAAATGGAAGCTGGGAGTAGCAGACTCGTTTGAGATCTCCTAGCAGCAGGTGGGAGCTGGTCCCCTATGCCCCGCTGCCTCTTATTTTCTCTGATGGAGGATGGGAAGAGAGTATTGATTCTGCAATGAGAGAAGGGCTTTGAGATCAGAATGGGGCTGAGGCCAGAAAATCATTAGGGAGTTAGAGAGTGGAAAGGTGGGGCCTGTTGTCAGGAGCTTGCAGGGCAGGAGGTAGCGCCTAAGCTCTCTTTCCCTCACCCCACCGTGTCTCGAGCTATTGCGAGTAGAGGCCCTGGTGCTTCCCACTTGTCAGCCTACCTCCTGCTTTCATTGCCTGATGGGGCCTGGGCAATTATTTTAACTTCCTGCCTCCTTGCCCAGGCCTGCTGCACAAGAGACATGTGACCTTCAGTGGGATTTTGAGCAGTGCAAAAACTGGATTTTCTTTGCTCCCTCCCATCCTTCCAAGCAGTGCCTCCCTTTCCATGGCTGAAATGCAGGTTAGGGCAGGGGGTACTTTATCTTGCTCTAGTTTATTTCTCCCCCTCCCCTGCTTCCCAGAACCCAGTCAGAGCAGTGAAACAATGGCTTCCCCACTTCAGTGGCTTGCCCTCCTCCTGTCACCCTGGCCGTGGTTTCCTGGGAGTGCCTCCTCCTAGTGACTCCGTGCATGTCTCTTGAGCGATACTTTTGTTTGCTTCTGTGAAAGGCTCAGCATGCTCTGTATTCACAAACAGCTACCATTATCCACACTAGAAAAGGCGATCTGTGGAGGCACATGATTCAGACATCATTTCTGCTTGGCGTGGGGATGTATCATACGGTTTCTGGCGGGAGAAAGCGGCAGATCGCTCTCCCCACCAGTCTTTGTCTGGCAGGACTTTCAAGTGAGCTCACAGGTGTCACCTAGGAGAATGTGACTCAGGAGCCTGCTGGCCATAGGAATCAAACACTGGCCACAGCCACTTTGCAGTGGATCATTGCAGGCTGGCAGTGCTAAAATCCTGGCCACAGAGGCTCTGTCCCTAAGACCCTGCCCTCCCACAGTAGTATCCGGGTGCCTTGCCCTGACCCATCAGGATTGACACCTGCACCAATGAGAAAGTCTTCCTTTCTTGCGATCACTCCATCCTGTCCCAAGGCGTGGTCCACATTCCTGCAACTGACTCCTGGAGGTGCTGTCAGGACCAGCTCTTGCCCCGTGGCTTCTGGGGAAGTGGGCTGTTAAATGGGGCTTAGGTGTCTTTGGCATTGGCCCATCAGAGCCTAGTGTCACGTATAGACCTCATTTTACCACCAGGTTGTACTGAGCTCCTAGATAAGCATGTGCTCCACAAGTAAAGGAAGGATCTGACCAGCTCTCGTCAGCTCCTAGGTGGGGTGCCAGGACATTTGAACATGGAGTCAGCAGCATCATTCCCTGCTTTAGTTATAGGATTGTCATTGTTTATGGAATTTTCAAAATGTATCCCAGAAAGACATGAGTCAGAGACTTTACTGGCCTTGAGGATCTGGCTGAGAGATTCTTGGAAGAGTAAGGTGTGAAGTGTGGATTAAGGCAGGGTGACTTGGGGGTTCTGTGTCCAAGAGGAAGGCCCCTGAGGATGGTGGGATCAGGGGTTTCTGAGAAGAGCCAGGACTATTCTTGCAGCACAGGCCCTGGCACTGTTGAGTGCAGGGATGGGTGTTTTACCTGGTGCTCAGGACTTTTCCACCCGCTCTGGGATTGGTCTCCATCCTTCCTCACCTCTGAGGGAAGATGGCAGAGGTGACCCAGTGCCTTTGGGCACAGATGTTTAATTTTCTGTTTTTTTACAGAGGCGGCAGCTGAAAATCATCTCAGGTTACTGTCCACAGTGGCCCAAGCGGTGAAAGGACAAGGCACCATCTGCTGGGTGGACTGTGGGTATGTGCTGGGGCCATGTGCCATGTGGCTGCTGGGCAGGGGGCACTTGGGGCTTTGAAGGGTGGGGACGGGAACTGTCCTTTGATTAATAATCTGGGAGGGAGTATGCGATGGAAAGGTTCCCTCTAGTGATACTTCAAGGTCACTCTGGACTGGAAGAGCGGTGTCTGGCTTTCCACCCCTTTCTTCACAGCCCAGCCCCCTTTCTTCCCTTTTTCCATAGAAATTTCACTTTCTTCTATTTCTATGTGTTGCTTTCTTCTGTCTTCCCAGAGGGAGGTGAGTGGCAGAGGGGGCCTTCCTGTCTTACAGAGGGTGGCCTTGATACCCCGAGAGGCAAGGTGATTTTCCGGGTTACCCAGCAGGTTTGTCTGTGGTGGGTCTGCAGCAAGAACCATGAGCTTTACCCCCAACCCAGGACATTACTACTAGATGCCTCTGCTGCCCAACATGCAAAGGTAGAATCAGTGGGTCGAGCTGCCTGTGCCTTGGCTTCTGAGGGGGCCCAGGCCTGTAAAGGTCTTCTAAATCTTTAATGTAGCTATTATTGCCTGAGTAATATGCCCTGTTACTACCCTGCAGGTTAAGTGAACATTTATGGTACCCACCCCAGTGTAATCCTCTTCCTCTTCAGTCTGAGTTCTAAATGGTTACTTTTCAAGTGAATTTTTGGGACACAACTGATTTATAAGTTGATGACCTCAAGTTTGTTCTGCCTGTGATTAGAGAGCATTGAAGGAGATTCATATTTTGACAAAACACTGAGTGAAACTAGGATAATAAGTCTTAGCCAAGTGGTGTGTGCTGTAGAGGGTGTGCGTGTGTGTGTGTGGCCTCATACTTCCAGATTCATTCAGATGCTAACTGAACAGAAAAGGCTGTTCACCAGGCAGTAGGTGAGATCTTAGCCATTGGTTAATTCTAGTTCATAGTTGATCCGAAAGGGTGCTTGCCTTCCAGGCATCTCTCTGTCTCCCATATTTGACCAGCCATGCTCTGTGTGACTGGCAGAGTAACAAAGCCTATTAGATGGAGACAAGGCACTTTGGAATTTCCATATCTGGAGGTGGCAGCAGTTCTTCCAAGCTGATGGAGGCTTATTGTAGGGAGTTCTTACAAGGCTTGTAGGTGGCAGAAATGGGCAGAGGAGCTTTGACTTAGTTGCTATCTCCACCTGGGTCCATGTAACAGACATTACTGGGCATTTACTACGTGCTTTGAGAACATGCAGATGGATAACTGCATCCTCAAGGAGCTCAGTATGTGAGGAGAGGGCAGACACTTAGCCCAGTGATTCCAATGTCAGGTGAACAGTGCTGCAAACACAGACTATATGTATGGAGGGAGAGCCCCTCCATTCTGCCTGGAAAGGTTGAGAAAAGCTTCACAGAGGAGGTCGTGTTCACATTTGGTGCAAAGACCTCAGAGCACAATACCACGTGCTCACAGTGCCCTGGCTTTCCCTGCAGGCGGCCACCTATGGAATGGACCCCTAGAACTGCCTGTGGAGGTAAAAGGCCTGCTGCTGTCCCTGAGTAGCCTGGAAAACATGCAGCGCAAGGTGCCTGAGTGAAATGGGGTCAGGGTAGTGGGTGAAGACAGACTATGGAGATTCAACTTCAGGACTCAAGTTTGGAAACATGATGTCTGGAGTCAATAAAAGTGCCAATGAGAACATCCTGTGAATTTCCACGTGCTCAAATTAAAATTGGGGCAGGGAAGCACCTTGGAGCTTGAAAGAGTTAACCCGAAGACGGAAGGATGGACTATTCCATGTAGTTGCCTCACTCTGTTGAATTTATTCCTGTAAGAGGAAATAGAAACTGAAATGTTAGATAGCTTTTAAAATAGTGTGGATAAGTAGGTGAATTATGGAGCCAAAGTGGATTAAGTTGGACTCAGGAATATCTGGGTGTGAGTTTGAAATTAGAGGCAGGGTGCAATCTTTCCTGAGTAGCCCAAGGTTCAGAACTCTGGGCTGTGGCCCAGGTAGGCCACTCTGGGTGGCAGCTGTCACAAACCACTATTGGAAAAGGAGATCTCCAAGAACTCAGCTCCTACCCTCCAGCTCATTTACTCCTGCTTCTAGACTTCTAAACTTGCCTGGAATCGTCAGGACACGGGGAGCCCCCGTGTTAGCTCCACAGAGCCCTGCAATGAGAGCTCTCGCGGTTGTCCTAAGTGTGTCCAGTCCATTCTGTGGGTCTGTGAATGAGACACACCCAGGGATGGGCAGAAGTGCCGTTGGGAACTTTGCTTTCTGGTGCTGTCTGCTGAGGAGCGAGTAGGTGGCATGGGGCCAGGCTACCTTCTTTATCCTTGTCACTGTAAAATAGCAGGTAGCCAGCCAGAGCTCACCTCCCTCAAATGGGCCCTGCTGAGGCACCCATCTCTCATCGTTTCCAGCTCCACTTCCTGCCCTGCCCACGAAGGGTTGGTGGCTAGGATGGGGACAGGGCTTGGGGTTGGGGTGACCAGGAAGGTCAGGAGGTGACACAGGCCACCCTGCTTTTCCCTTTAAAAGGCAGGCGAGGGGAACAGGGAGCATCTGGGGTGAGAGAAGATGTTACTCCAGTGTCAAGGTGTCTTTGCAGGTGTGTGGAATAAAAGAGAAAGCCTTGGGCTTAGGAGGGGGCCCGGGCTGACTGCTGACTAGTTAGTTAGCTGCGCTGCTCACTAGCCCTGTGACACCAGGCAAGTCGGTCACCCTGAGTCTGTTTCCTCAGCTGTGAAATGGGACAGCGATACACGTTCTGCCTTCTTTCCAGGTCTGTGATAAGGATCGGATAAGTGAAAGTTCTTTGTAAAATAGGAAATACAATTTAAATGTGAGACACTGTTCTCCTAGTGTTGTTTTTCATCTAGACAAGTTTGTTCAGGAGGAAGCTGGAGGGGGAGAAATGGTATGCTTGTTCACTCAGCAACTGTTTACTGGGTGAGGACCCCTTGGTTCTTGTAAGGATGAACCTGAAGAAGGTTTTGGGCATGGGAGTGAGCCCCAGGCCATGGGTGTTTTGCTCTGACCCTTAAGAAGTACAGGGTGCAGGCTGGGCACAGTGGCTCACACCTATAATTCCAGCTCTTTGGGAGGCCGAGGCAGGTGGATCACCTGAGGTTGGGAGTTCGAGACCAGCCTGACTAACATGGAGAAACCCCATCTCTACTAAAAATACAAAATTAACTGGGCGTGGTGGTACATGCCTGTAATGCCAGCTACTCGGGAGGCTGAGGCAGGAGAATCACTTGAACCCAGGAGGTGGAGGTTGCGGTGAGCCGAGATCGCACCATTGCACTCCAGCTTGGGCTACAAGAGCAAAACTCCATCTCAAAAAAAAAAAGTACAGGGTGCAGTGGAATTTGTAGGACTAAAGGTCAGGAGACCCAGCTTTGAGTCTAGGCTCTGACATCAAATAGCTGTGGGGCCTTTGGCAAGTCACTGCCCCTCTCTGGGCTTCAGTTGAATCTTCTGGGAAATGTGGGGTTGAGTCTTCCAAGTTGCTCTCATCCCTAAATAGCCTGGTTCAGAAAATGCTGGAAGCTTCCAGGCTTGGTGTGTGTGTGTTATAAGCATGGTGGTGGGCGCGTGCCTTCTAGTCTTTGAGGGGGGTCTTTTTCTCTTTGTGCCCCTCCCTCCCCATTCCCCATTTTGGAAGGGTTCCTATCCTTCTCTCTGAGGTTCTCTCCTGTCTCCCTCTTTTCTCTCCCCTTATTAGGTTTCTGTTCCCTTTTCCCAATCCTGAGTCCAGGACTCCCTGCAACCTGGCACGGCCCTTTTTGTTTTTGAGACAGTCTCTGTTGCCCAGGCTGCAGTGCAGTGTCACAATCTCAGTACATTGCAGACTTGACCTCCCAGGCTGAAGCCTTCCTCCCAGCTCAGCCTCCCCAGTAGGCGCATACCACAATGCTCAGCTAAGTTTTGTATTTTTTTGTAGAGACCAGGTTTTGCCATGTTGCCCAGGCTGGTCTTGAACTCCCAGGCTTAAGCAATTCACCTGCCTCTGCCTCCTAAAATGCTGGGATTACAGGCATGCGCCACCGTGCCTGGCCTGGCCTGGCCTTCTTTTGGCCTCTTTTCTCCTCTCTCCTTTCTGTATGGATATTTCTTTTCCTTTTCTTTTTTTAATTTTTTTGCTTTTCTGGCTCTTTCCTCCCTATTCCTCTATGCGCACCTGCAGGAACACACGAACACTTCTCCGCTGGTTTTCTCCCTGCTCCAGGTCCTGTAACTTGTTGCTCTGGGGTGTCTGTAGGGCGTCTGACTTCTGTCCAGGGTTTTGTCAGCTTTCCTTCTCCCTCACTCCACTCCTGGCTCAGACCTCAACAGCCACGCTCAGTCTGGCTGGTGGTGGTTGTCCGGCTGTTAAGCGGGTTGTGTGTGCGGGAGTTGGTATTCCCCTCGTGCCCTGCCAGCTGGGCGCTGGGGCTCGGGCTTGGCGTGGAGTGCTGCTGTCTGGGAAGTTGAGCTGGAGCCAGCATGGAGCTGTGCCTGGTTTGCTAATTCCTGAGGCTGCATCTCACAGGGGGCAAGGCTGTCCTATCAGGTGCTTGCTACTTTCTTTTCCTTAAGGCTTAGGGTCACTGCTTAACCACATCTGCTTTCTTCCCTGCCCTTCTCCCCATCTGCTTGATTTCCCTGGAGCGGTGACAGCTTCCCAGATGTAAGATTGGGGACCTGCCAGAGCAGGCATAACATATTTTGAAGACTTATGTTTTTTCCTAAAAACTATTTGAATTTAGCATTTGCTCCTCAGCATGTTCAACATTACTTACAGGGGGTAAAACAGACTCCCAGAAGAAGTGCCATGTTTATCTTGTGGCTTCAGATACCTTCCAGCACAACACCATGCACTTGTTGGAGTGACACATCCCCTTGAGGAGCAGAGCCTTAGAATTGCTGGGCTGGGAGGGCAGTGGAGGGGAGGCACCTTACATGTCTTCAGAAAAGCCATGTTCCTCTCTCTTTTTCCCACCACTCTTACTAACTGTACTGTGTAATCCGGACCCTGTGATGCACCTTCTTGAGGCATGTGCCAAGGGAAACAGCCAACTCGGGGAGGAGCCCTATTGTAGGGAATCCTTCCTTCAGAGGGTGCTACGTGACCACCATGGCCTGTCCAAGGTCAAGGTTCAGCTCTTTCAGGACTTCTGTCTCATTGCCTCCTGCCTTGTATCCTCCAGCCACATTCTTTCACATCGTCCTTGGTACTTGGCATCAGGCAGTCACTCAGTATTTCTTGCTCAGCACTCGCCCCCCTTTTCTTCACGTCCTTGAAGTGAGGACACTTTCTACCTTTCTTCTCCTACCTGGCCCCAGGAGATCATGGGTCCACCTGGCCAGAATCCTGCCATGTTAGACCGGGTTCGGTGGGAGGAAGAGAGTTAGCCCTTCTTTGATGGGGAAATGGAGCTAGAGAGGCTGGGGTAGCCATGGGCACAAAGTTAATGTTAAGACAGGCAGAAGCCTTCCTTCTTGTCTTCAGTGTGGTCTTGTTTCTACCCCACCAGGAGGGGCTGAACATGGTCTGCCGTGGACGTGAGAACCCCACCTGTGGCTGGCTGAGGATCCGGTTGGGAGGCGAGGAGAGAGATGACAGGGGTTCAGAGGTTATTTTGTCTCCATTTTTTGCCCCAGGTTCTGGCTCGTGGTTCATGTGTCAGGATATAAGGCAACCTGTCTCAATGCTTTATTTAGTCTGACTTGACCCCGTAGAGAAATCAAGCTCCATTCAGTTTATGTGGATAACTCTGGCATTTTGCAGCTCAGGAAACTAAGGGTCCTGCCAGAGGTCGCTAATGGCAGAGCCAGATGTTGAAACTGTCATTCTAGTGGGCTGTGGTACTCAGACTGGACTGGTGAAAGACCTCAGACCCCCACCCCCTGACCCCGCCGTCTCCCAGACCTTGTTTTTCCTCTTTCTTCCTGCTCTCACCCCCACTTTGATCCCTGGGCCTGACTCCCCAGAGTGTGTGTCTCCAGTCTCTTGGATAGTAATTACTGCACAGGAAAATCCAATAAACACAGCACTGTGTACCTGCAGCAGCCACTCCCGACTGGCAGTCAGCTGTCCCATGGCAGATTCAGATGAAAACACCCATGCTCATGTGTCTGTCTGGGTGTGGGGGTGTGGGGTGGGGAGGGAAGTGTGTATAGGCCTCTGCAGTCTTTCCTTCCACATTATCCGTGGAAGAGAGCCAAGTGAGGTGGGGAAGGATAGGATGGAGCAGATCAGTGGCCTTGACGCCTCATTCCTTGGAACAGTGGTGAGTAAATGGGCAGAGGGATGGCTGGTTCTTGCAGGACAGGGGCCAGGGGAGTGGCGGGTGACGGTCTTTGCACTGCCAGCCCCTTCTCCATGACCCACGGTGGCGTTCTCCATCCCCTCAATTCTAGCAAAGCATCTCGTTTTCCTGCTCACTGCTTTGTCTCCTTTCTCCCCTAGAGCCTCAGTCACTGGCTGGGGGAGGGAGGTAGGCAGTAGATCAATTAATTGTACTTAATCTCTCAACTCAGATCCTTTTAAGTCTCTGAGCTTAGGTAATTTTCTCCCCTACTTGAACTCTTCTGGTATTTATTGTCTGCACTGCACAATTAGTGTGTGCACACATGCTTGCGCACACACACACTACTCACACTTATACACTCTGAGAGACAGAACTGTGGGAAGGAGGGGAGCAGTGCTGAGAGGACATTGTCAGGAATTGTCATCTGGCAGGATTCCTGGAGCTCAGTAGACGGAGCCCAGAGATCCCAGAAAGCCAGAAACGCAGAGCCTTATCCCAGCGGTGGTAAGATAATATCATTCATTTCAGCCATTCAGTCAGGTGATTTATAGAGTGCCTACTATGTGTCAGCTGCTGTTGTGCCACTGGGGAGATAGCTGTGCACAAAACCAAGCCCTTGGCTTCACGGAGCACATGTTTCTGATGGGGCAGGCAGTGGACAAGTTGGTCAGATGTTGACAAGCGCCGTGGAGAGGAAGACAACAGGGGAGGGGAGATTAGGAGTGCTGGATCCAGTGGTCCTCGGGTCTGTGCCGGAAGTGTGCTCAGACGGGACAGGAAGCCTCCTCCCCACTCACCTCTCAGGGAGAGAAAGAATGCAGGGAATGGGGAGAGGAGAGAATCCTTAGGAGTGTTACAAAACCTAACAAAGAAGGTGGCACAGAGTCTGGAGTGAGGGCTCGTGGGGCACTTGCTTAGGTGGAGTGAGGGCAGGAGGCTGCGCACTGGGCTGAACCTTGGAGGCCAAGCTGAAGAGCAAGCAGGGGTGCCTCTGTGGCCCCAGCTCTACCAGCCAACTTAGTTGATTTGGATTCTTAGTCCTAAGACTTGCCTGGGCCCTCAGGGAACCTAAGGCTGCCGTCGTGGGACTTTTTCGTGGAAGGGTTTCCCACAGAGTGGACCGGGATTGGCGTGGGAATGAACCAAGCCCCTGTTTCCTCCCTCTGCTTTGTGATAGTCACAGGCAGAGGCTGCTAGCCAGGCTTGATGGAAGAGAGAGGGACATGGGGTGGGGATTCTCCCCTCCAGTTGCTGCCTTGCAGCGTCTGAGCCGCCCAGGCAGGCACTGCAGCATGAACTGAGAGGCGATGAGCCGGCCCTTCACATGCCGTGGGTGCCAGGATGGGGCTGATGGGGCTGAGGGAGGCTGCGCACATCCCATCCCAGCCTTGGCTCCTGCCCCAGCTGCTGTTTGTTGTTGCATTTGGGTGGACGGTAGGTGGTCACAGAAACAGTGGAGCACAGAAGAACAAAGGCCAACGAGGAAGGTGCCAAGTGAGTGGTTGTAAACATCCCAAGTCGAGCCCTCTCTCCCGGGGAATTAACTCAAGCGGGGAAGGGGCACCTCATTCACAGTTGTTATCAAACAGACCCACCACCCCTCAGTGCAGCTTCACCACAGAGTCCCTGCGGGACAGGGCACACCTGAACTGTAATAGTGGTGGTCAGAAGAGGCATATGTGGACCTCAGAGGGCTTTAGGATAAGAAAGTTTTCAGCGGATGCCCTGGGCTGCCCTCTGTATTTGGAGAGCCCACCCCCAGCTTGCCGCTTCTCTCTGGACTCTATCCTAAAATGTCCTTGCCACCTTGGGGGAGGAACTATTGCAGTTCCTCTCTGGATTCTTCATGCATTTCATGAGTCCCCACTGTTTGCCAGGCCCAGGGCTGGAAGCTACAGTGGCTGCAGCGATGGCTAGACAGCTGGGACTAGTAGGGAGGAAACCCCTGGGCCTGAGGGAGGAAGGGAGCAGGGAGGCACTCCTCCTCTCTGACCATCACACACCTCTCCAGTAAGACATGCTTCTTGAGTTGCAAATTGTATCTTTACACTTAAAATGAGGTCCTGCATTTTTTACATGTCCACTGATGAGTGTTGCTTTTAGAATTGAGCTGAGTGGTTTAATTAGTCCATCTGTTCTGGGCTGATGCACAGCTGTGTGAAGCTAATGGCTGTTGGTGGAGGTGAGGTGTGTAAGCAACAGGGGGATACAGTGCCTTGCCTCAGGTGGCTGTCGTACCTGTCCCAACAAAGTTCCCCAAAAGATGACTCCAGTTGTGTAGTCAATGGTGACCAGTGGGCACTGGGTAGCCGAGATGCCCTCACTGAGTCTTTTCAGGGCTGGGGAGATGACCCCCAAGTAACAAGCAGAACTCTCGGACTGGCTGAGTGCAGGCAGGACGGGGAAGCTGTGGGAGCAGGTCAGGTCTCTAAGGGGCTGGTGTAGGGCACAGGGGAGCCAAACCTCGTGGAGGTAGGGGAGAAGAACATGAGCCAGTGAAGGAGCTAGTCTAATGCAATGAGTGGTTGCCAAACTTGAGCACACATCAGAATCACCTAGAAGGTTCTTCAAATGCAATTGCTCAGGTATCCCCAGGGTTTCTGATTTAGTAGGTCTGGGATGGGGCTGATAATTTGCATTTCTAACAGGTTCCTGGATGATGCTGGTGCTACTGGTTCAGGGACCACATATTGAAATCCATTGTTCTAACAGGCAGGGCACTAAGATGAAATGAGGTTGTGCATGAGTGCTTTGTAAACGGGGAATGGTACCTGACAGGCATTTCTTATTGGAAGAGAGTGTAATATCCCAGATGCCAAGGGAGGGGCTCCTTTAACCACAGCCTGGTCCTTTCTCCTTTTGTCTTTTGTCAATACCTGGCCAGATTTCATAACTTCTTCAACATGGTAGCATGTTTTCCTCTTACCTTGGTCACATAGTGTATAGCAGGTAGCCTATGTCAGAGCTCTAAAAACAAAAATCTTGCTTGTCCCACCCCCGACAGTGATTCCAAATTAATAATCAGGGGAAGGCCAGGGCATCGATCTTTTTAAAAACTTGCCTGGTAAATCTAAAGAGTGGCCAGGATTGGAGTTTATTTTCTTGTTACCATGGATTGTCCACCCCCTAAGCTGCTGGGGCACCTCCTTTGTCTGGACCTGTCTTTGTCTGGGCCTGAGGGAGGAAGGGGGCAGGGAGACCAGTCCAGCTAACATAGCAAAACCCGATCTCTACTAAATGTCCTTCTCCCTCTGTCTGTCTGTGTTGCCACCCACAAGTCATGACACACCTGCTCCTGTCTGCTTGTCTCTTTATTTTCTTTTCTTTCTTTCTTTTTCTTTTTTCTTTTTTTTTGAGGTGGATTCTCTCTTTGTCATCCAGACTGGAGTGCAGTGGCACAATTTTGGCTCACTGCAACCTCTACCTCCTGGGTTTAAGCGATTCTCCTGCCTCAGCCTTCCGAGTAGCTGGGGTTGCAGGCATGCACCACCACGCCTGGCTAATTTTTGTATTTTTAGTAGAGACGGGGTTTCACCATGATGGCCAGTCTGGTCTCGAACTCCTGATCTCAGGTGATCCACCTGCCTCAGCCTCACAAAGTGCTGGGATTATAGGCATGAGCCCCCGCAGCCAGCCTCTGTCTTTCTCGATCAGCCCTTGGCCTCCTAGTTAGTCTCCTCCCTCCAGTTCTCACAGCCCATCTGTAGTAAGGCCCTCATCTGCTATTGGGAATTCCAAGTTACCTGGCTTATTTCTTAGGACACCAGCAGATTTTGCTGTCAACACCTTTATGAGGACTTCAGGTGATAAATGGTTCCCGACATTTGTGTCTTTCAGTGATGCAGAGAGTAGGAAATTGTGCAAGAAGATGAAAGTTGACCTGAGCCCGAAGGACAAAAAGGTCGAATTATTCCATTACCAGTAAGTACACATGGGCATTTCCAATTTCCAAGTAAGTGCCGAACGTTTTCATTGGTATTTCCAGTGAACAGCAATTTTTAGTTAGATTAATTTTATTTCAGAATGGTTTTCTTCCTGTGTTTACAATTGTTTCTTTAAAAAAATAAAATCCTGAACTGCATTCAAAAGCTGAACCTTATTAAGATGCTGCAGGAAACCAAAGGTATGTATCTTCACAACCATTCTTAAAGTTAACACATTTTTCTCCTCATTTGACAGGGATGGTGCATTTCATACTGAATATAACCGAGCTGTGACATTTAAGGTAAATTTACCTCCCTCATTCTCAGCAGAGGTGGAGTCTGAATGGACGCCCAAAGTCTGGCAGGTTTTCTCTCTGAGAAAAGAAAGGGCAGATTGCACAAATAGCTCTTCTGAATGACCTGAGAGATTCTTATCTCTAGAGCATATGTCAGCAGAATATCTGGAAAAGTTTGTAGCTCTTAACACAACAGATTAACCCAGCTTTGGAGATGGGTTTGTGAATGTATCAGCAGTTGTCCAGTGAGGCAGATGATGTCACCTCTCTCTCTGCCAAAGGCCTGGGCCTCCTTTTGCTGTAGCTTCAAAGTCCTCCCCTCATCTCTGCGGTAGTGGCCACCCTCAGGCTGGGTGGGACGTACGGTGCCCAGGTTAGCACCGGGTGTCACACATGGGCAGGTTGGCACCTTTGGCCTGATGCAGCTTGTTCCAGATGAGATATGGGTATCATTGAAGAGTTCTCTGCTATCAATCCAGTTTAGAAGTAGATGAAAAAGCATAAATGGAAAGAAATATAAAATCCTGTAATCTATACATGCTTTGTAACCACAAAGCAGCTGCCCCAGCCCTTAGTCCTCCTGAACTGCAACTCTCCTCCTTCAGGGTTAGGATTCCCTTCCTCCAACCTGTCTTCTGCTTTCTGGTCCTGTGTTGGCTGAAGCCATATATTTCTTCTGGTCCTGACATGTTTGAACTCACTTCCTAACCCTCCTGTTTCCCACACTGGGTTGGACCCTGCGCTCCTGTCTCTTCATCTGCCCCTCTTTCTCCATCTGTGTCTCTTCCATTTTTTTCCTATCTGTCCATCTGTCTGTGCAGCTGTCAGAGACCCTCTCCCTCTGCCCTTCCTTCTCCCTCTGTCTCTCCCCACCATCTCTCCAGGTCATTTCTTGCTTATCCACTAACACTCATTCTTTTTCTAAGTTGCTACAGCGTTCACCTTATATAGGGACTCAGCCTGATTACTCATCACCTTAACACCTACTTAGACACTTAGAAAGTTCTTCCAACTACTTTTGCTCAGCCCTTCTTATTCTGTGTTAAGACGTCAACTGAAGTTATTGGAGAGAACACACGTTCCCCAGGAACAAGATTTAACTGGGTGGGATGGGGGAAGCGCTTATGCAATGATGGAGAGAGGGCTAGGGTTTTGTTTTATTATTGGAGGCTGTGTATATTTTATGTTTAACTGAGACCTCTGAGGAATCCGTCTTGGGCTTATGGAGCAGCTACTCAGAACTGTGGTAGCAGAGAAGCAGCAAGGAGCCCAGGCGGCCCCAGCGTGCCACTGGGTGTCTGGGTGGGAGAGGCAGAATCCTGGCTTCGCCCCACCTCTTACAAAGATCAGGTGTGTGAGGTCGGCATTCTCTTGACCTTCCCGTGATTTTGGCATCAACAAGGTGAAGAAGTGGCTGAGCATTGTACGGGGCCAGAGTCTTCAGTTTCAGATGGCACTCTTAGTCCCAGCACCCCCAGCAGGATGGGGGCAGAGTCCCTGGAGTTCTCCAGGGCAGAGGGAAGGGGACAGGATGGTTCCCTGACTGCTGATGGCTTCTGCTTTTTCAGCTTGAGACAGCTGAGATCAGAGCTTACCTTAGTCACTGATTAACTTTCCTGGGACCCTGACTCCAGAGAGACGGAGGAGCCCCCAGTAGGAGGGGCCCATGGCCTGCAGGCCCATATTCTGGCTGTGGTTTTTGTCAACCCACATGGTTGGGCAGAAGCCTGGTCACAGATGCTGTGCCACGGCATCTAGAGAGGTCACAGGCCAGATAAGTGAGAACTTATCTCCCCATTGGCAAAGAATAGGAAACTCAAAGCGGGGAACATCCCCTTTAAGCTGCCCTTTCCTTGTTCACACATACTCCCCAAATCCTTACTGTAGAAGTGGTGAGGGCCAGAGGTGCCTGGCAGTCTGCATTCAGATGACTCACTGATGACCTCAGGGCCCAGTAGCTGTGAGCCAGGATCACAGCCGGGAAGGTGTCCTGAAGGCCAGATGCAGTGTCAGGCGGTGCCTGGGACTCAGAGCACCCAGAATAGGACCATTGAGGGTGGGCTTCCAGTACTGCTCCCCACAGACTTTCCCCATGAGGTCTTGTCCAGTTAGATCAACTCGGAGAGAACCTATGGGTGGGGTTATTCAGCTTCAGTTAAATGAGAATAATCCTCACCTGAAAAGCAAGGTTGTGTGTACGGACATGTCAGTTGTCACATTAAAAGGTCATTTCTCTCCTTTTTCCATCCGCTGCTGTCTTTTCTTCTTGGCCACCCTCAGACTGGATGGGACCTCAGGCTGAGGTGGAGATGGGGGCGGGGGGCTGGGCGTGGGGCCAGGAGCCCCCCAGAGCAGCAGTTCTTAACTTGTTCTGGGGTCCTGATCCCACTGAGCGCCTGCTGAACACAGACCTCCCTGAAACGGTGTGTGTGCATACGGTCAAAGTCAATGTTTTCACATGAGCCTGGGGTTTCACTGACTCCTGAAGTCCCTCGTGCACCCTAGATTAAGAACCCTGCACCGGGTATTTCTGGAACCCCAGGCAGGTGGGCGCCTACCAGCATCTTTCTCACATGGCCTCGTGGACAGGTGCCTCTGCAGCTGTGGGTGAGTGCGGGTGTCGGGAAGATCCTGCCAATTCCATAGTTCCTTAGGTTGTCATGGCAAAGCTTTGACAAGGGACCGAGAAAGGGTGGATCCGCCTTTTGCTGTGGCAGAAATGGCTGTTCTCTTGCCAGGAGGCGTTTCACAGCTCCACTTGGACAGGCAGGAAGCACTACCTGAATGAAATCCTATGAAGTCTTGGCTGTCTCCCATTCTCCCGTAGTAGTTCTTTCCAAATAGAGTTTCCAGAAATAATAAGCCTTTCTAAGGTCCTCTCCGTGTGTGACCGGTGGATGGGCTGAATGCATACCCTTATTATTATAGAAGGGCACCTCCCTTTCTCATCTCAGGCCGCACACACACACACACAAACACACACACTCTCAGTTCAGCATCTGCTCGCTGGAGCGTGGTCAAAGGTGACAGAAGTAACGGAATCTGACTGGGGTCTGGTACCTGATCCTGGCTTTCACAGGCTTTGAGCACCGTCTCTGAGTGACTGAGGGGGAAGGGAATGCTGCTTCTGCCCTGAACCGATGAGAGTGGCAGGGGGGTACGGAGGAGGGTGGAAGGACAGTGCCCCTCTTCCCTGCCACTGTACGTCTTCCCCAAAGGGAGTGGAGATTTGAGTCATTGTACACATAACAAAGGCCAGCAAAGTCCTTTATCTGTAAGAACTTTGTCAGATCTTCAATCCAGGCAGTCTGGAAGAGGGGCCCAGGAAGAGAAGTATAGCCACAAGGGTGAGGCCACATTGGTGCTCACCCTGCCCTGGGGGCTTCCCAGCCTGGACCCCACTTATTCACATATAGTGGAGGATAATCAGGATTTAATCCACTCCAAAACCAGTTTAGATCATGAAATACCAAGCAGGTCGTAAGTAGGCATGATGATCTGCTTATGGGATGACAGTTTTAGTGGCTGCAGGAATGTGGAAATGTCTCCTTTGGACGAGACTGAGACCATTATTCCATTAGTCAGAAAGACTTCTTGGAGGAGATGAGATTTAGTAGAAGCACTAGTATGTCTCTGGTTTGAATAAGCCAACTCATTGTCTCAAATTTTCTTTTTTTTGTCTATGAAGATGCATAGTAGGCATGGACCACCTGACTGGAGTGGGCAAGGTGTCTTGTGATTGAAAAAGCCTGGTGGGAGTGGTGGAGGTGCATTTTTGGGGCACTTATCCATGATGTCAGTGGACAGTGGAAATAACACACCCTCAAAGCTCATGCCACATGCAGTCCTGAACCCAGCACCTGGTGTGCCCAGGTCTCCAGGCAGGGAAACAGGACAGGTTCCTGATTCCCCCACCTCCCTCTTTTCAGGGCTAAAATGCATTTTCTCTTCTCTCTTTTTTTCCTCAGTCCATAGTGGCTTTTTTGAAGGATCCAAAAGGGCCCCCACTGTGGGAGGAAGATCCTGGAGCCAAAGATGTTGTCCACCTTGACAGTGAAAAGGTAATGTATTCCTGCCAGTTCTGATGGGTGCTGGAATCTTCCCTAGTACTAGGGCCTCCCAAGGAAAGGAGCCCAATGAACTGAGAAATGGGACTATTCCAGGATCACTTGTACTTTCCTCTAGGGAAGCTAGGCCAGGACCCTAATATTTGACTCCCCTTCCCAGCTCCATCTTGTAACCAGTGGCGATCACACGTTGCCTGAGAATTTTCTCCATTCTTCACCTTCCTTATTTAATGTATTTGAACACGTTTAGATTTTCCATACATTAATATAGGTTTAAATGTTCTCTCTCTATTGTGTAATCCAGATGTTGCTAGGATTGGCTTTACATCTTGTTTTTTGTTTTGTTTTGTTTTGTTTTGTTTAAAGAATAACCTTAGAGATTTAGGTTAGATTTCCAGAGACTTGAGGCAGATCTCTATGATTCTGGATCATTCTATAGCTTTCAACCAATTATTTACCCTCTTATGCTTTGATTTCCAAATTTGGCCAGGGGTGGAGATAGAAGGGTAGATCTAGATTATAGTCTTTGTTAGTTCTTAAGTATTTAACAAAAGCTATGACAGGCCGGTTGTGGTGGCAGGTGCTTGTGGTCCTAGCTACTCAGGAGGCTGAGGCAGGAGGATCGCTTGAGCCTAGGCGTTCAAGGGTAGCCTGGTCAACGTAGTGAGACCCCATCTCTAAAAAAATAAAGAATGCAAAAGCTGTGACACACATTGCCCCTCCGTCCACAGCCTGCCCACCTGACCTGAATGTGCATCTTTAGCCATGTGCATCCGTGTTTGTATGATGCCTTCACTTAGGATGGGCAAGAATTTCTCTGTGATTGTCCAGATGGTCTGTGAGTCAAGCAGTGCTTTCTGTAGATGGAGGGAGAAGGTTCATTCCTATCTCGATAACATAAAACATAGCTTTCATCTTTCTCTTCCTCCTCTCCCTTTTCCTTTAAAATTGTTGACTCTTTTTTGTTGTTGTTTTTAGAGACAGGGTCTGGCTCTGTCACCCAGGTTGGAGGAGTACAGTGTTGAGATCATAGCTCACTGTAATCTTGAATTCCTGGGCTCAAGCAATCCTCCTGCTTCAGCCTCCTAAGTAAGTGGGACTACAGGCGCATGCCACCATGCCTGGCTAGTTTTTAATTTTTTACTCACGCCTGTAATCTCAGTACTTTGGGAGGTGGAGACGGGTGGATCACTTGAGGTCAGGAGTTCAAGACCAGCCCAACCAACATAGTGAAACCCCACATCTACTAAATTACAAAAACTAACCGGGCGTGGTGGTGCATGCCTGTAATCCCAGCTACTTGGGAGGCCAAGGTACGAGAATTGCCTGAACTCCAGAGGCAGAGGCTGTAGTGAACCAAGATCATGCTACTGCACCCCAGCCTGGGTGGCAGAGTGAGACTCTGTCTCAACAACAACAAAAAGACATCTTCAAGATGACAATACTGGCTCTTTGTATCCCAGAAAATGTTGTGCCCAGCCCTTAATTTGAATCACCACTGATCCACTTGGTTGGCCTACAATGATGATACATTTTATCTTCCTCCAGAAGGTTAAAAAAAAGGCATCACTTTCTTTTGCGCCAACAAGCATTAAGAGTACAGTCAATAGGCAAGTTACAGAGGCTCATGCCTGTAATACCAGCACTTTGGGAGGCTAAGGTAGGAGGATTGCTTGAGGCCAGGAGTTCAAGACCAGCTTGGGCAACATAGTGATAGCCACCACGCCGGGCCCACATGTTTTTTAAAAAGACATCTTTAAGGCCGGGCACAGTGGCTCACGCCTGTAATCCCAGCACTTTGGGAGGCCGAGGAGGGTGGATCACAAGGTCAGGAATTCGAGACCAGCCTGGCCAACATGGTGAAACCCCATCTCTACTAAAGATACAAAAAATTAGCCAGGCGTGATGGCACGTGCCTGTAATCCCAGCTACTTGGGAGACTGAGGCAGGAGAATTGCTTGAATCTGAGAGGCGGAGGTTGCAGTGAGCCAAGATCATGCCATTGCCTCCAGCCTGGGTGACAGGGCGAGACTCCTTCTCAAAAAAAAAAAAAAAAAAAAAAATAAGAGGGGCAAGTGCCAGGAGAGAATGGCACATGTGCCTAGAACCATGGAAATACCAACAGCCTAAACGGAGAGCTGCTCCTGTGAGGATGAATGTTGAGAGTTCCTCTGGAAAGTGATTGCCTGGTGCCTTCCTCCCCCAGATACAACGTCCTAACCTTCCTCAGGTTGTTCTTCTGTAACTGTAGGAATATCAAGCGGAAATATTTCTTTCACACCTGTAGCGAATCCTCTCATTCCGCTTTGTGCTCTTTTCTCTCCTATGGAAATAAGAAGTATAGCTGGTTGTCTGCTAATAGAACGTCCACATAAGTAATGAAAAATTCCAAATTCAAGTTTGAATTGCTGATTCAATTTGTAGGCTTGGAATTTCCTACTTTGTGAAGGTAATTAAGCATCTTTGAATGTAATATCTGTTACTACTCAGGATATGAAACCAAATTGCTATAGGCTCAATAAAAATCTCTTCTCGGATCTTGTACTAGCTTTTATCTCCAGAAATTCCAGAAGACAATTTTAGAAGCGTTTGCATCCTGTACCTCTAGTTAGGGTTAAATACCTTGGTTACTAATTTTGTTTGGAAATTAGTGCAAACAAAATTTGTTTGAAAATGAGTGCCTTAACCCTCTCTCTAGTTATGGAAACGAGGGTAAACTTTTCCAGAAATTATTCTAGTGTTTTGGATATCCACAAAAATTTAAACTTTTTTTAATCTAACTGAAAAATTTTAAGTTAATGCACATTGTTGAAAATTTAGAAAATACACCTTCAGCATAAAGAAAAAAAATAAATCACCCCATACCTTTACATTGAGAGAGATGCCTGCTGATATTTTTGTAGTCTTCCAGGCTTTCAAGGTAATGTGTACATAATGTTTTTACTCACAAAGATGTCATTACATTTTATATGCTGTTTTGTAACTTGCTTCCCCCCGCTTTAGTGCACCGTGCACATCTGATTGTGACATTAAACACTCCTCTTTATCAGCTTTAATGAAGCAGTAGTATCCCATTGTGCTGGATGTGCCATCATTTATTTACCTAATGCCTTCTTGCTGCCAGAAAGCTGCATTTTGAAATTTTCTTATTTTCCTTATTATTCAAAAGAGAAAACCCTCTCATTTTCTTCCGTAAAATGTGGTTGAGCAGCTTACTTTAATCAAAATATGCTCTTATCGTCGTGCATCACTGCAGTCCTTGGTAGAGCTGCTTTTTCCCATCCATCATTGGCTCTCGTTGGAAGAAAAGTCTCTCTACCCTGTTCACACACTCAAGTCTTTACATGAGCACTGTGTGGCCGTTTGTCTTTTTGCCTTTATTGTATGTATCTAACAAATCATTATGTATTGCTTAATAACATGCCCGGCACTGTTCTAAGGGTTTTACAAATCCATTTTGCCTGTAACCTCCTGGAGGGTGGAGCAGGCCCCCTCCTTCTGCCCTGTGTGCTCCGTGGACTCCTGGGGACAAGGATGGTGGTGGCAGAGCTGAAGCCTGGGAAGAGATTAGCAAGAGATTAGTGGGTATGGGTTAACCCCTCTTCCCACAGTGAGCGGATCCCCATCTGGCCAAGTCGGGCACACATGAAAACAGCCATCCGCACCACAACAAAACCGCTGTGTAAGTCACAGGAAGGGGCAGCCTATTCAACAACCCCATGGGACAAAAGCCGCTGTTTGCCATCTTTGAACTGTTCAGGTGGAACTGAAAGGAAAGCCAGCAGCCTGGACCTCACGACTCCCTCTCACCAGGTGGCCAAAGCCATTTGTTAGCTTGAGGCCTCAGTTTTCCCATCTGTAATACACGAGGGCGATGGTGGTCTCAAATAGATCATCTCTGTGGTTCTTCCAGCTCCTGACCTGCCGCGGCTCTGCCCCCACCTGCAGATCAGCTGCCAGCGTGTACTTTCTGAAGTGCTCATTCCCGCTCCCCTCCCCATCCCTACCCTTCACCCCACTGTGTGCAGAAGGGTCAGGGAGAGTGTCTCATCCTGTTACTGTGTTGTGTGTGAGCTGCTGGTATTCTCTTTTTGTGCCTCAGGACTTCAGACGGCTCCTGAAGAAGGAAGAGAAACCGCTCCTCATCATGTTTTATGCCCCCTGTGAGTAAACTTTCTCCCTTGGGCCAGAGCTAGTTGTTTAGTCTCTTTGTGGGAAGGAGGCGGGTGGGGGCTGCGGGTGGGGTTGGGGGGACTAGCCCGGGTGCCTTGCTTAGAATGCTGAAACTCATCTCTCCATCTGCTCCCCTTTTCCTTCATCTTTGCCTTTTCATCTGGCTCCTCCCCTCCTGCTGTCCGCCCTGCACTCTGTCTCCACTAGAATCTGTGTCCTTCTACCCTCTTTATCCAGAGCTCCACCCTGTCTGGTCAGCTCCACCTTCCCCAGCCATGTCCCGTTTCCTGCTGGTGGTGCCATGCCTCAGTGCCGGTCACCCTGTGGCTGTTCTCCACCACAGGCTGTTCTCAGGCATGGTGTCACGGTCCAGAGCCTGGCCCACCTCTGGGGGCAGCAGCTCGTCTAGCTCTGACTCCTGCATCCTCTGCTGGCATCCTCTGCAGGTGCTACCTGGGAGGATCGGGGAACCAGGAGCAGAGAGAAATGGGTTCCAGGATTTGGGCTTAGTCCCTGTATGAGGCAGGAGGATGTGGAAATGGCAGGAGGATATTTCAGATGACAGCCCGAACATGTGGCTTTGAATCCCAGCTGTGCCACCAGCAAGCCGGGTGAACTTGGCCAAGTCCTTCACCTTGCTAGGTCTCCGTTTCCACATCTGTAAGAGAAGGGACTGGATCACAGTAGTGGCTTTCAAATTTTTTGATTGAATTTCACAGAATTAAAAACGTTTTATATTGCAACTCAGTATTAGAAGTATGTATAAATTATATGCAAATAAGCTGAAACAAAAGTTTCGCAAACCACTCTTGCCCTTACTATTGCCATCTGTTGTTTACCAGATGTAATGCCTACTATTTTCTGTTCTGTTTTATTTAAAAATTATTGGTTATTCCTATTGCTTCATAACTCTCTGACAAGGGGTCACCAAATTATGGCCCACGGGCCAGCTGCCTCTTTTTGTAAAGGTTTATTAGAACCCAACCATGGCCATACATTGATGTGATGTCTGTGGGTGCTCACGATCTATACCAGCAGAGTTGAGTACTTGTAACAGAGACAGTGTGACCTGCAGAGCCTCAAATATTCACTGTCTGGCACCTCCACATTCTAATGGGTCCCAACTCACAGACTGAAAATAACCCTGGGTTTGAGCCTGGCAAGGCCCTTTGTGCTACCCCTCTGTGAGCTGCATCGGCCCTTCATGAAGCCAGCAGGGTCAGTGTCTCCCTGAAGGCCGTGGTGACAGAGGGGCTGTATATGATGCAAGGCAGGTGTGCCCACGTGTGTGTGTGGCTCAGGAGGGTGTCATAGGCTCTGGTTTGTCATAGCAAACCAGAGTTCTGTTTGCTCATGAAAGCCCATCTCGAATCCCGCTTCCTGAGTTATTTAAGCAAAGGTTCCTCCCATCTGTGCCCTGGGGATGACGCCCCCTGCCGGATGCCCCTGTGTGGCACTCTGGTGTTTCTGCCTGACTTGAGCCAGTAGTTTATTCGCCATAACAGCAGCCTTTCCCCAGCCTGTTTTTTGTTTGTTTGTTTGTTTGTTTTTTGAGACAGAGCCTTGCTCTGTTGCCCAGGCTGGAATGCAGTGGTGCCATCTCAGCTCACTGCAACCTCCACCCCCCGGGTTCAAATGATTCTCCTACCTCAGCCTCCCAAGTAGCTGGGACTACAGGTGCCCATGACGCCCAGCTAATTTTTTTATTTTTTGTAGAGATGGGGTTTTGCCATGTTGGCCAGGCTGGTCTCGAACTCCTGACCTCAGGTGATCCACCCACCTCGGCTTCCCAGAGTGCTGGAATTACAGGCGTGAGCCACCGTGTCCAGCCCTCCCAGCCCTGTTTTGATTGCTGGGTGTCCTCCAGTCTCAGCCTCCTCCCCAGGCCTCCTCGCTGGCCCCAGGGCTGTGCTTGCCTTTGGGAGAAGGCCCTGGTGTCTTACCTGCTGTAGATCCAGCTCTGCCCTGAATGGTAGCTACTTTAACCCTCTTTATTGATGTTCATTAGTTGGTTTCACCCCTTTTTGTTTCTTCTTGGAGGAATATTATTAGCTACCCAGCTGTGAATTGCTTTAGGAATTATCCTTGTCCACACAGCTCCTAGAGGATGGGCCTCCTTTGGTGTATCTTAAAGTCCTTCGGAACTCAACACATTGGTTAAATGAAGCTGTAAAACGGAGTGTATGTCAACATGCAGCACGTGCCACAAGACAGCATCCAGGTGTAACCAGGCAGGTCTCAGTGTGATGCCATTAGTCATTTAGAAGTGGTGCACTGGCAGTTTGCACCTGCATGCTGTGCCCTCTCCTGCCACGCACCCAGGCTGTGTGGCAGTGTGCTCATCTCACCCTTCACAACAGAGATGCGAGCACAGTTATCATCTTTACAGAAGAGAAAGCTGGGGCAGGGGAAGTTAGGTACCTCACAGAGTCACAAAGCTTATTGGTGGTCAGGGAGGGAGGAGAAAACTCGGAGGTTAGGTTAAACTTTTGGTAGAGGGTCAGATTGGTTGGACTTCTAGGTCTCAAGGACCCTCAGGACTCTTTTTTTGATTATGCACATGTGTATGTTTTTTCACAAAATGAAACAAGCTTGTGCTTTTAGCACACTAGTCTAATCTAGTCTTCATGGCATCAACATTCAGCTGATTCCTGGGATACACAGCAGTTCCCTAACTGGGACGTCTGTTAGGACTCTGTGACCCTTTGGTCACATGTGGGGTGAATGGGCCCAAAGGCAGTGGGAACCTTCGGTGGTGACAAGGAACCTGGCTCCCCAGGTTTGCTTTCTGAATTAATGATATAGAAAGGCTGACTACTCTGACTTTTGGGGTTTGAGAGTGATAGTTAGTCTTACCTCTCCCCCTGCCTCCCAGTGGAATCAGCTAGAAGATAAACTCAGGAATCACAGGGCCAGCTCTATTTTTGGTAAAGTTAAATTGGAAACTGGCTTGGCCTGTGGTTTCCTACTCCTCCTCCATCACCTTTCCCCCACCAATAACCTCCACCCAGCACCGCTGGCCCTGCCCACTGGGACAGCTGGCCGACTTATCCCCGTTTCAGGGTGTTGTTGCTGCAGGCTGCAAACAGGCAGCACAGGAAGAGAGAGGCCCCACTGTGGAGACAGATAGTAAATAAAGTTCTTGATAGATGAGTGTGGCCCAGTGGGCGTCAGACTCGAGTCACTGAGCGAAGAATGAGTGAAAAGCTGCAGGTGTCCCCTCCTTATTTTCCTCCCTGGGGAGTGGAGCGACATCCTCTTCCCTCACTGGAAGTGTTTCCCCCCCACGGAGCGGGAAGCACGTTCTCAGGCCTGGCTTGAACTAAGATGTCTCTGCAGGCACGGAATGTTCCCCAGCTCTGTCTAACACCTGCGGGCACCTGTCCCCACTGCACAGATAGGGAAGCCAAGCCAAGCCACTGGCCCAGGATCACCCAGCCAGCAGGAGTCATGGGGAGATGCAGACCTCGGTCTCGGCCTCGTTCTTCCCAGAGCTGAGCTCCTTCCTCTGCACCACCTGCAGCCTCCTGTTTTCTACCCGGTGCATTTCTCCCAGAGCATTGTTCCTGCTTCTGTTCCCCTCTCTCTGAATCCCCACAGTGGGAACAATGCCCCTGACAGGTGTCATATTCCTTCCTTCATGCTGCTGGTGGTGTGCGCATTGAGGTGGCAGGTCCCGAGGAGAGGTGCCTCTCATCTTCTGAGGGCAGATTCGGCAGGCTCCCACTGCAGGCTGGCCTCGAAACAGCCCCTTCTCTCCTGCCAGGACTGATGGCAGAACTTAAGCCCAGGGTTCACGTACTGGGGGGTGTGTGAGTCCACCTGTCAGGAATGTCAGGAGGGGGCTGTGGGGCCATTTTTGGAGCCTCATGGCCAAATGTCCTGTGTCTGCATCTTGTCCGATAGGCTTGGTGCTGGGGAGGTTCTGGTGACCCAGAAGGAATGTTGGCCTTCTGGCTTCACAGCCTGTCTAGGCGTCAGCTAAGCATGGATTGGAGCTAGGCTGCCTGTCGCCACATGGACCCTGTGCCCGCTGTGCCAAGCTGAGATCAGCCTGACACATGGTTCCAGGCAGCTTTGGTTCTGTGGTGTTCAGATGCATCTGAAGCCTTGTTTTGTAGCAGAGAGGTGGTCAGAAAGGGTAATAGCCTGGCACTTCAGAATCCCTGCTGTCTGAAGAAACTGCTCATGTCCTGTGGGATCAGTGCTGAAACATGGTCTGCTCTGGTTTAAGGGAAGGAGTTTAAGGTCACTCTGATGTTTTAGTGGATGTTTGGGACCTGGCCTTCCTGGTCGCTTGAGCCCAGGAGTTCAAGGCCCCCTATCAAGGCTGCGGGTCTTCACCACTAGGAGAGGAGTGTGACCATGGTAGATCACAGAGCCCCAGAGGGCTGAGCCAAGGCCATCGCAGACAGAATCCTTTGCTATCAGAGCTGGAAGGGGTCTGAGGTTGTGTGGTCCAGCCCCCTCATCTGCCAGAAGAAACAGCTCAAGAAGAGGGAGTGACTTCTCCAAGGCCTTCAGCAAGTTGAGCAAAGATCAGAGTCCGCGTGGCATCCCGATTCCTGGCCCGTCGCTCTTCCCATGGGCCAGAGCCAGCACTGTTCACGGTCAGCCTGCCTCCGGTCATTGCTTAATTATCCTTGTTTTTTTTTTTTTTTTTTTGAGACGGAGTCTTGCTCTGTCGCCCAGGCTGGAGTGCAGTGGCCGGATCTCGGCTCACTGCAAGCTCCACCTCCCGGGTTCACGCCATTCTCCTGCCTCAGCCTCCCGAGTAACTGGGACTACAGGCGCCCACCACCTCGCCCGGCTAGTTTTTTTGTATTTTTTAGTAGAGACGGGGTTTCACCGTGTTAGCCAGGATGGTCTCGATCTCCTGACCTCGTGATCCGCCCGTCTCGGCCTCCCAAAGTGCTGGGATTACAGGCTTGAGCAATTATCCTTGTTAATGAAAGAGAAAGGAGGCATGGACATTCCAAAAGTGATTGTATTCGTGGTCACACGTTTTTCTTCATGATGGCATTTGACTCTGGCTCATTTGCAGCCCTGCCTGGGCAGTGGGGGTGGCTTTTCGCTGCGCACGCAGCAGTTGCTCTCTTGACAACTGTTCTGGTTTTCTGAATTTCTGTTGAATTTATTATCAGCACTGAAGCATTCTAGGCTCTGCTCTTCTCCCATCGTGTCATGTTTGTTTCTTCAGTCCAACATTTATGAGTGATTGCCGGGCAGTGCCTTGTTTTGCACTACTGATACTCTAAGCTCTTTGGGGACCGGGACTCCCACCTCCTGTTCCTTTTGTGTTCCCAGGGTCTGGAATAGTCCTGAGCTTCTCAAGGCTGGATAAGCTCTTGTTGGGTAGAGGATGGCCATGGGGAGGCAGGGCAGAGTGGAAGGGCTCAGCCATCCCTGTAACCGGATGTGGTCTCTCTCCTGCCTGTGACCAGGGTGCAGCATGTGCAAGAGGATGATGCCGCATTTCCAGAAGGCTGCAACTCAGCTGCGAGGCCACGCCGTAAGTGAGGCACCATTGCCTGGCAGGGCTGGGTCACTCTTGGACTTGGCAGAGGAAGCGTGCCGGGGGTGGGGTGGGGACAGGTTTTGAAATGGTGAGGGTGGCTGACCCAGCTGCCTGGGCCGTTGCTGAATCGAAGCTTTGCTTGGAGCTCAGAGACGAGACCTGTTCTCTGTGAAGGTTGAGAACTCCACCAAGTTGCTAGGACCAGGAGAGTTTGACACCTGCCAAAGGCCAGTGATGAAATAGGACACCAGCAAGATGCACATGTGGCATTGTCAGGGGACCAGGGACCAAGGTCAGAACATCATGAGTCCGGAATTTTGAGGGCTGGGCTCTGAAGTGAGCTGAGGCAGCTGTTGGGGAGCCCAATGGCAAAGAAGAGGGTGCGATGACCTTAGGGGTGGACCAGAAGCATAAAGGGGGCTCACAGAGTTGATGGCCTGTCCAGGCTTCCCAGGCTCTGTGGTTCCTGTGGGGTGAGAAGAATGGTGGAAACCAGAGGAGGAGGTGGGTCTGGATGGGGAGTGAGACACCTGGGAATGCAGGCATTCTCCCAGGAAGGAGTAGGCAGAATGGAGACACGTGTCCTAAGGATGCCTACCTCCACAGGAGGAGGAAGAGAAGCCACTAAGGAAATGGGACTTCAGAGAAGTAGGAGCAGCTGGGATGGGGCAGAGAGGTAAAAGGGGAACAGGGAGTGTTGCAGGGGAGAAGAGAGCTGGGAGGGGGGACAGACCTTATCCAGAAGGGCCAAGGGTCAGTCACCAAATGCTCCCTGGTACCTCTGTGTTCCCCCACCCTGCCAGGCTTTTTTGTTCTCTGCCTTATGTCTTATTTTTTCATTGTGGTAAAAAACATGTAACATTACATTGACTATCTTAGCCATTTCTAAATGTACAGTTCAGTAGTGTTGAGTATATTTACACTGTTGTGCAACCTTTCTCTAGAACTTTTTTGTTTTGCAAACCTGAAATTCTATACCCACTAAATATGAATTCTGCCTTCTCATCCCACCCCTGCCCTTGATAAACTGCCTTTCTACTTTCTGTTTCTATGATTATATATGTCTATATAGTCTGTCTGTTTTAGAGACAGGGTCTCACTATGTTGCCCAGGTTGGACTTGAACTCCTGGGCTCAAGCGATCCTCCCATCTTAGCCTCCTGAGTAGCTGGGACTTCAGGGGTGTGCCATCTGGCCAGGCCTATTTCTATGATTTTGACTATTTTAAGTTACTCCTATGAGTGGAATCTGTAGTATTTGTCCTTCTGTGACTGGCTTATTTTGCATTATATCCTCAAGGTTCATCCATGTAGCATGTCATAGGATTTCCTTCTTTTTTTAGGGCTGAATTATATTACACTGTATGTACGTACCATATTTTCTTCACATACTCATCTGTTGATGAGTTGCTTCCAGCTTTCTTGGATGCTGTGAATAATGCTGCAATGAACATGGGTGTGCAAATACCTCTCTGGGATCCTGCTTCTAATTCTTCTCGATTTCTGTTTGTCCATTTTTGCACTTACCCCAAGTAGCAGAAGTATCTTGTTTTGATGGCAACATAAAAACAGCTGCTGGCTCCTCTAGGGAGTGTGGGAAAATCCATACATCTTTCATGAAAGATGATCGAGAGGAGCCATCTCAGTGGTGTGGCCAAAGCCCCATTAAGGGAGACCTGAGGTCCTGAAACTGCATCATGATCTTTGTGGATCAAATTAAGTGGTGATTAGCTCAAAGTCAACTTAAAAAGTTTAAGTGGCAGCACCTGGGCATGGCGATGGCCCTGCTCGCCAGCTGCAAGATGGGGCTGCAGAAAGCCAATGCTTTCTCTTTTGACCTCATTCTGGGGTGACACTGAGGTCCTGCTTGCTTCTCACTAATGAATTTTTAGTAACTTGCCTGGAGACATTTGGTCTTGGGGCACACATACATCACTCCAGGGAAGTTTCGCTTCACATTATTGGGACCTCAATAGATACCATATTTTGAGATTATTTAGCCTGGAGAAAAGAATTAATTACCCACAGTATTTTCTCTGCCTGCACCCGCATACACTTAGAAATCTGCTCAGCTCAACTTCCCAAATTCTGTGCTGTGGAAGGTAAATAGCTCAGCCCCAAATCAGATCACAAGTTATCCTGGCCAGACCCACTGAAGCAGAAGAGGACTTGGTGCCAGTCTTGGTGCATCTCGTGGGCCATTCTCAGCCAATGCTGCATCCACTGCCAAACTCAGTATTCTTCCAGGCCCCCTCCCACACTGCCACAGAGCTTGTCCCTGTCACGCACAGCCAGATACGTTCATCTTTGCTTTTGTTCCAGATCACTTTGTTCAGCACTTGAAACTAATTATGATATGTGAGTTTCTTGGGCACGGGAGTCGTGTTCATGTCTGTTTTCTTTAGCACATAGCACAGGGCCAAGCTCACATTAGATACCCGGTATTTGCCAATGAATGAATAGGCTTGTGGCTCATCACTCCTGATGGGTATGTTTTATTTTAAACTCTATATTAAGAGTGATGGTTCTCTCTTTTAAAGGAATTCAGAGCATTTGTTATTAAGGCCAGAAGCATAGTGAGAAGGACATTTGTGGGACAGGTTATAAGGTTAACTGCAAAGATCACTCGTGTTCAGAATACCAGCTTCCAGCAGGGCATGGTGGCTCACGCCTGTAATCCCAGTGCTTTGGGAGGCCAAGGCAGGAGGATCACTTGAGGCAATACCAGCCTGGGCAGCACAGTGAGACCCCATGTCTACAAAAAATTTTAAAAATTAGCTGGGTGCAATGGCATACACCTGTAGTCAATGCTAGCTACTTGGGAGGCTGAGGTAGGAGGATCTCTTGAGCCCAGGAGTTTAAGGCTGCAGTGAGCTATGACTGTGCCATGCTCTGCACAACAGAGTGAGATCCTGTCCCTAAAAAAAAGAAAAAATGAATTTCAGCTTCTCCTGCCTGGCCCAGGTCTAGAAATATAAAAGTTACCCATTCCAATTCCCTCAACATTACAGAAAAGTCGGGGGCGTTGTCTACAAAGCTGGGCAAGTCAAGTTGTGACCAGGTGTTGGCTGCCTTGGCCTAAGACATCTGCGTTGTGTAAACTCATTTCTTTGTATATTTTCTTGCTTGGGTTTGTTTTGTTTTATTTTCCCTTTCATTTCCTAGAAAAGCATCTTCTGGAAAGTTCTAGCCCTTTCCCAGCTACATAAAGGGGGAAGGGCCCTGGCCACTGCAGGCATCACCCATGTAGGAGGCCCATAGAGGCTAGGGCTTACTCTGCAGGGGCAGCTCACCAGAAACTGGGGACCGGGCTAGAGGGGTTGAGTGACCACAGGTGTCAATTGCTTTTTGTCTTCACACACAGAGAAGAGGTGGGACTGATAAATGGGCTGCTGTTCCCCAGAAATCAAAGCTCACCTCCTCCTCGCTGCTGAAACACAGCTGGATTAGGTCCTTCTGTCTCCTCTTCATCTCTGTCATCTTTGAGCCTTTTTGGCTGGCTCTGTCTCTGGCAAGGGTCAAAAATCTTCCTCCTCTACAGATTTCTTGGGAGGTGTTCAACCTGATGATATCATTAGGAAGGAAGGCATGCCGGGTCACGGATGCACAGCCTTTGCCATTTCCAAACTTAGGGCTGCCTCTTTTTTTGCTGTCATTGACGTCTGGTGACTCGTCGTGTCTGTCCCATCTACTCCTGCTAATTGACATCCTCATTAGCAGCCACGCTGCCCCCTATCTCAGAGCAACCGTTAGAATGAGCCCTGTCTCCATCTGCCTCTTCCCAGCCTTGCCAGTTATTGACATCTGCACTGAGCCTTTGAGCTTTGCCAGTCTTTGGTGGACCTCGGCCATGTCTGGGTATAAACACCATGAAATAGAACCGTCATGACGACAGATTTGTACAGACCAGGCTCTAGTGCTGGTTCTTGCTAACCAGCTGGGAGATCTTGGTCCAAGTTCCTTAGCCTTAGAGCCTCCATTTTTCCATCTGTAAAATGGAGATGATAATGCCAACCCTGCCCACCTCACTGGGTTGTGGTGAGGAACAAATGGGCTGTGCGGAAGAAGCCCTGAACCCCACAGAGCACTCACAGACAAAGATGACTGATCCCCTCTCTTCCCGACAGCTGCCCTGCACCATGTTGCTCCCACCGGCTAGATGGGGGTGCTCCCAAGGTTCCGCTTTCCTGTTAACACATTGGAGCAAGGGTTTATCTTATTACGGTTTGCCCTCCAATGACCGCATCTCTGTCCATAGCTTCAACAAAACATAACTCTGTGGAGCCCGAGTCCTTCCCCTAAGTGCCAGTGTCACATGTCAGATGGCTTGCTTCACATCTCCGTCTGGATTTTTTCACTTGTGTCTCAAATGCATGTCTGAAAATTCAGTATCTTTCCATCTGGCAGACTGTGAACTTTGCATTAAGACCTTTCCCCAGGGGCCAGGATCTTTCCCCACCCCCCACCCCAACATCTCTTTACTGAGGCATCATCAGGCATCTTCCTCATGCGCCCTTCATCCTCTCCCTGCCCACCAGTCCTGTCCACGCTCTAGTGGGCCATGCTAACTGGTTGCCAAAGGCTGCTGACTTGTCTCCCGACCACAGCATTCCTTCATAGCTCATCCTTTCTGCTTCGAGAGATGCAACTGGGTTGCGGATTGCTTTCTTACTTAGAAACCCTCGGGAGGTCTCCATCACTTCCTGAATACAGTCCTGATTTCTCAGGCATTTCAAGCCTTTCCCAAAGTGATCCTGGCCAACTCATTCAGCCTTTTCTCTCATGTCTTCTCCTTTCTGTGTATCCTGCCTTCCAGTTAGAAGGAAATGTGCTCCATTTCTTGGGCCACATCTTTCTTTGCCTTGCCTCCGGTTCCCCATCCCAGGATGTCTGTTGAAATCTTACTCTCCTCTGAGTGCAAGCTCACATACAGCCTACGCTGAGAAGCTGCCGTGATGATTCCTGGCAGCAGAGCTGAACACACAGAAGAGCATGTCACGCCAGCTGAGTGGCCCCAAGCATGCAGATGGCGGTGGGGAGGGGGGAGGCTGTGTTCTTATCTTCTCCATAGGCCGAGACCAGGTGTTTCGCCTCGTTTGACTTCACAGATTCTCACTCCAGAGAGTGTTTGTATGTAGTTGTTCAAAAACCTTTGTCTCGTTAACTAATAGATGCCCCCAAAGTGGCACAAAAGTGCTACAGAAACTTGGAGAATTAAGAGCTCACCCCAAGCAAAGGTGGTTTGAAAAGGCTGCCTAGAGAGGTGAGGTTTGATTTGCCTTAAGGGATGGGTGAGTCTGGGGGTCTCCAGGAGGTGAGGGATGGGCAGCCTCAGCAAGGGGACTGGAAGGCACCAAGTGGGGACCAGGAGAGAACAGCGAGTGTTCCAGAAATGTGGGCAGAATAGAGCACCTCCTAGTCCTAGTAACAAAAATAGCTAATACATTTTGAGTGTTATTGATACTTCCCTTGTATTATCTCATTGAATCTTCTCAACAACCACATGAGGCGGCTGCAGATGAGGAAAGTGAGACACAGAGACAACTGTGACTCGGTGAAGGAAATGCACGACCACATGGGGAATCAGGACTCAAACCCAGGCATCCCGAGCCCATGCTTCCAGCCACTGCACCATGTTGCTGCTGCACTCAGCAAGATGTCTGAGAAGGCAGACGGCCCAACTTCCTTCCTGTGCAGAAATCTCTGACTGTCTTGTTCTGGGAGAATAAAAAATCTAGACCCTAACAGGTGTACAATGAAGAGTTTTGTAAGAAAGAAAGATTCAAAAATGAAATAGGTAACATATGGGCATTGAATATGGAGCTGGATTTTCGCCTGTATTCAATGAAATTGGAAGGTTTTGTGCAGGGAAGTGATGTAATGAGCGAGGAGGACATGTAAGATTAATCTGTGGTGAATGTACACTGACACTGGGGAGATCAATTAGGCAGAAAAAAAAGGACTTTTAAAGTAGACAAATATTACTGGAACAGGCCACTGGAGCAGTCTGGGAAATGAGCAGAATGACTTTTATAGAACGTTCCAGGGCTTCAGGTAAATTTGAATTCAAATTTATTCTCCCTGTATTATTTGCTGCATCCTAAAATGGGTTAGCAAAAAAAAGAAAATCAGTGATTTAGTGAGCATTTATTGCGTCCTTGCTGTATGTGAGGCCTTGTGCTAGGGACTTAAAACAATTGGAAAGATATCCAGGTGCCCCTAGGAATGGAGAGGCCAGAGGCACAGCGGCTCCCATCACCAGGAAGACTTGGTAGGAAGATGACAGTTACTCAGCTCCAGTTTTGTGCTAAAACCTCTCATCTCATTTAGTTCTCTAAAGAGCCCTGTGATGTTCACATCTTCCAGCAAGGGGCCTCAGTGAGGGTGAGTGACTTGCCCAAGGTCACATGACTCATAGGTGGAAACTGTCTTTGCAATCAAGTTTATTGTCCACTGAAACTACTATTTATTTTTCTCTCTGTGTGTGTCCTTGTATATTATTCAGTGAAGTCCAGCTTCCTGGGTTTCTTCTCTCTGCTTCTGTAACTGCTGCTGGCTTTTTTTTAACTTACTTTTCCCTCGCTTCTATGCCACTCTGCTTTGTGGAACATCCTTTGTGTGTCTGGCCATTCTAGCTACGTTCTCTGGAGAGAACAGATTCAAAGTCCTGCCTGGGCATGCTGGCTCATGCCTGTAATTCCGGTGCTTTGGGAGGTTGAAGAGGGAGGATCGCTTGAGCCCAGGAGTTGGAAGCCAGCCTGGGCAACACAGCAAGACCTCATCTCTACCAAAAAGAAAAAAATTATTAGCCGGATATAGTGGCACACGCCTGTGGTCCCAGCTACTCAGGAGGCTGACGGGGGAGGATTGCTTGAGCCCAGGAGTTAGAGGGTGCAGTGAACTATGATCATGCCACTGCAGAGGGAGTTTTAGGGGATTCTTTTTTTTTTTTTTTTTTTTTGAGACGGAGTCTTGCTCTGTCGCCCAGGCTGGAGTGCAGTGGCCGGATCTCGGCTCACTGCAAGCTCCGCCTCCCGGGTTCACGCCATTCTCCTGCCTCAGCCTCCCGAGTAGCTGGGACTACAGGCGCCCGCCACCTCGCCCGGCTAGTTTTTTTTTTTTGTATTTTTTAGTAGAGACGGGGTTTCACCGTGTTAGCCAGGATGGTCTTGATCTCCTGACCTCGTGATCCGCCTGTCTCGGCCTCCCAAAGTGCTGGGATTACAGGCTTGAGCCACCGCGCCCGGCCCAGTTTTAGGGGATTCTTTATTTGAGTCAGTCTTAGTATTTAGCTACATCATCAGTTACCCAGCTACTAAAATACTCTTTCTGATTCAGGGATAGTGGACATGTGGACCCCTGGAGCCAGAATATGTTCAGAATTCTGAGATGATGATCCAGCCAGGCTGTGGGTAATGGTCACCAACAGGAGGAAACATTGGGGAGACACAGCTCGGCCTAGAGGGAGGAGAGTTAGGCAGGTGCCTCGTTTCTCATGTTGTGTTATGAGAACCACACAGCCTCCCTGGCCACAGATAAGCTGTGAGTTTTGAAAACATCACACTCAAGCCTAGGTGGGCAAACCGTGAGGTATCGAGGAAGGTGTCTAAGGATGTTGTGCAGAGCTGAACTGGTGTATGAAAGCCACTTATTTCCATTGCTTAGGAAAGAGTACAACCCTAGTTGACATGAGCAGAGAAATAGGCGTTAACACATCCTTGACTGTGGCCCCTCTCTGAGAGCAGTGTGAAGTTGATGGCAAGGCCAGGCTTCTTCTGCAACCCTCAGAACATTTGTTTTGCTCTGGGGTGGTTCTTCCTGCAGGGAGGCAGAGGGAGCAGGCATGCAGAGTGTAGCACTCGGCCCAGCTGCCTGGCTTCTCCAGTGCCAGGTCATGATTCCTGGCTGGCTTCGCTGGCCTTGTTTCTCCGCAGCCCTGATGCACATCAGTCTGTGGGGCTTTGTCCCACATGTCTTTCTGGTGGGACAGCAGCTGGACAGATGGCGTGTGGACTAGAGGGTGTCTGTAGGGCACAGGTTCCACACGGCTGTTCTCCGCTTCCTCCCAGGTGCTGGCCGGGATGAATGTCTACTCCTCTGAATTTGAAAACATCAAGGAGGAGTACAGCGTGCGCGGCTTCCCCACCATCTGCTATTTTGAGTACGTCCCCCACTTTCCTTCTAAAGCTCACCTCCCTTCCTGGTGATTGACCATAATCTCAGGGTGGCATTTGCATCCCTGACTGAGCCCACGTTGTTTCTCCACGTTTCACAGGAAAGGACGGTTCTTGTTCCAGTATGACAACTATGGGTCCACGGCCGAGGACATCCTGGAGTGGCTGAAGAAGTAAGTGGGGGGTGTGTGTGTGTCAGGGGGCGTGGACCCAGAGGGTGGGGCACCTGCTGGGCCTGAGGGTCGCAGGGCTCTGGCTGGGGATTGGGGGAGAGAATAAGGAAGGGAATTGTGGTACTGCTTGCATAGCTGTCTCTGGCTTGAGTCTAGGTCACTGTGGGGATTGTGGGAATTTAGGTTGCAGGAGCCATGAGGATTTGGTGTGATTTTGGCCTGTGATGATCAGACCTGCCTCGGTGTTGGGTGTGGAGTCTGTCTCCCCTACCTCCCTTCTCCACGGGTTGGAATTGGGGAGGGGCTGTCTAAGCCTATCAGCTCTTCTGGAATAGTCAGGGCCTTTCTGAAATCTTCCCACATTTCACATCAAGTTTCTCCTCAACACGTCTATCTGGTGGATAGAGGTATTTCTCACCTAGGCTACCAGGTTTGAGAGAGGTTCCACTGCAGGTCTCTCTGAAAATAGAATTGTCAGTTGAACACTTATTTCAAACACAGCACTGTCTTAGGTGCTGTGAAGGTACTAAGAAATATTCTAATGCCTTAGGCTTGCTGAGTGCTTTACTGTTCAACCCCCACAGGCATTGCTTCATAGCAACCTGTGATCCCTGTTTTATAACGTGGTTAGATCCTTGTAATGCCAAACCCCACCACACTGTTGGCCCCTGCCTCCTTACCAGGAGCCCCCACTGTGCTAGGCCTGCTGCTTTGTCCTGCCAAATCACCCCATTCCCACTTCTCACCAGCACTTCCACAACAGGCTCACGATGTCCCCTTCTGGAAGCCTCCCCAGGCCACCCTCGCTGAGCACGCACCCGGCTCAGGCTGCGCTCTGTGTGTCACGAGTTTGGCACTTACCAGCCACTGCTGCTTCATGGGTATTTGTGCATATGTGTTGGAATAATAACAGCCAATGTCTTTTGGGCTCTCCTTTGTGGCTGACACTGTTCTAAGCTCTTTAGAATGATAATGGATTATCATTTTAATCCTCACAACAGCACTTTAAGGAAGATGTTACCGTTCTCTTCATTTTATGAATGAGGTTCCTGAGGCACAGTGAGGGGGTGGTGCTGCCGGTAAGCAGTGGCAGGGTCCTGATGGATCCCTGCAGCCCCTACAGTCCAACTCAGCCTCCTCAAGTTCTGCTCAGACCCCCTCTCCTCAGCTGCCAGCACAGTGGATATTTATTGACATCGTTACCTTAGGGACATAGTGTGCAAACCCCAGGGTTAAAGAATTAGTTATCCAAAGATATGGAGGTTGAAAATGTGTATTTTCAAAATGGGAAAGAAGGGTGGGTTTTGTACCAGGAAAAAAAAAATGCACATGAAACTAACTGTTAGATTTCTAAAGGTGGAGAATCTCCATCTTCTGTTCTGCCTACTCCCGGGAGATAAGACACAAGTGCTAGCACATGTTTGCATCATGTCTTTTATTTCTTGGAAGCATTCTCACATCTCTGTCCCCATCGGCCACCTCATTTCCAGCCCCTGCCTGGGAAGGCTGCTGCCCATTATCATGTGTTCATTGTCTTAACCTGGGCCTTTGCTTTCCTGTTTTACTTTTTCATTTGATAATAAGCGTGTCCTCTCCTCCAGCCAGACACATCTCATTCTGCTTTGGGAGAAGGTCTCAACAAATAGCAATCTCATTTGTCACCAGAGCATAAAATCTGTCTGCTTCCCTTCCCTTCTCTAACGTTTTCTGATTTCAAAACACCCTCATATCTTTTTTGGAAGGATAAGGTTTGTGTGTTTTTTTTAAGTGTTCAGAATTGCTTGCTAACCCTAGACAAAGGGAGCACATCAATGGCATTTCTGAACTAGGTTGTTATCTCCCCGTTGGAGCCTCCCACCCCATCCTCTCACTCCTCTCCTCTCGGTGTACCCCATCCCGGCTCCCCCACCCACATTGCTCTGGCTGGCCTGCACCCCACAGCTGCCTCCAGATTCTGGTCCTGGGCACCCCATCCCCACTTCCTACTTCCCCCCATCCCCCGCCGTGGGAGAGAAGGAGCTCTTGTTAACGGCCTTATCCTCTGCAAGAGCTAGCAATGTCATTCTGCTACCAGCTGGCTTAATTTTTAAAAATCTTTTCTGATTTTAGAGATACTCAACTAAGATAGGCTTATTATAGAAAAACCTAAAAGTGTGGTTAAACAAAAAGTCCTCCCCCACCCTATTACCCAAAGATAGCATATTGTTATTTCCCCTGCACAGATCCAGCTCCGCATGTGGGTTTTCCCGGTCCCATGTGGATTAAGCCTTTTCCAGTTTCCCCTCGGATCCTGGTGGGCAATTGTGACCTCATCTTTCCTGCTTTCTCCGTTGGCCCTTAGCTGCTCAGGGCTTCTGTGCAGCCAAGTATACAAAGATGAGGGTGAAGCCAGCCTAGCTAATTCTCCAGATGGCTCTCCAATGCCTAGGAGAGAAGACCCAGGTCCCACCCTTCAATGTGTGACGCTGGTGGTTGGACCAGGGAAGGGTGGCACCAGGTGAGGCAGGGCAGGGAGTCAACCCTGGCGTCTGAGTGTATGAGGGCTCTGGAGTAGATACGTTGATCGTGGCGCTGGTGTCTTTTGTGTTCCTAATGGCCACATATCTCATTGGCCCCTTGAAGCTGTCACATGCTGAGTTGGGCTAGCAGACAGGGGGAGGGGTGCATAAGCAGTGATCCATTTTAGGCAGGGCCATTTTGGCCTGTGTAGCTTTATACCAACCAGAAGTGAACTGAATTAACAAACACCAAGTTTTCTGGACTCATAATGTGTAGAGTTGCGTCTTCTCATCTATGGCACGTGCATCTCGCTTAGATGAGGGTCTGACTGTGTGACCCTCCCAGTCCTAGAGAGCCTGGGACAATTGCTGTCTCCAAACTGCGGAGCTCATAAAATCAGTCACATTAAGGGAGATCGTAAGGGAACATACAAGTCATCAAATCTGCCCCAGCAATTCTCCTTTCAACGTTTGCATTTCCTCACTCCCACTGGACTCATTCTGAGGTTCCCCATTCATGCTTGAATGACTCTTATTATTTAGGTGATAAATTATATCTAGGAGCATTGGGGTAGTACTTTATAAAGTTACAAAGCATCTCACATCCATTCTCAGCTTAGCTGAGCCTGAGAGCTAGGTAAAGAAAGGACCACAATGCACTGTCTTGTCACTGTTTTAAGCTGTTTGATTGTGGCTAGTGGAGGAAACAGGACTCAAGCCAGGTCTTCTGACTCCCAGTTTGGCCTTCTTTCCCTCTCCCCTGCTGTAGACAGAACACTCTTATTTACACCAAACCGAAGTTTCTTTCTCTGGAGCTTCCACTCGTTAGTGTTGATTCTCCTCTTCAGGGCCCTAGAAAACAAATCTGAATTTCTTTTCTTAATGCAATTTGGAATATTTGACGATAGCCACTGTGTTCTTTTATGTCCTCTCTCGAAATTAAACACTTCCGGTTCCTTAAGCCGTTTTTCCCCGAATGAGAGAAATGAGCATTCCCTCATTCAAGGAATCTCCTATTCAACAAGCATGTATTGAGTGTCTGCTGTGTATTGGGTGCAGGAGTTAGTAAAGAGGTGAGGGAGAGCCCAGTCTTCAAGGAGCTCACGGCCTGGGGTAGGCAGGGAGTGAAAAGCATCATTTAGTATTTTGGGTTCAGACTCCCACTCAGTTCGTCTCTTCCCAGTACATCCTCTTACCACGGTGCCCAGTTCTCCAGTCCTCTCCCGAAAAGAAACTTCCAGTCGTCTCCTGGGTGGGAGAGGGGGGCGCCCTAGGATCTGAGGATCTGACCACTCCTGTGACCGCTAAACCTCCTGTTCTCAGCTGTAGGCTGTAGCTCTGCTTCAAGGAGTGGGCCTCCGGGCCCTTCAGAGCCTTGTCTTCTGTGTGGGTGTTGTTCTTGGGCCCCTACTCTGCTTTTTCTGCCCAGAAAGTTTTTTGTTTTTTGTTTTAAACTCCTGAACTGTTATTTTAGCAGTTTTAGAGTGTATTCGCCTCTGTGGTTAACTAGAAGTTCCTCTGGTTGTTTCCTTACGGTGCCTGTACTCCTGCAAAGCCATGGCTTCTCCATCCTATATTTGTGCACTTGCTGGACTTTTTAAAAATTTAGTTTTTGAGTCGATTACATTCACATAATTCAATTTTTTTTTTTTTTTTTTTTTGAGATAAGGTATTGCTCTGTCACCCAGGCCGGAGTGCAGAGGGTGCCATCATAGCTCACTGCAGCTTTGAACTCCTGGACTCAAGCGATCCTCCCGCCTCAGCCTCCTGAGTAGCTGGGACTACAGGCATAGGCCACCATGCCCGGCTAATTTTTTTATTTCATATTTTTGTGGAGATGGAGTCTCACTCTGTTGCGCAGGCTGGCAAAATTTTAAGATGCTTAAAAAGAATACATTCAGAAGTCTCCCTTTCACTTCTTTCCTCCTTCTTATCCTCCCCCCCATACCCTAGAGTTTACAACTTAGACCAGTTTCTTTCATGTTCTTAAGAGTGTTGCTTTATGTAGATATTAGCAAATGTGAATAAGTATATTTTATCTCCCCCCTTTTAATGCAAAAGTTAGCAAATTCTAGACTGTTCCTTCCATCTCCAGCAGTTTGTCCACATCAGTGCGTACAGAACATCATTCTTTGTAGTGCTCAGCCCTCCCTCGTGTAGATGGACAGCAGTTTACCTAAGCCATCCTTCCAGTCTCCGCTATGACAAATAACCTGCAGTGAATGCCTTCAGATGCACATAATTGTGCACGTGTGCAGGTGTATTGTAAAGATAAGAAGTGGAATTGGTAGTGTTTTGAGGGGTCAGTAGTTTGAGCCCAAGTATAGGAACCTAGATTGCATGATGTTTGTCTAGGACCATTGTCTGGCTGGTGACTCATTCTGAAGCTTGAATTTGCCACCAGTCCTATCTGACATTGGATATGCATGGGCTGAGATTGATTTGCCCTCTCCCTGCCTCCTTCCATTTCTTGGGACCCGGGAGGCCGTGGCAGCCAGTGGGGCCCAGTCAGAAGGGCCAGAGAGGGCTTCTGAAGGCGACATCATACCCGGGCTTCTGCGGAGGGAAGCGAGTGGCAGATTTCCATTGTGTCAGCCACTTCGCTCCCTCTGGATTATCCAGCCCTGGCTGCTGGAACTTTAAAATGTTTCCTCCTGTAGGCTCTCAAAGGCGGGACACAATGGTTGTCTTTTCACATTTGTCATCCTCGAGGGTTTTTTCAAAGCTGCAATTTGAAAAAACTGGCAAGGGTAGTCGTGGCAATAAAGCAGCAGAGAGACTGTGTCACCACCAGCCGCCTTGTCCTGAACTTTGGAGCAACGGAGGGTCCCTGCAAGCCTCCCTCCTCCTAGCAGATGATGACATAGGACTGGCACACAGTCACGCTGCGGAAACGGGCTCCAGAAAGGTCAGGCGGCTGCCTAAGGTTTTGCAGCTGATGAGTAGTAGAGTTGATTTGGCTTCTGGGAGAACTAAGTAAGTTGGTTGTTGGCCTCTGGGAAGGATTAGTGATGTAGCGTCCACACTCTCATAGTTAGGATACCCCCAGCCTTGCTTCCCTCACTGCGACCTTCCCTGCACCCCTATGTGGCAGCTTCCGCTTGCATGGCCTAAATCTGAACTTTCTCAGATACCTGGCCTCTCTCTCTCCTCCTCACCCCCTCCTCTCTGTATCCTCTTCCTCCCCTCCACTGCCCAGGGGGCAGTTTTAAACACAACAGTGAGCTTTTCCAAAGGTCACCATTCACTGTTGCTATTTATTCTTTCCAGTTTGCTCAAAGTTTGAAATAGGTTGAGAAAGCTAACAAGCCCCCAGATTCCCAGGAGGAAGTGAGATTTCTTAGGCTATCTAGAGAGCTGTAGCCAGAAGCCACTGTTTATAACAGGATATCAGCTAAGTACCTGTCTGGGGCTTTGTGGGGAAGGTGGAGGTGGGCAGGGCAGCACCACTCACCCCATGACACCTCCATGAGGGCAGTTTCTGGTTTGTTAAAGGCTGAGCCCCTGGAGTGGGCCATCCCGAGCCTGTGGGGAGCTTCGTGTCCAGGGGGCTGGAATGAGAAGGGCTGCCCAGGCCCCAAGGCCTGCTCTGAGCTCTGCCTGTTTTTGGTCTTCCAGTCCGCAGCCGCCACAGCCCCAGGTCCCTGAGACTCCCTGGGCAGATGAGGGCGGCTCCGTTTATCACCTGACCGATGAAGACTTTGACCAGTTTGTGAAGGAACACTCCTCTGTCCTCGTCATGTTCCACGCCCCATGTGAGTGGAACTTTGCTCCTCCCCCTCCACACCCTCCCCTCTCTCAGAGTAGGATGAGCGTGGCGCTTTGCAATGTGAACCCAAGAAGCACTTATTTGTTGGATGCCAGGACTCGTGCTAAGCTGGGGGATGCAGTGGTGACGGGCAAGGTCCCCACCCTCATAGTGCACATGGCCTACCCCCCATTGCCATAGAAACAGCACAGAAGTCCTGACTGGGCTGCATTTGTCACTTAGCTAGAGTTCAGTGAGGCTCCCCACCACCCCTAGCTCTGAGCATCTTCCTCCCAGTCAGCATGAATTGGAGAAATTAGGCTGGAAGCACCCTGAGATGTTACCTAGAACAGACTGGGCCTGGAAATAAAATTAGGGCTGGTGCCTCATCTGGGGGCTCATGCCTATAATCCCAGCACTTTGGGAGATCGAGGCAGGAGGATTGTTTAAGGCCAGGAGTTCAAGACCAGCCTGGGCAACATAGCAAGACCCCATCTCTACAAGCAATAAAAAATTAGCCAGGCATGGTGATGCACACAGGAGGGCCTGTGCTTGCCCGGGAGCTGAGAAGGCATGGGGAGGCCAGACTAGAGCTGCAGATCACGTAGCATCTAGAATGCCTTCTGTCTGCTTCACCTGGTTGCAGTTTCAGCCTGAAATGACCACAGTGAATCAAGGAAGTAAAATGCTGTAAATGCTATCAAACGTGCTTGCGATAAGGGCTGGAAGGCCTGTGGCTCAGGAGTTTTCTGGGCCAGTGTCCTCCCTACTCCCATGGAGTGTGGAAAATTGACCATCGGTGGTTTCCAAGAGGGACAGGGCTGCCCCTGGGAAGGCAAACAAGGCCACGTGAGAGCCAGGGGATGGCAGGCACAGACACAGAGTGTTGTGAGTAAGAGATTGCGGAGGAAAAGCAAGAGGTCAGTGCCTCACGGAGCAGGGCTGAAATCGCGAGGTCACGGTGCCTGAGGACGGTTAGTCCATACAGGCATATTCTGTGAGGAGGAAATGTTATTACTCCTCTTAAACATAGGATCCTCATGCCAACAATTGTGTGTCACCTGACGGCGGTAACAAATTGTCTTCCTGAAGGGTCATCTTTCATTTTACCCAGAGTGCCAAAAGTGAGTACGATTAGCCCCATTTTACAGATGAGACCATCACACAGAGAAATGACATAGACCGCCCACGGCTCCATGAGTCCTGAGCTGCTTCAGGCCTCAAGAGCCTTAGGATCCAGGAAGAACAGGGTCAGAGCCTGAGCCCTGGTCTCCTGGCCGCCTCCCCTTCCCCCACAGTAGCTGTGGGTTTGGCTAGCCTGGGAATTGTTCACAAACGTACTCTTACCATGGATTTTCCGAACTCTTTCTTTCTTGCAAGTGCTAAATTCTTAAGGGAATCCAAAGGAAAGGTTTCCTATAGCTCTTCTTCTGAGTTCCTAGAAAAGAGACCAAAACAAGCCCCCAAAACTAAGTTTCAAAAACCCTCCAGTCTTGTGGGCCTCTCCTGATGAAGCGCAGTGATGGGGCCTTAGGGGTGTCTGCCTCAGGTCTGCTAGGGCCTTGGTGAGGGCATCCCCGAGGGTAAAGGTACCCGAAGAAGTGCCCACCATGAGGCCAGCCAGGCAGCACTGCAGTTCTCTTCCTAGCTATAAAATACACTCCCTGGCCAGCCTCAGAGCTGCTGCTGGAAGCAGGTCTTTCAGGAAGTTATGTTGAACCTAGAGCCGAAATCACCCTGCTTGCACCCCGTCCCAGCCATGACGGCAGATACCGGCTGGCTGTTTTCAGTTCTTCCTTGGGAACCTCCAGCGTCTTCACTGCCATGTGTCTGTCCTTCCAGTTACAGTCAGGAGAGGCCACCAGTCCCCTGGCCATTCATGGTTCTGTGCGTGTGAGTTTATTTCTGCTGGGCTGGCAGAGTGAGAGGGATCAGGGCAAAAGCACGTGGTTAGCTTCCTGATGTGCCGCCCGTTAATGTTCCCATTAGATGGTAATAGCTCTGGAATAATTCTCTTTCTACACACTCTTTCATTAGGAGCATGGTCTTTAGCCTATGAAGGGATGGAATATACATGCTTTTCAGGGAGTTCAGAGCTCAGGACAGGTGAACTGAGAGCAGAGAGCTCGTAGCTGCCTGGCTTTGTACCTCGTGCCAGAGTGCTTCTGAGAACCCCCAGTGATCAAGAAACCACTTTTGCAGTGTTTGAGGGACCTGGAGTAAAGGACAAATGCCAAGAGGCCAGAGACCAGCAGTGTCATCCCAGGTTTCCTAAGTGCAGAAAGGGTGAATTCCAGAAATCACAGTGTTCCAGGTGTCAGTCCCAGGCCAAATACGTAGTGATTTGGAGACAGACCATTTTAGAGACTCACAGAAACAAATTGGGATCCATCTAACATAGCAGACCACAGCTTCTACTCCAGATGGCTGAATGCACTGCTTGGTTTGTTTCTTGGTACAGGATTGCTGAGCCTGATGAATTAGCATGTCTTTCTTTTATCAAGACATTTGACAAAATGAGTGGCTCTTTTCCTGAGTGTGATGGGGAGAATCAGACAGGATGGAGCTACCCTGAGGGGAAGCATCCCCTGAATATATTGGGACTGTGAATCTGGCCTGAGTCTGTCTAGAGGGTATGTACTTGTTTTTAATTAGCAACTTTGTTAACAATATAAAAAGGCATACTTTCACATTTGGCAGGGTTAGCCTTGGGAAAAAGCTAACCAGCTGAAATATCAGGCCATGCATTGACATTTTGAAGCACCCCAACAAACCAAAATAGTGGGGTTCAAACTAAAAAGCCGAATTTATTTTTTATGACTCTATGCTAATTATAAAAGTAATGCATGTACATTTTGTCAAGGGATAATATAGGAAAGTATGGAGAAGAAAATTAAAATGCTTCCTGATACTGATTCCCAGAGAAGACCATGGTCTTTCTCTGCAGTGTTGTTTGTTTGTTTGTTTTCTTTTCTTTCTTTCCTTTTTTGACATAGGGTCTCACCCTGTCACTCAGGCTGGAGTGCAATGGCACAAACACAGCACACTGCAGCCTCAACCTCCTGGGCCCAGGTGATCCTCCCGCCTCAGCCTCCTGTGTAGTTGGGACTACAGGTGTGCACCACCACACCTGGCGAATTTTTAAATTTTTTGTAGAGATGGGATCTCACTTTGTTGCCCAGGCTGGTCTGCACTGTTGCTTCTATGTCCATAGTAAGTACCCAGTCAATGTTAGTTTCTTTCCCGTATCCTGCTTAGAAAGGCCAGGAAGGGAAAGGGCCTTCAGCTTCCTCCTGATCTGTGCTGCCCCAAGGCGGTGCTCTCTGTCACCTGTGGGTTCCAGAGGCAAGTCACTTGCTTCTCTGCCTGGAACTGATGGGATACTTGTGAGGCCGCCCTGCTGGGCTCTTGGTAGGAAAGGCACACGGCACCCCTCCCTGTTCTGTGTTACCCATCACCATGAGTGATGACCGACCTGGAGATGCCATGGGCCCTGCTCCTTTACCCTCTTGCCAGCACTCCCGCCACTCACTTCCCACCTCAGCCTCCCCCGTCTCCCCATTGTCTTCCTTTCCTTTGTCTCCCAGCAACAGCCCATTAGAAACCCTCCACAGACACTTCAGTGGCCTCTCCAACTGATGCCTAAGTTGTCACTATATACATGAGCCCGAGGCAGCCACAGTGCTAGGCCCTTCATATGGGTGATCTCCATCCTGCCGCAGGCCACACTGTCCCCCAGGAGCTGGGCTGGGCCTCCTGGGCAGGACAGGCTGAGTGTGAGCAGAGGGCTCTGAGAGCGGCGTTTGTAGCACTGCCAGTGACAGAGCCTGGGCCCAAAGCCAGGAGCAGCCTCTCTTGCTAGCACTTGGCTTCCCCTTTGTAGCGAGGCTTCATGCCTGACCTCCCTCTGGTCCTCACGGTGGGGCCTCACATGTACCCCCAGGCCCAGTTTTCTCACCCTGCAGGCAACAGAGATGCTCTCTGCAAAGGGTGTGTCAGCAGGACACTGGCTGCTGCCACCCGTGGCACCTTTTGTTTTTCTGCAGCGTTCTGTATGAGAGAAGTCAGAGTGTGTGTGGCCATACTCATCGCTCATCGCCGCTTGTCACTGTTTTTTTCCCTCTCTAGTAACTCCAGGCCTGCATTAGCAGGGGAAGGACAGGCTGCTGTGGGACCACCTGAGTAGACATCATTTATGTGGGGATGTTCAGGGGAGCAAAGCGGGCATCCCAGAGAGGGGTGTTCCTGAGGAGCAGCTCGTCTCTGCTAGGCCCGTGGACACCCATGCAGGTGCTGGGGATCCTGAGCACCCCCGCCCTTCCTCTCCCCTTTGCTGCAGGGCCTGTGGGGGGCCACGTGGCTCTACGCTTGCCCACCCCCTGACTCATCAACCCATTTTCCTTGGCAGCAGGTCTAAGATGGGGTGTTTTCTTTGCCATAACTCGCCTCCAGCAAGTGTCTGCACTGCCTTCCAGGAGCCGGGCTGTTTCTGGCAGCAGGTCCCTATCAGACTCAAGATTTTCTGCTGCCATCTTTTTTTTTTTTTTCCTCAAGCTTTTAACTTTATTTTTGTCTTATTCTCAAAGCAATATATAACCTCTGTAGAAAACCTAGAAGGTACAGTGAAATGTAAATGATCAAGGAAAGAAACTACCTATAATCCCATTATCCAGAGGAAACCACTTTTTTTTTTTACACTTTTTGGCATCATTCTTGCTATTGTCTTTCATTTATTTTTTCCCCTTGTTTTTAACTTTTATTTTTAAAATGAATATACCATAAAATTGACCTTGTTTTTTAATCACATGTATAGATTTGTGTAACTATCATGCCACTAAGTGCCTTCATGCTGTCATTTTACTTTATTCATTCATTCATTTATTTCTCTTTTTTTTTCTTTTATTTTTTTAGAGATGGAGTCTCACTATGTTGCTCAGGCTGGCCTCAAACTCTTGGGCTTAAGTGATCCTTCCACTTCAGCCTCCTGAGTAGCTGGGACTACAGGCACAGGCTACCACATCTGGCTAATTATTCGATTTCTTTTTGTAGAGATGGAGTCTCCTTGTGTTGCTCAGGCTGGTCTTGAACTCCTGGGCTCAAGTGATTCTCCTGCCTCGGCCTCCAAAGCAGTTGGGATTACAGGTGTGAGCCACTGCACTTGGCCACTTGTATTTTCTAATTACACAAATAATTTAAGAATAATATTAACAGTATTCTTGTTATCAGCAGTGCAAGGTTCAAGGGATACATAAGAGTACAGTGTAGACAGTGAAAATCCCTCACTTCCCATGCCGTGCCCCTTCTCAGGGCTGGTCACCACTCACAGTGGAGGATGGATCCTTCCTTCTCCTTCTGCAGTGCTTCTACCTAAACAACAGGGGTTGGGTTTTTTTGTTTTTGTTTTTAACATAAATAGCACTACTTTCTATCCATTTTTCTGTGACTTGCTTTTTTTAAATTGTCAGTAGGTCTCGAAGATATTTTCACGTAAATGTAGATATTGGCACCTAAATCTACCTCAATCTTTTTAACCATTGAATAGTATTTTATAATTTGGATATGCCAGAAATTTTAAACCATTCCACTATTGATAGGTATTGTATTTATCTCCAGTTTTTCACTATTCAAACAACATAGTGAGCATTGGTAAGCATATATAATTGGGAACATGTATAAATATTTGTGATTAATTCCTAAAAGTGAATTTCCCTGGCCCTGGGGTAAGTAAGCTTGAGCTTTGATAGATGCTACCAAATTGCCCTACAGAAAGGTTTTCCCAACCCCAGCATGTGACAGAGCCTTTGTCCTCGCAGCCATGGATACTATCTGCCTTTTATATTTCTGCTAAGCTGGGCAAAAGAGCAACTTGTCTGCAGCTATCTGACCTCTCGGGAAGCTGGATATCTTTTCATGTGATAATCAGCTTTTCATGTTTCTTCCATGGACCACCTATTCATACGCTTTGCCCATTTTTCTGCTAGGTCTTTTTATTTATTTGTCTTTTTATTCTTGACCTAGAACTCTACAGTTATAGATATTAATCTTTATCTGTTTTCTGTTTTCCATGTTCCGATAGTCTATTTCTTGCTCTAACTTTGTTTATGGTACCTTTCATTGTACAAAGCTTTACATCCTTTTTAGCTAAATAATGGCTATTATATTTATTGGTCACTGATCACACTTACTATGGATCAGGCGTTGTTCTAGTACTTTCCATATTTTAACTCATTTAGTCTTCATTAAAAAATTCTGTGAATTTGATGTCATGATTAATTATTCTCATTTTATAAGTAAGGAAGGAGAGACACCAAGAGGTCAAGAAACATTCCGAAGGTCGCATAGCCAAAAAGTGCAGCCAGGATGAAATCCCAGGCTGTCCCAGACGCCACAGCCTAATCACTGAGCCATTCTGCAAGTCTGCCTTCTCCCATCCTGACCTCTGGGGTTTGTGGGTTGTTTAGGAAATTCTCCCTTAGGATATAAAAATAGTGCCCTATATTTTGTTACAATGTTTGTATTTTTCCATTTCTTTCTTTAATTCATCTCTATTTTTCATTTGTTTGTTGTGCCAGGTGGGAGGAAGGGATCTGATTTTCTTTCTTTCTTTTTCTTTCTTTTTTTTTTTCAGACAGGGTCTCACTCTGGTCACCCAGGCTGGAATGCAGTGGCATGATCGATCATAGCTCACTGCAATTTCAGACTCCTGGGTTCAAGTGATCCTCCTGCCTCAGCCTCCTAAGTAGCTAGGACTACAGGCACACACTACCATGCCTGGCTAATGTTTTAAATTTTTATAGCTGTGGAATTTCACTATGTTGCCCAAGCTGGTCTCAAACTCCTGGCCTCAAGCAATCTTCCTGCCTTGACCTCCCAAAGTTCTAGGATTATAAGCATGAGCCACTGCATCTGGCCCTAATTTTATTTATTTAAGTCTTTCATATGCATCTTTTTCCTTTACATTTTCCCCTTGACATTATCTTGTAGGCATTTTCATACGTTACTAAAAATGTTTTTTTAACATGCTTTTTGTGGCCACATAATATTCCACTGTATAATATAATGACACTGTAAATTAGTTAACTAGCATCATAATATTGAAAGTTTGAGTTGTTGACCATATTTCCCATTATAAATCATGCTGCAAAGAACATTTTAATGCATAAATATTTGTCTACATGTCAGATTATTTCCTTAGGATAGAAACCTGGAAGTAAAATTTTAAAAGCTTGTTTATCCACATTTTGCACTAACATAAAGGAAAAAACAAACTCTTTGCATAAAAGGAAGGGCCATGTGATGAATAGAGGCGTCTGTGAGTGTGTGAGTCTTCCCCAAGATGCCTGTAACCGTCAAGGAGTCCACTTTGGTGCTTATGCATTTGGAAGCCTTAAAAGAGCTCTGAGGTCTCTGTAGGCCCCTCCGTGTCCGTATTTCTGCTGCATTTGTAGGAAACCCTCCCTCCCTGGCATGCCCCAAGCCAGATTCCAAGCAAGGCAGGAAGCAGGCTCTTCTAGAGGCCCAAGTACTACCCCCAGTACCCTGGCTACCAGGGAGCTTTACAGATTAATCTAGTCCCCTGGGAAATTCTGGTTCCAGCATCCAGGAAAGCCCTATAGCTGGTCTGTAATAAAATCATAAGAATAATTGAATTTAATGAAATCCAGAGGAATCCGAGGGCTTGGGGTCGACAGGAGGCCAACATTCCCACAGCCAGAAAAGAGCATGATCAAGGAGTTGATGTGCGGACCTCTATGCCAGATCATGGAAATCAGAGTAAGTGCACTTACACAGATGATAAAAGCCCAACAAGGAAGTTTAGCAATAAAACTTAATGGCCCCTCAAATCACAGTCAGGACACAGAATGCAGTGGGCCAGAGTCCCGCTCCCCACGTGTAACCCTCCTCCTCCAGCTGTCCCACAGCCAGAGACATCATGAAGGCCAGGCCCAGGGGGCTGGTGCTCAGGTCACGGCCAGCTCTATCCATCACCCACGGCTCCCCAAGACAGGAGGGTGTCAGGGAGGGAGGTGTTTGCTCAGCCAGACCTTTCTCCTCCTGTGGGCCTGGCCAGGTTCCCCATCTTAAACTCTGTTTGCAGAAGTTTATTGCTTAGCCTTAGTGTCTTATTCATGGTCAGAGGGAATTGATGCTAGAATTGAAAACCATAACGATATCAAGAGAATTCTAGGGTATGTATGGGAAACTTTAGAACAGCATCCTTAGATATTAGAGATTTTGGGAGACATTTTTCTCCTAGTGAGGTGCAGAGGAGGCACAAAGATGGTAGTGGTAAGGGGAGGGGAGGGGGCATGCACAGTAAATTGCTTGGTTGCCAGTTCTGCTCATTCGAGGTGTTTAGTCATATTAACGACTATTTGAGTGCAAGCCATGACCCTTGCCCATAAAGAATTTAGTCCTGCCAAACCTTGTGTGCACAGGTGTAAACCTAGCAACCTAACAAGTCATGAGGCTAATTCATTCAGGAAGTGTGTGGAGCAGCGTGGGCAGTATCAGGAATACAGTGGCCAACTAGACAAGACAGCTGAGCCCCTGCCTGCACATACGGAGCCTCCATTCCAGTTGAGGGGATGGGCAGGGAACAAGTGAGCAGATTACTCCAGCTGCTTTGAGTACAATTAAGAAAACAAAACAGGTTATTGGGAGAAAGCATGATAGCGTGAGGCGCCTTTGGGATGGGTGGTCAGGGAGGGTCTCCTAGAAGGTGAAATTTGAGTGGAAGCCTGAGTGGCTGATGTAAAGGGTGAGCCGCACATGGGAAAGAACATGTTGCAGGGCCCTGGGGTAGAAATGAGCTTGGTGTGATTGCAGAAGAGAAGGAGAGCCAGAGGCTGCAGTAGGAGTGACCTGAGTTGAGGTTGAAGGTAGGCAGGACTTAGACTGTGTGGGGTCTGTAGCCATAGTAAGTTTGGATTTGAATCTACCTGTGATAGGAAGCCACTGGGAAGTTTTAAGCAAAGGGATTTGATATGATTGATGTTTTGAAAATATACCCCAGCTGCCCTTAAATAACAGAAGACAGCAGTATCACAGTCACAAAGCAACACAAAATTAAATGCCATAGAAATACCTGAATAAGAAGTATTTTGTAATTAGAAGAGAAACAGATCATTTGATGGGGCTACAGTGAACTGGGAAGACTCAAAGCAGGGGCCAGAACCAAGGCAGGATTGTGAGGGGTTGTCCAGGGTGGATGCTGCCTGTGGAGAGGTCCTATCCATCAGGACAGGGGCTGGGAGGAAGAGGGGGCAGGTGGTGATGGCCCTGGGGGATTTGTTACTTCATCTTCCAGAGCCACAATTTCTGGCACTGTAAAACGGACCTACTGAGCTGGGTCACATGTCTGGTGGGGCTGTAGCAATACAGTGTGGAAGCCCAGCACAGATTGCGAGTGCTTTCCTTATAGAGGTAGGGAATTCTGGGAGCTGAGGCCGAAGTCCAGGAGACAGCCACGTGTGTGAGCTGCAGAAACTGGTTTCCTGGTATCGACCTCAGCTGGCTTCGCATGTCTGTGGCAGACGTTGCAAGGTGGTCACGGCTCCTCTTCCCAGTGAGCCAGTTCTCAGACTCAGCCTCTGTCTCAGGCCCACTGCTGATGGAAGCTGGCAGGTGGAATGAAACCCACTTGCCACCCTAGCAGGGCAGTGGCGTCAAAGGCCTGGAGCCTGATAAAGGGATGAAGTAAACCTCCCTACCAGCACAGAGTGAATTCTCATCTTCAGGAGTCCTGCCACATCAGCTGGGTCACTTTCGAAAGAAACAGTGATTCGCAGTGAATGGCAACGGCTGGCTTTTCTTTGTCTTCCCTGCCCCGACTCCTGCTGCAGTCCCACTGTCCACCTTGACCGTGGGCCCTGCCAGCAGCTGGCCTGACAGCACCATCCATATCATGGAGGGTATGGGGAGAGTGGTCAAGGGAGCCTCTCTTCCCTACCTCTCCCAACTCCCACGGAGGCCACCCAGGGCCTCACACCTGTATTTCCTGAGGCCTCCCTGTGTGTCCTCCACTATGTGCTGCTGGGCCGAGTCAGTCTGTCTCAGGGCAGTGGACCTTTGAGGACTTTGCAGGGACCACTCACGTCTCTCCAGAGCAGGTTGAACTCACTCACAGCCGCAGGCGAGTCTCTGAGCTTCCTTCTCCTGCAGTTCGTTCATGCAGGGTGAGCCCCTCGCTCTGCCCCAGTCGGAGAAGGTCAGCCTGAGAGCAGGAGAGTGGGGGGCTCACCTTGGACAGGTACAGGGAGCAGCAGCCTGGGGGTGCCCCAGGGGCAGGGAGATCCCTTTAAGAACTGTAGAATTTTTTCATCCTGACCATGGCCCCAAAGGATGGTTTACTCCACTCTATTTTAGTGAGAAGCAAAAAAATAATTTTTAATCTTAATATACCTCATATTAAGTCAGTAGTCCATGTTCTTCCGCTTCCCCTCCCATTGGAAAGTGATTGGCTTGGAGTCTGGTGGCCTCCTTTGTCCTGGCTCCTAACCCCAGTTCTGAGGATCCTGCTGGAATTATACATACATGTGGAGTATCTGTATCAGTGTGGGGAAGGAGAAGAGAGGCTTTTGTGACAGTCTCAAGAATGTGACTGCCGGGGAGGCTCAGACTCCTGCCCCAGCTCTCCCTGGTCCCTCTTGAAGTTCTTCTTCCTCTCACTGCTGAGGTGGGGGCCACTGCCTAGAGGGAGGGGCCTGCCTACTGTGCCCCACTGGATCACGGGCTGCATGTGTCCCATTGGGAGCAGGCTCAGGGAAATACAAATAGCACTGCATGCTTTTGTTTCAGGTGCATCCTATTAAATGGGCTTTTGTGGTTGCCTCTGGGAATCTGCATGTAATCGGTGTGTAAACTTGTTTCTGTGGGGAAAACAGCCAACTTAACAAAACAACCCTTTTGTAACTGGATTATTTAGGCGACACATGGCTTGTGATGATGCTAATGTTCATTTCTGGAAAGTGATATTCTTGTCATTCAAAATAATGATGATCTTGATGCCTCTACAGCTCATGATAGGGGGGATCCCAAGTGGGGTCTAGTCAGACCATAAACTCCCAACGTTGTCTAACCCTGTGTGCAGTTTTCTGGAAGAAGGGTTTACCACTTTGATCATGATCTCCATAATGTCTGACTGCAGGGGACATTAAGAACATCTGCTGTGGAGAACCAGGCCAGGAACAGCCAAGCTGCCCTGCCCAGCCCAGGGGCAGCCTCTAGGTGGCTGAGCTCAGCAGTCCCAGAGGAGCCCTTAGGAGCACTTTTGGGGTTGTGTGCCTTGCTCAGCCCTGGCAGCGGAGTTCTGCACTGCTGAATTGGGCATGGGGACATCCTTGTTTCTCTGAGGCTGGCCCTGCCCTCCTGACTGGGACCTCTGTCCTCTGTCTCTAACTTGCCCCCATGTGTCCTTTCATCTGCCACCTCCAGGAGGTCTTCTCAAGCCCCTGGTCACCCCAGGAGTTGTCTACTAATTATTTAATTAGGTCTCTGCATTGCTGACCAGTAAATATTTATCATATATCTATTAAATGATGATCCTTTTGCTTCATGGGGAGGTAGAAGGTAAAAAAAACCTCAAGTCCCACCTTTAGAGTCACCATCTGGGGCCAGGCACGGTGGCTCACACCTGTAATCCCAGCACTTTGGGAGGCCGAGGCAGGTGGATCATGAGGTCAGGAGATCGAGACCATCCTGGCTAACACAGTGAAACCCCGTCTCTACTAAAAATACAAAAAACTAGCCGGGTGTTATGGCGGGCGCCTGTAGTCCCAGCTACTCGGGAGGCTGAGGCGGGAAAATTGCTTGAACCCAGGAGGCAGAGGTTGCAGTGAGCTGAGATCGCGCCACTGTACTCCAGCCTGGGCGACAGAGCGAGTCTCCATCTCAAAAAAAAACAAACAAACAAACAAACAAAAAAAAACGAGAGTCACTGTCTGGTACCTAGAGCCCAGCGTGATGAGTGTGTAGTGTGGGTACAATATGTAACAGGGCTAAAAGCAGCTGCCAGCTCCCCCAGGGCTGCCAGGGCAGCTGAGGAGTGCTCTTCCTCTGGTTCATCCCTTGAAGACATCATGTGTGCCACTATATTCCCCTCTGGACCAAAGACCATGGTCCTGTCTGTCATTATGCTGGAAGATTCTAAGGGCTAATGCCTTTTCTACCCTTTCTTCTGCATCATAGCCCAACAGGAGTAGGGAGCTTCCTAGATAATGGCAGCAGAGATGCCTGTATACCCAGCAGTTCCTCCTCTTCTTGCAGTGGAGCCTCCCAGTTGAGGGTTAGCAGTGTCTCTCTTCTTGGATCCACCTGGGAAGAACAGACATGTTGGTGTGGCTCAGAACTGTAGTCACTCCCTTGGCTGCATTCCATGAGGGTCAGTGCCCTTGACCAAGTCATGTCTCCAGTGCTCTGTCCAGAGGAGGAGCTTGACAACACTGCCTGGGAGCTCGAGGATCGGTTTGGTTTTCTGTTATCAGTTAAGTGGGGAGTAGCACTCCAGGGTCCCTTGTCCCTGAGAGGGACAGGGTGAGGATGAGCCGAGGAAGCCAGGTACAGGCAGGAGTGGAGTGGAGAGATTAAGCATGAGACAGGTTCATGTCTCACCTGGAGCTGAGTTCTGCAGAAATGGCCTTGGAGGAGGAGACAGGAGCTTTCATTCCTGCCGTGTGCTCAGCTGGAGGCAGGAAAGCCAATTCCATAGCTCAGTGGGAGGTCTCCTCTGATTATACTGTTTGACTTTCTGTCTTCCTTTCTTCTTGTCTTTCCTTTTCCTAACAATCAGTGGTAGAATTACAGTGTTCTCAGCTCCCACACAGTAGCACACCCCTGAGAAGGTTGAGTCACGACCTGTCATCCACTGATCCTGGTTAATGCATGATCCCTGCACAGCCGGGCTCACCTTCTGAGCAGCCTCCAGCCTAAGCCAGTCTGCAGACCCCTCACCTCCCAGTCCCTCCAGCATCGGAGGCCAGAAAGTACTCTTTCTATTAAAATAAAAACGATGTACAAATGTCGAGGTCTGTCATCTACACGAAGTGCTTAATTACTTTTTAATGCATGAAATTTTATGATTTGTGACATCTTACTGTGTTCATGTGGCTGTAAGAAAAGGACGGAGCAGTTTCTATCCCAAGAAAATCCTATCATGTCATGTGGGGACAATTGAGATGTAATTATGTCCCATACTCATGCTTCTGTGAATTTTTATGCCCAGCTCAGGGCCTCAGGCCTCAGAGGCCTCTTTATGTAGTTGTTTTATTTTTGTGTCTGGAGTACCTTCCCAATACCCCAACCCATTTCTGGTGGATTAAGCAAAATATTTCTTTTCTTTGAGCTGGTGCTGCTGCTGCTTTTCTCCCAGGTCCCCCCAGTGTCTGGGCATGGGGCTGAGCTGCCTTACAGAGGCGGCGCAGGGGAGCATCCCGAGGGCCTTCTGTCCAGAGAAGATGATGATGATGATCACGGCATAGTGCCACAGCCTCCACGCTGCCTGCAGCTGGGGCCTGTCACCAGATTGGTTGGGTTTTCAACCCAGCTCTGTGACCCACGGCTGTGTATGTAGCCCTGGGCAGTCACCTGCCCTCTTGGTGCCTCAATTGTCTAATCCATAGAATGGAGATAATGTCAGTTTCTACTCTGTGGGGCGGTTTGAGGCTGTAAAGCACTGGTCAGTACCTGGCACACCAGGGCTACATACACGTTGCCCGTATTCTTTATGTAGTTGTTTTATTTTTGTGTCTGGAGTACCTTCCCAATACCCCAACCCATTTCTGGTGGATTAAGCAAAATATTTCTTTTCTTTGAGCTGGTGCTGCTGCTGCTTTTCTCCCAGGTCCCCCCAGTGTCTGGGAATGGGGCTGAGCTGCCTTCCAGAGGCAGCGCAGGGGAGCATCCCGAGGGCCCCTGTGCCATAAGAATGGTTTTTCTTGATCTCTCCCCACAGGGTGTGGCCACTGTAAGAAAATGAAGCCAGAGTTTGAGAAGGCAGCAGAAGCCCTCCATGGAGAAGCAGATGTAAGCTTCCTTTCCTTCCCCTCAGCGTTCTCTTTGAAAGAATCATTGACAGGTGGAATCATTATGACTTTGCCCTACAAGCCCTGCTGCAGCTCCCCTGGTCCCTGGAGGCCAGCAGTACCTCTGTGTGCCCAAGTAGAATGCCTTAGACAGATGGGATCCTAGAGGAGGGCAGAAGGACTATTGGGCCATGTTCCCATGCCTGTCCGGGTGACCTCTACCTGCTCCCTCTCTTCTCTGGGACCCTGGCTAATGGGAACAGGTGCCAATCTACTCAACATGGCTGGTGGGGCAGATTCAAAAGCCTCATCTCAGCTCCTAAATGAGAAATGGCCATGCCAGTGTTCAATTGTTCCCTGGGATATAGGAGCCCATCGGGCTAGCCACCCCAGTTAAATTCCGGCAGGTCCAGGATGGGCTGTGGGGGCAGCATCTGGGCTCCTGTGTTCCACCAGCACCGCATCTGAGGCTGTAATGCATGGTTGGCCTTTCCCCCATCCCAGAGCTCTGGTGTCCTTGCAGCTGTCGATGCCACTGTCAACAAGGCCCTGGCAGAAAGATTCCACATCTCAGAGTTTCCTACATTGAAGTATTTTAAGAATGGAGAGAAATATGCAGTGCCCGTGCTCAGGACAAAGAAGAAGTTTCTCGAGTGGATGCAAAAGTAAGTGTTATAATCTCAATAGCACATCCTAACTGCCAGCTGGCGGCCCCTGGAGACCACCTTGAGGAGGTGAAGTAAACTTTATGGTCAATATCCTGGGCTCAGGCCCACAGGAGTCAAGACAGATCTGACTTCCTCAACCCTAAAGCCACCCTTTGTGTGCTGATCACATGTCCTGATCAGCAGGTCACTGCTGGCAGTCCTTCTGGACACAGCTTCATCGACACACTAAACCGTGTGTTGCTTTTTCTCTATCTCAGCCTCCTTAGGCCCAAGTCTCATTGTCTGCATTTTATTCCAGTCCCTTTGAATAAATGAAGGAGACACAGCTCTTCATAGCCAGAGCTAGACTCATTTCGTCCAGGTTTGCTAGTGGTTGGCCGGGCCTCCGGTAGTGTCCACGGGGCAGGCTGCGGTGGTTTGCAGCTGAGGATAAAGATTTTGAAGAGTCCCCTCAGCCTGTGTATTAGTTTGCTAGTGTTGCCATAACAAAGTAACAGACCAGATGGCTCAACAATATAATATAACAATATAACAGAAGTTTATTTTCTTACAATTTTGTTTTGTTTTGTTTTGAGACAGTCTCACTCAGTCACCCAAGCTGGAGGCACAATCTCAGCTCACTGCAGCCTCCACCTCCCAGGTTCAAGCGATTCTCCTGCCTTAGCCTCCCAGGTAGCTGGGATTACAGGTGCATGCCATCACACTGGCTAATTTTTTGTATTTTTAGTAGAGACGGGTTTTACCATGTTGCCCAGGCTGGTCTCCTAAGCTCAAGTGATCCACCCACCTCAGCCTCCCAAAGTGCCAGGATTACAGGCATGAGCCACTGTGTGCAGCCTATTTTCTTACAATTTTGGAGGCTAGAAATCAGAGATCAAGATGTTGGCGGGGTTAGTTTCTTCTGAGGCCCCTCCCCTTGGCCATCTGCCTGTGACTTCCCATGGCTGCCCCTTTATATGTATCTGTGACCTAAGCTGCTCTTCTTATAAGGACACCAGTCATGTTGGATGACAGCACACCCTAATGACCTCATCTTAACTGAATTATCCCTTTAAAGGGATAATTTATCTCTAGAGATAGTCACATTCTGAGATAATGGGGGTTAGGACCTCAACATAGGAATTAGAGGGGGGACACAGTTGAACCGATACGGTCTGAGCTACTTTGTTAGGACATTGGTCAGATATGAGGTGTTTATTTAAAGCACAGACTCTGAGACTCTGATTCAGGAGGTGTGAATGGGAACCTCAGCCATGGTGTTCTGAGAAACACCAGCTTGTGGAATGGGAACAAAGTTGCCACTAGATTCAGGGGAGGCCTCTGGCAAGAGGTGAATGGACTGGTGAGATCCTGGCCTCAGCTTCCCCCACTTTGTCCTGCTCGTCCACTGGGAGGATTCGGAAAGTAGCCAGGCCTTTGTCTTCGGGACCAGAGGAAAATGATGGTTTGCCTCTGAAACAGACAAGGTGCTCACCCGTCAAGGCCTTCTAGTGTCTGAAGCAAGTGGCTTGTTCACACCCACTTTTCCAGCCTTGCTCTGGTGCCAGAGCTGGTTCACTGGAAAGGACTGGGTGGGGCGGGGGATCTGGCCAGGTCCCTGTGATGCTTGGACTTATGGTTAGAGAGCCGAGGGAATCCAGAGTGTCGATCATCACTAATCAGTGCTCCAGAGTCCTGGACACAAACAGCGAGCATGAGGGGCCTCCGCCCTTTCTGTGTGCCGCTGCTGCTACTGAGAGCCTGAAAAGCACTCAGGCTAAGTGCTTTCAGGTTTAAGTACTTTCTTAAGCATTTTAGGTCAAGAGCATGGGCTTTGGAGTCTGAGAGACCTGGGCTCAGATCGTGACCTTGAGCCATTTCTTTGACGCCTCTAAGCCCCAGCTTCCCATCTCCATCTATGTAAGATGGAGACAGTAATTTCCCCATAGACTTGTCTAGGGAATTAAATGAGGAATTAAAAAGGGGAGTTGGGTTATAGAGAGGGGAGCAGGGGAGCAAAGGCTATTGCAAGGCCCTCCAGATCCATCCTTGCATGGGGCAGAGTGGAAGGACCCAGTGGACAGCAAGAGACTGAGAAGCAATAATATTTATCCAACACCTGGCATTTATTAGAGCATCTAGGCTTAGAGTAAATATCAGTTCCTTGACTGAGTAGATGCTTTACATATATTCTGTGCTCTTCATAAAGATCCTATTGTCCTCATTTAACAGAAAAGAAAATGGAGACTCAGAGGGGTTTAGTAACTTACCTAAGGTTGCACAGCTGGTAAGGTTGCACAGCTGGACTTGGACCCAGGCCCGCCCCACTCCTTGGCCCATGCTCTCCACCAGAACAAAGGCTGAGAAGCAGAAAATAATGAACGATAATGTAGGGTCCTAGAGGGGGCAGGAAGGAGGGGCCTGGGAGCCCAAGTGGAGGTGGCGCTATGCCCTTGTCAAGGAGTTCATGGCCCACAACTGGGGGGCTGCCCTGCCCTAAAATGGGGTCAAGTCTTCCGTATTTTACAAAATGGCTCCTTAATGGGCTCCTCAGAGGGAATCAGGGAAGATCTTTGCTGGTAGCACAGATTTGTTTGCGTTTGAACTACGGTTTTAAAATGAAATTTTAGAAGGATTGTAGTGGTTTCTTCATGCACGTTCCCCCGAGTGGTTGGGACATTGAGGGTGGACTTCCTTGCCCATCTAAAAATCTCTCCTCATGGCTGCCTCCCCTCTCCCCTGGCTTCTTGCAGCCCTGAGGCCCCCCCGCCGCCAGAGCCCACGTGGGAAGAGCAGCAGACAAGCGTGTTGCACCTGGTGGGGGACAACTTCCGGGAGACCCTGAAGAAGAAGAAACACACCTTGGTCATGTTCTACGCCCCTTGTAAGTAGCTTGGGTGCTCACTGAGTGGCACGGTAAGAGGTGTTTGGCCCCACCAAACCAAGAAGACCTGCACACCCACCCCAGGGACCAAGGCAGCTATGAACCAGGCTCTCCAATTTTATTCCAGGCTGACAGGCCCTTCAAATCCAGGGCCTCCTTTTGTCAGCCTTGTTGGACTCCCCTTCCTTTGGGGCAGCCTTTCTCGTATCCTAAATCCCTCTGCCTCTGTGCTGGTTCCCTCTTGTCCCTGGGCTTCTCCATGCCCCTGTCCCCTACTCGCACACTTCCCACCCCTCAGCTGCCTCCGCCCCCTCTTCCTCCTCCAGACACTTGGAACCCCCTCTCCCTGCCCTTCCAAATGGCTCTGGAGCCGTGGCATAGGCACAGCCACATTCACTCCTGAGCTCCTGTGCTGTTCTCGTTTTAATCAGAGCTTAAGCTGAAGAAGTGACACGTCTGCCGACATTGACGTCTGTGACCTCGGGTTTCTGTGTATTCCCATTTTGAAGTTGTTAATTGATACTTACAATGAAAGGTTCTTAGAATTTCCCACTCTCTGCTGCCCTTCTCTCTCTCCCCCAGGTTACAACTCAGCTTAATGGAGTGAGGATAATAAAAGCTGCAGTCTACAGAGAAGCCAGGCAGCTCAATCTAGCCATAAACCCGCTCAGTTGTAGCCGGCCCTCCTGTTGGCTCCCCTTGCCCCCACCTTTCAAGTGTCAGTAATCCATGGAGTCTCTGTGATCTCAGGGTCTGAGAGGGGCCGCCACAGCCTCAGCCCCCTCCCTGAGGCAGCCTGCTTGCCCATCTCTTTCTGCCTTTCCTTCTCAGAGTGGGACTTGTCCCCTCCCAGTCCATTAGGGAGCTTCCGGCTGTCCTCTTCAGTCTGTACAGTGTGCCCAGAAGCCTGAAAATTTTCGGGAGCTGACGTCTTCCTTCTGGCGGACTGAGCCTTGCCCAAGGCCATGGGGCAAGTTAGTGGCAGGCCCCTCCCGCAGCCTGCGTGGCTCGCTGTCTGTCACAGGCGCAGGCCAGAGAGAGAGTGTTTTCAGCCGCAAGTGAGAACCTGGCTGCAGGAGTGGGAGCCCTTGCCCAGCCCTGAGGTGAACTTTGCAAAGTCCAGATGAAATACTTTCCCCCAGACCTCTGGACCAGAGCCACAGTGCTTCCTCTGCCTCTCTTCAGCTCCTCCCTGACTGAGGGACCTTCAGAGCAGAAATAAGCCCTCCGCCACCCTTGACCCTGGCTGCTGAGGCAGACAGGTGCTTCAGTCCCCAGGGAATCTGGGAGAGACTCTTACCTCTTTGGGCTGCCAAAGATCTACAACTCCTTCCTTCCTTCCTCCTTCCTTCCTTCCTTCCTTCCCCCTTCCTTCCTTCCTTCATCCTTCCTTCCTTCCTTCTTCCTTCCTTCCTTCCCTTCCCCCTTCCTTCCTTCCTTCATCCTTCCTTCCTTCCTTCCTTCCTGTCTTCCTTCCTTCCTGCCTGCCTTCCTTCCTTCCTCCTTCCTTCCTCCTTCCTTCCTTTCTTCCTCCTTCCTTCCTTCCTGCCTCCTTCCTTCCTACCTTCCTTCCTTCCTGCCTGCCTTCCTTCCTTCCTCCTTCCTTCCTGCCTTCCTTCCTTCCTTCCTCCTTCCTTCCTTCCTCCTTCTTTCCTTCCTTCCTGCCTTCCTTCCTTCCTTCCTTCCTCCTTCCTTCCTTCCTGCCTTCCTGCCTTCCTTCCTTCCTCCTTCCTTCCTTCCTTCCTTCCTTCCTCCCTTCCTTCCTTCCTCCTTCCTTCCTTCCTGCCTTCCTTCCTTCCTTCCTTCCTTCCTTCCTTCCTTCCTGCCTTCCTTCCTTCCTTTCTTCCTGCCTGCCTGCCTGCCTGCCTGCCTGCCTTCCATCTATCCATCAGATATCAGCTCTGTGCTGTGCAGTGTCCAGAGCCCAGGGTACAAGGGAAGGAGACATGTCCCTGCCAGGCCTCAAGAGGCTCACTGTCTACCCTGACAAAACTCTAAATGCTGAGTGACTCAACCTCTGGCAGAGGGCTTGCTCCTTAGAGTTTCTTCATCTCTCTTACTGTGTTTTTCTGTCCCTAAACCTTGCCCCAGGGACATACATCTTTATCAGTGGGTTACAGGGGGAAGACTGTCCAAGGACAAAAAAGATATCTCTTTTGACTTTTTAATAATAAAAAAATACTTATTTTTATATATAAATATAGCATATACTATATGCTTTTTGTATATGAAGGATCTAAACACTACAGAAATGTCAAATAGTAAAGTCAAATGCCTGATAGAGGTCTAAAGGAAAAGCAGCCTGCCCACACATTTCCTGCTCCCCTTCTAGCTGCCCCACCCCAACACCTTACCTCCCCTCACATCTCTCCACCTCCCACATCCCTTCTCCCACCATGTCTGCCCCCACATCCTGTCTCCCCAGCTTCTGCACGGCTCTTCCTCCTGCTGTTTCTTTGCTCCTTTTATGCTGAATGGTCTGGTCATGGTGACTGCCCTTCTTAGGCCAGCTTGGCGGAGTCTCTAGAACTGCAATTGTCCAGCCTGTCCTCAGTCTTTGTTCCTCTTTCCCTTCTCTGAGAGGCTTCTTTGGTTTTCTGCTACACAGAGGCAGTGCCTTTTTTTTTTTTTTTTTTTAAGCCCACATTAAAAAAAAAAAAAAAATCATCCACATCTGGCCCTCCTGACACCTCTTGGAAGCATCTTCATGCACTTTCTGAAACAGCCCTTCCTCCCATTATTCACTGGCCCCACTCTTTCTTTTGGATAATGAGAAAATTAGATGCAACAGAAGTCCATTAATCTGAGGCCTAGATATTTTAAATTGATGGTAACAGGAATTTACACTAGGCTGACAGTTACCTTTAGACTTTCAATGAACAAAGGTTAAAAAGGAAAAATTAATAGTCAAACCAGGTTTCCAGGAAGGGGTGGTTATTTTCAGCCAGACTAATGCTATTATGGGCATACAGCACACACAAGGGGCCTGCAGCTGCCTGCAGGAGCTGTCTGTGACGTACCTTGTTAACCAGTAGATTGCGCTCTTTAAGTGTTTTGAAAATTTTATAACATCATCCCTTTATAGTGTGACATTTTCGTGAATTTGAGCTATTTTTCTTTCTGTTATGTCAAATTAGTGAAGTGTTACTTGTAATTGCCATTTTAGGCTATTAAAAAATCAGCCAGTCTTTGCTGAGCTAGGCTATGCTAGACACATTGCTAAGCTGTGCTTGTCTCATTTCTGATATAACCCATTGCTGGCCCAGGTCTCTTCTGCTCCTTTTGCATGAGACTTGGCAAATCCCTCTACACCCCCACCCCCCGTCACCCCCCACAATGCTCTGGGCCAGCTGGCCACTCTGCCAGCCAGGCCATGTGGGTGGTCCTGCTCATCTCAGGACTGGATCAAGGAAAAAATTCAGATTAAACTTGTAGCTTAGCCTTAATTTGGTTTCACAAAACCCTTTGAAATGCCAATCATTATTATCTTATTTTAAAAAGGAGAAAGTAGATGAGCAGAGCCGTTTCTGTTCCCACCGTGGCATCTCTGCCTTCCCGAGGCTGAGGTAGGCCGGCTGACATCGGAGGTGTGGGCTGGAGCCTCCCCTTGCTCAGGGAAACCCTCCCCTCAGAGCCCTACTGCACCCTGGGCTGTTCTGTTCACCAGTGACTGGGAAAGGGCTGAGAGAGGAGGGGGGTTTGGGTTCTGATCTGTTAGTGCTGAGGGAAGGGCTGGGTCAGCCTGCAGCTTCCTGGGCTCACCAGGACAGGAGGAGAAAGTGGCCCCCACAGAGGTCCCTACCCTGCTTCTGAGACACTGAGGTCAGAGTTGGGGCTCAGGGTGATGCCCAGAACAAGAGACAGATGTTGGAGTTAGGGGCCCCTGTATAGCTCAAAGGCCTTAGGCTGCTCTGACAAGCTTTCTACCTGGGACAGGGACCATCAAGGGATCTGAGGACTGCCTGGTGACATCCTGTAGCTTCTCTCCCTCTTACTCTGACCATGGCCTTCTGGTTCCTGGGTTCGAGGTTCTGGTTATTGTAGAGCAGAGGGTCAACGGAGACCCGGGGACCAGGGCCTGGTTTGGCTGCTCATAGTCTAGGCTGGGTGGGAGTTGCTAGGAACGCAGAAGTTAGCAGCAAAGCATGAGCAGTGGGTGCCCTGAAATCCCCCCAGCCTGCATTTTCCAGTGCCACTTCCTCTCAGTCAGGAAATGGAGAGATTTGCTATTGTCCCTGGAGCAAGAGAAGATTGTAGCAGGCTCTGAGAATTCCGTGTCTTCCTCTTTAAGCCCAAAGCTCCCTCTGCCCCCAAGATCAGACTCTTTCTCGTCCTCTGTGGAAGGAGCAGAACTATACTACAGTGACCATCACCCCCCAGCCTGGGCAGGAGCATATGATGCTTGTGACAGGGACTCCTACCAATCCCCCCACCAATAGATCAGACATGGGCGGGAGGTGGTTAGACTGGCAAGGTTGATGAAAGGACCCTGACAGTGTGGCGGGCTGGGTTGGGGCTCCTGGAGAGCCCTCTCTGGAGCTTTCAGGAAGGGCCCCTGGCCCTGCAGCCTCCCTGCCCGTGCATCACTGTCCTGTGTGCTCTCTTCCCCCCTCACACAGGGTGCCCACACTGTAAGAAGGTCATTCCGCACTTTACTGCTGCTGCTGATGCCTTCAAAGATGACCGAAAGGTAAGGATAACCCTCTTCATCTCCTGATCTGCCTCCAGCTAATTCCTACACCTTCCTCCTTGTCATTCAAGTCCCTTCCCCAAACAGGGGCAGGTCAGCTAAGACCTGGAAGCAGGGAATTCCTTGGGAACCAGGACATTCTCTTTATAAGGAAGATAGGGCAGGCTGGATTTATGCTGCAAAATCAACTAAAAGGGATACGCTAAACCATTCCAGCACTTACTTGGAGGAGAGGGATGGTTAAAAGGGTCATCTGTTTACTTTTTTAGTGCTTGAACATTTTTACTGTAGGATTATCAACATGCATTACTTATATAATTAAAAATACAAATTTAAAAATCCAACAAAAGTCAACTGGAGGATGCCACGGTGGAGGAGAGCAAGGCTATGTCAGTGGAGCCTCGCCCTGCCTAAGTGAAAGGCTCCTGCAGCTGCCAACTGATGAAGCATAAAATTAACAAGCTAGAGCTGCAGATTGGATTAGAGTGCAGGGCTGCCAGGTGCGTCCCCCAGGCACATCCTCCCAAGGCAGCTGGTGCAGTGGGGGCTGCTGCTGGGAGAGGGCTTGTGGGACAGGGAAATACCCCTGAATTTGGGGAAGTGTGATTGACTGCCAGGCTTTGAGTTCCCTTTTCATCCATGCCAGGCAGTGCTGATGCAGAAGACTGCAAAGATTCCTCCCAACCCTGAGACTCAGTCATGGGAACCTCTGGCCTAACAGGCCCCAGAAGCTGGCAGTCATGTGGGATCTGCATTCACACACACCCAAACCCAGAGTCACACGTGGGTTTACCTACTTTCCTGGGTGGAATCCCAGGTGGGGCGAGGGCAGGCTGGAAGGAACCAAGGCCAGACATAAGCTGAGCAGAGAGTCCTGGATGGTAAACAGGCCAAGCAGGCCTAGACGGAGGTTCAGCCAAGGCAGGGAAGGGGAGCTGGTATCAGTGGAACAGCACTCACAAGCAGAGACGGATGGCCATCCCAGGGCTGGGTGGGCAGGGCTTGCAGTTTTGATCGAGGCCAATAGGAGGTCAGGCATGAAGGTACCATCCAGACCTTGTAGGAGCGGAGATACAGGTGCTGGGATTACCTTAATGGGCCCAGAGAGAGTGGCAGAGATGGGGTGATGAGAACTTTACAGGGACATAAAGCCAAAAGAAGTCAGGCTGGGGACAGGCCCATGTAGGGAGAGTAGGGACGAACTGGGGACCTGATTCCCACTTAGACCTAGAGCCCGGGACTCTCTCTGGAGTCAGGAGGTCCCGTTGTTACCCACAAGCCTTGGCTGCAGCTTTGAGACACCCCTCACCCCCACCAGAAGGGAGTACAATGACCAGAAGCATTTTCTCCTCTGCCTGCCCCTTTCCCTGCACTGAGGGGTGTGTGGCAGCGGAGGCTTCCTTCCCATGTCCATGTCCCTCATTGTCCCCACCCACTTGTGCACAGCACAGGGTGGTTGCTCCTGCTTGGGGGTCCCAGGATATCCAGCACAGCCTGGGCTGCCAGTCCACAGGACTGGAATAGGTGCCACTCTGCATTGACGTCCATCACACCCCACCCAGAACGCTGGGTGCTCTGGGCAGCAGGAGAAAGGCTGAGGTGTGCCATCTCCCTGTCCCACCGGCCACTCAGGTCTCCACAGGCCCCAGGAGATCTGTGAGGATCCTGAGGCATGACTGGCACACACAGCCTGGGCTTGCCCTCCCAGCCATGCTGGGGAGCATGGTGTCAGGGAGTGTGGTCCAACTGAGGCACCTGGGGGACTGGGGAAACCCTGAAGGGGCAGCCCCATTGATGTGGCCCCTTTCTGCCCACTAGACCACTGCTGAGGCTGCCCTATGGCCTGACCCGCGTCAGTGCAGGTGAGGCCAGACTTGCCAGGCCTCCAGCAGGCAACTGAGATCCCATGTCTCCTCCTCCCATTCCCCCTCCACTGCTACACGGGGGCCCATTTCCTTGATGCTCCCTTCCCCTTAGACGCTGACGCACCTTTGCTTGATTGTCTTAGACCAGTGGTGTTGTGGCGTTTTCCTGGGTTCAATCCCTCTGTCTCTTATTCCTTCTGTCTCTCCTTTCAGCTTCCTTTATTCCAAGCCAGGGATCACCCTCACTTGCGTTCAGGAATGCACTTCATAACCTCTCTGTCCGAGGCAGGTGGCCTGCCTGGCTTTCCTGGAGATTACATTCATGACATCAGGGAAGCCAGCCAATCTGGCCTGGGGGGCTGAACTTACTGGTGCCCACCCTGTGCTCCAGGCATGGCACCGTGACTACTGGGTCCCATCCTACAACTATCAGATCGGAGTCTCTGGGGGATGGTGCTGGAAATTTGTGGTTTTTAAGAGCTGGCTCTTGTGCTGGCCACAGGCTGGTGTGTGGGGACTGCTGGCCTGTCCCCTCTTCCTTTATATGTGAGGGATCCAGGCCCAGAGAGGAGCTGTGTCCCACACCCAGGAATGCCCAGTGGGTCACTGACAGCCAGAACTGGGTCTCCTGACACCCCATGCTGCCACTTCTTAGCTGGAATTGTGGGGTTTTTCCACCCAGAAGCCAGCCCCTGTTCCTTTCCCAATCAATATGCAGTTGGTTGTTCACTTCCATTTTCATAGCCAAAGTCAATATTAGGTCCTGCAGAGATTTATTTTACTGAATCAATAAAGCTGTGTGTGGCAGCTCATATTTTAGCCGGGGAGCCTCCACCCCCTCCCGGGAGCTTACTTGGGAACTTAATCGGTTGGCACACTGATGGGGAAAGGACTGCAACGTGTTAGTGTTGGGACAGATGGAGTTATTGAAGGGGCAAGGCAGACAGGACCTGTGGTGGGCTGGCAAGCAGGTGGGGGGCTTACCTTTCACTGCACGTCAAGGTGTCCCCAGCCTGGGGGTGGGGTGGGGCTAGGTGTGAAGGTCACTCCTAGAGGGAGGCCCTGAGACAGTGGGGGCCCCTCCTCTGCAATGAGCCCACTTCGCTGCCGGAATCTGGCCATGACGTGTAGGTCCTCCCGTTTATGAGGCTGGCTACTGCCTTTTCCGAGTGAAAACTCCCTGAGGACAGAGACCTCATTTGTCCTTGAACTCCCCACAGTCATGACCCCTCAGACCTGTGTAAATGTTGACTGGATGAAGGAACAATATAACATATTTGATATTTACTGACAGCTCTTCTTCCACTGAAAGCATTACTTACATCATGTTGTCCTCACGATAGCTTGCTCAACTAGGTATTGTTACAGTGCTCATTTTGCTGAAGAGGTAGGTGATTGAACCTTAGAGAGATCATATGCTAGTTTCTCAGCCGGAGAGGGGCAGAGTGAGAATCGCAAACAAGCATTGTCAGAGTTTGAGTTCTCCCAGAAGCAGACTCTGCTCCTGGGCTCATGTGCAGGGAATTTATTTGGGAAGTGACCTCAGGAAGTTCACAGAGGATCCTGGAAGTGAGACATGAAAGGGGAGGAACCAAAGCAGGTGTTTTCTGGGCAGATGACTGTATGAGTCACCAAGGCTCAGTCCCACAGGAAACCTCACCAGGAAACATGACACAGAGCTGTTCCACTCAAAGGCCAAGGAAGCCAGGGTCCTTGTTCTAGAACCCCATCTGTCATTGGCCTTACGTCCAGCTTCTTGAGGCTGGGAGGATGCTCTGAGGCTGAGAGTAGCAGGTGCTGTGGCAAGGGCTGGTCCGAAGGGATGTGGCAGGACACCAGCAGTGTGTGCCCCAGGAATTTGTACCAACCACCATAGAGCAAACTGAGAAATCATAGGTGTTCGTGTTGCAGGTGATCAGTGCAAATCTTGAGTTGGATGTAGGGGTGCAGGCATTTAGGTGAAATTTCAGTGGCTGAGAAAAGCTTTATTCGCTGCCTTCTTTCCAAAGAGTCTAAGCTGCTGCCTTTGAGGAGGACGCATTTGTCTCCTCTTCTGTGGAAACTGCACATGGATTCGCCTTTGCAGCTAGAAGTTGCACTCCGTGTGTGCAGCTGGCAGCTAGTTTAGGTGATTCAGAACAAGTATACATTTCTAATTTAGTAGATTTATAAAACCATACACTGTGTTTCCAACAGCTCCAGAGCATGTATACAAATTAAATTCATAATTTAAAGCAGATGCAGGGAGAGCAGCAGCCTGGAGCCATGTTCGTCCAGCACTTTCACAGCGGAGCAGCAGCTCCTGGCCCAGGCTGGACATGGGGCCTTAGCTGCTGGCTGCAGGGAAGGAGAGTGTGTGGATGCCCGTGCCCCTGGGCAGGGCCCCATAGCACCTGCCCTGAGAAATGGAACCCCACCACTTGGCCAGGGGAGCATCTGCCTCATGTTTTTAAATACTAAAGTGCTTTAGAGGTGGGCTGGAGTTATCAGAAGTGTGTAGGGGCCAGTCTGGTGGCCTGGGTGAATTGGGCTCCAGGGGATGCTGGGGAAGGTACATTTAGCCTACCTGAAGGACAGCTGCCTCTCCGCCCCACCAGTTGTCACCTGTGAGACTGCAGGGTAAGTGCCATCAACTCTTCTGACTTTGAAAGAGAAGCTGGAAAGCCAAATTGTTGTATTAGATCTTCTGGCTCCATTTCTATGGTGGAGCTAATTCAGATTTATTTATTTATTTTGTTGTTGTTGTTGTTAAATTCAATGTGGGCCAAATAGAACAGGACTAAGAGCCAGACACAGATTGCAGGCAGCAAGTTTGTAAACTCTGTTTTATAAGTCTCACTATATAGAATGTTACGTAACTGAAGAGTAGAAGGGAAGCATGAGGGTGAGAGAGGTGAGGATGGCGCCTGGTGGCCAGGGGAGGCCGCACCTTACTCTTCTCTCCAGCTATCCATTCCGCAGCTCACCTGGGCATGAGGGATATGATGAGTAAATGTCGCCATGGGGGCTGGCAGGACTGTCCTACTTGGAAAGGGGCCTTTGTCCAAATGCAAATAACCGTCAACCAAAGAACTGTGTGAATCTCGGCTATTCAACAATTTTAAATTATCTTATTGAATCACCCTCTTTTAATTTCTTCCAAGCATTCGTTGAGCTCTATCTAAAATGATCTCATTTGTTATACAGCAGACGCTTGATAACTGGACTTTGTCAAGGTCAGCATTGTTCCCCCAGCATCTAGAACAGGCTTGGCACACGGCAGGGTTTCAGTGCGTGTTGCCTGGTGGGAGGACTCCCTCTCATGGAAGTCTGCCCCATCTTCCGTAACACCTCTGTATTGGGTGTGGCCATTGAGGACCTCCTCTCCGGCTTCCCTGGTGTATGACCCTCAATAGGAAACAAGTTCCCCATTTCTGCTGTATACTCTCTTCCTTTGAAAAAACAACTAATGATAAAGAAAAGCTGCCCAGCATGTGGAATTTACTAGATGGTCAAGAAGAGGCCAGTGGCCAATGTGGGAACCACTTTCTGACCAAACATTCTGATGGCTTTAGTCATGCGGGGCTCCTCCAGTTTCCAGATGTGCTTCCCTGGTCTCCTCCTCTTCCAGTCTTGGGTCAGATGGCGAATCATACAGAGCGCCTTTGCCCCACTCACCTGGCACCTGGGCCACCTCCCTCATCCCTCACATCACACCGTGTTGGAATTGTCACTTTATCCAACCCCTGCCCAGACACTGAGCCCCTAAGTGGGGACAGAGCTTGTATATGGGGTCGGAAGAAGTGACTGTAATAGCAGCTGACATTTCCTGACCACGAATCCAGTGCCAGGTTCTGTGCTCATTGGCCTCACTCGAATTCTCTTATTCAGTCTTCACAATATCCTGATAGCCAAGATACTGTTATTATCCCCATTTTACAGCTGAAAAAATGAGGCACCAAGAGGCTGGGTCATTTTCTTTAAGTCTTAATGTCCAGGCAAACCAAGAGTGCACTTGGGGAACTTGACTTGAAAGTTCTTGCTCTTAACCTTGGCACTATACTGTCCCCCAAGCAACTGTTCCAGAAATATTAGTTGAGAAATGATTGAATCCTCCAGTCCCTTACAGAGAGCACCACAGAACCTGTGGTGTTTACAAATGCTTTCAAGTCATCATTTCCTTTATGATCGTCATACTCTTGATTTTAAAGGACAGTCTAAAGGCACTCCAGGCCAAGTCCCCTAACCTTACCCACCTGGAAATTGAAAACAAGCACCATCAGTCTCCAAGGAGCCCTGAGTTGGGGGTGCTTTGGTTCAGTTCCTACCTGCCACTGAGGAGAAAAATCAGAGTGAGCCTGTGACGTGGACTAGATGTGCAATCTGTGTTGTGGGGTCCAGGCCTCAGCCTGGGAACACCCTGTGCCAACTCTTCTTACCTTGCCCCCTAGATCGCCTGTGCTGCTGTTGACTGTGTCAAAGACAAGAACCAAGACCTGTGCCAGCAGGAGGCTGTCAAGGGCTACCCCACTTTCCACTACTACCACTATGGGAAGTTCACAGAAAAGTATGACAGCGACCGCACAGTAAGTCGGGGAGAGGCGTCTGCCCAGAGCTCGCTCTGCTGATGGGCAGGGAAACTGCCACTGAGGAGGGACAGCACTGGGCAGCGTCCCAGAAACCGCGGAAGTCAGCTGGAACACTGCATCGAGAGGCCACAGGCCCTCGGCCTGGCTGAGGCTTGACATTGCTGGAGGAGAGTCCCAAGGGGTTGTCACAGATGTCCTGTCCCCAGAGCCAGGCTGGACTCCAAATGCCGAGGGTTTTTCTCACTTGCTGGTCAGGGCTGGTGGAAGCCATGCAGACCCTCTCCGCCTTGCAGACGTCTGCCCACCTCTCCCTGTCACAGGAGTAAGCCCTGGAGGGGCCGGGGGGGTGGGGAGGGAGCGTGCATGGCCAGCTCAGGGATTAAAGCTCCTCTCTCTCTCTCTCTCTCTCTCTCTCCCCCCCTTCCCTGCAGGAATTGGGATTTACCAATTATATTCGAGCCCTCCGGGAGGGAGACCATGAAAGACTAGGGAAAAAGAAGGAAGAGTTATAATTCCTGCCTCAGAAAAAGCTTTTCCATTACACTGTGAATGATACCTGTTTTGTTGTTTCTGAATTTCCACATGTTCTGAAGACAAAGTTTTTTATAGCCGCTTATGGCCATTTTGTACAATTTTGAAATAAAATTAAACCATTTATTTGGTGGTATGGTTTATTTTCATGGAGCCTGTACTAACAAAGGTGGATACTCACATCCTTCTCCTTCCACCTCTGCTGGGAGGTACAGAGCTGTGCTCCAGTGCCCTGTCTGCATGGAGGTCACCCCTGAGAGTGCCGGCCCCCTGTCAGTCATTTGAGAGCAGAACAGGGAAACTGGATCGCAGAATATCCTGCTGGAAAATGACAAGCTAATGAGAGGAAATACGTCAAGATAATCAATGACTTTGGGAGGCTGAGGTGGGAGGATCACTTGAAGCCAGGTGTTCAAGACCAGCCTGGGAAACATTATGAGACCTCATGTCTACAGAAAATAAAGTTACTGGGCGGAGGGGTACATGCCTATAGTCCCAGCTACTTGTAAGGCTGGGGAGGGAAGATTGCTTGAGCCCAGGAGTTCAAGTCTACAGTGATCTATGTTCACATGACAACTCCAGCCTAGCTAGAAAGCAAGACCCTGTCTCAAAAATAGAAAAGTAAAAGAAAAAAAAAAAAAGATGATCAGGGAAATTGGGATGCTGAAGCAAATGGTAACCAAACACTAGCTTCTGGATTGTTGTGGTTTCAGTATTGGTGTGTTTCCTCTGTGTGTGTTTTCCTGGAACTTACTTAGGTATTTATCTTTCTCCAGCTGTTTGTCTTCTCTTCCTCTCTCCGTTCCCTCCCCATTCTCCCTTTAAAGAAAATTAAGTTGCTGCTTCAGAGGCATGAATGGAGTGGGGGAAGGGGGTCTCTGTGCCAGCTGCTTGCTGTGCACCCCGGATGGAAGGGATGGTGTGTTCTTGAGGTGCAGATGTTAGATCTGCTCACCAGCCCCCACCACTGACCACAATAACCCCAAATCTTTACGCCACATTTTCCACGGATGGGTGCCTCGCGCGGCCTCCTGCCTGTGTACATCTCTTTTTTGACGCACCTTTCCGGTGAGTCCTCATGCTTTCTGCATGCCTGCGTGACTGACACCCAGCCCTGTGCCCAGCGGTGCAGTCAGAGCCTGAGCACAGCGGTAACATGTTTTGTCTGCTCGTTGGTATTTCTCCATGGACAGCGGAGCAGCCTTGCAAAGTGCTGGAATTACAGGCGTGAGCCACCACACCCGGCCCCAAAATCCTCTATCTTAGGCCTGTGTTATCCAATAGCCATTAGCCACCTATGAGTATTGAGAACTTGAAATTTGGCTACTGCAGCTGAGTGAAGGTGTGTATGTCTGTGCCTTTTTATATTGTGGTAAAATACACATAGCACACAATTTACTATTTTAATCATGTTTAAGGGTACAATTCAGTGGCACTAAGTACATTTGCATTGTTGTCCAACCACCATTACTATCCATCTCTAGAACTTTTTCATCAACCCAGACTGAAACTCCGTAACCATTAAAGAATAACTCTCCATTCCCCACTCCTCCTAGCCCTGGTAACCCCTATTCTACTGTACGTCTCTATGAATTCTACTATTCTAGGAACCTCATATAAGCAAAATCGTACATTGTTTTGTATCTGGCATATTTCACTTAGCACACTGTTTTCAAGGTTCATTCCTGAAAGTATGTAGCATGCATTAGAATCTCATACTTTTTTTTTTTTTTTTTTTTTTGAGATGGAGTCTTGCTCAGCCGCCCAGGCTGGAGTACAGCAGCACATTCTCGGCTCACTACAAGCTCCGCCTCCCAGGTTCACACCATTCTCCTGCCTCAGCCTCCGGAGTAGCCGGGACTACAGGCACCCGCCACCACGCCTGGCTAATTTTTTGTATTTTTAGTAGAGATAGGGTTTCACTGTGTTAGCCAGGATGGTCTCGATCTCCTGACCTCGTGATCCACCTGCCTCGGCCTCCCAAAGTGCTGGGATTACAGGCATGAGCCACCGCGCCCAGCCAGAATCTCATACCTTTTTTAAGGCTGAATAATATTCCACTGTATGTACATACCATATTTTGTTTACCCATTCATCCATCAATGGACATTTGGGTCAATTTCACCTTTTGACTATTCTGAAGAATGGTGCTATGAACATAGATGTACAAATAAATACCTCTGTGACATCCCATTTTCAATTCTTTTGAAGGTGGAATTACTGGGTCATACGGTAACTCTATTTTTAATTTTTTGAGGAATGGACGGACCATTTTCCACAGTGACTGCACCATTCCGTGTTCCTACCAGCAAGGCATGAGGGTTCCAGTTTCTCCTCATCCTCGCCAACAGTTATTTTCTGGTTTGGTTTGATTTGGTTTCATTTTTAATAGTAGCCATCCTAATGGGTGTGAAGTGGCATCTCACTGTGGTTTTGAAGTGTGTTTCCCTAATGATTAGCGATTTTGAGCATCTTATTTTTATTTTTATTTTTTTGAGACAGAGCCTCACTCTGTCGCCCAGGCTGGAGTACCATGGTGCCGTCTCGGCTCACTGCTACCTCCTGGGTTCAAGCAATTCTCATGCCTCAGCCTTCTGAGTATCTGGGATTATAGATGTGCACCACCACACCTGGCTGATTTTTGTGTTTTTAGTAGAGATGGGGTTTCACCATGTTGGTCAGGCTGGTCTTGAACTCCTGACCTCAAATGATCTGCCCACCTCAGCCTCCCAAAGTGCTGAGGTTACAGGTGTGAGCTACCTCACCCGGCCTTGAGCATCTTTTCATATGTTTATTTTCCATTTGCCTATCTTATCTGGAGAAGAAGATATTCTCTTATTCTCTTTAAGTTGTTGCCCATTTCACATTGGTTTTGTGTTGTTCCCTTGTAGGAGTTATTTATATATTCAGGATATTAATCCCTTATCTAACATATAATTTGCAAATATTTTATCATGTTCTGTGAGTTGTCTTTTCACTCCCTTGATAATGTCCTTTCATGCACAAAAGCTTTTAATTTTTATAAAGTCCACTTTATCTTTTCTTTCGTTGCCAATTATATCCAAGAAATCATTGTCAAATTCAATGCCCTGCAGTTTTCCCCTATGTTTTCCTCTAGAAGTTTTATAGTTTTAGTTCTGAAGTTTAAGTTTTTTACTCATTTGGAGTTAATTTTTATGTGGTGTAAGGTAAGGGTCCAACTTCATTGTTTTATAAAATATATATAACTTAAGATTTATCATTTTAACTATTTTTGCGTATACTATTCAGTGGCACTGATAGCACTTTTGTTGTTCAAGTCTTAATGATAAAATAATGGGGAACAGTAAGAGCACAAAGCACAGAGTTTGGTTCTGACTAGCGATGCCCAGTCACTGGGAGCTTCCTGTGGGCAGGGCTGGTGCCTGTGTTATTCCGTGTGATGTGGGCAGGTCACGTAACCCCTGAGCATAGGCTTTGTCTTCCTAAGAGGGCCTGATGCTTTCCAGATGAGATTCCACATCTTCTTATGTTGCAGTGGAGCAGACCAGTTTCTGAACCCAGAAGCATCACCTTCCCATGCCTGGCGCAGAACAGTCCCTGGAAGCCAAACACCTCTAGACAACATACATAACATTTTAGGTTATGTGTATTTTACATAACATAATGGATATCCAGGCTGGGTGCAGCGGCTCACGCCTGTAATAGCAGCACTTTGGGAGGCCAAGGTGGGTGGATCACCTGAGGTCAGGAGTTAGAGACCAGCCTAGCCAACATGGTGAAACCCTGTCTCTACTAAAAATACAAAAATTAGCCGGGCATGGTGGCGGGCACCTGTAATCCCAGCTACTTGGGAGGCTAAGGCAGGAGAATTGCTTGAACCCAGAAGGTGGAGGTTGTAGTGAGCCGAGATGGCGCCACTGCGCTCCAGCCTGCATGACAGAGTGAGACTCCATCTCAAAAAGAAAAAACAAACAAACAAAAAACAGATATCTAGTTTTCCCAGCACTACATGTTGAAAACATTGTTCTTTCCTCCCTGAATAGTCTTGTCACTCTAGTTGAAAATCATTTGATTACATATGTGAGGGTTTATTTCTGGACTCTCTATTTAATTGGTCCATATGTCTGTCTGTATGTCTGTACTACACTCATTAGTATAGCCCTGTAGTAAGTTTTGAGATCAGGAAGTGTGAGTCCTCCAGCCTTCTTGTTCTTTTTTGACATTGTTTTGGTTTTGGGGGGCGTCCCTTGAAATTTCGTGCAGTACCATCTATCACCTGTGTAGATTCGCATAACTACCGCTATAATCAAAATACAGAACTATTCCATCACAAGACATCTCATGCTTCCCCTTTATATTCACACCCCTCCCCACCTCCCCTGAACCTTGGCAGCCACTAACTTGTTTTCCATCTCTATAATTTTGTCATTTGGAGAACGTTATATAAATGGAACCATATAATATGTAACCTTCAAGATTGGCCTCTCTCACTCTACATAGTGCTGTTAGAGTTCATCCAAGTTTTTGCATAAGTCAATAGTTTGCTCCTTTTTATTGCTAAGTAGCATTCCATGGTATGGATGTACCACAGTTTATTTTACCATTTACCTGTTAAGGGATGTTTTGGCTGTTTCTGGTTTTGAGCCTTACAAAGAAAGCTGCTGTGAACATCTATGTATAACCTTTTTGTGTGCACATAAATGTTCATCTATGTGGAATAAATGCCCAGGAGTATGATTGTGTTTAGCTTCTAAAGAAACTGCCACACCGTTTTCCAGAGTGTTTGTATCATTTGCATCTCACCAGTAATGTGTGAGATCCAGTTTCTCTGCATCCTCACCAGCATTTGCTATTGTCTCTCTCTTTTTTTTTAATTTTAGCTGTTCTAATTAGTATGTGGTAATATCTCATCATAGTCTTAATTTACATTTTCCTAATGGCTAGCAATGTTGAATATTTTTTCATGTGCTTATTTGCCATCTGTGTATCATCTTCAGGGAAATGTCACTGCATGTCTGTTGCCCATTTCCTAAGTGGATTGTTTTATTACTATTGAGTTTTGAGACTTCTTTACATATTCTAGACACATTCTTAGTCAGAAATGTGGTTTGCAGATGTTTTCTCCTAGTCTGTAGCCGTATTTTCATCTGCTTAACAGAGTCTTTCACAGAGCAAAATTTCTTAATTTTGATGAAGTCTAATGTTACTATTTTTTCGTGGATTATGCTTTTGATGTCACATCTAAGAATTCATCACTAAACCCTAGATAGCAAAAATTTTCTTCTTTTTTTTCTAAAGTTTTACATTTAAAGATATGATCAATTTTAAGTTAATTTTTATATAAGGTGTGAAACTTAAGTCAAGGTTTAGTTCCCATGCCGTTTGTTGAAAAGACTATCTTTCCTTCACTGTGTTTCTTTTGCACTTCTGTAAAAAATCAGTCAACTGGAAGCCGGGTGCAGTGATACATGCCTGTAGTCCCAGCTACCCAGGAGGCTGAGACAGGAGGATCACTTGAGCCCAGGAGTTCAAGGCTGTAGTGTGCAATGATCACACCTGTGAATAGCCACTGCACTGCAGCCTGGGCAACATAACAGACTGCAGCTCTAAAACAAAACAAAACAAAGGATTAAAGTTGTAAGTTAAAAAATATATAGCAGTTGGCTATACTTACACAGGTATATCTCTGCACTCTCTATTTTGTCCCTTTGATCTATGTGTCTATTCCTCCAGTAATACCACACCATCTTAACTACTCTATGTAATGCCTTGAAATCAGATAAACTGAGTTCTCCTACTACTTTTTTTTTTTCCAAATTCCTTTAGCCATTCTAGTTCCTTTTGCTTTTCATATACATTTTGGAATAATTTCATCCACATCTAAATTTTTCTGGGATTTTGATAGGAATTAGAGTAAACCTGTATATAAAAATTATCAAATGATTCAGAAAAACAAATATATCTATGTGTATGTACATGTGTATCTGCTATACTATGCAGATATATTTGTTTTTCTGAATTGTTTATCTACTATGTAGATACCCACATACACACACATAAGTACCAACACAAAGAGAAAGAAAAACAAGGCAAAGTGTAAACAACTGGTGAATCTGGGCAAAAGGTGTGTGCAATTTTTTATAAGTTTGAAACTACGTCAAAATAAAAAGTGCTTCCTAATTCCCCGCCCACTAAAAATTATGCATGGAAACAAACAGCACACCGTTAATAAATAACTCAGCAAACCCGTTTTAGCAGGAGGGCTGAGTCAAACTCTCTCCAGGCAGGCCTGCTTCCTGTGTGGCCAGGACCCAGGATTTCCTTGGACCTCCACAGAAGGTTGCAGACAATGTCTGGGAGTCTGGCTAAGGAGCTTACCAGATTGTGTGACCTAGGTGAGATCACAGGCCTGCCTCAGGGGTCCACAGCACAAAGGGGAAAGAGGTGGTGCCAGCGAGCATGGAAGACAAAGGGCTCCAGCCAGGACTAGAGGAGGAAGGAAGGTGCCTGAGTCTCAGGCGTTAGTAGCCGCCACCCCACGCAGCATTGACTGGTAGAGGGAGGGAGTATCTGCAGGACCAAGGGGGGACCCTCCTCCTTAATTGTCTCCAGGACAACATGAAAGTTTGTGCACACCTCATGGGGAAGGGAGGAGAGGAACTCTGAAACCCTGAGCATTCATTCACCCAGAGTCATCCCAAAGTTACCTAAAAATGACTTTCAGTGTATTCGATCAGACTGAGATCATCATTTCTACTAAATCAAGGAATATAAACACACACACACACACACTCACACCCCTTTCTCTACATAATAGGCACAACGAAAATATGCAACTCCTCTATGCCTGATAAAATGTGGTGCCCAGCGCTGAACACAAGACTGCAGGTGAAACCTGGCCCACACAGGGTAGAGAGAACCATGAACTCCTCATTCTAGATCTTTTATCTCGGTTAATGTAATCTAAGGACGTAGACTCGACATCAACAATATCCATCAAAGCTTTTTCACGCTGCCCACAGGAAAGGCCAATCCTTGATAGTTCATTTTCACCAAATATTTTTATTTGCTGGTTTTCAGGGTAACCACGTGTGGTATAATAAACCTGGAAAAGTGCAGAAAAGCACACAGAAGGAGATTTAAATCACTTGTAATCCTGGTGCTCATGAATAACTATTAAACGTTTTTTTCCACACACACAGAGACACACACATGTACGAAAATCTTACCATTTTGTAAACTTTTAAAAGTTTTTACAAGATATTCTGAGTATTTTCCTATGTCATCTGGTATTTCTCCTTAACATAATTTTTAAAGACTATGCAATGGGGTTTCTCGATATTTGCACTATGGACATTGAGGTCAGATAATTGTTGTTAGGGGCTTTTCTGAACATTGTAGGATGTTGCAGACCTCTGACCTCTACTCACTGGATGCCTGTAGCATCTCCCGACTCTGCTGCATGTGACAACCAAAATTGTCTCCAGATATTTTTGTCCCTTAGAGGGCAAAATCACTCCCAGTTGAGAACTGTTGCTATGTAGTACTTTATCCTGGATAAATGTGATCATTTACTTAGAAATCTATCTTATTAGATGTACGTGTTATTTATAATTATTCCCTGCTATGAATAATGCTGTATATACCTCTCTGGTTTTGTTATTTTATACATTTTTGAATTTTCAGAAGTGGCCTTCTGGGTCAAAGAATATGCATGTTTCTAAAACCTGTGGTAGGGCCGGGCACAGTGGCTCACGCCTGTAATAGCAGCACTTTGGGAGGCCGAGGCGGGCAGATCACCTGAGGTCAGGAGTTCGAGACCAGCCTGGCCAACATGGTGAAACTCCGTCTCTACTAAAAATATAAAAGTCAGCCAGACATGGTGGTAGGTGCCTGCAATCCCAGCTACTCGGGAGGCTGAGGCAGAAGAATTGCTTGAACCCAGAAGGCAGAGGTTGCAGTGAGCCAAGATCGTGCCATTGCACTCCAGCCTTGGCAACAAGAGCAAAACTCTGTCTCAAATAAATAAATAAAGCCTGTGATATATTGTCAATTTCCTTTAAAAAATTACCTATTTATGTTCTTACTAAGAGTATATGAAATGACCTGTTCTCCTAAATTCTTGTTAGCTCTGGAAATTATAATTTTTAAAGATCTTTGCAAATTTTATTTTTGCTGTAAGACAATTATTTCAGTTAAATTTTTTCTTGAAAATTTTAGTTTGCCAGGATGTTTTCAATCCTGTCTCTGTCTCTGATAAGTTTTCTATCGTTAACTTCATGTCACTTGCAAATTTGACAAGAATTTAAATGTTGTAAAAAAAAAAATAGAGTTTAACCTAGAATCCTGTAGCAGGCCAATAGAAATTTCCCATCAATCCACTAGTTCAGCATCCCTAGATACAATCATTCAGCAAGTCCCCAACCCACTTAATTACCTCAGCCTCTAACTGATATTTTCCAACCTTTCCTAAAGGGTACAATGAAAGACAATGTCAAATGTTTTGTTGAGGTCTGGATTTAGTATCTACCACATTTCTCCGGTGAACCAATCTAATAACCGTATGAAAGAATAACTCTTTACCTGTGTAGAACGCCTTACAGTTTGGACGCATTTTTAAATTCGCTTATTTTCATTTCGACAAATGAAAATATGTATTGCGCGTACTCAGCCTAGCCCCCTATTTTCAGCCTCCCTTTCGGATGTAGTTGGGGCCTCCAAATCCTACGCCTTTCCAGAGTTCTGTAGCATGAATCTGTTTCTTGGCTTTTCTACTGCCAGGTTGGGTTTCTGGTCTGCTGAGCCAGTGCCACCCAACACTGTTCTTCCCTTAAGAGTTACATCTCCTATGAACTAGGCACAGTGGCACATACCTATAGTCCAGCTACTTGGGAGGCTGAGGCAGGAGGATCACTTGAGCCCAGGAGTCTGAGGCTGCAGTGCACTGTGATCACACCTGTGAAGAGCGCTGTAGTCCAACCTGGGCAGCATAGCACAAGCTCATCTCTTAAAAAAAAAAAAGAGTTACATTTCCTAGTCTCCCTCACAGGCAGGACTGCCAGCAATAGGTCTGCAGTTCCTGAGATTTGAAGCTGATGCAATTTAGGACCCACTTTTTAAAAAATATGCAAAAATGGCCAGACACAATGGCTTATGCCTATAATCCCAGCACTTTGGGAGGCTGAGGCAGGCGAATCACCTGAGGTCAGGAGTTTAAGATCAGCCTGGCCAAAACATGGTGAAACCCTGTCTCTACTAAAAATACAAAAATTAGCTTGGTGTGGTGGCGGGTGCCTGTAATCCCAGCTACTCAGGAGGATGAGGCAGGAGAATCGCCTGAACCCAGTAGGTGAAGTTTGCAGTGAGTCAAGATCGCGCCACTGCACTCCAGCCTGGGTGGCAGAGTGAGACTCTGTCTCAAAAAAATAAATAAAATAAAATAAAATAAAAAAATATATATACACACACATTTTATATATATATATATACACATACATACACACACACACACACAAAATTAGGCCAGGTGCAGTGACTCATGCCTGTAATCCCAGCACTTTGGGAGGCTGAGGTAGGTGGATTGTTTGACCAGCCTGTGGAACATGGCAAAACCCAATCTCTACAAACAAAACAGAAATTAGCTGAGTGTGGTGGTGTGCACCTGTAGTTCCAGCTACTTGGGAGGCTGAGGTGGGAGGATCACTTGAGCCTGGGAGGTGGAGGCCACAGTGAGCCGACGGCACCACTGCACTCCAGCCTGGACAACAGAGTGAGACCCTGTCTCAGAAAAATATATAAATATATGCAAAATTTGTGACAATGGTAAATATCTATTTACTAGAAAAAAGGAAATCACAAGTTAAACTTAAACACTTAAAAAGCTGAAATATACCACAAATAACATAAAATCCAGAAAAACAATACAATGTTTTTATTTCTATTAATTTTTTCTTAGGAGTCTGCTCAGGAAACTCTCCTCTGTCCAGTCTATATAAAGAGCCAGTTTCCATTCTTCACCCTGCTTTCTTTTATTTGATAGCATTTATCCCAAGAGCATCACATCTGTCTTACATGTTCACGTATTTTCTTTCTTCCCCTCTAGAATGTAAGATCTAGAGGGCAAAAACATTTTCTGTCTAGTTTGCCGTTTTGCCCCCAAAACCAGAAAAGTATAAGTACTCAAGGGGTGTTGAATAAATGTTGGAAATTTTCACATAGAACCCCATATCTCACAAACTGTATGTAGAGTATGATCCAGTTTTTGTTTAAAAATATGCATAGAAAAAGAAGACCAGAAATAGATCAAAATATTTAAAGTGATTATCTTGGGTTGATAAAACTAGGATTGATTTTCATTTTCTTAATCCTATTTTTCTAGATATTCCAATTTTCATTTCAGTGATGTATTTAAAATTTTACATAAGTGAAATGCTCATGATGAAATGCTAGATGAAAAAGCTAGAAACAAAATGTATCTACTATGATCCTGATTTATTTAAGACATTTTTTAATTAAAAAAAGACTTGAAGGAAATGCAGCAACAAATTGAAAATGGCTACCTCTGGAAGTTGGAATAACAAATGGTTTTCATTTCTTTCTACTTGTTTATGTTTTTGCAGATTTTATAATGAGCATGAATTACTTTGATAATGCATGATAATAAAAACAACAAATGTTACTATGGAGGAAAGAATGGGGGTTGAGAAAAATGAGGTTCCATTAAATTTGAGATAAGACTTGGTATTTATTTGGTAGTGTTCAAAGAAAGGTCAGGGAAGACAAAAAAGAGTACCAAGAAAGGGGGAATAAGGTGGGAATGGGAGGCCTTGATGAGATCAAGATAGTCATAGGGAAAGAAAGAAGGGATGAATATAATAATGTAGGTGGAGCGGTGGAGCAGAGGAAGCAAGGTGGGCTTTCCCTCATTTGGATTGAAATGAGAGCCCACTCTCAGAACTTCCTAAAGCAGGCCTAGAATAATAAATTAATGAGAATGTGAATGGAGAAGTCCAAGTTGAGTAGCAAGTAAATGGATATCATTTTGTAAATTTTTTTTTTTTGAGACGGAGTCTTGCACTGTCCGCCCCGGCTGGAGTGCAGTGGTGCAATCTCGGCTCAATGCAAGCTGCTCCTCCTGGGTTCTGGCATTCTCCTGCCTCAGACTCCCAAGTAGCTGGGACTACAGGTGCCCGCCACCACACCCGGCTAATTTTTTGTATTTTTAGTAGAGACAGGTTTCACCGTGTTAGCCTGGATGGTCTTGAACTCCTGACCTCGTGATCCGCCCGCCTCAGCCTCCCAAAGTGCTGGGATTACAGGCATGAGCCACTGTGCCCGGCCCATTTTGTAAACTTCTGATGGGCTCTTTTAAAAATCAATGAAGAAAAAATATATTCTGAAATTGCTCCAAATGTCTTTTTATCTCCAGTTTTTCAAGACAGATTTCTGAATCAGGATATTCATGACTTAATTGTGCATTAATTCAGGTGGTAATGATTGACCGTAACTGCGAATAACAGGACACATTCTTGTGGTCTCCTGAGGACCACCTGGGTAATGGAATAATAATGACAATTAGGATGTGGTGAATCCAACTTCTCGCTATGAAATAGAATGCCAAATAGAAGTAGTTAGTATTCATTCAAAGCAGCATGTGAATAATCAGATAAAAGAAAAGTACTTAGTGAAGGCAAGAAACACTTAGTGAAAAGTCTTTTAACATTTATTTTTGTAGCACAATAAAATAAAAATGTGAGTTAGTGTTAAAATTAATAGCTTATCTAAAGAAACTCCCCAGGACTTACTGCCTACATACAAAGTTACTTTAAAGAGAGAAATAGAGACTGTATTGTAAAATAGAAAGAATTCAAAGTTCCTTTTTATTAGAATACACATTGATGTGTGAAAGTACTTTTAATTAGAGATAATTAAAATAATAGGCTATATTTAAAATAATTACATACTAAAAGATGTCTACAAAATGATGGGAACTTGGCTATAAAATTTTAACACGAGCAATATTAAGCATAATAATACCTTATCTAGATGAATATGTTTTTTTGCTAATCTATCTTTTCACCCCACTTGCCCTTATTCTGCCTAGAAGGGAAAAAAGCTCACCAATTTACAGACCTTGATTCAGCCAGTATGGAATAAATTTACTGGAGTTATATCTCTATGACAAAGTTATAAACATAAATTTCCCATTGAAATAAAACTTAAAAATACTGGATCCCTTGAAATATCTATCTATACACATATCTACAGAATAGAGAACTACATATTTAATATTTGACAGGTCTGACTGTGTTCCTTACATTGATAGTTAACTTAAAAGAAAATAAAACTAGAAAGCCCTAGCTAAGAAGAGATGTTTAACTTAAGTATAACCTAAGTAGTAATAAAACGAAATACACATTAAAACAAGGAGCTTTTCTTCCCCCACTCAAATTAGCAAAGCATTTTTTAAATGGTAGCACCCAAAGAATCATTATCAATCATCACCAATAGTGTTTTAAAGTGGTTCAAACATTTTGTAAAGTAATCTGGCAATATATATTGAGAGGCACAAAACAGATTGTAACTTTCAATTTAGCAATTCCAGCTGTAGGAATGTATCCTAAGGAAATAATCTCAAACACAGAAACAGCTACAACCAAAAAATAATAATCATCTAAGCATTATTCATAATAGAGAAAAAGGAGGGAGGAGAGAACTCTGAAAAAATTGAAATAGCTAATAAAAGAACATGTAAATTATAGCACATTCATTTGTTATATTCTGCAGGTGGTAAAAAATGATAGTTATTAAAAACTAGGGGGAAACATGGAAGAAATCTTACGGTGGGTTAAATTTTAACAGCAGAATGTCAGTTTGAATATATTTATGATTGCAATTCTTCAAAAATATGCTTTTTAAAAATACAGAAGAAAATACATGAAAAAGATAATGATAGGGCTGTTAGGTGATGAGCATATGGATACTTTTATTATTTTTCTATACTTACTACATTTTTGTGATGTGATTATATTACTTTAAAAATAAAAATATTGTTAAATTTTTGGAATGGAGATTTACTGGCTTGGAGTTGTTGGTTTTTTCCCCAGTGTTTTTACTGGCTTGGGGTTGTTTTTTTCCCTCAATGTTTTTCCACCTTCTTCTTCTCCTTTATTTTATTTTTTATTTTATCTTATTTTATTTTATTTATTTTGAGACAGGGTCTCACTTTGTGCCCAGTCTGGATGTGCAGTGGCGCAATCACAGCTCACAGAAGCCTCAATCTCAGGGGCTCTAGCCATCCTCCCATCACAGCCTCCCGGGTAGCTGAGACTACAGGCGTGTGCCTCCATGCCCCGCTGATTTTTACATTTTTTTTGTTGAGACAGAGTTTCACGTGATGCCCAGGCTGGTCTTGAGCTCCTGGGCTCAAGCATTCCTCTCGCCTCAGCCTTCGAAAGTGCTGGGAATACAGGCATGAACCACCGCACCTGGCCCTCCAGCTTCTTGTTTAATGCCACTAAATCTCTGAGGCCTTGATAAAACTAGACAGCATAAACATAAAGTAAAATGGAGGGGGGGTGGGAATTTTTAGGTAAATACAGCTGAAAATGCTTATGATGAAATATGATATTAAAAATTGAATACAAAGTGCTTTATCTAATGTATTCTGATTTTCATTTGTTAAAAATATTTTTATTAAAAATAAGGTTTGACCTTAGATATGACAAAGGGCAAGCAAGAAAAGAGAAAAATATATAAACGAAACTTCATCAAAATTAAAACATTTTGTGCTTTGAAGGACAAAGTGGGTGCACTTTCTACCCAGTAGCCTGACTATAATAAAAAGATACTGTTGACGAGGATGTGGAGAAATCAGAATCCTCATACATTGCTGGTAGGAATGTAAAACGGTGCAGTTGCTTTGGGAAACAGTTTGGAAGTTCCTCAAAAAGTTAAACATGGAGTTACCATATGAGCCAACAATTACATTCCTAGGAGAAATGAAACATGGGCAGAAAAACTTACACATACATGAAAGTTCAGAGTGACATTTTAAATAGTCCCAAAGTAGAAACAACCCAAATGTCTATTAACAGACCAATGGACAAACAAAATGTGACATACACATGCAATGAAATATGATTCAACTGAATGAAGTTCTGATACATGCTGCAATATGGATGAACTTTCTTGTTGTATTTTTTGTTTGTTTGTTTGTTTGTTTTGAGATAGGGTCTCACTCTGTCCCCCAGGCTGGAGTGCAGTGGCACAAATAGGGCTCACTAAAGCCTTGACCAGGCTCAAGTGATCCTCCTACCTCAGCCTTCTGAGTAGCTGGAACCACAGGCGCCTGCCACCATGCCTGGCTAATTTTTGTATTTTTCGTAAAGATGAGGTTTTGCCATGTAGCCCAGGCTGGTCTCCAACTCCTGGGCTCAAGTGATCCTCCTGCCTCAGCTTCCCAAAGTTGTGGGATTACAAGAGTGAGCCACCACACCCAGCCTCATGGATGGACTTTGAAAACAAGCTGAGTGAAAGAAGCTGGTTCCACACTTTTACGCGGTTCATGGGACTGTAAATTAATTCAACCACTGTGGAAGACAGTGTGGCAATTCCTCAAGGATCTAGAACTGGAAATACCATTTGAGCTAGTCATCCCATTACTGGGTATATACCCAAAGGATTATAAATCATGCTGCTATAAAGACACATGCACACGTGTGTTTATTGTGGCACTATTCACAATAGCAAAGACTTGGAACCAACCCAAATGTCCATCAATGATAGACTGGATTAAGAAAATGTGACACATATACACCATGGAATACTATGCAGCCATAAAAAGGGATGAGTTCACGTCCTTTGTAGAGACATGGATGAAGCTGGAAACCATCATTCTGAGCAAACTATCGCAAGGACAGAAAACCAAACACCACATGTTCTCGCTCATAGGTGGGAATTGAACAATGAGAACACTTGGACACAGGAAGGGGAACATCATACACCAGGGCCTGTCGTCGGGTGGGGGGGAGCGGGGAGGGATAGCATTAGGAGATATACCTAATGTAAATGATGAGTTAATGGGTGCAGCACACCAACATGGCACATGTATACATATGTAACAAACCTGCATGTTGTGCACATGTATCCTAGAACGTAAAGTATAATAAAAATAAATAAATAATAAAAGTAAAAAAGAAGCTGGTTCCAAAAGACCATCTATTGTATGATTGCATTTATATGAACATCTAGAATAGGCAAATCTATAGGGACAGAAAGTAGATTAGTGGTTTCCCAGGGCTGGGGAATAGCAGGGTGGGAGAATGGATATGGGGCTTCTTTCTGGATCCATGAAAATATTCTAAAATTGCAGTGATGGTTGTCCAATTTTGTGAAGGTATTAAAACTGTCGAATTCATATGCTTTAAGTGGGTAAATTATATGGTGTGTGAATTATATTTCAACAAAGCAGTTTTTTTTTTTAAGTACAACACCTCTACTAGAATGACCAATGATTTTCATTTTCATCTATTTTTTGGTGGTAAGCAGTGTTCATAACAGGCATCATCTAATAAAGTGTTATCAATGATAACAGTTATGTATCATCAAAAAGCCAGTGAGGCAGAGCTGCTGAGCACTTTAGTAAGCTCAGGAGCCAACAGAGATCTGGATCACAATCCTTGGCCAGGCTGCTATTAATTATTAGTTGGGTGATCTTGAGCAAGTCACCTAACCTGTCTTGTGCCTTAGCTTCCTTCTCTGCACTGAGAACAGCATGATGATTTCTTCATACTAGGTTGTTCTGAGCATTAACATAGAGTTTGCTTAACATGGCATATGGCAAACTCTCAATAAATGCAGGTCAGCAATAGGAGTAGGAATGGTAAAGGTATTAGTGCTAGTGGTAGTCATCATAGAGCATCCATAGTGCAAAAAAGGTTGTGAACCACCACTCTCAGCCCACATCATGTTTGCAAGGCCCTCCCTCTGCAGGTTGGTAGGTTGTTGTAAGTGAGGAGGTGGGAGAAGATGCCTCCTCAATTCAAATGGCTTTTGCAGAAAGTGTTGAAAGAAGAATTCTTTTGGCTTTCTGGGCATGTCGAATTCCTAATTCTAATTATTTTTTTCTCTATGCTTAGGGGAGGCCAGAGGGAGGCCTTTCTCTGAGCTCTGTGGAGGCCAGTAAGTAGAATATTTCTTTCCATTTTGCTTCTATGTAAGTTTCTTTCTTTCACTTTCTTTCTTCTTTTTAAAATTCACACCAAAATAAATGATTGAATTTAGATTTTTTCCAACTTAATAAAATTATCTTGCATTCAAAAACTATATTTGAGAGATATAAAGTAATGGACCTCAGTGGAATATAAGGTTTATCACTATCGGGTCTGTCCTGTTAGGAGCTTCATTCATTCTACCATTTTACAGAGCTCTACATAATCAAGGAAAAATTAGGCTGCTAAATTTAAAAGTTTGCTCTTTTTAAATTTAGATTTGCTGTCTGTAAACACAGGGTCACATATTCTAGAGAAATTCCTTCACAGTACAAGAGGATGTGTTTGATAATGTTGGCACCAACGTCATTGGTCATGGCAAAAATAAATTTTAATCATGCAATTAAAAACAGGTGGCAATGGAGTTGGAATGAATTAGAGCCATACTTATTAACAAGAAAAAAACTCCAAAAATTAAATTAGAAAGTTGAAAGATATTGGGAGTGTGATCTCATTTATATAAAGCTTAAAATCTATGAAACAATACTATTGTTTTGGATGCATGTATTAGTAGTAAAAGCTGAAAGAGTTGCATGGGAATAATAAACACGAAATTCAGAATAGCGGTGATTTGGGCAGTGAAAGAATGGAGGGGAATGGAGTCAGGGAGGTGCCTTCAACTGCATTTGTATGATTTTAGTCTGCGGGCTGGGCATAGTGATGTTCTTTATATTATTTTAATGGCTTGTCATATATTATTTCACACTTTATAAATCATTTTTTAAAGAAAAAATGTGGAGGCATGTAGTTTGTTCTACTATTCTCTCTACTTTTCTGAATTGTAACATTTTTCAAATTAATAGAATACTATATGTTAATGTAAACTCTCCATGCATAACTTTCCCTTTTTGTCACCTGTTTTAGTACTCAAATGAATTGAAGGGAAGATAGAGTGAGGTAGTGATATTATTTCAGAAGTAGTGAACCAAGGCCTCCTCTGCTGAGAACCGGAACTTGAAATAAATTAGGTTTGGTTCAGTCTGGAGTATTAATTGGATTTAATAATTTATGAGCTAAGTGTCACAAGGGTCCATGATCCTTAAAAGAATTAATCACATTTCAAAGGGCATTGAAAACCACATAAATGCAATAAAGTTGCATAGTCTATTCATCAGCACATTACCTTAAAGTCCTGTGGAAAAAGTGGCCTATTTAACATTCTAAAAATTAGTCCAGACTTTTGCATCAGACTTTGTGCAATGTCATTTACTACCCGTGGGAAAGAAATGATTACACAAATACCGTAACACAACACATGTTTTATAAAGTTACATGCATATTTAACAACATATATATTAGATACATGGGTGGATGACTACCTGGAGAGTGGAGGAGATTGGTTAAAAATAAAATAAAATGCCTTCTGGCAGGTCTGGCTGGATTTCCACTGGATTAGCCCACTTCCAGGAGGTGAGGACAGCCTGAGGCAGTGGAGGCTTGGGTCTTGCTCACTTCCTTGACTGGTGGTGGGAGAAAGCTGAAGACCTGTATTGTTGTTCAGTCTGCTTGGGAGAGGGAGGGGCCAGCCCACTGCACCCCAACATTGTCTCCACTTGACTAGAGCCAGGAGAGGAGGAGGAGGTAAGGGTTGTTGCTGGGCTTTTCAGTTCTTGTTACTACTGCTATTGCTGCGGTGCTATGACTAATTATACTGCTTCTGTATCTGCTAATGATACTGCCGTGTTTGAGCCCTTCCTATGTGCTAGAACATGGAAAGAAGATATTTGAAATTCTCATTTGATCTTATCAATTCTAAGGGATGCAGGTGTTGTTAAAACTATTTTACAGGTCAAGAAATTAAGATGCAGAGAAGTCAGGTACCTTATCCAAGATCTCATGATGAATTACATGGCACAGCTGGTCTGAGCTTTTCTTTAAGTCTCTGGGGTCATACCTTCCAGCTGTTGTCATAAAATGGGGCAGTCACGTTTTTGTCAGCTGCAGAAATTCTCACTGTTAGAGAAGAAACCAACTCCAAACCCAGCCTCATCAGGTGAGAAAGAAGTTTTTCTTTTTAATAGCCTAGACCACATATAAATTGGTAAATGTACTTAGGAACCTGTATTGATAATCAGAAAAGTTATCTATTCTATGACCCAGCCATTCTACTACTAGGAATATATCCTAAGGAAATCATTAGAGAAAAAAGTATGCATTTGTTCACAAGGATGGACACTACAGCATAATTATAGAGGTGAAAAAGTGAAAGCCACCCTTAAGTTCAATAATAAAGGGCTGATAAATTATACATACAGCTTATAGACATATCCATAGTTTAATAATTGCTAAGATGTATTACGTGCTTACCACATGACACTGATTGTTTTAAAGAACTATATATATATATAAACTCATTTAATGTATACACTAGATTACAGTGTAATCCTTAAAAAAAATTATATCGGAATATTTATGACTTGAAAAAATGTACATGATCTATTGCTGAATGAAAAAAGCATATTACAAAACTATTTTAAAACTATAGATAGAAGCAAAAAGGCAGTCATTAGAACTGGGAAGAGGCCTGAAATTACTGTTACTTTCTTCTTTGTGATTTTGAGATGTATCAAACTTTTCTATAATAATAATCTATTACTTTTTTAATAAACTGATTTAAAAATAAATACATAGCCAAGGTATTAGGCCATGCCTGAGGACCTCACACCCCAGCAGTATCAGGCCTCCCAGGAGGTGGGGCCACCAATGAACAAACAGGTGAGGAAGCCCAGCTGGTGCCATGGCCGTGGAGCCAGTGACCCCTAACGAAAGCCAGCTGCTGCCTCTATCTACCAAGGGCCCTGCCCACAGCCCTATTTACTAGGAAGCTCTGCTGCTGTGCGGCTCTGGCACCAAGACCTGGGTCACCAAAGAGAGTTCAGTCATTCTGGACAATACTAAAAACAGAGTTACTCAGACTGTTGCTCCCAGGACTGTGATCAAAGGTCTTGAAAGAATTAAAGAGGAAAGAAACACAAAACGTGGCTCACCAGTCAAGACAGGTTTATTTTAGAGAAAACAAACCTGAGAGGAGCTTCTGGCCAAGTTAGGTCAGAGGCACGCTCTCTTACAGACTAAGAGTTTTTAAGGATTCAGGGTGGGAGAGTTTATCAGAGGCTTGGACAGCTTCTGTGTCTTTTTGTCGTGCTTATCTGGGAGGGAGAGTTGTGTGTCTGTTTCCATAAATCTTTCTGCAGCTGCAGGCATATCCCCCGAGTCTGCTTTTAGCTTCCCTATCTTAGTGCACCTGAAGGGAAAGGGATGTGCTTATTAAGGCCCACTGTTTTACTGGGGCCCATTGTATGAGGGTGAAGTTTGGCAGTTACCCAAGAGACTTTCCCCCCACCTCCCTCTGTGCCCAAGCTGTCTTATCTGTGTTTTACTGTCTGTTCTTTCTGGCTGCTTATAGTTAGAAGGGAAGTGATTTCCTTGAAGTGCATGAGGCTAGAAAGGGAGCTGGAAGTTAAAGTGGCAGTGTTTGTCCGAGAAGATGGTGCTCCTGCTCTGTCAGGTCTTATTCCTACTTTAAGAGGCTTTCACTGTCTCTGGCTCCTGCTGACTTCTTGAACCCAGTTTCCCATGACTCTCTGCAGCCCTTCACACTAGAAAGGCCATTTCCTCCTAACTTTTCCCAGTACCTGTGATGCATTTTCTCCTTCTCCATATTTTCCAGACTTTTCTTTCCAATCCTCTGCTCTAAAATGTCTTTTTCCAAGCCTATGGATTGTTCCAAGCCTATAGATGATGCTGACGAAACTGATAATAGTGTCGATGCAACTGCTATAAACATAGGTGTAATAGCAGTAACAGCAATTAAACAGTATTTAAATAACACATAATAAGTGCTACTACTATTAAATAGTAATAGCTTTATTTAGCAGCTAAATAAAGCTACTATTTATTTAGCACTTACTATGTGTTGTTCAAATACATTAAATCCTGTTTAATCCACATAGCTCATCTGTGCACAGATACTAGTGTCCTTTACAGATAAAAGATCTATGGCTCAGTGAGGTGAAGTAATTTTTCCAAGGTTCCGCCATCAATAAATGGTAGAAACAAACCTCAAACTGAGGTCTGTCTGTGCAATTCACAAAGCACTTCCCTATCCATGACCTCCCAAAATCCATACCTGTGAGGATGGCAGGTATGATCATCCCTGTTTGACAGTTGAGGAATCGAAGTCTGGTTGCTGATAATGGTGGTGGGGAGAGGAAGTCTAATAATCCCAGTTTCCTGAATACTAGGTGCAGAAAACATTGATTATGTGGAAAGACTTGTCATGGCTGTCTTAATGTGAATTCAGATGAATCTGGAGTTCAGAATTTCATCTACTCTCTTAAGTGCAATTCTGAATTCATCAATGCCCAGGAAAGGCACGGATGGAAAACGTCACCCTGTGAATGGACTATCAGATATGTGTACATATGAATGTGATATATATGCACATAGAGAACAGTCTTGTGAGAAAGTCTCCAGCAAAAAGCTGGGTACAAAGAGATTTAAGGTTAAATTTAAGGAGAAATAAATATTTTTGCTCCTTTTTCTAAAAATATTCACTGAGGTCCTATGAATGGCGAATAAGAAGTCTCCCCCTTTGTGAATTTGTGACTTTGACTCCTGTTATAGGGAACTAGAACTCCATCTGTCAGGAGTCCTGTGTTCCAGAGAAGATATGCTGATAAGACAGTTTGCCAGGCGTGGTGGCTCACACCTGTAATCCCAGCACTTTGGGAGGTCAGGATGGTGGATCACTTGAGGTCAGGAGTTCAAGATCAGCCTGGCCAACATGGTGAAACCCCGTCTCTACTAAAAATACCAAAAATTAGACAGGCGTGGTGGCACGCACCTGTAATCCCAGCTACTCAGGAGACTGAGGCAGGAGAATCGCTTGAACCCAGGAGTCAGAGGTTTCAGTGAGCTGAGATTGTGCCTCTGCACTCCAACCCGGGCAACAGAGCAAGACCCTGCCTCAAAACAAACAAACAAACAAACAACAAAAAAAAAAACAGTAAATGATGATTACTTAGGGGTCTGAGTGGCTTGTCCCCTGACCCTGCAGTTCCGGACTGTCTTATGAAGTATCTGATCTATTTCTTTCTTACAAAACTCTCATGGGCCACGAGTTCCTTGTGTTGGACTCTCAAGGGAGACCCAGGCCTGTGGTTCATCTCTTCCTTACACGCTTATACAAATATATTCAGTTCATTATTTACTCAGACTTGGTAACTTCCAGTCAATGTCCCAGGAAAGGCATAAAGTGTCCCAGAGTGGAATGAATTTTCAGGAAACCCTCAAGCCAAATCCTTTGTCTGATTTCACCTGTCACCAGGACTGGGGTCTCAGCTTACTCTGAGTGGCTCTGAGCTCAGCCAGGCCTCTGTGTCCTGCTCAAGGTTTGGCAGGAAGGAAGAGTGCTCCAAGGGTATGGATCCAGCTTGAGGAGCCGCATTGAAACAACTGCTAAAATGTATGCTTTACACACACACCTGACATTCTTTTCTTAGAGGATGTGGCATTCTCTTTGGGAGATGGCATTTATGAAAAAGTATATGACTACACCTTGTATTTTATTTTGTTTCCATACATGGGGTTGACTGAATTAAAGAAGTGACATCTTTTTCACAGATGCTTTGTTACAGCAGGTGAGTGAATTTGACCCAGATGTGTATCCCACACTTCTTATAGCAATTCCTGCCTTAAATATGTGGCAACTGAATTATATTTTAAAATGCACTTATTAAGTCTGCCAGTTAAGGGAATTCTGTTTTAATTATTTTAAGGTAAGGACTCTTTTTAAAGTAACTAGTCCCTACTTTTAAAAACAGCTTTATTGAGATATCACATACTTTACAATTGATTCTTTAAAAGTGTGCAATTAGGCTGGGCGTGATGGTTCACACCTGTAATCTCAGCACTTTGGGAGGCCGAGGCGGGCAGATCGCAAGGTCAGGAGTTCAAGACCAGCCTGGCCAACATAGTGAAACCCTGTCTCTACTAAAAATACAAAAAATTAGCTGGGTATGATGGTTGGCATCTGTAATCCCAGCTACTCAGGAGGCTGAGGCAGGAGAATCGCTTGAACTCGGGAGGCAAAGGTTGCAGTGAGCTGAGATTGCACCATTGCACTCCAGCCCAGGAGACGGTGTGAGACCCTGTCAAAAAAAAAAGAAAAAGTGTGCAATTATACCAGGAAAGGGAGATGGGAAAAAAAATAAAAGTGTGCAATCCAATGGTGTTTCACAAAGTTGTGTGATCATCACTATAATCAACTTTATAACATTTTCATCACCCCCATAAAGAAACCCTCTACCCCATAGCTATCATTCTCCAGTCTCCTAACCCCACCTTCCAGTCCTAAGCAATCACTAATCTTATTCCTGTCTTTATAGATTTGCCTATTCTGCACATTTCATATAAATGGGGTCATACAATACGCGGTCTTTTGTGACTGACTTCTTTCATTTAGAATAATGTTTTGCGGTTTCATCAATGTTGTAGCATGTATAAGTTCATCACTCCTTTTTATAACAAATAATATTCCATTGTATTGGTATATTATATTTTATTTATCCATCAGTTGATGGACATTGGGTTTTTTCCACTTTTTTGCTATTATGAGTAATGCTGGTATAAATATTAATAGGCAAATTTTTGTGTGAAGATATGTTTTCATTTCTCTTGGGTATATACCTAGGAATGTGTTAATATAATTAATTGGGAGGCCATTAGGCTGAGATTGCTCTAGCATGTTGGGTTCCTATGTAAGCAAACCAAAACCCAACTCAATGTCAGCAATAAACAAAACTTAAGCTTAACCAATCAGAAACCAAGTAACTGCCAGCTAGGGACTTTCCACTTTAACCAATCAAATTTCTCTTTGTCTTGCTTCCACAAACACCTTATAAAAATTTCCCCTCATATTCCTTCACTGAACTGCTTGTGTTATGGTGTGGCCAGATTCCTGAATTGCTGAATGCTCAAAGAAACTCATTAAAAATGTAATGTTCTTCAGTTTATTTTTTAACAAGTGGAATTACATGTAACCTATGTTTACATTTGGAGGAACTGCCAGACTATTTTCTTTTTTTTTTTTTTTGACACGGAGTCTCATTTTGTCACCCAAGGTGGAGTGGAGTGGTGCAATCTTGGCTCACTGCAACCTCTGCCTCCCAGGTTCCAGCAATTCTTCTGCCTCAGCCTCCCGAGTAGCTGAGATTACAGACGAGTGCCACCACGCCTGGCTAATTTTTGTACTTTTAGTAGAGACGGGTTTTTGCCATGTTGACCAGGCTAGCCTCAAACTCCTGGCCACAGGGGATCCGCCCGCCTCGGCCTCCCAAAGTGCTGGGATTACAGGTGTCTAAAGTAGATACACCATTCTACATTCCCACCATCTATGCAGCATGATATACAGGTGTTTTGCTTTCTCCGTATTCTAATACTTGTTATTAGCTGGCTTTTTGATTAAAGCTATTATAGTGGGTATGAAATAGCATTTCATTGTAGTTTTGACTTGCATTTCCCTGATGGTTGGTTATGTTGAGCATCTTTTCATGTACTAGTATGTTTGTATATCTTCTTTGAACAAATGTCAATTGAGATTCTTTGCCCACTTTTTAATTGGATTATTTGTCGGTATGTAAGAGTTCTTTGTATGTTCTAGATAGACATCTCTTATCAAATATATGATTTGCAAGTATTTTCTTCCATTCTCTGTGTTGTTGTTTCACTTTCTGGATAGCATTCTTTGAAGTAAAAAAGGTTTTACATTTTGATAAAGTCCTATTTATTTTTTCTTTCGTTGTTCATGCTTTGGGTGTCATATCTCAAAAAACATTGCCAAATCCAAAGTCATGAAGATTTACTTCTATATTTTCTTTTAAGAATTTTCTAGTTTTAGCTCTTAAATTTAGGTCTTTGATCAATTTTTAACAAATTGGGAGTCCAAGTTCATTGTTTGGCATGTAGATGTCTAGTTGTCCCAGCACCATTTGTTGAAAAGATGTCTTCCACTTTTTAAATTGTTTTGACACTCTTGTTGAAAATCAATTGACTGTAAATATGAAGATTTCTGGATTCTCAGTTCTATTGCATTGATCTATATGTCTATTTTAATGCTAGTACCTCACATCTTGATTACTATAGATTCATAGGTTTTGAAATCACAAGTTTGAGTCCTACAACTTTGTTCTTTTTCAATTTTGTTTTAGCTGTTCTAGGTCCCTTGAGTTTCCAAGTGAATATTAGAACTATCTTGCCCATTTCTGCAAAGAAGTTCAGCTGGTAGGGGCAAGAGTACATTGACATAGATTGTGTTAAATCTATAGATCAATTTGGTGAGTATTGCCATCTTAACAATGTTTAGTCTTCTGATCCATGAACATGAAATATTTGTCCATTTATTTAAATCTTCTGGCCAGGCACAATGGTTCACACCTCTAATCCCAGCACTTTGGGAGGCCAAAGCAGGTGGATCACCTGAGGTCAGAAGTTCAAGACTAGTCTAGCCAACATGGCGAAAACCCATCTTTACTGAAAAAAAATACAAAAAGTAGTCAGGCATGGTGGTGCAGGCCTGTAATCTCAGTTACTCAGGAGGCTGAGGCAGGAGAATTGCTTGAACCCAGGAGGTGGAGTTTGCAGTGAGCCAAGGTTGCACCACTGCACTGCAGCCTGGGTGACAGGGTGACTCCATCTAAAAAAAAAAAAAAACTTGTAACATTTTTCAACAGTATTTTGTAGTTCACAGAGTATAAATTTTGCATTGCTTTTATTAGATTTACTCCTAAATATTTTATTCTTTTTGATTATATTGTAAATTGAATTTTAAAAATTTTATTTTTGGATTGTTCTTACCTACTATATAGAAATATTATTGATTTCTGTATATTGTGCTTATATCCTGCAACCTTGCTGAACTTGGTTATTAGTTCTAGTAGATTTTTAGTGGATTTCTTAGGATTTTCTATACATAAGATCATGTCATTTGCAAATAGAGATAGTTTTTCTTTTTCCATTCCAATATGGATGCCTTTTATTTCATTTTCTCACACCCTAAGTTTAAAAAAGTAACTCCTAAGTTCATTTTTGGTTTGCTTAAAACAAAGTTCAATATCAATTATATCTCAATAAAGCTGTTAGGGAAACATTTTAACTTTCCTTAAAACCATCACATATGGTATGGGGGGTGGGGAGAGCTGTTGGCCTACTTTCTTCTATGATTCTTCCAGGTGTATCTGGATGCTTAGATATAAAAATAATTGGACTCATGCTTTATAGATATTTTCCAATCCTGGCTGGGCATAGTGGATTGCCCTTGTAATCCCAACAATTTGGGAAGCTGAGGCAGGAGGATCACTTGAGACCAGAAGTTCAAGACCAGCTCAGTCAACATAGCAAGACCCTGTCTCTACAAAAAAAAAAAAAAAAATTGAATAAACAATACATTAGCCAGGCATGGTGGTGTGTGCCTGTAGTCCCAGCTACTTTGGAGGGCAAGGCAGGAAGATCACTTGCACCAAGGAGTTCGAGGTTGCAGTGAACTATGATCGTGCCACTGCCCTCCAGCCTGGGTGACAGGCCAGACCCTGTCACTAAAAGAATAAAAATAAAAATAGATATTTTGCAATCTTGTTCTCAGGAGCTCAATGCACAGTCAAACCCTTCTCAGGATTAAGAGGCTTTATGAACATTAAAAAAAAAATCATATCCCTATTGGATGAGGGTGTCCTGAAACAGGAACTGGTGGAGGGTCTGTGGGTCCAGCTGCACAGAGGGGACTGCTCCTACTGTGGCGGGGGGGTGCCTTTTGGCCACAGGGATAGCGCAGCATCCAAGTCCCTGCATCCCTCCCTTGGGGTAAAAATGAGGACCGCACAGGCTGTATGGATTTATTGTGCTCTAAATGTCCAAATACCCCCAAATCTAGTTTTCCTACTACTCTTCAATCCATAGATGAGGGTCTAGGGACTGTGTTTCCAGGATGACCTTGGGACTAGGGGCCATGAGGAGATGGGAAGGCTTAGCCCCTGCACAAGGTCTGGCTGGCAAATACCCTCATGATCTCCTCTGCTACTGCAATCACCCAGCATTTTGTGAGGACCCAGGCTCTTGCGCTGCGTGGTTCAAAGGTGATCTCTTGTGACTCAGGAGGTCTGAAAAGCAAACCAATCAGCTATGGTATGGAAAATAGTTCTTATTACCAGCGTCCTTTTATTTTCAGTAGGTTCTTATGTGACTTGTTTGTCCTTCTGCTCAGCTCTAATCAGTTCACGTTCTGTGCAAAGACACCCCCTAAATATTATTTGACTGGAAGTGACATTAACATTTTCCTGTGTCAATAAGAATGCTTCAAAAGCAGGATTTTCCATAGGTGCAAAATACTACATTGTCTGATTATATCATAATTAACCAGTTCCTCCAGAAAGAGGTTGGGATCACTTTGGGGGAATGCAAGCACTAAGTTCTTAATGTATCTCTTTGGATAAGGCTGTGTGTCACCAGCATTGGTGACCAGCACTGCAGTTGCATCCATCTTTCTAACAAGGACAATCCACAGACAAGCCCTATCACTTAAGCATGTGGCCAGGACTGCCCAGGACATGGCCCTCAGTTCTCGTCCTTCTGTAAAATCTACAACCTTCACACTGTTTGGCCACAGAAAAAGAGAACATTTTCCTGATGGGATATGTTAGGAGAACACCATTCTAAGGAGAACAATTTACTTTTTATATCAATCCTGAAATAAATCAGTGACAAAATTCAGTCAGACTCTGGCTGTTTGTGTTTCTAGGAACCTAAGGAATTGCCAGGTGACTCCACGTGAAGCTACCCAGGTACCAGGGTCTGAATGTGTTAACACTGGACACTTAAAGTGGACAGAAGGGCAGACAGACCTGGAAAGTTATCTGCATGTCCAGCAAATTCCCTGTGGCCTCATGGTGTTTCTTGTAGGTCTGGATAGACCCTCCGTGGTTTCTGCCCATCATTTTTGCCTGGCTCCCACCTCCGTGGACCACCTCTCCAGAGAGCTGCTCTCATCATCCTTCCAACCTGGGGACATGATTAGCACTGCCAGGGCAGGTAAGCCCCTCTCTTGGCTTTTTTTTTTTTTTTTAAATTTACAGATTCCCTTTTGTCCCCATGTGCATGTCCCTTACCAGCGTGTGAGATGTGTCCGTAAGTATATGAATGTCCTTATGAATACGTGATGTTATTGTGTGTACTGATGCATTTCAAGTAATATGAATAGCATTGGGCTTAAAAATGATATAAAGCAAGAGAGGGGATTTAATGGACTGATCATGATAATTTGCTATGAATTCAGGAACTCTTGAAATGATGATGATGAACTCTCTGCACTTAAGGTTAAAAAACAAAAACCTGGATCCCTTGACCTTAAGGTTAAGGTTCTCTTCTTCTTACAGCAAAGGGACATGATGAGTGCCCCATCCTGCAGCCATCAAGAAGGCTTTAAGGGCCAGATTTGTTCCAGCAGTAATAAATAATGTTATCGGTTATGAGAATCTAACATCATGTACCCTCTTCATGTAGGATGCATTGAGAATGACCAAACATAATATTCTTGCCAAAAATGCATAAGCTTAATCTAATCATAAGAAAACACCAGAGAAACCCGAATGAGGGACATTTTACAAAATAAGTTAGCAGTGCTTTTCAGAAGTATCAGAGTCATGAAAAACAAGAAAAGAGCAAGGAAATCTCACAGATTGGAAGAATCTAAGGAGACATATAACTAAATGCAACCCAAGATACTGGATTGAATACCAAAACAGAAAGAGGACATTCATGGGCAAACTAGCAAAATTATGTAAGTTTTTAGTCTTTTTGTTATAGTACCAATGTTAATTTCCAGGTTTTGATGACTGTACTGTAGTTGTGTAAGCTGTTAACAGTAGGGGAAGCCGGGTGAAGATTACACAGGAACTCTTAATGCTATTTTTGCAACTTTTCTCTAAGTCTAAGATTATTTCAAAATAAAAAGTTTTTTTTTTAAATCTAGGCCTGGTGCCTTTTTGGGGAGTCAATTTTTGATGACTGATTCAATGTTTAAATAGTTATTGGTCTACCTAAATTTTCTATCCCTTCTCTGAAAGTTTTAGTAATGTATATTTTTTCTCAAAAGTTTTCCATTTCAACTATGTTTTCAGAATTTGGCGTGATATTCATTTATATAATCCCCCAATAGGTTTTGAATTCTCTGCTAGGTTTATAGTTATATCATCAACCTTTTTATAACTAACTAGCTTTATTTATTTGTGGATCTCTTACTCTGTTTTCTCCTTTGGTTGGGAGCTAAAAGAGCTTTGTCCTTTTACCTTTCAAATAATCTGTTTTGGTTTTGGTAATCATCCCATTATTTACTTTCTACTTTCAGTAATTTCTGGTTTCATCTTCATTTTTTCTTCCTTCTATTATTATTAATTTATGTATTTATGTATTTATTTATTTATTTTTGAGGTGGAGTTTTGCTCTTGTTGCCCAGGCTGGAGTGCAATGGCACAATCTCGGCTCACTGCAACCTCTGCCTCCCAGGTTCAAGTGATTCTCCTGCCTCAGCTGGAGAAGCTGGGATTACAGGCATGTGCCACTGTGCCCAGCTAATTTTGTATTTTTAGTAGAGACGGGTTTCTCCATGTTGGTCAGGCTGGTCTCGAACTCCTGACCTCAGGTGATCCACCTGCTTCAGCCTCCCAAAGCATTGGGATTACAGGCTTGAGCCACTGCACCCAGCCCCTTCTATTATTTTTAATTCATTCTATTACTCTTTTTCTAACTTCTTGAATTGAATGCTTTCCTCATTAATTTGCTATCTTGTGTCTAATATAGACAGTCATAAGAATGTAGCTATTTTTTCTACTTCTATTTGCATCACTTAAGTTTTAGTATGCAGTGCTTTCACTGTATAATTTTAAGGGTTCTATTTCTTCAACTCACAGATTATTTGTTAGTATGCCTTTTCCTTCCTTCCTTCCCTTTTTCTTTCCTTCCTTTCCTTTTCTTTCTCTTTCGGTCTTTCTCTCTCTCTCTGTCTCTCTCTCTTTCCTTCCCTCCTTCCTTCCTTCCTTCCTTCCTTCCTTCCTTCCTTCCTTCCTTCCTTCCTTCCTTTCAAGATGGGGTCTCACTATGTTGCTCAGGCTGGTCTAGAACTCCCGGGCATAAGCAACTCTCCCACCTTGGCCTCCCAAAGTGCTGTGATTACACTCATGAGCCACCGTGACTGGCCCCTTTTCATTTCTAAATGTATGGAACTTGTATTTTTTTATTATTATTCCTAATTTTATTTTATTAAAATATGAGTATTTGTCTAAACAGTATCCTTGTCATTGGCACAAGGTTCAAAATGCAACTTTAGTAAATACTGTCCATTTGCTCTTCCCCTTCCCTCCAAAAGAATTATTGGTTGCCTGAAATGAGAAAAGTGTTCCAAAATAGAATATGCATAATTGACTGAATAATCTGAGATTTCATCCTTGACTCACCCTCCCTACATCTTTCCAACAACTCTGTATACTAATGAAGAATATTAAAGCACAACTTCAGCTTGATTTGTGATTCAGTTCACCACCTTCAAACAAATTACAGCCAATAAAAGTTTTCAAATTAGCATCTCCTCTCTGGCACTTGCAGGTATCAGTGACACTTGTGTGCGGATGGAGGTTATGGAGATTTGTGATTGTGCTGAAGAATGTAGGCCCAGAATCAGTACTTATTATTGCTGGTGTTAAAGTATGATGAATAATACCCTGGTTAATTTATATATTCCCACTACTTGAAACACTGAGCTAAGCTGGAATCTGAAGACAAGGTCAAGAAAGTTACTCTAAAATGCAGTCTAATGAAATTTAATATGCTGGGCCCAGGGGCTCATGCCTGTAATCCCAGCACTTTGGGAGGCTGAGGTGAGACCAGCCTGGTTGACATGGCAAAACCCTGTCTCTACTAAAAATACAAAAATTCGGCTGGGTGCGGTGGGTCATGCCTGTAATTCCAACACTTTGGGAAGCCAAGATGGGTGGATCACCAGATCAGGAGATCGAGACCATCTTGGCCACCATGGTGAAACCCCATCTCTACTAAAATACAAAAAAATTAGTTAGGGGTGGTGGCGCACACCTATGGTCCCCGCTACTTGGGAGGCTGAAGCCTGAAAATTGCTTGAACCTGGGAGGTGGAGGTTACAGTGACCCGAGATCCCGCCACTGCACCCAACCTGGCGACAGAGCGAGAATCTGTCTCAAAAAAAAAAAAAAAAAAATTACCTGGGCATGGCAGTGCATGCCTGTAATTCCAGCTAACTGGGAGGCTGAGGCAGGATAATTGCTTGAACCCAGGAGGCAGAGGTTGCTGTGAACCAAGATCACTCCACTGCACTCCAGCCTGGGCGACAAGGGCGAAACTCCATCTCAAAAAATTAATTAATTAATTAATTAAATAGACAAGGGAGGGGAGTTTTTGCAACAGATGTATTCTATTTTGTGGTTCTGAATGTTCTTTTCTATAAGCCCGAGGTGTCAGAACTAATGGCCCTAACTTATACAGACTTAAAAAAAAAAGTGCCAGTAGTAGTTATTCATCACTGCCTGTATTAGTCAGGGTTCACCCCACAAACGGAACCAATAGCCTGTGTGTATTTTTAGAGAGATTTACTTTAAGGAATCGGCTCATGAGGTTATAGAGGCTGGTCAATCCGAAATCTGCAGCATGGGCTAGTACAGCAGTCCCCAACCTTTTTGGCACCAGGAACTGGTTTCATGGAACACAATTTTTCCGTGGATGGGGTGGCGGGGATGATTCTCATAAGGACTGCGCGACCTAGATCCCTTACATGCGCAGTTCACATGCGCGGTTCACATGCGCGCCTATGAGAATCTGATGCCACCACTGACCTAATAGGAGGCGGAGCTCAGGCAGGAATGCTCTTGCTCACCTCCTGCTGTGTGGCCCACTTTCTAACAGGCCAGGGACTGGTACCGGTCCATGGCCAGGAGGTTGGGGACCCCTGGCTAGGAAACCAGGAGAGTGGAGAGCATGGGTGCTGCAGCTCGAGTCTGAAGGCCATCTGCCAGCAGAATTCCTTTTTGCATGGGGAAGGCCAGACTTTGCTCTATTCCAGCTTTCAACTGATTGGATGAGGCCCACCCACATTATGGAGGGCAGTCTGCTTGACTCCAAGCAGTTGACTAATGTTAAATGTTAATGTCACCCAAAACACCTTCACGAAACATCCCGTATAATGTTTAACCAAATATCTGGGCACCGTAGTCCAGCCATGTTTTTGTTTTATTTTGTTTTGCTTATTTATTTTATTTTTAATTTTTGTGGGTACGTAGTAGGCATATATATTTTTGGGGTACATAAGATATTTTGATACAGGCGTGCAATGTGAAATAAGCACATCATGAAGAATGGGATACCCATCCCCTCAAGCATTTATCTTTTGAGTTACGAACAATTCAATTACACTCTTTATTGTAAAATATACAACTAAGTTATTACTAACCCGTTGTGCTATCAAATAGTAGGTCTTATTCATTCTTTCTATTTTTTGTACCCATTAATCATCTCCATGTTCCCCTCAGCCCTCCACTACCCTTCCCAGCCTCTGGTAACCATCCTTCTATGCTCTATATCCATGAGTTCAATCGTTTTGATTTTGAGATCCCACTGTTTTGCTTTTTTAGAGACCAGTTCTGGCTTTGTCACCCAGGGTGGAATACAGTGGTGCAATCAGCTCACTGCAGCCTTGAACTCCTGGGCCCAAGTGGTCCTCCTGCCTCTCAGCCTCCCGAGTAGCTAGATGACTTTTTTTTTTTTTTTTTAAGTTTTTTTGTAGAGACAGGGGTCTCCTTATGTTGCCCAGACTGGTCTCTTCCTGGACTCCAGTGATCCTCCCATCTCAGCCTCTCAAAGTGCTGGGATTATAGGCGTAAGCCACTGTGCCCAGTGGCCCATCCACGCTGATACAAAAATTGACCATCACTACTCAATGGGATAAAGGCTGTGGTTAGTTGCTGTTATCATTTAGTCCCTAGGAGACAGAGTACCTGAGAGGAAGAGGAAGACTTTGATTCCCAGCTGTGAGGCTTCCTAGTTTTGTGACCTTGGGCAGTTTTGTTAACTTCTTGTAGCCTCAGATTCTTCTACAATAAAATAATAGGATTTATTATTATTATTATTATGTTTTTAGAGACAGGGTCTCACTCTATCGCTGAGGTTGGAGTGCAGTGCCACAATCATAGCTCACTGCAGTCTTGACTTACTGGCCTCAGGTGATCCTCCCACCTCGGCCTCCTGGGTAACGGAACACAGGCGCACACTACCACGCCTGGCTAATTTTTTGTGTTTTGTATTTTTTTTGTAGAGATGGAGTCTCACCATCTTGCTTAAGCTGGTCTCAAACTCTTGGGCTCAAGCGATCTGCCCGCCTCGGCCTCCCAGAGTCCTGGGATTACAGGAGTGAGCCACCATGCCTGAAGAGTTGTGAGATGTAAATGATATAACCCATATGTGACATCTAAGGGTCTCTGTAGATATTCAGTAATTGTTCCTTTCTCTCTGCTTCCTCAGGAAACAGTATTCTCCAGTTGCTGCCTCAGTCTGAACCAAACTTATGAGATGATCCAACATCCTGGGTTCTGACAACTCTGCTCACAAAGTTACATTTGGATTACTCATTACATTTTCCATGTGTGTAGGCAAAATTCTCCTTGGAAAGTAGCATCCCATTGTTCATGAATATAATGGCATTCTTATTCATAAATCAGAAATTTATGAATTTCTGGATTAGAAATTGTTGGTAAGAAAAGCAATCCACTCTTAGAAACTCAAATAAAAAGAGGGTTTGTTATCAACACTGGGGGAATTTTGCAGAGAGTTAATTATAGGAAATAGCCTGTCTTCATTGAAAACCATAAAATGAGATTTCTCTCTGTCTCTCTCTTTTTTTCTCTCTCTCTCTCTCGCCAGTGATATATAATTTTATTCATTTCTATTTGGCTTCCTTTGCTGTGTTCTAAATGTCCACTCCCCTGTAATTTGGGCCACAAATGGCACTTCACCGGCCCTCCAGCCAGCTCTCCAGCCAGCTCTCCACATGACCTTGCAGCTCCATGCCCATACCATCTGACTCACTCATTCTCTGTTTCTTAGGTAAAACTCAGGAGAGAATCTAATTGGTTGCTGGCTGATTCCTTTGGTCACATGTTCCAATCCACTGTGGATAAATGGGAATGAGTTGGCACGTAATTAATAGACTGATCCTTTCAGGAATGTGAACCAAAAACTTAAACCCAAAGGGTTCATTGGTTGTGGTGGCGAAGTAACCTGCAGCTTCGTTTCTAGTAGGGTTGCTTGGCTGGGTCAGTCAATGCATGTCCAGCAGCTGTGCCTGCCCTGTGCTCCTGCATCCCCAGCCCAAGGTCTGCCCTGATCTCCCAGCGAGCCTCCAGACGCACACAGGTTGGTCTCGCACAGTGAGAGGAGGCAAGGCTCCCAGAGGCCTTTCTGCGCTTTAGTTCCTCAGGATTCCTGGTTGCCATTTGGCTGGCTTCTGGGGAACCCTGACCACTCCATGATGTGGCTTCCAGCCTACTGCTGTGATGGCTGGAATGGACCAGACATCTGCTGTGGCGTGCTCTTTGTGTTTCCCATCTCCCCACCTCTGTGGCTTCCCTGGCCTCTGACTCCCCACCCCTCCACAGTCCTGGGGATTTTGTCTGTACCCACATTTTCCATGCCCCCAGCCCAGTGCTTTACCCCATTTCTGGATGGACCAGCTCAGAACATTGGCTTTCTGAACTTGCAAAGCCAAGAGACAGACTTGACCTGGGCTGGATCTCTAAGACATATGAGGTGCCCCAAGGGCACCTCCCTCTGCCTTCACCATCCTGGAACTCCCAAATGGACGTGGCAGCAAAGCATCTTGGGGAACAGAGCTGCATGTGAGCGGGCAGGTCTTGATGGGAATCTTGGCTCTTACTTTTACTCACTGTGGGAAATTGCCCAAGTTTTTTGGGGCTTAGTCCTGTAAAATTAATAAAATAAAAGATACTGAAAACATAAGGCTGCTAGGAGAACTCAATGAGTACAAGGTAATTAGCACACAATAAACAAACAGGAGCAGTTATTTTAAAATGATTTTTGTCAGTATTAATAACAACATCTCGTAGTCCCCAGAAAATAGTGAAAGAGAAGGTATTACTGTACCACACAGCCAACTCCTCATTTCTGAGAAATAGGCTTTTCTCTCCACTCCATCTGTCCTACAAGGTCACTGCCATACAGAGGCAGTGAAGAAGTGACTGATATATTTATAGCAGTTAGGGAAACCATATTTTGGATCGGGAGAACATCCCCCACTTAAAACCCTCTCCCATAATAAAAGTTTAAAGTCCTTTCCTTGCAGCTTACCTAATTTTTTTTTTTTTCTTAAACTACAGCCAGAATGTCACATTGAGGTTTCTCTCTCTGTGCAAACACCACTGTACTAAAACATATTTCTTACTACATTTTGGTTGCAGGAAAATTATTCCTAAGTCATTTTTCCTATGGCCAAGAAGTATACAGTAATTAAAACCTCGTTTGTAAACATGAACAAGAAATAATTTATAGCCTAGGTGCAATCATTTCACTTTTTCATGAACTTACATATTTATGTGTTTGAATAAAACCTATGAATACTAACTGGCTCTTTATTCCAGTAAATGAGACTGTGGTGAGGAGTGAATTGGAGGAAAGTGTGGGGCACATAATTGAAAAATAAGATGGAGCAATGGATTTTGGATGCATGTCTGCTAGTGAATCATTCTGTGACTCTAAGTACAATACTTCGTGCTCTGATTCCCCATCTGGAAAATTATGATAATATAACTATCTGCAAAGTATGACACGAGATTCTATTTTTTAAAAAGAGGAGAACATCAACCAGGTTTTTGGACTTTGGGATCCAAATAAGCAAACATTCAAAACAAGAGTCTAAGAAATGATAATCTTTGTTTACATTTTGTCCTTAGTTAATAGAATTTGTAATATTTTAGGAAGCCACTTTAAATCGAAGGTTCTATCAAATTAATAATAGCATTCATATATTGTTTAGGCAAAGGGACAGATTAATAGGTAACTTACAAAAGATTCCACACATTTGGTCAAGAAACAATTAAAAATATCAATCTCATTAGTAACATAAAAATTGCAAGCAAGGCCGGGCATGGTGGTTCACGCTTGTAATCTCAGCACTTTGGAGGCCGAGGTGGGTGGATCACTTGAGGTCAGGAGTTTGAGACCAGCTTTGCCAATATGGTGAAACCTCGTCTCTATTAAAAATGCAAAAATTAGCCAGGCGTGAGGCGGGCACCTGTAATCCCAGCTACTTGGGAGACTGAGACAGGAGAATCGCTTGAACCTGGGAGGTGGAAGTTGCAGTGAGCCGAGATTGCGCCATTGCACTCCAGCCCAGGCAACAGAGCGAGACTCCGTCTCAAAAGAAAAAAAAAAAAAATTAAAAACAGTCCGATGATACAAGTCTAGTTTTGGTGTGAGTGTGAGGAAACAAGCACATTATTGGTGAGAGTACAAGTTAATATAGTAAAGGAATTTGAGGAGAAAAAGTTTAAACCTGCATGCCCTTTGACAGAGAAATCCCACTCCAAAGAATCTGTTCTACCTAAACACACTATGTAAAGATGCACATATGACAGTGTTGGTGACAGTGCTGTTTGTAATGGCATGAAAAGGACACCTAAACATCTGCTAATAGAAAATGATTCAATAACTTGTGGTACATCCTCATTACCGTCTCCCATTATTAAAAAGAATGAAGTAAACCCACATATTCTGATGGATAGAAAGGGGGGATGCTCCGTAAAATTTTGTTAAGTCATTAAAAACAAGTTATGGAACAATATGTAGAATATGATCTCATTTTTTTGAAAAAGCTGTGTATGAAAAACTATTCACTAACTGAGTAAGAGAAAGACAAGAAAAGTTGAGGGGTGACTTTTCATTTTTTACTTTATATGCTTCCACATTATAATTTTTATGGCAAGTGTAAGTGATTTTTGTTGTTAAAATCATTTAAGGCTGGGCGCGGTGGCTCACACCTGTAATCCCAGCACTTTGGGAGGCCGAGGTGGGCGGATCATGAGGTCAGGAGTTCGAGACCAGCCTGACCAACATGGTGAAACCCGGTCTCTACTAAAAATATAAAAATTAGCCGGGCGTGGTGGCTCATGCCTGTAATCCCAGCTAGTCAGGAGGCTGAAGCAGGAGAATCACTTGAACCTGGCGGGCGGAGGTTGCAGTGAGCCGAGATCACACCGCTGCACTCCATCCTGGGTAACAGAGGGAGACTCGGTCTCAAAAAAAGAAAAAAAGAAAAAAATTGTTTAAGACAACATGTAATTTTACATAAACAGGCTTTTGCAACTCTCATTCTCAGCCCATGTCCCGCACTGCATCAGGCGAACCTGATGCAACCTTCTGGGTTTCTCTTCTTGTTTTGGGAGGTGTTTTCCTATGAACGTTTCCTTCTAATTATGAAATAATTTTTTTTTTTTAGACATAGTCTTACTCTGTTGCCCAGACTGGAGTGCTCTCGGCTCACTGCAACCTCCGCCTCCCGGGTTCAAGTAATTCTCCCTGCCTCATCCTCCCGAATAGCTGGGTTTACAGGTGCCCACCACCACACCTGGCTAATTGTATTTTTTGTAGAGATGGGGTTTTGCCATGTTGGCCAGGCTGCTCTTGAACTCCTGACCTCAGGTAATCTGCCTGCCTTTGCCTCCCAAAGTGCTGGGATTACAGGCATGAGGCACTGAGCCTGGCCAAGAATATCTATTTATTATTGAAAGTGTGTAAAATACAGAAAAGTGAAAACAAAAACAAAAACAAAAAAACACTTATCTCACTCGGAGATAAACTGTACATATATTTTGCTGTATTGTCTTCCAGTCTTTTTTCCATATATTTGAAAAGATTAAAAATCTATAGCATTATATACTGATTTTCCAATTAGCATTTTATTATGTGCATTTTCCTATTATTACCAGTTTTTGGCAATTTTCATACTTATGAAATATACCATATTATGATGTCCTATCAGTTATTTAATATTGAACATTTTAGTGGTTTCTAACTTTTCACTATTATAAACTATATATGTATGTATATATGTACATAGATATTTCATTGTATCTCTGATTATTTCATCCAAATACATTTATAGAAAAAAAGGGCAGGAGTTCAAGACCAGCCTGGGCAACATGGTGAAACCCCATGTCTACTAAAAATACAAAAAGTTAGCCAAGCATGGTGGCACACGCCTGTAATGCAAGCTATTTGGGAGGCTGAGGCATGAGAATCACTTCAGCTCAGGAGGTGGAGATTGCAGTGAGCAGAGATCACACCACTGCACTCTAGCCTGGGCAACAGAGCAAGAGTCTGTCTAAAAAAAAAAAAGAAAAGAAAGAAAAGAAAAGAAGGAGAAGTGTACTATTGCCGTGAATATATACATATATATATTCTTTTGGAGACAGGGTCTCACCCTGTCACTCAGGCTGGAATGCAGTGGTGCAATAATAGCTCATTGCAGCCTTGAACTCCTGGGCTCAAGCAGTCCTCCTGCTTTGGCCTCCCACAGTGCTGAGATTACAGGTGTGAGCCACTGTGCTAGCCTGACATGAATATTTTAAAGACTCTCAATATACATTGTTAAATTAGCTCTTAGAATGGCTGAATTAATTTGTACTTGTACCAGAAAAGGATTAGACAGAATGAAGCTTTGGCCATCCTACTCTGAGTAATGGTTTTATTTTATTTTTTTATTTTTATTTTTATTTTTATTTTTTGAGACGGAGTCTCGCTCTGTCGCCCAGGCTGGAGTGCAGTGATGCGATCTCGGCTCACTGCAAGCTCCACCTCCCGGGTTCCCGCCATTCTCCTGGCTCAGCCTCCCGAGTAGCTGGGACTACAGGCGCCCACAACCGCGCCCAGCTAATTTTTTGTTTTTTGTATTTTTAGAGACAGGATTTCACCGTGGTCTCGATCTCCTGACCTTGTGATCTGCCCACCTCGGCCTCCCAAAGTGCTGGGATTACAGGCGTGAGCCACTGCGCCCGGCTGGTTTTATTTTTAATTTGATAAATAATGAAAGGAAACTTTGGCCTATTTCATAGGTAAAAATGAAAAGTTTTTAAACATATTTATTTGATTGTTAGTGTAGTCAAAAAATTTTAAATGTATTTTATTCATTTGTAGTTTAAAAAAGAACATTTACTTCCATAGTCAAAAAGCATTGTCATAGTTAACAAAAGTAATACCAATTTCTTAATATTACCTAATATCTATTTCACAGTTAAATTGCATCAGTTGTCTCAAAATGTCTTTTCTGGTTTGTTCAAAACAAAAGCCAACCCAAGACCGTGCATTGCACCTGGTTGTTATGTCTCTTGAGATTCTTTTAATTTATGGTTTCTTTCTGTTTTGTTTTGTTTTGTTTTCTCCATACACTGACTTATTGAAGTTGCCTGCAGAATATTTTATTTTTCAGGACTTTTCTAGTTGCTTGCTTGTAGTACTGTTCAACTTTGTCCTCTATTCCCTCTAATGTTTGTAAACAGGGAGCTAGCTGTGAAAATGTGACAGATTAAAGTTAAACATTTTTGGGAAAAATACATCATAGGTGATGTGGTATACCTGTTATTGGGTCACATCAGGAGACTGACCCATGACATCTTGTTGGTCAGTGATGAGGGCCACTAAGATTGACTCCTGAATTATGGTAGGTAGTGGCAACCTGCTTCCTTCATGCAGGTGGGTTTTCTCCTTTGAATTGGAGAGTAATTTCTGTGATATACTTTGGCACTATAAGAACGTCCTCCGTCCATCTACTATTCACCTAATGACTTTACCACCAATACTTAATTTCTGTCTAAATCACTATTTTCATTTGGGGTCGAAAATGATTATTTTCTAATTCTATCACTCCTTCTCTTGTATTTATTTCCCATTAGTCTTTTAAGTAGAGCTTTCCTTTCTCAACTGGAACTACTTGCTTACTCCAAAATGAAATACAACTTCCATTAATACTAGAAAGGCAGGATATTTCATTTTTCCCCTTTAATTATAATTTAAATGTTTGTTTTGCAAGTTGTTTTCTTAGGCTTATTGCCTATTTGCAATGGGAGTGTTCCTCATTTTCTTATTATATGTGGGCATTCTTTGTCTCATATAGCATATATTTCTCTCAATTTTTGGTTGGAATATTAATTTCACTCTTTTTTTATGTACAGATGTTTTATACTTGTCAATCTGGTCTATTATCTTTTTATTTGTGGTTTCTTCATTGCTTTCATGCTTACAAACTCTTCTTTCTCCCAAAGCCAAATCCATCTTTATTTTCTTATAGCTATCTTATAACTGTTTTATGGTTAATTTTTTAACAATTATAGAATTGCTTATTTTAGAAATACCAATCCAGTCTTCTTATTCCTCTGCTGAAAATCCATTGGTGTCTTCCCATTGTGTGCAGGAGAAAGTCAAACTTGGCAATTTGGCATATCAGCTCTTTGGAGCCTGGCCTTTCTTTTGGCTTCATTTCCTATCTGCATTTCTAGCAATAGCAGACCACTGGCAGTTCCCTAAATAGTTAGTGCTTGTGCTTTACAACTATGGATTCTCTTCTCCATGACTTGCCACAGTCTACCTGATAAGTGATTATTCTTCCTGTAATTCTCAAATATCACCTCTTTTTGTAAAAAGTGTTCCATGTTTCTCTCTAGCTCTGTCCCTTTGGAATCCTCCCAGAGCCATTTGGTCAGGTTTTATTGGCATCTGTCTCGTTTGGCTGCTGTCTTAGTCTATTTGTGCAGCTATTGCAAAATATCTCAGACTGGGTAATTTATAACAACGGAAACTTAGTTCTCACAGTTCTGGAAACTGGGAAGTCTGAGATCAAGGCACCAGCAGGTTTGGTATCTGGGAAGGGCCTGATCTCTGCTTCCAAGATGGCACCGTGTTGCTGCATCCTCTAGAGGGGACAAATGCTGTGTCTCACATGGTGGAAGAGTGGAGGAGCACAAACCCACTCCCTCAATCCCTTTTATGAGGGCCTTCATGATTTGATTACCTCCTACAGGCCCCACCTCTTAATACTATTACATTGGCAATTGAGTTTCAACATATGAATTTTGGAGGACACATTCAGACCATAGCAGTTGTCATTGTCTTTAAACATGTTTCTCTCCCCATCCTGTGAGTGCCTTAAAGGAGGGACCATATCATATTTCCCATTGTCACTGCCCAGCACAGAGAGGATGCACAATGTTTGTTGAGTATGTGAAGCATTAATTAAAACACAACGTTGAATAATAAACCGTTTATTCCATGGTGGAAATGTTATTTCAGAATTTCCAAGATACAGATAAGAAACTTTTCTTTCTGGTTTTTTTTTGTTTTAGAAATATTGCTGTCAAAGATGGTGCCAACCTGAAAGAAAAATAACATAATATAAATACGTTATTTATATTATATTTATAACCTATGTGTTATAAATTTTTTAAATCATATTTATAACCTATGTGTTAAGGACAGCGCTAGACATGCAGTGTTAGAGACAAGGAAACAATGCCACATTGGCAAAATTATTGATGCAAACGCAACGTTGAGAAATCCCTGCTTCCATCCCAGCCCCAGTCTCTCCAGCCCCTCCTGCTGGCAACTCTTTTCACCTGGTTCTGTAGCGCTCTGTCCCAAGACTCAGACATAATTCTACCCAAATACACATCTGCACCTCCCTCCCCTAGCAACTCCACCTAGAGCCTGGCAGTATAAGGGGCTCCCTCAGACTGGCTGCACAAAGGTGACTTCATAGTCTTAACCGTTTATCTCACGTCACAGTTTAAAAGCCCAGGCCTTCCGCAGAACTGGCTCACGTACCAATAGAGAAATCTCAAAGTGCAAAAAAAAAAAAAAAGAAAAAAAAAAAAAAAACCACGGGATGGGGGAGTGCTAGAAATAATCGTGATTATATATTATGAAAAAGTAACAGTATAAAACAGTGCTGTGCAATAAAAGTAGAATGTGAGCTACCTATGTGATTTTTTTCTGGTAGCTACCTTAAAAAAGTAGAAGGAAACAGATAGCATTGACCATAATGTATTTTAAACCACATATCAAGATATTAGCATTTCAACACATACAATCAATATTTTTAAAGTTCTACATTGCTTCATTTTTAAAACTTAATTTTAACTAAAATAAAATTAAAATGATCAAAATTAATAAATTTAGTATTGATACAGTACTACTATCTAATTTACTGTCCATATTCAAATGTCATCAGTTGTCCAAATAATGTTCTTTATGGCCATTTCTTCCTCTAGTCCAGGATCTCATTCAGGATCCTACATCGCATTTAGTTGTTGTGTCTCTTTAGTGTCCTTTAATCTGGAAAATATCCTCAGCCTTTCTTTATCTTTTTAACATTGACATTTTTGAAGGGTATGGGGCAATTTGTCACGAAAAAATGTCTTTCAATTTGGGTAACTTTAATGTTTCCATGTGATTATTTTCCGGTTTTGCATTTCTGGTGGAAATCCTACAGAAACAATGTATGTCTGTGGTAGACACGGAAATTCCCTGTCTGGGTCCTCCTTCGAGGGAGGACCTGTCACCCAGCTGCAGGGAGAGTCAGGAGGTAGCCTCCAGCTGATAGCTTTCTGTATGTGCTTCACCTTTGGAGAGCTACCTTGTTTGATATCATGCCCATCTTGGGGGAATCCACATCTGGTGACTTTATGAAGCAAGGATATAAAAGCCTGACCATTCTGATCCGACATGGGACCAAAGGTATCAGACATTTAATATATGGAGAAAAGAGTAGGTAGAAGATAATGTAGAGATGGCTATTTTTTTGTTTTTCTTTGAGACAGAGTCTCACTCTGTTGCCCATGTTGGAGTACAGTGGCACCATCTAGGCTCACTTCAGCCTCCACCTCCCGGGTTCAATCGATTCTCCTGCCTCAGCCTCCCAAGTAGCTGGGATTACAGGCGTCCACCATGCCCAGCTAATTTTTTTTGTATTTTTATAGAGACGGGGTTTTACTATGTTGGCCAGGCTGGTCTCAAACTCCTGAGCTCAGGTGATCCACCCGCCTCAGCCTCCCAAAGTGCTGGAATTACAGGTGTGAGCCACTGCACTGGCCCTAATATGTATCTTTAACTTATTATGTTCTACCTTCAAATACAGTTACACTACTTCATGTATGGTGCCAAAAACCTTGTAACAGTATATATTCATTCCCCTTTCCCTTACAATATCATTAACATATGTTTTACTTCTTAATTTGTTACAAACATTTTTATTTAACAATAATTTGTTACTTTTGCTTTAAGTGGTTAATTATATACATTTTCAAAAGAAGAAAATGTTTATATTAATTCATATATTCATATTTTCTAGTGCTTTTTGTTCCTTTTATGTGAATTTGAGTTTTTTCTTTTCTTTTCTTTTCTTTTTTTTTTGAGACAGAGTCTCATTCTGTCGCCCAGGCTGGAGTGCAGTGGTGGAAGCTCCGCTTCCTGGGTTCACGCCACTCTCCTGACTCAGCCTCCCGAGTACCTGGGGCTACAGGTGCCCGCCACCACGCCTGGCTAATTTTTTGTATTTTTAGTAGAGACAGGGTTTCACCGTGTTAGCCAGGATGATCTCGATCTCCTGACCTCGTGACCGGCCGGCCTCGGCCTCCCAAAGTGAATTTGGGTTTCTATCTGGACTCATTTTCATTCAATCTGAAGAACTTTCTTCAACATTTGTCATAATTCAGGTATGCTAGCAACAAATTCTCTCATCTTTTGTTTACCTGAAAATATCTTAATCTCACTTCTTTTCTTTTTTTTTTTTTTTCCTTCTCACACAGAGTTTGCTCTGTCACCCAGGCTGGCATGTAGTGGCACAATCCTGGCACACTTCAGACTCAACCTCCCAGTCTCAAGCAATCTTTCCACCTCAGCCTCCTGAGTAGCTGGGACTACAAGCATGTGCCATCATGCTTGGCTGACTTTTTTTTTTTTAACTTTTTGTAGAGATGAAGTCCCGCTATGTTCCCTATGCTGGTCTTGAACTCCTGGACTCAAGCAATCCTCCCATCTTGGCCTCCCAAAGTTCTGAGATTATAGGCATGAGCCACCAAGCCTGGCCGCACTTTTGTTTTTTGAAAGAATTTTTCCTAGATATGGAATTCAGAGTTGACAGAGTTTTTGCTTACAGGACTTTAAACTTTTTATTTCATTATATTTTGGCTTTCTTTCTTTCTGATGTGAAGTGCGAAGTCAGTAGTACCTCTTACCTTTGTTCTATATATGCAAGGTGGCTTCAGTGTCTCTCTGGTTGTTTCTAGTATTTTCTTTTGATCATTGGTTTTCAGTAGTTTGAGTGTAACAGGCCTTGGTGTAGCTTTTTTTGGTGTTTATCCTGTTTGCGGTTAGTTTCTTTCTTTCTTTGACAGCGTCTTGCTCTGTCACCCAGGCTGTAGTGCAGTGGTGTGATCTCGGCTCACTGCAACCTCCGCTTCTTGGATTTAGGTGATTCTCCTGCCTCAGCCTCCTGAGTAGCTGGGATTACAGGCAAGTGCCATTATGCCTGGCTAATTTTTGTGTATATACACTTTTTTTAAAAGACGAAGTCTCGCCCTGTCACCCAGGCTGGAGTGCAATGGCGTGATCTCGGCTCACTGAAATCTTGCCTCCCATGTTCAAGAGATTCTTCTCTCTCAGCCTCCCGAGTAGCTGGGATTACGGGCATGCACCACCATGCCCAGCTAATTTTTAACTTTTTGGTAGAGATAAAGTTTCACCATGTTGCCCAAGCTGGTCTTGAACTCCCGGCCTCAGGTGACCCACCCACCTTGGTCTTCCAAAGTGCTGGGAATACAGGTGTGAGCCACTGTACCTGGCCTAGTTTATTTTCTTGAATCTATGGGTTTATATATTTTTTAATCAAATTTTGGCCATTAATACTTCAAATATTTTGCATCACCTCTCCTTTCTTTCTGAGTCTCTGATTATACATGTTAGATAACTTTGTATTAACCCATAGGTCACCAAGGCTCTGTTCATTTTATTTTGAACTTTTTTTCTCTCTGCACTTTAATGTAGATAATTATTTTTCACTGTTACTTTGTTTACTGATCTTTTCTTCAGCAATGTATAATCTGCTGTTAAGCCCATGGAGCAAAATTATCATTCAGATATTGTAGTTTTCTGCTCTAGAAGTCTGATTTGGTTCTTTTTACGGTTTTCATGTCTCACATTATTTATCTTTCTTTAAGTTATTGGCCATATTTATAATAGCTTCTTTAAAGTTCTTATCTTACCTGCCTGTAACCCCAGCGTGCTGATGCCCTCTAAAACTTAAAAAAAAAAAAAAAATAAAGAAGAAAAGTGAAGTTCTTATCTGCTTTAAAAACTAATTTCAGCCGGGCGCAGTGGCTCACGCCTGTAATCCCAGCACTTTGGGAGGCTGAGATGGGTGGATCACAAGGTCAGGAGATCGAGACCATCATGGCTAACAGGTGAAACCCCGTCTCTACTAAAAATACAAAAAATTAGCTGGGCGTGTTGGCAGGTGCCTGTAGTGCCAGCTACTCTGGAGGCTGAGGCAGGAGAATGGCGTGAACCCAGGAGGCGGAGCTTGCAGTGAGCCGAGATTGTGCCCCACTGCACTCCAGCCTGGGTGACAGAGTGAGACTCCATCTCAAAAAACCAAACCAAACCAAACCAAACAAACAAACAAAAACTAATTTCATCATCCTGGTCATTTCTGGGTCTGTTTCTATTGATCGATTCTTCTCCCATTTATGGCTCATGTTTTAATGCTTCTTCACATGTGTAGTAATTTTTTTATTGGATCCTAGGCATTGCATATATTACATAGGTAAGTACCTGAATTTTGTTGTCTGTCTTGAAAGACTGTTAAGTTTCGTTCAAGAAAGCATTTAATTTACTTGCAGAACAGTTTTTTCAGCTTTATTCAAGTGGGTCTAGAATAGTCTTTACTATTGGGCTAATTTAGCTTTAAAGTGTGGTCTTTTTAGGGTCTCTTTACCAAATGCTGCAGGTTTTTAATAAGATTTTTCATTCTAATCAGTCAGAGCCTGAATGTTTCCAAACTCTATACAAGTTCTTGTAGCTGTTCAGCTTAAATTTCCCCAGTAATTTTATTTACCAGTCTCATATGGTCTACCCTTAAAGTTATACCAAAGATTCACAGGAATCCTTATGTATATTTCTAGAGCTCTTTCTCTGGCACTCTGCCCCACAAATACCGTTTGATTCAATCTCTATTAATTCCAATATCTGTGTCCTCAACAAACCCTGCTTGGCTTTCTTCTATCCTGTGCTTAGGTAAATACCTCCAGAAAGAAATCTGTGGATATTCTGGGGGCTCATCTGTTTTGTTTTCCTTTCTTCCAAGATCACAATTTTACTATGCCAATTGTCCAATGCCTGAAAACACTTGTTTCATAGATTTGGTCCAGTTTTCTATTACTGTAGTGGGAGGTCTAGTCTAGTATCACTTATTCATTCATGGCTGGATTGCCCTTAACCTTTGGAAAAACATAAACTTTCTATTCAATAGTAAAATACATACTGAAAAATTGGATAAGTATAGTGTACAGCTTGATGAATTTTCTTTTTTTCTTTTTTTTTGAGACAGGGTCTCACTTCGTTGCCCAGGTGGAGTGCAGTGGCACAAACATGGCTCACTGCAATTTCAACCTCCAGGACTCAAGCAATCCACCCACCTCAGCCCCCCAAGTAGCTGGGACTACAGGTGTGCACCACCACGCCTGGCTAATTTTTGTATTTTGTTTTTTTCAGAGAGGGTTTGGCCATGTTGCCCAGGCTGGTCTTGAACTCCTGAGCTCAAGCAATCTGCCTGCCTCGGCCTCCTCAGCCTCCCAAAGTGCTGTGCTGGGATTACAGGTGTGAGCCATCATATCTAGTCCAGTGAATTTTCATTAATTGAAAACACCATGTAATCAACACCTGGATCAATAAGAACATTACTAGAACTCCAGTAATCCCTTATTGCTCCTTTCTAATTATTAACACTAATAATTGTAACTAATTGGTTACCTAAGGGTAACCAATATTTTACTTCTATTACCTTATATGAGTTCTTATTTTGAACATTATGTAAATGGAGTAATATAGTAATCATTTTTTGTGTCTGACTTATTTCACTCAATTTTTGTGATTGTAAAATTCATGCATGCTTTGCATATAGTTGTAGATTATTGTCCTTCCTATATAGTATTCTATTATGTGAATATTCTTTTTTTTTTTTTTTTTTTGAGATGGAGTCTTGCTCTGTTGCCTAGGCTGGAGTTCAGTGGTGTGATCTTGGCTCACTGCAACCTCTGCCTCCCAGTTTAAGCAATTCTCCTACCTCAGCCTCCCAAGTAGGTGGGATTACAGATGCCCACCACCACGCCTGGCTAATTGTTTTGTATTTTAGTTGAGACAGGGATTCACCATGTTGACTAGGCTGGTCTCGAACTCCTGACCTCAAGTGATCCACCCCCCTCGACCTCCCACAGTGCTGGGATTACAGGCATGAGCCATCGCGCCAGATGAGAATATTCTAAAATTTATTCATTTCATGAACATTCTTATACATATGTTTTCCGGTGAATATATGAATACATTTATGTTGAGTATATATCTAGGACCAAATCTATGTTAGTTCAGGCCTTTCTTCTGAACTTTAGACCTACATATCCAAATCTACTTGACATCTCTATTTATAGACATTTCAAATTTAACATATTCCAAGCCATTTGCTCCTCCTCCTGTGTTCTGTGAATCAGTAAATGGCTTCTTAATCCATCTAGTTACTTAAGGAGTCATCCTTAATATTCCTCTTTCTTGACCCTTCCCGGAAAACCAATCTGTTATTAAGTCCCTTGGATACCATCTCTAATTTATACATATCTTGAAATTATCTACCTCTTTCTGTCTCTAACTCCCATTATACTAGTTCAAGCCATCATTTCTGGCTTTGCCTGATGCAACTGCCTCCAAATGGCCTTCCAGCAGCCTTTCTTGCCCTCTTCCGAACTATTCTCCACAAACAGCCTGAGTGATTCTTAAATATGCAAATAGGATCCTACTTAATAGTCTTTATTAGTTGCCCATTGACCTTGGGCTGAGATGAGACAAGGGCCAGACCATGCTGGCTCTTATTGGCCACATTACAGATTTCAGGCTGTATTTTGGAAGTTTCTCCTTGCTCCCTACACTCCATCCACACTGACTTCCTTTTACTTCCTAGAGCACACGAAGTTCTTTCATGCCCCAACAACCTCACACATAATAGTTCCTTGACGGGGAACATTCTCTAAGGTTCTTTAATATGCCTGCAGCTTAAAAGGCACTTATTCAGAAGTCTCTTTCCTGACAGTCCAAAATTAATTCATCATTGCACCCACTAATTTTCCCTCCCAGTACTGATCACAATTTATAATTCTGTAACTATTTATGCTTTCATATCTTTTGCTCCAATTACGTCTTAAATTCCATCAAGTGTTATGTCCACTCCTGTAACCCCGCGTTTAACACGGTGCTTGGCACATGGTAAACAGCCAGTAAATGCCTGTTTAATAACGCATGACCGATGCGAAAGCTGGAAGGGGTCAAGGGGTCGGCATCTGGCACTTCTCTGCCATAGTTTGTTTCCTTCTTGTGTGTGGGTATAGACGGGGCCAGGTCCTCTCCTTGCTCACCCACAGGGGGCTTTTCTCCCTGTCCCCTTTATAAGTGTCTGCTGTAGGGGCCGCGTGTGAAAGACAAAATGCCTGCAGATACAGGGCGGCGAGCGGAGGGGATTGGCCCTATTTCTAAAGTCAACGTAGTTCTGTCATCAGAGGACTGTACTTTTCTGGCGCAGGTGCGAGAGACGCTGCCAATCTCTCCTGGAGCGGGTGGGACTAAGGCGGGTCCTGGGATCGGGCGGGTTGTTGTGTCCTTCCTGCAGAATCCGATTGGCCTGGGCGAGCCGAGGGAACGGGGGCGTGGTTTGATTCCGCGGGCGCGAGCCACGTTGGACGCGGCGCAGCCCCGCCGAAAGGCCCCTCCCAGGCCCCACAATGCACTGCGGGGTGCGTCACTCGGAGCGGCGGGTCCCGTCTGGACAGGTACTAGCCGGCCCCTCCCAGTCCTCTTCTTCCCTTCTTAGGGGTCGTTCGAACCCCTGCCGGCCTCTCCCCTCCCTCTCCCTGCCTCCCGCGACAGCCTCGGTCTTCGCCCTCGGGACTGAAGACCTACCCGACGGGCAGGAGCCAAGTCCGTGCCTTTGGGGTGGGAGCCGGGGCCGCGGAGCTCTGGAGGGACGGGCAAGCAGGGACCCCGTCCCCTTCGACTTGAGGTTTCTCTGGGGCCACGCGGGCGGCCGTTGCGCCTCGTCTGAGCCGCCTGGGGTATTGGGCAGCCAGGGAAGGAGTGTCTAAAGGGGAGGGACAGTCGCACTTGGCTGTCAGTAGGTTGGTAGGGATTCCCTGGCGCCCAGTTGTCAGAAACACGGTGATCTACCTGTGTAGGTGGCCCGCGGGAGCTTGAGGTGGTATTTCCTATTTCTGTTAGGCAGAATGGGACTTGAACCAGTGTCTTACTTTACGTCTTGCGGGGATGGAGTGAGCACTGAACCCAGATATTTGCCCGTGTTGGCTCACGGAAACCTCTTGAGACCCTGCCTCAAGAGTCACTTTGGGAACGATGTGGCAGAAGGGAGACCTGAGCAATTGGCTCAACAAGTGGAGGAGGCTTCCGAAAGAAAAGGACAAGCCCCAGCTGTCCTGAATCTCTCTGCCAGTGAAGACAGCTTAAGATAATTTTTCTCCTGCTGCTTAGTTTCCTGGGTCATCCACCTGGGGCAGGGGGCTAGCTTGAGAACCAGTCCCTCCTGGGCCTATTCAGCCAAGGCAAAGCCTAGCCCAGAGCAAAAATGTCAGCCACCAGACTGGAGATGTTGGGAACTTCAGTCAGGGGAACAGCCACTTTTCAAACTCTGAATCACTTTTCATGTTATTGATACTTGCTTACATGCTAAGATCGGAAGGAATCAGGCAGTGCCTTAAACGGTACCTACAATTTCTGGCATATTAAGGTTCCTTCAGTATTTGATTCTGACACCTGTGACCGTATCCTAAAGTAATGGGACATTCGGGTATTTCCTATGTTGAAAACCATCACATCTGTTTAGTGCCTTTTTGTGTGTGTGTGCGTGCAACTGGTTAAAATCGAAGTATATCTTATGTTGGTCTATGAAAGAGGCCCAGGTATCACAGGGGTGCCTGTGACCTTCCTTGAGTGTCTCACAGAGTTGTTAGAGTTGGGTCTGAGTTTAAATCCCTACTTTGTCACGTACTAGTTTAGGGATTAAAAAAATTCCTTAAGCTTTCTGGGCTTGAATTTCCTCAAAGGTAAAATGGAACTAATAATACCTACTTCACAGGTTTTTGGAAGGCTTAAATGAGGTAATGTGTATAAAGTGCGTGGTCCATGGAGAGTAATCAATAAATAATATAGCAAATATTTAATATAGTGCTTTTAGTATGTTACAAGGCAGTGTTTCAGGCGCTTTACATGATCCTATGAGATAGATACTATTGTCATCTTTAAAATAAGCCTATGAGATAGATACTGTTAGTAGCCATAATGTATAGATGTAGAAAGGCAAAGCTTGCCCAAATTTACATGTCTGCTACATGGTGGAGCCAGGATTAGAACCCAGGCAGCAAGTGAATAGCTAGTTTCTATATCCCTGGTTTCTTATCTCTTGTTGGTTTTGGTAGACTGATGAAGCATAGTAGTGTGTAGATACTAGAAACTTAGACTGAAGTACCAGTTCTGCTATATACTAGCAGTGTGACATTGAGAAAGTAAGCCTCAGTTTCCTCATCTGTAAATTGGCAGTTCTACCTACCCAACTGTGAACTATGTGGCACTATACAAGTGTTGGAATTGACACATTTGAGCATGTATTGGGGGCCCTGTCCTAGATGTGGGTAAAATCTGTTGTGAAGCCTGAGGTCTTATACATACTGTGCAGTGTAAGCACCCATAATAGGAATGTCACACACTGCTAGTGAGGTAGAGGGCATAGGCAAAATGACAGAAATTACATCCTCTTTATCACCCAATCTATCCCCCACCCTCCCTGTGTATCACAAGTAGTATAGCTTTCTGTCCAAATTAACTACCACCCTTTCCCATTCCAACAGATCTCAGCTAGCACTTGTAATAAAATAATATGTACCATATTGGTACTGTCACATATGCAAGATAATTTGATAAGCAAATGAATATTAAAGTTCTCCCAAAATTTTCACACACATACATATTTGAATGAAACAAGTTCTTTTAATTTAAATTAGGAGAAAAACTTAATATCTCAAAACTGATTTCACAGATATTATTACTAAAAAATAAAGGACAAGAAAAGTAAGTCAATTCAAAGACCAATATTAGGTAAATAGTACAGATGGATGAAGATAATTCTGAAAGTGGTACTTGGATGACTGAAGACTGGGAAATTACGAACTAAAACAAATATGAGTGCTTTTGCCCCCAGTATAAAATGTTTTTATCTTAAAAGTGGCATTTGTGAAAGCATTTGGTTAGAACGTATATACAAAATCCACTTATATGTTGGGCTTTATTTATTACCTTTTGAGAGATACCTTCCTGAGACATTGAGCCCATAGTCATTACCCACACAAGGTTCTGAAGAAGAGGGGTGTCTTGTTATCTTGGGTCTGAGAACTTGCTAACCATTCATTACCATAGTAGTTTGGCATTGTGGGAATTTATTTTCCTCAGACTTTACGTAAAAGTTTAACCCAGATTTACCTAGATTCTAACTTGTGCTTTTTCCTCCAACAGTTGCTGATGGGGAGAGGAAAAAATAGCCACTGTTCCGGTTCCCTGTGAGTTAACTGCTGCTGTCCAAAGGCAGGTGTAATATTTTCTGTGTATTAAAGGTGAGGAGAAATGGCCCAGTGCCCTAAACATTTATCTATGACCCTGATAAGCTAAAAACTCCTAAATCTTCCCATGCAATTGTTGTAACCTCTTGCTTTCCACAGTTCCACTGATTCTTCCTTGGGATTTTCCCAACCACAACCCTCCTTAGACCTTAAAGATACTTTAACCTAGTTTAGGCCTGACATGGACAGATTTCCTTTTCTGCTAGTGCAGTCTAGATAAGATTAGTTTAAAAAACAACAAACTATATTATGAATCCAGGGTAAAAAGAAAAAAAGTAGGGGTATGTTTATTGAATTGATGGAGCGACAGCTTAGCCTAAGGTGATTGGAGTCTGTCTACAAATTAGTTAAGCCTGACGTTGATCATTGGACATTCATCCCAGTTTGTCAGGCTTAAATTCAAGTGGTTTGGATGCTGAATCAAATTACTCTGGTAGGAAGAGGTTTAATTTTTTCCCTAAGAAAAATCTTATCTATAGATATGTAGAAACAATTCTCTGACAACCTTGTAGTAATTTTGACAGGGAATGTCACTGCTGTGTTCTGCTTTTGGTTAAAGGCTAAAGTATGTATTAGGAAAATTTGAGGCTGGGTGCAGTGGCTGACACCTGTAATCCCAGCACTTTGGGAGGCCGAGGCGGGCAGATCACTTGAGGTCAGAAGTTTGAGACCAGCCTGGCCAACACAGTTAAATCCAATCTCTACTAAAAATACAAAAATTAGCCAGGCTTGGTGGGGGGCACCTGTAGTCCCAGCTACTTGGGAGGATGAGGCAGGGGAATTGCTTGAACCCAGGAGGCAGAGGTTGCAGTGAGCCATTGTACTCCAGCCTGGGTGACAGAGTGAGACCCTGTCTCAAAAAAAAAAAAAAAAAATTGAAATTTAAGTTTGTCCAACTTTAGTTTTACAGTTAGTGAAGTGGTGGGCAACACACCTACGTTGTTTGCTCTTTTCATCTGAATTTCTCTAATTTGGGGGTGTTTCTTGATGGTAGCACTCTTCGTTCCTACTATCTGGAAAAATTCATGGCACACAGTAGATACTCAGTGAATGTTTGTTAAACGAATGGAACTCAAAAATTGTATTCTTTTTACAGTACGTGTTTTAGAAAGTATGGATCATATATTTATTGATCTGTCCTCCAAGTCATTAAAGAATAACTTGGAAGACTACATGAAATTTGGCAACCTATTAATAAAGACTATTCCTAATATTTCTATTAGGATCCTAGAGAGGCCAGACATAAAGTAATGCAGTCTACTTTTATTTTACTTTTTGAGACAGGATCTCGCTCATCACCCAGGTTGGAGTGTAGTGGCACAATCATAGCTCACTGTTGCCTCGAACTCCTGGTCTCAGGCGACCCACCTGCTTCAGCCTCCCCAAAGCAAGGACTGTAGGCGTGTGCCACCGTGCCCAGCTGATTTTTAAAATTTTTTTGTAGAGACAGAGTCTCACCATGTTGTCTAGGTTGGTCTTGAACTCCTGGCCTCAAGCAGTGTTGGGATTGTAGGTATAAGCCATGGCACCCAAACCAATCTACTTTTAAATACTAAAATATGGGTATTTAGAACTATAAGTTACAACTTGCCCTCAAATTAATTCCCAGAATGGTTATTGTGTTGCAGTGTACTTCTGGAAAGACAACAGTTTTATAGTTAAATAATAAATGCTTAAGGGTATAAAGTAAGACATTTTCTTACTTTCTTACACTTAGGCTAAATGTTACAGTTTTGATTTAATAATTAAATAAAACATGGTAAAAAAAATTTAAAGAGGAGTTTATAGTATAGGTATCTTTTCAGGGATCCCAGCTTTTTCATGCTACTGCTTTTAGAAGAGAAAAAAACTGGATGAATGGAAAAAAACACCGATTGGGATATGTCACACTGGGACTTTAGTTTGGAGATTCCACTGTAATAAAAAGACTAATTTGCTTCTGGATATTTTTCTCTTTAAATGAATGGAGGGGCTGGGTGTGGTGGCTCACGCCTGTAATCCCAGTACTGTGGAAGACTGAGGTGGACAGATCACTTCAGGCCAAGAGTTTGAGACCAGCCTGACCAACATGGCAAAACTCTGTCTCTACTAAAAATACAAAAATTAGCTGGACGTTGTGGCGTGTGCCTGTAATCCTAGCTACTCGGGAGGCTGAGGCATGAGAATTGCTCAAATCTGGGAGGTGAAGGTTGCAGTGAGCTGAGATCGCACCACTGTACCCGCCTGGGTGACATAGAGAGACCCTGTCTCTAAATAAAGGAGAAAAATATTAAAGGGTAATGACACAGTAACACCTAGAGATTTCTCCTTCTTCCTCATGAAAAGAGGAAAAAGGGATAGTGAACTTAATGCATTAGCTTTATTAGTTGGGTTAATTTTTATTGTCAGATCAGTGATCACCATGAATGGGAAGTCGGATTTTGACTTCACACAGCAGTGAAAATTATCAACTCCTGATTTACAAGCTTTGTAACAGTTGGTTTTCTATGGGTTTTTTTTTTTTTAAATATGTATTACTAACTCATTTTTTCCTTTTTGGAATGAGATAATATTGACCTAGATGAAGTGGTCAGGTAAGGATTAATTTAGTCTCTAAGATACAATATTTTTAGAAAAATGCCTATGAGATTTTAATCAAATTTTTGAATTTTCACCGGTTGCCTCACCACTAGTGAGGAAGCCCTTAGTGACATTGTGCCTGACAGAAGAGTTATCACTTAATCTTAGATAGTGAACGTGTTTTCATTTAATGTTTTAAAAAGTATGAGCCTTAGACAATGAGCAGATTGTCAAGCCCTATCTCACAGTCAGTGGTTCAGAATTTTGAGGGCAGAGCCCAGAAATCTGCATTTTTAACTATCAACTTCTTATACAAGCTGAAGTTTGAGAGCCACTGTATATTTTATGAAAGGTTGAGTGACTGTTGACCTGAGCTCCTTCAGACTCAGGCCTGTGAAGTCCTTTCATCTGTTTTTGTAAAGCAAGAAGAGAATCCAATAAAATAGGCCATTAAGATTTACTTCCTGGTAAAACAATTGAGAACAACATTAAAACCAATATCCTTTAGCTTTAGGATTTACTTTAAATAATTTTTTTTCGATTATAAAAGTAGTATATGTCTACTGTGAATATTGAGAACATTTAGGAAATTACAAAATAATAATTACCCATAATACCATTTCGTAGAGGTGGGCATATTCTTAATTTGGCATCTTTTTCTGCATCCATTTTTCAATCCCTTTTTCCTTCTCTTTATCTTTGCCTCTTTATCCTTATGTTTGTGTAAAACAACATTTGCAATTGTTATCCTGCTTTTTTCTCTTTAACATATAAGCATTTTACCACATTATTAAACTTTTTCCACAAACATAACTTTTAGTTGCTGCGTTATATTCTGTTATATGAATATACTATAATTTACTTAACCATCACCATGTTATAGGATATTTAGATTGCTTTCAGTTATTTGAGTGGAAGAATGTCTGTTTAAAATTTTGTCTGGATTTCTGATTATTTTTCTCAAGACAGGTATATATTTAAATTTATTGAGGTCAAAAGATATGCCTTTAAACTCCTGTTGAAATTGCCAAATCATTTTGAGAACTGTTTGTACCAGTTTTTACTTCCATCTGTACTTATGAGAATGCCAGACAGAAGTATTATTTTTTAAAAAGCTAATGTGACTGGGTGCGGTGTCTCACGCCTGTAATCCCAGCACTGTGGCGGGCGCTGGTGGTCCCAGACACATCCTATCCTGTGGCATGGGATCCCAGGCTGAGGCAGGAGAATTGCTTGAACCCTGGATGGGAGATGTTGTAGTCAGCCAAGATGGCGCCATTGCACTCCAGCCTGGGTGACAGAGCAAGATGCTGTCTCAAAACAAAAAAAGCTAATATGTTAAGTGAAGCATAATATGTTATTTTAATTTGTTTTGTTTTGTTTTTTTCCTGAGACAAAGTCTCACTCTGTTGCCCAGGCTGAAGCTCAGTGACACGACCTCAGCTCACTGCAGCTTCTGCCTCCGAGGTTCAAGCAATTCTCCTGCCTCAGCCTCCTGAGTAGCTGGGATTACAGGTGTGCACCACCATGCCCGGCTAATTTTTGTAGTTTTAGTAGAGAAGGAGTTTCATCTTGTTGGCCAGGTTGGTCTCAAAACTCCTGATCTTGTGCTCTGCCCGCCTTAGCCACCCAAAGTGCTGGGATTACAGGTGTGAACCACTGTGCCTGGCCATTTTAATTAGTATTCTTATATTACTTGTAAGTTGAACAGTTTTACATATGCTAATCAAGTTTGGCTTTAATTTTTATCTAACCCAAATTGTTCATTTTGTTTTAGGTCTTTTCTGTTGGTTGAAATGTCTATGATTTTATCTGCCTCAGTCATTCGTGTCAGAGATGGACTGCCACTTTCTGCTTCTACTGATTATGAACAAAGCACAGGAATGCAGGAGTGCAGAAAGTATTTTAAAATGCTCTCGAGGAAACTTGCTCAACTTCCTGATAGATGTACACTGAAAACTGGACATTATAACATTAAGTAAGACTTCAGTTTGCTTCATTTGACTCGCTTGCCCAGTAGTTGTCATTTGAATGAAGTTTAAGTGGTTGCAATAGAAAGGAATGATTAGGAAAGCCTGTTCAAGTCAAGAATCATATTCTGAGCTTATACTAAATAGTCATCATGTCAGCCGCAGCCTTTTTGTAGTTTCTTTGTGTTTATATCTGGCTCTAGGAAATTTTATAGTTGCACAGATCATAGGTATTCCTCTTATAAGTTCATCACTAAGTATTTATTTGCATTCTTACTTACCCAGGGGTGTAGTAGGCAAACTATAATTGGAAATAAAATTTTTTACCTAATATCTGCCCTCAAAGAACTGAAGCAGCTTACATCTAGTGGGAGGGGGTAGCACTTATCACTGTATCATATATAAATCAAGTAAAACTGGGCAAATGGGTTAGAGAGTGACTATTTATGGTGGTCAAGGGACTCTCTGAGAGGGTGACATTTGAGCAGAGACCTAAAAGATGAGAGAGGAGGTAGTTACATGAAGGATGCTGTGTATGAAGAGCAAGGCAAAGGTAGCAGCCAGTGGAGAAGCCCGTTTTTACATACCAAGAGACAGAAAGAAAACCAGTGATCCTGAAGCATTATGGACAATTAATAGAGTTGCAGAAAGTGAGGCCAGAAAGGTAGGAATGGGGCAGGTTATGTAGTAAGTTTGGAGTCTATTAGTCTGTTTAGTTTAATGCAGTAGGAAGATACTGGGTAGTTTTAAGCTGGAGAGTTACATGATTTCATTTGGCTTAGAGTAGGTCATTCTGGCTGCACTGTAAAGAATAAAGGAGAAAGTGGAAGCAGAGAGGTCAGATGGAAGACTCTTAGAGAAGTTCAGGTGGAGGTGCTGATTGTAACGAGCTAGGGTTGTAATGAATAGAAATAGATTGGGGCTATATTTTGGGATTAATACCAGCAAATCTTCCTACTGGATTGAAATGGGATGTGAGGGAAAAAGAAGAATAATCACCTGTAGTTTTTTGACCTGAGGAACTGGATGAATAATGAAGCTCAAATGAGCAAGAAAGGAGAGGATAAGTGTGTCTGATTGGTAAAAAGTAAGAGTGCTGTTTGGACATGTTAAATCTGAGATGCCCATTAGACATCCAGGGGGCACTGCTAGGTAAGCAGCTGGAGATATGAGTCTGAAGCTTAGTGAAGAGGACAAGTATAGACATTTAGATTTGGAAGTCAGCCTACAGTTTGTGATTAAAACCATGGGAATGGATGAGACCACCTTGGAAAGCTTAGACGTGAAACAATTACGGAACGATTAACGTCTGAGCAGCTTGATACTGATTACACATACAGAAGGAAATAAGGTAAAAATACAGTCCATATAGGATATAGTAAACAGAGGACTTCATTGTTGAGATGAGACATGAGCCATGTCCTGAAGAATTAATAAGAGTTGGCTAAGGTAGGGAGGAGGACATTCCAGGTGTACGGAGGAGAGGCAGAATAAGCAAAGAACATGACTTAGCATGGTAGGTGTGTTAACATGCTTATCCTGGGTCAGTGGATGGTGATTTAGGGATAGTTGTGAGACATGTGTGATAATCACTATGGGGCCAGATCTTGGATTTCCCTGAAAGTTCAGATTGAAGGGTGTCACTTTGAGGTAATATGTTATAGGAAGCTCTGCTGCAAATTCAAGGGAAGTGACTTGATAAAAAACAGTCCTGAGACAGTGGAACTTAGGGTGAGATGGACAGTCCAAGAGGAGAGAGATAAGGCGGAGAGGTCAACTTGTTATTAGGGCCTGAAATAAGAAAATAAATGTGCAAATGAAAATTAGAATGCCAAAAGAACTAGAATGATAATGGAGAGAAATAGTTTGATTGGGGATCACTTTGAAGTTAGATCACTTCAAAAGAAGTGACCAAGCTGGATAGGATGGAATACCAGAGATGAAAAGAAGGAAGAGGCAAAGATGACTGAAGCCTTGGAATTGGACAGAATGATGGTGTCATTGCCAGAAATGAGATCTTTGGAACAGACTGTTTATGAGGTGTGAGGCAGAAGAGAAAGATAATGAAGCTCCATTTTGATCATTTTTTTAAGACACTGGGGCTTGCTCTGTTACCTAGGCTGGAGTGCAGTGGCATGATGACAGCTCACTGAGCCTCAACCTCTTGGGCTCCAGCGATCCTCCCACTTCAGCCTCTCAAGTAGCTGGGACGACAGGGGCACACCACCACACCCAGCTAATTTTATTTTTAGTGGATGAGGTCTCACCGTGTTGCCCAGGTTGACCTCAAACTCCTGGGCTCAAGTGATCCTCCTGCTTGGCTTCCCAAAGTACTGGGATTACAGACATGAGCCACTGCACCTGGCCCACTTTAATTATTTAAGTTGAGGTTTTAGGCCAGGCACAGTGGCTCACACCTGTAATCTCAGCACTTTGAGAGGCTGAGGCAGGCAGATCACTTGAGCCCAGGAGTTTGAGATCAGCATGGGCAACATGGGGAGACCCCATCTCTACAAAAAATTAAAAAATTAGCCAAGCATAATATAGTCCCAGCTACTCTGGGGACATAGGTGGTAGGATCGCTTGAGCCTAGGAGGTTGAGGCTGCAGTGAGCCCTGATCTCACCCCTACATTCCAGGGTGACAGAGCAAGACCCTGTCTCAAAAAATGTATATATAAATAAAATAAATAAATTGAGGTTTTGACAAGGTAGTTCAGTGGAGATGGGATAGAGATTTTGGAAACATTCACGTAGATGTGGTTGATATTGTGAGGGGAAAAATGCCTACTGGGTTTAGAGAGAGGCCCAGGATAGAACCTTAGAGAATGTCTACAATTTCTTGGATCACCTGGGTAATGGTAAGATAATGGTAAGATGTTATATTTAATTGGGGTTTCTGAGGGCTTAATTAGAAAATATTGTGATTATGGTGATTAAAATATATGTAAAATGATGTCTCAACCTACTTCTATTTTTTTAGAGGAAAAACTTGAAATATTTCAGTATTTTATTTAATAGGCTCTGTTAGTGCCCTGGGTCATTATTCTGAGTTTTATTTGTGAATGTATAGTGGTATAAACAAATACCAAAGTTATAGGAGATTGGCTTGAATGTATATTAATTCTGGTAGGTGTGCTGGACTTAAACACTTTTGCAATTTTTTTCTTTTGACTCTCTTTTTTAAAATTAAAAAAATTTATTTTGACTGTTCTTAAAAGTAAAATGTAACATTTTAACATCCCTTCATTCTATTTAACTGAAAATTCTAGATTTTGTATTATGTAGTTTTATTTAGTTGTACTCCAGCTTATTCCACACAAAGGATTTGAGGCAATTTAGGAAAAAAAAAAAATTGAAGGGGCCAAGTAAGGGAGTCAGAAGAAGGAAAATAGATACAGGAGAATAATAAACTGCAGTAACATTTCCTTCTGGAGATGCAAACTAGATAGTCCATCCATTTATTAGAGAAAGGTTGCACATATTACCGTTGAGTTTCCTTGTGGCCAAAGCAAAGGGGAATAATCCATAGATTTTAGTGTCCATTGGATAAAAACATTGTTTTTCCTGTTACTGAGACCTGAAGTACATAAAGAGGACAGCATTTGGATAACATTCTTCCAGCAACCATAATTATGAGAGTTCAGGAGTGGGATAAATCAGCAGAAGTCTAATCTGGTCTAGTTCAAGAATACAATTCAGATAAGTCAAAAGGAAAAGATTACCTGGCTTTCAGAGCCATGAATAGAAAAATGTCTATGCGTGTTTTTTTGTACCAAACCTTCAATAAGGATTGGAAAACAGAAGTTCTAGTTCAAGTTCCTGACAAGGACCTGGATTTCATGTATTTTCTATCGCTAATAAGAGATCTTGTGGTTTACTTTATGTTTATTGAGATTTTTACCTTATATGACATTGAGCTTAGACTGAAATGCATAAAATTGAGAATTTGTGTGTTACCTGACTTAAAATTCTCACATCACAACTCTTTTTCTAACCGCTATGAGTTTGTGAGATAAAACTCACAGGTCTGCCATAGCAACGTCGTAGCACAGCCTGAAATTGCCACCATGCTGTCCCTTTTTTCTCCTAGCCATATTAAATGCTTCTTTCCTTCAAACCCTACTTGTTTTGAATCACCTTCTTTCTCATTACTATTTCATGTCTCTAATGATCTCACTGCTTTCACAGATCTCCTGTAGAACTTGGTTGACTGCCTTTTTCATCACTTACTAAAGTTTCTTATTTTTAATTTTATCTCTCTATCCTCTCTATAACAGGGTTGTAATTAATTGAGGGAATTGATCTGCCATGGCTTATACTATTTTTGATTCCTCAACTCTTGGCATTGTGGTTTTCAGATTTGTATAGAAATTGAGGTACTCTTTCTTCACAGAATCTCAAAATCACTAAGCGTATAATTATGTGCCAAATGAGTTGATACCTCACATTAAATTCTGGTTGAATAGGCAAGGGAAGACCAGAGTTTGAAAGAAAAAAAAAATAGGGGAGTAACATTTAAAATTGAGATAATTAGGCCGGGTCTGGTGGCTCACACCTGTAATCCCAGCACTTTGGGAGGCCAAGGCTGGCAGATCACCTAAGGTCAGGAGTTTGAGACCGTCCTGGACAACATGGTGAAACCCTGTCTCTACTAAAAATACAAAAAAAAAAAAAAAAGGTCGGGTGTGGTGACGGACATCTGTGATCCAAGCTACTCAGGAGGCTGAGGCAAGAGAATCACTTGAACCCAGGAGGCAGAGGCTGTGATCCGAGCTACTCAGGAGGCTGAGGCAAGAGAATCACTTGAACCCAGCTGAGATCGTGCCACTGCACTCCAGCCTGGCGACAGAGTGAGACTCTGCCTCAAAATAAATAAATAAATAAAATTTAAAAATAAAATTGAGAAGATTCCTTTAGTTTTCTCCTCCTCTGTATTGGGAAAATGATGAATTTCAAATGAGTGTAGTGGCTGGATACTTCTGCTTCGCCAGTGAAGGACGTTCTGTGGAGCGTGGCTTGTGCTTGCACAGTTCCTTGTGCGTGTCATAGTAGCTACTAAATGAGGGATGGTTGTTTTGGGAGTATGACAGCATTCAGAGTGACAGAGAAACCTTGTTGATTGGGCAGGATGGTGTGTAGTGTGGGGTATTCAGTTTTATGATTTCTTCTCACATTCTGTAGTCATATTCCAATTCTCTCTATATAAAATTTTAAGGAATTCATCTGTTTTATAAGTCGAAGGTTTTTTTCCTTAGACTGTAATGAATTTTTATTTATTTATTTATTTTTTTGAGACAGAGTCTCGCTCTGTCGCCCAGGCTGGAGTGCAGTGGCCGGATCTCAGCTCACTGCAAGCTCCACCTCCCAGGTTCACGCCATTCTCGTGCCTCAGCCTCCTGAGTAGCTGGGACTACAGGCGCCTGCCACCTCGCCTGGCTAGTTTTTTGTATTTTTTTAGTGGAGGCGGGGTTTCACTCTGCTAGCCAGGATGGTCTCGATCTCCTGACCTCGTGATCCACCCGTCTCGGCCTCCCAAAGTGCTGGGATTACAGGCTTGAGCCACCTCGCCCGGCCACTGTAATGAATTTTTAATGAATAAACTTATGTTACCACTTAAGAGAAAAAATGGCTAAAGTAAAAGTAAGTATGAACCATATGAAAATTAGGTTGAGTCATCTGAGATCTTTAAAACTTTGCAATTGGCTTTAGAGATTTAAAAATCATAGTTGTACATTTTGAAATCTCTTTATTTAAACAGTAAGATGCTGAAAAGACAAATACCTTTTGGGAAGCCAGTCATATCCTATTGTGAATTTTAGTGCAAGAAGTAAAATTTTTTAGTTCTTTCACTGTGAATTCATTTGAAGCCAGATAATGGCTGTGAGCCTCCTAATGTTCTTTCCTTGCCTTAGGGTTCACTTTCTCCCTATGTTGCTACCTCCAGCCAGGAATACTATTTTAGGCTTACCTGCGTTTTGGCTTTAGTGTCTAGCAGTCTTTCCCTTTCACTCTTTCGGGATATTTTCTGATTACTAGAGTAACAACTTAAGTTATAACCCAATTATTGAGTACTTGCAATTGCCAGGTAGTTTACTGACATTATCATTAAGCTTTCTAACAGCTCCGTGAAGGGCTATTAAATAGCGCTCTTTTCCATTGCTGGGGCAGACACACAACTCACATTAGCTTAAGGAAAAATGGGTATTTTGAAGGGTAGTGGTGGAGCTGGCCTCACAGATGTTGTCAGGAATCTTTCTCATTTCTACATTGTCTTACCTTTTGCAGATAGATACTGTCTACAGACTTGAAAACACTACACAGACAGCTCTAGGCTTACTTCAGTCCAACTGAGCAACTCCTCTCCATGTCTCAAGAACAAGACATTGTTTTTGCTTGTGTAATTGACCATTTCTAGACTAATTAAACGTTGTTGTCAGAGGAGATGAGGTACTCTTATTTGGCCAAGACTGCATCACGTGTCCTTACCCCTTTGAGCTTTACCACAGGCAGACAGAATGGAGCTGAAGGTAATTCCCCAAAGGGAAAGAGGGAAGGGATGCTGGGTAGTGCTATCACTACCCTATTTTACAGATAAGGTAATTGAGACTTAGGAATGTAAAGCAGATCCTTCAACATCACAAAAATAGTAAACGATATATCTGAACCACAATCTTGGATTCCGGAATTGCATTATTATCTGGTAAAAAATGACTGCTGCTCTTTACCCTTAACCCCTTTCTTGGCAGCATGTGTTCCTAATTCTCCTAATTATTTTCACTTTTTATGGAGAGAGAAATGAACCAGGGAAGAGAATGAAGAGAAATACCACACCTCTCTTTTATTGGTTGACAATGATGAGGAACAGAGTATATGTGAATCCTAGAATTGATGGGACAGCATTGTCTCATTGGAGGCTAGGTGTTTGAAAGGGAGAGGGTGTGGCAGGGAAATGCAACCAACCTGTAGCTACTAAACCAGTTGGGGGAAGGAGATAACCTGGGTATTCGATTTTCCTATTTTGTCTCATCACTGGCATCACATTCCTTTTCTCCTGCTTATTATGGCAAAATGTACAGCTTTTCAGCAGCATATATGTTAAATAGGCTCTTGTGAACTGGCCTAGGAACCTAATTATTGTTATTGTACAGTTTCTGTGGGAAAATGAGATCTGGGTGCAATAAGCTTTGGGAAATATACCCAATACATAAGTTATGGATTATCTGATCAGTTATCTAAAAAAGTCGGGATCTTCATCCTCTAGAGTGTGGCTGTGTTAGGGAAGTGAGAAAGGGTGAATTGGGAGATTAACTCTGAAGAAAAGGGAATAAAGATGTCAAAGGCAATCTTTGCTTGCTCTGTGTTTTATCCAAGTCGCTCATGGTGTAGTTACCATTGGCTTCTTAAAATGATCTCAGATTCTTCTTTAGGTTACTGTTGTGAGTTACCGTCATCTGGCATATTTCATATTAATAAATATTTTCCTTTTTAATGATGTTAAAATTTGTGGCTAAAATGGGTCTTTTATTCATAGGATGATTTATTCATGATTTGGCGCTTCACCATTGGAGGGTAATTGAAAGTTAGCCATGTGAGAAAGGAGTAAGTGAGAAAATAGGAAGTTCCTGGTAAAATGCTACATGTGGTGGACACTCAGTGTTACTGAGCCTTCATTCTTATCTCCTTACTCTCCCACTAGTGGCAAAGTCTTTTGTTTTCATCTTGTTTTCTATGAGACATATTTGGTGATAATACAATTCATAAGATATGCTCACTTTGTTAATGTTGAGCCTCTCTATTTAATTTTTTTTTTTTTCATTTTTAGAAATGGGGTTTTGCTCTGTTGCCCAGGCAGGAGTGCAGTGGCACAATCAGCTCATAGCATCCTTGAACTCCTGGGCCCACGCGATCCTCCTGCCTCAGCCTCCTGAATAGCTGTGACTATGGGTGTGTGTCACCACACCTGGCTAATTTAAAACAATTTTTTGTAGAGATGGCATCTCACTTTGTTGTCTAGGCTGGTCTCGAACTCCTTGGCTCAAGTAGTCCTCCTGCCTCAGCCTCCCAAAACATTGGGATTATGGTGTGAGCCACTGTGCCTGGCCCTATTTAATATTTTAAAGTTTCAACACTTTATTTTAGAGAATAGAATTCAATGTGGAAGGCTCTATTCCAAAACTTTTTTTTTTTTTTTTTTTTTTTTTTTTTTTTTGAGATGGGGTCTCGGTCTGTCACTCAGGCTGGAGTACAGTGGCAAGATCTTGGCTCACTGCAAGCTCCACCTCCTAGGTTCAGGCCATTCTCCTGCCTCAGCCTACTGAGTAGCTGGGACTACAGGCGCCCGCCACCATGCCTGGCTAATTTTGTGTGTGTGTGTGTGTTTTTTTTTTAAGTAGAGACGGGGTTTCACCTTGTTAGCCAGGATGGTCTCGATCTCCTGACCTCATTATCCACCTGTCTCGGCCTCCCAAAGTGCTGGGATAACAGGCGTGAGCCACCACGCCCAGCCCAAAACATTTTTTTTATATTTGGCAAATTTAACAGTAGATTAGAGATGGTATGTCCTATTAAATAACTTTTCTGCACCCAGGAAAGCTGTTCACTGGGCAAACATGACTACAAAGGATAAGCAGAGTTTCTATGTATAGTGGTACAATTATAGCATGAAAATTACATGTTATATGTAATACAAATAATATATCAGTTCATAAATCAGTTTGCAATACTAAATCCTTTGCTATATATGTACCTTGTCATTTAGCATGCTACATTTTATGTATATATCTTGGTTTGTAAATCACTGTGATAAGTACATCCCCAGTAATTATATGGTAAGCTCCTGGCAGGCAGGGACTTTATCTTTGACATCAGAGCCTGTGAAGTAGAATGCTGGGCCTGTGCTAGGTGTTCTCTCTGCTGAGAGGAAGATCTTTGCTATTACTAGTTATTTAGTTTGGTGCAACAGGCCAGAATTGTCCTAATAATGTCAGTGTTTAATTGGTGATATGTAAAATTTCTTTGACAGTTTGTAAATAAAATTAGATACCAGAAAAAAAGTTTAATATGTAAAACCATTTATTCATTTTGTTGGATGTAGGAATCACTTGTGGAATGGCTTGGACACGTTATAGAATTAGCTTTATAGCAAAGAGATTAGAAGGGGTAAATTTCCTGTATCTGGTATTTGGACTTCTGCCAGTCTTACCTGTTAAGTTATACTTGACCCTAAAAAAGTTCCTAGTGGGTGTGCCAGGGAGGAGAACCAAACATATAATGAAATTGGATAAATTCCTCAGGTAAAAGAAAAGCAGTGGCAATAAAGACCAAACCTCATTGGCACCAAAGCCCGGAAATGGAATGGAGCTAGACAATATAAAGGAAATTAGAGCAAAGTAGGAAAAACCTTGGCGATTTAAAAATTGTGCCCAAGGTAGAGAAAAGAGGAGAGAGAGTGTGTTTGTATGTGTGTCTGTCTGTGTGTGAGTAATGACAGTGATAAAGGGAGAGCAGACAAGTCTTTGAGACCTGCATAGCCATTCTTGAGGTACTCACTGTGAAGGTGAGTAATTCTACATGGCTCTTGAGAACATCCCTCTCTTAAGGACATGTCGAAGATTTACTGACCTGAACCCTAAATAAAGCCTTCTGGAGAACAGTAACTAGAAGACAAGTGAAGTTCTACTGTTTTCTGTCGTTTAGTTAAGTATTTATTGAGCTGCTGCTTCGTGTAGATACCACTAAGCTGTGCAATTACTGGTGCATGATATACTCAACAAATTAGTGTATAAATTAGTAAAAGAATGATGCCACCTTTTCAGTCATTTATTCACTGAGCACTTCTTGTTTACTAGACACAAAATATTCTAAGTGCTAAGAATATAACGGTGAGCTATACAGAAATCATCCCTGCTCTCATGGAGTGTGTATATTAGTGAGAGAGACATTGCAACAAAAATATATTAATATACAATTACAAATTGGGTTAGTTTGTGAAGAAAACTAACAGCTGCTATGATATACTGTAGGAGTGGGATCAGTTTAGATTGTGTGTTCTGGGAAGGACTTTCAGTCTAAGAACTGAAGGATATGTAGGAATTAGCCAGGTCAGAATTGGAGCACTGGGGAAGACAAAATCATGAAGTTTCTCAGTTTGGGAGTGGGAGGGCTGGAAGTGGGTTGGTATCCTTGGGGATCTGAAATAAGGCCAGTGGGTGGCTAGAATGTAGAGAGGGAGGAGTAGAGTTGTACAAAATGAAGTGGAGTGTTTGGGAGGGCTTCCAGAAGATAACTGTAATACAGGTTCCAAAACTCTCAAGTTTCATTACTCTTAATTTAGGGAATAAAATAGAGATTGATTTGGAAAAAGTGAGAAAACATTGGTGAATTTGGAATAATTGGTTAATCTATGCTACATGGAAGTTGCTATTGTATTGTGGAAAAAATGTGGGCCTTGGAATCAACTAACTTCATCCCATCTTTGCTTCTTAATGGTGTGTGACCTTGGATAAGTTACTAAGCCTCTCTGAGTTTCTTTTCTTTCATTTGTAAAGTGGAGATAATAGTGCCCCTTTATTGTGAGAATGAAACTAAATATGTAAAATACTTAGCAAAGGGCCTAGCTTATACTAAGTGGTCAGTAAACTACGTGGTGCTATTACTCTTACTACTATTTCTCTTCTTTCTCCTCAAGGCAGATAGACATCTGCCAGACTATCTATAAAATATTCACTAGGTGAACCTGATGAACACAGCAAAAGCATGCACAAACTGGCATGCCTATAATGACTTTAGACTATTTTATGGGTAGTCCTCAGTGAAGTGGTGGGAGTATTTCAATCTGTCCCATGATTGTTGAAAAAGCAGAATTTTTTCCATCACAAACATAAATGGAACTGTATGTACTTTGGGAAAACTAGCTTTGCATTTCAAATAAAGCATTACAAAGCTAAATTTACTATGAAAAGCCATAATGTTATAGAACACACTATAGCCTTTTCAGAGAGAATCTTGCAACTGTAGTAAAATAAAGACTTCATGAAAATGCTCACATGCCATGTTAAAGACATAGGGTTTCCTTTATTTTACATACAATTGTCTAGTTACATTTAGCACAAGTAAGATAAACCATTTGGGATAAACTGTCATGTAGGTGTCTGTGGCTGACTCTGTTATTAATATGGAAATACAGTAAGACTCTGACACAATACAAAAAATGGATTCTAAAACCTTCAGTCGTATTAATGAAGGATAATCAAATAACTCCTAGCTAGCCAGTTGGGAGTTCCTAGGGTGTGGAAGCCAATTACCAATTGTCTTCAGGTTATTGAGGTTATTATGGGGTATATTTGAATGCTAATGACATGTCAAATAATTTTGATAATGACAATGAAGATTTTTTTTGGAAAGAGAAAATCATTTGAGAAAGCATATTTTGGCCTTTGATTTAGATATTAAGTTGTAGAAAAAGGCAATATGCTATGGCTAAATTAATTTGACTATGATCCTTAAGAAGAGATACATTTTACTTTGTAAGCACTATATATACACATATAGAAAACTAAAACAAAAGTTTTATGAAACAATATGTATTCCAATACTTTCTGTTATATTTTACTTCAATTTCTGGAAAATGCTGTAGTTCACTAAACTAGTTTCATGACATAGTGGTTTACAACTTGCACTTTGAAAAACGTTGCCCTAAATGAGTGTGTATTAAGTGATGCTTCAGAAAGGAACAACCAGGCTACTCTAGAACCATAAGATCAGAACTATTTCACCACTAGTATATCCCATACCACTAGTAATAGATGACTAGTAGGTGCCAAGCCCATTTGGCAACCTGGGATGGTCTTTTAAAAGGGATTCATATATATATATATATATGTGTCACATGTATATATTCACACACATATTTACTTGCTTACACACAAGCTCTCACAGGAAGGATACATAAGAAATTATTACTAACATGGATTGCCCAAGGGAAGGAGAACTAGGTATCTGGGCAAGAGTGATAAGACACTTTAAGTGCCGTATACCCTTTTATTTTTCATTCTTGTTAAATTTGAATCCTGTGAACTTATTTATTCTAAACATTAATAAATTCTGCTTCTATGTTATTCGAGAAAGAAAACAGTAAGGTGACCAGTATGGATCAGAGTTTTACAGTAAAGATTACTGTGTTGGCTGGGCGTGGTGACTTATACCTGTAATCCCACCACTTTGGGAGGCCAAGGCAGGCAGATCACTTGAGGTCAGGAGTTTGAGACCACCCTGGCCAACATGGTGAAACCCCGTCTCTACTAAAAATACAAAAATTAGCCAGGTGTGGTCGTGTGTGCCTGTAATCCCTGCTACTCAGGAGGCTGAGACAAGAGAATCACTTGAACCCAGGAGGCAGAGGTTGCAGTGAGCTGAGATTGTGCCACTGCGCTCGAGCCTGGGCAACAGAGCAAGATTCCGTCTCAAAAAAAAAAAAAAAATTACTGTGTAGATTAGCAGAGTCCAGCATAGGAGTGGGGAATTACATCCTGCATGCTGTTTACTGCCCTTGATGTAGACCAGCTATATTGACAGTGCTATGCAATGATGTTTAGGCGACTCATTAAAAAGGGTTACTTTGTGTTTTGTGCTCTGCTTATTTATTATAGTGGGGTATATACTAGATTCTGGAAAGCTTTTTTTCCAATAGAATATGGTTAATTTTAATGTTTCAATGCTTTTTTTTTATTTTTAATTTCTAAATTTGTTATTTAGAAGTAATTTCAAACTTACAGAAAAGTTGTATGAGTAAGAAAAGTTCAAATAACACCTGTTCCCATAGTCACCTTTGGTCAACATTTTACCACATTTGTCTTCTCATTTTATCTACCTACCTACTTAACTATCTGATTTATTTTTTTTCCTGAACCCTTTCTTCATAACTGCTTCAAAGAGTATTTTCTAAAATTATGGATATTATCTTACTTAACCACAGTACACGTGTCAGCCTCAGTAAATTTCTTGTTCATACCATACTTTATCTACTGTACTGCTAACTTTCCTTTTTTGTCAGTTGACCCAGGAATATGCTTTATATCATTTTTTTTTATTGCTTTTTGGCACAGGATTTGGACTAGCATTAGGAATTGCATTTAGTTGTCATATCTCTTTAGCTGCTTTTTTTTTTTTTGGGAGACAGAGTCTCTCTCTTGTCACCCAGGCTGGAGTGCAGTGGCGCAATCTCGGCTCTCTTCAACCTCCATCTCCTGGCTTCAAACGATTCTCCTGCCTCAGCCTCCTGAATAGCTGGGATTACAGGCATGCACCACCATACCCAGTTAATTTTTATATTTTTAGTCGAGACGGGGTTTCACCATGTTGACCAGGCTGGTCTCAAGCTCCTGACCTCAGGTGATCCGCCCACCTCGACCTCCCAAAGTGCTGGGATTACAGGCCCCCACCGCGCCCAGCCTCTTTAGCTTCTTTTGATTGGCAACATTTCCACTTCCTTTATTTCTTTTTTACAACCCTGGAATTTTTAAAGAATACACTTTTTCCTTTTTAAAAATAGAATGTTGATCATTTTGGTGTTTTCTTATGATGAAATTCAAATTATGCATTCTCAGAATATTATATAGCTGATGTGTCTTTCTCAGGATATAACATCTGGAGACACAATATCCATCTAACATTAATGATGTTAGAGAGTACTTGGTGAAGGAGTTGTCTAGCTTCTACTGTATAATATTTTCCGCTTGCAACTAAGAAACAATCCATGGAAAGACATTTTAAAACCATGCAAATATACTAATCCATAAAAATTTCCCCCTAGATTTAACATCCATGATTGTCCTTGCCTGATCCAATCTTTACCATGTTGGTTGCAAATGCTGATTTTTCCATTGCTAGCACTACCTCTGCATTTACCAGTCAACACTCAGCATTCTGTTTTAAGCCATAGCCCTCAGTTCTACTTTTGCGTTTTTATATAAACTCATAAATTCCCACCTCCCATGGTTCATAATCAATTACTGTGTAAAGCAGAGGAGTTGATTCTGGGGCATGTCATTGATGACTTCAAGAGGTCAGTGATCACCTTGAAATTGTGTGCAGTCTTCTGTGTTCTGACATCTTTCTAGGGAGAGTGTTCCTTTCATCAGAATCTTGAAAGGGTTCTGGACTCAAAAGTGGGGAACATGTTGAAGGGTTAGACTTTAAGCTGTCTGTAATACTTATAATACATTTGTATATCCGTTCCCCTGCTTTTTACCCCTAGTGATAACTGAAATGTTAGAACCATATTGTATGTCCCTCTGTAGTACATTCTATTTTTTGTCATCTGTTTTTAAACCACAACTTAAAATAGTACTGTATTTTGGTTCCTTTAAATTTTTTCCTAGAATATATAATAAATGTTAAGATCTTCATTGCCACCGTAGTAGCAGTTTATGGTGTATGGAACCAGTCTTGTGAAGCAGTGAATTACCTTGATTTAATTTGAAATTTTAAAACCAATGTTTTTTACACTATAGTTTTATTAGCTCTCTGGGAGTGAGCTACATGATGTTGTGCACTGACAATTACCCAAATGTTCTCGCCTTCTCTTTCCTGGATGAGCTTCAGAAGGAGTTCATTACTACTTATAACATGATGAAGACAAATACTGCTGTCAGACCATACTGTTTCATTGAATTTGGTAAGGGCCTGATTTTTTTTTCCTTTTTATTCATCTCCATCCAATCATAAGTAATTTTAAATCTAATATTGGGTGGAGGGGGGACTTCAGCTATCTTGCTTTTGATAATTTGGTAAATGATCTATAAATTATGGTAACTTTTTACTTAGATGCTTATTAGAAAAAAAATTGTGTTTGAACTGTGAAGGGGATTTTGAGTATTGGTCCAAAGAATTAATGCCAGAGGATAACTTCTCAATGAGAAATTTGTAAGCCAGAGATTCAGACTTTTGTGTTTCTGTAATAATCTTTTATAGTCTGCTTCATGTAGAATAGGGGATGGCAAACATTTGCTGGAAAGGACCAGATAGTACATATTTTAGGCTTTAAGGATCATATAGTCCCTGTCACAACTATTCAGCCCTGCCATTGTAGCTCAAAAGCAGCCATAGGCAGTACGTAAATGAGTGCAGTTATATTCTAATAAAACTTTACAGAATAGTCAGCAGGCTAGATTTGGCCTGTGGTCAGTAGTTTGCTCAACTTCTGGTGTAGAAGGAAAAAGTTGTAAATAGTAAAAATAAAATTCCACTTGGAAAATATTTAGGAAATGTCTTATATTAGTTTTATTCAATTTATTCTTTAAAACCTACATTCTAATGGTGTAAGCAATAACAAGAAAACAGATTTATAAAAACATGCAACTTCTAGTGTGTGTTCTTATGTAATTGCAGCTGGTAAATCTGACAGATTTAATATTTCATGAGATAGGAATCTGTATAAAAATCAAGACTTTGGGCGAGGTGTGGTAGCTCATGCCTTTTATCCCAGCACTTTGGGAGGCCGAGGCAGTAGGATCACTTAAGGCCAGGAGTTCGAGACCACCCTGGGCAACAGAGAGAGACTCTGTCTGTACAAAAAAAATAAATAAGCTGGGCATGGTGGCAGCCCCAGCTGCTTGGGAGACTGAGGCAGGAGAATCACTTGAGCACAGAAATTCAAGGTTACAGTGAGCTATGATTGGACCACTGCATCCCAGCCTAGGTGACAGAGCAAGACCCTATCTCAAAAAAAAAAAAAAAAATCAAGACTTTGGTTTAAAGTTAAAGCTCTTTTTCGTTTTTGCAATTTCTTGAAGTGGATGTAATACACTTAGGTAGTGTTAAATCCTTAGTTTATTTAAAATTACTGATTTCTAGAGGGTAAAACTGTTGACTCCATGATATATTAATCATTAAACACAAGTAATATTGGAATACTTCATGACAAATTGAACAATTTTGAATAATAAACTACCTGTAATATTTACTATCCATAAGCATCATATTCTGAAACGATTAATTGACAAGTGACTGCAAGGAAATTTATGTTTTATTTTACATAGATAACTTCATTCAGAGGACCAAGCAACGATATAATAATCCCAGGTCTCTTTCAACCAAGATAAATCTTTCTGACATGCAGACGGAAATCAAGCTGAGACCTCCTTATCAAATTTCCATGTGCGAACTGGGGTCAGCCAATGGAGTCACATCAGCATTTTCTGTTGACTGTAAAGGTGCTGGTAAGATTTCTTCTGGTGAGTTCTGGATCTCAGTTATTTTATTTTTTAAAAATCCTTGGGAAGAACTGAGAAGCTCTTGAAAATGAATTACTTCATTCTAATATTTTAAATCAAGTACATGAGAGAATATAGAAGTTCAAAGCAATCCTTTTTCAGTGATTTATAAAGTAAGCTACCAGATATGTGACTAGTCAGGAAAATACTTTCAAATAAGCAACCTCAGAGGATCTCTTTGCTAGAAAAACATTTTTTTAAATTTAAAATTTTTAAAAGTTAATTTTCATGGGTACATATTCGGTGTGTAATATATTTATGGGGTACATGAGATATTTTGATACAGGCATGCAATGCGTAATAATCACATTAGGGTAAATGGGGTATTCATCACCTCAAGCATTTATTATTTCTTTGTGTTATAAACACGTCAGTTGTACTCTGTTATTTTAAAATGTACAATAAATTATAAGTTATTGTTGACTGTAGTCACCCTATTGTAGTATCAAGTACTAAATCTTATTCATCTTAGCTAACTGTATTATGTACCCATTAATCATCCCCCTTTCTCCCACCCCCACTACCCTTCCCATCCTCCGGTAACCAAAATTCTACTCTCTATCTCCACGAGTTCAGTTGTTTTAAACTTTAGCTCCCACAAATGAATGAGAATATGTAAACTTTTCCTTTCTGTGCCTAGTTTATTTAACTTAATAAAATGTCCTCCAGTTCATCCATGCTGTTGCAAATGACAGGATCTCATTCTTTTTTTGTGGCTGAATAATACTCTGTTGTGTATGTGTGCCACATTTTATGCCTTTGTCTGGTGATGGGCACTAAGGTTGCTTCCAAGTCTTATCCTGTTGTGAATAGACTGCAGTAAACATGAGAATGCAGATGTCTCTTCGATATGCTGATTTCCTTCCTTTTGGGTATGTACCTCGTAGTGGGATTGCTGGATTATATGATAGTTCTCTTTTTAGTTTTTGAGGAACCTCAAAACTACTACTGTTTTCCATAGTGGTTGTACTGATTTACATCCCCACCAACAGTGTTCCCTTTTTTCCACATCCTCACCAGCATTCATTATTGCCTGTCTTTTGGATAAAAGCCATTTTAACTGGGGTGAAATGATGTCTCGTTGTAGTTTTGTTTTGCATTTCTCTGATGATTGGTGATGTTGAGCACCTTTTCATATACCTGTTTACCATTTGTATGTCTCATTTTAGAAATGTCTGTTCAGCTCTTTTGCCCATTTTTTAATAGGCTTATTAGATTTTTTCATATAGAGTTGTTTGAGCCCATCATATATTCTGGTTATTAATCCCTTGTCAGATGGATATAGGGATTCACATTCCCTTGTCATTTTGCAAATATTTTCTATCATTCTGTGGGTTGTCTCTTCACTTTGTTGTTTCTTTTGCTGTGCAGAAGCTTTTTAACTCAATATAATGCAATTTGTCCACTTTTGCCTTGGAGGCCTGTGCTTGTGGAGTATTACTCAAGAGATGTCCTGGAGCGTTTCCCCAATGTTATCTTTAGTAGCTTCATAGTTTGAGGTCTGAGATTTAAGTCTAATACATTTGATTTGATCTTCATATATGACTAGGAAAACATTTAAGGTTTCTTTGTAAACATTTTTCTAGAAATGAAAAATAGGTTATTTGTACTGCTTATTTATAGGCATGTAAAGTGCTTTACATTTTGTCAAAATGGCTACATTTAAGGCCAGAGTGCTTGACTGTCACAGGTGTAAATACTTTAGTGATCATCTGCTCAAACCTTCCATCCCAAAGAAGGAATACTATCTTCAACAACTGTGAAAGGATATAAACTTTTGCTTAAAATGAACACCTCATTGTTTTATAAGGTAGCATATGACATTGTCAGACTGTATTTTTAAAAAAATTATTCCAACCTAAGCCTTTAGGGGAAAAGAAAATCTTCCTTACGTAATTGAGCTAAAGTCGGCTTCCCTATGTCTACCAGTTTGTTTTGTGATCTCTTTCTCCCTTCCTTCAGCAGAACCAGAAAAACAGTTGTGTCCTTTCCATCCTCTTAGTCTAGTCTACTTCATATAAATATCTCCAGTTCACCAGTGAGAACACATGGACACAGGGAGGGGAACATCGCACACAGGGGCCTGTCAAGGGGTCAGGAGCAAGGGGAGGGATAGCATTAGGAGAAATACCTAATGTAGATGATGGGTTGATGGGTGCAGCAAACCACCATGGCACATGTATACCTATGTAACAAACCTGCATGTTCTGCACATGTATTCCAGAACTTAAAGTATAATAAAAAAAGAAATAAAAATGCAAGACAATATCGACTATAGAATACAAGACAAACACATTTATCATTGTGTATTGACAAAGGGCGAAATTTTCAATTAAACTGTAACAAACATGCACCTTTTTGAATCACGAGGTCAGGAGTTCAAGACCAGCCTGGTCAAGATGGTGAAACCCTGTCTACTAAAAATACAAAAATTAGCTGGGCGTGGTGGCAGGTGCCTGTAATCCCAGTTACTTGGGAGACTGAGGCAGAGAATTCCTTGAATCCAGGAGGTGGAGGATGCAGTGAGCTGAGATCACACCACTGTACTCCAGCCTGGGTGACAGAGCGAGACTCCATCTCAAAAAAAAAGAAAAAAAAAACAAACCTTCAGTTAACTTAGCCTTTTCCTTTATGGCATTTCAAGTTCTCCCCATCCTAAAAGCTTCCTCTAGACATGCTTTAGTTTGTTAATATTCTTTAAATTTGGACTGAATACAACACTTCACATACAAATGTGGGAGAAGAGGGTAACAAATTTTATAAAAATAATCCAGTCAGTTAGTAAACAAGCAGAAAACAATAACAAGCCCAGTTGGTCAGGGGTGGTAGGGGGAGGGTGGGCCAGTACCCAGATTGTTACAATATGTTACCTAAAATGTCCAATTTCCAGTAAGTTATAAGACATGAAAAGAAACAGGAAAATGTGGCCAAGCATAGTGGCTCACACCTATAATCCCAGCAGTTTGGGAGGCCGAGGTGGGTGGATCACCTGGGGTTGAAAGTTCAAGACCAGCCTGACCAACGTGGAGAAACACGTCTCTACTGAAAAAAAAAAAAAATTTAGCCAGGGATGGTGGTACATGTCTGTAATCCCAGCTACAGGAGAGGCTGAAGCAGGAGAATTGCTTGAACCCAGGAGGCGGAGGTTGCAGTAAGCCGAGATTACACCATTGCACTCTAGCCTGGGCAATGAGAGTGAAACTCCGTCTCAAAAAAAAAAAAAAACGGAAACAGGAAAATATGACCCATACACTGTGAGCCGGGGACGGGGACAGAATGTAGGTAACAGAAACTGCCTCTCAGAGCAGTCAGGTGTCAGATTTAACAAAGACTTCAAAGTAGCCATTATAATTGTATTCAAAAACTAAAGGAAACTATTAAAGGAGTAAAGGGGGAGGTATGATAATGTTGCATCAAATAGACAATACCAATAAAGAGAAATTATTTTTTAAAAAGTGGAAATTCTGGAATTAAGTAAAATTACTAAAATGAAAAATTCATTAGAAGGGCTTAACAACAGATTTGAACTGGCAGAAGAGTTAGCAATTTGAAGATAGAGATTATTTAATCCGAAAAACAGAAAAAAGAATGAAGAAAAATGAACAGAACCTCAGAAAAATAGGGGGCATGCCACCATAGGTGTGACAGGATACTGAAGAAGAAGGGAGAGAAAAAGCAGAAAAAATATTTGAGGAAATAATGGCTGAAAAGTTCCCAGATTTACTGAAGAACATTAATCTGCTCTTCCAGGAAGCTCAGTGAACTCCAAATGGGATACACACAGGAGATCCACAAATAGATGAATCATAGTAAAATGCTGAAATCCAAAGACAAGAAGAAAATCTTGAAATCAGCAAGAGAAGAAGAACTTGTCACTTAATGAGTTTACCTGTATAACAAACCCGCACACATCTATCCCTGAACCTAAAATATAAGTTAAAAGAAAACCAAAACTCATCACTTACAGTGAACCTCAATAAGATTAACAGCTGACTTCTTAGCAGAACCAATAGAGACTAGTAGGCAATGGAATGACATACAAAGTGCTGAAAGAAAAAAATAAAAACTACTAGTAACCAAGAATCTTATATCCAGCAAAGTTATCTTTTAAAATGAAGGCAAAAGAAAGACATTTACAGATAAATGAAAGATAAGATAATTTGTTCCTAGCAGAATCACCTTATAAGAAGTAATAGAGGAAATTCTTGGCTGGGCGTGGTGGCTTATGCCTGTAATCCCAGCACTTTGGGAGGCCGAGGCCGGCAGATCACAAGGTCAGGAGTTTGAGACCAGCCTTGCCAACATGGTGAAACCCCCGTCTATACTAAAAATACAAAAATTAACTGGGCGTGGTGCCATACACCTGTAATCCCAGCTACTCAGGAGGCTGAGGCAGGAGAATTGCTTGAACCTGGGAGGTGGAAGTTGCAGTGAGCTGAGATTGCACCACTGTGCTCCAGCCTGGGCAACAGAGCAAGACTTCATCTCAAAAACATAAAATAAAATAATAATAATAATGGAAATTCTTTAGGATGAAAACAAGTGACCCTAGAAAATGATTTGAATCCATTTGAAAAAAAGCAAAGAACAAGGGTAAGGGTAATTAAGTAATTTAAAAAGACAGTAAAGGCCAGGTGTGGTGGCTCATGCCTGTAATCCTAGTACTTGGGGAGGCCAAAGTGGGAAGATCCCATGAGCCCAGGAGTTTGAGATTGCAGTGAGCTAGGCTGCCCCCCAGCCTGGGCAATAGAGCAAGACTCTGATGCGTAAAAATACATTAATACATTTTTCTTCTACTCTCTACTCTTAACTGATTTAAAAAGTGATCATATAAAACAGTGCATATATAATATCATTTAGGCCTATAACATATAGAAATGTAATATATTTTCCAATACAGCAAAAAGGACATGGGCGGTAGTTAAGTTGTACTGGGCTAAAGAGATTACTCCAGATAGTAATTCATATCAACAGGAACTAATGAAGAAAGCCAGAAAGATAAGATAAACATTAACAAGAGCTATAAATATATAATTACTATCCTTTGTTAGCATTTTTAGAAGACATAAAATTCTATAAAGTTATAATTTATAACAATGTATTTTGGAGTTTGTGATATTTATTGATATGTATAACAGCAATACCACAAAAGAGAGATAAAGGGAATACAGCTATATAGGAGTCATGTTTCTGTGGCTCATTAGAATTTAGTATAAATTCTTATAGTTAAGATGTACATGGTAAGCTTAGAGCAACCACAAAGCAAATAAAAAGTAGTAAAAAATTATTGAAGTAAAATACCGTACTACTAAATATTCACTTAATGCAAATTAGAAAAAAAAAAAAACAGTGAAGGAAGGATAGAGCCAAAAAAAGCATCAGATGGATAAGACAAAAGGAAAAAAATGGCAGATGTAAATCTGTATCAATAATAATATTATATGTGACTGGATTTTAAAAGTGTTAATATATTAAATAATCCAGTCAAAAGATGGAGATTGTAAGATTGGAGTAAAAATTAAAAAGCAAGATGCAACTATATGCTGTCTTCCTTAGATTCAAATATATAAATAGATTGAAAGTCAAAGGATAAAAAAAATACATAAAGAGCAAAAGAGAGCTGGAGTAGCAATAATATTAGACAAAATGGACTTTATGACATTGTTATGAGAGGTAAAGCATGACATTTTATAATGATAAAAGGATGAATCAATTAAGATAGAGCTATAAATGTATATGCATTTAACAACAGAGCCCCAAAGTACATTAAGTAAAACCTGCCAGAAGTGAATACAGAAACAGACAATTGAACAATAATAGTTGAAAACTTAAATACACAACTTTCAATAATGGATAGAACAATTAGGCAGAAAATAAGAAAATACAAAACTTGAACACCTGCACCACCATACACCAATGAGACATAACAGACATCTATTAGGATACTCCATTTAACAACAGAATTTATGTTCTTAAGTGCATGTGAACTATTCTCCAGGATAGACCTTATGCTAAGCTAAACAAAACAAAAAGAAAAACAAAACCTTCATGAATTTAAAAGGATAGAAATAGTACGAAGTATGTTCTCCAGCCACATTAGAATGAAATTAGAAGTGAAAACAGAAATTTGGGAAACTCACAAATACGTGGAAATTAGAAAATACATTCCTAAATAGTGAATAGGTCAGAGAATAAATCAAAAGGGAAATGTGTACTTCGAGATGAATGAAAATGAAGACTCAGCATACCAAAATTTACAGGATATAGCAAAAGCTATATTTAGAGGAAAATTTATAGCTGTAAATGCGTATGTTTAAAAAAATAGATTTGAAGACAACTTTCCACTTAAAGATAATGGACAAAGAAAAGCAAATTAAACCTAAAGCAAACAGAAGGAAGGAAATAACGATTAGAAACAAATGAAATAGAGGATAGGAAAACAGTAGAGAAAAATCAACAAAACCAAAAGTTGGTTCTTTGAAAAAACTGGCAAACCCTTAGCTAGATTGACCCAGAAAATAATTACTCAAATTAGAAATGAAGGGGGCAGGCACAGTGGCTCACGCTTGCAACCCCAACGCTTTGGAAGGCTGAGGTGGATGCATTACTTGAGGCCAGGAGTTCAAGACCAGTCTGGCCAACATAGCAAAACCCCATTTCTCCTAAAAATACAAAAAATTAGCTGGGCATGGTGGCACATGCCCATAATCCCAGCTGCTCAGGAGGCTGAGGCATGAGAATTGCTTAAAACCTGGGAGGTGGAGGTTGCAGTGAGCTGAGATCACACCACTGCATTCCACCCTGGGCAATAGAGTGAGACTCTGTCTAAAAGAAAACAGAAATGAAAAGGAGGGCATTTCTCCTGACCTTCTAGAAATAAAAAGGATTGTAAAGAAATACTGTAAACAAGTGTATCCCATTAAATTCAATAACTGATGAAATGGACAAATTCCTAGAAAAACACAAACTACTGGTAATGATGCAAGAAGATAATCTGAATAGATCTATAAAAGCAAAAAGATTCAATTAGTAATAAAAACTACCCACAAAGAAGACTCCAGACCCAGATACATTTACTGGTAATTTTTACCAAATAGTTAATGAAAAGTTAATAAACAATTATTTACAAATAGTTCCAGAAAAATAGTAAAGGGTCAGGTGCTGTGGCTCACACCTGTAATCCCACCACTTTGGGAGGCCAAGGCAGGCAGATGGCTTGAGCTCAGGAGTTCAAGACCAGCCTGCGCAATGTGGTGCAACACTGTCTCTACAAAAAATACTTCCGTATTCTGTGACGCCAGTATCACCCTAATACCAAAACCAGGCAAAGTCATCACAAAGAAAGTAAAATGCAGACCAACGTATCTTACGAATATAAACACAAAAGTCCTCAACAAAATACAAGCAAACCCCATCCAGCAATGTATTTTAAAAATGAGAACAGGCACTGTGGTTCATGCCTATAATCCCAGCACTTTGGGAGACTGAGGCAGGAGGATCACTTGTGCCCAGGAGTTTGAGACCAGCCTGGATAACATAGGCAGACCCCATCTCTACAAAAAAGTTTTAAAAATTAGCCTGATGGTATGCATGTGTAGTCCCAGCAACTCAGGAGGCTGAGGTGAGAGAATCACTTGAGCCCAGGAGTTTGAGGCTACAGTGAGTGATGATGACACCACTGCACTCCAGCCTGGGTGACAGAGCAAGACCCTGTCTCTAAAAGAAAAAATTATAGTTATGTGCTACATAACAACATTTTGTTAATGATAGACTGAATATATGGTGGTGATTTCAAAAAATTATAATAGCATATTTTTACTGCACCTTTTCTATGTTGAGATACACAAATACCATTGTATTACAGTAGTCTACAGTAGTCACTACAATAACATGCTGCACAGGTTTGTAACCCAGGAGCAGTAGGCTCTACCATATAGCCTCGGTATGTATTAGGGTGTACTATCTAGGTTTGTGTAAGTACATTCTATGATGTTTGCACAGCAATATCACATAATGACACATTGTTCTGAATGTATCCCCATTGTTTAAGGATGCATGACTGTACACCCTGACCAAGTGGGATTTATCCCAGGTGTGCAAGTTTGCTTTAACATCTAAAAATCAGTTAATGTAGTATATTGATAAGAAATTTAAAAAAACACGTGATTATCTCAATACATGCAGAGAAAGCATTTGACAAAATTCAACAGCCTTTCATGGCAAAAAAAAAAAAAAAAAAAAAAAGAATAGAAGGGAACTTCCTCAACTTGATAAAGGTCACTTATGGAAAACCCACAACTAACATTATACTTGATGGTGAAAGACAGGATGCTTTTTCCTAAGATCCAGGGAGAAGACAAAGATGTCTGCTTACACTACTTCTACTCAACATTATACTGGAAGTTCAAGCCACAGCTGGCCATTGGACAAGGACAATAAATGAAAAGGCATGTAGATTGCAAAGGAAGAAATAAAATAACTCTATTCACATATGACATAATCTTTCATATAGAACATTCTAAGGAATCCACTAAAAAACTATGAGAACTAATAAATGAGTTCAGTGAGGTTGTGGGATACAAGATTAATATAAAAAACAATGGTATTCTATATACTAGCAATGAACAATCTGAAAATGAAATTAAGAAAATCCTATATACTGAAAACTATAAAACATCATTGAAAGAAATTAAACAAGACCTAAATTAATGACAAGTAGTCTCATGTTCATGGATTGAAAAACAGTATTGTTTAAACGGTTGTACTTCCCAAATTGATAGAGAGATTCAGCACATTGTCTATAAAAATCCCAGTTTTTTTTTGTAGAAATTGATAAGATGATCCTAGAATTCATATGGAAATGCAAAGGATGGAGCATAGCCAAAATAATCTTGGAAAATCTTGGAAAAGTACAAAGTTGGAGGACTCACACTTTCAAACATACTACCAACCTGCAATTGTCATGACTGTGGTTCTAGTTTAAGGATAGATACATAGATCAATGGAGTAGAATTGAGAGTACAGAAGTAAACACATTATGGTTATTTAATTTTCGACAGTGATGCCAAGACAATGGTGAAATAATAGTCTTTTAGACAAATGGTGCTAGGACAATTAGGTAGCCACATGCAAAAGAATGAAGTTGGACCCCTACCTAAAAAAAAATATAGATTAATTAAAATGTATCCTTAAAATTAACAACAAAACTATACAACTCTTAGGAGAAAACATACATATAAATCTTTGTATAGTCTTGTATTAGGTTTTTAAGACTTGACACCAAAATCACAATGAAAAAAGAAAAAATACACCAGGCACAGTGGCTCGCACTTGTAATCCCAGCACTTTGGGAGGCCAACACGGGCAGATCACTTGGGCCCATGAGTTCAAGACCAGCATGGGCAACATGTTGAAACCTCGTCTCTACAAAAAATACAAAAATTATCCAGGCATAGTGGTGCACGCCTGTAGTCCCAGCTACTTAGGAGGCTGAGGTCGGAGGACGGCTTGAGGCTAGGAGGTGGAAGTTGCAGTGAGCTGAGATCGCACCAATGCAGTCCAGCCTGGGCAACAGCCAGACCTTGTCTCAAAAAACAAAAGAAAAAAATGGGCAAGGTGGACATCATCAAAACTAAAAACTTTTTTGGAGATAAGTTCTTACAATGTTGCCCAGGCTGGTCTCATGCTTGTGGGCTCAAAACAGTCCTCCCACCTCAGCCTCTAGAGTAGTCTGGATTACAGGTGTGTACTACTTCACCCAATTCAAAATTGAAAACGTTGTTCTTCAAATAACACTATTAAGAAAGTGAAAAGGCAACCCACAGAATGGGAGAAAATACTTGTAAATCATATGTCTGATGAGGAACTAGTATCTAAAATATGTAAGTACCTCTTACAACTAAACAATAAAAAGACATAGTCCAGTTTAAAAATGGAGAAAGGGGCCAGGCACGGTGGCTCAAGCCTGTAATCCCAGCACTTTGGGAGGCTGAGATGGGCAGATCACAAGGTCAGGAGATCGAGACCATCCTGGCTAACATAGTGAAATCCCGTCTCTACTAAAAATACAAAAAATTAGCCGGGCGTGGTGGCGGGCGCCTGTAGTCCCAGCTACTCGGGAGGCTGAGGCAGGAGAATGGCATAAACCCAGGAAGTGGAGCTTGCAGTGAGCTGAGATCCGGCCACTGCACTCCAGCCTGGGCGACAGAGCGAGACTCCGTCTCAAAAAAAAAAAAAAAAAAAAAAAAAGGAGAAAGGATTGAACTAGGCATTTTTGTAAAGAATTTGTACAACTGGACAATTAACACATGAAATTGTTACGTCATAGTCATTAGGGAAATACAAAGCAAAGTTACAAGGAGATGCCACTTCATACCTATTAGGATAGCTAAAATTAAAAAGATAGACAGTAACAAGCGTGGATGAGGATATAGAGAAATTGGAACCCCTATACTTTGCCAGTGGGGTTGTAAAATTATGCAATCACTTTGGAAAACAGTTTGGAAGTTCCTCAAAAAGTTAGAAAGAGTTACCGTATAGTCCAGCAATTCTACTCTTAGTTATACCCCAGAGAAATGCAAACATATGTCCTCACAAAAATGTGTGTATGAATATAGCATTATGCAAAATAATTCATGAATAGCAGCATTTTTCAAAGCCAAAAAGTGTGGACACCCAACTGTCCATCAACTGATGAGTGGATAAATAAAATGTTATATATCCATATAGTGTATTATTATTCAGCCATAAAAGGGAATAAAGTACTGATATATATAAAACAACATCTATGAATCTTAAAAACATTATGCTAAATGAAAGAAGTCAATCATACAAAGGTCACATATTAATCATTCTCTTTATATGAAATGTCCAGAATAGGCAAATCCGGAGAGACAGGAGCTAGAGGAATGGAGGGAAATAGGCAGTGACTACTACTAATAGGTACAAGGCTTCTTTTGGGGGTGATGAAAATATGGAATTAGGTATTTACGATTGTTGTACAACTCTGTGAGTATACGAAAAACTCCTGAATTGTGTATTTTAAAAGTATGAATTTTATTGAATATGGATTATATTTCAATTTTTAAAATCACTAATAAATTCAATTATTACTTTGAAGACTTCCAGTTCTAGTAGTGATGGAGTAGGTAATTCAGATCACCAGTCCCACTGAGTACATGTAGAAAAGCTCAATGAAATGTATATATTCTATAGAATATATGTGTCTCATCTAATATAGAATTTAATCCTATATAATCTTCCTGATATCTCTGGAGATCCAACAAGATTTCTAAGAATTAGTGGGATACAGAGGAGGATGGAGGCCCAGGGAGATGAGCTCAGTGTTCACTAATAGCTACTTTTTCTTTCAGCTTTGGTTTATGACCTCAGATTTTTTGCACCCTAGGAATATGGGTGAGCTTAGTTTTGAATCATACTGTTCTCTAAAATTGGAGTGAGGTGATTCCACTGTGCTAATTCTCCAAAGGTCCTGGCAGAAGCAATCAAATATCTTCCTTGGAAGAAGATAGTGTCATAAGCTTCAAATTATGTCTACAACAAGATTTTGAAAATAAAATGTTTAGCGAACAATCATAGATAATTAAGCACCTTAAGAGACTACACTACATGAGCAAAGATCATCAGAAACGCGTGCGCGCGCACATGCACACACACACACACACACACACACACACACGCACGCACGATCTGATAGAAACAATGGAAGCCAGAAGACAGCTTAATGATAACTTTGAAAGGATAAAAGAAAATAACTGCAAATGTAGAATTCTGTGCTTTACAAAAATATCCTCAAAGAATGCAGTGGCAAGAATAGATATCCGTGTATTTTTCCTGATCCTGATATTAGCAGCGAAAACATTCAGTCTCTAGGTTTTGCTGGTCATATGGCCTCTGCTGGTATAACACATGAAAGTAGCCATAGGTGTTACATAAAAGAATGAGTGAGGCTGTGAGGCAATAAAACTTTATTTACAAAAATAGGTGGTGAGCTAAATTTAGTCTGTGGGTCATAGTTTGCCAACTCCATTGCTGTCTCTAACTCCATGGGTCTGAGAGTCAGTATTGCAAAAGGGAGGTCAGGGTGGGAGGATGGCTTGAGCTTAAGAGTTTGAGACCAGCCTGGATAACAAAGCAAGACCCTGTTTCTACAAAAAATTAAAAGATTAGCTAGGCGTGGTGGCACGTGACTGTAGTCCCAGCTACTAGAAAGGCTGAGGCAGGAGGATTGCTTGAGCCTGAGAGGTTGAGGTTGCAGTGAGCCTTGATCAAGCCACTATACTCCAGCCTGGGTGACAGAGTGAGACCTTGTCTCAAAAAAAAAAGTTTTGGGCCGGGCGCGGTGGCTCAAGCCTGTAATCTCAGCACTTTGGGAGGCCGAGACGGGCGGATCACGAGGTCAGGAGATCAAGACCATCCTGGCTAACATGGTGAAATCCCGTCTCTACTAAAAAATACAAAAAAAAACTAGCCGGGCGAGGTGGCGGGCGCCTGTAGTCCCAGCTACTCGGGAGGCTGAGGCAGGAGAATGGCGTAAACCCGGGAGGCGGAGCTTGCAGTGAGCTGAGATCCGGCCACTGCACTCCAGCCTGGGAGACAGAGCGAAACTCCGCCTCAAAAAAAAAAAAAAAAAAAAGTTTTGAAAGCAACTCACAAGTAGAACTTAACTTTAGTTTTATTTTTGAGATGGGAGTCTTGCTCTGTCGCCCAGCAGGCTTGAGTGCAGTGGCGCAATCTCGGCCCGCTGCAACCTCCACCTCCCAGGTTCAAGCAATTCTTCTGCCTCAGCCTCCCGAGTAGCTGGGATTACAGGAGCATGCCACCATGCCTGGCTAATTTTTGTATTTTTAGTAGAGACAGGGTTTCACCATGTTGGTCACATCTGGTCTCTAACTCCTGACCTCATGATCTGCCAACCTTGGCCTCCCAAAGTGCTAGGATTGCAGGCGTTCACCACCGCGCCCAGCCTAGAACTTTTTTTAATATAACTTTAAATATACTTTTAATTCAGACCAAGCCTACATAATATTTTTTATAGTCCCCAAGTTAAAATATATGTTTATGTTTTGGAACTTCTAAATAAAACTATTCAGTTTATTTTAGAATCTGGTTAATAGTTACTTGATAAACATCATTTTTCAGGCTTTTCCTCCCTCTGTTACAGTACCTTACTCTCAATATCTTTTTTGTATTTCTTAACTTTTTTCTCTTTCCGGTCTTTTGATCCTCTCCCCACAGTCTGGCATGAGTGTTTTTATCTTGCCATACTTATCATGTTCTGAAGTCTACAGATGTTGTTCATGGTTTTAAAATGTGAAATGAAGGGTACTGTGTTCTGCTTTTACTTCTTTTAAAACTGCTTATTATGGAAAATTTCAAAGTAAACAGAATAGTATAAATAAACAGAATGGTATGATTAACTCTCATGTACCCAACTATACCAACTATATCAACATTTTGCCATTCTTTTTTCATCTGTACTTCTACCTACTCCCCACTCATCCACTCAGTAATTTATTTCTACATTTTTTTCTTAAGGGAGATTTACATATATTAAAATGCACAAATCTTTGCTATGTCCACCCCGTTTTAAAGTATATGTTTCATTATTACTCAGGTATGGTCAGGAAGAGATGACTATCATAAAAAAGATAGTTTGTTATACTCACTGATCCCTAGAGAAGGGAGCACACAAGGATGTACCGATGTGGGTCAGGAGGAAAATGTGGGCAAGAACTTTTATTGTGGCTTTGGTGGTAAGGAATGGGTGAGGCAGGGTAAGGAGGTTTTAAGATTGGCTAGTTTGAATAATTTCAATGGACTCTGGGGCATAGGTTCTATCTCTAATTGTCTGATACCTGGCCCTGGGATGATTGGGATAGGGAAATAGCCCTGGGTGTGATGAGAGCCTTGTAGAAGAGTTGGTTGGTAGCGTGAGTCTGGATTGATTGGAATGCATATGAAAGGTGGACTCAGGCGAGTTGTTTGCCATCCCTAGGAATTAGCTATCCCTGGGAGAGGCAGTTCTTCCAGGGCTAGCAAGGCCCGAGAGGTCAAAGCATCAAAAATACAGAATAAAAAGACATGATTAATAAACACCCTTATCACAATATAGGACATTTCCATCTCCCCCATAAAGTTTCTTTGTGTCCCTTTTCAGTCAATTTCCACCATCCTCTAGACAACCACTGTTTTTATTTTTTTCCACTGGAACTTTATTTTGTTCTAGAACTTTATATAAAAAAAGACTACATTATGTGACCATTGTGTTCAGCTTCTTTTGCACAGCAAAATGTTATACATACATGTTGCCTGTCTCAGTAATTTGTTCCTTTTTATTCCTGAGCAGTATTCCATTGTATGAATGTACCACAATTTGTTTGTTTATTCTCTTGCTGATGGACATAAACTTCAGTTTTTATTATTGTACATAAAGCTACTATGAACATTCATCCTTTTGTTGACATGTATTTTCATTTCCCTTGAGTAAATATTAGGAGTGGAATTGATAGGTCAAAAGGTTGCCTGTTTAACTCTAAGAAACTGCCAGTTTTCTGAAGTAGTTGTACCATTTTATTCCCAAAAAGCAATTTATAAGCATTTTGATTACTCCACATCTTCACCAATATTTAGTGTTGTTAGTCTTTTTACTTTTATGTTGTGCTTTAAAAAAGAAAACTTCATAAAACCCTAAATTTAGGGTTTAAACTGATAGAAACACTTCTGTCAGTTTCTCTGACACTTGTATATTTTTAATCTCTTTTATCATTTTCTAGATAATTTGTCAGTTGCCTGAAAATGCTGCTCTGTTTTGGCTAGTGCCCACAAGCCAAATAGATTTACTAATCTCTCTTTCTTACACACACACACACCCCCCCCCCACCCCTCATAATCCAACAGGTATTTATCATTTTTTTCTCTAAAGTATTATGCTAAATTTTGTGGAGGCACTTTTTAGAAATATAGTAAACACATTAACCGTACTCAGAATGGGAAAGGGAAATACAATCCAATAAGTAAAACACATAGTAGAATGTGATACATGCTCCAAAAGAGGTAAGAAGGAAGACACTTTCAGATCTTGGAGCCTTGAAGGATATGCATGATTTTTATAGATGGTGATGATAAAGAAGGGCTTCACTGATGAAAAGAATAGTGTGTTTTTGTGCCAGACTGTTAGTCTCATTCGGTCATACTTCAGTAATAAATTAGGCTCATTTAGATGGAACTGACCTGAAATTTCTCTCTTATCTTCCACAGACTGTTTCCCTAGGCATTTTGGGCATCTTTGAGATTTCTAAAGGTACTGTCTCTTTGAATCCTCATAGGACTATTCTGGGACTTTGCTTCATCAATTATTTTTCCTTTTTCTTGATTCTTCTATTTCATCTTCACTAAATTCTTTCATTCCACTTATGTATGTATTCAAGTCTGCCTCCCTCCCTCTGACATTGTAGGAGAAAAAAGAATTATTTTCTCAATCCTGTTACCTCTGTTAAGCTTTCATCCTGTTTTTCTCTCCTTTAACTTCAGTAGTATTCACTTAATGCTTCCACCTCTTAACATCACCAGTTGTTCAATCTCTTGCAATCTGAATTTGGTAAGGAAAATGTGGTTCATGTATACAGTGGAGTACTATTCAGCCGTAAAAAAGATGAGATCCAGTCATTTGCAACAGCATAGAGGGAACTGGAGATCTTTAAGTGAAATAAGCCAGGCACAGAAAGACAAACATTGCATGTTGTCACTTATTTGTGAGCTCTAAAAAGCCCGCAACCACTTTTCTGATTTTTTTTTTTTTTTTAAAGGAGAATTAACTAGCATCTCCTGGTCAGTAAGTCTAATACTTTTTACCTTAAGGTCAGATTTTTGTGGCCTATCTATAGCCACTGTTAGCCATGTGTTTCTTCTTGATGGTCTCTCCTTCCTAGGTTTCTCTTGATTCTCCTGCATCTGCCTTGCCTGACTCTTCTTCCATCCCTTCTGACAGTGTTTACCAAGGATTTCCCTTGGCCTGCTTCTTTCCTTGATCCTCATTTAAACCTTTCCCTTCAGCTGCACACCTCTTCTGCTTTTCCAACTCTACTGCTATTCCATTCTTCAGTTGCTTGTTAAACATGGCCCACCATCACCTCAAATATGATGTTTAAAATGTCCCCATTTTTTATCGAACTTAAGTTTCTTCCTGTGGATCTGTTGCTAAGTACCCTCATCTTTCCGATCACCTAGAGGTAAAACCTCAACATTTCTTTGAATTTTTTCCCCTTCTGTTTGCCACATCTAATTAGTTGCCAAGTCTAATAATTTTAACCTCCATGACATCTCATTTCTTTATTTTTCCCCATTTCTTTTTTTTATTATTTAATTTTAGCTTTATTATTTAATGAACTCCCAAGCACTCAGATTCCCATTTCTACTGTGACTATTCTGATTCAGGCCCTGATTTCAGTCAGTCTTTTGCAGTGACTCTCCCACAAACTTCCTAATGTAGAATTGTAGAAAGAGCATGGGCTCTGCAGTCAGATAGACCTAAGTGCTAATTGTGAAGATGGTCCTTCTGGCTGTCTGACTTATAGAAACTTATTTAATCTTACTTTACAGATGAGAAAGTTTAGGCACAGAAAAATTAGTCATTCCAGTTCAGTCACAGAGAAGTTAGTCATTTCTACCTTATCAATGAAGTATGCAGTTCTGAAGGGTAAATGGGACAATGTGTGGTTAGTGAGAAGGTACTCAGAAAAATATTATTTCTCCCTCCCTTACTTTTGATCTCTTTACAACCCATTAATAGATTAATATTCTTTAAGTATAACCTTCATCATATGAGACTCTTGTTCTTCAGTGGTTCCGCATTGTCTAATTTTCCATAATTCTTAGCCTAGAATTGTATACTATCTATCAATTTGTGTCCACCTCCCTTTCTGACCTTATTTCTCCCCACTTTTCACAAACATTGCTTTGAACCAAACCAAACCACTAGCAATGCCCTATAGCAGAATGGCTGAGAACATGAATTCCAGAAGCATCTAAATCCAGTTCATGTACTTACTTTGTGCCCTTGAGCAAATTATTTAATGTCCCTAAACGTTTCCTATTCTGGGGAAGGGGAGCAGAATAATTATAGTGCCTACTGCATTGGGTTGTTGGAAGGATAAAGTGAGACCAAGTATATAGTGTTGAGAGCAGTCACTGTTGGTGGTAGTAGTAGTAGTAGTTGATGCTTTTGTTATTTGTTTCTCCCATTTCCATCTCCATCACATTCACGTTCTTTTCTCTGCATGGAATGCATTTCTTCTCCTTTATACCTGACTACATTTTATCTATCTTCAAAGATCTTTCGTGGTTCTAGTCACCACCCTCCCCTTTATCTTTCAACTTCATCATTCCTTGCCTCTTTTAGCTTAGAATGCTTATTACCTTCATATACTTATCTGTTTTATCTCTTTTATAAAAGACTAGAAGTGCCTTGAGGATGGAACATGTAATTCAATTTTTGTATCTTCTAAAGCATAGCATCTTACACAGAACCAGGCCAGAAAGTATTTACCGAATAAATATATTAATTTACTGAAACCAATAGCCCTTTGTTTCCAAGGGATTTATTCTTACTTCTTTAGGAACTTTTGCAGAGTCTCCATAAACCATTGGTACATTTTCAGAAACATTGAATTTTGTTATCAACATGCCATCCTTGGGTTCAAGAAGACTAAAGAAAAGACATTGTGGCCGGGCGCGGTGGCTCAAGCCTGTAATCCCAGCACTTTGGGAGGCCGAGACGGGTGGATCACGAGGCCAGGAGATCGAGAGACGATCCCGGCTAACACGGTGAAACCCCGTCTCTACTAAAAAATACAAAAAAACTAGCCGGGCGAGGTGGCGGGCACCTGTAGTCCCAGCTACTCGGGAGGCTGAGGCAGGAGAACGGCGTAAACCCGGGAGGCGGAGCTTGCAGTGAGCTGAGATCCGGCCACTGCACTCCAGCCTGGGTGACAGAGCAAGACTCCGTCTCAAAAAAAAAAAAAAAAAAAAAAAAAAAAGAAAAGACATTGTAGCAGAAGGCAGTAATAACAAAAGCAAAACAAAACAAAAACTGACCAGGTGACACTGCTTTGGATTCAGCAAAATTATTGTTTTTCTACACTGGCTCTCATTTGTTACTGTTACAAATACTGTACACCAAATATTATAGTACCTAGAATAGTGCCAAATTAAGCATTTTTGGATAATAGTGGATCTAAAATCTGTTTTACTGAAGTAAAAAAAAATAGCATAAATAGCTAATACATTAAAATGTGGTTAATATCTAGTTCAGTTTGTTAAAATGAGAAATTATTCTTAAGGAGTGTCACCTTCTTATATTGTGGGCAGATGAAGTATTCTCTTGATAACTTCTCAAGGTACAAGCCACAGAACCTGGGAAGTGGGTGGGGGTGGAAGTGGGGGAATCTCTAGAATTTCTTCCCCACAGTGATTTGGCACAACGCCAGCCTGTCCTTCATCAAAGGTGTACTGTGTTCTTGTTAAAGGAGGCTTATGCTTTTTAAAGGCTTTTATGCCTTTAAATATTTTTGGTCATTTTGAAATAATTTATAAGTGGTATACTATCATTATAAAGAGTGTTCTGAGGCTAAGAGGCAAATGTTAGAAATTTAAGAAATATTTAATTTACATATATGTATTTTTTATTTCTTAAATAGGTATTCATCAATACACTAAAATGGTAATATTTTTCCATTGAATAATGGCTACACCTTACTTGACTTAAAAAGCTAAGGTTTTTTTAGTTATAATACAGAATATTATTTGAGGTTTTTGGTAAGGTAAACTTGTTTTATATACTTTGGGGTGTGATTTATGTAACCTATTCAGTTGCCAGGTGGTTTTATTCTTGAGACCTATATTAAGAATTTCCTTTTTTAGTACAGGCCAGTTCTCCGTTACTCACTACTGAAAAGGGGTGGGGAGGGAGGCTGCAAAACATAATTAATGTATAGACCAATTAGATAGATTTTTAAATTGTGAAATTTTTTTTTTCTTTACTGATATAACACTTGGAAGCAATGTTGAATAGAGACATTTAATTTTCTATTGTCATAGTAAAATCTCAAGGAAATTGAGAGCAGGCAGCTTGGGCACCAAAGAAGTTTAAGAAAATGTTATTTAAGCACTTTCTGCTGAACTAGGGGAATAAATACTTTTTTGTGATATGTGGATTCTTGTGTTTTTGTAACCGTTTAGGGAAGATGTTCTGCTGTAATGGCTGAATATAAGTTGCAGAGATTTAAGCCCGCCCTTATATTAATATTCCACCTCATTAACTTAATTGTTAGGGCGTTTACACTTCAGTGATTTAAATAAAATACTCTAAATGTGATTCTTTTGTCTTCTCTTTCCCTCTGTCTCCTGTTTGAGGTCTAGATGATTATGTATTTAGTTTTGTGTTTTCATGTAGACCCTGTTGTTAATTCTATTAAGCGTAAGATGATGATGAAGGGAAGCTATCGTATAACTCTTATGCTGCTAAAGCCCTGGAAGATAAGGGAATGTATTTGTGAAAATAAAATGGTCACTTCTTCAGCTGGTGTTTTATCATTTTTACCTTCCAGTGTTATTCAGAGGACCAGGAACTTTATAGCTATAAGACTATTCTGTTTTGGAGTTCAGATTGCTGATTATATATGAGCTTTCACACATATCCAGTGATATAACCCTAGAACCCAGATAAGGGAAAGTTTTGTTTAAAAGTAAGCTATGTTTGTACTTAAAAATGTTTCCTAAGCATTTTCAGCAAAAGTAGGATTATTCGATGAATTTCCAAGCAAAGTCACCTTTACAAATACTTGTACCTACTTGCAAATAGTAGACATATTTATGCAGTAAGTTTTTTCTAAATGATTTGCTGCCAGTTGTGAGCATTCCTTAGCACTGTCTATCCCAAATGCAAGTTACATGTCTTTGTTAAAAATGTAGAGAAAGGCCAGATGCAATGTCTCATGCCTGTAATACCAGCACTTTGGGAGGCCAAGGCCAGAGGATCACTTGAGGCTGGGAGTTGAAGACCAGCCTGGACAACATAGTGAGGCCCTGTCTCTACAAAAAGAAAGACACATGCACACGTATGTTTATTGCGGCACTATTCACAGTAGCAAAGACTTGGAATCAACCCAAATGTCCATCAGTGACAGACTGGATTAAGAAAATGTGGCACATATACACCATGGAATACTATGCAGTCATAAAAAAGGATGAGTTTGTGTCCTTTGTAGGGACATAGATGCAGCTGGAAACCATCATTCTCAGCAAACTATCACAAGAACAGAAAACCAAATACCGCATGTTCTCACTCATAGGTGGAAATTGAACAATGAGATCACTTGGACACAGGAAGGGGAACATCACACACCGGGTCCTATTGTGGGGAGGGGAGGGGGGGGAGGGATAGCATTAGGAGATATACCTAATGTAAATGACGAGTTAATGGGTGCAGCACACCAACATGGCACATGTATACATATGTAACAAACCTGCACGTTGTGCACATGTAACCTAGAACTTAAAGTACAATAATAAAAAAGAAAAAATTAGCCAGGCACAGTGGCACATGCCTGTAATCGTAGAGAGTCGGGAATCTGAGGCACGAGGGTCACTTGAGCCCTGGAGTTTGAGGCTTGTAAGGGGCTGTGATCGTGACCCTGTCTCAAAAAAAAAAAAAAGAGAAAAGTTAATTTTTCAGGGAAATGAAGCTTTTATGTTGTCAAGCATTTTTCATTTTATAACAGTATTTAATTGTGAATATATGTTGTTAAATAATTCTATGAAGTATCTGTTTGACCCATTTAAGTTGAGCAGTGAATTTCTGTTTTACCTAAGTTCATTTGTGAGGTATTGGTGTTCATTTCTAACTATTTATTTTATTTTCCAGCTCACCAGCGACTGGAACCAGCAACTCTGTCAGGGATTGTAGGATTTATCCTTAGTCTTTTATGTGGAGCTCTGAATTTAATTCGAGGCTTTCATGCTATAGAAAGTCTCCTGCAGGTACTGTGCTATTTTTGCAATTTCAGGTGACTGTGCCTGTTCATTCTACTTGTTACATAATTGATTTGAATTGGATTGGGTATTAGTATAATTTACAGTGCAAGCTCAAAATCTGTGTTTTTTTTTTTTATAGCTGCTTTAGCCTCCTTTCTTCTAAAAGCACTGGTTGGCTTCTTTGATTCCATCATCACATGTTTATTTATCATCTGCTCTTTAGGAGGCACTATAGGCACTCTGGGGACCCCAAGATGTGTGTGACATAGGCCTTGCAGTCTCATAACTGAAAGTTGAACTGGGAAGGCAAGGAAGTAATTGCCAAATACACAGAGTTGGGAACGGGGAGAGGTCAGTATAATCAGGATTGGAGAAGGAAGGTTTTGTGGAGGAGAGTTGAGCGGGCCCTGGAAAGATCTGACCAGACAGACAGCAGTGGAAGAATGAAGAGGGCACACATGGGCTGTGTTTGTACCACTTCTGCGTATTCCCTACTTAGTTCATCTGCTCCTTTTTCTTTTTTTTGTTAGTGGCTTCTTAAAACTTGAGCTTCCTGGAAAACCACAAATTTATTCAGATATTTCTAGCTATTTCATTTTCAAGTGGAGTTCTTTTCAGAAACTATAGCTATCAGAATATACTAATTTTTTCTCTTACACTTTTTGTAAACTTTTTGAAATTTTCTTCAAGGTTAGCACGTTTGAGACTGCACAGCTTTCCTTTCCTGTATTTCTATTCACTTTCTCTGAAGAACTCTTGACACTCCCACATTATAAATCAGTCCTCTTTCGTTGGTCAGCATTAAGTACAGAATACCATTTGTAAAAATCCACTCAGCATACTTTATATTCCGTTTTTAAATTGCTGTTACTTTGGGGAACCCTCGGAGGGTATCTTTCTGCATCTATTTAGCCGTGTAAAGCCAACAGCAGATGACATCACAGGTTCCAGCAGCAGAGCTGTTCCTAAAGGATATGTTATGACTTCCTAATTCCTCTTCCAAACACCCTTTGCCTGCAGGTTAAAGCTCCTCTCCCCTTTTAGGCACAGGACAGCCAGCTGCCTTCCCTTGGCCTATTTCTTATCCACATGCCAGGTCAGATTTATTCCAGCAGAAGGAGTTTGGTTTTCAGCTGTTTAGATTACCTAACAAAAAGAAGAAAGAAAGGCAATTTGGAGATTGCTGATAGAAAAAGCTTATAAATAAGATACTCTTTTTTTTTTTTTTTTTTTTTCTTTTTTTTTTTGTACTCAACATAGTAGAAATAACGGTAGTATAGGGGTGTGAAGAGTTGTTGGTGAAGCAGGCTTGGGCTTGGGTAGAGAAAATATTGACCACCGCAGAGCCTCACTATCTTTGACTTATAAAACAGTATACAAGTTATGGAACCTGGGGCTTAGACTGCATTACCTTTAAGTTAAAATTCAGACAAGGCTATTGTATTTCACAAAACCAGTTTAAGGGAACAGTAATTTATTTCAGCCACTCAGATCTTATATCCCTCCTCTTCTTGGGCTGATTTCTTTTTTTCTCCTCTGATTTAAAACTTAAAAACTGAGGAAAGTAGTATAAATTACAGCTTTTTGCTTTTGAGATACTGCAACAGGCTAAAGCCTACCTTGTTTCTTAATTGTTCCTTGTCTTCCCTCTGATCAGTAATGTCTCTGGCTCATTGCAATTGATGGAGTTTTAGGTTTCAGAAGAACAATAATCTGATTAATTACCACTTAGGTGTAACTGACTGACAGCTCTGAGATTTCTCAGCCCATTACATTTTTAAAAGACGACTTTACAGACCATGAATATAGATAGAAAATCCTCAACAAAATACTATCAAATTGTATCCAACAATGTGCAAAAATAATTAACACCACAACCAAGTAGAATTTATCCCAGGTATGCAGGGCTAGTCACTATTAGAAGCCAATTAATCTATCACATCAACAGGCTAAAGAAGAAAAATCACATGATCATATCAGTAGGTACAGAAAAAGCATTTGACAAAATCCAAACCCCATACATCATAAAATCTTGGAGCAAACTAGGAATAGAGGGAAACATCCTCAATTTGGTAAACAGCATCTATTGAAAGAACCTACAGCTAACATCATCTTTAATGGTGAGAAACTGATGCCTCCCCCTAAGACTAGGAACAGGGCAAGGATGTCCCTACTTACCACTCTGTCCAACGTCATACTGGAAGTTCTAGTTGATGCAATAAGATGAGAATAGGAAATAAAAGATATACAGATTAGGAAGGGAAAAATAAAGCTGTCTTTGTTTACAGATGATGTGACTGTATAATATTGTTGATTCTTTTTCTATGTAGAATATGCCCCATGTGTGCAGCACCACACCCGGCTGATTTTGTATTTTTAGTAGAGATGGGGTTTCACCATGTTGGTCAGGCTGGTCTCGAACTCCTGACCTCCAGTGATCCACCTGCCTTGACCTCCCAAAGTGCTGGAATTACAGGTGTGAGCCACCTTGTCCAGCCTCATATGCTCTTATCACTCAGGAAGTTACAAAGGACCCTGTGTCAACACCAGGGTCAATGACCAAATGGAACAAAACAAAAAAGATCAGATACGGAAACAAGAGTCTCCTAGCATCTTTATTTACAAGGGTTTTAGGAGCTCTTTGTCAGAAATCAGGGGCAGAGGAGAGAAGAAAAATATGTGGAACTCTCTGCTTAATTTTCTGTAGACCTAAAACTGCTCTTAAAAAGTCTATTTTAAAAATCCATCATTAAAACATAGACTTTCTCCATAATAAGAAGTTGGAGGGGCCGGGCGCGGTTGCTCACACCTATAATCCCAGCATTTTGGGAGGCTGAGTCAGGTGGATCACGAGGTCAAGAGATTTAGACCATCCTGCCCAACATGGTGAAACCCCATCTCTACTAAAAATACAAAAATTAGCTGGGTCTGGTGGCGCGCGCCTATAGTCCCAGCTGTTTGGGAGGCTGAGGCAGGAGAATTGCTTGAACATGGAAGGCAAAGTTACAGTGAGCTGAGATCACGTCACTGCACTCAGCCTGACAACAAAGTGAGACTCTGTCTCAATAAAAAAGAAAAAAAGAAGAAGAAATTGGAGGAAAACTGGAAAGGGAGGAATGTTCTCACTCTGGGCTTTGATATTCTTTAGTTAGGTGTTGCTCCACTTGGCAGTTACAGTAGAACCGGTTGTGCCCAGCCCATTCTTAGGAAGCAGTAGATTGGGCCTTCTCTTCCTGTGGAGGGACCGAACCTTCCCCTGCACACAGGCCAGGTGAGGATATTAGAGTCCCCGCCATAATGGAGCCTGAAATCAGGAATTCATGTTTCCAGGTTACATGTACAAATTTATGCCTTCTCAGAACAATGGCCATTTTGAGAAAGCCAGTGAGAGACAGCCATACCAGGTCCTCTGGCCTAGCACCCACCGGTCCCTGCCAGCTCAGCCCAAGTCTCCTCATCTAGGATAGCTTGGTGGAACAACAATATATTTTAATTTGCATAAAGAAACTCTAGAAAGATAAGAGACTAATGAACATGTTCGGAACTGGACAGATGGAAAATTGGTGGGAATGAGACTTTTGCTGGTATATATTTATATGTATCTTTTATATATTTTTTTTAATTTTTGAATCATGAATATTTCACTCACATTTTAAATAATATTTATTAGCACCTGTTATGTAAGCAGAGAAAAAAGACAACTTTTGTTAACTTAATTAGTAGATTTTTAAGCAACAAACATTTCAAGCAAGTAAAGGTAAATATGTTTGTGGGGGAGCCTGAACATTTTGCAGGGCATTGCAACTTCTTCCTGCCCCATGTTAGATTTCAGTTTTCCTAGAAACTTAGAGATTTTTGTTGTTGTTGTTGTTGTTTATTTAAAACAGTTCGTCACAACTATGGTGGTGGAGTGTGAAAGAAGCATGGGGTATAAATTATGAATGGGGAAAAGGTTAGAGGGGTCTTTATTAGTAGGTCATTTATAATTTGGGAACTCTGTGTATAGGCTTGTATGTTTCTGATGGATACAGAATCTTTTCTTTTGTCTTAGACTAAATTACTCCAACATTTCTTACTTAGCTGATTCAAGGAACAGTGAATTGGTTCATATGGGATTCTTAGCTATCTAGAAAATGAGGGCATTGGTACCTGCCTCTGTGTTCCCTTAGCATTTAAAGTCTGTTCAGCCATAACCCACCTGAAGTATTCCACGTACGCTCATTTAGTAGTTGAGGTTCCTGAGAGTGATTCTCAGAGGAGCAAGAAACAACAGAATACAAAGTTGGGGATAATGTAGTCCACAAGTAGTTTGTCACTCATAGGTAGTTTTAAAAGATTTTCCAGCAAATTCTGATCCTCTCACCTAAATGAAAATCAGTACCTTTGCAAATCCACTTGACCAAAAGTAGAAACTCCCGTTGTTCCAGTTATTGAAGACTTTATATCTGCATTGAGTACGATGTTGTGGTAAGTGACGGGTGCTTGGAAATATTTTTCCTTTCCTTTTCCCACTGTGAAGATAAATGAAGGAGCACTATATTAGTGTTAGAATTATCTGCCTTGTAAAGATTCTGTGTCCTAAAAGATGGAATGGATGATAAGTGAACAAAAGGAGAAAATGAAATGTCAGAATGTAAATGGATACAATGATAAACTTAAGAGCTTTAAACCAGATAGGTTCAGGAGTGCAAACTAGAGTAATTTTCCAAGTACATCCTTAGCCCGACTTAACCTGAAAGAAAATACATACAAAATTGGGAACCAGAGGTCTCTTACTTTTAATTTTCCCTTATTGAAGTCTGTTTTATCATTGTTCACAACTTATATTGGATAAAAGATCCTTTTTATCTTCACTAAAGCCATTAGTCTTAAGACATACTCTTAGCCTTCTTTCTGGTTGATCATTACATTTTCATTAGGAATAATCTCAAATGTCACTCTAGATAATTTTTGGTTAGTAAAGGTTGAACTTTCTGAGGTGGTCTGCTCTGAAGACTTGAGTGTAAATCCCAGGACACAGGACTTAAAGTTTTATCTATTTTGAAGTTACCTACAGTGGTGTTACTCATATCACAGTGGTGATAGGAGAGGGGGAAGGGCAGTACCCCAGATTGAGTGGGCTTACTGCTTCTCTGATACTTGATTTAAGAGCAAAGGACTTATTTGGGAATTATAATTTTAGATCTGACTGAAAATATGTCATGTATTTCCTGAGTGTGAGTAATATATAGACTTTAAAGCTTACTTTTTTAAAGCCATGAATTCTAAACACTCTTTTCGAATGCTAGAAATGGCTGCTACATTTATCTCTAGTATCTTGAGGCTCATTTAAATTTGAGGACCCACATGAATCAGCATTCTTATATATTATTAATGGTGTTTGAAGATTCAGCACAAGTTTGTTTCTTCCAGATTATTAACTGCCTCATAGGGTGATAGCAAGGGATTTATTCAAATATGTAGCACTGAAGTTCTTCTTAGTATCTAAGTTTAGACTGAGGAGGCTTAGGATGGGTATAGTTTTTTTAAGTTCATAAGTTTATTTTGGTGTCCACAGTAATATATAAATTAGAGTATTTTCACTTCCTAACTTTGCTGAGTTTAGAGATGGTAATAAGTTTCTTGTGAATTGATACCTTATGAAGGCATAAACTTGGCTTATATTACATGTATTTCTTTAAGGATCAACCTTGAAATGATTACATTAATTAGGCTAATACCAAACTGAAAGTAATTTGCGTATGGCACATTAGAAAACAAATGGAATCTTCTGATATCTCAGTAGAAATTCTGGCCTGGAAGTTAAAATACCTGGGTCCCATCTGCTAGTAACTAACTTTGTGACCCTACATGGGTTGTTTTACCTTCTTGTATCTCATCTTGCAATTCTGCAAAATGAAGGTTTTAGACTACATAAGCCCAGGGACCATTTCTTAGGTCTTAGGACAGGCAGTCTAAGATTTCTCTGATTCTAAAATTGTTTGTAAAAGCTTCTACAAAGCAGAAGTCATCAACTTGCTTTTATTTCTTATCTTCTTTCCTATAGACTTGTTAATACCTTTTAAAGAAATTATGTCCCTGCTGGCCAGGCACGGTGGCTCACGCTTGTAATCCCAGCACTTTGGGAGGCCGAGGCAGGTGGATCGCGAGGTCAGGAGTTCAAGACCAGCCTGGCCAAGAGGCCAGCCTGGCCAATATGGTGAAACCCCATCTCTACTAAAAATATAAAAATTAACTGGGCGCAGTGGCAGGGGCCTGTAATCCCAGTTACTTGGGAGGCTGAGCCAGGAGAATTGCTTGAACCCGGGAGGCGGAGGTTGTAGTGAGCCGAAGATCACGCCATTGCACTCCAGCCTGGGCGACAGAGCAAGACTCCATCTCAAAAAAAAAGAAAAGAAATTATGTCCCTGCTAATACTTAACAGAACTTTTTCATTTATTTAGTGACATATCTATGCTAAGATGTGGTGTCTACTTTTATTCAAAAGAAATAAAAGTATTTTTTCTGATTATATGCTAATTCATTGTTAAAGAATTAGGGGATCATACAAGACAGTGCCGTGAAATAGAAGATAATAAAGATTAAATAACATTAAAAAATGGAGAAAGAAAATTAAAAAGTTATAAATAAATAAAAATAACATAAAAAAGAATTGGGTGAAATGTATAAAGAATAAAATAAAAATTATCCCCAGATTTTCATATAGGCACATATATCCGTTATGTCCTTTTTTTCACTTAATATCAAAAAGTAAATGTTCCCTAATTATTATAAACATTTTAATAGTATCCTCCTAATACATTGTGTGGCTACTATATGAGGCTTTTGTTTACCTTCATCCTCATCTTTTTTTTTCTTAAAGAGACAGGGTCTCGCTATGTTGGCCAGGTTGGTCTTAAACTCCTGGCCTCAAACAGTTCTCCCATCTTGGCCTCCCAAAGTGCTAAGATTATAGCATGAGCCACTGCCCCTGGCCCCATCCTTATCTTTAAAAGAAAATTTACTTTATTTCTTTTCAGAGCAATACATTGGTACTCTAGTATCCCCTAAAGGTGAATAGTGACATTCACAAAGATTTGTATTGGAACTCCTTACCTCTGCCCTCTTCTTCCCCTCCTCTGCCTTTCTCCCTGTCTCTGTTTCCCCAGCACTGTCCACCCCCACTTTTGTCCCTGCTGCTGTCCTCTGCCCACCTTCCAACCTCTGGCTATTCCTTCACCTACATTTCATCTGCGCTTCCCTACTGGCTCGTTTCCCTCAGCCCTGCTGTTCTTTAAAAAAACAAAAAAATAACAAAACCAAAAAAGCCTCTTTACATATGCTCTCTTCTGATTTTTTGAGAGAGTAGAATATGTTTGTTGTCTTGTTCCTTTGCCCTCTATTTCTTAGTCTACTATGATGTCTTTTCTACTCCTGTAATTCTCTTAGATATCCACCATTAAGCTCACCAGTGTCCTTTCAGTTGCCAAATACAGCAGCTACTCTTTAGAGTCGAGTCTTATGTACCCTCTCTGCCTCATCTGTCATTATGTTCTTCCTTTTAAACATTTCCTTGTTTAATTTCAAAAAATAAATTTTATTTCAGGAAACATAGACACAAATCACTGTTAATAGTTTAATGTATTTACAGTTTTCTTCTTGACAAATCTCTTATCCGTTCATTTTTGTGAAACCGTTTTCTCCCATTTTGTTTTGTTTTGTTTCCTTGTTTCTCTTCCTATTCCTCAGTTTATTTAATAGACTTTCTTCCTCCACCTGTCCTTTATATAGTGGCATTCTCCAGTATTCTGTCCTTGGCTTTGTATTCTTCCAACTCCATGCCTTCTTCTTGGTTACTTTCATAATGGCCTTTTTGAAAAAATACACATATATATACATAAACACACACACACATGCAGTAAAATATGCGCTTGAAAAATTTCAAAGCCTATAAGAGTTGATATTTTTACAGAAAAGTAATTCTCTCCCAATTTTCTTCCTCAGAGTCATCCTTCTAGGGAGATTATGTGCATATGCTAGTATATAGGTATTTATATATTTACTTATGCAATTCTTTAAAAAATTTTTATAGAAATGATAACATACTCAATACTAATTTGCATCTTTTTAAGTCTAAAAATATGTAGGAGATTATTCCACATCAGTACACAGAGACCTATTCTATTCTTTTTAGTGGCTGCATGACTGTGTATTAAATATTTGTGTTTTCCTTTCCCTGCACCACATAACATCTTATTTTGAAATAATTCAAACTTACAGAAAAGTTTAAAGAACAGTAGAATTAACATCCACCCCATATACCTACCTACCATTTTCCTTCTTTCTTTCTTTTTTTTTTTTTTTTTTTTACTGAGTCATTTGAAAGTTAACATTGTAGGTATCATCTCAGTTTATTGCAAAATTGAATTCAATATGTATGTCTTAAGGGCTAAGATATTCTTTTACGTAATCATAATCCTCTTAATCACACCAAAGAAATTTAACATTGGTATAGTATTACCTAATAGAAAATCTGTATTCAAATTTCCACAGTTGCCCCCAGAATGTTCTATATAGTGTTTTGTTCCTCTCTCTCATCTAGGAGCTAATCAAGAATTGAGATTTTTACTTGGTTGTCATAGGCCTTTTGTTTAACTAACTACTATTAAAATAGAAGACTGCCAAGTTAGATCTCTGGATCAAACTCTTTCCTGAAGCAGACTGAAATATCTGCTAAATATAATTATTTGGATGTCCCACTAGCAACTCCAGAATAGCATGTCCACAATGCGCTCAATATTTTCTGCTCTTGAGTTACTTTTCTTCCTATACGCCCAACTTAGTGCATGGTATCATTCAAGCATTGCCTAAACCAGAAGCCTCTGAGTTATCTTAATCTCCTCCCTCTTTGACACAGTACATGTTAATTCCTTTGCCTTTGATTCTCTTCCTACCTTGTCTACCAGGTTCAGCCTTTAAGACCAGCCTTTAAGACCCAGACTTTAAGCTTTACTCCCTTTAGGAAGCCTTCCCTGGCCTTTCTTTTTTCTCTATGCAGAATTAGATGTGTCTCCATTGGGCTCCTTTAGTATCCTCTACACACACCTGTGCCATCAGTTATTACTTTGGGTGGTAATTATTGATTTACGTATCTGCCTTCTTAATTAGAGTGACCTCCTTATGTTGATGTGGACTTAACTCTCTTTTTCTTTTTTTTTTTTTTTTTGAGACACAGTCTCGCTCTGTCACCCAGGCTGGAGTGCAGTGGCACAACCTTGGCTCACTGCAAGCTCCATCTCCCGGGTTCACGTCATTCTCCTGCCTCAGCCTCCTGAGTAGCTGGGACTACAGGCACCCGCCACCATGCTCAGCTAATTTTTTTGTATTTTTAGTAGAGATGGGTTTTCACCGTGTTAGCCAGGATGGTCTCCATCTCCTGACCTCGCGATCCGTCTGCCTCAGCCTCCCAAAGTGCTGGAATTACAGGCATGAGCCACTGTGCTGGCCGGACTTAACTCTTTTCTGTACTAGGGATAGTAACAAAGTACCTGGCTTGTAAATGCTTAATAAATATTTATTAAATGGAAGAATAGGCTAATAGGCAGTCTTCTCTTTATCAATTAAAGATTTTTCAAATGACGCAGACAGTAACCCCAGGGAGAGAGGAGTTAGTGAATGTTTCTGAGTATTTACTATGTACCAGTTACTTTTCTTTGTATTTGCAAATGTTATTTCACTTAATCTCTACAACTTTTAGCTTTCAAAAGAAGAAATTAAAGTTAAGTAACTGCCCCAGATTGTAAGTAAAGATTCGAACCCAAGTCTGACTGACTGTAAAAATATGCTTCTAAGTGTTTTAAAGGCATTTAAGGCTAGACGCGGTGGCTCACGCCTGTAATCCCAACATTTTCGGGGGCCAAGGCAGACAGATCACTTGAGGTCAGGAGTTCAAGACCAGCCTGGTCAACATGGTGAAACCCCGCACTCTACTAAAAAATACAAAAATTGGCCAGGCATGGTGGCGGATGCCTGTAATCCCAGATACTTGGGAGGCTGAAGCAGGAGAATTGCGTGAACATGGGAAGCAGAGGTTGCAGTGAGCCAAGATCGTGCCACTGCACTCCAGCCTGGGTGATAGAACAAGACTCTGTCTCAAAATAAACAAAGGCTAGGCGTGGTGGCTGACGCCTGTAATCTCAGCACTTTGGGAGGCCGAGGCGGGCAGATCACAAGGTCAGGAGATCGAGACCATCCTGGCTAACACAGTGAAACCCCATCTCTACTAAAAATACAAAAAAAGCTTAGCCAAGCATGGTGGCACGCCCCTGTAATCCCAACTACTTGAGAGTCTGAGGCAGGAGAATCACTTGAACCTGGGAGGCGGAGGTTGCAGTGAGCCAAGATCGCACCGCTGCACTCCAGCCTGGGTGACAGCAATACTCCATCTCATAAATTAAAAAAAAAAAAAAAAAAGGAAAAGAGAAAGAGAAAAAGGGTGATTAAGAGAGTTAGAAAGTCGAAATTTAGAGAAAAAATACAGTATCCAATTGTAGGACAGTAAATTATAGTATATCCCCACAATTAAAGGTTATATAATCATTACAAATTGTGTGGTTGAGGAATATTTACTGTCTTGGGAAAGTGTTTATGATGTAATGTGAAGTACTAAAAAGTAGTATATGAAAGTATCAATCTATTTTTTAAAAGTGTATCTACATACACAGAAAAGACTGGAAGGAAATACATGAAAAGGTTAGAAGTAATTTTCCCAGAGTTGTAGCATTTATAGGTTATATTAATTTCTTTTTTGTATAGGCTGTATTTTCCAGATTCTTTACAATGAACATGAACTTTTATAATCAGAAAAAAGGTCATTTAAAAACTAAAGGACTAAAGAAAAAATAATCAAGCAGAACTTATTTAAAGTTTTAGAATTATTACACTGGAAAGGTTTCATGTTGACCTTCCTTGTCTCTGGGGTGCAACAGGCCTGAGCATCCAGACAGATGAGTGGTTCCTATTTTAAGATCTTCTCACTAGGATAAGCCAGCTCTCCTCTGCCTTACAGTCTGTTCTGTTGCCCAATAACCAGTGCAAAAGAAATTTTCCCTTTATACTATTTTATGAAGAAATGATAATGAGATACTCTTCTGTGTCTTGTAGAAATTTTCATCGTATAAAGAGATTTTTTTCTCTCTAATATAAGAAAAGGGCCAAATTAATGCTCCTGCCTGGAAGAGAAAAAAAATGTAATGCTCCTGTCTGGACTTTATGTTTTACTGTATAAAAACATTGAAAGAAGTTGATAATGTAGATATTTAAGAAGAACCAGAAAGGAATAGGAAAGCATGAGTTGTTACCTGTCTCCATTAGTTTTCTTTGCAGAGACATTCTATGCATGAGGTATCTGTTTTTCCTCTGGGTGGCTGTTTTTCTAGCATAGCATGCAAGACTGATTAGTCTTAATTTTTCTCATTGGGATTTAGCACACTCTAGTGGATAGTAGCTTTTCAGTTTTCACAGTTTTTTAGAAAATCGTATCACATTACTTTATTGGACAATTCGGTGATATACTTACTAGTAGTAAAGTTTGTCAGTATTTGAGTCAAGTAATGACCCTAGTGAGCCAGAGTAACTTTGTCAGCCACTGGGGCATTGTACATTTGTACGTGATTTTTTTAGTAGTAGGATGAGAGGCTTTTAACAGTATGTCAGAACTTTTCCCCAGTGGTTTTCCTCTTTTGAGTGGAATGAAATTGATGGGGGTGGCCAAAATGTAGAGGAACACTTGTACCTCTACCTCACACTCTTTAGGCCTTAGAATGTGCTTTATGTTTTCATTTTAGGACTCTTGAGAATTTTTATATACCAGTGTGTGACAATTTTGACTGTGTATAAACATTGTTATAGCCTATCTTGATGGATTGTTTCTGGAAATGGGCTCCCACCAGAAACAAAAATAATCTTTTATTTTGCTTTTGCAGAGTGATGGTGATGATTTTAATTACATCATTGCATTTTTCCTTGGAACAGCAGCCTGCCTTTACCAGGTAGGTTTTCTTCCATTTTAAAGAAACACTTTCCATTATTGTTTATTTCAGGTATCAATTCTAACGATTGTGCATTTTAAATAAATTATTAAAACTCTGAGTTATTTGCTTCTCTTTTAATTTGAGCCTCTTTTAACTTTGTGACCTACATCTCCATTTTGAGTAGACATAGATCCCAGTGAACCTGATGTTAACCTTTTTCCTGTGCTGAGGCTTCAGTGGTGGTATGTCATCTGCCTGTGGTAGTAAAGACCACTCCTAGGCTGGGTGTGGTGACTCATGCCTGTAATCCCAGTACTTTGGGAGGCCGAGCTGGGCAGATACTTGAGGTCAGGAGTTCAAGGCCAGCTGGCCAACATGGTAAAACCTTGCCTCTACTCCTCTACTAAAAATACAAAAATTAGCCAGGCATGGTGATGCATGCCTGTAGTCCCAGCTACTTGGGAGGCTGAGACAGGAGAATTGCTTGAACCCAGGAGGTGGAGGTTGCAGTGAGCCGAGATCACGCCACTGCACTCCAGTCTGGGCAACAGAGCAAGGCTACATCTCAAAAAAAAAAAAAAGACTACCAGATTTTCTGGTGTTTGATCATTCAGCTTCCAGGTTCTGCTTATACTCTAGGCTGAGGATTTTGTATTTGGGGGGAAGTTTTTGAATAGAGAGTGGCACAGCAAAAGCAGGATTTTCTGATTCAATTTAGCAGTAATGAATAGAATGGACTATGAGAGCAGAGAGACTGGAAGCAAGGAAACGGTTTGAAATTATTACTACAGGTAGAAAGTAATGCAAGCTAACATCGTAATGGCAATGAGGATAGAAAAAAATAGACATTGAGAAGGAAGACTCACTGGGACTTGAAGACTATGAAACTTAAGGAGGGAAGAGATTTTGCACCTGGGTGACATGGAGACTGATAGTCACATTTCCAAGGCCAGAGGAGGCACACATTTGTAGGAAAGGAAGTTACCGGTTACCCAAATGCAAGAATGTCTTTGTTAAAACATGTTATAGCAAGCAAGGCATTTTGACCTAACTTTTTTTATAAGTGACACATTTTTCTAGCTTGAATTAAAAAAAATTAATATTAAGAGTCAGAACTGCAAATATAAGACTACCTAAAGTTCAGTGGACGTCTTTGGGGACATATTTTGAATATATGTATTTGACTTTTACATAAAGACATTAGACATTTTAGTTCCAGTGGCCCCATTTTTTAAAACTGCTTGATTTTTTTTTTTTTTTTTTTTTTTTTTAAACGGAGTCTGGAGTGCAGTGGCGCAATCTCGGCTCACTGCAAGCTCCACCTCCGGGGTTCACACCATTCTCCTGCCTCACCCTCCCGAGTAGCCAGGACTACAGGCACCTGCCACCATACCCAGCTAGTTTTTTTGATTTTTAGTAGAGATGGGATTTCACCATGTTAGCCAGGATGGTCTCGATATCCTGACCTCATGATCCGCCCTCCTTGGCCTCCCAAAGTGCTAGGATTACAGGCATGAGCCACCGCGCCCAGCCAAAAAATTGCTTGATTTTCTTAACCATTTATATTATCTTCAGAAATTTTCTGTCAAATCTGACATTTAATAATGAATGACATTTCATGCAGGAAATGTGAAAACTTATATTTGTTAATGTCACATAGTCTTTAATTTTATGAAATATTGTATATATTTTTTTCTTTTCTTTTTTTTTTTCTGAGACAGAGTCTTGCTCTGTCACCCAGGCTGGAGTGCAGTGGTGCAATCTCGGCTCACTGCAAGCTCCGCCTCCCGGGTTCAGGCCATTCTCCTGCCTCAGCCTCCCAAGTAGCTGGGACTACAGGCGCCCGTCACCACGCCCAGCTATTTTTTTTTTTTTTTTGTATTTTTAGTAGAGATGGGGTTTCACCATGTTAGCCAGGATGGTCTCAATCTCCTGACCTCGAGATCCACCCGCCTCGGCCTCCCAAAGTGCTGGGATTACAGGCGTGAGCCACCGTGCCTGGCCTCTTGTATTTTCTATTTTAATTTCTATCGTGTCACAAAAGGGATAATATCTCTCTTCTTTTCTTTTTTTTTTTTTTTTTTTTTTTGAGACAGAGTCTTGCTGTGTCGCCCAGGCTGGAGTGCAGTGGGGCAATCTTGGCTCACTGCAAGCTCCGCCTCCTGGGTTCACACCATTCTCCTGCCTTAGCCTCGCGAGTAGCTGGGACTACAGGCGCCCGCCACCACGCCCGGCTAATTTTTTATATTTTTAGTAGAGATGGAGTTTCACCATATTAGCCAGGATGGTCTCGGTCTCCTGACCTCATGATTTGCCCGCCTCCGCCTCCCAAAAAGTGCTGGGATTACAGGCGTGAGCCACTGCTCCCGGCTAATATCTCATTTTTTAAAGTGAGAAAACTGAGGCAGTTTCAGTACTGTTCTGAGATCACATAGTCAGAAAACAGTAGAGTCAGGACTTAACTCTCGGTCTCTGATTTTGAGTATTGTGTTCTGTCTACTATATCATGCTGTCTCTAGGCAAAATTCCTAATTCGTGTAATTTTTATAATGTAATAAACTCAGTTTTATAACTATACACATGATCTCATTTGATTTTTATCTAAAACTGTGAGGTATTAGCTTTAATATAGTTTTATAAATAATCATTCTTGTAAAATACAAGTTTTGGTTGCTTTGTCTTAAGTAATTGTAAATGCTTAGTAATAATGGCAGAATGTATTGAGCTCTTATTTTGTGTTAAGCCTTTTATATTCATTGTACCATTAAATCCTCACAAAAAGGAGGATATACCATTATATCCTCCTCACTGAGGTATAGACAGTTCTTATAGCTTATTAGTGACTTGAACCCAGATCTCTGTGACTTCAGAGCACTTGACTACCAGGCTGTAGATATGCACACCTCTGTTACATTTGCCAGAACAGCCTCAGGTAGTTTTGAGAGTTGCCTCATGGTAGAGTGGTGTCACTCAGGTGTTCTTTTACTTGAGAGAATTAAATAAATTCATGTTTTAAAAAAGAGAAGAAGAAAACTAATTTCCTTCACATTGAAAGGTATGAAACTTCCTGCTTTCTAAATATGATGAGCAGGGTGATAATAATGCTGTTTTTCCCCCCACAGTAAAACTTAAGTAATTATGTTTTACCATATAACGTGCTCTGTCTCCAGTTGTCAGGATATTTTTAAATCCTCTTTAGATCAGATCTGAAAAGCCATTACTACATTGTTTGTCACCTTTTTCATCAGGATGCAGGTGCTTATGGAAGCCCAAAGCTCAGCCCGATAGGATTAATCTTGATACGGAACATTTCAAATAGAGCAAAGGATCAGTGAAGAAACTAGAGACTATTCCTGTTCCTTCAGTGTTTTACTTTGAAAACTTGAAACTTACCGAAAAGTTGAAAAACCAGTATACTTAGAGTCATCAATTGTTAACATCTTGCAACACCTTCTTTATCTCACTCCCTTTTTATATGTGTGTGCGCATGGCGTGTATAAACAGACCATCCCCGACTGGAACTTTTTTAACTTTATAATGATGCAAAAGTGATATGCATTCAGTAGAAGCTATGTTTCAGGTACTCACATGACCATGCTGGTTTTCAGCACACTATTCAATAAATTATAGGAGACAATGAACATATTTTAATAAAACAGGCTTTGTATTAGATGATTTTGCCCAACTGTAGGCCAAAGTTTTGAGCGTGTTTAAGGTAGGCTAGGCTAAGCTATGATGTTTGGTAGGTTAATTGTATTAAATACATTTTTAACTTAGGATATTTTCAACTTATAATGACTATATCAGGATGTGACCCTATCATAAGCCAAGGAGCTTCTGTTGTTATTTGTAAAGTAAGTTTCAGACATATGTGTATGGGTAAAGTTTTTCTAATTAAACTTTTTATTTTGGGATAATTGCAGATTTACATGGCGTTGCAAGAGAGATCTTATGTACTCTTTACCTGGTTTCCCCCAATGTTATCATCTTGCAAAACTATGTAAAACAGTATCACAACCAGAGTATTCTTACTGATATAGTCAAGATACAGAACATTCCTCTCCCCACAGGGATCCCTCATGGAAGCCATATCCACTTCCTTAATCTAACCCCTCCTTAATCTCTGGCAATTACTAACAAGTTCTCCATTTCTAGAATTTTCTCATTTTAAGGACATTATATAAATGAAATTATATAGTATATAACTGGCATAGTTCAGAATGCTATAAGAAAATACCATAGATTAGGTGGCTTAAACAACAGATGTTTCTTTCTCATGGTTCTGGAATCTGGGAAGTCCAAGTTCCAGATACTGGCAGATCACGTTCTTGCTGAGGGCCCTTTTCCTGGCTTGCATAAGGCTGCCTTCTTAGTATATCCTCACACAGAGAAAGTGCTGAAATCTCTTCCTCCTCTTACATGGTCATTGATTCCATTATGGGGGCTCCGCCCTCATGACTTTGTCTAAACCTAATTACCTCCCAAAGGCCCCAGCTCCTAATACCATCACATTAGGGATTAAGGGCTTCAACATTTGAATTTAGAGAGGACACAAACATTTAGTCCGTAACAGTAACCTTTTGTGGTATGCATTTTGCTGTTGTTGTTGTTTGTTTGTTTGTTTATTTGGGGGTCGGAGTCTTGCTCTGTCACCCAAGCTGGAGTGCAGTGGCCAAATCTTGGCTCACTGCAACCTCCGCCTCCTGGGTTCAAGCAGTTCTCCTGCCTCAGCATCCTGAGTAGCTGGGATTACAGGCATGTGCCACCATGCTTGGCTAATTTTGGTATTTTTAGTAGCGATGGGGTTTCACCATGTTGGTCAGGCTGGTCTTGAACTTCTGACCTCGTGATCTGCCCACCTCAGCCTCCCAAAGTGCTGGGATTACAGACATGAGCCAGATAGGCATTTTTTTCACTCAGCATAATTCTCTGGAGATTGAGCCAAGTTGTTGCATAATCAATTATTTGTTGCTTTTTATTGCTGAGTAGTATTCCATGATATGTATCAATGATTTGTTCCTTTTTTTTTTTTTAAAGATAGGGTCTTGCTCTGTCACCTAGGCTAGAGTGCAGTAGTGCAATCATAGCCTCACTGCAGCTTTGAACTGGGCTCAAACTCCTGAGTAGATAGGACTATAGGTGTGTGCCACCACACCCAGCTAATTCTCTAATTTGTTTTTGTAGAGATGGGGTCTTGCTATGTTGCCCAGGCTGGTCTTGGACTCCTGGCCTTAAACAATCCTCCCACCTCGGCCCCTACAAAGCTCTAGGGTTACAGGTGTGAGCCACAACATCCAGCTTCATTTACTTATTGAAGGATATCTGAGTTGTTTTAAAATATTGGCTATTATAAAACTGCTATAAACATTTATGTGGAGGTTTTTGTGCGGACATAAGTCTTCACTTCTTTGGGATAAATGCCTAGGGGTACAATTGCCAGGTTATGTGGTAGTTTTATTAAGAAACTGAAAAACTGTTTTCCAGAGTAGCTGTACCATTTTACATTCCCTCCAGCAATGTGTGAGTGATCTAGTTTCTCTGCATCCTCACCAACATTTGGTATTGTCACTATTTTTTATTTTAGCCACTCTTGTGTGGTGATAGCTCATTGTGGTTTTAACTTGCATTGTTTAGCATCATTAGCTAATGATGCTAAACATTGTTTCATGTGTTTTTCATTTGTATATTATCTTCAGTGAAATGTCTACATCTTTTTATTTTTTATTTATTTATTTATTTTTTTAAGACAGAGTCTCGCTCTGTCACCCAGGCTGAAGTGCAATGGCATGCTCTTGGCTCACTGCAACCTCTGCCTCCCGGGTTTAAGCGATTCTTCTGCCTTAGCCTCCTGAGTAGCTAGGATTACAGGCACCCGCCATCATGCCCAGCTAATTTTTTGTTTTTTGTTTTGTAGAGATGGGGTTTCACCATGTTGACCAGGCTGGTCTTGAACTCCTAACCTCAGGTGATCCACCCACCTCGGCCTCCCAAAGTGCTAGGATTATAGGCGTGAGCCACCGTGTCCGGCCTTGCTTGTTTTCTAATTGGATTATTTGTTTTTTCACTGTTTTTCTTAGAGTTTTTCATACAATTGACCCTTTATATTTGTGGGTTCTGCATTCGTGGATTAAACCAACCATGAATTGAAAATACTTGGAAAAATATTGCATCCATACTAAACATGTACAGACTTTTATTTTTTGTCATTCCCTAAAGAATATAGTATAATAGCATTTACATTGTATTAGGTATTAAAAGTAATCTAGAGATTATTTAAAGTATACAATAGGATGTGGATAAGAGTTAAATGCAAATATTGTGCCATTTTATGTCAGAGACTTGAACATCCACAAATGTTGATATCTGAGGGAGGTCCTGAAACCTATGGATACTGGGGACAGCTATATATTCTAGATATTAATCCTTTGTCAGAAAGGAAGTGTGCAGATATCCTTTCCCAGTCTATGTTTAAAAAAAAATAGTTTCAGATCAGTCTCTATCTTGTCTTTTCATCCTCTTAACAGGGTTCTTCACAGAAAAAAGTTTTTAATTTTGATAAAGTTCAGTTGATCAATTTTTCCTTTTATTGTTCATGCTTGTGGTGGTCAAGTCTGAGAGCTCTTTGCCTAACCTAAGTTTCTCTACTATGTTTTTTCTAGACCTTTTATTACAGTTTTATATTTTACATTTGTGATCCATTTTGAGTTAATTTTTGTATGAGATGTGAGACTTAGATAGCTTAAATCAAGGTTCCTTTGTCTATATTGTTCCAGCACCATCTATGGCAAAGGCAATTTTTTTTTCCTCCATTAAATTGCTTTTACACCTTTGTAAAAAATCAGCTGGACATACTTGTGTGAGATCATTTCCGGGTTCTGTATTTTGTTGCATTGATTTTTTTGTCTATCCTTCCACCAGTACGACAACATAGTATTGATTACTGTAGCAGTATAATAGGTCATAAATTTTCTTAGTAGTTATAGAACTATTCAAATTATGTTTCATGTTGAGTGAATTTATGGTAGTTTGTGTTTTTTGAGGAAATGGTCCATGTTATCTAAGTTATCAAACTTATATGTTTACAGTTGGTTGTAGTATTCTCTTATTGGCCTTTTGATGTCTGCAGGGTCTGTAGTGATATCCCCTGTTTCATTCCTGATAATGGTAATTTGCATGTTCTGTCTTTTTCTTTGTCAGTCTTACTTGTTAATTTTATTGATCTTTTCAAGAGCCAGATCTTTGTTTCTTTGTTTTTTCCTGCTGTTTTTCTGGTTTCAGTTTTATTGATTTCTGCTTTTATCTTTACTATTTTCTTCCATATGCCTGCTTTGCATTTATTTTGTTCTTTTTCTAGGTTCTTGAAGTAGGCGCTTACATGATTGGTTTGAGAATTTTCTTTTTTATAATGTATGCACTAACTCCTAAAGATTTCCATCTTAGCACTTCTTTAGCTGTATTCCATAACTTTGGTATGTTTTATTTTCATTTTCTCTTAATAATTTTTAAAATTTCCTTAAGACTTCCTCTTTGACCTGTGGATTATTTAGAATTGCATTGTTTCTCTTCTAAATGTTTGAAGATTTTCTTGTTACCTTACCATTACTGATTTCTAGTTTGATTCCATTGTGATCAGAGAACACACATTGTGTGATTTCACTTCTTTTAAATTTGTTGAGGTGTCTTTTATGGCCCCAAAGTATGGTCTGTCTTGTTACATGTTCCATAGCCACTTCAACAGAATGTGTATTCTGCTGTTATTGGGTGAGTGTGTTCTGTAAATGTTTAGATCGTGTTGCTTGGTATTTTCAAGTTCTATATTCTTGCTGATTTTCTGTCTAGTGTTATACCAGTTGGCTAGAAAAGAGTATTGGATTATAGATTTTTCCATTTTGTATTTCAGTTCTATTGCTTCATGTATTTTGTAGCTATGTTGTTTTGTTCGTACACATTTAGGATTGCTGTGTCTTCTTGGTGGATGGGCCCATTTATCATTATATATGTTCCTCTCTGTCCCCATTTATTTTCTTTGCTTTGAAATATTTTGATATTTATCTGGTATCAATGTAGACACTTTTGCTTTCTTTTGATTACTGTTTATGTGATATATCCTTTCCCATCCTTTACTTTTAACTTTCCTATGTTATTTAAAGAGAGTTTCTGACAGACAGCATAGAGTTGATTCATGTTTTTTAATCCACCCTGCCAATCTCTGTCTTTTCATTGCTGTACTTAAGTCATTTATAGTTAATGTAATTATGGATATGTTAGGGCTTATTTTTTGTTTTTTTTCATTTTTCTTTTTTTTTTTTTCTTTATTTTCCTGTGGGTTACTTTAACATTTTAAAAGAATTCCATTTCAGTTTATCTGTGGTATTTTTTAGTATATCTATTTGTGTAGCTTTTTAAATGATTGCTGTAGGCATCACGTAATACATACTTAACTCTTTATGGTCTTCTGGTGTCGACATTTTACTAGTTCAAGACACCTTATCTCCCTAGATGTGTTTTTGCTCTCCCCTATTTATAATTGGCTCAGATATTTCCTCCACATATATTTAGAACCACATCAGCCAGTGTTATAATGATTTTTGTTTTAACCATCAAACATAATTTGGAAAACTCAAGAGGAAAATGAAAACCTATTGTATTTACCCATATTTTTGCATACCATGTCCTTTTTTCTTTCCTCACATTTCAAGATTCCATCTTATTGTTTTCTTTCTATTTAGAGAGCTTCCTCTAACCATTCTTTTATGGTAGATCTGCTAGCAACAAATTATCTTAATCTTTCATCTGATAAATGTTTTTATTTTCCTTTTATTCCTAAAGGATATTTTTGTTGAATACAGAATTCTGAATTTGGCAGCATTTTTTTCTTTCAGCCCTTGAGAAATGTTCTACTTTTTTTCTGGCTTCTGTGGTTTCTGATGAGAATCCCACTGTCTTGTTACTGATGAGAAATGAATTATCTTATTACTGTCAAGTGAAGATGGATGTCCAGAGTCCCACGTGTTCTCCACTGATACCACAGTAAGAGGGTAGAGGAGGGATTCATTGCCATCTAGTGAGAACGAAAGTCCTGGCTTCTACCTGCCGTCTCTGAAGCCACGCTGAAGGGTTAGAACATCTGCTTACAATGTTCTAGGCTCTCAACATTTGATGGTGTGGGTATGGGTGGGTCACAGGTTTTTTTGTGTGATGTTTGGCTAGAGTATAATAGTTACTGTTTAAAAGTTTTCTGTCTTGCTAAGGTGCCGCTTTCCTGGTCTTTTACCAGAGAGAGCAAGATCTTACTGAGTTACTGAGGGGTTTTTTTTTGTTGTTGGTTGGTTGTTTTGATATGCATGCATTGGCGTTTCTAGTTGCCGGCTTCTTCAGCTCCAAGTCTGGGATATATGAAGCAAAAAAGAAAACTCAGAGAACCTACCACTGTGTCATTCTTGGATCTCAAGATCCTTTATTTGTCTGCTTTTCCTCCACAGTTCAGTCTTCTTATGCTTGTTTTACATATAATGTCCAGTGTTTTTATTTATACTTAGTGGGAGAAATAGGGAAAAGTGTGTCTGCTCCATCTTCCCAGAAACAGAAGTCCCTGAGCAGTTGTTTTTAAAGTAAGATACAGACATGATATTTTTTACCTTAAAATACTTCATGATGTATCTTCTGAGAACACAGATATCTTTCTACATAGCCAGGACTTCATATCACGTCTAAAAATTTAACATTGATAAAATGTTATCTAATATAGGATTCCTATTCAGATTATTTCAGTTGTCTCCAAAATGTTTTCTTTGGTTATATTTCCCCGATCCAGGATTATGCATTTCATTTGATTGTCGTGTAGTTTTTGGTCTGTGATACAGTCTCCCAGCCTTTTTGTTGTTGTTCTGTTTTATTTTGGTTTTGTCTTTCATAACACTGACTTTTTTAAGGGTTCAGGCAAGCACCATATAGAATGACCCACAATCTGGATTAGTCTCTGTTCCTCGTGATTAGATTAAGGTGAAATATTCTGGCAACAGTGCTATATGGGTTGAATATCTCTTGTTGCTTCAGTCAGGAAACGTGATAAGTTTAATCATTTGGTTAAGATGGTGTCTACCAGATCCCCATTGCAAAGATATCTTTTTCTTCTTTGTAATAAGTATTATGTGGGGTAGAGACCCATTATTTTAAAAAGCCCTGGAAAACCATGAATTAAATATATATATATATATTTTTTAATTACTGGAAAAGCTAGCTCATTTTTATAGTAGCATTCCAAGCAATAAGTATAGATAAAAACTGGAAATATAAAATCACCATTAAGCGAACACCACAGTAATCATTGTTGCAGGCAAGAATCATTAATGGATACTAAAATTAATGGGCAAAAGTATGATGAGATAAGATATTCACATAATCTCAACTCCCTGCCCCAAAGACAATAATTGCAAAGAGATACCACCTTATTAAGTGATCTAATTTAACATGTAGTAACATGTATTGCATATCACCTCTGTGGTATTCTTGCCAAAATTGTATAACCTCATTTCAATCTTGACAAAACATCAGACACACCCAAGCTGAGGGACATTCCTACAACATAACTGATTACTACTCTTCAGGACTGTCAAGGACATGAAACTTTTTTTTGTTTAAAAAAGATGGAGGAGCTGTTACAGATTGGAATAGACATGACAACTAATGCAATACAGAATCCCAGATTAGATTCTGGACCAGAAATCTAGTGGGACAGTTGGCAAAATCTGAATAAAGTCTGTAGATTAGCTAAGAGTATTGAATCAATGTTCATCTCCTGGTTTGATGAGGATACTATGATTGCATGATGATTACATGATTACATGATTATACTATGATTAAATAAGAGGATAACTGGGAACAGGGTGAAGAATATACAGGAACTATTTTTGCATCTATAAGTCTAAAATTATTTCAAAAGAAAAAGCTATTTTTTTCTATTTCTTCAATCTTTTTTTTTTTTTTTTTTTTTTTTTTTTTTTTTTTTTTTTTTTGAGACGGAGTCTCTCTGTGTCTCCCAGGCTGGAGTGCAGTGGCGTGATCTCGGCTCACTGCAAGCTCCGCCTCCCGGGTTCACGCCATTCTCCCGCCTCAGCCTCCCAAGTAGCTGAGACTACAGGCGCCCGCCACCACGCCCGGCTAGTTTTTTGTATTTTTAGTAGAGACGGGGTTTCACCGTGTTCGCCAGGATGGTCTCGATCTCCTGACCTCGTGATCCACCCGCCTCGGCCTCCCAAAGTGCTGGGATTACAGGCTTGAGCCACCGCGCCCGGCCTATTTCTTCAATCTTATATGATGAAAATCACTGATAAATACTTCCAATTCATTTTGCTTGGATAGCAGTCTTCTTCTTAAGTAAACAGTCCAAATTTATATAAGAACTAAACATATTTAACAGAACATTTCCACATTCTTTCGGCATTATAACAGACACTGGAATGTCCTTCCCATTCTGAAGCCTGGATACAGTTCCCCAGAGAGACCTGGGCCTCTCTCCTTAGACTTTGTGATTCCTACACTTACCAGGTTGTGAGTTTTAGACATCTTCTAGAAAACAGTTTATTCACTCAACACATTGAGCACTTACTGTGTCCCAGGCACTGTTCTGGGCACTGGAGATAAATGAGGAAATAACAGTAAAAAATCTCACCCCTCATGAAACATAGATTCTATTGAAAGCCTATGGATGACAAACAAAATAAGCACATTTCTCAAGTATGTTTATAGTATGTTGTGGAGAAAAAGCAGTAAAGGGTGAATGTGAGGATAAGCAGGGGCGGTGAGGGGGAGTACTTTCTTTACTGTTTCATCTAAAATAGCACCCACTATCATTCTTATCATTCTCTATCCCTTTTTCCTGCTATCTCTTTTTCAAGACATAACTATTTGATATTACATATTTAAAATACATCTATAATTTTTCTCCATTAAAATTTAATATCTATATGAGCAAGGGCTTTGTTTTACTCACAACTGAAGAACAATGCCTGACTTGTAGCAGGCCCTCAGTAAATATTTGTTGAGTGAATTCTCCCTCAAATGTTCAGTCAGATGCTGTACCTAGCATAGTTCCTTGTGTTCACTGGGGGACTAGTAAAATGTTGTGGATTTCATTAATACTCAGACTCAGGTTATATAAGAGTCCATTTTGTAGAATAGCTTGTATGCACTTTTTGTATTTTCCTGGGTGAGAATGGAACCCCTGCAGACCCTGGGAATGCTTCTTAGTTGCCTGTCACCATGGGGAATTTGCCCAGCCTGTTTACAAGGGAATCATTCCATTGCACTTCCATTTAAAATATGATACAAAATGCTTTTCTTCTGAAAAATGAAAAACGTAAGAGGAAAAGTCTATGTCCCTTTCAAACTGTGGAACTTTCATAGCTGAATGTCTTAGATATATGCTACATTATCTTATCCCTAGATAAAAAAATAACCTTATCCATTCTTGTATTTTACTCTCTGGCCTGTTACAATTTTATATTAGAAATACCTGTTTCTTTTCCTGTAACACTAATCATCTTTCATTTTTGTATTTTGAACAGTGTTATTTACTTGTCTACTACACCGGCTGGAGGAATGTCAAATCTTTTTTGACTTTTGGCTTAATATGTCTATGCAACATGTATCTCTATGAACTGCGCAACCTCTGGCAGCTTTTCTTTCATGTGACTGTGGGAGCATTTGTTACACTACAGATCTGGCTAAGGCAAGCCCAGGGCAAGGCTCCCGATTATGATGTCTGACACCATCCTTCAGATCTATTGCCTTGGCTTCAGGGGGAAAAGGAGGGAACATATCATAACTGCCACTGTGATGAAGAAGCTGTTCCCCACAAAGGAGAAGCTCTGCTTTCTTTCTCTCCAACTTTCCTTTTTTAAAATCAGCATGGCGTGCCTGTGAGCATGGAAGACCTTCTAGGAAAAGTCCTCAGAAGAATGCTGGCCATGAGATTATCATTCAGAGGAGAAGATTTCTCTCTTCAAGGCCGTAACAGTGGAAGAACAGTCGTATGCCATTGGAAGACTTGGCCAGCCGTCCTGAATCCTTCCTGAAGAGTTCAGAAAATAGATGTGGTATTGCTCTGAGGACCAGACAGGAGGAACTCTACAATCTGAGTTTGCCTTTGTGAGGCATTAGTATAGACCAAATAAAAAGCTGCAGAAATTGGAAAGTTTATGTTTTAAATAAATGACTGTGATAAATATCAGATTTTACATTGTTGCAATGTGCAAATATTTTCTTTGCTTTGAAATATTTTGATATTTATCTGGTATCAATATAGACATCAGATTTGCACATTTATGGTACTAAGAGTTTATAAAGTCCAAGATGGTGTGAAATTGGTTCTTTTTACTTTTATATTTTTGTTTGAATCTTAACTCTGGAAATCACCTGATGTAGAAGAAGGCTGTGATGAGCTCGTCTCTGGAACATCACAAGTATTGAAAATACAGTAATGGATGTTTCCTTTCTAATCCATGTTTATTGTTTCTTTTGAAATCACGTCTAAAAACTATGACTCATTAGACTATAGCCGTTGTTTCCCAAACTTCAGTCTCTTGAGTACTACTTGTATTATTTTCTTAATATTTATCTTTTATATTTTAAAGTTTTTTTAAAAAACGAATCCTGCTCCAAGTGGAAAACCAGTATCCGTTTGCCGTAAATAAAAGGTAACCACAAAATAAATAAGACGAACACAAAAAATGTTTTTCAGTTCTAGCTAGAAACTAATGCCTAGAAAGGCTCTGAATCTTAGGCTCGCGCTTTGTGGCAGTGAGGGAGATGTTACCAGCACCAGCATGAGGCACTGTCTCTGGAATAGTCAGAGGATGAAAGGCAACTGTAAAGGGAATGACGTTCTCATTGTGATTCAGCATTATTCTGTGTTGTGCACCACTTAAAGACATCTTGTTTGCCACCAGTGGCATGGGTCCTGCACTATGGAAATGCTTGACTGTACTAAGAATCAGAAGGTAGCTTTCCTAGCAACTCATTATTTTATGGCTTTGAGGAATTAAGCCCCTAGTATCTGAGATAACTTACTTGCTTTTTGATAACGTTTTAAAGATTGTTTAAGCAGTTATGAATTAATAATATAGGAAGCACAGTGTGATTCCATTAGCAAAATCTGTAACTCTCATGGTTTTGGAAGTCATCTTCATGAGTGATTTTCCTTTGTTTTTTAAAGAAAATATTTCAAACAAGGAATTCAAAGGATGCTGAAATTGGATATCATCCAGAAAAACAGATCCCATTACATTGTAATTGTTGTTACTGGGCATATTGATTAATTAGAAGAAATAGTCCAGAGGGTAAAGTTAGTGAACTGTCTTGTTTGCGTGAACCAGTATTTGTGGATATGTCTAGAACTGTAAAATCTTGCTTAACTAGAATGTTAGTCTGCACCCTCCTTTTAGGAGAGTGAGGTAAAAAGACGGTAAGCTTATGATATCAGGGATTCATGTAAAACAGGAAACTAGTTTGCTCCAGTTTTCTGCTCTAACAAAAGTATACATATTCTGAGAGATACCCCAAGGCATCACAATATCCTGAATCATCAGAACACCATTGAATTGTGTCGGGCATTTTGTAGTCAGGAAAGTGAAGTGGTTCAATTTAGAAAGGTTGTCAAGCCAGGCACGGTGGCTCGCGCCTGTAATCCCAGCACATCGGGAGGCTGAGGCAGGCAGATCACTTGAGACTGGGAGTTTGAGAACTAGCCTGGCCAACATGGTGAAACCTCATCTCTACTAAAAATACAAAAAGCTGGGCACAGTGGCGCGTCCCTTTAGTCCCAGCTACTCGGGAGGCTGAGGCAGGAGAATCGCTTGAACCCAGGAGGTAGAGGTTGCAGTGAGCCAAGATCATGCCACTGCACTCCAGCCTGGCCAACAGAGCAAGACTCTGTCTCAAAAAAAAAAAAAAAAAAAAAAAAGATTTTCTAAACTAATGGTTAAAACAGAGTTTTCTTGTAAATAGGGAAGTTGGAGCGTTCTGGTTAATTGAGATTTGGCTCTGTATTGACACAGCTCGCACTGGTTTGGTTTAGGAGCTACCTCCTTGTCATTGAATTGACCAGTTACAATGTTTGGTATTCAGATACATTCAGCAAGAACACTTGAAAACTCCTCACCAACTATTTTTAAAGGCTTACTTTGTTTTTGTTTTTATTTTTTCACTGGCTATTTTGAATAAGAGGATGTTTACATCTTAATGTAAAAAATATGAAAAGTATAAATGTTTTATGTATAGAAATGTTTCATTATTTGGTGCCTATATCTCCATGTTTATATCATTTCCCTACCTGTATCATGTTGCCAAAAAAAGAACTGAATTTAGAAAAAGAAATTGGTGTAAAGAAGTCCTGGCCAGGCACAGTGGCTCATGCCTGTAATCCCAGCACTTTGGGAGCTCGAGGTGGGTGGATCATGAGGTTAGGAGTTCGAGACCAGCCTGGCCAACATAGTGAAACCCCTTCTCTTCTAAAAATACCAAAAAAATAAGCTAGGCATGGTGGCGGGCACCTGTAGTACCAGCTACTTGGGAGGCTGAGGCAGGAGAATCGCTTGAATCCGGGAGGCAGAGGTTGCAGTGAGCCAAGATCGCGCCATTGCACTCCAGCCTGGGTGACAGAGTGAGACTGTCTCAAAAAAAAGTCCTTAGGCTCTTTAGAAAGAATCACATTAGGCCTTCATGGTGTATGATCTTATGTTTTATATTGCACTTTTACTTCTAAGAACAAGCCTGAGTTTACCTCCTCATAGTGAGTTTTGTAGCATAGGAGCTACAGTAGTAGCTGCCCTCATTCTAAGGGGGAGGACACAGAGGTGATGAGATGGTAATGACTTACCCAGTTCACATAGCTAAGCACACACAACCCTGATCTAGTGCAGGGCTCTTTGCACTAGCATGGAACTAATGAAGGTGACCAGTGTTATATTCAGGCAATATGACTGTTCTTGGTAAAGCCAAGGAATTGAGGGGTTCTGAAATTGGTGAGTACAGGCCTGCTGCTGGGATATTTTATCCTAAGAGGTGCATTTTAATTTAGATAATTCCTCAATACTGCTTTTTGATTAAGGTATACCATGAGAGCAAAGATACCCTCTTTTATATACTCAAAATAATTGCAATATTTGCTTGCTTTTTTTTTGGTCTGTATTTGAAATGTATTTACATTAATACCTGGCCTCTTTCCCAAAAGCACTTGAAGCAGCATACCAAGAAAAGACATATACAACCATGTTAATGAAATATGAACAGAAAGGGAAGAAAAACAAATGAAAATTGAAAGGAGGATTTACATACATTATTGTATGTAAAATTTGATTCTGGAACTTTCCGGAACCAAGGCTAAGGGAAGGGAAAGAAGTTATGCACTGCCCTATCAGTAGGTCAGAAGCATACCGGTTCCTTAGGGGGAGCCTTTTCTGATGCCTTCCAGTAAAGGTGTTCTCACTGGGGTCCTGTGAAGTGCTAAAATGAACAGAATTCTCGATTTTCACACATGTACATGTTATGATTGTGCCTTGGATCCTTGTGCCAACTTTCAAAGGCTTCCATTTCAGGGTTTGGGGGATTTGTGTAGGTGTGGTTAATAAAGGATTTTGTTTTCATAAGAATCCTATGCTGAAAACAAGTATTAAGCTTGAAAATCATTTGAGACAAAGGCCTTAAGACATGGAGAACCTTTACCCAATTTTGCAATTAGCACATTTATATTGCAGTAAATGTGGTCTTCACAGTGGAATCTAGTGTGGAGAGATGGATGGCTCCATTTCTGTTAGGCTGCGTGTGGAACCCCATTAGACTCCTACTTTGTAAGGGGTCCACAGAGACCAGAAGTTTGTCATAAGGGACCTAACCTCCGTGGCTCCTGAGGTTAGCTGCTCCCCTAAAAGACAATTGCTTGGCCTTTATTTCAAAAGGTTTACTAAGTGACCTAAGGCCATACTCTGAGCTGTTGGGTTTCCAAGAAACTCAACAAAGTGTGTGTGTGTGTGTACACCTTCCTTGTTACTATTTTAACAGACTTTTGGCTCACTGTAAGAGTTAGAACTTCTGTGGAGTGTGTGGTAAAAGAACACGTACATTCAAGAGCAGCCACCACTCAAAACCACGTTGAACACTTAGCCTTACCACAAGTTATAGGTCACTCTTTAGGGCCACATTCTTTGTCTATGTTCAAGGCTTTATAGTATTTTTCTGCCTTATTATCTCTAAGGAACCAAAGTCTTTCTCCCTAAAAATGCTGTGGTACAATAAGATCTGATTTTAGGGTTAAATTGACTTTAGCAATATCCTCACTAAAAGTTAACAAAAGAAACCCGGCTCCAGGGGTTATGACTGAGTTTGTGCGAAAGGGCTGAGTCCGCTGAGAATGTACTCTGAGCATTACTGGTAAGGTTGGAGGTGTCTGATCATTAGTGTTCTGGGGCTGCTGTTGAATGTTGGCAGATTGCAGCCTCCTGTTTAAGCATCGAGCTTTTCAAAGAGAAAAACTGGCTGCCACTCTTGCAATGTCTCTTTCTTGAGTGGCCAAGTTTTCTAGGTTATTTAGCAGATGAAATCAAAAGAAACATGGAAACACTGTGGTTGGAAGCCACATGGCGCGCATCCTTCTGCTTGTTAACGGTGAGTGGTGTTGATGCGTGGGCATTCAGGTTTCTTCTGCGTTGGCAATGCTGATGTGTAATCAGTTTTCTCAGCACAATTGGGGGTTTTAGGAAACAGTGAGAGATCAGCCTTAGTTCTCAGAGTTTTTGAAATCAATATCCTAGCCTTATGAATCGTTCCTTGTGTTTCCTTGGCAACAAACAGTATTTTCAGCCCAAACCCACCCACAGTTTACATTCACCCCTTTCTCCTGCATCTCACAGCGCAGCTATACAAGCATCACCCAACAGAAAGCACATTCAGGCGCCATCTGACAACAGGAAGCAGGACTCAGGCATTCCACTCCCCATTTGCTCCTGGTGTCCCCTCCCCAGCTCTGCCTTGCTTGCTTACCTTCTTTGTGCCAGCACTTTTCTTTGAGGTTGGGTTGCAAAGGATCTTACCTAAAGATGAACAAACTATTTCTCCCTTGCACTTTGAATTCCTCCAGTGCCTAGGACTAATGAGAATGCTTATTAGCTCATTTTTTGGGCCAGTGCTGGCTTCTCCGTAGTTAATCCTTATGGCAGCATGAGGTGGAGCAGGGGAGGCTATATCATTTACATTTGAGGAAACCAAGACTTAGGAACCTGTCTTTGTATGATATGACACTTAGTGGTGGATGTGAAGTTCAAATTTGGAGTTTGGGTTTAAGCCGCTTAAAAGTTGGTGCTCATTTTCCTATGCCACAGTGCATCTCAGAAAGAAACTTCTTAGGGAATGTGTGTGTTACGACAGCTGGGTTCTTACTGTTTTAGCAGCAGTGTGAACAGATGAAGCAGACATGAAGGGGGAAATGGCAATGTATGCTGTGTGACAGGCACTATGGTAAGCATGTCATCTTCACTGAAAGCATTTATGAAGGTTTTCTCTTTTGAAAATGAGCCACCTGGGCCATGAAGAAGTTAAGTGACTTGACCACAATCACAACCTAACCCAAGTGGTAGCATCAGGATTTCAGTCCGGATCTGACTCAGAACTCAGATGAGTTCTTAACTACCATGTGATTTTAAGCTGGATAACATGGAAATACGTTTAAATATATAAGGAATATATATACAGGTAATAAGAGATCAGGTCAGTGCTAACTCCTACAGTATAGATGTCCCAGGTTGAATAAAATAGTTTCCTAAAATCTCTACATTTATAAGAATGACATAGGACAGATGGCTGCAAGAGGTATAGTGAAGCTTATGTATACCTTAGCTATTGGGGCAAGAAGTATACATTTTAGTACTTGTACTAAAACTAACATATAAATTAATGACTCTTGATAAGGAAAATAAAAGCATTATTGGTGATTTGGGTGTTACAAACATTGCTTTGCCTAGCAAAATGCCAGAATGGGTTGATTATTTGACTTGACATCATTTCATGGGAATTCTGTTAGGTGATTAGGGAATTTGTGATCCCTCTGCAAACATTAACCAAAAAATAGAAGAGACCTTTTCACAGTGTAAAACAGTGTTTAAGAGTTTGGAGCCAGAATCATCCCTGGCTCTCTCTTTTACTAGCATGATGACCTCAGCAAATTACTTAATCTTTCTGCCTCAATTTCCTCAGATGTAAAGTGGGGATAATAATCATACCTTTGGCAAAGCAGTGTTCTGATGATTGAGTGCGTAAATGTAAAGCACTTAGAGGCTGGCACAGCAAGTGCTAGGAAAGCATTTGCCACCACGTTGTGGTCTTCCTTGCTGCAGTTACTTTAAAGGTAGTAAGAGTCTTAAATTGCAAATGCCCCCGAATGTCATAAATCATTGCACAAAACTTTTCAGAAGCCACCACTTAAGTAAGAATCCCATTGAAATATCTAGCAGGCAGGTGCTTGTGGACAGACTTCTGGGCAGGGCACTGGAGGTGCATCCAGAGAGAAGAGGGGGTTGAAGGACTCACATTTGCCAAATGCCTGCTGTATGCCAGGTGCTTTGCCCACCTTAACAAAGTCCTCCAGAGGGAAGGAAGTAGGATGAAGCCCCGTGTCACACACCTGGGAGTGGTAGGCTGTGCTCGCCAGTACCTGCAGAGTCTCTCAGGCACTGGGGTGCTGGTGAGTGAGGGAGGTGCCTCTAGGAACCTTGCCCTATCCAGTGTGGAACCAGCATTTTGGTCCCAACACACCTGACTTGGAACATTCGAATCTGATCTACAGTTTGCTCATGGATGGTGGCAGCCCTCGTGCCCACACTCTAAGGGCCCTCGTGAGTGTGCACACGTGTTGATGGGAAGTTGAGGGGTGTGGGGAGGCAGCCACAGCCTTCAGCTGCAGTATCATGAAGATGCTGGGGACGTGAGAGCTAAAAGGCACTCTTAAATTGCACAAATGCAACATGGATTTTAAAAGAATCTGAGGCAAAAGAGACCCTCCAAAAAAACCCATGTGAGCCGGGAGGGGACTGCCACTATGGCTAACAAAGTGGGGAAGCAATTTTGCAAAATAAGAAAACTAGTGTCAGGCTAACCAGAGATGCTAACAAACCTGAGATTCCAGGCAGATCTAAATTAGAAATCAGTCAAGGGAAAACACAGTGATAGTCTCCCTTATGGATTCCAGTGAGAATTCTTTAAATTCATGGTCCTGATGGAGTAGCAGTAGGAGAGAGAGGCCCCTGGGGATGCATAGGCCCTCAGTGATTCAGCTCTGCTCACTAGACACTCAGGCAGGTGAGGTTGGGCGCTAGGAATCCCATGGGGACTGGATGCCTGCCTACTTGGCTCTCAACCCTAGGTGAATCTTATCGTCTTCCTCCCCTTCCCTCTCTGGACCCTCTGCTTGCTCTGTGAACCTGGATTGATCTCCACTCGCCCCTCACTCCTGAATGGGGCCCTCGAAGGGAGAGGCCCCTGGCTGTGCTGATGTCGTGAACGCTGCTGGGCCGGACTGGTGTCTGCAGGAGGACAAAGCAAAGGCTAGTTCTGACTTTGGTTTGAAGGTGATTTTCCCACAGATTCCCCCTTGGCACGATGCTTTTACCTCATTTGTCTGTGCCTTTGGCTCTAATCTTAACGTCTTAATTACATTGTGTTTACATTTGCACGGTACATGTGGTCTGGCACTTGAAGACTGGATGAAGAGTTACACAAATATTTAGACTCAGGGAGTGCTAGTGGAGGGAGAGAACCTGGAGACCAGCCACTCCAATGCCCTCATTTGCCTTTGCTCATGTCCATCTCATCAAGCAGGGACGCTGCAGGTGGGAAAGAAAGATGGCGAGAGGACAGCCAGTATCACATTTTCCTTCCCAAGACAGGGATGAAAAGCCACCAAGACGGCTTTTGTGAAAATCCGGAAGGACAAGAAAAGCCCAGTTTAGTCATCGGATCTCATTTCATCTATTGTTAACCTTGACGAGTGGCGAGCCCACTGTTCCTGCCAAGCTCTTCAGTACCCAGCTAGATGGGCACCCTGAACAGAAGTGCTTCTGGGCTAGTGCCATAGGGACTGCTCTGAGTACCAGGGTGGCCTCAGGCAAGGCTCCGGTCTTTTCTCGAATGGCTTCCCAGGCCTGAGGAGGCACAGGTGAGAAAACGTATGTGGAAGCTCTCTACACACCGTGAAGTTCATCCAAATGGAGCGGGATGGTCTCTGGTCTGCTGTGCCCACCCCCTCCCCAACCCATAAATAACAGCAGCCTTTCCAACTCTCCTTCTGATCCCGTGCTCAGTGTTGGGGGCCTTGCGGTGGGCAGCCAGGGCCAGCATGGCCAAGCCCTGTCAGTTCCCTTCCCTCTGAAGGTGAACTGGACAGCATTTGTTCTCTGTAGCGTGTGATTTGGATTTAGACAAATTCAAAAACTGCCGGATTTCAGAGCGTGTTTGTCACTGCCGTCGTCATTCTCTTGTTCAGGCAGCAGTGAGAATCTGCTCAGCACTTGTGAGCACTATATGCTGAAATGCCTGAGAAGGCTTTCCTCCCTGCAGGGCCCTGGGCTCAGCACCTTTTTCAGGCTCCAGGAAGCTCATATCCCGCTGATGGACGGCTCGTGGTCCTCGCAGCACTATGGAAAACCCGCAGCTCCTGGCATCATTTACAAGCCACCCAGGTAATTTCGCTTTTGGAAAAGTTCTGTGAATGTATTTCTAACTTTTGTCTTAAGAGTAACGTGGCTAGCTGGTGAATATTTATTTCCAGCCTCTCCAATGCACCAGGATTCACTGTCTTCCCACTGATTAGCTGCTACACTCAAAGCATCACCATGCTGGCTGAAGTCTGGTCTTGGTTTTAGTGATGTCTGCTGTCAGTGGGCGTTAAAGTGGTGTTCAAAACTCACCCCACCTATCAAAAGCATCTTTTCAAATAAACGGTTATTTAGTATTCTAGATATGAATATGCCTTTGGAAAAAAGTAGACCCTCGTAAGGGAAGAACAAGTAAGTTCTCTGGGACTAGCTCAGTGGGGATGGGGTTGGAAAGGGCTTTTGAAGGTTTTGAGTTGCATTTCCTTGGCGTCTACACGGCGGTTTCATGGAGGCTGCCTGAGGGCCTAGTCTCTACTGGCCACAGCAGAGTGGACGTTGTTTAGGAGCTGAGGTTCCCACTTAGGCCAATTGGCCCCTAAAGTTTGAACATGTAATCATTCGGTCTCCTTTTCTAATGAATGTACTCCAGCGTGAAAACTTCTCAGCGTTAAAGTCACACCTCAATAAAATGGCATCTTTCACCAGGCACGTTGAAGTCCTAATGATGTCTACCTTCTTTGGAGCAGGAGGCCACATGCCCAGGACTGTCACATCTATGTCCCCACATGGCTATTGGTCAGTGAAGCTGTGAAATCTTTCACTGCTGCCTTTATTTACACCTGTGTTCAACTTCACGTGAGTAACCCCCTCTGAATTTCTTTCCTTAACCCAAATATAACCTGGCATTTGATGGCACAGCAGGCAGGAAGTGCTGACAGGGGCCCCTGCCTCCCCTACCACCTCTCCCTTCCTCTCAGTGGGGAGAGGAGTCCTAGGCCTGCAGGAGGTTCCCTGCATGGGATTTGATGGCAGACAGGCCTGCTCTGAAACTCATCTCTGTTCATTACCAGCTGTGTGGCCTTAGGCAAATAACTCAACCTCTCTGTGCCTCAGTTCCTTCATCGGTACGATTAAATGCGATAATGTTTGTATGGCGCATATCCCAGTGTGGCACACAGAGAGTGCCATCATTATTAGCTATGCAGGTCAAATCAGTTCACTTCTGGCCTGCAGCTTGTCCGCACTCACCTGCTTGGGTCCTTTCCATTATCTGTGTTCCATGCCTGTGTTTTCACCTTTCTTTCTCGTGGCATATAAACATGTTTGGCTCATCTGTTTAGAGCATCCTTCCCTGGACCTGGTCTTTTCTGTTCTGATGCTGGATTTTGTATCCCCTTCACTCCTGGTCCCTACTCAGCCCTTGTTCCTCAGCCTCCTGTCCTGGGTGCACCTGCTCCCCAGCCCCATACACTGACTCTTGCTACGGTCACTAGTGTTCTCCCACTGGCCGCCACAAGGACCGCAGTCTTCAGCCAACATTATCTCTATAGCAAGGTGCTGTCCCCTGCTCAGGGGAGTTCTCTGCCCTCTGTGACTCCCCTCCCCAGCACCCCGAAGGCTGGGTGCACTGTTCTTCACACCAGGGCCAGGGCCCCCTGGCCCAAGCTGCAAATCAGACCAGGACACATTACCAGTGAAAGTGTTTAATAGTTAAATTATTTAAATAGACTTTTCAATTTCCATGGGAAATCATAATCGTATCTGTTTTTGCAAGAGTAGGAATAAAAAGAGTGCACACCCCTTAGAGGGAACGAAGAGCTAGCACTGCACCTGCACGCTGTCACCAGTCACTGCTGGGATGAGAGAGGGGTCCCCATGGGGCCGGGAGGCCATGACCATGGGGGAACACGGGATGAACTCAGCACACACACTTTACTCAGGTTGGAAGCAGAACGAAAACCCAACACCACTGGCGGGCGATGTGGAGGGGCAGGGAACTTGAGAACAACAGCTGGAAGAAAGCAGGCCTCCAGCCCTCGACGGCAGGATGGCAATGCAGAACTCAAAGGATGGAGCAGCAGAAGCACGGGACAGACTCAGGCTTGGCAGTTTTGGGTCCGCACACTTTGTTTCTCAGAGCTGTGTTCGAATTGTGGTGGGATTAGTGTGCGGCGAGGGGAGGGTGGTGCTAGAGCCCAGTGAGAGGTGGTGCAGGTGGATATCAAAGTCACATTGTGGCAGCTGGCACAGAGCCACCGCCTCATCGCCTCCAAGCTCATGTTGGAGGTGAGGATCATTCTAACCTGAGAAGCAATGGGAAGATTTGGGCATGGGCCCTAAGGAGTCCATCGAATTCTGTGGTAGCGTATCATTTTCCAAATGCCTTCCTCATAGCTTATAAAAATAGTATTTTTTTCTTGGTATATTTAACTGCCTTCTCCCGATAAAACAAAATTCCTGCTAGCTTTCCCTGTGGACTCTAAAGCTGGGCTCTACCCATTCCTCTGCCTGGTTTGCCGGTGGAGGTCAAGGCCACTCCCTTTCCTCAAACCTGAGGGCTGCACATTGCAACCCTGTCTGAGTGCAACCCTGTCTGAGTGCACAGCTCCCGGAAGAGCCACCTGCACCTTGGCCAACTGAGTAGGCCAGGGAGGCTTGGCTTTCTTGCCCCAGCCTGCAAAGCACCCGGCCTTCTGTAAGCACTCCAGAATCCGGGGGAGCCGCCTCTGTAAGCAGCAAACGTCTGAAATCTCAGGGCGTGGAGGGTGGAGGGTGCCACACTGCCTGCCTCAGGATGAGGTTGCTTCCCTTGGTTCCAGCTCGGCCTGGGATGGGAAAGCAGCTTTTTGTTTTCTTATCATTCCATCTGCGTTTTGCTTAGGGGAAGCAGGGTGTGTGCATGTGTGTACACACGTGCGTGTGTCAGAGAAAGATGGGGCAATGTGTCCATGCATCCTCCTCCTTAAGCTGAGCATATGGTACCCCAAAAGCACACGCCCACTGCTCTGGTGGTACCTGCGAAAACCCAAAACTGCCAAATCTGAAAGGAGGGAAACGCATCCTGTGTGAGACCAGTTCCACAGCATGAACACACGCACATATACACCAGTACATACGCCAACATACGCACAGTACAAATGAGCACACGCCTCGCTGTGCACGGCTGTTTTCTAATATAGAGAATTTACAAAATATAGAATTTGGCATATCTGTGAGATCTCCAAGGCTTTCAATAATACAAAATAAAAAATACAAAAAAGACAAGTGGGGATCCCTGCCCTCCCCCCGAGTGGCGTCCTCGTTTGCTTGTGGGTCTCTTACACGCATACAACTAGCATAGTCTAAAGAAGGGCACGGAGAACTTGTTTTGTTTTATTTAATAAATATTTTTCTCAGAATCACCACTCCTTGCTTGGCGTCCTCTTGCCTCCCCCTCATAATTAGTTCTGTTTCCCTCCTAGGGCACTGTCTGTGTGCGTGGAGGTGTGGGCAGAGGACCACGATGAAGGCCACAGTCCCTCCAAAGCCAGCACTCCTGCCCCAAAGCCCCTGCAGGCGCAGGGTGGCGGCCTGTCTGAAGTTTAAAGGCTCACATAGAAAAGCAGACCCCTGGGGTCCCTAGGCTCCCCCAGGCCAGATTCGAGCCCGTCTACCCCCAGCTGAGTCGGAGGCCCCTCCCTCAGCCCTGCCCTTGTCCGGGCCGCGCCACACACACATTCCCACGGCTCCTTTCCACCTGTGCAGCAGCACCTGTTAGAAAACTCAAGCTTCAGACCCAGTCTAGCAGAGTCTTCTACAGAGGGAAACATCTTTGGTCAGCTGGGTGCTCGCAGGACGCTGGCACCCCAGGGCCTGGGACGGAGGCCGCTGCCCACCAGCAAAGGCAGCAGCTGCTCTGGAGTCCAAGTGGAAAATCTCAACAGCGCAGCCCTGCGGGCTGGAGCATGGCTTCCCCGCCACCCCCGGCACACAGAGAAGCTGCTTCCGTGACTCTGGAGGCCAGGCTGCCTGGCACCGTTGGCCAACAGCTGCTAACTGAGCGGGGGCCCTCCATTGAGGAAGTAGGTCATCATCTCGCCTTTGCCCTTGACCTTGACCACGCCCCGGCACTCCAGTTGGTACGTGTTGGCGGCCAGCACCTGGTACATGTCCGTGGTGACCTGTGGGGGAAAAGGAGGAGAGGGGACAAGCCACTGATGGCCTTGGCCATGAACTGCTGTGGGGTAGAACCACCTCTGACTGCCCAGCCCTGCTGCCACCCCTGACACAGAAGGAGGGGGCAGCTGCTCCACTGTGGCGCTCTCAGAAAGTGACAGCAGCTCACCGTGGAAGGGATCCTAAGAAAAGAGTGATGCCAGCTCTCACCCTCAGCACCTGTTCGTGCCAGGCACTGTGACGGGCAGCTTGCGTGTGCTGCTTCAGTGCCACTCAGTGTGGCCTGTGGTCCATGGACTGACTGCCCTGAGTCCAGGGAAGTTCAGGAGTGGAGAGTAAGGGCGGGGGAGCTTTCACAGCCATCTGACCTGGCTGCAGCCCGTCTCCAACGGTGTCCCCGGTGCGCTGTACAAAAGCATCCCTCCGTGACAGATCAGAATGATTTTTAAAAGCTGTTTTTCACCACAGGTCGTTTGAGAGCCTTTGCTTATCTCACTGCATCTTCCTGTGAGGTGACTACTATTATTACCCTCAGGCTCAGAGCATCTAAGTCACGTGCCTGAGGTTACACACTTAATAAACGGCAGGGCCTGGGTTTAGGTCCAGGTCTTGTTACCTGGCTCTGCTTTAGCTTTTGGAACAAAGAAGGGAGCTCACTGATGGCTTCATTAATTTCACTATCCCATTGCTGGGTGAAAGAGGAGAGTGGCGGGGGACAGGTGTGGGGAGTGGCAGCACGGCCAGTGCCTCCTGTGATGATCCAAGAGCCATTTGTGAGCGTCATCAGAGCTCCCCACCCCAGCCACGCTGCAAGCCCGCTGCTGGGAGCACCAGGGAGCAGGGGCGGGAGTGCTGGGTGGGCTGCTGAGAGGGACCCCACTGTGTTACTAGCTGCAGTTCCTGTGTGGCAAAGCCCCATGCAAGGTAAGGTGCTGGGTCATTGTGGTGGCTGCTGTCCCTTGCTGTCCCTGAATGGGCTGGAAGCCTTGGAAACACACATGCCTCTCGCTCCTATCTCTAGGCCCATCCCGCTGCCCTCCTCAGCAGGAGGAGGTGAGAAAAGGCCATCAAGGCCAGGCCCCTCGGCCAGCTTCCACACCCCAGCCGGGTCAGCTTCCACACCCCAGCCAGGTCAGCTTCCACACCCCAGCTGGGTCAGGCTGAGTGGACCAGGACTGTGCTTGGGGTCAGGCTCTTTATTCAGAGGCCCTGTGGGGGAGAGAAGTCGGGACATTTAAGCAGTATCATCAGTGTTGGCAAAAGGCCTTAGAAGCAGCACAGTTAGCACCTGGAAAAACTGAGACCAGGCGAGCTGACTTCCCAGAGCCTCACACAGAACTGTGGCTGAGGGCCTTGCAGGGGACTACTGCCCAGAGCAATGCCTCTGCCATCAGACTACAGCAGGGAATCAAGGAAGGCTCGAGAAAAAGCAGCAGCTGAAGAACAGCAGGCCTGGAAACCACAAGCCCAGCTTGCAAAGAAGGGAGCAAGGGGAAAAGGCCTCTGAGTCTCTGGCCAGGGCCCTTGGCTGCTGGGGCTGGGGGAGGCACCATCCCAGGGCCAGCAGCCTCCACTGGCTCTCCTGAGCCAGGCCAGGAATGCTGCAGGCTCAATGGGTAAGACCTGCTCCCTGCAGACATCTTTGCATCCTCTCTGTGTGCCTGGGCTAGAAGGCACTGGGGCCTGCATGTGCACTCTCGGCTAGGCCTCTACAATCAGATCCACTCCCAACAGCCCCCAATTCCTTCCATGCCCAGTAGAGGGCTCTGCAGAAGCCTGAAGATCTGTCCAAGGTGCTGAGGGCCTGAAACACAATTGTGTTCTCCAAGCTTCCAAGCGTCAACAGCCCCAACACCCTTGAATCTCGCTGCAGAGATTCTGAGTGGGAACTGTGGGTGGCCTGTCCTGAAGACCTCTCGGTGTCAGACACAGGCCCTCCCATGGGGGTGAGGGGTGGCGGATTCTCCTGCACTCACCTGGATGCGGTCAGGTACACCAGTGCTGTCCATGCGGCTGGCCACGTTCACGGTATTGCCCCAGATGTCGTACTGAGGCTTTCGTGCCCCTATCACCCCGGCCACCACGGGGCCGATGTTGAGCCCTGCAGGGGAGAGGAATCAGCCACACTCATCAGGTTAGGACTGACACACGTCTGGCTTGACCTCGCCACCATCTCTCTCTCCACATGCCACAGGTCCTGACTCCCAGCCTGAGACACCCATGGGCCTCCAGGCCCAAGGCCGTGCTTAACCCTGCCTCCCGCTTCTCTGCTCCTATCAAATGCCTGTGAATGCAAGACACAAGGAGCCTGCACCTGTGTCCTCGACACCTCTCAACCAAGAGCGCCCTCTTCAAGGCCTCCTGTATAATGCAGTTGCCTTTCCCTAATCCTCTTTCTCCTGTAGCCATTTAGGCTCAACCTATCAGACTGGCTGTCTCCCTCTTCCTCATTTTTCTGTTTCTTTCCTCGCTATTCTCACTCTTAGATCCTGGCCAACTCATCGCCCTGTGCCAGTCTCCTCTCTCCGAGTACTCCTGTTCCCCCGCCTCTGAGCTGGGGCAGGCACACTGCAGCGACCAAGCTCCAGCTACCACTTCGGCTCTCCTCCGCCCACCTTCCCAATCCCACCCAAGGCAATGCTGAGCGTCACTGCCTCTGAGCCTTCGATGAGCTGCTTCTCTCTCCTGAGGCGTTCTCTTTCCTCCTCCCCAGGCTAAATCCTGCCCCCACGTATCTGGTTCAACTGATATTCTCTAGACATTTCCTGTCCTGTCTCCAGGCATGGGGCATTCCTTTCTATGTAACCTGCCGGTCTCATACTGTCCTCACTAAGCACCACTGTTGCCTGTTTCTTGTATGTGAAGGGCACGACTGAAAACACAGCAGAAGCTCCAAACTAGGCCCCTGGTGACCCTCACTTGGTCAGCAATGCCATCAGTCCTCAGGACTTCCTTCCATGACCCTCCTCATCAGTCCTTCCAAGCCACAGGCAGCTTTATACCCCATGTGCCATCACCAGGCTGGACTGTCCATCTTGCTGACTGGACTGAGCCCTGATGGCTTCTATATCCCAAAGCCACGCCACCCAGGGAAGATAGGCCTGAGTCTGTAGGAAGGGAGCTGCCACACAGGCTCCCAGCTGCCTGCCCGGCTCCTTATCTACCTCTTGGCAGATTCTACACTCAGTCCCTAGGCCTGGTCCAATCAAGGAGTTGAGGCTTTTCAAAAACACACACTGGGAGAAAAACGCAAACCAAAGCAGGCGGACAAAACACAAACCAAAGCAGGATGGGGTGAAAGGAAAACAAGAATGTCAGTGTTACACAAGACCAAGAGTGTATGACGTTAATGCAAAAATGTAGGCTGCACATCACTTAAAGCGAACTCCCAGCTGGCTGTCTCGGGGCCTCCAGCAGCCAGTGCAGGATGCAAACCTGGCCAAGCCCACAAAGCACTGTGCCTATGGGATACAGCAAGCCAGCTGGCCCAGGGAAAGCCCGATTCCTGACACTCTGGCTGCAACAAAATGTCTCCTAAGGACACGAATGATCACAATACTGGTTTTTAGTCATCCAATATTTCGGTATAATGTGTTAATTTTGAGAATTGAAATGCCCGTATTTTTATGGGTGATAATTGTGATTTTTAAAACTTTAAAATCTGAATCATTGATGGTTTGAAACATACCCAGGGAGTTGATAATGCATTAAATGGCGAATAGAACAAAGGCCTGCTTGTTCAGAAAGCATTCTTTACCTCCACAGACCTCAGGAGGAGCAACACTCCACTGCGTCAGCTTTCTATTGCAAGACCAACTTGTGCGCCATCAGACTGTACACCCTCGGTAAGATCCATTCTAAGGACAAACAAACTGCAGAAATGCCTCGAGCTTTGTGGAACGAGTTCAGAGCTGGCATTCCACAGTCATTTTATGGACACAGGAGGGTGGAACACACAGGGCAGTGTGTACCTGGGTTTTCATTGTACCATTTTTTCAACTCTTCTCTAGAGGTGAAACTTGTCAAAATAAAAGGTTAGGGGTAATGAAACAAAACTGACTTAGAAAAAAAAAAGAAAAATACATATGTTTTTGGTTCAAAGACTTTCTGAGCAAGAATATGGTCATGACTATTTTGAAACTGATTCAGGACCTCTGTCAGACGCCACAGAGGCATTGGCACAGCCCCTCCACAGCCATCCAACCAAGGCGAGGCACGTGACAAAGAAGGAGCCCAGGCAGATCCAGGGCTCTGACCTATCACAGGCTTCTCACCGTTTCTTTCCCTGGTTTGTGTGGATGAACAGCCGCTGGAAGATTTTGCTCCCCACCTCGACTCAACAATAACCCTACTTGAAACTTGTGTAAAAAGAGTAAAAAGTTACTCTTTTTAAAAAGTCGGAATAGAATCATTTCACAGTCACTATCACATGATTCTTTGAATGTTTAGTTTTTTCAAACTGTTTCACTTTATTTTGCTAACGATTTTGCAGCTTACATGTTTAATGTTCTAAATTTGCAAATTTAATGACTGGTAACATGTTTATGCATTTTGTATTTAAAATGTATCTAGTATTTGATTTTACTGTTTTCCATTTTTACTGAATGAATGTGGAATACTTTTAAATAAAACAATGCTGTTAGGTCAGTATTACTTGAAATAAATGGGACTGCCATCTGCCCGTGCTGCAACCACCAGAAGGCCCCATGCCCTCGGCACAGAGTACCCCCCACAAAGCCCTTTGAGCAGGCACAGCCTGGGCCCCACCAGGCCATCCCTGCATCTGAGTGAGGTGGGAACTCACCAAGGGGTGTCCTGCCCATGTGGCCCTCATGTCAAAAGGCAGCAGAGGCATCACCAGGCTCTGGGCGGGTTCCACTGTGAGTGACCCATGCCTGCCCCCACCTACTAAGGGCAGGGAACACGCCACATCAGCCTCGGCTGCCCCTGGCCTTCTACCTTGGGACCACAATGGCGGATGCGGGCTGGGGTATGGGGGAGCTCCTGCCAGCCCTCCTCCTGACTGCACCCTGGGCTCAGCACTGCCGGGGGCCCCACTCACCGATCTTCATCTGGAAGTTGTTGAAAGAGTGCTCATTGATATACTTCATCTGGTCCATCAGCTTCATGGCAAAGTCGGCCAGTGCCTTGATGTGGGTCTTGCCCACCTTGTCGTAGGTGGAGTCGTTGAGGCCGGAGGCAGCCATGTAGGTGCTGCCGATGGTCTTGATCTTCTCCAGCTGCCGGAACCGATCCTCGCTGATGATCTGGATGAAAGAGGCCAAACCTGGGTCACCCTCAACCCTGGGACACCGAGGGCCACAGGGAGGGACAGAGGATGTGCAGGGAAGTGCGGCAGCATGGCCCTTCATGTGTCCCCTCTTCACACAGTGGGCCTGTCTCCACCCTCATCAGTATGATGCTTGCAACGCTCCTGACACAGCCAGGCCCCTCCACACTCTCACCCGCCGGACAGTGCCTCCGGGCTACCTGCCCACCCTCATGCCAAGAGCCCTGAAGACAAGGTCACTAGTCACCTCTGAATCTCTTGTCTCCTCTTCAACAAGCTCACTCCCCCATCCCACCCAGGGAAACCTCCATTTGTCCAGCAGGACACTCTTTCCCTACCCCCTGGCCCCAGCCCTCCTAGAAGCCTTCCCAGACTCAATTCAGCCAAATCCCATCACTCCGCTGCCCCAGGAGTCTCGCAGGCTGTTCCCAACACTGCCTGGCCCAGCTCCATCGTCTTGCTCCTCTCTGCGCCCTGTGTCCAGGCCATGCCAGCCCGCTGGGGTGGCCCCTCTGACACCGATGACTCAGGAGCTCCCGGGGGCGAGACTGCGCTACAGGGCTCCGCATCCCCAGTTCCTCCACACGCCGGGTGCTCAACAGAGGTATGAGAAGGAAATGAAGGAATGCCTCAATTTGGCCTCCGCTGCTCAGGGCCTCGCATCTTTGTCCTGCCTCCTCCCTTAGCCGAGGGACTCCTCCTACCTTTGGTCCTCTCAAAGCCCTGGGTCCTGACACTGAGTTGTCCCAGGCCCTGGGGCCCCGTGCCCCCTTGATGGCGTGAGAGGAATGGCAGTCAGCGAGCCAGTCAGGCAGCCGCCAAAGGCTAAGTTCAAATAGTGTGGGCTGAAACCCCAGCTCTGCCACTTACTGGCAGTGACCTTAGGCCAGACACTTGAAGTCTGTCGGCCTCAGTTTCCTCATCTGTCACATGATGATGAGACAGGCCATGTGTCCAAGGTGCCCATTGCAGCACCTGGGGACATAGTCAGGTTCCTGCTGGTAGAGCTCTCATCATCACTGTTTATGTCAGGATGGTAGAAGGGGACGCCAGGTCTCTTTACATCCCTCCCACACCAGGGACCTGTAGGCCCCTCCCAGGAACACAGCCTGACCCAGGCCCCACTGTGCACCTCATCAAAGTCAGCGATGATCTCATTAAGTAGCCGCAGGCACTCGACACCCTCGTTGTTGGCCTCCAGCTCAACGTAGAACTCGGAGAAGTTGGCGATGGAGGCGAACATGACCGCCACGCACTCACAGGACTGATAGTAGAGCTCATCGTTGCGCCGCTCGCGGGCCAGGAAGTGAGCGGCCACATCCTTGGGCAGGATGTTGTGCAGCAGCCGCCGGTTGTAGGCCTGCAGCTCCTCCATCTCCTCCTTCTCCTCTGTGGCCTGGGAGAAAAAGACTGCAAGTCACCCAGATGCCAGCGCGAGCCCAGGTGTTGGCCCCTCCACCTCCTCCTCTCCATGGCCTGGAGAAAAAGCGCCAGTCACGCAAATGCCAACTCGTGCCCAGGATGTTGGCAAGTACCGCTGTCTCTCCTCCTCCCTCTGCTGTTTCCACTTCCAGGTTTTCTCCAAAGAGCAGGACTTCGACAATCAGAAAAGACATTTCTGAGCATTGAACTCTCTCTGCCGGCCTCTCTGGGGGTGCTGAGCCTGCAGGGGGGAGCCCCGAGCAGGAACAGGCCTGGAGGCGAGGCTGCAAGGATCCTGTCTGCCAAAGGCCAGAACCAGGCTGGAGGGGAAAAGAATCCAAAACACAGCCCACACAGCCCTCCAGCTCTGCGGTGCTCCTCCACTGTTCATTACCTTAATTGATGGACCTGTGGGGGAGAACAGCCCAAAGCCCTGCCCAGTGTCCCTGCCTCCCAGGAGGGTAGACTTGCCCCAGAGCCAAGTGCAGCCAGGAGGAGCAAGTGCCATGAGGGACCCCCTGGGATGAGGATGGGACATCACCAGTGACTTTAGTTTACCCCCCAGTTTGGGTCCTGGGTCTGTGCAGTGGGATTTTGTGGTCACCCACCCTCCAGGTTAAAGGATAGTGCAGATCCCTTGCGTCAAGAAGCCAGTAGTGCCCTACACGGTGCTGAAGGGAAGAGGTGTCACACACTGAGGTGTGGCAAGGAACCATCTAACAAGAGTCTTCACGAGACACTGCATTGTAGTGGTCAGCTGGCTTCCTCACCCGTGGGGGCAGATAACATGGCCCCCTTTAACTGGGAGAGACCGTGTTGGCAAAACCAACCAGGAGAAGATCATTAATTAGCAGAGCCACTTTGAAAAGTCTGGCTGGCCCACTTGGGCTTTTCCTAACTAAATGAAGACACCTTTCTGCTCGGCTGCAAGTAGAATCTACAGCAGGACCAGGACTGACTCTCAGGACCTTGGCTGTCCCTGTGGGTGGTGGCTGTCCATGGGGAAGGAGCTGGCGTCCCTTTCCAAGGCTTCAGGACCTGGGTCCAGCAGGGAGGAAGAGCTCCCAGGGCAGAAGATCCAGGACCCCAAGGCTCAATGGCCAGCTCTGCCCCTAAGGTAAATGGGCTCCTGACTGTGCTGCCTATGGCCTGGTGGCCTCTGAAGTCCCTGGGAATGTGGCTGTGAGGACAGGGATCAGCCCGGGGGTCCTGGATGCTAAAGGGCCCCGCCTTCTACCACCACCCACAGAGGTGCGGGGAGTCAGCTTGTCTGTGCTATCTTCTTGCCCAGTCTTCCTGCCCAGGTAACCTAAGCTCCTGGGAGGCAGAAATGCCCCTCCCCAAGAATAAGGCTACTTGTGTCTGGCTCTGAAACAGCTGTGCCCATGGGAGAAGGCTGGGGGTGGGGGCCATTCCTGTGCTTCTTCTCACGGGCTGTCCCATGGAGGAGCCCGGCAGTCAGTTATTTGCCTCTGAAAATGCACCACACTAGACAGTCCTGCTCCTACCTCTGCTGAGACACATGCCTGGGGGCCCAGGGATGCCAGGAGCACTGCAGCTCCTTTGATGCACCCTGCAGGTGGCAGACAGCATCAGCCCAAAGTGTCAGACAGAATGGAGGTGGAGGCTGGGGGCAGGGCTGCTAGAGCAGGCTCCTGCTGGGGGCAAAGTCAATCCCCAGGGCCAGGCCAGTTGCTATGGCCACCTCTGCAAACTCCACCTCAGCACAGGTGGGCACCTGCCAATGGAGCCAACTACTTCTGGGGCTGGGCCCTGGCAGGGCAGAAAGGTTCAGGGGGCTACAGCCTCTTGGTGGCCCCACTAAGGTCAATGCTGGAGGAAGGGACAAGAGCAGGCTCTCCTGAGAACTCAGACCCTGCAGTTAGGCCAGGAGGGGGCCAGGTGGGGACCTGGCAGGTCAGAGCGTATTCCTTGTGCAGGTGCTTCAAGAATGCTGAGGAGTCCACCTACCAGCCAACCATACAGGGGCTGCTGGAGCCAGTCTGGGGGTGGGGCAGGGACTATCACTCACCCATCCCAAGGGCCTGCTTTCTGGCGTTTCTTTATTTGTATTTATGTGCTGTTGGCTCCCTCTCCCAAAATCCCAGGGGAAGAATGGGAGAATGAGGGACCTGCTGGAAAACTTCAGGGAGAGAGGTTGCCACAGGCTGGCAGGTAGACACAGGCTCACTCACACATTCCTACACACACACACACGCACACACATTCACGTGCCTGTGTGTACACACAGACGGGGAGAGGGTGGTGGGGGTCACGACTGAGCAAATAAACACATATATGAAAGATAATGGGAGGGGACTTTCTCATTGCCAGAAATGACATTGCAAGCATGGAAAAGGGAAGGCTGGGAAGAAGCCTGAGGTATTGGATTAAAATGGGAGATAGTGGTATGAACTCAGGATTATTAAAAGAAGATCTATACAGATGGATACTGAAGTAGTACAGATACATATGTACACATGCTTCCACGTATGTTTCCACACTTACATATCTTTCTTAGCGTTGTCCATGGAGAGGACCTACAAGCAGCAAGCACACCAAGCACTCAGACCTTGGTTTCTAAACACCACTCTCTAAAGAATGAGGGAGGGCTCTTTGAAGAAATCAGATTCCTGGGCTGCAGCAGGGAAAGCACAAGATTACCCTGAGATCGCTTGTGTTACAAAGTCAGGAAAAGCTCAAAGCGTGATGGAGACCTGTCAGATAACACAGACAACAACTTGAAATGCACATGGGCCAAACCTAGGACAATTTGAGTATTAAAATAGTGAAGGTTGCAGATGATAACCCACTGGATTACATGGGAATCTGTGAGTCTAGGCTGAGGTAGAGAAGTGAATAAATAAGCAAATCAATGGAGGAGGAGGGACAGCTCTTCTGTGTAGTAGAATGCCAACCAGCAAGTCCAGAAGGAATGGCGGACACTGGGCATTGCTATCGGGCATTTCCACCGCAGGCACTGAGACAAGCAGGAGCCACCATGGATGCAAAGGTTGCTGGGCAGAGATTTGCTGAGGATCAGAAAATTACTGGAATATCAGACTCTCTTTCCATAAAGTGCTAGTCAAATACAAAGGGGGAAAGGGGGACTTGAGAGTGGAGAAATCTGGTGATGCCGGCTGAGCAGGCATCAGGGCTGACATCAACAGTGGTGGGATGGGTCAGCGCGGTAGAGTCTCTCAGTGTGAGGCATCGAGGGGTGCCCGGCTCCATTTCTGTGTGCTTCCTCCAGGAAGGGCTCAGCCTGAGTCTGGACATGGGTCTGAAGGTCCCAGAATAACAAGTTCTTTAAGATTGGCAAGGACTGTGAGACGAGGAAAGACTGAGGATCTGCTGCAGACCGGAACAGCTCGATGCAGAGGGCCCATGCACAGGATCCTGGACCAGCATCAGGACAGTTGGCAACACTAAGTGGGGCCTGCCGCACCCCTGGTAATTGCCTAGGTGGGGAGGGTGTGCAGGGATGACGCAGGGAGTGTCCTTGTTTTTGCAAGGTAGACATGGGAGTATTTAGGGGTGATGAGGCATCATGTCAGAAAGTACATATGGCGGGGGGTGATAGAGCAAATGCAGAAAAATGCGAGCCTCCTGAAAATGTTCCCAAAGAAGAGGCGATTGAGGGAGAAGGCAGAGGCCTGACAAGGGGGGAGGCTCACACAGGATCTTCCCCAGGGTGCCCCAGCCCAGGGCTTCCCAAGGGCATTCTGCACAAAACCCTTCTGGGATTCTCCCTGGTTCCCCCAAACTCGGGGGATCCCCCCAACTACAGACCTCCATGCTAAGTTCCAGCCAGAACCCATGCAAAATACTCAGCAGAAGGGACAACCATTTGCCCCCATTCTCACTCAGCATCCAATAAAAAGCGGGGCCTCTTGCTCCAGCCCAAAGACTTCCATTCTGACGCCTCTAACAAGTCTGGGATAGAGGAGGCCAAGGAGAGCTGTGGGTGAGCTCAAGTGGTCTGGAGATAGGGGCTGGGCCAGAAGAGGTAGAGACCAGGCCAGGCTAAGCTCTGCACAGGGCTGGGCTGGAATAAAAGGTGTGAGGCAGCCCACAGGAAGACAGGGCTTTCTCCTGCTGAGCGTTCTTGGGCACTCCCTCCTGGCCCTTCTGAGATGCTCCAGCAGGTAACCTGGCCCACGGGCACCCCTTCCTCCAGGGAGACAAGGCACAGGGCACGGGGCATGCATCCTGGAGAGCCATGTTGGCTGGAATGCACGCAGCATGGTCAACAGTCTTTGCTCCTTCAGTCCATCCCCTCTGGAGGAGTCTTCGACCCAGCTCTGGCCAGGTCAAGCCCTGCTGAGCAGCCTTTGGTACCAGCTCCCTACCCTGGCCACACTCCTTCCCTACTCCTCCACTCACCTCTTGCCACTCTTCCTTCCCCCACCGTCCATTGCTGCCCCCACCACAAAGGACCTGCCCGCACCTCCCCTCTGTCCCTGCGTGGCAGCACACAAAGTAAGTGCCCCGCCAGTATTTGCTGACTTCAAAGCACGCCTCCTGGGCCCATCAGAGTCCCAGCACTGTCAGCATGGGTTTGTCTGCATACAGTAAGTCCCAGGGTTTTGCCCCTTGGCTCCAGAGAGCAGGGAGCAGACCCACGGGGACATGGGGCATCAAGTGGCTTCGATGGGGCCTGAGCAGGACAGCTTGTCAGTGTAAAACAAAGGCCCAGCTTGGCCTGGCCCAGGACACGAGCCTGTTGTCTCTGTCACCTGCTCCCAAATGCCTCCCCTCCCCAGGTCCAGCCCCAGGTCCACCCACCTGCAGTTTCCAGAGGAAGTCGAGGCGGGCAGTGGACTCCACCTGCTGGGCGTGCAGGTACAGGGCCAGCACAAAGACTGAGATGATGATGGGCGTCACCACCTTCAATGCCACCTTGGTTGCGTGCTCAGGGCTGCGGGTAGGAGGTGGGCAGGCCTGAGACCGCCCTGGCTCCTCACAGCGGGCTCTGAGGACCCCCCACCCCCACCCACTGCTGTCCTGTTTTTCTTCCTCCCACTATACCTTCCCCTGTTCCTTATCCCCCTGCTCAAACTTTGCCTCACACGTGCCTCCTCCAGGAAGCCTTCCTGGCTGGCGGCCCCATCTCAGACCCTGCTTGCACCTGCAGCTCAGGCAGCCATTACTCCTCTCCTGACGCCTCATAATCCCCCGTCACTTGGGAGCTCCCCTCTTGTCAGATCAGGGGATGTTGGACAAGACAGGGGCAGTGGGTGCAGTACAAGGGGGCCAGGCAGGCCATGCTGACCCTGTCACTGGACAACCTTGGGCAAGTGTCTTAATCTCTCTGAACTTTAGTTTGCTTATCTGTGTACAACAGGATAACAATACCCACATTTCAAGATGGTAGTAAGGATTAAAGAGATATTATAAACAAAATGCTTAGTGCAGCATCTGACAAACAGTAGGTCCTCCAAAACTAGTAGCATTATTGTCTAATTCTATTTTTGTTACTAATAGATACTCTTAACTAAAGCGGCCATTCCAAACCCTACGTCTCGTGCCAGCCAAGAGCTCAAGCCCTGGAAGGCTGCACAGAGGCTCCAGTCACCACCTCCCCCCTTGCCCAGGCAGCAGCCCTCAATGCAGGGACGGGTCCCACAAGCGCTGCAGCCCTCGCCTTTATTCCTCAACTCCAGAGGGAAAGTGGGTACCACCTTCCATTCTCCTGGGTCTGGGGTTCTCACAGGCTCCTGGGGAAGGGCTTGAGGCTAAATGCTTTAAAATGAGGCCTATGGAATGATCTGAAGCCGGTGATCCCAACCACAGAGCCTACAGATCACCTTGGCAGATATCATGAAAGTGACCAGGGCCTCTGCCCCTCAGGATGCCTTGCTGCCCCAGGAGGAACCAGCCTCCCTGTTCCTGCTGGCCTCCTCCTTCATTACCCACCTTGCCACCAAGGCCCCTCCCACCTGGGCACCAGCTGCCTTCCCTGTCTGTTCTCTGCCGAGGGCAGGGAGCGGCCCTATCTGAGGAGCATCAACTCACCACTGGGAGGTCCCGTTGTTGAAGAAGTCTCTGTGAAGAGAGTTGGGGAAGACTGGTCAGGGCCACCCTTCGGCATAAGGCGGCCTCCACTCCTGCTCGGCCCCCACGCCCTGCTCGGCTGTCCCCACCACTGCTGCTCCTGGCTCCTCAGCCCCAACCCCTCCATATTCAAGGACACTTTCAGGATGGGAGGTGGTAGAAAACGCAGCCCCAACTAGCACTGGATACTCATGACCACAAACCACCCAGCTCTTACCTGAAACCCTGCCTTCCCTGACCCAGCCCATCTGCCTGGGTGGAGGCCTGCCTGCCTCTCCCTCTCCCAGGCCTCTGCTGCCATCCAGAGGGAGTGGAGGAGATCCCACAGCTGCGCTGCTTGGTGTGGCAGCCGCTGGCCACATGCAGCTGATGAGACTTAACACGGGGCTGGTGCAAGTTAAAATGTGCTGTACGTGTAAAACATACACCAGGTTTTGAATAATTAGTGTAAAAAAAGGTAAGATATTTCATTAAAAATTTTATACTGATTATATCTTAAAATGATATTCTGGCTATATAGTACTCATTAAATAAAAGTCAAATTATACTTTTTGCCTTTTTAATATGGCTATAAGAAAATTTAAAATTACATAAGTGGTTTTTTTTTTTTTTTTTTTTTTTTTTTTGGAGACAGAGTCTTGCTCTATCTTCCAGGCTGGAGTGCAGTGGTGCAGTCTTGGCTCACTGTAACTGCCACCTCCTGAGTTCAAGCTATTCTTGTGCCTCAGTCTCCCAAGTAGCTGGGATTACAGGCACATGCCACCACGCGTGACTAATTTTTATATTTCTAGTAGACACAGGATTTTGTTGGCCAGGCTGGACTCAACTGATCCGCCCACCTCAGCCTCCCGAAGTGCTCGGATTACAGGCGTGAGCTACCGCACCCGGCCCACTTTTTATCTATTGGAAAATGTTGCCTTAGAGCCAAACCACGGTCTCCCAATCCAGAAATAACCTTTACTGTCTGCTGCCAGCTTCAGCACCTGAAGAGGAGATGCTGGGGACGGGGAAGGAGCAGTAAGAGGAGGGCAACATTCCCTGCTCCAGTCCCGAACCATGGGGAGAAAGTTCCTGGACCCTTTCTTCCTCCTCAAAGGACTGCAGCCTGTCCCATGCTCGACTGCCCCACGTCTTTGTGGTCATCTGCCCACGGCCCCTACACAACCACCAAGAAGTTCTTCCTTGAATATGACTTAAACCCTTCATTAGAGCTCCACTTTCTCAGGCAACACCACCTTCCCGAGAGAGAAACATTCCTGAGTTTTCTGTGTATCCACATTGTACCTCGACTGCCTAGGCCAGCGGCTGGCACATAGCAGGCCCTTAATAAATATTTTTGAATGAATGAATGGGTGAACAAAAGAACGGATGGGTGAATCCCTTCCTCTAACTCAAAAAAGGTACAGTTTGCTACATTTTTTCAGGGGACACAGAACTGTCACTTTTTTTTTTTTTTTTTTTTGCACTTCTTGGTGTGTGTGTAGGGAGTGGTGATGCATAGAAAAGAGTATGATGAATCAGGCACTTTAAATACATACTACTATAGGCATTGATAATCTACAGGTCACATTTGCCAAGCTTCCAAATTAACCTGCTTCGGGGAGGTCTTGTGATTTACACCAATATCCTGTCCCTGAGCGAAGAATCTTATCTGAGCTCCTCAAATTGCTGATGTACTGATTAATGCATAACCTATTGATATAAAAAAATGCTGATTCATTTCTGAATCATGAATTTGTACTGATTGCTGGCATGTAGACATTTTAGTCTGTATGTTGTGATCTGTAGCCAGTGATTGTAACCCTCCAATGACAAAGGACAACTCTGGTCTGAGGAGTCCCCTTCCCTTCTACTTTCTTACGAAAGCATTCCCGAAGCTTCTGGAACACACCCAACTTGGTGTGTGTATCTTCCTGGCCAATCCTCACATTCGGCTTCCATCAAAACTTAATCAAATTATTTCTGCCTCAACCGCCTTCATTTAGGTTGACAATATTCCCATTTTACAAGGAAAAGGTTATGAGGTTCAGAGGAATGACCAATGTGTCTGATGCTGAGATTCTAACCCAATTTCACCCGAAGCCTGAGGTCTTTCCCCTCATGGAGCCACCTCCCTTGGAAATCTGACATCTGTCACTACATGGCCATGCTGACTATGGGGCCAGACAGCCGTGGGCCCCACCTTCACGCCCACTACCTCTAGGACGTGGGACCTAACCTCTGCCACCACAGCCAGGAGCCTTTCGGTAGTGCACAGATGCCCCGCCTTATGTGGTGGGTCTGCCTATTTGGCTGGGTTGCTGGAGGATGAAGAGGAACAGCAGATATCCAGGCACCTGCCTTGAGGTGGGACACAGAGCCTGTGAACAACAAAGCTTGTCCCTCTGCTCCCACACACCTTACTGCCTGGCTCTGCTGGACCGTGACTCCTCTGAGCCTGGGGCAGCTGGACTGAGCTGAAAGCAGCCCACTGGAGGCTGCCCTGGCAAGGGAGGAGCAAATCAGAGAAAGAAACACAATGGGGCCTGGTGACCTGAGGCCACTCCAACTACTGGGGACGGGAAGGAAGGAAAGAAACAAGGCCGTTTCCCCAGATGTCAGGGCTGGGGAGGAACAAGACACTCTCCTCACAAGTTCCCCGTGGTGCCGGAACCCTAAACCTCCTGCTCTTGCCACCTCCGTGCAATGTCCCGTGCCCCATGGGGAACGTGAGGAAGGTGTCCCGTACATGGCATTGGCGGTGACCAGCAGGTCGGCATTGTCGAAGAGCGTGACACCCGGCACCTCCACGATGAGCACGTAGATGAGCTCGATGGCCAGCATGAGCGCCAGCTTCCCGATGCAGTTGATCTGCAGGAACACGGAGCAGGCCAGCAGGCTGAGCAGCACGCTGTAGGTGAAGTACTGCGGGCAGAGGGCAGTGGCATCAGCTCCCCAGGCCCTGCCCGCCCCCTGGCCCCGTGCATCCTCCAGTCTGAGCTGGCTCAAGTGAGGCCTGGGCTGGGCATGTTTCTGCTGATGTAAATTTCCCAACAGGTGTGATGTAAGGCGAAGGGCCCTGGTTAGGAACCAGGAGATGGGCTCCAGCTGGAGTCTGGCCATTGCCTGCAGGACAGCCCCACATTACAGCTACGCTGCAGGCCCAGGCTGCCCTGGGTTTCAGCCGTGATCCAGGCTGGGCTTTGTGTGCCTCGGGCTGTGTGCTCAGCCCCTCTGAGCCTCAGTGTCCCCTCTGCAAGACTTCCTATCTCACGGCTTGCTGTGATGAACACAAGCAAGGAAGCCCTCGCTGCACTGTCCGGCACCCTCAATAACCGTGGGGAGCCCCTCATCTGCAGCTTTGAACCACAAAGCTCCAAAAGCTGAATGTGTTTTCATGACTCCTGTAGGGGCCACGCCTGAACGGAGCTGCTCTGGTGACAAGAGCTGACCTCACTGCTGGGACGCTAGTTATCTTTATCGTGTCTCCTGTGACATGCAGACATGCTACTACTGTGGAAATATGACCACTTCATGATCAGACTCCACTGGGGGTGGGAGGCAACCTTTTAAAATCTGAAAAATTCTGAAGTCCAAACAATATGGGGCCCCAAAGGTTTCAGAGGAGGGATCATGCCCTGTGCTGTTCCCTCTGGGGAAGCCCCTTCTGGTCTCTGAGCCTCCGTTTCCTTCTTAGACAACTGAGGGGCTGAACCAGGTAATCTTGGAGGTCCCCATCTGCTGCTGTCCCTTGATGCACACATCAACCTCGGTTATTGTTGTTATTATTTTTAATTTAGCACCATTGTTTCTGAGTCAGGCCTCCAGACATTTAGTCTTCGCACACAGCCTCGGCCCTGGGCTGCAGCAGCCCCCAGGGCAGACCCTCAGCCTCCCCAGGCCTTCTAGAGCCAAGGAAAGACTGCCCAGGGCCCCTGGGTGATTGGTTGCTGGGGGAAGCCTCCCATCACCACTGGGAACAGGAGCAGAAGAGGGAACGAGGAGGGCAGCCTAGAGGAGTAAGCTCAGAGCCCCAGGGCCCCGGTCTTTGAAAGGAGGGATGGGAGCTCCAAGAGCCAGCCTGGATTCCCATTCAGACCCTGGCCCAGATAACCAGGAGGCCAACACTGGATGCTGGGGACTCCCCCGGGCCTGGTCTGTAAGGAGTTGCTGAATCAGGAGAAACCTTTGAAGGGGGTGGTCAGCTGGTGGGGGCTGAAGGCTGGTACCAAGCCTCTCCCACAAATGAGGAGCCAGAATCTGCCCACTGCCACCCTCTCCCCCCGGCCTTAGCCTCACCAGGGGAACCACCACCAAGGGGCAAGTACGAGACTGAAAATAGCCTCTGCTCCTCACATACAGCCCTCAGAAAGTTGAAGTGCTCCTGTGGGCTCTCAGCCAGATGTAAGAGGCAGCGGAGGCTAGGGAGGCGAGGCTGGGGAGGGGAGGCTGGGTGCAACATGGCTGCCTGGAAGAGACAGAGAGCTTGCCACCAGCCCGGGGGGGGGGAACGGAGGGGGGCGGGGGCGGGGCAGGGGTGGGGCTGCACCTGCCTAGGTGAGCTGGGGCCAAGCCCTGGTCCTCCCTGGGCCTTCCCTGCCCTATCTGTACAACTGAGAGCCAGATCCCAGGCTGGGAGGGAGGCCCACACTGGCAGCCCACAGCACCCCTCAGCTGCAGTCACAGGCCCTTTGGGAGCTGGATGAAAACATGAACCTTCTCTCCAGAAAAAGGCAAACTGCCCCCATCTTACTGGCTTCATGTGTGCACCCATAGGGAGCTGGGGGTATGAGACGGGGGAGGCTGGAAGCCCGGCCCAACTGCTGACTAGCGAACTGCTCCCTGGCAAATGCAGCACCGTGAATGAAGCACCTTGCACGCCACAGGTGCTTAATATATGCTGCTCTCCGAATAAGGATACGTGGCATTATTTTTAAACCCAAATGCCTGTGGGCACAAAATTTCTTTTTGAGGTGATAAAAGTATTCTAAAATTAGATGATGATGATGGTTGTACACATTGGTGAACACACGAAAAGCTACTGAACTGTGCACTTTGAACAGGTGAGGTTTATAGTAGTGCTGGTTTGGGATTGGGTTGCTTTGCTCCCCTCTCTCCTCTCTGACCCTAACAGCTGGGGCTTAGGTGGGTTCTCCTGAGGTGGGGTAGGGTCTGCTAGAGAAGCGGAGGGTCCAGAAAGTTTTGCCCTCGGATCAGGAGCACGAACTCTGTCTGGAGCCGGACAAGTTGAATGACAGCTCCAGCTTTGTTGAGTCCTGGCTGTGTGACCTGGGTAAATTACTTAGCCTCTCTGTGTCTCAGGTTCTTCGCCTCTACAAAGGAGATAATATAACACTTATGTCATAGGCTGTTGGGAGGATTTCATTAGTAAGTGTGTATAGAGCCCTTAGCCACAGTCCCTGGTAAGCACTATAGAAACAACAGCTACACCATTGTCATCGTCATCGTCATATGGAGGAGGCTCACCTTGTTCCCAGTGTCTGGCATGTAGGAGTGAGAGACATTGGGGTAAGCGGGTCTGTAGAAGACAGTGAGCTGGTGAGACCCTGTCCTTCAGACTGTCCTGAGCAGCTGAGGGGACAGTGGGGGAGGGCAAGGGACTCTTCACCACTCCCTTCCAGCCCGTGCGCACCCAGTACCTCGGGGAAGTTGCAGTTGGGCCAGGGGCTGCCACAGAAGCCCTGCTCATCGCCCAGGCTGTAGTTGACGGCCGACTCCACCACATGACATGCGTTGACCTGGCTTGCGCTGATGTTGTGCTCCTGTGCCAAGCAGCCCAGCAGGTCCTTGGAGTTGCACGTGAACTGGGGGCAGGGAGGAGGGTGGTGAGGGGAGGGTAAGCTGCTGGGGGACAGGCAGGGCAAGCCCAGCCGCAGGCTCCCACCCGTCCTCCGCCTCAGGTGCAGTATGACACTGATGGGGACAAAATCTGAAAGAGGCTGAGGAACGGGCAAGGTTTGCCCAGCTGCCCTGGCTGGAGGGGGTGTGGCTAGCGTGCCCTGCCAAGGAGGGGCTCTTAAACATGCCTTGGGGACATTCCCTAAACTCTTCCTGGCCCCACCAGGCTTGAGAATGAAGAGCTAAGAACTTCACTTAGTGGGAGAGTAGCCAAGCATAGTGGCTCATGCCTATAATCCCAGCATTTTGAGACGCCAAGGCCAGCGGATCACTTGAGCCCAGGAGTTTGAGACCAGTCTGGCAACTAGCCTGGCAACATGGGGAAACCCCATCTCTAAAAAAAAAAAAAAAAAAAAAATTAGCTGGGCATGGTGGTGGTGTACACCCGTAGTCTCAGCTACTTGGGAGGCTGAGGCAGGAGAATGGCGTAAACCCGGGAGGCGGAGCTTGCAGTGAGCTGAGATCCGGCCACTGCACCCCAGCCTGGGCGACAGAGCAAGACTCTGTCTCAAAAAAAAAAAAAAAGAACCTACATGAGGCACATTGAGTCAAAGCTTATCCCAGACCCAGGAGCCACACAAATAAGAAAGTCCCTCCTAGCCCTGCCGGGCGGGTACATGGCTCCAATGGGTTTGATCCAATCGGGCTGTGGAGGTGCTGGGAGATCGTGCAGCCACCCACCATGTTGACAAAAGCTGCCAGGAACACCAGGGTGATGGTGAACACCCCAACCAGGGTGCTGTTCATCTTGGACCGCACGATCTTCCTGGAGAGAGTCTGCAGCGGGGAGGGGAAGAGCTAGGGTAGGGGTGGGGGGTAGAGAGGGAGGAAGGGAGAGACGGAATAGAATTCAGCAAGGACTCCACAAATGGCCCCGGGAGTGTAGTGGACCTACCTGTGTCTCTCCCCAGCATGATCCCCGGGCCTTCCTGGTGGCCCTCCCAGCCTGCAAGTCTCCAGCCTTGAACTGCTGCACCATTGCTTCCAGGTCAACAGCAGGGCAGATTCTGCAGCTGACCAGGAGCGGGACTATGTGGGGAACCCAGGTGAGAGAGGCAGGATGAGAGGAAAGATGGTATCTTGACCCAACAGAGAAATCAATAAAAAAGCACATTGGCTCGCTGTGTGCCATCAGGGAGGGACGGTGGGTGGCAGCTGAGGAGTCGTGGAGGGCTCAGAATGTTCCCCGGAGGGTTGAGAAGGCTTCTGGGAGGGAGTGGGCAGTGGTAGGTTTAAGGATTTGGAGAGGATTAGGCCTCACTCAGGAGGAGGAACTGAGCAGCGAGGAGCAGGAGGGAGGTGGATGTGGCCCTGAGCACTGAGTGAGCTCTGTCCTTAGCACAAAGCTCCATGGACCTGCCATTTCCCTCACCCTCTCCTCCTCTGTATTCTTCCACTAGACAAACCATGTCTACTCAAAGACCACCTGCAGCTTTGTAATTAAATGATTGGGCTCCTAAGTCCCATTTCTGCCACCAAATCTGATGCAGCTGGCCTTGTAAATGATGTCCCCCTCATCTCCCACGCAACCTAGGCTGGAAAAAGAACCTGATGGACAGAGAAGCAAAACAGTGGATCCATGATGCCCCACCCCTACCTGCCCCAACCCTTCCTGCTGAGGTCTATCTGTTACAGACATCTAGGTGTCCATAAAACCCCCCAAGGGCAGACAGGGTGGTTGAAAAAGCACTGAACCAGGAGTCGGGAAGCCTGGGCTTGGCTTGGTTTTTCCTTTCTGTTCCTGAGCAAGCCACATCCCATCTCTGAAGTCTCCTATTTGTAGGGCTCTTGGGACCTTTGGGCACCCCCAGCTTTTGTGGTGAGTGAAGCAGGCAAAGGTCTCTACCCCAATCATGGGCCGTGAGCATCCCTGAAAATTCTTGCTGAAAGTGCCAGACCACAAGGCTTCTCCATCCCCTGATACTGAGAGTGTCTGTAGTTGGCCACACTGACAGCTAAATAGGTCATGGGGCCGTAGCATCACTACCATGTGACCACTCATTCCCAGTGGGGAGGGGAACTGGCTTGTGTGCTGCAGTATTTGCTGCCAACTCAAAAAGGTGTCGGGCCCTTGATCCAGTGTTCTTCAGCTGCAACCCAAACCCACTACGTGTGCAGCATCCACGAGGGCCCATCACATGGGACTTCAGTGGCAAAGGGACTTCAAACACAAATATGCTGACATTCATGCTGCTGACTGTAACATGAGTAATAAAGTTTTTCTCTCTGACCCAGGAGTCTCGTGTCTTCTGCCAGCCTCTATGAAACAGCAACCAGCAAACTCATTAGCTTGTAAGTAGGGTAAAATCACACCTTACACCCTTCAGAATTCTAGACAAAAAGTCAGGTCCCTGCTCATCCCGGGGTCTTGGGCTTGGAGCTGGCTGTGTGCATAGGGAGGGTGTATATCTTTCTGACCCCAGAATCCTCCTCCACCCTTCCAGCAAAGCCATTTCCTATCAGCAGAGGGAAAGAGGGGACCACAAAGACGGATAGATCACAGGAAGAACTGCTGCCATGGCAGAGGCCTGGCAGTCTCGCATAGGCTACAGGCTGAAAGATGAAGGCCTGGGACTCCATCTCCCCAGCAGGAGAGCCTCCCAGGTATGCTCCTATACTACCAAGCCTGTGGCACATGTTCTGAGCAAACACTGGGATAATAAAAGAGACCCTCTGGGATAATAAAAGAGACCCTCTGACCAAACCGTCTTATGTGGTAGAAGGAAAGTTAAGTGTGATCTGAAGAGCATAAGCTTGTATTAAAATCTTGCTTAATAGACATAGAAATGAATCAAATAGATTAAGGGTCCAGAAACAAATCCTTCCATTTATGGCCCAATGATTTTGACAAGCGTTCCAAGACAACGGTGAAAGGACAGTCTTTTCAACAAATGGTGCTGAGACACACGGATATCCACAGGCAAAAAAAATGAAGTTGGGTCCCTACTGCACCCTGTACAAAAATTAACTCAAAATGGACCAGAAAACGTAAATGTAAAAGCCAAAACTGACAGAACTCTTATGGGAAAACATACAAGTAGATCTTTGTGACTTTGGATCAGGCAACGGTTTCTTAGAGGTGACACCAAAGGCACCAATCAAAAAAGAAAAAATAGATAAATTGGACTTTATTAAAATTAATTATTTTTGTCCTTCAACTAACACCATCAGGAAAGTTAAAAAAAAAAAAAAAAAAAAAAAAAAGTATTGGTGAGGATGCAGAGAAGCTGGAATCCTTGTGCATTGCTGGTGGGAATGTAAAATGAGGCAGCCACTGAGGAAAACAGTAGGGCATCTCCTCAAAAAAATCAAGCATAGAATTATTATATGATCCAGTAATTCCACTTCTGGGTATATGCCCCAAAGAATTTGAAACAGGGACTTGTACAGATACTTGTACACCCTTGTTCACAGCTGTATTCTTCCTAATAGCCTGAAAGAGGAAACAATTTAATCGTCCATCAACTGATGAATAAACAAAATGTGATATATCCATACACGGGAATATTTTTCAGGCATAAAGAGAGTAAAGTGCGTTACATGCTACAACATGGATAAGCCTTAAAACTAATATGCTAAGTGCATGAAACCAGTCTCACAGGGCCATGTGAGATTCCCTTCATGTGAGATGTCCAGAACATGCGAATCATAGAAACAAAGTAGATGAGTGGTTGCCGAGGGCTGTGGTGATCAGGGAGGGAGGAGTGACTGCTAATGGGTCGGGGGGTTTCTTCTGGGGATGACAACAACGTTCTGGAATTAGCATCAATAGTTGAATAACTTTGTGAATATACTAAAAACTAGTGTATTAAAAGTTCATTCACCTGTATAAAGGTGAATTTTATGGTATGCAAATTATGTCTCAATGAAGCTCTTATTTTAAAAAATCTTGCTCAGCCTCTTACTGGTTGTGTGATCCTACACTCTGAGCTTCAGTCTCCTTACTGGGAAATTGGGAATAGCTCTCTCCCAGAGTGGCTATCAAGACTTAGCAAAGCGATGCATTTGAAAGTGCTCTGTAAGCTGTTAAACGCAACAGAAAAGTGAGTTAATATTTGCATTTTAAAGAGCTATATTGCCAATAAGAATGAAAGTCCTTATTTCCCATGTAAAGGAATTTTTGGTTTCACAGCTGGGTAAAGTGTTTTGGCACTAGCACGAGGGATCTTACTCTGAAATGGTATGACAGATGGTTTCAAATCGCTGGCTGCTGAAAACTTTGTCATTCTATCTCCATCCCCTTTCCCCACCCCCACCCCAACTCCTATTTGCCCTACGTTGTTTAAACTGCTGAGTTCTGATCACCCCATCCACTGATTGAGAGGCTTCCTTCATCATTTTGCAACCACCAATGTAATGACTGATAGAGGCAAAGGTTACTAATGCATGCTAAAACTTTCTTAACAAAAGATGGTCGGGGAATAGGGTATGCACATTAGCTTCCTGGTGAATATGGGACCAGGAGCCCCACCAGGACCATCCAGAGGCCAGGAGAAGAACTGCAGGCTTAAAAAAAAAATCAACGTTAGATATGGCTCTACCAGCTAATGAATGACTGCCTGTACACTGGTTTGCTTGCTACAAGTCAACTTCCCTCCACACTCTTTTTTTTTTTTTTTTTTTTTTTTTTTTTTTTTTTTTTTTGAGGCGGAGTCTCGCTCTGTCGCCCAGGCTGGAGTGCAGTGGCGCGATCTCGGCTCACTGCAAGCTCCGCCTCCCGGGTTCCCGCCATTCTCCTGCCTCAGCCTCCCGAGTAGCTGGGACTACAGGCGCCGCCACCACGCCCGGCTAATTTTTTTGTATTTTTAGTGGAGACGGGGTTTCACTGTGTTAGCCAGGATGGTCTCGATCTCCTGACCTCGTGATCCGCCCGTCTCGGCCTCCCAAAGTGCTGGGATTACAGGCTTGAGCCACCGCGCCCGGCCTTTTTTTTTTTTTTTTGAGACAGAGTCTCCCTCTGTTGCCCAGGCTGGAGTGCAGTGGCACAATCTCTGCTCACTGCAAGCTCCGCCTCCCGGGTTCATGCCATTCTCCCGCCTCAGCCTCCAGAGTGGCTGGGACCACAGGCGCCTGCCACCACGCCCGGCTAATTTTGTTTTTGTATTTTTAGTAGAGACAGGGTTTCACCGTGTTAGCCAGGTGAAACCAGGATGGTCACAGTCTCCTGACCTCGTGATCCGCCCACCTTGGACTCCCAAAGTGCTGGGATTACAGGCATGAGCCACCGCGCCGGGTCACCCTCTACACTCTTTAAAAAGACTTTCTCTTGACTTTAAAACTTCAGTAGGAACTCAGGAATTGCTGCTTTTTTGAAGTCTCCAGAAGATTTGACATCCTGTCTTGATATCAGTTTATAGAGTGTCTCATTTCCTATAATTAGAGAGTTCATCTCTATGTCAACCCTAAATCCAGATTTTACCTCAGTGTGGATCTTAAAAGTCTTGGCTGGGTGCAGTGGCTCATGCCTGTAATCCCAGCACTTTGGGAGGCTGAGGCGGGTGGATCACAAGGTCAGGAGATCGAGACCATCCTGGCTAACATGGTGAAACCCTGTCTCTACTAAACATACAAAAAATTAGCCAGGCATTGTGGCAGGCATCTGTAGTCCCAGCTACTTGGGAGGCTGAGGCAGAAGAATGGCATGAACCCGGGAGGTGGAGCTGGCAGTGAACCGAGATCATGCCACTGCACTCCAACCTGGGCGACAGAGCAAGACTCCGTCTCAAAACAACAACAACAACAACAACAACAACAACAACAAAAAAACTCTTTGCCAGGGGCAGAGTCTCTTTCCAGGGCTACACCACAACTGCAGTCAGATTGTGGAGAGGATTTTCCAGCAGGATAACTGTCTGTACCAGCCAATCACTTAATGCCTGTTCACAATCAGAGCCCAGAAAAAGAACTGATGTTCAAAAAAGAAGTTAAGAACCAGTACATTCCCAATCTGATTAATTCAAATCAATTCAACATGAAAAACAGGAGTGGGAACATAGTTAATAAACCATGATTGGGGTAAGGAACAGTTTGATCCTGGCCTCTTTGAATGTCTCCAGGCACGTTGAAGACCTCCCTGGGCCCCTGTCTGTGATGCGGGGCTAGGGTATTGCAAAGATAAAAGGAGGGGATGAAATTGGATGGCAAAAAAGTTTAAGAATACAGCCTCTTTGACAAGGAGCTAATAAAAGAAGCAGTAGCTCCTACTTCAGAAAAAGAAAAAAAAGGTAAGAAAACCACAGAGGTCAAACCTGGCAAGTAGAAGGGGTCTACCCAGTGCTCTCATCACTTGGCCTTTCAGGAGTCAACTGGACATATTAGCAGAGGCAGTGTCCTGGAGGGTAGGCTCATGGGCTCTGAATTAAAAGCCACCTGGTTTTAAATCCTAGCAATAACCACTTCCTAACTATAGGATCTAGAAAAAGCTGTCTAACCTCTCTGGGCTTCCGTTTCCTCATCTGCAAAGTAGATTCAATAAAAGCCACCTTTGAGGCTCAGGAAACACAGCTTAAAGTAGCATAGCTTGGATGTGGATCCTGGGCTGTCCTGTCTTGAAAAACACAGGGGGAACCTACGATATGCCTCCTGGAACGAAGACCTCTCCATCTCCTAAATGAATGATGTGTGTGATGAGATGTGAATGGTGAGAGGAATGTGCCCCCTGAGCATGCAGGCAGAAAGGTGAACATGGGAATCCTAAAATCCTCACAGGATAGAAGGCACCTAGGAGGGGAGGGGTACTGGTGGCACAGTTAGACCCTATTTTAGAAATTGTGGACCAGGACTTGAGTTGGAGTGGCAGAAAGGAGAACCAGCAAGGTGGGCTTAGCTACACACAGGCTGCAGGGAGAGGAGAAGAGGCTCTGTCGGTGACTGCAGAGCAGACAGGGCCCACAGGAGGCTCTGGTCACAGATCCCAGGTGCTCATATGATCAGGTCCAGGGGATCAGTACGAGGTAGACCAAGAGCAAGCCATCAGGCTGGGGGATAAGACAGATTCTCTCTCTCTCTCTCTCACACACACACACACACACACACACACACACACACACACACACAGCTACACAGCTGAGTTCCCCCACAGGGCCTATCTGTACCTAAGTATTTGGAGCTGGCTAAAGAGGGAAGGGGCTGCACTTAGGAGCCATGAGCAAACTCCCTATCCCTGGAGGTGATCAAGCAAAGCAGAGGCTGGCGCACTCCTTGCAGGGTTATCACTGGGAAATCCAGCCTCAGGTGGGTGGCTGGGCTCTCTCACTGCATGGGCCCCTTCCAACCTGAGATCCTCTGAGTTGTGGACAACGTGTGATGGTGAGCAGGGCTTTAACATGGTTTTCTCTAGGAAAAGCAGTTCTGGGGCCCAGGTCAGCACAGATGCCAAGGGAAGGAGGGGGGGTTTGTGCAGATGTGCAGACTTGCCCTCTAAGACAGCATCTCCAGAAGGAAGCACTCGGGGGGACGGTCCCCAAGGCAAGGCATCTGAGGGGCAGCGGGGGCTCTGCAAGGCAGCTGAGGCTCAGGAGTGAAACCAGGACTTGAGGACACGATGAAGACCAAGGCACCAAGTTAGCCCCACTGAGAAATCCAGGGGAGTGTGTGAGCTGCACTGAGCTGTGTCTGGAAAAGACTGAACAGGCCCAAGATAAAAAGGCCACCAGAGCACTTAGTAAGAAGGCAAAACCCAACCCAGAAAGGACCAGGGAAAACTGCTCCCCAACAGCCAGAGAAGACAATTCACTCAGCCGACACTTTCTCATATTTCTGTCTTTGAAAAGGTTAAAATATGGACAGTTTAAGGAAGTTAGTCCACGTTGTTCTGGGAAAATGAAAAAGTAAATGAAATAGAGAAAGAGACTGACACTACCTGGCTTGGGGGTAATTTAGGAACTGTCGCATCTCTTTGCAAAGCCACTCCCTGTGACTTCTGAGAGACTGAGAAAATGAGAAAAAGTTTCTGAGTTCTGGTAAAACCACAAATGTTTTTCAAAAAGAAAACAGAAGAACCCTAAACACTGCAGGCTAGTCAGCTTCATGTCAGCACCTGCAAAGGTGAGAAAATGAACTTCATGCGGTCAACCCACTTGTGCCACGGTGCTCAGTGACAGGCTGACATCTGCATCAGGGAAGAAGGGGTACTGTTCCCCGCCACGCACATGGCAGGAGGTAGAGCCAGGTAGAATCTCCTTTCATGTCTTCACCTGCAAGCTTTAACATGGTTTTCTCTAGGAAAAGCAGTTCTGGGGCCCAGGTCAGCACAGATGCCAAGGGAAGGAGGAGGGGTTTGTGCAGATGTGCAGACTTGCCCTCTAAGACAGCATCTCCAGAAGGAAGCACTCGGGGGGACGGTGCACAACACGAAAGAGGGAAGAAGAAGAAGAATTCAATGGAAAGAAGTTCATATTACAAACGACTTTTCAAATTGGGCTCTGCGTTCCAGAAAGTGGATAAACCCTGAGAAAATGGCTAATCAGGCCACGAGAGAAGGAGGCGGCAGGGATAGGAGCTGAGGGTGGGTGCTGGAGTCTATTTAATGGGTTGACCACCAGCCCAGAGCGGCAGGTTCCAGGCTTCATAAGCCACTCAAGTTCTTTAATGAAGCCTTCTATCTGTAAGATGGAAAAAGCAGGCTACCTAGCTGGATGGTATGGGACTGGGGGGACGGTGTTTGTGTGGCCTGGGGATGGAGGGTGAGTATTCCATCTACCAGCCCCCTCCCCCACCCCAAGGAAACTGAGGCCTCCACAGAACAGAGGCAGCAAAAATCACTGGGCTAGACAAAAGAACTGAGAACATGCTCAGTGAATTTGGCATTGATAACAAAATAGGCAAATTCAACAAAAGAAGGCAGGGATGATTTTCATAACTCATCTTGAACTGTGGGGAAAAACCTCATGAGACCAACAATGGCCAGTGAAGGTGGCTGCAGGCAGGAAAATGGGCCCATCCTTCCCCTCCTCCACAACTGACTGCAAATCAGGAAACTCAAACGGAATGAAATCAGTAGAGCTCAGGTTCACCTAAGTCCCTAACAGAAGAGGAAGGAAATTTAGGTTCAAGCTTAAAAAATGGCAGACTATGCACAGCTTTGATTCTGATTTGAATGGGCTAATTAAGTGCCTGAAACAAACAAACAAAGAATGACTTTGCCTCAGGTTCCTTACTTCAAAAGAAATGTTCTCTTTGGGGTTCAGCAAAATAACTTTTAACTATGGTGCACTTTTTTGTAGGTGGCTGTGACTTTTCATTGTGGCAATATTTATACAACATAGAATCTGACATTTTAACCATTGGTAAGTGTACCATTCAGCGGCATTAACCACACTCATGTTGTGCAACCAATATTGCTATCAATTTCCAAAACCCTCTCATCACCCCAAACAGAAGCTCTGACCCCATTAAGCAATGATGCCTGCCAGCCACTGGGAATCTCTAGTCTGCTTTCTGTGTCTATGAATTTGCCTGTTCTAGGCATTTCATATAAATGGAATCAGATGACACGTGTGACCTTTTGTGTCTGGCTTCTTTCACTCATTGTCATGTTTTCAAGGTCCTTCTATGTGGTAGCATGAAACGGCGCTGCATTCCTCTTCGTGGTGGAATAGCATTCCACTGCAGTACACGGCACATTTTGTTTATTCATCTGTTAATGGATGCCTGGGTTGTTTCCACTTTGTGGCTATTGAGAAAATACCGTGTCCTTTCATAGCCACGGGATGAAGAAGTGGAACTGTCCACTCTGGATAAAGCAGGCTAGGGGGGCCTTGACAACCGCAAGACCAAAAGGCAGGAGTGGCTGAACATGGGGCAGGAGGGAGGATGTGGCCTTGAGGAGGGAGGGTCAGTGGAGAGGCAGGGAACCAGCTAATGTTAAGCCCTATGATGCAGCCTATCAGATGCTACAATACCAGCAACTGACGGAGCACGCGGCTCAGCGTGGTGTGCTTCTCAGACGTGCCCGATGGCTCTGGCTGACCCTGCCCTCTCTGGCTGTCCACCTCTGCACCTGGCAGGGGAGGTGAACCACAGAAGGTGATTCCTAAGGTCCCTTCCAGTTCTGACAATCAGTCCAACAAGACCTTGACCACGATGTGACTATACAGTTAACAGACTAATAACGGCCCTCTCTGGAGGGTGGAGAGAGAAAGGGGACTTTGGAGGGGATGAAGGTCCAGTTCCTCCAGAAGGAAGACATGGTGCTCACTGCAGAAGAGGGAGTTATGGCAAGGCTGCACCTGAGTGCCCCACTGCCCACCCCAGAGGCTTGGCTCCCAGTGAGTGTCAGGGAGGAGTCGGAGAGGCTCAGCAGATGTGGGAGAGGCAGATCTGCCCCAGGGATGAGTGCTTCCTGGGGGCCAGCCTGGTGCGTCAGGGAATTCTGAAACCACTGGTGAAGAAACTGAGGGAAAGGCCTGATGGGCACGGCAAACAGGAACATAAGTGGTTTCTACCACAGACCAGAATGACCCGGAGCCAGGTCACATTGAGGGACACAGCCTGGACAGGGGACACAGCACGCCTAAGAGATATGGGAGAAAAACTCAGAACAAGAGCCACATTTCTGCCGCCAACACCAGCCGGCGGTGTGGCCCGCTTGGAAACACCGAATCACTCTGGGGCCACACTCCTCACCTATGTGCTGGGTGGCTCAAGACCTATAATCTCTGAGGTCCCCTCCAGGGAAAATTCCAGAGCACATGGGAGCACCAAAGTGTGTGTCGAGAGAGACCTCCCCCACACCCATTCTCTCAGCAAATATTCACCGGCCACTGCTCTGTGCCAGGCTTGGTGCTAGGCGCCCTTCCTTCCTTGTGCATAACATGAACAGGCGCAGCAGCCACAGCATCTTCTGGTTGCACAGATTTGCCAAGGGCAAGTTAAAGCAGCCAGTGAAGAACAGGTTCCCACGGACCATTTGCCCACCTCCAGGTGAGCTTGCTGCCAATGCCAATGGAGAGGTGTGGCTGGCAGCAGGCACTCTCCCACCCCTGCCAAGCACAATACTTGGGCCCCTTCACATTTCAGGCCCCTGCGTAGGGCCCCTACCAGGGCTGAGACAAGCGGGAAGAAGGTGGCTGCAACCCAGCTGTCAGCTACACTCACCTTTACGCAGGAGTAGATCACAGACACAAACACCACCAAGGTCAGCAGCAGGGAACAGGTCAGGTAGAAGCTGAGCATGAATACAGAGCTGGAGGGAGAGAGGAGGGGAGGGAGAAGCCAGGCTCAGGTGGCAGGGCTGCAGCTTCTGGGGGGCCTGCCTGACAAGCAGGCCACAGGTCCCCCGTGCCCATCCTCACAGCTTCAGAGGGCCTGGGCTCTGAAATCCGGAGAGGGAACCTGAAGTTGCTCCATCTCCCCTAATCCACTGCCCAGCCTTTTGCACTGACTGCCTGAGCAGGGCTTACACAGCCTTGCAGGTGGATTCTGGAGCCCTCCCCATAAGGGTATGGTTCCCTCCCCTTCCGGTGGGGACAGCAGCCCACAGGAAGCTGAATGGAGAACCAGGTGACACCTGATAGGTATTTTGCCTAGTTCTCAGCTATTCACTGATGTGCTTCATTTAGCTTGGAAGAACCACCTGGTGATTCCCTCCAAGTCGTCACTCACGGCTCCATAAACAACTGTGAAGGCTGAAAGCTGATTGGATCAGTGGCCTTCGTTTCTAGAAATGCCTTTGTCAGCAGCACAGCCAGTCACTCTTTGAGAAACAGGGGTGACTGTCTCTTTAGAAGGGCAGAATCTCTAAGCCCCACCCCCTTTCCACTGCCAGGTCCCAAAACAAGTCTGTGGGACTGCCAGGTCCCACAGTTTTTGCTCCTCTATTCCTAGCCAGTTCAACAAGAAAAATGCAAGGATTTCCCTCTGCCCCTCCTTTCAGATGCAGATCACAGGTGACCTTCAGAGCCACCGTGGGTGGCCACCCTCAGACAAAAGAGCTGTAAGTGACTTTCCATCCGGAACTTCCCATTGGCCCTCCTGGGGCAAGGGCTGGCCTGGAGACAACATACCCCGCCATACCACCAGGTGGCTGTTCAAGGGAGGAAGAGTGGCCTGAAGATGCCAGGTGTTGTTACGGGGTTAAAAGCCAGTGGGGGGTGTGAGAGGCAGGTGAACACCTCTAGGGAGGATTCAAACAGCATCTTTGTTCCAGGCCTCCACGGAAGCCAGCACTTAGCTGCCTTCAACAAACGGAACAAGACAAACGAATTCTCTTCAGAGGAAAAGAAAGACCTTTAGAGTGGCTTTTAAGGCTTTCCTAGAGAGGAGGTGGCTAGAGAATGACCTCTGCCAATGTCTAAGCCACTTGGAGGGAATGAAGCCGTTGCAGGCAGGGCAGGTAACTGAGACGACCCAGCCCTCAAGACGCTGCAGAGAAGGAAAAGCAGCAAAGAGGCAGGACTATGCACTCAAGCTACAGGGACTGTCAGTTACAACGGGATTATAAACCAGATTGCCTTTTTTTTTTTTTTTTTTTTGAGACAGAGTCTCGCTTTGTTGCCCAGGCTGGAGTGCAGTGATGTGATCTCGGCTCACTGCAACCTCTGCCTCCCAGGTTCAAGTGATTCTCCCACCTCAGCCTACCGAGTAGCTGGGATTACAGGTGTGCACCACCACGCCTGGCTGATTTTTGCCTCACCACGCCTGGCTGATTTTTTGCATTTCCACTGTGTTGGCCTGGCTGGTCTTGAACTCCTGGCCTCAAGTGATCCACCTCCCTTGGCCTCCCAAAATGCTGGGATTACAGACGTGAGCCACTGTGCCCGGCCTCCAGATTGTTTCTTGATACTTGTGGGTCCACATCAGTACAGAAAGATGGGGTTTTATGCCAACAAGGAGCCCAGCTCTGCACAGCCTCAGTGCCGGTGTCAACCAGAGTGGAGCTGGCTGCCAGTGCCTGGTTTTCACCTGTGGCATCCAACAGAGTCACGGCAGATACAAATGTAAGGGAGATCTTTTCATTCTTTTAATAATGTTGTTAAAAATAAAATACACGTCGACATCATGTACCTCCTGCTATGGTACACGGAGAAGGACACATCATCACTTCAGTGGGAGCCTTGCCAAAATCTAATCATGAAAAAACATCAGACGCACTCAAATGGAAACTACAAATTAATTGGCCGGTACTCCTCAAAAGTGCCAAGGTCATGAGAGACAAGCAAAGGCTGAGGAACTATCACAGATGGGAGGGGATGGAGGACACGAATTAACTACATGTGACGCGGGATCCTGAAAAGGCTCCGGGAACACAAGCTGGATAGTGAGGGGGAAACGACGAATTAGAATAAGGTCAGTAGATGAGTTAATAGTATCATTTTAGTGTTGATTTCCTGGTTTTGATCATTATACTACAGTTACAGAAGTTGTCAACATTCGGGGAAACTGGATGCAGGACGCACAGAATCCCTCTCGGCTACTTTTGTAACTTCTCAAAGACCATTGTTTCAACATGAAAAACAGAAGGTACTGGCTTTGGGGACTCTTTAGATGAAGCAAGGCTTAGAAGATATAACCAAATTCAACCAGTGGATTTTGAGTAGATCCTGGCTACAAATAAAACTAAAAGTAGAAGACGTTTTGGGGGACAGTTTGGGAAATTTGAATATGGACTGGGTAGTAGGTGATAGTAGGGAATTTATGTTAATTTTTTTGGTATATAAAGTATTGGGGTTAAGGAGGAAAATGTCCTTAAATTAGGTGTACATTGAGGTTTTTATGGGTAAATGTCTTTGTGTCTAAGTTTACTTTAAAACAATCAGAATAAAATAGATGAAACAAACACTGCAAAATATTAACAGTTATTCTATCTAGGGGATGGGTACTGATTAGATTAATTACTTTACTTTTCTGTGCATTTGAGGAATTACATAATAAAAAGTAAAAATATGTATTTATGCATACACTTATATGTATGTGTGTATATATATGTATAGGTGTATGTGTATAGGTGTACATACATAAGGCAATTATGTTTCTCTTTCCAAGCGAGACTCTAATGTGAATGACAATTTAACAAACACCTCATTTCCAAAAGCCCTGCATACTTCAAAGTACCCCCCATAGAAGCCACAGGCTTTCTCAGTGACACAGCCAGTCCTCAGAAAAGTTCAGAAACACCTCTTTGTGAAATACTTTCAGAACTTGAAATCCATTCTTAGAAATATCCACAGTAGTAGAAAACCTGCATCTTTTGAATATATATGTATTTTTTTTTCCCAAGAACTAAAGGTTACACAGAAAGCGGCCCAGGGAATACTTTGGGTGACTCAACTGTCAGTGGTGGGGTGGGTTAATGGGACGAGACAATTAAGTGATAAAAAGGCGTCTCTTGACCAGGCACGGTGGCTCACACCTATAATCCTAGCACTTTGGGAGGACAAGGCGGGTGGATTGCCTGAGCTTGGGAGTTCGAGACCAGCTCGGGCAACATGGTGAAACCCTGTCTCTACTAAAATACAAAAAATTAGCCAGGCATGGTGGTGGGTGCCTGTATTCCCAGCTACTCAGGAGGCTGAGGCAGGAAAATTGCTTGAACTTGGGAGGCGGAAGTTGCAGTGAGCCAAGATGGTGCCTCTGCACTCCAACCTGGGCAACAGAGTGAGACTCTGTCTCCCTCCCCCTAAAAAAAGCATCTCTCGTATAGCTAAGCAGCGACCGGTGAGAAGTCGCCCATCCTGGAATGAGCACATCATCTTCCTACCCAGAGAGGTCAGAGCCCTGGCTTCCTATCCCACTGAGGGCACACTCAGAAACTTCTCTCCCTGCCTGAGCAAGTGTAGGCCAGACTCCCTGCTCTGTTCTCCTAAATGACCACCCCCTCCCAACCCTGGGATTCCCTGCAGCCAGAGGAAGGAGCCCAAGAGGGCTGGGGATACTCACTGGGGCACGATGGTGATCTGGACAAAGCAGATGAAGAGGAAGACGAGCGAGGCACACGCCACATAGGCACCAAATCGGTCGTCTACCTGCTTGGAGTACTGAGAGGAGACGGGCATGGTGAGAAGGGCCAAGACACCTGGCCCAGTCCACTCCAGCCCTGTCAATCCCACACACCCAGGGCAGCCACTCAGGGCTGGTCACCTGTGCAGCCCACTCCCACAACAGGGAAGACCCGAGGACCAGAGCCAGACTTAGACCCCAGGAAACCATTCCAGATCACCAGACGGTGGTGCCTTTGGAGAGGGCAGTTGAGAGGGATCTGAAACCTTCTGCAGGTGGGTCACCTTCAGAGTAATCCATACTGATCACGGCTGTACATGACTGCACACCATCTACCGCTAGGAAACATGCCAGGTGTCTACAGGCCTCATCCAGCACCCCCACAACAGCCCGGGAAGTCAGAATATAACGGCTGTCATTTCTTCTTCAGAGATGAGCAAGCCGGGCCTCAGAGAGCTCAACAAGACTTGTCCAAAGTCACATCTGAGGCTCCTCACCCCAGCTCCTCCCATGATACCAATCAGCCACACTGATGGAGGTTGGGCTGGCACAGTCACCCAGAGTAACACCCAAGTCAGGTCCATACACTGCTGGTCCCTTTCCACAGCTCCGCCTCGCTGATTCAGTGTGCTTGTCTGGTTGAATGCTGATGAGCATACCCCAAGTCCACTTTAACTGAACCCTGGGGAGACGCTGCCACATAGTGCAAAGAGAACTGACTGGACTGGGGTCTGGCTCCAGCTCTGTCGCTGCTTCACTGGGTGGCCGAAAGCAGGTGCCCCAACCACTCTGGGCTTTAGCTTTCTCATTCACAATGTGAGGAAATGCAACAAAGAGATCTTGACTATCCCTGCCAACTTTACCACCTTGAGGTCTCAGTGTGACAAAGCAGTTGGGCTATCCATCAACAATGATAATAACAATAATGCAAATAGCAACGGATATGCACCGAACGCCTACTATGCGACAGATACTGTGTCATACATAGAAACTCTGCTGGGCATGGTGGCTCACGCCTGTAATCCTAGCATTTTGGCAGACTGAGGTGGGTGGATCACCTGAGGTCAGGAGTTCAAGATCAGCCTGTCCAACACAGTGAAACCCCATCTCTACTAAAAATACAAAAATTAGCCGGGAGTGGTGGAGGGTGCCTATAATCCCAGCTACTCAGGAGGCTGAGGCAGGAGAATCACTTGAACCCAGCGGGAGGAGGTTGCAGTGAGCCAAGATCAAGTCACTGGACTCCAGCCTGGCCAACAGAGTGAAACTCCGTTTCAAAAAAAAAAAAAAAGAAATTAATTTCATCCTCACTATAACCCTATGAAGTGGGAATGTTAACTGCCCCATTTTCTAGATAATGAAACTAAAGCACAGAGAAGTTAAGATGTATCCCTTCCAACCAGGGAAGCCTCCCTAGAACTCACATCTTCCTAGGCAGCGCAGCATCAGAGCTGGGGAAACTGAGGCCACCCCTTCCATGGTGCTGGGGGCGGGACGGAGCTGTACTGTTTCCTTGCCCTCCTCCTCCTGGTCCTGATTCAGTACAGGGGCCTCCTTCCCACCCAGGGTGCTGTACCTTCTTCTCTAAGTCAGGCTCCCTGAAGGTCAGGAGGAACTTGCGGACGTGCTCAGACCGAAGCCTGTCAATGCTCCTGGCGTCAATGGCGCGGCCCAGAAACTCATCCACTTCATCCTCAGGGTTCGCACTCTCCTGGGCATTCCTGGGGAGCAGAAGCCACGGGCGTGAGACAGGCTGACCACAGGGGCACCAGCAGAGGGCTGGCTCTTCCGACCATCCCCCCAGACTCTCAGACAGGCCCGGCAGCTGTCCACCATCAGCCCAATCAGGGCAGCGGGAGCTGAGACTGAGACCAGAAGCCTAAGCTCTTAACAACTGCACAGGTGAACAGACAACTGCCCAAGTCTCAGCCCTTCCGGCTTAAGGGGGTTGTTGACAATAGGCTTTTCTGACTCTGTTAACATATTATATTAGCATAACAATGTGAGCTACCATTGATGGTTTAATTGGACTTTCCCTACAGCTAACAGGCTTTGCTCTTTACCCTCCAGCTCTGCTATCCTCCTGAAAAGAAGCCCTAGATCGGGCAGCGAGAGTTTCTGCGGGTTTCTGCCACGGGGACTGTGGCCCACCTGGTTTCTTTCACCCAGCTCAGGGCACTCTTGAGAAGCAGGTTTCATATAGACTTGAGTGCTGACCTTCAACACCCTGTTTCTCAGGGTAAAGCCCAGTCCTGGAGTGGAATTTCTGACAGTCATGAGAACCGGAAGTGAAGGAGGGAGATGTGGGCATTGCCTCGGGGCACTGGATGCCAGGCGCTGCTGACCAGTGTGTAAGGTCTGCACTTTCCTGAGGGAGCCCACGTGTGTGCACACATGCACGTGCATGTCACGGAGATAAAATGGGCAGTGCTGAGCCCTGTCCTTCTGCTGGGTGGCCTGGGTTCCTGGGCTGCCCTAGCCTGTCTGGGGCTGCTGCTGACCACCTGACGGCTAGGGGGGGCTCCATTCACTCTCAGCGAAGACTGCAAGAGGGGTCATTTTCCATGGAGTGTGGAGAAACCAAATGATAAGGTGGATTGGGAGATATCCCCTAGACCTGGGAGCGGGAATAAGGAAGGGCATATTACTCACTTGTCCTTGGGGTCTTCAAAGCCCTAAAAGAGGATAGAGAGAGAAAGAGAAGAGAATGAGAACAGAGAGAACCCAAAGCTCAGAGGCTTCTAAAAGGCTGCAGCTCATCTCTCTACAGTCTCCCAAAGGGCGTGGACACAGAGAGGAGTGTCACTCAGGACCTCCTTCCTTCCTCCCTCCGTTTGTCCCTTCCCTGGCAGTGTGGAGCACTCTGCTGGGCAAACAGAGTTCGGCAAACACTGGGTGAACCCAAAATCCAAATGAACACACCCCTCTTCATTCCCAATGAGGACACAGTTTGAAAATACAAAAAGAGGGATTTATGTTCCTCTCCATGAGCCAGGGCTATCAGGCACTGAAACAGACATGGGGCCCTGGTGGCACAGAGACTCTACCCCCAGCTCTACCCCCAGCTGAGGGCTCCGGGGAGCCTCAGCAGCCTCTGCAGTCACCTCCAAGTGACCAACTATGGGCTCTGAGCTCCTCCCAGGCTGCCAGCGCCAGCCCAGGATGGCCTGGTAGTTGTCTGCCTAGGCAAACTGCACCCTTCTCCTTGTCCTCTGAGAATGGCCAGGCTCTCCCTCCAGGCTATAAAGTGGTCCCACGTCACCATCCCAGCCCTGGGCTGGAGGCATAGATGTCACTCAAGTGAGCACTCCCTCCGGGGGGCAGGCCTGTGCCTGATGCTCCCAGGATCCCTCAGAGCACAGGCGTGGCGGGCAGCGGGGAGAGCTGGACAGGCGAGCTTCCCACGGAAGACCCCCTGCAAGGGGCTGGCCCACTCAATTCCATCCCAGGAGCTGGTAAAAATTCTACTACAGAACCGAGAAGAACTGAGCTATATTACATGCATGCTGGTCTCTACGACTCAAAAATAGGCCGAAATGTTGTGAATAAGCCTGTTCTGGCTTTTCCCGATGCTCCTTTGGTCATCTGTTGAGGCTGGTGCAGGGGACCCAGTTTTTCTTCCTGTGCTGAGTGGGGGGCCGGGACCATGCTAACCACACTGCTTGTCATGTTGGTGTGGAGAGCTCAGTGCCAGGTCAGTATGGCAAGTTGGTAACAGGACAGATAACACTGGTCCACAAACCATGGCAGGGGGACTGTTAAGAACACAACGGAGTGGACCGGGCTCAAATCCCGCCGCCTACTTACTCTAACAGTTCCAGGACAGCGGCTACTTGGCCTCTCCCAGTCTGCCTACACTCCCTCATGCAGCACCCGGGCCCCACCCTACTGGCCATTCCTGGGTTTGGTGAGAGGAGCTCGAGCCCACATGTGTCCTCCCACTGGCAACCTTTTTATTAATAAATAACCTTAAAGACCTTATGACACAAGTGCCTAAGCATCAACCAGCACGGCTCATCACTGTGTTTTAGAAGCTGGGTAAAAGCTGGAAAAAGATTTAAGAGGCACTGCTGACTCCGAGTTCAAACCTTCTAACAGCTCTCGGTCACTACTGTGTGCTCCCAGGCCCCCATCCCCCCTTCAGTGGACTATTTCTCAGAGAACTCATCCAGTATGGGCAGCTCAGGGTGAAAGCTTGCCTTCTGTGGATCTCTCTCCAGGATTCCAGGCACGTGGAGCACGGAAAGCCCAGTGGCCCTCGTGGCAGCTGCAGAACCTGCCTCCATCCCCAGCCTAGACATTCCCACTGGCCATGCTGGAGTGGCGCCCAGAGGCTGGTCATTGGTGGTGTTCCCCTCAGGGGACACCGGGCCCAGCCAGGACGGCAGCCTCTGTTCCCACAGCCCTGTTCTTCTGCACTCCTTCCCCTCCCTGCTGGGCAAAGCGACGAACGCCATGGAGGAGACTTCCTGGCAGCCTCCTTCTCCAGAGACTGTCCCTTCGCCATGACAGTCCTGACTGAATTCTTCCAAAGTTCCTTGTCCTAATGATGAACAATATATCTGCCACCCCGGTGCCTACAGTCCAAACTATCTCCTTTAAGACTTCAAGATAACTAAAGATACAGCTTATATCAAACATCACTAAAAAATAACTTTCCAAGAATTCTAAACAGAAAGAATCTCTCACCACCAGTCCTGCCTCCCTGCCGGTTGCACCCTGCCCTTCCCCGGCCACCTCTCTGCCTTCCCTTCCTCCCCATCTCCCTCCCCTACTCCCCAGCTTCCCCTCCACTTCCTGCTCGATGCTCCATGCCTCCTCTCTGTCGGTTCTCCTGCCCCTCTTTGCTATCCCTGCTCTCAATCCTTCCCCCTTTCCCCCTTTCTCCCTTATCTTTATTTTGAGATAGGGTCTCGCTCTGTCCCCCAGGCTGGAGTGCAGTGATCATGGCTCACTGCAACCTCAACCTCCTGGGCTCAAGCCATCCTCCTGCCTCAGCCTCCCAAATAGCTGGGACTGAAGGAGCATGCTACTATGCCTAGCTAGTTTTCCTTGTTATTGTTTGTAGAGTTGGGGTCTCGCTATGCTGCCCAGGCTGGTTTCAAACTCTTGGCTGCCCTGACCATGTGGGTACAGAGTCTCCAGGAGACTATCAAAGGGCTGGGATGACAATGGGAAGGGTCGCCAACTGCTCTTTGCTCAGGGGAGGGAGGGTGGTGGCTGGAGCCTTTAGTGACACTGACCAGGTCTGTGGAAAGTCAGGTTTGGAGCCCTGGGGAAGGCCAGGTTTCTCCACTCTGCTGTCTGGTAACCCAGGGCCCCCCCTCCAGAGGTGTCTCTGCTGTCAAAATGTTAAATGGGGGTCTTGGCTCAATTCACTTTTCCTCCTGTACATTTTCCTTAAACTTGTATCATCTGCTACTCGTTGGCTAATAAGGAGCAGAGCGACTGGGTCCCTGCCTGTCCCCTCCTCCAGGCTCCTGGCTCTTGTCTGCTGACTCCGCTGGATGTCCACGGAGTCCGCCTCTGATCCCTTCTGCCACAACCTCAACCGAGTCTGCTCCAGAGAGCCCAAACTTAGAGCTACTTGTGCAACATGCCCCTCCTTTGCTAAGTGGCCACACAGAAACACACACACACACACACACAGACACACACACAGAGTCCCTGTGCCATCCCTCGGCCCTTCCTGGCGTGGGTGACTCCCATCTGGGAACCTGGTGCCCCTGAGCTGAGCAGCATGCCTGAGGGGCAGAAGCCAAGCTCTCAGACAGAAGGAGAGAAAACGCCACCACGGCAACGTGGCTTCTTCCTCCTCTTCCCACCGAATCCATCTTCCTGTCATTGCTGTCAGAGCCCAGGCAGTGCATCCTGAATTCACCTGTCCCGGTGTGTGCAGGTCCCTGGAGGTGGGGCTGACACCCAACCATGGCCTCCCCGACTTGCTCAGGCCCTGTGCTCCCACTGGAAGGCTGGCATTAGTGGGGGGTGTTTCTCAGCACAGAGGGCAAAGGGGACCACCACCTGGCACTTCCCAGAAAGCACTAGGATAGTTTCTGAGCAACTCAACCAAAAGATGTGGTTTCACTTGCCTGGGAAATGCAGGAGGTGCTGGAAGAGGGTATGACAAGCTGGTGCCCACCCAACTCCCCAGGGCCTCACCAGACAGTGCCAAGAGACAGCTGGAGGCTGTGGCTGGCCGAGTCTAGCCAGACATGCCTGCTTCCAGGCTGTGCCGCAAGCTCTGCCAAGAGGGAGGGAGGAAGGGGTGCTGCTAGTCTGTTCCAAAGCCTAATGAGGCATGCCATGGGGTGGTGGGAAGAGCTTGGGGCCAGAAGCAGGTGCCCTACTCCTAGTCAAAGTTGGGGCAAACCGCACTTCCATTTCTTTGTCTGGCTCCCCAGATTCCCTTGGGCAACACGAAGTGTCTGGTGTGGGCCTCGCGCCCACAGAAGGCCCTAGCCTTGAAGAGTGTTGCCCACAGACTGCCCCACCAGCCACTCACCATCCGCTTCATCTCCTTGGACACCTGGTTGCCACCCAGGTGGTTGTAGAAGGGGCGCTCAGCCCCCCAGTGAGGTGGGTTGTGCCCGATGGAGTTGGTTCTCTGGCGGTTCATCTTGGCGATCATGGCCTTCTCTTCTTTCTGGGAGATGAACACAGATGCATCAGCCTGCAGGCAGGGTCACCTAACGAGTCCAAGTGGTGAGCTCCTCACCCTCCCCCAAACACGGTACCTGGCCAGGTAAGGGGCTAAGGCAGCTGCCCTTTCCTCTCAGCAAGCCCTGGAGCCCAGAGCTCTGCCCGGATCCTGGAACATCCCAGGCAAGCATCCTGGATCCCTCCAAACTCCCTACTGCCAGCCCTGGCTGGCTCAGGTGGGAGTGGCAAAAGATGATGAGAGTTGGTCTTGTGAGAAAGCAAAGGGCTTGGGAACATCTGCCATTTGCAAAGAGTTCTCCCTATAAGTTTGACTATAAGATTCCATCCTGGGTGCCCTTCTCTCCTCTGGATGGCCTAGGCTCCCAAAGGCCTGAGCTGTCGCGCCCGGCTGCCCGCAGTGTGCTTCCTCACCCTAGTCCGGGGGGCAGGGCGATCAGCGAGGGCTGAGCTTGGGTCTCCCAGGCAGCCAGGCCAACTCGTGCCTACGCCTCCCAACTTGGTCTCTGGCAGGCTGTGGTGTCATGTCAGGCTTTGCTCATGGGCAGGCCAGGGCTCAGGGCAGGGTAGGGCTCTAGCTATAGCCTCAAGGGTGGGTGGGGCCTGATCTGAAGGTGCCCAGGGGGTGCCAGAGGGAGAGGAGACTTGGGATCACAACCTCTGCTCAACTTCTCCAAAATATGCTATAACAGAGACCAAAATATGCTATAACAGAGAGGGCACCAGGACTCGCCTGGGGCCCAAGAGGGCACTTCCAAAGAGGTTTGGGTCAGTGAAGTTATGAGATTCAAGAGCTGACAGGCATTGTACAAATACACAAACGGAGTCTCAGTCTATGGGCCAACACACTCCCCAGGATCTTGTCTATCTGTCTGTCTATCCATCCAAATGGGTGCAAGAGAGCTGGAGACCTGAGGCAACTCTCCCCTCAACTCCCTCCCTTGTCAGATAAGGTGACGGTGGGAACACACAGCCTGCTTCAGCTGACACTGCTGGTGGGGGTGCCTGTCACTCTTTCTGTCTCCATTTCATCCTTTTTGGACCACTTGTCCAGCTAGAAGAACCAAGAGCCAGAGAACTCAGGGTCTAGGACAGGAAGCTGTGGGAGGCCTTGCGACCCAGGCGCCGAGAGGAGAGATGTGGGAAAGAGCCCGGAGGACCCAGTTCACTGATACTGTGGCCAAGGAACTGGCCAACGCTTACAAACGTGTCAAGGAAACCATGAGGAACTGTCCCCACAGGGCCCTGAATCTCCCGTCCCTCTTCCTGGTGCCTGTGGGGGGTCTGACACAGCTCCAGCTCCCGTGAAGAGCCCCTGCAGCCAGGATGTGTCCCCTGGGGCACTGCACAGTAGGACACGGTGTCCCTCTGATGTCCCTCTCGGCACGGGCACCTGCCCTCAACAGCCCCGCCTGCCGCCCTTTAAACATCGCCTTTGCTGTCATCCTAGACTCTCTGAACTCTTCTCACAGCTTAATTTTGTCTTTCATTTCACTTCTTAGGAAGAGAAATGAGGAAGCTTTTCTCTATCAAAGGGCACTGACCGACAGATAAATTCAAAAGAAAGACTCATAAGTAAAAGGCATTTTAGTTTAGGAAGAAATAGAAAATGTTCTCTTGATTTGCTTTAAAAATTAAGAACATGGAACATGACACTATTAAAAATAGAACACTGGAGTCTGCTAATAATTTAACTTTATATTTCAGCAAGTGTGGGCTGAGACAAAGGGGGAAAAAGAAAGAGACTAGAAAGAGAAAGGGGAAAATAGGTTCAAGAAACAAAGATACATAGGCACATGTGGAGATGAACTCCCATCTATGGATCAGAGAGGGAAGAGATTAGGACAAGTGTCCACCCAGTAAAAGGCAAATGAAAAGGAGAGAGATGGAGATAAAACATACGGTATCCACAGACTCCCTTGATGCTGATCTCCAGCTTGTGGACTTTTGATGTCTTGTTGCTAATTTGAGGTCTGTTGCATTTTTGCAAAAGAAGCAATATTAAAAGATTCCCTCTTTACCATCCTTTTTGCAAGGCCTAACTGCCGGGGTCCTTTTTAAGATGCAGGAACCACAACGGCATAAGAAATTCATGACTTCACTCAAGGAAAGAGAAGGAAGCAGCAGGCCACGAACATGTTCCTCCCTGGAGGAAGGGAGCCCCTCAGCTCCCCGGCCCCCCCCCCCCCCGCCCACAGACCCGCTTCTGGGTGCAGCGCAGGATGAGGAAGGTCTCGATACTGTGCTCCTTGAGGTAGGCGTTGCGCTCGCCCCCACAGCCTGGCTCCACCTCGTAGTCCCCGTTCAGGTAGTTGAGTGTAGCCTTGGTGATGTGGATGCGTCTACAGCAGGGCAGGGATCAGGGTGGAGAAGGCAAAAAATGCAAAGTCAGAATGTCAGCTCCCGTGAAAAACCAAACTGCAATTAGTGGATTCATCACAATTGAAACCCTAGGGCCCCAAGCTCTGCTCAAATCCTAACCTCAACCTTGCATGGTACCCTCCATTACTATCAAGTGGGCTCTCGTGTCCACTGCAACCATACTATCTCACACTGAACATCCTGGCACAGACCGCTACATTAGTGTGCCCAAGAGAACATGGCCACCAGTCTTGCAAACTTTGCAAGCCTCACACTCCTGCTCAGAAGCCAGCAATGGCTCCTGCACGCGACAGGATGGAGTCCAAATTCACAAGCCTGGCACTCATGCCTTCTGAACACAGGCGCTGTTTCTCCTAGCCATCCCTAAAAGGCCATCTGCTCTTCTCCCATTCCTTGGAAATGCTGTGTTTCCCACACCTGTGCCTCGCCTTGCTGTGTTCCCTCTGCCTAGCAGCAGGCTCTTCCCACCCCACCTGCCTCACCCCTCCCAGTCCTGCCTCCTTTATGGTCTAGTCATCCCAGAAACTATCTGTGCTTCCTCCCTCCTCCAGAACTCTATCACACCTCACCAGCCACTACAGTTTGGCTCAATATCTTCTGGGCCAAGGCTCAGGGAAGGGTGACATGATGCTCCCACAACTGACCAATGGTGGCACAGGAGATTTGGCAAGTAGAGGAATTTCTACTTCCACTATGCTCACCCCAGCCCCACCAGGTGCTTGCTACCCATCCTGCCCACACCACCCTGCCCCACCTCGCCTCTGCAGGATGGTCACCCTGGGTGGGCTTGAGTGGGAACCCAGGTTGGGGCCCTGAGCCACCCACAGCCTTCACTCACCCCGCCTTGCCACCAGCCTCCATGTGGTTGGCTAGCGTGACGTCGTTAGACCAGACGTCGAACTGCCACTTCCTTAGACCAAGGACACCGCAGTGTACTCGCCCGCTGTGAATTCCCACACGCATGTTCACGTTCACCCCTGTCACCTCCCGGACCAACCTGGGGATGGAGCAGGGGTAAGGCTGGGAGAAGGCTGGAGGCTGGGCACACAGAGTGGGGGTGAGGCTGCAGGTGCAGGGAAGGGTGAAGGTGCAGGGGTCAAAGAGTCTTCCTTCTCCCATCCAGCCCTAGAGTCCAAGAATGTTCAGCCTGAAGGGCACTGGGGTGGGCAGCAGGTGCAGTCGGCTGTGAACGGGGCTGTTCCCGACTTGGCCACAAGGTGGCGCGGCGCCACACTAAAACCCAGAGCCCTGCTGCTTCCCCTCCAGGAGGGCACCTCTGGCCAGCACTGCCCTGTCAATTAAATTGTGATTGGAAAAATGCAAATGCATGTTAGGGCCAACTTGAATTAAACGGGGAAGTTACCACCACTCCACACCCTATATGTATAATGCTCTTGTGGGTAAGGCAGAAATGGCTTTTGGATTATCTGTTTATTGGATTTATCCATACTGCTGCTTCCAAGATGTTAGCAGGGTGATGGCAAAAGGTGGTTACCCAGGTTTCAAGGGTATGCCCTGCTCAGGAGGGAAGGGGAGCCTGGGCAGGAGCAGGGGCTTAGGGTGCTCCATGCCCTAGAGGAAAGCTTGGTACCGGCCACACGCACCACATATCCATATCTGGGAGGCCCCAGTAGACAGGGCAGGCCCTCCGTGTGCACTTATAACTCCTCATGCTAGGCAAGCAGTGGAGGCAGAGTGGGAAGAAAGCCATACATCTCCAGGTGCGTGTCTGAGGCCCATGGGAACCTGCCCAGCATTTGCAGGAGAGGGTGCAGGTGCCAGGAAGTGGCGTAATGGATGAATTCAGATTGCACTTTCTAGGGCCCTAGACCCTCCCTGACACCTGGGGCATGGGTGCACTCAGCCAGCCATGGGACCAGCAGTCTGACTTGCCCCAGTGGGTGGGAGCACCACTGAGACTCCCTGACCCCATCCCACGCCATCAGCAAGAGGCTGACACCCACTGCAGGGGAGACTGTGGTCATCCATCATTTCTCTTGTCCTGAATCAACTTGGTAAATACCTATACTGCAGCAGAATACCTTTACTGAAACACTTTCCATCCACAATGCCTTTGGATACTTGCTTAGCTTGACAATGGCTCATTCTGTCTTTTTGGCTTAACTCCATGGCCACCTCCTTCAGGCAAACTCTCTCGATCCTCTCAGTGGAATCAACTGTCCCCTCCTGGACCCTCCTACAATAGTCTGCCTCCCTTACCTCACTGTGTCCACATGACATGCCTCGTATCTGAGGACCAGGAGTCCTGGACTCTTTCCCTTAAGGCTCTGTGCTTCTGGGGAGACTGACTGTCTAGCTCAGGCATGCCGGGGACACTTGGCAAGTGCTGCGAGTAGAACTGAGCCAAACCAATGGACCCGGCCGCCTTCCTGGCCAGACACTCCCGTCTCTGACCTTGCCCTCTGTGCCTTTTTTCTCTGCCCCTGTCCAGGCTATTTGTAAAGCCCAAAGTCTCTGACTTGCTCCCTTGGCTGTCACAGAAGCTTAGACCATCCATGTTTTTCAATGACCAGGGCCCCTTCTGTGGCCAGTGGTAGCCATGAATTGGCCAAACTGCCTTTTTGCTATGGTTCACAGGCAGGGTGATTCTCTCTAAGCGGACCACCTGCATTTGAACCCACCTGCCTGGTGGTAGCACCTTGGGGAGTTGTCTAACCCCTGTGAGCCCAACCTTTCACATCTGGGAAGAAGCGGAACCAGCAGCTCGACGCCTGGCTGAGTGTTTGTAGGAAACGTGAGGCCCCGGAAGTGCAAGGGCCTCACACGGCACAGGGTCCTCACACGGCTGCCAGCCTCTCCTCCACTCCTGGAGTCTGCAGAGCCCTCCCTTCCCACACACTTCCTCTGGGAAAAGCTGCCCAGGCTGCTGTAGGGCACAGGAATCCTGGAGAAGGCAAAAAGTCTGGTGGCATACACCAACCCTCAGCTTGGCTGGGCACCTTTGGGAGACAGTTTCACCCCACTGTTTCCCTGCCTCCAACCAGGCAGCCGGCAGGTCAGTCAGTCTCTTGGGCTGTGGACAGTCCCAGGGAGGGAGACGGTACCCGGGGGCGGGCACTTACGAGATGGCCTCAATCATGTCCATGCCCATCTCCACGCAGCAGTGGGCGTGGTCAGCCCTTGCTTCAGGAAGCCCCGAGACGCAGTAATAACAATCCCCGAGGATCTTAATACGTAAACAGTGATTCTCCTGGAAAGCAAATTAATTTTACAAATTAAAAATAGTAGGAAAGAGAAGTGGGAGGAAAGACATGAAAAGCAAACAGATTCACCCCGTGCCTGGAATAACTTGCCTTTTAGGGCAGTGAGCGCAGGCCCACGCCGGAACTCGGCATGGTCCCGGGACAGGCTTATCAGGAGACGTTGGGGAGGGAGGGATTGTGGGGATGGAGGGATGGGCTGGGCAGCCCTGAGTGGCATTCCAGCCTCCCAGACTCAGAAGCTCACTTTTAAAGATCCGCTCCAGAGCCCCAAGAGGAATTTGGCTGGTCGAACTGTGGCCCAGCCAGCAGGGTGGCCCTGTCAGCTTAAGGAAGGCCCCAAGCCCCAGTACAAGGGTCTCTGGTCCCCTCCATGCCCCAAGAGTCACTCTGATTCATTGCTTGAGATTCTATCAAAAGTTGCCTGATTCTCCTCCTTTTACAAAAAGACTGAAGCAGGGAGAAATGAGCTTTAACCAAAAGCTGGCTGACTCTCAGCCTGAGATTTTTATCCAAAAAGAATTTTGCTAAACTAGCAAGCAAGAGTGCCAAGAAACCAACAGAGCTGCTGCTGAGTGACAGGTGCCATGGGGCCACCTGCAGGCCACCATCAATCTGTAAGTGGGATTGTGATGGAATATCACTAATCCTCAATTATGAGCGGTCCAGCTCTGGATCCCAAAGGTAGTTGGGAAGCAGGGATTCAAGTGCCCGTGTGGCCTGGACTCGTTTGAGACTGAAGTGCCAAGCAGGTACTATTCACCTCATTCAGTTCAGTGATGAAACTCACAGGTGAGTACATGTGCCCCACCACGGAAGCCCCCAGAGAGGCCCTGGCACTGGCTCCGATGGCACCAGCCTCTCTCATCAATAACCCGGCCTGCTGTCCTGTGTGGGCCAAGGGGAATGTGTCTACCTGTCAGTGGCCACTGACATTTAATCACTCTACAAAGGCCTAGAGCTGGGAAAGGATAACGGAGGGGTGAATAGGGGCCTAAGGAATGAACGTGTAGTTCACCACTCCCTGCCATGGAGTGTTACTTCCAATTTATCCAAACGTTTAAGAGTCCTCTTTCTGGATGCCTCTAGGGAATGGCACACAGCCGCCTGCAGGCCAGCTGGGGACTTAGACTCATTCTCTTATCAGTCTGGCCAATCTCATCAGGAATGTGGCTTGATGGCACCTAATGTGCCCCCAGACAAAGAGCATATTCCCCTGAGGGTTTGGGCAGTGTGACCAGCAGCCTCACCACCCGCTTCCACAGAAGGAGGCATGGAGGGCTCCCTACGCTCTCGCTTGTGGTCAGCGACAGTGCTGAAAGCAACTCCAGCTGAGTGTGTCTCCAGCACCCAGGTAGGGCGTGAGGACACAGCCACAGCCTGAGGGGCCCCCTGCCCATCACCAGCAGGCTCTACCCAGCAGGGTACACCCAGGCATATGCCCATCCCTGGGGTTTAGCAGGTCCTCGACCACTGCAGCCTCCCTCAACAGCCCAGGTCGGGCCACCCTAGCCCCGGCTCAGGGGGACTCACTGCGGCCAGCTTGTCGAAGCGGGCGAAGAGCTCGTTGAGGGTCATGACCAGTTCCTGTGCGGTGCACTGGGATGCCAGGCTGGTGAAGCCCTCGATGTCAGCAAACAGGATGCTGGGGAGACAGGCAGAGGAGGAAGACCCTGCTATAGGCTGAATCTTTGTGTCTCCCAGATTCATACATTACATTTTTTTTCTTCATTTTTTTAAGAAGAGGTCTTGCTCTGTTGCCCAGGCTGGTGTGTGGTGGCATGATCAAGGCTCACTGCAGCCTCGATTTCTCAGGCTCAAGGGATCCTGTCGCCTCAGCCTCCCAAGTAGCTGGGACTACAAGAGCGTGCCACCCTACCTGGCTAATTCTTTTTTTTTTTTTTGGTAGAGGCAGGGTCTCACTATGTTGCCCAGGCAGGTCTCAAACTCCTGGGCTCAAGCAATCCACCCACCTTGGCCTCACAAAGTGCTAGGATTACAGCCATGAGCCACTGCACCTGGCTGCATTAAATCCTAATGCCCAATGTGATGGTATTTGGTGAAAGATAATGAGGTCACAAGGGTGGATCCCTCACGAATGGATTAGTGCCCTTATAAGAAGAGACACGAGAGCTTGCTTCTTCGCTTTCTGCTCGCCACCTTGTGACGATATAAGAAGGTGGCAGTCAGCAACCTGAAAGAGGACCTTTGCCAGACCCTGATCATGCTGGCACCCTGATCCCAGACTGCCAGCTTCCAGAACCATGAGAAATACAGTGCTGCTGTCTGTAAGCCCCCGGTCTTTGGTATTCTCTTAGAGCAGCCTGAACGGACCAAGACAGACCTCCATGAGGGAGCAGAGGCAGGGTTTGCGGCCAGGGCCCAGCCTGGAGCTCCTTGGGCCCGAGAGGGCTGCCAGCCAGCAAGAGTGCTGGGGGTTCCACACGGCTGCTGGGCAGGGGACAAAGAGGCCCTGGCACTGGAGGGCCGAGGATGCTGCCTCTTTCTGTTGCTATCCTCCTTCTGTGCTCTAACTGCACCCTCCCCCAGCCCAGGAGGAAGGCAGGGGAGGGGCGTGAGGCCTGGGTGTGTGCCTTAGGAGGGTGCAGGACAGGGGTCCAGGCCCCAACTCCCAGTCGTCTCTCAGGCCTGCCCCCTTTGACCTCTGAGCACACCCCGAGGGCGCTGGGCCCGCTCCTGGGGAAGAGAGGCCTTTGATGCCTCTGCTCTGGAAGGCATTTCAGGCCAGAATGGTGGCCCTGCAAACTCTGACTTCCTAATCCCACACAGAGGGGACTCTAGCCCTAAGCCCTCCATCCTGAGGGAGTCCTCTATCCCCTACAAGAAACACAGTAAAAGAGGCCCAGGGAGGAGAAAGGAAGGCACAGCCTGTCAGCGTCCCTGGAAGCCCCCAACTCCTCCCTCCCAGTTCCTCAGTGTACCAGCTGGTGATAGATATTTCACCCGTCCCTGTGGCTTGTGTTGCCTAAGTTGAAAACATTTTCTTTCCTTTTCCTTTGAAACAGGGAAGGAAGACCCCAGGACCAGAATCTGTAAGGGCCCCTAAAGTTATTTTTCTTAAAAGGGACACAAAATCTAAAAACTGTGGTGTACTGAGATGCTCCTGGCAGACAGGCCTGAGCGGGAGGTTTCCGACATGTCATCTCACTGAGTCCGCGCAAGAGCCCTGCAAGCGAGGGGTCAGTGTCCCCATTTCACAGACAGGAGCCAAGTCTCAGAGCAGCCAGGCAGGATTCCTCCTCCAAGGTCTGTTCTCCTCCCCAGGCAGCTCGGGACTCCTGAGGCTCCAGAACCCAGTCTCAGTTTTAAAATTAATGATGGTGAACTAAACATATTTTGTCCTTTTATTCCAAAAATGCATGTTGGTACATTAAACACATCTTTTAAAATCAAATATTGGGCTCACACCTATAATTCCAGCACTTTGGGAGGCTTAAGCGGGCGGATCACTTGAGGTCAGGAGTTCGAGACCAGCCTGGCCAACATGGCAAAATCCCATTTCTACTAAAAATACAAAAATTAGCTGGGCGTGGTGGCACGCACCTGTAATCTCAGCTACTCAAGAGGCTGAGGCAGAAGAATCACTTGAACTCGGGAGACAGAGGTTGCAGTGAGCCAACATAGCACCACTGCACTCCAGCCTGGGTGACAGAGCTAGACTGTCTCAAAAAATAAATAAATAAATAAATAAATAAATAAATAAGATACTGACAAATGATAATTGCATATATTTATGGGGTGAGTGCAAAGTGATGTGATGATGTCACATATCCACCATGTGGAATGGCTGATTGGGCTAATCAGCAAATCCATTACCTCACATACTGCTCATTTATTCCTCCTGTCGTCTAACTGGAACACGGTACTCTTTGCTAAGCCTGTCTTGATATTCTCATGCTTTCACATCCAAGGCCCCGGAGAGTTGGTGCCTCCCAAGACAAGCCAATTCCCAGAGACAGTAAACAACTTGCCTTAGGGTGTGCCTTTCACACACAGACCAACCAACCCAGAGTCCACTGCTGACAACAATCCCTTGCCCTCACCACCCCAGGGACAGGCACCGGGGTCCCAGGCAACTTGGGACAGCCCCTACATACCGAGCCAGCGCAAAGACATGCTTCAAACCAGCCAAGCAGCTGCCTTGCTACCCTTCCTTCTCGCACAAACCACAATAAACGGCCCTGCTCCCTTGGCCTCCTAACTGCCCTGGTGCCTCCTCCTGTGGCCCCTGCATGGTGTGTCGCCTCCTCGTGGGAACTGTGAGTGACAATCTTAGCGGCAGTTCTCTCCCGATCTGTTGGCCTCCCCATCATAAAACCCACATTTTAAAACACACTACTTTAAGCTCACAGAAGTATTCATTCGTTCACACCTCACAACCACCCTGTCAGGAAATGAGGACACAGAAAAGTCACCTGGCCAAGGCCACACAGGCAACCTGGCTCCACACTTGAGGAGTTGAACCAATCAAGATGATGCTGTCTGTAGGCCCCACAGACATCTTAAATGGGTAAAGGCACTGTGAGGGAGGTGGGAGGACCTGTGGGAGCTGCTGCTGTGGTCCCGGACAGGTACAGGACCCCCGAGAGGGGTCACTCTCAGCGGCTGCTCACCAGCTCACACGAGGAGAGCCACAGGGCCTGTGGAAACAGGTTGGCCACCAGGAGTACATCCCAAGGCTTCGGCCAGGCTGTCCCACCTCCCAGGAGAAGCACAGGAGGGCAGCCCCCAGCCACTGCTGTTTCCCCAAATCCTGGCTCCTCTGGCTACTTCAATCCTAGCCTGGATCAACCAAGGCAACTGTAAGAGGGAGGTCAGAAAGAGTGGGAGAAATGGGGACAGGGACAAGAGATGGAACAAATGAGAGGGAGAGAAGAAAAGGTGAGGAGGTGGAGCAGAGAGGACAGGCCCTATCCTGCTAGGCCAGGGACTCAGGACAGCAGAGAGCTGCTCCAGCGTGTGCAGCTATCGGATGGGCCCAGAAAATGAAAGGGAATTTGGATTCTCCATAAGCTGTGATGCCCGGTGTCTGGCGTGGCTGGTGGGCCCACCACCCTGCCCAGAGGTAGGTACGCTGGCGTGTGCATGCCGGGGGGAGGGTGCCTGCAGACCCCCATCGTGGCCCACCCTCCGCCTCCCTGCCTCCCAGGTGGCTGCCCCCTCCAACCAGGGAGAAGGAGAAGGTCTTTCCCACAGTTTGTGAAAGCACCCCTTCCATAGTTGTTCTGAAGATTCTTCTTCATAACTCAGGAAATCAAAACCAAGGGAAGCTGGCGTCCGGATTGGCTGCACATGAGCCAAGGAGCATGTTCAGCCCCTGAACATGGCCAAGCATCCTCTTGGGGGATCCCCTTGGCCAACACCAGTACTTCAGACACAAAGCTGGCAGGCAGCATGACCAGTGGCTGGTCCAGCCCCGGTCTGAGGCTATGCAGCAAAGGCCTGGCTTTGGGGGCTGGAGATGCCCCCGGGGTAGGAAGGAAAAAGTCCCCTAATCCGGCAGAGGTAGGACTGCCACTGAGCAGGGTAACCCGTAGCACCAGGCAGAGCAGAAGAGGTGAAGAGGAGGAGGGTTGGGTACCCCAGACACACGAGGCAGACGTATGTGGTCCCAGGGGCTCCACTGCACTCCAGCCTCCTGTGCCTGCCTGGCTGACCCAGCCACTCAGGTGTGCCAGGCCTCTGCCCATACGTGTACTGGGATGGCCAGGCCACGATCAACTCCTTCTCCACAGATGACCCTGCTGGACCTTGGCAAGCACATTCTTCCACGGCAACTCTTGTCACACTAGACCATATGGTCCTGGGACCAGACATCTCATAGAATCACCTGGGAGCTTTTACCCAGATAGGCCCCCTACCCCAAGCCCCAGAGATTCTGACTTAATCATCTGGGGTGGGCTCCGCTGTTGGTTGTCTTTGTTCTGTTCTATTTGTAGCTTCCCTGGTGATGCACTATGCAGCCAGGGTTAAGAACCACCACACTAGTTTAAAGGTTGCCTCAAGAAAGCTTCTACCACCCCATTTAAATTTACAACCTCTCCCATCTATCTCCCTTCTCTACCATATTTTTCTCCACTGACTAGGCTGTGTATTACTGTTGTTTATTATTATGCCTCGGTCTGTCTCCTCTCACTCGAATGTAAACTCTTTGAGGGAGAGATTTTTTTATCTACTTGATTCATGGCTACATCCCAGCCCCTAGGAAACATGCAGCTGAATGACTGCCTGGATGTGGCGCGCCATGCCTACCTTGGCCTACCTTGGCCTCTGCTCTACACCCAGCACAACACCCAGACATGCAAGGTGCCCCTGGTAGTTCCCTCAGGCTGCTGTAACAAAGCACCACCAACCAAGTGGCTAAAAACAACAGATTTTTATTGTCTCGTGGTTCTGGAAGCTGGAGGTCTGAGATCAAGGAGTCAGTAGAGCCCTGCTCCCGATGAAACGCAATAGAATATCTCCTGGTGTATTCCTAGCTTCTGAAGGCAGCTGTTACTCCTTGGCATTCCTGGGCTTGCAGCCACATCACTCCAGTCTCTGCCTCGGTCCTCACCAGGCCTTCTCCCTGTGTCTGTGCTTTCACAAGGCAGTCTCTTTTTCTCACAAGTTCGCTGTTCCTATTGGATTAGGGGCCCATCCTACTCCAGTATGACCTCATCTTTACTTGATTTCATCTGCAAAGATCCTGCTTCCAAATAAAGCTACATTCACAGGTACCAGGGGTTCAATGTATCCTTTAGGGGGATAAAATTCAACCCACAACAGTGCCTAATACTTATTTGTTGAAAGGGAAGAAACTTCACTGGTTCCAAAGCAAGTAAGAGGCACAATTAGTAACTCAAAATTGTGACCTCTTCCTTCTGCCCCACAAAGCCTCTTGGAGACTCAAGCATGTCACCTGAGACAGGAGCCCATGAAGTCCACAGCCTGTCCCCCAGCACACGCCATGTGCACGGAACCAGTGGCTGAATGGGTACCAGGGACATAGGGACATGGGTGGTCTCTGGTTGTGTGCCAGGAGACATGAGAAACAACAGTGGTATGTGAGGAGCCCCAGGTGCCTTTGAAAACCTGTACCTCCCTGCAGCCTCCTGGGAATCCACTCTTCCTGGTCAGCTACTGAGGAACCAGGGAGGGGCAGGTCACTGCCTGCCAGGGAAGAGCCACTCAAAGCAAGGCTTCTATGCCAGGTGGGCGGAAGCCCAGGGAAGGTTGCTGCTGAGGCCCTGACTCTGAAGCCCCCAAAGCCTCCCCACACATTTATATAAACCCTGCCACCCCCACATCCCCCCACCTCCTGTCAGAGACAAAGTCACATTTCTCCGCAGCTTTGGGGGAGGATTCTGCTTAATGACTGTCTTCTGCAGGCTCTTCGGTTTTATCAGGTTTACCCTACAGCAGACTGTCTGTTCTGCTGGCCAGGATTTCCTGATCTTCCCCAGAGTAACTCTGAAGGCCATGTCCCAACTCAGCGCTGGCCCAGACGTGCAGGAAGGTGCTCATTCATCTCTTAGCTCCCATCGGAGAGCTCCTCTTGGGAACAGGATCAGGCCCTCATGGCGGGTGCACAGAACTGAGGTAGGGCCACCCTGGCTGTGCACACTTCCCTAATTGCCTGCCATCCATCATTCACAGTCTCCTGCATTCTATTCCAGGGGCAAGAGTGGGAGACACAGTCCCAATTACCACAATAGGCCCTTCAGCCCTCCTGAGCAGCTTCGGCTCAGCTTTCCAAACCACGTGCGCTTTTGGTGAAGTGCATTTCCTCACGGTTGTTCCCACTTGCTGCTAACAGGCCCATGACTTTATGAAGCTGTCAGAGCCTGGCCCTTCTCCTGTGCACATCCTGCAGCACCTCTGGACACCCAGGTGCTGAGTTCTCCTGGCGGTCTAGGGGAGCCTGCGGTGGTGATCACCAGCTCCTCTGATCTCCTGCAGCCCTTGGCATCGTTAGAGCTCCAGGACCACATCAAGAACTGTGCTGAGTGGTAGAGGGTGGGAAGGGAGTATGGCAAGGTCTCAGCCCAACTCCCAGGAAGCTGGGAGCCGAAGGTGCTGGGGAAGTACCCGGGCGGGCCCAGTGTGGGCTGGGGAGGCTGAAGTGGCCACACCTCTGGATGGGCCAGTGGTCTCTTTCTGACCAAGAGTGCTGTCCCCTGCAGTGTGCCCTCTCCATTTGTCCCCTATCATCCAACCTGAAGAATCCTTTGGGCTCATGCCCCTAGTAAGGTACAGGAGGCGCAAGGAGTCACTCATGTCCTTTAGGGGAGTCAGCACAATCAGGTGTGGTCTTATTAACACTGGGCTGAGATCAGACACCAGACGCCTGTTTTCCAAGGAGTGGAAGAAAAAAAGATGAGAGAGGGGCATGTGAACTGGCAGCAGCCACAGGTCCATCCAGGGGCATAGGCTGGGAAAGGGAAAGGGGGAAAGGCCTATGGGAGCCTGCTGGACACGGAATGCCTGCACGAATTCCACCAACACGGAGAGCCTGCCCTGGGACGGCCGCGCTCTCTCCACTCTTGCAGGGACAACAGGACGCCTTTCTTCAGCAAGTGGAAACCAAGACAAGGGACCCAGTGACTGGTTTGACTGTCAGGACTGGGTCCAGAGGTCCTAGGTCGAGGCATGTCCTGGATTCGACTAGAGGCCTCCTGCAGGCCCCCTCCCGCCCACCCAAACCCCTCTCTTGTTTCTGCCTACCCAGATCCTACCCCTACTGTACATACGATGGAACGCCCCACAGCACCTACAGACATTCTGTTTAGAAAGTCTGGAAAGGGCCGGGCGCGGTGGCTCACGCCTGTAATCCCAGCACTTTGGGAGGCCGAGGCGGGCGGATCACGAGGTCAGGAGATCGAGACCACGGTGAAACCCCGTCTCTACTAAAAAAATACAAAAAATTAGCCGGGTGCGGTGGCGGGCGCCTATAGTCCCAGCTACTCGGGAGGCTGAGGCAGGAGAATGGCCTGAACCCAGGAGACGGAGCTTGCAGTGAGCCGAGATCGTGCCACTGCACTCCAGCCTGGGGGACAGAGGGAGACTCTGTCTCAAAAAAAAAAAAAAAAAAAAAAGAAAGTCTGGAAAGATTTAGGGAAATGCTTCCTGAAGGAAAATCACACAAAAGGAAGAAGAAACTGCACCAAGACCTAGCAATAGTTAGTGACCTCGGGGGTGAGTCTATGAGTGCTTTTTCTTCTCCATACTACTCTTATTTTCCAATTTCTCTACAAAGAACATACATTCTTCACATAATGAAAATGTTTATTTTTTGCCACACATGGTGGCTTATGCCTGTAACCCCAGCACTTTGGGAGGCTGAGGCAGGAGGAATACTTGAGCCCAGGAGTCGGAGGCCAGTTTAAGCAACATAGTGAGACCCGGTCTCTGCAAAAAATTTTTTTAAATCAGTCAGGTGTGGTGGCGGGTGCCTGGAGTCCCAGTTACTGGGGGGCTGAGGTGGGAGAACTGTTGGACCCCAGGAGGTCTAGGCTGCAGCGAGCCATGATCACACCACTGCACTCCAGCCTGGGTGACAGAGTCAGACTCTGTCTCAAAAAAAGGTAAAAGAAAAAAGAAAAATGTTGATTTTTTAAAAGGTAAAAAATCGCATTCTTCTTTTAGGGCCTGATTCTAACCCTTCCGTCTTCATGGTGTCTTCCTTGACTTACCTCAGCCCAGAATGATACTTCCTATGTCTAAATTTTTATTAGAATCATAATCATAAGTAACAGCTGATTCCAGCTGTTTCAAAGACATAGCAGGGCAAATTCAACTGGTCAGTGCCTGTTTGCTCCGTCTTCCCTCCCTTCTTATCTCCCACAGGACCCCTCATTTTGAGTCCACAGAGCTAAAATAGTAAGTCCTTGCTGGCTACTGACTCCAGTCCCCACCAATCCCCATTCTGCATTTAAGGCAAACTGAGGTCTTTTGTTGAGACACAATCCCAGGTAAGGATGTGGAGGAATTCGAACCCTTGTGCACTGCTGGGAGGAAGGTCAAATGGTGCAGGCCCTCTAGAAAACAGGATGGCAGTTCCTCCAAAAGCTAAAGACAGAATCGCCGTATGATCCAGCAATGCCATTCTAGATATATACCCACCAAAACTGAAAGCACAGGCCAGGTGCGGTGACTCACTTCTGTAATCCCAGCACTTTGGGAGGCTGAGGTGGGCGGATCATCTGAGGTCAGGAGTTCAAGACCAGCCTGGCCAAAATGGTGAAACCCCGTCTCTACTAAAAATACAAAAATTAGCCGGGCGTGGTGGTGTGCACCTGTAATCCCAGCTACTAGGGAGGCTGAGGCAGCAGAATTGCTTGAACCCAGGAGGCAGAGGTTGCAGTGAGCCAAGATCATGCCACTGCACTCTAGCCTGGGTGACAGAGTGAGACTCCATCTCAAAAAAAAAAAAAAAAAAAAGAAAGCACAGATATGAAAAAAGTATTTGTACACCCATGTTCCTAGAAGCACTATTCACAACAGCGAAAAGGTAGAAGCAACCCGGTGTCCATCAGTGGACACTCTGTATGGATCAATAAAATGTGGTATATTCAGACAATGGAGTATTATTCAGCCCTTAAAAAGGAAGAAAATCCTGACATATGCTATAACATGGATGAACCTTGAAGACATCATGCTAAGTGAAATAAGCCGGTCACAAAAAGCACAAATACTGTATGTGTCCACTCACATGAGCTACCTAGAGTAGTCAAAATCATAGAGACAGAAAATAGAATGATGGTTTCCAGGAGCTTGCGGGAGGGAGGATGGGGAGTTAGAGCTTAATGCGTATACAGTTTCAGCTTGTGAAAATAAGAAAAGTTCCAGAGATGGATGGTGGTGATGATGGTTGCACAATGTGTATGTACTTAATGCCACTGAACTATACATTTAAAAACGGCTAAGATGGTGAGTTTTATGCTATGTATTTTTATCACAACTAAAATAATCCATAAATTTTTTTTTTTTAAAAGACCCAACCCTAGTGACTCCACCAACAGGGCCCCCTGGACTGTCAAGCTGCTGTTCCTGTAGCACTGAACTCCCTCACTGAGAGGGTTGGATATTCCCTAAGGAGCAGAGATGGTGTCTTTTTCATAGTGGCAGGCTGTATATAGCAGCAGCTCAGTAAATGTTTGTGGAATGGATAAAATAATAACACAAAGACCACTTACATCTATAACTGGTATGGGAGTAGAGTTCAGAATACTTAAAAAAAATAGAGAGAGAGTCTTGCTCTGTTGCCCAGGCTGGAGTGTAGCAGCAAGATCTTGGCTCACTATAACCTCAGGCTCCTGGGCTCCAGCAATCCTGTTGCCTCAGTTTCCCAGTATTCTGGGCCTGGGATCACAAGCATGAACCATCGTGCCCAGCCCAGAATACTTTTCTTCATGTCAGGTTTGAGACAGGAATGCAGGATGTTCACAGCCCCTCCTCATGTGGTCTGTTGGCTGAGGGTGTGCGTGGAAGGTAAACATTTTCCACCCTCTGCCTACAGGGTGCACAATCCACCCACGGGTATCTGAGTATCTTGGACATTGTCGCGTGGTCATTATAATTCAGAACCATGCTGCAGCAGAGCCAGACACCAGAGCAACCTGGGGAACGCAGCCAAGTCCTTGAAGGAGACAGGAGAGGAGATAGTAACCTTAAAAGCGGGAGGTGTTGGGGAAACACTGAGGAGAGAAGGGATCTCTCCCCAAGACCCTGCCACACCCCTGATGTGTGGGGAGGTGGGCTGGCTACCCCATTGCCACATCAGGCTTGGCAGCCCCTCTGCTGGGACCCCAGCTGCAGATCCACAGGACTCTGGTGCCTGACCCCACCCATACTCCATCCTGAACCCTGGAGCCCTGCGGGGAATGTTTCTTAGGCAGAGGACCAGCACCCCCTAGAGGAGACGGCCTTCTCTCCCTTCACCCAAAGAAGAGTCTGGAATGATTTCTCACCCACCCACCACCTACGACCTTTAAAACCTCAGGGCTCCAGCTCAGGCACAGACCAGTCAGGTGCAGCGCCATCCACACTAAGAACGAGCTCTCATGAAAGCAGAGAATCCTTCAGAGCCCTCTTGGGCCTAGCCAGGGCGTTCTCTGGCCCCTGAAACTTTTGGGGTGTTGAGTTACCTGACCTTGACTCTCACCTGGTTGTCTGCCCTGCCTCAAGGGCAATCAGTCTGCAGCCTCCTGGGCTGTGCGGGGCTGGGGGCCTTCCATGCCCTACCTCACCTCAGCTCCCAGCAGCCCTGCAAGGAGTCCTGGGCTAGATAGCTGGGCCCCCTCTTATGGATGCTGTTCCTCTGTGCCTTTTATCACAATTAGAACAGAACAATAGAGCAGTACGTTGTCTAACATTAATACCCCATGAAGTCCGTGTCTCCTGGTCACTAAACCCTAGCACCTACAAGAGTGTGATAAACTCAATTGACTAATTATTCATTGTTTAGTGTCTTCTCTAACAGAAGATGAGCTTCATGATGCCAACGATGATGTGTACTTTAATCTGTGTCGCACTGCCCACCTCTAGCTGAGTGTCCTGCAGTGTGGCTGGTGGTCCCCAGTGATGAGGCAGAGGTCAAACACTAGCTGAATGGATGAGTGAACAGCCATCCCATGTTACAGATGAGGACTATCCCCATCCCATGTTACAGGTGAGGAAACTGAGGCTCTGATTAGGTGCCTTGCCCAAGTTCCCACAGTCACCAGGCGGCAGAGCTGGGTGTGGACCCGTCTGCTCAACACAGGTGCTCATCTTGTTCCCTTCTGCTGACTCCTGGGCAAGGGTGAGCTGGTGATGCCAAGGTCTATCTGCATCTACCTTTGCTGTGACCCACGTGGTATGGCGCCTTCTCTGGCTGAGAAGGCCGAGACTGACTGATTTCTCCCCTCCCCAGGCAGAGTTCCAGGAGCTGTCCCTCCCTCCAGAATAGCCTCTGCTGGCATGTCCCAGAGGCCCTTGTCCCTCCCAGGTGTGGGGAGGGCACAGCCCCCCCCAGCCCTGGTGCTGTCGGCTGCAGTGAGCGCAGGTATCTGGGGTGGGGGAGGACAGGCAGGAGGGCTTGCAAGCCACTGGTGGATGTCCCAGCATGGGCCCGGGCTCCAGCTGACCTGCCCCATCAGAAACGCTGAAACATTCCTATTTGTCACCACACATCGGACAGGGGAGACATCTAAATATCTCTAGGGGTCTCCAGGGGTCCCCTGGCCTCTGGCCTGCCTCTGCCCATGGCCAGTGGTGGCTCAGCACCAAAACATCCTACAGGCCCCTTGGCCAGTCCCTGGCCGCCCCCCAGGAGGTGTGTGCTGCACAACCATTCTCCTCAGGGGAGAATGAGGCCATGGACAGTGGTGGCCTCTGCCTGTCACCCCTCCCTACTCAAGACAAACTCTTCTCCCCAAACCCCCATCAGTCTCTTCCTCTTCCTTAGATTCAGGCCCAGCCTGTCATGCTGTGCAGTTGATTTATTTTTCTTGTGGCCTTGCTCTCAGTGGGGCTAGAGAACAGCATGTCATCACCCTCTCTAAATATTACAACTCTGCAGAGAATTGATGAATGTGACTCATCACCCTCCATTCTCCAACTAGAGAATCCCCAGGCCTTTCTTTGTTGATATGAGTGTGATCATAATCATAAAAATAACAGTAATAATAATAATGGCAGCTCACAATTACTGAACACTTGTTATGTGCCCGATATTGTGCTAAGCACTTTCCCCACATTATTCCATTTACTCTTTGCAACTCTATTATGTAGGTACTCTTCCTCTCCTATTACACAGATGAGGAAACTGAGGTTCAGAGTGGCTCAATGCCTGTAACTTGTCCTGGTCACATGGCCAGGAAACAGCAGAGTAGAGGCAACGTGCAGAACTGCTTAACCCCAGAGCCTGGGCCTAACCACTGTGCCCCACTGGCTCTCCATGAGCCCAGCCTCAAAGGGTGTTTTTAAACTATGATGTCACCCCTCCATCTTGTACTTAACCATCAACCCAAGCCAAAAGTTCAACCCCAAAACAGAGACCAGAGTGAGCATTGTGTTTCTACCAAGGGCTATAACCAGTGCTACTGATGGAACAGGGAAAGAGGCCCCAGAGGGACATTTGCATATGATTGCTTGCAGTTGGCCTCTGATGTGTACCAGCCACCTCTGTCCCTGGCGATGTCAGAGTCAGAATCATCTCTGACCCCATGAAAATTATAGCATCTTGTTTTTTCTCTCCTTTCATCTCTTTCCTGATTGCCATCATTGATCCTGGCACATCCCAGACAGAAATACCCCCACTGTAGCAGGGGTCTGACGTGCAGGCTGTGATTAGGGCAGTGTTCTTTTATCAACCCAAAGTCACTGCCTCCGTGGGAGAGAGACAGAGGGAGGTGTCACCCCAAGGGCAGTCACCGTAGAAGAGGCCTGAGTCAGCCCCTCTGACCAAACACCCTTGCTAGAGGGCTGGGGCCCAAGAGCCAGCACCATGGAACGAGGAATAGGAAGATGCCTGCTGAGTGGGAGAAGACATGGTGAGAGAGGGCAAGGAACTGAGCGAGGCACAGGGGTGGCGGGTGAGCCGGCTGTGTTGGCCGAGGCAGGCTGGGAACCTGTGCTGGAGGGCCAGACTGCTTCTGAGCAGTGAATTTTCTGGATTTCCTTTGTGTTCCACTGAATGAGTGAAACTTGCACAAAGCTTGCGGAGCTGAGAGCAATCAAGGAAAGCACCTTTGTCCACGCTGTGCCAGGGACAATGCCTGGGCCAGTGAGGTGGTGAGGACAGGACCAGGAAAGAAAATTCCAGAAGGGGGAGCTCAGTGGCTTGGCTTGTACATGTTGGGACCACTTGGTGGGCTACCCCTTCCCACTTTAAACTTGAGCCTATGGGATCTGTTCTAATAGGAAGTCTGTTTCCTCATATGTCCTAAGGGGGAGACCCCTGGATTTCAGGAACTGCCATCAGACAGGAAAGGCCCCTGGTGGCTCCTCAGTCACAGACACACACACACACACACACACACACACACACACACACACACACACAGACAGGAAACCAAATCTCTCTCCTGTCTCTCCTCTGAGTCTCCTGTGAGCCTAAGGGCTCCCCAAACCTCCTTCCCACAGATTCCTCGGACACACTCCTTTCTCCTGGGCACGTAAAAACATATGTCTGGTAGTCAGGCTGGGTAAAAGCTAGTATCAGAAAGTGTTCTGGGGTGTTTCTCCCACTTAACCAACGATGGGATCTTGGAAAAGTTACTTCATCTCTGTGCCTCAGCTTTTTCTCCTGTAAAATGGAGATAATCACAGTACAGCCCTCTTCTTTGCTGTGGTGATTGAGTAGATGAATGCACTAGGGCAGTGGCTAGTTCAGGCAAGCTCTGCATAGGCGTGAGCTCTCACTGCTAGCGATCATTCCACCATGGGAGGGCCAAGGTGGGTGGGAGAAGCAGCAGGGAAACAGCACATCTGCACTGCCTGAAGGGCTCAAGGCCAGGAGTCCAGCCACGCACTCCACTTCCCTGAGCTCGGCTCAGCTGCAACACCCGCAGGTCTCTCCGGGATGTGGAGATTCAGCCAGGGGCAGCCGTCTTCCTGGGAGACCAAGGTGACTGCTGCCTACACTGTCCCTACCTGACAGAGGAGCGTGAGGGGTTGGGAGAACCCCAGAACTGGGGCCAATGTGTTTTGCAGATACATGTCTCTCCCAAAGGCTTAGAGTCTCAGTTTTGACAGACAGATGGAAGACACGCAGGCAGAATCCACAGTCTTGGATCCCAGGGCAGACTTGGGAACTGGGCAGTTCTCATTCTGCCTGAAAAAAACAGTGCTTCTCTCACCCCTGCCGTTGTCAGCCTCACCTTCTCTGTGTGTGTGTGTGTGTGTGTGTGTGTGTGTAATTTGCACTATTTCATTTAATCACTTCCTTGAAAACTCAGGCCAAGCCTCCAAAGAGTCCTCTTTACACCAAACTTAGAGGACTCGTGAGTCCCAGGGAAACTTGCCTGGGGAGAAGGAACTCTCCGGAAGGCAAACACAGCAGCTCCTTTTCTGGGCATATGGGAGGATTATCAGGCTCTCCAGGAAGCCATGCTGGATGAAGGCCACTGTATCGCTTCGTGTCCCCATGGAACTCATAAGCAGATTTTGCACTCTATTAATCTACATCTGTTTGCACGTCCCTGCTGTCAGCAGCTTCTGTCTAGGGAGGCGGCAAACACGCAGTGAAAGGAACGTGGGCTCTGGAGCGGCCACTTGGGTGCAGCCTGTCTGTACCACTGCTGGCTGGGGGACCTTGAGCTCTTGAGTCTTTTAATTTAGAACACATTCCCCACCCTTTTTTCTTTTTCCATGACTGACTTTTTAAAGAGTACACAATGTAGACTGTCCCACGTTCTGGATTTGTCCAGTTGTTTCTTGGTGATTTTTTTTTTCTTTAAATTTATTACGGAAAATTTCAAATAGAGTATATATGAAGTAAATAGCATACATGACCTATCTATCAACTGGGTGTGCTGATAAAGGTAGCTGGCTTGCAGTGCTGTCAGGAGGACTGGTGATAAGGTGGGCAGAGCCTGGCCCAGTGCCTGGCACGCACTGGCTTAGGAGGCATGGAAGCTGCCAGATGGTAGTGAAGATGAGATGATGGTGGTGACATTCGGGTCCCAGTCTATGCTTTCCGTCTCTCTTGGTAGGCTAGGAGCTCCTCCCCAAAGCGGGTGGTGGTGCTTCCTCCTTTCTCCTCCTCCTGTTTCTATTCTCTCCCTGCAGCCTCGCTGTCCCCCTCTCCCCACCCCCCAAAAAAGTTACAGGGGACACCATGATAATTCACATTTAACATACCTGGAGGGGTGGGGCTGGCATGCTCTAGGCAACACATTCTCCAAAGTCAACAAACCACCCTGTCAGGCTGTGCCCACTTGAAAGGAGGGAAGTGGGATGTCTCCGTGGGGGTCCAGCTCTCCCTCCCTTCCCTCCTCCTCCCCCAGCCTCACCCCTACCTCACGTTGTCATGTTTCTGGATGTAAATCTTATGGAACATCATATCCTCCTGCTTGGCGTTGATGTCTGCTTTCATCTCCATGGCAACATGACGGGGAAGGACAGACAGCAGGAGCCGCTCCTGCGGAGGGAAGCACATTCTTTCATCACGGCACCTTCCACCTGCCTGGCAAGTGCTCTCTCCTCCACACCTGTGCCCCTGCCTGAGGGCCCTGGAAAACCTTTCAGGCTCTCCCGGGACTCCTGGGCTAACACTGTGTGTGTGTGTGTGTGTGTGTATGTCTGTGCATGTGTGTGTATGTGCGTGCAGGCTACCTGTCCCCCATCTTCCCTCCCCAGGACACCACGTGATCCTTCCGCCTCACTCTCCACGTTTCTCTGGCAAAAGTGCCCCTGGTGAACCTGTGAGTACTGAGCACCTCGGGTTAGAATCCTGGATGTCACTTGAGACTCTGCATGACCTTGGGCAAATTACTGAACTTCTCTGAGCCTCAGGTTGCTCATCTGTAAAATGGGGATGGAGTTGTTGGGAGCATTACATGAGATCCACTCCATCAGTTTTCAAATATTTATTGAGCACCTACCATGTGCCAGGCACTATTCTGGGGACCAAGAGAGTTAACACCAAGAGTGAGACAGGCAAGGTTCCTCCTTCAGAAAGCATCTGGTGTAATGGGGGTCTCGGGGGCTACTATGGGGGCACTGATCAGGGACACCTGATCTCCGCTGGGGTAGTCAGAGAGGGCTTCCTGTAGACTGGAAGGATGGGGTAGGAAGGAGGTGCTCCAGTCACCTGGGGGACAGTGGCCCAGGAGAGAGGGAAAGCAAGCTGACTTAGAGAAACCACATCACAACCAGCTACAGGGGAGGTGGGAGAGAAGCAAGTGGAGGGGCAGGCCACATCACAGAGGCTCACGTCAGCCTGTTATGGAGTCTGGACTATGCCCTCTTTCTGAGCTCCTCTCCTGGGCCTGCCCTGCTCCAAGATGCCCACCTGCCTCCCTGCCAGACCAGACTCCCTGTCAGGCTGGTGCACATCATTTGCTCATCACCAGCCTTTCATTTTGGCTGCCTCCAGCCCTCCTCATTCTCCTGCCCTTCACACCACACCAGATGCTAGAGCCACCCTCCTACGTGGCCCTGAGACTCTTCTGCTTCTATGTCATCTCTGCTTCCTCTCCCTCCACCTGGTCCCAAACATGCCATGTCCCACCTCTGTCCTCGCCCCATCCATGCCTGCATTCTGGGAGTAAATCCATGGCCAAGGCTCCCACTGTAGAGGTGGCTCTATCAGCCACTTCCCACATCCCTACCTCCTGTCCATGGCTCGCCAGCCTCCAGCTGCCCACGTGGATGTCTTGCCACCAGCACCCTGACATCACACCCAAACCACACTCGCTTTCCCACACTGTCATTCCCCAATCACTTTTCTTTCCATTTCCCTGCCTTTACCCGGGACAGCCCCATTCTGCTGCACCAGTGTCGAGGCCCTGCCCACATAAATGGCTTTTGCTTTTCAGATCTTTCCCTCTGACACTCATTCCCTTCCCCTGAGCCGCACGCCCTGTCCAGCACTGATGAAGTCCTGCTCATCTGGAAACAGCTCTCGCACTTGTCCTTTCCGTTGTGCCTTCCTCCACTGCCCATATGCAGTTCTCACCTGGCTCTTGGATTCTGGTTGCGACACCCTGGACAGACAGCCTCCCTCTGCCCTCCCTGATGCCTGCACAGCCCCGATCTCTCTGAAACACTACCTGTGCTCAACACCGTCACAGGTTTTCTAGTTTCACCAGCCACATCACATACAGGTTTCTCCGGACCCACTAAACTCACTCTTCCTTATTTTCCACTGCAAATCAATGCCCATGTCCCCTTACCCCCTTGCTATGCCTCATGCTTGCCTGGCCCACTCTTGCCACCCCCAGACTGGCTGCTGCTCCTCTCCTTGCTGAAGCACCCTCTCCACCCCAACCTTAGCCTGTCACTGCCCAGGCCACCTTCAGGGCCAGACTGGATGACCGGGGCAGCCTCTAGATCACTTTCTTTGTCTCCAAGCTTGCTGCCTCTGGTCCATCCTCCCCTCTGCAAGCAAGCAACTGCTTTTCCTAAAACACACCAGACCATGTCGCCTTCTAAGCCTCCTGACCCTGCTGAGATCAGCCCATGCCCGCAGCCTGGCCTGGAGGTTTCCATGATCTGACTCCTCCCTGCTCTTCCACCTGCTGTGCCAGCAGCACTGAAATGAAATCCACACTCTGCTCCAGACAGAGCAGAACCCAGAGTCCCCTACGCTTCCTGGGGTCTTTCTTGCTGCTGCACACAAGCTCCTCAGCTGGCATCATCCTCCTTCTCCGCTGCTCCCCACCCTCCTTCAGGGTCTCCCTTTTCCCAGGAGGAGGTCCGACTCTGGCTGCCGGCATCCCCTCCCCACCTGCTGAAACCCCACATCAGTAGCCTGTTAACTGTGTGTGAGGAGAGGCCACCTTGGGGACCGGAGCTGTGTCTTGCCCAGTGCCACGGCCCACAGCCTTCTGCTCGAGAAGCTGACACATTCGTGAAGGGCGGTGTTCCCTGTGGGTCGGTCTGGCCCCCCAGGCAGCGGGAAACACAAGCACCAAAGGCCAACTCTTAGTAAATAGTTACTGGTGACAGAAATAGGAATTAAAAGACAGCGTGGGATGACTGGGAGAGACAGCACTACAAACCGTTTGGCTTCATGATAGGCCTCCTACATTTACAACCACCTCCAGGGCTGAGGGCCAGGAGGGGTAGTCAGGAGGCCACTGGGGAATAATTCTGAGTCCAGTCATCACAGGGCCCCTAGAAGCTTCCCCAGGGAGCCCCGGCAGCTCTCTCTGCATGCCTTGCTGGCTGTGGCTCGCTGAGAAGCACCTGTCCGCAGAAAGCGTCCCCTCCTCAGCACATTGGCTCCGAATATGGAATGGCAAAAATATTTTCTCCCCTAAAGCCCTGTGGATTTGGTGGAATGTCTAGACTGGCCCAGGCCAGAGCAAGGAAACTGTGGCAAGCTGTAAAATGGTAATTCCCCTGGAGAAGTGAGAGAGGAAGCCCCAAAAATGGAATAAGGAGGAGGTATCCTGATCTCAGGTGAGAGACGCTGAGGCCTGGAATGGGGATGAGATAAGGGGCTTTTCAGAAATGCTGAGGCCTTGGGGTGAGCACGGTGCAGTGTGCCAGAGGTGACGTACATGTGTTAATAATAAAGGGCAGTGGGAGGACCCCAGGGACACTGCCAGCAAGGGCTTCCTTCAAGATGCTGGACCAGAAGCTCCGACAGGGCCAAAGAGTGAATGGGGAGAGCCAGGCCGAGGACTGGTCAGCGTAAGTGGGGACCTGACAAGACATGCCGACCACCGAGGCAGCACTGGAAAGGAAGTGGGGACACGTGGGGACTCGGGCGCCTGGAGAGGTACTACAGAGCTTTGCCCCCTCGTTTGGCTGTCTGGATGTCACCAGCCTGTCACTGTGACTCACTTAGGATGCAACCAGATGGCATCAAGGACGTCCCCCGCAGTAGTAAAACATTCTGCACTCAGGGTGGCCACAACATGTGCTCCATGCTGGCCTGGAGCCATGAGTGACCACTGCCATCTTGGCCCTTTCTCCATGTCCCCCACACTCAAAGGCAGACCTTCCATGTTCGTGTCAGCCATGGGGGCTGACGCCGCATGCGGCACTCAGGTGGGCTCCACTGATGCTTGCTCAGGGTCTGGGGAGATGATAATCTAAGAGGGGAGGGAAGGCCTCCGGTTTGGAGCAACCTTATCTCACAGGAGCCAGTGGGAGCCCCATTGCTCTGCAGACCCGCCCACTCTCTCCCCTAAGCCACACAGCCCCCAGGCCTCCTGTGTGGGAGCCATCACTCAGAGTCACCAGACCCCTACCTGATTCACACACAGGAGAGGAGACAGTGGGGATCCACACCTGGAATCCAAACAGGACTCCAACCCCAAAGAGGGAAGGGCTGGACCCCTGATGTGGCCCTTAGCTCTGCTCCCACCCCACCCAAGAGTGGTGCACACAGGGCAGGTCCCTCTTTGCACCAGGAATCTGTAACCCTGGGAATGGCCTGCCTTCCCTGGCCCAGGCAGGTCTAGGGAGAGATGGAACTTTCTTCCTTCTCTGAACCACCAAACCCCAGAACTGAGAGAGAGGAATAGCCAGGTGTGGGGTGTCTCAGGGGATGAAGCTCCTGTCTCTTCTTTTCCCTCATCCCTCCCCTGTGGAGCACTTAATCCCAGTTAGGAACGCTGGCCTCTCTCCTTACTCCAGCTCAAGGGGGGTGCAGTGTGGGGAGGGAGGGGGAGCCGTGTGGGGAGGGAGGGAGGGGGAGCCGTGTGGGGAGGGAGGGAGTGGGAGCCGTGTGGGGAGGGAGGGAGGGACCCTCTTGCTGCTGGGCTTGTTTGCAAACCACAGGGACACCACATGGCTATGGGCACCTGGCCTTAGGCACGGGCAGGGTAGAGCTCCCTTCCCACAGGGCCTGGAATGCTGGACTCTCTCCAGGGGAAACATTCCCCACGGGTTGGGCCCCTCCCAGGGAGTGGGGCTGGCAGCTGTAACGAGCACCACCTGCCCCAGGCCAGGCGCTCAGGGGAGGCGCATCTCGGGTCTCCACTCCTTCCCACTGCGCAAGGGCAGGGGGCTCACTCACCTGTTGCTGGTTCTCCCGCTGTGAGTGGAGCCGCGCCTGGATGCACTCTCGGGTCTCCTGGAAAGCCTGTCTCTGGGAGACCTCAGCTGGGTAGTGGGTGCAGACACCCACGATGTTGGTGCAGGAGAAAATGAGAACATTGGAGACAAGCTGCAGAGGGAGAGAGGAGCACACCGAGCTCAGATCCTGACCCTCCTGGCCCCAAAGTGTGGAGCCCTCAGCCCCTGTCTCAGCAAACTTACACCTGGCGCTGGCAAACAAATGCTGAGGGCACCCCACACGCAGCCAACCACTGGGAGCAGCCGGGCATAATTGATCGGGCTCTCTGATGTCCTCACAGCCAGAAGTTTGGCTGGCCTGTCATGGGGTATGTCTTTTAAGGACACTGAATCACCTAGTAATCATACTAAACATGCCTATCGTACCAGAAATGAAAAGGTTACATGTACTGTGACAGAGCTGTGTATGTGCTGGAGGCAGGAGGGCCACCGCAAGGAAGGTGCCACAAGGGTGCTGGGATTACACTTTTGAAAGTGTGATAGAGTCCAGCACAAGCAAGGGGCCACCCTCCCCCAGGGATCAGCTCCAATGAATCAAGGCCTCTCAAATCCCCTCAGGTCCCCAGCACTGTGCTAAATGCTCTAGGGAACGAAAGGACAAGGCTGGCCAGTCAGGGTCCGTGGCCACAGTGGGTCTCCACTCCTTCCTCCCTAGGCTTCTGGTCTTTCTGTTACCAGCCCTCTGACAACCACCGCACCAGCTGGCCAGTGCCTGCCACTCCCCTGCTTCCCAACAACTGAGATGTGTGTGTGGAAAAATACCACTGACCCTCCAGGTCAGCAGAGTTGAAGCTGGAATTCCATTGAAGGAAATACTTACTGAAAAGCTAAGGGAAAACGAAACACAATACAACACGACGCGGAAAGCAAGGTTATATGGTACATTCAGATCCCAGTGAGTGATGCGTAGGCAAAATTTCTCTTGGCAGATAGAGCTCCTGGGTATCTGAGTACATGGGTCCTGTTGTCCTTGACTTGGGGCCACATGGGACAGAGCCACACAATGATGCTCCGGCTCCCAGGCTGTGGGGGCTTTGAGCTGCACCTCAGTTACTCCCTCCAAAAACTTCCTTCTTAGTCCCAGCTCCAGAAGGGGAGCCCGGGTCAGTCGCTGCACCTTCTGTTGTGGCTCCCTCAGCCCTCAGGAGGCCTGTGTTGGTCCCAAGTCCTGGGGTATGGAAGGCACTTGGCCATTTGCATCCCAAAGGGCCTTGCTGTGGGATGTTGGCTACCTGGCAGTGGCCCCGGCAGATGACTCCTACGCTCTTCTCAAGGGGCCTCTTGGCTCTCGACTCAGGTCTGCTTTCTACCTGAAGGCTTTGCCCACCACAGCTTTGAGGTGGTCCTGCCCTTGCTCCTTGCTGAATGTGGTACCACCTTTCCCTGGAGACATTGCATGGTGTATATGCCCCAGTCCATGAAAAGACTTTCTCTTTCCCATTTCAGACTCTTACTCCCTACCAGCTGAAGAATGCCCTGAGCTCCCCATGTGTCTCCTGGATGCGCCTTCCAGGAAGGGGCAAGTTCAGATTTCCAGCTCCACTGCCTCAGCCGACTATTGTTGCTGACTTATAACTCCCATATTCTTCCACCCCAACCCCATCTACCCTAGAATCCCATCGCTGTCATTTTATGTAAACACACGGCATAGGAAAAGCCAACCTATTTATCACAAGGAAAGAAGACCCTTGCTCTTCAGAAACTGACAATCCACTTGAAGAGTGTTATAGATGGAATGTTTGTGTCCCCCAAAAGGACTGTTGAACCAAAGAGTGGCTGGATGAGCCCGTGGCTTCTGGAAGATTCATCAGAGGCAAGAGTGCAGGAATGGGAGACGGGTCCAGACACTGCCACAGAAGCCCAAAGCATGAGGGAACAAAGACCTGTGTGTGTCTGGGAGCCAGTCAGGGCAGAGCTGACACAGAAGGAAGAGCCCCTAAGACCAGGGAGAAGAAAGTCCAGGAGGAAATAGACCGTGGCCTGAAGCAGTAACCAATGCTGTGATTATGAAGTGAGATCCCAAAAACAGGCCTCTGGGAAATCACTGGGAACCACTGGGAGAGGATAAGGAGGAAGAGACGAGGAAGTGAAGGTGGAGGGGTAGGCCACAGGGAATTCTGAAGGATGATCTAGTTAGGGGAGATCTGTGTGAAAAGAGAGGAAGGTGCCAGGTGATAAAAACAGAAGTGAGACAGGAGAAACTGGGAAGGAGAAGATAAGGAGCTAGCCTCAGACAGGCTAGTGCATCATGAAAATATGATACAACATGACCAAATGGGCTTAATCCCAGGAATAAAGGCTGGTTCAACTTCAAAAAGCAATCAACGTAATTTTCCATATTAACAGACTAAAATTTAAAAACCATATGATCATTTCAATAGTTTCTAAAACATCATTTGGCAAAATGCAATATACATTAATAATTTTTAAACTTACCAACTTAGGAATAGAAGTCCCTTAATCTGATCAATAGCATATACAGAAACCTACAGCTAAATTATACGATACTTAATGGTGAAAGACTGAATGCTTTCCCCTAAGACCAGCAACAAAGCCTATTTGTCACTCCTATTCAACATCACATCGGAGGTCCTAGCCTATGCAATCAGACAAGAGAAAGAAACAAAAGACAAACAGATTAGAAAGGAAGAAATAAAACGGTCTCTATTTGCAGATGACATGATGGTCTACATAGAAGAACATCAAAAAATTTAAAAAACTACCAGAATTAATATGCAAGTTTGGAAAAGTCATAGGATATAAAATTAATATACAAAAAGCAGCCTACTTTTATATATGAGTAAAATACCAATTGGAAGTAAAATTTTTAAAGGTATAGTTGGCTCTCTATATCCACAGGTTTTACATCTGTAGGTTCAACTAACCTTGGATCAAAACTAATAGAGAAAACATAAGCAGATGGCTGGACAGAGAAAGAATGGCCTTCCCTCTTTCTGAGGCCAGAAAGAGAGGCCAGAGTCTATTTTGAGACATGACCCCCAAAGTAATTATCAAGTGTCTGCTGCAGCATCTCTGTACTAATCCTCTGGGTCTCTCCTGCTGTAATCTGACTCCTCCTATAGCCAGAAGGCCAATAGCAACCGACAGTGCAAATCCAGGTAAAAAGATGCACGGTAACCCAATATCCATCCAAATGGCTTTGCTAAGCTTAGTGTGCCTTGGTGTTCATCTCTCTTCTACTAAACACAAAACCAGGCAGGCAGAAAGAGGGTGCTGTGGTTTGAGGGTGGGGTCTTGAGCAAGGCTATTGGAAAGGTCGGATTTCAGCAAGTTGGACCTGAAAGTGAAAAAGAGATTAATAGCTGCCTCACTCACACACACTCACACCATCTGCCAAAAAAGCAGGAATCTGGGCACCAGGTCTTAAAGGGTGCTAAGGTCCCTGTGCAGATGCTTTGGTTATGAATAGTGAGGAGGTTATCGGTAAAATCTGATGGAATTCTGCTTACACACAAAGGGAGTCTGAAGTTTGAAAATGATCTCACACCTTGGGGACAAGAAAGTATGTCCAAATGCTGCCGGGCTCTCTTCTCCACTCAAGCAGTGACCAAATAATGAGCCACCTCTTACACCCCCATAAAGACAGGCACAGTAAAAGTAAGTATAAACCCTGTCCTTGTGTAAAGGACCTAATTAGTAAATAGTAACAGATATCAGTCACTGCTGAGGCTTCACAATAGCAGGTAAACAGGGCCTAATTAAGGGTTTATTGGTTTTCCCTGTGCTGGCCTCATGGGACACATCTAACCACATGGAACACAAGTGGGGGGGGGTGTGTGTGTGTGTGTAGGGAGTCAGTGGTATGGGGGAGCATGTGACATATGCCCACGTTACACCAAGTGGAGTGAAAAGGAGACCCGACAATACAGCAGACTGCAGACCTGGAGTAGCCTCAGCATCTGCTTTAAAACAAGCGGCCGGATGTGGTGGTTCATACCTGTAAAACCAGCACTTTGGGAAGTGGTCCTTGGGTGGATTTGGAAAATCAGATCTCACCTCTTTGGCTTGCACCTCATCGGGGTCATTACAGACTCTGAGGCACAGGGAAAATGCTGTAGTCTGTCTACTCTGTCCTCACAAGTGGAGGAAGATCTGGAAAAGGGAGTAGGGAAGAGTGGACAGGCCGAGGTGGGAAGATCACTTGAGTCCAGGAATTCAAGACCAGCCTGGACAGCATAATGATACCCCATCTCTACAAAAAATAAAAATAAAACATAAAAAAATTTACCAGGTAGTCCCAGCTACTTAGGAGGCTGAGGCAGGAGGGTCACTTGAGCCCAGGAGGTAGAGGCCGCAGTGAGCTATAACCATACCACTGCACTCTAGCCTGGGCAACAAAGCAAGACTCTGACTCCAAAACAATAACAACAAAAAGTTTAAAACAAGCCCTGCAGATGGATGGGGTCCAAGTGAACAAGGTCCAGGGGGTCACAGGACCACATCAAGAGGGACTCCACTAGAAGGGGAATGTTTGACTCTCTTCTCAGAGTCAAAACCAAGGGGAGATGCCGAGGAATATTTAATACTTCTAAAACCCCAGCATTTCTGAAACCCAATCTCTGGCTGCCCGCAGGCTGCAGGTTTGATCTGAGCCAAGAGTGGGAAGTTACGGTGCTCAGTTTGTGCAGTGTCTCCTCGGGAAGGCTCAAAGAAACCCCAGCCGCCGGCCTCAGGCACTACGGTCGTTTCTGCCTCTCCTCTCTGAGTTTTCAGGGTGCTCTGTGGGCCTACTACAATAGCCTTGCTGCTGGATAATCCTGGGAATGGTACAAGGCAAAGGGGAGTGAGAAATGCATGGTTTTGGAGTAGAAGGAAATGAGTTGGGGAAGACCCCTGCTCAGTTTGCTCTTTTATGCGGTTCCTGTTCCTGATAAGTCAGCTTGCTCCTTGCAGTATCGTTCACAGGTGAATGGTGGTGGCTGTGGTAGGAATCAGAACTTCCTGGGGAGCCAGATTTAGTGATGGGGGAGAGAGCAGGATGTTCAGCTAAATTTGAATTACAGACAAACAACACATACATCTTTTAGTGTAAGAAGGTTCCAGGCAATATTTGGGACCTACTTATACTAAAAAAAATTATTCATTGTTTATCTGAAATTCAAATTTAATTGAGTGACCCATATTTTACTGGGTAACCCCACCAGGGGTCCTTTTCAAACCACACCTGCCCTCCCCCAGTCATGACAACCCTCTCCCCAAGCTCTTGTCCACTCTTCCCTACTCCCTTTTCCAGATCTTCCTCCACTTGTGAGGACAGAGTAAACAGACTACAGCATTTTCCCTGTGCATCAGAGTCTGTAATCACCCTGATGAAGTGCAAGCCAAAGAGGTGAGATCTGATTTTCCAAATCCACCTGAGGACCACAAGATGCTGGACCACCTCAGGGACCCTGGGGGCAGAGGACCAGCTCCCCCTGCTCTGGCTAGCAGAAAAGGAGGAGAGGCCCTCTCCTGCAAGGTGTCCCCTGGCCCCGGCCCTAAAGACAGGCACAATTCCTTCCTGATTTAGTCCTTTGTTGGTTTACAAACACATAAAACTAACAACGAAATGAATCCCAAATAAAAGAAGCTGACATCCTAGCAAGAGTTCCTTCCTCCTACACTGAATTTCATTTGTCTTACACAGTGGTGGTGGGAAGCTCAGGGAACCTCGGCGGAACCCCATCAAGATATAAAATAAAATAATTCAAGGAAGAATAATCTTAAATTATATACTCTTAGAAGGCATATCGGCATGGTTCCTTGTACACTGCACCATGCTCGATTAGGTGCTTAATTTTTTTTTTTAACTATTACATACTTTTAACTGTTTTTCTAATCATAATGAGTGACACCTCTAAAATTTTTCCTTTCACAAAGAATCAAGATTGCTGTATGTGTTTTGGTAATCAAAGCTGCATTATATCTGCTTGGGGGCTTTTGTGACGAGATCCTCTTTCAAGGAGGTAGCCAGTTCTATACCACTGGCTCTGGACAAACATCATCAAGCCCATCTCTCTGCTCACTAGGGTCCTGCCCAGACGATATCCCCCTTCTCCTCTCCTTTCCAGCTAGGATCTAGCTGCTCTGGGATTGTCATTCTCCCTTGCTCTGGAACTCCCCCTCGACTCAAGAACTGAGGATGCTTCCTGAGGGGCCTCCACCTCTGTGAACACCATTCTCTATGCCAGAGATCCTCAAATGATACCCTTAACATTACGACATTTTCCTACCCTAAAACCCGCCAGGACTCTCCATTACCAGTAAGATAAAGCCCAAACTCCTGTGCCAGCATCAACGCTCTCTAAGTCTCATCATAGACCACATTCCCTGTCTCATGCCCGCCCCAGCTACTAACTGTGTCTGAAAAAAACAATCTGAAATACGATTTTAAAGTGCAATGTTTAATACAACTTTAATGTTACTAAAATTAGAGCATGAAATATTGACAAATCAACAATTAGCATCTGCTTAATACATTTTAAGGAAAAACAAAATAGACTAAAATGTGAAGAAAGACAAGTATCTAGGAGTAATTGGGTACAGCAATATACAGTCTGCAAAACACTTTCTCACATGTAGTTCATTTCACACTCATCAAATCCCTATAAGATAAGCAAGTTAGGCAGCATCATCCCCCTCTGCCAATGAGGAAACTGAGGCTCGAGGCAGGGGTCCTGCCTGGAGTTACACAGCAAGGCAGCTGCAGAACTGGGATCACAGCCATCTCTTTCTGAGCTCACAGTTCATCCTACTCTACTGTACTAAGCTGTTATTTATCCCAATTTAATTTAGATCTAGTTTTGTTTTATTCTATTTAATAAAGAGACACTCAACTTTCTCTCACCCTTGTCCCAGGCGCCCCAGGCCTTCTTCATAGATCCTGGTCACATAAAGTACTGCTGATTAGGGACCTACTCCCAGCCACTGCCAGATTCGATGAATGTCCTCTGGGGTCACTCTCTCTAGGGAACTCACAGCTATGGGTAAGAAAGGCCCACCTGTCTCACAAAGCCAAGTCTTACTCTAGCGTAGCTTCCCTTAATTATTTTTTATGGAGATACAATTCACATACCATAAAATGCACTCTTTTAAAGTGCAAAATTCAGTAGTGTTTAGTGTATTCACAAGGCTGTGCCACCATCACTACCAACCTTAGGACATTTTCAACATTTCCAAAAGAAACCCCATGCCCATTAGTCACTGCCTATTCCCCACCCCACCCTCCCCCAGCTCCTGACAACCACGAACCTACTTTCCACCCCTATGGATTTGCCTATTCTGGACACTTCATATAAATGGAAGTGAACAATAGGTGGCCTCCTGTGTCTGGCTTTTCTCGCCTGGCATATTTTCAAGGTTCGTCCACGTGGTAGCACACACAGACTTAGAATCCTTTATCCAAAATGCTAGGGACCAGAAGTGTTTCATAGTTTGGATATTTTTCAGATTCTGGAATACTTGCATATACATAATGAGATATCTTGGAGATGGGACACAAATCTAAACATGAAATTCATTTATGTTTCATAAACACCTTCTACATGTAGCCTGAAGGAAATTTTATACAGTATTTTAAAATAATTTTGTGCATGAAACAAAGTTTGTGTTAAGTACTTATGTGTGGAATTTTCCACTGTGGCGTCATGTCAGAGCTCAAAATGTTTCAGATTTTAGCGCATTTCGGATTTCAAATTTTCAGATTCAGGATGCTCTCTACCTGTATCAGCATTTCGTTCCTTTTACAGCTAAATAATATTCCACAGCACAGATCTACCATATATTGTTTTATCCGCCATCAGGTATAGACATTTGAGTTGTGTCCAACTTTTGGCTATTATGAATAATGTTGCTGTGATGAACATTCATGTATATGTTTTTATATGGATATATTCTGTTTTCTTGGGGATATACCTAGGAGCAGAATTGCTGGGTCACACGGCAACTCTGTGTTATTTGAGGAACTACCCAACTGCTTTCCAATCACCTGCACCACCTTACATCCCCACCAACATTGCATGGGGGTTCCAATGTCTCCACATGCCCTGCCAACACTTATTTTGTTATCTTTTTCATGATAGTCATCCTAGCAGGAGTGAGGATGGTATCTCATTGCGGTTTTAATGCCCTTAAATTTGTAAAGTAAATAGCAACAATTGCAAGGGAGATAATGTCTTCTATAACTTGCACAGCTGTGCCTTTAGAGAGAAGTGGCCACATTGTACATTTTATTTTTTGTTATTTTTAGTTACTTATTCCTAGGAAGACCCCATGCTTTGCGCAACCAGAGAGAAATAACAGCTTTCATGTAATAGTGCTTACGTGAACAAGACAAACACCGACTGAGTGCCTAGCACTGGGAAACCATGCCGCCGGCCACCTTGCCCTCTAGGACTCCAGATCTGGTGGGGAAGTCAGACAAGGTATGGAAGTGGTTGGGAGGACATAGACTCTGCAGGCTCCACAATCTCTATCCTCTATTCTCAAGTTAATTTCATAAACATTCAGTCCCCAGAGAATATGCCAGAGGAAACACCCTTAATATACAAAGTATTTTGCCAATTAACAATAAATGGGTAGAATTTAACAACAAAAAAAGGCTGGGCACAGTGGCTCATGCCTATAATCCCAGCACTTTGGGAGGCTGAGGTGGGTGGATCATGAGGTCAGGAGTTCAAGACCAGCCTGGCCAATATGGTGAAACTCTGTCTCTACTAAAAATACAAAAAATTAGCTGGGCGTGGTGGTGCGCACCTGTAATCCCAGCTACTCGGGAGGCTGAGGCAGGAGAATCACTTGAACCCAGGAGGCGGATGTTGCAGTGAGCCAAGATCGCACCACTGCACTCTAGCCTGGGCAACAGAGCAAGATTCCTTCTTGGAAAAAAAAAAAAAAAAGAATTGAGCAACAACAACAACAAAATGGGTAATGTGGATGAATAAGCTATTCAAAGTAAAAATACAAATGATTTACAAATGTATGATATCAAAAGATGTGAACCCTCACTAGTAAGCAAAGAAATAACAATAAAAGCAGTATTTTGCCTATTAAAATATCAAAGCTTTCTTTTCATAGTAACAATGTTGGCAAGAATGCAATGGAATAGGCGCCCTCCTACATTATCAGTGGGAATGCAGATCAGCATAACCTTTCTGGAAACCAGTTTGGCAATATGTATGAAGAGCTTTCCAAATATTCATACCCTTTAACCCAATAAATTAGTTCCCTCCCAGGAATCTATACCACAGAAACCTCAGTAGCTTGAATAGGGCTTTATGTCCAAGGATGATTATAAAAGTTAACAATTAGAAACAGCTAAATGTTGAAAAACTGGAGAACAGTTAAATAAATTATGGTGCTCTCACCAGGCACGGTGGCTCACGCCTGTAATCCCATCACTTTGGGAGGCCAAGGAAGGAGGATCACTTGAGGCCAGGAATTTGAGACCAGCTTGGGCAACATGGTGAGACCCCATCTCTATAAAGAAATAAAAAATTAGCCGGGCATGGTGGCATGCACCTGTAGTCCCAGCTACTCGGGAGGCTGAGGTGGGAAGACCACTTGAGCCTAGGAAGTCAAGGCTGCCGTGAGCCATGATTACGCCACTGAACTCCAGCCTGGGTGACAGAGCAAGACTCTGCCTTAAGATAAAATAAAATAAAACTATGGTGCTCAATACCCTAGAACATCTCAAAGCCTTTAAAATGTCTTATTTAAATAACATTCAACATTGTGGGAAATTTTCCAAAATACAATGTGAAGTGGGGGAAAAAAGAATATGAAATTGCATATACCTCATGAGCCCAGTTTTTCACATGTATACATTTCAAAATGTTAACAGTGATGGAATATCTCTAGGTGGTGGGATGATAAGTGCTTTTTTACTTTTTTTTTCTTTATACCAATGAATACTCTCCAACGTTTCTATTGTATATATTACTCTAAAAAGAAATACTGATAAACTTATATAAAGAAAGAAAAAAGTACATGCTTGTGCTGTGAGTACGGCAGGCTGAAGAATCTTTCCTTCTGACAGAAGAGATAAAATGAGAATGAAAATGCCTGTAAAACCAGAGAGAATAAGTCAAATGGGAAAAGAGATTCAAAATAGAAAAAGAAATCATGTCTGGGCAGTGGGGACTAGGACCCTTCCTGGAGAAGCATCTGCAGATGGGAAGGACCTGGCCAGCGGCATCCCAGTGGAGGGGCATACAGGTGACGCAAACAGCATCAGTATGGATGGGGCAGAGGAAGAAGAGTCCAGGGCTACACTGGGAACACCAGGTAGTCACTGCTGACCAGAAGCAAGGAGAGGTGGTCAGAGATGAGACAAGGGGGTTTATGGCCAGATCATGAAAGAATTTTTTCTATGTCAGAGTAAGGAACCAGCACATGATCTAGGAGGCATTAAAAACTCTTGATGGCTGCATTTACAAAAATAAAAAGTATATTAATTCCCCAAATTATAAAATGTACATTCATTATGGAACACTTCAAAATCATGGTAAAGGAAAAAAAAATCAATTATCACCCAAAGACAACCAGTATTAACGTTTTCATTTATTCCTTTTACTTCCTTTTTAAAAAAATCTATTTATGGCTTTTTGTTTTTGCTTTCATAAAACTGTGATCTTACTGTTTATATAATTTGGTATCCTGTGTTTTCACTTTTTTCTTTTCTTTTTTTTGAGACGGAGTCTTGCTCTGTTGCCCAGGGTGGAGTGCAGTGGCGCGATCTTGGCTCACTGCAAACTCTGCCTCCCGGGTTCAAGTAATTCTGTCAGCCTCCGGAGTAGCTGGGATTACAGGCGCCCACCACCATGCCCAGCTAATTTTTGTAGTTTTAGTAAAGACGAGGTTTGTATATTTAGTAGAGACGGGGTTTCACCATGTTGGCCTCGAACTTCTGACCTCAGGTGATCCACCCGCCTTGGCCTCCCAAAATGCTGGGATTACAGGCATAAGCTACCGCGCCCGGCCTTCACTCAATATCGTAACATAAGCATGTTCCCCTGTTATTACAACTTCTAATGCTGCCAGCTTTCAAAAGGGAAATGTGATCACAGCAGAACTTTGGGTAGATTAAACTGACAGCTGGAAAGGAGGCAGTGAAAAGGAAGATGCTAGAAGTAGAGAGCCTAAAAGAGGGCTGTGGAAATAGCACAGAGGAGAAGGACCAGGGGCCTGGGAGAGGCTGGAACTCTGAGAAGGGAAAGCAGAGTGGCCCCCAAGCAAGGCATCTGCAAGGAGTATTTGAGCCTGGGGGATGCACCTACGGGAAGAAGAGAGCTTCAGTTCATAATCTACTTAGGGAAGTCCAGGAGGAGCTGGCTTTGGGGTGAATGGGTTATGAATAAGAAAGTGTCACAAAAGCTAAATGCAAGAGTAGGAAAGTCAACAGAATCAGGTGTTGTGGAAAAGGTTGAAAAGAGATGGATGAGCAGACTGGGTAGAGGAGGAAGGAGTTGAGCTATAAGGGGTTAAGTCATTAGGTCATGAGGGGACGGTGAATGAAGGTGACTCTGGATGTTTGGCAATGAAGGGAGAACAAGTGGGTCACAGCTTGAATGAATACGGCATGGAGGTTAGGAAACTTGATTTATCCAGAGGCAGAGGGAGGGGAGGGGCCAAAGAGGCAAATGAGGGCAGCACCGTACTTCCCCGCAGAACTGAGCTGTCCACCACGGGAGCTACTAGCCACACATAGCTAGAAACATTTGCAGTGTGGTTGGTCTGAAGTGAGGGGTGTTGTAAATATAAAATACACTGGAGTCTGAAATTGTTTTTTATTCATTACATGATAAAATGATATTCTGGATATATTAGGTAAATAAAATGTATTATTTAAATTACTTTCACCGGTGGGTTCGTTTGTTTTCTTTGTTTTTTCGTTTTGGCCCACTGGAATAGCTGGAAGGACATATGTGGCTCTCAATATATTTCTGTTGGACAGCACTCATGTTGTACACAGGGGAGGCAGGACAGGAGGGACCTGGAGCACAGTGGATGAGGGACAGATCCCAGGTTACTTGTGGAATATCAAACTGCTGGGCAATTGGTGGCCCACCTTAGGCCCACAGAGTGATCTGCCTCCCTACTGCCTCTGAGGGGGTAATTTCCCAAAGGCTTAGATTCATCTGCCAAGCTCAGGGCCGATTTCAGATGGTACACCAGGACAGTCATTCTCTGTGGCTTTCAGGAACATGAGATGTGGCAATAGAAAAGGGAAGGGGGGCTGGAGGTGAGACCCAAGGGACATGGAGGTGTATGACAGGGGCTCAGGCGTGATGACTGAGGTATCTAGGACAGTCTAGAGAAGGGTATCAGACTCAAAATTCACCTCTCTTGCACATCACAAAACCTGGGGCTTTGGGAGAATACGTGAATTTAAAACCATGGGGAGGAGGGCATCCTCAAGAGCAATGAATGAACATCTAGAGGCAGCACAGTGTGGAGAAAGGCCTGGGAACTTAGGTATGAGTTCTCAGCCTGGATCTGCAAACAACAAACATGTGGCTCTGGGCATGTCACCTTTCCTCTGGGAAGTTCAGCTTCCTTCCTCTGGGAACTTCGGCTTCCTCATCCATGAAACTGAGAGGCTGTGGGTGATGCCCAAGGTCTTCACCATCTGGGACAGTCCGTGGAGTGGCCACAGCCTGGGCCTCCGGCTGCTCAAGCAGGGACAATTTACATTTCCCTCTAAATGGAGATGCTACTTATAAAGACTTTTAGAGAAATCCCTGATTTCAAATCTTCTGCCTTCCGTTCTCCTGCAATGCAACGGAATGCTCAGCATTGCAGTATATAAGCTATAGCTTTAAGAAGGCCTGTCATACCTGGAAGTCACACAAAAGTCCCCCATCCAACCGTGCTAGATCCACGGGGAATCCCAGAGGAAGCCGGAGTCCTTCGGAATCTATGCCAGGCACCGGCCCCCACCTCATCCCTGGACCAGGCGTGGGAATCACATGTACAAAAGAGCGGAGAAAGGCAGACATGTTCCCATAAAAACCAAGGACATAAGTTGGGGCGGGAGGACAAGGAGAGGCTGGCGTGCCAGCAGTACCTTGCAAAGGTTTTCCAAGGAAGCTCATGATGCTTCGCCCACCCACAAACTGCTTCTCCTGCAGTTCTCTGACCTCTAGGATAAGGAGATGTTTGCTTTGTGGCCTGGCAAGAAGTTTTGTGGGCTAGAAGTTTATTTATCCTCCAAGTGCAATCAAGTTGCTCTCTTCCAAAAATCTCATCTTGGAGAATAATTATCCCCACTCCCCCAAGCTCTCCCACCCTCAGCTTCCTCCTCCTCTCCCGGAAAATCAGACAAACTTTCATTGTTTCCCATGAATAGTGGTGACAGCTGAGGGTGGTGCCAGCCATGTAGGTGGAGGGAGGGGGCTGACAAAAGGCTGGAGTCAGATTCAGGGGCGGGAAGGAGGAGCCCACCTGAACTCAGAGTTCTGGTTCCCACCCTACACAGGTGAAGTGCGGCTTCCCTGGTGCCTTCCCCCATCCCCTAGCCTGATCTGCTCACGCCCACATCTCCTCCCTCTTTCCATTCCTCACCTCTGGGGCTCATTTTAGGTCAGCAGAATCCAGAAGGAAAAAAACACTAAAGAGAAAATGAAACTGCCGCCAAGTGCTTACCTAACCTCCAATTGAGTGCGGAACCTAGATGAGGCTGTGTCTTCTGTGGGGCAGGCCTGGGCCCTACTCAGCACTGCACAGGCTGCCCTGTGGGGATGGAGGGACCATGGGCACCTCAGCAGGGATCTAGGGGCCCCAAAGACTGCCTAGGGGAGAGAGGCAGGAAGATACAGTGAGAGGAGTGCTATGCTGGGAGTCAGGAGCCCCAGGGGCCAGTCTTATGACTTGGAGCCAGTCATGCAACCTACAGGAATCTGAATGCACTCGTCTCTATAATGGAGCTAATGACACCTGCTATAAGACACCAATGCTAACACTGTACGGGTGTAAACCAACACAGGCTGGGACTAACAATGCCATTAGAGATCTGGAGGGCTGAGAAGTAGATGGGAGGCCAGGCATGGTGACTCACGCCTGTAATCCCAGCACTTTGGGAGGCGGAGGTGGGTGGGTCACTCGAGGTCAGGAGTTCGAGACCAGCCTGGCCAACATGGCAAAACCTTGTCTCTACTCAAAATACAAAAAATTAGCTGGGCATGGCGGTACGCACCTGTAATCCCAGCTACTTGGGAGGCTGAGACAGGAGAATCACTTGAAGCCAGGAGGCGGAGGTTGCAGTGAGCCAAGATCGCACCACTGCACTCCAGGTTGGGTGACAGAGTGAGACTCTGTCTCAAAAAAAAAAAAAAAAATTAGCTAGACATGATGGCACATGCCTGTAGTTCCAGCTACTTGAGAGTCTGAGGTGGGAGGATGGCTTGAACCCAGGAGGCAGAGGTTGCAGTGAATTCAGATGGTGCCACTGCACTCCAGCATGGGTGACAGAGCAAGACTGTCTCAAAAAAAAAATAGTAAATAGGAGCCAGGTCTCCTCTGCTCACTGCTGTGACCCTATTATCCAGGACAGAGGCTGACACATATCAGGCCACAATAAATACTTGTTAAATGAATACATGATGAAAAGAAAACTGAAGGCTGCAGGGTACCTTTAAGGCCTTGAACATTCCAACTCACAAGAGAAGACAGTCCCAGACCCCCAGTTGCCTCTGATGGTGAGCATCAAACACAAGGTAGGAGATGGGCTCCAGGGTCTCTGCAATGGTTTTGCATGTACCCCAAAATTTAATTTGTTGGGAACTTAATCCTCAAATTCACAGGCAGATTGGAAGTGGGGTCTCTGGAAAGTAATAAGGATTAAAGTCATCAGGGTGGGGCCCCATGATGAAACTGGTAGCTTTATAAGAAGAGGAGGAGAGACCTGAGCTAACACGCACACACGTGCTCTTTTTCGCCATGTGATGCCTCCCACCACATCATGATGAGCAAGAAGGCCCTTACCAGGTGCTGTCACCATGCTCTTGAACTTCCCAGTCTGTAGAACCATGAGCTAAATAAACCTCTATTCTTTATAAGTTACCCAGCCTGTGGTGTTCAGTTACAGCAATAGAAAATGAACTAAGACAATCCTTACCTGCAGGAATGCCCAGGCCCACATCAGAATTAAATGAAAGATGAGTGTGGTACTAACTGCCATGGCCACTAAGCATTTGGAGATGGTTTCTATCAGGGAGATGAGACATGAGACAAGTCTGTGTGTCCCTGTGAGTGTCTGGGAACTGGGAGACCCAGCCTGAAGTGTTGGAGAGTCCCTTACTTGCTGGCTGACCTTGAGCATATCACTAGGAAATCCCCAGAAGAGATTGAGTCTACTGGAGAAATGAGCTAATGTGCAAACGAATCTCATGGAAAGGCTTGGTGAACAGCAAGAGGCCTGGATTGCTGCAGTGCAGCCCTTTTCCTCACAGGCTGGGCCAGATCAGCAAACTCCTCTGCTCTCTGGGTCCTATAAGGTTTCTTTCTATGTACAATGGGAGAATGTGACCAAATGGTTCTCAGCTGCTTCCCAAGAGCACTGACATCCTGAGGACTCTGGGGAGTCTTATCTGCGATGTCATTCAGCCTCCCAGAGAGAAACCAGGAGATTCTGCCCTGGTCTCCATTCTCTCCTGGCTGTGCTGCTAACAAGGGGGTAGGAAGGGTGACCAGAATTGGCACCACAGCCACAGGAAGCACTGATTGCCTTAATTCTTGGGGCATGAGGAGTAACAGTGTTAAGTCTTCTCTCCCAGGGCCAATGGAGACATGACCTAATGCCAAAGGGTGAGCCATGAAACTCAACCATTATGATGGAAGACTATAAAAACGGCCAGTGGGAGGAGTGGCAAATGTTCATTTGCAGACTCACCTGCCCTGCACACTCCCTAGCCCCTGGAAACATATTCTCAGCTTGAGCTCCAAGTGATGGACTATAGATTATCACACCATTGCCCGCTTTAGAATAATTAAGATTAACCTTTTTATTTAAAAATAATAATTTTTAAAAGGCTGTGACAGAGACTGTAAGTTGTCCAACTAAATTCCTTGCCCCATTCTTCCCAGGCAATACACAGTCACTGGACACATGGCTGCCCAGCCACAGACAGCATTTCTCAGCCCTTCTTGCAGCAAGGTGTGGTCATGTGACTATGCTAGTGGGGTATGAATGGAAGTGCTACATGCAGCTCCCATGTCACCTCCCATTCTGTTATCAAACACTTTCTTCTGGGCTAGAACACAGATAGGCTCCAAACCCAGCTTTGACCATATGAATGAGGATAATGTCCTTAGGAGTGGTGGAGCAACCCCATGGAACTGAATCATCCTACCAACCTGGATCCCATCACTTTGAGACTATGACACAAGAGAAATAAATTCCCATCTTCTTAAAGCCACTGTATTTTGGTGTCTCTTTGTTACAGCAGCTTAGCCTTGACCTTATACACCTGCAAACAGCAGGTGTTTCTAGGTCTGAGTATCCAGATGGCAAGCCCCTATCCCATCCCTCCTTCCCCCTTGCCCTCTCCCTTCCTCCCTCACGTCCTCCTCCTCCCTTCCCACCACATGCACCGGGGCAGAAGGGAGAAATCACAGCACACAGGGCACACAAAGTCCAGGGAAGGCAGGATGGGGCTGGAGGTGTGAAAACACCAAGGCCACTCCAAGAATGGTTGAAGGCATCTGAGCAGTGCTCCTGACAAGACCTGGGACCAAGCCCAGAAACCAGAGCAGAGACAAAGCAGACAGAGGGGCTAATTCTCAAGACGGAAGGAAGCACAGTGGCCGGACTCTGCACGGTAACAAACAGCGGCCCAGAGGAAAGAAGGAGTGAGCTCTGCAGTATCTCAAGAAGATGAAGCATGCTGTGGGGAAAACGTGGGATCTGGCTGGGACCTGGTATCCAAGTTCACATCCTTTTTCCTATGTGTGGTGGTGACTGAGTAACTTAACCTTAGTAAACCTCAGAATCTTCTCCTACAAAATAGGATGATACTATCTACTTCTCAAGGACTGTGTAAAGATTAAGGTGATGGACTAAATAAGGCGATAATATAAAATGTCAGGAAAGCAATTATTCTGCCACTGCCTATCTAGGTTTAGTAAAAGCAAGAAACTGAGAGCTCCAACCAATCGATCGCAGTCCCCTGAGGAGAGTGGAGAAGATAAGAACATCGGTAATTTGTCAACTGTCTTGAAGCACCAGGCACAGGCCTGGGTGCTTTACCAGAGTACTGGCTCCCAGGGGAAGTGGCACGTGGCCGGACCCAAGCCGGGTTCTGGTCCTGAGCCTCGCGGCATTGCACATGGCAGCCAATATCTCTCTCAGCCAGGCCTGGAGAACAGAGCAAGAGCTGGGGATGAGGCTGCCACTTCTGCACCCATTGTGGGCAATGCCTCAGGGCTCTCCCCATCAGCAGCGAAAGCCAGGCCAGGTGTGGGTAGCATGGGATCTGAAGCTCAGTTTCCTGCCGGATTGTCCCCCACCCCTACCCCTGCATATCTACATAGTGAAGGGCAGAAAAGCAAAAGGTGCCCCAGGGCCTCAGGACTCAGAAGCAGCCCACACTGCTCTTACCCCAGCACATAAGCAGAGAATGACATTCCCCAGGATGCAGGAGGATCCAGGGAAACATCACAATGCCCGATTGAGCAGGCTATCAGCCCACGCATGGCACCCACATCCTGAGGGCACCCAGGCAAGGAGATAGGGGAGTGTCCCTTTTCCTCCCCATTTGGAGGAAGCAGCACCCCTTCCCAGAGCTTGAGATGGAGGGAAAAAGCCCCAAGTCCTCAGAAAGGCAGACTGGAGTGAATTTAAGCCCATGACACCAGATGCTATTCCTGGCCACATGCCTAAGATGACAGAGCAAGAGTACCTCAAGAGGAACACACATGCCTGCCTCCCACCCCCAAAACCACTGGGTGCCTGTGCCCCACACCAGCAACGAGGGCAGGTAAGCCCATCTGGGCAAGAGGCTGGCAACAGGATCATTCCTGAAAGTCAGCTGTCAAAGTCTGCACCAAGGGAGCTGCTGTGAGAAGAAACCCTGGGTGTGTCCTTTGTACTCTGCTATCCTAAGCAAATGACCACTCTGTTAAAAAATCAGCGTTAGCATGTCTGAATATGTGTCAACTGGTTTTTAAAATGTTGTTTAAAGAGGGCCACAGCTACAGCAGAAAGTAGAGCCTACAAAGCCACCTTTGAACCCGGACAAGCTGAACCCTGACAAGCAGAGGAAAAGGCAGGGATACTGCGAGAGGTGGGCAATGCAACATTCAACCACCGCTCTCTCCTGCCCGGTTAAGGTTCTCATTCACTCTAGGAATTATCCACAGCAAACCATTCCTCCAAAGCCAGCCAGGCTGGGGCCAAGTCTCATGGAGCTGCCAGTACCTCCGCAGCACCTAGCATGCAGCAGGTATTCAGTAAGTGTTCGAGTAGGAACAGGGGCACACAAATCAAGTAATGACTGGTGTGTCCCAGTCACAGCCATTTCCAGGCAGCTGGTATGTACATGAGGAATACAGACTAATCTGACTTCAGCATGAGCCAAAAATAATGAAGAGAGGAAGTCTGCTATAAATCATCCAGCACATTTAGAAGTCCTCTGTCGCTGGGCACCATCCATGCCCTTGGCTTTCCTGCTTAATGCAGCAAACTGGATTGATACCAGAGGGATGGAGAACTCTTCTTGGAGCCTCCGAGTCTCAGCTGGGCTGCCCCAAGAGCCAAAATAGAACTGGAAGGATGAAGGCCACGGAAGGGACAGATTCTCACGCTCCCATCCACAGGGTCTCACAGAAATGACTCCTTGCCCTGAAGGGCGCAAGGGAGTTAGGACAAAGGTCTTTGACAAAGGAGTGAGTCAGGTCCCTGTTGTGAGCACCCCAAGTGCTAGCACAAGTCACTTAAGCTAAATTGCTCTTGTCAAAACAAGCCCTCTGCCAGCACTCGCAAGGCTGGGCCCGGCTTTCATCACCGACACTTGCTGAGCTGTGGAATTTAGCCAACAGGCCAGAAGCACCCCCCGCAGGTAGCAGAGGATCAGGACTGGCGAAGCATAGGCTCTGGGCTGGAGGTCCACTCCCATTTCTACCACAGGGTGATCTGGCAACCTTGGGAAACATCTCTTTACCTTTCGGTTCCTATAAAATCAGGACAGGGCTTCTGCATATTTGATGGAGAAGCTTCTAGTGATCATATGGTCAACTCCCAAATATCCACATTAAGGGAGGCAACAGTACCTGGCCAGCACCACGGGACATAAGCACTCATGGTGAAGGTAGAAAACACAGGAGAAACCACACAAGTGGATGCTGAATAATGACATGGCTAGGTTCAGATTGCAAATGCCTCTGTCAGCCAAAGAGGTTAAGACAGGCATCAGGGATGGGGTGAGGTTTGGGCTGGGAGCTGAATAGGGTTGGGGTATGGAGGGGAAACTTCTGAATGAAAGCAACAGTCCTCAAAAAATCACAGCACAGGTGGGGCAGTGAAGAGGCCACCATAGCAGGATCAGAGAGTGACAGATGATGAAGCTGCATCAGTCAAATGACCCAGATAGTGAACCCCTGTCTGCCATGAGGGGAAGCTTGGCTTGGTCCCACAAGCAATAAGGAGCCACTACGAGCTGCTGATTGGGGTTGTTTCATGATATTTAATAACAGCTACTGTCTACTGGATACTTACAGTGTGCAGGTATAACCTCATCTAATCCTCGGAACAACACCATGGGCTGGGTGTAAATAGAATTACCATTTTACAGACAAAGGAAGTGAGGCACAGTGAAGTTAAGCAACCTGCTCCAGGCCACACAGCCAGGAAGTAGTGGCACTGGAACCTGAACCAGGGCCAGCTGACTCTGAAACCCATGGTCTTAATCACTGTGCTACACTGGCTCCACCCCAGAAGGAAGAACTGTTTGTCTTCCTTGGCAAAAGGGGGGCAGCAGCATTTGTCTGGAGGCTGGGTCTGCAGACTAGGAACGCTGCTGCACTCAGAAGACGGCACTGGGGCTGGAAGGGAGGGATGAATCCAGTAGATTCTTACAAGGGAAGTATTGGCAAGATTTGAGACTGACACACCCAAGCCTGGGGAAACTTGAATATTTATGGAGACCTTGATAGAGATGGAAAGTCGAGAAGGGCACCAGTTATGGGGCAGATGATGAGCTCACATTGAGGTGTTGAGAAGTGCCCATCAATGGGCTCTCATATCTCTCCTTGAGAAGTTCTTCTTCTCCCTTCTAACTTAGACTTCACCTGCAGCCCAGGTCTTCATAAATTACCCTCCAGAGGAATGAAGCCTCTCACCATCTCTCAGCCCCTTCACGGGCCCCATCTCTTGATGACACCTCCACCCCTGCCCCCAGCCCCTTTTCAAGGGCAGCACATCTGTCCCGAGGAGAAAGGGCTGGGATCTGGTTAGTGTCTGCTCACTGCTGAGGAGTTCGACGTGGAGGACTCATTTATCTTCCAGTCTGTGTGTGTGAAAGTATGCATGAGTGTGTCAAGAACCTGCAGATATAAACAGCTCTGCCTTGGAGAAGGAAGCATACTCTCATTTTTCCTCAGTGGACGACAAACAGAGATAAACCAGATGCTGTTTTCCCAGGTCCTGTTGCCAGTAATCTCAGCCAAGGGGGCGCTGGCAGGGCATCCTTCCTGAAGACTCTCTGGAACCCAGTGGTCCTCAAGGCATCACCCCAACAGCTCAGTCCACCCTGTTTTTGGGCTCGGCCACCAGTCTAGGGCAGGCCGCCCATTCCCAGTTCTCAGAGCAATCGGGAGAATGAGGGATATTTACAATCCAAGGTCAGCTGGCGCCATCTTGCTTCCTGGGAAAGAATGTCTCCAGCTAAGAGTCTGCCCCAAGAATGCTCGAGGGGTCAGAGGCACGAGAGGTCTCCGGCAGGCCAGTCATTCTAAGAGCTTACTTCATCCTTCAGTGTTTCCTGAGGGCCAACTGTGTGCTGGGCACTCTGGCATGCGGGGATGCTGGACAGGGCATTTGCATAGCAAGTGGATAGCTGAAAGGCTGGGCAGAGTGACCACGAGGGCCTCAATTAGCCCTGGGTAGTGAATGCCTGTTCACCTGTCCATGTCAGTATGTCTGTCCTAGTGATTCTTAGGTACTCACTGTGAGGAAGGCAGTCCACAGTCCCAGAGCTGGGACTCCACGCAGGCCTTTGGAGCATGGTGGGAATCATGGCAGTGATGGTGATGAGGAGTTTTAACCCAAAAGCTGTTGAGAGCATGTGTGCAGTAACCCTGAAAGGCCTGCATCTGCTTGCTCACTGGGGCAAAGACTGCCCAGGTACAAGGGAGACTGGAGGTCTGCTGGGCAGTCCTGCCTGTTTCAGCAGGACTGTGACTAAGGCAGCCCTCAGTTTGGGGGTCACAGAATTGAAGTGCAGGGAAATGCCAAGAGTGTAGCTGAGATGGCCACAGTTAAGCTAAGGGGCTACTGCACACATGCTCTCAACAGCTTTTGGGTTAAAACTTCTCATTACCATCACTGCCATGATTCCCACCATGCTCCAAAGGTCCCAGCTCTGGGACTGTTGACTGTCTTCCTCACAGTGAGTGCCTAAGAATCACTAGGACAGCTAAGGGGTTCTCGGCCTTCGTGCATCTATAAGAGAAATCAAAATTTCTTCCAAGGAGCGTATGTTCTTTCTGTCTGAGGCCCAGGGTGGTCTCCCAGTCCAGACTGTAAAGTTTTGAGAAAAGTGTTATTAGAAGGAGGTAACACCTATTCCACCCCACTCGGGGCCTCAGGACACTGTCTGCTGAGCGGAAATCACTGCCAGCCAATGGGCCACCCTCCTACTATGTGTGTGCCCATAGAGGCCCAAAATAAATAACAATGAACACCTCAACCTTAGTCTCAGGTGGCCCCAGAACAGAGTGGCTGGGTGAGTGAAGATGATGAACTGGCCAGAAGAAGGATGAGAATGGGGAACAAAAGTCTGGGCAGGCAGGAGCGGGGAAACCAGGGCGAGCCCTCATCAAGACCAGGCAGGAAGAATACTTTTCACTGAAATAGTCCCAAAGCCTAATTTTAGACAATAGTTCCTTTCTCCACTCGCATTCTTCCCAGAACTAGGATTTGTATTCAGTTGAACTCCTGTCATCCCCTGGGGAAAGCTGCATCCTCTGGTGTTTGCAGTGCTTTTTCTCTGTGCTGAGCCAAACAATGAGGAGATGTGCCCCAGCAAGAAGAAGGAAGGCTTGGCTGCAACCCTTCTAAAATTGCACACGTGTTCTCTGCCACACACACACACCTGTCCACCTCCAGCTGACAAGCGCACAGCAGACAAGAGCTGGAGGTGCACACAGCAGCCACGATGATCTCAAAACACACATCGGATCAAGTAAACTGCACTTCCTCTCCCACTTCAAACTCTGATAGAACTTCCAAGTCTCCTGGAATGAAAGCGCCTTAATTCAGCAATCCGGGCTTCAGTTATCTGGCTCCTTCTGCTTTCCAGTGTCATCTCACACCACTTCTTGCTATCACTGCCCCTGGCTCCAGTCCCTGCTCCATGCTAACAAGGCTTCTGCATGTGCCAGCCCCTCTCCCAAGAAAACTCCACTCCACCTTTCTTTGCCCAGTTACCTCCTACTCTTCCTGTGGACTCAGCCAATATTCAATTCCTCTGAAAAGCTTCTCTGACCTCCCAGAGAGGCTCCCCCGACAACAGCCATCATAGGCCCACACCTCCCTCCCTCTGAGTGCCAAGGTCAGCCAGCATTCTACCATGACCAGTGTGATTTTCCATCAGTGTGCAACTTCCCTGCTAGACTGTGAGCTCCATGAGTGCAAGGCCTGTTCTGCTCACCACCTGGGGAAGTTGCATCCTCTGGTGTTCCAAGCATGGAGTGCTTTTTCTCTGTGTGGAGGGAAACAAGGAGACATAACCCAGCGTGAAGAAGGAAGGTGCTTAGCACAATGCTAACATGGTGAAACCCCGTCTCTACTAAAAATACAAAAATTAGCTGGGTGTGGTAGTGCATGCCTGTAGTCCCAGCTACTGGGGAGGCTGAGGCAGAAGAATCACTTGAACCCGTGAGGCGGAGGTTGCAGTGAGCTGAGATTGCGCCACTGCACTCTAGTGTGGCAACAGAGCGAGACTCTGTCTCAAAAAAAAAAAAAAAAAAATGCTCAAAAAATATTGCATGAATGAATGGATAGATGAATGAATGAACGAACAAAACAATCAAACTGGTATAAGCTTTTGGGCACTCTGCAAAGGTTTAAGTAAAAGCACTCAAACAAAGCTTCTGAACAAAGCTAAAACCCAGCTCAGGTATAGCAGTCGCCTGCTCTCATTCTCACCCTGAGCCCAGAAACCGTTCCTCTCCACCATCCTGAGAATCAGCACCCATGTGGTCACTCAACTCTCACCTTCGCAGTCTGGCCAAATCCCAGTCCCTGGGAGGGGTGGATGCCCTGCTTCTTCAGGTGAGGAAATGGGTCCAGGGTCCAGGATCACACTGTCAGACATCAGAACAGCAGGGTCTACACCAGGACCCTTGACTCTAATGTGCTGTTCTATTAGAACAGGCGAGACCATGCCACAGGCCTCGAAAAAAATAAAGAAAGAAAAGACTTCCCACTCTGTTTGGGAAGTCAAGTTGCAGAGAAGGCTCGAGGGGAAGGTCAGGCTCTCCCAGACATCAGCATGTCATCTTCTGGATGGCTGCAGAGTGGAGGGAGAGGGACAGATGGAGGGAGGCAGTGACTGAGCTCCCACCTTAGTGCTCTGACCCTCCCAATCTCACGCCTTGGGCTCCAGATGTCCTGGCTGGTCCTGGCCTGCAGGAGGGCAGTTTGACACTGTCTTAGGGAAGCCCCACTTCAGTGTGAAAACTCAAGGCTCAAATCCTGGTCACTGGTCAGAGATGTGGAAGGACTGGCTGGGACGGGGAGCCTTGGCATAGGAAACCAACCCTGGATGCAGGTCCTGTCCCCGACTCTGACTGGGCAGATGTCATTAATTATGTCTCTTCATGCCTTTGTTTCCCCAAAGGTCAAAGGGAGATGCTCAGCACCAACTCCCCCGCCCCCTTGCCAGGGTTAGTGTACAGAGTAAAGAAGAGGTGAGAAATGGCATTCCCATGCAAGTGACATCAATTATTATAGATGGAGAATGTCATCTAGAGCCCCAGGGAAGACTTTTCCCTTCAGCGGTGCCTGGCTTTGTGGAAAAGGCCCATTTTGTCAGTCCCCTGTCCTCCTCTACACTCTTGTTCTCAGAGTATCCTACCCTAGTTTCCACGCAGGCTGAGATTCTCCAAGCTGGGTGAAGTCCTGGAGACTGGCAATGGTGCCATGGGACTGGCCAGGGCAGCAGATGTGAACACTCACTTTAATACACGCCTGTCATGGGACTGGCACTTCACTCCCCCACCCACATACAGGTTCCTGCCACCCCCACTGAGGGACACAGGCCACTCGGAGGAGACACTTTTCCATCCTCCCCTGGTCCTTTGCTGCTGGAGTTCCAGGGGTGGGAAGTGGGTTGGTTAGGGGGTGGTGCTGGTACAGACGACTCTGGAGTGAGGTTTGGGGAAGTTGGGGAGCATGACCTTCCTGGACCATGACCTGCCAGTAGCTCCCCTCGAGGAAAGTTTCCAAGCAATTCTGCTTCTTTGACATCACACTCAGTCTCCCTCCCTGAGGGAGGGAAGCCTCATGAGATGAGCAAGGAGCTGAGGTGAGAGACTTTGGGCCCACAGAGCAGGCGGGTTTGCAAGAACCTTGAGAGAGCCCAGAACAGCAATCCAGCAGCCGCCATCGCTGCTGTGAGGTGCAGGGAGCAATGGGAAGGGAGAGAGGAGGTGTGGAGAAGGGGGTGGGTGAGGCAGATGATGGAGGCTGTCAGGAGAGGCTCTGTGACTGCACAGAGTGGGAGTGGGTGTGTGGGTGAGGGTGGGGAGGCCTCACAGGGCTCAGAGATGGGACTTCAGAAGTTGAGAAATCCAACTGGAGCCTCCAAGTCTTAGCCAACCTCTGATCAGACCTTCTGTGAACAGCACAGACTCCAGCCTATTCTGGAATGGCATTTCTCTTCTTGTTAGCTAACACCCAGGTTTCTAATCGAGCCTACTCTAATAGATTCTTCTCATTTTTACAGAAGAACCAGAAACTCAAAGGAGAGGCCAACTCAACCCGAGGAGACACAGATAAAACACAAAGGCAGGGTCAGAATTCAAACCCAGGCCCCTCTAACTCCAAAGGACACAACCAGACATCTCCAGGTCTGATTCACCTCCTCCTCACAATGGATGAGATTCTCCTATTTAGAGCCACTTCCCTAATTAGAAGTAATGAGGAAACGTCCCTCCCCAGTCTTCTCAGAAACAGGGAGTCCAGATTTGAATACAGTTTGGTCTCCTAGGAAAAAATAAGCCAGAAAAATTCCAGTTGCAATTACCAATGCCATCCGTGTGATTATCAACCACAAACGTTTACAGGGAGCCAGCTCTGGTGAACGGGCTTGAATAGGGGAAAGTGACCACCAGGCCCTCTGCCCTCAAGTGGATTCCATCCCATCCCCCACAGCCAAGCCCTGAGTAGCTGGCGTTTGAAGGCTTGTGGATCCTGGGCTTCCCAAGGGGAGATGCAGAGAGAAGAGGTCTGTAAGCCCAGATGACCTAAACGATGTCCTATGAAACTGCCCACTGCCTTGGCCCTCTAAACACAAGGCACTGTTGGCTTCCTCTCCTGAAGTCAGGATGCCCAGCAGGGCCACCCTCCTAATATCGGGGCAGGCACACACCACAAAAGCCAGAGCCTAGGCCACCTCCACTGACCTTCCGCAGATCCTGTCCATCCCCACGAGAAGTGCAAACGTCCCAGTGCCCCCAAGGTGCTTGACCTCTCCCCATGGCTAGTACCTGTCTGTGCCTCAGCTGTCTCTCCTGGGAAATGGCGACCACTCTCTGGGTCAGCGTGAGACTTAAATAAGCTATCATATGTAAAGTGCTAACTGTGCTCAATAAACATGTCATCAACATCATTACTGCTGGGAAAGGGATGGACACAGATGGGCCTGTAAGGATGGAAGATCTGGCCTGAGAGATACTTGCCAGGAGAGGGAGGGGATAGGAACTCATGCTTCTCAGGGTTAATGACAGGTCAGGAGCACATGCTAAGGAGACAGCAAGCCTGGGTCTCATTCCTAGCCCTTCCACGTCATACTGTGACTCTGGGCAAGTTACTTAACCTATCTGAGCCTCAGTTTTGTCGTATGTATCATGGGGATAACAGTGGTGGCAGTTTTCCCCATTGAGTGGTTGAAGTAGTATAGGCAATAACATGTGCCAAGTGCTAGCACATTTTTAAAAAGAATTTATTACTTTGTTTCAGCTCTTCTATTATTGGAGGGCAGCAGCCTCTTTGCTCTGCCCTCTTCTAGTAAACGCCAAGGATATTCACTTCTCCCTTTTATCAGAGCCAAAAGGTCTCCGTCACAGTACACCAGGGGTCAGGTCAGGAGCTTGGCATCTGCTTCAGCCCTAAGCCCTCATCTCCATTCTCCTGAGAGTCTTTACCTGTGGCCTGTGCCACATTCAGGGGAAGGAAATCACTATACCTCTTTCTCACAAAAGCCAATCCCAGAAGCCTCTCCCCAAAGACGTGGCTGGGAATTGGCTCAGTGGCAGGTGCCAACTCTACCCTTGCACGACATTGATAGCGAGTATCTCCAAATCCCAGCCCTGCTCATTGGTCTGGGAGAAGGCTGGATGGTTTAGCCACAGGGCCAGCTTCATGCATGTGTGATCTGTGCAGCCGCACAGGGCTCCACACTGAGTTTAATACTCTGTTGTGTTGTTTCTGTCTTGAAATTCTCAGTACTTTTTGTACAAGGGGTCCCTTATTTTCATTTTGCATAGGTCCCACAAATCGTGCTGCTGGTTTAGCATGCTTATCCACACATCTCCCACTAGCTTCCATCACTCCCGAGAGCCACTGCCAGCACTAGATCCAGGCTGCACATCTCAGACCTTTCCTCAGCATCAGCTCTCACCTGGGCAACTGACTGCTCTCTGGCTTCTACCCTTGGGCCTGTACTCTCTTTTCAACAAAGCAACCAGAGGATCCTTAAAAATGTGAGTCAGAATCACATCACCCTCTGCTTAAACCCTGCAATAGCTCCCTTCTCACTCAAGGGAGAAGAAAGGTCCAAGTCCAGCTGGTGGTGGGCAAGGCCCTCCGCGGTCTACCTCCCTCCCTTACCTCGCTGACCTCATCTCCTGGGGCCCCGCTGTCCCTCTGCTCCAGCCATACTGGCCTTCTTGTTCTTCTGAATAGGCTGCAGGCACATTCCCACCCAAGCGCCTTTGATCTGGCTGTTCCTTCTGCATGGGACACTCTTAAGCCAGATATCCATCCCGAAGCAAAGGACCAGATATCCTTTTAATGCCAGAAAAGTCCTCTAACATCATCTCATCTACAAAGGACAAACACTTACAAACACTTAATCCGGCCTTTTAAAAAAGCATGAAGTGTTGGTGAGAATGGAGAAATCGGAACCTCCAGGCATTGCTGGTGGGAATAAAAAATGGTACAGCCCCTGTGGAAAACAGTATGGTGGTTTCTCAAAAAACGAAAAATAAGATTACCATAGGATTCAGCAATTCCACCTCTGAATTATATACCCCAAAGAACTGAGAGCAGGGGCTCAAACAGATATCTGTACACACATGCTCACAGCAGCACTATTCACAATAGCCAAAAGATGGAAACTACCAAGGTACCCGTATCAGATGAGTGAATAGATAAAACATCTATATACAACAGAACATTATTCAACCTTCAAAAGGAATAAGATGCTGACACATGCTACAACATGGATGAGCCTCGAAAACATTATGCTAAGTGAAATAAGTCAGACACAAAAGGACAAATATTGTGTGAAATACCTGGACTAGTCAAAATCATAGAGACAGAAAGCAGATTAGAGATGAACAGGGGCTGGGGGGAGGAAGGAATGGAGTTGGTGTTTAATTGGTAGAGTTTCTGTTTGGAATGATGAAAAAGTTCTGGAAATGGGCTCTGGTAGTGACTGCCCACCATGGTGAATGTACATAATGTCACTGACTGGCACACTTAAAAATGGTTATAAGATAAATTTTATGTCATGTGTATTTTACGACAGAATAAACAAAAATAAAACAGCATAGGTGGAAGACTCCATTTAACTTGAAATCCACTCTGGCCCCTGCACTCCTTCCAGGCCCATGTCTCCCACCAGCCACCCTTAGCCTCCTCCACCCCCACCCCATGCTCACCCCCGGGCCCCGAGCCTTGCTAACAGGTGACCCCTGACCACCACGCACAACTGATGGCCAAGTCCCAGCCCTGTCCTGGTGGGGGTGAGTGGGTAGACAGGGACACACATGTACACAGGAATGTAGCCCAGGCCATGGGGAGGAGTCACATTTTGGGAATCTGAGCCCTGCTCGCAGGACTAGAAATGCCAGTGAAGCCAAGTGAGCAGCCATAGTGTGTGTCAGGAAGGCAGGGAGGAGGCATCATTCCCTCTGCAGCCAGGCCCGCAGCTGCCCCCCTTGCCTCCTCGGGAATGTGAAGTACATCCCTGTGGCCTTGCACTTGAGGCAAGCGCGAAGGCCCACTCTCTCCACTCGTGGCTTTACGTGGCAACTGCCAAGGCTTAGCCAGGAGGAGTAAGATTCTTCTGATCGCCTGGGAGAATGTGAAGATGCTCACAGCTCAGCCTCAATGCCAGAGTGAGGAGGGGAGGGGCTGCCCTGGTATTCCAGGCTCCCACCTTAGTGGAGATGGACAAGCTCTTTAGGGAGAAGAATGCCAGACGGCCAAGTGCCCGCCCACGGGGCTAATTTTAGGCTGGTCTCTGCAGCAGCAACAGCGATGGCTCCTCATGCAAAGCCCTCTGCACAACTCAGCTAGGGAGGTTTAAACTACTGGGCAACCCAGACGGAAAGGAAAATGTACACAAGCCCATATCCACATCCACACATGCAGGCAGGCACATACACACACCCTTCCTCAAGGCGCACACACACAAACACACACACCCTTCCTCAAGGCGTACACACACACAAACACACACACACCCTTCCTCAAGGCGTACACACACACAAACACACATACACCCTTCTTCAAGGCGCACGCACGCACACACACACACACCCGTCCTCAGGGCGCGCACGCGCGCACACACACACACCCTTCCTCAAGGCGCACACACACAAACACACACACACCCTTCCTCAAGGCATACACACAAACACACACACACCCTTCCTCAAGGCACGCACGCGCACACACACACACACACACCCTTCCTCAAGGCACACACACACACACACACACCCCCTTCCTCAAGGCGTACACACACACACCCTTCCTCAAGGTGCGCACACACACACACACCCTTCCTCAAGGCATACACACACACACACACCCTTCCTCAAGGCACGTGCGCACACGTGCACACACACACACATCCCTTTCCTCAAGGCACGTGCGCACGCGCACACACACACACACCCCCTTCCTCAAGGCACATGTGTACGCGTGCGTGTGCGCACGCGCGCGCGCACACACACACACACATCCTTCCTCAAGGGTGGCCTTGTAAATGATCTTTTCTGCCCTGCAGAGGGGGGAGTCTGTCCGTTCTCCCAGGACAGTACTGACCGCTCCTTAGTCCCTGCAGTTCTGAACTCAGTAAGGAACTCCCAAATGTTATTACCATGTGACCCTTAAGATTCCTGAGTCAGAGGGCCTGAGGTCACTAGGCCCCAAGAAAAGACCCTGAGGGAGACGTAAAAATAAACAGCCTTTAGCTCACAAGTACAGATGGGACCCGCTGTCTCCTCTGACAACAGAATAGGTCGGCTGGACAGTACATATTATCAAGGAATTGAGTTAGGCTTGAGGGTGAATCTTCCAACCAAGGGGAACCAAAAACATAGAGCTACAGAGGCTCCTCTGGCGCGATAACTGAGTCGCCTTGGGCCAGGGCGAGTACAGCCACCTGCACACAGGAGGTTGGCTTCATGGCCCCAGAAGCCCTGCTGGTATTTTTGCCACTCCTTGTTGTGCCCTTTATATACATTACCTAAGGCTGTTGCCCAGGTCACAAGGGCCGGAACTAGGACTCAAAGCCAGGTATGTCCACAGACACTGCCCTTCCTCTGACCCCAGAACCAAGCTCCAGGGGACTGCTGGACCATCTAAAATTCACTACGCCCACAAATTATTCCTGTGTTGCCCCCTTCTCAGTAAAGCCAAGGGAACTGGCTCAAGCTCCAGGGCACCTCTTCTTTCCCACCTTCCCACTCTGAAGTGCAGCCATGCAGACAGTCTCCGAATCCCAAGTTTTCTAACTTGGGGAACATGAAGAGGTCACTAGTACCACTCTGGCTTCTTTGTTATTCCTGGAGCCATCCTTTGTCCCAGGACCCCTCGGCCTGGGAGGAGAAGGGGGGCAACAGGACTGTCAGGGGGTGCAGGCACCAAGGAGGACCAGCCCTTCAGTCTCCTTGAAGTCCCTGGGACCCCGCCCTGGTCCTCAAAGTCATAATATTTACAGGGAACACTGAAAAGCCAGCCCCAGCAGCTCTGCCTGGCTGGCAAGTTACCGCAAACAGCAGATGGCTCTGAACAATTTGAATGCAGGCCCCCCTCTTCTTACAGCCGGCACCCCAGCCCACCCCCAGTAAGTAAATAAACAAGCAAGAAACTCCAGAACGAGGCAAAAGCACAGCTCTGGATGGCTCTATCTAAGCAAGCTGCCCTTCCTGCAGAGGCCACCCTGGAGCCAGAACCACACATTCACACTGCAGGGAGAGCCGGCACACATCCTTCTAGGGGCAAAAAATGTCCACTGCACACACACACACACACACACACACACACACACAGCCAATGCTGTAGTCTCTGTGTAGCTGTGAGCATGTGGGAGCAGGGCAAGTAGAGGGGATGGAGAAAGGAGAGGGAGGGAATGTTAATAGAGTCAGAGTGCTTATTTTATTAAAACCTTTTATAAATAAGCCTCACTTAGCCCCAGCCAGACATGTAGTCTTGGTGCCTAAAATCATGACTCCTCTACTTTCTGGAGACCTAGATGGTGAGCCAGGAGTGTGTACAGGGTGGGAGAGGAAACCCACCAAAGTTCTGAATGCCTACCCCTGCCCCCTCCAGCTCCCAGAACTCCTGCATGGGGCCCCATCTATCTGCAAGTTAGCTAGAAAAGCAGGAGTCCAAATGCCACCATAGCAGTTACTGGCTGTGTGATCTTGGACAAGTTACTTAACCTCTCTGTGCTTCAGTTTCTCATCGGTAAAATGGAGAATAATATCTGTAATCGAGAGCTGTAGAGTTAAAATAGATACTAGCTATCAAGATAATTCTCCCATTTTTCATTTTTCTTACCTCTCTCTCTACAGTCTAAAAAAAAGACTTCTTTTGTGGACAGGCTGAGAATAATCGTCACCACCATTACCCTCTGTCTAATCCCAAGACAGCTCTCCGGAGTAGGTGTTCTTATCCCTATCTTATTGATGAAGACACTGAGGCTCAGAAAGGCTCTGACACTGACCTGAGGTCAAAGCCTAAGTGACGGCGCCACAGGACCGTCAAAGAGGCAGAGTGTGAGAGCCCAAGCAGGCCAATGGAAAGGTTTCCAGAAGATCCAGCTCTCCTCAGAACTCCAGGCCAGGAGGAGGTCAGGAAAGGCTCAAAGGCATGAATGAGCCCGAAGCAGCTCAGCTTTGGTTGGACAGGAGGGCACAGGGCCAGCTGCCAAGCTGGGTGACTCAGCCTTGACACCTTACTCCTCCTGGGGCCCAGGCACTGAGCCCTGGCTCTCCTCATCCTCGGCAGAGGCCACCATCCTTTAAGGTCAACCAGCAGCCCAGAGGCCCAGCAAGCGAGACCCCACAGCACGCCGGTGGCTCCAGGGATCCTATCTTCCACCCTGGCCATCTCTCGGCTTCTCAGAACACCGTCTATCACGCTGCCACTCCCCACCCATATGTGCTCTCTGGAAGGAACTGGGGTGCTCCCAGAACTGGCCCATCTTCCACTTAGGAGACATGTTTCAATTTGCGCAGCACAGTCTCGTTATTCCTATTGTCTGGAACAAGTTATTAACAGCACCCTCTCACCTTCCACTCTCAAAAGAGTCCTGGTTTTGATGCTAAATCATATAGTCACCATACCCTGACCCTCCCTCAAGGCTACCTGAGCCGTGGGCCCAAATCTGTTAGCCAAGGAGGGGCACCCCATCCTCCTTGGACAGTTCCAAGGATGTCCAGGAAACACCCCTGACCAGTCTTTTTTACTTGGCAGGCTGCAGAAACTTTCTTCCCACACTGCCTGCCAGCGCCCCCCACCCCACCCCATTTCCTGTAACTTCTCCTAGATGTAGCCCAGCTGGGTCTTCTCATCATAATGCAAATGACCCAAGGTCTTAAGCCCGTCAGCGTCAGCGTCAGCATGGAAGGGAACCTCCAGCAGAAACCGGCCACTCCAAAACAGAGAAAGACGACAGCCAGAGCCATGACCCAGCACAGCTCATGCCTACACTAGGATCCGTGAGAAAGTGCTGGGTCTCCAAGGAGAGGAGAAACAGGTATTCCTTCAGGCTCCATTCCATTCATTTCTTCACTACTTCATTCATTCATTCAACAAAAAAATTGATTAAATAACCGGGTTCAAGGCTGCATCCCTATAATCAATGGTACAAATATAACAACCTACAGAGTTAGGATGTAGATACACACAGACACATGTATGTGTATACACAGATTTCATTATTCATGTGTGTGGGTTGTGAGAGCTATTCCAAGAATAATCTGAAAATCATTGGTATCAGGTTTTGAAATGCATCAATGCTTTTTAATACATTTACCTCCTTGGTGATGTTTGAGCCCATGTGATATTTACTACATTGTTATTTAAATGAGTCTAGACTCTGAGACCTCTTCCACTTTCATACAAAATGCCACGGTTGGGGAAGCTAGCCAGGGAAAAAAATCAATCCTGCCAAATCCATTGATCTGAGAGTAGGTATTAATTGCCCAGGATTTGATCAGCACAGCAGGAGGCTGGGGGTAAACCACAGAGTGCAAAGTAGGTGAGAGTAACAAAAAAAAAATACAAATCTACAAGGCTGCGGAGAAACTCATCTCTTGCCTAGGAGGACATTCATCCTGACCCGGCCCAGACCAGTCATAGACAAACATGAGAATATTCAAACCAAGGGAAATAGTAACCCCCCTTTAAAAAGGCCTATTGCAGATACAAAAAAGAATTTATTTTCAACACAACGTTAATTAGGCAAACATGTACTAAGGCTAATGGCAGGCCAGGCACTCTGCTAGGACTGGAGAAATCGGCAATAAATAAGGTCTATCTTGGGTCTTGAGACACACTCAGTCTAGGAGGAGAGAGATAAAACCAAGAGAGCACAACAGCTGGTCACGGTGTGTGGTCACAGAGGAGCACCAAGAAAGGAAAGGAAAGAGTCCATCCCTGCATGCTGGAAGGTGACCCAGGAAGGCTTACTGGAGGAGGTGATATTTGACTTGGGTTCTGGAATGCAGATGAGTAGCAAAGGGGGACAAGACACTGGAGGGACAGAAAGCATTCTAGAGAAGCTTGGCAGAAGAGAACAGCTGTTCAGGGGTATAGGGCAGATGGGGGGAAGCCAGTATTTCGGGCCAGAATGGCAAGGAAGCGATGTGCTCAGACGTGAATTTTGGAAACGTAGCATTACAGCTGTATGGCAGGTGGCCCAAAGAAGGACAAAGCTAAGTAAAAGGCTGCGCAACGGTCCAGACGAGAGATGATGAAGGTCTAACCAGGGCAGGTTGGGAGGGGCCACGGAGGTTGGAGGAATTGAGGGGATGTTTCAGAGCCAAACCCATCAGCACTGTATGACCAACTGAAAGTGGGAGGCGAGGAGAGGGAGTTGTCAAGGATGACTTCAGTTTCTAAGCAGGCAACAGGGAAAATGACAGGAAACAAGACAGAGAAGAGAGGCGGTGGAGGAGCCGGTCTCCGTGAGGACAGTGGGGTGGATGAGTGAGGGGTACACATGATGGGTTTAAAGTACCCTGGGGAGCAATAACTAACACGCAGCTGGAAATGTGCAGGTGTGTCTCCAGAGGCTGGGCCAGAGGAACAGACATGGGGATGGTTAACAAAATCACAGAGATGGACAAGATGAGCCGGAAGAAAAGAGCCCACGATGGAGCCCTGGGGAAAGCAAATGCTTGAGGAGGAAAAGAAAAGAGGAGGCCAATCAAGAGGCACAGTGGGAACAGCCAAAGAAAGACGAGAATGGGAGTGGGGCCAGAGCAAGTGGCGCCAGGTGAAGGAGGCCCATCATGTGGCAACCAGGGGCCCCCAATATGAGCGGCAAGGGCTGCTTTCACCATGAGGGGCCTCTGTGGGTTTGTGGAGTCACATACGCTGAGAACTACCCTGTCGAGAGAGCCAGTGGGGAGTTGGAGCACAGAGACATGAGAGATGGAGGCACGCCGGGGAGTGAAGGTGGTGTTACTATACTGGGGACCTGTGTCCCTAGTTAGCCTCTACGGGAGGGACCTGGGGAAGGAGGCAGGGCGGGAGGCCAGGAGTCATGGAAGGAAGGAGGGAGGAAGGTGGCCAGAGGAAAGAATGGAGGCCAGGCCGACAGAGGGAACGCCCCAGGCAGGAGAAGGAACTGGGCTACTCTGAGAAGCCAGGAGGTGCAGGACATCAGCTGAGATGGAGAGGGAGGGCTTAAGAGGTCTTCAATGAGGCAGAAAGTTTCTCTGCAGAACAGTGAGGGCATGGTGGAGACACAGGGCTGGGAGCTATAGACAGGACAGCAGTGAGGGCTCAGACTGGCCACTCTGGAGAGGAGGACATGACTAAAACAGCAAATCTCCTCAGAAGATCCTTGCCAAAAAGTCTGGCCCAGGAGAGGAACTGGTTCAGAAGAGTTAGGAATGCAGCTTCAAGACTTTCCTCTGGACTAGGATTTGTAGTCCTGACCACTCCCACGCACTCTCCCTGCCTCAATCTTCAAACCACTTTTTCCCAATACCAGTAGGGTCTATTTGTACAGGGAGAGTTTTCGCAAAACAGAGCTAAGCACCCCCCACCCCACTGCGAGCACACACGCATGTGCACACACTCCACACCATGCTGGGCACTCCTAGTTCCATACATGCCCACATCTGTGTCTTGCTCTTGGTGAAGTCCCCAGCAGAGCGGCACATGTGGAGAGGCATGTGACAAGCAGATGAGAGGGACACTAACCCCGAGGTTAGAAAAACCTGTAACTTTCCCCCTCGCTGACCACAGGGTCAGTCAACTCTACCAGAATTAAGTGCTTCTCTGTCCGTGGCTCTGAATAGGACAAACTCCAGCCTGAAGTGAATACCACCAGAAACTAATCTAACAGACAGTGCACAGATGTCCATGCAGGCCTTCTGAGCTGCAACTACAAAAAACAAATGGTGCAGTGCTCGCTGGGGAGCTTAGCTCTATGGGAGGACTATAAATGGCCCCTAGCCTTCCTCAAGAGTGCAGAGAGGAGAGGTACAATAAGGGCAAAGCTGTAGGAAGGGCCTGGCGTATGATCCTGTACAGGGCCGGGTGCACCAGGACAGAGCAGGTGTTCCCGGTGATGGGGGTGAGGATGACTGCCAATCCCTGAGCCATCACGACGCCAGGTTCAGTCTCAGGCCAGGAAGCTGGACAGACACTTCGGGCCATCAGCTAGAGGAGAGAGCCTGTCCCCTACGACTCTTCCCCAGCAGATGCAGCTCACAGCCAAGCCTGACTTTTTCTTGTGGAAAAACGGGGGAAGAAGAGGGAGCTGGTCATGTCTGGATGCTGTGCTAGTGGCCGGATGTCAAAGCAGCCTTTATAATCCCCTTGATCGCCCCGTTTGGTGTCTATCTTTTGCTCACCCTAAATGAATGCCTCCACTGTGTCTTCAAGCCTATTTCCCTCCTGTGTACTCTGGTGGAATGAGCCATGGGAGGGCCACCTCCTCATAGGAGACCTGTTTGGCAGCAGCTCTGCTGCCATGTGCACAAGTAGTCTTTGGGAGCCTAGATCCTCCTAAAATTGTTTTGAGCTTTCTCCGCATCCACAGAGGTGCATTTCCCTGCAGGGAAGGATGATACATCCTTAGATTTTTCAGAGGCCCAAAGGAAGATAAAAAATTGCTTTGGGGCATTAAAAGGCACCATGGTGTAAAGACAGAGGGCTGGGCTTGGCCTACCCCGGGGCGTGGCAGATGTGAGTGAAACACCTTCCTCATAATCCCATGGTGATCCTGGGCCATCAAGGTTGCAGGTGCAGCACGGCCTGAGGCTGGGCCACCCAGTCCCATCCTGGGAATGGACTCAGCTCCTTCTCACCTTTGCCTGCTGAGGACAGCAGGCTGAGGTCTGCATCCCCGAGGGTTCATCTCTGAGGTCTGCCCTCGCATTGCCAGTCAACCTGCAACTGCACGCTACAAACAAGAGACACGTGGGGTGTGAGATGGACATTTCAAGGCCTCCCTCTTCCCTGGAATGAGGTGCCTAAAGCTGACTTTGGAAAACCAGAAGCCAAACACTACAAGGACACTGTGCTGACCCAGCCTTGGGCAGAGGCCAGCACACTTCCCATCTGCCCCTCCAGGAGCTTGGGGGCCGCCCAGCACACCTGCACATGAGGACCAGCTGCCCAAACAGACTGACCAGGGGTTCCCAGAAGCTCAAAGGATGTACAGGGCATGCTGATACCTCCAAGCGGGCGGGAGGGGAGGAGACGGAAGGGAAAGGAAGGAAAAGTGTGTGGGTCTGGGGTGAGGAAAGGGAGATACATTCTGAGAATTTCGAAGCACGTGCCACTCCTGAGGCTTTCAGGCCACGAAATCCGGCCAAACCCACCCTTTCCAGCCTGATGACCACAGACTGTCTAAACACTTCCAGATGTCCTTGAGGGCTGTGCAGGGGACGGCAAGTGCAGCTTGGACAAAACAGAGTGAAAGATCACCTCTTGGGAAAGAGAAGCTATAAATTACCATTATGACTTCCCACCCAGAAGGAGGGAGACACCCTGGGACTGAAGACTGAGAGTGGCCGATGGAGATGTCCTTCCCAGGAGAACACCCAGTCAAGGACACTGCCTGGGCTGTCTCCAGTCGCCTTGTTCCAGCCCAGCCTCCACCATCACCCCTTTCCAAGGTCTAAATGCCACACTATAGAAATATTACCAAAATATCCTTATCCTCACCCCAAGCAATGGACTTAGCTGTTTCCAGGGCCTGGGGCTCCTGTTAGGTCACAGTAGTAACACAGGCAGGCCCTGCAACTTTAGTCTAACCTCCACTTGCACAACTCCAGGGGGTGCCATTCACAAGTGGGCCACATCTGAATGACTGCCCTGAAGGTACAGGACCTTATGCCATAGTCCCACCGGCTAACAGGTCGCCCTGGGGTGGCCGGTGGATCTACAACCAGCTCTCCTCCACCATGCTCCCAGCTTGTCTGCCCAGCAACTTCATCTCTGTCCCAGGGGTACCCACAGTCCCACCAGTGTGTCCTGGGGCCCTCACAGCATCCCCATAACACTGGGACTCTGGCAGCAGGGGCAGAGTCAGCGGCTGCTGAAAGCCTGCCCACTCTGGACAAGCGCCTCCTCCTCACATCTAAAGTGTTTGTCTTAATTTACTTTACGTAATTAAGAAAAATCCACCACTGTTGTGGCAGGAGTGGGGGAAGCAAGTTATACAACAGTATATCCTCCGTCATACTACTTTGTTTTAAATGATTTCTAGAAAGAAATAGCAAAATGTGATAGAATTAAGGGGGATTTTATCTTTTCTCCTTTATACTTTTTTAACTTTACAGATTGTTCAAGTGGTGTCTATGGCTTTAGGATCAGAGAAAGAGGGCTATGAATGTGATCAAGTTTTTTTCTTCCCCTAGAGACACTTTAGATATAAGTTCTGGGAGCTCCTGGAAGCCTGCAAACCCGCCTGGGGTTCAGAAAGTCTGAGGAAGGGCTTAGATGGGCTGGGTCTGCAGGCAGCACAGGTTAGGCCGTGATCCACAGGGTTATCATAAACCGCAGACTGAGAAAGGCCACAGAGACCATCCGCAGCTCTCATCAAAAAGTCGTTGACCAAGGCCAGAGGGCACAAAGCTTGCCTAAGGCCAGTGAGCTGATGAGTGGTGACAAAGCTGGAGTCTGAACCCAGGCCCTCGGTCCCCAGGCAGACAGCGTTACTCCCCTTCTCTGGATCTTTCTTTCTCTCTGCATGTCTCTCTTTCTCCAACTTTGTTTCTTTCTCAGTCTCTGCCTCTCTGTCTCGCTCTGCCTCTCTCTCTCTCCTCCACCACCACTCCCCTCTCTTGCATGCTATATCTCTAAACCTCACTAAAGACTCTAATGGTGCCCCTTATTCACCCTCCCCCATAGGACGGTCACTTTTTTGTGGCGGGAGAATATAGCATCCGCAGCAGGCCACCAGTCTCTCCCACCCCCATGACTCTAAATGCACTGAGCTGAGACAATGGCACATGCTAGGAAAACTGGGAATTTCAGTCCCTGTAAACAGACCACAAACAAGGCAACAGGTGACGCAGGCACAGAGGCCCATGTTCCTGCCACCTGCTCCCCTGACACACACTATACCAACAGTCTTCCCCGAGTGATACAAAAGAGCCCAGGGTCGAGAGTGAGGCAGGCCTTGGTTCAAGCCCTCTCACTCAGAACTCTGCAGCCTTGGGTTCATTAAACCTTCTTGGAATCCCTGCGTCCTCGTCAATAAAATGAGGGTGTTGGCCGGGTGCAGTGGCTCCTACCTATAATCCCAGCACTTTGGGAGGCAGAAGTGGGAGGATTACACAAGGACAGGAGTTCAAAACCAGCCTGGGCAACAGAGCAAGACCCTGATTCCATTAAAAAAAAAAAATTCTAAAAATTAGGTGGGCATGGTGGGGTAATGCCTGCAGCCTTAGTTACTGGGGAGGCTGAATCAAGAGGATCACTTGAGCCCAGGAGTTTGAGGCTACAGTGAGTTATGACTATGCCACTGCAATCCAGCCTGGGCAACAGTGTGAGACTCTGTTTCTAAAAAATACAATACAATACAGCCGGGCGTGGTGGCTCAAGCCTGTAATCCCAGCACTTTGGGAGGCCGAGACGGGCGGATCACAAGGTCAGGAGATCGAGACCATCCTGGCTAACACGGTGAAACCCCGTCTCTACTAAAAAGTACAAAAAACTAGCCGGGCGAGGTGGCGGGCGTCTGTAGTCCCAGCTACTCGGGAGGCTGAGGCAGGAGAATGACGTAAACCCGGGAGGCGGAGCTCGCAGTGAGCCGAGATTGCGCCACAGCACTCCAGCGTGGGCGACAGAGCTAGACTCCATCTCAAAAAAAAAAAAAAAAAAAAAAAAAAAAAAAAAAATACAATACAATACAATCAGGGTGTGAGGGACAGCATCACATGCAAAGGAGACAGCATATGCAAAGTGCCCATATGGCCCGGCAGGTGCTCACTACATGGAGATCATTCTTGTTATGAACTCAGGCCTTCTGCAGACCAGACTCCCCTGCGCCTTGCTTCCCTGCCATCCCCAGCCCTGGGCCGGCTTCCCCTCCCTCCCTCCAGCCCCAGCTGCTGAGGACCCTTCAGGAACTATGAACAACAACAACAGCTTTTAAAATAGGGGCCGGGCGGGCGCAGTGGCTCACACCTGTAATCCCAGCACTTTGGGAGGCTAAGGGCAGATCAGTTGAGGTCAGAAGTTCAAGACCAGCTTGGCCAACATGGTGAAACCCTGTCTCTACTAAAAATACACACACACAAATTAGCCAGGCATGGTGGTGGGCACCTGTACTCCCAGCTACTCAGGAAGCTGAGGCAGGAGGATCACTTGAACCCATAAGGTGGAGTTTGCAGTGAGCCGAGACCACGCCACTGCACTCTTGCCTGGGCAACAGAGTGAGACTCTATCTCAAAAAAAAAAAAAAAAAAAAAAAGGCCAGGCGCGGTGGCTCAAGCCTGTAATCCCAGCACTTTGGGAGGTCGAGGCGGGCGGATCACAAGGTCAGGAGATTGAGACCATCCTGGCTAACACCGTGAAACCCCGTCTCTACTAAAAAAATACAAAAAACTAGCCGGGCGTGGTGGCGGGCGCCTGTAGTCCCAGCTACTCGGGAGGCTGAGGCAGGAGAATGGCGTGAACCCGGGGGGCGGAGCTTGCAGTGAGCCGAGATCGCGCCACTGCACTCCAGCCTGGGGCACAGAGCAAGACTCCGTCTCAAAAAAAAAAAAAAAATCAGCAACATTTTAAATTTGCTTTTCTAACTTTAATGAGATACACATAGTTTTCTTTCTTCTCTTAACTCAATTTGATTTTAAAACATTTCTTTTCATCCAAATCAGAAATAACAAAGGATATTGCCTCCAATCCTATCACCTTAGCAAATCAACTGTTTCTATGTTTCCTTCTGCAGATCTCACTGTTTTTGAATGAATTTTTTTTTTAAATGCATATCTAGGGTAGCACCTTATCCATCTATAGCACAACTGAGAATGGGGAAATAGCCCAGAAGGCATCTGATGGGACAAAGTAGCTGTCACTCAGACTCCACACTCACATTCATGACTTGAGCCAGAAGTGATCACCTCAGGTTGTCACAAGTATCTGATAGCTGTGGGTGTCCAAAAATTCTAATAATATACTTGTCAAGCTCGTGCAGTTTAGAAATAGCAAACTGGAAGGGAGGGTAGGATGGGGGCGGGGCAGAGCCACTTTGGCAGGCACTGTGATAACACTGAAAAGTGGTAAGGCACAGTCTATTAATGAGAAACAAGACAGAAAATGAGTTCTTAAAGTATGCATAAGTTATCAAAACACCTAGCTGGACCTCTCTAGGGTACGAGCAAACCTCCTCTGACCCTCCCGAGGCCTGCGTTGTATTCTGTCAGGGGACGATAACTAACTAATGCAATGGTGGCCTGAGTCACCCAGAAAAGCTCACACCAGCAACTACTTAAGGAAGTAGACAAAGCACACATTTTCGGAAGACTTCTATCAGGACGAATTGTAATAATAAACACTGGCATGAATTTTTTATTATCCAGAAAAGCAGGCCCGTTCCCCAAGGGTTCTGAAGAGAAGGTTGTTACTGAGACCCTTCGTTTTTTAAGTGAAAATGGCCCTTTGGACAGTCCCCACTTTTGGTGGTCCTGTGTGATGTGCAGAGGGGCTCCCTAACTCTCAAGGACATAGACCTCTCCCCACGCAGAGGGCTGAGCCCTTCAGGCCAATGCCCAGACCCAGAAAGGAATGTCAGTCCCACGTCTCCTGGTCTAACTATCTGATAAATGGACAATCCAGGGCCTTCAAGGCCTCCCGAATTGGTCTCCATGTGGCTCCACAATGGCTTATCTCCCAATAAACAGCTAAGCTGTTACCCAAGTCTACCTTCTCCTCCCTGAACATGTCCATCCTCCTTCACAGCACCTGTTCAGCCTGCCTCATATCTCCTGCCACTTCCCTCCCCATCAAAATCCTACTCTGCCTGCTGAATCCTCCTCCCCTCGCGGGCCCCTTTCCAGATTGAGTGGATGGCACTGCCTGTACACCGCTTCGCTGGCTCTGTAAGCTACGTGCAGACAGACACTCGGCCTATTTGGTTCCCTACAGGAACAGCATTGTCTCGGCACCTGGTGGACCTTCAATAATCTTTTGCTGGATTTGAAAACCCACGTCAGCCGGACATGGTGGTTCACGTGTTACATAATCCCAGCACTTTGGAAGGGCGAGGTGGGAGGATTGCTTGAGTCCAGGAGTTCAAGACTAGCCTTGGCAACATAGTGTGACCCTGTCTCTATTAAAAAAAAAAAATTTTTTTTTTTTTTTGAGACGGAGTCTCGCTCTGTTGCCCAGGCTAGAGTGCAGTGGCGTGATCTCGGCTCACTGCAAGCTCCACCTCCCAGGTTCACGCCATTCTCCTGCCTTAGCCTCCCAAGTAGCTGGGACTACAGGTGCCCACCACCACGCCCAGCTAATTTTTTGTATTTTTATTAGAGACAGGGTTTCACCGTGTTAGCTAGGATGGTCTCGATCTCCTGACCTCGTGATCTGCCTGTGTTGGCCTCCCAAAGTGCTGGGATTACAGGCATGAGCCACCACGCCTGGCCCAAAAAAAGTTTTTTAATTGCCAGGCGTGGTGGCATGTGCCTGTAGTCCCAGCTACTTGGGAGGCTGAGGTGGGAGGACCGCTTGAGCCTAGGAAGTCGAGTTTGCAGTGAGCCATGATTTCACCACTGCACTCCTGACTGGGAAACAGAGTGAAGATCCTGTCTCAAAAAAAAGAGAGAGAGAGAAAGGAGTGGAGAGAAGGAAAGAAGGAAAGAAGGAAGGAAGGAAGGAAGGAAGGAAGGAAGGAAGGAAGGAAGGAAGGAAGGAAGGAAGGAAGGAAGGAAGGAAGGACGGAAGGAGAGAGAGAAAGAGAGAGAGAGGGAGGGAAGGACAGAAGGAGGGAAGGAAGGAGGGAGGGAAGGAAGGAGACAAAGAGACAGGGAAAAAGAGTGGAACGAATGAACGAACGAAAGAAAGAAAGAAAGAAAGAAAAAAGAAAGAAAGAAAGAAAGAAAGAAAGAAAGAAAGAAAATAAAAGAGAGGGAGAGAGAGAGAAAGAAAAGAAAAGGAAAGGAAGGAGAAAAGAGAAGAAAAGAGAGAAGGGAGAGAGAGAAGGGAGGGAGGGAAGAAGGAAGGAAGGAAGGAGAGAGAGAGAAAGAAAGAGAGAGAGGGAGGGAAGGAAGGAGGGAGGGAAGGAAGGAGACAAAGAGACAGGGAAAGAGAGTGGAATGAACGAATGAACGAAAGAAAGAGAGAAAGAAAAGAGAGGGAGAGAGAGAGAAAGAAAAGGAAAGGAAGGAGAAAAGAGAAGAAAAGAAAAGAGAGAAGGGAGAGAGAGAAGGGAGGGAGGGAAGAAGGAAGGAAGGAAGGAAGGAAGGAAGGAAGGAAGGAAGGAAGGAAGGAAGGAAAAGAAAGAAAAAAAGAGAGAGAGAGAGAAAGAAAGGAAGGAAGGAAGGAAAAAGAAAAGAGAGAAGGGAGGGAGGGAAGAAGGAAGGAAGGAGGGAAGGAAGGAAAAGAGAGAGAAGACAGATGAAGGAAGGAAGGAAAGAAAGAAAGAAGGAAGGAAGGAAGGAAGGAAAGAAAGGAAGAAAGGAAGGAAAGAAAAAAGGAAGAGAAAGAGAAGGAGGGAGGGAGGGAAGGAAGGAGACAGAGAAAGAGAAAGAGGGAAAATAAAGAAAGAGAGAAAGAGAGAGAGAGAAAGAGAGAAAAAGAAAGAGAAAAAAGAAAGAAAAGAGAAAAGAAAAGAAAAGAAAGGAAAAGAAAAGAGAAAAGAAAGAGACAGAAGGGAGGGAAGGAGGGAGGGAGGGAGGGAGGGAGGGATGGAGGAAGGAAGGCAGGAAGGAAGGAAGGGAGGGAGGGAGGGAGGGAGGGAGGGAGATTTAAAAAAAAAACCCATATCCGTACCACAGTGGATCAGGGGCCCTGCTTTCTCTAGCACACAGGGGCATGCATGCCTGCGGGCACTTCACACACATGCTTTACCCTTCCCATGACTTTGGGGAAACTTCTGTACAATGTGAGCTCCCGGAATTGGGAAAGGAAGAAAGGTCCCGCCGAGAAGGAATTCCCCTTGCCCAATAAGGATTTATGCTATTATTTTTCCTTCCACAAACCCTCAATAAACAGAAGAGCTAAATTTGTCTCTGTCCTGACATTCCTAAGAATGGGTGGAACTAGGTGGAAGGGAAGGGGCCCTGCCAGCACTTGCCTCTGTGCCTCGTCTAGCTGACTTTTTCCTTACTGCTTGATGCAGCATAGCAGAGGGGGAGGCACAGCAATATCCAGAATCACTTGCCCCTCTTCTGCCCCACTTCAAGCAGGAGTCTTGCCTGTGCTCAAAGACTGCCAAGGAAAGGAATGGACTCATCCATGCCAGCCCTTAATCACCATGGCTGGCCAGGCGCAGTAGCTCATGCCCGTGATCTCAACACTTTGGGAGGCCGAGGCAGAAGGATCACTTGAGCTCTGGACTTTTAGACCAGCCTTGGCAAAAAAAATCAAGACTCTGTCTCTACAAAAAGTTTTAAAATTAGCCAGGCACGGTGGTGTATACCTGTAGTCCTAGCTACTCGGGAGGCTGAGGCAAGAGGATGGCTTGAGCCCAGGAATTCAGGGTTACAGTGAGCTGTGATCACACCACTGCACTCCAGCCTGGGTGACAGAGAGAGACTCTGTCTCAAAATTTAAAAAGTTCATGTCTGGAAAAAGTTCATTCCTGGTGTCTGGTTTAAATTTCTTCTGTTCTGCAGGGAGGATCTTCTTTGCCCTTCTCAACTATTTCTTCCTCTGATCTAAAGTCAAATGGACTTTTTCAAGCCAGAGGGGAGGAGGTTGAGGAAGGGGACTGAGGAAAAGGGGGCTTTTGTAACTATCCCTGGCTCAAACCCTGGCAGGCCAGATGAGGAACTAAGAGGGTGAAAACAGACAGAGAAGGGGATTGTGTGGGTATAGACACAGCACAGAGGCTGCTAGAAGAGTAAAGAAGAGAGGACCAAGAGAACAGCAAGAAGGGAAATTTAAGGGTTAACCCTCCTGTCGAAAAGTCTATCTGACTGCCAGGCACTGACAAAGTTGCTCACGGGTGTCTTGGGGTTCAGGCACCTCTTTGTCTGGGGTACTCTACTGCCTCAGCCCTGCAGCACCAAAGCAACCATCTGCTGCCCTCCTGCACAAAGCATTGGCAACCTGTGCCCACTGCCATGGCAACCAGCTCTCCCAGTACCTGGAGGTCGGGTCTCACCAGCAATGAGTGCCCCACATGATTTCTAACAAAGTCCCTTCCCCTCCAAAACCAAGTGCTCCCCCGCCCCTCTACTGGGACCCGCACATTTTGACTGCAGAGTATGAAGGGACCCGAGGGTGCCCCAACTCGAACCGGTCACCCATGGCCATCACATGGTCTAGGGGGTCTGCCCTGGGGTCTCCTGCACTGAGACAACACAAGATCCTGAACGAGGCTTGGTTCTCTGCAGTTTTGCAAGGACAGATCTGAATAATATCTGACCATTCATGATCACTGCACCCCAGCCCTTTGTCGCCTCCAAACCGTGCAGCACGCAGGGCCACTACCACAGGGATAATCTTCAAATACCATTTTCATCCAATCGCTCTTCAGCTCAAGCGCCTAAAATAGCAGTCCCAGCTTATCAGATCAAATCTAAATGTTTATAATATTTCCACCCCTACACACACACTCCAACCTCTACCCTAGGTCCTCACATTCAAGTCACGTACATCTCCTTTCTGTCCCAATTTTCTTGTCCCTGCCATGTTTTCTTTGCCCATGCCATTAACCCCCTCCTGTGATGTCCTTGTCTTCTGGGTCATATCCACCTCCTTTAGCAAGCCATGCTGCAGTCTGTCACTATAACTATTTGTACCTACCACAGTGTTAGGTGCAAATTAGTAAAACTGTAAAGGATCATCTTTCTGCTTGTGGGTTCCAAATTTCACTGCAAGTTCATCAATGGGAGAGCTTTCTCCTTCATTAGGCCTCAAGATTCCCCTGTTGGACTGGGAGCTCCCACAGGGCCGGCCATCCAGCTATCCCCTTAGAATTTCCCAGGGGCAGGACTGGGGGAGCTCTCTCCATACGCTCCCAACGCTTCAGCCCTGCATTGGCTTCTCTAAGGGTTCCAAGGCAAGCTGGAGGGCCAAAGTCTAGAGCGGTGCTGCCCAGTGGAACTCTGTAATGCTGGAATGTTCCATAGATACCAGATTGCAAAGACTTGATGTGAACAAAAGACATAAAGTCACCCACAGGTATTTTTTATATTGGTTACCTGTTAAAATGATAATATTTGGATATGCTGGGTTAAATAAAGTATATGCCAAAAACTCAGTTTACCTGTTTCTTTTCACTTTTTAAAAAATACGGGTATAGAAAAATATTAAATTACACATATAGCTCACATTATGTTTCTATTGGACCATGGTAAAATGGTCTCTACTCCCCGAAGGGTGTAATGAGTGTCCCATCTGAATTGTCCCTAGGTCTTACTGTTTTTCCCTCTCCATATTGCTTTGCTTTCTAAAGTTTATTTTTTTTTTACTGTAGTAAAAAACACATAACATAAAATCTACCCTCTTAACACATTTTGAAGTGAATAGTACAGTATTGCTAACTATATATATATTATTATTGTACAGCATCACTTTTTTTTTTTTTTTTGAGACAGAGTCTTGCTGTCGCCCAGGCTAGAGTGCAGTGGCACAATCTCGGCTCACTGCAAGATCCGCCTCCCAGGTTCACGCCATTCTCCTGCCTCAGCCTCCCGAGTAGCTGGGACTACAGGCACCTGCCACCACGCCTGGCTAATTTTTTGGATTTTTAGTAGAGATGGGGTTTCACCGTGTTAGCCAGGATGATCTCGATCTCCTGACCTCGTGATCTGCCCGCCTCGGCCTCCCAAAGTGCTGGGATTATAGGCTTGAGCCACTGCGCCCGGCCACAGCATCACTTTTCTCAGTTTAGTTTTCTTTAACCTTGATGTCTGCTTCTTTGATAGATACCTCCAATTCTCTCTGGAACAAACTGGTATTACAAGTTAGTTAATTGACTTAGACCTTTAGTGCCCTAATGCTGAACCTTTCATCCCAGGAATGCTTCAGGAATAACCATAATCATAGCAGCACATTTCATTTGTACTGCTTACTGTATGGGTGTGCTTTTTGCATGAGTCAGTCCATATAACGACCCTGTGGAACATACAAGTCGGGCATTAATATCCCCAAGTCAACAGGTAAGGAAACAGAAGGCCAGGGGTTAAGGGCTGTGTACAAAGGCAGTTGCACAACTAAAGCCCAACCCCTGGACCCCTGGCCACTTTCCATTCCACACATACAGTAAGCGCAAGGAACATGGGTTCAGATGCGGCAGTTACATGTTCTCTTGTCCCATCAAGAATTGTCTCTGCAATAGGAGGGACTGGGACACTGCTGATAAAAAGGGAAGTGTTACTAAGATAGGAGTAGGTAGTAAGAAGAGTAAAGAGGTCTAAAACAGAACCTGTGGGTCTGGGGTCCAGAATCACCTCTGCTCCCAAGTAACTGCATGCCCTTGGATCACTGCTTTTACATCCTGGGCTTTGTTTGGTTTCCTCATCTGTGATAGAAGCAGCCAGATGCTTCAAGACGCAGCTAGACCAGCACCGCTTGCCCTTCTAGTGGGAATGCAAACCAACTCAATCCTTTTGTACAGCAATTTGGCAATATGTGTCAAGAGCCTCAGAAACTCTTTGACCCAGTAATTCCGCTTCTGAGAATCCTAAGAAATAATCCTTAAAAAGGAAAAAGCCTTATGTGCAAAGACCTTCATCTCAGCACTATTTATAACACTAACAAACTGGAAATGAGCTAAAGTCTAATAATAGGAGAATGGTTAAACTGTGATATGGTAAATCCATTTAATAAAATATTATGCAGTTATTTAAAATAATGCAGCATCTGTAGAAAACATGCATTTGGCCATATGAAAAGAGGCAGGATATTTAAAAGCTGATATGGGCCAGGCGCAGTGGCTCACGTGTATAATCCCAGCACTTTGGGAGGTCAAGGCGGGCAGATCACGAGGTCAAGAGTTCGAGACCAGCCTGACCAACATGGTGAAACCCTGTCTCTACTAAAAATACAAAATTAGCCGAGTGTGGTGGCACACGCCTGTAATCCCAGCTACTCAGGAGGGTAAGGCAGAAGAATCGCTTGAACCAGGAGGCAGAGGTTGCAATGAACCGAGATCACGCCACTGCACTCCAGCCTGCGCAACAAGAACAAGACTCCGTCTCAAAAAAACAAAAAATAAATAAATAAAAATAAAAAATAAATAAATAAAGAGCTGATACGGTATGAAAGCAGTTAAATTTTAAAAAGAAAAAGGAACACTGCACTCCTATGGGGACACACATGTGGATGTCCACAAAAAGCTGGAAAATAATTCACTGTAACGCTAATAGTGGCTAGTTAGAGTGATGGGACTAGAGGTGTTTGTTTTTTCTTCTTCTCTCAGTTTCCAAGTACGCATAAATAATTTTGAAAAACTTACATAGCAAGGGTCCTGGATTTGAAGTTCCCCAAGAGCATGCATGGTTCTAACATGTCTGGGTGAGTCAGACAGGTGGTAAATGAGGTTGCATGCTAAGCCCAGGCTCAGCGTTGGGGGCTCAGGGAAATGCCAAGCACCAGAGGGCTGCGGAACCAGGGACCAGCAGAGCCCCATCCAGATGCAGAATGGCCATTCCTACTACCCCATCCCTCTACTTTAAAAAATGAGAGGGAAGGGCCATTTTTGTGGCTATTGGCACTCAGGATGAAAAACAAGCATCTGTCTGACCATCCTTGGAGCCCACATAGTGGCGAGAGGCAGGTAGGGGAGCTGGGCAGGGAAGGGAGAGACATCACCCTCAGTGGCTATTAACAGCTTTGCCCAGGGACACTTATATAAGATTCTGTTGGAACAAGTGGTGGAAAGGTCAAGGCAGCTTTTCTTGGGGGGTAGGGAAGAGAAGCTGGGATCCTTCCTGGGTCCTAATCTCCCTCCCTGGTCAGCATTCTTCATGACAAGAACTTTTCCCCAAACTTCCCAGTCCCTTTCGGCTGTTCTCTGAGACCTCTACTCAGAGGCAGTGAGGAGAGGCAGTGTGGCAGGTAACTGTTACCGAACCCACCTAAAAACCTGGCCTGTCCCAGAAAGGGTCTTAGAAATATACCGAGAGACTCAGATGTCCCCCTAGATGACTCCACGGTGCCTGTCCCCGCAGAATCCACAGGCAAAGACCAGATGCCCAGGTCATACCTCAGATACGACCTGGACAAGCTGGAGCAGATCCAGAGGGGACAGTCACATGGACAAGTGCTATGAAGAGAAGCTTATCCACCAGTTTCTCCAAGACCAGTGCTGGGCACCCCTGAGAGCTTAAAGGTGGTGTGATTAGGACACAAAAAGGAAATGTGTTCTGAGCTGGATGGGGACCCATGGCCCTCATCTCTCTATGAGCTGAGACAGGCTGAGAACACAAGAGGCGTAGGGAGGGTTCCAACATGTTAAAGATAAGGCAGAACCACAATCAGTTATCAGGGCACGTGAGAGATGCCTAGACCACGAGCAGGACCTTTTAAGGTCTATGGCAAGGAGGATAACCCTCGACTCTCCAAACATACTGCCTGGAGCAGGCCCAGAGGTGGAATGCCGGGCTGCAGAGCATGGCTCCAACCCAGAGTTACTATTCTTGGGATCAAATCTGGCTGCCTGACAGCACTGGATTGATGGTGACTGGTGGCCATGTGTTGACAATGCTGGCAGGATGCTGGAAGCCAAGGGGGCCCAGGAAGGCATGCACGGGCTTCTTTTGAATCTCTCCATCCAAGGAAGAGCAGCTCATAGGACCAGGTTGGGAAAATGTTTAAAGGAGCCCTAGTCGTGTCTACAATTTCTTCTTTTTCACAGGGAAGATGTATTTATGTTATATTTATTATATAATTAGAGATTGGTGGTTTAAAAAGAAAAAAAGGAAAGCAGTAAAGCATTCCTCAACACTGTGTGATGGCAAGGAAATCAAAAGATGTCTTCACCAGTGTCTCCCCATCTGTCCTCCGCCTCGTGCAATGTCTTGAGCAGTACTAAGAGCACAGATTGGCCAGGCATGGTGGCTCACGCCTGTAATCCCAGCATTTTCGGAGGCTGTGGCAGGCAGATCCCTTGAGCTCAAGAGTTGGGGATGAGCCTGGGCAATATGGGGAAATCCCATCCCTACAAAAGATACAAAAATTAGCCAAGTGTAGTGGCACATGCCTGTGGTCTCAGCTACCTGGAAAGCTGAGGTGGAATTCCTTGAGCCTGGGAAGATGAGACTGCAGTGAGCCATGACTGCACCAACCACGACATGCCAGCCTAGGCTACAGAGCGAGACCCTGTCTCAAAATAAATAAATAAATAAATAAGAGTACAGATTACATATTTAGCGCCAGAAAGCCCCAGGTAAATTCAAGCTGTGGCTCCACCACCTATGCCCTGTGTTGCCTGGACCTGCTTTCCTGACCAGTAAGAGAGGATGGCAGTAACACCTACGTGAGAGGATGGCTACGAGGAAAAACTCAGGCAGCACTGTTGAGCGAGCAAGTGAGGTGCACAATCAGTTCCTGGGTCCATCCCTCTAGGAATGCTGCTCTCTCCTCCCAATCTACCCCACACCACTGCTGTGAGAATCAATCAGCCACATCACTCAGAAACTCCTGGAGGGTCCCTGCTGTCCATGAAATTAGGAATGAACTCCTGAGCTGGGCTTTCCCAGCCCGCCGGGAGCTGCTCCTCAGACAGCTGCCCTGCATGGACCCTGGGTCCCTCCTTCCTGTCTGTCTTTGTCACACTCTTCTACCCCTTTGCCTCTCAATCTCATCCCTCTCTGGAATCCATATCCATCCTCTGGACCTTCTCTGCTCTCTCCAGCCAGAAGGGAATTCTCTCTCTCTCTGTAGCCTTCCTTACATGCTATTCTGACTACAGCCAGCTACACACAGGTGTTCATCTTCCTGACTGTAGCCAACATTTTGATTTACAAAATGTTAGTTTATAAGAAAGGAGTAAGATCCAGTTCTCTTCCCTTGAAGAACCTGAAATCCAGTGAGGAAGATCAAGATATGCCCACCCAGGAAACATTTAACAAAGCAGAACAGCCAATTACAAAACACCAGCCAAGGCCGCAGAGTCAGCACTGTGTCTGAGTCACAATGTCACATTACCTCGAGGCTCTGGAAGGGGACTTTCAAATGCAGACCAAAAGGCTGGTTGACAAGCACTGACCAAGCACCTCAAGTGCTGAGAACATAAGACTCAAATAAGAGACAGTTCCCTCTTCACTGTGCTTTCCAACAAACACCATCCTTGCCAGACACAGGGTGAACAAGATAACCCCTCAAGCCACTGGTCAGTTCAGAACACTAAGCAGAAGGCCTCCAGGCAGCATCTTCAGCCCTTCCCTTCTCACTGCTCCATCCAGACCTCCCACTCCACCACGGTCAGGGGCCAGGAGGTGGGCAGTCGGCCCATGTCCCCTGCCTGTGTCTGGGGCCCAGCTTCTGCCTTGCCCCATCTCTCCAGCTGTGTTCTGGAGAGAAGAATGCACACTATGCCCAGAACAAACACTAGCACAGGCCTCCTGAGTGGGAAGGCCGCTGGGGAAAGAAGTGAGAGTCTCCATCTCAGACAAGAGCTCCCAGCTGCAGGGGCTCTGAGTGTGTTGTGGGTCCACTCTGAGTTCAGCACTCGAGAATTTTTGGATTAGGTGGAGCCTGATGGGAAAAACCACAAGATCAGGGCTCACTACCTTGGCCAGCAGGGAAGACAGACTGGAGGAGTCAGGCCAAATGTGGACACATCCGGGCAGGAGACCCCTCCGCTGAAACACACATTTCTGTTTTATTGTCTCTTTTCAGACCCCATCTTCAACTGGCTCTGAAAAAGAGACCCTGCCAGTGTGGTCTGATCAGTGTGTTTATCTTGGGGTCTCAGCACCTAACTCTGGGTCTCAGTTTTCTGACAAACCTGCCCCCTTGTGTCACCAGTGCTGCCGGAATGGTAAGAAGATGCCAGAAGGGCAGGGCAGAGGAACGAGCCTGCAAGAGCTTCTGGAAGTGCCACCTGTCACCACACTGCTGCAATGCCTGCTGGAGCGGCCCTGAAAACAGAGCGGCTCAGTGAAGGCCGGGGAGGCCAAACAGCACAAGCTCCCCAGGCCTGTCCTCCCTCGTGCTGTGGCTTTGGTTTTCATGCCAAGGGACTCCGGCCCTCCGCCAGGCTGCAGCAGCCTTGCTCTGCGCACTCCCTTGGCTGCATGGCCAGGCTCTGAGCACCAGTCTAGAGCACAGGATGGAGAAGCAGAGACAAGGCGTCTGGGGCTGCAGAGTTTCCACGTCAGAGTTCTTCCCTTGCTTTGAACGCAAATGCTTCCAGACCCAGAACACTGGGACAGAGAGGACTGAACACCAACTTGGTTCTCTCCTTTAGGACCTGAAGGATCTGTGAGAAGTGAGGAGGGAGCAGGACAGGAGGGGAGAGGTGCCTCCTGCCAGGCCTGATCAGGGCCATACCAAATGCAAGGCCCATGGCCTTCCCCACTAGACCATCACACCTATTTTATTTTATTTTATTTATTTCTTTTATTATTTTATTTTATTTATTTTGAGTCAGAGTCTCGCTTTGTCGTCCAGACTAGGTGCAGTGGCACCACCTTGGATCACTGCAACCTTCACCTCTCGGGTTCAAGCAATTCTCGCATCTCAGCCTCCCAAGTAGCTGGGACTACAGGCACCTGCCACCAGGCCCGGCTAGTTTTTGTATCTTTAGTAGAGATGGGGTTTCACCATGTTGGCCAGGCTGGTCTAAAACTACTGGCCTCAAGTGATCCGCCTGCCTTGGCCGGGCATGGCATGTGCCCTCCTCTTGGGAGCCATGAGTAACAAACTATCTTTTCCATAGTGGTTGCCTCCTGATCTGTTGGCCACACCATACCTGAACAATAATAAAACCTGTGGTTTAAAATACCCACAAGCAGGGCTCCCCAGGCAGTCACAGAGATTATTGTCTGGTGCCACTGATCAGCAAACTGGCATTTTCATTTCAGTTGGAGAGAGTGAAGAGGAGAGGACAGGGATTTTTCTCTTTCCTCCTGAGATTGGGCTCTAGGGACTCAAGGTTATTCCATTTCTCCCATGGTCACTCAAAATGGCACAAATAATGGCTTAATGAGCACTGGCTCTGTTGTAATGATGGGCGGGACAAGGATGCTTGGCCGACTGGGGTTGAGCAAGTCTGTGCTCCCATGACTCCACCCAGTTGGACTCCTAATAAGGCCCTCTCAACAGTTCCTGGGCCCTCTCCACTTGAGCTGACTCTCCTCCAGAACACGCCACTGCCATCCTTGGCCAGCCTGCCACTAGCATACCCACCAAGCCGCCGCCACTGCTCCTGCTCCTATGGGAACCCAGGACCTTTTCCATCTGGGCACTAGGTCACTCCTTGGTTTTGGACCAAATGCCTCGCCTTGAAGCCATCCACACCCAGACCTGCAGACATCTTTGGAGTTCAGCCATCACATTTCCCTGAACTGGCTGCTCCTCTGTTCTAGGAATGTGACAGCCCCTCAGCTGCCCCTCCTGGCCAAGCGTTATCCTCCTACTCTGACCTTTGGATCCCTCAAGACCACATACCCAGCCCCAGCTCTAACCATCAACTCTCCCTTCTCCAGACACCCTACTGCTCTCAGCCTCCCCACAGACCATGCCATCGCCATCAGTGCACACCCCTCTCCTGAAATGCCCTCTCTTCTTAAACATGCATCACACTTCAGCAACCAACAGTAGCACTTAGATTTCTCTGGTCCCCAAAAAGAATGGGATCAGATAAACAAAATGTGCTCTAGCTATAAAATGGAATATTATTCATCCATAAAACATGAATAAAGCACTGATTCATACTACAATGTGGATGAACCTGAAAAATACTCTGCAAATGCCAGGTATAGTGGCTCATCCCTATAATCTCAGCACTTTGAGAGGCCAAAGTAGGAGGTATCACTTGAGCTCAGGAGGTTGGGACCAGCATGGGCAACATAGTGAGACCCTATCTCTACTCAAAATAAAAAAAAATTAGCTGGGCATAGTGGTACGCACCTGCAGTCTCAGCTCTTAGGGAGTCTGAGGTTGGAGGATTGCTTAAGCCAGGGTGATAAAAGCTGCTGTGAGCTATTATATGATTATGCCACTGCACTCCAGCCTGGGCAACAGAGTGGGACCCTGTCTCAAAAAAAAAAAAAAAAAAAAAAAGTTGCAAAGTGAAAGAAGTCAGACACAAAAAGATACATACTGTATGATTCCACTTACAGGACATATCCAGAATAGGTAAATCCATACAGACATAAAGCAGACTAGTAGTTGCCAGGGACTGAGGGGAGGAGGAAATTGGGAGTGACTACTAATGGGTATTGGGTTTTCTTTGGGGCTGACAAAAATGTTTGGGATAGACAGAGGTGGAAAACTGAATTTCAATTTTTTAAAGTGTGGTTTTAGAAAACGCGTCAATTACGCACAGTGGCCACATGGAAAGAAATATCAGAGGTGGTCTCAGAGAATACAAAAATCTCTGGACCTACAGTGAAAAATCTAGACACCAGTTCCATGTTTGATGCCTGGGACACATTAAGTAAATCATGGAACATCACTTCCAAGGGATGCTGTACTGTGTGAACACGGTCATAACACGTATTTTCAGTGTTGTTTTGAGAATTGAGTGAGATAATGTAGGAACAGCACACAAATGACATTCATTTGTACACTCAGCAAGAAAATTAGTATACAAATGTTACGTTTAAAAAAAAAAGACATTAGATTGGCTAGGCATGGTGGCTCATGCCTGTAATCCAAGCACTCTGGGAGGCCGAGGTGGGTGGATTACGAGGTGAGAGCTCGAGACCAGCCAGCCCAATACGGTGGAACCCCATCTCTACTAAAAATACAAAAATTAGCCGGACGTGGTGGCATGCACCTGTAGTCCCAGCTACTCGGGAGGCTGAGGCAGAAGAATCGCTTGAACCCGGGAGGCGCAGGTTGCAGTGAGCCAAGATGGCGCCACTGCACTCCAGCCTGGGCAACAGAGCGAGACTTCATCTCAAAAAAAAAAAAAAAAAAAGCAGACACAAAGTTCTAGCTATACTCGGCCGGGCATGGTGGCTCACTCCTGTAATCCCAGCACTTTGGGAGGCTGAGTGGGTGGATTACCTGAGGGTAGGAATTCAAAATCAGCCTGGTCAACATGGTGAAATCCCGTCTCTATTAAAAATGCAAAAATTAGCCAGGCATGGTGGCAGGCAGCTGTAATCCAGCTACTAGGGAGGCTGAGACAGGAGAATCATTTGAACCCAGGAGGCAGAGGTTGCAGTGAGCCAAGGTCCTGCCACTGCACTCCAGCCTGGGCGACAGAATGAGAGACTCAAAAAATAAAATAACATAAAAATAGCTATACAAACCACATTTACTTATATAAAAGTGTATCTCTGTAGATAAAGTATAGAAAAGATTTAGAGAGCTAGCTGGTGTTTTAAGCTTATGAAATATTTTCTATAAAATTATCTTATACAGGCAGCCAGGCTCTTGATCTGGCTCTGCCTATAACCAGCCTGTAAAGTCTTTAAAATCCCCTCCCCATCTGACACTGGGTTTTTAGAAAGGTTTAACCCTTATAAAGGTTTAAAGTCTGCTTTAACTATATCCACTCAATACCTATTTCCTCTATGTGCTACGGGCTGTGCTAGGTGCCAGGGGCCCCCAGGGATTGGTAAGAGTGAGTCCCAGTACTCCAGGTGCGTACAATCGTGGGCCATGAAACCAGGTAGCATGTGGGGAAAAAAGGACAGATGGCCCAGCACATGCTAGTTCTCAGGGTGGCCACTGGAGAAGGTATCCTTGGAGTCAGGGTCTAAAGGTGGGATGCAGCTTTCACAGGTGGAAAGCCTGTGTTCCTGCTATCAGTGCTGTCCAAGCAGCACAGAAAGGCAAGGGAAGCACCACCAAAAATCGTTTTGATTATCTAGAGCAGTGGTTCTCAAAGTGGGATACCCAGAGCAGCAGCAGCTGCAGCATCACCCAGGAAGCAGCTAGACATGCAAAATCTTGGGCTCTATCTCTGACCTTGTGAATCAGAAAGTCTGGGAGCCCAGCAAGCTCTCCAGGAGGTTAAGATGCCCACTCATGTTGAGGTGCCTCTCTTGCACCTCACCTGCTTCCTTAACAGAGGCTGGGCAGAAGGTGGAAACTGCCCCAGAGACATTCCCTCACTCGCCGGCCCCTCCCACTCTCCAAGCCCCAGTTGGATGACCTGAGAAAGTTCCCTGTGGTTAGAAGAGCTAATCTATCACCTGGATATAAATTAACTTGTCCTTCTCTCGTCACCAGCCCACTGACCTGGGAAAGGCAAACATGCAGCTGGCAGGGAAGGAGCAGTAATAAATCTGTATTTTTCTACAGGTCCTCCCACACCCACTTCCCCAACTGAGACCTGTGTTCCCTGAGGCAGTGTGGCCCCATAGCCCTGAGGTCCCTCTGCTCTCCCACATGAGCAGGTGCTGGATCCGGTCAACCCAGTGGGAGGCCCCCATCTGCCCTCAGGGCCTCCACCAGAGCTAGGAGAATGAGGAAGGGAGGGAAGGATGGGGGCTGGAACACAGCTCATCACTCTTAAGGATGGTAGAGTGACTGGAAGTTTCCTTTGTAGCACTCCTCAGGAAACAGCCCACAAAGACTCCCTCCAGGGCAGCTCTGTCCCTCGTAGAGTTCCCTCCCTCTCCTCTTCTTCCCCTGACCCTTATCCCCCCACTTCCTCCTCCTCCTCCTCAACACAGCAGCCTGGGGCCACCCTGTACCTCCCAGGCATAAGTAGGAATGGCAGAGCCATATCCCAAGGTGAACTGCCTGTTTGGGAAGGGCTAATGTCCTATTATTCCAATGCCCTTGGCCACATCCTGCACTCTGCCTGCCTTTGGAATGACCAGGTGAAAAACAATATAACATCTACCTTAGAAAGCTGCAGTAAGGATGAAATCTAACAGGACACATAAAGGACATAAAATAAAGGCTCAACAATGGCAGCTCTTAGATTAATCACCATCACATCCATTCTTTTTTGTTTTGTTTTGAGGTAGAATCATGCTCACTCTGTCGCCCATTGCATGATTGCAGAGGTGCAATCATAGCTCACTGCAGCCTTTAACTCCTGAGCTCAAGCGATTCTCCCACCTCAGCCTCTCAAGTAGCTAGGACTACAGGCATGTACCACCTTGCCTGGCTAACTTTTTCATTTTTTGTAGAGATGCAGTCTCACTATGTTGCCCAGGCTGGTCTCAATCTCCTGACCTCAACTGATCCTTCTGCCTGGGACTCCCAAAGTGCTGGGATTACAGACGTGAGCCACCTCACCCCATCCTTATTCAAACAATTTAAATAGCTATCACCTACTGGATACAGCCTGAATTCCTTAGCACTAGCCATTCCAGCACCCACTCATCTCCAAACCAGCAGCTACACCAAATCACTCAGGTTTGTCAAATATGCCCTCTACTACCAAGCCTAACCTGTTCCCTCCATGAGCTTCCTGTTTCAGTTTGCCAGAAAGCTCTTCCTCCTTGCCCTGTGCCTCCACTAACCTCTTCCATTGCAGTTTCCCTGGGCCTCCTGGAATCAACAGTCAAGGGCGTACTAGTGCCTGCTTCAAGGAGAGCCTGCCATCCACCACGGGGGTCCACTCACAGAGGGTTGAGCATGTATAAGAGCAAAACAAATGTCTGGCAAGTGGACTGGATTCCCTCCAGTTCAGAAGAGAAACCAGAGCTTCAAATAAGCAGGGAGCAGACCCCTGCCAGGCCTCACCCATCACTGACCAAGGAGTCAGATCGCCAGGCTGGGGGCCTGTCCTCGACGCCTAGGGGAGGTGACACTCATAGTGCCCAGCCTGAGACAGAAACTCCTGAGACAACAGATGCTGACTCAGCCTGAGCGGACAAAGGACAAAGGCCTAAGCCTGGCCCAGGATCCCAGTGCCTACCTTTCTCCTTCCCCTGCCTGTTACACCCAGCCAGCAACATGTTTTAAGTCCAAGCTCCCACAGAGTACCAGGCCCAGCACCCCCAGTTCACCCCCAGGACTCATTCCAGAGGCAAAGCAGGGGGGGGCAAGAGTTGCTCCTGTCCTCACAGCCTGGTGACCAGGGTGGCCCTGGGACCAAAGCCTCTGGGCTCACAGCTTAACCTAATGGGACACCTGAGCTGACATGTCAATACAGGTGAGCAGGCCCATGTGGGGCTCTCCACTGTTGACAGCACAACAGAGTCCCAGGTGGACGCACTGCAGCCCTGTCACCCATCCCCCACCCCCCACACAGCCCAGTGTCCATCCCTGCAGCCTGTGGGCCCAGGTACTAAGCCTACCCACACGCAACTCCCTACCTTTGGAACATGCCCTCTCCCCAAAGAGGCATCAGAACTTCCCCACCCTAGGCTCTGCCAGCATCCAGGAGCTCAGGATGCTTGCCCTCTCCTTTCTAGAAGGTGCCAACAAGCCCCCACTCATAAAACCTTCCTCCACATAGGGGAGGATGGGAAGAGACAGCAGGAGGGAACGAAGCTAGACCTCGAGGCTTCCTGACTACATGGGGCACGCTGTGGCAGGAAAGAGGACACTTTGCCTCATAGGCCTCTCTGACCATGGCCTGGGGGCCCTTATTTGAGGCTGTGGCCCAGCACCCCCAGTCCTACTGCAGATTCCTGCCACTAGGCTGCCCTTAGAGAAGGTATTCACCTCACCGGGAGACAGGGTGTGGTGGGAGAAGTAAGAACAGACAGTAACAGAGAAAGGACCCAATAGGACGTCCCTGTGGGCTCTCCCCCAACTCTGAATAGACGCCAGACAGTGCAACCACCGTGTCCTCCAAAAGCCCGGAAACCTTGTACGCTGGGGTTCCCAAAGGGGCCAGGGCCGCAGGGATGGTTTGGGGGTGAGATTTCAAGCGTATGGAGACAGCAGTTACAGCACTGACAGCCACTGTGTTGTGGTGGCAGAGAGAGCTCGGAGAAGCTAAGAGCAAAAACCTTGGAGGAAGATGTGCTGGGGAGCTGGGAGTCGGGCTTAATGGGGGTCTGGTGCAGAAGGAACCTGAGCCCCCATTGAGGGTCATCTGGTCATGTGGAAGGCTCTGGGATCCAACTCACCCAATCCCTCATTTCCTATCTCTGTTCTTCAGCTTTACCACAAAAAGACATCTGCAGAACTAGAAACATCTGGATCCTTCCTCAGGCTAAAAACAAAACAAACAAACAAACAACGACCAAAAAAAAAAAAAAAAAGGGCAGTCATGGTTATGTGCTTCGTTCAATGATTGCCCTAAATAGCCCTGTCCAGGAACGTGCCTGTCAGAACAGCTGGTGACCGCGTCCCTCTCCCGGCACAGACGCCCAGCATAGCCTGATAGGGCAGGCGGCACAGGCCAGCATGCGCTGTCTCCTGGTTAAATCCACATCTCTAAGAAGTCACGGAGCCCCTGGAGACGCCCTCACCGTCCTCAGCAGACACAGGCTTCATGACGCCGGCTCCTCCGGGACGGGACCAGCCTCACTCCCCTGTTCTGTTTTCCCATTTTCATCTTGGAAACTGCCAGTTCGTGGGAGAGGAATCGCAGCCCATCTCCCAGCAGATGGGCCAAGCCAAGGACCAGACTGTTTTCTTAAGCAGTGACCTTTCGGAAGGCAGGAGCTGAGCGTGCCTAAAACACGGAACACGGAACATTTCCCTAATCTAAAGCACGCAGGAGCACTTCCCGTCCCTGACCAGAGAGATGGCTGAGCCATGAGCTCAGGCCCCTGGGTGGGCTGGGCCCAAGGAAGGGTGGTTGATTTCTGGGAGGCCTCTGATCTCAGCCTGAGCAGGGAGGGAGATGCCCCCTCCCAGACAGAATTTCCACAGTGGAGTCATAGAAAGCCGGGCTTGCAGAGGGTCTCCCCTCAGAAACCTGAAGCCTGTGTTGAGAGGCCAGGTCAGGGGTGGATTCTGTATCCAGAGCTGCACAGGATCCCAGCAAACAAATCCCAGAGCCGTGAGCCTCTCACCAGAGGGAGCAACCGATTAACAGCCTTTGGAAACAGGACAGCAGGCCCATCCAAGTCACTCTGCCTGGCCTGCTGTCAGTCTAACGTAAATCCCTCAGGCTACAGCTTGAGGCCCTCTTGCTCTTCCTCAGTGAGGGCAGGGAAAGCAGTTCACCTGCCTTTGCTTTGTTCTACAAGCCTAACCATGTTGGGTGCGAGAGACATGAAACCCAGTGTCTGTCCTCGAAGGAGCAAATGGTAGCAGAGAGCGGGGGAGACAAAGGGGTGCTGCAGAACGGACAGAGTGAGGCCCAGGAGCTGCACCCCAGCCCAGCTGCGAACTGTGTGATCCTGTGTGTTCAGCCTCACTCTCGGATGGGACGATGCAGAAAGAGTTTGGGGAGATGACTGTGAAGCTCCCTGCCAGTCCTGATTCAGATAAAACTCAGAAGGGAGGAGGGAAAGAGGCGAAGAAGGTGGTCTGGACAGTACATCTTGGGCTAAAGGCATATAAACTGCCCGGCATCTGCCTGGGATGGATCAATGAAGAATGACTTTGGGGGACACCAAACTTCAAAGACCTGCCATCACTCCTCAGTCCACCCCACTCTTCTCTGCTCCCAAGTGGATAACCGCAGCACGGCCCTCCTGCCGGCCCCTCTACACTGATCTCACCTACTAGCTTGTCCCACACCCACGCCCCACCTGCACACTTACTGTGCAACTCTGTGGGACCCTTTATCCTCTCGAAGCCTTTTTTTCTAAACTGTAAAATGGGGATGATAATAGTTCCCACTTCCCTGACACTCCAACGAGCTAACATATGGCAAATGTTCCTCAGAAACCATATGGATGTTCTTTCAGCCAATGATTTCTTGTGTCCAGGACTAAACACCAGGGGATGAGGAGCTCCAACTCAGGGGAGAGAAAGCAGCATTTCTGAGGACCACTTCTGAGCTAGGGCTTGACCTGATGGCTTTTTTTTTTTTTTTTTTTTTTTTTCCGAGACAAAGTCTGGCTCTGTTGCCCAGGCTGGAGTGCAGTGGCATGATCTTGGTTCACTGTAACCTCTGCCTACTGGGTTCAAGCAATTCTCCTGCCTCAGCCTCCCAAGTAGCTGGGATTACAGGCACGCACCACCACGCCCAGCTAATTTTTGTATTTTTAGTAGAGATGGGGTTTCACCACATTGCCCATGCTGGTCTCTAACACTTGACCTCAAGTGATCCGCTCACCTCAGCCTGCCAAAGTGCTTGGGACTATAGGCACAAGCCACCATGCCCGGCCCTGATGGCTCATCTTTAAAGCAACCCTCCCGAGGGTCTACAGATGAGGAAACTGGGGCCCTGAGGGGCTAAGTAACCTGCCCAAGGTTGCACAGGTAGTCACAGCCAGAAGCAGGATTTGAACATAAGGCGGACTCCAAAGCTTCCCACTGCGGCCCCTTGGGTCCCTAGAGAGAAGATCCTTGGGGTGAGCTAAAGCAGAGCCCGTGACCACCCCTCATCACCAGGGAGAGGATCCATGGGTTCTCCCACAGCCCCCACTGGTCCTCGGGTCTGATAGGAACTGTTTATTCTAGACTCGTATTTTCTGTAAGCACAGCTTAGGTTGCCAAGGGAGGGAGAGAAATGCATTTGTTAGAGAGGAATGGGATGGAATCATAAAACTTCCTTTGGCTCAGCTGGGGACCAGGGGACAGGGTGGAACCCTCCACCATGCCTGGACAGAGGGTTATCCAGCCTCTCCCCCAGCTCCATGGTATACTAGTACCACCTCCACGCCAGAGCCAGAGCGAGCCTGCCAAGTGTCAGTGTGCCTGTGGTCTCGGCCAGTCAGATCACTTCTCACCAGAGCCCTGGGGAGGGCTTCATGGCACAAAAGAAAATGACCCAGATTCTTTCTGAGCTTGTCCTCCCAGGGGTGATGGCAGCCCCTGGGAGAACTAATGAGCCTCTCTTCAGCGTCTGTGGGACCGTTTAGAAAGTGATTACTTTTCCTGAAACGAGAAAGGAGGTGGCACATCCCACAGCGCCCCTGTGGCCTCTGTGGCCTTGGGGAGGAGCTCCAACCACAGAGAATGCAGTTTAATTACAAAGCCCGGGCCTCCAGGTCTAATCTGGTGCTCCTTCTTACAACATTGTTTTCCTTTTTAAGTTTTCCTTCATTTAACCCGAACACCATGCCCTTTGGGGGTCACTCACAGTGAGGAAACTGAGCGGCTTTAGTGGACCCAGGGTCACAGAGAGGCAAAGATCAAATTCAGGTAGATGGTTTTCAGAAATACATGCTAGGTATACAGGGGTAAATGGACATGATGGCTGGAATTTGCTTTAATATACTTCAGCAAGAAGAAAAAAAGAAAAAAGAGTAAGTGAAATCAATGCGGTAAAATCGTGACAACTGCTGGTTGAATGGTAGGTATATGGTAGTTCATTATTTTCTCTACTTTGAATGTTCCATACCAAAAAATCCAAGATAAAGGCTCCACCTAGGGTCAGGGGTTACAGTACAGGCCCCAGGTGAGGTGTCCAAGAACGGGGCAGGGCAAAGGAAAAGGAGAATCAGCAGAAAGGGACAGGTGGTGTGGGAGGCCTGGGTGGCCACGACACTGACCCTCCGAGGGGCCCATTCTCCTCAAGGACCTGTTTGAATGGACAGGTCACCTCTGCCGCAACAGCCCTCTTTCTGAGACTTCATTCCTCAGAACTTACTTCCAGATGCTTCCCCCAAAAGGGGCTAAAGGCAATAACCTCCTTCCCTGGGACATTTATAGCCAGAACATTTTGTCCCCTTGTCTTGGGGAAGACATCAGGCTGCTCAACAGTGGAACAGCCTGGACAACCTCCCAAAGGGCCTCCCTGTCCCTGATTTGATTAGAAAGGAGGCAGGAGGCTCTAAGGCACTGAGGGACCTGGAAGAAGTCTCTCACAGAAACTGGTGGAGACCTCAAGATTTTGAGCAAACTCCTACCCGATAGGGCTTTCATGCTGGGGACAAGGCACCCTGATAGAGGAAAATACCAACCCGTGGCTCTTATTATTCAGAAACTCTCTCTGCCACGAACTGAATTATGGCCCCCAAAATTCCTCTGTTGAAGCCCTGTCCCCCAGTGTGAGTGTATTTGGAGATGGAGCCTTGAGGGAGGCAATTAGGCTTAAATGAGGTCATAAGACTGGGACTCTCATCTCATAGGAAAAAGAGTAGGCTCCAGAGATCTCTCTCTCCGTAAGAACACAGAGAAAAGACCCAGCGAAAGGCAGCCATCTGCAACCCAAAGAGAGAATCCTCATCCGACCCCAATCCTCTGGCACCTTGATCCTGACGTCCAGCCTCCAGAACTGTGAGAAAATACATTTCTGTTGTTTATGCCCCCAGTCTCTGGTAAATGTTACAGCAGCCTGAGCAGACGAATAGCTCCTTCCCCTGAGAGAGCTGAGAGCCAAAGGTGCATTGCAGTTCCATCTGTCCCCACAGCAGATCTGTCTAGCTCAAGAGCCCCTGACTTCTTGGCATCCCCCAAGGTACCAGGTTCTCCCCTACCCCACCCCCACCATGTGATCCAGGGCAGGAGGCATGAAAAGGCCACAGGTGGCTCTGCTTCTTCAGGAAGTCAGTGAGAGGCTCCCACGCTCTCTCCTCATTCCTCTTCCTGGGCTCCCTAATGGGGCAGTGAGGGAGATAACTGCCCGCTGGCCAGTGAGCCCTCCTCCCCTCACAAATCTTGGACAAACAGGTCCCCAGAGAAAATATTACCTTAAACCCTTGCTCCCAGAACTCTGTAACTGAACAGATATTTGCACAGGCTAGTCATTATCCTTCTCTCATTCAAGGACAAGTCCTTACTAAATGTCCACTTTGCTGAATGCTAAAGATGGATGTGTCGTTCCTGGCATTGAAGTGGCCAGAAATCTACAAATAAAGGAGGTAACAGGGAAAAGATATGGGCCACGGGACAGTATCTCAAGTCAGAAGACAGCAGGTCTAAATCCAATCCATTCAGATGGGTCTAAATCAGCCACGGAGTAGCCATGTGACCCTGGGTGGTCACCTCACCTCTCTGGGCCTCTATTTGTTCCTCTGAAAATGAGAGGGCTGGAGATGATGGTTATACTTCTTTCCAGCCCTGACATTCTAGAATTTTATGAAATAGAACTCAGAAAATGATATAAATGAAGGCTTGTAAGGTAAGATGGCCTGGGATGCCTACAATGTGCTGGAGGAAAATGCAGAGTGGGTGGCCTTCCAACAGAGCGAGACTCTAGACCAGCCATGGCTACCAACAATTCTGCAGGCAAGGAGACAGCCATTCACAGGAATCAGAGTGGGCTCACTTCCCTGGTGAAGCCAGCCAGTGTGCCCGTCAGCAGGTCTAAGTTACAGACCACTCAGACCTCAGGAGCTGAGGCCCACACTGATCACTGGTTCCTGGAAAGGCCAGTGGCACATGTTCCCAAAAGATCCCACCTTACCACCTGGTCCATGTTCCCACCATCCCTGGCATGAGGGCTAATTTTACATGTGGACTTGACTAGGCTAAGGGATGCCCAGATAGTTGTAAAACATTATAACTGGGTGTATCTGCAAGGGTACATCCAGAAGAGATTAGCATTGGAATCAGCCGACTGAGTAAAGAAAATTGCTGCCTTAGTATATTTTGTGTTGCTATAACAGAATACCTGAGACTGGGTAATTTAGAAAGAAAAGAGGTATATTTAGCTCATGCTTCTGCAGGCTGAAAAGTTCAGGAAGCATGGCGCCAGCATCTGCTCCGCTTCTGCGGAAGGCTTTTCATGCTGTGTCACAACATGGCAAAGATCAAAGGGGAAGCAGATATGTGTGAAGGAACAAAACCTATGGGTGCCCTGGCTTTACAACAACTCACTCTCCCAGGAACGAATCCAGCCTCAGCAGAGTGAGAACTCACTCACTACCAGAAGAACAGCACCAAGTCATTCGTGAGGGATCTGCCCCCAAGACCCACACACCTTCCACTAGGCCCCACCTTCCAACACCACCACATTGGGGATCAAATTTCAATATGAGTTTCGGTGAAAACAAACTCAAACCACAGCAATCGCCCTCACCAAATTCAGGTGGGCGTTATCAAATCCACCAAAGGCTTGACTACTGAAGGCTTGAATAGAGCAAAAAGGTAGAGGAGAGGAGAATTCGCTCTCTTCTTGAACTGGGACATCCATCTTTCCTTGGCCTTGGACAGCAGGCTCCTGGTTCTCAGGCCTCCGACTTAGGCTGGGACTTACACCATTGTCTCTCCTGGGTTTCAGGCCTTCAGGCTTGGACTGAAACCACGTCACTGGCTTTTCTGGTCCTCCAGCTTACAGACAACAGCTCATGGGTCTTCTCAGCCTCTGTAACTGCATAAGCCAATCCCCCAGAGTGAATCTTTCTATGTCTATATAAATCCTAAGGGTTCTGTTTCTCTAGGGAACACTGATAGCGCACCCGGTACCCGAGAGAGCGCTGCATCCCCTCCCCTCATCATGATTCCAGGCCCTCCACGCATCTGAGGAGCACACAGTCAGGTGGCACTCAAGGCCCTCCCCTCCACGCGCCCCCACAGGCCAGGGAAGTGCCGTCCGCCCACCCACTTCTCTTTGAATGGCAGCAGTATTCCATCACTCTGGCTCATCTTCCACGCCTCCTCTTCCTCACTTGCCAAATCCTGTCACTTTTCCAACAGAAATGTCTCTCCCTTCACCATTTCCTTCCTACTCCCACCTCAGGCCCCATACCCACGTTGCCAGACTTGCATCAGCCTCCTCAATCCTGTAAATGCTCCCTGTCCAACCGACCCTTCTAAAGTACAGACTGCATCGTGCACTCCTGCCCGCAGACCTCAGTGGATCCCCTTTTACACCTCGGTTCTATAGATACTCCTCGCCCCAGCATGTGAGGGCAGCCATGATGTGTCACATTCAGCCTCAACTCCTGCCTGCTCCAGGGAGGACCCTGTGCTTGGGTCACCGGGGAAGACTCTATGTACCCGGACATACGTGGCACATTGCAGCTTCCAAACCTTTGTTTCCGCTCCCCCTGCCAGCAAGGCTTTTGCTGCGGGGCCCCTCTCAAAAGTGACCTCCTTCATGAAGCCTTCCCTGGGCTCTCCCCCATCCAGCCCTCCCCAGCTGCTGCTCAGCTCCCCTTCTCCTCTGAGTCGCTCTTCCCACTCCGACTGTCACCTTGCACTTCCCCCGTGCTCATTTCATTCTACCTTGTATTGAGTTATTCGCGCAGTTGTTGTAGATGCCCCCCACACCTCCACCCAGCACAAATGATGAGCTCCCTGTGGGTGAAGCCTGCACCATCCTCATCATTGTATCCCTAGGCTATGCATACAGAGATGCTCAAGACATATCTGTTTCCTCAAATGAAACTGAACAAACCGTTCTTTAGAGGGAGCAGGCGGGGCAGGCTGCCAAGGTGTGCTGCAAAGGGCCTTGGCACTGGCTGCTATATCAGGAGCTGGCATCACCCACCCTGGAGACAGGTCTCCTCTGTCCAGCACAGCTTGGTTGTAAGTTTATGAGTCATGGTCACGAGGCCACAGCAGCTTAATGAAGGACATTCTCTATTCGCACTCACATGCATGCACAGACACACAGATACACCCTAGACAGGCAGATCATTTCCCACTTAGAGATCACAGTTAAGGCTCCAGGAGATGGCAAGAAGGGCAGAGATGTTCAGGCCAAAACCTTGCTTTGGCTTGTCCTCGCAGAGATTTGTTACCTCCCTTCTCCTTTTCCTCCTGCCTGGAGCAGGGATGAGGCAGGAAGTGGGTTAAGAAAGAGATGAGGGGCAGGAAGGTAGGGTGGGAGGTGAAGGGTGAGTGATCTGTGCCCCAGGCCTTACAGATGGCCCCATCTCCATTCTCCTACACGGTCAAGAGCCTGGACCATCTGAGACAGATGCCAGAGGCTTGAGGCCAGCCAAAGCCTTGCCACCCTGGCCTGCTCAGTTCTGACACTGTTTGTCCCTGGGGGTGGCAAGCAGCTCAGGGCAGCAGTGAGGGGCAGTGGCCCACACCATACCCGCTTCAGATCCTGCACTAGTCTGCTAGGGCTACTGCAGCAAAATTCCACAACTCAGTGGCATAAACAACGGAAATCTATTGTCTCACAGTTCTGGGGGCCAGAAGTCCAAAATCAAAATGTTGGCAGAGTTGGTTCCTTCTGAGGGCTGTTTCCCAAGAAGAAAAAAATCTGTTCCCTGCCTCTCTCCTGGCTTATGGTAGCCTCAGGTGTTCCTTGGCTTGTAGATGGTGTTCTCTCCCTGTCTTCAGGTCCTCTTGCCTCTGTGTAAATTTGCATCTGTCCAAATTTCCCCTTTTTATAAGGACACCAGTCACGCTGGATTAGGGCCCACCCTGATGACCTCATCTTAACACTGTCATCTGCAAAGACCCTATTTTCAAATAAGGTCGTAGGTACTGTGGGTTGCGATTTCAACATCTTTTTTGGGAGACAGTTTAACATATAACAGACCCCAAGGGTGAGAATCACTCCAAGTGCTTATTGTTCTGTTGAAAGAATGACTATAAAAGAGTAAATCCTTATAGGGCTGACCAGGTGCTACACACTATTACAAGCAGGTTTACCAGCACTGAGAAGTAGGTTACTTTTATTATCTCCACTTCCTACTGAGAAAGCTGAGACCCAGACAGGTTAGGTAACTTCCTCAAAGTTGTACAGTATATGAATGATAAACCCAGGATTCACACTCAGGTGGTCTTTAGCCACTACACTACAATAATCACATCATACTATGTTAGCACTTATGCCAGTTCTGGGCAGCACAGACATTATCTCATCATGACACCTAGTCCTAAATCTAGTACCTGGGTGTGGTCCACTATGACCGTCAGATTGAGCCATGGAGAATTCTCACAGGGCAATTGCTCCCTGTACCCTGGCTCACATCGTCATCCAAGGGTGGGTGGTAGGCAATGACTGGGTGGGAGGAGTTCTGAGTGGGCAAGTAAAGAGTAAGGGGCATGGCGGACACAGAACAGATGGAGACCACCGCCTTCCTTTTTGAGAGCTCCCCCACTGGCCTCCCAGGCAGGCACAAGACCACATTATATCAAACCCACTGCTATGCCATAGTGGAAAGGATTTATTGATATGTCCTGTTGGCTTTTTATTCAATGGGGGAGGACTGTGGGAGAGTTGAGCATGAAAAGCCTGAAACTCACTCTCTTCAAGCGCCACAGCCATCCCTGGTGTGCTAACCACAGCCCTGGCCTGGAGCCAGCCCCTCAACTCACGGCCTTCTCCGTAAATGTGTGTGGCTTGTTGGTGTGCTGTTGTTGTTATTGTCACTGTTGTAATAATCACATTACCCGGTGTTTCTCCCCTGGCCACTCCAGGGACAGCACAGACATTAGCTCATAATAATGCAGTCTTTACTGGGAATCAGAAAACTGTGCAGGCACTGGGACTGTCAGCTTCCTCCTGGGCAGAGGGGCCCTTGAAGGGTTCTGCTCAGCTCCTGATGCTGCCAGGCTTTCTATCCTTTCTCTCGGCAAAGTGGCACCAAAGCTGAGTCTAGATTTGGATGAGCAGTTAAAGCAGCCAGAAGCTAAAATGAACAAGATCATGAAAAAATGAGGGCAGGCACAGTGGCCAGAGGAGCTAGTCATTTAGCAGACATACCTCCTCTCGGGCTGCCCACGGAAGTCCCATAGGCAGGGAGGTAGGTTAGGGCGTTTTATACAGATTAGTACACAAATTCTCACAACAGCCCTGTGGAGTGGATATCAATAGCGCCAAGTGCTAAATGGGGACACTGAGGGTCAGATAGTTGCCATCGCTTCTCCAAGGCTCTTGTATACAGGTAGGTGGCAGAGCTGGGTTTCAAACGCAGAGCCGCCTAACTGGAATGCCCCAGCACCTACCATTAAACCACACAGCCACTGAGTCACAACTGCAGGGCAGAGGCAGTGAGCTCAGCTCATGTCTGGTGGCAGGGGGCGCTGTGACTCCCCTCCTCAACCCCAACCAGAATGCCCAGCTGTAAGGACTCGCCTCCTCCTAGACCATGGCATAATGGCTCCAGGCTGGGCCCATCAGCAGCAGGCTTGGTCTCTCTTCTCATCACGCCTTTACAGGCCATAAGGCTCCAAAAGAATCCAAGGCCCGTGGCCATTCCAGGGGAGGGGGCGAGCACGCCAATTAATGAGATGGTCCTTTCTCAAGTAGGGGAGATACAGACACAGACATAGCACCCGATAGGAGCCCGGGAATTTTTGTACAGCAGTATCCGGACACACGGTGCAGAAACTTCCCTGTTTCCCTCCTGGGGAGGAGTGTCAGGGCTGACTTCACAGACAGGAGAGACTTCCCAGCACCTTGCAGTGAGAGGACAGACCAGTTACTGGGACCACCCTGGCCCCCGGCTCAGGAGTGGGTCAGACAAGGCAGCAGCCCAAGAGGACACAGGAGGTCTGGCCTCAGTCTTGAGTCCAAGAGGCACCAGCTCAGCCCTCCCTGATTGCCGGTCCATCCCACACTCACATCCACCTCTTCCTTACTCACGCCCATGCTGGGCACGAGCCCAAGCTAGGTACAAGCTCCACTGGCTATCAGGCTTGTGGAATCCTGACCCCAGCTATAAAACCCATCCCCGCCCCACCCCTTCGGAGAAGGGGAAGCAGAGGGAAACCACTGACTAAGGGGATGTGATTCTGTGCCGTGGGAGGTGGGAAGTTTCTCTCTTTCCCGCATCCCCAGCTACAGCCTTGAGGCCTCCACATCCCACAGCCTCCTTCCCAGATCTTCAGGCGCCTAGGACTGGGCACCTTCTGCATCCCACAGCTAGAAACTGGGTCCTGATGGGAGAGAAGAGGGGATGCAATGCCATCCTCAGGGGGCTCTCAGACTAAGGAGCAGTACCCGTTTCTGTCCTCAGAGTTCCCAATCTGCTGGGGACAGACAAGCCCCTGCCCTCAAGAGCTCCCTGACACCATTTTAAGAAGACCTGTCACCAAGCCCCAAGGCAGAAGGGCCCCAGAGGACAGGGCCCGGCAGCTGACAGTCCCTCTGCAGTAAGAATCCAGTCCCAGGAGCATAGTGTCTTCCTGAGGCAGAGAAGGGTTCTCGGGTATGAGGAAAGAAGGGCAGGGGAGGGTGGCCAGCTCAGGGGGAGAGCATAAGGGGCCACCCCAGGACTCAGCCCTGACACAGCACCTGCTCAGGCCCTGGTGTCCTTGGAGTGGCAGGGAGCACCATTCCCATCTCTTCAACACACAGGCCAACGCCCTGAGAGAGGCCTCGGGCAGCCTATGGCAGAAGGTCCTGCTTTTCATCCTGTCCTCCCTGTGGTTCCATGCCGGCCTTTGAGCGTCCCAGTGCCGGGTGTGGAAGAAACATGGTGAGGCCACCATCCCAGAGCAGATGGCTGGGCCTGAGACAAGGAGACTGGAAGCCAGCATGAGGATTATCCCACGGTCACCCAAGCGTCTGCGCCGTGCACACGCACATGGGACTGTGGGGGCCAAGGGGTGGCCATTGGCCCTGAGATGGAATGGTGGGCGGGGCTGGGCACACGCTGCCCCTCCGCTCAGGCCTATGCCTTCCAATACTCTTTGATCTCAGATGCTGAGACAGACCCAAGCCTGCTCCTTTCACGAGCAGAGTCCAGGGCTGTCCTCACTAGGCTGGGAGCTCTCTGAAGGCAGGAGCCAAGTTTCCTTCCTCTAGAAAATGGGGGTTTGGTGGGGTCAGGCAGAGAAGCAGACCTTGGGGCCTCCCCAAGGGGAAGGCGAGCGCTCTCCTATATCCTAGCAGGGGGCGCTCAGAGGTCCCAGTTCCCCATGCCAATTTCCCTGGAAAGATGGTCCAGGCAGAATGCACAGTCCTCTCACATGAGCCCTTCCCAGGGCTGAACACCTCTGAGGGCTAGAACAAGCACAGCGAGGCCTTTGGGGCTGGGGGCGTTTCTGAGGAGGCAGCTGCCTCCTGCCACCCCGACAGCCCTTCCTCCAGTCTTACCCAGGATGACCGTCCTCCTGATGGCTTCTCCTTCTCCACCCCATGTTCAGCCTGGCGAGTACACGCTGGCTTTTCTAACGGGTTCCAGGTTTGAAGTGTGTATGTGTGCATGTGTGTGTGTGCGTGTGTGTGTGTGTGCATGCACATGTCAGTATGCCTGTGTGCCCATCTGTCCTGGGGAGCAATAATAGTTAATAAATAAGTGAATGGCAAAAATAGCCTCAAAGGAGCTGACAGGCAGAAGGCCAGAGAGGCCGGGCGTGGGGCCAGCACCCTGAAATGCCAAATGTTAATTTAGCCAAAAAGAAAAAAAGGTCCATTTCGAGACTGACTCCTTCAGCCAGGGTCAGGGTCTGTTGTGACTTCTGGTGCACTGGCGCAGCCCCTCCCCAAGCGTACTGAGTGCAGCCCAGGCGTGAGTGGCCCCTCTCAATGTTAGGGTAACTGAGCGCTGCAGAGAGGGGCCCATCCTGGTGCACACAAGGTGATGGACGGGCAGGAAGCTGGCAGACCGCTTGCCAGCAGTTCTCCAACCATCCACCCAGTTGGCCAGCCCTGTGTCCACAGGTCCAACCAGCCAGAGGAATGTTCTGGACATCATTACCACCTCACACCCCAGGCATGGGTCCTGCCTCACCTAGACACTCACTCAGGGGAAGGGGATCGGGCTCATTGTCTCTATTATCTCCAGCCTTCGCCATATCCCTCGGGTGTCACATTTGATGTCTCAGGCCTTTGCCATGCAAGGCCTTCTCTGCAACAGGCCTCACAGGCCCACAGCTCTCTCAGCACTGAGGCCTCTGGTGGTCTGTGGGTGGTATCATCGTGCTCCACTGCATGCGTGCATGTCTTATGAAGTTACAGAAGGAAGTACATCTGGAAGAAGCAGCTATATGGCTTTCCTCTCTGTCCCAGTGGCCCCAGCCCTTTCAAAACCATGCGCAGCTTATTGACCAGATCCTCTGGAGCAGTCCCCAGAAGGGATGCTGGTTACAGGGCTGACCTCGCCACAGCCTCCCTCAGCTGCAGCCGCCCCCAGATTCAGGAGGATCCCAGCCCACCCCCCAGTTCACACCACTCACCCCAGGGAGCTCTGGCCCCAGCTCACAAGCTGGTCTCAGTCAGGTTCTGGGGGCAGCCTGGCTCCTGGAAGGTCTGTGCCGGTCACTTGGTGGCCAACAGCCAGAATAAGGACAGGGCCAAGGGAGGGTAAAACCCATGATCCAGGACCTAGCTCTTCTTCCACTTCTTTTTGGAGGCAGTGCAGTTTTCTTCTCGCCTGTTTACTGCCATCCAAACATACAGGCAGTCCAGAGAAACACAAGCTCTCCTGGAATGTGTGGGAATTTAAAAGTACAAACCATCCACATCTGGGACAGACCCCGGGTCATTTATTGAGGGCTTTGTACAGTCCCTGTGCTAAGTGCTCTGCCTATATCATCACACGTAATGCTCCACACAACCCTCTGGGGAGCAGGCATCATGATATCCCATTTCATGGAGGAGAGCACTAAGGCCCAGAAAGGGCAGGGAGCTTGCCAAGGAGAAACACCCTGCAGCATGGGGGTGGACAGCAGTGAACAGGATGAAGTTCCTATGTGTAGGAGCTGACATTCTTTTTTTTTTTCTCTTTTCTTCCTTTTTTTTTTTTTTTTTTTTTCAGAGTCTCACCCTGTCGCCCAGGCTGGAGTGCAGTGGCATGATCTTGGCTCATTGCAACCGCCCCCTCCCGGGTTCCAGTAATTCCCCTGCCTCAGCCTCCTGAGCAGCTAGGACTACAGGGGTGCGCCACCAAGCCAGTCTAGTTTTTTTATTTTTAGTAGAGACAGGGTTTCACCATATTGGTGCAGACTGGTCTCAAACTCCTAGGAGACCTCAGGTGATCTGCCTGTTTCGGCCTCCCAAAGTGCTGGGATTATAGGCATGAGCCACTGCGCCCAGCCAGAGCTGACATTCTAAAGAGGCTATGGATGGAAGGAGGGCAAGGAATAAACAGAAGAGTTAAGTATATACTTTGTCAGGCAGCCCCTGAGAAAGGAAGCTATATGGAGGTTGGCACAAGGAGCCTGTAGGAGTGCCAGGAGCTCTGCTGGGGCTTGGGGTGCCCTAGACACCAGGGTCCAAGGAATGAGGTCCTCAGAGGCACCCAGTGGGGGCTGGCAAGAGTGTGGGCTCCCAGGTTTCAGAGGGAGGAGAAGCTAGGAGGTTGACTCTTCAGGTGCTTAACACCTGGATGAAGGCAGAGCCCTGGGAATTTGAAGGAAGGAGGCTGATATGGGATATTTCAAGCCCAGGAAGAGGAGGAAGGCCTTTGGGATCCATCCAAGTCCCCTGGGGAAGAGGTGATATCTGGTTCCCCAGAGGCTGGAGAAGATCTCCTGATTGGGGGACATGAGGGACAAGTTTTAGCGCCATTGGTAACCAAGGTAGGAAGACACTAACAGTCAGATGCCCAGGGGCTCCCTGTGGCCCTAGCCCTCCAGCTCCCTTAGTGGGCCTCTTCCAGCCTCCCTGGACAAAGGCAGCAGCCACCACACCCATCACTGGCCTCCAGGCTCTCCCTCTGTAGACCACCTCCATGCCCTAACGCTAGAGCCACCTTTCTAATCACAGGTGGGACCATATCTACTTACTTTTCTGCACACAGCTTTCTAGAAATCTCCTTTCCCTCCAAGAAACCCAAATGTATTGGTGCGGACGTCTATACACTTCCCAACCCAGTCCCACTTCCCAGCCAGCCTCGCCTTTACCACCATATTCCTTGGCCACTCTCCCTGGCCCCTGGTTTAGTTTCTTGCCTCCATGCCTTCGCTCCTGCTTTTCCCTGTGTGAGGGCTGCCCTTTCCCATGTCTCTGCACATGGAAACCCCTATTCATTCTCTAAGCTAGCTCAGAGAACATCTTTTTTGGGAAGTCTCCTAGGACCCTCCACTGGACTTGGGAGGTGGTGATGTATAAGAGACCAGACCCCAGAGCCAGGCTGCCCAGTTCCTTGTGTGAGCTTGGACAAGTTACTTAACCTGCCATACTCAATGTCCTCATCTCCTAGATGTGGGTGACAATATCAGTGCTTACTTCATAGGACTACTGTGGAGATTAACGGAGTGAACAGAAGTACTTAGAACGCAGCTTGACACAGGTGACAATATTTACAGGTTTGCTGTTGAGGACAGGGTCTGTGGCTTGTTCGTCTTGGTTTCTCGGTGCCTAACACATGGTAGATATTTGTTAGATAATTCAGTTCAACAATCATTTAACACCAGCACCTAGGCAAAGAGAGAATTGATAATAACAAAAATAAAGTCAAGTTAGGGATGATGAGGAATTTTGTTTAGAGGCATGCTCGGTTCAAGCAGATGGAGGGACAGTGACTAGGAGGATCAATGGACAGGGACCCATGTCTGAGGTCGGGTCTAGAAAGAAATATTTGAGAACCATGCACCACCCGGCCTTGTTGACTATCTGCTTCTCCAGGTTTGTAGTACATTCATCCCCACAGCACTCCCTGTCCCTGGAGTACAGTCCCTTCTTATTTGAACAAGGGCACCCTTTATGGCACACACAGGCAGGACCTTCAGGAACCGTCTGATCTTGCTGTACAGACAAGGAAACTGAGGCAGTGGTGGATGTCTTCTTGCCAGGATTTTTGTGCCTGCAGTCATGCACTGTAGTGTAACAATCGGTGTCCCTGCAGTCACCTGAAAATCCCTTTGTCTGCCTCCTCTCTCTGGCTGTTGACATATGTTCTGCAACCAGGCTACTTCCTAGCTCCTGCTCTCTGGATTAGAGTGTCTCCATCTCCTGGCTCCCTTGCTTCCTTCAAAGCCTCCTCTAGCTCTGTCTTCTGAGAATCACCAGGCATAGGCTCAGCAGGAAGTTCCCCTCCACTCTCAATGTAACCATCATATTGTGCCCTTCCTGAGCCCACCTCCTGGTGCAGTGAACATAGAAACTTCTGTCTCTCAGAGGGGCCTGCCACTCCCCATCACTTCAGGGAAAGGAGAACCTGATAACTTCAATCTGTTCTCCCCCTGGGAAGAGCACTGGATGGTAGAACTGCATCCCCAGGGCACATGCCTCTAATTTGGAGGGGGGTGCCTATTTGGGATACAGATTCCTGGGCTCTACTGCAGACTCACTGGATCAGACTCTCTTGACAAGGGGCCCAGGAATCAAATTTTTAAACAGAGTTCCTGGGGAATTCTTGCACACCCACGTTTGTGAGCTACTGGAGTAGTGGTTCAGAGTGCGAGCACTGGAGCCCCATCATATCACTTTTTAACTGTGCAACCTTAAGCAAGTCACTTAGCTTCTCTGAACTTCAATTTCCTTATCCATAAAAGGTTCTCATCTGAAGAAAAATAAAAAGACAATACCAACCTAATGGGAGATTATGAGGATCAAATGAGCTACTAAGTGTTCAGCACCGTGACTGACACTCTGCGCGTCATAAATGGTAGGGACTGGCAATATTTGTATTGCCTATTATTTTTAGGCTGGGCATCTCCTAAAAGTAGATTTCCATCAGACTGAACATTCTGCAAAGGCAGGGACAAAGCCTCCCGTTTCCTCTCCATGCCCAGAGCCCCAGGGGCTCATTAGGAAAGTGCACAAGCTGCTGCATGGAAAAGAAAGAGCTGCTGTTCCCAAAGACCGCTAGATGCCATGGTCCCCACACCTGGCTGGCTGTTAGGATACTTCCAAATCTAGAGGGGACCCCAGAGAAAAGGAGGATCCCCCCAACCCTGCCCCAGTGAGTATCTGTGCTCAGCCCCCTCATCTGAGACCACAAAGCCTGCCTCTCCTCAGAGCAGAAGGCAAAGTAAGTTCCCTCATCTCAGGAGCACGGCCCACCCACCCCCACCTGCCAATCACGCAGCATCCTGAAGGCTTCTTCACTGAGGGGGCTCTGGAGTTCACAGAAACACAGAGGCTGCCACATTCACAAGTGACAGAGCAACAGAATGATAGCAACAGAGCGAGGCACCTTCCTCTAAAACCACCTGATGGCCCATCCTCAAGAGGGCAGGGGACAGGCATGGTCAGGGAACAGCAGGTGGAAGAGTATGGGCTGCACATGCACCATCAGAGTGGCATATCCCACCTGTGTGGCCGGCCCAGACTTCTCAGCTTCTGAAAAACCCAAGACTCTGAGCAACCGCACTCTGCTGGGGAAGAGGCTGCCCCACCCCATACCCACGTTCAACCCCAACTGTTCCTCCCCAGCTCACCCGCCCCAATGGCTGCCCTGGGGGTGGGGTGTGGAGACCCAGCAGGAAAGTCAGCGGGGGCAGCTCGGCCTGGGTAGGGAGTGAATACCGGCCTCAGCCCTTCTCCCACCTCTCGACAAAGCGTGCAGGTCAGCATCTCCTCCATTCCCCCACGCCCTCAGCACAGCCTCCCACATCTGCCCACGGCAAACACAGAGAGACCCTCTTCCTGCTCCACAAAGGAACCTAGAGGAGACCCAGGGAACACAGGATGAGCATTCCATATCTTTCAGTTCCCTGAAGAGAAATTAGACCTGTTCCTTAAGTCCCAGACTGAGGGTGACTTCCAGAAGACACAGAGGGAAAGCAAAGAGCAAAAAGACTGTGGGGAATACAGGCCGGACTCAGCCTTACAGATCTGGACTCACAGGGACAGGCCTCACCTAGACACCAACGCATCCTCCAATGTGGCTCCCCACCACCCCACAAGCTCGCCTGGCTCCCGGACACCCCAGGATGGAAGCAGAGGCTGACACCACTTCAGGCCCAGCAGGAGTTCCTCACAGCACCGTCTGCCAGTGAAATCACCCTGAGGCCTCGGAGGAGGACCGAAATCAGCCCCACAGGCGTCAGGTGGGAAAGAAGCAAAGGCAGCAACACCCCGCACAGGGAAGATGTCAGATGGTGACTAACGGGCTTTTCTAGGCCATTGTCACCAATGCTGGAGAAATATTCCACTTTAAAAATAAGTGTAAAGCAAAATCCAAAATTAACTCTCCCCAGATAACCCCTTTCCAAAGAAAGACCACATCACAATCCACATGTGGTCATTCGTGGAGGATTTAACCTGAGGACATCTCCCTGTCCTGGCTAGGGATGCTTCCCAGGCCCCAGGTCCCAGCCCCACAGCTGGTGCCTGCCAACCTTTTCAGTCCTCAGACAGACCCCAGCTTCATCTGCTTCTCTGTTCTCCCAGAGCCCGGACCTGCAGCAGAAGGGTCCTTGCCCTTCTTGCCGTGATCTAAAGGTGCTAGAAATTAACTGACCACACAGAGGACAGGAAGGAAATCCTCTGAGGGTACAAGCCCCATCCTTTCCTCACCCTGCACATCACCCTTCTTTACTTTCCTAGTCTTGGCCACATATGCTAATAACAAACGCATATGGGGAGTTGCCAGCTATATAATTCCGTGCTTCTCATGAGCTACAGAGGTGAAGAAAAAGTACTAGTGCTGGACAAACACTGCTATCTACCTGCTGAGTAACCTGGAACAAATTCATTCATCCAGCCAGCAGCTATTTATTGAGCATCTACTACAGGCACTTCTAGTTTACAGTGGAGTCAAAGAGAAACTCACAAAGACTAAAGAACACTGCTGAGGGTTTTAAGGCCACAGGTGTTTATACAATTTCTCCCTAATCAAAAGTGAAATATCGTATCCTCCCTACTCAGGAGGTTGGGGCAGGAGGATCACTTGAGCCCAGGAGCTCAACACTGTAGTGCACCATGATCGTGCCTGTGAATAGCCCTGTACTCCAGCCTGGACAACAGAGCAAGGCTCTCTCAAAAGAAAAAAAAAAAAAAAAAAAACAAGGAGGAAAGAGCTAATAGAGTTAATATTTGATGGATCAATAGGCATTTGTTTGTAGCTAACAAGCCTTCAGGAATGTTTAGTGAGGTTTGCTGCTCTGCTAAGATGGTCAGTTTATCAGCCATGTGTAACAGTCATTTCCCAAAATATTCTTGCAGTTATTACAGCACTGCACTAAGCCATTTATCCAGCCACATTTGGGGTTAATTGCTGGTGATAAGAGCAACATAAATATACTAAGCCACAGCCTTGCCTGACAAGGTTTTTATACCAACCACCAACCAAGTTTTCTTCCCCTCTTACACGCCTGCAATCATTTTTAGTGGCCATCACTCCTACTGAATCACCACAATAAACCCTTTAGATATAAACAACTTGCCTTTCAATACAGCCATAAATCATACTCGGTGTCATCACATGACCCCTCCACTGATGAGGGAGGCTGAGGGCAGTAGTTCTCAATCCTGGTGCACATCAGAATTACCCAGAGCGTTACCAAACGCTGATGCCCAGCCACTGTCAATGTGCCTGGGCACTGGGATTAGGTGAAAGCTCCTTGACATGCCTTTACTTCCCACACCTTAAGTTCTGATGGACTCCTTGGGGTTAACCCACCCAGAAAGCCTAAGTCTCAGCCCCGGGCATTCAAGGTGAAAAATTGAGGCTGACACATGCACTGTAATATATGGCAGTAAACTACAAGGAAGTTGAAAAGGCACTGCAGGAACTGCTATTTCCTGGGACTGCTTTGAAAAGAATGAACAATCCTCTTTGGAATTTGTGTACTGATCCACACTCATATTTATTATCCTTCAATATGCCCAGGAACTTGCCTCTTGTCAAGTCTTTGCGGTCATCCCGCATCTTAACAGCTGCAAAGAGAGAAGTGGGGAGGAGGCAGCAGGCAGGAAAAGACACCAGAAGAAAGATTCGAGAAGGAACCGGGTGGAGGGAGAGAAAAATGGGGCAACACAGCCCTCCCGACATGGCCTGACAGCACAGTGGGGGATCCCAGAAAGGGAGAGGAGATGAAAACCAGTGTTTTCTATTTTTTGTTTTACTTATTTTTATTATTTTTATTTATTTTTTAATTAAGCAAGGTCTTGCTCTGTGCCCAGGCTGGAGTGCAGTGGCGCAATCACAGCTCACTACAGCCTCGACCTCCTGGGCTCCAGTGATCCCCTTGCCTCAGCCTCCTAACTGGACCACGGGTACATGCCACCATGCCTGGCTAATTTTTTCATTTTGTGTGGAAACAGGGACTTGCTATGTAGCCCAGGCTGGTCTCTAACTCCTGGCCTCAAGTAATCTTCCTACCTCTGCCTCCCAAAGTGCTGGGATTATAGGTGTGAGCCACTGTACCCAGTTGAAAACCAGTGTTTTCTAGGGCAGAGCTCAGGCACAAGGAAGAGAAGCAGAGCTCTGGTAGAGGAGATGCCAGCCCAAGGAAGAAGCACCCAGAGGGACCCCTTCCTGCCAACGTCAGAACTCCTGTGGAACCTGAGAATGGGCACTACCTGCCTTCTTCCCACAGTGCTGGGCAAGTAGGGATCTAAAAGTCAATAACATTCAGCAAATATTTGGGGATTGAAACAGACAAGATCCCTGCCCTCAGACAGCCAACAGTCCAGTGGAAAGACACATAAACAAAGCTACTGAGAAAAATTACAAACCAGCAAAGTGCTACAGAGAAAAAGAAGGGGATGTTTCTTGGTGTCAGATGCCGCAAAGGCAGGCAGGGCCCCAGAGGAGTGCAAGCCCACACTGCTCACCCAGGGTTCAGCTCAGGCCCCTGTCCCTCTGCAGCCTGCTCAGCTGAGGTGCCAGAGCCAAGACACTTCCAAGCTGGCATCACCTACAGGGAGCCAGTCAAGGGGGCAGATGGATTCCTTCCACTCAGCGTGGTGAAATGCTTACAGGAAAGGGATTTGGCCAGAGGAAGACTGGGGACTAGGGCACATTAAATGAACAAACAAACAGCCTTCCCACCCCCAAAAGAAAATGTGAAAATATAATCTCAAAGATCTACTTAGCAAATGAGTTTCATTTTCCTTTAGCTTTCTTAAGAAGAGTGACAGGAACAGAACTGAATCTGAAGCACAGCTCAAGGATACTGGGGTATCTCTTAGGGTGTTGATGGTGCCGGGGAACTGGGCTTTAGAGACACCCTAGAAACGCTCTAGTAAGCACTAAGCTCTATCTACTGAATGCTACTCAACAGAGAGACCCCGGGTCCGACTTCCAGGGCTGTACCAAGAGGTGATCCTGATGGGTCCCCAGCAGGCTCCCCCCTTCCCTCCCCGTCTCACTTATGCCACCAGAAGACAGGCTGTGCGGCAGCCTCACCCCAGAGGTGAGCAGTCGTAACATCACTTCTGATACCTCTTCTGGGTCTCAGTCCCTACTCAGTCATCCATAAAACCACTCAGGAGCTCTTCATAGGTAAACAGTTGATCCCAGCTGCCCCCTAAACAAACACCAGCACAGCACCAATGACAGCTCAGGAAATGACAATCCATTTAATGCCCATCTGAACCAGACACCATGGGGAAAGGAAGGCCGTTACAAATAAAAAGCCACGCATTCCGAAACCAAACGGAGACAACTGCCTGAGAGCAGCTGGGCCCTCCACACAGCTTCTGAAAGCACCACAGGGAGGACCTAGCACTGCCCTACCTCTGAAAAGAGCACTGGGTTTGGAGTCAGAGATCTGAATTTGCACAGCAGCTCCAAAGTTAACTAACTAGCAATGTAACCTGAATGGGGTCAGTTCACCTCTTTGAGCCTCTTATTTACTCCTCTCCAAAACCACGTCGGCATCATACGTCTGTAACCCGCCTCACAGCTTACAGAGTGCTCTCACCTGCATTAAGTTGGGGCGCCCAGGAACAGATCCAGTCAATCAGGAATCTATCACCCCCAGTGTATACAGGAGAGAAAAAGGACTGAAAAGAGGTCAGGGCAGGGCCAGGTGCAGTGGCTCACGCCTGTAATCCCAGCACTTTGGGAGGCCAAGGTGGGCAGATCACGAGGTCAGGAGATTGAGACCATCCTGGCTAACACGGTGAAACCCTGTCTTTACCAAAAACACAAAAAATTAGCTGGGTGTGGTGGCGGGCGCCTGTAGTCCCAGCTACTTGGGAGGCTGAGGCAGGAGGATGGCGTGAACCTGGGAGGCGGAGCTTGCAGTGAGCCTAAATAGCTCCATGCACTCCAGCCTGGGAGATAAACTCTGTCTCAAAAAAAAAAAAAAAAGAGGTTAGGGCCACTCCACCAGGATTACACAGTCAGGGCTGCTGTCTTCTGGGCCTCCAGGCCCCAAAGCCAATGGTTATCTCGTTTTAACACGTCACCTCGTCAGAGCTGCCATGAGAAGCAAATGAGATCACACATAAACAAGTCCTTTGTCACCTAAAAAATGCTAATTAAATATAAAGGTATTTGAGCCTTTTGGCTGGTATTTGAGCCACTGTCTAGTCCAGGTCTCAACCCTAGGAATGCCCAAGCCTCATCCCAAGAGTTAAATATAAATAATCTGGGGTGGACCTTGTTAAGGTATAGTTTTAAAACTCCCCAGGGGATTCAAAGGTGCACCCAGGATAAGAAATCTCTGGTCTATAGCCCTACTTTCCCCTTCCTCGCTCCATCACTCATACACCCACCCTAACCCTAACCCTAACAGACCATGCAGGATGACACAGGGACCCTCAAGAGGACCTGGGCCTAGGACTCCCGCTAATATGTGACAATCCCCTCTCTGGCAAGGGCCATGTTTCACTCCTTTGGGTATATGCCACGCACAGTAAGAGCTTAATAAGTGAGTACTGAGGCTGGGCGCAGTAGTTCACACCTGTAATCCCAGGACTTTGGGAGTCCAGGGTAGGCAGACTGATTGAGGCTAGGAGTTTAAGACCAGCCTGGGCAACATAGTAAGACTCCATCTCTACAAAAAATACAAAAATTAGCTGGGCCTGGTGGCACATGCCTGTAGTCCCAGCTACTTGGGAGGCTGAGATGGAAGAATCACCTGAAGATGTCAAGGCTGCAAAGAGCCGTGATTGCACCACTGCACTCCAGCCTGGGCAACAGGGCAAGACCCTGTCCCAAAAAAATAAATAAATATGTAAGGGAGCACTGAATTGAACTCAGCTGAGCTTTAGATGCTTGAGCACGGTGGTCTGGGCTGGTTTCATTGTAGTAGTGCCAAAACTAGAGAAATGCTGAAGAGAGACTGCCTCCACAGACGAGGTCCCTGCAGACTTCAGTAGAAGAAGATTTAACCAATGACTGAGTCCTCCACTGACTGAGAGATGTCACAGCCTCTCCAGGAAGCTGGCAGACCCTTTAGTCAGCACATAACTTCTTTCAGAACCTGCATGAAATGCCCCAAATCAAGGGTCCTTGTTTCTCATACTCAGAAAACCTTTTTTTTAAGACCACAAGTTCTGCTGCCACCTTACAACAGCAGCTTAGGAACCTGAAGACAGGTCAGAGTATAAATGAAGAAGGGCCCAGAAAGCCACACATTTTTAAGAAGTAAAAATTCAGCTGGGCGTGGTGGCTCACACCTATAATCTGAGCACTTTGGGAGGCCAATGCAGGTGCATAGATTGAACTCAGGAGTTCAAGACCAGCCTGGGCAACGTGGCAAGATCCCCCTTTTTTTTTTTTTTTTTTTTTATATTTTTCTGAGATGGAGTCTTGCTCTGTTGCCCGGGCTGGAGTGCAGTGGTACAATCTCAGCTCACTACAACCTCCACTTCCTGGGTTCAAGCAATTCTCCTGCCTCAGCCTCCTGAGTAGCTGGGACTACAGGTACGTGCCACCACATCCGGCTAATTTTTTGTATTTTTAGTAGAGACAGGGTTTCATTGTGTTAGCCAGGATGGTCTCCATCTCCTGACCTTGTGATATGCCCGCCTCAGCCTCCCAAAGTGTTGGCATTTCAGGCATGAGCCACCATACCTGGCCAAGACCCCATTTTTATTTTAAAAATTGCCAAAAATGGCTGGGCATAGTGTTGTGCACCTGTGGTCCCAGCTACTTGGGAGGCTGAGGTGGGAGGATTGCTTGAGCCCCAGAAGCAGAGGTTGCAATAAGCCAAGATCACACCACTATACTCTAGCCTGCGCAACAGAGTAAGACCTTGTCTCAAAGCAAAAATTTAAAAAAAGTAATTTATCTTTTAAAAAAACTGTCTTTTGGCTGGGCATGGTGGCTCATGCCTGTAATCCCAACACTTTGGGAAGCCAAGGCGGGCAGATGACCTGAGGTCAGGAGTTCAAGACCAGCCTGGCCAACATGGCAAAACCCCTTCTCTACTAAAAATACAAAAATTAGCCAGCCATGGTGGGGCATGCCTGTAGTCCCAGCTACTTGGGAGGTTGAAGCAGGAGAATTGCTTGAACTCAGGAGGCAGAGGTTGCAGTGAGCCAAGATCATGCCACTGCACTCCAGCCTGGGTGACAGAGCGAGACTCCATCTCAATAATAATAATAATAATAATAATAATAAATTTAAAAATAAAGTAAAAACTGTCTTTTAAATTTCATATCATTCCTCAAGTCCAGCAATCAATCAGCTGTTGATAAGCACATGCTATCAAATGGAAGAGAGAGGCCCAAGACAGGGCCAGGGATCCAACTCTGCAATGGAGGTCTACACTTTATGCATTTTCGTTCTTAGTAAGCAGCCTCCCCACCCCGCTGGTGTTCAAGTCAGACCCGGGTTAGGATGCAGGCTTCTCCACTTTCTGTTTGGATTCCCCTAGAAAAAAGCCCCTGAGACAAGGATTTGAGTACAAGAGACTTTTCTGGGAGGTGAGCCCAGGAAACATTAGGAGGGGAGGAGGGGAGTGAGAAATGAGAAAGGAAGGAAAGAAAGCCCCCAAAAAGAAGAGTGTTATCAAAAGCCTGTAACCACTGTGAGCCATTAGAGATTAATCCTTCCAGACAGTTCTAGGAGACGATGCAGAACACCAGCCTCAGAATAGGATTCCCCCAACCCCGAGGTCAAACGAGCTGGGGCGTTTGTCTGCCAGTGCCAAACAGCCACTGGTTGAAGGCTGCTCTCGGGGTAACTCCCTGGCACTTCTGAACTACCCTATCCGCAGGCCCCAAGGTTTAAGGCCAGCGAAAGCGCTCAGGTGCTAGGAGCTGGAAGTCTGGCTGGTATGAGTGAAAGGTACATGCCCAGGGGATATGGGCAGGGTGCTGAACCATCTGTTACAAGTTTGCTGTGTGACCTTGGGGAAGTTACTTACCTTCTCTTATCCCAGTTTCTGCAGTGGTGTAGAATTAAAAAAATGGGGATACAAAATGTCTTCCTCATAAGGATGACATGAAGATTAGATGAGGTCATGCATGGAAGGGATTAGCCCAGTGCCAGGTTTGCAGTAAAGACTTAATATAGGCTATAGGTTATCATCAATATGCTTTATGAGCTTCCTCCTTTTGGAGAGTGGGGATGGGAAAGAAACATTTGGGGAAGGCTGATCTGGAATGGTCTAACACTACTTCCCCATGGGCAGCCACGCACTCAGTGCCTTGCTAAGAAAAAGTTCCAGAAAGACATTCAAGGGACCCCAAGCCCACCAAGGGTCATTGTGCAGACCCAACCTGTTCTGATGCATAACAACAGCAGAAAACTCCTAAAAGAAACTGATGCAAAATAAAGGAGGCATTCCCCTGGTCCCTGCCAGCCCCCTCAGTTTATTTTATAAAGGATTTCTGACCCAGATGGAGAATGAGACTTGAAAGCAGGCAGCAGGCCAATGCAGTCTAAGCAATCTCCTTCCTGAGGGAGGAAAGCCACCAAAAAAAAAAAAAAAACCCCATCTAGATGCCTTCGGGTAGGCCTGGCCCAGAGGCAAGGGGCTAGATTTTGAGAAACTTCAAGGCTCCTCCCAGCCCTTGAAGAAGTGCGTCCTAAAGTTTGTCCCAACAAACACTAATGCCCTCCCCACAATAGGTTCCTTCGGAAAATGGTGCTGGAGTCAAATGTGTTTGAAAAAGGCTTCATGCCATATCCCCCTCTTGGCAAATTCTTATACCCATTACATATTAAAAGCTTTAATGTCCAAGAATTCTGTTTAACCCAGTATTTCCTAAATCTATTTGACACAGACCGTATATGTGTAAAACAGTCCCCCTCTAACCTCAGTTTTGCTTTCCGCGGTTTCAGTTACCCACGGTCAACCATGGTCTGAAAATATTCACTGGAAAATTCCAAACCTAAGTAATTTCTAACTTTTAAACTGTGCATCATTCTGAGTAGTGTGATGAAACCTCCCTGTCCTGCTTCGTCCTGCCCAGGACATGAATATCCCTTTGTCCAGCAGATCCACGCTGTGCGTGTTACCTACCCCCACATATCAGATCAACTGTCACAGTACTGCAGTGCTTAAGGAACCCTTGTTTTACTTAATAATGTCCTCAAAGTGCAAGCGTAGTGATGCTGGCAGTTTGAATATGTCAAAGAGACGCTCTAAAGCACTTTCTTCCTTTCTTTTTTATTTTTTTGAGACAGGATCTCTCACTTTGCCACCCATACTGGAGTACAGTGGCATGACCACAGTTCTCTGCAGCCTTGACCTCCCAGGCTCAAGAGATCCTTCCAACTCAGCCTTCCAGATAGCTAGGACTATAGATGCGTTCCACCACACCTGACTAACCTTTTTAAAAAAATTTTTGTAGAGACGGAGTCTCACTGTGTTGCCCAAGCTGGTCTCAAACTCCTGGACTTAAGCAATCCTCCCACCTCAGTCCCCCAAAGTGCTGGGATTACAGGCATGAGCCACTTTGCCTGGTCCCACTGTGCCCAGACCCTAAAGTGCTTTCTTTAAGGGAAAATGTAAAAGTTATCAATAAGGAAAGAAAAAAATCGTATGCTGAGATTGTTAAGATCTACGGTAAGAACGAATCTTCCGTCGGAAACTGTGAACAGTATATCGTCAAAACTGTTCTATTTTAATATTAATTATTGTTAATCTCTTACTATGACTAACTTATAAACTTTATCACAAGTATAGATATACAGGAGAAGAACATAGTGTTATGTAGGGTTTGGTACCATCCGTGATTTTAGGCATCCACTGGGGGTCTTGGGTTGTACCCCCCTCGGATAAGGAGGGACTACTATATGTGAGACATCTACGAACAGCCCTCCAACGGGCACATTTAGTGGGAGAGCCTGGGCTGAGGGCGGTCCTCAGAGCCACAACCCATCATCTTTGCAACCCCATGGCCTAGCACAGTGCCTAGTGTAAGGTAGGCACCTAATAAATGATTATTATCTGAACAAATAGGGAGAAGGCTGAAAGAACGACTTAATGATGGTTTTCAAATCTGTGAAGTGATATAGTATCAGCAGTGCCAGGCAACAGCTCTCTGTTTCTAAGAAGGCACACATTTTAAATTGCAGCAGGAGGGATTTTGGAAGCCCTGCTCAGAGTTTAGGATTACAACCCACCAAAATAGGCTTCCAAGCCGAGCTGCGTCGCTTCCTTCTGTGGAGGTGTTGGTCTAGCACTTCGGCAGAGCTTAGAGTCTGCGTGCAGACGTCCACCCACCCCACCACCCATTCATTCATTAGCTTGTTCATTCAAACCCTCACTGAGCACCTACTGTGTGCTGAGCACTGATGGAGGTGAGGCACTGGGTCCCTCAGGATTTCCTCCAAAACCCAAGTGGGACCACAGTGAGTTCTGTGATAAAGCCCAGGGAGCCCTGAAGGGGAAGGGAGAGGGGACCATGAAAGTGTGAGGTCAGGAGGCCACAAGCCCAGATGCAGCAGCTCATAACCCGACCAGAGCAAGAGGCAGTGGGCAGGGAGGGGGGGCCTATTACAGTTTCACACTGACACATGAGGCTGGCCTAAAGAATAAAGCCTCTACTGTCTCCTTGTGCTTGTTTGTCTAACCTACCCCGCCCTTTCTCTTGTGACCATATCTCATTGTTCCCAGAGAACAGCCCTGCCCCCACTTCCAAGTCCCTCCCCTCTTCATACTCACAGTTCCAATCTTCTCTTCCTTTCTTTAAGGCACACTCCCCTTAGAAGAAGATAGGAATTCTTCCCTATCTCCTGTCTTGTTCCTCCACTCCCTGACTTCCTCATTCTCCACACTCTATACCATCCCTTCTAGATCTGGGATGTCTTCAGTGGTTTTCATATCCACTCACCAGACAAATGAATGAATAAACCAGAAGTCAAACCTAGGCCCATCTTTCTACTAACCTCCCCTTCAAAAGGTGAGCCACAGATTGTTTTGCCTCAAAAAGGAAGGGGGGACTGGGGCGAGGGGGCAAGAGAGAGTCCAGGGCTGAGCACCCCTCTCATCCTGTTTTACCACCACCACTATGACCCAATCGCCTTCCAGATCTGCATCTGTGCATCAGTGCACACTCACCAGCCCCACCTGGATGCCTCCCAACAAGTCTGCATGTATGCACTCGTTGTGCTTCTTTTAAACAGGGGCTGAGATGGGCATGATAAGAGGACACCCTGGAGGACTTTAGGAGGTCTTGACACTCTATTGCAAGACACTGACCCACGGAATTCCGGGCTTAGGTGTAACCTGAGCAGTCTTCTTGGCCAATGATCCCAAACCTAAGAGCTGGTCACCAAAATCACCCGGGGAGCTTTGAAAACCAGCTCCAAGTTGTTTTAAATAGAGATCCATTCCTGGGCCCCACCCTAGACCTTCGGAAGTTGTACCTTCCCAGTGGGGCCTGTGTCTGCATTCTTCAAAAACTTCCCAGGTGATTATTAGAAGCCAAGGTTAAGAATCAATGATGCAGTCAGTGACCCATCCAAACTTTCACCAAGCAGTCAATTTCCTCAGTAACAAGCCAAGGAGGTGGCCATCTAGCCTCCACTTGAACACCTCCACTGACGGAGAGCTGGCTACCCAGGAGGCACCAGATTTGGCTGCCACAACCCCAATGGCTAGAAAGGTGTCATCTACCTCGAGCTGAGACTTGTCTACTACTTCCGCCCATCTGCCACAAGCCTACCCTTGGGAGCAACAGAAAATAATGTAGTCCCTCTTCTAATATCTGAAAACAGGGATCCCAGCAATAACACCTTGCCCTTCGCGTTAGGTTTTCTTACCTGATACGGTCTGCTTTTCCCCCAGCTAAATATCCTCCATTCTCTCAAATGCTCTCTCAGAAGTTTCCCCTCCCCTTACAAAACTGGTCACTCTCCTTTGAAGTCTAGAATCGGAGGCCATTGTATTTCAGACCAGGCCTCAATCCTCTGATGAACTGGATAAGGCTATAAACCTAACCAAGATCCTGTGGGCCTTTTCTAACAGCCATTCCAAAATGCGGGCTCACATTAAGCTCACTGTCCGCTAACCAGAAACCCCCAGACTTTCTTCACAATGCTGTAAAAGGAGATCTTCCCTGTCCTACATTTGGATATTGCCTTAAGAAGGGGGGAAAAAAAAAAAAAGCAGGGCTTTCCAATTTTGCAATTTTGTGTTTGGGAGAAGAATGAATGCTGATCCTGCCTTCCATGAGCCAGCTACCCTCATCCGATAAGCATGGATGAGAGAAGGATGCTAGGGCCTCACTTATGTAACTATACCCAAGGGACTTACGGGCACCATCATGTTGAAGCCCACAGAGCAAACTTTTCATTCTCAACGCAGGCTACACTCCTGGGAAACACATGACAGCAGGTTGCACCCACCACCAAGATAAAGTGAACTGAAGTAGCAGGCAGCAGCCATGGACAGGAGGCACTCAGCAAGAGGTTGTGCCATCACGGGAGGCTCCCTCCTCGGGTCCCTGTTTGGTGAGGACCAAGGTGGCAGTTCCATTCACACCTCTTGTGGGAGAGGAGGCCTGGCCCGAGCATGGGCCACCATCCTTCGCGTGCTCCAGCCACACCCTCGGACAGAGGGACTCATGGCCAGAGCTTGAATGCACAGGAGAGTTCCTGTCCAAGCCTTGAACACTGATTTTGAAACTCTCTGTGAGGTTGATGGGGTTTAACGCATCATCCACGTCCTCATTAAAGACAAACACGAACACACTGTTCTGTGCTCCCACAGCACACAGACCTCACACTCCTGTTGCAGATGAACACTGAGATTGAATTATTAACAGTGTACATTCCCACAAATACAGCAGCTGGGCACTGTGCTCCTCCGCTGAGTCTCCGCCATTCCTGAAGTCTTCCCTCAGGGATGAAGGCACTCTAGGGATCTAGAAGATGACCCCCACCCCAGCCACTTCTGCTCCCCGCAAATATCCCCTCCTAGCTTCTGGGAGAAAGAAGCGATCTAATAAACAATCAATAAATATAATCGGCAAATACAGTCAGCCTTGAGGTAAGAGAAGCAGACCCTCCTCCACTCCAAACCCAAAGCCAACCCCCAACCCCAGCTTGCTGCTGCACTGGAGTTAAGCCTGCTGCTGAAGTTCACTGCCACCAAATTTCTCCTATCCAGAAATGCAGATGATAGGGGAAGTAATTGGTGGCAGACGATACCCAGGCCTGTGGGTGAAAGTATCTTTCTCCAGTCTACCCAGCGTCTCACATTGGGCAGTCAGAGTGATCCACCAGACAGGCCTCTGGGCCAAGTTCCAGAGCAAGGTGGCAGCTCTTCAGCAGGGCTTACTGGGCTGGGCTGCTAAGCAGGTGGGTAGCAGGAAAGGTTCTTGAAAGAGAAGAGAGGGACTCCATGGAGTCAGAAGAGCCCCAGGTACTTCCCTGGGGAGCCAGAGGTCAAGGTCTGAAGAACCATCAAGACCCAGGACCAGAAAAGCAAATGGCCAGGGGAAGCCAAGTACCAGCCAAGAATAAATAGGACAGGCTGCCATGATCTTTCAAAGTTAACACAAAGACTTCCCAGGCCCACGTCCACCACCTGGGTCAGCCTCATACCAGATAGACAGATGTGCACATGCTCACATACACACATGCACCCCTGAACAGCCACAGCCTCGAATCTTGGTCCATATCCCTACCCCCACCCCTCACTTGCCTCCTCGCTACAGACACACGTGCTCACAGTCATAGAATTTCACCCACACAGCGCCTGTGTCTTTCTGATCACTGGAACAACTGGTGACAGTTGTAGGTTCAAACAAGCACAAAAGAAGAAATGCAGGAAATCACTGAGTGCCTCTGCAAGGGGGAGGGGGAAGCGCCTAAGAAGCTGAGGAAAGACAGGGTGGGGTGGGAGATGGGCTGTCCCACACTGCAGGGAAAACCCCTAGCGGCTCCCCCAAGCTCATGGGGATCCACGTGGGGTCAGAATCTTCTCCTCAGAAACCATATCAGGCAGGTTGAATGTGGATGCATAATAATAATATCCCATATTTGAACAGGACTCTCCACTTTTCAAAGAGCTCTTCCATCCATTATCACCTACAGTCACGCCAGACCATAAAGCTGCTCATCTCCTGGAGTGCAAATGACCATCCCGCCCCCACAGGACACAACGATGCCTTCTCCAAAATAATCGTTAATAGCTAAGCATATGTAATAGTTGTGTGAGCATGCTTGTTTTTGTGTGAGTGCGTGCAGAAGCTTTATGTAGCAGAGTGGGATACAGTCAAACAAAAATGAGGTTGCCATGGCAACAGGCTCCGGCATCATTGCAGCCTATTAACACAAGTGAGGAATGTGTTTGGCAGATGCTCCAGTGTTATTTATGGTATGGGTGTAGCAGAGGGACTTCTAACAGGCAAAGGAGGAGGAAAAAAACAACCCCGTGACGCTCCTACTATACCCCAGCGAGGAGACAGGAGACGACAGTGAGACAAGAGCACAGAAGAGGCTGAGAGGCCTCGAATGGGGACAGAGAGATGGGAAAGCAGAGCCTGCAGGAAGGCAGCAGAGAGGCGAGGTGGGCAGACAGTAACAGGGATCAGAGGGAGAGGGAAGAGAAAGGAAGTCAGAGAGGAAAGGAGCAGGCAGAGAGAGAGAAGGAGCCGAGGGGGAGGGTGACAAACACTAGGGACAGAGCCAGAGGGACAGAGAAGGGAAGAAACACCATCCTACCAAGAGGGACTGTGGCACCTTGTGTCCTGTTCCTCCCTTGAGTCAAAACCGTCAGGAGCCACTGGTTAAGAAACCAAACGCTTCTCCTAATTGGAGCCAAGGGCAGAGCCCCACACATAAGAGAGGCTGAAGAAGAATAAAATACACAGGTCAGATAATGATGTTGAGGACCTGAGCAAACGGGGAGGGGTCCAGCCTTGCAAGAGGAGCAGTGAAGAAATGCCAGTCCAGTTTACTGAGGGCCTACTATGTGCCCAAGCCACCAAATGGAGAATTCCCAAAACCCCAACATAGGAACTGCTCATTGCCACCCATTTCCCTGGACATGTGTCTCATCAAAGAAAAGAACAAGGCATCTAATCCAAACCACTCTCACACGCCTGCTGCTCTGGAGTAACCTGAGGCAGAGGTTGATGCTGGACTTCCCCCACCAGCCAGCAGGGTTTGCTCAAGAAAGACAAATTTTATATGAAGCATAATCAAAAGGGTAAATCAAGTACAAACAAAAAAAGATACAGTTTTCTCTGAAGCCAAATAGAGGAAATGTTTGCATTCCCTTGTCTTGAACCACTCATAACAAGCTCTGCACCACTCAGAGCAGATCATATAAAGTAAGTGTAAATCCACCCAAAATCCTACAGCCTTGCAAAGGTCTAAAGACCAAAATGGGTAAAAGAAGAACAGGGCAGGAGCCAGTGGGGGTGGGGAGAGAAGGGAGAGGGATTTGCCTAAGGAACCAGAAGGGGAAGTCAGTCAGACAGACAATCTGTTGCTGCAATGGTATTTTCATGCTAAGGTGGAACTGGGGTCCCCCAGGTTCAGCACCCCTTTCCTGGGATCTGACTCCAACCTCCCTCAGGAGAAACCATACCTATAGCTGTAAACAGACCTTGTGTCCCAAGTTTGGTTCACAAAATACCCTGAATTATCCTGAAAATCTCCACATGGATGACATGCCCCTTCCTCTACAGAAAAGCTACATCCACCCAAGTCAGGAGCAGTCCCCAAAGATACAACAACCGCCTGAAAGCACGAGTCCTCGGGTCAAAAGAGTTGGGGCTTTTATAAGCACTGACAATGGTAGTAACTTTTAAACCACCACCTCTCAAAAGGCTTCTTCAAAGCTAGTCTCTAAATATTTTTTTTTCTTCTGATCTCAGATCAGAAAAAAACTTTTAACTTAGCATCAACAGCCCCACCTACTCCACTCACTGGACCCCAACTATACTGGCAAGCAGTGATTAAATTCCTACTAAGTACTCTGCACTGTGCTAGGTAAGGGTGAGAGAATGGAGGAGGAAAAACACATATACCTTGGGATTTGTGCATCCATGGAGGTTACACTGGACAGACAGCAAGACCAGTGGACACTGGAGAATGAATAAGTGCTCCACTCTGTGCCTCTGACTCTGTTGTTAATCATGCAGAAGACCAAGAGACCAGTGTGGTTGGAATGGAAGGAGAAGGTTCCTTGTAGGGGTACGGCTTGGGGCAGAGAATGTTAGAAGTGGAAGGGACATAAACAATCCTCTCATTCTCTAGAAAAGGTAGCAAAGGCCCAGAGAGCTTGTGTGTCCCCTCCCTCCCAGTCACAGAGCACCTTGCAGGTTCAGCTAGAGCCCAGAGCCCTGAAACCCGTAACAGTGCTATTCCCTGTGGGAGAATACTGTGTCCAGGAAGCCAGGGGGCACAGGAGAGCAACTCAAGAAAGATGCGGTACTCAAGAGGATAAAAGTCTAAGGGAAGGCACTAGAAGACGAGACATGGAGGAAAGCAATGACAATGGAAAACCCTTAAGAGGTTCTATTCGAGAAGGCAGACACCAGTGGGGGGATGTGTGCACTGGGGTCCAAGGTGAAGAGACTTGCCTGTAGCAAGGGCCCAGTGGACTCTCACAGTGGAGCAGCATGCAAACAAGCAGGTTCAGAAGCAATCATGGATGAGGACCAGGAAACCAGACCACAGGACACTAAAGGGAGATATGGTATGGATGTCAGGGGGCTCCTCTCACCCTGAGGTCAGGATGGCCAACATGCCCCTCTCCCAGAAGCCTTTAAGAGAGTCACCAGTTAACCAGGCAAAAGTTGTATTTCTTCCTGAACCTACAGTTCTAGGCTCAGCCAACAAATCCCAGCAGGGATAAAATGTCCCTACCACAAGCAATGACCAGGGGCACCCACTTGAAGGGGTCATGATGTTCAACAACAGCTTTCTGCTCAGGCCGGAAGGGGAATTGCCACCACACACATCTCAGAGGCTCCTTCCCACTTTAGCTAAGGGCAGCTTTTTGGCTTGGGGCACTTTGCTAAGTGAAACAAACTTGTCAGTCCTCCTGCAAGTTCAGGGATATCTCCAGCTTCCAAATCCCCAGACTTAGACAGGTGGCAGGCTCATGCTATCTCCTCCTTACCACTGAGCAAGCGGTGCAGGGTGTCCCCTCACCAACCCTCTATCCAGGTCTGGATTAACAAAGCAGCAGTGGCACTCAGGAGGGGGTGGTTGCTAGAGGGTCCAGCCAGTTTTGTTAGAGGCCTTTTGTATATAAGAACAGAAGCTCAGGAAGAGATGGGAAACACTCCTTATCATTTTCTCCTCCAACCTTCCTTCCTCACCATTTCCACAGTGATGGCTACAGTTCAGTATACGTTATCTAAGGGGCAAGGAACACTGCAAACGACACAAGGGCAGTCTTTTTGTAAACGAAGCCGCTGCGGCTCAGAGCGGGGTAAGAAGCTCCCAAACAGCCTACATGGCCAAGCCCTGTCTCTCTGGCTTTTTCACCATTCGAAAGGGTGAGGGTGGGATCCCTTTCTTTGGAGTCAAGCTGAGGCCTGCCCGCCCTGCAATCCAGCCCCGGTGGCCAGGTGGGCCCCTACCTGCTTGAGCAGGAACTGGTCCTGGGCGTTGGTGCGCAGGGCGATGACCAGGTGGAGGGCGGACAGGAGCACCCCGCTGAGCACCGCGGCCCGCATGCGCACGGGCAGCAGCGTGTAGATGGTGTAGATGAAGAACACGGTCCACCAGATGCCCTCAGAGGCGCTGCGCGGCTGCGGCAGCAGCAGGCCCACCACCTGGACGGCCAGCACCACGGCGATGAGCGCATAGCAGGCCAGGCCCATGTGGTCCTGGTGGAAGGCGGCGCGGTTGCAGAGCACAGCCATGATGAGGATGACGCCCACGGCGGCCGCCAGCACGGCCAGGTAGGGCAGCTGGAGCGGGGGCCGCGCCGCGTGGAAGGCCAACATGACCAGGCACACGAGCACCAGCACGGCCATGAGCATGGTGAGGCTGCTCTGGTTCAGGCGGAAGAAGTAGCGCTGGTACAGCCGCTCCAGTTTGTCCGACGGGAACTTCTTGGAGCGGAATATCTGCAGCAACGCCAGGCAGCAGGCGCCCAGGGACAGCACCGCGCCGGGCCCCGCGCCCGAGCCCGAGTCTGCCGAACTACCGCCATCCCCGGACTCCTCGCCGCCCTCGACGGCGCCGGCCTCCAGCTCGTCGGCCGCGCGCCCCTTGCCCCGCCGCTCCTCCAGGCCCACCTCCACCGAGCGAGGGCGCACCTCCGTCCCGCCCGCCGAGGCAGCCGCCGCCGCCGAGCCGCCGCCGCCGCCCGCAGGGGGCGCCCGGGTGCTGCCCCCGCCGGCCGCGCCCCGCCGTTGCCGGCGGCTGCCGCGACCGCAGTCGTCGCCGCCGCGCTCCTGCCAGGCGGACTTGGAGCGGAAGCTGAAGCCGAAGCCCCCGGCCAGGGGATCGTCGCCACTCAGCGGAGGATCGTCGTCGTCGTCGCTGCGCCAGCGGCTGGCCAGGCGCTGCTGCTGCTGCTGCTGCGGGGTCACCGCCCCCCCGGGTTTCTTGGTGGAGCCGCGGGCAGAACCCCCGGGGGCATGGGGGTAGCCATTCGCGCGGGAATCGGCCTCGCCCCACGCCGAGCGGTGTTCGGGGCCTCCCCGGGGCGCCGGCGTCGCAGTCTTCTGCGCCGCGTAGCCCGGGGGGCTCACGCTTTTGGAGCTGGACATCCCCCCCTCGGCCTCGTAGTCTCCTTCCTCCTCCTCCCCCGGAAGCCGGGCCGGGGGTCTCCAAGGGGAGGGCGGACGGCCGAGCAGGGGGACCAGGCTAGGGTCACACGTCGAGGGCGGCCCGGGGCCCTGCGCCGCAGCGGGGCATCTTGGCACCCCCGTCCTGAGCGGAGGAGGAGGGCACAGCCCCGAGGTGAGAAGTAGCTGAGGATCCTCGTCAGAAGTCCCAGGTCCGAGATGGAGTTGCCTCCGAGGAGGGGTCGCGGGGACTAGTCGGGCTGCTGCTGCGCCGCACGCGGAGAGACGTCCGGGATCCTGGCTCGCGTCGAGCTCGACGAGGGCCGGAGTTGCGGACGAGGCGGGAGTTGGGACGGAGCGGTGTCCTTGCGGGCGGTGCCTCCCCGGACCGGCAGTGCCCGGGCGCGGCGCTCGCAGATTCCGCCTAAGCGGAGCCCAGCTGCTCTCGGGGCTCGGCGGCGGCGAGGGAGGCTCGGCGGGGGTCCCGGCGAGGAGACACTGCGGGTGCCCTTTCCTCGCAGCGGACTGGGAGCGACTGGGAGGTGCGGGCGCCAGCCAGCATTATTTTCTTACGAGGGGTGGGGAGGTGGGATGGGAGGTGGAGAGGACGGGGGAGGGGGCGGCGGGCGGAGCAACAGCTCCGGAGCCCCGGGGGGGAGGGTCCTGGAGCCCGGGGGGGCCGTCGCCCGCATCCCCCACCTCCCGCGGCGAGAGTGGAAGCGTGGCCCCGGCAAAAGCCGAGCCGAGCCTTCGGCGCGTCCGCGCAGGGGGCGGGGTCCGGGTCCGGGACCGGCTCCTGCGGTGCGGCCCTTCCCCTCTCGCCTCCCCCTTTCCCGCAAACGGAGCGGGGCCGGCCGGGACCTGCCGGCCCGGAGAGCTGTCGCGCCCGCTTCGCAAGCCCCGAGCTCCTCGCCGCCGGCTGCGGGCCCACCGCGGCCGGTGCGGAACGACTAGGCGGAGGACGGAATCCGGCGCAGCGCTGCCGCCGTTCTGCCCCAACGCAGGCAGGCTTCTCCCGAGGAGTAAGGCATCCAGAGATACAGGGCCGGGACTCAGAAGCAGCCGGCCCAGAGGGGCCCGCCTGAGAGCCGCGGCGCCCGGGAGGCGCTCCGGGGGGGCCCGCGGGAGCCCGGCTCAGGGCGCGCCATGCACGCTTCGGGCCCTGCGCCGCTCCGGCCGCTCGCGCCGCTCCTCCCTTCTCGCCCGCTCGCCGCCGCCGGAGAGCCCTCCGCATCCCCTCCTCCCGCTGCCTCCCCGCCCCCCGCGCCGCCCGGGCCTCGGCTCACAGCGGCGCGAGGCCGCCTCCGCCCCCGGCCTGGCCGTGGCCCCAGCCTCGGCGCCCCGCGGGCATCCTCAGGCCTGGCCGCTGGCACCCCAGTTCCCCTTCCTCACCTAAAATTCTCGCTGCGCCCCTCCCTCCCTGGGACCAGGAGCCGCATCCAGCCTGCGGTCCCGTTACCAGACCTGGGTGGAGCGCGGTCTTCTCCCGCCCCCGGCTGGGGCTCCAGCGCCCCCAGTCCTAGCTCCCCTCTTTTGTATCCCCCTTTAATCCCCCTCCCCCCATTTAGCCCAACTTCAGCCCCAGCGCTGCGCCCCCCTTCCCTGGCCCGGCTCGATTGGCCGCTTCCGGAGCTGTCAGACTTCAGTCCGGCGCTCTTATTGGGCGATTCTCTGGCCCGGCGGCTGTGCCGAAGGAGGGCGTACCGGGCGGGGGGCGCCTGGGAAGCGACTGCCTCAAGGAGAAGGAGAACAGAGTCCCTGGAGGGGTTGCAGGGGCCGGAGAGCCAGACCCGGAAATGGACGGGGGAGATGCAGAAACAGGACTTCTGAGACGCAGGAAGACAGTGATGGAAAAGATGGTGATGCAGTGGGTGAGGCCGATGCAGCCAGGGCGGGGCGGACAGGGAGGCTTTGGTGGGTAGTTACCAGGAGAAAGCCCCACAGTCAACACTGGAAACACCTGGGTTTTATAAAGCGCTCTTTGCCTGTTCATAAAGTCTCATAAATCTCACTTGGTTCCCGTCAGTAACCCTAGGATGAGACAGGACAGAGACCGTGTAGCTATTCCCAGCTTATAGATGCAGAAACTGAGGTTCAAGGAGCTTATTCAACTTGCCACAGGTCACACAGGTCTCCTAACTTGGCACCCAAAGGTCCTTCGTCAGCGCCAGACTGCCTCCCTAACCTAACAACGTGTTAGCAGGAAGGGTGGGCACCTGAGCAAGCTGGCGTGCCCGCTGGGGGAAAGCAGGGGAAGGGGAAAATGGCTAGATACACAGCACCAGCCACAAGAGGCAGGAATGGAGAGAAGGATTCGACTGCCAGGCAAAAAGGATCTAGGCCTGTAGAATGATGTGTCTACCCGATTCCCTTTGTCCCCAAGCTGTCCTGCTGGAGTTCTGACAGTCTAAACCCTGGAGAGTGGGAGACCACACCCCTACCCAGCCTGGGGGTAAACAGCTTTTACTTTCCCCTTCATCCTCCAGCTCTCTCCTCAGAGCTTCCGACAGGGAGCCTAGAGGTCTAAGTGAGCTTCCTTCTTCTCTCTCTGCTGGTCATCTGTGCAGACTGGAAGATAAACCTTGCCAGAGTTACAGATTGGGAGGAGAAAAATTCCAAGAGGTCAGAATAAAATAACCCTTGAGTAATCCAGCCTTTGAGTATTCCACTATTAGCCAAGTTGTAAAAAAAAAAAACAAAAAAACAAAACAAACATGAATTTAGTCAATAAAAATTCTAGAGAACCCTCCATGTACAAAAGCACTGCGCTAGTTGGTACCAGGATGGAGACATGACCAAGCTCTACTGGGAACAAGTCAGGGATGCAGAAGAGCTAGCCACTATCTCTAGGTCAGAGCAAAGTTCTGGGTTCAATAGAAGTCCACACAGCACCTCGGGCATTCAGAGAGAGGGGGTGTCACTTCCCACTGTGAGGGCCAAAACAAGGGCCTGGAGGTCAAACCTGGGTCTAGCAAGGAAGGATGTCTAAGAAAGGGAGGATGGACTAATATTTACTTAGCAACTATTGTATGTCTGTAAACATTTTATTGTCAGATAACTATTCTGAGGAAGGTTCTCCCTACTATAAAGATGAGAAAACAGATTTAGGGAATCAAAAAGTTTGTCCAGCAGCGTGTGGTGGCTCACACCTGTAACCCCAGCACTTTGGGAGGCCGAGGCAGGCAGATCATCTGAGGTCAGGAACTCATGACCAGCCTGGCCAACATGGTGAAACCCGTCTCTACTAAAAATACAAAAATTAGCCAGGCATGGTGGTGCGAGTCTGTAATCCTACTCTGGAGGCTGAGGCAGGAGAATCACTTGAATCCGGGAGGTGGAGATTGCAGTGAGCTGAGACCACGCCATTGCACTCCAGCCTGGGTGACAGAATGAGACTCCATGTCAAAAAAAAAAAAAAAAAAAAAGGTCGGGCGCGCAGTGGCTCACACCTGTAATCCCAGCACTTTGGGAGGCCAAGGCGGGCGGATCACAAGGTCAAGAGATCGAGACCATCCTGGCCAACATGGTGAAACCCTGTCTCTACTAAAAATACAAAAATTAGCTAGGCGTGGTGGTGCGTGCCTGTAGTCCCAGCTACTTGGGAGGCTGAGGCAGGAGAATTGCTTGAACCTAGAAGGTGGAAGTTGCAGTGAGCCAATGTCGCACCACTGCACTCTAGCCTGGCGACACAGTGAGACTCTGTCTCAAAAAAAAAAAAAAAAAAAAAAAGTTTGCCTGAAGCTCACAGTTGTAGCAGTCTGCTCCGTGTATTCTACCATGCAGCAATGTAGCAGATGTGACATGGGTGGCACCCTCAAGACATAGTCAACTGCATGGACAGGGGCCACATGGCCGGAGGTATCAAGGCTATTGATCAACGTTCCATCCTTGATCCTCTCATCTTCTCATTCCCAGAGCTATCCCTAAGTCATTCCTCTTAATTTTATTCAATGTTTTAAAATAGTTGTCTTACAACAAAAGCCATGTATGATTGATGTGGAAAAAAAAAGAAAGAAAACACACTCATAATCACATCACCTAGAAATAATCAGTATTGGCTGGGTTCGGTGGCTCACGCCTATAATCCCAAGTACGTTGGGAGGCCGAGGAGGGCGGATCATGAGATCAGGAGTTCAAGACCAGCCTGGCCAACATGGTAAAACCCCATCTCTACTAAAAATACAAAAATTAGCTAGGCGTGGTGCTGGGCGCCTATAATCCCAGCTACTCTGGAGGCTGAGGCAGGAGAATCGCTTGAACCCAGGAGGCAGAGGTTGTGGTGAGCCGAGACTGCACCATTGCACTCCAGCCTGGGTGACAGAGCGAGACTCCGTCTCAAAAAACAACAACAACAACAACAAAAACCACAATATTATTGTCTTAATTTTTTTCTTAGACAATAACTGGATCTTTCACTCTACAATTAGTTTTAGAGTCTACCATTTTCTACTTAGGCAAAATACTGTGGATTTTTTTTTTCATGCCAATAAGCATTCATCTACAATATCCATTTTACTGTCCAAATAGAATTCCATTGCATGTGTATAGTATAATTTATTTAACCAATCCCCTACTGTTAGGCATTTTTCACTGTCATAGCAGTTTATAAATAAAAGTTTCCACTCCTTTACTGTTATAAACAGTGAGCATTTCTGTAGATAAATTTTCACACAAGCTGGGCACAGTGGCTCACATTGGTAATCTCAGCTACTCAGAAGGCTGAGGTGAGAGGATCTCTTGAGCCCAGGAGTTCGAGGCCAGCCTTGGCAACATGGAGAGAATGCTGTCTCAAAAACAAATAAATAAAAATTTACACAAATCCTCAGGAGAAATTCCTACAAGTAGAATTGCTGGGCCCAAGGATAAGCATGTTTTTTTTCTCTAAGATATTTCTGAAATCTCTATCTTCAGCCCTTGCCTCCCTTCCCAGTTCCAAGCTTCCCTCTGGCTACTGGAGAGCTCCTCATGAATGCTCCTTGGGACTCACCAGATCCCAAATTCACTGTTTCTGAAAATAAGGTCATCTCCCAAGTAGCTTGCTCCTCCCTCCCTTTTCCTGCTGCTGGTGGAATTACCTTCACCCAAACTCCCTGATCTTAAGAGTGGTAGTCTCTCCTCTGCCCTTGTCTTTTCGCATCTGTCTCTTCTTCCACATTCTCTTACCACAACCTTCATCCAGATCATCCCCTTCCTTGCCTGGATAATTGCCACTCTCCCTGCTTGCCCTCAAATCTGTCCTACGCCTTGTCCTCATCTGATCTCACTCCCACTGAAATCATGTCCACAAAACAGCCTCTTCCTACCTGCCAGCTTTTACTGTGAGTTCACCCCCTTCCTGTCACCCAGCCCCCATGAACTGCTCTTGTGCCTCTGCAGAGATAACCCTTTTTCCTCCACAAATAAAACTCAGCCCCTGAGGGAAGCCCTCCCTAATATCCCTCCCCTCCCTCCACCCTTTCCCCATGCCGATAGGCACTCCGTCCTCCTCTGCCCCCAGCACACCTTGCTTATATCTATTATAGCACCTGTCACATTGTATTATCTTGACTTGTTTACAGAACGGTCTCCACCGTCTGCTGAATGCCTTGAGGGTAGAGTTGCGATCTTATTCCATGCCCAGTGTTTAGCCTGGTGCCTGGCACATAGGAGGTGCCCAATAGTTGCTGGATAAACACATGGTACATCTGGGGAACGGTGAGCAGGATGGAGTCTCAGGTGTATGTAGGGGAGGAGGACTTTCAACAGTGGCTGAAGATGGACAGGTGAGTTAACTCTGGAACACAGTACAGAGGAGGTTGGGCTTCCGTTTAAAAACAATAAGGAGCCTCCGAATTTAGGGACAAAGTGTCCTGGTTCATTCTGTTTTAAGAGGCAAACTGGCTATAATGTTACTGCATTCAAGAAGCAAGATCCCTGTAATCCCAGCACCTTGGGAGGCCAGCGCAGGAGGATCGCTTGAGGCCAGGAATTCAAGACCAGCCTCGGCACCATAGCTGATAATAGTGAGACCCCATCTCTACAAAAAAATTTTAAAAATTAGCCGCATGTGGTGGTGTGCCCCTGTAAAACCAGCTACTCAGGAAGCTGAGTGGGAGGACTGCTTGAGCCCAGAAGTTCAAGGCTACAATGAGCTGTGATCATGCCACTGCACTCCAGCCTGGGTGACAAAGTAGGACCCTGTCACTGGGGGGGGAAAAAAAAAAGCAAAATCCAAGAGTGTGGGAGACCAGTCAATAAGATATTGCAGAAGAGATGTAGATTGGGCCCAAAAGTGACCTGGTGATGGGAATAATGCCATTGGCTGGAAGAAGCCTGTGGAGGGCTGAGAAGGAAACCCCGCGGGGCCAAACCCTAGGTAAAGGAGGAGTCGTCACAGTCAGAAGAAATCAAGAAAAGCTGAGGATCACAGGAATAAAAGGCAGAGGTTTTCAAGACAAATTCCAAGGTGTGCACCTGGTATCGAAAGGATGAGGCCAGGCATAGCAGCTCACACCTTTAATTTCAGCACTTGGCAATGCTGAGGCGGGTGGATCACTTGAGCCCAAGAGTTCAGACCAGCCTGGGCAACATCACAACACCCTATCTCTACAAAATATATATATATATATAAATTAGCCAGACATGGTGGCACATGCCTGTGGTACCAGCTACTCAGGAGGCTAAGGTGGGAGGATACCTTGAGCCCATGAGTTCTAGGCTGTGGTGAGCTGTGATCACACCACTGCATTCCAGCCTGGGCAACAGAGGAAAATCCCATATCAAAAAAAAAAAAAAAAAAGACGTAAGAAGGATGTTGTCATCAGACAGAATGCCGACCTAAGCACCACCTCTGGTCTCTCTCTTAAGTGAATGCTTAGTTTGCTGGAGGTATGGGGAAAACAGACCCCAGGGCACAGCAGGCCCTTTGGGAGACCTGTAGATACGCCCCTGTCCCCCTCCAGGCATCTTCCCCCTCATGCCTCAGTTACCCTTCAGGACTTAATTCTTCACTCCCACAGGCTGCTTTTTATAAGAATATTTCTATTTCAGAAATTAGAATATTCACATATTAATATTTTAGAATAATCAGAAATACTTTTAGAAGTGGGTAGCAATAATACTCCCCTACCTAAAAATAACTCCCCCACACAGTGCTTAGAACTCCACTATTAGATAGTCATGCTTTGGGATAACACTCATTTGCTAAATTGATTCAAAATCAACGCAGAAAATTGAGAGACAGAAAGATCAGTGCTTGCCTAGGCCTGGGGAAGGAGAAGAACGGGCAGTGACAGCTAATGGGTATAAGATTTATTTGGGGGGTGATGAAAATGTTCTAAGACTAATTATGGTGATTGTACAACTCTGTAAATAGAGTTGAACCTTGAACAACACCGGTTTGAACTGCAGAGGTGCACTTATATCTGGATTTTCTTCTGCCCCTGCACTCCTGAGACAGCAAGACTAATTCCTCCTCCTCAGCCTCTGAAGATGAGGATGAAGACCTTTATGATGATACACTTCCACTTACTGAGTAGTAAATAAATTTTCTCCTCCTTATAATTTTTTTCTTTTTTTCAGACGGAGTCTTGCTCTGTTGACCAGGTTGGAGTGCAGTGGCGATCTCAGCTCATTGCAACCTCTGCCTCCTGGGTACAAGCGATTTTCGTGCCTCAGCCTTCTGAGTAGCCGGGATTACAGATGTGCGCCACCATACCCAGCTAATTTTTGTATTTTTAGTAGAGACAGGGTTTCACCATGTTGTCCAGGTCTTGAACTCCTGACCTCAAATGATCCATCCATCTCAGCCTCCCAAAGTGCTGGCATTACAGGTGTGAGCCATTGCGCCCAGCCCCCTCTAGTTTACTTTATTGTAATAACACAGTATATAATACATACAACATGTAAAATATGTGTTAATTGACGTGTATGTTATCTGTAGGGCTTCCAGTCAACTGTAGGCTATCGGTTAAGTTTTGGGAGAGTCAAAAGTTTATATGTGGATTTTTTACTGTGCAGGCACTGGTGCCCCAACCCCTGCATTATTCAGGGGTCAACTGTATACTGAAAAGCACTGAATTGCACACCTTAGCCAGGTGAGTGTTATGTTATGTAAGTTATATCCCAATAAGATGGCTGGAAAAATGAATGCAGATACCCCTGGGAGGTTCAGAGATTTGTGGCAGGACATCAGTCTTTGACAAGTCAGTGTAATGAGTTTTTGTTTTGTTTTGTTTTGTTTTTGAGAGGGAGTTTTGCTCTTGTTGCCCAGGCTGGAGTACAATGAAGCGATCTCGGCTCACCACAACCTCCGCCTCCTGGGTTCAAGCGATTATCCTGCCTCAGCCTCCCGAGTAGCTGGGATTACAGGCATGTGCCACCACGTCCGGCTAATTTTGTATTTTTAGTAGAGACGGCGTTTCTCCATGTTGGTCAGGCTGGTCTCGAACTCCCGACCTCAGGTGATCCACCCGCCTCGGCCTCCCAAAGTGCTGGAATTACAGGTGTGAGCCTCCACACCCAGACTCAGTATAATGAATTTAATCAGCCTCTGTTACTGCCTGGCCAAAGTAGTGGGCACTAGGAGAATGAATGCTTGCTATTTAGGAATAGGGATGAGTTAAGAAGGAGAGAAGAATGCTTGGGACCAGAGAGCATTTCCTGGGTCAAACGAAACCATAGAATGGGAGACACTGGGTAGAAGAGGGGCTGAGGGCCTGGGTGCCTGGGAGCTAGAAGGAGGAGTGCAAACATGAAAGCCAGTTAGGAACTGGGGGTCAAAAATAAACTTTGCCCCCTGCACAATTTTGTCTAGGAGAGCCCTGCACTGTGAGTTATTCAAAAGGAGTTAAACTCTATGAACCCAAGGCTCTTTTGAGACTGAAAAGGATATTAAAGATTATCTCATTCCAACAATCAGGTAGAAATGACTCTACAAAGTGTGTCCAACCCCTCCTAGATGTCTACATTTTGAGAGCAAGCCCCATGCTCCAAACTAGATAGATGACTTACCTTTCCCACAGGGAACTAACTACTTATTTTCCCTAAGTCAGAGAATAGCTAACAAGATGGTGCACTGGACATCTTGTGGACTGGTCATCCATTGGGGGTGGGGCCCAGCATCTTAGCCATCAGGTACAAATGACTGAGTCCCTGGGAGCCATCCTCCACTGCAGCTGGGACCCCACCATGAACTCTGAACGTCAGCCCTGTTACTCTTGACCTTTGGCTTGGAAATCAAGAATGATACGTTTGCAGTTAGCCATCTGGGGAACTGGACCCTAGATTTTTCCAGACCTCATCCTTATGTCTAAACCTCTGGGCCTCAGGGAATAGGAAATATTCAAAGAGCTCAGATTGGAGCTAGGTGGAAATGGCTGATAATAGCATGATCTGCCACTCTCCCAGGTGTTGACATTTGCATTTTAATGGAGGCGGTTAAGACCTCCAGTGCAAAGAGTGACTAATACGTTATTTCAATTGCTCCTGGAGGTAGGTGGGAGACCCTTTGTGGCCCAGGGCCTTTTGATGTCCCTCTAGTCACATCACAAGGACTGCACCTGATTGGTAGCTGCCAACCCTTTGGACTCTGATGCCCACATTCTACATTTGATCTTTGCTCCTGTTCTTGATTTTGCTTTCCTTCTTGCACTTTTCCTGAATCCTTTTTTACTAAAAGTTTGGGAACATCCCCATGAGTCATTTATTCTTTCAACATACATAAACTGATTACCCATTTGAAGCAGAAAACTATGCTGGGCACAGCTGAGTAGGGGGCACCTGTGAGGTATGTCAGCAAGATCCACCCCCAGGAAGTCAGAGGTGAGGAATTCACAGAAAGAGCTAGAGAACAGACAGCACATCAGCAGCAGAGATGGGCCGTGCAGCTTTTGCCAAGTGCTTCTTGAACACGCCAGACAAGAGGGAGTGAGTTCATAGGAGAAACATATTCCTATAGGTTGGAATGAACAAGAAGTCTTCGGGGAGGCTGGCCATGGTGGCTCCCGCCTATAATCCCAGCACTTGGAGAGGCCAAGGTGGGCAGATCGCTTGAGTCCAGATGTTCAAGACCAGCCTAGCCAACATGGCAAAACCCCATCTCTATAAAAAATACGAAAATTAGCCAGGCATGGTGGTGAGCGCCTATAGTCCCAGCTATTCAGAGGGTACTGAGGCAGGAGGATCGCTTGAGCCTAGGAGGCCGAGGTTGCGATGAGCCGAGATGGCACAACTGCACTCCAGCCTGGGTGACAGAGTGAGACTCCATCTCAAAAAAAAAAAAAAAAAAAATTAGCCAGATGTGGTGGTGCACACCTGTGGTCCCAGCTACTTGGGAGACTGAGGCGGGAGGATCACCTGAGCCTGAGAAGGTCAAGGCTGCAGTGAGCCACGATCGTACCACTGCACTCCAGCCTTGGGCAACAGTGAGATCATGTCTCAGTAAAAGCAAGGAAGGGAGGGAGGGAAGGAGGGAAGAAGGAAGAAAGGAAGGAAGGTCAGTCTTCAGGGAATGGAGGTGGTTGGGGTGAGACAGGGTCTTAAAGTGTGCATAGGAGTTGGATATATGAGACTGGATTGAAAATATCCCACTAGTCCCAAAAGAGCACAATCTGTATGATCTTGTTTATGTGAAATGTCTAAAAGAGGTAAATCTATAGAAAGTAGAACAGTGATCACCTGTGTCTAGAGCTTGGGGGAGGGAAATGGGGAGTCATAGCTAATGAGTACAATAGGGTGGCAAAAAGAGTTCTAGGATTATGATGATGTAGTACAAAGCTTCCATGACTCTGTAAATATACTAAAAATGAATTACACACTTGAAATTTATGGTATGTAACTTATATCACAATAAAGCTTTTTTTTAAAAAAATGAGGGAAAAAAGTGGGGTTTAAAAAAAAGCAATACATCAGTAACCCTGCTTCATAAGTATGGAGGGAATATCCTAGTTTTAAGTCCCTCATCTTTTTTATCTCTAAAGTGGGCCTGCATAACTTGTCATGAGGAACAGAACAATAATGTGATGGTCCTTTTCAAACTATTCACCCTTACATAAAATGGGAGGCATTCTTGATAATAGCAAATTAATAAGTTTGCTCTTAATAAATCAGATGTTCATTTATGAGGTTAGCATGGAATGAGATACATCTCCAGGTCTCAAGCTCTTGCATACATTTATGGATCGCTGTGATAAATATTTTTATGTCTGTGCCGTATGTGTACCAGCTCCTCTAGTAGTCTGGGAGATCTGCTCTTTCATCTCTTCTGTGTTCAAAGCAGGGCCCCCAGGGCCATGCAGATGAGGTCTGTGTTCTCAAAGACATTCCCTCTTTCAGGATTCTGACAGACTACAGCCTGCCTGCCCCGCAGACTGGAGAGCTACCTCCTCCTGCAGGCGTGGGTGGTGATTAGAGTGGCCTGGGGGAGCTTGAGTGGTGCCGAGCATTGTTTCTCCCTCAGTGGTCGCTCTGGCCTTGGAGTGGTCCTGCCCATTCTCTGTGTGGCTGACTCTGAATCTGTGATTGAGGATGGCAAACCAGGCTGTGTTAGAGATCGTGCTGGGGCTGGCTGACCTTCCCCAAACCCGGATAATCTCTCTCCTTGGCAACAGGCTGGGGCACCGAGGGACAGTGACAGATTGTGAAATCCTGTGGCTGAGCTTTCTAGAATTTACTTAAAAAGAGAAAACAGTAACAATACCTTGCATTTGTATCATGCTTTTGGAAACAAAGCAAGCAAGCAGTCTTTAAAAACTGCTCAAGGAGAAAACAGCTTTAGAACTGTCTGGCAGAGAGCAAATCAGGTGGGTAAGAAATGTTGTCTTATTCTTCTCCACTCAACAACATTGAGATGCCGAAAGTGTTAGGAGAAATAATTTTCTTGGGGGAATGCAGAGAAAGAGAGAATGGGAGTGACTTGATCAAGATCACACAGCATTAGGGGCTGCATTTGACCTAAACTTCTCGACTTTTTTCATCAGCCCAAAGCAGGCAGAGAGGATGAAGTGGGATGACATTACAGTTCACTTGGTCCACCTGAGAACCTGAGATTCTGGTATGTACATAGCTCGTCTGAGTCAGGTTGTGAACTTGGTCCTTTAGGGCACATGAGAATATGTCTCTGCTTACAGGTCTGAAAGTTATAAGGAAGAATAGGGTTTGGGGCATGAGAAAAATGGGCATTTTCCTGCAAAGTTATTTGCACTAAGGATCTTTAAGCAAGGCAGGACCAGACTCAACAGATAGGGATGCGTGGGGCTGCTTCTGTTGCCTAGGGAAGCTTAGTGGAGTTTGGAGATTTAAAGGTGAGCAAACTCTGACCGCTGGGCCAAATACAGCCTACTGCCTATTTTTGTAAATAAAGTTTTATTGAATCACTGTCACACTCATGTATTTACTGGCTCAGCTTGCTTTTGCTCAGAGATCAGACGACCCACAAAAACTAAAATCTTTACTGTCTGGCCCTTCAAGAAAACTTTGCTGATCCTTGCTTCACACCATACACATAAAAAATTAACTTAAAATTGGGCCAGGCACAGTGGCTCATGCCTGTAATCCCAGTATTTTGGGAGGCCGAGGCACACAGATCACCTGAGGTCAGGAATTCGAGAACAGCTTGGCCAACATAGTAAAACCCCTTCTCTACTAAAAATACAAAAATTAGCCAGGCGTGGTGGTGCATGCCTATAATTCCAGCTACTCAGGAGGCTGAGGCAGGAGAATCGCTTGAACCCAGGAAGCGGAAGTTGCAGTGAGCCAAGATCTTACCGCTGCACTCTAGCCTGGGCGACAGAGTGAAACTTCATCTCAAAAGAACAGTCCCAGCACTTTGGGAGGCCGAGGCGGGCAGATCACGAAGTCAGGAGGTCGAGACCCTCTCGGCTAACACGATGAAATTTTTAGTACAATTTTCTTGTACTAAAAAAATTGTACAAATTTGTACAATTGTAAAAATACAAAAAGTTAGCCAGGTATGGAGGCGGGCACCTGTAGTCCCAGCTATAGGCTGAGGCAAGAGAATGGCGTGAACCTAGGAGGCGGAATTTGCAGTGAGCCAAGATCGCACCACTGCACTCCAGCCTGGGCGACAGAGCGAGACTCTGTCTCAAAAAAAAAAAAAAAAAAAAAAAAACTCAAAATTGGCAAGACTTGGTGGTTCATACCTGTAATCCCAGTGCTTTGGGAGGCCGAGGCAGGAGGATCACTTGAGACCAGGAATTTAAGACCAGCCCAGGTAATGTAGCAAGATCCCCATCTCTACAAAAAATTTTAAAAATTAGCTAGGCACAGTAGTGCACACCTGTAAGGAAGAGCCTGGGAGGTCGAGCTGCAGTAAGCTATGATTGTGCACTACACTCCAGCCTAGGTGACAGAGTAAGACCCTGTCTTGCAAAAAAATAAAAATAAAATTAATTAATTTATTGTAAGTGTAAAATGTAAAACCATAAAATTTCTAGAGAAGTGTGCAGGAGGAAAATCCTTGTAACCCTGGGCTAGGCAACAATTTCTTTGATACAACACCAAAAGCAATTTATTATTTTTCAAATTATTCAAATTTTTTGATAAACTTTATTAAGAACTGCTCTTCAAAAGAAATTATTAAATGAATGAAAAGATAAGGCACAGGCTGAGAAATTATGAATAGTTAATATCTAATAAAAGACTTGGCTGGGATCGGTGGCTCACTCCTGTAATGCCAGCACTTTGAGAGGCTGAGGCGGGTGGATCACCTGAGGTCAGGAGTTCGAGACCAGTCTGGCCAACATGGTGAAACACTGTCTCTACTAAAATTGCAAAAATTAGCCGGGCATGGTGGCATGCCCTGGTAATCCCAGCTGAGGTGGGAGAATTGATTGAACCCGGGAGGCGGAGGTGTCAGTGAGCCAAGATTGCGCCACTGCACTCCAGCCTGGCAGCCTGGGTGACAGAGCAAGACCTCATCTAAAAAAAAAAAAAGAGAGAGAGAAAGATTTATATCCAAAATCTCTAGAAAGTGCTCTAAAGTCATAACAAGAAAACAACCCAATAAAAAATCGGCAAAAGATTTGAATAACCGCTTCATTCAAAATGGGTGAGGATATATGGATAACATATAAGGACATGAAAGGATACTAACATCATTAGTCGTTAGGGGAAAGCAAGTTGAAATCAAATGAGATACCACTATACACCTGTTAGAATGGCTAAACTTGAAGAGTGGCCATACTAAATGTTGGACAGGATATGAAGCAACTGGAACTCTCATACACTGCTGGTGAGAATGCAAAATGTTACAATCACTTGTAGAACAGTTTGACAGCTTAAACTGTCAAAAAAAGCAAAGCATACTCATACCATAGAATCCATTATTTTACTCCTAGCCAAGAAAAATGAAAACATATGAACATATGTCCACAAAAAGACCTATATGCTAATGTTTATAGCAGCTTTATTTGTAACTAGAAATAACCCAGATATCTGTCAACAAGTGAACAGGAAAACAAGTTGTGGAATATTCATGTAATGGAATAATACTCAGCAGTAAGAAGGGATGAACTATTGTTAAATAACGACATGAATGGCTCTCAATTATAACTGTCCTGAGTAGAAAAAGCTAGACACAAAAGGAGTACATACTGTATTATTCTATTTACTAAAAATTCTAAAAAATGCAAATGAATTATATAGGGATAAAAGCAGATTGGTGGTTCCCTGGGAATGGCAGGGGCAAGGAAGAGCAGAAGGGCTTGATTGCAAAGGGACACATGGAATTTGTGGGGTAATGGATATTCATTATCCTCATCGTGATGATTTCATAGGGGCACGTGTATGTGTGTATAATGTCAAAGGTTATCAAACTTTTCACGTTGAATGTGTGCATTTTATTGTATGTCAGTTGTGTCTCAATGAAGCTATTTTTTAAAAAAGAAGAAAAATCCTGATCATGTCATTTCTTTCTTTAAACACTCTGTGTAGTTTAAGCAGCCAGCCCAATTCCCCAGGCTTTCTGTTTCTTATCTCACCACAGTGGCTAGTTCAGCAGCCACTCTGTCCTTGAAAGCCTTCCCCTTCATTCTAGGTGACCACAGGTGATATCTGCATTGCCGCTATGTGTGGTACAGACTACCAGGTGCTATCTCCCAGTGTAAATAGAGGATCATTGTTGCCTTCCAATCCAACTAGGTGAGAGAACCAATCTCAGATGCTTATTTCCTTAAGAGTCTGTTGCTTGCCACCATCCTGGTGTCAAGCACTCTATTGGGGAGGGTTAGTCACAGAAAGCAGAAAACAGTTAAAACAGAAATAATATATTAAAAGATGCTGGAGACAAGTTCAAGGAGGAAGCTCTCAGCCATTTCTGCATAAGGGAATTACCTCAGTATGTGGGGAATGATCTGACTGTAGAATGATGCTATCTGCATTACCCAAGTACCATTTAATAGTGCTTCTCCCCAACACATCATAACTTCCCAAGTCACCTTCTTATCAAACTGCTACTAAACCTCAACTTAGAGCCTTCGATGAATGGTGCATTCCAGGTGTGGGGTAGGGAAAGGACGAGGTGAACCTGGAATACCTCATCAGGCTAGAAAGCAAAGATGTGCTCAAAGATTGATGGGGACATGTCAAAAGAACATGGGATGATACACATCTGTTAAAATGGATGAAGCAAAACAATGACAACAATAAAAATCTGACAAGGTTACAAGAAGCGATTCCAGACATCCCAGGATGATTCAGCAAACCAGCCGCCTGATGTGAATGAGACACCCCCGACAGAAGACCTGGACGTAGATCAAAGACACAGCATCAGCCTCCCTGGGAACTCTTTGAGGATCGTGTCCTGGTGGAAATCAGGAGTCCTGAGTTCTAGGCTGGTACTGCTGCTTACTTGCCGGTGCCTGCCAAGAGCAAGTCTTTCCTCCTCAGAGCTGCAGGTGTCTGTGTGTGTTAATAAGCAGGAAGGGGTGGACCCCAAGAATTTTCAAACTCTGTTGCCTGAAGCCCAGGACTCCTGGGGATTGCCTTGGGATGCTGCAAGGGCCAGAGGGAACCAGGTTAGGGGAGAGCTGCTCCCAGAACAGACCAGCTTTTATCTGCTTTACATTTGGCAGGTTTCATTCTCAGTTGACAACCTCAGGGGGTGCAGAAACATCAATTCCTTTACTTTCTAAATTTCTAAATTAATTTCTGACTCCCAAAACCCATCCCAGAAGCTAGATGAAGTGTTTACCTCTCTCTCTCTCTCTCTCTTTCTATATATATATATATATATATTTTTTTTTTTTTTTTTTTTTTTTTTTTGAGACAGAATCTCGTGCTGTCGCCCAGGCTGGAGTGCAGTGGTGTATCTCAGCTTACTGCAACCTCCGCCTCCCAGGTTCAAGTGATTCTCCTGCCTCAGCCTCCCAAGTAGCTGGAATTACAGGGTATGCCACCATACCCAGCTAATTTTTGTATTTTTAGTAGAGATGGGGTTTTGCCATGTTGGCCAGGCTGGGTCTCGAACTCCAGAGCTCAAGTGATCCAACCGCCTTGGCCTCCCAAAGTGCTGGACTTACAGGATGAGCCACCACGCCCACTAAGTTTTGTATTTTTAGTAGAGATGAGGTTTCACCATGTTGGTCAGGCTGGTCTCAAGCTTCTGACCTCAAGTGACCCGCCCACCTTGGCCTCCCAAAGTGCTGGGATTACAGGTGTGAGCCATCACTCCCGTTCAGATATTCTTAGGGTTCTCAGACAAGGGTGCCCACTAACGAGCCACGTCTCTGCCCAGTGGCCCCTGTGGGCCCAGCTGTCTCTGCTGATTCCGTGTCACTCCTGAGACATGGGTGCCTTTTGGGAACTGACCAATGTCCCCCTGCTTTTCTCACCTCATCCCACAGCCTCACTCCCCAACCTGGGAAAGCCCTTCCTAGCCTGGGGGAACTCTCCCTTTGCCAGTGAGTCCCCATTATGGGATAAATTGTGTCTCCCCCATCCCCAAATTTCCTATGTTGAAATCAATCCTAACCCCCAGTACCTCAGAACAGACCTTCTTTGGAGATAGATTCTTTACAGAGATAAGTTAAAATGAGGTCATTAAGATTGGGCCTAATCCAATATGACTGGTGTCCTTATAAGAAGAGGAAATTTGGTCACAGGCATGCACAGGGAAGATGATGTGAAAAGATGCGGGGAGTAGACAGCCATCTACCATCCAAAGAGAGAGGCCTGGGGCAGATCTGCCCTCACAGCCTTCAGAAAGAGACAACCCTCGTGACACTTGGATCTAGGATTTCTAGCACCCAGAGCTGTGAGGCCATCCATTTCTATCATTTAAGCCACCCAGTCTGTGGTATTCTATTATTACAACCCTAGCAAACTAATACAGATTCCTTCCCCGTCTTTACCTCTCTTGCAAACCCTCTAAGTTCTCCCAGGTATTACAGGCTATTCCCCTAATGTCTGTTTGAATGGGAGAAAGCTATAGGGAGAAAAATTTCAGTTACTACTTCATAATCTAATTCAGCTACACATACATAAGGTTCCATTTGAACAGAGGACCAGAGGCTAGAAACAGTTTAAAAATGACTGGGTTCGTCTGGGCATGGTGGCTCATGCCTATAATCCCAACACTTTAGGAGGCTGAGGTGGGTGGATTGCTTGAGGTCAGGACTTTGAGACCAGCCTGGACAACATGGTGAAACACCATCTCTAAAAATACAAAAATTAGCCAGGCGTGGTGGTGGGCGCCTGTAATCCTAGCTACTTGGGAGGCTGAGGCAGGAGAATTGCTTGAACCAGGGTGATGGAGGTTGCAGTGAGTCCAGATCATACCACTGCATTCCAGCCTGGGTGACAGAGCCAGACTCTGTCTCAAAAAATAATAATAATAAATAATAAAATAAAATAAAAATGACTGGGTTGATGAGTTGATGAGTGTTATCATTGGGTGATGGGTCTGTGGGGGTTGACTATACTATTCTCCCTACTTTTGTGTATATTTGAAAATCTCCATCATAAACTGTTAAGAGGAAAAACAAAAGACTGAGAAAACATCACTTAGACTAGACGACTCGGGTGCTTCCCACCTCTAGAGTCCATCATGGCATCATCAGTCCCTCTTCTTGTCCCCCCTACCAGCCAGGCTCAGCTGACAGCATCAAGAACCATCCTCGGCCAGGCACGGTGGCTCATGTCTGTAATCCCAGAGCTTTGGGAGGCCAAGCTTTGGGTGGCCAAGGCCACGAGGTTAGGAGTTAGAGACCAGCCTGGCCAACATGGTGAAACCCCCATCTCTACTAAAAATACATTTTAAAAAATTAGCTGGGCGTAGTGGTGCATGTCTGTAATCCCAGTTACTTGGGAGGCTGAACCCAGGAAGTAGAGGTTGCAGTGAGCCTAGATCGCACCACTGCACTCCAGCCTGGCGACACAGGGAGACTCTGTCTCAAAAAAAAAAAAAAAAAAAAAAGCCATCCTCCAGCCCCCACAACCCCCACTGCCACCAGAGCCCATGGCCTTCCTTCTCCAGCTGGGCTTGGTGCAGAGGCCTCCATAGCCCTGGGCAGCCACAGCGGAGCAGAGCAGGCATGGCAGCCAGACCCCAAAGTACCGAGCGGACTCCCCAGGCGAAACTTGGGTGCCTCTCTGGGTCGTCCTGAATGGCCCCAGACCCCAGCTCCTCTCTCTCTGACCCCAGCTCCTCTCTCTCTTCTCAGGAGTCATTTTCCCTGAATCCTTATTACCATTTAAAATATCAAATGACAACTCCAGTGTTACTAATGACCACTCAAATCATTTTTCTGGGACAGCACTGTGGCTCTTGCCCAGGACTTCTCCTCGTCGAAAGCTCTTGTTGACCCCCAACAAGGTCAGGGCAAAAGAACCCATAGAAATAACAGTATTTAAATGGCATTTAAAATGGGTTCCAGATACTATTGGTATGAGGCTCATGGGTCACATTACTCATGGCACTATGGTTAAATAGTTACTAAATAGCAGCAGCGCACTCCGTCTCAACTTCCTCATGTCCCATTTCAGGGGCTACTCTTTATTTATTCCCTTTTAATTCCTCCTCTAAACTCACTTCTTCCTTTAGAAGCAACACTAATGTTGAAATTTCCACTGACAAAATGAGAAGAGGAAAATGGGCTTTTCATGGGACTGATTTCATAAAATTTAAGAGACTGTCTTTTTTTTTTTTTAATGATTATCTTCTTATTTTTTGGTCTTAAAATATCTTTTCTTTCCTGACACGGTGGTATCAGTGTGTCATGATGTATCAGTCAGAGTTTAATTGCAGGTACAGCAATCACTCTATTTTAAGCAGAACAGAATTTAACACAGGGATTTAGGACTTTACAACATTATTGGAGGGACTGGTAGTGCAGACTGACACCAGGCTTCTAGGAATGCCTCCCAAACACGGTAGGACTGGTTTGCCAAGAGTCCCACCATTGATACCAGCGTCAGGAATCTCGGGGATCAGGAAGCCACTGCCCCCATCTGCCAACTTCAGGACTGCATCACCAAAATGGATGCTGCAGACTCTGCCTCTTGACATCCACAAAACTGGAGATGGGACCTGGGCTCTTTGCCAGGTCTGCCCCAGGAAAACCAACCATCTCACCTCCAAGCTTTCCTGGAGAAACAGTGGAAGCGGCAAAAGCACAGGCTTGGCCATGCTACTGCCTTGCAAATCTCATGCCAGTGCACCTGCCTGGCAGGGGCTGGAGTCGTGTGTGGACCTGGAGCTGTAAGGCCTGCTGCAGGGGTGCAATGGAGTTGTGTGAACTAATCTGCAAGATCTGCCGCTGGTGATAGTTTGTTTTCTTGGCAACAGTGTGGCTGATCTCCCATATTATATTCATTTGTGAAATGCGAAATCTGAGAGTGGGGGCATCAATCCTATAGAGAAACCCCATCAAGGACAGAAATTAAACTACCTGTATTCATACCAGAATGTCCAGTACCTAGGGAAAGGTGCTCCTCTTCACTGTCATCAGGGCAATGCAAATCCAAATCATGACTAAGTCACAACTAAAGTAATCACTCCATGCATTCTAGAATGACTAAAATGAAAAGGAGTGATGATGCCAAGTGTGAACAAGGATGTTCATGTATCTTATTAGCAATGCTTTGGGGAACCGTGCTACAGCATCTACTAGAGCAATGAGTGTGAGTGACCTCTGAGCCACTAATTCCATCCTGAACCCATGAGGAAAACATGTACGAGAATGTTCATAGCACCACTGCTTATTTATCTATTTATTAAAACAGGGTCTTTTTCTTTCGCCCAGCCTGGAGTGCAGTGGCACAATCATGGCTCACTGCAACCTTAACCTCCTAGGCTCAAGCAATCCTCCTGCCTCAGCTTCCTAAGTAGCTGGGATCACAGGCACACACCACTCTGCCCAGCTCATTGTTTTTTGTAGAGACGGGGTGTTGCTAAGTTTCCCAGGCTGGTCTCAAACTCCTGGTCTTAAGTAATCCTCATGCCTCAGCCTCTCAAGTAGCTAGGACTAGAAGCACATTCCACCATGCAGGGCACATTCTAAAATTTTTTTGTAGAGACAGGGTCTCACTACGTTGTCCAGGATGGTCTTGAACTCCTGTCCTCAATTGATCCTCCTGCCTTGGCCTCCCAAAGTGCTAGGATTACAAGCATGAGACACTGTGCCTGGTGGCACTGTTGTTTTTAAGAACCAAAAACTGTAAACAACCCAGATGTCCCTTGGCGGCAGGATGAATGAATACATTGGGGTATAGTCACACAGTGAAACTCTACACAGCAATGGGAGCCAACAAACACCACCACCATGCAGTAGCATGGAGGAACATCACAGACATGATGCTGAGCCAGCAGGGACGGACACAAAGAGGGGACACTATTTGTTTCCATTTATAAAGCTCAAGAGGCTGGGCGCGGTGGCTCAAGCCTGTAATCCCAGCACTTTGGGAGGCCGAGACGGGCGGATCACGAGGTCAGGAGATCGAGACCATCCTGGCTAACACGGTGAAACACCGTCTCTACTAAAAATACAAAAAACTAGCCGGGCGAGGTGGCGGGCGTCTGTAGTCCCAGCTACTCGGAGGCTGAGGCAGGAGAATGGCGTGAACCCGGGAGGCGGAGCTTGCAGTGAGCTGAGATCCGGCCACTGCACTCCAGCCCGGGCGATAGAGCGAGACTCCGTCTCAAAAAAAAAAAAAAAAAAGCTCAAGAGCAGGGCCTTAGCAGTTAGCGCAGTGGCCCTACTTGTAAGTGGATGGGAACTGGAAGGGAACACAAAGGGGGCTTCTTGGGTGTTGATCATGTTCTGTTTCTTGATCTGGATGCTGGTGACACATGTGTGTTCACTCTGTGAAGTTTTGTCTTGCTCTACACTTGTGACATAAGTACTTTTAAATATGTATAGATACTTCAATAAAACTGACACATACCAAACAACTACTTAGTGTCAATCTTTCTTTCTCTGAGCACCCTCCCACTTACACCAGGCTGATGATCACGATGGTTCCATTTATGGAGCACCTGCTGTATGCCAGGCTCTGCTGATTCTCATGACCTCGGGGCAAGGTGGCAGGGTGCTTGCCCCATTTTGTGGGTAGGGTGGCCTGTCCACAGCCCTCCCAAGCACATGCCCCTGCAGTGCAGCTCACTGCTTCTCCCTTGTGCTCAGTCTCTTTTCCTCATCTGCAGCCTGGGTAAGTGGTCCTTTGCCAAGGATGTGGCACCTCCCTGTCCCCTCCCCTCTGCTGCTGTCCCCGAGCTCCAGGTTGGTAATGCAGAGCAGCTGCCGCCATCGCCAAGCGCCCCAGAGGGCAACATGTTGTTCCTTGATGACAAGCCTCAGGGAGCCATGCAGTCACTGCCGGCCACACGTGGGTGGTCTAGGATTCTGGAACTTGTTCTTCCCCTTGTGCCAGTCTCTCCTGAGAGAAGTATGGGCGGTGCTTGAGGGATCTGCCAAGCCAGGACCCACAGAGGCAGGGAGGGAGGGTTTGTACCCAGGACTAGCCCCTTGTGGTTACCTGCACTGCTGGACCATCTCTGGGGAGAGTAGGTTCAGAGCCTCTGGTTAGTCTAAGCCCTCGTACCCCAGATGGCTCATAGAGGAAACTCCTGATGTCCTTGGGGAGGACCCTTCCCCAAGCTTTGGGAATATTGTGCAGGTGCATGTGTGTGTCTGGTGTGCTCCCTGAGGGCAGGCACTGCCTCATTCTCCCCTACCCTCAGCCTGACACTGGCAGTGCCTGGCCTCAGCAGAATGAAAAGAAGTGCCAGGTATGGACAGATGAGATCAAGAAAGACACACTGTCCCTGCCCTCAAGTAGCTTATAGCTTTGGTGATGATAGCAGCTGACATTAATTTATTTATTTATTTATTTATTTATTTATTTATTTTGAGATGGAGTCTGGCTCTGTCACCCAGGCTGGAGTGCAATGGCACAATCTCAGCTCACTGCAACCTTGGCCTCCCAGGTTTAAGTGATTCTCCTGCGTCAGCCTCCCAGTTTGCTGAGATTATAGGCACCTGCCACCATGCCTGGGCTAATTTATAGTAGAGATGGGGTTTTACCATGTCGGCCAGGCTGGTCTTGAACCCTGACCTCAAGTGATCCGCCTGCCTTGGCCTCTCAAAGTGCTGGGATTACAGGTGTGAGCTACTGTGCCTGGACCACAACCAATGAACATTTATTGAACACTCACGATTTGCTGAGCACTGTTCTAATTTCTTTCTTTTCTCTCTTTTGTTTTTTTTTTTTAAGACAGGGTCTTACTCTGTCACCCCTCTACCCTCGTACCCCAGATGGCTCATAGAGGACACTCCTGATATCCTTGGGGAGGACCCTTCCCTAAGCTTTAGGAATATTGTGCAGGTGCATGTGTGTGTCTGGTGTGCTCCCTGAGGGCAGGCACTGCCTCATTCTGGAGTGCAGTGGCGCAATCATGGCTCACTGCAGCCTCAACCTCCCAGGCTCAAGCAATCCTTCCACCTTAGCCTCCCAAAAAGCTAGGACCACAGGCATGTGCCATCATACCTGGCTAATTTTTAAAAATCTTTTGTAGAGATAAGGCCTCTATGTTTTCCAGGCTGGTCTTGAATTCCTGGGCTCCAGCAATCCTCCTGCCTAGCCTCCCAAAGTGCTAAGATAACTGGTGCGAGCCACTGCACCCAGCTCTTATTTCTTTATAGACATTGTCTCATTGAGGTCTTAAAATGACTCTTTGAGGCAGGTCCTGTTGAGTCTCATTTTGCAGACGAGGGAACTGAGACTTAGAAGTTTAAGGGACCTGTGGTAGGCAGCCTCTGAGAGGGCCCCAGCGTCCCACTGCCTTGTGTTCATGCTCTCGTACAGTCCCCCTCCAGTCCAGGGTGGACTCTCTTACTGAGCAGAACAGGGCAGAGGTAGTGGGATGCTGCTTCTGAGATCGTTATTCAAAGACTGTGGCCTCCATTCTGGGTGCTTTCCCACTCTCTCGGGTCACTTGCTTCAGGGGAAGCCCTCTGCTGTGTTGCTAGGCAGTCTCATGGCGATACCCTCACAAGCGAGCTTGGACCTAGTTCCTCTCTTAGTTGAGCCTCAAGGTGGCAGCGGCCTCGGCCTCCATCTTGACTGTAACCTCATGAGAGACCCTGAGCCAGAGCCACCCAGCTAAGCTGCTCTCAGGTCCCTGCCTGACCCACAGAAACTGGGAGATAGTAAGTGGTTGCTTTAAGCAGCCAAACACTGGGGTAATTTGTTACATAGTAGTAGACAGCTAGCACACTTGCCTGTCCTCACACGGTGTGTCTGTGATCCTGTTGGAATTTGAAGCCAGTTATGTCTGACCTCAGCATCCATGCTTTTAAAGAAATTTCAGGCCGGGCGCGGTGGCTCACGCCTGTAATCCCAGCACTTTGGGAGGCCGAGACGGGCGGATCACGAGGTCAGGAGATCGAGACCATCCTGGCTAACACGGTGAAACCCCGTCTCTACTAAAAAATACAAAAAACTAGCCGGGCGAGGTGGCGGGCGCCTGTAGTCCCAGCTACTCGGGAGGCTGAGGCAGGAGAATGGCGTGAACCCGGGAGGCGGAGCTTGCAGTGAGCTGAGATCCGGCCACCGCACTCCAGCCTGGGTGACAGAGCGAGACTCCGTCTCAAAATAAATAAATAAATAAATAAATAAATTTCAACTTTTATTATAGATTAAAGTGTACACGTGCAGGTTCGTCACATGGGTAAACTGCATGATGCTGAGGCTTGGGGTCTCAACGATCTCATCACCCAGGCAGTAAGCATAGTACTCAGCAGGTGGTTCTTCAGCCCATGCCTGCCTCCTCTCTCTCCTCTCTAGTGATCCCCAATGTCTATTGCTCCCATCTTTTTCATGTGTATTCAATGTGTAGCTCTCACTTGTAAGTGAGAACATGCAGTTTTGGTTTTCTGTTCTTGCATTAGGTCACTTAGGATAATGGCTTCCAGCTCTACGTATGTTGCTGCAAAGGACATGATTTCGTTCATTTTTATAGCTGCATAGTATTCCATGGTGCATATGTACCACATTTTCATTGTCAATTCACAGTTGATGAGCACTTAGGTTGATTCCATGCCTTTGCTATTGTGAATGGCGCTATAGTGAGCATACAGGGGACTGTGTCTTTTTGATAGAATGAACTTTTTTCCCTTGGGTGTATACCCAGTAGTAGGATTGCTGGGTTGAATGGTGGTCCTATTTTAAGTCCTTTGAGAAATCTCCAAACTAGAGTCCATGGTTTTTTTTTGAGCTGGAGTTCGCTCTTGTTGCCTGGACTGGAGTGACCTTAGCTCACTGCAACCTGTGGCTGCTGGGTACAAGTGATTCTCCTGCCTCAACCTCTGGAGTAGCTGGGACTACAGGTGTGCTCCACCACGCCCAGCTAATTTTTTTGTATTTTTAGTAAAGACAGGGTTTCACCATGTTGGCCAGGCTGGTCTCAAACTCCTGACCTCAAATGATCCACCCATCTTGGCCTCCCAAATTACGGGGATTACAGGCGTGAGCCACCATGTCCAGCTGCATCCATGCTCTTAACCACTCCCCTATACTGCTTCCCCTGCACAGAAGAAACATAGTCAATGCTGCTTGGACTGAATTGAGACTACCCTGAACAGATGAGAAAGCTGAGGGATGCCTAACCCTGGTAGATTCTTAACCATTCTGGGATGCAGTTTTCTCATATGTAAGATGAAAATGATAATAATACCTTATTTCATAGGGTTGTTGTGAGCAGTAAACAAGTTTATAACTGTGAAGGTGAAGGTCTTCCAGCGATAACAGTTAGCCATTATTAACAGTAGATGCAATAATGTACGCAAATTTTTTTTTTTTTTGAGAAGGAGTGTCTTGCTCTGTCACCAGGCTGGAGTGCAGTGGCACAATCTTGGCTCACCGAAACCTCCGACTCCCTGGTTCAAGCAATTCTCCTTCCTCAGTCTCCCGAGTAGCTGGGATTACAGGCATGTGCCACCATGCCTGGTTAATTTTTGTATTTTTAGTAGAGACGGGGTTTCATCATGTTGGCCAGGATGGTCTCAATCTTCTGACCTCGTGATCTGCCTGCCTTGGCCTCCCAAAGTGCTGGGATTACAGGCGTGAGCCACCATGCCCAGTCTAATGTATGCAAACATTACTAATGTATGAAACAATACATTCTAATGTATGAAACAATACTCGGCTCAAGCTCCTCTGACAATCAGTGTTCTCCTTTGCAAAATGGAGGTATCAGTATTGTCATTCCTTGTTGTCAGGATTAGATGGACTGGCCCAGTGCCTGGCAAATACTAGAGGCTTAATAAATGGGCCAGGTGCAGTGACTCACACCTGTAATCCCAGCAGTTTGGAAGGCCGAGGTGAGTGGATCACCTGAGGTCAGGAGTTTAAGACCAATCTGGCCAACGTGGTGAAACCCCATCTCTACTAAAGAAAAAAACTAAATAAATACAAAAATTAGCCAGGCATGGTGGCAGGCACCTGTTATCCCAGCTACTCAGGAGGCTGAGGCAGGAGAATTGCTTGAACCTGGGGGCCAGAGGTTGCAGTGAACTGAGATCGCGCCACTGCATTCAGCCTGGGTGGCACAGCAAGACTCTGTCTCAAAAAATAAAGATAAAAATAAATAAATAAATAAATAAATAAAAATGGCATCCACAAAATGATACATCAACAGATTTTTAAAAAATTTTTAAATTTTTATTTTTAGAGATGTTGCCCTGCTTTGTTACCCAGGCTGGTCTCTAAATCCCAGACTCAAGCAATCCTCCCACCTTAGCCTCCCAAAGTGCTAGGATTACAGACGTGAGCCACTGCACCTAGCCCATTGACTGATGTTTGAAGGGCGGCATATGGCAGATGAGTGATCTGTAATAGCTGTTACAGGGCACTGCTATGGATCCTGCTCATCGGAGACACCCCCTGTTTCCCTGCCCTGGAGTCTGGGAACTGGCTAAAGGTAGAGGGCAGGGTGAGGGTGTGGTGTGAAGAGCGTGTGGCTTGAGGGACATCTAAGAGGCTTGGACCTTCCTCTTGGTCCTTGGGAACATGCTCCTGAAGAGGCCCACAGCAGGCCCACTGTGCTGGCTGCTGGCAGGACCCTCGACTCTCCAGTGAAGGGATTATGTTAACAATCCCAAGAAGGAAATTGATTCCATGAAAATCCCCAACCCCTGGGGCTGGGAAACTTAATGAGTCCCAGCACAAATGAGTCCCCGCCATCTCTCGTTCCAATTGGATCTTTCTTGCAATGGCATGGTTTGTGCTTCAGATGTGCTCCAAAAGAAATAAATGAGTAAATAACACAAAAAAGATGGGCCTCACTCTGCAGTCCTATGTGGAAACGTTTGGGAAACTGTGATGACCATCTTTGTTCAAAGATTTGGAGATTTGTGAAACATGTTTGTATAACTTCTTTTGCCAACTTCTCGTTGAGTTTTTTTGGCATATTGAAGTATGAAATATCATAAAAGGGAAAACAAAAAACACATAGCCCCCAAAGGACACTGGAACGTACTTATTTAAAAGGTGTGACCGGGCACGGTGACTCACGTCTGTAATCCTAGCACTTTGGGAGGCCAAGGCGGGCGGATCACGAGGTCAGGAGATCGAGACCATCCTGGCTAACATGGTGAAACCTCGTCTCTACTAAAAATACAAAAAAATAAGCCACGCATGGTGGCGGGCACCTGTAGTTCCAGCTACTGGGGAGGCTGAGGCAGGAGAATGGCGTGAACCTGGGAGGCGGGGCTTGCAGTGAGCCAAGATTGTGCCACTGCACTCCAGCCTGGGTGACAGAGCGAGACTCCATCTCAAAAAAAAAAAAAGGTGCATCTGCAGAGCACCCCAAACGTTATCATTTTCACTGAGGTGGATGTTGACTGTGAACTTCAGGACGGGAAAGGTGAGTTGTGATCTGGTTGGAACAGATCACTTCCCTTCTCGGATTTTCTCATCCACTAAGTATTAGGCTTGGACCTGATCAGTGATTTTCAAACTGGGTTCCTTGAAGCTCCTGGGGGTGCCCTGAAAGGGCTCCCAACCTCTTACATCCATCAGAACTGTTTCCTTTTTGTCAGCCTCACATTTTAGAGATGAGATTCTCTAACTGGGAAAAGGGATTTTCCCGCTTAGGAAAAAATGGCTCAAAACGTTCTTAGATCATCTATAAGCTCCTGTGAAGTTCTGATATTGTGAGAGAGTGCATTCAAGAGAGGGAAAAGGGATTGAAAATGGGATGCAAAGTATAAAGTAAAACTCAAAAAAGAACTTCCTAAAAGCAAACAGCATAAGTCTCTGTCACAAGCAACGTGGAAGGAAAGCGGAGGAGTTTTCGTTTGCAGAGCTCTTTGAGGAGAGCAGCAGAAGAGTCTGGATGCAGTGAGGAAACTGCCCATGCCTGGAGGATTCCATGCTCCTGTGAAATTCCTAAGTGGGCTGAGCAATTCCTAAACGGGGAAAGGCCTTGCAAGGCACAAGGCAAAGTCTACTTTTCACATTACTTTCCTTCCACCTGGACTTACTCCTCCCATATTTCCAACCCGAGTTGTGCCTTTGACAAATGTTTGCTGAGTGTCTACTCCGTGCCTAACGCGATGCGTGTGCTCGGGAGACAGCACTGAACAAGTCAAGAATGACTGCCCTCTCGGAGCTTCCCTTCCGAGAGGAAAAGAGGCAGAACCGGACTACTAACCAGTCACTTAGCGATGACTGTGCCAGGCTTCAGAGGGAGAAACATAGAACAACAGAACATTTCCAGGGCAGTCGGACACAGAGGGCTCCTGGGATAGGCTTCCCGGAGAGGTGATGTTTGAGAGAAAACCAGAAATAGAGGTGAGAACCAGGTGGAGAGGGAAGGATCCCTGCAGGGGGTGAGGAGCCCTCTCCAATGAAGGAAGTTATCGGGGCGCCCCAGAGATGGCTTCTCTGATGCACACACATGCTGACCATGCCGTGTGGGTTTAGCTCGTTTATAGGTTCTAGATCAATGAGTTCACTCCCTTGGTTGTCTTGCTATCTGGATTAGCTCCCGCCACCTCCTCTAAACCTGCTGCAGACCTGCCTGGCTTTTCTCTGGGGCTCACTGCCTCCTCCTAACTTCTAATTTTGGCTGGAACTCGAGGAGTCCATCAGCATTTTCACATGGTTGTCACTGTAGGGACCAGGGACAGGAGACAGAGAAAGAACCAGAGAGGGTAAGGAAGGCAGGGGTGAAAAATAAATGGATTTCACAGATGAGCAAACTGCTGGCCCGAGTCGGGGCAGGATGAACCCCCGTGGGAGTGAACTAGGACACTTGGCTCTGAGCTTTGGAGCTTCTCCCACCTTTGGAGCCCATGACCCCTTCCCCAGCCAAGGGACTCCATCCGAGGCTTTTAGAGGCACCTGTACAGAGCGGGGATGTTCAGTGGATATTAGCAGGGTTGCTGTGCTGTGAGACACTTAGCCAGCACAGCAAGTACTCAGTACAACATAGTTCTTTTTTTTTTTTTTTTTTTTTTTTTTTGAGATGGAGTCTTGCACTGTCGCCCAGGCTGGAGTGCAGTGGCGCGATCTCGGCTCATTTCAGCCTCTGCCTCCCAGGTTCCAGCAATTCTCCTGCCTCAGCCTCCCAGGTAACTGAGATTACGGGTATGCAACACCATGCCCAGCAAATTTTTTGTATTTTTAGTAGAGACAGGGTTTCACCATGTTGGCCAGGCTGATCTCAAACTCTGACCTCAGGTGATCCACCCGCCTCAGCCTACCAAAGTGTTAGGATTACAGGCATGAGCCACAATGCCCAGCCTCACATAGTTCTTAACAACAGCTACAGTAGCAGCTGTGGCTGAGAAACTGATCCTATTGTGGAGACTGAGCCAGGATCCCACCTACCTTGCCCCATTGTGAAAGCAGAGGTGAGCAGTGAGACTTCTATTTTTTTTTTTTGAGATGGAGTCTTGCACTGTTGCCCAGGCTAGAGTGCAGTGTCAAGATCTTGGCTCACTGCAAGCTCCGCCTCCCGGGTTCACGCCATTCTCCTGCCTCAGCCTCCCAAGTAGCTGGGACTACAGGCGCCTGCCACCACGCTCAGCTAATTTTTTGTACTTTTTTAGTAGAGACGGGGTTCCACCGTGTTAGCCAGGATGGTCTTGATCTCCTGACCTCGTGATCCGCCCGTCTCAGCCTCCCAAAGTGCTGGGATTACAGGTGTGAGCCACCCCGCCCGGCAGGACTTCTATTTTTGGCTGTTTTGTTTTTGTGTTTGTTTTTTGGGTAGTGAAGATTTAGGAAACAGAGATCAGCAGCATAATTAAAAGACGCTAATAACAAAATCAATCTGCCAAGTAATTATATATATAGCTGCTTTTTGCTGCATGGTAATTAGTCATAAATAATAAACAGTCGATAAAAACAAAGGTAACTGATTGGGCTTTCACACAGCCAGGCCATAGTAACATCCTTCCTGTTTTTGTCTTCTTAGTGCTCCCAGACTGGCCATGGATCAGGGCTGAGAGTTGACCTGATGCCAGGGAGCATTCAAGCACACTCAATGCTGACACTCACCTGTTGTGCCTCAGTTGCCCTGATGCCCCAGGGCGTTCCTTTCATTCTCTCATCAACCCCAGAAACTGCCATGTCCCCCCACCGCGGGGGTGTCCTTTGGCTCCATTCAGCTGCCCCTTTGTGTCTTCTCTGACTTCAGCCTGCCTTCGTCCTCTGTGTGCCCCTCCCCCATGTGCCAGGCTCTGCAGCAGGTGCTGGAGGGACAAAACTGAAGGATACCAGTTAGATTATCAGGATAAAACTGTGAAACATTTGGGTGTATGATGATGAAATATTCTAGCTCTGTGATGTCTCTATACACGTACATATTATTGCTCGTGACCAAGATATTTTTGTAGGACTCAAAAAGGGTTATTTTAAAAGAGAGAGAGATGAATAAGATCCAGTTCTTGATCTAAAGGAGCCAATAGGCTGCGAGAGGAAACAGCCTCTATACAGCTCATCCCGACGCCCATGCTAGAGGGGCGTCTACAAAGGCCGCGGAAGCAGATGTGCAGGCAGTGCTTTCACTTGGGTGAGAAGAAAGGGGTTGGGAGACAGCTCCGAGCAAGTTTCATTGAGTTGCATCTTGAAGGGTGAGGAGGAGTTTGGCAGGTGGCAGAGGGATTATAATAATAGCTCACATTTATTGAGCACTTATGAAGCACCAGGTGCTGTTCTAAGAACTGTTTGTGTGCTGACCCATGTAACCCTTGAAACCACGCAGTAAGGCAGATGTTATTGTCTTCGTTTTTAGAGGAGGAAACAGGGTGTAGTGAGTTGAGTTTTGTTCCCACCAGAAGGATGTGTCTAGGTCCTAACCCCTGGTCCCTGTGACTGTGACTTTATTTGGAAATAAGGTCTGCAAATATAATTAAGGATGGAGATCTCATTTTCAGATCTTGAGATCTTATCATGAGATTATAATCTCATTTCTTGATGAGATAATTTTGATTTAGGGTAGGCCCTAAATGCAATGACTGATGTTCCCATGAGAGAGAAGAAAGGAGAGGGGGATTCAAGGCACAGAGACACAGGGGAGAATGCGATGTGAAGGGAGGGGCAGACACTGGAGCGAAGCTGCTGGAAGCAAAGCAAACCTGGAGCCTCCAGAGGCTGGAAGCGGTGAGCAGGGGTTCCCCCTAAAGCCTTCAGAGGTAGCGTGTCCCTGCCCATAGCTTAGTTTCAGAAGCCATAGAACAAGCTCTCCTCTGGAGAATCGTTGGCTTGAATCACTGTGAATGATCACCCCCTCTTCCTCTCCCTCCCCACAACAGAAGTCTTTCAGTTCCACATCAAGGAAGGGTAAGACTACCCTCTTTCCCCAGGGTAAAAATCAATGACCCAGTGAACCAGGCCCCAGACTTGCCTTAATGCACCACAAACAAGAACCCTATGAGCTGATGATACTTTCCCTGAACAGCAGGCTGTTCCCACTGGTGTGTGCCTGGGCCACCAGCAACAGTTTGACTTCAGGAGTCACTCAGTAGGGGCAGTCCTAGGGCTGAGGGAACCCCTTAAGTGGAGAGATGGGAAAAGGCTGGGTTCCTGCTTTGGGGAGGAGTCTAAGGGCTTTAGGCCAGCAGCAATGTTGGCTGCCTGTCCTGTTGGGAAGAAGAGAGACTCCCTGTCAGGCTGGTCCACACCTCCAGTGCCACTGGACCATTCAGATGGACAGTGCTGAGGCAGGCAGAGCTTTCAGGTGGACGGTGCTGGGCCAGGCCAGGGGGCAGGACTTGGGCAAAGGGCATGTTTCTGTGTCTCTGCTGTGTTTTTGTGTTTTCGTTCCTTTGTCCTGATTCTCAAGAGACGGCTGGGGACTGGTTGTTTTTTCTAGGGAAGTCAAGTCTTGGCGGTAGCAGGAAGGAGACTTGGTGCTCTCATGGGAGGTGAGAGCAGCAGCCAGGACCTGGAGAACCCGAGGATGAAGGCGGGCAAGGTTTGGAAGCCTGTGGAAAAGAAATCATATCACGTTTCCTGGGTGCCTGAGTGCTTGGGCTTGGGAACTAATGGACCACAGGGACATGCTGGGCTCCAGAAGGCCGAGTGAGCTGAGCAGCTCCACCAACCTCTCAGTGGGAATTGCCCCCACGGAGGGCCAGCTGCCCAGCTCAGGGCCTTTGTAGGGCTGAGGAGGACTGGATTCCTGTCAGGGCAGAATGCGAACAGATTTCCTCCCTTCTTTGCTTAGATTCTCCATCTACTGGTCCCTGCCTGGCATGCCTTCCCCTCCCAGGATAACTATTACATTTCTGCCAGGGTCCAAGCAAGAAAACAACACAGCTCCATTGTGTCTGGTTCTGAGAATTCTTTTTGTGACTGTCAGGTTGGTGTCAGTGTCCCTAGGAGGGGATGAAGGAGCCCGCTAGTCCCCAGGGAAAGGGACCCAGGCTGCAGGTGCAGAAGGAGCTGTATCAGGCCCTCAAGGCTAGCACTGAGCAAGATGGCAAAATTGAGGAAGAGAGATGTGGGGATTTTACCATTTTGTGGGCACTTGAATGGATTGCTTTATGTTTGTGACAACAAAGGGAAGAGGATTTCATTGTTGAGCACTTACTTTCTCTGTGTGATCAAAAGATTGACTTTCAAACGGGAGTTCTATCACCAGGCATTTGCCTATTGCGGGCGTTGTTTGGGCTCTGCCATCACGTGGTGCTCCTGGGTAACCAGCTCGGGGGCCAGGCTGGGCTGCTGCAGCTGAGAGTGATTCAAGATGGCGAGAGGAGGGCTGAATGCTCAGCACAGGGCACTGTGGCCTGGGAGCTACAGGAAAAGCAGTATAATTAGCAGTCATGATAGGTGTGAGTTCTGGAACTCCACAGCCTCCCTTGATAGCCAGACTCTACCACTCACCTGCTGGGTGATTACGTGCCAGTTGTTTAACCTTTCCTCAACCATTCATGTTTCTTCCTCTGTAAAATGGGAGTCTCACAGTATTGATGTTGTAGAATAATTGGGAGAATTTCAGGAGTTAACATGTGAAAAATATGACCAGTGCTTGGCACGATACATGCTGAGCAGTATCAGCAGTATCCCCTGTGGTCCTGCGCAGGGGCAGACACCTGGCTTTGGGGATTTGGAGGGAGGAGGGGGAGGCATGGCATAAGATCCTGGGTGACTCCTGGGTGGAGCCCAGCCTGGGCCTGACTAGTGCCTAGCAGCCTGATGAGGTTTGTCACTTAGGAGAGTTCCTGTCCTCAAGGGTTGGAGGTGTCGCCACCTCTGGGCCCCACTGGGGGTAGCCTGTGCACACGTGCCATGTCCTGAGACCACAGAATGGGGAAGTGGCTGAGGTTCCTGCAGGGCCAGGAGAGGAGGCCACAGTCTCTGCTCTCCACTGAAACAAACTCTGTCTTTGACCATTTCATGAGCTAGGGAACAGGGCAACCCTGCAAACGAGGTATCATTTTCTCTCTATTTCTTATGTAAAAGAGGCTCAGGAAAGTGGTGAAGACAAAAAGTGGAGCAGGAGTCGAACTCAGGCCCAACTCCAAAGCATCACGAGGTTCTGTCTCCAAGGAACCAGGCAAGGGCTGGGAGATTGGTATTGGGCAAAAATAGAACCACACAAGCCAATGATATAGGGTACTCAAGAGGGGTGCGAGAAGAAGGGAGATAACTCAGAAGACTGAAGAGTGAAGAGAATGAGGAACCTGAGGGAGGAAAAGGAGAAATGAGGCTCTATGGTACGAGGGGTGTGTCTGCTCTATCTCTGCTGGAATGGAAGGCCCTAGGTATGTGGAGCTCTAAATCCAGAAATCTCCAAGGCCCAGGCAGGGAACTCAAATGAACACACAGGCCTGGTGAGGTGACCTGGAGAACCCACTTGGAGAAAGGGGACAGCCTCCACTCAGTTCCCGCGGGTGTGCCGAGGCATGCAGGAACCAGGCCCAGGCTTGCCGGAGTGCCACATCTTCTTCCCAGAGAAGCAGGAAACTAATTGTTTTAAATGTGAACTCTCATAAGTTTAAAATGCTGGTAACCAAAACAATTTAAAATATCATTTTAAGAAAAACAAAAACAAAAAGCCTACTGGCTGCCAGGATACAACCTCTCCTTTATGCCACTTGTTTACATGAGGGGCTCATGGTCCGATTGCGAGCCAATCCAGGCCTTCGCAAGACCCCAGGAGGGCAGAGTGTGTGTGTGTCAGGGAGGTGAGAACTGAGGACTCTGAGGAAGAAACATCCAGATTTCCAGAGAGAAGGAAACAGAGTAAGACCAATGCATTGCTACCAGAAGATACAAAAGGGACGTTTGCCTTTGACTGCCGAGGTGCCTTCTACCAGCCCTTCCCTGTCACAGTGGGGCAGGGCCTTCAGCTCCACCAGAGGATATGAGGATACCCGTGCAGAGAGGGCTGAGGGAGACAGGGAGGAGGGATGCTTGGGGGCGGTGGAAGCCGCTCAGCTGGGCTGCTGAGGAGTGAATCACATTTCCATGTGATAGGTGCAGTTCACACTTTGTAAGGGAGCAGGGAGCCTGACTTTTCTAAATATACCAGGCAAGCCAAACAGCCACCTGCCTTGGGATTGACATTCCTGACAGGAGGCTGGGCAAGCCCTTGGATTCCATATCTGTAGGCTGCGTCTCAGGATGCTGCTCTGACTGGGGGAGAGTGGCTGAGGCAGGAGCTGGGCCTTCTAGAAGGTGCCCAGAGATATCAGTTCTCAGGTAAATACATGTAGGAACCTTGGGAAACCCTCACAGACCCAGATTAAGCTGTGCGAGCACAAGCTTCCAGAGGGGTTACTGGAAACTCCTGGTGGACTTTCCTCTTTCTGTTGCCCTCGGCCCTCCCAGGGCTGCCTGAAACAATGGTCCCTGGTTGTGTCCTCCAAGCGTATTCATGCCAGTATTCACGACATCCTCCTCAGGGCCTGGGAGGGTCCTCCCTAAATCCACAATCGCCTGGAAAGTCCCCTCCTGAGAGCACAGTGTGGGCAGCCCTGACTCTGCCTGCCTTGGCAGCAAGCTCAGGTCCCTGGAGGAGTAGGAAGTTACCTACTTGACTTACCCTGAAATGCCCTGCACGCCATCCTGCAGGCTGTAGGGTGGGGTGGTGGGGGGATGAGGAGCGGCTCCTATCCCTCTTTTTTTTTTTTTTTTGAGATGGAGTCTTGCTCTCTTGCCCAGGCTGGAGTGCAGTGGTGCGATCTCGGCTCACTGCAAGCTCCACCTCCTGAGTTCACGCCATTCTTCTGCCTCAGCCTCCTGAGTAACTGGGACTACAGGCGCCGGCCACCACGCCTGGCTAATTTTGTATTTTTAGTAGAGACGGGGTTTCACAGTGTTAGCCAGGATGGTCTTGATCTCCTGACCTTGTGATCCACCTGCCTCGGCCTCCCAAAGTGCTGGGATTACAGGCATGAGTCACCGTGCCCGGCCAAGTGGCCCCTATCCTCTTGGCGTCAGGTTCCAACTCTGTACAAGTGGAGGCTGGAGGTGACAATGCCAGTCTGAGGCCTCCTCCAGGCCTGGTATGGCATAGTTGCCTCGGGTACGATGTGGGCTGGAGGCTTGGGGTGCTGTAGGGGGTAGGGGCAGTCTTCCATGGAGCAGGTGGGGCTGCTCTTCAGCTTACTTTGGGCATGAGGCACAGCAGCCCGAGCTGTGGGCAGGCAGCGCTCAGGGTCTGCTGCTGGACCCAGAAGGGCTTTCAGGGAAAGCTGGGGCTTGATGAGCTGCCCTAATGCTGGGAAGAAGAGGCAGCAATGACCCAAAGAAATGTAGGCAATGTAGGCTTTAGGCTGTGGGTAGAGGTGCCCCTGGCATGGCCCACCCAACCCAGCCCTGGGGAGGGGGCTCGGTCCCAGGCTTCTGCAGATAAGGACCTGGAGGCCTGTGAGAATCTTGTGAGCAGATTCTGAGCTGCCAGCAGCTCTGCTAATGACCAGTACCTGAGGATGACACTGGGTCCCAGAAAAATGTGGAGCTCAGATGCCTAGTGCTCTGAATGCAGCCTGGGCTCCAGGAGGGGGGGTCCTCCCAGCACCTCGACGTCTTATCACATTCACTGTGCTTCTCAGGAGCCCCAAGGGCTCAGAGAGGACTCCAGTCTCTAAGGAACTTCTGCAACCTGTGAGAGGCTGCCTTGGTGGGCAACCCATATGATATTCTGCCACAAATGAGGCTTGACCCTGGTGGAGGGAAACAGTTGTGGGCTTTGGGGTCAGTGAGATCTGGTTCAAATCCTGAATCATTCCTCAGAGAGACTTCACCTGACCATACTTTCTAACACATTGCCTTTCTAGGTTTCTTCACAGTCCTTTAAACTACCTGATTTAATCATCTGTTTATGAGCTTCCTGACATCTCCCAACCCCCAGTGAAAGGCTGGGCCCTGAGAATACAGTGGGAAGCAAGCCTGGAGAAGTCCTTACCCTCGGGGAGCTTTCTGTCCTTGGTGGGCAAACAGGTAAGAGGTGGCATCGAGGACTGTGATGGGGAAACATGCTCATTGTCACAGAGCAAGTTAGCAAATTATTTAAAGTGTTTTTTTTTTTTTTTTTTTTTTTTTTTTTGAGACAGAGTCTCGCTCTGTCGCCCAGGCTGGAGTGTAGTGGCGTGATCTCAGCTCACTGCAAGCTCCACCTCCCGGCTTCACGCCATTCTCCTGCCTCAGTGTGTAACTGGGACTACAGGCGCCTGTCACCACGCCCCACTAATTTTTTGTATTTTTTTAGTGGAGACGGGGTTTCACCGTGTTAGCCAGGATGGTCTTGATCTTCCGACCTCGTGATCCGCCCACCTCGGCCTCCCAAAGTGCTGGGATTACAGGCGTGAGCCACCGCGCCTGGCCTAAAGTGGTTTTTAAAAACATTATTATGTTTTTGTAGAGGCAAGGTCTCACTGTGTTGCCCAGGCTGGTCTTGAACTCCAGGGCTTAAGTAGTCCTCCTACCTCAGCCTCCCAAAGTGCTGGGATTACAGGTCACTGCACCCAGCAAATTATTAAACATGTTGCTGGACAACACTTATGCTAAAAAATTCTTCATTGTTGTCTGAAATTCTAATTTAGCTGGGCATATTTGTTTTGACAACCCTGGCACTGTGGGAGCGTCTAGGAGGAGCACTATAGCCAGTCCTGGGACCTGGAGCAGGTATTTCCTAGAGACGGGGGCCCCAGCCACACCTGAAGGATGGGAAGGAATTAGCAAGGTGGAGGGGAAGTGAGTCTTCCAAGTGGAGGGAATGTGGTGTACAAAGGCCAGGACGTGAGAGCCAAGCACCCTGAGAGCCTGATAGGCTTTCTCAGGATGGGGAGTGGAGGGGCTGGGGGCACAGGCAGGCACAGTTCGATGAAGGTCTTGGGTCATGTTCAGGAGTCTGGACTTTACCCCAAGAACAACACATTTACTGAAGGCTTTTAAGTGGAAAAAAACATGATCATCTCACATTTTGTTTTGTTTGGGTTTTTAAATTTTGAGACAGAGTCTTGCTGTGATGCCCAGGCTGGAGTGCCATGGTACAATCTCTGCTCACTGCAACCTCTGCTTCCCGGGTTCGAGCAATTCTCCTGCCTCAGCCTCCCGAGTAGCTGGAACTATGGGCATGTGCCACCATGTCTTGCTAATTTTTGTACTTTTAGTAGAGATGGGGTTTCACCATATTGGTCAGGCTGGTCTCAAACTCCTGACCTCAAGCCTTGGCCTCTCAAAGTGCTGGGATTACAGGCGTGAGCCACCACGCCTTGCGTTTTTAACAGTTGATTCTGGCTGCTCTATGGAGAATGAATTTGGGAGACCAGAAGTGGAAGGTGAGAGGCTGGTTAGGAGGCTTTAGCTACCATCCAGCTGAGAGATGATGGTGGCTTGGACAAGAAAGGAGGCAGTGGAGGAGGGAAGTGGATAGATTTGATAGATTCAGTCCATCCTCAGGAGAAAGAATCAATAAGATTTAGCTACTGATTCAAAGTGAAGGGGGCTGGGGGCCAATCAGGGAGCAGAAGAGAAAAAGTGACTCCCAAGTTCTTGAGCAACTGGAGGGTGGGATGCCATTCAGTGAGGTGGGGGAGACAGGAGGAGGGGAGGAAGAGGAAGAGGAAGAAAAGATTGGTGGCAGAGGAAGAGGAGGGTGCTTCATTTTGGATAGGTTGAGCCTTAGGTGCTCATGGAATACCTCAAGTGGCAATGGCCAGCAGGAGTCTGAAATGATGCAGGTCTAGACCGAGGCCTGAACCACCAGCATGGAGATGCAGCTGGAAGCCACGGGAGCCTTGCTGCTCCTCTCCAGCCCCTGCTTCAGAAGTCTGCAAGGCCGGCTGGGCAAGGACAGGGCTGAACCAGACTCTCTGGACAGGAAGCACTGGGGCCTGAGCTCAACCCTTTCCCTAGTGCTCCATCCAGTGCGGCAGCTCCCCCTGGTCCTTGTGGATGCCTGACAGGTAGGAGTGTGGACTCCTGCAGCCTCGCTTTCTGATTTTTCTTAGATGGTTACAGGATGTCTCTCAGTTTTAAAGGGTTTATAACTGATTCCATTTTAATACAATGTGGGCAGAATAGAATACATCTACGGGCCAGATCTGCTGTGGGGACCACTGGTCAGGGGCCTGGCTTTCGAAGTGAGAGGAGATGCTGAACAAAACCCTCAGGATCAGGCGCCTTTAAGGCAATGTTCCCCCAAATTAACCCATAAGCCCCTGCATCAGAATCACCCATGAAGTGTGCCTAAAAATGGAACCCTAAGCTCTGTCTCTAGCAATTCAGATTCAGAAGACCTGGGGAAGGTCCAGGAATCTGATTTTAACTAGTGCCATAGGTGCACACTCAAGTCTGAGAACCTCTGAGTTGGGGGTTGGCAGGGGAGACAGAGAAAGGTTGGTTTAGGCAGGAGAAAACTAAAAGATCAGGCTCTCAAAAGAAAAGGTCATTTCAGGAAAGATGGCCGGTTGATGGGAAGGAAAGATGTCGGCTTCCTGGGAAGGATTCCAAAGTCCATCTTCATTCTTCTCCGACACATCTTTTTCCTCCCCAAGGAAGAGGAATGTGGATCTTAATGTTCAGTTCTGAGATTGTGATAGAGCTGTATTTGCTAGTGGGAGTGATGGAGCCAATGGGCACTAAGAGGTCTGTGCACAGGGCTTTGGTTCCCTCTTCTCTCTCTCTTCCTAAGTGGTAAGTGGAGCAGGGTCGGCTGTCTTCTTGGATGCTTTCCTGTCCTTCCTGGCCCAGGCCCCACCAGCCGAGCATGGTGGCACATGCACTCAATCTTTATGACTTTCTGTCCTGGAGCTGAGGGTGTGTCGGAGCAGCCTTTCTCCCCATTTCAGTGGATAAGAGCTAAGTGCTGGGATGGAGAATGAGATGGGATTGGGTGAGAGGTGAATTGAGCAGGTCTCACAGTTTCCTGTGCCTAAGCCACTACCTCTCACTGGTTTAGGAAGCAGAAGTGTTCTATGAGGTTCTGCCCAGACTAGCATAATCCTACCCTAGGGCTCAAGCCAGTTAATTGCAACACTAGTCTGCTTGCTTTCCATTGATTCTTTTGTATACAACTCCACTGGGAATGCATCGAGGAGAAATGAGAGTTCTGGGCTGGGACTGGGCATTGTTGGGCCCCTCAGTCTACTCCAAAACCGTATCATTATTTCTAACATCCAGCAGGACTGTACCCCAACTTCAACCATAAGACAGGGACTAAAAAGTGTGCAATGGCTTTCTCATAACAAGGTCATTAGTGACCTTGAACAGAGAGGGTAGATAGGAAAAGCCAGGCTAGAGTGAGACAGCAAGAGCGCCAGATAAGAAAGACAGAAGTGGGCCGGGCACGGTGGCTCACACCTGTAATCCCAGCACTTTGGGAGGCTGAGGCGGGTGGATCCCTCGAGGTCAGGAGTTCAAGACCAGCCTGGCCAACATGGTGAAACCTCGTCTCTACTAAAAATACAAAAATTAGCCAGGCATGGTGGTGCATGGCCTGTAATCCCAGCTACTGGGGAGGCTGAGGTAGGAGAATCACTTGAATCCGGGAGGCAGAGGTTGCAGTAAGCCGAGATCGTGCCACTGCACTCCAGCCTGGGTGACAGAGCAAGACTCTGTCTCAAAAAAAAAAAAAAAAAAAAAAAAAAAAAAAAGAAGTGCTTCATAGGTGTCTCTTCCAGAGGACAGGAGAGAGGTAGAAGTAGAAGAGGACATGGGGTCAAGGCCAACATGGGAACTGCTGGCCAAGAGGAAGTACAGAGAGAGGGAGAATCAACAGAGTGAGGTCTGTGAGGAGGGGAAAGATAAAACCATCTGGAGCACAAGGTAGGGATTAGTTTTGGCGAAAGGTCACCCCATCCATTCTAACAGCAGGAAAAGGAAAGGATGATCCCAGCATGGGCAAGTTTATAGATCTGGTGACAAAAAAAGTTGAAGGAATTACTATCTGATGGCTCTGTTTTCTCTGTGAAATTGGGGGTAATATCCTGAGCTGACAGTAAGTAAGAGACTGAAAGATGAAGTTTAAAGGGAATCATAGATAGTGTCCTACGCAGGCAGTCCCAGGGTGAGGCCCAGCAGATTGATCTCAGCACCACGGCTGCTGCCAGTCCCAGCCCAGTCTGCTCAGACAAGTTCACATCAAGTGGAAGCCTCCAGCTAGTGCTCCCGACACCTGGGTTCTCAGCCTAATAATTCAATTACCTATTTGAGGATGGTGATTTCTATATATTTTTAAAGCCCCAAGGGGCTGGGCATGGTGGCTCACGCCTGTAATTCCATCACTTTGGGAGGCCAAGGCAGGAGGATGGCTTGAGCTCAGGAGTTTGGGGTCAGCCTGAGCAACATAATGAGACCCCAGCTCTACCAAAAACCTCCAAAATTATTCAGGTGTGGTGGTACACACCTGTAGTCCCAGCTATGGGGGAGGCTGAGGTGGGAGGATTGCTTGAGCCCAGGAGGTTGGGGCTGCTGTGAGCCCTGATCATACCACTGCATTCCAGCCTAGGTTATAGAGCAAGACCTATCTCAAAAGAAGAAAAAAGATCCCTAGAAACAACAGAACAGAAACAAGGAAAAATCTTCCTAGAGCCCAGGCTAAACCTCCCACCTCTCATTTTTCCCCTTGGATAGGTCAATATTCCCTGATGGGGACAGCTGCCACCGATATATTAGTATTTTTCAAAGTGTGTTCAAAGAACTTTAGCCCTGAAGACGTTTCAAGGATAAAGGTGAAAAACAGGTTTGGAAAATCCTGCATTAGCACTTCTCTTGAGGTTGCATTCATATACAGAAAGATCTGAAACATTTAGCGGAGAGAAAACTTTAATTTTTGTTTCAGTGTTTTAAACCACAGACTCCTCTCCCTAACATGCCCATGTTCCCATGATCACTGGGAACTAAGAGTCTGTAGATTCCACTTTAACATATATTCAATAAATCAACAAATCACTTGAACATTACTATCAGCCCAGGCACAATCAACTAGTTGTGGTTAGTGAAGGACATTATTTGGTATATCCAAAGTGGTTGTCATTTAAACAACTCTCTCGAGGAAGATTTTCAGCCTGTTGAAGACAGAGAATAATCTGTGGCATGAACAGAGGCATTTTAAATCTGTGAGAAAACTCACAGTCCAAGAGTCAAGTTAACTGAAATCCACAGGATAGACTGAACATGCTGCAGACAAGCATTCTCGGTCCAGACACCGCCTTATAAGGTGGCCTGACATTTTCTCATGGCCCAGGCCACCCTCCAAAAATATCCAGAGACAGAATGAGAGTGGGAACTGGCCTCCCCGAATGTTTCAAATACGAACAAGCAGGCTCTCCATGAAATAGGAGGGCTGACACCTGCTTTGCAAGCCGGCTCTAAAAGCACTCTGCTTTTCAAAACCAAGTAGTTGCAGGGTCTGTGATGGGGAGGAGGGCTCTGCAGCTGGGAGAAAATAGATTGAGCCTCGAAGCACGCACCCAAGTTGGTTTCTTTGCTCTAAAAAAAAAGTGTTATTTCCTGTACTCCTCCAGAATATGCTTTAAAATCTCTTTGCTTTATATGGACAATAAAAGATCCGTGACCGATTTTCATTAGAGGGCTTCTGTCCCTTGCCATGTCCTTGGGATGAAGCCGTTTTCCAAACTCCTTTGGCTCTTAAGGCCCTGATTGCTTGTGAGGTGCTGCCCCCCAGCGGGAAAGTCTGGCTACGACAACACCGAGGGAGAAATAAAGATCCTGGCTTTAACCAAGTGCAGCCAGCATCTGGAAACACATCTGGATTGCCTCCACCCAAAGCCAAAGATAGATGTGAAAGCACTGTCATGGTAACAAGTCTGGAAGCTCTGGAATTAGGGAGCAGAAAGCGTGACTTCTAAACAAAAATATTTATGAAATGGGCACTGGGTGCTTATATACACAGCCTTTCACATTCTTATTTTTGCTCACCAAATGAGATTTTAGGGTGAATTGCCTTTTGTGGGAAGGATTATTTTTGGTATTGAGACTTGCCCTCATAGCACTAATATATCTTTGAATTAAAAGAAGTATTGGTCAAATGACCACATGGCTGTCTCTTCTAATCTGGTTCTGTTATAGGCAGAGAAATGTTAATAGGTATGGCTATTTTTGGTAATAGTTGCTTAGAACAGTTTCTTCACCATTAAACTGTATGACAAAGAGCCAGGCTATTTGTGAGGCTGGGATTTTTTTCCTTTCAATAATAAAAGGAATTGCAAAGCTAGTCCTCATTCTTGTTAAAGGGAACAGAAAAACACAGCAGTATTTTTGGAATGCTGTGTAACAGTAGGTCTCTTAATTATACCAATGCTAATTCGTCCAGGCTAAGGCTTATATTAACATAGTACACATAATTGCCACAAAATATGACAATGACAAATTGGAAAGCCCTGGTCTCCCATTACCATGCTAACATTGTAAAAGTTGTGTTTTCTGAGTAGCCTGTACTATTAACTTTACCATCTGTTCCTCAGTTTCAGTTGCAATACTTTTTTCATAAATGAAAAAGCCAACCTCTGAAGCTGAATAGGCTCTACACGAGGAGAGAGGTGGTCTAACCTCTATGCTGGGAACATCTAGACCGTAATCAGACAGCATTTAGAAGGGAAGTGTTCCCCTTTGGAACAAAGACCACACTCTTAGGCTGTGGTGATGATCTGAGAAAGAGCTGGCAGGCTCAGATGGGGAGCACATCACTGCTGCAGGCACCATGATCAAGAGGTCACTGGGAAAAGTAACTAGGACATACCCAGCACCGGAGGCCTATAGGTAGATCAGCTGTGACCCAGCAGAGGACACCCCAAGGCAGTGTCCTTCCCACCACTTCTTACTGCCAGCCTGAGTGAGGGGGGCCGTTCTTGGGATTCCTGTGTTTGGAAGCATTTTCAGGATGAAGTACTTGAACTTCACCACATCTTGCTTTAATATAAGATCAACAGTGCTGGGCAACAGGATCTCCCCACTGAACTTCTGTTAGAAAAGTTACACTAACAGACTGAGCGTGGTGGCTCATGCCTGTAATCCCAGCACTTTGGGAGGCTGAGGTGGGTGGACCACCTGAGGTCATGAGTTCGAAACCAGCATGGTCAACATGGTGAAACCCTGTCTCTACTAAAAATACAAAAAATTAGCCGGGTGTGGTGGTGGGCGCCTGTAATCCCAGCTACTTGGGAGGCTGAGGAAGAAACATCGTTTGAACCTGGGAGGTGGAGGTTGCAGTGAGCCGAGATTGTGCCTTTGCACTCTAGCCTGGGCAACAGCAGCGAAACTCTGTCTCAAAACAAAAAAAGAAAAGTTACACTAACAAAACCCCAGCTTGTTATAAGACAAGGGTCCTGAACCCTGTGCTGTTAATATCTCAGATTCTCTGGTCACTTGCATGAGGAACCCCTTGTCCCTCTGCAGCCAGCTTGCAGACTGGCTTAGCCTGAAGACTGACTGGCAGGGAAGGACTTTTTGGAAACCTCTTAATATAGTCTGTCTTTCCTGTAAGTGCAGAACCATTATGAATAGCAGAATTAGATTTTAAAATTGTTAAAGAGCTGGAGTCCGTAATTGAACTGAAATTCTCCCATATTCCTGAAACACCACATTCAGGCCTACTGACTATGAAAAATCATTGCACTCACTGGTAGGTATTTCAAATCCAGGCAGAGCACACATCAGTTTATTTTGAAATGCAACACAGATCAGTATTTTATGAATACAACTTATTACCACATTAACATTATCAGGTAAAAACAGCTTTCAAATGCATGCATAGAAAGTTAAGCATAGTCTCTGGACTCCTTATTTCTAAATATACAAAAAATACATTTAAATTATATAATTTTAGTGAATCAAAGACTTATAAAATTACAATTTTGGTTTTCACAACATAGAAAAAATACAAAAATGACTATATATACGGTTGTATAATTTTTTACCCAAATTTCAAAGGAGCAGTATGTATTGAATTTAATGTTTTATCTGAAACTCAGAACTGCAAGTAATTTGCAGGCTGGACCACATCAATGCCAACCTTTTATTATAAATGAATAACCAAAAAAATAAGTGAAAAATGAGGGCATGATCTCTTCTTATACCTCTTCAACTCTCCAGCACCTAAACCTTTCCTGTCAGAAGTCTGCTCTGGAGACAGTTTTTCATCTGCAAGGCCAGTACTTTATTCCATGACTAACTCTCCATGGTGCCTCTAGGTAACGGTTGGTACATGTTAAATGAATGAGCCCAACCTCAGTAAACATAACGCAGCAAGATGCAGATTAGCAGTCTTTGCCGACAAAAGCACTACTGCGGACCTCAAAGAATTCTCTCTGTCAGAAGAAGGCCCCCATGGAGGGGATCTGAAACACACAATCAAGTGGGTAGTTGGGAAGATGATGCCTTTGACTATGCCCTGAAATGAAACCGCTAAGTCTGACAAAATACCCACAAAAACATGACATTCCTTGTTCACACTTTATTAAGAAGGTGTGACATTTGGTGGTGTGGTTGTTCTCAATTTATAAAAGAATAAATGACTTCAAAGGAGAAATGAATTCATGTTAGGGATAAAGAAACCAGTTAGAGAGGTTATTGAAGGACACAGTGACATGCCTTACTTATCTGCCATAAGTATTCTAAATGTTGATGTACAAAAATACACACTGGGGTTGAGACCCTTTTTGAAAAGGGAGCTGTGTGCTGTGTTCTCATTGCCAAAGTTCAATTCAATGCAACAGCACTGTTTGCAACAGAATGTTTTTCATAAGTAGTGACAAATTATAATAAAGCGGCCCAAATAAAACCCCCAGTCCAGCAACCCTGGAAAAGCTGCATTTTTCATCCTGACTTCTAGAATTTTCCCAAAAACAACTGAAAAAATCTAACAGAATAAAGTAATATGACAAATATAACCCAAGTTGATTCTATTTTATAGTAGAAATACATTATGGAAGAATAAAACGAGAGAAAAGGCATGAAAAAATCTTTCCCACATATTTTGTCTATCAAATACAAGAATAGATTCTAATCTCAACACGCCCAAGTTGAGTGCTGACTTTAAGAAGCAGAATTTTAAAGTTCAATTCAAAAATAATTTATTACACACCTGCCTGCATTAAATTTTCAAACTTCTATAAAAATAAGCACTTAAAAATTTAGTTTTCCAGGGGCCGGGCACAATGGCTCACGCCTGTAATCCCAGCACTTTGGGAGGCCGAGGCAGGCAGATCATGAGGTCAGGAGATCGAGACCATCCTGGCTAACACGGTGAAACCCCGTCTCTACTAAAAATACAAAAAAAAATTAGCCGGGTGTGGTGGCACACACCTGTAGTCCCAGCTACTCGGGAGGCTGAGGCAGGAGGATGGCATGAACCCGGGAGGTGGAGCTTGCAGTGAGCCGAGATCACGCCACTGCACTCCAGCCTGGGCAACAGAGTGAGACTCCGTCTCAAAAGAGAAAAAAAAAAAATTTTGTTTTCCAGTATGAGTTTTCTGATATTCGCAATTATACTTTAAATGACAACTACTCAATAAGCGAAACTTTTAAAGTCTTAAAGTTCAACATCAACCCCCCCCAAAAAAAAAAAAAAAAAAGCTGCAGGGGGTGGGGGAGGAAAAAAGGCTCCATAAAGATACTGTGCTATTTAATACTTAATGGACATCTAAACTCGGGCTTTCACATTTTCATCCAACTCTTTCTTTCTTATTTTTTTTTTCAGTTTACCTACAGTTGCAATACCAGCCCTTTCTTGAGGAGTTTTAAACGCATGGTTGAGCAATTAAATCATATGAGGATGTGACATGGATGAGATAATGTCGGTAGGACCAAACTATTTCTTGGCTGCTCCAACATGCGGAGATGATACTGCTTTTAGCTCATGATGGCCCAAGTGGAATGTTTTACTGCCTATGGACTTATAGCTTGGTGGAAATTAACATAGGACCTTAATTAGCAAAAGTATCCAAACAGAAGAGCGAATGAAAATTAAAAAATAAAACAATAATGGTGTATAAACCTATTCCTGAATGTTTTCTGACTACCTTTCTAAAGCAACACGTTCCATGTGCTTTCAGTAACAGAGCCTCCATTCCTACGTGGCTGGATCAGCTTCTTCAGGGTCATCAGTGCATCAGTGAGAATAGCTACTGGCAAACACGTTACTCAGAGGTGTTCTGAGAACAGTGCTGTGAAAAGGACTTGTCGCTTATGAGCTATTGAGCTCCCCCTTTCTGAGACCTGTCATTTTGTTAAGATATGATTGAGGCTGAGCTCCAGATAAGATATATTCTTTACGGTATACACATACTTATTAGATTCAAGCACGTTTCTTAGTGGCAGGCAGTAATGACTCAATTTAAAACAAACAAAAGGGTTCTAAGTTGTTTTCTGATTATAGGCACTACCCCGAAGCTTCATAGGCATATACATTTTATAATTCATTCATTAGATACGAGGGGATAGGTCCCAGCCATAACTTCAGAGCATTCCAGAGAACAGAGTTTGCCGCTTCAAAAATACAAATAGTTTCCAGCATGCAGTCAAGCACTTTGACAAGGGAATGCTAAACACACTGCAGACTGAAACATAACTATACTGCAAGCTGGGCTATTCGGTTGGTACGACTTCATTATTCAGACTGTAACTCTCAAGTACTTAGTGTTACAGGTCTTTACTGATCAGATACATGAAGGACACAGAAGGACATAAAATGTCAAATCCCTTTCTAGTGCCATCATAAATATTAGGAACTTCTGGTTGAAAGAGCATGCTGAGATGAACTGGCCAGGGTGTTTTATGTAACAATCTTTTTCTAAAATAAAATCTCAGGCCCACGTGACACTGGATTTTTGTTTTAGTTTTGTTTGAATATTTTAAAAATAGTTCTTACTTATTTTCTATGAAACGTATTGGGAACTCAAAAAGTCTGCAGCATTTTTTGATCATTGAAAAGTTTGTTTTGGTGGGAGGTGCAGAAAGCAGGAACTATTCAAATTTCTTGTGCTCTTCAGTATGAGAAAGGATCTTTCTTCTCTGGTGTATCATGTGGAAATACAACTGGGGAAAAACTGAAAAGAAAAGAAAAGTTGGTTAAGAGGATGGTTTAAAATTCCATGCTCTATTTAAAGCATATGAACTTGAGGTCCTCTCTAACCCTCTGACTAATTTCTCATCCAGCAACCAAGGAAGGTAACAAAGTAGGCTTGGGGAAAGGGAGAAAAAACACAGAGAGACTTACCATCTTTCTTTTCCTGCTTTAGCTGAGGGAAAAAGTGGTGTGGAATACAGTGACAGACACTATTGTCACTATCATGAGCTATCTCGATGCCACACAGCAGCCAAATAATATTCTTTCATGTATTATCTCCACATTTATTCTGACTAACTTCACAACAACCAGGTGAAGAATTCTAGTGATGAAGTTATTATTCCTATTTCAAAGAGGAGGAATTTGAGCTCCAGAGAGGGTGAGCAACTTGCCTGGGGTCTCATAGTAAGTCCCAGACAGAATTGGGACCAGGCTCTTGGCTCCTTACCCTCAGCCTAGCCCCATCTGGTCCCAGGACAGGTGGTTCTTTGGGAAGAACAACCTCTCTTGGGAAGTAGTTTTGGGTAAAGACTTGAGGAGGAGGAGGAGGAATGCCACATTTGCTTTGAACACAACTAAGCCAGGTTTGGATGTTAAAAAAAAAAAAAAAAGGCCTTATGAAATGCAAGCCAGTGTCTTAGGCACTGGGGATTCTTCTGTTCTTGGTCATTTCACAGAATACTTCAAAAAGCACTGGTTCTCAAATGAATGGGGTGGTACTGCCTCCCTCAGAACTATTTGGAACTATTTTGATAGTTTGACTATTTGGAAATAAGGGAGAAAGGGAAAGGGTACTGGCAGTTGGCATATGAGACCAGGGATGCTAAAACATGCCACAATGTATGACAGTACCCACTACTAAGAAGTATCCCACCCAAAATGCCTATAGTGTCCCTCTAGGAAATACCAGTTTCAGCCACCCAGACTTCACAAGGTTACTGTGTGTAAACAACTCCAGGTGAAATGCTCTTTGTTGTACAATACCCTTCCTTTCCTCATCTCTCCAACAGCTCCAATCTTTATTTTATTGATATTACTTTTTTAGACAGGGTCTTGCTTTGTCACCCAGGCTGGTGTGCAGTGCTGTGATCTTGGCTCATGGCCTGGACCTCCTGGGTTCAGTCAATCCTCCCGGCTCAGCCTCCTGAGTAGCTGGGACTACAGGTGCACACCACTTCACATCTGACTAATTTTGCATTTTTTGTAGAGATGGGATCTCCCTATGTTGCCCAGGCTTGTCTGGAACCCCTGGGGTCAAGGGGTGTGCCCACCTCAGCCTCCCAAAGTGCTAAGACTATAGGCATGAGCTACCAAGCCCAGCCCAGTCTCTCTTTTTCAGACGCATATTTTTGGAAGATAATTTCTACTACTCCCAGCTCTCTCCTGACAAGTTTCTTCCTTTTTAAATGGGTTCCAAGCTGGCCAAATTTCAAATGATCCTCCCAAAGCACGCCAGGACACCAGTGCATGTGTGACAAAGATCTGCCAACCTGCAGAGGAGGCAGCATGTGGAACAGGGCTGCCGTCCACGCCATTGCTACTGCCAGGCAGGACGCTGTTCACAGGAAAGACCTCACTTAAACATGTAATTCAACAGGCAGAGAACTATTTTGGCATGAAAGCCAGAAAATCCGACAAGCTCTATAATCTAAAAACTGGAAGTCAAGATATAATTAAACCATAAGGAATGTTAATTGTAATCATTTAAAAATGTGGGGCCAGTCCCATTTCTATAGATTTTCTGTAGCGAAGGGAAACTGTGAGCTGGGCATGCTCAAAACCTTCCACTGGTTGCATTTGTGTTCACACAACCGGCAGCTGCAGCCTCACAGCTGGCTCAGATGGCCCGGGGGAGAATAATGACTTGGAGGTTATGCATTAAGCCCTTGGTGGCAGTTCAAGGAAGGAGATGACCATGCAGACCTTCATTTCCATGGGCAGGGCCTGCCACCTACCAGAGGGGTCAGATGATGGTGCTTTCACTCCTTTACATCTCCCAGAGATTCCTCAGTACCCAGAGAAAGGAATGTGGATGGGAGGCCAAGGGCCTAGGGTGCCTGGCCTATTCTCCACAGTTCAGGCAGTGGCCTTCTGGCTGACCAAAACTGTGATTCTGTCTCCATCTGAATCACCTACATGTTCAGACTGAACCCGACCATGACACTGAAAGCTTTCCAGATGCATGGCTGCTACTTTTAACAACATGAGCTACACTGAGGAATAATAGCACTGAAAAAACCCCTCAACCTGAGAACAGGCTATTGAGAATTCCACCTTCTGTTCTCCCAGTTCAGGGGACACAGAATGGGGACACTGCTGGGCACGTGTGTGTGTCGGTCCCTGTGTGTGGGGGGTCAGCAGGGTGTGGGTGCTGCTGGGCCCTCCTTTCTTTAAGAAGATGGCCAGCCCTCTTGGGGCTCTCTTCCCCTCTGGAGAGAGAACTGTGGAGGGCGAGAGCACCAGATACGCTCTCTGAATGGGCCAAGTCTCCTTGGTTGCTCTAAAAATCAGAGGTGCTCTAAAAAGCATATGAACTTGAGGTCCTCTCTAACCCTCTGACTAATTTCTCATCCAGCAACCAAGGAAGGTAACAACCAAGGAAGGTTACGGTTACTGACAACCCGGAAAGTGCCAGCTTCTCCAGGTCCTCACCCCTCATCAATGTATCTTGCCCTTTTTTGGCTCCCTCCCCCATAACCAATTTTCACCAATTTGGGGGTGGAATGTAAACAGGCCGTAGACATCTACTGAGTCCTGCAGGGACTGTGTTGTACTAATCCTGTATATATTGCAACTACAGCAGAATAGGACAGGAGCACCTGGCCAAGGCACCCCAATATGAGGAAACTCCTGGGGCCAAGTCTCATGAGCCACAATTTAGGCTATGTGTGCAACAACGCAACAATGGATGAGGCCCATGAAAAGGAGGTGTTACTTTATATAATACATGTGTATCATCAACTTGCCATTAAAGATTAAAAGAACACTACCTTGTAGAAAGAAAACCAAATTTGTTAAAGGAGACTGCATGTCAACAGCAACCTCCTAATTCTGCATTTTCTTCTGATAAATATAAAGCTTTGGAAAGTTGGAAACGTGCAGCTGGCCAGAATGAACTGTACACTCTGGCCTCAACAGTAACAACCTGAACCCCTGAGGACATCCAGAGCTGCTGGCTCAGGCCAGAGCACAGTGAGGCCAGCAGGCACCAGGTGACTCGCATCAGGAGAGGTGGTCTGTGTGCCATCTTGAACCTGGGGGAGGAGTCCGAGGTTTGCAGGGAATCTTTTAATCACTATTTGAGATCCACCCTTTTCCCTGGTCTACAAGAGGTAAGCTGCCTTAGAAAAAGAAATTATGTTAGACTTTAACTGAGCCAAGTTCTCTTACCAAAAGGAGGCTGGGACTGCAAGGGGGAATTACTTAAGGTAAAGAAAGCAGACTTCTGTTGGGAGGAGAGTCCTTTCCTACTCTCTAAAACAGGGGTACCCAACCCCTACCTGTTGGAACCGAGCTGCACAGCGGGAGGTGAGTGGTGGGCAAATAAGCATTACTGCCTGAGCTCTGCCTCCTGTCAGACCGGCTGTGGCTCTGGATTCTCACAGAAGTGTGAACCCTGTTGTAAACTGCACATTCAAGGGATCTAGGTTATATGTTTCTTATGAGAATCTAATGCCTGATGATCTAAGGTAGAACAGTTTCATCCTGAAACCATCCCCTGCACCGCCCAGGGAAAAACTGTCTTCCATGAAACTGGTCCCTGGTGCCAAAAAGGTTGTGGGGACTGCTGCTCTAGAAGACAACTGGCTCTGGGGTCAGTGTCTTATCTTTCCTCTATCTCTTTCAAGACCAAGATGAAAAGCTCACAGCAGTGGGTTTCCCTCAGGAACGCTATCGTCATGGAGGCCGCATGTGGTACCCAGGCACTGTCACTACACCAAGAGCTCAGAAGGAAGAGGCAAAGCTCAGCACTGGTTCGCTACCAGGGCACAAAGAGACAAACATGCAGACAGATGGAGGCTGCCCTGGGGAGTAGTTCCTGGAAGGAAGCCTTGCTTCCTAGAGAGGTTGGAAGTCTTGCAGGAACTCTCAGGTAGGAACTCCTAGATTTTTGTCAATGTGGAAGCAGCTTGTTATGGATCTGATTTCATAAAAACCTCCCTGCCCCTCTCCCAGTCACCCAGTATGGTACATGTCTTCTATTCATTTGACCATGGTGAATTCAAATAAAGCCTGTGGTGCCCACTGGGATAATATGTGTTAGTTACTCTGAGTGTGGTAAAACTGCAACTGTGAACTGCTGCTCTAGAGACTGGAAAATGAAACTCTTAAAAAAAACAAAATTAGAAAGGTGAAAAACGATTAGTTAATTTTTATTACTTAAACATTTAGATGATTTCACATTTATCGTCTGTTGGAAAATCAACTACTTTTTACATTTGAAGAGAGATGGCCTCTGGTTGCTATGATTCCAGCACTAGAGAGGAGGACTCGATCATGAATAAAGAGTGGAAAATGAATCATGAAGCAGAACTGTATCCAAGAATTTCTGCAAGATAAACACTCACATGAAATCTAGATGTAGTTTTTTTCTCACAAAGCATGAAATGCAATTTTCCACAGAGGGACACAAGCATGTCACTTTGTTAGGATGATTCATTCTGGTGATGCCGTGGAATGAAGAGAAGTCCAACCCTGTCTGAATTTAACCTGGGGTTTAGGGAAGAATATAGCATCTTTTCTAGATTAAAATAAGATTCAGAGTTACAATGGTTATAGAAATAGCTAAATGAGAAGAACCACTAACATTGTATGTCCTTGGTTATAAGAAGATCTTTTGGTATGTAGAAATCAATCATAGGATTTATAATTGAACATCAGAATTCCAGCATAGGACTAAACTCTTCATGCTCAGAAAGTAGGGCTCACTTCACAGAGACATCAAACGTGTCTTTTTCTCTGTCACTGAATACACTGATAGGCACATTTGATTATCCATATACTTAAATCTTCAGCAGTACTATTAAAATAATTAAAAACCATCTTGAAGAGAACACTGTGTCCCTATCAGTGCTCAACAAGAAAATGAAAAATGTGGAAAAAAATAAATCTATTATTATTTTGTTATGTTTCTAGTTAACTATCAATCAATTCAAAATGAAGTTAAATGTCTATTTCGATATAGTAACCAATGCAAAAGTCTTTTTACCATGTTTTTCAAATACCGTAACAAGCAGTTCTTAAGAGAGAGAAAACTACAATCAAGGTAAGGCCTTTAATGGCTTTTTTGTTTTCCATTCAGTACTTTCCCCAATATATACTTAACCTAGCCTGGTACTCAGTTTCAAACCCACATGCTAAGAAGGGCTGCATTTTGGCAACTGTATTGAGAAGGGTTCATCTTTATTCAATTACTACTGGAAAAAATTCCCTTTGATAGTCAGCATTCAAAAAAACCAAGAAGAATTCCCAATAAATGAGATTTACATTTACTTGGATATAGTGCAAAAACAGTCAAAGATATTTAACTCTAGTTATTGTAGAGCCAAATTTTAAAACATAATTAAATATATGCATAACTGTTTACTTACTTGGAATGTAGGAGATCATTATTAGAATCAGGAATGCATGGTAGTCAAAAGAGAAATTGTATTTGTTGGGTAAACTGATGGAATACAGGCCAGCTTGTCTGACAAAGGGCAGAGCTGCGTATATTGTGAGCAGTTCTCCTGACACTCCCATTGGGTACAGCACAATGAAAAGTGTGTACCTAAAGCAAAACAAAATATTCATTACTGAGGCTCAAAGTCAGCTTTAGGAGGAAGCTGCACTTCCCACCCTTCTAATCAGTCCTGGTCTTTTAGAAAATGATTGTTTATACATTTTCCTGTTTACCTGCTATTCAGATTCAGGTTTTACAAGCCAGTTTTTGAAACCAGCCTACAGCAGGTATATGTTTCCAAATGGTCTAACGACAAAATAAAGTCTGTTCAGGCAGCCTCAAAATTTGGTCTGACGAAATAAACAACTCTTCAAAATTATGCTCTAAAATAACTAAAGTGATGCCAAATGCTGGTAAAGTAGGGGAACTGAGTCATGGTTTATATTGAAGGGTCCTGCCCTGTGGGTCTTGGGATGGGGTTGGGGTGGTAGTGGCAGAGGTGTTGGAACATGTGGTCTAGGAATTCCACACCACACGCAAAGACTGAACAACAACAAAAATAGCACAAACATCTGTATACTGCTACTATTTTTCAAATGTTTGTACGTGCTATTGTGAAAAATTAAATATATGCAATTAAAAAAATTTAAAATTCATAATAGCTTTTGGTTACTATGTAATTTTCCAATCAAAACACCCCACAATTACGATTATCGTCACATGGGAGGGGAATCTGCATAATTTTTCTCTCTTTAAAAATGAGTTCTCCACATTCCTCAAAGAATTCAGAGAGCAGTCACTGCCCTATGGAACTGTAAGCCGCTGTAAGTATTGCTAAAGGAATCATCAGCTCAGACTTTCAACAGCCTTTGGCTGTTTGTGGCTCACAATGTGCAACAGACTACAAACTTCTGTGTACAGGAATTGTGTTGAAGATCTCTGAAGTGGAAGGGAAGACATATTCCCCACTGCCAATTTTAGCCACACTAAGTGGGATGGTGGAAAAAAATCTTTCAGAGTCCGTGGAGAACAGTGAACAAAAGAATCTTTCTCCAACAGTAAAATCAGGGCTTGGTCAACAGACTTCCCTAACAATCAGGGTAAACAGCTTTCACAGTGGCTGTCCAGGTTGGTTAGTAACTGCTCTGTTTCCCATTCTTCCCCTTTCCTAATAAAAATGTTCATTGCAAATGAGAAAAACAATAAAAATAACGAAGGAGTTCCCATACTCGAAATGTTGGAAACAATCGGATTATGTCCCTAATTTAATTACTGAACTCATAAATAGTCTAGGAACCACTGCTTTCCTTCCACCAAATAAGACGTTTCAGCTCCAGGGACAACTGGATCCTTGTGCTTTGTCACTCTCCCTCAAAGTCTTTCCCAGCTCAGGAAACTGCCTACAACTGTCTCATGGACTCATTAAGGTAAGCAGATGAACTACTAGCCTTTTACCAGAGTCATCATTACTTGTAAAAACAAAGCAAAATAACAGCGATACACTAAAACTGCCATGTAATGCTTGTTATTACCTAAAAATTAATTTAAGAGTCACAGCTTCTTGGCAAAATTGAGACTAGGAGAATAGGACTCGGTTCAAAAACACCCATCACAATGGCAGAAGCTCATCAGTAAAATGTGATGATATGGACAAAAAAGGGATGTTACAGCAAATCTCTATTGATTGCTACTTGGTGATGAAATTTTTTTTTTTTTTTTTTTTTTTTTTTTTTTTGAGATGGAGTCTCGCTCTGTCGCCCAGGCTGGAGTGCAGTGGCCGGATCTCAGCTCACTGCAAGCTCCACCTCCCGGGTTTACGCCATTCTCCTGCCTCAGCCTCCCGAGAAGCTGGGACTACAGGTGCCCACCACCGCGCCCGGCTAATTTTTTTTGTATTTTTTAGTAGAGACGGGGTTTCACCGTGTTAGCCAGGATGGTCTCGATCTCCTGACCTCGTGATCTGCCCGTCTCAGCCTCCCAAAGTGCTGGGATTACAGGCTTGAGCCACCGCGCCCGGCCAGTGATGAAATTTTTTTAAAAAAGAAAATACTGTATAATTTAATTGAAAAGAACTGAGTCCAATTAAAATAATTTAAGTAAAATATAAAAACCTTAAAACAGTATTTCCGTTAGTCAAAGTTAAGTACAGAGTCCTATTCTGATGAAATCTACGGACAAGATTTCTACCCAACCCCTGTATCAATTTTATTTTTAGAAACTTGGAGGCAATATTTAGGCAATAAAAGGTAAATGCAATGACAGACCATTTCAAAAGTGAGCCTTCATTCCATGTGCTTTTTTACCTGGCCCATTTGATGAGGTAAGGCAGATGGTTTAACAGACTGAATGTATAAAAGGAGTAACGGATGATTTCCGTGATCGTCCAGGCAATAACAAACAGGAGGACACTGTCTTCACTCTGTACCTGAAGGAAGAGGAAAACAAAAGAAAAAAACCACACAGATAACGTTAATGAAGACAGTGTGCAGCACCCGGCAGAGCCAGGGAGTGAGTCGGCACAGCTGCTGGTCTCTATCCTCAGGGCCCCTGTACAGCAGAAAGAGCTTGTGTGTAAAGGAGCTGGGGCCTAGGATGACAGCTGTGTACATTCCAGAGATGAGGGCCAAGTGCGAAGGGCCTCAGTCACCAGGAGCGAGAGCAGCAGGGCAGGGTAACAAACACGAGAGGTGGGAGTTTTGCAGGTTTGCCAGCCTCATGCGGAGAATGTGGACTGATGTCAGTGGGAGCCAACAGCAGTTAGGTAAGGAAGGTGGGAGGGCAAAGTGGTGGAGAGCTTGGGATCCATTACCAAGAATTTTTCTTGATTTGCGTGACAGCTGCGAACTCAAGACAATTTCAGAAAAGGGGAATGTAAGGATTAAAGCACAACTGGGCTGGGTGCAATGGCTCACGCTTGTAATCCCAGCACTTTGGGAGGCTGAGGTGGGTGGATCACATGAGGTCAGAAGTTTGAGACCAGCCTGGCCAACATGGCGACACCCTGTTTCTACTAAAAATACAAAAAATTAGCCAAGTGTGGTGGCATGTGCCTGTAATCCCAGTTACTCAGGAGGCTCAGGCAGGAGAATTGCTTGAACCCGGGAGGCGGAGGCTGCAGTACGCCACTGCACCACAGCCTGGGTGACAGAGTGAGACTGTCTCAAAAAAAAAAAAAAAAAAAAAAAGCACAACTGAAGATGAGGCTAGCTTACAGAGCCAGAAGAATTCCAGTGAGGGGAGGGCTGGGGACCATCTGCAAGGCAAGGGCCCATTTATTTCCTCCCATTAGAGACTTCTTCCCCCAGAGGAGGCCTGCATTAACTCCTCTATGATTAGGGAAGCTTCCACACTGTTCCCAGGAGGCAGTTAGAGCCAGAGAGCTTTGAAATCTCCAGCCTCCTCTGAAGTTGCTTTTATGCTGAAAAAAACAATAAAGGTTTAAAAGAGCCCCTAGGTGATTTTTAAGGAGGTTTTCTCTTGTATTGAAAATTTACTGCTGTGGCTTTAACTTTCAGCACCTCCCCCAACCCCTTCCCAGCTGGGTTTGTAATGAACTTTTGTGCTTGAAAATCAACAAGAAATACCCTTGCACCCTAATTCATATTAGTTTCCATATATCCAAAAAAACAAAAAAACAGTCCAAGAGTCGGACATAAATAAGAAATCCCACCCCATAAACCGAACAAATCTTGACAAGATGGACTTTCTGTCCCATTCCTAATACCTAATACAGCGAGGGAATGGCATTCTAGCCTTAACTTTTGCTTCTTTCCATTTGCAATGTTAATAGTTTTTAGCACTTATATTCTTCCTCAGAAAGTGTACATGGAGCGATCCACCTACACAATGAAATAAGTAGTCATTTACATATCTATTAACTAAATTGCTCTGACAAAGAATTTCATAAATGCAGTTACTATTCTCTAAAAATAATAAGAATTTCATACTGTCAAGAGCAAGAGTACTTTCTGTTTTCCTGGTGCTCTCATATTAGCCAAAGTAAAGCAAAAGCCAAACACCTCTAAAGCTTTCATGGAGAGATTTTTCAGTCTGTCTCCAAATCCTTACTTGAATCCATCTATAACAAAATATAATATAAATATAAAAGCACACTTTGCTTTTTGATGTATTTTATAATCCTCCTTAAGGAGATATGTTTTTACAGTTATGAGTGGAAGCCTTGCCTAAAGAGCTCTGGGTTATAATAGGAAGTTCCTTTAATATTTTGTACTGTAAATCTTGAAAGCAGGGAACGTGTTTTATTCATCTTCTGTTTTCCAAAAACACTGTGCTTTTCACAAGTAAAAGCTCAATAAATAATTGCGGAGTAAATGAATTCAGTCCTAACTGGGTTACTCCGAGACTCAGTTGCCTTCTTTAAGGTGCCTGATAGTTTCTGTGTAGTCTTAGTGACCTTCAAATAGGCAAAAACAAACAAACAAAACTTGAAACCCCCCCAAACCTCCTGCTTTGACCCAGCCTAGAGGTTGGTTATTATTCACCTCCCATCCATCCCCAAGTTAGATCTTAGCCAAAAGAACTATGACAAACTCAGACTAAGTATTAAAGCAGTCTGTTCCCAGAGTCTAGCTGTGAAGACGATGGCATAAGTCTTTTTTAAAATACTAGGGATGCAGGAAATGACCATTTTGTGCAAAATGATATCTTCCAATCAATAGGAAATGTAACATTGTTATCAAGAAGGGATTTGGATAAAGAGATTGACATTATGTGATTTATAGATAATTATAAACCAATAACACAAAACGGGCAGTTAAAACCAGTATGATCAATGAGACTCGAAGAGATATTTGTACACTCATGTTTATAGCAGCATTATTCACAACAGTCAAAAGGCAAAGAAACCCAGGTGTGTACTGATGGATGGATAAGCAAGATGTGGTCTATACATACAATGGAGTATTATTATATACATACAGTGGAGTATTATTCAGCCTTAAAAGGGAGGAAATTCTTACACATGCTGCAACATGGATGAACCCTGAAGACATCATGCTAAGTAAAATAAGCCAGTCACAAAAAGGTGAATACTGTGTGATTCTACTCATATGTGGTACCTAGGGTGAGGCAGAGACAAAAAGTAGAGACAGAAGGTTGCCAGCAGCTGGGAAGATGGGAAATAGAGAATTATTGTTTAATTGGTATGGAGTTCCAGTTTGGGAGGATTAAAAAAGTTCTGGAGATGGATGGTGATGATGGTTGTACAACAATGGGAAAGTATTTCTGCAACTGAACTATACACTTAAAAGTGGTAAAATGGTAAATGTTATATGTATTTTACCACAATACAAAATAAATGAAAAAACCCTCCAAACAGCCCTCAGTAACATAAATTATGGGAAAGTCTAAATGTAATTACATGACTTAGCAACAACAAAATGACTCCAAATCAGAATGGAGAAGACCCACCTTATGAAATCAAGAGATCTGGAGTCTTTGGTGAACCATAAGCCTCACAGGAGCCAACAGGGTGTGAAGTGGCTGTTCAAACAAACAACACTCCAGGATTCAGCTACGTTAACAGTCTTATCCCAAGTACTACACTGTAAATAGATGAGACCCCACTTAGGGAACAGAGTCTGCTAGAACTCCTCAACTAGCAGAGCTGACTTTGGAAACGGAAAGAGAGGGTAAGTACTTTAAAATATGTAAAAGGATACAAAGAGAGGGTAAGTACTTTAAAATATGTAAAAGGATACCATAAGCAAGAGGCAGATGGACATGAGACTAGTAAAACTGGCAGGGAGTAAAATGCTGGGTTCAACCTAAGAAAAACTGAGTAACAAACCAAGTGACTAATCACATAGGCCACCGCAAAAAAGTCGTGTGCTTGTAGGCCCTGGACACATCCCAACCAAGACTGCCCAGGAAGGTCCTACCAAGGACAGGGGGCTGAGCTGGCCTGGGGCGGCCAGGGCTGCTGCTGTTCTTTGGAAAGGTGTGTGCCCATGATCCCTCCACAGGCAAGGCGTGAAACGCTGGCTAATACTGACTTCCTTGCATGAGCTGAAATTTTTCTAGTTGGTGAAAAAAATGGGTAGAAGTTTTGATGTTTCTTAAAAATAATTTTTCTTTCATCCAAAAGGCCAGAGAGGAGAGAATAACTGACAAGCTCTCCTGTCATCATTACTGACTGCTGAGCATGTGAAATGTGAACAGTTCTCTGGCTATTACTCCCTGCTTGATGGCAAGGTCTTCAAGGGCCCAGGTCTCATCATTTGGCTTCCTCAGTCCCGACACAGGTCTGGACACAGGGATGTGTGGAATCAATGCCCCTTAAATCGGATGATAACTTATATTTTTCTTTTCCTCCCCATTTTTTTTTTTTTCTTTTTTTGAGACTGGGTCTTGTTCTGTTACCCAGGCTGAAAGGCAGCAGCACAATCACAGCCCACCATAGCTTCAACTTTCAACCTCCCAGGACAGCCTCCTTGGGACTGATCCCCCCGCCTCAGTCTCAAGAGTAGCTGGGACTACAAGTGCGTGCCACCACACCCAGCTAATTTTTTTCTTATTTTTTTGTAGAAATGGGGTTTCACTGTGTTGCCCAGGCTGGTCTTGAACTCCTAGACTCAAGTGATACTCCCTCCTCGTCCTCCCAAGATGCTGAGATTACAAGTGTAAGCCACTATACCTGGCCACTTTTCTATTTTGAAAGCAACAATTGGGAACATTTTTATAGTAAGTGGGGAGCCTCCTTTCTATTAAGTGCCAGTGAGTCTTCAATAGCCTCAGGAGTAAGAAAAGCTAATTTAGCTTAGGAGGGGTTTTCTGAGGGGCAAAAGATTTGGATTATAAGAAGTTCTACTCAGCTGCTTTTTGAATTTATAACTAGAAACATATAAACATATGATTTTATTAATTATCAAGAATAAGAGGTTTATGGCTGAGGGGCTCATGCCTATAATCCCAGTGCTTTGGGAGGCTGAGGCAGGAGGATCACTTGAGGCCAGGAGCTGAGATCAGCCTGGACAGCATAGTGAGACTCCATTTCTACAATAAAATTAAAAAGTAGCCAGGGTGGTGGTCCACACCTGTGGTCCTACCTACTTGGGAGGTGAGGTGGAAGGATTGCTTGAGCCCAGGAATTTGAAGTTAAAGTGAGCTATGATGGTGCCACTCAACTCCAGCCTGGGTGACGAGCAAGACCCTGTCTCTTAAAATAAGAAAAAAGGAGGTTTAATAAGTCTGCTTAAAGATTTTAATGCAAATGTTCGTAGAGTATTAGTCATAATTGAAAAGTGAAAACAACCCAAATATCCATCAACTGGTGAATGGATAAATGACATCTGATAGATATACCTGTACACTGGAATACTATTCAGCAACGTAAAGGGAAGAAATATTGACACATGCTACAACATAGACAAACCTCTAAAACATTATGCTGAAAGAAGCCAAATGCAAATCATCATACATTATATGATTCCATTTATATGAAATATTCAGAAAAGGCAAATCTAGAGACAGAAAGTAGATTAGTGGTTGCCAGGGGCTGGGAGTGGGAACTAATTATAAAAGGGCATAAGGTCTCCATGATGTGCTTATTTCACATTGCATCCCTATATCAAAACATCTCATGCACCCCATAAATACAGACACCTACTATGTACCCACAAAATTTTTAAAAAATAAAAAAAAATTTTTTAAAGGGTATGAGGGATCATATTGGGGTGATGGAAATGTTCTAAAGTTAGATTATGGTGATGGTTGCACAGCTTGGTACATTTACTAAAAAACATTTAATTACACACTTAACATGGCTGAATTTTGTAAATAATACTTCTGTAAAGTTATTTAATAAAAAAATATCTGGGAGGTTGAGATGAGAGGATAGCTTGAGCCCAGGAGTTCGAGACCAGTCTGTGCAACATAGTGAGACCCCCTCTCTTAAAAAAAGAAAAAAAAAGGAGTTTTCTTTAATACATATTATTGCCTTTTAAGAGAAAAGGGACATTTAGAACAAAGAGGGAGAAGGGAGATGATGAAGATTTACCAAGGATTTCTAAGAAGAGGGAGACAAAAGCCAGGTTTAGGATAGGTTGCCAAAAATGCCATAAAGCCATGTTTCGAAGTTGCATGTTCAGAAAGATGGGCACAAATCGGGGAGTGGGTACCATGAAGCCCTTCCTGTTAGGGAATCTTCCTTTGCCTGGCATAGTGAGCTGTGTATTGGATACTCCACGCTGCAGACGGAAGGTTTCCACCCCCTGCTCTAAAGCGAGGGAGGAGGCGGCTGGGTGTAGGCGGCTTGTGTAATTTAGCCAAGGGAGTTTACATAGAAATTCAAGCTGGAGAAACAAATGGGTGCAAGAGAAAAACCTTTACACACAAATAGCATCATATGTTTGACTTTAAAAGGCACAGGGAGTATCAGTACATGAAAAGCTGTCATTTTTATTACAGTCAAAGAAAAACAGATGGTGCCACATAAGAAAACCACTATTGTAGAAACCCTATTCTTCTTAGCATTTTGGAACCCGCTGCTTACTGTGCTGGTTATTTCAAAGAAATTCTCTAACCAAGCTTTATGGCAAGCATTCTTTCCTCTTCTTAAAACCCCTTTCATTTGTGAAGAGATTTGGTAAGATCTAAGAGGGTAGGACTAGGGTTTGCTTTTGGAAAAACCGTACGTTTGTCTTAGTCTGCTCAGGCTGCCATAACAGAATACCATAGACTGGGGGGCTTAAACAAAAGAAAAGTATTTTCTCACAGTTATGGAGGTTGGAAGTCTGAGATCAGGATGGCAGCATGGTTGGTTTCTGGTGAGGGCTCTTTTCCTGACTTGCGGTCGGCCACCTTCTAGATGTGTCCTCACATGGTATCTTTTTTCATAAGGGTGCTAATCCCATCATGAGGGCTCCACCTCCTCATGATCTCATCTAAACTTATTTCCCAAAGGTCCCATTGTCAAATACCATTGCACTGGGGGTTAGGGTTTCAAGATATGAATTTTTTGTGGGAGGAGACACAATTCAGTCCATAGCAATGCTCTAGACTGGGTGTTGGCAAACTTCTTCTGTACAAGGCTAGTCAGTAAATAATTTAGGGAGGGTTTGTACCACATGTGGCTGTTGTAATATATTCATCACTGTTTTTTAAACCCTTTAAAAAATGCAAAAACTATTAGCTGGGCATGGTGGCGTGTGCCTATAGTCCCAGCTACTCAGAATCACCTGGGTCTAGAAAGTTAAGGCTGCAGTGAGCTGTGATCACACCATTGCACTCCAGCCTGGGCAACAGAGCAAGACACCGTTTCTAAAAAACAAAACAAAACCCACCAACCAACAAAAAAAATAAAAACTATTATAAATCACAGGCTAGATTTGGCCTACAGGCCAACCTCAATTATAGATTCATTTAACCCCTCCAACCTTCGACTTCTTTTTTTTTTTTTTTTTTTGAGATAAGAGTCTTGCTCTGTCACCCAGGCTGGACTGCAGTGGCGCAATCTCCGTTCACTGCAAGCTCTGCCTCCAGGGTTCACGCCATTCTCCTACCTCAGCCTCCTGAGTAGCTGGGACTACAGGCGCCTGCCACCATGCCCAGCTAATTTTTTTGTATTTTTAGTAGAGATGGGGTTTCACCGTGTTAGCCAGGATGGTCTCGATCTCCTGACCTCATAATCTGCCCGCCTTGGCCTCCCAAAGTGCTGGGATTACAGGTGAGCCACCTGGCCTGGCCCCTGTGACTTCTTTAGCATACAAATGTCACCCTGCAACATTTCTTTGACAGACTGTGTGGGGAGGTGGGGAGAAGGGAGTCAACGTCTATCACCAATGGACACTATAGGGGGAAAAAGCAACCTTGTAAGAACATGTATAGGCAGGTTTTTCATGTTATTGTCATTTTAAAATCTCAGTAATTTCTTGTGTGTGTGGATAATATAAAATAAAATTTACCATTTAACAATTTTAAGTGTATAATTCATTGGAATTAAGTACATTCACCATATTGTGCAACCATTACCACTATCCATTTCCAGAAGGATTTCATCATCCCAAATAGAAACTCTGCACCCATTAAACAATCACTCCACATCCTCCCCTCACCTCCCACAGGTAACCACTATTCTATTTTCTATCTCTAAGAATTTGTTTATTCATATAAACAAATAAGTGGAATAATACAGTATGTGCCTTTATTTTTTTGAGATGGAGTTTTGCTCTGTTGCCCAGGCAGGAGTGCAGTGGTCCAATCTCGGCTCCACCTCCCGGGTTCAAATGATTCTCGTGCCTCAGCCTCCTGAGTAGCTGGGATTATAGCCACCCACCAACACGCCCAGCTAATTTTTATATTTTTAGTGGAGACAGAGTTTTGTCATGTTGGCCAGGCTGCTCTTGAACTCCTGACCTCATGTGATCTGCCCACCTCGGCCTCCCAAAGTGCTGGGATTACAAGTGTGAGCCACTGTGCCTGGCCCAGCATGTGTATTTCTATGTCTGGTTCATCTATGTATTAAAATTTCCTTCCTTTTTTTGTCTGAAAAATATGTCATTGTATGTATATACTACATTTTGTTTATCATTTGTTGATGGACATTCGGGCTGTTCCTACCTTTTTGGCAGTTATGAATATGCTGCTATGAACATTGGTGTATAAGTTCAAGTACTTGCTTTCAGTTCTTTTGGGTATATTCTTAGTAGTGGAGTTATTGGATCGTATGGTAATTTTATGTTTAACTTTTTGAGAAACTGCCAAACTGTTGTCCACAGTGGCTGTACCATTTTACATTACAATTCTACCAACAGTGCGCAACAAGAGTTTCAATTTCTCCACTGCTTATTTGCTGTATTTTTTTTTGTTTGTTTTTTTAAAATAATAGCTGTCCTAATGAGTGTAAAGTGTTATCTCATGGTAGTTTTGATTTGCACGTCCCTAATGACTAGTGATGTTGAGCATCTTTTCATGTGCTTATTGGCTGTTTTATATCTTCTTTGGAAAAATATCTATTCAAATCCTTTGCCCATTAAATTTTTTTTAGCGTCTCTTTTTAATATTTATGGATACAGCAGCAAAAATTATACCTAATTGTTACTGAGCTCTTACTATATGCCAAGCACTTTTTAACATATATTACCTCACTGAATCCCCATTTTACAGATGAGTAAAGTGAGGTTTACAGAATTTGAACCCAAGGTATGTCTCCTAAACCTGAGCAGCTCTGGCTTGTCTTCTTGGGCTTGGGGGTCTCACATGCATGTGTGCACAGACGCGCGCACGCACACACACGTTGTTATGGGGTAACAACTATCTTTCAAAATCAGTAACTTTTGGAAGGAACCCTATGCAAGAAGAGCCTAGAGAACAGATAAGGTAAATGTGATATTTACTTAGTGTCAATAAAGACATTAGTTCTCCAACAAATGTTGCCTACCTCTGAAAAGGGAATAGAGAATATGATTTGAACTTCAGGGACTGAGGGGAAGAGGTTCACCGAGAAGACTGAGTAAAGCATAAAAAACTACAGGTCACTAGCACCCAGAGGTATCTTTAATATGTCCATGAAATGACTTCTAGTTGTACATCAATGACCCAAGTTAAAATACAACATAAGAACTTGAAACAAACACTAGTGAATTACCTAAAGTTAATGTGAATCTTCTTCCCTGAGTCTTGTTTTGCTAACAATCATTTCTTTTTTGTTTCAGTCCACCTATGGTTAGGATGTTTGACCCTCCAAACCTCATGTTGAAATCTGATCCCCAATGCTGGGGGTGGGACTTGGGGAGAGGGTGAGTGAGTTCTCACTGTTAGTTTCTGTACCACTGGTGAAGAGCCCTCACTGTCCCCTGGCTCCTCTCTCTTCATGTGTCCTCTGCACAGGCTGGATCCTTTCACCTTCCCCAACGAGTGGAAGCAGCATGAGGCTCTCACCAGATGCAGCTGCTGGCACCATGCTTCCTATACAGCCTGCAGAACCATGAGCCAAATAGACCTCTTATCTTTTTAAATCATTCAGCCTCAGGTGTTTCTTAATAGCAGCACCAATGGACTAAGACGAGCCCTGTTTATTTCTGGATTTAACTTATTGTCAAGACCCCTAAAAATTTATCTCGAAAGCTTGTTCCTCTTTTCTATCTCTGCTAAGCAGAAATTGAAATACAAAATACGATTTCAATTCAAAATGAAAAGAAACTCATAAATACCAAAATTAAAAAAAGAAAACAGGAAAAAAGGAAGAATGAAATACTTCACTAGGCAAGCTTCTGGTTTTCCACAGATCAGCCCAATCATCTCAAATATGTCTTTGGATAAGATTCACCTGAGATCACCTCTTTCCCTTCCCCATGTGGAAGACACAGTATCGTGGCTGAAAACTCAAGGTGGTGAGGACATGGAGAGGTGAGGGAAGGTGGTGGGCTAACACAGGTATGAACCAGAGGCCTGGCAGTTGAGGATGGGAGTGGTGAAGGAGAGACAGAGGTGACAGGTGGAAGAGATAGCCAGTGCAGCTGGAAAACCAGTCACATGGAGCAAACAAGCAAACTGAGCAAAAAAATCAATATATTAAGAAAAATTGGCTTCTTGCTGTTGGAGGAGGTTACTAACAAACATGGAAGGGAAAATGCCAGAAAGAACACTGAGGTATTAGACTGTGGTTGGACGGATCACTATGAATCCATGATTTATACACATACACAGCTATATAAATACTTCTAGATGTAAATGTGTGTGAGTATATATGTGTGTACGTGTGTGTGTGTATATGTATGTATATGTATATGTACCCAAGTTTTCTCTACTGAGAGGGTTTAGAAGCAATGACATCTCAATAGCAGTGAGCACCTCATCTACCCAGATCCTGGATCCTAAGTTACCATCCTCTACTAAAAGGAACCAGGCAGGGCTCTTTGGCAAAATGGCTGATTCCAGGGCTGGGGCTGGGGTAGTACAAGATGAGTCTGGAAATCTTTTTGTGCCAGATCATAAGGAAATACTCAATGGATGATGGAAGTAAGTCAAGAGGACCAGGAGGAAGAACTCCCACTGGCCAAATCTAGATAGTTTTAGCATCAAAATAAATAATAGACTATAATCCATTGAATTATACAGGAATTCATGAGTCCAAACAGATATAAATAAAATAAATAAATGGGAGAAAGGGAAAGCTATTTCTTATAGAATGCCAACCCCTATGTATAAAAGAAATGACAGAAATAGACAGTGGCCATTTGATAACCATCATAGAGGTGGCTGACATAGGCAGGAGTCATTCCCACAAAATGTTCATTAATAAAAAGGAGGTGAACTAGAAGTGGAGAAACCCGGCAGATACTAACAGGAGCAGGTGACAGAGGTCAATGTCACCAGGGGTGGGAAGGGTAGTCATGGCGTGCCTCCCGAGAAGAGCAAGCGTGGCTTGAATTGGTTATGAGGGAATGCTGGATGGACCTAGGCTGAGAACTTACAGCTTGTACTCTTTAAAACTGACACAAGGTCATGAGGGACAGGGCAAGGCTGAGGAGATCGTCCAGACTGAAGGAGTCTGAAGAGACCTGACAAAGAAACAACACACGGATGTGGCAGGAATACCACAGCAACCATGTGTCTCCTCCCATGAATCCCAGTGCTCAGCACAAGACCTGGAACACAGAGGATACTGATTAAATATTTTCTCCATTCTGGAATGCAGAAAAAAGACATTGTTTGGACAGTTAGTGGAATTTGAATGGAGCATACTGGATTAGACAGTAGTGTTGTATCAAGGCTGATTTCCCGATTTGGAGAGTTCTATGTGGGTGATATAGGAGTGTCTAGAACACATACTCAAGTACTCATGGGTGATAGGATGTTACACACAGGTTGCTCTCAAAGTTCAGAAAAAACAAATGATAATGCATATAAAAACACAGAGAGGCTTAATATGGTGGCTCATGCCTGTAATCCCATCACTTTGGGAAGCTGAGGCGGGCAGATTGGTTGAGGCCAGCAGTTCGAGACCAGCGTGGGCAACATGGCGAAACCCTGTCACTACAAAAAATACAAAAATTAGCCGAGCTTGGTGGCAAGCGCCTGTAGTCCCAGCAACTCAGGAAGCTGAGGTGGGAGAATCGCTTGAGCCCAGGAGGCAGAGGTTGCAGTGAGCCAAGATTGCGCCACTGCACTCCAGCCTGGGGCACTAGAGTGAGACCTTGTCTCAAAAAACCAAAAAACACAGAGAGAGTAGGAAACGAAACAAATGAAGTAAAATGCCAATAATTGGGGAATCTGAGTGAAGAGAATATGAGAGTTCTTTGTACTGCTCTGGCAACTTTTCTCTAAGTTTGAAATTACTTCAGAGAAAATTATTTTCTAAAAATCACCTAAATACTAAGCAACCACTCTGGGGATACAATAAGAAGGAAATATAACTATTATCTGGTTTTCTAAACATTATTTTGGGTGTGAGACCTCAGGATCTGCTGGAAGAGGTGGGCTTTATAACCACAAAGACATAACATTTATAAGAAAACATATCAACAAGGGTGCACAAATGGAAGGTAACTTGAAAGGGAACAGCAGATTGAACACTGGCCCCAATCTGCCTCCGCATCAGTATTGTCTTAGAGTGTAAACACACCAAAGGCAAGGTCACAAACTTGCTTTGAAGAAGGGCTAGCTTAGTTATAAGGCAAAATAAAATTCTTAATAAATGCTTTAGATTGGGATAATAATGATGATTAAGATAATGATAGTTCCCATTAGCAGGGCTAATTATTCCTTAAGAATGATAAAAGTAATTATGCATAAATTTTCACCAGCTAACTGTGAAATTATTTTAGTATGTATAAAGAACATACTCAGCTCTGTGTGAAAAGCCAATTATATCTCTGTTAGAAACCTCAGGATGGCCGGGCGCGGTGGCTCAAGCCTGTAATCCCAGCACTTTGGGAGGCCGAGACGGGCGGATCACAAGGTCAGGAGATCGAGACCATCCTGGCTAACCCGGTGAAACCCCGTCTCTACTAAAAAATACAAAAAACTAGCCGGGCGAGGTGGCGGGCGCCTGTAGTCCCAGCTACTGGGGAGGCTGAGGCAGGAGAATGGCGTAAACCCGGAAGGCGGAGCTTGCAATGAGCTGAGATCCGGCCACTGCACTCCAGCCTGGGCGACAGAGCGAGACTCCGCTCAAAAAAAAAAAAAAAAAAAAAAAAAAGAAAAAAGAAACCTCAGGACACAGAATTCAAAACAGTTATACAGAAATTTGTCATTAAATTTTTGGGGAAAGATTAGGTTACATTATACCCAGTAGGTAGCTAAGATTTACCTACTAAGCACCAGGCACTGTTCTAAGTGCTTTAATGTGTTAACTTGCAGACCACTCCCTGAGGGGAACCACGGGGCCTGGGAGACTAGAACAGCTCCTGAGGAACCAGAACAGCCTACTCAGCCCTCAACTGGGCAACTGAGAAATGACCCAGTGGTCACAGCACTGTCATCCCTCTGCCTTAGCAGTTATCCCACTATATGGTGTTTGCTGTCTGCTGGATTCTGCTTGACTCATACTAGGCTGGAAGCCCTGTGAGGGCAGCAATTGCATCCCTCCTTTTCTCATGTGTCTTACTTAGTGCTTAGCACAATACCTAGGGCACAGAAGATACCAAATAAATATTTGTTGAATGAACAGGAATGAAGAAATAATAGACGGCAACGCATCTGTAGTCTCAGCAAATGTGCTCTGACTCGGCTGGAACAGCCTTGGGTGGGAGGGCAGCTCCTAAGGGGCTGCAGTGCCAGTTGGTCCGACAGCTGAGGGCTTGGGCTGGAGAACAGGACAGTTCTGACAACAATCTTGGTCCTTTACCTTGATTAAGCTTTTTTGAACAAAAATGTTAGTCATTTGGTTATTTATCTAAAAGGAATTTCATCCTTGATACTGAAACGCAATAGTAATAGATACAAACATGGTGGTTTTTTTTTTTTAAAAAAAAGGTATCTGAATGAGTATGTAGGGTTTTTTAATCTTTTTATTTTTTTGAGACAAGAGTCTTGCTCTGTCTCCCAGGCTGGAGTGCAGTGGCACAGTGTCAGCTCACTGTAACCTCCGCCTCTCCAGTTCAAGTGATTATCCTGCCTCAGTCTCTGGAGTAGCTGGGGACTACAGGCATGCGCCACCACGCCCGGCTAATTTTTGTATTTTTTGGTGGAGACGGGGTTTCACCATGTTGCCCAGGCTGGTCTTGAATTCCCGACCTCAAGTGATCCACCCTCCTCGGCTTCCCAGAGTGCTGGGATTACAGCCATGAGCCACTGCGCTGGGTCTAGTATTAGTCTTTTGACACAACAATTTTATGTATAAAGTGCCCTTTATAATTTATTAAAAATCCACGATAAAGTGGCTGCTAAACAAAATACTATTCCTAAATGTGAGTTATAAAAATATTAATATTTCTTCCCCTTTAAAGGAGAGACTAATGTGCAACATAGATTTTTTTTTTTTTTTTTGAGATGGAGTCTCTCTCTGTCGCCCAGGCTGGAGTGCAGTGGTGCGATCTCGGCTCACTGCAAGCTCCACGTCCCGGGTTCATGTCATTCTCCTGCCTCAGCCTCCTGAGTAGCTGGGACTACAGGCACCTGCCACCCTGCCTGGCCAATTTTTTGTATTTTTAGTAGAGACGGGGTTTCACCATGTTAGTCAGGATGGTCTCGATCTCCTGACCTCATTATCCTCCCACCTCAGCCTCCCAAAGCGCTGGGATTACAGGTGTGAGCCACCACGCCCGACCAGATTAAAAAGAAAATCCTACAGTGATAAAGGAAACTCGTTAAAAAGTTCTTACCATTACAACACCAATAACTGAGAACTACTTTTTTGATGTGAATAATGGCCAAGTTAAATGTTCTGGCCTATCAAAACAACTCTTGGTCACGAAGTAAGCTTTTCTGAACATGCAATGAAAAAATATATAAGCATGCAATCAACAAGCAATACATGATTGATTCTGCATTTATGACAAGGCCAGAGATGCAGATCTGAATGCTAAAATGTTCCCATTAGTCCAATTTTAATGGTTCCTATGTGTTCAGCCTATTTTCTGGAAAACATGAAGAAAGGATGGTCGGTACCTCAACTAGCCAACTAGCCTAGCTTCACCACCACTGGCCTCTACTCCAATTGAGTACAACTCTGGAATCAAACAGATCTCCAGACTTCCTGGCTGCATGTCCTGAGGCAAGTTACTTATCCTCTTCTGATCCTCAGCTTCCTCATTTGTAAACTGGAGACATCAGAAAAACATATTAAGTGCTTAGCAAAGCCCTTGCCATTTTAGCAGTTACCATTATTATTCCATGAAGGGAAAAATTCAATTTATTGAGATCCTACTATCTATGCTAGTCACTGCTGAGACTCCATACAACCTGATGGCTGCCTCTTAGGCTTCATTACGAAGAAATGCTTTGTGTTGTTCTTGTTTTGCTTTTTGTTGCCTAAGTATTGTTTAAAAGATGCCATATCTCCCTCTACTTGAAGGTTAACATACGTGTACCAACTCTGAGATGTCTAAGGATCTCACCAGCTGCTAGTCTTTCCCAATATTCTTCCTTAGTCCTGTTTGATTTGCTCACCTCCAAAAAGCATGTTATTAACTGGAAATCTTTCATGCAACTATTACCTTCAACCCAATTCAAACACAGACACTGCATCAGAATGGAGTCATATTTAATCCCAAGTCGTATTTAATCCCAACCTTCATCATATATCTAATCTAGTCTAAATATTCTATGAAGTGATAGTCCTTTAACTCCAGCAATGACAGCCCAGAGAACAATATTCTCAGCAATTGGTGACTGTGGCCCCAAGGAAAGAGCTGGGGCCTACTCATCCCACAGTCTGCCCCCAAATCTCCAAATGCAGTTTCCCACTGTGCCCACCCAACACTCCGGAGGCCACTGACAGAAAGGTAGCTGAAATGTCAAAAGAACATGAAACTGGCAATATATTTTGTGAAATGTCATGGTTCTTTCTGTTCTATGACAGTGTGATAATTGCAAAAATTTCAAAAGGTGGGAAAAAGGCTATGAACACCATCTCTTGGAGCAGAAGTATCAAAATGGTGACCTATGGTCCCTGATCGTAGATGTTCTGTTTGGGCTTGTACAGTGCTTTAAAAATATTTGAACCAGTTTTTAAAAATTAGGAGATTTCTCATTTTAAATATCTAGATTTCTGCCTTTTCTTAAAAAAATTAGATTTTACAATACTGAATCTGTCTGGCAATCTCTAGCTGAGGTGCACACTGACTGCTTGTGTGAGATGGCATGCACCCTCCAGTCACCATGCGTTTCTTCCATGTTCTTTTAAAATCCTGTGGGACAGACCTCTGCCGCCAACAGATAGCCTCTGCTACAGATGATAAAGTGCTACACAAATGTCATGCAACATATTCGAAAACTCTAAAGTTTTAAAAACTTTAGTTATTTAAAAGTCTGATTAGTTTTTACACTTGAGGCTCTGAACATACTTTCCTTTAAGGCAATGACCTTGGCAAAAGATTCTTTAAACCTGACCTAACAAGACAGCACCAATGCAGAAGGCAAAAGAGATTCACGATTTTCACGTTTTGGGTTATTCTGGTAACAAGCCACAGCAAAGGCCAGGCGCGGTGGCTCACACCTGTAATCCCAGCAACTTTGGGAGGCCAAGGCAGGCGGATCACAAGGTCAGGAGTTTGAGACCAGCCTGACCAATGTGGTGAAACCCCATCTCTACTAAAAAATACAAAAATTAGCCAGCGTGGTGGCACGTGCCTATAAGTCCCAACTACTAGGGAGGCTGAGGCAGGAGAATCGCTTGAACCAGGGAGGTGGAGGTTGCAGTGAACCGAGATCCTGTCATTGCACTCACTCCAGGATGACAGAGTGAGACTCCGTCTTTAAAAAAAAAAAAAAAAAAAGCCAGAGCAAGAAGATGTGAGAGGGAGAAGGTGCCAAAACCTGTCCTGCTAAAAAACAAACATTTATGGTTTGAAGAAAACAAAAGCTAAAACCCTTAATGTGGCAAGCCTAATAATTAGTTTTTCTGAAGAAAACAAAAGTTAAAAATCTTTAGGGTAACAAGCCTAATAATTAGTTTTTCTTCCCCTCTAAAATGCAAAGCATGCCCTTAGCGTGCATACACACAAATCCACACATGTACACCAAGGCACATCTTACAAATTCCGGAAGTACACCAGGGTTTTACTCCAGACTTGGAAAGAGTCCTCTCTCTGGAAAATGCAGACAGCTTAGTCATATGCTTTATTTTTTCTGTGATGCATCTCAGTTTGCAGTGATAGGTTTTGACTGCAGGGCTTCTTGATACGGGTAAGTTTAAAAAGGTTACTGAACTCTCTTCCCTGAAGAAATGGAAATACACTGTATGGATATTTCACAGGAGTGATGGGGGATAATTTTTTTACGTTCCTCTATGGTCTTTAAGATTCCCAACGAGATCAGTTACCTGACTGAATTCACTGTGCGGGACAACTATCAAGGGGTTGTAGGTACTGGTATTCTTATCATATTTATGTATTTTTAATTAAATTCTCTGATATCCCCTATTAGTATTTCAAAATAGATTTATTTTGAAAAAGCTACACTACATAAAGGACTGACGTTTTGGCAAAGAAGCAGGTAATAAGAGAATTCCTCCTCCCGCAAGTTTTCAAATGAATATTAATCAATGCTTTAAAAATGCCACCTATTGTACTGTAGAGCACATCTGCTTAAAAGTAGTTTACAGGTAATAGTTTCTAACTTTTCTTGGCTTTGCTGACACAGTTTAACATGCTCACGATGCATGCCAATCACCTCACTTTTACAGTGAGAAATGAGAATCTTCAAACTCAGTGGGATAATAATGCTGACTGTACTCCTATGGCATATTTTAACTCAAACAGGAGAGAAAATGCATGTGAAATGGTTTCCAACAAAGGCAAACTTAGCAGGTGAATCCACTGCAGAGGCCAAGCTGCAGCCCTCTGAGAGGTGAGGCCTGTATGGCCTCCTGACTCACCATTTAACCAACTGCTACCTCTGCAGTGCATGAAGAGAACCCCATCAACACCATTTCCCACACCTGCAATTAGGATTTTTTATGACAGTTTAATCTAGAGTACTTAAAAAAACCCTTAATTTAAGGAATACAACATACCAAACATACCTTATAAATTTTGTTTCTTTAAAAGAAAAATTGTACAGTCTTTTACATACACGTAAGATAAAATATATGAAAATCAAATTGCCTGAAATCGAGAGAATGATAAATAATGTCATACTGAATAGCTAGAGCTACACTGTCCAATAGTGCAACTTCTAGTCATATGTGGCTATTTAAAATACAATTAAACTGAAATTCAATTCCTCAGACACATTAACCGTATTTCAAGTGTTCACATGTGGCTAAGAGCTACTGTATTGAAGAATGCAGATACACAGAACATTTCCAGCAATGCAGAAAGTTCTATTGGACAGTGCTGGGGTAGAAGAAATACCCACAGGAAACATGTTGGTAACCAACAGCTTTCCATCACTGTATGGTATTAAAAAGTTACTTTTTTGTCTTGAAATAAATAAGCACCTTAATTCATTTCACTTTGAAGTCATGGATGAAAGCTGGTTTGAATGTCAGGATTCACTTACTGGTGACTGCCCACTAATAATACAACTTGACAACATAGTTTGAACACAGAGCCTTGTTCCCCCATGTTATTCATTAATTTAAGCTGATCACATATAACCACAGCTAGAAGCACACAGGCTTCTAGCCTGGAAATCTCATGTGCTTATTTGGAGAACTACTATTTTAAGCCCAAGGTAATGATTTTTTTCTTCCTTCACTCTCATTCCTTTTCCATGACAGTTTCCTAAAGTGAAAAGTCAAGCATCTTTGTTAATCCCAGAACTGCAAGTAACCAGATTTAGCTCTAAAGAGGCTTCCCACTATTGGAAAGTAGCATCAATACATATGTTAAGATACCACTCGACAGTATAGACACATCTTATGCTTGAAGAGAATGTATTCCAACAAGCTTGTCGGAAATTTCACCATCAAAAATAGGAGTCATGTAGGAGACCCCATGGATACATACAGAAGATAAATTAAATGAGAGGGGGTTAGTATAATATTTTAGAAGGCTAACCAAAGTGCTAAATGCACTGAAAAACCTAAAATCTGGAAGTCCTGGGACAGAGAGAGAGGAAGAAGTTGATCAGTGCTCAATCCTGAAGGGACTGGAGTCTGCCAGGACAGTCTGAAATGGGGTAGGCTAGGGCAGGGACAGCTCTGAGTCTTAGGGGAACCTCAGGACAGTGGGACATTTTTCTCTGGGGCCACTAGGTCAGGACCTGGTCATTCCTCTCCTGAATGAGATTTCCCCAAATTAAGATAACTGTGCAGAATATATTAAGATATATTCTGGTATAAATGTCCCTTCTCACATGAGAATTGACAACTAGGAATGGTGCATATCAGATTTTAGCCCTTGTGGTAAGAGAGCCAAAAAAAAAAAAAGGCCCTGAGAAGCTTCCCATGTCTAGGTGTTTGTAGGGGCAGAGTCACCATGGGGAGGAGGGCACAAGGTGCAGTGGAGGCAAGCCCAGAGTGGAAAAAGATTAACATTAAAGACAAGTGAAACCAATTTCCTGGTTTTGCTGTGCTTGGAACCTATCCAACTATTACTTGACAAAGAGGTTCTGTATAAAGTACTGTATAAAATGGTGGTAACATTGGCTTCTGCGGTTTAAGAAGATGCTTGCTTGCTTTCTCTTTCTTTCTTTTACACGTAACTAAATTATCATCAGAGGATACTATATTTTAAACAACAACTGAGTTCTGGTGGAATTTTTCAAGGGCTATAAAGGAACTAAGACAACGGGGGAAAGATGCAACATGGGATGACAGAAGTGAGCCCACTCTTGGCCAGTGTGGTAGCTCATGCCTGTAATTCCAGCACTCTGGGAGGCTGAGGCAGGAGGATTGTGTGAGGCCAGGAGTTGGAAAAGAGCCTGGGCAATGGTTTGAGACTGTACCTCTACAAAAATAAATAAATAAATAAATAAATAAAAATTAGCTCAGTGTGGTGGTGTGCACCTGTAGTCCCAGCTACTCAGAAGGTCGAGGCTGGAGAATAGCTTGATCCCAGGAGTTTGAGACTGCTGTGAAATTATTGTGTCCCTGCACTCCAGCCTGGGTGATGACAGGATGACAGAGCGGGATCCTGTCTCCAAACAAACAAACAAACAAACAAAACCAAAAAAGAGAGAGAGAGAAGTGAATCTACACTGAACCTAAAAGATCTAAATATTTTTTCAATATTTTGATATAAAATCTTTACACACAGTACAAGGAAAATGTTGGAAAGGGACAGGCAGAAAAACACTGAGAGAAAAATAGATATTCTGATTTTGCCAAAACCATCTATGCTAAATATAGGTAACGGCAAAAGGAACCAGCTAGCTATGAGATAAGCAACACAATCTTTAAGTGGAAATGCCACTAAGTGCTGCTGCATTTATCTAGGAGCTGCCTCAAGTTTGATAGTGTCTGATTAACAATCAAATAAGGAGTTGTTTTTTTTTTTTTTTTTTTTTTTTACCTTTAAGAGAGGTGCCAATTTTAAAACGAAGATGATGTAAATCCACCCACAAGAATATTTAAAATAGAAAGTAATCAAATAGATGGAGTAGGGTGGAGGATTTTAGACATTCAGCTTTTAGGGGGGACAAAGGATACTGAACGTAACTCAATGGCCTTTGCTAACTGAGCTGCAATGTCACTGTGGACAGGGCACTGGGGCTAGACGACAGGATGGCACAGCTTTGATCCAAGCGCAGGGCCCAAGGAAGAAATGACATGCCTCTGACACAGCATCTCATCTCCTTATCTGAATGATGGGGGTAAGAAGCTGCCTTTCTGCCTCACCATGACACCATGTTCACAGATGGCGCACACTGGGAAGTCCACAACACAGCCATCAGGGATAACACAGAAGGCGTGCGGCCACAGGAGACACGCCAACCAGGGAAGCGGCCTCAGAGGCGGGAAAAACACGAGCACACTGTGACCCAGCTGGAGGACCCAGCAGGGAGGAAAAACCCCAACAACCAAAACACGATCGGGAGCGGGAGCATTAGGACATTATGTATCTGGTGTTTTGGCTTCTACAAGAGTGGAAAGGAGGAGGGAAAGAAGAAGAAAGGAAAACTGTTCTCTCTCTGAAGGAAGTGGCACTCCTCTGCACAGCAGCTGCTGGCTGCTCTGTAAGGGTTTCAGGAGCTGCTCAGTGAAAACCTGCATGCTGGAGACCTTGAGTTCTCTCTCGATAACTGCCACCTTGTTCTCATATATCCTTCTCACTTCATCTTCACAACAACTGCCGTATAGCAGACAGGGCAGATATCAGTATTACTATTTTACAGATGAGAAAAACAAGACTCGGAAAGTTGAAGTGCTTCATCCTAAGTCACAAGGTAAATATTAAAGCTCAAACTCATCAACCCTTCACCTAAATTTTCGGTGCTAAGCCTCCATGTTCTAGAATACTGAGTCCTAATTACCTAGAAAAGAATAAAACTGTCCAGGTGAGGTGATACTTTTGAGGAATCCCACGAAGAGCTGTTGGCACTGTTTCCTCAGGTGGGAATAATTTGGCCTCTGAGGCGATCTCCCTGACGGCTCTCTGAGGAGACCTCCCTGACGGCTCTGTGAGGAGACCTCCCTGACGGCTCTGTGAGGAGATCTCCCTGACGGCTCTGTGAGGAGATCTCCCTGACGGCTCTGTGAGGAGACCTCCCTGACGGCTCTGTGAGGAGACCTCCCTGACGGCTCTGTGAAGCGACCTCCCTGACGGCTCTCTAAGGAGATCTCCCTGACGGCTCTGTGAGGAGATCTCCCTGACGGCTCTGTGAAGCGATCTCCCTGACGGCTCTGTGAGGAGACCTCCCTGACGGCTCTGTGAAGCGACCTCCCTGACGGCTCTCTGAGGAGACCTCCCTGACGGCTCTGTGAAGCGACCTCCCTGACGGCTCTGTGAAGCGACCTCCCTGACGGCTCTCTAAGGAGATCTCCCTGACGGCTCTGTGAAGCGACCTCCCTGACGGCTCTCTAAGGAGATCTCCCTGACGGCTCTGTGAGGAGACCTCCCTGACGGCTCTGTGAGGAGATCTCCCTGACGGCTCTGTGAAGCGACCTCCCTGACGGCTCTGTGAGGAGACCTCCCTGACGGCTCTGTGAGGAGACCTCCCTGACGGCTCTGTGAGGAGACCTCCCTGACGGCTCTGTGAAGCGACCTCCCTGACGGCTCTGTGAAGCGACCTCCCTGACGGCTCTGTGAGGAGACCTCCCTGACGGCTCTGTGAAGCGACCTCCCTGACGGCTCTCTAAGGAGATCTCCCTGACGGCTCTGTGAGGAGACCTCCCTGACGGCTCTGTGAAGCGACCTCCCTGACGGCTCTGTGAAGCGACCTCCCTGACGGCTCTGTGAGGAGACCTCCCTGACGGCTCTGTGAGGAGACCTCCCTGACGGCTCTGTGAGGAGACCTCCCTGACGGCTCTGTGAGGAGACCTCCCTGACGGCTCTGTGAGGAGACCTCCCTGGCGGCTCTGTGAGGAGACCTCCCTGGCGGCTCTGTGAGGAGATCTCCCTGACGGCTCTGGCCCACAGTATGAAGCACATGCCCACTACAGACCCTTCCCAGCAACTCCACCCCAGTGTGAGGCAGTTTGATTCCTTGGGTCTCTCTCTTAAAAAAAAAAAAAAAAAAAACCAAGGTCAGTCATGCTTCTTCAGTGCAATGATTTCAGATCTTCCTCTGCCTTAAGGCAGGCTCCTCAAGCTTCCTCTTACCTAGTCATCAGCAAAGACGCTGGATTTTGGACAGAGCACCAGAAATTCCACAGTACCTTTGCTTCGCAGTTTAAGGGAACGCTAAGGCTTTCATTCCTCAAGAATGAAACAATGGCTCTTGGAGTTAGAAAAGAGATGCTGAGATTGGGTTAGGCTTCAAGTCAACTAAGTAGTAAAGTAAATTAAAATCAAGAAGGGAATGTCACAAAAATTACAGCACAACACATAGGTATCTTAGATCATTTCTCAAACCTTGGAATTCTTAAAATTATTTGAGAAGCCTAATAAATATTCAGATTCCCTGGTCCCACTCTCAGACATTCTGTATCAAGTATAAGGTGGGTCCTGCAATATGCGTTTTTAATAAGCTCTCTGGGTAACTCTGGTCCAAATAGCGCATACATCCTAGTTTGAGAAAGAGTCTTAGAACTTTTAAGGAGAAAGGCTAATTGGAAGGATTCATCTCAGAGCACTTGAGCAGTAAAAAAACAGAGAAGCAATGTGTTGCAGATAAGCACCTAGGGCCCACAATTGATGTGTACATCTGATGTACCGATAATTTAGCAGGAGAATCATATCCTAATATGAATATGGCATGGTGGAACTGCTGAGGAGGAAAAGCACCTATGGATCTTATGCAGGCATTTTCCACTCCATAGGGGAGTAAGGGAAGTCAGCACAACAACAGTTAAAAACATCATGTTTACATCAGGTTTTCTTTTTTTTGTTTTGTAGAGATGAGGTCTCACTATGTTGCCCAGGCTGGCATTGAACTCCTGCCTCAGCCTCCCAAAGTGCTGAGATCACAGATGTGAGCCACTGTGCCCGGCCGTCATCATGTTTTTAAAGGGTGAGAAGGTGGCAGCTCTGATGCAGCAGAAAGACCTGGGATTTAGAATCCAATCCTGACGCTGCCATTTGTTGGGTGTGCAATAGTCACTTTGCTGCTGTAGCTTCCAAACTCTAAATGGAGGCTACAACCTACCTATCTCAAGGCATGGTTGTTAAGAGAGAATGATCATAACATACTTTAATAAAGCCCTCTGTAAACTATAACATATCAAACAAAAACCAATACTATTATAAAAAACTGGAGGTTACTTTCTTAAACACTAATTACAAGATTTTTGTAAGCATCCTGCTGAAAAGTTGGTAAGAATGGTTAATTCAGTGTCACAAAGCCCAGCATCAAGCCAGAAGGGGGCGGGACACAGCTGACTTGTTTTGCCAGAGCTTCTGTTTGTTCATCTATATGGTCTCTTGGAAAGGAAAAAGGTGGATGTGTTATTAGCTATGTTAGGTCAAGGAAAAGCATTTGAGCATACAGATCACAATTCTTTTTTTCTTTTCTTGCTTCTGTGTATTGATTCAAATTTTTTCATTAATATCCTGCTGATCAAGGTATCACACTAGTTGATGGGTGGATCCTTATACGTCATAAGAGAACACCATCGGATCACTTTTTAGTTTCACAATGTACATGATGACATTTATGTGACTAGCATTCCACTGCGTAGAGAATTAAAATGGCAATCAATGATGCATGTCCCATAGAGCTTCTTTTTTTTTTTTTTTTTTGAGACGGAGTCTCGCTCTGTCACCCAGGCTGGAGTACAGTGGTGCGGTCTCGGCTCACTGCAAGCTTCACCTCCTGGGTTCATGCCATTCTCCTGCCTCAGCCTCCCAAGTAGCTGGCGCCCGCCAGTGCCGTACTACAGGCGCCCGCCACCACGCCCGGCTAATTTTTTGTATTTTTAGTAGAGACAGGGTTTCACTGTGTTAGCCAGGATGGTCTCGATCTCCTAACCTCATGATCCACCTGCCTCCCAAAGTGCTGGGATTACAGGCGTGAGCCACCACGCCCGGCCCATAGGGCTTCTTAAAAGGAAATATACCTCATGTGAAAAAAGTACAGTCTAGTCTGAAAAGGTTATATAGGCTACACCCTAGCACATCATGTGCAGGTACAGAAAAACAAGGGAAATGAGCAAAGAAAGTGGGCAGGGCAGCGGGGTGGAGCAGGAGTCCAAATTCACATGTAATGTGATTAAAGTGAAGAATTCTTGTTCACTTTAGAGGGGAATATGATGTAAAAAGAAACTAAGAAATGATAGTAGTGTGAAAATAATTTGAACATTACTACAAGAAAGCGAGATATATGTGATTAAGCAGTTATTTCTAAGGTCAATTTCCTTATGCATTAATTATACAGTTCCCACCATTAAAGTAAGCAGAGCTGAATATTAAGGAAAATAAAGATATTTTTAAGATGCTTCAGGAAATCGAAGAATAGAAGTCATATGTGATGTTGTACAGAACAAATTGAATTATAGCTAATATGAAACTCCAAGGCAGGAAAAATAGCATTTGGCTAAGAGAAGGGGCCAGGGAACAGGTGACAGATAGCAAGCACTGGCCTCTGAGGGGCCACAGCAACAGGCTTTTCAAGGTGACAGATAGTAAGCACTGGCCTCTGAGTGGCCACAGCAACAGGCTTTTCACATTAGCTGTTGAAGACACAGGGCAGGGATGGAGGGCACCTACTGCTCTAAACAAAAGCATGAATAAGGAGTTCTGTGCAAAGAAAAAGAGAATGAGGAGAAAAGAACTATGATCCTAGGACAGCAGAAAAGCTGAAGTCCAATTACAATGGGAAGAGTAAGTCATCAACAGTGCATATGTAAAAACAAGAGGATCCAAGAGACGATGGGAAGACAATAAAATATACTGTACTAAATTCTTCAGAAAATGATATGCCTTTTCTTTTTCTTTTTTTTAAGCAGGTAAATAAAATGATATGTTAATGTTAGCAGAAACTGAGTCACTCTGGTTGCAGAGAAACAATTCTGAATACGCAAATGTAATGAGTACATAACAAATTACTGTAAAACTCAAATGTGATAATGTATGTGAAACCGTCTGTTATGTGTTAAGTCCTTTGCATCTGGCAGGCAGTGTGGCTGTGGAGGATGACACCAGGTCCCTGTACCTACAGAGACATTTAATAGCTTTGCAAGCCAACCAGTTTCAATGATCTACCCAGGAAATCCTGGCAAATGTTGCTAACAAAAACTTGACTAATAGAATTGCTTGATTTGAGTTGTAAGGCATTTTTGATGTACCTGTCTACCTGCTTTGGCAGATGTGCTCATAAGCCAAGGAGTGGTCACTAAGCGGAACGGAGGAAGCAGAGCCCACGAAGAATCTATCAATTGGTGGATTAGCACTCAGACAATATCTGACTATATTGGCAAAGTGATTGGATACTTCATAGTGAACAATATTTTGACTTCATGTACCTAGCACTTAATTACTGAAAGTACATACTTACCTATTTAAGAATGTAAATGAGTTACTACTAGGAAGAAGTTTTAGGTCATTGGAGACTATTGGAAGATAAAATTATGAGTTGTTGGTTAAAATGAAAAGGAAAAGGTATCTACACAAAAGTATGGGAGGAAGAAATATCACAGTCCTTGCTTATCTGGAGTTTCACTTTCTGTAGTTTCTGTTACACCTAGTCAACCACAGTCCAAAAATATTAAATGGAAAATTCCAGAAAGAAACAATTCTTAATTCTTAAGTTGTACACTGTTCTCAGCAGCATGATGAAATCTCATGCTGTCCCAATCTATCCCACCTAGGACACAAATCTTCCCTTTGTCCAGTGTATCCATACTGTATATGCTACTGGCCCGTTAATCACTTAGTAGCTAACTTGGTTATTAGTGCTTGTGTTCAAGTAACCCTTATTTAAAAACGGCCCCAAAATGCAAGAGTAGTGATGCTGGCAATTCAGATATGCCAAAGAGGAGCCATAAAGAACTTCCTTGAAGCGAGACAGTAAAAGTTCTCAGCTTAATAACGAAACAAAACAAACTGTATGCTGAAGTTGCTAAGACCTACAGTAGGAACAAATCTTCTATCTGTGAAATTGTGAAGAAGGAAAAATAAATTTGTGCTAGTTTTGCTGGTGAACCTCAGACTGCAAAAGTTGCGGCCACAGGCCGGGCGCAGTGGCTCAAGCCTGTAATCCCAGCACTTTGGGAGGCCGAGACGGGCGGATCACGAGGTCAGGAGATCGAGACCATCCTGGCTAACACGGTGAAACCCCGTCTCTACTAAAAAAAGTACAAAAAAACTAGCCGGGCGAGGTGGCGAGCACCTGTAGTCCCAGCTACTCGGGAGGCTGAGGCAGGAGAATGGCGTAAACCCGGTAGGCGGAGCTTGCAGTGAGCAGAGATCCGGCCACTGCACTCCAGCCTGGGTGACAGAGCGAGACTCCGTCTCAAAAAAAAAAAAAAAAAAAAAAAAAAAAAAGTTGCGGCCACAGGGCATGATAAATGCTTAGTAAATATGTAAAAGACATTACATTTGTGGGTGGAAGACATAAACAGAAACGTATTTCAGCAGCAATCGGGTTGTGTGCTATCCACGGTTTCTGGTATCCAGTGGGGGTTTTGGAGTGTATTCCCCTTGAATAAGAGGGAACTACTGTATAGGTTTAAAATGATGACTTGGGCCAGGTGTGGTGGCTCATGCCTGAAATCTTAGAATTTTGGGAGACTGAGGCAGACAGATCGCTTGAGCTCAGGAGTTTGAGAGCAGCCTGGGCAACATGATAAAACCCCGTCTCTACAAAAAGTACAAAAAAATTAGCTGGACGGGGTGGCACGTGCCTGTGGTCCCAGCTACTTAGGAGGCTGAGATGGGAGGATTGCTCAAGTCTGGGAGGCTGAGGCTGCAGTGAGCCGTGATTGCACCACTGCACTCCAGCCAGGGTGACAGAGCAAGAGGCCGTCTCAAAAACAAAACAAAAATGCAGATGCCCAGAGTTTAGTGTGCTAGATACGAACAAGATATCAGAAAAATATAACTGAGTTTCAGACCACATCCACACCATCTGAACCTCCATGAGAACTCGGATTATAGGACTTCACCATTTAATCAGTCTTCTCTTTAACAACACTGCATATCTGGGGTATGTTTTCCACTATTAACCCAGTTCCTACAGTCAATGTGAGCTTTATCTCAGCTATATTGATATGACCTGGAACTCTGACCTGGAACTCCTTAGCCATAACAAACATGTGAATCAGAAAAGCTGACTAGTGTTTGTTAGTGTTGACATTATTTTATTTTAGTCTATATAAACACTTACCTCTTTGACGCTATGTGTTACTGCCCATATTAGAAAAACTCTTGACATCACCTGGAAAGAAGTCAGGACAACAGAAGATGGAACAATTCCTGAAAGAAATTTTAGGATGGACAAATAAATGTATTGTACTAAGTTTCAATATATAATACATTTTCTAAAACATTATAATTTAAATGTTTAGAGCCAAAATGATCTTGAATAACTGAAAGGTGTGTCTATATTGCTATACAGACTAAGTTTTCAATGTAGTCAGTATTAAAACAAAGTTTTCTCCCTAAAAACAATAATATTTTTAATGGTATTACAAAACCATGGGATCCAGGTGCCTTTCTTAACCCTCTCAGAAACCACTGACCAAGTACAGTATTTTTTACACTAACTGTATAGACGGAGAAAGCAAAAGCACTACCTAATCTTTAAAATAAGACTCATTTTACAATATGGGTTTCAAAACAAATAGGCAACAAAGGATGAGAAATCAATCCTATTCGTGTCTAATGAGTGCTGGAAGCTCATGGACATCAGACTTGATACACTATCTAATGGTTAAGTTAGGTAGCTTTTATATATTTTGCCAACAAGCATAACAATATAAAAGACTATTTTTTAAATATTTTTTAATTTTTAAAATCACCTTGTTCATTACAAGCCCTGGCACAATTATCCTCCCAATGTCCTCGAGTTGTAACACTGGAGTCACCTTTGATTATTTTATTTATTTGTTTTTTGAGACAGAGTCTCACTCTGTCACCCAGACTGGTGGGCAGTGGTGTAATCTCGGCTCACTGCAACCTCCACCTCCCAGGTTCAAGGGATTCTTGTGCCTCAGTCTCCCAAGAAGCCAGGACTACGGGAACATGCCACCATGGCTGGCTAAGTTTTTGTATTTTTGGTAGAAATAGGGTTTCACCATGTTGGCTGGGCTGGTCTTGAACTCCTGACCTCAGGTGATCCACCCGCTTTAGCCTCCCAAAGTGCTGGGATTACAGGTGTGAGCCACTGCTCCTCACCATGGTAGCGTACACCTCTAGTCCTATATCTAGGGAGGCTAAGGCAAGAGGATTGCTTGAGTTTGGGAGGTTGAGGCTGCAGTGAGCTGTGATCGTGCCACTGCAATCCAGCCTGGGTGACAGAACGAGGTCCTGTCTCAAAATAAATAAATGAGTAAAAGTAAATAAATACGCAAATAAATGTATAAATGAATTACAAAACCTGGTTATATAATTGTGTAATACAGCTAACAAAGCTAATCAGTAAGTCAAACATTTAGTGAATATATTTAGCCAGATCACACTTAGATGGGACAATATGCAGCTGTGGATTTCCTCTAGAAACCAATCTTTTTTAAAAAAAAAAAAAAAAATATATATATATATATATATTTTGAAGATCGAAAGCTCATACACTGCAAAACAAGGCTTATGTTTTAAGCTATTCTTGTAAAATAATGTTAAATGGCAGAATTGTACTCTTCCATATTTCTATTATAACAGACCTATTCTGAAAATTATATTTGGCTTATTAACATGTTAAGTTTCATTTTGCTGGGAGAGGAGGATTAATGAGGTTGAAGCAATAACTACCTAGGCACCTGTAAGGAAAGCACCCATATAGAGGGAGCCTTTGATTTCTTTGATTTCAAACAACAATAAAAAAAAAAAGTAAAAATAAAAGAACTGAGAATTAAAGGATTTCTTTTTTTTTTTTTTAAGAGACCAGGTCACCCAGGTTGGAGTACATGACGCCATCATATCTCTTACTGCAGCCTCACACTCCTGGGCTCAGGCCATCCTCTCGCCTCAGCGTCCCAACTAGCTGGGACCACAGGTGCGCCATCATGCCCAGGTAATTTTTTAAAGGTTTTGTAGAGACAAGGTCTTGCTATGTTGCCCAGGCTGGTTTTGAACACCTAGGCTCACACAATTCTCCTGCCTTGGCCTCCCAGAATGCTAAGATTACAGGCATGAGCCACCATGCCCAGCCAAGAGTAACTTTTTGTTTGTTTATTTTTAAATAGACTTTCGCTCCTGTTGCCCAGGCTGGAGTGCAATGGTGCGATTTTAGCTCACTGCAATCTCTGCCTCCCGGGTTCAAGTGATTCTCCTACCTCAGCCTCCCGAGTAGCTGGGATTATAGGCACGCACCACCACGCCCAGCTCATTTTTGTGTTTTTAGCAGAGACGGGGTTTCACCATGTTGGCCAGGATGGTCTCGATCTCTTAACCTCGTGATCCGCCCACCTCAGCCTCCCAAAGTGCTGGGATTACAGGTGCTAAGAGTAACTTTAAACAAATGGAACTAGAAGGTCTAGGGGCAAAAACTGCAATTCAGCTGAACACAGGTTTATTCATTATTCCCTCTCTACTATAAATCACCCTTCTCTAGGGAATATAAATTTGTATTTGTCTCCCTTTCAAAAATGCGATACATAAATTAACAGTGTTTTTCTTTTCTTTTTTTCTTTTTTTATGAGACAGTCTCGTTCTGTTGCCCAGGCTGGAGTGCAGTGGCATGACCTTGGCTCACTGCAACCTCTGCCTCCCAGGTTTAAGCAATTCTTGTGCCTCAACCTCCTAAGTAGCAGGGATTACAGGCATGTACCACCATGCGTGGCTAATTTTTGTATTTTTGTTAGAGGCGGAGTTTCACTATATTGGCCAGGCTGGTCTTGAACTACTGACCTCAGGTCATCCATCCGCCTCGGCCTCCCAAAGTGCTGGGATTACAGGTGTGAGTGAGCCACACCTGGCCAAGAGTGTTTTTCTTAAAAATGCTTTAGTATCCACACACACACACAAAACATTTATTATTTAGTGTATTTCTCATCAGCCTTCTAAGTATATTTTAAAACAGTTTAACTTCTACTGTTTATATTGTCTTTTGCTTTTCTCATTTAACATTTTAAGAATTTTCTATCTTCTCTTCTTCAAAAGATTTTAGCTTAAATCATGATATTCCTTTGAGTGAACATGTTTGTTTATTCTCCTTCTGTGGGACATTTAAATTGCCTCGAATTTCTTGATACTATAAATGAAGTAATGAAGCATTACAAATAACACTCAAAAGTTGAGGCTTAGACCTTTTTTTAAAAAAAGGATTATTTCCTTGGGACATTTTCCCAGAAGTAGAAGTACTAGGTCAAATGGCATGAATGTTTTTAAGGCTCTTGAAATATATTGCGAAATTGCTTTCCAAGAAGTTTATTATCAATTTATACTTCTACCAGCAATATACAAAAGTGCCTATCTTAGCATGCCCTTGGCAGAAAATTTAAATCTTAATACGTAATGAACGAAAAGCTGATCATACTTTCTAATTGACGTAGACATCAAGATGTTTCTGGTCTTGCCTGCAGGTGCTCCTACCATCTCTATCCAGTGAACTCGCCTACTTAGACACCTTAATTTCCCCCAAATCATGTCATTCAGACCAACTCTCACTTAGTTTCTCTGTAGCATAGACAACTACTTCAACCAGTCACCCAGCAAACAGCAGTTCAGGCCCTCATGTGACAGCACAATCTCAAAATGCCTGCTCTAACGGACCAGTCAAAAGGCCAAGAGCTCTATCCTTAAAATTAAGCTAAAGAACAGAAGGCCACATAGACGGGCCATTATTATCTTAGCTCTGAATAGAAATGGCATCACCAGCTTGGGCTTATCATTATTATCAGGTGAATTTCATAAGAAAATGTCAAAAAAAGGCTGGGTGTAATGGCTCACGCCTGTAATCCCAGCACTTTGGGGGCCTGAGGTGGGCGGATCACCTGAGGTCCGGGGTTTGAGACCAACCTGGCCAACATGGTGAAACTCCGTCTCTACTAAAAATACAAAAATTAGCAGGGCGTGATGGCAGGCGCCTATAATCCCAGCTACTTCAGAGGCTGAGGAAGGAGATCTCTTGAACCCGGGAGGCGGAGTTTACAGTGAGCCAAAAATGCACCACTGCACTCCAGCCTGGGGGACAGAGTAAGACTCCGTCTCAAAAAAAAAAAACCACTGTCAAAAAGTATTAATATTATCTTATTTGCCATAGGAATAGTATACAGTATAATGTCTGCCCTATCACTCAAACCTCTCATACAGGTAGGAAATTTGTTTTAGAGCTCAATGTTAAGATTGCTCCTTTCCAATAAGAATTATATAACTCAGTCACCCTCTTTAATTTGGTAGCCAGAAACTTTCATGCCAGATTTGAAGCATACTATAGTGTGATATTTTGTGTATGAGCTACCACAAATCCTTGTAGAATGTGGAATATAGATAGACAAGACAGACTAGATTCTCTCTTTTTTTTTTTTTTTTTTTTATTAGACAGGGTCTCACTCTGTTGCCCAGACTAGAGTACAGTGGCACAATCATAGTTCACTATGGCCTCAACCTTCTGGACTCAAGCAATTCTCCTGCCTCAGACTCCCAAGTAGCTGGGACTACAGGCATGTGCTACCACGCCCAGCTAATTTTTGTATTTTTAGCAGAGACAGGGTTTCACCATGATGCCCAGGCTGGACTTGAACTCCTAAGCTCAAGAGATCTGCCCGCCTCAGCATCCCAAAGTGCTGGGATTACAGGCATGTGCCTGGCAGATAGATCCTCCTTCTTTCTGGCACTTCTTGCAGTCAATCCCACTGTTTTTGCATTTATATGCCATTACTTCTTATTTGAACACAATGGCATAGCATGTTAAAACCCAAATACAGACATTTTTGTTGCTGGCTATTTAAATTGGTTGTTTACAGATGACAGAGAGATTCTGGAATCTTACTAGTAAACTCTCAATGGACTAAAATTCATTCAAAAAAGATGTACCAGACATCTACTATTTGTTAATACTTGTGGAGTGCCTACTCTGTGCCAGGTACTGCTCTCCACACTGGGGATGCAAAGGGAAGACAGTGTCCCTGGTGAGCTCACACTCCCAGGCTATGACTGATATGTTTTAGCATAGTTCTCAAAAATAAGACTTTTTCCTGAAGGTGGTGAGGGGTGACCAAACATTTGTAAACAGGAGGATGGCATGATTACATCTTGGTTTCAGAAAGGTATCTCTGTCAGCAGTGCAAATCTTTGGCAAGTCAAGGTTGTAACTTGAGAAATAGTTACGGGAATTTATGTTGAAAGGGCAATGAAATTTTGAAGCAAAAACACTGGCAGATAAAAGAAACATAGCAGTGTGTGTGTGTGTATGTGTGGGTGTGTGTGTATGTGTGGGTGTGTGTGTGTTAAGCAAAAGCTGTATAAAGGGGATCTGGCAATTGGTTGCTTGCTTCGTGTGTGTGTGTGTGTTAAGCAAAAGCTGTATAAAGGGGATCTGGCAATTGGTTGCTTGCTTCCCCAGAATGAGGGTGCTCTGAGGACTCCCCAAACCACTGAGCCCTGCAAAGTTGGGCAGCACTAGAAATCCTCCCTGCCTGGTGCAACCTTCAGATGGGGCAGGTTAGTGAAGTTGGGAGACTGGCTATACCTGACAAAGACCAGGTTGACAGTTGAGCACAGTCATGCACCACACAATGGCATTCCGGATAACAATGTACTGCATATATGATGATGGTCCCATAAGATTATAATGGAGCTGAAAAATTTCTGTTGCCTAGTAATGTCCATTGTTAACATTATAACGCAACTCATTACTCCTATGTTTCTGATGGTGCTGGTATAAACAAATCTATTGTGCTGCTAGTCATATAAAAATATAGCACATTATATAAAAATAATCATATAAAATATAGCACAGTACATTACATACAGTACATAATACTTGATAATGATAATAAGCAACTAACTGGTTTATATATTTACTATACTATAATTTTTATTGTTACTTTAGAGTACAATCCTACTTACTTAAAAAAAAAAGTTAAGTGTAAAACAGATTTTGGTAGGTCCTTCAGGAGGTATTCCAGAAGAAGGCATTGTTACAGGAGATGGCAGCTCAATGTGTGTTACTGCCCCTGAAGACCTTCTAGTGGGACAAGATGTGGAGGCGGAAGACAGTGATAGTGATGATCCTGACCCTATGTACACGTAGGCTTGTGTGTGTGTGTGTGTCTTAGTTTTTAACAAAAAAGTTTTTTTTTTTTTTTTTTGAGACGGAGTCTCGCTCTGTCACCCAGGCTGGAGTGCAGTGGCCGGATCTCAGCTCACCGCAAGCTCCGCCTCCCAGGTTCACGCCATTCTCCTGCCTCAGCCTCCCGAGTAGCTGGGACTACAGGTGCCTGCCACCTCGCCCGGCTAAGTTTTTTGTATTTTTAGTAGAGACGGGGTTTCACTGTGTTAGCCAGGATGGTCTCGATCTCCTGACCTCGTGATCCGCCCGTCTCGGCCTCCCAAAGTGCTGGGATTACAGGCTTGAGCCACCGCGCCTGGCCAAAAAAGTTTTAAAGAGCAAAAAAACAAATTAAAAATAGGAAAAAGCTTATAGAATAAGGATGTAAAGTATTTCTGTAGAGCTATACAATGTGTTGTGTTTTAAGCTAAGAGTTTTACAAAAAGCAAAAAAGTTAAAAAATTAAGCTTATAAAGTAAGAAGGTTACAATAAGCTAAGGTTAATTTATTATTGAAGAAAGAAAAATATTTTTTATAAATTTAGTAGCCTAAGTGTACAGGGTTCATAAAGTCTACAGTAGAGCACAGCAATGTCCTGGCCTTCACATTTCCTCACTACTCAATGATTCATCCAGAGCAACTTCCAGTCCTACAAGCTCCATTCATGGTAAGTGCCATTTTAAATCTTGTATACCATACTTTTACTGTGCCTTTTCTATGTGTAGATACACAAATACCACAGTGCTCCAACTACCGTACAGTCCAGTAACCTGCTGTAGAGGCTTATAGCCTAGAAGCAACAAGGTAGACCATATGGCCTAGGTGTGTAGTAGGCTAACATGGCAACAAGAGAAATTAGATCACAGAATCTCCCTAACCAAATACAAAATATACTGAATCAAAAGTAGTAACATTAAATCACAACAACAGCAACAACAACAAAAATTACCAGCAGCAACCAAAAAGGAATAGGTACAACTTATTGCCATGTATTTTAAAACATGTTAGTCAGGAAAAGAAAGATTATGGCACAGTCTCTTCCCCCAAAAGTAATATTGGTGAATCAACAAAATCCTGAATGTTCATTAATGAGCCATATTTGGAGAGAAATACAAATTTCTGGCTAGAGTGTGACAGAACTGGAGGCTGAACAGCAATGGCGAAGTGGGGGAAGTGACTAACTAGGAGCCACCTCATCCATGCTGAGCCTTCCAGGCCCCACACTGAGTTGGAGACTGATACAAAATTCTCTATGGAAACCAGGGACACTTCCTTCAGGGTTGAGGAATCCTACAACAGGGCAATTAAATCTCAGAACAGAAAGCAGTGCCCACATATTTAATACATAGCTCATTCATGTTGCTTAAGATTCAAGAAGTATAAAAAGATACACAGAGAAAATTCTCCCTCCCAATCCCGTCACTGCCCAGGTCCCTTTTCCACAGGTCACCGATTATTAATTCCTTGTCTAGCATTCAGAGATAAAGTATATAAATCAAATATGTAGGTGAATGTATAAAGACATATTTATATACATTCTTTTTTCAATTTTTTGTATAAACGAAGCATTTTATACACGTTCTTCTATACCCTGCTTTTCTTCCTTTAAAATCTATCCTGAAGATCTTCCTATATCAATATGTAAATTTTAATGACTGAGGCTTTATAATGCTTTCATAACCATACACTCTCCTAACCTGTACCCCCATGTCCTCAAGGTGTAGAAAAATGTGTAAAACAGAAAAACTTAAATCCTTAAATTGTAGCTCAGAGGGGAAAACAACTGAATCTGAAATGCAGGGAGGAAGTATTTGGTAATACCTCTGTCAGAGCAAATAAAATTGCTGGACAGAACTGCTAACACTTCAGCAAGATGAAGAGACATGGCAACAACACAAAAGGAATACAAGAAAACAAGGAAACAAAAGGAAACTGCCCATTGCATCCAGGGGGAAAGTCAAAGATTAAGGCAACTGGAAGATATTATGGAAAACAAAGACAAACCAACATAAGGATAATTGTTATCCCCAATGTCGGGGACGTAACATGGAACAGAAACCTGAAATGAAAAAACTAAATCTGCACTGAAAGAACACACAGTTGTTCCACATAACAACTGATAGTGAATGACTAAAACTGAGAAATTGCTTGGTTACAAAAAAAATACTTCAGAGATCCAGACCAAAAAAATTACCTACAAAGTAGTAAAAACTCAGCCTGAGTTTAGACTTCTCCACAGCAACATCCAAAGTAAGAAGGCAATGAAGCAACACTATAAAGGTCTGGGGCAAAGAGAGTATGTTCTAGGATATCATACCCACCCAAGAGGTCATTTCAGTATTACAATAAGGCAAAAAGTGGACATCACCAAATGTGAAAGAACTTCACATACAATGTTTATGTGACCTTGAGAAACACAAGCTGTCAGAAACTCAGCCAAATGAAATAAATCAAAATAAAGAACTCAGGAATGGAGAAGTCATAATAAAAATGCCCATGGTGGGCACTAAATCCATTCAAATATAATATTAAGACCAAACAATTATGGTAATTATGGTCATAGACTATATTATAAATGCTATGAACAATAAATTAGTAACAATTTAAAAATAGGAGAGAGGGAAGAGATACTAATTTCCTTAATAGAATTAAGAGGTATTGCCTAAATATCCTTAATAGAGTTAAGAGATGTTATGTAAAATGAAAATATAGGTAAACACAATTGGAATCCAGAATTTTCATAACTTTTTTCTTAGACAGATATTTTAGTAAATAGTGTTGCCCAGCATGGCAATCCCGGCGCTTTGGGAAGCTGATGTGAGACAATCACTTGAGTCCAGATGTTTGAGACCAGCCTGGATAACATAGTGAGACTCCACATCTACAAAAACTTTTTTTAAAAAATAGCCGGGCGTGGTGGCGTGTGTCAGTAATCCCAGCTACTCAGGTTGAGGTGGGAGGAACGCTTGAACTCAGGAGTTTGAGGCTGCACTGAGCTATGATGGCACCAACTGCACTCCAGCCTGGATGACAGAGCGAGACCCTGCCTCAAAACAACAAATACACACACACACACACACACACACACACACACACACACAGTAAAAAAAAAAGTTTTATAATTTATTTTTGATGAACAACGTTTTTAATAAAAAATGTCTTTTTCATGATAGTATAAGCTATGTCTGTCTACCTACTGTTTCTTTCTCATATTAATATATATGTGAAGAGAATGCTCTCTGGAATGACATTTAACTAGTACTAATGAAGATTAGCTCTACTGATAGAATTTAGAATAATTTTAAACTCCACTTTGTACTTTTCCACATTGCCTAAACTTTTAAAGAACACAAATTAAATTTTCAAAATTAAAAAAAATCATTATTCTTAACAATAAATTAAACTTTTGGCACTAGCAAAAAGATAATTCTAAAAGTGAACCACTTCTAATCTTAAACAGGAATTTTCTTACTTTCTGCTAGAGTACAAGCTAATCTCAGGGTAACAGAAAATATTTCTGACCAAAATAGAGGATGGGATATAAAACAGGAGCCGGAGCAGATTCAAACACCATGGGACTCAGGGGAAAAGGATGGCTAGTGTTTTCAGAGGACTGACAGAGGGCAATTCTCTTTTCTTTTTTCCCAGCACATAGAAAACTGGCCATGTCTCTTGGGGTTGCAGCTCCCGACCACCCCCAGAAAGCAATATTCAATACATTTCACATAACATTTAGGTTACTGGGTTCTGACAAAAGAAATTTGTCTTAGACTGAAGCCAATAGCAAAACTATGGTATTTATAAGTTCTGTGGATTTACCTGAAGTTGGCATTTCCGAAATATGTACAAAACTTTAAAAGGGCATTATACTTCCTTTGTGCTAAAAGGATAGTGTTACTACATATATTCATGCTTAATTGTAATGAAACAGAAATGAATATTAAAGGAGAAACATAAGAAATCAAGTATATTGATACTTCATGTGTCATCATTGGTAAGAAGTGTGGGGCTAGACTGAAATCTTTTCCATTTAAGTGACAAAACTAAGTACAGAGTGCTTCTTGAACTAGGGCATGCATACCCAAAAGATGTTAATAGTGGTGTCCAATCCAGTGACATCCTACTAGTGGTCAACTTACTCAAACTCAGCTATATGAACTCAACCAAAACAAAATGAATGGAAAAATAACTTAGTGTGGACAACTGCACTCAGCATTTTACGATGTGAATATGTGCACCAGAATGAATGGTGGTCTTAGCTCCCTGGCCTCTCAGCATGATGATTGTGATGTTACTGTTCTTTACACTACCTTTGGATAATGTAGTTTCAATACAACATAGTTCCTTAATGAGAGCCAATTATATCATATGGCATTCAAATGAAGGAAGAATGAACACTTTCAACTGGAGAATAAAGCAGCTGTGCTAGACTTACTAGGAGCCGATACTAAGTTGCACTGTGATGTATGAGTAATTTAAATTTAAGGAATTTTTTCATAGGCATTTTACCCCTACATAAGCAATTCTACTTCAGAAGATATACCCATTGGATATATATCATTATACCTTCATGGAATATTGATTTTCCCTGAAAACTTTGGGGAAATCCATTTTTACATTAAATAGATAAAAGGGGACCCAAAGGTGTTTCATTTATGGCACGCTACCTTGCCTTTACTCTCAAAACCTTCTGGGGTGAAACTATATTCCTCATTGGTATTTAGAAAACTTGGGAAGAAAAGCTGAAAGAGCACTATAATACATAATAAAAAACACATATGGGGCCGGGCTCAGTGGTTCACACCTGTAATCCCAGCACTTTGGGAGGCCGAGGCAGGCAGATCACTTGAGGTCAGGAGTTTCAGACAAGCCTGGCCAACATGGTGAAACCCCGTTTCCACTAAAAATACAAAAATTAGCTGGGCATGGTGGTGTGTGCCTATAGTCCAAGTTACTCAGGAGGCTGGGGCACAAGAATCACCTGAACCCAGGAGGACAAGGTTGCAGTGAGCCGAGATCGCGCCACTGCACTCCAGCCTGGGTGACAGAGCGAGACTCGGTCTCAAAGAAAAACAAAATTTAAAAAAGTATGGTAGAAGTTAGGCTCAGGGAAAATAATGGTAGAAACAATAACTTAAAATCATGAGAGAAATTAATACCTAAACTAATGCAGAGAGGGCCTGTGCACTTGTTCAAGGTGGACCACAAACTTGGTTCTGAACTCCTTTACAACCAATACAATGAGAGAAAATAATCCAGTTGTACAATTCATAGTGCCCATGAAAGAAATAAAACCTGGGCTGGAGGCGGTGGCTCACGCCTGTAATCCCAACACTTCAGGAGGATCACTTGAGTTCAGGAGTTTGAGACCAGCCTGGGCAACATGGCGAGACCTTGTCTCTACTTAAAAAAAAAAAAAAAGACAGGCATAATGGTGCATACCTGTAATCCCAGCTACTCAGGAGGCTGAGATGGGAGGATCACTGAGCCGAGTCTGAGGCTACAGTGAGCCATGATTATGCCACTGCACTCCAGCCTGGGGGACAGAGACCCTGTCAAAGAAAAGAAAGGAAAAAAATCCCGGTGCTTGTTTTTTTTGAGCCGTGTTCCTATATATTAATGAATTTGCTGTACTGTCTTCTAGTTCACTAGATGTTCTGTATTCATTTTCTCTTCTATTTCCTCCATTTCAGATGGCCAACTGTCCATATACCCACACTAGCATCTTACTCATCCACTTATTGAGGTTCTTACAGTTAAAAAATAATAAATTGGTTTCAAGAGAGGGCCCAGAGACCTCTTAAGGGAATGACTTTTTTTGAAAGCTTTCTCAAACATTCAGAGTCTCCTCACTTGCTTATTTACTTTTGAGGTCTCCACTCTGAAAGTCTAACCTCAGAATGAGAGCAAAATATAGACATGAAATAAATGACACTTATTTCCTTTCTGAAGATAACTTAAAAGGGTGTCACATTTTGAAAAAGATGAAAATGTGAAGGTAACAGACATCATTCTCCGAGAGGACACAGTGAGTCAATTATAAGTCAATCAAATCTCTGTATTACAGTTAGCATTCCAATAGTAAATTCCCATCCTATTATTTTTATTGTTTATAGAATACCAGGTGTTTTAGACCAGATTAATTGCAGCCTCGAAATATGAATGGTTCATATGTATTTCACCAGCAAGACCACATCATAGACAGTTTTTAATTTTTTTTTAATTAGTCAAACTGTCAGGGCCAAACAAAACTGAACTTTTAAAAAACAGTTGAACTATTATATATATCATCAATTTTTGCTAACTTATACTAATAATCTTTAAGTACCTTGAATGCTGGATTAAAAAAAAACACTTTACTAGTATTTCTATTACTGTTTCAACATACTCAATACAAAATTGATATTGTATAATTCAATACAAAATTAGTATTTCAAATACTGTTTCAATATAGTTTTGAAATTGTTTTTATGCAAAGCTTTTCAAAAAGCTAAACCCAGCGGGGCACAATGGCTCATGTCTGTAATCCCAGCACTTTGGGAGGCTGAGATGGGTGGATCACCTGAGGTTAGGAGTTTGAGACCAGCCTGGCCAACATGATGAAACCCCATCTCTGCTAAAAATACAAAAATTAGCCAGGTGTGGAGGTATGCACCTGTAATCCCAGCTACTCAGGGAGGCTGAGGCAGGAGAATCGCTTGAGCCCGAGAGGCAGATGTTGCAGTGAGCCAAGATTGCGCCACTGCACTCCAGCCTGGGCGACAAAGTGAGACTCTGTTGGAAAAAAAAAAAAAAAAAAAAAAAGGTAAACCCAATCCAATAGCCACTTTGTTGAAATAACACAAGATCTAATAAACAACAAGGTTGAGAGAGTAAGTCATAAGTCATTCTCTCTTGACTCTACTAAACCAGCGATCACAGGATTTCACTTAAGCAAACCAAGAAATATACTCCTATTGGTAATGCTCCTTCTTCAGAGTTCTAACATACTGTGTGGGCAGGGAAAGAAGACTGGAGATAATATTTAACTGTACTAGAAGGTTGTGAAAAAAAGGTATCCATGGGAAAGATTCTCTATGTAAGAGAGCAAGGAACTGCTGGGGTTATTTAAATATGGTGCTTTTTTACTAAGAAAATGTTGGCTGTCAGAGTTGGAAAGGATCCAAGCGATCAAGTTCAATTCAACACGTGATAGATGTGAGGTTGGGAGAAGGTAAAGTGACTTGCCAAGCTTACATAGATAGTTCAATACAACAAATGGGTATTTACGTTTAACATTTGGTGGTCACTCCCTAAGCAGGTAAATTAATGGTCTTTATATGAATAGGACAAAATCAAATATTTGCAACTGATGTTTGAAATGTTCACAATGTAAAATGCTTGCAACCAATATGACAACAGATTAACATTTAAAGTATACAAAGAATACAAATTGTTTTTATCTTAAAAAACATCAAGATGCTAATAGGCAAATGAGCAAAGGACATAGACACTACCCATGAAAATGGCCAGAATAAACAAACATATGGAATTACATTCAACTCCGCAATTAGGAATAAAGCAAATCAAAGAAACGATTACATTTTACTATGAGTAACTTAGTAAATATTGAAAAAGAATCATAATACCCAAATGCTGGTATTATGCTGAAACAACCATACTCACATTTTGCAAATGGGCACAATCCTTTGGGAATTGAAACTGGTAACATTATTTAAGAGTTAAAAGAATATTCATATGTTTTGAATTAGTCATTACACATAAAGATGGATGCTAAAGGCATAAACCAAAGACTAAAACATCTATCTATCAACAGAGATGCTAAGGCCATAAGCCAAAGACTAAAGAATGTATATATCGACACAGACATTGGTTGAAAAATTACTTCTAATATTTTAAAAATGAGAACAAACTGTTCTTCACCAAGAGAGACATGATGATACACCTCATTATTAGGTATTTTGCAGTAATTTAGAAGTATTAGTGAATACAAGATGAGCCAAACCATTCTGTCATACCAGAAAGCAGAAAATTATTAAAGATCACTGGGGTCCTTTCAAAAAAGACTCAGAAGAGAATCTGAAGATGCTCCAACTGGCCAAGAATGGGCTAATGTGAGCATCAGAAAGAATCGTTAAAATGGATGGAATCACATCAAATATGTTAAAATCTATGAGATTATGACGACAAAATAATAAAATGAAAACCTTCACTGTCCCTTTGACCCACTCTGATTCTTGTTGTTTGGGGGGAGGGTGTGTGTATGTGTCAGTATTAGTGCCTGCCTGAGTTGGGAATATTACATTCCAGGTTCTGTATGAACAGAGGGCTCTATAAAGCAACAGGACACCAGCCCTCTGTTTTAAATTACAGACCAATGTAAAACGAATTTAAACTGGATTTTCCCGCCTCAAAATGGAAACAGCTATTTTCTTTTAGAGTTAATGAAGTATTGGTAGCTGAAACCAATTTGACAACCAACGGATGAGAGATATTGCTGTCTGATTTCAAACTAAACCCTGAACTTTTTTTTTGAAAAAACAATAAAACACATTTTACATGGAAAAAGAAACCCTACACGCTTTCAGCGGTCTTCTTTAGAGGATTCTGGGAAACCAACACATTATCCCGAAAACTGGTAAATCAAGGGAAAGAATCAAAGTAAAAAAAAAAAAAAAAAAAAAAAAAAAAAAAAAAAAAGAATATTACTATATCACAAGAAATGAGGACAAACTGTTACCTCTGGGGAAGGGCACTGGATGGCTAGGGCACTGGGGCGGGAGAGAGACTCACTTTCCACTGCATACCTTTTTATAGCTTTTGCATTTTATACCAAGTGAATGAATTGCTTATTGAAAAAATAAACTCATTTAAAGTGTCACTATAAAGGATCACGTAACAAAATGGAAAACAATTATATTAAAGGAAAAAAACTGTCAGAATCCAAATGATAGCCACTCGAATTATAACAATGTAGATGCTGGATATGCATACAGACCAGATCTAAAAGGAAACACAGAAAAATAAAAATTATTGACCATAATTGCAGAATATAGGGGCATTTTTTCTTTTTATTAAAAAGAATTCCATTGCTATATTTATAATTTATTTGTCTAATAAGTAACGTTAAAGTGGTATTTAAATAGAAAAATACCGTCTTTTTCCCTTTCTGTCATCCATACTTTTAGGAAAGCTTGGCTTTTTCAATCTTGAGTCCATAATCAAGGCACCAAGAACTGTTTGGGGGTAACAACTCTGGGTGTAGGCAAAAGATCCAAGAAAGATAAAAGAAAGGGCCTCTTGAGGGCTGTTCACACAGATGTTAAAAGTACAAATGACTTTGCCCAGCTCTGCTTTCCCATCCCTGTACTAATACGGGGGTGGTGGCAGTGGTGGCGTTCCCCGAGTAGGAGGCCTGCAGAACATGGGAAGAGCCTGTCGACAGCACATAAAAGACACACACTGAAAACACTGCTTGCAGGAGGAGTGAAGCTTGTCAAAGTACTGCAGAGGCTGGGAAAGTGAAGAGAAGAGAAAGAGCAATTATAGCCCGCACCTAACAATTCCTCAGCTAAATTTAACTGGAGAGGTGGAATATATCTGCAGCTTGAAAGCGATAGGCAAATGAATTTTCAGGTACAAGAAGACCCAACCCACACAGAACATTAAATGGTCATTGTAAAAAAAGATATTTTTTCATATCAATCATCTCCAATTATTCTGATATTTCCATTGTCATGCCCCAAAATAAATAAATGGCCTCAAGAAGGAATAAGGAAATCCTAGGCTCAGAGCAAAAGCTTTTATTTCTTGTTAGAAGCTAAATCAAAATAAATAAGAATTTATCAATGTCAGGTTTTTTTCAGAAATGCTACTTTAAAAATTTCCAACTATAAATAATGGAAATCAAATGTAAACTTTTATTTACTTTTTGAAGGTTTAAATTGAATTATTTATCTAAAGTTTTCCAAATTTTTATGTCAAGAGATATCTCAGCCAATATACTAATTCATACTAAACTATATTCACAAATAATTCCAAATACAATTTCTAAATTTCAAATGCCATTTTTTTTTTTATGCACAGAAATGTATTTCAAGATGGTAACAGAAGTAGGAGGAATGCTTGAGCTCAGGAGTTTGAGACCAGCCTGGGGAACATGGCAAACCCTGTCTCTACAAAAAATACAAAAATTAGCAGCGTGTGGTGGTGCATGCTTGTGGTCCCAGCTACTCGGGAGGCTTCTGTGGGAGGATTGCTTGAGCCCAGGAGGTCAAAGCTGTAGTAAGCAAGACGCCGCCTCAAAAAAAAAAAAAAAAAGATGGTAACAATATAATTATTTCTGGGTAATAGGATCAAGGGCGTTTTTTATCTTCTTCTTTAGTACTTTGGTACTAGTTGATTTTCTTTTTTTTTTTTTTTAAACAACGTGTATGTGTTACTTTATATTAGAAAGAAAGTCTTTTGGCCAGGCACAGTGGCTCACGCCTGTAATCCCAGCACTTTGGGAGGCCAAGGCCGGCGGATCACTTGAGGTCAGGAGTTCAAGACTGGCCTGGCCAACATGGCGAAACCCCATATCTACTAAAAATACAAAAATTAGCTGTGCATGGTGGCACATGCCTGTAATCCCAGCTACTCAGGAGGCTGAGGTAGGAGAATTGCTTGAACCCAGGAGGTAGAGGTTGCAGTGAGCCAAGATCATGCCACTGCACTCCGGCACGGGCAACAGAGCAAGACTCAGTCTCAATAAAAATAAATAAATAAATAAATAGAAATAAAGTCTTTTTACTTTTAACAAAAAGAGCACAACTTGATTTAATAGCCACCATATTGCCAATTCCACTAAAAATAAAAATGGGTACAATTTCCACTGAAACAACATACAACAATCATTTTCACACACAACTAATTTATAATCATTTTACCAAAAATATATATAATAAAAATATCTTTTTTTTTTTTTTTTTTGAGACAGTCTCCCTTTGTCGCTCATCCTGGAGTGCAGTGGTACGATCTTAGCTCACTGCAACCTCCACTTCCCGAGTTCAAGTGATTCTCCTGCCTCAGTCTCCCAAGTAGTTGGGATTACAGGTGCACACCACCATGCCCAGCTAACTTCTGTATTTTAGTAGAGACGGGGTTTCACCATGTTGCCCAGGCTGGTCTCAAACTCCTGACCTCAAGCAATCTGCATGCCTCAGCCTCCCAAAGTGCTGGGATTACAGGCATGAACCACCGTGTCTGGCTCAGATATAATTAAAAAATCTAAATGGAAACAGCTTTTGGAAGAGTTTATTTATTCAATACTCCTTATTACTAATGAGGACTTCGATGGGAGGAAAACATGATCACGTACAAGGTCATTACTGAGATTTATGACCACATATATTACCTAGGGGTAAACTACTCTGTGTTTTTGCTTCTGGATTCCAACACTAAAGATATAGAGCCGATTCATTACTTACACTGAGTACTGTACTATCACTATGTGCTACTGCCAAGTGGATGGACTCATGGATTGCTCTATCGGCTCAGGACTTGAGCAACCATCCAAACCCTTGTGGCAGACAATACCAGTTGCTTACCCACTATACAGTGTCCCTTTCTGCCTCACTAACAGAACACTGATCTCATTTGGGTTAGCAATGTACCCTGCTAAAACACTAGCTTTCTTGGGATGCCTTGCAACTTGAGGAAGCCACCTAGCACAGTTCTGACCAAGGAAACATAAACCAAGTTTCTGCAAAGCCTTGCACTTTCTGCTTGGAATGTAAACATGACATCATATTATCTCATCATAGACATCTTATAACTATGAGACTACAAGTACAAAGACAGACGTCCCACACTAAGGATAGTAGAGCAGAAAGATAGACTTCTTGTTATATAGGGAAATTAAATCCCTATTTGATTAAAGCCACAGTAGTCAGAATTCTGGTATGCATAACCAAATGCAATCCTACTTATCCTTTTATTGTTGAGAAAATGAACTTAATATCTGAAGAGAATCTCGGTGGACTTAAGAAGTCAAACTATCACAGAGTACAGGACAAGGCAACACTTTTAAAAGAAGCTATTTCAAGTACACTTTCCAGTCATGGAAACTAATGACATCAATAAGAAAAAATACGGTGGAAATTTGGTGTAATAATTTTTTTCTGGTAAAAAATCTTCTGAATCATCTATAAAACAGAGTTCATAAAAAAATTCACTAGTATATTATGTCCAAAAATTTTAAAAATCTGCTTTCTCTTACAATTTTGACATGTGGTATTCATGAACATCTTTTAAAAACATCTTTCTAGAGCCAAGAATGTGGCAACTCAATGCCAGGTCAAGATCTACCAGATATAAATGCAGTATTTAATGAACGTATTTAACTATTATAAATAGTCGATTGCCCTTTAATAAATAATTTTCCTTTAAAAGTGTTGGAATTGTGATTACCACCTTCCTCCACACAGATTATTTTAAGGAAAAATTTCCCACCCATAAGCATTATACTCTAACCAACTAAGCAAATCAGTCCCAGATCTAAGATAAAATGTTATGTGAATAAACTCTAAAGAGCTAGGAAATATGTATTTCCCTTGATTCTTCACAGTAGATAAAGTACTGTGAAGAATTACTTTGCTTTGAATTCCAAGCAAGTTTCATAAATATTTATGGACTGAAAGTGTGACTGAACCTGAAGAACACTGAACACAGCTCACAGGTCCCAGAGCACGTTCCTGTCAAGTTTAGGAGGAAGCCCTTTCCAAGTGGGAGTTCTGGAAGGGAAAGGGATATTCCTTATCATGTATCAACAAGAAGCTAAGAGCCCTCGCATGCTGTACCACTACAAGTGGAGTCTGCACTGAGAGTCATCAGCCCACTTGGCTCCTACCATGGACAACCTACTAGGATGACCAGAGCCTGTATGAGGCGGGATATGTTAGACCAAGCATTACGTCAGATTACACAGAAATAAAGGGAGAAACAAACTGGCCTATATTGCTGTTCAAATGACAATAACAATACTAAAAGTTGACATCTATTAAGAGCATTCTATGCATCAGGCCCAGATCTACATCCTTTACTTATATTAATTAATTTACTTCTCACACACTTCTGTGAGATAGGTGCCAGTTTCCTCAATGCATACATGTGGGAACTGAGGTCCAGAGAAGGCAACTCACTTACTAAAGCACACAGTAAGCAAGTGGAAGAACCAGAATCAAAGCCAGGCAGTCTGGCTTCAGAACCATGCTCTTAACTACTAAGCAGTACCACCTTTAACCTAGGAAGAAAAAAATCAGGAAAAACAAGCCTGTGGTGGGTGGTGCTAACATACGTCCATGAACTCTTTGATAGTCCTCCCTTCACAAGGCAGAGCCTAATTCTTCTCCGCTAGGGCGTGATGTGGGCTTAGTAACTTGCTTCTAACAAATAGAAAACAAGCTGAAGTAATGGTATGTGACTTAAGAGACTGGATCATAAAAGGCACTGCAGCTTCCTCCTTGCCCTCTCTTAGGTCTCTTCTCTTCCTTGAGGAAAACCAGCTGCTATGTCACGAGGGACACTCTAGCACGTTGTGAGGAGCCAGGATCCCCTGTCAACAGCCATCCCCCAGTTCTAGTCCACTCTGCAGATGACTACAGTCCTAGCCAACACTTTGACTGCAACTGCATGAGAGACGGGGCCAGAACTACTCAACTAAACCCTTCCCAAATTCCTGACCCACAGAAACTGAGAGATTGGAAACATTTTGTTTTAAGCAACTAAGTTGTAAGATATGTTTTAATGTATCAATAGAAAACTACTACTACTACTACTCTCCAAAAATAGATTACTACAGGCAGAACCTTTTATCAGAGCCAGACTTCCTTTTTTTTCTTTTTGAGATGGGGTCTCGCTGTGTCACTTAGGCTAAAGTAAAATGGTACAGTCACAGCTCACTGCAGCCTCCACTTCCTGGACTCAAGCAATCCTCCTGACTCAGCCTCTCTGAGCAGCTGGAACCACAGGTGTGGGTCACCACACCTGGCTAAATTCTTTGATTTTTTGCATATATAGGGCCTCACTATGTTGCCCAGGCTGGTCTTGAACTCCTGGGCTCAAGTGATCCTCCAGCTTTGGCCTCCCAAAGTGCTGGGGTTACAGGCATGAGCTACCATGCCCAGCCCAAAATTTTCAATATCAAATCATATTTAGATAAGCTATAAATTGTGTAACTACTTAATGATCTCGTATGTTTGTTCACTCTCTGGAAGCAATACCATTTTGACCATTGCAGAAGGGTGGAACAACATATCCTTTATGTCCCTTCAAAAGCATTATGAATAGAACTAATTAATATCTGAAATTCTACCCTACTTACTTTATTAAAATTAAACAAGGAGTATATTAAGGTTAAAAGATTATTCCTACCTTAAATTGTCACATACTCGTTTTATTAAGTCAATAAAAAAACAATATATTCCACCTCCAAAAATCTATAAGAACAAGCTGTCTATTCAAGGTGCTAATCTGCCATTATTTATAGACCTTGACTCCTTTCTGAGCAGCCGTCATTAACAGAACAATTTAGGAGTTCAAAATACTCTTTACTGAACTCAACTGCCTCCTGAAGTTATTAGTCATACTTCTCAAGGCTACAGTGTGATAAGTGATAAAGATGAACCGCATCTCAAGAAGGCTGTGAAGAAAAGCCACCGTGAAAAGCACCAAGATCAGGACTGGGAGCGGTGGCTCATGTCTGTAATCCCAGTACTTTGGGAAGTCAAGGCAGGCACATTTCTTGAGCTCAGGAGTTCGAGACCAGTCTGGGCAACATAACGAAACCCTGTCTCTACTAAAAATACAAACATTAGCTGGCGTGGTGGCATGCACTGGTGGTCACATCTGCTCGGGAGGCTGAGGTGGTAAGATTGCTTGAACCTGGGAAGTTGAGGCTGCAGTGAGCTGTGATCACACCACTGCACTCAAACCTGGGTGACAGAGCAAGACCCTGTCTCCAAAAACAACAACAACAGCAACAAAAACACCACAAAGATCAGCTGCTGCTTGCACACTGACATACCTCTAAAGCCCTCCTTCCTGATCATTCACGTATCTTTGATCAGGTTTGAGGATTTCTGGGGGTCCGCCCCAAAATTATAACTGTAGTCTTCAAGGTGCCCCAGAGTTGTCATTTGGGAATCCAGGTATGCTCAGAGGACGAATACTGGCCTACCTCTTGGTGTAGAAGGGAAAGAGAAAACAGTAAGTTGGATTTTAGTTTAGAAGTATTTAAGGCTGTAATCCCAACACTTTGGGAGGCTGACGCAGGAGAATTAATTGAGGCCAGGAGTTCCAGACCAGCCTGGGCAACATAGTGAGACCCTATTTCTACAAAAAAAAAAGTATTTGATACATTGCTTACCCCATTCTCCCATGCCCCAGGCTTTACAAATGGCCAGACTCAAGCTGTCCCATCCAAACTCAAATCCCCTAAAGGAAAAAGAACAGGAACAAGATCAAGATTGGTATCTGGGCAGTGAGGACTCAGGAGAGTGTGAACAGGGAATGAGAAGGAACCACTAGAGAAGCAAGAGGAAAAAGAGAAATGGAGAAAATGAGTAACAATGAAGTGGCTAGAAAAATACAGAGAAAGAAAAGGCAAGAGGGAAGAGAAAAGGGGGAGATTTAAAGTAGGGGATGAAGGCAAAAGAGGTTTTGTTTTTTGTTTTAAAGAATAGAAACACAAAGTGGCAGAGAAATGATATTCCCTGAAAGGAAAAGAGATAGACAGAGAAGCAGAGGGCAAATGGTGAAGAAGACAAAGGCTGACGCCCTAGGTTCCTGATTAGGAACGAGGTGGAAACTGGTAGTGCAACTAGCAGATCCAGAGTACAGAGAAGAGCAGGTCAGGGAACAATGATGAGGTGGCTTTTGCACATGCTGAGTCTGTGGTGTCTGCAGAGGAACCATGTGGAGATGTCCAGGTGGGCAGTTGGGACAGAGATGCAGGAGAAGGATGTGGCCCAGAAGTGGCATGTGGGAGCCACTGAAGCCGTGGGACGGTACAGTGGGACCACACAGGGAGACTGCAGAGGGGAAGAGAAAGGTTATGGGCCAGAGCCCATGGAGCACCATTTGCGGGATGCAGGGAGAAAGAAGAATCCGTGAGAGAATCTCAGGACAAATGCAGGTGCCTAAGGCGCAGGATGAGAGCTGGGAGAGAGACTGGTGGGGTGGCAGAGTGAACAGCCTGACTCACCTTGAGTGGCAGCAAGGGTGGCACTGTCTTCAAGGAGAGTCAGGTTTTCAGTAAGGTAAGAAACTGTGGATGTTCGTACTCTGGGAGGACAGAGGTGACCTTGTTTATAATGGAAAAGGGTTCCAGAAAGCCCTATGGCCTTCCTTCTGTGTTCGTATACCTCTTTGAACTTACCCTTTGGGCGAAACATTTGTCACACTGTCCCTCTGTGCTTCCTGTTTACCTCCTGGGCGTAAGGGCAGGCATGGGTTGGACTGAGTTTTGTATCCTCAGTGCTTTGTCAGTGCCACACCTGCCACCCAGCAGAAACCCGATAAATAATAAATATAGGTCCGGCACGGTGGCTCACACTTGTAATCCCAGCACTTTGGGAGGCCAAGGTGGGTGGATCACTGGAAGTCAGGAGTTCGAGACCAGCCTGGCCAACATGGTGAATTCCCATCTCTACTAGAAAAAAATACAAAAATTAGCCAGGCTTGGGGGCGGGTGCCTGTAATCCCAGCAACTCGAGAGGCTGAAGCAGGAGAATCCCTTGAACCTGAGAGGCAGAAGTTACAGTAAGCCAAGATCGTGCCATTGCACTCTAGCCTGGGCGACAGAGTGAGACTCTGTCTCAAAAAAAGAAAAAAAAAGAAAAATTAATAATAAATACTTGTGGGTTTTCTGGAGGGACACTGGGAAGTCTATATTAGTAAAAGTTCTGAAATATGTAACTTTTGATCTATTTCTGGAAATTTATCCAGAGATTAATCACAGCTGTATAAACATTAAGCTACAAGTATAGTTATAATCTGCACACTTTAAAACCACCAATATATTTAACAAATAGAGCACTGGTTAAAAATCACAATATATCTACATAGCTGAATATGTGAAATCCTCTGAAAATCTATACAGATCAACAGTAACAAATACAAGCATACAAACCCCACATCTTCAGCACAATTAATTGACACAGACTACACAGACTCAATACACCTATAAGTAAAAACAATAAACAGCAAATTCTAAGCACAGCTATCTCCTGAAGTCCCACTGCAAATCTTTGTGGAAAGTGAGGAGAATTTGGGAAAATGGCATGGAAGAGAGAAGAACAGAGCAGAAGGCCTAAATCTGAGCCAAAATCATCTCTGAAAGAGACAGTCTACCTTAATTATAAAAACACTGAAAAACATCTTATTTGGAGCACTAACCACAGGGAAGAGACAGAGTCTGTGGGATGCTATGGCATTCTGAAAAAGGCATTGCTTCTCAGGAAGAAATGAGTAAAAAAGAAGGGAGAGGAGGTGCCCTCTAGTGACTGGATGGGGAAGGAGAAAGAGGCAGGAGGAAATTCAGATTCCTGTAACACAAAGGCGAGGTAAAACAATCAGGGGCATGTAATTCCTCCCCCACTGACCTCTTCAAGCAAAAAGCCATCCACTAAAGACACTATACTTCACTGCATTTAAGGATTACAGAGTTTGCAAACTAGGGATCTTATAAACCAACCCAAACTTCCAATCCTGTCTACAAAAGGAACAGATGCAAGTAGTTTACAACTACACAAAACCATTTTCAGGAGATAATAGAAAAAGAAGATCAAACATTTCGGCTAATGAAAATGCCCTCCAAAAAAACAATCACAAAGTAAACTTTAACACAATAACCCAAACTGAATTAAATATCCTTAAATAGGCATTTGGGCTATGAAAAACTGTATGTTTAATCAATTCAAAAACTGAAAATAGAAGTGGACTAAAAGTGGGCAGAACTGAAAGAAAAACTGATTGAATTCAGTAAAAAAAAGAAAAAGATAAAATTATATCTGAAATGAAGACTAAATATCAAAGTGTCCAAAGGAGAACAGATTCAAATAAAAATGTAATAAAGAAAATTGAATAATAAAAGCAAAATAACCATGAGAATGAAAATATGATAAACAAAGAGGGATCAGTGATAAAGTAGTTGAAAGGGAAGGAGGCAAAGAAGATCCAACACACATGTTTGAAATCCCTAAATTAAAAGAGAAACAAAATAATGAAACAGAACTAAAATTTAAAACTATAGTCTAATAACACTTTCAGAAACAAAAGAAAGCCCAAATCTACATACTGAAAGGGCCTACTGGGTACCTGGGAAAATCACCCTGTAAAGCTCAATTGAGGCATATCCTAGTAAAACTATTAGACTTTAAAAAGTATGTGTATTGGCCGGGCGCGGTGGCTCAAGCCTGTAATCCCAGCACTTTGGGAGGCCGAGACGGGCGGATCACGAGGTCAGGAGATCGAGACCATCCTGGCTAACACGGTGAAACCCCGTCTCTACTAAAAATACAAAAAACTAGCCGGGCGAGGTGGCGGGCGCCTGTAGTCCCAGCTACTCAGGAGGCTGAGGCAGGAGAATGGCGCAAACCCGGGAGGCGGAGCTTGCAGTGAGCTGAGATCCGGCCACTGCACTCCAGCCCGGGCTACAGAGCAAGACTCCGTCTCAAAAAAAAAAAAAAAAAAAAAAAAAAAAGTATGTGTATTTACAGAGAGAGACAGAGGAAGACTTGGAGTTTTATGATAAAAAGACCACATATCTCAAAAGAGTTTTATGATAAAAAGACCACATAATCAAGACAACTAGGTTCTCCACCAGACTCCCCAAGGGAAACATAAAAACAAGGTGAGAATGGAGCAGCATTTTCAAGAAATTTAAGGGAAGAAAAAGTCACCTAAGGATTTTGTATCTAGCAAATCAGTCCTTTAAATATCAAGGCTACAGAAAACGTCTTAAACATGGATGGACTCAGACAATACTATGCTCACAGCCCTTCTTGGGAATCTTCTTTTGGGGAGAGGCATTCTGCCATGGGCCCTGGGCATTCCTGCTAATTCCTACTACGTATGCCAAAAAGGCAAGATCCTGACTGCTCTTTTCCCAGGTCATTTCGTAGGCTTGTGTTTTCAAGGAGCAACCTGGAGGGATAAGGTAGCATTGATTCCCAAAGAGCGTTTGTTTACTATAAAAACACTAGATTCCTCAAGTGTTCTAACACAAACCACTGCATATCTAGATATTCATCTAGACACACATGTGTTATCCCCATGGGATTTGTGGGACATAGAGAACTGATGCAAATGAAGAGGGTGTTCTGGCTATTGTTTCTGCCATGAGTAATACGGCAATATATTTGAATCTGGCCCAAGAGTCTCATGTTTTCTGTCAGGATCCATGAAACGCTAACAAGCAAACTTACTAGCTTGTGAGTAAGGTAACATCTCCAATATGTCACAGTCCTTGACACTACTACTAGAGAATGAGCTTCATCCCACTAAAAAGTGATGAGAAACTTGGGCAAAAGGACACACAGTGAACAGTTAATATATTTAAATGTGGTCTTAAGACTAAAACGAAGGTTGGGATAGGGCAGAATAATAATATATAAATGTTATATGTTCTGACAAGCTAAAAATAACATAAGTTTAAAAATGGGAGAAGGGAAAGAGGAAAGTAGAATAAGCTCACTGTTGTATTGGCAATAGGTGGGAGTTAAAAGACAACCTTTAAAAACTGACAAGCTTGAGAGTAAAAAATTAAATAAGAAAACAGAGGACTAAGGGCATTTAAAAAGATACAAAGACGTTTCAGTAGCTGGACATGGTGGTACACATCTGTAGTTCCAGATGCTTGAGAGGCTGAGGCAGGAGAATCGCTTGAGCCCAGGAGTCCAAGGCTAAAGTGTGCTATGATCACTTCTGTGAATAGCCACTGCACTCCAGCCTGGGCAACACAGCGAGACCCAATCTCTTGAAAAAAAAAAAAAAGAAAACACATCAGGTAGGCAAATACAGCAAACATAACAGAGTATGTAGCAATTATAACATAAAAGTAACAGAGTAAGATAAACATATCTGTCATATCAAAAACTATGAATGGGCTTACCTCACCTATTATATGAAAGATTTTCAAACTGGCTCACAAAACAAAACCCAACTCTATGCTAATATTAAAATGATTTAGGGACTCAAAATAAAAGAATGTACAATGGCATATCAGGCAAATAGAAACCAAAAGAAAGTAGGGGGTCATGATTTTGATTCAGATAAAGTAAGATTTAAGACAAAAAAGCATTAAATCTGACAAAGACTTTTCTAAATGCCAAAGCCACAACTGACAATGAAGAAATAACAGTTATAAATATCTATGCATCAAATAACATAGCAACAACTTTTGCTAAAGCAAATGCTATAGAAGATGCAAGGAAAATTAGAAACATATTAACAATTAGAGATGCTGACAACATTATCATTCTAAGTGCAAGACAGGTCAAGCAGACAAAAAATAAGTAAGGATATAGAAGAACTTAAAAAAAAAAAAAAAAGACATTGAATTTTATACCCTGATAGTAAAAATGAAGTACAAATTGTATATGCCTTCAAAATTGGTTGGGGAGAAAATTGAGCTGGGAACAATTCTATCTTATTGAGTAAAGAATACGAAGAATGTCATACTGGAAGTCCTAGCCAGTGCAGTTAGACAAGAAAAAGAAATAAAAGGTAACTAAATTGAAAAGGGGCCGGGCGCGGTAGCTCAAGCCTGTAATCCCAGCACTTTGGGAGGCCGAGACGGGCGGATCACGAGGTCCGGAGATCGAGACCATCCTGGTGAACACGGTGAAACCCCGTCTCTACTAAAAAAATACAAAAAACTAGCCGGGCACGGTGGCAGGCTCCTGTAGTCCCAGCTACTCGGGAGGCTGAGGCAGGAAAATGGTGTAAACCCAGGAGGCGGAGCTTGCAGTGAGCTGAGATCCGGCCACTGCACTCCAGCCCCGGCGACAGAGCGAGACTCCGTCTCAAAAAACAAACAAAAAAACAAAAAAAAAAAAAAAAAAAGAAAAAGAAGAAATAAAACTGTCTTTGTTCAAAGATGACATGATTATCTATATGGAAGATCTCAAAGAATCTACAAACATACACACACAAAATCCTAGAACTAATAAGCAAGTATAGCAAGGTCACAGGAGATAAGGTCAATATATGAAAGTCAATTGCCTTTTTCTATACTAGCAATGAACCACTAAAATTTCAAAGTTAAAAAAATACCATTTATACTAACACCAAATGAAAACACATATAAATCTAACAAAACAGATAATTGCTATGTGAAAAACTGCAAAACAACAATAAAAGAAATCCAAGATCTAAATAAGTAGAGAAATATTGCATGCCTGTGGATTGAAAGATTCAATATTGTTAAGATGTCAGTTATTCCCGACTTGCTCTATAGGTTCAACACAATTTCACTCAAAATCCCAGGAAGCTATTTTGTAGATGTTGACAAAAAGATTCCAAAGTTGATATGGAAAGGCAAAAGACCCATATGAAACTGAAAAAAGAAGGAATAAAGTTAGAGGACTTCTACTACCAGATTTTAAGACTTATAATCAAAGTAGCCCTGGTATTGGCAAAATAATAAACACATACATCAATAGAACAGACGGGCCAGAAATAGATCCAGCAATACCTGATCTTTGACAATGGCATAAAGACAACTAAACGGAGAAAGAATAAGACTTTTCAACAAAGGGTGCCGAACAACTGGATGACTATATGTTAAAAAAAAACCCATAAAACTAGACACAGACCTGACACCTTTCACAAAAATTAACTCAAAATGGATCACAGACTGAGGCGGGAGGATCACCTGAGGCCAGGAGTTTGAAACTGGTGTGGGCAACACAGCAAGACCCCATCTCTAAAAAATAAATTGAGGCCGGGTACAGTGGCTCATGCCTGTAATTCCAGCACTTCGGGAGGCCAAAGCAGGCAGATCTATTGATCCCAGGAGTTCAAGACCATCCTCCGCGACACAGAGAAGTCCCATCTCTACAAAAAGCACAAAAACTAGCCAAGTGTGGTGGTGTGCACCTGTCTGTAGTCCCAGCTGCTTGGGAAGCTGAGGTGGGAGGATCACTTGAGCCCTGCAGATCAAGGCTGCAGTGAGCCATGATCATGACACTGCACTCCAGCCTGGGTGACAAAGCGAGACCCTGTCTCTAAATAAATATTTATAAAAATTGATATACAATAGATGTGCATATTTTCAGGGTACATGTGATATTTTTATATATTCATGTAATGTGTAAAGATCAAATCAGGGTAATCGAAATATCTACAGTAACAAGTTTTTAGACACAATACCAAAGCACAATCCATGAAAGCAAAATCTGGTTAAGTTGTACATTATTAAATTTAAAAATCTGTGCTTCCTCAAAGACACTATTAAGAAAATCAAAAGACAAGCCCCAGAGCAAGATAAAATATTTGCTAAACACCTGTCTGATAAAGAATTTGTATCCAAAATATAGAAAGAATTCTTAAATCTCAACAAGAAAACAATCCAACTGAAAAATGAGAAGACCTGAATAGACACCTTGCCCCAAAAGATGACAAATGAGCATATGAAAAGATGTGCCATAGCATTTGTCATTAGAGAAATAAAAATTAAAACAACAACTACCACTATACACCTACTGAAATATCTGAAGTCCAACAAACCGGCAAACTAGACTTGACTAACATTAAAATTGTCTGCTCTGGCCGGGCGCAGTGGCTTATGCCTGTAATCCCAGCACTTTGGGAGGTTGAGGCGGGCAGATCACAAGGTCAGGAGATCGAGACCATCCTGGCTAACACGGTGAAACCCTATCTCTACTAAAAACTCCAAACAAAATTAGCGGGGCATGGTGGCAGGCGCCTGTAGTACCAGTTACTCGGGAGGCTGAGGCAGGAGAATGGTGTGAACCTGGGAGGCGGAGCTTGCAGTGAGCCGAGATCATGCCACTGCACTCCAGCCTGGGTGATACAGCAAGACTATGTCTCAAAAAAAAAAAAAAAAAAAAAAAAAAAAAATTCTGCTCTGCAAAAGATACTGTAAAGAGAATGAAAAGACAAGCTTCAGACCAGGAGAAAATATCTGCAAAAGATAGTATCTGACAAAGGACTGTTATTCTAAACTTACAAAGACCTTAAAATAGGGTGCCCCAGTCCCTGGGCTGCACAGCAGGAGAGCAGCAGGTGAGTGAGCAGCACCGCCTGAGCTCCACCTCCTGTCAGATCAGCAGCAGTGTTAAGATTCTCAAAGGAGCTCGAACCCTATTGCGAACTGTGCATTCAAGGGATCTAGGCTGAGTGCTCCTTATGAGAATTAATGCCTGACGATCTGAAATGAAACAATTTCATCCCAAAACCACCCCCTCCCCTTACCCCCAGTGCATGGAAAAAAAGTCTTCCACGAAACCAGTCCCTGGTGCCAAAGAGGTTGGGGACTGCTGCCTTAAAAGATACTTTACCAGGCTGAGGTGGAAGGATCACTTGAGGCCAAGAGTTCAACACCAGCCTGAGAAACACAGCAAGATCCTGTTTCTACAAAAAATTAAAAAATTTAGCTGGGCATGGTGGTTCACACCTGTAGTCCCAGCTACTTGGGAGGCTGGGGCATGAAGATCACTTGAGCCCAGGAGTTCAAGGCTACAGTGAGCTATGATTGCTCCACTGCACTCCAGCCCAGGTGACAGAGTGAGACTGTCTCAAAAAAACAAACAAACAACAACAACAAAACACCTCATCAAAGAAGACCTACAGATGCAAATAAGCATATTAAAAGATGCTCTACGTCATGTATAATCAATACACCACTACACACCTATTAGAAGGGTCAAAATCCAGAGCACTGACACCACCAAATGCGGCAGAGGATGTAGAATAAGAAACTCTCATTCATTACTCTTGGGAAAGCAAAACTGTACAGACACTTTGGAAGACTGTTTGGCAGATTCTTACAAAACTAAACATACCCTTAGCATATAATCCAGCAATCGTGCTCTTTAGTATTTATCCAAAGGAGCTGAAAACTTGCATCCGCATAAAAACCTGCACACAAATGTTCATAGCAGCTTTATTCATAATTGGCAAAACCTGGTAGCAACCAAGATGTCCTCTGCTAGGAGAATGGGTAAATTGTGGTATATCTAGACAACAGAGTATTATTCCGTGCTAAAATGAAATGGGCTATCAAGCCATGAAAAGACATGGAGGAAACTTAAACATGTATTACTAAGTCAAAGAAGTCAGTCTGAAAAGGCTGCATACTGTATGACATTCTGGAAAAGGCAAAACTATAGAGACAGTGAAAAGATAAATGGCTTCCAGGGATTTGGGAGATGAACAGGTAGAGCACAGAAGATTTTTAAGACAGTGAAAACACTCTGTATGACAGTATAATGTTAGATATATGTCACTACAAATTTGTCCAAACCCAACGATTGTACAATGCTAAGAGTGAACTATGGGCTTTGGACATTAATGATGTGTCAATGTACATTAATCAATCGTAACAAATGTACTACTCTGGTTGGGGATGTTGATAATGGCGGACTATGCATGTGCGGTGTAAGGGGGCATATGGGACATGTCTGTACCTTCCTCTCAATTTTGCTGTGAACCTGAAACTGCTTTAAAAAAAACCACATTTTTAAAAGTTAATGGAAAGATGTTTACAGTGAATGAAGAGAAAAAAAATCCTCTCCCAAGAAAAGGAAACAGAACCATAAAAATGACATACCACGGTCATACAAATTTTTACAAATTTTCCGAAGCTTTCTTGCTCCCTTTTAACACATTGTAACCATTCAACTCCTGCCATAGAAGCATAAATCAAATGATTCCTTGGCTAAAAGATGACTCAAGCTTTCACTTTTTGGTTCAACGGGATTTACTCAACTTGGTAACTACTTGGTGTTTCCAACTTTGCAGGACTAACCTTGCTTTTGAAGCTAAGAATAGATGGAAGGTTGACTTCAGACTAACACAAACCAACGCACCAAAGAACTGCTGAAATATGGCACCCCTTTTCATCAAGCAAATAATACTCATCTTGGATTTAAAGGTATCTTATGCTTTACAATTAAGAAATATTTATAAAATAATCTTCCTCAGGGCAATGTTGAAAGCTCCAGCTTTTCCTTACCTCGAATCTTATGGATCAAGTCATCAGACAGTGATAGAAAAACATCCATTTCTATTTCCTCTGGTTAACTTGCTCATTCCTCAGTTTCGGCTATTGACTCACTACTGTTTTTATTAGAAGTCATCCCGAAGCCCGTTCTAAGAGAAAAATCTCCTTACTAATACAAGGGTGCCATCTAGTGGTGACCATAGTAAACGTCTGTTACAGAAAACGTGCGTGTGTGTCTCTCAATTCTGCATTCTGATGGGACTTTCAAAATTTACCTACAGGGAAAAAAGTAGTAGAACTACTGTACTTGAAATTTCCAAACACTGATACTTCGGCACATTTAAACATCTAGCATACCCTCCTTTTACATCACTCAGATCACTGACATTCATTTCTGAAGCAACATCACATTTACAGGTTCACAGAATTTCAGAACGAGCAGCTGTAAGGAATGATAGAGTTCATCATGTATTCAGTCCAACACCCTTGTTTTTCACATGTGGAAACTAGGCCCAGATGGAAGATGCCTGACTTGTCCAACAACTAGTAATGTTTCCAACAGGGTGTGCCCTTGGTTGATTTCTGATGGACTGGACAGCCAGTTAATATTATCTTATAGAGAAGGCACTTAATGTCTCAATAATAGGTTTCCATTCAAAAGAAACACTTAGTTGTTCCTGCAGGGACAGCACAGGATAAAATTCCCTGATCTGGGCTCTCTTCGTAGCTTTCCCTTCTGAACTCCAACTAGGCACAGAAATCCTCGGGGATTGTTTTTGCCTCGTACTTGGGTGCTGCTCACTGAGTGCTTGCACAGTGCGAGGTACCAGGTGGTGTATACCTGGGTAAGTCTTCCACCCTCCCTACTCAGGCTCCTTAGGCTACAAATGAGCATGCTCTATTTCTCTCTTTCTTTCCTTCATCTCAGTTACATTCACACAGAGCAGGGAACAACTAACAGAGCTTGGTGTTCCAGGCCAAGGAAACCATATGTACAAAATTATGGAGGTGTGAAAAAGCAGGATTTATTCAGAGAACAGGGCTGAAGTTTTGTGTGTCAGGAGCACAAGATGCAGGTGCATCTTATTCTCTCCTTGTCTGGAGGGGAGCAGGGAACATTTGATCAGGAGGCAACAGAATGAACCAGAGCCAAGGCAGAGGGAGGCTACTAAGCTGGTCTGGCAACTGATTTGGGAAAGATTAAAGTTAGAAGATGACCACTTATGGTCTTGACCTTTAGCGCTCCATTGTCAGGATGCTGGAAAACTACTACATTTGAATAAATGACAAAGGCAGAATTAATTGCAAAGGAGGAGAAGGTTGGTTTTGGCAACCTCCCACCCAGGCCTCCAATCTTCCCAGGGGCTCTCCAGGGGTGAGCCTTAGAAGCCTCTAAGCAGGGGAGACAGGCTTGCTTGCCTGGCTACATCCCTTTCTCTCCCATCCCCCTGCCATCACCACCACTAAATATGCCCTCAGGCAGAAAGCAGTATTAAAATCTGAATAAGAAAGGTTTGTTATCCATATTTGTGACAGGGGTCCCGGTAAGAACAAGGCTTAAAGAGAGCCAGTAAGTCTCAGGGAGGCAGAGGCGGGAGGATAGCTTGAGCCCAGGAGTTCGAGACCTGCCTGGGTAATATAGCGAGACCCCGTTCTCCACAAAAAGGAAAAAAAAAAAGAGACAAAGAGAGCCAGTAAGGCACGTGAAGCTGCGCCAGCCCCTAGAAACTAAATGGGAGTTAGAGATTTGGATCAGAAACTTTTCTTTGGGGATGGTGGTTATTATACTGTACTGTCTGTATTTTAGGTAATTATTCCCTTTTGTCTCTTTCTTACAATTTGGTAAGGTTCATTTTTAAAATGTCAGCTAAGTGGAAACAACGCAGTAATGTTTCTGTGCCCAGCCACGCTGCTGAAGGCTGGGCACAGGTGTGAAAGCAGAATTCCAGGTGAGAGAAATTTAGAGGAATTCACCCGTTCCCTCCAAGATGCTCTCCTTCCAGAGTTCTCTTCTGTTAAAATTTGGTGGGTTCTGTGTCTGGTTTTAAAAATAAGTGATGGCAGTTCCTTTACAATATTGCTTTGTGAATGACTGATAAAAGCTTGGCCCTCTCAAAGTAGCGGGGCAGAAGAGGGAGTGTTACAGTTCAAGGGAGGATTTAGTTAGCTCTAATTAGTGGGCTAGAAAGATTTTTTTGGTAGGAAGTGACGTGCGTCTCCCCAGCGGCTGCTCTGCTTCCTACCTGGCAACCTTTGTTACCTAATAAAATCAGTCTGGAGCCATATGCTACCAATGAATATTAAGGTGATTGTGGTTTTTTTGGAATTCACTTAAAAATTTTTAATAAAGTGTCTTCTGTTTGAGGGAGGAGTGCAAGCTGGCACACATAGCAAATATCTGAAACCACAAATCCAGGATATCCTAAGTGAAAGGTCTTTTGTTCCTGCCTGTTGATGAAATTAAAGTGCTAATACTAAACTTCAGATATAACTCTCTGGGCTGTGACTGAGCTACAATTTTCTATCAAAAGAAAACTTCTAGAGTTATTTATGTTGGTAGCATAATTTCTGACACGAAAGTTTACTAAATGCACAGTGTTATATCTTACCAAGAGTATCTTCAGCTCCACTACCTCCACCTCTAATTCCCATCCATAAAGAGGGGAACCATATTGCAGAATCAGCTGAGAACCATAGCCCCCATGCCTCTTCCACAATCGAATCCTGAAGACAACACAGAAAAGATATAATACTTCCTAATACTTCATTCAACACAAATCACACCACATGAATAAAAAACCACAACTCTTCTTTGCAGTATTATGGGGGGGGGGGGGGGGGAACATATCTCAAGGTGGGTTTTGGTGTCTGTTTATTTTTTGAGATGGGGTCTCACTGTGTCATCCAGGCTAGAGTGCAGTGGCACGATCTTGGCTCGTTGCAACCTCCGCCTCCCAGGTTCAGGTGATTCTCCCACCTCAGCCTCCCAAGTAGCTGGGACTATAGGCACCTGCCACCACATCAGCTAATTTTTGTACTTTTTGTAGAGACGGGGTTTCACCATCTTGGCCAGGCTGGTCTCGAACCCCTGACCTCAGGTGATCCGCCCGCCTCAGCTTCCCAAAGTACTGGGATTACAGGTGTGAGTCACCATGACTGGCCTATTTTTTAAAATTCTCATTTCTAAAAGGAAACACACTGATTATAAAACTATAAAAGCATTACAAATCTTAGGTTGAGGCCTGCAGCCACAGCATTTCAGAAATCCCATCCTTCTATTATCAATAAAAAACAAACCACCTACTTTGAAAAAGTTGAGGTGTGGAAACTCATTTACAGCTACAAATGGCTTGACCCCCCTCACAGAAATTAGCCCCTCACATGGATTTTAGTTGATTGTTTCTGGAGGCCGTATTTGCCAAGTTGCATTGCCACAACCGTGAGCAAGATGCAACTCCAACTCACACTAAGAATGAAGGGCCCTGAAGTGCTCACTTGCAAAGAAATCAAAATTTAAGAAAATTAAGAATATGAAAGAGTTACACTTATATATATCTAAATATTGAACATTAGAGGCACAATAATCTTTTAATATTCTATGACATTATGTTGCTTAAGTAATAACAACAGCTACCATTTTATTGGGCAATTTTCCATACAGCCATGTTTCAGACATTGTGCCGAGTGTTCTTCCTGCATTTTTCCATTTAATTTTCACAGCAACCTGTGAGGTAGGTATTCTTATCCCCCTTTTACTGATGAAGAATTAAATGAGCACAAAAATTGAGTTACTTCTTGGAATCACACAGCTAGTGAGTTACCCAAGTCTGACTCAGGTCTATACTTTTCATCAACAATATGTAAACTAAAGATATCTCAAGGCTTATTATAAAATAAGTTTCTGAAAGACTAAGTTGTTTTAATGAAAACTTTCAGAATGCTACAGAAAAATAAACCATCATTCCACAAAACTTAAGTGATCTAAGTAAAAATGAAGCACTGCCTTTAGCTTAATGCTAGAAACAGCTTACTCATTATTGCTCTCTCTAATTCCTTTAAGGAACTGAAATCATTTTGAAATAAGTTTTGGAAATTCCCACTAGAATTTGGTAAGATAATGATCAAATGTTCACCAAACTCCTGCTAGGTACTATGTACTTACTGTTAGGTACTAGGATACAGAGATCAATAAGGAACAGCTCTCGCTCTAAAAAATATTCAGCGGTGCTGGTGGGGACATGGGTGCCGTGCCAGACCACACATAATACAATGTGGAAGGTATAATACCGAGTGAGGTACAAGGTATTACGGAAGAGTGAGGAAGGGTCCCTACTCTGGCTGTGGGTGGTAGGGAAGTTTACTGGAAGAGACGCACAGAGCTGGCCAGCTGAAGGGGCTGGGCTGCTCATTCCAGGCAGAGAGCAGAGCCTGGGCACAGTGCAGACAAGCATGGAGTGGGAGGCAGGGAGTGGGCACTGGAAAGACTGGAGAGGTGGGCAGGGCCCAGATCATGAAGAAATTTAAGCCAGCAAAAGGATTTAAGTAGACAAATGACATGCTCAGAATGGTACTATAACTAAACCCACAAGAGCAGTGTAGAGCATGGACTTGGAGCCACACAACCATAGGTTCAACTCCTGGGCTAGGGCTTAGTGCTGTGTGACCTTTGGCAAGGCATGATACATTTCTTTTTTAAATTGACACACACACATACTTATGCTGTACAACGTGATGTTATGAAATATGAATATACTGTGGAATGACTAAATCAAGCTAATTAACATATGCATCACCTCACACATTTATTTGTGGTAAGAACAAAGACAGGAACCCTTCTAAGCCTCAGTCTCAGCTGGAAAATGAGAAATAAATGAGATAATGAATGTAAAGCACTGGAATACAGTAAGTATTCAAGAAATGGTGGCTCTTATTATTATTATTATTATTATTATTATTATTGCTATAAGCCCAGAAGTTCAGGAAGATACATGGGAATCCAGATGAGACATACTGAGGTCCCAAGTAGGGATGAAGAAACAAGACAACCTGAAAGACATTTAGGAAACTGAACTGACAAAACTTGATGACTGCCTGGCTACAGGAATGCCAGTGAGAGAGGAGGAGACACCATGGACCAGCTCTCTTCTAGGATGAATGAATGAACGGCTGGTGGCTGGCGGCAGCCCTGACAAACAGAATAGGGAGGCAGAACGAGTCTGGGAGTGTGGGTCATGCTGAGGAGGTGCCTGTGTGCACCCAGGAACTCAGTGGACAGGGCTGGTGTTTGGGAGGCAGGTGTGGTTTGGAATTGGAAGTCTGCATATCTTATGCCATGAGAAGGGATCACCCACAGAGGGTACATTCAGTCAGAAGGGCAATGAGCTAGGACAGAACTCCAGAAACACTCACGATTAAGGGACAAGGAAAGAAAGAAAAGCACCCAAAGAAAGAAAAGGACCACAGAGGACAAGGTATACCAGGGGGGCTCAATACAATGAAGGCTGAAGGAGCAGGATCTCCAGGAATCATCATCAGCGGTGCCCCATGTAGCTAAGTCCAAGAACTCCCAACAGTGTACTCAGAATCCAGTAGAAATTGTTGCTGACTTGAGACCAGAGGGTGATTTTTTGTAGAACAAGGGGAACAGATGCTCGACTGCAGGGTTCAGGCATCGATGGGCATGAGGAAGCAGAAAGAGTCTACCATAAATCTGGGAAAAGGGATGGAGAACAGTTATATAGTAGTATAAGGGAAATACAGGGTCAATGGTCAGGTTAAAAGATTTTTAAGACAGAGCGCTCTGAGCATTTTGCGCACTGAGAAGGAAAAGGCAGATAGCACAGGGTGGTGAGGCAGGAGCGAGAGATGCACAGGCAGAACAAGGTCCTTGAGGATGTAAGAAGGATCCTGCCACTGGGCCCTGGGGATGCAGAGCTTAATTAAACAGAATCTGCCCTCAAGGAGCTCAGAGTCTGAGGGGGAAGCAAACCTGCCAACCCTCTGAGCAGAGTGTGATGTGCACACCAGTCCTCAGGATGCACTATACCAGAGGAACTTAGGGGACGCCCATCTGACTGTGGGTTTCCTGGACCTAAGTCTGAGTACACTCACCTCTCTACTCCCACTGCCCAATAGCATCTGGTATGCACACGTGCTAGGCATTCGATAATTTTCTTGGTGTGAATGAAAAAATATACTTGTCAGAAACTGTATTTCCAGGGGTAGAGAAATTTTATAAAGACATATAAGGGTATATTTTAAGACAGATAAAAGGATTTGGGTTATTAAAATAAAACTAATATTAACTAAAAATCATAGTACACATGCTCGGTGCTGTACCCTGAATGTCTGTGTGCCTCCAAAATTCCTATGTTGAAACCTAATGCCCAGTGCAATAGTATTAAGTGGTGTGGTCTTCAGGAGGTGATTAGGTTACAAGGGATCTCATGAATAGGGTTAGAGCCCTTATAAAAGGCCCAAGGGAGCTCACTTGCTCCTTCCACCATGCAAGGACACAGTAAGAAGCTACTGTCTACGAGGAACAGACCCTCACCAGACAGGGAATCTGTCAGCACCACCTTGATCTTGGAATTCCCAGCCCCCAGAACTGTGAAAAACAAATTTTTGTTATTTATAAGCTACCCAATTTGTGGTATTTTGTTACAGCAGCCAGAACCGGCTAAGATACTTGGAAAAGATACATCTGAGAGCTTTATACAGAGACAGCTGAAGGTTAAGAGAGTTGAGGAAGAACGAGGCAGGGTTCAGTCTGTGGAGAAGGCCTGAGAGGTTCTAGAACTCTCTCTGGTCAAGTACATCCCCCAGTCTGCTAGGTTGTGCTTAAGATTTATTTAACCATTTATGAAACGATAAGATTTTTCATTTCAAAATTATAAAGGACTAAAAAGGAAACGTGTGCAAGACTGCACAAAAGTTAAAACCCATTCATCATAAAATGAAATCAGGCAGGTGTCAGACTGACCTGTCTCCAAATGAGCTTCCCTATTTACCAACTATACGACCTGGGCCAGTCACTAGTCTTCCTGGGAAAGCAGACCATGGGACAGATAAGTCCCCAAGCCGCTTTCAAATCTACCATTCAAAGGTTCCAAAACAGCATTTCTTAGCCTTTTGGGAATCACAAACTCCTCAGAGAATCTAATTGAAGCTATGCTTTCTCTCCCTACCTGCCCCTCCAAACAAACATGGAAATACACATAAAAAATTTTGCACATCATTTGAGGGGGTCCCTGGACGCTCTACCCATAATCCCAGGTAAGAAGTGAGAAACCGGTAGAGGTGCAATTCTTTTAAATCTTTTTTTTTTTTTTTTTTTTTTAATTTTTTTAAACAGAGACTCATTCTGTTGCCCAAGCTAAAATGCAATGGTGTGATCATGGCTCACTGAAGCCTCAACCTCCTGGGCTCAAGCCATCCTCCCACCTCAGCCTCCTGAGTAGCTGGGACCACAGGCATGCAACACCATACGGGGCTCATTTTTTATTTTTTGTAGAGACGGAGTCTCCCTGTGTTGCCCAGGCTGGTCTCGAACTCCTGGCCTCAAATGATCCTCCTGCCTCAGCCTCCCAAGGTGCTGGTATTACAGGCATGAGCCACCACACCCAGCCCAAGGTGCAATTCTTTATAACAAGGTTCTTGGCCAGGCGTGGTGATTCATGCCTGTAATCCCAGCACTTTGGGAGGCCAAGGTGGGTGGATCACTTGAGGCCAGGAGTTTAAGACCAGGCTGGCCAACATGGTAAAAACCTCATCTCTACTAAAAATACAAAAATTAGCCAGGCGTGGTGGTGCACACCTGTAATCCCAGCTACTTGGGAGGCTGAGCTATGATCGCACCAATGCACTCCAGCCTGGGACCCTGTCCCTAAAACAATAACAAAAAAAAGAAGGTAATGGAGCCAGATACCACAGTGACCTCTGCTAGACCCACAGTGGACAGTTTGGTGTTCTCTACCTGCGTGCCCATCTGAACTGTAAGTTTCCCTGAATATAGCAACTACCCACTTTAGTTGTGGATTAAATTGATGGGCCATAATGGTGTAGATTTGCAGTTCTCAAATTTTCAGACCTTCAGTGCTTCTGAATAAGTATCAACTTCAAATCCTCCCTTTGACAGACATACCTGGAGTGCACAGCAATCACTATGGGCTTGCTCTATGGGATCTATCAACTTTTCAATACTGGTTTTTATTCAATTAGAAGGGTCTAGCCACCCCAAACTAGATGTTATGCCTCTATTCCACAGCAAAATTTGATGACTCGCCCCTCCCCACAAAAAGAAAAAGAAAACATACTGTATTCGCTTTTAGTAAAAATCCCCTACATTTGTGTAACTCTTTATACTTAGTACTTTTCTAATCTCTCTCACATACATGTAATATTCACCTGGGAGGTAGACAAGACTCCCATTTGAAAGATAAGGAGAGAGAATGATACCATTTAAGTGATCACAGAAAGGACTTTTCAACACAGCCCAGCACCAGAATTCCAGCCACATTTTCATAAACATGCTAATGTTTCTATTACCCTTACACTGAGAAGGTGGGAGACACCTCTTTTAAATTAACAGAACAAAATAGCTGTGACCTTTAATGAAGTGTTCAGTCGTAACATCTAAATAGTACCTATGATTTCAGAAACTGAAAGCCACTCTAATTTTAGCAATTCCATATATGATGACTAAATCATTTCGTTTTTCAATATTCAATAGAAATCAATCAAGCCTATCATCTATGACTTTTTAAACAAGCAGAATTCACTGTACATAGTAGGGGGGAAAATCCATACTTACCTATAGCACAATGTAAAATCTAGAGGAAAAAAGGGGGAAAAAAGAGGAGAATTAGTAAGAATCAATAGTATTAAAGTTTTATTTAGTATAAACTAATGTTTCAGTAAGAATAGAGCAGCATCTGCCAGCAGTATTAAATATGAAAAACGAACATTCCATTTTTAAACTTGGTTACAGGCTATTTAACAAAATGTAAATTCTTGCTAGTTTTGTTTGTTCATTTTTAGTTTGTGCATCTTTGAAGGATTTTCTGAGGAAGATTTACTCTTTCCACTCAGTGGTTTATCAGACACCAAGGGCTCTTTTAAAATGCACAAACTTGTAAGAGCAGTAAGTGTACAGCATCTCCACGTCCCATACGCTATAGAACAGAATGGCCATGGACTCTGGAACACAGGGTAAGAAGAGCCTTTGTTGGCTCTTCTTGCCTTGCAGGCCCTTCAATGCAGACATTCATTCCACTAAGTTCCACCCTCAGTTCCCATCTTGCCTCATTCAATGATCTCACTGCAGAGGGGCTTCCGTGGTCCAATCCAATCCTGTCTCCTGGGGATCTGGGCCTACATGCCAAGCTGCCTCTGGACAGCTCCATCTGGGAGTCACAGCAGAGACTCAAACACAGCCTCAGTGGGAAGCACACGCTTTTCTTCCATCACGCCTATTATGCCTCCTGATAACCAACCTCCCGGTCTTTGGGGTTCAACAGTCCTTCCTTCCCCTCATCCTCAAGTACAACCAGTTTCTAAGTCCTGCTGATGATTCTGGGGTCTGTCTGCTCCATTTTTATTTCCAGTGCCTTGAGTGAGACTGCCATCTCCACTCCATCTCAATGGCCATGAAACTGGCAAATTAGGTCCTTCTAAATCCCCTTCCAACTCATCCTTTATATAGCAGTGTTTTAACTCTGGCGGTGGTGGTGGCAAAAAAGTAATTTGAAGCCACTTCTAAAATTGATTTAATGACCAAAGCTTTTCTAGATGATATAACCTAACAGCTATTGTAGGGCATTTCAGAATTTTTACATTTCTCTAGCAGTCTTTATATTGTTTGATCCTAACAATTACCTGGCAGATAGGCAGGACAGAAAATCTCTACTTGTAGACAAGAAAACCAAGGCTCAGAGAAGCCACACAACTTGCCCAGGGCAGTAAATGATGGTCAGGACCAAGAACTTAGGTTTTATTTCCATTGTACCACATTATTTCATTGTGCATTAGTTATGAGATCTACAGAGTCAGAACTTGACAAGACTTAGCTTATCTAAAACATGCCTGAGCCTGATAAGACTCTGTGCTCAAAAACTATTTCACTCAATTTTGGGGGGAGGGAAGTGGGGAGATTGGATTAAAAAACCAAACCAAGCTGCACAATGTTACTGGTAGCTGACACGAGAACAAAACAATTACCACATTGCAAATCTTACAATCTTTTTCAACAGAAAACACTGTTAAGTAAATACTAAAGTGTAAATATGATAAGCTACACCTCCTGCTGCAAAGTTGAGGAAAATTAAAAGATCTGGATCAAAATGAGGAATGAAAAACATTCTTTGAAACAAGAAGACAGATGACAGTGCCTAGACAGAAAACCTGCTCTTTTTTTTTGGACACAGGACCTTGTTCTGCCACCCAGACAGAGTGCAGTGGTGCACTTACAGCTCCCTGCAACCTCAACTTCCTTGGACTCAAGCAATCCTCCCACCTCAGCCTCCTGAGTAGCTGGGACTACAGGCAATTGCCACCACGCCTGGCTAATTTTTGTATTTTTTGTATAGACAGGCTTTTGCCATGTTGCCCAGGGTGGTCTTGAACTCCTGGGCTCAAGTGATCCACCAGCCATGGCCTCCCAACGTGCTGAGATTGCAGGCATGAGCCACCGCACCCGGCCCAGAAAACCTAGTCTATCCATGTATGCAGCAAGATGCCCAGACTGGCCGGGCATGATGGCCCACGCCTACAATCCCAGCACTTTGGGAGGCCGAGGGGGGCGGATGACCTGAGGCCAGGAGTTTGAGACCAGCCTGGCCAACATGGTGAAACCCTATCTTTACTAAAAATACAAAAAATCAGCTGGGCATAGTGGCACATGCCTGCAGTCTCAGCTATTCCGGAGGCTGAGGCAGGAGAATCGCTTGAACCCAGGAGACAGAGGTTGCAGGGAGCTGAGATTGCGCCACTGCACTCCAGCATGGGCGACAGAGCAAGATTCTGTCTCAAAAAAAAAAAAGACATCCAGGCTGCTGATTAGCAACAGGACACTGCAGGAGAGGACACACAGCAATGAATGGCTAGCATGTCTTCTTTGCATGACAGAGCAGTAGTAGGTCTCAGTCCTCAGATGCACTCTCCCCTTTTTAATCACACATATTTTTATAACACCTCCTCTACCATTCTGAAAAAAAATTCATAGATAAAATGACCTACCTATACAAAATTTTCAAAAGCAAATAAATACAATGTCCCAACTGATATGCAAAGAAGAAATAAAAAGTAATTTATTTTTCAAAATATGTATTTCAACTTTTAAATGGGGACATAATGATGCAGTCAGATGTACATAGTAAGTTATGATAAATAAGTTTGGATTTAAAAATAAGAGTAACAGAAACCACTGTGGGCAAGTATAGGAAAATAAAAGGGCAGAGGTAGAGGTACAGACTCATACTTGGAAAAAAGAGTATTAAGATAACAATAGAAATAAAGAAGTAACCTTATACAAAGTTGGAATAATATGCTAAGGTAAGTAAAAGTCAAAGTAGAGAAATTGAAGGAGTACAATACTATTTCAAATCAGCTAGGTCTTATTTATTTATAAAGTGTCTAAATAATCTCCTAGGTTATGTCATGGGATAGGGTTGGAAGAGAGTATCACAGAAAATCCATCCTTCTGCCTTGAAATCCTATTGAGACATATAATCAGTGTACAGTCTGTAAAAAGATCTTGAAAATATATTCTTTAAATGGTGCAATAAGGAACAGAAGAGGAATTAGATGTAAAAAAACTATAATGCAAGAGGCAATAAAGCCGTTGTGTAACAGAGGATACTTTTAGGACAAAACAGAAGACAAGCTATCCCAAAATAAAATTTACATTTCACAACCTAGATTTCATACCATTACACACACACACACAGGCAATAATATGAAATATTAGTCTATATTAAAGAAATCCAATGAAATCCCTGCATTTCATGTGTCTCCAATAATTTAATAATTGAAATCTAAACAGGAATCTCAAAACTGATTTTCAATGATTTTCACTACTGCGCTGAAATCCTTTTCAACTAAATATGCAAACTAGAAATGCTGTAATGCTTACAGAACAGAATGTGCAGAGAGAATAAATTACTTAATTATTTTGAGACAATACCTTCATTTCACTTAAGCTTCTTGCTTCATACCAATGATGGTGGTAGGGCAGCATTCTTAAGGCGATCCCCCACAATTACTGTTCCTTGGCTATTCAATCAAACACTAATCTAGGTACTGCAGTGTAGGGACTTTGCAAGCATAATTAAAGTCTCAAGTCAAGTGATTTGAAGATAGAGATATTATGTGGGTGGACCTGACCAACCAGATGAGCCCTTTAAAAGCACTTTCCTCTGGCTGGTGGCAGAAGGGGAAGTCAAAGATATTCAAAGAACAAAAGGGATTCAGCAGGCCAATCTGGCTTTGAAACTGCAGGGGGGTCATGTACAAGGCCTGGAGAGCAGCCTCTAGGAGTAAGGAGTGACCTCCTGCTGACAGCTAGCAAGGAAATGCAGACCTCACACCTACAACTAGATTCAGCCAATAACCTGGATGAGCTTGAATGCAGATTCTTCCCCTGGAGCCTCCAGATAAGAAATCATCCAGCCTCGCTGACACCTTGATTTCAGTCTTATGAGACCCCCGAGCAAAGAACCCAGTCAAGCCCAGCTTCTGACTTAGAGAACCGTGAGCTAATCGATGAGTGTTGTTTTCAGCCTCTAGGTTTGTGGTATTTTTGTTATGCAGCAACAAAAAACTAAGACCACAACCTTCTTCTAACTTAATAAGCTTTTTAGTTTCTCCTGAAGATTTTTCAGTATTAATACGTACTAAAAAATTGTCCATTTATATTTGTAGAGGGGTTGGCCTGGGGAGATATGCGGAAGCCAAGGAGGATGCAGAACAAATCTTCTTGAAGTTGGACTGTCTCACATATCGTAGGACATCTAGCCAGTAGTATCTCCAGTCATTGTGGCAATTGAAATACCCTCACAATTTTCCAAAATGCACCCTGAAGTGGTGAAGTGAAGTGCTGGCACTGCTTTGTTGAGGTCCACTAAGAATCACTGGACAAGAATAAGCACATTTCATCAAAAAAAATTTTAAGATGACTTGCCATATTCAAAATCTCCCTTGAAAATACATGTTGGACCAGGCACAGTGGCTCATGCCTGTAATCTCAACACTTTGGGAGGCCAAAGCAGGAGGATCACTTGAGGTCAGGAGTTCAAGACCAGCCTGTGCAACATAGTGAGACCCCATCTCTACAAAAAATATTTAAAACTAGTTGTGCATGGTGGCATGTGCCTGTAGTCCTAGCTATTTGGAAGGCTGAGGCAGGAGGATCACTTGAGCCCAAGAGGTTGAGGCTGCAATGAGCTACAATCATGCCACTACACTCCATCCTGGGCAACAGAGCAAGACCCTGTCTCAAAAAAAGAAAAGAAAACATGCACCATAAACTCCTCTCTCCTCTTGCGTCCTTTCCATTTCCATTGGCAATAAACTGATTTTAGTTTTAAAATTTAACCTCAATGTCAAAATGCCATTTGCACAATAGGTTACTTGGAAACATCTTTTCAAAGTTTCTAAAATTTGAACTAGGGGAATTATTTTTGTAGGTTACCAACCATTCTGTTCAATTTCATTTTTAATCCAAGGTAAAACAATAACAACAAAGCCCCCAAAAGTTTAACAAATCTCAAAAGGAATAGAAACCCAAGCAGCTTTCAAGACCTCAGCTGCAGCCCACAGACTTAATGTGATCCAGCTATAGTGATTCCCCATCTCTGTCTTTCAATTCAAAATTCCAAATTCTTGGGAGGAAAAAAAAAATCTGACTAGCCCACTTTGGGTCAGTTATGCACCCCTGGATCAGCCAGCTATGGCCTAAGATGCAGAGTCAGGGAATAGAGATGTAGCTGCTAAGGGTCCAGCCTTGAGAACCAGACAAATTCCAGAGAGGGCACGCTGAGCTGGGCAGCTCCACAGACATGTCCACTACACTCGTTTTATTTACTGTGCAGAAGTCCATAACCAATCTGAGTTACATTTACCCGTATTTGATTTGTTTTAGGAATTATCGTATTCTACACATATATGATTCCATTCTTGCTTAAAACTTACCAATAATAATAATATATAGTCTTCAAGGATAGACACCAAAATGTTAACAGTGGTTATCTTTAGATTATGACTGCTATGCATTTTCTTCTGCATCTGAGTTTTTTCTACAATTAATATATAGTACTTATTACTGGCAGAAAACACCTTTCCCCTCTCTTCTGGTTTCTATGAGGATGGATTTCCACCACATAGTACTGGTCTCCTTTAATTACTTTACCTCTGGAAAGGATGACTCATTTGAGGGTAAATTTGGGAAGAATAAATGGGGTGTGCTCAATTCAGCTCCACCTGAGAGGTTCCATAGAGAACTTAAGTTCTCATCGTTTCTTCTAAGACAGCCTGTCTGCTGCTGCTCAGGACAGGGTGAGTGGTGAGTCTAACTGTCGAGTTCAGTTAGCAAACCCATTTGACTGGCACACTAAAGCATGTCCTCAGCCTTTATCACTAATAAAGGTGATTTTTAGGATCCTTATGTAACTCCTTTGAGTTATTGCTCAATGTTTAGAACATAAACAAGCAAAGGGGTGTTGGTTATTCATTGGGTTCCCTCAGACTCCAAACATGTTTTCAAAATCCTTTTACATCCAATTTTTAAGGAGGAAATAGGTAAAAAGATTCCTCAATTACCAGTATTTTTCCTTCGTCACTTAATTTCACTTTTCTTGCTATCTCCAGCCCTATAATTTACTAATTCATTATGTGCTTAATTTTCATATTCTGAGAGTGAAATGTTGAAGTCTCACAGAACTTAAAAGTGGGGAAAAATGTAAGGTTATCTAATCCAGTGTATTCACTGCACATAATGAATTGAGGGCGAGAGAGGTTAAGATCAAGGTCACAGGGCTAATTAATGGCAAAACCAAGTCTTCATATCCAAATTTCTTGTCTCTAGTGTTTTTACATATACTGTGACATCTCTTAAGAACAATTCTATTTCTTAACTTCTATAGCATTTCTGCCGGCTTTTTACATATTTTGTTTCTCTGTTCAGATAATCATTCATTAATCATATGATTTCACCAACATGTGTCTCCCATGTTCTTGCTACTGACAAATTGTGAACTAAGATTCTTTTCAGCTTCTGCTCTGAAATCAACTTTATCTCATGCTGTAACTGGGTAGTCCTGCTTTTCTTGACACTGGGTCATGGCAAGCTAGTTTGTCCCTTAGTAAACTTAAAAGTCAGCCTCATAAGCGACAGATTGTTAGACTTTAGTTTTTAACCGGTAATCATCATTTCATCTTTTTATGTTGATAAATTTAATCAGTCCATGTGCATAAACATAAAAAATGATGCATTTTTGCTATACTCTATTATGCTATAGGTTTATTATTATTCTCCTGTCATTAAAAAAATTAACAGGATTTGTAGATGTAAAACTATTTCTCTTTAAATCGAAAAATAAACTAAGCTGCCTATTGTTTTCCTTTATCAAAAAACTTTAAAATCTTATTTTCCTCATTCATCTTGTTTTCAATTACATATAATATAGAATTTTATTTTTAAAAATTATACGTTTCATGTAAGTGATAAATACATACTGAAGTATATTAAAAGTGGTAATCTTTTACTCCCCTCCTTGCCCCAAAATACCACGCCCCTCCAGAGGTAAGCTCTAAGTAACAGTTTGATATATACTCTTCCATGCCTTTTTCAGTATCTGCAATTGTGCTTTTATCCCCTATTGATTTTCCTAATCTGAAAACATCAGCATATAACTATTCTCATTATTATCGATTTAAAAATTTATAAACTCTGGAGTGATACAAAATTTACGTTGTTATGTTTGTCCTCCTTACCACTTCATTCTATCCTGGTAAAATCTGAAATATCTTATGGGATTCCACGTGATCACACTGCAATCTGTACTGTGGTCTAAAGGCTTATGCTGTGCAGTGGCCACTAGCCATATGTGCCTATTTAAACTTAAATAAAGAGTAAAGAATTTTCGTTTTTATTTTTTTGTAAAACAGGGTCTTTCTCTGTCCCCTAGACTGGAGTGCAGTAGAGTGACCGTAACTTACTTCAGCCTGAAACTCCTGGGCTCAAGCGATTCTCCTGTCTTAGCCTCCCGAGTAGCTAGGACTAATGTGCGCCACTGTATCTGGCTAATGTTTGAAATTTTTTGCAGAGATGAGGTCTTGCTATATTGCCCAAGCTGGTCTTGAACTCCTGGCCCGAAGCGATTCTCCCACCTTGGCCTTCCAAAGTGCTGGGATTACAGGTGTCAGCCACCACTCCCGACCAAAAGTAAATAAAATTTAAAACTCAGTTCCTCAGACCCACTAGCCACATTTTAAGTGACTAGTGGCTACTGTTTTGAACAGCGTTCCAACATTATCACTGCAGAAAGTCCTATTGGACAGTGCTAGTTTGAAAACTTGGTTAATTTTATTTATTTATATAACAGTTACTCTTTGATAACAGCTAACTACTCTGATTAAAGTTAAATACTCTTTGATAAGGTGCTTTCAAAGTTCCATTAGTTTTTCTAAGTGTTTTCAAAACGTTTCCAACTGTAGGAAATTGCATGGTCTGTTATCCAGGAACCTAACGTTTCCTACTAGCTTCACGGGGATTATTTCTTCTTTCAGGTTTAAGGTCCCAAGTTGTTTTTAACTATTACATTTTAAAATCTGCTCTTTTATGCTGGAAAATGTTTAAGGAAGGGAAGAAATTTTTTTGTTGTGGAACACCATAAACTCTCACTAACCATAGTGAGGTGGCCTTTCAGTTCAGCAAAGTTTTCTGTAACTTTTCTCCCTGATTATTTACAAGCTGTATATTCCAACCTTTTCTACTTCTTCTGGTAGTCTTACTTTTTGAAAGCTTATACACCCTTATCAGGTTTTCTAGATACACTGGTTCTATACATATTGTTTTTCTGTTACAATGTTTTGTAATGTTTCTTTTACATGGTGAACTGTGAAAATTTCCCTATGACTTCTGTTCTGCAATTGATTTTATATGAGAATGCGACTGGGAACTCCTGCCTTTTTTGAATCTTCAGTATCACCTATTTCTTGCACTGTGGCTCCTTCCTGCCCTACATTGCCACCACTGATATTTTTAGTTGTTTTTTTTTTTTTAATTTCAGCACATTCCTTTCTACAGATGTTAGCTATTGCACCTCTTGAATACCACATCAATTTGCTTCTATTTGCTTGAGTCACCAAGCAGTGAGTTCTGTGTGGGTGGGTTCCTGCTTCCTTCCGGCTCCCTATTCCCTTCTAATGTTGTGACACTTATTAATTTTAATCAAGTTAGCGTTTTCCTCTGGTTTTCACACTGTTTGAGAAGTTGGTTTTTCTGGGATTTGTTGTCATTCCTATTTGTGTTAGATATCTCCACTATGACTTGCTCTTGCTAGCTTTTCAAAAGCCTCTTTTAGAGATGTGTCTCCTCAAAATGGGTCCAGAATAAAAGGAGCCTAACATATGCATGTAGCTTGCTTTTTAGAAGTTCCTTTTTGAGATTATTATTGGGAAATCAGAATGTTTCCACAAGAAGGAAAAATAAAACAGACAATGGTTATGTCCTCAAACCAGTTTACAAAAGCAGTCTGAAGCGCTATACCTCCATGGCAAAAATCAGTTAGTGTTTGAGCCATAAAGAAAGAAAAACTGGCAGGGAGATAAGAAGGGATCTTTCTTCTTAAGGACACTGCAAGTTCCTAAGACTTTGATATATTTTAGAGAAATACCCCAAATCAGTTTCCTATTCATTAAAGGATCTGAAGAGCATTGTGAGGTGAGGTCTGAAGAGTGAGACCGGACCACACAGATGGGGCCCAGAAAGTGGTGGTGGGGTTAGAAGACTAACAAAAGCTGTCTGCTGTCTCTCACCACTTCTCCAGACCCTGTCCTAGATCAATTCAACACGATCAGAAATGAGATTGGGTTGTTTATTCATTTTTGTAGATAAGGGGTTTTAAGTAGAAGAAAGATCTGTAAGAGAATGGGAAGGAAAGGGAGTTCCTGTGGTCCATCAGGCAGTCCCAGATGCACAATGGTAGGTAAATGACATATACAGCAATGTAAATACGTTGAAGATAGTCTGTAACAATCTCAACAGTTAACCTCTTTGCAGAGCAATCTTTAACCCATTTGAAATCTCACTGTCAATTGCAGAGGTATATCCAATCATGAGTATTTGAAAGTGTCTTTGCTATAATTACAGTCTTATGTTAACCAAAGATATTAAGAAACCCAAATTCTCTCAGACACAATTTTAAACTGCCATAACTGCATCAATCTACTAATTTTTAATCTAACTATACTTGACAAATACGCAAAGATAACATCTGCCTTATCAATGAATATCACGGACTCCAAAAAATGAATAAAGTAGAAAACATCCACAGCTCATTACAGAGGAACTTGTTTTTTAAAAACTGACATATAATTCACATGCCACAAAATTCACAATTTTAAACTGTACAATCCAGTGGTTTTTAATATGTTCACAGAGTTGTGCACCCACCACCACTATTTCAACAACAATATCACCACCTTAAAAGGAAATCCTGTACCATTAGCAGTCACTCCCCACATCCCCTAATAATTCCTCTACTTTCTGTCACTATGGATTTGCCTTTCTGGATATTTCATATAAATGATATCATACTATTTGTGACTTTTTGTATCTGCCTCCTTTCACATGCATTTTTTTCAAGATTTATCCAGGCATAACATATATCAGTAATTCATTTGCTTTTATTAATTTTATGAATGTTTATATCCATAGATCACATTTTATCCATGAGTAGCATTTTATTTATATATACTGTTTTTTTTTGGAAATGGGGTCTTGCTCTGTTACCCAGGCTGGAGTGCAGTGGCACGATCATGGCTCACTGTAGCCTTGAACTCCTGGGCACAAGTGATCCTCCGGCCTCAGTCTCCTGATTAGCTGGGACTACAGGCATATGCTACCATGCCTGGCTAATTTTTAAATTTTTTGTAGAGATGGGGTCTCGCTATGTTTCCCAGGTTGGTCTTGAATTCCTGGCCTCAAGCAGTCCCCCCATGTCAGCCTCCCAAAGTGCTGGGATTACAGGTGTGAGCCACGCACTCAGCCAGGCTTCCTTTTGTACCTTACTACTACATGCTCCTTTGTACTTGCTTGGTAAATGTTTTTATGGCTTTTAAAAAGCAAAGTGTTATTATTTTCCTAAGAAGATTTGAAATTGGAGAACAAGTAATTTCGACTTCCTTTTTAAGTAAACTCCCACAGAACCTAATAAAGAATAACATTTAGCATAAAGAGATATAAATGAGTAGCTGCCTTCCCTGGATTCATTTTCTCCTCCTGTAAACAGGATATACTGTCAACACTAATAATTCCCATCGGGATAACTTATGTGTAATTAAACAATATCATACACATCTAATTATTACACAGCATAGATGGGGTAGGCAATGAAAAGCTCCTCAACCACAGAAACTGTTGTTTCAGCAAGCCTGCTCTAACGCGCAGTCCAAGGGATTACTTCCATCACTGACCTTTGCAATGTTAATTGCCTGCATGTTCCTGGGAGTCGTCACTTCCTTATGCAGACTTTTTCCCAAAATCAAATCCAGGATTTGTCACTTAATTGGTTCTTAGCGGGGATAACAGAGATAAAACCAAAAATCCAAGATATTTTCCTAAATCCCTATTAAAAATTCTATAAGGATAAACAGGCTAATCCTTCAAAGTCTAAGACTTGGTTCCTGAGTGGATTTTAAAGTATGACACTGTTTAATGTCCCTACCTTCCATAAGATATACTTAAATTTCAAACATTATACTTCTAACATTACCAAGTGTTTTTTTTTTGCTGGTTTTTTTTTTTTTTTTTTTTTTTTTTTTTTTTGAGACAAGGTCTCACTCTGTCATCCAGGCTGGACTGTAGTGATGCAATCATAGTTCGCTGCAGCCTCAAACTCCTGGGCTCAAGCTCATGCCTCCCATTTCAGCCTCCCAAGTAGCTGGGACTACAGGTACCCACCACCCAGCCCAGCTAAAAAAAAAAAAAATTTTTTTTTGTAGAGACGAGGTCTTGCTATGTTGCCCAAGTTGGTCTCGAACTCTTGCCCTCAAGCGATCCTGCTGCCTTGGCCTCCCAAAGCTCTGGGATTGCTGGGATGATAAGCATAAGCCACTGTGCTCAGCCCTAATATTATGATAGAAATAGAAACCCCTTTAAATTATTGAAGTATTCCAATTGGGGACAACCCCCTACTATATCAAGTACTGGGAGTCTGATGGTCTTGACTCCAAATTTGCTTCTCTGTAGCTTGAGGGAACTGTACTGGCCAAGGCTCTGAGATAGAAAGTACTACTTATTTACTAGTGTCCCCTTCCAAAAAAAGTTCAAGCCTCTAAGTTTAAAAAATGGTTCACATTAGGATTTGTTAAAATTTCCTCAGACTCAAATGGTTAGGGTAGTAAGAGACTTTAGAAATCTACTTTAACCTAATTATTTTACAAATGAAAAGGAGGTAGATAAGAGAGCAAAGACTCGCCCAAATCTCTAGAGTCAGTTGGGAAAACTATTATACTTAAAATAAAAAAGGTACTCAGGCTTCCAGCTGGAAGCGCATTTCATCATACCACCTACTTAAAATGTCTAAGTATGGACACTATTGAAATTCCTCTGTGTTGCAGTGAGCCGAGATCTCACCACTGCACTCCTGCCTGGGCAACAGAGTAAGGCCCTGTCTCAAAGAAAAAAAAAAAAAAAAAGAAAAGAAAAGAAAGAAAGAAAGAAAGAAACTCCTCTGCCTTCTAAGAGAAAAAAACAAAAGCAAAATGGATAACTTTCTGATTTAGAAAGTGAGAGTGGATCCCACCTGGGTGACACAGCCAAACCTCATCTCTACCAAAAATATACAAATGAGCCAGGCACAGTGGTGCATGCCTGTGGTCCCAGCTACTTGGGAGGATAAGGTGGGAGGACGGCTGGGGCCTGGGAAGTCGAGGCTGCAGTTAGCAGTGATCACACCACTGCACTTCAGCCTAGGTGACAGAGTGACCCTCTCTCAAAAAAATAAATAAATAAAGTGAGAGTGGGCTGGGTGCAGTGGTTCACGCCTATAATCCCAGTGCTTTGAGAGGCTGAGATGGGAAGACTGCTTGAGCTGAGGAGTTTGAAACCAGCTTGGACAACACAGGGAGACTCTGTCTCTACGAAGTTTTAAAAATTAGCCATGTATGGTGGTGTACACCTGTGGGCCCAGCTACTCTGGAAGCTGAGGTGGGAGGACTGCTTGATCCCAGGAGTTCAAGGCTGCAGTGAGCCATGGCCATGATTGCACCACTGCACTCCAGCCTGGGCGACAGAGCAAGACCCTGTCACAAGAAAATAAAAAAGAGTGAGAATGAAAGGTAGAGGTATCACATTTCATTTCATGAGATAAACGATTTTTACTTTTTTTCTTTTTTTTTTTTTTTTTTTTGAGACAGAGTCTGGTTCTGTCGCCCAGTCTGGAGTACAAGTGGCGTGATCTCGGCTCACTGCAACCTCTGCCTCCCGGTTCAAAGCGATTCTCCTGCCTCAGAATCCCCAGTAGCTGGGACTACATACGTGTGCCACCATACCCTGCTAAGTTTTGTATTTTTAGTAGAGACGGGTTTTCGCTATGTTAGCCAGGATGGTCTCAATCTCCTGACCTCGTTATCCGCCTGCCTCGGCCTCCCAAAGTGCTGGGATTACAGGCGTGAGCCACCATGCCCAGCGAGATAAACGACTTTTTCTTAAGTATCATTCGATAGTTCAGGTTTTAAAAGTTGCCAGTAAAGTATAAATGTCAAGATGGTCTTGCCTGGAGGCTAAGCAAAATGAACCAGATCTTCCCTGCAATCTGAAGGTTTTTCACCATAATGAACTACAGCGGCTATTGATAGCCCAAAGCTATCCCCATTCCTCTTTTCCATAAACAAAGTCTATAGTCCCTCAAACAGAAGAATGGGCATGTGTCCTAAGATTGGCTAATCAAGCACCTCACATCACTGGCACAGTCTAAGTAGGGCCAACCAGAATCCTCCCTGGGAACTATGTGACACAAATGCTGAGAAAAATAAACACCCTCCCTGTTTCCCACCATGTGGAGAGCCCAAGACCAACATTCAAAGAGAAACAGACAAGCAGAGATGAGAGAAAGCAAGAGAATCTGGCAGCGTCAACTCCTTGGTTCTCATTCCTGAGCTAGTTTCTTTGTAAATTAATCCTGTATCTGTATCAACTACAGAGGCCAGAAAATTCCTTTTTTGCTTAAAATAGTTTGAATTGGTTTTTGTCCCTTGCAATTCCAAAATGCTAATCTTTACTTACCCCAAGAGAGAGGGCTGGATATACACTGCCCTTAATGCAGGGAAATCAATACATTTTTGTTAAATTTTTAAAATTTGGATGCCTTTAGACAGGCTCTCTATTATGTCTTCTATCTATCACTCCCAATATCCTACACCCACCAACTTCACTATTTCTATTACATAAACCCTGAAAGCATCTGATTTTGCCAGTGCTTCCTCAGGATGTCCCTAGAATTTTTAAAAATCCTAATACAAGCTTGTTTCAGTTGATTTTCCAAAGTCGAATACAAAATATATTCAAGGTAATATAAGTTAAATGAGATTTTACCTAATCTAGAACATCAAAAAGCCTAGGTATCAACACTTTAGTACGTGAGGAGGCAAAATTTCAAAATTTAACACGAATCCAATGGAGGTATGCTACTTCAATATAATTTAGTTGCATGTTTTTCTTTATACCAATGGAAATCAGTAACAACAATAAATCTCAGGACCTACCTCCAATAAGGCTCCAGTTTGAAAGAATTTCAAAGGCTTTTCAATTGAATAATAAAGGCTATGGTAGCTACCCTTAGCCAGGTATGCTCGGACCAGACCAACTGCTATAACCAGCCACCTAGTAAAAGAGAAAAGAGCAATCAGGAAAATATAAAAATAAAAAAAGTAGGATTTAGGTTAATAGACAGCTGTGGCAATAAAAGATATTGCTAAAGGTGACCTCAAGCATCAGTAATCTGGATTTATGGATGATAGCTCTCAAATGCCAAGCTGTAATGCACTGAAATGTTGCAACACCAACAGCACCTTACCAAGAGGGCTCAGTGAAAGCATAGTGGCACCTCACCCATCTGGAGCTCATTTTTTTTGGCAACTTTGCTATTGAGAACAAGGCCAAAAGGAAAGGAATAAGCTAAAATGGTCCTTGTGCCACTAAATTAGGTGCCAAGAAAATCTAAGACGAGAAAAAAATAGTTAAAGGAAAATTTTAAACAGCCTGTGCAATTAAAGGGTTTTTAATAATTATAGGGTAGAAAGAAGATCCTTTAAACTATTTTTATAATTGTCTCACTGGAACAATTACCCATACCTTAAAATCTATCCTTTTAAAATTAAGAATAAAGGGCTCTTGTTAAAAAAAAAAAAAAAAGTTTTTTAGCCAAATTTCCCCAAATCAACTCAGAAATGAAAGCCAGATCAATACAAATCATAAAACAGGAAAGCACTTAAGCATACAGCCGTGAATGTTATATTTTTGTTCCACTGTCCTTCTCAAAAATAAACATAATGTTTTGTTAAGTTCCATAATAAAACAAATGGACCTTTTTATTAAGGTATGGCTCCTGGAAGGATTTAGATCAATGTATAGTATCAACTAGGCAATGGGGTGTGTGTGGTCTATGCTATTTCCAAAAACTATCATATAAGGACATCAAATAAGAGTTTGTAAAAGAAGAAATTATTTAATGGTGTAACTGGTATAACCATTAACAGCCTTTTTAAAAAAAAAAGCTTACTTTGCTCTCACAATCCCAATTTATCTTCCTGGTTTAAGACACCACTCCTTACCCTCCACCCAATTCTCTATGTTCATTGCTCAGGAATAGACTTCTTTCTTCTTACCAATGTACCTTAAAATCCCTCTCCAGTCCAATGCCCTCACCAGCCCTTGCTAAGACAACAAGAATTACATATATAAATATTAATACACACAGAGAGATTCCTGGATGTTCTTTTAAAAATCAATCTATGTGACCACTGATGCGATATAAAGCTTGTATCTGTACTAGTTCTTCATTGACCTGTGAGTCAAGAGAAATGATTTCCAGATCCGGAACTTCTACTAACAAGTTCTATGATCTCATGCAAGTCACAACTTCTCTGAGCCTAGGTTTCAACACTTACCATTTCTAATACTAGCAATACATGTATGATCCTCCCACGATGTATTTTCTTTTTTTTTTTTGAAAAAAAAGCAAAGTGCTGAATTGTAAAAATAATAATATATTGGCATTTGTCTTATTTTAAAAAGGGGTAGGGGGATGTATAAACATATTTGCTTGCATCAGCATCTTAAGGATATACAAAATTAACTGCCTCGAGGGAGGGGATCTGGGTAGAAGGGAAAGGTGGGAGGAAAGATTTTCACTGTATTCCCTTATGTTTTTCATTTTGAACCCTGCCAATGTATCACCTACTTTAAAACTAAATAAAAATGGATATTCACTATACAATTCTTTCAACTCTTCTGTATGCTTGAAATTTTTCATAAAATGTTAGGACTTCTTTAAAAATTACAAATGAAGATAACTTAAAAATATATAACAAATTGTCTGATCCTGTGATCCTCCTCACCAAAATGACGAGATAAAGAATTGCAGGGCTGAAGGAACCTTCATCACCCAGCCCAACCCTTCAGTTTTACAGATGAAAACACGGAGGCTAGAGAAATAAGATGATTTATCCAAAGTCACACAGCTAGTTAGTGGCAGAGCTTGAACTAAAAACCCGCCGGGATAAGGGATGGACTAAAATGAGGGAGACAGAAGATGGGTAAAACCGTTTCGAGGGTCTATTCTCCCCCTCCCCAGTAACTCTGCCTTCTACTCCCCAGCTTCTTCTCCACCCCAACCCATCCTGAAAGTCTGAACTCATCTAAAACTCAGCTCTGCTTATGTCGCTGGCCAAAAACTTTGAACTCTTTCCCAATACCTTTCGGATTAAAGCGCAGTCCAGATTTTGAAAACAGCCGCCCAAATGAATGGTCACCCTGCAGCCACAGCTCCTCCACTCCCTAGGCTGGCGCCGTTCACCATCCGAGCCTGGTCGCCCGGGATGGGCTCCGCGAGGCAGGTCATCCGGCCGCCGCCCCGGGCCCCGCACCTGTGGCCAGCCCCACCTTTTCTCCCGCGGCCCTCGCGAGCCAGCGCCCGGCAGCCGTCCCCGCGCCCCAGTGCCTGGGAACTTGGCTCGACCCCCAGCGCAGGAGGGAGCTCGCGGGCAGCCACCGGGGCCGATTCAGCGCTCGGCCGCCCTCAGCGACCAGGTGCCGGGTCCCGGGCACCGCCCGCCCGGGATGCACTGCCTGCGGCGGGCCGCGCCGCTGGCCGCAGCGCTCCCTCCCCGGCCGCGCTGGCTCCCCGCCTCCCCGCCTCCCCGAGCCCCAGACTCACCCGGCTGTCATCACCACATTGTAGATAACCAGGTACGCCGTGGCCAGGGGCCCCGGGCCCTTCTTCTTCCGCGTGCCGCTGGCGTCCCCGGCCCCGGCCCTGCCACCGCCGCCCCCATTCCCCTTCGCCGCTGCAGTGGCCGCCGCTGCCGCCATGTCAAGTGCCCGAAGCCCGCTCTCGCAGCGCGAGCGGCTCTGGCCGGACTGTACGAGGCGAGGGGGCGGAGGGAGGGACGAGGGAGAGGCGGGGCCGGGGCCGCGGGGCGGAGCCGGGACAGGTCCACGGCAGTCGCCATCTTGGCTGAGGGCAAAGACGCTCCTGGCGCTTCCGTCCCTCGGCTTGCCTCAATTGCCACTGCCATTTTGGATCAGGGTAATTCCCGCCTCTTGCGCGCTCCCGGTTACAACCTCGGCGCCATCTTGGATTAGTTCAATGTGGCCACCCTCGCCAGGCCTGCTGCCTCTGCCAGCTGGATGTTGCGTCGTCTCTCGCTATTCGCCCTCCTGTAATCACCGCCTCCATGTTGAATCAAAACAATTGTGCTTTCGTTCTCCCTTCTTCAATGGCCCTACCTTCACACCTAAACACTATCGCTCCGGTATCCTGCCATTTTGAATCAGGGCGGTTGACGGTGGATTCACTTCCCATCAATCCTTGAGGCTGCATGGACCAGCCCTTTGCTAGGTGCGCTTTACTTCCAACCCGTAGCCGGGTTGGAGATTCCACCTCCGAAGTTTTCTTTCTGACTTTTGATTTTACATTCCTAGTACAGTGGAGAAGCCCAGGAGGCCTAGAATCCAGTGTCGTCCGTGAGGTTTGGGCAGGTGTTCAAGTGCATCTTCCAGCCTGAGACCACATGGACTCGCTCATCGTGAGGGCGAGAAGAGGATAAGCCCATTGGGCTGTCGGCTGAGAGTGAGGTGCGGGGTAAGGGAGTAGATTTATAGATATAGTGACTAAAAATAAAAGGATGTTGGCTTAGGTGGAAAACCTGTCTGCTTTGGGAAGCTGGAGCAGCTTGTGGGCACTGCTTCAACCAGCTGACCCCACTTTCCATTCATTGCTTTGTTTCAGGAGGTTCTTTATTTGTAAACGTCCCCTGCAATTTTTTACACACCCAAGCAGCTCCTTAAATGTATTACTGTATATGTGGTAGTATAAAATATATATGGGTTCATTCCAGCAAGTACTTATGGAGCGTCCACAAAGTTGCCCTGGAGTTCATGGCACTAAGTGAAAGAGACAAAGTCATCGGTCTCCCAGGGATTATATAGAGCAGCGGCCCCTAACTTTTTGGGCACCAGGGACCGGTTTCGTGGTGGGGGGTGGATGATGGTTTCAGGATGATTCAAAGGCATTACATTTATCATTAGATTCTCATAAGGAGCATACAACTTAGATCTCTCCAATGCGCAGTTCACAATAGGGTTCGCTCCCCTCTGAGAATGTGATGCCACCGCTGATCTGAGGGAGGCGGAGCTCAGGAGGTAATGCTCCCTTGCTTGCTGCTCACCTCCTGCTGTGCCTCCTGGTTCCTAACAGGCCACGGACTGGTACTATCCGCAGCCTGGGGCTTAAGGACCCCTGAGGGAACCAGACGAAAATGCTCGTATTAGTTGGTGAGAAGTGGTATCAGGAAGTTATTACAATAATCCAGCTATAGTGATAGTGGTGTGGGCCAGAGTGGTGGAGATCGAGGTGATGACAACAACAATGAATTCTGGGCATATTTTAGAAGTAGAATCATAAGATTTGTGGCTATATTAGTTTTGGAGTGTGAGGTCAAAGGCATTTTGAGCAACTTGTAAGAAACTGTTTTTAAGGCGGAAGTCAGGAATTTTGTTTTTTATATGTTGAATTTGAAATCCTTATTAAACATCCAAGTGGAGAGGCTGGATAGACAATTAGATTTAGACCCTGAGGTTCGGGAAGGAAGTCCAATGGGCTGGAAATATAAATTTGAGAGTTGTCAACCTAAAATAATAAAAAAGGTAAGAATCTAGTTGAAAAGAAGTTTATTCAAGCATAAACGTTGAAGATGGCTACCAGGAAGTGTAGATTCAAGTTACCGTAAATATACACTCTGATTAGCAGCAGTTATGAGTGGGTTTTTAAAGGAAAAAGAGGCAATTTCTAAGTTGTTTACTAAGAATTTACATTAAAATTACATTAGCTATTGATTGGCTATAAACTATTATTTGTATCACAGATTCCAGGAACATGAAGATAATGGGTGAGGCTCAGAATGGGTGAGGTGAGGAACAGAATGTCTAAACAATTGCCCCCAGGCAAACTCCTGTTTCTCTGGGCCTGATAAGTTTTTGCATACCTCACATAGCTCAGACAGCTCAAAGCTGTTAGAGCCATTTATCTTTTCTCAGAGTTCTGAGGGGGGTGGTGGTATTTAAATCCATGACACTGTAATCACCCAATATGTTCTTCCTGCCCACTGCACAGACAAAATCAATTCATGGAGACCATGGCATTGCAATAAAGAGTTTAATTGACATGAGATGGAGTTATTACTCAAAATCTCCCCCAAAAGTCAGAGGCTAGGGTTTTCCAAGAATAGTTTGGCTAAGATCTGAGAGCTATAGTCAAAAAACAAACACACACACACACAAACAGTTTGGCAAACAGGAAGCTGGAGGAATGGGTGCTGCTGATTGGTTGGGAATGCAATTATAGGGATGCAATTAATGGGTGCTGCTGATTGGTTGGGAATGCAATTATAGGGATGTGGAAAATGGTCCTCCTGCACTAAGCCTGCTTCTGGGTGGAGGCCACAGGACTGGTTGAGCCAAGAGTCAAAGGTCCCAGTGGGGTCATTGGCCATCCGAAATGCAGAAGCCTGAAAGGTTATCTCAAAAGGCCAATCTTAGGTTCTACAATTGGGAGAGCTGCAAATCTTGTGACCTCTGCAATAGTGGCTGGTAATCTATTTAACTTAACGAAGCCTATGTCTTAGCAGAATTCAAGCTCCTCTTATCCTTCTAACCTGGTGGCTTTTCATTAGTTTTACAAAAGTGGTTTAGTTTTGGGGAGGGGCTATTATCACTTAAACTATAAACTAAGTTTCTCCCAAAGTTAGCTTGGTCCAAGCCCAGGAATGACCAAGGGCAGTATTGGAGGTTAAAGGTGAGAAAGGAAAACGCCAGATTCACTGAGCCAAAGGAAAAGTCAAGCTGGGAACTGGGTCACACAAACCTGCCTCCCATTTGGTTCCTAAATAAGATGGCTACAAAGATAAAAGCTATATACTTCCCTCACATTTTGCCCACAAGTAAATTCCTTTTAGGCCCAAAGATCTTTACTCTAAAACAGTTCTGTTGAATTTCAACCTGGCAATATAAGTTGATGTCTTCACAGGTATGAGACATAGGACAGAACTCAAGGTTTTCCCTCTGCTCACCTGAGACAAATGCATATCTGATTGCTTCCTCTGCCCTATTGTCTATGTTATCTTATGTAAAAATACAGATTAACTGAGCCAGATGAAGGCATGAATATTTCCTCCACACCCCCCTCACATGAAAATTGTGTATTCAAAAGGATGCAACTGTTTTGTCTTTTTATCTACTGACACAATTTAAAAATATTTTTCAGCTGGGTGCAGTGGCTTATGCCTGTAATCCCAGCACTTTGGGAGGCCAGGCAGGTGGATCATGAGGTCAGGAGTTTGAGACCAGCCTGGCCAGTATGGTGAAACCCCATCTTTACTAAAAATACAAAAATTAGCTGGGCGTGGTGATGCACACCTGTAGTCCCAGCTACTTGGGAGACCAAGGCAAGAGAATTGCTTGATCCAGGGAGTTGGAGGTTGCAGTGAGCCAAGATTGCGCCGCTGCACTCCAGCCTGGTGACAGAGCAAGACTCCATCTCAAAAAAAAAAAAAAAAAAAAAATTTATCTTCCCCCAATATCCACCCTTTCCCCTTTAAGTACTGAAGCCCTCAAAATAATCTTTGGAGATAAGCAAATACCTGCTTCCCTGGCATGCATCCTTTACTATGGCAAATAAACCTCCTAAAATGATTGAGACTTGCCTTGGTCATGTTCTTTGATTTGCAAAGGCAAGATGGGGGCTGGTTAGATCAGATCTCTTTCAGTCATAATTTTCTCACTGTTACAATTCTTGCAAAAGCAGTTTCAAGACCTCAAGAGATGAAGTGAGAGGTATAAATTGACAATTGTCAGGGTCCCATCCTTTTCCACCATTGTTGCAGATTGTTTAGAGATTCTGTTGCCTCTGTTCCTTGTTCAGGAAAACAAGGCAGTTTTCCTGAATTTTTTCTTTTTTTTCTTTTTTTTTTTTTTTTTTTTTTGGAGACAGAGTCTTGCTCTTGTCCCCCAGACTGGAGTGCGATGGCACAATCTCAGCTCACTGCAACCTCCGCCTCCCGGGTTCAGGCGATTCTCCTGCCTCAGCCTTCCAAGTGGCTGGGATTACAGGTGCCTGCCCCAATGCCTGGCTAATTTTTGTATGTTTAGTAGAGACGGGGTTTCACCATGTTGGCCAGGCTGGTTTCGAAGTCCTGACCTCAGGTGATCCACCCACCTCAGCCTCCCAAAGTGCTGGGATTACAGGCATGAGCCACCACGCCCGACCTTCCTGAATTTTTTAAAGTGCAAGTTGGTGAGCCCAACTTGCACACTGTAATCAGAGGGCAAAACAATTTCTTTGCAAAAGAAATAAAGAAGTGAACCATTTTACAAAACCAAATAATCATTCATCTGAAAGCTTCTTTCATTCATTTGACTGATTTTTTTTTCAATATAATCTACTTAATGGGAAAGTAGGAGGAGGCAGGAGTGCATACAGTTCTGTTCAGTTGGAAGTCAATTTAAAACTCAATGTATCTTCTTTCAGTCACTTCAGCCCAATTCCAGGCTGTTCTTTACAGCAGCGATCTCCAACCTTTTTGGCACCAGGGACTGGTTTCATGGAAGACAATTTTTCTGTGTACTGGAGAGGGAATGGTTTCAGGATGAAACTGTTTCACTTCAGATCAACAGGCATTAAGTGGAGCATGCAACCTAGATCCCTTGTATGCACGGTTCACGATAGGGTTTGTGTTCCTCTGAGAATATAATGCTGCTGTTGATCTGGCAGGAGGTGGAGCTCAGGTGGTAATGCTCACTTGCCTGCTGCTCACCTCCTGCTGTGTGGCTGGATTCCTAACAGGCCATGGACCTGTACCAGTCTGTGGCCCAGGGGTTGGGGACCCCTGCTCTACAGTATAGCCAGAGTGATCTTTTTCACATACAAGCTTGTTAATGTCTACTACCTTCCTCTACCTGACCCCCTAAAGATATTTAAATGGCTTTTGATGACACTTAGGATAAAGCATATAATATTTAATGTGGTATACAAAAATCTGCATAGGCTAGAGCCTACCTGCCTCCTCAGACTCACCATGCCCCTCCTAGTCATACTGGCCTCATCTTAGGTCTTCCATCAAGCAATACTCCTTTTTTGCCTCAGGGAATTTGCATGTGCTGTTCCAGTCATGCCTTCCCAATAGTCCCCCAAAGTTTTAACTCATTCCAGCATTAACTCAAAAGTCCAAGTTCAAAGTCTGATCTGAGACAAGGCAAGTCCCTATCACCTGCAAGCCTGTACAATCAAAAACAAGTTAGTTACTTCCAAGATACAATGGGGGTATAGGCATTGGGTAAATGTTCCCCTTCCACATGGGAGAAATTGGCCAAAACAAAGGGCCCACGCAAGTCTGAAACCTGGTTGGGTAGTCATTAAATATTAAACCTCTTAAATAATCTCCTTTGACTCCATGTCTCATATCCAGTGCATGCCGATTCAAGAGGTGGGCTCCTAAGGCTTTGGGCAGCTCTGCCCTTGTAGCTCTGCAGGGTACAGCCCCCAAGGCTGCTTTCATGGGCTGGAGTTGAATGCCTGCAGCTTTTCCAGGTCCAGAGTGCAAGCTGTTGGTGGATCTACCATTCTGGGGTCTGGAGGACAGTGGCCCTATTCTCACAGATCCACTAGGTAGTACCCCAGTGGGCACTCTGTATGGATACTCCAACCCCACATTTCCCTTTTCTGCTGCCCTAGTAGAAGTTCTCTGTGAGGGCTCCGCCCATGCAGCAGACTTCTGACTGGACATCCAGTCATTTCCATACATCCTCTGAAATCTAGGCGTAGGTTTCTAAACCTCAGCTCTTGGCTTCTGCAAACTTGTAGGCCCAACACCACATAAAAGCTGCAAGAGCTTGGGGCTTGCATCCTCTGAAGCAATGGCCCAAACTGTACCTTGGCCTCTTTTAGCCATGAGCTGGAGTGGCTGGGACACAGGGAACCATGTCTTGAGGCTGCACACAGCAGTAGAGCCCTGGGCCTGCCTAGCCCAGGAAACCATTTTTCCCTCCTAGGCCTCTAGGTCTTTGATGGGAGGGGCTGTCCTGAAGATCTCTGAGATTCCCTGGAGACATTTTCCCCATTGTCTCAGCTATTAACATTCATCTCCTTGTTACTTATGCAAATTCCTGCAGCTGGCTCAAATTTCTCCCTGGAAAATGGGTCTTTGTTTTCTACTGCATTGTCAGGCTGCAAATTTTCCAAACTTTTATGCTCTGCTTCCCTTTTAAACATAAGTTCTAATTTTAGATCATCTCCTTGTGAACGCATATGACTGTTTGCTTTCAGAAAAAGCCGTGTGACATCTGGAATGCTTTGGTGCTTAGAAATTTCTTTGCCAGATACCCTAAATCATCTGTCTCAAGCTTAAAGTTCCGCAGATCTCTAGGGCAGGGGCAAAATGCTGTCAGTCTCTTTGCTAAAGCATACATAGCAAGAGTGACCTTTCCTCCAGTTCCCAATAAGTTCTTCATCTCCACCTAAGACCACCTCAGCCTGGACTTTATTGTCCATGTCACTATCAGCATTTTGGTCAAAATCATTTAACAATTCTTCAGGAAGTTCCAAACTTCCCCATATCTTCGTGTCTTCTTCTGAGCCCTCCAAACTGTTGTGACCTCTACCTCTTTCCCAGTTCCACACTTGCTTCAACATATTCAGGTATCTTTATAGCAGTGCCCCACTCCCAGTACCAATCTTCTGTATTAGTCCAGTTTCACACCTCTATAAAGAACTACCTGAGACTGGGTAATTTATAAAGAAAAGATGTTTAATTGACTCACAGTTCTGCATTGCTTGGGAGGCCTCAGGAAATTTACAATCATGGCTGATACAATTAGGCTGTGTTTCCACCCACATCTCATCTTGAATTGTAGTTCCCATAATCCCCATGTGTTGTGGGAGGGACCCAGTGGGAGGTAATTGAATCGTGGATGTGGTTACCTCTATGCTATTCTTGTGATAGTGAGTGAAACTCACAAGCTCTGATGGTTTCATAAGCATCTGGCACGTCCCCTGCTTGCATTTCTCTCTCCTACTGCCATGCGAAGAAGGTATGTTGGCTTCCCTTTCCAACATGATTGTAAGTTTCCTGAGGCCTCCCCAGCCATGCAGAACTGTGTCCATTAAACCTCTTTCCTTTATAAATTACCTAGTCTCAGATATTTCTTCATAGCTGTGTGAGAAGGGACAAATACAGTGGTGGACAGTGAAGGAGAAGCAAGCACCTTCTCCACAAGGCAGCAGGAGAGAGAGAGAGTAAAGAGGGAACTGCCACACACACATAAACATCAGACCTTGTGAGAACTCACTATCACTAGAACAGCATGAGGGAAACCATCCCCATGGTCCAATCACCTCCCACCAGTCCCTCCCTCAACAAGTGATGATTACAATTTGAGATGAGATTTGGGTAGAGACACAGAGCTAAACCATATCACTCCTTTTTTGCATTTATAATCACTAATTCTTCCCCCTCTACTCACTGGAATTTGTACATCTTGCTTCTCTTCTTTTATTGGTTACCATAGAAATTACAGCATGGATCATTAACTCATTAAAGTCTAATATTAATCAGTATCTTTATTATCTTCTTAAACAATACACAAACCTTTCAAATCTGCCTGGTCATTTTTAATAATCCCTTGTTCCTTGCCTATATGAGTTTTTATGAATATATAATACCATGTATCTGTCATGGCACGTTGTACATAATAGTTTCACTGCCCTAAAAATTTGTGCTTTACCCATTCATCCCAAACCAGCCTCCTCCCACACCCATAGTTACCATTGATTTTTTATTGTCTCTACAGTGTTGCTTTTTCCAGAATGCCATATAGTTGGAATTACACAGGATGTTGCCTTTCCGTTGTTTTTCTTTTTTTTTTTTTTTTCACTTAGCAACATGCACTTAAGGTTTTTCTGTGTCTTTCATGGCTTGATAGCTTACTTCTTTCAATCACTGAATAATATCCCATTGTCTGGATATACCTTCTTTTTTTTTTTTTAACCTATTCACCAATTGAAGGACATCTTGGTTGCTTCTAAATTTTGGCACTTACGAATAAAGTTCCTATGAACATTCATGTGCAGGTTTTTATGTGGATATAAATTATGTTTTGTATTTCATCTTTTGTTTTCTTAAATATTTTATACAGACTTATTTTATTTTCCCTATATGATAATTCCAATATTTGAAGTTTCTGGGGGACTAAATCATTTTGTTGTTGTCGTTGTTGTTTTTCACTGACTCATGGTGGCTTATCTCCCTGTAATTTTTTATTGTAAGTTTATTTTATTGAATTTAAATCAACGGAAATTCCAAGGACCTATATTGGGATGCTTTCCTTCAGAAGGACTTTTATATACCTCTGCTAAAAGCCAGAAGGCATCTTTAGTGTGCCCTTCAAGGATCCTGGAGGTTCAGCTTCCTCAAGTTGCCATGGCTCCAGGTTTAGCTTCTCATTCGCAGAACGGGTGTTGGCATTTGCAACATAGTGAAAACTCCCATATCTAATTTTTTAAGAAATAGAAATTAATACCTAAGAATGTGACCTCAAAGGTGTAGAGTTTTAAAACTATCAATATCACCATAAATGAGAAGATTCGTACATTTGACTATATTAAAATAAAGAACTTTTGTTTGCCAAAAGATAGCATGAAATAAGCAAAAAAGCAAGGTAGAGAGTAGAAGATATTTGCCACATGTCTAATTAATAAAGAATTAGCCTCCAGGATATATGAAAACTCTTTCAAATCAATAGTAGACAATCATATTGGAAAAAAATGAGCAAAGACTTTAACAGAAGAAAATATAAATGGTCAATAAACATACACAAATATGCTCAGTCTCATTATTAGGGAAATGCAAGTATAACCACAGTGAGATACCATTAATTATCCTCTAGATGGGCTAAAATTCAACAGTTTGATAACACCAATTGTTAGCAAGGGTGTGATGCGGCAGAAACTTTGCAGACTGCTGTTGGTTAATTGATGCATTCAGTTTGGGAAACAATTTGCCATTATCTAGTAAAGTTGAAGACACATATATCCTGTGATGGTTATTCAACTGCCAGGTCGATGACCTTAAAGATCTCCTAGGATACATCCATCTGGATATTCAAAGCAGCATTGTTCATCATACCCCACACTGAATACAACACAACGTCTATCCACAGTAAAATAAGTAAATACATCATGGTACATTCCTATGATGGGATACTTTACAGCAATGCAAATGAACAAACTGCAGTTCTACTCAGCAACATGGATGAATCTCATAAACAAAATATTGAATGACAGAAGTAAGGCACAAAAGAATATATACAGTATGATCCATTCATCCGAAGTTCAAAATGAGGCCAAATGAAATGATGTTGTTTAGGGATACAGACACAGGTGGTAAAACTGTAGAGAAAAGCCAAGAAAATTATTATCACAAAAGTCAGGATAGTGGATATCTCTGATGGAGAGAGAGGATTTTATGACCAAGAGGGGACAAATAGCAGGGACTGGGAGAGGGCATGAGGAGGGGTTCTGGGAGTAGGAAATGTTTTATTTCCTCACGTGGGTGTGGTTCCGTAGGTTTTCCTTTCGTGATGATTCATCAACATGTATATTTATGTTTATGTCAGTTATATTTCATAATTGTTTTAAACAAAGGAATGACCAGCACAAGGAGAGGCAGAGGTATGACATCTAGGAAAAATGCACAGGTAGCTTCACCATTGTTGGTGATGTTCTTAAGTTAGGTGTGGATTCATGAGTGTTCATTTCATTTTTATGCTCATAACTTACATATACTTTATATGTAAGATACATCTCATGTTAAATATGCATAAGCATTTTATAATAAATTAAAAGCAAAGAGGAATCCTGATAGTAGGAAATAGGATGGTTTGCACCAGGATTGTCATCCAGGAAGCTATCGTATAGTTAATCTGGACATAATAAGAATGTTAGAGACTGGAGTCACTGCCATCTCTTTCAGGGAAGCCCTGTTGACAGACAGGGGCCATATTTTCTACCATATTATTCTCATTCCCCTGACTACATACATAGATGCTAAGACTATAAAGCAAAACCGTGAAATGTTTATCACAAAAGTCAGGATAGTGGATACTTCTGAACTGAAGGTGGGCACTCCTGTTTCTTATCTTTTTGTCTTCATAGAAAAGGCACGAAAAGACGTATGTACTAACCAAATTTCCAGGTTCCTAAATAACGGAGACTAACTCTGGTTAGTTAGAGAGAAAATGAATTTATTGAAAGGACATTGAATAGCTCACAAAATTGATGGAAAAGCTGAATAATGAGGCTTGGCACTTGGAAAGGAGCCATGGGAAATTAAGCAGCCAGAAATAGAGACCAAATCAATACACAGGAAGCATCTAGTTAGTATCCAACTGCATCTGTCATTGGCACAGCCACCACTGGACATTGGACATACCCTTATTGCTTCCTCTTCCACCTCTGGAAAGATTCTAAGTGCCATTTGCTTCTTTCTGTTATTCCAGAATCAAGGTCTTAGGTAGGAGTGTCTGATTGGAAGGTCCCGTGCCCAAATTCTAGAGACAAGGGATCTGGGAAAGGGGCTATTTGTCCACACTTAAGCTTCTTTATTGGAATTCTTTCCAAATAGGAAGTGTGTTTAGATACTGGGAGGCCAAAAATGAAAAACTTCTATCACAGGGAATATTAGAAATAAACATATCTGGCCTCTGCCTATTCACAGGGAGGAGAAAAGATTAATAGGATCAATTAAGATCTGTGAAATTCACAGGGGCACGCTTTTACTTGGAGACAAGGGATTCTGCATAGTCACTAAACTGAAAGGCAGCCAGGCTTTCTCTTCCTTCTGCTTTGCAGTGCACCAGTCTTTCTCTTTTCTAGTTTTTCTGCCTGTGATTGGCAGTGGGAACTGGGGTGGAATTTTGATCAGTCCTGCCAGGCCAGGAAGCTATCTTCAATTCAGGAAAGTGAGGCGTGACCCTGCTGCCATCCCCAAACTGGCCAGCATCAGAAAACTTTTCAAGGGTATGTTTTTGGGTGCATGACAAACCATGAAGACAACTGACATTTGGGCCGGGCACGGTGTAATCCCAACACTTTGGGAAGCCGAGGTGGGAGGATCACATGAGCTCAGAAGTTCGAGGCCAGCCTGGGCAACATAGTAAGACCTTGTCTCTACAAAACATAAAAATATTAGCTGAATGTAGTGGTGCATGTCTATAGTCACAGCTACTTGAGAGGCTGAGGCAGGAGGATGGCTTGAGCTGGGGAGATTGAAGTTGCAATAGGTGGTAGTAGCACCACAGCACTCCAACTTGGGCAGGCAACAGAGCAAGATCCCATCTCAAAAAAGAAAAAAAAAAAAAAAAAAAAAGACAGCTGACATTTGGATTATTGTTTGGCTGGTGATCTAGTTTTTCTATCATGCAAAACCCTGGAGGAAAAGAGGGACAGGTGATAGGATTCAGACTCTAAATTCCACCCTATACTTCCAGTTAGCGGTCATTTAGACTGGCTGGTGATACAATCTAATATGAAATGGCTATATCAGATTCGTCTCTTTGAGAATCTGAACTTGGAAGAACTGAGCCCTCAGCAGATGTGGAGAGAGAAGAGAAACATGTGAGAGGCTGTGTGATAGTTGCCTTGGTATTTGATGACTTTCTATGATCAGCTGCAGGCTATAGTCTCCCTACAAATAGTTAATGAACACACTAATGAAGTCGGATCACATTTATGAATAAATGCTGATTAAAACAATGAGATAGATGTCTTCTCCTTCTCCTCCTCCTCCTCCTCCTCCTCCTTTCTCCTCCTCCTCCTTCTTCCTTATTCAAAATGTCAGTAACACTGTTGGCAGAGGTATAAGAACAGTTGTGTTCTTACACTTTGCTATTGAAAGTATAGATTGATAAACTTTCTGGAAGAGAGCTTGGAAATACATAAATTCATACCAAAACTTTAAAATTATGTGTGTCCTTTGACCCAACAATTACACTTCTTGGAACTTTTTTATTTTTATCTGTTTTAGAGATAGGATCTTGCTTTATTGCCCAGGCTGGCTTCAAACTCCTGGGCTCAAGTGATTCTCTCACCTCAGCCTGCTGATAACTGGGACTACAGGCACACGCCACTGCACCTAGCCATTGGAATTTATCCTAAAGAAAGAATTTAGGATGTGAAAAAATATTTAGTTATAAAAGCTCATCACAATGCTATTTACAATATGAATATTTCCAAACTGTTGGAAACAATCTAAATGTCCAGCAGTATAGACTGACTAAATTATGATGGAAGCTTAAAATAGTATATTCAGCCATTAAAAATGATTTTGCAGAAACTTACTTTTAAATGAGGCTTCTGAGTCAAAAACAAAAACAATTAATCATTCATAGCAAAAGCAGCAGCCAAAGCAACATCCCATGTTGGTTTCCAAGGGTCATCCTGAGAGCGAGATGGTACCTGCACATGCAGTGGGGTGCATAACAGGAGAGGAACCCTGTAAAAATTAGGAAACACTGATCTTATATATAACTGCCAGAGACGTGCCCATCTTCCCCTCCAGGGAGAGAGAAACCTTAGTTTACTCTGGAATGTAAGCAAATCTTCTCCAGGAAGGGAGGAAGAAGAGTTTTTTATCTTTACTATTCTGGTCCATCTCCAGGGAGGGAAACATGTCTACACTTTACTATCCTGAGATGTCTCCTTATATAAGTATTCTTGAATTGTTTGCAATTGCCTTTGATCAGAGGACTTGAGCCATGCAGAAAAGTGAGATGTTCAGGGTGAATCTTCTTCTAACATTGATTGTATGTGAAGGGCAGAAGATTGTTTCTGAAACTGTCAATTTTTTTTCTCAGTTTGAAAAGATTTTTATTTTTTATTTCCTATTTTTTAGAGACAGGATCTTTCTCTGTTGCCCAGGTTAGAGTACAGTGGCATGATCACAGCTCACTGCAGCCTTGAACTCCTGGGCTCAAGCCTCAGCCTCTCAAAGTGCTAGGATTATAGGCATGAGCCACCACGCCCGGTTTTGAAGAAGTTTTAAGTTTGGGAAAATAATATTGCATAGATGTATTTGACATGGACATTGTTTAGAATATGCTAAGTAAAAAAGTGGATTATACATGGCATGTAGTAAGATCCCATTTTTTAACAATTAGGTATAGTATTTGTCTATGGAGAAAAAAATCTGGAAGGGGGTATACCAATATATTAATAACGTTTATGTTTGGCTGAGAGACAGCATCATTTGTTTTAAAATGTTCTTTCTGTTTATATGTGTTTTGTTTTTTCTCCAATGAATGTAGCAGTTTTTGTGATTAAATTTCTCTCTTTCCCTTCCTTTCTTTCTTTCCTTCTTTCTCTCTCTCTCTCTCTCTTTCTTTCTTTCTTTCTTTGACCGGATCTCACTCTGTTGCCCAGGCTGGAGTACAGTGGTGCAATCATAGCTCACTGCAGCCTTGAACTCCCAGGCTAAAGCAATCCTTCTGCCTCAGCCTCCTGAGTAGCTGGAACTACAGGTGCATACCATCACATCTGGCTAATTTTTAAACTTTTTGTAGAGACAGAGTCTCCGTATGTTGCCCAGCTGGTCTTGAACTCCTGGGCTTAAGTGATCCTCCTGCCTTGGCCTCCCAAAATCCTGGGACTACAGGTGTGAGCCACTGCACCTGGCCTTAAATTTTTTCTTTGTATCTGAAACTATAATTCCACTTTTTCTTTCTGTCTTCTATTAAGGGTAGGTATCAATAATATGGGGTTTTTGTTTTGTTTTGTTTTGTTTTTTGCTAGTTTAGCTAAATCTTGGATAAACTTAAACTTCCCTATAGGAGGGAAGAGAAAAGGGTAAGAGGAAAACAACAATACTAAGAGAGAGGATGGAGGCCAGGTGAGGTGGCTCACACTTGTAGTCTCAGCACTTTGGGAGGCTGAGATGGGTGGGCTGCTTGAGCCCAAGAATTCAAGACTAGCCTGGGCAACATGGTGAAACCCCATCTTTACAAAAAATATGAAAATTTGCCAGGTATGGTGGTGGGCGCCTGTAGTACCAGCCACTCAGGGGACTGAGGTAGGAGGATCGCTTGAGCCCAGGAGGTCGAGGCTGCAGTGAGCCTTGAGTGGGCCACTGTACTCCTCTGCACCAGACAAAACCAGAGAGAGCATGGGGGAAAAGTAAAAACGGAAACTTGGCAGAAGAGGCAGGTCTTGCGGGGGTTTGAAGTGAAATGCTGTTTGATATAAACTCCTTTATCCACATCCCTTACAAAGTCAGTAAATTCTATGATGTTTTTGTATGAGTGGAATTTTTAGTGGGAAGCTCAGAGAAAATGAAGAGGAGACAATAGTAATATAGGTTGCAGTTTGGGTGTTGTATAGGAGCTTCAAACAAAAATGCTTAGCTATATTTAGATTAAATGATCACCTAGAACAGTGGTTCTCAAACTGTTAAAAGTTATTAAGGATCCTGGCCGGGCGCGGTGGCTCAAGCCTGTAATCCCAGCACTTTGGGAGGCCGAGACGGGTGGATCACGAGGTCAGGAGATCGAGACCATCCTGGCTAACACGGTGAAACCCCGTCTCTACTAAGAAATACAAAAAACTAGCCGGGCGAGGTGGCGGGCGCCTGTAGTCCCAGCTACTCGGGAGGCTGAGGCCGGAGAATGGCGTGAACCCGGGAGGCGGAGCTTGCAGTGAGCCGAGATCCGGCCACTGCACTCCAGCCTGGGCTACAGAGCGAGACTCCGTCTCAAAAAAAAAAAAAAAAAAAAAAGTTATTAAGGATTCTAAAGAACTTTTCCTAATGTGGCTTTTAACTATGTATTATTTACCATGTTAGAAATTAGAACTAAGAAAATTTAAGATCACAAGAAAATATAAACCCTCAGAATGATCACATCGTTACACATCGGGTAGACTCTGGAAAACTCCCTTCTACATTTGTTGGTGAAAGAGGGTGAAAAAGACAAATAACGAGTTAGCATTATTATTAAAATAGTATTGACTTCATGTTCCCCCTGAAATGGTCTTGGAGTTCCAAACCACAATTTGAGAACCACTGATCTAGAAAATTAGTATTTTGTGAGGTAGGATATTGACTTCTACTTCTGCTCCATTTTCTCTTTTCTCTCTAGTGTCCTGTTGTTTGCACATTGGACCTCTTCTGATTCTCTTATCTTTTCTCTCCTGTTGTTCATTGTTGTCTTCTTGTTTTTCTTCTCCTCCCCCCCACTCCTCCTCCTCCTTCCCCTTCTTCTTTCTTCTTCTTCTTCTTCTTCTTCTTCTTCTTCTTCTTCTTCTTCTTCCTCTTCCTCTTCCTCTTCTTCTTCCTCTTCCTTTTTCTTCTTTCTTCTTCCTCTTTCCCCTCCTCCTCCTCCCCCTGCTAATCTTCCTCCTCCTCCTCCTCTTCCTTTTTTTCTGAGACAGGGTCTTATTGTGTCATCCAGGCTGGAGTGCAGTGGTACGACCACAGTTCACTGCAACCTCGACCTCCCAGGTGGTTGGAACTACAGGCACACGCCACCACACCTGGCTAATTTTTAAAAATTTTTTTATAGAGATGGGGTTTCACTATGTTGCCCACGCTGGTCTTGAAATCTTGGGCTCAATTAATCCGCCTGCCTCGGCCTCCCAAAGTGCTGGGATTACAGGTGTCAGCTACTGTGTCTGGCCTCTTTTTGAATTTCTTCCTGGGAGATTTCTATAATATGTCTTCCAACCTAATTCTTTGAATGCTTCTTTAATTTTTTTCATTTTTATTTTTTGTGTATAGCATCCTGTTTGGTTTTGGGTATAATATTTTCTTAAATTTCTTTGAGGATATTAATTATTGTTTTCCTCTCCTCCCTATATGATCTCTATTTCTTCCAAGTTCTTTTTAATGTTTGTTGTCTTCTTTGTCTTTTGTGTTAGAAAAATTTCCTCAAATATCTGATGGTATTTACTTGTTTGCCTGTAGTTAAGAGTGAAGCACTAAGAACTGAAACTCTGTGACTAGCTGGGGCCTGTTTACTGTGGGCCTTGCTGTAGAATGCTCAGAGTCATTAGAATGATCTTAGCACTATCTGACAAATCCATGATAATGCAGAATTCAGTTGGATGTCATTTAATGTCCATAGGGGTGTGACCCTACCATAAAGAAGGACATGAAAACATTTTGGGATTCTACCAACTCCAAAAAGGTTTTAACAGACTGTGATGGTTAATATTGAGTGTCAACTTGATTGGATTGAAGGATGCAAAGTATTGTTCCTGAGTGTGTCTGTGAGGGTGTTGCCAAAGGAGATTAACATTTGAGTCAGTGGACTGGGAGAGGCAGACCCACCCTCAATCAGCTGCCAGCACCATCTAATCAGCTGTCAGGGTGGCTAGGATAAAAGCAGGAGGAGGAAAGTGGAAGGACTAGACTGGCTTAGTCTTCTGGCCTCCATCTTTCTCCCATACTGGATGCTTCCTGCCCTCGAACATCAGACTCCAAGGTCTTCAGCTTTTGTACTCTTGGACTTACACTAGGGGTTTGCCAGGGGCTCTTGGGCCTTTGGCCAGACTGAAGGCTGCACTGTCAACTTCCCTGCTTTTGAGGTTTGGGGACTTGGACTGGCTTCCTTGCTCCTCAGCTTGCAGACGGCCTATTGTGAGACTTCACCTTGTGATTTTGTGAGCCATAATAAACTCCCTTTCATATACACATTTATCCTATTAGTCCTGTCCCTCTAGAGAACCCTGACTAACACAGAGACTTAAATAGGAATCCTGGGCTGGGCGCGGTGGCTCAAGCCTGTAATCCCAGCACTTTGGGAGGCCGAGACGGGCGGATCACGAGGTCAGGAGATGGAGACCATCCTGGCTAACACGGTGAAACCCCGTCTCTACTAAAAAAAATACAAAAAACTAGCCGGGCACAGTGGTGGGCGCCTGTAGTCCCAGCTACCCGGAGGCTGAGGCAGGAGAATGACGTAAACCCGGGAGGCGGAGCTTGCAGTGAGCTGAGATCCGGCCACTGCACTCCAGCCTGGGCGACAGAGCGAGACTCGGTCTCAAAAAAAAAAAAAAAAAAAAAAAGAATCCTGAGGATCCAATGAAATGACCGTATCTTTACGGGTAGTTGGAAAACATTACATATCCAAGGAGAACTGAAGAAATGTAAAACCAAGTAGTGATGAAAGATGTTACCTACAATCTTTTTTGAGACAGGTTTTCCCTCTGTCACTCAGGCTGGATGCAGTGGTACGATCATGTCTCACTGCAGCGTCAACCTTCTGGGCTCAGATAATTCACCCACCTTAGCCTCCTGAGTAACTGAGACTACAGGCACACACCACCACATGCAGCAGATTTTTTTGTATTTTTGGTAGAAGCAGGGTTTCACCACGTTACCCAGGCTGGTCTCGAACTGCTGGGTTCAAACGATTCATCCACCTTGGTCTCTCAGTGCTGGGATTACTGTGCCTTTCCTAGCTACAATTTTATTTGGGGTTGCAAACTCCAGGAACAAAGGAACATTTAGGACTGAAACTCAAGGACTGGATTTTAGAGTCCAAAATGTAGTGACTACAGAAAGGAACTTAGCTTGGCAATCAGTCACAAGAAATGTTTCCAGGGTGTCTTATAATTCCAAGTCTCATGCTCAGCTGAAGTCTTTGGTCAGAGTAAACTCAGCCAGCTGAGAAGATGATGTTCCCCTAAGTGGAAAGGTAATATTTCTTCAAATGAACAACTTTCTTTAACTTTATAAAATTTAGAATTTAGGAAAGTTACAAAGTAAACATATGGTATTAAATGTTAGTTAAAATCCTTATTTTAGGTACTTCTTTTTATTCTTTTTTTAAAGATGGGGTCTTACTCTGTCCTGTCAAGGAGCAGGTGTCCCTGAGAACCCAAACATTCCAGAGAGTATCTGAGAACCTACCTGGGAAAAAAGTCCCGTAACACATATAGTAGGCAAAGAGCCAGAAAATTAGTTTAAAAGCAGCATAGGGATGGGAGGCAGCATGGGTCTCTAAAGCTGTCCTGCTGCTGTCCGGGAGTACCTGCTATGTAAGTCCTAACAAACTCATCTACTTGCTCAACTGGACTTGTCTGAGTCATTGTTTGGTCTCTCGGCTCCCTCCCAGTTTGGGGGAAGGTTTTTCTATGTGATTCCAGGTTTTTCTCATTACAGGCATGGCAATACATGCCTGTAGTCCTGAGCTACTTGGGAGGCTGAGTCCAGAAGTTTGAGGCTGCAGTGAGCTATGATTGCACCACTGTATTCCAGCCTGGACGGTACCTTGCTCAAAAAAAAAAAAAAAAAAAAAGGCATGTTAGAGAAATAGATTAGCCTGTGATTCCAATTTAACATATAAATTGTGTAACTGACTTAGATTTGGGATTCAAGATTTAACACTTACTAAATTTATAACAGTATTGGACCATTTAAGAGAAATTAAGTCCTATTGTATTTATAAATTTAATTATTATAAGACTTATTATATTTGAGAAGTTATTTGTAGGAGCTTTTCCTGGGAAGTTTTGTTATAAGCCAATTGAAGAATTTAAAATGAAAAGGAAATTATTATATGCTGGTAATAATTTTCATTTGTTTGTTTGTTTGTTTTGAGACAGGGTCTCACTCTGTCACCCAGGCTGGAATGCAGTGAGGCCATATCAGCTCACTACAACCTCCGCCTCCTGGGTTCAAAAGATTTTCCTGCCTCAGCTTCCCAAGTAGCTGGGATTATAGGCACGCACCACCACAGCTGGCTAATTTTTTAATTTTTTGTGGAGACGGAGTTTCCCCATGTTGGCCAGGCTGGTCTTGAACTCCTGACCTCGAGTGATCTGCCCAACTCGGCCTCCAAAAGTGCTGGGATTACAGATGTGCACCACTGTACCCAGCCATGTTTGTTTTTTGAGACAGAGTCTCACTCTGTTGCCCAGGCTGGAGTGCAGTGGCACAAACATAGCTCACTGCATTCCTGGCCTCAAGCAATCCTCCCACCTCAGCCTTCCAAGTAGCTAGGATTACAGTTATTTATTACATTTATGAATATGATTTTAAAATGATTAAGGGAATTAATTAACTAGATGCTAAAAGTCCCCTTAAAAGTTAATATTGCATTTTGGTAGATTTTATAAACCTACCAAATCATATCTGCCAATTGAATTTAAAAGTTTAAGGAAGAACGGGGTTTTAAAATTTGCAGTAGGTAAAATATGAATTAAAAAGAACAAAATGGGCCGGGCGCGGTGGCTCAAGCCTGTAATCCCAGCACTTTGGGAGGCCGAGACGGGCAGATCACGAGGTCAGGAGATCGAGACCATCCTGGCTAACACGGTGAAACCCCGTCTCTACTAAAAAATACAAAAAACTAGCCGGGCGAGGTGGCGGGCGCCTGTAGTCCCAGCTACTCGGGAGGCTGAGGCAGGAGAATGGCATGAACCCGGGAGGCGGAGCTTGCAGTGAGCCGAGATGGTGCCACTGAACTCCAGCCTGGGCGACAGAGCGAGACTCCGTCTCAAAAAAAAAAAAAAAAAAGAACAAAATGGTTTCTGAAAAATTTTTCTGTGTGCAATAATTACCGTTAAATGCATAAAGTACCCACATTGACAATTTGATGAGAATTGGACGTTTTTATTGAGAAATTCCCACATGACAGTGTATGTGGGTCATTTCTCTGGATTGTCCAGTTTCCAAGAACAGTCCTTCAATCCTTTGCCTGTGTAGGAATAACCTGCGCAGGGCTGGCTTCATGGGCCAGCATCCCATGCAGTCTCACAGGGCCCTGTTCTTGGAAGGACCTCATGCTTGTTCTAATGCTCTGCTGTTGCCATCTTGAAAATTTTATTTTAAACAAAGAGCCTTACATTTTTATTTTGCACTGGGCCCTGCAAATTCTGTAGCCAGTCTTGCCCTGTAGTCAGAGTTCTGGCAGCCAAGCAGTGGGAGAGGGCTGGAGTTTCAAAGGTCAGTGTGCAGACTCTCCCCAATCCCTGAGTTTTCTCAGTTTCCTCCCTCTCACCCGCCAAGTTGTGCCTGTTGTCCACAAGTCCATGGTCTCTCCAGTCCAACTTTGAAAGATCCACTTTCCTGCCAGGGTTGCGGGGAGGGACTGTCAGATGGCCATATGGGCTAGAGGAGGAGGAGATGAGGGGGCTATCTAGTTCCCCTGCTTTTGCTAATTCTGTGGTAGGAATTACCTTGCCTTTTTCGTTTGTTTTTTTGAGACAGGGTCTCATTCTGTTGCCCAGGCTGGAGTACAGTGGCATGATCATAGTTCACTGAAGCCTTGAACTCCTGGACTCAAGGATCCTCCTACCACAGCCTCCCGAGTAGCTAGGATTACAGGTGTGTACCACCATACCCAGCTTGAATCACCTTGTTTTTGAGGCTTTCTCCCCTGCAGACACTTGCAGAATGGAAAAAGTTGAAACTTAAAATTAATTACCAATTAGCCTATTCCAAAATTTTGCTGACATCTCAACTCTAATGTATCTCCTCTCTCATTCTTTGCCCTTGTGGGTTTATGACTTTTGTTCCTTTATTAAGGTTTTGGGAGAAACAGAAGAAAATGCAGGTGTTCAATCTGCCGGGCATGACCAGTAGTCTCAATTTAGCTTCCATAGAAACAACTACTCTTCTCCTTAGTACTCGATTTTTGTTGCTTTATGTAATACTTAATCAAATTGTATAATTACAATGACAAGTACAACTGGCATAAATAAGTTTAAGAACAAACCCATTTTGACTCTCAGTAAATATGCACGTCAGTTAGTGGGAACAGAAGTATATGGGCATTAGTCATTTTACAGAAGAAGTGAGAGTTGTGGTTAAGTTGGGCAAGTTGGATTAAATGGAAATTAGTCAACTGAGTTTCTATTTTAAATAAATGAATATAAGGCATTCATTAAGAGGGTGTATTATTGAAAATCTAAATGATTTGACTTCTTAGACAACCAATTTAAAGAAGCTAATCTGTCTTTTTTTGTTGTTGTTTAGAAAAAAATGGGGTTTCATTCTTTTTGCCCAGGCTGGAGTGTAGTGGCATGATCACAGCTCACCACAGCCTCAATCTCCCAGGTCCAAGCGATCCTCCCTCTTCAGCCTCCCAAGAAGCTAGGACTACAGACACATACCACCACACCCGGCTAATTAAAACACAAGTTTTTTATTTTTATTTTTTTTATGGAGACGGGGTCTCCCTATGTTTCCCAGGCTGGTCTTCAACTCTTGGGCCCAAGGAATTCTCCCACCTTGTCTTCCCGAAGTGCTGAGATTACAGTCATGAACCACTGTGCCTGGCCTAATGGTCTTTTAAAAAGCCTTTAGCAAACAAATGCCTTTCTGAGGTCAGAGTCTTTTCTGCACTTTGACATGGGTAGTATCGAAGTGTCCAGAGTTAACTCCTGACTCCTGGCTCCTGCTCTATCCTAACTCCCAACAATCTCTGCCTCTGCCTTGATCTCCTAGTGGACTTTTGAGCTGCTTTGACCTCAAAGACCTTGGTTTGCATGTATGAGTCATACCTTGTGAGGCTCCCTTTCATAGGTACTTGGCTGTCCAGCCTCTAGCCTTTGGAGAATTCAGGGCAGACGGACTTGCTTTCCTATTGGCTTCCTCCTATGCAGGATGTTAGCTTCAGTTTCTCTGCTCCACATCAGTTATCCATTCTTTGCTTTCCATCTTCCAGAATTCTGACATTTTCCATCTGTCATCACCCGTATTTGTCTTTATATTTGAAGAGTTTACAGCTCTTTTAAGAACATTGTTATCCCTTTACTATCAGTTTAATGAAAGTTCTGAGGGGTAGAGAATCACTGCTTCTCTTGAGTAATTCATGTGTGGCTTTCTCTCTACTATGGTAGCTTCCTATTTCCTAAGCTGATATTTCCTTGATCTCCTGATTCTTCTGAAAACAGGAGCCTCAGTTTTTAGCTTTCTAGACAATTTGAAAAAGACATCTACTCAGCCTTCAGAGCCCTATTTGTTCTGTGGTTAATATGCAGCCAGAAAGAAGTCAATGTAAGTCAGCTTTTGCAAGTATCAATTAGAACTTAGGGGATGTGTCAGGATAAAAGTTAAGTGTAATTATTTTAGGTCAAGCTAACTCTGGGAAATTTCCTCTTGATAGAAAAATAATACTCATAAGGTCAGATGAGCTTTTCTCCTTTGACTGTGAAGAAGGGAATATTTAGGGACTGGAAGTTAAAACTTTTCCTTAGGACAAGATTAAGAGTTGTAACATTTCCTAAACTCACAGCAATTGTTTTTTTGTACAATTGCATGGCACTTTCAGTTTCAAAGGTCCTTTTTTTTGGGAGGTGGATAGAACTTAAAATAATACCTTCCATCTTTAGTACAGTTGTTGGTGGGATATTGGTTCCAGGACACCCCCACAGATAACAAAATCTGTGGTTGCTCAAGTCCCTTATATAAAATGGCATATGTAGTATTTGCACGTAACCTACGCACATCTTCCTGTATGCTTTAAATCATCTCTAGATTACTTATAATACCTAATACAATGCCTACACATCACTCTTTCACATAGATTCAGTGTAGTACTAGGTGAGCAGCAAATTCAAGATTTGCTTTTTGGAATTTTGTGGAACTCCCCACCCCCAAAATATGTATATATACATATATATTTTATATATAGTTTATATATAATATATATGTATTTTTTATATATATATATATATATATATATTTTTTTTTTTTTTTTTTTTGAGACAGAGTCTCACTCAGCCACCCAGGCTGGAATGCAGTGGTGTGATCTTGGCTCACTGCAACCACAATCTCCCGGCTTCAAGCAATTCTCCTGTCTCAGCCTCCTAAGTAGCTGGGATTACAGGCACCTGCCATCATACCCAGCTAATTTTTGTGTTTTCGTAGAGACAGGGTTTCACCATATTGGCCAGACTGGTCTTGAACTCCTAACCTCAGGTGATTTGCCTGCCTCGGCCTCCCAAAGTGCTAGCATTACAGGCATGAGCCACTGTACCTAGCCCCCCACCAAATATTTTCCATCTCCAATTGATTGAATCCATGGATTTGGAACCCATGGATACAGAGGGCTGACTGAATATAACTTTTTCACATATTTTTTTTTTTTTTCCTGCAGAAATGTAATCAGTTCTTTCAGACTAGAGATTGTTTCTGATACATCTTAGCATCTCTGAGTGCCAGAATGAGGGCCTACCATAAGGTCAGGCACATAAAGCTCGTTTAATCTTTCTATCAACCCGTGAATGTGGAAGTACAGTTACTCTAATGTTATAGCTGTGGAAACTGAGGCACAACCTACACAGCTGTAGTAAGAGGTAGAGGTGAGAGTTAGTAACTTATTTTACAGAGGGAATGAAAATGGTGGGTAAGTCGGACAAGTTGGTTCCTAGGATAACACCAAGAGGAACTGACTCCACTGATTAACCAGGTTAGCTGCCTCCTACCCAAGTACTCTGCAGCATTTGCCTTCAGTGACAACATGTAAGGTGCTTTCCGGAGAGACAGATCTGGGACTTCATGGAGCTTGCAGAATTGGTTGTATGACTGCTGGCTAATAAGTGTTTGACACATTTGGCCTAAGACTATCTCTGAAACATACCACCTGAAGCGTGGTTGTGGAGAAGCCCCATAGTTCAATCTATATCTTAACTGTTGGAGGCTACTGATACCTGCCTTAAAGATGTTATTAATAACAAACATGAATGACCACATTGACTTAGGTTAATTTGTAACCTCCTTCTCTCTTAGTTATCTCCAGCCAAAAGAACTCTAGTCTAAGAGAGTCACAAAATATCTTGTGAAAATTTACCACAGGCCTCAGAGACTCGGGGGACTGAAGTCTCTGACATGAGTGCTTCCTGCAGAGTATAAGCATTTGGAACATGGATAAGTCCTGTGGGCTAAAATCTCCGGCAAGCAGCAGTTAGAAATTCAATGTTGTCCCCAAGCACTATAGATCTCCTGAGTGTTTTGAATTCCAGTGGGAAGGGAGTTCTGATAAAAGGCAGCTGAGTTTGGAAGGATTATAGCCTCAGGATGGCTCCTCTCCCTTTTGACCCATGGTTGAGGAAATTCTGCCTCAGCAGCCTTGTCTCTCTCCCTTTCTGCATCCATCTCACTGGTGTCCCCAACCCCCGGGTACATGGCCTGTTGATCCCCCATGTGTGATCCCCCATCTCAAGCAGCAATTCCAAAGACGTTGGAGAATGTTGGCCTTGTTGGTTGTCTCATATCAGAAATAATCTGAGAGTTGCTTGTGAATTGCAGGACTATTTAGATTTTGAGGTCATAGAACTGGTACTTTTAAAATGTCTTTTTATTTTTAAATTATTATTATTATTATTATTTTTAAGAAATAGAGATGGGGTCTTGCTATGTTGCGCAGGCTGGTCTTGAACTTCTGGCCTCAAGTGATTCTCCTGCCTTGGCCTCTCAAAGTGCTGGGACCACAGGTGTGCACCACCGCACCCAGCCTTTAAAATGTCTTAAAAAGTGAAAACTATATTTGAATATAAATAAAGAATTAAGAACAATACTTGAGTATTGAGACTATATTATCCAATACAATTGATGAAACTATAGACCACACTCTCTAGACTTGCACACAAGCTTTTCAGTTTTAATTTCACATAATTTGAAAACTGACATACATGTGACTATAGAGCATTTGAAATGTGACTCATACAACTGAGGAACTGAATTTTTTATTTTATTTAAGTAACTTAAATTTAAATAGCCACCTGTGAGTAGTAGCTACCATCCTGGTCACCACACATCCAGAACACGGTGGTAAGCCTGTATCAGGATAGTCTAGGTTATGTTGCAGCCACAGAGAACCCTAAAATCTTGGTGATTTAAAAGAACAAATATTTATTTCTTGCTGGTGTTATGTCCCCATTTTGGGTTGGCTAGAGACCCAGATGGCTGCAGCAGCCACCATCTCACGCATTGCCAGTCATTATGGAGAGGCTTGTACCAGCACATAAATGCTCTGGTCCCGAGGGTACATACATAACTTCTGGTCACAGCTCACTGACTAGGACTAGTCACATGGCCCCATCTAACCAGGAAGCCGACAGTGAAGCCCTAACTCTGTGCAGAGATCCTTAGCAACAACTGCCACTGACATTATCCCCCACTTTCAAAATACAGAGAAGGAGTCCCAAGGGATAAAGAGAGTAGTGCTACTTGTGTTTTGTTGAAAAATGGAGAATTGGGTTTCTCGGAACTCATTTATTATCTCCTATGTACTCATTAGCACGGATTTATCAAAAACAGGTGAGGTGTGGAGCAAAAAGCAAATTTCAAATATTTTAACAAAAATAAAAAACCTTTACATAAATTTAGAGCTGACAACAGTCAGCATGTCTTACTAGTTGCATGTAGGAAATATCTTTTAATAAGAAGATATGCAATGCAAGGAACAATCAATGGATTTTTTTTATATGTTTGGGATGAAAATGAATGGAAGAAAGTATATCTGTTATTTTTCTTGGTGCAGCATATAAATTGTACATTTTTCACTAGCAAGGAATAAAAAGAGTCATTTTCTTTAAAAACAAATTACTAGGGACATTTGTGGATTGTGATTGTCTTAAATATGAAAACACTAAACATTTATTAACTGGACAACGGATTGTTTCTTTCCAGACTACATCAAAGAATCAGAGAATTATCTAGCCCTACATTTAACAGCGTGTCTTAAACTCTTTCTAGACCATCCACAATATTGCTTGAACATCTGAAGACATGGGGGACTCGCCATCTGATATCTGATAACAGACTTCCTGTAAAGCAGAACCAGTAGTTTCTTGATAACAAATTCTTCAATATGAAGATATGGATAAAGCATTTGGCTGCCAATAATGAATTGCACCAAAGTCACCAATTCAAACCATGCCCTGGTAAATAGTATTAGTGATGATGATGATGATGATGATGATGATGTCACGTGTTGAAAATGTCATGTAGATTTTAGCATTTTGAGAACGTGATACTCTATAACAGTGGTCCCTAACATTTTTGGCACCAGGGACCACTTTCATGGAAGACAGTTTTTTTCATGGATCAGGAGAGGGGGTGGTTTTGGGATGATTCAAGCACATTATACTTATTGTACACTTTGTTTCTATTATTATTACATTGTAATAATAATAAAATAATTATACAACTCATCATATATAGACTCAGTGGAAGCCCTGAGCTTGTTTTCCTGCAACTAGACTGTCCCATCTAGGGGTGATGGGAGACAGTGACAGATCAGGCCTTAGATTCTCATAAGGAGCGTGAAACCTAGATCCCTCACATGAGCAGTTCACAATAGAGTTCGTTCCTGTGAGAACCTAATGCTGCCACTCATCTGACAGGAGGCAGAGCTCAGGCGGTAATGCGAGCAATGGGAATCGGCTGTAAATATAGATGAAGCTTTGCTCACTTGCCCACTGCTAACCTCCTTATGTGTGACCTGGTTCCTAACAAGCCATGTACCCGGGGGTTGGGGACACCTGCTCTATAAGATGTCCTTCTAGAATGATACAGTACTAAGCTGATGCTCAAGAGAAATTTTGAACTAAATGTGTAAATTAGGCTACCTATATAAACAAGAACTTCCTAAATCATTCTGTTCCATAGTAAAACACAACCATGTAAGCCAGTTCTTCACATATACGCACCAGTGTCTGTTTTTTGTTGCCAAGAGGTAGCTGTGTTCTTTACAACTGGTAGCATGGAAAGAAAGAGAAGTCTGCAAAGATTGAACAAACAGCATGCACTGTGGTATCCTTTATTTAAAAATTGTGAGCTGACTACAGTTGTAGTGTTCTCATTTACCATTCTGATGGCATAATAAACCAAGAGAACATTAACACAATTCCAAGAAGGCATTAACCTGTAACACACATATACGCCACACATGCACACACACAACATACACGCACACAAAGGTTATATTCTGAACACAAAAGTGATGGAAAAAAGCTCTGAATGCTCTAAATCAAATAAAAACCCTTTATTATAATAAACTGTGGCAATACTGTGGCTATTATGAAAAATATTGTAACTATTTTAAAAGCAAAAGGAAAAATACTGGCAGTTTGAAACTAGCAGCAAAAAGCAGATAAAAATAGAATGGAAGATAACATAAGACTAATATCAAAATTCTAATGTTGATACTGTGTAGGACTGCACTGAAGTAATTTTAAATTGGTTCTTAAGGAACTCTTAAAAAGGCCCTTAAAATATTAAATTGTTGCACCTTACAAACAGTGGAAAAGAAAAAAAAAGGATTTGGAATGTTACACACACACAGAAGAAATGTATTAGGTCTATCAATTTTGGTCTTTGTTTATGACCTTCAAAACGTTTTATAAAGAAAAAATTTAAGTGCCAATGTAGTGAAAGAAAGTTAAAAATTCCTAAAGATGCAAGTCTGAGTGCATTTACCAGGTCTAAGAATATATTTAAAGGTTAGGGGCAAGGCATGATTGATGCACATTTAAGAAGAAAAATATGGAGCCCATAAGGTAGGTCAAGTTCTTTGGAGAGTGTTGAGAATGAAGATGTATTAAACTCTGGCTATCTTGGAGGAGATTCCAAAGTACATGGAGTTCTCCAGCTCTTTATCAGTTGAAATCTGTTTCATCGTGGCCAATAGATAAGACTAACTTTTCAGCAAACTGGTTTCTCCTGTATTCAAACACAAAAATCTTTACCACACATTCAGAGCTGATAACAACACAAATAAGAATCCTGGTTTACAAAGGAAACCACATAAGCAAGGATTTTTTTTCCCATGGGTTCTTAACCAAATGTCTGAAGCTGCTAGACATCTGCAAAGAGGGGATACGTTTAGATTTCCTACTGATTTTGGAAGAAAAATATTTTCCTAAGGAAGCCAGAGTCATCCATGAGCAGGGACCTGTCTTCAGAATCTAAGAAGCATAATGTCCTTAATGCTTAAACTCATGACAAGTTGAGATCCAGAAAAACTGGCAGGTGGAAGGGGAAAGAGAAATGGAGAGTTTGAACATCTGCAGTGTACTTTGGAATAGAGTGGCTCAACTGCTTTCAGAAATGAATTGCTGGAGTACTGGGAGAAAACCCAGTTATCCGGAGTCAGGGGGTGGGGAGAGAGAGGCCTCCCATCTCCAGGGACCCTCTGGGCTGAGCTGTGGGCCAGAACCCTTGTTTTGGCCTTATTTTTCATGAGCACAGTCAAGTGGATAATTTATGACTTTGCCCAGGTAAATATTTGGTTTGGTTACTTTCTCTCTAAAATCAATTGGTCAGCCAAGTTACTGGTGTTTTCCCTAAATGAAATCTAGTGGCACTAGTATCTTAAGGTGCCAGCTAATGTAGATTAATGCCCATCAATAACGCTGCTAGGTATCAACTGCTCAACTGCTGTTGCTGAAGAATCAACCCACAAATGACCTAACTAGATAATCTATCACACTAGGTGCTTTTACTATCTTTTTTTTTTTTTTTTTTTTTTTTTTTTTTTTTTTTTTTTTTTTTTTTAGTTTTAGAGAAATAGTCCTTTTAATATGACTTAGAAACTGCTTTTCTCTGGCTTTGTTTCACTCTTCTTCCTCTTCCCCTTCCCCTTCACCTTCCTCCATCGTTTCCACAATGAGCTCTGCTGTGCAGGTGGCTTCTCCAAGACTGTTGACAGCTTTGCAGGTGTACTTGGCATCATCATCCCCACAAACATCACTAATAATTAAAGAGCAGTTCCCGTCCTCATCGTAGTCTATCTGGAAGTGGCGGGACTCCCTGATTGACTGGTCATCTTTGAACCAGACAACCTCGGGGTCCGGGTATCCTGCATCACAGGGAGAGAGCACAAGTTGCAGGAACTGTTATTCAAAATTTATCAACTCATGCAAGCAACTCATAAGCTACCACTATTGATAAAGGTGGTTAAGGAAAAAATTTTCATGTTGGCCTTTATCAACTGTTTTGATATCTACATTAGAAAATGGACATGTCTTGTAAATACCAATATCTGAAACCCCAAATAGAATATGTTAAATTTGTTCCATTTCCCACACATGTTGGACTAGCACCACGTCCCACCTATTAAAAAACTTAATGGTGTTTTTTTTTTTTTTTTTTTTAAAGTGATGAGTCTCACTCTGTTGTCTAGGCCGGAATGTAGTGGCATGATCATAGCTTATTGTTGCTCAAATTCCTGGGCTCAAACAATCCTCCCTTCTCAGCCTCCTGAGTAGTGGAACTATAGACATGAGAGACCATACTCAGTTAAATATCCCACCTTTCACTTTTTGAGGGGTAGGAGGCAGGGTCTCATTCTATCACCCAGGCTGGAGTGCAGTGGCATGAACATGGCTCACTGCAACTTCCTGGGCTCAAGCAATCTTCCTCCCTCAGCCTCCCAAGTAGCTGGAGCTACAGGTACACACCACCATGCCCGGCTAATTTTTTAAAAAGTTTTTTTTGTAGAGACAGGGTCTCCTATGTTTCCCAGGCTGGTCTCAAACTCCTGGGCTCAAGTGATCCTCTGACCTTGGCCTCCCAAAGTGCTGGGATTATAGGCGTGAGCCACCACACCCACCCACCTTTAAACAGAGTACTACCTGAGGCTAGGCATGGTGGCTCACACCTGTAATCCCAGCACTTTGGGAGGTCGAGGTGGGCAGGAATTCAAGACCAGCTTGGCCAACATGGCAAAAAAAATAAAAATAAAAAAGAGTACTACCTGAAATACTGCTCCAACTCCAACTCTACACCTAGATCTAAATACCTTCTTAGATTGATAATACAATTTTCTTTTTCTTTTTTTTGAGTCAGAGTCTCACTCTGTTGCCCAGGCTGGAGTGCAGTAGCATGATCTTGGCTCACTGTAATCTCCGCCTGATTGGTTCAAGTGATTCTCGTGCCTCAGCCTTCTGAGTAGCTGGGATTACAGGTGCGTGCAACCGCACCCAGCTAATTTTTGTATTTTTAGTAGAGACAGGGTTTCAGCATGTTGACCAGTCTGGTCTGTATCTCCTGATCTCAAGTAATCCACCCGCCTGAGTCTTCCAAATTGCTGGGATTACAGGTGTGAGCCACCGTGCTTGGCTGAAAATACAATTTTCTATCTATTTTTTTGACAGAGTCTCACTCTGTTGCCTAGGCAGGAGTTCAGCAGCATGATCTCGGGTCACTGCAACCTCCACTATCCAGGCTCAAGTGATCCTCTCACCTCAGCCTACTGCATAGCTCAGACTGCAGGTACACACCACCACACCCAGCTAATTTTCATATTTTTTATAGAGATGGGGTTTCACCATGTTGCCCAGGCCGGCCTTGATCTCCTGGACTCAAGTGATCTGCCTGTTGAGATTACACGCATGAGTCGCTATGCCCAGCCTAAATTTTCAATTTTGTATAATAGTTAAAGTTAAATAATTTAAATGAAAAATAAGAGTAAAAACAAAATGGGAACAAGGGATCTTTTTGGAGTGATGAAAATGTTCTAAAATTGGATTGTGGTGGTGGTTGCATGACTATAAATTCATTAAAAATAATTGAATTGTGCATTTAAAATAGGTGAATTTTATGGTATATAAATTATAACTCAATAAAGCTAATAACAGCTATATAAAACATAATTGAAAAGAGCTGATAATATTTCTAAGAAGAAGAAAGCAATATTTGTCTTAGTCTGATCCAAAGCAGGTAATTTGCCTATGGACAATTGGAAATGGACCTCACCAATGAGCCTTTATACATTAGTCATATTTCTGCAAAGTTCAGCAATTAAAAAATAAAATACACATGCATATAAAATACATACATATTATATATGTTTAAAGTGTATGTGTGCATATATATGCACAGAAGCATTACCAACATTGTGCATTTTGGTCGCATGTACATGGTATATACATGTACCCCGCTTTTAAAGTCATACATATACATACCTTTAAAAATATACAATATATTCCACCTGACTTTCTCTTAAATGTTGGAGATGTATTTTTATAGGAAAAAAACTGTAGCCCTGATACGGTTTGGATGTTTGTGCCCCCTGAATCTCATGTTGAAATGTGATCCCCAGTGTCGGAGGTGGGGCCTGGTGGGAGGTGTTTGGGTCATGGAGGCAGATCCCTCATGAATGTCTTGGTGCCCTCCCCAAGGTAATGAGTGAGTTCTTGCTCTGTCAGTTCATGTGGATCTGGTCGTTAAAACGTGGCATGTCCTTCTCTCTCGCTGTCTCTCTTGCCATGTGACATGCCTGCTTCTGCTATGATTGAAAGCATCCTGAGGCCTCACTGGATGCAGATGCTGGCACCAAGCCAAATAAGCTTCTTTTCTTTATAAATTTTCTAGCCTCAGGTATTCCTTTATAGCAATGCAAACAGGCTAATACGAGCCCTAACCAGAAGAAAAATTATACATAAGAAATCAAGAATTCTAATATTCTTTTCAATGTTTTTTCAAAACAATTTTGGAAATTGTTTTTTTGAAGTAATTAGGAACACCCAGACCATGAGGAAAATTGGGTCAGGAAGAGCTGATCGTAAAGTACCCTGCACTCCCACGCCCTGGACTCTCAGTGCATAAGTTTCAATTTTGTTTTTATCACAACAACATCCATATGCTTAAATTTCTCATCGGAGCTCCAGCTAAAAGTTGCATAAATATCAACAAAACAATTCCAAAGAGAAAATTAAGTACGAAACAATCCCAAAGAGAAAATTAAGTACAAAATGATAATCATTGTGTTACTTTAAAACATTCAAAAAAGAAAAAAAAACTTCAGAAGACCCAATGCAATGGTAATGGTGAGAACTGCAAGCAGTGGCTCCAGAGTCTTCAACAGAATCCCCAGTCTGAGAATTTTCACATTATCAAAGGCAGCACATCCACTTTCTTTTAATTGAATGGAGAAAGGAAAATGACTATGGTAGGTGAAGCATTGATAAAGCACTTTGATAATATAAAGATGCAGAAGAAAAACTATTTTTTCCATTCCTAACTTTGGGTTATTTTACTCAAAAGGCATTGTCTACTCACATTGCTGGAGAATCAAAGAAAGTGGGAGGCACAGTTTGTTCTGACTGCTGTACAGTGCTATGCAGCCTTGGGAAAGTTGCCTAATAAACTTCTGTGCTCTATTTGGTCAGACCAAAATGGGCGATAACCTGCCACCCTGCTTGGCAGGTGAAAGTCATAGACTTGAAGCAAAGAGCCTGTCTTATCTTGTCCCTTCTCTTTCTAGACGGTTGTAATCTATATGAAAATGGAAACGCTTTGTGTCATCAACTTTGCTTATTTCTCAGGTGCTATGCCATGACCCCTTAAGGTCCCTTGAGCTCTGACCACTGATGGGTCTATGGCTGCATTATTCCCAGTAGGCAGATAAGCAGCCTGGGGAAGATGGCATTGGCTGAGTGCTTTGTCCTGGGTGCCTGGCTCCCAACTGGCCTCAGTCTGAAGTCACAATGCATGCTCTCTCTCTGTACCTGCCAGTCCCACAACTTTTCCCTTTACTCCATGACATCTTTACAAGATCTAAAAGGTTCCCCTTTCTCACATATTCCCCTCACAGAATCCCCAGAGCCACTCTATGACTTAGCTATCATCTTACAGTGGAGGGATCTTAACCCAGGGGAGCTGGACCACCATCCAAGGTCACACAGCCTGTGGACAAGTAGCAGAGCCTGCCGACTCCACATCCTATGTCTTTGTGCCAGCCTTCCTCTGAGGGCCTCGTATGGGCAAGTCACATGCTTTTCAGCAGTTTGCAAAGCTCATTTCACTAAGCATGTTCCAAAGCCAGGTAAGTCCATGCAAGGCCATTTCTAAACTTAGGTCTAGTGGCTGGTGTAAGTAGGTGAAATTTCAAATGTGCCCCCTGGGGAAGTGACTGAAGGACATACCTTCAGGAGGTGGGGAGTGCAGGGCATCGCCCTTTATGAGCAGCTCCTGCTGACCCAGTTTCCCCCAAAGCTTGGCGGTTCCTCATTGTCCCAAGCTGCACAGAACTGACATCCTGCCCAGGGTGCATGGTAGGGACCCTACCATCCAGCCACACCCTATTGACGGTGAAGAGAAGCACAGCTACAACTTACCTTCAATCTTGCAGTCAAATCTAGCAGCACTTCCCTCCACAACTTCTAAATCACGAATGGTCTTAGAGAAATAGGGTTTTACATGAGGCTTTTCCTCAGCAACAGCCTCAAGGAAAGCTTGGGACACATCTTCTAGAAGACAGAGAAGAAGACCAGGTCATTTCTTCATTCCTTGTTCTTGCCTTGCCTCTAGCTTAAAGAAACTAACTTTTTAAAAAGTCGCCATGATTTAGCAAAGAAGGCAGCTTTGAGAACTGAATCATAAGCACGGCTTTCTCCTGGGGACAGGTTGGCCTGCTGCCAAATAGTTTTTGGCAGAAGAAAGAACTGTGCCCAAGCTGAGGAAATGATCAGACTCCCCCTTTCCCTTATGCTGACATGTTGAAAGAGGAAATCATCTTTAAAAAGGATTTCTGGCTGCATTTCATGCTGCTTTAGGATTCAGCTGAGGGTATCTGAGCACGGCAGGACCTCGCTGGCCTTCCTAGTCTTGGTATCCCTCTGCCCTCCTTCTGCAGCAGGTGTTCCACCTGCTTTTTAGAAGGGAGGAGCCATGTCCTAGCCGCATCTTCAGCTTCCAGTGGCTCTTGCTCCATGCTCACACTGCCTTCATGCTGTGTGACTGTGGACCAGGATGTAGGATTGGTTCAGGGAAAAACTATAACTTGGAGGGACAACTGTATCTCCTCCCTTCCCTTCAGGCTATGTCTAGGTCATCTGAGGAGGGGCAGGAGTGGCTCGGGAGGGACCAGGCCTGTGTGCTGCAGTCTCTGTCCCTGGCTGCAAGGAAGCTCCAGAGCAGGCAGCTGCTGGCCTCACCAATAACCCTACCTTTGCTCACCAAAGGGATCTAAACTCAGCTTCTCACCTAGTGGATACAAAAAGCACCAGGCAGGGAGGGACAGAGGGAGTCTCTGGCCAAATGAGATAAGGGCCTGGCCCTGCAGGCACCTGAAGCAGGAAAAGGATGGGGCTTTCACTGAGGAGATGGACGGCACAGCATCTAACACGGTGAGCAAGTAACTGACCCTATTAGTCTCCAGGAGGGGCCCTGCCAATCCCAGTCTGCCCAGTTCAAATGACATGATTCAGCAGCATGAACAATGCCAAACAAATGTGGACCATGAGAGTTAATTTTTATTTATAACAAAACCACAAAGATGGTAGAAAATAGAATATTTTGTAAATCTTACACAACTGCATGTAATTTTAATGTATTTTTGCCCATTAATATAGAGTATCACTTTTGCCATAAGAACAAAGGAAGATTTTAATAAAGTCTTTGTTAATTTTAACACAAAATATATGAAAAAGCATAGCTGAGGTCATCTAGTTCTATTAGACAAATAACAACTTTCCCTCTGAAAATGGCTAAGCCTAAGGTTAAATGATTAAGAATAATTATTAGACTTAGTAACTGTCAGGGCAACTCAAAATTACTTCTGAATTTATCTTTGCAGGGCATATTAAAAAAAAAAAATTAGAAAAAAAAAAAAAAGAACAAAACCAACCAAAACCTCAAAATGCCCCTTTGTTCCCCAACCCTTTCTTTCTCACCAGCTGGCTGGAGAAACTCCTCCTTACCTTCAGATTCTAGTTTTTCTGCATTGAGCGGGCTGGTTGGTGACCCTGTTGAGGATTTCCTGCCACTGAGCCCTGAGATCATTGCCATAGAGGACAGTCTTCCAATGGCTCTCACAGCATTGCCCGTTTTCTGGAAAATAGACACGGGGGTTGGACTCAGGCGTTGTCCCTGGTTCCAGCTGGGTAGTGCGAGGGGCTGCGGGGAGTAGAGCCCAGCCCCAGAGAAGCAGCTGTTCCCCGGATCAAGGACTTCCCGAGAGCCGAGGTTCTGCCAGAGGAGCGAACCCAACCTTGCTCTGCTCAGCACTGTCAGTGTGTCAGAAGATGTTCAGAGAATGGAATGGGGCCTGGAACTGATGTGTGCGTTAATGTGACTAAACAAGGTCAACATGAGACAAAAACCCTTTTCATACAGTGCTTCAACTCCCATAAAAGGGATAGTTTATATAAAGCAACTGCAGGCTGAGACAGCTCCAAAGACTTATTGCTGACTGGGACTAGCGGGGCTGTTTCTCGTAAAACAATGCCAGTGATGTGATTATAATTGGCCAAGAGAATAGTTACTACGGATCCCACAAGTCCTGATGCAAAAATAATCATGATAATAATAACAGAGCATCCTGTTGACCTTGGGCAAGTCACTTAACCACTCTGAGCTTCAGTTTCCTTCTCTAGAAGGAGGCGGCTGGACAAGATGATCTCCAAGGTCCCATTTAGCTCTGTTTATAATTCAGAGACTTAAGTGATTTGGAGAAACACTCTGGCTGGCCCCAGCACAAGTCTACGATGCAGTGAAGCTCTGGAGGGGAGCTCTTCCCTGGTGTGCATTCAGGCACCGAAAAGAAGCATCGAAGAAATAAAAGGCAACGGCACTTTGCTTTTCGGTGACTAGACTTGGGAGAGGAAAGAATTTCTGCTGAAAAGGATCAGAACTTGAGATGTAATTTATTTACATTGTGAAAATTCTACCAAGCATAGGATCCCTAATAATGTACAATTGTGTCTTATTGTTTTTTTATCTTTCAATAAGTTTTTCACCTTTTTTCTAAGGTTAACAGGAATGACTAAGAAAACTAAAGCACAACCAAGTCTTTCCACCCCTGCACCCAAAGCATCTTTTTTAGGCATCTAAAAGCTGTGCATCCAGACAACAGATGTCACCACAGACTGGCTACTTGTCCCCCCCGGAGAGAGGAAGGAAACAGCCTCTTCATAGGCAAATGGCTTGTACTCATTGCACCTCAAATTCTGCCTGCAAAGCCATTTTCCTCCTGAATTCACTTCACATGCTTAAGTACTTCAGTAAAACCTCACCATTTAGGACTACTTGGAAAGCCAGTAAGCTTCAGTAAAAAGTGATCATTTTGAAAATAAATAACTTCTGGGTGCTAAGGAAACATACAGAAAATTGTGTGCGTGTGTGTATGGTGAAAGAGGAGACTTACTGCGGTGGGCAGGATGACCTTACTGTCATGCCTCCTGCCGTCCTTGCTACAGATTGCTTTCATGCACTTTGGACAGACATTCTACCTTGCTCTGTCCCCTAGGCATCCCTTCTCGCACACATCACACTGTGTGGTGTGGGTATGTTTCTGGCCTCTGCCGCCACAGTGAGGCTGGGTCACTGAACAGAATCCAGGGAGCCGCAGGTGGAGGTGATGAGGAGGGGAAGACGGTGAGAGATGAAAACTGAACAATTTAACTGTGAGCAGAACCACAGTGTGGCCCTGCAGAGAATGCCTCTGCAGGCTCAGGCCACGTGGCAACCTTTCCTGCTCTTCTGGCAGATGTTACTGGTTCAGCCTGTTTGTTGTGGTAGCCGGAGTGTAGAGAGATCCAGCTCTTCCCATGGGATGTTATCATGCCTTCAGGAACAGTTAAGAGGTGGTACAAGCCATGGCAGCCCTCCCTGTGTAGTCAATGTCAGACCAGCCTGCTTCCTAATCAACCTGATTCTCACACTCTGCCCTTCTCTGCTCTCCATTCCCTTTATCCAACACAGATTGGTTTGTCATGGGCTAGGAGCCTCTAAACCCAGAGGGTTTGTTCTCAACAAGGGATAGGTTAGTTCTCTAACCCTAATTGCTGGGAGACCTTGTGCAAGTCAGTTCCCTTCTCTGGGCCTCAGGAGCCTGGGAGCAGAAGATTCTAATCTCCCTGCAGTTCCAGACCTCTACAGAAAGACGCTGGTTTATATCCATAAATCTGTAGCAAGGAACACCCGCCTTGAACCCATGAGCTCCCCATTTCCAGACATCAGGATTGAGACTGATCAGGACTGTCTTCACCTGTGTGGTGTGGAGAGATGATGCCTTTTCTCTTCCAGGTTTTATTTCATAACAAAGTGACTAATATGAACCTATTAGAACGAGGAAACAAAAGTTATAGTATTTCAGAGGAACTAGTAAATATATTAACAAATAAATAGGTCTCACATCTGGAGAACTTTTCTAAAAGATGGAGATATCCAGCATATAATTTCTAAAACATCAAAAATATCTAGAAATTGATTTGTGAAAAAAATTGCTGAGGAAGTTATTTGTCAGAACTAGAAATGAATATATGGGTATGTTCTAGTCTTCCACTTTTATGCCTTTGAGCTGACAACTGGTTATTGCTTTACTATCCAAGGACCTTAGGAAATTTTTGGAACATCAAGATAGCCAAGTTTTAATTTTGTAATTTCTGCCTTCATTTTGAGAAAGTCTTTTTCTCATTTGAGGGCAATTGCCCAGGCTGAATTCCTGTGTCACTGGTGGGCAGTATCTGCACCAGCCTCCTTCATGCAGCACAAGTTCCCTGCCACTTGGAGAGCTTGTGGGGCCAGCCATCTTGGCTTGCCGAGGCAGGCTTGTGGAGTTTCCCGGGATTAGGGTCTTTTGATGCCAATACCAAGACATTCCCTGGCAAATATATGGCAAGCTGGTTACCCGCACATCAGTCAGTCATCAAAGTCCCCCATATATATCATTAGCCCCAAGACTACAGTTTCCCCTGAGCAGGGCATACCATCCAAATGGGATGGTCAAGAATACTCCATGCTATGCTGAGTCCAGTGTTTTCTCCCCTAATGCCCTTGGTTCATACTGCTGGGGTCTTTATGGTTCCCGGAAAATAAAGATGGCTACCCACGGGCCTCTGATGTCTAGTCTTTTGCTTCCAGTGTGCATGCAGAAACGCTATTAATCTGCTCAACCTACCTGCCCCCATTGCTGCACCTTTCCAACATATCTTTGTAAAATTCTTTTAATATAAATTTAAAATATACCTTCTTTCAGAATAACTTCATTCTAAGATGAGTAATACGATTACCCATACGTATACGAGTCATCTATACCCAGCCTAGCTTTGTTTGTAGGGATTTGTTCCCATGACACTTCATTCCTCCTAGGGCTTTTTATGAAAACCACACCAGAATAACAAGAAGGTGCCTTCTCTGGCACAGCTACAGAGAGTTCCGGGCCATCTGAGCCTACCCTTCCCCTCTCCCTCTGCCCCTGCTTGCAACCCATTCCTTCCCACTCCACCCCACCGCACAGAACCTTGGCTGCTGCAAGAGGGAACCCCCATATTCCAAGGGGAGCTAAGGCCCTGGTGCTTGCAGTTAAAATGCAGAAAACATTTTCCCAAGGGAGCAACGTAACATGAAATGGTTAGAGCTGTTAACAGGGAAGCTACTCTTCAGGGACGCTACTTGTTGAATGGGAATTTTGTGGACAACTTTTGTGGAAAAATCATTTCCAAATGTCGCCATCTATACTAAAATATAAAATTAAGTTTCCTTCTCTGAATTCTACCCTTTTCTTCCCCTGCCCTTCCAGAAAACCCTATGGCTAATAATGCTGTAAACAAGAAGAAAAAGAAATTGATTAAAATATCAGCATAGGCTGCGCACTCAGCACTTCGGGAAGCCAATGCAGGAGGATCGCTTGAGGCCAGGAGTTCAAGACTACTCTAGGCAACATAGTGAGACCCTGTTTCTACCAAAGTTAAAAAAATAAAATAAAATTAGCCAGTGTGGTGGCATATGCCTATAGTCCCAGCTACTCAGGAGGCCGAGACGAGAAGATTGCTTGAGCCCAGGAGGTCGAGACTGCAGTGAGCTATGCTTGTACCACTGCCCTTCAGCCTGGGTGACAGCATGAGACCCTGTTTCTTTAAAAAAAAAAATCAGCACCACTGTGATTCCCTGACTGATTTAACTGAAAAATTCCCTTTGCCTCCTTTCCTATTTCCTCATCTCTTCTCTGCTCCTAGCCCCTGGGTTTAGGCGTACTCCTGGCTTTGGTTCGTCTGCAGATGTTCCCAGGTGATAAGGCTGCCCCTTAACCTATAGCCTCAGCCAAGTAATATCCACTTAGACTCACTGCTCTGAGGACTGCCCCGCCCTGACATCAGCTTCCCTATCCTTTCCAGAAATATTTCTTTGAGACCTTCTGGCCACAGGATTATTAATACAGCTGACCTTTGATTTTGTAGATCCTCTCCCCTTTTTTAATAAAAGAATATTTGCTACTCAGATCCCAGTGGCACCAAAAGGTAAGCAGCTACAGATGTTTCAACTCACCTTGCACTTGAGGGAGGCCTGGAGACCCACCTAAACCTTCCCATGAGGGGCGTAGCCAGGAACTGACTTCCACGGCGGAGGAGCACAGCTGAGATGTGCTGGGGATGGTGGTCACTTAAACTCCACACTTGTGGCCCCCATTTGCCTTTGCTCCCTCTTTCAACCTCTGAGTGACACTCTACTTTTGAGGCAACTGTGATTTAGTCACCTGGTGTGGCAAATGACCAGTGTTCCAGTTGCCTCCAACACAGTAATTTCCCTTTTCTCTGCCACCCAGTCAGTCTCAATGCCCCTGGGTCCCTTGAGTATCCAGCTAAAAGACTCTGCTCCTGTCAAGCCAAGCCCAGCCAGAATGGGTCCAGCTCCCACCTCTGTGCCTTCTCCTCCACATGTGCAGTCCTCTTCTCTGTTCTGACTCAGGTTCCACACCTGATTCAAACTCTTGAGCCTGGGAGCATTTCTTCATAATCACATCCAACTGTGGTTGTGACCAGGTCGGTTCTATCCACACACACCCGTGGCTATGGAGAGCTATCCGGATAGTTTATGTATCTTGGTGCACATTACATCCTTTCATGTCTAGTTGCTTCAGTTCCCCCATTGTACTACATGGTCGCTGAGTATAGAAACCATGTCCTCTCAATTGCTTGAACCTGGTAGGCAGAGTCTGCAGTGAGCTGAGATCGTGCCACTGCACTCCAGCCTGGGTGACGGAGTGAGACGAAAGAAAGAAGAAAGAAAGAAAGAAAAGAAAGAAAGAAAGAAAAAGAAAGAAAGAAAGAAAGAAAGAAAGAAAGAAAGAAAGAAAGGAAAGAAAGGAAAGAAAGGAAAGAAAGAAAGAAAGAAAGAAAGAAAGAAAGAAAGAAAGAAAGAAAGAAAGAAAGAAAGAAAGAAAAGAAAGAAACCATGTCTTCTCCAGCAGCCTAAGAATTGTAATTCTAGGCCAGGAGCAGTGGCTCACGCCTGTAATCCCAGCACTTTGGGAGGCAGAGGTGGGCGGATCACGAAGTCAGGAGATTGAGACCATTCTGGCTAACATGGTGAAACCCTGTCTCCACTAAAAATACAAAAAATTAGCTGGGCGTGGTGCCGGGTGCCTGTAATCCCAGCTACTCAGGAGGCTGAGGAAGGAGAATGGCGTGATCCCGGGAGGCGGAGCTTGCAGTGAGCCGAATTCGCACCACTGCACTCCAGCCTGGGCGATAGAGTGAGATTCCATTTCAAAAAAAAAAAAAAAAAGAATTGTAATTCTAATTGTAGTAATAAAAATGATAAAATAGATGATGATGGTGATAAACATCCTGTGGTTTTGGATAATAATTTTATCCACCCATGCCTTTTATCAGAGGCAGTCTTGGAGTTAAGACTATGTGTTTTGCAGTCAAACTCTGGGTTTGAATCCTGACCCTTCTGCTTATTAGCTGTGTAACCCTGGATGGCTTTCCTAACCTTTTCTCTGCCTCAATTTTGTCTGTAAAGTGGGGATAATAACAGTACCTGCCTCCTAGGGTTAAAAGATTTAGTGCATAGATAGTGCTTTAAATGGTCCCTGACAGATGGCCTACCTTAATACCTATTAGCAACTGGGATCATTTTTGGACACTTACCATGTACCAGGCATTGTACTACTAAACGCCACATGACGATGATCTCGTGTAATTCTCATAATTATCACAACAAAGCTGTGAAGTTGGTACTATTATCCTCACTTTACACATGAGAAAACAAATCCACAGCAAGGTTACGTCATTTGCTAAGGACACATTAACACACAACCTTCCTAGATGGTGGGACCATGTCTCTCTCATGTGCCATCCTCCTTCATCATAAAGAGATGTGAGACCATCATGCTACCATCCCATTTTCAGGGTTGACAAATGGACCTCAAAGTGATGTTGCTCATCCCAAGCCATGAAGACATGAAATGTCAGTGGCTTAACCTGAGTAAAGGTTAAGGGTCCTCTGGGACAAAGGTGAGCAGGAACAGAGAGACAGCTAAGCTAAGAATCCATCCCATCTCCTCGAGAAAGGGACTCTGCACTCAGGACTAAGCACACCACTGTACCTTAATCAGCTGCCTAAACTGGTCCCAGACTGCTTCAGAAACGAATTTAAACTTTCTTGGTGTGAGGCCAGGGCAAGCTAGGAATGAAAGTGGCTTCAGCAACACAAATATGAGGGGTAATATCCCAGTCCAAAGTGACCCTCGCATTACCTGCCATTTCCTTCTTGCCATGTACTTCTTCATCCGGTCCTTGGAGAGTTTCTTGGCCTCCATGTTCTTGGTATCTTTCATTAGCCATGGATGCTGAAGGCACTGTGTGCAGTCCAGGCGGTTTCTGACAGAGGCAGAGATCAGGAGATTTTTGAGCAGGAGGAGACCTCAGAGACCACTGGTTAGATCAGAAATGGGAGGCCAGCTGTTCCCGGGCACGAGGGCAGAGGCCAGGGCCCCCTGCTCCCGGACCATCCACCGTGATCAGGATCACTGTGCTCTTCACTTTTCTCCTCACTTGGTCTGGGTCATACTAACCAGAACCAGCATGGGTCAGTGTTATGAAAGCCTAAGCACCAAGGAAGCAACTGGGCTCCATGGCCTGCTCTTGGGGTCAAGGAAGAGTAAGTGCTGCAGGGCAGATGTTTCTGGGATTCTTGGGGTCGAGGAAGAGTAAGAGTAAGTGCTGCAGGGCAGACGTTTCTGGGACTGGCTGGCGCCTATTTCAGGGTGGTGTCATTCTGCTGGTCCTATGAGGGCTGGGGCCCACAGAGCCTAATCCTCCTGCCACACTGTCTGGAGGAGGGGAGAGTTAAACCCTAGGATAAAACCTCTAGCAATCAATGAACTTTCATGTTTTATGTCTTATGGTGTGGTTGAGTATCAGGTTTTTCCTGTTACAACTCAAAGAAGTAGGTCCTGCATATAGCCTATGAATTATGACTTCTTTAGAACTGCACTGAAACTCACTTCATCTTTCTGAAAGCTCTAGAAACACTTTAGATCTAGAAACATTTTAGAGCCATTGCCTTAACTGTAACAGGACTAAGAAAGCCTAAAGAACCAAATGCTAACATATATAGAAAAATGACTAGAAAGAAGTATAGCAAAATGTAGTGATCTTTAGATAAAGGGATTATAGATGATTTACATTTTATTATATTCTTCAAATCCTCTATAATTTGCATGCATTACTTTTATAATAGAAAGCTTTTTTTTTTTTTTTTTTTTTTTTTTTTTTTTTTTTTTTTTTTTTTAAAGTGCTGATAGGTGGTGATTTCTGGTTGAAGAGAGGCTGGCTATAAGAGTTTATGGGAATTTAGTGTCTTGATCTGTTTGAATAAGATCAGTTCTTTGTTTAATCCATTTTATGAGCACAGAGGGATCCAGTACAGCCTGTTACTGACTTAATTCAAGGTCAGATGAGAAAATAAGATATATACACACAATACCTTGTTTACCAAATCTTCAGTGAATAAAGCTTGGATGACAAAAGCCATCGTTGTACCAGAGTTACTGAGGAAGTTTTCATCTCCTGAGGCACCTTGGGTGTGGGGGTCCCTCATACTGGAAGGTAATTTAGACTTCCCACAGTATCTTAGTTCTCCTTGGGTCATGCACACTTCTGATACAGACTGTGACAGCAAAAGGCTAAAAAGACCTCATTGTCAAGGAGTATAGAATGTGGCCTCTGGAGGAGTTTGGCCCTGAATGGCTAAAAAGACCGAGAGTGGGGTGCATCACAGGAAAGCCTGACAGAGCCATCTGAGACACTCCAATATTGCTCCTTCAGCAGCTAACTGCACCCTCCTGCCCTGAACAGCCGTTCTTCCTCAGGGGAGCCATCGGCAGCCTTGCAAGGCTGCAAAGTCACCTGGGAGTGCAGAGCTTCCTGCCTGCCCTGGAGTCAGGCCCCTCCCCTTCTCTCTAGCATGCCACCCATGTCAATACCACCCTTCTTGGCAAGGCTACAACTACTCCCTGGGATTGCCAAGTATAGCTCTAAGCTCCTCTGCACCCCTACAGTCAGACTCTGCCTCATCTACTCACCTATTTGCAGAGTGGGTGAGCTGCCCAAAAGGCCAGCTGTTCTCACCTGAGTCCTACTGCTCCCTTTCCCTGGGCAGCCTTCCCTACACATGGAGAGCCCAGGACAGTTCCTTCCAGGAGATTCTGTCTAGGCACACCCACTGCCCACCTTCAGTCAACCTCCCACTCTGGTCTCCCCTACAACTCCAAGCTCTAATCTTGCATTGAAACCTGGAGGGCCTGAGTCCCTGACCTTTCCCCACAGCCCATGCACACTGGCCTCCCACTGTTCACTTCCCTATGTTCACAGCTGCAGCAGGCACAGGTGGGGAACCTTAACAGAGGCAGAGCTGGGAGAGGGCTAAGCCCAGTGGTCTGGGATCACAGCCTCCCTTTGGCCAGATGTTAGAAGGTACCTGGCTGTATTCAAGCATGCAGTTATTAAATAACTGAGATATAAAAAAACACTAAGCCAGAATAATAATAATCTGGGGATATGATTGGGACCCACAGAGAAGTTCTAAGATGCCGCTGTCCTCTGCTCTTGCTTGTTGAGAGGGTCCTTCCCCTGCAGCCCCTGAAGAGGGCTGTGGCTGGCCACAACTGTACCCAGAAAATAAGAAGGGCAGTCATTATTCACACAGAACAGCTGCCCCTCGCTCTGCAACGTGGTCAAGTGTCGCTTTTCAGGTCAGGTGTCTGAGCTTCTGAAGGTGAATTCCATGTCTAGCTCCAGAGGGCAGGGCCTAGGAAGTCGCCTCCCCGACCCACATGCACTCAGGTCTCTTATCACGCCCACCCTCCCTTCCTCAGGGAATGCTAGGAATGACTCAAGGCGGGGTGGCAAGGAGGGTGCCCCAACAGGCAAAGGAATCCCCCTTTGTTTCCCAACACAGGGCAGGGAGTGGGGAAGCAAAGACTGAAATCCCAACTCATTACTTCATATCTTTCTTCAGCAGATTGCTGATGAAATCCTTGGCATCGTCGGAGATCTCATCGAATGCCTCGTCGTCGAAATCCCAGGTGGCTGAGGTAACGTTGGCCAAGGTTTCATTATCGTTGTCTCCCATGAAGGGGGAAAGGCCACTGACTCTGCAGAGACAAGAGCAGGACAGCAGGTGTGGCTAGGAAAGGGCGTGCTAACTGAGGTCAAAGGTGAGGGTTGGCCAGCCTCCCCATCCCCAAACTCTTCTTGGCAAGGGCCAAGGCTCTGTGGGCCTTGCACCTGCCTTCCTTTCACTTGTGGAAAGAAAAGAGGGTGTGGTTCACAGCCCTGTCTTTTCTTGGTCACCTGCCTCTTGACACCACCTACCTGTGAAGCTGAGGTGCAGTGGGTTTGCTTTAGATTACGGGCTTCTGCAGGGTACACGGCAGGGCTGATAAGTCCCTCTGTCCTGGTCTTCTATTCTTCCCCAAAGCCCAGGCTACAGCCTTCTCCAAGCCCCTTCCTCCTGTGCTCCTGCCCCCTCTCCGTGGACCCGGCACATGGTAGTGATCACCACGGCACCCTTCTGTCCCCTCCCTCCCAGCTCTCTCCACTCTCCACACACCTTCAGCTCCAAGAAGAGGGCCCAGCACATAGGAGAGGCTCAGCAAGTGAAGTGTGTGCCCGACGGATAGATGGACTTTGAATCGGCAATGTAGGTTCAGGGAACCTGAGGCATTCATGCCAAACTAGAAAACTTCCCTATGAGGTTCTGTGGCAGAGGACAGAGTGCAGCCTCTCTGCTTGCTGGATGACCTTGGACAATTCCCTGATCTGTGTCAGTTTTCTCCTCTAAAATGGAGAAGCTGCCATTTAACTATAGGGTGGTCACTTCTTCATTCTCAGCAGCATCGTGATGGCAGCAGACACTTATTAAACTTTTTCTATGTGCCAGGCACTGGGTCAAGTGCCTAAAATAAGTGAACTCACTTAATCTTAACACTGCCCTATGATGCAGGTAATTCTTATAACTTTGTTTTACAGATGAGGGAATTGAGGCACAGCCCAGGCTCAAGTAACCTGCCCAAAGATTCGCAGCCAGTGAGACTGGAACCCAGGTATCTGCCTCTAGAGCCTGTCCTCTTAAATGCTATACTATCCTAACATTTCTGTGAAGATGAAGTAAATTGCAGCGTTCAGCACTGGCACCAGGCCTGGTCCACAGTAAGGAGACAGTCCATGCCCGGAGACCTCATGCAGTTCTGCTGGGTTCCCTCCACTCCCTCACCAAGCTGTGAGTGCAGGAATGACTCTGTGACCAGCAGCTGAAGCCAAATAAACTTTATAAGGTAAGGAATTTCAAAACAAAATAGATCAGATTTGCGGCGTATTGACCTTACCTCTCACCTCTGTGCACCTCACCTTCATAGCAACAACCCACCCCACTGTTCACGCGGGCCTCGTGAGCCAGCCTCATGGGTGTTTGACCTGCACAGTTGCCCAGAGTCCCACCCTTAGACAGGCCCTGTGCTTGGTTTAATGCTCTGCTGCTGTCATCTCAAGATTCTCAATAAGGTTTGAACAAGTGGCCCCACCTTTTATGTTGCAAATTATGTAGCTGTTCCTGCCCTGACCTCAGCTGAGCCCCATGAGATGGGTCTGGGGGCCAGGCGTGGTGGCTCACGCCTGTAACCCCAGCACTTTAGGAGGCTGAGATGGATGGATCACCTGAAGTCAGGAGTTCGAGGCTAGCCTGGCCAACACAGTGAAGCCCTGTCTCTACTAAAAATACAAAAATTAGCTGGGCGTGGTGGCGAGCACCTGTAATCCCAGCTACTCGGGAGGCTGAGGCAGGAGAATCGCTTGAACTCTGGAGGTGGAGGTTGCAGTGAGCCAAGATTGTGCCATTGCACTCCAGCCTGGGCAACAAGCAAAACTCAATCTCAAAAAAAAAAGAGAGAGAGAGAGATGGGTCTGGGGCCCTCCAGCCATCAACCTGTCAAGTTAGGGCTTTACCAATGTCTCTTCTCCCAAATGCTTATGAATCCATCATCATAAGCCAAGCACTGACAGCTTCAGGAGTAAGGCTTTGGTTGAGTTTGACAGAACAAAACCCACTTGAAATACTGGGAGAAAAAGCTTGCCATGGGAGGAACCCTCTAGTGAAACCTTTTGTAAAGAGAAGAAAGCTTTTACAATGTGAATTGTCTCATCCTAATCAATATATTTGTGTTTCTGAAAAATAGGTTTTTGTGGATGGGATATTTTTAAAGCAAGACCCTGATTTATGTTTTAAGAAGGCAAAGAGAATCATTCTTGGTCATGTCCCCATGAGGGAAGGGTGGGCATTTACCTGTCCCAGAGTCTGCACTGTTATCTGCTGCTCTTTTCCCCTCTCTGGGCCTCAGTTTCTCCTTTTATACATCAAGAGGACTAGGCTAGATTTCCTAGGGGCCTCCCAGCTCTCCGTCTCTGTGACCCTGACCCCCATGTGGCCCATGCAAGCCCCTTCAGGAAGCAGCCTGTCTCTTGCCTGTCAGCCACCTGCTGCTGCTTTACATTTTCCACTGGAAACAGAGAGCGGGGAAGTCCGGCAGTACTCCAAAAGATGGCAGGAAAAGCAAACAACCCTGCTGTGGAATGCAGAAAGTTCCCCTTCTGCAAACCTCCTTTCCTTATTAGGAACTATAATCCTGCAAAGATAGGTCTTAATCTCTGCAACTCTGGGCACAGTCAGGGAGAGCCTCCTCGCCTCTGGCCTCTGGCGCTCTTCCTTCTTGGCAGCCTATTCATCTGAAATACTCTCCTCGCCCTGCCTGGCTCCTCGCCTGCCCAAGTTTCCCCAGCATTCTCCCTATTAAAGAGCACGTGTCTAGAATAAAAAATGGAATACATACACAGCATGTTGACAAAGAGGGTGTTCGAGTTTTCAGTAATGCTGTTGCTAGGTGGTGGGGTTTTAGAGGATTTTAAAAAACCTTTTTTGGGGAAGTTTTTCTTTATTGCTAACATTTGCATAAGGGATCATGTCTTTTAATTTTTTTTTTTTTTTTTTTTGAGATAGGATCTTGCTCTGTTGCCCAAGTTGGAGTGCAGTAGCCATCTCAGCTCACTGCAACCTCTGCCTCCTGGGCTCACGTGATCCTTCCACCTCAGTCTCCTGAGTAGCTGGAACTGCAGGTGTGTGCCAACACACCTGGCTAATTTTTTGTATTTTGGTAGAGATGGGGTTTCACCATGTTGCCCAGGCTAGTCTCAAATTCCTGAGCTTAAGCAATCCTCCTACCTCCACCTCCCAAAGTGCTGGAATTACAGGCATGAGCCACTGTGCCCAGCCTTGTCTTTTTATTTAGAAAATAGTCATTATTCTTATTTTTTATTTTTTTGAGACAGGGTCTCGCTCTGTTACCCAGGCTGGAATACAGTGGCATGATCATGGCTCACTGCAGGCTCAACCTCCCCAGGCTCAGGTGACCCTCCCACCTAAGCCACCTGAGTAGCAGGGACCACAGGTGCACGCCACCATGCCCAGCTACCTTATGTATTTCTTGCAGAGATGGGGTTTTGCCATGTTGCCCAGGCTGGTCTCAAACTCCTGGGCGCAGGCCATCCACTCACCTTGGCCTCCCAAATTGCTGGGAGTACAGGCATGAGCCACTGCACCCAGCTAGAAAACAGTCATTATTTGTTAAAAAAAATCAACCAGTCAACAAATAATGTTAGTATTAAAACACCTCTTTATCTCCCTGGTCTCCTCTAGTTTTTAACTAAGAGATTGATGTGTTTTTCACAAAACTGTAATCAGTCTGGGCAAGTCCTTGGATGCTTTACTTTTTCTTCACTGGATGTATCAAGTACAGACAGACTCTACACATTGATTTTTAATGGTCAAATACTAGTCTTTGGTCATGAATGCAAGGCATTCTAATTTCTTAATTCTCAGCTCATTGCAAAAGAAATTCTCCCAGGGAATCTGATGTAGAGGCCTGTTTGGCTCTGGGGACAGAAGGTTAGGAGAGCAGAGGGTGCAGAAATGCCTCTTGGACTACAATTTCTCTCTCTCTCTCTCTCTCTCTCTCTCTCTCTCTCTCTCTGTGTCTGTGTGTGTGTGTGTGTGTTTTAAGAAATGGGGGTCTTGGCCAGGCGCGGTGGCTCAAGCCTGTAATCCCAGCACTTTGGGAGGCCGAGATGGGTGGATCACGAGGTCAGGAGATCGAGACCATCCTGGCTAACACGGGGAAACCCCATCTCTACTGAAAAATACAAAAAACTAGCCGGGCGAGGTGGCGGGCGCCTGTAGTCCCAGCTACTCGGGAGGCTGAGGCAGGAGAATGGCATAAACCCGGGAGGCGGAGCTTGCAGTGAGCTGAGATCCGGCCACTGCACCCTAGCCTGGGCGGCAGAGCGGGACTCCGTCTCAAAAAAAAAAGAAAAAAAAAAAAAAGAAATGGGGGTCTTGCTATATCAGCTAGGCTGGTCTTGAACTCCTGACCTCAAGTGATCCTCCCATGATAGCCTCCTGAGTAGCTGGGACCACAGGTGCGCACTACTGCACCTGGCTTCTGTGTTGTGTTTTAAGCAGCAGACAGATGCCCCGACTGTATCAGTGGCTAGCTAAGGGGACCACACATCTGCTGATGGAACTACTGACTGCTGGGAAGGGGTTAGTCTTTTATCCATATTAGCCATCTGATACTCTGGTGGGAGAGCTGAGAGGGCTGAGTAGGTCCACAGGAAGAGCTGTGCATCATTTTGTGGACTGGCCGAGGAAGCAGTGACGTGGGGTTTAGTTCTGTTAGTAAAAGTTGAAGGTGGTGGTGGGGCTTGAGGAGGGAGCAGGGATCCTAGGGCTGGAATCAAAGCACATTTCCAGGTTCAGCAGCAGAGAGGGCAGTGGCAGCCCCGGGTGGGGAAGGCAGAGGTTACTGGATCTGGCTGAGGAGCCCTGCAGCCAGACCCTGGTTTGAGGAGGCCCTGATGCCCCGGTACTGTGACCCCTCCTCAGCTGACTGGGCAGTTGTCACCAGAAAAGCTGACCTGCTTCCCTGCCACACACACCTCTCCCCACTCCTGGCATCTCCCGACCACACACCAGGGTGGGGAGGGACAGCTGACAGCTGTCTGTACCATGGTGGGTGTTGGACAAACAAATAAGCATGAATGGGAAGGCAGTGCTGCTGGGCCCGGTCAGGAAGAGGCAGGAGGAGGAAGCAGAGCAGCCATTGCTGGTTCACTCTGGCTTGAGGGAGGCTGGAGAAGGCATTGTGAAGTAGGGTGAGGGACGGGCATGGAGAAGAGCTGTTGTGGCCTCCCCACAGGCAGCAAGGAAGTACCAAGTCCAGGAAGTAGGGGAGGGAGACAGCAGCGGGAGGAGTGCTGTTAAACGGAGGCAGGCTTAGGATTTCTTCCATAGGGAAGTGTGGCCTCCAGCTCTCTGGTACTGTCACTTCCTGCCAGAAACCACATGGCTATTGCTAACTTCAGAAGGTCTCTAAATACTCACACAACCTACTGTCTCCCTTCAGGATCTGGGGTGAGAGTGTGGGGGCTCCACGACCCCATCTGCTCCTTCCCTATAGGGCCAGGAACTGCCCTGATGGCTGGGCTGGGTGTGAGAGAGTAAAGTCACATCGTCCTATGGTGACCCGGTCTGTTGCCTTCCCTTCCAACTCCCTGGCCTCTCCATCTCTCACTGGCCTCAGAAAGGAGAACAGGAGGGGCTCTCTGGTTCAAAGGTGGAAGTTGCCCAGACAGGGACTGCCCGACAGATGACTAGGCTCCAAAGAGAGGGACAGAGTGGGGCAGAAGGTGCCATGAGGGCCACCAGAGAGCCTCTTTTGGGTGCTCCCAGCAGTGGTTCCAGAGTTCTGCATCGCAGGAACTTAAAAGATACCACCTCCTTGGCGCGAACGTTTTTTCCAGCACGAGTCTCTGCTGAGAGCCCTGGCTTGGGAGGGGAACTCCCTGACTTCCATCCCCGCTGAGAGAGTCAGCCTGGAAAAGCCCCAGAGGGCAGTGGCTCACAGTGGGGGTCCAGGAGCCAAGATGTGGCACAGGATTGATCCAGGCTGAGTCTGAGCCACCTGGCCTGGGTCCCTGCCACACACACCCCTCCTCCCTCCTGACACCCCCTGCCCAAGCACCTGCAGCATCAAAACTATCTTCTCCCCATTTCCAAAACTCTGCCCTAGTTCTTGGTCTTTGCTTTAAAAGTAATCTGGTAAACAAGGTAGCATAGTGTCCAAATTACTATGTTCCTCCACCTAAAAGAACTCTCATTTGACAATAAAGTGCCCTTATGACCCAGTTATTCTAGTTCTAGATTATACATCCAACAGAAATGTACAAATATGTTCACTGAAACACATGAACCAGAATGCTTCCAATGGCCAAACTGGAACCCACTCAAAAGCCTATCAAAGCAGAACGGATAAATTAACTGGATTATATTCACACAATGGGATACTACGTAACACTGAGAATAAACAGTCTACAATGACACATAGTACTATGAATGAATCTCACAAACGATGTCAAGCAAGAAAAGCCAGACACTTCTTTCTGTATTATTTCATTGACATTAGCCATGAGGGTAATGGTGACCTCTGGGGGTTGGTAACAGGGAGGGGCACCAGAGGGCTGTGGGGGCCTGGCAGTGCTTGGTTTCTTGATCTGAGTAGAGGTTACACTGGTGAAAACTTAGTGAGCAGTCTAGTCACTACTCTGTCACAGACCGATTGTCCTGGTTTGCCTGGGACTGTTCCCATGTTAGCATCGAAAGTCCTATATTCTGGCAAACTGAGACGGCTGGTCCCCGGCCCGACTGTGGGAAGTGGGCAGCCACATGGGTTTCCTTGGCCCCTGTCACCTCAACGCCACATGAAGATTGAATCCCTGCCATGACCCACTCTTGGGTTTGTTCTGAGGATCAAACAAGGTCCTATGTGAAAATCTGTAGCTGCAGAAGATCCTGATGCCACAGCAGTGGGAAAACCCACTGAAGAATCAACAGTAAGGCAAGTCTCCATGACGGCTGGAGGGGGACCCGGCGACCAAGCCAGACCACAGGGCAGCTGGGGCTGAACAGAGAGCTGACCAAGGACTGCTTCTCAAGGGTCTGGTGTTTTTCCGGGGGCCAGAGGTTAACACGGCCCAGGCCTGGGGCCACCCTCAAAGGGGCAGGCTGGCCCCGCCCCCTACCCTGCTATTCCTTACTTATCTAGGGAGCCAGGAGTCAAGCTCGGTCCAGCTGCTGTCTTCACTTGTCAGCACCCCTTCTCTAGGAGGGGGCGGAGCAGGGAGACGGGCATGGCAATGCACACCTGGCCCCGGGTTTTTCTGCTGATCTGGGGGAGGCTGTGGTGGTGCGGCTCATTCCAGGCAGGAAAGAGGATAACTGGGCTACAATGCCTGTGGCGCAGGTTCCACTGAGGGGACCGTCCTAACAGGCCACAGTGAGTAAAGCTCCTGAGCATGTGAAAAAGTCACATTGCACAAAAGTCACCCCACTTCTGCTAAAGCTTTTGTAACACTGGCTTCTAAACCTGGCTGTGCATCAGAATCACCCAGAGCCTTTTCTCACATTGGGGTCTGAAAGCCCCAGGGGTCTGAGAAAGTATTCCTAGAGGTCTTCCTCATTTTCTTTGAAAATGTTAAATTTTTCCTCTTGTTCTGACAGTAAAAACATTATTGAATGAAAGCATACACATCTGCATCTTTGGGGACACCATCCCATAACTGCATGTGGCCACACAGGTTCAGGGGCTGCCACACAAGTTCTGAGGCTAATGACTGTCCGCACCCTGGGGCTTCAGGGACTAAAGTAGCCAGAGCCCACCGAGAGAGTGTTCTCAAGCCTTGTTACTCAGAGCGCAGTCATTGAACCAGCACAGTCGCAGACCTAGAGCCTGTTAGAAATGTAGCATCTCAGGTCACCCAGACCTGAACAAAAACCCTGCAATGTAAGGAGCTGCCTAGGTGAGTCAGGCATGTTAATGTTTGTGAAGCACGCTGGCCTAGATGGCTGACCTCCCCTCTCCTACAGTATTGTTCATTGAAATGGCTTTGGATTTCCCACCTGATTTTTCAATTCTAATTACTGTGTTACTTTCTTTTGTCTGTTCATCCCATTGAAGGCTCGATCATCAATAGTGTTTATTAATTCATCCATATACTGGACTCAGAGATGAGGCTGGTAGTTGGGGTCCCCATGCCATAAGGATGGAGTGTTATGCCCTGAAGACAATAAGGATGCCCAGAGATATGCCCCTGGCCTCCTGCCCTCCTTCTTTGTATACCCACACAAGTGAAGTTTTATTATTTGGTGCCAGCCACATTTCCCATCCTTCTGACCAAAGGCCACAGGCTGGCCAGCCTTGGGGACAGTGAGCTCCCAGAATGGGGATCTCGGCATGTGTAGCTACATGATGCTACAGAATATGCAGGCTACTGACTTCCTGGGAGCCCAGGAGCAGGGTGGGCTGCCAGGGATGGGAGGGGAGCCTGCCACCCTCCTGACTCTGGGGCGGGCTCCCCATCATGACAATGGCAGGGCAGCCTGGGGACTCTCCCGTGGAAACCTCAGCCCCCACCCACTGGTCCACCAAGTGCCCCGAGACTCACAGGATGTAGCAGATGACCCCGATGCTCCACATGTCTGTGGCATAGCCGATGGGCTCATAGTTGATCACTTCAGGAGCCACAAACTCCGGGGTGCCAAAGAGGACCTTCAGGGACCCCGCATTCTCTGAAACCAGGATGGAGAGGGATAAATTGCCAGCACATCACGGAGCCCGCTTGAGGCCAGCAGCTGCCCAAATCTGTGTGTTGACCCCAACCTGGGAGGGGCCAGACACAGAGAACAGGCACAGAGACATCTGACCTCCTTGTTAAACAGGTGCATCAACACACCAGTGAAACCAACAAACCGCACACTCACCTGAAATGTCCTGTTCAGGTTGGGCAGGGGGAGAAGAGGCCATTAAAGCACCCGCCCCTGAATGGTCTTTTTGTGAGTCTGTCTCTCTCATGAGTTAGTTCCCCTAGGCAGGGACTGTCACTTACGCTTAATAATAATCTCTAGCATTCACTATGTCCTATGTGCCCCGCTGGCAGCTTTACAAGGGTTCTCACCAACCCTAAGGGGTAGGTATAATGCCCGTGCTGCTGAGGAAGTGAGTGAGGCCCAGGGAAGTGCAGTGGTTTCCCCACCTCGTTAACAAGTGGTGGTCAGGACTCAAGCCCAGGTAGTCCGACTCCTGAGCCATGCTTACCACCACTCCTCCCTCCTGCCTCTCCTACTCCTCACACAGCTTCATGGCTGTCCTCCAGGAGCTGCTGGGAGGGTAGCTGGGAGAGGCTTCAACCCCAGGGTGGTACCTCTTGGCCATAAAGGACCAGAGATGCCTGTTAATATGTGCAAAAGGCAGGTACCTATGGTCTCGCTTAACTTCGCAGAGCTCACAGCAAATGTTCTAAAACAAAGCATTTAACAGCCCTCAGATGTGAAAGCGCTGCTCCAATTCCTGCCTCTCAGCCCTTTCTGCTACATTTTAGCCTCTTCCCAGTTCTCTGGTCCTTGGTGGACACGGTTGTTCCCACAATATCCCTCACCAGTGGAACCTGGACCTTGTGTTCCCTGGGCTCTGACTCTGCCGACTCCTGAGGACAGCGGCCTCTCTATTTGTTTAATTTATTGGTGGTCACTGTTCACAGGCAGGCCCTGTACGCCAGTCACTGCCTCCACCCTGTCCCGTTGGCAGGAGTGAGCAGAGCAGGCACACGCACCCAGCGCTGAGGTGTGCTTCTCACCTGACTGCGCTGACCACCAGACCAGTCGTGGTCTATCGGAACCTCGCCCCCCACCTTGCCCCTTTCCTCTTTATGACCAACACAGCCTCAGCCAGCACTGAGCGTCCTAGGAGACGTTTATTGGGTGGCATTCATTTGGCCCCTCCTTTCTACTCCCTGCAGGGTGGTGAAATAAAGCCAGCTCACCCCAGCCCTAGGGCTCCTTGCTAGCAGGGCAGTGGCTGAGAAGGGAGGATGAAGCTGTTTCCTCAATCACTGGGACATCAAAGGGCTGCAGAGGCAGGCTGTATGCAGGCGGAATGTGAGCCAGGTAGGCACCTACCAAAACGCTTTCAGGGCTGGCCTTGAGACCCTGACCGCCTCCCCCGTGACCTCTCTCCTGGCTAGCATAAGAGTCAGAGGTGCTGCAGAGCACTCTCAGCAAGGTCCGGGGTCCTTGTTTCAACCCCAGCACATCCCCTGGCTCACAGTGGGACCTCCTGGGCAAAGCTATTGTGAACCCTTGTTTCCCAGTCTATAAGATGGGGCTCATAAAATCTACCCTGCCCACCTCATGGTGAGAATCACAGGGATTATTTTTATGTGAAAGTGCTCTAGAAACTGTACAGTATGATGCAGATGTACAGAGCCACCATCACCAAAATGACTTTTGCTGCTAATGGCACCAGAGTGAAAAACAAAAGGGGATAATCATCATCATATGTACACTAACACCTAAGCAGTCTTACTATGCTCAAGGCACTCTTCCCATCCCTTTACCTATATTAACACATTTGATACTCCTAACGAATCTGTGATTTAGGTCCTACTATGATCCCACGTTTCTGATGGGGAATTTGAGGCTTACTGTCACATCCAGTAAGTGGTAGGGGCAGGATTCGAACCTGAGAAGTCTTCATGGTCTCGGATTTAACCCCAATATTGTACATTTCCTCTCACACTTACTGTGAGGGGAAACGGCCACTGCAATACACGCTGGTGTCTGTGGGAAATGAGCCTTACCCAGCCTCCTGGCCAGACCAAAGTCGATGAGCTTGATCCTGGTGCCCGTCTTGTTGACACACATGATGTTCTCCGGCTTGAGGTCCAGGTGCACGATGCCCTGCTTGTGGATGTACTCCACCCCCTCCGAGATCTGCCGCATGTACTTGATGCACTCGCGCTCCGTCAGCTCGAAGTCCTCGTCAATGATGCGCTCAAACAGCTCACCTCCTGACACGCTGCGGGAACATGTGCACGGGGTGGTGAGGCCACAAGCTCACGGAGGCCAGGCTGGCAGGGAGTCTGGTCAGGGTAGGCTGGGGAGAAACTCGCAGGAAAGTCCAGGCAATGGGGGTGATGGGCACTTCCTGAATCCCCCACCCTTCCAACATGGAAGAAGGGTCAGGGCCTCCTGGTTTCCCATCAGGGAACCCTGCCCTGCACCCACTACTGGAGACTCAGGGAAGCATCTACGCTAGGCAGTTTCAGAGGTGGGTGTGAACAGAGAGATCCAGACATGATCTTCTTAACAAAAAGAGTGACCTCTGAACACTCTCTTTCCCTCGAATGACCACACATGGCTAAGGGAACATTCTTGTGCCCTAGTGTGTCTTTTAGTCACAGGGAACTCAAGTTCAAAATACTCACAGTTACCACAAGCATTTGTTTTGCATAGCCAGGAATGGAAAAATATCTTCAATCTTCAGTAATAAGCCTCAGCAAATTTTCTAAAATTAGTTGGCTATAACCCATTATACCTACAGCTGTGACAGATCTGCTTACTCTGGCTAGGTCTATAGTATTGGTTTACTCCCTGAAGTCATAATTAACTGGTCTCCCCTGGACCTCTTCCTTGCCCCAGCTGTGTAATCCTTTCTACCTGGATAGGCTTTGGATCCTGGCTATGTCTAGTCAACTTGGCTTCTGCAGCCACAGGCATGCATCCTCTGCTAGGGACTGCCCCGGGGTCTCAGCCATCAGCATATCGCCCTTCAGTGCAAATGCACGGCCCGCCGCCTGACTTGCACGAGTTGTCTCTGTTCCCCTGTCCCAGCCCTCTGACCCACCTTTCTTGGTCTCTGCTTAGCAAGTTTAAAGCATCTCTCTGGTAACTTATGCAGCACCCAGATATCAGTAAGCTCACTTTTCTTTTTTTCTTTTTCAATTTTTTTTTTTTTTTTTTGGTAGAGACAAGGAGTTCAAAGTTATGTTGACCTATGATCACACAACTGAGCTCATGCCTGGGTGACAGAGTATGACCCGGTCTCAAAAGCAAAAGAAAGGAAAGGAAGGAGGGGAGGGGAGCCCCGGCTGGTCTGGAACTCCTGGCCTCCAGCGATTATCTCACCTCAGCCTCCCAAAGTGCTGGGATTACAGGCATAAGCCATCATGTCTGGCTTATAACCAACCTTCCTTCTTTCCTGCCTGCCTGCCTTCCTCTGTCCCTCCCTCCCTCCCTTCCCTCCCTCCTTCCCTCCTTCCCCCCTCCCCTTCCCTTCCTTTCCTTTCCTTCGTTTTTGAGACAGGGTCTTGCTCTGTCACCCAGGCTTGAGCGCAGTTCTGTGATCATAGCTCAACATAACTTTGAACTCCTGGGCTCAAGTCATCCTGTTGCCTCAGCCTCCCAAGTAGCTAGGACTATAGGTATGTGCCACCGCACCTGGCTTATTTTTTAAATGTTTTGTAGAGACAGGGTCTCACTCTCTCACCCAGGCATAAGCTCATGTTTCTACAGTGGTCTGTAGGTCCACCAGTTGAACAAGGCCGGGTGGGTTCTGGGCCTGTCCTCTTGCAAGGGTATTTCCTCTCCTACAAAGAGTCCTCATGAAGAGGAAAGGAGTTGAGTTTGAATCCTGCTGCTGCCTTTTATGAGCTGTGTAACATTGGGCAAGTTGCTTAACCTTTCTGAGTCCCAGTTTCCTTATCTATCCCTGCCTCATAGTTTTTAGGAACGTAGGAGCCTTTGTAAAGTATCATGCCTGACACATAGAAGGTGCTCAACACTTCTTACTTATTGTCTGATAAGCTGTGGTAGGCTAGGTGGATCTTGTCACTGACCCCTGCAGGACAGAGACAGGGATGCACTGTGGGGCCCAGCATACCACAGCCTCTGCCACATGACACACACACTCACTTCTGGAAGGGCTGAACTGGAGAAGGTCAGTCTGTGCCAGTGACAGTTGGAGGGAGCTAGAACTGACACTTTAAAACCCATCTGAGAAGGAGGTCCCCAAATGGCCAGCAGGTGGTGCTCTTGTCCTCATGCCCCCCATTTCTAGTGCTCTCTACCAGGGCTCCAAGTCAAACTCTCATCTACATTCTTAGGTCTCAGCCAGTTCTTAACATCTCGGTGCTTCATTTTCCTCATTTGTAAGATGCAGATTAAAAACAGCCCCACCTCACAGGGTGGCTCCAAAGACTAAATGAGTCAATACATGTAAAGTGCTTGGAAGTGTCTGGCACACAGTCAATGCTCAATATCAATGATCAGTTTTCTATGTAAAGAATCACTTGGGGCTCTTATTTTTTTTTTTATTTTTTTATTTTTGAGACGGAGTCTTGCTCTGTCGCCGAGACTGGAGTGCAGTGGCCGGATCTCGGCTCACTGCAAGCTCCGCCTCCCGGGTTTACGCCATTCTCCTGCCTCAGCCTCCCGAGTAGCTGGGACTACAGGCACCCGCCACCTCGCCCGGCTATTTTTTTGTATTTCTTAGTAGAGACGGGGTTTCACCGTGTTAGCCAGGATGGTCTCGATCTCCTGACCTCGTGATCCGCCCGTCTCGGCCTCCCAAAGTGCTGGGATTACAGGCTTGAGCCACCGCGCCCGGCCGGGGCTCTTATTAAAAATACAAATTCCCAAGCTCTTCCTCTGGAGATTTTGATTTAGAAAGTCTTGGGAGAGATCTAGGGATCTATATTTGTAATAATTACTCCAGGTCATCTTATGATCAGATAAGTTTGAGAAATACTGGCTTACTCAACTACCACTCCTGGGAGGCCAGCTGAAATTCACACCCTCTGAAAAAGTCACTCCCCATTTCCTCACATGGAATGATCTTTCCCTCACTGGGCATCCATGGCCTTATGTCCACAGCCTTGTCTCTGCACTTTCTACGGCCTTATGTCCACGGCCTTGTCTCTGCACTTTCTACGGCCTTATGTCCACGGCCTTGTCTCTGTACTTTCCATGGCCTTATGTCCACGGCCTTGTCTCTACACTTTCCATGGCCTTATGTCCATGGCTTCGTCTCTGCACTTTCTGTGTCAAGTTGGCTTTGCCTTGAAGTTCTGAACACATCACAGGTGGCGGGCTCATCTCTAGACCCTTATTTGCCTCCAACTATATTTGGCACAGACAAGGTGCTCCAAAATGTTTACATTTAAATTTTAAATATTCTGAAAAAGCAAGCAACCATTGTTTTCAATGCCCTTGCGAACATCTGAGGCAATGAGTGGTGGGAATCTGAGCCATGGAGATAATTCCTGATGCATTTCTGGAGGAAACCTATTCAATATAAATTCAAACAGGTTCAATCCTATTCAGACATAATATATTTTGAAAACTGTTCCTATGGTTCAACTTTCTAAGATGGAAGGGGCTAAACAGGCAGGATTAATGGTTCTGTGGGTTTCTTTTCAAATTACTCAACGCTATGGGTGGAAAATATTGGTTTGATAGACAGAAATTGCCACCCACAGAAATGGGATGCCAAGGGCCAAGATTAGGCTTAATAAATTAATGGTGAGTGAGCGAATGACTAAATAAATAAGTGATCCCTAACCTAAGGAATCAGATTCATCCCCCAAACCCTAGACCTTGGCTCATAGAAAGCAAGAAGGAATGGTGCTATCAGGGGACTCGAGACCCTCTGCTCCTTGCCCCATGGCAGCCAGCTGGAACGTTCTTTGATAAATTTTGCTAATAGTACCACAAACATGAGATTAGCCATGGATGACACAGCTTAAACTTCACATTGTCTTCAAAGCTCAGGGTCCCACCACCACCTGGAATGTCCCAAGCACTTCCAAAAGGACAAGCCCAAGTAGGTCAGGGGTCTGAAAGAACCACTGTGTCAGACCAACTGCTATATGGTGGGGGCTCATCCAGTAATCAGAAGTCAGAAAGGCTGAAGACACATTCATTACTATTTCCCACTAGATCTGAGGCAACTTAACTTAAGGCTGGGACCCTGGAATACATTTCCATTCTTCTATCCCCAGGCATCATCCTTCTTTTAATCTCAGTTTCTCCATCCAACAAGGGTAGCACATTGCACTGGTGAAAATCATCCTTTCCCTTCTCAGTGGTCAAGTCTTAGAGTGTTTAAGCTGGAAGGGATGTATAGATGGAGTATGAACCTGTTTCCTTCTTCTTTGGTTAACTGAGTTCTTACCAAGTTCCTACTCTTGGTGACCTGGCCAAGGTCCCAAGTGCAGGCAAATCTTCTGGTGTCTGGGCATGGAAGACCTGCTCCTGTCCACAGGGGAGGCATGGGGTAGAGGGATGAAAGCCAGACCAGCTGAAGTTTTCTTACATTTTCTCTTTGCTTTTTCCATCCAGCTTGCCAACTTCCAATTCCAAGCTAAGTATGGTATTCTGCCCACTGGTGCTGCTGCCCAGCCTTCCCCAGGCCCTGTGACTCCTGTACCCTCTCAAGAACCTGCTCAAGGTTTAACTTCTAAAGATAGGACATTTCTCCACATGTCCTCACATGCCCACACTGCCTAGACTAAGCAACCTGTTCTAGAATAAATGTGAAAAGATGCAGCCCACGGGGCTATTGTGAGGGTATAAAGAATGAGGCCACAGACATGGGCTATGTATTTCCTGAAAATGGGCAGGAACATTTGAATTTGGGGCTGCATGTAGATTTTAAGATATGAATGGAAATTCTTCAGCACATCTTTTATGGTTCCACGAAATAGTAGAATTTTATAACCAAAAGGGGTGTCTTGAGATTGACTGTTCCAATCCAAGTACTTCTTTGTGCTGGTAGGATTTGACAATTGTAAAATCATGACTCAACAGTAGCAGAAACTGAGGCCAGGCTTCCTGAATACTAGGGAGGATTTGTTCCACAACACCTTGTTGGAAGTTAAATGCTCAAAAAGTACTTTTAAATGGAAAAAAACCAGGATACAAAAAAAGTCAATGTATCATACTACTAACAATAACTCCCCATTATAGAGTACTGTGCCCTATATGCATTATTGCATTGAATCCCACAGCGTTCATGAAGGCGGGCATCGTATCTACATTTATGGATAATAAAACTAGGGATTGGTACAATAGAATAACTTACTCAAGGTCAAATAACAAGTTAGAAGTAGAGCAGGGATTTGAAGTAAGGTTCATCTGACTCAAGCCTACACTCGTAACTACTATTGCCTTTCCTAAGGAACACATACCGAAAGGAAATACTTGTGTGCCAGAATGTTAATGGCATGAGGGGAGAGAAAAGACTAATACTCCACTCATATCTACAGCTTGGGGATGTCTTACTGGCTTCAACTTTCCTGGGAAAGAATTCCAAGATGCTGATAGAGCCCCCACCAAAGGACAGAGACCCCCAAAGTTGAGGATGAGCATTTCAAGGATGTGGAAAGCAATTTCACAATATCTCTAAAGATTTCAAATGTGCATACCCTTTAATCCAGCCCTCCCTCGCTTCTGGGAGTTTATCCTACAGATATTCACAGGCATGAGTGAAAAGATGTGGGTACAAGGTTACAAACAATGCTTGTTTGTAAAAGCAAAAGGCTGGAAATCGCCCAATCCCAATCTCTTATCAAAAGAAGGCTGCTTAAATAAATTGTGATTTTCTACACAACGAAACCCCACAGAGCTGTGAGAATGAGGAAGCTCACTTGGTGGTGAGATGGGACTAACTCTCATACCAATTCGCTGAAAAACCAAAGTAGGCTGGGTGTGGTGGCTTACGCCTGTAATCCCAGCACTTTGGGAGGCTGAGGCAGATGGATCGCTTGAGCCCAGGAGTTCGAGACCAGCCTGGCAACATGGTGAAAACCCATTTGTACAAAAATACAAAAATTAGTCGGGCAAGGTGGTGTGAGCCTGTGGTGAGGTGGGAGGATCGCTTGAACCTGGGAGGTGGAGGTTGTAATAAGCTGAGATGGCACCACTGCACTCCAGCCTCGGCGACAGAGTGAGACTCTGTCTCAAACAACAACAACAACAAACAAACCAAACCACACTAAAAAAGCAAGGTATATGATAGTGAGTATAAGAAGTTACTTTTTGTGTTAAAAGGCAAGAAAATAAGAATATATGTGTGTGTGTGTTTATACACTTATGTTTTCGTAAAGAAACTTTGGAAGGATACAGATACAAGCCAATAAAACTGTCCGTTCGTGTTGGTGATGGTGGTGGTGTTTAGGAAAGGGTAAACAGGAATAATGGTGGAAATTAGACTTTTCACTGTGTATTTCCTACTATTTTTTGAGGTGATTGTAGCATATATTCTAAAAATTCAGATAAAAAAGGAAACTGTTAAGAATGCAGATGCTGTGGGGGATGCCTGGCTTGCTGACGCCAGTGTGCATGATTGTATGTGTGTGTGTGTGCGTGCGTGTGTGTGTACACATGCACCAGCAGCTCAGAGGTGAGGGAGGTGGAGGATTCAGGTGCAGAAGAAACAATGGATTCTGGAAAAGCCTTGGCTGGAGGTCATTTGATCCATCTCCCTGCCTTTGTACAACCCCACAGGGAAAGCACCACTCTTTAATGAGTGAGAAGTCAAAACAGTACCAACAAGAGTAGACCGGGGACATGCGGAGACACAGGAGGGGACTGAGGACCAGAGCGAGGCTTCCATCCTGGATTTTGAGCCCCAAGCCGGGGTGCCGCTTATCTTTCATGGGGAAGTCAGGAAGCCGCCCTGTCCCTCCCCTTTGATTCTAAACCAACTTCAGGTGAGAATGACCCTGAATGAAACCAAGAAGCCTAGGGGTAGCTTTGCCCCTTTCATGGGGAGATGAGGGCGAGAAAAGTGCCAGGGTCCTCAAAGATCTGCTGGTTTGTTTTGGAAATAAGCACAGGGCTGCAGCTGGGCTGGTGCTCAGAGGCTCAGCGCCAGCACTGTGCACAGACCTTCGGTTCTGTTTGGTCAGGCCTGGCTGTATGGCTGGTGAGCAGCTTACATATCACACTCCTGTCTGCAGTGCTTTCCATCTCGGGGCAGAGGTAGCTGGGGTAGGGCAGTAGGGGAGACACATTTGGGGGTTCCCTGCGGTGCCCAGGCTGCTGGCAGTGAGCCACTCACATCTCCAGGACCATGACGATGTTGGCCTTTTCTTCGAAGGCATCCACACACTGGACGAGCTTGGGGTGGTGGAGGCAGTTCATGATGCTGATCTCCTGCCGGATATTCTCTTTCTCTTTTGCTGAATATGCCTTGAAGAATTTCCCTGCCCAGATTTTTCGAGTTTTCTTTTCTACAAGTCGAAAGACCTGTCCAAATTTCCCACTGCAAATGAAAGGAGGAAGACAGAAAAGCCACATTTAGCCCAGCTTTCCACTCACTTGGGGTTGGCAAATTATGACCCATGGGATAGATCTGGCCCATCTCCTTTTATAAGTAAGGTGTTATTGGAGCACAGCCCTGCCTGGCTGTTTGCATGTTGTCTATGGCAGCTTTTGCGCTACAGTGGCAGAGCTAAGTAGTTGTGACAAAGACATATCTCCCATAAAATCTAAGACATAGGCCTTTATGAAAGGCCCAGACTCCTGCTCTAGAGCAATGAGGCACATTTGTTTTTTCTTATCTTTAAACATTTTTTTTGTAGAAATGGGGTCTCACTATGTTGCCCAGGCTGGTCTTAAACTCCTGGCCTCAAGCAATCCTCCCACCTCAGCCTCCCAAAGTGCTGAGATTACAAGCGTGAGCCACCACACCTAGCCTTTGAAGCACACTTCTAATGTTGACAAACCCACTGTCAACCTTGGCTGACGGCATCTCTTCTCCTCCCCGTGGTGGAACCCATGAAGATGGGTGGAGACAGCCCTTCCCAAATGCAGAGAATTACTGAGCAGTTGCCTTCTTTCCTTCCACTCCCTACCACTGATCCCCTGGTGATGGCCCAGGCAGGGTCCTGCTTCCCATTGCTGAGAGAGGGGAGAGTGGGGCTCCTCTGTGATGGCACCGACTCCTTTCTGATACTGATACCCGGTTTGCATCACTCCTTCATTTCCCAGAAACCGCTGGAAATACAAATGGAGTCCCACTCCTTTCTCTCCCACCTCTTCTATTCCTCCAGGGACAGGGCTAGGGGCAGATGAACAGCTTGGCTCAGGATTGGGGTCTGAGCGCACTCTATCCTCCACGCCCCAGGGAGAAGCCAGAGTAAGCAGTGCGACCAAGTTCATGAGGGAGCTAGATGACTGCTGCGCATTTAATGGAGCACTAACGCAGGCACTGCTTTACAGTGAGCACCGATCAGCCTCCACTGACTTCTGTGGATCAAATGGAAGGGATACCAAAGATAACTGATCCAGTCCTCTCATTTTATTTTATTTTTAAAATTATTTTATTATTTTTTTTAAGTTCTGGGGTGCATGTGTAGGATGTGTATGTTTGTTACATAGGTAAACGTGTGCCATGGTGGTTTGCTGCACCTAACACCCCACCACCTAGGTATTAGGCTGAACACGCATTAGCTCTTCTCCCTAATGTTCTGCTCCCCCCACCCCCCGCCCTCCCCTGACAGGCCCCAGTGAGTGTTGTTCCCCTCCCTGTGTCTCACTTTAGTCCTGGGCTCTGAACAGAGGCATGGAAAAGGAAGGACTTGCCCACAGCCTTTGCAGAGCTGGGACAGTGCAGGACCGCATGGGCAACTCTGCAGAGAGTCCTGGGTGAGTGATGCTTTCATGGGTCCTGCAGGACTCTCAGTCTGGGGAGGAGGCAGGGCCCAGGGAGCAACAGGAAGCTGAGGCACTGAATCTAACTGTGAGACCCACACCACCCCTCACCCTGGGAGCCCAGAGGCAACTTCCCATTCCACTTACGATCCTAATCTCTCTTCGATGTCGTAGACGTCAGACACTTTTTGTTCAGTATTGATTGTCACCGTCCGATAATCAACCTCAGGCTCCTTCTCATCTGTGGGGCACGGGTCAGGGTTGGTGTGAGCCTCAGATGCCCCCACTCAGCTCCCTCCACCCCAAGAGACTGACCTAAGGACAGGGGCTGTACTCACCATCGTCTGAAACCTCCACTTCATCCTTTGGCTCTGGGAGGGCACAAGGAAGGACGGAGAAGACACAGGTGATTAGTACTGAAGGCTCACTGAGAATAAGATGTGCTGGGGGCCTTGCCAGGCCTCAGCATCCCTAGGCAGAAGACTACCAGGCCCAGAGCTCTGGGCATCCCCTGGGGCTGGTCAGTCCACACAGCAAATAGGGCCTGATGCAGAATGGCAGGTGCCAGCCTCCTCCCTCCACTCAGCTCCACTTCTCCACCAGGTCTCCCCTCCGTCCCATCCTCTCTAGCCTCATGGTCCCCAGATATAGCCTTCTCCACTTTCATCCAACCCTTCCTGACTTTCAGAACCTATACACAACTGTGACAGTCTCTTTCTCCCCTGGCTCAGAAGTCAGCAACTGCTAATTGCTTCTAGTGTCAAATCCTTGTAGCCATTTGTTGAACATTGTTGATGGCATCCCAGCACTGGACCAAGCATCTTGAATATCAGTTATTGTGGGCATTCAAAACATATTACACAGAAGGCATGGTCTCTCCTTTCTTATAGCTTATAATTTAGTTCAAGAGGCAAAAACATATATACTTGAAGTAACAATTTACAAAGTGTATCATAATCACGCACATTTTTTATTTTTATTTATTTATTTATTTTTTTTGAGACGGAGTCTCGCTCTGCCGCCCAGGCTGGAGTGCAGTGGCGCGATCTCGGCTCACTGCAAGCTCCGCCTCCCGGGTTTACACCATTCTCCTGCCTCAGCCTCCTGAGTAGCTGGGACTACAGGCGCCCGCCACATCTCCCGGCTAGTTGGTTCAAAGTAAATACACAACAGAGGAGGGTGACACAAAATGGGGCAATTGTAAGTGACAGCAATTATTCTTGGAAGAAATGCCTTTGAGTTGTGTCTTAGAGGAAATTATGGAATACAACAAGGGGGTGAGTAACGTCACACAAATGAAACCAACAGGTATTTGTGAGGCAGGCGGGGAGGGACACAGTCACGCCAGCTGCTCCCATGGCTGTGTCAGGAGGGAAGAGGGGTCTGGGGAACAGGAGGGGGTCCCCGGAACAGGGGGGCGTCCAGCAGAGCACACCCACTTCAGAGCTCCAGGCCTTCCTTTGCCTTGATACAGGTTTGTTTGTTGACAATCGAGCCACCTGACCTTGGCTGACTGCCTTTCCCTTCCTGGGCCTTGGTTTCCCCATCTGTAAGAGGAAGGGTTGCACCTGATGTCTCTGGCCCTGGCTAGCTCTGGATACCATGCTTCGTCTTGTGCTGTGTGCTCCTCAGCCATCGTCTGGGCTGTGTCTCGGCTGACAGCTGGACAACGAATGGGAGGTTTCCCAAGGAAGCAAAACAAAGACAGGAGAGAAAGCATAGAGGGAGGAAAAGGATTTTTAAAGTGTGAGTGTGTGTGTGTGAGAGAGATAGTGTGTAAGGGTGGGCATATGAGTGTGAGTGTGGGTGTGCCTGTGTGAGTGTGTGAGTGTGAATGGGAGTGTGTGTTTAGAGTTCTTAAGATGCCGCTGACAAAGCTTAGTTTTTTTAAAAAAATGAAACTAAACATGAATGGGGTTGGGAAGTATGTTATAATCACAGAAAGGAAATTGCCATGGAAAAATAAAAAAGGATGAGATAGACAGGGATATGCAGATAGAGTCTAGCTGAAGGATCAGAGGTAGGTTTCACAGTTACTGTCAGGATGTGGGTGTGGGCCTAACTGATCAACATTCCTAAATCTGCATGCTGGAGAGTGAAGAGTGGCATTGTCCGATTCACAGGTGGAAAGGATGACCTGAGAGCAATGCAACTAGAAGCCAGGAACGGAGTTAGTATTCAGGAGAATCTGATCATTCTGCCTTCTAGGGTGGTGAGCCCTAAAGTACATAGTTAAAACCCAAGACAGAAAGAGCAGCTCCTCAATCTACTGCTCGGGCTGTCAGATGCTGTCACAGGGCAAAGTGTGCATGGGCCCCAAACAGGGGTTAGTACTGGGTAGCTGTTGAGAGCGCCCTGGGTGCTTGCCCCGGAGCTCTGGCTGCTGGCAGTCAGAAAGCCACGGTGGAGCTGGAGGTGGCATGCAAGGCCACTGAAGGGAAGGGCTACATCTTAAGACAATCAGAAAAGTGAGGCCTCTGAGGTTGGGAAAGAAGTCTACAGTGGACACAACTTTAAAGAGAATCACACAATTGCCAAGGGTGAGATGAGGGTTTCGGACTTTTCATCAACTCATGACAACTGCACCTTGGGAGAACCATTTAGTGTTCTACCTCACACAGGAGGAAGGCTGGAGGGATGTGGAACTCACACATGAGAGGTACCACTAGAATAATAAGTATGTTCAATAGACATTTAGGTTAGTTCGGTGATGGTATTACAAACAGGGTTTTAACAGAAGCACAAATATTGGAGTCAATGAGTGAGGGGACACCAGGTGGACCAGTCACTGGACTAGGTCTTCGACACGGAATCATCCTATTTACTGTCAGGGAGGCCCCTGTCTTGACCTGTGGTGCTGCTGCCTGATATAGTGGTTCACCCGTTGAGGCATCCTTTATTTCTTATTCTGTGCCACATTTTCCTGGCGTGGCATGGAGACCAGTGTATGCCGAGCAGCAGAGTGAGAGGGAAAGGAGAGGGCAGCTTTCCTGGCCCGGTGTCAGGAGGAGCAGTCTTGCCAATGGCCCAGCAGGAGGGGCCTTTCCCTGCGTGCCTTGAAGGGAGTATCCAGTCCTAGAGCTGGCCCCTGCCTGTCACTGTGAGTCCAGGTAGACAGTCACAGTGCTAGCCTCTGGCCTCACTCATGAGTCCACATCCACGCCTCACCTTCGCCTCTCACCCCAGCGGTCTGTGGCAGGTCTGATTCTCCTGCTAATGCTCTGGGGGAAGGACCTAGATCATTCTCAAGGAATTCCAGCCCCTCTTTCTAGTGCACTGTGTTCCTTTATGCTGCAGGAAACTCGGATCAAGACTCCGGACTAAGCCAGGAGCAATGGCAAGTGCCTGTAGTCCCAGCTATTCGGGAGGCTGAGGCGGGAGGAATGCTTGAGCCTAGGAGTTCAAGTCCAGCCTGTGCAATAGCGTGAGACCTGATCTCTTAAAAAAAGATAAAGATTCCAGGCTGCTACATCCCCTTCTGCTTTTCACTTCTTGTCCTGTCTCTCTTCTATTTGAGGGGCAAAATGACCACAAGGGGAGGATGAGAGAGAAGTAGAGGAAAGACCACAGTTCAACTAGTGGAGCTCTTGGTGCATAAAGCGTTGTTGAGAAAGGTGAACTCGTTTCCGTCTTTCCACGAGGGAAGGGGCTAAAATTGTAGCAGAAGGGTCTTCCACTGAACTTAAAAAAGAAAAAAAATCTGTTCCGAATGAGCTATGAGATCCATGAGCTAAGTGGAAGGCTATTTAGAGGATAGTTCTGAGATATTTCTGCAAACAGATGAGAGTCTCGTTACCCTGGAGTGTTTGGGAGAGGGTCAGCTGAGTGCTCAGGACCCTCACACAGCACAAGTCCAGTCAGTCCCCCGGGCAGAGAATTGTCCCTTCCCGCAGCCAAGGACTGTTGCACACCCAGAGAACACTAGAGGGCACCCAAGCCCTGGAGACGGCCTCTGAGGCCAGGGCGTAGCTGCAGCTTGGGATAGGAGCGGTACAGACTTTATATATTGAACTATCCTGGGGGTTGCAAGGAGGCCCCAGTTCTGCAAGAAGCATCAGTCACAGTAGTTGTTTTGCTAACAGTTATACAGACTAGAACAAATTGGGGTTAGGAGCAGGGATGGAGTGGATTTGAGTGACAGCAGGATTCGAGGGGGAGTACAGTTGAAGACCTGGCTGGGCTGGGAGGGGGCGGGGCCGTGGTAAGGTGCTGGCTCTGTGCACTTGGGTTTGGGAGTGCAGTGTCAATTCAGGGACCCTAGTCTTAGGAGTGGCTCCAGCACAGAGAAGCCACTGGAGCTCCATGGGGAACCCATGCTTTGTCCCCCACTGTATCCCCAGTGCCTATGGCAGTGCCTAGAACACAGGAGGGGCACAGAACACATGGTGAATGAATGTGAGGTGAGGGCTAGGGTACAAACAGGGATGCAAATGAGGCAAGAGGACGAAGTAGAAGAGCGAGAGGCAGGAGTGGCGGTGGCTGTGGTGGTAGTGGTGAAGGTCAGAGCCAACATTAGCTGGGCTTCGTGGAGTGTGGGTTAATCAGCACTGCCTTTTCAATATGATTACAGGTGTGAGCCACCACGCCCGGCCTCTTATCCTAAATTTACAATGTCCTTTTCCTGTTCTTCACACAAAACTTCTTGAAATAATATTCCGTGCTTCTGGCCTCTCTTTCTTCCATTTATTCCTTAACCAGGGCAACCGTCTTTTCACTCAGTGGAAACTCTACAGACTGATCACAAATATCACTATCAACCAAAGGACTAGATCCGAAGACCCTCTGAGTCCTCATCTCCTTCATCTTTATTTAGCATTGGATGCAGTTTATGAAGCCCTCTTTGCAACTTCTCCCTCCCCTGTTTCTTTGAGACTCCAGCCTCCTCTTGGTTCTCTCCCCTCTCAGTCCTTTCTCCTGGTACTGCAAGCTCCTTCCTCATGGTATTGGTATTGACTTTCTCTACCACACTCTCTGTAACCTTATCAATGCCCATGGTTTCAATTATTAATTAAATAGTAAAGACTTCCAAGCCTGCAGCACTAGCTTAAACCTTTCTCCTGGGCTCTAGACCCAATGTCTGAGGACACCTTCCCTTGGCTATCCCTCAGATGCCTCAACTCAGCAGGGCTGAAACCACAGCTCCCCTCTCCTCCCAGACTCCCTGTTATGTAACCTCCAAGTCACTCAAGTCAGGAACGTGGAAGGCAGCCTGACCTCTTCCCTCAGTCTAACCAAAGGAACACAAGCTTCAGGACAGACAGCTCTGAGTTCAAGCATCAGCTCGCCAATGACAAGCTCTGTGACTTTGGGCAAGTAGCTTCTCCCCTCTAAATCTCATTTCCCCTATCTGTAAAATGAGGGTAATAACAGTATCTGCTGCATTGGGCTATTGAGATTGGATGAAATGATGCATATAAAGTGATTAACACATTGTAAGCTTAGAGTAAGTGCTCAATACATGCTAGCCATGGTGAATTTTAACAATAAACCTCTAGCTGGCTCTTGAATTTGTGTTCAGTTACCCCAGCCAGGAACTGTAAGTCATCTTAGAATCTTTCAGTTCTCTTCCTCAACTCTCTATGCAAAAAGTCCTCAAGTATGGTCAATTCTACCTCCCGAGGCTTGAAGTTCATGCCCTTTTCATCCCTCTCCTGGACTGTCATCCCAGAGGCCCATCTGGTATGGCTGACTGCAGTCTCATCTCCTCTGACCCACCCGCCACTCCAGTGCTTCTCAAACGTTCGTGTGCCTCTGAATCCCCTAAGGAGTGGATCATTTTCAGTCAAGGCCCAGAAGGGCCTGGGGGATCTGCTTGCTAAGAAGCTTCCAGGATGCTAAGACTGCTGGTCCACAACTGCACTGTGAACAGCAAAGCCCTGCTCTTTCCCTAGTTCTCCAAAAACCAGATCTAATCTTCCTGATCCCCTGCCTGAGAATTTTTGATGAACTTCACAACTTCACCTAAAATGCCCTTTTAGCCTTACTTCCTCCTGTTCTATCTCACACAACATATGCCTTGGCCACACACGAGCATCTGAAAATGCCACACACTGCCATTGCTTTGTAACCTTTGCTCATGCTGTTTCCTCTTGTAGAGTGCCTTTCCTTATATTTCGTGCCTTTTAGAATCCTATCCCACTTTCCAAGACTTAGATTAAGTGTTACCTTCTCCAGAAAGCCTTCCTTGGTCTCCAGGGAAAAATGCTCCATGCATTCTGCTATGTCCCCTTGGCTCTTTGTTTACCCAGCTATAATACCATGCATCCCTTCTCATTATAGTTAGCCATACACACCTCTGTTCCCCTAGATCTTAAGCTCCATGTCTTATCTTTGTGTCCTAAGAATCCGACACCAAGTAGACACTCAACTATGGATACAAGAGGAGGAGAGAAGGGGTGGAAGGTGGAAGAGGAACGTGAGGCCTACTTGAACTCCTGGTGTGCCGCTGAGTTACACACCATCGCCCGCTGGTGGCAGCATGCCACAACTGCTGGTTCAATGTTTTTTGAAATGTCCAAAGTATTAATACTTTTGAAGAATGGCTCAACATCACTGTCTTGGAAACCAAGACCCCAAAAGACCCTGCCAGTCATCATTAATGTTTCCTCAGTTCCTCTTCACCCCTTTCAGTACAGTCTTTACATACACAAGGTCAGTCATACATATTTATTTCAAGCCACTGATGAAGTGAAGGCAGCCTACCTTCAGGTTTCTCTCCTACCGTTGTGAGTTCAGACTCCTGGCTTGGCTCACTGGTTCCATACACGTTGATCGCACGTACACGGAACTTATACTCATGGTCAGGCAGCAGGTCCTGAACGTTGAAAGAGGTGCTGCGGCATGTGGCTAGTTCCTTCCACGTCTTGTTGGCTGAGTCCCAGATCTCGATGCTGTAGGACTGCACGGCACTGCCCCCATCGTACGAGGAGCCGTACCAGGACAGGGTCAGTGAGGAGCTCCGAATGTCAGAGGCACAAGGTGTGCCAGCTGGGGGGTCTGGCTTATCTGGGGATAGAGAAGCACAACGTCACCCACACTTTCCAGAACTGCAGGCAAAGGAAGTTTTTGAATTACCTGTGTCACTGGGGAAAGGCAGCCTAGAGAACTCACTCTGAAGTCCCTGGTCCTGCGTCTCCTTCCCTCATCCGCATATCACAGTTAGAGCTACGTACAAATCCACCTGTACCGAAAGCCCCATGTATAACTATTTGCTCCAAAAAAGGTGCCCCTCCTTTTTATTGCTGGTTTTCCAGTCTACATGCAAGTCATGATTTCCTGTACTTTGCTCAAGTCATAAACATATTTGTCAGAGTAAACAGATCTAGGAGACTGCCAAGAAGGCGTGGACTATTTCCCACCGAAAACATGTTTTGAGAGAGAGACAGTTCAGCTTGAGTGTGTGTGTCTGTCCTTCAGGCCCTTGGCCAATGACCTGTGACATAACTAGGGGTCTGCCTCCACTTTCTCTGGGTCTTGAGAAATGCCTGCCCCAGCAAGGGGCGGTATAGCACAATGTTTCTGTTCTGAAGTCAGACAGATTCAGGTCTGAACACGGATCTGTCCCCACACAGTAGCTGTTAATTGCCCTGTGCCTCAGTTTCCCCATCTGTAAAATGTGAATAACAGCACTTGCATCACAGGTGGTTGTGAGAAATTCTTAGAAGAGTGGCTGGCTTGACTAGTCATTACTGTCAAGATTATTGTAGGAGTTTATTTCTAACTTTATATACTTAAAAATTACTCCTACCCTACCTCTTTTATTCTCAGAGGGCTGTTGAGATATAAATAATTTCAAAAGCAAACCACAATAGCGAATCACAGCCATCCCTGACTAATGGACAGAAAATGAGCTGAGGATACAAATAAGAAGTGGCCCTTTTGGCTGGCTGCCTTCTCATTCAGATGACCTGGCCTCAGAACTAGCAGTGCTGCCAACTTCAAGTCAAATCATGGTAGCCAATACTTTAATGAGGCTCTTGAGTTTTGCTGATTTTATTAGTTGCTTATCTGAGCAAAACTCTCCTATTTTTCAGATTTAGTTTTTGCAGATGGTTGGTTAGCTACAGATATCTGTGTTCATTAACCCTTCATCTCCCCCAATGCTTTTTGAGTTCATGAAGCCTCACAAACTAGCAACTGAAACCATGCTTTTAAGCTATGTCAGTCCCAGCAAATTGAAACTGGTTTGTTTGTCTGACTTTCTCATTCAGAGAATGGTGCCAATATGTTCCTACCTCTTAGGGTTTTTGCAAGCGTCAAGTCAGCAAACATAAAGTACTTGACCGCTACTCTCCCACCCCCAGCAAGGCAGGAAGGCCAAAGGCAATTTCTGCAAATGACCCTGTGTATATGGAGAAGAAAAATCTGCAAGTGTATACATGTATATACATATATACTCATACTCATATTCATTCTTGTCCCCTCTCCCAGCCCTGCTGATCCACATTCCAGCTCAGAATGTGCTGCCTAGAAACTGTCTATCCCCAGTAACCAAAGCCCTGGGAATGATTCTGGGATTGTGACAGAGCCACTTCCCAGTGCTGCCAGTCATGCCAGAGGCCTCCTGTGAAAGTGAACCACTTTCGCTGGCTGTTTAATATGTTCTCTTAGAAAAACTGTTTGTTCTGAGAGATATATTGGCCTTTTTTGAAACATTTCTGGTTTTGGCTAAGATGTTTATTACTCTAAACTCTCTTAAAGACAAGTGGTTCAAGTCCTCTCAAGACCCAGCTAAGGAAGTAAAAAAGCCTAAAGAGGGATGGAAGACAGACCCACTACTCCTCCCAGAGAAGGCTGCTTGGAAACCATGTGATTGGCCACGGCTGGAGTCGTGTGGGTTTATAAATGAATGCACTCTGCCAACTGATCTTCCTTTTGCTTTGGTCAAGAAAAGAAAACTGAGAAATGGGTGTTGCAGAAGAGTACCCTACCCTGTTACAGATTTGTACCCTACCCTGTTAACAGATGTCTCTTGGCTGAAAATGAGAACCTATACATAACACATGTGATATATAAGACTTGTCACACAAGAGAAGATGCAAAATTCGGGTAGAGGGACTTTAATTCCAAGTGAAACTCCAACACTTTTAAGAAATTTGCTACCAAATTAAGGAGTTCAAAAAAGACCCAAGTCAGAAGTCCTACGAGATTGGAGGCCTCCCACTCCTCCACCTGCCTTTAGGGCTGTGGGCTGCACTTAATGCTTTCTGTTCTTTCTAAGCTATGAGCCCCATGCAGTGGCTGAACTAGTGAGGGATGAAAACCCTCAGAAAAGAACAGATGTCCTTAGAACAGGGTGCTCCTGTGAGCCTGTCCTCCACAGCGACACACTCAGACTGGGAGGGAGACCCTGGGCATCTCTGGGCGAGGGAGACTCCACATTTCCTCTGAATTCTCCCAGGGCTCCCTGGAGGCTTGATTAACAGACTAGGAAACTCAGCTGAGTCTAAGACAAGAGTCTCCAATGGCACCAGCTCCAGGATTTTCTCCTCAGCAAATGTTCTAATTCCCAGGAAAACGGAGGATCCCGTCCTACAGCTTCCCACTAGAGTAACTGCCCTCGAGGTCTCTTGGTACTCGCTTATTTGAAGATGACCAGTGGCTGTGCCTAGCCCCACCTGGATGTCCCTTCCTTGGGACTTCAGCAGCTGCTGGAAGGACCCCCAAGGTTCATCTACCTGGATAATCCTAGCCCTTGAGAAATGGGTCCTCAGCAGCTAAGGCATTTTTCTTACCAAGAAAACCCAGTAGTCAGTGGCAGAGCCAAAAGGAGATTCCAAAAAGCCTCCGGACCCTCACTCCAGGGCTCAGGACCTTCCAGGCTATCAGGCAGAATGAGCTCAAGAAGATATCTCGCTTAAGCCTGAGCTGAGCATTAAGATGGGAAATCATGCAAGTTCCAAACTCAGCATTTGGGGATTATTGGGTATTTGGGGTTCTCTCTACTTTGTTTTTCTCCTTTAAAGATGTGAAAAGAGACCTGCTTTTCTCGCGCTGGGTGAGTGACCTTAAGGAATCCATCTGGGTGTGCTGCTCACTGCCCCCTCCCTCACTCCCTGCAGGCCAAGACCAGGGGCGCATGCACAGGAAGAGGCTCTGAGCATCGCAAATTCCTGGGCTGCCTTTTAAAATATAACAATAATAAGTCTCCGAAATAGCTAAACATCACTCATTTAAGCTAACAGAGGGGAAGGCTAGTTTTTTTATCGTTTGAAAAATGGGAGTCAGAGATGATCTGAAAAGAAAGTGTTCCTTTAAAGAATATACAATAAGAGAAGTTTGCTGCTAACAAGGAGGAGTTGTATTAAACTGGCCTTATTTAGCTGGTCTGTAAAGGCATGAAGACTGTCTGGAGCAGGCCAAGTGATTCCTGTTTTACCTCATGTACGTTTTACATCTGCTTAATAAACCCTGATCAGAGAATACAGAGATGCCCCTGGAGATGCACAGGTAAATCTGAGCTTCATCTAGGTTTACTTTGAACTAATTCTAAGTGCATGGGCTCTGAATGAATGTGGCTTTGCTGTGTCCATCAATGTGAGTCCTATTTTATTGAGCAATTCTATTCTTAGCTCTTTGAGGGGGAGGCAGACAGAAAGCCTCGGTTCTCCTCCATTCCATTCCCCTCCCAGGACGGCACTTAACATGCTGCTCCTGCCAGCTGGCGGACAGCCACGCCAATGGCCCTGTCAGCACTGGCCGCAGAGAATAAGAAACTAAACCATAAAAGGCCAGAACTGCAGCCCGCGCAGTGGTGATCGGAGGAGGGGAGTGCGTGGCACCGCGCAGGAGCTGGGCATCGTGGGGGCTGGGGGAGGGACGGCTGAGTACAGAAAAGCAGTTCAAAGAAGCTGACCCCAAAGTTGCTTAAGGAGGAGCAGATAAGAGAGAACATCAAAGAAAAGTCTGAACTGATGCTTGCTGATAGGACAGGAGTATAGGGCCAAATCAGTGCTTCAGAACAGATCTAAATGTACCAGCAAACTGGATCACTAGCACCAAGCCTCCACAGGTTCCTGACTGCTTGGGAGGAAATTATTCAAATAAGCACCTGGAGTCACCAAAAAGAGACAGAGTGAGAAAAGGGTTGTTCTTCTCCTTTAGAGATGAAAAACCCATTCCCTGACCCCTTTGTACACCAGTCTTCCCCAGTCTGAAACTTCTAACCGAAAGAAACAAAAGAATGGGGGTCAGAGGAAGGAAGACAAAGGGAAAAGAGGGGACACGGGACAGGATGACAGACACTGAGAAATGGCTGAAACAGAACACAGGGTAAAGAAACAAGGCCAGGGAGAGAAACAGAGCAAGAGAGAAGGTAAAGAGGAATATGGACAACTGGGGGTGGGGAGTGGATGCTCAGTCCTCTGTGAATTCCCTCTCTCGGGTCTCCCGAGACAATCTTCCAGGGGGCTTCACAGTACTTCCTGTCTGGGGAGTTGGGCCAGGGCGTGGAACCTGTGGTCTGTTCTGGTAGCTGGCATGGGCGCAGCTCACTGGCCACCTCATTTGTCTTCCCAGCTCTGTATTACTTTGACCTTTATCCTTATATCTTCCTTATTCACCTGGTTGGACAGGACTTCTTCTTCCCCAACTTCTTAGGGGCTGGAGGGAAGTGCTGCAGGGCTTCCTAAGGCTCAGCATGAGAAAAACGGAGGTACAGACATCAACAACTCCATGGCATGTGGACAGCTCCCCAAAAGGCTTGCATGTCCCTCTCAAGATGAATTTTATAGCCAGAGTGTTCCTTTCCCTTTTGGGACATTCTGTACCTACTTCACACTCCCATGAGTGGCACTGGAGGACAAGTGTTTGAAAGTTTAGAGCTAGTTCCCACTTAACCCCTGACGCACTATGTTACTTTGTTCAGATTAGTCCTCAGTTTCTCCTGCGTAAGGCTGGGAAACATCAGCCCTGTCCATCCTAGTCCTAAGGTGAGGGTACGAAATGAAGATGGGGAGAAAAACTGCTTGAGAACTAAGTCAGGGAATCACAGAATGTCAGAGAACAAAGCCAAGGAATCACACGCCACCAGAGAACAGAGGTGAGGAACCATAGAATGTCAGAGAACAGAGTCGAGGAATCAGAATGTCAGAGAACAGAATTGGGAAATCATAGAATGTCAGAGCTATAAGAGACCTGAAGAGTCAACGTCTCCAACTTCTAACTTCATGTCTAGATACCTCCATAAGAGAGATTCCAGGGGAAGACTTCTAACCACCGTAGCCACACAAGCCCCGTTACCAACAGATCCTTTTGTTCTGTGTGCCCACGTGTGTGTGCACCAGGAACACACAGGAAAGGCTAGTTTGCAGGAAGTTAAGGTTGGGATCAGCACACACAGCTGAGAGTTTTGCACACTGCATAAAAGGGACCTAGTGGGGGCATCTGGGCCAACCTGTCCTCCCCAAGGCCAGGTCATGAGCTCTGGGGTGAGGCTGGGGGTGTTGTACCCTTTTCACTCTGCCCAGCAAGACCCCTTTTTCTAATTTTCACAAATATACCCTGTAAGGTTGAAAGCCAAGGACAAATGGAAAACCCGCTCGGGTCTCGTGCACATATCAATAAATACCAGGTCAAAGGCTTTCACACGCACAACATATGAAGGCCCACAATGCATGAGGCATAAAGTCTACTCTCTGTCTGCTCCTCTGCCTGCTCATTATTCCGCCGTCCCAAGCACCTGCCACAGGGGGAACAACTGTAGCAGAACATGACAACTGTGGGAGACTGGGTAGAAAACTCTCTTGATGCTCCAGGACAAAGCTGACCAGGGTACGAAGACAGTGGTAAGGAAGGAGAGGAAAAGTGAACTTGAGAATCAGTCTGGAAATAGACCCCACTCAATTGTGGGATGAAGGAGGTGATAAGGAAAAGCAAGTGGAGTCAGGGTTGGGGGGTCATGGTGACCTCAGAACAGTCCCTGCAGACTAATGGGGTGTGGGGGTGAGACCACAGGAAGCTGGAGGGTGCTGGGAGGTGAAGAAGCAGAAATGCAGTAGAGACTCACCCTTGTCAGAGAGAGAACGTAGGGTGGCGAGAGTGAGAGAGAACATTACAGGAGATATTCATGCCTGTGCATCTGGCTAAGATGGCGACACTTACGGGCTGCTGGGAGGAGCCAAGAAAGAGGAAGAGGTTGAAAAGAGAAGTAGGGATGGTGGAGTCCCCAAGGGCCTGGGGTCTAGAGCACAGGAGAAGGGAGCAGCCTTCGGTGGGCCCAAGGTGGGCCATCCCCAGAGCCTAGAGGGTGGAGTCAGGATGGGGACAGATAGAGACACCTGTGGTGTGGGGGCCAAGAAGGTGATCAAGTTTATGCCTCATGTCTCGCATTTCTCAAAGAAGCTAGATGTCAAGGTCTGAGGGCGGGGAACTCCAGGAACAGCTATCACAGAGAGGTGTTAATAGAGACAGGGAAAAGGATTTCTGCCTAGCCTTGGCCTCTCTGCTGAGCCTGGAGGTCAGCAGGCTCTAGGAGGGAGTCTGTAGGTTGCCATGATCTTCTTTCTGTGGTGCCTCATAAATCAGGCACAGGAGTGGTGAGAGAGAACAGGTGACAAAGTCCTGAGGCCCACGTATCTTGCCTGGGGGCTCCCTGCCTTCCCCTTGCCCCAAGCTCCATGCCACCCAGCCACCAGACTCACCCACGACAGTGAGGTTGACCTGGGCCTGCCTGCTGCCCAGCTTGTTCTCCACCAGCAGTGTGTAGCAGCCGCAGTGCTCCTGGCGCGCGGCCAGGATGGTGAGCTTGCTGCCATTCTCGCTGTTCTCCACCTTCATGTGCTCGCTCTCCTGGATCTAAGGGTGGAGGATGGAGCAGGTGCTCGAGCCTTGGGCCCTTGGGCTAGGAAAGGAAGGGGGCTCCTCCCCATTCCCTACTTCCTGAAGGATGCAGTTGGACAAGCTGTGGGGGGCTCGGTCTAGTCTGGACTCTGCGCTTCCCCCTGAGGCCCCTTCTCTCCTGCATCCAGAGCCCAGCTTCCCTGAGGGTGCCAGGTCTGTGGTGGGCAAAGAGGGTGTGGAGCAGGGGCAGGATGGATGAACGAGCTGAGCACTCACTGCTCCCAGAAGTATCCTGGTCTCCCTCTACCTCTCTGGAATGGGATGATAGGAGAACTCATCTCAGCAGTCATTCACAAGGTCCACTCCAGCGGGTTCTAACCTCTTCTGTGCTGTCCAATGCTGTAGCCACTAGTCACATGTGGCTATTTAAATTTTAACTAGTTAAGTGGAAACAACCCAGATGTCCATCAACTAATGAACAAATAAAATATGGTCTGTCCTGACAATGGAATATTTATTATTAATTCATTGAAAGGAATGAAGTACTGATTCATGCTACAACATGAATGAGCCCTGAAAAGAGTATGTTAAGTAAAAAAAAAAAAAAAAAGAGAAAGCTACATGAGAGGATGACATACTATATGATTCCATTGATATGAAACGTCCAGAGTATGCAAATTCTGAAATACTGAGAGTAGATTAGTGGCTGTCAGGGCCTGGGGAAAGGGGAGGAATGTCTGCTAATGGGTCTGGGGTTTCTTACTGGGATGATGAAAGTATTCTAGAATTAGATAATGGCGATGCTTGCACGACCTTGTGAATCTACTGAAAACCACTGAATTGTACACTTTAAAAGGGTGAATTTTATGGTATATGAATTATATCTTAACAAAGCTGCTATAACAATTGTTAACTAATTAAAATTAAATATTCAGTTCCTCAGTTGCCCTGGCCACATTTCAAGTGCTCAAGAGCCACATATATATGGCTGGTGGCTGCCATATTGGATAGCACAGAGATAATACTTTCTTCATGGCAGAAAGTTCTGAGGGACAGAGCTGGGACTTGGCTAACCGTCTCTGAAAAGTGATGAGATTCCATCTTATTTCAGACAACAGTAGTCCAGATGTCGCTCAGAGCAAACATACTCTGGGATTCATGCTCTGCAAAGGCGAGCTTCTTATCTCCATCTTTTGAGACCAGCCTTACTTTCCTCCCTGTTAGTACTAAGTGTTCATCTCTGGGCCTAGGAGAATTTGAGTGGTTTTAAAACAGGCAACAGAGGGCTCAGAATAAGTCTTCACAACTTCCCGCTCCTGTGCCAACCCACCATTCCAGGGTCTCTGCTGATCATGCGTACAGACACGCACTACCACCGTAGGATTGGTGGAGCTGCTGGGCTCCCCAAGTCCTTTCAAAGCTGGTTGTCCAGAAATTCAAACGTTTTTCCATAGGAACCATTATGATAAATTGTAGCTAGATTTCCGGGTCAGTCAGACACGATTCCATTTATCATACAATTCTTCTATCCAAATACTCACACTTGCTTTTATCCTTCAGCATGTGGCAAGTTTAAGCAGTTATGACAGACAGGAATCAGCGGGCTGACACAGAATCACAGCAAGCTCATGGAGTCTAAGGGTCATCTTGGGTCACTGGCTCGACTTTCCTGACTCTGAATAGGATTCTAGACTGCGCTATCAAATCAGATGAGGGCCATGGATGGTTTCTACTTTTCCCCTCACACTTTTCTCTATTACACAAATTGCCTACAAAGGCAGGAATTATTGGTAGATTCAGAAGCAAAGGTTAGCAAGAACTCAGGTTTGGCAGGTGAGCGATGGTAGGGGAGCGGCCTCTCCTATTTCTAAAGCTATGAAGAGTAAGGCCATTTCCAGCATGGCATTTCTCATCCCTTTCGGTCCAAAGGCTGTGCGGGTTGTTCCCAGCACCCCCAATGTCCACCCCATCCCGTCACTGACCTGCTTTCGGAACTTCATCCAGGTACAGGTGATGGGCTGGGTGCCTGTCACTTTACCAAACAGCTCCACTGACTCTCCGGCGCGTACCTTCTGGTCCTCAGGGAACTGGATGATCTGAGGGGGCATTGCTGAGGGAGGACAGGGAGAAAGTAAGTGAGGCAGAAGGGTCTCAGGCATTCTGATCACATTTGATGCCATTGTCCACAGTGGTCTGTTGGCTTCTCTCTTGGCTTCCAGAACCTTCAGGGTAAGACTGAGGGGCAGTGATCCTGCTGCAGGACATCCAAGTTCATGGACCTGCTAGGTTTGCTCCCCTCTTCATTCTGATTCCCTCAGAAGTGACCCACACGACTTACATGATATGATTCTCCATTTATTGGTTGTACTGGAATTTGTGTCTTACCCTAATTTTTTGAATTGAGGTCCTAACTCACCTATGAATTAAGCAGCACCTTGCCTTCTAACCTCCAGGTCACCCTGGCTGGCAGGCTTGATTCAAGTCCTCAAGTGTCATCCAGTGGAAAACAGACAAGGGCTCCATAGAACAAGGACACACAGAGCCAGGCACAAAATAGCCCCGAAGGGGTCATGTGCACAAGGGCAGAGCAGGGGATGGATGGCAGGGCAGAATTCAAAGAAGGGGCAGGCAGCAGAGTTGCTAGTCCTGTGTGATGCCTTCAACATGGGAAGCAGAAGGAAAGACAAAGCTGTGGAATGGGACCAGGAGCCAGGCTGTGCAGAGGCTCTCCACGAGCAAACAGCCTGAAAAATGCACAGGTGGAACTGAGGGTGGGGGTGGGGTTGCAGTGGGGTGTCTCCTGGGATCACATACCCAGGTGTCAGTCTAGCAAGGTAAAGGCAAAACCCCCATGGCAGATGACTTCTTTGCCCCCAGATAGTGCCGTGACCAATTACCTGCCTTCGGAGGTGTCTTGGGGGCAGGTTTCTTTTTCACAGTTGCATCACCTGGAACAAAGAAGTCCATAAGTTATTTCCTGTAGTTCTGTTTCTTCACAAAGCTCCTGATCCTAGGAAGATGCAGTCTTGTACACTGACCCCTCATCCAGGGAGGACTCTTATTTGAACATGTCTTTTCAGGCTGAGCACAGTGGCTCAGCACTTTGGGAGGTCGAGGCCGGTAGATCACTTGAGGTCAGGAGTTTGAGACCAGCCTGGCCAGTGTGGTGAAACCCCATCTCTACTAAAAATACAAAAAAATTAGCTGGGCGTGGTTGTGTGCACCTGTAATCTCAGCTACCCAGGAAGCTGAGGCAGGAGAATCACTTGAACCTGGGAGGCAGAGGCTCTTCTGAGCAGAGATTGCACCACTGCACTCCGGCCTGGGTGACAGAGTGAGACTCTGTCTCCAAATAAATAAATAAATAAATAAATAAATAAATAAATAAAGTAAATGAATATGTCTTTTGAGAGATCACCTTGCTCTTTCATACAGCCAACCTCACGGACAAAAAAGAATATCAGTTCTCAGGGACCTATGAAAGGGTCCCTGAAGCCTCCAATGAGGTTTAAAAACTCCCCAAAATGCTTATGCTCCCAGAGCCCTTTTCGAAGATGATAATGCCACACTCATTAACCACTCTCTCACCCTAACTTTCAGGAAACTCAGAAAGGAAATTATGTCATGTCAGATAAACCAACTAAAATTAGCCTTTGGTGTGGATCCAAGGGTCGCAAGCTTCCTTTGGGTCACAGACTGTGGACTGGTGGCTTTCATTTTTTAAAATGTTTGTTGGATGGATGAATGGATGAATGAATAAATGGTCTCCTCCCTTCTTACTCCTACTTCCTCCAAATAACTCAAATGAGAAAAATGACTCAAACAGAAAAGTTATGCAGCACAAACCTATTCACTTGGCTAAATCACAGTATAGCGCATGTGCAAGAACATCTTGAGCTGTCGTCACGGCTTGTTTCATATTTCTTCCATGTCTTTGCTCAAAAGCCATCTAACCTATCTATCCAAATGAAATGAAAACCTACAGGCACACAAATACCTGGACGCGAATATTTGCAGGGGCCTTATTCATAATTGCCAAAAACTAGAAGGTATCCAAATGGATGAACTGTGGTACATTGGTGCCACCAATGAAAAGGAACAAACTACTGATACACAGAACATGGACGAATCTCAATGATTTATCTTTTTCTTCTGCTCAGAGAAGCCAAACTCAAAAGGTCACATACTGTATGATTCCATTTATATGACATTCTAGAAAAGGCAGAATTATAGGAATGGAGAACAGATTAATGAATGGTTGCCAGAGGTGGGGTGGGGGAGGGGTGGGCTGCAAAGGGGCACAGGGAAATGTTTTGTGGTGACAGAACCAGATCTTACCATGCTGAGAGTCATATGATTATATTAATTTATCAAGACTCACGGAACTGTGCACTAAAGAGGGTGAAGTTCACTGCAGGGAAATTATACCTTAACATAAAAAATGAGGAAAAGCCACCAGTGAGATCTTCCCTAACCACCCCCTACAAACGGCAGCCCTGCCCCCAGGAGCCCTCATCCTTCTCATCTTGCTTTAGGTCCCCCACCCCCCACCCCACGGCACTTATCACCATGTGAAAAACTGTATCTTCACTTATTTATTTACTGTCTGCCCTTCTCCTCCCCCTAAACTGTGAGCTTTCTGAGGGCAGGGAGTTTTTTGGTTCACTGCTGTGTACCAATGTGCCTGGCACGCAGTAGGCACTCAGTAATGATTTGTTGAATGAATGAGTGGGCTAATATTAACAACTATTCATCCAGATAGCTTCACCTCTGCAGATGAAGGGGAAGTGGTGTCATTGGCTTGGATATGGGTTGTCCTGTGACCACAGACAAGTTGGTAACTGGTGGAACTTGTTATGCATTTCCACAAGGGGACGGGTGCTGCTGCCCACTGAATGCCCCAGGAGGACTGCGTGAGGCAGCAGTCCCTGACAGGAGCACACTGAGATCACGGAGCGGATGGCTGCCGGCTGTGTGGTTAAGCCCAGGGTGAGAGCTTCCACCAAGTTCACTCTGGCTCGTTGTCATATTGATCCATCCGTCCATCTCCAAAAAGTTACTCAGGGCCTACTGTGTGCCAGGCAAATGCCAATCAGGATACACAACTAACCTGGGTACTGAGGAGGAAACCAAACAATATAAGAAATCAGGCCTCAGGGTCTCAAATGTCAAGGTATGTGGTCCACAGGAAAGAGGAAAGGCTTTTTTTTTCTTTTTCTTTTGCCATAAAGGACATTTATAGGATAACTGGCAACATCTGAATAAGGTCAATAAATTAGATGATAGTATTGGATTAGTGTTAATTTAATGTTTTGATCATCAAACTGTGGCTTTATAAGAGATTGTTCTTGTTTTTAGGAAATACACACTTAAGTATTTAGGTGCAGAGGGTATTCTATGTGCAAATTACTTTCAAACTGTTCATAGTATATACGTATATATATGTGTATATATGTATATATATGTGTGTATATATACTTGTATATATGTGTGGAGAAGTAGAAGGAAGAGAGAAATGGAAAAAGAGAGGGAGAGAAAGAATACATGAAAAAACAAGGCCAGGTGTGTTGGCTCACACCTGTAATCTCAGCACTTTGGGAGGCTGAGGCGGGTGGATCACCTGAAGTCAGAAGTTTGAGACCAGCCTGACCAACATGACAAAACCCCATCTCTACTAAAAATACAAAAATTAGCCAGGTGTGGTGGCATATGCCTGTAATCCCAGCCACTCAGGAGGCTGAGGCAGGAGAATTGCTTGAACTCGGGAGGCAGAGGCTGCAATGAGCTGAGATCATGCTACCGCACTCCAGCCTGGGTGACAGAGCGAGACTCCATCTCAAAAAAATAAAAAGCAAACATAGTAAAATGTTAACCTTTGAGGAATCTAGATGAAGGGTATATACAATAATTTTTCATGCTATTTTTACAATGTTTTCTGTGAGTCTCAAATTATTTCAAGATAAATTACATAGAAAGTTATAAAAAAGATGTGTTATTCAGTCAACATGATGTGGCTGTTTGAATGGAAAAACAACACTGTTGGTGGAGGAGATGGTTAGTTAGAAGGCTAAAAGATAGGATGTAAGATGGACCTGAAGGCTAGGGAAGGTCTGAACTGGAGAAAGGGGAGAACCCACAGGTCAGGAACAGACAGTAGCTCAGAGGTGAGAATCAGGGTGATGTTTGGAGGAGGCTGGCAGAGCACAGGGCTGATATTGGACAGCAGGGGTATGAGGATAGTGGACACTCTAAATTAAACAAAATTAAGGTGAGGCATAGTGGTTCAGCCTGTAAGCCCAGCGCTTTGGGAGGCCGAGGTGGCAAGATCACTTGAGGCCAGGAGTTCGAGACTAACCTGGGCAACACGGCAAGACCCTGTCTCTATAAAAAACAATAAAAACAGCCAGGTATAGTGGTGCATGCCTGTAGTCTCAGTTAGTTGGGAGGGATTGCTTGAGCCCAAGAGTTCGAGGTTACAGTAGCTATGATTTTGCCACTGCAATCCAGCCTGGGTGAAAAGCGAGACCTTATCTCAGAAAAAAAGAAAGAAAATTAAAAATTTGGTTCCTTGGTTGCACTAGTCACATTTCAAGTTCTCAATAACCATATGTGGTTAGTAGCTATCACATTGTGTTGATGTGGGACATTTCTTTCATCACAGAGAGTTGAGCTGAGGCTTTGTCCTGAGTGAACAGCGAGTCCTCACTCAAACAGCAGTCGGGCTGGGCTAGAGGTCCCTGATAGGCCTTTCCAGCTCTTGGGGGACAGATCCAATTAGGAGGCTATTGCCATACCTTGGAAGTCACTGATCAAGATCCATGCAGAAAAGAAGATGCAAATGAGAGGCAGAGGAAAGTTAAAAGAATTTAAGGGGCTAAACAAGAGGGAGGTACACAGATTACTTTGAGATTTCTTGCATAGATACACGTGGAAAGTCATACTGAAGGAATATAGAATTAGGAGTACCAGACTAATCTGTTTGAATCTGTTTGTAGGTTAGAAGCCTAGGATCAGAATTCCAGAGGGAGGCTGGTGGAGACTGGAAGTGAAAGATTCCAGAATTAAAGAAGCCATTAGAATGGAAACCATGAAGATGGGCCATTTCCTTGGGGAAAGAGAGTGCAATGAAAGATGAGTGGAGGCCAGGGTTCGATCCCAGGTGTGTCCACAGTAAAGAAGCTGAGACATGGGAGAGGGCTGTGGAAGGACCCTGAGAGCAGGAGTGTTGCAACAAGCAAGGGTAGAGGAGGACAGATGCTGGGAAGAGCGCCAGGTGTGCCCAGCATGGAGTGAGAGATGGTGATGCTGGAGAGGCCAGGTTCCATGGGACAGCATGGTCCAAAGTCACCCCAGAGGAGATTCTTGAGTAAACAGTGGGGAATGAAATAGTCAACGATGCTGGAGGTGAAAGGACAAAGAGAAACAAGGAAACAAGAGGGAATATGAAGCTCAGGTTTCTTCTGAGGTGAGAAAAGAGAGAAGATGACAAGGTGGAAAGTAATGGCTGGGGCACAGTGGAGAGGGAGAGCCCAAAGATGCTAGAGGGAAGAGCATGGGGAGCCAAATCCTTTGGTGGGGGAGACCAGATGCGATATGGGATGCCTGTGACTGGCTGAGCCACAAAGGCCCTGCCCCTCTTCGTCCAGGACTGTTGGGAAGAGAGAGGCCCTCCAGGGAAGAAGAGAGGGCTTCTACTGGAGCCCAGATCTGATCTCTGGAGAGAGGAGGCCATCTGCTCAGAGGAGCTACGTGGAGGGCTGTTGTCATGGGCTGCATTGTGTCTCCTCAAATTCACGTTGAAGCCCTAACCCTTGGTACCTCAGAATGTGACCGTATTTAGAAATAGGGCCTTAAAAGAGGTAATTAAATTAAAATGAGTCCATTAGGGTGGGCCATAGTCCAATTTGACTGGTGTCCTTATAAGAAGAGATTAGGAAGAAGAGAGAGAGAGAGAAAGGAGCGAGAGAGAAAGATGGAGGAAGGGAGAAGGAGAGAGGAGAGAGAGAGACCAGACAAACGCACACACAGAGAAAAGACCATGTGAGGACACAGGGGAAAGATTGCCATTTTCAAGCAGAAACCTCGATCTTGGACTTCTAGCCTAGAGCTGTGAGAATCAATTTCTGTGGTTAAGCCACCCAGTCTGCCATGCTTTAAGTCAGCCCTGGAAGACTAATATAGCTGTGGATGGGCATCACCAGTGGGGTGGGCACCAGAGGGTGTGGGAAGGAGGTTGACAGTCCCTGGGGTGAGGAGCTAGGAGCGCAACATGAAATCAGGGGACTCCAAAGTCCTGCCCCATACTTGGTGGCTCTGGGTAAACCCATTTGACTGGAAGTGAAGCCCTAACTAATCTTTCAGTGTCATAGTTAAATAGGATTGAAGGCCAAATTTTTATGTTTGTTCTGTAAATTTGGAGCTACCATTATTTGAATTGGTTAGCATTTGAAGCTGGCTTGGTTCCTATCAGTAAAAACAATTTTAAGTGTTAACAATGTTTTATATCTTATTCTGTACATATTTTATACGACCATCTGCTGAAATCCACTAATTGTGTACTAGGCTTATAGGCAGAAAACACCTGATTGTAAAACCCGGTTTCTCAGAGGGAGCGTTTCACTTGGTTCTTATCCCAATCAAATACAGCAGGGAGCATCATAATGTCTCCATTTTATGAAAAAGGAGATGGCATCTCATAAAAGTCTGGTGACTTGCTGGGTTCATAAAACCAGATGTTCTGGAGCTGGAAATGGGACCCAAGCCTCCTGCCAGCCAGGATATGGAATAAATAAAATTTGTTGTGGAATTAAGCTACATTATAAAGAAAGTATAGCATACAGTGCATGTTTTTTTTTTCTTTCTCTTTCTTTTTTTTTTTTTTTTTTTTTGACACAAGGCCTTGCTGTGTCGCCCAGGATGAGTGCAGTGGCATGATCACAGCTCACTGTAGCCTCAACCTGCTGGGCTAAAGTGATCCTCCCATCTCAGCACTCACCCAGCTAATTTTTTGTAGAGAGTCACTATGTTGCCCAGGCTGGTCTCAAACTCCTGAGCTCAAGTGAGCTCCCACCTCGGCCTTCCAAAGTGCTGGGATTACAGGCGTGATGGTGAGTGAGCCACCATGCTCAGCCTAAGTGCATGCTCTAACATCAGCCCCTCCCCCCACCATCCCCCTCTCTGAAACAAACAGATCCCCAGAGGACTTCTCTGTCCTTTGGGGCAAGTTTGGCCCCTTCAACTATGTGGTACACCACCCTGTTGGCCAGTTCAGCCTTACACTAACCTGAGAGCTCTCATGTAGCACCTGTGCTTCTTCTCCCCAGTCCAGGTCCTCAGAAGAGGGGACATTCTGCTTGTCCAGATGCCCAAACTCACAGTACTCCTTGGCTCACGAACTAGTTTCCTCTCCTCTGGAGTCACTCTTATTATCTTATTATTCCTGTCAGCCCTTTGTCTCTCATCCCCTTCTCTGACACCATAAACTTTACGTACTAGCCAGTCAGAGAGGAACATCCTAGAAGGAAAATAAAACCCAAGCACCTCTGCAAACTCCATAGTGGCTGCTGGCCACGGGACAGGCAGGGAGGGCAGAGCATGCCCTACTCAGGCTGCCCCTCTGAGGAGGGGCTCAGCCACCTCCTTTAGGCAGTCAGCTCAGGCAACACATCCTTCCTGGTAGAGCACTGCCCCAGGGTACTGTGCTCCCCGCTGCCCTTTGAGCTCCTCTTTCCATCCCCTATTCTCTTGCCTTCATTTCCCCTGAAGCCACACCTCTCTCCTGAGCCCGTACCAATACGTCCAACTACCTGACCATCATCTCCCAGAGAGATGCCAAACACGTACTGCCAGCCCACCATGTGCAAAACCAAATCCAAGACCTTTTCCTCACACCTGCTCCTTGTCCCCATTTCTCCCAAGGCCCCCTCCCTGCCCATATCCCCTGACTAATGCCTGTTGACTACACCAACTGAGCACCTCCTCAGTCTGCCAATTTCTACCTTCCCACCATCAGCACTGTAGTCCCAACTGCATCACCTCCTAGGCTTCTGGTCCCCTGTCCCCCATCACATCTGTCACACTGTGGCCAAAGTGATCTTTCTCAAATGCAAATATGATGTCACTTCACTGCCCGAATCTGTTCAGTGGCTGCCCACTGCCACTCAGGATCAAATTCAACTCGTCTTATGAGGTCTTTGAGCTCTGTCCCTGGCTTTCATCCCCAACTTTCTTGCTGGCTTTCCCAAGAGGGGACAACTTTCATCACACCCTCGACACTCAATATTAGTGGTTCTCAAAATTTAGCCTACATTATGATTGCCTGGAAAACTTAATAAAAACAGATTCTTGGCTTCCAGGTGCTGGTGCTGCTACTGCTGCTGGTCCCTGCACCTTCCTTTGGGAAGTACTGCTCTGTAATCTACATGGAATGTCTTTCAGTTTCTGCAACACCAGGCTCTTGCCTTCGCTCCTTTGCACATGCTGGGCCCTCTTCTCTTGGATGGCTCTTGCACATTCTTTGGGCAGGTCCCAGCTCAAGTACCACTAATGCCCCGCTGGGTTCATGGCCCTCTGAGGTAGCTCCATCACAGCATTCATCAGGCACTGCTATTTCAGAAACCTGTCCCCAACATACACACTATGGCAAGCTTCTGGGGACAGGGATAGGATCTACCTTCTGTATCTGCAGTGCCCTAGCATAGTACCTGGCACATGCCTGATAAATGGCCATAAAGGAATGAGTGAAACCCTTAAGGATTTCTGTTAACCTGGGAATTCCCAAGGAACATTCTTCCCCAGCCCTGGGCACTGATGCTGAGAAATATAGCCCTGGGGCTTGAATTTTTACATAACTTTCTATTAAAAGGATCAGTTTCTGCTGTCACATCTTGGATCAAAACTGCCAGGTGCTGAGCCTTCCACTCTAGATAGAAGATTGATATTAGAGGAAGTGAAATAGCCCAATAAAAACATGAGTCAAAACATTGGATCTGGAAGGCTCCTGGGAAACCTGGAGCAGGGGTGGGGAGGCCAGCCTCCTAATTGTCCAGTTAATCTGTTCCAGCCGACCCAAGCCCTAACCGTCCTGGGGGGGGGAAAAAAGGAGGTCAGTAACCCACGGAAGTTTCCAGATGCTCAGTCTGAAAGCACCTGAATGCCTCACTCTCAAACATGGAAAATCAGCAGGGCAGAGAGACCAGAGCGAACGTTCGCAAGATAGGTGCAGAGCCTGAAGGTGGGTCTCACAGAGTCAAAAGGTCTGAGATTATGGAAAGCAAAGGAGAATCAGGGAACTAGCCCTACCAGCCTTGGGTATAGGGAGGTCCCTGGATGTCTGCCTCTCTGGGGACATTTCCCTTTTTAGGTAGGTAGTTAAAAATAGACATCAAATCCTTCACAATTCCCAAAATCAGCATGAACTTTCTGCCAAAGGCTCCTGAAAAGGACTCGGGCTGGGTTGAGCGTGGAGCGAGCACCCACCCCATAAGGCTATATGGGAGCAGGGAGGAGGTGGGGGCACCTGAGGACGGAAGGCTGAGTCCTACCACACTGGCCCTGGGTGACCTGACCCACTCCCCCACTGTACACACTGGCCCCATCCAGTACATCCTTACAGATATGTGGAGGAATATTGGTCATTTTCCCAGAATTAACATCTCTGGGCAAATTTCTTGCTCACCTTCCTCAAAGCAAGGACTGTCACACAAGAAGATTCCAAAGAAACAGCGCTCCTCTGATTACTGCAAACATCCATTCCCAAACCCCCAGGACGCAGAGCATCAGGATGGTTATGAAAGAGGTGTGCTGGGCCAGGGGTGCCAGCATTGCTCGCTGAGTACCCTCCAGGTCCCCACTCTGGCCATTTCACTGGCTTATGGGAGACACTGGGAGAGTTGGGGAAGGAGTTGGGAGGAGTAGTGGGTGGAAGTCATAGAGTCACATACCTGTGGGTGGGAGTGTGCTAGGTAGGCACTATTCCTCCTCCCAGACCCACACTTTGGTTGGGAGTAACTGGGAGTTGGTGCCAGCTTTCAGAAACATTCATGGAAATAGCCCAGTCTCTCCCCCAGGGCCCCACATCTTTCACTGTCAGGCAAGTCTTGATGCCAAATCCCAACCTCTCTTCCACCTTTTGAATCCCATCAGGATTGAACATTCCCCATGACCTGCAGCGGAATGTTTAAAAAAAAGATTTGATCCTGGGGAAATCTTGCATGGAAACTGGATACAGTTTTTAATATCCAGAGATGCTTTCAAATTGACACAACTTTCCATTTTAGAGGCAGACACATATGGGAGGTCTAGGCAAAGATATCTGAGAGTCTCATAATCTGGGATGTTCCAAAGTGACTGATGTCAGAGATGAAGCTCAGACCAAGGCCAGGCATGGACTACAAAGGGATGTTCCATCGGCATCATCCCCAGTGACAGAACCACAGTGGAGGCAGGGACCCTTGGAGCATGGGAACTTATGAACTGGTTTGAAAAATCAAATATTTATTATAAACCTACTGAGGGACCAGCTACTAAAGTTTTGGAGATGAACAGGACCCGGTTAATGTCTTCAAGTTGTAAAAGCCCCACATGGATGCCCATTTATGTCTCTTCTGAAAGACCATCAATTTATGCAGACTGCTAGGAGGAATTCCTAGAGTCTAGTATCAAACTGGCATCACCTCATGTGCATTTCCTAAGGCCACTTCTTAAGCCCCATCAATGCCTCCTTCACACAGCCAGCATGCTTGTCTCCCCTCACACAAAATTCCCAAGAACTCCCCTGGCCATTTGGGCCCCCTCCAGCTGGGACTCCCCTAAACCTGTATGCTTAAGACCTCTTTCCCTCAGGACACCTTTGCTGCTGTGTGACCTAAACTATGCTTGCTGTAGCTTTGGACTCCTTCACACTTCAGATGATATGATGGAGAGTTTTTAATCTTAAGTGAACTGTGTCACTCAAAAGCTTTCCATCCAATGGGCTGATGCTGATGTCAGAGTCGGGAAAGGCCTGGGGTCAGCTGGAGAAACTCCCCATTTAACTGGCAAGGAAGCCCAGGTCCAGAGGAATGAAGGGCTTTGACCAAGGCCACATATTTAATTACTGGGAGAACCAAGACCTTCGTCTCCTGCTTTCTACCTCATTGGCTTTCTTGCTGTGTCTTGTGCCTGAGTGTTGCCCCAGAACTGAGCATAGTAAGTTGGCACCCGGAGTCTGACAGGAGTATCTCTGTCTCCCCATGCCCTGCTCAAGCTTAGACGGAAGACTGTGGGGTGTTTCTTCCCTGGGCCTGTGAACTTCTTTCCTGTTCCATCTCCAAAGGGAGGAGAGGACCCACTCTGGGCTGGAGAAGTACACGAAGTGTTTTAGGAGTGTTATTATTAAATATTCAACAGGAGAAAAAGATAGCCATAAAGAACATTATTGGAACAACTGACAATAAATGTAGACTGTGAATCAATTAGACAACAGTATTGGTTCAATGACAAATTTACTCTTTGATTTTGATTTCAATAGTTGCATTTTAGTTATGTTCTTAGGACAACAGAATAATTAGAAGTCAAGGGCATGATGTCTCCAATTTGGCCTAAAATGGTAGGTACCTATCTCTATCTAAATGAATAAATAAATGAATATATATAGAGAGAGAATGACAAAACAGTGAAACAAAATGTAAACAACTGGTGACTCTAAATAAAGAGCATATAAGAGTTCCTTGTACTATTGTTGCAATGTTTCTGTAAATTTGAAATTATATCAAAATAGGTATAAAAAATTCCCATCAAGAGGCACACAGCAAACACTGAGAGGTCTCAAGGTCCAGGGAGGCAAGCTGGCTGCAGCTCTCCTTCCCCCAGCTTTAGTGGCAGCCTAAAGCCAGTCCTATCAGCCAGTCCTCCTGCCACCCGCAATGAGCCAGGGGACATACAGCCAAGCCACATGTGGACAGCACAGAGTATGTCCTGAGACTGCAGCCAGGCCCGGGTGTAGTGGCCAGAACGTAGGTCAGGGTTGGCACTACAGTTCCACACCTTACTAGCTGTGAGACCCTGGACAGGGCAGTTTAGTTCTCTGAGGCTCTGTTTAGCTCATCCCTAAAATGGGAACAGCTATTTATAGCGCAGTTGAGTGAGACTTGGCTGAAGTGACACAGATCGAGCTCCTGAGGTGATCCCAGTGCACAGGCACTCGGTAGACTCTGATTTTATTCAGCCTGCAGCTGTCCTGAGACAGGTGCCCTCACAATCTTCACTCCAGCATCTGGGTGGCTCCTCCCTGTCTGCCTCCTCCCCATCTGATGTTACCATTTTCTCTCCAGTCGAACCACATAAACCGCATTCCTCTCCTTCATAACCTGACCCTGTTTTCCTCATCCCAAAATCCTCCCAAGCTGCTCCCACCTCCCCCCTGCACTTGTGAGTCGGTGTCTGGCAGGTTAACTTGTACTTCTGTCCGCTTTCTCTCACCCTGTCCTTGCTTGGGTTGGGGTGGATGCCCTTGGCTTTTCCCTCATGCTCCTCAGTGCTCAGCAGGGAGGGAGGTGTGCAGAAGAGGGACCTGGTCACCATCTGTTTGATGAGAAAATCACTCAGCCTCACCTCAGGAAAGATGGATTTCCCTCTTAGACTAGGTACTTCTCAGCCCTTGACACAGATGAACACACACACACACAGCCAGATTGCTCATGGAATCAGAGGTGTCTGGCACTGGGGATGGCAAAGCTAAGAGAAAAAGGCAGGTTGCAGAGGTGTACAGACTGTGTGGTTCCATCTCTGTGAGGCAAAAACGCAACTGATGTACTTGTGCATGTATATAAAAATGCATGGAAAAAAGTCATTGAGGATTTTTGGGGCTTGAGTAGAACTGGTGGTAGATGAAAGAGGACTTTCACGTTATACATAGTATATTTCTATATTGTTTAAAATGCTTAAATAAGAATGTGTGCATATATAATGCATATAATTAATAAACTAAGAATTATCCTCCAAAGGGAGAAAAGAACGGGTGCAGACCTAAAAGACATCTTCGCTTTCCATCTCTGGGCAGCCGCCTTCTCAGGACGCTCCAGAAACAAACCCCAGGGTGTCTCTCAGGCCCCCAGGGTACCGGCTTCTGAAGGACAAGAGGGCAGGGGTGCAAGCAGGTGGAGGGCAGCTGCAGCCAGCCTGGCACTGCTCTCAGTGCTGGGGTGGCAGGTTTGGGGTGACGGGGGTGGGGGGCGGGGCGGTGGGCCAGCAAAGGGGTACAAAGTGGCCATGACTTTGGAGTGTGTGAAGATACACACTGCCATTCTTTCAGGGGCAAGATGTCTGAAATTCCAACATGGGGGCTCTGCACACAGAGTGAGATCCAAGTGGCGTCTACTGGAGTTAATCCAGTTGTGAATGTGTGTTTTCTGCAGAGATGAAGCACTTGCTGCCAGCCTGCTGCTCCCCTACTAACTCGGATGGAGCTTCACTCCCTGCTTCCAGCCTCCCCACCACAAGGTGCCTTGCTCTGCTCTCTGGGCAACGCGATACTCTGAGGATGCTGATGTGAGGGTCCCCGAGGCGGGTCCACACTTAACAGAGGCAGCAGGGGAGACCCCCTTCTGCTTCTCAAGACCCACAGTGTGGGCACCAGGCTTCTCCCTGGAACAGCTGGTTTCCAGCTTGACTGCACATGGGGTGACCTGGAGCTTGAACAAATACTGAGGCCTGGCACCCACCCCTGAGATTCTGATGTAATTGGTCTGGGGGCAGGGGAAGCCTGCGTGGCAGTGGTTTAAAAGCTCCGCAAGTGAATATAACATGCAGCCAGGGGTGCGAGCCGCTGCTCCAGACTCGGACAGTGACAACTTGCATGGTGTTTCCACAGCCTTCTGTTCTCAGGGCAGACAGCCCAACTCCTGCTCTGCTCATCGTCTCAAGCTTGTTTTCCTCCTCCACAGTTTGGCTCTGACCCCATCTCACCTCCTCAAAGGCTCATTGGAGTGGGTGTGCTGGAGCTGAGGGCTGGAGGCCGCCCACCAGATCAACCCCTGCACTGCAGCTTCTGCACCCAGAAGTGGGGGACAGCCATGCCATAGCCCCAGTTCACAGCCCCTGGTGCCCTTCCTAGATTCTCTATCTCTTCTGCTCATGGTTTTCCATACCAAGTATAGCACGGGCCCAAGGAATATTTTTGGAAGATAAAATTATTAACCCATCCTCACTAGGTTTTTCTTGGTATTATGTATGCATTCCCAACAACTTATTAAATGTCCATTCTTGATATTCTCAGGCTATCTACCTTGGTTAAGTGTCAATGAGAAATTAATTCCAATTTCGCTGTCCCAACATACTGAAGGCTGCGTTCCCCCAACAGCCTGGCTGGGGTATGTTTGAGGAACCCAAGTTCATCATTAGGAAGGTAAGAATAAAACAAAGTCACAAACACTGCGTTGTAATGGAAGAAGACTGTAGTCTGAATTAATCAGGCTCAATTACTTTTCTCTATCAGTAGGGGCAATTAGGAGCTTATCTTGTTTTCTGTTTGTTTGTTTTAAAACACAGCATGTGCTGGGGATGTTCAAACGACTCTGCACCCTCTGTTGAAACTGTAGGTTTCAAAGGATAGTTCTGCTGTCAAAATTAGATTAAAAATTATAAGGGCAGCCGGGGTGACACTGTGACTTTTGAGGCCCTTCTGCCTTTATAGCCCCCTCCTCCACCAAAAAAAAGGTACATAGATTTAATTATATATCAAGTATTATATTTGAATTATGTAAATTACTTTATAACTGCATGGGTATAAAGATGAATATATTCATGTTATGAATTAAAACATTGTCTTTGACTTAAAAGTTTACTTTTTTCTTCTAATTTTATAAGCTATTACAGCATTTGGCAGGCCTGTAAAAGCATTGTGGACCCTACGCATGGTGCCTAATGGATGTGTGGGCTCTGGGGAAGCTGAGATCCAAAAAGAGGAAGGTAGCTGTCTATGGTCACGGAGAGTCTCCTTTCTCTCTCGCCTTGTTATACCACACCGCGATTTGCCTTCCATGAGCAAGGCACAGCATGTGTCATTCTGAAAGGTAATCGCTTGAACAGACTCTGTACAATGGAGGAGGGAGGATGAGACCCAGACACGTCTCCGTGACACTGGGAAGGAGGGAGTGGAGGAGCCAGGTGTTGACTCTGGGAGCTGAGGTGAGGAAGAATTCAGGGATGAGGGACTTTTCAGAGGAGTTTGCCAGAAAGGTGTCCCATGGAGAGAGGTGCCAGAGAAGGCACGAAGGAAGGAACTGGTTCTGTTATTGGGCACTTCGGGGTGTGGGCGGACATCAGACTTCCAGGAGCTTGGGCGAGAGTGAGTGACCAGGAAGTGGGGGCTCTGAGGCTGTCCTCAGTCCCTGCCCCTGCCTCTGCCTGGTGAAGCTGGGCGAGTACTCACTCTCAGTTCCTAGCACGGGAGGAAGAGAGCTCTTGGGCCTCCGGGATTTCATCTCTGGGGCCTTGGTGTTCTCACTGGCCGGGGCATCTGGAACGAAACAGGTAACAACCAGCGTTAGTCAGCAGCCGCTGAGGAACTGAGCAGAGGGGGCCTCTCGGTCAAAATCCCACCTCCACCAAACTCCTCCCCCAACTCTGAGGGCCCTTTGTGCCTGCTGGACAGAACAGCGCCTGCGTCCAGGCAACCTCCTTCACCCTCCATGAGAGCACCAAAGAAGGGCCGTCCACTGCCCTGGGCCTGATTAATGCGGTGAAGACAGCACCGTCACCTTGGCAAGATGAGCGCACAGGCTGCCCTGGGAGCTTGGGATGATCCCCCAGGAATGCCATTGCTGGCAGAGTCGGGCACAGTCACCCCTTGCTCACCCTCCCGGCTTTCTCCTCCATCAGGCCTTGTCTCCCTCCTGCTAGACATCCTGGGTCTCCAAAAGGCTGTCTCTCCAATAGGGGGAGGAGGGGACAGGGTCCCTGCTCTTGGGCTCATGGACTAGAGCTGGCACACAGCTTCTGATTTCTCCGACTTTCTTCTGCAGACCAAACTTTGCAGTGACAAACCAAACGGAGGTCTTTGAGCAGGCAGCCAGCACACCTCCCCTCTGAGACAGGGTCTAGGCCCCACTGTGGGGCCTCTGCTAGCCCTCCCCCAACAGGCCCAGTGAAGCTGGGCACAGCTGCCTGCTGGGCGGACCTAAAGATGCTGGGCGGTGCCTGCCCTTGGGCTCTGCTCCACACTCCCTCTGCCAGAGGAAACCCTCCCTCATGGAGAGCAAGCAGGGAAACATCACTTGGCTGGCTGGGCTGGGTGGGAAGGCCCTCACCGGCCCCCAGGACACTGTGGGGAAACCACCCAGGAAATGGGATAAGGAGGAGCTGGTTGAGCAGCTATCACTGGGCCCCAGCACGTTCACTGGCCTTCCTTCCCCCACAAGGAGCGCTCTTTGGGGACGGCACTGAGAGACAGTCTCCCCCTTGGAGCCCTCTCCCTGGGCGTTCTTTTCCTGCTCCTGAGGAGAGGAAGCTCAGTGGGGGCGGGGGTGGGTGGGGGGACTTTCCAGCGGAGGCTTCACCACATTCCTGAGGCTTGGCTGGGGAGGAAGAGCCCTCTCACATCCGCCTCCAGGACTGGTAGTCAGGGCTGATCTTGCCTAGACTGGGCTCCTGGGGCTCTGAGGGGTGGGCACAGGGAGCAGAACTGGGGGCTGGGGACATCCTCCTCCCAGCAAGTGGACTCTGAGCTGCCTCTGGATGCATTTCTCCTTCTGGGAGGCATTTAGGCTCCTCGCCTTCCCCAGAACATGGATCTGCCCACATGAGTCCCTCCGCTCATCACCACCCCACAGGCTTCCTTCCCAGCCTAGTGCCTGCCTCCTCTCTGTTCCAGGCAATCCAGGGAGGAGGCCCTGTGCGGGTGTCGCAGGCTCATGGCAGCTCAGAAGCAGACAGGCCTCCAGGGGCTGTGGCGGCAATCCCCCACCAAAGACAGCGGAAAGCCCTGCATGCACCATTAGGGGCTTTAAGTGGGACTTCTTAGCAGTACATGACAGGGTGTGCGGGGGAGCAGACAGCCAAAGCAACCCTTTCAAGTAGCCCTTGACACCAAAACACTTCCTCGCCTCCACTTCCCACTGCAAGCCGGACTCCTGCCACCTCCCATACGGGCAAAAAAGCCCCAGATGGCACATCAGGGGTCCCTGCTATCTGGAGTGGACACTCTCAAGTTCCTCAGAAGGCTGCCTGCAACCCAGCACGCCAATTCCATGGGGACACAGAGAAGCAGAAAGCCGTAGGGCAGGGATGATTTCATTTTCTTACACTGGACATTTTCCCCAAGGATCACGGTCATTCTCAGCTACAGAAAAATCCTCTGGACATAGTTCTTTGTCAGCCTCGGTGGATCTCAGCCTCAGCTGTATGTTAGAAGCACCTGTGCCAGGGTATCTCACCTCACAGGTCCTGGTTTCATTGGTCTGGGTTGGGGTCTGGGCATGGTATGACCCAGAAGCTCCATGGATGACTGATACTTGGCCAACAGAAAACTCCTCGTCTCTCCTCAAGCACAGGGAGTGCACAGGGAGTGGCTCCAGGACTATTCCAAGAGGCAGAAAAACCTGGCAGTGCTTCCCCTTGATATCTGGGGATGAGGGTGCCATAAACCAGGGGCATGGAGTCAGTCTAAGCTTCCCTTGTCCGGGGCTCTCCCTTCTTCCCTTCCTTGAAGACCAGCATTTCTAACCGTCGCCGATGACAATGTAAAGAAAGGTGTACCCAGTAATTGTTTCGTTTGTTTGGCCCTTTTTTTTGAAATGGAATCTCACTCTGTCGCTCAGGCTGGAGTGCAGTGGCATGATCTCGGCTCACTGCAACCTCTGCCTCCCAGGTTCAAGTGATTCTCGTGCCTCAGCCTCCTGAGTAGCTGGGATTACAGGCGTGCACTAGCACGCCTGGCTAATTTTTCGTATTTTCGGTAGAGATGGGGTTTCGCCATGTTGGCCAGGCTGGTCTTAAACTCCTGGCCTCAGGTGATCTGCCTGCCTCGGCCTCCCAAAGTGCTGGGATTACTGGCGTGAGCAACCGCACCTGGCCCTTCTTAAGGAACAGGAGTACAGGGCAGAGTATGTATGCAGTTCTGCACTCCTTGGCTTCAGCACTCATTCTCCTGGTGAGTCTTGCAGCATAGAGGAGGGAGAAGGATCGGGTTGGCTTTTTTAACTGATGAGTAAGCTGAGGCACAAGAAAGCAAAGGATAAGAGGCCCAGTTTTCCTGGGTTCCTGAAAGAAGGGCAGCAGGGACTGAGACTCCTTCTGTCCTCATGCGGTTGTGTTGGGCTTTACTTCCAAGCATCACCACAGTAGAGACCAAGAGAGAACAGCTCTAGCTTTGGCTTTGTCATCAGTAATCTTGGGAACTTGGAGAAATAATTTAAACTGTCCCATGTCTCTGTTTCCACATCTGTACAAGGGAATCACTTTTTTTCTCTACCTCATGGTGTTCCAAAGCCCAAAGGAGAGAACACATGCAACAGTGTTTTGGAAAGCAGGAAATGATCGTTTATCAGCCGGGTGTGGTGGCTCACGCCTGTAGTCCCAAGACTTTGGGAGGCCAAGGCAGGCGAATCACTTGGACCCAGAAGTTCAAGACCAGCCTGGGCAACATGATGAAACCCCATCTCTATAAAAATTACAAAAATTAGCCGGGCACTGTGGCATGTGCTTGTAGTCCTTAGCTGCTTGGGAGGCTGAGGTAGGAGGATCACCTGAGCCCACAGAGCTTGAGGCTGCAGTGATCATGCCACTGTACTCCAGCATGGATAACAGAGTGAGACCCTGTCTCCAAAAAATGAAAAAAAAAAAAAAAAGAAAATGATCACTTACCTATGAATTAATTCCCCTTGATAGCCACATTCCCTTACCTACTTCTGAGTCAGCTTTAAAATTTTCCACCTTCGGAAAGCCCTCCCTGCCCTGCCCCATCTGCCGCTGCCTCCGTCCTCGGCTCTAGGGTGCTGGGGTTTCACTGGACGTGTCAGTACACTACCCTGTAATGTGCTTTGAGTCTTATTTTCAGAAGTTCCTGCAGCACTTTATCTTTCCATCTGGCCATGAGGAAAGGGGCTCAAGTCCCCCTTTCAAACGAGGCACACCCCAGACTCGGAGCCCAGGAGGTGACCGCACTCCACCTAAAGTGTCAGCATGGTGGGGCTGTGCATGCACCACAGGGCCCTGCCAGGGATGCAGAGCCAGCAGACCTCCATGCCAACTGCAGCAAGGAGTGGGTTGGAAGGGCCATGTGCCTAATCAAAACCAGCTTTGTGCTCACATGACTGCCCGGGGGATAAAAATAATAGTAATATAAGTTTAAGAGCAGCTTATATTTTCTATTTTAATCATTTTGTGATGAAATTAAACTCCATTGCTAGATCTAGGCCCCTAAGGCTGAAGTCCTTAGCTTGTGTCTCCAAAGAAGTGTGGGGAAGGAAGATGGAGGTGTGGGGAAGTGGGGGGCCTCTACATGGAGGGGAAAACGTGTCCTTCTATGGATAATGCCTCACCCCTTCCACTCCTGGGCTCTGGACTCAAGCTGTCTGGGCAGCATTTTTTTTTTTTTTTTTTTGTCTCCCTCAAGAGGTTGGTTCCCTGAACTTTGACCCCATGCAGGGGGCGTGAGGTCTTGGGAAGCTTCTTGGAGGGGTCCAGCTTCTAGGGGCCCCCAGTGGGGCAGGGCAGAGGGGCTGGGCTTCAGCTTCTCCCTGGGTTGGCTCATCCCTCCTTGCTGGCCTCTCTCTCTGACTGAGTGCAAGCAGTGTGCTAGCATATTAAGGAGGAGAGATCAGGATGCTCGCGCTTCTTTCTGGCTCTGCTGCTTAGGAGCTGTGAGTCCCTGGGCAAGTTCCTGAACTTTTCTGAGTCTGAGCTTCCTCACAAGGAAAACGGAAATAACATCACCTCAAGAGAAGAGTGAGGGAGGTGTGACCAAGTCAGAAGGTGATGGCTGACATTTACTGGGTACTGACTCCATGTATGCACGGTGCTAAGTGCTTTGTGTTGATCTATACCATCAGATCAGGTTGAACTATACCATTCACCAGTATTGAAGTGTTTTTGACCTACAAAAACAGCAATTATATTTAGTTCCACATAATACCTGTTAGTTGTCTGTGATGATTTAAAGAATAAATCTGGGCCAGGCGCAGTAGCTCATGCCTGTAATCCCAGCACTTCGGGAGGCTGAGGTGGGTGGATCACCTGAGGTCAGGAGTTCGAGATCAGCCTGGCCAACATGATGAAACCCCTTCTCTACTAAAAATACAAAAATTAGCAGGGCGTGGTGGCGGGTGCCTGTAATCTCAGCTACTTGGGAGGCTGAGGCAGCAGAATGGCTTGAATCCAGGAGACAGAGGTTGCAGTGAGCCGAGATTGCACTACTACACTCCAGTCTGGGCAAAAAGAGCAAAACTCTGTCTCAAAAAAAAAAAAAAAAAAAAGAATAAATGTGGGGGTGGGAGCAGACTTAGTAATATGGCAGGGCCAAGGTCAACAAAGGAGGGGTGGGTCAAAATCAGCTAAGCAATAATCAGAAGTGCCCAGGGGCCAAGGTAACAGTGGACCACAGTGGTTAGGAAACGAGGCTTGGATTTAACTTCCCACTCTGCTACTTAGGGTGACCTTGAACAGGTGACTCAGTCTCTGTATGCCTAGGATGAGGCTGTTGTTACTATCATTCCCCTGAAGCCCTCCTGCAAGGTCACCAATGACCTCAATGTTGCCAAACCCAATAGCCAATGCTCAGGCTCATCTTTATTTGGCAGCAGCACCTGACATGTTTTTCTTTCTTTTCTTTCTTTTCTTTCTTTCCTTCCTTCCCTTCCTTCCCTTCCTTCCTTCCTTCCTTTTGTTCAGACAGGGTCTCCCTCTGTCCCCCAGGCTGGAGTGCAGTGGTTCCATGTTGGCTCACTGTAGCCTCAACCTCCCATGCTCAAGCTTCCTCCTGGCTCAGCCTCCTGAGTAGCTGGGACTACAGGCATGCCCCACAGCAGACAGCCAACTTTTGTATTTTTTGTAGAGACAGGGTTTCACCATGTAGCCCAGGCTGGTATTGAACTCCTGGCTCAAGCAATTCACCTGCCTCTCAAAATGTTGGTATTACAGGCGTGAGCCACCACACCCGGCCTGGAACATTAATCTTGATCATTCCTTCCTTTTTGAAGTTCTTATCATTTGGTTTCTAGGACACTCCCATCTCCTGGGTTTCTTCCCATATCACTGGAGTACTTCCTTCTTAGTCTTCTTCGCAGGCCCCTGTCCTGCCCCTGCCTCTCTCTCTCTCCCTCTTCTTATCTTCACCTCTGTACTCTCCAGGGACCTCATTCAACCCCAGGGCAGTGAATGGCCTCTGTGTGTGGATGGCTCCCCATAGCCTGCCTCCAACCCTGACCTCCCCCTCAACTTCAGGTTCATCTAAACACCTGCCTATGTGACAGGACTGCTTGAGAGGTCAAATGGGCATCTTAAACTTCACATGCACTAAACTCTTGATCGTGCCCCCCACCCCACCATTGATCTTCACTCCCCCCATGAAAACTAAGAGTCATCTTTGACTTCTCTCTCTCTCTCTCTCCATACCCAGCTCATCAGCAGCTCCTATCAGCTCTATAGCCAAAGAGGTTATGAATCTGATCACTTCCCGCCCCTGTTGTGGCAACCCCCGATTGTGCTCCCTGCTTTCCCTCTGACTCATCCTGGGTCTGGTCATCACATGGACATGAGTGATCCTTCATAAATGTCCAGTGTTGGCCCATCACACTTAGAATAAAATCTCATTTTTTTTGGTCATAGCCAACACTGCCTGGATCTGGTCCACAGTCCTCCTCAACCTCACTTCCTACCATCCTGCCCCTTGCTCATGGCTCCACCACCCTGGCCTCCTGCCTCATCCTGAAATGCCTCAAGCACAGTGTCCTCAGCTCAGGGCTATGCTCTCGTTGTCACCTTGTCCCTCTTCCTTCCCTGGCTTCCTTCAGTCTCTGTTCAAATGTTCCTTCCTCAGAGGGGCCTCAGCGACCACCCCGTCCAAAAATGGTACTCCCTTCCCCATTACCTTGCTTTGCTTTCTCCATAGCTGGTGACATTACCTGAGGATATGACACAGCTGTTCACCTGCATTACTGCCTCTCTCCCACTAGAAAAGTCCCAAGAGCTGGAACTTCTCCGACTTCATTTACTGTGTTAAAACCAGCTCCTACGGCAGTGCCTGGCAAAGAGTGGGCACTCAGATACTTGTTGAATGACTGAGTGAGGGCATGAGTACCCACTGGAGTGTCCCTCCCTATCACAATCATGCATGACCCTCTGTAGTCACAAAGCCCTGGTCTCACTGGTACCAAAAGCTGGGTGCCCTAGCCAGGGTGGCTGGGGACAGGAGGCCTGAGTTGAGAACGACTGGATGAGCCAGTGAGGGGCTAAGGTGCCTTTTGACTCCTCTCATGGGATTCTGGCCTAGGAAGGACTTAGTTTCCTCACTGCTCATCTGGGTTGGAACGAGAGTAAAGGGGTTTCTGAGTCCCATGTGCAGAAGGACCTCCCCGCAGGGAGGGCTGTTACTCAGGAAGGTCTGGATCACTCTGGGAGCGGGCCCCGTCGTGGTAATTCACTGCAGGGAGGCTGCACCAGGCTGTGGAAAGGGGCAGGTTTCTGAGCCAGACACTGAGTCCTGCCAGGATATTTCATGTTGTAATTCACCGTGCAGGGTGGAGCCCCAACACTGGATCTACGCCTGCTGTCTGTGGGGCCCGGAAGGCAGCTGACCCTTGGTAAGCCTTGGTTTGCTCACTGAGAGAGACACCCTGCTCAGCTGTTGCACAGACTAAAAATGCAAAGTGCACAACAGTCTCTGGCCAGGGCAGGCATTGAAGGTCAGCTTGTTCTCCTCCCGGACGAGTTTTCGGGCAAGTCCACATTTACTCTAGGTTCTAGCTCCCTTCTATGTGGCACAAGTTAACCCTTGTCTTCTGCTGAGTTCAGAAGGAAGGGTGATATGACCATAATCAAGAAAGTACATAAACACCCTTTCTCTTAGGAAAAAGACCCAAACACATGATTAAAATAGCCAGCTGTGCTGTGTTATAAAGGTGACATCCCTTATCTTTAAGATATGAGGCAATCAGTAGTGTGGGTAATGCGGACTGGCCAATGAGCCCCATTTGCCTCATTTTTATGAGATTTTGAAAGATATGTTGGCCTCAGATGTATGGTCTCGATGGTGTTTGGCACAGGATGAGTGAGTGATAGTGACTTTCAGGGGCCAGGCCAGCCCTGCTGAGTGGCTGAGGAAGCCAGTCTGAAGTCAGCACCAGCTGTAGTCCCATCGCCTAGTGGAGATGGACCTCATTGCCCCATAAGAGGGATGAAGGCCTAGTTCTGTGCAGAGGTCGGGTGGGCAGTTGCAGCTGGAGACATGCTGGAAGAGCCCACACAATGGCTGGGCTTGAAAATTCAGTCACTGTTGCTCCTAAGGGCAAGTAGTTCTTCAATGTATTCTGATTCATGACTCCTTTTAAGAATTCGACTAAAAACTACGGACCCCTTTCTTCAGAAAGATGCTCCAACCCACATAACGCAACATTTTGCCTGTAATTTCAGGGGATGCACAAACCCATTGGGATCCCCAAGTCAAGTATGATTGATGCCTTGGGGAACAGGGAGAGCTGAGGGGATGAGGGGACAAAATGAGGGCAGGAGACCTAGCCTAGCCAGTGGGGTGGAGCACCAGACGATAGAAAGGCGACAGGGGAGCCGTCAAGGCGACCACAGTCCTTTACCACTTTCCTAGAGAGGCTCTTGATGAAAAAATAAAGCTAAATGTGGGCGAATGCCCACCCAGCACACAGGACGCTAATATATCTGCAAGTATAGCAACAAGGAAAGAAGAGCAGGGGGAAGAGGCTGGCCTTATCCTTTCTGTCAACAAAACCAAACCCAATGGACTGAGAGTCGGTCCTCTTATCTCAGCTGGGCTCCCTCCTATCACTTTTCTAGCTCTTCTTCCAAGACCTAGCTCCCAATTTGCAGCTGGAGGCCAAACTCTGCGTTTGAAGGAATTAGGGATAAATAATGATGGTCATCAAGATTCGCGGAGCGGACAAGGGAATCTGCCAGCAGACTCTGGGCAAACAAAGCCCTTTAAGTTGCAGAATGAATTTCCCAAACCTTAAAAAAAAAAAAAAAAAAAAAGAATTCCCAAGTGTATTCAGTAGGGGAAAAGGAAATTTCATCTTGAAAACAGATCTGGAAAAGGTGCTGACATTTTACAGATAAGGAGAATGAATTGCTCTCCTGCCTTCAGGTAGCCATGCAAATAGGACCTAAAGAGGTTCCAAAAGCCGATAACCTCCTTCACTAGCTCAGGAACTTCCTTCACTAGCTGAGTCCCAACTGAGCAGAGGGGTATTAGAAGTGGGCTTTCAAGGATCAAGTTCCCAGAAACGCTATACTTTACTAATGCAGCACCTGTACAGAAAGAAGCAGGACTGTGATCTGAGTGGGTGACAGCCTGGGTGAGGACAGACTCCCACACAGGAGTCATCAGCCATAGCATCCCCTGTGCAGAACTTCAAAACATGTGTCCCACGCCCCCTCTGAATTGACCATAAACTTGGACCCATTGAGTCTGCTTCCTTAGACTCAGAGCCCCTCTAGCACATACACGCACAATCTCCAAGGAGAAGTACACAGTATTAGATGAGTTCAGCTTACCTTTCGGCTATTAACAATTAATTCGTGCTGCCATTGTGTTTTTACAAAAAAGACATTCTTTTCCACCTCTCTCCTATTCATCATGTTCCATAGAGCTCAGCTTTGTGATCAGGAAACCGACTGTAAAGTCCAGAATGAGGACACGGGCTCTACATGGTGTGGAATGGCAGTGAGACACACTAGGACTTCAGAACTCAACTGATCACACCCAGGAGGGAGAAGAACAAGCAAGCTGGGCTTCAAGATGCCTTATTTGGACACTAGCTTTTGATGTGTCTCTGATGGTTATTAATCAGACATTTCAAGGGCAAGAAACTATTTCCCCAAGACTACTTTTTGAGACATTTCCAGGTAAGTGCCAAATACAAAGAAATGATACTGGGTTGTGAGTCTTGGGATGGGGTTCTGGTCCTGGCTCGGCCCTAAATGTGCCAGGAAACACCCTCCCCCTCCATTGCATTTCCTTGACTAAATCATCACGAGGTTCGTCCTACTTCTCAGGCTCCAATTCCACACTCCTCAGGAAGGAGAGAAAAAAGAGTCACGAATGCACTTCTGGCATTTCCCTAGGACAAAGCCCAGTTCCTTGCAGCTTGGCACTGCCTCTTCCTAACACAGAAACTCCACTAAGACCTGGCAGGCCTGCTGTCTCCCCGACGTGTCCTCCCACCTCCCTCTGCAGTATTATTATTATTATTATTACTGTTTGGTTTTGGCAGAGGCTGCCTGTCCTCTCCATCCAGAGACTTAGTCCCAACTCACCTCCTCTATGAAGTCTCCCACATGGGCCCCGCTCTGCTTCCTCCTCCTCACGGCTGACCCTGCTGGGTCCGTCCTGCCAGCTCGGACACTTGTTTGTTGTGTGGCTTTTGTAAAATACTCTGTAGTCATTTTCCTGTGGGTGTGTCTTTTCTACTGCCCAGTGCCCCAGCTTCCCAGCTCAGAAGGTTCTGGGTGTGGGGGTCAGGACGGGGAGGGGGACAGGATGGCCAAGGGAGGGGTGAAGAAAGAGGCCATGTAGGTGATCAAGTAGAGCTGCCACTTTCCTTCCTGTCTCTTTTTCTCTTGGCAAAAGATAGGTTGACATCCAAAATGAATGCCTTTGGGCAGGGAGGGTAGTGTTGGGGGCAGTTCTGTCTCACAGGCAAGGCATGGTAGGGAAGGGAGGGGCTGAGAAATGGAACCCCTGTGTATGGGTAGTGGTGATGGGTGGGCATGACCTACCATCCACGGTGACTTGGCAGGAGCACTCAGCCTGGCCAGCATCATTCTTGGCTACACACTTGTACAAGCCTCTGTCCTCAGGCAGTGCCTTCTCGATGGAGACGGAGCAGAGTGAGCCTGGGGAGGAAGAATTGTTGAGTGAACCAGGTGTGGTCATAGTACCTGCCCTGGCATCTGGAGCACAGCAGGTGAGTGTTAGTCACACGGGCAGCCTCTGGGAGCCCAGAAGCCAGAGGCCTTGTGGGAACCAATCCCCTACTCCTCACCAAAGCCAGGGCACTTTCTGCTTATAACCCATGTCCAAAATAACTGATCCCTAAATCCGTTCCTTCCTGATACCTCCTCCCCTACTCCAAAGAATCCTCTTGTGGGGACATAATGAAAGCTGCAAAAGAAGGTAAAGAAATAGCCTCTGCCTTTGGAGACCATCCAATACAATAGAAGGAGAGGTACACAGGCCCTGCCCCCTGGTCGTCACCAAGAGAGAAAAGGAGTCCGACACAGGGTTACAGACCTGTTAGGAACAGTGACAGGTGAGGGGGTCCCACTCTGTTTACAGTAGTGATGCTGTGACTGCATTCTGGAAAAGGGAGCTTTGAGCAAAGAAGTGGGTGGAGGAGGCGAGGAGCACTTGTCCAGGAGGGGCACTGGCCTGTGGGAAGATTTGTTGGGAGGTGGTGACTACAGCCAGGGCCCCAGGAGCTGACTTTTTAGGAAGGGTGTCTGAGCTGGAGAACCACGGCCAATGAAGGGCACTGGGCCTGCAGAGGGGCCCTCTGGGGCTGCCTCCCTTCAGAGTTGGGTCTTCTGGTTGCCCCAGAGAGAAGTGGGGATGGCCTTCCTTCTCCATGGACTCTCCCCTGGGCCTGCCTTCACTCCCAGCACCATCTTCTGGCCTGGTTTGGGGAAGGAGGTGTCAGCTAGGCACACACAGGAATCTGGGGTCTGGTCCTGGCCCCTGCCAGCTCTCTCATCCAGGGCTGGTTACTTCTCCTCTGTGAGAACCTTGAGGAGGTTCCCCAGGGTGTGGAAAGAGGCTTGCTGGGCCAGGCGGAAGGGCGGCAGTTCCCAGTTCTTGCTTTCAGATGCACAAGCAAGTGAATAGCAGGGCATCCTGCTCAAAGCTGCCCCTGTTGTCAGGGCAGCAGACATCACACAAGAGGACAGAGCCAGGGCCACGTACACTCTGCCACCTGGAGCTGCCATCTCATGTCCCACAAGCTGCTGGCATTGGGAAGGAAGAGCTGGGTGCATTCTGGGTGGATACCAACTACTGTCCCTGCCCCCCATTACACAAATGCACAGACTTGACCAGCAAATACAAGGAGATTAGAAAGAGGAAAGATGACATCAGTTCTGCTCAGAAAACCTCACTAAGGCTGGTGGAGGAAGTAAGGGTGTAATATTGCCCTTTACTCCTTGCCACCTGGGTAATGTTTTAACAGAGAAACCTTCATCCTATAAACCACCTGTGGCAAGAGGGCTGATCTGCACCCTACTCCCAACCTCTTATACCCTTATATAGACCCCAACCCCTGGGAAGGCTTCACTCTGTTTTCTTCCCTTTGTGGTTAGGAGACAGAATTTGTAGAAACTGTAATGGAGAGGATTTAGGCTGGAATTTTAGGAAGTCTGTCATAAGAGTAAGAATTGTGAGGCACAGGAGTGGGGAATGAGGATAACTATGTCCTGGAGAGAGAACTTTCCATTCATCTGGGTGGGCAGGAGGATGCCAAGATGACCTCTAGCCCCAACTAGAGGGGCTCAGAGGCTTAGCAGAGACCAATCCCGTCTGGAAATTTTCCCTCAAGTCAGGGTGGGGCTAAGGCTTTGGGAACAGATATACCACCCCCAACGCACATCCTGTTCAAATCCTTGATTTTCTTTCAGTTTCAGTCCCTCAGCTGCCTTGAGCCCTAAGTCAAAATGATACAAGCTGCAAAGACAGTACACAGAGAGTAGGGGGCATGTGGACCTGGCCCCCGCCTCCTCTCCCAGGTCAAGGCATGGGGCAGGCAGCTTTTCCAACCTGCCCAGAGCCTGGACCCCTGGCCATGTGCATGGGCTTGGGGAGGCCCCCCTGGTAGGCTTGCAGGCTTGGCTACCCCAGATGAAGAATCTGGTATTTCCTGTGGGACAGTTCATTCTTGACCTCCAGAAGAAAAGCTGTTTCCCAGAGGTTTTTTTTGAGAAGCCTCAGCCTGGTGGGGAATTTTGAGAGGGAGATGAGGGGGATGGGAAAGGTCAGCACCACTGCAGAGCTCTGCCTGGGAGAGCCCCTCAGGGCTGTCGTGGAGTAAGTGCTCCTGGGTCTGAAGCTCTCCTAGCTCTCTCCTTTTCTGAGTTGAGGGCAGAGGGGAGGAAGGGGATGTGGATGGAGGGAGGTAGCTTCCTGGAGGTTCTGCTATAGGACTGCCTCCATCAGCCTACCCAGCCCACCCGGCAAGCCCAGATGGTACCACTCATCTCCAGGTCACCCCTGCAGGCATGGTGTCCTCCTTGTTCCCCCAGTCACCCAGGCCTAGGTGGACCTCTTCTGTGCTCCCAACTCTGAGCTCATCCATGTCAAAGCACGGCTCACAAGGCCATTGCCGACTCACATGCCTGTCTCCCACACCAGCTCTCGGAGGGGAGTGACCCTGTCTGTCACCAGTGTTTTTCCTGAGCCTGGAATGCAGTCACAGTAAAACATATTTGTCATTCTGAGAAGGATAAAGGCGTGTTTCTGTAGCAGGTGATCTAGTAGGATCTATGTAAGAAAAGATCACAAACAGTCAAATATAACTTACTACTGAAAAAGATAATATATGGTTTCTGAAAAAAGAAAATTCAGAGTTCTTCAAGTGGGTTATGCACACAACAAAGGGGGCTAGAATAATGCCTTGCTCATAGTAGATGCTGCATAAACCAATTTTTCGTAGGATGAACTTACATGGGTTTTTAAAAAGCCTTTGCAAAATTCTACCCTGAAGGCAATTACAAATGAATTACCTATTCACAACAGCAACTAAAATGAATCCTCATTGTTAGACTGGGACAAGTGTTTCGCCAGGAGGAGGAGCCTGGCCCGGAGACAGGAAACAAAGCATAAAGATAAAGCCCTTCTCAGGCCACCACAGAGCTCCCCTCAGCTCAGGGGACCATCGGCCTCCCACCCCTCAGCACAGGCATGTCCCGGAAGGGCTGGGGAAAGACTTGGGGGCAGAGGGCAGGCCCAGCTGGTGGTAGCTGTGAACCCCATCAGCCCTACAGTTCTAGGGGTGCAGGAAGAGGAAGGATACCTCCACATGTCTGTGTCCTGCCACAAATCAACTAGGGGTCAACTCCAGCCCAGGCCGTCAGATCTCTTCTGCTCTTCTCAGCATGAAAGGGGGTGAAGTAAATGGGGTGATGTAATCTTGTTTGGGGGGGTCTGTGGGCTATGAACCCTATCTAAGCTACAGACATCAGAGAAGTCCCCTGAAACCTAAAAACAGCATGTCCACTAGCAGTCAGTGTAAGCAGATACACAGGTTGATGGGGGGGGACAGTGCAAGAGTCTCTTGTGGCCAAAGGTGGGTGACAACAGGAAGCATCCTGGAGGAAGTGAATCTTGTTTGTAGCAGAGCTGACAGGATGGGGATCAGTGCAGCGCAGCAAAAAGGGCTCCAAGTCAGGAAGCCAGGGGCAGGACAGGTGCTGAGCTGAGCGTGAAGGACGCAGGACGGGAGGCCAGTGGAGCCATTCCTTCATCTTCCCCTATAAATCTCCTCCAACCACCAGCTTCCTTATTCCCACTGACACCACCACTGAGACCCCAGCCACTCAGACACCCACACTTAGTGGTCTTCCATTCCTTTATCTTCTTCACCTACCCCCACCCCCATTCTGCCCTTCCAAGCCAGGCAACAGGTGCCATTACTTCTATCCTTGCTTCTTGAACTGGTCACTCCCTGTCTGTAGTTGTGGCTACTATGCTAGTCTAGGCTTCACCGTCTTCCTTCCGACCACTTCAGTAGGCTCTATACTTGCCTTTTGGGCACAGAGTCCACCAAAACCCCTAAACTGAGCTTCATGTACAGTGCTCCTCATTCCAAAATCTCGCATGACTCCCTACTGCCTTTAGACTGGAATTCCTTGGCAGGATATAGGATGAAACTGGGGCCATGTCGTCCTCTCCAGCCCAGAACAAGCTGTTAGCAGGATGCCTCTGCTGCTGTGGGCCACCCTCCCCCCTCACCCCGAAGCCCATCCCCTCTGGCCTGCCTTCAGGGCTTAGATCAAAGTCCAGCACTCAGCTCCCTCTCTTCCCACTTCCAGCAGCTCCTCCCGACACACTCAAAGCACTTGTCAGCACTTGGCTCTAACAATTTTATCACTATGAGTGTGTCTTCTCTTTCCAGATCTATTGAGAGAAGACCCACTCCACCTCTCAGAATGCCCTACTCCCTGCGGAGGGACCTGCTCAAGTGGTGACCTATAGACAAGGCTTTAAGATAAGCTTTCTCCTTAACAAAACACCGGGCTCTTGAAGTCTTGGTGAGTGAAGGGACAGAGGGTGGGGGTGATTTTTTGAGACAATGCACTCTCCTGTATTGAAGCAAGACAGGCCCACTTCAAGGTCTGCTTCCACCACTGCAGGGAAAATACTAGAAACCTGGCAAGGCTGGGGGCACCATCTGTGTTTCAAACTTCGGACAACTGTTAACAAAACCGAGGAGTAAATAGTCATTAGTGTTTTCTGTTGATAGGCAAATTCTCAGCTGCCACCAGTATCCTGACAAAATAATAGGAATTAACTAAGAGGTCATATAGCATAGTGGTCTAGGCACGGGAACTCAGCCACCTGAGTTCAAATCCCAGGTCTGTTACCCCCAGCACCTTGCATTGGGCAAGGTACATAACTTCCCTGTTAGGTGGACAGTACAGTCATAGTTGGGAGGATTCAATGAGTGAAAAGTGTAAAAGGCCTAAGATAGTGTCTAGCACGTAGTGTTCAACAGATGTCAGCTATTCTTTAAACACAATTTAAAAATATTTAGAAGATGTCTTGCAGTTTGATTTGGGGCTCTCTCTGGAATCCCTTCCCACCTCTCCTGGTCTCTCTCCTCTCCGTGTGCAGCCCTCCTTGGATCATTTCTTCTGCTGCTGCTCTGGATCTGAATTGTTCCCTCTGGGATGGTTTCCATGGGAAGGGAAGCTGGAGTGGCTAGGATCTCTAGGGTCTTTACCACTCAGGGACCAGCAGGGAAAACATACTGCAGGCACTCAGGGTGCAAGAAAACAGTGGCTAATGGCTCAGAAGGGTTTCTGAGACCAGGCCTGGGGTCTGCCTTACAACACTTAGTTAAGTGAATTGTTTGTAAGTTGCTGTTGATGGCTCTGGGTTTAAACCCCATGCAAGCCCGAGAGCAGCTGTCCCCAGCTGACTTAACCTCAGTTTCCCTGAGTCTGGAGCAGCCACAAACCTCCCAACGCCAAGCCTGCTGAGACCCTGAAGCCCATGGGCAACGCCAAGCCTGATGAGAACTTGAAATTCGCTAGCAAAGAAGAACTCAAGAAATATGTTAAGAATGATGTGAACTGCAAGAGAGCCCATACAGGGACCACAGATAATGAAAAAAGATCAGACAGCCAGGCGACAGCCCCAACCTTGTCCTGAGGATGGTGGATGACACCCTGTATCCTGCCCAGAGAGATCACCATAGGGCGACCTGGGAAATGCTCCCAGTCAGGGTTTCCAATCAGTTTTACCAAGGACTTTCCAAGTGGGAGAGCCCCACAAGGGCAGCAGGAGAGGCTGTGGTGTCCACTCCTCTGGACGTGTCACCCCAGCCCAATAATCCCCCATGCCTCAGGGGAGGGGGGCTGAGCCAGCAGAGGTGGGGGATGGAGGAGATGACTTCTGGAGGACCCTGCCAATCTGAGGACATCCACATGGAAAAGTTACTGCGTCAACACATTAGCAGAAAATAACACACTTTTCTCTCTGCCAGCCAGTGTTCTCTTCACTCCTTCAGCACTGAGATTCAGCATGCTCAACTGCTCCACGTGTGCTGTTCCAGATATAGAGGGAAGACAGACCCTTACTGGGGGCTGAGAGGGATTCTGTGATCTTCGAATGCTCCATTCTGCTTGTGAGGGGAAGGCAGGCAGCATCAGAAGGTGAGGGAGGGTATGGGGAGGGTGCTGCCAGGGGACAAGGAGGGGAGCAGCCCATGGGGAGAGCACTCTGACATCTCAGCTGACTCAGATTTGACAGGACCTGTCCACTCCGGCCTCTTCTGTGGCTGCCCTCTGCCCCTCAAGGGTGAAATGTCACTTCCCAGGAGCTTCTTTGTAAGCTTTCTCCTTAACAAAACACCGGGCTCTGGCCAGAGCCACCAGCATCAGCTCAGGCAGGACTCTGTTCCGTGCTGGCAACCTATCCCTACGCTGGCTGCCAGAATGGGGTGTGGAGGTCAGCTGGCCTTGGAGCTCCCACCTAGACTTGGGATTTACAAAAGCACTTCAAACCAAATTGAGGGTCCAGAGAAAATACTCCTGTGTCACCCCCATCTCTTCTCCAAGTATAAACTGGCCCCTCTGAAAACTCCAGACCCCAAAAGTCCACACAGATGGAAGGCTTTGGGGCCCCCCTCCTCTCCCCACCACCCAAGAATGTGAAATACCAGCAAACAAAAGTCTCATCCAAATTAGGAAGCGAGCAGCTCTGTCTGACCGTGAGTGTGTGCTGTAGGGGCTGTTTTGGGATTTTGGCTTTCCTGACAGATCCTTTCAAACCCATAATGCTATCAAGACTTAAGTTATTCTTGACCCCAACTCAGAGCTCCGTGCCACCTGGTCACTGCACACCCTTCCCCAAACCTAAGACGCTGCTCTAAATAGCTCTTTACTCAGAGCTTCTTGCTGGCTCCAGCCTCCGTGTCCCCCACCTCCAAGCCTGTGAACAGAGCCCTGTCCATGCTGGAGCTGGGAATCAACTCAGGCTCAGGTCTCCTCTGGGGAGCCACAGGTGGCGGTGCCATGAGAGGGCTCTGCCAGATGGGTGCCGAGATGTGGGCATGTGCCACAAGGACCAGCATCCCAGCCCTTAGCCCCAGCCTTGGTGCACGTACCCAAGGTCCCTGAGCGGGGACCTATCCTTGAGTCAGCAGGAAACAGGGGTGCGGCCCTCCTACCCAGGCTATGGGCCGCTGACAGGGGTCAGCAAGACCAAGGCTCCATGAGCTAGCAGTGGCCCTGGTACAGAGGCCCCTTCTTCCCCAACCCCCACGCTCATTTACCTTCCTGGGAGAGGACGATGAACTTGGTGGTCTTGAGGGTCTTTCCATTCAGTGTCCAGGTGACGGTGGCTGGGGGGTCAGAAGACACCTGGCACTGGAGCAGCAGCTTCTCGCCCTCTGCCACACGAACATCTTGCAGCTTCTCCTTGAAGACTGGGGCTGTCCCCTGGCTCTCTGATCTTTTTTCATTATCTGTGGTCCCTGCATGGCCTCTCTTGCAATTCACATCATTCTTAACATCTTTCTTGAGTTCTTCTTTGCTAGCAGATTTCAGGGTCTCAGCAGGCTTGGTGTTGCCCATGGGCTTCAGGGTCTCAGCAGGCTTGGCGTTGCCCATGGGCTTCAGGGTCTCAGCAGGCTTGGCGTTGCCCATGGGTTTCAAGGGCCCTGAAGGCTGTGCATTGCTCAGGGGCTTGGAACTTTCCACGGCCTTGGCATTCAGGGTCTCAGCACTGCTGCTACCATTCTCCGCTGGTAATTTCTTCTTGCCACCAAGCACTGAGCGAAAATCCGGGGTGGCAGGTTTCGGTGGTGGCACCTTCTCAGGCACAGGGGTCTTGGGAGTCCCCTTCTTGGCCAGGACAGAGCGGAAATCGACCTGCTGGGGGCTGTGCACCTTCCTCTCTTCCTCGGACACAGTCTTTGGCTTCACTTGCCGCTGCAGGTTGGCACGGAAATCCATCTGCTCGGCTGGGATCTCCTTCAGGTCGTCTTCCGATAGGGTCTTGGTACTCACCTTCTTCCCCAGGAGGTCTCGGAAGTCCAGCTGCTCCACCTCCTGCTGGCGGATCGCCTCCTCGGTGTGCTGCCTCGTCTCCACGCGCCTCTTCAGCACCCCTCGCACGTCCTCGCCGTCTTCCTCCTCTGGCCAACCCTGCCCTCTTGCTGGCCAGCCAGGCCTCAGGGTCCCATAGCGGTCACTACCACCACCATCAGCACCAACTCCTCCACCACAGAGGCCCTCACAGCTGGCAGGCTCCCTCCCCCTGCAACCAGTGAAGGAAGAAAGGAAAGTAGCAGGAGGAAAAGGGGCTGGGTAAGAAAGAAACGTCAGGGGAGAGCAAATCCCTGAGGGTGGGAGGGTAGAGGGGAGCGGGAGGGGAGGGGGAAGGCCGGCCAGGCTGTGTTTATAGATGGGAACATTGGTGAGAGGCGCTCGCTTGCTTAGTTGGTTTATTACATCGGTAATGACTTCAGTAGCCTTATAAGGGTGTGTGAAAAAAAAAAAAAAAAATCCCTCCCTCCTTCCCCTGCTCTCCCTCCCTCATTCGCCTTCCAGGCTCTCCCTTCTGGCTTTGGCAGCCTCAACTGCAGGACACAAACAATCTAGGGCTGCTGGGCGGGGGCTGCTGGGGCCTGGAGGATGGTGGGGATGGGGGCATGGCCTGGTGAGGCAGCTCTTGGGGGCACTCACCGTGGAAGGGCTCCGGCAGGGCTGTTCTGTAGCATCAGTGACACCTGGCAACTGCATTCACCAACCCGGTTCCTGAGGAATTCCAAAGATCAATAAAGATCAAGAGGCCCTCTGGGCAAAGGGCCTGTTCAGTGTGGACTTGATCACAGGCTGCTGGCCACCAGGGAAGATGGAAGTCAACGGCTTGGCTGTGACATTCACCCCAGCCTTAGATTTAGGGCAGGACCCTCTCACTCTGTGGTCACCCTTTATTTTCTCAGCTCTTATTTAAAAAGAAGAAGAAAAACAGAATCTCTGGACAACAGCTAAGGCAGGCATCCAGAAGTAGGAATACTTTTCTGTAAGTATATAATGTAATCATTCAATCAATCAGTCACTCAACCAATAAAAGGGGAAGGAGAAAGGCTAACCCTGCTGGGGACTGTGATAGAGCAGCTGGGTCTAGACAGATAGGCCCTGGTGGTGGGCCTGCCCAGTGACCTTGACTCTGACTCCATGATCCCTTAACACAGAGGTAGTTCCTTTCCCTCTCCTTCCCAGGAATGGAAGCACCTCTACCCCCACTCACTGATAATGCTCTCAGATCAGAACTTTTTGTGTTAAAAACCCAACAAGTGTTTTCCTACATGAGTGGCCCTTTCTCTTCTTCCTTCAGGTGGGGAGGGCTCAGGTTTTTTCGTGTCCATAAACCTACTCAGTCTCCTGCTGGTGCACAGAGGCTCAGGCCCTCTGCTCAGGGGAGGGGCTGTACCCTGCCTGGCTGCAGTGCAGTGCATTTGCAGCAGATTGTCCCTCTAACCCCATAAGGCTGCCACCTGCTGGCATTTCTGAGCTTTGACCGGCCAAGAAGGTTCTGCTCAGGCTAGGGGAAGTGGTGAGGGCAGGTCTGTGAGCCAGAGAAGACTAGTGATGGTTATAACAACTGCATTTCATACAGCACCCTCTAGCTTTCATGACACCCACACACAGTTCTTTCTTGATACCCACAGCATGCCAGAGAGGTATAGAGTACTGCCATGCCCAATTTAAAGATAAGGAAAGGGGGCTCTGGGGTGGGACCCTCAGGGTCTCTGACAACAGTGCTCCCACTCATGCCCCTGGATGTGGCCGTCTCACTAGCACTCAGACCCAATAGCAGATGTGCCAAGCTCTGTGACAGATTCTTTACATGAGCCATCTCATTTAATCTCAGAACAGCTCTGTGAGATTAGAGTCAGCACTGTTTTTATAAGGTAAGAAAAATGAGGCTTATAAAGGGAAAGTAGTCCAGGCACACTGGTTCATGCCTGTAATCCCAGCACTTTGGGAGGCTGAAGTGGGAGGATTGCTTGACCTGGCAAGTTTGACACCAGCTTCGGCAACATAGCAAGACCTCATTTCCATTAAAAAATAATAATACTAAAGGTCAAGGTTAAGTTATTTGCCTAAACTCACAGAGCTTGCTAGTGGAGGCAGGGGTTAGGAACTGTGACCCTATGACGTTTGCACCCCACCCTACTCTGCTTATCAGTACAAATCTGGTCTGGGACATGTGTGTGTCCATGCGCATATGTAGATATCAGTCATACACATGATGCACACATATACTGGTCTAGCTGGTGGGCACCTGCACCTGGAGGTCCATGTTTGGGAATATGTGCACATGTGAGTTACATCCACCCAGACAGGCATCTGAGCATGCGTTCTTATGCATTCTGCTGGTGTTTGTGGGTCTCCACCTCACTCTACAAGGCCTCCCTCCCAGTGGAGGGACACTGGCAGCCCATGGCCTAGCACAGGATTCTCAGGGGCTCTGGGGCACCGCTCACCGTTTGGTGCTGGCACCCATTTGAAACAAGGAGAAGCCAATCGTTGCTATCCTCCAGCCCTCCTCTTGCCTGCTGGGCTCCTCTCCTTTGTCCGTTTCCCAGTGCCCTCGTGCTGTCCCAGGCAGTGCTGGTGCAGGTACCTTCCTGGCTGCCTTAGCTCTTTCACTCTTCTCTCCTCCCTGGCCATGCATCCCATAGCCTCCCAGCCACCCTCCTCAATACTCAGGCTCTCAGAGGGCACAGACTCAAGGGCAGGGAGTCTCAAGTCTGGAGAATTTTGAGTTCAGGGTGTTCTTTTGCTCAACAAACAGTGGTTAGAAACCTCATGGGTGCCAGGCCCTGGGAAGACTAAGAGGTTCTCAGTGTGCCCCGAGTTCTCAACACTCAAAAAGGCTTATGGGCTTTGGGTGAGCTTGTAGAATAACCATGTGAAGTCACCCTGCTTCTGCCAGGCTGCTGGCCAGGGTCAGGCCACTCTTTTCCTATTTTTAAGCACAGCCTTGTGGGTGCTTGGGTTGACATGGAGCAGGAAGATGAGATGTCCGAGGGCTGTGTCTGCCTGGCAGTCCTTTCAGCATCTCCTCAGCAGAGTTTCTCCTGTCACCAGTAGAACACAGCCCAGATGCAAACATCAGGAGCAGATGCTGCCCAGATGGCTGCTTTACCCCAGCTGGACTCCTCTGAGGCTTTGGCAGTGGCCAGCCCTGTGCCCCAAGCTGGAGGAAGCCGACTCTCCCCACGGGGGAAGCAGGTAAGGGCTTCTGTCACTTCCCATGACCTGTGCTCAAGCTGGGGAGCACAGACTCAGATAAGCCTCTCAAGGGCTCCTGCCCAGTCCAGCCCCAGGCCTTGCCCTGTGGCACCCAGCAGGCTAAGGGGTCAGAGGAAGGTGGAGGACTTGGGATACCAAGGCTGACCCATTAAGGGGAACATCCGGTGGTGGGGTGATCTGGTGGTAACCATTCCTACAGCCATACACTGAAATCTCTGCTGGGCCTTAAAGACAAACCGTGGGTTCATTTGCAGCCTACAAAGTTCATAGTGGCCTCCTGCGTGGGACCCACACATCAGATCACCTAAGCTGCTGGAACAGGGTCTTGGGGCCATCTTCGACAACTGCACACACCCCGTTACAAAATCAGGGCTGGGGCTGAAGATGAGGCTGCATCCCAGGAGCTGCCACAGAGCATACAGGGCTGTCATCCTACATACTGAAACTTTCACAGACAAACAGAGTCCTTTCGCCTCTGCTAACGAAGCCCTGAATAAGAGTCCCACTCTGGTTACAAAGCCTTGGATCCTGTCCCACCCTGAATCGTCTACCTCTTGGATGGGTTTTATATGGAAAAATCAGTTTAAAGAACTAATTTCGACCAAGCGCGGTGGCTCACACCTGTAATCCCAGCACTTTGGGAGGCCGAGGCAGGCGGATCATGAGATCAGGAGATCAAGACCATCCTGGCTAACACGGTGAAACCCTGTCTCTACTAAAAATACAAAAAATTAGCCGGGCGTGGTGGCGGGCGCCTGTAGTCCCAGCTACTCGGGAGGCTGAGGCAGGAGAATGGCGTGAACCCAGGAGGCGGAGCTTGCAATAAGTCAAGATTGTACCACTGCACTCCAGCCTGGGCGACAGAGCGAGACTCCGTCTCGGAAAAAAAAAAAAAAAAAAAAAAAAAAGAAACTAATTTCCTGGCAAGTATCAAGTGTTTCAAGTATTCCAGCTGGAATTTTGAGCTGACGTTTTGTCATTTCCCTTTTGGTTCAGTAGACAAGAGCTAGGAAGGGAAGAGAGGCAGAAACTACCCACCCATACTTGCCTCACAAACCTAGCAGGGACAGGCAGGATCTGCCCAGCCCTCTGCCCCTGCACACCAGACCCCCTGGCTTCCTCCCAGCCATCCAATCGTTCCCCTCGAAAGGCACCCTGCCCTGGGTCCAAGTCGCTGAAGGAGCGAGGTCTCTGGCAGGCCTGCCACATACGCTTAGGAAACTCTCCACGGACTTGCTTCTTCTTAGGTGGGGACAAAGTCAAGGCCAGGGCAGCGGCCTCTGAAAGGAATGAAGAGGTTGGACTTCGGGGAAGAAAAAGAGGCAAAGGCTGCACAGGTGGAGGCTCTCGTGTGGTTTCCCAGGTCCTTCCAGTTCCCTGTGCACTTGGGAGAAACTCTCCATGCAGAGCCATAAGGAATGGAAGAGCATCTGGTTTCAGTCAAAAGATGAGGGTTTGAACTTGGGCTCTGTTACTTGCCTTTGGGTGGCCACGAGCAAATCCATAACCCTGAGATCTCAGTTTCCCCCATTATTAAATGATGATGAGGTTAGATAACTTCTGAGGCCCCTTCCAGCTGGGATAGTCTAAATTTTATGACTGTCCCCAGCTGGCCCCAGACAGTCTGCCTGCCGACCTCCTGGTGCACGCCTCCTCTCTGGCCTGGCAAACTTCCCACAGCCCTTTGCTTGGCTCTGCCTCCACCCCACCCTTTCTTGCTCGGCCTACTCAACAGCTAAGCCTTATCACATTTGCCAGGACTCAACCCTCCTTTTCCATCAAAATCCCAAAACCAGCTCATCTCCTCTAGGATGTCTGGCTTGAGTAACGTAAGTATTATCTCAAAGTGCTTCTCCTTCCATACAGACAAGATCATCAGCAGGTATTTTTACACATCACCGGTTTCCATTCTTTGTACTGACCTAGGGAGTAAGCGTGTACCTTCTCCCCACTTTGGAGGCAGAGTGGCCTTCCTGGTAATAACTAGTTCAAGCATAAGGCAAAAGCAGTTGATGCGTTCTGAGTGGACTGCTAATAACAGTAGGGTGACCAGCAGCCCGCAAGCATCCCATCAGCTGACTGCAACAGGCATGTCATTGAGCTCAGCTGAGATTAGCCTTGCCTAAATCAGCGGAACTTTATAGGAGATCCAAAGACTCTTAAGAAATAATAAAACTGCTTTTTAAAAAAGTAGCTGTTTTTAATAGTTATTAAGTATTGGGGTGGTTTGTTTTGCAGCAAAAGATAACTGATACAGGTATAAAGCACATGGTCACAAAGGACCTAAGGGGATGGGGTACATATTGGGTGTTGCAGTAGCCTTGGCATTTAGCTCTAGAGCCTATTTGTAGCTCAGAGCTGTGAACATGATGGGCTCAGTATGGGGAGATGATAAAGTACAGGAGAGAAAGCCCCTTGCAAAGTGGTCAGGCACCCGGGCCAGGACAGGTCTAACCATCCTCAGGATGTGGTATGGCCTCCTATTTGTAGGTTAGGTGCAGACAAATGCTCTTCTTTGATGCTTACACGAACCCCAGGACCCACAGAAGGCATTCTGTCTCCCTCAATCCAGGGCTGGCATAGGATTTTAAGAGACAGAGCATTTTCCAGGTAAAAGAGCACTTCTGAATCATACTCATCTAATGAATATGATTATTCATTAGATTATTCATTAGTCCAACGTGGACTATGGGCTCACCACTGTTCTAGGCCTGGACATGTAGCAGTGTGCCTTATGGAGCTGACCTGCCCACGTAACCTAGCAAGACCTTGAAAAGGAGAGAAAAAAGTAATGGGGAAAGGTAACCTCCTTGTGGCAGTTTTAAAATGTCTGCAAATTCTTCTCTCCAAGAGGTGGAACTGAATTTACCTCCCCTTGAGTATGGACTGTACTTAGTGACTCACTTCTAACAAAGTCGGAAGTGATGGTGTATGGCTTCCAAGGGTAGGTCTTAAAAGACACTGCAAGCTCCGACCTGGGCTCCCTCTTCGATCACTAGCTCTGGGGAAGCCAGCTGCCATGCCGTAAAGACACGCAAGCAGCCCCACGGAGAGGTCCACAAGGCAAGGAACTGAGTCCTCCCACCAACAGCCAGTGAGGAGCTGAGGCCTCCTGCCAGCAGCCAGTGAGGAGCTAAGCCTCCTGCCACAGTCACGGGAGTGAGCCTTGGAAGCGGGTCCTCCAGTGTCAGTCAAGCCTCCGAGACTGCAGCCCCTGCCGACATCCTGACTGAAACTTCAAAATCATCCAGCCAAGCTGCTTCCAAATTCCCAGCTGGGAGATGATAAACGTCTCAAGCTGCTAAGTTTCAGGGTAATTTGTTACACGGCAACAGATAACAAATGCGTTCCCTCTCTCCCCCTGCTTTTCCAACTTAATCCATTCCTCCTTCCTTCATACTCACCATAGGCCACATAATGGGGGAACAAGGATGTGACAAGACAGGATTCTGGGGAACTGAGCTCAAAAGGGAAGGTTCTAATGAACACTTGCTCTACTGAAGTGGAAGAAGCAAAAGCTTGTGAGCAGCACCGAGCCTGCACTTGCTTTACCTGGAAGTCCAAGCCCCACATTGGTTTGTGCTTCTTCTGGCTGCCCAGACCCAGGTTAGGGGAGCTAGGAATTTGGAGGGAAGGGTTAAGGGAGGCTGGCCGGACATGCAGACTCACTTGAGCAGGATCTCATACCGGCCGGCATGCCAGGGCTGCACCTTCTTTAGAACCAGGGTGAACACGTCCTCATTCTGAAGCACCTCGTAGTGGCCAGTGTCTTTGGAGAGGGCTTTGCCATCTCGGAGCCAGTGCACAGTAGGAAAGGGGTCACCAGCTATGGCGCAGGAGATGAGGACACTCTGGCCCAGGGAGGCTGTCACCGAGCGAGGCTTACTGATGAACCAGGGCTGGGTGCCATCGTGAGGCTCTGGAAGTTGGCAAAGGGCAGAGCTAAACAGGGAGACCCCTCAGCAGGCAGTGTCCACTCAATTCTCCATGGTGATGAAGGGTGGGAAGACAGCATGTCACCCAAGTAACAGCTTGTCCAAAATCACTGTGATTGGACACACAAATGCAGCACACCCTTCTCGTTGCACATCCATCTCGGATACATTCTCAGAGGATAATATGAGCATGACTGTATATCCAAAGTAAGGGGAGGTAGCCCAGAAGGCACAAGGGCACCAAGCCAGGTGCTAATGATCTGCATCCAATGTGTGTGATTAAGAGTTGTCACTCACTTTATGTGTGCTTAACTTGTCTCTCCTCTTAAATATTGTTGTCTAATGGCAAGGACCCTGTTAAGCCCATAACTCACCTCAAAAGTTATTACTGCCAAATTGTTAAGTATATTACAGATTTCCCTCTTAGTACTCTATGCACCTTGGCACCAGTAACTCAGAGAGGGCAGGGACTTCAGAAAGCTGGGAAGGGCAGCCCCACTCAGTCAGAGCTTGCGATGTTGGACAGGGAGCTGGCCTCCAGGGCTGGGATAGGACTGAGGGAGCAGACGGCCCACAATGGGAACAAAGTAGCCTCATGTGGTTTCCTTGCCTCCAAATCACTTCTGGAGAGGCTGCAACAGCTCCTCCTTCCCACTCGCTCTGAGTGGGTCAGCCTCACCTTGTACCGTGAGCATGGCCTGGGTGCGGACCTCTCCAGCGCTGTTCCAGGCCTCGCAGGTGTATGTGCCCGTGTCCTCCGGGAACACTTCCTGGATACAAAGGCTGTGCTGAGTGCCTCTCTGTTCAAAGTGGAAGTCCTCTGACTCTTGGATCTCGTTCCCATTGTGCAGCCAGATGACCTCAGGGGGTGGATTCCCTGAACCAGGAGGAGGGGAAGGGGGATTGGTCAGGGAGGTCCTCCCCGGCCATGCAGCAACTCTGCACTTAATACAGTGATGTTGGATGAAACACTCCAACAATTCTCTATGCTTCCACTTCCCCATCAGTAAAATAGGAATTCGAACAGGATCTACCTCGTGGGTTTGTCAGGAGGACCTTAAAATTTGAATAGAGCAACTGAGAACATCTTCTGAGATTTGGGAAGTTCTCACAATTTTTTTTTTTTTTTTTTTTTTTGAGATGGAGTCTCGCTCTGTCACCCAGGCTGGAGTGCAGTGGCACAATCTCAGCTCACTGCAAGCTCCACCTCCTGGGTTCATGCCATTCTCCTGCCTCAGCCTCCCAAGTAGCTGGGACTACAGGTGCCTGCCACCACACCCAGCTAATTTTTTGGATTTTTTAGTAGAGACGGGGTTTCACCGTGTTAGCCAGGACAGTCTCAACCTACTGACCTCATGATCTGCCTCGGCCTCCCAAAGTGCTGGGATTACAGGCGTGAGCCACCATGCCCGGCCCATAATCTGGTTTTGTACCAGTCTTCAAATTACCTTCCAGCTACACTGGCCACACTATGTCTTCAAATTAATCTCTTACTGCTCTAGCTATATGGCCATCCTCTTCCTCTGGACCATTTAATCATGAATCCAGAAAATCCTACCCAGAGAAGGCAGAAAAGGGAGGACAAGAGTCTCCATTTCTTTGGGTCCATCGTTTGATGGTCCCATCTGATTTTCTGGTGGATCAATGATGTGAGCGGGTCCTCGGAGAGCAATACTCATTGCAACCAATTTTCATGTTAATCCCTGAGAGACAGCTGCAGAGACAGACCTGACACTTGGACTGTCATAGTGACCTGGCTTCCATCCATGACTTTGAGATCAGAGAGGCCCTGCAGGAAGATGGGTGCAGTGGGCTTGCTGGGGGCCACAGGCAGAAGGTACTCGCTCTTCCCGCTACTCTTCTTTTCTGTGTGGTAGAAAACAGAACGTGGGGTGAACATTCATGCATTCATTCAACACACACAGACTGAATGACCAATTGGTACACGACGGTGTTGATGCTCAGGTTCCCACCAGAAACTGGCAGCTAACAGATAAAGAGTGTTTGGAGTTCCTAGAGATCATTAGGAACGAGATGCCTCCCATTTCTCTGCTTGGCAATGACGATGTTCTTGCCTGATAGCCAAGAATGAACAATGAGCTTTTATAAGTTTGTGAGTTTTTAAAACATTTTATTTATTTTTTCAAATAAATGATACGCTCACATGGTACAAAATTCAAAAGGTACCAAAGAGTATGGAAAGTCTCCCTCCCACCCCATCCTCCGGCCACAAGTCATCTCTCCTCAGAGGCAACGAGTTTTCTGTCTCTTGTTCATCTTGCCAGAGATGATCTGTGTGTGTAACATATAGAAGCAAACAGGCATTTATTTTCTTCTTAAAAAAGTAAATGAAAGCACGTTATACAAAATAATTGACATCTTTTTAATTTAACAATACATCTTGCTATCTCTCATAAGACAGAACTGAAGAGCTTCTCTATCATTTTCTATAATTATATGGTGCTCCATTCCCATCCTAGGAGGTTTTAAGCACCTCATGAAAGCCAAAGACACTACATTCATTAGAACGGCTAAAAAGAAAAAGACATCACATCCCAGGAATTGGCCTTGACAAGGATGTGGAGGAACTTGCAACTCTCATACGTGTGGCAGGTGGTACAGAACCTCCTGAAAACAGTTTGGCAGTTTCTTAAAAAGTTAAACATATACTTCCCTTAGGATCTAGTCATGCCACTCCTGGGTATGTCCGCGAGGGAAATGCAAGCACATATCCATACAAAGTCTTGTACACAAGCGTTCAGAGCAGCTTCATTCAAAATAGCTGCAAACTAGAAATGACCCAAATGTCCATCGACAGGTGAGTAAATAAACAAATTGTGATATATCCACACAATGGAATATTACTCAGCAACAAAAAAGAATGAACTACTGAGGGTACCACAACAGGGATGAATCGCACAATAATTACAGTGAATGAAAGACACCAAGCTGTAGTCCCAGCTACTCGGGGGGCTGAGGTGGGAGATCACTTGAGCCTGGAAGGTTGAGGCTGCAGTGAGTCATGACCACACCACTGCACTCCAGCCTGGGAGACAGAGCAAGACTCTGTCTCAAAAACAAAAACAAACAAACAAAAAAAGGAAGCCAGACAAAGAGAGAGTACATATTGGATGACTCCATTTATATAAAATTCTAGAAAATGCAAAGTCCAGTGACAGAAAGCAGATCAGGAGTGGCGTGGGGCAGGGGACGGGGGGTTGGATTATAAAGGGGCATGAGGAAACATTTGGGGGCAATGAGAAGTTCACTTTAAAAAATCATGGCAAAGGTTTCATGTGTGTGCATATGGCAAAACTTATCAAATTGAACACCTTAAGTCTATGTAGTTTATTGTACATCGATAATACCTCAATAAAAACTGGGAGAAAAAATCAATTTATTTGAGAGAGGGAGTGTGTTGGCAAGTCAAGGAGGGTGAGAGGCCTGGCCCCTCACTCGCATTCAGTTTCTTGTGGAGGTGGGTGAACAGCCTTTCCTCATTCTTAGAATCTCCGCCTCACAGGAGCTGAAGGGGAGGGGGATGCAGAGTGGCTGGCCCTGCTGTCCACCTCTCACAAAGGACAATCCTGGTGCAGGACAAGCCATGGCTGCCCAGCCTCTGGTTTCTCCCTTGGTCCTGTGAGCCAGGCAGCTTGAATCTCAGCAATGCCATTTTAGCATTTTTTTTGTTTTTGTTTTTGGCAGGTGCAGCTGTTGAGAAGGGGAGGGTTAGGATATCTCTAACTTAAACCCTAAGTTTCTGGGGAAAGGGTCACTGGCATTTTGGGTTCTTATCAACACAAGACCACAAATACTAGACCTTCTGCAAGAAGCAGAGTCATAGGGGAGGTTTCCAGGGTATGTAATGTATCTAGGCAGGTCTCACCTCCAAAGTTGCCACTGAATTTTTATCTGTTGACACTGAAAATGAAAGCAGGCCTACTGTAGAACTTTCCTAGCCCAGCCTCTGGGAACCTGGATAGGGAGAGACTGGGAAGGCCCAAGAGGCTGGAGGAAAACTTCCCCCAAAGCAGGTGCAATTGAAGGGCATGGAGCCTGAGTGTGAAAGCAGGTACCCCCCGACGGTACCCTTGGAAGATGGGGCTCTCAGGCTCCTGCTGTTCTCCGGTGCTCCTGACTCAGCATCGCAGCCTTTGACGGAGGGCTGCCAGGGGCCTTGGTGGGGGCTCCGGGAGTGGGCTTGGGGGACACACGATTGGAAAAGGATAGATCTATCTTGTTTCTCTCACTAGGCTGCAGCAGTCAGGAAAGCTGGCTGCCTCGGGAGAGTTGAGGAATTTCCTGTCTCGCACAGACTGAGAAGGCTCAAAGACAAAATGTTTTTGTCTTTCCACAGCACTCCCTGTTCCTGCCTCTGCAATCTCAGTGAGTCCCCAGCCTTACAGAGCTTCGTGCAGATGGGCTCAAATTCCTAGATGCTACGGGAACCTCACCAACGCCAGCGTACTCCCCTTCAAGCCTGTGGCAGTCTCCTCTTCAACCCCACCGTCTCTGGGTTCTTCCCACAGCCCCTGTTTCCTGGTCTAGGGGTTTGGCAAAGCCAAGTCACCCTGTGGGTCTCAGCCATTGGGGACTAAAAGCCTATCTGTCCCTCCCTCCCCTGGGAGCTCAGAAGTATGCATGAAAGGGTGGCCCAGCAGCTGCCTCCCACCAGGCAGCTCACTGGTTCCACCGGCAGCTGTGGAGGGGATCCCGGCGTCAGGCTAGTCTGCCTCGTCTGAAGCCCCACTTCCTCATTGGTCTCTAGGGGGAGTCATGGTATCATCACAGGACTTTGGGTAGTTTTAAAGAGATAATAGGTAAAAATACTTTATACAACCATTATTATCAATGAGAACATTTGTATGAGGCTGGCATGAGAACTGACTCACATTTATCCACTTCGGCTCAATTACGTGATGGGTTTATCAGCAGCCAAAGAACCAATGGAGTCTGGGCCTCACCCAAGGGTTATGGACTCATTTTTATATGACCTGAGGCAAATACTGTTAGGAATACAAATGCATTGTTTAAAAATATCAAGGGATATATCTCAAAGTAAATTGAGGACAAGCTTTCGTTGCACCCCCTCCAGGAGATGAGTGAGTGAACTTGGGAGGAACCGGCTGATTGGCAGACATTTAGTTCTGGTGTCACTCATTGCCTCTGGCCCTGTGTTTTGTTCCCTAAAGCCCTACAGCAAGAATGAAGGGAAGATGGAAATGATTGGGAATGAATGTTCAGAACAAGCCTGTTCTGAGACCAGCAAGGTGGGACCCAATTCCAACTCGCCACTCCACTGTACTGGTGTAGAGACCAGGAGCGACTTAACTAAGGGGAAGTGACTTGGCTAACGTCATGGGGCCAGTGTGGGCAGACCCAGAGCTCATGCCCAGGCCTTCCGACGACAAGGCCGGGATGTTACATAGGCATCTCTTCAAAGGGAAACAGTCTCCTCCAACGGTGCCCATGGTGACCGCTCCAGGACAAACACACTGTCAGCTGACCCATATCCTAGATCCCTGGCAACTGAGAAAAACTAAAGCAGAACAGAGACAAGCCAGGTGAAAAGGGCAACACGTGTGTGTGTGTGTGTGTGTGTGTGTGTATTTCAATTCATTCCAAAGCCAAACAAATTATTCTGGCTCATCTCTGGCCTCTAGACTCTATCAGTTTATGCTCACTCTCATGTGGACTTAGATAAGATACGAAGGGACAGATGGAAACTGGCATTCTCAACACATGGCCCTGGCTGTGTGATCTGAAGCAAGCTTCCCAAAGGAAACCTCAGTGTTCTCTCCTCTAAACTGATGGTAACATAATACTGAAAAGTATGATGTCTACATCATCAGTCTAATGCATGGTAATATTGCAGGGTTTTAGATGATTAAAAAATAACATGTAAAACAGCTAGAACAACACATGGCACACAAGAAGTATAAAAATCAATGTTTTCTGACTTTTCCAACCCAACTGACTCCTTCGGTTGTGGAAATTCAACCTGATAAGAACTACAGTGAGACGCGCCCCTCAAACCAGAACTTTCACGGATGATGATTCCTTATAAAGCCCAGCGCTCCAGGATTCCAAAAGATGCTCACAGCTCATTCAGTGTTATCCGCAACATCTCGGAAGTATTGGGCAGACTGTGTCTGTTTTACAGTGGAGGGAGCTGGGACTCAGAGAAAGAAGCTCGCCTGTCCTAAGGTCCTGCGGCTGCGATGCCCCCCGAGGAGGGGGATGCTGCTGGCGGGGTCCTGGCCTGGGTGCTTTCCCTTGACTGTCCTGGGAGCAGAGGCAGATCCCAATTCTGCGAGGAGCTTTCTGTCATCATTGCCATTCGTGTCCCGAGCTATCCATTATGCTGGGAGTCACTCCTCTCTGCTTATCCTTCAGCCTCCTTCTAGCAACATCCTGGTTTAAGGACCAGGGTCTGAGGCAAAAGGCCCCCAGTGACAAGGTTGTCTCAGAGAGCCCGAGCCTTCTTCGTCTTGGGAGGACACACACTGGCCATGGCACACAAATAGCAAGGGATACTTTGCCGGGACCCAGTGACAGACTTGCCCAGCTCAAATGGGGCCACACTAAATATACCCTGGGTTTTCCCACAGCTGTGCTTCCCGCTGTTCTGCTGAGACTGAGCCCAGAGAGGGCCTTCTTCCTGGCGTGCAGAAATGGCTGAGTCTCCTCGCTTTCCTTGCCTAAGATTAAGGACCTAAAGTGCATTTATCTGTTGCTCTGTTACTTGGTATTAGCCAATTCACTCACGGACTCAGTCATTAAACTGCTACTGTCCCATTTTGACAGAATGGAAAAAGATTGATTGGGCCGTCCTCCAACGGGAAAGACAAGCACAATGACTAAGAATAAGCCAAAGCAGATTGCTGACAAGTAAAAATGATGCCATGTAGCCAAAGCTGTTAATAGGACTTAAGAAAGAGCAAGAATGGGAGAAAGGGAAGAACAGTGAGAGAGCAGAAAAAGAAAAAGAGGGACTGTAAGGAAGAGAGCGGGGAGAAAGGGACGCAAAGGAAGGGGGAGAGAATGAGAGACAGAGACAGATATACGCACTCCCCACTTCATGATTCTATTGACCCATGGAGTTTTCCACCCTTGCCATTTTGGCTGTTTTTGACTCATTAGAAGTTTTTGAAGACAGTTCCTAGTCATGAAACTAAACATGAAACGATTGCTCTGGTGAAGCAAAAGCATCAAACAAATGACCTATCAGGATCCCAGAGCAGCCAAGCAGAAAGCACATGGGCCGAAGCGGGTGGGAACCTGGTGCTGCCCCTGATGGGCTGGGCTACTGCCGGCAGCTGCCATCACCTCCTGAGCATCACTTTCTTCATCTGTGAAGTGAATTTGGACGTGTCAAGTGGAGTTGTTATGAGAATTAAATAAAACAAGCCAGCTTTTCTAGCCAATTAGACTTTTCCTATTGAAACAATTCCTTCTTAAAAACAAATTGATAGTGGTTTTACTTTAAAAATGCTAATATAAATTGATACCCAACATGGCGTTTTGGAAAGCTCTTATTTAGAGGAAGAGTTAGACACCCACAAAACAGGAGCAGTTTATTATCTCTTATACTAATTCTTCTTATAAAATAACCAATAAAGCCTGTTCTTCAAACCCAGCACCAGGAGCGAGGCCTTTAGCTCCTCTGGGACCTGATGCTAGGAACCCACTGCTGCCTTTGTCCTGGGGGCTGGTCACGATCTGGCATCTCCTTCTGCACTACAGTAATTCTCCTGTCTTCCCTCCATGGCCCTTCCTTTTCTTTCTATGGTTTTAGCAGGAAAAACAACTAAATTCTGAATTTCTCCTTATAAGTGTTTTTTTCTACCTGCCAACATTTGCTGGTCAACGTGCTACTTTCTGAAGCCCCATGCTCCTGGATCCAAATTTGCATTCAATGCACGTTTGCCTTAATCTTAGATCTACCAAATATTTTCCTCAGGCTGTGAACATGAGCTATATTCCTTAGTTATTACAATGCAAAATACCATTGCAACAGCAATTCTGATTCACTCCAAATCCCGTTATACTATGGAAATTCAATAGATCACCGATTGGGGGGGCACCGTGGAAGCATAGTTCCCCCACCTTCCTGTATTTGGAGTTCAAAATCTAGCATGGTCCAGGGATCACCACCAGCCTCCTCCTTTCCCTAAATTCCAGGATTGTCAACTCTGGAGGATTCATCAGAGGAGTTACATTCTCCCTGCTGACACGCCACGCAGCCCCTTCCCATTTCCAGGGGGTTTGTGCAAGCTGTAAATCCCCAGGGCATCTGAATTCCCCTTAAACAAAAAGCTGTCTCCTAACCACACAGAACCTTCTTGAAGTCAGCAAAATGGCTACTTTGTGGCATATAAAGGATTTTTCTTCCCATAGCCTTGTTCTCTTTTGGCCTCCCTTCCTTCCAGAACTTAAGAAGCAAATGGGAAGAGAAGTGTGTGAGGAAAAGAATGAAAGGAACCATGACGTATAATATCCCAAAAAAGATCTCTGACCAGTAATGATAGGGTTGCTAGCTGGGAAGCAAGGATCACTGCAACCACAGCCTTTTCACTGTCTTAGAAGTTATAATCACACTCTAAACATAAAGGTATGGCCTCCAAACCACCCACTGTTCCCTCCCAGTGCGGGCCTGGAAACCACACTTTCAGTTCCACTGTCATCACATGGGTCGCGTTTTGCCACTAGGAGCTCAATGCTGCGATTCTGGGTAGCATTGTTGATCTGGGACTCGATGTAATTATGACTGGCTGTGGGCTGTGGAGGTGGAGAGTTATAAAGCTCTATAAGGGCCCTATTAGTCAAACGAGGCTCAAGTTCTATGGTATGGGCACAAACATACACGTATATGCTCAGAAGTCTTTCTGCAACACGAAGAACCCATGTGGTACACAAACCTATTTCTGTACTCAATCTACACAAAATGAAAATATTGGTTATAAATTTTAACATGTAATTAATTGCTTGCCTTCGTAGAGTTAAAAGCTTGTGGACAGATGTTTTGAATAAACTAAGCTTCTTAACATATATAAAAAAGGCAAGTTAAAACTCGTATTTATTCTACTTCAATATATTTCTCTGTAGCCAATATAAGTATTTAAGAAGTTGTCAGCTGGGTGCAGTGGCTCACGCCTGTAATCCCAGCACTTAGGGAGGCCGAGGCGGGTGGATCATGAGGTCAGGAGATCGAGACCATCCTGGCTAACATGGTGAAAGTCCATCTCTACTAAAAATACAAAAAACTAGCCGGGCGTGGTGGCGGGTGCCTGTAGTTCCAGCTACTCGGGAGGCTGAGGCAGGAGAATGGCGTAAACCCGGGAGGCAGAGTTTGCAGTGAGCCGAGATCTCGCCACTGCACTCTAGCCTGGGCAACAGAGCAAGGCTCCATCTCAAAAAAAAAAAAAAAAAAGAAGTTGTCAGTGTTTTTAAGCTTAAGGAGGTCAGGGTCCATACCTTATGTCAACTGGACAGATTGTATAGTGTCCAAAGTACCTGTGCATAACCGGGGAAGACAAAGGAGGTGGCTCCAGGCTGCCCCGCAGAGTGCCTGGTATTAATCTGAAAACAAATTGTGCCTCTACTTATTGCCAAGCGAATGCTGACTTCACTGGTGCCTGTTGTCTTCATTAAAAGTTCTGCATCAAAACAAATACTCTAATAAATATGTTTGTTATATTTTATTATCTATTCTAGAGATCATCTTTTTATCTTTTTAACTTACCCACATTTTATGTCCTTAGATGCCTTTAACAGGCCCACCAGGCCTTCAGTTAAATAAACAAACCATTAGGCTGAGACACTATGTCAAAATGGGCACAACTAGTAGGCTATTAGTAAATCTAGACACTTAAGAATTTTAGCCTTGACAGAGATACTCCAGGGGGAAAAACATTTTAAATATTCTAGCCCAAGGAAGCCCCCGGCAATGACTCAGTCCAAATACTGTGAAATCTATACTGTATTTCAGATCTTCCTGGGCTCTGCAGGGATTTGAATTAATCATCTTTTAGACTCATGCTGGGTCAGGAGGAAGGACATTCATTGCTTCGTTAATCATCGGGGAATTTTTTTCCCTAGCCTGTGTTGGGAAAAGAAGGAATATTTTTTGAGGGACTCTTTTTTTTTTGAGACAGGGTCTTGCTCTGTCATCCAGGCTGAAGTCCAGTGGTGTGATCAGCCTCCACCTCGCAGGCTCAAGCAATCCTCCTGCCTCAGCCTTCTGAGTAGCTGGGACCAGAGGCATGAGCCACCACGCCTGGTGAATTTTTGTATTTTTTGTGGAGATGGTGTGTCACCATGTTGCCTAAGGTGGTCAAGAACTCCTCGGCTCAAGTGATCCACCTGCCTTGGCCTCCCAAAGTGCTGGGATTACAGGCGTGAGCCACTGCACCCAGCTCTGTTGAGGGACTCTTAAAGGTAATTTGCAGATTTCCTGCACACCCTAATGGGCACTGAGCCCCCAGAAAAGCGAAGAATTCTAGGGAATGACTCCCTGCACTGCAGGGGAGGTTCAGCAACCTCTGTGCTCTTGTCCATCTTGGGAATGCCTGCTCCCATGGCAGGCCTGGCTCTACACACCGTGTGAAGTGGTCCCTCCCTGCAGGGAGCTTACAGTCTGGAGAGGAAGATAATTAAACAAGCAAGTAGAGTAAAATGAATGTGAATTTTCATGGAGTAAAATGCTTTCTCCTCACCTCCAGAGGCCCTGCACGGTGTGCCCCCGCCTTTCTGAACTCACTTTCTAACACACTTCCCCATTTACTTTACTGCAGCCAGAGGCTGCCGTCTTGCTGCTCTGACACGGGCCAATCCTGCTCCCAACTCAGGGCCTTGCACTTGCTGTACTGCCTGCCTGGAACTCTCTTTCCCCAGGCCATGGACGCCTCTGAGGCTTCCTTCCTCATAGCACTAAAGATGCACCCTCTCACCCCCTTGATTCACACACCCTGCTCACTGGCTTTTTCTCTTGATAATTATTCCTTTGTGACCTGCTCATGTTAACAGCAGGTGCCAGCATTTAAAATGAGGCCAGGTGCTGATTGCTGCCCACATCCCCATCAGAATGTAAGCACCCTGCAGGCAGGGCCCTCAGCTGTCCTGTCTACTGCAGTGTCCCCAGAACAATGCCTGGCACTGATCAACACAGGCATGCAGTAAAGACTTGTTGATGAGTAAATGTAATACTAGAAGCACGCGGTGTTCAGGGACCGCATTCTGGGGTGATTAGGGTAGGCTTCCCAGAGAAAGTGACATTTGTGGGAGTTTGTGGGATTTGAAGAAGAGAGTCACTGACGAGGGCAGGCAAAGAAAGCATGAAGGGCTGGCCGCAGAAATCATGTCTGAAGGCTGCACCAGCAATCTTGATGATTCTAAAATCTCGGCAAAAGGCGAGAGGTGAGAAAGAGCCCCTGCATCCAGCCTTTGGCACAGTATCTGCTGAGCTCTCAGAATAAGCTTGCTTCCAGCAGAGCTGCCCCTCAATCACCCCCAAGAGAAGACAACGGGAGGGACATGCGTTGCTGCATGGCGCCACCTTGTGGCCAGAGCCCTTGGAAGCAGGCACGTGTGTCTATGGCTTGTGTCTGGCTGGACACCTCCCTCCTCTGATTCTCTGATGGTCTTTCCCTGGCCAAACAAACAAACAATACCGTGGCAAAGTGGATCCTCTGGGAAAAGCCCTCCTCAGTCTTGGCATTTGTAAGGACTGTATCTTGTTTAAAGGTGGGCTCTGCTGGACAATCATAATCACAGCACATACCTATGGAGGGTATGTGCTATCCTATGCTCTGGGGATACTCTGCACATTCATTCACTTAATCCTCACAGTACTGCGACTGTCAGCATCTCCATTTCACACAAGAGGAAGGTGAGGTCGGGTATGCTAACTAACGCCAGGGTGCAGGGCTAGTAAGTGGCAGAGCAGGACTCACACCCAGGCTGCTGGCTCCACATCCATGCTCCCCAACATGGCCCGGTGCCACACTAAGGGCAAGAGAGGGCTGGACCTGGGCAGCTAAGGGAGAGGTGGAGCAGCGGTCAGTGCAGTAGGGAAGAAGCACCTCCACTGCGATCGTCTCCCCCAGCCCATGCTGTCCAGGACCCGGAGCCAACAGGGCTGCCAATCAAGTCAGAAAAACTCCACAGCGGAGGACAGTGCAGGGAGCAGCCCCGAGCCTCCTGAGTGTCTCAGGGCACCACGCCAGGAGTGTCGTTGTGCCAGGCTCACCCTGCTCCAATCCTGTGCCGAGACAGCCCAAACGCTGCCGGGCCTGACCGTGCGGCTGCGTCCTCAGCCTTGTTCACCATTTATGGTATCTGAGCCTGTCTGGTCTTTACAGTCCAGTACATCCCCCACGCTGGGAGGGAGTTCTGCCATGCAGGCCTCTTCTCAGAGCAAATCCAAACTTCCTTGGCAGAGTTTTTGCCTGAGACCTCTCTGTGCCTTTTTTTCTTTTCTTTTTTTTTGATGGGTGGTGATCCTTCAGGCCCCAGCCCCCACAGGCCCGGGAGTCCGGAGGAAGGCCCTAAAGAGTTCTTGATCCTTCGCCTGGGACTCCCACCTCCGGGCTACTCTTAGCTCAGCTGGGTCTCTCTAATCCAATCTAAACACAGGCAAGCCAGGACAGACACTGGATTAGTCCTTGGCTGCGGCTGTGGAGGGAGAGTCTTGGAAAACAGAGGGCTAAGCCACGCGGCCCTACGTGTAGCATTCTGACTCTTGCTGCTCCTTACTAGACTCTGGGGTTGGGCCACGCTGGCCTCCAAGAAGAGCCCCTACGTGGAAGGTGAGTCCTGCTCCCTGGCCCTCAGAGACAAGGCTCTCAGCACTTCAGGTTTCCTCTGAAGTCTCATTATCACAATTTCCTGAGCTCCCCACCTGGCTCCCAATGAGTCATGAAGTTACACCTATGAGGATAAATGGGTAAGTGTGTAAACCAGAATCTGGCTGGCACATTTCCAGAGGCCAGAGCTGGGCTCTGAGCCCAGTGTGGTGGGTTTCCTGGAAGGAAGGGGTGGACCAGTTTCCCAGTAACAACTCCATGCGGAGGCACCTCTTCAGTCAGAGCACCCAGGGAGCGTGCTCACTCCCGGCAGAGAGCTTCATGGAGCCAGCGTCCGCCACATTCTGCACCAGTGCCAGTTCCTTCGTCCCTAAGGGACTGACATTGCCCAGTCCACAGTGGCCAGTCTTCCCCTTTGGGCCAGGGGATGTGCCCTCTGAAAAAGGTCAGGGCATAGGAATGAGCACAGACTTGAAAGTCACAGGCTGTTGGCTCCAGGGGTCAGTTTTGCAAACTAGTGTGATGCGCTTAGGCAAGTTACATTAACTTCCTGAGACATCCAGAGCCTTCTGTCTGAAATCAGGACAGCATCCTTGTCCCCTAGGCTACTGAGGTCTCAGGGAGAGAATAGAGGTGAGGTGAAAGTATTTAACACGGTAAGCCACAAATGTTTCTTCCTCTTCCCTTTTCTGCGAAACTTCCTCCTGCAGCCAGCCTCCCAGACAGTGGCTACTCATACAATACGGAGATGCTCCCGACAGGCCTGAGCCCTGGGGAAGGGAGAGATGTATCCTCCTGCTTGTCTGCTGGGAGGCCAGTCACGCTGCACCCAGTGCTAGCACCAGAGGACCCAGTCATGCACAGAAGCTGGGGGCATAGGCTCAGGGTGAGGGTGGGATCAGGCTTACCTGAAAGCCCCGGACCCAAGAAGCACTTCTGTGGGAACTGTCACCAGGCCTGCTGATACCACAGCCCAGACAGATCTGTCTTGAGTCTGTGGCTCCCTGCAGTTCCTGGGGACTAAGTGCTTGGCTGATGAATGGATGACCATGATAATCAGATTACTGGAGACCAGGCTGCTGATGTGTAAAAACAAGCCTGGGCCCGTGAGTAGAAGGGGGACAGAAAGGGGACAACCTGTGGCCCTCTGGAAGTCTCAATATGCACACTGTGACCCAGGGTCCCCCAGCATGCAAGGAGTCACTGGTGAGGCCACTGTCTGCTCGGGGAATATGTGAGTGCTCTCCCAAGTCTTTCTGTAGTGTGTGAGGTTTTCTTCTGACCAGACCTGGAGCTTCTGGAGCTAAGGGACTCCTCATCTCCTTCCCCCATATCTTTCCGTGGCCCCAGTGGAGTGAGGGGGTGAGGAATAGCCCACCTCTGATGGCAGGCCCTTGTCACTGTGAACTCCTGGAGGTCATCTCCCTCATTTCCTACCTTCAGGTGCAGCACTTTTTAAGGAACCTCTCCTCTGCCCCTAAGAGGCTGCAGCAGCCACTCCTCTGTTACAGCAGCTGCCGCTGGTAATGGTGTGAAGAAGTGCCATGTGCACCTCTGCTCCCTAGATTTTGGCTCATGATACCATTTTCTACAAATGTGCCCTTCCTCCAAAGCAGAAATGTCTGCAGGAAAGGTGCTTCTACCCGAGTGCCCGGAGGCTCCTACCATGGACGGTGACCCGGGCGCTGCAGGACACCTGCCCCAAGGCATTCTCAGCCAGGCAGGTGTAGGTGCCATGGTCCTCTGGCAGGGCATCCTGGATGTGGAGCTCAGCCACGCCAGCCTCGCAGGTGGAGTGGGCGTACTGGATGGGCTGTCCTGTGGAGGAAGCACAGGAAGGCTCAGGCCAGGCAGCACTGGCAGTAGGGACGGGAGCCCCGTCCTCATCAGGGCTGCTGCTGTCATGATGCTGAGGCTTGTCATGCTTGCTCAGATCCATTGAGGGCTAATAATGTACCACGCACATCTCCAGCCAGCAGGACAGAGGCTTATGGGCTGGAGAAAGAGCCAGGGGCTAAGGAGATGAAGGAAAGGGAGTAATTGTGTGGTGGAGGAGGAAGACGGGGCCTGGAGGGGCTGGGAAGGGAGAATCCCGAAGAATTAAGAATGTAGAGGGGAAAAGGACACAGTTTTGGGCATTCTGTGTTAAACAGTCTCCAAATCCACATCCTCAACTTCACAGAATTCTGAGCCTGGAGAGAATCTTACAGGGTCATCTGGCCCATAGTCCAGCCTCAGGCAAAACAGAGCTTTCCCGGGCTGAACATGGGGTGCCCAGCTCTGGATGTCTCCAGAAATAAGGATTCCATTTTCCACTGTAGATATTTATCAAAAAGCAATTCTGCATCCCAATGCTGCAGTTAGGTGCATTTATTCTATGCAATTAGGTGTATTTTAGGGTTCACAGAAAAGGTAAATATAGGGAACTAAAAATGACTCGGCTCCTTTTTTCCAGAGTCCCTTCCATGTGACATGTTCCAGGTCACATAAAGTCCTGCATGGAGACAGGAGTGCATGCAATGAGCTTCAGTGGTTTCCTTAATGCTCTATGTTCCTGGGAGTTTATCATTCTGGGATGTGACTTTTCATTTCCAGGAAAAAAAAAATCTCATTACTGAAGAGTCTGGCCTCCGAGCAGGAATGTGTCCAGCTGCCATATAGGAAGCAACTGTCAGTTTCTTCCCTTGCCAGGCCCCAGGGTCCTGGTTTGCACTTCATAAAATCGGGGGCGGCCAGTGGGGGAGGGAGAAAGGACACAAAGAAGTTGTCTCCCTGCAATGCAGTGTTTTCTTCTGCACATAGCAACACTTCGTGTCTCCATGACAGTTTGGCAGAGATCGGCTAGCACACCATAGGACCAGAGTTTCGGAAAGATTCCTCTCAAACTCCTGCATTTCATAAAAGTGAGGCTGAGGGCTGGGAAAGGCAGGGCCCTGGATCCTGCCACTGAGAGAAGTGAGCACTGCTCTTTGTTTTTATTTTTTGTCACAGTGGTACCCTCCAAACCTCTCTTCCTTGACAATACGAGTGCATTCTCTGACTGCCGCCAATATGTCTCTGCTGTCCCAACATGTGCTGACAAGCCTTTTGAGAGCTCTCCTTTAACTGGAATGTAACTCACTGTGGCCCCACAAATATAGGATGGGGTGGAGGCCCCAGAAAGGAGCTATTGGCTCAGGGCACATCAGAATTGGGAGACATCAGGCTCTCCCAGCTCGCAGGCTGGGTTAAACCAGAGCAGCCAAGGAAACCCAACTTGAGCATGATCGCCCTCTAGTGGAACGGGTGTGGAAACGCTAAGAGTCGCAGAGAACAGTCTTGAGTGATGTAAACTAGGAGACAGCAAGCTATGGTTCCTGGGCTGAATCCGAACTGCAGCTTGTTTTTGTAGCGCCTGCAAGCTAAGAATAGTTTTTACATATTTTAAATGGCCAAAAAAAATAAAGGGAATATATTTCATGACATGTAAAAATTATGTGAAATTCACATTTCAGTATCCATAAAGTTTTACTGCAACATAGCCACATTCATTCTTTCACATACTGTCTATGGCTTACGTAATGTCTATTCTTTTATTTTTTGAGATAGGGTCTCACTCTTATTACCCAGGCTGGAGTGCAGCGGCTAAGTTTTGCTAACCCTGGCTAAGTTTTGCTTTTTTTTTTTTTTTTTTTTTTTGTAGAGACAGTTTCGCTATATTGGCCAGGCTGGTCTTAAACTCCTGAGCTCAGGCAATCCACCTGCCTCAGTCTACCAGAGTATTGGGATTACAGGAGTGAGCCACTGCGCCCAGCCTCCTGTGGCTGCTTTTATACCACAACAGCAGAGTTGAGAGTTGTTAAAGAGGCTGCTGTATGGCCTGAAAAGCTGAAAATAGCTACTACCTGGCCCTTTATAGAAAATGTTTGTTGATATTAGACTCTGTTACTAGTCCTTAATGCCCATATTGCATTCCAGCCACAAGGAGGCTGCCTCCTTGATCCAACAGGACTTCTGTCCTTTGCGGAGGGCTGGGAGGGAAGGCAGACCTCAGTTCTCACTTACCTACCCAAGAAGACTACAAGTAGGAAGACTAGATGGCACTTCCTCTCACTCACTAAAGACAGCATCTAGCAAAGCCTGAGTGAACTACACCAACAAGGAAGGTTCGCAGGCAATACATCAATGACGCAGACACAACTGGGGACTATTTGGTGCATAAGTGCTGGAAGCCACTGTTCGCTCTCTCTCTTTCTTACTTATTTATTTGAGATGGAATTTTGCTCTTGTCACCCAGGCTGGAATACAATGGCATAATCTTGGCTCACTGCAACCTCTGGCTCCTGCGTTCAAGCGATTCACCTGCCTCAGCCTCCGGAGTAGCTGGGATTACAGGCACCTGGCACCATGTCTGGCTAAGTTTTGTATTTTTAGTAGAGATGGGGTTTCATCATGTTGGCCAGGCTGGTCTTGAACTCCTGACCTCAGGTGATCCACCCACCTCAGCCTCCTAAAGTGCTGGGATTACAGGCGTGAGCCACCGCACCTGGCCCACTGCTCTCTTAAGGAGCCTATTCTATTAGATGTGAGAGTGAGCTGAGATCCCAAACCTTCTGTTCCAACCTATCTTCTGATAGATAAAGAAGCTGGTACCCTGAGGGGTGAGGTGTCCAAGGTCACTTAGACCACTCAGCAGTGAACGGTGCCTGTGTCTCCTGACTCTCAGCAGGGCCTCTTTCACCCTCCCGGGGGATCCATCTCATCAATTTAATGGACTGTTCTCAGTCTTTTTAAGTCAGAGTTCTCCCACACTGTTGAAATTAAATGGTCCTTTAAAAAGAAAAGGGTGATAATATACAGCAAATGATTTTTTAAAGGACCTTACTTGACAAAAAAAGAGTTGGCGAGTCTCTATAGGACTATCACTTTAAAAGAATAACTGGTCTGTGAGGCCAGAACCACCTGCCACTAAATAAAAGGTGAGATCCCTCAAGCGACTTCGAGAGTGGTTCATTAGTTTATTAATTTATTTGTTCATTTATTGACTCAAGAAACATTAATTGAGGGCCCATTATGAGTTTGGCCATATGAAAAGAAATCCAACTGCTTGTGCCCCTATGTGTCAGGCATCTCATTATCCACTTTATAGAAATGATCTAACTTAATTTCACGACGACATGATTCCCACCATGCAGATGGAGAACTCAAGGCTCAGACAGGAGTAGTAACTTCCTCAGTCAGTCGGGACCAGGATCCCAGTGCCCATGCTCTCTCTGTGCCCTGTGCTTCCTTCTCATAGCACCGGGATGTCCAAGGCATAAATGGCTCAGAGGGAGAAGTGAGAATTCAGGCACGGCCAAAGGGCCCAGGGGATGGGAGCAGAGAGCTGGAGCAGGGGGCACTCACCATTCAGCAGCCAAGTGATCTGGGGCACTGGAGTCCCCCGTACGGAGCACTGCAGCACAAAATCCTGGCCCTCAATGACAGTGCAGTCCTTCAGGACACTGGAGAAGGAGGGGGCCACCTCCATCACAGCAAGCCCTGTGAGGGAAAAGGACAGGTCAGCTCAGATCACAGCTTGCCCGCTCTGGTGATGCCTGCAGTCACCCCAGCCTCCCAGGCACGCCTCACTGTCCTGGACACCTGGGGACCCTTGGCAGCCTGCCTTTGCCTTATCTCTCTTCACGCTTAGGAAACAGGCAGCGCCAGTGGTGTAGGGACCTGGAGCCTAAAGCAGAGTCACCAGCAGGGGCTTTTTCATAGTCACAAAACACCCTAGCCCTGGGGTGTTTGGAACCTGGAGCCTTCTCTCCTCTGTGATCCAGGTGCCTCCTGTTTGGCCTTGGCTTTTGCTACCCTCGAGCCTCCGGAGAGCTCCTTCTGCCTTGTCGGTCCTACTTCTCCTTTCTAGTGTCTCTTATCTTCTTTAATATGTCCCATCAGTGATTACACAATCTTGTGAATATCTTTTTACTTGTATAAGCCACAGGCCTACAGGTGAGGCCATTTCCATTTTAAATTATTACGATTTTTTTCCAATTCCAGAACTGAATCAAAGGACTCACACGTGCTCCAGTTTTCTAAGCACAGTCTGAGCCCCAGTCTAGGTCAGGGCTCAGAGCTGCCAGGGACCTGGGGATATGCACTAATGGTGCCTGTGTGTAGTTTGAATGCACATTCTGGTTGAGAACTGCTGAGCTGAACTTTCCAAAAGCCTTCTACATCAGTGACTTAGGGGACATTTTCTAGTTTGGGGACCTTAATTAAGAGCAATAGGAATAATCTCTTCTATGACAACCAGAACATGCTGTATGTGTGTCAAGGTGGCTGATAGCTGAGAAAAGGTGGAACTGGATTTGGTGCTTAGAAGATATATCAATGGTGCTTTTCAAGACAGCCTATTCAATACAGAGATGAGAGGAAATGCCATATTATACTGCAGGGGTTTATGGGCAAGAAAACTAATAAAATTTGAGGGCCTACTAGGTGCCAGGTACTTTTCAAGATGTGATTGTGACAATGCCATTAGGTTGTTCTCTTGAGTTCATTTCACAGATGAAGTTGCTAATTTCCCATAGTTGAACTCGATGCTGAAGCCAGGTTTTACAGCCAGCTCTGACTGTACAGTTGCACTTTCTCCTCCAGATCCTAGGGGAGGGTAGGCGATGGGAGGGCAGTGGCAAGACAGAGTGATGGTGTACCTGGACAGGCCTGGCACTGAGGAAGGGTCAGACAGACCACCCGGAGGAGGTGGGGAGGCACCCTCTCCTCCCTTTCCCTTGGCCAATGTTGAACTCCCTCATTAGAGAAATGCCTTTGGGAGTTATCAAAAAGGATATAGGCTTTCATGCAAGGTCAATTTGGGTTAGAAATATATTCTCTTTTACAAGGCCTGTGAACTTGGACAAGTCATTTAACCTTACTAAAGATCAGTATTCTCATCTAGAAAATGGGTATGATTTTCTTATAAGATTGTTGGGATAACTAAGTGAAACAATTCAGGTACAGCATTTAGCACAAAACCTAGCATAGCACATCCTCAGTGAGTGTTAGCTTTTACTATCAAGTAAAAGCTGCACATAGAGACTCCACTTGCAGCAAACATAGTCTAGGGATGAAAGAGAGAGTAGGGATAGAGTAGGAGCTCGAGAGGCTCTCAAGTGGAAGGAAGATTTTCTTTTCTTTTTCAGCATAGGGACAACTAGAGCATGCTTGTAGGGAGAAAAAATAGGTCTCTCAACAAGGGAAGGGGAAAGATTGAAGAAGTGGTGGAGGAGTAAATCATTGTTAGATTAGATCCTTGTGAAGATGGGAAAGGATAGAAAGAGAAGTCTTGGGAAGGGAAACAGACAGGTATTCTGCAGTGTAGGAAAACAGAAAGAGAGAAGTCTGTAGCTAAAAGAACACCCATCAGATGACCTGCTTCATGGTGAACTCATCTGCCAAGAATTAACTAGGATGTTTAGGAACCGGAGAAGTTTTAGAAAAGCGAGTGTCTTCATCAAGAAGATAGGATGTAGAATGGCAGAGTAAAGACCTCTGAAGATCTACTCCTCCATAAAAGCAACAACAATACTGGCAAAAAGAGTCAAAAGCAATGGTTTCAGAATGCCAGAAATTAACCACAGGCTTGCAACATTCTGAGAGCATTCATTAAAAACAAACATCCAGGTGTGGTGGCTCACGTCTTTCATATCAGCACTTTGGGAGGCCAAAGCAGAAGGATTGCTCGAGCCCCAAGTTTGAAAACAGCCTGGGAAACAGCAAGACTCTTGTCTCTACCAAAAAAATAAAATTAAAATATTAGCCAGGCATGATGGCATGTGCCTGTAGTCTCACTTAGTAGGTTGAGGCAGGAGGATTGCTTGAGTCCAAGAGTTTGAGGCTGTAGCAAGCTGTGATCACGCCACTGCACTCCAGTCTGGGTGACAGAGCAAGACTCTGTCTCTAAAAAGTAAAAACAATAAACAACAAAAAAACCCAAACGACAGTACCCTGTCCCTCCACCCCCCAAAAAACAAACAACAACAACAAAAACAAAACACACAGCTGAATCTTGGTAAGAACAGCAAGCTATGTGCTTTCTCACTCTTGTCCCCCTTGCCCCAGCTCTGGGGTAACTCTGAAAACCAACAGTACCTATGGTACTTGTGAAAATCAGCCACTTAGCAAGAGGTAGGATGGGTTCAGAGCTCCTGAAAAACCCCATCCCTAAGAAAATGGTCACTATTTGCCCTGTCTGGCAGCTCCTTCAATAGCTCCATTTTCAGGGTTGTCTTTATTTAACCTGACTCAGAGTTTACTCTGTGTGGATGGCCCCATCTCCAGGGTGTTTGTTAAAAACAATCAGTAACAATTGTTTAATATTACAGCTACTTGAGACAGCAATATCATTTGGGGCTAACAAGAGTCTGATCAAAAAACTTAAAAGGAAAAACTGGGGAATGAGATGTCCAGGACTTTGAAAAACTCTGACAGATTCCTGAGAACTGAGAAGCCCACATGGATGTGCAGGGCTGTGAGCCTGCCCAGGGAAGATGTAAGAAGGCCCTCCTGTCTCACCTTTGGCTGACTTGGAGCTTTGGTGCAAGCAGAAAGTAAAGGCTTGGCCGGGCGCGGTGGCTCACGCCTGTAATCCCAGCACTTTGGGAGGCCGAGGCGGGCGGATCACAAGGTCAGGAGATCGAGACCACGGTGAAACCCCATCTCTACTAAAAATACAAAAAATTAGCCGGGCGCGGTGGCGGGCGCCTGTAGTCCCAGCTACTCAGGAGGCTGAGGCAGGAGAATGGCGGGAACCCGGGAGGCGGAGCTTGCAGTGAGCCGAGATCGCGCCACTGCACTCCAGCCTGGGCGACAGAGCGAGACTCCGTCTCAAAAAAAAAAAAAAAAAAAAAAAAAAAAAAAAAAAAAAAAAAAAAAAAAAAAAGAAAGTAAAGGCTAAAGCAGACCTGTAAACTGCTGGCCAGAGCACGGAAGATGGGTGTAACACACACACAGAGCCCCTTGGCAAAGGCAGGGAAAAGTGTTAGTTCAAGGTGTTAAAGGAACTCTCCATTCAATCAATTAGCTAAACTAACTAAGCAGGGACTTCTGTGGCCACACATGACAAGTAATCCAGCCTTTACAGAATGAGAGAGGATTACTGTAAATCATGTCTGGTAAATGACTTGTATCCAGAATATATAAAGAACTCCTGCAACTCAACAATAAAAAAGTAAATGACCGAATTAAAACATGGGTAAAGTATTTGAATAGGCTTTTCTCTGAAGGAGATATACAAATGTCCAATAAGTATATGAAATGATACTCAAAATAACTAGTCATCAGAGAAATGCAAATCAAAATTTCACTCAGGCTGGGTGTGGTGGCTCATGCCTGTAAACCCAGCACTTTAGGAGGCTAAAGTGGGAGGACTGCTTGAGCGAGGAGTTCAAGACCAGCCTGGGCAAATAGTGAGACCTTGTATCTACAAAAATAAACAAAATTAGTTGAGTATGGTGGCACGTGCCTGTGGTCCCAGTTACCCAGGAGGCTGAGGTGGGAAGGATCACTTGAGACTGGGATGTTGAGGCTGCAATGAGCTATTATCATGCCACTGCACTCCAGCCTGGGCAACAGAGTAAGACCCTGTTTCAAAAAAAAAAAAAAATAGATGATTGTGAATGGCTATAATGAAAAAATGGAAAACAGGCTGAGTGCAGAGGTTCATGCCTATAATCCTAGTACTTTGGGAGGTTGAAGTGGGAGGATCACTCAAGTCTAGGAGTTTGAGACCAGCCTGGGCAACATAGTGAGACCCCCACCTCTACAAATAATAAAAAAAATTTGCCAAGTGTGGTGGCAAGCACCTGTAGTCCCACCTACTCAGGAGGCGAAGCAGGAGGATTGCTTGAGCCCAGGAGTTCAAGGTTACAGTGAGCTATTACCATGCACTCTAGCCCCACTGACAAAGCAAGACCTTGTTTTTTAAAAAAAGCAAGCAAGCAAACAAGAAAATAACAAGTATTGGTGAGAATGTGGAAAAACTGCAACACTCATACATTGCTAGAAGAATGTAAAATGGTGAAAAACAGTTTGTTAGTTCCTCAGAGGGTTAAATCCAGAATTACCTTATGACCCAACAATATATGTTGGCTAAACCTCAAAGCTGAAAACAGGTATTGAAAACAACTCGTACATAAATGTGCAGAGCAACACTTTTCACCATAGCTAAAAAGTAGAAACAACCACATGGACCTCAACTGATGCATGCATAAACAAAACACACTATATCCATACGACAGGGTATGATTCAGCCACACGGATGAGTGAAGTACTAACACCTGCTACAACATGGATGAACCTCGAAAACATTAAGCTAAGAGAAAGAAGCCAGACACGAAAGGCCATATACTGAATGACTCCACTTAACATCAAATGTTCAGCAGGGGAAAACCCATAGAGACAAAAAGTAGATGAGTGGCTACCAGGGGTTGTGGGGATGGGAGAACAGGGAGTGATGGCTAATGGGTAGGATATTTTGGGAGGGGTAATGAAAATGTTCTGAAATTAGATGATAGTGATGGCCACACAACTCTGTGAATATATACACTGAATTGTATACTTCACTGAATTGTATACTTTAAAAGGGTGCCTTTTATGTTACGTGAATTATATCTCAAAGTTGTCACACAAAACACAACAAGATAGGGAATCAACCTGAGATATATTACCCCATGATGCAAACAGGCTAAAAATAGTCCTCTACAAGACTTAGACAAATTCGTAGCAGAAGAAGCCACAGGAGAATCTAGGCGCTCTGGATACGCCATTAACCTGTGGTGGATCTGACACCATATTTCTGTCCCCCACGCAGGGACAGAAACCTGGCCTGGATGATGAGATTTGATCTCCTAGACCTGTGAACTCTTCCTACTGGCACTCCCACCTCCAAATGGCATGGATAATATTTCTTGTAAAGGAATTCACAAGAATAGTAAAAATCCCAGTTAAACAATAGTTAAAATCCCAGTGAATCAATAGTATACAGTGAAAAGTAAGATGCCCCATTCCTTCCTGTGGACGCCCAGTTCCCCTTCCTAGAGGGACTTGTGTGCTCTTCCAGAAATGATTTCTGCACACACAGGCATCTTTTGCATGTGTGTACACAGATCTTTTCTTCCTTTTATATGTGGGCCTGTACTTTGTTCCTCTCCCTTCCTAGTGCATCTTGAACATGTTTTGGCATCAGTCTACAGGATGCTGTCTGGCATTCTACTATATGGATACATCACTAAGTTTTTTTTTCTTTTAGAAATGTGCATTAGGAAAATTTTCAAACATAGACAAAAGTAGACAAAGCAGTGTAGTGAATTCCTATGTACCGATCTCTCAACTTTTATTTGTTATCAATATTATTTTATTGATACTCCTGTCAGTGCTCCCCAAACATGAATTATTTCTAAGTCAAATACAAAAAACCATATCATTTCACCAGTAAATAACTCAGGATATATCTCTCAAACAGATGAACTTACAAAAAAAAAAAGTAATGAGACCACCATCACATCTTAAAACACCACAAATTCCTTTATATTAAATCTTATCAGTGTCCAAGTTTTCTTGATGTTCCCATAAAAACTTTTTAAAGATTATCTCAGTCAGAGTTGGTACAAGATTATCAAAAATTATTGTAATTGTTGATGTTACTATATACCTTTTAATCTAAGTTTTCTGTAGGTTGTCTTTTTTTGTTTGTTTGTTTGCAATTTGTATGTGGAAAAAAAATGGGTGAAAGTTATTTGTTCTACAGTTTCCAGCAGCCTGCAATTTGCAGATTCTACTCTTGTGGTATTTGTTAATACATTTCTCAAGTGTATGGCATGGGTGGAGGGCCTACACATGCATTTAGAGTAAGGGGGAAATTTTATAGAGATAGACAGGTACAATAATATTTATCATAGGTATGTTATAATAGTGAAAATGGAAACAATTTAATTAATTCAACAAATAACAGCATACCTAAATTAGATACAGCCATTCCATGCAATATTATATGGCTACTAAAAGTCATGCTTTCCAAGAATTGTATAAAAAGATGTTAATATCACATGAGCAAATTGGGATAGAAAGCAGTATACAAATACCACAATGGTAAGTTTGTATAAAAACATTAAAATATAATTTATTTGAGTCATAAGATTATATATTGTTTAAACTCCCCACAATGAACACACATTACTTTTATAAACAGACAGTACAATAAACATAAAAGATGTGGGATCCCACATCATCTCACATTACTCTAAACCTGTATATTTAATGAACACTCGGTTCTCTGTGGTTACAAACGTGAGTCACAATACTATTCGAACAGCTGAGGGACCTAGGAAAGGCAGCTGTCAGCTGGGCTGGGCGTGGGGCCATGCATGTTGATTTTGAGGTGATTCTGATGTGAACTCCTGATTATGAATCACTGGCCTGGAGCAACATACTTGGCCCTGGCATGTGGTTGGGGGTGACATATCTGTCGGGCTGTGCACCAAGGCAGGGGACTATAGGAGATGAACCATCTGCAGAAGGTAAAGCACCCCATGACTGGTTGTCTCACAGAGAATGCAGGGTGACCCGGAGAAGTGTACTCACTTTCCACTTGGAGGGTCCAGCTGCAGGACACCTGGCCTCGGGCGTTGGAAGCAGTGCAGCTGTATGTCCCACTGTCCCTGGTCCGGGCTCTCAGCAGGCAGAGGTAATGGGAGCCAGCATCTTCATAAACCTCAATGCTGCCCTCCTGTCTCCTCACGGGGGTGCCTTCCAGGAACCAGGCCACTTCAGGCTTTGGAATCCCTGAAACTACAGGGCCAGGTGAAGAACAAGAGCTCCCTGTGCCCTGGAGAGCATCCCGTGCTTGTGAGGTAGGCGGGGAAGGCGTGAGCTGGAGGAAAGGGCTCAGTCTGGTGTGGAGCTGCCCTCCCACCTCTGAGTCTGCTTCCTCACCCTCAACCACACTCCACAAGACGAAACCTCCTGAGACAGAGTCAGGGGCCTTGAGGAGGATGAATACAGGGTGATGGGCCAGGTCTCCAGGTCGGCCAAAGCCAGGCAAGGGGACGAAAGGGCGGAGGAGACCATGAGGTTTGTTTTCTGATGTTGGCAATAATGAGGGTGTTTCTTCTAGGGTGGTAAGAATAGGGCCGGTACTCTATCCAACAGCAAACCACAGGCTGCTGTTAGGGGTCCCTCCGGAGTAAAGGGCATTTCTACAATGAGTCTCTCCTGAGGGGAAGGCCCCGTAAGGTGGTTTTCTAGGGGAGCTAGTCCAAGAAGATGTGTGGATATAGGAGGTGCAGACCAGCTGGGTGCTGAAGGAAGGGAGTGGCCACCAAGGGGCTACATTTTGGCAACGGTGACCCTAATTACCTCTACTCACCTTCACATCTGAACTTGACAGTTTGATTTTCCCTGACCTCCTGGCTTTGGGGCTTGCTCTCAAATTTGGGGAGTGCTGAATCCTTCTGGCCCTCCATGGGGATTATCCTGGTAGCAGCCTTGCTCACAACGTCTTGGCTCCCCAGGCCAGGCTGCCTGGTGGGGAAGGTGGCTGGACGGGGTGCAGCTGGCCTCTTCCTCTCTTCTCCAGAAGGCGATAGGGCCCCCAGGCCTGGTGCTCTTGGTTCCAGCTGAACTCTTGCGGCCTGCAGGGTGATGGAGCTGGAAGTCGTCTGAAGGACCGGGGTCTGCGGGGCTGTTCTGGGCGAGTCCTTGCATGACTCCAGCTTGGACTCCCTTGGGGGCTGAGGCTGGCTGTTTGCAGCCCAGGCTGGGGAACCACCTCTCTGGGGGCTGCAGCAGTTCTTGCTTTCGGCTGCAGCCTCCAGACTGTTCAGTTTCAACTCCTTTGAGATTACATTGGTCACCTCCCTCCTGACGTCGGAATTGGTGGCTTTTGTTTCTCTCCCAAATGGCCTGTGTGGTGGTGAGGGTGGGGGTAGGGTGGGTGAGGAGAGGGGAGAATAGAATGATCATCTGGTTACTCACAAACATTACTCATCACAAGCACGGATTCCAGGGGTCACAAAAGCCCACAAGTTAAGAGCAAGTCAGAGCATCTTTCTCTGCAGTGTGCCCAGTTTCCCAAGCCAGAGCACAAGCAGCCATTCCCGGCAAGTGCCTGTCCTGCAGCCCTGCAGAGCCCTGCTTTCCCTACATTTCCCTTCTCCACTGGTGCCTCCCTAGTTCAACCCCTGCCTCCGGTGTCCCATGTCCACTCTGCCCTCTCTAATCTATTTTCTATACAGCGACTATAGTCGATCTTTTAAAAACATTAATCAAATTATGTCATTTCAAGCCCGAGAATTTTCCAACAGCTTTTCCACTACATTAAGAATGAAACTGAGCCCCACAAGAGGGCCCACAGGAATGCCAGCTCTGGCTGCTCCTGATCGTACAGACACCGTCCCACCACTCACCAGGCTGTGGCCACACTGGCATCCTCTGGGTCCCCATGGGCTCACCTCTTGGTTCACAGCTTCTACACACTATCCCTGCTTTTCGGAGCACACTCCCTGAGCTTGTCTTCACCAGTTAACATTCCTTTGCACAGGTCTGAGCTCAAATACCAAGCTCCAAAACGGCTTCCTGGCCCCTCTATTCTAATCAGTGCCTTCCTGTTGTCCTTCCTCACAGACACATCCCAGTTGGTAACGAGCATTCGTGTAGCTCTGCCGAAGCCCTCCTCTACGCCCACCCCTGCACACCCAAGCATCTAGCACCGAGCCTCACACGCAGGAAAGAGGCTCCTGCTGGATCTGGGCTGGAGGAGGGAACAGAGTCCGCCCTGGAATGAGGACGGTGGCCTTCTCAGAGCAGTTCTTCCTCAGGACGCTAACCAGAGAAAAGACTGTGTAGATACTGAGAAAGGTGGTGATAGAGTTTTCCAGTCTCAATACTGACAGCAACCTGAGATAGAACCTGTGTGTCATATTACACTAGGAGAACAAGAAAAAACACCCAAAATAAAACAACACCCTCCAAAAGGCCAATTCTTCTGTCCCATAAGATGATTCAGAAATTCAGGGCATTTCTCGATAACATCCCTTCTTTCTTTGCAGGGCATTTCAAGATGGAAAATATAAAAGTCACGAAGCCTAGACATACCTATTGGCACTGTCCAAACCTGGAAAAAGGGGGAAGGGTGGAAAGACTGTTAGTAGAATGCCGTATGCACCAAGCTTTCCCTCCCCAGACACTTCCCCATCACCGTGGTCCCACCCTGCTGGCTCCTTCCAGCTTCCCTGGTGCTGAACGTCTTTGGCCTGTGAGTTCCCCCCAGCTCTGGAGAACATTGTCAAAGCTTCAGGTGCTGTCCTTTGGGCTTTTTAATAGTGGCTGGTGCTACCATATCCTGAGGGCATGGAATCTATTTCTGTTCACTAAACAGAAGGAAAAAAAACCAACCCAGGTACAAACATCTACTGAAAATTCCAAACCCAAACGCTGTAGCCTACCATTGTACAGAAAAGCACACTGTTAATGTTACCCAGTTCTCCAAAGAAAAAACATAAAATACATATTTTTCCTGCTATATTTTTTATCAAATTTTATCATGGTAGATTTCAAAACATACAATAGTAGAAAGACAGAACAAACCCTGACAGCCATCACCACGATTAAGGAGATAATCACATTTTGCGGGTCTTATCTATCCATTTTTATTTTCTTTTGTTTGTTTTTGAGTATTTTAAAACAAATATCAGGCACCATATTTTGTCATGAAGTCCACCAGGAGGGAACAGCTTTTAACTCAACGCCAGGGCAGGCACACATTTCTCTGGGTGTCTGATGGCAGCTCCTTATCCAGCAGTGAGCCACCAAGTCAGGTTCTCTGGTCAGGACAGGATTTCTTGTTTTAATGATGTCAAGTGAAATAGAGAATACCAGCACGCACTGTGCACAGTACAGTCGGGATGGTTTCCTGAAACTTGCTCACCTACATATACATGTTTTGGGTTGCAATGTACTGTGAAATATATTTCTCTCTGTAGATTGTGAAAAATATCCGGGCCAAAAAAAGTAACGAGCAAGGAGGAATCGTTTCTGAGAAGGAGATGCAGAAGAGAAAAATCAGAAGAAAAGAGGGGGACACAGAAGGAGGAAGGACTGAAAGCCACTTCCCTTCCTGACCCCCGAGTTCCTGCTCCAGTAAAGTGACGTGCAGCCCCTTCCCCATCCACGCACTCCCTCCTCAGCCTGGACTTCCTTGACCTCCTGGAAGGACCAGCCTGGACCTCCTCAGGAACCAAGGAAGTGTAAGGAGGAGACGTGTTCAATGAGACTTCCAAGGAAGAACTGACAGGGCTGATGACTCAAGGAGAAAGAGGCAGGGGTCAAAAGGATGCTGGAAAATCCAGTCTCGGTGTGAAGAAACATGGGAACCCTGGTAGAGGGAGTCAAGTCAAAGGATTGCCTGACTTGAAGGACAGAGTAAACTATGAGTAAATTCTGGGCAGGTTAAATTTGGGGTGATGGCAAGATGTTAGCAACGTTCATTCTTCCAGTTGGCAATCACAGATACAAAAGCGAGTCCGGGTGAGAAGAAAGGACTGAAGACATGGAGGGGGAGAGTAGGGGAACACAAGGGAAGGTGGCAGCCAAGCACAGGACATCTTCCCCGTGGCCAGGTCTGTGCTGCCCCTGCTCACCCTTTCTTCTTGTCAAAGGCCTGCCCCTGGCGGCCGGGCAGGGTGGCTCACGCCTGTAATACCAGCACGTTGGGAGGCCAAGGCAGGCAGATCACTTGAGGTCAGCCTGGCCAACATGGTAAAACCCTGTCTCTACAAAAAATACAAAAATTAGCCAGGCGTGGTGGCGTGTGCCTATAGTCCCAGCTACTCAGGATGCTGAGGCAGGAGAATCACTTGAACCTGGGTGGCAGAGGTTGCAGTGAGCTGACGTCATGTCACTGCACTCTAGCCTGGGCGACAGAGCAAGACTCTGTCTGAAGAGAGAGAGAAAAAAAAAAGATCTGCCCCTGGGGAGTGCCTGGGTGTGTGAGTGGGCCACGTGTATACACACACAGGTGCGCAGTGAACAAGCAGCTCCTCTAGGAGGGTGTGGCACCAGGCAGGGATTGTTCTGCACTAGCCCTCCACTGGTCGATACCTTGGATGGAAAGTTCAGCTGACATCGAGGCCTTGCCTGACCCATTCACCACCAGGCACGTGTACACTCCCATGTCATCTTGGTTGACTCCATGGATTTCCAGAACCTGCATCCCGTTCTTCTCAGACATAGACACACGGGCACTCGGCTGCAGTGGAACATTTCCCTGTGGATGGCAATGGGGTAACTTGGTCATACAAATCTGCTTCCCTTCTGGCTGTGTCCTCCTGCCTCCTGCCAATCCTGGCGGGACAGACTCCAGGGCCGGGGCAGCAGCACCTCTGCTGTGGGCCCTGTCAATGTGCTCAGAGAGCCGACTTGAAACAGTTCAGGGGCCCTGATTTGAGGTCTATGGATGTGGTGTGGTGCTCTGTCCCACTTAGAGCAGATGCCTGGAAACGGTTTCAAAGGAGGCTGAGTTTGAGGTAGGAAACCCCATATTCCTCACTTCAGTTTTTCCTTAGCTCCCTATTTCTTTTAGTCTTTTCCTAGGGGAGTTCAAGAGAATTACGAAGCAGGTAAAAGGTGTCAATACCCACTTTTACCCAGGCATTCCATCCCCGAAAAACCTATTCCCCTGGCCATGACTCTACCTGTTCCCCTTGGATCCTCATTGCCCTGTTTAACAGCCATCCCCAACCCCATGCCACTGCCTCCCTTGCCCGCCCACCTCTCCCACTGAAGCTTCACTTCCCTCAGCCCTGAATGATTTATAAATCCCTTCCACATGGAGCCTCCCGACAATATTTTGAGGCAGGTGGTATTATTTCTGTCTCACAGATAAGGAAACCAGGGTTCCAAGAAATCAAATGACTTATCCAGCTTCCCAGGCTTTATAAACCAGGGAGCCGTGGCTTGACACCTAGTACCCTAACTTCACAGTCCACTCTCTTGAGATTGTCAGGGCCTGTCTTGACTCAGAAGTTTTCTGTTATTTTGTGAGTGTGAGAATTGTCAGAACACTGTGTTCTGAGTAACAGAGGGAGAGTTGTAATGGGGGCAGGAACATGCATCACTAACAAACATACAGAAAACCCCTGAGAACTACCTGAAACAGGAGGAACAGAATCAAAAGACTCCTACTAGTTGAAGGGTCTAACCCTGAATTTTCAGGGTCCCTAAGGCTGTGATATGGTTTGGCTGTGTCCCCACCCAAATCTCATCTTGAAATGTCACTCCCATAATTCCCATGTGTTGTGGGAGGGAGCCAGTGGGAGGCAACTGAATCATGGGGCGGGTTTCCCCGTACTGTTCTCATGATAGTGAATAAGTCTCACGTGATCTGATGGTTTTATAAAGAGGAGTTCCTCTGTACACGCTCTCTTGCCTGCCACCATGTAAGGCATGACTTTGCTCATTTGCCTTCTGCCGTGATTGTGAGGCCTCCCCAGTCATGTGGAACTGTGAGTCCATTAAACTTCTTCTCTTTATAAATTACCCAGTCTTGGGTATGTCTATTAGCAGCATGAGAACAGACTAATACAGGCTGGATCAGGGTCAGGGCAGACAGAAACCTCACCTTGAGCCAGGTGACCTGCGGTTGGGGCCGGCCAGTGATCTTGCAGGAGAATCGTCCCATCTGTCCTTCTTTGACCACAACTCGGCCCAGCTTGGTAGCAAACTTTGGTGGGCACTCCCCCCAGATGCTAGGACGGGTCTCCACTGCTGAAGCTGAAAATCTATCCCTGTAAGGAAATTGGCAGAGAATCCAGTCCCAGACAAGGCAGCAATTCAACCGTCCTCTCTCCACCTCACCCAAAGGCACTAAGTTGAGGTCAAAAGCCATCAAAGTGTAGCCTTCCCAGTTTTATGCCTCAGAAACTTTCTCATGCTCTCTCTAGAAAAATGTGTGGCACCAAAACCTATTTCCTCTACCTCTTGGGCATGCAGCTAGACTTCATTTACTAGCCTGCCTTGCAGTTAGGTATGCCTGAATTTCACTGAGCTCTGGCTGAAAGCCTGGATTTTGGCCAGGAAACCATAAGCGGAAGAGCTGTATGCCACTTCCAGGGCCGACTCCTAAGAACCTCCTGTGAGGCTCTGCAGTCTCTCGTCCACTCTGCTGGTGAGATGCAGAAGGCCCAGCACGGGCTCAAGGGCACAGAAGATGAAGCTACAAAATGGAAGAAGCCTGGGCTCTTGGAAGATAATGTGGAAGGTTCTCCACCTGTTCCAGGATATCTGAATTGAACTTTCCTTGAGTAAGAAACAAACTTTCCCTGGGTTGAGCCACTGTGATTTGAGGCTTGTCCATTACAGCAGCTACTATTACCTGCCTCTTCTGGGTTTGCTTATTTCAATCTTCTGACTATTGCCTTGATTGTTAGAGTCCACTGCAGACTCTGGCCACCTCTCCCACTTCCTTAGCATTTAGCAGCTGGGCCAGTCAAAGGGGCCAATCACAGAGGCAGGCAGGTCAGGAGGTGCTGCGTAAATGACATATCTCATTGCACTAGGCTCCGCACTGTGGTTGTTATAACCTAGGAGAGCCAAGAAGACTTACTCCCCAGACCTATCCTGCTCAAGTCAGCAGGAAAGCGATCCAACCCTTACTCTGTCTTGAACACCCAGGACTTACCCCAAAGTTTTGGAAACAACAGGTTGACCAAGTTGCTTTGCAAAACTTCCTGCAAGAAAAAGGGTTGATGAGTCAGGTCTGAGCCACAGACTTGGAGCAATGAAAGTAAAAAAGATTCAACAGCAGGGGTGGGTAGGATAGTGATGGTGATTATTAATCTTGATTGAGCATGGGCTGTGTCACTATGGATACTATGGTAGGTGTTTACATACATTATCATGTGAATTTCTTGCAACAGTTTTATGAAGCTACATTATCCTATTTGTTAAACAGATGAGGGAAATAAGATTCAGAGAAGTTAAGTCATCCACACATAGTCATAGAGTCAGAAACAGCGCAGAAATTCACCCAGGTCTGCCAGATTCTAGAGCTCTCAACCACCCTGCTGAGTTGTTAGGTGGCATGCTCTACTTTCCATTTTGGGGATTATTTGGAGTGATCCAGGACCTCTCCAGAACATTTTCTCAGTGAAAGGGAGGGAGGGAGATGTCCACGCCTATCTCTTACCACACCTGTTCTTGATTGACACAATCAACACTCCATTCTTCCACTTAAGGCCTGGAAAGTAGCTGAAAGGGAGCAGGACAGATCACTGTAGATAAGCTACAGCAGAGCCAGCACCTCCTGCAGTATCTGCAGTGCTGCCACACTAAGCACTGTCAGTCCTGGGCAAGGCGCTGCTATGCCGGGCACTGCCAGTCAGTCCTAGGTGAGATGATGCGGCTGTAGTAGGCGCTGTCCTACTGGGTGCTCCTGATCCTGGGTGAGCTGCCGCCATGCTAGGCAGGAAGCCATTAAATAGCAAAGCCAGCAAGGCAGCTGGGGTCAGCTCCTTTCATCCAGCTCCTGCAGCTGGGAGGGACGATTAACAGTGTGACCACGAAATAACTCTAAAGTAGTGGGAGTTTTATTTTGAGGGGTGTGGTGGGAGGAATAGGTCGTTTTTGAGATGATGATCACCCTGAAAGTTGTTCTCCTTTTGCTACAAGCTGGGGATGTTTATAAAACCCTGCCCCAGGGAGGGTAGAGTCATCCTCTGATATCAGCAGACAGTTGCTGTGGGGAATTTGCAGGTGTTTACTGCAAAAGGGTAAACTTCCTTAACTTTGATCACATTTATAGGACTGTGTAAGAACACAGGTGTGGAGGAGAAAAATCATGGCTAAATATTTTCATCAGCCACACCTGGTTTAAGGTTCCACCAGAACCTTAGTGAAAAGGGATTAATAACAAACACTCGCATCACATTTAAGTTGTGGCTCCATATAACTGGTGATTACTATACAGGCATTTCTGTTTAACATTACTTAGTGAGCTATGTATAGCTTTCATTTTTTAAAGTGTTTTGGTTTTTGTCATTCCATTCTCTATTCAAAAGTAACTTCTAAATTGATAAAAGGAGAGATTTATTTTGAAAGGACCCAACTGACAGTCAAGATGCTGGACCCTCAGACGCTGCCGGAGGCAGAGCCAACTGTCCAGTCCTTCTGGAAATATCTGAGTGAGGAAAAACCATAAGCTTTAATGATGCTCTGCTCTTGGGCCAGCACCTCCATTTCTGTGACTCCATTCAAAGGAAAAAACGCTCAAGTTAGAAAAGAAAGTTTACACAGGTATTCGCTTTGATCTTGTTTGTAATAGTGAAAGTTAGAAGCAACATAAATGTCAGTGAGTAGGAAGAAAATAAGTAGTTATGTAAAATGTACAATTAGACGTCTTATTCTGCCATTAAATTATGTTGAAGAATATCTGAAACGTGCAGGTACATGTTAGGATACTATCTCATTCATTTCTCAGCACACTCCACATGGGCTGTGATCCTTTCTGCGCCACTGGGCTCCATCCCAACCACAATCTCATCAAACCCAATGGTTGACACTCTGTCTCCATCTCACTCAGAAGCTCAGCAGCATTTGACACAAGGTCCCACTCCCCTTCAAAGTGCTTTCTCTTCTAGACTTTCCTGCTTTTACCAGGTTATCCATCTTCTCTCAACCTCCTTCTCTGCTCAATCTCTGCACGCTGGGGCACCCTAGGGCTGAGTCCTGGGCCTCTCCCCAGCTCCATCTAATTTCCCCCAGGAGGTCTTAGTCCCATAACTTTAAATATCATCTGTATGCTAAAGACTCCAACCCATATCCCCACTGGAACTTTTTATTCACTCATCAGAGGTATCCAGAACAAATCCCAGCACATTGTAGGTATTTAAATATTTGTTAAATAAATACATTTTGTGCAGAAAAAGCAGCATACAAAATTACCTATTTAATGTGATCATAATTAGGTAAAACTAAAATACCCAAAGACAGGAAAATGACCAGAAGAAAAGGTATCATGTTATTAATACTGATTACTTTGGGGGTGGTGGGACTCGGAGTAATTTTACTCAGCTGTATTTTCTAAAACCTATAAATACAATGGTAAAGAAGAAACAAAACATGAAAAACATCATCTAGTTGCAAAAAAAGGGGCAGGGAGGAAGAAAGTAAAATCTGGCATCCAAATAGAGGATGGATAGGGCCTTCTAAACATGCTCTATACAACAGCATTATCCAGGCTCTAACATTTTACCACAAAATATCTGTGTACCATCCATTGCACTACCCACGCTACTGTATCAGTCATTTCATCTGGGAATAAGGATTTCATAAAAATTAGACTAATCAACTGATAAATGGATAAACAAAATGTGGTGTATCCATACAATGAAGTATTATTCAGCTGTAAAAGGAATGAAGTACTAACACGTGGTACAACATGGATGGACACTGAAAAAGTGTGCTAAGTGAAGGAGCTCAGACCCAAAAGGCCATGCATTATAGGATTCTGTTCATATGAAATATCCAGGAGAGGCAAATCCATAGACAAAGATGGTGGTTCATAGTTGCCAGGAGCTGGGGGAGGAGGGGATGGGGAATTAATGCTCAATGGTTATGGGGTTTCCATCGGGGGTAATAAACAAGTCCTGGAATGAGACAGCAGTGATGGCTGTACAACACTGTGAATGCACTTAATGACAATTGTACACTTTAAAATGGTTAAAATGGTAAATTTTATGTTAGTTATGTATATTTTACCACAATAAAAAAAATAGACTGAACATTTTAAAAAGTCTTGGGAGCTAAGCATCTTAATCCAAAAGGCTTAAATTCATTTGTTCCTTAAAAAATAAAATAAAAGCAAAAACATGCCACTTCCCCAAAGAATAACAAAAGAATGCTGGGGAGAGATACTTCTATGTCAGGGTAAGAGGGTATGATGAAAACATAACACATAAAGCAGTCAGCTAAAAATGGAACTGATGGATGCTTATTTTAATATGAGTTAACAGAGAGTTCACATCTCTGTTAACTCATATTAAAGAATTTGGGCTAAAATTACTAACAGGGTCTATTTATAGGAAAAATCTGAAGTTGCAAATTGTTAGATAAGGCAAAATTAATTTTGTAAAAGTATGAAAATCTGGCAGAACAGTAAGGTTATGTAGAAAAATAAGTGGAAAGGGGATTAAAGTAGAAATGCAAAAAATAGAAGAGTGAGTTAAGAGAATTGGTGAGGACAGAAGCAAGTTGCTGAGAAAAAGGAGAGAACAAGACACTGATGGTATTTGATCTTAGATTTTTCAAAGACAAGTAAAAGAAACTGCTGGCAGGTCTTAGGATTGGGAAGTTCAGTGGTGGAAGGGATAAGGTGGACCTAGCTCTGTTTGTCAAGTGATACAGAAAGACTGAATCGGGTCAGAACATACTGCTCAAAAAGTGAATAATGTGATCAAAATTGAAAGGAGCCGAAATGCTTCTAAAAATGTGTGGTGATATAATTTATCATCCAAACACAGATTCTCAACACTGAGAGAGATGCAATTAATAATTATGCCAGGATAACAGGAGAAAGCTAGGACTGTTGCAGGAAAAGTGGGGAGCAGTCACCCTACTTGTAACCAACTTCAAAGTGTTTTTTGAGGATTAAAATAGTGGTTCTCCACTCTATCAGAACAAATATCTGCTTTTTATAACACATATTAACTGATACCCCCATGCCACCCTGATCAAAATTCCCTTCTAATCTCACATATACATATGTGATAATTTCAAAAAGAAAATAAATGTAAAGCCTTAACTAAAGCATTACAGTGATATAGAGGGAAAGTAAATTATAAAAATGTGGATTTCAATATGCAACTGTTCAAGCATGACCATTTCAATATGTCAGTGCTCAGGCACGTTAGAAGACAATGAAATGGCTGATTCTTGCATTAACTCCTAATGTATGTTTAGATCTAAAAGTGAGTGATGAAAAATCATACTGTACAAGTAGCACAAGAAAGCGAAAGAGCACAGGTCTACAAGTGGACACTAGAATACTCAACTAAAAAGATGTATTATATAAAAAAGAAAGAAGAAAATAACTTTAAAAGAAGATAACATAGCAAGACAAGTTACAGACCACTGAAGTAGAGAACATTTTTAGAAAGATGATTAATGTATCAATGTGGTGTTAAAACAGTTCTCCGTTTTATGATATGGGGTTGAGTAGTAAAAAAGATATCACAGTAAAAGTTATCACAGGATTTCAAGGTAAAATCCCACCTTACCTTGAAATATACATTCAGTGAATGGTTTGGACGAAGAAACAGTGATAACAAGAGACTATGTGTTAGGATGAAAACACCAGTCATCTCTAAAAAATAATGTCAATACACAATCTTTTTACAATATAGATTTATTACTGTTCCCCAAAGTTTTAAAAAATGTGAGATGGCAATAAAAGTCAATAAGATGCCTACATTTTATGCATGTCCATTAACTTAATACTATTTGCTTCTAATATTAAGAGTTTTAAGTCTCTTCTGGTCCACATTTTCAGGGCAATAGTATAGTAACAGCACTATCTATATATACAATTATATGAGATAATTATAGATATAGATAGAAATGTTATATTTCATTTAGTAGAAAATTTGTGCAGAGTAAATTTTTCAATAATTTTGGAGCTACAGCTTCATTCCTTTTAATCTTCCCTCTAGACGATGACCATTTCTTCAGTTACTGGGCTTGTTTTACAATGTCTTGAAGACTTTTTTTTTTTTTTTTTTGTATTATTGAAGACTAAGGAACCACCGATTTATATATTTGTGGCGTCTGTTCTGGTAGGACTGTGAGGAACTGGGAAAATATTCTTGCCGTGAAGCCCATCCTGTACCCCTAGTGCTTGCCCCCTAAATCCGGCAACTCTCCCAATTACTGAGAAACCAAAAGGACCACCATCTCCTAAGTGCCCCCTAAAGGGTGATACTGTCTCTGTTTAGGGCCAGTGGCTTAATAAAACCTCTAGAGAAGTGCCTAGAACCAGAATTTCTGGTTGAATATTAAACTCGGTATTGAAGCAAAAAGGAATGAAAAAAGTCAAAACTAAAGGTCACTGAAATTGCTCAATGTGAGTAACATTTTTGCAGAGATTCTCCTCTTTGAAGCACTCTGCCTTTCTTTTAAGGCTCAGATATTATTCTGGATTTTATTGTACATGTCAGCCTGCTTGTTGAAGCTCTGACTAGTGCTTATATATACTAGGAACTGAATCCCTTTCTTAGTACAGGGGATGAAGTCCCAAAGGCAGATACAAAGGCAGTCAACAAATATTTACTGAGCTCTTTCTACAGGGCAGACCTATCATGGCTCAGGCCCTGTGCTAGTTTCCTTACCCTGGGGATTCAGTAACTGATAAAAAGAGACATGTCTTGCCTTCATGGAGCTTACAGTTCTAGTGGAGAAGAAAAACATTTAAAATACCGATTTACAATTTATTTATTTATTTTTATTTTTTATATATTTTTGAGATGGAGTCTCATTCTGTCGCCCAGGCTGGAGTGCAGTGGTATGATCTCGGCTCACTGCAGCCTCCCCATGCCGGGCTCAAGTGATTCTCCTGCCTCAGCCTCCTATCTGGGATTATAGGCACCCGCCACCATATATGGCTAATTTTTATATTTTTAGTAGAGATGGGGTTTCACCATGTTGGTCAGGCTGGTCTCAAATTTCTAACCTCAAGTGATCTGCCCACTTTGGCTTCCCAAAGTGCTGGGATTAGAGGCGTGAGCCACTATGCCCAGCTTTATTTACAATTTAAACACAAATAAGTTCAAGTATAAAGAACTGTGAAGCCAGGCATGGTGGTATGTGCCTGTAGTCACAACTTCTCAGGAGGCTGAGGCAGGAGGACTGCTTGAGGCTAGGAGTTTGAGCTTTATTGTTCTTTATATCCCAGCACAATGTTCAATAAAATCTGAGGAATGAAGAAGAGGCTAGAACTATAAGCAACTGGGAAAAGCCTAAATCCACAAAGGGCCAGGGTGGACATGGGAGAAGGAGGTGGAGGAATATGAGATGGAAAAAGAAGGAGGCAGCCTCAGTGGCAAAAATCTAAGTTGGGCCAGCAAGGGCAACCCATGCATATTTTAGAGGGAAAAAGAGGCAAAGGCAAAGTGGATGGTGAAGCTAAAGGAGGAAAGAGTCCACCTAAGGAAATTTGGAAGTCATCCTTCAAGAACAGAATGAGGCTGGGCATGGTGGCTCACACCTGTAATCCCAGCACTTTGGGAGGCTGAGGTGGGTGGATCAAGAGGTCAGGAGTTCAAGACCAGCCTGATCAACATGGTGAAACCCCGTCTCTACTAAAAATACAAAAATTAGCTGGGCGTGGTGGCACGTGCACCTGTAATTCCAGCTACTCAGGAGGCTGAGGCAGGAGAATCACTTGAACCCCAGAGGCGGAGGTAGTGGTGAGCTGAGATCACGCCAAGCCAAGATCACACCACTACACTCCAGCCTGGGCGACAGAGTGAGACTCCATATGTGTGTGTGTGTGTGTGTGTGTGTGTGTGTGTGTGTGTGTGTGTGTGTGTGTGTGTATATATATATATAAAAGAATGAGACCAAGTAACTTTCCAGCTAACTCTTGTACACTACATGAGTAAGGCTGCTTCTGCCAAGGCAGTTTCGAACACGTGACTATTTTACAGCAAAGAGCCTGGTGGGGCAAAAAAAAAAATAATATTCCTCTCTATCACATTTATATTGTTAACTCTAATGAGTCAGAAAAGGACAAAAACTCAGAGCATTTTAAGATTCTGTCTAGATTTTAAAAAATACGGCATATACCCCTAGAAAATGAAGAGTCACTGGGGAGTTTCAGAGGCTGAAAAGCATTTATAAGGAACATAAATGGGAAATATAATTGTGGGTCCTTCAGATGGGTAGACAAGTTACATAAAGGAAGACAGTCGAAAGAAATAAGAAGAGCCATGACAAACATGCAGGAGGAACACAATAATTTTAAACTCAGCCAGTATAGACATGGACTTAAAACTTCACCAACGTGAAGATAAAAGGAATCTGAGATCTGTCCCTGAAAAAGGGCAGTGGCAACAAAAGATGGCACAGGGGCATTTCCTACGAATTCAAGGTGGCCCAAGAATCCTGGTGTCAGTGGCACCTCCAGAGCTGCATTAGTGGTCATCAGGGCTACTCTTCTCCCTTAAAGCTCGGGACAGGGGGTCATTGTCCCTTCTGCTGTCACAGTCTAGGTGACCCGCTGGCTGGCTCTCTCTGTCTCTTACATAGTCAGAGCCTTGGTCTGCACCGCAGTGGTTTCATGCGGGTGAAGATAGCAGGAGCTGTGGCACTGAGAGGTGGCTGGGGGCACGGGGGAGGTGTGCTTGGACCATCTGGGAGGGGAGACCCAGGCAGATGGCTCCAGCCCAGTCAGTTTTCAGCAGCCCTCCAGGTGATTCTGATGCATGCTGAAGTTTGAGAATCACTGTACTAGGTGGAATATATCACATATGTAACTAAATCCCTCCTTGCTACTCCAAGAGTGGTCTGTGGACCAGCAGCATGGCATCAACTAGAGGCTGGAAGTACAGACTCCCAGGCTCTGCTCCAGACCTGTGGAATCAGCATCTGCATATCAACCAGATTCGCCAGGTGATTTCTGTGCACATGCATTTGCACTAACCAATCCTGTAAGGTGGGTGATCCATCTGAGGTCTGGATCTCCTCTGGGGGCTGCCAGTTTGGCTTTCCCTGGGCTCCTGAGCTTATGTCCTTAAAGTTAACCCTTTATTACCTGCAGTGACTCTCTGGTCCTTGAAGTGTCAAAGGCCTTCTCAGACTGAGACCACTGGGGCTGGGGCACACCCACCATTTGGGCACTCACTCTACATCATGTCCGAGGCTCACTGTGTGGATGTGTGATGACCCCAGGACTACTCACCACCTGTTAGTCTGTTCTCACATTGTTACAAAGAAATACCTGAGGCTAGGTAATTTACATAGACAAGAGGTTTATTTGGCTCTTGGTTCTGCAGGCTGTACAAGAAGCATGGCACCAACATCTGCTCTTGGTGAGGGCCTTGGGAAGCTTACAATCATGGAGGAAAGTGAAGCAGGAGCAGAAATGTCAGATGACAAGAGAGGGAGAAAGACAGAGAACGGAGAGGTCCCAGACTCTTTTAAACAACCAGATCTCACGTGAACTAACTGAGCGAGAACTCACTCATCACCAAGGGGATGGTATTAAGCCATTCACGGGGGATCCACCCCCATGATCTAATCACCTCCCACCAGGCCCCACCTCCAACCTTGGGAATCACATTTCAACAAGAGACTTGGAGGGAACAAACATCCAAACCATATCAACACCTGTTCATCCATGTGGCTTTCTCTTTTTGTTCTGTGTAAACCTTGTTTATTCCTATTCAGGTGGCAGCTTCTAGAACTGCGCTGTTCAAAACAGTAGCTGTTAGCCACTTGTGGCTACTAAGCACTTGCCATTATAGCTGGTCTGACGTGAGGTGCGCTATAAGTGTAAAATACATCCCAGATGTTGAAGAATGCAAGATATCTCATTAACAATTTTTATATTGATTATACATTGAAATGGTAATATTTTGGATTTAATAGGTTAAATAAAGTATTTTATTAAAATGAGTTTTACCTGATATCTGAACATGTGGCTACTAGTAAACTTAAGATTACACAACACTGGGCAATACGGTGAAAACCCATCTTTAAAAAAATAAATACATAAGGCCTGGCACGGTGGCTCACACCTGTAACCCCAGCACTTTGGGAGGCTGAGGTAGGCGGATCACAAGGTCAGGAGAGTTCAAGACCAGCTTGGCCAACCTGGTGAGGCCCCATCTCTACTAAAAGTACAAAAATAGCCAGGCGTGATAGCACACACCTGTAATCCCAGCTACTTGGGAGGCTAACACAGAAGAATTGCTTGAACCCAGGAGGCAGAGGTTGAAGTGAGCCAAGATCGTGTCAACCGTGTCACAGCTCTCCAGCCTGGATGACGCAGCAAGACTCTGTCTCGGAAAAATAAATAAATAAATACATACATACATACATACACATAAATTAGCCCAGTGTGGTGGTGCATGCCTGTAGTCCCAGCTACTTGGGAGCCTGAAGTGGGAGGATCGCTTGAGCCCAGGAGGTCGAGGCTGCAGTGAGCTGAGATTACACCACTGCACTCTAGTCTGAGCAACAGAGCGACACCTTGTCTCAAAAAAAAAAAAAAGTTTCTATATATGGCTCACATTAAATCTCTACAGGACAGGTCTGTGGTCTTCCACTGGAGAAGAAGTTCTCAGAGGGCAGGTACCATGTCTCCCCTGCTCTGCACCAAGCCTCATGACCTGCCCTCTGGAGGTGGGCAAGTGTCAGAGCTGGCTTCAGAGAGGCTTCCAGGGGCTCAGACCACAGTTCATTTCCATCATGTAAGGCCCTGATGAAGGCATAGCTCTCATCAAGGCACTCATTCTCTTGGGGGATCCTGAATGTTTCTTGGGCCTGATCACCAAATTGAAAGTCAGATGAGGAATCTTTCTCTCTTGCAGATTTCCCTTTATAAGTAGCTCTAAGGATGCAAATGCCAGTTCAAATAATGATGAAGCTACCACTTTCTGGGTGCTATTTGCTACTAGCTGTGCTTATCCTTATACCACACTGTGGGGCAGCCATGAACTCCAAGGCACAGAAAAGGAAGTAAGGCTTAGGAAGGTTAATTTCTCCATAGTTAGAAATTAGTAGAGCTAAAATTCAATCCAAGACCATTTGACTTTCTTTCCATTGCTCAACACTGCCTCCTAAACTTGACCACTAAAGGATTACAAAACTCCACATGTGAATTACACTCTGAATTCCTGGACCTCTGCTCACTCCAAGTAAGAAGCATAGCACAGAGAGCTGGAGGGAAGGCAGGTGGGCTGCTAGTTTTCCTTTGTAAAGGGTTGGGCTAGCCTGGCACAGCCAACAACTTATCCATGGCAGAAGGGCCCAGAGTGGACTCTTTCAGGACTAGGTCTTTGGGGTGGCCCCAAATCACACATGAGCTTAAAACCGGCCTTGCTGCAGAAGCAGAATGTACATAGGACTCACACACATTTAAAGAGCTGCATCCTTTAGGCTGTTCTCTATCTCCTAGAGTTAGAAGACTGAAAGCATCTCACATTTTATGTCTTAATTTTATTTTGATTAACTGTATTTCAATTTTAATTTGAGGGCCTGAGTCTCCCCAGATGAAAACCAAAGGGGAGGGGAGGGGTTGAGAGCCTTGGCCTGCTCTCCATCCTTTACAGCCCTCAGCCTGATTCCCTTTCCCCTGCCCTGAGTACTATGAGCTACTAAACATTTCCCCGCTTGATCGTGACATCAGATCTCACTTCCTGAATAGTGGGGACTGAAGAAAAGGTTTTCATATTATCTAGGTTTTATATGTTTCCCCTGCATTCCTAATAGACTCCAGTCCTCCCTTAATGTGGATCACAGAAAACAAGGGCTAGTCCAGGTTGTAGAGACCACCAAAGTCAAACCCTTTATCCTGCAGAAAGACAGGTGCAGAGGTTTAGAGTCATGTATCTCATTGGCACAAACTCATAACTCAGTGCTCCTTCAGTTTCCCTAGCTCTAAACAGGAACTCAGAAGAGGGAACAGGGTAATTTTTATTTGTAGGTGTCAACACAAAGTTCAGGCACTGAAAGGGGGTTCATGTAGGGGAAAGCACAGCACCAGGATGGCAGAGCTGAGGTCCATCCTGAGGCTTTGAGCAGGGGTCACTTTCCATCTGGAATGCCCCAGCCACAAGCACTCAAAGGTCATTAGAGTAAGTGAGTCACTCAGTTAAAGAATTTAAGGAAAGCATCCAAACTATGCATGCTCCGCTCTGTGAAACAGCCTGTTGGCCCTTCTGTGGTGTGGGGAAACAGGGAAAACAGGGCAAAGGGTGGCCATTGGCCCAGGCGCACCTCACCCCCTTCTGGAACCTTCCCTGACTACCTTAATTCTCCATCTAGTGTCCCCTGAAAGCCAGATTGGGAGGACAGTCTTCTGAAAGAGGAGAAATGAGTCTGAGCCTTGATTTATAAACTTCCAGGCTTAGAAAGGCCGGGAAGGGTCAAGGGAACCTTGTGTTACTTCTGATGGGCTGACAGACCCCATGTCCTTCCTCATATAAAAGGCTTTAAATATCAGCCAGGAGCCTGAACTAGAGATATTCTTTCCAGTGGAGTGGCTTCAGCATGGCAGAAGGACACACTAGTAGCAAAAAAACATTTTACTTATGGTCCAATGCTTCTCCTGGAAGTTTTAAAGTTAACAGAATTTTTTAAAGTACAGAGCAGGGAAAAAGACAAGAATATTAGGTTGGTGCAAAAGTAATGTGGCTTTTGCAATTACTTTTAACTAATATGTTAACACATTGATGTGTTTACTTCCTACATATTTTTCTGAGCTACATCATTTTTAATAATGAGCATGTATTATTTCATAATGACGCTAAAGATGATGTTAATTATGATAAACATTGTTCATTCATTCCTCAAATATTTCAGTATCTACCATGTGCCAGGAAGCTTTCTAGATGTTGGAGATAAGGCAAGGAGCAGAGAAAGTCCATCTCCTCCTAAATTTTCCATTTAGTGGTGCGGGATGAAGGAGACACTGCAGTGTGAGATGGTGATACGTCCTAAAAGAAAAACCTCGAGTGGGGTGAGAGGATGGAGAATCATAGGGCTGGGATGGTCAGGAAAGGGCCTCCAAGAAGCGGACATCTGAGCACAGACCTGAAGGATGTGAAGGGAATGTCAGGTGAAGGGCTGAGGGAAGGGCTCTTCCTTTACAGAAGGAACAGCGAGGGTGAAGGCCCTGTAGCCTTGCTCAAAGAAGGGCCAGAGGCGGGTGTGACCACAGTGTGCTGAGCAGGCGCAGAGTGATAGAAGATGGGTCTGAGAGCTAGGGAGGGGCCAGATTGGGTGGGGCTCTGTAAGACCATCCTAAGGAGTCCGATTTCAGCTGCAGTGTGAGAGGAAGCCAGGGGAGGGCTCAAGCAGGAGACAGGTGATACCTAGTTTGACAAACATTGTCTCCTGGATGCCTCCCTTGTTCGCAGGGACCACATCTCTCCCATTAGATTGGAAGGTCCTGAGTTCAGGGATGGGGTGTGTTTTCTCTTGTCAGTTCCTCCATCCTTCAAGAGAGGGCTAAGGCAGGAGCTGCAGGCCTTGGGGAAACTGAGAGCTCAGCTCCCTCCTGGACTCAGGCCTCCTGGAACTCACCTTCTACTGTCAACTCCACTGTCACCTGGCGAGCACCACTGCCATTGGTGGCTTCACAGGTATACTTTCCCCTGTCCTCCTCGTGGACAGCATGAATCACTAGGCTGAAGGTCCCCCGGATGCCGCAGTCCAGCAGAAAGCGGCCCCCACTGGTGATGGGTTGCCCGTTTCTGTGCCACGTCACCTGGGGCTCTGGGTAACCCCGGACCTTCAAGAAAAAGAAGAAAGGGTAAGAGCCTGTATTTCATGAGTACTCTCTCTGTGTCAGGTATTGTTCGAGTGCTTTACATGTGTTAACTCATTTAATCCTCATAACACCCCCATTTCATCCTCATTTTACAGATAAGGAAATCAAGGTACAGAGAGTTTTGGCAATTTCCCAAGGTCTCAAAGGTAGAAGGTGGCAAAGTCAGGCATCCTGGCTCCAGAGCCCACTACACAAATGACTCTCAAGCCCAGTAGCATTTTAGAATCATCCAGGGGAGCTTAAAAAAAACACTAGTGCCCAGGCCCCACCTTAGACCGATTAGATTAGAATCCCAGGGGGCGAGGACTGAGTGTAGGGATTCTAGACCAGTGCCTCTCACGCTAACATGCTAATAAATCACTTGGTGATCCTGTTAAAATGCATATTCTGCTTCTACAGGTCCGGGCTGTGGCCTGAGATTCTGCAGTTGGGACAAGCTCACGGATGCTAATGATGTTGCTGGTCCCTGGAACTCACCTTGAGAAGCAAGGTTCAGGCCCTGCACTGCCCAGCACGGTAGCCACTGGCCACAGGTAGCGATGGAGCACTCAAAATGTGCCCAGTGAGACTGAGTTGCACTGTAAGTGTGCATTACACACTGGGTTTCAAAGACAATACAAAAAAGGTCAAAATACCTCAATAATTAAAAATATTGATTAGATGTTGAAAAGCAGTATTTTTGATATGTTGAATTAAATGTATGAGGATTCATTTCACTTGTTTCTACTTTTTAATGTGGTCACTGGAAAAGTTACAACTACACCCAGGCCTTGTGATATTCCTGTGGGGTAGTGCTGCTCTAGACCACTCACCTTTCTCTAACTGTTGTTAGCAGCTGACATTTGCTGAGAGCTAATGCTAAGTGTTCAGCACTTCTGTAAGTACTTGGCTCATCTGAGTTTCCTTTTTTTTTTTTTTTTTTTTTTTTTTGAGATGGAGTCTTGCTCTGTTGCCCAGGCTGGAGTGCAGTGGTGCAATCATCTGAGTTTCACAGCAACCCAATCAGAGAAAAGACATCTCTCAAAAGAGGGGAAAATGCAGAGATAAATTCAAAGGAAATAATTCACTTTGAGTTTTAGAGAAAAGAAGTTCCCCAAGGGCCTTCAAACACCTGAAACTCAGTAGACTCTTCAGAATTAACGCATCTTTGGAGGAGCAGGGTTCAGAATAGCTCACTAATGCAGAGCCAAGGACCCAGAATTGAGGATTTTAGCACTGGAAAATAGAAGGCAACATAGGAGCTTCCTGAGAACAAAGTTGTTTGCATTACGAAATGGTGGTAGTAACAGTTTTTATCCATGTATCCACTTCAAGAAAAGAGAGAATGAAAATGGATGAAGCAAAACCAAAATTCACTGAATGACCCCAAGATTGCATTTACAAAGAAAGGCTTCACTGATCTGCAGCAATAATCCTCCTCCCACCCCTCTGCAAGGTCACAGAGTCATGCTATATTGACGCATGTGCACACAGGCCTGGACATCCAAATACTGTCTCTTCCCTAAGCATACTAAGGGAGGAAAGAGCTATGCTAAAAAGTGTCAGTCGTTGTCTTTGGACTGTGCTCAGTTTCCTTCCCAGGTGTTCAGCCCCTAGCCCACCCTTAGACCAGATTCTCAGTAACCAGGATGCAGATTGCTTCCTAAGGAAGGAAGCCTTGAATAACAGGGAAAACTCCCAAAGTGAACAATCCCTCTTTGATTATTCCATATAGTCACCCCTCAGTGCCAGTTTGTGAATCTCACAAGACTGCCTTTCAAGCTTCAGTGAAAAAGAAACAATAATAAAACTCCAAATCAATATCGTCCATCTTATTTACAATGTCTGGAAACAAAAATATATCCCTTTCCTATCAAAATTTAAACTATACTCATGACAGAGACTGAGTACTTTGGAGGAAATCCTGAGACTCTGGAGTGGATTCCCCAAAAGACATGTGAACAACGCCTAAAGCCACTGCAGCCTCACCAAAACAAGTGTTCCAGACCTTAGGCTGAAGGGTTGAAGGAGACCGCATCCATCGGGATACACAGGGTCTCAGCCACTGTAATATAAAATGGTGTGTTAACAGCTGTTGTCTCTGGTTGGTTAGGATTGTGGGTGTCCTCCTCTTTTCTTTTTAGTTAACTATTAGTTTCTGAGAGTTCTGCAATAGTACACCTGGCCTTTGCAAAACAGAAAAAAGAATTGTACTTAAAAAATACTTTTCTTTTATATCAGTGTGCTGTATAATGAATGTATATAGCACATTCATTAATTTATTGAGGGCCTCAAGGAATTTAAATCTAGCAGTGGAAATAAAAGAACTATGCAAATAAATGTTATGCATGTTTGAAGGTGACAGAGGTCATGCACCCATATAAAATGTCATCTTGCGGCCCTAAAGGCAGAAACGTTCAAGCAGGGGAACATCAGACAACAATTACACTGTTAAAAGCATTCTTCTCATGTGAAACCCTTTCCTACAGAAGGAAGGCCCTCAGGACTCTGCATACAGTGAATCTGCAAACCATCATTGTCTTCTCCTGCACTCCATTAGGCAGGGCTGGTCTACCGTCAGAAGATGATCACACGCAGCCTCCTATCAGCTTCAGAGAACAGGAGTGCCAAGCACCTAGGAGGAGGTAAATCATTAACTGCGCAAAAGGCATCCTGGCATTCCATTAGTAAGCACACTGGCCCCCTGCAGCAGGGCCAGCTCTGGTGGCTCACTGGGCTCTGGGGCATCAATGATTAACTGGGGACATTGCAAACGTTCCAGACCTCAGGGACACGATCCCTCTGTCTCTTTCTCTTTTCCTCTCACTTTCTACACATACCCCAAGCTTACCTCTGAAATGCCCTCTTAAAATAAATATTTAGGGATTTGAAAATATGCTGAAACTGGCATCACTTAAGAAAGTTGCAGTTCACTATGATACTTTTATAGCACATTGGACCTGAAGCAAAGGCAGGAATTTTTGTGACCTTTTCAGTTCCAAGGTCTGAATGATTTGCAACTTTAATACCTGCCCTCCCAATATGGAAAATCAATCCATGTTTACTGTCTGCCGCTACCCTGGGCTTCTGGGTGGTGAAGGAATAAGCCTGGGTTCACATCCTTGGGATGCATGACAACAGCCCTGCCCTCCCAGCTTGCCTTATCTGCTGTCATCACAGGCCTTCCACCAAGAAGTCACAGCAGGGATTTGTACAGTCAGGATCTTCATCGAGAGCACAGTAAAAACCCTTTGATCACACAGTTTTCAGAGGGCTGCCATGTATAGACTCTTACCTGACTCTTGCAGCTATGAGGGAGATGTCTTTGGTTTAGATACACAGAAGCAGAACCTCAGACAGGGCTTCAGAGACCGCTGCCTGCAAGCCCTCACCACACTCACAGCAGCTGGGGATGGGCCTAATGAAGGCGCACGGGTGGGGCACCAACAATGTCCACAACAGCTCGCAAAGCCAGTCATATTACTGGGCCCTTGCAGCCTAGAAAAGAGGCCTGGAGAATTAGATGGTTTGCCATGATCACACATGGCGGCTTAAATGGCAGATTGGAGACCATAATTTTGGTTTCCAGGTCGAGTGGTTGTCTCCATGCCTCATCGCAAATTCATGTTTTTTGTGAGATAAGTTCTGTAGAACCAAAAGTATTAACAAGCGTCTATCTCCAAGAGACCCTAAATCCCTTATAGGTTAAAGCAATAGCTGCTCCCCACTTTTGGAAAGTGTCAAATGGTTCACCAAAGTTATAATCACACCATAAGCAAGTCTTGGGCTACTCCCTTGGATTCGCAGTAGGACAGGATTGGTGCCTGCCAGGTGTGTACCTAAGACACCCCTAGGAGAGTCAATGTGGTACAGAGAGGCTAGCATGCAAGCCAGGGCCTGGCACACTCTGGGCCTGGCTTGGTGTCCCAGCTTTCTTGGGTTGTAATTCCTTCCTTTTATTAAGGAGGGAATTGCCTTTGATATCTAAGTTTCCTTCCATCTCTGAAGTATTATGGTTTTAAATGGTGACCCACTTAGCTTCTTAGGGAAGATTCTTTCCTTTCCCCTGCATTCTCCTCTGTGTCCAACCCATAGCCTTAGTACCCTCTAATCCTTCATATGAGAAAACCAAGTAACCACAAGAAGAAATGCTCACGAACATGAATAGACAGCCCTGAGTTTTCACCACAATGAGTTTTGGAAATGGCCCCAAAGAGGGTCACTCTAAGGAGAGAATCGTATTCTTGCCACAGTAACCACATTTAATTGGAGGTTGTGTTCTCGAACAAAAGCCGGTATCAAATAAATCAAGGGCATAACCAACAACTTGTCATAAAAATAAAGATATAGTCACCATAACCCCTATAATAATTTTAAATAGTAAAACTGTGCTCCAGCTTCATAAAATGTCCTTAAAACCCTTTATGGCCTCAAAAGGCCTTTAAAAGGAATGAGGGCTCATTCTGTGCTTGCTGAAGGTTGAGGAGAAAGCTGAGCTGCAGGCAGGCAGCAGGCAGCCGCTTGGCCGCTGCATTCTACCTGCCTGTCTCACTTGAGAGGCAGTTTCCAGAACCTGGTGCTGCCTTGAGATTTACTTAATGACTAAAAGCAAAACATCTGTTGGAGCACTAAGTGTTTTGGTTTTGCTCTGATGTATATTAAGGGCTTTCAACTTATCTCCAGTTGCTTAGGACAGGCTACCATAGCCTGGGCTCAAAGCAGTGGCAGATCCTTTGTCCCCATAGCCCCTCCAAGACTCAAAGCCACATATCCATCTTCTCAAGCTTGGAGAGTAGCAGGAAGGGGGTGACTGTGCTGATTCTGCAGATCTGCTGCATGTCTTTTGCGTCTGGCAGGGCCTGGTACAGTGCACACACTACAAACCCACACAGCTGCAGGGCACAGCTGCCGTGGGCCAACTGCAGACAGGTCAGATGAGTAGGAAGAAGGAACTGAGGCTCTACCCATGTCAGGGATGGAGGAAGACCAGGAAGGAGAGAAAGCAGGATTGAGCTGAGGCCAGGGAGAAAACAGACTGCCCAGCAGGGCACTGGGGATTGGGAAGATGCACCAAGAAGATATGAGCAGTGAGCTGAAGAATCTTTAGGGCTGGGAACAACAGACCCAAGGGGCTGTCAATGAATATTTACTTGATTATTAAGTAACTGAATGGATGCTGGGAAAGGCTGGACCTGGAGGAGGGGACATTAAGGAACTCTTCTGGATGGACATCTCCCGTAAGCTGAGAAAGTCTCATTCTGCAACACTGTCTATGTATTCATGATTGCTGCCTGCCTGTAGCACATTACTCTGAACTTCTTACCCTGTTACAAGTGTTGTTCCTCCTATGACAAAAGACTAGAAGAGGACTGCTGACTAAAAACTGAAAAATAGCAGGAAATAAAACCAATGGTGCTGAGGGATTCACTGAAGAAGAATCTATCTTCTTCTGCCCCATCTGCAAGTATAAGCTCACTCAGATAATAAATGGACATGGTTGCACAAAAAAAAAAAAAAAAGGGAAAACATTAACACCCCAAACAAATCAGACCACAGAAAAAGTCTATAAAACTTACCTCATGGGTATGTTATGAGGGTGAACAGTGAAGGGTGAGCCAGGGGCATGGCATGACCAAGCTTCGGAGCCTGCGTCTGTGTCAGCAACTGGCACCCAGCCCCATAAGCAGGCAGGCACTTAATTAAGGCTTTGAATAATCCCATTGCCAACAGTCAAAAGCCTTAACTGAACCCACAGAACCCATCAGGAAGAGATCATACCAGCTAAAAACAGCAATTAGTGAGAGGCTTAAACTGCTGGGCACTCCCCACCCCAAGCCCAACTTGTAAACCAGTGAGGACAGAAGTGCTTCCGTGGAAATTAAACCAGCATGCAGAGAATCGTTCCTCTGAATGGCTCAGCAAATGCCATGTGGGTCTCCAGGGACAGACGCTCAAAGTCTCTTTCTCTGTGATCAGCCACTCTCACTTCCTATGGCATGCTTTCTTATCCTATGACCCGAGACATAGGAATCCCTGCACCTCGACATCTGCAAAGCTGATGACTTGCTTCTGTCACTGAAAACACAAGGCAAGTTATAGCTCTGTAGCTGGGGGTTACAATTCAAGCCCTTGTGGACCGCTTAATCAAAGGTTGCTTTTATCTAGACCAACCTTATCAACACATGCAACTTTTTGATTCCCTTTTCAGGATATAAGCATCTAAAACCCTTTCGAGAAGCCCAACAAAGACACAGATTTTTATTTTTTATTTTTTTTCTGAGACAGGTTCTCACTCTGTTGCCCAGGCTAGAGTGCAGTGGCACAATCAGCTCATTGCAGCCTTGAACTCCTGGGCTCAGGTGATTCTCCTATCTCAACAACCTCCCAACTGGCAGGGACTACAGGCATATGCCACTATGCCCAGCTACTTTTTTGTACATTTGTAGACATGGGGTTTTTCCATGTTGCCCAGGCTGGTCTTGAACTCCTGGGCTCAAAAGATCTGCCTGCGTTGGCCTCCCAAAGTGCTAGGATTATAGGTGTGAGCCACTGTGCCCGGCCAAAGACATAGAATTTTAAGTGTAATGGGCAACCTCTCACGTTGATACTTTCCTTATTCCCTTAAATGCATTGTTTTCCCCTAAATGCATTTCATAGCAAAACAGGTCTCCTTCTGGTTTAACTCCCAGCCCTTCTGGGACAGTTGTGGGGCTCCAGCCTCTCCGGAACCTCTACACAAAACTTTGGGATTCTGGCTGTACTCTCTCTCGCCATGGGTCTCCACGGATACCGTGTCTTCAGCTGGAGGAGCAAGCCCAGGAGATCACTCTTCTGTGGCAGCTCTCCAGTTTCTGCTACCAAACTGAGATGCACTCTCAGACATATTAAGTATTAATGAGAGGCATGTGGCATTGCAGAGGTTTAACAAATTAATGCTGTGGTTTGGCATGGTTTTGATTTGCTAGGCTCTCCTGCCTGCCAGTGTAAGCAGCATTTCTCTCCTTTGGAGGAAGTGCCCCCTCCCTTTCCATCTATTATGTGTGAGACCCAGTGGGGATGCCAATTGGTAAAATGCCTCCTGGCTAAAGCACTTGGTCTCAAACAATGGGCATATGTTCCAAGCCAGTCAATGAGAGATCTTCCCTACAATTTTATCTTTGAATATTGAGAGACCAAAGCTCTTTTCACAGAGACCCAAAACTCGTAAGATATAAGACTTAGGTTATCTGCAGTCATTTTCTCCCAACCCCCATTATCCATTTTCTTGCCTCCTCCCAAAAGGCGGAAGCCATCTGCAGAATAAGAGCTGATATATACAGTGAAGAGAAGAAATGGAGACAGAGTTGACAGAGTTGTAGTAGACTCTGGACCCACTCAGGTATATGAGACAATACATCTCTTTTGCTTAACCCAGCTGGAGTTTCTGTCACCTGCAAAAAAATGTCCCACCTACTTACTTCAAGAAGGTATATGGCCTTTGGAGTCAGACAGATCTACGTGCGGATGTGGGCTGTATCAATCATCAGCTGCCCGACATTGAGCATGTTACTTATTTGGCTCTGAGTTTACGTAACTGCAAAGTGGGGATGATACCAGAATCTACTTCCATGGAGATGTATGTATGTATGTATGTATGTATGTATGTATGTATGAGACAGAGTTTTGCTCTTGTTGTCCAGGCTGGAGTGCAATGGCACAATCTCGGTTCATGGCAATCTCTGCCTCCCGGGTTCAAGTGACTCTCCTGCCTCAGCCTCCCGAGTAGCTGTGATTACAGGCATGCACCAGCACACCTGGCTAATTTTGTATTTTTAGTTGAGACGGGGTTTCTCCATGTTGGTCAGGCTGGTCTTGAACTCTCGACCTCAGGTGATCCACCCGCCTTGGCCTCCCAAAGTGCTGGGATTACAGGTGTGAGCCATCACGCCCAGCTGAGAAGTTTACAGTTAAATGAGATAGCACATGTACAATACCACATTAATAGATTCTAAAGGTTAGACTCTTCCTCTCTTCTTTTCTTCAAAGTCAATAATTTTTTTTTTTTTTTATAATGAGGTACCCTAAACTCCATTTCACTCCCAGCTTTGTTAATGGCATGAAACTACTTCTGCCCTAAGAAATATCAGAACATATAAACTTCTGGGCTTGGTATACCTCATGTTACACAACTTGTATTCTTAGAGACAACTTCAAGGCATCACACTCTTAACTAGGTAAAAATCTAACACTTTAACTGAGAACATTCTGCTCTGGTTGAATTGGCTTATTATTTTTATTTAAAGACCGAAACCCAATTTGAAAAGTGATCCTTGTTTTTATGTATTATTAAAAAACACATTTTAAAACAAATATCCAGTCTGCAGTTCTACTGTGCCATTACTCCACTCCCAAAATACCATTTGAGCCTTGGAGACAGAGACCATCCCCTGGATTTCTGCCTCACTGACTAATGCAGCCCTGGAATTTCAAGAAGGATGGGTGAGTGTCAGGAAATAAATCTGGATAATAAATCTGAAATTTTTAGCCAGTCATGATTGGACCTGGAGAGAGGGAGAGACATACTTCACTGGCAGTAAGGATGGAGCAGAGGGCGGCTCCCCGAACAACACAGAGACTATTACCCCTCCATGAAGACTCAGACACTGACCACAGATTGTTCTGTCTTATTTTCTGACAATTTCTGTTTAAAAGCAGGGGTGGGCAAAAGTGACCTGAGGTTCTCAACACCCTGAGAACATCATGACTTGGCTTCCTTGGCTTTGTTTCAGAATTTCTGGTCTCTGCAGCCTGTCTGTGTGACCCAACACCTGCTCCACGTTGGGTCGGAATCCACCACACAAAGCATGCATTCTGCTCAGACTCTCCCAGGTGGCAGCTGTGAGGGACGGAGTGGAGCAGGTGGGGCTATGAAAGCAGGATCTTTTATGCCACCTGCATCCACATGGCCAGGAGAGCATCTCTGTGACTCTGTTGGAAAATACCTGGCACAAGTGGCAGACGCAGCCTCATGAAAATGTCCCTTTAAGCTCGAATGTCTGCCCCATGTCCCGAGCTGCCCAAAGGCATCATGATTTGCATAGAGAATCATGTCAGAGAAGGAATCAAAAGTTGTTCCTCATGCCATGTTAGTGTCTGACTGGTCGTTAGGCTAAAAAAACAGATCTTTATTAAGACATTTTTATTCTCGACCAGACGTGGTGGCTTACGCCCGTAATCCCAGCACTTTGGGAGGTCGAGGCAGGTGGATTGCCTGAGGTCAGGAATTTGAGACTAGCCTGGTCAACATGGTGAAACCTCGTCTCTACTAAAAATACAAAAAATCAGCTGGGCGTGGTGGTGGGCGCCTGTAATCCCAGCTACTCAGGAGGCTGAGGCAGGAGAATCACTTGAACCCGGGAGGCGGAGGGTTGCAGTGAGCCAAGATCACGCCATTGCACTCCAGCCTGGGCAACAAAAGCGAAACTCCGCCTCAAATAATATATATATTTTTATTCTCACCAAAACACCCATACACGGTTAAAAACGTGAATTGGTACTATAAGTCATAAGAACGCAGGCTGCCCTCCCACTCCCATTTCTACTTCCTTGAGGGCAATCACCTTCAACGCTTTTAGTCATTTCTTCTGATATTTCTTCCATTATTCCTAAACAACAGTCTTACACAACTACTAGTTTATTCTCTTTTCTTTTTTTTTTTTTTTCTTTTTTGGAGATGGGGTCTCACTTTGTCACCTAGGCTGGAGTGCAGTGGCAGATCTTGGCTCACTGCAACCTCTTCCTCCCATGCTCAAGCGATCCTCCCACCAGAGCCTCCCAAGTAGCTGGGACCACAGACACATGCCACCATGCCTGGCTAATTTTTCATATTTTTGGTAAAGATGGGATTTCGCCATGTTGCCCAGGCTGGTCTCGAACTCCTGGGCTCAAGCGATCCGCCCATCTCGACCTCCCAGAGTTGCTGGGATTACAGGTGTGAGCCACCGCACCTGGCCTACTTTATTCTTTTTATTTTTATGCATTATCTCTGCTACGGTTTGAGTGTTTTTGTCCCCTCTAAAGTTCATGCTGAAACTTAATCATCAATGCTACAGCAATAGGAGGTGTGGCTCACGAGGGCAGAACCTTCATGAAGGGGTTAAGTGCCCTTTAGAATAGGGCTTGATGGAGGTAGTTTGCCCCTTTTTGCCCTTCTGCTTTCCACCATGGGATGACATGGCATTCATTCCCTTTGGAGGATGCAGCAACAGGTGTTCTCTTGGAAACAGAAAGACTGGTCCTCACCAAGTGGTGCATTGATCTTAGACTTCTCAGCCTCTAGGGCTGTGTGAAATAAATTCCTCTTGTTTATAAATTACTCGGTCTGTGGTATTTTGTTATAGCAGCACAAACTTTAAATGGACTAAGACAATCTCTTAAGTTCTCTATATGGAATGTGAACTTCTAGCTCTCAAATCTGCCCCCACATAAATCCATCCCTTACCCCCGCAAAATGACATTACACATTGACATGACAAAAATTGTGGTCTTCACTACATTCTAACTTTGCTCACTGCCATGCCACATAGTATATTACAAGAAATATCTTGAACTTTTTATTTTCCTGGAGTTAATAACTGCTTTACTTTGATTTCCTTAGTTTTTTAAGGACTCCAACTTCTTAAGAGAACCATAAATTCTTCTCAGTAATGGTCAAATGCCTCAGATAACTCATCAGTTGCTGTTATTGTTTTCTCCTTTAGAGATATCCCTCCTGGAACATTTTGTCATCCTCCTCTAATCTAAACCGGATGTTTTCTGGGCTTGATGCATAGTGGTCCTGGGACATTCCTTCACCATCCTCTTGGAAATTTCTCATTCTATGCCACCATTCTGGTAGAATACCATTTCAGTAGTTTCCTAAGAATGAACGGATGGAAAGTTAAAAATTTTTAGATCTGGCATTTCCAAAAGTATCCACATTCTACCTTTATACTCAACTGACATTTTGTCTGGAGATGGCATTTTAAGTGGAAACCTTTTTTTTCTTCAGAACTCTGAAGATATTGCTTCGTGGCATTTGAAGGCAATTCTGGCAACCAGTGTTGCTGTTTGAGAGCGATAATGCCACACTGACTCCCTGATCCATCATCTGTGACCTATTATGTGTGTGAGGTTGTGTGTGTGTTTTCCTTTCAAACTCTTAGAATCTTTTCTTCATTTTGATATTCTAGAATTTCATGATGACCTGACTTGGCGTGGGTCTTTGTTCACTGTCCATCAGACCGTTGGTAGATACTTTCATTACTGGCAATGCATGTCTTTCAGTTTTGAGGAATGTTTGTTTTTTGAGAATTCTCTCTCTACTGTTTTCCTTGATGTTCTCTTCATGGAACGCCCATGAACTGGACGTGAGCCCTATTAGACTGACCTACATTTCTTTTCACACTTTTCCCACCTCAGTCTTTTTATTCTCTCCAGGAGATTTCTTTGACTTTATTTTCCAACTACTATATTGAATTTATTATTTTGGCTATTATTAACTTCAAAAAACCCTTTTTCAATTTTTCAAAATTGTTTTGAATTGTCTTCTCTTCTTGCTTAATGGACATAACATCTTATCTCTGAGGTGAGAGAAACTTCTTTGAAGTTCTGTTTCCTGTAGTCTTCTGTTTCTACTTGGTTCCTTGTTCAGTTCTTTATGTCTGTTCCATAACAGAGGATTCCCTTGGACATCCGATGATCCTTTACTGATTTTTCCTGTATGTAAGTGAGGAAATACGAAGTTCCAGGTGTACAGATGGGACCTGTCAATGTGTCAGACCTCATGGTAGAGGGATTGAATATTAAACATCAACATCAATATCTGCAGATCTTCTCCCTTGAGATGATCAGTTTCCATAAAAAGGCATCTTCCTAGTTGCTGCTTTGGTGGTGTGGGGTGGAGGGTGGGTACAGCAATTAAGTCTGTCTAGCAGCATTTAGTACGCTGAGTGAGGGAAGACCAAGGTGGGGTGGGAGGGTGAGTTGGTTATTTTCCACATGCTGACTTTCACTCAGCGCCTTTCTCTTTTGAGTACAGCGCCTCGCCCTGTCTGCAGCTGTACCTCATGTCCAGGACATGAGAGCTGGTTAGCTTCGGCCTCTCCGTGGAGGAGCTTTCGGTCTCCTTGGGTGTACGGGAGGAGAGAGGCCTGGGGCATGGACTACAGGGGGGACCCGGGGCCTCACTGCTCCTTATCAGACCTTTCATCTTCCAGTTTTTCAGCTTCACTTTGCAACCTAGGCTCTGGAAGTATGTCATCTTCCAATTTCTCAGCCTCTTCAGACATTTTCTGGCACAAACAGGCTTACTTTCATCATTGCTCACTCCCCTAACCACAGGCATAGTGCAACAGAAGACTGAAACCCAACTCAGCCAACCATCTATTCACATGCCATCATCTACCAGTTTGTTCACATCTCTCATTTGCTGTTGTCTCTCCTCATTCTCTCTGTCCTCATAGGTTTATAAGTTTTCATTTTCTTTCTTTAAAAACTCATCTTAAGGACACCATTATTTAAAAAAAAGCAACAGAAAATAACAAGTATGGGCAAGGACATGGAGAAATTGGAACCCTCACACACCGCTGGTGGAAATGTAAAATGGCAGAGTTTTTCAAAAAATTAAAGTTCAATTATCATATGATCCAGCAATTCCACTTCTGAGCATATACTTAAAATAATTGAAAGCAGGGACTTGAACAGAAATTTGTACATCCAGGCCAGGTGTGGTGGCTCACACCTGTAATCCCAGCACTTTGGGAGGCTGAGGCGGGTGGATCACCTGAGGTCAGGCATTCGAGACCAGCCTGGTCAACATGGTGAAACCCCATCTCTACTAAAAATTCAAAAATTAGCCGGGGGTGGTGGCGCACGCCTGTAATCCCAGCTACTCGGCAGGCTGAGGCAGGAGAATTGCTTGAATACAGGAGGCAGAGGTTGCAGTGAGCCAAGATTGTGCCATTGCCTCTAGCCTGGGCAACAGGGTGAGATTCCATCTCACAAAAAAAAAAAAAAAAAGAAAGAAGGAATTTGTATACCCACATTCATGACAGCATTATTCACAACATCCAGATAGTGAAAGCAACCCAAATGTGCATCAACAGATAAATGGACAAGCAAAATATGATATATGTGTATAATGGGATATTATTCAGCCTTAAAAAGGAAGGTTAAGTGGTTTGGCATTACATAGGGAAAAATTTAAAAAGGAAGCAAATGCTGACATATGCTACGCTGGTGAACCTTGAAGACATTATGCTAAGTAAAGTAAGACGGTGACAAAGGACAAATACTACATAATTCCACTTACGCGAGGTACTTAGAGTAGTCAAATTCATAGAGACAGAAAGTAGAATGGTGGTTGCCAGGGGCTAGAAGGAAAGGAAGTAAGAAGTTATTGTTTAATGGGTATGAACTTTTAGTTTTACAAGGCGGAAAGGTTCCAGAGATAAATGGTAGTGATGGTTGTGCAACAGTGTGAACGTACTGAGGGCCGCTGAACTGTCCACTTATAAATGATTAAAGTGGTAGATTTCATTTTATGTATATTTTACCACAACAAAAATGTCAGTGAGACAATATATATAACTCCATTTCTGAACTCTCTGTTCTGTTTCAATTAGCTATATGTTTATCCCTTTGCTAAATGTTACACTGCCTTATAATAAATAAATCAGACCAAAGCCACCTCTCTGTTTTGAAAATTTCCAATGAGTTCTCATTGTGCTTTGAATATGACCTGGTCTGCCTATTTCTCTCCACCTTCATTCCCCCTTCTCTGGCCCATGATCACACAGGCCTTTGCTCCAGGCCGCCCAGACGTGGCTCGCAGCCTCAAGGCCTACAGCACATGCAGTCAGGGCTGTGGAAGAGGCGTGTGCTGAGGACCATGGGAGCACGGAGGAGGGTGAGGGCTGTGAGTTGTTGCTGTGAGTTGAGCAGGAAGGTAGAACCACTTCTTAATACAGCATCTGCCCCAGGGGAGCAGCAGTAGGGGTGACTTATAGGGCTGGGGCTGGTGCCTAAGGGTTTGTAGGGAAAGGGCGAACCCAGTTTGCACTAGATGCGAGATGGCTCCCAAGAGCCCTGCCCACCTTAGGAGGGATCCTCGGAGACCCCAGGTTGTGAGCCAAGGCAGATTCTAGGTCATGCCAGCACATAAACAGCTCCTGCTGAACCAGAGTAGCTCTCCTCAGCCACTTCCACCTGAACTATTGGCTCTTGCCAACTTAGTTCCACAGGGCACCGCCCTCTCACAGGCTATTGCTCAGGAATTTTAGGGCAATGGCCCAGGAGTTGCAGAAAAGAAAAGAAACACATAGCAACAACCCTCCAATCAGGACCCATTGTGAGCAAGCCCTGCCTGTGGTTGTTCTCTGGGTATTTGTTGGTGGCCTGCCTGGGGGCTGGGGAGCACCAAAGGGGTCAGAGTCCTGGTTCAAAACACACATTTAAAGCAGAATTAGACTTCCCAGTCCATGCCACTGAAATCTCTTTTCTAAAGAAGCATCTGGAAAAATGGAGGGAAAAGCTGCCCAGTTATGTAGTAAAAAACAAAACTCAAACTTTCCTTTCCCCCTCCCACCAGCGTCCCTTTCAAGTCTGTGATCCTCAGGGAGGAAGGATTGGGAAGAAATGGTGGGGGCGGGGAACCAGCTGAGCCACCATTAGACAAAAGCAGCGGGTTGAGAAGCCGGCAGGTCTCAGTACAGACAACTGCTCAGACCACCCAGCTCAGAGAATTTCAGGGGCAGCGCAACCCATTCTTCTTCTGTTAAAAACAAGTGCATGAGGCTGGGTGTGGTGGCTCATGCCTGTAATTCCAGCACTTTGGGAGGCCGAGGTTGGCAGATCACCTGAGGTCAGGAGTTCGAGACCAGCCTGGCCAACATGACGAAACCCCGCCGCTACTGAAAATACAAAAATTAGCCGAGCATAGTGGCTTGCGCCTGTAATCCCAGATACTCAGGAGGCTGAGGCAGGAGAATTGCTTGAACCTGGGAGGTGGAGGTTGCAGTGAGCTGAGGTTATGCCCCTGCACTCCAGCCTGGGTGACAGGGTGAGACTCTGTCTCTAAACAAAAACAAATGCATGGCTGGTGCCGGGGCTGCCCTAAGGCCTTTGCTGCACTAAGCACATTAGCCATAGTGACCTCCAGGTCTGAGGAGTGGGGAAGAAGTAAGGATGGGTGGGTAGCAGTCCCATGGGGGTGTCAGGGAGTGACAGGGAGAAGTACTTGCTAAGGATGAATGATGCCTGTAGGTGCCTTCCGGGGAGGGGGCTGCTGAGAGAGGCCCGGTGGCTCTTGAGAAGATGACTTTATTTTGTGTTTTAAAAGGGTCAGCTTTGGGTTAGGTATTGGAAGGGTCTGCAAACTTGTTACACTCTAAAGAGTCCTCTTCAGCCTAAGAGAGCCTGGACTCCTACCATCACCACTTGGCTTCTAAAGGAGCCCCTAGGATCTGGGCACGCTGACCGAACTCCTGGCCTCTCAGCAGCAGCTTCTCACAGTGATCACTTGGCTGACACTGCTGCCCAGCAGGGCTGTTGCCCTAGAAGCGGAGGGGAACCAGGACAGCCCGCAGCCCAAAAGAAGCAGGAAGGTCTGGAGAGCCCTTCGACCCCAGCTGCAGGATGCAAGCATGAGAGCAGTGCTTACTCCAAAGCCTTTTCTAAGAGCTTTACAATTGGGTCCAGGGTCCCATTTCCAAGCTTGATGTTTTTCCCTTCCTTTTGCTGGACAGGGGGAAATGAAAAAACCAATGTTTCCCTGGCCCTCAGCTGCGTCTTCTGCCCCTGGGAAGGACTGCCATCAAATACACGTGAGGGCAGAGTCAGAATTCTCAGCACTGACTGCTCAGCTATGTTACCTGAAGGGAAGACGCATTCATTAAGGACAGCCCTGACCTGAATGACTCACCCAGACCCTCTCTAAGGCAAAGACCCCTAACCCCATGCAGGGCTCAGGCCACTGCTGCTCCTGGCCCCTGGCCACAGTGGACCTAGTTCTGTAAATACACCCAGAGATTGGGTAATGGGGACTCAGTTCTACCTCTAAGTAGGTAGTATTTGCTTGTAAGTCTGAAAAATAATACTCTAAAGCCAGGGCTAAATGCTGGTACAATCAATTTTTACTTACTTCTTTGTCGCAAAAGGAGATAATCATAGTTCTATTTCTATTTGTCTATGGGATGTGTCATACATCAGATTTTTCCTCCTAATTGTGTCCTTTCGAAACATCTTCACCATACACTGTCTGGCTGTCTGGTGAACAGGATAGGGGCCTTAGAAATGTGCACTGCTGGCAGAGCCAAGCGAGGAGCAATTCCAAAAGGCCACACCAGTGCACTCTTCGCCTCTCTGCCTGCTCCTCCAGGACCACTTGCTCTGCCTCTAGAGAGCCTCCCCAGTTACTCTGGCTGCCTCTGATCTTGCCCTGCTTTCACCTTGCAGCACCTACACTATTACCTACGGTGATCACGTGTTAAAAATGAGTGCATGCTGATCTGATCACAGTGCACACTACTTAAAATCAGGCCCATCCCAGAAAATCTGAGACAACTAATCACCATGACATCACCTTCCACATTTCTCTCTGCCCTACACCAAGCACAGGACCATATTTTCCATTAAAAAAATCAGGACACATTATCTGACGAGAGATTTACGAGCAGCCTCCAGGTGCAAGAAGGAGTTGGTGCTATAAAAGTTTCAACATCAAAATACTGGAACTCCAAGCATATTTGGATGACTTTACTGGAAAAATGAGAATATTTTAAACCAGAATGGCTCATGACAATCTGAGGCGACAGCCCTTATGCCAGTAACACGGGTTATGTTTTTATTCATTCCAGGTATATTTGGCACAACTTACTGCAAGACTGTGACTTACTCATGAGAGGGAAACAGGCATTACACCTATTCTGAACTTGTCTCCACACTCAGCATGGCCACTTCCTTTTGGCAGCACTGAGTGGCTAGCTGACTGATGTCTCTCCCTCCAGTCTTTATATCCCAGCCTGGGTGTCACTTCAGAGACACCTTTGTTGATTTCCCAAACTAAGTCATGTTGTTATGCTCTCATTGCACCCCAGGATTTCCTTCAGTGGGCCTCATCACAGCTTATAATTCATCTGTGTGCACAGTTACTCCTGCCTGTCTCGTTGCACTAAACTGTAACTGTTTGTGGAAAGAGCTACAAAGCTTTGGCTCACCAGTGAACTACCAACTCCCAGTACAATGACTGGCACATAGTAGGTGATCAATAAGTATTTTTAAATTAATGTCATGGTCTCTCTGGTAGGTCCTAGGACTTCCTATTTCTCTTTTGCTGAACATTTTTATTCTGTTGAATTTATTACTTGAATGGACTACAAGGCTGCTCATGAGTACTAAAGTTGGCATTAATCCTGGGAGTATACATATTGGCTGATAGAATCAATGTTCTAAAAGAACAAAGTCAGGCCAGGTGCAGTGGCTCATGCCTGTAATTCCAGCACTTTTGGAGGCTGAAGTGGGTGGATCACCTGAGGTCAGGAGTTCGAGACCAGGCTGACCAACATGGTGAAACCCCATCTCTACTAAAAATACAAAAAAAAAAAAAAAAAAAATTAGCCGGGTGTGGTGGTGGGCACCTGTAATCCCAGATACTTGGGAGGCTGAGGCAGGAGAATCGGTTGAACCTTGGAGGCAGAGGTTGCAGTGAGCCAAGATCATGCCATTGTATTCCAACCTGGGCAACAAGAGCAAAACGCTTTCTCAAAATAAAATAAAAGAACAAAGGTCCGAATCAAGATATATTAGGAGAGAATACGTCTTGTGAAGGTTCTAAATCATCAACTAGACAAAATTAGGGTGGAAGGGCAGCTCACATCAAAGGAGCCAAGCATGAGTCTTTTAAACATGATTTAACCTTAAGCCGTATTAATAGAGCATGGTGTCCACACAGGGAGTGGGCAGTCCCATTCCACATGGGCATCACTGACGGACTGCATCCAGGTACAAGTGCCACGTGTTAATAGGATACTGAGGAAGGGGCTCATGTTGTGTGAGGGGATGATGCCCAATGTCCGGCTGGCACCTGGCAGGTGCTCAACAGATGTTTATTGAAGGAACATAAAGTTTAGTTGAGGGAAGTTGGTCTATTTAGCCTGGAGTAAAACACACCAAAAGGAGGGCACATCTGTCTTCAAATATATGATGAGCTCTTGTATAAAAGTCTACATGCTATGTAGTGCCAGAGGACAGGCCAAGGAGAAATGGGTCCAAAATTCTCCAGAGGCAGATTTAGGTTCATATAAGTAAGACCAACAATGCCTCAACAACCATATGGACCAACTGTGACATGGTAGATCCCTGTCCCCAGAATGTTCATAGAAGGCTGGAGAGCCGTCTGGCTGGGATGTTGTCAGAAGAAGCCTTCCTACCCTCTAAGATGCCTTACAACCCCAATCCTAGTTTTCCAAGAATTTCACGGAATTGAGTGTATAAAGGTGAGAAAGACTATGGAATAAATATTCCATTTCATACTGTAAATAACCTTTGTGCTACAAATACAGAGCTTGGAATGATCTACTCCTTGAAGGTTTTAATGAACTCATCTATAAAACTATGTGGATCCAGAACTTTCTCAGGATGTATTTCTTCAACTGTTCCAGTTTTTTCCACTGAACTTTTCAGGTTTTCAACTTCTTTTTAAGTTAATTTTCTTAGAAAAGCATCTACTTCTTTCAATATCTTCAAATCAGAGTTTACCCTGAAAATCTCATTTTTATTAACTACAGATCAGTGGTTAGAGTCCCATTTCCAAATGTTAGGTGTATTTTCTGTTTTTCTTTGAATGGCCTAGTAGGGTTGGCCTATTTCCTATTTCTAAGACCAGTCCTTAAGTTGACTCCTAAATATTGTTTTTCTCTTTGTAATAAACTCATTTCTCCTTTTATATAAATGTTTTGCTTCTGCTTTCCTTTGGCTTGTTCTAGCCTTTGATTTTGTGAGTTGAATGATTGGCTCACTAATTTTTAGTAACTTTTGTTCAATGATAAAAGCATTAAAGGCTATGCATATACAGATGCTCCTTAATTTATGATGGCCTACATCCCAATAAGCTCATCCTAAGTCGAACATTTTCTAAGTTGAAAATGCATTAAATATAGTGACTCATCAAACATCATAGCTTAGCCTAGCCTCCCTTAAACATGCTCAGAATACTTACATTAGCTTACAGTTGGGCAAAATCATCTAACACAAGGCCTATTATATAACACAACATTGAATATCTCATGTAATATATTGAGCACTGAAAGTGAAAAACAATGGTTGTGGGGGTACTTGAAGTACAGCTTCTAATGAATGTGTATCATTTTTGCATAAAGTTGACAATGTATAAGCTGAACTATCATAAGGTGGAAACCATCTATACCTCTGATATTGGCTTTAGCCAGTTATAAACTACTCAAAAGTTAAAACTGTTTTCATATCTAGTAGCTATTACCATTAGGAAAGGTATGCACACACACTTCACCCAGGAAAAAACTTAAGAAACATGAAGATCCTATATAATTAAAGTTTCAAAACTTTCTAAACAACATGTGAGAAGTCTTCGATATATAAAGAGAAATACTTTGTTCTTGTATTAAAAGTAACCAGTAGGATTATATGATTAGATATGGAATGTTAAAAAGCTACAATTATTAAAACCATTTTGGTTCACATATTGACTAATGAAATAGTCCAGAAAAATCCTAAAACAAACTCTATACATAAGACTTCAGTACACAGTAAAGCTGATCTCAAACTAATGGGAAAAGAATAGATTATTCAGTAAGTATGGATAACTTGAAAAAAAATCCTATTGAAGATTTCTTCCTCACATTATACACAGAAACATCCATTTTGATTAAAATGTTAAAAGTAAAAAAAGCTAGAAGAAATGTGGACATAATCTTAGAGATTCCAGGCATGACACTAATAGTGGAAATATAAAGACATGTGACCATTAAAATTTAAAATTTCTGTACAAAAGTAAACTTAGGATAACAATTAAAAGGTAAACACATTAAAAATATTTCAAATATATACGTAAAAAAGGTGAACATTTTTAAGATATAAAAAGTTTACATGACTAAATAAAAAGAACACAGAAGGAAAAAAGTAAAGGACAGGAACAAGAAGTTTCTGAAGTAGGCCGGGCGCGGTGGCTCAAGCCTGTAATCCCAGCACTTTGGGAGGCCGAGACGGGCGGATCACAAGGTCAGGAGATCGAGACCATCCTGGCTAACCCGGTGAAACCCCATCTCTACTAAAAAATACAAAAAACTAGCCGGGCGAGGTGGCGGGCGCCTGTAGTCCCAGCTACTCCGGAGGCTGAGGCAGGAGAATGGCGTGAACCCGGGAGGCGGAGCTTGCAGTGAGCTGAAATCCGGCCACTGCACTCCAGCCTGGGTGACAGAGCGAGACTCCGTCTCAAAAAAAAAAAAAAAAAAAAAAAAAAAAAGAAGTTTCTGAAGTAGTAGCCAAACATATAAAAATGTTTAATTTAAAATTAATCAAGCAAATATAAAATAAAATGTGATATTTTTCATTTAAAAATGTGTTAATAGGTAAAGGGATAACTAGTGCTTATGAGTGTGAGAAAATTACATTCTTACACATTGCTGAAGGGAGGGTAATAATTTAAACTTCATTTTTCTTACCTATAAAATTAGCATAGTAATGTTGACCTTATAAGGCTATTTTTAACAATTTGGAAATAGCTATCCAAAGACTTAAAAAGATTCAATACTTCTATTTCTAATATCTCTTAGGAATTAGCAAAGATGTCCATGAAGATGGATATAAGTTTAATTTATTTAAACGATTAAATATTAGAAATCAAAGTATCAAAAACATAGTCTATTTGAAATAATTATAAGACCAAAATACTATATAACTATTAAGATTTATCTTGAAGAATTTTAAAGAACATGAGAAAGCATTAACTAAAAAGGGGCTGGGCGCGGTGGCTCACGCCTGTAATCCCAGCACTTTGGGAGGCCGAGGTAGGCGGATCACGAAGTCAGGAGATCAAGACCATCCTGGCTAACATGGTGAAACGCTGTCTCTACTAAAAATCCAAAAAAAAAATTAGCCAGGTATTGTGGCGGGCGCCTGTAGTCCCAGCTACTCAGGAGACTGAGGCAGGAGAATGGTGTGAACCTGGGAGGTGGAGCTTGCAGTAACCAAGAGCGCGCCACTGCACTCCAGCCTGGGCAACAGAGCAAGACTCTGTCTTAAAAAAAAAAGAAAAAAGAAGTACTAACTAAAAAGGCAGCATATAAAACCAGTTACTTAATATCCATAACGTAACTTTTAATAACGATATACTTTTTCCTTGTTACAATAGAAAAAAAATACAAAGGAAATCTACCAATGTGTAAATAGCTGTCATCACTGGATGGCGGGATTGTTTTCTACACTGTCTGTATTTCAAATCTTTTAAAGTATGGAACACATTTTACTTTCATGAACAATAAAAAAAAAGTTTTAAAATTTTACTGAAATTCAAATTATGCAAATTTACTAGGAGCACATTTTTAGAAAGTAAATAAAATGAGAGACTGGCAGTGACTAAATGTCCCTTCGAAGTGAAAGAATAAGGGAGTGGCATGCCATATTTGTCTTTAAGAAAAGTCAGCTGAAATCGACATGGTTGGTGAGTAGTTGGGATAAAACCAAATGGGCTTCAGCTATAGCAAAGCTAGCAGCCTTCCGATAGAAAAGCCTCTGCAGCAAAGGAGGGTGAGGCTTCCAAATGGACATATAGGAGGGCTGTGCTTTGAACAGTATCCTCATTCTCTAGCTGGTGCCCAGCAGGACAGCTGGGAGGACTTCAAAGGACAACACAGCCCATCCATCACACATCCAGTAGGCAGCCCACACCCCTGCCATGAAAACGTTGCACTGGTTAACTCATCCTGCAAGAACTCAAGTCAGCGGCTAATTTCAAAACCTGGAAGAAATACTGACTGGTGGCCTGGCAAATTCCTAGCTTAACTGGTTTCGATCTTTGAGATGGAGCCCCAAGCTGGGCAGAACCACTGCCTGTCCCCAGCTGAGGCTGCCAGAGCCTTTGGCAGGGTCCTGGGGCTGAGCTCAGTCCACTGAGTGAGACAGCTCTGGGGCATGGAAAAGCAAGGAGAGGCTGGGCGCCAACCCTCTCCCCAGCTGTTTTCAATAAGGCTCCACTTCTGAGGTTGCTGGCAGACCTCTGGAAAGATCTGAACCAACCTCACATAATGTTTTCCATCAAACCCACAATTAAGTAATATTCTCTTAACTCATAAACTGCATACAAAACCTTTTTCCTGTCACTTCTCAGCTCCCCTCCTGAGCAACCTACAAGCAGGTCAGGCAGAGGTTACAGCACTTTTGCAGGGTCAGTGGAGACTGCATCACAGGCCTCCAGAGGCAATTACTCCTCCCCCTGCTGTACAAGCATGGAGGGGGTTGGATGTTCGTTCTCGGGAAGTACAGGCTACATTATGTACGTCATTTGAGTTAATCCTCCCAATACCTCTGTAAGGTCAGTGTTACCATACTAATTTTATAGGTAAGAAAAAAAATCTCAAAGAAGGTAAGTAATTTACACAAGGTCCCCAAATTCAGGCTTGTTCCTCCATAGCTCACTACTTTTCAGGGGAGTCAAATAGAATCATGGGCAAGAAAGTTCCAAGTATCAAAAAGTTACGCCAAGGCTTCCTAGTCTTTTGACAAGATATTTCACCAGTGTCCCCGCAGGAGTATTCTTCGAGAGCACTGTTAAACACCACACCCTTATTTTGTAACTGAATAAATTACTGACCCTAGAAAGGCCTAGAATAAAACTGGCCTTCTTCATGAGGTCTTCTGCATGCTTCTTTCCTATATTTTTTGTTGCACATTTTATTGTATTAATATACTGACCATAGGGCATAGGGTCTTGTTCATTACTAGTGTTTGTTTATGCACAGGATAAAGGCTCATTGAGCACCCTTCACTGCTACTGTGCTAGACACTGGGGATGTAAAGAAGGTTAAGGATCTAGTCTCCTCCTACAAGGAGCGCCTACTCTAATAGCGGAGATGGAAAAGACAGATTCAACAAGGTAATTTTTTTTTTAATTTTAGAGATGGGGTTTCGCTTTGTTACCCAGGTTGGAGTGCAATCATAGCTCACTGAAGCCTTGAACTCCTGGGCTCAAGTGATCCTCCCACCTTAGCCTCTCAGTAGCTGGGACGACAGTTGCATACCACTATGCCCAGCTAATTTTTTTTATTTCTATTTTTTGTAGAGACTGGGTCTTGCTTTGCTGCCCTGGCTGGTAGTCTCGAACTCCTGGCTTCAAGCAATCCTCCCCAAACAACCTCCCAAAGTACTGGGATTATAGGCATGGGGTACCTCACCTGGCTGTCAGCACTGGCAGATCTTATGAAACAAATATAAGTTCAGGAAAGTGTGTGCATGCACATACATTTTAGTACTTCAATCAGGCGGCATTAATGAGCAAGAACTGAGTCTTAGCATTTCATGCCTCTTAGAACCCAGCTCTGTGTTCGTTGTGCACCTACTTTAGAGTCAGTACAATGGACGTGGCACCTGCCTTAGGATGCTCACTCTCTATCAGGGGAGACAGTATCCAACCAAAGGCTCCTAGTATGGGGCTCAGTGAAGACAAATTGACAAATATACTCTGAATAAGAATATGATTTCAACGGAATGATTAAAATTAATCCCTATGTGGGCCAGGATCATGATGTGTAGAGAAGAAAAGAGAAAAAGAGGAATGACAAGTACCAAGTAGTTCAACATTTGACCCAGTGTGGCTGGAAGAGTCTCTCAGCTTGAAATTATGAGGTCCTCTATCAATCAGTCAAGGTCAGTAAACCTCTGGGAAGAAGATGGTTCTCCTTGCACTCACAGCTCTCCCACTGTCCAGCCTTTGGTTTTCACTTCTTAATCACCTACTGTGTGTCAGACATCATGGTAGGCACTAAGGTCTCCTGAGCCCTGGGCTGTCTTGATCTTTCTGAGGACTAGGATGAAGAGGCCTGGCCTCTGAGTCTGCTTGCTGTTCTCGCTCCCTCTGCCACCCCAGCAGAGGCCATTACGGGTTTCAGCTCTCACTAGACTCTCTGGCTTCCTGCCTCCCACCCTCCTGACCGCTTGGTACCTGCAGGCCCTGCTGGTCCCCGTATGGCATCAGGACAAGAGGCCAAGCTGCAGGGCAGATGCAGACTGAGGTCTAGTGAAGGATTCTTGGTTCGGAGAGAACCAAGCTATGAGCTGGGGCAGGAAGAAGCTGGTGGACAGAGGTGCTCCAAATTGACAAGGCGAGTTTGAATCTCATAGATCCGGGAGCAGGTGGGCCATGAAAACTGGTGCTGTGTCTTCTCCCTTACTGATAACAGTGCAAGCTGAAGAAGACTAGCCTCTTGGAAAGTACTTGTGCTTACAGATGCCCGAATCCTTCTCCCATTCACCTCTCTTCTGCTGACTAATCAATCCCAAGGAAATAATATTAAATATGGAATTAAAAACTTCATGTGTAAAGATGTTGATGCAAATTTAATTTATAAAAGGAAATATTAGAAACCATCAAGATAACTGCCAACAGAGGAATGATTCAGTAAATGGTAGCATATCAAATTTAGTGGAATATTCACCATTAAAATTATGGTGACGGGGTGATTTGAAAAATGCTATGTTGGCTGAAAAAAGCAGGATACAAAACAGTATGAATAATTTTAGTTATGACTAAAAGTTACTAAGCACTTCTATTACATATGCAGCAAAGATATTTCACTTAAGTAATGCCATATTATAGGTAGCATTATCCCCATTTTATAGATAGCAACATGACTTGGAGAGTTGGCAAATTACTCATGATCACAGCTGGTAAAGGATGGGATTGAATTAAAAATCAAGTCCGACCCATGGTCTGTGATGGTTCCACAAGCCACTCTGCCCCTATAAATTCTGTAGTTATTCCTATGTTGAAAACAAAATAAACCCCCAGCTTAGAAAAGAACTATAGGACAGAACGATTAAACAAAACAATAATACAGACTGAGAGCAAAGCGGAACCATAGGTAATTTTAGCCTTCTTTCTACCTTTGCTTATCTGCTTTCTTAAGTAGAATATTGCATTTTTACTTTAAAGCATTCTCAAAGTAAGCCATTTAGAGCGGTGCTGTGGACAGATCAGCGATCCTGATTGTATTACTATAGTACTACGATGCCCACCATTTTATTAGGCAACTGCTATGTGCTGGTGCACATCTGCCATTGCATCAACCCTCCAACGATGCTGGGAAGTAGGAATTACTATTCCCATCTCAGCTATGGAGCCTAGAGAATGTAAGCAGAAGAAATTCAAACTCAGATATCCTGGCTACAAAATCTGTGCTTCTATTCTTCCCATTGCCCCATGACACAAAGCTTCTTGATTTCCTGCCCTGACGTTTCTTGATCATTTGCACTCTGGCAAGCACATGTTTATAAGCACGGGCTGGCCACTGCTCCCTGAAGAAGAGGTCGAGGTGAACTGGTCCTCCCTGAGGTATTTACCCATACTCTGCCACAGCTCGAGTCTTGCCCTCACCCTCTCTTCCCCACTGAAACTTTGGAGAGGTTCAGGGAGCATGACCAAGTATAGAACAGAGACCCGAGGGCCACAAGTCAGATGAGGCGAAGAGCAGCGAGAAGGGGCCTGAGCCAGCTTAGGAACAGGGCTGAGGGTGTGGAGCAGACGATAGTGGTGATCTGAGTTCAGGGTAGGAGGGGAGATAGAACAATGACAGAGCCAGGGGTCTCCAGTCTTCTGCCCAAAAAGCATCCCCTACCACCTTTAGCATCCAGACAGCTTCCCTTGTTTATGCACAGGCACGTGTGTATATACCCACACATAATCTCTAGAGTTCCTACTAGTTAGGCCTTTGATGCATGTCCTGAGCAAATGGGCTTATTTTTTAAAGACAAAATGATTTCCAGAAAGCTAACAAATAGTCACATTTGCAGCCCATCTCTAACAACTATAATACAAGACTGTACAGTGCTTATTTCTGTATGCTATTCTTACCCAGGTTTATTATTTCTTACCCATATTTTTCCTTCTCTATTCTGACTCCACACCTCTACTCCAGAAGATTATAAGCATTATAAAATTTAATCTATATGATGCATTCTCAAGGGGGTAATATCATCCCTAAGGTGGGGGGAGGGGCGGACAATTTGTTCTCGGGAGTAAGGGGCAAAAAGTCTTACTCTTTTTATGTATACCCACAGATATACTACAGTACACATATACAGTATAAAGTATAACTGTCGTATTAAATTTTCACTAGGGGATTCCTCGGGAGGGTGATAATGGGGGAGATAATGGTGATAATAAGAATTACCAATTCCCGTCTCTACTAAACAAAATAGAAAAAAATTAGCTGGGCGTGGTGGCGGGCACCTGTAGTCCCAGCTACTCAGGAGGCTGAGGCAGGAGAATGGCGTGAACCCGGGAGGCAGAGCTTGCAGTGAGCCAAGATTGTGCCACTGCACTCCAGCCTGGGCGACAGAGTGAGACTCCGTCTCAAATAAAACAAAATAAAATAAATAAAATAAAATAAATCACCAATCTATAAGTCAGCAATATGCTCAAGCAGCCTATCAACAGAGAGCCCCTTCCCAGGGCCTGTGATTGTCAGACCCGCCACCCTCAGAAGTAAAATCAGGCAAGACGCAGAAGCCCAGTCACCCCTTCCTCCACTGCCCAGCCACTTCCCACGTGCTCCCCCAGGGGCAGCTGAAACCTGCAGGTGTGACCTTTGCTTCCGTCTCTGGAGACTAACGGCTGTCCCTTGAGTGGCTTATAGAAGAACCTGTTTAGGGACAGTGTGCTCAAGTGCAGATTCCTTGGTCTCACCTCAGTGGGTCTGGGTGGGACTCTGCAGGCACCCAGTGGTTTCTGCCGGATCCCACCTTGAGAAATCACTCTCTATAAAGTGCCTCCACGAGTGATTCCAGCACTGAGGGTCCAGAATTTCACTTCAGACCCCAAAAGGCTATGTCCTGGCTGCTAAAAATGAAGAGTGGGGGGTGGGCTTGGGGATAACTTGACTTTATGACAAAAGAGCTTTATCTCAGGTAATTCATTAATTCCACACCAGTGTTCACTATGCATGTGGAGGACTGACTGGTACCAGACTGCTCCAGAAACAGTGTCTCCTCACTCCTTTCCGGACTGAGCCACAGCAGCTCTCCCGGCCTCCAGCCCAACAGAGTATGGCACTTGATGGGGTCGTGCCTGTGCCTGAGCGGACTGACTGGGGGATAGTGGCCTGGGAACCAGTTCCCTGGGCCTGACATCCCCTCGCTGCGCACGGATGAGGCAGGCCTAGCATGACAGGCTGTGGAAAGTATGTTCAGGTGCCTGGCTCCCCTCGGCCTAATGCCTTTTAAATCAGGATCCAGATTTGATTTGATTTTCCTTGCCTTCCTGGCTCCAACTCTTCCAGGCTCATTTTTCACTCCCCTGTCAGGCTTTCCAGCATTTGGTGGCCGGGTTGAGCCAAGTTCTTCACACTCCACAGACAACCTCCCTCCCAGGCTTGGGACTCTGTGCTCACCATCTAAACTTCAGCTCTCAACAGGCCCTGCCTGCCCCCACCTCATCCTGCTCTAATCCCTGCTGGAGTTTTCTGAGTGGCTGAGAGGGACCTGCATCTCTTAGAGGAGTTGCTCGGGGACTCAGTGTGCCACCGCATGACAGAAAAACAGGCGAGTCTATTGCTCATCCTCACCATCACTACAGGACACAAGTCTCTTTTCACCATCACCATCTCCCACCCACTTTTATTTCAGAGTTCTTTAGCAGAGGCAGGGGACAGGGATTAATTTGAAGAGGACGTCAGGTCCCATGTGTGGCATCAGAACACACTTCCTCATTCCCACACAACGTGCCAGCACTCAAGGTTGGTGTGCATGTAATGGGTGTGCGAAGTGCAGATTTAGAGCCTCAGCAAGTTGAGGATGTCAAACCTTTGAATGTAGGGACAGTGTCTTGGTTTCCTCTGTCATCTGTTTATTGCAGGAGTACAAACATCCTGCATACCATGAGCGTTTACTGAACGAACCTGCAAACTAGTCACTTAAGTCAGCCTGTCACGTAGCACTGGGGTCAACTGGTAAGCATGCTCATAAAACCACCAGGTCCCTACTCCAAAATCTTGTTAAAAGTTTATTTTTATGGTTGGGCGCGGTGGCTCATGCCTGTAATCCCAGCACTTTGGGCGGCCTAGGCAGGTGAATCACCTGAGGTCAGGAGTTTGAGATCAGCCTGACCAACATGGTGAAACTCCATCCCTACTAAAAATACAAAAATTAGCCAGGTGTGGTTACACGTGCCTGTAGTCCCAGCTACTTGGGAGGCTGAGACAGGAGAATGGCTTGAACCCGGGAGGCAGAGGTTGCAGTGAGCTGAGATCACGCCACTGTACTCCAGCCTGTGCGACAGAGTGAGACTATCTCAAAAAATAAAATAAAATACAAATAAATGTATTTTTATGAAATCATGTTATGTTGGAACAGGAAGGGCATCACAGTCATCTGGTTCGACTCTCTCATTTTTATAGGATGAAGAAACTACAGCCCAGAGGACAGACTGAATTAGAGACAAAGACCCAAGCACATGACACCAGAACAGATCTCCTTCCAGATCACACTGTTGGTCTTAAAAGAGGCAGCTCCTTATGATGGCCGACAAGCTTCCCAGTAAACACATTTGCAGATGACAGCACTTTGGCATCACGGGGCTGATTGCCGTGCCCCGGTGTGTTTAAATCCATCCCTGCTCAGCCATAACCTAACCAGGTCTGACTGAATATACACCACGGGCCGGGCACTGTCCTAGGTGCTATAGAGAACACAAAGATGAATAAGAGATTGTCTAGAGGCTCACGTTCTAGAGACGAGTACTTAAATAACCAGAACATAAAGCCAAAGATACACAGTACAGGAAAGCCCCAGGGTGATTCAGCAGGAAAGAGACCACAACTGGCAAGGAGAAGCAGGATGGGCTCCCTGGAAGAGGTGACATTTGGAAGAAGTGGGGTAGCACTATGATAGATTAGGGGTCCGGGCTCTAGTTAGAAAGGATGACAGAAGTCCAAGAGGGAAAGCCCGGGACCTGCTCAGGGATCGTGGGGCCTGGCAGCTGGGAAGAGTGCTGGTATGGGCAACTAGCACCACATCGTGGAGAATGGCAAATGCCAGGCCAGGAGTCTGCACTCAGAACCACTGGAGGCTTCCGGCCAGAGATGAAGTGCTCCAAGCTAATTGCGAGGAAGACCCTCACAGTAGATGAAGCCTAGAAGGGGCTGAGGGAGGAGCTCTGGGAGCACTGGGCCAGCAAGTCTCCAGTAACTCTGCCCTCCAGTGGCTGAACAGATGGAATCCTAAGGGGGTCACGAGAGCCCTGGCCTCATCCTTCAGTCGAGCTCTCCTGGAGGGAGGGTGCTGTGCTCTTAGAGGCACTGGCCCTCCATGCACACACTTCACCTCATTTCGTTCTGTGTATCTTTCCCCAAGTGCTGAGAAATGGGCGAGGGGGTAACTAGCACTCTCTACCCTCTAACAAAACTAGAAGGAGTTCTGTAAAATGCTACACAAATGTATGACATATTATTAAAAATCAGAAGTGATCAGAACAAACCACAAAGAAAACTCCAACACCAACTTCAATACAAATAGGCACTGAATAAAATAATAAAATGTTGAAGATGGGAGCAACGGTCAAGATGATTTGGTCCAACTCTCAGCCTGATGTGTAGATCTCAACACCACAGTCCTCACAAATGATGGCCAGCCCTCCACAAGCACCTCCTCAAACCACAAACGGCCAACACAGTAGACAGCTCACAGTAAAGTGCTTGATAAACATTACTTGAATGAATCAAATCCAAACACTCAAAATCTATCTTAAATAAAAACAGAACGTTAATGAGACAAGAGATTAATGTTTAGAAAACCTACAGACTGAATAAATAATCTCTTTTCACTGGGCGTCTACCAGGAGCTGGCACCGAGGTGTGTTTTGTAAAAACTAGACATGTAAAACACAGAACACACACAACAACAGACAAATCATAGAATTTCAGATCTTGAAGGGTCTTAGGGATCATCTGAATCGTGACTTTATAAGAAGGAATGTGAGATGCAGGGAGGTTTAGTGGTTTGTAGAAAGTTTTAAGGCAACTACGTGAGAACTAGAACTCCAGTCCAGGGCTCTTTCCACAACACACTATGTTAGTTATCTAATTAAAATCTAAATTGTAGAGTGCAGAATATAACCCTCTAGGAATATGGAAATGGAAAGAAATGCAATGAGGTAGAAGAGCTAGAAAAGGCTTCACTGAGGAAGGAAGGTTTAATTTTCTGTTTTGATATTGAGAATTCATTAGTTGCAAGATCACTGAAGACAGTAATCATGTTTTATTTTTCTTTGTATCTCCAGAGTCTGGAGCACAGAGGACGCTCAACTCACACTGGTCATTATTTATGAAAGTAGTGTCTTACTTAGTAACTTTACTTAGAGTTGGAAGGAATATAAATATTAGAAGGAATCTGAACATCCTGAGCTCTGCAGAAATTGTATCTATGTGAACAAATGAACCAGACCTCAGTGCTATCGCTCATGCCTGTGTAGATCCCCTAGGCCACTTTGAGTATACAGTTAAGAGGAAGAAAACCCCAATCTGGTCTCTTTATCTCTCATTGGTCATTTTGCCACTCAGCTTTGTTTCCATTTCAAGGCAGACAGTCAAGATAATTGGAAACATGTTAAAACAATAGGAGCCTAAAGGCCTTATTAGTAGCGAGACAGACATATCTAGATAGCGCCAGCCATCTCTTCCCTAATAAGTAAACTGTCACTGAGAAATTTTAAAAACACAGACACTTAAAGAACTTTAACAAAAAATAATTCTATTCATACAGTTCCAAATCCTCTTCTAATTTTAGGTAGTGAACACATTGGTGGATTTTCTATGGTTGTGATCAGAGTGTGCCCAGCGTTTGTTCTACTTTTCTTCCTACTTTTGTTATTCACACGCATTTTCATGTATGGATATAGCTACCACAAGGACAAATAGGTGATTATGTAATATCTGCCATATTGATGTGTTTGTATAATAATCTATCCCCTTTTGAGTAAAAACTAGTTCCTTTTTTGTTATTAAAAACAGTGCTTTGGACATCTTTGTAGCAACTACATTTTTTCTTCTCCTTTAAGAGTTAAGTTATAGTGTCAAAAGCAGAATTCTTGGCAAGGCACATCAACAGTTTTATTGCCCTTGTAACATTCTGCCAATCTAAGCCCCAAGGAGGATGAACCAATAATCAGTACTTCCAACAAAGGAAAACCTCACCTGTTTCCTCACAGCCCCAGCAGTGGGCTCTTGGTACCTTATTTTGCTAGTTTTTTAGGTGCATATTCTTTTTTTTTCTGTGTGGTGTGGGGTTTGTGTGTCGTTTTGTGTTTTTTTTGGTGTTGTGTTTTTTGGGTTTTAATACTTTTAAGGTATTTTGATTTCCATTTGTTTAAATGCCAGCAGAGTTGTGTAATTTTTTTAATGCAGTGTTATATATTTTCCATGCCCAGACTTTGTCTACACTTCTTTCACTGTAAACTGTGTATTCATCTTTGACAAATTGTCAAATAGAATCTGGACATTGAACTCAGATAGCTGTACTGAGTCTTCTTGCAGGCATTTTTATTGAGCTTTTAAAATATATACAGAAGTAATTCCTGTCTACTGTTTACAAAAAATTCAAGCAATAAGAATGTGTATAAAGTAAAAGGTGAAAGTTGAGGGTATAAAATGGCTAAAGGTTTCTTTCCTTTTTACTCTTTCCCCTCCCTGCAGTAGTATTACTTCTCAGCTATAACCCTTGAAATAATCTATTTTTCTTTTAATTATTTTTATTTTGCTCTGTGTCTATTTCTTAAGAATTTAGACAGCACTTAGTGGAGTCCCACAGGAGTGATGAGAAATTTCTCTGGCTTACGGTGCCTCCCTCTTACTGGCCTTGACTTGGTTTTTAGATCTTTTGCTGGACATTTATAGCATAATCACTAACTCCAATGCCTACAGAGGCTGGACAGGAAACACATGTAGGGAATGTGGGCTAGGACAAGAAATGTCATGAGGCCCTTCCTGTCCATTTCCTGCTTTCCCATTATGAATATAGACTTGGCTAGGAGAAAAGCTAAGTCCTCACTGGCAATAGGCACTGGTCCTTAGTGTTGGGAGATGCCTTGGAATGGTGGGGACTATGATGACCTGGAAACAAAATGTCTAGACACAGTGATGGCACCCTCTGGGCCAGTGTGGCCATGTGGAAACCTTGCCAGGTCTCATTTGTAAAGAAAAGCCACTTATACACAAATCATATGTGTACATTTTCCATGTGCAAATCTTTGCTCAAACTTTTTGAGAACACAACACAAAAGACCTGTGTGCCAAATATGGCCCATGAGTTGACTTTTTTTTTTTTTTTTACCTCTGTCATTATGGTTTTAAGTCACATACTTAAACCTGTTATTTGACCCATCCATTTTAGATGGAATCTCTTTACTTCCCACTGTGTAAGATGGGGACATTAGTGTCACTATATTTTTCTCTTCCTCTGTTTTTCTGTCTCTACCTTAGCATTCACCATCCCACTACTTTTGGCTTGCCAAAACTTACAGGATTCACTTTCTGTTCTGTAACTATAAAGAACACTTTTGGGTTTTGTCTATGGATTGATTTTTTAAAAACAACAATTTTCTTGATAGCAATATTATATTGTATAAATGTTGTTTTCAGATATCTGGTGTCCATGAAGTAACTGTTCACCATCAGTGACCGAAGAACTAGTTTCCAAATATAGGTGGCTTCTGTGGGTTTTCTACCTCTTGGAAGTAGTCCTGTCTCCCCGAATGAGGGGGCGGACTGCAAGCCCCACATGGGGAATGTCTATTAGAAGGCTTCACAGAGAGGACTTGGTCATGGTCACAGGCTTGTCATGGAGCAAGTGGACGGATGATGGCACATTCAACACACTTCCATCCTGTTTCTTAAAAACTAACATCTACAGCAGGAGCTTCACTTCTCTCCATATACATGTTTAGTAAATAGGCTTTCCTTTAATCACCCCGACTTCTGCCCTACATCCACTCCTAATCTCCAAATCCTTTAATCTCAAATATATGGCTGAAGCCTCACCCTTAATTGTTCTGCAGGCAGAGCTGATACGTCCTTCAATGCAATCCCAAGAAAATCTCTCATCCACTAACGTCCCTCTCGTGTTTTTAGCGCAGCTATGAATGCATTCTCTTTGGACCTCTTCATGTTTATTTCAATGTCATATTTGTCAGGAAAGGAAGTTGATACGTCTGTTCAGTCCACCATTTTGAACCCGAAGTGACCACCAGCTGTTGACTATGGTAACCTTTCAGTAATACTTGCCCTGCCACTTCTCATCCTTCTGCTTTCCCTTTGAGTACTTTGGGAACTCTGTGACATCTGGACTACCAGCCACATGGAATAGACAACTGTGGAAAATTTAGGAACACATTCAAGCTTGCTGGGATATCAAGGTTAGCATTCTACAATGAAGATGAAGGACAAAGATTCTCTCATCACAGATCATATTTTTCTTTAAATGAATCTTGAGAATTCACTTCATTCTCAAGAATGTAATGTCTTCATTTTATTATGAATGGAACAACTATTTTCAGTATATCTTCCAGCTGTGGGTTGGTGATATACAGTATGGGAAGTGGAATTATGTATGAACATATGCTCTCGATCAGCCCTGTCCGAAAGGACATTCTATGATTATGGAAATGTTCAAGAATCTGTGCTGTCCAACATGGTAGCCATTAGCCCCATGTGACTATTGAGCACTTAAAATATGGCCGATGTGGCTGAGGAACTGAATTTTCAATTTAATTTAATTTAAATTAATCTTAATTTAAATTTAAGAAGCCACATGTGACTAGTGAGTAGGTATCCTATTGGACAATGCAATCCTATACCTTGAACAGCTCACTCTCATTGAAGGAGCAAAAGATAAACAATAATGGATCAAATTATAAATTGATTAAAAAATTGATAGAGTAGGCTGGGCATGGTGGCTCACGCCTGTAATCCCAGCACTTTGGGAGGCTAAGGTGGGCGGATCACCTGAGGTCAGGAGTTCGAGACTAGCCTGGCCAACATGGTAAAACCCTGTCTCTACTAAAAATACAAAAATTAGCCAGGTGTGCACACGCCTGTAGTCCCAGCTCCTCGGGAGGCTGAGGCAGGAGAATTGCTTGAACCTCCAACTCAGGAGGCGGAGGTTGCAGTAAACTGAGATTGTGTCATTGCACTCCAGCTTGGGGTAACAGAGTGAGACTCTGTCTCAAAAACAAAAATTGATAAAGAGTAAAAATGAGTCATATATATGTATGGTATTATAGGAATTCAGAGAAGGGAACAATTGAGGGTTAGAAAGTTCAGGATTAGAGCTGTGAGGTGGATCTGTGTGCTAGTGTGAAAACAAAAACATCGAAAGACATTCAGTAAAAAGAGCAAGTTGCAGATGGTTACCAGAGGCTGGGAAGGGTAGTGGGACGGTGAGGGTGGGGGAGGAGGTGGAGATGGCTAATGGGTACAAAAAATATAGAAAGAATAAGACCTACTATTTGATAGCACAACAGAGTGCTATAGTCAATAATAATTGTATTTTTTAAAATAAAGAGTGTAATTGAATTGTTTGTAACTCAAAGGCTAAATGCTTGAGGGGATGGATACCCCATTCTCCACAACGTGTTTATTTCACATTGCATGCCTGTATCAAAATATCTCATGTACCCCACAAATGTTTCCTACAATGAACTCACAAAAAAATAAAAGGAGCAAATTACAGGTTTTTATGCATACATGGCCCAGTTGTGTATATACAAGGCTATTCAGATATATGCTCATATCTGTATAGATCATTTCTGAAAGGATACTCAACATGATTAATGGTGGCTACCTACGGAGAGTAGAAATAAGGGCTAAGGCAAATAACTAAACTTTGTCTGAAGTTTTGTTTTAAAAATAGTTTAGCATTTAAATAATGTTTTTCTTTGTAACAAAGTTATAGGCACAGAGAGTATTAGTGAATAATACCTTTTTAAAAGGCCAAAGTAGTCAACTCTTTCCTGTGGCTATTGGTCAAGAATGATCTTATATGATTATTGTGAATTGTCCACATCCTATAACCATGGCTCTTCTGTACTCTAATGAAATGCTTTGAAAGGAAGCATAATGAAAGTAGCCTGAAGGAGTTAGAATTTAAATCAGATCCTGAGGCTGGGTAGGATGGAAAGGAGAAGGAAGGGCATTCTTGATATAGACACAGCCTGTAGAGGAGCAGGGAGCAGGTGCATAGAGATGTGGCTGGTACAGAGTGAGGGCTCTGAAGCCAAGCAGGGAGTGCTTGGTAACAGAGGTAACAGAGACATAGGACTCTAGAAGAAGTGAGGGACCAAATCCTTATGGGCTTGACTGGCAAGACACCAGGAGTCTTAGACACTTCACCGCCATGGTTCTCCTCAGGGACACCAAACACTGCTTGAGCATTCATCATATGGCAGGCATTCATCTTATTCAAAGATGGATAAGAAATGGTCATTGCGTTCAAGGAACCAGATGAGACATGTGAAGGGGCAGTGTCATGGGCAGGAGGAACATGAGACTTAGGTCCATTAAAACTGGCTCCATCACTTACTGGTGTAAATGTTATAATCCCTTGGATCCCCCAGGTTCTTATCCTATAAAAAATCAGGATAAAAGCTACCTTGCCAGGAGGATAAAATGATTAGGATAGTAAGCCTGGTACCAATAAGCCATTAACAAATATGTTAGTCCCCTTTCTATCATATCTGCCCCGTTCCTAACCCCAAACCAATAGGAAGATAAAATGTGCTTCTTGTTTACCCTTTCTCCACAAAGGTGGTGCCAAAGAAAAGGATTTGTACTGTGCCTGTGTGGGCCAGGGGAGCAGGACCATCACCAAAATACATCAGATGGAAGAAGGGAGGGAAAGGAGACAAGGCTGGAGAGTGAGGAGCTGGTCCTCGAAGGCCTTTTAAGCAGTGCTGCAGAATTTCATGCAAGGGGAGCCATCCAAGGTTCCAGTGTATAAAGCAGGAGGTGGCACCATCAGATCTACGTGTCAGGAAGATCACTTAAGTAGCAGAAGGAAGGACGAACTGGAAGGGCAGAAATCAGAGCAGGAAACCAGTCTTCAAGTCACTCCCAGCCTCATCTTAATCTCCCAATTCCTACAGTACAAACTATTTCTTGAAGAAATTCAAGCACCTAATTATACACTGTCATATCTTGCTGTTCTGTATGCGTATTCTTCTCCAGAACCACATCATTAAGACTACTGAGGGCAGAAAGCAAACCAGACATTTCTTTCAAATTTCTCAAAGTGCTGAACATGGTGGCTAACTGCTTCTGAGTTGGAAGTGAACTGAGTTGAAAGTTATTGGGAGACGGATACTACCACTGTTTGAAGTGTAAACTGAGGAATTTAATTATTCATGCTTCCATGGTTCAGTATTCTCATGTTCCCTTCCTCCACCCTCCACAGTTTAGACAGAAACACGCCTTGACAGGGCCAGGGCTCGCTTTTTATCACAAAGCCCACTTCAGCGAACGCTAAGGCCAGGAGTGTGAGCTGAAACCTCATTTGGGCTGTACTTCTCAAGAGACACTAAAGTATCAGCTCATCCGAGTCACAGCACAGCCAGGGCTTGTCACCATGTTTGCTTTTTTTCTGATAAGAATAAATTCCAGGGTAGAAGGGAAGAAATCTCCAGTAGTTTCATGATTTTTCCCACCATTGCTCTCTTTTCATACTTGACTCTGTGGTGGGGAAAGCAGCCCATCAACACTTCAGCTGCCAGCATGGGCAACAGAGCAGCTAGGGGTGTTTCTACCAGCCCCTGGCATTTGCGGAGCCCTGGCTGTCTGTACATGGAAGCCCCCAGCCACTCCTGAGGCCCAGCAATGAACAGACAGTGGCGCAGTGCTGTGCACTTCTCCTTCCACCCTTACATCCTGTTCTACTAGGCACGTGAGCAGAACACAGGGCCCACATCTGAATGTTCGCCTACCTTACTGTCCTCCCAAGCAAACAGCTGCCCTTTGACCCCACCCCCCAGGCCTAGCAACATCTTCTCATGGGAGGAGGTCTACACAGCTGTAAGAAGTGTGCTCAGGGCCATTTGGTAAAAAAATTCCTGGGTCCTGGGTACCCAGCACATGGGGACAGTTTGGCTCCAGTGGGCATATCCCTTGGGCAAACAGGTCGCCTGCTCCACTGCTCTGTGGAGAGAGAACAGCTGGATAAAGGAACAGGGGCTTCTAGGTTGTGGGCATGGGAAGGGGGATCTGGTTGTCTGGGTCTAATATGAGATAAAGTTTCATGAATTCCTGAAAATACAGTCTCCTCAAGCTTTGGGCTGGCAAAGCTAAAAAAAAAAAAAAAAAAAGAAGAAGAAGAAGAAGGAGGAACGGAAGGGAAGGGATGGGAAGGGGAGGGGAGGAGAGAGGAGAGGAGGGAAGGGACTTAGGTCAAATCGGTAGACACTAATCAAATAGTAGTTGTTGACTTCCTCTTATAAATCCTAGGCCCTGTTGGTTAAAGTCTGATGGCCACAGCCAGGGAGTGAATGAATTCTTCTAGAATGATTTCACTGCAGGGCCACAATCAACTCAGAATAAGGAACCCCTATCCCTGTGCAATGTCTTCCTCCTATTCATTCCCTTCATTTAAGGAGACACTATCTCCACAAGCATCTCATGAGCTATTTATCAGTTAGGAATACTTTCTGTAACATTTCCTGTGTGAATCACTGCAAAGATCGTATCTGGGACAGCCTTTGAGCTTTAGGATTTGTGTCTCTTAGCTGCTGGTTCTTTTCACTCCCTCCACTGCTGTCCCCCTGCCACCAACCAATCCTTAGTGTGCAGGCTTGTTGCCTCATGGTTTTAATCTGGCTGCCCAAGCACCAGGTATTACACCTGTATTCAAGGCAGGAAGCAAGGGAAGGGTGGAATATGAGAGCACCAGTGATATCTTTTTATCTTCCTTTAATCAGAAGTCTGGGGCTTTCCCAGAAGCTCCCTGACTTCAGCCCAAATGTGTCACTGGGCTACCTTTAGCTGCAAAGGAAGCCTCTACAGTGGACCCCATCATGGAACAGGGCAAAGGCAAAAGGGCCTGGTCATGGGTTATGTGTTGGCTACCCAATGTATCTCCCACAAGGTGGAAAAGCCCTAAAGGCTTTGAGAGACTGAGCCCACAGAGATGAGCATCTCATAGTTCGGAGCTCCTTGGAAAGAGGCTTGAACCACCAGGGGGTGCCTATTGTCCCATCTTAATGTTACCCAAGTCTCTAGATAGAAAGAGGAGCTTTATTGAAGGTAGTGGTTCATTAAGTCCTTTGTCTAAAAGTAGGCATAAAAAGGAAATGGGGCAGAGTAGGCAATAGTTTTTAACGTCTTACGAGAATAAAAACCAAAGGCCCCCATTTGAAGAACATCTGATTGGCAGCTCCGAAGGCAGTAGGAAACAAATCTTTAGAACTTTGTCACATCTGTGGTCTCCACTGTGTTTCCCAGTGATGGGAGGGTCCCTGAACCTCTTTCAAAAGAAGCTGGGAAGTCCTAGGACCCTCCACTGCCTCCACTGTGGGGGCAAGTTCACGGAGGAAAGCACGCAGAGGTGCTGTGAACACAGGCCAGGAGGAAGATTCCTGTCAGCTGTGACGGGGACCAGCCTGGGCCCCAGAAGTTGCTTGAAGGCATACTTTTTACGTTAGTCACTCATAAGAGGTCCTGCAAGAGCTCAGTTACCAGAGAAATGTGGTCCTGAGGCCATCCTGAGAGTGATACCAGGACTGGTTCTGTGACGACTGAGCACCTAGAACAGGACCTGGAGGGAGGGGTGTGTCCCAGGACCTGGAGGGAGGGGTCGGCTTCAGGCAAGGTCAAGTGACCCCAACAGTGAAGGCTGACACGCATTGAAGGCAGATCACCACTGACTATGCCCAATAGGGAACTGCGAGTTTTGAGCGTTTGGAGCTTATTATAACCAGCAACTCCTGCTCAAAACCCCTGCCACGTCAGGCTAACACCACCTAACTCTTCACTTCTCTGAGGTCACCAGGTCAGAAACACCCCCTGTTTAACTTCATCTTTGTATCAAAACAACCAGCTGTCTTCTTCTGGGATCATGTGATGTGCGGCCCTTCCCTGATGCAAAAGTCTCTTTGTGTTCTTTCCTGCACTAACACCACACACGTGCAGCATGCTAGCTTCCAGGGCATTTTCTTCTACAGTCTCTCCCTCTGCGTTTGTCTCTGCAAGACAGCCAGATGCTTTCGATGTCTCTCTGGAGTAGTCTTTCTTCTGCATACACCAGTGTGCTGCCAAGGCATTGTTCTGGGTTAATTCAAGTCAGGTGGCAAGTGGTCAAGTAGCACTGCAGTCTGACTCATGAGGAACACAGGCATTTTGACATAGAGTCCACATGTAACATACAAAGTCAACTATTTCATCCATATAAGAAAAATAAAATTTTCACATAGAGAAAGCTACATTTTAAGAATACTGCAGTCAACACTGAATTAAATGACTCTAAATTGTTCACGTTAAAATGGTTAAATGTATGTTATGTAAATTTTAACTCCTTAAGAAAAATACTGTCTTACCAAAGTACAGTTTCTAACTTTATGAAGTACTTTTACTATCTATCAACTTTTCTTCTTCCACCCCTGTGGGCCAAAAATACAGAAACAGCCAGTTGTCTTTTCTCAGAGAAGAAAACCTTAGCCACACAGAAGGTATGACTTGCCAACCAGAGGACACTGAGCAACCAAGAACTCCAGTGTGTTGGCTCCTGGCCGATGCTCAGGCAATGGAAGTTCCAAATCAAGTCACTCAAGGCATGGTTCTTTCATTGACGCCACAGTCAGCAAAGGAAGCAAAGGCATCATCACATGAGATGGTTGCTGCCGTCTCTTCCTCTCCACGTTTGTTTGAACTGAGGAAGGAGTTTATGTCTCACAAGCAGTATGGCAGAAGGGTGGGTGTGCAGTTAAGATCCATCTTGCTGTCTGAGCCACTTCTCAAATGTTTTTTACTTTTTAATTTTCTAAGTATATAATTCAGTATTTTGTAAGTACTGCACATTCAAAAGTTGTAACCACCACTACTAACTTCAGAACATTTTCATCAGCCCCAAATAAATCCTATACCTATCAGCAGTCACTCCCCATCCCTCTTCCCCCCAGCCCCTGGTGACCACCTTTCTACTTTCCGTCTCTATAGATACTCCTATTCTGGACATTTCATATAAATGGAATCCTATAATCAATCAGTGGCTTTTTGTGTCTGGCTTCTTTCACTTAGCACAATGTGTCAAGATTCATCCATGTTATAGCATGAGTCAGTACTTCATTCCTTTTTATGGTCATCTAAACCATTTATGAGCCCCCAGAGATTCTTCCTGTTGCTTCTTTCCTGTTAGCTTTGAGGATAAGAAGACAGAGGGGACCACAGTCAGGGCAACAGAAGACAGCCCTCATCCTGGTAGTGCCCAGAGAGAAACAGACTCCCCAGGAACGTCACTAACATCCCCAACAATCTTCTTCTGGTAAAAGATATGAAAGGACTAGTAGGTCAGAATCATTAGCAAACAGTCTTGATTACACAGGTCCGTGCACAGCATGCAATTCAGTACAGCCCCAGGCCATTTTCAAGGCAGCAACTCCTGCAAACTCTTCAGACAACCACGTAGCCAGACCCACCACTTACAACAAAGGTATGGTCTGGCATCATTCAGAAAGAATCATCAGCCTGACCCCCTCCTTCTACAAGCTTTCAGGAGCTCCCTCTTAGACTGCTGAGCCATAGCACAGCAATTCTTCAGTGTTCTCTCCTCCTCTGAGTACAAGGTAGACAAGGAATGATCATGCCTATTTGCAGAAGAAGAAGTGGAGTCCCAGTAAGGGCAAGTGACCAGTATTCATTTACGACAGGTGACAGAAGTGAAATGAGAGGTCCTATCACTGCTCTGCGTATACCAAGTAGATCTACAAGAAGGTCAGCTAACTAAACACTCCTTCCAGGGATAAAGTAAGAGAAAAATTATAGTCAATTCTCAATTGTCCAGTTTTTAGGACATATATAAACCCAAGCTGTATTCTTCCTGCCACTGGACCATGTCTTCTTTTCCTGTAATTACATAGCATGTACCCAGAACACAACCTACATTAACAGCAAAACATCACAGGATGGTCAACTTGCAGCGTCCTCCCCACCCCCAAGTTCTCCAGCACAGACCAAAACCCACCACAAACAAAAGAAAGAGAGAAAAGTGGCACAGGTTCATTTTACATGAAGGTCCAAATGAAAATTGAGCCTTCTATTAGATCCAGCTGGCCCAGGAGAAGGCTTGACAAGGAGCAGTGGCCCCTGCCCAGCCTTCCCCACAGTCTCCCCATCCAGCCACACTTCTTACCCGCCCTTCGAACTTGGCGGTGGCTCCTTCTTTGATGCAGAGGTTCCGAGGGGGCAAAATGAAAGCAGGGGCCTCTGTCAGGGGCATGGAGCCAACTCTTGAGGGATCCACGCTGAGGGAGGTTTTGGAAATGTGTGACGAGGCAACCAGCTTCACATCCCCCATGGTCTGCAAAAAGGAAGGAAGAGGACCAGGTCAGATCAGACAAAGCATAGCCCTGTCTTCCCTTCAGGCATCAGGTGTGTCCAGCCTGGAGGTGTGGCTTTTACGTGGAGCAGATCCCCAGTTAGGTCAGTGTCCACCCACAGTTCCTCTCTGAAGATGAGAGGCTCTGTCTTTTATACACAAAGTGCTAGGACAAGGCACAGCCCATCCCAGACAAATGCTCCGGTTCCCAGGGCAATGCCCTGCCTCCTCAAAACCCTGTGGGGAACTTCCCATCTTTTCACTGTCCCTTTCTTCTAGGAAAGGGGAAGCTGAGGACAAGAATGGAGAAACAGTTCTTGTAATAGGTATCGATAATCTGTATTTAATAGTCACTAACTCTTCAGGACCAACATCTACATTAAGCACTTCTGGTAGAAAGTAGAAACTGCTTTAGCCTGAACTGCAAGAGCTTGCAGGTTATAGAAAAATGGGATCCATACTCCAAGAGAGGAAGGCAGTTTTGGGTTAATACGGCAAGAACCTTGGGTGAGGTAAGGGGAGAGTCTTGGCTGAATGAAGGGAAGGAGGCAGGCAAGGGGGGACATCCCACCTCTGAGGAGCAGATTGTGAACAAGGTTCTGAGATCACAGGTCATCAGAGAAGCGGGGTGTTTTCAGATTATCCAGGCTAATGCCTCTGTTTATAACTGAAGCCCAGAGAGGGTAAGTCGCTTGCCCCAGGAGACAGAGCAAAACGATGGCATCACTGGCAAGAATACCTTAAGCCCTGACTCCTGGTCCAGGGCCTACTGGGGACTAGATAAGATGCGACTGGGGCTGGCAAGGGTAGCAGAATAAGGGGTTGACGTGAGAAGTAACAGATGACTACCCATTAGAGCGATGGTCAACTCTTTTGTGATATTTAATTATTCTCAATTTTAAATACATTTCTATTCTCAATTTTAAATACATTTCATCATAAAACTTGAAAATTATCAATATGTAAAAATAATAAGTTATCATTTATTGAGAATACATTCTGTTCCAGGCACCATATCAAGCATTTGATACATTATCTCATTTGTTTTAATCCTCAGAACAACCCCAGGAAGTATGTATAGTCATCATTTTGCAAATAAAGAAGCTGAGCTCAGACAGGTGGAATAACTTGCCCATTACACAGTTATTCATTGGCAGAAGTGGAAGTTAAACCCAGATTTATCAGGCTCCAGAGTTCTTTTAAAATGTGAAAATGTGAAACTAAAATAAAAGTTTTTTTAAGTGAAAAGATCCATAATTCTATTATATAGAATGGTGGTGCATTTCCCTCCAATTTTGTTTTTATCAATATAGAAAAACAAATATCTTACATCGTTGAAAGCATACCATGTACATAGATGTTTTCTATTTTTTTCCCTACAACTTTTCTTAAAATAAGGGGGAAAAGTTGCTTTTAAGACATTCGATTTTCAAATATGCATCATATTGATGTATGACTTACATAACTATCTCCCTACTGCTGGCCATTTGGATAGTTTCTAAATATTTTATGATGCCTGGTGATGAGCCTATGTGTGCTGAAATCTATGCCTGAGTTCCTACAGATTTCCTTAGGAATAATTCCTAAAGTGGAATTATTATAAATTCATATCTGAGTCCTTGATTGCAAGCAACAGAAGCTAACTCTGGCTCTTATAAACAGAGAAGAGATTTGTTGGAAAGATGGTGGAGTTTCAGGGGGAATTTCCAAAATCCATAAAAAATCTGAAGAACCAGGCCGGGAAAACATTGCAGTTGAGAGCAGCTAGGTGGTCGGACTCCAGCCAAGGCCATTGGAAAATCATTGCCACCACCTGGAATACACCCTAAGTGTCCCTGTCCCAGGTTCCAAGTGCAGGTGGGGACAACTCCAGGCTGACCATCATTTCTTACCACAAAATCCCTGGTGACTGGCCCAGATGTGGGACACACATCTGCTGAACTGAAGAGAAGCCATATTCCTAGATTTGCTTTTCTGTTCATTTTCTTTGGCTGTCTGGTCACACACTTAAGTCCTATGCTGTGAGTCAGGTAAGCTGACACAAATGAACAACGCTTTCTGGGGCATGTAATTAGTTTGTTTAAACTTAATAATCTCTAACAAAAATAAAATGGGGATATCTCTTGTGAAGTTCAAGTGAAAGTAGCAAAGGGACTAGGCTCGTTTGTAATAGGGCACATCCCATGCTTGATAAACCCAGCTTTCTCTTTCACTGATAAGATATTAGCTTTGCAAACAAAATTCCTTTCCAAATGATAAGACTCACAGGTTCCCTGCAGTAGGTGACAATAAAAGCAAACACTAGTGTAGCACTTACTAGATGTGGGGTACTCTTCCAAGCCCTTTATAAATAATAAATAGCTAATTTGCTCCTTACAACACTATGAGACAGCAAATCTTGGTATCCCCAATTTATGGATTAGACACCTGAGGCACAGTGAGATTGAGAAATTTGTCCAAGTTCATGCTTTTATTAGGGGGCAGAACAGGCATTTGAACCCAAGCACCTGGTGCCAGAGCCGCTATTCTTAACCACTGGGCCCTCTTGCCTCCTGTAAGCAGCCAAATGGGCTGGTGGGAAAGGAAAAGTCAAAGTTGAGATAACAAGGGGAAAAGCTGAGAGCCGCTACCATATATATACAAAATTAAAATATTCTGTAATACTATCAACAACATTAAAAGATGGGTGATAACCTGGAATAAAATGTTTGCACCAAACAAAAGTCTTTACATATCAGAAGAAAGCAGTCCAACAGATCAACAGGTGGATGATATGACCTGAACAGTGCACAGAAGATGTACCACTGAACACTGCTTGGCTCCAACGATAATCCAAGACTGCAAATTAAGAATAAGCTGTCACTTTTTAAAAATGAACCAAAACATTTCATTTAAATGACATTTAAGAAGAAACATAACCTATGCTGCTGGTGAGACCATGGAGAGATGGACATGCCCACACCCTCCGTGGGGAATAAAAACTGGTGTAGTCTTTCTGGAAAGCAATTTGGTAAAAAGACTCTTAAAAATACATCCATATCTTTTCCATTAATCCTACATTTAGAAATAAGTTATTGGGAAAGAATCAGAGATACAGCCCAAAATTTATTTACAAGAACACTATTTGCATTATTTATGACAGAAGCTAGACCATATTTTTAAAAATCCAACAGTGAGAACTGGTCAAATACAGTGGAATACCAGATGGCTTTATGGATACACATTTACAGAGAAAATAATGATATGAATTTGATGATATAGAAATTTTAAATTAAAAAAATTATGGAAAATTTCAAACACGCAGAACAGTAGAATGAATGATAAAATGAGCACCCACAGTGCCTATCACCTAGATTTAACAATTAACATTTTGCCATATTTATAGCATTTATAGCATATAGTGTATGTTTGTAGAACCATTTAAAAGCAGTCATACTATAATTTTAATGGCAAGCATCAAGATATATTCATTCACTCAATTAAAATATATTTATTAAATACCTACCATGTGCCAAGCTACAGACTTGGTATACAGCAGCAAACAATTACACGAGTGGGGCATGTGTGTTGTGTGTTTGTGTGGCGACCGTAGAAACACGGGACTGGGGAAGGAATGGGCCTCTGATATCCCACATAGCTACCCAGGACCACACCCCAGTAGGAACACTGCTCCCTGTGCCCTCCTCCTCTGCCACAGAGGTGAAGTGACAGATACACTGTGCAGCCAGGACCGGGTGGAGACTTGGGGTAGAGGTGGGGACAGATATCATGAGGATCAGACTTTTGTGACCCTGCCACAAACCCAGGGGCACGGCCACTTTAAAGCTGTGGGCTGGGCAAGGCGCTCCAACTCTCTTGGCTTCCATCTCTTTCTCTGTCAAATGGAACGATCATATCAGCCTCATAAAGTTGAAGGGAAGGCTTGAATGAGAATGTATATAACACCCATAATATAGCACAAAAGGCATTCAATAGCAGTGACTGTCAACATCATTATCATCCAGTTCCCAAAGGGACGCCCATCTCTCCACCCTGAATATAGATCTAGACCCTTTCACCAAGGACAGCAAGAAGCCCCAATTATCTTCAGGCAAGGGTATCTGAGTGGGGTGACTGGAAAACAGCAGCAGGAAGCAGATAGCAGAATTCCCTGGGAAGGTGGGGAGGAGGGCCTGAGGCCCATGGGCAGCTTCCTGCAGCATCTTTGTGTCTGTACTAGCAGCATAATGAGCAAGGTGTATGTGCTGACATCACGCTGGACACCCATCTCAATCAGAAAGAGCAGTTCTAATGATCACCCCTTCACAATGAAGACATGGAGGCTCAGAAAGCCAACTACTCTTGTCTAAGGTCACACAGCTCAAAAGTGAAAACCAAACCAAGGTCTGATTACAAAGCCAAAATCTGCTGGCTTCTTGGAGGCCCCAAATCTCAAATGAGGCATTTCTTGCCATCCCCAGTAACGAGAAATGCAATAGGCAGAGGCTTGGGAGTTGTACAGAGGAAGAGGAGCAGAGGACGTGCCTCCCCCTTCTGCTGTCAGGCCTGGCTTTGAAGACACAAGACTCTTCTCTACCTTTGCTTTCAGGGGAGCTGGAAGCTAGGAGTGGTGAGATCCTCCTGGAAGGTAGGAGTGGCTGAGGACCCTCTGTGCAAGTCCTCTTGATCTAAACCCATGGAAATCTCCTGAAGGCCCCAGATGTTCTCATCAAAAGGCACCTGCTTGGTCTCAAGAGCACATTAGACAGGAGTCATCCAGCCCTAGGAGAGGTGTGGCTTCAGATTAGAAAAGGAACAGGCAAATCAATACAGCAAGGGAACATCTAGTCCCTTGCAAGGCGGTTTTGTGGGGGAGAGTTACTCAACTATTGTGTGGGCAGGACCAGAGCCCAGCCACACCAAACAGCTCTGCTCACCCTCAGCCCATCGCTCCACCCACTGCCATCCTCAGCATAAACAGATCCCTGCCACACAATTAATGGTTACTGACATATGTGGAATGCTCTGTCACAAAATAATAATAATAATAATAATAATAATAATATAATAAAGTAAATTAGACCAAACCTTGTTCCTCTCTAATCCCTTGTCGAGCCTGTTGACTATATTCCAATCAAGAAAACCAGAGAGGTTGGGTGATTTCTGCAATAATTTCTCTAATGGCAGAGCAATGCTCAGTGGCTAGAATCAAACACACTCAGCTAGGGGGTCTTATTCAATACAAGCTAAACACAGATCAAACGGGAAACACAGAGAAGTAAGAAGAAAAAAACAGAGCAGTGGTTCAAGAGCAGGAAACTCCCCCTTACCCCTTTACCCCTCACCCCATGATGCTTGGGCCAAAGCCCACCTCCAAATGAGGCTTTCACAACTAGCATAATATATTAAACATTTGAAGCAGCATTGAGTTAATTGGACTTTAATTTGATCAAAAGCACTTTAAATTGTCTCTTGAACCCAGAAAGGAACACTTTCAACTACAGCGAAAAGAGATTGCAACTAGGAGGCAAATGACTCAGAAAATAAGTTTAAAAAAGCAGGGCTCAAGAAATACCACAGAACGAGTTTAGAGAAACCAGTTGTCCCCTTCCCTACCTAAAGGGTACACACTTTAAGTGATCATTGTCTTGAAGCACCTGGTCAGTTTGCCGGGCATCTTGGAAATACCATACCTTCCCTAGAGGGAGGGGCTCCCAAGCAGGCTCCGCAGTCTGCCGTGAACCCTACCTCCAACAACGGCACACATCAGAGGCAGCAAAACCACCCATGTGCAAGTGCCCCAGGCACTGACAGCTCCGCTATCCCACCTTAATCCTCTCTGCAATGCACTCAAATCCTGACAAGTTCCTTAATCACTCCTAATTCCGGAGTGCGCTGCTCCTCAGCTGTGCCAGGCTGACTTGCTGTGACCTACCAGAGCAAAGCTGGGCAGGGCCACACACCAGTGAACGGGACCCACCTTACCGCGGCCTCTTCCCCGGCAGCTCTCACATGAGTCAGGATGCGAGGCAGCCACACTTCACCACCAACGTACTGCAGAGGTTCCTGTCCAAGGTCCAGCCACGAATGGAGAGCGAAGGAGTGCCGGGCGCCACAGAGCCCAGGGCCAGACCGAAAAAGTTAAGGGGCTTTTGTTCTGACTCTGCTCGCAGATGTTGCAACTTGCCTTCCGCTGAGCAGCCAACTTCACCCGGTCCGGGAGATCTGTTGTTCTAATCCGCCCAGCTGGGGTGACCTTTGAAACCTCTGGCTGCCACTGCAGAGGCTCTCAATGGAGTCCTGGGGGAGCCAGGGGTGGAAGCTCACAGGTTTTTATTTTTACTTGTTCAGAGCTGCAGATTCTAATCTGAGTGTGGAGCAAAGGGAGGACCCTGTCAAGTGGAGAGCTGAGCCCTCGGAGGGGCTGGGCACTCTCCCAATTCCACATCTGGCCTGGAACGCCACTCCAACCCCTTGGCACATCTGGCCTGGGATTACCACCCAGGGCTCGTAAGATATTTCCTCCTGAGACCCAGCTCTTTCTTCCCTAAGCCGAAGAAGCCTTGTTTATGATCCCTAGAGCAGGATGCAAGCCCAGCAAGCAGATGGATGGAGAACTCCTGTGCTGCATTTTTCATAAGGAATTGCGCTGATGAGAGCCAGGCTCCACAGACTGTGTTCATGTTGAGCACGACTTTGCCTCGTTGGTCCAGAGCCCTGGAGAGCTTCAGGAATGATCCTTGGAGCACTCCTCTAAGATGAGGCAGCAAGGTGATGCCCTGTCCAGACCTTTTCCTCCAGCGAGAGAAGGTATTTTCATAGTTCCAAAGGAACATCCTATGCAACTCACACCTTGGGGCAGACTGCGGACATCCGAATCGGCAATGACATGAATTTAAGCTTTTCCCTTGAATCCTATCTGATTCTTGAAGAGTTGGTATTCTTCTAACACCTAGGAGACCCCCTACCTGCTTTCTCAGTAGTTCTCAAGCATTTTTGTCTCAGGGTGGGCCCCTTTATGCTTCTAAAAATTATTGAGGACCCCAAGGACCTTTTGTTTGTGAGTTATTGCTGTCAATATTTACCGTATTGGAAATTAAAACTGGGAAATATTAATTCATTTTAAAACATCAATAAGCCCATTATAGGCTAACATAAATAACATTTTAAGAGAAAAATATATTTTTTTTTTTTTTTTTTTTTTTTTTTTTTTTTTTGAGACGGAGTCTTGCTGTGTCACCCAGGCTGGAGTGCAGTGGCGCGATCTCGGCTCACTGCAAGCTCCGCCTCCCGGGTTTACGCCATTCTCCTGCCTCAGCCTCCGAGTAGCTGGGACTACAGGCGCCCGCCACCACGCCCGGCTAGTTTTTTGTATTTTTAGTAGAGACGGGGTTTCACCATGTTAGCCAGGATGGTCTCGATCTCCTGACTTCGTGATCCACCCGCCTCGGCCTCCCAAAGTACTGGGATTACAGGCTTGAGCCACCGCGCCCGGCCAGAAAAATATATTTTCTAAGACGAAAAAGAATTTAATGAGAAGAGTTGCTCCTTTTTGCAAATTTCTTTAATGTCTGGCTTAGTAGAAAACAGCTAGATTTTCATATCTGCTTTTGCATCCAATCTATTGTGACATCATAGCTACTTAAACACTGTACACCTGAAAGAGAATGAGAGTGAAATAAAGCAAATGATGTTTTCTTAGAAAAACAACTTGGACGTCAAGGGCCCCTGGAAGAGTCTCAGGAACCCCCAGGGCACATTCTGAGAACCACCACATTAGCCTCTCTCCCTACTCTCTCTGTTACCATCTACTCTCATTTCCATCCTTCTTAAAATACACAAGGAGAAAGGGAAAAGTGGTCTTCTTTATTTTTTAACTTTTACTTTATTTTCCCTTTTAAAAAATAAGTTTTATTCTAGAATAAAGGAGTACATGTGCAGGCTTATTACAAAGGTAGATTACATGATACTGAGGTTTGGGGTATGATTAAATCCATCACCCAGGTAGGAAGCATAGTACCCAACAGATAGTTTTTCAGCACTTGCTCCCCTCCCTTTTTCCCTCCTCTAGTAATCCCTAGAGTGTCTATCGTTCTATTGTTATGTTCACGTGTACCTCATGTTTAGCTTCCACTTATAAGTGAGAACATGTGGTATTTGTTTTTCTGTTTCTGTGTTAGTTAGCTTAGGATAATGGCCTCCAGTTGCATCCATGTTGCTGCAAAGGACATGATTTCATTCTTTTTTATGGCTGCATAGTATTCTATGGTGTATATGTTCCACATTTTCTTTATCCACTCCACCACTGATAGGCACCTAGTTTGATTCCATGTCTTTGCAATTGGGAATAGCACTGTCAAGAACATACAGATGCATGTGTCCTTATGACAGAATGATTTATTTTTCTTTGAATATATACCCAATAATGCGACTGCTGGGTCGAGTGGTAGTTCAACTCCTAGTTCTTTGAGGAATCTCCAAACTGCCCCAGTGGCTGGACTAATTTACATTCCCACCAACAGTGGGAATGTAAATTTTTTTTTTTTCTCCACAGCCTTGCCAACATCTGTTATTTTGGACTTTTAAACAAAAGCCATTCTGACTGATGTGAGATGGTATCTCATGATGGTTTTGATTTGCATTTCTCTGATGATTAGTGATGTGGCACATTTTTTCATATGTTTGTTGGCTGCTTGCATGTATTATTTTAAGATCTGTTTGAATCATTTGCCCAGTGGAAAAGTGTCTTTAAATGAGTAGCGGTGTGTGGTTTAAGGGACAGGTGAGCAAGAGAGTGAATCAAGATGTAATTTGATTCCATCTTTTCTTCCAAAGAGAATGAATGAACACTTGTGGACCAGGGCGATTTGAAGCCTGAGACCGATACTGATAAATAGAATGCCTTTAAGTCAGTTAAGTCCCTGGTCAAGAATACAACCCAGACTCTGGGAAACCTTGCACATGGAGATATTAGAATATTTTTGGCTTATAAAGGGAGGAATGAATCCAAAAAACAATGCTGTTGACTACTGAGGAATAGATGTGAATGCAGATCTAAGTCTTCTTAGACAGGTCTTTGGTAGTAGATAACAGCACTGGAAAGTCATTTTGAATTGGACAGAACCAAGAATAATGATTTAGGCAAAAATATGGAAAGTGTGTCTATCAAGCCTATGGGTTAAACTAAGCAAATACGAACAGTTAATATGTTGGATGTTAAATATAACTCTGAAAGATCAGCAAATGGACTGCAGCTTGAGAAGAAGTTTCAATGAAAAACAATTTTTAGACCCGGCACAGTTGCTCACTCCTTTAATCCCAACACTTTGGGAGGCCATGGTGGGAGGATAACATGAGGCCAGGCGTTCAAAACCAGCTGGGCAACATAGCAAGACCTCATCTCAACAAAAAGTTTAAGAAAACTAGCCAAGCATGGTGGCGTACATGTCGCAACTACTGGAAAGGCTGAGGCGGGAGTATCACTAGATCCTAGGAGTTCACGGCTGCAGTGAGCTGTGACAGCACCCCTGCACTCCAGCCTCGGTGACAGAGTGAGAACCCATCTCTTAAAAAAAGAAAACAATTTTTAAATTCCTATACTTGAGTTCAAAAACAAAAACAAATCAGTGTTTACAATCAGTATGAAACTAAACACAGACTTCTGTCACCTGGGATTAGGCCAAGTCCCATGTTAGAAGCCCATCAGATCCCTTTTTTTCTCTGCCCTACACGTCACAGTTGGCAGTCTGTAGTCATGTGGACATTTGATTAATATCTGTTTCCCCAACTGGAACATAAGCTACACCAGGTCACAAGTCCTGTGTGTTTCACTCGCTACTGTATCCCCAATGCCTGAAATACTGATGAGCACACAGGAAGTTTTCAATAAATACTGTCGAATGCATGAATGAATAGAAATTTGGGTTAAAAAACATAAAAAGTCATTTTCAAACGATGACACCACTTAATTTTGTTGTATAGGGAATCTTGAGAATATTAGAGTGTGTAAGGAAAAGGGCAGGTGAACAGGTTATGCAATAACAAATCTGCCCCTTGGGGCCTATATGTATTTGGTGCTAGGCACACAGCTGCCAGTCCTACCTCTAAACCTGGCATGTAACTTGTGCATCCTTTCTACTCTTTGTTTCTCAGTCTTCCCGGCTATGACATGGGCATACTCATAGCCTGCCCGGGTACAATCTCAGGGTTTCCTGCTGGCATCCTTGAGTGATTTGGATCCAGGTCCCTGGGTTCCCACATGAAAGCACACAAAGCCAGCCCACTCTTGTCCCAACAGCTGAGTTCTTCCCTGAGCCACATGCAGCCTCTCCCTCCCCATGGCTTCCTGGGCCTTTCCTCTTGGAAAACACATTAAAGGAAGGGCTGGGCTTCTGCAGGCAGACAAGCTGCCCACATCAGCGGGGCCACATCAGCAGAGCAGCAGACCACGGGTGGGAGGAGCATGTCTGCTCACACAATCCTGGTGCCCACATCTTTGGCAGAAAGTTATTTTTAAATTTTCCTAAGAGGGGACGACAACGACAACGACAACGACGACAACAACAACAACAACACACACAGGCACATGCACACAGATAGAATCAAATCAACACCCCTAACCTCACACATAGGGTGAGGGAGCAAGGCCTGGTCTCCTGGAGTTGTTCTCTTCCTGCTGGAATTCTTGCTTTATTTGGGATTTGATGGGAACAGACTGAGAGAAGTTTTGTGCGATACAAGTCATATGCAAACGAAATTAAAGCCAGAACCAGAGCCCTGCTTATAACTAAATTAGCAAAACGCACACTCCCGCTAGAATCCTAAAGTTCACTCACTTCATTCTTAGGCATCACCCCCTCAGGATTCAGTTTAGGGTATCAAGTGTACTTGTTGAACTCCTACCACCACTGTCTCCTTCTCAAATACCACGCCCCCCCCAACTCCATTCTGCCAAGCAGAACTGTGCCTTGGGTTTTAAACCCTAAGAGACGAGGTGTGAGTACTCAGGTAGGGGCAGCCTCACCACCACTAGCCTACCGAAGCCCAGGAAATCGACTCAGGGAACAAGAACAGAGCTCGTGGCTTCCAATCCCTAGGAGGGTGGTTTGAGGCAATTGACAATCTCTCAAAATCTTAGTTTATTCATCTGTAAAATGGGGCTACGGCTAATACCCTCCTACTTGCAAGATTGTTATAAGGGTCAGCAACGTGCATAAAAAGCGGCCTCAGGCTAGTCTCTCACACAGAATAGGAACTGAATCTCTCTGATGGCTGCTACTGTTAATGTTGTTATTGCTTTTATGATTTTAAGGTTTCTATCAGAGGCTCAGAGAATAAAGGCAACCTTGTTCAAAGTAGGGAGCACAGGAGAAATCCGGATGGCACTGGAGGGTGAGATAGCACAGAAGAATCAGCGACTCTCATGCTTATTATGGTGCTGCCACCCAAACCAGCTGTGTGATCTCAGGAAGACTACCTTCCTTCTCTGGTCCTCTCTACATGGCCTGAAGGGTCTCTTTGGGCATTTCCTGTCCTAGTGTACCTTTCTCTAAGACTGCCACCAGCTCTCCACAAGACGTGGGCAGGTATGAAAGGTTCCAGCAGGGGGAACCAAGCCCAGGCAGGGACAAGCTGCTGCAGGACCCCAGGAGAGGAGGCAAAGCTTATCTAACAGAAAAGACTTCTGGCCAGGCGCGGTGGCTCATGCCTGTAATCCCAGCACTTTGGGAGGCCGAGGCGGGTGGATCATGAGGTCAGGAGATCGAGACCACGGTGAAACCCCGTCTCAACTAAAAATACAAAAAATTAGCCGGACGTGGTGGCGGGCGCCTGTAGTCCCAGCTACTCGGCTTGAGGCAGGAGCATGGCGTGAACCCAGGAGGCGGAGCTTGCAGTGAGCCAAGATCACGCCATTGCACTCCAGCCTAGGCGACAGAGAGAGACTCAGTTTCAAACAAACAAACAAACAAACAAAGAAAAGCCTTCTGTTGGGGCTCCCTGCGCGCAGGGCCGCCCGCCAGCCAGGTAAATCAGGCAGGCACACCTGGTCCTCGAGGCACACCTGTGAGACAGCGGCACAGTCTAGGAAGACTCTGAGGTCTGGGTCAGTCCTGGACCCACACCTGTGCAGTGATTCTAGCTTGTCTGCTTCTGGCCAGCTCCCAGGTGGAGCCCTCTGATTGGATGAGGTCTGTCCAGAGAAGAGCTGGGGCTGGAAGAACTAAGGGGAAATCCCAGGGGGGAAAGAAAAAGAGAGAACCAATAATAGTTGCCATGTACTTAGCACTTACTGTCAGGCATTGGACTAAGTACTTAAGGTGACTTAGAACTCATTTAATCCCTTAGCAGAATGGCAAATATTAACAGCAAAATTAATGGGGCAGAATGTTGGGGAGTATCATTGCTCATAAGGTAAATGGAATATACTCCCTGTCTTTCAATCTCTTCATTCTTCCTTTCACTCCCACTCCCTCAATTCTGCCAGCATTTGGTAATTTGAGTTATTTTGAAACAGAAATCTTGCAGGGGGCAGGGAAGGAAGCTGGGGAGAGGGCCAGCAGGTGGGTTTGGGGAACCCATGGCAGTGGGGTGTGCTATTGGTGCTCTAGGGTCACAGGATTGAGAGGAGACCCAGAAAGGAGAGGGAGTGAAAACGGTCACCTCTCTGTGGCAGGAGTCGGCCCTGCCCTCCCCTCCTCTCCAACACTGGTCTGTGAGATGCCTAGGAAAGTCCACTTGGGAAAAGAAGGTGCAGGAAGGAAATGCACCTCATGATTCTGCAGCTCACACGCTTCCCTGGAGCAGGCTGTGAGTAGGTTCTCTACCTGCAGACTAGAGATCCCATTCCTTCGGTCTAGAATGGCCTGAAATACACAAGGCCTCCCTGCTTTCTGCAGGGAGCTGGTTCTGTGGGGATGATCTTAAGGGACAAGCCCGGAAGATACTTTCCTAGGAAGACCCTTAGATTCTGAGGGCATGGGCACAAGTGAACTGGGAGAGAAGCTGCCCAGGCCTGCCTTCTAAATGTGGTCCCTGCTCCTCTCTATGCAGTTTAGGGGAGGCACCAGGTCCCATGGCCTGTTTCCCTTGGGAAAACTTTAGCTCTGTGACTCAACTAACACCTGGCTGACTGGAGGAGAGGGAAGAAGGAAGGCGCTTCTGTGCGTGTCCTCCTTTCCATGTGAGAGCTTAAGCCATTCAGCTGGAACAGGTCTTCCAAGGGAAGAGGGAGCAGGAAGTACTGCTGATAGGAGGGGCTGCACCGACGTGGTAGCCAGTAGGAGCCCAGACTCTCATCACGTGAAGACTGTCACCAGCCCCAGTGTCCACAGCTCCTGCTGGAACCCCTGGGGCCAAAGGCAGTTGCCATCACTCGTCTGGCTCTGGTGCATCCATGGTTGACTCAAGCTTCCGTTACTGAAAGGCCTGGGGATACTTCTATTCCAAATCCTTCCGCATGTGACACAGCAAAGGAAAATGAGACATGAGCCAACCTAGTTTATCAACTCCTTTGGGACCTGGGATTTGAGAAGCAGGTTTGCCGTTTTCTAATTACATCCATCAACACAATCTGCCTCCTCTGGCTGAAGCCCAAAGCCTGGCAAACAGTGTTAAGGATTTCTAGTTTTACTTCCACCCTTGGTTAGCACCGAGAGGAGAGGGCAGGTGCACAGGGAGGAGGGAGCTGAGACTGGGTTTCTCCAATATGCCAGAGGAGGGAAGGTGCTAAATCTAGGTGGAGATTTTTCCCATAAAAATCTAGAGTTTTTTCCTATACAATTCTCAGACTGGCTGCCTCAACTATATATAGAGAGGGCCAATTCCTAATCAGGGTCAAGTTCAGAACTGTATCATAAACACAGCTGGGGTAACCGCCAGTCCTAGGAAGGTAGTAACAACAGATTTACAACCTAAGAGTAAGCACAGTGGTGACTGCAAGACAGAGGACTTGGGCGGAGCCATCACGTCACAGGCTTTGTTGTTACACACACCTAGACTTGAACCCTGCCACTGCCACACAGTGGCTGGATGACCTTGGGTGATTTACTTAACTTCTCTAAACCTCAATTTCGCCATCTGTACATCTGCAGGGTAGTATGATTAGCAGCAGCTTTAAGCATCTATCAGAAAGTAGATACTCAAAATACTCAATTCACTGTAACTGTAATAGGTAATTTTTAACCATGTCTGGCACGTAGCAAGCACTCAACAAGTGGTAACAATTTGATAACAGTCAGTTATGATGAAGACTCAGGTATCACATTTCACTTAAATGTTTTAGTTCATTTAAACATTGTTACAAACATTGCCCTATATATCACAAGGAATAGATTATTAATTCCTGCTTTTAAATTGCCTTTTTAAATCAGTTACTTATAATTGGTTGGACAATATGCATTGCTCTCATCTTCTCAGATTCTAGGTTACTGTTAGCACACTAAAATATGGCTGGATTGCAGAATGTCAGGGATGAAAGGGAACCTAAATCATGTAGTCCGCTCCCTTACTTTATGGATGAGGAAATTAGGGCCCAGAGTAGACCAATGTATCTTCAAAGACTGAGTTGAGATCTCTGAAGCTGGTAAAGCACAGAGAACAGGCCATGGTAATCTAAGCAGGTGAGCCCTCCAATACAGAGCTGATCTAGGGAGATGGTGGTGCTTGTATATAGGAGTAAGGAAACTCATCTGGTAAAGGGATGGGTCAAGAGAAATGTTGAGAAATATAGTAATTACATTGATTGAGACTAGCTAGTGGAGGGCCTAGAGGATAGTGATGCTTAGCTAATGTTACTAAAAGGGTTTTTACTTAAAATGAACATTTAGCTACTTATTTAACAACTTATAACTTTCCTAATCAATATCCCATTTTAACTTCACAACATACCAAGATATTATTTATTTATGTATTTATTTTTTGAGATGGAGTCTTGCTCTTGTCACCCAGGCTGAAGTACAATGGCATGATCTCAGCTCAGTGCAACCTCTGCCTCCTGGATTCAAGTGATTCTCCTGCTTTAGCCTCCAGAGTAGCTGGGATTACAGGCGCGCACCACTACGTCTGGCTAATTTTTTTTGTATTTTTAGTAGAGACGTGGTTTCAGCATGTTGGCCAGGCTGGTCTCAAACTCCTGACCTCAGGTGATCCACCCATCTTGGCCCCCCAAAGTGCTGGGATTACAGGCGTGAACCACTGTGCCTGGCCAATGTACTAAGATTTTATAGCCCCACTTTATGGATGGAACACCTGAGGCTCAAAGATCAGGTGAGACTTGCCTAAGGTCATATAGTTAATAAAGCAGAACTGGAATCCAGTCCTTCTGAACGTCAAATCCAACTTGGTAACATAATTAGAAAGGGTTTATCAAGATAGGTTAAATCTTACGGCCAGGCATGGTGGCTCACACCTGTAATCCCAGCACTTTGGGAGGCTAAGGTGGGGGTATCACCTGAGGTCACGAGTTCAAGACCACCCTGGCTAACATGGTGACACCTCCTCTCCACCAAAAATACAAAAGTCAGCTGGGCATGGTGGCAGGTGCCTGTAATCCCAGCTACTCTGGAGGCTGAGGCAGGAGAATCTCTTGAACCCGGGAGGCAGAGGTTGCAGTGGGCTGAGACAGTGCCACTGCACTCCAGCCTGGGCAATGGAGCGAAACTCCATCCCCGCCCTCCACAAAAAAAAAAAAAAAAAAAAAGTCACGTTAAATCTTATTATAACAAATACCTTATAAAACAGGAAATGTCCAGTGTAACAAATGTATTGCTATCCCCTTAGATTTTTATTGCTATGACATCTGCTGGGTATAAATTTGACCAAGTCATCAATCCCTTGCCCAGGAAAACCCTTACATTTGTCCTAACCAAACAGAGTGACTTCATTTGAATCCCTCATGCCTGAGGAAGAGGCCATGCATACTGGCAAATGTGTGCAAGGCTGACACCACCATCAGCAGATAGCCTCTCCCCACACACAGAGGTTCCCAGAGTGTAGTTAAACATTGTTCCCATTCTCAGGCCAGAAATCTCTGTGTTCTCTCCAAAAACTTGCTGCCCTTCTCCAGACTCCCTCAACTCTCTCCTCCCACTAGCTGGGCACAAGCCCAGACCCCCAGCCTTAGGTACTGTATCAGAACAGCCAGGAGGCCTTGGCAGTGTGACAAGCTCTATGTTTCCACATGCAGTTCACCCCCTGCCCTCGCTGCCCTCCTGAGATAGGAGGGCTCCTCCCCAGACAGCCTCCAGCTGTGGGTGAGAAACAATGGCTTAGTGTTTCCTGGAAATTACCTGGGGAGGTGGAGAGCTGCCAAGCCAACCCTGCCAGGGTCATCAGCCCAAGGGCTGACAGTCAGGCCCAGACACAGCCTGGTTCTTCCTCCAGCCTCCTTCATCCTTCACTGCAGAGGGCTGTGTCTCTCCCCGTTTCTGGTAGTTCCACTTCCACCCAGCCCTGTCCATTCTCACCAGGGACAGGGCAGAGGGATCCCATTTCTCAGGTTCCTTTAGAATTCTTTGGTACCAACCTTAGGTCCTTTGAGGATGAGACTCATTTACTCTAGGTGCCTGGAATTTCAGAGCTGGAAGGGACCTTTGAAACTACTTTCAATCCTACCTCCAGCCCAGAGGGGTGTGGCTGTGTGCTCTTTGGGATATTTGAGGCTACCTCACCCTGAAAACATCAACTTCACTCAAAGATTTGGGAGAAGCATTTTTATATTACAACCAAAAAATACAGATCATTGTATAAGATACCAACTGTAAGTAGATTTTACAAATAAATAGGAGTTCAAATAAATGCCAGGCTTTCTGCAAGCTGCTACAGGCTACACTTCAAGCCCCTAATCCTAGAATACAAGCTCTTTCTCGACTGTCCTCAGGGATGGCTAAGTCAGAGAAGCACTGGTCCAGTCACAGAAAGGAAACCTAAGCTCCAGACAAGTGCAGTGACTGAACCACATACCAACTGTCACTAATACAAACAACCCATTTATTGAATGCCTATTGAGGACCAGGTACTGTACTGAGGGCTTTATCTAAGTTTACTTTAATTTTCAAAGTAATTCTATAAGATACATACTGTATTACTTTCATCTTAAAGATAAAGGAAGGACGCAGAAGTTGAGTAATAGTAGCCAAAGTTCTCTAAGCTAATAAGTAATGGCTACTTATTATCAGCTGGATTTGAACTGAGGTCTCTGATTCCAAGGTTCAGACCCTTGGTGACAAGGTCACATTGTTAGAGATGCCACAGGGAAGACCCGGGAGTGGATTGGAGTTCAAAGGTCCTGGTGTCCTGTCCTGGCTCTGCCGCTAGATTGCACACAATCACAGAACTCAGAGAGCCCCTGGCTCACCTTCTCAGTCTATAGATAAGAGAACCAAAGCAAGCCTACAGAGAAGAAACTGACTGAAGACCACAAAATTTCAGGGACAGGGTATCCTAACAGTGAGGCCCTGAGGGAGTATCCTAACTTCTCTGGGGTTAGAAGACCTCTAAACAGGCCAGGCATGGTGGCTCACACCTGTAATCCCAGCACTTTGGGAGGCCAAAGTGGGCGGATCACTTGAGGTCAGGAGTTCAACACCAGGCTGGCCAACATGATGAAACCCCATCTCTACTAAAAATACAAAAAGTTAGCTGGGTGTGGTGGCGGGCACCTGTAATCCCAGCTACTTGGGAGGCTGAGGCAGGAGAATCGCTTGAACCCAGGAGGTGGAGGTTGCAGTGAGCCAAGATCATGCCATTGCACTCCAGCCGGGGCAACAAGAGTGAAACTTCATTTCAAAAAAAAAGAAAGAAAAAAAGAAGACCTTTAAACATATAATCTTAGGTGCACATCCTGGCAGTCTCTCTGTGAGCTCCAGCACCTGCAGGGCCACTCACACACTCTGCTCTGCAGACAGCAGCTCACACTATCCTAAACCTCTCACCAGTAAGCAGGATGGAGTACGCCAAGGAAACCCATTTGACAATCCCAGTTGCCCTGCTTCTGAGACTAGCTTGTCAGTCTGCTAGTGATGAGCTAAGCCTTGTATTACAGGAAATAGGACATACACGCAGTAGCCAAATGCCACAGCCACAACACACAGCCCTCTCAGCAAGGAAATTCCAGAAGTTCATTATTTCCTGCGGTTCTTATATATAGGAATCTCTTCCATAGTCCAACTTCTTAGGCCACTGTTGTTTGTCTAAAAGGCCTACTCCACAGCTGGACAAAAGGATTGAGAAGATGGGACTCTCCTGACTATTTCCAACAGTTTACCTGATCACGGTTCTCAAGCTTTATCAGCTTTGTGCTTTCAGCAGAGCAGGAAGAACAAGGGTCTAAGGCTCAGAACTCATCATCTGTCCACATATCTATCACTGTGTATTTACTGAGTGCCCACAGTGCCTGCTAGGACTATAAATAAGGTGAGGGCTTCAACAACCTCCTCCCAATACAATGACATAAGCGCTGCAGGTGAAACACGGACATAGGCCCTACCCCCAGACCTCAGGACAGAATGGTCATGTTTCCCGTGGTTCCCATAGTCTCCTTGTGATTTCTCTCTCCTCCCCTGCCCCTGCTTCCCTTCCTAATCGAGGTGGCCACTCTCTGGAATGAAGAGTTCAATCTGCATCCCCCTGTGGGCCATGGGTGAGCAGGGCGGCCCTGGGTCTGGAGCTGGCATCTGCTGAGCCTGGGCCTTTCTGGGCCCCAATGGGCTTGGGCTGGCCCACCGTGTCAGGGTTCAGCCCTCTCAGCTTCATTTCTGGCGCTCAATGGAATACAAAATGAGGAAATGTAAGCCAGCTCTAAGCCTGGCCCTGGCTCTGCCAATGGGGATGCCAGTTGTGTCTCCTCTAGATGAACAGTCCCCTCAACAGGCTCAGGACACTTCTCACCTTCTCTGTCATTGCCTTCAAGTATTCATTGAATATTTGAGCAACTGCTGCTCCAATCTAGATTCTGAGATTCAGCAGGGACTAAGTCCGGCTCCATCCCAGCCAGCTGGGAGGCAGGAATCACAGCAATACAGGGAGAAGAGCGAAGGAGTTAGAGAAGTTAGGGAAGACAGACTCAGGGAGCAGCCTTGGAAGGGGCACATTCCTCACTATGGCTCTGAGGCGGCCCCGGATCTCAGGAACCCTCAGCCTATTGGAGAAGAGGCAGACAAGAAGAGAGCAAGGAGCTCGTGGTCACCTGCCCGTTTCCTTGCCACTCAGCCCCTCACTCCCCTGACATTCCCCTGAGCTGGTCTGCAGGTTGCTGGAGTCTCTCCTCTAGCCACAGCTCTTTAAAGTTGAGCTGACTGAAGTCCACACAGTCTTGACCTGATGCTCTAAGCCTGGCCCTGGCTCTGCCAATGGGGATTCCAGTTGTGTCTCTTTTAGATGAACAGTCCCCCCAACAGGCTTAGGACGCTTCTCACCTTCCCTGTCATGCTCCTCAGGTAGGCAGGTGAGCCCACTCAAGCACCAGCTGCCTGCAACGCCTGTGGCAGGACTGGCCGGGAGTCCAGTCAGACCCTCGGCTGTCCTCATGTGACTCACACTGGCCCTTCCACATCATGCCCTGCCTGTCTCCCAAAGGACACCCTCCAGTTCCAGGGTCTCAGCAGGGCAGTCAGTGATGTTGCTGAGAACAACTGATTTTTACCATCTGCAATGATGGGTGATAACAGATATCAGTCATACTTTTAACAGACATACTTTTCTCCCTTAACAGTCTCATTTTTCTACCAATCATGGCTACCTCTTTCTCCTCATACTTCACCAAAGATGTTAATGAGGCTAACATATGTTTCTCCTCTTCTCCCAGCCCTAAATCTCTTCTAGAGTGGGGCTAACTAGAAAGAAAATGGTGACCTCTGGGCACCTGGAGAAGGCACGGAGAAAACCAATGACCAGCTGAGAGCACAGCCCATCAGCAGGAACACAAAGAGGAACTTCTGCTCAGAGGTGTCAGCTCAGGTGGTTCCCAGCGGAGAGGAGAAAGTGTGTCCCCTGTCAACCCTCTATGAAACAGGGAGCCATTTGCACTTGGGCTGAGGGAGCCCTTCCACACAGGATCCTCCATGAGCTGCAAGGGGGAAGTACAGGCAGATGCAGGGCCAACAGGGAGATCAATGGACCGCCACCAGCTATTAGCTGCACTCATACCTGGCTCAGGGAGCACGGGCCTTGAGGATATGGGGCTCAACTTCCAATAGGGAATTTGGAATCCTATTGGAGAAAACAGTTTATCGAAGAGAAAAATAGAGCCGCAGGAGCCAGGAAAGTGGGATGGAAAATTAAAAAGCTAATGGGGCATTGGCCTGTTCAAAGACCCTAAAACCCTTCATGCTTGTCTACTCCTGAACTTGAAATTCTGCATCCTGCTGGAGATGCCGTGCTAAACAAAGGCAGCAGTTCATTTTTTAGCATTCAGCCTAGAGTGCCCAGCATTTATTGAGTGTTAGATGCTCTCTCTCACCAACAATAATAAGATTGGTATAGTGCTCTGAAGAGCAGTATGTTGTTTACCATCCCTGCAAAGCTTTGAAACGGCAATTCTAGTGCCAGAACATTTTCTTTCAAGCAACTTAGGTAAGCTTCTACCTGGTGGACACAGCAGCCAGACAGCTAGGCCCCTTCAGCTGTGATTGATCAGGCCAGAAAGCAGTATTTCACGTACTTATTTACATCATTTTTCTATAAAAACATATCTATTAAATTAACAATTCACTTCTAATTACTAACCCCCATTTCTAACAGTTATATAACATTGAACAGAATGCTTTTATCATTAGAACCTGGAGCTTTTATCATTAACGCTCAATAAAAAGAATCCATTTTTAATCTCACTCTGGTTTTTTGTCATTACCTAATATGGAACTGTTCTTAGAGAAAGCAGACCCCTGGGACTTCTCAGAGTCAGCTGCAGAGATTCAGGACGCCCACACTGAAGAACTCTTGCCCCCAGTTCTGTTCCCCCTCATACCTATTAGTCAGGGCTGGGTTCCATCGCCTTAATGGCTTCATCCCTCTCTGTTTCTGGGCCCAAGAGAAAAACTGAATTCATTATTGACAGCACCTGGTCCTTGTGATGTATGCTTAAACCAAATGAGGGGAGGTCAGAACCATCTTGCTTACACCTGTTTCAGTTTAAGCCTTTGCAGTGGTACTTTCTCCCCCTTTGAAAGTCAGGTTTCCCCACCCAACCTCTCTAGGAAGCTATGGTTTAACATTAGCCCATGCTTGCTCAGGTGTCCTCTCCACAGATCTCGGCAGATTCCGGCCAATTCCATATCTAGCCTGGCCTCCAAAGCAGAGCGTTCTCTCTTGAGTGAGATGGTGGTTTCCCCTTATCTCTTAACTAGAGACTTAAAATAGTGTCCAGGTGCCAAAAGTTGATTTCTTGCTTAAGTACAGGAAAAGCCAGAGTTTGCCCCAACACTTGTCACCTGTGCCCCTCAACCAATCAACCGAACAAAACATCTACGAAAGATCTAGATGTTTCTTTACTTTGGCAGTCCCTGAACTGTTAATCTGTTTGTTCACATGTCCAGTCAGCTGTGCCTGTCACGGCTTCTCCGTTGACTGGGGGCCCCGCTGAGCTGAGGCCGTGAGGAGATACTGCATGAAGGTCTTTACCTCCTGTTTCCCAGTGCTCCCAAGATGTCCAGCCAGGCATATTGGGGTACTCAGGGTCACACCAATCCTCCTGTGGGCACAGGGGAGGGGGCCTTCTCCACAATCCCACCCCACTTTTCTTGCAAGATGAACCTAGTCTTGGCTCCCAGGCTGGATCACTGATCGTCAACTTGGCAGTCTGCTCAGTAATGGGGTTCCCAAAAAGCCTGCCTTGACAGCCGATAGAAGAAAGGGCAGACAGGAGGAAGTAAACAAAGCTCACTCAGGCCAAGTCCCTATCTGCTTAAAGTTATCACCCTCTACCATTTGAACTGATTTTTGCACTAGCCATACTAGCGCTTTTTCATGAAAAGTCAATAACTTGCTAATGCTAAAAGGTTGCAAATAGGGGAAGGTTCAGTTGGCAAATTATAGACCCTTACTTAAGCTTCTGCTTATTGGGATTTTAATGGTCATATACCAGGTTTGCAGGATGGGGGAGCAAGACTGCAAGGGGAAAAGGAGCTCTTCGGTCAAAGTTAAATATGAATTATAGCCACATGCTGGGGCAGCCTGGGAATAATTACCTTGGTTATCTTAATCAGGATAGCAGAGCCATATTCATCTACAACACCTGGGCCACTTCTCCATCAGGCTGGGCCCACCTCTGCATCAGGGAATTTTAATTCACTGTCTCTCTTTTTTTTTTTTTTTTTTTTGAGATGGAGTCTCGCTCTGTTGTCCAGGCTGGAATGCAATGGTGTGATCTCGGCTCACTGCAGCCTCCACCTCCTGGGTTCAAGTGATTCTCCTGCCTCAGCCTCCCAAGTTGCTGAGATTACAGACGTGTGCCACCATGCCTGGCTACTTTTTGTATTTTTAGTAGAGACGGGGTTTCACCATGTTGGCCAGGCTGGTCTCGAACTCCCAACCTCAAGCGATCTGCCCGCCTCAGCCTCCCGAAGTGCTGGGATTACAGGCATAAGCCACCACACCCGGACAATTCATGGTCTCTTAAGCACTAGAGGCAACCAGCAGAGCAATTGTCATCAACCCAGAATGTCCTCCAACCTCCTTTTCAATAATTAGGGTGACCACATAACATATTATCCAAATGAGGATTCTTGAGAACGGAAAGGGCTCTTTGAATATTCGTGCTGGGACTATTTAGGGGAGCCAGGGTATACATATGGCCACCTCTACCCTAATCTCTCCCATGTCTCCCGACACAAGACATGACTTCAAAGATGTCTTCCCCATGCAGCTGTGTCAAATTTGATGCCTGCCCTGCCTGTGTGGGCACCGACCCAGAAGGCTGCCACAGAAACACTGACTCATGGGCGCTGTTCCTGTGTCTCAGCCTCAGGGATAAATTTGGTTACAGACACCAAGCCTCTAGAAAAACAAAAGACAAAGGTGTCTTCCCTGGCCACATTCACCCTATTCCGGCCAAGCTCGGGCTTCATGTGCCCTCTGTCCAGGAACCTGTTATTTCACACTGCAGGTTATTTTGGACATGTTCTCATAGCTGTCCTTACTCCTTTGCTAGACCGACAGTGTCTTCGTTTCTGACTCTTTACAGGAATGTTGAACTCACCTGAGTTCCCTTGTCCCATCGTCGTTTGTCAATCATAAACAAATAAACAATATTGGCTAAAAGTTTGGTTGTGAGTAGGATTACAAATGACTTTTCCCCCAATATAAATACTATCATTTTCTGTAATATTTTTCCAATATTCTTCTATGTATATACTTTTAAAAATAAAATTATATATACAAATGATCAGTGCCTTCATTTTTCATGCTTTTCCTCAGATATGGAACACTCTTCATAAATCTTATTTTCAGTGACTATATCATATTCCAGCAAGTAGATAAGCCAAAACTTAATGATGCCTCTGTTAGTTACCATTTAGGTTGCTTCCAATTTCATTAAAACAAACAGTTTAATGGACATAAACTTATCCTTTCTTTCTTTTTCTTTCTTTCTTTTTTTTTTTTTTTTTTTTTTGAGATGGAGTCTCATTTCATTGCCCAGGCTGGAGTACAATGGCACAATCTCGGCTCACTGCAACCTCCACCTCCCAGGTTCAAGCAATTCTTCTGTCTCAGCCCCCCGAATAGCTAGGACTACAGGCACCTGACACCAGGCCCAGCTAATTTTTGTATTTTTACTAGAGACGGGGTTTCACCTTGTTGGTCAGGCTGGTCTTGAACTCCTGACCTCAGGTGATCCACCCACCTTGGCCTCCCAAAGTGCTGGAATTACAGGTATGAGCCACTGCACCTGGCCCCTTTATTTCCATAATAATCCTTTAGATTATTTCCCCAAGATACATTTCGAGAACTTCAATTACTGAGTCAGAGTGCGTGGGATTTTATGGCTCTTGCATCCAGGTCCTCTTGATTCCTGTCAACTTGCCTGGTGCTGACTTGTGGCTCCCCAGTATTCTATTCTCCTGCCTCAGCCTCCGTTCAAGCTTGTTCTTCTTGATCTGGTGCCAGAATTCAGGCAAGGATGAGGTTCAGGGATTCCTACATGGTTTGAAGGGATGTACACTTAGATACCCAACCAAGTTAGGTTAGGCTTGGGAAGTGAGGCAAGTATTGAGTAAGACAGAAAAGGATCCAAACTTCGAGAAGTCGTGAAGTTCAAAACAACTGTTATCAAGCAAAACATGAGGCTTCTGCCCTCTCCAGTATAATCCTGCCAGTGAGGGCAGCTCTGGAATGCCTCCCACGTTCTTTTCCACCCAGCTGAGTCCTACTCCAACCTCAAGGTCCATCTCTTCTCTAAGTCCTCCCCACCCAGCAGGATCTAAGAGCATCGAAAGCCCTATTTATGACATGGGTCCACAAGCACCCCGTCCATGACATTGTGCCCACCAATCTATGAAAAGTAAGAAAAATGAGGACAACATAGGGAGCTTTTTATACAGCTTAATGTACATAATTTAATCTGTCCTCTAATCTCAGTTTATGTCCTTCATACTTCTTAGAAATTCACATGTTCTTTCATTTATTTGTAAAAATGTAAACGGCTTTGTTTAATTAGAAGTTTGTTCCTTCATCACATGTTTCTGAGAGCATACTACCTGCCAGGTGCTATAACAGTCCCTGGAGACATAGCAGTGAACAAAACAGACGACGCTTCCCCTGCCCAGCCCAGCTCAGACTCTGCAGATTAAGGCCTTGTCTCCCCAGCTGCAATGCCTATGAGCAGGACCTGGGTTTGGGCATCTTTGGATCTGCACACACTAAGTTCTTAACACACACTTGCTGAGGACAGGGTTTTATAATGATACCAACACTTCCTGGGAAGATGGTGGGAGCACTGGTATGCACAGCAGTATGTATTGATGGCATACATCCTATGGGTCTCCCACATGTATGTATGGCATATGTATGCATGCATGGAAGCAAGAAGTAGGCGTTGAGGTCAGCCAGCTCTGGCACCACACTGCCTGGCTTCTAGCCCCAGCTCTGCTGCAAGACCTTCAGCAAGTTATTGGACTTCTTTCAGCTCATGTCCTCCCTATAATGGGGGCAAGATGGTAACAGCACTTGTCTCAGAGGTCATGAGGATTGAAGTCCTCAGCTGGTTCCCTGGAAGCCCTCCTTAAATGCGGCCTGTTGCAGCTATAACCATAGCACCAATCGGGTGCTAAATGAACCAGCTATTAGACAACAGAGTCAACATTAAACCAGGAGAAAACTTCCACACTCCAGGGAAGCAACCTGAAATTGAAGATGTATCTGACTGGTTGACCAGAAAAGTTAATAACATAAGAAATAAATTTTCATTTGTATGTAAAAGAGAGGGAAAAAACTAGACAGACTTTCTCTTCCTTCTCCAAAGATGCCAATAATAGAAACATGGTACAATATCCCTGCCAAATCCAGGTTTCCGGAATGATGGGCACGTGCCAGAATTCAACCACAAACAGCCAGGCTGAGTTGGGGGGAGCAGAATTGGGTAATAAACACACACAGATCGGGGACTTTCCTGAAGTATGGACATTCCACAGACAGATCATTTCCAGTGCCACACAGAGCTTCGGAATTTAAGAAGTCTGAGGGAGTGTGAGGTAGGGTGGGAAACAGAGCATGGGCCACAGCCAGCAGAAGGACAAAGGCCCAAGTTTGTAGAAGCTGCTCTTAGCACCGAGATTTAAGTGGAATGCTTTGCAGATTTAATATCAGTGGCGTAGATAAAATAATGTCAGCAGACTGAGTAATTAAAGCTTCTTGGCTCACTTCCTCACTCTCTCACTTTCTGGAAGGATGCTCAGAGGGAAAAGACATGGGTTCAATAAACCAAGAATTCCTCAGACTGATGAGGATATTTTTAGTTTCTCCTGACATCTAGGATAGCAGAGACATTATTTCAGGATCAGATCTTGACTATGCCCTTTACACTGGGCTAAGCATCACTCTTTGAAACCCTTTGATGAAAATTAGATTCTTTTAAAGATGTCCACACACTAATTAAGACTACTTCTGGGGAGTCTTTAGGCCCCAGCAGAGGCCGTTTCTAGCAGAGTGGAACATATACTGTGAAGCCAGTTGCCACCACTCCTATTTCTCACCATCTCCCCAAATTCCTTTCCCTACCTGCCCAGGGTTCCTCTCTGGGCCTGCATCTGGATCAGATCTGCTCAGCCCAGGCCTACAGCTACACCAGGGGAGTTGCCAGGGTGCCACAGCCAGGTCATCACAGAGCAGCACTGGCCCAACCACCTGTTCCCACTTGCTTTTTAAAGCTTGGGCTTTTTGACAAGGAAAGAGTGAATCACAGAACCACAGGTACAGTTAAGACCATGGAGATCTGCTCATTCCACCTCCTACCCAGCAGAGGAATCTCATTCTGTCCCAAACTGGGCAACAGTGGACCTGATGTGTGCGACGAGATTTGCCAGGGTATAGCTGAGCCATGGGGCTGTGATTACAGGCTGATAGCAGGTAAGGAACCAAACCCAGCAGGGTTTGAGGCAGGACTTAGTCCAGATCCTAGTGGATCCCCTTGTGAGACAGAGCAGGCCTGAGAGTGCGAGGAGCTGCAGCACTAACTCCTCCAGATCCTTAGGGTGGTCCTGGATTCCCAAGAGGTAAGACGCCCTCCTCACACATGCAGAAACCATCTCTGTGCACGTCCAACAGATCTGAGGCCTGAGGCTCCAAGAAGGGACAGGGAGGCATGGCAGGGGAAAGAGTTCAGGTCACTGGTAGCAGGGTCAGCTCTCTTAGGAATGGTCTAGAGAACCTCATTAGGGCCGTCCTTTTCCATTGCCCAGCTCCTGTAGCAGAGGGGCTTATTGTGGGGACCTTGACAGAGCCCAGACAGCACATCTCTGAAAGGTAACCACTGAGTTGCCACCCTCACAGGTAGCCCATTCCCATATGATGTCAGGGGGCACTGTATTACTCAAGAAATGATTTTTGCTGAGCCATGATATGCCTCCCCCTAAATAGACCCAATTCTGCCTCCTACAGTCACACAGAGTGAACTCTCCTCGTCTATAAGACATACCTACAAATGTTTGAAGACAGGCATAACTTATCCTTTATTCTTCTGCAGATTAAACACACTCAATCCCACTTCAACTGTTTCTACTTGGCAGTTTTCAAATACATCCACTTCCTCGGGGCACACATTAGTTTCACTATGACCCTCTTGCTATGACTCTGAGGAATGAAGAAAGAACACAACCACAGGGTGCCTGTAATCCTAGCACTTTGGGAGGCCAAGGCAAGTGGATCACTTGAGCCCAGGAGGTCGAGACCAGTCTGGGCAACACAGCAAAACCCAACTCTACAAAAAACACAAAAATTAGCTGGGTATGGTGGCACATGCCTATGGTCCCAGCTACTCAGGAGGCTGAGGAAGGAGGACTGCTTGAGTCCAGAAGGCAGAGGTTGCAGTGAGCCGAGATGGCACCTCTGCACTCCAGCCTGAGCAAAAAACCCAAAACAAAAACAAAAACCCACAACTCACAGCCACACAGTGGTTAAATGTGCAGATTTGAATCTCAGTTCCATCACCCACTGTGCCTCGGTTTCCTCAGCAGCGCCTGATAATCTTAGTTGTGGTGAATTAAATCAATCAATTCATGGAGAGCTCTTAGAACTGTGCTTGGCACCTGATAAGCACCTAATTAAGTTTTAGCTACTTCTTAGCACAATGCTTAGCATATAAGAAGTACATAATACATACACAAGTCCTCCACCTAGATATTCCAGTTCCCTGACTCACCAGCTTCCTTATCGATCAAACAACAACAGCACCACTGCTGGGCAAGACTGCTTTGGAACTCTGATGAGGCAAGAAATGAGAAGTCTCCTGGTCAGTGCTTGGTGCACGGCAAGGATGCAATAAACGTTAGCTTCCTCTACCTTTTTATTGATGCAGCACTTGGGAGACCATTCTTCATGTCTCTCACAGTTTTGCACATCTTGCAAGCAGAGGTACTGACTGCCTTTGTTCCTGAGTATCTTTTCAAGAAGATCTGCATAGCAAATAGCCTTCAAAGAGAGAGAGAGTTTCCCTCAGGATGGAGCAAAGTGCAGGCACACTTACTGTTCATTACAGAATCTCAAGTTCCCTAGGCTCAGGACTTCTCTCCACTGGGTGTGCAGGTATCACCTGGCCCTCTTGGTGTCAACCTGTGGAGGTTGGAGCTCAAAGAACCAGTACAGGAAAATGCTGATATTCTGATTACTGTTATTGTTGTGAATCACAAAGTCCCTTATCTCTAACCTATAAGTCTCATCTTCTGCCAGCATGTATGAAACTGTGGCAGGTTAACTCCTTCACTTGAAAGTATGTGAAATCTAAGACCCTTCACAGTTATTAGCAAAAGTCTATAGGAAAGATAGTGGCAAAATAAACTCCTTTCCCATAGTCTTTATCTTAAAATGTCATCTACCCCTTCACATCCTGCCAACATTTAGCTGACTTTTTAAAATTTTTAAGTAAAGAATGTTTCCTTATTTATTTTCGTATTATTCATGTTGATTTTCATCTTCTGGATTCTAATTCAAATTTCTGTGCATCTGAGATATTTCTGAGGCTCCTTTTTTTCTCCAGGGGGGCATTCTTTTGAATTTGAAGACTCCCCTTTTTAAGTCCTTTTGTCTGAGATGCACAGACCATCATCTCTCCTTACATCCCATTCATTCCTTCCACCAAACCTGGTGCACCACCATCCTTCTAAATCTAGTCTCTTAACTGTAGCATCAGACACCAGGTCTGTACTGCATAAAACTCATGGAGAGCGTATGCCTTCATTTAATTTGTTGTCAAGAGAACTGAAAGTTCTACCATCATCCTAAGGTGCTGTTCTCCTCTCCCCTCATCCTTCATTGAGAGCACAGAGCAGGACTCTCACGCTAACCACCCTGCCTGTAAAAGGTGGGGATGCATGACCTGAGGGTGTGGCTCAGGCGAAGGCCAGCTACTACAACCACCAGCTGTTGTAGTTGGGCAGAAGAGGTAAGAACAGAAATCTGAGAAATCTGGCCTAGAACAGCTAACTAACCCACATCAAGCCAGGATCCGGGAACATGGTTGTATGAATAGGAGCAGGGAAGCACAGATACTGCCTCAGGCACTAAGAAAAGGAGGGAACACAGTTAAGGATAAGGTTATGGAAATGCCTAATACAATTTCTACTCACCTCAGACAGCTGAGTGGAAAACTGGTAGATTCAGAAGTAGTCAGTGGCTCCATGTCTTTTTCAGATACCCTAAACTAATGGGACATGATCTTCACTCCCGCCTCCTACCACCACCACTACTTCCACTGCCGCTCATTTTCAGATCGAGGATTTGTGTGCATGATAAAGTCTAGCTTGCAGATACCCACTGACTATTCAGCTAAGCTACCAGCGATTTCCCTCCTTCCTTCCTTCCTGCCTGCCTGCCTGCCTGCCTGCCTCCCTCCCTCCCTCCCTCCCTCTCTCGTTCTTTTCTTTCTGACGAAGTCTCACTCTGTTGCCCAGGTTGGAGTGTAGTAGTGCGATCTCGGCTCACTGCAACCTCTGCCTCCCGGGTTCAGGCGATTCTCTTGTCTCAGTTCCCCAAGTAACAGGGATTACAAGTCTGCACCACCACACCTGGCTATTCTTTTTTTTTGTATTTTTAGTAGGGACAGGGTTTCACCATGTCAACCAACCAGGCTGGTCTTGAACTCCCGAACTCAAGTGATCCACCCACCTCGGCCTCCCAAAGTCCTGGGATTACAGGCGTGAGCCACCACGCCCGGCTGAGCTACCAGTGATTTTCAAAGTTTTCTCTCTTGCTTTCTATAATTACCCTCCCTCCCCACTACAAAATTGGGTATATCTAAGTCTCAGCAACTGGTATTAAATTATAACTTATGATTCTTTTAAAAATAAATAAAAAATAAGTCAACAAAACTCTTGAACTATCATGCTTTGCTATTATTCATCTTTTTTTATATTTTGGGTTTTATTTTTAGATTTTACCGTCTAAAGATCTCTTACAATATTTTTTAAGCAGGGCAGGGTATCCCAAGACCTCAACATCTGGTCATAAGTTACTTGCAGAACTGTAGCATAGTTTTCTTTCTTTTGAAAAATAATTAGTCTGTGATGGTTTTAATAGATAGCAAATGAATAAAAACAACTTTTATCTTAACATAGTTTTAGCAGTAAGAATGAATTTTATCAGGCCCCATGATCACGGATTATCTGGAAACATTTAGTAATAAGTTCCAAGAAAAACTCCAGAGGATGAACCCGTGGTCTGCAGGCCTCCTACCAGCTTAAACTCTGCAGGGCTAGGGGTCCACCCTCATCCCACATCCAGGGTCTCCTTTGTGTTGTAGGGGCTCAACTGCTGGTCCTGCCTCCCCCAAGACGGCTTTCCATCTTGTCAAAGTGTTCACAAGTGCCCCAACCAGAAACTACTCTTATGCTTTCCTATGATACTATGGGTCATCTGTTTTCACTATGTTTATGGAAGAGACAGGACAAGATCCAAACCTCATTGCAATCTCCCAGTTGCCAGAAAATCCATCCCTTTACCTATATAGATTAACTCCCAATTTGTCCAACCCTGTAGGGGGTTGCTGTGGTTTGAACGTGTCACCCAAAATTCATGTTTTGGAAACTTGACTCCCACTGCAACAGTTTTGAGAGGTGGACCTTTAAGAGCTGATTTAGTAATGACGGCTTTGTTCTCATTAATAGATTGATGTTATTTCAGGAATGGGTTCATCATTGTAGGAGTGGGTTTGTTATTAAAAAAAAAGTCCAACCCCGCTCTTGCTCTCTTATTCTCTCTTGTCCTTCTACCTTACACCATGGGATGACACAGCAAGAAGGCCCCAGCAAGAAGACAGCCCTTGAACTTGAACTTCCCAGCCTCCAGAACTGTAAGAAATAAGTCTCTATTCTTCACAAATTACCTGGTTTGTGATATTCTTTTATAGCAGCATAAAATAGGCTGAGACAGTGTCTTCAGGCTATTCCACTACAGATACTGCCTCTAGTCAAAAATGGCCAGACCCTCAGGCCTGGGTACTCCCCATCAATACAGAGAAATGAAACCTGGTCAAGAGAAGAGGCCACTGCTGTCCCAGAGCACAGCCCATAGAATTACTTCCCAGACACAGGTACTATCTGGATTCTCTAGCTTTTATAAGAACCTAAACTGGTAGTTCTGAGTAAGAAATCTTTAAGGGAAGCCATGAGGGACTCCTCCATCCTTCTTCAGCCGCAGCAGGGAGTCACGTGTACTTTACAGAGTATGATAAAGAATCCTACTGCTGTATCAATCAGCAGGCAAAGAGTCCATCATGACCCCTCAGTGTCCCTGCTTTGTCAGGTTGAAGTCCTATGACCACATTTGTGGGGCTGACAGTTTCTGATGTCAAGAATCTGACACGTTTGTGCATCTGTCCTACTCCTTCCATCTGTCTTCTCCTCTGCCACCCAACCCTTCTACTCAGAGCTGGGACATCAGTAGACTCTTCTGCCTAGGAAAGGACTAGTCCTGGACCTTCCTTGTCATCACTGTCCCCACACCCCTCAATACACAACTCCAAAAGTAGATTTTCCTCAGGAAACATCACTTCAGGCCTCAACCTCACACTGAAGAGCTTTTGGGGTGAGGCAGTTAAGGCACAGCTTTGAGTGGCTCTGAGTGCAAACAGAAGAAAGAAATCATCCCTGGCTTCAATGAGTTTCCAGTTTAATGGGGGAAGATGAGGCCCACGAGCACATATGAAAGCAGGAAAGCACCAAGAGAGCATTATTCCTTGTGTGATAATGGGTTTAAATACCTCGTGGCTGCACTAACAGTCAATCACCACCCCTGCTTCTTGACAGACTTTCTTCCCTTGGTTTCTGGAATGCCATGCTCTCCTGTTTTTCTTCCTACTTCCTTTTCCTGGTCTCTAAATGACTGACATGCTCACTCCTGAGGTGATCAAATCCAATTATGTGGTTTTATACACCATCTAGAGGCTGGTGATCTCCACAGACATTTCTTATCCCAACCTCTCCACTGATCTCCAGAATTTGACATCTCACTGTCTACTCCAGCTCTCGACTGGTTTATCTAACAAGACATACAGGACCTCTCCATTTTCTCCAGCCAAATGTGCTCTTCTCACAGCATTTCCCATCCAGGCAAAAGGCTCCACTGTCCACCCAAGTGCTCAGGCCCAGAATTCATCCCTCACTCCTCTCCCTCCACTTGTAGGTGATCCATCCACCTTGGCCTCCCAAAGTGCTGGGATTACAGGTGTGAGCGGCTGAGTCTGGCTCTTACTGTACTTTAAAGTCACTACTGGATGTTACTATCTTCCTGTTCTACTAGAATGAAAATTACATGAGAGCAGGGACTTTGCCTCACTCATCATTCAAGGAGGCTGTTGAATGAATGAAAGTCATGCCTGGTAGAATGTCATGTCATGTTAGCCACATTGATGAGAGTTACATTCTTTTCTGGGGAAAGGGACTGAATTTTTCACAGAAACAATAACATAAGAGATGGTTACACTATTGATCAAGGTCCTAATGCCCACCTTTTAAAGAAACATGATCAAACCCCTATTTAACTACAAGTTATATATCAAGCAATATAGAGCTCTCTAAAATACATGTGCTTTCATTAAAAAAAGAAAAATAATAATGAAGCACATGTAAATATAATTTGATATGATATATATCACAATTCATTGTTCAAAGTTATTATATCAAAAGCAGAATGATCATCTTCATTAAAAACATGGAATTCATAAGCCTGGGTTCGGTGGCTCACGCCCGTAATTCCAGCACTTTGAGAGGCTGGGGTGGGAGGATTGCTTGAGCCCAGGAGTTTGAGACCAGCCCTGATAACACAGCAAGACCCCATCTCTACAACGAATTTAAAAGCTGGATATGGTGGTGTGCACCTATAGTCCCAGCTACTCAGAAGGCTGAGGCAGGAGGATTGTTTAAGCCTGAGAGGTTGAGGCTGCAGTGAGCTATAATTGTGCCACTGTACTCCAACCTGGGCAACAAAGAAACACCCTGTCTCAAAAAAAAAAAAAAAAAAAGACATGGAATTCAGACAAAAGATCTTCCACTGACATCTCTGAAAATACATATGGAGGAAACTACAGGTTACTTGCCCTTTTGAAACATCTATGGAGAAATGTTGGTAGGGAGAGTGTTAGAATGTAGCAGGGCATGGAGACACACCTGTGGTGATTGGAAATCCAGGAGGGCAGCATGGAGCCACCCAACCTCTGCAGCTCTATCTTTCCTGCTAAGATTGGATCTGTCTGGAGTCAGGAGAGACTTCTTGTTGCAAAGAAAAGGTAAGCAGAAGATCCCCACCAGTCCCCATCGGCATTGCAAACACCTACAGTCCTTACAACAGGAGAATCCCACAGTCCTCACAAGTCCTGGGGCCAGTTTGGAGACACACTGGAATTCACACAGTCACATTGCCCTGAATTAGGAGCACAAGGTATGCACTTCCCATCTCTCCCACCCCTTGTGAACCAAGCTGCTGCAGCAAGGCACAATCTTGAGACCTGAGCCACCTCTGGATTGAATCCTGCTCTGGAGGCTGGTAACTACGGCACCTCCCAACACTGGAGCTCCATCTTCCTTACACCAAGCTCACATGGGTGGCTGTATGCCACAACCTCAGTTGCATGGAGATTGGGCCCAAGATCAGCTGTGACTCTGATCCTGCATAGCAGGGAAACCAACCCCTGCCATTGCACCTCCAGCCAGAGGACCAATCTGTCAGTTCTGACTGGAGCAAACCTACCCTTGAGCCAGCCAAATGGTTGCATGCCCTCCTCTAAATATGAGAGACCCCTGAGCCTCCAAGCAGTTGATATGCCCCTGCACTAGCAAAGTGGCTATGCACCCACACTCAGGACCTGAGAAACAGCTCCATAATAGTATCCCCCGCTTACAGGCATGTTCCTGGCCTGCCTAGTGGCCCTGTACCACCCATAACCCCCCAAAAAGTCCTGAGAAACCCACAGAGCATCCCTGGCAGGCATGCCCTTATGCCAGCTGAGCAGCTTTGCACCTGTGTCCCAAACCTAAGAAACAACGCTGTGGACCATCCCCAGCAGATATTCTCCCAGGCTGGCTGAGCAGCTGTCTGTCCATGTCCCAGCCTGAGATATAGCCCTGTGGGCCACCTCTGGCAGGCATGCCCCTACACCAGTTGAGCAGCCTTGCGCCTGCATCCTGGGCCTAAAAAGCAGCTGCATGGGCTGCCCCTGGCAGACACATCACCAGGCTGGTTGAGCAGCTATAAGCCCATGTCCTGAGATGAAGAAACAGCCCCATGGACCATCCCTAGTAGACATGCCCCCCAGCCAACCAAGCAACCATGTGGCTGTGTCAAAAGCATGAGAAACAGACCTGTAGGTAGTCCCCAGCAAACACGACCTGAGTTCAGCCAAGTAGCCTTCTGTCAGCATCCTGTCCTGAGTCTGATAAACAGCCCCACAGATCACTCCTGACAGACACACTAGGTTGGCCAAACATCTGCATGCTCATGCTCCTGGCCAGAATAACAGCCCTGGGACCCCAAACCCAGCAAGCTAGACCCAAATTTGGTCAATCCATCATTTACATTTATATCCTCCAACCTTAGAAAGAGCCCAGCAAACCCAGCAAGCCCAGCCTGGTAAAGCCACACCACTGTCACCACCAACTCTTTCAACCTAGGCCACTGAGAAATCACAAATACCACTAGTGTGGATCACAGGTGAAGAAACTACACAGAGACTATACTAATGCATCAACCTAGAACCCAGGCAAATGCACCCCACTGAACCGACATCACAAGACACATTCATATAAATAAGTCTTTCTCTACAAAGCCTACTTCATAAAATTGGAAGAGGCAACTTTTCCACCAGATGCATAGAAATCAATATAGAAACACAACCATGAAAAAACCAGAAAACATGTTACCTCCCAAGAAAAACAGTAATTCTCCAGTAACAGACTCCAATCATAAGGAAATATATGAAATGCCAGAAAAACAATTCAAAATAATAATCTTAAGGAAAATCAGTGAGATAATCTGATGAAATCAGGAAAACAATTCAAGATTTGAATGAGAAATTCAACAAAGAGATGGATATCATTTAAAAAGAACTAAAAGGAAATCAACGAATGAAATAAAAATTAGCAGAAAACTTCCTAAGTCCTAGGAGAGAGATGGACATTCAGGTCTAGAAAGCTCAAAGAACCCCAAATAGATTAAATCCAAACAGGTCCTCACTAAGGCACATTATAATCAAATTGTCAAAAGTCAGAGACAAAGACAGAATTTTAAAAGCATCAAGAGAAAAGCACTAAGTTACATATAAGGGAATCTCTATTAGACTAACAGGAGATTTCTCAAAAGGAATCTTACAGGCCAGGAAAGAATAGAATTTAAAGTATTGAAAGAAAGAAGGGAAAAACTCTGTCAGCTAAGAATATTATACCCAGCAAAGCTAACCTTCACAAATGAAGAAGAAATAAAATATTTCACAGACAAGCAAAAAGTAAAGGAATTCATCACCACTAAACTGACCCTACAAGAAATGCTCAAGGGATTCTTACATCTGGAAATGAAAAGATGATAACCACCATATATATATATAAAGACTCTACCAAAAAACTTAGAACCGATAAACAAATTTAGTAAAGTTACAGGATATAAAATTAATATACAAAAATGAGTAGCATTTCTACACACAAGCAACAAACTAGCTGAAAAGAAATCAAGAAGGCAATCCCATTTACAATAGCTACAAACAAATAAGAATAAATTTAACCAAGGAGGTGAAAGACCTCTACAAGGAAAACTACAAAACACTGATGAAAGAGACTGAAGAGGATACAAACAAGTGGAAAGGCATCCTATGCCCATGGATCAGAAGAATTAATATTGTTAAAACGACAATACTATCCAAAGCAATCTACAGATTGGATGCAATTCCTATCAGAATACCAATGAAATTCTTCACAGAAAAAGAAAAAAAATTCCTAAATTTTATATGGAACAATGAAAGGCCCTAAATACCCAAAGCAGTCCTGACCAAAAATGACACAGCTGGGGGTATCACACTACCAGACCTCAAAATATACTATAAAGCTCTAGTAACCCAAACAGCATGGTATTAGCATAAAAACAGACACATAGACCAACAGAACAAATAGAGAACCCAGAAATTAATCCACATAGGTACAGCCAATTGATTTTTGACAAAGGTACCAGGAATATTCTTTGTGAAAAGGATACTCTCTTGAATAGATGGTGCTGGGAAAACTGCATATCCATAGGCAGAAGAACAAAACTAGACCCCCCACCTCTCATCCTATACAAAAATCAATTCAAAATGGATCAAAGACCTAAATGTAAGACCTGAAATGATAAAATTACTAGAAGATAACATAAGGAAAATGCCTCAGAACACTGGTCTGGGAAAATATTTTATGAATAAGACCTCAAAAGCACAGGGAACAAAAGCAAAAATAGACAAATAGTATGATAGCAAATGAAAATGTTTCTGCATGGCAAAGCAAGCAAAGAAAACAAATAGTGAAAAAACCTACAGGATGGGAGAAAATATTTGCAAACTACTCACCTGACAGGGAATTAATATCCAGAATATGCAAGGAATTCAATTCAACAGCAGAAAAACAATCTGATTAGAAAATGATCAAATTATATGAACAGACATTTCTTAAAAGAAGAAATATAAATTGCCAACAAATATATGGAAAAATGCCCAACATCACTAATCATCAGGGAAATACAAATCAAAACCACAATGAGGTATCAGCTTATCCCAGTTAGAATGGCTATTTTCAAAAAGACAAACAACAAATGCTGGCAAGGATGAGGAGAAAAGGAATCTCATATACTCTTGGTGGGAATGTAAACTAGTATAGCAACTATGGAAACCAGTATAGAGGTTCTTCCAAAACTAAAAATAGAACAACCATATGATCCAGCAATTCTACTATTGGGAATTTATCCAAAGGAAAAAAGGAAATCATATCAAAGAGACGTCTGTATCCCCATGTCTACCGCAGCACTATTTACATATAGCCAAGATATGGGATCAATGTAGGTATCCAACAGAAGATGAATGGATAAATAAAATGTGGTATAGATACACAATGGAATACTATTTAACCATAAAAAAGAATGAATCCTGCCATTTGCGGCAACACGGATAGAACTGGAGGACATTATATTAAGTGAGATAAGCCAGGAACAGAAAGTTAGACATGGTGTGTTCTCATTCATATGTGAAAGCTAAAAAATGTTGATCTCTAAGAAGTAAAATAGTAGAACAGAGGATACTAGAGGCTGGGAAGGGTAGCAGGAAGGGAGGGATAGGGAGAGATTTGCTAAAGGATATAAAATTACAGCTAGATAAAAGAATAAGTTCTACTGTTCTATACCATGGTAGGACGACTATAGTTAACAATAATACATAGTTTCAAATAGGTAGAAGGAAGATATTGAATGTTTCAAACATAAAGAAATGATAAATGTTTGCAAAGATGGATATGCTAATTGCCTGGATCTGATCACCATATATTAATTGTATCAAAACATCACTATGTACTCCATGAATACGTACAACTATTATTAGTAAATTTTTTAAAATGTTTGCATCTTGCTAAGGAGTCCTGTATTACCTATGAGTGTCCCATTGGCTTAGACTTTAAGGGACTCACAGAGAAGGGCATGAGTTCTCGACTGCCTTTGCACTGACCAGATGTGTCTCGAGAGCTTTGCTCAAATGGCCCCAATGATGCAAAGAAAGGAATACTGGGTGAGTCCTATGGTGTCATGAGCCCCTAGGCTTTAAAACTGAAGTTTTATCTCATTTTTATTTACTTCTTTTCCTCATTGCAAACGTCCTTGTCACAGCATAAAGTAGGTGACTAAACGAAGAGGGCTTCTGGCATAGACCACTCACCAGTACCAGGCACAACTTTCATCCTGACTTCTGGCCAGGCAGATGTGCCTTTAAAATAAAGGGACTTGCATTATTTTTTGCATCCTTTGATCTTCTACCTATGGTGCTTCACAGTGTGAAAAGCCTTAAGGCTTTCTTTTAAAGGATGCCTTGCTCATATGTTCAGTGTTCACTTTGGTCCAGCCTCCCACAAATCCTAAAATAAAGCCCCATCTCAGCCATATGTGCTGTGTTTTCTTTCAGGCAGTAGTAGGACACTGCTTTTCCCTTTATCAGCCATTTTAGAGTCCAACCTCATAGTCACTTTTTAAAAAATTCCTTTGATGTTATGGGATTTATTTCCTTAACAAAAGAGCAGGCCCTACATACTTCAATATGCCTTTCAAAGTAGTCTAAGAAGTTGTTCTCTCAAGTCAATGATGGGGTCATAGTTCAAAGCAGGTTTAGCACCATAGGGGAAATAATCAGTATTATTTTTTTGAAATCACAGGCCACACTTCCTGTTATTAATTCACGCCTCCCCACTTCCACCACCCACCAACCTTCTCACTTTCTTTGCTTCACTGGTATTGGTTTTGACCCTGCCAGCCTCCTCTGCACTGAGAGTTAACAGACACCCTCACCCCAGGCTGATGTTAGCTGAGGACCCCTGAAGTACTGTAGTAGTTAGACCCTAAGGAGGGGGTCAAGGGTAGCAGCGGGAAACCACCTTCCTCACTGCTAGAGCTGCAGAAAGCAATGGAAACCCCCAAACCCCAAAGTACACATATGAAATCCCAAATGATCACCCACACTTTTGGAATATTATTTAAAATATTTTCTATTGTATAGCTGCCCAAAGAAGGCACTGTCTTTGTTAAACAGGCTCACTCTACACCTATTATCACACGGGATTTCTCACCAGAGTGCAGGTGACCAGGTTGTGGGCAGTGCTCTGGAAGCTGCTCGGTCCCACAGAACTAGCTATGGTTATGAGTCCAGGTAACACAAAGTTCCACCTGTGTTCCACCCCCAACAATGCCTGCTTGCCAAGGAACCATGGAGTCAAAGGAGAAATCACAACCAGAGCTAGTCAGAGCAGCCTCCTGGAGCAGCAGGAGGAGAAAGTTTTCAGCCAGCTTGGAAGGATGGAGTACCACAGTGCACAGTGTGAACAGTTTCTAGCAGCAGCCATGGCATCCCATAGGCCCTTATTCTTGTTTCCTGCCTAGTTCCAATGATGATTCCCACCACCTTCGCCAGTTCAAGAATTCTGACCAGCTAAGCCAAGATCAACAGACAATGCTGCAGCACGCTGCCTTCACTCCTACCTGCCTGGGCAGCTGGCCAGGTGCCATCTCACCTTGGGGGCAGCAGTCTCTTCTGGGCACCTAGAAAGACACACAGCTCCCCTCTCTGCAGCCTCCCCAGGGGGGACTGAGGAGGAATGGTCAACAGCATAATGTAAACTCTGCTCACTCACCACCGTCTTCTCTGTTGTTTGTTGTGGCAACTGGGCCAGGGGGACAGGAAAGGCGTCCTGAAGCTCTCAGCTGGGAAGCTCCTGAAGTTGCTCTGAACTGCAGCAGAGGCAGCTGATTCGGGAGCCACCTGGGTGGGTGGGAAGGAGGAAAGGAAAGCCAAATCAGAGACAGACACGCACAAGGGATGTGGGAGCGGCTGGGAGGAGTACATCACTCTGGGACAGGCTATGTAGAAACAGGGAAGCGTCCCAACAGTGACGATGGGTGGCTTTTATTACCGTGTGGGGGGTTATACATTTAGAGTTCAGGAACAATAGTTACAAGGAGAACCAGAACGAGGTGCTTTCTTCCCCCACAGAGGACAGATGTGGAACCATGAGGGTGGTACTCCGGGTAGGCTGCAGGGTCTAGGGAGAGGCCCTGGCAGGGGTGAGGGAGGAAGGCCATGGGAGCTGCCTTCCTGCAGGTGAAAGGCAGTGCAGGCAGGTGGCTGTTGGGGAGTTCTGGAGGGAGCTGGTTCCTGGCTATCAGAGATCTGGCTTTAGTGACATGGCCAGGGGAAGAAAGGGCTGACAGGGCCGGAAAAAAAAACACCGACACCCTGGGAGAGGATGTGCTTCTAGAGGAGCGTCTCTCTTACCTTCACTGTCCCCGGGCTGGGCCGATATGCTTTGTTTCCCCAGCACCCACACCAAGGCAGAACACGGGGCCCCCCACTCAGCCTGGCCCAGGCTCCTGAAGTTCCCCCTTCTCTTCCCTTCAGAAACTTTTGTTTTCCTCTGAAGGCAAATCTCACTTTTTAAGAGGGAAACAAATACCTACAATAAGTAGCAATTCCATTTCCTCAGAGGGACTTATTTCAGGGCCCTTTATAAGCTACCCTTCCGGATGGTGTGTTAATGTGAAACGGACAGTTTGAAAATCCAAAGGAAATCAAGCCATCACAACGGCATTTGCTGTTTTTGAATGTTTTCTGTTCCCTCCCAAAATTGAAGTTGAATCTTAATCCCTGAAGCAACAGTATTAGGAGGTAGGACCTTTGGGTGTGATTAAGTCAGGAGGGCAGAGCCCCTGAGAATACGATCAGCAACCTTATAAAGGGGCTGGAGCGAACTGGCTGGCCCTTTTTTGCTCTTCTGCCTTCTGCCAAGTGAGGACAAAGCAACTTGGCACCATCTTGGAAGCAGAAAACAGCCCTCACAAGACACCAAATCTGCTGGCATCTTGATCTTGGACTTCCATTTTCCAGAACTGTGAGGAAAAAATTCTACTATTTGTAGATCACCCAGCCTCAGGTATTTTGTCATAGCAGCACAGACTAAGACAGCATTTCAGCAGGGGACTTCCAGACTGAAAAAGTCCTTACATAATCCCTTAATAAATCACAAAGGAAACAGAGAGGGTGGAAACCCTGAGTTTAGGGTGGTGGCTTCCCCTGACACTTTGAGGGACACTTTGAAAAGGAAATGGGAGAGACTGGGCTCTCAAAGAAGGGGCAGGATGAGGTGGAATTCCTACCCCATTACAGTCCCATACCCAGGTGCTCTTTTCTACCTGGACAGGACGTGTCAGCAGAAAGTTCATTTCAAGAGTGCCAGCCTTGTCCGCACCCAGTTGCTCCCTGTAATCTGTTTGGCCACAGGACCAAATGATAGCTAAAGCAGAACAGGTGTTTCTATAAGGAATGGTTTCCATGTCTCATAAGCTAAGCCAGGCAATCCCAGCAGGACTTCTCTTGACCTTGAAGAGAAAAGTCAAGCTCAGGACATCTGCTGCCACCTCCTCAATAGATATCCATCTCTGGTGAGGGTTTAGGGATACCTCTCGCTTCTTAGTTCCCTAACCTCGACCCCACCTCCAGTGAGCACACCTGGCCCTTCATTCTCACCAGCCCCCTTCCACTTTCTACCAGCCAGAGGAGCCTCGAAACCTGCTGCTCTTCCTATCCTCAGTTCACTACCCTGCCCCATGTACACGGGAGGCCTTGGGTGATCTGTCATTTCCATTCTTTTGCCCAGCTGATTAGGCCACATCTGGCTATTATTTCACAACTCACCTGCACCACAGACACTTAATACTCTCCTGCTTCTCAAATAATTAGAAGCCACACACAAGAAAACAAAATATAGAGCTGTTAATTATTTAAAAATTAAAACTATATAAAAACTGATAATATAGGCAAAATGATTTTCTAAGCTATTTTGCAACCCTATCAAGCATTACATCTATCCCCAAGTTCCCTGAAACTCGTGGCAAAAAAGGTAACAGGACAGGTCACACAATTCTCCTTGTCGGATGAGGACACGAAGCCACTTCATCAGGTAACAGGGCCCTCCAGTGCTAATCTCCAAAAGGTCTCTCTCCAGAGAGAGGACTGAACAACACAATGGACAATTCTACCAACAGGGTTTTCAAAAGGAAACATTCGGCGTTTCATTACTGTTTCTTGTTTGTTTGTTGTTTTTTGGAGACAGGGTCTTGCTCTGTTGCCCAGGCTGGGGTCTGCAGTGGCGCGATCTCAGCTGGCTGCAACATCTGCCTCCCGTGTTCAAGTGATTCTTGTGCCTCAGCCTCCCAAGTAGTTGGGACTATAGGTGCATGCCACCATGTCCTGCTAATTTTTGTATTTTTAGTAGAGATGGAGTTTCACCATGTTGGCTAGGCTGGTCTTGAACTCCCGACCTCAAGTGATCCACATGCCTCAGCCTCCCAAAGTACTGGGATTACAGGCATGAGCTACTGCACCCAGACTCAGAGTTTGGTAACTTTTAAATATCAACATTCGATAAAAAGGAAAATAATAAAATATGACTTGGGATTTTTGCAGGGATCTAAAGCAAAGGTCTGGACAGGTAATTTTTTTAATAGTTTTTTAAAAATTATCTGTAAGTTCTAGGGTACATGTGCACAATGTACAGGTTTGTTACATATGTATCCATGTGCCATGTTGGTGTGCTACACCCATTAACTCGTCATTTACATTAGGTATATCTCCTAATGCTATCCCCTCCCCCCTCCCCCCTCCCCCCACCCCACAACAGGCCCCGGTGTGTGACGTTCCCCTTCCTGTGTCCAAGTGTTCTCATTGTTCAGTTCCCACCAGTGAGTGAGAACATGCGGTGTTTGGTTTTCTGTCCTTGCGATAGTTTGCTCAGAATGATGGTTTCCAGCTTCATCCATGTCCCTACAAAGGAAACGAACTCATCCCTTTTTATGGCTGCATAGTATTCCATGGTGTATATGTGCCACATTTTCTTAATCCAGTCTATCACTGATGGACATTTGGGTTGGTTCCAAGTCTTTGCTATTGTGAAAAGTGCTGCAATAAACACACGTGTGCATGTGTCTTTATAGCAGCATGACTTATAATCCTTTGGATACATACCCAGTAATGGGATGGCTGGATCAAATGATATTTCTAGTTCTAGATCCTTGAGGAGTCTTCCACAATGGTTGAAGCAGTTTACAGTCCCACCAACAGTTTAAAAGTGTTCCTATTTCTCCACATCCTCTCCAGTACCTGTTGTTTCCTGACTTTTTTGTTTGTTTGTTTGTTTTTTGAGATGGAGTCTCATTCTGTCACCCAGGCTGGAGTGCAGTGACACGATCTTGGCTCACTGCAACCTCCGCCTCCCAGGTTCACGCGATTCTCCTGCTTCAGCCTCCTGAGTAGCTGGGATTACAGGCGCCCGCCACCACACCCGGCTAATTTTTTGTGTATTTTTAGTAGAGACAGGATTTCACTATGTTGACCAGACTGGTCTCAAACTCCTGACCTCGTGATCTGCCTGCCTCGGCCTCCCAAAGTGCTGGGATTACAGGCGTGAGCCACTATGCCTGGCCGTTTCCTGACTTTTTAATGATCGCCATTCTAACTGGTGTGAGATGATATCTCATTGTGGTTTTGATTTCCATTTCTCTGATGGCGAGTGATGATGAGCATTTTTTCATGTGTCTGTTGGCTGCATAAATGTCTTCTTTTGAGAAGTGTCTGTTCATATCCTTTGTCCACTTTTTGATGGGGTTGTTTGATTTTTTCTTGTAAATTTGTTTAAGTTCTTTGTAGATTCTGGATATTAGCCCTTTGTCAGATGGGTAGATTGCAAAAATTTTCTCCCATTCTGTAGGTTGCCTGTTCACTCTGATAGTAGTTTCTTTTGCTGTGCAGAAGCTCTTTAGTTTAATTAGATCCCATTTGTCAATTTTGCCTTTTGTTCCCATTGCTTTTAGTGTTTTAGACTGGACAGGTAATTTAATAAAGGTCTTGGTGGTTCTCAGTGGAAAGCTGAGTTGCCCTCATCACCCATCCTGGAGGTGGGGGTCAAGGTGGGTAAAGGTGGTACAGGCAGGTTGCACGGGAGTTCAGGGTTAGGAGGATTGAGGGAGCATTGGGATGTGCCGTGGGATTATTGACTGCCATAATGACTTGAGAACAAGGGAAGGGAGCTGAATGTCCTACCTTAAATATAATGCTCATTATAAAGAGCATTATAAAGCATTTTGTCTTGACTAAAATGCTAATAGCACCCCTGGAGAGAAACATTGGAAGGGAAATCAGTAATTAGCATGACTCTTCTAGTGCCTCCTCTAAAATACCAATTAAGTCTTTACAGGGAGTTGACGGCAGTGACCACAAGAATGTCTGCTCTGGGAAGTAGAGATGAAGGAGGATGCCAGGTTTCTGATGTGTCAGCTCTGCTGGTGGTAAACTGCATATTGTCTTATGAGGCATAACGAGCCTGAAGGGCACTGCTGGCCGGACACAGAGCTGGGCAATGGTGCACTATAAAAAGCATGCCCATGGAAAGGAACATAACTCTCCTTTTATTTCTTTATATGTCTAAATGAAGACACAACTGGAACACAAAAACTACACATCAGTCCATCATAGGAGAAACTATTTTAGAATAGAGCAGTGGTTCTCAAAGTGTGGTCCCTAATTAGCATCACCTGGGAACTTGTTAGATATGCAGATTATTGGGTCCTACCCCAGACCTGCTGAATCAGAAACTCTGGGTGTAAGGCTGAGCAACTTGTGTATTGACAAGTCCTCCAGGTGACTCTGATGCAGGCTCAAGGCTGAGAACCACTGGTCTAGAAAGTCTGGGGCTCAATATGGCAATCAGTCACAAGAGAGATTTTAGAAATCCTGCTTCATCCCTGTGTAGAGTTTCTATCAGGCTCAGAGAGGGAGGGGAATATTTCAATATGTCTATGGCAAGCAACTGATCAGGGGTGGAACACCTGAAGACAGAAGACCCCAGGGATGAGAAATAAGGACAAAGAGTAAATTATCAAGGGTCAGTCTGAGCCTCGAGTTTGATTAACCATCCTAGGAAGAGTTTGTTTTAATTTAACTTGTATTTCTGTTTGAATAGCAAATACAGTTATATGATTAGAAATAGCGTTGGGGCTCAGAAAACAATACCCCAAACTGAAGGCTTCAGAAGCAAAAGTTTCTCTCCAACCTTCTCCTTCCCTCCTGTCTCTGGCCACTCATTCTACTCCAAGAACACTAGAATCCCTCTTCTCCAAGGCAGGTTATAGAAACCAGAACCCCTTTTCCTTAACGCCAGCCATGAAACCGAAAAGTATCACTCTAACTTCTCCCTATGGCCTTTCTGTGTAAAAACTGGCCATAAAGAAATTATCTGACCACCTTGTTTGATTGTAGGTCATAAGAGCCCCATTCCAGAGAGAGTCTTGCCCCATCAGAAGGAAGGAATGCTGCACAGAGAGGAGGAATACAAACAGAAAGGCCTTGCTGAGTTTCCCTACTCAGTCTATTAGCATTAGATTATATACCCTTTTTGTCCAATCATATTTTTACACAGTTGTCCACAGTTTGTTGAACCTAAGCATAAAAATGAACAGTTTCCTTTGTATCTTTGGGTCTTCATTCTGAAGGCTCCCATGTCATGGAAAACTATGATGAAATAAATTTTTGTGCCTTTTCTACTATTAATCCACCTTTTGTCATTTGGTGTTTGGTGAACCTTCAGAGCGCAAAGGAGAAGTTTTCCCTTGCCTCTTCAACTGAAAAGATACAAAAGTATACAGTGAAATGTCTTTCACCCACACCTGCTTCTAGGTACCCAGCTCCTAGGTACCCAGCACCAACTTCTCTTCCCTTCCAGAATCAGCCATGTAATCAACATCTTCTAGAGATATGTTTTGAAAATACATGCATATTTTTATACCCACTTTCTCTTAAATACAAATAATAACATATTATACACACTCTTCTACACCTTGCTTTATTTCACTTAATATATTTTGGAGGTTATTCCATACCAGAAACATCAAGAAACAGTTACAAGTGTTCTGAGTGTCTGGAAACATACAACACTCCAGGGCATGGGTATCTTTCCTGCAGATAAGGAGTACCTGCTAGGCTACCACATGATGTTTGTGGATTTCTTAGTGAACCTGCTGTAGGGAAACTGTACTAAAATTCTCAGTTTGGAGAACTCTCCGCAGGCCTACTTGTATTTTGGGTTTTTGTTTGTTTGTTTGTTTTTGTTTTTGTTTTGAGACAGAGTCTCGCTCTGTTGCCCAGGCTGGAGTGCAGGGGTGCGATCTCTGCTCACTGCAAGCTCCGCCTCCCGGGTTCACACCATTCTCCTGCCTCAGCCTCCCGTGTAGCTGGAACTACAGGCGCCCGCCACCACGCCCGGCTAATTTTTTTTTTTTTTTTGTATCTTTAGTACAGACAGGGTTTCACCGTGTTAGCCAGGATGGTCTCGATCTCCTGACCTCGTGATCTGCCCGTCTCGGCCTCCCAAAGTGCTGGGATTACAGACATGAGCCACTGCACCTGGCTCTATTTTGTTTTATAACAGAAGGAGGTAATATGGAAACTCTCAGCCAGGTCATTAAAATTCAACAGTATCACTACGAGATAACACTAGCACCTGGTGGGTCAGGTGTCCAAAGACACACAGTAGAGAGGAGTTTGACCACTAGGTAGAACTCAAAGCATCAGGATGACTTGGAACTTTTAAAATTTATAAGACTAGTAACTGTAAATTACAAAACACATGGAAAGATAAAGACATGGACTAATTAAGAACACTTACTACTTATTAGTCATTTTCCAACACTTAGAATCAAATATGTAACATGGGACAAAATAATAATCCCTATCCTTCCACCAGCTTCAGTCATAGTAACATTAATTTTTATTTTTTTGAGATGGAGTTTCGCTCTTGTTGCCCAGGCTGGAGTGCAATGGTGTGATCTTGGCTCACTGCAGCCTCCACCTCCCGGGTTCAAGCAATTCTCCTGCCTCAGCCTCCTGAGTAGCTGGGTTACAGGCATGCACCACCATGCCTGGCTAATTTTGTACTTTTAGTAGAGACAGGGTTTCATCCTGTTGGTCAGGCTGGTCTCGAACTGCTTACCTCAGGTGATCCACCCACCTTGGCCTCCCAAAGTGCTGGGATTACAGGTGTGAGCCACTGCACCCAGCCTGTAACATTTCCTTCAGAATTATTTTTGTTCTATACACCCTTCAGCACCATCAGTAAGATGTCTTGTTCCTCCCTGATTCTTAGCAGAGTTTTATCAATGTAGCCCTTGAACATAAAATATGAAGTTGATATATATATAAAAATATATAATATATGCTCTATTCAGATATAATTCATATACCATAAAATTTAAAGTGTTCAAATGAATGCTTTTTAAGTATAGTCAGAGTTGTGCATCACCTCATGAATTTAGTGCACTTGCATCACCTGTAAAAGAAATGCCATACCTATTCACAATCACTCCCCATAATCTACCCCAAGGTTCCCCAACTCTAGGCAACCAATAGTCTACGTTCTGTTTCTATGGATTAAGGATGCCTTCAACAGGCTCACAAGCACACTCAACACAACTGGAGAAACAAAATCAGTGATTTTGAAGATGAGTCAATAGAAATTATCCAAACTAAAACACAAAGAAATAAAATAGTAGGGGGAAGAAAAGAAAATAAAGAATCTAAAAGCTATGGAATAATATCAAGTGGTCTACTATACATATAATTGGAATCTCAGAAAGAGAAGAAATAGAGGATGAGTCAGAAGAAATACTTACATAATGATTAAGCATTTTCCAAAAATAATGAAAGATATCAAACTACAAGAATCTCAGAGAACTCCAAGCAGTATAAATACAAACAAAAACAACCAAACACATCTAGGCATATAATCTTCAAAGTGGCTGAAAATCAAAGGGAAAGAAACAATCTTAAAGACAGATAGGGTGAGGGAATACATGAAAGCATACTTCTCATCTGAAAAAGTGCAAACCAAAAAAACAACAAAGGAAATCTTAAAGGTACTGAAAGAAAGAACCCTGTCAATCCAGAATTCCATACTCCTGAAAATATTTCTCAAAAATAAAAGAAAAATACAGACTTTGGAAACTAAATGAAAAGCTGAGAGAATTCATTATTAAGAAACTTGCACGATAAGAACTAGTAAAGAAACTTCTTCAGGTAGAAGGGATATGTCAGACCGAACTTGAATCCAAACAAATAAACTAAGATCTCCAGAAATGGTTAAAATGAAGGTAAATATAAAAGATATTTTAAAAAATGTTTAATTGCTCTAAAAGATGATTGACTTTTTAAAGTAAAAATAGTAGTAATGTACTATGGGTTTATAGGATAGGTAAAAGAAAAATGAATAACAACAACAGCACAAGAGTTGAGAAGGAAGAACTTGGAGTATAATATTCTAAGGCTTTATACTATACGTGAAGTGATGTAATTAGAAGGTAGACTGTGATGAAAGATATATGTTGTAAACACTAGAGCACACATTACATTTTTAAAAAGAAGTAAAATAATAAGCCAATAGTGGAGATAAAATGAAATAATAAAAATTCTCAGCTGGATGTGGTGGCTTATGCCTATAATCCCAGCTCTTTGGGAGGCTGAGGCAGGCAGATCAATTAAGGTTTGAGACCAGCTTGGCCAACATGGTGAAACCCCATCTCTACCAAAAATACAAAAATTAGTCGGGCATGGTGGGTGCCTGTAGTCCCAGCTACTTGGGAGGCTGAGACAGGAGAATTGCTTGAACTTGGGAGGTGGAGGTTGCAGTGAGCAAGATCGTGCCACTGCACTCCAGCCTGGGCAACAGAGCAAGACTCCACCTCAAACAAAACAAAACAAAACAAACAAACAAACAAAAATCTCAATAAATACAAAGGCAAGCAGAAAAAGAGGATTAAAGGGACAAGAAAAAGACAAAACAAAAAATATTGATGGTAGTTTTAATCCAATCATATCAATAATTGCATTAATAATTATAAATGGCCTAACTACATGAATTAAAGATTGTTAGACTGTATAAAAAAGTAAGACCCAATTATATGCTTTCCACAAAAAAAAGCTCACCTTGAAAATAAAGACAGAAATGGGTTAAAAATAAAACAATGGAAAAAGACATACATGTAAGCACTAATCAAAAGAAAACTGAAATGGCTATATTAATATCAGACAAAGTAGATTTCAGGAAAAGGAATATTACCAGGGATAAAGAGAGTAATTTCATAACGATAAAACGATCAATTCACTGAGGAAATGTAACACTCCTAAATGTGTACACATCTAACACAGGGTTCCAAAATACATTATCCAAAAAGTCTTAGGCCTGAAAGGTGAACTAGGAAAATCCACAATTGTAGTTAGAGATTTCAACACTCCTCTCTCAGTAATTGATAAAACAAGCACACAGAAAATAAGTAAGGATTTAGAAAAGCTGAACACCACTGTCAACCAACTTGACCAAATTGACACTCAACCCAACAAATGCAAAATACACATTGTTTTCAAAAGCATATGAAAGATTTATCAAGATAGACCATATTCTGGGCTACTAAGCAAACCTGAATCAAATTAAAAGAAGTGAAAGCACATAGAAATATTCTCTGATTGTTATGAAATTAAACTAAAACTTAGTAACAGGAAGGTATCTAACAAATTCCTAAAATGCCTGCAGATTAACACATTTCTAAATAACTCACAGTTCAAAAAAGAAGCCACAAGGAATATTAGAAAAATTTCAAATGGAATGGACATAAAAAAACACAATATGTGAAATTTGGGGGGATGCAGGAAAAGGTCAGAAGAAAATGTATAGCATTAAGTACTTATATTAGTAAAGAAGGAAGGTCTTAACTCAGTGATCTAAGCTTCTACTTTGGGATAAACTAGAAAAATAACAAATTAAAACTAAATTTCTCAGAAAGAAGGAAATAATAGAGATAAAAGCAGAAATCAATAACAATGAAAAGAAATAAAGAAAATCAATGAAGCCAAAAGTTTGGTTTTTGGAAAGATCAATAAAATTGGTAAGCCTACAGTCAGGCTGATCATGAAAAAAGAAAGATGGTACAAAAATAAATCTCAGGAATAAAATAGAGAACATTACTACAAATCCTACAGACATTATATATACATATATATTTAGAACTATATATATTAGAATCTATATATATAGAACAACTCTCTCTACATATATATGTAAAACAAGTCTATGTCATAATATAAAAACTTGACAACTTAGATAAAATACACAAACTCATTGAAAGACACAAACTACCAAAATTCCCACAAGAAGAAACAGAGAACCTCAATTAAAGAAATTTTATGAGACCAACATTACTTGATATGAAAGTAAGATAAAGACATATAAAAAAGAAAACCATGGACCCATATTCTTCATGAATATAAACACAAAAATCCTCAACAAAATATTGGCAAATCAAATTCAGCAATATATTTTTTAAACATATATTATTATTCTGTGTGGTTTATCCTGAAAATGTAAGACTGGTTCAACAACTGAAAATCAGTGTAATTTACAGTACCAACTTAGTAACAAAGAAAAAAATTACATAATCATTTTATTACACACTTAAAAATCAGACAAAATTCCATTTTCATTCATGGTTCTGAGCAACTGCTTTAGTCTGAATGCAAAAAACTGCGATTCCTTGTTTTAAAAAGGCACAAGTTTCTTGGGCATCCAGAAGTCCTCTTATGAGACAGGTCTCAGGTAATGTTAGAAGATGGAGTATGAAGAAACAGATACATAGTGGAGACTTCAAACATATAATGAAATTATATTCATGATATGCTGTTCCAGAAAGGGCTTGTTACATATAGGCAGAATTTCTACTGAATAAAAGAGGAGCTTCATAGTACCAGACCTCTGGACAAAGGCAGCAGCTTCATATTTCAGGTGGTAGATTCTTAAAACCACACATCTTCAAAAGGTCCTGGACAACTATCTGTGAAGGATGCTATAAAAGGTCTCCTATCTTAGATGGGAATATAGATTTGATGAATTAAAAGTTCTTCCTAGTACTATAAAATAGTAGAGATAGAAAATCCAGTTGGCCTAACTAATGTTTATTAAGAGCTTGGTAAGGAAGTATGAGATTAATCTGTATTTTAAAAATCATATTGCCTATCTTTACATAGTTTACACTAATAATTTAGTAGAGATGTATATTTCTATTGAATACTATGTAAAAATATTTTTCTGTATATCCCTTTCTCCCTGCTTCTCACTCTAAAGAAGCTGATAAGTGATAGTTTAGTCCTTGCCTCATTAATACCTTCAACCACTCATTTTCTGTCAGTTCCTTTTTTTCTGTCTTCAGACATCCTCTCTTAAAAATACCAACAATTAGACCTACTGCCTTTTCCAGCTACCATCCTATTTCTAGCCTTTCTTTCCACTCATATGTTTTCAATGAGTCATCAACACCTCCTGCCACAATTTCCTTTCCACCCACTCCCTCTTTAACCCCCTACAATCAGTCCAGTTCTTTTATACACCACCTACAAAGTCAGAATGCTAGGGTTTAGAGAGGCTGAGAGTGTCAGGAAGATGTAACATTTGTACCCAAGGAGCTAATCAGACAAAATCTACTTAAATCATCTAAATATCCACTAGGAAGAGACTAGAGACAGGGGTTAAAAAAGATAACTAACATTTATTAGATGTCTTCTGGTATACTGTTGTGTTAGGTTATCTCCCATCATGGCCATCAGCAATTAATCCATCCATGTATACTTAAGTCTCTCTAACTCCAACTTTATCAGAAATCACAATAAATATAAATGAACTAAATTCACCCATTAAAAGACAGATAATATTATTATACAACATTATATACAATATCTATCTATATCTGTAGCTATATATTCTGCTTATATACTATTCATAAGATGAACCTAGAAAACACAAAGGCATTGAAAATAATAAATGAAAAAATAAGTTAGACAAAAACTAACCATAAAAGAGTTGGAATAACTAAATTAATATCAGACAAAATAGACTTTAGTGTAATTGATCAGAAAGAGAATCACTACATAATAAAAACAGGAGTGAGATAAAGATGTAGCGAATATCCCTGGCATCATCAGTTTTAGAAATGGGAGTCTAGTAACTATCTCCAATATAACGGCTCAGAATCAGGCCAATTCTGCTCAATTTAATTCAACTCACAATTATTTGTGTGAAAACTCCCAAATTTGTCACCATGGGCAAAAAAGCTTAATCTAATAGACATATATAGAACCCTATGCTTGATAATTACAAAATACGCATTACTCTTTTCAAACACATAGAAAATATTTTCAAAAATTAAACTGCAAAAGGCTATAATGCAAGTCTCAACAAATTCCAAAGAATCATATAATCAACAACAAAAAACAAGATCAACTTGTCTATTCACTTCCTCTGCCAATATCTTATCTCTCTGAAACTGCCTTATTTATTTGTACTTCTCTTTTGACATTGTTCATAGACATTGTGTCCATTTATTCAACATATTTGTATTAAATACTCATATACCAGTCACTATTCTAAGCATAGGGGATACATTAATGAACAAAGCAAAATAGACAAAGGTCTCTCCTTTGAGGTGTATACATTTCTAGTGTCACTTCTATCACTAGACTGCAAGTGCCCTAAGGCAGGACTATGTCTAATCCAGATTTGGCTGGCTCCCAATGTGCTGCTGGGCCAGATACTATGTTGGATCTCACAAGGTACAGAACCTACACTCTGATATTGAAGACAGGGCTTGCTGAGGCTTAAGGTATGATATTCGGATAGTATGGAATACAGCTTATCAGGCAGGGACCTGGAAGCAGGAGGAGTAACAGAATCTATGCACCCCTTACAACTCCCCTATCAGTAATTCAATAGCTCAAGTCTCATCTGTCCATGGGTCAAAGCAAACCAAAGTCTAAACCATGTTGTCAAAGCAGAGATGCAGAAGACCAGATGTCAAAAATACCGGAAACAATGAAATCAGACAGATCAGGAGAAATAATCAGTCTTTTAACATGTCCTTGCAAATTGGGGTGCAGTTTAAAGAGGCCAGATAAGCCAGGTGACTAGTGACCATGTCTCACATGTCTGTCTGGTTGTAAGGGCCCTTTCATCCTTCCTCTATGAGATAAGAATGAACATCCAGGCCTAAGAGCATCCAAGCTAGGGAGCAGGACAAGGAGACTATATATGTAGCTTGCTGCAAACAGATTTATGTTCTAATAGGAATAGGGGTAAGGTGGCTGGCTTTACAGAAAATTCCGCTACATTCCAGAATGGCAAGTTAACAGCCAGCATAACGAAGAAAGAAAAAGGCCTGAAAAAGAGAGATGCCTCCAACTTCTGACATAGGTTTAAAAGGAGACTGGTTCCTTCTGCAGAGACACATCCCTTTCCAAAGGCCATATCAGTCCAGAGAGAAAGACCAAAACAAAAGCCCCACAGCAAGAAACAGGAAGGAAGGGGAACTATTCAAATTCCCTGCCCGTCTTCTCCATAGCACACAATAGCTGGGACCTCTACTGGGGCATCACAGCTGCAAAGGAATCCCTCTGACATGGTGTTTTCTGTTTTTTAAGCCTCTGTTTGAGCACTGTCACTATGGCGACAAGGCTGGGATGCTTCTGCTCTAAGTGAGAGGGCTTATCCCTTCAAATATGCTTCTTGAGTCAGCAACAAAGGAACTCACTGAACCTCAACTAATCTCATATTCTCCTTGGAGACCTCTCTCAAAAGGCACTTTCCCTCCTTGCTCCCACAAACCTTCTAGGTTTACGTTCTGTGTTCAGCCAACAACCACACTGACATAATGATTGAGTTTACTCACACACCATATCTCGACCAAGCTCTGAGGTGTCTTCTTTAGTCACATAAGCCTCTCCCATACCTATTAAACAGAGACAAAGCAAGGATCTTGGTTTAGGGGAGGCCTCCCCAAGAAGGCTAGTGGACATGGGCCCCCAAGCTAGGATGGAATACAGGAATGAGGGGTGGGAGGAGCAGGAAGCCAACTTGCATAACTTTCTTTTCCAGTGGGAGGAATCCATGGTGTCATGTAGCCCTGGCAGGCCTGATCCTCACCCTCGGATCTGTCCTCAACCTGTCCTAGGCTGGCTGCTCTGTCTTGGCTCAGGTTCCACATCATTCCCAGCCACAGCTCTTCCAAGAGTAAAAGTTGGCTCTGGGGAATACATCCTCCCTGCCTTCAGAGGGGTCTTCCTTAGTCATGAGTTCTTAGAATCCTAAAATATAGGCCTACTTCTTGTTAGTTTTATTACCTTGGGGAAATCATTTAACCTTTCTAAGCCTGTTACCTCATCTGTAAGATAGGAGCAACTGACCTCTCCAGAGGGTTGTGATAAAGACTGAGGGGCAGGCATACATTCTACAACTCTTAGTTCTCTCTGCACCCAGCCCACTCTTCCCTCAGAAGCAGACAGTATCTAATCCTAAGAAGGTCTGTAAGCAAAGAGACAAAAAGATGCACCGACCTCACCTTGATAGCTCCAGCTCTAGTGTCTTCTGTCACCATTTCTGGGTTATATATAACTCTTCTCCTCAGTTGTTTTTTTTTTTTAAAGACAGGATCTTGCTATGTTGCCCAAGCTAGCATTCAGTGGCTATTCACAGGTACAATCATAGTGTACTATAGCCTTGAACTCCTGGCCTCAAGCAATCCTCCTGCCTCAGCCACCTAGGTAGCTGGCACTGCAGGTGTGAGCCACCGTGCCTGACCTCTCCACTAGTTTTCAAAGCAAACAAACAAATAAGAGAGGGTATTCAGTCTCTTTTACCTTTATTATAAGAGACAATGAGGTGAGAGCAAAGATAATCCTAGGAAGCAAACTTCTGGGTTCTAGTCCTTTTTGCTCACTGAGTTTCTCAGCCTGTACTCCAGAGGACTCACCTCCCTGTGGAAAGGGGCTGCACAGGGCACTCTGTTAGGGTCCATTCCAACTCTAAGATCTCTGGGTCTTAGGTGAGTACCAAATGACCTATGAAATTGGAATAAAGAAGACTTTGCAAAAAGACTGGTTGTGCCCTCTAGGAGTGTTCTAAAACAGGGCAGATGAGACATGCAGGACACAAAGACTAGAAGCATCATTTATACCCAGGAAACATTGACCACAAGGACGTGTCAGGAGTCCATCCACCTCAGGGACAGAGTTCAAGTTTGACAATGCTGGGGAAATAGACATGAGAGCCTTTTGGGTTTTTGTTTTGTTTTGTTTGAGACAAGGTCTCACTCTGTTGCTCAGGTTGGAGTGCAGTGGTGCAATCACAGCTCACTGCAGCCTCAAACTCCTGGGCTCAAGCAATCCATCTGCCTCAGCTTCCCAAGCAGCTAGGACTACAGGTGCACACCACCATGTCCAGCTATATTTTTTATTTTTTTAGAGACAGGGTCTTGCTCTGTTGACCAGGCTGGAGTACACTGGCCATCACAGCTAATTGCAGCCTCAAATTCCTGGACTCAAGCAATCCACCCATGTCAGCCTCCCAGATAGCAAGGACTACAGCCACACACTTCTATGCCCAGCTAATTCAAGCCATTAAAAAAATCCACCCCTCTCCCCACTGTTTAAAATAAATGTTTTATTTGGGAATAACATTATATTCTTAGAAAAGTTTCAAACATGATACAGAATCCCTGGTACTCTTCACTCAGTTTCCCCTAATGTTAATCTATTACATTACCATGGTATATTTTTCAGAACTAAGAAATCAGACTTTATTTGGATTTCAGCAGTTTTTCAACTGATGTTATTTTTATGTTCCAGGATCCAATCCAAGATACCTCATTGCATTTAGGATAAAGCACTTTTTAATGGTGAAAGATTTCTATCATAGCAACAAAACAGATTCTTGATTAAAAGAATATCAGGTACATTTGTGGCTCTTTGGGAACCCTTTCTTCCCATTTCCATGTCTTTTCCTCCCTTAGGAACCATTATAAACTCATTGTTTTATCATTCCCAGACATGTTTGTGTGAATGCACAGAAAGACAGTATAAGCACAAACACTGTATATATAGTGTTGTTTTCCACGCTTTAAAACTCATATAAACACTATTCTTTTCATATCGTTCTGTAACTTGCTTCTTTCACTCAATGTTGTTTTTGAGATTGATCTCTTAAGAAATGTAACTATAGTTCCTTTACTGCTGTATATAGTATGTATAATATTTCATTCATTTTCCTACTGGTGGAAATTTAGACCATTTCTCTATTTTTTTTTTTTTTTGCTGCAGTGAACACTTTAATATTAAACATCTACTCAGGTACACAAGAAAAGATTCTCCATCTAGGACTGAAATTCCTGGGTATAAAGCGTATAACCAAATTGTTTCCTAAATCTGTAGTACTATCCTTCCAGCAGTGTAGGAGTCTGTCATTCCATATCCTCATCCATACTAAGAAGTATATTTAACTTATGAATTAATTTGTGGAGAACTGGCACCTTTATAATGAATCTTCCAGTTCATCAATATAGCCCTTTTCTCCATTTATGAAGGATCTCTTTTTTTTTCTTTCAACAACTGTAATTTTCTTCAAAAACATTCTTGTGTACTTTTTGGTTAGGTGTACTCCTGGGTATATTATGGCTTTTGTTACTGCTGATAATAGGATCCTTTATCTATTAATTTTTCTAATTGGTTATTCCTGGTAAATAGGACTTCAATACGTTGATATTGTGCTTATGGAAGTTGGAACTCTTACATTATACAGTTGGTTCTCTATATCCATGGGTTCTGCACCCATGGCTTCAACCATCTGCAAATCCAAAATATTTTTTTAAAAAAACTAATAAAAATAACAATACAACAACAAAAAAATTACAAATAATAAAATATAGTATAACAACTATTTACATAACCTTTACATAGTATTGGGTATTACATACAATCTAAAGATGATTTACAGTATACAGTAGGATACATGTAGACTACATGCAAATACTAAACCATTTTATACAAGGGACTTAAACATCCACAGATTTTGACACCCAAGGGAGGTCCTGGAACCAATCTCCCATGGATAGTGAGGGATGACTGTATTTTCCACTTAAAAATCCCGAGAGAATCCCCTGTTGGTATGCAAGCAAGAACATTTTAATCTTTATTTTCAATATTCACATTTTTCTTGTCCTATTGCATTGGCTAGAACCTCCTGTACAATGCTGAATATAGTGATAAAGGGTATTCTTGTCTTTTTTATGACTTTATTGAAAGCGAGCCTAGTGTTACTGTGTATTGTTCAGGATTGTTTTTTGCTGTATTATTTTGATAGATGTTCTTATCAGGTTAAGGAAGTTTTCTTCTATTCTTAGTTTTCTGAGAAGTTTCCCTCAATTGTGAATGAGTGCTAAGTTCTGACTAACATTTTTTCTGTATGTAATAGATTATAGGCATTATTAATCTGTTAATATGCTTTATAACATTAATATATTTTCTAATGTTGAATCATCTTTACATTCTTTTCACAAACTCTACTTAATCAGAATGTAAATATTTGGAATAGATTTGCAAATATTTCATAAGCATTTATGTTTATTAAAAAAAACTGGTCCATAATTTTCCTTTCTTGTATTCTTCTTATTTGGATATTCAGGTTATACTATCATTATAAAAAAACGACAGCTTTTCCTCAGTTTCTATTCTCTTAGACAGTTTGCACAATATTAGGATTATTTACTTCCTGGAGTTGTACATGCAAAAAATAATTTAAGCCTTATATTTTTGGGAGAAGAAGTCTCTTGACTATCAGTTTAAATTCTTTATAATTGTTATTTTACTGCAGTTTTCTGTATCTGTTGAAGTAGTTATAGCAAATTATATTTGCCTAGAAAATTACCCATGTCTTCTCCTAATCCAAATTTTAACATAAAAATTTTCAGAGTATAGGTTTTTGATTTTTATTATCAATTTCATATCAGGAGTTATATTTCCATTTCATTCAAAATATTATTTGTGGATCTTATTTTGAAAAAAAAAAAAGCCTTATTAGGGTTTTATCTATATCACTTTTTTAATCCGCCAAATGATTTTCTATTTCATTTCATTTGTCTTCCTTTATTTCCTTCTTTCTACTTTTCCAAAGGTTTATTTAGGATTTTTTTCTAGCTTCTTGAGTGGGATATATGTAGTAGACAACAATAATTGCCTACACAATATTTATAATATTCTCCCTTGTTCCATACTAACACACCCTTATTCGGTTTGGGAAGGCAATATGCCATGCTAAAAAACAAACTATACTTCCCTGGCTTCCTTGCAGCTAGGAACTGCCAAATGACACAGTTCTAACCAATGACACATAAGTGGAAGTTATTGCATAGGGCTTCCAAGAAAGTGCTCTAATTAAAGGTAGCCAACTCACTTGGCAAATGCCTCTTTCAAAACCTGTCCTTTCTCCATCATGCTTGGAATATGAATACAAAACTGGAAGTAAAGCAGCCATTTTGCAACCATGAGGCAGCAAGCATGAGTATGAAAACTATGTTTACATGAGTGGATGTTAGAAGAGCCCAGGATCCTGATGGCATAATGGAGAATCCATACTTGCCTTGGACTACCTCCAAACTTCCTGTTATATGACAAATGTTAAACCCCTAGGTCATTTAAGCCATGGTCATTTAGATTATCATTTATACATAGCCAAATAAAATTTATAGTAATACCTATTCAATAGGTTACTCTTTTCTTTTTGGTAGGAAGTAGAGGCAGATGGTGTCTCGCTCTGTCGCCCAAGCTGGAGTTCAGCAGCATGATCACAGCTCACTGCAGTCTCAGCCTCCCAGGCTCAAGATATCCTCCTACCTCAGCCTACTGAGTAGCTGCAACTACAGGCCCGCGCCACAACACCTGGCTAATTTTTGTATTTTTTGTGGAGATGGGGTTTCGCCATGTTGTTCAGGCTGGTCTCAAATTTCTGAGCTCAAGTGATCCATACCTTGGCCTCCTAAAGTGCTTGGATTATAGCCATGATTCACCATGCCTGACCTCAACTTGTTTTTCATATTTTAAATGTTTCATAAATGCATTTAAGGCCATAAATTTTCCTCAAAGAATAGCTTTAGTTGCATGTAGTATGAGATCAGTTGTGCTGGTCGAGATCAGAAATACCATCTAGCCAACCCAAAGAATTGTGATATAAATAAAATAGCTATGGTTTAAGTCTCTAAATTTTGGGGTGGTTTGTTATGCAGTAAAAGCTAGCTGATACAGCAGTTAGTTTCCAAAGTGGGGTGGTGCCATAAGAAAAACTATAACATGTGGTACTGGCTTTGAAATAGTGGCTTTTCTAGTGGCGAGAAAAGCAGTAAGAAAACAGTTTGCAATGGCTGGAGAAATGGAAAAGAAACTGCTATAGCAGGCTGGCAAAATGATGGCTTGTTTTGGGTTGAGACAGCACAACTGGTAAAACTAAAGCTTGCAGTAACTTAAGAGATTTTCAAAAAGAAAAGACCCTAATGAACTCCTAGTTGCAGCTAAGTAGATCTCCAGACAGAATTTCAAAAGTGTCATTTAGGAGCTCTTAACTGCATATGCTAAAGTATGGCAAGACAAAGGTGAGCTAAACAAGGAAATGTTCTGTTTGCAACCAGAATTTAGATGGAATATAGAAGGTCCAGGATTCGTGGTGTTTGAAAATAAAACTGACCCTCATCGCCAGTCTCCCCATATTTGACAACCTTTGAGTAAAATATTCTCATAGTAAAAGGAGGCCTTAAAAGAGCAAATTAAGAGTTGGGTTGTATGACCATTTGTTAAGGCCTCTGAAGGATTTAAGAAAGAAAGCCTAGCACACCTTAGCTTGTCAAAAAAGCTCCTAAGAATCTTAAGGGCCTGACAGAAGCTTAATCCCAAATCACTGAATAACTCTAGGGAAAAGAAACAACAATTGTGGGTATAGTTTTTATACAATGAGTTGGGCTATAGCCTATTACATAGAAAGCCCACAATATTTTAAAGAAAATCATCCCAACAAAGCACTATCAGCTTGGACTACAAGGGACTAAAAATGATTAAGCCGCAAAGAGATCTCTGGGCCCTCAACTATCTATGGGCAGGAAGACAGATGAGAAAGGGACTCAGCTGTACTATTTCTTATGGAAAAGGAAAGGCTTTTTAAGGGGGAGAACCAAGATATTACAGAATAGAGTTAAGAGCCTCGGAGAACAACAAACTGGGAAGACACCCCAGAGGGCAGAAGGAATGGCCCTAGATTAGATGACCCGACAACATTTGCCCCAGGGGAATTTTGATTTGTTATGAACCAGTAACTGCTATGTCCCTTTTGTTTTTCTCTTTTTTGAAGAGAAATGTCTATTCAAGTTATCCTGCCCCAGTCTCACCACTGTATGATGGAGGAGTAGGGAGCAGGTGACTTGTTATTTTAAATTCTGGATCAAGAGCTGCCATATCCAAGGAGCTGCAGCTGAGGACCCTCTTTCATATCTGAATGTGATAAGATCATGAGATCACAGACTTCCAACCTGATGCTATAAATAAGACAGAGAGCCTAGGATGAGGATGAGCACATTTTGCATGCATGGGAAATGTGGCCAAAGAGCAGACTCTGGTAGATTCCAAAAACACCCATAAATTATTTTCCTCCTCTCAAGATGTGGAGTTTATTTCTCTCCCCATTGAATCTGGGCTTGGCAATGTGACATGCTTTGACTAACAGGACATTAGCACATATAACATAAGCAGAGGCTTAAAAAGTTTTTGGACAGTAAGTCCTGCTCTCTTGCTGCATTTGGAAACCTGGGTCTACCACGTGAATACCCCAACGCAGCCTACTGGAAGATGAGAAGCAATTTGGAAGAGAACTAAGACATCCAAGGATCAGATAGTCAACTTCCAGACATGTGAGTGAGGCTATCCTAGATCATCTAGACAGTCACCAGCTGACCATAGAGGCATGATAGAGTCAAGATCTGCTGAGCTGGCCTAGATTTTAAAAACTGCCCAACCAGCCCAAAGAATTGGAAGCTAAATAAGACACTGTTTATTTGGGGCCACTGAGTTTAGTAATGTAGCCTAACCCTCTGGGTACAATTGATGACTATAGTTTTTTCTTAAAAAATCTATAATTATTATCTTCCTGACTCTGAATATGACTTTAACATTTTCCCCCAAAATAATCTGAACCATCTTGCTATTGTTGCCTAGTCTTCATTTTAATCGTTTTTAAAATCATACACACTTATGAATGTTTTGCATAGCTAACAAATAAATATAAATATATTTTATCAATTTCTATGTTTACCATTGCCTCTTACATTGTACATCTTTTCGCATTGTTTAATTTTTTTCTTTCCAAAACACACCCTTTATGGGAACAACAGACACTGGTGACTCCAAAAGGAGGGGGAGGGGTCAAGGGCTGAAAAACCTCCTATTGGATACAGTGTTTACTATCTGTGGGTGATGGGATCAACAGAAGCCCAAACCTCAGCATCTCACAATGTATTCTTGTAACTTGCACGTGTACCCACCAAATCCAAAACAGAAATGGGAATTAAAAAGAAAAAAACACCCAAATATATCCTTTAATAGTTATTTTAGTGAGCATCTTTGTATTTATACTCTTGGTCTTTGTTTTGCTCTCATTCTCCTGGGATAGTTTAGGTATAGTATTTTAGGTTCAACACAGAAAAGTTACTCCTCTGTCTTCTTACCTCTCTTGTTGCTGATGAAACACCTGTCAGTCTGTTATTTATTTATACATAACTAGTATTTTTATTTTTGATCTTTAGGTTGTTCTTTTTTCTCTTTTCTGAAGAGGAAAAAAAAAAGCAGTTTCTGCAGTTTCACTATGTCTAATTGTGGGTTAACTTTTGTTTAGCTTTCAAAGTATTAGGAGACACTTTTAATCTGAGAACTCATGTTGTTACTCAACTCTGGAAAATTATTAATCATTTATTTAAATATTGCTTCACTTCCATTCCCTTTTTAAGTCTCTTTCTGTAGCTTTTATTAAATAATGTTGAAGCCTGTCATTTACCTTCCATACCTTTAAACTGTTCTTTTCTGTTTTCTACATTTTTATATTTGTGTGCTGCAGCCACGCTAAAGTTTTCTGTACTGTTTTTCAATCTGTTAACTCATGCTTCAATGGTAACCAGTCTCCAGTGTATCCCATCTATTGCATCTTATTTCAATAACTACATTTTTCATTTATGTATGTTTTTATATATACCTGATCTCATTGTTTATTTATTTTTTTTTAAGAGATGAGGCCTCATCCTGTCACCCAGGCTGGAGCGCGAGCCTGTAGTTCTAGCTACTCAGGAGGTTGAGGTGGGAGGTTTGCTCAAGCCCAGGAGTTGGAGGCTACAGTGAGCTATGATTGTTCTACTCTGCTCTAGCCTTGGCGGTAGAGTGAGACCCTGTCCTTAAAAAAATACGAGAAATTAAGAAATAAAAACAAAATTAAAATTTTTAAAAATGAGGAGGAGATCATTTGTGAATGCCAACCATTCCTAACTGGTGCTTCAGAAGCATCGTCACTTTGCCAAAGCCTCTCACTCCAAAAGACAAGCACAGTAACCAAAGCAAATAGACCCCGATCCTGCTGTTTGCCACCACCACCACCTGCCCTAGAGATTTGAGACCTTCTCCTTTTACACCAAAGTTATCACTGATCAAGCCACCTAGAGCAGAGGACTTTGTCAGGAATTTTAAAGACTAATATAATCTTTTCCATTCATTCAAGTGTAAACATTTCAGGTAGAAAGAGTGAGACGACAGAGGAAACAGTGAATACTGAAATTTGTTTATATCTCAAAACTACAAGTCTATTTTTTCCAGAACAAAACTTTGTACACCGGGGCCTGGGCACCTGAGTCTCCAGTGTTTGTGATGTTATCCTTACTCAGTTACTGGACATATAAAGGGACAACACCTAGTTTGGAATCAACAAATGGAGAACCTATGACACTTAAGTAGTTTTTCTTCCTCTTTACTTGGAAAGGAACCCTTGGTTGCCTGTGAGTATGGAAGGAAAAAGTTGGTCCCCAACTGGAACATTTTCCTCTGTAACACACCACTACAACCCTCTGGTTTGTGCATACACTGGGATCTGCCCAGAATTGATCTCACCAGGGTACCAGGTTGAACGAGGCACATCAATCTCAATGCTAACCACCAGGGGTTATTTCATATGTGTGCCTCTTTTGGGTTTTGCTTTTGCCAAGTCAACCTTAACACAGCCAGTTTTCCATTTAACTATATTACCCATTCAAATATTTACTGAGTACCTCTTAATAACAACAGCCTTTATTTAATGGGGACCTTCTTTATGTATTACAGTGCATTTTATATATGCACCTAATCTTCACATCAGTTACTCATACAAACCGGGCAATGTTATCTTTATTTTTCAATATAGGAAACAGGCTCAGAGAAGTTCAGTGATTTCTCAAAGTGTTATACAGGTTGGACTTGAATTCAGATATGACTCCCAAACCCAAATTGTTTCCATATCGCAAACTGAGGACATCTGATCTTTGGTATAAAAAAAATTGTGTGTCACGGGCTATGGCCCTGACTAAGTTTTCAGTCCTGGGGCAAATCCAGCCTAATAGCCTACACTGGGCCTGTCACCCTGGCCTGTATATATTCATTTTCCCTTGCACTTCAACTCTCCCACTTGCACTCAGGGCCTACAGCCTGATGACTCTCAGCCACTGGCATAATGTAAACCAAAGGACAAAGGACTTTTGGGTACCCACTGGTATTGGATTCTGGGCCCTCTTCAGTGCCCTGAGGATTGGTAGTTTTCTTGCTGCTGCTCCTGCTACAGAGGCTCTGGGGAGTTATCTGCTTGTCAAGCTTATGTTTATCACTTGCAATAGTGCCCAGATCCTGTGGTATTGTCCTTGGCCCTGAAGATGGTACCACAGACAGAAAAATGCAGAGTGCAACTTGGGAGAACTGAGAGGTCTCCAGAGTGGGAGAGGTCTGGGGACTAAGGAGAGGACTAAGGAAAGGAAAATAGGACTAGGTTTTTCAGAAATGTGATTCTAACCTTTCACCCATTCCCTTTCTCTCTTAGGTCCCCAGACAGCCTGAGATAGCCATAGGCCTCTTAGTCCATTTTCTGTTGCTTATAACAGAATACCAGAAACTAAGGAGTAAGAAAGAAATGCATTTCTTACAATTACAGAGGCTGAGAAGTCCAAGGTCGAGAGGCTGCATCTGGTAAGAACCTTCCTGCTGGTGGGGACTCAAGATTCCTAAGGCAGTGCAGTATGCTGACCATACTAGCTCAAGGCTCTCCTCCTCTTCTTATAACACCACCAGTTCTCCTCCCTTGATAACCATTAATCCATTAACACATTAATCCAGGAATCGATTAATCTATTCATTAACCTATTAATAAATTAATCCATGAATGGATTTACCCATTCAGGAAGGCAGAGCCCACAAAAGCCCCACCTGTCAACACTGACACACTGGGGACCCAGTTTCAACATGAGTTTTGGAGGGGACATCCAAAACACAGCAGCCTGCTTTCACTAAAATGTATCTGTTCACCCATATTGACAGCTCTCTTCCTGCCAAACTGGCTCCATATCACTTCTTTCAATGCTTTCACAGTTGACCTTCAAACAACACAGGTTTGAACTGCATGCATCCACTTACAGGGAATTTTTTCAATAAGTATATTTAAAAATCTTTTGGAGACGTACAACAATTTGAAATTTTTCACCAATAAATCATGTAACCTAGAAATACTGAAAAAAAAATTAAGAAGTTAGGTATGTTATGAATGCCTAAAATACATGTAAATACTAGTCTACTTTATCATTTACTACCATAAAATATAAAAAAGTTATAAAAAGTTAAAATTGATGAAAACTTATGCACCTATAAATGGTACCTTTTGCAGCCCAGAGAAATATAAACAAATATAAAGATGCAGTATTAAATCCTAACGGTAGTGCATACTGTACTACTGTCCTAATTTCATAGCTACCTCCTGTTGCTATTGTGGGAAGCTCAAGCATTGTGAGTGCCCATTTAAAATGCCATGTGAGCAGTTCATCTCTCCAGTAAATTGTGTATTGCAGTAAATAATGACCTCTCACGTTGCTCACGTATTTTTTCATCATGGTTAGTGCAATACCATCAACCTTGAATGACACCACAGGACCCATATGAAGTGTCACCCAGTGATGCTGAGGAAAGTCATGACATTCCAAGGAAAAGCTGAATTGCTTGATACGTACCACAGACTGAGTGAGGTCTGCAGCTGCCCACTATTTCAGACAGACAATTCATCTAGTAAAAAGGCAACATAAACTTTTGATATCAATAAGTAAAGTATTGTAAATGTATTTTCTCTTCCTTATGATTTTCTTAATAATATTTTCTTTTCTCCAGCTTACTTTTTATAAGAATATAGTATATAATACATATAACATACAAAATGTGTGTTAAGTGACTGTTTATATTATTGGTAAGGCTTACAGTCAGCTGTAGGCTATTGGTAGTTAAGTTTTTGGGTAGCCAAAAGTTATACTCAGATCTTCCACTGTATGGAGTCAGGGGCTGGCACCCTTAATCCCTGCATTGTTCAAGGGTAAACTGTACAAACATGACCTCACTTGATCTTAGGACACAGGCTGGACAGGGGATATCATCCCTATTTTAATAAGACTCGGAGAGACTGGGGCATTGGCTAATTAGCAGCACGGCTGAAACTAAAACCCTGTCCTCTTGACCTAAATCCAGTGCTCTTGTTGCTCAAACAAGGATGACGTTGTCACTCTACCTGTAATCTGATCCTAGTTTCCGTAACACTTAGCTCTACAATTATTTATTTTTTAAATTTTACTTTAAGTTCCAGAATACATGTGCAGAATGTGCAGGTTAGTTACACAGGTACACATGTACCATGGTGGTTTGCTGCACCTATGAGCCCATCATCTAGGTTTTAAGCCCTACGTGAATTAGGTATTTATCCTAATGCTCTCCCTCCCCTTTCCTCCAACCCTCCGACAGGTCCTGGTGTGTGTTGTTCCCCTCCCTGTGTCCGTGTGTTCTCATTTTTCAACTCCCACTTATGAGCTCCACAACTAATTTTATTAGGGCCTCATTTTTCACTTGAGTTGATCACACAATCTAATTAGTCCCCCTACCTTTAACCTAGCCCCTGCCTTGCTCCCTATCCCCAAGTTATTCTCCACTTCAACCAAGGGATCTCTCTAAAAAGCAAATCTGCCACTTCCCTATGTAAAGTCTTTCCATGGTTTTCCACAGTCTTAGGAGGAAGTCTGAATTCTCTGGAATGCTGTTTTGTGGCCTTTAACCTACTCACTGGTCTCATGTAGTGCCATGTCCTCATATATCCTGTGATTCACACATCCTGTGACCAACACGCCTCCTCTCCTCTGCACCTGCTGCTGGGCTACCTGGAATAGTTTCTTCATACTTGATACTACCTGTATCTGTCTTCTCCCAGAATGCCCTGCCTGCTTTGTTTGTAGCATTCTTAGATAAGCTATCTTACACATCCCATCCACCTCTATGAGTTATTTCATGACTGCATATGGTTTATGTGAGTCCCCAGAAGGCAAAATAGAGTCTAGACCATGTAGCAGTAGGTTAAAAAATGATATCTGGCTGAGGTCTAGGCTCCTGCCTTGACTAATTTGTGTGTCCTTCCTTGTTTTTGTTTTTTTTTTTTGTTTGTTTGTTTGTTTTGTTTTGTTTTGTTTTTTTGCTCTTGTTACCCAAGCTGGAGTGCAATGGCACAATCTCGGCTTTGCCTCTCCCAAAGCCTTAAGGCATTTGATGCAAGTCTTCAGACACCACCACACAGTCTCTAATTCACTCCTTTCTGATAGCCTTGCTAACATACTTATTGGAAATTCTGGTTGGAGAGTCCAGAACCAGATTAAATCAATATGCCCTGGTCATCTATTGTGTATCAAGAACCCTTCTGTTACCTCAAACTCAACAGGCATCCTTTAGAAGACAATGTATGGAGAGTTCTAAGGGCATAGCCCTTTCATCAGTTAAAATACAGTGTTGACCTGTCACAATCCCACCCCCCCAAACTCTTATAACTCATTGTTTATGTATGCCTACAGATTTTATATCCATCTTTTCCAGCTTTTACTATGAAACTATTTCTATAACAGTTTAGAGTACAGCCTGTGCTTGGTTTCAGATCCTGGCTCTGCCACTTACTAATGACTATGTGTTTTAGGTAAACATAAAACTTCCCTCTCCCTTGGCTTTCTCATCTAAAAATGGAGATAACAGTACTTGTACCTCAAAGGATGCTATAAGGATTAAATATCCTCAAACATTTGAAATAATGCAGAAAAAGTACTTAGCATACTTGTCACATAGTGGTCACCCAATAAATATTAGTTACAGCAGAAGCCCTGAAAAATAGCCTCTGCTGACCAGGATCACCCTTTTAGCCATTGCTTTCCACTCCCCCTACATAAGATACCAACTGATGCCACAGTATGCTGAATGCCCAGGGGTAGGAGGTCATTCTCGAGTTCTCTAGTCTACCTGCACACTTCTGCCCCCTCCAGGTGAGCTGTGTGCTTACCAAGAGTCAGCTGGCTTGTCCCTAAAACCGGTTATGCCCATTGTATTTATTATTGAAATGGAATGACTAAATTTACATATAATTTAAATAGTATATGAAGTGATTAAATGTGAATATAAAAGATCTGTTTCTGTGAAAGTTAAATGATAGAAATGAATTGTTTAAAAAATTACTATTGAATTCGGTTTGGATGGGACAACTGTAAAAAACAGAAAAATTATAAAAACTAAAAGAGTTCTACATTCTGATGGCTTTCAAAGTGCCTAAATTCCATTCTACACTAAAAAGATTCAAACTGGAATGTGTAAAAATTGCCTTACAGGCACAGAGCAAACAAGTAAGATAACATAGGCTCCCATTAGTAAACCCAGTTGGGTCCCACAGTGAAAGTTGGGCAACCAAATGTTTCTATGTTTTAAGTTAAAATGTTTTAGGTATGTATACATGAAGTTTTCATCAGCTTCTCAACGAGTCAATCAATTACTCATCCTAATCACACCTCCAACACAGTCTGTCTATTCCTGATTACATCTGACTCCAAGTCCGTGAAAGGTTTAAGTCCCTCCAGACATGAGTACTGAAATAACATTGCTGAAGTCACTTTAGCCTGACTTAATCAGTCACAAGATATGCATTTCCAAAAGTCTATTTTATGTTCAAAAGATGAAGCTGTATCATAACACAAGATATTAAAAGAACTGTCCATATACTACGATCATATGAAGAGCTTCCATAGCTCAAGGAGAAAAAGACAAATCATTTAATAGAAAAATGAGCCAAGGACAAGAACAAACAATTCACAAATAGCCAAAATACATGGAAACATGCCCAACCTCAGTAGTGGTAAGCACAAATTAACAATGAGATAGCGTGTATTAGAAAGTTTAAATGACTGGTATCATCTGTTTCTGGTAATGTGTGGGCATCAAATTGCTGCCAGTAATTTCCCCTTTAGGTAATAGAAACAAAAAAGTTTATATACATATATAAATTTTTAAGCAATAGATTCTTTAATATTTTCAGATGCAGTTAGAAAAAAAAACTCCTCCTCAGAAGGAAGGAAAAAAGCATGATTCTAAACTAAACACAATTCTAAAAGTGAAATTCCAAAAACATTTTGAGCAATGGCATCATCACTAGCATAAGTACATACTTTCTGAAGAAAGTTATTTTGAAGGACATCAGTGACTGGGATGATGCCTTCTGCTATGCTGGTTAAAATACCCTCCTTTGATTCTGTAGACAGCAGAGCAGTACTCATGCCCTAGCAGGCCCAGCACAGAGCTACAGACCAGAGGCGTAGGGGCAGCCACGCTGCTAAGCAGCCAGCATCACTGTCTCCTAGACCTGCAGTTCTTCCCCACACCCTGTGTACAAGGCCTGCGTTGCACCAGGTGGACAGCTGGCCTCTCGAATTCTTTGATCAGGGCACTGCTGTGTCTCTAGCTTCTCATGCTGAAAGAGACTTCCTGGTATTTGAGCCTAATGACACCCAGAACCTGGAATAAAATAAAGACCTAGCTTCTCTAGAGATCAGGGAGCCAAGGACATAGTGTTCTATCTATACAATGAAATGCAGATTTCCCAATAAAAGGCAAAATTCTTTACTTCAGGAGGTTGAATGGGATGGAAAAGAATTCCAGCTGCTTAAATTTATGGCACTGAAAAAAGCCCTGTCTGAGAATAATTCTTGTGTCTGAGCCCAAGATGCTGTCACCTTGCCATGGATTGTTAAAGTACTCAGTGTGCTCCCATCCTCAGAGCTGTGCCCTGAGCCAGCCTAAATAGGTCAATAAACACAGTAGTTCTGTCTTGTTGCCTCCTCTTCTGAAATTAAGAATATTTTAACTGAGCCAGTGTCAGGGCAAAATGTACAGGAGGCCGTATTTAGGTAAAAACTTGTTGGACACGGGCCAGGCGCGGTGGCTCATGCCTCCAATCCCAGCACTTTGGCAGGCTGAGGCAGGCGGATCACGAGATCAGGAGATCGAGACCATCCTGGCTAAAATGGTGAAACCTCGTTTATACTAAAAATATAAAACATTAGCCGGGCATGGTGGAGGGTGCCTGTAGTCTCAGCTACTCAGGAGACTGAGGCAGGAGAATAGCATGAACCTGGAAAGCGGAGCTTGCAGTGAGCTGAGATCGCACCACAGCACTCTAGCCTGGGCGACAGAGTGAGACTCCATCTCAAAAAAAACAAAAAACAAAACAAAACAAAAAAAACTGTTTGGACACTGTGTGCTTGCATGTTGAGATCATGAAAGAAAATGTCAATAATCCTCCTTCCTGCTCTATATTTGAAAGAGAAACTAGCCAAGCAGCCCCGAGGGCCTACCAAGGTAAGCTCTGCAGCAAGACAGCTGGGTTCACACCCTGCACCGTCGCTCACCAGCAATGCACCTGTAGAAGCCTGTAGGTGTCTGTCCTTCAGATCCCTCATCTCAAACACAGAGGTACTAAGAGAGCTCCCCTGATGGGGTCATCATAAGGAGAACCTTAGTTAACAGTTCTAAAGTGCTGCCCTCACAGTGAACACTCAAATATCGGTTACTACTGTTGGAAGGGAGAAGGTACTGCAACTAGAGTAGACGCCAGAGGGCCTGAATGTCTAGCATTAGTGTGACAACCCTTGTAGAAAGCATTTATCCATATGACTGTGCCCAAGCTGTCTTTGGCCATTTACATCTGGCATGTACCATATACCTCTTTGTGTGTGTCATTCACTAACTACATTGTGAGCTCCTGGTCAGCAAGAAAACAGTGTCCTAACCCAGCACAGAGTCTCAACAGGTACCCAGCAGGCACTTGACAAGTGCTTAATTGACTCTGCTTCCTGCCCATATGGAGAGTGGACTGGACTCAACATGTCAATCCTACAAACTCCATTCAAATGGGCTTTTCTAGAAATGGGGCTGCATCTTTCAGGACATAGTCATCAAAACCAGGGATAGACATGGGTTTCTGTGGGCCATCTGGGCAACAACACACTGGAGGTGCCACCCCTTCCGCAGACAGGAGTATCCTCATGCTTGCTGTCAGGGAGCTCTCTGTTCACTCAGAGCAGAAGCACCTTCCCCGCCCACTCCAGAGCTCCAGGACCATGGGGGCTCCATTGGAATCTGAGCCAGCAGTCAGTGCCCTTCCTAAGGAAGGCTCTAAGGCCATGCTGGTTCAGCATCACCAGTCTGGGCTGCCTCCTGTACCACCTGGAGTATTTAGAGACCAGCTCAGCTCATGCTCCTAGCTTCTTACTCTAACTTTATGGCCATCTGTGCTAAAACTGCACAGTTACACAATTTTAGCTGGGGAATCCTGTGTCCCTGGAGTTCATCTGTGTATTCAGCAAGCTTTCCTGAGGGTCTACTATATTCCGGGCCCTGACCACATTCTTAAAATACTGAATCTTAAAATAGCTGGCACACCATTATTGAGTGTATGTGCCAGATACTATTCTAAGTGCCCTAAATCCATTGTTTATTTTAATTCAGTCAGGTTGGTGTTATCTCTATTTTACAGATGAGGAAAAATGAGGCACAGAAATGAAGTCACTTGCCTGAGATCACAGAGTAAGCTGCAAGGTCTGGATTAAGACCTGAAGCCAGGTCTGTCTAACAGAGAGTAGGCATCCTAAACATGAAGTTTGCTGACTTTCCCTACCTCTACTTAATCTATTTATCTTCTCTGACTTTATGACTCTTGCTCATGTCACCCTTACTACCTAGATTCAAAAGATTTGGATTAGCTGTATCTTGCCTATTTCATGACTCTTCTAAACCAGGATTGATATGATAGAGAACCAATCCCCTGATGCTAAATAAAAAAGGTGAAATCCAGGTTAGGCTTAATAACATCCCCTTTCAGCAGCCCCCACCTCCCTTCTCCCCTACTTGTTCTTCCAAGTTTTTCCCTTCTTTTTTCTATCCTCTACCCAGTGTGCCCACTCAGGTATCCCATGGGCTCCCAGCTCAATCCCAAACTGAACTCCCCTGCTTCCTGAATTCCCTACCAGGGCTTTACACTGAGCTGCCTGCATTCATGTTGAAAACCTGTCATCCATGTGAGAAGGGTTATTATAACACAGTGGTTTAAATACAGGCTCTGCATCCAGACTGCCTGGGTTCAAATCCTGGATCTGTCTCTGCCAGGTGTGGTTACTTAACCTAGCTCTGTCTCAGTTTCTTCTTCTGCAAGAGAATAAAAACAGTACCTAACAAAAAGGAAAGTGTTTTTGCAACAAATGGGGCTAGAACAACTGGATATCCACAGGAGAACAAAAGAAATCTTGATCCCTACTTCACACTATACACAAAAATTAACTTGAGATGGATGACAAACCTAAACATAAAAACTACAGCTATAAAGCTTCTAGATGAACACACGGTGATTATCTTGGTAATTTGGGGGTTGGTAAAAGTTTCTTTGGACATAGAAAAAAAAATAGCCTTGCCAAAAAAAAAAAAAAAGATAAATTAGACCTTATCAAAATGTAAAACTTCTGCTTTAAGAAAGAAAATGAATAGGCAAGCTATAAATTAGAAAAGCATATTTTCAAATCACATATCTGATAAAGAACTGGTATTCAGAATAAAAAATTCCTACAACTCAATAATAAAAAGACAATTCAAATTTTTAAATGGGTGAAATATTTGAATAACACTTCAAAAAGAAAGATACATAAATGGTCAATAGGCACATAATAGCGCTTAATATCCTTAATTATTAGGGAAATGCAAATTACAACCATAATAGGATACTGCCATAGCAGAATCCATGAGAATAACTAGAATTTAAAAGACTGACAACACCAAATGTTGATAAGGATGTGAAGCAACTAGACTCTGATACATTGGAGTGTATAACGTATCATATATTATAATGTATAAATGTGGAAACAGATACTTTGGCAGTTTCTAACAAAACTAAACATAGACTCATCTTATGACCTAGCAATTCCACTCCTATATATTTACCAAGAGAAATGAAAACATATGACTACCCAAAAAGACCTATACAAAAATATTCATAGCAGTTTTATTCAGAATAGCCAAACTGGAAACAACTTTTTCTCCAAAACTGGAAATGGGATAAATAAACTGTGGTATAGCCATAAACGAAATACTCTTCAGCAATTAAAAGGAACGGATTGATACACAAAACAACATGGATAAATCTCAAAAACAGGCCAAATGAAAGAAACATTAAGCCAAAGAATATATACCACACAATTTCATGTATTTGAAGTTCTAGGAGAGGCAAAACAAATCTGTGCCTTAAATATTAGAATAATGGTTGCATCTGGAGAGTGGAGACAGAAATTGGAAAGAAATACAAAGGAATCCTGCAGGATGATGGTTATGTCCAAATCTTGAAAGGGGTTTGGGTTGCACAGGTGCATGCTTTTGTCCAAAGTCATCCAGTGGCATGCTTAAGATTTGTTCATTTCACTATAAATAAGTTTTACCTCAAAAGAAAAAATAATGTCAACAGTATTCAACTCAAGGTAATGGTATGCAAACTTAAGTATTTAGGGGAACATGTACAATTTCCCAATGTCTGTGACTTAAACATATCACAAAAACAAGATGGACTGATTGACAATGGAAGGATGGACAGATAGGTGATAAAACAAACACAGGAAAATGTTAACTTTAGAATCTAGGTGGAGGGAATATAGGTATTCACGATACATGTGTTTAAACTTTGCTGTATATTTGAAAATTTTTATAACAAAATTATAGAAATTAGTCCCTAAAATGTAAGAGTGTTCCTGGTGCTTTGGGAGGCTTAGGCAGGAGGATTGCTTGAGGTCAGGAGCTTGAGACCAGCCTGGGCAACATAGTGAGACCCTGTCTACAAAAAGTAAAAAAAATAGCGAGGCATGGTGCATGTGCCTGTAGCTCCAGTTACTCAGGAAGCTAAAAGCAGGAAGATCGCTTGAGCTCAGGAGTTCGCGACTGCAACCACTGCACTCTAACTTGAGTGACAGACTCCGTCTCTAAATATATGCAATTGCTGCATCATCTTTTACATTCTCTTTTTTGTCACCTCTCACATGGCCCCAAACACCTGCTAACCTCACAATCACTCACATCCCTCCCCTTGATGGCTTTCTTGCAGTTTCTAGCTTGGTCTAGGCCCTGGTTGCATACCTGGATTTCAAATCCACTGATTTGCCTATCTTTGGGGTTCCCTACTCCAATCTGTTTTGAATGCCACTGGCAGGTCAATCTTCCTAGTTCACAGCTCCTATTACATGTACTCTGCTGCTCAACAATATTTGATGACTGTCCATTACTGAATAATATCTATACTCACTGGCCTGCAACAAGGCCCTTACATTCTAGCCTTGTTCTACCATTGTCCTAGGAAAATACAGAAATTATTTACTATAGTCAAACCAGATTACCAGTATTCCCTAACATACGATACAACTTCTATCTCCATACTCATCATGTCTCTTCCACAGGAATCTATTCCTAACCCATGGCTTTTAGCAGTGCAGAATATGAATGAAAACTGCCTAGAAAACTTAGGCCTCAATAGACAGGAGTTCCAAGTCTTCCCGTAGCTACTTAGCAGTGCTAAGCCAGTCACAGAAAACACTCATTCCCTGTGTTCATGCATTCATTCACTTGCTTTCCGACTTGCTTAGTACCTATTGTGTGCCAGATGATGTGCTAGGTGCTTCAAAAAATATAAACATGGCAGACTCTTTCCTGAAGAAGCTCAATTAGTGAAGAGTGAGGTAGAGAACAAGTATAATTCACCATTAAGTCCCGATCTGAAGGTGGCAGATTTTTACTTCAGGTTAATTTTAGATTGGGACTAGTGAGAAAGTGGTAAGATTCCTGCGGCAGTTTTAAAACTTGGCCTCAAAATCTTTGACACTCCTCCTATCAAGGCGCAGGCTTATGGCTGCTTTGATCAATACAGTACGGCAAAAAGCAACACCATGTGACTTCTGAGGGCAGGTAATAAAAGACCAGGGAGTCCTCACCTGGCTCTCATGGAATGCTCCTTCTGGGAACACTTGCTCCAGAAACCCAGCCACCATGATGTGAGGAAACCCAAGCCACATGGAGAGGCCATATGTAGGCACTCTGGCTCCACATATCCCAGCTGAGCCCAGCCTTCAAGTTGTCTCAGTCTAGAAGCCAGATGGTAAGTGAAGAAGCCTCCAAATGATCCAAGCCACTAGCTGTTTGAGTCACCTCAGTCTTTCAGGTCCTCACAAGCCATCCCCACCATGTCCTGTTCAAATTCCTGACCCACAGAACCCCAGAGCATAACAAAATGATTGTTGTCTTATGCCACTATTTATGCCACTGTTTGGTGAAGTTTTGTCCCCGCAATGGATGACTGGAACAAACCCTGCAGAAACAGGTGCTACTTATGGCAGGACCCCGGGCAGTCTTGGCTAGAGGGCTGGAGCCAAGAAGGATTGAGACCTCTCAAAGACTATAACTGGTACACCCCCTTTAAATGTTCACCCCATTTATCAAGTTTACCACACCTTCGTTCGTTCAGCAAATATGTATGGAGTGCCTGGTATGTGACAGGCACTATTTTAGAATTGGATAAAAATCCTTGCCCTCAAGGAGCTTACTGTTTAGTGGGAAAAACAGACAATTAGTGAGGAAAATACATAAAATGTAAACCATGTTGGAAAGGGGATAAATATAAGAGAAAAAATAAAACTGAAAGAGGGGACATGAACTATCAGGATAAGATTGAAATTTTAGAGAGGGTGGCCAGGGAAGGCCTCATGGAGAGGTGACTTGAATAAAGTCTTGTTGGAAAGACCTGGGATGGGAAATACCACATTGTCCCCTCCCCAGTACCCAGCCGTATCAGCTGCTCACACCTGGTTACCCAGACAGACCTGAGGACAGCCCTTAGGGTCAAGGAGCTTGGGTGTCTCTAAAATGTTACCTCTCCAGTTACAATTATATAATGCCAGACAGAAAGGGATGTCAGAAGCTATGCAGTCCCTCCCTCCTCACCCTCCAATGGGGAAACTGAGGCTATGGTGTTCCAGGTAGCCTGAGACTTAACCTGAGATCTGCATGTCTGCCCAGTCCTGTGTTATTTCTATGACTCCCCACTGGCTCCTAGAACATCCCTTTCCCTCGGTGGCTAAGCTCTTTCTTCTGTGGCTGCATCATCCCTGCTAGAAGCACCTAATACTTATCAGTTACTAGTTTTGTGACAAATCCTTAGGTTAAGTGGGGCTGGGGAGGCCAAGAACAGAAGCAGCACTGGCCCCAGACAACTGTCCAGCATTCCCACCAGTGACACTACCACTGTCCATAATTTTCTCCACCAATAGCCTCATCCACAGTGTAGTCTGTGACATGAAAAATGGACATGTTCCATTTTCTCTTCCCAGTCCATCTGTCATGGGTTAAATTGTGTTCCCCCCAAAATCCTATTGAAGTCCTAACCTCTGGTACCTGTGAATGTGACCTGGTTTGGAAATAGGGCCTTTGCAAATATAATCAGGTTAAGATGAAGTCATACTGAATTAGGGTGGGATTTAATCCAATGACTAGTATCAAAAAAAAAAAAAAAGAGGAAATTTGGATGCATTGGACGCAGACACACAGAGGGGAGGACATCAAGTGAACATACACTGACACAGAGGGGAGAAGTCCATATGAAGATAGACACAGAGACTGGAGTGATACACATGCAACCAAGGAATGCCAAGGACTGCTGGCAGCCACTAGAAGCCAGAAGAGTCAAGGAAGGATCCTCTCAGAACCATCAGAGGAAAGCTTGACTCTGTTTGAACCCCTGATTTCAGACTTCCAGCCTCTGGAACTGTGAGGAAATGAATTTCCATTGTTTCGAGTCACCTGGCTTGTGGTACTTTGTTACAGGAACCCAAACAAATGCATACACTCTCCTACATAAAAAGTCTGAAGTCACGCATGGTTCCCATACAGTCTTCCTCCCTACAATCCCCAGGTCCACAGCTCATAAGCAGCTCCTGCCTCCCCCAACACCACTCCTTCATATCTACCTGCTGTGCACATGCAGAGACTCCCACAGAGCCCTACAGAAAGTGAGTTGAGAGGTCAGCCATTTCTAGAGTTTTTAGTACAGTTTGCTGATTAGCCGGGTCCTATGTCTTGCTGTAGGTACAACCTAGTTTATAAAATTTGGCTCCAACCAGTCTAGGATCTGTTGGTCTTTTTGGAAGGTGGTAATTATAACCCTCAATGACTGATAAAAGACTGGTATAGGCCCTCTGATGGGCTAAGAGGTTGCATGGAAGTACCATCTATGGGAGAGAGTTTACTCCCATGGGTCTAGTAGCAGCCTTTTAAATGGGAACCATCCTTCTAAAGGGCTAGTTGGCAAAATGGAACAAAGGCTAAAAAAGAGGATTGTATCTTTTGACCTAGTAATGCTTTTCTGGGAATATAATACAAGGAAATAATACAACAGAAAAAATAAACTATTTGGACAAAGATCATTATAAGAGTGTTACTCATAATAGTGGAATTAAAAACTGAAAACATTCATTGTGGAACAATTAAAATAGAGTATCGTAATAATACCCAACATTTTCTGAGCACTTACTTTGTGCCAGGCATTCCCCCAAGCACTTTGCTTGGATTCTCTCGTCTAATCCTCACAAAAACTTTACAAGTTTGTTGTATTATCCCTGATTCTTTATAGATAAATAAACTTGTTCAAAGTCATACAGTGAGGAAGTAACAAGTGAGCACAATTTATATCCTGTGCTTAGTTTGACTTTATTGTGGCCATCTGATCTTGGACAAGTTCCTTTTAACTTCCCTAAGCTTTGGACCATCACCTACAAAGTGGGAACAATAATAATATTGCAAGATTGACAAAGATTAAATGCAAAATGTATGAAAACAAGTAAACTGTAAAACATTACCCAAATGAGAAGTATTTACAGCAAAATAATAACTGAATAATTTTATGTGGCAGGCCTCATTGCAGCCTACTTTACATGCCACGTTGAATAGTTGAAATTTTGTCTTTTACGTAGCAGGCGATTAACATTGTTTTTAACCAGGGGTGTCACAATGAGATCTGTGTTTCAATACTGTTTTTAGGTACAATAATACAAGATCATCTCAGGGTGACAAAATTGGAACTTTATCTAGTTCTTGATCCTTAACAAGTTTTATGAGCTCTCCAATAAAAGCCTTGGTCTGATTGTTTCAGAAGGCAATGAGGCCTCAGTCTGGGATAAGCAGGGCAGCCTAAGAGTAGTAGTGCCCTTAACTCACAGACTCTGCAGGAAAGCAGGGTCCTCATCCCCTAACAGCTATGCAGGAGGGTCTTGAACCTTGTCAAGAGGAAAGCAGAAACCTCAGAACACATGAAAAGGTGGGGGTGTTCTGAAGGCAGTTGGAGGTGACTCTCCTCACTCCTCCCACACTGGGTGGTCATAAGGAGGGTTATTATTATCAACAGGTCCAAGAGGTCTTAAATTTTCCCATTAAATCCAAGGCAATTACACAACTGATTCCACTAAACCAGGACTGGCACAGCTCCAGGTTCCTATCCCAGTGAACCGGGCTGAACAATGAAAGACAAGAGGTCCAGACAACCTAAGGCATCATCCAGACCTGGCGGTCTCTCTCCAGAGCAGAATCAGAGACTTGGCCCTTGAATCACCCCTCCCCATCTTTCAGCTCAGAAATAGTCTAGGCAGAAAAAGGGACCTGCACATCCTCTCCATATCCCAGTCTCCAAATGGATTCCCCCATCATGTTTTCAAGTCGTTTTGCACTTCTCTTGTCCACCACTCTGCTCACCTCTCTCAGCCCAGGAGAGAAGGTGAGGGAATTAACATACCCCTTGCAACAATTCTGGGAGGTTGTTACATCTCCATTTCATAACGGAGTGAACTGAAGTTCAGAGTAGTTAGATAATGTGCCCAGATTCACCCATCTAATAAGTTCTTGAGCTGGGATTGAAACCCAGGTCTGTTAGCTCCAGACCCTTCCCATCAGCTGCCAACCCAGCCCTCCCAATCAATTAGGAAAAGTGGCTAAGATGAACGATGAAGTCTACCTGTGCAAAATCCGTTTGTCATGCCTTGTTACATGGCTCTATCTAGTCCACACTCCACAGGCATGAAGGTCATTTAGGAACCAGAAGGGCCTGACCCCTCCTGCTCTGCCCCTCCCCACACACAGGCACACTCCTCTATAAAAAGATCTAGAAAGCCATGGTCCTGGAAAGGGGTCAATCAGCACTGGGCTGGCACCTGGAGGCCTGAGTTCCTGAGCCTGCCAGCTATGGTGCCAACCACATCCCCCAGAAAAAGGACAGAGAGTAATTAGAAAGCAACGCCTCACAGACCAAACATGAGTCACATTTCTAAAATAGTCTCAAAATGAAAGATCAGCCTGGGGCCTGCAGTGACAGCACTTGAGCCCAACTCCTCCACACAACCTCCGTTTCTTCTAGGCTCCCGGAGGAGACCCAGAAAGGAAGCTGCAGCAGTGTACCACTGAAGTGTACAGGTGTTTCCACCCAGCCACAAAGGTTCACTAGCCATCCACCATATACCTGACAGAAGATCAGAGATGGCCCTATTGTGGCCCTATCCCTGAGAAGCTCATGGCTCAGTGACAACACAAGCTGAGAAACAAAGACAGGGCCAGCACAGACCAGATGCTCTAAACCAAGTGGAATGTATCTCAAGAATACAACTTGTCTGGAACAGTTGAAAATCAATCAATGTAATTCACCACATTAGCAGACTAACGCTGGTGTAGGCAAACTATGGCCCATGGGCCAAATCCAGCTTATTGTCTATTTTTGTAAACCAAAGTTTACTGAAACACATCCATGCCCATTCATTTACATGTTACCTACGGCTCCTTCCATGCTCCAATGGCAGAGATGAATACCTGTGACAGAGATGGTATAGCCTGCAAAGTTGAAAATATTTACTATCTGTATCTGCTTCTTTACAGAAAAAGTCCACCAGCTCCCGGTCTAAACTATTAGGAGAGAACCTTTCATCCAACAAAACTGCAGCAACTCCAACTCCCTTTCCTCTCTTTTCTACAGACCATGTTGGGAGGCAGATGAGCATTAGGGTCCTAGACTGTCAGGGCGGGAAGACCAGGCCACTGCTTCCCATGAAAGAAACAGTCCATGGTGTTACCCTTTGCTTCCTTCCCATTGTTCCCACCCCCAAGCAGAAGCTTCAGGGCTCCCTGCTGGTAAGGTTTTTACTAAAGCTCTCCTAATAAAAGTTTAGAGGTAGGAAAACTGGTTCTACACCTCCATGTCCCCTTTCCCCACCCAATTGTCCCAGTAAAGGAGAACCCTAGAAATTATCAGAAAAGAAGAAAGGCCTCAAATCAATGATCTAAGCAAACTAGAAAAGGAAGAGCAACTGAACCCAAAACAAGCAGAATATATAGTAAAGACAAACCAATGAATTTGGAAACAAAAAACATTGAGAAAACTCAAAGAAACCAACAAACAGCTGGTTCTTTGAAAGAACTAACAAAATTCACAAACCACTGCCCAGATTGACCAACAGCAAAAGAGAAGACACAAACTATAAATATCAGGAATAGAAAACGAGACATTACTACAATTCCTAAAGAAATTAAAAGGATAATAAGTTAATGTTATGAACATTTACAAATATTCTGTCTTTTAGATTAAATAGACAAATTACCCCAAAGATACAACCTACTAAAAATCACTCAAGAAACAAATAACGTGGACAGTCCTATATTTATTAAAGAATTTAATTTGCTATTGAAAATCATGCCACAAAACAACTTCAGGCTCAGGTGTCACTGGCAAGTTCTACCAAAACTTTCAGGAATAAATAACAGCAGTTTTATGCAAACTCTTCCAGAAAATAGAAGAGGAAGGAACACTTCCCAACTCATAAGGCTACAAATATACCCTGACACCAAAACCAGACAAAGACATTGGATCAATATCCTTCATGAATATAGACACAAAAAACCTCAATGAAATTGAGTGAACCAAATCCAGCAATATATAAAAAGAGTAATAATATACCACAAGTGGAGTTTATTCTGGGACTGTAAGGCTGGTTAAACATTTGAAAATCAATTCCTGTAATTCCACATATCAATAGACTAATGCAGAGATCAGCAAACTATGACTGGGAAAACTATGACCAGCAGGCCAAATCCAATCTGCAGCCTGTTTTTATCAGGTTCCTGGAACACAGCCACATCCATTCATTTACCCATCTATTGTCCATGGCTGCTTTCATGCTACAATGGCAGAGCTGAATCACTGAGTAGAGGAGATTTATGAGAGTTGAGTAGAGAGTTGAATAAAATACCTTATGGCCCACAAGGCCTAAAATATTTGGTATCTGGCTACTATGACCCGTTTTTAACTCCCAGAACACTTCTGACACCCAGCTACGTGGAGTTTTTTTCCTCATACCAACCAAGTCTCTCTCTAGACACCAGCTGCGTCTTGCAATCCAATTCAATGCTAACACTATCAACCTTGAGTTAGTGGTAGATCCTTCAGCTTAAGGGCTCAGTCCCCAAGACTGCCCTCATTTCAGATGCTGATCACAAGTCCTTGGCCCCTCATATTTCTGATCAACTGACGATAAGTCAGAGACTCCCATGACCCCCTTCTTGGGTTTGATAATTTGTTAGAATGGTTTACAGAACTTGAGAGCCCTCTTTCCTTATATTTACCAGTTTATTTTACAGGATACAACCTAGGATTGACAAAGATTGACAAAGATTAAATGCAAAATGTATGAAAACAAGTAAACTGTAAAACATTATCCAAATGAGAAGTATTTACAGCAAAATAATAACTGAATATTTATTCAGTTATAAATATTCTGGAACAGCCAGAATACATGAGGTAAGGTATTGATAGAGATTCTATTGTGCGTATGAATGTCCAATTGTGCTAGCACCACAGTGAAAAGATTATCCTCTTATTGAATTGTCTTTGTACCTTTGTTGAAAATCAGTTGAGCATGTATGTGTGATCTATTCTGAGTGTTCTGTCCTAGAATATTATAAATATTCTAGGAACAGCCAAATGGAAGAGATACATAGGACAAGGTATGTGAAAAGGGGTGAGGGACTTCCATGCCCTCTCCAGGCATTGCCAGCAGCTTGCCAGCATCTCAGTGTGCCTAGGCAATTCCAAAGCTCTCCAAACCCCTTCAATTAGGAGTTTTTGTGGAGGCTCTGTTACATAGGCATAATCGATTAAATCACTGGCCTTTAGTGATTTACTCCGTGTTCAGTCCTTCTCCCCTCCCTATATGTTGGCGCAGGGTGTGCTGAAAATTCCAACCTTCTAATTACATGGTTGGTTCCTCTGACAATCAGCCCCCATCCAGAAGCTATATAGGGGCTCACCAAGCTATACAGTCACCTCACCAGCATAAACTCAGGTATGGTTGAAAGGGACTTATTATGAATAACCAAAGACATTCCTCTCACCCCTCTCACTCAGGAAATTCCCAGGGTTTTAGAAGCTCTATGCCAGAAACTGAAAATAAAGACCAAATATATATTTCTTATTTTTCTCACACTGCCCTTTGTGAAAGAATTTGCCAACTCATGGACAAAAGAAAAAAATATGATCATCTCAATAGATCCATAAAAAGCACTTGAACAAATCATTATTCATTCACAGTAAAGACAAAGAAAATCTAAGCAAACTAGAAGGAAACTTCCTCAACCTGATAAAAAGTATCTACAAAAAACCTATGACTAATGCATATAAGATGATATGAGACTCAATACCTGCCTCCTAAGATTGGAAATAAGGCAATGATGTCTGTTTTCACCACTCCTGTTTAACATTATACTGGAAATCCTAACCAGCACAATAAGCAAGAAAAATAAAGGCAAAGAAATTGGAATTGAATAAATAAAACTGTCTTTATTCAGAGATGACATGATTATCTATGATGAAAATCTCAAAGAATCTAGAAAAAAAAGCTACTAGAACTAATAAGTCAGTTTAGAAAAGTCAAAAGATATAAGGTCAACCAACAAAAATCAATTGCTTAAAAATAATTAAAAAGCTCAGGAAAATAGTTAAGAGCAGATGAGGACTGAAAATTGATTCTATATCCCAGCCTTCTAAATTGTTTAAGTTACACATTAGATTTAGCTAGCTACTAATCACATTAGATTTTCAAACTCTGCAAGTACATATTTTGCTGTACTTTATTTTGATTTAAAATTTTTAAAAATCCATTAAAATACTAAATCAATTATAGTTATAAATACTAGCAATGAGCAACTGGAAAACAAAATTTTACTAAAAGTACCATTAAAAATTACACCAAAACATGAAATAGATAGCTATAAACATGATAAAATATGTTCAATATTTATATGCTAAAAACTATAAAATATTCATAAGGAGGGCCGGGCGCGGTGGCTCAAGCCTGTAATCCCAGCACTTTGGGAGGCCGAGACGGGCGGATCACGAGGTCAGGAGATCGAGACCATCCTGGCTAACGCGGTGAAACCCCGTCTCTATTAAGAAATACAAAAAAAAACTAGCCGGGCGAGGCGGCGGGCGCCTGTAGTCCCAGCTACTCGGGAGGCTGAGGCTGGAGAATGGCGTGAACCCGGGAGGCGGAGCTTGCAGTGAGCTGAGATCCGGCCACTGCACTCCAGCCTGGGTGACAGAGCGAGACTCCGTCTCAAAAAAAAAAAAAAAAAAATTCATAAGGAAATCAAAGATGACCTAAATGGAGAAATACAGTCTATTTATGTACTCAAAAACCCAAAATTGTTAAGATGTCAGTTCTCTCCAAGCTGATTTATAGAGTCAATGCAATACCAACAGACTTCCATCAGGAATTTATGCAGAAGCTAACAAGACGATTCTAAAATTTATGTCAGGCCGAAAAATCTGTAACAGCCAAAACTATTTTGAAAATAAAGAACTAGGTCGAAGGGCTCAAATTTCCTTACTTCAAAACTTACAATAAAGCTACAATAATCAATACAGTGTGGTATTGTTGAAAGAATAAATGCATAAATCAATGGGACAGAACACTCAGAATAGATCACACATACATGCTCAACTGATTTTCAACAAAGGTACAAAGACAATTCAATAAGAGGATAATCTTTTCACTGTGGTGCTAGCACAATTGGACATTCATACGCACAATAGAATCTCTATCAATACCTTAACTCATGTATAAAAATTAACTTAAAATGGATCAGAACTAAATATACAACCTAAAACTGTAAAACATCTCGAAGAAATCATTGGAGAACATCTTAATGACTCCACATTAGGTCAGTATTTCTTAGATATAACAACAAAAGCATAACACATTTTTAAAAACTGATAAATTGAATTTCATCACAATTAAAGACTTCTGTTATGCAGTAACAGGCATTGTTAAAGACAATGAGAAGACAAGCTACAGACAGCAAGAAAAGATCTGCCAAATATATACCCAATGAAAGATTAATGTCCAGAACATATAAAGAACTCTCAAATCTAAATCACAAGGAAACAAACAATCCAATAAAACTTGGGCAAAAGACTTAAACAGATACTTCACCAAAGACAAGATATGTTTGGCAAATAAGCACAAAGATGTTCGACATTAGTAGTCACTAAGGAAATTCAAATTAAAAACACAATAGGATAAAACTATTCTTTTAGAATGTCTAAAATTTTTAAAATCTGACAATATCAAGTGCTGACAAAGATGTGGAAAGTATAACCCTCAGACACTACTACCAGGAATGCAAAATGGTACAGCCACTTTGGAGAACAGTTTGATATTCTATTACATTTAACATACCTCCCAGAAACCCCAATCCTCGATATTTACCCAAGTGAAATGAAATCTATATTCATATAAAAATCTGTTCACAAATATTGATAGTGAATTGCTTATTATCACCTGAAACTGGAAACAGCCCAAATGTCCTTCAACTGGGGAACAGGTAAACACACAGTGATATGTCTTTACAATGAAATAATACTCGGCAACAAAAATGAATTATCTATTGATATACCCACCACCATGGATGAATCTCAAACACATTAATGCTAAGTGAAAGCAGGCACCCTAAAAAGCCTACAAACCATGACTCCATTTATACGACATTCTGAAATAGGAAAGAACACAGGGAGAAAAAGCAGATCAGTGACTGCCAAGGTCTGCAGGTGGTGGAAGAGCAGACAACCAAAGCTTACAAGGCAATTCTGGGAGGTGATGGAGCTGTTCTGCATCTCAAATGTGATGGTGCCTATATGACTATATACATTTGTCAAAATTCAGAACTGAACTTCCTCATAATTGTGTACTAATTGTTCGGAATTGTACATTAAAATGGGTGAATTCTACTGCACATAAATTATACCTACTTTTTTACATGAGAAAGAAAAAGAGTCTTCAAGAAAACCCATTATGATGCAGCATTCAAAAGAAAAGTTATTGTGTACCTGGGAAAATGCCAATCATTTGTCAAACAATGGAATCAAAAGGCAGTAGAAACTGCCAAATTTACCAGACCAGAATACACTGAAGCTAGGAAAAGTTGGTGTGACTGATTTATGTGCAATAGATGATCAGGTAGATATTGAATATTTATTTTTTTCAAAGTTTCCAGTTAACTTTTAGAAAAATATATCTAACTTTTAGCAATATTACTTATAGAAAAGCCAGAACTCAAAATTTAATCTAAAGAAAATGTAGATAAAACCCTGGTAGACTTTAATATTCCTCAGACTTATTCTGCCAATCCTAAAGATGCCAAAAATGTCAAAATTGTGGGCACATACAAAACTGGCTAAGGGAAGCAAAGACAATTAATAGTTCAATCTCACTATAGATGTAAAAAAACCAAAATATTAGAAAATCAAAGTCACTAGGGTATTAAAAAAAACTACAGTATGACTAAGTGTTTATTCCAGGAATGCAAGAATGCGTCAACATTCAAAAATCATGAGCACAGATTATGGAAAACAGCGTTTCACCTTGAAATCATATGTAACACTGATAGATTATATCAGTTATCACATTATTACAGTTCAGGAGGATCTTCATAGTTTGATTATAATGATGAAGAAACTGGTATGCAATTTCAAAAATAAAGGTATATTGTAATTTAGAAACTTTTCTAACATTGTCTATATGAAAGGAAGTGCTTTTTCCTGAGAGATTATAAAGTGATACGAATCTTACTGCCTATAATCTGGAATAAAGAAAATACGAGAATCCATCTTTTATCATGCTATTACCGTTATTTTTTCTCTTCAGCTGGCCTGACTTGGTTTCTGTTAATTTTGAAAAATCTTTCCTAATACACAAATCACAGAAATAATAGAAAGAATTACCCAGGAAAAATCAAATCAGGTTGACATCAGAATCACCTGGAAAGCATTGTTAAACCAGAGATTCCCTGACCCCACCAAAGCAGTCTGGGCTGGGACTGGGGAGCCATAGGTTATTTTTCAAACAAGGTTCCCAAAGAGATTTTGTTATCAGCCAGTTCTGGAACCACTGCTATTAGGAAACAGAGGCATTAACATGTTCTTCCCTTGATGTTTTTTCAGTATAGTTACAGATATAAAATTTTAGCATGAGAAAAATTAAACAAATGATAAAAACATACCATAATAATTTATGACTTGTCTCTGTAAAAAGAATTTTACAGGGAGTTATTTCTAGAGACATTGAGGCTGAAAAGATCAGAGGCAGCCTCTGGGGGCAGTATCTGACAGTCATTAGGAACTTAACTCATTCCCTGAACAAATATTTAAGGCTAGAAGAATCTGTAAATCAAAAAGGCAAGTGAGGAATATTCCAGGTGAGGATGAACTCACAGTCACAGTCAGAGACACAGGAAAGTAAAAATTGGGCTGAGACAAGAAGTCTGGATGTAGTGGGATCAAGGAGCGTGGGGGTGGCTGCTGTGAGATTGGGCTTGGAGGTCAGATTATAGAGGCCTGTGAATGGCTTAAGGCTGTTCTGTGTGAAACAGGGAGCCACCGGGGGTTTCTGAAGGTGGTGACGCAGTCAGACTATGTTTTAGATCAACAAAGCAATCAAGTGTATGATGTATTTGGGCTACAGAGAAGCCACAGTTAATACTCAAAGTGTGAGCTAGTACAGTCTGGTCAGGAAAAAATAGTAATATCAAAGTAAAACCAAGTGTTTCTCTACCTGGGATAATCGGCAGGCCCACAGGGGAGGAGCTGAGCCCCAAGGTGGCTGCCCAATCGCAACAAGAAGCCTGAGAACTCCCTAAAACACGCTATTGGGTAACATCAGTAGCAACTGTGTTAATTGTATCATGTATACCATGAGTGACTACTGGGAAGGCAGGAGCTTTTGGTAGTAATCAGAGGCAGGTTGCAAGGTAGGAACTGTGTTCCTCCAGGCATGTTCTAAAACCACCTGCTGCTTCCTCGTGAACATACTCGTTTCTACAAGATTAGCAACCAAGTGATTATGAAAATGATCACCCTGTTGACCTAATAGGAAAATACCAAATGGGAATTTAACTTGGATAATGGGGAAGGTTTGGAATACATCTGTTTGAGTCATGTTCTATGAATGGACTCAGTACTTAGCCGGAAATATGCATGAAGCTCAGGAGAAAAGTTAGAATGAGGTTATACCTAGCCCTATAGAAGACATAACTGAAGTGAGGTGAATGAGTGGAAAGTGCCTTCTCATGGAGTGGCAGACAGCAAATCCCTCAGAATCTTCTCTGAGCACCTCCATTTACCCCATTAGCCAGTCCTTCTACCCACATGTACCGAGCACCTGTGGTGTGTCAAGCACCAGGCTATGAGTAAGGATACAGATGAACCACAGCCCGTGACCTCCAGGAGCACACTGCCTAGCAAGACACTACCCTTATGACCGCGTCACAAGCGCAGGTTGCCGAGCACATGTTCATCTGCTTACAGCCTCATCAGATGAGTAGAGAGGGGCTTCTCTGTCCACTTAAAGGTGCTCAATCTGAGACGTGGAGATACCACATCACATAGCAGGAGACAGTGCTGGAGCTAGACCCCAAACCCGGGGCGTCTTCCCGGTGTTTCCCACAGCCTCAGATGACATTCCATGTAGTCTAACCCCAGGAAAGGGGAACAGCACTCAGTATCCAGGGGCCCTGAAGCAGACAGATGGCAGTGATCACAGGCAGATAAAGGAAGGGCATTCACTCCTGCTCCCCATGGGACCCTCAGACTGAAGAGGACAGCCTTCAAGGACTCTAGAGAAGCAGGTGGGGCAGATGAGGGAACCAATGTGTATCCATTCTTCCTGCCTAAGTCAGACCGTTCACCTTCTCATGCTATCACCATCCTCCACCAGGATAGATAGTGATGAGAACTCTGGCTGATTCTCTTGCCCCGGCCTCCCGAGTAGCTGGGATTACAGGCGCCTACCATCATGCCCAGATAATTTGGGGATTTTTAGTAGAGACGGGGTTTCACCACGTTGGTCAGGCTGGTCCTGAACTCGTGACCTCAGGTGATCCACCTGCCTCAGCCTCCCAAAGTGCTGGGATACAGGCGTGAGCCACCACACCCAGCCACCACTTGGCTTCTTAGGCCAGAGTTTCCTCTTCAGTCCAATGCAAAGGTCAGGTGGACTTGATTCTTAGTCCTAATACCCTGTGATTCCAGAACTAGGAAGTGAGCCACAATATATGAGGCATGAAAAGAGAACACAAAGCCCCAGAAACCCAAAAGTCTTCTACGGGCCTGGGCTTTCACTCTGGCCACCCAATTGCCTCTTAATATTTTTGATCGAGACAAAATAAAACAATTTCTGATGTTTCAGAAATATTCTTGGCAGCAGAGGGCCAGAATGAAAACCCTCCCAAAATAAACCTCAGGACAAACACACCTGCATGTTTGGGAGTGCACTGCAGGGTCAGAGGTGTTGTGCCAGGGCCCAGCAAAGAAGGAGCTGACAGCCTTCAGACACTGGAGCCAAATGTTCCTGCCTTCCTCTCTCCTGGCAAATGCTCACCCTCCCTTCCTCCTCCTCATCTTTGAGGCCTTCCCCCATCACTCTAGCCCCTGAATTTACTGTCATCCTTTAATTCTCTTAACGAAACTTGGAAATTGCTTGTTGTCCCTGTTTTCTAATTACTTCATATGTGTTAGCTCTCTCGCTTCCCACCCAGTCTCTTAGCATAGGCACATTACCTTTGTTTTATAATCCTCTACAGACCTCGATAGAAAGTAGGTACATCATTAGCGTCTGCTGGTTGATTTACAAGTCATTCTATAGACCTGGAGAACACTGCCCAGTATATATAATAAAAGCTATTCTTTGTTTTGTGCCTATTTATAACATATTCATTTAATTTTTATAACCGCCCTCATTGTCAGATGACAAAACTCAAGTCAGCTCATAGAGGTTAAAACCTATGCCCAAGAACACCCAGCCAGTGAATGAACTGGGTGGAACTGAACCCAAGTTTAACACCAAAGATCACATTCTGCTTGGCTGCCTCCTCCTGCCAGAAACCTGAATGAGAGCTACTATACATCAGAAATCTTCATCTCTGAAAAAAAAAGAAAGGTAAACAACATCCTCAACTATAAAAGCCCCAAGTTGCAGGTGTTCAGTTCCCCCAAAGATTATGATAAGTAACCCATAAGGTCCTGGTTTAACAAATTAGCATCAGATTTGAGTGCCCAGAGCCAGGGGAAAAAATCAAGAAGTAGGTCTGAAAGAAAAGGAAATCCTCTCCTTATCCCTTTTCTTTTGTCGCCAAAGGGGCTTTCTGTCTCCAGAGGGCTCTGCACTGAAGACGCAGGGAAGGAGGGGAAGGGAGGGTGGAAGGGGGGCATGGAAGTACCAACAGAGAAGGGATGGGGACAACATGGGAAATCTGAGAAGCTGGATCTACACAAAAATTTCCACAGCTCCCTAGTTGGGGTGCCCATTCACCCTCAGACACTGAAGTACAGTGAGCAGGAGGGCAGGGAAAAGAAGGTGGTGTGAGCATCTGGAAACACAGCCTTACCTTCCAGCCCATGAGGCAGCAACTTTTGCTGGCTCTCCTCCTGCCCCAGCCCACTGGGCTGGCTATCATAGTAAATTTCATGGGGGCTGCAGCCCTCACACACCAGGTGCGTGCAACAAGGAGGAGGGATGCACCTGCTGGCCTGCAGTGCAAATACGGAGGTCTACCCACCTTGAGTTTGTGAGGGGAATGCATTTGCTCAACCTCTTGGCATCAAACGAATGGAAAAGTGCACAGCCAAAACTCAAGAAAGAATAGAGAATCCATCTGCGGAACGGCGCAGGTGGGAGAGGGGCGTGGCTTGTACCAGCACTGCTGCCCTGCACAGCCAAGTCTGCCTGCTTGTAGGGCAGGAGACTGGGGGAGCACGGAGAAGAGATAGAAGTCACATGGCACGGGAGCTAATCACAGTGACATCACTCTGTCCCACTGTGGCTCACCACTGGATCGTTCCTTGATTCTGAGCACTCAGGTCACCCAATAGATCCCGCTCAAGCCTGAGCATCCGCATGGACATTTTCCATGCAAATGGCCCTACCTCATGTCCTCTGCATGCACCCTCTGTTGGCCAAGTTGGGTGAGAACATTGTCTTTTGTTGGGAAAGGATACTTTTTAAGTGTTGTTTCTAAATTTTACTACATTTGCTGAAGACAGGACAGGAAGCTTTTAAGAATGAACAATCTCCCAGCCTCTGTGGGTTGGTTTGAGCTGCGAGAGATGCAGCAGGGCTTCCAAGTAGGCTTATATTTCCAGACTCCCAAGAAGTATTGCTCTCAGAAAGACACTAAATGAGACTCTCCAAACTCATGGGACACTGAACCCTATCCCCAAGCAAGGCTGCATTCTGAAACCCCCACCTTATGAACTTCCTAAAAGACAGACAAGCCAACTAGCTGTGTTTCAAACTCTAGGCTCATCTTCTATTTTGAGGATAAAAGCAAGGGGTCATTCTCAAAGACACTGAGTACATGGTGACCCCAGTGCATTCACAATCTATGCTTCTGAGGCCAGCAAATATCTCCCTAGCCAGAGACCCAGAACCTTTCCCCACCCTTGGCACTCAAAGGCCTCTCCCCTCTGCCACATCTGGGTCACCTCCTTCTCTGACAAGCCTTCTCAGCAGACTCCCCACCCCCCCCACCTGCCAGCCAGGAGGCCCTACTCTTCAGTGACTGTAACTGTCTGTCTACCATGTTCAGACAGCAGGTGGGGCCACCTGGCCTTACCAGTTAGAGTAGGAATATTCCAAGGCCTAGTCTGCTCTGTGTATGTTCTCTAAAGATCTGGCCCCTGGGGAAACAGCCCCTGATGAAGGGGTGGGCAAACCTCACACAAAGGGCAGCTACTCCGGCTGGGTGCAGTGGCTCATGCCTGTAACCCAGCACTTTGGGAGGCAGAGGTGGGCGGATCACTTGAGCACATTAGACTAGTTTGGGCAACATGGTGGGACCCCGTCTCTACAAAAAAATCCAAAAAACTAGCCAGGTGTGGTGGCACAAACCTGTAGTCCCTGCTACTCAGAAGGCTGAAGTGGGAGAATTCCTTGAGCCTGGTAGGTCAAGGCTGCAGTGAGCTGAGATCTGCCACTATACTCCAGCCTGGGCAACGGAGCCAGACCCTGTCTCAGAATAAAAAATAAAAATAAGACAAGGAAACATCTACAAGGCTGCAGCTACCCTCCTCCTCAGCTAGCCAGTTATTACACAAAAGAAACTGAACATGGGAGATGAACCAGCATAAATGCTTCCCCACTGTGGGGTGGTTCTCCAAGCTCATGTTTAGCTGCAGATGATGCTCAGCATCCTTTGCATCATCAGTGAACAATGTGACAGACCTGTACATCTTGGCAAAAAAGCTCTTGTGCATGTCTCCAGAGTACCCACTACCCAAACCAGCATCCAGAGTCCAACCACTCCGGACCCAGGACCAACTGCTCAGGTTCCTACTTGCCCCAGCCCAAGGCTCCTGGCCCACTGAGAGTGGAAGTAAAAGGGGTAACCTCACTCTGGGCAGGAAGGAAAATTCCATGCTGCCCTAGCGCACTGTGGTGCCAGCAGCGTCATCCTCCACAGCCCCACAGTGTGCAGGCGGTGAAGAGACTAAGAGAATCACAGAAGAGAGAAGGAGGTCAAGAATTTAAAAGAAAACAGATAGTTCTTTTAGAACCCTAAATGCCTTGTAGGAACCTAATAAAGTCACCAGACGCACCTACACTTCTCCCAGAGACTGGCATTGTCCATTCCTGATTCTTTGAAGTGTGGGTGGGGTTCCCCAAATGGTCCTCCTAAGCCCACCATCTGGAAATAATTTAATGACAAGTGCATTTTGACAAAAAGGATTCCATTCAGGTGGAAGAATACAGCCTCACTTGGAAGGGGGATGCAGCTCCAGGGCAGGCTCTTAAAGGCTGTGGGGTTGGGGGGGTCATCGCATATACTCTGGTTTATGGGGAGAGGAGAGATGGTAAAAACCAACGGCCTGAGGTCTGGCACCACGCCTACTGCCCAGGTGTTTCCCTACACCCACCCAGCTTCCTGAATCACAACAGCTAATTTTATTCCCTCTAGACTCTAGCAGAGCTGGGTCTTCATCTGGTTATGAAATAGAAAGCACCCCGCACCCCAACAGACACACACACACACCCCAATCTAAAAAAAAAAAAAATCCTAGAAACCATTTGCCCATCAGCCCATCTTCGCATCTTCAATGCCACTCCTAGAAATTCAGTCCTTTGGGTCTTGAAGGTTTTAGTCCCATAAGTTCCAGGGAGGGGTCTACCTCAACCATTGACAGCTCATATCTCCTGAGAAGTTTATCCAAAACTTTCCAGCTGCAATCATCGGCAAACAAGGTCCCTCAACAGTGGGACCCCAGTTAACGCGAAGGAGGCAGAGCGAGTCAAGGGGCTTAAGTGAGGAATATGGAGTAGGAACAAGTCTGCAAAGCCCGAGCCCCAGCTTCGACTGGGATGGCCAGGTTTGGCACTCGCGGGCCGCCTTCCCCGCCCTACCTTCCCGGAATCACATTTGGGCTGGAAGGACCTTCACGTGGTACCCCCTTCCCAGAGGCCGTCACCGAGTCCTCCAGCGAGGGGCTGGGAGCTGGGAGAAGGGTCCGCTTCTCCTCCGCCCCTCAAATCAAAGGCACCCCCTTCGGATAATTCCTAGAGAGGCAATCGCATCACTGTCCCCAAGCACTTCATCTCCCCAAAAGAAAACTCGTGCAGCCTGGCGTCACTGGGGTCGTCTCCTTACGCCCCCGACTCCTCGCCACACCCCGGGGCCCCTCTCCAGCAGGGGAGTCGAGCGGCACCGACGGTGGGGGTCCCAGCCCCCACCCAGAACTCCCACCCTCGGAGCCTTGACTTCCAGGGCCTGCGCCTGGACAAAAGCGTGGGGCGGGCTCACTCACCCGCGCGGCGAAGGCGGCCCGGGAGCCGGGGCACCGGCGCTCGGCGGGGCGCCCCGGCCGCAGGCGCACTGCGCTGGCTCCGAGCTCGCTTAGCGCCCTGCTGCCTACCGGGCGGCGCGGGGAGCCAGCAAGGCGCGTCCGGGACTAGGCAGGGCGGGGCGGGGTGAGCGAACGGGCGAGAGAGCGAGCATGTGGGAGTGCGGAGAGCGGACGCGCGCTGGGGCGAGCGAGTGAGAGCGCGGCGCTGCGGGGTCAGTACTCAAACCACCGGCTCCAGCCCCCATGTGCTGATTTGCATGACATTTGCATAGCGCTCGGGGGGTGGACCTGCTGCCCTTCCCGCCACTCCCACCCGCCCTCTGCCTCGGAGTCGGGAGCGGAGAATCCGCAGCCAAACCGAGGGTCAGACCCGAGGCCCCCTCGCCCTTACCCTGCACCGCCCCAGTTACTCCTCGCACGCGGCGGTCAGCGTGCCGGTGCCGTCTTGGTGCGTGTCTTAGTCGCAGATTGGGAGACCTAGGCCTCAGGTCGGGGGCTGATGCTAGCTTTGGGAGCGTGCATGAGACACTGGCTGTCTCTGGGCCTCAGTTTTCTAATCTGTACAATGAAGATGTCAGCGGAAACATGGGGCTAAGGCTTTAGCGATGGAAGGTTGTCTATGTGATGTTTTTTAGGACATCCTCCAGCGGTGCAACTCAGCCCCACGGTTCCTCTGACATACTCCCTTCGTGTGTGTTAAGAATCTCTCATTGGTTTGGAAGATACCTACAAAGTTCTTTAAATTAAAAAAAGGGGGAGGAAGAGGAGGTGTTTTGGGTTTTGGCTTGCTTTATATTTAGTTTGCACCCAATATGAACTATTTTATAGCTTTTGATCTCTTCACTTGGACCTTCTTTTGTTTTTTTTTAAAAAAAAACTGTTTACGGAAGGTTAAGGAGTGTTTTTTCAATTTTTTAAATTGTAAAATAAAACATAAATACAGAAAACCACACACACACACAAAAAAACAAATATATAGACTAGTGAATTATTATAAATGGAACATCCTTGTAATCACCACCTGGATCAAGAAATAGAACTCTGCCAGCCACCCCAGAAGCCTCTCCATGTGCCCCACCTTAATGACAGCCCCCTTTCTCCCTCCTCCCAAAAGTAACTGCTAACCTGACTTTCATGTAGTCACTTCTGTTGCTTTCCTTTTTCTTGGTATCTTCCAAGGGTGCACCTTACCCCTCCCCTAACTCTTTTTTTTTTTTTTTTTTTTTTTTTAATTTGATGTGCCTTTTAAGTCTTTTCCTTACAATTATTTGTTAAATAACTTAAGACCTTGATCTGTGAGGTTTTCCAGAGTCTGGGGGTTGCACATTCATGAGGCAATTCAGCATGTTTCTCGGTCCTCTGTATTGACAGCAAGTTGGTTGATCCAGGGTCTTCCTCAGACTGAAGTTTGATGTCTGTTGTAAGATTATACATGGTTGTGTGTTCTTTTCATCAAGAGGTACATGATTATGATGTCTGGTGTTTGCTCTTTTTTGAGGTTAGCAGCTGTCGATGCTCAATTCCTAGATTCATTAATTAATTGAAGTTGCAAAATCATGATATTCTAATAATTTTCATTTATTAGTTCAACAAGTGTATAAGGAGATGCTTCCTCTCATCTACTATTTGATTACCCTGAGATAGAAAGGCACGATGAATACCTGCTTTTTTAAAAAATTTACCTAGTTTTCAAGATAATGAATTGGTTCTCTGTCATTCTTAGATTTCTTTAATATCATTATAAATTCATGAATTTAAATATATGTGATAGGTTTCCATCTACTAAATTAGAGCTCAAATTGTCCCATCTTTGGCCAGTAGGAACTTCTTCAGTATGGCTCCTGGCTCCTTTGGATAAAATTCTAGTAGTCTTTTCTCTCTCTCTCTTTCTCTCTCTCTCTCTCTGTAGTGTGCAAAGAGCTTCAAAGACTCTAGAAGTCTTTGATAGCTTCCTTGCTATCTGATATGACAAGAGGTTCCAGGCACATCTGTACATTTGCTGCCTCAAACCTGGAATCAGCCATTTCTCCAAGAAGTTCTATTTGGTTTTTTTTTTGTTTTTTTTTTTTGTTTTTTCCTTTTTTTGAGATGGAGTCTCAGTCTGTCACCAGGCTAGAGTGCAGTGGCGCAATCTCAGCTCACTGCAACCTCCAAATCCCCGGTTCGAGGGATTCTCCTGCCTCAGCCTCCCGAATAGCTGGGATTACAGGCACGTGCCACCATGCCCAGCTAATTTTTGTATTTTTAGTAGAGACAGGGTTTCATCATGTTGGCCAGGATAGTCTCCATCTATTGTCCTTGTAATCTGCCTTCCTTGGCCTCCCAAAGTGCTGGGATTACAGGCGAGAGCCACTGCCCCAGGCCAGAAGCTCTAGTTTCTTTTGTTGAAATTTTAAGATAACAATATGAGCACTAGGGGTATTCATTGTTACTAGGTTGGGAACTGTTTCTAGGCTTTGTCTTTTTTTTTTGTTTGTTTTTTTATACTTTAAGTTCTAGGGTACATGTGCTCTAGGCTTTTTCAATAGGCAGAGCTAGTAAAGAATACTTCATTCTTTAATATTCTAGAGGAATATTATTCTTCGTAATATTTTCATTAGTTCATATTATCATGCGCGTCCGTGTGAAGAGACCACCAAACAGGCTTTGTGTGAGCAATATGGCTGTTTATTTCACCTGGGTGCAGGTGGGCTGAGTCTGAAAAGAGAGTCAGCAGAGGGAGATAAGTGTGGGGCCGTTTTATAGGGTTTGGGTAGCTAAAGGAAAATTACAGTCAAAGGGGGGTTGCTCTCTGGGGGGCAGGAGTGGGAGTCACAAGGTGCTCAGTGGGGGAGCTTTTTGAGCCAGGATGAGCCAGGCACAAGATAATGTCATCGCTTAAGGCAAGGACCGGCCATTTTCACTTCTTTTGTGGTGGAATGTCATCAGTTAAGGCGGGGCAGGGCATGTGCACTTCTTTTGTGATTCTTCAGTTACTTCAGGCCATCTGGGTGTATATGTGCAAGTCACAGGGGATGCGATGACTTGGCTTGGGCTCAGAGGCCTGACACATATTATTTCCAATTTAATTTCCGGACTGTAGTTTTTACTTAACATATTCTATATTACATTAGGACATCCTTTCTTTCATGTAGAGAATTCTGGTTCTCAAGGACAAAAGGGATGATGAAATTAGAATATCTCAATTTACTAATTTGCTTTAGTTTGCATTAAACATACAATAATAATCTCAGAATAACAATATTAATACTACCATCATCAGTTTTGATTCTTGAAAACAGTTAATTTTTTTGCATATGCTATCCATCTTTTATAGTTATACTCTATCTAAATTATCAGCTTCTATAGCCATTCTATACCATAATCTTCCTATTTAATCCTAATTTAGTCTTAGTTTTACAATTCTACAATTCTAATCCTAATTAAAGCTCAAATATATACTTAATGCTTACCATTAGTTCCTTATGTTTGTGTATCTTTAGTCATTTTGATTGTCTCAAAGCTTGTCCTCTACTAGATTCCTTAGGAAGGGCTTATGGAAAGAATATGCTCTGAGTTCTTGCATGTTGCTTACAGTTTGTTCATGCCATTTTACTTGAAGGTCAATTTTGTTGGATACAAACTACTTGGTGTCTTAGTCCAATTGGGTTTCTGTAACAACGACAAAACACACACACACACACACACACACACACACACACACATACACACAGAGAAGATAAGTGGCTTATAAACAAGAAACATTATTTCTTACAGTTCTGGGGGCTGTGAAGTCCGAGATCAAGGCTCCAACAGATTCAGTGTCTGTTGAGAGCCTCTTTCTGGTTCGTAGACAGCACCTTCTCACTTTGTCTAGATGCCCAAATAACTATCTTTTTCTTTCAAATCCACTAATTTTATTAGAATGTCTCTTGGTCATTCTAGTCTGAAAGTAAACAGTGTGTATTTCTTTCAAAATGTAGTTTCAAATGCATATATGTTGTTAATTTCAGGAAAATTTTCTTCAGTTACAGTCTTAAATATTTTTTCTGTTTTGGATTGCTTTAGATTGCTTCTCCAGAGACTTCTGTTATCTGCATGTTGAACCTCTTTTATCTTCAATATTTGTCACTTTCCCTTAAATCTTTTTAATTTTCTTTCTTCATTTATTTTTAATTTTATAAATTTCCCTCCTTTTTGCCTTCTTTTCTTTTAAGCTTTTATTAATTATATTTATTTGTTCTTGTGTTCCTTATAGGTTAATCTTTATTTCTCAAATGCTTTTTAAAATGTTTAATTATTCTATGAGTTCTGTTCCAATTTCTGAGCTTCTCTAATGTATATTGTTCTTTCATGTTTTATGTCACTCAATGTGTATTTGCTCTTCTAGGACATTATAGCTTTAATTTTTTTTTGAGAATATCTTTCTAGAGGTTATTATGATCTTTATTTACTTTTTTCTAGTAACTTTACATGAGAGTTGACCTTAGTATTTTTTTGTTGATCATTTTTACATGAATTTTGTTTTCTTGAACTTTTAAAAGGAGGTTTGGTCCAGACAGTTTTTCAAACTTCACAAAGCTTTCCCTTTTGTTGTTTCTGAGTAGTGCCAAAAAATATATATGGTGGCTGGACTTCTGAGATTTCCTGGCTCTGTTTCCCTCACTCACTTTTATCTGGCTCTTCTTTTTCTTTCAACTTGTATTAGTCAGTTTTCACACTGCTATAAAGAGCTACCTGAAACTGGGTAATCTGTGAAGAAAAGAGATTTAATTGACTGACAGTTCCTTAGGCTTAACAGGAAGGATGACTGGGGGTCCTCAGGAAACTTACAATCATGGCAGAAGGTGAAGGTGAAGAGGAACCAAGCGCTTTCTTCATATAGTGGCAGGAGAGAGAGAGTGTGCAGGGGGAAGTGCCATACACTTTTAAACCATCAGGTCTTGTGAGAACTCACTCACTATCATGAGAACAGCAAGGGGGAAATCCACCCCCATCATCCATGATTTAATCACTTCTCACCAGACCCCTCTTCCAATTCAACATGAGATTTGGGTGGGGACACAAATTCAAACTATATAATTCCACCCCAGCCCCTCTCAAATTTCATGTCCTGCTCACACTGCAAAATACAATGATCCCTTCTCTACAATTTCCCAATCTTAACTCATTTCAACATTAACTCAAAACTCCACAGTTCAAAGTCTCATCTGAGACAAGTAAGGGATATAGGCATTAGGTAAATGCTCCCATTCCAAAAGGGAGAAATTGCAGCCAGGTGCAGTGGCTCATGCCTGAAATCCCAACAATTTGGGAGGCCAAGGCAAGTGGATTACTTGAGGTCAGGAGTTCAAGACCAGCCTGGGCAACATGGTGAAACCCTGTCTCTACTAAAAATATTTTTAAAATTAGCCAGGTGTGGTGGTGCATGCCTGTAATCCCAGCTACTTGGAGGCTGAGGCAGAAGAATCGCTTGAACTCAGGAGGCAGAGGCTGCAGTGAGCTGAGATCATGACACTGCACTCCTGTCTGGGCAACAGAGGGAGACACAATCTCAAAAAAAAAAAAGGGAGAAATGGGCCAAAATAAAGGGGCTATAGGCCTCATGCAAATCCAAAACTCAGCAAGGAAGTCATTAAATCTTAAAGGTCTAAAATAATCTCTTTTGAATTCATGTCTCACATCCAGGACATGCTAATGCAAGGATGGACTTCCAAGTCCTTGGGCAGCTCCACCCCAGTGGCTTTGCAGGGTACAGGCCCTATGTCTGCTTTCACAGACTGGCATTGAGTGCCTGCAGCTTTTCCAGGTGCACAGTGCAAACTATCAGTGGATCTACCATTCTGGTGTCTGAAGGATGGTGGCCCTCTTCTCATAGCTCCACTAGGCAGTGCCCCAGTGGGGACTCTGTGTTGGGGCTCCAACTCCACATTTCCCCTCCACACTACCCTAGTGGAGGTTCTCCATGAGGGCTCTGCCCCTGTAGCAGACTTCTGCCTGGACATCCAGGCATTTCCATACATCCTTTGAAATCTAGGTGGAGGTTCATGTATTAGTCCGTTTTCAAGCTGCTGATAAAGACATACCTGAGACTGGGAAAAAAAAGAGGTTTAATGGACTTACAATTTCACCTGGCTGGGGAGGCCTCACAATCATGGCGGAAGTCAAGGAGGAGCAAGTCACATCTTACATGAATGGCAGCAGGCAGAGAGAGTGCTTGTGCAGAGAAACTCCCGTTTTTAAAACCATCACATCTTGTGAGACCATTCACTATCATGAGAACAGCACAGGAAAGACCCATCCCCATGACTCAGTCATCTCCCACCAAGTCCCTCTCACAACACATGGGAATTATGGGCACTACAAGATGAGATTTGGGTGGGGACACAGAGCCAAACCATATTATTCCATCTCCGGCCTCTCCCAAATTTCATGTCCTCACATTTCGAAACCAATCATGCCTTCCCAATAGTCCTCCAAAGTCTTCAATCATTTCAGCATTAACTCAAAAGTCCACAGTCTGAAGTCTCATCTGAGATAAGGCAAGTCCCTTCCACCTATAAACCTGTAAGATCAAAAGCAAGTTAGTTACTTCCTAGATACCATGAAGGTACAGGCATTGGGTAAATACAGCCACTCTAAATGAAAGAAATTGGCCAAAATAAAGGGGCTACAAGCCCCATGCAAGTCCAAAATCCAGCAGGGGAGTCAAATCTTAAATCTCCAAAATGTCTTCCTTTGACTCCATGTCTCACATCCAGGTCACACTGATGCAAGAGGGCAGCTCTGCCCCTGTGGCTTTGCAGGATATAGCCTCCCTCTTGACTGCTTTCATGGGCTGGCATTGAGTGTTTGTGGTTTTCCAGGCAAACAGTGCAAGCTGTCAGTGGATCTACCATTCTGGGATCTGCAGGATAGTGGCCCTCTTCTCACAGCTCCACTAGGCAGTGCCCCAGTAGGGACTCTGCACTGGGGCTCTGACCTCACATTTCCCTACTGCACTGCCCTAGCAGAGGTTCTCCATGACTGCTGTGCCCCTGCAGGAAACTTCTGCCTGGGCATCCAGGCGTTTCCATACATCCTCTGAAATCTAAGTGGAGGTTTCCAAACCTAAATTCTTGACTTCTGTGTACCTGCAGGTTCAACACCATGTGGAAGCTGCCATGGTTTTGGGCTTGCACCCTCTGAAGCCACAGCCCAAGCTCCATATTGGCCCTTTTAGCCACAGCTGGAGCAGCTGGGACACAGGGCACCTAATCCCCAGGCTGCACACAGCACAGGGATCCTGGGCCTGGTCCATGAAACCACTTTTTCCTTCTAGGCCTCCTGGCCTGTGATGGGAGGGGCTGCCACAAAGGTATCTGACGTGGCCTGGAGACATTTTACCCATTGTCATGGGGATTAACATTCGGTTCCTGTTACTTATGCAAATTTCTGCAGCAGGCTTGAATTTCTCCTCAGAAAATGGGATTTTCTCTTCTATCACATTATCAGGCTGCAAATTTTCTGAACTTTTATGCTCTGCCTCCCTTTTAAAACTGAATGCCTTTAACAGCACCTAAGTCACCTCTTGACTGCTTTGCTGCTTAGAAATTTCTTACACCAGATACCCTAAATCGTCTCTCTCAAGTTCAAAGTTCCACAAATCTCTAGGGCTATGGTAAAATGCTGTCAGTCTCTTTGCTAAAACATAACAAGAGTCACCTTTGCTCCAGTTCCCAACAAGTTCCTCATCTCCATCTGAGACCACCTCAGCCTGGATTTCATTGTCCATATTATTATCAGTATTTTTGTCAAAGCCATTTAACAAGTTTCTAGGGAGTTCCAAACTTTCCCACATTTTCCTGTCTTCTTCTGAGCCCTCCAAACTGTTCCAACCTCTGCCTGTTACCCAGTTCCAAAGTTGCTTCCACATTTTCAGGTATCTTTTCAGCAGCACCCCACTCTACTGTTACCAATTTACTGTATTAGTCCATTTTCACAATGCTGATAAAGACATACCCAAGACTGGGAAGAGAGGTTTAATGGACTTACAGTTACACATGGCTGGGGAGGCCTCACAATCATGACAGAAGGCAAGGAGGAGCAAGTCACATCTTACATGGATGGCAGCAGGCAAAGAGAGAACTTGTGCAGATAAACTCCCATTTTTAAAATCATCAGCTCTCGTGAGACCCACTAACTATTATGAAAAATGCACAGGAAAGACCCGCCCCTATGATTCAATCATCTCCCACTGGGTCCCTCCCACAACGTGTGAGAATTATGAAAGCTATGAGATGAGATTTGGGTGAGGACACAGAGCCAAAGCATATCAGTTCCCAAAAACTCAACTCTTGCCTTCTGTGCACCCCCAGGCCCAAGACCACATGGAAGCTGCCAAGGCTTGGGGGTTGCACCCTCTGAAACAATGATCTGAGCTGTATCTTGGCCCCTTTTAGTCACAGCTGAAGCTGGAGCAGCTGGGACGCAGTGTGCTATGTCCTGAGGCTGCACAGAGCAGCCGGGCCCTAGACCTGGCCCACGAAATAGTTTCCCCTCCTAGGCCTTCAGGCCTGTGGTAGGAGGGGCTTCCATGAAGGTCTCTGAAATGCTCTGGAGACATTTTCTCCATTGTCTTGACTATTAATATTTGGCTCCACTTTACTTATGCAAATTTCTGCAGCCAGCTTGACTTTCTGTCAAGAAAATGGGTTTTTCTTTACTACCATATGGTCAGGCTGCAAATTTTCTAAACTTTCACAAGAACAGCACAGGGGAAATCCACCCCCATTATCCAATCACCTTCCACCAGCCCCCTCCTCCAATTCGACATGAGATTTGGGTGGGGACACAAATTCAAACCATTTCACAACTCATCCCTGTCATGCTAATTTTTTCACTTTTTTATTGTAGCAAAATATACATAACCCAAAATGTATAATTTTAACTTTTTTTTGAGATGGAGTGTCGCTGTGTTACTCAGGCTGGTGTGCAGTGGCTCCATCTCGGCTCACTGCAACCTCTGCCTCCCAGTTTCAAGTGATTCTCCTGCCTCAGCCTCCTGAATAGCTGGGACTACAGGTGTGTGCCACCACACCTGGCTAATTTTTTGTATTTTTAGTAGACATGGGGTTTCACCATGTTAGCCAGGATGGTCTCAATCACCTGACCTCATGATCCACCTGCCTTGGCCTCCCAAAGTCCTGGGATTACAGGCATGAGCCACTGTGCCCAGCCAATTTTAACCATTTTTAAAGTGTACAATTTAGTAACATTAGGTACATTCACCACATTGTGTAACTATCTATTTCCAGACCTTTGTCATAATCTCAAACAGAAACTTTGTACACATTAAGCAACATCTCCCATTCCCTCTTCCCTCTAACAGCTGGTAACTTTTATTCTACTTTCTGTCTCTATCAATGTGCGTATTCTAGATACCCCATATAAGTGTAATCATATAATATTTGTCCTTTTGTGTTTGTCTAATTTCATTTAGCATAATGTATTCAAGGTTTATCTAGGTAGAATATATCAAAACTTCATTTTTTATAGATGAGTAATATTCACATCTAGCATATTTTGTTCATCCATTGATCTGTTAATGGACATTTGGGTTGTTTCTACATTTTGGCTACTATGAATAATGCATAATATGAATATTGGCATACAAGTATTGTTTGACCATTTTCAATTCTTTTTAAAATAAAACATACCTAGGAATGAAATTGCTGAGTCATATAATGTCTATTTTTTAACTTTTTTGAGAAACCACTGAACTGTTTCAATGGCTGTACCATTTTACATTCTCACCAGCAATGCACAAGGGTTCCAGTTTTTCCACATCCTCATTAATATATATTATTTTCTATTTTTTGATAGTAGTCAATTTAGCAGGTATAAAGTGGTATTCCATTGTAATTTTGATTTGCATTACCCTAATGACTAAAATTGTGGAGCATCGTTTTTGAGTATCTTCTTTGGAGAAATGTCTATCAAATTCCTTTTCCCATTTTAAAATTCGGTTGTTTTGTTATTAACTTGTAGGGTTATTTATATATTCTGACTATTAATCCTTTTCTAGATATATGATTAGCAAATATTTTCTCTCATTCTGTAGGTTGTTTTGTTGATTATGTTATTGATGTCATACCGAAGAAACTATTGCTAAATCCAATATTTCATAAAAATTTTCCCTATGTTTTCTTCTAAGAGTTTTACAGTTGAGCTCTTAAATTTAGGTCTTTCATCCATCTTGAGTTAATGTTTGTACATGGTATAACGTAAGGGTCCAACTTTATTCTTCTGCATGTGAATATCCAGTTTTTCCACCACCATTTGTTGAAAAGACTGTTGTTTACCCATTGGTTTCAACCCTCGTTGAAAATAAGCTGACTATATAATGCAAGGGTTTATTTCTGGACTCTCCATTCCATTCCATTGGCCCATATATCTGTCCTTATGCCAGGATCACACTGTTTTGATTACTGTAGCTTTGTAGTAAGTTTTAAAATCAGGAAATATGAAACCTTCAATTTTGTTGTTCTTTTTCAAGATTGTTTTAGCTATTGGGGGCTCTCTGAGGTTCCATATGGGCTTTAGAATGGGTTCCTTTTATTTCTGCAAAAACACTGGGATTTTAATAGGGATTGCATTGAATCTGTAGATCACTTTGGGTAATATTGTCATCATAACACTATTGTCTTCCAATACATAAACACAGAATGTCTTTCATTTATTTATGTCTTCTTTAATTTCTTTTTAGCAATCTTTTATAGTTCTCAGTGAACAAGTCTTTCACCTCCTTGGTTAAATTTATTCCTAAATATTTTATCCTTTTTGATGCTATTAAAAATTGAATTGCTTTCTTAATTTCTTTTTCAGATTATTTATTGCTAATATACATAAATACAACTGATTTTTGTAAGTTGGTTTGTATCATTTCCTATTATATACATTTTATTCTACTTCTAAAAATTTCTCCTTAGTTTGGAGTCTCGTTCTAAAAAAAAGCCTGAGCTGGTCAGTTTGAAGAGTTAGTGGGGGCTAGATTGTACCAGTTCCCCTAAACTCTGGCAAGTGACTAGAGACAAAGAGGATCTGCACAAATACCTGAAGAAGACCATGGTGCAAACACACAAACCTAGCACATAATGTCTGGTGTGTCAAGACAAAATAAATCTCCTTCAGTGAGAAACTATGTTTCCTTAGGCGTTTTGAAACAATGTAAGTTAGCCCCCACTGCCCCAAAGTGACATTAGTTGTAGAAAATTTTCCTTGGCTTGGTGGCTTGGTGGGGAGGGGGTGCCCATTTATTTTTACTACCTTTGCAAGAGGTTTATTCTGCAAGCCTGGATCTCCCATCTGTCTATGCACATCCGCTGCACTTCCTTCCTGTCTCTGAATCCCTTCTCTGGCTTGGCCCCCTTCACTGCTTGGTCCTTGTTAATAAATAAATAAATAAATAAATAAGCCAAAAGAGAAGGAAAGGGAAGGAAAAGACGGTAAGATGTCACAATTTATTAATCTTACATGGGTGTTGAATAATATATTAGCTCACCTTAGCTCATGAATGTACTAAATCTACCTAGATCAGCATTGGTAGGCTAAGGCTAAAAGCCTGCTGGTTCTCAAGTCTAGCTGCACAACGGACTCACTTGCAGAGCTTTAAACAAAGAACAAAACACAAAACAAAACAAAACAAAACAAAACATGTATACCTGGGTCTTACCTCCAGAAATTGATTCAGTTAGTCTAGGATGAAGCCTGGGGAATAATTTTTTTGTTTCCCCAGTAATTCTGATGTGGGGACCAGACAACTACTGACAGCCTAGGTAAAACCTAGGTAAAACAAAACAATTTGCATATTAGACAATTGTGCTTCAGTTTGCTCTTGTGTTCTAAAGGCTAATTATTTGTTTAGAGATTACTCTCTTGTGGAGAAAAGGGAACCCTTATACACTGTTGGTGGGAATGTAAATTGGTAGAGCTATTATGGAAAACAGTTTGGAGGCCCTTCAAAAAACTAAAAGTAGAATTACTATATGATCCAGCAGTTCCACTTCTGTGTATATATTCAAAAGAAATGAAATCACTATGTTGAAGAGATAGCTGCGTTCCCATGCTCATTGCAGCATTATTCACAGTAGCCAAGATATGGAATCAACCTAAGTGTCCATCAGCAAATAAATGAATAAATAAAATGTGGTGCTACGGTTTGAATATCTGTCCTCTCCAAAACTCATGTTGAAATTTAATCGCCAGTGTGGCAGTGTTGAGAGATGCGGTCTTTAAGAAGGGTTTGGGTCATCGATTAATAGACTAATGGGTTAATGGATTAATGGGTTATCATGGGAGTGGTGGCTTTATAAGAAGAGAACTAGCATGCTCAGCCCCCTTGCCCTGTGATACCCTGGACTGCCCTGGGACTCTGCAGAGACCCCACCAGCAAGAAGGCTCTCACCAGATGAGGCCCCTTGACCTTGGACTTCTCAGCTTCCACACTATAATAAATGAATACCTTTTATTTATAAATTACCCAGTTTTAGGTATTCTATTATAAGCAACAGAAACAGACTAAGACATGGTATATATACACACAATGGAAAACTATTCAATCTCAAAAAGAAGAAAATCCTTCATTTGCAACAACATGGGGTGAACCTAGAGGACATTATGTTACATGAAATAAGGCAGGCACAGAAAAACAAATATCACATGATCTCACTTACATGTAGAATATTTAAAAGTTGAACTCACAGAAGCAGATAGTAGAATGGTAGTTACTAGACGCTGGTGGGGGTGGGAGAGGGTTAAAATCTTCTTAAAAAAATATCAGTTCCTTGACCAGGAGTATTAACATATGAAAATACAGACATACCAGCCTTAAAATATGATTTGTAGATTTGTTCCTATAAATATTCACTGTACACTGATTTTCTGTACTTTAAATCCTGTTATCTTATGTATTATTCTTTAAATCTTATTATCTTATGTATTTACCAAAGGTTAACTTTTCCTGTTATATAAGGATAATACATAAGATAGTAGCAATTTAAAGTACAGAAAAGTCATGTGGGCAGGGGCAGGGGCAGGGAAAATGTATTACATACCCAAGTACTAAGTCTTTACAATTGTTATCACTTTAGATCAGCACCCCAAAATTCTATAATTACTCCCCACCTCCCACCTGCATTTAAGAGGAGATAAAATCATACAGCTGGTAAGTGATGGCATTGGGATTTCAACCCGAGTCTCTCTTATTAAAAAGCCACTAATGAGAATATCAAAACCTGAAAAAAGTTTAAATTAATATTTTAACCATAAAAATATAAATGCTAACTGCAAGAAAAAGGGAAAGAAAACAAACAGTGTACAAGGTAGAAAATAAAATGTATCTATTGTCTTCCCCATAGCCACACCCTATAATTTCTTAAGTAACTTCTATTGAGAATTTACTGGGCATCTTTCAGGAAAAGACTGTTTTATTAGATCACTTATTATAATAATTCTAAAATTTAGTACAAAATATTATTTTAAAGTTCCTGTGATTATTATTATGTTACAAGTAAGTTTAAAATCCAAATTGATTATTTCAAGCTGCAGAACCCCAGATTCCAAGGAGGTAGCTGGAGTTGATGAAGTGGGTGCTGGGACCAGAATTCAGATCTCCCACCTCTTCCTTGTTCAGAGCAGTTCTGCTTTTCTGTAGTTCATGTACTGTACTGGGCTTCTGTGTAAGACTTTGCAGAACACTTAAATCCATAGTTTAAAAAAGTCTGAAAGAATAGAAATAACAACATCAACAAATGTGGACTCGGGATTACATTCTATTATTTTACATTCTATCTGTCATCCTTCCTTCATATTCTACTTTTATAAACCTATAGGTTCTCCATTTGCTACCCTCAACAGCCCTATACCTCCATTCTAACCACACTGTAGAGGTTTATCTTAGGAACAACAGGCGACCTGGGCAGAGGAGAGGGAAGCGATCTGAAAACCCAGCACAGCAAAGACCACATTTACAGATAAAATGAACACATGCAAATCATGGCTGAGAAATCTATCTACTGTATAAAGTAAATCTGGAGATATTTTACATGTAAGACCTCTGATGTATACAAATTCTGTAAACTCAATTTCCTACAGAATGAGAATCTATAGACAGATGATACCATCTATGAAAAATCCCTTGTTTTGCAAAAGACAAAGTAGAAGGTAGAGGATAAGTTGTGCATTTCTACCTCAGATTGTTTGTGTGGAGGGACTATAGTGTTAACATCTGAGTCACTGGAGCTTTGTTATTAACTAGCTATGTGACTTTGCACAAGTGACTTAATTTCTTCTGAACCTGAATTTCCTAATTGTTAAAAAACAGATACAAATGAGATAAATAAACCTCATCCACTTCATAAGGTTGTTGTGAGGGTTGCACAAGAGGGCACATTGCAAAGCATATTAGCAGAGTGTTTGACACAGAATAATTGTTCCACAAATGGTGAGCACTTTTCTGTGGAGTACCAATCACTTAATCACGCCATGCCAAACTCTGTTCTCTGGCCCCTGGTGGGCTAAAATTCTTTCCATTATTCTGCATTGCCTCTTTTTTGGTAACCTCTATCTGTGCAGTCTTCATTCAGTGCCAGGTTGGAGAGACTGTGAGCTGTGACTCATGGTCCCAGCCAAGGCAGACATGATGAGTGGCAGCTGGAGAGGTGGTGCTGTGGGGAAAAGAAAGAGAGATCAGCCTGTTACTGTGTCTATATAGAAAGAAGTAGACATAAGAGACTCCATTTTGTTCTGTATTTGAGATGCTGTTAATCTGTGACCCTACCCCCAACCTTGTCCTTGCAAGAGACATGTGCTGTGGTAACTCAAGGTTTAATGGATTTTGGGCGTGCAGGGTGTGTCTTTGTTCCTAGAAAAGCTAGGTATTGTCCAAGGTTTATCCCCATGTGATAGGATGAAACAATGTTGCTAAAAGGTTTATCTCAAGGCACAGGATTTTCCTTTAAACTTATTCATGTCACAGAGATCCTTGTTCTTATGTCTTACTGCTAATTTCCTCCCTAAAAACGATCCTATTGTCCTGCCACTCCCTTATCTTTAAGATGGTAAAGATAATCATCTATAAATACTAAGGGAACTCAGAGGCCGGTGCCAGCGTGGGTCCTCTGTAAGCTGAGCGCCAGTCCCCTGGGCCCTCGCTTTTCTCTGTGTCTTATTTCTTTTCTCAAGTCTCTCGTTCCACCTAACGAGAAACACCCACAGGTGTGGAGGGGCAGGCCACCCCTTCATGGTGCAATCCAAGGGAACCTATAGGTGAGTGGAAGATTGACATGGCGGTTCGGATTATCTACACCTGATGAATCCTAAGCAGGTGTGAAGTGAAAAACTTAAGGTTGAATCCAGCACTTGCGAATATCCCAGTACATTTTTTTTTTCTTTGAGACAGGGTCTTGCTCTGTCACCCAGATTGGAGTGCAGTGGCACAATCTTGGCTCACTGCAGCCTCCACCTCCTGGGTTCAAGTGATTCTCATGCCTCAGTCTCCTGAGTAGCTGGGATTACAGGTGCCTGCCACCATGCCCGGCTAATTTTTGTGGTGTTTGTTTGTTTGTTTGGTTGTTTTTTTTTTTTGTAGAGACTGGGTCTCCCCATGTTGCTCAGACTGGTCTCAAACTCCTGACCTCAAGTGATCTGCCCTCCTTGGCCTCCCAAAGTGCCGGGATTACAGGTCTCACCCTCCATGCCGCGACCCCAGTACATTTTCATCTAGTTTTTTGCATTCATGTTTACAATTGTTTATTAACAAAGTCAGAAGTTATTTTAACAAGTAGTACTTGAGTAGAAGTATAAATGGAAAGAGCTCATTTATTAGCTTTTCTGACTTTAAGATGTTTATTGTTTCATCAGTTTAGCTTCTGAATTAAAAACTTATTAGAGGTTCTTAGTTCTGTTGTAAAAAGCATTCATCTGCTAGCTTAAGTTGTCCTTGATAACTGCTTTGGTATAGGAGAACATGAACTAAGCCTTGAGTACTCCACCCTAGCTCTGCATGCTTCCTAACCCATCTCATGCCCTCACATGGTTTCAGATACCACCAGTGATCCTCAAATGTAAATCTCTAGTCTATTTCTTCTGAGTACCCAGATTTCGGACTTCTTCACCTGGAATTCATGGCCAATATTGCCCTCTTCCCCTCGTCCCCGGGAAATCTGCCCAGCTTCCTGGCTCCCAGGTTAACGACACTGACACGCATCCAGCAGTCCTGGCTAGAAACCTCGGTCCTTTTGCATTCCCTTTGCCTCATCAGTTGCCCATGAGATTTCCTACCTATGCAGATGGCAAATTCCTCTCCTCCCCAGTTCTCACTGTAACTTGCCTTACCTGTCCCTTAGGCTATTGTGGCAGCCTTCCAACTGGGCTTCCTGTCATCAGTCTTGCCCCCTGATAGAAGGATTTTCTTCAACATAAATCTGTCAATGGAAGTCTCCTCTGTAAACGTCTGCAGCTGACCAAACTCCTCATCTTTTTTCTGGGTTCTTCTGTAGTTACTCATCGTAACGTCAACTCCAGCCATGGGAGCACCTCACTATTTTCTGAACACGCCTTGGTAGTTCAGGACTCATTAGTCTTTTCCAAGCTTGAATGATCCATTATCTGTGAAATTGACTGAACCTCACCAGGTTGATTAAGATGTCTCTCCTCTGTGCTCCAATAACATGTGCCTCATACTGAGTAATCCATTTGTGTATCCTCAAATAGACTGCAAGCCTTTGAGGACAAGGACTAGGTCTGGATTTTTCTATATATCCAAGCAATAAATGGAGAGCTTGACACAATGTGGATTAAGAAATACATTTATTGCATGACTTATCTGTGGAAATAAAAGCTATTAATTGCAAAAACAAAACAACCAAACAATATAACAACAAAATGGAATTTTTAAGAGAGAAAGAAAAAAGAAGAAATACTTTGGGAATTTTTTGCTCTGAATTATCCCAGCATGTTTCCTTTTTTTTTTTTTTTTTTGAGACGGAGTCTCAGGCTGTTGCCCAGGCTGGAGTGCAGTGGCGCAATCTCGGCTCACTGCAAGCTCCGCCTCCCGGGTTCCCGCCATTCTCCTGCCTCAGCCTCCTGAGTAGCTGGGACTACAGGCGCCCGCCACCGCGCCCGGCTAATTTTTTGTATTTTTAGTAGAGACGGGGTTTCACTGTGGTCTCGATCTCCTGACCCTGTGATCCGCCCGCCTCGGCCTCCCAAAGTGCTGGGATTACAGGCTTGAGCCACCGCGCCCGGCCATATCCCAGCATGTTTTCTAATGGTCTCGCACACACCCATGTACCCACTGGAAAAACTAGCTAATTAAGTCAAGAGCCCTCACATTAACAGAAGCCTGACGTTAGGAGGCTGCCTAAAACGGCAACATTCCAGATTCCTTTTCTGAGTAGGTCTTCCAGGACTCCTCTGGTCCTTCCCCCTATCTCTCAGCAAGACCACAACTGAACAGTCTTAGAAACGTGTATATCCACTTTTCCTTCCTGGTAATATGAGAGGGAGCCTTCAACTCAGTTACAAATTCCAGTGACTGGACATTCTATCTGGAAAGTTCTTTCTTATGTTTACATAATAATTCATGTTGCTAATAAAAATCTATTCAGATTAACATAGTGCCAAAAGTTTTAAATACTTATAAATTTAACAAGATCAACTCTAGGCTTATTTTTTTTTTAATTGGGGAAAAGCTATTAAAAGACACAAAATATTTGAATAGATTTAAAGTCATATCATGTCCTGGAAGAAAATACTTAATATAAAACTGTTAATTCCAGAAATTTTAATATATTAATTTAATGTAGTTCCAATTAGAATTCCAATAGGGTTTTTATTGGAATTAGATAAAATGATTCTAAAGTTTATATAGAGAAAGAATGCCAAAGAATAGCTAGTAAAACTACAAAAAATGTAAGAAGACAGAGTAGGCCAGGCTCAGTGGCTCATGCCTGTAATTCCAGCACTTTGGGAGGCTGAGGCGGGCAGATCATAAGGTCAGGAGATTGAGACCATCCTGGCTAACACAGTGAAGCCCCGTCTCTACTAAAAATACAAAAAATTAGCCGGGCATGGTAGCAAGTGTCTGTAGTCCCAGCTACTTGGGACGTCGAGGCAGGAGAATCACTTGAACCCAGGAGGTGGAGGTTGTGGTGAGCCAAGATCATGCCATTGCACTCCAGCAAGAGACAACAAGAGAGAAACTCCATCTCAAAAATAAAAATTAAAATTAAAATTAAAAAAAGAGTATACAGGGGGCTTACTAAGATATCAGTGATACTATAACATATATAAATTCAATTCAGTATAGCATTAGTAAGAATATAAAATATATTTCTGGAACAGAATAAATAATGATTACATTGTAGTTATTCTTTAAATGTATTTCAGAGTGGTAGTTCAATGGGAAAAAAGTTGAACTATTTTTTTTTTTCACTATGCAGACACAACTGGCTACTCACTTGAAAGGAAAGTGTTGAACTGCCATCTTAAACTACATTCAAAAATAAATGCAAATATATTAAAGAGTTAAATGTAAAAAGAAAATTTTAAGTTGAAGAAAAATATCCAGGGGATTATATGTACACACTATGGTTTGGGGAGACTTTCCTTACCAAGAACTATAGAATAAAAGACAGGCATACTCAGCCTTTTATAAATCACTTTTTTGGTATGGCAAATAGTACTATAAACAAAGTTAATAGCAGTCAATATGTCTGAAAAAATGTTTGTGCTACTATATTCATACAAAGGATCACTTTCTATACAAAGCACCCTTAAAAACTGATAAGATGATGACCAACAACTGACACAACTGATTAGAAAATTGTGCAAAGGATACAAACAACTTACTAATGAGTAGTATCAAAAGGCCAAACATATGAATATGATTCAAGTTCACTAGAAATCAGAGAAATAAAAATAAAAGTAACAAAAAAATCACAATACCCATCACATTGGCAAACATAAATAACAGCCATAGTAAAGCTTCCAAAGATCAAACATGGGACAATGTAAGTATCAATAAAAATCATACCTGCAATGGATTGAAACACATCAAAGAAGTTTAATCCATCCATTATTTCATAATGATACTTAAAAAAACAGTCACCATTAAAGGATGCTAAGGAACCAATTCATTATTTCGAAAACTGGTAAATAATGGGAAAGAATCAAGCATTTATGCTGCTTTATTTATATGAACTATACTATTGGGTAACCAAATAGCAGAGGTGAGAAAGTTTTTCTTTATAGACAGTATACCTTATAAATGAAAAAGAGTAGATTTAGACTGTCACCATTTTGCAATCCTAGTGAACTAACAGGTCTGGGTACTGAGCATCAATGGTTGCTAACATCACAAGGAGAGAGACAACCAAACATTGTGTGACTCTTGATCCAGAAACAGTCACTGCCTTTTAAATTCTTCTTGCCATAAAAATCAAACCTGAATCTGATCAAGTTCTTAGATTCCATTAACAATTCATAGGCAATAAGGATGAGGAAAATCTTCCACCAAAACATAGAAATGCAACTTGCAAAATTCAGACTGTGGGAAGCTTTACAGCACCAAAAACTTGGTTCCTTCAACAAATAAATTATATGGGGGAAAAAGAATATGGCGGGGGAGACAATTTGTTAAAAGAGACATAAAAGACTAATCAATTGCAATTTGTGTACCTCAAATAAGATGTAAACACTAGCTATTTAATGAATAATTATTGTTAATTTTTTTAGATATGATAATATTGTGCTTATCTTTTTTTTTTTTTTTTTTTTTTTGAGACGGAGTCTCGCTCTGTCGCCCAGGCTGGAGTGCAGTGGCCGGATCTCAGCTCACTGCAAGCTCCGCCTCCCGGGTTTACGCCATTCTCCTGCCTCAGCCTCCCGAGTAGCTGGGACTACAGGCGCCCGCCACCTCGCCCAGCTAGTTTTTTTTGTACTATTTAGTAGAGATGGGGTTTCACCGTGTTCGCCAGGATGGTCTCGATCTCTTGACCTCGTGATCCGCCCGTCTCGGCCTCCCAAAGTGCTGGGATTACAGGCTTGAGCCACCGCGCCCGGCCCCCTGTGCTTATCTTTTTTTTAAAAAAATTTATTTCAAGTTCTGGGATATATGTGCTTAATGTGCAGGTTTGTTACATAGGTATACATGTGCCATGGTGGTTTGCTGCACCTATCAACCCGTCATCTAGGTTTTAGGCTCCACATGCATTAGGTATTTGTCTTAATGCTCTCTCTCCTTTCCCCCCACCCCCTGACAGGCCCTGGTGTGTGATGTTCCCCTCCCTGTGTCTATGTGCTCTCATCATTCAACTCCCACTTATGAGTGAGAACACGCAGTGTTTGGTTTTCTATTTCTGTGTTTTACAAATACATTTATACTTATATTTATGGATGAGATAATAAGGCATCAGGAACGTGCTTTAAAACAAAATGAAACAGAAGGAATTGGATGGGGCAGGTTTGGCCATGGTTATTGGGCTGGCTGATGGACACACAGGAGTTCACTAGACTGTTTGCCTCTTTTGTGCATGCTTGAAATTCTCCATAATAAAAAGTATTATTTTTCAAACACACACACACACACACACACACACACACGCCAAGCCACAGTATCTATTGCTTATTGCTGGTGGTATATATGAAGGAAATTTTCACACATTTATAGCAAAAGTGTAAAGTGTTACAACCTTTTTAGAAGGCAATTTGGCAAGATCTATATTTTAAAATAAGTGTATTTGTTGGTTCAGCAGTTCTACTCCTAGGATTCTATTCCTTAGAAATAGCAGTGGAAACACACATGAGGTCTTATGGCAATTGTGTGACAGCGTTCATAGGAGACCCCAAACTGGAAACAAAGTGAATGCTCACAGCAATAGATTTGGTAGACTGGCCCACTCGCTGTTTAGTTAACCCCTTTCTTGTGTGTCTTTCTATTTTGCAGAGGTTGGAAAGCTAAAGACATATTTCCAAGTCTCCCTCAAAGCTAGGACTTTAGATTGTGATTTAATCTTTCTAGATGCACTAGTGCAGATCTGACAGACACACTGTAGGTCCGGAGTAAAAAGTTCCTGTGGTAGCCTCCTGATCCTCAAGTTGCAGCTAAGGTAGTGTGGTTCCGAAGCCAGCAGCTGGAACAGCAGCTTCTGGAATGTGACAGAGACGGCAGTTCTCTTGGAGAGAAGGGTCTGTAGGACTGTTGTGGGCATGATTCCTTGAGACCCAGCCTAGAGCCTGCTACTTGGGCACCTCCAGTGATTTCATAAGTCCCAAATTCCCTACGTTAAATCTCTTTCTACTTAAAGTAGCTATTTTCCGTTATATATAACTGAACAAAATAGTTGAATGAATTATGCATTATATAATATTTCCATATCATGGAATACTAACTAGCCATTGAAGAGAATAAATTAGATCCATACTAGATGACTTCCTAGTCATCTAGAGGGATTTTCCTAAGGTATTTCTAAGTCAGAAAATCAAAATATAGAAAAGTTAAATATGATCCCATTTTTGTGAAACAATGACCAGCTGTCTCTGAAGTCTATATAAATCATGGACCTAGATGACTTCATGAGCATGGAGAAAACACTGACAGTCACCCATTAGGTTATGATGATAGGTTACAGGTGTGTGGCTAGGGCGTGGGAAAGGGACTAATATGAGGAGAGAAGGTGGTGAGAGAAGGTGTTGATGAAAAAAATAGCAAGCATGATATGATCCTATATATATAGAATTACTTGTGTATTTTTATGTGTATGTATAAAGAATGCTTAAAAGGATAACCAACTCATTAATCTCATGATGATGGGATTTCAGGGGGGATTTACTTTTATGTGATTAGGAACAAACTAAAGGTCTTTTCATTGTGGGAAAAAAAAAAAACCCTGGGATGTGCAAGTGTAACAAAAGCTATCAGGTACTTAGGAATAAATTCTATAAAAGTTTAACAAGATTTTTATGGAGTAAGTAAATGGAGCATTATACAATACTAAAGGGTTGGAGGTTTCAATATAATAAAAATTGCAATTCTCCAAATTAACCTATAAATTCTAAGCAATTCTAATAAAATCTCAAGAGAATTTATCACAGAATTTGATCAACTGGTCCTTCACACAGAAGAGTAAAGGCCCAAGCATAGACAAAGACAATTTTGAAGATGAATGGGGGGAGAAAGGATCATTTTACCTGATATGAAGACATTATAAATCTGCAGTAATTAAAAGTATGGTATTGCACAGAGACAGGTAAAACAGATGAGAGAGAGAGAGAGAGAATAAACAGACCCACAGATAAAGGGGAACTGGGTGAGTGACACAGAGGTAACATTACACATTAGTGGGGAGCACAAGATGGCAAATGAACCTGGGTTGCTAGTCTTTCAGAACCCACCATGCAAATGCTACAAAAGTGACAGGCAAGTTAATAATGGATAACAGAATATACCACAAAACTACTAAGAAACCTTTGGGGAGACAGGAAATGATTGATTACCAGTGGGTATATAGGAAATGTCAGCCTAAAATAGAAGGTGGCCAGGCAGAAGGTGGACTGGGGAACATCATTCTCCCTGCATTTTCTTCTCTCCCCCACATTGTTCTGAATGAGTCATTGCTCAACTCTCACTTCTGGGGGGCCGAAGAGCAGTACTCAGGCCAGTGCTACTGAGTATTTGAGTCGCCTTGTGGCAGGGCTTGAAGAGTGGGTAACAACAGGTGCAGAAGAATGTCTGAACCCCTGAGCAGGCCTAATCCCTGTTCCAATCCTATGGGAAGAAGCTCTTGAAAAATGAGTAGAGGGGAAAAAAAAAAGATACAGGAAACAGGGAATGATCAAACCCAGACTGAAGTAACAGAGGTCAACACTCTAAGGAGTATTTCCTATCAGTACAACCACCACCCCACATCACATACACTCAATAACTCATCAGAAGGGTCTCAGTTGGATTCTGGATTTCAGTCTTCCTTCCTAGGTATACATTATCTGTTCAGGTAGCTGATACTCCCCAAGATAATGTAAACTCACAAGGGAAAATAATGATATAAACCACGTGCACATGCTTAACAGTCCATGCTAAAGGTATCAGAATCAATGGACCAGGCAGGCCTGAATTTAAAATATACATAATAAACACATTTAACAAGATAAGGGAAAGTATTGAGAATATGAAGCAGGAACAAGCAATTACAAAAAAACATACTGTATGAACAATAAAACAGTTGAAATTAAGAACTCAACACATGAATTGATTTGCAGAATGGGGATGGCTGAAAAACCAATGAATGAAATGAAAGATCTCATCAGGAAACTTCTTCCAGAAGAGTTAAGAATAGACAAGGAAATGAAAAAAAAAAAGTTACGAGACATGAAAGTTTCAAATGGAAGTGTAATAGAAATCATAGAAGAAAGAAAAACAAAGTAGTAGGAGGAAATATTTAAAGAAATAATGACTGAAGTTTTCCAGAACTAGAAAAATGTGCAAGACCACTGGTTTAGGCAACTCACAGAGCGTTAACAGGAGACATTAAAGATCAAAACCTCCCATACCCATTACAGTGAAATTTAAGATGATCAAAGCCACAGAAAATTCTACAGGTTTCTAGAGGGGAAAATTATGTCACCTACAAAGCAACAAGGATCTGCTCCATGACACATTTCTTAGTAGCCATGCTTAGAGCTGGGAGGCACTAGTGTAGTAAGTAAAGTGCTGAAGGGAGGACAAGTTTGAACCTAGAATTTATCAAAACTATTATGTTTAATCTATTTTACTTTGACTTACTTTCAATTTTGCCTTCATTTCTGAGATGGTGTAATGTGTCCTTCCATCTTTTCCCTAAGTTCTGTCAACTCCTGCTTCATCTTCTGTTATCAAATCATCTTGGCCCTACACTCTGGTTTCTCTGCTCAGTACTCTTGGTTTCCAATAAATACCTGTTTCATTCGGTTATAAACATTCATGACCAAATACTTAGTCACAACTTTTGTCTACTTGATGGCAATGTTTTCCTGATAAGTGGTTTTAGTTTACAGTCATATTTTCCTATTTATTTCCCCTATTTCCTACAAATACTTTACTACAGATCCTCTGCTGGTCTTTCTTGATGACTTTTTTTGAAGCAGTTAAGGAAAGTTTTCTTAGATCAGCTATTTGTAGGAAGCTTGTAAGGAGGACTGGAATTTTCTTTAATATTCAGAGTTTTACACATTAATTTGTTTGGTGTTTATTCTTCCACTTGGGAATAGGCACCTATGCTCCCCGTCTCCAAACACACAATCTGTGTAAAGCCCGTGGATCCTCTCCCCACTGTTACAAACCAAGGATTTAAAACTTCTCCTGACTGGGCATGGTAGCTCACACCTGAGATCCCAGCACATTGGGAGGCCAAAGAATGAGGATGGCTTGAGCCCAGGAGTTCAAAACCAGCCTGGGCAAGATGGTAAAACCCTGTCTCCACACACATACACACACACACACAAAAGAAAAAGCAAAAAAATTAGGTGGGCTTGGTTGCACACTCTTGTAATCTCAGCTATTCAGAAGGATGCCTTGAGCCCAGGAGTTTGAGGTTACGGTGAGCTTTGATCATGTCACTGTACTCCACCCTGGGTGACACAGCGAGACCTCATCAATAAAAAAATATTTTTTAAAAAAAACCCTTTCACCTCTGGGTAAACTGTTCGTCTTCGAGAAATGTAGTCTGCTAGCCTTTTCTGCTATCTGGAGCTGTGGCATCCACTCTTCTCCTATGCACTCCTGCTTGGTAACTCCTGCTTTTCCAGTCCCTCTAGCTATTTTGTGGTTTGGTTTTAGAGCTCTCTCCTTGTTTCCCCTGCAAATGGAGTTGTACTCTTCTTGGTTTCTGCAAAAGGGGGAAAAGGGGCAACTTTACATTACCATCTTCCCATTAAGAACCAGTGTAAATTATTTAATTTAAATGTGAGGGTAAAATAAAAATGTTCAAGTCCTCAGAGTTACCACACAAAGATACTCTTTGAAATTAAAATAAGAAGAAAAATAAATATGGAGAGCACCCATGATATTAGTATGAAAGAAAGAAGGAAAGAAAGTACAAAACAAAGAGCAACACAACCCAAAGCTAAAATTCTGTAAGATACCAACGTGGTAGGAAGACATACCAGAGCCACGTGGCTAGTTACTTTGGTGTTGTGATCTTTCTTCTTGGAAAATTTAGGATTTTGAGCTGGAGTGAGTCTTTGAGATCGTATCGCCTCATTTGGGAGTCACTGGGGCTCTGGGCCCTTCAAAGGCACACTGTCTTACTTGTCTTTAGATGCTCAGTATGTAGCACACAGCAGACAGCTAATAAATTGTAAATGAATGAAGGTCACATAACACATAAAGATGGAATCACTAGGTCACCTGACTCGATCCACTGCTCTTGCTCTTCTAATGCACCATGTTATTCAAGTGAACTTAACCACCAACTTATCATTGCCTGTTTCAGTGTTTTATACCAATCAATAATATACCATGGCATTTTCTCCAATTTTGGCCAAAGACATAATACAAAACTATAATTTAAATTCTCATACCCTTTCTGGGTATGTTAGGAGTTGACAGAAGTTGCTTTAAGTGTTTTGTCGTCATTATTTAAAAAATCTGACCAGACAGATTTGTAGACTGGTTGGGATATGGGGAGGGAAGAGGTGGTGATGGTGGACTGAGTCTCTAGTGAAACGATTACAAGCTTTGTGTTGGGGAAAGATGATGTTAGAATATAGCTCACTGCTCTAAATAATGAAGACCTATTTTTTTCAAATGTGATTTACTGATTTGCTCTAGTTTTTGTTTCATCTTCAATTGCTCCATCTCCCTATCCTAAGATGGCAAGTCTAATCATATTGATTGACCTAAAAAAAAAAAGAGAAAAGATTCATTTTATCTTAATCCATTGAGACTCTGGGTTTGAAAATTATTTTTCCTTTACTACTTTCTTCTTGCCAAACCTCAAACAAACTACTACCCTCCAAGACGGTCTGTTCTGCTTGTTTTGGAGCTCCTTATTTTTAAAATATTTGAATCTGGTCTCTTACCCCACTCTGGGCCTAGAGTTCACAGCCAAGTGCAAAATAATCTGGAAAGGATGGTGGTATGAAAATATGTACCTTGGCCGTGTGCTCCCTACTGAGCGGCTGACAACATTTCTTGTTATAGATTTGAACAAACGTAAGTCTCTTGCTCCAAAAGGGACTGAGTTTTCCTCTTGGACAGTTTGTGTTCTTCTCCATGTCTTTTTGAGATTTCTGTGGAGAAATGAGCCCTCTTACCCTTGGGCTGAGCAGAAGATAATGCTGGGGTCCTGGAAATGTCAGAGCTCACTTTGAATGCCAGTGTTGATGGGAGAAAAACCCATCTACTTTAAAACAAGTTTTAGTAATGACTTTGGTGGAATTGGCCAAGTGACAGGTGGGGAAATTGTTTTACTAGCATTATGCCACATGCTAAACAGATTTTAAGAACACTGTGTACCTTTAATAAAGCAAAAGTAAAACCTTGTGTCTATTATAGTACACACACATACATACACGTAGACCAACTACATGTAATTAGTAATCATAATTAGTAATCATTATCATCCACTTAATGTTTGTAGTTTGCAAAATATTTTCACATGTAATTTTATTTAATCCTTATAATAAATCCCAGAGGGAATTCCTTATTATTAGACCATGCTAGTAGAGACAGAATGGCATAGAGCTAGGTTCTGGTGACAGATTTGGAGCCCCAAAGGTTCAAGTGGTCATGAGACTGAGCTGTCATCAGGGAGACAACATAATGAAGAAAGGCAACTGAGAATCACAACATCTGGTTAAGGTGTTAGATGTGCAGCCTTGAGCAAGTTTCTTTAAATATGTCTGGTTTCAGTTTCCACATGCTAGTTTTCATATTTCATTATTCATGGTCTCTAAAAGCAGACCTGACTTCAAGGAGAGCAAGCACTGAGTTTGTGGTAAACTTGAGCTCTTCTTTTAGAAGCAGCTGAGACCACTTAACTAGTTAGTCTTAGTCTTCGAGGAAATGCTCATGTCTAGCTAGATGGAAACAGCCTCCCATGACTTCCTGCCCCAGCTGCCCTAACATGGTACCACTCAACACCAAGAATGACAGTGTGAATATTATCGGGAAACTAACTACAGCCCTAATGTGACCTGCAGCGTGATGGCTAAGATAGCCAACTCAAGCTTTGTCCACTTTAAAACTACTATAAGATTATAGGAAAATGACAATCTAACTGTCGTCCACCTGGATCAGATCACATCTGAAGTTAATTTCTGGATTTACATTTTAAGGGACTCACTGACAAACTGGCGGACATCAGAAGAAGGTAAGCAGGATGGTGAAGACTCTTTAAATATTGTCCTAAGTCACAGACTGTACAGTGCCCTGCAGTTTTCCAGTGCTTTGCTGACATTCATCCCTCCCAAAAACTAGTGAGGCAGGCTGGTGGGATAGATTACTCTGCACCAGTGTCATGGTTAAAAAGAAGTTTCTATCCTAAATATTTAAGAATCTATGGCTTCTCCACAGCACAAGCAGCAGTGTGCAAATGTTTGCCAGTAAGTGAATTTGGTTTCAGAACTTAGTAACTGAATAAAGAATAAAAGGCACAGGGAGGCTAATGCTAGGAACTTAGATGTGTGTAATAAAGCTATCAGCAAGCTGTTTCATGAACTTAACACCAACAGAAAATCAAGTTATGCCTAGGTGATCATCTGCAGAGATTTAGTTAGGTCCAACAACAGTTATTAAGTACAAACTATATGATAGTCACCAAGGGTCATGAGGGCAGTTGAAAATGAATCAATCCTGGTCCCTGTCCTCAAGAAGAGTAGAGGGTAGGAAAGGCTGATATGTAAACTGATAAAGGCATCACTAGAAGTATATACAAGGTACAGAAGTAGTACTGTGGATTTCAAGAATAAAAAAAAATTTGTCAGGAAGAGCTTGGGCAAAAGGCAGTCCAGGCAAAAGGAATACCCCTGGTGTGCTTGGAATCTTCTAGTAGTAGGTATCTAGTAGTATCACCGTAGAACAGTTCTTTTCTTTGGGTGTAACAGTAAGGTTATTTCTATAGTCCTTTCAAAAAGTTAACTTTTAAACCCTTCAGAAGTCTAAGATCTTATCATCTCTGGTAATTCTATGGGAGGGTTAGCTCAAGACAACAGCTTTAAATAGTGACCAGTTCTCTACAAGTGCTAATATTAATACATCCAGAAAAGTTAAGGGGCTTTGTAGTGTGTGTGTGTTAAGGCATGCTATAGTCTTAGAACCCACATGTTTAAGCAATTCTGAGCAGAAGGAAGTCTAGAACTAACATTTGAAAAATGATTAAGGGACTGTTAACTTACAAATCAAACCCAACTTTCCCTAGTGGTTGCTTAAATTCTGGACCCTTAAATATTATTTTTGAGAAGGGGCCTGTTACCCTAGTAGGTAAAACTTAAGCCAATGTTATCACTCTTTGTTCCCTTACCTTGCTTTATTTTCTTCACAGAACTTACTACATGACTGAAGTCCAGTGGGACTTGGCTTGTGTCCCACTGTATCATAAGCTCTTTAAAGACAGAATGTCTGTCTTGTTTATTGCTGTCTTCTCAGAGCCTATAATATGTAACTGGCACACATTAGAGCTTTCATTTCACTCATTGAGTGAATGAGTCTTTAGCTGAGGGAATGTGAGCACTAGATACCTACCTGGTCAGCTGTGATGAAGCTGCACGCCCTTTTTACCTAAGCAGGTTTTACAATGCTGCCCTACTTTCCATGTAGTTGGAGCAGGCCTTTATCACTTTTAAGGCACTTGACAAGTAAAATGCCACCATTAGTGAAAAGCAAAGGTTTCTGATTTACTAAACTCCAGGGGTGGTGGGAATAAGGGAAGAACATGTGCTAAGTACTTCTTTGGTTCTTTAGCCCTGTCCCTAGGATCTCTACAGTTGGTCCAATAGCATCAGATTCTACCTTTTATCCTCAATGGTGTTCACAAATACTAAATTCATTGTAAAAGGTTGTACATTACCTCCACAGATCAAAGACAGTAAAATAGTGACAAAATGCCATAGGATGGTTCTCATTCCATGCTCAATACCTATCAGGAGACATGAATTTCAGTGTGTCAGAGGTTAGCAGATACTCTGGAGATCTACTAATACGCTTTGTGCACTCTAGGACATCTGAAAAGGCTGAGAGGGCTGGGATCTGGGACCAGCCTGACCTTTTGGAGACTATGATGGGGCAGTAATGCTGACTCCTGCTGAGATGATCTAAAGACGACTGAGAATGGACACTCTCCTCCCCTTTTTATTCTAATGAAGACAATTTGGAACTTAACTTTTCATTTTAGACACTGCTTAGTGTGTCTCAAACTGATTAAACTGAAAACCTTGGAGTCATCTTTGATTTTTCTGTCCTCTTTAGTTCCTATTAAGTCACCCAGCTGATTGAAAAATTTTCAATTTGCCTCTCCTTTTTCACTTCTATTGCCACAGGATTATGTCTGAACTACTGCAACAGTTTTCTAAATGGTCTCCAGTCTCTCCCTCCTCTAATCCTTCCTATTTACCATCACTCTATGACATTTTAAGAATACCCAACTTCGCGGTGGCTCAAGCCTGTAATTCCAGCACTTTGGGAGGCCGAGACGGGTGGATCACGAGGTCAGGAGATCAAGACCATCCTGGCGAACACGGTGAAACCCCGTCTCTACTAAAAAATACAAAAAACTAGCCAGGCGACATGGCGGGCGCCTGTAGTCCCCGCTACTCGGGAGGCTGAGGCAGGAGAATGGCGTAAACCTGGGAGGTGGAGCTTGCAGTGAGCTGAGATCCAGCCACTGCACTCCAGCCTGGGTGACAGAGCAAGACTCCGTCTCAAAAAAAAAAAAAAAAAAAAAAAAAAGAATACCCAACTTCACCTGGTAATCCTCAATTGAAAACAAAAAACAAAAACCACCACCACCAGATACCCAAATACTCCAATGACTTAATGTTTAATGGATACTCCTCAGCCTGGAGCTGAAGACATCACACAACTGATCCAAATCTTCTAATTGTGTGTTTTTCATTTATTATTACCACCCCATCCCCACCTCTGTTTCAGTCAGGTTGGTCTACCACCATCCTAATATACTAAATTCAATCCCCACATTTTGATGATACTGACTTTCTAAGGGGGAAACATTTAAGGCTGTTCACAGGATTACCCAAATCCTATGTATTCTTCCAAATGAAGTTGTCTCTTCTAGGTCCTCTTCTACTCTTGGCTTCCTTCTGTTCTAAAGTTCTATAAAACTCACTATCTATTCCATCCATTGTGCTAGGTTCATATTCCACCTTGAAATTTAACCAAATTCTTTCATGTTTCTATTTCATGTGCATGTCTTACATCAAATACTAAGCGTCTGCTGAAGGTCCCTGAAGAAATTTCTAGTCTCATTTGCTTCTTAAACTATTAATTTGATTATAACAATCACTAATTAATTAAACCCACAAGGGTTTATAAATTTCCTTTGCATATAAGGATGCCTGTTCCACGTTAAGGGCCAAATAGGACTATCTTCTTGTATTACCATGTAATCTTAAGATTCTACTTTTGCATATGAATAAGTTAAATATTTGAGAGTAGACAGATGACACAATTTTCTTATTATTTTTTATTTCTGAACTTATTTGTTAAAGAGTTGTGGCCTATTACCTCAAAATAAGATGCCAATAAATTAATTCATAAATACTAAAGAAAATTAAAGATGCTAATGGACTCTTGTGTGAAATAGTTTAGAATTCACTTAATAAATTTTTAGACTTAAATCTCTATCTGGAAAATCTGAACATATCAAAGAGACTACAGCTGGGTCCTTCAAATGCTATAGCACTAACACCTAAAAAAAAAAAAAAAAAACCGAAACGAACAAAAAAACACGAGCAGGTTCTGGGCCTAGGAGAACACTCTTTAATGATAAAGCCTGTCCAAGTACTAAAGACAATTAGAGTAGGCAGGTGACCTGTACAAAGTATTAGTGATAACACAACATTCAGCTTCCTAAGAGTTAAAATGTGCTGCTTACATGAAGGGAGATGATACTGAGCTAAGAAGTCGTGGTATAGAGAAGCAGAGAGATCAATCTACTTCATATTATTTATAGAATAGAGAATATTATCAGCTAACATGCTGGAAAAAAAGTTATTCCAAAAAGGTAGAATTACAATCAATGCCAAGATTTACAAATACCATCATGTTTAAATATAAGGACAAAAATAAACATTTCTTATTTTAAAAAAACCCACAAATTTCCCAAACTATAGCTTATCTGTTAGCACTTATCAGTCTGACTATTCTTTAAAGGCCTTAAAACATGAATTTGGAATAAAAACAAATAAAAGTGCCCAAGTTTTAAGAAGCCATATGTTAACTTAGGATGTTATCTATATATTTTTTAGACCAATCAATGCTTTTTAAGAGGTGTAGATACTGGTAACTTTTCTCTTTAAATAAATGTTTATATATCTCACCAACAACACTAGCCTGTGGCACATAGCATGTTTAATAAAAACACATTGCTATTAAAAAAAAAAAAAAGTATACTGAAACAGAAAAAAACAAAAAAAAACAAAAAAAACACCTCCAGTTTCAACAGAAAAACTTACATCCAGAGATTCTTTTCCCATTATCTTTTAGGACAACCACAGAACTATTTCAACCTGTACCCTTAATCCAGCAGATACATCTTAATAAAAGAACTCTAATTGCTAAGTACTGAAATAAAACATTACTCACAGTAATTTCCTAGTTATCTACAACTTTCTTCTTGTAGCAATTGTCAACTTCTTAAGATGACTTTTTATAAGCTCCTCAGTGTCAATATATCCCAACAATACAATTAGTACTTGTACAATGTATTACTTCACACATAATTAATAATATAAAACATCATTTCACTAAAGAAAAATACACATTCAATATAGTCAAGTTCTAGTTTTAAAAAGAAGCACTCGATGAGTTTTCTTCTGAATTCATTTCTCCAGAAGACCAGTCCTTAAAGACTTCTGGAGTCTAGCTATGTTGGCATCTAATGCCGCAAGGCCATTTCTGAAGTCTTGTTCATCACGAGAAGTGAACGTTGAAAATGAAGAGATGCTCCAGTCAGACATCAAGTCAGAAGTGAAAACACTACCGTCACAGACAGTATTGCCTTTCACTTGAAGGCTGTTGCTAAGACAACCTGATGGGCCATGACATGCAGTTTGTTCCTCTGGCTCCTTGGTGGCAGCAGGGATCTTACCAATTGCTTCCTTTATTTTATTGAGGAGCTGTGTGTCCTTCATATCAGATGCTCTGGAAAGTTTTTCAGGTGCATCTTCTGCTTCCTTTGTTGAAGAGGAACAGACTACAGGTGTACACAGTTTATTTTCTTTTCCAGAGACAGCAAGTCCACTGTTGCTAACTAGCTGTGTTGTAGCTGCTCTTATCTGTGGCTGAGGGGACAGTCTCTTAGAAAGTGGTGATTTCTTTTCAGAAGTGCTTCTAGCAAAAGGAATGTAAATTGTATTATCCAAATTATGCTCATCTTCTATTAAAGCCATAGTTTCGCTCCCTTCATCAGAATCTTGTTTTGAAAGGGCAGAAATAATTCCAGGTGCAGATACTTCCTCCGTGCCCCTAGTGTTACTATTTTGAGGGCTTCTGGAGGACGGAACATTTTCATAGGGCTTGTCTGGCTCTATGGTTTCCTCATTTTTAATTGTAGACTGTGGCTCTGAATGTGTAAAACTGTAATTTGTTTCTAACTTATTTAGATAACTCATTATGGAAGTGTGAGCAGGAGCTGGGTCATGTTGAAGTTGTTTATCATGAATGTTCAAGAGTGATCTGGTAAGATTATTCCCAGGCTTGCAGCGAGCACTGTCCACACTAAGATCGGAGAGAAGCTTTGCCATGCTAGTCTGTAAAGTTCTGTTAAGAAGAATTTAGAACACTAATTATTATTATTTTTACCTGTTTCTTTAATTCACTTATCTATACCTCCATCTTTAAAAAAGGGATTTGAGAGAAGTGTCCGGTTCTCAATATGAAAACAAGCGACTAGAAGCACAAAATCACAGAATGTGCTTTGGCAAGAGCATATAATTAAAATAACAATGATAAAATATGTTGGTCTGTATCAAATCTATCACTATGTCTAAAAATAGAGGCTCAGAATTTCTTTTTAAGGTATGGAGATATTTTATTCTTTTCTTTTGTTTTATTGAGATGGAGTCCCATTCTGTCACCCAGGCTGGAGTGCAGTGACATGATCTCAGCTCATTGCAACTTCTGCCTCCCAGGTTCAAGTGATCCTCTCGCCTCAGCCTCCCGAGTAGCTGGGATTACATGTGCGCCATCACCATACCACGCTAATTTTTGTATTTTTAGTAGAGACAGGGTTTCACGATGTTGGCCAGGTTGGTCTTGAACTCCTGGCCTCAAGTGATCTGCCCGCCTGAGCCTCCCAAAGTGCTGGGATTACAGGCATGAGCCACCACCAGCCAAGAGGGTTTATTCTTGAGCAGCACTACAAATTGAGCCCTAGAGTAAAAAACCGGCCTAACAAAGGTAGGCTAAGATACAAAGGGAAACACACTATTCATTTGTTATGAATTCTGTTAGAAATTATTTCCCTCCATTATATATGTTTGTGTGTGTATGTGTGTGTGGGGGGGTACAATATTAGAAAAAAAGGATAGTTAGAGATAATTATCTGGCATAATAGGTATAAGCAACAGCTAGGTACTGGAAGGGTGTATAAGGAAAACCACACAAGGTTTGAAGTTAGAAATGGAATCAAATCCCAGTGCCATCATTAGCTGTGACCTTGGGCAAGTCTTTAACCTTTCTGAATCTCAAGTCCCTCACCTGTAAAATGAAGATATTTCTGAACTACACTGAAGATTAAATAAGATAAAATAATAAGGTATAAAGGTAAAGTACTTAGCGTGGTTTCAGTCTAAGTGGGTGTTTGTTTGATGGCAACCTTTATCAGTAGTCCTATTAAAGCCTTTTTTTTTTTTTGAGACAGAGTCTTGCTCTGTCATCCAGGCTGGAGTGCAGTGGCGTGATCTCGGCTCACTGCAAGCTCCACCTCCTGGGTTCATGCCTTTCTCCTGCCTCAGCCTCCCAAGTACCTGGGACTACAGGCACCCGCCACAACTCCTGGCTAATTTTTTTGCATTTTTTAGTAGAGAGGGGTTTCACCGTGTTAGCCAGGATGGTCTCGATCTCCTGACCTTGTGATCTGCCCTCCTCGGCCTCCCAAAGTGCTGAGATTACAGGCATAAGCCACCACCACGCCCAGCCTATTTTATAATAAGAGTTTAGTCTATTTAAATTGAATCATATATGGTCTCAAAAATCAGTGAAGGCTGGGCACAGTTAAAAGGAATAGTTTCACCTCTTTCCAAGCCAGTTAAGTACCACACAGGAGGAGTCCCCTGGGCCTACAGTTTCTACCGCAGAAAAAGAAAGCTGGAGGTGAACACTCAACTGACTCAGCACTCCGGGATGCTTCTCAGGAAGCCCACTTGTGCATTACCCCACGTGTTCCTACAGGGCTAGACCATCCGGGGTTAGCAAAAAACAAAGAAGGGGATGGGGCTCATAGTGGCTACAGCACAGATCTTGACAATGACTCTGCATTCCTGCCAATGGAAGCACCAGACCAGAGAGACCAGTCAAAAGCACTGCTTTGCAGAAAGCACAGTTGACAGGTTTGGCAGGGCCAAACCAAGTCCCTACCACTATCACACCCAAGCCTTCCCCAACCCTTAAGCAGAGTCTCAATTCTCTGCTTAAAGTTTTCCTAGGCCAGCAGGCAAGTATGCGGTGGCACCTAAGTGTAGAAGAGAGCATCTGGTCCCATAAGAACTGAGAGGGCGAGTGGTAACCCCACCCAGCCTCAGTACTCTGCTTATGGCTTCCCCGGACCCAGAAGCAAGTGCGCATTAGCATAAATCTGTGGAGGTCCGCATCTGGCCCTGCCAGACTCTAGTGACCCTACCTAACTTCACAGCTGTACATATAGTTTCCTGAGGCCAGGAGGCAAACTTGCATGCCTGCATATCTGCAGAACACAGTAACTGGCCCTGCTCAATCTTAGCAGTTAAGCAGTGACTCCACTCTGCTTTGGAGTCCAGCCTGAGGTTCTGCCCAGGCCCAGGCAGGGAGGCAAACCTGTGACTGCATACCGTGGAGTAATCTCTGGCCCTGCCTGTCACGAGTGGCTGGGCAGCAAACCCAGCACCATTGAAGCCCAGCCTGCAACCCTACCCAATTAGATTCTAAACAGCAGTAGCACTCAGCCAGGGAATATAGCCTGCAACCCTGCCCAAGCAAAGGTGATTGCAGAGCCCAGCCGGCAGCTCCACCTGACCTTGGAACCCAGTCAGTGGCCTCACTGGTTGATGGAGCATAGCCATTGGTTTCACAAGGCCATGGAGCACAGCCAATAGCTCCACTGACCTCAAAGCACAGGTAGCAGCCCAGCTAGAGCACCCAACAACAAGGTCTGCCTGCCTATGGTCACTACCAGATGGCTAATCCAGAATTGCAGGCTAAACAGTGAAGGTCTATCCCCTTCACCTCAGGTGAGAGGGGGGTAGGGCAGAAACCTGCAAAAGTTGGAAGAGGTGGCCACTTCTTCAAGTGCACAGACACCAATGCAAGGATACAAGGATTATGAAGAATCAGAAAAATGACACCACTAAAAGAAAGTAATAAAGCACCAATAATGGACTCTAAAGAAATGAGACCTATGACATCAGAGACAAAGAATTGAGAATAATCCTCTCTTTAAAATGTTCAGGGAACTACAAGACAATACAGATAAAAAATTAAATGAAATTTGGAAAACAACAAACAAAACAGTAAGTTTGACAAAGAAATAGAAACAAATTTTTAAAATCAAATAGATATCTTATAGATAAAAAAATACAGTATTTAAACTGAAAAATTCAATAAAATACTTCAATAGTATACTTGATCAAGCAGAGGAATTAGTGAGCCTGAAAAGAGAACATTTAAAATTATCCAGTCAGAAGAGGAAATAAAGAATGAAAAAGAATGAACAACGCCTACAGGTATTATGAGACACCACCTGAGAAACAGGAGTGCCTGAAGAAAAAGAGAGAGAAAAATGGCCAGAAAGCATATTTAAGAAAATAATGGCTGAAAATTCTCCAAATCTAGGGAAAGACACCAACATTCAGGTACAGGAAGCTCAGAGGTCTCCAATCCAATTTAACCTAAAGAGAAGTTCACCAAGACACGACATAACCGAACCGTTAAAATTCAAAGATAATTGTTAAAATTCAAAGCAGCAAGAGATAGTAAACGTCACACACTAGGGAGCCCCAATATGACTAACAGTGGACTTCTCAACAAAAATAACCTGTCAGCCAAGAATACTTTATCCAGCAAAACTGCCCTTCAGAAATGAGGGAGAAATAAAAACTTTCCCAGACAAATGCTAAGGGAGTTCATCATCAGTAGGCCTATCTTACAAGAATTGCTAAAATACATTATTTAAGCTGAAGTAAAAGGTCACTAATTAATACCATAAAACACATGCAATTATAAAACTCAATGGTATAAGTAATACATAATCATATTCGGAATACTCTAGTACCTTAATGGTGGTATGTAAAGCAATTTTATCTCTAATATGAGGGTTAAAAGACAAAACTGTTAAAAACAACTATAGTTACACGATATAAATTAGAAAAAGACGTAAATTTTGAAATCAAAATCATAAAATGTGGAAGAGGGGAGTAAAAGTGTAGTTTTTGCATGTGATTAAAGTTATTATCAGCTTAAAATAGCCTAAGTATAAGATGTTTTATGTAAACCTCAGAGTAACCACAAAGCAAAAACCTACAGAATTTGCACAAAACATGAAAAGGATTCAAAGCATACCATCACAGAAAACCATCAAACCACAAGGAAGGCAACAGAGGGAGAAAGAAAGGATCTACAGAACAATTACAAAATAAATTACAAAATAGCAGTAGCAAGTCCTTGCCTATCAGCAATTACCTTGAATGTAAATAGAGTAAATTCTCTAATCAAAAGACAGAGTGGGTGAATGAATCAAAAACTGTATGCTGCTTACATGAGGCTCACTCTAAGGTAAAGCACACACATAGACTGAAAGTAAAGAGATGGAAAAATATATTCCACAGGAAAGCAAACCAAGAAAGCAGGGGTAGCTATACTCGTATCAGACAACAGACTTTAAGTCAAAAACTGTAAAAGGAAGCAAAGAAGATCACTATATAATGATAAAGGGGTCAATCTGCAATTGTAAGAATATATGCACCCAACATTGGAGCAACTAAATAATAAAGCAACTATTAAATGAGCTGAAGGGACAGACAGACTGAGTGAGGGATTTCAGTACCAGGCTCTCAACATTGTACAGATCATTTAGATATAAAATCAATAAGGAAAACATTTAGATACAATTCTAACATTTAGATATAAAATCAATAAGGAAAATCAATGAGGAAACATCTCGAATTACACTTTAGACCAGGGGTGTCCAAACTTTTGCCTTCCCTGGGCCACACTGGAAGAAGAATTGTCTTGGGCCACACATAAAATACATTAACACTAACGACAGCTGATGAGCTTTAAATTTTGTCAAAAAAAAAAAAATCTCATAATGTTTTAAGAAAGTTTATGAATTTGTGTTGAGCCACATTCAAACCCATTCTGGGCTGCATGCGGCTCAGGGGCCATGAGTTGGACAAGCTTGGTTTAGACCAAACAGATCTCATAGACATAACAGAACATTCTATCCTACAGCAACAGAGTACACGTTCTTCTCTCGCGCACACAGAACATTCTTCAGGATAGATTATGTTAGACCATAAAATAAGTCTTAACAAATTTAAGGAGACTGGAATCATATCAAGTATCTTCTGATTCCAATGGCATGAAACTAGGTATCAATAAACAAGAGAAATTTTGGAAAATTCACAAATGTGGAAATTAAGAAACGTGCTGCTGAACAACCAATGAGACAAAGAAGAAATTAAAAGGATAATTAAATAATACCTTGAGACAAACAAAAATGAAAACAAAATATGACAACATTTATGGGATGCAGCAAAAGCAATTCTAAGAGGGAAATTTATAGCAATAAATGTATCAAAAAACAAAGCTCTCAAATAATCTAATATTACACCTTAAGGAACTAGAAAAAGAAGAACAAATTAAGCCCAAAATTAGCAGAAGGAAGAAATCAACAAAGATCAGAGCAAGAAATAAATGAAATAGAGACTAGAAAAACAATAGGAAAAAATCAGCAAAACTGAGTTTGTTTTTTTGGGGAAATAAAATTGACAAACCGTTAGACTAAGAAAAGGAGAGAGAAGACTCAAATGAATCAGAAATAAAAGGAGATATTACAACTGATAACACAGCAACGCAAAGAGATAACACAGCAATGCAAAGAATCATAAGTTACTATGAGCAATTATACATCAACGAATTATATAACCCAGAAGAAATGGATAAATTTCTATACAGACACAACTTACCAAACTTGAATCATGAAGAAATAGAAAGTCTGAGCAGATCAATAAAGAGTAAGGATATTAAATGTTCTTAATAAAGTCTCCCACCAAAGAAAAGCCCAGGACAAGATGGCTTCATAGCTTAATTCTAACCAACATTTAAAGAACATTTAAAGAAGGATTGAGAATTCCAATCCTTTTCAAACTCTTCCAAACATTCAAAGTGGAGGGAATTTTTCCAAACTTGTTTTACATAGAAAACACTGAACAAGGCCAAGAACAAGGCCATTATGACTCTGATAACAAAGCCAGAAAAGAACACTACAAGAAAAGAAAACTACAGGTCAATATCTCTGATGAACACAGACAAAAAAAACCCTTAACAAAATACTAGCAAACCAAATTCAACAACACATTAAAAGAATTATACACCATGATTAAAGGGGATTCATAAATGAGATGCAAGGATGGTTCAACATATAAAACCAATGAATATGATATACCACATTAACAGAATGAAGAATATAAAACTATATGATCATCGCAAAAGATGTAGAAAATGCACTTGATAAATGTCAACACTCTTTCATGAAAAAACTCTCAACAGATTCTGTATAGAAGGAATGTACCTTAACACAACAAAGGACATATATATGACAAATCCATAGTTAACATCATACTCAATGTTGAAAAGTTGAAAGTTTTTCCTCTAAGATCTAAGAATAAGGTAAGAAAGCCCACTCTCACCACTTATTTTCAACATAGTACTGGAAATCTTACCCAGAGTAATTAGGCAAGAGAAAAAAAACAGAAGATAATAAGAAAGGAAGAAATGAAATTGTCTCTGTTTGCTGACATGATTTTATACACAGAAAATACAAAACACCAAAAAACTGGTTTGCTGATAAACTCAGTAAAGTTGTAGGATACAAAATCAATATAAAAAATCAGTAACATTTCTATACACTCACAACTACCCAAAAGAAATTAAGAAAAACAAGCAACAAAAAACAAAGTAAAATACTTTAGTGAAAATTTAACCAAGGAGGTAAACTATATATATATATACACGCACATATAAAATTAGTATTTACTAAATATTATTAGTATATACTAAAAACTATGAAACACTGATAAAAGAAATTCAAGAAAACACAAATAAATGGAAAGATATCCTGTGCTCATGATTGGAAGAAATAATATTGTTGGAATATTCATGCTACCCAAAATGACCTACAAATTCAACATAATTCCTATCAAAATTCCAGTGTCACTTTTCACAGAAATAGAATAAACCATCCTAAAATTCATATAGAATCATTTAAAAACAACCCGAAAAGCCAAATAAATCTTAAGTAAAAAGAACAAAGCTGGGGGCACCACATTCCCTGATTTCAAAATATATTAAAGGAATTGAAATCAAAACGGCATGAACTGGCATAAAAACAGACACGCTGATCAATGGAACAGGACAGAAATAAATCCATGTATTTATGGCCAATTGATTTTTGACAAAGGTGACAAGAAAACAAAATGGGGAAAAGTCTCTTCAACAAATGGTGATGGGAAAACTGGAGATCCACATACAGAAGAATGGAATTGGATTGTTATTTCACAATGCATACAAAAATATACTCAAAATGGATTAAAGATTTAAATACAAGACCTGAAACTGTAAAACTACTAGAAAAAAAACATGAGGGAAAAGCTCCACAACACTGGTCCAGGCAATAATTTTTTAGATATGACCTTGAAAGCACAGGTATCACAAACAAAAATAGACAAATGAAATCGTATCAAACTAAAAGGCTTTTGCACAGCAAGGGGAACAATCTAACAGAGTGAAGAGACAAACCATGGTGTGGAAGAAATATTTGCAAAACATACTTGATAAGGGGTTAATATTCAAAATATATAAGGGACTCACACAACTCAATAGCAAAAAAGCAAATAATTAAAAAATGGCCAAAGGACCTGAGCAGACATTTCTCCATTTAAATGGCCAATATGATTAAGAAAAAATGCTCAACATTAGGGAAATGCAAATTAAAACCACAATGAGGTATCATCTCACACCAGTCAGAATGGCTATTACAAAAAAGATGAAAGCTAACAAGTGTTGATGAAGATGTGGAGAAAAGGAAACCCTTGTATATTGTTGGTAGGAATGTAAATTAGTATAGACACAATGGTAAACAGTATGGAAGCTCCTCAAAAATGTATAAATAGAATTACCATATGATTCAGCAATCCCATGTGTAGGTACATATCCACATGTATATGTACACATATATAATATGTATATATAATATATATACACACACACACACAACTATCTATACACACACACCCAGAGTATAGGCATTGTAGCATTATTCACAACAGCCAAGATATGGAATCAACCTAAGAGTCCTTCAATGAATGAATGAAAATTTCTTTATAGAAAACGTGGCATATAAACATATTGGAATACTACTCGGCCTTAAAAAAAAAAAAAAGAAAAAAAAAGGGAAAGTCTGTCATTTGCAACATGAGTGAACCTGGAGAACATCCATATGCTAAGTGAAATAAGCCAGGAACAGAAAGACAAATACTGCATGACCTCACTTATATATGGAATACAAAAAAGTTGAACTCACAAAAGCAGAGAGTAGAATAGTGGTTACCAGAGACTGGGATTGTGGTGGATGGTAGGGTATGGGAAATGGGGAGATGTTAGTCAAAGGGTACAAAGTTTCAGTTACATAGAAGGAATAAGTTTGTGGGTTCTACTAAACAGTAGGGTGACTATACTTTTTTTTTGTTTTAGACAGAGTTTCGTTCTGTTGCCCAGGCTGGAGTACAGTGGTGCAATCTCAGCTCACCGCAACCTCTGCCTCCCAGGTTCAAGTCATACTCCTGCCTCAGCCTTCCAAGTAGCTGGGATTACAGGCGCCTGCTACCATGCCTGGCTAATTTTTGTATTTTCAGTAGAGACACCATGGTTTGTCTCTTAGATTGTTCTCTGTTAGATTGTTCCCTTTGCTGTGCAAAAGGCTTTTAGTTTGACACGATTTCATTTGTCTATTTTTGTTTGTGATACCTGTGCTTTCAAGGTCATATCTAAAAAATTTAGTATTTACCATGTTGGCCAGGCTGGTCTCGAACTCCTGACCTCAGGTGATCTGCCTGTCTTGGCCTCCCAAAGTGTTGGGATTACAGGCGTGAGCCACCATGCCTTGCCTAGGGTGACTATACTTAATAATAATCCAACATTGCTAAAAAAAAAAAAAGTAAATTCCAAATGTCTCACTCCAAAATACAGTAAGTGAGATGATGGACATGTTATTAGCTTGATTTAGTTATTTCATCTTGTTTACATATACCAAAACATCACTGTAGCCCATAAATATAATTAAAATATTGTCAATTAATTTTAAAAGAAGCTAATGAGTTGTTACTAAAACACAAAAATATATTGGAGAAACATACCTTTAAAGGAATGCTGTAATGAATAATGACCCACTAATTAATTTGATCAGACTGCATACTGAAATTTTTATTTTTGTTTATTTTCAGTAAAGGAATACTTATATTGAGGTTTCTTTCCAGTTTTTTTAAAAAAAGTTATTGTTGCTATAGATAAAATCAGAGATGAAGAAAGGAAGGAAGGGACAATGACATTTAAAAAGGCTTAATTTCTGGAAATTAATAGCAATTACTAATCTTCTGATGTATAAACAGAATATGACTCACCACTATCTCTGAAATTAAAACTTTCTGTAAGTAAAGAGATACGAAAACGTTAAAATTTTAAAGGAAGGAATATGAGCACCTAAACAGTGACAAGTGGATATACTGGTATTTCTATTATACATAATTCAGCTAAATACAATGATTTTTAATACTTAGAAAATTGGCACCCTTTCATAACAAATGCAGGGTCCTTTCTAGGCTACTTATAAAAATGCTTTGTGAAACTATTCACTACTTATTTACTTAGATAATATTAAATATATTATTTAATTTATATATTTTTAAATATAAATATTATTTAAATTAGTATTTAAAATATTAATTTTCTTCACATTTTAATGGTTGTATAACATGTTGTAGAAAGATCTGGAAAAAAAAGTGATACAGGCACATTTAAAATCATTAAAGGTTGGAGAAGGAAAAGAAAGATGGTTTGTGGTATTTCTTTGGACCTTCAGAAATTTTACAGAATCTCTTTTCTGAGAGATTATTTAAAACACACATACAAAAACCATATGCCTATCTGACTAAGGTGACTATGGGAAAAGTGAAGGAGTGGAAGAACATGTAGAGTTATCTGTACTGTCAGATGCTGGTGCTTTACACTCTAATGCCCAAAGTAAAATTAAAATGGTCACAGCAACCCACCTGTAGTACTGGAGATGTTCCTAACCAACTGAATTGCATAGAGTGTCACCAAAGAAATTATGAATCAACAATGTGGATGAATTTAGATATAATTAAGCTCAGAGACTTTTTTTTTTTTTCTTAATTTAAAGAATAAAACAATGGCTGGGTGTGCTGGTAATCCCAGCACTTTGGGAGGCCAAGGTGGGAGGACTGCTTGAGCCCAGGAGTTCAAGACCAGCTGGGACAGCATGGCAAGACCTTGTCTCTACTAAAAGTAAAAAAAAGAACAACAACAACAAAAAACCTGGGCACAGTGGCATGTGCCTGTGGTCCCAGCTACTTGGGAGCCTGAAGTGGGAAGACTGCATGAGCTAGAGAGGTTGAGGGGGCAGTGAGCTGTGATCGCACCACTGTACTCCAGCCTGGGTGACAGAGTGAGATTCTGCCTCAAAACAAAAAAAAGTATAAAACTGACATCAATGTATGTACTTAGAATTCTGAAGCTGTTACTAAATCTTTGGAAAATGTAGGGATAGTGTTAAACTCTACATGAGATATTGTGCTAAGCCTTCCCATCATGTTTTTACAATCATTCGTAAGAGTGCAGTCAATCTGACAGGTGAGCTAGTAGTCACGAGGCAGGATTTATGCCCAGCATAAAAACATGCTTAACAAAAATGTAAAAAACTGATAGGAAAATTCTTGATTCTTATGAAAAGGAGAGCAAAAGTCTGTATCTAATATTCTACACAGGGCCTTTTCTAAAGGCAAATAGTAGGCAAGAATTAATGAACTTTTTTAGTTCCTATACTTTTGTTAGGATAAATGTTAAGGAAAAAAAGAAGCCTCCAATTATACTTTTTCATTCTGAATAAACAATGGAAAGGGCAGACTGCATGTTATTTTGAAAGAATGAGCAGGTACAAAAGTATCTCCAACACAGGTAGAAGAATCCCTCAATAATGGGGCATCTTTATTCAGAGAAAAGCTGTCCACTTTAAAACAGAAAGCAAAGCTGAAGAGGGAATCCAAAATCCTGGCTCTGGTCCTAGTTCAGACACTAACTAGCTGTGAAACTCAGGTAAGTCCCTTTTTTCTTTGGGCTTCCATTTCTACTAATTTCCAGGAAAGTTATACTGTTACTCTGAAAGATTTTTCTTATGTTTTTGTTACCAACTTTCTTAGTAAATGCATGGCACATGTTGAATAGTATTGTCAACATGTGCCATGCATTTACTAAAAAAAAGACGTATTTGGCCGGGCACGGTGGCTCACGCCTGTAATCCCAGCACTTTGGGAGGCCGAGGTGGGCGGATCACGAGATCAGGAGATAGAGACCATCCTGGCTAACACAGTGAAACCCCGTCTCTACTTAAAAAAAAAAAAAAAAAAAAAAATTAGCCAGGCGTGGTGGAGGGCACCTGTAGTCCCAGCTATTGGGGAGGCTGAGGCAGGAGAATGGTGTGAACCCAGGAGGCAGAGCTTGAAGTGAGCCAAGATAGCACCACTGCACTCCAGCCTGGGCGACAAAGCGAGACTATGTCTCAAAAATAAATAAATAAACAAACAAACAAATAAAAGACATATTCCTACATATGTCAGTAAAGCACTACAAGAAGTTTTTCGCTTGTCAATGTGGATATTTAGCAACCAAAAATAATTAAATATTTTTATGTATGCTTCGCACATATATATTTGGAACATAATACAAAATAAATGTCTGTTGAATAAACAAATGAATCCATCCATTTATCCGTGTACCTCCCAGGTAAAAAATCATAAGGTTTACTTAGGCTAAATTAGGCATGGAGTTATTACCATGGCTAAAGCCATTCCATGTGCAAGAGGAACATCTGGCTAGAAATTAACAGACGTGAGTTCTAGTCCCGGCTCTGTTATTAACATTCTACTAATACTTAATTTGCGTGGCCTCAGTTTGCCCATTTATGAAAATGCAGATACTAAAATCTTCCCTCCATAGATGAGGACAAATAAAATGATACAGGAAAGACAGAACTTTGAAAAAAATTGAAGTAGTTTATAAAAGATATCAGCTTGTGATATCACATCCACAAAAAAGCTGAATTTAGCAGTATGAAGAAAAAGATTCTGAGAAGGAAAGAAAACTACCAGAGAACTATATCCTCCACTTCATCAGATTTTCTGCTTGGGGCTAAGAGCTGCCCCTCAGAATGAAGCAGATGCTCATAGTAACTCCTAAGCAAACTCTCATGGCACTTGACCATGTCGACTATTTTTTTCTTTTCTTCCTTTTTCTTTTCTAAACAGACTGTATACCATATACACCTTTTACAAAATAACAGTTTATTGAGATATTATTTAATCTATTTATTTTATTATTATTTTTTGAGACAGGGTCTTACTCTGTCGCCCAGGTTGGAGTGCAGTGGCACGAGAGTGGCTCATCACAGCTTTGACCTCCTGGGCTCCTCCCACTTCTGCCTCTCGAGTAGCTGGGACTACAGGCATGCACCGCCATGCCCAGCCATGCCCAGCTAACTTTTGTATTTTTTGTAGTGACAGCGTTTTGCTGTGTTGCCCAGGCTGCTCTTGAGCTCCTGGGCTCAGGCGATCCACCCACCTCAGCCTCCCAAAGTGCTGGGGTTACAGGCATGAACCACTGCACCCTACAGGTATAATTTACATACCACAAAATCTACTCCTTTTAAGTGCACAATTTGGTGGTTATTAGTATATTCATAGAGTTGAGAACTGTCACTACTATCTAATTTCAGAATATCTCATCACTCCTAAATGAAACTACCCATTAGCAGTCACTTCTCATCCTACACCCCTCGGCTCCTCCAGTCCCTGGCAATGACTAATTTACTTTGTGTCTCTGTCAATTTGCCTATTCTGGACATTTCGCATAAATGGAATCACACCATATGTGGCCTTTTTTTTTTTACTGGTTTCTCTTAGTATAAATACCTGACACTAACAAAGTTCTCACCCTGAAATTATGCCTCAGAAAAAAGGACACATGTTCCTTGGGATACCTTACCAAGACTTTCATAAGAAGGGACATTCTATTACTCTATTTTGAATAAGACTGGTATAAGCCAATATGCAGAACCTCTGACTAGAACCTAAACAATTATAATTCTATGATTACAAAAAATGTATCTTGCTTTTCCCATTGTTAAATAAAAGTTTGAATGCAAACATCCTATGAAATGTAAATGTGGAAAAAGGGCAATATTTCCATGTGAACAGATTATTAATTTCAAATATATTTATAAAGCTAAATTAATAAATTAAATGTTACATATTACTGTTTCATCCGATTCCCTACGAGTTTATCATTGAAAATGTGGGGGAAAGTTTAAAATTCAAAATGGATCTGTTCATTGGAAACACAAGGAAGATTACTTTATATTCAAGATTATTTTATATTTGGAACTTCTAGGATCATTCAAAGACAAAGTCAGATCTGCTGATCTTTAGGCCTAAGGTAACTGACTTCTCTCCTAGAACTTTAAAAAAGCAGTTGAGAGTCCAATTCTTAGCAAATATCTCAAAACTGAACTTTGTAAGTGAGTATCATAGAAAAATTGAGTGAGCTAATTTTATTTTAGAAAAATACTGTTAGGGAATGAAGTGATCTTAAGGGCTACTGCCAACCCCCTCATTTAACTGATGAAATAAGGCTGAAAGAGGCTAACTGACTTACCCAAGATCATATGACATGAGGGCTTACCATGCTAAGTACTTTTCATGAATGATTTCTTAGTTTCCCATGACAATTCTATTCATGTCCCTACTTTACAGCTGAGGTTTAGAGAAGTTAAATGGCTTGCTCAAAGCTACTCAGCTAGTATGTGGTAGAGCTGGGATTCTAGTCAGATCTTTCTAGCTTCAGAACCAGAGGGCTTCACGGTGTTGCTATACAAGTCTTCAGCTTCTCATCAGGGACCCCTGATTCACACGGTTTAAAAAAAGCATTTAGCTAGATTTGAAATTTCTAAACTAATTTAATTGGAACAGAAGAAAACATCATTAGAAATTAGCAAAAACAATGGCAAAGTAAGAGAAAAAGATATGGGTGAGATAACAGGTCTGACATTATTTTGAAGTTTATAAAAACATCTAAAAATAAAAAAGGCATGAGTTATTCAAAAGAAGTCAATTTTACCTGGTTAATTCTCTTAGTCGAGTCACCTCAGCATCACGCTGACGTAACGTTATCCCCAATATCTGGTTTTCCTTTTCAGCAGTTTCTAACTTAAACTGGGAGCTCCTCACATTGACTAAGGCTTCTTCCAATTCTAAAACAACAAAAGTGTCAGTTTCCTTATTCCTTTTAAAAAATGTGACCATAACTATTGTCTAAATACATACCAATTTTTATTCTTGTTATCTCAATATCATATTGCTGTTTATTTTCAAGTATAGTTTGATCTTTGTCTTTAAATATACTAGTAAATTTTTTGTTTTCATCTTTCTGATTTTCAATCACTTTTAAGAGCTCTTCATTTTTACTCTGCAGTAACTCCTGGCTCTTTAGTGACTCCTCCAGTTGATTTTGCAGTGACATATTCAATGACTGAAGAGAAAACACTGTAAGACAAAACAGATTAAATAGTTGTTTCCCAAACTGAAAAAGTACAAACTTGGAAAAATACCTGTTTCTTAAAAAAAAAAAAAAAAAAAAAAAAGGCCTGAAATTTATTGATTTTGTTTAACAATTAATTGCATGAGCAGTTCTACATAAATACTACATATATTTTTAAAAACTGATTGGCAGACATCATACCTTTCTTCTCCAGTTGACATTTTAAGAATTTTTTTAACCCTTTTAAAAGACAGAATACATAATCCTTTTAAAAGAAAGAATACATGTACAAAGTTAAAAAATTCAAATACTGGCCAGGCGCGGTGGCTTACGCTTGTAATCCCAGCACTTTGGGAGGCTGAGGTGGGCAGATCACGAGGTCAGGAGATGAAGACCGTCCTGGTTAACACGGTGAAACCCCGTCTCTACTAAAAATACAAAAAAATTAGCCGGGCGTGGTGGCGGGCGCCTGTAGTCCCAGCTACTCGGGAGACTGAGGCAGGAGAATGGCGTGAACCCAGGAGGCAGAGCTTTCAGTGAGCCGAGATTGCACCACCACACCCCAGAATGGGCAACAGAGCGAGACTCCATCTCAAAAAAAAAAAAAATTCAAACACCACAAAATATTAACGATACCAAATGATTCCCAAAGAAGAATCTCCCTCCCACTCCTCCTCTCTGTCTCCAAGACAATCACTATTAATTTTCATATCTTTTGTGAAAACACTTTTACATATGGTATTAATTACACTACACACACACGTACACACACCATACACAATTTCTAACGTTGCCTTTTTCTGCCTTAAGACTGTTGTATACAAACACACAGATCTATCACGTTCTTTTTCAAGGCGATAAAAGTATATGGTACCATTTATTGAGCAACTACATGCTTAGTGAACGCTTACTATGTGTGAGGTATTGTATTAGAATCTGAATATACAGAGATGAATAGCACAGACATGGTCCCTGTTCTCACAGAGCTGATAACAAACAAGTAATTATAAACAGTAATGATCTCAAAGAAACAATAAGATAATATAAAGAACAGAAGCTATTTAAAGTGGCAACTACTGATCTCCCCACTTGTCCTCTAGGCCTCCTCTCTCCTACCCTCTCCCTCTCCTCACCTTTGGTTAACAGTGGAAACACAGTGATAACTTCTGAATCACTCTGGTGAAATTGAACACTTTTATAAAGTGCTCATTCTGTTGGGTAATCATATTTTTTCTTATTGCTTTATAAGATATATATTAAGAAGATTAAGCCTTTATCGTGTCATATATTGTTTCTCCATTTTGCTTATGTGTTTTGAATGTATTTATAATTTTGCTATGTAGAAACTGAAAAAGGTTTCTGGGGACATATTTTATCAATCTGTTCCTCTGTGGCATTTGAGTCTTTGACAGGCTTAGGAAAAGTCCCCCCACCAAAAAAATTTAAAAATACAAATTCTTATCTTTTCTTCTGGTACTATTATAGTTTCTTTATTAAGTTCTGTGATCGTTAAGGACAATTTGGCAATATCTGTCACAATTACAACTGTACATACCCTTTGGCTCAGCAATTCTACTGCTATACATCTATTCTACAAAAATGCTGGCCAAGTGTGGTGGTGGCTCATTGTCTGTAATCCCAGCACTTTGGGAGGCCGAGGTGAATGGATCACTTCAGGTCAGGAGTTCAAGACCAGCCTGGCCAACATGATGAAACCCTGTCTCTAATAAAAATACAAAAATTAGCCAGGCGTGGTGGCAGGTGCCTATAATCCCAGATACTTGAGAGGCTGAGGGAAGAGACTCGCTTGAACCTGGGAGGCAGAGCTTGCAGTGAGCCAAGATCGCACCACTGAACTCCAGCCTGAGTCACAGAGTGACTCAGAACAAACAAACAAAACAAACAAACATCTCAAAAAAAATCTCAAAACAAACAAACCAACAAAAAAGCTGACATATATGCACGAAGACATACAAAGATTTTCACTGCAATGTTGTTTGCACTGGGAAAAGGGGAAAGTACTATTAGCAGAGGACCATATTATGGTAGACCTGGATAAGCAGAATATCCAAGTAATTCGTAAAGAGAAAGATGCATAATTATGTATTTTGATAGACAAAAATATCCACTATATGTTAAGTGAATAAACAGAAACTGTGGAAAAGTATATACAGTGTGATCTCATTTTAAAAAAAGAAAAAGTACATATATAGTTCTATTTGTGCCTGGCACACAGTAGGTATTCAGTAAGTATTTGTTAAATACATCAATTACATATGAAGAGAAGATATGTAAAAGGAAACACACTCCTGTTTTTCAAAAAAAAAAAAAAAAAAAGGTGTATATTATTGGGAAGTGATGGCATCTTTTATTTTCCTATGTTTCTACAATATTTTAAATTTATCCCCTCAAAGTAATTACAAAAGCTCAATTCTTTATCAACATTTCCAGAGCCACAAATAATTTATCAATACTTAAAGTTCTTTTACTTACATTCAAGGTTGCAATCCACAGCACCAGATGGCTTATGAGTTTTCTCTTGTTCTCTGAGTTGCTGGTTCAAAATTCTCAACTGCCTAAAGAAACAATGAAGAACTATGAATGCAAGAATCCCAAGCCAATTTAATAGTATACATGTGATAGCCTATCAAAAAAGATAAAACATAAACCCACTAAGGCGGCAGAAGTCCGTCGCATCCCCAAAAGACAAAAACTAAATAAACATAACAAAACCATACTACTATTATTATGAGGCCTGAGATAATTTTTAAGGTTGCCTGAAACAACCTAACACCTCCCCTCATGGGCCAGGCGCAGTGGCTCACGCCTGTAATCTCAGTACTTTGGGGGATTGAGGCAGGCAGATCACCTGAGGTCAGGAGTTCAAGACCAGCCTGGCCAACATGGCGAAACCCCATCTCTACTAAAAATAGGTGGCACGTACCTGTAATCCCAGCTACTTGGGAGGCTGAGGCAGGAGAATTGCTTGAACCTGGAAGGTAGAGGTTGCAGTGAGCGAGATCGTGCCACTGCATTCCAGCGTGGCAAAAGAGCGAGACCCTGCCTCAAAAAAAAAAACCTCCCCTCACAAGGAAAATGTTAATTTCTCTTTTTTGTCTCTTCAGTGATTTGTTGGTTTTTTTCTATTTCTTTCCTTTTCTACCTCCTCTTGCTGTTTCTCATTGTCTTTCTGTGTATTTTAATCATTGTAGTTAATCATCTACTTTTTAAAAGATTTGTTATTACTATGAACTAGAATACCTACGGGCACTGACTGCTATCAGACATCTATCTCCCTGATGTTTGTCATATGCTGAAACAAAATCTATGCTTCTAATAATTTTATTAGATGGAAAAGTTAGTGGTCTTAAGTAACGAGAATATTAACAGGCTACCAATCTGCCCTGTTACAATGAACTTCACAATATGTATCTGCTTCACAAATAGAAACATAAAAAAGTGTTTTCTTTACTCCTAAGAAGTTATCGCTTTTGGGGAAAAAAGTTACCTCTATTATCTTTCCAGAATTACCTAAAAATATTTTGCCTTAAAATATTTATTTTTGATACTGAATCTAAAATGATAGTACCCTACCTTGCATCACTCACATGTATTAATTTTGAGTTGATTAAAGTGATAAAATATTTTTTAAAAACCCAACTATACAAGTTTTAGGGGGAAATCTACATAATCTTGAAGTGGGGAAGGCATTTCTAAGTGAAACTCAATATCCAGCAAGCATCAAGGAAAAGAACAAAAGATTTAACCATATCAAATTTTGAAACTTGTAAAATTAAAAGCCTGAAAGAAAATACCTGCACATATGTTATAGACAAGGGCTCCATAACATTTAAAGAACTCCTACAAATCAGTAAGGAAGGCAACCTAGTAAAAAGTGGCAAACGATAAGAATGAGCAGTTCACATAAGAAATAGAAACGGCCTATAAGCGTATGATAAAAATGTTCATCTTCACTAACAGGAAGAATTGCAAATTTAAAAGGAGATTTTTTTGGCCACAGGATTGACATAAATAAAAGGAAATAACACTTTCTGATGATAGTACAGGGAAATGAATTATCTCAATTCATGTGATTATATCAGTATAACCATTCTGGATGGCAATTTGAAATGTCCAACAAAATGTATAATGTTCATAATCTCTGACAAAATTATTCTACTTCTAGGTTGTCGAGCATCAGAAACAGTTTTACATATGCAAAAGCATCTCAAACCTTATAGATATATACAAGAATATTCACAACAGCAATTATTTAATAGTGCCAAGTTGGAAACAACTGAATGTTACAAAAATTATGGTACATCCATATACGAAATACTAATACACAGATATTAAAATGAGCAAGAGGTCCATTTGTACTGATGTGAAAAGATCTTCAAGACATTATGAAGTGAAAGAAGCAAGTTCCAGAACAACAATATAATATGAGCTTATTTTTGTTTTAATAAAATTCTGATTTTCTTTAAAGGTTTCCCATTTACAACAGAAGCTTTCCTTGATAATCTTTTTGTATGTCCCTGGTCAGATTCTCTTCTCAAATGTAACCAATCTAAACTTCTAATAATTCACTGCAAGCCTCTCATTCCTACCTTCCTCTTCTCAACTGTTTACTTTCCTTTTTCACTAAAAATAATGTGGTTTGGGGATAAACACAGTCATCCTTTGGTCCCAGGGTGTATCCATATGTGTACTAACCCTCATTTTTTCCATCTAGTCTGGGTGAGTAGCCTCATCTGTGCCCTGCATCCCACCCTCCTCCTAGACCATCAAGGACTCTGCTCCTATCCCACTCCCTTTATCTTCTATATCTGCAGTTTCTCCCTCTTTGCCAGTTCATGTGCCTAAGCCAAGAAATATATTAAAACTCTTCCCATATTAAAAAAAATTCCCTCCAACTTAACTGTACAACTAGCTACTTTCATTCCTCTCATTCCCTGCTTTCAGGGCTAGGCTTTTTAAAAAATTATTCTATTTAAAATGATACATGATAAAAACAGAAAAAAGGATATTTTAAAAACTGATGTTACACATGCTACTTTAAAATATTATGTACTAAATTTAAATATACTGGATTTTAAAAAAGGAAAAGAAGAACTGCTGCTATTCAGGCAAATATTTCTTTTATTCAAGTCATTCTTTTTTTTAGATAGCTTGAGATAAAACTGACATACTATAAACTACATAAATTTAAAGTGTGTCATTTTATGTTCTGCCATATGATGTAGTAAAATCACCATCACAATTACAATATTCATCAGCAGCCATAAAAAAGAATGTGATCATGTTTTTTTGCAAGAACATGAAGGGAACTGGAGGCTATCATCCTTAGCAAACTAATGCAGAAACAAAAGCAAATACCACGTTCTCACTTACAAGTGGGAGCTAAATGATAAGAACTTATTAACACAAAGAAGGAAACAACAGACACTGGGGTCTGGGTGGTAGGAGGGAGGGGAAGGTATAACTATTGGGTACTGGGCTTAATACATGGGTGATGTAATAATATGTACAACAAACCTCCTGTGACACATTTACCTATGTAACAAACCTTCACGTGTACCCCCAAACCTAAAAGTTTTTCAAAAAAGATATTTATCATCCCCAAAAGTTTCCTCATAGCCCTTTTCATAACCCTCTTCCCAGATAACCACTTATTTATAGATTAGTTTGCATATTCTAGAATTATATATAAATGGAATCATGGAATATATACTCTTTTAGCCTGGCTTCTTTCACTCAACATAAGAATTGTGGGATTCATCCATGCTGTTGCATGTATCAATAGTTCCTATCCTTTTATTGTTGAGTAGTTTTCTACTGTATGGTTATAGCACTATTTGTTTATCCATTCACCCATTGATAGACATTTGGGTTGTTTCCTATGAACACTCATCAACAAGTTTTTGTGTGGACATATGCTTTGACTTCTCTTACATACCCAGGAGTGGACTGGTTGGATCATATGTTAGATATACGTTCAATTTCTAAGAAACTGCCAAACATTTTTTCCAAAGTGTTCAAATTATTTTACATTCCCACCAGTTAATTGTGAAAGTTCCCATTCCTTCACATCCTAACATTTACTAATTTTGAATTTTAGCCATTCTAATGGTATGCAGTGGTATTCATCATGGTTTTAATTTTCACTTTCCTAATGATTACTGATAAGCCTCTTTCCATGTTCGTATTTGATATTCATATTTGATATCCATTTATTTGGTGAAGTATCTGTTCAAATATTTTGCCCATTTTTAAGCTTGATATTTAAAAATTTATACTGTCTTAAGTTCTTTGTACATTCTAGTACAAGTCCTATATCGGGTACATGTTTTGCAAATATTTTCTCTCAGTCTGTTGGTTGCTTCATTTTTAGTAAAAGTGCTTTTTGAAGAACAAAAGTTTTAAATTTTGATGAAGTCCACTTTACTCATTTTTTTCTAGTTTATATTTTTTGTGTTATATTTTTAAAATCTTTCCCACTCCAAAATCCCTAAGATCTTCTCTTATGTTTCCTTTTAGAAGTTTTGTAGTTTTAGTTTATATATTAAGATCTGTGATTCATTTCAAGTCAACTTTGTGTACTGTATGAGGCAAAGGTTGAGGTTCATTTTTTAAAAACATGATTCTCCCATTGTTTCAGCACTATTTATTGAATATTCTTTCGCCACTGAATTTCTCTGATATCTTTGCAAAACACTATCTCTATGTGTGAATTTGTTTCTATACTCTACTCTGTTTCAACGATCTATTTGTCACCTTTACACCACACCTCTTAGAATACTAATCCTTTATGTTTTGAAATTGAATAGTACCAACTTGGTTCTCCTTTCTCAATACTGTTTTGGGTATTTAGATTCTTTGAATTTCCATGTAACTTTAGAATCAGCTTCAATTAAATATTTAAAAACAGCATGCTTGGGTTTTTACTTTAATTACATAAAATCTATACATCAATTTGGGGAGAAGTGACATCTTAAGTCTTAAATTTATGGATCTAGTTTATCTCTCACTTATACTGATCTTTCATTTCTCACAACAATATTTTGTAGTTCTCAGTGTACGGGTCTTACATATTTTTCAAATTTATCCCTAAATTGTTCATATGTTTTTGATGCGACTCTAGTACTGATTTTAATTTCAAATTGTTCATTGCTGATACATAAAAATTCAATTGATCTTGTATCCTGCAACTTTGCTAATCTTTCTTATTAACTCTAGCAGCTTTTTTTGTAGATTCCATAGGGTTTTCTACAAGAATTATCATGTCATCTGTGAACAAGACAGTTTTACTTCTTTCCTTTCCAATGTGACTGGCTTTTATTTCTTCTTCTTGCCTTACTGCACTTGTTAGAACCTCTAGCACACTGTTAAATAGAAATAACAATCATTATTTGCTGGGTAACATTCATACATTCTCCAGCATATACAGAAACAAAATATATATATTTATATATCTAAGAAGAATTTTAAAATAATAGGATGATATTACAAATACTACTTAAAAATACCATGTATTGAATTTAGGATTACATAATTTTAATGGAAAGAAAATAACAAGCGAAACCAAAACTGATTAACTTTAGGCAAATATTTCTTTACTTCAAGAAATATTACTCCTAAGTAATCTAAAATTTAGGAAATAGGATATGAAAAATGCAGAGTCTGGAATTCATATTGTCAAAATTACTAACACATTCTGATCTATAACCATAATTTCCAAGGTTGTCTTAGTTTTACGTATAGGTTCAATGTTCACATCAGTCTACTCTTTTGTTTGAATTCCTCTTTTGGTTGACTGGACTTTGCCATTCAAGTTTTTTGTTTTGTTTTTTAAAGGAGTTCAAGGCTGTTAAACTTCCTAAGTTCTTGCACACTTGAGAATATGACTGTTGCCTTGACACTAAAAGGACAGCTAGACCACATTAGAGATTCTCGGGGCATACTTTCTTTCCCTCAGAACTTTGTAAATGATATTCTATGATCCTTTGGCAATGAAAATCACTGTGAAGAGACTGGAGATAGCCTAAAATGTTTCTCTTCATTTGTAATTTTCTGTTTCTTTTGAGTGTCTCCAAAAATTAACTTTTTTCATCCTTAGGGTGTAGTAACTTTACCAGCATATGTGTTGGTGTTGATTATTTTGCACGGTTTTTCTGAGATCTTCTACGTCCTATTCATCTGCTGACAAAGATCTTTTTTTTTCTTAGAGATAGGGTCTTGCTCTGTCTCCCAGGCTAGAATAAAGTGGTACAATCAGAAAATTTTCTTGTTATTGATAAATCTCTTGTCTTTAATCCATTTGTTCTGTTCTCTTTTTTCAGGAACACCAATTTTATATCTATTTCCTTTTTCATATGTATTATCTTCTTCATAATAATTTTTAGATCATTCTTTTTCTATTTTGCCTTGTGTGATTCCCTCAAGCTTATCTACTATGCATTCAGTCAATTTAACAAATATTTGTTAGAATGAGTGCTAGGCACAATTCCTAGCACTAGAAATATAGCTGCAAACTCTAAAGAGACAAAATTTCAGCCTTCTCAAATTCAGAGACAGAAACAACAAAAAACAAGAACTTACCAGGAGGTAACAAAAGGAAGAAGAGAAAATTACTGTTTAATGGGTACAGAGTTCATGTTGAGGATGAAAAAGTTTTGTCACAGATAGGGGTGATGGTTACAGAACACTGTGAATTTATTTATTGCCACTGAAATGTACACTTGCAAATGGTTAAAAATAAAAAGGTATGTATTATACATATTTTACCATAATAAAAATATATAAAAATTTTTAAAAGGGTTTAGGAAGAGGAAGAAGCTAAGGTTACTAGGAGACACTGAACTATGAATTTAGTAGCAATTAAAACAGAAAGACGGCCGGGCGTGGTGGCTCAAGCCTGTAATCCCAGCACTTTGGGAGGCCGAGACGGGCAGATCACGAGGTCAGGAGATCGAGACCACCCTGGCTAACACAGTGAAACCCCGTCTCTACTAAAAAATACAAAAAACTAGCCAGGCGAGGTGGCTGGCGCCTGTAGTCCCAGCTACTCGGGAGGCTGAGGCAGGAGAATGGCGTAAACCCGGGAGGCGGAGCTTGCAGTGAGCTGAGATCCGGCCACTGCACTCCAGTCTGGGCGACAGAGCGAGACTCCGTCTCAAAAAAAACAAAAAAACAAAACAAAAAAAAACCAGAAAGACTTGGGGGGAAAAACTAAAAACCCAAAAAGCAACAAAACAAAAAATTTCAGGCTTCATAATACTTAAGTTCTAGTGGACTACAATATCCCTGACTTTGTCTGTTTATTAATTATCTTACATTTGTTTCTAATGGGGCTTTCATTTTTGTAATTTTTTTGCTTTCTTTTATTTTTCTGAGTTCACTTAACTCACTGTTCTTCTTTTTCTTGAGCATTTTGTCTCAATCTCACTCTTTCTCCCTGTAAGAGATCCCATTATCTTTAATTTCCTTGACACTATGGAACACTGTTTTAAGTTTTTCTGAAGTTCTTTGAGTAATTTGTCTTGTGATATTTATTCTTAACCTACATTTGTTCTTGTTGTCAGTTTATTTTAATGCAATGCAAAATCTCTCCTATAAATTGTCTTCTTCCTGTGACTTTTGTGATGTCACTCTCCTAATTTTAATCTTCTGTTGTTTCCTGAAAAAGTTGTTACTCCCCACGAATTCACCTTTCACTGCGCTCACACACTCTACCTTCTTGGTGAATATATCACTTACTTATATGCTGGTAATAAATCACTTACTTTCAATGAAATTGTCTCCAGTGTCTACAACAGTGCCAGATCTATACAAAAAGCTCAATAAAAACATGTTCAGAGAATAACTCCCGAGTCTACATTTCCATCTTGCATCTTGTTCCTATACTCCATATGGTCTAACTCAGCAGGTCTAAATCTTAACTCACAGGCTCTCCTATTACCTTGCCTAACTCAAAAAATGGTAACAATATGAAATAAACAAATCTATTCTGCCTCTAGTAGCTCCCATCTGCAAGAATTATGTTACCATTTGTTAAATTATGAAGACAGAATCTGAACATCATCCTTGACTCCTTCCATTCACTCCCGTTTCATTTTTATGTTCTGTGTGGCTATATAATGGTCTCATAGTTGAGTTTAATATCAGGAGGTGGTCATGAATTATTGGCACTCTCTAGCTCAATGCCTCTTAACTGGAGGTTAATACCCACCAAACTCCCATCCAGGAAATTTGGGAATGTGCCAAGCCTTCTGGTGGTCAAAATTAATGGCACTACAGACATTTAGAGGTTGGGGACTAAATGCTGAACTAAAGGCTAAATGCTGAACAACTGTGTCAGAAGACACATTAAAAACTCTCTAGCCTAAATGCCAAAAATGCCAAAATATCATAGAAACGATGCATCTAGCTATTTTTTAAGCCACAAGATGGCAATAAACTGCAAGAAAGTCCTAAAAGATGTGGTTAAAAAGAAACACGTAGTTTCCAAACATCTAAACAGGAAAAAAAAAAATACTTTTTTAAAAATTGAAAATGATGACAAACACTTTTGAATGAACCAATGTATTCCAATTTTTATTTGTAATGGAGATAATGGGTAATTCTTTCCAAATAAATTACCAAAGTGGCACAAAATTTCCTACACTACTGCCAGAAACCTCATTCTACTAAAAAGAACATGCCTAACAAATTCTTCATTTTTTAGTTATTTCATCTCTTAGAAGGTCAAGTAAACAACAGTGGCAATAGCATGCTATATAATCTTTGTCCTGTAAAGACAGCCAGCCAAATAGCTCTGGTGCCGGTTGAAGAATTAGGTCAGACATCAAACAAATACCTTTAAAAAAAAAAAAACTAGAAACAAGTGGTGGCCCATAAAACAGTAAACTTCATTTTCTTGAGTGGCTTACGAATTAGCCCCTAAGGCAATTTAAAAATGTTCTAAGGAACTGAAATAAATAAGAACCACTAATATTTTCCATGGTAACAATGTTAAAATAAAATATTCTCAGACTAAGTTTTGGTATCCTTATTTAAGAAACCAATTATTTGATTGTCATTCCTTTCAATAATATGCTTATTTTGAATGGCTTACAATATATTCTATGTTCCACAAAATACACCTAAATAGTGAGGTATAATTAAATCTCTACTTCCTAACTGAGACAGTGTAAAAGTCTACAAGTTAAGATCACTGTACTCTAAAACCAAATTGCCTGGGTTCAAGTCTTGAGTCTAACTTCTTAGATGTATAACCTTGGGCAAGTTACATAAACCCTTTGTGGCCTTGATTTCCTCATCTGTAAATGCAAGTAAAGAGCACCTACTTCACAAAGCTGTTGTGAAGATATAAAGAGGTGACACATATCAAGGACAATAGTCTGGCATATAAAAAACATTCAATAAATGTTAGCAGTATTTGCTGTTCATTAATTATTTACTCATTTTTGGTTTTAAAAATTTATGCTGGTATAGGAATTCCTTAGGTCAAGACTGAAGACGATATTAGATCTTAAACCCAGCAACCCCATCTTGTATCATAGTATCTACAGGATAATGACCTCTGGAGAAAGAATCCTAAACGAGTGCATCTCACTAGCTATCATGCCTCATAGGCTCCGGATATATATATTTTAGCCATGCTCCAACTATTTAATTGCTTTCCAGTTTCTTTAAAAATGTGTGTAGATCCTTGCAGGTCCTATCTTACTGAATGTCTATAGCTTATGCAGCTGTAACACTCTCTCAGGGCACACTTGCATTGCAGTGCTGCAGATGCACCTGACTCCAATTTTTTGCAAAGTGTATTAATAAACAGACACTGAAGTGTTGGCCTTGATGGTCATCACTGAAACATTCAAAGATATTATTGATAATATGTGGGTGATTCCTCCTTATTTCAAGATTAGATCCCTGGTCTACATCTTTCCTAAACAAATTAAGAATGTAATTCCAACAAGTTAAGATGACCAAAAGAAAAAATACCAAAGAATTTAACTTTTTCCTATGTCTAAGTGTGGTGGGGCTAAACTAGTGCTTACTAAGGTTCTCCTTTCCTTCCTGGGTGTATAGAAGTATGGAAAAATTATATATCTATGACATTATTTTATATATATACATATTGTATATAAATGTGCGGTATGTGTGCATGTATGTTTGTCACTGCGTATATATACACACACATATGTATATATACACATAAACACACACATATATGCATATATACACATAACCACACATATATGTATATATACACATACATATACATATATATGTTTATATGCACATACATATACATATACATATATATATGTTTTCATTCACAGTTCCTGGCTGTCAATGCCCACAGCCTTTGTTATTTGTTAAGCAGTCAAAACCAAAAACATACCTTTTATTAAAGTATTTGGCCTTTTGTCCCTGGTTCCTGAAGCAGCTTCAGACCAGCTTCAGTGATAAAGGTGAAAGACAGTCATTTGTTAATATTCAAGTACTTTAGGCCTCAGAAGCAGGCCTCAGAAAACAGAATCTCTCCCTCTAATCTTCTCTTGCCATCCTTTCACATGCTCCTTTTTCCTCCCCATGGTAGGCCATAGGAACTAAAAATACACTTTAATTTTCTCCCACCTTTCTTACTGCTGGCCATAAGGAAATTCTCTGACCTACCTTGTCTGTCTGTAGGTCATAAGAACCCCATTTCCGAAGGGGACCTGCCTCAAACTGAGGAGAAAGGAATGTTCCACAGAGAGGCCAAAAAATTTGAACGGACAGAACTTCTTGGGTTTCCACACTCTATCTATTTGCATTAGATCGTACCCTTTTTGTCAAATCACATTTCTTCACAGTTGTCCATGATTCAACCATGACTATCCAATGAAACCTCCATAAAAGGCCCAAGAGGACAGGGTATGGAGAGCTTCCAGATAAACACATGGTGGTTACTAGGGGGTTGTGCATCCACCGAGGGCATAGAAGGTCCACGCCTTTTCTCCAATACCTTGCCCTTTGCATCTCTTCATCTGTATCCTTTACAATATCCTTTATAATAAAGTGGTAAACTTAAGTGTTTCCATGAGTTCTGTGAGCCACTCTAGGAAATTAACTGAACCCAAGGAAGGAGGTCAAGGGAACTTCGATTTATAGTCAGTCAGTCAGAAACACAGGCAAAACAACCTGGGGCTTGTCATTGGCATTGGAAGTAGAGCTCAGTCTTGTGGAACTGGGCCCTCAACCTGTGGGATGTGATACTATTTCCAGGTAGACGGTGTTGGAATTGAACTGGAGGACACCCAACTGGTGTCTGTTGCAGAAGTGATTGTTTGCTTGCTGGTGGGGAGAAATCCCTACACATTTGGTCATGGAAGTGTTCTGTGTCAATTGTTGTGTGAGGGCAGAAGAAAAACAGTTTGTTTTTAATACAATGTCCCAGACCTTTCTATTAGGCAGGGCCTTGTGCCTTGTTTCAGCCTATAAAATATAAGTGGTAGCGAAATGATCACTTCTGGGTTGAGCGATGTAAGACTCCTCCCTGTTGCCATATCCACATTCTCTTTTTCCTGGACAACACATACTGAGACAGTGGCTTCATAAAATGGAGGGAGTCTGGATCCTGAGTCACAGGATGAAAGAGCCACCAATGATCCATGTTAGTCTTGGCATGAGAAAGAAACTTGCTGTGCTATGCAAATGAGATTTAGAAGTTTGTTCCTGCAGCATAACTTAGACTAGTCTGATAAACGTACAGAGGTACTTCATTTTCCTGCCTACACACTACCAAGTGACAACAGGGGTAAAGGAAGTGGGAGAAAATACGTACAAGGGGGCAGAAGTAAAGGAAGACCTGGAGAATGCTGGAAATCTCTGAAAAATGAGGAAGAAAAGTAGAAATACAGTAAGACAGCAAATCAATTTTACTTATGAAGTCCTAGGTTTATCATTTGGCACCTTTGTTCTGGCCTGGAGACATCTTTGCATACAGACAAAAATATTCCAAGAGCAATTCTTACCTTCGTAACTGAGCATTCTCACTTCTTAATGGTTGCATGGCCAGTGCTATCTCAACTTGAATATCTGTGTTTCCACTTACTGCTGGAAGTACAGATATACATGCCTCCATTTCTATAACCAACCTCTGAATTTCTGAATCCTCTATAAAAGGAAACAGAAATGAGTAAAATCAATATTATATTTTTGGACAAGATTATTAGTATATATTACTAAAAAAGAAAATATAGGTATGTACATTCTTGTTATAAATTCAACTCAATTATTTATAAATCTATTATACAGGTTCCATTTTTCTCTTTCACGCTGCTGGTATTTGCTTCCTCAGAATTCTAAAGAAATTAAGTTCAGTAAACTAAAGATTAATCTTAAATCACAGGATTATTACATAAGTGAATTTTTTTTTTTTTTTTTAGTTCAGGAGTCAAGTAGGAATGTGACTTACACAAATTTCTTAGTGCATACTTACCAAGGGCCACAGTGGACTCCTATGATTGCTATAGGGTTTCCTATAATTGGTTATAGTATTAACATTTATAATACAACCTTTGATCCTAGCATAAGCAAACAGTTCACTTTAGGGGGTTAATATGGCAAAATATTGAGTGAGGGTCCGCTAAGATAGTTTCATTATTTAATTTTCTAAAGTAGATTGAACACAAGCCACCACATCTCATTTCATGTGACATCAAAGGGTTGTTAATAATTGTGGAGAGTGGATGTTTTTGAAGACTGCAAACAGACACAGGCATGGAAGGCAGATATTAATTCTTTTGCCTTTTATCTTTGCCCCTCATTCCCATTCATATTTACTATGGGCTAAAAGTACTTAAAATTATTTATTAATTATCTGATAACCAACAGGTTGAAAGTATATTCTAAGTTACAAAATGTATTCAGTTTCACAGATATTTTAACATCCTGATGAAAAGTACATATACACAGTAAACAACTGTGTTCAATTATCAAGCAGTCTTCTACCAATTTTTATTTATTTAGAGACGGAGTCTCGCTCTGTTGCCCAGGCTGGAGTGCAGTGGTGCAATCTCGGCTCACTGCAACCTCTGCCTCCCGGGTTCAAGCGACTCTCCTGCCTCAGCCTCCTGAGTCGCTGGGATTGCAGGTAGTAGCCATCATGTCTGGCTTTTGTATTTCTGTAGAGATGGGGTTTCACCATGTTGGCCAGGTTGGTCTTGTACTCTTGACCTCAGGTGATTTGCCTGTCTCGGCCTCCCAAAGTGCTGGGATTACAGCTGTGAGACCCTGCGCTGGCCTTCTACCAATCTTTCGTAGAGCAGTTTCACTCATAGGCTTTGGAGGCTGGGACCTGGGCTCCACCACTGTCTGGAGCTATAACCTTGGTCAAGTATTTAACTCATTTTTTTAAAACAAATTAATCTTTTTGTAAAAAATTATTTATTTAAATCAACAAAGAAAAATTGTATAAATTTATCATGTACAATATGTTTTGAAATATGTATACATTGGGATGGTTAAATAGAGCTAATTAACATATGTATTACCTCACATATTTATCATTTTTTATAGCAAAAACACTTAAAATCTACTCTCAGTAATTTTTAATAAAATATTGTTAACTATAGTTATAATGTTATATAGTAGATCTCTTTAACTTATTCCTCCTACCTAATTGAAAGCGTGTATCCTTTGACCAGCATCTCAATTACTTAACTCTTGAAACCTGGTTTCTTCATGGTTAAATGGAGATAAAAACAGTAAAAACAGTACCTTACAGGATTGGTGAGAAGATTAAATGAGGTACTGTTTCTCCAAGTCTCAGTTTCCTCATCAGTAAAATGGGAGTGGTAACAGTACCACATAGGGCTGCTGGGAGGATTAAATGAGATAATGCACATAAAACACTTAGCACTGTGCTGGGCACATGGTAAGTGTTCAATAAATGACAGCCAATAGTATTATTATTACCATGATTATGTATCTGATTGTGAAAATGGTAATAAGTTGAAGGCTGAAAACACAGCAATTTTAATATACTAAATCTTTGGTTTAATGGTGCTACATTCATATAGCATTTTAAGATTTTTTGTCTGCAAACGTTAGGTATTCAATCAATGCTTCCACAATCAATTACTGTGTTTTCTAAGATGACAAAACTGTAACTCATTTCAAGCAAAAGTCATTACTATAGAATACATATACAGAATGGAAACAAATGAATATAATCTGGCTCAGAAACATTTCTCTTAAGAAAAAAAGTCCTAAAAATAAACTGAAAAGGGCATTAAGAAGGTATGGGTTACTTCTCAAAGCGAGATTTGTTAAACAACCTAACAGTTGGCTATTAAAGAAATGACAGGAAGGAATTCTCTGCATCTTTTTAAAATAGAAAGAATAATCAGTCTACTCAGGAAGTTAATCATTTATAGGTGTTCTCTAATTAAAATTTTTATCTGTATAAGTTCTCTTTGTTGAATCTTTTCAAGGTCTATTACCTAGTAGAATAAATACACACTTGCAAGCAAAACACTGAATGTTTGATATTCTCAAACACATTTGAAATCCACAGGAAAGAAGGGATCAAAACCTTAAAAAATAAGAATACAGTAAGTAGAACTCATTTTCTTACTAGCTCAAAACACAGTTCTATGGAAAACACCACAAACTCCATTTAAATGATAGCTAAATAATATGACATTGCTATTTAGTATAACACCATACATACTACAGAAAATTATAAGTCCCATCTACCTTGTTCTGCTACCAGGGCCTTGAGCTCTCCCAACAAATATTTTATAATTCTAACTTTTTCAGCTGTCTCATTCACATTTTTTGCCTTCTGTACATCCTTGACTGTTTTTGTATCTCGCACACGTATGTTTAAATCCTTTCTTTCACTTGTGGTCTCTCTAATTTTCTCTCTGGCACATTTTTCTTCATTAGTGGCCAAGAAAGCTGGTTGTGACTGAGTAGGGCTTCGGTGTGTCTGACTGTCCAGATGTGTTTCTTTTCCATGAGATCGAAAAAGAGACAAATATGTTTGAAAACATTTTAGTAGGTCTGTTTCCTTATGAACTCCTTGTTGTGGCGGAATTCCATTAACAAAGCCCAGTTGCTGCAATGTTGGAACAGCTGATATGTCAGTTTTGGGCAGACTACATGGAACTCCAGGACTGGTATTAAATGAATTCCTTAGAATATCAGTACAGGTTGTAGAAACTGTTTTATCTTGTGATGCAAACTGACTGTCACCATCAGTTTGAACTTCCTGAAGAAAGAGAAAAACACGTCTTCAGAAGTATGAGCACTCATTTGTAGGTATTAATTACAACAAACTCAAACATATGAAATATATTTATTAAAAGTTTATTAATATATTTGTTTTGTGAATATTTAATAAGTAGTTACTACTATATTTTGAGGATATACTGTAGTCTGTATAACTACTCCCATACGGTTAGACATTTAAGTAACAGCCAGTTTTTCACTGCTGAAACATCTCTGTAAATATGTTTGTGCAAAAGCTTATTGTATGTTTGAACTTAAATTTTCTTATGATGTAATTTCCCAAAGTGGACTAATTTTTGATGCTTTTAAACCATCTGTGGTATTTGTAAACAGTCTATTTTAGTCATGGCCTTGTAATGCTCCCATATTACAGGGTAAACTAAGCTTTAAAAAACAAGAATCTTTATTGTACTGAGGAAAAAATCCAACTTACTTACTTTGAAGCTAAAAATATTAGTAAGTTTCTGATATTAGAAACTTGCTTATTAATAATAATACTAATTATAACAAACTCAAATATATGGTTACTACTCCTAACCATATAGTAGTTACATAGACTATGGTATATCCACAAAATACAGTATTAACAAGTTATTAAAAATTCACAAAGGGTATATATTAATAAACATGTTTTAAATAAAGTATTAAGTGAAAGAAGCAGTATATAAGACTGCATAAAGTTTACTTATAACTTTATTTTAAAAGGAAAGCTAAGTTAACAAATACAAACCAGAAACTAAAACCTGTACAGATGATTAAACGATTGGAAAGAACTCTATCAGCGTGTTAAAAGGAGTTGTACTTGGGTGGTCAGTATGGTTGATTTTTTTTTCCCCCTACTGATCTCTTTCCCTCTAATGATCTCTTTCCCTCTTTCTCCTTCATTATTGTCTTCTTCATTATTGTCATTAAAACATAGGTAAAACTTTTCTTTCTTTTTTTGAGACAGAGTCTCACTCTGTAGCCCAGACCGGAGTGCAGTAGCACGATCTCACTCGCTGCTAACTCCCCCTCCTCGGTCCCGGTTCAAGCAATTCCTGCCTCAGCCTCCCAAGTAGCTGGGATTACAGGCATGTGCCACCATACCCAGCTAATTTCTGTATTTTCAGTAGAGATGGAGTTTCACCACGTTGGCCACTCTGGTGTTGAACTCCAGACCTCGTGATCCACCCACCTCGGCCTCCCAAAGGGCTGGGATTACAGGCATGAGCCACAGTGCCTGGCCATAAATAGGTAAAACTTTTATAGCAAAAAATAAATAAATAAATAAATAAACAACTGATCTTTAAATCCTAGTGCATTAAGTTACAATCAATAAATTCAACAGTCCTTCCCGAATGACTGCTATAAGTGAATACTTATGTAGTATACAAACTGTACGCACAGAATGAACCTGTGGACGGCAGGGTGGCCGCTGAGGTGACCAGACTGGGGTGGAGGTACATAAGCCATAACTAGAATGAGGAGTTGCCTGAGATTCTGTAAGTAAGAGGGAGAAAAAATCAATCACATATCCTACTTTTTATACAATAACCAAGCAATTTAATTAGAACTTACACTTATGATTTTTAAACAGCATTCATACTCACCAGCGTGAGATAAAGCATGGCATGGTACAGCAGGAATTCCATTAGGGATGTTCTTTGAAGTCAAGTCATTCATCAGTGACATCTGAGTCTGCACATGCTCACAGAGGGCTTGGTATATTATGGGTGAATACATTCTATAATGATCTTGCAATGACCAATTTTGTTCTAGGTCTGATGTGTCTCTTTCACTTCTAGCAGAAGCTTCATTAGGTATCGGTTTCTTATTATCTGAAGATGCTAATGTGGAAAAAGAAAAAAAGTTCTTGAAATATGATTCTTCAAAAATTCTTACCGTAAGATTTTAAGAGAAGAAAGGGCTCTCAGAAGTAGTACAATTCATCACATACTTCATAGAAGGGCTTTACCACTTTCCCCAGTCAAAAATCATCTATACTAATTCTTACAATTCCCATTTTTTTATGCTACTTGCCATGTGTAAAATCTCTCCTTCAATTTTAACACTTCTTTTAAGGGAGTTATATTATCCCTAAAGTCCAATCAAACTCCTTCACCTTGTTCCTCGTCAGTTCATGTTGTCAAGGGAAAATGGAATAGGAAAGAGAATAGTTGGTACAATTCTGATGCTTTGGGTCCTCAAAAACAAAACAAAACCAATCAAACAAACAAAATCTTAGCCTGGCATTTAAAGTTTTCCAAAGCTTGACCACAACCTACTTTTCCAACTATTGTCCCATCACCCCCAACTCAAATTTTTCATTTCAGCCAGGCCAATTTAGTTACCCAACAAGCTTTTTTCACCTTCCAATAACATTGTTCATGATGAACCATTCCTTCCAATCCAATTCTAACCACTCACCAAGGCTCATCTGAGTTTCCTTCTTCCATGAAACCTTTTGCAATCCAATCATTCCAGTCTAGTGACTACTCTTCACCACCCCAGAGCACATATTGTCTATACAAATCATATGCCACTGACACACTGCCTTATATTGCTTATCTTTCATCCTCCTGCCTTTCTGACTAAACCGTAAGTTTCTTTAAGCAGGGCTGTACTTCATTATTTCATCTGACAGAGCCTAGTATTAGTCTATGAACAAGGTAGAATTAATGAAGTATTAACAAAGTAATAAGTAAAAAATAACAAAGTTTTCTACATAGCACTACCTATAGATTGGTATAACAATCTGAAATCTATTTCCCTAATTTGATCCCCTTCCCAAATGTTTTTTTAAAACACTATTAACAGAAATGAGAATATTCTGGTAAATCATAGGTTATCAGTATACAAAACAAATTTAGAAAAACATATGGCTAATTGTCACACCTACCAAAGCTAAACATACATATATCTATGACATAACAATTCCACTCCCAGTTATACACCAATAGAAATGAGTGCTTATGTCTACTGAAAGACATGTACAAGACAGTTCACAGCAGCTTGATTTGCAGTAGCCCAAAGCTGAAAACACCAAATAGCCATGAATAGCAGAAATGGATAAACTGTGGTATACTCACAGGCTGGAATACTATATAGCATTAAAAAAACAACAAAGTACTGATATATATACAACTACCTGGATATTTAATGCGCATCAGGCTGAGTGAAAGTAGTCAAACACAAGGGCGCATAGTGTTCAATCACATTTAGAGAAGTCCTCAAACAGGTAAAAGTCACAAATGGAAATAAAAGTCAGGAAAATGGTTACACAGGGATGAGGGTCTAGGTGATGGTGAGGGTACTGACAGGGAGGGAGCCCTGCAGGGTGCTAAAAATTTTCTATATCTTGATCTAGGTGGTGGCTACAGGGGTGTATACATATGCAAAAGTTTATTGAGATTTATGTACCTTAAAATTAGTTACGAAAAGTATTCCTTATTTTTTAAAAAAACAAAATAATTTAAAATTTAAAACTAGAGAATCCCTCAAATATACAGTTTATTGAAAATAAAAACATTACTAAAAGCATAAAACTTCCATGTAAAAGCAAAAACAGAAAAAGTTAAAGGCAGATTAAATACTATAACCGGTGAAAATAGAAAAAAAAATTAAAGAAAAATACTTAATATTTGACTATGAAAATGGCTGAAGATATCAGATGCTTTCCTTTTGACTTGGGGTATGTTTCCTTTTGAGATGATCTATTCCTATGAATGTACTTTCCAGACCTAAATACAAGCTTTAACACTTATTAGCTGAGTAACCTTGGGCAAATTAACTTCTCTTGACCTCTTTTTCTTCATCAGAAAAATTGTAATAATGCCTATTTTATAAGATTATTGTGAGATGTAAATGAAGTAACACTTGTAAATTTCTTAAATCAATATCTAGCACACAGTAAAAACTCAATGTTAAATATCACCAAATAGCTGCACTCTTACAATAGACAAGCAAATATATCATATTCATAAATCATGCTATCTGATGTCAGTAATAAACCTCTGAACATGTCCCCTCTGAGATTATTAAAATCAAGAGTAATAAGAGTTACCTTCACTATCTGAACAGATCAGCTCAAACAAAACTGGTTAATAAACTTCTATAAAGCAAATACTATTTCTTACTGGAAATACAATTTTATAATAAGTCAAATGGAAAAGCCCTCTAAAATATTTTAACTTTGAAATCTAAAATGATAGAGGGCGAGATCATAGCCCATGACCATCTAGCATACCACAAGTCCTTTCCTCTTGATTCCTGGGTCTTTTCTTCTGCTCTTGGATTTCCTCTGGTCCTTAAGAATTGGCTAGTTTGAGGAATTCTCAGATTTCACACACAGGTCACAGCATCAGGCTCTCATTTACTTTCTTTTCAAGGCATGGTTTTCACGGTCTCTAATAAAGCTGAGCTACATTATGCCTCAGCCAGCAGATGTCATCAACTAACATAAATTAATAAATTCCAAACCTATTTCTTAAAAATCAAAGCCTTAGAACTAAAATGACTTCTTTTGCTCCTTTATAAACTCAAGTCCACACAAAACTCTACTGATAATGTTGAGTAACTTTACTTAACAATATGAAGTCTTAAAGCAAACAATCCAAGTTAGAAACCGTAAGGGAAAGACTGCAGTTATATGACTACTACACAATTTTAAAATAAAACTAATGACCAAATGAGTCTGTTATTACGCCAATACAAATGAAGTATATTTTCTTGCTCTTGTTAATTACACCAACACACTCTACATGAAAATTTTAGCTATTGGTGTGGTAATATGTTTAAGTGATATCAGGTGATAACTAAAATTCACGAAAGGAATGTATTCATTTACTCAGTCCACAAAACTTTTTTAGTCCCTGAAGTCTAGCTGCTGTGCAAGCACTGTCTGACAGGAAGTTATTCCTGCCACTCGAATATAGAACACACATCCAGTGCAGGTAAGAGCCACTGGATGCCTACTATCAATTGAAAGATGTAAGAACACCTGGCCTTTATGAGGTGCAATCAATGCTCAAAGGATTTTTGCCTGTGGTTGGTTTAGTTCCCCAAGATGAAGACAGCAATATATATTACTAAAAGCAAAATCATCAAAGTATTCAACACAGTTATCATATGTAAAAGCTCCTTATTTAAAAAATACGTATTTTATTTAATGCCAGAGCACTCTCAAAAAAGCTCAATACAATTCTGGAAGGGTTTCTCTGCCTCCTTACTCCCAGAATGCATCATGGTGTGCTTACCTAACTCCATAGGCATTCAATGATTGGGTAGGTCTCAGAAAGTACATGAGGGGGCCATTCCCCAGAAGACAGTTAACACAAAATAGCAAGATAATGTGTGTTAAAAGTAAAATAATACATGGATACTAGTTAACATACTGTAACAGACTGCTTAAAGTTCTTTATGATTACCTCATTTGGAGAGAGATGGTAAACAGAACAAGTGATGAGCTTGGATTTTGTGTATTGTTGAGCATTGTGGTAACAGAGCAAAATCTTGTATTATTGGTTAACAGCTGCCAACCACATACACACACACAATTAGGAACTAATTTCTAATATTGCAACCCTAAAGAAGATTGTCCTGTGGAACTAGGTCCTTCCTTCAGATTAAGAAAATATGGGAGAAACAACAATAGGAATATTGCACCCTGATCACAGGCCAGAACTGCTGATTCGGCTGTAATCCAAATAAGAATTTAATGCTATGGACTCAGAAAGCCAGAATCTTCCATCTGCCAATCCAAATCCACCTCTACTGGTCTTTCACCCTGCTCTCCCTGGAATGCTGATCTATATGGGCTGCAAAGAGACAGTCCTTCAATATGTCTTGCTGTATATACCAAAAAAGCAAGGCTTTGACCTGAACTCCTTACCTGGGCCACTTCTCAGGGTTGTGTTTGCAGTGAGCAACCTTGAAGGATGAGGTAAGGTTTCCCTCTGGGACAAGCACAGGTTTGATTACTGCTTACTATCAAAGTGACCGATTCCCCAAGCTCAGTGTTCCTCAGCTGCAACCTAAACCTGTGCATCCATATGGGTCCACCGTATCACCTCAACGGGAACTAGGGTGAATAAGAACCAACACAATATGCTGATGCACATACTGCTGCCTGTGCTGTGAGTAATAAAGTCCTTCGTCTCTGATCCAGTAGTCTTGTCTTCTGCTAGCATCCATGACACAGTAAGACTAGCTTACTAGCTCGTAAAAGTCAAATCCCAGACCTGATATACATCAGTAGGGCTTCAGTTGGGTTCAATCCAATGGGAGTCTTGGCATATCAAGGAAAGGAAGAAGCATGAAGTCAGGATATACACTTATTCCTGCTCCCCTTCTATGAGGCCACCTTGGGCTGACTTCGTCCTTTCAATGAAGCTCACTGCTCTTCTCAAGGTAGCATAGTCTACAAACAGTATCTCTTTCTAGATTCAGTAATCTTTCTCTCTCCTAATCCCTTATGGTCTAGAGATGGTAACAGCTCTGCTGCTGCTGCTGCTAGCACTAGGCTCGTGCGACCTAGTAGGCAAAACCTGTGGTTTTCCTATACCCTACTCATATCTTTATGAGTCCCTTTGTAAATAAACATAAACCCTCCTCGAATTACCTCAACTTGAGTGCTGCCATCTGTTTCTTGTTGGAATTCTGACTGACAGAAGCAGTTAAGTCAGGGTCCAATAAGCTGATACTGTGACACCCATTGTCAGTCACATACATTGCAAATAATAGTTGCTCGAGGAAAGGTGCCCTGGATAAGAAATAACCTGCCTACAGACAAAAAGGAGACTGCTACCACTCCTTTCTTTCTCAATTGTGCCCCAATAAAAAGACCTCTGCTTTAAGAGTTAAGGCCAGGGTTTAGCACTCTTTTTCTTAAAAGGTCAAATAAATATTTTAGGTTCAGCAGGCCAGATGATCTCTGTCACAACTAGTCAACTCTGCCACTGCAGGACAAAAACAGCTAATAAAAACACATTAATAAATTAGCTTGGCTGCATTCTAGTAAAATCTTATTTACAAAATAAAATAACTAAACATTACTTAAAAAACTGGCTGTAATGTGCTGAGCTTAGACCAATGCTATCCAATAGAAATATAATGCAAACCATATATGTAACTTAAAATTTCCAGTAACTGCGGCGGAGCAAGATGGCCGAATAGGAACAGCTCCAGTCTCCAGCTCCCAGCGCAAGCGACACAGAAGACAGGTGATTTCTGCATTTTCAACTGAGGTACTGGGTTGATCTCACTAGGGAGTGCCAGACAATCGGTGCTGGTCAGCTGCTGCAGCCCGACCAGCAAGAGCCTCACCTGCGAAGCGCAAGGCGGAAGGGAATCCCTTTTCCTAGCCAGAGGAACTGAGACACACAACACCTGGAAAATTGGGTAACTCCCACCCCAATACTGCGCTTTACCAAGGGTCTTAGCAAACGGGCACACCAGGAGATTATATCCCACACCTGGCCGGGAGGGTCCCACGCCCACGGAGCCTCCCTCATTGCTAGCACAGCAGTCTGCGATCTAATGGCAAGGCAGCAGCCAGGCTGGGGGAGGGGTGCCCGCCATTGCTGAGGCTTAAGTAGGTAAACAAAGCCGCTGGGAAGCTCGAACTGAGTGGAGCTCACAGCAGCTCAAGGAGGCCTGCCCGTCTCTGTAGGCTCCACCTCTGGGGACAGGGCACAGCTAAACAACAACAACAACAACAACAACAAAAAGCAGCAGAAACCTCTGCAGATGCAAACGACTCTGTCTGACAGCTTTGAAGAGAGCAGTGGATCTCCCAACACGGAGGCTGAGATCTGAGAACAGACAGACTGCCTGCTCAAGCGGGTCCCTGACCCCTGAGTAGCCTAACTGGGAGACATCCTCCACTAGGGGCAGACCGACACCCCACACCTCAAACGGTGGAGTACACCCCTGAGAGGAAGCTTCCAAAGCAAGAATCAGACAGGTACACTCGCTGTTCAGCAATATTCTATCTTCTGCAGCCTCTGCTGCTGATATCCAGGCAAACAGGGTCTGGAGTGGACCTCAAGCAATCTCCAACAGACCTACAGCTGAGGGTCCTGACTATTAGAAGGAAAACTAACAAACAGGAAGGACACCCACACCAAAACCCCATCAGTACGTCACCATCATCAAAGACCAGAGGCAGATAAAAACCACAAAGATGGGGAAAAAGCAGGGCAGAAAAGCTGGAAATTCAAAAAATAAGAGTGCATCTCCCCCTGCAAAGGAACGCAGCTCATCGCCAGCAACGGATCAAAGCTGGATGGAGAATGACTTTGACAAGATGAGAGAAGAAGGCTTCAGTCCATCAAACTTCTCAGAGCTAAAGGAGGAATTACGTACCCAGTGCAAAGAAACTAAAAATCTTGAAAAAAGAGTGGAAGAATTGATAACTAGAATAATTAATGCAGAGAAGGCCATAAATGAACTGACAGAGATGAAAACCATGACACGAGAAATACGTGACAAATGCACAAGTTTCAGTAACCGACTTGATCAACTGGAAGAAAGAGTATCAGCAATTGAGGATCAAATAAATGAAATGAAGCGAGAAGAGAAATCTAAAGAAAAAAGAAGAAAAAGAAATGAACAAGGCCTGCAAGAAGTATGGGATTAGGTAAAAAGACCAAATCTACGTCTGATTGGGGTGCCTGAAAGTGAGGGGGAAAATGGAACCAAGTTGGAAAACACTCTTCAGGATATCATCCAGGAGAACTTCCCCAACCTAGTAGGGCAGGCCAACATTCAAATTCAGGAAACACAGAGAACGCCACAAAGATACTCCTCGAGAAGAGCAACTCCAAGACACATAATTGCCAGATTCACCAAAGTTGAAATGGAGGAAAAAATCTTAAGGGCAGCCAGAGAGAAAGGTCAGGTTACCCACAAAGGGAAGCCCATCAGACTAATAGCAGATCTCTCGGCAGAAACTCTACAAGCCAGAAGAGAGTGGGGCCCAATATTCAACATTCTTAAAGAAAAGAATTTTCAACCCAGAATTTCATATCCAGCCAAACTAAGTTTCATAAGTGAAGGAGAAATAAAATCCTTTCCAGATAAGCAAATGCTTAGAGATTTTGTCACCACCAGGCCTGCCTCACAAGAGGCCCTGAAGGAAGCACTAAACATGGAAAGGAACAACTGGTACCAGCCATTGCAAAAACATGCCAAAATGTAAAGACCATCAAGGCTAGGAAGAAACTGCATCAACTAACGAGCAAAATAACCAGTTAATATAATGGCAGGATCAAGTTCACACATAACAATACTAACCTTAATTGTAAATGGGCTAAATGGTCCAATTAAAAGACACAGACTGGCAAACTGGATAAAGAGTCAAGACCCATCAGTTTACTGTATTCAGGAGACCCATCTCACATGCAGAGACATACATAGGCTCAAAATAAAGGGATGGAGGAAGATCTACCAAGCAAATGGAGAACAAAAAAAAGCAGGGGTTGCAATACTAGTCTCTGATAAAACAGACTTTAAACCATCAAAGATCAAAAGAGACAAAGAAGGCCATTACATAATGGTAAAGGGATCAATTCAACAGGAAGAGCTAATGATCCTAAATATATATGCACCCAACACAGGAGCACCCAGATTCATAAAGCAAGTCCTTAGAGACTTACAAAGAGACTTAGACTCCCATACAATAATAATGGGAGATTTCAACACCCCACTGTCAACATTAGACAGATCAACGAGACAGAAAGTTAACAAGGATATCCAGGAATTGAACTCATCTCTGCAGCAAGCGGACCTAATAGACATCTACAGAACTCTCCACCCCAAATCAACAGAATATACATTCTTCTCAGCACCACATCACACTTATTCCAAAATTGACCACATAATTGGAAGTAAAGCACTCCTCAGCAAATGTACAAGAACAGAAATTATAACAAACTGTCTCTCAGACCACAGTGCAATCAAACTAGAACTCAGGACTAAGAAACTCAATCAAAACCGCTCAACTACATGGAAACTGAATAACCTGCTCCTGAATGACTACTGGGTACATAACGAAATGAAGGCAGAAATAAAGATGTTCTTTGAAACCAATGAGAACAAAGATACAACATACCAGAATCTCTGGGACACATTTAAAGCAGTGTGTAGAGGGAAATTTATAGCGCTAAATGCCCACAAGAGACAGCTGGAAAGATCTAAAATTGACACTGTAACATCACAATTAAAAGAACTAGAGAAGCAAGAGCAAACACATTCAAAAGCTAGCAGAAGGCAAGAAATAACTAAGATCAGAGCAGAACTGAAGGAGATAGAGACACAAAAAACCCTCCAAAAAATCAATGAATCCAGGAGTTAGTTTTTTGAAAAGATCAACAAAATTGATAGACCGCTAGCAAGACTAATAAAGAAGAAAAGAGAGAAGAATCAAATAGACGCAATAAAAAATGATAAAGAGGATATCACCACTCACCCCACAGAAATACAAACTACCATCAGAGAATACTATAAACACCTCTACGCAAATAAACTAGAAAATCTAGAAGAAATGGATAATTTCCTGGACATTTACACTCTCCCAAGACTAAACCAGGAAGAAGCTGAATCCCTGAATAGACCAACAGCAGGCTCTGAAATTGAGGCAATAATTAATAGCCTACCAACCAAAAAAAGTCCAGGACCAGATGGATTCACAGTTGAATTCTACCAGAGGTACAAGGAGGAGCTGGTGCCATTCCTTCTGAAACTATTCCAATCAACAGAAAGAGAGGGAATCCTCCCTAACTCATTTTATGAGGCCAACATCATCCTGATACCAAAGCCTGGCAGAGACACAACAAAAAAAGAAAATTTTAGACCAATATCCCTGATGAACATCGATGCAAAAATCCTCAATAAAATACTGGCAAACCGGATCCAGCAGCACATCAAAAAGCTTATCCACCATGATCAAGGGGGCTTCACCCCTGGGATGCAAGGCTGGTTCAACATATGCAAATCAATAAACGTAATCCAGCATATAAACAGAACCAAAGACAAAAACCACATGATTATCTCAATAGATGCAGAAAAGGCCTTTGACAAAATTCAACAGCCCTTCATGCTAAAAATGCTCAATAAATTCGGTACTGATGGAACGTATCTCAGAATCATAAGAGCTATTTATGACAAACCCACAGCCAATATCATACTGAATGGGCAAAAACTGGAAAAATTCCCTTTGAAAACTGGCACAAGACAGGGATGCCCTCTCTCACCACTTCTATTCAACACAGTGTTGGAAGTTCTGGCTAGGGCAATCAGGCAAGAGAAAGAAATCAAGGGTATTCAGTTAGGAAAAGAAGAAGTCAAATTGTCCCTGTTTGCAGATGACATGATTCTATATTTAGAAAACCCCATCATCTCAGCCCAAAATCTCCTTAAGCTGATAAGCAACTTCAGCAAAGTCTCAGGATACAAAAGTAATGTGCAAAAATCACAAGCATTCTTATACATCAGCAACAGACAAACAGAGACCCAAATCATGAATGAACTTCCATTCACAATTGCTTCAAAGAGAATAAAATACCTAGAAATCCAACTTACAAGGGATGTAAAGGACCTCTTCAAAGAGAACTACAAACCACTGCTCAGTGAAATAAAAGAGGACACAAACAAATGGAAGAACATACCATGCTCATGGATAGGAAGAATCAATATCGTGAAAATGGCCATACTGCCCAAGGTAATTTAGAGATTCAATGCCATCCCCATCAAGCTACCAATGAGTTTCTTCACAGAATTGGAAAAAACTGCTTTAAAGTTCAAATGGAACCAAAAAAGAGCCCGTATTGCCAAGACAATCCTAAGTCAAAAGAACAAAGCTGGAGGCATATGCTACCTGACTTCAAACTATACTACAAGGCTACAGTAACCAAAACAGCATGGTACTGGTACCAAAACAGAGATCTAGACCAATGGAACAGAACAGAGTCCTCAGAAATAATACCACACATCTACAGCCATCTGATCTTTGACAAACCTGAGAAAAACAAGAAATGGGGAAAGGATTCCCTATTTAATAAATGGTGCTGGGAAAACTGGCTAGCCGTTAAGTACAAAGCTGAAACTGGATCCTTTCCTTACTCCTTATACAAAAATTAATTTAAGATGGATTAGAGACTTAAATGTTAGACCTAAAACCATAAAAACCCTAGAAGAAAACCTAGGTAATACCATTCAGGACATAGGCATGGGCAAGGACTTCATGTCTAAAACACCAAAAGCAACGGCAACAAAAGCCAAAATTGACAAATGGGATCTAATTAAACTGAAGAGCTTCTGCACAGCAAAAGAAACTACCATCAGAGTGAACAGGCAACCTACAGAATGGGAGAAAATTTTTGCAATCTACTCATCTGACAAAGGGCTAATATCCAGAACCTACAAAGAACTCAAACAAATTTACAAGAAAAAAACAAACAACCCCATCAAAAAGTGGGCAAAGGATATGAACAGACATTTCTCAAAAGAAGACATTCATACAGCCAATAGACACATGAAAAAATGCTCATCATCACTGGCCATCAGAGAAATGCAAATCAAAACCACAATGAGATACCATCTCACACCAGTTAGAATGGCAATCATTAAAAAGTCAGGAAACAACAGGTGCTGGAGAGGATGTGGAGAAATAGGAACACTTTTACACTGTTGGTGGGATTGTAAACTAGTTCAACCACTGTGGAAAACAGGATGGCGATTCCTCAAGGATCTAGAAGTAGAAGTACCATATGACCCAGCCATCCCATTACTGGGTATATACCCAAAGGATTATAAATCATGCTGCTATAAAGACACATGCACACGAATGTTTATTGCAGCACTATTCACAATAGCAAAGACTTGGAATCAACCCAAATGTCCATCAGTGACAGACTGGATTAAGAAAATGTGGCACATATACACCATGGAATACTATGCAGCCATAAAAAAGGACGAGTTTGTGTCCTTTGTAGGGACATGGATGCAGCTGGAAACCATCATTCTCAGCAAACTATCGCAAGAACAGAAAACCAAACACCGCATGTTCTCACTCATAGGTGGGAACTGAACAATGAGATCATTTGGACTTGGGAAGGGGAACATCACACACTGGGGCCTATCATGGGGAGGGGGGAGGGGGGAGGGACTGCACTGGGAGTTATACCTGATGTAAATGACGAGTTGATGGGTGCAGCACACCAACATGGCACAAGTATACATATGTAACAAACCTGCACGTTATGCACATGTACCCTAGAACTTAAAGTATAATAATAATAAAAAAAATTACAGAAGAAAAGGAAAAAAAAAGATAGATGATTGATTGACTGATTGACAGAATAAAAGAATAGAACCAAAATACAAAAAAAAAAATTTCCAGTAACTACATAAAATAGGTAAAATTACTTTTCATATTTATTTAAATCAATATATCCAAAATATTAACATGTCAGTGTATAATAACCGAAATTTTGTATTAAATCTTCTAAATCTAGCATATATTTTACATAAAGCACAATCTAGATGCTAAATTCTCATCAGAAATACTTGGTCTATATTCAGATTTAATAAAATTTACACTTGAAAAGGTAGGTTCACATGCCCAAGTTATTCCAAACATACTTAAAAGTTTTATAATAACTGGATCAATTACAGTTTTCAAATTTAATTGTAAATTAATTTAAATTAAATAACATTAAAAATTCAATTCCTTGGTCGTACTAGTCATATTTCAAGTGCTGAATAGCCACATGTGGCCAGTGGCTACCATCTTGAATAGTACAGGTCATGATAATATAAGGCTATTGTTACTGGCTTCCAAGATGAGTTACGTTTCCCCTGCCTTAGTTCTCTACCTTGGGACTATCTGAAACATCAACCTCTAGTCCCACGAATGCTCTACTGACACTTTCTCAGCCTCCTTGCCTAAATCCTGATCTCTTAATATATAGGGATACTGCCTTATAAGACTTTCTAAACTTCATTCCTTGGCCAAGCTGAATCTAAGCATGCCCTACAGTGCTGACATTTCTGGCCCACCTGAACTATAGAACTGGCTAGTCTAATTCTCGTCCATCTGAATTCCCATTGTGGACTTTTTCATCTTCATTATGGGCTATCTTGTTCTCTAGGCCTCCAAGGGACAACATAACCAAAACTTTCTTGTTCTAAACTAGGAAAAGTTAGCTGTGAGGATGTAAAGTACCCTTGGCTATATTCACCATCAATCGGCAGCAGGCTCTCTTTCCTTATTGATCCAATTTTACCTCCTTATGTACCATGTATCCTAACTGTGAAGCTTGACAAGTTCGGCTTGACTAACTTAGGACATATATATATATATATATATATACACACACACATACACACACACACATATAAATATAATAATCTTAAAGCAACTACTAGAAGTATATACCTGAAATACAACCAATTTATGATTATCTATGAAAACAAGTGGCAGGGAAAATTAAGATAACTCTATATACTTCGCAAATGTCATTCTGAGTTTGAACTTTTTCTCCTACAAAACTCAGACAGTCTCTTTTTCTACTTTTCTTCTTGAGAAAATGATAGCAAGCAAAGTGGACTACTCAGTGATTAGAAGCTGAATACAGAAAGGCATAAGCACACATAAACCTAACCAATACTGATTATTAAAATGAAAGTCAATGCATAATCCTGATAATTAATCAAAATACCCACAGTTAAGGATTATCTTCAAATAACTAAGAGAAAAAAGGCTTACATGTTTCTTTCTGGACTACCAAAGGAATAGTCTGTTTTTCACGTCTTTTCTTTTTTGATCCATATCTTTTGCTTTCTAAAGGTCTAGAATTAGATCTGTTTTCTAAATATGCTGTTTCTGAACCTATTAATAAAACAAAAATGTGTTAACATCAAAATAATGACTTAATTGAGATAAGGTGTTCAGCAAAGAATTTTAAAAAATAAACCTGAATCTTCATTTCTCAAAATGTCCCTCAGCAAAGAAGCACAACCATCAAGCCCGTGTACAGTTTCCGCCTGTAAGGAATAAAGCCATTTAGAATACACTTGTATATAACTGTTAGTGTAGGAAAAAATATATATTATGTAGTTTTAAAATTTGTTTATTTACAATTTATTATTGGTAGAAAAGATGCTTTAAAGCAACAGACTTCATACTTCCTTACAGCAATTAATACTTTGCATTTTATTCCTACTTTTTAGCTACTATCTGAAAACTAATTAAAATAGTGTGTATTGTATCTATTCAATCTTACCTGACTTTCTGAATCAGAATGGAGAGAATAGCCAGAATCTGCATTAAAACGTGATATTTTTCTTAAATAGGTCCTGGAAAACAAGCTCATTAATATTTTTACAAATATTTTCCCCAAAATACATTAGTAAGCAGTCATCTTCTTTCCAGCAAAGACAAGAAAGCTTGTCCAACCATGTACAAGATGAATTTATAAACACATTTTGAAGATTAGAAAGACTGTTAAATACTAAAATGATTAACATGGGTAGATATAAAAAGTTGTTCCCCAGAGCTTGTGACAGTAGAGGCCTACCTAATTTTCTGGGGTAGACAACATGTCATCCAGCCCAAAGACCTGAAAAACATCTTGAAATCTGAAGTTGTAAACGTCTTCATAAGTACTTACGCTTTCTTTCCATTTGTTAATTTAGCAGGTCCAGTGTGCCTTCCTGAAGATAACACCTATGACATAATATATTATAGCAGATAAACATTTTTCTGTTATATTTTCAATATGCTATCTTGACAAAATTTAATGTCATTTTTTTCTTTTATTCATCTTCTCAAACTGAAACTCTGTACCCATCAAACAATACCTTGCCATCCCCTCTTCCCCCTGACCCTAACAACTACCAACCTAGCTTCTATGAATTTGACTACTCTAGAAACTTTATATAACTGGAATAATACAATATTTGTCCTTTTGTGACTGGCTTATTTCCCTTAGCATAATGTCTTCAAGCTTCATCTATATTGTAGCACGTGTCAAAATTTTTCTTCCTTTTTGAGGTCAAATAATATTCCATTGTATGTACCATATTATTCACTGTTTTAATTAATGTGATCTATCCTAAAAATCCACAATTACAATTCAATTCATATATTAAATTTCTTTTATGTAAAATGTCAAGCAAACAACACATATATTTGTTCCTTAAGTCTGTTTAAGGTAAAAAGGAAATTGAGATATTATTTTAAACCGGAATTAACTACTACACTAAGTTCAGACTATACTAATCCCAAAATATGTTCTATATTCCCAAATTCTTTGAAACATACAAGTTAATTCAAGATACAGAACAGAGTTTTTAACTCTGCTTCCTTTTATGTACATTCTTTGGAATGCCTGATTAGACCAGCAAGAATTCTGCCCTTTCTCTTTATCTACATCTCATTGTCTTAATCTTACTTTTTAAATTCATATACCACTGTTGTTTTCTTAAATTTTTTTGTTTTAAAAGTGACATAATGGACAACATTTTGTGTAGAAAAAGAGGAAAAAAATAAGCATTTGCTTTTACATGCATCCGGTATCTTGGGAGTTATGCCAGAAACAGTTAATCATGGATGCCTCCGGGGAGGGAAACTGAGTATCTGGGGGACACAGTGAGAAGGGACACTTTCCATGGTATACTATTTTATATCTTAATAACTTTATATCAGATAAATATAATCTCTATTCAAAATAATTTTAAATAGACACAAGAAAGTCCCTGACTCCCTCCTCGTTCCACCCTCCAGATGTAGTCACTGTTGGCAGTTTCATTTACAATTTATCTTGACATATTTACATATTTCATCTCCAGACAGCTTTGAGCAGTAACTACCAAACTTTCTGGAGTTACATGGCATTCTATTACATGCTTGAATATGCGTTCCATCCTTCTAAGAATGTCACTGAGAATACATTTTTAAAAAACTGGGTTGGTAAGAATTATACTTCTTGAGATAACTTGGAATATGATGGAGGGTCATGAAGCCAGCAGTGAGAACATCACTCCACTGGTCTCTGTGTCACACTCTCAGGGTCTTTCCCTTTGGTATATCTATGTCGATGTCCTGGCTGGAATCATAATAACAAATCCAAGCCATGACACTGTAATACTGTACCCTGGATTGAGTCCAAAAACAACTACCACAATTATTCTTTCAAAAAAAAATGTTTTTTTAAGTACACTGTCTGAGGTACATGTCTGGCATAACGTAAGGTTATATATGGTGTTTCTCCAAAAAATATACACAAGGCTATATTATAGAAAATCTAGTAAAGAAAATTACCCATGATAAAAGCACCTTGAAACAGTAACTATCATATTGGAACAATTCCTTTCATTTTTTTTTTTGTAGTTTCTATTATGAAATAATAGTACAAAGAAGCCCTATATATGTTTCAGATTCTGTGACCCTGGACGTTTTCCATATTCTCTCTCAATATATATACACAGCATTACTTTCTGCCTGAACCGTTAGAGTTAAGTTGCAGATACAATACTCCTTTACTCCTAAATATTTCCTAAAAACAAGGTCATTCTCTAATATAACCATAGTATAATTATCAAAACCAGGAAATTAACATGGATACAGAATTTTGATCTAATGTTCAGACCTTATTTGCAAGTTGCCAATTATCCCAATACTGCTCTTTACAAAAAAAAAAAACAAAACAAAAAACAAAAATCCCTCTGGTTCATGCCCAATCCACGCTCACGTTCTGTTTCTATGAGTTTTAACTATTTTAGATACTTTATATAAGTAAAATAATGCAATATTTGTCCTTCTGTGACTAGCTTATTTCACTTAGCATAATGTCTTCAAGGTTCGTCTCTGTTGGTGCATATGACAGTTAGTTCCTTCTTTTTAAAGGCTGAATAATAGTCCATTGCATGTATATACCATATTTTCTTTATCTATTCATCTGTAGATAGACTTTTGGGTTGTTCCCACATTTTGGCTATTGTGAATAGTGCTGCAATGAACACGAGAGTGCAAATATCTCTTCTATATCCTGATTTCAATTCTTTTGGATAAATTCCCAGAAGTAGAATTGCTGGGTGATATAGTTCTATTTTTAATTTGGTGAGGAATCTCCATATTGTTTTCCAAAGCGGCTATAGCATTTTACATTCCCATTGACAGTGTACAAGGGTTCCAATTCTTCCAAATCCTTGCCAATACTTGTTTCTGTTTTTTTAATAAGTCATCCTAACAGGTGTTAGGTGATAGCTCATTGTGGTTTTAATTTGCATTTCCTTCATGATTAGTGACGTTGAGCATCTTTTCATATACCTGTTGGCCATCTGCACATCTTCTTTGGAGAAATGTCTATTCAAATCCTTTTTTCATTTTTTAACCAGGTTATGTGTTGTTCTGCTTTTGAGTTATAGAAATTCCTTATATGTATTTTGGATTATTTATCAGACACATGGCTTGGAAATATTTTCTCCCATTTTGTAGACTGCCTTTTCTCTCCATTAATCATTTCCTGTACTGTGCAGAAGCTTTTCAGTTTGATGTATCCAAGTTCTTCTTATAATTCCCCCGCTCAGCCCTGGAGTTGGTCATTTCTCCAAAAAGCCAGGACTCCTTAGTGGACAGTGGTACTTGGAAACCAAGATCTAGGTACTAGACGTGTTCTTTGCTACCGGGGCTTCCAATCTTTTTTTATATGCATTTTTTACTTAGTCATAATAACTAGATATTTGCAATTTTAAATCCTGTGTTTTCTACTTTTAAATCTTTTTCATATTCAGAAATTTTTAATGGTTGTATAATATTTCCTTCAGTGGAAATAATATAATATGGTCTTGGTTTGCTTCCTATTTTTCACAATCAAGAAAACAAACCTGGAATAAGCCTATTTATTGAAAACAGCCGTTTCATATTTAGGATTAAAAGGAAAATTATTTGGTGAAAGGTTATTAGTAATTTAATAACCCTTGATACAAACTGCAAAGCTGCTCTCCAAAAGGAGTGTCCTAATCACAATACAGGAGAATCAGTTTGCTTTATTTTACACTTACTTCTACTGGGTTATTATCACTAAACTTTTAATTTTGCTATTTGAGAAACATACAAGCATTTCTTAGTAGTCATATCTCCTACCAACAAGTACAAGATAAAACTGCCTTTGTAGAATGACTTAGAGTGCGCTAAGGTCTTTCATTTCCACTTTATCCATACCCTGTGAGTTATCATTATTTCTGTGAGGTGGGAACCTAAACTTCAGAAAAGTTTGTTCAAAGTCATACATCTACTAAGTAAAATGTTTAAAAGAAGAATGGACTCTGGCATCAGCTTTGTGAGTCTGATTCTTGTTTCCACAGCTGTGTAACTGCTAAGTTATTTGAACCCTCCGGCCCTCAATTTCCTCATATATAAAATAGGGATAATAGTACTTACCTCATAAGGATATTGTGACTATGAAATGAGTTACTTTATGTAATACATAACTTAGAGTAGTATCTACCACATAAGTCCTATCTAAATGTTAGCTGCTGTTTATCAAGATGGTGGCAAACTACGAGTTTTTAAGGGAACTAAATGTTGTTGTATGTCTACCAACTGTGTGATCGATGTTTTTACCGGGTTCTCTGATTTAACCTTCTCAATTCTTTGAGACAGGATTTTATGCTTATTTCTGCCTATTTTGCAGCTAAAGAATAGAAAGTTCTGATAAGTAAAAACTAGTAGACTCTCAAACTGCAGGTGACCGAAGCTAGGAAAGCTTAAGTCACTCGAGCCAGCGGCGAAGGCTGGGACTCCAACCCCGGTCTTACCCCAAAGCCGGCGGGCTACGATAATTTAAACAGAAACACATCGAGACCGAGCGGCTGTGTTACGACGGGAAGATTAGGTGTTCCCTGCACCTCTGTCCCAGCACTTTAATGTCGCCTCATTGTCTTTGTCTCTTTTCGAGCATAGTTTTACAAGTCCCTGGCCCGAAAACCCCCCTGTCCCTCGAGCCATCCCCACAGTGGACTCCTCAGGTCCTCAGCCCTCACCTGGCCCGGTCGAGATCCGGACCTGACCATCTCTCGCAGCCTCAGAGAAGCCCAGACCGAAACAAGTGAAGCCTCACGGTAAGAAGAATTAACCGCCGTGGGCTCCCGGACCTTCTTGGCCCGCCCGCCAAGCTTCCGCTTCCGGAAAGGATCCCGCCGAACGCCGCGCTTCATAGTCTGCGACCCGCCTCCACTCCCTTTCTCCTGCTCCAGGCCCAGCTCCTTGGGCGTGCGCAATAGATCCCGCCGGCTTCCAGGCTCGTCACCCACCGGCAGAGGGTAGGAAAAGCCAATAGATGGCGAATGGGGCGGGGCCTAGGCCTGGCCGGGGCGGGGCCGCCAAGAAAAGAGTTAAGCGGTGCGGTTCCAGGGCTTGCGGTGGGGGAAACAGGCACGAGAACCCGCCAGCACCAGAGGAAGGGTCGGGGTAGGAGGCGGATAGGTTTCAGAAGGAATTGCGCGCGACTTTTTGGGTTTTCGCTCTTTATTTTTATTTTGGCATCGTGTGCCTTTTGGATGATTTCGTTCTTGATATTCTATAAAAATAAGACCGCCGGGTTATCTTTGCCTGAGTGTGATGACAATTTCAGAGTTATTCCCTGTGGCCACTGATCTCAGATGTTCGTTAGTTGGGGTTTGGGGTTTACTTGCATGCGTACTTGTCTCCTCTTGTGTTGAGGTAATTACTTTTGATGAAGAATGACACAGCATTCTTAATATTGGCATGTGCACTCAGTTTAATGAAGATTTTAGTCATTGGTTTTTAAGGCATTGGGTTTGGGGTTAATGATTTAAATCAAATTGAAGAGAGATAACTCAGTTTATTCCGTTTCAACTGTCACCCAGACAGGAGGGCAGTGGCGCAATCTCAGTTCACTGCAATCTCTGCCTCCTGGGTTCCAGCGATTCTCCTGCCTCAGCGTCCCTAGTAGCTGGTATTACAGGTGCAAGCCACCACACGCGGCTAATTTTTGTATTTTTAGTAGAGAAAGGGTTTTGCCATGTTGGCTAGGCTGGTCTCGAACTCTTGACCTCAGGTGATCTGCCCGCCTTGGCCTCCCAAAGTGCTGGAATTACAGTGGTTAGCCACCACGCCCACCCTCATTGCTTTTTAATGGAGAAAAGAGCTACCCTTTAAATGTCTGTTACCATTAATGTCAAAGCCCAGGAACTAAAATATGTCCACCAATATATCACACACTTATCCTGAGTGATTTTAGGAAACAAGTATTTCACAGATTTAGTTTTGAATTAGATCAAACTGTGAAAACTTCTCCTTTCCTTCCCCAGCCCTCTCATAACTTCATAACTTTCTAACATATTCACCTGAAATTCAGGATTTTTTTTTAGTTAAGTTGATTTTTAAAAATTCATCTTGATTTTTCTTGATACATATTTATTTTAGAAAATAGAGATCAGCAGAAAGGAAAAATAACCCATAACCTCATTGCCCATGAGTTATCACTCTGAACAGCTTGGTGCATTCCCTTCAAGATTTTTTCCACCTATGTATATATGTATAAATGTATTACAGCAATATGAAATAATAGGTATTACTTTAACATGAGTATTTTCTCTTAATATCTAATCAATATTGTTTCTCATTAATCTACGATTATAAAATGGCTGCCTGGTGTTCCATGATTCATTTCCCTAGTGTTGGGAATATTATGCCCCCACCCCCTGTTTCATTTTGTTATTTGCTATTATAAATAATGTTGCAGTGAACTGAGATCTGCAAATGAGCTAGATAGAGAGTGGAGAGCAGAGGATTCTAAAGATGTGGAGACAGCATGATGTTGAGAAAGAGAAACCCAGGGAGGCTCTTGCTGCTGAAGTGTGGATGGAAATGTATGTAGGGCCAGACTATGCAGTCCTCATAGGCTACATGATTTGGCTTATTATCCTAAGGCCATTAGGAATATGTAAAAGTTCAGGCAGGGGGCACAGTGAACTGACTGGGGTTTTACAAAGACCCATGGCTGTAGTGTAGAGCAGGAATCCGAAATCTACAGTCCCTGGCTAAATTCAGTCTGCCATTCTTGGATACAGCCTGAGAACAGTTTTTGCATTTCCAAGTAGTTTTTTTTTTTTTAAGTCAAAAGAATGATATTTTGTGATGTGAAAACTTACCTGAAAATCATCTCAGTGTTATAAAGTTTTGTTGGAACACAGTCACACTAATGTGTTTACACATTATCTGTGCTACAACTGCCAAAGTTAAGTATTTGTGATAGAGACCATCTAGCCTGCCAAACCTAAAATATTTACTGTCTGGGCCTTTACAGAAGAAGTTTGCTAATCACTAGCATAGAGGCTGCTTGGGGAAAAGGCAAGTATGGGTGTAAACAAGTTCTCTCCTCCTGCATCCATTCTCTGCCCTCTCTTTGGACTGACATCAGTCAGACATGCCCTCCAGCTTCAGGTTCTGTTTAGTCAATAGAAGAGGGAGAGAATAGGATATTCCTCCTATCTCAGCACCATATGGCTGATGCACTGGCCCTCTGCATCGTCAGGGGAATCCCTGCAGCTCCAGTCCTCTCACACTCTAATAAAACATGTCCTTCCCTTTGTCCCTTCAGTCTTAGGGGTGATAATGGTTTGCTAGTCCCTGGGTGCCTCAACCCCCTTGTTGTTTTCCTTGTCCATTCTGTAAACCTTTTAATTATCTTCAAAACTCTAGATTGTCTTCTGTTTCCTGTAAGGACCAGATTGATAGGAAGTCCAGATGAAATATATTGGTAGCTGGGAGGGGATGAGGGGACCTAAGGCAGGTGGTGGTGAGGGAAGGTGAAGAGGACATATTTGAGAGATGCATAGGAGGTAAAATGGAGAGCACTTGGTGATAGAGTTGGAAAGTAAGGCAGTGGGAAGGTATTTGTTGACCCTGGTTTCTGGGTTTTGTATCTTGGCAGGTGGTGGGAGAGATCCGCATTTAGGAAGGAAGCTTATGAACTCATTTCTCTCCAACATTTTTTTATGAAAAAAAAAAAAACCAGAAAAGTCATTTTTGGATATGTTAAGTTAGGGAGTACTTTGGAATCATCCAAGAAAAGATGTCAAGTTGGCTACCAGATAGTTGAGTCTGGAGCGTGGCAAAGACGTGTGGGCTGCAAATACACCTTTCTGAGTTGCCTGTGGCTTCCGAACTTGCTCTGAAATTAATTCCTCAAGAAAGCTTCTCTATCTTGCCCCTGCAAACTAACTGTGTGCCCGTGCCCCATGCTACTATGTAGTAGCATCATTTCTCACAATTATAAACTTGTGTTTAGTTATGTAATGTAACTTGTGTTTAGTTATGTAATGTCTGTCTTCCTAAGTAGAATTTAATCTCTATGAAAGCAGGGACCTCACCTTGTTCAGAGCAGTATCCCCAGTGCCTAGCACAATCCCTTGCACTTGTAGGAATTTCTTAATTATTTGTTGAATAAACCAATGAATCAACCATTGTTTGGACTGCTTTGGTGCATTGGGGCTGACAGCTACTTGAATGTCTGAGGCTCAGGATTATCCAGGACTAGCCCTTTGAGCTTGTTCTGGAGGTTTAGTCCCTCTAGTATCATGGATACACAACTTTGCTTATCTGTCCAGTCTTTCATAATTCAGCACATTGGACCAATGACTTTGCCAATTGGCTCACCTCTGAAGTGTGAAAGTCTCTGTTCAGGTTTGACCATGTTCCAGTTTATAGGAAATGATCAAAGTTGAAAGTACATGAAGATCTAAACTAAAAACACAGATTTATGGCCAGGACCTAAGATTCAAAAAGTAAGAGGCTGTAGATAAAAAGTCTCATGTTGGGAGTGTGAGCTCAGTTTTACTTGGAAAGATCTGAGAGACTGTGTTATTGCCTCTCCTCAAGCCATTTAGTGCTCTCTGGGGCTATTTTGAACCCAAAGGTTCTTCGCCTTTTGAGATATTATACAAATTTGAGAAGTTGCTCAACGCTTTATAATTTTTTCTTCAGAAAAATGCTAAAGAGCACATTTTGGAAACATAGTTTTATATATAATGTTATCAGAGGCATTCAGGAGCCTCTCCAAGGATTTCAGGTTAAGATTCCTATTCTAACCTAATTCAAAACCAGCCTTCCACACTGGGGTGTCCAGCTCCTTCTGTTGCAGGGCCCTGGTGATCCTGGAAGTGGTTGGTTAACTAGGGATGGTAGGTCCCTGATGGAATAGCATCAAGGAGAGGAAGGGCATGGAGCATAGAGAAAATGGAATTGAGCCATAATCTTTGCATTTCCCACTGAAGCTTATGTATCTGCAGTCTTCACTTTAATCAAAATAGCTTAATTTAGGAAAGAAAGAGCCCAATGTTTTTGCTTTATAAAATCCTGATTTTATTGCTTCCTGAAATTTGTTTTAAAGGAGAAATACAAACCATATGTTACAAGGGCCTTCATTTGACAGTTTAACTGGGGTCATGCTGGGACTCTATAGATATTGCTCATTATGATAGGAAAGCCAGTAGGATGGGTCTGACAAGGATCTGTTGGCAGCAAGAATCAAGGGACCCCCTTTGGAATGATCTGATCACAAGGAAGAAATGGTTGGGGAAAATGTGCCACGTTTGTGGGTCAGATGTGAACTTTAATACAGCACAATGACAGTCACTTATTGCCCTGCAGACCCTGAAGACTTGTGCCTGACCCAAAGAAACATTAATAATGATTAAAATGTTAAAATTTTGTTTTATTAAAATATTTGTAAGGCAGTGTAGCAGATGCGGGTGGCTTGTTATTGTGAACATCTATGACTTCCTGGCCAAGAGCCTATTTTCTGGAGCAAAAGGAGCAACCTGAGGCAAGCTGGAAAGGCAGAACATTAATTCCCCTGGAAGAAGCCCTCAGTCAATGACAGGTGAGGATTATCCAGTGATGGATGAAGAGCTTCCTCCTCCTTCAACTGGGATAACTCTGAGATGTGTTCTATGCTGTCTCCCAGAGTTCCCCAGCAGTATTGGGGTATAGAGGTAACTGGCTAGATAACACACCATTTATTAGCTTTCTTCCCATCACTATAATATCTTACTCTTCCTATCCCTGTTCCACTGTTCCTGGGATCGCCTCCTAAATGAACTATTTGCATGTAAATCCCTGTCTCAGGGATTATTTCAGGTAGGGGGGTGGGAGGAATCCCATACCTAGACAGGCACTGAGGATATATACAAGGCATCATAGATTTGGAGTCAGACAGATCTGGATTCAAATTATTTCTCACCAGTGACATTGAACAACTTATCTAAGATTGTTTCTTAGAGATAATGACGCTGACTTCATAAGATGATATTGTAAGGAAAAATTAGAGAATGTATAAAGCACTATACACAGTGGCTTACATGTGGTAAGTGCTTAATAAATGTTGGCTATTATCATTAATACAGTATTTGTAATATTGTTAATAGAGCATAGCCCAGGTAGAGGGCAAAGCACAAAGCTGTTTTCCATCCTTGGGGTGACTGCAGAAGCAGGTTGATTTGGCAGATGTGCTGTAGATACTGTGTCCCTAGTGAGCAGCTGTGGCATAGCAATATCAATAGCTTAGAGCAAGCATTGCCCCAGTGAACCAGGGCAGGAGAGGAGGAAGATGGCGCACACCAAGTGGTGGCTCAAAAGATGAGCAATTGGCAGTGCAACAATGGTATCGCCAATTGTGCTTCGTCTCAGTAAGCACCGATAGCTACAGCACCAATAACTTCATGTCTGTGTCTAGTACACTCTTTGATCATTGGAATTTCATTAGCCTCACTCTTGAGGGATTATGTTGAAGGCTAACAAGACTAAGTTTCTGATTTCAACCTGCTTTCCCAAATGTACAAAGGACTCTTGCTTTTGTTACATGTATGAACCTAATTTGTTATTTTAAAGTCTGTCAAACGGGGCTCTCTGTCCCCCTTTATTCTCTATTTGCAGACAAGACCATATTTCAGTTATTCGGCCACAGTGAAAGAGAAACTGAGAGACACCAAGAATCTGAGGCAGGTTAAAGGGTTTCACTCATTCTCGAATCCTGATTAATTACAGCGCCAGTTTTCACCTGTAGTGCTTCAGCCTTCTCAAACAGCCTTAGGTTCCAGAGCAGATAGAAATGAGGGGCCACTCACATAGATACATATTAACAAACGTGCACATTGTGCACATGTACCCTAGAACTTATAGTTAAAAAAAAAAAAAAAAGAAATGAGCGGCCACTTTGGCTAGGAAGGTAGACAGCAGGTAGGATTAGTTGTTGCCCATCTCTGCAGGTGCGGCCCAGTGCTGTGGGGGAAGAATCTGTTTAAGTCCCTTTTATTGTTTCACTCGAGTCAGAAATCAAGGACCATGGTAACATCCAATCACAATCTCCTCTTACCTTTAGACACTAATAGACAAATTTCTCCTCAATTGATGTAGCGAGATATATGCATATAACATAACATGATTTTTGAGCAAAAGCAACTTTTAAGAGGGGATAGTATTACAAATAGAAGGGACTGACCCAGCGACCTTGACACACCTGATATTAAGAACCATAATCACAGCCTGTTAATCTCGTCTGTTTCCTTCGAGAAAGGAAAATCTTTAAGACCTTGTCAGAAGGTCTTAGGCTCATGTAGGGGATTTTCTCTAGTGGGTTCTATGACATCTGTGTATGGTTTCAGAAAAATCCGTTGACATTGACACTTTCTGGAATACTGTTAGTTCTTCTCAAGGCCATTTGCATGAAAGTGATTTATGTTCATGTCTTAGTGTTAGACTGTGAGCTCCTTGAAGGTAGAATTCTGATATTATTTATTTGTATGTGCTCACAAGCCAGCATAGTTCCTAGAACGTTGCCAGGTTTAGCAAAAACCAAAACAAAACATATTTGTTGTTTATCTGAGATTCAAATTTAACTGGGTGCCCTGTATTTTTTTCTGGCAACCCTATTCCTGGCACATAGCTAACCTCAATAAATATTGATGAGTGAGAGGATGAATGAATGACTAGCACAGTACCAACAAATGGAGAAATAAACTGGTAAAAACTTCAATTGACCATATAAAAGGCACTCATCTAAATTATGCCTAACAATCACAGAACAACAACACTGTGTCTGGTTAACGTACTACTTTTTAAAGTCTGACAGTCTGGCTTTGATTGGAGATACATTTTCTATCCATGCTTTGTCAGCCACTTTTACTCAGTGTCCACGTGGGAAGAATACTAATCTCCTGGTAACGAAGGTGTTTTGTTCCAACAATTTCACATCTTAATTCCTCACATTTCTGATTTCATATGTTTAATTGTTTATTAGTGTGTACCAGTTGTACAAGAAAATTGATTTTGGGGTGGTATATGGGTTTCAGTCATTCTGAAGTACAATCATCTCTGTATCTTCCTTTAAAATTGCAAAAATTGTGCTTTTACTCCAGTCGAACCCTGGGGTTTTGGGTAAAGTCATTCACCGTGATTATACCATCAGGCCCAATTCTGTTTGGAAAAAGGTATATCTGCAGTTAGTTCACTGACAGTTAATCTTAGAAAGACAATATACAAATAACTCTCTCATTTCACATTAATTCTGCTGTTGCTCCTTTTTCTCTCTCTCTTTGTGTGTGTGTGTGTGTGTGTGTGTGTGTGTGTGTGTGTGTGTGTGTTTTCTGAGACAGGGTCTGGCTCTGTCGTTCAGGCTGGAGTAACTGGTGCGATCTCGGCTCACTGCAACCTCTGCCTCCTGGGCTCAAGCCATTCTCCCAATTAACTGGTGCAGGCACATACCACCATGCTCGGCTAATTTTTGTATTTTTAGTAAAGATGGGTTTTCACCATATTGCCCAGGCTGGTCTTGAATTCCTGAGCTCAAGCCATCCCTAGGATTACAGGTGTGAGCCACCATGCCCAGCCCTCTTTTTCTTTTAACCCTGCTCCTCCTCCTCCTCCTTCTCCTCCACTTCGGTTCCACTGGTCATAGCTAAGCGTGAGTCAGAGTTACTGGGGGGCTTATAAAGACACAGATTCCTGGGCTCCACCCCTAGAGTTTATGATTCCATAGGTCCAGGGTGTAGCCTGAGATTCTGCATTTCTAACATGTTCTCAGGTGCTGCTGCCACTACTGCTAGTCTCAGAAGGACTCAAAGAATTATTGTCCTATATCATTCTTTTCCTTCCTCTTCTCCTTCCCTTCCCCCTTTTCTTTCAGATCCATATTTCATGTTTCTCAAAATACTTTTCTATTTCCAGAGCAGTATAATACAATAATCTCTATCTTGGCCTGCTAGATTTGTTTTCCTGGTATTCTTTCACCTCCAATGGGTAAAAGTTAACTTACACTTCCTGTTCAATGTAGTTTAGCATCCTGCTGACGTGTGATGCAGAGATCTCCCCATCCACTTCGGCAATATACGTGTAGAGAAACTGGAAGGTGCTGAATGGGATCCGGGGCGACCCGCCATTATGGTCACATGATAAGACCTCACACAATATCTTGAGAGTTTTGGTAATAGTCTATAAAAGTTACATAAAATGAGGAGAAAGTTACTCTTCCAGGCAATATTCCTGAGATCCATTGAGATACAAGAAAGAAAACAAAAATATTCCTCTATAAAATGAAGTGGGAACAATTTAAGATTCTAGAAAGCTTGAAATTTTTACATTCAAATGTCACTAATTCATTCTAAAAAAATTAAGTATTGGGTATCTTTATTTTTTTCTTTCTTTGTTAGAAGACTACTCGAGGAATTAAATTTATAAATTCCTGAGTACTTTAAGATATTTATTACTTTAGCCCAAAAAACCTCACTAAAGGAGGGAAGTTGATTTGCTTTCTATATAGTTAGAATTATTATTATTACCTTCCAATCTTTAAACAGTTGAGATAAATGGTCTAGCCCATATAATCCAGCAAGATACTTGTGGCAATGACACAGTAGAGAGAAGGGTAATTTCCCCATAAAAATAGAGACCCAGGAAGATACTGGAAAAATGTTCTTGAACATCAAGATAAACACTCCTCTAAAGCATCTGGGCCCATCTAAATAGAATCACCTAGTGCTTTATTTAATATTACATAATACTAACCCTTATATTGTAGGGGAAATATTGGTTGACAATGAGTCCAGGAATTTTAATAGAGGGGTTACTACAGAAGCAAACCATCCTTACAATGAAACTTGAACATTAAAGGAGCATGCTCAGAACTAATCTCATGTCGTTAAATAAACCCACCCTTTGAATAAATATTACAAGCGAAAGAGTTGTGAAATGAAGGTCAGCATACAGATCTTGGTGGTTTACTGAAACTGATGATGTACAGATCATCCTGACACACCCTTCTAGGGATCAGTGAATGATCAGTCCTGAGTCCTTAGGGGGAGTGAAAAAGCAGCTGCTTCTTCCCACATGATTAGTAGCGGAGACTTGTCCTGCCTTAGCAGTTGATGTTTGCTGTTCTTCTCTCATCCTCTCCCAGAACAGAATGATTGCCTAGATGGGGCTTCTCTAACTGTGGTGTGTGTTACCCAGGAGTGTAATCTATGTCAGGAGGTACTAGGGTGTGTGTTATCCAGGAGTGTAATCTATGTCAGGAGGTACTGAGGTACTGAGGATGTGAATAAACTCTTCCTTGAGTGATAGTTTGACTTGATGGCAAGTAATTTAAACATAATTTGTAATAATTATTAATTTTAATTGAGTTAATATTAGAATTTGTTTCTTTACATTTAATAAGCATTGTTATTTTCTGAAACAAAATTTTCAATAAACCACACAATGTCAAAAAAAACTGAGTTTGAGGTAGGCCACCTTCCTTTCCTCTCCCCTGCCCCTGGGGATCCTCTCATGGAAATCGCTGTGAAACACTGCATCTTCTAGGCACTTCCACTTAATTCAGAGTGGGTGGGAGGGCAGGCATGGGCTAACTAGTATACATGAGGCTGTCTAGGAGGATGGTAAGTCATGCATGTGAGTAAGAGAATGGTTTGGGGTAGATTTGCGAGCACACTCTGAACTTTATAATTTCCACCCACAGCTCACCCGTTTCTGTAAAAAAGCAAACAAGCAAACAAAAACAACCCTCTGCACCCCTAATGCTTTGTTCTGTTGCCCTCTCCCATGGGGTGCTGGTATGGGCTGAATTGTTCCCCCTAAAATTCATATGTCGAAGCCTTAACCCCAGAACTGGAGAATGCGATTCCGTTTGAACATACGACCTTCAAAAAGATAAGTTAAAATGAAGTCAGTAGGGTGTCTCTATAAGAACAGGAGTTAGGACATAAAGAGAGAGCCACCAGATATGCAGGCACAGAGGGACACAGTTCGAGAAGCTGGCCATTTTTAAGAGAAGGAGAAACACCTCAGAACAAAGCAATCCTGCTGACAGCTTGTTCCCAGAACCTCTGTCCTCCAGAACTGAGAGACAACAAATTTCTGTTGTTCAAGCCACCAAGTCATGGCAGCCCTAACAAACTAACGTAGGGTCTTTCAGCCTTATGCATCATTTTTTATTGATTATTCAAACAACAAACCTTCAAATTCTATTGCCTCATAAGATTTTTAAGTATTTTTAAAGATTTAATAAATGGATGAGTGGATAAATAACTCTTTGGACTGGAGCTATTTGGTAAACTGACATAAATCTAAAGTAAACAGATCTTCATTCTCTTGCACAATATTTTTTTGGGATCTGCTTCACAGACATAATCTTTAAGCATCTTGCGAGCTTCATTTTCAAAGTTAGAGGTGAAAGCCTTCAAATGTAAATCGTTTGCTAACAAAATATGTCATTCCTTCCAGTGAACATGATTATTTTCTACATACGTGATCTCTTTCTTTTTTTAATAATCAGTGGATATTTAAAAATTCAGTGGAACAGGAGGTGGCATAGGCCAGTCCAGAAGAAGGAGTGCTGAAGGGAGGAGGAATGCAGGTCTGCATGCCATCGCATTCTGAATAATGAGTATTAGACGCAGAGAGCTCAAGATGGAGTAAATGTACCTATTACCTACTGGAGTAAAAATTCCTGTTACTAGACTCTTCTACAAGGAACAAACTGGCTTTTCTGAATGGCATAGAGATCCTGTCTTGCTGTTGAATTTGCAAAGGAAAGAGAAATTCTGGGCTTGCCTCTAAGGATATATGAATTAACTAGGATGCAAGGTCTCCACCAGATGGTAACCCCTGACTTAGTCTCAGCTATAACAAAATACCTTAGACTGGGTAATTTATAAACAACATAAATTTTTGCTCACAGTTTTGGAGTCTGGGAAGTCCAAGACCAAGGACCCAACAGATTTGCTCTCTGGTGAGGGCGTGTTCCTCATGAATGATGCTTTCTATGTGTCCTCAGTTGGTGGAGGGGCAACTTTTATAACGGCACTAATCCCATTCATGAGGGCTCCACCCTCGTGACCCAATCAACTCCCAGAGGCCCTACTTTTAAGGCCATCACCTTGGAAGTTGAGGTTTCAATTTATGAATTTTGGGAGGACACAAACATTCACACCATACCACTGACTAGCCCCACATTTAAGATCCCAGAAACAGTCCAGCATGATAGAAATGAATATAAGGGTATTGATTACTGGTTTCATAGGGTACCCCTTATTTACAGACTTAACCTCCAGGCTGACTTTACCTCTAGGGGTTCTTTGACATGGGGATGATGCAGAACAAAATCAGATATGTCAAGGCCTCTTAGAATTGGAGGAGCTCACTGTTATTCAGAGGTAGGCCTGAGGGTGTCTCAGAGGAAGCAGAGAAGTGGGGATAGAATCACAGGATGTCAGAGGTAGATGAACCTCATGGAACACTGAATCCCACCTCCTTGTTTTAGAAGGGAAGTAGAAAGATACAATTCACCTCGTGGTTTCCCCTTCTCCAGTTTGGGAGGCAGGTACATCAGAGGAAACTTCGCATCTACACAGTGGACCAAACAGAGGGAGGTTTGGAATCTGACTTTCCAAAGTCATTCTTTGTTACTCTGAGGTATGGGGATACGGGAAGGCCTCAGACACATCACACACTGGTGAGGGGCTGTGAAGTAGACCACCAGAGCCAGGGAGCAGATAGGATGGCCTGGCAGAAACTCAAGGAGGCCCTCGACACCATCGAGAACTGAAATGAGCCGGTGGGGGAGGCATCGTCAGCCTTTCACCAGTCTGGGAGAGACGAGACCAAAAACTTAAGCTGCAAGCAGCTAGCAACCAGACAGACAGGCATTGCCATGGAGACCAGAGATGCCAGAGAAGACTGAGGGCTGTGGGAAACCCTTCACTTGACTGCTCTGTGGTCCTAGAGTCACTTCTTTCCATCTACATTCAACTGCCATCTTGGAGAAGAGAGCGTGGTGAGGAAAAACCTGAGATACTGGGAAATTTATCTTTAGGCTGTTTCAGTTACCACATCAGACTAAAATTTCAGGATTGGATTGAATTTATTTATTTTCTTATTTGACCCTTTGTGGGTGGGATAGACCAAGAAGATCCGAATTAACTACAGATAAAATTTTAAAGGTACATTTTCACCCCAAAATGTCTCAAAATGTGGTGTGAAAAAATCTGTAACCCTATGAGAATTTAATAAAATATGTCCATTTTTTATCTTCCCATTTGTGATTTTCCCCAGTCTTGATTGACAACTCATAGGCCTCTGCTGCTTACTTTTCTTTCCTCCTTGGAGGATAGTGATTTATTCAGTAATAAATGCTATAAAGGAAAATGAAGAAAAAAAGAGCCACAAATGTCCTCTTGTTTGCTTCTCTCTAAAGAAGTGATTATGATGAAGGCTGTAGGGGAACCTATAGGAAAAGTTGGACTACAATATTTCCACTAAATTTTCTCAGAAATAAAACTGTCAAATATGTATTCCAAGCATATTTGAGAAGAACAAGATTATGTTTAGATATGCTGAATGATTCAGACTACCTTTTCATACCATTCGGTTTTGGCAGACGCAATTATTTTCTCAATAATTTTCAAACTTGTATGTATCTCAGGGATTCTTTTAAAAAATCATGTTTTTGATTCATTTTAAGTTACTTTAACAATGTTTAACAATGTAAGTCCAATATAAGATACCCAAGCTTTAAATATCTATACATATAAACTGCTTTCAGCATCTTTGGCTTCAAACCAGTAAAATTGCTTTTCCAATATCAAACAAGTCAAATTTGGAAAAGGCATAAATCTGTATGAACATCCTGCATCCATGGAGATGTCATGACTAAATTCAGAAACAGCCTCATCTCTCTTTTTTTTTTTTTTTTTTTTTTTTTTGCTTTCTTATGTCTGAGTTTCGCATCCAATTCTGTTTATTACATAGTTTTCTATAAGATTGTACCCCCTTTAAAAAGTGTCTATTGATATATATTCTAGGTGTCTGGAAGTCTTTTTCTGCAGCCGGCTCTTGGCTGTCTCTGGGAATGTGAATGGAGGGAGTGGAGTGAAAACAAATCTGAGGGCAATATTCATAAATAATCCAAGAGCTACACTGTAGTCAACTCTCCCCAGAGCCTGACGGTGTCTCCCTCTGCCCCTCCCAGCCCCTGCCTCTGCCTGACGAGCACAGAAATGACTTTGCTTTAGAGAGGAGAAGGCCAAGGCGAGAAGAGGCATGTTTATCATCAGCCCTGGAGAGTTGACCACGTGTATAGATCCACTGCCCTTCCAGGCCCGGAGGGAGATTGCCCCCTCAGGAACAAAACAGTCAAGCTAACTTACAACTCCCAGAGCGCTGCAAGCAAGGGCTAAAAACTTCAGCCACTCGATCTCCTCCGTGAAGCGACCCACATTCATCACACTATTAAACAGATCTGCTGGAAGATTCACCACTTTCCACATCTGGGCCAGCTCCTCTGCATGGACGATCAGTCTCCCAGCAACCTGCAGGGCAGGGGACAGACACAACACGGAGATGTGGGAGAAGTTGAGACAAGGCCCTGAGAAACACCCCGCCCCCAGGCCAGGTCCACATCTCCCAGCACATGGCAAGGGGCGGGAGGGGGTGTTAGGAAGGTACAAGATGGCTCTGTGTGGCAATTATCTTCGCAAATCCTAGTGAAGAGCATGCTGAAATATAATTTATTAATTGTTAAACTTTAGGTGTCAGAATTATGCAAAAGATATACATTCATATTACATTTTAATTTCTGGTGACAATAGCTTTTATCTGCTATTGTATTCCTAAATTGTTTTATTCCTTATATGACAGATAGAACAGCCTGAAAACAAAACCAGGGGGTAGAGGGCTTACCTCAGACCACTAATTAATGGTAAAATTAAAACAAGACATAGGTCTCTTTCTTCCAGATTGCACTGAGTTCTTAGCTCTAGACCTCAAGCGCATCCCTCATGCTTTCCCCGGAATGATACGGGGTATGTGGCTGACCCACGGGGATTTGGTCTGGACGCCTTATGTTGCTTGATCCCAGGTACGTTAGAGCTCTGTCATGTTCACTGCACAAGGTACTTGGTGGATAAAAGGAGGGAAGGTGACCGGTCGTTGGCCACCAATGCAACAAGAGCACAGATGCCCCTGATGAAGTGCTCCACCACCTTTCCTGACCCTCTGATTCCAGCGAAATGCTAAGCCTCTGGCACCAAGGTAGTCAGCCGCACCAGTCCTAAATCCCCTAACCTCTCTGTCCTGGATCATAAAGCAGGGTATGGTGGTGCTCAACCGTATTTCCTGGGAATTGGCCAAACCACAAACTTTCTCCAACCGGACCCTCCTCATGCATTCATTCTCCAGGCAGCTCCCAGGATGATGTGGCTGTGAAGAGGCTCACAGCCTCTCCCTAAAAGCTAAAAGCTGTGTCTGGACCTGGGATAGCTGGGGAGCTGAAATATGCCCTTCCCCAAACTGTGATTGGCATCATATTATGGTCTTGATCAGTAAGGGAGACACTGTCGAGTGACTGAGGACCTGCACTTTTCTGGAGAGACGAGATTAGCATTGCATTGAGCCCCTGTACATTCTGCCAGCTTCAAGGAAACCTGGGATGACCCCACCAATGACTCAGCCTACAGCCTATTTCAAAATTATTCCCATTTCCCCAAGGGAAGATTTACTTTCAGTCCACGGTTTAGTGTATTTTAGGGTGGTGCTAAGTGGTCAACTGACTGGCAAGAGAACAGAGGGCTTTCATCTGTACCCACCCACCCTCAACACTGTGCTACATTCCCCTCAATGCTGCAGCAGGGCCCTTACCTGAGAATGCAGGACCTTTAACAGCTCAGGTGTTAGCTCTGTCCAGTTACACAAAGCAGCTTGCTCAGACCGCTCTCTCACCGGAGGCATCTCTCTACATAGGGCCTCAAAATAACTACAAGAAAAAAGTCAGAGAGTAGGAGGAGCATCCTATATCCAGTGGCCTCTGGCTGTTCTAGCAATCCTTCCCCCTTTTTCTGAGGGAAGGAGGTAGAGAAAGGAAGCTTTGTGAAGTGGCTTCTATGTGTCATTGTGTTTAGTTCACTTACACATGGGAAAAGCCTGAATGTGTTACTCTCCACTTAGGGCACAGAGAATGCTTAGAGAAAAAAAGCTTTGTTCTTCTCTAAGGATGAGGAAGAACCAAGAAAAGTTTGGGTATGCAATTCCCTGGAGCATACTGGGTTCAGGTTTCTTTTTCAGTCATCTCTGAATGTTTTATACACGCAGATGTATATTACACATGTATATACAATCTTGGGAAGAGAAGTTGGAAGAGAACTAAAAAGAAAGGGGAAGACAGCACAGGAATGGTGTCTAGGGCCTGTAATCCAGCGACTCCAGAGGCTAAGGCTGGAAGAGCACTTGAGCCCAGGAGTTTGAGGCTGCAGTGAACTATAATTGTGCCACCACACTCCAGACTGGGTGACAGAGTGGGACCCCCATCTCTGAAGAAACAAAAAAGGAGGGAAGGGGAAGAGATGGAAGTGTCCTAGGGGTGAATCAGGAAGGGTTTCTGGCCAGAGGTAGTGAGGCTTGGAGCTTCAAGAGGGAAGGGAGAGAGGGTTGTCAGGGCACCGTGCAAGGCTCAGGAGAGAAGACAAGCCAAAGAAGGTTTGAGACAATCTGAAGCTATATGGTGACTGTGAAATAAAACTGTTTCTCCATCTTCCCTCAAAATTTTCAGTAAAATCTGCCTGCTCCTCAATATTTTGTGGAGTGGACTTTGTTCTGGGGCATTGTGGAACAAGTACTGGGTTCTGTTTCAGGATTGGCATAAGATGAAAAGAGGCTGCCTGCAGCAGGGAACGGACATGAGCCGCTGACATGTGGGTCACCAATGCTGTATGGCAGCGTCTGTCTCCATCAAAGCCTGGTTATTGATGATCCATGAGCCACAAATTTCTGTCCCTCCCTGCTTTTTTCCCTCCATTACTTCCTCCAGATCCAGGTTGTACGTAAATAAATATAAAGGGAATTTAGTAAAAGTCCATTTTAGGGTCAAGCCATACAATGATGGGCTAACCATTGCCTGTCTCTGAGCCACATAGCCAGGCAGAGCTAAAGCTACATGGACTAAAGCAGTAACTGCCAGTCACCCCTTGGAGGTCATCAGCAGGAAGGGCAGAAGAAAAACGTTAAGGCCACATTTAACAACGTGCATGAGAAATCTCTGCACACAGATCAGTGTTGGGGTGGGTGGGGTGTGGGTGCAATGTGACAGCAGGAGCGGGGTGTGGCCTCAGGCTTTATAACCAGACTTGGGTGGTATAAATGGGAGGGACAGAGACACACAGCACCTCATTCTACAGAAGTGCTGCCCAGGTAGAGTAACACTCAGCACCAACCTCTCTGGACTTCTTGTGGGGTTGGTTAGACAACATGGAAATAAAGCTGTAATCATGGATTTCGTTCTTTGGGGTATTGAGCTTCATTTGCAAGTGATCAGGTCCATGGTTATACTTATACACAGAGATTGCAAATTTGTGTTGTAACACATGCCTACCAGAGGACAAATAAGTATATGTCCTGCCGATGCCTGGTAAGAGGTTTCTTCGTTGACAACACATGTATAGTGAAATTCTTACTTGCAATGGATTAAATACGTATTTTGTCTTGGAAATACTTCGTAGAGTTTTATTCTCTAAAATGGTACAGGTTTTAAGTAAGTCACATACAACCATCTGAGCGGTGCTTTTCACATCTGGATAGAAAGGAGGGGGCTCTTAGGTCATGCCCTCCTTTTTCATTGTGGTTAAACTACAAACTAAGTTTTCATGGATGTCTAAAAAATTATAGCACATGATACAATATGAGAGCGAGCAGGCTACAATAGTGAATGCCTTCTTCCATAAATTTCAGGGACAGTACTAAGCAATGTCATCTTGCTTATTATAAAACAGCAGCACAAGGACAATAAAATTGGTTTGAAACGAATGTATAAGATAAAGTCTGTCTATCTGACTATGCCAAAATAAATTAGTCTTCTGATGCTAAAGTTCAATCTTAGAGGCAATATATAAAATTTAGAATGGAAAACTAAACAGGGCTCATTACTAGGCGAAGCAACCGCCATTTATGTTTCTTTTTATGAGCACCCCTGGTCTATTTTCCTTCCAGTTGTAAAAGCTGCATCCTAATCCAGCCCGGGAGCACAGCACTGGCCCAGAGACTCCGAAAGACCCCTCTTAGATGACATTTTGTGTCTTCTCAAAGGTGTCCACACTCTCCCCACCATCTGCACAGTACACCCGCTCACAACCTCAGGCTGAGGACATCTTCCCTTCCCCAACTCACTGGCTGTCTCTCAACGGCCTCTCTCACTCTCTCCCCTTCCTACTGAGAGCCTCCTAAGCAGGGAATCATAAAACAGTAAAAATAGCCTGAAAATGGTCCGAGAGGTCTAGTTATCCTCCAGCTCCTGTCTCAAGTCCTGGTTCCCCAGTTTCAAGCAGGCAAGTTTGTCTAAGGAGCAATTTCATAGCTGAGAGGCTTTCTGTGCAAAGCTGCTTCAATCCCGGCCCGCAGCGATTGTTGTGTGAGCTCCATCTACTGAGCAGCCTCTGGAGGTCTCTCCTGAAAGAAGGCCCGCGTGTTTGAGGCACACTGTTTTCAGCCATGCCTGGGGACCCCATCACTCTGCTTGGCCTTTCTCCAGAATGCAATGGGTACTGTGCGGACATCTTTAGGTTGGCAGAACAAATCAGTTCAGAGAAACACTAAAGAAAATAACAATTTCCTCAAAGACAAGATACAAAGCGTCTTTGGTTGGGTCCAAGTAAGAGTTTTAACACAGGGGATGAAGTGTCTCCTTAAAGGAGTGAACTAGCTGGACTGGTCCCACCCCATCCACCCAGGGCTGTCGCGTCCCTCCCCCGGCTGCACTGCTGCCATCTAGAGGTGAGACAGGAGAACGAAGAAAGGCAGATTAAGCTTCGGAGATTCCCAGCCCTTCTTTCCACCGGGACTGGGAAAAGGAGAGCAGGGAGGAGGTGGGTGTGCATACGCTGGTGTGAGGCGGTCACTTAACTCTTGCTGCTTGCCCCAGGACACAGGCTATTGACCTGGCGTCCTACTGCTCAATCTGGCTCGCTTAGGGGAGGCATCCCATCCTCACCCCCGCTAGATGTAATATTTATGTGTGGATTTTAAAGCATCAAAGCAATGCCAGAGCTAAAACAAAGATGATGCCAGTTAGTCCCGACCCCCTGGCTGCAGCCATGGCAACCTCTGCGGTTTTCCAGGACCCTCTCTCTCCGGCTGTCCTCCAAGGGGTGAAGGCGAGAAAGGAGCACGTACTCGGCTGCCCACTGGATGAGGTCCTGCGGCTGCGCCCGAATGGCGGCTTTGGCAAACTCCTTCAGCATCTTCGGCAGCTCCGGCGGGATGCATGTTGGCTTATCTGTCTGAGCCATTGATTGGTTGGCCTATTCTCAGAAGAAAAATCCCTAAGATGAAAACTTCGACTCATACGATGAGAGCAATCCTGGACAGAAGGTCACCCAGCCTCTGTTTGACATTCAATTTTGGGGACTCTGCAAGACAAACGCATTCTATGCTTACACAACGCCAAGGTTAGAAAGCCGTCTGCTAACCCCTACTTTTTGTTGTAAATACTTATGTCCTTTACATAAAAAATTACACAGCCTTGTTCATTTAAAAAGTGGAGGTCAGCAAAAAAATTCCCTAATGATATCACCCCAAAATATTGGATGTCTCCTTCCAGAATTTTTCAGTATAAATATATATGTTTGTAAAATAAAAAAATAAGATTATACAAAACAGCTTATTTACTCAAAACTATATAATGAACATCCTTCCATGTCGTCCAGCTCTTATTAGCTGGGTAAGAATTGTAGCAAAATTTACTCTGAACCCTCTGTGAATTGACATTAGGCCATTTCCACATAAAAATTATCATTAAACAGCCGTTTGATGAGCGTCTCTCTTTATAACTGCTTTTATATATATATATATATAAGTGTTCTTTTCCACTCTAATTGTCAAGCGGAAAATTCGTACATTTTTCTCTTAAAAAGTTCCAGGACAAATTGAAACAAAACATGAAAATCCATAAAGTGTATACAATTCCCTCCACAAATAAACAACAGATCAAAAGATTTTTGTCTGCTTTTAGTAGAGAAAGGGACAGATTAGATATGCTAAAAAGCTGTCCCTCTTCAAATCACCTAGAGGCCAGACAAATCTCAGTACAAGCCTTTCACATTGCCTTGCTGGGCTTGCAGTGAAGTGAGAGAAATCTTCCAGTGGCCAATGAGGTGAGTAAAGTGGAACCCGCAGTGCTGGGCAAATGCAGAACCTAGGGCTCATCTGGGCAAATGTAGATGGCAGGAACTTGAAGCCTTGAGATAAATGGCCAGGGAGGGTGGGTAGAGACCAAGGATTGGGCTCACGAAAGGCAATGTCTGGACTAAGGACTCCCCTTCTGACCTAAACTTGAGACCCACCCAGGGACTCCACCCTCAGCCGGAAAAGGTGTGGCTGAAAATATCTGCCTACAGGCGGGGGTAAGCAGCAAAGAAACCTGTCTGCATTGCTGCTTCTAGTCAGGAGAGAGACAGTCCCCCAGGAGTTTGTAGCCGCGGACTAGTTCTAAGTTTTCAATGTATACCAGCACCAGCACGGCTGGGAAATTCCAAGACAAGAAACTAAAGTCGTCTTAGGTTGGTGGGACTTCATGACCTTTTACTTTATTTATATTCTTTTATTTGGAGGAAAAAGAGGATAAAATAATGATTAATTTTAGACTTTGCAAAGTATTAGAAA